>NC_087448.1:61232500-66787500 GCF_036321535.1 Camelus dromedarius | reverse complement strand
ATTGTGGAGAGCCATCCAGTCACGAAATCCATCTCGACAGTGTGTGCTGATCGATTGTGACCTTGTAGTGACAACACTTACCAGCCTGGAAGCCGTGAGCTAAGTTTGCTCATTTCACTTGAACATGACGCTCCCCTTGGGGCTGATGCCACACACTCACTGTATGACTGACTGCAGGGCACCCCAAAAGGGAAACAGGAGGCTGAGTTTCCCTCGCCAAAGGGGATTATAGCCGACACCTCTGTGTTTAACTCTCTTCTCCCCTGGCCCTGGAACGCATCCAGCTGGGGGCATGTGGGGGCTGTGGCTGGCACACTCAGCAAAGTTAGGGCAGCTCCAGCTGGAACAGGCCGTAACATCTCTCCACACTGGGACTGGAGGAAAAAGTTCGCTTTGGCCAATTTCAACTTTTCCACCATTAAATTTGCACCTGTGATGTCAGAGGTCACCAAATAATAAAATGTGGTATCTTTGAAACTGCTCAGTCACGTGAAAAGGGCTGTAATTGAGTAGATTCATTCTCTGAAGCCCCATCAGAGACGAGGAGCTCAGGGTTGGGGGAGGGGGAGAGGAACAGGATGGGGAGGCTGAGCCAAAAGCAAGTGAGACTGGGAGGGCACCTGGAGCAGTGGCAGCCTCTGATATGGTCCCTTACTTTTGAAATTGGAGACTAAAAATAAATAACTATCCTGCACATTCAGTCCACACACGCTCACACAGCCACGCGGGCCCCCAGCTTTTGTGAGCAGTTTGACCTGATAAATGCGCTTGGCTGGCATCAAATAGTTCGGCTTTGACCGATCCTATTTAAATATGTGAATTAGTCATGAAGCAGGACACAGCTTGGTGAGCTGGCTAAATTGCTGGACTCCACTGAAGGAGAAGGCAGAATAAAGGGGACAGCCCTTCAGTGCTCTCAGTTAGGTGGAGAAGTGAGGGACATCCCAGCCTCGGGCCACGTCTCCTCACTCAGGCCCAAGGCTGCGCTGACAGCAGGGAGGAAAGTACTTCCCAGCCCGGGGTCAGGTGGCGGGACACAGGTCACCGGGTACCACTTTGGATTCTCTTTCTGCAGCACCTGTGGGTGTCAGGCCCTCCACAGCACAGAGGCCGTCCAGGATGCCCAGAGGGAGAGGCCCACCGGTGCTGGAATCCGTGGCCAGTGGAAGCTACGCAGCGATGCCCCCACAGGAAGAGCAAACCTGGAGCTTCTGTGGGTGTGTTTCTAAACCCCAACCACCAAAGCTCCCGGGCCCCCGAGAGAGACGAAAAGGACAGGAGAGATGGGTGAGCCCTCGAAACCCTCACTCCCAGGAAAGATTCGCAAGAGTCAAGAGGGCCACCGGGCCAGCAGGGCCAGGACGGCCACTCACCTCCATACTTTTCACATCTTAGGATGAAGGACAGACAAATCCCCGTGACTCCAGTTCCTGAAAAATGCCCGGCGCACACACAGAACCCAGGCGCCCCCTCCACCCGCACCAAGACCAATGCTGCCAAGGCCGGCATCACCCCTGCTGACAGACCTAAGGGCCAGAAAGGAGAAAACATGTGCCTCCAAGCTCCAGCTGCTTTGGGGTAGGGGTTGGTGGCAGCTGCCCCCAGACAAGAGGAGGGTCCCATGTCTGCTTTAAGCCTCCCCTTCTCAGTCCAGATGTCTGCACACCCCTCTGCCAAGGACAGTGCTGACATCAGGCACTGCAGGCAGAAGGCTGCAATGGAGCCCATCACTCAGTCTGTTACAAAAAGATGATCACGGAGAGTGGCGCCGAGGAGTGAGCCACCTTCTTGGTCTGCTGCATGTGTGTGGCACGCAGTATGACAAAAGATACGATAAACCCGTGTGTTTTCTGGAGGAGCCACTTTAGGGCTGACGGCCTATCTGCGGGGGGTGAGCCCCTGTGACCGCAGTCCCCGCAGCTGCTGGAAGCCCCACTCTGGGGTCCACTAGGTGCCCTGTGGAGGGCCAGCCCTCTGCGGGCCTTGTCAGTATGGCCCTGGGCTCGCAGGCGGCCAGCATGTTCTGGCAGAGCTAAGGAAACTCAATGAGGCAGAACTCCTCAGCCTTGGCCAGAAAGAGGCTGCCTGTGAAACCATGAAGTAGCAGCGCCCCCTGCCAGCGTGCGGCCACAACAGCCAGCAGGCCTCTGGAGCGGGGCCACTAGGTGAAGCCGCCCAGGCCCGGGGAAGGGCCTCTCATGGGCTTCAAGGCGCAGCTGGGCTCCCACGGGAATCTGAGATTCCTCTGAAATGCAGGTGTCTCAGTGCTGGCCTTCCCTCTTCCCCTCCCCCACTGCCCGAAGAGGACCCAGGAGCCAGTAAAGGACGTAGCAGGGTCCCCCTGGCGTTCTGCAGGCTGGCCTGACCACTCCCCCAGCCCCAGTTTGCTTTGTGACCGCCTTCCTGATTAGGTGCTGGGATGGGAGCCTCACCATTATCCTTACCAGCATCTCAAGTATATTATGCTCACCCCATATTGTGAGCATCTCAAGTGCTGCTCAAAGGTTAGAACAAGATGGGCTTCTGGTTACTCTTACTCCCGGGCCCAGCAGCCCTGAAAAAAAACAGTAACAAAGGCACTGCATGGACAGCAAGGTATGAGAGCGTGTCACTTGACTAAAAGTTCAAAAGGCTGCAAAGACTCTGGTCCAATTCCTGACTTGACTTGGACCTTCCATTCTTCCCAGCCCCTCCCATGTCTTTCCCAGGTCCTGTTTTCATGTGAGCCCTCTGCCAGAGTTAAATGCACGTCGGACCAAAAAATAAAATTTGAACTTGTGACATGAAAACACACTTCTCAATTTTCTTTCCTTTATATCCTAAATACCAAAACAATATCAATAAATGCCTTCCTCAAGACCTGTTAATACACAAGTTTGGTACCAAATGGGCCTTTCCACATCCTGCATGCATTTCTCAACAGTTCACCCTGATGCAGCTTCACCTGCTCCCCAGGGAGTCCTTCCCGCCACAGTCAGAGACCTAGATGCCATCCATGGTCACCCTCTTCCTCAGCCTGCATCCCTGCCTGGCTCCTTCTAGCCACCCCACAGCTCCCACTCGGAACCAATCCCAGCTCATCCCAGCTCCCTACAAGGCCCCTGCCCTCACTTCTGCTTCCCTCCCCTCTACTGGCCTCACACAGAACAATCCTTCCAAAACCTACATCAGCAATGATCACCAACACATTCAGTGGTTTTCTAGGATTTTATCCAAATGCTTAGCCTGGCCTTCAAGTCTTTGGGTATCGGCCTCCGGCCTGTCCAGCCTCCTCTGAGCCTTGTCCTCCTCACTCCTGTTGACTCAGCCACACAGCCCCTCCTGAAATTGATGACACCTTCTCATCTCAGAGTCTTTGTCCAACATTTTCCTCCCGGTTTATTCTTACTAATCCTTCAGCCTCAGGTTTAATGCCCCGGCTGTGAGCTCTCAACCTAAAGTATTCTTTCTCACGTGTCGCCTTCCTTACATGGACAACCATTTCTGCGTTTACTGGTTTTCAGTCTTGCTTCCTCCTTGGGTGGGAAGTTTCGTGATGGTAAAGCAAGCATCTGTCTCGTTCACTGACGTGTCCCCAGCGCCACGCCCTGGCCCAGCCAGGGTCAGAGCTCAGCTGATGTGCGTGGGCTCAGGAGCTCGACGTCACTAGCTCAGAGAGGGTTAGTGACTTCCTGCAGCTACACGTCTAGCAGGCGGGCGTGCGGCCCCAGGTGAGCGCGCCCCCTGGGAGACTGCCCAGCAGTGGGAGGTGGGGGAGAGGGGCAGGCAGGTGAACGGATTCTACAGCAGCGATTCTCAGCCTCCCCCTAGAGAGGGGCTGCTTAGGAGTGTGAGAGAAGCGTATTCAATATTTACCCTGGTTGCGGAAAATACTTTTTGTTTTCGTCAGAGTGCCGAGAGTCAAGGTCCCGGGCAAGACCCCCCTGTCTGGGGAGAACAGTCAGTACAGGACTTCTCCTCTGGGGACAGCTTTTGGGGTTTGTCGGAAGCATGAGGGTTTAAAAGGTGCCTGGGACATTGCACGAGGCCTGGCTGCTCCCCGAGCAGAGCGCGAAGGCTGCGGGGCGCGGGGATCGGGGGTCGTGGTGACCTAGCGGCCCGAACGCTGCATTTGGCTCTGGGGAGCCGGGCGCGCCAAGGGACCGCACAGCAGAGGGCGCCAGAGAGCCGGGCAGCGGCCGGCCCCGCCGCCGATGTGCAAGGAGCGCCCAGCCCGCCCCGCCTCCCGGACAGGACCCCTCCTCCTTCCCGCCCCTCTCTGCGCCGCCGCGGTTTCACTATGCTTCTGTGTGGGAGTATGCTAAGTGACCCTCCGGATATCTGAAAAGTACATGCTGGCTGCTGTTATGGTTATTATTACTGCTAACAGTGCATAGGTGACAGGTGATCTTAGAAGCCAAGAGTCTTTGGGATAAGGGCAGGAGTGGGGGTGTGTTTGGGTAGCTGGTTTTTGTTTGTGGAGTGTGTTGTTCCAGTGGGTAATGGGTTTTGCTTGCTTGTTTGTTTGTTTTAATGCATAGGTTAAAATTTGTCATTCTGGGAAGAGGTACTTTTTCCCCAGAGTGGTTGGACACATCCCTGGTGAAATGCATTAAATTTCCCTTCTCAAAGGACTTGAGGGGAACAACAACTTATATGTCAAAGAAAATAGACAAGGTTCCAAGAGAACGTTCGCCAACCTTTAAGTCCTGTCCTCCTAACTTCCTCCCGCGCCCCCCACTCCCAAACTTCCTCAACACACACACACCTCTGCTGGGAATGAGATGCATTCAGTCAAAGGACGTCAAAGCTGGAAGAAAGTTTTGAAATTAAACCACCTTCTCGTTGTTGGGTGGATGGAACAGGAGGCCCAGAGGGGATGAGGACTCGTCCAAGGCCACAGGGCCCTCGAGTGTGATGGGGCCGAATTCCAGCCTGGATCTGGAGGGAAGCTGTCTCCGTGAAAAGACCACGGTGTGTGTTAAGCTATCACTCTACTATTTACAACACAATCACTGCAGGAAAGGAGGGGAAAACCGAATGATTCTCATATCCCGGAATCCTGCCACTTCAAGACAGTCATTGCTAGTGTTTCTGCTGTTTAATTTTCCAGACTTTTGAACTTAAATCAGTACTTATATCAAAACCCATATCAGTTTCCTAAAACCACACCCCACTCGCCATGCTGCTTGGTACCCTTGTGTGTGAGCTGACGTATCTTGACCACTTTCCCACGTCAGTAAACTTCTACATCATAATTCCAAGAGAACATTCGCCAACTTTTAAGATGCCTGTTTACTCCACTGAATGGACTACGTTCATTACTTTAATCAAACCCTTATTGAGACACAGATTTGTCAAATGTTAAGCTCTTACAAATGACACTGTACCAAACACTCCTATTCATCCACATATATATATTTTTTGCACATTGCTATTTACCCACTGATCAATGCGATTTTTTTATAGAATTGCAGCACACAAGTCACAACCTTTCCAAGCCCCAATTTCCCCACCTTTAAGTGGAAACAACCAGTCCTGATCTCCTAGGGGTGCTGGGAGAATTAAATGAGGTCATAAATGGAAAGTTAAACTAGTGCTGTGTGCACAGAAAATCCTACAGAAATATTAACTATTATAACCTGATTATTATGGCCACAACACCTGAAGAATCGTGCCTCCTCAGAATAACTATCATTTTTTTTAACTCTTTGAACAAGAGTGACTGGAATTTTGTGAAGAAGTTTTAGGCACTAAACTAAAAGCTATTTCCATTTTTTTCTACCTTAATTGAGCCACTTGCTGCATTCCGGCTACATGGTTCAGAGCCAGTCAGAATAAAAAGCACCTGGTCCTTAATCTTTCACTGAAGGCTCCTAGTAACGTTCAGTGAGCTGAGTCCTTTGTGGCAGATCAAGCCCTTCTCTGATGTTTCCCCTTCGGAGATGCTGAGCATGTGCCTCCAGGTCCCAGCGCCTTCCAGCTAATCTCTGCTTCTTCTTCTTCTTATTTTTTAATATCCATGAGCCTCCACCATTTCTTAGTCCTGATAGGTGAGGAGGGAACCCAGAAGCAGAAGCTCTCTTCTCCAAACCTTTGTTTCTCATCGAGGCCGGAGGATGCCCACAAGTCACACAGGGACAGATTTCAGACTCATGTTCTCATGAAGCTCTGGAGACCAACCCCAACCCTAGCCGCGCTTGCACAGGTAACGCAGCTGACATGCCACCCAAGGGCGGTCAACGTGGGAAACCTCCTCCTTCTCTGAAAAACTGGATGAAGGTTCAGTGGTGGAGGGTCCACTGCAGAGATCAGAAGTCAGTGACCGAAGTTCAGCGTGACCAGAGCTTTCCAGATTGCTGTGAAGGCCAGTTTCTCCCTGCTTCCTGCACCCGCCTCCTTGGCTCCAAGGAACAAGGGAGGCAGGGCACTCTGGAGATTGTTGGGGTGGCTGTGGCTGGTACACAGGTCCCTCCTGGCCACACGTCACAGCACCAAACCCTGGGAGGCCGCTGGTCTGTAACTGATGCACAGAATGACCCTCCAGTGCCTTTCGCCATGGGGTGCATCCTTCCTGTCAGTGGAGACCAGGACATTGTACTGCAACGTCTCACGCCTGATGGGGAGGCTTTGTCCACTGAGCTTCCCAGGACCTCCTTCCCTGCAAGGTTCTGAGTTCAGGTTGGACCCAAGAAAGACATATACACATTGGGAGGTCGGGGTGCAGCCTGGCCATGATGTCCCGAAGTCGACTTGGGACTCGGCATTCCTGGTGCGTGCCCACACTGCCACTGTGGGCTGGGCTGCACGGCGTGCTGGTGTGGGCGGCACTGGGGCCCGTGGTTGCTCTGGCTGCCACCAGGTCTCCTAGAACATCTCCGTGTTGGGCCAGGGGTGTGTGCAGCTCCAGGCCCACGCGCACTAGCTCCTCATCCAGCAGAGGCAGCAAGAGAGAGGTGCAGGGTCCGGCTTGTCCTCATCGGTTTCAGTTGGTCCTCATGGGTTCCAGGTAGTCCTTGCAGGTTCCAGTTTGTTGCTGCCCTTGCCCACTTCACATCCAGCTTTTCTTTCCCAGCTGCCTCCCTGTGTCGACAGTGACTTCAGGCCACCACCAAATAGAGAGGTCTCAGCCTTCCGTGGGCTTCCTCACCAGCTCCCACAACTGCATATGGTCCAATCCCTATCATAAACCCCCCTGCTGCTTTTGGGCATTTACCCAAAGGAAATAAAATCAGCATCTCAAAGAGGTATCTGCACCCCTATGTTCACTGCAGTGTTATTCACAATAGCCAAGACATGGAAACAACCTAAGTGTCCACGGACAGATGACTGGATAAAGAAAATGTGGCATATATGTACAATGGGATGCTATGCAGTCATAGAAAAGAAAGAAATTCTGCCATTGGCAGCAACATGGATTAACCTAGAGGACATTATGCTGAGTGAAATAAGCCAGAGAAAGACAAATATTCCATGATTTCACTCATTTAGAATCCAAAAAGGTTAAACTCATCGAACCAGAGAGCAGAAATGGTGGTTGCCAGGAGCTGGGGGAGGTAGGAGAATTAGGGAAATGTTGGCCAAAGGGTACAAACTTTCAGTCTTAAGGTGGGTAAGTTCTGGGGGTCTACAGTAAAGCAAGGCGACTATAGTTAATAATACTGTCTTATGTACTTGAAATTTGCTAAGAGGGTAGATCTCAAGTGTTTTCATCACACACACACACACACACACACGTAACCATGTGAGCTGGCAGACGTGTTAATTAGCTTGACTGTGGTAATCATTTCATAATGTATACATATATAAAATTATCACTCTGTACACCTTAAATATATACAATTTTTATTTGTCAATTATATCTCAGTAAATCTGGAAAAAACTTTTAATTTGTAAAAACCTGCAGCAAATGGACCATTCTGGTGGGACATGTTGATACCGGGGGAGGCTGTGCATGAGTGCGGCAGGGAGTGTATGGAAAATCTCAATTTTGCTATGAATCTAAAAATAAAGTCTATTAAAAAAAAAGAAAGAAGTTTTCTGGCGCCTTGAAAATGGGATGTGAGAACTACAATCTGAAGACGAGGGAAAATGAACAGCACAGCTAGTGCTCAACCCTGGGTTCTGCTCAAGACACAGCTTCTCCAAGTACAGCCAAGCGGCCCTGGGTGCTTACACCTGCCGGCCTGAGCTGCCTCAGAGAGCGACTTTGAGGAATGCATGAATTAACATATGCAGAGCTCTTAGAACACTGCCTGACACACAGTAGGGCCTCAGTGTGTTTGCTATTATTATAATTCTGCATTTTAACCCAATAAATAGCACCTGAGTAATGAATCATCTGCCTTCAGAGAAAATGATCATAAAAGGACTTATTTGCAAATAGTACCTTGTAAGAGATTTGCAAGGTTTAACTCAAATCTCGCCTCCGTTCAGATCCCTTCCTGACTCCAGGCTGAGTTTCTCATTCTTTCCTCTCTGCTGCATCTTTTTTTTTTTCTTTATACATTTTATTTTTGTTTAAATAGATACAACCTAATGAACCTACTAAGTTTTTTAAATGAAACCTTGTCTTTTGAGGCAATTGTAGACTCACATGCAGTTATAATGGGAAATACAGTGTACTCTCTTCGCTCAAGTTCTCCCAGTGGAAATATTTTGCAAACCTGTAGTATAATACCACAACCAGTATATTGACGCTGATGCGGTTAACACACAAGACAGTTCCATCACCACAAACATCCTTCCTGCCTGATGCCCTTTTATACCCACACCTACCTCTCTTTTTCCTCCTCCACCTTGTCCCTAGGTCCTGGCAACCACTAATCTGTCCTTCATTGCTGTTAATACTGTCATTGCAAGAACGATATAGAAATGGAATCATATCGCATATAACTTTTGAGATTGTTTTTACATTTACCATAGTTCCTGCAAGCTTCATCTGAGATTTTGCACGGATCAATATCTTGTTCTTTTATGTTACGCAGTAGTATCCCATGGCATGGGTGTGCCATGGTGGATGGTGAATGTTTAACCATTTACCTATTGAAGGACATCTAGCTTGTTTCCAGTTTTGGGTTTTAACAAATAAAATGGCCATAAACATCCAGGTACAGTTTTTTGCATGAACGTAAGTCTTCCATTTCTTTGGGGTAAATGCCCAAGAGTGCAGTTGCTGTTTTGTATGGTAAATACATCCTTAGTTTTTGTAAAAAACTGCCAAACCATTTTCCAGAGTGGTGGTACCACTTTAGAGTCTCACTATCAATGTATGAGAAACTCCGTTTCTCCTCATCCTCACCAGCATTCGGGGTTGTCATTTATTTTAGCCATTCTGTTACATACGCAGCGATGTCTCACTGTGGTCTTAGTTTGCATTTCCTTAATGACTAATGATGTTGAACATATTTTCACGTGTTTATTCACCATCTGTGTATCTTCTTTACTGAAATGTCTATTCATTTCTTTTGCCATTTTCTAATTGGATGGCTTTCTTTTTTTTCACTGCTGCATTTTGAGAGTTCTTGCTATGTTCCAGATTCTTTTCCTTTGTTGGATATTTGGCTCACAAATGTTCTTTCCAGTCTGTAGTTTGCCTTTTCATCGTCTTAACCAGGTCCTTCACAGAGCAAAAGTTTTAAATTTTGATTAAAGTCCAGTTTATCCATTTTTCCCTTTTTTGAATTATGCTTTTGGGATCAAGTCAAAGAACTCTGTGTAGCCTTAGGTCCCAAAGATTTTTCTCCTGTATTTTCTTAAAAGTTTAATAGATTTATGTTTTACACTTAAAGCTATACTCCAATTTGAGTCAATGTTTTGCCCATGGAGGTCCAACTGCTCCAGCACCATTTGTTGAAAGGACCTTCCTTCCTCCATTGAACTGCTTTTGCAACTTTGTTGAAAATGAGTTACATTGTGTGAGTATGTCTTGATTGCTGTAGCTTTACAGGAGGACTTAATAGGAGGTAGAGTGATTCCTCCCAGTTTTTTCTTCTTTTTCAAGGTCACTTTAGCTATTCTAGGGCCTGGCCTTCCATATCCTTCTTAGCATAAGTTTATCCGTGTCTACAGAAAAGTCTTCTTGGGTTGCTATCAAATTTTTATTTGCTTCCACCTAACACCCACAGTGTGATTTGATCAAAGACATCTCCAGGGTGTCACCTCCAGGGTGAAGCAAGAATGTCTTCAAGACAGAAATTGCATCTTGCTCATCTTTGTAACTGCCAGAGCACCTAGCAGAATACCTGGCATATGGCAGGTTCTCAATAAATATCTGTGGGGTGAGGACATGAATGGGTAGATCAAAACACATGCCCTTCAGGCAAAGACAGATGATTTTACAACAGACAGACTCTGACATTTTATATTGCTACAGATCCATTATGCTTTCAGTTCATCTTATTCATTTTATCCATGTTTCCTTCTTAAAACCCAGAGCTAGCCAGGGCTATTTTGGTCATATTTCAGCTGATTGTGTCACTTCCATGTCCAACACCTTCGAAAGCTCATTATTCTATATACTGAATAAAATCCAAATTCTTCTGTACCCCTCCCGTACACAGAGTGACAACCCGTGTCATTCACTAGTAAGAAAATATTTATTGGGGCCTTCCTTAGGCTGTGTTAGGGACTATAAGCAATGAAAAAACCCCTCAGTTTTAAAGTTCAAAATAATCCATAAGAAGGCAGGAGAGAACAGAAAGGAAAATAAAGGGCTTGGATGCTGGGCCAGTGGGATTTAGATTCAGCAGAGTGAGTTTTCTGAAGGCAAGGCTCATGAAACCCCAGTTAGCTAAGCAGATTGCATAGTTCCTCTCCAAAGACTTCTAAAAATAGGAAGCTAGAGGAGGAATATTTTTATCCCAAATAGTCTTCCCTAATATAAAGTCTCTCTTTGTATCTACTATTTTGTTTATTCTTTACACCTTCTATTTCTTTGCTGAGATTTTTCTGCTCTTTTATTTGTTTTCAGCATGTTTGTATTGCTTATGGAAGCTTTTTTTTTTTTTTTTTTTTTTTTTTTTATGATCACTGTTGTAACATCCATGTCAGGTAATTCCAACATCTGTTTAGTGGGCATACTGGCATTTGTCGAATGTGTTTTCTTATTCACGCTAAGATTTTCCTGGCTCTTGGTATGATAGGGGATTTTCAATTGTATCCTGGACATTTGGAGTACTACATTATGTGACCCTGGATCTCATTGACAATCTCTATTTTAGCAGGTCTACATTGACACCACCACTGCAGGGAGAGAGGAGACTTCCTTACATTTATTCAATCCCTTTCTATTTCATTTTCTTACACAAAATGTATTGTAGAAAGAGAAGAAATCACACAACAATATTTTAGTGTCCCTTCCAACATGCGTGCCAAAATATATCAATTAAAATAAACAAGGAACTTACTCACAGCATGGGGACAACTTTTTAATTCATTTAAAAATTATTGGCTAGATGACAGCTGTTTTCTCTTTGATAACTCTGTGTTCACTAGATTTTCCCACACACGTATCTTTTAAAAGTACTCAATGATTTCATTTTTCCTGGAAATCCTGGTGCTCCTTGCTTTGAAATGACCTGTGTGTGTGTGTGTGGATTCTCCTGCTGTGTATAAACTGCTCAAGAGTGGGAACTATTACTTTACCTCCAAAACATAAAACTTGACTCATAGTAATCTCTTAGAACATTTCTGCTGAACTTAACTGTGGGATATTTTGTGTAACTTTTTAAAATTCAAGATTTAAAACAGAAACTTTAAAGTTTAAACTTTAAAGGGACATTAAAAAGGTCTCAACATCATTGATCTCAAAGGGACATAAATGTGTAACAATAAGCTGTCATCTCTCTCCTCTCATATTGCCAAAGATTAAAACCACTGGTTACACTAGAGCTGACATTCAGCATGTAAACGTGTTCATCCAGCTGGCGTCTGTTTGGCGGGGGGGTGTGCTCCTGTCCCGTGTGACTGAGCTTCGCTGCCCGTTGACCAGCACTCCTGCCCTGCACTG
The DNA here is from genome assembly GCF_036321535.1 of Camelus dromedarius. Taxonomy (NCBI): domain Eukaryota; kingdom Metazoa; phylum Chordata; class Mammalia; order Artiodactyla; family Camelidae; genus Camelus; species Camelus dromedarius. The sequence continues at coordinate 66,775,511 of NC_087448.1, read as the reverse complement.
GTATCTGCCAAGCTGCTGGGCATTCTGGAAGTCATGCCTGGGTTTTACTCTGCGTTAGCAAAGGAGAGGTGAAACGTCGGTGGCAATGTAAATTAATAAGCCATTTGTAGAGAATAAACAATATCTACCAAGGTGTCCAAAACTTTTGATCCAGGAATTCACCCTCTGAAGACACAATCACATAAATGCACAAAGACAGATACACAAGGATTTCCGCGCTGTATCATGGCAACATACTAGAAATGCTGTGAAAGATCATCAGTAGGGATCTGTGTCCAGCCACCAGCAGCATGGATGGTGGGCAGCAGCTCTCGTCCCATGGCAGCTCCTGCTTCTGCACCTTGCTGACCACGGCAGAGGGAGCGGTTTCCCCGGAAAGGCCCTGTGGCCGGGAGTTCCTGGGGGCCCAGCCTACAGCCCATTTCTCCTCTCCACCCAATGACTTCTAGAACACATTGCTGTAGCTGAGACCCCCCAAACAGGAAGATGCTACTACACGTACTGCAAAAGCCCTCTACTCCCATCACCCGGGATGTGGGCACTGGACCCAGGAAAGGCAGTGCAGCAGCAGCCTCACCATCTGCAGAGATTATCCAAGAGCACCCCCAGGACCTCTGCCTCACCTCTGCCTTCCACATCCTCGCAAGCATGCGTGGAATGTAGCCTGATTTATACTCAGCTGCAAGGGAGCAGGGCAAATCAGGTTCTCGGCTTTGCAGGCTCTGTGGTCAGAAAGGCAACACTAGAAGGAGGTGGAGTTCAGTGATGAGCACCCCTGGACTAGCCCGGAGCAAAGCCTGCTTAGCATTCCTTATCCTCTAACAGACCAGGACCCCAGGGCAGCCTTGGGAAGCACTATTTATAGTAGGACTAAACAAGACCAACATTTTATTTGAATTTTTTTTTAGATTCTCTTAGTTTCTGGCTAAGTGCTTGAGTATTGTCATCTGCCTCCCCCAACACTAAACCTGCTTCTTACGGACACTCCTGAGGTCACAGCTTAAATTGTGCAGGCATATGAATGTTTTTCAGGAAGGTTTTTAAAAATCGGCTTCTCAAAGGTGCACAAGACCCCAGAAAGGTTGAGAACCACTGTGCTGAGGGAAGTGGGGTTCAACTGTGCCCCCCTGAGCCTGAGTGGAGAGGAAGTGGAGTCCGAGGGGATAGTGCCTGCTGGTGGCTGCTGTGAAGACAGAAACCCCCAATTGTCTGGTCCTGGGGAGGCCCCCAGCCCCTCTGTCCAAAGCATCCCTTATTTATCGACCCGTAGTAGCTAAATTAGGTTGTGCATCATGGTCACCTGTGGAATTTGTTGACATACAGCATTCTGGTCCCCACCTTAACTGAAACTGTCTGAATCAAAATTTTTGAAGAGAGAAACCAGTTTGGCCAGAAATCCAAATTTTTAACATATTTGATGGTTGCTTTAGATATAGCACCAAGTTTGGGAACCAAGGCACAGAGAACTCTGTTTCTCCCAGGTCCCGGTTCCCTCCCCTGGAGCCCCCTGCCCCACGCCGGCTGCCACACCAGTGAGTCGGGACAGGCGAGCACTCTGCCAGCCCCTCCGCTGCTCCACGTGCGCTCGGGCTCCCGTCTGGAGAAACGAACACTACTGCTCTTCCGAGGCACGGGGGAGGAGTGACTCACCCTGAGAACTTTGAAATCTGCAGAGAAAAGGCAGTGCCGAGCCCTCACTGGAACTGTTGTCACAGAGAACGCTCTCCTGGGAGGGCACAGGGCCAGCGCTTTCGCAGACCCCCTGTGAGCGAAAATGCCAGCCAACCTGCTGTGTCCTCAGTCATCAAAGTCACCCTCCCGGCTCCACTTTGCAAAAATCTGTGTCTGGGTGGGGACCACGCTGCAGAGTGCTTCTTGGTGAGCTTGATTCCAAACATTACTGCCTGGGATGGACCCCGGCAGTGGAACCTACCTGTTGAATTTAACCCTGTTGTCCTATCCCCATGGACCTTAAACACCCTTTATTGTATCTAACAGCAGTCAGCGCTCCACAGGGTGAAGGCCACTGGATGACGACTTCACAAGGCGGCCAGATGTCGCCGTGGGGCCAGCGGCTTTTATCCTGCGGCTGCTGAATTTCACGTACATCATATTTATCAGCAGGAATATTGTCAGTTTTATAAACGGAAACTGAGTGGCCATAAATCACTCTGTGGGCAGGTAATCATGGGGGCTGAGGGGCAGCCTTCCATGTAAGCTTGCCAGCCAGGTGTGTTCCTCTATCTAGTGAACAAGTCTGCAGACTGTCGGCCCTGCCTCGCCCACTGCAGGGCCTGGCTAGTGCCCACCATTCCTTCTACCGGGTACCACACCCTGGCAGGCAGGGCAGAAGAAATCCACTAGCCTTGAAAGCTGCACTGCCTGATCTACAAGATATTTTCCTATTTCCCTGTTCTTTCCACAATTTCAGAGTCATAGGAAATAGTAACCCATGTCTCAGAGCCTAAACACGTACCGCTAAGTGTTACGGGTGGTCTCCTACCCTACCTCCCACCCACCCACACAGGCTGACTTCCTTGAGGTCTAGTCTAATTCCTTCAAGTTCAGGTGATGCTGCACGGCTGACGGATTCGATCCATCTCTGGGCACCTCCTGTGTTTACGGCATGGGGGCCTCCAGGTAAACCCTGGTCTGGTGAGCCCATATGAGCCCCATTTCACAGATGGGAAGGAGGGGCAAAGAGGCCAAGTAACCTGCTCAGGTTCCCACTGTGGCAGAGCCAGGGCTAGAAATCATACTCAGTGTGTTCTCAAAACTGGGACTCTTGACAGGAGAGGATGACAGGGGCTTCATCAGCCTGGGCCAGGGGCAAAGACTCCCAGAAAACATCTCAAATTCATGAGCTTCAACCTGACACCACTTTGTTTTGATATCTTTTCCAAGGTCAGAGAATGTTGACAGTAGAGCAGGCAGTAAAAGAGAGTCAGTCAGAAAACCGACCCCTCCCTTGGAGAGTCTCAGACTTCGGCACCATCCGTCCATCGGCGGGCTTGTTCAAGCCAGATTGCTGGGCCCTGCTCACAGTTCTCTTGTCTAGTAGACCTGGAGCCTAAGAATGTGCATTTCTAATATGCTCCCAGGTGGTCCAGGGACCCCACTTCGAGAACCACTTTGCAATCTGTGATGCTCACCTGGGGTCCCAGGTCACGGCTGGTCAAGGTTGTCCGCCAACAATACTGGGTTCCAGCCTCTGCTCTCCCCACCCCCTTGCTCACACACCCTCCCCTCATCCAAACTCCCTGAGGGACGGTTCTCAGTTCTCATGTATCCCGTCCTGCATGCAGGAAGTTCAGAGTTGCTGTCACCTTCAGCCATCCTCCTTTCCAGGGGTCACCGACACGGAACAGGAGGGAGAGGACCGTGCCTAACACCACGGACTGCGCTGGGGATGGCAGCATTTCAGGCAGCAGGTCTGTCTCTGGGGGGCCTGGACTTTCCCCTTCAAGTCCCGCTTCACGGGGTCAGCACTGCTCCCACCTTCACATCAGACTGCTCTTGATGCCTGGGGCTCCCTAACCAGCCTCTCCCCGGGACACCGCATGTGCGTGCTTTTAAGAAAAGGGCACAACCCGGCACATGTCAGGTGAAAAAAAGCAAGGACAAGAAGAAGCCTCTGGAAGGTAGGCGCCGCCATCATGGGTAAAGAAACAGCAAATTAAAGGCTGGTCATGTCCACCCTGTCATCAGCTCTCTGCATCAGCAAGAGCAGCAGAGGTGGCTTTTCCCCTTTCTCTTCTCTCCAGCCAAGCCCTGCGTGTGCTTTCAGGTTACTCCCTGGGAAGGACCCTAGGCCTCTCTCAATCCACGGCCTCCTTTCATCTGCCCCAGCCGTCACCACACCCACCTCTGCCTCAAAGTCCTTGTGCAGACTCCCTTCCGGTCCTTGGCTGGCAGCTGGTCACGTAGGCAGGAGGCACCGTGGTGAGCTCCAGGCTCCTCCACCCCACCCCCACCCCACCCCACACTCCTCCAGATGGTGGTGCCCCCTCCCCCACTGTCCCCTCCTCCAGGCGGTGGCTGTGCCTTCGTGGCAGAGCTCGGATTCATCTGAAGCTTTAGAAACACGTATCTGAATGACTTCTTAGGTCTCACTCAGGACAAACAGAAGCACTGCAAGTCGGCCTCTAGGATGGAGTCTGTGTGTAACCCTCACTGGCCAGGAATGTCACTCTAAATGGCCACGTACTTCTGCTCGGGCTGGTCAAAACCCAAAGGCGACTTGCAAGAAGGAAAAATCTGTACTTGGTTCCTCTGACTGCAACTCAGCTCTTTCCTTCATCCTTCATCCCCTCCTCCCTTTATTCCTTCCACCTACTGTGCCTGACTGAGCACCACGTGTCCAGCTCTGGGCCGGCCACTATGGACACAGTGCTGAACAGAGCCCTCACTCCCATCACTGGCCCCAGAAACCACTGCCCCTGGAGCCCTCACTTCCTGGCCTGGACCTAAGGTCCTTTCACTGCAGGGGAGGGAGGCAGTGACTGTCGTTTCCTGGGATGAAGCTGTGTTGAGAGGAATGTTCTAGGCATAGGGATGACTTGGCAAATATGGCCAAAATGTTTTCTTCAAGCACTGTGTGCACACGGAGGAGCACACAGCTCACGAGCTCGATGAACGTCCACACTCATGTAACCAGCAACCAGATCAAGAAACACAACCTGACCAGCACCCACAGGAGTCACCGCTCCAGCCACCTCCCCTCCCCCACCAACGGTAACCAGGATCCTGCCTCTGAACAGCGTGAAACGTCGTACAAACTGAACCACGTGTGTACACTTTGTCTCTGGCTCCCTTTGCTCTGGGTGAGCTCTGTGAGGCTCGCCGTGGTTTTGCCCAGAGCTGCAGCTTGTTCACCCATCCACGCGTCGTGGCTGGAGACCGCTCCCGTGGGTGGGCATTGGGCTCCGTTGATCCCTTCTGTGCTGCTGGACGCCTGGCCCGTCCCTGCTCTGGTGCCGCCACAGCCAGTATGGTGATAAGCCATCCTGTACTTGTCTTCGATGAGGTGGGCACCGTGTCTGATGAGTGTGTGCTCCGGCGTGGGGCTGCTAGCGTACTGGGTCTGCAGAGGTCTAGCTTTGCAGGATGCTGCAGTGAGTTTTCAAAGTGGGCCTATCCATTTACATCCCACCTCACCAACCCTCAGGATTGGCTGTCTTCCTCAAAGTGCCATCCTGCTGGGTGTATAGTATCCTGGTTTTCATTTGTGTTTCTCTTAAGATGATGGATGTTGAACACCTTTTCCTAAGTGTAACGGCCATTTGAATATCCTTCTCTCATTCAGTTTTTTCCCAATGTCTTCGTCCTGGGAGGATTGTGCTTTATTTTTTATTTGCCTTATTTTTTTGTCAACATGAGTGAAAATTAGTGTTCATCTAATCTATGTCTGGCTTATATTCATGTTCATGGTCAATTGTCAGAGAAAGTAATAACTACACATAATAATAACTCATATAATAACTATGAGAGTGTTTTTGAGTGCTTACTGTCCTATCTCATTTCATCCTCACAAAGACCCTGAGATACGGTCATCCCCATTCTACAGAAGAGTAAACTGAGGCACAGAAAGGTTAAGTAACTTACACAAGGTCACACAGCAAAATTAGTGTTCGTATCAGTATTTAAATGTAGGCAACAGTCTCACGCTAGGGCTTCTGCTGTTAATCTCTATCTCAGTTGGCTTCCAGGTCCCACCACCCACAACATGACACACATGACAGCGATTGTCCACCTCTGTCACCCGGCTGGGACTCTCCTCTGTCAGCCTTGCAGCATCAGCTGGTCTGTTCTCCAGCCTCCATTGCTCCTCAGACGGGGTTTTGAGGGTCAGGGGAACGTGGTCTCCCTGTGCCCCAGGTTTTCCAAGGCAATCAGTACACACTCTGCATCTTCAGTTTGGAAGATACAGGCCCCATAACCGTCATCCCCTGTTCTAGATGGAACTTTGAGGCTGGTGGCTCCTTCCTGAGCGCCCCCCTCTGCCACCCTCCTTTAGTTTATTCCCTCCTGCCATCCGTGTTCCCCCTGTTTCCTCTACTGAGTCTCAGCTCTTTGAAGGGGAGGAGCTGCTGGTTACTTGACTTGATGTTACTCTTATTAAAGGAACAGAGGGAGGGAACTGATTGTCTCATAGAAGGTTTAACTCCTGCCAAAATAAAAACTATTTATCACTAACATATCGCATAATCCCCATCAAGAGCCAGCACCGACATGGGAGAAAAACTGACTGAAAATGCCGGAAGATACCCCAGTGGGAAATACAGGCCCCCCTGTGCCCCTGAGTCCCTTACCTTTGGGCAAAAACTATGGTAAAAAGAGTTTTTAAAACAATAATAAATGATGACGTGATGATGATGACAACGACGTAACAGTAACGGAGTGTCTCCAATAAGCTCAGAATCAGCCCTAAGCCGCCACTTTCATAAACAGAGGTCTGTATGTTGGTCCAAAGGCCAACAAACCTGAACCTCACTAGAAAAAAAGGAAAAGTGTAGAGCCAAGAGCTACCCAGCGTCGGCATTCACCGTTCCAGTAACACTCATCTCCCCCTCCTCCCTGCAGAGCGGGTTACAGGGCTGTACCGGAGGTGGCCCCTGGGATGTGGGCTTCTTGCCACACCCTGTGGGGCTCTGAAGGAGCCTCCCATCCACATCCCGTGGAAAACTAAGTCCTGCCAATCTGACCTTTCCCTCTGCTCCTTCCCTGGTCCAGGCTTCTGAACCATGCCCATAGCCTCCCTTCTGACTGGTTCCCTGGCCACTTCTGTCCCTCCCACTGCACCCTCAGCCCCTGCCTCTTCCACTGTCATCACAGCACAAGATCTTAGAGGCCCTTCCTGGAGCCCACTGTGCAAAGACAGAGGCTTACACGCCAACCCTGGCTCCCCAGTACCCTGCTGCTGCATGCCCCTCACCTGGGCCCCACCGGCTCCCCTTCCACCCCCCTCCCTGTCTTTGTCTCGCCAACTCATAGACTTTCTTCTTGACTCTGATGGAAGCTCCTGGTGCCGCTCCAGGCTGGGCCCAGCAACCCCCGTCTTCCCGTCCGGCCCCCTGCCTCTGTCCACGTGGAGCACACTTCACCGTGCGCCCCACCATCTGTCTCCTCCCCGCGCGGTGCAGACTCCCGAGAGCACAGGCTGGGTACCGCTTCTCACCCACAACTCCAGAGGGCAGCCCAGTGTCCGGCTCAGGACAGCTGCCCAGGAAGCTGAACCCCTCAACCATTAGGGCCCGAGAGCCTCAGCTCCTATAGCTTTGGAAAGGAATCAGGCCAGAAGAGGAATCCGCCCACTCACTTCACAGCTGAGAGAGCGTAGAGGCCACAGCGGGGCTTGGTCAGGACAGGGAGGGATTTGCTCTCCTGTGCTCATCTGACCGGGCCCAGCACAGCACAGGGCAGGCGAGCAGACGGACCTGTTCTCCCCAGACCCCCTGGGAAGAGAAGAGCTGGAATCCAAGCCGGAGAAGGGAGTGAGGAGTGATTACAGGGTCCCACAACCACTGGCCAGTCAGAGAGGGGCCAGCTCTGCCCACACAAGTAGGAGTGTCCACAGAGCTGGGCAGGACTGTCACCTCAGGCCACCCCTGGGAGGGGCCGCTGGCCCTCCCCTACCTGGTTAAGGGCTTGGTTGGTGTGGCTGACCATCATCAGGCCAAGTCGAGAAAGCAGGGGTCTTACAGCTTAAACACAGCGGGCGTGACCAGACATCCAGGGACTAAGTCCTTGAAAGCACAGTGCTCAGAGACACGCCCACTCACACATTTCAAAGCCAGCTCTGGGGCCCAAATTCAAGCGGCTGCATTTTGGTCTGGCTGTCAGCGTCACACGAGGCTTCAGAAGGCAGTCTGGGGCCCAAGGGAAGTCTCGTTACGACGGTTTTTGCATGGAAGGGTCCAGGCTCTGTCTTGGATGGGGTCTCTCCACCCAGGACCTTGGCTTTCTGTACCCGCTCAGTGTCCTTTTGGAGGGATGGCCATGCCCAGACCCGGCACCTGGATTCCACCCTGACTCTTACTAGCTGAGTGTCCACAGGCAATTCCATTCCCCTGAGTCAGGCTCGGCACGACCCAGCCCAGCAGAGTCAAGTGCACTGGACATGCCCACCAGCGGGGATCAGTTAGGAAGTGTAAGTGCCTCCCCACCATGGAACACATCACAGTCACTTAAAAAAAAAGCACTGATACCAAATGAACTCCAAAATGCACTGACATGTGAGGAGCAGAATATAGAACCTGATGTGCATAGTACCTGTCACGAGAAAGGGACAGGAGCACCGTATGTACTTCCATGTTATCTCCGAAGGACTTTACAAGGAACTGATGGCGTGGGCTATTTCCTAGACGGAGACCCCCATGATCAGGGAGAAGGCGGAAAGGGACACTTCTGCCATCCTTCCCCTTCTGAATTTCAACTACATGAGTATATTAGCTCTTCACCGAAAAACTTTTAAAAAGTCAAGTAACATCAGTAGGATTTGGTGACTGACAGGACAGGGTGTGCAGGAGGGCAGAGAGGGGCAGACGTCAGAGGTGATTCTGAGATGCCAGTCTGCATGACTGGCTTGGCTCAAATACAGACCCCATAAAAAAGGGAAGGTTTTGGGGGAAAGCAAATAAATGTAAACTTGGACTGTTGAGGTGGAAATGCAAGGAATATCCAAATTAAGACACTTAGCAGGGAATTGAAGATGTGTCAGGAGAGCTCACGAGATGAGGTGGTACAGAAGCAGAGATTTGGGGCCGTCATCTCAGAAGGGACATTTATGGCCGTGGAAATGGATGATGGGCTAGTCTTCCAGGTGAGAGGGGCAGAAACCTAACTCTGCCTGCCTTAAAAAATAAAAGGAGGAGGGAATTTGTTAGAATAAATTAGTGTGAAATCCAAGGAGAAGCACAGATCTGGTTGGATCGAGGGATTGAAAAAAACCTCCCTGGGATTCTGAGGGGGGAAGTCCCTATTCTGTAAATTCAAGAAAGAAAAGACATTGTTATTTAGCCCTACTCCCAAGCCATGAACATGTAGCCACACACAAGGTTTTAAAGCCATCCCCGTCACTCGATGTGAGTCTCACACCAGCGCCACATCTGGAAACCAGCCACAATGAAGGCACAAGCCAGCTCATCCCCAAAACCCATGCTTCTCCCAGCTCTACCCGAGAACAACACTTGCTGGGTTCACACAGAGCGACACAGCCCTCCTGACGGAGCAGGTAAGACGGTCATCACATGCACAGAAAGAGGATGCTGACTTCTCTCCTACCGCGCTCTGCCGTCCCACATCCGCCGCACAGCCCGGCTCGCCTCTGCTTGCTGTGATTCACATGCGGGTTCCAGCCACTTGTCAACGAATTGTTCCTTGGCAGCTCCAGGCCTTCTTGGTCCTTAGAGCTCTAGTCCCAGGATTCCTGGTAACATAAGGAAAAGACACAGGGAGGATTCCATCAGTTCAGTTTAGATCACGTGACCAACACTAGACCAATCATAGTGGAAAAGAGGGGAGAGTACTCCACTTGACCAAACCTATATCAAGTGCCATGCTGGTTACTCTCCACTGACCAGCCCCCTGGACCAATTCTCCATCCTCGTCTGTCCTCAATGTGGCAGATGCTGACTCCAATGAGTGCATCCCCGACATTCCCTCACCCACTGGCTTCTAGCTGAATTTAGCCAGTAAAAGGCACTGGTAGGTACTTAGAGGGCAGGAGGAGAGAAAGGTTAGAGTCTTTCTTCCCTGCACCCTCCTTGCTTTGGGTTGCAAATTGTCAGTGGTTGCATCCCTTCTCAGCTACTACAGAGGAGTTCGTTCTACAAAACCTGGCTCTCACTGGGTGCTGATAACCATATTTCTTCCTCTGTCTCCCTTCAGACTGAGGGATGAGAATGGCTTCCTGCTGTTGGTTCTCTTAGCCCTGCCAGCACCTCTACAAACAATTCCTCCTTTAAAATCTCCTCAGTTGACCCATATCAATGGAATTCTGCTCCTCCCCAAGATCTCGACTGACACAGGTGTCCAACATTCGGGTTGAAGGTACTCATTTCCCTTCAAAGAAAGGGGTGCTGAGCAGACACAAGTATGCCTCCGAGAGAGGGGAACTAGCTGAGAGGGTGGGAGGGGCTCCAGCTGAGGACAGAGCTTCGGAGGTGGCTGCATCTAAGGGGCAAGAGAAAAGAGACAGTCTAACAGGGAGGGTGTGGAAGTCAAAGGAGTTATGAGAATGATTCTAAGAAAACGTTATGGAAATACCCTGAGAGAGAGGAGAGCATTTCAAAAAAGTGGTAAGTGCTATAGAAGTTCAATACCATGAGAGCTAGGAAGAGGCTGCTGGACTTACTGACTGGAAAGTATTGCTACATCACTAATCACCAGAGAAACGCAAATCAAAGCCACAATGTGATATCACCTCACACCTGGCAGAATGGCTATCATCAACAAGTCTACAAATAACAAATGTTGACAATCATGTATAGAAAAGGAAAGCCTTGCGCACTGCTGGTGGGAATGTACACTGGCGCAGCGACTGTGAAAACAGTGGGGAGGGTCCTCAGAAAACTAAAAATAGAACTACCATATGATCCAGCAATTCCACTCCTGGGTACACATCCAGAAAAAACTAAAACACTAATTCAAAAAGACACATGTACCAAAATGTTTATAGCAGCATTATTCACAATAACTAACATATGAGAGCAACCTAAGTGTCCATCAACAGAGGAACGGATAAAGATGCTACTTACACACACACACACACTCACACACACACTCACACACACACAGGAACACTACTCAGCCATAAAAAAGAATGAAATTTTGCCATTTGCAACAACATGGATGGACCTGGAGGGTATTATGCTAAGTAAAGTAAGTCAGACAGAGAAAGACAAATAGTGCACGTTCTCACTTATTAGTGGAATCTAAAAATGAAACAAGTGTATATAACAAACAGAAATAGACTCTCAGATATAGAAAACAAACTAGTGATTATCAATGGGAGAGGGACATAGGGAGGGCAAGACAGGGGTAGGGGGTTAAGAGGTGCAAACTACTATGTATAAAAAAGTTAGCTACAAGGATTTACTGTACAGCACAGGAAATACAGCCAATAGTTTATAATGACTTTAAATGGAATATAATCTACAAAAATATTGAATCACTATGTTGTACTCCAGAAACTAATGAACTATTGTAAATCAACTACACTTCAACAAACAAATTAATTAAATTAAAACAAACAAGAACAACAAAAGAAAGTTATTTCTAACCTTTGAACAGTCTCAGGAGAATGGTGTAATGGTTTTAAAAACATGCCCCCTCCCATTATTTACATTCTTCCCATGAGAGCTGGTGCCTCTGTCCCTTCCCCTTGAATCTGGGCTGGTTTATGACTGTTCTAACCAAGAGAGTAGAGCAGAAGAGGCATTGTGGGACTTCTGAAGCTACGTCAGAAAATACCATGAAACTTGAGGCTGGTCTTGAGATGCTCACTTCTGGGCAAAATGAGACACCACATCAAAAGTCTGACTATGCTGAGTCTGCTGTGCTGGAGAGCCACAACCAGGTGCCCCAGGTAACAGCCTATGTGAACCCCTACCTGATGGATTATGTCCCCTACCAGCCATGTGAATGAGCCCCTTGGACCTCCAGCCCTGTCCAGCCTTCAGATGACCCCAGCCCCAATGGATATCTGACTTTGCACAAGTCACTTCAAGCAAGAGCTTCCCCCCAGCCCTTCTCAAATTCTTATTCTACAAAATCACGAAGAAAGTTAAATGGCCGGTGTTTTCAGTTGCTAAGCTTTGGGGGCAGATTGTTACACAGCAGCAGTAACAAACAGATTTTGGCGCTGGTGGTAAGGAGCTCCTTGAGCAAACACGTTTTAGACGTGTAGGGCTGGCTGTGGGGCTGAGCCGAGCAAAGCTCAGAGGACTTCGAGGAGATTTTTAGTAAAACTTAAAGAGGTTGTCCGTGGTGGCTTAAAGGAAAATGAGAGAAATGCTATTGGAAAGAGGAAAGCAGACCCTTGTTATAAAATGGCAAAAAGTTTAGCAAAATTCCACCTTTGGAAATGTGGAAAATCAAAAACAGACCTAATGAAATCCTCCTCCCCTGCTGGTGTGAATGTAATTGGTGCAGCCACTATGGAGAACAGTATGGAATTTCCCTAAGAAACTAAAAATAGACTTACCATCTGCTCCAGCAATCCCACTCCTGTTATATGTCCATCATACCTCAACCAAAAGAAAAGAAAATAGGTAGATTAAATTAAAAAGTGTATATTGGATGCTGAGATCCTGGGAGGAGACTGGAAGATTCTCCTGTGGAGATTTCCGTGCAAGAAGAAAAATCTACAGATACCAGCATCAAATATCTCACAGGTAACCGGCCCAGCTCGATCGCCTGATGGTGAACTATGGGCCACAACACCTAAGACCTCGGCATTTCCATCACTGTCAGTTTTTTGCTCTTTGATATGGGTGGACAACCAAGAATTGTCAGTCATCTGAGGAAATCTTTGAACTTGAAAAATAGAGACCAAAACAAATAAACAGGGAAAAAATCAACTTGGACAAAACCGAGTTTGTACAGGAGGACGAGAAGTTAAAAAAAAAAAAACTACCATGAATATCCTTAAAGAGAAAACGCACTGCACCCATGAAGTAAGGACAGATGCCGTGTCTAAAGGGAAAGTCAGAGAATAGTGAGAACTGTTGTAAATTTTTAAAATATTCAGCAGAAATGAAAAACTCAGTAGAAGGAATGGATAGAAAACTAGGGAAGTCTCTTCAAATGATAGACCAAAAACCAAAGATATAAAAAGAAGGCAAAAAAAAATTGTTAAAAAATTTTGAGAACCAGTCCAGGAGGCACCACAGCTTAATAATGGATTTCCTGGTGGAGAAAAAATAAACCAGGCTGAAAATATTCAACAATGAAATAATTCAATAAAAATTTCTGGAACTAAAGGACATGAATTTCCTGATTGAAAATGCTTGCTGAATGCCTGACAGAACAGGTGAAAACAGATCCACACCAAGCCACATTACTGTTAAAATTCAGAACGTCAAAAATAAAGATTTCACAAAGAAAAATAAATGTATCAAACATAAAGGATCAGAAATTGGAATGGCTTTAGATTTCTCAAATACTGACAGAAGGCAATAAAGCATTGCCTTCAAATTCTGAAACTTACTCCCAGCTGAGACTATTACTCCCAGCCAAATGGTCAATAAAGCTTGAGGGTTAGAGTGAAGTCACTTCAGACATGTTGTCTCAGCCAGCTTTTGCTGTATAATGGACAACCACAGCTTTTACAAGCATACACAATATGCATTTTTACTCTTGCTTTTATGCAAGATTAGCAGAAATGACTCTCCTTCAGGCTCTGAGTCTGCAGGTCACCTGGAGAGGTTCTGATCTGTGTGTAAATACTTAACAGTGATAGAAGCAAAATTGCAATATAACTGTATTTGGAGAATGATGGGGTGGAAAGGGTGAATATGGGTGGTGGGTAGGACAGGAAAAAAGCGAAATCCTTATCTGCAGAGAGTATTGCAGTAGTTAAGAGTGTGAGCTGTAGGGCCAGATCACTTGGGTTTGAATCCCAACTCAGCCACTTATAAGATGTGTGACCTTGGGCAAGTCACTGAATCTCTCTGTTCCTCAGTTTCCTCATCTGTAAAATGGCACTAATAACAATACTCACTTCTCAGAGCTGTTATGACCAGTAAATAAATTAATATAGTAGGAAGTACCCTCCAAAGTGCCTGGCACATGCTCTATGAGTGAGTGATATTATTACTTATCATGGTAGAAAACCAATGGAAAAATGCCTAAACTGAAAAAAAAAACAAAACAAAACCAAGAAGTAAACATTCAATTATATTATTTATAGACATGGATGTAAATGCCAAAATAATTGGCTAGGAGGTAAAAATGCTTGCCTTTAAGGAAAAAGAAAAAAAGGAAGGGATGAGGAACTGCTGTTTTTCAACAAAACCATAGGAGTGGTGGATTCCTCTGTGCATTGTAACTCCGAGAACAGTAAAAACGAAAAATGAAGAAAAATGAAAGTGGGAAGATGCCAAGCCATGCACAAGGGAAACAGCCATTCCGTTTCTTTGAGGGTAGAAAGCCCAGTGGTCCCATGATACCAGAAATGGGAGGCAGGGATCAAAATATTGGGTTCCAGCAGCACATGGAAGGCGTCTGTAGAAGGAAAAACTTGCTAATTTTCACTTAATCCAAGAGACAATGTTATGTTTGTAATTAGAAAAAACATAATAGTTGGGCTCAGTAACATCCTAACTGCTGCAGCACAGTATCCACTGCTGTTTAATGCACTGCCCCAGTCCTCCCTCTCTTCTATTTATTTGTGTACATTAAGGACTCTGTGGATATTCATAGGTGCAATGCATTTTTTTGTTTGTTTTTCCAAATTAAACCACTGACTATCAGAACATCAAATAAATTTGGGGGCTTAAAGCAAACTTACCCTGTTAAAAAGTCCCCATTTTTCAATCACTCCATTCTCTACAACTTTTACCTTCTAGGTAGTCTTGTTCTTAACAGTTAAAACAAACAAACAAGTAATCAATCAATCCCTGAAAAACTTGTCTTAAAGAAAAAAAGAAACAAAAGCTAACAAAACCAAAATACTAAATCATTCCACATAAAACTAATATTATAAAATGGTCTGATAAAAACATACATAGATAGGTCTAGAATTTTTAAAGAGGGAAATGAAAGCGTAACTTCAATTGAAAATGAAAAAGAAAATATAAAACAAAAACAAGCAGAACTAAAACAGAAATAGGTCTATTTTTTTAAAAAAAAGAAACCATTAGGAAATCTCAGAAACAAAAACTACAACCATTGAAATAAAAAATGCAACAGATGGGATAAACTCTGAACCCGACATAGTCAAAGATAAAGTCAGCAAATTGAAAAACAGTGAGAAATTAACTCAGAATGCAGTATACAGAGGCAATAAAAAATTAATGAGAGCTAAACAGACTTGGAGATAAGACTGAGAGAGTCAAAGAAATGTGTAACAGGAGTTTCAAAATAAAGAAAAGAATGAAGCATGACAAAGAAGAAACATTTTTCTTAATAATGCAGGTACTTTGTCAGAATGGAAGAAACATGTTCTAATGCATGTTGGATACTAAGCAGGAAAAATCAGAAAAATAAATCCTACACACGGTACATTACAGTGAAACTTGAGAACATTAAGGAGACAGGGGCAATTTCAGGAGCCATGATAGAAAAAAGATATATTATCTACCAAGGAATTTCAACAGACTTCTTATCATAACAGTAAACGCCAGAAGGTAATAAGGCAGCATCTTGGAAAGTGCTGAGAGAACTGTCTGTGTAGGTACTACTAACATCTCCGGAGGAGTAAACTAAGACATTGCTAGCTTAAGTAATCCTCTTAAGATTCCACAGGTGGGATTTAAACCCAGACAGTCTTAGCTCCACAATCCGGATTCTTAGCTATGAACCTACCCTGCATTTATAGGAATGCAGGGATAATTTTAAAAAAGAACAACTCACCAAGCAACAGCTAGACTAAATATTTAACAACAGGAAAATGAGTAAATTATGCTACAGTCACACAACAGAAGACGAAACAGCAATTAAAATGAATAAATTGTACCTACACCCATCAAGAGGAATACTCCTCAGAAATTATAATGAACCCTCCACCAGAAACATGTGTTTAGACCTCTGAACCCTTCAACTCAAGAAGAATTGAAAGATGGCTAAGGATCATTAATGGTGAAGTTATATATTTTTCTTCTGAAAAATTTCCTTCTGGGAAATTTACCTGTTACATCTTTCAACACTTTTTAGATTTGAAAGAAATAGTACAGTCTATTGTTTGGACTGAGAATGTTTAGGGCATCTGACAGTTTCAATGGGCTGCCAATCTGGCCACACCTGCAGAGGTCATGTAAACACATGAAACTCAGTTAATTCAAAACCCACATGATCCTACTTAGAGTTGATCTCCTCTCAGTCTTTTGGCCAGAATCTCTTGTGTGTAGTCTGTGACCAATCCCCTTTGACTCTTCTGTTGAGTTATGATAGAGGAGCAACCAGATCATCTCATAGTTGCCAGGAACAGGGAAAAGGGGAAACTGAGAATCAGTTTAAGTTTATTCCCCAGGAGTTATACTAGGAAGCTAAAAATGTTTGGCAACAACCATCCATAGGTGACCTTGAGCTGAGAGACAATCCTCAGAATCTCAGACAGGACTATTTGTTTAAAATGAAGAATTTTGGTATGACATCCCCAGCTGGCATGAGGACAGGCAACCGATGTCAAATCCTGGAGCTTTTCCCTAACTATTTAAGGACTAGACAAATAAATACTAGCTTTGAATTTAGAAGGGGAATTTTGTGTTTGGATGATTGAGGCTATGTTATTAACCACCTCCTATCTCATCTTCCTGTCTACAGTCTGGTCTCTCTCAAGCCCATGCTGAATTCAAGGGCTGAAATGACACATGTATTTATGACCCATTCTCCTGGTACTACATGCCTCAAAAAATGTCTGTCTTCTCAGCCAGACTGAAAGTTTGGTCGTGGCAGAGCTATAATGTTTATGCTTGACTACAGGAGAGTTCAAAAAGTGTCTGATAAATAAGCAAACAGCTGGTCATAATGTAATACTAGAGGATGCTAGTAGGTGGCGCCATGTTTTCTTTTTGAGCTGAATTTTAAAATCTCTGGATAATTGAGAAAAGAAATCCAAGAGCACAGGGGCACTGAGAGCACAAAAGTAACCTTACTACTTGACACACTCACACGGGGACCTGAGAAAAGATACACTTCTGCAGGTGTATCACCCAGAGCCCCCTTTAGTTAAGAAGTCCCTCTCTGAGAAATCCCTTTCTGCAAGTTTTTAGGGCCCAAAGTCGAATTTATGCTATTATGTGGGGTCAGTAACTCTTTCCACAGTTAAGTTTTACGAATGTGAGCCTGCCCTTTATAAAAAGCTATGTCTAAATCGCCACCTAGTGAAATGACAATAAAACTATGCACAGACCAAAGATAATCTGAGTATGAAAATGTCTGACACTTTAATGTAAGAAAAGCTCGTATACTTTTTTAATCTAAGGAACCTAAGTAGAAATGATTTAAAAATATTTGTAGACATATGAAAGTTTTAAATTTTAACTTTGGTGCCAAGAAGACATCTAGCCACATTGATATCTAAATTCTCTGTATTTCCTGGAAAATCTAAAGCCCGGATAATTAATGAATTACTAAACTCATATGTACTCAGGGATTAAGTGTTATGTGAACCAGTTTTTAAATTCTTTCCAGAAGGAGAGAATTCTAAATGTTTAAAAACTGCGAATGAGCTAAGTCACCAGGGAACAATTCAATTTAACAAACATTTATTGAATGCCCCCTAAGGACCAGGCACAGGGTTAGGTATTGAGCAGCCTCTGTTAAAATACGATGAATTTTATTTTTTAGCTATAAAAATACTCATTGTGCAGCCCTGGAAAATTTAAAAAAGAGAGTAAGACTGCCCATAATACAACCATCCAATGAAAACTACTATTAATATTATAGTGTACTTCAATCTAAATTTTTTTTCTGAAGATTTTTTTTAAACCTGAATTTTTAAACTTCATTATATAAAATGTTTTTGCCACCTAGCATTTTAACAAAAATTTTCTCAGGTTACTAAAAGGCTTCCTAAACAAAATTTTAATATCATATAAGAATATGCCGATTTTTAAGGCTTTGTTATCTGTTGTCAAATTAACCTACACAAAGGCTGCATCAATTCACACACCCACCAGTAAAATATAAAAATACTCACTTCCACACATCTTCATGACTGGATACTAAGATTCCTTTAAATGTTTGCCAAAATGATGTGCAAAAATTATTATCTTGAGTTTTTTCCTATTTTCTCTTACAAGATAGAATTAACATTTTTCATAGGCTTAGTGACAGTCAATGTTACTCAGTTTTTATAAATTTCCTACTTATTTTTAAACTAAGTTTTCTATTTAATGTAAGTTTAACATTTAATAAAATGTAATGTGGAAAAGGAACTTGTCCTTTGCTTATTGATTTGTTAGAACTCTTTATATTTTAAGGGTGTTGATTACTTATTTGTCTCATGTGTTGAGGTTTTTGAGTTTTTTTAAAGTACAGAAGCTTTTGATTTTTTTAGTTGATCATTTTCTTTATGGTTTCTACTTGTGGTGTCATGTTTAGAAAAGAATTCCCCACTTCAATATTATATTCATTTATATTTTCTCCTAGTTTAATGGTATTACTTCTTCTTAAATCTTTAATATGTTTGAAATTTAATTGGTACAAAGAATGAAAGAGTAGCTATTCTTATATTCTTAACAAATGCTTACCCATCTTAACAAATGCTTACCCACTTCACACAATACCACTTATTAAATAGTCAGCTCCCACATAAATAATAAAACACTACCTTCATCATCTAGTAAATTCTAATATACACCTGGATATCTCTTTTATTCCACATGTCTATTTATCTGTTTTAGCCCTGGAATAATACTGCTTGATTATAAATATAAAACATATTTTCACTCCTGGCATATATCCAGAAGGAACCCTAATTCAAAAAGACACCTGCACCCCAATGTTCATAGCAGCACTATTTATACTAGCCAAGACATGGAAACAACCTAAATGTCCATTGACAGATGACTGGATAAAGAAGTTGTGGTATATTTATACAATGGAATACTATTTAGCCACAAAAAATGAGACCATAATGTCATTTGCAGCAACATGGATGTCCCTGGAAAATGTCATTCTAAGTGAAGTAAGCCAGAAAGAGAAAGAAAAATACCATATGGTATCACTCATATGTGGAATCTGAAAAAAAAAAAAAAAGAAGACAAATGAACTTAAATATAAAGCAGAAACAGACTCACAGACATAGAATACAAACTTGTGGTTGCCGGGGGGAGGGGGGTGGGAAGGGACAGACTGGCAGTACGAGATTTATATATACTGACAGGCATATATAGAATAGATAAACAAGATTATACTGTATAGCACAGGGAAATATATTCAAGATCTTGTAGTAGCTCATAGTGAAAAAGAATATGAAAACAAATATATATATATTCATGTATGACTGAAAAATTGTGCTGTACACCAGAAATTGACATATTGTAAACTATAACTCAATAAAGAAATGTTAAAATATACATATACACACATATATATGTATATATATAAAAACATATTTTAATACCTATTAGGACAAATTTTTCCTGATTATGTTCCTTTTTTTTCCCAAAAGCTTAAAGAATATTTTCAAACATTTATTCATCTAGATAAATTTTAGAAACATTCAGTCATACTCAAAAAAAAAAATCCCATTGGAATTTTTTAAGGAATGCCATTATATGTACATGTTATCTTGGAAAAAATTGGCAGATTTACAGTATTGAGTCTTCTCATCCAAAATTTTATTCAAATCTTCTTTCAAGTTCTTTGACATCCAGGAGATCTGTAGTTTTCTGTTGCATGTGGGCCCTGCATATTTCTTACAAAACTTATCCCTAGATTTTTTTGTAATCATATATCAGATCTTTTTTCATTACATTTCTAACAATTTATTGTTCATAATGATACTTTGGGCATAATTTTATTTTCCTGTATTTTCAAATTATCTCTTTAGGGTAAAACTCCCCAAAATGTTACTGGGACCCAGTTCTCACCGGAAAACAAGTTCATGCAATATGATATATGGGAAGGTCAGAAAGAACTCTGTGGGGTTTGGAGATACTAGTGTAAGCGCATTTTTAAAATATATGTCTATGTACATACAAGAGTTTTTTTTAAATAATCATCTCTGGATGACAATCCTAGAGGGAAACTGTGACGAGGAATACGATTCTTCATTTTAAAAAAAATGTCTCTTCATAGATTGCTTATTGGTTGCAATGAACAAATCTAGCAACAACTTAATAGAAGGATCAAAATTAACATCACCAAGAAGAGCTAGATGCACATCATGTGTCTCCAGGTGTGATGTCCTTAGAAGGACATGAGAAACATCAGACAAACAAATAATAAAGAATATTCTAGGGGAGGGTATAGCTCAAGTGATAGAGTGTCTGCTTAGCATGCAGGAGGTCCTGGGTTCAATCCCCAGTACCTTCTCTAAAAATAAATAGTAAAACCTAATTACCTCCCTCCTGCCAAAAAATAATAATAATAAAATAATACAATAGTAAATAAATTAATTAAATTTTTTTAAAAGAATATCCCATTAGGAAAATGGGGGGAGGGGCTGTATTCTCTAAAACTGTCAATGTTGTAAAAGATAAAGGCTATGGAAATGTTCAGAGTTAACAGAGGCTAAAGAGACATGCAATGCTTGACAAACTGGAATGTTAGTTCAACTGACAAAATTGGAATAGTAGCAGTAGACTAAAGAATTATATCAATATAAAGGTATCAAGTTGATTACTGTTGATTACTTATGTAAGACCATATTCCTATTCTTAAGAAATACAACAAGGTCCTACTGTAGAGCCCAAGGAACTACATCCAATACATTGTAATGGCCTATAATGAAAAAGACCACGAAAAGGAATATACGTATGTGTATCACTGAATCACGATGCTGTGCACCAGAGATTAACACAGCATTGTAAATCACCTACACTTCAATAAAAAAAAAATGCAATGCCTCCCCAAAATAAAAAAATAGAAACCATGAGAGAGAGAGAGAGAAGAAATACAAACAAACAAACAAAAAATACAGAAAGTAGTTAGGAGTACCAGGCCATGACAGATGTAGCTGACCTGCAAATGACTCAGAAAAAAACCTGCCTGCACTTGTGTGCATCCCCAGTACCTGGCCCATCCCAGGTACTCAATAAACGTCTGCTGAGTGAAGGAGGGAACTAATCTGATGACTGGTTGTCTTGGGCTACCGTGATAAATACAGACTGGGTGACTCCAGCAGAAGGTACTGACTTCTCACAGTTTGGGAGGCTGGGAAGTCTGAGATCAAGGTGCGGGGTGGGGGGGGAGGTTGTTCATGACACAAGCCCCCCTCCTGGCTGGCAGAGGGCCAGCTTCTTGCTGGGTCCTCACGTGGCAGAGAGAGCTCTGGTCTGGTCCTCTTCTTACAAGGACACGAGTCCAAGCCGGGGGCTCCACCCTCATTACTTCATCTAAACTGAGTCACCTCCCATGGCACCATTAACTCGGGGACTAGTTTCCTCCAGTTCCACCCCTGGCTCACGCTCACGTCCTCCCTCACTTCAGTGCTAATTCCTCAGGTCACTGGGAGTCAAGGTTCTTCCTGCCCTTCCTGCTGTCGACTCCTGGGTTCCCTGTGAAAGCCACTGTCCCGGAGGCCACCTGAACCTGCACGTGGCGGTTTCCCTGCTTTTCCCCCACAGAATTTTCTGCACGTGTTGCCCTCTTCCTGGACACACCTGCTCCTAGTCAGCTCTCCTGCCCTAACCTTGATCTCAGCATCTCAACCCCTCATGCTTTCTGAGGCCACACTTGTCATGCAAGTTTTCAACTTTTTAATCATTAATCCTCTCCCTCAAAGAGACAGCGCCAAGAAAACCAGGCTAAGCTCCTGTTTTGTATTCCTACATCCTCTTCTGGAGGGATGTCTCCTGTTTCCAGGCCACACTGCTATCGTAGAAACACAACCATAAACACTGTCATAACTAAATCAACTAAGTCTCTTTTTTATGTTTTTAGTACCCTGCTCTGGCTACAGTCAAGTTACCCTCAGTGTGCAGACATTTTTTAAAGAAAAGGAAATTTTACCTCAAAGTGAAAGACAAGTGAGTCACTTTTTCTATCTACAAGTAACTTAAGTAAAAGGGAATTCCCAGCTACTGCCTCAGTGGGGTTTCCTACTACCCTTGGACTTTCTGCGTAGATGCTATGCACCAATAAATAGCACATCCGCCCAAGAATTTTTATTCTTCTCCAAAGCCTGACTACTCTGTTCAGAAATAGCCTATTGAACCTCCTGATTTGGTTCTAGGACAATTTATCTCCTTATCCAGTAAAACTTTGCTAAGTATTTATCGTGAACGAGGCATCATTCAAGGGGCTCCGTGACAGAACAAGCCTCTTGTCCTCCAGGAGCGGCAGCGGCACAGGAGGACAGTGAGCTGTAAGTGCTGATCCTCCGACCCTTCTAGCAAGCTGTCCCTCCCCCTTCACCTGAAGATGCGCGCGTGACCCAGACCCGGACAGTCAGACCCTTCCATCCCACCGGCCCCTACATGGGACAGGAGTGGTCAGGCCGCCGAAGCCAGGATGGTCCGAGTTCCTCCCAGGGGTCTGCAGTCAGAGGCAGACGGGAAGTTTCTTTCGCACATGGATCCCAAGCCATAGCATTGGCACCGGGCTAACTGATAACTATTTTCCCTTCACAGAGGAAACCAGGCAGCAGCAGGTGAGAATTAAGCCGATTCACAAAAAGAAGTGAAATCAGGTGTGGGGGCTGCGAGCCCCCTGGCCTCGCCCAGGGCTTCAGAGCCTGGACGTTCTCTCCTCGCTGGTTTGCATGGAGACCCTGTCACTTGCAGCTGAGAGGGTCCTGCCTCAGAAAGATTATAGTAATCATGAGTGACAAGAGAAAAAACTACAAAAATTCAGTTACGAGAGTTCTCCTCCCTTAGGGAAGATCAGAAAACAGTGACATCTGAGCTTGTCCCTAAGAAGCCTATTAAACCGTGGTAAGTAGAAATGGCCAAGAGAACGCCTCAGGTGGAAGGAACAAGGGGAAGCGGCAACAAACCGTCCAAACTGGCAAGAGTGTATTCACAGCCGAGCAGTGTGGGAACCAGGACGAAAAAGGTGAGTTTGGGCTGCTTGGTGGAGGACCTTGCATTCCGACAGACTACCCCAGTCGTCTTGTCCAGCTGGACAAGGAAAATGTCATGCTGTATCTCGGGAGAGCAGTGAGGGCTGGAGACATGGGCTGGGCGTTGTCTGCAGAAAAACTATTTTCCAAGCCTCCAGGTGCTGAGCCCCGCACAGTAACGGCCACTAACGTACCTGCAGCCTTTACACAGGTTAGACGTTAATGCTGATATCTGGTATGTGCATAGTTTTATTTAATCCTTAGAGAAACCCTGTAAGGTAGGCACTGTTTTTTTTTTTTCAATCCCATTTTGGAGTCGAAGTTTGAAATAAGGCTTACAGAGCTGGCCCTTCACAGGGACCAGCTGAAAGTCCCACACTAGTCAGTGGCAGAGCCAGCCCTGGTCTTCATCCCGGGCACAGGGGCTTCACCACCACGCGCCTCTGTGCTCCTCAGCGGGAGAACTGAGGAGGAGGGAAAGGGCAGATAAAGCATCTCGGGAAAGATTCAGCAGAAGTAAGACTTTCGTCCACCTCTGGGTCAGACGGGAGCCTGGATCAAGACGCCACCTGAAGGGAGAGGACCCAGGCAAGGGCTTTTAGACTTAAACCTGCTACTGTGGCACCAGCTGTCACTTCTGCTCCTCTTCCAATGACCACGGAGCCTAAAAACTGGCTCACCTCGTTCTGGAGGCCTTTTTCATAATGTCTCAATCCATCTTTTTAAGTCGAACATTGAAGATGTCCGTTTCTGTTGGCATAGGTGCTGGAATGACTGCAGGAAGCAGGCCCTTCTCTACTCCAGGTCATATGATCTGGAAGGGTATGTTACAGTAACTAATGTTGCCCTAGTTAAGACTTAGGAAGATTCAGTTAAAGCATTAAGCCAACCAACTCCTGAAATTTAACAAAAGAAATTCTTCCCAAGCTTAAAAATTCAGAAGGCAAATTGAAGGACAGAATTGCCACTCTTGAAATTTAAAATGGTGGTTTTAAAGACCATGTGAGAAATAATTTCAAAAACTAGGACAGAAGCGCAAAGAGAAGCATTACATAAAACAAAAGTTACCTGGAAGTTAGGTCCTAAGAACTCGATATGCAAATAACATGAATACCAGGAGGGAAAAAATGTAACAGGTAGAGGAAGTAGTAATAAATAAATGACCAGAGAAATGTTTGTTACTTGTGGAGTTATTTACGCAGGTTTTTAGGAGAGGTGATAAAAAGGCACACGCCTAGGCATATCCTAGTAAAATTTTAAAATTCCACAGTTAAAGAGAAATTTTGCCTGCTTCTAGACCAAGAGGACAGATTACCTACAGAAGAAGAAAAAAATCAGCTGGCCCTGGACTTATATCAGTCCCAGAAGTCAGTGGAATGGAGGAATGATGTTTACAAATTGCTAAGAGAAAAAAACCAGGAGCCAGGAATGCATAACATGTCAAGATATGATCCACTTGTTAGAGTGAAAGAAAGATATTTTCTGGCACGCAAGGATTCCAGTGCCATCGTTCACATAACCTGAGGAGAAGGTTCCAGAAAGGACTCTGCCAAGAAGAGGGAGGAGGAAAAATGCCAATGAGAAGGAGAAGACGAAAAAAAATGGATAAAACAAAGAAGCAGAAAAGAGGTCGATGGCAGGCAAAGAACTCTGCGACATCTGTGGTTAATCTAACTGGATAATAATTGACTGGGAATGTGTACTATGAACACTAAGATCCTTGAAATATGAGACACAGTGCAGAAGAAAGCGTCATAATAGTCTGGGGCTAAAAGTACTGTTCATCTCAGCGATATCCAGGAATTGGGATTTGGGTAGGCCTTCATAAAACAGCAGTGACACTAAAATTCTCTTCTCATTGAGGATGAGGAAAGCCCAGCGGGGGCAGCGGGGAGCACGTGGTGAAGTAACAGTGGCCGGCACGCCACCTTGGGGAAGACTTTAGCAGTGTGTGCCCAAAGGCAATGATTAGGAATGGAATACTGAATGGAAAAGGAGAGCAAAATTTCCAAATTTATCTGAGGGAGGGAAGAGAATAGACACCAACTGGATCAACCAGCAAAAATAAAAAGCAAATAACACAATAAAATAAGCAAGTTAAAAAAATAAGGTAGAAGGTAAGGTGAAAGACAGGGATGGGGAAAGAAAGAAACGCTCTGTTATACATTGTTTGTAAGAAACATACTTTATAAAAAGTTGGAGGGAAGGTTGAAGATCAAAGGATGGGCAAAAATATTAACAAATATTAACTTTTAAAGACACAAGAGTGGCCAAAATGCTGATGAAAGAAACTAAAGACCTAAATAAATGGAGACATATTATATTCATGGATTAGAAGACTCAACATAATAAGGTTGTCAGTTCTCCTTCAAACTGATCTATAGATTTAACACAGTTCTTATCAAAATGTCAGCAAGCTCATTTGAAAATTTACACAGAAGGGAAAAGGAACTAAAATAGGGAAACAATTTTGAAGTGAAGAATTAAGTGTGAGGAATTGATCTACTAGGTTTTAAATTTTGATTTATAGCTACACTAACCAAGACAGTGTGCTCTTAGGAGGAATGAAACGAAAGAGAGAACCCAGAAACAGACCAACACAGAGATGCCCAGCTGACTTCAACAAGAAGCAAAATGACAAAATCTCACACCTTATACAAAAATTAACTCAAGATGGATTTAAGGTAAAATATAAAACTGAAACTTTTAGAACAAAATGTAGCAGAAAGTCATTAGGGCTGAGGGCCAGGCGAAGAGTTCTTAGACTTGACACCCAAAGCCTGATCCACGGTAGGAAAAAATGATGAATTCAACCTAATCAAAATGTAAAACTTTTGCAAAAGACTCTGTTGAGAGGATGAAAAGTATGTAACTTTTGGGTATTGGCTTTTTTCACTCAACAACCATCCAAGTTGTTGTGTCTGCCAACAGTTCACTCCCTTACTGTTGAGTGGTATTCTGCGGTACGGATGCTCTGCAGCTTAACCATGCACCTGTGGAAGGATGCTAGGGCTGTTACCAGTTTGGGGACTATTACGAATAAACTGGTGTGCACACTCTGGTACAGATTTTCATGTAAACACAAGCTTCTCTTTCTCTGAGATAAATACCCAAGAGAGCAACTGCCAGGCCATGTGCTAACCACATGTTTAGCTTTTTAAGAAACTGTCCAACTGTTTTCTAGAGTGGCTGTACCATTTTACATTACCACCAGCAACATATGAGACCCAGTTTCTCCACACCCTCACAAGTACCTGGTGTCACTATTTTTTACGTAGCCACAGTGTGTAGCAATAGTAGTCTGGGTTCTCCAGAGAAACAGAACCCACAGGAGAGATATGTGTGTCTATGTATACACGTTATTTTGCTAACAGTTGCTGAAACAGTTGCTGAAAGCAGGATTCATATATAAAAATGAATGAGATTTATTTTAAGAAATTGGTTCGTTTAGGTATGGAGGCTGAGAAGCTCCAAAACCTGCCGTTGGCAAGCTGGAGACCTAGGAGAGCTGATGTCAGTTCTAATTTGATTCCAAAGGCTTAAGAACCAGGGGAGCCAGCGGTGTAGGTTCCAGGCTGAGTCCAAGTCCAAAGGCAGAAGACTAATACCCTAGCTCAGACAGTCAGGCAGAGAGAATCCTCCCTTCCTCAGCCTTCTGTTCTATTCAGGCATTCAGTGGACCGGGTGAGGCCCGCCCACACTGGGGGGACAATCTGCTTCTTTTGGATTTTTTAAAAATGTATTGATTCAAATGTTAATCTCATCCAGAAACACCCTCACAAAAACACCCAGAATAATGCTTAACCAAGTATCTGGCACCCCATGGCCCAGTCAAGCTGACACACAAAATCATAGTAGGCTATCACATTGCAGCTTTAATTTGCATTTCCCTAACAGCTAATGAGGAAGAGCACCTTGTCATGTGCTTATGTGCCATCTGCGTATCTTCTTCAGTGAAATGTGTGTTCATGACTTTGCCCATTTTCTAGATGGATTTTTTTAAAAAAACTGTTGACTCTTGAGAACTCTTCACATATTCTGGATGCTGGCTTTTTGTCAAATACGTGGTCTGCAAGTCTAGCTTGTCTTTCTACCCACTTAACAGTCTTTCATAGAGAAAAGGTTTTAATTTTAATGAAGTCCAGCTTGTCAACTGTTCCTTTTAGAGACTGTGCTTCTGGTGTCAAGTCTAAGAACCCTTTGCCTAGCCCTAGTTCCTGAAGATTCTCTTCTGGAAGTTTTATAGTTTTATACTTAGAAGATGATACATTTTCAGTTAATTTTTATATAAGGTATGAAATTTAGGTCTTTCCTTTTTTTTTTACTTATGGATGGCTGCTTTAAAATACTTGCCAGATAATTCCAGTATCTGACTTACTGTGGTGTTGCTGCCAGTTGACTGTCTTTTCTCATTCAAGTTGTGGTTTTCCTGGTTCTTGGTGAGAGGTGATATTTTTATTATATTCTAGACATTTGGTTACCATGTTAGAAGTCTCTGCGTCCTATTTAAATCGCTTATTTTAGCAAGCAGTCACCTTGTTTAGATTTAGCACGCAGATTCCTGCCTAATTTTGTGGGCTCTGGTTCTAAAGACAGATCAACTTTTGGAGCCCTTGCAGTGCTGTTCTGGTTTGCTTGCTTTACTTGGTGCAGCTTGGGCTTCTACTCGGCCCTGCATGCACTGCCTAATGGGGCAGAAGGAGCCTCTGTAGACCAGGCCACCTGCACCTGGAGGTGGGGCGGGGGAGCTCCAGGCCCATGGGAACAATTAGGCTTCCAAGCTGCCCATCTGTTGTGGTGGGATCCCCCCTGGCCGGTGCCACCCTGCCTCCCAGCGTCTCTCGGTGGGGCAGGGGCTCTCTGACCAGGCAGGGAAGAACAAGTACCTCCCTTGGTCACTTAGTGTCCGTGGTTTCCTTACTTGTCCCACATGCTGACGCTGCTGTGTTCACCTGGTATTACCGGTGAGTCTTCCGTTTGATCCAGGAAAAGAATGAGCCACCTCCGCCGCCTTCTGTTGCTAGACTGGTGGTCAGCGAGCATCGGGCCTGGCTCACGTGTTTCTGTCGGCTGGGTAGCTGTAAGACGCCCCACCACCGTGTTGCTTCCCCTGTCCTGGGGTCCCCAACCAGTCCTCCTTCCTCTTTCCACCTTTCAGAGCTGTCCCTTGGTAACCCTTACGTTGTTTCCAGAGCTCACTGCTGTACTTAGAGGGGAAGGACAGAGAGAGCTAGCTAAGACAACACCTTCTCGTCTAGACTGCAAGTCTGATCTTCTCTTAGTGCCTCTTGCTGACTAAACCCAACTGCCAGCGGGAGGGTAAAGGAGATGTCAGTGCCAGACTGGAAGGCAGACTCTCAAAGAGCCCAGAGCAGGAGGGAGAAGGGCGAAGAGTGGTTTCGGAGAGACCAGCAGAGAACACCCAGCACAACCACCATTTTTTGGAGGAGGAAAAATCCAAATGTTTAAAATATGCAAAGACTCAGAGTATTTACCTACCCCAACCATCATTAAGAGAGTGTTGTCTGAAGAAGGAAAGTTACCTTGGAGGGGAGAATGGAGATACAGGAAAGTGAGATTGGAAGTGAACAGAATATGTTGAGATATTCGATTAAACATTTGTTAACCACCAAGAGACCTAATTCTGGGGTTTTAAACAGATGATATAAGTCCTTAGATGAAACAATGGGTGTTTCAATGAGTAATTAAGTGCAATAATGTCCCTTCTTGTTCTGAGGAAGACAGCAGTCTTAGATAACTCTAGACCCTGTTGGAATTTATGATCATAATGGATATTTTAAAAATTTTAAGGAAACTACTCAAAGACCAGCAATTTAACCTATAGTTTCCAAATAGAAATTTAATCAATTTTAAAGACAGCAAGAAGGAGAGGGAAAAGAAATAAGGCCAAAAAAGACAGTAAAGGTAAACCACCTATTTTTGCCGTAGAAACTATTATAAGGAACAAATCACTGGATTCCTCAAAAGGCAAACGTTTCAGTGGGCTGAAGGCATATCATACACAGCCTGCTTTGTGCTCAGATGCTTTGAAAAGAGTGAGACAGCTTTGCTTTCTCATGGAAATTGATAATTAACCAGCTCTGTGGAGAATATTGATGTGTGTCGGGGTTGGGGGGCTAAAAATCAATTCCTGCAGAAACTGTTCCCTGCCTCCCTTTCCTCCTTCCCCACTGCCTTCCCACCCACCATAAACCCTGGACCTGCAAACCCATCCTGTTCCTTCACTTGTTCTTCCCTCCTTTCAGGCCTCTGAGCCCAGCATTTGTTCTGCTTTGGTAAAAAAAAAAAAAAAAAAAAAAAAAAAAAAAAAAAAGTGTAAGGAAAGAAGCAATCAGTAAGTGAATCTCTTTTGCCAGAAATTTCCAAATCAATAAAACAATCAATAGCAGTGGCTAAGCCTAATTCGTCTTCAGATCCAGGACCCAGCACAGCAGTGACTGACACACCCAAGTTATGAAGGTGAGAAGAAGGAAGGAGGGAGGGAGGGCAGGAGAATCAGCCGTTATTGTGCACTTGCTACAAGCTAAGCACTGAGGAAACGGGATCGCAGAGGCATGGCGTTTATAGGCACGGGTCTGTATCTGATGGTGCTGAAGGGCCTCAGCTCCATCCGCAGGGATGTGAGAGTCCTTGGACCAGACAGAAGCACAGAGCAGCTGTAAGCCAAGCACAGTGGGCTGATAACTGTCTCATCCTGCATCTTAGCCATTCAGGTTTCTACAACACAGCACCACAGACTGGGTGGCTTACAAATAACAGAAATCTACCTCTCATGGTTCTAGAGGCTGGAAAGTTCAAGATCGAGGCACCAGCAGATCGATGTCTGATGAGAGCCCACTTCCTGGTTCCCAGAGAGCCTTCTCACTGTGTCCCCAATGGCAGAGGGGCAAGGGAGCTCTCCGGGGTCTCTTTGATACGGACACTGATCCCACTCATGGGGGCTCCATCCTTATAACCTTAGCACCTTCCAAAGGCCCCACCTCCAAATACCCTCACACTGAGGGGGTTGGGATTTCAACATAGGAATTTGGGGAGGATTCAAAATTCAGTCTAAAGTACCCCACGCTGGTCCTTCCTCTTCCCACTAAGGCAGAGCAAATGAGGTTGACCATGTGGTTAAGGTCACGTGGCTGAACAGTTTGTGTTGGCAGAATTCCAGAACTGCTCCTTCCTCTTCCTTCCCTGCAGGGTGGGAAGGTTCCAGTGGACCTTGCTTGTGCATGTCCTGGGGCATCCCTGCCAAGTCTTAGGGACCCGCACCTGAGTCGGGTGCCTGTCCTTCTAGAACCCAAGCTTACGGTGTGCCCATTGTGCTAAGCATGCAGGCAGAATGGTGCAAATTTTTATAAAATGAGCAGGACAGGAGGGTACTAAGGCAAAGAATAGTTGATAAGAACTGAGTTCAAATTTAATCAAAGGACCTAAAAAGCTTGGGAATTTCAAAACCACAAAATAAGCTTGAGGAAAAAGAACTTTAAAAAATCTGCTGTGTAATAGTAAATGTCTGACATGTACCTTCAGAACACCAAAGGGTAATTTCTTGAAATAGCTCTATGACCTTAGGAAACGCATTAAAGTTTTCTGGATATCATTTTTTTCAGTACTTCCAGGTCTAAAAACTAAGATTATTTAAAGGTCTCTTTCGAGTATAAGAAAACGCACTCCCAGAAACGGCTCCCAGGTACACGCAAGCACGCGCCTGCCTTTGATAGAGATGAGTCACTTTCCTATGAAAATGACTAACTCCTGGGCAGCCCGCTGGTGCAGCCATCACCAGGGCTTACCCATCCTCCTTGAAGCGAACTGGAATTTCCTAGGCTACAGGTTCAAAAATATCTACCTGTGGTCCCAAACTCACCTGGCCACCAGGTATGCTCACCTCTGCACTGGGGGGTGTTTGTTTGTTTTTTCTCATCTGTGGGACTGCAGAGTGAGATAGGGAAGAGTTATAAGTCATCTGATTTTGAGGAAAAAAATTGCTCAAAAGCAAACCCCCGAAATGGGAAGCATTTGGAAAGGGTACCAGTGTGCCTCCAAAAATATTTTCTCTTTTAATCTCACAACAGCCCCACGAGGTAGTGTTATTATTATTGGCAATTCATGGGGAGGAAAAGTAAGATCTGTCTCTTTTCCTTTTCTGAGGCTGCCATCACAGGTTACCACAGACTGGGTGGCTTAGAACAACAGAAATGTATCCTCTGACAGACTGGGAGTGTCAGCAAGGTGTCAGCAGGGTCGCTTCCCTCTGGAGGCTCTTGAGGGAGGAATGGTTGTACGCCTCTTTTCCCTCCTGGTGGCAGGCAGTCCGTGGCTTGCAGACACACCCCTGCTGGAAAAATATCTGTGGTAACCAGCCAATTTTACCTAAAGTCAGAAACATAGCTTCAGCCCTTATGTTCTCATTTTAGCAAATCTTCCACCTTAGCAACACCTCCATGGGCAGCATCCTTAATTAACTCTTCATGAAGGTCACCAGATCCTCGAGCTTCAAATAATTCCTTCAGGTGTTTGGAGAGTCCTTCAGCAGATGGATGGCTCATGGCTGACCTTGCAGGTGCCACATTGGAAACTCCTGCTGAATTCTATGTCAAAGATGTTCCACAAATGTCCACCTCTAAATCACTGTCTGTCTCTTTAGATCACAGTCACTAAGTAGCAGGGACAAATCTGAAATGCAGATCTCCAGGCTCTGAGTGCAAAGCACCATTTCAGCTTTTCAGTTTTCTTAGGTTTTCCAAGTTCAATTCCAGGGACATATCATGTGTGCTGGTCTTCTCTGGACCATCTTAACCACCCATCCTGGGTGCTACAAAACAATCAAGTAAGAAATCTGTTCATCATCCAGGCCTTAAGGATACATCCTAGGGCTCAGAGAATGCTAAGGGCACCTGCCATGCGGACAAAGTCCTGAGCAGAAGACAAGGAGGACAACTTATTGTGACAAGAGGAGGTTATTCTTCTCAGATGAGAGGAGAGTGGAAACAGGGAAGAGCTCTTCTGTGGATGTCAACATTCCATCTGGGAACACCACCTGAGAAACCTAGCAAGGAAGGAGAAAAAAAATAGTGGTTCTCCTCACGCCTTTTTCCTACAAGAACCATAACTGCCTAGATCACAGGTGTCTATTCCTTGGTTTTGGATCTAATAATATTTTCTGCTTCATCCCAACATCCTTTCTATGCCACCTGCCATCTTGTTGGCCTTCAAAGGGCAAAGGGAAGTTTGCCAGGATCAAGCATGGAAGAGTGTGGATCCAGGCGGTAGGTGGGGGCTCTGGGAGCGCAGGATGCCCCAGGAAATGCTGAGAATGGACACTTGATGGAGAATTGGGTGCTCAGTGAGGGGGGAGAATTGGTGAGAAAGGCAGCTTGAAGACAGGGTTGGGACCACATCAAAGGACTCTCTGGATTTGGCTAAGGAGTTGACTTTAATCTATAGGCAGTGGAGAAAATAGACTTTCAGACTGAGAAAATTATAAAACTCACAGTGTAAGAAAAATGACTCTGTTGGTGATGTACACATGCTGGGGTGTAAAGAAGGCAGCAGGGAGCCTGGGTGGACACCTGTCCCAAAGCCTGATGAGACCCAATCTTCCCTAAGGCCGTGCCAAGGGCATTGAGGAAAGACCAACTCAAGAGCTGTTTAAGAGGAAGGAAGGACAGAAATTGGGAACCTAGTGGATAGATAAAGGTATAAAGCAAACGCCAAGGACATCGGAGGAATCACGGTACTTGCGCTGAGATTAGGGGAGTGAACTCCTCTACTCAGAACCCTTAAGTAATTTTCCTGAGTTACGACGGACAGCCGAGAGCCCGCTGCCGTGGCACGCTTCTCCTCGCGGAAGCACCTGGACTATCTTCCCACGGACTTTCCTTTACTGACCTTGCTGACTCCCCTTTCTCTTCTCTGCCCCCTAACTGGGGAAATCCTCAAGAATGTAGCCATGACTCTTTCCTTTTTAACTCGATCTTTCAGTCAGCCAGTCAACACCTGGGTCTCCAGCCACCCACCTGCCCAGCCCTGTCCTCTCACTCAGTTCTTCATCTCCAAATGCCTGTAAATCCCTTAAATTTACATTGCCCACCTTCACCCCACACTCAGCATATCTTTCCCTGAAAATTGGCCCCTTCCCTCAACACTCCCTTTTCTGTCCATAGTAAAATGATTTTTCCAGTGTCCCAAACTAGCAGCCTTGAAGCCACCTTAGAAAGAAAAGAGCAAAGGTCTTGAAGTCAGACAGATTCTGGGTGAGTATGTGCGACTCAACCAGCTGCTACTCATACAACTCTGGGCAAGCTAATCCAACTTTCTGAACCTCTGCTTCTTCAGGTAAAAAGGGGGTAATAATATTTAACTCTGAGGGATGTCACAGATGTAAACGAGGTCCCCTGGGCTCGGCCCAGCACTCACGAATCTCCCACACCTCTCCCTTTACTTTCTGCTCGACAGGTCATCAAGTCCCATAGTCTCTTCCTGTTACACTCTGGATTTTTCTCTTTTTCTTCACTTTCATTATGATTCTAGACCGCATGTTCTCCTGTCTCAACTCCTAACAGCTTCTGAACTGGTCTAACTACTTTAATCTCTCATGTTCCAGTCCATACTCCACTTTGTCGCATTCCTGTCCCTAAAACACTGCTTTTATCCCGTTAGACATACGTGGTGCAGTTTGGGCCCTTCCATGTGTGTAAGACACACGTGGACACTTATGTGCAGGTGCTTCCTCGCTCACTTGTTTTCTTGTAACTTCTGTGAAGCAGACCTTTCTGACTCTCTCAGTCTATCTTCCAACGGAGGTGAGCTCAGGGGTCAGCCAACAGTGAGAGTCAGTCACCGCCATCAGCCCAGTGATTAACAAGCCTGTTCCGAGAACATTGCTTAATTTACAGCCATTTATTTTCTGGAAGACACAAAGTTCATGAATTCATGGAACTCCAGAAAACAGCAGTAGTAATGGAAAAGGAAAGGTCAGTATGATTTTAGAGTAAAGTCTCCAGCCAGGTGGAACCCATGATGGAAAACAACGTCCCATAACTGTGACTATAATGACAAAACATGGAGAAATTAACGCGATGGCCATGCAAGAAAGCTATAAAGCCCTGGGAGGTGGCTGCCAGGGGCTGGGTTGTTTTAAGGCTATGGAGTCGCAGTTTTGCAAGATGCAAAGAAACGGATTACACAACCATGTGAA
This sequence comes from Camelus dromedarius, assembly GCF_036321535.1. NCBI lineage: Eukaryota > Metazoa > Chordata > Mammalia > Artiodactyla > Camelidae > Camelus > Camelus dromedarius. The sequence continues at coordinate 66,741,405 of NC_087448.1, read as the reverse complement.
TATACTTAACACTACCAGTTGGTACTCTTAGAAAGAGCTAAGATGGTAAATCTTACTAGTTTTTAAACTGTAATCTATTTTACTTTTATTTTTATTTGGGAGGAGGTAATTAGGTTTATTTATTCACTTATTAGTTTATTTATTTATTTAGATGGAGGTACTGAGGATTGAACCCAGGATCTTGTGCACACACTACCACTGAGCTATACCCTCCCCACTAAGTAAATTTTATGTTATGTGCTTTTTAACACAAAATTTTAAGTTCCTAACAAAACAAAACAAAACAAAACAAAACAAAAAAACCTCTGAGGAAAAGCCTTAAGGAGATGAGGGTGTGCATCTTAGCTGGGGAATTAATGAAGCAGGAGGGAAAGCGCCCCTAGGCTGGGGGAGTGTGCCCCTGCCACGGGTTCTCATCACAGTCTACACTTGCCTCTAGCACAGAGATCATGCCACTGCATTTAAACTTCATCTCTGGTCGCCAGATTCCCCTACTAGACTAGAGGTTTCTTTAAAGCAGAAACTCGTTCTTTACCCTGGCATCCCCTATGCGTAGCACTGTGTGGGGCACAGAACAGGCGTTTGATAAATATTTGTTGAATATGAATGAATGAAGAGCCAGGCACTTTGTACGTGTGTTCGCTTTGGAATGCTCCTCACATATTCATTGTTAACTCATGGGCTACAACTCTCTGTGGGAGGTATTATCCTCATTCCCATTTTACAGAAGAGGAAACAGAAGCACGGAGAGGTTAAGGAGCTCACCCAAGGTCACACAACTAAGTAGTGATGCCGGGATTCAAACCAGGACAGTCCAGCTCCAGAGTCCAGGCTCTTAAGCACCCGTCAAGCTGCCACTGGGTAGAGGAGAAATCTGAACACTGGTCAGCTGAAAGTCCAAAGTCAAACTGCTCGTTGGTGATGGGGCCAGACCATACCCCACCTGCTTTCAGGAAATGCCTGAAAACTGGGCCACAGGGGAAAGCCAGAGCGTCTCTCTGTGAGTAGCGTGCTCACCAGGCCCAGTAAGAGCTGGAAGAACCGCACTATCGGGGCATCTGGAGTTCTTTGCTGCGTGTGTGCTGATGAGTTTGCTTTCTTCCCACCACTGGAATCTAAGGCCTCCAGGGTAGGATCATGTCTTATTCTGCTCGACCCCCAACACCTGCCACAGTGCCTGGTACAGACTAGACATTCAGACAGGAGTCTAACTGAAGGGACAAAGGGAAGAACAATCTTCAGCCAAACCACCACTTACAGCAAGAGAATGAGGTCACAGCCCAATGTATCTGTAAGCCTACAAACTCCTAATAAATCTCAGAATTATAGTTTCACCCCTTCCCAACTCACCATTTGCCCTCATGATGTTTATCATCCTCGTGGAGCACGTGACTACGGTCAGAAAGTCAAGCAGTCACCATCCAGCGTGTAAGTGCTCTGTACCCAGTATGAGTATTTAGTCAAATAAACAGTGACCATAGTGAATATTTACAAGGAAGCAGCTTTTGCAGAGTCCCAGCCAGCACACAGCACCGTCACCCCAACTCCCCAAGGGGAGATAAAAAAGCACTAGTCGGGCATGGGCCAGGTCCAGGTAAACCATGCCAGGTGAAGGATGGCAGTGGATGGGCTGGGGAGGCAGGGAGTCATGAATTTCCTGAAATCTCATGCAGAATTAGTGTGCTGACACACTTGTGCATTTTTCTGGAGAAATGATCCATAGCATTTATTGCAACATCAAAGAGCTACTTGACTAAAACAACAACATCAGGACTAGGGCTTCAGTATCTTTGCTTACTGATTGCAGTGCCGTGTTTTCCTTCCAGGCACCAAATGAGAAGGAACTCTAATGACTGCTTGGTATAAACTGAAGAAGTGCCTCAGGGCCCCTTGCGGACAGAGTGGATGAGAGGAAGGAGAGGGAATTTGTGAAACCCTCAGTAACTCGACAGATGTGAAGGTTGTGTACCAAATGTGGTGCTAAGGTGCTATTTCCTTCTATTCCCCTAATTAGTGATTTTCTTAAAAGTTTAACAAAATTGAGTTTTTTCAAGTACATTTTTGAGAAAAGGGAGCTTGAATTAGATGAAGAATGAGGAGCTGGTCGGGCCATGTGCCTATCTACTTCTTTTCTGGACCATTCCACCACCCTTTACCCAACATACTGAAAAAAAAAATCATGGAAACACCACTTAACTCTGTTAAATTCTTTTTTCAGCTGATCTGTGCATAAACCATCTCCAGTTCTTTTCTCTCTTCATATCAAGCAATCATCAGAACCAAAGTCCTAGAACATTATAAAGAGTAGATGGACTCACGTTGTAATTGACTATACCTCAACAACAACAATTAAAAAAAAAAAAAAAAGAGTAGACGGAAAAGATCTTCTCTTTCAAAACGGCCCTGGGGCTTGAAGGGGAGAGATTCGTAAGGAAACCAGCAGGAGGAAGAGGAACGTTTGAGTGTTTCCCGGGAAGTACTCTTTCTTACTGAATTTCTCTAGTTATTGTATTTAAGTTTGGCTATTGGTCATACAAATACAACAAGGTAAATAGTGTCACTCCACTCTCTTGAGAAAACTCCAAATCCTGTGTAATTTCAGGCCAGGAGACAGATAACACCAGCTTAGGGGCTAGAGGCTTTGTTTGCCTTTTTGTTATCACTTGTCACAATTTGCTGGGAAGGTAAGAAAACACTGCTGTTTATCTGGATTCGTGGCAATCTCTAACTCCAACTTCTAGAAACGTCAAGGTTTGGCTGTGACCACAATGACAGAGTCTAATAAATTGCTTTGTAAATGAAGCAGACAATGCTGACTGGTTACATTGTACAATATAGCATTAGTAGAAAAGAGAAAGATTTCCTTTCTCCTAAACTGAATTTTAGGTCCATATGTGTGTGCCTCCTTCCCAAGAAAACCAATAGAAATTAGGCCAGTTTACATATAGGCTGCTTATTCAATCTGGGATGCATAGATTATGTATAAATATATATATTTTTGGATATATGGAATACAAAATATCACATATAGCCACTTGCTTCGGACTTCAAGAACACCCTAGATAAGGTGTTAGAATGACAATGAAATGTGAACCGACTGGGTCCGTCCTGAAAGCTCAGCACACAAGTGACAACTCAGGCGTGAGCCAGTGCAGTAAAGGTGGACTAACTTGACCATTTAAGCCCTCAGCTTCGACTTTCCCTGATTCTCCCTTCGGTTATCTGAATGAATCCATTCAGGAGAATCTCTGTGGTGTGTGCATCTAGTTATCTGCTGTTACAAGCGCCTGCGCTGTAGGAGAGACGGCTCTGTTCAAACCAAGATGTACTTCATGACTCTTGAGCTGAGTCATAAATATTTACACACAAAGAAATAAACAAGAAAGCCCCAAATCAAACCAGACCAACTCCCTGCTGTTTTTCAGATAGATAGTTCAGTAAAGAGAGCATTTCCGGACTCTGAAGACTTGGGTGTGAATGAGGAAAGCTCTCAGAAGAGCACATATGGGGCAAATGCTGTTGTAGGAACAAAAATCAGGCTGGCCAGATGATCCAGACATTTAAATGAGAATTTTGCATTTATGGTTTTCAAAATTCAAAAGTTGTACACCTATTGAAAGAAAAAGAAGAAATAATATGTATTAGATTTAAAGACCCAAATTCCTTCCCATGTTTTAAAGTACTGTGCTTTAAGTGATTAGAATTTGGCATGTTCCTACCACAGGCACTTTCTCTAGAAGCCCAATCCAGCTAGAAACATTTTGTGAAAAATAATTTACTATTCAGAAAGTTTTCCTGTTTCCAAGATAAGGAAGCCTGTTCTGCCATCGCGGCAGGCAAGAGTTGTTTAAGTTACTAGATAACAAAGCTGTTATTGATTCTATTATTTTTACTCTTCCTGATTCCCTGCAGTCCAAAGGGAGTTTGTCAGACCAAGAATGGTTTTATAAAAAGGAGTAGTTGTTATTGTTGTAACTGGCCTCGTTGTGACAGATGGGGTCCCAGTGTTTTCTCACTGCTCTTTACTCAGGAGCTAGGAGAACAGAAAGCAAACAACCGAGAAACCAGCACACTCCTAGTAATCTGGATTTCTCTGCGCTGAGCCAGACCACTTGGAAATCAAACACTGGCCTCCTCCTGATGCCCCTTTTAGCCTGTTACTATTGACCAGCTTAACATTCCCTTATCACATGCTCATGTGGGCAGAATTAAATGGAATTAGCTGCAAATTATATAAAATTCATTTACCTTTAAAGGAAGCTATTTGGTCATGTTCAGTGTAGGGAGCGTATGGCATTAAGACACAACTTAATGGTACTGCCTGGAGATGGATCAATTTGCTTTGGTTTTATTGTCTCCCTTTATTTGCCCTTATGTGTTAGCTACTGTGGCTGGAAATGCTCAGTTCAACCTCGTGGAGCCCACGCTGGGGCCACATTAACACCCCAGGGAGAGTCCCAGTGTTTCCAAAGGGTTCCGTGGGAGTAAGTGAAATAATACAGTAAGACCATGCTCATCCTTTCTAAATCCTTAGTCACACAGAAGAATGAATGTATAAGAGAGAAGAGAAAAATCCATAAAAATGTTCAGGATTTATAACCTACTGTGGAAATGCTTAGGATTTATCTGTGTTTTGTCCACATAAAAATTCAAGTAACAGGCTTTCTGCACTGACTTGGGCATTTTTCCATACATTTCCTCACTTTAACCTCACAACCATCTTATGACATGGAGGTATATTTTTATTTGCATGTCTATACTTCCTGCTTGTTCCTTAAGAGCATCTGTGAGCCTCCGTATATCAAAATAATTATAGTTTTAAGTGTTTGTTGTTGTTCTCAATTCACAGTCTGCATAAGAATGATCTTGGGTGTGTTTAAAATGTAGGTTCCCAAGTCCCGTCCCCACCCGCCGTGTGACTATTCAGTAGGTCTGGGATTGGGCTTGGAAATCACATGTTATGAGCATCCCAGTGATTTTGATACATATGGTTCATGACTTGCACTTTCACAAACACTAGGAACCCATGTGATTTCATTGATTGGTAGGAGTCTGGGCCTTTGTGGGATTTGCCTAAAGGTAATGTGTTGCAATATGTAACTGGAGAAATACACAAAATAAATGTATTCAAATACAGCTTATCTCTGCACGAGGATACACTGATAAGCGTTATCTACCGTAGGAAGAATTACCAAGGGGAAAATACAATGGGGTTGAGACCACAGTCAAACAATGAGCCTTTACTTGAACCACTGCAAGAGAAGGTACAAATCGATTGCAGGCGATCAAAAGTGAGGTGGAGCCCTTCTGAGTTTGGAGCTGACTCTCCCACTTCAATCCCCATAGATTTCTAACGGTAACACTTTTGTGTGGGTCTCAGGTTTGGGGGACTCGCAGGGGAAACAGTTTGACAAGGGTGTTTCTGCATCCTCACAAAGAAGGCCAGGGTTTCAAGTGACCACCACTATGACCTGGAGAAGGCAGGAGTGGAGCAGGGTTCCAGCCCTGCTCGGACCCAGACACTAGACTCACTCCTTCTCTCCTGAGCCTTTCAGGGTTTCCTCCGGGTTTACGATAACAGCTTCCACTCCAACCTGGAAATGGGGTGGGGGGTGGGGGGCACGGGAAGTGCCGTGCGCAGGGCCTCTTAGATGCCAGACACTCTCAGATGCTGCTGTCCTCATCTGCGGGGAGTTCATCCCAGTAGGGATGTCATCAGCTCACCCCTTCAAGTCATTCTTTCAGGCTTTGCTGGATATAGAGAAGCAGCCCCTGCCTCTGCCCCTCCACTGTTTCTCTCTCTGTGGTGTGCTGATGCTGGCTGGGGTGGGTGCCACCCCGCTCTCCCTCCTCCCCTAGCCCTTTAAGCAAAGCTCCACTTGGGGGCATATTCCCCTAAAGCACAGGATATACCCACCTCGAGCTTCCTCTCAGTGTTCCTGAGCATACCTTTCCAGGCCTACCTGTCTGGGGAGGTCGTTAGACCTGGGCTTGTGGAAACAGCTCTGCAATTCTTTGGGATGCTGTAATGACCAACCATCAAATGCTTGCAGGTGCATTTAAAGTAATGCCAGCGGAGAAAGGGAGAGATGACCATCTACTGAGTGCCTACAAAGTGCCAGGAACATTAGACATATTGAAATCTCATAAAAATAAATTTAAAATATTCTTTTTTAATTATTGAGTGCTGCCACACAGCAAGACAGTATAACGCCGTGGGCAAGAGAATGAGCTCTAAAGCCAGACCTCCTCAGCCCGGACCTAGGTGCTGCCACTTACTGGCTGTGTGATTCCAGGCAAGTTAAGCAACACCTCTATGCCTCAGTTTCCTGTACAGCAAAATGGGAATGACAGTATCCACCGCGTGGGATCTCAGTGAGGACTGACATCTGTAAAGTACTTGAAACAGTGCCTGGCTCCACGTGTCTGCCGTTATTATCACTCCACGCCTCGGGTATACCTTGTGGAGGAGTATTACTGTTTTCATTTTACAGTAAGGACAGAGGTCTTGTGGAGCTATATGACTTGCCAGGGGACACAGCTTGTGCAGGGCAGATTTGGAAGACAGGTATAAGCAGCTCCTAAGACCTCTGTCATACACCAAGGCCAAGACATCTTTCTACTACTGAGTTTTTGTCACTCAAAGAGATTGCAAACAGGCACGCAGTAAGGGCTATATATGTGTTGGATCAATAAATATTATTGAAAATATTCCTTCTTCTAACCAATAAATCATGTGAAATGCAGGTTGGTTCACGAAGGCGGCAGGAGTAACCCTAAAGTGAGGGGCAAGGCTTTTTTGGGCTCCAGCAGGAATCTGGAGGTAAGGAAAGGTTCCCAGGAGAACAAAGGATTAGTCACAGGAAACGGTGATGGGTGGGGGGAGGGCGAAGAAAGGGAATCTCAATGGAAGCAAGAAGCTGGTTACCCAGGGCTCAGATGAGAAGGGAAACGATGAGGCCCGGGGTTTCTAGCCACTGCGTATCTGGATGACAGAGCAGAGCCACAGGGATGAGCCCAGGGCTGCAAGGGTGACTGCAGGGGTGCTGGAGGAGGGGTACGCTTAGATCCTTTGGAGTCTCAACTTCCGTTCACACTTTTCCTTTCAGCTGCAAAGTAAACTGAGGGCCTCAGAAAGATTAAACAAAAACAGGAGGAAAGGGCTGCTGTCTTGGAGGGTGGGGGTCCACTCCCGGGGAGAAAGCACTAAACCCAGTCCTGGGGTGCAGTCTCCTATATTGCCCCTTCCACATTTCTCTTATGGCAGAGAGAGCCAGTGAGGTAGCGAACAAGAAAATTGTCCAATTAAATTAGATTCTCAGGCTGTATTTATCTATATGACTGGGAGGAGTGCTTAACTATCTGGAAAATAATTTTGACTCTCCACCTATTTCTGCTTGATTTTTTTTTTCCCCTAGGAGTCAATGGCAAGCCTTTGATTCAAAGTCTGAGGTCCTTTTTCCTGAACGAGTTAGATCTTTCTTGGCCCCTGTCAGACCTGGATACCAGACTCTAAGGAAATCCCAGAGTAGGAAGGAAGGATTCCCTGGGGGAATAAAAACCGCCTGCATGTAAGTAAGGAAAGGTAACCTACCAAAATTCAAAGCACATTATGGAAAAAATATTCTCATTATTTACATCACATCATTCGCTTTACTGCTCCAACCCAAAGTATAATTTAATTTTGAGAGCAAATTAATTATAAAAAATATATACTCTAATAAACTAAGCTCCACACAAATTCATCACAAACACATCCATGGAGTTAAGTGATGTTCATGTACTGTTTTCCTTTAATGGGATACAATGGCTTAAAAATTCTTACTGCTAAGCCAAATTCAGCCCTTGGCATGCTTGGGAAACCACCAAGGCAGACTCAGCCATTTACCAAAAACAAGGTAATTCTGTTTTCCAGGTACAAACTGCATCTCGGGAAGGGAAGGGGGAAGAGGGCAGGCCAGGGCCTCCAATATCAGCGAGGGCCATCAGGACGTCCCGCTAATAAACGACTTTTTCACTGTCCACACTATAATTGGTTTACAGCCTTTTTTGTTTATTTATCCATAAGAGCTGCTGTTAAATGGCTCGGCAAGGCGCTCGCCTAATGGCTCGGTATCGCTCCCGGGCCTGTGGGAGGCGAGAGGCGCGCAGGCGTCAGCGGGGATTCAGAGCGGAAACGCATTTCACCTGTAATGGACTTGGCGCTTTTATGATACCCTGAGCTACAGCCACAGAAGAAACACAACCCACGATCTTGCCCAGTGGCAGGTTCTTCTGGGTGCGTCTTTTATATGTATATACAATATAATTAGCTAATGCAAAAATCCTGTTACCTTTGTCCCACCTAATAGTAGTAACAAATGGCTGTTTGACTTTAGCTTCCTGGGTCGCTCCTTTAGGTAGCCAGCAGCAGAATAAGCTAGTGTGAGGGTGGGAGGGCCTCGGGGAAACACCTTCAGTGCCCCTCGCCCCCGCGTGCCACCCCCATTTTTTTTGTTGTTGTTCAGCTGGGGGTCCCCGGATTTTTCCAGCGAGAGCCCAGGCGGATTCGCTTTCTGCTGAGCGCCTCTTTTCTTTCTGCAGGGCCGAGCAAAAATATTAAATGGGAGCAAATGAAGCATCGAAATGGAGACCAATTTACAGAAACACGCAATTAGACCAGAAGTGCAAAGTAAACACTCTGGGTCGGGGGGGAGGGGGCGGGCGAGGTCGGGAGTGGGTGGGAGGAGGAGGGGGCCGCAGCCGCGTCCCGAGTAGAGGGGCAGCCGAGGGGGCGAAGGGAGAAGAAGAAAGAGGAGGAGGGGAAAGGTGGCCGATCTTTGTCCTGAGCGGAGCTGCCGCCCGCTCATAACCGCGTCGCCAAGTCAACCCGTGGCGACTCAGCAGATTATCTCAGAGGGTCAACACGCCGCGGCCGGGCAACCCCCTCCGGCCCTGCCCTTCTGATCGATGTGGTCACTCGCGGCCGGGTGATAACGCCGGGTCCTCCGCGGACGCCGCGAACAATGGACTCATTGACGCCGGCGCGGAGAGATTAGGTGCGCTGGTCCCACAGTCTTTCGCTCCCTTGCCCCATGGGACTGCAGGTGGCCCTTTTCCCTGAAGAAATCGCCGAAACTCCCCCACCAACCAGCCTCTCTCAGCCTGCCCTTGGGGGAGACCCGTTGCTTAGACGAGCCGCAGAGCAACACGCGTTCTCACCCTCGTGCGGACCATCCGGCCCACCCGGACCACCCGATGCTGAGCGCTCATCGGAGCACTGATGTTAACACGCTACCAGCATCTCAAAGAAGGAATCTGCAGAGAAGTCCAGACTCCTAACGGGCTTCTGCTTTCTAATGAAAATGAGGCGTATTTCAAAGTAGCACACTCAATCCATACGCATACGGATCTTTCCATCAGGAGAAAATACATTAAAAAGCTGCCTCCTAAAAGGCTGCTAGTAGTCTGTAGTTTAGGAAAGTCAGTGCAGTGATTCTTCTCTTGTTGGCTCCTTGTGGTTCACGCTCCCTCTAAGGCTTTCTGCAAAGGTGTGCAGTTTTTCTAAAACCTTCGTGGCGGTTCTTGGATTGTGGTCATTTGGACAGGATGCCCAGGGCAAACCGGTCGGCGGCGAAGGTCATGCCAGGGGTTAGGTGCCACCGCGACCCGGAGGTACTCTGTCTGCACCATTGGGTCCGAAAAAATCTATTTAGTGAGGACCCCAGAGTGCCCAGAAGTTACCGAACCAGTGGAAGCCAAACACTGACTTGTCATCAGAACACTGCGCTTTAACTTCTTTTTTGAACACTCTCCTCCTCTCCCTGTCCTGCCTTGTTTCAGTTGGACGCAAGAGTAGACTTCTGCAGCTGACGTCTCTGCAGAAGTCTCAGGGTCCGCAGGGAGCGGTCTAGGCTCTGGAACCCAACCCCCGCCCCCGCCTCTCAGCCACAGAGGGGACGCCACTTCTTTTCCCCGTTGCCACATTATGAAACCGCATTCTGAGTTGGCCAAATGAGCCCCAATTTTCCCAAAATCAGAATCAATGACTTTCAATTTGAAGAAGAAATTTAAAAGTCATTGTGAATGCTTCTGAAGTTATAGTTTGCACTCCAGAAATCCCCGGAGCACAGCCACAGACAAAAACATACTAGGAATGCTGGATCTTCATGTGTTAGATCACTGACATCACTCGTGGTTGTGTACAAATCTCATAAATAAAATAGAACCAGCTGCTTCCGACCCGTAGACCTGGGGTCTGCAAACTTCTTTGACCGTATTCCCTAACAGTTTAAAAAAAAAAAGCTTAAGTGTACAACCTCAACATATGCATATTTATAATTTATATTAATGAACTATGTACGTCATCAAACATACAAGGAAAATAGATCAAAGTACGATGAAAATGTTTCTATAAATGAATAAAGTTCTATTATTTTCATGTGTGCCTTACTCTGGAGCGTACTGCCAACTACACATACAGGTGTGTGCGGTAAACTCAGCTCAGAGAGAAAACTGATACATTCAGGTGCTCGTGGGTACCTGGGCCTGGCTTCTTAAGCAGTCAGCCAGGCCAATAATGGCCTCAGACTGAGCCACGTGGGGCACAGGGGAGCCTATGGCGCTGAGGCCGCCCGCCCGTCCCCGCCGGCAGCGGGTTCCCACTGCGAGCGGTGCCGAGCTGTCAAAGCAGAAGGGGTGGCGCCGGGAGCGGGAGCGCCGCACAGCTCCAAGACCCCGGCTCCAGCAACCTACTCCGGGTCGCCAAGCCCGGGAGGCAATCATGAATGGCGAGGAGCAGTACTACGCGGCCACGCAGCTGTACAAGGACCCTTGCGCATTCCAGCGGGGCCCGGCGCCGGAGTTCAGCGCCAGCCCCCCTGCGTGTCTGTATATGGGCCGCCAACCCCCGCCGCCGCTGCCTCCGTTCCCCGGCGCCCTGGGCGCACTGGAGCAGGGCAGCCCCCCAGACATCTCCCCGTACGAGGTGCCCCCGCTAGCAGACGACCCCGTGGTGGCTCACGTCCACCACCACCTACCGGCTCAGCTCTCGCTCCCCCATCCGCCCTCCGGGCCCTTCCCGGATGGAGCCGAATCAGGCGCCCTGGAGGAGCCGAGCCGCGTCCAGCTGCCTTTCCCGTGGATGAAGTCTACAAAGGCTCACGCGTGGAAAGGCCAGTGGGCAGGTAAGCCTGGCTCCCCGCCCCCTTTGTCCTCACCTGCTCTCGACCCGACTGCCCCTACCTCCAAGCACTCCCCAGGACTCTCTCCCAGTTCGCGTCCCCTGCCCCTAGGGATAACCCAGAGTCGGACTAAACCACTAAACCGTGCAGGGAGCTAACAAGGCTATCCTAAACAGAAGAGCTTCTCCGGTCCAATTTAGAGCATCTTCTCCAGTAGAAAGCTCCTCCTGGGAGCTTAAACCCCGTCCTTCCCTATACTCTGAAGTCCAGGAACCCACGCGCTCCCTGCCAGCCTAGGCCTGGCAGAGCTCAAGGCTCCAATCCTCCTCCAGCGAGGGGTCCACCCGCCCAGGGCTCCCGGGAGTGCACACTGAAGGAGTTGAGCAGGGCTTCGGGATGCTCCCGACCCGGCCTGAGCCCACCTTCAGAGCCCTGGGATCCTTCTCGCCTTGAGCCCGCTCCCTGGAGGCTTCATTAAAGAAAGCCAGGCCATCTCAAGGGCACCGAGTAGGTGCACCCAAGCTTGCCAAGTTGTCCAGCTGCCCCGTCTGGGTTAGGGGTGAGGTGGGGGGGCTCACCGCAAGGCCGAGGATGACCACTCACCCTCGGAGCCAGGCAGCTGAGAGAGGCGAAAGCGATGCTAGTTCATTTTTGAGCAAACAGAAGCGTTTGAAGGGCTCTCCTCGCGCTGCTCCCAGCGAGTCGGTTTGCGGAAGGAGATGCTCTCCTTACACAGAGAAGGCGCCCGGGGCTCAGGGAGGCCTCAAGGCGCCGGCGTGTAACGGACGGTCTCCCCGGACGGGGAGCTGGAGGGGGCTCCCAGGTCCCTCCCCTGCCCCAGCGGGTGACGAGTTCCGGCGCGGCCGCTGTCACCACTACACAGTGTTATCGCTTCCGTGCTGAAGCCGCTTCCAGTCGCACCTGCCCTGCAAATAGTTGACTTTTCTTTTCCTTCCAACTAACTGTCGGGACTCAGAGGAAGAGGCTGGAGCTGTCAGCCCCCCGCTCCTCATCCCCGCCACCCCAAGAGTCCTCGGCCCTGGTCTGCCAGGTCTGGCTGGCTTGCCTGACACTGACCCTGACACGGCAGGACTTTGGAGGGGGTATCTGGGCTCACCCAGGATCCCCGGGGCCCGGCTTTCCTCACTCTCGACGGCTGTGTGGGGACCGGGCAGGTCCTGAGGCAGGACAGGGCCCAACTCGGCTGCGTTCTCCTCCACTTCCGGCGAAACCCAGGGAGAAAGGGGGCCAGGTGCTGTGAGGCCCTCTTACTCTGCCTGCGCGCTGCCGCCAAAGGAAATGCGGGATTCTTGGGAGGCGGGAGGACAGCGCCCTTCGATTCGGGCAGCGGGACTCTCAGTCTGTAGTTTCCTACGGGAGCTGCTTCCCTCCAGGTCTCCCTTCCAGCTGTGCACTGCAGGCCAGGGTTCCCGAATTCCTGGCTCTCCTCACAGCTTCCTCAGGAAAAAGGCATGCAGGTTCTGAAAGAGCCTTTCCGAGGCGGGACAACTTCCCCACCCCCGCGGGTGTTAACCCCTGCTCCGATGGAGCTTGGGCTCGGGCAGACCGAAGGAGCCAGAAAGAAAAACCCGAAGGAAAATCAGCAACCTTGGAGCAGATGGGAGGGACCCTGGAAGGGTCTTGGGGCTGGAGAGCTGGGACCAGAGAGGCGGTTGTAACCCCTCTGACCCACTGCATGCTCAGCTCGTGGTGGGGTGGGGGGGCACCCTGGCAGCTGTCTGCAGCCTGCTGCGGTGCTTGCGGTCCTCCCTGGGGACTTTGGAAGGAGCCGAACTTCAAGGTCTGAACCGCCTGCCGCTCCTAGTGAGGTTTCATGCCCCTGGGGAGAATGAGATGACCAAGGGGCTTCCATTCATAACAGGGATATGAATACTAGTAATAGGGACTTTCAAAATTGTCAGCCTAAAAAAATGAACTGCACCAGCCTCATTGGCCGGCTGGTGCCTAAACGCCTCCCTCTGCGCCTCGGAGAAAGGTGCAGCCCCAGGGCCCTTGACATCCTCCCAACACCATCAACAACAGCCTCCATCCTCAACCTGTGTTCCCTGCCAACCTGGCACAGGGCCCCTGGGCTACTGGACCGAGGGCAGCCTCTCAGAGAACCTCAGTGAGGCCCGCGAAAAAGGGCCAGAGCCTCACAAGATTGTGGGTTGAATTTACAAAGTTTGGGGGACCTTTTAAATGTTCTTTTAAGGCTCCCTCGCTTCTCTCCCAAGCCAAGGAAGGCTTGGAAGTGTTAAGACTCTGAGAAGCCCCCAGAGAGCAGGACTCCACGGACTGGGGCCTGAGCTTCTGCCTTGGCTTCTGGCTGGCTCCTTTCCGCCTGGGTAGAAACCGGAGCGGGTTGTATCCAGTAACTAACCCTCCCCCCGAAACACACACACTCGCTTTTCAACTCTAGCCAACAGTCACGGGAGAAATGTCGCATACATTTGCTCTACAACAAGCCGACTCAGGCCTCTTCCCCATCTTTGGTGGCCCCTTACCGCCCCAGCGTCCACAGCCCTGGTGCCGTCGGTATTCCGCTCAGGAAAAGATCGGGACCTGGAGGCGCGCAGCCGTAAACACCGGGCCTGCGGCGCTGGTCTACCAAGCCAGGCCTGGCTGCTGCTTCCGCACGAACCGGGCTTGGGGCTCCTCTACCACCCCGCCAGTACCGCGGCCACCGGCGGGGCTCTCAGCTCCCCAGTGGGAGATCCAGGCTTCCTCCAGCCTCCCCTTCCACATCTGCCAGCATTTACGTCCCAGACGCAGAGGCTGGGGCTGACAGCGATCTTCTCCAGAGCTCAGAACAGTTTCCCTTCTCGCCCAGGGCAGGGGCTCAGCAGAGGGTAGAATGACAATTACAGAGGATTTACCAGCTCTTGAGTTGGGTCTGATTACAATATAACAATATATAGAGATAATATATAGGTCAGATATAACAATATGTCATAACCTCGGGAGTTTTATTAGCTCAAGGTTTTTCAAACTGAGGGTTGCACCCATTAGTCGGTCATGAAATCAATTTACTGGGTTGAGACCATTTTTTTAAAACGAAATAGTAACGTAGGAAAAACTAGATAGCATCATATGTGGTAAAGTTTAGTTTAATGTCCTAAATTTTTTGTATCAGTTACATATTGGTGTGTGAACTGGGAGATGATCTGAAATCTATTTTACCCAGGGTCATCTCAGAAAAGTTTCTTTTCTTAGTCCCGTATGAAAGGCATTTTTGCCTTTGTAGAATCCAATCAGTTTAGATATTATGTGCATTTTAATCAGTATCAACCCAAAATATTAAGTGAACTCATTCTAGAACCACTCGTTGACAGAGCCCGCACAGCTTCGGTCTTCAGGAAAAAGCAGTCTCACTAGGAAAGGGCTGCGTGCCCCAGACCGGGCTCTTGGACTGGGGGCTGAGACTCAGTGGCTGGAGAGGATCGGAGGGGTCCAGCGCTCCTAGGACTGGGGCTGAAGTGTTGGGCTGCGTGGGTCGGGGCAGACCGGAGGAGCCAGGGGTCGGGACCACATTCACGTGCTGTGTCGTCCGCAGGCGGTGCCTACGCGGCCGAGCCCGAGGAGAACAAGCGGACGCGCACCGCCTACACTCGCGCGCAGCTGCTCGAGCTGGAGAAGGAGTTCCTATTTAACAAATACATCTCCAGGCCGCGCCGGGTGGAGCTGGCCGTCATGCTGAACTTGACCGAGAGACACATCAAGATCTGGTTCCAAAATCGCCGCATGAAGTGGAAAAAGGAGGAGGACAAGAAGCGCAGCTGCGGGACCGTGTCCGCAGGTGGCAGGGACGCGGAGCCCGAGCAGGACTGCGCGGTGACCTCTGGCGAGGAGCTGCTGGCGCTGCCACCACCGCCGCCCCCCGGGGGTGCCGTGCCGCCCGCTGTCCCGGCCGCCGCCCGAGAGGGCCGCCTGCCGCCTGGCCTGAGTGCTTCGCCTCAGCCTTCCAGTGTCGCGCCCCTGCGGCCACAGGAACCCCGGTGAGAGATGGGGCTCCTCCCACCAGGTGGCTTCGACCCCTCGCAAAGGAGGGAGGAGCGGAGCTAGGACCCCGGGTGTGGACCACCGGTTCTGGTCCTTCGATGGGGCAGGAGCTGAGGGACCCACCGCAGACTGGAGGGGAGAACCCGCGCCGCGAGGCGCCTGTGTCTACTGGGGCGCGTAGCTGCTCTAACTTCTGGAAGGAGAAGAGACATTTTCTGTAATATCTGGGGCCTCTTCTGGTGACGTTGTTGGATTGACAACGTCTGCTGCCTGTTGCACAGGTCCCAGCACTCCAGAACCGTGGACTTCTTTAGAGAAAGCAACTCTTCAAAAGACAGCAGAAACTATACAAACTGCAACACTCCCCAACACGGCAGGCAAGCTGGATAGAGCGCCTTAACCTTCCTGGAAACAGCCATTTTCACTCCAGCCTCCACTTTAACGTTTAGAAATAATTGAAAGGAAATGTCAGAGGTTTCAAAGACCTAGTAAAATCAACGCCTGTGGACTAGAATAATCCTTCCTCTTTTTAAAATCTGTTTAGCGTAGTCACATACTTCACCCCCATCCTTCAACCTCCACCTCCTTCCTCTGGAGAAGAGAACATCTCGCAAGGGTGGCTGGGCAGCGGCAGGGCTAGGGTGTAGGGGCAGTGCCTGAGTCCCTGTACACCCCAACGTTTCAATACTTCCGAGAGGGCTAAGGGAGATGGACCTGGAGCAAAGGTTTTGGGTAAGAAAGGCAGCCCCTGAGCAATCACTAAACTGAAGATATGTGGAGCTTTCTATTCAGGATGTGGATTTAGTGCCTGGTCCCGGGGCAGAGAAGAGTATGTGGGAGGCAAGTAGGGTGACCTGACCCACCCTGGACATTAGTCTCAGGGCCAGTATGACTTCCACATCCTTAGAAATGATAAAAAGGTTGGTGTGTAGGGAGTATGGGTGGAAATGGTTACTTTTACTTAAAGTTTTAAAATTACCTAACAGTTCTTTACAAATAGGTCGGTGGTTTCCAGGTCAGTTGCTTGTTTCAGAGTCCGGGACTTGATTCAGGTGATGTGTATGAGAAATGTTTAATAAATATAGGCAACATGGAAAGAGATAAAATTTGATTCCTCTCGCTTGTAGCAAACTCTTCTTATGGTGCAATGATTCCAATTCATTTTCTAAAAATTAAAGCAGTATTTTTGGGGGGTACCAACCAGGGAAAACCTGGTAATTAAGACACCATCCTTGGGTTTTGGGTTGGGGCACCATATGAGCAATTTTGGGATGAATTTTGGGCTTTGTTTTGTTTTATTTTAAAGTCACTTCTGAAGATGAATTTCTTGGGCAATACAGGCCAGAGGCATCAGGGGTTTGGAGTGTCACTGGCTGTCACAGAACAGGTACAGAGCCAAAAGCTGCCGGCATGCACAAACCGGGGCAGGCAGTGACTCGAAGACCAGAGCCCTGCCACGTCTCTTCTTTCCTCCCAAATTGGCGGTCCTGGGTGAGACGTTTTCCTGTGGTTCTTCCAAAGGAGATGTTGCTTTGGGTGTCTCCACTCCTGGAGCCTGAGGGTCAAGAGTGTCTTGTGTTAGGGGCCAACAGGCTCTGACTTAGTGGGTTTCCAACCCCCGGGCCACCCTGCTGCTCCATGCAGCTCTTGGACCGGGGTCATAGCCCCTCTGGGTAGCACCTCCTAAACGCTCTAACCAGTTTCCGGACATCTGCTGAATCCCAAGAGTCGCTTATATTAATTTTTTTTTTTGAAATGAGACAAGAGGTTTTTGTTTTGTTGTTGGGTTTTGCTTTTACTTTTTGAGAAAGAGAGAAATCGAGTCATAACGTCCCTCCGAAAAGAAGGTTCTGTGGATCAGAAGGATCTCATCCATTACGTCTCACAAGGAAGAGGGGGCCCTTCCCTCGCAGCCTCTCCACACCCGCCTGGGCTCTGGAGTCTAGCAAATCTGCTTTTGAACCCCGCATCCTTCAAATACTGGCCCACGACCCTGATAAAACTACTCAACTTCCCAGTGTCTCGGTTTCCTCATCTGTAAAGTGGAGCTGAATATCACCTGATCAAGTGGTGCGGTTTAAACCAAAGAATACGCGTAAACAGCTTAATTCAGTGTCTAGAATCCATCCGCAAATATCAGCTATTGTTTTATGATCATCATCATTTTCAGAAGCCGCTGGGGAACTGTGGCTGCGGAGATTTTCCGGGTCTCCTTTGACAAATCCCCCTCACCCGTGACCTCCGCCGTCGCTGTGCCTCTGGTTCACACAACGACTGATCTTTCTTGAGCAAGTCCTAGTTTTACGACGCCATTCCCCATAAATAAAGTCCTCTGACTTCCCACAGCACCCTGCACCAGGTGAGGCTGTCTTCATCTTACTCAAGGGAAGCTGATGCTGGAGTGGAGGGACGACCTGCTGGAGCTCCGCCGCCCAGTTGGCCGAGGTGCGGAGACTTGTCCTCGGAGAACAAGGAGGACTTCGGGGCTCCACGGGGAAGCAGCCGCCCCCTCCGAGGCTCCCGAGACAACCGCTCCCGGGGCCGGGCTCGGCGGCGGAGGGCGCGGTCCTACTCCGGGGCGCGCGCCGCCTCCAGCTGAGCGTGCTGCGATCGCCGAGCTGGGCGCAAAGCGCGCCTGGGCCGCGGTCCGGGGCTTGGGGACCGTACCGCCGCGCACACGAGGCCCGGCTTTCAGTCGCGCCTCCCTGGGCTTTAATTACGCCCTCCCTGACCCGCCCCCCGCCCTTAACTACGAGGGCCCTGGAGTAAATCCCTGAATTCTCCGTAAAATGAGCTCAAAACGAGGATGGAATGAGACTATGTCCTTCGAGAGTTTACTACCAGGCCTGGGGCGTAGTGGCCAGGACACGTGGGGTGGGGGGTGGCGGAGGCGAGGTGGTGCTGCCAACCGAGGCCGGCCTTCCTGGGAGGCCCAGGGAGGCGGTGGAGAGCGAAGCCAAGTGGGCCTGGAAGGGAGGAAGGGGGCGGCCGTGCTCGGGCCGGGAGCCACACGGGGCCCCACCCGAGCGGAAGAAGCGTGGTGCAGCCCGTGGTCCCAAACCCTCCGGCCGCAGGGTCCAGGTCAGCCCCACAGGGCGACCCGAGTGAGGCCGGACCTGCGCGTCTCCAAGCCAGCGCCGCCACCCTCGGCCGACTGGCTGGCGGCCGCGAACCGGGCGGAGGAGAGCGGGCGCTCGGCACTCCCGGCCGAACACACGCGCGCAGTCCAGGCTCCCGAGTGACGAGGCCTAAACCATTAGACCGCCCTGAAGCCCGAAAAACGTCAGCTAGCCGGGCCTGGGGCAAGGCCTCCTTCTGCCAGTCAAGCGATGTCCAGGTGTCAAAACCCCAGAGGTGACCGCGGCACCTACCTCCCGGTGGGGCTGGCAGCCTCCCTCAGCTCTTCAGGCCGGCGCGCTCCTCACGCGGAGTGAACAGAGCCCCGCGGCCCTCGGACGCCCAGAGAAAGCGGCCTCGGCGCGGAGGGAGACCAGGGTTCCGGCCGACGCCGTGCGCAGTACGCCCGCGAGCGCGCGCCGCCGCAAGCGCCCCGCATCCTGGGGTCGCCGCCCGCGTCTCCGCCCCCACCCTCCACTCCCCAGAGGTCATCCACGCTGGACCGCAAGCCCCACCATTCCTCCTGGAATCTTCCATCCGCCGTGAGAGACGTTTGTGCCGTGCCGCTGGGCGCTGCTGGCGCGCCCAGATGAGGCAGAGCGCTCCACGCGCGCTGACGGCCGAAGCACCGTCCTGGCTCAGCCAAAGCCGCGGTCCCGGGATTTGGAAGAGCCCGCATGGGCTCCTCGCCACGCACATCCTCACGCAGAAGCCGTGGAGAGCGCGCCGCTGTGAGGCCGGGGGCCTCCTGGTGCAGAGCATCGTGTTACACAGTGCCAGGAACAGTGCGCGGCAAAGGCTCCTTTTGCGATTTATTTTTTCCTCTAGGTTTAACGGTTACTCCAAGAAGTTCTCACCTTAAGAGCTAAATTCATACCACGCAAGAACAACATCTGAGAGTTGGTTGGTGATGATTTCAGGTCCTGCTTATTGCTTTTAACGGATTTGGCATCTGTAATTCGCTTGCAACTTTCGATCTGGACTGGCGCCTGAGTGCATCCAGCAACGTTTATTAGGCTCTTACTTTGTGCCGGGCACCCCTGGAAACCGTACAGTGCTTACCCTGGAAGCTCTCAGTTTTTAAAAAGCCGATCACCTCGTCTCCTGATGGTCGCCACAGTCATGGGGATTGGATTGATTATGGGTGAATTTATCAGAGTATATAGGAGTCATTTAGGGTCCCCAAATTTCTCCTTTTTGAACAGCAAAGGCTGTTTTGATTTCCCAAATCATTTTTGGCCCCTGTAGTCTAGCGCTGTCACCTTCTCCATATCCTCTCCTTCAACTAATTCAGTTCAAAGCATTAAAGTTTGAATGAAATCTAAGAACTGCACTGCCCTTTCAAGTTGGTGAAACCTGCCTGTTTTTCCATTCCCAATCTCTCTCCCCCCACCCCTTCTCTTTCTCTCTAGATCGGTGTGTCTGTGTAGGTGTGGGTGTGTCTTAGGGTGGGCTTCTCTATCTTCATATGTCTGTGTTTTCCTGTTGGCCAGCGTGCATTTGTGTGCATGTGTTTAAGGTGTGTTTTATGTGGGTTGCCGTGGTGACAGTCATAAATGTGTATGCAGGGACCAGGGGCATCTTCATATATACTCACAGCCATCTCCCAAGTGCCTGATGACATTGCTGCTGATGAAAACTGTCCACTCGGGTAACTGTCTCAATTCCTTGTGTTGATACAATGTTTGAAGGCAGGAAACGCTATCTGCAGAAGAACACAAGTTGGAATTTTGGTAGAAGCTGGCTAATTGCTAAAGGATTGCATGATTGCATAAGGAATTAAAATTGTTTTTCTTTTGAAGAAAAAGTGTTCACAGCTGAGGTCTTTCATAGGTCAGCAGCGTTACCTGGAAACCTCCTGAAAATCAAGTACTTAGAAGGGTCAGAAGAGGGAAGTTCTGGGTTGACACTAAATCAAATTATATTCAAACCCATTCTGACAAGCTGGATGGAGCAGCAGTAAACCTGATAGGAAACTGAGACAGGGCAGCAGGAAGCAGAAAGGCTCCTCTGCAAAAGAACCGGGAGTGATGTAGCCTCTCAGCTGGCAGCCAGCCTTCAGGAAATCGCTCCACGTGGACAGCTGGAGCCGTGAGAAACGATCTGCCGGTGACTCCCAGTAGGAAGAAGAGGTACCAATAGCTGTCTTAAGAGTGAAAGTGACTGCTCATCTTTTGGACTACCTAGTGATAACCTGCCGAAGCCAGGTGCCCATATTAAAGTATGCTGTATTTATATATCATGAGATAGAATGGTAATACAATTTTATTCCTTTTTTATTAAAATTATTTTCTCTATTATGGAAATGCTGTGGCTGTTGAAAGCATAGACAGCTCCAACCTCAAGTGATATTTTGTAATTCACTTTCAAGTTGAATTGCTTAGAGTCTTTCCCTAAACATGGAGCATACAGACACGTTGCATATGTGTCAGATCACCAGCATGCAGTCAGCATTCTTGTCTGCATTACAGAATACACTGAACTCTCAGGTCTGGTCATAATTACACATATAAAAATTGTAACAATATTTTTGCTGGGAGCTGTTTATATTACTTGAATACATTCTATTATTTCCCCAAATTCTCAATGAGTCTTACTTCCAAGGGAATGAGAGTTTGAAAAATCGTTTCTTCTAATTATACATGCTCTAAAAAATTCAGATGTTTCACACGTCTAGATGCATCTGGAAATACTGCCAGTCTGAAACTGATATATTACATGGAATTATTTCTGCTTTGGTAGTTCTAAAAACACAATAAAATAGCCTCCAAGATTTAAGAACATTGAAAATACTGTATGACTGAATTTATTGCCATAAATAAATGCATGGTTTATTTCAGTTTAACATTGAAAGGCTAATTTTCTAGACCAGAAGTGCAATACAGGAGATTATTTCTCCTCTGGACGAGCAGGTCTTTCACAGACACACAAACACACAGACTTTGTAAAGCACAAGCCAACTCTCATGCCACCTGTTTTCCTCGTTCCGCATCCACTAGTAACTGCTCTTCCGGACTAGGGCAAGTAACGTAATCGCTTTGGGCCTGTCTGCTCACCTGTGAATTACCAACAGTGCCACCTCATGTGATTGCGTGACGGTTAAATAAAATAACGTACGTAAAGAGTACGTGCATGGGTGTTTGGGGTGGTTCCTCCAGAAACTGCGGTCTTTCTCATCCCCCTAGAGCAAGGACAGCACTTTGCTCAGTGGGCTTCAAGCGTGACAACAGTGATACAAAATGGGTGTGTGTGCGTTTTTTTCCCCCGGGGCCCTAGGTCCTTCCTCCCTCTGATGGGGGTAGCTAGGTCTTGTCTGGGTCTTCACAAGAGAGTGTCTGGGCTGAAAAGTCACCTTGGTGCTGACCAGGCAGGAGCAAAACCAAACCACCAACTCTATAAATTCAAGAGGCAAAAGCCAGTCCCACTGAAGTTACACTTCAAACAGCATTGATGTTTCAACTAGCTTTAGATGTAAGGCACACATGTTTCAAGTAACTTAAGGATCCTCTGATGACCAGCAATAGAAAGTCTCTTTACAAAGTTGACTTTTTTTAGGGGTCTTTAGGCTCCCAAGAATAGGTGATTGTCCCAGGACTCCCTTAGTAAGTCACTCCCTTAGATGTTACTGTGGGGCTAGGCCTGGCTGTGACTGCTACAAACCGCAAATAGCAGTGGCTGAAGAGTGAAGTTAACTTCCTTCCTACACAGAAGTCTGGAGGGAGGGGGCTCGGGACTGGACTATTGTTCCAGAGTCATCTGGGGCCCAGATTACTTTCCCTTCCCTTTCTGCTGCCTCTAACTTGTGCCCCTCATTTTACAGGCCCGTAGGGCACTCCAATATGACACCCACTTTCTAAGCAGCAGGAGAGAAGAAACAAGGAAAAAGTGTAGGCCCCTGTGATAAGGGTGGAATTTTAGTCCCTGTGAGATGTCCACATTGTCATCCCTTGAACCCGTGGGTATGTTCCATTACAGAACAAAAGGGACTTTGCAGATATAGCTAGGTTAGGGACCTTAATTTAATCTCGGGTTATCTGGTGGACCCAATCTAATCATACAAGCC
This sequence comes from Camelus dromedarius, assembly GCF_036321535.1. Classification (NCBI taxonomy): domain Eukaryota; kingdom Metazoa; phylum Chordata; class Mammalia; order Artiodactyla; family Camelidae; genus Camelus; species Camelus dromedarius. Next base: position 66,719,061 of record NC_087448.1, on the reverse strand, counting down.
CTTAAAAGCAGACTATGTTCACCAGCTGGAATCCAGGAGATGCAGCAGAGGGAAGAGTCAGAGGGATTCAGTGTGTGAGAGGATCCCATGTGCCACTGCTGGCTCTGGGATGCAGGGCCCATGTGCCAGGACTGGGGAGAGGCCTCCAGGAGCCAAGAGATGCCCCCACGTGACAATCAGCCAAGAATGAGGACCTCGGTCCTATAACCACAGGACCTGGATTCTGCCAGCAGCCTGAGTTCTGCCCAGAGCCTCCCTAGTAGAGCCCAGCTGGCCAGCAAGTTGATTCTGACCTTGTGAAACCTGGAGCAGAGAAACCTGCTGAGACAAAGGGGACCCCTGGCCTACAGAATCTGGGAGATAACACATTTGTGTTGTTCGGTGCTGCTGTCACTGAAGCAATAGAAAATGGAAACAGTCCCCTTTACTTGAGTGGCACTTGGAGGATGCTGCACCATGCCTGCTGACACTTCATTAACAGGCTTAGGTGCATGACAACACCCAGCAGAACAGCAGGCCTGAAGGCGCAGTCTTCATTCTGGGTGGCTGTTTTTCTAAGTAAAAATAGGAGGGGCAACATTGAAGGAGGAAGGGTAGAACGGATACTGGGGACAGCTAACAGCCCCCACCAATGCTACCAAGAGTCTGTGTTTAAAAAATTATACTCATAATTTGGCATCTTCTGCAAAAGTCATAGATGAAAACAATAGTCATTATCACACATAGCCCGGGCTACACATGGAGCCCACGTCCTGGGATTTAGTGCTGGAGGGAAGCTTGTTTGGACAAACTTGCCTGTTTGTTTTTATCAGACACTTGTTTGCCTTGTATGTCAGAGTGTTCAAAATTAAAATCGGTCTTCAGTTAGAGCTCAACTGTGTCTCTTATCCAGGCAAAGCATATTGAGGAAGGCTGAGATTTTTAGTCAGAAAAACTGGCTTTCACCCAATTAAAAAATGGGCAGAAGACCTAAATAGACATTTCTCCAAAGAAGACATATGGATGGCCAATAGGCACATGAGAAGATGTGCTAATTGTTAGAGAAGTGGAAATCAAAACTATAATGAGATATCACCTCACACTGGTCAGAATGGCCATCATTAAGTCTACAAGTAATAAATGCTGGAGAGGGTGAGGAAGAAAGGGAATGCTCCTACACTATTGGTGGGAATGTAAATTGGTGAACAGTTTGGAGGTTCCTTAAAAAACTAAAAATAGACTTACCATATGATCCCACTCCTGGGCATATATCTGCAGAAAACTCTAATTCAAAAAGGTACATACACTCCCCATGTTCGTAGCAGCACTATTTACAAAAGCCAAGACACAGAAGCAACCTAAATGTCCATTGACAGATAAATGGATAAAGAAGATGTTTTATATATAACATGTAATATACATATAGAATAGAATATTACTCAGCCAGAAAAAAGAATGAAATAATGCCATTTGCTGCAACGTGGTTGGACCTAGAGATTATCATAAGTAAGTCAGACAAAGACAAATATCATATGATATCACTTATATGTGGAATCCAAAAAATGATACAACTGAACTTATTTACAAAACAGAAAGAGACTCACAGAGATAGAAAACAAACTTATGGTACCAAAGGGGAAAGAGGGGGAGGGATAAATTAGGAGTTTGGGATTAACATATACACACTACTATACATAAAATAAATAAGATCCTATATATAAAATAGATAAGCAAGATAGAGCCCAGGGAACTATATTCAATATTTTGTAATAAACCTTAATGGAAAAGAATCTGGAAAAAGATATAAGCGTGTGTGTGTGTATATGTATGACTGTATATATGATTGAATCACTTTACTGTAAACCAGAAACTAACACAACATTGTAAATCAACTATAGTTCAATTGAAAAAAAAATTTTAAAGGAGAAAAATTGGCTTCCAGTTCTGCGTTCACTGTCCATCACTCTTCCGAACTGCATAGCAAATGACTTGGTCTCTTAAAGCCTGTCTTCTCATTGGTAAATTGTGGGAAATATCCACCTCACAGGATTGCTGTGTACAACAAGGTACTTCAAAAGTACCTTTGGTATGAAATGGGCCCTGAACGTTTTATGTCTTTATAAAACATTGTATCTCCCCATCCTCTAAATCAGTGTTTTTCGAAGAGGAGGTTGCAACCCATTAACCACTGATGAAGTCAGTTTAGTGGGTTGTTACCAGAATTTTAAAAAATAAAACAAAATAAAATAGCAAATATCAGAGCGCATTATGCATAGTGAGGTTAAGGATTGGTTCATGAAGCTTTTTCAGTTATATATGTATATGCCTAATAAGTCATTATATAAATATGTATTTCTACTTTAATTGCCATACAAAGTTTGGAAAACACTGTTTTAAATGGTGTTTGATCCTTATTTTAAGCCTTTTTTCTATGTGACAAATTTTCAATAAAATGTTTACTTCAGAATAGTTTTAAGCATTTTTGTTTTAAATGTCCTCTTTAGGGTGTGCCTGGAGTAGAAACCAACTCAAATTCTCTTTGGAGGGAGAAAGTTGGGCTGAAAAATGAAAGAGAAAGGGGAGGAGGGCGGTGGGGAGAGCTCATGTCCTCATGCGTATCCCAGTCCTCTGTGTCACACCACAAATCAGAGGTGATTGGGTCCCTTCACTCTGCCTTCCAGGACCACCTCAAATCTGTTTCCTCCTCCTCTGCTTCCCCACTGCCAGATTTTTTCTTACCCTCTTCCTTCCTCACAGGCTCCACTGCCATAGTCTAACTGGTCTCACTGCCTCCAGGACCCCCTTCCTCAGACCAACTCCTCACTGTCCTTCAGCCAGAAGGATCCTTCTAATATACGAATGTGGTCGTGCCTCTCCATTGCCCAAAGCTGTTCAGTAGCCTCCACCGCCTGAAGGTCAAGTCCAAATCCCCCAGCCCAGACCCTCCGGCCCCTCTGTCCTCTGAGCCCACGCGTATCCGTGCAGGTCCTGAAACCCACCTTGCTGCCTCTAAACAATGTTCTTTTTCTTTCTTTTTTTTTTTTAATTTAAAAATTTTTTAAGATAAGGAGAGATCAGGTTTGTTTGTTTGTTTTTTAATGGAGGTGCTGGGGATTGAACTCAGGACCTTGTGCATACTAAGCACACGCTCCACCACTGAGTTATACTCTCCTCCCTACTAAACAGTGTTCTTTGGCCTGACCCGAAGGGCCACCAGCTGACACTTCCTGTGTTTGCCTGCCCTCCCTTTGTCTCCCACCCTTCCTTATGTTGAGATTTACTGAGGAATAGCTATGCTGGGCTCTGGACCAGGCCCTAGTTCCTCCGTCAAGTCTACCAGCTGCTCGACCACTGGGTGTTCTCCATGGACCTTCCCTGACTTCTAGAGTGCCCCTCCATGGTAGCTGGTTCCTGAGACGGCCCCCAGGGAATCACGCCTCTCCGTCTCCACATCTTGGCATCGTCCCTGCCCACTACACCTGGGCTGGGCCTGTGACTCACCTTGACCGGAAATCTGCAGCATCACGGATGCTGTGCCGGTTCTGGGCCTAAAACTTAGGGGGGCCTAATAAGTGTGCTTTGGGGAGCCACCTTGCTGGCGAGACTACATGAAAAGGAGAGGCCCTGGGAGATCCGGGGAGAGAGGGAGGCCCTGCATCCCAGTGTCTCAGTGGAGCCTCTGGAAGCCCCAGCCACCGTGACAGCAATTCCACAAGAAGAGCAGGAGAACCGCCCAGCCAAGCCCAGTCAACCCACAAAACTGCGAGGGACACGAAGGCCCAGGTTTGGGGGTGTTGGCTGTGCAGTGGTAAAGCCCTGGCGCACCCCTCCCCCGGCCTGTGCTTTCCTCCTCCCTGCCGCCGCAGCACCTTCTGCGTTCGCACCCTTACATTCCTAACCACTTTGCATTGCCTTTCTCCTCTAATGGATAGTAAGTTTCTTAAGGGCAATCCTATTTATTTCTTTTATCTGAAAAGATTCAGTATGAAAATAGAAACCGCACGAGATATTCCAAGCAAAAGATGATTCAGCATTTACCAAGTCGTTGCCAGGCAAGCCGCCACTAGACGTTTGGCTGCAGGGTCATCTGACCACGGTGGTAATACCGAGCTCTGCAAAGGGCTGCCCCACGGCCAAGGAGACGATGGCTGAACAGCGGAATGTGGAATGTGGCCCCGGGAATACCCACATCTGCCAGAAACAGTCAGCTGCAGCTCTCACAGGAAGAATGACTTCTGCCTTCCTCCTGTCTTCCAAATATCACATCAGTGCATCTCACCCGCAGGACTTTAACTGCACCCCAGAGTCTTGCTACTAAGACTTCTGGGAATTGTAGATGTCAGCCTTCCAGCTAATGCCAAACAGGGGAGACGCTGGATGAGGTTAGAAATGGATGATGAGGGCCAATGGACAACACATGTGCGTTTCCAGCCTGTGACCCAATGCCCTGTAAGTAGTAAGTCTTCAGGACAGGCTTGTTGAATGGATGGATGAATACACAAATTAACTAGCTTATCAATCAGTCATTCTAGCCTACAATTATAGGTCTGTTAGGGACTTTTTCCTCACTGGATGCTGTGAAGGAAAAGGTGACTGTATGGTAAAAAAAAAAAAATATATATATATATATATATATGTATACACACACACACACACACACACACACACACACACACATATATATATAAATATTCCCAAAATGCAAAATCTGAGGGTGGAGCTGAGTCATGGCATGGGTGGACCTCGGGGTGGGGTGAATTTTGTAGGGCTGTCACTGCTGTTTGTTTGTGGAGCCTGTATCCCTGTCTTGCTATGAAAGTAAACAGGCAAATACAGAATCCATTTCAGGTGTTAACTTTTCAATCTGTCTTGAAAATGTAACCAATTTCTCCTGGAAGTAAGGAGGTTGCTTTTCCAAAGCCAGCCTTGGAGCTGATTCTGGAAACACAAAGCATGTTTAAAGAAAATAAATCAGCCACAGAGGCTCGATTCTTGAAAGCAGTCACGACTAAGGCCCACATTGACAGGTAAACTCCATGGCTTCACCTTGAACTTTATTTAACCTTGGAGGTTAAATAAATCACTTCACACGTACTATGTACTTATCCAAGCTGTCACGACAGTGCCCCATAGCTGTTGATTCCCCAGGGATGAGGACCAGAGACCAGAAATAGAAACTCAAGATTCCAGGTTTCTTTACTTAGTTTAGCCATTAACGAGTCCAGGCAGGTTAAGAGCTCGTTTTCAACAATGTTATTTTCACCATTTGTAAAATGCAGGTATTAGATGGGTCACCAAACAAATATTGGGCAAATCCCCACCAATTCCATTATCCTCATCCACCGCAGACTGAATATCTGAGAGGGTCGGTGTGACCACACGGCTCCCGTACACTTACAAAACACCCCCACGTGAGTAGTTCAGCCATTCATAAAGATTCTTTTTAAAGAAATTAACTGATCTTAGTAGGTTTTGTGGAATTTTTGTTATTTATTGACATTACTATTGTTAAGATCTTGTTGGTTTTTTTTTAAGAGTTCCTTCATAGGGGGAGCGTATAGTTGAGTGGTAGAGTGTGTGCTCAGCATGCACGGTCCTGGGTTCCATCCCCAGTACCTCCATTAAAAATAAATAAATTAAAACCTAATTACCTCCCCCCAAAAGTTTTTTTAAATGAAAATATGAAATTATAAAAAAAAAGAGTTGATTTACTTTTTTTTTAAAAGGCTAAACGAAACTATAACCGAATATTAATTAGTAGTTAACTCTGGCGACTGGAACTCGGTATTGGTTTACACTTTATGTTCTGCATAGTTTATATTTTTGACAATAGTAATGTCAATTTTAGCGTTAATAATACTATATTTAACGTTATTGTTGATTAACTATGAGTAGAGGGATTGCAGATGATTTTTAAATTTTTTTCTCATTTGAGCCTTACTTTATGTGGAGAAGAAAGGGGAGTGATTTACAGAATATTGACTAAATTGTTGCTTCTCCTATAGAAAGTACAACAAATGTATCGAGTTACAGCTGGGTCTGCTCTCAGATGTCCTAAACCCCTCTTCACCTCATTCATCATTGGCTGACCTGTGAGCTTCAACAATCAGAAAAAGGGCAGGGGTCAAACTGCACAGCACTTTGGAAGCTGTCAGACTCAGGATGCCCTCAGATGGGACAGGTCAAGGTCAGACTGCCTGGGGCGCGAAGGGGACAGCTCGGGGCTGTGAGAGTGAAGGGGCAGGAAGACACAGTCTCACCTGATTCCCGGACTGTGGAGTGAGTCACCTTTATGATAGGACTTCATGTGGTGTGATTCTTCACTACGGTTTTCTGTTTGATTTTTTTTGTTTGTTTTTATTCAATAAACTTGGATGAACTGCTTACTATTTACCAGACCCTGTGCCAATTACTGGGAATAGAAAGAGACAAAATATAGGATCCCTGCTCTCAAAAACTCATCATCTGTCATGTATAGTTAATAATGCTGTATTGTATATTTGAAAGACGCTAAGAGAGTAGATCTTAAAAGTCTCGTTGCAAGAAAAAAGATTGTGACCTTGTGTCGTGAGGGATTTTAACTGCACTTACTGCAGTGATCATTTTGCAATGTATGCAAACGTCAAATCATTATGTAGTACACCTGAAACTAACATAAAGTCACATATCACTTATATCTCAACTATAAAAAAAGCAAAAAGAAAAAGCCCATCATCAAAAGCAAGAATCAGACATTATAATACAGTGTAATATGTGCTTTAACACAGCTTTATGCAAAATGTTCAAGGAATACAGAGGAAGGAGACACTGAACCTGGGGGATTCAAGGGAATCTAGCAGAGTTTGAAGGAGGCAAGCTGGAGAGAGAGGGTGGAGAGAGGATGTTCTGTGCAGAGGACACTATGGACAAACCTGGAGGCCAGAAAGGGCGCAGAGAAGAGGCACCCAAGTAGCTCCCATATTCGTTTTGCAAGTATTGCTGCCATCAAATTACTACAAACTTAGTGGCTTTCAATGGCACAGATGTATTCTCTTACAGTTCTAGAGGTCAGAGGCCAAAGTGTTGGCAGGGCTACAATTTGTGGGAGGCTTCAGGGGAGTCTGTTCCCTGGTGTCTCCAGCTGCTGGCCGCCTCCACTACTACCCCTTCCTCCCACCGCTCCAAGTCTTGCTTCCATCACTGTTTTCCTATCCCCAGCTCTTATCAGAACCCCTGAGATGGCACTGGGCCTACCCGGATAATCCAAAGTGATCTTCGCCATCTCAAGATCCTTAACGTAATCCCATCTGCACAATCCCTTTGGCTCTGCAAGGCCACAGTCACAGGTTCCAGGATGGGCTGGCGATGGCGGGGGGCTAGGGCTCAGCCTGCCGCTTTCCCCTGAGGCTTTACCCGGGTTCTCCTGCCTGGACAGCTCTTCTCCCTCAGGTCTGCATGAGTGGCTCCTTCCCAGTTGCTGTGTAAACTTGGGCCATTAGCTTCACTTCTCATATTTTGGTCTCTTCATCTGGAAAATGGGGATAATAAGAGATCCAGCCTTGTCCATTTTTGTGACGCTAAAATGAGTTAGTGTATGGAAAATGCTCAGAGCAGAGCTGGATATAATAAGTTTCCAGAAGAACTAGACTTCTATTGTTATTGTCACCGTCACTGCTTTTATCACCGAGGTCTCTATTCCAACATCACTTCCTCAGGACCATCTTTCCTGGCCACCCTACCTAAAGTAGTCCCTCCAGTGACCCTCTACATATCTCTTTGTTTCTTTCTTTCTTTTGTTCATAGTAATGATCACAAGCACATGAAATTGCCTGTGACGTGTATTTATTTATTTTCTGCTTTTCCTCCGCCTCCCTCACTAGAATGTGAGACGTAGGTTTCACGCATCACAGATTCCCCTGCACCTGACACTTGACACATGGTGACCTGCAGTAAACATCTGTGAATGAGCATATCAAACTCCCTAGCCCTACATCATCCAATAGAGTAGCCACTGGCCGCACACGGCTACTGAACACTTGAAATCTGGCTAATCCAAACTGAGATTTGCTGGACATGCAAAATGCACATCAAAGTTAGAAGACTTTGGGTGAAAACAAAGAGTGTTAAATATCTCATTAATGATTTTCATATTGTTTGCATGTTAAAATGACAATAATTTAGAGATATTGGGTTACATAAAACATATTAACATCAATTCCAGCTGTTTCTTTTTACTTCTTAATTTAAAACATTTAAATTTTTAAAAAGTTAAATTGCATATCTGAAAAATTTAGAATACCCTTACTAGTGGTTGGGGGGAAGGGCTTCACTTTCAATAATTTATATTCCTGATGGTTTGTATTTTTCACAATCACTGCCACATTTGGACTAAAAAAGACATAATTTTTAAATAAATTAATAGAAATTTGCAAAAGTTCCTTAAATTTGTTCATTATGAATGTCATTGTTCAAGTCCTAAAACTGAAGACTCTACTCCTGAGGGCTGCCAGGCGTGGACCTCACACCTCTCACATCAACCATGACGAAGTTCCACTGTCCAAGACAGCCCACTGCATCTCCCTCCTTTTGACCTATGATTCTGGGATGTGCTAAGCCAAACAAGTGCCCAGGGAACTATAGACAGAGTTTCCATGTTTCTTTTCCATGTACTTCCTTTTTCCCACTTGACTTTCCTCCTGTAGGCTTATCAGCACTGTAAGACACAACAGAGTCCTGTGCTTGACAGCTGCTCAGTAAACAGGGAAAGATTCACCGAAGGAACGAAGGCCCGAAGGAATTCAATGCAGCCAGCATCTCCCTCCTTCCCATCCTGTCATGCTTCTGACTGGTTTTTCATTGTTAGGTTACAATTTCCCAATGGATTCACTTCCTTCTTTCTTTTGCCTCCCCTGATGCCAATAGCTTCCGTGGATTTCTTTATACTTTTCATTTTATTTATCACTTTTACTCTCTGATCCTCTTTAACATGGTTCCTGGTGAAATTTCAGGAGCCTGCTTGGATTTTCTTTCAGTTAAGAGTTACAGTCATGTTCTCAAAATAACTCTTCATATGTAAAGCACACTTCCATTTACCATTCAGCTCAGAAAGGGGGACTATACGTATTATTATGAATATATATATACACTATGATGATATAACCAACAAATCAGAATGTAGACTTCCCCATGGGACAAACAAACCTGTTTTCTTCAACAACTAAACTGTAAGATTAAAAAAACAAAGAGATTGAGGCTCTGAGGTCTCTCTACCATAGATTAATAAAGCCGTAAGAGACATATCAACCAATAATAATTTGTGAACCATTTTTGTACCCCATTAAAAAAACAAAATTATAAAATAAAACATTTACAAGACATTTGTGTCATTTATGAGACAATTGTTACTTTGAACACAGACCATTGCTGCATAACAGCCTCATGGGGGCGCAAGGTAGAGAAAGAAGGGCATCTCTCACTGCTCGTCCCTGTCCCAGCTGCTGACCCACAGAACCCATAAACATAGTGAACTAGTTGGCGTCTGAGGTGGTTGGCTACACAGTAGTAAATTATAGGAACAGAATGTGCGACCTGGAAGTAGGTTACTGCCATAAAAATGCCTCAAGTGTGTAATTTGTTTGGGGACTGGCTGGAGGGGAAAAGCTGATGGTGAAGGATTGAATAGAATGAGGAAAACGTTACTGGATGCTAAGGAAAGGAGATCTGTGTTATGTGTTGGCAGAATGTTGGTCAACACGGTCACCGGTGGTAACATGGAAAATAGGAAATGTACTTAATAAACTCAGTAATCCGACAGAGGAGATTTCTGGACCTGGGAGCCTTCGAATTTAACTGAAGAAAGTCAGGTTAACAGGAGAAAAAGAACACACATTTTGTTAATATTTTACCTGCATGGGAGTTCACAGAAAAGAAGTGAAACTCAAAGGAGTGACTAGACTCAGGGACTTATAAACCATTTTAACAGAGAAAAGGAGGTTTGGGCTTTGAGAAATGATAAATGTGGAAAGTGACTAGGAAATAAATGAGGAAACAAATGGAAGATGCAGTTACTTTAGTAAAGTGTGTCTATGCAGGCTCATCTTAGTGCTGGCTCTCCACCTCCAGTGATAAAAGTTGCTCTCCAGAAAACTCTAATTCAAAAAGACACATGCACCCCAATGTTCACAGCATCACTGTTTACAACAGCCGAAACATGGAAGCAACCTAAATGTCCATCAACAGATGACTGGATAAAGAAGTTGTGGTATATCTATACAACTGAATACTACTCAGCCATAAAAAGAAGGAAATAATGCCATTTGCATTATTTGCAGCAACATGGATGGACCTACAGATGATCATACTAAGTCAAGTAGGTCATACAGAAAAAGACAAATACCATATGATATCATTTATATGTGGAATCTTAAAAAATGATACAAATGAACTTATGTACAAAATAGAAACAGACTCACAGATATAGAAAACAAATTTATGGTTACCAAAGTGCAAAGGAGGGGAGAGCTAAATTAGGAGTTCGGGATTAGCAGATACAAACTACTATATATAAAATAGATAAACAACAAGGTCCTACTGTAGAGCACAGGGAAGTACCTTCAATATCTTGTAACAACCTATAATGAAAAGGAATCTGAAAAAGAATGTATATGTATGTGTATATATATGTATATATACATACATAAAGAATATATATGTATATATAAAAAACTGAATCACTATGCTGTACACCAGAAAGTACCGCAACATTGTAAATCAACTATACTTTAATAAAAGATAAAAAGTTCCTCTCCAGTTCCTGGTACAGGAGAGTGGTGATACCTTCACAAAGGGAAATGTATGCCCTACTTTTAGGCAGGAAAGGGAAAGACAGAGCACTCTCTCTGGATCTACTGACTCTCAGTTGCCTACAGCTCAAGGCAAAGTGGCACATTTTGAGACGGCACATTCTGGACCTCTTCAGCCTTCCAAGGATTTTAGGGCAGGCCTTACAAACAATCTCTAGTAAACAATAGGGCTTCTAAAAATCTTCAGGGAATTGCTGCATAACAGCCTCATGGGGGCGCAAGGTAGAGAAGGCCTTCTCTCAAAGGCTTTATCTAATAGAATGGATTTTTAAAATCAGTTGCAACATAAGAAATCCACAAAGATGTTACGGGAATTATATCAGCTTGAATTAGAGGAACTGAAGGTACAAAATGAAATGAGGCCTTTGGCTCCCCAAACTTAGGCAGAAAACAGGCTGAAAAAAATTATAGTCATTGACTACATTTTATGGAAAAAGGAAGGAGGATTCAGAGACTTGGAACAAAGGCCCAGAGGACAGAGGGAAAAGTCCCAGATAGTTACTCCCAGGGAGAAGGACAGAGTCCTAATCAATAAACAACATATGCTTGGATGGAGTTCAAAATTAATATAAACCAGTGACTGCTCTGCATTTCTGTTTTCTCCACTTTAGAACAGGAATATCTACAGCGTGTATCCCGTACTTGTCCCGCTGTTGTATGCTGGGTTTACCTGAGGGAGGAGTGGCGGGAAGCTTGTCTCTTTCATTCAACAGCTTTCAGATCAAGTGGAACCAAACCCAAAGAGCTTAAGTCAAGGAGCCTAACATCCACCTGGACCTGATTTGTATTAGGAGACCCTGTAACCTGAGCCTAAGCCCAATGCCTTAGTAAGTAAGATAAACTTTAAGGAGGGGAGAACTTGGATAGGGAGAATGTGAATAATTTGTGGGCATGGAACTATGACAGTTTTACAGCTTGGCAGTTTTAAAATACGGTGCAAGTTTTTTGACATCCTCCCATAGAGAGGTGGATTTCTTCCTTTCCTCTTGAATCTGAGAGGATTTGTCAATGCTTCAATCAATAAATGGAAAGTGAAAGTGGCATTACATGACTTCTGAAGGTAGGCCATACAGCTTCCCTCTGGCTCACTCAGAACACAACCTTTCAGAGCTCTGAACAACAATATAAACAGTCCGACAGCCCTGAGGCGTCCATGCTATGAAGAAGCCCAAGCCACATGAAGAGGAAGGAACTCTGGTTAACAATCTCAGACAATCCTAACTTTTGGCTCACTGCAGCCTAGACACCAAGTACATGAGTAAAGAAACGTCCAGATGACTTCTGCCCCAGCAACTCAAGTCTTCCTGAGGGTGCAGACACTGGAGTGGAAACAAGTCATTCTTGCTGTACCTTGTCCAGATTCCTGACCCACAGACTCTGTGAACTTAAGGAGATACATGTTATATGACACTGAGTTTGGACTTGTTTGTTAAGCAATAAAAACACCACTAGATCCGTTTTCCTGTGGCTGCTGGAACAAGTGATCACAAATCTGCTGGTTATAAAACAGCATGTTTATTCTCTCACAGAGTGGTTAAAATGGCACGGTATTTGATATCAGAAAGGCCTGGATTATAATCTATCTTACAGAGATAGATGTTGGTTTTTGCAAAGATTAAATGAAATCATTTAAGCTAAAGAATCAAGCACAAGACCCAGGATGTGTAAACATTTCATTTCTTTTCCTTTTGTTTAATAGAAAATAATAGATTCAAGCAGATCACAAAAAATGCAAATGTCAAAAAATATGAAAATATGCTCAATCTGCTTAGTAATTACAGAACATTAAATTAGTCACCATTCACTAGTTAGTCCATCAGATTAACAAAAATTTAAGCAATAACCTCTAGTGCAAAGAGGCCATGAAGAAAGGAGAACTCACTTATAGGCACCTGTGCGGTAGTGTGAATTGCTAAACCTTTTTGGAAAACAATAACTATATTTATTAAAGTTAAAAAATGAAAAAAAGTTTTAAAATGAGCATTTTCTTTGACCTGGGAGTTCCAATTTGAGTAATCTATCCCTTAAAAATACAAACACACAAAAGGATACATGTAAAAAGATGTTTACCTTCATACCACTTATAATAGCAACAACGTGAAAATCCATCAATAGGGAAGTGGTTGAATAAATGTTTATTTTCAGTCTCTACGCACTAGCATGTGACCTCCCCAAGAGCAAAGGTTTTTATCTGTGATCTTAATGCTGTTTTCCCAGCACTTAGAACATAAAAAACATTCAAAGAAATTGTTGAATAAATGAGTGAGTAAAATTCTGGTGTATCCAAATTTGTAAAACGCAGTGGCCTTCAAAGAGTCAGTTGGATTTATACATAATGACCTGGAGAAATGCCCATGATATATTAACTGATAAAAGCTTCTTCTTTTTTTTTTTTTTTTAAGGAGAGAGACAAAGGAAGAGGAAGATAATATGTGATACATGTTTGTATTAGCACAAAAAAATTCTTGGAATGATATGGACCAGGGTGTTACCATTGGTATCCCAGAGGTATGAGACTGAAAGAATGGGGAAATTTTCACTTTTTCCACACCTCTGCATTGTTTAAATTTGTTGGAAGGAATTGTTCGTGGACGCCCTCCGCTTGTGTTCGTACAAGCTTAAACCAAACCAGGCTTTGCTATGGGAAAGGAGCCTGTTGCAGTCTTCTGCCCCCGCGTTAGGAAAAAGTGTCCTTGCATTACTGGTTTGCTGCCTTTTAAATGTTTGTGTTTGTTGAACAGTTCACGGCGTTCCCAGTGAGTTTTGCTCCCTCCCCACCACACCGCCCCAACACACACACCTCTCCCGAGGCTGCTCGGCCGGTCCCCTTCCCGCGGGTATCTCTCCCGTCCAACCTGCTGACTCCTGCGCGCTTATCTCCCCGGGGCTCTGCAGGCGGAGCCGCGGCGCGGGCGGGCGCCGCCGCCGCCGCCGCTGCAGGGCAGCCACCGTGTGCACGCCCGACCTTTGCCACTTGCCGCGCTCACGTGGACTGGAGGAGGATGTGGTTTACAAAGTCGTGGCCCAAGGCTTCTTACTCCAGCGTCCTTATTTCCCAAGGGGGCCCCAAAGCACAAGGCTCATCTCCAGTTTTAGAAAGAATACCACAGGAGGGGGCTGGGCTTAGAGGAGGAGGGGGCGAGAGGGGAAGATGAGGTTTGAAGTACCTGCCCGGCGCCTCCACCACTATTAATATTAACTTTTATTAAGACTTGGCCCCTCTCTCCCCGGGGCTTCTCATAGCCGGAAGTCCAGGGCAGTGGTGCAGGGAAGGGAATTGGCAGGAAGAGAAAACCCTGAGTAAATTATTTAGCCGCGCGACGAGATTAAGAGTGATTCCGCCCTCCTCCCCTCCCTACATCCCCCAAAGTGGGGCCAGGTTGGGAATCAGCCCTCAAACCGCCACTCATCCTTTAAGCTGGACAATATCTGGAGTCTGGTGAGGAGCAAACCAGGAAGACGTTTGTCTGCGAGATGAGGCGCGAGGGCGGCGGGCACCCAGCGGGCGCCTCGGGCTCTGGGGGATGTGGCCTCTGCGCCGGCCTCGCCTTCTGGAGGCTGTGCAGGGAGGGGGCTGGGGGCGAAAGTGCCAGAGAGCGGCCGGGAGAGGCAGAAAGATGTGGGATCTTTTGCCCAAAGTGCGAGGCGACACCCCCTGCCGTGGACTCCGGCTCCCTGCCCTCCGCGGGGAGGCGAGAGAAGCAGCCGAGGGGCGCGGGCTCTCCCTGGGGCCGCTCTTGCCGTCCCTGCCGTACCTCCCGCTTCACGCCCTGCTGGTCTCGGCTTTCGGGTCCGTGGACCGTCGGGGCCCCGGCTGCTCCACCAGAGCAGCAGCGCCGCCTGCCGGGCACCTGGCGCTAGCGCGGCCGCGGGCGGGGCGGGGGGGAGTGGGGCCGAGCGCCGAAGCTCCCGCCTGCCCTTCAAAGTCAAGTCCCTCCCGCCCGGCTGCTGCAGCCGCCGCCCGGGGCGCTCAGGCCGGACGGTGGAAGCCGCTGCCCGCTCTCCTCGCCCGGGCCCGCCGGCGCCTGGGGACCGAGCTCTTGGCACCTACCTCCCCTGCCCATAGCGGGGCGCGCCGGTGAGAGTCAGAGTAATTTGACTGTAATGACAAAAGCAACTGTGGCAACCAAGCTGCTCCGAGGAAGAAAAGGAACGTGCCTGGGATCTGGAGGCGCGACTTCCGGGGCTCCCCGCCGGGCTGGCGCGGCGGCCGCGGGGGCCGTGCTGAGCTCCCACCTCCGGAGGCGCCAGGCCTCCGCAGAGACGAGCGCGGCCTTCCGTCCGCCCGGCGCGGCATCCGAGGGCAGGAGAGGGGCCACACCTGCGCCCAGACGCCGCCGTGCGCTCCTGCGGCTCGTGGCGCTGGCCTCTTCCCGGATGGCTGGGGCCGCACGCAGACGCCGCCGAGCTCAATGCCAGGCCGAATGCTTCCCCCAGGCTTGATGAGACAACTGGTCTATTTGGGCACGGGCCAAATTTGCTTTCCTTTTTCTGTCTAAAAACATTCAAAGACTCAAATCCAGGCAGTAGTTTCTCTGAGACAGAGGTATGAGGTGGGAATAAATTTAACGTTCCCGCAAAGGGAGCACCTTGCTGCTTGTCTGTTTTGTTTGGTTTTACATTTGCAAAAGTAGCGCCCAGCTTTATTCAGTAATTAATACCAAGTCCATCTAAAAATTTACTCCCTGAACAGCTTCAGATGGCACGATCATATGGTCATTTGGCCTTTGGGTTCTCAGTTCTGGCCATGTGTCCACACAACAGCAGTCATCATTACACTGTAGTACATTTCAAGTCCAACTCGAGAAATGAATAAATGTTGGTTGTCGGTTTTCCGTGGGCTTAAGGTCATGACCAAGCAATGTCACTCTGAGTTAATGTCTACTGTGTTTAACAATATGTATCATTAACATATCTAAAAGCATAAAGACAGTTACATGAAATTCATAGATAAGATGAAAATTTAACAGGAACACATGAAACTGACTAGAGGAATATGGATTTCTGAAATGTGCATTATTTTGAATAAAGTGACTTGAGGGGAAAAATTATGTTTTTATTTTTATATGTGTGGATTCCCGGACGAGCAGTCTTTCTTTTTGTGCTTCCTGCATCCTCCTATATTGCTATTTATTGGATAATGGTCTCTGGTTCTCACTTATGTCTTTCTTCTGTTGGCTTCTGGCAATGCGCATGCACACCCTATCATAATTCTGCCTAGTAAATGGGGGGGGGGCTGAACACATAATCTAGATCTATTGAGTTTTGTTGTGGTTATTGTTTTTAATACATTAGATACACAAAGTGAAAGAACATTCACTGTCTTTCATGAGTAAAGAAGCCTGCCCAGGGCATTTTTCACAGCTCCTAATTTGTGGTTTAGGCACTTAATCTTTGTCCCTGATTCTACTAATTGTCAGTAAGTTAAAATTATTTAAATGCCACCCAACAAGCAATTGTCTGTTTATACTACAATGACTTTAGCTTTTACATTGTTTTTCATTGTTTACTTTCCTGAGGTGGGAGAGGAATTTATCAACCACTGCTTATATAAAACCTATTACTGTCATATACAAAGAGTTATGATATACAGACTGTTGATCCTGAAAGTTCTGAGATAACACATGAACAATTAGAAAAGAATTCCTTTCCTAGAAATTAAAATGCAAATATTAAAGGCAAGCAATACCTAGGTCCCTACTTACCAATAACATTATTTGATGCCTAAACCCAATATATGACCTGAATATTATTTTTAAAGTAAATGTGTGTTTGTGTGTGAAGGGGCAGTTTGGTTGTCATTGAATCCCAGGGCACTATTCTTTGTGGATCAAAACTGGTTTGTGTTCTGGTTTATGGATTAGATCTCCAGCACAGAATTGCCAGGATTCTGCAGAAAGAAGAACAAACTGGTCACTTAACTTTGGGTCTCTAGCAACTTAATTGATATTATCCATATCCACTGAGGTTAGAGACAAATTCCAATTTGAAAAAGTTGTTAAAGAAAATGTTTGGAGACTAGAGATACAGACCCAAAAGTTCACCTATGCACTTGCCCCCACGGTCCCTTAACTGATTCTTTCAAGAAGAATGTCAAGGTAAATGTATAATCTCTGGAATTGACAGATTCTACTTTCCTTATTTGGAATTTAAGGGTTTTTTTCCCCTAGATCTTATTTCATAACCTTCAAGAAACAGATGATATAAGAAGTATATATATGCCCTCTGGTTTGTAGCTAAGTAAAGAAAATATTTACTAATTGTTTTGGTCCAGTATCAATCATCTCGTCCCACAGTTGTCAATAAAACCTACTTGGTTTCCTAAAATCATAGTCATCTCTTGAAGAGAAGGTGGCAAAAGGAGAAAGGCAAAAAAAAAAAAAAAAAAAAAGGCTAAATGTAGGAATTATGGGAGTTACAAAGTGGTATATTCTAAATGTGATTTAAGAAAAGTAAATTACATTAAAATTATATTAACATTAAAATCAAAAATTAAAAGTAATAAATTTAAGACAATTTAAATATTAATTTTAAACATTTACAAGGCAATCTACATTATTTAGATATGACTGTTTTCCTTATTCTTTTTTAGTATCCAAAGCAAAACCAATTCAACACAAGACCTGCTGCTGTAGTTTTAATGTGAGGGGAAATTGTGGGGACTAGACTGAAATGCTTGCCTTAAAACGACTTCAAAGGAAGAGTCAGCCTTGAAAAATTAAATTCACAGTGGCTTTTTGGGGGTGGCTCCTGGAAGAGTACAGAACTTATATTGAGGTGTCAAAATGGAAATTGTTTCAAAATAAAGAAACTTTTAATACCATCTAGGTAGAGTATCTGTCTCTGCCCCTTTTGGGTTGAAGGATCCTGATGAATTGTGAGGAGGCCCCCAACTGCATCTTCAACTGATCTGAGTCTCCTACACACAATTAGAGGTGTCTGAGGATGTCTTTCCTTTCCTAGATGAAAGGGCGAGTAAGCTATCCGGAGCAACCCGTCTTCTCATCTGGAATGTTTGTGCTTTGCCACTTGAGATTTCGTGCAGTGGAGACCAAGAGACAACAGACTTGAGGCTATTTTGACAAAGTAAGCAAAGCTGAATACATTAGAAAAACTTCAGAGAAGGGGTTATTCTATTGTGATTTGAGATATTATCCTTGTTCAAAAATACTTTGCAAGGACCCTTGAGCACCTGGGAGAAGATGGTTCATGATTAAAAGGAGTTCATGTCATCACTGGGGTCTAATCATCAGGGTACCCTGTAACTTGCATTTGCTAAGAGGTTGTGATCTCCCCAAGGCTGTTAAACTGGCAAACAGCAAACTCAAAAACAAGGTGCAAATAGTGCCCCTAAAATGTATAATCACTTAAGATTCTGTAGCTGAGATGTCTTTATTTCTGTTTGTTGCCTTCTCTTATCTTTTCCTGAGCGGCTGTGAATAACAACAGCGAGAATATTGCTACTTATATATTTAGGTATCTATTTAGTTTTCTTGGCTAATGTAGGCATTCTACGAGATAGTATCAGAAAGAAATTAAACTCATGAAACTTTTCACTGCTTTCATTAGTAGTCCATCTTATTAACTTCATTAAATGAATATGATCGAGTTAAAAAGACTCGGGCTGTTTTCTCCCCATATATACCTTTTTTGATATGAGTTCCACAATACTGGTACATCCCACCCCCACTCCCCATATTTATCCTGAGTTCTCACTCTTTCCGTATATCAATATCGTACCCAAATTTCTGTAATTTCTTAAAAAGAAACGTGCACGAAGAACCTTTCAGAATGGTAGATAGCTC
Organism: Camelus dromedarius; assembly: GCF_036321535.1. Lineage (NCBI taxonomy): Eukaryota > Metazoa > Chordata > Mammalia > Artiodactyla > Camelidae > Camelus > Camelus dromedarius. Next base: position 66,700,436 of record NC_087448.1, on the reverse strand, counting down.
CCCTGTCCCCCATTTTTTTTTTCTTAAACATTCACCAGATCCAAGAATCTTCTGCGCCTGACTTACTCTGAACTTAGTTTTCAACAGCCCGGTGGCCATGGCGAGGAAGTCTCGCGGTGCCCCAGTCTGGGAGCAGCGGGGTGGGAGAGGCGGTGGACCTTGCACCTCTCAGCTGGGTCAGAACTGCGCCCCTTCTCCTCTAGGGGCGGCAAGGAGCGCGAGCGGTGTCCCCAATTCTTCCCAGAGCGCGCACGCCCCCTGGCGGCCCGAACACGAGGCTGCGCGCCTGGAGGATGGAGGGATTAGGGCCCCGGCCCCGCCCCCCACCCCCCTCCCGCCGCAACGCGCGGGGGGCGCTCGGAGCCGCAAAGTTGTGTTGTCAAAAATATACGCGGGCGTCCGGGCGCCGCCCACTCGCGCCCTGTCCCCGTGTTCCCCTGGGCTTGCTCCAGGTTTAGTGCCTTGGCGTCGGAGGCGCGGACCCTCATTCGTGGACTTTTCCGTGGCCAGGATGACCGATGGGCCGCTCGCCTCCTGGAGCAGGGTCCTGGCCTGTCCGAGACCAGCCGAGCGCCCCTCCGCGCCCGGATGCGCGCCGCGCGCGGGCGTTTGTGCGCGCGGGCCGAGCCCCGGGAAGGGGAAGAACTTGTAATCGCTTGCAGCGGGACAATGCCGACTTTTGAACCTGTAACCACTAAGCAAACAACCCTTGTGCTCTCGCTCCACTGTCCAAACAGGGTTTATTGACAGGCGTTTCACAGCAACGCATAGCAACCGCGGCGGCGGCCGGGGTGGGGGTGGGGGGGCGTGCGGGCGCAGGGTCCGCGGGGGCCCCTGGGGATCATCTGCAGCTCAGCAGACCCTGGTGCGGCTTCCCCCTCGGTCGGGAAGCCTCTGCCCCGAGAGGCGGGCCAGGCACTCTCCCTCCAACTTCCAACTCCGGGCGCCGCGGGCCCAACCCCAGAGCCCTTTTCTCAATCCTGGAACGGAATGCGCTACCCGGAAGGGCCGCGGAATTGGGGAGATGCTGCAGGGGGTATTTCTGTCTCGCAGCTCGGCTCGTCCTGCCCAGCCCTCGGGGCATCTCCTCCCTCGGTGGAGGCGCTGATTAGGGCTCGAAGGTGCTTGTGGCAAGAACGACAAGGAGAGCAAAGCCCTTCTCCCCAGGCCCTGCCGAGAGCGCCCAGGTCGATGGCTTCCAGGACCAAAAACCTCAAGGGCAGCAGCCCGGTCCCCAGCGGCTCCGCCAGATAACAAGCAACCATCACTGAAAGGATCTTCTTTTGCTGGGTCTCAAATTCCTCTCTGTGGGAGTAGCTGGGAAGGAGGGGGTGGGGAAAGGAAACCGAGCGGGACAAGGAAAAGGATGGAGTCAGAGGGGCCTCTCGGAAAGTTATTTACAGAAGACTAAGTTCGTGGAAACGTTGCCTTAGGAGAATAGAAAATCGAATTTTTAACTTGATGCTTGTGTTTCGCTGGATTGTGGGGCGTCTTGGGGAGAAGTGACTCACCGATGAGGGGAATGCGCGCAATCGCCGCAGTGGGGATTTGAGGAGACGCTACGAGCGGGCTCTCAGCGCCCTCCCACTCCCCATCATTCCCCCAGCTGAGAAGCAGCTGTGCGCTCAGCTGTGCGTTTTGCCCACAGGCACCCCTACAAGAACCACACATTCCACAATCCAAGGCTGGGCTCAGGCTCGGGGGCAGGGAAGGTCTCGGAACCTGCTCCCTCAGGCTTCTGACGCTCAGGGGTAAAATGAGGTTGTCCAGATAACCTTCTCCACCCCATCTCTCTGCTCTTCCTAATTCTCACTTGTAAGTAGAGAAAATATTTCATTTCTTGTAAGATAATAATTCCAGACAAAATCTGAAGATGGTAAATACAAAATCCGAAATCTGGAAAGCTCATTTATCTTTTTTTCTTTTTAGAAAAAAAATCCATGTGTTCAAATCCCCCCCACCCCCACCACTGCCCTTCACCATATCACTTCTCTCCCCACGGATCCAGAAGGCTTTTTCAATGCTGGCTTGGATGTTACCCAGACCAACAACCCAAACAGCAGCAACAAAAACAAAAACTCCCCTTTTTCATCAGCCCCAAGATTGTGAAAATGACAGGAAGTCCAGGTTGGCTCTGGCATTTATAGCACTGACATACATTCAGCCCAGAGAAGCTCTGGTGACAGGCTTTCTAAACAAGGCCCTGTCCCGGGCCCCCTTGTCAGGCCTGGAGTCCAATAACCACCCCCTCACACCATACACCACACATACACCAGCCAAGCCTTGCCTGGTCTGGGAAGGGAAGAGAAAAAAGACAAAGACCTGGGGGTTCTGCACGCTTTGGTGGGTCCAGGTTTCCATCTCAGCTGTCTCTGGCTCCTGCAGTTTAAATCGTGCCTGCCCTTGAGGCAAGAGGGGCTAGCTGGTCCTTGGAGGGCAGTGAGGAGACAGCAGCCACTTTGACTCCCAGCCCTGTCAGTCCCCTGAGTCCCTCTCTCCCCATGGCTCCAACGAGAGATGCAGCCTGCAGATTTTGGAGGCAAAGAGCTGGGGAGGAGGGAGCTGAAAGGCTGGTCTGTTTAGCCAGTCCAGGCAATGTTTCTGCCAGTACTAGAGGAAGCCCCAGTAGTCATTTCCCATCTCCTCCCTGGTAGAAAGAGTCAAAATCTGGGAGAATGTCTTCCTTGAGGCCTCCAACCACACTTGTCTTTACCCTAGCTTTTTCCTCTGAGTGCTAGGGAAGTTGGCAAACATTTGTGGGTGGGAGGGGAGGGGCCTTTCCTGAGGATTCTAGCAGATTCCACGCTCCTCGTGGCTCAGCCTGGAATAGCTCTGCTGCTGCAGACCGCTGCGGGTCACTGGGTGACAGTGGGGTTTAACACCCCCCCAGTTGGCCCCAGAACCCCAGCGACAGAGCCGGGCACCGAGCCTTGCAGGGAAGACACAGGACTCAGGGGCTCGGGGACGCTCCTCAGGGGGCCGGGCTGAGGCTGGGGGGGCTGCGGGGCAGGTGGGGGCTGCGGCTGCTGCTGCTGCAACTTCTTCTTGTTGATTTTCCTTTCCTTTGCTCTGCGGTTCTGAAACCAGATTTTAACCTGGACATGGAAAGGTAGAGGAAAAAAGGAGATGGTGAAGAAGGTGTCAAGGAAAAAGGGACTGTGCTCAGCACGAGCACCAGTACCTCCTTCTCCAGCGAAAGAAGTGCCCTCAGACCTGAGCAACCCCAGCCCTTCGCACAGCCTGTCCCGGGCTGTCCACTGGAGTGGTGGGTGGGGGGCATTTCCAAGCCCCATTCGGCCTCAAAAGAGAAGAACCTCCCTCCCTCCTGTTCCCCAGGTTTCGTTCCAAGGCAGCCTTTATCTACAACTTTACTGGAAAAGTTCAGAGTCTTAGAACCAAGGGAAACAGAAACTGCCAGGCCCTTTCCACACCAAGCAAGAGGAAGCCAGTGCAGAAGTGCTTCAAAATGACAACCTTTGGCCTCTCATAGCTAAACTGAAATGTAATATTCCTCACCTTGGAGCTGAGAGTGAATTTTAATGTGGGGGTTCCTGGCTGTGAGTTTGACCTATTTTTTTCCTAGACCATATAGAGAATTCATGCGCCAAGCCTCACCTTCTAGATTTTATGGGCAGGGATTAGGGTCTTATACTAATTTTGCCCCCAGGATAGTGCTGGATCCAAAGAGTAAGTCTTTAAGTTTCTATTGACCCAAACAGAATTCTAGGTCACACTAGACTCAGTTTTTTCTTGTATCTCCCAGATCTCCCAAAATAGAAAAAAAAAAAAAAGTATCCAACAACATCCAAAAAAGACAACTAGAGGTGGAAGAAGCCTTCTAAAAGAGCATCTGGGAAGAAAATACCCTCCATCCTCTTGCTTTAATCTGCCCACAGAACTAGGTGGATTCTGGGGCCTGGCTTCTAATCCTCCCCACGGGACTCCTTGGGGCAGTGACCAGGCCCTGGAGGGGTCTCACCTGCCTCTCCGAGAGCCCCAGCGTGGCAGCCAGTTCGGCTTTCCTCCGGATGGTGATGTAGCGACTGTAGTGAAACTCCTTCTCCAGCTCCAAACGCTGGTGGTCCGTGTACACGACTCGGTATTTGTCTTTCGTCCTGGTTTTCACTGTGGAGGAAGGAGAAGTTAGCGCTGAGAACTGCAAGGCAGCCCATCAGTCATGGGTAATGACAAACCTCCCTAACCAAGGGCCATTTCTCTTCCTCCGCCGCCCTGGGGGGCCAGGGTTTGGCTGTTTCCTGCTGAGTCTGACAAGACCCCCTAGAGGGTCCTGAGAGGAGGGTGTGGGGCTATCCTAGACAGCTAAATCAGTCTTGGGATTAAATGGTTTTTTTTAAATTAAGAAAAACTAGAAATTCATACACACAGAAGATAGCAGAACCCCACTACCATTTTTGTAAATCAAACATCCTGGAGCTGGTGAGGCCCAAAGGGGAAAAGGGTAGAAGAGAGTCACCAGAGTCTTGGGGATATTCAGATATTCAGGCTTTTTAGGGAAGCCCACCCTAAAAACAGCTGGGATGGTGGGTATGGGTGTGTGTGTTACTTTGTTTTATTAGAAGTGGAAAGGGGGTGGCTTCCCTCAAATCACCAGAAACACACACACACACACACACACGCACACACGCACACACGCACACACACACCGCTCACCAGCCCTATCGGGTGGAATTCGAAGCCGGGGTTTGGCAGGCAGATAATCCCTCTCTCTGGGGACACTGTATACATGGCTAAACCTGGTTTGGCATTTGGCACTCTTTCTTTTTTAATCCTCCATTTATTTCTGCTGCAAACCCTGCCAGAGCTATCCTGACCAGAGATCTATGCTCATTGGATTGAGTCAACATATTAAACCTTGGATTGATTGTTTTACTGAAGGGCCTTGACAAATAGTCCGACGCAGTCAGAGCAGGCCCGAGCCTGGCGTCTCCACCAGGTCTGTCCCGGGTCAGCCCTTGGCAGAGCTGGGAGAGAGCTGTTCTCTCCCGCGCGGCCCCAGGTCGGGGTCTTCTCCCAGCAGAACAGGTTCAATCGCGCGGCGCTCAGTGCTACAGGAAGATCTAAAGGGTCTGAGAGTTGCTTGGAGGTGTTTAATACCCCGCAGGCCGACTTTGTTCAGGTAAAACTCTTTGCAAACCACAACAAAAGCGCCCTGGGAGGATACAGGCGGGATCAGAGGAGGCTCCCCCGAGCCGCTGAAAGGAGAACACAGTCGCAAACAATGCAGGACAAGGCGATCTTATCAAAGAAAAGCCCTTTCAATGCCTTAATAACAACCACATTCTGTTTGAATTACCACTACTGAGCAAATGGCGGCCCGGCTTTCATCCCCCTCCCCGCCAGGCGCATTAACATCAACACGGCCGGCAGGCGCATTTGAATGGGCGCAGCGGCCCCGACCCCGCGCCTGCGAAGACAGTAAAGGGAACTGACACGTCCTGAGAGCCTGCGCTGCCGCCTCCAACCCGCTCGAGCTGCCAGTGGTGGCGGCCGCTTTTTACGGAGGAGGAAACTGAGAATCAGACTAGGTTACACAGACAGCATAAAGCGGGGCTGGCACCGGAGCCAGGTTGGAGCCACAAAAGACACCTCTGGGGCTGGAGAGCCAGACGCAAAATTCTCCGAGCCGAATTCTCTAGTAGCGATATTCGCCTTGGGGGTGTTTGGGAGCGGCTCTGGCTCGGGGGCTGCCCTTTCAGTATCCCGGAGGGGCCAGAGCGCGCGGTAACCAGGACCTCTGTGCGCTCTGCAGCCCGCGCCCCAAGGGCCTTGGAGGCGCCCCGCACCCCCTGGGAACCAAGGAGGGGGTTGGAGGAGGGGAGAGATGAGAGGGACTTGTCAGAATTCATTATTGACTGCGAAAGTCACCACCCTCTTTCCGGGCCCTAAAAGAGACAATGGCAGGGCTGGGAAGGTGTATATCAAAGCGGGCCGGGCCGAGTACCACCCACCCCCCTCGCCCCTTGACAGATGACACTCCGCAGAGGAGTCCGGCTCCGGCCCGCGGGCCGCGGCCTCCCCACATTAACATCACAAGGGCGCCCGGCGCCGACTGCGGCCTTGCCACCTCTGCGAGGGACATCACAGCGGCCTCTCATCTGCCTGGGCTCCTGCGGCTCCCCTCCCTCCCCCCTGCCCGGCCACAGCTCCATAGACACTACCCCGAGACGCCAAAGGTCTCCCTTAGGCCGCCCCGGGACCCGCCAGCTGCTCCTCGGGCGGGCTCTGTGGAAAAGGGCGTCCCTTGGGAGCGCACTCTGTACAGAGAGGGCGCCTCCTCTTAGGAAAGGGACCCAGCCGAGGGTCCAGGTCGGCCCTGAAGCCTTCTCCCAGGGAGGCTGTATTTCCCACCCGGTCGGTCTCAGCATGTGCCCGGTGACGCAAAAACTGATGCCCAGAGACAGCCCCCAACGGCTGCTCTGATTTATACGGCTGTAATTGGCTATAAACCTCTGCAAAGTGCCCATAACCTGCATGCAGGCCAGGCTGGGCTAGAAAAGAGGGAAGAGGAAAAAGCGGAAGTGCGGAGGGCTGGGAAAGACTTCATGGAGTAAAAGGGGAGCCATCAGGACTCTCCCAACACACCTATTGAACTTCCTTCCCACTTGACACACATTATCACATCGGAAGGGGGCAGACCCGGAACCTAGAGCCCCCACAGTCCGGCAAACCTAGGATCTTTGCAGAGACATCTCTGGAACAAGCTTCTTGATCGTATGCACGCGCGCGCGAGCGCGCGCGAAAACACACACACGCACACGCACACACACACACACACACACACGATCCTGGCAAGGAGGGTTCCGGAGAAATGATCCCTGTCTGGAGCAGCGGCAGAATTCCCACCACCACTTCCTCCCTTTCTTCCTCTGCAGACACGAAGGGACTCCCAGGGCATCTTGTCCTAGTCCTCCAGGTTTTGATTGAAATAATCCCTTTGCGGATCAAAGGTTCAAGATTGGGGTGCCCCCCTTCCTTTAGCTCCTGGGGCTAACACCTTCTTTCCAGCTGCAGCAGCTTTGCCGGTTCTCCCTAGGCGCCGGAGCTCCGATTCCTGAAGTTGGATCTATTGGCCAAACCTGGTGCCACGCGCAGCCTCGCCGCCTCCTGGCCCCCAGGCCACCACTCTTCCCAAGTGGCTCCGACGCGGGAGGAGGGTGTACACAGTTGGTCTAGAGCCCGGCCCGGTGGAGGTGCTGGGAAGCTGCGGCGCGCCGAGCGAGTGGCAGCATGTGGGGAGGGCATCCCCACTCCCGTGCAGCCAAGCTCCGCCGACACTCCCAGGAGTCTCCCGGGAGTGTTCGGACGTTATGAATGAGGGACCGCTGGAAAGAGGAAGCCTCTCCTCTGCCCTAAACTGAACGTGGCTCGTGAGACCAAAATACTCACTCTCGACTTCCATCAGCCCAGACTCAGGGATTAGAGAAGCTCCGGAGGCCAGAGCCCCCTGACTCTGTCGCCCCGCCCCCCTGGCCCGGAGTCCCCACACCGCCCCGGATGGCGGTCGGCCCTGGACACACGCGGCCCCGCAGCCGGCGGCTGGGACCGCGCCTTTCCGGGCGCCCGCCGGCGGGGCGCCACCGCCGCTTACCTTGGCTGCCGAGCGACGGCTGCGCGGGCTTCCGCATCCACTCGCACAGGTTCCGCCGCTGGCCGCCGGGGGACAGCTGCTCGGCGGCGGCGGTGGCGGCGGGCCCGGGGGGGCCGGGGTTGAGCGTCTGCAGCAAGCCCGAGGCGCAGGAGGGCGCAGCGGCCGGGTGGTGCGGGTGGTGGTGCGGGTGGTGGTGCGGGTGATAGTCAGCGGGGCTGCTGTAGCCCATGGCGGCGGCCGGGGAGCCCCCGTTGAGGCCGTGCGCCACGGCGTTGGCGGCGGCCGCCGCGCCCCCCGGCGCGTAGCCGTTCCAGTCCTCGCGGAGCGGGGCGCCGTATGCGGCCGGCCAGGACGGCCCCGGGGACTGCGCGCTGTCCAAGTTCGCGGCGGCAGCGGCCGCGGCCGCCACGTGGTAGCCGCCGTAGTCCGGGTACTGCGGGGGACTGACGAAGTTCTGCGGGGCCAGGTTGAGGCCGCCAGAGTGGCGCACGGAGCTGGGATACATGCTCACGTCCTTGTCCAGGAGGTAGCTCACGTACATGGTGGCGAGGGCCCGACAGCAAACCTCACCATGCTGCCTGGGGACGGACGCTGGAGGCTGCTGGGGGCCGCTGGGGGCCGCGATGGGGAAGGGTCGAGGGGGCGCAGGAACAGCGGGTGGCTGCGCCTCAGACCGCGGTGCTCCGCCGGCTCCTCGCGGCGCTTCTGCCTCTGAGGCGGTCCCTCCCTCTGGCCTGCCTCCTCCCTCCCTCCCTCCCTCTCTTCCTTCTTTCCTCCCACCTCCTTCCCACTAGGCTGCAGAGGCGGGGAAGACCCGCCACAAGCTGGCGTGCGGAGCCCCAGGCCGGCGGCCTTACGTGATTAACGAGTGTTTACAAGACTCTATTAGTAATGACACAGACACCAATGGCTGGAGACGTCGAGGCGCAGCGCGCACCCGGCGCGCAACCCCCCGAAACATGATTTGCATTTTAAAAGATAAGGAGGGGGAGCTCGCGAGAGGGCAACGACCCATCACAGCTAAATATTCAAACCTTTATTGTTAAGAGCTTCCTCCTTCCAACCTGGTGCACTTTAACCTCCAATCACAGGTTCAAAGAATGAAATCAAGAGACTTGCAAAAGAGAAGGGGAAAGAGCTATCTTGGTGGGAATCTTGGTTTAGAGACGACGTGTTTACGCTTTTGCAGGAAAGGGCGGGGGGGGGGTGCTGTCAAGAAGCTCCTTCCATCCCAAAGAGAAAAGAAAAGGGAGACCATTGCTTTGATGACAACGTTTCTGGCCAACCCGGGAGGTGACGAGGAGGGCCAGGAGAAATGGGCCGGTTTCTTCACGGTCTGTGCCTCTTGTCAAAACGACTGCGCACCCTGACACCCTGAACAACTGTCACCGCTAGTCATTTATTTTTTTCCCCAAGGAAACCGCTTGCCCTTCACACGAGATAACCTAAGACTGTAGCTACAGGTTGCATCTGAGTTCATCTCATATTTGGGATTTAATTTGAATTAAAGCAATTAATTTTTAAAAAGCATTTACACGCAAGATTCAAAAGTCTTAACTGCAAACCAAGGAGCCGGTGGGAGAAGTCAAACTACTGGAGGGCGGTAATGGAGGGGAGCAGGACAGCTTCCTACAGAGCTTGTAACATACTGTTTCTTGAGCAGGGTGCTGATACACGGTGTCTGGTGTTTGTGAAAGTTCAGCGAGTTACACGTGTATGTTTATCACACTTAAATACGAGGTCAAAAATCAACGAAAACGGAGTCTAGAATTTCTGCTAGTAGGTCTTTATATGTTATCATGATTAATAAAAGCTTAAAAACACTTTGTCATTTGCGAAATAAAACATTCTTTGGAGAAAATTGTTTTTCATCTCCAGGGCATGTGCAGGTAACCCGGGGCCATCACTAAGGATTGCTTCTGAAAAGCACCGAGTGGGGAAGGATCGAGAAAGGATCCTCCTTGGTTTTTGAAGCACAGTGTCCCAGGGGCCAGGGCTGGCAGTGGTGACTTGGGACTCTGTGTTGCTCAGCCTGGCTCGGGACCTGCCACCAGGGACAGGAGCGCAGGGCGACTAGATTCGGCTCCGGAGGCACCCATCTCGGTTGTGCGGCAGCGGGGAGTGGGCCCGCGGTCGTCGTCTGCCTTCTCTTTGAAACCCAGACGGCGCTGCCCGACTCGGATCTGACGATTGCGGCGGCCAGGGCCGCGGGCGGTGCAGGCTGGCTGGTTGGCTTTGAGCGCTCTAGGAACCAGCGGTGCGCTGCCACTCTCCTCCCGGTCTGCCCCTGTCGGTTCTCACTGGCCAGCGCTCTCTGGCATTTGTCACTTCATCTCATCATCTCTGGAGCTGCTTCCAGTGTCCTTTATCTCCCTAGACTCTCACATCTCCCTGGATGGGGAATAAATGGGTGTTGTCATCTCTGTTTTACAAGATGACATCCACCCCACTACAGAGGGCAGAGAGGCCAGGCCCAAGCAAGATCAGGGCTGTGGACCTCCTGCTTGTGGTTCCTCCCGTCCTCGGTGTTTCCTAAAAGAGAAAGTTAAATGTAGGGGGTAGGGCAGCAAACTGGGTGCTCTAGTGGTAGAGACCAGAGCAGATCACCCTTGTGGACCTCCGGGGGCTGGCTGAATTCAGGACAGCTGAATACCATCCCTGGAGAAATAAAATAGGAAAAAATTGCAAAAAAACAAATTACAGAATCCAAATCACTGAATTGGGGTGGGGTATACAAGAGGCGGGCAGGAGTCTGCAGTCCTGATGGGTCGGGAATGTGGGAGGTTAAGTGGTGGGCACTGCAGACTTTTGATCTAGCAAACATCTTCCTCCTCTTCCTGGGAGACACAATCCCTCTTTCCGCCCCCCCATAACCCCCGCCCAAGCCTCCAGCTCTGGAAGCCGAGGCCCAGGCTTGAGCCTGCATCTTCGGAATGTGGGCATTCTTTGGAACAATCACTTTATTGGGGACAGCCATCCCCTCCGCCCTGCGGTGGCCGCTTCCTGCGTTTTTATGGCTCGGCCGCCGGGCTGCTGGCTAATTGTCCCGGTTTTCCAGCTGTGTCTCTGTGCTCTGCCCTGGAGAAAGGGCTCTGGCCTGCCTGTCTGAATGCTTTGGGAGCAGCCAGGGTTGATCTGGCCCCAGGGGTCACACCAGGCCCCAGAGCTGGCCAGAACTCATCGAAGCCTACTGGTCACTTGGGGTTTGGGGTGTGAGGGCTGGGGAAGGGACATTGATCAGTTTCCTCCATGAAAAATGGGCCCCTCATGGCAGTAGCATGGCCCCACCCATAGTCCTGGGGTCTGAGGTCTTTGGTGAGGGGAAAGGAGCCAATGATGATGTACTTGGACAAGCTCCTTGCAGCGGAGGTGTCCCGTCGCATCTGGGTGGCCCTCTCAGCCAAGAGAGGGTCCATGCGGGTTCCTGCAGGCGCAGGGCAGCAGGAGCAGTCAGAGAGGGGTGGAAGGTGGCTGCCGGGAAGGAAGCCTGGGTGTCTTTTCATTCTGATGGTGTAGCCTCTGCCAGCTCTTTGTTGGGTGCCTACCCCCTGGAAACCCGCTCTGGTCAGGGGGTCAGTGGGTGGGAGGTGGCTCCTCCAGCCTCTGGGTGCAGGTGTGTGTCCCTGGGAAGATGCAGATGCCACCTGCAACAGGGCCCCAAGCAGAGTGTTCTCAGCCCTAGACCCAAGGTGCTTGGTGGCTTTTTAAAGAGACTTGTGGCCTGAGCAGAGAACTATCTTGGATGATCATCCCCAACCTCCACTGCTCAAGGCTTTCTTCCAGCCAGTACCTCTGCCTCCAAAGAAGCCTTCAGCAAGTTGCTCTGGAGGAGGAAGCCCTGTTCTGGAAGCTTGGGGCTGGAGTTGGGCTGCGGCTGAAGCTGTGACCCCCCATGGAGCCAGAGCTGGAAAGGGCTATTAAGAGAAGAAAGAGACCCAGGTAAATGAAGCATCAGGAAGACTCCAGGAGCAGCCATGACTTGGTTATCAAAGGGATGTCTCTTTGTTACTGACAGTGTAGGGGCCATGCCACATTTCTCAGAGAGGGTCAGGGCTTCCGGGATCCCGGCTGCTGGCAAGGGCAGGCACACGAGTGAGGTGGGGACCGGGAGGCTCCGGAAGGGGCGGGCTGCTCCTCCTGGCAGATGAGACACTCCTTGAATCCACAGATCATTGACAGGGCTCCCTCCCTGCTCAAAGGTCCCCAGTGTTTGCTCCAGCTTGGGGGACCCTGCTTGCCACCAATATTCATGGTTCCTGGAACTGGGGCTCCTGTGACCCTTGGAACCCAGATAGGACAGGCGGTCTACATCCATCTCAGCATGCAAGTCTACTTTCTGAATCCCTTGTAGATCAAGGAAATTATCCAAACAGTGCAGCTCTTGAAGGCGCCCTTTTCTCTCCTGCACAGGAAACCTTCACCCTGCATCGACCTGAGTTTCCAGGATAATTAAGAAAGAGTGAGGAGGAAGAGAGCATTGTCTGATAAAGTGGTTCAGCTTGGCAGTCTACACTGCTGTGGGAAAATGCCTCGGTCTTCACTTAATTTGGAGTTAGGGAGTTCTTCAGCCGTTGCACTCAATCAGCAATGCCCCACACAAAGGAAGACTCTATAATGGGTGATTTGACCCCAACCAACCCTGCCTGGCCACAACCCACTCAGCTAACGTCTCTGGGAAGAAAATCGATCACAGTGTCCTTTCTGTGGGGCCTCCCCAGAGTCCATGGCCTGCTCAGCCCTGTCAGGTCACAATGGAGCCCAACGTGTTCACCCTGAACAGCACGGAGGGGCCGCAGCTGCCAATAGCTGCCCAGGCTTCATTTACAGGAGCAGATGTGGCCCCGCCCAGTGGGCAAGAATGTTTTCCCCCCAAGCAAACTGAGTGTCCAGTCCTCTCCACCTGGGAAAAAATCTCCTGAAATTGTGGGAGGTCACTGGTGGACTAACGTTTTAACACTCAGGGTGCAGGAGACTGCGGGAAATACTACACTTTCTGATCCAGAGCAAGGAATACTTCCTTTCTGCTCAAAGCTGGATCAAGGAAAATAAAAATCCTCAGGAGGGGAGCTGATATTTGGGTGCAGAAATCTAGTTTTGGTCAGTGGCTGACAGTTATGAAAATAAATAGTGGTTGCTCATTTTCTTCCTTTTTTTTTTTTTCTAAAATCAGTCTGTGGACACAGTGCGGGTATTGGATAACAGACTCATTCTCTGTGATGGATGAGCACAGAGAATGACTTAAAAGCCCAAGGAGTGCGTGGGACCTCACCCCATAGAGACCCCCTTGATGCCGGGGAGGACCAGGCCCTAAGGCCAGCAACAGCTAAAGTTATCATGTCACATGGCTTTGGCATGGAGTTATCATTTGGTCACTCACCAGTGTCTCATACTTAGAGTGTCCTGTGTTTGTCATATGAAAATGTGTTCCTAGGAAGCCCTACACAGTAGGCTTATGCGGCTGAGGGAAGGGGCTCAGACAAAGGTTCAGCTCTCCTGGAGTCACTGGGCCCACTGGGAAGCTACTCTCCCTAGAGGGGAGGCAGAGGACTTAGTGTCCAGGTATCCCTTCCACTTTACAAAGGAGAAATCTGAAGCCCAGAGAGGTTGGGTGATGTTCCCAAGGTTGCACAGCTAGCTGTCCCAGTCACTAACATTAAATGAGCTACTCTAGGTGTGTTCTTTGCCACCCATAGCACCCTGTACAGATGTTAATGATTACTAAGGCTGCTGGTGCCACCCTGGAAACACTGCCTCCCCAACCCAAAACCAACTGATGTCATTGCCCACATCCAAACTCCCCACTCCACTCCGCATACCAAATAGTACCAGAACAATGGAGCTCAGCTGTGGCGACAATTCTGCCTGCTTTCCCAGTCCTATTTATTTCTACCTTTCACAGGCACCTGCTAACTGCAGTTTGTTAGTTTATTGAATGGCGAGTTTTCCATAAATTCCACCCCAGATTTTTCTTCAGTTGCCAAAGAAGGTACCCATCTCCTTTTGTCCTACAGTAAATTACTTTCTGAAAAAGAACTCATCTTGATTTTTGAATTGGAATTCATATTCTGTAGCAGATCTCTGGAGATGTGTCAAATTTAAAACGAGTGAAAGTTATGCGAAGAAACTGGGTTGTCTTTTTGCCCCTTGTCTACTTCCGGTGTCAGTGTCCGTGCCATCTTTTGGACACACAGATCAAAAAGCCCACCTGTCCGGGAGAAGAACATAGGTGAATGGGACTGGGCTCGGGAAACCCTAGCGCCAGCGCTCTCGGGGGCGCTCAGCTCGGAGATTCGCCGGCTGGGCTTGGCCATTTTAAGGGGGAGTGAAAGTAGGCGAAGCAACCCCCCACCTCGGAAGGCAGCGTGCATGGAGGGGTTGAGGGTTACGGAAACTGAAATCAGCTCGTAGCTCTCCAATTCTTCTTAGAGTTGCCATCGTGCTTTATAAACGAATTAGTACGTACGGTGTTAGTTATTTACCCTGGACTCTGCACCCACCGCTTCTGCGCCCCCGGACATCTCTGAGCAGCTCAGGGCCACCCCGCCGCCCCTGCTGGTGCGCACGCCGAGGCTGCAGTAGGGGCCGCGGTCCCCGCCGTCGGGGTTCGTCTCCCGCATCCTGCGCATCGGAGCGCGGAAACCAGAAAACATTTCCGAGGCCGGGAGAAGCCCAGGGCGTGTCGCTGTTTGAGCCCAGAAGTGACTGGAGAAAACTGCCTTACCAGACCCCGGCAGCCTCAGGTGACCCGCCCGCACGAGGAGCACCACCTCGCCTCTCTGCTCCTACCGAGAAGGAAGCAGCAGCCCTCGGGGGTTTCTGCCAGGGTCTTCCCAGCCGGCGCCCAGGTCTGCGTCCCGCGCCCGCCCCTGCGTCTGCAAGTACTCAGGTCTTTGAAAGAGATGCTGTGCAGCCAGCTCTTCCTCCCCCTTCTCCCCCAGCTCCTTTGAAGGGGCGGATCCAGCGTCTTCCCCAACCTGTATCCCCTCCTGCAGAAATAAACAATTTTACTGACAAGCGTTGAGCCCTTGAAATTTAACTGTGTAATTGGAGACACCAGATCGGCCTAGAGGTCCAGATCACATTCCCCTCTTGTTCTAAAAAGACGGCTGGGAATCTTGACCTGAGTCCTGCCTAGCTTGAGCATATTTACATAAAGAGCTCAGACTCTGCATTTTGGGGTCCATCTAAGAGCTGCACTCACCCCAGGGGTTGGACAGGGTGACTGCCTTCAATATAATGCATTTTTCTGAGTCTCAGGCCCAGCCGTTGGCCCTTGTATCCTGGGCCAGAAAACCCTCCTTGCTAAGCAGCAGGTTTTGTGTGTGAGTCAGGAAAGCCCCCAAGTTACCCTGGCTGGAGGGAGGCAGGCGTCTAGCCCCAGGCCCAAGGGCCTCACCGTTGCATCCAGGTCCAGAGCACAGACACTGAGTCACTGCATTTCCCTTGTGGCTTGCACCTGGTGCTCCTACACCCAGGGAAGGCGCCTGGCACCGGCCCACGGCAGAGGGGGCCCTGGGGCTGGTCTACAGGAACAATGAGGCCACAATTAGCTTCCTGGCACCCCCACCTACTGCCCTCACCAGCTCTGGCCCTCACCCTTACCGCTAGCAGGCAACACCTGTAAGATGGGAAAGGGGAGGTTTCCTTTACATTCCTGCGCTACCACCGCAGCTTCTTTCTGAGGAATTCAGCCCCCAACTGAGGGTGCAGCCACACCGATTTTTATGGAAAGAAGGCTTTCTGGCTGCTATTGCTGCTGCCAACTCAGACCCGGGCGGGAGGTTCTAGTCTTCAAAAGGGCCGACTCTGCCTTCACTCCTTGCCTGGTGTGTGTTGAGGAGGACACTGTGGCTCGTTTCTCCTCTGCCAACAGAAACCTAAGTAGTATTTGTCGGGGTCGGTTAGATCTTCCAGTGGGTATGGCTGAGAGAGAGAGACATGGGTGGGCTCCTTCTTTGTGAGCGGACAGTCTCTGGAGCCCGAGTTGACAAGCTCCCCAGAGCCGGCCTTCTCTGGTCAGAAAGATTTCTATGGGCACTGATTTTCCTCCATCACCCACTTTATCAGCTATGGGGTCCCATCTTCATCCTGGGGACCACAATATCCAGCACTAGTCATGAGTATTATTCAATTATTTTAAAAATTATGTTTAACGACATGGTTTCCAGGGCCAGTCTGAGCTTCTGACCAACCTGCTCTCAGGGGCCGACCTTCGGGAGAGACAGGAGGCCGCTGGCCCTGACCTTCAGGCCTGTCGGGTTGGAGAACCCCCACTCCCAGCGCTCTCTGCCTGCCCCCACCGGGTGCCTTCCCAGCGCAGCCCACTGTGGGGCTCTCGCCCGCCCACCGTGCCCCTCGCGTGCCTTCCCCGGGGCTCTGCTGTCCTTGCACCGGCTCCCGTAGGTGTCCCAGAGCGAGAAAGCCGCTTCCGCTCACATGTAAATGTCGGGTGCAGCCACTGGGGTTGGAGAAGAAAAAACAGACTAACTGCTGTGGAATAAAAGATTCCTTTTTCGTCCGTTTTACTTTGCGGTTCGGGCTTAGCAGGAGAGGGTGGGGGAACCAAAAGGGCTGAATAAGCGCTTTGGAATCCACAAAGGCTGGTGTGTCATGGGCCGCAAAGGAGTGAAGAATTGAAGCAGTGAGCTAGATAAATCGGGGGCAAAGCACGAAACTATCTGGATATTTCAGCAAAGCGTGCGCATAAGGGTAGGTGGACAAAAGGGTTCATTATTTGTGCGATTCAATTCTCCGTGGCCTATGTGCGCGGGTGCGGACGCCGTTCCGGGCACACCGCGTGCAGCCGCGGCCCCCGCGCGTCCCGATGTGCGTCCGGGGTCCCGGGTCCCGCTACGGCTTGGGGAAGTCGCTCCCGAGAAGGTCGGCGAGACGCAGGCGGCCAATCTTCTTCACCTCGTCCATGGCGGTGCTCAGCTCCTGCGCCCGCAGGCAGCGCAACCGGCGCGCCAGCTCCCGCGGCACCGCCTCCCGGTCGCTGAGGCGCGCGGCGAGCACGAAGGGGAAGCCGAAGCGCGCCTGGTACCGCGCGTTGAGCTCGGCCAGCCGGAGCCGCTCGGCCGCGCCCAGGTTCATCAGGCCCGCGCCGCTCTGCTCCCGCTGCGACTCGGGGGTGAGCGTGCCCCGCTGCAGCTCGGGGCCCGCCAGGTCCGGGTGGCAGCGCAGGATGCCCTCTCGGCCTGCGGAGAAGCACAGACACGAGGCAGGAGCGCGTTACGGCGCCGCGGAGAGGGCGCAGCAGGCCGCGTGCGGGCCCAGCCGGACCTCCTGCCCCGCCCCGAACAGGGCTTCAGAGGGAAGCAGTGTCCTGGGTGGTGCTGAGGGACAAGGGGGTGTCCTGGAGGCTCGGGGCGCCCCTCAAACACGTCCCGAATCTTGCACCCCTCTGTCCCCACTTCATTAGGCCTCGGCCAGGACCCAGGGGCGGGGCGGGAAGTGACAAGTTTGTCCTTTGAGACCTTGGGGCAAGAAGAGCGGAGGGAGAGGCCGCTGAGGCTCGGAATTTACGACTTGCTCGGGAGGGAGCAGGGACGCGATAAGGAGCCTGAGCATTTCGTATCTTTTCAAAGTCCTTTGCTCTCAGGGGGGCTTTGATGTCGAAGAGGGCCGGACACAAGGGCCTGAAGACTTCCTGCAAAAGCCATGGAATGGGTTTCTCTCTGTTCCAAAGGTGGGGGGGGGGGCGGGGAGGGTCCATAGGGATAACATCCATGGGACTTGGCAAATAAATGCCCAGGCTTTTGTGACCCTAAGTGTGAGTTCTGGGCTTCTGGAATCAGGCAGCCAAAGAGCTTTGCAGATGATTAACTGCAAAGAAACCCATTTCCAGCCGAATTCTTCAGGCCCTTTGAACGAAAGTGGCTTTCCTCCTTCTAGGAAAATAGCACCCACTCACCATCCACCCTGTCTGAGGCTCATTTTCTTTCTCTGACTGTCGATCTGAAAGCGATCTTAGAGCGTAAGGTTTCCTTGGAAGACAGCTTCCCATAATCTCCTAAAATTGGCAACCCCTGGTGTAATACCTGGGATTTTAAGTCCTAATCCAGGAAGTTTTCCTGAGCTCCGGCCAATCATTTTGCTTAGCTCTCTAAAGAGAGTTAGGATCCTTGGGGCTGGGCAAGATTTCAGATTTGGTAAGCAGGAAGCCCGATCTGTACAATTGGGGTAATGACACTTAACTTGCTGAGTATTGGCCAGGATTAGACACAACTCATATACCCAAACAGCGCCTAACGCTAGCAAACATTCCATAAACAGCCATATTATTTGTCCTAGTACACTCAGTGCAACTGCGCTGGGTGCAGCTGGAAGCAACTGACCCGGGGGCTGGGGACAGGCAGGGGTCTCCACTGGAAAAGGGAATCATTAACCCCCTCCTTTAATTATGGTATAAATTTCCCTTGCTTAAATCTTACAGTTTCTGCCCTATTAAAGGATGACTGGGGTTGTGCTGTCTAATTTGTGGACCAGTGTCCTGAGACGCAGGGAGAACTGGGGGGAAACATCTGCATTGAAGAGAGGACTCAACAGAGGCTCAGAAAGGCTTAGGTGACCTGCCCAAGGTCACTTAGCCAGTGGCCGCCTGTGCCGGGATCCAGGGCTCCAAACCGCGGGCGTCTTGGGGCACTAGCTGCCCCTACAAGGTTAAAGAGGAGTTCACAACGAAACGCATGTCACCAATAATCCCATCTCTGTAACACCACTTTTTTAGAACCCCTCTCCTGGGCCCTGCCCCTCGGGCACTGCAAACCGGAATTGGTTGGTTCCCGCTTCCCGCGTGCAGCCGTGTCCGGGTGGTGAGAAAATGTAGGCGTTAAATTCCCTACCTGGGGAGCGGGGCCCAGCCCTGGGCCGGGAGGTGACTGTGCTGAGGCCGCTTCCAGGGCCTGAGGCCGAGCTGCGCCGGAATCTGCTCCGCACCCACCCAGCCTGGGCCGCACCGGCGGCGGGCGGGGGGTCTGCGGGCGGCCTGGGGGGGGCGGGGCCTGGGAGCCGAGTCCTGGGCGGCCCCCGGGCCCGCCCCGCCCCGCCCCGCCCCCTCCCGGCTTATTCCGATTTACAAAGCCGCCTGGAGGCGAGGGGACTGAGACCCCGGCTTCTCACCAGACTTCCCCCTCTCTCGGGCTTCCCTTCCTCCTGTTTTTTACTCTGCAGAGGCCCAGCTTGGAGGAAGCAGTTATTGGTGGGAGGGTCCCGGGGAGGAGGGGAGGGTCGGCCCCCTTGCCGCCCCTGACAGCCCTCCCTCTCCCACGCGGGGCACAGCCGCCCCGCACCCCGGACCCGCCTCTCCCTTCTGGTCCTGGCATCTCGCTTCTGACTCCTCTGGTTGGTCTCCCTCCTTGAGAACATCACCGGGGGTTAATGTTTGCCTAGGGCTGAGCATGTGTTTCCCACTGTTTGCGGGAGAAGAGGAGGAAGAGGAAAGAAGGGAGGCCGAGAAAAGGGCAGAGCGAAAAGAAGAAGAGACTAGAAAAGAGGAACTGGAATTTACAGACACACACACACACACCCTCAGCTGCAGATAAAAAGAAGAAGGTGTGGGGAGTCCAGCAGAGCAGGCGATGGTAGCTCTGAAAAAACAGAATCTGACCCAAAGACTTCATCTTTATTGCCCCAAGCCACTGACCCCTTGGGTGTCGCCCAGGAAGCACTGACCCAGCCACACTGGCCTACGGCACTGCATCACCAAACGTGCTCTTAAACCCCAGGAGGGGGCTGGAGACTGTGCCTGGGTGCCTCCCACCTCCCAGCCTCAGTCCTGGGGGCCTCCCACCCGGAATGCCCAAGCCCAGTCCGATCGGTCAATGTCCTGTGGCTCACAGGGCCTCTCAGTGCTGCCTGTTCTTCAGTCATTCCTAAAATCTTAGACAGTACTGCCTGTGCTGTTGGTATGCGACCTCTAGAGATGTAGGTGTGGACA
The DNA here is from genome assembly GCF_036321535.1 of Camelus dromedarius. Classification (NCBI taxonomy): domain Eukaryota; kingdom Metazoa; phylum Chordata; class Mammalia; order Artiodactyla; family Camelidae; genus Camelus; species Camelus dromedarius. Next base: position 66,680,889 of record NC_087448.1, on the reverse strand, counting down.
AGCTTTTTTTCTTCCTGCAACTGCAAATCATGACTCTCTGCACCTAGAAGAGTTCCTGACATAGAGCTGACATTCCCTGTTTCAACAGAAGAACAGGCCAGACAGTCATGGCCACTGAAGAGCAGGCAGTTGTCCTTGAACCCCATTACAGTCCACTAGTGCCCCTACTAGTGTGTTCTTCCTCCAGGTACAATGGATCACCTGTCCTGTCTGTCGAAGACCAGCCTCTTCACTTGTGTCCTTGAAGCCAGCCCCTCCTTCCATCTTAAAGGCTACAATTCAGACATCAGTCCCCCCTGCCCCACTACCACCACCTTAGCTTCATCAACACACAAACATGTGCTGGAATCACTCATCCTGTAAACAAAATTAAAAGCTTCCCTTGATTCTCGGGTGTCCTCTGGTTCCTCTCTGGGCTCTGCTCCTTTATACAGCAAAACTCCTCAAAGGAATGGTCAACGCACCATCTCCACTTCACCTCTCCTTCCAGGTTCACTCCATTAAGCTCCTAGCCTCACCCACCCATCAATCTGCACCCATCAGGTCACAGATGACCTCTGGCTGGAGCCCAGTGACCAGTGCTCTGTCCTCTTGTCTTTCAACCTCTAAGTATGTCACATGGTTGACTCTCTCTCCTTGGAAGATTACCACATTCGCGTACTCTCATCACTGGTCCTTGCTCTGCCAGATCACTAACACTGAAGTACCCTAACTCAGTACTCACACCTCTTCCCTTCCGTATCCACACTGATGCCCTAAGGGTTCTCATCTAGTCCCATGACTTTAAATGCCATTGGTTCTTTCACGACACCCAGATCTAGTCTAGTCCATGGCTTTCCACTGAGTTCCTTTGTTACGGGCCAACAGAACACTCCATGCTTCCACTTGGATGATTACTAGGCATTCCAGACTTCACAACTTCCCTTTCTCCATCATGTCCTCTCAATTCTGAACTCTTCTTCATTGTAGAAAAGAGCACCATCACCTACTCAGTTGCTCAGACTAAAAGCATTGGAGGTAGTTTTAATTTCTCTGCTTCTGACCTGCCTTCCCCCAAGAAACCCATCAAAAACACCGGATGGCTCTGACTCTAAAACTAATTCTGAGAATCCAGCCACATCTCTTCATCCCTCCTGCTCCAACCCTGGGCCACCCTGCCATCACCTCTCACTTCTCCTGCTGCCACAGTTCCACCACCCGAGCCCTCTTTCCTCATATCCCTCCACTCACCACCATTCTCCAAACACCTTGGTCTTTCTGTGCCCCACCCCGCCACCAAATGTCAAAAATCTCATGTTCCTTTTCCTAGGGTGGCATCCTCTGAGATCTTTGATGGCTTCCTTCTCTTCTTTTGGTTTCACACTCAAATATCACTTCCTAAGAAAGACCTCTTTTATTACATACTTGCTACCGTATTACAAAAAAACATATTACATTCTACCAGTGTCTAGAATTGAAGTGATCCTACTTATGTTAATTCTGCCTCTGTTCCCTAGAGCGTAAACTCACTGAGGGCAGGGGCTCGTCTTGTTCATGGCTCTATCCCGATGCCTGGGGCGATTCCTCAGGCACAGCAGGCACTCAGTAAGTGCTTACTGACTAACACATCACTCTTGGAAAGGAGTGTTATATATTCTTTGACCGAATGAACACATTTTAATAGCTTCATCTAAATACCTTATAGCCTGTATTTAAGGAAATGTTTAGTATCCAACTGTTTCATTCACTCAACAACTATGTCCTGAAATAAGTATTAAATAAGGAATTATGGCATTATTGCAATTCTGAAATGTCACAAAGAGATGCATGATTGTTATGACAATTTTATTGCTCTTTTATTTTTTATCACTAATCAGTACTGAATTGGGTTGTTATTGGGGTGTGCATGTGTGTGTGTGTCTGTGTGTGTCTATGTGTGAACCTTCCTCCCTTTAGTATTCCCATTCCTCTGGCTTGGAAATCAGAAACTGGCTTGAAAGGGTTCCTTGCCAATTAGCACTGGAGCTGAATATTAATCCTGGACTGCCACCTACTGGTTAATAATCATCATAGCTTCACCTAAATGGGTTGTCAACCTTGGTTTACTCTAGAAACAGGATGATCAGTTTTCTGTTAACGGCAGCGGAGTTTCTTAGATCATCTAAAAAATAAATCCTTGACCAGGTAGATCACTATATCCTGAACATCTCTTTAAGGTCCCTTTTAGTTTTAGGATTCAAAGACTCTGTTACACCCAGTGTTTTGCTGACTATCCAAGGAGCAAAGCTAGACTATGCAGTGAATCGCATTTTATTTGATTATTTAAAAATAAACAAACAACCATGGGACCTGGGACATAGAGAATTAATGTAAATTGAATAAATTAATGAATAAATAAATGAAACCCCCAGAAACTCTTTCTAGATTTTTTGATTCTCTGGAAAATCCTTCAAAAGGTATTGGGTTGACCATCAGGGTTTGAATCCTGTGTGTCCTTGATCAAGTTACTTAATCTTTCTGTGCCTCAATTTTATTATTTGTAAAATGGGGAGAGTAGTGATAATACTTGTTTTATAGAATTATTATGAAGATTAAATCAGTTAACAAACTTGAAGTGTCTGGAAAACTGTCTGAAACACACCAATAGCAAGGATTAAATACATTTTAGTGACTTATTTATTACTATTGCTAGCCCCACCCGTCTAATGCCATTAAGGTGATTAGATACAGGGCAAGGTGATAAGAGTCGGGCTCCGCTCCCAGCTGCCCGAGGCGAGTGTAGACACCAGCCTAGGGCTGAGAAGCAGGCTCCACCAGCAGGGAGGGCCCTCGAATGAACTGTGTCCCGTGCAGCAGCAAACAACTGTCCAGGCGGCCCTAGCTCCCTCCAGGCACTTTGTCCCACTGAACTGCCACTAAAGTCCCTCTAGTTAGAACGTGTGGGGATGGGCTAATACCAGGATCTTTCAAAATCCTCTTAGGAACAATTTCATTCACTCGTTCAGCAGGCCTTTATCAAGTCCCAATTTCCTATCCACGGAGTGATGGGGATTCTGACACCGGCCACCATGCAGAGGCTCCCTGGTGTCTGAGCCCAGTGGCAGAGCTGAGGGTTCAGCTTTGGAGTGGTCCTGAGAAGTGGGTGAGTGTCAGCATGGCCCCTGAATTCCTGTCAGTCTGATTTTATCCCCCATCCTCCACTCTTCCTAGATGTGCCAGAAATGAATTAAAACGAGTTCCTTATTTGGGAGCCATTCCTCTGACAATCAGAAACCATGCCTGGTGTCAAAGACTGGGGCCGACAGGCAAGACTGGGGTCCTTGCTGCGGAAGAGAGGAGACCACCCTCCTCTCTCCCGCCCGGGTTTCTGTGGAAGCCCCCCTGGCAAGGCAGCGCTCTCCCTCGCCATCCCTTCAGCTGGCTGGAGGACAGCCCAGGGGGCAGCCTTGGCTGCTAACCTTTGGCCTCTGAACTCCTATGGGGCTGTGTGTCATTCTGAGTCACTTGGGGTTGGCCTGACCCTAACCTCACACCCCACACCCACAAGTGCCTCCTTTTCTCTCTCCACCCAAAGGATACCAGCCATTTCCCCCCTTTCTCCAGAGGGATTCCTTCAGGTTTTTGTCTTTGTCCCCCTCATTCCCCCAGGGGAGTTCTGACCCGAGTCGTGGACGTTCCTTAGCAGTCTGGTCCAAACCGGCTGTTTCTGGTAAAAACGTCAGCCCTTTGCTCTTTCCCCTGGGCTGCGGAGATACTCTGATACGGAGCCGTCTCCTCTCTTGCATCAGGACATTCCCAAAGTGAGCATGGGGCTGGGAGGGTGGGCCCCCAGCCTGACCTCTGGCCCCTGGGCCACTGTGCGGCCTGAGGAGACAGTGCTTGTTCCCGGGAACCCTCCACCCCACCCCAGCTTTAATATTTAACAACCAGTTTAGCTGAGCCAAGAACCTTCTTTCACTCCGCTGCCAGCTTGATGCCACAGGCACCGGGTTCTCACTTATAAAGTCTGAGGAAACTGACCCTGGCCCCAAAAGTAACTAAATATGTGCACCAGTGATGAGCAATGAGGCTAAAATATCTAAAAATGTCTTGATAACAAAAAAAGCAGACTTACTGATGTAGGAAACAAACGCGTGATTACCGGAGGAGGGAGGGGCAGGCCGCGGTGGGGGAGGCGGGTACAGACCGCTGGGGCTGAGACGCGGGGATGCGTTGGACAACACGAGGAATATGGCCAATATTTTGTACTAACTGTAAGTGGAAAGTAACCTTTAAAATTGTATAAAATTTTTTATAACTTAAAAATTCAAAAAAGAAGCCACCAGGCCTTCCCCCACCATAAGCGCATCTGAAAGCCCTCGGTGGAGAATCTCAGTGTCTAATGCCAAAGCCTTACCTGACAGCGGGAGAGCATCAATAAAGGCAAAAAAGTGCTTCTCTAAATCTTCCAAGTTAGAGAATGGGCGCTGGGACCACACAGCGGCTGCGATCAGAGGACATCTCTCGATGACATTCCCAAACACATCCACAAATTCTCTGAAGTCCATGGAGTTGACCTTCTCAATGTCCATCGCTTGTGTCCCACAAGAGGCAGCAGGTCTTCAGTCCCCCACTGGGCGAGTGAGCGGCGCGGCTCTGCTCACCGGTTATATTTGCCGAACGCACAAGCTTGTCTTTTATGCAACACCAGCTTGGCATGTTTTAAATGCCTCTGGGAGAATCGGACCTGGAGTCCTTGTGCAATGAACAAACACAGGCTTAAGGTCTAATCTAGGGAGCGGAGATCTTGCAAAGGGGTAAACGTGTCCAGTCAAACTCTCCCCACCATCAAAGCCAGCAGAGGCCGTATTTCCCTCTCAGCATTCAAGCCAGATATACTTTTGGTGCCATTAAGGGTTTAACATCTATGTTATCCCAGGGAACGCTTCCTGGTAACCCAGCTAGGTCACAAGTCAACACACTTGACATTCAATTTCCCGTCTTGTTGCTGCTGTGAACAGGTAGTACTTTCAACCTTTCTCTGTATCTCCCATGCGGAACACAATAGGCGCTTAACGAATGCTCATTCAACAAGCTGCAGAATCTAGGGAATCACTCTGCCCCATTCTCAGTCACTCAGACATCGCTGTGCTGTTTTCCTTCTGGACGTGCCTGTCCCTGTCTGAAATCACCTTGCTCTTTGTGTTTATTTCTTTGCGTACCCCTCTCAGCCACGGCAAATTCCACAAACCCAGAGACGGTGTGCCTTGTCTGCTTCCGTGTCCTGGGTGCCGAGAACCCTGCCCACAGTAGGCATGTGATAAACACCATGTAGTGAATTAGCTGATTAGATGACCACATAGATTAAATTTCTCACCCTGACATCTTTGACATATACTCAAAACAGAAATACTGTGGAAGATCAAGTCAGAGAAAAGGAGGGGTCAAAATTTCAAAATAAAGAAAGATATTGCTATTTCCCTTTAGAACTGAAAATGCAAACGTATCTCCAAAAGTCATGCTACTTCCACACCTGCTTTCATCGGAATGAAAAGTTGGTAAGTGGGCAACCACATTAGCGTTAATAAATTGGTCACGCTGGCCCCTGTGGTCTATGAGAGGTGACAGGCGACAATAGTGCCCGTGAAAATCTACCAGCAGCCACAGATACCTGTTCTAACTCTGTCGCTGGCGTTTCTCAGCACAGGCCTCGCCCTGACTGCCTGGGCCAAAGGGTCATGACTGAAGAACCCACAGAGGCCTTGTCTCTTGAAAAGCAGTTGATAAAATTTGCTTTTCAAAGGGGTAAATCTGACCCCAGAAATACCACAATTATAGGCCATGTCTCCGAATATAAAGGAAGCTGTATATGTAAGATTAATACTTACATAGCATATCCCTCACAGAGATATGTGGAAACACACTGGGTCCTGTAGTGGGTGTGCAGTTTCCGGCAAACAGCACAGTGTGGAGATCATAGGCCTGGGAGAATTATGACCCAGGCTCTGCCACCTGCCATCTGACATTGGCTAGTTATTGAACTTTTCTGTGCCTCAGTTTCTCTGTCTGTACAATGGGGATAATAAGAGTACTTCCCTCATGGGATTTTTGCAAAGATTCAGTGCATTCATATATCAAAGTTTCATAGCACTGCAGAGATGTGGGCTGACATAACATTTCCTGTGCGCGATCTCTGCAAGGGACCAACCATGGAATTTTCTCTTTTCTTCTGCCACCTTTCCTGTCCCTGCAGGTTTCCCTGCAGGTTTCCCCGCAGACTCAATTCATGGCCAATGTCCATGTCTTCCCCTCTCCCTCCACCAGCGCCCTCAGCCTGGGTTCATTCTGACTGTGGGGAGGGGAGGATGCGGTCTGTCTAGCCCCCACCATCCATCTGTCCAGGCTCCCCAGCCTTGTTCCCACCCTGGTCCTGGGTGAGCAGATGGGCACAGCAGCTGAGGGAGAAGGGGTCCCGGCTCCACGGCTCTTCGCCCCCTCCCCTTTTGTGTGACCCTTACCTCTTATTTCTGCACACGGAGGATCCCCCACCAATGGTCCTCTGGCCTGGGCTTGGAGCCTGGCGGTTCTCAGGTCCTCTGAGAGCAGCTGAAAAGAGACAGACACCTGAAGTTGCAAGTGGAAACTCCTCTCATGGAAATGCTGATATGAGCGATAGGAAGGGCCTGGCTTCAGACAGTGCTGAATTTCTGCCAGAGACTGGGAAGCTAACCTCCTTTTATTTTGTGTTACCTATTGCATAACAGTAGCCTACTAATTCCAAATCGCCTACTAAGGGCTGAACCTTCAAGACACAAAAGGTGAAGATATTAAGTAGTCATGGATATAGAAACAACATCCACCAAAAAAATCCCCAAAACAAAAAAAAACCCTCCAAAAACAAAAACGTAAAACACACCCAAATTCCTAAAATGGAACTTGGCAACACTTGCATGGGCTCAACGTCTGCTGTTTGACTCTCTCCAGTCGAATCTATCAAAGGTATGGAAGAGGGTCAGAGGTAAGGCAATTTTCATCTGAGCAAAAAGTTAAGTTATTGAACTGTCCACTGTAAATGGTGAATTGTCTGGTATATGAGTTATGTATCAATAAAGCTATTATTTTCAAGTTAATTTATACAGAGAAGTAGCCTCATAATTCGCCTTTAACCATTCAAGATATGATTCTTCTCTTCTGATGGCTGAATAGATTATATTTGACATTATTATCATTTTTCTTGTAAGATAAGAGACTTCTAACAGTACTTAGAGAAAATTCTTAAATAGGCCCAGTCAAATTTTCATTGTTTTTTAGCTGAAACATTTCCAGCATCTGCTCCCTTCAACTAACTACAGCCCTTAATTTTGCATGAGCAGAGCTTGTGCAGAAATGTTTTCTCAGTTAAATACCAGAAAGGCAAATTGCTTTCCTATGTGCACACTGTAAATTTGAGGCGAATTGGGAGTTGGAACTCCTGTAATCTTGCTGTTACCAGGCTCCTTTCACTGGCTGAGGACTGAGACAAAGCAAGATGAATTTCTAGCAGAAGGAGCCCAGGGGGGCTGCTGCGGCCGGTGGGGCTGTGAGGAGGTGGCAGGCGTGGGTGACAGGTCAAGCCTGCACTTAGTATCTCCACTTACCTAAGTAAGTGACTTAACCTTCTTAAGCTTAAGCCTTGGTTTCACTGTGTGTTGAATGCACAGAACCAGCTCCTACCTCTCAATGTGTTCAGTGCAGCAGTCCATGTAAATTCAGCATAGCTCTGGCACATAATGTGTTATCCATAAATCAGTATAATATAAAGAATTATTCAAAGCGAACCTTGAAGACATTAGGCTAGCTGAAATAAGCCAGTTACACAAAGACATGTAGTGCATGATCTCACTTATATGAAGTAACCACATTCATAGAAGCAGAAAACGGGAGGGAAGGGGCTGCCAGGGGCCGGGGGGAGGGGGAATAGGGACTATTTAATGGGAACAGAGTTTCAGTTTGAGAAGATGAAAAAGTTCTGGAGATGGATGGCAGTGATGGTTGCACAACAGTGTAAATGTACTTAATGCCACTCAGCTGTACACTTCAAAATGGCTAAAATGGTAAATTTTACGTATGTATATTTTACCACAAAAAAAATCATCAAAGATTTTTCTGCCTCTTTAAGATAATTTAAAATTTAATATGTGTTGGATTTCCAGGAACTAAAAAGATGTGTTTTTTTAGGTGATAAGTGTTCCCTACTTTTTCTCTGTTGCTGGTGGTGATTGTGACACAGACAGTAACAAATGTGAACACTGATACGTCATTTATTTTTGACAAAAATGATAGTGGGCGCGGTAGGGGAGAGCAGACAAATCTGTTACTGAGATGATCCTTCGTGAAGAGCTGAGGGGAGAGAAGCAAGATCAAGAAGAAAGACAAGTGAGGGCAGTGGGAGAAGGGCTGCCTCTGTGACGGGAGGTCACCCAGGCATCTGCCTGCCGCAAGCCCTCGCCGCGGGGTGTTTCTCTTACTCCCGGACACAGTCTTCGTTTTCAGTACAGGAGGCCAGTCCAGGCTCAGACAATTCAACAAAGAAGGGGCTCCAAGAAAAATAAGTTCAAAAGTCAATTCCCTGTGCAAATGAACGCACGGTATCAAACAGAGTGGTGACTACCAGGTCCTGTGAAGGAATCTGACATCAGGCTGCTGTTACTGTTGGGACTGTGTAAACAATGCACAATGAGTGCACAATCCCTACCACAGTTGGTGAATAAATGAAGTCAAGTTATCTGCATAGAGGTTGTTTTTCCATCTAATCAACACATTGGCCTTCCCTTCAATTCTGCTTCTTAAAATGTGCTTTTCCCCAGGCAGGGTGTGTCCTGGAGTCAGGCTGCCAGAAGGACAACAGCAGTCCCAGGGCGCCACCTGCTGGCAAGACCCCTGCAAGGGGCTGCCGCAGGGCTGTCCAGGCGGCAGCAGCAGCACTTGCCTGAGATCGGGGCAGGTGTGCTCTGACACGAGACAAAAATGTGTAGTGTGTCAGGGACACAATTTGACCCAAACTAAAACCAAATCTGGGGTAAGGGCTGGGTTTAAAAGAGTCTAATTTCATTTTCCAACACCATCCTTCCTAAGAAAATGTGGGCTTTTTTATATCATATTTGGTGTTTACAAAAGTTACGTTATTAAGGATAATACCATGAGGAACACCTGTGAACCCATGACCCCACCCAAACCCCGAAACTTCAAATGTCAACATGTGATAATGAATTTTTTGGGGGGGTAATTAGATTTATTTATTTATTTACCTATTTTTAATGGAGGTCCTGGGGACCGAACTCAGGACCTCTTGTACGCTAACCATGCGCTCTGCCGCGGAGCTGTACCCTTCCTCGATCATGAATAAACAGTGATAATTATATAACCACAGTTCCGTGTAATATCTTGAGTGAAATCTAGCATAATGTTGATTCTTTTTTTAAGAAATTAGCCTCTGGAAGTCGATATGGTGTATGACACATTTTGGGGGTGTTTTGTTTTGTTTGTCAGTGGAGGTACTGGGGATTGAACCCAAGCCCTCCTGCATTCTAAGCACGTGCTCTACCACTAAGCTAAACCCTCCCCCTAACACTTTTTTTTTATAAAGCTCCCGAACAAGAGAGTACTCATTTTCAAGAAAATTAAATTGTTTGGTGCCTGTAATACTGCAGCAACCAGAGGGGTGCTCTACAGGTCAGTCCACGTACAAATGTATTTATTTGGCGCCATCCACAGTGAAGTCATGTTCAGAAAGTACGTGTGTCCTGACCACAATCACTGGAGCAGAAGGAAAAGGAGAACATGCCTATAAACGTTAACCCACTTTTATTTTCCCCCCTGTGATCACCAACACACAAGCAGTTCAAGAGGGCTTCCCCAATGCCTGCCGCTCGACTCCCTCCTCAACTACTATCAAAATCGCAGAAGGTACAGAGGAGAATAAATCAGTGCAGCCCTCAAAGCTAGAAAGACCGTGGGGTGATCAAAAATAGAGGACTTTCTGGAGAAGGTAGGGCAGCGCTCGGGCGGCTCACAGGCCCAGCAGGAAGGCTAGTGACCCAGGCTTCGGCAAGAGGAGGGACCAAGGCAGCCCCAAGGACCCAGGAAGTTAGAGCTGCTGTCACTCCTGCCGGAGACGGTACGTGTGAGTAATCAGCTCCAACTCCTTGTCCATCCTTGTCTGATCCAGTGAAGCTACAAAGTTCCAGAACAAGGGGGAAGTTTATTAACTTGGCTTGAGTCAAGGACCCACCTTGGCTTCAAGGCAAAGCCCCCTGACAGTCATCCCACCTCACTGCATACAACAGGGAGACGTAAGTCCTCGAATCACGGGGCTGTGACCAGTGAAACGGGAGTGGGTAACTGGATGGCTAACAAAACCCTTGATCACTGCCACAGGGTCTTTGAAAATAGTAAGCACAATAAAACATCTAAAATGGAACTACCATGTGCTCAGCAATCCCACACCTGGGTGTATAAACAGAAGAACTGAAAGCAGGGTCTCAGAGGTATTTACACCCCCATGGTGATAGCCACATTATTCACAATAGCCAAGAGGTGGATACAAACTAAATATCCACTAATGGACAACTAGATAAACAAAATGTGGTCTATCCATACCATGGAATACGGTTCAGCCTTCAAAAGGAAGTCTTGACACCTGCGACAACATGGATGAACCTTGAGGACATCGTGCCATGTGAAATAAACCAGTCACAAAAAGACAAACACTGTATGATCCCCCTTCTGTGAGGTGCCTAGTGTCATCCAATTCCTACAGACAGAAAAGATGGTTACCACGGGGTGAAGGGAGAGGGAAAGGGTGGGGGGCTTCCGTTTAATGGGAACCAAGTTTCCGATTTTGCAAGATGAAAAAGTTTCAGAGGTCTGTTTCACAACAAAGTGAGTATGCTTAACACTACTGAGCTGTACACTTAAAAGTGGTTAAGATGGTAAGTTTTAGGTTACATGTTTTTTCCCCACCACTATTAAAAATACAATAAATAAAATGATAGCAAATACAAGGATGGGAAACTACAGCTGAAACTGTAACGGTAGCTCCTCAGAGAAGAATTTGGGGTTTGGGTGCCTAAAGGGGAAAGTTCACATATTACTACAGGTAAAAATACAAAGTTATTTGAATTTTTAACATCACGCATATGGTATGCTTTGAGGAGGTAGAAATTGACTGCTTAGACTTACTGTGTCCTGACTGTGCGCACAAAGGGAGTCAGGCATAGAATTCGGAGAAAATCACACCTACTTTCAAACGTCTTAAAATCCAAGCCAGAGAAAGGATGTTTACGTTATGTGGTAGGCTTGAAACTATATTGTAAATCAACTACTTCAATCTAAAAAAAAGAAAGGACTTTTACTGAAGTTTACTTAAGAAGGTAAGTACTTTAAGTAGGTAGACTCAATATTAAGAGCCAACGGGATGACCCAGGCAAAAAGCCCCCGCAAGGATTCAGAGGAGGACCTGTCACTCAGGGCGGGGCCGAGAGAGACGGGGGAGAAGACGGCGCTCAGGTCTTGTCCTCTCGTCCCCAGCAAGGACTCAAGTATGGGGAGAAGGGAGCTGGCATCCCGGATAGACAGTTAAGAAAAGAAAAACTGGACATGGGGCTGCCCAAGACATCCCCGCTGGACATGAGCGGTGGGTCTGGCTAAAGAGACCATGGAAAGCTGGCATGAGCAGTGGGTTTTAACTGGTGGACCCAGAGGCACTGAAAGCGCTCCCGCCGAGGCACCGTACCCGCCAACCAGTGCGTTAGGAAGAAGAATTTGTCAGCGGCACAGAAAACTTCGGGGGTGGAGAGACTGGGAGAAGAGTTAGGGGAAGAAGGGATGCGTGTGGTCTGAGTGTACAGCGGCTGGTCTAAAGCAAAGGATTAAAGCCAGAAAGTTACGAGCCAACGACAATATCACGTTATACTCACCAGCTAGGCGTGGATCTAACTGATTTATGTTTATCTAATCCAGTTGGCCTCCTGTACCCGCGATTGGTTGAATCTGTGGATACGGAAGGCGCGAACACAGAGTGCCAGCTCTATGATCCCATTTTATGTAAGGGAGTTGAGCATCTGTGGATATTGGTATCTGAGGGGTGTCATGGAACCAGTCCCCCACGGATACTGAAGGACGACTGTATATGTATATATGTGTAACGTACATATACTACATGTGTAATTCATCTAATTCTTACAACAATCTTGTAAGATAGATGCCATTATTATCCCATTTTCTGGAAGGGGAAACTGAGGCCTAGAGAGGTTAAGTTACCTGCTGAAGGTCCCACAGCTAAGAGGTGGTGGGAAGAGGATTCCAGCCTAGACAGACTGGCTGAGAGCTCTTCTCTGCAATCACTACAGGGGAAGGGGGACAAGAAAAAGAAAGAAAGGCAGAACTTCAAGTTCCTCACCAAGGGGATGAGGACAAATCCAAGTTTACAAGCTTGTGGGATGAAGGATGGTGAGCTTCAAAGGATGAAGGGTACAGAAGCAAAGGACTGCTTCAGGGAAGCCAGCAGAAGTCCACATCAGCTGTCCCTCACTCAGTCTGGGGGCAGGAGTCATGGATCCACTCAAAAATCTGATGAAGGAATCAGCCTTCCTGCAAGAAGAAAAACACACAGGCACAAACGAAACATCTCACATGGTTTCAGAAGGTTCGTGAATGCCATCTAAGTCTCACCCTCAATCTACTATGTAAACAATTCAATAATGAACATTTCTATAGTAGAAATTTTATTTCCATTCATAAAATATATCACTAAATAGCTGAAAAAGTTACATATTATTTTAAAACATAGAGTTAAAAAATCATATTTGCTTCTCCTTAGCAAAATGCTTTTGTCTTATATATTTACAAGAATATAGTATACTTCAGGTACACAATTTTCACTCAAGCCAGCCTGAGAAGGCCTTTGGATGTAGGCAGATGCTCCAATAAAGTTACTTATCAGCTCGTCCTGCCTTGTGCAAAGGATGACTGGATTTACAAAAGTCCCTTTGGAAACAAGAGTAAACACAGAGAGCTTCTAGAGAAAAGTCCAGCAAAGCAGCAGTTGAGAATATATTTTCATTTAGTGATGACATTAATCTTGTTTTGGTAATCTACAGCCTGTTTAAGGTAGGTGTGGGGGCAGGGAATGAAGTCCTTAGACTAAATCGTTTCTCTATGAATCTTCGACGTGAGCCTGTGGAGAGGGTAGCCCGGCATCCACCTCTCTGCTGTAAGGCCGCCTGTTCTGGTAGACCGAAGCACGCTCGGAGACGCGGCCATCCATGTTCTGATACATCTGCCAGAGGGAAAGAGACAGGACGCTGGTTACCATCTGATTAAGACTTCCATGTCATGTGCCTACAGTGCAAAGTATTACCTTTATTATGCTTTGATCTTAGAGGATAATCTACGTATTAATGGACAAAGCAAATCTGGTCCTTTTATTAATGGAGAAATCAAGTCACAGTCAAAGATGTTATGTTATTATTGTTTCTTCTCTTAGATGTAAAATCTCAGACTAGAACTCCTATGGCCAGGCAGAGAGAACATAAAAGACAAAGGCCACAGAAGGAGATCAGTTCTTCAGGCAATAGAAACAGAGAGCCGATTTCTTGGGCTTTTATTTGGGAGTTTAGTGACCTTTAAATTTTCGTCCAAAATGAGAACAGCTCTACTTTTTTTGGTCTCATTGTAAAGCTAATACACATTCATATAGATAATCTGAACAATATAGAAAGATATATAGAAAAAAAGCTAAAATCGCCATTAGAGGGGGCTTGCTGTTCACACCCAGTTTGGCGTCAGCAGGCGCGGACGTCGATTCTGTCGCAGTACTTTGCTGTGAATCGCTAATATGTTACCTGTGTTACATCTCTTCACTGTTTACTAAACACGAACACATCTCATCTTTTCCTTGGCAACCCAGGGCTGCACAGTACTGACGTACCATGATCAACCTTCTGATGAATTTAGGTGCATAATATAAACTGAGAAGTGCGCACATGACCTTGTCTGCCTTTGGGATAAATGAGGGAAGTGGAACTGCTGGGTCAGAGAGGCTGCACCTTGAATTGTGAATCGCATCGCCAGGCTGCCCTGCAGAGGGCCTTGCTTCATCTGGGTCTGCCAGCACTCTCCTCCGGAGCCTTCCCAGGGCTCCAGGGCTCGAGATGTGGACCCACTTTTGAAATTCTCTTTCTTAAGTGAGTTCACTGATTCTTGCCATTTTGTCTTTTCTATTTCCATGAATTCTTTTTGTTTCTCTCTTTACCACTTTATTGGATTGATCATGTTTTCTCTTTTTCCCTTTTACACCGAACCTGAGGTTATATATTCCTATTTACCAGGGGTTATACTTACACTTTTAACACCCATTTTATTCTTTAAAAAAAATTGGGGGCGGGGCGCTAACTTGGTTTGTGTATTTTTTAGTGGAGGTCGTGGGTTCAACCCCCAGGACCTTGTGCATACTAAGCACGTGCTCTGCCACTGAGCTACACCCTCCCCCAACCCATTTTATTCTTGTGTTTATAACAGCGGTGTTGCTCCCACTGCAGAACTTCTGCAGAATCTCACCAGACCTCTTCGTACCCTTTTAGGAAAGCACTTTTCTCTAGTCTTTCAAAGAATCCTCTGTTGTGGGTCTTCCCACCTCGGCTTTAACTGCTTTCATTGTCCCAGGGATTGTCCCTAATTCCTGGTCCACAGAGATCTCCTTCTTTCTTTCAAAGGGAAATATGGCCTCAGTCCTATTTTAAAGATGTATATATTTCCCATAATGTATAGGGGCTGATAGGAGAAGAGAGACGGCAGGAGTCCAGGCCCCTTTCTGGAAGCAGGGCACACGCATGTCCGCCCCCGCGCCTTCCTCCCACTGCCAGCGCCTCCCTTACTCCTGTCTGCTCCTGTCTGCTGCTGTGGTCACCTCTTCACTGAGGTCCTTCCTTCCACTCTTTGCCTTTGTTTTCCCAGACTTAGTTTTATGCTTCCTTTCCTTCCTTCCATCCAAAAATATTTGCTTAGTACCTGCTTTATGCTAAGATGATGCTAGCAGCCAGGTACACGATGGTGAACAAGACACATGCGGCCCTCACCTACTTTCAGGCCGACATCCATTCGTTTAGTGACCTGTTACTGTCTGCTGACTATGGGGTGACACCAGCTGATGTAAAGATGAGGACACATCATCCTTGGCCTCGTGAATCAAGTCTAGTGATGAGACAGACAGACTCTTAAAGCAGAACTATCACACAACATGACTTGAGTCCCATATAGAGTGATATATACAGTGTTGTGGGCATTCAGAAGAAGCAGCCTGAAATCTGACTGGGGAAGTTGGCAGGGAGATTCTGGAGAGGAGAGAACATTGGGTCAGGCTCTTTCTTTATTATTGAGGTATAAATGACATACAACACTATATTAGTTTCATGTGTACATCACAGTGACCGATATTTGTATACACGGCAAAAGGGTCACCTCAATAAGCCCAGTAAACATCCGTCATCACACACAGTGATCTGGGTCTTTAAGACAAATATTGAAGCATGTCTGTCCATTCCAAAAGCCTCATTGGCTTGTCATTGTCTAAGTAATGCCTTAGCGTGTTACTCAGTGATCTCTCTGCTCTCACTCCGTACCACTGGGGTTGGGTTAGACCCAAAGGGCTAACCCACGTTTTCCAGATGTGTTTCCCTCCCTGTCCCACTTGCTCTCCAAGAGCCATTTTTCTTCCCTGGTCCATGATGAAGCAGAAACAGAGATTCTACAAAAACCATTCAGATGCATGCCAGGAAAGATGGGCCCAGGCATGCTGGCAAGGCCTGTTTTCCCATCCAAGGGACCGGATGCGACTGTGTTAGGAGGTGTGAAGAGGAGAGACGCAGGAGGAGCAAGGCTCTGCCCACCGTGGGCGGAGCTGCCCCGTAAGGCTGTGCGGAACAAAGCCAAGGCCGCCCCGGCAGCCGTGGGCCCTGCACCCTGCTCACGCTGGCTGTCCAGTCTCGTTTTCCCCCACGTCCCCCCACCAGCCTCTACTTCAGCCGTGACCCTTTGTTTTCCCTTCTACTTTCTCAGCACTGAACCTTCGTTCACATTCCTCACCCAGCCTGGGACACCCTGGTGGCCCCCACTCCCCAGCGAGCAGCCCAAATCCTACTCACTCCTCACAGCTTGGCTCAAATGACACCTCTGTGGATCCGCGACCAACTGCCCAACAGATAAAAATGACTCATTCCTTGTGTCTCTAAATAGCTCTCCTCTCAGTTTATCTTACAGTGTCATCTGCTCAGCAGAGTCCCTGGGGGCTTTCCATCTTTCCTTTTTGACCTAATTCCCTGACAATAACTGAGTTTCCATATGTGATTTTTTTAAAAAAAAATCATGATAGGAGGAGAAGACACACACTGTCCATGCAGGTCTCTGGAGAGGCTACAGAATTGAAAACAGACTCTTCCTAATTTAGAAAAAGAGGACAGACAATCCATTTAAAGACTCAGATTCACATTTAACTACTGTTTATTAACTACCAAGTGCCCTCTGCCTGCTGTGTCTTTTCACTACATCGTCTTATTCACTCTGTACACATCCATGAAGGAAGATTTGTTAACCCTATATTTTAGAAAAGGAAACTGAGCCCCCAACCCCCCCCCCAGAAAGATTAAGTTGTTAGGTAGTTAGATAAGTGGGGGCACCGGGCAGACAGATGGAGGAGGGGGAGGATGGTCTGGAAGATGACCCGCCTCCAGCAAAAAGAGACTTTACTTCTAAATGAGCGTCAGCTAGAAACTGGTTAAACCTGACAGCCACGACTGTGGGGCAGCAGAGAGGACTTAACGGACAGGACCCAATGCTCTCTGTATTGTAATTAACACTGCGGTTTAGGCCCCCCTCCATGGGTTTTTCTGTGGACACCGTAAGTAAGGACATGAGCAAAAGGGGCCAAACATGAGTAAGCACTCCAGGGACAAGAGCCGCCAATCAATCAAAAGCCCACCTCTCAGCGCGGGTGTGAGAGAAAGGGAGATAGAAGCCACCGTGTCACCTCCCCCGGGGCCAGCCTGCCTCCCGTTCCTGGCGTACTTTTCCTTTTCTAAATAAATCTTTAAAATCTCTCGCTACAGAATGCACTGTCTCCTGACTGTAACTTACCTTTCGGATATCACAAACACTGGGGTCTTTACCTTTTGGGGTAACAAAGCAACCTAATTAACCCATATAAGAAGCAAAGATTTGAAGGGAGGTAGTGGGAGTTTCAGGCCCCATCCTTTGTTGGCTCCATCTAGGGGATGGCTCCTGTCACTACATCAGGTGCTACCGATGAGGGACGAGTCAGCAAAGTCATTCCAAGTTCTCAAAGCTCAAAGATCGCCCAGCTTAGCAACCCATTTTACAGGTGAGAAAACTGAGGCCCAGAGCTGGTATTAGGTTCTCCAGGTCAGTGCTCTCTCCACTCCGCCTTATGACATGACTGAGTTATACGACTATTCCGTACTAAAGCTTCATGTTGAATTAGGAAAGGTCAGTGGCTTCCGGAAGTTAGTGACTGCATTTCATTTACTTGTCTAGTCCTCTGCACTGGTCACTGAAAAGCATTTAATTCCTTAATCAAAGGGGTGAAATCTTCAAGAAAAGCTCCCCCCCCCTTTTCCCCTAAAACCACTTATCCATAAGTATATCTAACCTTATACAGTTTTATTTTATTTTTCCCTGGGGATTCTTTTAAAATTGAAGTATAGACGACTTACAATGTTGGATTAATTTCTTCTGTACAGCACAGTGATTCAGTTACACATATATACATACATATTCCTTTTCATATTCTTTTTCATTATAGGCTATTATAAGGTATTGAGTATAGTTCGCTGTGCTTAACCCCATACAATTTTAAAGAGCAATCAAGACCAGCTGCGGTGAGAGACACACGTTGGTAACTCTGGTCCTTAGGAAACCGCAGGGAGTGTTATGAGCTATTGCTCCTTCTAGGAATGTTTTATAAGACACACCGTGCTACGTACCGCTTCTTCTGCGTCCGCCAGCTGACATCCTAAAAATGAAGTCAGGTTAGGGAAGGACGGCCGTTTCCTCGAGTCAAAAGCCCAGCAGGACTGCATTATAAAGT
Source organism: Camelus dromedarius (assembly GCF_036321535.1). Taxonomy (NCBI): domain Eukaryota; kingdom Metazoa; phylum Chordata; class Mammalia; order Artiodactyla; family Camelidae; genus Camelus; species Camelus dromedarius. Next base: position 66,662,792 of record NC_087448.1, on the reverse strand, counting down.
ATCTGTAAAAACAACAGGACCAGGAGCAAGATAGGCAATGTGCAGGAAGCCAAATGGGTCACTTTCCACTTAGTAAATCTGTGGAGCTACGTATTTCTGGACGTTGTCTTGAGGCAAGTACTCTCCTCAATTTCGAACTCACATCAGAAAGGTCAAATCGATGATGGATTTTGAAAAATACAGTGTGGACCAGACGTCAGGAGAAGGGCCCTTCAAGGAAGGGAATTGAAACCCAGAAAAGGTTCAGTTTTGTTCAGAAATTCCCGAAACTAAAAGGAAAACTCTTTTCTTTTTGTAAGAGGAATTATGTGAACTCTGCACTAAGGAGTTTTACTGTTTTTCTCAGGGCTTTGGAACTAGACAACCTGGACATCTCTGCTTTCAGACCTTCCAGTCTGATGTGAACTTACATTTCTTCCGTAGCATAAAACGGCTGATCCATCTTAAATCCACTCTGAATGAGCTTGTAGAAGTTGGCGTCAGCCGGGATGCCGGGGTAAGGGTTGACACCTGAGAAAAACATGAGGCTTGCTGACCATCCACTCGCTCTTCCCTTGTTTATCAGTCACTCAGTTAGCAGACACGGTTGTGGCTCCCTGGCCCAGCATCGTGGTGTCAGCAGATGCCATGGTTCCTGCTTGAGAGCAGGACAGACTGACGGACACCAGCAAATAAAAATAAAGGGCTCATGTTGCAACAGAAGTAAGACCAGGGGACTCTGGGAGGTGGCGTTTCCTCCACTCTTTGACTTAGGAGTCGGGGAGGGAGCAGAGAGAGCCGAAGCCCAGGGCAGGTGGGCAGCGAAGTGCAGAACTTACCAAGCGAGAATATTTCCCAGAGTAATATTCCATATGACCAGACATCACTCTTAATTGTGTAGATCCCCTCAAATAAGCTTTCAGGGGCCATCCACTTTACAGGCAGACGGGCCTGTGTACAACCCAAGAGGAGATCGATGGTGAGTTTTCCACACACAGACAGTCCTTCTTTTCTCCTGTTGGCTGGTGGTAATGTTTACTACCTCCCTAAGGCCACTCTTAGTGCTTACTGGAGAAACTCGTATTCCTCAAGGGGATGTTTTTCACCTTCAAATTAACCTTCTAGCATAGAGGCCTTAAACAAACCAACCAATCATATTTCTTTAAAACGCAAACTTGTTGGGGAGAGTATAGCTCAGTGGCAGAGCGCGTGCTTAGCATGCATGAGGTCCTGGGTTCAATCCCTGGTCCCTCTATATAAGAAAATAAATTTAAAAAAGAATAAATAAACCTAATTCCCCACCCCCCCAAAGCCATGACAAAACACAAAATGACAGGATAAACAAGGTAAGAAACAGCAGCCTCACGTTGCCCCTGATCACGTAGTTGGAATCACTCATAATGTCCCGAGCCAGCCCGAAGTCACCGATCTTCACCACTTTCCCATGGGTCACGAGGACATTCCTGGCGGCCAGGTCTCTGTGAACACACTGGAAAGAACAGAGTGGAAGTGCTGTTTACCACAACGTGCGTAACCCTGGACCGTGATCTTCCTTCTAGCTTCCAGCTCAGTAGGTGTTCCGGATGACGGAGGTGGAGTTCATCAAGGTGTCTTATCTTTACTGGGCTACCAGTCATCCTCACCATGCGGAACAAGTGTGTGGATGACTCTTCAGCCCTTGCAGCTGCAGCCACGTGTGCTGCTTACAGAACATTCCCAGAGGCCGAGGGGGCCGGGTCCTGAGAAAGGGGGTCACACCTGGCCAGGTGCCGTATCCTACTGTTGGTAAGAGACACGGCCCAGGCCCTCGGCTGGGCTCCCGGAGGGGCTTTCAGAGCACTCTCCTGGTGGGAGTGGAGACAGTAATGTCTTTTCTGACCAGGGAATAAAGCTCTGGCAATAAAATGGCATAATATTAAAAAAAAAAAATGGGGAAAAGACTAGAAGTTTGGGAAGGTTGACTAAAGAGGAATTAGAAGCAGACTCTGAATTGAGAGATGACATGACTTTAATTTGAGTGGTCTGGCAAGAAAATTAACTCCACGAAGGAATGTTACTGAATGCCAAGTTCCTGTGCCCGATGTACCATGAGGCCAAACAAAGAGAAACGTCAGAGTTTGGAAAAGAGAGAGGTTTACTGCAGGGCCGAGCAAGGAGGACGGGTGGCTCAGCCCAAAAGAACCCCTGAACTCCCCAAAGGGTTTCAGCTGAGCATTTTGAAAGGCCAGCTGAGGGCGGGGCGCCCAGCGGAGCACGGTTCTCTGATCGGTTGATGTGATCGGTCCTCAGGCGCCAGAAGGCCTGGGGTCTACAGGCTCATGACCATCACGTAGTTAATTTCTTCCATTTGGTGGTGGTTTTTAGCATCTGAAACACTCAGGAAACATATGTGACATACTATTATCTGGGTGCTTCAGGGAGGAGCTACCACAGAGGTCATGGGGGAGGAGGTCTGTCCCAGGAAGACCACATGGACTCCTGCTTGGTTACAGGAAGAGTTCAAAAGAACAGGGCACTGGGAGCAAAGGTCCAAAGGGCTCTCTTCAATCTTTAAGAAATAAAAGCCAAAGCCATGAAGGCTGCAATCCCTCCGGCTCGCCCCTCCCCACCCTGTCCTCCAAGTGTCATCCAGGTCCATTCCTGACTTTGCCCGCAGCCTGCCTTCGGCTGCCAGGCTGAGCCCCGTAGTGACCTGCAGGGATGTGACCTGGCCCCTCGGTGCATCTGGTCCCACCTGGCAGCTCCTCCCTTTGCAGATCCTCCCTTCCGTGGCCTCTGCGCGGCACCCTCACCCCCGCGGCCGCGTCCTCTCAGCCCACAGCCTCCCCGAGCCGCTGCCTCCAAACCCAGGGATGCCCCCCCCGTCACCCAGACCTCTGTCTCCAGCCCGAATGCCCCCCTCCAGCTCCGGGCAGGAATGTCCAAGGATCTGCTGGCCTCAGCTCCCCTGTGTTGCCTGAACACGGAGCCTGACATTTAACACGTTTAACTCCTGACCTTTCTCAGTAGACTTCCTCCTGGTTCCAGGTCCCCTACCCTAGCCTGCATTCCCCGCTGGGTGTCCTTTTCCTTCAGAAACCTCCTTGGGCCCAGGACGAACTCTTCCAGAAAGCCTTTCTGCACCACTGCCTGTCTGCCAGGCCTGCTGGGCCTGTCGCTGCTCTGCTCCCAGAACCTGGCTGAACACAGTATTTGTCTCACTCCAGGGTAATCTTTGATCTGCCTGCCTGCTTGCCTGCCCAGGCCCACCCGGGAACGGCTGCAGGCAGGAAGAAGTGAACACAGCCCCTCTGGAGGCTGACTGGAACCAGGAAGTGTTTGTCATTACATCCTCCCCTTTTCGTATAAAATAAGCCTGATTTCTAACTTGGGCAACATGGTCCCAAATAACATCACTATTCCTTGCCCCAGCGACTTGTCTCTTGATTCATTGGCCTGTGTGCGGCGAGCGTGGACCGGGTAACACCAGTGGGCCGGGTAACACCAGTGGGCCCACAAAGTGGCTGCTGGCCCACAGCAGACACTCAGAAGGGACACAGCGCCCAGGGTGGCAGGTCTGGCTGCAGAGCGCCTGGGATCTGAGCCTCCACTCAGCCCAGGGTCAAACGCTCACGAGCAGGACACAGCCTGAATAACCTGGCCTGACTGTCCACGGAAGGCCCGACAACGCTGCACCTCATTTTGAGGAGGGATTCCCGACTGTTTCCTGTCTGGAAGCTTCAGGGGCTTTGCACAGCCTGGAGGGCTGTGATAACCGACATCTGCTAAGGGATTCGGGGCCTTTACACTGTAATTAGCCAAGAACCCATGTAGCATCCTAGGTGACTCCAACAGTGAAGAGGCGGGAAAGACACACTTTAAGGGATGGATACAAGTTACACCAGGGGAAAAAAAGCACACCTCTTTTTCAAAATCATCTTTTTTTGTTGTGGTGGTGGTGAGTTTCCTCTTTCAAAGGAGCTTACCGACTTAAATTCCAGAAATTCCATTCCTTTGGCCACTTGATAAGCAAAGCAAAGAAGGTCTTCAAAGGTAAGTACATTCAGGTCCTCTTCCTCCTCCAGCCTCTTTTGGTTTTCATATTCAATTTCATCTGCAAAATAGAACTGGTCCTCATTTTTGCCAAAATGCGAAGAAGCTGCCTTCTGGGAGGGGGGTGGGGGCAGCACAAGGGTAGGGAGCTGAGGTACAATCTAGCATCTATACAGTAAGCTACAAGGAAATGCTGCACAGCACAGGGACCACGGCTAATATTCTATAATAACTGCAAGTGGAGTGAACCTTTAAAAATTGTGAATCACTGTATTATCTTAAATTTATATAATATTGTATATCATCAGTTACATGTCAGAAAAAGAAAAGTTGCCTTGTGAAATCTTTGTGAGGACTTCACATACAAAAGCAGCTATTATTCAGGGTTCTGCTGAGGCAACTCCTTTACCCAGCCACCTTTCGTCATCTTTCTTTAAGCACTGAGTGTCCTTTTGGGTAAGAAACATTTGGCTGGATTCACAAAAAGGTCAATGAGTCAGCAAGAGGTCAGAAAACATTTGCAACTTGTAAAAGTCTTCTGATTCAAAGAAGCCGCATCTTTGTCATCAAATTTGAAAACTGGATCACATTCAACTCACTGTAACCGGGTTCAGTGTTCACGCACCATTAAAGAGCACTCACAGAGCAATCTGTCTGAACGTTGACATTTGAATAAATAGACGAATAAACAGAAACAGTGTTTAACCAGCTAAAGATACACTAGATGCAACAAATGAGCAGGGGAGCGTATAGGTTATTCAGCAGTGCACAGCTTATTAGTATGCACGAGGTCCTGGGTTCAACACCTCCACCCAAAAAAAAGACAGCGTCAGGAATCCCTCTTCAACAAAAAGAAAATGCTGACTCATAAAGATATAAAAGTTTGCCTTAACCGAATGCTCAAATAATTATCTGAAATTGCCTAGCATTATAAAAATTATAGAATTATAGAGTTTCTTACATTTCACAGGGCAATTAACTTTGTGGGAGGCTGTACTTGACTAACATATCTTCTAAGAATTCAGAAGAAATGTTAAAAAAAAAAGAAGGCGCCATCACATGGTCTTCCTGGTAGCGCTAGGGCTAACCTGTTCGCGCTGGGAACTGCACGGCCCAGGACGGCTCCCCAAAGAGTCTCTTCGGCTAGAGGAGCCCCTTCCCAGCCCTCGGTGATGTGTGGCCGCCTGGTGAGGCAGCACTTACAGACGCCCTTCCTCTGCGCTAAGTGGTTTCGTCACATTGTAAAAGAATTACAATTATCTGCCACATTTTATGGACTGTTTGTGCACTTACTGTGCTTGCAGCCAATCCTCTAACAGTCCTATGAGGAAGGTACGAGCAGGCCCATTTTACAAATGAGAACATTGCAGCTTGGTTGTCCACAGTCATCCACCCAGAAAGTGGGGCAGCTGGAGGCCCCCCCAACTTCTGTCTGACTCCACAACTCAGTACCTCTTCCACTTGCCAGGGAGGAGGATGGCGCTAATTAATTCATGACTTTTTAAAAGAATAACCTGATCAAATAAAATAACCCTCAGTGTTTATTAGTTGAAACAGTGACATGAAATTCATAATATACAAACCGTTGGATCTTCACTGCCTTTAAAGCAAATATGCATTAATAAAACCTATAGAAGACATTAGCAAAGAAAAACATGCTGTCACACTTACACACTTTGTAAAAACAGCTAACACACAGACCTCTTGTATCCGTTTCTATTTTAAAGTGCTACTATTTTAGAATAAAATCTTACCTTCGGATTGAAATGAATTCCCATTGAAACCTGAGGCAGGATCTGAGTCCTGGTGTATTTGAACTTCTCTTGATCCAGGCATACTATTTTTAAAAAAAGTTATTTCATTAATTATGTTCTTCTCTGGAGTAGACAGTTTATTTTAAAAAACACAGTTCATCAAAGAAATGAATTCCAATTATACATGAGCTTTTAAATTAAAAGCATAGCATCAACCTTTCCTTTTTTTTTTTTTGTGGGCATTAAAAACACGTGTGTAACTGAGCTTGCCAGTCCAGCTGGGGTAAGAGGGATCTCTGTAATCTGTATGGACTCCTACGGTTCCAAGAGGATCTCACTCAGTCCTTCCCACAACCTTACGAGCTGGGTGTCAAAGTCACATTTTATAAAAGAAAAATTAATTTGGTGAGATAAATATGATTTGCTGAAATCACAAAGCTGCGAAAGAGTGTGACCAGGACTCCCACCTTGTTCTTGTTTTTAAACTCAGCCCACTCCCTATAACAGCTCATGGAACGCAGATTTTCTGTAGAGACCTTTAAGTGTTTCACCATCCCTTTTTCCCCAGGTTGGCCTTTTGTAAAGCTCATTTCCTCTTCCTGTGAAATTAATAATAGTAATAACGCCAACCCCTTTTATGGTACCTAATATAGAACTCTTCACCGAGGAATTTTGCATGCATTATACAATGATTTAATTCATTCCAGTGTAATAGTTAACCCCAATTACAATTTCCACACCTTTAGAAAATGGCTTAATGTTTTCAGACCACAAATACTCCCAAAGTAATTGCTTTGGTGTATCAAATGCCCCAGCGACTGGGATGAATCAAAGGCCCTGAGCTGACCAGCGCTGCTGGCACTAACCAAGGAGCGGTGGGTCACAGACTCTGACTCTCTGTTCCGGCATACAGATGACGTTACAGAAGCCTCTCGGTTTGGGAATACGAACTCAGAGGAAAAGGGAAGACCGGTGGGAATGGACTGAGGGCAGCTGCACGCAGGTGTGCGTGGAGGTCCCCACGGGGCCCCCGGCTTATCATGCGGAGCCTCTTTCTCAGCATTAGAAGGCTAGCGAGCTGTTCGGAAGCCCACGTGCTGGGAAAACACGGCTGGAATCTCAAACTCATTCTCCAAGTGTCTACCAGTAAAGGATAAAAGTCTCTAAGCACATCTGCCTTCAGAAAAAGGGAGCGCTTTCACGTAGGATGGAAACAGGAATGCACTGTGGCTGGAGGAGGCACTCTCACAGAGTGCCTGTGAACTCATGCAGAGGAGGGTGGTCTAGAGCGACCATGTTCAAGGGATTAGCAAGAAATCTCCAAGGATGAGGAAGAGCATCCTACCAAACCCGCAGCCCTCTTGGGACCGAGAATCACTCAGGGTCCCAGGGATGGCAGAATACACAATGCAGGGCAGAGGGACTGTTTGTCCTTGTCATTAGTCAGTCAATCCATCCTCACTTTAAAACGTCCAGTTCATGAGATTAGAACTCTTTTGTGCAATACTCCCAGGACCTGCACTACTTTCCATGAATATGTCAAGGATTTGGGGAAAAGTGTTCATTCTTTCTGCCAATTCCTATGTGTCAACCAGGAGGCCTGAAAGATCGAATAATGCATCTTTCCCAAGACTGAATCTATGTCTAGGCTGCGATTAGGTGCAGGTGGACAGAGACCGGTTCAGCTACAGCACCTGCTACAGGAAAGGAAAAGCCTCATTGTTCCAAGTCAATGGGGGAACTAGAGCAAAGATAACTGACCTTTCTAGTCTTGGAACCCACAGACCACACAATGCCGGACGATGGCCTTTAGAAACTGGCTGGTGAGGGGTGCTGAACCATCTTACTCTGTCTGTTCTATAATCTTTAATTAGGAAACTGACCCAGCATCTTACCTGGAATTTGGGTGTGACTGGAAAGTGGGATAAAAGCTGAAATTATGTTCCTTGAAAATCTCCGTCCACGTCCTGTGAAATTTTTCTCTTTTACTTCTCAGATAGTTGAGAAGATCGCCGTAGCAGCAATATTCAAAAATCAGGTAGATAGGTCCTGAAACAGTGACAATTTTATTTATAGGTGTACAAACACGAAATAATTCTTTCAGCTCTCTGTGTAGCAGGAAACATACATGAGCGCTCCCTTCTCCCCTGACTTGGGAAGCGTACCCCTTTCTCTGAACCTCTCTCTTCTTACACTTGAAATTCAATTTCAGCTTTTTGCTCAAACCCGCTTGGAAAGCTGTACCTTCCTGCCTCCCACTTTCCCCCTTGTGGTCCATGTAGCCTCACCAGTAACCACTGGCCACCGGGATTCTCCAGTTTGCAACTGGGGATGAGATGCTGACTGCACGGGGAGCACTTGGTAAACACAGGCTGATCTGTCATTTGCCTGAGGAGGGAGAGGTACATCCCTAGTCACCTCTTAAGTTCATCTTCTCTTTATCCCTTCGTCCCAGTCCCAGGCTGGCTGTCCCAGAAGGAACAACTGCTGGGCCCATGGTTTGGGTACTTCTAGGCAGAAGTGCGAGAATCAGGGCATGTGCTCCATTGGATTCTGGGAAAGTAAAGTTGGACATGCCTCCTTGGCTGTGCCTCATTTGAAGCAGCCCAGCAGGGGCTGCGGCCAAGCTGTTCAGCTGTCCTCACCGCCGCATCTGTGCCAGTTTCACAGTCGAGGAGGAGAGAGACGCCACAAAATGCGCTTGCCGCGTTGATATTGTTTTAAGTAGGTTAGAATTAAGTGGCTTATCCCAGTGAAGACAGGCCTTGCCTACACAGACCCACCTGACTACAGAGCGCTCAATGTCCTGCCCCACTTGGATTCGAGGGCCCCCACCAGGACTGAGCAAAGGAGAGGAAAATGAGCACAAATGTCCCCTTTGTCTTCAGGCTACAGTGTTCCCGGTTAGGTGTCCCCAGGGGGAACCAGTTACCTGACAGCGTGCACGCACCCAGCAGGTTCACGATGTTTTCATGACTGCCCAGGTGAGTCATCATTTTGAGTTCAGACATGAGAGCCTCTCTTTCTGAGCTGTCTGCTTTTTCTGTCAGCGGAAGAGCATTACAAATGGAAGGTGGAAGTCAAATAGGTATTTTATGTCTTTTAAAAAATTAACATTTTCCACAGGTCAGAGAAGATTTGCATAAAATTTTAATTTTTTTTATTTTTTAAAAAAGGTTTTCATGAAGTTTATTCATTTTATTATTTCTTTTAATTCATTTGTTTGTGAGGGGGAAGGTAATTAGGTTTATTTATTTAGTAGTTTTTTTTTTTGAGGGGGGTGAGTTAATTAGGCTTATTTATTTATTCTTCGAGGAAGTTCTGGGATTGAACCCAGGACCTCATGTCATGCATGCTAAGCATGCGCTCTGCCACTGAGCTGCACCCTCTCTTTCTTTCTTTCTTTCTTTCTTTCTTTCTTTCTTTCTTTCTTTCTTTCTTTCTTTCTTTCTTTCTTTCTTTCTCTTTCCTTCTTTCCTTCTTTCCTTCTTTCTTTCCTCCTTTCTTTCTTTCTCTCTCTTTCTCTCTTTCTTTCTTTTCAATTTTTTTAATGGCGGTACTGGGGATTGAATCCAGGACCTTGTGTGGTAAGCACACACTCTAGCACTGAGCTATACCCTCATAAAAATGTTTAAATGCATAAAATAATACATACATTTGGAATAACAATACCTTGTGTTTTCAGACAGAATTTTAAAGATTTTAGTATGAAAGCTGAATCAAATAATGTGCCTTTTGTGGGATGGGACAGCTCAGACCAGGCTACATAGTCTATATATAGACTATAACATCTAGCAGGGAGCTTGCACTCATCTGTGGCGTGAGAGAAGACTTCCCTGAGGAAGTGGTATCTGAGCCAAGATCTACAGGAGGAGTGGGAGATAACTGTGTGAAAGGGGAAGCGGAAGGATGGCCTGTGCAAAGGCCCTGAGGTGGGAGGAGGGAGCACAGAGCTCCAGAGGAACCAAGAGACGGCCTCATGATGCCGTGCAGAGGGTGCAAGGGGAGAGGTGAGCAGCCAAGTTGTCCTGGGAGGTACGGACTGTCCAAGAGAAATTGAAAGCAACTGAAGACATTAAGTAAGAAAAGTGTATGATCTGCTTTGTATTTCATAACCATCACTTGAGCTCCAGTATAACAGAATCCAAAAGGAGGGAAGAGCGCACATAGGGGAGCTGCTCGGAAGGCTAGTGAGGCCATTCAGAAGAGCTAGACTTGGACCAGGTGGCAGTAATAGAAATGAAGAGAAAAGAGGACGCACTCAAGAGGCACCCAGCAGAAAACTAGAATGAGGATGGTTTCAAGGATGAGTCAGTCCTAGGTTTCTGGTCTGCCCAATTGCATGGAATGTGGTTAGTCATTGGCACCCGTAACCAACCAGTGAGAGAGGGAGTGTTGATGGGGGGCCAGGGTTGGAGGAGTCCACTCTGGATGAATCAGAGGGACTTTTGAGACTTGCAAACATTTGGTCATAACCTGAAGCTCAGAAGGGAGATGTCACTGTGAGAACCCCTGGGATGTAGGATGGAGTCCCGGGCAGAGCTGAGCTAGCCGATGGTGAGGGCGTGGAGGGAAATGGAAGGAGGCGCAGGAGCAAGCCTTCAGGAACTCGGCACAAGAAGCTGCGTGAGAAGATGACGGGCCAGCAGAGGACTGGGACGCAGTCAGAGCAGTGGGAGGAAAACCAGGAGAATACGGCAAGATGGAAACCCAAGGACTGAAGCATGTAAAGACGGAGAGAACAGGCAATCATGCCAATTTCTGCTCAAAGTTCAAGTAACACAAGGACAGAAGAATGCCTGTTAGACTTAGTTCATTGGTGGGGATGTGTCACTGAGCACTTAGCCAAAGCCCGCTTGGGGTGCTCTCAAAAAGAGAGCGATGCTAAGGGGAGGACCTGGGGGTGGGGGGAGATGAGAGCGGATGAGAAATGGGTGGAAAGTTGTACAGAAGGTTCCAATTCCCTCTTCTACCCAGACTCTGTGTCAAAAGGTAAGACACAAGAGCTGCCTTAGCAATGGTACCCCAAATATTGAAGCTGAAAAAAACCTATACAAAGCGAGAGGAGGAAGAAGAGGTGGCATTCTGCATTCATGACTTGCATTTTATATTCATGACTTGGTTGACACTAACCCCATCTCGCTCCCTCTTTAGCTCTGAAACATGGCAAGTGGTAGCCATAAAAATGATGGAAAAGAGGAGGTGGGGGACGGCACCTCCCCCCTCTGTGCATCTCCATGGGTACGTTCCACGTAACCGTACCTTTCAGCATTTTGACTGCCACCTGGATTGAGACTCCTGTTTTACTAATTCCATAGGCGGTTGCATTCATCACTTTTCCAAAAGCACCCGATCCCAGGACCTTCCCTGCAAGATAAACGGTGAGTGAGTGCACGTCAGAGAGCTCCCGACAGGAACAAAATGCGACAGAAACATTTGGAACATCCTTACCAAATTCTAAATTTTCTCTTGGAAACTCCCATTTGAGATCATATTCGTATTCTCTGAAATCGATGTAGAAGTACTCGTTATCCAAAGAGCCGGTCACCTGCACCATCTGCAGCTGGCTTTCATACCGAAATTGCTTCGGAGATGAAATAAGGAGTCTATTAGCCACAGGGCATTCTCCAGAAGTGGGACACAGTGATGACTTTTTAACCTTCGCTCTTACCTTTTTGTACTTGTGACAAATTAGCATGGTCAAAACTGCAATGAAGGGAAGACAGAGGCCAATCGTTGCATAGAATGAGATGTTGTCCTGGATGAAAGGGAAGGGGCCTGCAACAGAAGAGCATTGCAGAGCAGCGGGTGAGAATTCCTGGGGGACACTGCAGCCCAGGATGCTCCTTACAGCCTCTCACATGCTCCTAGAGGAAACATTCTTTTCATCCTGACAAGCCCTCTGCAAACATGCTACTCCCCACAGAAAATCAGGCCACGTTCATAACAAAGGACGCTTCCTTCCCAGAAAATTCTAAACGATTCTGAACCCACTTAGAAACTCCATGTACCAAGGGTTTTAAGAATTGCATCCATTTAAACCCACAGGATACGCAAGTCAGATTAAAGAAAAAAAGAAGTTCATGTTCCCGGAATGAAGATGTCCTGCGAACGTGGAGAAGTTAGTTTGGGGATGCTAAACTGTTCGTGTAGGCGGCTGGGTTTCGGAATTGCTTAACTTATGAGGGCTCTGAGAACCGAACCCAAGTGATAAAACAGCAGGCTAAAGGTAAATGAGGAGATTAACCAAAAGGGAAAATGGTAGCCTCCAAATGGCTAAGTCCGCTTCCGGGATCTTTCAGGAGGTAACCACTACACTGAGGGTTTACGGTCCTACCCACGTCACTCGAATTTGTGGGTCACAATGACGTAAGCAGAAGTCACACTGCCCTTGAACTACGAAACATATATGTTCAGTGGGGGTTCCTGCCTGACCCCAAAAGCCTTGTCTCACACACTGAACCTACATCCTCTTGTAAAATTCCCCCAAATAAAAGTGAACTACGGGGACTAACTTCTCGTGGGGAATTCCTGACGGTGGTGCTTTACAGCAGTGACTGCTGTCTACCTGGGGAGTTTAACAGGATCGTTTCACAAGACGTGCCCAGGGAGTTGTATGCACAGCACTTCACCAGGAGCCCTTTGACGGCCTCACTCATGTTCAGAGTGCTGCTGGACACCCACTGGCCAAACACTTTCCTGTTAGCCTTTTTATTCCAGACTCCTTCTGTGATTTCTTCCGTGCAGCTGAAAAGACAGGGCGGACAGAGAAGTTAGAAGGGGAGGGGGCATCACCGGATTGGGAGTGAGGGCTTCTCGAGTGGGCTCTACCAGAGACACACCTATTGTATGTTATCAGAAACAGTCTGTGACCACTTAGAATTATGGTTGACTAGGAAGGTAAGCATTTATTTATTTATTTATTTATTTATTTAAATTTTGGGGATTTTGGGGGGGGGGGATAATTAGGTTTATTTATTTGCTTGTTTGTTTATTAGATGGAGGTGCTGGGGATTGAACCCAGGACTTTGTGCATGCTAAGCATGTGCTCCACCACGGAGCTATACCCTCCCTCCTGGCAGGTAAGCATTTTAAATCCTTTATCGTTTCTTCTGAAACTGTGTTGATGAGAAAGTGTTAATATGTCAGAAAGAGTGTGAGTGTTACATTCTTCTAATACAAGAGACGCCAATGTCCTTATTACTTGGGGGACTTGTCTGAACACTTCTTCCAGGTCCAGGATGGTAACGGGTACCCATCAGAGGAGCAGGAAGCCTGACTCGCCGATGCCTCGGCGAGCACTTGAGGTTTCCCTGCAGAAGACGACAGGAAAAATAAGATCATGTACTTTCTAGAAAGGGCTTCAAAGTCAGCTTTACATAGACTGCCCGAGTGCGCCAAGCGGTTCGTGCTTCTAGGAGGGTCTCATGCAGGGTGACTGGATTTTCCCTCTTTCCCCTTGTCATGCAAACCTGTGCGGGCAGCCCCACCACCTCTCTGGGGAGCACCCCTTTTCCACTGCTGGGCCCCTCCTGGAGAGGGCTGAGCTGTGGCCCCCTGTCTACCTGCGCCCCTCAAAATGAGTCTTAGCTTCAGGAGAAGCATCTGCAAAAAGTCCAGTGAGATGTACTCTCATCTTTTTATCGACCAAAGACACAAAAATATCAAAACAACTCAACAGTGGGTAACATGACTTTTGGCCTTTCCTTAACATGACCTTTCAAAATACTAAGATCAGTAAAGCCACACTCAAGCACCTTCGGAGAGGACATGGAATCAGCCTCTGAGCTTCAAAGGATGAGCCCAGAAAGAGATCTGTGTATAAACAAAGCCAGTAGATACGGATTAAAATTTCAAAACACGTCAGCATGTCAAAACAGTTTTACAGCATTCCTTCCCTAAGCCACTGCTTAGATCTTTCTGGTCCGCGTTAGTACATAATTAAGGAGTTAAGAGATTAAAATCAAATTTCTTGGCAATTTAACTTACTTCTTATATTCAGCGTGAACGTTTTTGTGAACTGGGCGTCATCATTTTCTGCATGGAATATATATTGTCCTGGCTGGTGTTTATGGTTGCAAAACTTAGATACACTGTATGAGAAAGAATTGAAGACAGACTTAGTCAGGTTCTCTTAGGAGATGCTGAAATGGGTGGTGGTGGACATGGAAGGCGTCTTCTTGGAGACACTCACTCTCTAAAGTTCAATGGACAGGGAGGTGCCTGTGTGCTCCTGCTGCTCAAAGTGTGGTCCACGGATAGGCAGCATCAGACTCCGTATTATCTGGGACCTTGCTAGAAATACAAAATCTCAGGCCCCACCCCAAATCCACTGACTCAGAGTTCGCATTTTAAGATAATCCAAGTGTGATTCATACGCACATTAAAGGTTGAGAAGTTGGGGCTCCTAAGAGAGACAAGGAGGTTCCAGCCTCTACTCTTATATACATCCCAGACTAGTCTAACTCCCCAGAAATATTGAAGACCCTCTGTAGGTGGGGGAACCTGTAACTCCCCAGCTTCCTGAAAGAACAGCTTTCTGACATTGGTCTCCTTACATAGCGATTAACAGTGAAGAGGGCTCAAACCCACTGAGTTTGTACAGAAGTCTTTGGGTGTTCTAAGCAGGCTTTAGTATCTACTTGAAGTGTTCATCCGCCATGCCTACCGGGTATATGGGATTGGGGATTATCCACTGAGCCTACCAGGTACCTGGGATGGTGGATAATACAGGAGGGGTGGGGGACCCAGGAGCTGCTGAACATGCCTTCATGCATTGAAGAAATAGAAAAAAATTCCCTTAGAATAAGAAAATCTAAGGCTTGTTCAGAAGATACTGAATTAGGCCACTTCTATATAGCCTATTTGAAAAGAAAGACAGACAGACAGACAGACAAGACTATGTATGGGCAAGAAATATAAACAGGAGGAACTGTGTAGGGTGCAAAAGACCTATAAGGATGGCTCCTGTCCTCAGACACACCATAATCCATGTGGGTGACCAAACCTGCCCACATGGAATAATTAAAGCTTTAAACTGAAGGCCCATAGACGATCAAAGAAGGCAGACCAGTGACAGTGAGAAACGTTCAGAGGGCTTCAGAGAAGCAGGAATTGAGTTAAGTCTTCACAGATGAGTTTGTTTTAATGAGAGCAAAGAAAAGACATCCAAGGAGGAGGCAACAGCATGACTTAAGACATGAGATGGGGGAATTCACGAGGCCACAGGGAGAGCAGCGGGGAGACCTCTTAGCTGAAACAGGGGTGCACATTGCAATATAGCAGAAAAGAGGGTCCAACGGGTCGCATCAGGGACCTTGAAAAACAAGCCTAATTATTTAAACCTGATGGAGAAAGCGGGGAGGAGGTGCTGTGGATCCCTGAGCAGGAGAGGAATGTTACCAACACCACTGCAGTTTAGGGTGACGGCAGCGGGAAAGGTTATGGGAGGGACGTCTGGAGGGAGTTGCAGAAATAACCCAGGAAGTCATTCATCCCTTCGTGAATTCACTTATTCATTCTCTGGTCCAGGGTGGAGGCTATTTGTGGCAGGAATCAAGAATACAACAGTGAGTTAGGAAAAGCAGGTTTCTGTTCTCAGGGAATTGACAGTTTGGGGGTGAAGGCAGACAAGTAACTAGCGGCTCTGGGGTAATGTGGGAAGTCCTGGGAGAGGGGAGGTGAGGGCTCAGAGTTGAGAGTTCAGACAACAAGACAAGAAGAGAGGGGTCTAAGGCAGGGAAAATGGGAAGGGAAAGGAAAGAGCCAAGCCAAGAGGCACCAGGAAACAAGAAGCAGGAGGTGCTGGATCCGACGTGGAAGACGAAGGAGGGGACAGAATCCCAGTCGATCCCTGAGTCAAACCACACACCTCGCAACTGGTAGAGCAGCTTGGGAGCCCAGGTTTATCTGACACCAATGTTCTGCGTCCTTAGCTCCGACTGTGTATAGTGCCGGGAGATTTCATTTCTCTGACCTACCAAGTGACCATTTCACAAGCTTTTTGTTTGCCTTGTTAACCAGAAGACTGAAGAAGTAGAAGGGAATTTCTTATCTTGACCTACTTCTGGACAAGAAGAAAATGGTTGGTGAAGTGGAAGTGACAGAAAGGTTGGCGGAAAGCCAAATGATAACTTTAGGGAGACAGGTAAGTACAGATACATGTGATTTCCAGACTTTACGAAGGCAGTTTAAGTGGACCAAGAAAAGAAAGATGTAAGCTTCTAAAAGGGAAGATGTAACTCTCACTGGACAAGAGCCAAAGACCCTGAAAAGGAATAGGAGAGGAAGTAAAAAAGAAAAGGGGAGTCAGTGTGGGTGGTCAGGGACCAGGCCAAAAGCACCAAGCAATTTGATTTGAAAAAAAAAAATGGAAAAGAAAGAAATCACCAATACAACTATTGATTCTCATACAGCCCAAGGCAAACTGTTTTGCAAACTTTTCCCCTTCTAAGGTCTTTTGTGCTGTCCATTAGGAGCGTGGCTTGCCGTGGGACAGACAAGGTAGCATCGGAAACAGTCTCACTCTTCCAGGTGGGAAATTGGTCACAGAAATAGCCTGAATGTGAAGCTGAATACCCAGGCGGTTCCAAGCCGCTGGTCGTCCTGTTTGTGACAGTTAACCCCGGCAAGAGCAGCAAGGCCACCGCTGACCCTCCCCTGGAAACTCCGAGGGCACTAACCAGTGAGGGACGGGGAGTTTCACAGCTTCCTCTTTCCCTCGGGTTTTTCTGAAAATGGCCAGTGGGCCCGAGATGGGAGGTCAGGAAACTGGAGTTTACAGTGAAATCTCCTTGGTGACTAAGACTGAGATGTCTTCTCATTACAGCTATGGGAAGGGTTTTCGCCTCTGTTACAAGCAAAATGCAGGTGATTTTTATTTTCCATCTAGTGCCCAGAGGGGAGGAGTGGGGAGGGGCTGGTCTTTCCAATGGGTCAAGGAGACATTTCACTATAAAGGGAAGAATGCTTTTTTCAAAGACCAAAGGATGATCAAAGTCAAACCAGAGAACAGAGGATAATAAAGCACGTATTGGGGAAGCTGACAGCTTCTGAAACTGGGGAGCGAGGAGCTGGCAGGACTGAGTGACTTTACCTGGAACTGGGGGACCCCTGATCAGGAAAGCCTGCCCCTCGGACTGCAGGGGGTGGGTGTCGGGGTGGGAGGTGGGAGGGAGCTGGGGAGCGGGGTACAGAAGTTGAATCCAACCTGCACACAGTTTTGTCCTGAGTTAGGCGAGGGGGTGGGGGGTAGGTGCTGAGGGGTTTATATCACTCTGTGTCATCCTGTGCTCACTTTTATTGTATTTCAGGGGAGCGACAAGCCTGGGGAAGTACAACCATTAAAAACTCAATAGCGAAGCATGGCACCGATCCTAAGGAGGGGTGCACTTTTAAACAATCAAAGAGCATGCTTGTATTTTTGTTTTCTTATATTCTGGGCTTGAGGATCTCACACTTCTGAAATGAGTTGTATCAAGAGGCAGGACCAAAGTGATGGTTAAAAATGCAGGCTTTGTGATGAAAAAGAGCATGAAAACAAATACATGTGTGTATATGATGACTGAAACATTATGCTGCACACCAGAAATGGACACAATATTGCAAACTGACCACATTTCAATAAAAAAAGAATGCAAAAAAAACCCCAATCAATCAAACGAAAAAAAAAAAAAAACGCAAGCTTTGAAGCCAACTCTGCCTCCGCCTCCGGATGTGCCCTTGGGCAAGTCATTGAACCTTTCTGTACCTCAGTTTCCTCACCTGTAAAAATGGAAGACAGTAACAGTATCTACTTCACATCGCTAGAGGAGAACTCTGTTTTTATTACAGCAGTTTTGTATAAAGTGCCTATAACAGTGCCTAGTATGTAGTAAACATGATATATTTGTTAGATTATCATCACTATGAGGCTTATTAAGTCCAGTAATCATTTTGAATAAAAAGACATTTAGAAGCTTTACTCTGGGGTATACAGGAAGTGAGAAAATTACATAGAAATAAAAAGAAAGATGCAAAGAAAAAAAGAATCAAATGCCCACCAACAAGTTAGTTAAAATAAAATTTTCGGAAAAGTGGACTCTCATGTAGCCATTAAAATGAAAATATAAATAAAAATATTAACATGGCAAGAGGTGAAATTTTTAAAGTCCAAAATCAGGTGACAAATGGCCCAATTAATACCACGTTTGTACAAAAACCTATACTTACATGTTTCTATTCTGGTGCTTACATACACAAGGCCTGAAATACAATCCCTACAGATGGAGTTATGGGTGTTATTTCTGGGTTTTTTAAAAAAGATAATTTCAGAAAACAAGAGTGACTGAAAGATGTGGACTTTGCCCCAGCTGATGGGGAAGGTAACTTAGCCTGGTTCCATACTTCATAAAATAGGATTATGAGGATTAAATGAGATAATGCACATAAAGGACTTGCACACTGGCACTGGTAAGGGCTCAGAGAAGTTTCTTTTGGTCTCAGTCAGCAGCTGCACATGACGTGGTTAACACCTTACAGCGGAGGGGCAGGGTTTGGTTGGAGGCTCCTGCTACATCACTATACCCAAACGTCTCTCCCTCCTTTCTGTATTCACTCATGGCTTATCTTCAGGGAACAACAACAACAACAACAGCAAATCCTCCCAAAGAAACTGAGGTCACTCCTGTAATTACAACCATTGATTGATTCGACAGCTTGCTTTTCTCTGTTTGTCCAGAGAAACCCAGACTTCTCCCACACTGCTGTTACAGTAAGTGCTCAGGTAATGTTTGCTGTGGGCAGAACTTAGACTTCTGGAGCAGGGAAATTAAATAATTCAGGGAAAAGGAAAACGCAGGGATTGAGCACATCTAAGGAGAGTCTCTCAGAAGAAATTACTTAAATAATTATAACATCTTAAGTTATGTGTGTGGTTTTTTTTTTCACCATGAAACAAGGAAAAGCTAAGGCAGCCTTGTTTATAATTAAGTCTACAGAGATAAGAAATGATGCAAGCTAACAGATAAAATATCCTAGGATCTTTTCCCAAGACTATGCTGTCAGGACTACTGGAAAGTTACAATTTCATAAAGTGTAAACACACAAAGGCAAGCCCTAATAAACTTTAGTGTAATATTTGAGGAAGTAAATTGGAGAAACGAAGCTGTGAAGGTGGGGAAGCTGAAAGATTTCTGGCACAAACCCTCTGACCACACCTTTTTCAAGAGTACTGCTATTACACAGACTTTTCAGTTACATATAAAAACTTGTGTTGCTTTGCTTATAAAGTCATCTCTTGCCACATGATTAAAACACTGTACCTCATAGAGAAAATTCAGTTTGACTCAACTGTTGAATCTAGGTGGTGGGTAAAGGATGCTCAATGTACTGTTCTTTGAGTTTGTTAGTAAATTAGAAACTTTTTACAACAAAAAATTGAAAACAACTCAGATTAGAACTTAGTCTGCATCTCTGATCTCAACACAGAGCCTCGTGTGGAGAGCAAAAGACATTTAGAGCACGTGTGTTCAATTTTTTTGTAGTTCATTTTTCTACTCAATATTTTGAGCATCTTTTTCATGAAGAAAGAGGCTCCATCTTGCCTTCACATTGTGAATCAAGCAGCCCATCACACCTAGCGCATCACTATCACCAATTAATATCCTAGCTCTTCAAGAAATTTTTAAATAAAATAAACACTAAGGGTTAGGTGTTGTGGTAAGTGCTGTTTGTGTGGTCCTTGCAGTGCAAAGAGGATGCCACTGACTCATCTTTGGCTCAGACTATGCACTTTGAGTTCTGTAGAAAGGGTGATGATGAATTCACTCATTTATTAATCAGCCGTTGACTGAACAAGGCATTGTACAAAGACAGAGAAATGACAGCATCTCTTCTAATGCAGGTTATAAACTCACTGGTGGGATTCGACACACAAAGAGGTTAACTCTATGGCCAGGTAATTAGGAATGAGAGGTGCACAACACCATCAAAATCAGGACCTGCTGTGACTTATTCATCGGCCACCTCTACAAGGTAATGACTTCTGTCAGGGGTGCAGATGGGGATCACACAATGAAACCAGATTAACTAGTCCACTAGAATGGCCCAAGACCTGTATATCAGAGACACGGTCCTCTAATCAGTGAGTCTGGAAAATCTTAAGGATTGTGCCAGGTGTCACCAGCACAAGTAGCAATGATCTCCCAGGTGGCCCCTGGCATTTAAATGTGCCTGGATAATTGAGAGGGTGGGGGTACTTTATTCACCCTTGTAGCCCCTTACAGCATCAGGCTCATCAAGAAGATATTAAAGGAGTATTTGTTGAACTAAATTGAATGGATCCTCTGTCTCTTTGAATCAGGTTCAAAAGAGAACCCCATAGTGCTCAGGGCTTCTCTGACATGGGGTCACAGTACAAAGGAGGACGGGGAAAGTGACGGCACTGATATCCTGGACACAGGCAGTCAACTCAACCGGAAAGAGAGGTGCCGACTCCCTGGCCTTCCGCTTTCCAACGTCCGATAATAAGGGCTTACGACAAGAGAGTGACCCCTCCAAGGCAGTGGTTCTCAACCACAGGCATTTTTCCTCACCAGGGGACGTGTGGCAATGTCTGGAGATATTTTTGGTTATCACAACTGGGGATGGTGGTGCTACTGACACCCAGTGGGTGGAGGCCAGGGATGCCGTTAAATTTCCCACCACTTGCAGGAGAGACCTCAGAACCCAGCATTACCCCGCCCAGGATGTCAGTGGTGCTGCTGTTGAGAAACCCCAAGTCAGGGGATTGTGTGTTCATCAGCTCACAGGCCAAAGGCTGCGTTCTTAACTACCTGAGAAACAAATGCTTTGAACACGTCAGGAGGTTTCGGTGAGAGAGGGTAGACGGTTCCATGCAAACCCTGCATTACAACTCTTTTAAAAAATGCAAACGAGGATCAGTTACAAATCACTCCGGGGCATGAAGAACAGCGCGGTGATCGCGAGACAAACACCGCGAAGAATCAGATGGAAAGGGCTGAACGCTTACTCTTCACCTAGGCCCGTGCTGTCCAATAGGAATGTAACTCAAGCCACATACGTACTTCGAAAGTTTCCAGGTAGCTACACAAAGAGTAAAAAGGAGTAAACCGTATTTAATAGGTTTATTTAACTCAATATATCTAAAATCCTACTGTGTTAACATATAATCAAGATAAAAATTATTGAGATGTTTTACATGCTTTTTTGCATTCTAAGTTTTCAAAATCTGGTGTGCATTTTATAGTTTACAGCGCATCTCCATTTTGACCAGCCACAATTCAAGCTCTCAACAGCCACATGTGGCTGGTAGCTACTGGACCACAGAGCACAGATACAGAACGGTGATTGGGATCCCCAGAGGTTCTCATTAAAAATGTAGAATCTGGGCATTATCCCTCAATTGGGGGTCAGCATGTCTGGAACGGGAGCCAAGAATCCACATTGTTAACATTTACTCAGATGAGTCCTACACAGTTGACTACGGACTGTAAACCGTCACCTGGCTTGGGGGATGACAGGTGCCTCTCAGTCGCTCACAATCTATCTTGAAACCATGTTATCTAAGATTAGTTTTAAGAGATAAGAGGTATCTTAGGCATAGAAAACACTAGAAAGAGTTGGTTTTTGTTTTCCAAAGAGAGAATGAAGAATTTCTCCCAGAAAAGAACCCTGAGTGCAGCTGTTCAAATCCCCAGGAAAATGAAATTTCCCTTTATCACTTACCATTGGGCTCTTTCTGCGTTTATTTTTTGAAAACTTAAATCAAGACACGTATAGGTAAGGTTTTCCTGTTTTTAAGGGGTTTTACTTCCTCAATTGTCTGCAAACGTGCTGAGGGAGATTCGCTGTACCGAATAGCACATATTGTTAAACAGGAAGTAACTATCTGGTGACTCAGAAAACGCCACCGAACCATCCTCAAACACACAGCTTTTTTCGTTTTTCATGTGGTGGGTGTACACTATCTGAGCTGATTAAAGAACTGTTACCCTCGTATCTGCTGCTTGTCTTCTCACTTTCAGTGTCAACGTAGTAACACGCAAACTTAGAATACCAAACTATCCTCGAAGGTGACCAGAAGGGTTGTGCCAAGAATGATGGGTCCCAGGCTTTGCTGGCTCACCTGTACCCGTCATCGAGGCCACTTTGCTCGCAAGGAAATGATTTTCGAGAGAAGGTCCATGAGCATCTGATTTGTGGGTACGCTTTAAACCTGACAGAAAAGCAAAACTCTTCATACTGGTCAATTTCATAATCTTCATTTGATTTGGAAGCGTTAATAAATCCCTTTTCTGCAGAAAAAAGAAGAGGAATTTATAAATTAGAGGATGAGATTCATATGGAAATAGAGTGAGAAGATAAATTTTTATTCATTGGTTTTATGCAAGAAAACTCAGATTTGATGGTCCAACAAGAAACACAGGAGTCTTGTCCCCAGTTATAAGCCTGAACACTTCAGCTCCTGAATCCTCTTAGAATCAGATGTAAATAATTGATTCTCTTTCCAAAGAAACATATAAATAAAGCTATAGATTTTTCAGACAAGTTCACGGGGTTGAAGGGCTCCCCTAGCCTTGCCAACAGGGATCTAGCAGGGATCCACTGACAAAATCTGGAAGCCCCTGTCCTCAGCCAGAACGGCTCTCTCAGTGACACATCCTACAGATGATAATCTCAGGGCACAAATGAAAAACAGTCTAGCCAGTGATAATCACAAGGTTTCCTTATGGAACACCTCCTTTTCAGTCTGATAAGAGAATCACTTCACATCTTGGCATCTTCATGATGACTGAAGGCTGCCACCTATTCTGACATCGCTTGACCTGGGATTATTGTCAGACCCTACACAGCCCACCCGAATTCCACGCATCTAAGTGCCTGTCCAGTTCAGCCACTGCTCCCTGCCCTCCCCCCGCCCCCCAGTTAGTTCTTAGAACAGGTGTTTACTGAGGGCTGATTTTGTCTGGCTCTCTGCCAGGTCTGGGACTACAAGAAAAGAAGGGATTGTCCCGGTCTTTAGGAAACTTCCAGTCTACTGGAAGGCAAAAATCCATAGAGGGTCACCCTACAACGTGGTGAGACAGTGGCATTCAAGTGGGCACGGTTTAACTGGAAAAAGAAGGGAGGGGGCAGCTTATTTTCATCCACATTCAGTTTCTTCCTCACTTTTTGATACTAACATAATGCTGAAAGCAGAACTTGCAGTATGTACCCCACATTGCACTCTAAAACGACTAAAAACATGAGCACAGGTTGTGCGAGCGGCCAGCATTACCTAGGATGGTGACCAAAGCTGATTTACTGGGATGCTCTGAAGAGGAACAAGTGTAATAGCCAGTGTCGTTTCTTCCCACTGATGATACAAAAGCAAACAGAATCCGTATCATAGTTCTGTTTGTGGAATAGGTACTCATCTCAAAGTAGCTGCCCTAGATTTTAATAAAACAGAGTTTGAATTGAATGGTTTCCACCTGGACTCTTGGTTCATCTTTTCTGCATTTTCAGGATGCAAACTGATCATCTCACCTTCTCCAGTGCTTTGTTCTCTAACTCCCAGGTGAGCCCGAATCCGTGGTTTACATGAACTGCTTTGCACCTTATCCACAAGGGTTCCCCTACTTTAAGAAATAATTGTGGTGGTGTGGTCTGAGGAGTTTGGTTTAGATCTAGGAGATGAAAACATCCCGGGTAAGAAAAACGTGATTTTTCCCACATCACAAAATATATCCTGAATATTCCACAGAACAGAGATTGTAAGGTCATCTCAATTTTACGACCCATCTCAAAAGAAAAGAGTCTTTTAGAGATTGGCTTGTCTTTTAGGCGGAGAGCAGGACTTACAGAATCCATAATATTGCCCTGGAAATGGCCTGAAGGAACTATACAACTTCTGAAATTGAACGATGGCCCAAGGACGGACACTTAGTCCTAGATGGTCGCTAAGGAACAGTCACTGAAAACAGAAGGACAGGATATGATGGTCGTACCTATAGTAAAGAGCTTGGTACACTCCCTGCCCAGCTCATTTCTTGCACAGCACCTTATGTCTGTTCCAAATAACTCATGGAGGACGCTCTCCTCCTTTGTAACAACAGCTGAGCTTTCTCCTTTACAGCTGCAATTAAAGAAATAAACGTCAGTTGATTAAACATCTTTTAAAATTACAAACGGAAGCTCAGGAGTAGAACAAAGTTAAAGATTCTAGAGTTTAAGAGCCTGGGGACAAGGGCAAAGACGGCAGCTGGTCGAAATGTTAACCAACCCAAATCTACGGCGCCAGCCCAGAGCTCGTAAGGGAACGGGTCAGTCACTCATCACCTCAACCAATGAGAATAACCCAAGAGGGAATCACATAATAAAAGAGTTTAAAAGGTTTTGTGTTTGGTGACCTCTTTTTTGTTGTTGTTTCAAGACAAAGAATGGAAGAATTGAGAGGAGACTGAAAAAGGGGGCGGGGGGAGAAAGAGAAAATGGAGAAAAGGAAAAACATGATGAGGTTTTAATACTGCTTAACGAGGTGCAGCTCTGAAGCTCTGAAGAGGACAACTGGTGAGAGGGAGAGAGGCCAGAGTCCCCAGAGCTACGAGAGGAGGGGGGCGCGGTGTCACTGGAGGGAAGCGGCCACAGCCGGATTTGCGGGACCGCTTCCCCCTCTCGCCTCCCTAACCATCACCTTTCCCAGAGCAGATTCGGCTGTCGGAATCTGCCTGAGGTCACTTTTCTCCTCTTTATCACTTTAGTCAAGTGTCATCTTTTCTTTGTTTATGTATTATTCCTTGAGGGTTTTTTTTTAATTAGAAGACAACAATAATTGTGAAATTATAGAAATGCAGAAAATGCATTATGGAAATGCAGAAAAACCCAAAGAAAAGAATTTTAAATTGCCCATATTCCTAGCAGCCAGAGATAACAACTGTCAGTATTTAGCGGTGTGTGGCTTTTCAATATTTTTTTCCTATGCACATATTACATATATATCTACATGTAATCACTTTTATTTGCCTTTAAAATTTGGGATACCATTCATATCATTTGATAACCTGATTTTTTTTTTTTTACTTTTTCTCATTTTCTTTAGTCCCATTTTTCAATAAAAGTTGTTTAGTTGATTTTAATTAGTTCAAAAGGCATGAACCCTTACTTTGCAAACACCTAGCTATGACATGTGTGAAAAACAAAAGTAAACATTCATATGGTCCTTACTACCTACCAGGCACTGTTCTATGTGCCTCACAAGTATCAGTTCATTTCATCATCACAGCAATTTTATTTACTGATTTTTTTTCATAGTGATTTTATAAGGTAAGGACGGCTACCATCCCCATTCTTCTGATGAGGTGAAGAGGGGTTAAGCAACTTGTCCAAGGCCACCCAGGTATAAGCAAAGCAGGGTTCAAACCCAGGCAGATTCTACATCCTTAAACAATCATATTAAACTGCTCTTCCAGAATAAACAGAATAATCACAATCATTTATTCACAGATTTCTTACTTACAGGGAATTATGCACTGAAATCTATACCTCTCTTTTTCTCCAACCAGATACTTAAAGAGCCGACAATCCTGTAACTTAAAAAGTGCTTTTATTTGTGTTGTGTGGTATCCAGGGAGGGTCCTAGAGGTCAGTGACAGGACAGACGAGGAGTCCCGAAAGGCCTCCTCGTGAAAACACCCCACCATCCTCCCCGGGAAGTCCATGCTAACCATTCTGTAAACAGCCAGAGCCTCCTGTTGACATGGTGACAAACTGCACATGCAGACCGATGTCAGCTACATCAGAGAAAGGCCGAGAAAGGAAGGTGTAACAGCAGGTTCCCTGCAGGTGTCATACCTGTCACCCTGGGACTCGCAGAACACCCACTCCACAGTCGGTTCTGGAGTGCCCTCAGAGATGCAGACCAGGGCGTCCTGATTTTCCAGTTTTCGAAAGTAAGGTCTCCTTAATGTGTAAAGCAGTGTATCTAAAACATCATAAACGATTCACATTTTAATATTAAAAAAACTGTCTTAGCAGCTTCCTCAAAACAAAGAACTCTACACTGTTAAGAAAAGTTGATATTTTATACCATAGTAGTGTCTTCTGCTTCACTCCAAATATGCATAATAGTATAGCGCCTCTTCGCCAGTGTTTAAATTCAACTCTGGCTGAAATGCCAACTTCAGCATTTATTCTCTTAGCTAATTTCTTTGTGTATTTTATAATTCAAAGACAACAAGTTAAGTGGAGCGAAGCCGTGTAAAAATACAAGTATTGGTACGCAGAGGAAAGAGAAAACTAGAAACAACACAGTTTAAAACACACCCTTATTTAGTGTGAGACCCAACTTTCCTCCTATAATTTTATCTAGAACTAAGCAGAAATACAACCATTTAGAAATGCAGAAACACAGTAGGATGGAGTTGGAACTGGAAAAGAAATGAGAGGTTTAGTTTGGCCTCCCATTCACGGTGGACCATCACACCTCTCCCCTCCCCGACCTCCCCACCTTGCACTCCCCACCCTGTGTAACGTGTAAACTCTCTCCTTCTGCCCCAACCCCTCAGGGACAGGAGATCACTACCTCTCAGAGTAGATCCTTCCATTTTTCAGCAAACTTTTTTTTTAAAGAAAGTTTCCCTATGCTAAATGTCAGTCTTCCTTCTTAATATAGTTTTAAAATAGTATATAGTACTTTATATATATATATATATACACACACACACATACATACATATGTATATATATATACACAAAATAATACATGAAGGTTAATTTTGAAGCAGGATAATAAAAACGAATACCAGACTGATGGTCAATGTAATAACCAGAAGAAGAATAAATGCCCTTGTATCTACTTCAGTGCTTCTCCCCATCTCTTGACCCTGGGTACGCATTAACCTGAATTTGTTTATCATTCTCACACGTTAAAAAAATGTTTTCACCACATGGCTGTGTGGCCTTAAACAACATATTGGTTTGTTTTGTGTGTTTTTGAGGTTCAACACGGGGCATGACTCAATATGCAGTCTTCTACAACTTCAGTTTTTCATCCAACTTTATGTTTTTAAGATTCACCCATGGTTTTGCACATGGCTATGCTTAATTCATTTTGTTACCACCACGTGGGATTCCATTGGTGAACAGATCACAGTTCATGATTCCATTTTCTTGCCGAGGACATTTGTGTTGTTTCCAGGGCTTTGTATCCCCACAATGGTGCTATGAACACTGCACACTTCTGCCAAGTGTGTAAGTTTCTGTAACAATACACCTGGGGGTGGAGGTGCTTCATATGGTATGAGAACTTCAGCTTTACACATAGTGACAATTTGTCTTCAACAATCTGGTGGGTCTAAAATGATACCTGATTGTGGCCTTAATTTGCATTTCTCAGTGATTTAATATGATTTAACTTAATATGCTGATTGACAATCGTGAAATGCCTGCTCATGTCTTTTGTTCACTTTTCTACAGTTTTTTTCTTATTGATTTATATAAGTTCTTTACCTATTACAACTCTTCTTCCTTTGTTGATCACGTGATTGCAAACATCTTTTCCCATTTTGTGGTGGTTTATACTTTCTCTCCCTGTAATTTCTGACCATTGGTCCCAATTCTTCCCTCTAGTGCAAAATTTTTTAAGTGTAGCTTTGCTTCCACATGAAAATCTTTCAAATATTTAAAATCAAATAGGCCAAGGGAGACCATTACCATCGAAGGTGTTTTAAGCAGTTAGCCCAGGTCTCCTGACTCATGCCTGGAGAAATTCCCCTGCATTCCCTGAAATCAACCTTCTCTCCTCAAAACAGTCCCTTCTCTCTGCTAAACATTCTTAATTCCCTCAGCAGCTCCTAATATAAAGAATCACAAGTTCTTCACTCTCCTGGTTGCTCTGTTTTGTCAATATTCACCTGAAAAAAAAATGTAGAACTGAAAATAATAATTTTCCATTAATTTCCTTAACCCAGACATTACATTTTCATGAATGCTGCCAAAGTTCAGATCTCCTTTTTTTAGGAATCATGCCAAACTGCTGGTTAACACTGAACGTGTGGTTCACTAAAGACTTCCCTCTTTTTCAAGTTGACTGTCGCCACGTCTCCCCCACCTGATGTTTTTGAACCCCACCACCCAGCAGTGTGTTAAAAATAGTCACAATTTAATTGAATGATCGTTGTGATATTTGTACTTTGTAAATCTTAAGTAAAAAGAAGTCACCCTAAAGATAATAAAGACAACAGATGCCCATTTACTCTACACAAACTCAAATATAAACACTTTGCAAAAAAAAAAAAAAAAAAAAGGAGAGAGAGAGAAAGAGAGCAACAATCTCATTCTCTTTCCATGTGAGGACTTACTGTCCCACAGAAGGGAGTCGGGGACTGGGGAGGGGACCGAAAATAAGATCAAAATCGAAGAGAAACGAAGGGGGCCCTCTTGACTTTTGACCTTGTAGGACCCTGGTCTTACAAATTTCGGAGTAATCGTAGGACTTTTCAAGACAAATTTTGACCAATTTTGACTTGGCCTGAGTTTTGCCTTACAGGCTGACTTTGGAACCTAACGCACTACCCCGTCCCCCCTCCGCCCCCCGCCCCATCAGATGACACTCCTGGGAGTCTAAGTGACCAGGAGTCCTCTGCTGATAGCAGCCCTGACCTCAAGACCCAGCGCAGTGATGCCAGGTGCAGACCTGGCTACGCTCGGCCTCTGGCTGTGACCCCACTTCCACCCCTCTCCGTTTATCTCCGCGCGTCCGTTTATCTGCGATGCTGCGCGCAGAACACCCTCCGCAAACGGGAGCCGTGCTGACCCCGAGCCCGGGCCCTCTGCGGGCTGCACCGACCCGCCGCTGTCACTTCGAGGCGCTGACAAGGAAGGGAGTGGGCCTGGCAGGTCGTGCCAAGGTGTAGCCGGCGGGCTTGATTTAAAATGGCATAAACCCAGAGTTTCCGGGGCCCTGCCCTGGCCCCCGCCAGCACTGGGGCCTATTTGAATGCCCCCACCTCCAGTCCTCATTTGTCCCTGAGATAAAGCAATCAGCGGGCTTGGGATCGAGTCCGGGCAGCCACTGGGCCTGCGCGTAACTGGGCGGAAACCAGCAGAAGCCAGGAGACGGGCAGGCGGGGGTCCCGCCACCTGCACCACGGCCTGCCTGGGTGAGAATGTCTGCATTGCTCCTGACGCTCTGCGAAGCGATCTGGCATTTATATGAACACATCAGGGACACGTAGTTACTCAAATTTGATTTTTAATTTGCAAAAATTAAATAAAACGAAAATTTGGTCCCCAGACACACTGGCCACATTTCAAGTTTTCAAAGGCCACACGTGGCCAGCGGCTGCCAAGCAGGCACGTTCTCACCCTCAGAGGCCTCTGTTGGATGGTGCTAAGATCTTGCTATCCTGGGAGGTGTTTATTTTCACCCCCGTTTTACAGATTGGAAAATTGAGGCTCAGAAAGAATTACGGGATGTGCCAAACAAAGGTGGTCCTGTCAGATCCAGAATAAGAACTCAGGTCTTATTCTGACACCAAGGTCAAAATGTTTTCCATTTCTTGCCTGTCATCATCCATCTGTCACTGAAAAAGGTGGGGAGCCCGAAAATAGAGGACACCCCAGATTCTTAGAAGCGCTCACTCTGACATCCATGGGGCACATCAGAGTCTCAGCAGGCGTGGGGGTGGTTGACGTGACTTCAGTTAATTCAACTACACATGGAGGAAAACCTGGCTTATGTGTCTGCAGCAACTGGGGAAAGCTTTGGGCCTGGAATATTGAGAATACCTGGAAGCAAAAGGCACTTACTTCTTATACTCACTGTAAACAATACTGTGTAATTGGTAGCTTCAGCCTGAATAAAAAGTAGGTATTCTCCAGCTTGGTTTTCTGTCATTTTCAAAATGACCATGGAAACAACTCCTCTGAAACACAGGAAAGAGAACTGGTTACTTTGGAAAATTTTGCGTGAAACGAAAACTATCCAATTTCACCCTGAGTCAGAAGGCGGCTGGGTGTCTCTGCTGGTCCATCTCTGACTGTGGTGGCGGGAGGGAGCTCCTGTCTTGTGCTCAGCATGCAGCCTGGGCCTTGTCAGTTGGACCTTGACCTTTAACCAGTTCTCTCTGGGGAGTGAGCGCCATCACCTCATGCTGCCTGAGCCCCCTGATGGAAAAACTCCCACAAAAAATCCACAGGTGGTTGGGTCGCCCTCATCGGCAGCAGTGGACCACTTGCTTCCACAACCAAGCTCTCTCCACAGCCGTGTTTCCCCAGCCACCTGGTCCCCACCCTTGGTTCCCCATTTGCAGAACCAGATTCTGGTACAAGCAAGATACATTGAGATAAAGAACAGCTCGTTTTGTGCCTCTCTCTCTCTCTCTCTAGAGGAAAGAATTCAAGCAAAATCTGACACAATACATCTTCCTATCAGGTAATCACACTGACATATCACATAGATCCAAAGAGAGCTGCATACTCAATGTGAGTATTTCTAACTTTTCAGATACTTGCTAAGGATAAATTTGGCTGGAAGCATTCTCTTCAAAGAAACAACACTGGTGTATGTTTGGTGATATCTATTCTCGTTAAAGCTTAAATTCTATCTAGCAGTCTGTTGAATTTAAATGGACACTTTCTGACCTTTAGATGTTACTGCTCAAGGTGTGGCATCTGCTGGGAATGGACAGAAATGCAGAATCTCAGGTCCTACCCACATCTACTGAATCAGAATCTGCAGTTCAACAAGATCCCCAGCCAATCCAAGTGCACACAGTATTGGAGCAGCCCTGCTCTAGAACTCCAAGCAGCATGGTTCCAGAGCACTGTGCCTGCATTCACATAGGCAGTAAACTAGTAAGAAATACTAGTAAGAAATACAAAGTACCTGCTTATGCAGGTATTTTGGTGATATGCTTTCTCCCTGTGAACACTTCACTTTCACAGGGCCACTGGTGAGCTCCTGGGCATCAAAACTTAGTGTGCAATCTTTCTGGCTATGAGTCTGAGTCTGGATTTAATTTCTATAACTCTTAAGTGTGGAAAAGTTGTTAAAAATATTTTGATACTAAGTTAACTAATCTACATAAGACCTCTGACTTTGGCTGTCTGTCCTAGAACCAAAAAAGGCAAACTCTCAGCAGAGTAAAAAGAACCCTACTTTTTTACTTTACTTTTTGTTCTCAATCCAACAAGAACTATTGTGGCATCAAGTTTTAATAAGATTACCAGAACATTTCTTTAAGCCAAAATGCTTAACAGGAGAGTGTTTTGGTTTAACCCCAAGAAAAAAGTAACCAAAAAACAGAAGTGAGTAGTATGCTCTCAAAAGAGGAAAGGAAAATGAATGTGCTCCAAGATTTAGAACCAAACTTCAGAATTGTAGCTGCTCCTGTCCTGAAAATTACATAAAAGTTGGTTTGACCTTAAAGAAACAAATGCAAATACTTGGTACAAGTCAGTCACAGAGATGGACCCCTCAGTCAAGTGGCCTGGAACCCCCCTTTAGGCCCCTGGGGGCCACTGCCTGCATTGTTCTAGAGATAGTGCCTCTTCTACAGCTTTGGGGCACCAGAAGACCCCCAAAAATTAGAAAACAAAGGCCCTTAGAATCATTAAGTGGGCATTTAAATGGCAGGTGCCCCTTGCTCCCTGCCCTACCTGGTCTCGTGAGAGGACAGGGACAGCAGGGGGCAGTGGTCAGCACAGGGTTAGATACAGGCTTGGATGTCAACCTATAAACCTTGGCTCAGACATCTTTCTGGATCATGAGACCAATGTTCTACACACACAGATTAACTTCATACTAAAATGTCTCACGGATATCACACATCCTTGCGATTTCTGCTCATCATACTGGGGAACAAAATAGGTAAAGACAAATGTTCTTCTCCAAGCATCACCCAGCATGAAGCGTCTTACTGCTTCAGCTGGTAAGCTCCTTGCTACTGCAACTAAAATGGAATGAAAACTTTCTAACTTTTTATCTAAGACAAAATCCAATTAGAAAACAATCCATCTTTGGGATTTGCATATACTAACTACTACATATAAAACAGATGAACAAGCAGATCCTCCTGCACAGCACAGGGAACTATATTCAGTATCTTATATTAACCTATATTAAAAAAGAATATGACAAAGAATATATAAAAATGTATAACTGCACACCAGAAATTAACACATTGTAAATTCACTATGATTAAATTTAAAAAAAGAAAACAAGCCATCTTTAAAATTCCAAATATTCTTTTCACTATTTTACATTTTGCCAGCTTTCACTGATTTCTCAGGCCCTAAATATATCTATATATCATTTTTTAAATTAATAGACTATTTTCTAGAGCAATTTTAGTTTATAGAAAAATCAGGAAGCTCAGAGAGATCCCACATACACCCT
Source organism: Camelus dromedarius (assembly GCF_036321535.1). NCBI lineage: Eukaryota > Metazoa > Chordata > Mammalia > Artiodactyla > Camelidae > Camelus > Camelus dromedarius. The sequence continues at coordinate 66,630,647 of NC_087448.1, read as the reverse complement.
CCCCTTCCTTCTCTCCCACCCACGCTCACCGAGTTCTCTTATTAACATCTTGCAAAGGTGTGGTGTGTTTATTACAACTGATGAACCAATACTGATATCAACTAAAGTCCACAGTTGACATTAGGGTTCCCTTTCTGTGTTGTACATCTTACAGGTTTTTAACCACTATAAAATGTCACATATTCATGCTCTAAGTATATTTTTGGTTCATTATTTCACTGCAGATAAGAGTTACAAGGGACATGTACAGAAATTTGAAAATAAACTCTAAATGAAACAAGAAAGCACTTGTATAGCAATAAAGTATCTTTCCCCAAATCCTCATGGTTGCACATCCCCGCCTCTCACCTGTTTTGTAAATCGAAGTGTGGCTGGCAGTTGAGGGAGCTGTGTTTAAAGACCCAGAGACAGGAAATGTTCCCTGGGGTGGTGACGAGCACTCGCAGTGTGATGGACACAGACATGTCCACCTCCACGGTGGCTGCTTCGTAGACTGCCCCTGCGCTCTCGGGCCTTAAGGCACACTCCAGGTCTTCTGGGGATTCTGACGCCTGTGTCATAGATGAAGCAATGTGAATTTACTGCCAATGCATGGCTTTTTTGCAGGGGGTGGTTATTAGGTTGCTTTTTTTTAACGGAGGTGCCGGGGATTGAACCCAGGACCTTGTGCATGCTAGGCATGAGCTCTACCATTGTGAAAACAATAAAATCCTCTTATTTTGGTTCCAGGATATTCTGTAATACAGCCAAGGATGGAGTTGTTTCTACAAAAGAGTGCTTCGTTCTTCAAAACACACCTGAACTATAGGATTTTTAGAAAGATGTCTCATCTGAGAACTGTAAATGGTAGAAGAAATCAAAGCCATTTTTTTTTTTAAAAGCCATCGACACCCTAACAAGCCACTTCACACCAAAGTGGAAAAACATCCATAAGGAGCGGCTTCCATATCAGGAAGGTGGAAGCTCGGCTCTGCCACAGTGAGGGTTTGCATGGCTGTCTGATGTTGTTTAAGAATTACCAGGTCTTAACACAGTCCTGAGTGCTGCATATCAATTTATGTTACATGAAAAAAAAAAATGCAGGGCTTAACACTAGAAACCATGACCCTTCAAAGTTACGTTTTTAAGATGATATTTTATAAGAAAACACTTAAATATGTGCAGCTATTTTCTCACATTGAAAAGACACTAAAGGTTTAAAAAATCATAGCAAATAATGTTAAAAAACTTCTGTCCATACTGAAATATTGTATATGCAAAAAGCCTTAATTATTAATAACCCAATGTTTTACAACACCAATATCTGTTAAAAAAGATTAAAACTAACCATGCTTCTGACATAAAAAAATCATGTATTAATGATGAATAAATCAGGAGTTTTATATTCATGTAGAATGCTGTTATTGAAACTTATTTCACGCTGTTTAAAATTTGAGAATATTTTTAATACCTCTGATTCTGGGGGGGAAGTGGGAGCCCAGGGCATCACGTTACGCGTCTATGTATTACACTCACATAAAACAAAACAGAGTGACTGTATATTTGTGTGAATCCTTAACTGGATAATGTGCATGGAATTGCCTACTTTATGTTCACTTTTTGTTGTATAGAGACTTCACGTATTTTCAGTTATCTATCATTTAGGCTTCCTTCATTGGAGTAAATATCTAGGCTCCATTAGATGAATACCATGAAGGAGAAGAGTAATGAAGAAACAAGGCTGGAACTTGAAGGAGCTGGAGCAAGATTACAGTGTGCAGTTTGCATGTCAGTTTTAAGCAGAGAGGAGTCCAAGCCAGGCTGCACAGGATGTAGCTGTGCTTCAGGAAGAACAGCCTGGCAGCCCAACCTGAGCCGAACTGTAGAAGGAAGAAGTCACTTACGATATTATTGTGACCGGGGGGGAGTTAATGAGGGCTTGGATTAGGGAAGTGGCAGCGAGACTGGAGCACATGAGGTGATTATATGAGGACTAGTCAAGAAAGAAAATTGATAAGACTTGGTAACTGACCGAACGTGAAGGCAGGGAGAGGAAGCAGCCCACGACGGCACTGAGCTGTCAAGCCTAGGAACTGGACAGGGCCACGAACAGAAATCAATAAAAACGAGAATAGCAGCAAGTTTGGGGAAATAGAAATAAAAATCATAGAGGTGGATTTTAACGAACAAATGGGAAATCTATTTATCTATATCCAGGAGGCAGTTGGAAATAAGGGATTTAGATTTGAGTGAGAAGCCTGGCTTCTTTTGAAGGAGAAAGGGAAATTCTTGTTTCTTATTCATTCTGACCGTCAGTACCCTTCCTGAATCCAAACCCAAAATGAACCTGACTCTTGATGGAATAAAGTGCCAGGAATGAGCATAGATCCTCATCTGCACCAGATATGAGTGCATCGTATACTTAAATACCAAACAGAAAGGCCCATAAGCCATGGCAGGTCTCAATAGCTTACAAAGTATGGTCTCTAGAGAAAATAGCTAAAGTTATAATTTTAATATTACTTTACCATGGGATTCGATGTCGATGTCCCCACTGATGAATCATTGTTCCTATGGTTGATTAAAAAGCATTTGATCACAGGCAGCTCTTGATTTGTAATAGTCTTGAATGTCATTGCTGAAAAAACAACTGTAAAGCAAAGTAAAGACAATGCTGTTGATAACGCGCACACCCTAAAAAGACATACGCATTCATCTTACAACAAAATGAAATGTAACCAAGGAAAAGTGGCCAACAGGAAAGTATGTAGGGACTATAATTTCATAGAAGGCAAAGTCTTACTATAAATCAGGAGCAGAGGTACTCAGAGCAGTGTTGTCCAAGGGAACGTTCTGCAGTGATGGAAACTTTCCTAATCTGTGCTGTCCAATATGGTAGTCACTAGCTGCACGCAGCTATTAGGCATTTGAAATGAGGCCAGCGCAACTGGGGAACTGATTATTTGTATAAAAGCCATTTTTTCTTCTTTATGGTTCTCCAGTGCATACAAAAGTTATGTTTACACTATATTGTAGTCTCAGTGTGCAACGGCATTATATCTAAGAAAACTGTATGTACCTTAATTAAAAAATACATTCTTGCTAAAAACTGCTAACCGTCACCAGCCTTCAGTGAATTGTAGTAGTAACATCAAAGATCTCTGATTGCAGATCACCATAACAAATACAATAGTAATAAAAAAAGTTTGAAGTATTGTGAGAATTGCCAAAACGTGGCACAAAGACACGAAGGGAGCAAATGGTGTTGGAAAAATTGCGCTCCTAGACTGGCTCGAGGCAGGGTTGTCACAGCCCTTCAATTTATAAAAAATGCAGTATCTGTGAAGTACAGCATAGCAAAAGGCAGTAAAACAAGGTACGCCTATATCAGTAGCGCATTCCTTTAAATTGCTGAGTGGTAATCTATTGCACGGATACAACGCAGTGTTTAAATTCATCCCCCTGTTGGTAGACTTTGGACTGTTTCTACTTTGGTGAGCTTACAAACAGAGCTGCTATGAACATTTGTATAAAAGTCACGGTATGGACATACGCTTTCATTTTTCTTGAGTAAATACCAAGGACTAGAATACCTCGGTCACGTGGGAGGTGTCTGTGTAACTTTTTCAGAAAGTGTGAACTGTTCGCCAAAGAGGTTGCATCACTTAGTATTCCTGTTGGCAGTGTATGTGGCAATTCCAGTCTGCCACGTCCTCACCAACGCTCGGTATGATGAAAATATTTAATTTTAGCCATTCTTATAGATGTAGTATATCTCACTGTGGTTTTAACTTGCATTTTCCTAATGATTTGGAACATCCTTTCAGGTGCTTATATGACATCTTACATACTCTTTAGTAGTGTGTCTGTTCACATCTTTTGCCCAAATCAAGTCTTTTACAATTGGGGTATTTTATAGAGTTTTGAGAGTTTTTACCCTTCAGTTTTATTGAGATATTGTTGACATATAACATTGTATTCGTTTCAGGTGTACAACAGAATGAGGAGACATGTATATATATATATATATATATAGTGATAACGATTACCACAAAAGTTTCATTAACATCTATCAACTCACTGAGTTACAACATTTATTTCTTGTGATGAGAACTTTTAAGATCTACTCTCTTAGCAACTTTCAAATATATAAAAGACTACAGGTACCTCCCACTTTCCGAAAGTTCGCTTTGCACCACTTCCCTTTTATAAAAGACCTACGTTAGTACCTGTTTTCACTAACTGAAAGAAATCTGAAGAGGATTTTTGCTTTTACGAAAAAAGGTGAAAAGCAAAAACAGCATTCAGAGTATGTTTTGTGGCGAACTCTTACAGAGGCAGCTTGAACCCCAAGCAAGGAGAGGGGCCCTGACAAGCTCTTACCCTGGAAACTATACTCAGCATCTTGGCATCAAGCTGCCAGAGCTTTGAACTGTGTCTATGAGCATCTGTACGTTATCTGTTTATTCTGTGTATCTGTCATCAAGATGTGTCCTAAGGTAATAGCTTCTTCACTTTACATCATTTCAGCTTACAGAGATTCCACAGGAATGCTCTACTTTGAGGTAGTGGGGAAATCTGTATTGGTAACTATAGTCACCATCTTGTACATTATATCCCCAGAACTTATTTATGTTAGAGCCGGAAGTTTGTACCTTTTGACCACCTTCACATATATCTCCCACCTCCTAACCCCACCTCTGGCAGACACCAATCTGTTCTCTGTTTCTATGAGGTTTTCTTTTTAGATTCTACGTATAAGTGAGATTAGATTATACAGAATTTTCCTGACTTACGTCATGTAGCATAACGCCCTCAAAGTGTATCTATGTTGTCACAAGTGGCAGGATTTATTTCTTTTTTATGGTTAAATAATACTCCATTGTATATATCCTGTTGACCCTTGAACAACACGGGTCTGAACTGCACAGGTCCACTTATACATGGATTTTGTTCAATAGATATATTAGGCAATTTTTTGGAGATTTATGACTATTTGAAAAAACCCACAGAGGAACTATATAGCCTAGAAATATCTAAGAAATTAAGAAAAAGTAAAGTGTGCATGAACACATAAAATATATGTAGATACTAGTCTATTTTATCACTTACTACCATAAAATAAACATAAATCTATTATGAAAAGTTGAAACTTATCAAAACTTAGGCACATGAACACTTACATACTGAATGTGGCACCATGTGCAGTTGAGAGAAATGTAAACAGATGTAAAGATGAGATGCTAAATCACAGCTGCATAAAATTGACTGTCATACACACTGTCATACTGTAGTAATTTCATAACCACCTCCTGCTGCTATTGTGATGAGCTCAAGTACTGCCAGTACCTGCTTAAAACACCATGTGATGCTCATGATCTCCAGTGAGCAGTTCCTCTCTCTGGTAAATTGCACATCACGGTAAAAAGTGGTCTCTTTAGGTTCTTGCGTATTTTTCATTGTTTAGTCCATTGCCATAAACCTTGAATCACACCATGGGACCCATACAAAGTTTCACTAGTGATGCTGGAAGTGTTCCCAAGAAGCAGAGACAAGTCATGATATTACAGGAAAAAGTTGAATTGCTTGCTCTGTTCCACAGATGGACGTCTGCAGTGGTCGTCTACCATTTCAAGACAAATAAATTCACCTTAAGGACCATTGTAAAAAAAAAAAAGAAAGAAAGAAAAGAAAAGGAAATTTGTGAAGCAGTTGCTGCAACTACACCAGCAGATGTGAAAATATTGCACTTTTTGCAAAGTAACTTTTTAGCTCATATTGAAAATGCAGGATGTGGGTGCAGGATTGGTATAAGAAAGGCATACCTGTGGATTCCAATATGATTAGAGAAAAACAAAGACATGATATGACAACTTAAAGCCAAAGGAAGGTGAAGTTGGAGAATTTAATGCCAGCAAAGGAAGGTTTGATAATTTTAGAAGGAAGTTTGGCTTTAAAAAATGTCAAGATAACAGGAGAAGCAGCTTCTGCTGAACCAGAGGCAGCAGTCAGGTCCCAGATGCCATTAAGAAAATCATCGAGGAGAAAGGAGATACATCTGTCTAAACAGACTTTTAATGCAGATGAAAGCACTCTATTTTGGAAAAAAACGCCACAAAGGACATTTATTAGTAAGGAACAGAAAGAGCACCGAGATTTAAGGCAGGAAGGGGTAGGCTGATTCTACTGCTTTGTGCAAATGCAGCTGGGTTTGAAACGGAGCGGGAACCTGGGGGGCTCTCCTGGCTACAAAAGTCTTTCCACGTCCCCCGTTTCTAGTTTGTAGGAAAAAGGCTTCAGCCTCCTAGACCTTCCCTGAGTTCCAAAGGGCAGATTCAAACAGTTACTAGTTAGGAAAGGGAGGGAATGCAGAAACAAAGGAAAACAGTCAAGAAACAATAGTGAAGCAATAAAGCAGAGTCGTGGTTCCTCCCCGGTGGACAGACATAACAATCTGATACTTCCATTGAGTTCTTTTACAGGAACCAAGGCCCCCCACCCAGGGGAGGATGGTAACTTCAGGCTGAGCACAGGAATCCTGGAGCGCCTCTCTGTTATCTCACCACCAACCAACCAGAAGAAAGTCACACCTGCTGCTGCCCTCACACCCAATTTTGCCTTTAAAATCTCTCCTCTGAAAACCGTCAAGGAGTCCGTGTCTTTTGAGCACAAGCTGCCCGTTCTTGCATGGCCCTTTCCATAAATCTTTCTCTGCTCCAAACTTTGATGTTGTCGTTTGGTTAGCCTCACTGTACATCAGGCACATGAACTTGGGTTCAGCAACAGGTTTATGATCAGGGCTACTCGTATCTACAAAGCTGATAACAAGCCCTGAAGGGAAAGGTACACACCAACTGCCTGTCTTTTGGTTGCACAACAAGAAGGCCTGGACAACGAGTATGCTTTTTCTGAACTAGTTTCATTGATGCTTTGTCCCCGAAGTCAGAAAGCACCTTGCTGGTAAGGGACTGCCTTTTAAAGTTCTTTTGATGTTGGACCAGAGCCCCATGAGTTTAACGCACAAGGGCATCGAAGTGTTCTACTTGCCCCCAAACACAACATCTCTAACTCAGCCTCTAGATTGGGGGGTTCACAAGGACCTTTAAGGCTCATTATACACAGTACACTACAGAAAGGACTGTCGGTGCTGTGGAGGAGAATCCGATTGATCATGAAAGTCTGAAAGGCTCACACCACGGAAGATGCCGTTGCTGTTATACAAAAAGCTGTGAAAGCCACCAAGCCCCAAACAGTACATTCCTGCTGGAGAAAACAGTCTAGATGGGGTGTGCCTGACTTCACAGGATTCACAACAGAGCCAATCAAGAAATCATGAAAGAGATGTGGACCTGGCAAAAGACGTGGGAGGTGAAGGGTTCAAGACACGGATCTTGGAGAAACTCAAGAGCTGACAGGCATCACATCAGAGGAATTAACGAAGACAGTTTGATGGAGATGAACACTTCTCACCAGTGCCAGATGACGAGGAAGAAGACGACGTAGAAGCAGGAGTGCCAGAAAACAGACTGACATCAGACAATCTGGCAGAAGGGTTCTGACTACTCAAGGCTGCTGTTGACTTCTTAATTTATGACAGGGACCCTTCTATGATACAAGGGCCGAAACTAAAGCAGATGGTGGGGAAAGGAGTGGTACCATATAGAAACATTTTTAGAGAAATTAAAAGGCAAAAAGGTCGGACAGAAATTATGATGTATTTCCATAAAATTACACTTAGTGTGACTGCCTCCCCCACCCTGTCCTCCATCTCTCTCCTCTGCTGCCCCTGAGACAACAGGACCAACCCCTCCCCTTCTCTCTCCTCCTCAGCATCCTCAACGTGAAGACGATGAGGATGGAAATCTTTATGAAGATCCACTTCCACTTAATAAATAGTAAATCATCACCATGTCTTACAGTTAATAAACTTGTCTGGTGTGTGTGTGTGCACATCTTGGTGGGACTATCTAATAAATGGGAAGCAAGAACTGTATGAGATGTTTTTTGGGTCATTATCATCATCACCTACATATTCATCAAGCAGAACATTGTATGCCAGACTCGTATTTATATAGATAGCCTATCCTTACGTAGGCATAAGGTGAGTGATGTTTAATATAAAATTAATAAGGTTTTAGTGTTCTTACTGGTTTATAACTTTGCTTTCAAAGAATTACATTACTGTACAATATGACTCTCTCTCTCTCATACTTGGAGTAATTGCATTATCAGTCTGTCACCACAGGTGAGAGGTTTTGTAAAAAATATAATGAACTTTCCACTACTGTTTTATGAATATGACTGTAACATTGTATGTCATAAAAACTGTAACAATTCATTCATTCATGTATAGGCTAGGCTACCGTGAAGAGCGATCATATCACTTACACTAGGCCACTGTAAAGCTGCTTCTTCATTATCAAGGCAAGAATCATTACACCTGTAAATAAATATGAATTTCTTTTTCACATTACCTTTTCACTTTTGAAGCCTAGTGTTAGTAACACGTATAACATCTACCCTGTTTTGTACCATGTAAGACAATATTGATGTAGATACTGACAGACAATTCGTTCTGCAAACACGATGGAAACTCACAGTATTGATAAATACAGGACAGTACTGCAAATGTATTTTCTTTTACTTACGATTTTCTTAATAGCATTTTCTTTTCTCTAAGCTTATTTTATTGTAAGAATACAGCATGTATATAGATAACATACAAAATAATTATTAATGAGCTCTTTATGTTATCAGTAAGGCTTCTGGTTAGCAGCAGGCTATTATTAGTTAAGTTATGGGGGTGTCAAAAGTTATACTAAGATTTACAACTGCACAGGGAGTCGGTACCCCTAACCTCTCCGTTGTTCAAGGGTCAACTGCATGCTGCATTTTCTTTATTCACTCATCCATCAAAGGGCGCTTAAGTTGTCTACATGTCTTGGTTACCATAAACAATGCTGCAATGAATATGGGACTGCAGATATCTCTTTGAGATAGTGATTTTGTTTCCTTCAGATATACACCCAGAAGTAGAATTCCTGGGTTATATGGTAGTCCTATTTTTAATTTTTTGAGGAACCTCTATATGGATCTCCATAGTTACTGCACTAATTTACATTCCCTCCAACAGTGCATAAGGGTTCCCCTTTGTCCACATCCTCACCAACACTTGTTATGTTTTGCCTTTTAATGACAATCATTCTAACAGATATGACTAATGTCTCATGGTTTTGGTTTGCATTTCCACTGATGAGTAGTGATGTTGTGCACCTTTTCACTGACCTGTTGGCCACTTGAAGGTCTTCTTTACAAAAATGTCTATTCACTTCCTCTGCACATTTTAAACCAGATTGTTTGGGTGTATTTTTTTTTCCTATTGAGTTGTAAGAGTTCTTTATATTTTTTGGACACATGATTTGGGACTATTTCTTCCCATTTCGTAGGTTACCTTTTCATTTTGTTGATGGTTTCCTTGACTATGCGAAAGCTTTCTAGTTTGATGTGGTCCCTGTTAACTAATTTTTGCTCTTGTTGCCTTTGCTTTTGGTGTCAAATACAAAAAATAATTGCTAAGATAAATGTCAGAGAGTTTATCTCCTATGTTTTTTTCTAGGAGTTTAATGGTTTCAGGTCTTATGTTCAAGTCTTTAATCCATTTTGAATTGATTTTTGTGGATGGTAAAAGATATGGGTCCACTCTCATTATGTTGGGTGTTGCCATCCAGTTTTCCCAATACCATTTACTGAAGAGATTATATTTTCCCCATTGTATATACTTGGCTCCTTTGTCACAAATTAATTAACCATATGTGCATGGATTTATTTCTGGGCTCTCTACTTTGTTCCATTGATCTATGTGTCTGTTTTTTATGCCAATACCATACTGTTTTGATCACTGTATCTGTAATAGTGTTTGAAATCAGGAAGTGTGATGTCTCCCACTTTGTTCTTCTTTCTCAAGATTGTTTTGGCTCTTTAGGGTATTTTATGTTCCATACACATTTTAGAATTTTTTTCTATCTCTGTGAAAAATGCCATTTGAATTTTGATTGAGATTGTACTGAATCTATATATTGCTTTAAATAATATGGACATTTTAACTATATTAATTCTTCCAATCCACAAGAACATAAATTCTTTCCAGGAATTTGTGAGTTAGTCATTTTCTTCCATCAATATCTTGTACTTTTCACTGTACAGATTTTTCTCCTCCTTGGTTATATTTATTCCTAGTTATTTTATTCTTTATGATGTAATTATAAATGGAATTACTTCCTTAATTCCTCTTTCTGATAGTTTGTTGTTAGTGGATAGAACTGCAAGTGATTGTTGTATATTGATTGAATTTGTATTCTACAACTTTACTGGATTCATTGATTAGTCCTCATAGTTTTTTGGTCTTTACAGGTTTCTATATATAACATGCTATCTGCAAATAGAATCAGTTTTCTTTCTTTCTGACTTTATTTATTTTTCTTGCCTAATTGCTCTGGCTAGGACTTCTAGTACTTTACTGAATAAAAATGGTGAGAGTGGGCATCCTTGTCCTGTCCCTGATCTTAGAGGAGAAGCTTTCAACTTCTCACCATTGATTATGATTGTTAGTTGTGGACCTGTCATATAGAGCCTTATTATGTTGAGGCATATTCCCTCTGTACCCACTTTGTTGAGAGTTTTTATCATGAATGGTGTTGAATTTTATCAAATACTTTTTCTGCATCTATTGAGATGATCATATAATTTTTACCCTTCATTTTGTTCATATCACATTGACTGATCTGTGGATGTTGAATGGTCCTTGCATTCCTGGAATAAAGCCCACTGGATGATGGTATATGATCACTTTAATGTAATATTGGATTTGGGTTGCTAATATATTGTTTAGGATTTTTACATCTATGTTCATCAGGGATATTGGCCTATAATTTTCTTTTCTTGAAGTGTCCTTGTCTGGCTTTTGTGTTAGGGCAATGATGAGCTCATAAAATGAATTTGGAAATGTTCCTTCCCCTTCTGTTTTTTTTTTTTGGAAGAGTTTGAGAAAAACTGGTATTAATTCTTCTTTAAATGTTTGTTAGAATTCATCAGTGAAGCCACCTGGTCCTGGATTTTGTTGGGAGCTTTTTTTTTTTCGATTGATTCAATCTCCTTACTAATAATTCTGTTCAAATTTTCTGTTTCTTCATGATTTGGTTTTAGGTAGGCTGTATGTTTTTAGAATTTTATCCATTTCTTTTAGGTTGTCCAATTTGTTGGTATATAATTGTTCATAGCACAGGCATACCTTGCTTTATTGCACTTTGCCTTATTGTGCTTTGCAGATATTGCGCTTTTAATAAATTGAAGGATTGTGGCAACCTTGCCTCATGCAAGTCTGATATCATAATTATACCTTTTTATTTTTTGTATCCATTAACAAATTATCATGGTTATATTTTTACTACTTTTGTCATTTAGCTTTCATACTAGATTTACAAATGATTTATCCATCATCCTTACAACACTAAAATATTCTGAATTTAACTATATATTTATCTTTACCAAAGATATTTATACTTTCAGATGTTTTCCTGTTACTAATTAATGTCCTTTCATTTCAGCTTGAAAAGTCCTCTTCAACATTTCTTTTAAAGCTAGTCTAGTGGTAATGAACTCCCTCAGCTTTTGCTCATGTGGAAAACTCCCTCTCCTTCAGTTTTGAAAAACAGTTTGCCAGGTAGAGTATTCTTAGTTAGCAGTTTTTTCTTTCAGCATTCTAAATAATGCCATTCCCTTCTGGACTGCAAAGCTGCTGCTGAAAAATCTGCTGATGGTATTATAGGGGTTCTGTTATATGTAACAAGATTTTTTTTTTCTTGCTGCCTTTAAAATGTTCTCCATGTCTTTAATTTCTGACTATTTATAATGCGTCTTGGTGGGTCTCTTTAGATTCATTTTATTTAGACTCTCTGGGCTTCCTGGATCTGGATATCTGTTTCTTTCCCCAGATTAGGGAGTTTTTCAGCCATTATCTCTTTGAGTAAACTTTCTGTCCCTTTCTCTTTTTCTTCTCCTTCTGGGACCCCTATAATATGATATTGTTCAGTTTGATGGTGTCCCTTAAGCTATCTTCAATCTTTTTATTTTTATTTTTTCCTTACTACTCCTCTGATTGGATGAATTCCACCACTCTGTCCTCAATTTCAATGATCCTTTCTTCCACTTCATGCAGTCTGCTGTTGAATACCTTTGTTGCATTTTTCAGTTCCATTATTGTATCACTCAGCTCTATGATTTATGTTTAATGCTTTCTTAAGCTTTCTATCTGTTGAAATTCTCATTTTATTCATGCATTGTTCTCCTGACCTCAGTAAGCATCTTTATGACCGTTAGTTTAAACACTTTACAGGTAAATTACTTATCTCAATTTCATTAAGGTTTGTTTCTGGAGTTCTATCTTGTTGTTTTGTTTGAAACATATTTCTCTCCTTCATTTTCCTTGATTCTCTGTGTTGGTTCCTGTGGATCAGATAAAACAGCCACCTTCTCTGTCTTCACAGAGTGGGCTCCCGCAGCAGATACACCTTATCGGTCAGCCCAGGCTTAGGTCTTGGTTGTCTCTCAAACTGCCTTCTTTGTGCTTATTGGCTCCCAGTAGTGACGGCGTGACAAGACTTGTCAGTGTCTCAAAGGAGGGGCTCCCAGCCAGCACCTAGATGCATAGGGATTGGAAGCTGGACTCTCAGGCAGTAGCTTTTAAAGTACGCAAAAAGACCTCTTTCAGGGAAAGAATGGGAGCTAGTGTTCTGTCTGCTCTCTCTGCACTGAGCCCTAAAGGACAGCTGATTAATAACCACTTCTTTGTTTGCTACAGTCCAGTGGGACCCATAAATACAAGTCCTGCTGGCCACCAGATCAAGGAGTGTGTCCTCTGGGTGGCAGCCACAAAGGCCAGGGCTCTCGATATGTGCGCAAACTCCATTCAGACAGATACCAGAGGGGGATCGTGTAGATGGTGCTTGCCAGCCTTCTCAGTTTCAGGCATAATTGCAGTCAGTTCCTAGATGCATGTTAAACTAGGAGCCTGACCCTCAGGTTGAACATTGGCCTCTTTAAGAGAAAGACTGGGAGAAGGACGTTTTCTGTCTGTTGCCTCTGCACTGAGCCTGGGGGATCTAGTCACAATGAGTCCTTGCAAGGCATTTATGAACTGTTTCTTTGTTTGCCATAATCTGGTGGATCTTGTGAACACACCCCTTGGCTTTCAGAGCCAGGTGTTTTTCCTATCAAAATCTCTGCAGAACTTCCTGCAGAAATTGACAAACCAATTTTAAAGTTCACATGGAAATGAAGGAGACCTAGAATAGCCAAAAAAATTTTGAAAACAAGACAAAGTTGGAAGATTTATAATACTTGATTTCAGGGCTTATTATAAAGCAATATTTAAGACAGTGGGGAGTAGACATCAAGATAGACAAATAGAACAATGGAAAAGTATAGGAACTCCAGAAATATGTAGTCAATTTATTTTTTATGAAAGTCGAGAGGTAATTCAATGGAAAAATCATAATATTTCAATAAATGGTGCTGAAACAATTGGATATTCATTTCCAAATGTATTCTATGAAAAACTTTGATTCATGCATCATACCATATAAACAGTTTACTCAAAATGGATCATAGACCTAAATGTAAAACTAAAACGCAAATGTAGAAACCTAAATGTAAAACCTAAAATTGTAAAACTTCTAGGAGGAAAATCTTTCTAATCTTAGATTGGACCAAGATTTTTTTTTTTAGATACAAAACCAATAGCATGATCTATGAAAGAAAAATTGATTAATTGGACATCTTCAAGATTAAGAATGTCTGGTTTCCAAAAAACAAGCGCAGATTGGCAGAAAAATAGTTGTAAATTACTTATCTGATAAAGGCCTTATATCTAAAATATGTATTTTTTAAAAACTCAAAATTCACAGATGACCAGGAAAGAGGCCCCTGAGCTCACCTGCTCCCATGGATACACCAAATCTAAAGGTACACATGGAACAGTTCACTCTGAAAGAAATCCAGAAACTAAGCAACTCCTACATATCAGGCAGGTCAACTAAAAAAACCGCACAACCTAAAAGTTGAGAATTATGTTTTATGTGGCAGACTTTCTGAGGACTTCAAGCCTGGGAGGCAGACTCTTCAGATTACTCTGAGGGACTGCCCCAAGGAGGCAAAGGAGGGACCACGATATATAGGAGTTTTGCAATAAAAATCAAGTATTCAAACATCAAAAGATTATTGTTAAAGAAAACCAGACATCTCAAATCAATGAATTTAGCACTTTTCTGTATAGATGCAAGAGTCTGGGCCTATTGAAATCATTCCTTTGATATGCACCATAGGCATCTAGGACCAGTATCCTATTCTTTGTTTTATGTCTTACATTTAGTAAAATGACCACTTTGGGTGGTCAAATATACATGTAATTAGAGTTCTTGGAGAGAATGGGGGGAAGGAGGACAGAAAAAATATTTAATAAAATAATGGAGAAAGTTTTTCCAAATCTGATGCAAATAATGAATCCACATACCCAAGAAGCCCAACAAAACCCAAGCACATGACTCAGGAAGAAAACTACAAAAGATACATTATAATCAAATTGTTTAAAGACCATGATAAAGAGAAAATCTTTAATGCATCCAGAGAAAACAGATGCATTCACACATCAGACTTACGTGTATATTTGACCAAATGAAGTCCTCATGTAGCTCGCTGATTCTCTGTTCATTTCACTTTGTCTGTTTTCTCTGTTGAGTTTGGACAGTTTCTATTGCTGTGCCTTCAAGTTTACTAATCTTTTCTTCTGCAGTATCTAATCTGCTATGAATCCCATCCAGTGTGTTTATAGTTTTTACCTCTAGAAGTTTAATCTGCGTGATTTTTCATATTTACTATTTCCCTACTTAACATGTACAAGCTTTCCTCTAGCTTCAGGAATATATGGAATATAGTTAAAACAACTATTTCAATGTTCTTGCCTACTAATTGTATAGTCTATGTCATTTTGGGGTCCCTTTTGAATGTTTGAGTTTTCTCCTTATTATGGGCTGAATTTTTATCCTGTGTTTGTAAATTTGTAATGGGATGACATTATGAATTTAACCAGGTGTCAGATGTTTTTGTATTCTGTTAAATATTCTTGAACTTTTTTTCTGGGATGTAGTTAAGTTCCTTGTTCTTTTTAGGTCTTTGCTTTTAAGCTTCATTAGGTGAGCAGTGTTTAGTATAGGGCAAATTTTTTTCCACTAGTGGACTTCATCAAAATTAATAACTTCAAAAGACATTGCTAAAAAAATGAAAAGACAAGCCACAGAATGGGAGAAAATATTTTCAAAACAAATAACCTGATAAAACACATGCAAAAGATTTTGACACTTTACCGAAAAAATATAGCAAGGCAATTAGGCACACAAAAAGTTGATCATCATCATTAGTAATTAGGAAATGCAAATTAAAACCATGATGACATATTGCTACACCCCTATTAGAAAGATTAAAAAACAAAACCAAAAAACTGACCATACCAAGTGACAACAATGATGTTGAGCAACTGCAACTCTCATATCTTGTTGGTGTGGACAGAAAATGGTACAAACACTTTGAAAAACTGGCAGTTTCTCATAAAGCTGAATATTCACTTAGCATGCATTCCAGCAATACGACACCACTCTTAAGGTATTTACCCACAAGAAATGAAAACCTATGCTCACACCGAAACTTACATTCAAGTATTTATAGTGTTTTTTTCATAATTGTCAGAAACTAGAAGTAAACTCATGAGCTTCAACTCATTAGTAGATAAACTATGGCACATCCATACAATGGAGTATTACTCAGCAATAGAAAGGAAAAAAAGAACTGATATATGTAACAATGTGGATTAATCTCAAATAATTATACTATGTGAAAGAAACAGACTCAAAAGTAAGTCTACATACTGTAAAATTCCACTTAAATGACATTCTAGAACATGGAAAAATGATGGGAACAAAAAAGAGATTACTGGTTGCCAGGGGTTGGGAGTGGGCATTAAGGTTGACTACAAAGGAGCAGAACGGAAGTTTTGAGGGGAAGGAAATGTTTTATATCTTGATAGGGGTGGCAGTTATGGACTGTAAGTGTTGGTAAAACTCATGGAACCAAACACTAAAAAGGGCAGAATTTGCTAAATGAAAATTGTACCTCAATAAATCTGACTTTTTAAAAAGCCAAAGGAAGAATTTTCCACCATTGATTATCAAGGTTCTTTCTGAGAATCCATTCCAGAACCCTGGTGGCTTGTCCCAGAGTACAGTTTCAAACACTTTCTGAGCAACGAGGACAGCTCTAGAACTAGAAAAGAGTTCCCAAAGGGGTGTTGGTGGGGTGGGGGGAGTGGAGAAAAACTTTGGCACCAATCTGAAACAAAATTTTAAGTAAAAGTAAAATCTGCTCTATCGAAAAAGTGATGAATTTAGACATTACAGAACAAATCAGGCAATGTCAGGGCACCTCACTGTCAAATTCTCCAAGTCAAGTCTCCAGTGCGGCAAAGAGAACTGGGTAAGACCTGGAGACCTGAGTTCCAAGTCCCTCTTCAAGAGTTACCTGCTGCGATAACCCTGAATTTCAGCAAGTCGTTTCACCTCTTTGGGTCCCACTTTCCTGTGGCATAAAAGGGCAGCAGACTAGAGCGGTATAGTAAATATATTTGGTCTTACTCCCAGTTTCTGGAACAAAGTTTCTAAAATCCTTGGAATTTCCTGAGTGATAGGAGTGTCTGTTGTTACGCATAATGGCCCCTTTTGATCACAGCAGAGTTTATGCTAACCAGGTGGCGTAGGGTGGGGCCCTCGGTAGCCTCAGGATGGGGGTGGTTGTAAGAAAGACTGAGCGACTGGAGGGTGGGACTGAAAGCTGACCTCTGGGCAAAAGGGAAGAGGGTGTGCTGATTAAATTCTATAAAAATTCTTGAGATTTGGTGAGCTTCTGGGCTGGTGAGCAGGAGTGGTTGCTGGGAGAGTGGCTGCCTGGGGGGTGGGGCACGGACGCTCCAGGCCCCTTCCCATCTGCCTTGCCCTGTGTGCCTCTTACATCTGGCTGTCCCTGAGCCACATCCTTCCATAAGAAACTGGTAATCCAGTAAGTAAAATGTTTTCTGAGTTCTGTTCTCCTTGAGCCGCTCTAGCAAATTAATCGAACTCAAGGAGGCGGTCATGGGAACCTCTGATTTACAGCCGGCCATCAGAAGCCCAGGGGGTACCTGAGACTGACTTCTGAAGGGGGCTGAGAGGGGTTTGAGCCCTGATCCTGTGGGATCTGATGCTCTCTCCAGGTAGAGAGTGTCAAAATTGAGTTAAAGTGTAGGACATCCAACTGGTGTTTGAGAATTGCTTGGAGTGGGGACCCCTCCCACCCCATATACGTGGTGCCCAGAAGTGGTCCTTGTGAGCCGCGCTGTGAGTAGGGAGGAGACACACAGGGCTTGTTCTTCCTTAGAACTGGGGACCTCTCATCCTCTCCACTCAGTCTATGCCCTTTCTCTGTAAATTCTCATGATTTTAACTATGGTCTGTTAGCCCATGAGTTCCAACCATACACTTCCTGTGTGTAGGCTCTGTATCTGGGTCATCCCCAGGAATCTTAAACTCGGATTTAATCTCCCCTTTTCTTTCCTAAATCTACTCCCTCCTCTCCTTCTTCATCAGTTGGTGCCAACACACCCACTGTTTGAAGCCAGAAACCCAGAAGTCATTTTCCACTCATCCTTCTCCCTCACTTTCCATCATCCAGGCAGCTGCCAAGCCTTGACATTTTAACCTCTTCGATAATCACCAAATCTCTCCGTGGCTCTTCGTCTCTATTACCCCTGCCCTAATTCCAGTCCCTGCTGCCTGTGGCCTGGACTCCTGCCAGCAACTTCCTAGCTGGCCTCCCCGCCATGGTCCTGTCTGCCTGACACCCACCCTCTACACAGATACCCCAATGGTCTTTCTAAAACACATATCAGAGCACCTCACTCCTCCCCTTAAAACCCTGCAACAACCTACAGTGATGGTCCTTACCCTTTCTTGAGTCACAGACCCCACTGAAATCTGATGGAAGCAATTTACCTTCATACACACACACACAAACACACGCGTGCGCACACACACACACACACATGCACACACACCATAAAGGATGAAGTAGACCCCCTGAATTCCATCCAGAGACTCTTGGTCCATATGATAAAGTCCAAGTCCTTTATCTCATCACTGAAATACTCCTTCCACATTATACACTGAGCCTCTGGCAACCCTGATTTTTTTAAAAAAGCTTTCCATTGAACAGTTTTCAATTTTCTGAGTTACAAGTTTTTAATGACGGTCACCCTATCCTGGAGGCCTTCTACACTGTGCCTCAGCAGCCCAGGATGAAGTTACAGTTTTCAACGACTCCGTGTGTTGGACCTCTGTACCTTTTTCTTCGCTGCCCTATTTGCCTGGAGTGTCCTGACCCTCCTGTTTCCCCGTCAACTCTTACTTACCTTTCTAGCCAAGGCTCTGGCCTCACCTACTCTTGGAGGCCTTGCCTTGTTTTCTCAGCTTGCGGGAAAGGCTCAACCTCAGGGCCTATTTCTCAAATTGCACTGAGATTTTCCTCCTACAAGCCTGCCCCTTCCCACCAACACCCCCGACACTGGGCTGTGAGCAGGAACCAGGACTACGCGGCAGCTAACACAAGTCCTGGACTACATGGGACTCCCATGTGTCTAAGAAGGGAAGGAGGAGCATCCTGGGACTCTAAACCCTAATGATTTCTTTAGACTTGATGCATCTCTCTTTCTGCAAAACACCTGCCTGACCAGGGATGCCACTGTACTTTCCAGGTATTGCCCGATGAAGGGGTGAGATACGGCTCATCTCCTTTTCACAAATGAGGAACTTAAGTGCAGAGAACTTCCCTGCCCGAATAAAAACTCACGTTTCTCAACTGTGTTGTCAGTCCTAACATATCCAACTGCATTGCTCCAAGGACAGAATCCCTGACATTAGGAAAACTGTAACTCAAATAGCAGAGCAGCTGAAGACTGAATTCAGCAGCTATCTTACAATCAAAGCACAACGGTTTAAATAAATAATGACAATATCCTGTTTTAGAGCAGACCGTAAATAATTTTACAGCGTATTCTTGGCTACCAGTTGACTTACAATGACAGCAGTGAAAAAAATACTTCTACTGTTTAACCTAAAAAATAACAATAGTTCCTCTTTTAGGATCTTATGCAATTCCTCTAGCCACAAAAGAACAGTGCGTGTGTGTACTTTATATTATTTTTAAATTTCCTCTCCATGTGTTGGTACCCATGGAACAGAATTGCACTATTCCAACTAACGACCATCAGTGAGTCCTACAAAAGCTTTCATCACTTGAGGACCAGGGTTGATCTAGCCATAGAAGGTATCACCCAAGGGTAAGTAAATCACAGAGGTGTGAAGCTCATGGACCCCAAAGAGACAGAAAAACCTTTGGTCATATCACTGTGGCCGCCTAACTAAGCAGTAGCGTGGGCTTTTTTGAAAATCCTGATGGAAAAATCTTAAGATCACAAAGTCATCTGACAAAAACCAAAAGCTCTACTCAGACAAACTGCCTACTGTGAGATTCACAAGGCTCTGCTGATTTGGAGAGAATAAAGGACACAGCACCATGGAAAGGCCAAGCTCACTGGCAGCCCCACCACTTCCCCTCCCCAAATTCTTCTTCCTATTCTCTGCAAGGTCCCTTTCAAAAACCAAGAAAAATGATAAGATATACTCCTTTTGAGATTCCTTGCTTTTTGCCAAATCAGAATCTTTAAAGATTAAGGCAACATCTGGTGGCTGTTTGGGGGTTCAGCAAGACTGCAGTCTTGAACACTGAATGATAAGGGTTCTTGTCACATGACTTTAAGTTTCATTAGAGAATGACAAGATGGGAATTGTGGCGAACGTGACGAAGCTGAGCTATCCTGTGGGCTTTTCAACTGAGCGGGAGTGCTCTCTGGAGAGTAAAACACAGTCAACAAATTTGTTCAAAGAACCATTTGGAAAATCACTTCTTCCTAGGACCTGAAAAACGGTCATGTTTCACTCTGGAACAGTCCATTTGTTTTATTTTAAATGGAAGACTAGTTTCTTTCCCACAACAATGCAGTACAGCATATCCATGTTTAAGTAGTTTTAGGGCACAAAAACCTTCTGGGAGTCCTATTCTGACCTGGTGGCAGCTTCCTTTACTGAAGCATGCAATTTTTCATCTATTGATATTTAGTGATCCTCATACCTGTGTAGAAAGGTTTAACTAACTGAAAGCAAGCTTTGTACCAAAATGTTTTCTTGGGGAAAGGTGATGGCCATGCATTTTTAAAATAAAATGGAATTAGCTATTTATAAGTACGTACCCCCCTTCATCTTTCATCTTAGTACCCCTCGGGCCTAGCACAGAAATAAGTATTCAGCAAAAGTTTGTCAAATAAAAAAAAAATTTTTTTTTCTTCCTCGTGCAGGCTTCCTCTTCATCTTCCTTATCCAAAGTCTTTCCTGGTATATAAGTAAGTCTCCCTCCTCCACATTTAATATCTCATTACCTGGCTGTTTTTCAGCTAAATAACAGGAGCCTTCAACACCACCACCAAAATAATCACTGATAACTAAGAGTTAATGAAAGTGCCTTTTTAGTTACAAAAAGGAGAGCCAAGTAGTTCACAATTAAACCTAAGAGGATAATTTACAATAGATCCATGTGAACTATCCAAGAAGAAATGAATAGCCAATCTAACTTGTATGATGGCCACAATTAGAACTACCCTTTTAGGATCAAAGGACTAGACTTTAGGATCAAAGGGGACCTTAACACCAGCTCACCAGGTCTGGTGTCCTATCCAATCCAAACCAGTCTTTGCCCAGCATCCCTACCCTCCATCTC
This sequence comes from Camelus dromedarius, assembly GCF_036321535.1. Lineage (NCBI taxonomy): Eukaryota > Metazoa > Chordata > Mammalia > Artiodactyla > Camelidae > Camelus > Camelus dromedarius. The sequence goes on along the minus strand of NC_087448.1, from coordinate 66,609,704 downwards.
TTCCCGAACACCCCCCCCCCCATCTTAGGTTAGCAGTTCACTAGAAGGCAGATAAAGTAAGATAAACAGCAAGGGCAAAGGACAGCAACTAAAATGTGTAAGTCAAGGCTTTGAATGTGAATTTTCTGACACTAAGGAAAGAGTACCACAGTTATTGAAATATTGAAATCCCCCTCCTCTGAGCCACTATCAGCACACAGTGCAGTTAAGGCCGCGGAGAATATGTTTCCATCCTTTAAATACTAATTGGAAAATCTCAACATTATTCACAAAAGGTTGAACTTACAATAGAAGGGAAATGGGGTGGCATCCTATCATTCAAGGAATTTAAAGCTTTTAAACATTTACAGTCCTCACTTTTAAGCTCCTCACTGTACGCTTCTTTATTCAAGAAAATCTGTAATAACAAGTGTTGGCAAAGATGTGAATAACTGGAGCTCCCATACACTGCAAGTGGGAATGTAAAATGGTACAACCACTTTGGAAGACTCTTTGACAGTGACTACCAAAACTGACGTGTGCCTCCTCCTATCAGCTAGGAATCCGACTCGAGGATATCAGCCAAAGAGAAACAGGTGTTTATGTCCACCAAAAACACGTAAAACACTGTTCATAGCAATGTTGTTCCCCATTACACAAAATTGGAGACAACCTAAAAGTTCTTCAACAAAAGAATGGATAAATAAGACGTATAGTCTATTCATACTAAGGAATAGCACCTAGCAATGAAAAACAAACCAACCCCAAAACCACTGTTTTAATGAAGTTGAAAAAACAGGCAAAACTATGGTATTAGAAATCAGAATAGTGGCTACCTTTGAGGGGTATAATCTGAGAGGGGGCGGAGTTAGAATTGCTCTGTGTCTTGATCAGATAATGATTAGGTAGGTAGTACATATATAAAAACTAATGGAGTTGTACTACGAAGATGTATGCATGTTTGCTGTATGCAAATTATGCCTCACTTATAAAAATCTAGAGAGAGATGTAGGAATTTCTGAGACTGTCCCTAAATATATAAGAATTCAATGCAGCTTAAATATAGTTGCATGTACTGATGTTTATACTTTTAGAAAGCCTTTATATGCTACTGGAAAATTCACTTACTACTTAATGTTATACACAGCAGAAAGCTTTTTGTCACAGACTCTGAAAACCATATTGAACTATACATTTGAAATATACATATTTACCAGTTAACAGAGATGTTTAGGAAGTGCAAGATGTTTGCCCACTCCCTTATGCTACATTTTTTTACTCTGCAATTCTGAATTATTTACAACAAAAGCTATTGGAAATAATTCTTGCACGTCTATACTGCCAATATTTTCTCTCTATGTACCACAGAGGCTTCAAGTTAGAATGCTCGAATTTTGGAGCTGGAGGAGACACAGCTGGATTCCCTCACTGGACAGAGGGGGACGCCAGGGCCAGGGGCAGTGAGCGCTGGTCCCAAGGTCGCAGAACTAGGACAGGGACCTTAGGCTCCCTAGCTCCCAAAACTGTCTCCTGCACCATATAAGCAAATCAACCCGCTCATGTCTCCAAATAGATGAACTGGATCTAAAGGGGAATATTTTTCCCCCAATAACAATTGTTCCACCTAGATTATTTGGGAATGGTCAGCTGAGTCCTTGAAAATCCTCTTGGGGTTTAATGCCAGGATAAAAATCTAGTACAGGAGGAGAGGGTAGCTAGTATTTTAAGATGTAAATCCCGTTTCCAAATTTCCAAAGTAACTATTCATTGATCCAACTGAAATTCGGCGGGGTGGGGGTCGTTACCCAAGACGACTCGCTTGGGAAAGCGAGAACGCGGGCACATTTCCCCATCAGAGTTCACTCCTTAAATCAAAACCTCAAAAGAAGAGTGGAAGACGCCCCCCAGGAGTCTCTGATGGCCAGGGTCGGTGCAGGTGAGGTCCGGGCCACCTGGCGCCCAGCTCCGGGCCGCAGACTCGGGCGGCCTGCCCACACCCGGGCGCGCGGGCCGAGCGGGCGGCCAGGGAGGCGGGCGGTGGGGCCCCGGCCCCGGCCCCGGCCCCGGGCAGCGCTTCGGCGAGGCCGCCGGGGAGTCGGGGCCGCCGGCGGGGGCCGCGGGCCAAGCCGGAGTGGCGACGCGAGAGGAGGGGAGGAGGACGTGGGGTGGGCAAGGACGGGGCCGCGGGCGAGTTCTGGGCGAGTCGAGAGGGCGCGAAAGAGGGGAGGGGCGCGGGAGCGAGGGAAGGAGCGGGGCGGGGAGGAGCGGAGCGCGGCGGCGGGGACGGAGGAGGCGCGCGCCGGGTCCCCGCGCTGGGAGGGGGCCGGGGGCCGCGCCGGGGGCTGCGGGGGCTCGAGCGGGGCCTTACCGAGCAGCGGCAGCCGGCCGCCGAGGCGCGCCAACGCCGGCATGGCCTCTGGAGCCCGGGGTCCCCAGGCCGCGCCGGCCCAGCCCTGCGATGCCGCCCTCCGCGGCGCGCCCCGCGCTGCAGGTGGCTCGCTTAAGGATGCGCGTCACCGACCGCAAATTCCCTCGGACTGGTGCAAAGTAGAAGGGGGGGAGGATCCCTCTCCCCACCGTCAGGGGCTGCGCCGGGGCGCCGGTGCCTGGCGCAGCGCTGCGGCCGAGCCCACGTGCCCGCCGTGGTCCGCAGCCCGCGCTCCGCGGCGCCCGGGGCTCCCCGGCTCTGGCGGGGGAGACTGGGCGCGGTTCTGCCGGGGAAGTCGCAGGGGCTCCGCGGCTCCGGCTGGGGAGGACGCACGACAAGAGCTGCCTTGCCCCCGGGAGTCCCTGAACCCTCTCGGGTTTGGGTCCAGGAGCGTGAGGACAGCAGGGAGCCAGCTACCGTCCTCCCCGCGCGCGCCGGGGTCTCTGAGGCCGCAGGACGCGAGCTAAATCCGCGCCGCACACGGGCGCCTCTGGCCGGCGCGCAGGCGAGCGGAGGGTCATGTTCCACGCTCGGTGGAGCCTAATTGCGGACTGATTTTCTTTGTCTCCCCTCCCATCTCCTAGATGCCCAGGACCCAGTCAACAGCGGCAGCAAGAAAAACAGGCTCGGTTTCAATGTCAACCAAGGCAATGAGGGAGGCTAAAAACCAGCCATAGAAACCAAAGCAAAACACAAAGTGCACCTCCCGGGGATGTTTTCAATTATCCACTCCATAATTCTTGTTCTTTGGCGCATAATATTGCAAGTTGAACTGATTTCCTTTGCTGAAGTTGACGATTGGAAAGCCCTTGAGGCTGGCTCTGATTCTGCCCTCAGCCAGCCCCTGACCTTCACCAGGAATTTGTCCTCTCAGAATCCCAGTTTCCCCACCGTCAGTGGGCAGAGTGGACCAAGTGGTTTTAACGTGCCCCTAGGTTCTAGGAATTCCATGCTTTTAATTATTTTAATCATGTTCTAATCAAGGATGATAATTGACAGTGTTCCTTCTTGGCCATACAACCCTTTTCCTCAGCTGTAGTCTGTATAGCAGGATAATTTTCTCCCCTAGGGCACAACAGAAACTTTAGACGTGTCCGCCGTGGTGCAGCAGCCACTATGGAAAACAGTGTGGTGGTTTCTCCAAAAATTAAAAATAGAATTACCATGTGATCCAGCAGTTCCACTTCTGGGTATACACCCAAAACAATTGAAAACAGGGTCATGAAAAGGTATCTGGTACATCCGTATTTATATCAATATTTTTCACAATAGCCAAAAGTGGAAGCAACCCTGATGTCCACTCACAGATGAATGAATAAACAAAATAAAATGAGTGGATAAACAAATGTGATATATACATACAGTGGGCTATTATTCAGCTTTCTTAAAAAGGATATTCTTGAGGACATGCTAAGTGCAATGAGCCAGTTACAGAAACTGGTTCTACTTATGTGACTTTCCTGGAGTAGTCACTTTCCTAGAGACAGAAAGTAGAATGGTTGGGTTGGGATGGCAGGAGGGGAGATGGGGGAATGGAGAGTTGTTTAATGGGTACACAGTTTCAGTTTTGCAAGATGAAAAGCATTCTGGAGGTTGGTTGCACAACAGTGTGCATGTTCTGAACGGTACTGTACATTTAAAAATGGTTAAGATGGTGGTAAGTTTTATGTTATGTGCATTTTACCACAAGTAAAAGTTTAAAAAATTTTGTTTAAGCATCTACCTTAGGTCAGACAGAACTAGAGGAAGACAACGTGAGTTAAGTGAGGCATGAACAGATAAAAGCAACGAAACGGGTTGGTAATGGGAAGAAAGGTGGGCTATAAGCCTTCCAATTGTCGAGATCTAACGCGTTACCTTTTATTTACAGCTTGATTACTGCAAGCTTTCAAAGAAACTGCTGATTACAGGTTTGCAACATATCAGCTTGGGTGGGGCATTGTTCAAGGTCACAAAATCATGAAGATATTACTGCTTTTTTTTATTTAAAGAATCTTAAACACAAGGCAGAAATCTCTGAGAGGGGAAAAATAGGAATGCTTTCTACGCACTTGATTCTCCCTGGAAATTGGTGGAGAAGATAATTCTCGAAAAAGCAAATTTTATGGCGGGAAACATTTCGGAGTATGAGGGATAGGCTAACGTTTAGGAGGTGAGAGGATGTCCATCGCTCCTGGAAGTGTGGCAGGAGTCCTATCTAACATGATACCCAAGTTACTCATCACAGCAACACTTTCAGGAAGGTAACCCTACATTATCTGGAGCCCTAGATTACATGACTAGTTATGCACACCCTTGTGTAAAACTTTGATTCCTGAGCTCATGACAAGAAGCAACCAGGAGGAATGAGATGAAAGAAGAAACAATAGAGAGAAGAGTAAGTTTGTTTCTGAGTTGAATGGAGGGTCTTGCATTGGCCCTACAAAAGATACATTTTATCTAGATTCTAGACTGCACAGCTATGAGTGAGTGGTCCTTCATCTCATAAACATCTTTCCAGCCCTTAAGTTACGCAAATCTCTCTCTCTCCCACTTCAAAACTTGTGACATATCTTCAGTGAAAGTCTATAGGTGAAATGCCTTAATGTCACTTGTAAAATATGAAGCTTTCCAGATAATAAGGGACAAGCAGAAGGAATGTTTGAATAGGAGTCCTGTGAATTCAGCTGAAATATCAACTGTACAGTACAATTTTACACATCTTTTATTATAGAGAATTTGAACCTACCAGTTGGCAAAATCTGACAATACCAAACATTGGCAAGATTTCAGATCAATGGGTAACTCTTGTCTGCTGCTCATGGGAGTCCAAATGGGTGTAAACACTGTGGAAAATAATTTGCCATCACTTACTGGAGTTGAAAATGTGCACACCCTATTCCAGCAGTTTCACCCTTGGGCATATGTACACCTTAGAGAAACTCTGCCCACGTGTACCTAGAGCCATGAGCATGAATGTCCATAGCGTTATCATTTGTAATACCTAAAAATTGGGGAAGTCTAGTGGGGTGGGAGTATAGCTCAGTGGTAGGGCATGTGCTTAGCATGTGTCAAGTCCAGGGTTCAATCCTCAGTACCTCCATTTAAAAAATTGTATAAAAATTTTTTAATTTAAAAATTGGTGAACCATATGACATGTCAGTTAGATCTCAAAAAGCTGTTTAAAAATGATACAAAGTCTGAGAACTACTTCAAAATAATTTGAGGTGGGAGGTTTTAGTGGAGGAGTCAAAATTGATCATGAGTGACTAATATTGAACCCAATTGATAATTAAATAAGCTCATTACAATTCTCTTAGAAGTGTTTTGTAGTAAAAAGATTTGGGGGGTAGGAGGGAAAGGCTTTGAGAAGACTGATTAGTGAAGTCATCCTGAATGTGTAGAAGAGAACTCTTTCCTGGGACATCATCTGTCATTTTACTAACCCGCCTAAATGAGATTAACTGTAGCATAACCGTGGGAACTGTTTCCAAGATGGAAACTTGGTGGCACACAGGTGAACTGCAAAACTCTGATGGCAGAATTTCAAGATAACTGTTTATGTCCAAGATGATTTCAAAAGAATTGTCTCCTTAGAATTCTAGGCACTGGATAATGGATGACTTTGCGCTCCTAGCTTCCGGTCCTTCGCTGGGGATCTCTGGTATTCCTTGCCTTCTGGTGCATCACCTTGCTCTCTGTCTTCGTCTTCACATGGCATTCTCCCTGTGTGTCTGTCTCCATGTCCACATTTCCCCTTTGTATGAGTACATCAGGCACATTGGATTGGGACCCACTCTCATGACCGCATTGTAATGTGATGACCCCTGTAAAAGACCCTATCTTTGTATAAGGTCACATTCTGAGGTACAAGGGGTTAGGACTCCAAAATATTTAGGGGGCAGGGGAAGGGGGAAGGAATTTAATGCACAACAGACAGGTTTCAAAATCAATGCCTAGAAATTAATCCATGTGATTCTCCTATAGATTAGTTGTTAATTGCTATATTAAAAAGATTTCAATTTGATATTGTTTTTACACAGAAATATAGCATGGCTAACTTAGAAGTTAACACAAAAATAGGAGAATTAAAAATTATACTTTCAAAGAGTGTAAGGTAAAAAGGATACAAACTATATGGTATGACCCATGTTAGGTTAAAACAAATAAAGAAGTATATATCTGCCCAGATGACCGGAGGGCAGTACACCAAAGTGCAAACTGGTCATCTCTGACTTGCCTTAGGAGTGAGATGGAACTAATTTCTCCAATTAGAAATCTAAGGCTCAGAGCTGTCAGGCGATACGCCCAAGGTCTTTCAGCTAGTAAGAGGCTGATGGAATTCAGATTGGCTTGCATCACATCCCCTGCTTTTAACCATTTGCCTCAGTATAATAATTGCTACCATCTGAGTGCCGACAAGTTGCCAAACAATGTACTAATCACTTTACAACTAGTGTCTCATTTAATTCTAATTACAATGCCGTAGGTTAGGTGCCATTATTTCCATACCAAAGAAGTCTAATATGAGCATAAAGTCTGAAGCTGGGAGAGATGGATGGTTCAAGAGGCCAAAGGACAGAGATCCTAAAAAGAAGACGAGTTGTGAATGTAATGACTTAATGACTGCTGTGATGACTTAATGACTACCTGGCCCATCTTAAATTGCCCCCAAAATAACTAAGGATATAGAGGAGTTGAACAAGATAATTAACAAGGAAAAAGTTAACATATTTATTTGAATTTATATCTTGACAAGCCGAGAAAATATCTCCATTTTGGACTTCTACGGCACTTTATAAATATTGATGATATACTAGGTTACATCAATTAATCTCAAAAGCATATGTTATGCCCTCTGATCACACTACAGTAAAGCCAAAGGATTAATGATCTATAATTTTATTCCAAGATCTTAGAAGTTTCTAAACACTCTGCTAAGTAGTATTGGGCTCAAGGAGGAAATCATGAATTCAATTACCAGCGATATATAAAATACTGAAAATAAGAACAAAATTGATAGAATGGGATAGAGTTTTAGCCAACCAAGAAAGTCTTACAACCAGCTAATTAACGTACTTCACACAAATGGACTAGAAAAGAGTGGGTCTATGGGATGGGGATGAGGAGGGAGCAAACTTAGTCCATTCACATATCAATGAAGGACCAAAGGTGACTCTACTGTGCTGGTGTCCAGTAGAGAGGAAAGGCCTTTGAGGAGCCACAACCCTGCAGGGGTAAGTGTAAAGGGACTAGTTGGTGGGGGAGGGTGGGATAGCATCCTAGATCCCTCCTCTGTAGGGAGCCAGACAAAGAGGACTTCAGGAAGGGCAAAGACAGGCAGGCCAGCTGAGTGCAGCTTGGCCCAAAGCCTAGCAGTGGAATTTTTAGAGACTGAAAAAGGACTTACGTTTTTATCCACAGGGCTCATGATTACCAGAGGCTGCTAAAGTGTAGTAGGGCAGTTTAGCTGGGGTGTATAACACATCCAGACCAAAGAGCAGAAAGGACTGATCAAAAGAAACCAAGAATTGAAGACAGATAGCAAGTGTTGGTGAGGATGAAGAGAAATCCAAACCCTCATACATTGCTGGTGGGCATGTAAAATGGTGCAGCTGCTTTGGGAAACAGTCAGGCAGTTCCCCACAAGGTTAAACATAGAGTTACCGCATGATCCAGCAGGTCCACTCCTAGGTACATACCTAGGAGAATTGAAAACATAGGTCCACACAAAAATCTGTACGTGAATGTTCTTAGCAACTTCATTAATTATAGCTCCAAAGTGGAAACAACCCAAATGTTCACCAACTGATGAATGGAAAAAATCTGGTGTATCCATAGAATGGAATACTATTTGACCAGAAAAAGGGAAGAGAGATACTACAACCTGGTAAACCTTATTTTAAGTTAAGTGCAAGAAACCAGTCACAGAAGACCACATGTGATACAATTCCATTAATATGACATGTCCACAATAGGCAAATCAAGAGAGATCAAAAGTAGCTTAGCAGTGTTTTAGGGCTGGTGAAGGGTGTGTGGTGGGAGGTGGTACAGATGAGGAGTGACAGCTGGTGGGTCTAAGGTTTCTCTGGGATGGTGATAAAATTCTCTTAACTGAGGTCATGGTGATGGTTGCACAACTCTGGGAATATAATATCACCACTGAGTTGTACATTTTAAGTGAGTGACTTTGGTGGCATGGGGATTTTATCTCAGTAAATGTATTTTTTTAACAAAAAAAAAAAAAGGAAGAAAGAAACAGAATTACATGTGTGCAAAAGTCAACAGCAGAAGTAACCTTGGGTTTAAAAAAGAAATCATTTGATTCAGGATCCAACCCAACTAAGGGAACTCTCCCAGCCATCTCATACGGTTCTCAGAGAAGGGGGTTGAGAGCTGTCCTAGACTCGTTCACATTTCAAGAAAACAGTAACTAACAAAGAGTTCTTATGTTGTTTTTGCAGAGTTCTGTGCCTCTGTTTCACTCACTTTTTGTTCTTTTCTCCTTATTTCTCTTGTAGTTTCTTGAAGGGAGATAATTCAAAAAAATGAAAATGTGTTTGTGTCTGATAACAAGATGATAACCGTAAAGCTGGTGACATTTTCTGTTCCTCTCGGGGTCCAGGTGGTGAGTCGGCGGAGCAGATGATGATGGAAGAAAGGAAACAATCTTCAGGGCAGGGGAAAAAGTCACTCCGGCTCAGTGTCAAGAGGTCGTTGGAGGAAAAGGGAATGCTAATTAGTTATCGGTCGTACATTCTCCTGCACAAACCTGTTCACCTAGGGTCTTCGTGCTGCTCCCTGCCTACCCAGGGCACTTTCCTCTTTATCTCTTTCTCCACACTCCTCCATGCCCATGCAAAGCTCGTTAGCCTTAGTTTTTATTCTTTCAGACTTCTCTTAGAGGGTAGCCAGCTAAGCTGCTAATGTCTTGTTAACTCCAACCATTCTCTCTTATGGTCCTACCTCTCAGATAATACCTTCTCAATCTTCTTTGCTGGCTCCACCTTCTCTCTCTGTCCTGGAGTTAAAGCCTTCTCCCCACTCTCCCCTCCACCCTCCGGGTCATCACGTCTACTCTTGGTACCCTCTCAATGCCAAAGATTCCAGGTTCTCCATCTGCAGTTTCTCCAAATTCATTATGTTCTACCTGGTTGCCATGTCCTGATGCTTGGTATTGTTTCTGGAATGAAGCATCTCCCCTTCCCACCATTTTCCTTACCACTTCCAGTCTGCCTAACTCCTATTCCCCAACTAGATTTGTCCTGGACCACTCAAACTATCAGCCCCACCTCCCCGCAGCTGTGAGTTAGGTATAGCCTGTAGTTCCCCATGACTGTATATGGCACTGTGTTTGACCCACTACTATCCACACCCTTAACTTGTACTCCTAGACCTTAACGCAATGACTAGCATGTGGTATGCTCTCACAAATCATTAACTATTTGTTGCATGGCTTGTTGAATTTTTGGACAGGTTTCTGAAACACTTTTTATTAGTATAAAAATTTTCAAACATACACAAAAATTGAGGGAACAATATAATGATACATGTATCCATCACTCAGTTTCAACAATCACGATCATTCCGCCATTCCTGGGAATGGACAGAATTCAAGAGTCAATAAAAATATATTTAAAAAAAGAATCTTTGGAGACAGCACTTTAACTATAAAAGCTTACTTCGATCGGGAGAATTTCAGTCACTCTGGCAAGCTGGTAAGGAAATATTTTGGAGCAGGTTGGTTTTTAAGGGGGAGGAGGTCTTCAAATCAGAGTCTACATTTTCAAGTAGAGAGGAAATAAGAGAAATAGTTATTTTTCCATTCCTTCTTTCATTTATTAAATGCCTTCTTTGTGCAAGAACCTAGGTGAGACTCCGTTTCTATATACAAAGAGGTGTGTAATCTAATATGGCTTGACAGTCAAATAAATAAATACTTGCACCAAAGTGTGACAAGGGCTTTGACAGAAATGTGGCAGGCATAACAGGGTCACAAAGGAAAGTGTGGTCAATTCTCTATAAAACATTGCCTCCACCTCTGGGTCTTAGAAACCTGGCTTTACCCACAAGGAAACTGCTTCGTCTGCAGTCCTCTCAGATGCTGCTTATTTCCCCCGATTCTGTACACAGTCGGCCCTCTCTATCTGTGGGCTCTGTATCCGAGGGTTCCAAATGCAAAGATTCAACCAACCATGGAGGGAAAATACTGGAGGCAAAAAATTCCAGAAAGTATCAAAAAAGCAAAACTTGAAATTAACACACCCAGGCAACTATTTACATATCATTTGCAATGTATTTACAGCTCTTTACATACTATTTACATGTATTTGGTATTATAAGTAATCTGGAAGTAATTTAAAGTATACAGGAGGGTGTGCATAGGTTATATGCAAATAGCAGACCATTTTATATAAGGGACTTGAGCATCCTCAGAATTTGGTATCCGTGGGGGTCCTGAAACCAATCCCCTGTGGGTACTGAGGGACACCTGTGTGGTGGAGCCTGGGATGTGGGCATTCTCCTAGTTCTTCATTGTCACTTCTGCACTATTATCTCTTTCTTTTTTCTCTTTTTCTAGCAGAAGTATATATCTTCAATATCCCTCAAAATTGAAAAGTACACACTCATACACAAATACCTGTAAGTACCAACTAGTAACTGCTGACAATTTAATGTTAGTCCATCCAAATTTTTCTCTATGCACGTATGTATACATAGACATTTTAAAAAATTAATATTCTTAGAAAATAGGAGCATCTTATACACACTCTTTTATAGCTCGCTTTTAAAAAAATCAAATGCTGTCCACATTGATTTTTCTACAAAATTATTTTTAATAGTTAGAAATTCCATCATATGGATGAATCATAATTTATTTAACCAATCAGTGTTTTGGGGGCATTTTACAGCTATTTTTATTTTAATTAATATTCAGTTATGGTTGCAAATTTTAGAACTTAGCTTTCTGAAGCTTTTGAGCTCAATGTGCAAATCTTACTTTATTTATAAATCTAATATGGTTTGTCTTGTAGTTTAAAGCACTCATTGTTACTTGTACTTAGTAAATATTTATCTTATAAATTTAAATTAGTCATTATAATTTATTATTAAATTCCCCTAAACACTTAGCAGTTTTATCCAATTCTCCTAGACATTTCAAACCATAAGTCACACATTCAGTAAAATTATCCCTCTTTAGCACCTCAAATACCTAATAAAGCCTAATCAAACTTCCTCAGCATTTAAAGAGTATTTACACTCATAATAAAGCAAAACTTGTAGATTTGACGATCAGATTTCCTTAAATGCTTAAACATTGATTATAAATTTAACCAGTTAAATATTTCTGTGTATTTCACTTAAAAAAACCTAAATCTGTCAGATTCTCTTAAGCATATCAAATATCTCAAAGTCATGAACAAAACATGGAAATTATAACAATGACTACAAAACTTATTACAACACCTAGACAAAAATATTAACATTATGATTTGGCATCTTTTTTTTTTTTTTTTTTTACCATCTAAAAACTTATTTTTAGCGAGGAGGGTATAACTTAGAGGTAGAGTGGGTGTTTAGCATGCAAAAGGTCCTGGGTTCAATCCCCAGAACTTCTACTTAAATAAATAAATAAATAAATAAACCAAGTTACTCCTCCCCCAAAATAAAATGGTTAATTTAAAAATAAATAAAAACGGATTTTTACATTTTCCCAGAGTTGCAAGTTTACTTATCTGACAAGAGAAGCTCAGACCGGCTGTGATAGGTGCTTAGAATCACAGATTATATAGTTGGCTTCAGGAGGTGAGAACCTGGGTGCATCTTTCAGAATAACTCACACAGGCCAGTCTCTGTTTGGCTGATCACTTCTTCAAACCATGTTTTTGGGTTTTTTTTGGTTTAAATTAAAATCCAGTACACTCTGTACTCCTCTTGACCACTGCCACCCTTCTCTAACTGTAGCTTCTTACACAACTTTTCGTTTCCTGAATCAAGTTGCACCCCCATCTAGTTACTCTCTTCATTTCTTTGCATCTCTCCATCCAGCTGTTATGAAGTTGTACACCCGTCCAACCATCCACCCTGGAAGAATATTCACACCATTGCCGCCAACAACTTTGATCAAGGTCTACCAGTCCACTGTCATGGTTACACCTTGAAAATCCTCTACCTCTGAAAACTTAAATTTCAATATACCAATCCTTCCAATCCTTCCCTGGTCTGCACCTCATTCAAGTCTGATTAGATTTTTGTGATTAAAAATCTGCTGGGGTTAGTCTGGAAGGTGAGCTTCAGTAGAACTTTAAAGGAAGGAAAGGGAAGAATATGGTTTGACAGAAAGAAATATAAGGGCTCTGTCATCAATCTGAATGATTGCTATGTGCTGGCCCTGTAGGGAGAAGATCCCTGGATGAGTCTGGTCACAAAGGAAAACTCCTGTCAGGGTGTATAGTGAGAGCAGAGTTAGTTACATGGAAGGAGGGGAAGCAATTTTATATGAGCCCTTTAATCTGAAATGGGGATTGGGTTTCATTCTCAGAGCAGCACGTTTTTGTGCCCTGGAAAGGCAGCAGAAATACTTAAACCTTGCCAATAACATGGAAGAGTCTTGGGGGGGACTAATTTTACTCGCCTATGAGCAAAACCACTCCTGGGCACCTCTGGCTGTTGATTTTTAAAATACAAGTTTCAGAGAATTTTAATGATGCTATTAAGACTTTAGGGGATGGGCCATATTTTATATACTTTGGGATTTTTTTTCTCATTAATCATAAACATAATTCTAAAAATCCCAGTGTTTCAGCAAATAGTCACCAAATGTCTACAATATTATATACACAGTTATCAAAAACATTTGGTTACATCGGCAGATTTATGGTTAACGATGACAAAAGAGTCACTGTAACTAAAGACTTTCCTTGAAATCGGTCTCAGTTATTCAAAGGATCATTAACCAGTTTTGGTTAAAGTTCAAATGGCTCACAACTAACGTGCTCCTTGTGGTAGACAGCCTTTAAGATGGTCCCAAGGGTCATCCCACCTCCTGGTACTCATGTCCTTGTGTAATAACCTCCCCTGAAGGTAGGCCAGACCTAATGACTCACTTCTAACACACAGAAAATGGCAGAAGTGACTGGATGCTGTTGGGAGATGAGGCTACAGGATGGGTGAGGCTTGCATCTTGCCTGTCCTCTCTCCTCTCTCATTCATGCTCTAAGGGAAGTCGGCCGCCCTGTTGTAAGCTGCCCCGTGGAGAGGCCCAGCAGCAAGGAACCAAGGGCTTGGCCAACAGCCAGTGAGGACAAGCGGGAGGCCTGTCAGCAGCCGCACAATGTGAATTCAGAAGGCGATTCTCCCTGAGTCAAGTCTAGAGTGGCCTGCAGCCCCGGCTTGACGCAGCCAGTGGGAGACTAAGCCAGAGGGGCCGACCTGGCCACGCCCAGATTCCTGGCCTTGGAGGCCAGGAGATAGCAGCTGTTCCTTGTTCTAGGCTGCTAAATTTGGGGGTAAACGGTTAAGCAGCAATAGATAACTAATACGCCCCCCTTTCTTAGGGAATTGAAAAATGCCCGGGACTTTGTAAAGCAGGAAATTATTAAATTCTCTGAAAGGAGAAGTTGAAGTGGGTTTGAAAATAAAGAATAGTGAGAATTTATTGGAAATTTACTGGAATTTACTAGTAATTGTATATAAAAATTATATTTTTATTCTATCATCAATTTAAAGTTTCCCTTGGGCTGCCCTTTTTTAGGAGGATGAATGCATTCGTGTTGTTCCATCCACATTTCCATCTTTAGGTCCAATAGCCTGTATCTGTGTACTGGTTGGGATGTCTGGTGTGACTGATGGCTGAAAAAGCTGATGAGAGCAAATGGCTCCGGCTAACTGAAACTGAAGTGGTTGCTTTCTTGAGATCAAGGAACAGAGGAAATCATCTTTGACTCCACCTTAGAGGTCTCTAGCACAGAGTCATCCAACAGAAATATGATGCAAGCCACGTATGTAATTTGAAATTTCCTAGTAGCCACACTTTTAAAGAAAAATAAACAGGTGAAATTAATTTTAATAATGTATTTTATTTAGCCCCAAATATCAAAGATACTATCATTTCAGTATGTAATCAAGACAAAAATTAATTAGCTATTTTAGTGGGGTTTTTTTGGTGTGTGTGTACAAAATCCAGTCTGTATTTTAGTTACGGTATATCTCAACTTGGATGCTAAATTTGTATTTATAAATACTTGAACTGCATTTGCACTTCATAAAATTTAGAATTGAAAAAGTTGATTTACGTACCCAAGTTGTTTCAAACATACTTAAAAGTTTTCCAATAACTGAATTGAATATCAATTCTTAAAAACAAATTGATTAAACTTAAACACATACATTTAAAAATTTAATTCCTTGATTGCACTGATCATCTTTCAAGTGCTCAGCAGTGACAAGTGACTGGTGGGCACCATACTTCACAGCACAGCCCTGATGTAGAGTCCACATTCAATAAATAGTTGCTGGGTGAATTAATTTTGCAACAATATTTCACCAATTAAATTAGCCATGAATTAAAGCAAAAGACTGCCTGAGATTTCTTCCAGAAAAAGAATTGTTAGGAATAATTATCTGTTTGTAACAATCAGAGAATTTTCAGTTTTATGTGGTTTTACTTATATTAATACCTGCAGACTGACTGACAGTATGATCTGCACAGTGAAATTTGAAATCTGAGTCATCAGAGAGTCCCTCTGAAATGTTTAACTTCTTTGATGACACTCATTTATTTGTATTTTTGACTCATGTGATAATTTGGGAGATATAAAATTGGGAGTCATTAGTCTGTGGATGGTATTTAAGCCATGGGACTGCTGAATGAGGTCACCTAGGGAGACAGTCCAGAGGGAGGAGCAAAGAGAGCCCAGAACATAGGATGCCCAAGTGTATTCGCATAGTCTACGAGAAACTAGTCTTCTGAATAGTGGACTATAGCAGTGGGCAGGTTTCACTTTCCATTGGTTCATAATTTCATTCATTCATTCATTCTTTTATGTAGATCTATCACTTTCTAAGTCCTGGGATATTTTTTCCCTTGTCAGAGCCAAAGGGAGGATCCACGTTTGGGGGCAACCTAAATCATGTGTAATTTGGGGAACATTCTTTTAAAAAAATCTAACTTTACAAATGTCTATAAAATTAGACACAAAAGTAAATATTTATTTAGAATTGGAAAAGATCTTCCTACAAATGATAGATTTTAAAAAGTTGACAAATACCAGAGATGTCACAAAATCAAGGCAATTTTATTTCCATTTAAAAATTATTTTAATTAATAATTAACAGCCTGACATATGTGTATATTAATTTTTCCTACCTTTTCTGGCTGTATAATTTTTTAAATTGAAGTATAGTTGATTTACAATGTTGTGTTAGTTTCTGGTGCATAGCAAAGTGAGTCAGTTATACATATATATATTTGGCTGCATAATTTTTGATTATCTCTTTTCATGGCATTGCTTTTAGAAAATCATGTTCTATAGAGAGAATAGAGAGAGAATTGAGTCTTTTATAAAACAATCAAATCTTTTTTATTACTAGGTTAAAATTTCTGCATCACAACTCATGAGGTTATGCCATGTCAGTTTTTAGAACCATTGTCAAACTTGGGAAAATCTCAATGAAATTTTTTGACATATGAGCAGTAAGATTTCAGTGCCATTTCCCTGCCTTGGTGCCAGTTTTGCATGCCATCTTGTTTAGAACCACCAGACTTTGTCATGAAAGGATGTATAAGATACATATTAAGAATCAATTCAATTATAGAGGCGTAAAACATGTAACTTCACACGAGACATGCTTGCCATCTGTAACACTGCTATAGGCTTTGTCCAGCAAACACAGGGATTCTGACAGATTCTATTTTGGGTCTCTCCCATTTTTAAAAAAATGAATGGGTTGTTTACAGTTGTGTAAGTTGTCCAAAAGGAGAAGACTTCCTTTTTTGTTTTCTTTTTAAATGGAGGTACTGGGGATAGAACCCAGGACCTTGTGCATACTAAGCATGTACTCTACCACTGAGCTCTACCCTCTCACCAGAAGACTTCCATTTTCACTAGGTGTTGATGAGAAGCAAAGCCTCCAGTTTACCATCTCACATGTTTGATGGCTGGAGGAATTTTCTACAGATTAGGCTCCAGATTTGCACATTTTCAATCTTGTTTCTCCTCCATGACCTGGATACTGCATGCTCTGTAAAGCAATGTGACCTCTGGTCCTAGATCTTTGTGTCGTGGTTCATGGCGAGCTGGCATTGGGAGGTAGGGGTGCTCTTGGGAGCCATTCCTATTACGTGGATGACGATCAATGACTTTATTATACGTGGAAGTGACTATGAATCCCATAAATATATCCCACTTACACCTAAATTACATAAATATATCACCAACATAACCCAACACAAGGGGAAGTCTCAATGGAAAGAGACAATTGTTGTAGCTCTTGTGATTAAAATATATCACTTTTGAAAATTATATAAATACATGTGGCCATGGGAACACAGTGTTGGGCCCCTCCCAAAGCCTTAGCAGGGTGCTTTGCAAGTTCTACCTCATTAGTTTCGCAGTAAAACTACCTCTGGTCAGAGCATGAAATCTTCAAATACAGAGATGTGAATGCTTACAACTCGATTCCTCTTTTATCCTCTCCTTGCAGGCAGAACAGTTATTTCCCTCTCCTGACACCCTCCTGTCAGCTAGTCTTAGGGAAATCTCAAGGTGGTGGTTTGAGTTGCTGCTCTGGAGGTACTGATGGCCAGTATTCTTTTCTTCTTTCCTAGCATGTGCATACTGAGAAGAACCATTTTTGCTCCCGAGTATAGGTCTTTCTCTTACAAACCTTGACTTTTAAAAATTGCCATTTATTATTAATGGTACCAGATTAAATAATTAATAAGCATTTACTTTTTGCCCAGAATGATTATTAAGTGTACATAATCCTACTAGAATTGTATGCTGAGGAGACAACAGTTCTAGCTGTATGCATTAGCTTTTAAGAAAAATTTGAGCCCACAAATGCTGGCAAGTATCTTGTATATGACTATCAAAATCGATGTCCTCTAAGAATCTTCCCTTGCACATATGCTTAATTCAAATCCCAGGGGCAGTAAAAACCCACAATTAACTATTCCTCTAACATTAGTTACCACAACTATGTCTCTACTTTGATGATTCTTTACTTTTGAAAATGATAATCAAATTTAAAAACTGCTCTCTAGCATGAGAATACCTTTAATGAGGAATTATATCTTCTATGTAATATGCTCAACTTTCCTTGATGCACTATGAATTTTTGGCCTAAACAAAAATCACCTAATTATACACACCTGACTACAGAGCAGTTATCCCTACCTGGGAGAGAGAGAACAGAGAAGGGAAAGCGGAGATAGGTGGAATGGGAGGGATGTATTTGGGGAAAAGGAATAACAATGTTCATTCTGCTGGAGAGATAGTATGGGGTACTGAAAAAAAAGCAGAGCTCTCAAATTTAGGTTGTCTAGGTTGAACATGGCTCTCTGAACTTAGCTGTATGATCTTAGGTAAATTATTTAACTATTCTTAGCTTCATTTTCTTTTGAAAATAAGGGAAAATATTTGAGAGGCTTCTTGGTGAATTTGATAGGATGGTAGTGGGAAATCTTCATTAATACTTAAAAATTGTTTCAAAAAGATGCTTGAACTTCAATGTTCACAGAAGCTCTATTTACAATAGCCAAGACATGGAAGCAACCTAAATGTCCATCAACAGATGACTGGATAAAGAAGATATGGTGTATATATATATATACACACACACACATACACACATATATATATATACGCATTTTTTTCTAGTATTGGCCTACAATAAACAATGTTTCTAGGAATAATGTACATGCCTTTTGATGCACATATATGCATTTCTATTGGGAATTCACCAAGGGGTTGAATTTCTGTGCCTGCTAATGTTTAATTTAATAGATATTGCCAAACTGTTTCCCAATGTAGTAACAATTTTAACTTCCAGTGGCAGTATATAAAGATTTCAGCTACTCTACAATTCTTGATAATAACACTTGGTATTATCACTTAAAAAATTTTAGCCATTTTGTCAGCTATGTTGTTAGTATTCATTTTTGTTTTAATTTTCATTTTGATTACTAATGACATTGAAAAATCTTTTCATATGCTTATTGGCCTTTTGCATGTCATCTTTTGGAAAGTGCTTTTCAAGTCTCTTGCTAATTTTTCTATTGGGTTGTTTATCATTGTCTTATTGATTGGAGGAGATCTTTATATATTATGTTTACAAGCCCTTTATTGGTTATACATGTTATATTTTATCCCACTCCCATTTTTCACTTTAAAGATTAAGATGTTAATTTTAATGTATTTTTCATGCTTTTCCCTTTTGTTAATGTCTTATGTCTTGTTCATGAAATCTTTGCTACGTCAGGGTCATGAAGATAGTCTACCATGTGTTATTTTCAAGAAGATTTATGGCTTTAATTTTAAATCTGTAATCTACCTTAAGTTTATTTTTCTAAGTGGTGCGAGGTAGTTTCAAATTTCTTTTCTTCCCCCCCGACTCATATATAGATATTTAATCAAACCAGCATCACTTATTGAAAAGACAACAGTTTCTTCACTGATCTGTAGTGAACAGTCTTTCTCTCTCTCTCTCACACACACACACATACACACATTCTATTTGGGTTTAACTAAGATTGTACTAAATTTGTATAGTAATTTGGGGAGAATTGGTATCTTTTTAATATTTCCAATCTGTGAACCTGCTATGTCTACTTATTTAGATAATTTTAATCATAATTCATGTTTTTCTAACTGGCTTTATGGTTCTATGTTTTGAGGTCTTCCACACATTTTATTAGAATTGTTTCTAGGTATGGCTGTATAAATTATATCATTTTTAAAATTTCAGTTTTCTGATTTTTGCTGGTACACAGAAATATGATTGAATTGTGCATGTTGATCTTGTATCGACAATCAAAAATTGTGTATCAATGATACACATACATAATTTCTGCAGCTCTTTTGTTTTATCTCTTCCTTTCCAATCCTTAATTCTTTTTTTCTCTCCCTTTTTATATTGGTTAGAATCTCTGGTACCATGTTAATGTAAGTGGTTATAACGGGCATCCAATGTCCTGATTTCCAAAGGAAAACTTCCAACATCTCACCATTAAATATGCTATTTGCTATAGGATTTATTTTTTAATAGATACCATTTATTAGGTTAAATATGCTCTTTCCCATTACTAGTTTGCTATGGGTTTTTTTTTTTTTTAAATATCATGGGCATTCAAAAACATTTCATAAAATGTTTTTTTCTGTGACTATTAAGATGATTTTTCTCTTTTATTCTGTTAATGTGGTAGAGTACATTGATTTTCAACTATTAAACCACCCTTTCATTCCTGAATACACTCATCTTTTATTATCAGGGATTATTCAGGATCAGCAGAGAACTGCAATTTGGGGTCTGCACCCATGGCGAGCCACGTGGAAGTAACATAAAGCTATGGCCACGTGACTAAGTTATAGAAACAAGGGTTGAAGTAGCTATTTCTTGTTTTGATTTGAATATATTTGTGCATATTAAACAACTTTTTCCTCTCCTCTCCCATTCCCCTGCCATTTAACATGACTTGTGTTAAAATATTTAATAACAGTAATTAACCTTATAACATAGTATTTAAGTTACAGGCTATTAGGAGAGTGTGATTCAGCTGGGAGTGAGTATCACCGAAAGATGGACAAGGAAATTTTGTATCCTCTTTTGGGGATAGAATTGCTTGCTTTAAGTTTATGAAGGTTAGTTGATCATCTAAGCTGGAAGCATGACTCTACTATTATTTTTATTTTTATTTTAAGGATATTTAAAGAAAAAGAATGCAGACACCAAGTTGATAAATCATGGACTGTGGTGGTTTCTGTACTGTCAAATTAGCCAAACTGGAACTTGTATTTAGCAGAATTTATTTCCCAGTATGGTTTCCATTAGTGCTGACCACAAGAGGAGTTTTTGTGTGACCCAGAGGGTGAAGATGAAGAGCCGCCAGGGCAGGGCACCAGGCACTGTGGCCGCCTGCACACGGGTTACCATGTGCGAGCTGGCCTTCCTGGTACGGGGAAGTGCTGGGGCCTGAAGTTCCTTCAGCTTCTTCTTTCAGCTTTTCTGATTCCTGGGCCAAGTGCACGTGCAGTGCCACAATGACCACTGAGGTCAGTGAGAAACGGATCGGGTTCCAGTTTGTCCTCGGGAATCCTGGGTGCCCTTTTCGGCTCCAGGTTGCCCCTGCTCTTGTTCACGTCCAGCGGTCCTTCCACACTGTTGGTTAGGATGACCCCTGGTGGCTTCAGCTCTGCACCTGATGCAGACGCCGGCACTGCAGGGACCCCCCCCCCCCCAGTCGTGGGGTCTCTGATCTCTGTAACAGGCCCCTTGTTCTTTATCGCTCATAGTGCTTTTGCGTCTTTGATGGAATCCTGATACACATACAGTTTTCTTCTTTTCTTCCTAATCCAAACTGAAAGTCTTTGTCGTTTTATTTTCCATTAACCTTATTTCCACGTTCTGTTTAAGAGTCTGGGGAAGAACAGCTGAGACCCCTCAGGGTGGTTCCTACCCCTTTGGTGGCCTGAGCAACTAACTCTAATGAGATGGTTGCAGTTCAGGAGAGCAAGATCACAGAACATGGGAGTTTAGAGAGCCTAAGCTGACTCATTTTGGGGCAAGTCATAGAACTTTATAGATCTTTTCAAAGTCTCAGAATCCCAATATTAACATAATATCCTCATTTTAACTGTTTCACAGGATAGTTGGGAGAAGAAGTGAAAAACACGCCTAGCTGCTTTTGTAAGCTGTGAAACATTATGGAATTTGAAGCATCATTACAGCAATTGTCAACATCATCATCATATAAGTTAAGGGATGCATGAGAGAGACAGAGAGAGCTAAAAGAAATAATATTAAAGGTAATAAAAGTTATAAGAAGTAGAATGCCTTCTATACAGAGAGGTGGTTAAAATTACTTTTCAAATAAAAACTTTGTCTACCTAGTGGCAGAGAGATAATTTTCTCCATGAGGTTCTCATTGTATCATTGAATCCTCAGGACAGTCCCATCAAGTAAGGATTATTTCCATTTAAAAAATTAAGAAACTGAAGCTAAGAGAGGTTAAGAGATTTGCTAAAAGCCACAAGGGTATAATGCAGTAAAAACTGTTTCAAATCAGTTATTTTAATTCCAAATCCAGTGTTCTTTTTTGTCTCATTAACATTATATTTCATGTTCACCATATAAGCTTAAAGCTCAGAGGATAACTTGTGAATTGTCTGGAATTATAATAACTGAATTACTTGAAATGTTATTTCACAAATATTTCTGCAAGGCCTACCAAGCAGGTGGCACTGAGTGGCAGACGCAGAGGAAACATTAGCGAGGGGCTAAAAACGCAGGAAAAACAAGAGAAAGAGGTGATTGGAAGCCAGGAGAGAGGAGTGCTGTGAAAATGGTTAACGCCATTGAATATTACAGAGGAAATATAAAATGGCTGAAAAGTATGTAATAAATTTGCTAACTATTATCAGTGGTGGCTCCTGTAAAAAAATATTTTAACATAGGAAGGGCAAATGTCAGATTAATCTTGATTAAGGGATGAATGGGAGATGAAGAGACTGGCTATGAATGGATGATTCAAATAAATTGCTCGTGAAGACAAGGCAAAAGAGGGAAACCAATGGGAATTTTTAAAATAAAATTTTAATTACAAAAGCAGGCACACCTTCTTCTGAAGTGTGAAATATTACAGATGAAATCCTCTTTGATACTACTCCCGACCCCCATCTTGTTAGCAATTTAATGTTTATCCTTCCAGTCTTTTCTGTATACATTTATATATATTCTTATAGGAAATATTTTAATGGTTTTACAGAAAAGGTGCTATATTACACATATTTATCTGCATTGTGCCTTTTTCATTCAACAATAGGTCTTCAAGGATCATGGTACATATAGACCCATCTATGAACATGGAGGTTATTTCCAATTTCGCTATTATCAACAATGCCTCGAATGCGCACTGGGTGTATGCCTCTTTGAGCACTAAAGTGCTTTTCTAGGGGAGATACCAAGAGCGGCACGGCTGGGACTAGGGTATAGATGTTTAACAGTTTTATAAGTATTGCCCATTGCCCTCCAATGTGGCTGTATCAGTCAGCCTGCTTACTAGCAGTGTTTGTTTCTGGGACTTTTAAAAACAGAACAAAAACACTTTTGTTTCTGATAACAAGACGTTCACAACAGGAAGGAATAAAGGTCTTAAAAATTATTTAAATTTACATATCCATATACTAAGAAGAGGGTCAGAAAAGAGAAGATATTGGATGGGGAATGACAAGATTCCTAAGGAAATGTCAGAGGAGGTTTGGAGCAAAAGGACTGTCCCAGGTGGAAGGAGCCCCCTGTTCTGATGAGCTGAGGTAGCATTTCCTTTTTACGGCTGGACAGAAATAGAAAGCAGGGTAGCATGGTCGGGATGGCAAACTGAAGAATGTGGACAAATTTTAAAACAGAGGGAAAATCAGAAAGCAGATGACTTGGACAGTGTTTCTCAAAGTAAAAAGTGTTCTGAAAAAAGTGGTAAAAATTTTGGTTAACTCTGCATATTAAGTCCCGCTTTTAGGGAATTATAACATATCAACACATTAAAAGCTCTGAAAAAGACCTGAAGTAAAGTTGCTTAACTCAGTTTCCCAAAGTTTTGCAACAACAGAACTTGTTTCTTTGTGTAATACTGATTAATATACTCTTAAACCAGACTTCCATGAAATATACTTTGAGAAACACTCGACTAGTGAAAATTGAAAGAAATGACCAAGTGTTCAGCTTATCTTCATAATTTATTTGAAAACAAAACGAAATAAAAAATACAGAGAACACTGTAACAAACATCCATGTACTCCTCAGCATTAAAAGGTTTAGATTACACTACAAATTTAATGTTTATTTTTCTATTATAGAAATAATATATGTTCATGATACAAATCTGGGAAATAGAAGAAAAGTTAGGAAGAACGTACTGTCATCTTACCACTGTCTTAAAACCACTGCTAATGTTTTAAGGCAGTTACTTTAACCTTTATTTCTATTAGAGTTTTACTGTTTACACCATTACAATAAAACAGCATGTGCAATTTTGTATCATGTTAAATATTCACACTGTATCATAAACACTGTTGCACAATTCATGGCTTTTTAATGGCTGCATAATATTCAACACGGACAGTTTACTATTTAACCGTTCCCATTTTAGAATTCAGGTTGTTTTCAACTTCTCTTTTTTAGCTTTCATAAGTAATATTGCAGCATAAAACTTGTTATTTAAGGTTATTTTCTTAGAATGTATTTGAACTTTAGTTCAATAGTTCAAAGGTGATGTACATTTTAAAGGCCTTTGAAACAACCTTGCTAACTTGCTCTGAGGAGGCAGGGTTGAGGGGTGGGTGAGGTTGTATCATCAGTGATGTATTAAAGTGCCCGTTTGCTTTTTTCTCCCTCATGTTATTTTAGGTTTCATTTTGTTAGCACTGCTCCATGTTTCCAGATGATGGAGACTGACAAATCCTAACCTGTCATTTATCACATTATCTATCCTCCCTGTTTTTGCAACACATTGCAGATCTGCTAAATATGCTATATATTTCTTCATCTAGGGCGTAGATAACATTTTTTTTCCCTAAAAATAGGTTAAGGACAGTCTAAAGGAGGACAGTAAAGAGCAAGCTGACAAGTATCAATTCATCAATACTCTGGATATTCTTTAAGGAGAGGCAAAGCCAGCTTTATTAACATTTTGATTATGACTAATCAGAATACTAAAGTCACTTAATCATGGAATCTGAGCCTACTTTTCTCCATCTTCTTCACAAGGATTTAATAGAACTCTGTCAAACGTGGTACTCAGTGTGGTACTGAGGAATGATTTACTTTATCTTTGGCATTTCTCTCACGATTGCACTAACTCATGACAACAAAGGCTGTATCTCACACACTTCTGTGTATCAGAGCCCAGCGCAAAACTTGCTCAGTACACAGTACACAGTAGATTCTTGATAAAGGTTTGAATGACATGCTTAATTTGGCATGAATTTAATGAATCTCTGTTGTCTCAGCACAGAACCACTTTCCCTTCCAAGCTATCGATAGACATATATGCTCATGTAGAAATGGTAAAATGTGTAATGGGAAGAGCACATGTTTTGTAATCAGAAGGTCTGAGTTTAAGCCTTGGCTTTGCAATTTACAAGCTGGTAACTCCAGGCCTGGGTTTGTTCATCTACAAATTGGTGATAGCCCATCTTCCTTACTTTCCTCATGAGTTTCTTAAGAGAATCAATTTTTTCTTTTTAAAGGGAAATCTGATGTCATTTCTTGACTTTTTAAAACCCTGTGATAACTTTCTATTGCCCTCAAGAAAAAGTCTAATCATTTAACATGCCTTTCAAGGACTTCTGTGTTATGGTCCCTGCTCAATTCTCCACTATCACCAATCTAACAATCTAAGCTCTTTTTCACCTCAAAGCCTTTTGCACAAGCTGTTTGCTTTGCCGGGAAGGCTCCCTCCTGTACTCATACGTTAACTACTAGTATCAGCAATACTACTACTAGCTACAACCTACTGAATATTTACTAAGCATGGGACACTTCATATACATTATTGGTTTCTATTTTATGAAACACGTATTATTCTTACCTGGCTTAAGGATTAGGCACAGAGAAGTGAAGCAACTTACCCAAAGTAACACAGCTATTAAGCATAGGCACTGGGTTGCAAAACTCAGATCTGCGTGAATTCAAAGCAGATATTCTCAACTCTTTACTATTAAAGTATCAACTTCCTCCAGGAAGTCTAGCATCTTTAATATCCTCTAGTGGTTAATGTCATAAGGTTAGCACCTAAGACACTGGTTTGTAATCACCTGTGAATCTTGTGCCTCTCCAACCAGAGTATAAACAAGCCATCTGAACTCAGACAAGACTGCACCTTGTTTACTTCTACTTCCCCAGCTCCCAGCTCAGTTCCTGGTACACGTAATGGGCATTAATAAATATCTGTTGAATACATATACATGTGAACATGTTTTTAAACAGAGACATAAGACAGTTACTACTATTTTGAATTTGGCTAAGGAACATCACCATGCTTACCCGTTTGCGGTCTATGGACTCCACTTCCCCCCTTTCTGCAGCATGGCACCCCTGCTTACATCCGTTCTCCTGCGACCTCTACTGTTTGCCACAACTCCCCAAATACTGCCAGCAAACATCCCCCTTCCAACTGCCTTTTTAGAAAACCCTTCACAGAGGAAACTAAAATGTTAAAATTATTTTTCCTTCATAGCAATTCTTTAAAATCCCTGAAAATTTAAAATTGCCTTTTTAAATATGGCAGAGCAGAACATCAGAGACCACTGAGGCATAAACTACACTTTAAAAATGAATTCCTCATCAAGACGGAGCTGATTGGAGAAGAGAAACCAACCGCAGTTACAAATGAACCTTCTGCCGCTGTCAAGGCAGCCTCGTTCCCAGGTGGCATCTTACTTTTTCACAATATTTTACTGCAGGCTTTCAATAATATAAATAGAGAAAACAGGTGCTGCACTCAGCTGGGGGTTTGACTAAATCAACCTTCTTCGGTTCGATTTTTGGATGAAAGGCCCAGAAGTTAACGCAATCAGTCCTGTAGTTCTCAGCACCCTCAACGGGAAGGAAAAAGAGGGTGGTGAAAAAATGAGGGCGCGGAAGTGTGGCGAACAGACGAAGCTCTTCTTCAGACAGAGCAAGGGCTTGGCTCCGTCCCCAGGTGCGGACCGTCAAAATGACCGCTCACATTGTTAATTTTGCCTTTTCAATTAAAAAAAATGACGTCTGGTTTTCTAAGTAAGAGGATAGACAAAAACGGAAGGCATTCGTCTCGTGAGAACTTGGCCAGGCGGCTCAGCGGACCTCCCGTCCAACCGCCGCCGGCTCGCGGATGCCCCGGGGGCCCGACGCCCGGCGAGGCTTCCCTGGCGCTCTCGCTACCCACAAGCCCCCGCGCCTCGCCGCGCAGGCGCAGCAGCGACGGCCGTCTCAGGAAGAGGAAAATGGAATAAACAACTCGGAGGAACCAGAGCGCGAGACAGCGAGTGGAGGCAGAATTTAAAAATAAACCGGCCCCTCTGCCCTCCCCGCCCGTCCGCCGCCGCCGCTGCCCCTCCCCTGGCCCGCGCCCTCGGCGTCCCCGTCTGGGCCCGCGCGCCCACCCCGTCGTCCCGCGCGGCCCCTTTAAGAAAAGAGAACGAGAGAGTGAGTGAGAGAGAATCCCAACTCTCCCCCTCCCCTCCCTCCTTCCTACCCCCTCCTCCCTCCCCTCTCCCCTCCCCCCGCTCCCCGGGCGGCTCCGGCTCCCGCAGCGGGACAGACCCACCCGCCCAGGCTTTTCTCCGGCACCGGCGGCGTCCTCCTCCCCTCCCCGGTCTATGGTGGCGGCGGCGGCGGCGACTCCTCGGGCGGCAGCGGAAGACGAGGCTGCGGCGTTGCCATGAACAGTGGCGGCGGCCTCCCGCCCCCCTCGGCCGCCGCCTCCTCTTCCTCCCCCTCGCTGGCGGCGGCAGTGGCCCCGCCGGGGGTCGGGGGTGTCCCCGGCGGGGCGGCGGCGGGAGTGAAGCTGAAGTACTGCCGCTACTACGCCAAGGATAAGACTTGCTTCTACGGGGAGGAGTGTCAGTTCCTGCATGAGGACCCGGCCGCCGGGGCTGCCCCGGGCCTCGGCCTCCATAGCAACAGCGTCCCCCTGGCTCTGGCGGGCGCGCCCGTGGCCGGCTTTCCGCCCGGAGCGGTCCCGGGAGGGGGAGCCGGGCCGCCGCCGGGGCCCAAGAAGCCTGACCTGGGGGGCCCGGGGGCCGGAGCCGCGGCCGGCGGAGGAGGTGGCAGCGGCGTCCTCGATGGACCGCGGTTGGCAAGTGAGTGTGGTCTGGGCGGGAGGGCGGCCTCGGCCTTGGGGCGGCGGCGGAGGGAAGGCCTGGGGCCGGAGGGGGGCCGGATGAGGCCCTGCGGGCGAGCCCGGCTCGCGGGTCCCCGCCTTCGCCTCCCTGGGCGGTCTGGGAGGCCTAGGCCCGGCCTGAGCCCTCCGTCCTTCTTCCCGCTTCCCCTCCCCACGGCCGTCGGCGAGCCCGGGAGCGAGGGGAGGCCGGCTTCCCGGGAACGTGGGTGGTGGACTGGGGTGATGGGAGTGGGGGCGGGGAGGAAGGGGGATGGGCTGTGGCGTTCGGGGTGTGGGAAAGGGGGTGTCGTTTCCGGGGGGTGTGGAAAGGGGCTGGGTTTGCAGGCACATGTGTCTTGCGTGCCCGTGTGGAGTGCAGTCGGCCGAGCGCGGAGGTTCCCTAGTGGGTGTGTGTGGGTAGGGGCGGGAGGTGAGGGCGGGCTCTAGGCTTCCTGGAGTAGGTCGAACGAACGGAAAAAGTTTGTGGAAAGCTGCTGGGACAGAGGTTTTCCAGGCAGGAAATGCTTTCTAAGGATTAGGAGTGAAGGGACAGCAGCTTTTACAGTATGGTTGGGTTTAGTCGAGAGTTGAGAGTAGGAATTTCACAAGACTTGCATTTCAATATAGTTCTCCCAAAAGCTGGAAGAAGTTTGCGGGGTGTCAGGATCTTGTCTTCCACTGCTTTGTATCAAGCGAACTGTTAGCCTGGAGCTTTGAGAGCCACCAGGGGTGTGCGACTGAGCCCTTGAGTTCGGATGTCTTAGGACTGTATTTTTTACTCTTTCCCTTGTTATTATCTATTGACTTGCAACTTTTTAGTTGTTCGTGGGTGGCGTTTACAATTATAGTTAAGTGTAAGTGGGATCTAGTTTACAGAATGTTGCCCTGAAGGAAAGAGTAGAGCAAGTGTCAAATTTTTTCCTTTTTTGTTTCTGATGTATTGAGCACTTCTCAACCAAATGGGAAAGTCCTGCTTTCTTGGGAATTCTGGACAGTTTTTAGATCTTAAAATCATTTGATAGGCAGCTGAACTTGGACGTCAGAACGTTTTTGTCTTTTTTGTTTTTTAAACTGTAAACTTGGCTTGATGCTTTAGCACTTAATTTGCTCAATGAGGAGATTTGTGTTTTTTTGAAAAAAGATTGTGTCTGTTTCTTTTTGCTGTGGTGGGCTGGATTTTAGTGCAGTATATTTCCTGAGGGTGATACGCTAAGAAGATTAATTTGTAACTTAAAATGTTTTGTAAAAATGGTTATCTTGTTTGTGGAATGTTATCACTTTTGAGCAGCAACTTTGCATTTTCAAGGTAAACTTGCTGAGTATATTGAGTTGTGGCTCAAATTAATGCAAGAGTAATGTTTGATTAGTAAGCAATTAAACTGAACAGTAGTTTTGTTACCTACAGGAGGAAGCACTTTCAGAAATGCTGGGATTTGATTTATTACATGATATTTCTAGGATTTTATAATCACAGAGGTAGTAGATTTGGGACATGAAAGATAGGACAGGTGAAAATGGGAGGTGGAGGAGAAATACTAGCGATGGCTTGAAGGTGGGGATCCTTCATATATCTCAGAAAAGGGAAATAATTGTCTGGGATGTAGGGTCTTGAGAGGACTGGCAGGAGTGGTAAGAGGCATTTTAAAATTAACATTTAGTCATTTAGCAGTTATTTCATTAGGTAACTGCATTATGTAGTTGGATTCTGTCGGGCTTGAATGAAGCCTAAGTCTCTTTTCTGCTGTAGGCTTCTTGGTAACTCAGTGGTACAGGTTGTGACTCCTTAAGAATGAGATAAAATTGCCTCGTATCACGAATGGCAAGTCAAGTTGTTCAGGAATCAGGGAAGTGGATTGTGTTGGTGCTTTGAATTTTTATACTTTAATTTTTAGCCTACTTTCTACATTTTATGGTATTCTTATCTTTTGAGACAGACTTTTTTTTTTTAATAGAGGTACTAGGGGTTGAACCCAGGAACTCGTGCATGCTAAGCATGTGCTCTGCCACTGAGCTCTACCCACCTCCCCTTTTGAGACAGACTTGATTTGTTAATTAAGTGTATAAGGCAATTAAAATAGACAACACACTCTAAGAGGTGTTCCTGTTAGGAGATATTTGAATTTTGTTAGCTGCTGACCTGATCATGTAGTGTCACTGAGACAGTTTTATTTTGCTTTTACTTATTCCTTTGCTCTTCTTTAAAGTAAAAATGTACAATATTTCCTTAGCTGAGAGGTCATAAACAGATTTACTTTGATAAGCGGGCTATACCTGCAGAAATATTTTGCTTGGGCTCCTTGGGTATCTTCTAGGTGTGTGTATGTGTTTTAAAAGCTTTTATTTGAAGCACACGTACCCAAGAAAAAGTATACCAATCCTCAGTTCTTGGAATTTTCACCAGATGAACACCTACTTAGAACAGGACACAGATAAAGAACTAGAACATGATCGGTTCCCCCGGACGCCCCGCTCTTGCCCCTCCCAGTCACCACCCTTTCCCAAAGGTAACTACTGATTGCAGACACCACGTTCTAACGTTGTGCATTCATTTTTCACTTTTTCGAGCTTTATAAGAATGGAATCAGATAGTGTGCCCTCTTTCTGTGGGCTGCTTTCTTTCAGCATATTTGTAAGATCTATTCATGTTATGTAGGAGCAGCCTCCTTAGTCTCATTCCTGTGTAGTGTTACATGATATGAATGTACCACATTTTACTTTCTCATTTTAGTGGGCAATGGAATGTTGCCAGTTTTGTCTATTAAGGATAGCACTGTTTGAAAAATTCTTGAACATGTTTTTTGGTTCAAGTCTACGAATTTCTGTTGGATCACGTGGGAGTGGAATTGCAGGCTTGTACTGGGGCATGTGTATATTCAGCTTTGGTAGATGATGCCCGACGGTTTTCTGAAGTGACTGTGTCATGTTTACGTTCCCTCCAGCAGCGTATGAGAGTTCCAGTTGCTTCACATTCTCCCCAACACTTCATATTAGCCATCTTAGAATTTTAGCCATTTTGGTGGCCATAATTTATGGTATAATCTTGTGTTTTTAATTTGCATGTGTGTGGGTTGTAATTTAATTAGTTGACAACATATAGAACACCAGGAGATTTAATATAGAAATGTGGATTTCTGGCTTCCTTTGAAGGGCAGCTCTTATTGAAATTAGGACTGTTGATGGGGTGAGACTCCATATTTCCTTCTTACTGACTGGGTGACTTTTATATGCCTGGCTCCTCTTGGTAGTTGAGTTTTTGACCCTTGTTTTAGTAATTCACATTTGAGGAATTGTTTTGTTAGTGTTTCAGATTGTGTGTGAAAACTTTAGAGGTAAATGCAAGAGAAAATTTTATACTTATTTTGCAAACATTGGAAAACTAAAGCACAAAGGCTTTTTTCTTCTTAGTATAGTTTGTTGCAATGATGTTTCAATCTCGTAAAGGAACTATACTTTCTTTGTTACTTATTTATTGTCTATACAGAGTATTATGTTTTCTTACTTCCAGCTCTTCTGTTGACCTGGCAATGTAGTAAACATCTTCTGGCATTCAGGATTGTTGTTTGGAAAATAAGTTTATTTATTTATTTTTAAAAGCATTTACTTTAAGTCTTTGACATTTCATATTTCTGTTGGACTTGGTATCTTTTAAGGCTTAAATGTGGTTTGATTTAGGTTCAGCTGAATTTTTGATTCTTTACATTTTAATGATGTAATTTTCATATTTTCAACTAGCTAGACTTTTCATCTTCAAGTTCATTTTTTAGCAGCTAAGGTATTATGCCAATATTTGTATTTTATGTGCTTACTTTATTTGAAACTCAGATTTCTTTTATTTTACCAAAATAGACATTTTTAGTTCCACTGATTTAGTTAGTAATGAAGGCTTTGCCATAAGACATATTTAAAATGGGCCTGGTTCTCTTATCTGCTGGCTGTGTGATCTTGGGCAAATTTTTAATTTTCAAGCTTCAGTTTTTCTCATTTAAAAAAATGGAGTTAGTAATAGCGCCTATTTCAGAGAGGTGATAGGATTGCATGTGTCCCTCAGAGCATTGCCTGGCACGTAGTGAGGTTTCAGTCTTAGTTGCTGCTCTTATTGAATATTTACTACTAATAAGCCTACAATTTACCTGTGCCTTTCCTTACCTCAGCATTTTTGAGAATATTTTCAAGACTAGTAAAATAGCTACAGATGATTGAACTGTGGTTGTCTGCCCAAATGGAAGAAAGCAGGGGATAACTTGAAGTTCATGTACAAACTCTGGAATGTATGATAAGGAATATGGCAAAACTGTTTTTGTTTAAGCCAGGATTACGCTTGTCATCCCACGACCCTGAATCAGCTGACAGAGAAGCAAGTACTGGGAATTTGCCAGGAGGAGAGCTGGAGTAGGTTTAAACATTTTTATTTGACGATAGAGTGGATAACTAACACTTATAACACCATTCCTTTCACTCTTTTAACATTAGTGGCAAGCTTTGATCTAGGTGATAGAAACACAACATTGAATGAAACAGAAGTCTGCCCTCATCCCTCATGGAGATTGTATTCTAGTGGGGAATACAAATGCGTGCATAAGTTAATATTAGATCTTGAGAAGTTTTAGGAGGAAAGCTTGAAGCTTTATCAGAAATACTCAAAAAGGGTTGTACTAACATAAGTCTCAGTAAGAATCAGTTAACGAGTAAAACTCTTCTTTCCATGAAAGTAACAGTTGAAACGACCCTGTGAGAAGAGAAATTATTGCCAAAACGTCTTCCTGTTTTTACCCTTTTATAGAATTTTTCTTTTCTTTCTTTCTGGTTTTTTTTTTTTTTAACTAACTTTCTATTTTAAGGTAACTGTAGAGTCCCATGCAGTTGTAAGAAACAACACAGGAAGAGCTTGTCCTATTACTGTGTTCCCCCAGTGGTAACACCTTTCCTAACTGTAGTGCAGTATCGCAACCACGCTGATTGACAGGCCACTTACCTTGTTCAGATTTCCCAAGTCTCATTTGTACTGGTGTGCATACGTGTGCATATTCAGTTCTATAGAGCTTTATTGTGTGTTTGTGTGCCTGCCAACAACCAAAACATAGAGCAGCTCTGTCACCCGCAAGTGGCCCTTTTGTAACCCTCCCTCTCAATCCGTGCCAACCACTAATTTGGTCTCCATTTCTATAATTTTGTCATTTCAAGAATGTTCTATAAATGGAGTTATGTAGCATGTGATCTTTTGGAATTAGTTTTTTTTTTTTTTTTTTCCTCAGCATAATTCCCTTGAGTTTCAGGCAAGTTCTGTGTATCAAGAGTTTGTTTTTCTTGCTGAATTTTTCTTTTTTTTAACATGGAAAATTTATATCTATCTATTTTGAAACAGCTTTTTTTGGTTTGCTTTCCTCTAGGCATATCTGCTTTTGTATACAAAACTATGAATATTTAGAGTACCTAGAAATATTTTAAAAATCTATTTCAGTGTTGAATTTCATTTACTTAATTTAGCTTTTAAGCTATAAAAGTCAAACATTGTAACATTTTCATTGAAACAGCAGTAAAATTTAAAGTAAACCAACCTCATCTTATTGCCTGGGGTTAATCATTATTAATAGTTTTTGTGTGTGTAGCCTTAATTATTTCCTAAGGGCCTCATCTCCAAATACAGTCACATTAGGGGTTAGGACTTCAATATGTGAATTTTGGGGGGAAACATTTCAGTCCATAGCATGTGCTTGCATAGACACAGTCAAGTTTTGTAGCAAGTTTCTTACATTTATTTTTCCTTATTAACTTACTTTATATTCTGTTTATCAAGTAGTTTTTTGGCCAAAGCTATATAAAGGAATATGATAAAATATTTGTTTTATATATTGTTATATAGTTGTTAGCAAATCAATACCTAGAGTATTGGTGTCTCCTTTCAGTATATAGGAATTACTACTGGACTGGGGGTCCTGAGGTTTTGATTTTAGTACTCTCTCTTACAAAATAACTTTGTGATCTTAGGCTAGTAATTTAGTCCCTGTGGAAATGTATTTATTTGTCTGTAAAACAGGAGAATGGGATATGGTACATGATGTCTAAAATTCCTTCAGCTCTAAAATGTTTCTCTGCTTCTAAATGTTTGTGTTCTAGAAAACAAATTATTTTATGTTCAATCTTTGGAATTCATCCTCCTCCCTTCCCAACAACTTTTAAAAACATTGACCTCTCAGCAGCTTAACTTTGGGGCAGAGCATGCTGATCTCACTTACCTTGGCTGAGTTAATTGGCATGTAGATAACAGTCTTCTAAGAAATAAAACCTCTCCCTTTTTTGATGTCTTTTTTTGGTATCTCTTGCTTTTCCTTTAAAAAATAAAAAATATTATTCCTATTTTTCTCAAGCTAGTTTTTAATTATATTTTTAATATTTAAAATTCCAGCTTTAGAAAAATAGGAACAGTATCTTGTTTTTGGAATTGAAAATGTACTACATGCACTGGTTAAAAATTTAAATAGCACAAAAGGGTACACAGTGAAAAATAGTCTCCCTCCTTCCTTGGTTCCCAGATCCTTCTCCAAAAGACTGTTATTCTTTCCAATTTATGATGTATCTATTCAGAAATATTCTTTGTACCATCACTATGTTTGTATTTCCTATCTCTTGCACATACCAACACATGTATACATGTGTGGGCACACATGGAAGCCTAATGCTCTTTGAATGTTCTCACTGAATTGCATATCTTGTAGTTTGTTCCACATCCACACATAGAAATTTGCCTTATTCTTTTTAACAGCTGCATACTATTCCACTGTATAATTCTACTTTTCTCTTTAGTGGATATTTAGATTGTTTATAGTTTTTTGTTATTACCAATGATGGCACAAAGCTGTTATATCTTAATGTATTATGTATACTGATACATAAGTTTATGCAAAATATGATATACACAAATGGTAAGGAGCATACAGAATCTTCAGCAATCTGGTTCAAACTTGGTTCATTAAAAGAAAAAAAGAACTGTGTAGACAAGTACAGTATGATCTCACGTACATGTGGAATCTTAAAACAACCCAAGCTCTTAGATATTACAGAGAACAGATTGGAGGTTGCCAGAGGTGAGGGTAGGCGGGGTAGGTGAAGGTAGTCAAGAGGTACAAACTTCCAGTTCTAAGATAAATGAGTCCTTAGAATATAATGTACAGCAATACTGTATCATATGTTTGAAAGTTGCTAAGAGAGTGGATCTTAAAAGTTTCCATCATGTGAAAAAAATATTAACTGTGTGGTGATGGATGTTAGCTAAACTTATTGTGGTAATCATTTTGCAATATAAACATGTATCAAGTCACATTTTACATCTAAGACTAATACAATGTTATATGTCAGTTATATCTTAATAAAAAAACCTGTATTTTACACACCGTTAGCTGAAAATAAGATGTTTGAAATAGTCATCCATCTCAAGATTTTCCCCAGAAAGAAATTTTTCCCAGTGGCTTATATATCTAGAGATAGTTATGTGAATCACATCTTTTGCAACGTAATAAGCTAGTATTTGTAAATAAGTCTCTGGGGGAATTGCATTTGTGTATTTAATAAAAGACTAGTGTTACTATTTAATAGTCTTTCATTGTTTGTCTACATTCTTAGTATAGATACGTTAGACTACCTTCATAGATTCTAGGTGGAGCTGGAAGAGCTGGCAAGGACTTTACATTGCATTTGGCTTAATTATTTCGCTTATTTGTTCGTAAACTTACTCTGTCTATTAATATTGCTGTTCCTGAATGTGACTGTATCTTTTATTGAAAGGATGAGATCGGGGTGAAGAAAGACAAATGGAATGGGACTGTTTAAATTCCGTAAGTGACCTTTATGGTTCCTAGACTTCCTGGCAATATGTCGGCTATCTTGAGGGAGAGTCTTCTTGACAGAGACAGGACAGGGAATCTTACTCCTGTCCCCAAGGCTTGGAAAAATTATCAAGGCAGCTTTTAAAGTTAAAGTTTTAGCAAGGTCCTCTGACACATATTGTAAAAAAGATTTAAATGTATACAAGTGGTGTGCTTGAAAAAAAGATTATCTAAGCTCTCAACTTAGTATAATTTGGGCTAAAAGTGGGGATTCATTCATTCATTCATTCATTCATTTAACAGACATTTATTGAGCACTTACTCTGTGTCAGGTACTGTTTTAGATTCTTGGAATACATTAGTGAATCACATAAATGAAAGATCCTTTCCTTTGTGGTCCGGTCCTTACATTTTAATGGGTAAAGTTGACAATATTTATAAATACAGCTCCAGTAATTTTATAGTATGTTAAGAGATGACAGGTGCTATTTAAAAAAAAAAAAAAAAAGCAAAAAACGACTTCTCATTTCTCAATAAAACATGGGTTTAGATGATCTTAAACTGATATTTTGCCCAAGGAATAAGCTGGTTTTAGAAATGAAATTTCT
Organism: Camelus dromedarius; assembly: GCF_036321535.1. Lineage (NCBI taxonomy): Eukaryota > Metazoa > Chordata > Mammalia > Artiodactyla > Camelidae > Camelus > Camelus dromedarius. Next base: position 66,573,809 of record NC_087448.1, on the reverse strand, counting down.
CCATTATTAAATTCCAAGTCACTTTACTGAGAAAACAATTAAGAACAGTGGAAGACTTTCAAAACATTTATTGCTTTGTTGTCAGCTTTTGATTGTTAGGAAAAGCAATTATCTTGGCATGGATCCCAAACTAAAACTGTCTTTTATTGAAAGACATTTTTCAGTAAGTAATCAGACGGGCAGTACTAAAGATTAAGTAGCTGCAGCTGAGAGTCGTTAGTTATGATCAGGCTGGTAGTCAGCTCACCTGGGAAGGCCTTAGTGTTGTCGTTCCCTTCAGAATCGTGCTTGCCGGTGTTTTGCAGCACTGCAGTTACTTTCTGATTGAGGAGACTAATAATGTGTATCTTAAAAAAAATTTAATGTTAAAACAGTGTACTGTATATGCTGTGGTGTGGAACAGTAGGATCTTAGCTGGCTGCTTGTTAAGCCTCTTGATTCATCTAAAATTGTTGGTTCAGGACTTTTTATTTTTGTTTTTGCTATAGGCATTGCTGTGGCTAATCTTGGTGCAAAGGTAGGATGACTTCCGTAAGGGCCAGTTTGCCAGATAGACCTTGTGGCTTTTAAAACAATGCCAGCTTACCTCTCTGGAGGTCTGGTACTTTGTGCAAATGACTTACTCTTTAGTAAATGACACAGCACATATATAACTGGGCACTGACTGGGAAACTTAATTTAATTATCAAACATTTCCTGAACACCTCTGTGCCAGATAGCATACAGGTGTTGGGGAGTAAGAGATGCATGGTTCCTTCCATTTATAAATGCGTGGCCTAGTAAAGGATTTTGAAATGGATACATTTTGGCATAGTATGATATGGTATAGATATAAAATGTGTAACAAACACTGTTCAGGGATGTTTTGGAAGAGGCGTTATTTCAACTGGTTTTTGAAAGATGTATGACGCACACATGGTAGAAGAGAAGGGCATGCCAGGCAGATGAGAACAAGGACGCAGGCTTTGAGAGAAAGCATCATACATGATTTTGTTCTCTGGTCCTCTAGTGTGGTGAGTAGGCTCTACTATGGAGAGTGGTGTCAGAGGACAGATTGTGTGGCCACGTTGTGAAAGCCATTCTGGGCTGTGCTGGTGAAGTGATGAGGTCTGTGTCTTAAGAAGACACTTTTTTTGGGCTTCTAAAGGTGGGAATAGGGAAATCATTCAGATTAGGCTTAATAATAGCTGGAAGGAGAAATACTAAGGACTTGATTTTGGCAAGTGGAAATGAAATATAGGGGGCATATTTGAGAGATTGGACAGAGCAACTACTTGGGGGGGTTGGATGAGAGAAAGGAGCTAAGGATAAACTTTAACTTCAAAGTACTTCTCACATGTCTAGTTGGAGACATTTAATAATAGGCAGTTGTAAATGTAAGTCTGGACTTTAGGAATGACAGAAGTGGAATGTGATTTTTGGAGCCTTTGAAGTACGACTGTTCTGGTTTCAAATCTCATCACTGGCACTGCCGCCAAAATGGTCAATGAATGATGTACGTCTGAAAGGACTGTTGAGATTGTGCATGTAAAGCAATACATGGTGACTGGTATTAGTTCATATCTGTCTGTCTATCTGAGCCAGGAATGAATGTTTCAAAGCAAAAGAATGGAATTCAAGAGGGAAGTATTGGTCTAGGTAGATCACTGAAAAGCTAAGTACTTGAAACATATTGTTGGCTCTTTATGGAATTACTTCAGTTGGGTTGTGGTTTAATATTATGTTTTCTACTTCTGTTGAGAATGACTATAAAGTGTTTCTGGAAATCTTCCTTACAACTGTATTGAAGATGCATTATGTTAAGTGCACCATATATAAAAATCCTTGTGACAATTTCTCTAAAGAGTTTAGTACTAGCAAGTATGTTTGCTCTAAGAAATTGGTGTTATTTTATCAGGTGAGTTTTTTTTTAACTTAAATGTTTTCTTTTTTATCTTGGCCTTTTATAAACTTCTGAGCATACTGTTCATCTGAAATATTTTTCTTTAGCCTATGTTTTTGGTTTAATGGTTCCCATTTTAATCTTTCATTTTTATTACATGACTTTTTTTTTTTTTTTGACTTAAAGAACAAAAATTTATTGTCTTAACAGTTTTGGAGCCTAGAAGTCCAGGATTAGGGTGTTGGCTGGTTTAATTTCTTCTAAGGGCTGTGAGAGATTATCCGTTCTGTGTTTTTCAATTAGCTTCTGGTGGTTTGTTGGTAATCATTGGTGTCTTTGGCTTATAGAAGCATCACCCTAATCTTTGCTTTCATCTTCACGTGTGTGTGTTTGTGTCCAAATTCTCCCTTTTTATAAGGTCGTAAGTCATATTGGATTAGCACTCACCTTAATGACTTCATCTCATTGAATCACACCTGCAATAACCCTGTAGCCAATAAGATCACGTTCTGAGGTACTGAGAACTAGGACATGAACATAGGAATTTTGGGAGGAGCACAGTTCAACTTGTAACAGTTGTTGAGTAGGTAGCACAATGAGGTAGTGCACATAAAATGCCTTGGACATTTGACATATGATCAGTGCTCTGTGCTGCTGAGGCCTCACTTCTCTCTGATAATCACCCGTATTGGATAATGATGCTTCAGTGTTGGGTGGGGAGTTTAAAATGTGGAATTGATCTCATTGTGGCTCTGCACAGAAACTTTATTGCGAGGATTGGAAATACAGTGTTTGTAGTCATTAATTACTGTTTTCTCATACTTCCCTTGGACTTTTTTCTTAGTTGATTAGCTTTGAGGGAATTCCAGCTCTTCAAACAGATCAGTATGTCCTGCCCAGCCACCTGCTTTGGATTCAAGTCTTTTCTTCCAGATGACTCCTGTGGGTTTTGTAACAGATGTGTAAAATGTTCCAAGCTACCATTTCACTATTTATATTTTAAAAAACCGTAAGAAATTTCCCATAATGGATTCTATACAAAGAACATATTAGTGTTTCATTAGAAAGTAAGCTAACCTTTACAAATAAATTTATAAATAGATAAAAGTTTTAACCACAAAAAGTAACCACTTGGCACCTAATAATGTCCAGGTGTGCCAGTATACTGAATTATCCACACAACGACACTGGAAAGTAGATCTTACGATTTCCGTTTTACAGAGGTGCAAACTGAGACTTAGATTAAATATGCTGTCGAGGATCAGTTGTTGGCAACTGACTGAAACAGACCTTGTGGACAGTTGTATTTTCTCAAAGTCTGGTCTGTGCTCATTCCACAGTCAGTAGAGAAAAGGATGGTGTGAGTGTCTCCTGAGTGGTCAGAGGAGCGCCTGTTTCTTGCACCTGCATCCACTGCTCTGTCTCATAGCATCTCTATCTCCCTGCCTCATCAGAAAAATGGAGGCAATATTATCAATGAGACTTAGATTACATTGTAATCTTTGATCTTTTGGAAACATCTGTGTAAGGTACTCAGTTTTCTCCCAGATGGATACATAGGTCTTAAGTCTATTTACTGAATAATCCCTTTTTTCTTCACTGATCTTTAAAATGTGGCTTTACTGAAGTACAATTTACATACTATAAAATTCACCCATTGTAGATGTACAGTTCAGTTGTTTTTAGTGAATTTACAGTCATGCAACAATCACGATTTTTACAAGAACTTTTAAGATACTGTTTCTTTGCTTTTCATAACTTTTCATTGATGTTTACAGGTAGATGGTGTGAGTCTCAATTACAGATGATGGTATAATATCCATTTTACAACATTTTGCCCAAGACATTGTAGTCTAGATCTAGTAAGTGGCAGAACAGAGACTCAAACCCAGCACTTTTAGGAAATACTAGAGTAAGTTGAGGACAGATTGGTGAGGGCTTTTTAATGTCATGCTAAGAAGTCTGGATTTCATCCCTTAGAATGAGCATTGCCAGCATCTTGTCTGTGTTGTCCTAGTTGGCAGAGGAGAACCACTCACTATTTTCAGCGGGGCTCCTTTTGTTTTTTAAAAAGTATGTTCTATGGAACTCCAGTCTCTCAAGCTGCTCCAGAACTTAATTCTATTAGTCTACTGTTGGTTGGAAGCCTTAATTGATGAAATAAACAGTTGATTAATGTATTTTCTTCTATGTTATATGTATTATATACTGTATTCTTACAATAAAGTAAACTAGAGAAAAGAAAATGTTATTCAGAAAACCGTAAGAGAGAGAAAACACATTTCCAGTACTGTACTGTATTTATCGATACTGTAAGTTCATGTCATCTGTTAACAGATGAATCATTTTATGTCAGTACCTACATCAATATATATGACACAAAATACTAGAGGTGTCATACATTTTACTAACACTGGACATTAAAGATGAAAAGATAATGTGAAAAGGAAATTCATATTTATTTATAGGTATAATTATTGTGCATTGATAAGGAAGCAGCAGCAATAGAAGTGATACGACGGCTTCACAGTAGCCTAGCCTGTACACTAATGAATGAATGGTTATAAAATCTCTATAGCACACAGTGCTACAGACATGTTCATAATATAGCATTGGAAATGTTACTTTAAAAAAACCACTTACCTGTGCTGATAGGTTGATATGCGGTTTCTCCAGGTAGGAGAGAGAGAGGCACACTGTACAGTAATGTAATCCTTTAAAAGCAAAGCTATATAACAGTGAAAAAAACCTAACACATTGTTAATGTTATGTTAACTATCACTTACCTTATGCCTGTGTAGGGAAAGACTAGTATCTACATCTACATATATTCTGTGCATTTATGACATACCGAATTTTTTCTTAATTTTTTGATATTTCTAGGCTATGCAGTTCATCTGTGAGTTTTTCAAATTGTCATAAATCTCCAAAAAATTTTCCAATATATTTGTTTAATTGGATCCATGCAATTCAAACCTGTGTTGTTCAAGGGTTGAGTGTACTCACCAGGAAGTAGCATCTAAAAGGTACTGTCCGTCGCTTTGTTGATGTATGGTAGATTATTTTTGCAGTTACAGTCAGTCATTCTCTACTGACTATTCTACCCTAGAGCCAACCAACAGCTTGTCTGTATTCCTCAGCTCTGTCCCATTGCTACCACTGGAGAATTGGTTCTACTGAATTGTGAGTTAATGGGAGATTGCTGATCTGTTTCATGAGATATGTTATGAGAAACAGTCCTGAGGAACTTGTCTCTGCTTAGCATATGAAGAGTCGGGAGAAATTGCAGTGGTTTATAATCCCCTGTCCTCTTGCAAAGTTAAAGAAAACTTAATGAGAAAACTACAGATGCAGTGTGGTTTGTTTCTTCATGTTGTGCTTGGTGGTTCTCAGGTGACTAATATAAAATAGCTATCTCTGTGGGAATAAAATTATTCAACTTGAGTATTGTTTAACAAATTTTTGGAGTTGAGCCAGTTTTATTTGGTTCTGCCTTTTGTTATGAACAAGTAAATAAAAGTAAGTGTGACAGATTTGAGACTTTAAAACTAATTTGGAAACAGAGAAACGACATCAGTGTTCTGTGTTTTTAAATAATTTAGACTTGGATTTTCCTTCTCTTTCAGTTCCTGGAATAGATGGAGGTGCTTTGACTGATACGAGTCTCACAGATTCCTATTTCAGCACCAGCTTCATTGGCGTTAATGGCTTTGGAAGTCCTGTAGAAACGAAGTATCCCTTGATGCAGGTATTGTTAGTGTGAATTTATATGGCACTAAATTTTGAAGTTTTTCCAAAGAGGGAGACATGTAGAGTCTTCGTTTATCCCCAGATTTGTTTAGTGGGAGGTGGAGTTTTAGGAGGTGTTGAGGAGTGGGGTGTACAGGTAAGACATCTCCTGTAGGTTTGAGAGTCAGGGTGAGCTTTTAAGAGTGGGGTTGGAGTATGTAGAGAATAGCTAGAAAGAGACTAGTTTCACGCCTCTGTGTGTTTGTGAGTATGGAATGATGGCCTTTTGGGATAGTGAGACCATAGAAGCTGGGGAGGGTGTTAAGAAAACATGGGACATATTTAGAGAGCAGAGAATAGCCTAATTTTATAGCATTTGTAGAGTGTACAAAGGCTCATACGCATTGGGAGAGGATATTAGAGAGCACTTACTGACTTATACATAGTCACTTTACATCTTCTCGGATGGATATTGTAATTTATATTTTATGGACAAGGAAACGTAGTTGTTATGTGTCTTGCCCAGGCTGATAAGTTACGGAAGTGCAATTCAAAATAGTGCAATTCAAAACAGACATAGAAAACAAACTTATGGTTACCAAAGGGGAAAGGAGGGGAGGGATAAATTAGGAGTTTGGGATTAGCAGATACAAACTACTATATATAAACAATAGATAAACAACAAGGTCCTATTGTACAGCACAGGGAACTATATTCAATATCTTGTAATAACCCATAATGAAAAAGAATATGCAAAAGAATATATATATGTATGTATAACTGAATTGCTGTGCTGTGCACCAGAAACTAACACAACACTGTAAATCAACCATACATGAATTAGAACAAAAAAATAGGTCTGTGACATTGGTTTTAAATACTTGGCTAGTGAGTAAAATTTTCATTTGATGTGTTAGAGTATTTAGAAGTTTTCGCATAGATGATGGTAATCCAAGCAGCAACGTTTATAGGAGGATTAGAGTGTGATGTGAACCATGGATTGGAGGGGAAGGTGCAAAAAGGGTCAATTTTAGCTTAACTAGTTGAATATTCTTAATTCTGTATTCCTCGTGATATTATGTATTTATATTTTATTTTTCAGAGAATGACTAATAGTAGCAGTTCCCCAAGCCTTCTAAATGACAGTGCCAAGCCATATGGAGGCCACGGTAAGACTTGGTCTCTTTTCTCTCTCTCGGACTCTGAAAATAATATGTCCATTATAGAAATTTTGAAAGTTATTGATAGATAAAAGGAAGAAAATAAGAAAGATGTTATCTTTACACTCAGAGATAACCATTAAGATTTGGATATATGCATACACACACATATATGTAATACATAATAATACTTAAGTATATAATAATACTTAAGATCATATTAAATATACTTTTAAATGGTAATGTGAGTGTTTCTTGCTCATTATAAATTGAATTTTGTTGTTTATTTTCATAACTTACTTAACTAATTTTGTTTCTGTTCTTTTTTAAAAAAAGACTGTTACACTCCAGTATTGGACTATGTGTATGAATCTGTGTTCATGTTTTGAGTTACTTCTTTTGGAACATTCTTAGATGTGGAATTGTTGTTTCAAAGATTATGGACATTTTTAAGGTTTCTGATACAGAATTTCCTTTTTGTATCCCAGTTTACAAACAAGAGTATCTTTCTGTATCCTGTTTTAAAAGTAAATGTTCAGTAATTAAAAAAAAAAAAAAAGTAACAAATGAGTGTTATATTCTCTATCAGTAAAGTGTTAACAATTATTAATAATGATGAAGAAAAGAATTTGCATTTATTTCCTGAGATAGACATTTTATGTGTGTCAAGTCTCTATCACTACTTGGAAATTTCAACCTTTGTTCCTTTGCTGTAGGAAAAAACCAGCATTTTAATACTGAATAAAATTATTAGAAACTAATGTGTAGTATTATAATATTTTGGCATGCCCATAGAGTTTATAGGCTGACTTTTAAATGATCTCAAAGGTAGCGTAACGGATGAGTAATACCTATTTTTAAGAGTCTTGAATGTGTAAATTACACAAAAATCTTGTCTTTTATTAGCATTATTTTATTAGCGTCTTTCTCTTTGTATTATTAGTTATATTAAATTAAAGCTAATTCTGACGAAGAACTAGACTATGAAAATCCAGACGAAGCCAGAGAAATTAAGCAGCAATTTATATGTACTGCGTTATGAGGAGATCTAAGGTTCCTTTAAGCAAGAACATTTACTATATTTTGTAGGATTTCATAGGTTATTTAGTGAGAAACAAGATTGACTAAAGCTCAGAAATGAAATGAAAAATATTTTAATGTATATCATACATTCCTTCTCAGAAACCCTTCTGATTTGTTAAGTGAGAAACAATTTAGAGATATATTTTTGTTTGTAACTTTTGGCCATGGAGTAATAGAGCTTTGAACCTATTCATTCTTTGGATTTCATGTTATATTGTGAAGTATATAGTATTTCCATCTTTAAAAACTTAATTTACCTTATCTTTTTACTAAGAATATCAAATATCTGGTGATAAATGTAAAAATATGGACAATTCTGTAGGGTAGATGGTTTTAGGGCCTTGCCTAAGTATGAAAATCTGTATCCAGTCACTCAGAGTGTGTTTGACTTCCCTCCCCTCACCCCACCCTGTTCTTATTTTTCTTATCATTTGGTCTCAGGAACACACACTAAAGGTTGATTTCCTTTCTGAACACATTCCTAATAACATGGTTAAAAGTCATTTTTTTTTCCTGTTTGATTTTTCTTTTGGTTCTAAGCAAACAGATGCATCCTAATCGATATAGCTTCTGAATAAATGTGTACTGAATATTGGCTGAATGACCTGTTCGTGTCTCATTCACTCAGAAAATATTTGAGCTTCCACTATGTGTTAGGCATTGAGTTTAACTATTATTGTGGTATATGGCTTTTATTACTATTTTATAAGCATTCAAATTAAACATTTATTAGATCGGTAGGTTTCCAGAGTTGTCTGTTTGGAAACTTATGTAACTTACCTTCCAGATCCTCTAACTTCACCTGCTTCATCCTTGTTTAATGACTTTGGTGCCCTCAACATCTCTCAGAGAAGAAAGGTAGGTGAGATGGAAACTTATGTGAAACTAAATGGAATGTAGTGGGGATACTGGGATGTTTATGTGATGGTCAGTGTTCTCTTAAGTTGGGGGAGGGCTGCTTATGAGCTGTAATACTTCTCTTGCTTTTTGTTTACCTTTTTTCTTGTTGCATATCTCTTACATGTAGAATTTTATTTGATCTCTGTACATGAAATAGAGACATTCTATGTGAAGGGATGAAATCCTCCTGCTTATTTTTCCTCATTTTCTTTATCTTGGCGTATTCTGTTTTCAAGGTAACATCTGATGTAGTGCTGTGGTTGCTGTTACGTCACACATTGTAGGCATATTCATCATCTGTTAACTTTATTTTCTGACTGCTTTGTTTAAACTTCAAAGATTTCTCCCCTAATTTAAACTCCTCATTAAACTTAAAATAGTCAACTATTCATAATTGGCCTCACTATTTAAAAACAGTTTAAAAATCTCTTCATATTAGAAATTTAATTTTATTTGGAATTGAGGTTGGTAGACCATGAATAGGTTTTTAAAGACTTTATAGTATATTATAGTTTGATGCTTTTGAGTCTTAATGATAATCATTATGTTAATAATAATTGTAATCTAGAGAAAGTGGTGTTTTGGTTAAGGTCAGTAGCACCTAAAGATATTCAGGAGATTGGTGGAGATTAGAGTTATAACTAATTCAGATTTGTAAGTAATAGGAGAAAAATCTGGAGGAAAAGAATACTAATTTCAGAGAAGTGATATGAGCTTATGATGCTTTTAGGAAGTGTCTGATCAGAGGGTTGGATAGATAGAATTTCAAGAAGACTAGGTGTTTTGAAGACCAAAAATTATAGGCTCAGGTACAAATTACATCAGTGCCTCATGTACCTAGTATTATCTGCATTTTGAGACATAGATGAGAACAAGGAGGTAATTACAAAATGCTTTTAAGCAACTGGAATTGTAGCCTAAAATGTATGGGTTTTAATTTGATTTTGTAGACTTCCTTATAGGCTCTCACCAAGAACACTTTTACTCTTGCTTTAGGTACTGTTCTCATAAATGGGGGTGTGTATTTCCTAACCCCCAGAGTAGAAGTTGCATAGAGTTGGACACAGCGAGACTCATTGGGGGTGGTGAGCAGGGATGGTAGACAAAGCCTCTCAGTAAGGAAGGAAACGGTCCAATGCTGAAAAGCAGGTACAGCCTAGAAATCAGGTTATCTGGAGCTATTCAGGATTGAGGAAAATAAAAAGCCCTTAAGTAGTCTTAGGGGTCCACCAGTGGTTTTTTCACATTAAAAAAAATAATAATCAGTTAAAGTGATGAGTAGCATTTCTGATGTATGAGTAGAAAGTAAAAGTGGAATGACAAATACACATAAATATTTCTTAATGTGAGGGTTTGATGGACTGCATCTTAAAGTTGAAACATATGATTTAGGGCTACTGACATTTATTTTTGAAAAAGAGTAAAAATCTCTGGAGATTGGGAAAAGGAGATTATAATACCCATTTAAAAAATTTATTTTAGTGGAGGAAAATAGTAGAAGGAAATGTTACTACAAGTATGACCCCTATATTTGGAGAAATATTAGAATATATCCAAACGGAAACAGATTAGTATAGTGAAACAAGTACTTCGCTGCAATGTTTGAGGTCCTGGATCTCTAGCTTTGTGACCTTGGGCCAGCTTCCTAGGCTGTAATCTTCACATCTGTGAAATGACGAGCATGGCTTGGGTAATTGCTGTGGTGTGTCTCATCTCTAGAACTCAGTGTCTAGTTAAACTAAAAGGACCTGCATGTTAGCCTCTACTTCGAAATTCAGGACTCATATAGTATATTTTTGAAGGACCATATTTTCTTGCCATTTACATTTAAAATATGTAGAGACATAGAGGTCCCCCCTGCAACACATGTGCTATATAAAGTTAGGAGTCTGTGTGTGTACAGGCTGCATATATTTTAAAATTGTTAATGGTTGAGTTGAGAAGGTTTAAAATCCCTTTATATTAGACATACTCTTGGCATGAGAGTACTGCATGCTGTGAATTGAAGGCATATGGGAACTTTGTCTATTTTTCTTTTGTTGTAGTAATTCATGTCAGTTTAATCATGTAATTATAGTGGAAATAACTCAAATTTATGAAAATGTTTAATCGTAATTCCAGGTTGATCTAAGCAGGCTATCGTGATTACTCAGTGACATTTTATTTCATAATGAGTTTGGAAAACAAGTAGTTAAGCCTTACTTAATACTATCTCATAGCTAGTTAGCTAAGTTATTTTCTGAAAATCTCTGTTGGCCCAATCCCTGGGCCACGTATGCTGCCTTTTGCGTGGGATCTGTGAATTATTTGGATCAGATCAGTCAGATATTTTTACTGTAGGCAGTCTTACTGTGAGCTGTGTGGAAAATTTAAAAAGAATGGGGTGATGTTTTTCCTGCTTTCCCCAAATCTGATTCAGGAGACAATGCAGGAATCTTCTAGAGAACATTATGCAGCAGCGCGGTGACCGGTGCCAGTTAAATGTCTGATGACTGCTAAGTAGCAGGGAGCTCTCTGGTCAGAAGCATTTATGGAGAAAATAGGTTTTGAGTTGTGGTTTTGAAGGTGAGGAATAAGAAGCAAAGATATTAAGCAGAAGGTTCTGTTTGATTACTAGTGGAGAGTTGGAATCTTCAATAAATTTTAAAATTCTCTTCTATCATAGATGAGCTAAGAAACTGTGGCTGAGGGCCTTGTATCTATTAGGACTTGTTAAAACAAAATGTGTGATGTGAAAAACAGTACAGAGAGGTTCATAGCCATTCGTCTGAGTTGACTTATTGTTGTTAGATAATGTGAAAAAATTCTGAAGAGTTGTGTGCTGAGAATTTATGCCTGCTGCTCATAGTGTGTCAGGGGACCAGAGCTAGTCCATGAGTTGTACCTGTCTGTAGGGAAATAAGTTAAAACATTGAAAGTAAATGTTTAGAAACTCGTAGAACAACTTGATAATACTGCAACATCTGAATATGTCATCATTTTTCTAGTTATTTCATTTTTATTTTACAGAAGTGTAAGACCATGATGTATTGGAAAATTTTTAAAAAAGTAATCCCCCACAGTTGATATTTGAGAAGCACTGAGTTTTACATTTTTTATGTCAGGAATACATACATACAGATAGGAAAATAACTATTATTTGAAAATGTGTATAATTATTGTTGGCCAAGGGTGGTGGTGGAAGAAATTGAATTATGGCTATATAGTCAGTGGGAGAATTAAGCCTCCCAAAACACTGGAGATGGAGTTTTGTTGAAAATGAGTTAATATATTAGAGATGAATACATTTGGAAACCTTAACAACAAGGTAGGTAAAGTTGACAACTGGAATGACAGCAAAAGGCATGAGATCAGAATCGCTGTGCATCACAAATGTGATCTAGACAGCAGGAGAATTTTCAGTAAGAAATCCTCTAGGAACAAAGTACCTTTGTAACAAAGTTAGATGTAGAGATACAGATATTCATAAAAGTAGTGATGACATCTTGCTAACTATTCTTGCTAAGGTGTGAGTTTGTATGTAGTGCAGCCACAGGTGACTGAGACAAATCTTAGGCAAAATGAGAAGCCCTTAGTATTTGTGTCTGCTGCCCTTGGCTTCCCTTTTATATCCTTCTTGGCCCTTTGCCCTCTATTTTAAAATCTAGTCATTTTCCTATTCAGCTTTCTCCCCTTCCCACATTAAAGCAAAACGGTTCTGGTGCTTGTCTGTTGCGTTTCTTGTTTTAACTGTGCTTTAGTGTGATGTTTCAGTCAATAGGCAGCTTTACCTGGGCGTTTGCATTTTATTTCTAATAATGGGATAACAAATTTCTACTTTCGTAAAGTTTTTAGGCGTTAATAACACGTTAAATTCTTTGGCGTTAGAGGACAGAGGCTTGTGAAGTACCATGTTTGTTTCTTCTGTCTTGATTTTTAAGCTCTTTGTTAGGGCGAGGGAGGTGGGGTCACGAGAGGCTGCTTATCTACCGCGGAGGCGTACTTGTGAGGAGACACAGCTGGTGGAGGCCTGCTTCTGGGTTATTCTGCTTGAGGTAAAAGTTTACTAACAGCACTTTTTTCACTTCTTTCCCTGTTTGATCTCAGTGTGGACCCTCTTTCCCACTGTACTCCAATCTTAAGAGCATATGTCCCCTTTTCTACCATCTCTATTACAAAATTTACTGATGGTATGTATCATACATTTTCTAATTAATCTGACATTTAAAATTTTTTGTGTAGCATTTCTGTTCTAATGTCTTTGAAAGATGACTTTTACATTTCTACTTTAGGGAACAAAGTAGGAGTAACAAACTGGAGAGTTTTATGGTAGAGTTCTTCTATGGAGAAAGCTAAAGTAAATTTGGAGAAATTAATAGAATTATGGTGTAGACAATCTGGGGTGTAAATCATGCCTTAATCCTTCTGGTGGTTAGGCTCATTTTTGAACATGGAACCAAGCATTGATCTCAGGGGAAATAAAAGATGAAAAAATGGAGAAGATATTGAAAAATAACCAAAATCTTAATGGGAATCATAATCTAAAAATTCACTTGTAAAACCATTTTTTAAAATTTTATGTATGTTCTCAAATATTGTTTACTTAGTATTCAGTTTTTCAGATCAGTCACATTAGTGTCTTTTACCCATGGGTATTGTGCAGTGAAGTTTCTATGGAAAATTGTGTTTAGAATTCCAAATTAATACACCAGGAACGATTCTTCTTTTGCTGGAATCAACTAAACCTACATTCACCTCCATTTGCTGCACTGTGGGATGTGCACTGCCCCACGTCGAGTCAGATGTAGGTGAGCTTGTGGACTTAGGATATGTCTGGGTCCCTTACTGAAGCTGTAGACTTGTTGGGAGTCCAAGTTCCTGTAGGCGGGGTCACCGTGGTTCCTGTTCATAACTTGCTCAGAACTGCTGATGAGTTTTCACTTCTCTCAAAGAGCAAACAGTTAGGAATAGTTATAACCCAGTGGTGATGAATAATGATCTAGATTTTAGGGTTTGGAGTTGGATGCCAGGCAGTCCGAGTTGAATCCCTGTATCTTCACTGATTACCTCTGTGTCTTTAAGCTTAGTTAAATCTTTGTTTCTTCATTTGCAAAAAGAATAGTACTTAGTGGGTGCTGGGTAGAGTTGTTCAGAGGACTAAATGAGAAGCTCCGCTGAGCGGTAGCTGTTATTGGTGATCTTTGGTCTTAGCCAAACCTTTCTAACCTAGTCTGAGAATTGTTAACTATTACTAAACAAGTGAATATCTGTTGCTGCTCACTGTGGGTCAGGCTGCATTTGTACTGCCCTTTGGAAAAGCCATTCTCCTGTAGTTGCTTTGAGGATGTCCATCTTCTCTTTGAGGTGTTCTGGCCCCTCCTCCCCCAACATTAATGTTTTGCCTCCTCCTCGACATAGTTGTTAGCTTTTCGAACATATACTCTTCAAATATGGTAAAAATACATTTGGAATTTTCTCACGATGCAGTGGCAAATAGATAGAAACTCGATTTCATTATGTTGACAATAATTTCCTGTATCTGTTTCAGGTTATATGATATACTTAAATAATTCTTTTATAAACTTAAATTTATTATATTTTATTATATTATTTAGTCACTCTGTCAATTCTTTGAGAGGTATTGTTTTTTCTATTTTACAGATTGGGAAATGGAAGTTTTGAGAGATCAAGTAATTTACTTGGAATAACGTAAATAATATTTAGTTAAATTTCAGAGAAAAACAAGTCTATCTAGAGCAATATGAGAAGGGTAGGATGACTGAGTCTTCTGTAAGGTGAAAAATGAAGAGGTGGTGGAGAGATGCCGCTGGAAACGCACAGAGGGGAGATAAAACACTGATCTTATGCCTGCCTTTTTTTTTTTTTTCCCCATTTATGTGATTATTGCAGTGTAGGTTTCTGTAAACAGTGTAAATTTCTAGGGCAAGAATACACAATTAAGCTTTTGATGATGGGTAATTTTTCAGAAATGCTGCACAAATTTATATTTATACTCACGGTTGCTGGTTTTTCTATAGCCTTGAAAACACTGAGATGTAAAAGGCTTTCATGTCTTTGTCATTTTATTGTTTTACTTTTAAATTTGATTACCAGAACTGTTGAGCTTCTGTGTTTATTGACCTTTGGTGTTTTTTCATATCTTTCACTCACTTTTCTGTTGGACTGTCTTTTTTAACTTGTTGTCAACACTTGGTATATTAAGCATTTAAGCTGCTTCTATCAGATGCTTCCGTTTCTCCCCCCATTTTGTTTTTGGTCTTGAATTTCATAAGTAATTCATGCCGTCAATTCTGAAATGTCATACTTAACGCTGATTGTCTTTTATTAGGTACATTAAGAAAAGAGGAAAATATTAAGCTCCTTTTTGTTAAAATAGCATGATAATTTCCTGTCTGATGAGCTAGTGATTTTTAAACTGAAGGGACTGTCACTGTTTTTATGTAAGTTGAATCCACTATCATTTTTGTTGCTAATGGTCTATGTAGTAATCAACCTCCCTTAGCAAATGGATACGTTCTCTCCGGTGCATTTTAATTGTCAGACTTAAATATGGTATTCTTCCTGTTGTTTAACTCCAGTCTCTATTCTTTTCTTAAAATGATAGATTAGATTAGATTGAAATTTAGTATGATAGTTCTTATAGAAAAGGACTAAACTTTGAAAGACTTAATTTTATTTTCCTGCTAAATAAATGAGTACTCCAGGTTGAACTTCCAGGATTGCGTTGAGATAAAGATGTGCTTTGGAAAGAACAGATTAAATTTTGTTTTAACAAATTACTTCAACCACGTACTTTCTGTACTTTATTGTTATTGGTACTTTGTGTGCAGTGACAACTTGCTTTTGTTGAGTCAAGAAAGAGTCTTCCGGATTTATAACTGCAAGGGAATTTTATTCTATCAGTTGACTGAAAAAGGATCTCTTGAGAGATTTTTATTTTGGAGGCTTTTTTTTGGGTGTGTGTGGTGGTTTGATGTTTAACCCTTTACCATATTTAAATATGTGACCTGGAACAGCATGCCTTTCTATATGGTGTGTGATGCTGTTGACTGAAGTCATTATCCATCTTTAGCTTTGGAGATTTTGAGGTTTTCTTCTTACCTAATAATGATAGCTTAGTAAAAGTATGGTGCATTTGCCACTTGGACCCAGGAACTCGTGGATCATTCTGAGATCATCTGATTGGCTTCATTACACTCTACTCTGATCACTGTGTTTACGAAGTGTAGTAGCTGATATTTAAGAGCTGGGCATTACTGATGGTTCATCCCTGTTTCCCTAGGAGGTATAGGGGTCAGGAATAAATTAGTAAAGGTGAGTTTAGAATTCTCATTCACAAACATGCTAGCCTAAGTTTTAAGCTAAATTTAACCAAAGCTATGTAATTTTTCCCAACTCTATTTAATTTCCAAAATTTGTTCTCTTTGCATTTTGAAATTGGGGAGGAAAGAGTGGCTTAATTTTATTTCTTTGAATGAAGTCTCAGTAGCTAGAGCTTCTCATTGATCTCATTCATGCAGGTTATATTCAAAGAGAGATTGATTCATTTAGGAATTTGCATTTGGTCATTTTAGGATTAGCTAGAATAATGTTAAGACTGTAGTATGTTAAGGAATATTAAAGAATGTGGGATGAGTTTTTTTTTAAATTGGAGGCAGAATACCATAGTTAAGAGTACGAGCTGTGAAGCCTGGCCTCATGTTAATTTTGAGATTATACAGGCAGTTTATTTTAACCTCTTCGAAGCTTCACCCATCTCATCTGGAAAGTTGGTGTTATTGTTGTGCCTATCTCACAGAATTCTGAGTATTAAATACATTGAGTATAAAGTACTTGGCCTGGCGCCTTGAGCTTGTCAAATAGTAGTTGTTGCTGCAGTCTCCTATTGCTTTTAAATCTGCAGTTGAAAAACATGCTTATCTGTTTCTGAATGTATAAGATTACTTTTGATTAACCACTGCCTGCCTTAATTTTAATCTTAGTAAAAGGTGAAGGTATTATGAAGATATTCTGCTTCATTTCAAGATTGAATTTAAGCAAGAGTACACATATAAATAAATCAAAAGGGAAACTTCTGCTAATAAGCAAATAGGTATTTTAGCATGATTGTTGCTTTTGACAAGGGACTGAAATTCATGTAAAAACTTTTATGGTCATTACAGGAGATGTTTATTGTAAAAATAACTTTCACAACTTACAACTTTACTTATTTGCACTAAAAATATTTTAATAACTTTGGGATATAATTTTATTTTCCTACATCTTGTAATCTGGTTCTATTCTAAAGCAAAAGAAAAAAAGTTGTAGTTTCGTGTTCCAGTTTTTTAGGAATTGAATGTGGCCTTGCTTAACAGGTATTCTAACTGATTTCATTTTTGGTGGCATAAAACTGCATTGTAACATTGAGGTTTTAAGAATGGAAGTGATAACTTTTGTAGGCTTTCTTACATTAATGTAGATAATATTATAGTTTCTTCTCTGAGGATCTGTCTCAGTAGAGCTTAAAAATATGTTTCTTTGTATGTATTTCCTGTTTTGCTGTATTTGATATAATTCAGATCAGTTTTTACCAGGCAGAGCTCTCTGTTTTCATCCTCTCAATTTGTATGTGATTTCATCCTCTCAATGTAATGTGATTAAAAAAGGTATTTTTTAATTTGCAGTTGTTTACCTGCCCATGAGGCTTTAACAATGACAGTCTGTTTTAACATAGACCTACTTTCTGTGACCTACCCACAATCGCTCCTACAACTGTCTTTATTTAAACAATGAAACGTAAGGAACCTAATGTATTTCCATGAAAAGCCTACAGTTAGTGATAATGAATGGCAGGACAAAATAACAGCACAATCTTTGAGACTGACTTGTTTTTGTTTTTGATTTTGAAATCTTAACCTGTAGAGGAAAATTGGAATCTAATCTACAATTATTTGTAGGTTTGGATTTACTAAAATCCAAGTGTATTAAAACACCCAGTTAACTAATAAATTAGATAGAGATAGCTCTCTATGTTTGTATGGAAATATGGTAATTTATTTGATTTTAAACATTTAGATGTTTTTAATCAGTTTGGGGTCTGTTTTTTCCCAGTAACTTTAGACTAACCACTGATGGTTAATGGAATTATACTCTTAAATTTAGTTCTCATAATTACAAATATGCTTAACTCTCAGGGCATTTGATTAATTGAGGGAAGACCATTGTGAACCAGAAGAGGTTATAAAAGAGAAATGCAAGTTTACTTCCAAATAAATATATAGTAAATTCTAGGCCAGAGGTTTCTGTTAGTGGACTTCAGACCCATAGGGGTGGCAAGAGGTAAGTGGCTGAGTCGTTACTGCAAAAGTCAGTGGGTTAATATATTCATTAAATATTGTCTGAAGGGACGTTAATTTTCCATGTATGTGTCCTGCTATTTTCCAAGTATGTGAAGATGTTCTGATTAATAAAATGCAAATCATTTAAAAGTGCCCTTCATAGTGACTCTAAATCATCCTTCTCTGTTTCAGAGTATAAGTAGTGAAAGCAGTTATTATGTTTTTAATGTTCAAAAGGGAGTTCTTAAAATTCAGAGCATTGGAAACAATGTTGTCCTAGGATAACAATTTGATTTCTCTAGTTAGTTTTATCACTAATGATTAATTATAATATATAATAACAAAGCCTGTGATGTGAAGCGTCGTAGAGATGATGCTGTTTTGCACTTTTACCAAAAGAATTGTGCTCTGAAAATTGATCTGTAACAACATTTTCTGTACAAGCAGGGGTATTTATAGAACTTTTCTTTTTTTTTTTTTTTTTTTTGCTAGACTGTGAACTTTTTAGGGGAGGAGAATAGATCTTACCATTGTATTTTTAGGGAGGTAAAGAGCCCCATGCTGAAATGTTAAGTGCATGAATGAAAAAAAATGTGTGTACATTTAAGCTTCTGAACTAAAACAGTCCTAAAACCTAACTTTTACTGTTCTTCCTTTTGACAGAATCTAGAGACTTATAAATAAGTCTCTAACAAATAAGGTTAGGAATGAGAGTAGATGTCTCTTAGTCCTAAACCATTGGAATGGACTTCTGTGGACCAGGGCAAGGATTTTTGAAGAGCCAAGGCTTTGGAGGCTATGAGTAATGTTATTGAAGGCTCTGAGTATTTAGTTGAAGCTCTAATGAATTGGGATGTTGAAATAGTTGAAACCCTGTCCCTTTTTGTTTTGTGGAGTGGCTCCAGTTTCTTTCACCACACGTTGTTTCTCACCCAGGGCTTTTCCTTGAGATTCTCTAGAGCTTTAGTACTTGGGGGCGATCACCAGACCAGCAGCACTAGCAGTCTTGGGAGCCTTTTAGAAATACAGAATCTCAAGCTTCACTCTGGACCTACTGAATTAGAATCTTTATTTTAACAAGATCCCCAGAAGATTCATATATTCATTATAATCGAGAAGTGCTAGTCTGGAGTATATTTCTTCTTATTGTCCTTGAAAACTTCTTATCCTTAAAAACTATTGTTCGAGCCCTGAGTTGTTTTTCCCATGTCCAAAAAAAGAGTAAGACTATTTTCAGCTACTATCTTATTGTGCTGTTTAGATTTTATGAAGAATGATAAAGATCAATCAGTTGTGTAGTGAATCTTGAGACTTAAAGTAAAAATTGCATATGTTAGAGGGAGGAGAAAAAGAGTTACATGCTCTCCTGGATATTGTGCCACAGAAACAAAAAGAGATTGGGAATTTTGGTGTTGACCTGTGTTGACTGACTAGGAAGTAGAGTAGGAAGGCTAATTATTTACTGATAGGACACGACATCTTAAAATGCTTCCATTTCATAATAATGAGGGGCTGGACTGGCAAGGCTGTCAAGAGAAGTGGGTCAGCTGGGTGACATACCTCCTTTTGTCTTGTGTGGGGGAACCATCACATCCTCAAGATGGGTCTAGGAAGGATGGCTAGCAGCTACAGGGAAGGGAAGAGGGGTTGTGCCAGTGTTTGCGCTGGAGGAGGAGTTTGGAGTTTTGTAGAACTCAGAAAACTAGGGGAAAATAAACATTTCCCACAAAATTTTGTTTGCCCTTTTGTCTCCTGATCTTCATTTTACTTTTCCATTTCCTGTAGCCTTGGCTTGCATTTAATCACCAATAGCTGTTTTTAACCCAGCAGCTCTTTCCCTGGCCAGGCCTTCACCTTCTCTTTCTGTTGCAGTTTCTGTGTTCCCATCCTTCACCTAGATCAGTGATTCTCAAATGGGCACAATTTTGTCCGCCTACTCCCACAGGCTGTCAAAGTTACTTTTGGTTGTCACAACCATGGCAGATGCTGCCATACATCTCACAGTGGCCCGGGACAGCCCTTCACAGCAAAGGATTATCCAAAGTCTGTAGTACTGAGGCTGAGAAACCCTAACCTGAATTATTGCCAGAGTCCATTAATTGGTCTACCTGTCTCCAGTTTAATTGTCATTCGCAGGCTTTAAAGAGTTTCCCATTGCCAGCAGAATGCAGTCCAAACTCCTTGGCATAGGATGTAAAACAATTCATGGTGTTTTATTGCTTTCAAGCCTCATCTTTTGGTTGGCCCTCTACTAATGGTAGACTGAGTACTTCTAGCTTTCCCATAACCACACAGTGCCTGTGTGCCTGTACACACTTTTCCCTTGTCTGCAATACATAATCCCCGTGTCCTGCCCTTTTTTTTTTTTTCCCCCTGTCTAGGTACTCACTCCTCCTTCAACACTGCTCAGGTATTTGCCTTCTCTGTGAAGGCTTCTTTGCCTCTCTTCTATTTGTGTTTTGATTATATACACATTTATTATATCACAATGAGTGTGACCTGCTTGCATGACTTTGTTACCTACTAGATTATGTCCTCTTTTTGAGGGAAAGGTGTGTGTTTTATCTGTCATTGTATTCCAGGTACTTAGAACAGTTCTTGATACAAAGTAGGCTCTCCAGTGTTTAGTTGAAAATACATTTTTCCTTCAAGGTATAAATAATAGTTCATGTAATTTGGAAATTAGCTTACAGATGAGATTTTACTGTAATTTACATGTGCTCTTTTTTGCCTCACCAGTCATTCTTTGTATTACTGCCCTCTTTTCACATGTCATTTATCGTCTGTTGCTTATAATGGTACTTACCTGGTATTGATACCCTAGGCGTTTTCATTCACTATCAGATAGAAGGTTTTACTTCTTGTTTAGACTTTAATCTCTGGCTATTTATTGAAGAAGCTCAAATCTGTAATGATACAAGTTTGGGGATCTCCTACCTAAGAGGAAAGGACTTTGGCTAATTACTGGTTTTAGAGGGGATGGGGTGGAGGGAGAGGAATAATGAATTCCTCTTTGGAAAAAACAAGAAACATATAATAAAAGCTGTTGGGGAGGGAGAATTATACATTGGTTTTATTTAAACCCTTTTTTCTATATTTCTTAGTGCACTCCTATAAGAAAATACATTTCATTAATTGTAATAATCAGGTTAAAAACAAGTCTGGATTTGTGATGGATCTAAATGACTGGAGAACATTTAAAGCAGTAATTTTATTGCTTTCAAATATATGACTGGAATTTAGGTGTCCTTATATAGATCCTATTTCACAGATTGTGACTTTGTTTAAATAAGTGTTTGATTTGTTGAGCTCTTGGTAGGATAATCTTTAGTCCAGATATTTTCTAAAATATAAATTTTAAATTAGTGAAGGCTTAATGAAGGCTACGTTATTTTTGCTGTATGTCAAAGCCTTATAGTTGTGAACTAAGTTATTAAAAATAGATTGCTTTAAAATTCTTTGTTTTTTTAATTTAATTTTTTAATTGAAGTATAGTCAGTTTACAGTGTGTGTAAATTTCTGGTGTATAGCATAATAGTTCAGTCAAAATTCTTTCATTTATAATATGGTTCTGAAGGGTGTATTTTTATTCTCATTCGCAAAAGTTACTTGTGATGTAGATGCAGAGAGCAGTTGGTTCAGGATTGTATGGAGGTGGACATGTTTTAGCCACATGAAACGTACTAAGAGCTGTAATTACTGGGGAGGTAGGTAGTCTAGTTGCCTTTATTATGCAATTTTAATTTTTCCCCCTCCTTAAATCAAATACAGCATAGCAGAGGCCCATTTGTGGAGTGGAGAATCTAATTTACATAGAATAATTTCCATAGGCGTTATTTTCAGTATCATTTTGAAATTTAGGAATCAGGTGTTTTCTTCAAATTGGTTGTCTTTGTACTGGAAAATTATTTTCCTTACATATTTTATATAATTGACACCTGAAGAAAGTTAATTTTAACTATTTGCTTCAGCAATCTTACAACGGAACAATGAGTAATACAGATTTTCTTATTTCAGGTCCTAAGTTAGATAACTTCCCAAGAATGTGTCAGTATTCCTTAAAGGGAAAAAAAATATACAAATTCCTTTAAGGTGCAATTTTGTTCAAATTCGCTATAAAAAAGAGAAGTAAGACAGTGGAAACTATCATTAACTTTGACATGTAAAAAAGCCCTGCCAACCACCATTAAGATTGTTTACTAACTTTATTATAATATTAGCCAATGAATCTATGCTTTTATTGGAGAACTTATTTAATTAATATCGGATGGTTCAAATTACTTAATTTGGAAGACCAGTGAAATTTGTGTATTTTTGTTAAGTCTGAGATTATTTCTCTTCATTGAGTACCTTAAGTTGAATGCCGCCTTTAGATTGGTTTGTAGTCTGCTCTAATGTGCATAGAATTTTAAAAATGAAAAAAATCCATTCCTTAGGAATTAGCTTCCTTTTTTAAGCAGAGTAGTTCTCAGGAAATAAGGTAGTGAGATGGAGAGCAGAAAAAGATAAGGTCTGAGGAATTCTTTTACCTGTATTTTGTGCCCTTGAAGCCATTTCTTCATATTGCAGTGAGAATAGGTAAGTGCCAGTGGGAAATATTTTGCAAAGCATTTACTTTGCTGATAAATTAATTTTCTATTCATTGAAGTCTTATAAAATTAGATTATATTTCATGAAAACATCTGTTGCTTTATGTAATATTGTTTTTCAGCCTGTTAGGACTGTGGGTTGTTTTGGAGGTGTGTATTGGGAGTGGGGGTGGGAAGTGATGGGTGGTGATAAGGACATTAGAGGGAATGTCTGTAAATTTTCCTTGTTTCCTATTCCACCATTCCTGATACCTTCTGTATGTTAGTTATGTTAGTTTAGATTAGTGTGGGGGATGTTAGGAGTGGCCTGGTTTCTTTCCTTCTTTTTCCTAGCCAAGGAAGTATCGCCTGGGGATGCTGGAGGAGAGGCTAGTTCCGATGGGATCAAAGGCACGAAAAGCAAAGAACCCTATCGGCTGCCTTGCTGACAGGTGTAAATCAGGAGTACCCATCAATATGGTTTGGTGGAACAGAGTCACAGAAAACAATTTACAGGTAAAAATAATTTTATTAGACATTTTTGAAAGTGAATATTTTGGCTGCTTTCTCTGTCTGTGGGGGTGGGGGGGATGGCTTAGCTGATACACTTAGGTGATTTAAAATTTTTTTTATTTTTAATTTTTATCAAAGTAAGGTTAGTGACCCATTAACTAAATGATTTTATTTGGTGGCTTCTTGAGTGTTCTCTGTTTATAGTATATTTTCCTTTTGTTTTGTTAAATATAGTTTTCCTTTTTTGGATTTTGTTAACAGTTAAGTTTAATTATTTTTAACACACAAAACTTTCCAGGGTACTACATTAAAAAATCATAATATAAAATTTATTACAGAAAATCTAATTTATTTGGAATCTGAACAATAGGAAGCTCCATATATTGTCTTTTTGTACATTTTTACTAGGAGATAAAAATTGTATGTAAAGAAACTTGTCAAGTGTTGGCTCTAAAACCAACTTCAATAGTATGTTGCCAAAGAGTTATTACAGATACATTTCAGTCTTTGCATTGTCAGTGCTAATGAAAATGAATTTTTGTAACTCATAGGCTAGCTTTTGTATAACACTGAATCTGAAGTAACTACAAAATAATTTGTTATATTCCATTTGAATTTGAATTATAGTTATTCTCATATAAAGAATTTAGTAATTGTATAATACAGATAGCTCTATTAATCAAAATTTCAGTTTAACTAGAAGTAGAATATCTTTCCTCCCAAACTTTGAGTAAATTATCATTTTTAATATATTGCTAGCCAAAAGCCTGTATATAATCCCACATACACATATCACACACAGAAAAGATGGAACAAAGTTAAAAAAATTGGTTTTATTTCTGTTACCAACCTTGCATTATGAAGGGTTCCACAGTATTTTGGTCTGTTTAGTATTATTGCCATATCAGTATCTGTGTTGCCTTGGGCACAGAAATAAAGAAGTTATTCCAAAACTATTGCAAAACATGGTATTTGTCCTAACTGAAATTTTGGTAGTATTTTTCTAAATATAAGGAAAAACAGGGAAATGGGAGTCCACATGATCAAAGACTTAAAATTTCAATGGAAATTTTTGGACGTGTCAATTATAACTAGTAATATAGCTTACTGAATTTTTATTTTTGGAATCAGGAGAGAGATTTGATGTGAATTGTTAGAATTATTTTTCAGTTTTAAAAAGAAAGTCCGAAAATAAATTGGGCCCTGATTATGTAAGAACAGATCCTAGTGGAACTGGAGCTGCTTGTCGGTTGTGGGGTGAAGCACTGACCGTGCAGAGGGCTAGCCCCTTGACCTCCCCCAACTTGTATCTCTTATCTCAGTGTCCATTTGAGGTGCTTCTTTTTATCACAGCTTGAAAAATCATTAGGTTAGTTTAATAATATATGCTGGAATTATGCTTTAGTTTTAATTTTTAAAAAGCTAGATATGCATTCAGTGTGCTAAAGATTGAATTGGTGGTATCTGAATCTAATATTTCAAATACTAATATTATTTTGTACTTCACATATGTATGTATATTTTTAAGGATATGAAGAATGCCGTATTAGTTTGCTCTAATACTGGAAGAGCAGTAATACCTTACACTATCTGTTGAAGTTGAAAAATACCCACCTGATGTCCATTACTGTCCTTGTGGATTCCTGAATTGGGCACTTGGTATTGTTTATGCAGAGCAAAGAGCGTATCAGTACACTTTTTTTCTTTTGGGGTTTCTATCTTTTTGTTCTATAAGAGAAATGATTTATATAAATAAATTCTGCACTAATTCTTTTTAATTTTTTGCATATAAAACTTTTAAAGGATTGTGTACTCAGACATATTAATCTTTCCTTTTTCTATTGTTTCCTTTCCTTTAAAGCTTAGGTCTTCTCAATTCTAAGGTCAGAGAAATATTTATCTGTTTTATTTTAGTGATATATAGCTATGTTTCTTTTAAATGATTACCTTGTGCCAGGCACTGTGCTAAGCTCTTTATATATTTTGTGTCTTTTGGTCTTCCAAATAGCTTATGGGACAAATTTTATTGTTAAATGAAAAAGTGTCTGCAGAGAAGCTAAGTAACATTAGGGTGAAACGGTAGTCGGTAGAGGAGCCGAAATTTGAATCTACGTTTGTCAGGCTTCAGAATCTCTTCACTTTTTGTAACATGGCTCTGACTGTATTATTGTGATAATTGGCTCAATTATCTAACTGGTAACTGAACTTCTATAGGACAACTTTTTTTAAGGATGAGAATGCATACTTAGTTTTCAAGACATGGACTGTAACTTATGCATAACTCTACAGTATTTATGGGGCCAGTCTTTTTCCCTCGTGATCCACTTTTTTTTCTCAGTGACATTTCTTTCTAGAACTTTAAACATTTCTTTACACTGATTTCTTAATCTTGTCCTGACATCTTTTTGGAAAACAAATTTTGAAAACAGAAGTTTTTCCACTTCTGAAAACAAAAGAAAACTAACCAAACAACTAACCAACACAAATCTTAAAACAACAACAACAATCACAGAAACTTTCTTTGAAAGTTTCTACCTGAATCATTTGTAAGTGCATTTATTTGCTTCAGTGCCGGATTTCTTTCAAGAGCCCTATGATTCCCACTTAGTGCTTATTAATAATCTTTTATTTATTTTCTACCAAGAATCTCTTGATATGGAATAGTCTGTCTCCTGAACTCATGACAATTGTAAAACAGTCATGCATGCTTTCATTCTAAAAATATATATATATAATATGCTAATCGGAAAATAAAAGAAACTTAATATTTTCCTTATATTGTACAGGTAGGTTGGTGGAGTCTAAATTTATTTTTCATATGGCTATTGGAGATACTGATAGGGCCCATCTGGCCTCCTTTACTGCTTTTGTGGAGTTCCCTCCTAGGGAGTCTTGAAATGGATTCTATTCTTTTCTCTGCTTTCTTTACAACCCATTTTTTTCCTTCAATGCTTGCAGTTTGGTGGTGTCAAAATTTTGCTGAAACTGCTCTCAAAGTTTATCAGAGATCTCCTTAATCAACAGACCCAGCAGTTCGCTCCAATACTTAGTACTGCTGGCTGCCTTTTTATTTGAAACTCTTTCCTGTGTGCATTCTTGACTCTATTTCATCCCTGGCTTCTTGTGAGCTTCTATCCTTGACTCACTTGTTCTTTGCTTTCCCCTGTATGCCTGAAGTCTTAAATTTTTATTTCTATTAGAAGTGTGTTCTGAGTTCAAGACCCAAATCTTTCATGCCTCCTGGTATCCTTGCATGTAGATACAGATCCCTCTGTCACTGCAGATTTGGCATGTCTGAAACAGTGTGTGTTTTCTGTTCTCCAGATACACTGCTTCTTTTGTATTCTCTTACGTTCCTTCTTCAGTTAATGGCTTTATCATCTTCCCAGTTACTGAGACTACATATCTTCACTTCTTCCCTGTTATCACCCACATTCCACCATTTATTATGAGAAGGAAATTACTGAGGTTTGACTGCCCATTAATTGAAAGATGATGCATTGGGCAGTTTACATTTGCCATCATATTAAAGCCTTACCACAATGATGACATATTATCCCCATTTGACAAATGTGGAAATTGCAATTTAGAAAAGGCTTATTATTCTTAGTAAGTGATACAGATGGGATTCCAGCCCAGATCTATTAAATTTTAGTCCTGAGATTTCCTACTGTATCTTCTGCCTCTAATCCCCATTCCTTAAAATTCTGCAGTATCTTTTTCTTCTTTCCTTTTTTTAATACAACTGACATAGAATATACCCTAAGTGTATTTTCTGAATAATTTTTGTCAAATCCCTTCAGGGTCTGTTCTGCCTTTTAGGGCTGTCTCTTTTTAACTGTCTGCACATACTAAATTCTAATCATATGGAATCTTTCATACCTTATATGATATGAAATGCCCTGTCAGTTCTCAGTACCTTTATATCTCTGTACCATTGTTAATCGAGACTAAAAAAAAAAATCTTTCTTCCCTTTGCCTTTGAGAGTAGCTCAAATGCTACCTTTTCTGTAAATACTTGTTCCAACACTTCAAAGAAAATTTTTTTTTTTACTGTTTTCACAATACTTGGTGTCATTTAACTGTTGATCTCATTCTGTTTTATATTAAGTTCGTTTACCTGTTTATCTTTTCCCACTGGATTGTAAATATGTGTGACTAGGCATGTGTTGTTTATTTTTGTACCCTTAAGGTATTTTGCTTATCTCTGAATGTTGTTTAATTTTATTTTCTTAGGTAGTATGTGAAATTTGTGGTAATTTAAGAATTTGTATATTTTGAAAAGTTGATCATAGGTTTTTTGGGATTTATAGCCACCGTATATTATTATTGTTTAGTTTTATTATCACATATGATTTAGAACATAGGGTGGTGATTTCTTTTGAAAGATTAACGGATCTTTTTTTTTTTCGTTTTTTGTTTTGTTTTTTTAAAGTCAAAATTTAACATTTTCCAAGTGAGACCAGCCTAGGTTCTTGGACTCTTGCATCAATATTAATTGATAAGAGGCCAGATGAGAAATTCAGGCAAGGCTTTATTGGGGCTCATGCTGTAGCACAAAGGAGCAAAAACAAGTAACAGGTGCCCTTCTTTGCTCCCCAGAGGAGGGTGTGTGTGGCAAGCTGCTTCCTTAAATGGGGTGAGCGTAGGGGCGGGTCAGTGGTTCGGGCCAGAGGATTGGCTTAGATGGTCTGCCTACCCCCTTGGTGCTGTGTGCAGGGATCATGCACAGTACCTGCTTTTGTTACCAACACCTCAGAAGTGCCTTTTGGGTTTCTGGTCTTTTTGTATCTTGTTCATAATTGCCCCCACTGTGTGCTGTTACTTTTCATCCCTTGTACTAAGTTTCTTTGTATTCTGAATCTTGAGGAGATGTTTGTCCAGATGCAGACACTCCAGTAAAGGATTCCAGCCTGTCTCGCAAGTATTTTTGATTTTTAAAAAAAAAATTGTTGAAGTTTAGTTGACTTACGGTGTTTCAGGTGTACAACAGAGTGATTCCGTTATACTGATATTTTTCAATTTTCTGAGCCTGGTAGTAGTCTTTCTCACTTCTTGACAGTGCTGTGAAGTGACAGAGCGTCTCCATTTTGTACTTTTCTCATGGTCTCAGTCTAAACACCAAGCAGGTGGCAGATGGAAGGTCACCTGAGACTCCACATTCTTTATTTCACCTAAGTGCAAGTTCACTTTTATCTCCGCCTAGGATGATTGCCCACTGCTCTGCCTGACCAATCTGTATGTGGATTCACGAGTTTTCGTTTGTTCTGTGATTCCTTAATTCAAATGCCATTGTTCAGGATTGAAATATTACCTACCTTCCAGAATTGTTGTCAGGATTCAAATTTCTAAGCACATGGTGGTTTGTGCTCTCACCCCTAAACTTTGTCTTTATGTTTATTTTGGGCGCTGTCTCTCAGTTAATGGTGCTCAGATGTATGTGGCATCGTGCTGGATATAGTATGAGGCAGTGACACTGAATGTCTTTTAGGGGCTCTCATTTTAATGCTGACTCATTTGAATAGTTTTAAAAATTATTTTGAAAATGGTTGTTTTGAAGGGATAACAGTGTGTTCCCATCCCTCCTGTAAGAATTAGATGTCAACTTGAATGGAAGGCTGGGAAATGCATGATTTTGTAAACTTCTCAGGGTATTTATTGTAGGTTAAGATTTACCTAAAAGTAATGACATATCAAATAAAGTCTTCTTCATTTTGTCTTAGGCCTTTGGAAATAGTGGGGTTATGAATCATAAAGTACTAGCATTTCTGTTGCTTTAGCCTACCCCGGGAATGGTGCTGTGGGGTGTGAGAGTCATACTTGTTAACACCTCTTTTGATGGAGTTTTTCCCCCTGCGGTCTGATTAAATGGTGTTTCTTGTTAAGTGTTTTATTTATAAGAATACTCACATTAAAATCTCTTGGCCCACAAATTCTTCTGTGAATTCTAGTTGCTTATTACTGGTGCTTTTAAGATCCTAGGGAGGTTTTAGAAATTCACTGGATGTACTTCACTCCTTAGTTATCACTGATTTTTTCATGTTATTTAAGGAGATTTCTAGTTTCTATGCCCCAGGAGATGGAGTTTTTTTGAGTTTTAGATGGAGTGGATTTGAATTTATAAGCGTGAAGCTTCAGCCTCTCCGCTCAGAGTTCCTTAGGGCTTTGAGAAGTCACAGAACTAGGGTGCAGCTAGAATGACACTACTGTAGATGTTCTACCTTGTCACCCCCAGCACATCCCAGATCTGTTCTTTTCTCTTCTCTGTAGCTGCTCTTCTAAAACTTTAACGTTCTCCGCAAACCTGCTCATGGCCTCTCTGTCACTTTTGACTAAATGCCTTGTGCTCTTTAGAGGAGGGGAAAAGAGGGCATGGAGAATGACTTGCCTCGTGTGTTGATTTCTTACCTGTGCACGTTTTCACTCATACCCTTCCGTGTCCCTCTTGTCTCAGACAAGAGGTGCTCCTTTACTACCTGCTTCAGAGCCTGTCTTTAGTCCCTCTAGCAATTTATTTCATGATTTATCCCTTTTCAGCTTTAGGCAGACTCTCCCTTGACGTGATTCCTTCTTCCCAGCATAGACATGTCATGTTTAGTCTCGTCTGTTTTGGAACCCCAGGACCAAGGAATGCTACATGAGGAAATGTTCTGTGGAAACATTTGGAAAACTTGTGATACAATTAGAGAAATGCTTCCTACTTAGTGCTACTTTTCACCTTTCATTCATCCGTCAATCCCCAGTGCTCGCCTTTCCCTCTTAGTGCTCTACTGAAACTCTTTTTGCTAAGGTTCCCTAACTACCAAAATTGACCATTCTCACTTCTGCTGCTTTGTGATGTAGTCCATTCCTCTTTCCTTGGAACTGTTGTACCCCTGGCTCTTAGACAGTTCTTTGTTAGTCTCTCTCAAGGACCCCTTGTCTGTTGCTGTGCCTCCGGGACTCCCCCAGGCTCTGTCCTTGACGCTCCTCTTTCCCTCCCCACGGTGCCCCCGGGGATCTCACTGCCTTCATTATTTCATCTGCTCCTGATTCATAGTTGACTTTTAGATAATTTTTTTCTCTTCCCAGTCCTCTGCACTCACTCTGAATTCTAGCTTCTTCTGGACATCTTCATTAGTATGGCATAAGGCTTTTTAAAATTCAGTATGTCTAAATCCAGTTGTCTAACTTGTGAGTTCTTGATTCTTCTGTCCTCTGTGTCTGCCACATCCTTCAGCCACTAAGATCTGTTGGTTGTGCTACTTTGAAATGCTCTTTACTTTTACTGTTACCGAGGTGCAGTTTGGGCTCACCTTCATTTCTTACCTGGGCTATTATTGTAGTCTCTTTCATGGTTTCTGCTTCTGGTCTTATGTTTCAAACCACTAGTTGAATGATTATCTGATCTTGTTTCTCATCTTTGTCTTCTGTTCTTTGTCATTAGAATAAAATCCAAATCCCTTAGAAAGGTCCCGGGGGTGTCTCTGGATCGCACTGTGAGTACTGGTGCAGACCCGCTCAGCTGTCTGCAGCGCCTGACGAGTAACATGCTCTTCCTGCCTCTGCCTCTGCACGTTCAGTTTCTTTGAACATTTGCTTTGCTTACTGTGGCCTTCTCTCTGTCTTGACTCAGCAAACTTGTCTTTTAGGATTCATTTCAAACTTATGGTCTTATGACCTAATCACTTTCCCATAGCTCTTATGTTGCTATGATTAATGTGTGTGTAACTTTTGTCTTACAGGCTAGCAATGTATGGCACACTATAGACACTTAGTATTTTGTGAAATTGGGTTCAAGGTACATTCTATATATGTGAAATGCTGGCCTGTAAACTGCTAGAACATGGTGCCTGTGTTTTGTGTATGTTTTTCACATTGCCTAGCACAGGGCCTTTTATTATTAACTATTCAAATAATTGAATGAATTAACCTGCATTAATGATTATATTGTAAGGTGAGTATTTGGCCTAAAATTTAATGTTCTGAAATTTAATGCTTTGTACATTTTCTTAATCTTTTCCTTTGGTACAGTTTCATGACATAAAATATCATCATGGGAAAATGTTTGAAAAATCTTAATATATGTTAAAATTTGTGATTAAATCTGGCAGGACTCTGGGCTAGAGAGAATGCCTCTAAGTAAATCTCTCTTACTGTGCAATGTGACGCATAGGTTTTTACTGTTACGTAATTATGGACAGAAGACATACATGGGTTTACAAGGTAATTACCACTGTACAGGGTAGTTACCACCTCTGAAACGTGGCGATGGTCTTCCACTCTCCTGGACAACTCATGGACTGATCTGAATGGATATTTGTGCTCCTTTTAGGTAGAGTAATATTTTTTCCAGCTTTATTGAGGTAGTTGACACATAAATAGATTATTGAGATTGCTTCTGTGACCGCTAATGATTACTGCTATTGGAGAACTCTGACTTTGACATGATAAAAGGAGCGTTTCATTTGTTTCTGTTTTTAAATGGTTTCTATCCTCCAGATACAGATTTTGCTTTTTTATCTACATTGCTCCTACTAGTCTCAGTTTGAATATTGCATATTCTATGCGACTTATAGTAATACCACTTCATTTAGGGATGATGGTTTACAAAGGAAAGGGAATGGTGTAAATGGCTTTGTAATTTACAAATCTTAAACTTTCTGAAAAGTTTTTTGGTAAAAATTACATATACTTATCGAAAAAATACAAATACTACAGAGAAGTACAAAGAAGGAAGCAAAAATGTCTTCAGTTCCGTCACCACCTAGGGGCACAGTCTCACTTAATGTTTTAGTGAGCATCTTTAGTTGTCATCCTTTTACACACCTGCATACAGACACAGACACACACAGACAGGCCTTCTCTTTCTCCCCTTCCCTCCCCTCCCCTTTCTCTTAGGCATGTGCACACCATTTTACAAATAGCAGTTTGGTATAATTACTGTTTTGTGGCCTAATTTTTATTTTATTTTATTCTCAGTAGTGGTATGAGCCTCTTATCTTGGTAAATATATCAATTCACATGATTTTTAATGGCTACACACTGTTCTATGTACTGTAATCCACATAACTGGATCCCTATTGATAGATATTTTAGTTATCTGCCTCTCTCCTTTAAAAAATCATTTAAAAATGTGCTAAATGTAATCTTTCCTACTTGTGTGATTTTTTTTTTTCCACTTAGCCTAAATTACTAGATGTGGGAGTACTAGGTCAAAGGGCATGCTTATTTTTCATTTTGATGCATAGTATCAAACTGTTCTCAAGAATAGTGTTACCCATTTCTGGAAAACTTTTGAAAGATGAACTCATGAGCATCTTTGGAAATTCAAGTACCCATAGTTTTCATGCTCTTAAATACAGAGAATTACTTTAAGCTGAGTTCATGAAAATTTTCATTAACTATGATAACATAAAGCTTATTACTAATTGATTTTCATCTGGCAGGTTCTGGTATACACGTGCTACTTTCCCCTTGAGACAGTCAAATTATTAGTATGAGAACTTGTATTTAAAAGAACACTGATGTGAATCTCTTGGAAGCACTAGTGACCAGCTTTCCTCCACTGTCTCCACAAATCTAAATCTGGTTTATTTAGAAAATCATATTTCCTCTGTCAGGATGTTTATCAGAGGGCTCAGTTTGCTTCAGAAAATTTTCAAATTGTGATATTAGACTAATTTCACAATAGTTTAGTATTTATATTTAGCTTTTAACTTACGAGATGAAACTTGACTGATCTTAAGTAGATCAGTTTCTGAATAACCCAGAAGTTGGATATATTTTGATACATTTTAAATTGACCATATTTGGATATACTTGAAATATGGAGAAATGACAACCCATTAAGTAAAAAAAAAAAAAAACCTTCTGGAAACGTGAAGTTGGAGGTTCTGGTTAGCCATTTGACTTCTCCTTTCCATCGTACATTGTTCCTCTTTATTCTGTGTTATTTATGAACACTGGAGACTAGTGGAAATAGCTCTGAACAGTGCTGCCCTTCATGTCCATGGGTCTCATCTTTTCATGCCTCTTAAGATAATTTTATCAAAGCAAAATATTTGACTATTTCTGCCTTTTTTCCTCACTATCAGCACCCCATCTTCTACCTTTCCAAATAATTGAGTGGAGCCCTTGCCAGAAAACACACACACACACACACCCTCTACCTTGGACATGAATCTTTTGAATTAGTCCCAACTAGGCTCCTTTGTCACTCCGAAGAGGGAAGAAGAGTAGTGAAGATGGGAGATTTTGTGAAAAAAATATACAAAGCTAAGATTAGTATCAACATTTTATCTCTCTTTTTCAAAATGATTTCACTCAGTTAAGGACTAAAGTCATTAAACAACTTCCCATTTCCCCCTCATTTTTCTCCTCTTCTTCTTCCTTTCTTTTTCTGCCTTTCTCTCTCTTATCCTGGCTGAAAAGTAGAAGTAGAATGATTGGAGTTGAGCAAGACTGGAGTCCAGTTGGTCCGTTGGGACAATGTTGCAATAAACCTGAGTTGAGATGATAACAGCCTTAACTTAGGGCTTTGACAGTGACGTGGGTAGAAGTAGGTGAAAGTATTTAGGATGTAGAATAGACTCCATGACTTGATGCTTCAAAGATAGATTATCAAAAGGATAGTTGTGACATACTTTATCTGTTTAGGAAAGAGATTATATAGAAAGCACAATAAAACTTGAACAGAAAAACCAACTTTATATGGAAGTAATGTATTTTTTCATAAATAGTTTGAATTGAGGGTTGCAAAGTACCTCTTTGTGGGTGTCTGATCTAACCAAAACAAGGAGTTGGCTAAGTTTTATATATTTATAACTTAAGATGAAATTTGGAACGCTTTATGTTTTGAAAACATCGCCACTGCATTTGTCTTCTGGGCCACGATGGAAGAACAGGAATTAGACTTACCCTCTCTCCAGAAACAGCTAAAAAACTGAACAAAATATATGAAACAACAGTTTTCAAGGCGTTAGAGGTCAGGCAGTGAAGGACGATGATCCTTGACAGATGGGAAACCAAGGAGGTGAGCCCCATGATTACCTTAGCGTACTGTCTGGAGGCAGTATCCAGGCCTGGTGCCTGGAGTGGGACTTCAAGTGGAGTCTAGTGATCTCTCTAATTAAGGAGACCAAACTAGAAGTTTACAGAAGCCAATGTGGTTATAGTTACCAGAGAAGTACTAGAGAGGAGAGAGCTCATACATAGAGAGCTTTGGTTACTTGCAAAAGTTCCCCTTGAATTTTTATCTGAGTACTGATCAGAGAGTAGTAGTGAGGAGGCTACTTAAGCTGGAAAAAGAAATTCTTGAAAAGATCACAGAAACAGTTCTCAGAGCTCATGCAAGGCCGAGAGTTGTTCCTGTTCTCACCAGCCAACATGGGAGACATCATAATTCATGAAGCGTTAAGTAGGGTGATGGGAAGTCTTTTGCCTCAGTAGTTGGACCAAAATAGCCTTAGACTAAACGCTACCCTCATTTTTCCTAATGAAGCTTAAAATAGCAAGACCTGAAAGAATCAGACTAATTTTTAAGTGGTTTAATGACAATGGAGAACAAAGCACAAGGATATTTATAACAATTAAAAAAAAATCTAGCACTCAATGAGATAAAAGTAACAATATTTGGCATCCAATCAAAAATTACCAGATATGCAAAAAGTAATCCAATATGACTGGTATCCTTAGAAGACAAAGACATACCAGGGATGCATGGGCGCAGAGAAAAGGGCTGTTGCTGTGAGAACACAGTGACATGATGGCTTTCTTCAAGCCAAGAAGAGCTGCCTCAGGAGGAATCAAACCTCTTGGCACGTTGATCTTGAACTCTCACCTTCTAGAACTATGAGAAAATAAGTTTTTATTGTTTAATCCACTCAATGTGTGACATTTTGTTATGGTCCTAGCAGACTAAGACAGTCAGTGATAAGTTAAATATGTATATACTGTAGAACCTAAGACAGTCACTACAATAACAGAACAGAGAGGATTACAGCTAACAGACCAGGAGAGGAGATAAAATGAAGTTTTAAACAGTCAAGTTAATCCCAAAGAAGAACAAATAGCAAATAGCCAGACGGTGAGTAGATTTAAACCCAACCATGTTGGTAATCACAATAAATGTAAGTAGTCTAGACATCCCAATAAAAAGGTAAAGATTTTCAGATTGGATTAAAGAAAAAAGCAAACTCCACCTGTAAGAAGCTGACAAGAAAGCTACTTTAAATATAAACATGAAGTAGGTTGAAAGTTATACTATGCACTGGTCAAAAGACAGCTGGCATAGCTGTGTTCCTATCAGACAGAGTAGATTTCAGAGCAGAGAATATACTGGGAACACATTAGATAAAGATAAAGGGGACAGTTCATTAGGAGCATAGATACACCATTCTTAGACGTTTATGCACCTAGTAACAGAAGGTTAAAGTATATGAGACAAAGACTAGTAGAATTGCAAGGAGAAATAGACAGTGTTAGGGATTTCAATACTCCTCTCTCAGTAATAGAAGAGAAGGAAAATCAGTAAGAGGGGTAGAGGGTATAGCCCAGTGGTAGAGCACATGCTTGGTGTGCACAAGGTCCTGGGTTCAATCCTCAGTGCCTGTTAGGAAGAAAAAATAAAATTAAAAGGAGATGGGAGACGAACAACTCAATCAGTTTGGTATTTATAGAACACTGTACAACAAGAACTAAATACATATCCTTTTCAAGTGCACGTAGAATACTGACCAAGACAAACTAGTTCTGGGTCATGGAATAAATCTCAGTAAATTAAAAAAGTTCAAGTCATACAGATGTGTTCTCTGACCACAGTAGAATTAAATTAGAAACCAATAACAGAATCTTGGTTTCTTGAAGAATCAAGTATTTGGAAACTGAAAAACGCACTTCTAAATATCACTCATGAATCAAAGAAGAATTAGAAAGGGAAATTTAAAAGTATTTTGAACTGAATGAAAATGAAAACAGGTCAGTAGTTGTGCCACTGAAACAGTAATCAGAGGGGAAATTTATAGCACTAAATGCCTGTATTAGAAAAGGAGAAATTTTCCCAAATCAATGATTATCACTGAATATTAATCAGTACAAAATGAATGAAATATTAATAGAGGCAATGACATGGATGAATCCTGATACAAAGTGAATGAAGCTAGTAAAAAATATACCCCAGCACAAACATATGTATGTAAGATTCATTTATATTAAATTCTGGGAAATCCAGACTAATCTGTAGTGATAGAAAGCTTATCATTGGTTGCCTGGAGTCCAAAGCAGGGGAGCAGAAAGGAACGGGAGGGAGGGATTTCATAAAAGTTGGGGAAACTTTGGGGCATGATGGAGATAGTGATTTTCATGATTTGGGTAGTGACCTCCTATTGTCCACCTATGTCAAGAGTTATCAAAGTTTACATTTAAGTATGAGCAGTTGTTAAATGGCAGTTACCAGAATAAAACTGTTAAGAAAAATTTACCGGGTCATTCATGTTTCATTTGGAATAGAAAGATCACTGTTAGCAGCTTGCAAAGCTATTGGGAGGTAGAGCAAGTTAAGCTCATTACAAGGAGATATACTTTGGAAAATATTTTACGTTTTTTTGAGTTTACTATGTACTTTTTAAAAGCCTGACCAATATTCAGGGATACTAGTGATTTCTCAATCATTTGTCACATCACCTTAAGGCAACTTTCTAGGTCTTACAGACCTTTTGGCATATTTTCAATGAAATATTGCATAATATTTTGTGTTCTGTTTTCATTTAGTATAAACTTCTTCCTGTCATTCTATCTAATTAAAAAAAATGGCTGAAATTTTTATTTTGTTGCACTGTTTATTAAATTAGTCCCTTAATTAATAGAATTGAATAATTTTATTGTGTTCTTAATAAGTACTCTTATTTGTAGTGGAGTCCAGCAGAGTATTAAATATTGAATTATACTTTAAAAGTAACAGTTTCCAGGGAATCATATAGAAAAGTATAAAGTTGTTTTAATCCTGAGTTAGAAACCTCATTAGGAAATTATTTCATTTGTTAAAAAAAGCTTTATTGGTCATTTGTAAATAGGAAATACTCTCATTTTGTTTGGTTAGGATGTCTGAATTGAATAATTATTATTTCATTTAAAATATAATGACATTAATTAGACAACAGTACTTTTTAAGCTGAGGGTCGTAACTCCTGATTTAGTATATTTTTGTCCAGTGAGTAGGGACAGGGATCATATCCAAATGTTAGGGGATGATGTCAGTTTGGAGAACTCACAAAATAAAATGGACTTGGTTGTTTTGGATGTGAAAGTTGCAGTGTAGATTTAAGTGTATGAGAACCTAAAATCTGTTTTTATTAATGAATTCTCACAAAGTGAATGTATTATTTGACTTAAATAAACATTGATTTTTTTCCAAATGTACATTTAAAGCTGTTTAAGATATGAATGAAAATTAGAATTTAAAATATGAGTAGGAATTAGAATAGAAATTATGGATAGAAATATAATTATCTGTATATTAAAAAACCCATACATTTATTATTATAGGAATATGGCTAGAAAGTTATGAAGGGATTATGTAAATCATAGGGCAGGAATAGTAAAACTTTGATATTCTTTTTCACTATTTCTTTTCTCATTTATTCCATTCTCTGTGGTGGTGGTGAAGTTAGACAAATTTATGTTACCCAAGTCCTTGAGTCTTCTTTCTAGATACGACTTTCACCTCCTAAAGCCAAAAGAAATTGTTTATTTTCTAATGAGCAGAGATTTCATTTTCATCAACAATGTGATCCTGGTTTTAGTTGCCGGTTTTGCTTTATCTTTCAAAACAAGTAATACTCTTTTTAACATGTTAAAGGTGTATGTCCATGCTATCTTATTACTTCATAAAACCCTTATTTATGTCTTAAATGAGTAATATTAAAGTGGTTTTAAGGATGCATTTTTATTATTTTAACTAATTTTACCATGAAAAAATATTCTAATTATTATAATAATTTATTTCTTGAAGTGTTTCTTTAAGTTCTCTAATTGGGCTGGAGGAATTTATATTATCTGTTAATAATAGTAGCTCTACTCTTTTATTCTTGGATTTTGTTTTTCGTGTTGCACCTCCCATGTCTTTTTTCTACCATTTAGATTCTTTTACCTTTTTTCTCATTTCAAACTCATCTGAAATTAACTCTCAAACCACCCATCTTAAATTAGGTAAAAAAGGATGGAAGAGTTTACTCCCTTCATTTTACTTCTTAATTAAAATTCACTGCTGATAGGTTTTTTGCATCTATGGTTGTTGAGTCTCTGAAAGTTGCAGTTAGTGGTAAATTTTCATTTACATTACTTTTAATAACATAATAGATTTGGAGGACCTTTGTAATTTGTTACAATGACATTTTATATATGACTTGTTTGAGAAAGGCAGAATAGACTCTTCCCCCCTTTTTCTCCATTATAGGATCCTTTAAAAGTAGTCTTTCAAATTAATTTAAAATTGATTTGATTTAGAGAGACTCAGCTTTGAAATCAACAGTCTGTTACTCACGGTAAATGTAGGGTATAAATGAACTGGGAACTGTATGTTAACCTGCTCCTCAGGATTAGATATTCTTTCGTAATGTTGCTAAGTTTGCTGTGTTTTGGTAATCTTGTAGTCCTGAGGTCCCCACCTCTCCTAAGAGTTTTGAACCCTTTTACCAAGTTATCAGTCTGTTTGATTTTATCATTACTCTCGTCTTCTAAAACAGATTTGGCATTAACTGCTACATGCTGGTTAAGCTCTAACTAAAGTGGTCCTGTTGGTAGCCATTTGTTCCTTTATAACGCAGGATTACTACTTCAATAAAATGTGGTGGTTTATTTTCTCCTTCAGAAATTAAGGATTTGACCATAGTTTTAAAGGACATGACAGTATTTTTGAAAACTAGAATTTGGAAAGTTTTAAAATAGACACATAAATTGATAGAAGAGGACTTTTTTTTTCCTCTTTGGAAAATATATTTTGGTTCAGGCCTGATTCTTTTTTTTTTTTTTTTCCCTTCAGAATTTCATGTCTTAGATATGGTAGTAAAAGAGGTTCTCTGTATACCTAATATATTTTAATTAAGCCCAGATTTTAACATTTCTTCTCTATTTTGTCACTTTGTATTTAATTTTAGCTGGAATGTAACTAGTAAAATACCATTGTTTTAGAGCTTAAAATTAGGTTAGCCTGTTTACTAGCTGTCTTCCAAGTCTAATATTTGGAACTCTAACTTGGCAGTTTAAAGTGTCGTTTATCAAAAAGGGAAGTTGTTCTTGGATTGTACTGTAATTAGTCCATCTTCTTATTTTCTGTCTTCTGTGGAAGTGTATTTTTACATTCCAATGACCAGTTCTAAAATAATCTAGGTGGTTAAAATTTTTGCATCATGATTCAGTGTGTTTTAAACTTAGTTTATACGTACACATAAACTGTAGGCTGAAGTACGAATATACTAAATTATCTCCTTGGTTGACCCTTTTGGAAGTTGAATTTAAATATCATTAATGTTGGATGGTCATTGGATTTTCATTATACTTAAGGATGTAGGTCACTATTTCAAAAAAATATTTAGGATATTCATTTGTTCCACACAAACAAAATATAGGCCGTTTATGAATT
This sequence comes from Camelus dromedarius, assembly GCF_036321535.1. Classification (NCBI taxonomy): domain Eukaryota; kingdom Metazoa; phylum Chordata; class Mammalia; order Artiodactyla; family Camelidae; genus Camelus; species Camelus dromedarius. The sequence goes on along the minus strand of NC_087448.1, from coordinate 66,534,039 downwards.
TGAATTACAGTCTTACAATGTGCTAGTCTTAAAGCCAAAAGTACCATGCCACTTGACTAGATAAAATGTGACATTGTACAACTGGGAGGAAATTTTTTTTCATGTAATCTCAGTAAAATATTTTTAATATAACAGAAGTCACATGTGATAGTTTGCATACATTGGGGCCTCTGTTGTGTTTTTCTTTTATCTTGATTCCTCCCACATGTTTGCCTTGTTTTTAAGTGTTTTTCTCATCTTTACTGTTATTTAAATACATGGCACCGTATTATTGGGGAAATGTCTTAAGAGCTTATAAAGAAGGAAGTGATTAATTTTGGAATAAAGGCAGTTTTGACCTTTATCCTGGTAGAAGTGGTTTAAGGATATTAAATTTGAAACTTGTTGCTCAGTTTTGAGGTAGTTTCAACCTCCCAGTTCTCTAAAATGTGTTAGGATAGTTTAGTAATGATATCCATTTAGCAATAAAGGCAAATTTTCATGTTCTGAAAATTCTGCAAATTAAATGATTAAAGCACTCAAATTTGATTTAAACATTTCCTTCAAGAAATTTAATTATACCACCTCAAAATATGGAAACCAAAAAACCCTGTAAATCCTTTCAATAAAATATTTTACTCAGTAAATAAAACACTGTGGAATAATGCCTAGTAGATTCATTGTATTTTTTGGGCTTAAAGTATGTTAACTTACTATATTTGATTTTTAAATAGACACCAAATCCTACTGCAAGCGAGTTTATTCCTAAAGGAGGATCAACCTCCAGGCTGAGTAACGTGTCCCAGTCAAATATGTCTGCCTTCTCTCAAGTGTTCTCTCACCCATCCCTGGGAAGTCCTGCTGCTGCTGGATTAGCACCAGGTAAGTTGAGTAACTGTTTCTAGTGAGTTCCAGGTATCAGATCTCTAAGCACCATTTATTTGCTGTTAGTTTATCAGAACTGAAATTGTATTTTTCAGCAGTTCACATTTGAACACGTTATGAGTGTTATATTGTAGGTCCTGGTACCATAGATCAAATGTGTAGTTGAAACTTTTAAAGCAAAATTTAAATATGAACAAAAATTAAATATAAAGATGTATAAAAGCACAAAAATAAAATTTAAAGGAGAAAATGGTTATTGAGAAAAAAATCTACCTGGACTTTAATAGTTCCCTATTTTTGAAAGTTAATGATAATGCTATTTCACTCAAAAACTTTTGTAAAAGCATCAAAAATAGAATATTGATGTATACGTATGCTTCAGGGTCCTCCTTTTGAAATAAATTTCTAAAAGATAATTTATATCATTCTAAATAAAAGTTTAGAACGTATTGCCTTCTGATATTTTATTGTAAATCTATAGTAGTAATTTTAAATTGGATAAAGTATTATAAACTATAGTGGCAAAGAAATGTAAAACATTAGGGGTCATTGAGGTAGGGAAAACAGTACTTCGCAGTCACTTTCTTCCAGGTTTACCCCTAGTGGCAGAAGAATTTGAACAAATGCACTTGAGGCATAGTTTATAGTGACCCTTTGGGAACCCTATTGTCTTAGAAGGTCCTCTTAAAAATTCACGTGGATTCTGCATTCTGCTTTGTAACATAAACATTTATATAAAAATATGAAAATTTCTTAGGTAATTTTAACATCACCCATTCCTACTGCTGTGTACCTTAATTAGAAAAGCAAGGTGTGCACAATTATATTGAATTCATAGTAAGTGCTGAGCGGGTTACCTTTGTAAAATGGTTAAGCTGCCCACACAGATTATGTTTCTAGAACTTGTACTGGATACTCAGTGCTTGGTCTTGAATGTTTCAAGAAACAGAAACAAGATGAAATATATATGCAGTAAAGCCAAAAGATCTATCTAGGTCAGCCTGGGACTAGTACTGCCTCCCGGGCTTAGTCTAATCAGTCAGATAGGTCGTTGGTTTTGATATTGATATTGAACGACCTTTTGGGGAAGAAGAATGAGAGACAATGATAATAGCTGTATAGAACAGAGCACCTGGTGTAGCTCTAAAATGTCCAGTGTTCTCAGAGGCTGAATAACTGTGTTGCCAAGAGTTTTATTAATGCTTCCTTTTCCCCGTCTCTCCCTCTCCCCACTCCTCCTTCCCCCTTCCCTTTCTTCTCCCATCTCTCCCTCCCCTTCTCTCTCCCTCCCTTCCTTCCCACTCATCCCTCACTCATCCTGTTTTTTTTCCCAGTGAGCATTTGATCATTTTATTAACAAAATACAAGCAAGAATTACATCATTCTCTGATGATACTTCCTCAGTAATTTTATACGGAGGGCCTTGAGATGTACCTGGCAATTCCCTCGCCCTTACTTGTCCCTTTACCTTTTCTTCTACTTTGGCTCTTTTCAGGTTCAGTTAAATTTGTAAACATTTTCCCTTCTTCCCTAGAGAGCAGTGTCAGAATTGAATGTCCCTGGTAGCCTTAAAGTTTTACTTGTAAGTAATATGCTACTATGATTTTTCTCCCTCTGAGGTGTGTTCACAGTGTTTACATGAGCATAAAATCTACATGTCAGCTGTACATCTAAAGTTTCTTATTGGATGGTTCTGACTTCTGAGCAGTGTTTATAAAGCACCTACAGAAATGGTATCCACACAAAACTTTGGCTTTCTTAATTACCAATTTATTTTGGCCTAACAACACATCTTCCCTTGTTTCATGAGAAAATATTTTGTTCATATCTTTGAACAGACTAGTTCAGGCTTGTCATTAAAAAGATAGGCTTTTTAAATATTGGGGGAGTTAAAAATGTCAAAGGGAATTTTAGATCTTGAAAACATCTAATTATAAAATCTATTAATGTTGTGGTATTTGTTTAAGCTTTTCAGTAGGAGTTAACTTGTATGTAGGTATTAGTCCCAATTCGGTTTCACAACCTAAATTTAGGATTTAATGCATTAATTTAAAAATTAGTTGAGAAACTATTTACTCTTCTGCTTAGCTCTAACATTAAAATGGTCATTCTACTTCCTATTAATAAAAGTAATTACTGTCTGGAATCATTGAAAATAGGTCACTATATTATATTAAATGTATTCCTGAATTCTTTATACCAGTTATTTAAAAACTGTTCTTCATTTAAGTGATAATCAACTAAGCTAAAATATTTTAAAAAATACTGGATTGATGATTGGTTTTGCATTTTTTATTTTCTCCTTTTAATAATGTCTTAACACTCTGGAGATGAACAAAGAAAAAAAATTAGGTCTGCCTACTTTCAAAAAACCATTTTATTCCTTCAGTATCTTCCATTACTTCTTACCCATAACTATTATTTTTTTGAAGACTTAGGAAAGGTTCTTGGCATTTCCACTTATTTAAGATTGTAGAATAAGGAAGGTCGTAGAAGTTTTACCTACCTCAGTGGTCGTTTAATTGATCTTTAGTGCTCCTTGTCTACTGAAGGTGTAAAATGGTAACTTCCTGTTGTAAAGTTTCATTTTCTCTTTTTTCCAATTTCTATTCCAGAAATTATTATCCTTGAAAATTTGTCACATTACTGTTTTCCTAAAAGATACAAGAACTTAAATATTTTGACACTCAAATGTGAACTATAGAACAATGTCATTTTCATTATATACAAAAAATACATATTTTAATATATTTTTTCACCAAAAATATATGCTCAAAATATATCTTTTGAGCAAAGTTGAGTAGATACTAAGATTTTGAATTTCCTCAAATTGTAAGGAACAGAAGCAAATTTCCTCGAATTGCCTGGAACAGAGTAGATCCTGAGTGAAGCAAGTTCCTTGAAAACTCATTTTGATTACTTTAAAAACATGATTTATTTATTTTTTGTTTCATTTTATGTTTTCTTTTTTTCTTTTTCATTTTTCAGTTTTATTAGGTAGAATTGTTACAAATTGACTGCATATATGCAGTATATTGCGTGTAAATACATACCCGCAATATACTGCACATACTCCTTTTAGTTTACATCTATGTACTGTTCATTGTTTCTAAGAATGTTTAGAGCTTTAGCTTTTTAAACTTACATAGTTATCAAAGGAATAAAGCCAACCACAAAATAAGAATTAACTCAGAAAGATACATACACCCCACTAGTGCCTGGAACAGAGTAGATCCTGAGGGAATCAAATTCATTTAAAACTTGTTCTGATTACTTTAAATAGCATAATTTATATTTTAAAAAAGTTTTAATGCAATAAGTAAAACTTTATACAAAAGTTATTTGAATTTAAATAGCTAATTAGGTTTAAAGGTATTTAAATGTGTTAAAATAAGCCGGACATGTCAAGTTTCCATTGAATTGTATATCCAGTCATTTTATTTTTATTTAAGAAATCAAAGATCTTTAGGTTTAGTTGTTTTGTGTACATTTAACCTGAGAACAATAGCTACATTTCTGAATATCTTTCATGAAGTGTATTTGGGGTATGGCACTTAACTTGGGCTCCATTGTCTTTTAGAACCCCTGCAATTATATACGTATTTTTTTTTTTTTGTAAATATGCATTTTTCTCTGGTCACAGCTTGTATTATCCTCTTGGAGGTTCACAGTCTTCCAAAAAGTTAAGAACCACTGGTTTAACACACCCTTAGCAAAATTTATTTCCTGAGTATGATGTAGTAAGAATACTTTTAAAGTAATGTGTTAAAATACAGATTTCTAATAGCTCTACTTTAGGCAAACATTTTTTGAATAGTCATTAGAAACAGTCACTAAGTATGTGAAAAGGCAGCTTATACTTCAGGTTTTTGTGCTATGAAAAATAATTTTATTATGAGAACTAAATGCTGAGTAGTTTTTTATCAGAATTTTTCCTAAGAGTAGTTTGATTTGATAGTAGACTTAGTAAACTAGTCTTGGTGTACTTTAATTACTTCAGTCTTGGCCACTATCTGTTTGAAAGTGATTTTAAGAGAGGTAGCAACAGGAGCGAACATTTCTGGGTGGTGTTTTGATAAATCATCTGGTAGTTTAATGTACAGTTGTGACTCATGAATCTTGTTCTGCTTAATTGTTTGTGCACACTTGAGGGGGATAGTTCTTGAATTTAAAAATGCCTTTATTGATTAATGAATGAGAAAGAGAGCTATAAGTGACTTTTCAGTATTTTCAAATATCTCAGGTGAGATTTGAGGAGAAGCATTTAATTATTATACTAAACTTACCATTATTAAATATATTCACTTATTACAAATTTTATTATATTTTAGATAAATGTAAACTATATTTTTAGATCCAGTCTTTTGAAATACTTAGTCATTTCTTATATATTCCTGAGGGTACCAAAGTGATAGATAGATAGATAAGATTGGCTAATATTCTTCATTTTTTTGGCTTGGGCAAGGTGTGGGGGAAAAGAAGGGGAAGAAAAAGGGGAAATTAATATTTATTCATCATTCTTTGTTAAAAATATTCAACTTTATATATGTATAATGTACTATTTAAAACTATTATAATGTTAAAAGGAGATCTTTTTTTAGTTTTAAAGTTCTATGCTAAAAAATAAAGTTCTGTGATTCATTAGCTCTGTAGTATTTCAGACCATAATGAAGAAATGGAGACTTAACTCATTTAAGTTGCATTGCAGTTGGCTTATGTGATAGTCTGATATTGGTCATTGATGTAGGTGGAAGTTTTGGGATTTACATAGTTTAGCCTTGTGGCAGTTTAGAGGTGGCATTCCTGAGAGATTATCATATAGCTTCTGCTTTGTCACTTACAGTAAGAAGGAATTTTTAAAATTTATTTATTTATTTATTGGGGGGAGGTACTGGGGATTGAACCCCGGACGTAGTACATGCTAAGCAGGCGCTCTACCACTGAGCTATACCCTCCCCCTAGTAATAAGGAGTTACTTAGCTAACCAAGGCAGCCCAGTGAACATTTTAATATTTTGAATAAAAAAGAAAATATCTTTTGTTGAACTAAACTCTGACTTGTCTTTTTTTATCCACTAATCCTAGTTCTTTCCCTTTGTGTTGAATGGAATAAATTAAAATCTTTCCTACATTATAGCCCTTTCACTTTTTTTTTTAGACTAGTGGCGTGCATGTGTGTGTCCATACAGCTGATGTTTGTGTGGCTCATAAAGAGGACAAACTGGGAAAGTACTGGTAAAATTAACAAATTGTATAGGTCAGAAATCATGGACTCTTGTAGGTCATAATAGTTGTAACAGCTAATATGGGTAGAATTAAATCCACAAATATGTCTACCTAACTGTATGACTACTCGGATACCCAGCTAAGGAGTGTATGTACCACCGGGAACATAGGCTGCTAACAGGTTGAAGCTATGGCTTTGCAGATGGTAAATATCTACGTTCCTATTTTAAATTTCACTGTGTATTTTATGCTTTATATTAAAATCATTCAAGGCATAAAAACTATAAGCTATTATTTTAGATTATTTTGTATTTTACTAAGTAGTATAATTGCTGAAAATAAAAATTATTTTTAAAATACTTACATAATTCCAAAACATCACAGTGTTTTATAGGATGTAACTTAGACTTTCCTTGTAATTATTTTTTATTACATGGATTTTGTGGGACAGTCAAGTAATTCTACAATGAGTTTATTTTGATATTTCAGTCTTAACTGATTTCTCTGAATTATTTTGACACTTAATAGCATTAGAGGTAATTTACTATTAAAATATTCTTCTAATTGTTTTAAATATCAATCTAGGTTTCCTAAGCACATGACAAATTCCTTAAGAAGAGGCTGTGTCATTTCTTACCTAGTGCAAATTTAGGCATAAAGATGGTGCCTAATAAATGCTCCTTTAATTAAGCTGCATTTGTATCTCAGAAAAAAAATTTAATTGGTAGGTATCTCTTAATTCAGTGAATTTTAATAATTCCACAAACGTCTTTGAAGAACTCCTAAAAACTGCAAATGTTCAAGAGGATGTAGATAAATAGTCACATGAGGAACAGAAATATGCCTGTTGAAAGTTTAACTTCATCAAAACTAGAGTCACTGTGTGTTTTGAGGTGCTAAAATATTCTTAAAACCAGTTAAATTTTTGTATTATTTTAAAATTATTTTTGTAACTACTTTGTTTTTCAGGTGTATTCAGCAGAATCACTCAGACTTGTCCAGGTTTTCTAATTGGGGATCAAAAAATAAAAGAAAACTTTATAGTTAAGATCAGGGGTCCCTGAGGTTTTTGTGAAGCAGGCCTTTCCATTGCTCTGTAATGTGGAGCTTATCCTAGGCGGAGGCTGCTCTGCGCACGCATGTGTATGGATGCAGATGGGGACGTCCCAGGGAAGAGTACTAACAGCACGGCTGTAGAACCGTAACTGGGTTGGGTGTGCCTGCTGGCTCTATTTCCTTCCCAGTTGGGAATTTCAGGAAACTGAGGCATGACGTTAATGGCGCAGAGGGGGATGTGGCTGCTGCAGCTGGCTTGGAGACCGGTCAGGTAAGGCTTAAAATAGTTACTGGTAGATCCTTTTCTGCTGGTTGGGGAATCCCTGGTTATTGTGTCCCGTTAGGTTTGAGAGTTCCTATTGTGGACATCCTGTTTAAATCTCATGTATTGGCTAACTTGTCCCTTAACTAAGAGGTAGGGGCTGGATGGGAGAGGGTAGGGGTTCCCTTCGGCTGTAGGTTCAGTGATCTACAACTGCGGCAACATGTCCTGCTGCTTTGGGGCTGCTTTCATTGGATAATGACTTGCTGTCTTTAGAACATGGTACCAGTTCTTCTACTAAAGCAGCTGTGTAGCTTTCAGCACATGTTTGATCCTGGTGTTTTAGCATCTTCATTTCTGTAATTAAAAGATGATACTAGATAATTTAAAGTGCCTTTCAGATCCAAAATTCTATTGTTTTGTGACACGTTGACCAAAAGGGAATAGATAGATACACTAAAAGGAGACATGAATGAAGACAGTGATGAGAGGTATCAGAAGGGAAAGAGGAGTTTGATTTTTGTCCTGGACTTAAAAAGGACTTTAAAGGCATATAGACTTCCTTGATAAAGGATGTGTAAGTGGAAGATCCTTCGTGTCACAGGTGGAGATGAAGTGAGTTTCGTTTTAGCAGTGTAAGGTTGGCATCTAGGGTGAATCAGAGCACTGTAGTGACTCTGAGTGAACTGAGAGGCAGAGAAAGCGTGTAGTAAATGCCCAAGAACACTCCTGGTTCTCAGCTGGAAGTGTAGAGTCAGAAGTCATTTTTTTTTTTTAAATTTCCTTTGAGTCAAATAGGTTGAGAGCCCCAGGGATCATTTTTTCTTTAAACTTTGGGCTCAGTGGTACCTGGTACACTGTAGGTACTCAGTAGAGAGAGTTTGTGTGTACAAAATTACTATACTGTTTGTAACGTGCCAGTGAGGTCAGTCCTCTAATTGTGTAGGAAAGAACTGAATGGTGGCAGCCTCTTTTATTTCTTGAATTTTCAGGGAATTCTTCTCAGCTTGGCTAATCATATTCATATGTGAAAGTCATCTTTTCTTCTTACTCTTTTTGACTTCTGGGTGTGCAGTTACCCTAGAGTAGGGCATGTGGGAAGGATCTGAGTAAAAGGGAAGGCATCAGAGACGCATCCCTTTAAAATCCCCCGTGCACACAGGCCTGTAAAACCTAGCCGTGCATACTGGCAGACAGGCGTGGACTGCGTGTTTGTGGTGGTCATGTTTGGTTCTGAAGTTTTTAGTCATGAATCTCATACACTGATATGTCTGAAATGAGATGGTTTATGATTTCATAAACATCTTTGCCATATTTGAGATGTGGTCATCCAAATTTTAGACTGGTATTCGTATAAATATTAGCTAGTAACTAATAGTCCCTTTGTGGGGGGTGGGTTGTGCCTTTTAGAAAACAGTACAGATTGATAGGATATTAATATAATTTTAGCCACCAAAACACTCTCTAAGCCATAGTTATTATGGACCATAACCTTACTGCCCACTGTTGGGATGTTGTAGGCTAAATTGCTTAAACATGCAAATCCAAAAGTAATGCCTTCACATTTATTTATTACTGTTTATTTCTTACTGTTGTAACAGAACAGGGCAGATTGTTCAGGTTGACAGGATGCTCTCCTTCACATAGTCAGTTAAGGACCCGGATCAAGTGGCTTGTAGGCTTCTCTCCAGTTGGCTGGAAGGGGAAAGCACTGGAGGAGCACGAGTGGGGAGTTAGGGACAAACCTGAAAGTTGTCTGAAAACTTCTCCAATCATGACTGTCCACCAAAATCCGGACATCATTTTTTTAAGCAGCTATCCTACATTCCCTGCATCTATTCATCTACAGTCTTCTTTGGATGCACAGTTTAAAGTTGATCCTGGTTATCTCATGTAAATACATTTTTGAGGCATTATCTTATTTACATCTTTTGTATCTACTTACCTACTTTAAAGAAATCACCAAAGCAGCTATAGTAACTGATTTGTCTAGCATCGTGGGAAATGAGGTTTCCTAGCTTGAACTTTTTGGATATAAGTAGCTTTTCGGATTTTATTGTCAAAGCTTTATATTCTCAGCAGTTTTTCACAGAAAGATTCCCCAGATTTGTAGTGCTCTGTTGTTTCACAAGAACGTAACCTTTCGGTGATGACTCACGCTCGACTTGATGTGCTCCAGTGACTGTATTGAACCAGAATACAGCTGATACCCTAAAGGGGAGAGTTTGAAGAGCAGTTTGCTTTGGTGTTTTGTATAATTTCTTGTATTCTTTTCCCTTTCCACTGTCCTCCTGCTCCAGTTAGATTATAACTCCTTGGAGGTAATTTGTCTTGATCCCCACATCTGGTAAAGTGCCCGAATGTAGTGCCTTGAATGAACATACTCGTGGTAGTTTATTTGAACCATTTTAGTGAGTTCTTACTGGCTTCTTATTGATGACTCTGCGGTGCTGTTAGGATTCCTATCTCTGGGACAGTGGCTCTCAAATTTTTGAGTCCATCAGAATCACCTGGAGTACCTATTAAAACCTGCTGCTCCCTCGGTCCCATTCCCAGAGCTGCTAACTTCGTAGGTCTGTCTGGGTGAGCCAGAGAATTTACTTTTCTAATGTGTTTCCAGGTGGTGGTGATTAAGATTACTTTTCCTGGGGTACCATTTTGAGGACCACTGCTCTACTTAATGCTCTTTACTGCCTTCTCTCCTCTTTTTTCTTGGAATCCTTCTCTTCCTGATCTGCTGAGAACACAAATATTCTTCTTTTAAATAAGAAAAAGACTTTGAGTCAAGGACTTGAATTGTTGCCTGTGAATAAGGTACATGAGGCTTTAAAGTATCCTTTGCCTGAGGCTAATTTTACTTTCCTGGTTCCAGTCTATGTTCTGAGTAACTGAGTTATCAGATAAGTAACCATTGAATTAATTGTTACAGGGGTTACTGAAGCTCAGCCAAGATCACCAATACCAGTTTTGAGTAAAACTTAGGCAACAGGGCTTTCTTCTACCATAGTAGTAGTAATGGGACACAAATAATGTAAACTGATTATTGATACAACTAATAAAGTGTTCAGAATACCTGAGAAATGAATAGCATAAAAGTACCTTGGCTGTTTGAAATTTTAAACTTCATGGATCTAGAACTAGTAATCACACATCTTTTGTTTGTATGTTACATTTTAATATGCATGTTTTAAGATTTTTATGTAAAGATCGACTGAACTGTTTCTAATGTTAAAGAAAACATAGGAAGTGTTTATTGATTCAGTGAGAGCATTTCTTGAAATCAAACTTTAATTTTTCTTTTTAATTTGGTATTAGCTTTTATTCATTGGAAAGAAATGCAAAACTAAAATTACATTGTTAACTAATATTAATCTTACATTATTTTGTGCGTATCTATAACTTTTTGTAATCAGGCACTTGGAGTAAGTTTATTATTTATAAACAATACAACATTGTTTATCATTATAGATGAAGGCTATCATTTAGTCATAAACATTCACTGCCACTTGAGAAGAAAAGTGATGTTTTGATCCAGAAGAGTTAATGTTTGGTAGCTAGCATCTCTCCTCCTCCCATTTTGTTTTGATTTTGTTTAAATAACCTAAGTGTTATGATTTAAAAGACTGCCACCATTGCAGAGGCTAGGGAAGATCCTATTAATTCAGATAATTTGTCCAAGTTTAGGGGTAAAAAGGTCACTGTTTTGTCTCTTCACATATTATAGTGATCAAAGTAAGTTACCTAATACACAGTCCAGGGGGTATAGTTTTTAAAATTGTAATTCAGTTGTTTTTAATACAACGGTTCTTAAAAATCTGGACAGGTTACTCACATTTTTAGAGGTTTAGGCACTGTAGTTAACACATGATCTAATAACGTGTGTTGAATTAATTAATGAAAACTCATGTGGAAATGAGGCTATTGATGGAGGTAAGGCTGAAGTTATGCTAAATGGAAGATTACTGTGTACAGACATGGAAAGCAAAATAGTTGTGCAGGGCTGTGGTTTCCATCAAATATTATGTAAGAGTGTGTGGTTGATAAAACTCAGGCTAAATTCATAATGTGAACTGACTTTAGTAAATTTGCCTAAATTTGGTGAGATTAAATAAATTTTGTGAGGAAGCTTTAGCACACTTAATAGTTTTATTAATGCTCATAGTGTTTCTGATACCCAGGTAGTTCAAAAACCTTTTTTCACAGATAGACTCAACCAGAATAAATATGACTGTATAAGTCAGGTGCTGAAATCCTTTAGATATTGAGGGAAAAACCAGAGATGGAAACCGAGGTGCATTTGTTTTGGCTAGGTCCACATAGCTTTTAGAAAGGTTACTTACGTTTTAAAAAAGCAAAGCATTTTGGAATGTGTTGAAACTTGTTATTTTTATTGTGTAATGGAATGAAGAAAGATTATTTGTACTTTTAATCAAATATGATTTTTATAATTGAAATGTTACTGTAAATCAGTAGAGAAACATTTTGTACTTTTTCTTTATGTTTTCCTAAAGTAAAAATAATGCTGGTTCAGTGTATGTCTTAAATGAATGAAAAAGGATCCTCTATTTGTGATATCTTCATGGGCCTATTCAAATAATTTTTAGTTCTTTTTATTTTTGATGGAGGCTTTAAAAACAAGAATCAAGTTTCTTCTGCTCATTAACATATTACAAGATTTAAGGTGCACATTGAAGGATGGCAAAATAAGAGAAGAACCAGATACACCACAAATACTGGAGGGAGGGTCTTTGAATGCAAGGCTCAGTTTAGTATGAAACTAGATTTTGAAGACTTCAAGAACAGTAAATTGTTTTATCACATCTTAGAAAACGTAGTTTCAGTGGTAGCCAATGATTTGATTCTGTCCTCCTCTGTGTGGGATATATTTTCATATGGAATGTGAAGCTTTACTATCTTCAACTTTTAAAAAATATATGAAATACATACATCATTGAGAATTTAATTTCTGTAAGCATAGAAATAATGTCCACAAATTTTTATTTATATATATATATATATAAAATTTAAGTGTAAGGTATTTACTTTGTATTAATTTAATTTGAGTTCAGGCATGAATCACCTTTATCCACAGTTATTTTTCTAATGCTCCCTTTTATCACGTTGGGTAAAAGCTGTAATCTTCTAATAGGAAAACACCTTATGTTTTTATGTAGGATCTATGAATCATACCTCTATTAAATACTGGTCTGTGAGTATATGTGTTCCCTATCATTTTTACAGAATGAGTTTTTAGGTTAGGCCCAGTCCAAAACTTTTTACCTGAATTTACAGATTAGAATACTATTTTCTTCTCTTTTTCTTTTTCTTGAGTAGATTAACAAATGTCCAGCATGTATAGTGCTAAACTAGAAAATGTTCATTTTTAAGTAAGTAATTTCAAATGAAGGCAAATGTATTAGTATAGTTGAAAAGATTTAATAAATAGTAACTTTGGGTGGTTGCTTTTAGTAATCCTTAAAACAATGGGAGAAATTCTTTTAATAACCTCGTATTTTTTTGTAAGTTGTTAATGATGAGATTAAATCTTAAAATGTTTTGAGAAAAACATTGTAAATAGGATAGTACTGCTTTCTTGTTTTCATACATTTCTATAGTTTCTTGTGTTAAACACATCTGTTCCATTTCATCTCACCAGTTACTTCACACAGTATTTAAAAATTGGTCATGCATTTTAATCTCTTCTCTGGAGAAGCAAGATTTTTGTGATTTGCTTGTTTGCATTATTTCCTAGTATTTGGAAATTATGGCAGTCTAATTTGTGGAGTTGTGACTTATTTCTTTTGGAGGAAAAGTGTGTTGTGTGGTTTGTGTGCATTTTTTATGTTGCAAACTAATTTTTTGTATTGGACATTTAATCTATTCCTTGAGGAAGATTTAAAGTTATTTCAGGATGTCATAAACTCAGGGTAGGGGTGAAGCAGATTTTTCGTTTCACTGGCAAAAATCATGTTTATAGTCTTTCCCATCTATCTAATTTCCCTGATGAGAGAGCCCTGAGTTTTCCATGTATATTTGTATAAAAGTATATATTTGTAATTAAAAAATTTTATCTAATGGAAAGTAATTTATTTCCAGAGAAATGTTTTCAGTTTTATTGCATTAAACAAAATTACTTGATAAAATAAATATTAATGCATCTCTAATTTTTTAAATTTTGAGAAATTTAAGGTTTATTGAGGGGTTTTGTTTCTCATACTTAATTCCTGGAGATAATTTTGTATATACCTATATTCTCAGAAAATAACATCAGTATCCCATGGCAGAATTGCTTGGAGAAACTTTTAAGCAGATATTTAGACTTAGTTTTATCATCAAGTAATAGTATATTTAAACTAAAATCAGTGGAGAACATGACCCACTCCCCAAAAAGAAAGGTTTAAAAAAATAATTGTGTAGAGTAATCCTTATTTGCTTTAATAATTTTGACTTTTAAGACTAATATAAGACAAAGTACTATAGCTTGTGTTCATGAAATATTTCTGACAGTAATGAATGTATCTCATGGCTTCGGCCATTAATACTAAAAAACAAAAAGCTACTAATTAAAGTTTTGTGAAAATTGAGCTTGGTTCAGTGTAATTCTTTTAGAGATTAACCAAGGATGTGTGTCAACATTTCCCAGGATGCTTTTAAAATAAATATACTCCTGACCAGGATCTGTCCAAAACCTGCCATTCAGTTTCTCACCCAGAGCCTCCCTCCCTTTTCCCTCCAGTTCTGACGTCTGTTTTTAGAAAGCCTTTCTTCTGCTTCTGGTGTCCAGTAGTTCTGATGTCCACTAGGAACAGTGCTTGAGGAGGTCTGGGGCAGCGGAGAAGCCAAGTCTTCTTACAGGGAGGTAGAGCAGGACCTTTTCGCCCCTCAGACACTCTGAGTTCCATATGTTTATAATTAAAAGAAAATTGTCTTGAAATTTGGAGTTTTACTGTAACTGTTACGCAGTTTTTATTGTCTGTGTGCACATGAATGTATTTTCTACATGTTATTAAGAAATTATAGGTAGCAAAAATCATAAACTACTTAATTCATTTTCACAGATTCATTTCCCTCTTAAATTAGCTAAGCCATATGAAAATCTCTTAATTATCTTAGAAGAATATGTCCCAACTTCCCGTAGTACCTCAGTTCATTTTGGAATTTATTAATTCTTCTTCCGCAGTATATTTGCTGAGTAAGGTTTTTTTCTTGTCTGGGCTCTTAGGATGTAGAGTAGACCTACTATAACCCTCTGAAAGATGCTTGAGCAAGAAACTTAGGACTCATCTTTACTCTTTCCTTCATCTTCATCCTGCATATTATATCTCAAATATGTATTGTCTACATCTGTTTAAACAGTCTTATTGGTCTACCCCTGCAGTTCATTTTCCATGTTAAAAGCAAAAATAATCATAAATATAAACCACGTTATGGCTTTCTAACTGTCATTAGAGTAAAATCCAGGCCCCTAACTATGGCCTATATAATCTGTGTCTTACATACCTCTTTAATCTCACCTTCTCACTCTTTCCATTGTGTATTCAGTTCCTGGTCTGTCTCAAATCTGTCAAGTCCCTTTCTGGCTCGTGTTCTCTGCATTTATTATTTTTATCTGTTCTTTCCATGGCTGGTTCCTTCCCTTCTCTTAGGTGTCACTTACAAAATGACTTAAAGTGTCACAAAGAAAGGCCTTTGCCTAATAAAAAAGAAATTTCCTATCATTAATTTTCATCATATTATCCTGTTTATTTCCTTTGTAGAACTTACTATAATTGGAACTTTTAAAAAAAAAAACTAAATGAGTGGTCCTCTTCATGCCCATCGGAACATAAGCTCCTTTGTGACAGGAACCACCTAAGTCTAGATGCTTTTAAAATACTTTTAGAATTAAAATAATTGAAGATTACTATGAAATGACCAGCAGCTTGCTTTTCTGGTTAGATACGCCTGGTCCCTTTAATTCTACTTCGGGGAGGACCTACTCATTCTGTTTGGGAATATGTGTTTGAAAACGGTCAGCTTTTTTCCCATCTCTGTGCCTTTGCTGTGGCCTTAGGCTACCTGGAAGGCTCTTCAGTTTCTTGAGATCGGGCCATTTTTCACTGACTAGGTCAGATGCCTCTCTTTTTGCCTCCCCTCAAAGCCGCCTCTACTTCTCTAGTCAGTATTACTATCTTCCATCTCTGCGCTTCTATAATATGTTGAGTGTCTCTTAATGTTTTTAAAATTTTGCCTGTATGTTTTATACATATTTATTTCCTTCACCAAAGTTAAATGCTTCTGGAGGCATTTTTATCATTTTGTTTATACCCAGAGTAAATACTAAAGTTGAAAATTTTTAAGCACTGTAGTCGGTTTTATGAATAGAGTATGAACTTCATGAGATCAGGACTAGATCTTACTTCTTGAATTCCTGGAACCTTGCTCAGTGCCTGATCTCATACATTGGTTCCAGTAAGCTTTCAGATGTAGTGACAGGTTAGAATCACCTGTGGTGCCCTGAACATAAAACTTTCCCTGTTCCCATCTAAGACCTGCGAAACCAGAAACTCCACATTTGGTGCATTGGCCTTTGTATGTTTAAAATTTCACAGGAAATTCTGACATTTACCTTTTACTTTAGAAAGAAAAAGTTGAAAATTCCAGAAAATTGGAAGGTGAGATTTTATCGATTGGAATGAGAGTATCTAGGAGTAAAGGTTTATGGAAAACCCGTGAGATGGGTTGTTAAGGATGGATAGGATACACAGAAATTTTAAACATTTTTAACACAGAGTTGCAAATCTGTGAAGTTTATTTTTTTCTGTTTTAACCAGTTTATTACCATGGTAGAGAAATATTCTCCCTTAGTCAGTGAACTTTCAAAAAGTAATCCAGTCTGAGTTAGGTAAAGACTGAACAGACATGAAAGAAACTCAGGCCTGGTGCCGAGCCATAGACTCGGAGCAGGTCCTGCTGGAGCAGGCGCTCCCTGACACGCAGGTAGGTGGTGGAGAAGTGGCGGAGCTGCCTCGGAAGCACTGGGCAGGGCTGGTCCCGGCAGCGTGCGGTGATTCCCCTGACATGTGGCTGGTTCTCTTTCTCTGCCTTAGGCTCTTGGTCACTGCTTTTATTATGTGGAGTTTCTTTCTCATTTATCTTTTCAAAGAATTTTTTTCCCATTTTTTATTGACTTATAATCATTTTACAGTGTGTCAAATTCCAGTGTTCAGCACAATTTTTCAGTCATTCATGGACATATACACACTCATTGTCACATTTTTTTCTCTGTGAGTTATCATAACATTTTGTGTACATTTCCCTGTGCTATACAGTGTAATCTTGTTTATCTATTCTACAATTTTGAAATCCCAGTCTATCCCTTCCCACCCTCCACCCCTCTGGCAACCACAAGTCTGTATTCTCTGCCTATGAGTCTATTTCTGTCCTGTATTTACGTTTTGTTTTTGTTTGTTTGTTTGTTTGTTTTTGTTTTTTAGATTCCATATATGAACGATCTCATATGGTATTTTTCTTTTTCTGGCTTACTTCACTTAGAATGACATTCTCCAGGAGCATCCATGTTGCTGCAAATGGCATTATGTTGTCAGTTTTTATGGCTGAGTAGTATTCCATTGTATAAATATACCACATCTTCTTTATCCAGTCACCTGTTGATGGACATTTAGGCTGTTTCCATGTTTTGGCTATTGTAAATAGTGCTGCTATGAACATTGGGGTGCAGGTGTCATCCTGAAGTAGGGTTCCTTCTGGATACAAGCCCAGGAGTGGGATTCCTGGGTCATATGGTAAGACTATTCCTAGTCTCAAAGAAATATTTTTGAAGCCTGCCATTTATGTGATGTGGAGAGCTGCCATCTCTGAAATACCGGAAGAGGGAAATTTCATTTTAAAATTGCTAGGCAAGTAAAAAGGTTAGATTGGGCAGGAACTTGGACAAATTAATGAAAAATAGCACTGAGATAAAATTTTTATGTATTTGAAGTACCTCTCAAGATCATTACTAATTTTATTTGCCATTAGCACTCCAGAGTTCGGCACTTGGAGTTTGAGGGTTGTCAGCATGTGGGGAGAGGACACCAGGAGACAAGACTAGAGAGAGTTTGGAGCACATCTGTAGAGGAAACCTGCATCAGAAACTTAAGACTTAATTACCACTTCTGCCCCTAGAGGACCTGTGAACCAGGAATACCAGAGCTTAATTAGAGCTCAGAACGGTGGTTTTCAAACTTTTTTTTTTAAAAGCAGCAGAACTCTTGTGGCATCTATATGCAGTCCCCAAATCTAAAATTATATAAAGCAGATGAAACTGGCATTTACAGGGTCAGGTTTATTAAATTTACTCACGAAGTTATTCAGTGGGAATAACAAGTCTGTGTGGTATTTTGTTGAACACAGTAACTTGAAATTGGTGGGTGAAGGGTAATAATTAGTCTTACATTCCTCGGCCTCCTTTTCTGTATTTTCTGTCATATAGTAATGTAAAAATTATGATTCACATGAATAAGTTGTGCACCCACTTGTTCATTTTTATCTGGGTACATGTGCACTTAAATAAAGGTTATTGTTGAATCACTACCTTCCTAGTAAAAGATCTATAGACATTGACGGGGTGACGGGAGAGAGACGTTTATTCTGAGGTCTCCATGAAAACACCCTAACCCAACACAGATTGAGTATGTTGGTGATGATCCCTTGCTTGCTAAAAAATGAATGCATGCTAATTTGGACCTGCATTTGTGATTTTATTATTGATTTAATAAAAGTGAAATAATAGATGAAAATCAGATTAAGGTTTTACAGAACCCTAAAGCATTTCTGGAAGCCTGGAGTTCTGCTTAATGCAGTTGAGAACCGCTGGCACAGAGGCCTGCCTCTTGATAGGAGTCAGCCCGCCAGGACACAGGTGCCGGAGACTGCGAGGGTGGTTTCCTCACCTGAACCCCAAGAACACAGGGAGTGGTTTGAGTGGCTGTTGATGGATTCTCCCGAAGGTAGCACACCACAGGTGCATTTGTTGCACACAGTGGGGATCTGAGCTCATTAGGATTTTACTTTCTCTGAGAAAGGCTGGGAAAGTGAGGAGTGAGCAAGGCTTTAAAACCAAACCAAAACCTCCTTGCAACCTGCCAGGTGCCTGTATTCAAATGAGAACAGTTTTCAAGACAATGTGTAGTCACTGCTAGTTTTGTCCTCCGTGAATCTGAGCTCTGAGACCCTGAGATTCTTGGTTGAGAATCAAGAATTTTCCACATTGCAGATGACAAGGGAAAATTTTTAATTAGAATTTTTTCCTATACGAATAAGTGAATGAATAGTTTTTTTTAAAAAATGAGGTCTATTGGTCACCTTCATGCCTCCTTCTGGAGGCAATCTTGAGTAACATGTTTTATGAGAAGCTTTCAACCTAATTCATGTGAAAGGACAAAAAATGATGTTTCAGTGTTCTGAAAGTAACTTGAGCTCTTTGGTTGCCTCTCTTATGGAGGTTTTTTCCCCTCTTTCGTAACATGTTATTGTAGACAGAACCCCTAACTCGTGGAATGGAAGGCCTCCTTGTTGCGGTGTATTCTGAAGCTCAGAGGCGGTACATTTTTTTGTTTGTTTGTTTTGTTTTTGTTTTAGAGATAACAGGGAAGGTAGTTCACTATTACAAGTCTTGTAACAATGTGTTACCCTTTTTATCTTTTGATTCAGAATATTTTCTCTGACTAATGAATGAGGACCTTGCGTTTAGGGCATTAAGTACCATTTTACTAGTTTTTTTATATATGACCATAAGCAAAGCTGCCCTGGACATGTAGACCACTTTTGGGGTGGAAATATTTAATATACACCTCCCCCCCCCCCCCAGCTTTTCAAAGATTAAAGCAGAACAACAGCTTTGGCCCTTGGAATACTTTCTATTTTGAGTCCCTGCAGATTTCTTCTTGGGTGAGAAACCCTATGGTTTGTGTGATAGCTTTTCTTTTAAGCTTTTTAGTTTTAACATTTCTTACTGTAAATGAGTGAAAGCTTTAACCAAGAACTGCTTATGGTGTATAGACGCCTTCAGTTTGTTGGCTACTACTGTAGCTGAAAGGAAGCTGAACTATTTTTTGGACCCATTATGTTGTCCTTTCCACTTGGGTTTGAAAAAGCTTATGAGCAGTAGCTGTTCTGATTTTTGTTGGTTGTTTTCTCTAGGGAACAAGCTACCCTCTGAGTCAGCACTGGACTTGAAGATAAACCCTACAATTCATGAAACTGACTGATCCGACTAAAGGATGGATAGTTTGGGCAGCGTTGGACAGCTCTGAGGGGTCTGTTTGTTTAACTGAAGGGGTTGTTGAGTTCAGCAACTTTTAATTCCCCCGATCATAAGGGGTTGCTGCTGTGAAAACAGGGTTTGTGAAGGAATTGGTTCTGGCAATTAACATCAGTATTCTTAATGACTTTGTTTTCCTTTATCACCACACCTACTGGAACAGTCCTTTACAAGTGTAGAAGTTATACTGCTGTTTGTTTCCAGCAAGAATTGGCATGCCCCTGAGAGGTCCGCGTAGGACTTTTGCAGTCTACTTACCAACCCAAGTTACCCTTTTCCTTGCACGGGGTTATAAACATTTCTCTCAGGTAAACCTTTTGGCATTTGGGTTGTTTCATCTTTGCAAAGGTAGTTTGTATTTGTGGCTTGAAACTTTTAGGATTAAATTGAATGTAATTTGATTAGTGTGTATTTTACTAGATTAGTTAATAATTTATATTTTGGCTTTTGGCTAATATTGTAATATGATTTTGATAATTAACAGCTTTTATGTTAAAAGCTTACAATATTTTTTTGCCATTATAAATTATGCAGGAATTCTGTGGGTTGTCTTTTTGGAGGCTTTTAAAAACAGAGTGTAGCATAACATAGGAAATGCTTTGGCCAAAGGTACATATATGTGTGTGATGACACATAATTTTGTGGTTTACGAGTTAAAGGATTATAAATATATTAACTTTATTTTAATCACTTGAAAGTATGATTTAAAATATAAAGGAATAATGGGAATTTTACCTAGCCAACATCTGGGTTGATTATTAAATATCTTTTACTGTTCAGTGATCCTTTATCATGTCAGTGTTTGGAAAATGGGGCTTCAGACAGCGAGCTTTTATACAGTTCAACTTTAGGTTCATTAGTAGCACAGTTGGTATTCCTTTGTATCTGGCACTTTTGATTAATAACATTTCTATTCAGTTTTGATAATTATCTGCAAAGCTGAATTTGACAGATGAAATTTTTATGGGGAAAGAAGTAAAGGCTAGTATTATCTTAACTTTTGCTTCCTAATTCAATTCTTTTTGAATAGTGGTTTTATTCTGTACAGTCTGATGATTAGATCTACATTTGAAATGCAAACATGCCTAAATGGGGGTTGTCTCAGTTAAATATTTATGTCTATTTTTTAAAGCTCCTTTCTTATCTGAGTTTGTGGCTTAAAAGTGATGGTAAAATGTTCCCAAAATAAAATTCAGTAAAATAGTGACTTTCTTACTTAATGGCAACATCTTGAAGGATTGTTGCCATTTAGCCCCTGGATTCTAAGATGCCATCTGTTACAAAAATATCAATGTAATAATAACCTTTTGAGAGTAGAAAAAAAATAGTGTGACTAGACATACAACTTTAAAAAAATTTAGTAAGAAAATAATTCAAACTTCCATATGACTTGAATTCTTCAGAAACACTAATTCAAGTCTTTAAAGTCTAATTCTAATTCAGTGTTTAAGTTCAAGGATTTTCTGAATTACCCTTGTCCATAGTGGTTATACATAGCTTCATAGTGACTTGTTTCTTTTCACAGTATCTAAACCTTTAGGATTGACAGTGTAATTTTGAGGCTTATTGTAGAAATGCAGACACTTAAAACAGATAAATGTTTTGAGTTGGTTGTACCATCCTCCCACCTGTAATATTTTATATATTCTAAAATTTGACAATTCTTCTATTTTTAGTCACATTTTCTCCTTATAACTTTTTCTTCTAAGTGCATTATTTTTGTATGAGCATTAGGGATTTAAATTTAGGTTAAATTCAACAGCATGAGAGTGCTGCACTGGGCTGTAGTAACACTCAAGGGACCTGGATTTTAGTTTCATTTGTATCATCACTGCTCAAGGTTATTCAAAATCTAAACTTAAAAGAAATTGATTTTATTTTAGGTAAAGTTAGTAAGTATTCAAATGGCTTTTTGTTATTTCTGAACTGAACTAAATAATTGTGTCATGTGAAAAATTTAATGTGTCATAGAACATCACTTATACTGAGCTATTTTCCTCTAAAACCCATTCTTACCACCTTAATAGACTTCAGTTGATTAACAGTGTTTTCTCCATCCTTCAAATTGCCATTCAGTTTTTAAAAATTTATTTTATCTATTAAAACATTGAATTACAGTGTTACTTTTTAAAAAGCATCATATATGTTTATGCTCTGTGTGTATATACATTTATTTTAACTAATAAATGTCTTCCAGGATTTAAGACTATTTCTTCAGGATACTTTCCGGAGCTAGAATTTCTGGGACAATGGCTGTGATTAGTGTTTAAGCTGCTGAAATTGAAAGCAGCTATTTTTTATGACACATACACTGGATCATAGCCTAGCTGTTCCTCTTTGGGATTACTCTGGAAGTCCAACAGTTATTTACTAAGAATAAAGTTGTGTTTCATATACTTAATTTTTAAATAAGTAAACTTCTTTAATGGCTTCTATAATTCCAGTATACTAGAAGCTAAAATATGACAACTAATGATTTTACAAAGTCTTTTATGTTTAATATTAGTAGCTGAAATCTTATTTTAAACCATAGTGTACATATTTACTGTGTATGTTTAGACAATTCAGATACTGAAGAAGCTGATGAAACACACAGATTCAGCTCGTGTTTATGTGAACTGCACTTAATTTTCCTCTGCTGTATTTCCTAGCCATGTAGTGCACATCACTAGTTAATTTTTCTCAGTGTGTATGGACAAAAATCAACATAAATCCATTGCCCTAACTTAAGGCTTATTTTTTATTTTTTTTCCCCTCCTCTCTCTTCCCCGGGGCATGTGTTTAGATGTGAGAAGCAAAACATTTGCCCTTGCTGGGGAGGGTATAGCTCAAGTGGTAGAGTGTATGTTTACCACGCACGAGGTCCTGGGTTCAATCCCCAGTACCTCCTCCAAATAGAAATAAATAAATAACCTAATTACCTCCCCTCATAAAAAATAAACAGTTTGCCCTTGTATTTCTCTGTAACAATGTTCGCTATACTGTAGAGTGGGATTATGAGGGCGTAGTGGCTATACTGGGACAGCTCAAGGTATCTGTGCAGGAACGAGTTAACGCAGCAGGCTGAGGGCTGCTGTCCTTAGCGAAGCCTGCTTGCAGAGTTGGCCCTGGGCTGGAGCCTGTAGCTCAGAGCTGGGGAGTGTTCCCCTCACCCCCCACCTGATTAGGGTGGTTTACTGTTCCTAGACTCTTTGTGCAACCAGTGTGGTTTATGCAGCACACCTGGTTTCCTTCTGGGAGTGTAGAATTCTGGTGCGGGCTAGGCAGAGGTGTCTGTGTGATCAGTCCCCCTGTAAAAGCCTTGGCTGCCAAGTCTCTAATGGGCTTCTCCACCTGGAGGAAGGGTGGACTGTGTGACTCCTTGTGAGGAGGAGAGCACAAGGAAGCCCACACATGGGTTCCTCTAGATTCCCGCGTGTCTTTCCGTCTTGAGATCTGGACGTGTACGTTCACTGCATTGCTGAGATAAATCTTAGTGCTGACTGCACCTCTATGCTGAGTCCTTTGAGTTCCAGTGAATTTCTGAACGTGGGAGTGGTCTTGGGGACCCCCAATCAAGGATCTTTGTTATTAAATTTACTGGGAATCTCAAAGGATTATATTTTAAAGCTGTTCTATTTATGCAGTATGTGGAGAGTGCATTTCTGATGTTATTCCGTAACTCTTAACCCTTTATTTCAGAAAGTTCTATTCAATGGTAATCTGTCCTGCATGCAGTGTAGCTACCTAGAGTATCCTGGGGAATTTGTTTGACAGGTTGCATCAAATTGCAGATAACTCTGTGACATCCCAGACTTCTAATTGTTAAAATAATTACAGTTAAAACTTTCTTTAAACTCACTTTCTCCTTCTGCTAAGAACAGCTAGTGATGGAAGCGGACTAAGAAGGAAAGCTTGTCTCTGAATCACTGAAAGAACAAGAGGGGGTAGGAGGTGGAGGAAAGTGCTCCGAGCTCATTTTGGAGTTACACCCACCCTTTAAATCATCATAAACAATGCCAAGGGAAAGAATTTATTAATTCTTAGTATATTTAAGATCCTATTAGAATTTAGGAGCATAAACTCAGTGTCTGCTTTTTGGGCTGTAATAACCGTGCATTATTTTATTTGGGAAGGGGTGTGTTTGGGGAATTTGGTTAAGAAATATCAATAAAGAAATAAATCTTTAATAGTAACTTTTTTATATTCCTGGATATGATCATACAAATTCCTTACTATGATTTTCTCTTGAATGAGGCCCCAAATACTGGCGTTGTTTTTATGAAGATAATGCTCCCTCTGTTTGTCTTTAGTTCAAGTTCGTCTGTTCAGTATGAGGTATGTTTTGGTGACTTCTAATCTAAACCATGCTCTTCAGTCTAGTCATACGTGACAGTTTATTTCTAAGGATTTAATTTGGTTATCGGAACTTTGTGAAAGTTAACAACTTCAGTTACAGCAGCATTAACGACTTAGTTAATAACATTAGGGTGACCTAGGTTTACCCAGACTCCACTGACCTGGGGAGAGTAGCGCGAGAATTATCAGAGCGCTTTGTCAGAAGGATGTCTTCCACCTCAGAGTCTTTCTTCGCATTCGCTTGTTTCACATTTGCCTTTAAACAGTGATGACTGATATGTATGCCACTTGATGGCATGAACATTTGCTTCTCTTCTCCCAGCTTCTTGTTACACTCAGATAATTCTGGTGGTGGCACTCTCCATTTCCTGATCATAGTCGTTGCAGTACCAAGAGGAGGAAACTTTCGCCTCTTTGCTCTTTTCGGCAAATGTGCTGTGTGCTGGCACTGTGTGTAGTTGGGGATACGGAGAGGATTAGGGCCCAGTTTGAATTGTGAGGTACTTGTAGCAAAATACAAAGTACAAAATGATGGGGATAACTTTTGAATTTGGATACCAGGAACATTTGTAGAGTAAGAGATTTTTCAGAAAGTTGAATTGGAATTTACTGTGAGGATGGGGTGTAGAGAACTTGGTGTTGACAAGGAAGGTTGTTGATAAATGTGCCAGAGGAGGAAACAGCCTTGAAGACCTGTAGATCCGGAAGCAGCTCTGTGTCTTCAGGGAACTTGTACTGACTCTCTAGATGGATTAAAGACGACTGTCGTCATCACAGTATTGTCTTTCTGTCCACAAATGTGGGCTCTCTCTCCATTTCTTTTTTGCAGGTCTTCTTTAATGCCTTTCCACAAAGGTTTATAATTTTCTGTGTCTTACGTATATTGGTAGATAATCTGAGACAGTTCGTGGTATTTGTTGGTATTATGATTGTTACCTTTAAAAATAAAACTTTTCTAGCTGATTATTCCTAGTGTGTAGATATGTGATTGACATTTGTATGTTGGTTATTTTGATACATTCATCCCATCATTTAAAGATGGTTAGTAAACTGGCATATCTGACTACTGTGCACCTGCTCCCCTGAAGTTTTGTCTTATGCTTATTTTTTCATATGTATTTGAGCTCAAGTTTTATGCTTACCCTATTGCATTGACACACTATTCATAGGAGCTTTTATCAAACATTTTTGTAACTACAGCTCTCATCACTTTTTAGTATCTAGTGGCCTTATACCATACTTCTTCCCCTTTTCCTTTTGCATTCTTTTCTCTTTTTCTTCCTGTGTCCTTGCTTTACTTTAATAATTTTCCTCTCGATTCTTAATGGTTATTTTTCCATGTGAGTATAACTGGTTTGGCTAATTAAAAAAGATGCTGTTGGTATTTTTATTGAGCTAGCATACTTTTAGATTAGTTAGGGGTAGAATTGACGTTTTTACAACAAATAGATATAGGTATTTATTTTCTTTTGTTCAGCTTCTCTGTTGTTTCTGACAGTAGTCTTTCCCTTTCCTTCATGGAAGTCTTGCACATTCTAGTTAAGTTTGTGCCTAGGTATTTTATCTGTTTATAAGGGCCAATTAATGTAAGTGGATTATTTTTCAGTTTATTTGTTGCCCCCAACACACACACGTGCGCACTCACACGCACACACATACAGTCTTCTGTTGGATTAATGGAATTTTCTTGATCCTTCTGCCCTGTGTTCAGCAGTGATCCCCCATCACAGTCTAATTCCACAAAATTCCCAGCACTCCGGCAGGAAACTTCATCCCTATTAGTAGTCACTCCTCATTTCCCCCCTCCTCAGTCCCTGGAAACCATGAAGCTACTTTGTGTCTTCATGGGTTTTCCTGTTCTGGATATTTTATATAAAAAGAATCATACATTATGTGGCCTTTTTTGGTCTGGCTTCTTTCACTTAACAGTGTTTTCAGGGTTCATCCCCAGTGTCACATGTATCAGTATGTTTTCCTTTTTACAGGTGAATAATATTCCATTGTGTAGCTAGATCACATTTTGTTCACCTATTTATCAGTTGATAGACATTTAAGTTGTTGCTGCTTTCTACCTATTATACTTAATGCTGCTGTGAACATTCATGTACCAATTTTTGCATGAACATAATGCTTTTAGTTCTCTTGTGTAGCATACTTAGGAGTAGAATTGCTGGGTCATGTGGTTTCTCTGTGTTTAACAATTTGAGTTCCTGCCGAATTGTTTTCCAACATGACTGCTGGATTCCCACCAGCAGTGTGTGAGGATTTCAGTTCTCCATTTTCTTGCTAACATTGTTATTTTTGTTTTTGATTATACCTTCATAGTGGATATAAAGTGGTATCATTGTGGTTTGATTTGCATGTCCCTATTGGATTAATGATGTTGAGCTTCTTTTTATGTGCTTATTGACCATTTGTGTATCTTCTTTGGAGAAGTGTCTGTTCAGATCCTTTGCCAATTTGAAAATTTGGCTATTTGTTTTCATTGTTGAGTTATACAAGTTCTTTGTATATTCTACATACTAGACCTTCATTGAATGTATGATTTGTATGTATTTTCTCCTCTTTTGTATGTTGCCTTTTTACTTTCCTGCTGGTTTCCTATGAAGTACAGAAAATGTTAAGTTTTGGTGAAATCCAACTTATTTTTCTTTTTCCTTTGGTTATGTGTGCTTTAGGTGTCATAACTTACACTATTGTTTAACTGAAGATTATGAAGTATATACTGGTCTTCTTAGAGTTTTATAGTTTAACTCCTATATTTAAATTTTTGATCCATTTTGAGGTAGTTTTTGTATATGGTGTAGAGGTTGAATGTTACATACTGTATTTCCATTTTATGTGTAGTCACCCCTAGAATTTTAACATGCATGCTTTACCAAGTATGAAATTGTTGAAGAGGAAAGAGGTAGCTGATCATTAAATTGTTCTTCACTAGGGAGGTGTGAATGACAAACCTTAAAACTCTTTTTGTCCCCTCATTTGCCCGTTGTGTATAAACTTTTAAGATGACAGTGTATTTTCCCTTCTTACTTTGACTATATGATTTCATTGTCTAGTGTTACTGATCAGTCTCCTGTTAATGTTTTTCTTCTTTAAAGATAGTCTATCTTTTTTAGCTTTCGTAGCTTTTTAGATTTTTCTCTTTATCTTCGGCATGCCACAGTTTCGTCTGGTTAATTGGAAGGGATTTGTTTTTGCTTATTCTGTTCAGAACTCTTGTTCGGGACTTCTGGAATGAGGATTTCTTTGCTAAATTAGATCTTGAAAGTCCCAAATCTTTTCTTTGAAAATTGCTTCTCCAGTACTCTTTTTTTTGTCCTGGAAATTGGCTTTCTCATTCTACTTTTCCTACTTAACCACTCTTTTGTGTTTTCCAAGTTTTACTTCTAGATTCTTCTCTGGTTTACATTTCCTGTCTTTGTGTCTACTTTGCTGTTTAACTCATCTGTTAAGTTTTTTCCCCTTTAATTTTAATGGTTATATTTTTTGCCCCTATAGAGTCTACTTTGTTCTGTTTAAGAAGAACAAAATTTTTTTTTGGTGATATTTATCTCTTCTTTCATGTTCTTAATCATTTTAATTGTCGTTTTAAAAAATATCTGTAGGGTTCTGTTATCTGGGATTCATTGCTTTCAGGTGCTGGTTCTCAAGTATATTGTGCATGCTGGTTCTCATTTTGGGAGTTCTTTCAAGTGGGATTATTTTTTGTGTGTTTTGGGTTGTAGAAGTGTTTGTCAGAATAGTTGGTGTCTGCTTTATCCAGGTGTCCAGTGCTGATGCAGTTTAAACTTTTGCTAGTTTCTCTCTGGCGGTCCTGTAACGTGGACTCTCCTGGGAGTTTTCTCTCCTCCTGTGCATGGTACAGGCGTTGGGTTTCCATTTCTCTTGACACCACCCCAGCCCTCTTCCTCTTCCATCTCTCTTCCACAAACAAACGTACCTTTTTCCTCTGGGCTGATAGGTAGAAGTTTTCTCCTCGAACTTGGACTAATGTTACAGCTTTTTCACTAGGATTTCACTGACTTTACACTAGGATTTGAGTTCCAGTCTCCACATTTGAGGCCACATTTCATTTGCCCATGTGGGCGTTGAAGCCTCACCTCGTAGAAACTACATCTGGCCTCGGGTAGAAATCCTGGAGATTTGCCTTCTCATTCTGCTTTTTCTACTTAACCACTCTTGTATTTTCCAAGTTTTACTTCCTACAGCATCACCTCTTAATTCCAAATTTTGCCCCGATTTCTTGCTCTTGGAATTTTTTGTTCTTTTTATTTCAGTTATATTTTAAAATTTAGGTCTTATATTTTATCTTGTAGTTCTGTGTATTCGTAGCTTTGGCTGGGACTGAGGGAGTGTATCCATGTTAGCTCAGCCTCTGATTTCCCAGAAGTAGTATTAGCTTAAGTGGTTGTTTGTATTTAGGAACAGTGTTCATTTGGTGTATGTTAATATTGGGCATTTACTTTATGTGTTCTGTCAGTATTTACAAGAGTCTTTTTTTTTTTTATTTGTTTCCTTGGGTTTTTCAGGAGTAGAATTATGTCATCCAAAAACACTGACACTTTGTTTCTATAAGTTAGCTGTAAAAATTTATATCTCATCTCCTTATTTTGTTAATTGTTTTGGTTAATTCGTCCAGTGAGCATTTCTGTATTATACTTCACTTTTAAGAAGAATACTTTTAAGATACTTTTAAGAAGAATCAAGAAAAAAAAAGTTCTAAAGCAATTAATTTATATCTCAGTTTGCATATTGACTTAATAAGAAATTATAGTGAAACTATCATGTATGTCACCAAGATGTCATTTTAAGAGTTAATTACAACAGTAATGCAAAAAATAAATACACAAATGGAGTATTTTTAGTTCGTATTTTTTAAAATACAAATTTTCACTCTTAAAGGTTGTCTCTTACGGTGTCCTCAGTGTGTGACTGTGTTTGCTTACATGCTCTAGTGACTGAGTGCTGGTTAATAGCAGGCTGTTGTCATAACCACAAGTAGCCCCCTCACTCCCTCCACCCACACACAGAAAGATAGAACTTAAAAAGGAATATTTATATGTGAGAGAGGTGAAATTGCACCTGTTCATTTAATTCACCTTTATTTTTAACTACTCATTTCTGTAGTATGGTTCTACCCCTTTGTACTGGTTATAATTTAGTGTTACATGTAGGCAATTAATATTAACTGTGTTGTGGTTGTCGTCTTCACAATACCAAGCACAGAATAACTCTCTTCAAGTGGGTATGTGTGTATTTTACCCATTTCTTTAACGTTTTTGTAAAATATTTTGGTGGGACAAAACTTTGCCTTTTGTGACTAGATCTGATGTTTCAGTAATTTGAAGGTTCCGTATCCTGTTACCTTTATGGGTGGTGATACTTACTACCACACATGTTTTATTTTTAATATATTTACATGACTCCAGTCAGCCTCGGTTCAGATATACAAACTCAGATTTCAGTGCTGAAATAGCCACAATATTTACAATTCTTAAGAGAAAGCTTGTACTTAGAACTTGTAAATTCTACTGTACATGAATTTCCTTCCTAACTGACTCCCATTGTTTTTGGTAATTTTTTTCCATTTATTTAGCCTTATAGAGAGATTCTAGCCTTTGTTTCACTGCTCTGGTGTCAGAATCCCCCCTCTCCCCGCTTAGGTGGTCCCGCTGGTGCTGCTGATGTGAAGACCCCCCTCTGCGCTCTGGTGTGAGGCTGAGGGACTGGGCGGTGTGCAGAGGATTGGCTAAGAGCACGGGCTTTGGAATCACACAGACCTGAGTTTGAATCTTGATTCTTTTGTTTAATAACTTATGTTTGTCCTTGCAATAATTTTGTTTTAAATTTTTGTTTTTAAGCTTGTTTCTTCCTCTATGAGGTGACTGTGTCACCTGCCTCACAGGGTTATTGTGAGGACTAAATAGGCTGGTGTATGTGAAGCGCTCTTTTTAATGCCTGACACATGGAAGGTGCTTAAGAATCAGTAGCTGTATTTGTTGCTGTTGTTTAATTTAAAGGTAGTAAACAAATTTACTTATTTTTGGTGACTTGACTAGTTTTATCTTGGAAACAGAGACTAGCTTTAGGAAAACTAAATGCATTTTGTATCAGATAAGTGGGGAGTATTTATCTTTTGAGAATTGTTGAAAATAATCCAATTTTTACGGTATGGATTAACCTACAATTAAATGTATAATACAGAGTTAGAAAAACATAGAATTCTGGAACAGTTTTTTAAAAGTTAGGCTTATATCTTAATATAATAGCTTGGCTTCCTTATAAATATCTTTTGTAGGAGTTTTAGATTTTTTAAGTTTCTCTTAGATATAGTTAAGGCATACTTGAGAATTCTTGGCCTATTTTAATGTCAGTGCAGCAGACACTGGTACAGCAGGAGGAGTATGAAATTGGAAGTTTGGAGACTTGGGTTTGAGGCTTGGCTTTGGTGTTGACTTTACACATACGTCCTTGGTCGCACAACAAACACCTTGTGTCTGAGTTCTAGTCTGTACCACATTGCTTGTAGCCTGGCCTGCCTCACCTACCTGCCCACTTAGTTGCTGAGAAAATCAGAGGAAATGATTATGTTAGGGCTCTTTAGAAAAGAAGGGCTATCCAGAGCAAAGATGAGTATTATCTTAGTTCTCACCTTGTTTTTGTTCATCTACATCTTTTCAAAAAACAGTATTGGTGTTTTATAAATTTTTAGCAAGTGAAATTCATATCCCTGTTAATCAGATTTATGTGACAAGAGGCGTTTTGGTAGCTTTTTTTCTTGAATCATGAGATGGCATATTCAAAGGTGAAGGTTTTGAGTCATTCCCCAGGTAGCCAGAAAACAGTCCCTGGACAAGCTGATTTTTTTCAGGAAGTATGACTGTAGCTCTAGAAATTGTTTTCAGTCTCTGCTCAGAACTGATCACCTCCATTGAGCCTTTGACTGACTACCTGGTTTTACTTAATTTGCATTCCATCTACATCTATGCATGTAGTTTGCAGTCTGTTACTTTATATTTGAGTGTTTCTGTAAGTCATTTTATGTGTTTTACATGTGACCTGGTCTTGTTTTCTCAGCTAGCTTGGAGTCTCCTGAAAGGTGAGGACAGTTGTCCTTCCCTTTCTTCACTGTAGACCCGGGAAGAGAGGGCGCTCTGCACCCAGCGGTTTCTGACTAGTTGTGTTTAGGTGAACCTTGCACGACAACAGACTGGTGTCAGCTGGCCTGATGTTAAAAAGCGTGCATGTGCAGAAATTTTCAGTTGTCTACTATAGTGTATGCCTGTTTAAAGCTAAAAGGCGTCAAAAATACAATATTTAAGCTGCCAGTTGTTTCAGCTAAGACTGGACTTAATTTTTTTTGCTTTTTCAAGCCATTCTGTTAATTGTATTTTGCCAAAAGAAATCTAATAAATCTCATTAAGTAGTTTGATTTTTTAAATACTGTAATATTTTAGGGAAATGTGGTATTTGTATTTCTTATAGCTATGGTTTTAAATGATTCTTAGCAAAAAAGGAATTCTATTTTTTGTAAAAGAAAGGCCTTTATAAAAGGTATTTTATAATAGGCCCAGTTTTCCACTAAATCAGTTTATTAAATTATCAGTAATTCTTATTATTGAAGTTTTTCCTGTGTGAACCTTGATACGGAGGAGACTTTTTTTAACAGCAATTTTCCTAATTTATTTGGAAAGACTACATTTGAAAAAAAAATTCTTTGCATTTTCTTTAATCAGAGCTTTCTCTAAAACAAACTAAAATTGTCTTTTATCTTTACATTTAAAAAGTTTTGCTAAAGATATTTCTTCCAAATGAATGTTTGCAATTTATTTGCCAGATTTTTTCTCTAAAAGCAATTTTTCCTTTCTAAGAAGCAGTTTTATATCTTCTTCAGGAATGTCACTGTCTGCTGGGTCTTCTCCTCTTCATTCCCCCAAGATCACTCCACATACTTCTCCTGCTCCCAGAAGAAGAAGTCACACTCCAAATCCAGCAAATTACATGGTGCCTTCTAGTGCCTCTACGTCCGTCAGTAATCCCGTTTCTCAGACTCCGTCTTCTGGGCAGGTGATCCAAAAGGAAACCGTCGGGGGGACGACTTACTTTTATACAGACACAACCCCAGCACCTTTGACTGGAATGGTAGGTCTGCATTAAAGGAGAAAAGACAGAGCTCCTAGAACAGTTTCTTCTTGTAAATGAGGTTAATGAGGAGGTTATCCCCTCTTGTATCTTTTTACTGTGATGTGAAAATGTAATTTCCTAATTTAGATAATTCTAATCTGTTCTTACCTCTTCAAAGTAATCTGTTTCTGCATTTTTAATAACTGTATAGTTTTGGACAAGTCAGACATTAGATTACTCCAGCTCTGGTTTCGTGCTTCATGGCTTATGGGGTTACCTCGTACTTTTGTTAGCTGGAGTTGATGTTTGCTGACATTTGTTTCTAGCTATAGGTAGTTGCACCTCTAGTAAGAAATTAGAGAAAGTGGATGGTTTCTTATCAGTACTTACTGAAAGTGGACTGATGATAAACACTTTCTCAGGCAAGGCAGTGATTTCATAGCTAGAACCCTGCAGAGTGGTGGCTGCTGTCATAAGAGGCCTCCAATGTGGGTCACTGAGAAGGAGGGAGGAAGTTTAGGGAGCGCTGATGGTGCCAGAGGAAAGAGCTACCAAAGAGCTGCCAGGAGAGGAGAGGGGGAGGGGGCAGAGAGCAAAGTGCTGTGTTCCATAACTTAATTGTACCTTTTTAGCTTCATAACTTTGTCTATGTTGAAAAATTGTGTAACTATAGAAAAATAAGTAGTAGATGAAGATCTCATGAGTAAGAAAACCAAATTCCATCAGAGTATGAAAGCTGGTCTGAACCATAGACATTTGAGAAGATTGTGGACAGTAGGCTTAGATGAAAAGTGCATTTGGATTTTCGGAAACAGATTTTGATCCCACAAGTTAAATTCATGATTTCGTTTTGATTGTATTTAATCTTTTACTAAAAGGCAATTTGAGTGGACAGAAAACAGGTTTTTTTGTTTTTCCTTCGTAAGAGTCCCAGCTCTGCCATTGTTTTGTGGCTCTTGAATCTTGGTGCCTCCGAGACTGTTTCCCGAGTTGTAAATGGGAGTGATAGTGCCTAACTGCCGGGTGAGAAGTAGATGAGAAAGTATTTATAGAAGTACTTGTAAACCATGTAAAATACTTTTTAAAAAATAATAAAATAGCTAATAGTTTTTTGTTCTGTTTTGTTTTTGGTCAGAGATCTTTCAAAAATTATCACAGAACAGCTTGCCGAACAGAAGGTCAAATAATTGAGGTAGAGTAGAGACTTTCCTTGATTCTTTCAAGTAAGAATTCCATTAATGTTTTACTTTGGGGGGGGGTTATTATATTTCATAATTATTTACGTTTTTATTATGCTTTCTTTTAATCACATTTGTAGAAAAAAGGTGTAATGTATAAAGAGGTTCTTTTGTCACAAAACTGCCTCAGCTGTTCTGTAGAGATTATATATGGCACATATTTATAATGTTTTTACTCTTCAAACCATTCTTAAATAAAAATACGCTCCTGGGAAAGCTGAGGTAGTCAGGCCAAACTCTGCTACATTCTGATGTAAGGAAACCAAGGCAAGAAAAAGTGGTAGTACTGTCATTGCAGATATAGGTTAAAGGAAACCTTACAAACCACTGTGCAGATACAGTGAAGGCAAAGAGAGGCAGAGGAAAAGGGCAGAAAGCAGGGCGGTGGGAAGAGTCCTGCTGGACAAATGAAAGACAAGAAGCTGGAAGCAGAATTTGGTCACTTAGTTGTAGTTTGATTGGAAGGTAAATATATTGTTGCCCCCTTCTGTTCATTTCAGCTGCTGACCCAGAGTATGTTGGTCCTCTGCTGTTGTAGTTTGAGGTATTAAACAAGTATCTAGATAACACTTTGTTTAGTTTGGCTGCAAAAAACCCTTTAAGAGGGCAGTTCTTTGGGCGGCCAGGCAGTGTTGCTTCATTATCTGACTCTTCCCAAGCACTTTTAGTACCTACTTTCTTCCTCTCTTCCAGTTGTTTTAAAAAATTCTTACCAACTGTTTGTGTAAGATTTCTTTCAAAGACTTAGTTTTGCCTCTCATTGAAACTATAATTTTACTGTGTCTGAACAAATGTTTCTTTTCTCATCAGAGTTTTAAAAATTATCAAAATAAAGATAAAGCCTATCAATTGAGAAAAATTGATCATTACACTTTCCCCCTCCCTACCTTTTAGGTGTTTCCAAACTATCATATTTACCCTCCAACTGCACCTCATGTTGCTTACATGCAACCAAAAGCGAACGCACCTTCCTTCTTCATGGCTGACGAACTCCGCCAGGTAGGCTGTCAGAATTCGTTGTGGGAAGACTTCATGTCTGTTGTGTTTTAGCAAAGAACTGGAGAAAGGACAGAGCGCTTCTCAAATCTGATTTAATCAAACATGCTGTACTAAAGCAGATAAAACTTAGAATTCATGAGTTCTAACTGATATATTTATTTAAAGAAACCTGTTTTTCAAGAAGATTGCAAGTAATTGTGTTAGGATAGAAAGCATGGAATAGCGATTTAAATGGGCTGCCTTTCTGCATCTCATGAGCAGTGCATTGGAAGGTCTCTGTGAAATATATAAATCAATAATTTAAATCATTTCTAACTGCTAGACAACTTTTTGCTAATATCTCTAGTAGTTAGCTAAGGAGTAGCTAATAAGTAGTTTGGCTTAGAAATAAACTTCATTTTAAGAGAGCTCAATATTTTCTATAAAGTAGGTTTCGTAAAATAATTTTTTGTAAACAGTTATATATTATTTGATGTGTAGAATTTTATTTTTACACTTAGATCTCAGAAATATTTTTATTTCACAGAAGTAGGTTGCACCAGTATAATGTTTATAGAGTGGATTATTAAAGAGCTTAGCCACAGAATTAGTTGTATGTTTTGGGTTACAGACTGCTGCTTGCACCCGTCCTGAATTATGGGCAGGGCTGTCTATCTAGGACTGGAATTTGAACACTTTACCCTTATTAGGAATGTTATTTCATGATATCAACATTAAAAACTCACATGCCAAGAATATTGATACTTATGCTATTTAGTAATAATAGAAAATCCAGATTTCAGAAGCTGTGTTTAGATGTAAATATACTTATTTTCTTTTCTTAGGAGCTGATTAACAGACATTTAATAACAATGGCTCAAATTGATCAAGCAGATATGCCAGGTAAAATGGAATAGCTGTATAGGGCAAGGGGTAGGTGGGAGGGTGGGGTGGGGAGCTTCCATGCCCTCACTAGCTGCGCCACCCTCCCAGCACCTCACTGTGCTCACCAACCTGTCAGCTCTCCGAATCCCACTCTTCAGGAGTTTTTGTGGAAGTCTGGTTGTCTGGGCATGGCTGATTAAATCTCTGGCCATTGGTAATTAACTCAGTTGCTGGCCTTTCCCCTCTCCCTGGAAGGCTGGGGGTGGAGCTGAAAGTTCCATGCTTCTAATCAAGATTTGGTCTTTATTTGTTTTTTATTATATACAGCATAGCAGAGCTTTTTATAGTATATGATAAAATTTCTCAAAGAGTAAAGGTCCACGACTGCTGAAAGCACTTTGAAGGTTCTGATTAGGAATCTGGGTGTACTGGGAGAGGAGAGGCTTGGTTTGCATCTGCAGTAACTAAAACAGTGTGGTAATGGTGCTGAGTTACACACGCTGATTAATGGAACAGACTCGGGAGAGCCCTGGCACACTTTGTAATGGAGGGGGCGCATCGGTGGGGAAAGGAAGGCTTGGGGAAACTGGTTTTCTTTAAGGTAAAAGATGATATCATTATCTCAGACCACATGCAAAAATCAGCTCCAAATAGATTTAAGAACATAAATGTCTAAAACAAAACTTTAAAACTCCTACTATAAAACATAAATGAATAGATTTAACATTTCATAGGGAAAGATTTCCTATATAGGAGACAAATACAGATTGTTGACGCTTAAAGAAAATACTGATGAATTTTATTGAATTAAAAACAGTCCAGAGATATTTGTAGTAAAGGAAAAACTTCAGAGAAGATATTTACACAATTGACAAAGAAAATAAAAACCACAAACCAGTAAGAGCGTAAAAAACTCAACAGAAAAATGGCCAAAAGATAGGAATAGGTGTTTCAAGAAAGAGGAAATTCACACAACCAAAAATATGTGCAGAAATGTTGAAAATTACTGATGATTAGGGGAAGACGAGATCATTTGACAGTCTGACCATGGTCAGCGTTAGGATATGGACCTGCGGGTTCTCCAGCTTGTTGCTGCTGATAGGATAGATGGGTGAGCCTGTAATCAGTTTGGACAGTTCCTGAAGTTGAATATCTGTTACCCAGTGATTTAGCCAGCTCCGCTTCTAGATGTAGGGAAGCTGTACATTTTTAACCAGAGAATGTATGAAGTATTCATAACATCACTGCTCACCGTCGCAGATACAGCGATCATTTCAGACGCCCATCTTGAAGGACAGCCGATGGATTAGCTGATACTGTCAGACAGTGGCATGTTAAACAGTAGTTTAAATGAAGAAAGGACATTTCAGAAAGAAAGCAACAATACAGAAGAATCTTAGTAATGTAATGTTAAGTAAAAAAAAATGAGTTGCAAGAAGCTGTATATAACAGGGAAGGGTATAGCTCAGTGGTAGAGTGCGTGCTTACCATGCACAAGGTCCTGGGTTCAGCCCCCAGTACCTTCATAAAAAACAAACAAATAAATAAATGAACCTAATTAATTACACCCTCCTGCTAAAGAAATTTAAAAAAGGAGAGAGATTACATTTAGTATACCTTTTTATAAAGTTAAAATTTATATATGTATTTACATTTATATATATGTATATATACATACACAATCTTTTGAGGAGTACATGTAGGTGTAATAAAACTATGTAAAAAGGGGAGGAAGAGAGAAGGACAGCGGAGGTTAGAGAGAACCGTATACTTAGATGACAGTTAAAGGTCTGAGGTTTTGTTTACTGTGTGTTTTCTTTGGGGAATGTGGTAGGCAAAGTTGTTTTGATTTTTCTTTTTAATTTTTTACTGTTTTGCTAGGGATTAAAACTATTTCACCGAATAGTTTGAGAGTTTGATACAGATTGCCGTATTTGCACATGCACATAGACACGGGCGTATTGCATATATACTCTAATTTATTGTTACTTGTTTTGAATTTTTTGTTTAAAAAGCAGAA
Organism: Camelus dromedarius; assembly: GCF_036321535.1. Classification (NCBI taxonomy): domain Eukaryota; kingdom Metazoa; phylum Chordata; class Mammalia; order Artiodactyla; family Camelidae; genus Camelus; species Camelus dromedarius. Next base: position 66,496,742 of record NC_087448.1, on the reverse strand, counting down.
TTCATGTGCTTTAACACCATTGTCTACGTTTTGTACAAAATAAAATGTTTAAAGAAGAGATCTGTCTTGATTTTTATTTAACAGCAGAATCAGTAATGTTTAATATCTCTAAGTGATAGTGCAAATTGTTTCTAATAACTGAGAAACAAGAGTTGTGCTATAAAAGATAAATATTTTTGAGTTCATGAAATCTAGTTGTTCCTTGGTTGTTTTATAATGCCTATTTTTATTGATAGTGAAACCAGTTTGTTCTATAGAATTGTTATGAATGTAGACATTGTTGTAGGATATAAAGTGTGTTTGATACTGATAGTTTATAGATTTGATTTCTCTTGATTACTCTGAGAGACTGTGAATGCCTGCAAGTTAAAGTCATGTTCCTGTGAATTACTCTAGCAGTCCCTACAGAAGTTGACAGCTACCATAGCCTCTTCCCTCTAGAACCACTGCCACCACCCAACCGGATACAGAAATCAAGTAATTTTGGATACATTACGTCTTGCTACAAAGCTGTAAACAGCAAAGATGATCTGCCATATTGCCTTCGAAGGATTCATGGTGAGGAAGATAAGTTATCCTCTCTTAGGAGCGTATTATTGAGGCTAAGATTACTCAGACATTCCTGAATAGGTTTAGTTATTTAACATGAATTTAAAGGATAATAAATAAGTGTATTATTTCATCTGTATAGTAGTATCTCATAAGTGATGTATAACATGGCCTTTTCTTCACATTTCTGATGAAGTAAGGGGAAGGTGTCATTTACAGCTCAGCAGAAAAATTTTCTTTTTCAGGTTTTCGTCTTGTTAACACAAAGTGCATGGTATTGGTCGATATGTGGAAAAAAATTCAGCATTCAAATATTGTAACCTTGCGTGAAGTATTCACCACTAAAGCGTTTGCAGAGCCTTGTAAGTAGTTTGTAATTGTTCTGCTGGAGGGCTTCAGGATTTGAAGCCAGCTTGCAGTAATGAGTGTTTGTGTTTTATTTTAAGCCCTTGTGTTTGCGTATGATTTCCACGCCGGAGGAGAAACAATGATGAGCAGACACTTCAATGACCCTAATGCCGATGCCTATTTCACAAAGAGAAAGTGGGGTAAGAAAAGATGCCAGCAAGCTGTGTCTGACACGTGTCTTTGCTCTGTGGAAGAGTAGTTTTGTATTTTAAAATACATGTGAATTTAGCCCTGTAATCATGCAGCTTAAAGACCTTATGGCATTTAAAAAAGAAATACATTAAAGAAATGGAGACAAGACGTAACAAGTTAGGAAATAACGTATTATGTGTACAGACTGAGATGAAGGTGGGTTGTGAAAGAATCATGTAAATATTTGAAACTTAAGTGACTGAAACTATGATGAAAGTTTTTTCCTCTTAAAATTTTTTATTTTTCAAACCTACAATGCTTTCTGAATAAAGGTGGTTTGGAAAATTCAGTAAATTGAAAAATAATCCCTGTAACTTCATCACTGAAACCACAGCCACGTTTAAATCTTGTGGATTTCTTCTCAGATTGTCCAGTGTGACTGTGTGTCATTTATGAAATTATTTCCCTAAACAAATGCTTTTGCTTAAAGGTAGGATTCCATGTTACTTAAGGAATTAGTCTTCAAAACAAATTTTCAGGTAACTTTTACTTGAATGGAGAATACTTTTTTGGGGGGGGGGCCCTTTCTAATATTTACTTGAAGAATTGTTTTATAGTTCAAATATTACACAGAACCAAAATATTTTAATTACATTCTAACAAATGTTTATTAAAGTATAAAATCATTTCAGAGTAAAAATCCTTTTAGAGATATCTATTAATTTATTTATTTGCAGAAGGAAAATGTATATGTCATTTTCCTGTTTGGGGAAAGAAAAGAAACATTACCTTCTTTGCTATGGTTTTTAATTTGTTTAAGATTTTTCTGACTGTATCCTGAGAGAAAGTGAGGAGGGAGAAGACTTGAGTCCATGTTCCAATCTCTTTTGGCTCGTGACTCCTTTAAGGACCGGCGTTATGGATAAAAATATGTTACTTCTGTTTACTCGTAACTGCTTTCTGACAGTTGGAAGAAGAAAGCTGTGGTTACATGGCTGTTTCACATTAAAACTCTGGTTGCATAGTGTGGGCATGTTTTCCCTTTTTGCCGTGTCATCTGGAGCACATACATAATTTTGTTGAAGGGGATGTGGTATAACTTTTCCTATAGATGAATATAGCTGGAGTTGTTCAAGTTTATTTTAGTAATAACATCTGTGAAATGACTGTTGGCTTTAATTTATAGCTGGGTTTCTTAACCTCAGCACTGTTGATGTTTGAGGCTGGATCCTTATTTTTGTGGGGCCGTCCTGTGCGTTGCTGGGTGTGCAGTAGCGTCCCTGGCTTCCACCCATTGCACACCAGTTACAACCATCTCCTCCAGTTGTGACACCAAAAATATCTCTAGACACTGCTAAGTGTCCCCAGGGGTCAGAATTGACCCCTGTTGAGAACCACTGATTTATAACACTCCTTTCCAGTGTTTTTTTTTAATCTTAATTATTCTGTTGTAAGTGTTGACTGGTTATTTGATATAGTATGTTTACATTGTTGCAGGAATAAGTTCTCTTTCGGATATTTGAAAGTGTTGTTGAAAGTTAGTAACTTCCCTGAATGTACCATATGTACTTTAATCACAGCCACTTGTATTACAAGGCAACCTTCTGTTTTCCCAGTGTGAATATTTAACAAAGAAGGAAAAAAGGGCCAGTGTTCGTTTAATCTTGTAGAGACTTAAGTGGAAGTCTAATGCTTTCTTATATTATTTAATTTGTTAACTTAGCACAAACTGAAAAATCTCATTTTGTAAGATGTAGTAATTATGAAATGGGAATAATAATGCCATGCCGTGCAGGGATTGTGGAGAGAAGTTTACAGTGACAGAATCTGGCACACTGTGCACTGTGTTTGCTATAAATACTTCTTTTCCTATTACCACATTTATTAAATACTTCTGTTAAAACTCTTCATGGTCATCTTTGTCTTGGCTTTTATCACTAGAGCCACTTTTTGAGTCATCTAACACTGTCTTCCAGGTTATATTTTTTCATTCTGTCTAAATTGAGGGATAGCAGTTTTTGAATTTTGTATTTGCTTTTCCCTAGAAATTTTGTCACAAGCCGTAAGTACTTATTTGTTGTTTATTGTCTCCACAGTTAACCATATAACTGTGTTTCTTTTATAACTGATTCAGAAAAAGTTTGTTTACAACCATACGAGCACTTGGATTATCAGGTCATATTCCCTGAAATAACTGACAGAATCTAGATTAAATTTTTATGGCTCCTTTTCTACTGATTAACAGTGACCCAGAAAGTAGTATTAAGAAGCACTTCCAAGAGTTGAGAGAATCAAAAGGATCACTTTCCATGGTAGACCAGATTACTTTTGTGTTTCATCATTACACATAAGTGACATATTCGGTGTTTTACATTCATGTTTTTGTGAATTGGATGCCATCCTGTCTAACTGACGTGGTGTAGTAGAGGAGGCTGAGAATTAAGAACGATAAGAAACTTTTTAAGTTCTTACTAAAAACCTAAACTTAAATTATATATATACACATAAATTAACAAGTTGTGCAGTGAATGAACATGAATTTTCTTTGTTAATTTTGGTTTGTTTTAGTCTTTTAGCTGATTACTTAAGTAAAGATGCCATTTTAAAATTTGTTTGTGTTACAGGTCAACATGATGGGCCTCTGCCCAGACAGCATGCTGGGTTGCTGCCAGAATCTCTCATTTGGGCGTATATCGTCCAGCTGAGTTCTGCGCTGCGTACCATTCATACAGCAGGTTTGGCATGTCGAGTTATGGACCCAACAAAGATTCTGATAACTGGCAAAACGAGGTACTAGCATTTTGAGTGTTGGCTTCTTTATTGAGCATCTGACCTATGAGAGCTCAGTAAACATAGCATGATGATTTGTTTTAATTCTACCTTTTCATATATTCCATCCAGAAGAACTGCTGTGACTTTGGTTTCATTTGTAAGTTTCTTTAAAATGTTGACTTCTTAATAAAATGCTGATTGATAACCAAGATCTTATAAGGGTTTGGGAGGTATATATGGTTAGGGTTGGGCAGATGTCTGAGTAATACCAGTACAGCTTTTCTATATGCAGCTGTGCTTCTCCGGTTTCGGCGTGAATCTGAGTCACCAGCGGGCTCAGTGAGCACAGGCTGCTGGGCTCCATCCCCAGAGTTCTCAGTCAGGAGGTCTGGGGCGGGCCTGAGAGTGTGCGTTTGTGACATGTTCCTGGGAGGTGCTGTTGCTGGATTGGGTCCCATGCTTTGAGAACCACTGATGCAGAGTTAAGTAAAACAGACCTTGACATTAGCAGGATTTTTATTTGAGTTGCTGAAATTTTGAGAATTGTCTTGGACAACCTGGCATAAAAAGCTCAAGATCCAGTAGCAGGTTATTTGGGTTCATATCCTGGCTCTGTTCGTTAACTAACAGCAGGTTACTGAACGGCTTGGTGGTCAGTAATCTGTGAGACAGGCACTATTGTTATCTCCATTTTCCATATTTATAAGATACCTGCCGCATAAGATTATTGAGAGGATTGAGTGAGTTAATACATATAAAATGCTTTGAATAGGGCCTAGGACCTTTTCAGCAAGTGGTTATGAAACTAAGTCTCTTTTCTTGAATAACTAATAAAGCAGCAGCTTGGTGTGGTGAAAAGACCACTGGCCTGGTAGTCCAAAGATGTGAGTTATAGTCCTGGCTTCATGTGTTCCTGACTTTCATAACCTTGTTGTCTCGATACCTGTGAGCCTTAATTTCCCTATCTCTAAAGTGGGGATGGACAGGAAGTAAGACCAGATAGTGTTCTGAGATCCTTGCTGTTATAGGAAATGTTAAAGTTCCACGAGTATATAATTTTTTAAAATCTCATTTTAATTATTTTAATTTTCTGGTCTTTAAAGGTTGCGAGTAAATTGTGTTGGAGTTTTTGATGTTTTAACGTTTGATAACAGTCAGAATAATAATCCATTGGCGTTAATGGCTCAATACCAGGTGAGTAAGAATTAACATGGATACTTTCTTAATAACTGAAGGCTTGATTTTTTTAAGGTAAACTTTATTTTAAGGTGTTTCAGGGTTTTAAGTCTAGATTTCAATTTATTCTGGGGTGATCTCTCTGCAAAGTTTGAACCTGTATTCTTAATCACTGTGATGTGTTTAGTGTAGAGCCCTTATACGTTGGGATACACAGAATTAATGACAGTGTTAGAGACAGTAGCTGTTCAAATGAAAATGCATTTATATGACTAGGAGATTTGTCCTCAGCATAGATTAAAACAGATTACTTAGCTAAATGAAACATATTAAATGACATTGTACTTTTTCCCACTTTTTAATGTGTTAAAATCACACCTAGTTTTTACTTTTAGAACAGTTGTCCCACTACCAATCCAAAAATTTTATTTTCAAAGGAATATTGTTGTGTTGCCATTTTCTAAATAATTTTTTTCTTTTGCTTAATCAAAGCCTGTCACTCATGTCTTGTACATTGTTAGAAGTTGGTTGCAGAATGACTTCATAACATTGTGGACTTAGGTCCCATTATGTTCTTAGTTATTGGTTCTTCTTTCTTGATTAACACAAGGTGTGGGAGAATAAGAACTTATCTCTGCAAGGAGCATTAAGTGTAGTTACTTTTGCCTTGATTGCCCTATGGAAGTAAGATAGCTGTTTAAAGTAAATACATCATTCAGCTTGTCCCACAGTGCTTTATGTTTGTTTGGAGGATATGCAAAGCAGCTGTCATTTTAAGATAATGTTAGTTTTTTTCATGTAAGAAATTTCTGGTGTTTCTGAATATTTATTAACTTACAGAGGTTTGATATAAGGCAGAATCTCTTATTTATGTGGAGAAACAAGGAGAAGACCATCTTACCTTCCACTACCCTTCTCTTTTCATTTTCTTCTGTTTAAATCTTTGAAAGATTTATTTCACTATATAAGACAAAATTTCAGAACAAAAAAGAAAGGCCAGAATGAGCAGTAGAGTTTAAGTAATGTTTAGTATTCCAGTTAATTCATGCATAAACCTCTTCCTTTTTCTACTGGACCACGGATGGTGCAGTCCCCAGACTTGGAGGCGCTCATCACACTCAGTTGCATGCAGCCCTTTCACAGCCTGGTCCTTCCCCTCTGCTGGTTCCCCGCTAACCATGACAGCAGCCAAGCTGTCCTGGTTGGTAGCGCCATCTAGTGGGCACTGCGTGGAAGACTCAACCCCCACCAAACCCCGACCCACCACTGTCTTCTGCCTAAGGGAGTTTGCGCCTTCTTTCTTATCTAGGATGATTGTTTCTTAGGTACTTTTCTGCTTAACTTCTGTCTTACACTTAGTGCCTAAGTAATTGGCTCTGAAATTTTTTCTTATAATCTTTGTGCTCCTGAAAGTGACTGTTGACTGTTAAAATACTAGTGATCTTTCTATATCCAGGAAAATAGTATTAAACTTTTGAAGAGAATTTAGGCATTGTTTAGAACCAGTGCCATCAACCTCTGTTGCAAGTGTTTGGAAACCGCATGTCTATATTAGGTTTGGTTTGGTTTGGTTTGGTTTGGTTTACAAATGTAGCCTCACAGTACCTCTTCATTCTTCTCTATTCTGAATAGAATTCCTTTTTTAAAAATTACTAGTGTAAGGTAAGAATAGTTTGATTTTATTTTTCTGTATCAAAGCAGTATTGTTTTCCATTTTTTCTTTGCAAATGTACATAATTTGCATCATGTTATGGGTTGTATAGTTACCATGAAAAACAGCTCTTCTTAAGAAAAAATAATTCCAGAGTTCCAAACAAACAGCTTTAAAGTAAGCATTTGGGGCAACTGACTGGTAAGTTAGGAACTGCCTTCATTCATAACTCAGGCTGCTTTCAGCCACTTGTCACCTTCCCTTTATTTTTCAGTGGTAGAGGATATATCAGGTTTTCGTTCTTTCCTTTTTTTTGGATGGGTGCATATATGTAGAAGATTTTTCATATAGCTTATAGTAAGGTACAGGAGACAGTCCCAAACAGGGGTTTGTGATTTTTACAGAGAAGAGGGTGCATGAGAAAGGAGTGCATTGTTTCTTGTAGTCTATTTTTCATAGTCAGTTTCAGACACGTGAATAGAGACTGACTTTCAGTAAAATGTACATAAGTAGAGCCATAGATAGAATCAGAGAATAACCAAGAAATCAAGAATCAGGAAGAAACTGAAAATGAGTTGGGGGGAAAGCCTCCAGAATTCAGCAAATGAGGGGAAAGCCGGGTGGAGGTAAGAAGCAAAGTAACAAATGGAAAATTGTTTAGCTGGGAAATAGGAAAGGAGAGCTATGGACTTTCTCTGCTGTTAAACTCTCTTAATTAAGCAGGGCTTCATTAATAACATCTTTCATTTAAAAATCAGTTCTAATTTAATCTGGGTTTCGTGTCATGTGTACTTTATTCCTACTAGTTGGCATTCCCACCTTGAGCCAGCTTTAGGAAGGTGGTGGGATGTGCTCAGAATGAGAACCCATACAGCCTGTCAGTTGTCTTCACTTTTCGTTTTCCTGTCTTATAATAGGGAATGATGAAATGTTCTAGGTAGATTCAGGGTGGAGCTAAACTGAAAGTTCTACTGTTTAAGGGTTGGGAGGCTGTGTGTTGGTACATGCTACTAAAATACCTAATAAATACCAAGAACCTTGAGTTTGCTTTACTGATGGCTTTGGATTGAAACGCTTGTAGAAATTTATAATTAGCATTTACGTGCACTGATTTCTCTTGATCAGCATTTTTGTGATTTCATTAACATGACTTTGAATGTTTTACTTTAAAAAATGTTCATTCTTGAGAAGGGTTGAGAAAGATCCTCCTTGAGTTCACTCCCAGCAGTGCCCTCCAGAGAGCAGAGACCGTGGCAGCAGGGTTAGGGCCCCTCCCTCCTGCCGGTCTGGGCTCCTGACTCTCCCACGGATGAGGTTTTAGTTTTTCTGACATGAATCCTTAGGATCTCTTGTCCTGATAGAGTCAAATTGTTTGTCTAATCAGGTTCAAAGTGTCTGATTTACAGATGCTAGTTTGGGATAAATTTTTAAATGTGAATTTTTATGTGTTATTTTAGTATGGGATTTATTTTACTTCCATTTATTCTTTATTATTTCTGTAGAATGTTGCTAAGGATAGCTTTATCGTCCTAAAGTTTCATTAGCGATTGCCTTGGAATACTCACTTGATTTCTCACGTACACCATTTATGTACATCCACAAAACCAGTGGTTCTCAGCCCTGGCTGCGTATCTGTCTCTTACAAAGCTTTGAAAAATACCACCATGTGGCTCTTACCCTAGACTAATAACGCCAGAACTGGGATGAAGGGACAGCCTCTGGGTGACTCGGTTTGTTGTTTGAGCTCCTCCAGTGATTTTAATGTATAGCTAGGTTTGAGCACTCCTGTAGTAAAGCGCTGTTCCATAAATAAACACGTATCCAGTAATTCCGATGAGATCCAGGTTTTGAAGATTCGTGTAAATTTTCTCTAGAAATTACTTCAGATGATTTCACTGAACTCTGAGCTCCTCCACTCTCTAGGAATATGATCATTAATAGTTACCTGCGAGGCAGGGCCACTTGGGGTGACCATTCTGTTTCCTGGAGTTATAGTGGGTGATTGAGAGCTTACCTCAGTTGAGCCAGCTGTCTTTTGAAAATCCTTTTAGAAGGAAAGCCTGAGAGTGGCAAATCTTTTTTTATTATTATTTTTTTTTAATGGGTAGGAGACCAGGTGGTTACAGAGCTCAGTGCTTTTTTACAGTAAAAGTTGTCTATTTGGAAACGAGGGCAGATGGTTTGCAGCGTTTCCGATGTCCTGGAGGATGTGTTCTGAAGTCAGGTAATGCTGATGCTGTGTTTGAAGTAAGGGAGTAACTTCTCTTCAAGTAATTCTTCAAAATCCCACTATATTTTGTGCTTCATGGGAAATGAGAAAAGTGCCTGTCGTGAATTGTAATGATCACTGCAAAGCAACTGTATGGTAACCAGCCTTAAATTTCTTGTGATAGTAAGAATATCTGTTCTATTTAGATACAAAAATCAGAAAAATTTTTAAGCAGCAGCTCTGTAGTTGGCATGTGAATTGCTTGGAGTAATGTTTCTTAAAATATCACCTTAATCAGAATTACCTGGGTGCTTTAAAAATGTTGGGCCTGTTCCTGGACCTACTGAATGAGAACCGAGGGTGGAGTGGCTCACAAGTGGCCTTTTTAATGAGCTCCCGGGTGATTCCGATGAGCACCAGTGTTTGACAGCCCTGTGCTGGGTTTTTCAGCCTCTTTGTACAAATGCTTTTTCCATGCAGGCAGTAGTGTCAGTGTATTAAATTTGTACCTACAAAAAAAAAATTAAAAGTTATATTTATTCTTTCATGTCAGCAAGCAGATCTGATATCATTAGGAAAAGTTGTGTTGGCTTTGGCTTGCAACTCTTTGGCAGGAATTCAGCGAGAGAATTTACAGAAAGCCATGGAACTGGTGACAATCAACTACTCCTCTGACCTGAAGAATCTCATTTTGTAAGTTTTAATATAATGATCATATGAGATAAGATAGAGCTTTTTCATGAGGACCTTTTAATAGTGATTCTGTGTATTTTAGTTTCCACTGTTTAAAATCAGGGGAAATATAATTAAACAGCTTTTAATTTCTTTATTTTTATTGCTAAGTGTATCTTTCTTGGAATACATTCATAAACCAGTGTGTTTAAATTAGTTACTGATATTTTAAACATTTGGCCAAAGGATGGACCCTATAAAGCTGCATTGGTATCTTCTAGCTACATGTGACCTTTTAAGTTTAAATGAATTAAATAAAATGTGAAAGTCAGTTCCTCAGTCACACCAGCCATATTTTAAGAGCTCAGAAGCCGCGTGTAGCTTCTGTCGAATAATTGGACAGTGTGGACATGGAACATTTGCATCATCTCAGAAAGTTCCATGAGACAGTGCTGCTCTGGAGAGGGATCAAGTATCTTTGTGAAAGCAGCCTGGCATAAACAACCTCAGGTACAGCCCAGCTCCAGAAAGCATGTGTGTGAGGGGCCCCGCATTTCTCCTCCAGTAGCTTCGTACTCCGGGGGATTCTTGAGTATGGGTTTGCATGGTTTTGGCTTAAGAGAAGCCTAGTGCGGACTACTGTCCCCACAGAAGGACTTCTCCCTGTCTAAGGTACATCTAACACTGGGGAGTTCCAGAGGATGGACAACCGTAACTCTTAACATAAGTTACTCAAGGGAACACATGCAAGGAAGTCTCTTGTGAAATTTTTTTCTACTATGTTCTAGAAGCAATTAGAGCTTATTGATCCTTTTCAGTCTCTTTTAGCTTCCAGCTGTTTCTTCTGATCTTTCTGTGTAACCCTGGATGATCCAGTTTCTTTTTGGACTAGCCCTGTGGTATGGAATTGAGGGATGGAGGATGGGGCTGCCCACCTGTGCTTTGTTGCACTGGCATAAGTGTCTTGCTTGTGACAGAGCCCTGGAAGCCAGTGGTTACCTGGTTCCTTTTAACAATCAAATGAGATGATTGCTCTTTTAAATGAAAATATTTGCTTCGTGTATTACCACGACAGTGATTCCTAGCGTGCCTTGCGATGCCTAGGACGTCGTAGATAATACCAAGTTACAATTTTCCTTCTTTAAAAAAGTGAGAGTAAAGGATGTAAATGTAACAAATTGGCTGTACATTAATAATTACTGAAACTGGGTGATGGGTACATGGGGATTCATCATACAGTCTCTGTACTTTTATAAATGTTTGAAATTTTCTTTAATAAAAGAATAAAAAAAGTCATACTTTCATACTAACGAATAACTAAAATTTATAGAACAATAAACTATGTGTCAGGCACTTTTGAAATGATTGATGCGAATTAATTCACCTAATTCTCCCAATAACTATATATATTAGGTACCATTCTTAGCTCCATTTCAAGGATGACAAAACTGAGGCTTGGAGATGTAAAGTACCTTGCCAAAATAACGTAGCTTAAAATGACTTTTAAGTATGAGTAGTTAGATGTAAAATACGTCAGTAATTATAGATGAATGGTTAAGACATAGATTATCCACATGGATTTATAACATTCATTTATTCAACAAAAGAATGGCTATTGTATGCCAGATGCTGACAGTACTTTGAATACGGTGAACAAAATTCCCCATGCTCTGAAGCTTCCAGCCCAGTGAGGAGGATCTGCTAAACATATAAGCAAGTAAGGTGTTTGCAGATAGTGACAAGTCCTATGAATAAAATAAGAGAAAGATTTCACAGAGAGTGAAAGAGTGGGAGCCTGCTCTAATGTGAATGGTTAGGACATGGCTTCCCTATCAGAATAAGCAGTAAAAAGGTGATGATCATCGTGTTTGGACAGGTAACCCTTTGACATACGTAATATCTTTCTGCTTTAATTATGATAGAAGAAATTGACTTGGTCTTTTCTGATATGTGTTAGTGCATGAAGATTTCTCATAAATATATGTACTGTGACAGCTGCTGGTAAAAGAAGTCGCAGAGCAGGAGACGGCTTCCTAAAAAGCTGAACCCTGTTTGACTTCCAAGGTGGGAGACCTAGTTTTAGTTACAAAAATTATTTTCAAAGAGCAATGGAAAAATTTCCCTACCTACAGCCACCCATCCCCTCTCCAAAAAAGCTTGTAACAATCTTTTCATCTCCTACTATTGTAAAGGAGGGTTTGAGAATAGAAATATGGTAAGTGTAACCCTACCCACCTTTCCTTTCCCATTGTCATAATAGCAAAAAAGTTAGAGAAAGAGACATTTTTACAGTTTTCTCCATTGTCTTTTAAAGTCTTCCAGAGAAAAGAAATGTAATTTTTAAGCTTTAAAAATGAACTTGCATGAAAAATTTTTTCAAAATTGTGCACACTAACATGATGGTGGCAGCAGGACCCGTGTGCTTGTGGGTTATGTTTTTTAAATTGCATGTTTGGCATTCAAGTGATCCTTCTTTATTTTGGTTAGATACTTGTTAACTGACCAGAACAGGATGCGGAGTGTCAATGACATCATGCCCATGATTGGTGCTCGATTTTATACTCAATTGGATGCTGCTCAAATGAGAAATGATGTCATAGAGGAAGACCTTGCAAAGGTAAATTGTGTAGTTAAAAGAGTGTTGACACACTTGCATCTGTGTGTGTAAATAGATGTAAAACAGTAATCACTGTGCTGAATATAGTGCAAAGCTGAATAAGATGGTTTGCAGATATATTTGTCCAAACTTAATGTTCAGTATTTTGATTTCTTAGATCCTCTGGGCATTTATTTTGTTCTTTTTTGCTCATGACTTTGCTGTAGTCACGAGAGACAGTCTTGATTTTTTTTTTTAATTGTTAATACTTTATCAGTTCTTAACTATGGACAACCGCATAGTCTTCTTGAGTATTACTGTTGAATGAAATGGACCTGTTGTGTTCAAAAGTACAACCAGAAGGTGGAGATGTTAGGATTTATTGTTTAAAGGTAATGTTGATACAGGATACCAGTTTTGTAAACTTTTGCTTTTATATTCAGTTAGCTGGAACATTAATATTCTCTCTCTTTTTAAAATGTTTTATAGGAGGTTCAAAATGGAAGACTGTTTAGGCTTCTAGCAAAATTGGGAACAATCAATGAGAGGCCGGAGTAAGGATTTACAGTATTTTACAATGTGTTGTCAATCAAGGGCACTATTTTGCATAACAAGAATGAGTATACCTTATTCTTACTGGCTTTATTTGGAAGAAGGGAAGAATTCTCAGGTGAAGTGACCTTAAGCTTGTTGTTAGCCATTAGGGGGCTGTTTTTTAACCACAGCCTAGGCGTGGTGGCCCCTGAGATTTCACATACACACATGCATGCAGAAAAGACACTGTGCTAGAAATCTGTTGTGGTTTGCACACGAGGGAGCGTTTCACGACCATCAGTACTGCCTCTGTCCTGCCTCCTTTTTGAAGCCTGCTCAGTTCAGTTGGCCTTGGTCAGATTCAGATAACGTCAGAAATTTCTAATTGTTCCGTGCCTCCTATCTTCTGTTAAAGTGCAGTATTGATCGCTGTCGTATCACTGACATTGGGTAGGGATTGCCGTCCAGTGTTAACTATTTGTTGTTTTGCTGTGCCGTGCTTGCAGGCTAAGTTAGCCGTATGCTCAAGAGAGAAGCGGGGTTGATGTTTGCTCTTTATACATGTCAAAGACGGACAGAGCAGCAGGGCAGCTGTTGTGCCTGCAGTTAAGTTACATTTCAGGACTGTTACCTCTGTTAGCAGAGGTAGGTGATGGAGAAATACCATTGCTTGGGGGACTTCTTGACCACAGTATTTAAGTTCACTTACCTTTCTTCAAAGTTAAAAGACTCAGTGGGCACTTTTCCCTATTGCTCTTTCTAAACAAAGAGAACATGACTTGAACCATGTAAAAGACTACCAGCTGTTTCTTTTGGCATTTATCTCTTTATATAAAAATACATGGTTTGAGTGCCATTTCTCGCTTTTTCTTCAGTATCTTCCTCAGCTAATGATCTTGTCCTGCAAGATGAGGCCATATCCTTCAGACCCCCTTCCCTTAACTAGACACACACATACACCTTGTAACCCATGTTTTTGAGATAAATCTCTATTCAGTGTTGACGTTATTAAAACAAGGTAAATGTTGTTAATAGCTGTACCACATAGTAAATCATGAACATATTTCCTTTCTTTCGCATTTTGTTTTCTGATTTTTGTTTTCCTGGTGTTAATAATTGTCTCATATAGAAAACTAAGCAAGTAAAAAAATATTTACCACCAGTTCATTGCAGACTCTCTGCCAGAGTTGACCTTTCCATATGGTCAAAAATAGGTACCCTGTCAGCTCCCTGTTTCCCTCCACCCTAGAGAAATTGCCCCTGGAGCTCTGTTCCTCTTCCTCTCTGGGCTGGTTGTGCTTAAAGCCTGTGCACTTTCACTTTAGAACTGGCGCTTCCCTTCACTCTTGCCCTGGGGGTCCTCGTGCCTCTCCTTTTGTGTTGGATACCCTGTTCCTTGCTTTTTCCCTTGGTTTATCCTTTTGAGTTAATGGAGCATATCCTCCTGTAGCTTCCTGGGAAAGGTGAGTTTTTTGATTCTTTGAAAGTCTGAAAATGCCTCTATTCTAGTTCCATACTTTATTGTTAGTAGGATTGGGCATATAATTCCAGGTTGTCCCCAGAAAATTCTTCTTATTAATTAAATCCTTTGAATAGGTTGTATTCCAGCTAATTTCTTAAGAAATAGACAGAGATTTGTAGTGAAAAATATTAAGTTTCTCTTTCATACCCGCCACCCTCAGTCTACCCTGTTCCTTCCACCAGTCTTTCATTTTATTAGTCTCTCACACGTATTTCCCAAGTCCGTGTTTGTAACCGCTGTGCTGTGCTGCCCCACGATTTCTAGCTGTGTGACAGTCCATCCTGTACATACTTGTCCTTTATTTCTCCAGTTCCTCATCAGTGGGCATTTGAGTTGCTCTCAGCCTTTTGCTAGTATAAGCAGTTCTGTGGGGACTGACTTAGGCACACTTAATTTTGTGTGTGCATAAATATGGGCCCAGCAATGATTGTTAGGTCAGGGCCCACTATAGTTTGATAGCTTAGAAGAATTTACCAGCATACAGTGCATGAGAGTATTTCACCAACAATACTTTTCTCAAACTTTTGGATTTTTGTGAACCTAATAGATGAGAAAATGAATCTTAGTGCAGTTTTGTTTTTTTTTTTTTGTACTTACTCAGAATGAGCGTGTTGCCAATCTTTTTTTTATGTTTTTGATTCATTTCTATTTTCTTTTCTGTCTGTCCGGATCCTTTGCCTATTTTTGTTTTCATTTGGATTGTCTGTCTTTGATGTGCAGAAGCCAGAGAGTTTTACCCTCTGTGATCATTTTCTTTTAAGTTTGTCATTTTTTTTTTGACCTGCTTATTTTTTTCCCATGTAGACATTTTTATATGTAGTCTAATTGATCAAACTTCTTTTGTGCTTTTGGATTCTGAGTCTAATAAGATAGTTAGAAAGGCTTCTTTTACTCCAAGATTCTGAAGGAATAATCTGTTCTGAAGGAACAGATTCTGCTAGGATAGTTATGGTTTCATTTTTTCATATTAAAGACTTTTATATATTTGAAATTTATATAAACTATAAGGTATGAGGCCAGTCCCCCCCCCCCCCCCCCCCAGTGACTACCCAGTGGTTCAGAAGCTACTCATTGAATAGTCCAGCTTATTCCCGCTGGTTTATTAAGGCAGTGCTTCTTTGACACTGTCTTAATGATAGATGTCTTTAAATATAGTTGTGTTAGAGGTCTTTCTTTTTTCCATTTTACTGTTTTTTGTTTTCCTAAAACTTTAATTTTCTGGATAAATTCTAGAGTCAGCTTTTTTAGTTAAAAAAATCAGTAAACTTGATGGTATGTTTATTCAGTTTGTTGGTAAACTGAAGGAGCGTTCGTGTTTTTAGGCATGGAGTTAATCAAGATAATGGCAGGCATTATATTTGCTGGCATCTACTTTAGTACTCGGTGTTTCAGGTTGCTCTTTATATAGCCACAGCACACTAAGTTTAATCTTAGGTGTTTTTCCTTGTTGCTGTTATAAATGGAAATTTCTCCCCATTCTGTCTTCTTAGACTGCTTGTTATTGGTATACATGAAAATGACTGATTTCTAGGAATTTTGTGCCTTAGTACTTTAGTGCTTGGATGGTTTTTCAGTGGATTCTTCTGGGTTTCCCAGGCGTATAGTCATGTTTTCACATAATGATGCTTACATTTTTTCCCTTCTAATTTCTGTATTTTTTATTTCTCTTACATGATTGTGTTAACTACTACCTCTAGTTAATAGTAATGACAGTTTCTTTCAGAATTTGAAGCTTTGCTCCATTGTCTTTAAATGTCCAGGTAGATTCAAAGCCATTTTCTTTCCAAATCCTTCTCCACAACCCCCATGCTTTTAGGACCTTTTTTTTTTTTTTTTTTTTCCCCTAAATCACTGATGTACAGAAATTCACAAGGGTGTGCCTTGGTGTGGGTTTTGGGTTGATTCTGATGAGTCAGTAGTGGGCCTTTTACTCTTGGGAACTTGTGTCCTTCCGTTCTGGGAAGCTGTCTTACTGTTTCTTTGATAACTTTTCTTGACTTTTTCTGGAATTCCCATCGCCTAGCTGTTAGACCTTTGCAATTGATTGTCTAATATTCTCTTCTATTTTCTATATTGTGTCTTTTTGTTCTACTTTCTAGGCAATAACCTCAACTTATTTTGTCTAAAGTCAAAGATTTTTTTCCCCGAATCCTTTGAATTTTTAAATTTCTGCTACCATATTTTGAATTTTTCAGGAGCTTTCTGCTTTCTAAATGTTTCTGTCTTATAACATCTAATTCTTGTTTCTTTGAGGCTGTCAATTATAGTTTTTGGTTAGTGGGTTTTTTTTTTTAACTTTTTTTTTTTTTATAATGGAAGTACTGGGGATGGAACCCAAGACCTTGTGCATGTTAAGCATGCCGCTATGCCACTGAGCTATGTCCAACCTCCTCCCTGCCTTAAATTTTATTCTGTTCCCTGCAGTATCTTATAGGAAACAGGAGTTTGCCTTGTTTTATTTTATTCCCCAAAGAATTTGTGATCCTTGGCTATTCATTGATATTAAAAATGAGGTCCTAAAAAGCTAATGGGAAGCTCCTTGTTGGGCAGGGGTTGTAGAATGTGTGGGAAAGCAGTGTGATACTCTACGTATGGTTTTTGCTTGTTGTTGGTAGACTCCCAAATGTTAATATTTCTCTTGGGAAGGTCAGCTTCTCCAGAAAAGAGTTTTCCACCATCTGTAGTATAAACCCATAGCCAAGCACTGAGGAGCCAAATAGTGAGAAAGCGCTGGTTGAATAGTCTCGCCCACCGCTCATCTCCTGACTTGCTTTACCTGGCCTTCCGGAGGCTGGAGTGTCTCTGTTCACTTTGTCTAGTGTCCTTTCTCGCAGATTTCTGTTAGGCAGAAGCAGGGGTGGGGACGAGAAATGGGTTATCTATTTGCTGTTACAGAATCTTTCATCAGTTCTGTTTCCAGCCTGGGTGCATGCCTGCACCTGTAGTCGGACCTAATGACTCCCTCACTGCCTGAGCCTCCCTGGGTGGCTTGTGTCTTGTGGCCCCCCCGTGATGCACCCGCCACAGCGTGAGTTCAGTGTCTTCAGGTCTCCCAGGTCACACACTTGCCTGTCTGCTTTCTACCTTCTAGATTTCTGTCAGTATGTTTTGTCTCCTGTTGTTTTGGATCCCTTTGTCCTTGTATGTTTATACCCTTTCTTAGACATTTATTGTCAGTTTTGAAAAGGACCAGAGATAAATGGGCATGTTTATTTAATCAGCACTTTAATTAGAAGTCCCTTGCATGATCTTTGTAAAGCAGACACATACTTGTGCTGGGCTTCCCGCCTTGTTCTTGGAATGTAGACCTGAGTTTTAAACATGATCCAGGGCTGCATGGTCTGACCTCTCCCTTTTTATACTTGCTTCAGATCTGCCTCTTTTTCCTTTTAATGTCCTTTCGCCTCTTGTGCTCTGTGCTCCTGTCTCTCACCCCTCCGTGTCCTTGCTCCTCCTCTTCCCCCCCAAGCCCCGTCCAGCCACGCTGACCGTTCCTGAGCGCCCCGTCCTCTGTGCTTTGCAAGTGCTGCTGCCCGTGACTGAGAGGCTTCCTTCCACTCCCTCCTCTGGAGGGCCTTCCTCTGCTTCCCAGATGAATTTATATCTCTGACCTATGCCTTATCCCTTTTGCTTAATAGCGTTATCTAAATATGCAGTTACAACTTTTTTTGGTTGTTCGAATGTCTGTGTTTTCCCACCAGCCTGCATGTTCCATAGATCACTGAAAACCAACCGTGATCATCTAGTCCGTTTTTCAGTTCTTTGTAGCTGACTTTCATATCATCACATGATGGGAGGAAACTGAAATCTACCCTCTTTTTTTTTCTTAAACATTTCCCTATTTTATTCCCACCAGTAAAGGTTACTGTCTTTCATCCTATTTCTAAAGATATCTAAAGACATTTGCTTTCTTCCCCATTTTATCTAATGGTAGGGGCCTAAATAAGGAAGTGATTATAAAATTATTTTCAAACTATTTTCAAAATTATAAAAAGGAGTGTGTAAGGGGGTGATCGCCTTGAGTAGAAACTGGTATTCATACTTTGATGTTTAGTGAGATTATTTTTTTTAAAAACATCTATGAGCAATCTAGACATAAAATTTGAAAAAAAGTTTTTTTAGCTTTCCCGTAACTTTGGGAGGATTAAAAAAAAAAAAAAAACTACACACACAAAAAAACCCCAACTTTCTTATAAACAATAAAATTAAACTAGTTTTGAGTCTGAAGTATAAACATGTAGCCACATGGTCCACAGCGTGAATTATTGAGATAAAATATTACCTTCCCCCAGGTTTCAGAAGGATCCTACCTGGTCAGAGACTGGAGACCGTTATCTGTTGAAACTCTTTAGGGATCATCTTTTTCATCAGGTGACAGAAGCGGGTGCTCCCTGGATTGACCTCAGTCATATCATTTCTTGTCTTAACAAGGTAATTTGTATCTGGGTTTTGAAGATCAGAATGCTGTCTGCAATTTATAGAGTTGCATCTTTTGCAAATACTAAGAGACTTAAGAAATTAAGGTGCTACTCTACTGTAATCTACAAGACATTTTATTAATAATTGTTAGATGTGTCTACTTAATACTAATTTCTAGAATGGGGAGAAAATTTTTTTAGCAACTACATGAATAATTTCAGAATTTTTCATTGTGAATCCTTTTGTTGTGATAAAATGTCACAAAATGACTGCGTCTCTTCCTCCGCATACTGTATTTTATTTAACAAATGTGGTTTGTTACAACAAATAAAGCAATGAGTGGGAAAAACAAAAATAATTTTGTGTTTAAGTATCCTTCAAAAGTTGGATTCCTTTCTTCTGAGTCATCGTGAGTCATGTTGAACGTGCTCATGTCGTCGGTTTGTCCACCGTTAGCGGTGGGTCCTCGTCAGTTGTGAGACTTGGAAACGCGCAGGACCACGAGCACCGGCAGGCCCCACTGTGGTGCGTGGGGAGTCAGGTCGTCAGATGAACTGAGTAGACAGAGATGTCATGATTTGAGAGGCGGGCTTTGTGTTTCTGAAAGGGCTAGGAGGGAGACAATTTACAGAGGAAGGGAGGAGTGCATTTTCCTTATGAATTACTGGGAATTACAGAGAGCAGAATGGTCTAGAAGTAAATCCTAGCCTTTGAATAGGTTTATGTCTAAGTCAGGGGTTGACAGACTGGCCTTTGTACCAGATCCTTTCAACAGCCTGTTTTTGTACAGCCTGCAAGATAAGAAAAGGTTATACATTTTTAAAAGATTGCAAAAACAAAAACAAGAAGAATATGTGGCAGACTTATATGTGGCCCTGAAATTTAAAACATTTACTGTCTGGCCCTTTATAGAAAACATTTGCTGACCCCTGGCCTGAACTGCCCCTAAGTTGCAGGTACTAGAGGAGAAGATACCTACGGTGGCACACGATTTAGGACTGTTGTCCGGTATGCTAACCCTTCAGGTGAAACACGTGGAGTCTTGTTTTTAAGCCCTGCACTGCTTTTCTTTGCTTGAATTTCCTTAGAGCTCTTTAGAGAACATTGTCAGTAACGCACATGAAGACAGGACAGAACCGTATGTACCACTGAGCTCATCTGGTATGATTTATAGACTCAGTTTCCCTTTTCCCATAAAGGGAAGGCGTTTTTCTTGAGAGCACCAAGTGGAGAATAATTCTTCCAGATTTTCAAAAACAGTACCCAGTATCAAAGGCCCAGGAGTTAAAAATACGTAGAGCTAGTGTGAGCACTGACAGGCAGATCCTGTGGGATAAGCTGTGGGCAGATATCTTGTATGAAGATTCTTTAATGAATATTAGAATAATTGAAAATTTGAAGAAATTCTAGTTCATTTCATAAAATAACTAGGAGCAAGTAAAATTTACCTTAAATCTGAAAATGTGACAATTTTTTTTTAGGTTTGGAAAGAGTATAATAAATTAAAAGGGATGGATGACCATTTGATGATATAAAAATTAAAATTTTGCATCGCTTATTTTCGTGAAATGATGACAAATTAAGTGGTAAAATGATTTGAATGGTTGTATCATCAGAAGTAGTTTTAAACACATTTTAATGAATTAGTGAAAAAGGAAGGGAAAATGTACATTGAAAACTTTTAAAAAGTAAAGTGAAAACCCTAACGAGAAGTTATTTGATGGACTGTGGACTAAGAATTCGTCCTTATGCTTTATAAAGGCCTCATTAAAATACTGTTGCCAAATCCTGATAGATAAGAATTTGATAAAGGTCACATACTGGCATTGACACAAGTGGAAATAAAGTAAATGTGTGAAAACATTTCATAATATTAATAAAAAGATTTAAATTAAAATAGCAAGATACTCATTTGGTATAGAGTCACTGGTAAATTGGTATGATTCAGTAAATCAGTGGTGTCTGATATCCGTTGGAAAGCAGTTTGTATGTATTAAGCTATAAAATTACTCATAAGTTTTGCTTGATTATTTATACTTTTAAGTGTTTCTCCTAGGGAAGTAATTCTACAGAAGAAGAAAATAGGTGGCTGAATGTGCTCATTGCACTGTAACTCATGATGCCAAAAACTTGGAAGGTGTTGGGGGAGTAACTGAATTATGCAGTAATCATTGAGTATGCCACAATTGAATACGCAGCTGGATGGAATTATAATGCAAACAGGTGTTAAGCATGAAAGAGATAGGTAGCAACATAGGACAGTTCTTTAAAGAAACACATACGGGTTGAAGCGTACATAAAAGTGTTTATGTGTATACGGAGGGGGATGTGACAGAATATTTAAAAATGTTTCGTGTATCATTGTTGCAAATGTTGTCCTAAAAGAGATGAAGTAGATTATCTTCTGCATGGTTTGAAACTCCTCTTTTGTGTACCTGTCTGTTTCAGTTAGATGCTGGTGTGCCAGAAAAAATAAGCCTCATTTCCAGAGATGAGAAGAGTGTGCTTGTGGTGACTTACAGTGACTTAAAGCGATGCTTTGAAAATACTTTTCAAGAGCTGATTGCAGCTGCGAATGGTCAGTTGTAGTATTTGCTGAAAAAAACAGGCGGGATCTGGCCGAGGAGCTGAACCAATAGCAAATTGCACTACAGCTGAACTGTTCTGTCATCTCATTTCGCGTTTGGGAAACAAACAGCAGATGAGCGGAGCTGCTTGCACGTCAGTCAGGTGCACTGTTACTTGAAAGGAAGAATGTCTCACTTTTCCTCGAGCTGTGGCTGCCGGTGGGGCCACACCTGTGAAGAATTTATTTTAGATTAAGGAGCACCATTAGGTGAATGATGTTCCAGCTTTTCTTTTTCCACTTGTATATGCACTAATTATAATTTTTTAAAGACTTTTTTCTGATCTTTGAACTTTTGCCACATTGTATACTTATTAAGGGAAATTATTTGCAAGGACATTTTGGGGAAACAATGCTGGGGAGCATTTTTTGTCACTGAGGGTTGTGGAATTTGCTCCTTTGGGGATGGGTTGCCCTGAATAACATAATGGACCAGGTAATGATTTCATGGAAGTACAGTATAGTGCATAATTCTTGTAAGAGTATTGTATGCAAGCTCTGTATGCCACCCACTGTTAGTTCAAATTGAGATTATTTGTGTTTTTTGTTTTGTTTCTAAGAACACACAAAGAGAAATATCAGTGAGTTGTTGGATATAAATTCCCCTGTTAGTTGATTGAAATCCTTTGCAAATGAGGATTGGATAAACAGTAACTGAAGGAGCACACAGAGCTCTTTGCTCCAAATTTAGCCGGAGCCTTTTTTTAAAAAAGGTGTTTCCCTGCTAATCAGATACATTTACATTTATGCCATTTTTTTAAATAGAAAAAAAAAATTAAGAAATTGTGTTAAAGGCCTGAAGTTCAGGAGTATATTGCTTTAGGTTACTTCCAGTTTGCTTTTTTGTGTTAAGTTCTGTTCTTTGAACCACAGCTTTATTATGGTACTTGACACTGGATACAGACACAGACACTGTTCAGAGGTGAACTGAACACGGCAGTGGTCTGGCATCAAGAGCTTTCTGCAGTTTTACAGCCTGAATCTGGAGGAATAACAATCTGCTGTGCCTTTGCAGTCACTGCTTCGCCCAAAGTAATAGTACTTTTGATAATAACTTAACTATGTGAGGTATTCCTGAGTAAGTCAATCTCAAAAGTTTGGAATTTTCCTCCTCTTAACTTTCGTAATATTTGGACGTGCAGTTGTCGCCAAACTGGGTATTCATGGGATTTCTAGTTAATGAAATACCTGTACTTTGATACTGAAGACTGCCAAATACATAGGAATTTTCTTTCATAAAAAACAGTAATGAAGACTGCGTCTCCTTTCCCAGCACTGAATGTTTTACCTGCACTGGGTGCTCACCCTGCAACCATGAAGAAAATGTGGAAACTCAAAAAAGGTCAGGAAAGACTTCCAAGCACTTGCAACTGATGTTACAGTCTTCAATTTTAATAATTACACATATTTGTAGTTTTCAGAGAAGTTTTTAATATTTCTCTGTACACTTTTTATAAGCTTTAAAATGATTTTCTCTGCCTTGAGATTTGCATCAAGAAAAAGCACCTCTGTTCACCTGAAAGCTTTGAAGACTAGAGACATGCTTTCCATGTTTTACCAAGTGTGTTTGAGTCCACGTTCGGTAGCATCAGTTGTTGAGTTAAAAAGAAAATCAATTATTGCATTTGATCAGGATGGATTTTGAAAGAACATAATGCTCAATATTCAAAGGATAATTAACATTTGCCACCATAATGTTCTTTTTTATGTAAAAGGAACAAGAACTTAGAGACATTAACATGCAAAAGTCTTTTATCATTATTAGCTCATGTATTTGAGAAAGAGCAGCTGTCTTTTTATATGTTTTTTGACAAATCATATTGTAATTCTTTTGTACAAAAAAGAACTACTTGTATTCTAGAAGAAATATGAAATGCTTAATTTATAAGCGGGCTGGAGATTTTTTCCAATATTATTTTCTTTGAAAATGAAAGGGGATCATCTATTTTAGTTTTGGGGTCTGGGAACTTTTTGAAAATTTCATTTGTGGACCAATGTTTTATGAAAGCTAAGGAAGGGCAGGGGTAAAATAGGGCTTGATTTTCTCACTCTGTGTAGACCAGCAAACCTCCCTCTGCAAGGCAGGCTCAAATTACAAACCCAAGAGTGTTTGCATCATAAATGCTAGCTTGCTTCAGCCCCTGGTAAGCTCAGGACTTGGTTTGAATATAAAAGGCAGACAGCTGATGTGTCTTCGTGAGTAAATATTGTCAGCCAGAAAAGAGTTGGTGTCAGGTGATACCTTTTTTTTAAGCCTTGTTTTATATTTATTTTTCACCTAGTTTTTATTGGGAATGGTTTTCAATAGAACTCTTAGTTCTGCTTAGGTGTTTTTTTGGGGGAGCCCTCTTATCCATAGTGTAATTCCACTTAAGGTTGTCTAAAAATTAGTCTTTTTAATTCATAGGAAGATTTTAATATCTGAGAGCACTCAAATTAAGGATGTAAACTTCCCACACCTTCCTGTTACGACAGATAAAAGCACAGAAGGGACAACCCTTGAGATCATGTAATGTTGGTCATTTCCATTTTTTGTACCTATTTTAAACTCTGTTCGTGTATTTACTTCACTGTAAATATTTTCGAGGGTACCTTTGTATTTTGCTTTTGACCTTGGTTCTGTGGTTTGGGTGTCAGCAACTTCCCTAAAAAGCACCAGTATGTTAAGTTCTAATGTCATGATCCCAGTATGGGTTATTCATCTTTAATCCGGTTTTCAGTCTCTATGTGTACAGCAGTATTTTTAATAAAGAATTACAGAGAGAAGATTGTCCCTCCCCCCCCCCTTTTTTTTGATACCAGTTCATTTCACAAGATGATACTTGTCTTATGATTGGGGTTTAAAAGGCTGAGTATTTCATATGTGTTTTGGAGGAATTTTCAATCTTTGGATGAAATGGTAGAAGATTTATTCATTAATTTACCAAGTATCTGTTAAGTGCCTAACTTGGATGTGTTCTGGGGACTAAAAATGCAGATAGGAATACTTGTTAATCACAGAGTGTTCAGCTATACCCAGTGTTTCTGAATCATGTGTGCCAGACGGTGCAATTCAGGGGAGAGCTCCTGCTTCCGTGGAAGGGTAGGGAATGACGTCCAGCTGGTCCTTGATTCGGGACTCAGGGAATTGACAGTATGGGTGAAGGTGCCCCTCCCCCCACAGCCTCCAGAAACATCATTCGGAATCTAAGGGTAGATCAAGAAGGCACTTGGTGTGGGGCCTGTTAAGTTTGAGATGTTTAGTACACATTTGTTCTGGTTATTGTTTTGTAACAAGAGACTCCAAACTTCATGGCATAAAACCACCACCATTTCTCCTCAGGGATTCTGTGGGTCTGGAACTAGGACTGGGCACAGCCGGGATGGCTTTTCTTTAATGTGTTACGCTGGGTCTCAGCTGGGAAGACTCCAGAGGCTGGGGACTGAAATCATCTGATCTGGCCCCTGAACTGAAGGACTTGAAGGCTGGACTCAGCTGGGGACTGTCAGTGGGAGCACCCACACATGGCCTCTCCATGGGGCTGAGACGTCTCCAAGCCTGGTGCCTGGGTCTCTGGTGGGAGCTTTTGGAGAACACGTGCAACTGGAGACTCCGGTGGAGGCTGCGTGATCTTTTCTGACCCCACCTTGGAATAACACAGTGTCACTGCTGCCACATCCTGTTGATACAAGTGACTCACAAAGCCAGCTCTGATTCTAGGGGAGAGGAACTGTTTTTTTAATTGAGTTATAGTCAGTTTACAATGTTGTGTCAATTTCTGGTGTACAGAACAATTTTTCAGTCATACATGAATATACATGTATTTGTTTTCATATTCTTTTTCACTGTGAGCTACTACAAGATCTTGAATATATTTCCCTGTGCTATACAGTATAAACTTGTTTATGCTATGTATAGCTGTCAGTGTCTACGTATCTTGAACCCCCAGTCTGTTGCTTCCCACCCCTCTCCCCCCGGCAACCACAAGTTTGTATTCTATGTCTGTGAGTCTGTTTCTGTTTTGTATTTATGTGTTTTTTTGGGTTTTTTTCTTTTTTTTGTTTTTAGATTCCACATATGAGCGATCTCATATGGTATTTTTCTTTCTCTTTCTGGCTTACTTCACTTAGAATGACATTCTCCAGGGACATCTATGTTGCTGCAAATGACATGTTGTCATTTTTATGGCTGAATAGTATTTCATTGTACAAAAACACCACAACTTCTTTATCCAGTCATCTGTAAATGGACATTTAGGTTGTTTTAGGGGAGAGGAATTTGATGGACAGGTGGCAAGAACATGTGGCCAAAGATCACGTGGGATGGAGATACTGTTGGAACTGTTTTTTGGAAAATAAAATCTGCCACAGCATCAGGAGGAGATGTCAATTTAGCACTCACATACATGAGTTTGGAGTTAGGGGGAGAGATCTGGTCTACACATACAATTTGCAAGTCATTGTCATATAGATGTCATTTAAAGCCTTGAGATTGGTTGAGATCATGAAGAGAGTATAGACTGACCAGAGAAAAACAGTAAGAGACAGAAATGACCAATGAGATAGGAAGAAAAACCTGTAATGTCCTGGATCAAAGAAAATGTTTCTAGGAATAAGGGTAAGGTGTTTAAAAAGTCAAGAAAGATTGAGACTGAAAATGGCCATTGGGTTAAGCAGTATGGCGGTCATGGATAAACTTATCAAGAGCAGCTCCTTTTAGTGAGAGTGGAAGCTAGAATTGAGCAGGAGGAATCAGAAACAAGGAGTATAACCAGCTCTTTTGAGGAATTCTGCGGTGCAAAGGAGTAGAGAAATGAGGTGGTAGCTGGAGGGGAAAATAGGGAGGGAGGTTTGTTTGGTTTCACAAGATTGGGGGGAGAAAAAGCATGTTTGTATGGTCCAGTGGAAAAGGGAGAAATTGACGGGTGAGGGAGTGGTGAATCGCTGGAGCCAAGCCCTTGAGCAGATGAGAGGAAGGGGCGAGGGCATCACCGCGCATTCTGAGTCGGCTGTCCAGAAGGGAGGACTTGGGTGTGTACAGGTGCTGGTGGGTGGGCAGGTGTCATGCTGGGATTTTGAAGTTCTCTTGATGCCTTTAGTTTTCCCATCGATGTGAAGGGTATACTAGTAGTACCTATCACATTGTATTGCTTTGAAAATAAAACGGACTTCTTTTTCTAAAGCACCTAGAATTATTTGCTGGCATATAAAATGCAGTTAATACGTTCTAGCCTCAGACTAAGCCCTTACTCTTTTTAAAATGGGTTTCTATGGAAAGTTGTGGTAGTACATCAGGTTTTTTCCTTTCAATAAGCTTTTTTGTTTTCTCCTTTTAAGAAACTTTTTATTTTGTATTTTTTTATCTTTTTACTTTTTTTGTTATTAATAATCTTTTTGGGAGAATAGCATACACACACACTTTTGCCAATAAGTGTACAGCGCCATGAATTATCACAAAGTGAACACACCGTATGTACCACACACAGATCAAGAAATAGAACATTAGTGACATCTACTTGGTTTTGGAGTTGTTTTGTTTTGTTTTTTTCTCTTAACATTTAAGTCCTTAGTTCAAAAAATAGAAGGCTGATCATCCCTGTGTTGGGACCCAGGATATTTTTGAAATATTTCCGGGCCTGTGAAACCCAAAAGTCTGGTAATATGTTTAACACTGAAGGGTCCAGTAAACCTTACTGAGCCATCCTTCTGCTGCAGGAAAGAAAAAAAATCAATTCCCAAATGTACTGTTAGTTTCTAGAGTCATGAGAAAATTTCTAAAGTATGACGTGAGACCAATTCCTTAAGCATTCTTCAAATCATTTGCCCAAATGAGTGACTTTCATGTTATGAAAAGCAATAATGTTTTAAAGGGATTTCAAATTCTTGTAGATAAAATGCCTTTTGCCCTCTTCAGCTAACCACAAATTTACTGAAATTAGTCATTTATACCTTTTTCTTGCCTTTGTCCTGAAGAAAGTAGGCCTGTTTTCTTTGAAAACGTTTCTCCAATCTAGTTTGTTCGTGGTGTTAAGACAGTGTGTTGGTCACTTATTCTATGTCTGTTAGTGATTATCGAAATCGTTTCTCTTTCTAGGATGCAATCCACAAAACAGAATTGAAGAATACTTAGCTGGCATCCTTAAGGAAGCTCTTGTGTCTTAGGCTTTTGCCTAATTATTTTGTACGTTTTCCTGTACAATCTGTAAAACACACACATACACATGACATGTACACACACCCAATAGTTACCCATTCTGTGGTAACTATTGGCTGAAGGTGAGCGTCTGGGAAAACACGCCTCTTCTCGAGTTGAGGGCACTCCGTGTGCAGCCAGCACGCACCGGGTCTGTATGTTCCACTGTGACCCTGCTCACTTCAGTGTTTCGTTTCCTGGGCCGCCCGCTGAGTTTGATTTGATTCACCGGTGGCGGTGTCTCGATCGCTCAGAGCAGCCGCTCTGTAGGCTGACGGACAGAAGCCCTGTGCCCCGTCTTAAGTGGTGCTCGCTCTCATGCTGTGCTTAGTAACTGGCGTCTCACGAGATCTCCCGGAACGCCTGTCCTCCACCCCCAGGAAAAGACCCTTTTAAAAATGTGCACACAAAACAAAATATATAGATGTTTTTGGAAGTTAATTTTATTATATGAAGATAGCATACAAAATACATTCATAGTGACTAGAGATGTAGGACCACATTATGTCTTACTTATATCTGCAGCATATATTCTTGGTTTGTATAAAAGTAACTTTAAAATTCCAGTTTCCTTAAATAGTTATGCACAAAACACACACACACATATACATATAGTTACTACCACTGTCAGTCAAAGATGCGCTCCTTCTTTAATCAGTTAAAAGGGGCTGGCAAGTATTACATTTGCCATTCTCGTGGGCTAGGGAATAAGGCATATCCAGAAGACCTAGGCAACATTTTCAGAATTTGGGCACACTGTTTCCGCGGGCTGAGACTCGGGTCTGAGCATCATGCTTAGACTAGAGGCAGGCTTGCGCGTGGGTCCAGCCCCCTCCCCACTCCCTGTCAAGGGTACACGTCCCCCCAGTCCTGAAAGGACGTGCTTGTTCCTGCACTGTTCCCACCTACCATTTTTGTCAGAAATGACAAATGGTTCAGTTAATCAGTGTTGAAATTTTCAGTGCTGCTTCAGCGAACTAGTCTGTGGCAAGCCCTTTGCAGCTAGACGTACTCACTACCCCCAGCTTGTTTTCTCTGCGTTAGGACTCCCACTGGAACAGGCTGGCCTGCGGACAGACCCGAGTCTTAAGGAAGCGAATTAACATCCTCTAACAGGTTCTTTTTGTTTTGGAAAGATGGTATCATTAAGGTCTCTTGATGACTAAGAGTTAAGAGTATTGAAATCGAGACATAGGTATAGCTAAGGTTTTTCTTTGTTTTCCCCAATTGCTGGATCCTTAACTGATCTGAAAAAAACAAGAGAACTGATCGTGGTCTTCTTACATTTTCCCTGTTGCACCTCCTCCGGGTTACCTGACTGATACTGTGGCCAGCGGTCACAGGTGCTCTCGTGCTTGGAGACAAGAGGGCGCACGAAGTCCTTGCCCCCCCCCCCCCCGCCTGCCCTGGCTGGGTTGTGTGTGGACGTGACTTTTGGTGGAGACTGGCCAGAGTCCCTCCAGCCAGGCCCCCACGGGAGCAGCCACTGTCTCGCCGGGGACAGGCCTCCTCTCCCAATCTCTTCACACCAAGAGCCTTGAAACAAGACTGGCACACAGGGAAGGGGTCCAGACTCGCCTGCCCCTTATGACTAAGGCCCTCACGTTCAGCCACTGGCAGGACTCCGTTCTCAGCAGTTCCGGCAGCCTGTCCGGCTCTGACTGGCCCCAGAAGATGCAGACATCCTAAATGCAGAGCCAGTGAGAGACCAGGGCTTCCCTTTGGTACCCTGTCTCCCATTTCCATCATCCTCAGACCAAAGGCAGGGCCCACAGTAGACGAAAGAGGCATTTCTCCTACTGATGGCTCATTAACTAATATCCTGAGTCCCAATTCTAGAAATATCTTGCATACATTACATACCACCTTTTTTCTCAAGGAGCATAAAGTGCTTCATAGACATTGGTTAATGCTCTTCCGTCTGGGAGACGACATGAGATACTGGGGCCCCCATTACACAAGGGGGGGCCAGGCTGACTTCCTGACCTTTGGGTCCCCACTGTTTCAGGGAGTCAGTTTGGTTGGTGGAGAGATGGGGTTTTCACTCTGCCTTCTCTTTTATTCCATCTATCCTAACTGGGGTCTAAATGATTCCATCTCTCCTAGTTTGGATCTAGAGAAAACCTCCACAAGACTGCTTTTTCCTTCTCAGCGTCCTTTTAAAACTAATTGCATGAAACAGGTTAATACAAAAAAAAAAAAAAGTGTCTTGACTAGGTATTCATACTCAAAATAGACTCTGACATTACTGTTGAAAGCGTGGCTTTAAGCCCAGCAGATAACCTAACAGATCAGACTCACTCGGGCGGTGTGCGGGGTGCGAGGCTGTCAGCCCAGGGCACACTTGGCTCGTGGTGCGGGTCCAGAGGCCGGGCCGAAATGCCAGAAATAAACCATGTGCGCCTTGGTGGTAGGCGCAGAACCCGTCCCCATCACTGACGTTTACAAATTTGCCATGTAATTCCAAAAATAATGTTTGTCCTTTGCTCACTCCCCGCACCCCTCTGTCCTGTCTGCTCCCTGGCCGGGTTCTTTCATGTGCCACCGGGTGGCCATGCCAAGGCCTCTCCTCCCTCCCGCGCGCGGTTCAGCTCAAATCCCTCCGTTTCCTCCTCAGAGGCCTGTCCTATTTTCTCTCCTCTTCTTCCTCGCTCCCTTCTTCCCTCCCCTCCTACGTGCCTCGGCTGCTGGAGGACCAGGATTGGGGCCGCAGCAGCTGGCGTGGAGCCCGCGCTGCTGGTGCCCAGCGTGTCTCCCGAGCCCTCTGGGCCCTGCTGCCCTGAGGTCCGGGAGCAGAGGTCAGTCCCTGGGCTCAGAGAGGACGGCTCTTACGCACCGAGTGAAGTGAGGATTAGCCGTGGTGCCCTTTGCGTGTCTGGGGTTACATTTTTGTTAGTTAAAAGAGAAAAAAGCACTGTTACAAATCAGAACAAGCAGCTGCTCCCAGGGGGAGAGGGCGGTGTACATTTATATATGTATGATACTGGCAAAAGCTAGTTTTGGGGGGCTATAAGTACACACGTGGCTCTAGAAGTCAGGCTGTGCGTCAGGCTTTAGACGGGCGGGGTGGGACACAGGACCACCGAGTTGTAGTCGGGGGGAGGGGAGCAGCAGGAGATGGCCTTCTCCAGCTCCGAGTGGTCGTAGGTGAACCTGCGCTGGCCCGTGCTGATGTGCCCACAACTGGAATGGCAAAATGTGGGTCTGGGGAGGTCAGAAAGCCCGGACTCCTTGCTTTTACTGGTTACTCTCAAGCTAAAAAAAGAAAAGGAAACAAAAGTCAATTGAACAAAATTGGTTTCTAGAAAACAAACACTGAAGTGGTGGGTCACTTGTTCGTAACTGCCCCGCAAGTAATGGCCACTGAGTCCCAGCCCGACCTCCACTCAGATTCTCTACAGCTGCACACGGCCTCTCTCCCCCTCAGCTCGTGTCATTGGCAGAAAGAGTCGGTCCACTGGCAGGGGGCGGAGCGTGTGGCTAGTTACTGCAAACCCAGAATTCCTGGTGGGAAAGGACTCCCAGGCTTGTGTCCAGCCCTCCCTTCCTCTCGGGTCAGTGAGCTGCCGGGATAGGCTAAAAAACACTCCCCACCCCCAAATACACTCATGTTGAATCCCTGCAACCTGTGACTCGAACCTTCCAGGGCAAGAGCTGTGATTACGCTAAAGGACCTTCAGAGGAGGTGCCGCGGCCGCATCACCCAGGTGGGCCCACGGCGCAATCACTCCCGTCCTTATAAAAGAGGGGGCGGGGCTTCCGGCTGCGCGCGCGCACGCGGGAGGACGTGGTGGGAAGGCCGAGGAGGGACGCGGCCGCAGCCGGGGGGTGCCCAGGGGGACGCCGGGGCTGAACGGCGAGGAGCCCACCCTCCCCAGGGCCTCCGGAAGGAGCGCGGCCCTGCTGACGCCGTGATCTTGGACTTCTAGCCTCCGGAGTGCCGAGAGAATGCATTTCTCTGGTTTGGAGCCGCCGAGTTTGTGGCTGTTACAACGGCTTCAAGAAACGACTAGAACGTCCTACTGAAAGGTTAGTACAGTGGTTTCCCTATCGTGTTTGTGTTCTAGAAACTGAAGTTCTGGGCCGGTATGTCGCCAGCAAGGGCGGAGGTGAGGACACCTGCTTGGCTAAGACGGACACGCGGGGGCGGGAGGCACTCTTGTCCTCTCGTGCGGGGTTTTGTCAGCAGCCGGGGTGTGAATGAGAAAACCCCGGGCACCAGCGCGTTGTGAGACTGGCTCTGGGCGCCGGCGTCTGGTTCGGGTCCTGTATTTCAGTCTCAGAGTGGAGAATGCAGTGAATGTTTTTCCTTTCTTCGCCAAGATCTAGAGGTGTCCCCAAACATAAACAAAGAGCGCCTCCCCTCACCCCGCGTCGAGTCCTGTAATCTGCTGCTCTCCGCGGCTCGGCTCTGGCACCCCGGCTGTGCGCGGGAGCCGAGGTGTCTGCCTGGAGTCGGTGCGGTCCCGCGAATTCTCTGGTAGCGGATGGGTTGTGCTCCGGCCGTCACTCGGACGCGTCTGTTACCACCCTTTGATTTACATCAGAGTCAGCCAACTGCAGCCTGTGGACTGGCCACCTGTTTGGCGGTGGTGTTTTTTTTTCTTTTCTAAACAACAGCTTGACATAATTGACATACAATTTTACCTAGTTCAAGCGTACAGGTCAGTGTTCTTTTGTATATTCATAGCTGGCGCCACCATTACAAGTTTCAGAACAGTTTCGTCATCCTCCGAAACCCACACCCATTCGTGTACCAGTCACTCCTCTTCCCGACTCCTCCACCCCCAGCCCCTGACAACCACAGATGGGTTTTCTGTCTCTAGATTTGCCTCTTCCAGGCATTTCATAAGTGGAACCATACAATACATGGTGTTTTATGACTAGACTTGTCTACCTAAAGTATTCAAGGTTCACCGATGCGGTAGCGTGCGTCAGTATTTCATACTTTTTATTGTATGGATATACTACTGTTTATTTATCCATTCATTAATTGGTGGACATTCGAGTTGTTTCTACTTTTGGTTTTTATGAGTAATGCTGTTATGAACATCTCTGTGCAAATTTTTGTGTGGCCGTGAGTTTTCATTGCTGTGGGCGTCTCCCTAAGAAGCTGGAAGGCTGGGGCCGAGTTACTCTAACCTTTGGAGGAACTGCTAGGCCATCTTCTAAAGTGGTGCGTCACTTCACGTTCCCACCAGCAGGCGTCCCGAGCCCGAGCTTCTCCACGTCGGCCTATGCTGATTCTGAAGTTCTAGCAGGTGTGAAGCGGTAGCTCATGTGGTTTCCATTTGCATCTCCCTGGTGACTAATGACAAGTGTATTTTCCTGTGCTCCTGGGCCATGGACACCGGTTTCTGTGCGCAGAGCTGACTTGGACACAGCTGCACCTCCTCGCTCGGGTACTGTTGACGGCTGCTTTTACTCTCTAGTGGCAGAGCTGAGTGGTTGTTTGCTATCTGGCCCTTTAAGACTATGTCGGCAGAGCCCTGATGTAGATAAAAGAGGAGCCGGCTCTGCCTGTGGGTGACACAGGGGCTGGCCTTTGGACCAGGAGAGGAAGGCATGGCTGACAGGCCTGGCCTCACCCTGTTCAGCCCTGTCCCTGGGCAGAGATGAGCAGAGAGAAGCAGGGCCGTGGGGAATTCGGACAGCAGTGTCAGGGGTCAGGTGTGGAGGAAGGAGGGCCAGGACCGCAGGGGAATGAGCCTTCACTTGGAAAGGTCGGGCCCTCTGGATGGCCTGTCTCAGGACCAGCTCCACCGCGGCCCTGGGCACGGTACCAGGTGCGGGTTCTCCCCGCCCCCAGAAGCACGCCTCTGTCTGAATCGTGCGCTGTTCACAGTTGAGTGTGTCAGGCTCCTTTCAACTGAGGGGCTGTGCGTGGGCTGCCTGTCTCTGCTGGAATTTTCTGTTTTTCTCTGAAATCGCAGTCTTCCCAGAGCGTGGCACTCATGTACCTGATTTTTCTGCCTTCTTTCCTGTCCTTCCGGGGGAAGAGTGCTTCCTGCAGTGCCTGGACACTAGTTCAGGAGAGCAAGTAGGCCTCAAATATCACAATTAACCAGCCCACCCCCCAGCATCTTCCTTCTCACCCTAGCCCCGCCCGCTCTGGGAAGTGACCCTAGAAGAGGCACCCAGCACCCTTACTTGATCTTCAGCGCAGCCTTGGGTTTGCTCTCAGCCCAGGTGAAGCGCTTCAGCAAGGGGGATGCCAGCAGACTGCCACTGTCCACCTGGTAGTCCTGGCGGGGAAGAAGGACAAGGTTACACCAACTGCTTGACCCGGAGGGGTCCTTGCCAAGTGGGGGGGGGGGCGTGATGCTGGGATGCACATGTGCAGTCACTCCAGGCTCTGCCCTCACCTCTCGCAGTCCCTGCCTGTGAAGACAAAGCGTTCTCTCCGTATTGGCTAGTCTAAACTGTCCACTGCAGGAATCCCTATTCCCAGTGACCCTGAGGCCCTTCTTCCTGAAGGTGAACAAAGTAAATGTAAACAGAATGGAAAACTGCAGGCGACAGGTGAGCATTTTTCTTAGTAAACTTTCATGAAAATTACTGCATAAGTATATTAAAGCTAATTTGGCAGATGACCATTGGCTATGATATGTGAAGGTTCTGAGACATGATTAAAGACATGGTTTAAGTTTCTTTCTTGAAGATTCTATAGAATTTTTAGGCCCTCTTCGGTCACAGTTTCCAGCAATTTTACTTCCTCACTGATTCACATTTAGCATCGAGTTTTACACAGACCCCTTCCTACCCGGTTAATTGGGCATTTCCAGTAAGCGGACCTCACGTGCTCTGCCACCCCTCCCGTCTCCAGCAGGGCTGTGTGCACGTCCTTGACTACCAGGAAAGGAGTCTCAGTGAAGGGGCTGCTCGAGTTCCCTCTGTGTCAGGGAGCCGAGGGTTAAGGTTCAAAGAAATCTTCCATGTTTTGCTCAGTATCATTTCCTTGGACTGAAAACCCAAAACCAGTATCCTGAGCAGCAAAGCAGAATTTCCAGCTACCTTGCTTCTGTATTCTCCAGCTTATTAGCAGTGTTTTTAATGTTTAAGTCTTTTTATATCTGGTGTCTGAGAGGGCTGGGTGTTTTCAGTGGTGGCTGTGCTGGGCCTCAAGGCCGCACTGCTCACAGTCATAACCTTCGCACCGCAGCTGGTCTCCCGGGCCCCTCTAGGTCACGGGCAGCCCCGGCGCCTCTCAGACTGTAACGTGTATGCAGCCCCTGGAGATCTTGTGACGGTGCAGAGCCAGCTTGGTACATAGGGGTGGCCCTGAGGTCAGCATTTCTAGCTCCCTCAGCAGCAGGGTGTCTGGAGGTCACACTCAGGCCCAGGCCTCCCTCTCCTCCCCGTGTGCCAGTTCTCTAAAGGATAGGCTGGTCTAGCTTCCCATTTGCCGGGCCGTCTGGGCTGCTACTCCCTGTGTGGCTGGGTGGGAACATGGCTGGAACCTCAGCGGGAGGGAGCAGAAGGCCCAGGCAGGCTTCTTGCAGAATCCTGAAGCTGCTCGTAGGAGAGGGCTCTCTGCTTTGTTGTGAAGGCTTTGGGTCCCTCTGTTACTCTGAAAGCAGGGTTCCGTCACTGAGAGCCCAGAAGCTGAGAACCTACCACGGAGGGACTAGACTATGACCAGGCAAGGACTCAGGCCCTGGAGTGAATTCTGGGTCATCTTCAAACTATAGAATTACTTTCTAATTAGCTCTGTATAGCTAAGTCTTGTTGTCAGTCCCCCGAAATTGTCATTTCAGCCACCGCTGATTACTGGCCCCCATGGACCGAGAGCCACCAGACCACTGGGGTTTGTGTTTGGATGGGGTCTGGCCAAGGGTCCTGCCAGGGGGGCACTGGTGGGTTAATTCCATTACTTACATCAAGCATGGAGGTGGCATTTGGTGAAAGTTCTTCGAAGGTTTTGATTCTTTCCAGGCTGATGAAATTGAAAGCATTTACATATCTAAAGAAGCAGAAAGAGTAATCAGGACAGGGAAGTGCCTCCGGCTTTGGTTAGTCTGGAGACCGTGGGCACCGCAGCCCCGCTACGAGGAGCCAGAACACCAGGAGGGCTCGCCTCGCTCCCTGGGAGGCTGTGAGTCTCTGGCTGTGCCCTCCTAGGAATCCTGAGGTGATGCTACTTCCTCCCATGGCTGCTAATCCACATGGCATGGTTTTGAGCAAAACCCCAGGGGGACCCTTCAGAGATTCGGTAGTGGTCGGGCCTCTGGTCCCTCGAAGAATCAGGTGTCAGGCCAAGAAGACACCTGAGTCGTCATCTGGTCTAAACACTCACATCCCAAAGGGGAGAAGTGATGCCCAGAGCGGGGACACGGCTTCATCAGAACAGCTGTTACCGTGAAAGGCCAGGACCTGTCGGGCCACACAGCCAGTTTGGTGGCATAATTGGGGACTGGGGCCTGCACACCCTGTTCTCTGATTACAGACTGGGGGACGGGGTGGTGTTTACATGATTTCCCTGTAACTGCCCACTGAGCTTTTGTGGACCATGTACTAGGAGGGACCAGCAGGGACACCACTGTATGCTCACTCGGCTGATGCCCCGTCACTGTGGACGAGGCCCGCTTCCCAGGCAGGCACCCTGTTAGGCTAAGTGGCAGGCCGGACGGGCCCACGTAGCTCTGACGCCTCCTCCCGAGGTCTGACCCAGTCCGACTTTGCTAATGGACTTAATGCAAGCTAGTTTTCTCATCTTCAAAAGATGGACGGCTCATCTCTTTCAGCCTCTTGGGCTGGTTGTGAAGTATAAACAGGGCCGCAAGCCATTCACAAATGTCGGCTGGCCCAGGGCTTGCTCCAGGCCTGTGACAGGCTCAGTCCTCTCAGACATTGCGGCTCTTCCCTCGCCTTGCCTGGTCGCCTGGCAAGGTTGGCCGGACTGAGGTCAGAGCCCTGGGACTGTACCTACTGCATATAAAGATGCTAGAAGGCTCACAGGATAGTCTAAAAGTCCTAGAGAGAGTCCTGACTGCAGGGGACAGGGAGGGCGTGTCAGAACGCCTGGGTTAGAAATCCTATTTCTGCCGCTTTCTAGCCACACAGTTTTGGCGAGCTGTGGAGCTTTGATGTTGCTGTTTGTATGACAGGAAGGATATCTGGACGTCCGCATAGCACTGTTCTGAGCATGAGAGTGGAGTCTGCAGAGAGCCTAGCACAGCGCCAGGCCACACCCAGCACGTGTCTGCAGCCGCTGGCCCTGGGAGTGGGGGACACACAGTAACCGCTAGCATGGGAGTGTGGACCCCCCGCGCTGCAGGATGTGCTCAGTGCATCTTTCTTCCTTTCCCTGCCCCCAGTCTCTCACCCCTTCCTCAGTCTCCTCTTCAGTAATGAGAGAGACGTTAGTTTGTTAGGTAAGAGGGAAAAATCCAGTTTGTTTCCTTTTATGGAAGGTATCATGAAAAAAGTCAAGGTCATTGGGGGAAGAAAGATGGAGCAGTTCGTCTAGAATAAGACAGACTAGAGAAACCAGAGGGAATGCAGTATGTTATTCTCGATTAGAGGGTGCTTTTTAAAAAGTATGAAAGACATTTGGGGAAAATAATGGAAATTTGAAAATTTAATATGAAGGAATCACCCGTTTCTGTGGTGGCTGCACAGGAGAGTAGCCTTCCCAGAGGTGGACCAGTGTTCAGAGGGAAGTGTCACAGGGCCTGCTGTCCTCTTTCTAATGGTTCAGCAGAAAGGAAAACACACGCGTGTTCGGAGGGGAGAGACAGGACAGGCAGGATGCTCTGGTTGGGCTTAGGAGGTGGGCTTTTTTAATACGTTTAAAATTTTATTAAATGAATTTGGAGAAAGAAAGAAATCTTACCTGACATTATCAGAACTTCCTGAATTAAACTTTGGAGCAGAAATACCTTCCTTGAAGAAGTCCTCAGAGAAGGCAGGAGTTGAGTACGTGAACCCGCTGGTTCCTGTCAGTATGGCGTTGAGTGGGATGTAGTCCTTCCCGTCCTGCAAGACCAAGGGCAGGGCTCTGGGTGCCCACGTTCCCACTTCATCCCGCGTCCGCGGACCACCGCGTCAGCTTCTACTGTGTGCCTGCCACAGTCCTGGTTGTGTTTGGGGAAGACAGTTCTGCGCGTACGTGCGCGCGCGCGCACACACACACACACACGTATTTTTCTTTTACTGCTCATCTCAGCTTTTAACAGCCATTAAAATAACACCAGACAAATAAGACCCCCTGCCTTACATTCAAGGCGTCTGGCGTCCTGATAGTCCGGGTAAGCTTACCTGCTGTACGTTGGCTTGGAGCAGGTCGCCTAGTTTCTCCACAAGCTCTGCGAATCGCGGCCTGTCTGCGGGGTCTCTGTGCCAGCAGTCCAGCATGGTCTGATAGCTGCCGGGTGAAAGCAGAGCGGAAGTCGCTGGAGAGCAGGTGACTCCCGGGGTCTCCCTGCGCACCAGCAAAGGGGCTGGGGGCGCGCGAGTGAAGACCACACGCGTGTGGTGTTTGCTTCATTTTTAGATCTGGGGACGCAGCTGCGACACACACGGGCTGCCTGGGTCAGGTCCTGCCGGTAGTGGAAAATAGGTCTGCACTGGCAAACTAGTAAAGCAGCCCCCGGAGCCCCTGACGGCCCGGCTTTTGGGAGGCCTGTGCTCCGAGTGGAGCAGAAACAGCCCTGGCCACTGGGCTGTGGAGTGTGGTGCCCTCCCGCCTTGTCAAGAGCAGGACAGTGTCCTTAGGGGGGGAGGTGACGCAGACGCAGACGCAGCTCTCCGTGGGTGAGGAGGCTGTAGGACTGCCGACACGGCTGTGACGAGGGTCGGCTTGGGCTTGTTAATGAGCATGTCCAAGTCCATTACCAAGCTGGGCTGTGGCAATTCGGGGGAAGGCACTGTGTCCACCTCCCATGTCACTTCCTCTTAAAAGGTGGCCATCCACACAGCCTGAGGCGCTCCTTGGCCGAGTGCGAGCTTTCTGCACGTGGCTGTGTACCCCCACCTCACATTTCACAGCTGCCCTCGTAAACACTGGCCTCTCCCCACTCAAGCAAAAGGTACAGGCTGAGCCTCTGGGTTTGAAACCGTTTATCTTAATATTACAGAAGCCGACTCTTGTCCTGGGACTTAAATGTCTGCAGGTTCCCCCGTGATTCTCCTGACTGTTTAGACGGAAAGGCATCGGTCTCCTCTCTTGGTCACGTTTGCGGGGAGGACAGGTCTCTGTCTGCCCCTTCTTTGCAAAACACCTGCGGTGGGTGGGCTGGGGCGCACACACGCTGCCTTAAGGGTTACTCCTCTTTGGGCTCTTTGTCCTCAAGAGATGTTTATCGTGAGTAGTCTCTTCTCTCAGAAGACCACCTGGACTGTGGAGGACTCTGGCGGGGTCAGATCAAAGTTGGAGTGTGTGTCCAAAGGTTCTGATTTAACCCAAGGACAAAATTCTAGGTGCCCGGGGGAATGGTGGTACCACGGGCACCCATCAGCGCAAGCAAGCTCTCCTCATGGCTGGGGGGTGGAGCTGAGGTGCTGCTTTCTGAAAAGTACCCAGTGGGCAGATGCCCTAAGTCTTTGATGAAGGGACAAGAGCTCATAAAGATCACACGTCTGAATCACTAGTTCTCCCACCTAGGTCCAGACCTCCAGTCAAGACTCTGCAGAAGCTGATTCCAGTCCCTCCCACCCTGTATTCCATCTTCTGTACCCCTTTTACCCAACTCCCGGGGGTCGACCAGCTCTGAGCTGCGAGGGCCCTTGGCTGAGTGTGACCAGGGGCCAGGGTCAGGCACCACTGCACTGGGCACAGTTTACAGGCACCTAGGAGGCTGCAAGTGAGGAAGGGGGCTCTTAACCCTGGGCTGTTGTCCCTGCTCTCTGGGGACACAGGACACGGGCTGCAGTGCCCAAGACCCCTTACCTCTCCCTGCCCAGCAGTGCCGCACAGTCAGGGCTCCAGGCATGGGCTCCATTCAGACAACCTGGGCCAGCCTGCTGGCGGCCAGAGGTCTGAGGCACACAGGACAGAGCCTGCGCGGGCCTGCGCGGCCCTCCTGGGAAGGCATGTTTACCCCCGTGCTAGTTTATTGTGACAGGTACACAGATGCATCCTGCAGAGACAGGTGGTCACCAGATGCAAGGCTGAGACCTGCACCGCAGGTGCATGGGCTGTGGTGGAGGCTGGCCTGCGTCAGCCCTACGTCTAAGTCTCCCTTGTCTCTTGAAATAAACACTCTCAGAGGCATGGAAGAACCTTAAGTATATACACAGATATTCTCTCAAAGGTCGCCAAACCGAGAAGGGCTCGAACCAGGCAAAAAAGAGAGGCCTAGAGTGAAGAGTGTTCGGGCCGGCCGAGGCCGCAGGCTTATCTCGGCCAGCATCACTTGGCCGCCGAGAAGCAGCTGTCAGCACAAGGACCGTGCATAGTTCCCTTTCTGCTGAAACCAGCCAGAGGGAACACCTACGACTACTGCTGGTTTTTATTTTGATTCTTGGTTTCAGATTTCTGGTTTCCATTCCTCTGCCTAAAATTCAATGCAAATCATCTCAGCAAACACCAAAGGAAGAGAAAAAAATATCAAGACATTCATTACTTATCATCTTATTGAAAGACATCTGATTAAACAGGCTCTGGACAAGGGACCTGTGACTCAACGTTGAACAGTTTTACATCACTGAGTAAACAGGTTTAGTAAGGAAAGGGGGCACCAGTTGCCCCCAGCCTCACACCCCTTCTTGAGACAAGCGGGGGTTGTGGGAAGAGCTTCCTTTCCAAGCTGTCACCCAAGCTCCCAAGCGCTTGCCAACTTAGGCCAAGTTCAGGGCACAGAACCCGATTCAGAGTGCTGCTCTCGTCCTCGCCCAGGCCCTCCCACTGTGGGAGCAAACAGGAAGGAAATTACTCCATGGGCTTCCAAAGGCTCGAGGATGGCTGGAGGTCTGAATCCTGGACTTCTTAACAAACACTTCACAAAGCCCCTGCTTTCTTGTTATAATTTCTAGAATAAACTCTCCAGATCGAGGAGCCACCCTTCTCTCTACAGGCTGGGGTTCAAGTGCTGCCTTACACAGACGTGAAGGTGTGATCAGGTCCAGGGGAGGTTTTGGTCCAATGTGACTTTGTACCTGTAGAGTTATTTTGGACCAGAACCAGGATAAGAATTGGAAACACAGCCTGAAGGTTTGTAGCATGGTGTCGTGGACTCTGGACCCAGGCTCGGTTTGCTTAACTTATTAGCAAAGTGGCATATCACTTAGGTTTCCTCATCTGTGAACGGAGATGACAGTACCCGCTTTATGAGGTTGTTTATGAGAACTGGGTAAATTAATACGTAAAGTGTTTAAAACAGTGCGACACTTAATAAGCACTAAATAACTGATAAATATTGAATGTTATTATTAATGACTGCAATGATTATTATTACTGTTAGTCATTGAGAACTTGCCCTTGTGATTTTCAGATCATATGAAAAGTGGAAGGAAATACTTAATTCAAAGCATGAGTGGACATATTAGAGAAACATTTCTTCTAAGGAATGTGGGGTAGATTCCTCATTTAACAGCCCTGTGATCTAGGGAGCTCAGTCCCGAGGGCGGCCTTCTAAACCGGAGTCCTCTCTACTTAGCTGACAAGTCACGGTCCTTCTCAGGGGCTTAGTTTCATTACTCATCAAATTCATATGAGAAGCCTGCCTGCCCTGTGAAGCAGGCTGAGATCTTCACATGAGGCCCATGTGAAATACTTAGAAAGCTGTAAAGAGCGAAGTGCCCTCATTTTAAACCAGACCTCCTGGCGTTTGCCCCTCTCCAGCAAGTAAAGAAGCGAGCAGTGGGGAGCTCTCTCTGCGGCCCAGAGGTGGCCCTGGGCCCTGCCTCCAGCGCTTTCCTGGCCAGGACACCACCTACGACTGACAGGAACAGGCCCCTCCTCTCTCCTCTGCCCTCAGGCTGCTCCCTAGCCCTGCCTTTGCGGCCCGAGTCCCCTGTCCTCGTCCTGGGTCTGACCTAGCTTGTCTCTGGACAATGGAGGAGAGACAGAGGCCTTGCACTGTGGCCAAGCCCGCACTTCCTTCATTGCCTCTGACTCCTCCCAAAGGCCATCGCAGGGCTCCCGCCAGGCCCCCACTGTGCAAGTGGTGGTGGGGGGCTCTGCCAGTTCAGGAAATGTGGTGCCGCCTCAGACAGGCCCAAGTCCTTGTCAGCAGCTCCACAAAACTGCCAGCGTCATCACATTCCTGCCCAGGCCCCCGAGTGCAAAACATCCACAAAGCTTTAGGAAGAAAGTATCCGAGAGAAGGAGCAAGCGTCTGCGCAGGGTCCGAGGGGGCCGGCTGGCATCACACAGGGCCTATGGTCCTCCTGGAGTCGCAGGCCGGCGCGGCAGGGGACCACCGCGAGCAGCGGCTCCGGATGGTGCCAAGCAAAGTCCTAAAGCGAGTTTACACGTGTCCTGACATGAGTCTAAACAGTCTCATTCTCCACGTGGGCTGCTGTGGAGCAGGATTACTCCTGTCAGGAGATCCCCTCACCCCCACTCCAGACCAGCCCGCTCAGGTCTCTGGTGTGGGTGGAGGATGGGCAGTGTGGCCCTCCATCCCTGGCTCTGAGCTCGCTGGCTCCCACCTGGTGAGTGAGGACCAGGTCTGGCCTTCAGTTCCTGGGTGGTCTGTTCAGCTGTGCCTGGATTCACACTAGAAGCTGCGTTTCTAACGTCAGTTCCCAGCTAGAGGCCTTGGAGAGTCATGTCAGGGGTCAAGAGAAGACACAGGTAGGGAAGGGTCAAGGATGTGCTGCCCACTTTTGGAAAATACTCCTAGCACAGCTGGGCCCCACAGGGCTACTCAGGGGCATCCCTGAAGACACCTCCCAGGGTGAACAGCACGCCCCTCTCCTGAGGGGCCGGGCAGGGAGTGGTGGAGGCAGGGCTCACATTTCAGGAGTGGCGTATTCCGGGGCTCTCATCCGCATGCCTTCCTTCAGGCGGCTGCAGAAGTCCTCATCCATCTGCACGCCCGGATACGGGGACCCACCTGTACAGGGCAATGTGGGGAAACACAGGGCACGTTAAGGCTGCAGGGCCCGAGAGGCCACGAGAGGCCAATACCGTGTGTATTTCCTCCCCTCAAAGTGATGGTTTAGTAATAAATTCCCAGTGATGGGACTGGATCTCAGAGCACGGGACGGGCCACAGGGAAACCCAGCACATCCTCGCTAGTGGCACACGCTGGATTGCTTGGTGCCGGGTGCCTGATGCCAACATTCCCACGGCTACTCCTGTCTGGTCTGGAGAAAGGGTGTCATCTGAAGGGTTTGGTCCCTCCCCTCTCCCTATGAGGAACTCTAAAGGAATTCCATCATTTAGAGACTCATTCCTTGGGTTAATGAGCTTCTTTTGAAAAAGTCAATGGACTCTGAGGTTACTTGTGGCTCATTCGC
Organism: Camelus dromedarius; assembly: GCF_036321535.1. Taxonomy (NCBI): domain Eukaryota; kingdom Metazoa; phylum Chordata; class Mammalia; order Artiodactyla; family Camelidae; genus Camelus; species Camelus dromedarius. The sequence continues at coordinate 66,453,896 of NC_087448.1, read as the reverse complement.
ACCTCACTGAGAATGATTTTAACTCACTTTCTTGTAAACGGCACACGGCTGGGGGACTGGTTGCTGTGATATGCCCGAGGGAAGGGGGCCTGGAGCCGCAGGACGAGGCTGGGGGTGGGGTGAGCAAGGCCTCCCAGTCTGCTCCGTTCCAGACCTCGAACCTCGGCTATCTGAGCGCTTGTTTGCACTTTCTAGTGATTGCTGCTGGAAGGAAGCAGCTGGGAGGCGTGCAGTGCTGGCACTGTGTCACTGCGGGGCCACTGGGGCCGCCAAGCTGCTTTCAAAGACTGGAAGCCACAGGTGCCTGTCATCGAAAGCAGGGGAATGGTTTTCACACATTACAGGAAACCAGGGATGTTACTGGGTGATTTTTATTTGCTCGGAAAGGCAAATTTTTGGCAAAGTCCAAAAGACTCTTGGCTAGACCCCATGTTTGGGAGGCCTCAGAGCATCAGTGTGTGACTGCAAGCAGATGTGGGCCCTGTGCGCCCGTGTGTGTGTGGGGCCCTGAACAAGGCTTCCAGCCACCCAGAGTGGGTGTTGTTGGAAGCAGAGTAAACACAGCCAGTGTTCCTGCTGTTCATCCTGCATAAGCCAATGTCCAGGGCTGGCTGGGCTAACATCAGAGGCGCTGGTTGAGCTGTGTTTGTTGGGGCCTTCCTGGGAAATTCTGAGGGGAGGGAGGACGCAGGAAAGAAAGAGAAATAGGCATTAGGATATGGATGTTTGAGGAATCAGGGGAAGGGAGCAAAGGACGGGAAGGAGTAGCCAGATGGGCTGAAGGTACATCTGAGTTGAGATTTTGTCCTGGTTCAGCCTTGTTCACATTTGTAGGAACATCTTTTTGGCCCAGGGACACGTGTGTGCACCACTCCTCATCTGAGAGCCTGTGTGGGCTTGCAGTTCTTTTTGATGCTGATCTACCCAAGGGACACTGGGCAGAGGCGGCGCTGCTCCGTGCTGGGCTATTCGATCTCTTCCCTCCCCAGGTTTACCTAAGGAGAAGATTTCCCACAGCAGTACTCCATAAGACCACACGTCACTCTTGGTGCTGTAGATTTTGTCAAAGATGGATTCAGGAGCCATCCACTTCAGAGGAAGTCGAGTCTAGAAAAGGGCAAGGGGGCCTTGAGCAGAAGGACATGCAGACAGAGCACATTCAGCCCAAGCACCCGTGCGGCCACCGCCCAGACGGCGTTCGGCCCATAAGCCATTTCCCAGAGCAGCTGTGGCTTCCTGACATGGAGAAAACTCGTCACACGCACTGTGACACTGCAGCAAGAGGGCCGTGTGCGGCACCAACTTCGGTGACGGCAAGGAGCGTTTCGTCAGCTGTCAGTACATCCTCACTCAGTGGTTGTAAGACATCCTTCTCCCCTAAAAAGCCTGCGCTCCGCAGGGAGACCGAGTGAAGAGCGATCTGAATTAGTAGCTGTCCTGAAAATCGATGGTTTCCAGGAATTGTTCTCAAAAAGGGGGGCTCTGAGAGGCATTCCACTGTAAAAAGATGGCTTCTAAAAGCCATTGAACGGGGGTAGGGAGTAGGCAAAGGTGCTGGAAAGAGGAAGGTGACAGATAATATTTGGGACACCATACGGCTGGTCTTCAAGCAGGAATCCCAGGCGTTAGGCCTTGCTGCTTCAGATGGATGGGAACTGACAGGAAGTATGCGGTGATGCAGAGGCCCGGGGGGAGGCTGAAAGAGATGCAGGTGGACAGAAAGGGAGGACAGACCGACACCCAGGTGGTGCCACCTTTGCAAATTCGGGCTGCAGGGCGAGCTCGTGCGTGTCATCTCCCTTTTGTGAAAAGAGGCTGTGGAGCAGCGGTTCTCAAAGCAGGGTCCTGGGGCCAGCTGGGGCTGAGGCCCCTGGAAAGCTGCTAGAAAGGCACATTCTCAGGTCCCACCCCTGACGGACTGACCCCGTTTAATTAGCTCTCCAGGTGATCTGTGTGCTCGCTCGAGTTTGAGAACCACGACTGTAGAGAGGTCTTCAGAGCCCAGAGACAGACTCAGGCCTTCAGGGTAAAGGCCAGAGAAGAGAGGGGACACAGAGGTCACCCACAAAACTGAAAATAATACTCTGTCCAGAAGCAGGCGGGGAGGAGAGGCCAGGGGAGCCAGCAGAGACGCTGAGCAGGGCAGGCAGACGGGGAGGGGCGCCGCTTCCTTCCTTGCGAGATCACATTGATGCCCTCCCCACCCTTTCCTGAGAGGCACACCTGCTGAATCCATCACCCAGGTTTATTTGAGGGGACGAGTCCAGGCTGTTCTTTCCAGCAGCACAGGAAACTCCCACAGAGGTCAAAGGAGGGGATGACACGGTCTCACCAGGGCCCCCTGAACAGCGCACAGGTGCCCAGAGGACGGAACCAAGCCAGGACCAGGGGAAGAGCAGGGCGAGGAGACAGTGGCCTCTCTGAGCCCCAAGCAGGAGCTCTCTGTACACAGCCCATCTGGACTGCTTGTCTTCACAGAAAGCACATGATGGTTTTCAGGGCCCTCTGCCAAGGAAGTGTAAATATTTACCAAGGGCTTCGGTCTGTGGTTTAGAAATGACAGGGCATAAAGAAGGCAAATAAACATCAAACTGACTTACATCGCCTTTCCTCACATAATCGGGGTTCTTATAAATATCCCGGGCAAGGCCAAAATCGCAAATCTTCACCACATTGTTCTCAGATAAAAGAATATTTCTTGCGGCCAGGTCCCGATGAATGCACTGTAAGAAAGCAGTTGCATAATCAGTGCATTTCCTTAATCTCATCGACTGGTTTCCTGTGTCTTCTCGGTGCTGTTCTTCTTAATTCTAGGATCCATTTCACCTGCTTCCTTTCCATGAAGGGAGCAGCTCCCGATGGGCGTGCAGTCACCACAGACCTGAAGCACTTCTTGTCAAACACAGACCCTTCGAGGCCCCAAAGTCAAGAAATGCCCTGACTCCCCTTTGCTACTGTTTCGCAGGACAGCGTCCTAGTAAACAAAGTGGGCAGTCAGGTTCTCCCAGGGAGCACAACTTCCCACAGCCTTTTATTCTAAGCTGCTGAGACCAGATCACGATGCAGCTGCGTTTCCTGGGAGGACCCCGCATGAATGTAGTAATAGACACGCTCCTGCGAAGTCGGGTACTCTGAGATTCTGGCCAGTTTTGAAAACAGCCAAATGACAGTGCGGACGGAGCACGGATGTCAGGTTTCTCTCTGCTGAAACCCAGCGAGCTTTTCTCCTGGAATTAAGTGCTACACGCTGGTCCCCAAGACTCATTGTTCTCAAAACTCTCCACTCACATCAGGACAAACCAAGGCATGTGTGGTGATGGTCACTCTACATTCTAAGGACATAAATGTAAGTGAGTATGAGGAAAAGTGTATTTATAGCAAAGATGTATGTTTGTGTGAATACCCACAAGTCCAGGCCTGGCTGAGAAATAAACAGTGGAGAGTGAGGCTGACCTTTCTAGAAGACAAAAACTCCATGCCTCTGGCCACTTGAAAACTGTAAGAAATCAGATCTTCCATCGTGATGGGCTGCTTGTAGAAATCGTCAGGATCTGGAAAGCATTAAAAACTGTAACTGTTTGTAATGGCTCACGCTAGTCCACCAAATCCCAGGTTATTGGAACAATGTTAGCAAAACATAAAACAAACCAACAAGTAGACCAGAGTTCATTTTCAAGAGCATTTGAGTTTCAACATGAGTATCAGAGATTTTTCCAGGCCTCTAGCCCATTTTATCCAGGCATGGGGGTGGGGGGGTGATTCGTTAAGACAAAAAGGCCCAAGGGGAGACAGTTGTACAGTTCCTTGTCAGAATTAGTAACTCTGTAAATAATCTAAATCCACATCTTATCTCCCCAGGACATTACCCTTCGAGTCTCCCACGGATGTTTATTAAGGTGATAAATAAGAAAAAAATTTCAGAGATGCACAGTATGTTGTAAAAATATCTCAGACTGTAGGACAGGAAGGAATTAATACCTACCCTCCTCTTCCTCAACATCACTCAGACTTTTATCTTCCTGGAACCCGGAGCTTGCGAAGCTCTCGCTGCTGGTGACACTGTCTAGTCTTTGTTTCTTGTCTTGCTCCAGGTCCGGCTCCATTTTTTCTTTCTTAGGCTCCATGTGTAATGCTGCATCCTTTGAGTAGACCAAGAAAGACACAGATGAAGGGGACAGAACAGCAATGGGGAAACCAGTCCCTCAGGCTGGCGATCACTGGAGTTGGGAGAATGTCACCCGACAACATAGACAGTAAATTAGTAGCAGGGGCCCCACAGTGGCCAGGTGGCTGGCTGCTCTGGGGCTGTGGGTCTGTCCTGCTCTTGACGGGGCTTCTAGGCAGCATCGCAGGTAGGATAAGGGAGTATTCACAGCAGCTGGTGCTTACTGAGAGCCTGCTCTGTGTGAGCCAGTATCCTAAGCATCTTAGGGGCATTTTCTCATTTAATCTTTCCAACAATGTTATGAAGTTGTTCTTGCTTATACATGAAAATAGGTTCAGAGAAATCAAGTAATCAAAGTCACATGCAGATAGTAAATGGCAGAGCTTGAACCTAGGTTTGGCCAGCCCTAGTCTATGCACTTGAGAACTTTTCCGAATGGTGTGCCGTCTGTGAAAGGTGATCTGGAGCGCTGGAACAGGAGCCTCACTGGTGCTGGGGCTTCACTTTGTAACCCTGATGAGGAGTCATCAGGGAAGGCTGCAGTTGTCAATTTCTCTGGTTTCGTTTCTTTTTCTCCCCTCCATTCAAAACAGAGGTACAGTTTGATCCTAACAAGGGTAGAAAAGGCCTTTCATCCTGAACTGGGCGCCCAAACCCTGGCGTGTACCTGGGCCCTTTCATTAACCATGTTATCTTGGGCAAACCACCTTCCTTTTCTGGATTTCTTTTTCCTCGTCTGAAAAGCTCGATCATCTTTTTTTTTTTTTTAAATCTGTATGTCCAGGGAAGGAGCTGTTGATTCTGGATGGAACCAGAGAAGACCTGAATCACCTTTGGTACTTCATCTAATAGCTGTGACACGGAAACAGCACTCCCAGGGGCTTCATGACTCGACATGTACCTAGGTCCACTAGGAGGCAGCACCAAACAGGTGCTGAGAGGGACTGGGGTTCAGTGGTGTCCCTTGGTCTACCTGTGTGGTGTGGCAGTGCTAAGGTTAAGCAGGCTTGCACCTGACCCTGGCTTTTCTCTGAAGTGTCACAGAGCGGGGTGATCCGTCCACCAGAGGGCGCAGTGGGAGCAAGCAGAGACCGAGAAGGGTGCTTCTGCCCCATAAACCCTCAAAGTGTGGAGGGTCCCAGGCTCCTGTCCCTGCAGAGACCTTCCTGGGCTGCAGAAGGGGAGGGAGGCCTCAGAGTGAACACCCGCCGCCACCCAGGTAACCCACCTGAGAACAGATAGTGTAACTCTCGGTTATTGTATCTCCCTGAGGCAGTTAGATTTGATTCTGCTCAGTTGGGCACGGAAATTTTATTTTCCAAAAGACCCTTCCCAGGACAGAAGGCAGCAGGGAAAAGTGCTGGCAGAGGTGATGGGGTGAAAAGGGCTCCCGGGCCCACTCTGCGTTCCCTGGGCAGCCTTCTTCCTCCTCCTTGCAAAATTCACAGCCTGGGGTGTGACTCCAAGGACCATAACTCACACTCCCCCACCCCCTTCCCGACCCCCAAGCAATGGTATACCGAGCTTTGCTTATTGGTAACTGTCTCTGGTAAATAAAGGTTGATTTACTAAACTTTCAGGACTCTGACAGAATACAGTGAATTTATTACAAATAATATTCAAAGATCCTAGTGAGTTTATGTGGAAAATGAAATATCCCGTTTCTACTTAGCCTTTTGGTTTTTCCTTCACCTTCTCTTTATATTACTTGAGGTTCCAAGTATGAAATACAGCCATGTGTTTTCCACGAAAACACTAAGCTCCACCAACAGGGAGGCGAATCATTAAATATAGCCAGAGAAGGAAGCAAGCTCTTCAAAACAAAGGACGCACGAACCCAAACGTTCCATCCTGCCCAGGTCCCTGGGGTATCCTGCTGGCTTAGTTCTTCCTGAAGCCAGCCCAGGATTTCAGGACTGGAGAGAATTTGTACTGCTCTCAGCTCAGGGCACCACTTTCCAGTTTTTCTTAGGTTTTTTCTTCTCCTTATCCAGTGTAGTGCATGGAAAAAGCATTGAAGGGGAATCAAGAGAGCTGGGTTCTTTCTCCCTGACTTCACCTCTTGCTAAGTGTGCATTCTTAAGCCAATCACTTGACTTTTCTATAATGTGAGTGCGAATGAGCTGATCACAGAGGTCCCTTTCTGCTTCAGATTCTAATTATTAGCGGCCATGGTTTAAAATTGGGGAAAATACGTTCTTGCATCTGTGTTGCCAGTATGGTGGGTCACCTGTGTCTCCGGCTGGATCAAAGTCTGAGAGCTGAGAGAATGGGCCAGCTGTCTAGTGGTTCTTATTTGTGTGAAGAATCTTGCCCGCATGACAGAGATGGGCATCGTTCTTGGACGCCATATACTTTATCCGTCATACAGCTCATAGAGATGAGTGGCATTTAGCTGGACTGACCCAAATTTTCTATCTCAGTGGGGCAATAATGATGACGATAGTTCACATTTATTGAGTGATTAATGGAATCTGACTCAACAATTCCATGAGGTGGGTTCTATTCTTACCTGCATTTAATAAATGAGGAAACTGAAACTTAGGGAGATGGAGTAACTTGCCCAAGGTCCCAGATTTCATGAGTAGTACAGACAGGATTTAAACCCAGGAAATCTGATTCCGAAGTCTGAATGCTTAACCACCACACTACATGGACTTACCACCTACACTGCTGATTATAGGTTAATCATGTCAAATCACTGTCTCCAGAGCTTCCCTAGTCCAGAGAAGGGCACAACATTGGTGAGGTAGGTCACACTGGCAAAGCTTTATTAAAGTCCTTCTCCTCCATTCAGTAATTTCTTTTAAACTTTGTTTGCCTTAGGACTTGGACCCATGTGTTCCTTTAATTGCACAGCCTTATTTTAGTGGATAAGGCTGGTTCAGTGTGTGTATAGGGGTGACATGGGTGGGGAGGGTGTTGGGGGAGAGGGAGAAAGGGTAATTGGAAGGGAAGGCAATGATTTCTCTGACCCCATCACTGGTCTGTTGATTGAGTCTTTAATAAATGGAAACAATTATACTTGCAATCATCTTTTAAGAAACGAGTGACTGATTTGTGCACGTCTAAGAGTGTGCGTGTGTGTATATATATATATATAAAGATAAATTTATCAAGATGACTTGATAGGTATTCAGGTGGATGGCTAGTAAATTTTAATCCATAATTGTCACTGCATACAGTAGGATCAAATATTCTCTGTGCTGTACACAAAAAGAGTATGATATATTAGCATGGAAAGAAAAGAATTTTTTAAAAGGAAAAAGCAGAGATTGTGTTTTAAGCTGTCATTAATAGTGTTGACTGAAAAGGAAAAAAAAGCACAGTGTAAAAGCTGAGTCGAGTTTATTCAGTGTCTTTCTGAGGACAATAGCCCGGGAGACAGCCTCTCAGAAACTGGGTTGATGAGGTAGGGGGAGGTCAGTATGTCTGAGATTTCGGCAAAGAGGGTAAGTACAACCAGACACACATCTTATGCGTCACAGTCACAGGAAACAGATATCTTAGTTAATGGTTTTAGGGCTTTTCTAAGTATGGGAAGATGCAGGAATCCAGGTTCATAAAAAAAAATTTTCATGAAAATACCTAAATATATCTGAAGGCCTGTCCCGCCAGTTTTCCCAGAGCAGAGTGTCCCATTCCTAATCTCCTCCCTGAACTCCTTTCGGGGTGTGTTAAAGGTTACCGACGGCAGCGGTGAGTGACTCAGCCCTCGTAGAGCCGGGCGATAGCTAGCGACATTCGTTTTGAGTTGGCAGTGGAAAAATATAGGTTTCCCTTGCTTTATGCTGCTACAGCCTAAATAGAAACTCACTGCTGTCTTTACAAACCTCCAACCCTCAGTTCCTTACCTTGTTGAGAAAGAACAAGGCCCGTTTGCTCTTGAGGTAGTTGGATAGATTTCCATACTTGCAGTACTCCACGATCACCATCAGAGGCCCTGCAGTAAAACAGCACATGCTCAGTCACATAGAGCCGGCCAGCCATCTGCCAGCCTTCAGTGGGCCTGAGACACCTCCATCCAACTTGCCTTTATATTAGCGGGGTCTGGGAGATGCAACTTAGGGGTGAGAGATTTCTTTCAGTTGAATCTGAGTAGGGGTTTGAAAAATACAAAAGGAACAGGAGACACTTGGGGGATGGGGAAGAAGCAGAAAAAAGAGGAGAAGAAGAGACAAAAGACTCTGGGGAGGGGAAGGGCCATGGTCAGGGCTCTACCTGTAACTAACTGCCAGCCACCGTCTCCGCCTGTGAGCCACAGGACACTGTCACAGCACCCCGCCCCCTTCTGGTCCTACTGGCCTGACTGTCCCCATCAGCACAGCAACCTGAGGGTGTCTGCACAGAGATTGCCCTGGGGCTTTGGAAAGGCTAAAGCAGGGGTCGGCAAACTTTCTTGCAAAGGGAGAGAGGGTAAATATTTAAAACCGTCAATCTAAGCTCACAGGCTGGCCAGCCATCGTTTGCGGACCCCTGGGCTAAAGTAGCAAGGTGTTCAGGAAGGAAGAAAAACTCGGGACTGCACTGCGGATCCCCAGGGAGCCCTGAAAGATTCCGTTGCCTCATCTGTCCCCTCTGATGAGGCCCGCGGTGAAGAAAAACTTCCGGTTCCAGGTTAAAGAGGAAGTGCCCTCACAGAAGCTCCCAAGGGCCCTGCCCTAGGGCATGCTGGGAGTGCTAACCTTGCCCTATGAGGGAGGAGGGAATGGTCTTCAAGTCCTCAGTCGTAACCACAGCTCTGTTCCTGCACTTGCCCCAGTGGTTGAGGCCTGGGAAGGTGCTGTCCCCACACCACCTCCTCCTAGGATCCTACCAGGATTGATTCCTTTCTCCAGATGAAGCTTCAAGGAGTGCTCATCCTTTTATGCCTTTACCTCAGCCCCGTTCATACTCCTTCCAAGTCATCCTGAGAAAAATGCCCTCCACTTGACCTCGGGCCTGTGGAAGGAGGTCTAAGAGGGCGTCCTTCGGTTCAGAGCCTTTAAGTTAAGTGTACATATAAGGAAGGCATTTCCAGGATGGGAGCACCTTCCATAATCGAACAGGCTGCTCCCTCTGGGCTGTTGCGGGGCCATCTTCCAGGAGATGAGGAGGAGCTGAGGGACGGGGAGCTGCCCCTGGCGTGTGAATGGGGGAGCAGGGGCCCTCCCTTCCCATTTACCTCCTTGCTTGGTACAGGCTCCCAGCAGGTTGACGACATTCAGATGGTGGCCGATGTGGGTCAGGATCTTGAGCTCGGTCATCAGAGCTTTGTACTCGCTGGCCGTGGCCCCCTCTGTGTAAGGAGCAAGGGAGAGTCAGGGCGACAGGGCAATGGGGCTCTTCCTCTGGGGCGGCCCTCCTGCCCGCCAGGTTTGCCACTGCTCAGCCGTTACTGCATTCACTTCCCCACATTCTGCAGAAAGGCCAAGCCTCCAGCCTATTTTTATTCCCCATCCTCTTGAGCCAACATCCTCTTGATTACAGTGAGGCCCAGAGCGGTAGGGGGGTTCGCCATTGGACGTTTCCTCTTGGTGGCCCTGGTGGTCCTGTTCAGTAACGCACTGACTCAGAGCTGGGCACCTCATGGGAACGCCTTCCAAAGGCTTCCTACCCTCGGAACCAGAGCCAGCAAGAACCTTCCAGGTGGGGATGCACCCACACCTCACGTCTTTCGCACTTTTCCCCTTTGGAGAGTTACCGAGGAGGAGCGAGAGGGGGCCTGCAAGAGCGGAATGGCCGCTTGTGTAAACATCTTTGCCGTATGTTATTTTCTCCTATAACCTTTTCCTCCCAGCAGCCTGCAGGGTTATCTCGAGTCGGGAGAATGCATACGCATCTGACTTCAGCTTCGTTCTTGGAGATAAACAGTATCAGTCTGAGACTCAGCAGAGCCTAAAGCCTGAATTAAGTTTGTTCTGTCTGTTTTTATTGGTTACTGTCTAAGGCATTTAAAAATGTAAATTATGTTTAGAAGTTTAAAAAAAAAAGGTCATATAAGCTTGCTGTAAAGTATTTCAACAATATGAAGTTTATCAAGTAAAAAGTGAAAGCCACTTCAACCTGCTTAGAAGTAACCACAGTTAGTCATTTGCAGTTGCAGACCTTTCTCCATGCATTTATAAATATATACCCAATCAAAGGTCCTTTTTGTTTGTTTACATAAATGGGATTATATATATACATACATATATATTTTTTTTAATTTGCTTTTCCCTTCTTTGAAAAATTTTTCTAATTGAAGTATAGTTGATTTGCAATGTGTGTTAGTTTCAGGTGATTTCCCTCTTTTTAATACATCATAGACTTTTCCCATTTTTAAAAATTGATTAACGGCATTCCTGACATTTAGACTGTCTACGGTTTTGTTTTGTTTTTGCCATTACAAATATACTGTAATAGACAGCCTGTGACCTTTGTGCTCATGTGCAAGTGTTCTGCAGGAGAGTCCTGGAAGTGGGTTGAAGGATGTGCATTTAACATTGTGGTAGACACCGACATGGGGTTTCATAAGCACAAATCACTTTTTAATAATAACCAGAGAAACTCTAGAAACCTCCCAGTGGGGTTGGGATTGGCTCACAGTAGATGCTCAACAAATATTTGTTAGACAAATAAACAACATGATGACTCTTCTCATTCCAGACATGGGCTTAAGGCCCAAAAAGGTTAAAGGTTTTACTCCAAGGGCACTTCGAAAGAGCTTCTGACTTATGGCCTTTGCTTGACATTCTGCCTTTCTAATTTCTCCCAGAAACAGATGGCTGACCAATTTAAACAAGAAAGCTTGAATGAAAATAGTTTTTTTTAGGAATTTTATATAATGAGTGATTTAGCAATCTTTTTCAATCAAGGCTGATGGCTTTTAAAAAAAAGTAAGCATTTATAAAGCTATTACACACACTCTTTCTATATTGCATAGACCAGATTCTCCAGGGCTTTAATAAAAACAAAAACAAAAACAACTCAGGTCAGAATATCCCCCCCTCAAACTCATCCATCCTTCCATGCATTTATGCCCCTTTTAGCACAGGGGGAAAACCAGGTTCTTTTGTTCAGACTGTCCCATTTATGGGCAGGGTCATAGGTATTATCTTAGGCCCACAATCGACAAACACAGGCAGCAGACTTGCCTCGCCTAGAGATGGTCTAAGTAAGCAAGCAAGCAGGGAGGCGCAGCAAGCCAAGGAAGCAGGTGCTTCCAGGGTGAGTTTTGACTTCTCTCGAGGCTGGGTGTAGCTTGCCTCCAGAATGCAGGCAGGATCCTTTGTAGGATTTTGGAGCGATGGGTCATTTCCAGGAGGCCGGGCCTCTGCAACCTCTCTGTAGTGTTGAGGCTGGGGGTGGGGTGGGGAAGAGCTTGCCCTCAAAGCTGCAAGCCTTGCACTCAGACCTCCCTTCCGCACTGGAGAGCTGTGTGGCCTTGCAGAGGCTGCTTAACCTTCCTGGGCCACGTGTCTTCACCTGCAAGCTGGGTTAGTAGCATCTACCGCCAAAGGCTTAGACAGAACAGGAAGGAAAGTGGCGATCTCATGTGGTCTGCATTAGAGTATCTCGTCTAGGGGGAGGGTACAGCCCAGTGGTAGGGCGCGTGCTTAGAGTGCATGAGGTCTTGGGGTCAATCCCCAGTACCTCCACCAACAGAAAAATAAAAAAGTGCTTAGTCTGGTGCTTTCTCCCACAGAAGACATACTGATGCCTCTTCTCTTCAGAACCTGGGGTGGGGCGTACAGGGTGAGGTGCTGGAAAGCAGGTCTGCTTCCAGAAACGCCCACCATTGTCTGGACAGGCCACCTCAAACAAGTGCAGATTCGTGGAGGTGAAACTCCTTTCCTGGCTACTCTCAGAGTAGGACTGTCGGGCTCTTTGTAAAGTTTTAGCAGAGCCTTCACTTGACAGCCTTTTGAAGTGGAAAACATCACTGTATGGGACTTTTTGCAGGGATGGTGTCCGTGCTGGACAAAGACGAAGACTGAAGTCTCCCTGGGCAGGTGGCCCTTTGTCCTGCAGTCTTTGTTGCCTGCTTAGTTGGGTGTATAGCTCCCCACTCCCCTCCCCCAAAATCCCGTGGCGGTTTCTTGGAGACTTTGGAAAGCTATAAACTGCCCTTTGGGTTCTTAGTCTAGTTTCTTTTTTGGTTTTGGAACCTTAAAACACGTTGAAGTAACATGACAGTTTAATCACAATGAAGAAATGAAGTCCTGTCTACCCTTTAAAGGACCTAGGAGTCTTTGAGATGTTTGGTTTACACAATCTTCAGTGATTTTCATTTTCACTCTGTGTTAGGATGTGGTTGTAAATCACCATGTGGTTTGGCTCCACCTCCCAGTGCTTCACAAAGTGGTGGTATCTTCAACATTAGAAAATTTTTTTAAAAATTGAAGTATAGTTGGTTTATGATGTGTCAATTTCTGGTGTACAGGTTTTGTTTTGTTTTCTAAAGAGGAAATGTTTAATGGGCGGTACTTGACAGTATAAAATAGCTTGAGGTTCTGATCAAGTCAATTGTCCCAGCTTCATAGTTTTACTTTATAATTAGGTCCAGACCCAGCTAAGCCTTTGAGATTTGTGATGGACAGCTAAGTTTCCACGATAACGTCACTGTGGATCATTCCAAGATTTTGAAACTGTGGTTACAGTGGACTTAAGGCCCTGGATGAGATGCGGTGGGAGAAAGGTCTTTGAGATGACCAGTCATTTTCCCAGGGACAGGGCTGGGTTTCATTACCAGGTCTATTCTGAGCTCTTGCTGGCCCAATCTCAAGCCGCTGAGGTAGAGGGACTTCTAGCAAAAGAAAGTTACGTGGCCAGAGCAGAGCGAGCTTCTGTCTGCTCCTAGGCCAGCTCCGGATCCAACATGCACCAACATTTAGGGAACATAATGGGTGAGTCGAAAGCCAGACTACAGCATCCATACCTTTCAGCATTTTTACAGCCACAGTCCGGCACGTGGGGGATTTCTTAATGCCAAAAGCCGATGCTTGAACCACTTTTCCAAAAGCCCCTCTTCCGAGCGATTTGCCTACAATGAAAAGGAGAAATTGGTTTGTTTGCCAAGCCAGCAGGATGAGTTTATGTCTTTTTTCAGAAGGAAGGGCCCTTTTCCCTGTGTATGTTTGTGTGGCATGTAGCTTTCAGTGGAATCTCCAATGAACTGACTCCAAGAGTGGGAAGTAAGGGCCACATTTCTGGGGTATCTTCCTTCCAGCTCTGTGCTTCTGAGTTGCCTTCGTCCTTCACCGCTAAGCTAAGCCCCTAGAAAGGATTTGGTGCAGGTAGATGGCCTGTTTCCTCTTTTACAAAGCCCTTCTTTGGGGGAGAGGCTACCAAATCCTGGGTGGTCTCTTCCATTGTTTAATAACATCATTACTGCAAAAAATTTTCCTGTGTTTAAACTAAGCCCCCTTTCTTGCCACTTAAGGTTATTTCTTCTGATCTGTTTTCAGCAGGAGGGAAGAAACTGGGAAGGGTGGTCACTGCTGTTGGCTATAATAATGCATCAGAGCTACCAAAAAATCAGGGTTGTTTCTCAGACGTCCTTGCCAGGCAAAATATTCTCAGTATTTCTAACGCATCTTTACATGATGATTACAAATCTTCAGGGTTCAGTACACGGGCCTATCAACCACTGGTAGTAATTTGTTTCAACCACAGAGAAGTGTACAGCATAGTGATTCAGATATATTTATATATTCCTTTTTGTATTCTTTTTCATTGTAGGCTATTATAAGGTATTGAATATAGTTCCCTGTGCTGTACAGTAGGACCTTGTTATTCATCTGTGGGCTGGTCTTACAAGAGGCAGCACCAGTCCAGGCAACATCCACTTGCCAAATTCCAGACTCTGTGTTTCCCACATTAGATAACTCTGACTTTGTTTTCTAATAGGAAGATGCAAGGTCAGACGTTATCCCAACTTCTGGGATAAATTTATAGGAGCTGAATTCTCTCCCAGGTTTAGTAAGGCATCATTAATAAAACAGATTTCTTTAATACTGGGTTTCAGGAATTTCCATGGTAGCAACACCTTTGACCCAACCTCCAACTCGATTATCCATCAGGTGCTATCAGCTCTGTCTTCTCTCAGCAGGGCTGCTAGTTGTAACCTATGGAGGACGTTCAGCTGCAGTAAGAAGCCGTTTGCTTGGTGTATTTCTCTCCATTTATAACCCACTGTAACTCTGCCCTCAGCCCAGCTTTTTCTCCTCATCCATCCAGACATAATTTTGGTTACTTTCACTTGCCAGACATCACTTTGGTTTACTTTCTGTCGTTTATTTGGCTTAAAAAAAAACACATTTTGGGCCTTTCTGCTCCCATGTAAGTAGGAGAGGACTCTTCTGGCCCTTGCAGCCACACTCTGCATTGAAAGGCAGAGTTAGTGGGTTTGACATATTTTCTCTCACCCATCAAAGACACTCACATGCACATTAGCCGAATCATAGCCTCTGGCAACTCCAGGAAGGGAAAGAGCTATAGGAGAATCTTCTGAAATCAGATTATCTAAACCCACAGAGCCCCTGGGCACTTCTGGTAGCAGGCTTGGCCATCTCCCTGGAAGTGCCATCACAACGGTACTCGGCCAAGGAATGAAGAAATGGGCCCGAAAGCTCCCACATCCTACACTGGGAGACGCATGTCTGCTGTGACTAACAACTCTGGGAAGCAGTGTGGCCTGACAGCGGCTTACGGTTGTGGGAAGATGCTCCCTGCCTAGGTCACCGAGGGGCTAGGCTAGCTGCCGTGCAACTTAGACTCGCAGAAGGAACCCATCCAGTGTGTCACCTGCCTTTCACTCCTCCCAATTTAGTTGATTTTTTTCCCCGTCAGCAGCCATTGCTGGCTTTTGCCTGTCTCGCCAGCTTTTAATCAATTTCCAGTTGTCTTCCCCAAGCCAAACAGAACATATTTGGGGGGCCAAATATTCTTTCTCAGGTAGGAAGAAGTGGAAGTGGAATCATTTCAAGGCTTTCCCTCTCTGTGCCCTCATGCCCCACCCCAGTGCAGTCTGCCTGTGTATCGTTCTGTTGCACCACGGGCTGGGGGCTACTTTGCGTGGTGATGTCTGTGTGGGAGGAACTTCGGGATAAGCGGGACTGATGGCATCTCTGTTACCTGGGAAACAGCAGTCCTCGCTCTTCACAAACAAAACTTAAAGACCCCTCCTTGGACTTTCTTCTCCGTCTGGTCATTTCAGACACCCAGGAAATTTGAAGCATGTCATTTGTAGATTTGTTCAGAGGGAGTTTTTGATCCACAGCCTTGAAGAATGCCAACTCTTTGACCAAATACTTGGTTTTACTGTGCCTCCCCATCCTGAATGGTGGTCTAGGTCACAAATGTCCAACCCTCAAAAATTTCATCATTGAATAGTGTCTATCCTGGTAAGAGTCTGCTGGAAGGTGTCTCTCCCCTTCACCTTCACTTACCTGCTTTTCTGTGTCCTTCACCCTTCAAGGGGAGAGACTCAAGCACCTTTGTGTCCCCAGGACTTAGGTGTCTGCTGCTCAGCAAAGGTGCTTCATAACTGTTGAAAGAATAAACAGCTGCTCCCGGGTCCCCTGGACCTGCTGGCTTAGGCTTCTGTTAGAGTTGTTTACCTCTGTGTCTATCTCCCTTGCTAGTTGGAAAGCAGTTGGAGGGTAGAATCCTGAGACTGGTTTACTTTTGTCTCCCTCAAAGCACAGTATTTGGGAAGTGATGCTCAGTATGGGTTTAGGCATCTGTGGAACAAATACATTACCCAGTTTAAGTCTCTCCCGGGCAAACTCCCACTTGCTGGCATCATAAGGGAGCCGTTCACACTGCTCGTCCAGGGGAACTTCATCTGGGTCCATGATAATTGATAGATAGTCAGTTTTAATCTCAGAAGAAGACTGAGAAATAAAGAGATCCCAAAGTCACCAACAAGGAAACAACTTACAAACCCCAGATAGCCAGCCTGAAACCAACCGTGGCAACATCTGCTGCTGTTTTGGTGTGTTTGGTTGAACCCACGTGGCCAGGTACAGAAAGTACCCTGTGCACACCCATACACACAGCACAGCCGAGTGTGCGGTTTCCATCAAACAACCTCTTACTGTCTCCACACTGTGGTACCAGCTCCCCCGTCCCATCTCAGACAGAATGCACTCAGGTCCTCCAGTGACCACATTGCTTGTTCTTAAACAAGTTCTTATTACCTGACAGTCCTTCTCGGAAAACTGCAAAGTGTTTTTATAAATCATTCCAAGCATGACGAAAAAGAACTTTCCATGACCCTCTGTACAAGCAGGAATATATGCTATAGAAGGCAACAGTGGGGTCCATGTTTGTGGCTTTTCTACATTTGCAAGAAAGGCCAGAAGTAGCAGAGAGAACCCAGGACCCCTGGGACAGTTGAGAGGCACTGTTCATATGAGGTGTTTAAATACACTCAGAAGCTCCCTGAAAAGACTGCAGGGTCCATTAGTGAGATCAGAATAAAATTTACCTGGAGGAGTTTTAAGGAAAAGCATTCTGAACTCAGAACTTAACACTGAAAAGTCTGCATTTCTGAAAGAAGACTGGAAAGGAATCCACCAACAAGCAGGCTACCCAAGTGTCCTGGTGACCAAAATTTTGTGGGTCGTTGTTCACAAGTGGATTGGATTCATTCACACTGTTCATTTTGAATGTATGTAAGTTAAAGTTCACATAAAATGCAAATGTATTAAGTATGTTGCAAATTTATATTCACCATATGTTATTGTGACTCACAAGCAGGAAAAAGACAAGAAAAAGTGAAAAAGGAAAAGTGTAACAAAAAAAAAAGATTAGGGGGGAAGCTATAGCTCAGGGGTTGCATGCGTGCTTAGCATGCCTGAAGTCCTGAGTTCAAAAAAATTTTAATTAAAAAAAAAATAAACCTAATTACCACCCCCTCCAAAAAAGAAAAAAAAAAAGATCTATCTTCAGTAAGAAATCAAAACTGATTATTTCAAAGGCCAAAGGGTAAGACTTACACATAGCAACGTTTGAAGTTCTTTTGGTAGTATGTCAAGTAAGTGAGGCGGCATCTCTGAGCTTCAAGTGCTGGTTTTATCTTGGTAATGCAAATTAAGCCCAGAAAAGACACTTTATTTCCAATCAAACATCACTGGATTTGCATGTACTGTCTTAGAGTCACATGAATGGGTAATACCCTGTTCATGGTTCTTGTAGAATTGACTGCATTTCCGTGGGCAGGACAGAGAGGAAGTATGTTTGCCCACATCAGCTGGGTTTTGATAACTCTTGCCTAGAAGTTATGTAAACCACATTTAAATGAGTTTAGGGCCCTGTCTTTCCTCGCATTTCCCTAAATAGGCTCAGAGTTCAGCAGAGAAGACAATCTCTCAAATGCACCACATTTCACACCCGCCTGCGTTCTTCCACCCTGACTCACCCTGCTCTGTGCTGTCACCCCTCACCTCATCCATCACAAAAATTATCACTAAAATGGGTGACAAATAGCTCTAGGCAGGAAGATGTGCCTGGCCTCCACCAAGAGCGGAAAACAGGGAAAGAGGGGGCGCACACGTTTGTCACGGCCTGCGTTCGCCACCGGCGTTAGACTGTGAGGGCCCAGCCCGTCAGACACTCGCGAGCGTGCAAGCTTGTAGGGGAGCGTCTGTTCCTGCACCAGGGTGCTGGGTGCTCATTAGTAGAGATGCCGGAGGGGGTTTCAGGACTAAACTTTTGTTTTTTCCTTTAAAAAGGCATAGATGTATTATCCATTTGGGGACTAAACCTTTCGACGTCCTGTCTAACCAAGGCCATGAGAAACGATCCCCAGGCTTCCAAGAGCACAGGAGAGCCGGAGCCCAGCGAGGGGCAGCTTGGGTTCTGCAGGGAGCGAGGGGAGGGTGGTGGCGTTGATGGAGGCTGGGGGGCAGGCCGCAGAGACAGTCTTCCCACGGGGCACCTGTGGAATTTTACGGTTTACCTCAATCAGGCAGATGAGAGGAAACACCAAACCAGCCTTAGGGAAGGGCTCTGAGGCGAGTGTGACAGCAGAATCTTGGTTGACAAATATTTATTCTTTCAATTGACATTAACGCTAAGCAGTTACCAGGTGCCGGACTAGGAAGGTGCACGGACAGGCACTTCAGAGCCCAGGCCCATGGGGCTGGATGTGAATCCTAGCTCAGCTTCGGGGTGGCGTATAGCCTTGGGCCAGTTGCTTAAGCTTTTTAAGCTTAGTTTCCTTATCTGTAAAACAGTGGTGGCGATAGTACTTATCTCCCAGGGTTGCTGTGACTATCAGATGAAATCACCCAGGTAAAGCTGTTAGAACCGCCTGGTGTATGGTAGGCATGAATAAATATTATCTCTAGTTAAACCACTGGCCTGTGGAGGCTGGGGATAAGAAGATAAAATGCAGCCTTTATCAATGAGGAATTTACATGGTGGTTAAAGAAATCACATGGAAATCTTTTTTGATGCCTTGTTCCTCTCTGCTTCCCACAACAAAATACTTCTCAAAATCTATAGGCATTCTATTACTGCAGTGACAATTTCTTGTTTTCATCCTTTCTTTTTGATATTAAAAATTTCATAAATTTTCATTAAATCAAGGGATGTCTTCAATTTAGCCCCAGTGCACCTTTCCAGTTTTATTTCCGCTGAGCTCCGATGTGCAAAGGAACCAGACTCCTGCCCTGGGCTGTGTTTTTCTGTTGCTTTTCCTTCCAGGCACCACCTTCAAGGTCTGTCTCGAAGCTCTGCTTTTCTCTGAAGTTTTTCTCCCCATCTCCTCCTTTGAACTCCCGTAGTCTGTGTAGCTCCCTTACAGATTTGGCAAGTTTTGCTTTTGTTAGATCTATTTCCCTTTACAATGTCTCTCCCCTTTCAAAATGCCACTGTTTAACTTTCGTTTCCTTCGAAAGCCGTGGCCTTAATTGTCGCGTCTCAGAACCAATCACTCCTTGTAACAAAAGCCTAATGGTACACATTCACCAGGGAGGGTGGCTCCCGCCTGGCCTCTCACACCAACACTGTGAAGAACCCCTTGCTGGTTTTCAACAGCAAGTCAAACAACCTGGGTTCAAAACTCGGCTCTGACTCAAGCTAGCTGAGGGACTCTGGCCAAGTGACTTTACCTCTCTGAGCCTTGGTTTCCTTCTCTATAGAATGGGAGTAATAGTATTCCCAGCTTTGCGTTGTTTTGAAGGATTAACTGAGATACGACCTGAAGAGCTTCCCAGAAGACCAGGTACATTAATAGAGGCTAATAAATCTCCAGAAATTGAGGAGGCCTCCTGGGTGCTTCGCAAGTCCTGTTCATTTTATCTCCTAAATCTCTTTCTCTTTTTTCTATTTTTTAAGAAGTTGAAGTATAGTTGAATTACATTGTGTGTTAGTTTCTGGTGTATGGCATAGTGATTCAGTTATACATACATTCTTTTTGTTTTTGTTTTTTATTTTTTAAATTTATTTATTTTTGCTGGGGAGGAGGTGATAGGTTTATTTAATTATTTTTAATGGAGGGACTGGGGATTGAACCCAGGACCTTGTGTGTGCTAAGCACACACTCTACCACTGAGCTATACCCTCCCCCCCTTATTTTGTTTTTTAAATTATCATTAGTTATATAGATATTCTTTTTCATTATAGGTTATTATAAACCATTGAATATAGTTCCCTGTGCTCTGCAGTAGGACCTTGTTGTTTATCTATTTTTACGTATATTAGTTTGTATCTGTCAATCTCAGTCCTAAGTATCTCTTGACTCAAATCATTTAGACTAAGCTACCATCATTCCTTACTTGGACCGCTACAGAGTCTTCTACTGGGTTCCTCTAGTCACTCCTGCTCCCTCTCTGGTCCATTCTCCTCATACGGCCAAAATCATCTTCCAAGACACAAATCTCTCACACTTACGAACACCTATCTTTGCTTAACAGCCCCCCCGCCCCCCCTGCCCACAAGGCTTCCTATTACTTCTGAAACATGGACGAAACTCCTTCCCAGCCTTTCCTCCCCTCTCCTTTCCTGCCTCACTTCCTGCCTCGTCCCCATCGCCGCCTCAGTCAGTCTCTCCTCCTCACCGTGTCCCCTCTGCCCAGCCCCCGGCGCCGACCTGCTGTCCTCTCTGCCTGCAACACTTTCCCTCCAGGAGATGTCATTCATTCGGCCACCCTGAGTTGCAGCTTGACGTTTGTCTGTCCAGTTGGTTAAAGTCAGTCTATCCCCAGGCTGCACACAGAAGCACAGTTGCCCTGCACTGCCACCCAGTAGCCTGACACAGGGCCTGGCACTCGCATCCAGCAGGCCCACAGCCAGTATTTGAGGCGTGAGTGGGTGTTGGTGCTTTCCCACCAAACTTCAGAGAAGCAGGTCATGCTACAGGCCTGATTATGGAAATCTGATGCCCTGCATTCCAGCCTGAAGGTCACACTCTAAGTAAGGGATGGGATTTTATCATGGGGCTCAGAGAGCATGGAACAGCCGTGCTGGTGTCCGTTTCTACAAATTTGGGAGAGATAAGGCAGAGGTGGGTCTTTATTTTGCTTTTTCCTTTTTGTTTCTTAGCCAAGAGTGAGGTTGAGGAAAGGAAAGCTTTCTAGGTCTCATGTTGAATTTAATTCGAGGACTTTATTACATATTTTAATATAAAAAATGTCCCTTCTGTCCCTGGGAAATAGTCATCTGTTCATTACTCTAGTTTTTCTTTTGACTACCCCACATTACGGTTGAGAGACATTTGAATGATTCATTTTCCATGTTCGCCAGGTCAGAGACAGGAACAAGGGGTAGGGGGGTAAGAAGAGGGTCGAGCATTGGTTCAGGGCCGCACCAGACATCAGGCAGGCATTGTGCAGTCTTACATAAGATGGAGGATAGAACTTCATCTGAAACGTTCTTACCCTTTTCAGTTTTCGGATAAAGAGCGTTAACAGGAGCCAGAAGAGGGTTGCAGCCACACAGGTACACGTCAGAGTGATTAGCTCCAGGTTGGACTTGTCTGAGGTTCCTGGAGAGACAAAAACACCACGAGGGCGCTGAATGGCAAGTCGCCAACTCAGGGTCTGTGATCTGACAGGTGTGGGCCAGGGCCCCGAAATGCTCATCATGGCAGACGCGGTCCACGTCGGCCGGCTCAGAGATCAGTTTCCAGGACAGAGCCTCGTAGCTTCCAGGTCAGGCGGGATCCACGCTGTAATCATCATAAACTCATATGTAAACTAAAAGAGTTTTCAGAAATCTTGCTGTGGAGTTTCCAAACTTTCTAAGCCCAGAAATAGCTCATTAAAAATCATAGGAGTTTGGGATTAACAGAAACCCATTTCTGTATATAAAACAGATAAACGTCAAGGACCTGCTGTGGAACACAGAGAACTATATTCAGTTTCTTGTAATGAGCCATAATGGAAAAGAAACTGAAAAAAATATGTATGTATGTATATGTATAACTGAATCACTTTGCTGTACACCTGAAACTAACATTGTAAATCGACTAGGCGTCAATAAAAAATAAGAATAAAAAAAAATTAGAGAAGAAGTTAAAAATGGGAAAAAATTAAGGCAGGAACCAAAGCCCATTAAAGTGCTAAATCTGGACTATGTTAAATCTCCCTAATGGGTTTTAGAGGAAATTCTAAAGAAAAGGGAAAAAATGACATAAAAAAGCTCCTTTGGGACTCACCAAATTCTTCAAAGTATATTTTAAGAATAAAAATAAAACTCAAGGACTGTCATCATCGCCAGCTCACTCCTTTCGGACCAGCCAGGCCGGCCCCTCCCCATCCTGCTCACATGTGGGGCTGTTTCTGGCCTTTCGGGCAGTCAGCCTGCAGGGCTGAGATGCAAAGAGCTCACTTCTGAGGCTGATTCTTCCCAAACACCTTACTCCCCAGAATCACAAAGCTCAAAAGCCGAGGACTGTTTCTCCACAACCAAAAAGAGAAGACCTAAAGTATCCAAGAGAAGCTTCCACAGAGAGAAAGCTCTCGGATTTGTAAAGAAATGCTCCAGTAAGCCAGGATGGTGGTTCTTTGCCTTTGCTTTCTTTCTTTCTTTTTTGTAAAGAAGGTAAATTTTTATTATCTGAATTCCCTGAGGTGACCACTGTCAGAGGTTCCATATAGTCTTTTCCCCCTATATATATTTTACTTATTGAAACTCATGGATAGAAAGGTTTGTGATGTGATTAAAATTTTTAAAAATTGAAGTATAGTTGATTTACAATGGTGTGTTAGTTTCAGGTGTGCAGGAAAGTGATTCAGTTACACATATGCATCTATTCTTTTTCAGAGTCTTTTCCATTATAGGTTATTGTAAGCTATTGAATACGGTTCCCTGTGCTATACAGTAGGACCTTGTTGTTTACCTATTTTATGTACAGTAGTCTGTATCTGTTAATTCCAAACTCCTAATTTATCCCTCTCTCCCTTTCCCCTTTGGTAACCATAGTTTTTCTATGTCTGTGAGTCTATTTCTATTTTGTAAGTAAGTTCATTTGTGTCATTATTTTTTAGATTCTACATATAAGTGACATTGTATATTTGTCTCTCTCTGTCTGACTTACTGCACTTAACATGATAATCTCTAGGTCTATCCATGTTGTTGCAAATGGCACTATCTCATTCTTTTTTATGGCTGAGTACTATTCCATTGTATGTATATACACCACATCTTCTTTACCCGTTCATCTGTGGATGGACATTTGGTTGCTTCCATGTCTTGGCTGTTGTAAATAGTGCTGCTGTGTACATTGCAGTGCATATATCTTTTTGAATTAGAGTTTTTTCTGGATATATGCCCAAGAGTGGGATTGCAGGATCATATGGTAATTCTGTTTTTAGTTTTTAAGGAATCTCCATACTGTTTTCCATAGTGGCTGCACCAATTTACATTCCCACCGACAGTGTAGGATGGGGCCCTTTTCTCCACACCCTCTGTTCCCAGCTTATTGATTCTAGTGGACAGTTTCCTAGGAACTCTGAAGCAATGCCCTTTTCCTTTAAGTTTACTAAAAGGAGACGGGCTCATCATTACGTTAGGCCAAGAGCAAGTGAAACTTATTCCTTTTAGAAATGATGATGTGGGTGATGGTAATTTTAATTGAGCATTTATTATGTGCCAAATCCTTACAACCACCCTGTGAAGCAGTAGCAGAAATAACCCCCTTTCATAGATGAGCACTTTGTCTTGCAGGCTCTTTGCTTCAAATCAGCAAAGACATACTAAGCCCTGCTCCAGGCAAGGAGGTAGGAAGCTGAACAAGGGAGAGTTGTCACTCCAGGAGCTCACCCACAGCCTAACCGAACACTAAGAGATCGGGTACAAAGAGTTCTGGAGATTGAGGGAAGCTAATGCCTTTTGGAAGAGGTGACATTTGAAATGGATTTTGTCCTAACGGGGATGACGGCAGGACAGGACGTTGTCGGCAGAGGGAACAGTATGAGTGAAAACCCAGAATCGGGAAGCGATAGGACTCTGATGGCAGCATGATGCGAGATACAGGACAGGACCAGACCACGGAGAATTCTGAGCATCCCTGTGCAGGCAGTCGGAGCCAGTGAAGGTTCCCGGCCCTGAGCAACAGCAAATACACCAGCTGGAAACCTGGGCATCTTCCCTCTCCTCTCCTATCGGTTCAGCCACCCCGTACACGCACTTCCTGTAGGCCCTGAAATTCTCACCTCCTGTCCTACACATTCTCGCCTCCTCAGTCCCCACCATTAGCTTCCTAAGCAGCCTTGAGTCCCCCCTGCCTCCCTGACACTCTAGCCAGGGTGACCTTGCCAAATCACGAAGTTAATCCCGTGACTCCTCTAAATTCCATCATTGCTGCCCAGCCCTGTCACTGTCAGAATAAAAACCCGAACTCTTAGGTTCTTTGTGCCTGACCTTGTCTATTTCTTAAGCTTCGTCTCCTGCTGCCTCCTTTGAAACTTGGAGAAATTTCAAAGGATGCTAACCTTTCCTCTCAGTACGCATCCTCTTGATGGGAGTACTATAAGTGCAAGGTAATGGTGGGATTTCCTCCCCCACAGTGAGGGGTCTAATGCTGCCTCGCTGTATTCACACGCATGCACACATGCACAGATGCACACATGCACACTTCCTTGCTTATGCTGCAAATAAGTTTTGTGGAACTGAAAAACTGATTGAGACGTTCTCAAGGTGCAGCAGCCTCTGGCAGCTAGAGGTGCTGAAGGCACCCTGAGACAGGCACTGTCTGCATAAAACCTCTGCAGATGCCTCCCGCTTGACTGCCCTGGGAGAGGCCCCGCCCCTTGTGGGAACTTTCCCACCGCATTCCCCAGGGTAGGCCGTGGACCCCCAGAGTAATTCCACAGTCCTTACTCAGGCAGAATTCCTTTCAGTGGGACCAAATGTGTTTATGTGCACTTATGCATTTCAGGAATCAATTCGTTAAAAACATCTTTAGGATGAACACTCATTATTAGAAGGAGAAGATCTATCTAATATCCTGTTACTATTTACTGAGAACTAAACTGCGCAAGAGGCAGCGTCTGTCTCGTCTCGCTCGACAGCCCCGTCGCTGTCTTTATTTGGGGAGTAACCGTGAAGGTGGTCTGCGGCTGCACGTTAAGTCGGCAGCACCTCTTCCTGTCCAGCTCTCGGAGGTTTGTTCAGAGGTCAGACATCCACACACTGGCCCGACTAGACCCAGCCTCACCTCGCTGGTGTTGGCTGGCGAACTCAGTGCGTGAAACAGCCCAGCTGCACGTGGCAGGGGAAAGGAGGCCAGTGCAACGTGGGTGGGATTTGACAACACCTGGGCATTAGCCCTGGATCTCAGGGACATCCCTCCCATCTGCCATGTGTGAAAGGCCGGCACCAGGACCTGGTACGAGGGTACATTTACATGGAATACTGACCAGCAGGCGGCTGATTTGAAGAGTTAGGGTAACTGGACCTTCTGTTACAGATTGCTGCCCTGTTGTACAGAGCGTTCATGTCAGTTACCCTTCCAGGCTCGTACCATCCCTCCTGGGATGGAGAAGGTGGGTGCCAGACAGGGGTCAGGCTGATTTCTGAAGGGCGCCTCGCCCCCTCTGCCTGGGCAGCTGGGTCATCCTGCCCTGAGCTCTTCTGACGGTGACGCAGCTCCATCTGCCCAAGGCCCAGGCTGTGGCACTGGAAGCATCACACCCACCCTGACACGAGGCACCAGACTGCTCGCGCCAACAGGCAGCTCAGCTCACGTGGTGTAAACAGATGGTACTTCCCAAGAAGTCAGGGCAATGCCCCCAGCCCCAGGGCCTGCCCGGACCTCAGAGACTGAACGCAGGTTTGATCAGGGCAGTAAGTCTTTATATAAAGTGGCCCTACGAGCAGCTGTGCCCGAGACAAGGACTCTGCACCCCAGCTCCCTCATCCTTAGTGTGGAGGTGATGGCAGCAGCCCACCCCGCAGAGGAGATGGAGAAAACAAGTGGGAGCTGTTATTTTGAAGGCTTCTTGCTCCCCTCTCTCCCCCTTTTCCCCTCTTTCTGGACCTTCAAGTACAAGATAATTTTTTCTTTTCATCCAAACATATTGCATAAATCACAGTCCGTCCTTTTGTTCTAAAACTAAACAGCCTTTGACCCAAGTACCGATTGTTTTCTGCAAACAACCGAGTTACTTTCCCTGAGAATTGTGCCTGGCACTGCAGTGTGGCTTGGGTGTTGTCCTCTGGTTCTGTCATTATTTTAATTTTGAGGTAACTGTGTGTGTGGGTTTATGGCCTGTGAAGCTATCAGGACATCAAGGGAAGGATGTGTTTCTTGTTCATTTTGCATCTTAAGCTCTGGCCTAGTGGAAGTCTCAACACATATTTATATGTGGATAAAAATAAAATGAATCAGGTACATCTGGAGCTGGCTCCCCCCGTGAGCCACTCAAGTAGTGCTGCCTCCTTTTATCTCGAATCCAGTAACCAGTGATCCAGTTAACCTGATTATGCAATTTCTCTACGGCTTATTGGATATTAAAATTGGCCTTCATCCTGTTTATGAAGCTTTTTAGGACTCTACCTAGATTAGTGTACACATACCAGTTTGGAACCCCTCTTAAGGACAGTGAGGTGTGGACATACTATAATCGGATTAAATGTGAAATGCATTTCAAGAGTAATTTTAGGTAAAGATATTAAAATTCTGTCTTGTCAGTTTCATAACATTTTTATCACAGCAAGTTAAACCCTTAGGTCCAATAGGAATTTTGTGGTTTGGAACACCATTTGTGTGACTTACTGGCTCAGTGTAAGAAAACTACAACATGGAAAATTTTGTTGAAATGGAATTTGGTTTATCATATTAACAAACAGTAATGCTAGCTACTATTTGCAGGATTTTTTTAGTCACATGTCAGATACTGTTTTAAATGTGTTCATCCTTGCCACATCCCTGTAAGGTTGGGAGGCCGTTATTCACGCCCATTTTGCAAATGAGCAAACTCAAGCACCAGGATGTAAGTCATTTGCCTGAGGTGACAAAGCAGGGACGCACCTGGCTTCGGATCGGGGCCTCTGCCCCACCCAGTCCCACTGCCTTAGAGCTGAGGGTCAGGAGAGCCTCCGTTCTCAGCACTGCCACCTCCTTGCTTTGAAACCCTGGACAAAGTCCTAACCCTCTCAGTGCCTCAGATACTCGCTTGTAAGTAGGAAAAAAAAATCCTCACTGGATTGTTGCAAAAGTTAAGGAGGCTCATGCATGTTATGTGCTTAACACAGTGCATGGCATGTTCCACAAGCACAAGATGTTATAGCCGAATTCCATCACCAGTTTTTGAATTCTTGATCAAGGCCAGCTGCGTGTCACTGTGTAGCCTTAAGTGCAAAGGCACACACGGCCCGCCCCCAGCCCTCCCATGTGGAACAGCGAACTCTGTCTCCAGACGGTCTTCTCCTTAGGAAACCCTCCGGAATTGCCGACACCCATGAGAGGGGTGACATCAGTCACCAACATCTTCATGTGAATTAGTTTACCACATCCTTCCTGGTGCCCGGATAGCCCTGGGAGAGCACTGGGGGCCGGCTTCGGGAAGAGAGGCGCTAACCTGGTGGAGAGTCAGGGACCACGGGAGGCTCAGAAAAGAGAGGTGGAGACTGAACGCTGGTGGAGGCCGGTGAACAGGAGAGGCTGGATGCCTAAGATGAGTCTGTTTTGAGCTCTTCCTCTTCTTACTCTTGGGACTTTATTAAAGAACATAGTGTATCCTTCCTGCTGTGAGTCCTTTCCTGAAATGTGTTAACGTGTAATTTTTGTGGCACAAAATTTACAGATTCCCACCCATAATGCCATTTCAAGTATGCAGGACCCTTGAGGCAGTCTTTCTGTGCTTCCCGTGATTTTTGCATCCATCAGTCATCCTCAAAAAATGTTAAAAATGGTAGCTATTCTTCAAGTTGTTTTCTCCTGTGTAATTAGAAATGCTGTTGAAATAGCATTTCAAGAGCAAGGCCTAAATCTGTTATACGAATGTATGTATATATGTATTGTGGTTATTCCTTGCAGTAATAATGATAAAGTCTAGTTTATTTTAAGTCCCTGGATGAAAAAGTGCCACACTTCCATTGTAACAGTGCCATTGAGTTCCCTGGGCTGTGGAGCGCTGTGTTAATTTCAGAAGTTATTTTGGTTAGTAACAGATTTGTTGCTGTTGTTTTTAATATTAGAACTTCCCCTTTGAGCACTCCGCATGTGCTCCTGCGCGGTCCAAACCAAACACGACCTGTGATTATTTAAAGAAATGACTTTGACTCCCCAGTCCGCTCATCCTTTTCAGATACAAAAATAACACATTGTTTTATCTCTGAGTATAAGAATCCTTTTTCAAGGGAAATAAAAAGAGCAGACAGTTTCCTTCCTGGCTAATTCACGAACCTCTTTAAATCTGTTAAACATAGCCACAGACACAACTTACTTGCCTGGTTTCATTTCCTCAACTCCACCTGACAAGATAGGTCAGTGTGAAGGGTCTGTATTGCACATATTAGAAAATTAGGGAACGTTTCACAGCCACCAGAGTGAGAAGACTGACTTAGACTCTGGAAGCGAGAATTTAATTTCAGTGATGAAATCACTTAGCAGGTACGGCATTCAACTGTTCTGAACAGCATCCAAAGATCAAATTTTTATTCAGTGAGCCCAAAGTACTTCTGTTCGAGATACTGCTTTATAAGGTCTACATAATGCCAACTTTCAAAAATTCTTCCTATGCAAAATTATATCCTTATATGGGCTGAAATCTGCCTCCTTGAAACTTCACCAGCATCTCCCTTCCTTGGTTCTGGTTATCTTTTCTGGTGTATCACAGAATGAGGTCAGTGCCTCCTGTCTGAAAGCTCCTTAAATATTTGAAGGAAACAATCATGTCACCATGAAGTTAACCCCTTTTTAGACTAAACATCCTCATTTCCTTGCACTATTTTACCATTACTCTGTTAGGACATGGCTTCATTTATTTGTGCTTCTCTTAGAAATGGGTACCAATATTTCAGGTGTGGTTTGATGACGCTGATCAGGTCATCATTTTCTCAGCTAACCACAATTTTTCAGCAGAGAGGCTGGATACGGCCATCACTCTGAGAGTAGAAAAAAAATCACAAAGAGCAAAGGAGAAGACAGAAAAACTAGAAAAAGCACAGCTGTTGGGACAATAATGGGTAAAAAGAAGGAGCCATCTATGTAATGTCTGCAGCTACCTTGCAGATTACACCATCTCTTTAAGTGATGTTGAAGGTTAACGCCACATGAGGAGAAAGAGGTCATGAATCAAAAGTACCAATTCCTCAGAAAATTCAATGGACTAGCCAATAAGAAATGTTTAGAATTACTTAGACTGTATCATTGCCAAGGGAGATATCCATGTAGGAAGCCCCAGACTGCCTCATAACTTGCTGTCTTCTTTCCTGCCTCATTCATTTTCCTAATCTGACATCTTGCAATGCCTCCTTCAGAGGTCGGGTCACTCTCTATATCATTTATTGTGTTTATGAAGTCCTTTAGCCCTTATTAGCAGCATTGTGTAGTCTGTTTTATACAAGCTAGTGTTCCTCTTTTACCTCTAGGACAAGCTCAAGATGTTTCTTGGTCTGGTTCTAGTTGTTTCATGTTCCCCTTAATCTCCTTCCAACTAGGTTTTCAAAATCCACGGAGGTTAGGGATCATGACTTATACATTCATATCCTGCATAGTCTTGGGCAAGTAAGTTTTGAGCTAACGACTAATTTAATTTGCCTTCTCTCTATTGCCCTAAACAATATATTGATGTATTTTTTTCTTATGTGTGTTGGGGGGGGGCGGGGAGGAGGTAATTAAGTTTGTTTCTTTATTTAAATGGAGGTACTGGGGATTGAACCCAGGACCTCGAGCATGCTAAGCATGTAATCTACCACTGAGCTATACCCTCCCATTGATACATTATTTTTTGTCAGACATTCAGTGGTGGTTTTCTAAATAGATTAATCCAACAAATATTTCTTGAGTGCACTGGAAGAGAAAAGGGATAAGCATTGCATTAAAGGGCCACGTCAATCGCTGTGGGAGCACGGAGGGAAAATGACGGTAAAACAGGAGGTTGGGTGTAGAGAAAGACATGGGAGCAAAAGTGAGTTTTAAAAGATGAGCTGGATTGTCTGGGGAAGAACCATTTGGGAAGGAAGGCTGTTCAGACAGAAGGAAAGTGCTGTGTAAGAGCAGAAGAGTCAGGGGGTGCGGTGTGTTCAGGGACTCACGAGTGGTTTAGTGCAGCTGGGGGCTGGGGCGTGTGGGCAGGGGGAAGAGACGAGGCTGGAGAAGGAGCACATGGAGGACCCTGTGTGCCTGGATGAGGATCATGGGTAGTCAGGAGCCACAGCGAGATCTGAAGCGGGGGGACAACAGATTTGTCATTTAAAAAGCTCTCTCTGGAGATCTGTGAGCGGGCTGGAGCAGGGTGAGAGCACAAGCGGGCAGGCTGTTGGTGCGGCTCAGCGATGGTGTCCAGGGATGATGGGGGTCAGAACACCTGCAGTGGCAGCTGATAGGGGGCAATCCGAGTGAAAATGGTCTCCCCTTTCCTCAAGCGCAAATGATACAGGCTGATAGAAACTTGCAGAAACGATCAGTGACAGCGTATTCTTAACATCGTCTGACTTTTCTGAAAAGCATAAGATTAGCGGGAAAAGGAATCGTTGGAGGCAATCTAGAAGCAGGCAGAGGGAAAACCGCATCACAGGTGACTGGAAGAGTCTGCAGGCTCGGTTTTACATGAAGGCCTTGCAGACAAGTTCTGAGGTGCCTCAGGAGGAAGGAATGAAGCTTTTCCAGTTTACAGCTACGGACTCAAGTCTCAGCCTCACCGCATGTGCGTTGTGTGACTTTGGGCAAGTAATTTAACCTCTTTGAGCCTCCATCTTCTCATCTGTAGACTGAAGACAGTCGACTTATTCTGGATTCTCATGAAGTCAGTGGGATTAAGTATTACAAGTGCCTAGTGTGGTGCCCACACACAAAGATACTAAGTAAACACCGGTTGTGGGGAGGGTAGAGCTCAGTGGTAGAGCACGTGCTTAGCACTGCTGGATCCCCAGTGCCTCTGTTACAGATAAATAACTAACTCACTGATGTCATAAGATAACGTGGCTTCTAGGAAACCCAGATCAGCCTGGCAGAAAAGGGGAAGGGACAGGACGGGGAAGGGACAGGACGGGGAAGCCTACAAACTTGCATAAGTATCTCTGCTATTGGCAAAGGTTTCTCCCAAGCCATCTTTGCCCAGCCGTTGCTGGACAACATTCCTTGATCAAGGAGGTCGGGGAGGGAAGGCAGCAATGTTGGGGGCTGGAGGGAATCAAAGCAGGTAACCCCGCAAGTCTGTTATTACTGGCTATAGGATTTGGGTTAGTCATTCCATTTTTCTCCACATTTCGTAGTGACTGTCCTGTGTGTCGAACAGGGTTATTGTGAGGATGTGGGGAAAATGCCTTCCTGACCGAGGATTAGGGAGCCCTCCTCGCTCCCTCCTGCTACCCCTGAATCAGACCTGTGTCCCTCCCTCGCCTGGGGCAGCTACTTCCTGAGGGGCAGGGGTCCTTGTTAAAAGATAAATGAACAACCTTTTGAAGATGGAGGTGTTAAAGAGAGAGGCACACTTAATCCACTGTTTCCTCCATGTGTTAGCAGAAGGGTAGAAAGAATACTTTAAAACAAGGATTATCCGGGAGACAAACAGAACCATTACTGAAAGTATTTGGGAAATGCTACCCCGGGCTTTTTCTGAAGATATAAATTTGTGGTAGAGTCATTTCAGGTTTTTCAGGAGACTTAAAAATCATTTCCTGGTAAAAGAACGAGATAAGGAATTCTCAGTTACAACCCTGAAGCAGTGTAAGTTTCCAGGGTGGAAGAACTGATGTATTTTGCCTTCTCCCTTAGTTCCTCCTCCAGAAATGCCTCATTTTCTGAAGTCTACTGAGGAGCCTTTGTAAACAGGCTACTGAGCAAATTCCATCTTTTCCTGTAAAACCTCAGCATGCCAGGGCTGTTTACATCTAAAGGGGCGCCAATCTGAATACTTTATGGTGCTGTCAATGTTAGGTGTTTGGCTGACTCTTGGCACTGGGAAATTGAAATTGAGGTCTAATCTCCTTCCTAAATGGAAGCCACGTGGCCATCGCCCAGGGCAGGATTAGACCTCTTTGGATTTTGCTGCTGCACAAACTGTCTGAGGAAGCACTTGGAATATTTTCTTTAACTGGGCCTGTCTACTGTTGCTTCTCTCTGATAATATTTTGCAGCCTACTTCGTGTTAAAAAGCAGCTTAGGAAAACCCTGGAGAGAGAGCCAGCAGATGTGTGACTCGTGGGAAGTGGAAAAGGAAAAAGAATAATTTCCAGTGTGGGGACTTTTTCCCCTGCCTCTCCCCTCATCTTCTTCCTTCTTGGATTTCTGTCTCACAGGTCTGGCCAGTCCGGTCATTCTCTGCGGGTCAGTGTCATCACTCGCAGCAGCTGGCACTCCAGAAACCACCTCCCCTAAGGAGGCTGTTCCAATGGTGACCTCTCAAGGGTGGCTGGCCAGTGTCCTCACCTTTGGCCTTTCCAGGAGGGACCAGACAGGCCTCCCCAGAGGGATGGGGAGAGGAGGAGGGGGTCAGGGAAAGGAATGGGCTGGAGCTGCAGCAGGAGACCAGGAGGTGGAAAGCTAAACAAACAGGGAAAGAGATGTCTGAGCAGTTTCTCATGGCTTCCCAAAGCAGCTGTTTACCTTGAACGGTGAGGTAGGCTGAACTCTCCGCGGACCCCTTCTGGTTGGTGGCTTTGCAGTGATAGACGCCTTCATCCTCTTCCGTGACTCTTTCAATAAACAGCGTGCTGCTTCCTGGTCCTAAAATAATTCCTGAGGAGTGAGAGGTGTTTAGATTAGTGAGCCTGGATGTCAAACAATAACAGCTACTTCTGTAACACAGCCCTCTTCCGATCATTATGCCTTCAGACGAGGAAATCCGAGCTCTGGTTCACCTGGACCAGGTCTGCTTATTTGTTTTCTCTCGTCTGGGCTTTTTTTTTTTTTTAAAGCACCTTCACCACTGAGGCAGAGCTCTGAGCCCCGGGTTTGGAGATGGAGACCGGCCCCGGGCCACTCACTGTGCAGAAAGACACGATGGGGCTGCCGTCCCCGACTGGAGAGAGCAAACATCGAGGAGGCAGCGCCTCTAACTGCGTAACTACCGCTTCCTGAGCGCCTGCCGGGGCCAGGCACGGCTCCGGGCGCCACCCGTCTCCTGGCGCCCACCCTGTGAGGTGTCCTTGTCCCTCTGACAGACGGGGAGACTGAGGTTTGGCGAGGTTCAGGCGCTGCCCCCCCCGGGGCACACAGCTGGACAGAAAGCACTCCTTGGCCCAGGGCTGGAAGCCAGTCCCGTTTGGCTCACAGCGGGGAAGACCTCGGGCTGGGCTTCCAGCTGGGTCTCACCGCCTGTGGCTCTGTCCCTTTAGGCGAGTTCCTTAACCTTTCTCAGCTTCCGCTTCCTCGGTCTTCGGATGAAAATGAAAGCAGTTTCTACTCCATCAATGGGAAAATGAACAGCAAGTGCCCAGCACATAGTAGGTGCTCGGTAAATACAGGGGTATTTTTGAGGAGGGAAAATTAACTCATACCAAACACACACACACACACATGCACACACGCTCTGTCACAGACACACACCTACACCAGCAAACAGAAAAATGTTCAACAAGTGAGAATGAATACGTGTAAGCAAGCACACCCAATTAAAGGCAAAGCCCGGGCAGGGAGATCAGTAAGAACAGTAATAATCAGGGAAGGCAGCCTGGAGGAGGCAGGCCTTGAGTTGAGGTCTCAAGGATTATCAGAGGCGATGAGAAAAATGGGGGCATTGATAAAAGGCATGACTCTGAAAGGAACAGTCCCTGAATGCTCGTTCTGGAATAAAATGGGCCTGACCAGGCCAGCGGCTATATTATTTTGTTACTTTAAATAGCTTGTACCTTCCTGATTATAAAAAATAAATTCAATATAGAAAACTTGAGAAATACAGGCAAGCAGAAAGAATATGTAGAAATACAGACAAGCCTGCAGTCTCCTCTCCGGTCAGCTCTGCACTCGTCTGCTTGAGGAGGATGTTTTTGCACAGCTTTTGTTCATTGACATCATACTTATTTTTTTTCCAGTTGTTGTTTAAATATATATTTTGAGCTCCACCATGTACTAGACACGATTCCAGAGGCTGGTCATGTGATAATAAGCCAGGCAAATAAATCCTTGCCTACAAAGGGCTTAAGTTATAGTCTGGGAGAAGTAAAAGTGAAGAATGTCACTTCAAGGTGCCAAATAGTCTCTGAGGAAAATAAATGGGGTGAAGGGGGTCACGAGTTAAGGAGGGCGGGGAGGCTGCTTTGGGTGGGGTGTCCGGGGAGGTGGCACAGGGAGTAACCTGTGTGAAGCCCGTGGGGCGGGAAGGAGCTTGCTGAGGGAAAGATACGGCGGCTCTGTCCTGGAGCGACCGTGGGAAGAGCTGGGAGTTGGTGGCCTCGGGGATCTGTTTGAAGGCTTGCTTTTGGATTAGCTTGCGGTACATAAAAGAGTAGTAAGTGTCTGACTTCACGGTTGATGGCTTGAACCAAGGAGAATGGTGGTCCCTTTCCTGTGGGGCCAGGTGTGAGGGAGGAAAGGCCAGAGTTCTGCTCGTGCACACCAAGTTTGAGGGGCCCACGACACATCCAAAGGAGGTTTCACGGGGGCTCAGGGAGGAGGTCAGGGCTGGAGACCGTGAAGTGGAATCAACATTCGGGAGGCAAGTGAAGCTGTGGGAACAGAAACAGACCTCATGGGAAGTGAGTGCAGGGAGGGCCGACAGCAGGTCTGAAGGCTGAGCTGCAGGAACTTAGAGGAAGCAGAAGAGGAAACAGCAGAGACTAAGACGGAGTAGCCCCGCAGGTTGCAAGGAAACCAGGAGACCGTGATTCCTGGAGCGCGAGGGAAGAGGTCCCAGAGGGGGAAGACGGTCAGCGGCGCTGAGGGCCGGAGAGGGGAGGTTACTCACCGCTGGGTTTGACAATGTGCCAGTTCGGTGAAGTCTGGGAGCAAAAGCATGATTGATGTCACTTAAAGAGAAGACAGGAGGTGATGAGTCGAGCTGGTTAGGAGGTTACTTTCATGGAGGCAGCTGGAGATCAACAGGGGATCAAGGAATGAATTCTGTTTCAAATGTGGAATTTTACAGCATGTATATGTGCTGATAGGAATAATCCGGGAGGAAGAGATTGGTAGAGAGAATGAGAAGAGAAGGAACCACGCCTGGAGTGGATTCCTGAAGAAGTGAGAGAGGACGGAATTCAGTGGCCAAATTGGCTTTGGAAAGAAGTAGGGATAAATAGTTCACCTCAACAGGAAGGATGGCTAAGCATAAAGGGACCGGTAGATTGGACAATTTGGTGATATATTTTCTCAGTAGATAAGAGGTCCTCATTTGTTTCAGTTGAGGAAGAGGAAGGAATTTTGGAGCTTTCAAGAGAGAGAAAAAGGTGTGAAAGAGTGTGCTGGGAGAGAAAGGAGACAAATTCAGAAGAATTTGGAGAAAGGAGAAATGTTTGCAACGTTATTTTTGGAGGGGGGAGGTAATTAGGTTTGTTTATTTATTTTGATGGAGGTACTGGGGATTGAACCCAGGACCTTGTGCATGTTCTCCCATGGCCTTACATGCTTTGAATATGATGGTTCATTTTATGTATGTCCCTGCTGATTGGTATGAGGTTATACCTAATTGCTCGTAACTGCAAGTAACAGTGCCATTGTGTCTTTAGGCATAAAGATTCTTCTGTATTTCAG
Source organism: Camelus dromedarius (assembly GCF_036321535.1). Lineage (NCBI taxonomy): Eukaryota > Metazoa > Chordata > Mammalia > Artiodactyla > Camelidae > Camelus > Camelus dromedarius. Next base: position 66,418,458 of record NC_087448.1, on the reverse strand, counting down.
ACTATTTCCTTAGGATAGATTTCTAGAAACAGATCTATTGAGTCAAAAGCTCTTGACTCATAATCAAACTGCCTTCCAAAAAGATTATACCCTTTAACACTTTTTTGTTGTTGCTGTTGGTTACTTTTTCATATTCTTTTTTTAAGTCTTTAATTAATTAATTATTTTGGTGGGGGAGGTAATTAGGTTTATTTATTTATTTATTTATAATGGAAATACTGGGGATTGAACCCAGGACCTCCTGCACGCTAGGCATGCGCTCTACCCGCCCCCTCCCCTCCCCCCACCGTTAACACTTCTGTGAGCAGAGACCATCTATCATTCTCCTGCCAGGACTGAGCAGTATCATCTACAAAATATAAAACACAAAATTTTGTTGATTCCCTAGATAAAAATGATTACTGTCTTAATTTGTATTTTGGGGGGCACAACCTTTCATGTGTCTGTTAGCCGTTTTTATTTTCAATGAAAGCACCTGTTTTGAGTATTTGGCCAAGAAAGGTGAGCTCAGATGGAGAGCTTTGAAATCCTGGCTGAGGAGTTTCCATTCAATGTAGAAGGAAAGAGAGGGTCACAAAGATTTTTGAGGGAAATGACATAATGACAGTGATGTTTAAGGAAGTTTAGTCTAGAAGGAGAATGCAGGATGGATTGGAATGAGGAAAAGTGGTCTCTGGCAGTCCAGCTCACCAGTTGTAATTCAGGCAGGGAATGAGGAGGCTCCAAACCTGGAGGATGGGAAAGGAAGTGGAGGGGAAGGAATGGAAACAGACCCTTTGTAGAAACAACCTATAGGAATTGGTGCTTCTGGATCCAGGAATAGACAGATGAGTCCAAGATGATTCCAGGAAAACATGAGAGCTCTCCCCTGTAACCTTGGCTAAATCGTTTAGTCCTTTTGGGGCTGTTTTCTCATTAGTTGGAAAAAAACAAAACAAAAAAAACCCAAAACAACCTGCTTTACCTATTTCATGGTATTGCTATGAGGATCAACTGAAAGAATTTAAGTGAAAGCTTTGAAAAGTTTAAGAGAGTAGAAGTGGCGATCACAGGAAGTGAAAGCGTGGCTGGATAGCGGGCGGTCAGGGCAGTGAACACGTAGCTGACCCGCAGTCCTCTCCACTGCAGCACACTGAACCTCAAACAAGTTTCTGTCGCTCAGATCTCCAGTTGTAAGGCTAACAGCACGAACAAGTAAAGCCAGAGGACCTCGATTTCACCCAGGGAGACAGATGTGTCATTGTGGAGGCGAGAGGGTGGTGCCACGGATGCTGGTGAGCTGACATCGTCTGGCACAGGTCCTTCTTTCCATCACTGGGAGGAGTGGAGATGGGGTGCGAGGGAGTCCAAAGTCAACAAGCACAGCTCCTCTTTCTGACTTTGCCTCACTCTGTGCTGCTGTAACAAGGATGGCTGAGGGGGAGCGTATAGCTCAAGTGGTAGAGTGCATGCTTAGCATGCACAAGGTCCTGGGTTCAATTCTTAGTACCTCCTCTAAAAATAAATAAACATTTAAAAATATATTTAAGCCCCCCCAAAGAAAAACAAAAAAAATTTTTTTAACTTAAAAAAAAAAAAGATGGACTCAAGGGATCCACGTGGGAGCGTCAGCATCAGATGGGCCACAAAACAGCACTCTGCGCTCTCCAGAGACACACTTCTGTGCAGCCAAGCACACAAGCGGGCTTGAGAAGGCAGTGGTGCCTCTGGAGAGAGGGACGAAGAGTGGGGACAGTACAAATTTCATACATATAAAAGGGGTGGGGGTGGGGTCTAAAGCAAATATGGCCAAATGCTGACATCTGATTATCTTGATGATGGGTTATAGTTTTCCTACACTTTTCAAATCTTTGAAGGTGGGGAGGGTGTAGCTCAGTGGTAGAATACCTGTTAAAGTCAGAAAAGTGTTTTTCTGCCAATTGGAGAATAGCTAAATAAAGTATGGGGACACATGCCACATTATAGTGGATGGCTGCTGCATTTGCAGCAGCATGGGTGGACTCAGAGCTGGTCATACTAGATGAAGTAAGTCAGAGAAGGATAAACATCATGATTTCACTTATATGTGCAATCTAAAAAACTGACACAAATGAATTTATTTACAAGAAGACTCACAGACATAGAAAACAAACTTATGGTTACCAGGGGAAAAGGGGAAGGGGAGGGATAAATTGGAAGTTTGGGATTTGCAGAAACTAACTACTGTATATAAAATAGATAAACAACTAGGTCCTACTCTGGAGCACAGAGAACTATATTCAGTATCTTGTGATAATCTATAATGAAAAAGAATATATATACATATAACTGAATCACTATGAGGTACACCAGAAATCAACACAACATTGTAATCAACTATACTTCAATAAAAAATAAAAATAAGAAAATACAGCAAATGGCTCCTAAGAGAATGAGGCAGACAATATATCCCAATAACGAAAGACCTTCAGGATACACAGCAGTAAAAGCAAGTCACAAAACAGAGTATGATCTCACTCAGGTTTTCCTTAGGGAGGCCGCTTCCCCACGCAGCCCTGCTGCAATCCATTACCTCGTTTTGTTCATCACGGCAGGTATTTCTATGTAATGGTATGCTATATGCTTATAGTTCTGTTCATTAAATTTACTACCTGTGCTTTTCCATTAGAAAGTAAATTCAAGGTGCCTGATTTGTTTCCAGCACCTCGTGTATTCTGGCCACAGAGCTGGCTCTCAGTGAACAGCTCCTGAATGCATGAGTGAATGACCCCTGCCTATCATTTGCCCCACATACAACTAAGCCCCACGGCTGCATATATGCACATGTATAGGTGCAAAATGGAAAACTCTTTGACAACATACACATCAGCTAGCATGTGTAATTTCTCCATAATGGAAACCTTTATAGCTTATTCTATTTTGGTACTATGTGATCTTTTACAACAAAAACGTATTCTTGTACTATTTATTTAATGAAAATAAATGACAGTAGTTTTAAAAATGAAATTGTAGTCCTCTTTACGATCAGCAAAGAGACACCGATGAAAGTTTAATGGATCCAAATATGTATACATTTGCAAAACTTTATAATATTGACTATGGAATGATGAAATGTTTTTGAAGCAAGAAAAGCAGATTTCTGCTTCATAATAAATTACAATTTTGGATTAAAGCAATAAAAGGACAAACCAAAACCTATTCCATTAGAAGACTAGCCCCTATAGAGTGTGTGTGTGTGTGTTTGATTTTTCACTGATAGTTTAATTATGACAGAGTCAAATGAGACGGCTGCTTAAGCTAATATATAACCTTATTGTTTAAGACATCTAAGTAGCAGATTATGCAAAAATCAAGCTTGTCACCTGAATGTGGAGTGGAGGAGGAATTTCTTTTTTTTTTAGTTGAAGTACAGTCAGTTACAATGTGTCAGTTTCTGGTGTACAGCACAATGTCCCAGTCAGGCATATACTTACATATATTTGTTTGGAGTGAACTTTCTTGATTTGACTTTTTCCAGCAGCAATTTAGTCATGCAAATGATGGGCTGAGCTTAAGGTCATCTGAGAATTTATTTGTTTGCATATTTTCCTTAATTGAATTAGGCACAGCGGTGACCCCAGCTACTTTGCCTTGTGTTACTTTAAGTCCTGGTTAAGCTGTTTAAAGTTTGTACTTGGCGGCAGGTGGGGCTTCCATGCAAATCCTGGACTCGTGAGACAGAAAAACCTCATCTAATTATTTTGCTGAGAGATTAGAGGAGAAAACTTATCTAGGTAGTATCTGAGTTTTCTTTCTTAGTCACCCAGGCTTCCGTGTAAGCAGGAAATTGTGGATTGGGGTTGGAGAGCCCCTTCCACTCCAAGAGCCCAGATGGTGGATCTTAGTTTTGGAGTTAGTGACGTTGGACGGGGCACAGTCCTTGACAGTCTCTGCGATGACTCCTGGGAGAGTCGGCCCTCCCTCCTCCCCCTCATACTCCATACATTTCTCGTCTCTTTGTTTTTCTTCATTCCCTATTTTCCTCTGCTCCTGGCTTCACAGACATTGACTGCTCTTCCGACAAAGCAGGCTTCTGATCGTGGCCATGCTCAAAGTACAGTTCCGTGTGTCACAGAAGGTCACAGAAAAGGATCAAAAGAGGAGGTTAATTCACAGTCGAAAGGGAAGAGTCGTAATGGGTCTGAGGTTTCCGTTTGAGGTGACGAACAAGTCCTGAAATTAGATAGTGGTGTGATGATCGCACAACATTGTGAATATACATAGTGTCCCTGAATTGTGCACTTTTAAAGAGTACGGTGGTAAAATTTGTTTTGTGTATTTTGCCACAATTTTTTTTTAAAGGAAGAGGCTCTTTCTAAAGTGATGCCCCCATCTGCAAGATCTCTCCCATTTCTTAGGTTCTAAGTTTTTCATTTGAAAATTCAAGATGACTTCTAAAAAGGCACCCAGTTGAACTCGACTAACGAGGGACCCTGTTATTTATATAAACGAGTCTGTGCCAGCTGGGCTGTGATCCTCAGCCGGGTCCTGCTGTAGCGAACAGCTTTCAGGAGGCTTTTTGGGCTGAACGGGGATGAGGATGCTGGCTGGAAAATGCATCCAAAAAGCTTTTTTGGGGGCAAAGCATTAGGATATGATGCTATGTATGTATATGCAAGACCTCAGTACAGTGGAAATTGACAATGAAAAGAGGCATATTTACGGGTGTCAGGATTGAGTCTTCATAAGTAACTTTCTATTTCCAATACAAAATGGGATTCTACTCCTGGGCTACGTTACTTTTCTGGGTGTAAACCTTACAGCTCCACTGCCCCATGTGGGTCAGTCTCACAGAACTAGCCAAACGTTAACAAGTCGTTGCAAAAAGTGCAGAAGGTAACTGTCTCCACTGTTTTCTCACCGGATTGGAGCAGTGGTTAGGGCCCAGGGGTCCTCTTTTGTCTGGGGCTGGGCTTGTAGCTCTCGACTCTGGTGATGCCAACCAAAGAACTGTGTTCCCTGCTGTTCCCCCAGCTCCACTCCTTAATTGCATTGCTTTCTCCTCACCTTCTAAATGGAAGTTTATTCCCAGAAAGGGACTGAGCCTTAGCTCTGCCAGTTGTTCAGGATGTCCTTCGTGCTTCGGTGGCTGTTAGAGGAACAACTAAACCTTAAGAAGCTTCTGCAAGGGAGAAGAGCACCTGGTATAGCTTCTAGTGAAGCTTGGCCCTTCTTGGTCTGGGTACATAGACCTCCTCACCTTAAAGGCACATTGAAGAGGAAGGAATGATGTTATTGGCTGCTTAGTCAGTCACCAGCAGCCAATCACGTGAGCAGACTGACGGGCTTAGCGTGGGTAACAGCAGCCGGCCTCCCCTTCCATGCACTGCCCCGCGTGTGCCTGGGGATCCTGTACTCATTTTTTTTCCTGAAACGTTTCTTAATTCATTTTGCACTCTCAGGGTAGATGTCATGAGGAAGAAAAGGCAATTACTACCCAAGTTTTGCAAAAGGTAATTGATATTTCTGAATTTTATTACTCTAGGAAATCAAGCTCGAATAGCCTGAGAGTGACAGTCAGTTTATGAGCCTTACAACATCCTCATCCATCTTTCTCCTGCTTTTCCTCAGGATCTTTCCATGATCTCTGTCAGCCACCTTGCACTTCAGCTGTAATTTTGTCCCCCAGGTACTAGGACAGGAGGGCACCCTGATCTGAATATGTGCTTCCAAGTATAGGTATTTGGTGTCAGTGCTACAGTGATGACAGGAAAGATGTCCCTTTCAGATCATTAGATAAACAGTCCTAGTGACCAAGACCCCACTTGGGAAGGAGGAGTGATCAGTGGGCTCAAGTGATTCTCTCCTGTTCCAGCCTTCATCTAGTCAAGACAGAATTTATGCTTCCTAAACACTTTGTGGTTCCAATTCTACTGCTTTAATCTTAAAATATTCTGAAAATGTTCTGCCGTCCTAGAAATTTTGATGATGATTTCTCGGTTCAGGTGGACTTGACTCAAACAGCTCAGGTCACATTGCCTTCTGTTCTCTTAAATATTTTCAGAGAAGAAGAGTTCGTGATTTTTTTCAGCATTTGAATGGCTTTTTCCCCAGGAACCCCATTTTCTCTGTACCCCCATTTGGGAGCTGGTGCTTGCTTGCATCACTTCGTGTAGAGCCAAGTCAGACGCCTCCTGCCACCTCTGCTTTGCAAACTGACCTTGATCCCTTACAGCGCTGCTCCAAAGTCAGTGGCCAGCAGCTCCACTCGCAGTGCTAACTCAGCTCTGTCACACCTTTGAGTACTTTTAGGACGTCATTGGAGAATCTGGGAAAAGTGTGAGCTAGAAAGGTGACTTTCTGATCATTTGGTGGGGGGAACTGCCAGTCCCTTGGGCAGGGGGCTGGAGAGAAATGAAGACACCCAGGGGAGGCAGCTGTTCTCCCAGGTGACTTCAGACTACTGTCCCAAGTCTGGGTGCAAACCCTTAAAATGTTCAGCCCGACAGAAAGAATGTTCCTTAAAGGAGCTTTGCTGTTGGTATGCTCCTAAGAATCAAACTGTGCTCAAAGCAGCCGCTGGCAGGTAGGATTCGTCTCTGGCTGAGAGTGCTGAGGATGCATTTTTGGAACTAGTCCTAACACGTCATGTTTTTCTTTCAAGTCTGGTCCTTCATACTATACTCACTTTAGCTGGCTCCTCTTTTCACCTGTCACCTCAAAGTAACACTGTTGTCTTGAGTTTGAGATTTGCAGATACTAACTACTATATATAAAATAGATAAACAAAAGTTTCTATTGTGTAGCACAGGAAACTATATTCAATATCTTGTAGCGACCTATTATGTAAAGGAATATATGTGTGTATGTATGACTGAAACATGATGCTGTACACCAGAAGCTGATGCAACATTGTAAACTGACTATACTTCAGTAAGTAAACAAAACAAAAAAAAAGTAAGTATGTCTCAAATCACCTTTCTCTTTCCACCTATCTGTCCCTCGGAATCATTCCCAGCTGCTGCTTTACTTGGCTCTGGTTGGCAGCTTCTCCCTTTATTACTTCTTGCACATCTTCTCTTATTTCCTTTTTCTCTCTCTACCATTCAGTGTATTCCACTAAAAATGAATGATCGCAGATCTCTTGTATGCTCAGCATTAAAGTAGGCAAATTAAAGCATAAAGGATGTATCTAATGTATTAAAGATATTTTAATCCTGTGATTGCACCACGTTTTCTACCTGTCCTGTTCGCTAGTTCACCTGATTCCATTTTTAGACTCATTAACTCTGGTGCCCAGTTGACACTTGATAAAGAGTAAGTTGGGACCCACGTGGCTGCTGCGGGAAGACACCGTCTCATTTAACACATACACTAATTCATTACCTCAGCTATGTGGTTTTTCAGATTTTAGTTTTCCTAGTCACTGTTGTGTTCACAGAGCCTAGCATGGCACCATACACAAAGTAGTGCCTTAATAATGTTTGTTGAAACCAGAAACGGACTGAAAGACATAGAAAACAAACCGTGGTTACCAGGGTGGGAAGGGGAGGGTGGGGATAGGTTAGGAGTTTGGGATTAAGAGATTCACATTACTATATATAAAATAGATAAACAACAAGGACCCAGCGTAGAGCACAGGGACCTTAATTTAATTTCTTATAATAAGCCGTAATGGAAAAGAAACTGAAAAAATATATATGTATATATATGTGTAACCGAATCTCTTTGCTGTACACCTGAAACTAACACTGTTGAACTGACATCACTTCAATTAAAAAAAAAAAAGACCATTAATGGGATTAAATCTCTCAAATGGGGAAAAAGAGAAAGTTTGTTAAATGAGTAAGATTGTTGGGCTGATATGGAATGAATTCTGGACCTTTTAAAACTTAAAAAGACCTAGACTTTGGTTCAAAATAATTTTAAATTTTATATAGAGCATGTCCACTTTCTAAAAAAATGCTTTAATATTTTTAATATGCATTACATTTTTTAAAATAAATAAAATTTTAAGAATGAACTATAGTTTTCAGGAAGCTTAATCTTTAAGGACTGGAAATGAGAAAATAGTCATTGTTATAAATGCTTGTTAATGCGCATGGAGTCATTTAAAACCAGCATCTGTTCTGTCCTGAGAGATGCAAACTAATGTTTAGCTCCACGTGCTCTGAGTCCCTCTTCTGGTTTGAAGCTTGGTCTGCTACCCACTAACTCAACCACCTGGAGCCAGTTATTTCTCCTGTGTCTTTGCTTCCTCAAACCTTAGCCTGGAAAACAGGCGTAATTTAGCGAGCCTCACAGACTTGTTAGGAGGAGTAAACAGATTAATTTTAGCAAAGAGCTTAGAACAGCACCGGCCACCTAGCAAGTGTGTGAAGTCCAAGCAGAGATGGGAACGTGTCTAGTAACGGCACCTACCACAGGTGACAGGGGTGAAAAGAAACTGAGACCGTTGTAAAACTCCTAACGGTTCTTGGGTGCCTGGTGATGCTCAATGCATTTTTATAATTATTTTCAATAAAGACATATGAAGAGTGTAGAGCTTCAAAACATCACACGAGAGAGCAACCAGTGAGGCTCCCTAAGGCGTGACACGGACTATACACGAGCCCAGGCATCAGAGAGAAGGCAGCAGTCCGTGTGCTGGGACGGGAAGGGAGGAGCCTGATGGGGCCAGAGGCTGGGGGGAGAAGAGGATCCTGTAAAGGCTGTCCGGGGGAGGGTACAGCTCAGTGGTAGAGCGCATGAAAATGCACACGGTCCTGGGTTCCTTCCCCGGTGCCTCCATTAACTACATAAATAAACAAACCTACCCCCCCCCCCGAAACAAAGACAAAAACAGTAAAGGCTGTCCGGGCGGCGTTGGGGGTAGTTAGTAGGGTGGCCGGGCAGTCGAGGCCCGGGAAAGCCTGCAGCTGTGTGCCGGGCAGTAGGGAGCCCGCCCCGCGGGTACCCGGGGAGGTGACCTTGTGTCTGCTGTGCACATGACTCCCTGGGCTGCATGCTTAGAGGCCCTCCTGTTGCTGCTTGATGCTTTAATCCCAAGAACTTCCTACTTGGCTTTCACAGAACTTTCTTGAAATTGTATTTTTCCCTAGAATGCCTGTGCCCCACTGAGGGTTTCCCTGAAAGGACATGAGAAGGGCGGGAAGAAGTCCGACCCCCCTGAGTTCTGGAGGCAGGCGTTCCCCCACTGCTTGTCTGGAGCGGGAACGCTGGTGCGTGCCCTGCTTCCGTGATAGTGGGCTCCATCCCAGCCGTGAGCCAGGGCCACCAAAATACTCGCCGGATCGCATGTCAGTGCTTTCTGGGTCGCCAGGCTTCATACAAAGGATGCATCTCAGGTCTCCAAAGGATGTAGTTTATTCTCAGGGTTTTAAAACTCAGCTGAGTTTTCCAGAGGCTTCGGACACAGTGAACTAGTTTTCCGTCTTTTTCGGGGGGTGATGTTGATGGTTTTCCCTGTCAGCTTGGGAACAACCAGTGAGTCAAGGATGGGCCTTTGGTTGCCCATAATCTTTACTTACAGATTTGTAAAAAGAAATAACTATAGAAAGAACTGGTGCTTTTGAAGACGCCCACACGCACGGACACGCGGGTCACGGTCACGGAGCGTGCTGCTTGGGCTGCTGAGTTTGCCGTCTCAGATGGGGATCTTACGTATGAAACCTTACAAACACCGTATCCGTGTAAGAAAGATTATCTCCAGAAAACTAAGAAGTTCCATTCCAAAAAGCTACCTTAGTTTTAGAGAGTAAAGTTAAGAGAGAGAGAGAGAGAGAGAGAAAATTGACACAGTATTGCTGAACTCAAAAAATGCTAATAATATGACATATTAGGATGATATATACGAAAGATTTTATGTAAGAATTTATATGACTCTTTTTAGATATTCTTCTTTTGACCCTCAGAAGAACAAAGAAAGCTGTGAAGAGGACATCTTTGTTAGATTTAGAGTCGTTTGACATTTGAGCTGACTTATTAATTAACTCTCTGAAACCACCCAATAAATTCTGACAACTCATTGACCAATTTCTGTATCAATGAGGTGGGTCAGAAGGTAATATTTACTAAGCCATGACATAGGTCAGCTTAGTTATATTAACGTGTTTAAATCACACCACATCCCTATGTGGTCAGTATTATCCCAGTTTTGTGAATAAGGAAACAGAGGCTCAGAGAGTAAGGACAGTTGAGTCGCCCAGATTCTCTGCCCCCTGAGGACGATGCTGGGACCACCCCCTCCCAGCGCCTCACCGTCTTTCTCCATTTGCAGTAACTGCCTTGTCTTTCCTCTAATCCCAGGGTGGTCGTGAGCTTTCAAGTCGGTTCAACTCCAATTCTTTAACCCACATCCAAAGTATGAAACCTGAATGTAAGCCAAATCTACTACTTTCAAAGAACCAACATCTTATAAAAACATTTCATAAAATACATTTTGTGATCAAGTACACTTGAGGAATACAGAACGTAAAACCATGGTTTACCTGGTTTCTTCACTACGGGACTTCTTTGGGTCTTTAATGTACTAATGGGAACTCTGAATCTCCAGGGGGAGGATATTACAGCCATTGTTTCACAAGCTGTTTACTAACTCACATACTCATTCATCCTTTTACTTTGGTAGAATTGTTCAAGGGATTAGCGTTCTATGAAATTACTCATCTTAATAGTGTGTCTTCTTGAGCAAATCACCTTCCCTCTTTGTGCCTAAATTTTCTCTTCTACAAATGGAACTAAAGATATTCCAAAGATCCCTTCAGTTTTAAAATTCTATGGTATAGCCTCTCTCCTCCCCCAAAGTCTGGGCATTTGTGCTCCCAAGTGAACTTGCTAAGGATAGAATAAGATTTTCTGAAAACTACTCATTCTTTCATTCATGAAACATTTATCGATTACCATGCACTGTGGTATCTACACTGTTGGTCCTCAGGATGCGAGTGTGATAGGATTCGCACAGAGGAAGAGAGCGTCCACAGGAAGTCATGACACTGCAGTCAGAGGGCAGTAGAAACAGGCATAGATCATACAGACACACATGAACTGATGACCAGAAAACAACTCAGTGAGAGAATAGAAATGCTCACAGATCCTAAGACGCACAGAGGACCTGCCTCCTCTTCGCAGGGGTTGAACAAGGCTTTCTGGACAGAAGACGTCCAGTCTGTCTTAAGGGATGGATTAGAGGAAGGGAAGCTTCTCCAGGCAAAGGGGACACGAGAACAAAAAAAGCGTGGGAGATGAAGCAGCAGAACATGTGCCGTGATCTATGAGTTTGGCAGTTGCTGGAATTTAAAGTTCAAGGCCGGGGAGGGCAAGCAGAGAGCTGTAAGCTGCAGGCAGGGCGTGTTGCTGAGGGTCTTCCTCATCAGATGCGTGAACCCGGTCCTGCGATGGAGAGCCAATGGAAGGCTCAAAACGGGGAAGTGACAATTTATGCAACTGAGTGGAAAGTAGATGTAAAGAAAGGAGGGGGAGGCAGGGAGACCAATTAGGAGAGCCCTGCGGATGTCCAGGGGATGGGCAGCACCTGAACCGAGAGACTGACAAGAGTAAGCAGAGGAGAGGATGGACCGGGACACGTTTTGTGTTTAGTGGGTCCAACCTGCTCAGCCTGATGGATCAGAGGCGGAAGGAGAGGGGTCACCTCCTAGCGTGGATGATGAAGTACTTGATGTCCATGCAAGAGGAGAAGAATGGTGTTGTGGGATTAGTTCTGGACCTGCTTAGTGTAAGGCCTTCCTAAGGTATTTGTAGATATTGGAAAATTGGAGATGTTACACCAGGACCTTTCTTGTTGCATCAAACTCAAGTGGAGACTTCATTTAGAGGAGAGGATTCACATTGAAGGATGACCCCATGTGCCAGTTATGTTTTAGGGTGTTGGAATGTTGGAAATAAATGGCAAGTTTATCTTCAATATAAACGTAATTATTAATCAAACTTACAGATAAGTTCATTTTAATCTTACTTAACCATGGGATCATGAGGCACACAATAGGTACTGTTTCTACTTTCTGATTTCAGTCTAGTCGTCTTTAAATATACCTTTGGTTGAAAGAAGATCAACACATGACCATGAGTTTAGATGTCTTTTTTTAACCAGTATGATAAAACATAATTTAAAATATTCTTCTTTTTACCAAATCATTAACATCGCTATAGGTGAACTAAGATGATAAATCTGCTCTTAACTTCATATATTTTCCAAACTCTGTTATACTGCAAGCCAAGGAATGGATTTACTTTCCCTGTTGTTGTCACAAACTGAAATATTTTCTGAGCGGCTCTTAGCGTTTCTTTCTGAATGCACGATTTAAAGCAGATTCCATGAGGCTCTTTCTATAGGCTTAGGAATATGTCTGCGTAAGAACTGGCTCAAACAATCCTCACCTGAAGTGATCTAAACCCAGACCGGAGCCCCGTTTTTTTGCAGCTCTACCAGCAAGGGGTTCTCAACAAACTGGAAGGAGGTGATAGGAAGGTTAAAGGAAGGAGAAAGAGTAAACACAAGGGGAAAAAAGTCTCTTACCAGGTTCTTGTTGTATTTTGTGGTTGTTTTTAAACCAGGTTATCTGGGGTTCTGGAACGCCGTTTGCATGACAGTCTAGGGTCGTGGAGCTGCTGAGAGCCACTGTGTGGTCACTGAGGTTGCGCAGGAGGTACGGCGCTTCCTGATCTAGTGAATAAAGAAAGGGGATTGTTACTACGCCGCAATTTTATGCTTTTGTTACAGACGCATATCAACATTTTAAAAATATATGGAACAAGAGTGAAACTCCACTGTAAGGTTTCATTCACAGTTTGCTCCCTAAATTTCTCTTTGATGGTTAACCTACTGCTTCCTCTTAAGTCACTATAATAAATTGAAATCTGTTAGAACACTGAGTAAAATCAAGAACTGAATTCTGTAGTGTTAGATTTCAGTATCATGGTTTTTGCCTGGCCAACTACTTTTCTTCCTTTTTGAGAAAAGCTCTTCCTAAAACCTAAGGATTTTGTATGATATTTTAGGAACTAAAAAGGAAAAAAGATCATGACTTTTGGATACAGGCTTGTAATGAACGTTTACCTAAATATGCAGAGTGACAGCAATGCACTAATGTAAGTGTGTGCTTTTATTGCTGTGTCTGTGAGGGCACGCCTGCGCTACTCCGCTGTCAGCAGCCTAGATTGTAGGGCAGCAGACCAAACGGGAGCAGCTCTTGGACTTTGAAAGCTTTATTGATTGTTTCCTTCCTCCAGTCCCTTCCCAAATGCAAGCGACCAAAGGATTAATTCAAGAGGCAGAGGCACAGATTTGTAGGTTTTGCACTATATAATAGTACAAATATTGTATTTTATATTATTTTCTCTTAAAACATACAAATATGATACAATACAATTTATTTTAATAAAATGCCAACCAATATAGTACAACAAAATGAATTTAATACATTAGAATGTAATACATTACAACATTAAAATCGCACACAGGAACAGCAGCACCCCCGAGGCCCCGCGAGCACAGTGTGCCTGTCGTAATGAAGTAGTCCGTCAGTCCCGCTGGTGTGTGCACGTTCTAGCTGCGCGGGTGCGGGCTTGGTAACTCAAGCTTCCAAGGTAAAAGAATAAAGACATCTACAGTCTTTCCCACCCTCCCCAGTCATCCTTTCCCCATCTCCTTGCAAATCCTGGAATAGAAATCAAGAGAGTTTTGGCATAACTTAACATATTCTGCGTCACTGGTTTCAGTTACACAGTCTGAGCTTTCTCTAACCGCTTTTGATTTCCTCACCTTATTGTACTAAATAAAACTGTGAAAGCAGCTTAGGAGTGATTACAATGCTATAAGAGATGACACCTTTCGATGGCTTTGATTCCATGTCCCTGCAGAATTCTGCTGAGTCCCCAAACCTCTCTGTTTTTATTCCTGCAGGGAAACTCTCAGGATTAGCATTTATTAAAGCAATTGAGAAATCTCAGGTTAAAAAGTATATTACCATATGACTCATAACATGTTGACAGAGTATACCATGGCAGGGTTATTATCTGTTAGGAGAAACAGATTTCTCATTCAATTTTGATTCTATAGTTTATCATTCGTCTTTTCTCATTTTATACAAAATGAAATCTGAAGGCAAAGAAGAGAGTTGAAGGAGTGCTAGTTTATACTCTTCAAAAATAGTGTGAAACGGATGAGAGCAACAGTCCTTCTGCCTGTTTCAGTGTAGCTTTCCTGGTCTAGCATGCGCCCCAGGCAGACCCGCTTTAATATTTCTGTGTTTGCATCCTGTCCAATCTGTCAAATAGCTTTTCCTAATTGAAAACGCAGCCATGTATCAAAATCTCCAATTTTGATAAATTTTACACACTTGATCATTACAATTTTGACATTTTGACACAGTAAAGACCTCAAACAAATCAGCGAAACATGACAAGATAACAAAGAACAGTATTATATTACTCTTTAGCTTCTTTTACAGTGGCAAGCCCACTTTGGCATATCTCATTTAAAACTCAGAACAGAGCCAGTTCTCTGAGTTATACTTGTGGTAGCTTCTCCTAACACATCTGCTATTTCCCATGCACTAAATGTGATAAAATAATCTACCATTGCCTGTAGGTCTTATTATAAAAAGGAAGTCTGAATACATGGCCTATCACACCCAAATTCTTTCCATGGCTACAAACTGTAATATCATCAACACATAGGATTTGGCTTCCCTGACAGGTGAACTGGAAAACAGTGCTTATATAAAAGAGAACATTTTCTTGTAACATCAATGTCACAGAGAAACCTCAAGGCCCTGTCTGTTCTATACAAACTGAAGAGAGGCAGCAGAGTGGCTGCAGAATCAACAGAGGACTCTGAATTAAATACAAAGTTCATACAAACATGTCTGAAACATACAGCAGTACGATTTATTTTTCCTTTGTACCCATTTCTGAAAAAATGTTCTCCTAGGTGAAAAGTCTCATTTTGGGCAAATTTCTAAATAAGCGATCACCAAAGGGATCGTTTTAGCAACTCCCGCTTTCTAGTCATCTGGGCACTTTCAGTAAGGAAGGGACATGGAACCCATATTTTCAAACCAAAGTTATCTGATGGAAATAGATCGCTGCATTCTAAAATGGGACAAAGTGAAGCTGATCCCTTCAAACTGAGAAAATCAGAATTAACAGACTATTTCTGCTGGTTATCAGAAGCCAAAGATAGCTCCCAGCAGGTTCTTTTGAAGCCCCAGAGATGTGCCACACCCCACAAATGCATAGTTTCTTTTCTCCATTTGGAACAGGGACTGAGGAACCAGCCTCGAGCCCTCCACTCCATCCAATCCTCTTTTCTCACACCCAGAGACAAACTAATAAAAAACAAAACCTACCAAATTGCTTTTTTCTTTCTGAAACTCTCTGAAAGGAATAATTACATCGTGAACAATTGATTCCTCTATGGCGCTTAAAAAAATCATCTCCTGGAGAGTACTGAAAATCCTCTTCTGTAAATTTGGACCCCCTTCCCCTCTCCAGGAAATGACAGGTTTTGCATGTCCAATTCACCACGTTTTTCCAAAGCAATCCCCTAAACCATTGCATTTGCTTTTCCAGCTTTCATAAAGACCAAGGCCCCCCAGACCCTGGGGTTCTGAGGCCTTGTTTCCCGAAGGAACACACTGACTTATAATGAACAAAGACGCCCGAGCCAAAGAGCCATCGGTAAAATTTCCAGATGCAATTGATTATTCTTTCCTCTGGGCTGACAACTTCCAGGTTACTAATTGTTTTCAGTGCATTTGGGGCTCCGTAAACCTGGCATTCTGGGGAAATGCTATTGTTTACTCCTTCACACTTGACAAGCAATTCCCATGTGAAAGACAAGTTTAGCCGTGGGACAGAGTCTGTTCCCTAAAGGAGGAAACAGTCTGGTGAGTTCCCAAGCCTGGAAAGTTGTCATGTTGTCACCTCCTATTGAACAGCTCAGCCACTGTGTTCTCGGCCGGGGCTATTTTGGTCATTATAGTTTGTTTTCCAGTAGTTCATGTGAGTCACATATAATGATCAATCATAAATGAAAACAACAGAACCATGCATATTAAATTGGTGAAAAAGTCACTTTCCCCGCAAATGTAAGCTGAACACAAGAGATTACAAATCTCTCTTGATTCACAAATGGTGTGCGTTTTTAAATGACTCTGCATTCTGCTTCTCTAGTTTTGCCATTAATCCCCATTTTAAAAAATCCTGTTAACTTCTGCATATGGCGAAAGCAGATTTTTTTTAATGGACATTTACTAGCAACTGGAATTGCAGAAGAGGAAAGTGGGCCTGACCTGGGTGGACTTTCATAATTCATGCTGTGATAAAGCTTTAATCCCTTGAATGACACCAACACCTTGCACCCCTGGGGCCCATTTTAAAAGCTCCAGTTTAAGATTAACGTGCTTACTGTAAAAAAAAAAAAAAAAAAAAAAAAAAAGCATTTTCAAATAAATAAGCTTTATAACTTGCTATCCAGGTGCTATTTACAAATCAAGAGCAGGTGAAACAGTACAACATAAAACCCGGTGGAGGTCCGACAGTCTCAAATTCAACTGTACTCATTCTGAGCTGGAAAACGAACTTATTCGTGTCCATCTTTGGCAGACACCAGCCTCTGTTTAAATTATTCGGTTTTTTGCAGCTGTGACACATAAAAATAACAAAGAGGTTGGCATCAAAGTGGGAGGAAAGGGTCAGTCCCAGGTGGTGGTTTATCAGGCAGGAGACAGCAAAGAGCAGAGCACACAGAGAACGCAGGGCAGGGATCATCCAAATCCAAACGTGCACCAGGCCGGCCCCAGGGAGCGGCCCCCACGGCCTGAACGGGCGCCCAGAGCTGGGGCCGGGGCTCATTGTTACTCCTACTATCTCCAAACTCATTTTGGGAGGAGCTTCTCCTCTGAGCCGGAAAGTTAGCAACAGTGGCAATAAATCAAGATGATATGAGACAACTGTTACTTTTTTTTTTAATGAGTCCTTTAATGTTTGACATGACTTTGTGTGGTACAATCATTCCTTGTGCTTTTAAATTTGGAGATCCGAGAGAAAACAGCCTTTTTGTTGCAGTGCTCACCTCTAATTGTAACTTCTTTCTTCTGGAGGACTTCTTCCCCTGTGTACGTGTTCCTGGCTCGGCAGGCATAGGTGCCTGAGTCTTCCAGGGAAACATTCTTGATAGTAAGGTTCAGAGTCACGGAGTACTCCTTAGTGACGGCCGTCTTCTGCTTGCTGATACTGTGGTGCATTGTTCGGTTATTAACTGTCCGCAGCAAAATCCAGGTGATGTCTCTGTATAAGAACTTGTTAACTGTGCAAGACAGTTTCAGGTCCTCTCCTTCCGTAGGCATGTTTTCCACGTGAATGTGAAATCCATTTGGCACGTCTGTAAGATAAGAATAAAGAACCTGAGTCCGCAGGAAAATCAGCCTGCTCCTGAAACGGTATCTCATCACGAGATCCCCAAAGATCTTAAGAACGGTTCCCACACGAATTCTTTGGGTATCAGCAGTAAAAGGGGGGAGCTTGTCTTTTTATTTTAGGGGAACTGAGCAGAAACAGCAGGTAGGAACCAACCAAGTTTGTTCCATCAGAAGTGAGGCAGGAAATGCAAAACAGGACGTAATGAGGATGTACGTTTTCCGTATTTGCCCAGAGCTGCTCTTCAGAGTGGCACGCTTCCATTCCTGGTCATGTCCAGGACTCCTCCTGGCGCGTGGGCAAAACAGGGAAGTCGTGTAAGAGGAGTTTATGCTAAAAACCATACGTGCTTTTACAGCCACTTATTTAAATGAGCTGTGAACAAGTGAGAACAGGACGTCCCAGGTCCACACTAGGGGACTTCAGTCCTGACAGTCAACCCTTTAATCCTCAACTTTTCCAGTAAAAAACCCACTGACATCCCGAGTGTCCTGCAGCTCGACTGACCGTCTCCTCCCGCTACTGGTCCATCGCCTTCCCTGTTCTTGGCTGGTACTGAGGGGCAGAGAGGAGTCGGCTCACTTTCTCAGGGCTCCTTTGATGGTGATTGTTTTACTCAGACATAAAAGAGCAAGATTTCTTCTGAAAATGTGGACAGCGAATCTGGAAGAGTTGCCAGATTCCCGAGCAGGGGCAACGTCAGGGAAAATCATTTTTAAATCAAATTTACTCTCAACAAACATGAACCGTTTTCTTAAAGTGACTGCATCATTTGAAGTCCTTTTCTCCAAGGTCAGTTTCTGGCTAACCTGCATGTCCGTTTTCTCAGGGCCTCTGGCCCCACCTGGTGAGCTCTCCTCCTCAGCTTTCTACACCTGGACAATCACTGAGCCTCTCCACTCAGCGTTCCTTAGTCTCCCTTTGGACCATTTCACCAGAGGATTTTAGAAAATCATTGGTTACTGGCCCTGAACTGGCCTGCTCTCAGACCCCTCCCATTGCTAGTTACTAGTGGCGCATCTGTATTTAAGTAAAGAATTGGGGCCAACATTTTACAAAGTACTTTGAAGATGAAAAGCGCTATGTTATGCTATTATTATTATTATCCTTTGCACACAAAGCTATAAAGAAACCTTTAAACCTTAAGGGGACAATAGTCCAAAATTAGACATCATATCAGCTCTTTCCTAAATCCCACTTTGCTTGTTTTTCTGATTTTTCTGGGCTTTGGCTTTATTATAAAGTGTCACGTCTGAAGAAATGCCAAAGTATTCATCTGAAACCTGGGAGCGGGGAGTGGCTTACGATGTGGTCAATAACGGGAGAGAGAGGAGGCCCATGGTGGGTTTCCTGCTTTTAAAATGAAACTCTAAGAATGTTCCAGAAAATGCTGAAGCAGCTGACCGTCATTTTTAACATAACAACAAGGTGTCAGAAATCGCCCCCTCTAGTTCAGCGTCTTTTTACACTTGGGACGCTTTCCAAGCACGAGGAGTAAGACATCGGCCATCAGCTTCTACACAGATACTCGGGCAGAAGCACTGTGCGCGAGCTGCTACCCAGTCATGTCTGCAAAGACCACGGACTTCCACTTGCGAAGTCTCATCCCGGTGGCTAGAACCCAGGCGGGCCCAAGTAACACCACGGAGAGCGTGGAGAGAGTTCCTATTTACTTTAGTGATTTGAAACTTCCTGTGGAAATAGCTCACAGGTTTCCTGATGGAAGATTTTGTTTATCTTTGCCAAGCACCACCAGGAATCTCAAAATAAAATGCATTTAGTGACATTGGGAAACCAGGGAGATAAGGCAGTGCTGTTCCTGTTTCACCCTCAGTAATTGCTAACACACCCATGGTCATGCTGAGTGCCAGCAAAACAACAAAAGCACACACGCTGGAAAAGAAAAGAACTCAGAACCCGGTAGGTTTCTCACACAGGAGACACTGTTCGGTGGCGAATTTGGTATATGTTGTCAGACAGCTCTTAGAATGATGACCCGTTTCTCAGCATAGACCCTCTGCTATTCTTTTTTGATCCATGGAAGATGATAAAATGTCCTAAACTAGTTAATGAATCCAGAGGGATTTTTTTCCCTTAATTTACGTAGGTTTTTTGTTTTTTTTTCCTGAGTACTAAAACAGACCCGAGAAAGAATTGCCTTCTAACTCTCAGAGTGAAAACAAGAAATGTTCCCACACTTCAGGAGCTGATGTCAATGCACCAGCAGACACTCAGCCATCTGACAGAAATCACGTCTTAGAAGGTGCCGTGGAGAAGAGTCAACCCTTGCTCAGGAGAGACATTCCACTGAAGGTTAGGTGAAATCTATTTACAAAGGGGCACATTTGGGGGTGAACATTTTGACTTGACTGGATCCAATGTGTGAATTGAGCTCATGAAAGAGACAAGCAAAGAAATGAAAAGAATGAAAGTTATCTCATTTGTCGGGTAGAAATAAGAAGGTTTTACTTGTACTGAAGAATAGAAATAGCATTCTCAAAAAAGACAGTGAGGGGTTACTAGGAACTGTTGCTGGCTGCAAATAGATTCTACGTACCAGTGAACCGCAAAGTCTGGAGAAGCAGCAGGCAAGGATGTGAATGGCCAGAGTGAACTAGTTTGCATCAATTTGGAAGGCAGCTCTGTTATTGTATCTTAAGGAAGGGGCAACGTAATTGAAATGAGGATCAATAAAGATCCAAATTTAGATTTTTTGATTTAGAGTAGTTACATTGTAGACACATCTTTCAAAACAGTAACTGTACTAGGTCAAGTATAAACATGAAACAAACATACATTCATTTTTCAGAAAACAGTCATGGAAGGTGCAACAGTCCTAAGAGTATTTAATCTCGTCTCTAGTGAGAATAAATCTCATGACAGAGATTAAGAAAAAGAGAATAGTTTTAGAAATAATCAATGTAAGTAAATTACTCTATTGTGACCAAACCAAACTAGAATCTTTCAAAACTGGTAGCGAAGAATTCTGTTCCAGGCAATGGGGCTTGAATGGATGAATTTGTGCTTGGTTTTAATATGAAAACTCTTACATTTCTAGAGGAAAAGTGTTGGGAACTTCAAGTTAGGTATGTTGGAATAGAGTTCTCATTGCTCCTTTCAGCAGGATCTAGAAAAGTTTCCCACCGTCGCACGGTTATAAACAGTATCAGGTGGTGGGAGGTGGTTTCTGTCTGAATTCAGCAGGTGATCAGATTTATCCACTGGGGTCCTTTGGGCAGCAGTACTGTGCACAGATCTCGGACAAAGCAGTGAAGAACTCAGGGGTACAGGTAGGCTAGATGGTGCTGCCGTTAACACTGGCCTCGACACCCCTTTCTTGGGATCTCTGAACAATAAGGAAAAGAGCATGACACCCCCTCCTCTCAGTACATTCTCTGCCAGTACCGCCGTCAGACCCAGTCAAGAGGGCTCTCTGTGCTGGCTGTATCCCTCCACAGTGTAGAGTCTGCGGGGCCAAGTGAGCATGCCCACCCAGAGCCCTACCCCTATTTCTTCATCTTCCTTCTGCAAAGATGTCTCTGAGTCTGCTTCCTGACTGTCCCAGGCCTCTCCCCTCTTTGCTCAGTCTGCCCTCCTGAGGCCAGCCTTGCACCCTCCTGTGGCCCAGGGAGACTGACTGTTCGGACCAGGAGGTGTGGGCAGAGTTGGATGTGTGGGCTGGGGACCACCCACCTGGGTACATGGCCGCTTGCCACAGGGGCTGAGCCAGGAGCCAAAGGACAGGACGGGTGGGCTCTCCCTGCACCTCCAGGCATTGCCACCATCTGCTCCGAGCAGTCCCAGAATTCTACATTTGGACCTGACCTTTCAGGTCATCATGAAAGTCTATTTGTCCACTGGAGGCTAAAACATATTTAACAGCTCCTTTGCTTGACAGAACTCGCAAGTAGTTAATTGCTATGACGACAAACCCAAATCCTTTGATAATTTAATAATAGGTTCTGTGATATTTAATAATAGGTCCAGTTTTTAAGTTGCTCTTAGGCTCTCAAGAGCCTGAAGGGTAAAATGATTTCTTATAAATCCACAAACTTTAATGAATACTTAAAAATATCTAATGACTGCAGGTTTTCAATGGTTTTGCTAAAAGAAAACGATCTATACTAAAATGTTATATGATAGTACTTTGAAAAGAAGAAATAATATACTTTTGTTTGGGGATTCATTCACATTAGAAAATTAGTAATTAAAACAGAAGCAGTCATCTAACAGCTAAAGCTAGACATACAGCTCGCAGGCCTCCGGGGGCGCTCTCGCCTCGGCTCTGACAGTGTCAGGACAAGGCTGTCCTCCATCTACCTGTTCAAGTTCTAACCCCTCAGGACCACCTTGAGTCCAGGACTACCTTGAGCCCGGCTTCCTTCTCAGAGGCTCAGAGCAACACTGTACAGAACAGGGCATCGAGTGGCTGCTGAGCACTGAAAATGTGGCCAGTGTGACTAAACTCAATCTTATTCAATTAATTTTATTTCAACTTCAGCTTTTAAAATGGAAGCAGTGTGATATTTAAAAAAAAATACCTATTACATGTTAAAATGATAGTACTTTGGATAGACTAGGTTAAATCAAATTAGTTTCACCTTTTCCCTTTTGTATTTAAAAGAAATGGCTACTAGACAATTTTAAGTCACGTATGTGGCCGACACGATACTGGAAGGTGTGGGCTGAGCTTTGGTAAATTCATCTGTCGTATTTACTCCTGCTCATTTCTTTCTTTGGATAGTAGGCTACACGGAACATCTCTTTTGTTTCTGTGGGGTCAAAACTCTTCCTAGAAAGACAGGCCTCGCGGCGTCACTTGGCAAGCTCAGCGCGGCGACGCGTCCGGGTGTGCAGGACGGGCACGGCTCCCTCTTTGGTACTCCACGCCACGCAGACGGCGGCCGTGAGTGGTAACTTGTTTCCAACCAAATACAAAGCACAGTACAAACCTTTGGACCTAATTAGTCCCAATCATCTGCGATTGATTAGAGAATCAATGTGTGAAAGGGCTCTGAATCCTCCTCTAAACAGAGGGCTGTCCTACTTGGCACGGTGTCAGTGTGACTTTCCCTCCACCTCTGGAGCGTGGGAGGACAGGGACGGCTTGGTTTTCAGAGGCCCTGCTGTGTGCCACTGCTCCTCCCCACATCCCACTGCCTCGTCTGGAAACTGCAGGGCCGTGTGGCCCAGCAGCCCCTGACGCCTGCCCTGACTCTGATGGTCTCCGAGGGCCTGTTCAAGGCTCTCTCCCGTGGACGGCTTCCCTGAGGGCTGGTGAACTTGCCAGAAGTCTCCCTGTAATCTGGCAGCCCACGCTTCTCATGAAATTGGACCGACCTATTTCTTTCTGGAGAACTCAAGGCAACTGCTAGGGCCTGCCTCACACAGGGCGAAGTTTCCAGAGAGTTGGCAACCTGCCCAGGTTTCCTCAGAAAATTGGGGGAGTGTGGAGCCAGGCAATTGTTTTTATACTTTGAGCTCTTACTTCCTTCCTGTACCCATGGAGGGACACAGGGAGTGCCATTTGTGTGCCTTGGAAATTTTCAGATTTGCAGACACCATCATCTTTTAAGGTGAAAGATTCTGAAATGCTACCAAAAAGTAGCACGTGAATAATTGTCAATGAAGGTCAGTTTCAGATTTCTTTAGGAAAGCCTCATTTCCCCCAGAATTACTGAAGTTGTAAAACAATTCACTTCTTGGGTTAAAAAAAAAATGTCATCACACATATTATAACTGGTTTCCTTGATTATTATTAAACAACCTCTGTGTGCTGGGCCCTGTGCGAGGTACTGAAGGGGGTTCAAAAATGCATATGACAAGATCCCAGATTCACAGCCCAGCCAGGGAAGGAGACAGACACAAATAGCTCTACAGAATTCAGGGAAATACCTCTTTAGGAGACCCAGTGATGGAGAAACTGTTCCTGAGAGCAAGGATGAAGGCACTCAAAGTTGAACAATTCTATGGAAAACTTTTTTTTTAAATTAAAATCACTCAAGTGCACTCAGAGAAAAAAACAAGATGTGAAGAGAGACTGAGGTCACCAGGCTGTTTTTGTGAGTATAGGGTATGTGGCTTACCTGTGACATAAAAGCTTATGTTTCTTTCCACAGTCCCTACTTTATTAGAAGCCATGCAACTGTAGATTCCAGAAATTCTAGTATCAGCCACAACCAAGGTGCTAGCCGTCTGCAAAAGAAAAGTCAACTTTAGCAACCAGACAAAGAACCATTTATAGATGCATCCCAGTGGTCACAGCAGCACTGTTTACAAAAGCCGAGACATGGAAGCAACCTAAATGTCCATCGACAGATGCTTGGATAGAGATGTAGTATATATACAATGGAATACTACTCAGCCATAAAAAATGAAATAATGCCATTTGCAGGAACATGGACGGACCTAGAGATCATCATATTAAGTCACTCAGACAAAGACAAATATCACATGATATCACCTATATGTGGAACCTTAAAAAAAACTATACAAATGAACTTATTTACAAAACAAAGAGGCTCACAGACATAGAAAATAAACTGTGTTACCAAAGGGGAAAAGGGTGGAGGAGGAATAAACTAGGAATTTGGGATTAACTGATACACACGACTATGTATAAAAGAAATGAGAACCTACTATATAGTATGGGGAATTACATTCAATAGCTTGTAATAACCTATAACGGAAACAAATCTGAAAAAGTGTGTGTGTGTATATATATATGTGTGTATATGTGTAACTGAATCACTTTGCTGTATACCTGAAACCAACACAACATTGTAAAGCAATGAAATTGAAAAAAAAAAAGAAAACAACAAAGAACCATTGGAACAGCCCTCAGGTCCTTCTGAGGGGGCAGGAGTCGGCTGTGCCATCACTCAACAAAGGTAGCATTGCAGTTGGGGTGGTTCCCAGAAACTCTCCTCGCCGAGCCCCAGCAGGAATGGAAAAATAACAGGAAAGCAGGTCCTCAGGAGACCGGGGGCTACGACATCCGACTCATTCGAGGGCTTCAGGCTTATTTATCTGATGCTGCTGGCGTAACAATTACCGACCTGAGGCCGAGCTGCAGGCCGGCACGTCCTACTCTAACGAGGTGGTCAGCTCCACGTCAGGGAGAGGGCAGGTGAGGCCCAGGTCTGCCCTTCTGCTGGGAGGACCCACGATCGTGGACACCACTTGGCAACAGGAGACTCTTTGCTGTTTGGTTCTGTGACGGGTGTGCTAAGTGAGCAAGGACCAAGAAGGCCAGACAGCTCCCTAAGACCCTCGCGTGTGTTTGTAGGTTAGAGTCTCTCAGCCTGTCCGTTCCTGCTCTACAAAAGGAAGCTATACGTTACCAATTAACAATATCGTTTTACTAGACTTTAGTGCTGCTGTTTGGCAAATGAGCTCTCACAGAAACATGAGTCATCAAAATGGGTGACCTCGAAAACACTTTCCAAGCTGTGATGTTGCAAAAAGTGATGTCTCCCCCCCCAAAAAAAAAGGCAGGAATAGCTCAGTGGTAGAGCACGTTCTCAGCATGCATGCGGTCCTGGGTTCAACCCCCAGTACCTCCATTAAAAAATAAACAAACCTAATTACCTCACCCCCCCAAAAAAAAAAATTAAAAAAATACAAAAAGTACATTAAAAAGTAATAAGACATGAATTTATACAGCTTAGACTGCCCTTGCTGTCTTCGTTTAAAGATAAAGATTAGTAGTATGAAATAAATTGAGAATTAAAAAATTTAACCCAATTGTGCAAAAGAGGGAATGCATGCTATATATGAAAAATAAAAAGCTAATAAGTTTTTCATATTTAAAATAACAAAAAAGGTTGCTCTAGTTATTTATAAATCATTGCAGCCTGTCTCCTCAGACACACAAAACTGGTCACAAACTCTGCAATTGTCAACCAGCGAGTGTCCGAGCTGGAGTGTGACGACCCAGAGACTCACGGGCTAAAGTCACACAGAGGCCGAAATGTGACGACAGACTTTCTAAGACGGTAACAAAAATTCTACAAGAAGTCGTAACCCTTTTCTGAGTTGCTAAGCAATGTGGTGGGTACTTTGTGTTCTCATATCCCTTCCAATAAGTTAAGGTATTTCTGTCTTTAACCTACAGATCAGGAAGACTAAAAAATACACGCCTGTTTGTTTTAGCCAGCAAGTTCACTGCTCCCAATTCTCTGTAATTTTCACTACAGTAAGTATTTCATGATGATTCCTCTTCTGTTTGTTGGATGTTCAATTACATCTACTGACCTAGCCTCTGTGTATTATTGAAAGGATGGGAAGTGAAAGTGTCTGCCTTGGGTGGCATTTTTCATTCAACTTTGCAGACATTTATTGTTTGTGAAGGCACTGTCCAGATGACATGAGGGAGCGGGAGGTCAATCTGATGCAACCCCTATTCTTAACCTCAAAGGACTACTTTAAGGCAACGGGGAAGAATGTCCCTACTTGAAGGTCAGGTGTATATTATTCTCTCTTTGTCAGAGAAACACTCTCACGAAGGCAAATAACCAGTGGAGGAGAGTATGGGGTGAGCTCAGGTGTCTCGTTCTCTATCTTGATTATTAATCTTGACAAGAGGTGGGCAGTAACAAAGTCTGGACAGCTGTTCCTTTTAATGACTACATCTACCACTTCAGAGTCATGGATGAGACGTTAAAGTAGCTGGAAGAGGAGCTTGTAGGTGGCAGTGAGAACGGAAGTATTAGCTGGTGGCGGCCGGAAGGACAAGAGAGACATCAGGTAAGACTGACTCCTACTTACGGTTACCAGGGGTGGGGACGGATAAACGGGGAGTTCGAGATTTGAAGATATTAACTACTATATATAAAATAGATAAACAACAAGTTTCTACCGTACAGCACAGGGAACTATATATTCAATATCTTGTACTAACCTATAATGAAAAAGCCTATGAAAGCAAATACATGCATGTATATGCATGACTGAACTGTTATGCTGTACACCAGAAATTAATGACATTGTAAACTGACTACACTTCAGCTAAAAAAAAGTTTTTTTTTTTTAGTATTTTACGCAAGCTGCAAGCTGTTTTCCAAATGATAGTGTAATATGGTTTTAAAATATGATTGATAATGCAAAAGTTGAAAATAAGGAAAATTTAGGAATAAGATGGAACTTATAACCTGTGATCAACATTAAAATTTATCTGCTTCTAGAGGATATTTAAGTTATAAATCAAAAGCACATTTTCATGAAAAACAAAATTATATGACAACTGATGCACAGATTCTATAGAGGCAGAAAAGGAGGTCAGGTGTGAACTGCAGGTCAGTGTAGTTTGGACCGAAGACAACTTTTTACAGGACAGAGGTTTTCTGAGTTAAGGGGACAAATCTGATCGCCAGTGCTCATAACCAAATACTGTTTCAAGAGGGGAAAAAAAATGGAGATAGTAAAACAGTTGGAACACTAAATATCACTTTAAAGGAGAAAGTATTTCAGACTCAAGATTGAGTTGCAGAATGTGTTTGAAATTAAAATCATACGTTATAAGGGATACCAAAAGAAGTTCTCAAGGATGTCTGCTTGTGTTAGTTCTATAATTAGTTTCCATTTGCCACAATGTTCTTAGTTCTGAACCTACACTTTGGATGCCTCTTCTGGCCCGGCCAGGACTGCAAGGATTAAGATATTAGCAACAGACCCTTAAAATCCATCCTCTGGGTCTTTTTGTATGGCCCAGGAACGCTGATGACAGCTGTCGTCAGGTCCTGTAAATCTGGAAGTTATTCATACTCCTTCCTTCCTTCCCTTTCGCTAACCCAGTGATTCACTACTACAGTGTGGTTGGAACCTCACGGAATAGAATGAATGGGATGCTGTGTGTAATTCAGCCTAATTTCCAGCACCAGCTTTTAAAAATAATCTCGGGATGTTTCTAATACAGTTTCCTTTTAAATGTTTCAGGGAGAAATAAAAGCAGATACGTAAAGGTCATGGAAGAATCTAAAATTATCTCAGGGTGGCACATTTGGGCCAACTGATGGGAAAACAGAACGTGAGAACTAGACAAAACTGGGTGGCGTGTGGGCAACGGAACCCAAGCTGTCATTCTGTGACGAGGTACTCATGCTTCTCTGATTGGACGTGTCTCTGACGGCACACACACTTCTCAATGAAGCCTTAGAACGATTTCAGTGGGAATGTTGCTAAGACGTTAAATTGTCGCCATCTTCCAGCCTCACAGAATTAATGCTATAAAACGCATGTCCTGTTTTTTTTTCCCCCTCACACAGGGTTCCCTCTACTTCCTACTCCATCTCTACAAACCAGCAGTCTGGCAACTGCACTTAAACAATACCGAAGCTGCACATTTGCTAACAGCAACTCCGGTTGATGACTCACTTTTCACAAATCTAGGCCAAAACTTGGCCATAAGGAAACTGAATTTTATTGTCCTCGGCACCCTTCCTTGGGTTAAACAAAACAAAACACAACAGTGAGGGGAAAAATCCTGTCCCTGAAATCCAACAGGTGGTCCAGCAGGACCTCGCTCCACTGCTGGGTGGAGTGGGGCTGCTGGATGTGCTGACTACATGCCTGTGGGTCGAGGGGTCACTGTGCTCTAAGCTAGGATTTTAATTTGCTTTCTTAAAATGTACAGAAAATAAAAGCAGTTTTAATTGTAAAGACCAGTGCAAAGAATTCTGAGATAGCAAAACTTCCATTTGTCATTAGATTTTTTTCACACATACACAAAAATATATTTATAGATGCTAAAAGTAAAATTAGTAAATTCTTCTAAATTTAGGACAAGTTAATAACTCATAGTCTAATGTTAGTTACTGATAGGATGTGTGTGTGTGTGTGCATATATGTATATACGCGCACACACACATAGTTTGGAAGGAGTATTCAAAGTTTTTTCAGTGCAAACAGTAGTTTCACAAACAGTCTTCATTGCATATGTTCAGTCAGTTTGGGGGACTGCAGCAGGGTATATATGACAATCTTTATAACAGGCAAACGAGGTAGGTCAGATATGAGCTCCATTTTTCTGGAGGAGGGAACTCAGGTTCGGAGGGGTGAACTGATTGCACGTGGTTACGCACACTAGAAAGCACAGAGCTTAGCCCACGGCTCCTAACTGCAGGCTGGATGGCACCAGGGCCAACTGTGTCTGGAGGTCTATATTTAAAACCTCTGTATAACTACAGAATTACAAGACAATAAATTTGGCTCAAGCATGCATGAAAAAAAAGCAGGTACGTTTATTTCATGCAGGGCTTTTTTTTTTTTTTAAGCTTTTTTATGGGAGTGGGGAGGTAACTAGGTTCATTTCATTTTTTTTATTAATAGGGCTACTGGGGATTGAACCCAGGACCTCATGCATACTAAGCATGTGCTCTACCATTGAGCTATACCCTCCCTCTCACCCAGGTTTTCTTAACTCTACTCCCATCTTTTTTTTTTTTTTTTTTCTTTTAAAAGTTACTCTATATGGAATCAGGTTGCTATTTCATGGTTCAGGCTAAGCAGAAACCTCACCTAGTCTTTTCGTTTCCACTTTCTTTTCTATTGTATATTTAGGTGGCTGGGATACCAAAATAGGACTAGAAGCTACGCTTGAAATGAAGCTCTTAAATTCTTGTTTTACTATCCGGCGGTTCACAGTGCGACCACCTGGTATGGTCAGGAAAAGGCAAGCCTGCACTGACAAGCTCAAGGGCATCTTGGAGTTTCCTAGTACGTCGTGACCACTCGCTCGCTTTCTACTCTGGGGCAGTTTCCTTTCTTAAGTCATGTAGTGTCACTCAAGTTAAAACTTTCAGGTTTACAGAATTTCCTCTTAAGTATGTCATTAAGCTGCTCTCTTACCTAGAGCCACACATCATGGAGCGTTTTAAACCACAGTTCATCTGTATTAGAGAAAAAGAGCTGTAAGCCACCCACAGCAATGCCTGTAGCTAAAACGACTGTTCCTAAGTGAACAAGTGACTGCCGATATTATCAGGCAGGCTGTCAGCACCTTAACTAATTTCTGTATTGGCTTAGTTGGCAGAGCACTAGATTTTGGCAAAGAAAGACTTTGGTTTGAGTTTCTCATATGCCAGTTTTTTGTTTTTTAAATTCTCTTTGTCCATTTTATTTTATTATTATTTTGGTGGGGGTAGGTAATTAGGTTTACTTATTTTTAATGGAGGTACTAGGGATTGAACCCAGGACCTCTTACAGGCTAGGCATGCACTCTACCACTGAGCTACACCCTCCCCCACCTCATATGCCAGTTTTAAGTTGTATGACTTTGAATTAATCATCGTATTGCCTCAGTTTTCCTCATCTTTAAAATGGAGATAACCACTCTCTGGCCTGCCAAAGAATGATGCAGGCATTACATAGGTCACAAAGTTTTACAGAATGAAGAATCCAGGTGTGATTTGTTATTGTTAAGCCCTACATGGGTGGTGGAGGGAAAACAGCTCAATGGTAGATCTTAGCATGCTTGAGATCCTGGGTTCAAGCCCCAGTACCTCCACTGGAAAAAAAAAAAAGAAAAAGGCAAACAAACAAAACTCAGTAATCAAGTCCTACATGGAGAACAATGCCACCTACCTTGTTGCCTTCAAACGCAAAGAAGGTAGCTGAACAGGTAACACGAGCATAACCAAACTAAAGCAGATGGTGTCTGTGTTAAGATTATTCGAAATGAAGACATGCAAGTGTAAGTAGACACTTCAGCAAGCGGTGATTTGATCAATTTTTTTTCCTTTTTAAAGCATCCCTACCCCTGGGGCCTGATAATAGATGTTTAAGTGTATTTTTCACTCATTCAACAGAGAAACAAGCCGCCAGCTCTGAGACCTGCTGAGATTTGCCTGGCTCCCGAGCTGTCAGCTCCCGCCGCGGCTAAGGAAGCTCGGGGGCGTGAACGAAGTATGTGCGAGAGGGACTTTTCTCCATGCCTGCCAGAGCCCGGTTAGGTCAGGGAATTTTGTTCTAAACTGAGGTATAAGTGACGACATTATATTGGTTTCATGTGTACAAGGTAAAGATTCAACATTTGTATGTATTGCAATATGATGACCACAGTAAGTCTAGTTAACATCCATCAAAATAATGTAGTTAAAATTTTTTTCCCGTGATGAGAAATTTTAAGACCTATTCTCTTAGCAACTTTTAAATACGCATTTTAGTATTATGATTGTCCCAGTGCTGTACATGACATCCCAATGGCTTATTTATTTTTTACCTGGAAGTTTGCACCTTTTGCCCCCCCTTCACCCATGTATCTACCCCCTTACCTCCTGCCTCTGGCAACCACCAATCTATGAGCTTGGTTTTTTGGTTTTTTTTTTAGTTCACATATAAGGGAGGTCATATGGTGTTTGTCTTTCTCTGTCTGACTTACTTCATTTAGCATAATACCCTTAAGGTCTGTCCATGTTGTCACAAACGGCAAGATTTCATTCTTTTTTATGGCCAAATTATATTAGATTGTGTATCTCTACCACATTTTCTTTATCCATTCATCCATCAATGGACACTGAGGTTGTTTCCATATCTTGGCTACTGTAAGTAATGCAGCAATGAACATGTGGGTGCATATACGTTTTGAGTTAGTGTTTTTGTTTTCCTCAAGGGTTTCTACCCAGAAATGGAATTGCTGGATCACATTGTGGTTCTGCTTTTAACTCTTTAAGGAACCTCCATACTGCTATCCACAGTGGCTGTATAATAACACCAATTATGTTGCCACCAACAGGGGACGAGGGGTTCTGCACATCCTCACCCACATCTATTTACTTCTTGTCTGTTTGACGACAGTCATTCTGACAGGTGGGAGGTAACAGCTCATGGTGGTTTTCATCTGCATTTCTCAGGTCAGGGAATCTGATATACTGTGTGTGTTTTTCTACCCCAACTGAGTGAGGCTTTGTCCTTGCAAAGACAGAGGGGAAAACAAGACATTAGGTGAAATGGGAACATTTGATTTTAGCCTACACTCTTGTACTAGCATTTGCTTGTTTACATCCCACTTGATAAATGCCAGAGATTCTCAGTCCTGGTTATGTTAGAATCTCCCAGGGAGCTTCTGTGAACCCTGGGCTCCACCTTAAAGATTCTGTGATCTTTTATTTATAAATAGTTGGTAGAGTGGTAATAATTGGTGGAGCACACTAACATGCAGCCAGGGCCGAGAGCCACTGACGGGGACCAGTCGGATGTTCAGGAGCCTGGTTCCACCTCTTCCACTGGGACCACATGCCCCTTCCCTTGGAACCGGTGGTCAGCTGGTGAGTCCAGCAGTCTGTGAAGTCTGAAGACATACTGCCTTTCTTCTCTCAGAATTTTTGTTTGAGCTTTTGAATTACTTCCGGCTCCCATTAACCCAGAACTGGAAGCTGAGTGCGTGTTTTTGGAATAAATATCCCAATGCTTTTTTTTATACAAACAATACCTTATTCTTTCCTTCTATTACTGCCGTGCGCTGAGTGATGCTCTCAATTCTGTTTCCTACGTTGCTGTCAGCATCCAGGATAAGGGACTCTTCATTACTTGAGCAAAAGTCATACCTATTTTTAAAGAAAGGAAGTCATCACTATGTTGCTTTGCAGCCTGGTCCAGCCCATGGTAATGCGTGAAAAGAAAAATTTTCTTCTTTTCCTTAGATTCCTCCCCCCGCTAATATCTATCCTCAAAACTTAAAAGTAGCAAACAGATTTTGCCTGATCTGGGAAAAACCCTACACCAGTGTCTCTCCATCCATACCTTCCTGTTCTAAATGTTAAATATTAAATAAAAACGCATATTCAAAAATTTAGCATTTTGATTTTAATTAGTTCCTAGTGGAGGAGACATGCAAACACAGGGAAAAGAACGAAGTTACGTTAACGAATAGAAACCTCAGGGAAATAACAGCATTTCACATCTATAAAAGGATGGCCTTTAATGAGAAGACTCCGTATTACAGCTAATTTTTTCCAGGGCTAATTAAGTGTGTATGGAAATGCACATCACGGAGCAGTTATTATACTCAGTCTATTTCTTTTTGGGTTTTGGGGGCCATGGCAAACTCTTCAATGTCTCAAGCCTGAAGTATTATAAGTGTGTGGAGGTTATCTTTAAGATCTTTTTTCCTTCTAAAAGTCTACAAAGTCTTATTTAAGCAGCTGGTGGGGTACCAGACCTACATCTGGACCTTAGCATGGTCTTTCCAACGCCTTATCATCAGCAGATTTCTGTCCTCAGACAGTTTACTCCCCAGGTTATTGGTGTAAATCTCTATGGATTGTTTATTATGTCCGAC
Organism: Camelus dromedarius; assembly: GCF_036321535.1. Taxonomy (NCBI): domain Eukaryota; kingdom Metazoa; phylum Chordata; class Mammalia; order Artiodactyla; family Camelidae; genus Camelus; species Camelus dromedarius. Next base: position 66,385,784 of record NC_087448.1, on the reverse strand, counting down.
GTACCCGAGGTTATGCAGGAGTCAAAAATCCAAGCAACAAAAAAGACACTCAAGTCCACTCTAACCCAGGCGGGGCAGTAGTATCTTGACTGGCCTTGCTGTGCGATGGCTTTTCCCAAGTCAACACCCACAGAAACTGCCAGGCCAACCCTCTGAACGACCTGGGTTCTAGGGGAATCCTTTTTGCTCCAGAAGCTTCCACAACTGCTCTGAAGAAAGCCTGGGCTCCTGTGACTGACAGGGCCGCCTGCAGGTCAGTCCCGACCTGCCGTTCCAGCCTTGCCCATACCGGCACCCCTGGTCCTGGGTAAACCGCTGTTTGGTTCAGCTCCTCCCAAGAAGGCCTGAGTCGTAGTCTCACCCTGACTTCTCCTAGCTGTATGACAGTTTCCTGCTCTTAAAAACAAGACTAAATTGCCACCTGCCCTGTTAACCTCATGGGATTAGACAAGCACTAAATGGCTTGATTTGCTCGGAGAAGTTCTGTGAATTACAGGCACTGTAGAAAAGTGAGGGACTATTCTTCCTGTGTCACAAAGGGCTGCAACTGACCTCCATCCTCACTCACCAGCACTCCATAGACATTTGTAGACATACAGCCCTGGGTTTCTGAAACATACTGTTTCTAGTAGGAATTTTCATTGCTCTTCATTATTTTCAGACACATCGATGAGCAGAGACATAGCATCACTCATCGCCCAGACTTAGTAATTATCATGACTTTTCCAGCTTTGTTTCATCTACCCCAATTTTTAAATTTTTTTTGTGAACTATTGAAAGCATGTCATTTTAGCCCCATTTTAGTGCATGTGCCTAAAAATTATACACTTTTTCTAATTCAGTGACAACCCCATTATCATACCTAATAGCATAAGCAGTAATTCCCTGGTGCTGTCTGGACCTGATCCATACATCAGATTCCTCCGAATGTTTTTAAAATGTCTGTTTTTTACAGTTTAGAGTATAAGACTGAAAAAAAAAAAAAAAAAAGGACTAACCATTCCTTGAGGAATTTCTGTGATTTTGACCAGGAGTTCCTTATAATCATCAGGTGAGATAAATGAACAGCCTACCTCACTGATTAGTAGAGAAAACGGAACCAAAGAGAAATTACATACTTTCTCCTTTACTGGACATACTTCAATGATAGTTTTAAAGTCATGAGACAGGTCATTTTGCCCTATTTTTCACCACCAGTATCCTCCATTCTCTAGACGAGAACACCTGTTTTGAACTCCCGTTTGATCTCACATCTTTCACGCTCGCAGGGGCCCGTGTGCGCAGAGGTAATGGACGTGAACGCCTAGAGTCGTACTTGGTACTGCGACGCCTACGAGCTGAAGCTCTCTGCATCGGAAAGAGAAGCTTTTAATTTCATTCTTTCTTCCTCCAAGAAGTAGAAAAGAGAAGGGAGGCCTTAGACAAAGCTCTTAATTTCATGCTCTTGGTTGTCAGGAAATGCAAAGAAATTCGCTGGAGTAAAGCAGGTCGAGGCATTTCCCGAGGGAAACGCAGTCGGCTGTGAGTTCACTCGGGGCCGTGGCTGCCAACCTCCACCCGCCACCCACCCCCTCCCCCCATCCTACCCCCTCCCCCTGCCCACCCATCACTCTAAGGGCAGCTACTGACTTGCACAAGCTCTGGTAGAGAGAATATAGGCCAGACTGCCTGCTAGCTCCTCCAAACGAAAAGGACAGATTCTGTGGCTCTTTTCCAACTTGGGGCCTGTTATTTTTCCCTCTTTGTCATTGGAACCGTAAAAATAGAATGTCATTTAGAAGCCTGACTATATAACAGCACTTGAAAAGAGATTTAGGGGGAGGGGGATTTGCCACAGCCTTAAGAATACATCAAGCTCTTAAGGAAGTAGATTGTGCCATGTTTGAAGATGCAAAGATAATCACTGTGCTGGGAACCGTCTTGAGGGGGGAGGAAATCGAACAACAAGAGGAAAGCAGCGTTCGCTCCTGATTTCGCACAGGAAGCCCTCAGCACCTCCTGCCAAAGGGAGATAAGAAAGCTCCCAGGCACTATTCTGGACAAGGCCACCGTTATCAGCCTCAGCTCCTCGCCGTCCTCTCGGGGCTCCAGGCCCCGGGCCTGTCCTAATGAGCTTTAGGACTCCTACCTCCATTTGCATGCCGCACGCCAAGGACAATATCGTGGAGGTATTTATAACCTTGGAGAGGCGGGGCAAGGTTTCCGGGGTAAGAGTGTACTCCGTGTCATCTCAGCTGCCCCAGAGTGGAAACAAATTCGTTTCAGACTAGAGATTGATGGAAATAAATGAAAAGACTGCAGCCAATGACGCCTCCAACAGACAGAGCTGGGACCCTCCACGTGACACGGCAGTCAGTCGAATGCCACGTGGGAGACACCTGTGAGGCTCTCCCCTCTGGTCAACGCCACCAGACACGTGGTGGGGAAGCACCTCCCTCCGTGGGTGTAGAGGACGTTACTGACCGTGTTACACGCTCTGGGTTTTTTCCTGTCGCGCTAATGGATTCGCCCTGTTCCCTCCATGCTCATAAATACTTGACTCCTCGGTGGCCAAAGATGGATGAAGGCAGACCGGGGCCAGAGCAAAGGCAGAGCCAACCCTGGGACTCAAGCTACAATCTTGACAATCTTGACTATCTTGACTGCCGGTTCCAGCCAGCAAGCCACAGGTTGTAATATTTATACCAAACACTATGTGATAATACACTCTACTGTCATTTTCTACTGTGCTAAGTGACTCATACACACTGTCTCACTGATCTGTACAACATCCTGAAAAGTAGGCACTGTCACCCCCTGTTTAACCGATAAGGACACGGAGGATTAGAGAGGTTAAGGAAGTTAACCTAAAGGCTAGACAGCTAGTGAGCGGCAGAGGCAGAACCCGTCATCCTGGAGTCTGCGCACGGAACCAGCACACCGCGTGTGATGTGACACCCGTGGTCTCGCGTCTTCTGAAAACAAGCTGTTCTACGTCAGCGCTTTGTATGTGGGAAGAAAAGGCTTTTCAGGTGTTCACTACACACATCCCATTCCTGCACTGGGGATGAAATGTCTTTTTTTTTTTTTTTTCAGCCATTTTTACATAATATGATCAGCTTCTTCCCAAATTTGGCAAACAGCTCCCATCAGACACAACCAGAACGTACTGAGTGCCCACTGTGTGTGTGATCTGCCATGACAGTTCACATCTGTCACCCCAAGGTTTCTAAACTCAGTTCCCATGCACCCTCATGAATCCAGCACAGGAAACACAACGCAGACTGTGCACCCACAGGTACCCTCCTGGGCCCACCTGTGCTTTTCCTTAGGTGTTGGCTTTGAACCATTCCGATTCAGATGTCCTTGAACCCTCCTGCCTTCCGTTCCCCTCCCCCAGCCTAAAATGCAGAGCTAGAACTTTCTTTACAGGATGGATTGTTGTATCTGGGGGAACCAGAAGGGAGAGGTGAGCTTTAGCCACTCACGGTTCAGACCTGTGTTTTCTTTGGAGGGATTCTCATATGAGAAAACAGCAGACTCTCTGAAGAGCCAGAGGAGGGATGGTTCAGCCCTTCATTCAGCCCTTCTAGAAATTGCCCGGTTTAGTACTGTTATGTGCCTGTTACGGTACCCAAGACTCGTGTAGTTGCCCTGTGTGAAATTCTCATTTCATAAATGGTTTCTAGCATGTTTAATAACCACCCCAACACTGGAAGGTCTACTTTACAGCCAGAATCTTGCCTAAGAGTTTTGTGGTTTTCTTTTAGGGTCTCCTTCCACCCTATGATAAATGATGTTAAGCTGACCTTTCTTTCAAAATCTCTCTTCTGCTAAATCGGACTCTTGCTTGGCTGAAGGGATATCAGTTGTTGCTGGGCAGCTGGGGGAGCAGCTGTACACACTGAAGCTCAGCTAATGCTCAGCTACGCGGTGAAGCAGGCATCACGGGCCTCATCTCACAGATCCTTTTACCAATAAGGAAACTGAGACTCAGAAACATCAAACGTCTTGCTCAGATTCAGGGAGAAAGTAGCAGACCTGGGGTTAGAACCCAGTATTCCTCTTTCCACCACGGCAGAACTCAGTCCGTCACACAGGATGAATTCGTTCCCAAGGAGCACTGCCCCCTCCCCCCCAAAAAAACCTTTACCACCATGCCTCAGAGTCTCGTTTTAGAGAGGAAACTCTGGGGTTCTCTGAATCCAGCAGGTACAAAGTCAGACACCCAGAGAAGTGAAACACTAGCTTTCAGGGCAGAAGTAGCGCCTAGTCCTCTGAGGCAGAGGACAACTCAATAGTCACATTTTTAAAATTGAAGTACAGTTGATTTACAAAGTCGTGTTAGTTTCTGGTGTACAGCGCAGTCATTCAGCTATATATATATTCCTTTTCATATTTTTCATTATAGGCTGTTATAAGATACTGAATATAGTTCCCTGTGCTCTACAGTAGGACCTTGTTATTTATCTCGTCATTACATTTTTTACATACATTCTGGTTAGTTTTAGTTACGAAGATGTTTTAATGCTAAAATATAGAAAATCTTGGCCTTCTATAGGCTTGATGAATTTCATTATATTAAAAAATCTTGCAAAAATTTTAAAAATCCAACTTTTATCAACTTTTTCCCCCCTGATAACGTAACACTTTTGTCTGCATGATTCCAGAACATGTTTGGGATGAAGCTGGCCTGTTTTATGAAGAACACCACTACCTTTACAGCAGGCAGCTGGCTTTCAAGAGGGCCTGTGGGATGGGACTGGGGGACCACAGTGGGAGCTGAGCATCCCACCACCCATGGCTGCCTCCTGGGAGTCTGAGCCATTGCCCAGGAATGAACGTATATATTAATTTATAGTTAAAGTGTATTTAACTTGGGGAAGGAAAAAAGAGGCTCTAGAAAGCTCTGCAAAGTCCCAAGACAGTCATCTCCCCCTCTCTTCTTTTCTTTTTTGGATGATGAAAGGTGAGGGTTTCTTGCGTGGATTCTGCTTCTCTGTTTAATGGGATTTGACTGCACATGCTGGGAAGAGAATCCATGTGTAAAGAATGTGGAATCATTCTAAGTTAGGAAGCAAAGGGGTAGAGCAGTCAGAGTCAGTCGAGGAGGGAGGGTAGAGTTCAGTGGTAGAGCGTGTGCTTAGCATGCATGAGGTTGTGGGTTCAATCCCCAGTACCTCTGCTACAAATAAATATCTAATTCCCCTACTCCCCCGAAAAAGAGTAAGTCGAGGCTGTAAAATGTCTTTTTAAAAAGTGGAAAGAAGGAAAAATAAATCAGAGAACTGGCAGCCTGCCAGAGGGCAGGGCCAGGGCCGGCTCCCCATCGGCCCGCCAGCCTGCAGAAGGGCCTCGTGTAAACTTCCCGCTGCTACTAGGGGTGTTGTCAACACGTTAGTGACAGTGTGTCCGAGCCATCAGATTAACAGAATTGGCCAGCACTATCTTTTCCCCTTCTCTCACATTCTCTTCAAACAAATCAAACAATACAGGGGAGAGGATGCTGGCAGAGAAAGACGCAGCGTTGGGGAGGAGTGTTTAGACAGAAGGGTTCCTGCTCCTTCTGCTCCAGGAAAAGGGCCTGGGCCTTCGGGGTGGCCAGTGGGTCAGGCTGGGGAGATTCTGGAGAGGGGATTTTCCTGCGGCTGTGAGAGACCCTGGGATGCCCTGGATGGAGCCCACAATGAAAATGACTCCTCGTCTGAATGGAGCCGGGAGCAGGGAAGACTTCGGGGACTGACGGCTGTGGGTCAGCTCTTTGGACAATGGTGGAGTCCTGGCCACCTCTGTTTAGATAAGAGCTTTTCCGCGAGCATCTTGGCCTGCCTTGCTTCCTGCTCTCGAAGGCCCTGGGCTCCATTCACCCTCAGAGCAAGGCCTGTCTTCCCAGCCTCTATTCTCCTGCCTCCTCGCTCTCCTGCTCATTTCCACCAAAAGCCCCACGGATCACCCACCCCTGACGCTGACTCTCTCTCCTTTAGGGCCTCTGAGCCAGGGGCCAAGGCATCCTGACAGAGCTACACTGGGGCGACCGCGAGGCTGAAGGGTGGACACGTGCTCGGCCGCACCCAGACAGGAGCCTCCGAGAGGCCATCTATTTTCTTCATTCATTTTTCTTCCTAGTGAAAGACTGGCCAGCTGAGGAAGGGTGATTCGATAAATGAAAAATCTTAAGGGAAATGTTAGGAGTGGCTACAAATAACATCCTTTCCTCTGACACATTCGGGGAGTCTTAAGGTATCAACTCCCATCACTCAGTGAAGACTACTTCAAGCTATTGTGACATTTTATTCTCATAAAAAGGAAGAGAGCAGATTACTTCCTACATAGGGGTCAAGACTGAAATCTCCAGGAGGACGGCGGGGGCGGGGGTGGGGCATCACACCCAGCACGGATCCTACAGCTAGTCGAACCTGAGCTCAAATCACGGTTTTGCAACTTTCTGGTTACGAAACCCTGGACAGCAAGATGGGGAGAATCATCCTCCTAGGAAATTGCTCAGAGGACTGGCGGTCTTTTCCATCCCTTAAATAGTTCTGAAAATGCTGGCCCACACAATCCCTTTTAATAAATTCTGCTTTGGAGTCATGCCACCAGTCACCACGGAAGGAGGCTGTGGTGACCAGTCCCGTGACGCTCCCTGTAGCAGAAGCGTGGTCAAGGGGGTTATCTACTGCAGCCCACAGAGTGCAAGAGGAGAAGTCATTTTTCTCAGATCTCAGTTCCCTGAAAAGCTGTAGTTCTCTTGGTCAGTTTTTATCTTATGAGCCCCTTAATCTTGCAAATGTCTATTTCATTCCTCTTGCCCTCTCTTGACAACAAGTAAAGCACGTGGACCATACCTCTGTCCTGGTCTTAGCCCACGTCCTTCTCCTTTCATCCAAATTTGCTAAATTATTCATCATCCTTTTTGTGAACCATCATGAATTCTTTGCACACGGATGTGGCCTTAACATCGCCAACTCAAAAGAAGCACGCCTTACTGGTTTTCTCATAGGGGCTCAAAAACAAACAGAAGGGAAATCCTCAGCACACACGAGGGTGATATTAAGTGAATGACTTGTGAGACCTGGAACATGGCGGTCAGGTCATTAACGTTAGTGGTCATTTCATCACTGGACCGGATTGAGAGCTACTTAAGAGCGAGGACTGTGTCTTATTCATCATCTTAACCTCAGGGCTTAGCCCAGCTACCTGGGGGACCGCAGAAGAGCACAGGTGTCTCTAGCTCAGTGACAGCTCAGTGGACCCTGATAAGAGCCTGACTAGCTGTGGACTCAACCTCGTGTGTCAACCCTCCCATCCATCACTTACCTCAAACGTGTTGAAAAAGGGGGCACTGCTGACCCTCCAGTGACCTCACACATAACCCCTCAACCAAGCGCCATGTCACCACCTTTCAGGGCTGCCTGCTCCCAAGGAGGAGCATTAATGACACAAGGCCCTGGCTGTGACCTGGATGAACCCATCACAGCAATATCCGTATCTGACAAACTGAGAATCGTGGACAGTTTCAACTCAGGCAGTGACACTGACATGTGGAGAAGAGCCTTCTGGTCTACCAGAAAATGCTCCTCCCCTTTCTCACGGGTAGGCAATTACCAGCACCATCTTATTCAAACAAAAAATGATTGGTTCACACATATTCTATTTAAGAAGTAAACTCAGATCCTCCAAAAGAAGTAGAGGAATTAGTTCCTTCTGTTATTAAGAATATGTTACCAGAGGTAAGTCCAATACATGGGGAACCATCAGAACACAGCTGAGCGCGAGCTGGTAAAGCATATGGAGCCCGTGGGCCACCCTAAGCTTGACAGCGCTGGGGGCAGTGAACGTCTGAGTGAGTGAGGGAGAATTCACAAACGCCAGTAGGTCCAGGATATTACAACTCCTCTAATCTCCTGAACAATCTGAAAGCTCTATTTCTGGTCCCACCTTCATTGCTTTGGAGGAAATCAACCACCGTCAGAAGAACTGTCCAGAGAGCAAAAGCATCTTTCCCGGGAGAATGTTAACCCAATAGCACGGACCACTGTGTCAGGGGGTCAGCTTCCCCCGGACACTGGAGTGTAGTGATGCCACTTCAGAGAGAAGCAGCTCTGTGGTGGGCAGCCCCAAGCTAAAAACACTGGACAACTTTCAGCAAACTGAACGGCGCCAGCCCGGGCTACGTACTTCCTGTATATTATCTCATTTAATTCCTCTCAACAACCGTACAACGTCAGTGCTGTTACCTCAACCGTAAGGACCAGGAAATCTGGACCCGGAGAGCTGGTTTCCCTTGCCCCGAGCCACACGGCTGGTGAGGGGTAGTGGGTGGCAGAGCTGGGATTCGGGCCCAGGAGCCCGTGCTCTCACGCCCAAGGCTACGCGGCCCTGCTGCAGCCTCACACCCTGTAGAGTTGGCCCTTGGTGTCCGTAACACAGGCTTCTCAAAACATACTTGCTTTCTGGATCATGAGCTTCTGATAAAAAAATTACTCATCTGAATTTCTAAGTAGTTGATACAACACCGAGCCTCGCTGTGACAGATGAAGTGCCTGGTCGATGACGTGCTGGGAGGCCACTCATTTCCCGTCTCTGACATGCCGACCAGGACTGGGTTCCTACCAGGGTACCTGGAACTCTCTGTGCCTCATCGAGGAGGTCGCTGGAGATGGGAGGGCAGTAATCCCAGTACCCGCTCCCAGAAGTGCTGTAAGAATTTAGTGAGATAGCACACACAAAGCCCTTAGCGTCCTCCAGACAGGCGCTTAATAAACTTCAGCTACGAAAGGAATATAAACAGGCGCTGGGGAGGACAGAGCTCAGTGGCAGAGCGCGTGCTTAGCGTGCATGAGGTCCTGGGTTCAGTCCCCAGCATCTCCATTAGAAAAATAAAAATAAATAAATACAGGTAGAATTACCTCGCTTTACCATCCTCTACTGGCCATAATCTATTCGGCTCTAGGTAGTCTCCAAACACCCACTCCCCCGGCCCACTGAGTCCGCTCAAGTCCGTCCCTCTGCAGGAGGCCAGGGTGCGCCTCCGGGAAACAGCAGAGAGCAGACCACCTGGGCACTGGCCAGGGAGGGCGGGCTGGAGGAAAATGGCTTGCTCAGCTATGTAGCCCCCACTCAAGAAAGTCCACCTCAGGTCCAAACCCCCCTTTCCAGCTTGGGTTTTTATAATTTTTTTTTACTTTATTTTTTTTAGGGGGGAGGTAATTAGGTTTATTTATTTAATAATAAGTACTGGAGGCACTGGAGATTGAACCCAGGACCTCATGCATGCTAAGCACGTGCTCTGCCACTGAGCTGTACCCTCCCCTCTCCCCGGCCAAGTTTTGGTTTTTATTTTCCCCCAACCTAAGCCAGCCCAATGCCTCTTCAGCCCATTCCTATCCCCACACCACTCTATCCCCATCTGTCCCTCTCTCCTTCCACTTGACCTTCCAGTACCTTCCCCTCACCTTTCGGACTCAGATCTTCCTTCCCCCACGGTGCCGCCTCTAAACTGCACCACCTGCCACTGAAACCATGTTGGTTCACTGAGCCCCCCAGCTTACAAGCATCTCCCGTGGGGCCCAACACCCTGTCGTGGTGGAAGTGAGAAGACACAGAAATCAGACTTGGGCCTCGTCCTGGGCTCGCCATCATCAGCTGTGAGGTCAGGGATACTGGAGCCTGTTTCTCATCTATAAAAGAAGCTCTCTTTTTTTTTTAAATCTTGAAAATGCCTTAAATTCTAAGTGAATTCATCATTGAGAGGGACCAGCTCTAGGCACGCCAAGGCTGGGATTCACAGCCCCCGTATCCCCACTTCACTCACTCATCAGCCGTAAACCCTTAAGCTTTCTCATCTCCTTTAACCCCTGCCCTGTGTCTCTCGCATGAACAACCACGAGCCTCGTGAGGCCCGCTGAGGGCTTGCTGAGCCCTGATTCACAAAATTAATCCTGAACAATAAATGAGGGAATGGGACTTCCCTGCAAGAAATCAAATGACCCCACGGGCTGAGAAAGTCCCAGAGAGGGACGGCACTGTCAGGGGAAAAGTGCTAAATGAACACTTTGACTTGCTGTCCTCCTGAGGCTGGTCTTACTGAGGTTTGCTCACCCCACTGGGCTCTACACCTCATCAAAGGGTCTGCTCCCACCTGCAGGTCTGGGGCCGAACCAGCTCCACATCATCACTGGTTCCCAAAGAAACTGTGAACTTGGAGTCAAATTCTCCCAACAGCTGCTAACCTTTCTCCTCTCCTCTCCCATCCTCAGTTCAAGTCAAACTCAACTGGTGACAAGAGTAAACCGATAAATCAGGCCGGCGCCCTCCTAAACCTGTCCCCTCAAAGATCTCTGCTCCTTCCCCTGGGAACCTGCCAGGACCCCCCTCGAGGAGTCCCGCGGCTCACCAATGAACCGTAACCTTCTGAAAGGCCAGCCCCCTTGACCTTTTTCATTCCATTACCTGAAAACACCTGGGAAATGACTTTGAGTTTCAGTTTCCTTATGGGAAGTTTGGAGAAATTGTGTCCACTGTGCGCAATTGTTGCACAGATTACAGACAATGCATAGAAAGGGACAGACACTGCTTTGGCACCAGAAAGGGCTCACTGATGACATCCGTGACAGCCCTTGTCATTAAGTGGTCAGCTGCATTCAAGGGGACAAAACACCCTGTGAGGCTTCGAGGAAGTATGAAGAACAAGTATTGACGATCATTAGAAAGGCGCACCGGGGCCACGGTCTAAATCCATCACACCCTTTCCTTCTACTCAAATCCACCAGGTTCTGCTTCTCCACCTAAAAGGGCACCGAAGTGACATTAAAACCACACACTAGGGTCCATATTTCAAGAAACAGTCTCCCAAGGCAGTGGAGGTGTAACTGAAACGCAGCTTTCCAAGGAAATGGGCATGTTTCACAGCTGCTTTGCCCTGTTCATCTGTCACCTAAGGCCTGGGGTCAGGGCAGTAGTTTCTAGATTCAGTTATGAGAATGTCCATTCAATCTTTAAAATCTGTGAATATGTGCTGAAGAAAATTTGAGAGGTTCTGCCAATCTTCCCAAGAAATCTCCCCAAACTCTGCGTCCCTCCCTTCTGCTCCTCACCCTGGGAAGCCGCGCTGAAGTGTGCTCAGAAGACCCCTCTGAAAACCATCCGGCACAGACTTCCTATGACTCAGCGTTTTGGTTCAATTTAAACCCAGAATGAACCGTTTGATAGGAATTACAGGAGACAGTTAATTCATTAGAAACAATTTTTCATCCGACTCCCTGTATTCCCACGAAGAGTGGGAAGGGAGGAAAACCTCACAGAGCACAGAAAAGTGGCAGAGAGGCACTTGGCAAACGAGCGCCCTCTGTTCTCAGCACTTGCCTGAAACATCAATCAGGGCTGTTGTCTGAACGTTCACGCGGGGCAACCTGCACCTCCCATCCCGTAATTATGTAAGAGAAAGCAGGACGTGTCCCGTTAGCAAGTGAGCGCTCCCTTTTGGCTTGTGATGAAAGCTCCCTGTACAAGATGGCCAGCTCTCCCGCTCGGTGGCTCCTTCACGCTCAAAGTCCTGCTAAAGTGCGCTTTGGTGACACGGTCTTCTTAAAGTCCCCGTTTTGATTCAAGGTTTTGCGTGTGGCAAGTTAAAATTCCCTGTAGCATGCCTGCCCACATACACACGGCACACGGATGCAAACTGTATGTACACTAAGGGGAGAGCGATGGATATTAAAACGTGTGGTATGTGACCTTATTTCCAAAAGAAGAAGTCTGCAGTGGCAGCTTCCCTCAGACGTCTGACCTATATGCAGCCCCCAGGCAAGGGTGACTTGAGATACTCAAATTGCTAAAAACCTTCATTTTGTAGCTAGCAAGGAGAATATGGGACATAAAACTGTCTCGGCATAAAAATAATAGACATTCATGCTGGTAGTCAATTAAATTTGGGTCCTTGAATACATTTCTAATTAACTACCATTAACAATTGTTTTGTTTTTGTCCTGGTCATTTCACATACCCCACTGATGCACAAAACTGTGTTTCTCCCAAATGATCTATCCCCAACATGTCCCTAATGATTCAGGCCTTCCTTTCTTTGCCAATTTGGTGACGTAAACAACAAAGAAATGCAATTAGGCAAGCCCTCCTCAGAGTTCCTGGGTGCCCCTGCCTTCCTTTGGTTTGTAGGCCACCCTCCCCCCAGCCGCACTCCAGTAAAAACCCTAGCAAACCACACTCAGTCCTGGAGTGATCGCCTCCTCTAGACGCCCCGCCGCACCCTGCTGCCGGGGCAGAGGGCGAGGGTGTCAGAACTGGGGCATCAGATCGTGTGGCAGGAAGTACTATTTTCTACCCAACTTCTAAAGCGTGCAATTGAGACTCCAGCTCTGCCTGACTCCAGAGGTTTGGAAGCAGCTCCTTGAGAGCCATGTATGTCTATCCGGCTTTTCTTAAAAAATCGACTATTTTAGCCAAGGAAGTAATAAAGTATACCCTGCCCCCCCCACCCTTCCATGAGTTGAGAATCCAATCACTTTTTTTTTTTTTTTTTTGCATTCTAAAGGGGGCTCGCTGGCAAAAGGCCAAATAAAGCAAGCAAGGTTTTAGGGCTAATTGGGCGAAGAGTGAGAGCGCCTTCCTCTGTGTGGGCTGGACCATCACCGACCAAGGAACCCCCGGCTGGCAGTGAAGGACACGGGGCTCAACACCAGCGGTGGAGCAGCGGCTGTATTTTTTTTTCTTCACAGGACATTATTGACATTATAATTATGGAGTCAATTCTGTATCACAGAATACATAATTACATGTAAGACTTCTCTTACAACCATTCTACTTTAAAAAAAAAATAGAAGTATCATTGATTTGCAATTTTTTTAAATTAAAAAAATTTTTTTTCATTTTTTTGGGAGGAGGTAATTAGGTTTCCTTATTCATCTATTTTTAGAGGGGGTACTGGGGATTGAACCCAGGGCTAAGCATATGTTCTGCCACTTGAGCTATACCCTCCCCCCGATTTGTAATGTTGTGTTCATTTCTGGTGTACAGCACAGTGATTCAGTTATACGTAGGTAGGCACATTCTTTTTCGAGTTCTCATTCTATTTTCATAAGTTGGTTTTATTTTTCCCCTTTTAATTTGGCCCTGATCCCCAGAGTTAGCCCTTGGGCCAAATTCCTTTATAATTTGTAAGAAGCAGAAGGGAAAAAAAAATTAGTGCGCAACAACTAGGAAATTATTTCAAGCTTTTTTGAAGATGACAACGTAATTTTAAGCGACTTGCTCGTTCACTCATTCATAGCTGAGTATTATAGGAAAAGGGAAGCAGAACCATTACCATTTACAGAAGGGGAAATTGAAGCACAGATTAAATAACTGGCCAAGGTCACACAGAAGTCAGGGACGGTGCCAAGAATAGAACCCATTTCCTTGATTCCCAGTTCTCCACCCCTCAGCTGTGGAAGGGAGATTCTGTAGGTACATACACAGATAGAGTAAGGAATCACCAAATTCATTAGATTTTACATAATTCAAACATACATGCTAAACACAAATGGTATGTATCTGTGTTTTGCACCTGGTTGGTGCCCAGTAAATATCTGTGTGGTTAACAGATGGCTGACAGCATCTTTCGACTGAATACTGATGATGCGTAAAATGCATTTGTAAGATGTGAGCGTTGTCAACACAGTGGAAGTTTCTCTCTGCATATTGTTTTTGTTCATCACAGATAGCTGATAGAAAATGAGGCTTTTGCAAAGAGCCCAATATACCCAACATTTTTCCCACTGAAGACCAATAACACAGTATGTGTTGCAACTCTAGTGCAATTTACCAGGTTACTCATTCCCTGGCAGTTATAACCTGTGACTGTGAGATGCGGAGAGGGAATTAAAACAACCTGGGATCTGAAGACTGTCTGCTCTTATGCCAAGATGCCCTCTAACAATGCCCTCTGGGTTCCTCAAATCCATCCCATCCACTCCCCAAAGAGGGGCCCCTTCCCAGCACTCCAGTGGGGTTCCTTGTTCCTTCACAGACCGTCTGTCCTTCTAGGGGTGGGCGACCCTATCCAAACAAGGCTTCCTCTGAGACTGGACCAGCCCACCCAGGGCTGTGAGGTCAAGACCAGCTCACGGCACGGGCGGTTCAGGAGTCCTGCTTAGTCCCTCAAAATCCAGCGGGGGAGGTGAAGTTCTAGAAATCTAGTGTGGGCTCTCGGAGCAGGAGTCAGCTCTTGGGACCGTCCCACTCTGCCCCACGCCGGCGTCAGCCCACCCACAGGTCAGAACCACTTCCTCCCATGACGGGAAACAAATGAATGGGACAGGCCACCCAACTGAGAAGTCACTCATTCCCCCGTTCTAGCACTTTTGTTCATTCTTACTTTTACTTCCGCCTAACTTACTCATCTCTATTCCCATTTCCTTTTTGCTTCTTCTGAAAAATCACAGTTTCTACTTTCCTCACTCCTACCACCCAGACCTACTAAATTTCTACATCTAAAGCACAGCAAAATTACATTTCACTTTCCACAATTTGTGTTCATTTCTTAGCAGTATTAGGTAAAAATCCTCCCTGTTGTGAAACGAGTTCTACAGTAAGTGGAAAGCTCTGTTCAAGTTCCTTAAAAGTTTTGGAGCCTTGTTTAGAGACACTTACCCTGACACCAGCAGTAATTACACGCTCGCATTTCTGGAGCGCTCTATGCCTTTCCCAGATACATTACCACTTCCTCTGATCCTCATTCCATGACGTGTATGTAATTTTCTCTATTTCTTATGAACACAAGCTGTAAACTACACACGTGTGAAAGGAATTGCATGCTCCATACCCTTCCGTGCGCTCCCTGAGTTTATGCTCAGGCCAACAGGGAACAAGTTTAGGATGATCTATTGAGAAGTCCCTGCCAGTTGCTGAGGATGAGAAGAATCCCCAATTCCACCCCATTCGGTGTTAATAACTTATTTTAATGTTATTAAACATTCAAAAAGAACATTCTTGTCTTCTACTACTTGACCACCCAGACTATGCAGAAAAGTAAAAGGGGGAAAGATTCTGAGTTAAAAAAATAACTACCCTTCCCCTTGCCCTCTATTCTTAATGTTTTATAAAAACAAATTCTAGGTGAATCAAAAACGACAATGTTATTCAGTTACAACATAGCCCAGTAGCTTACCACACTTACTCTTTTTAAAGGAGGAAATTTCTGTTAAATGTATTTAATGATCCATAAAAATGAAAGAGTTGAGCAGTAGTCCTGATAATTTTAAAATACACACTTACTGGAGTCCAGGAAACTGTACAAGTTAAGTCTGCACCTCTTGACTTGAGATCCACTGACCAGCTGGCTATATTAAGCCAATTAATTTCGAGCTACTTTAAGCAAACATATTCTAACCTCTAAACTAAACTAATTTTTTGGTTGTGGTCCTTATATAGATATATCCCTTCACTAGGGCCTAAAATTCAAATACCAAGAATTATTCTACATATTCAAGAGCAATGTGTATGTGTTAGTCGCCTTTTGACGATCAGATCATGAACAAGTTACTGTGCAAATATGTACTATGTGCCCCAGAATAAATGAGGTTTTTTAAATTCATGAATAGAACATCCCATATTCAAATGTCACTAAAATTCCTGTCTGCAACTGAATCTAAGCATATAAAATAGACTTATATAAAGACATATTTGAAAGATTTTCACATTTAAAGAGGGTTTCACTTATCTGTCCATTTGAGCTTTTCTCTCTGTGACAGGATAAAACAGAGTTACTCTGCTTGTTTCCTAGTACACAAAGGCCCCATATCTCTCTCTGAAATATTTCTAAGTTAAATGTACTGATTTAACCACCAAGCATCAAATCTGAGCCTGACACAGGTAAGCTACTCGATCAGTCTGCTGACTTAAAAAACGAGAACTTCTTATGGAAAGGTGCATGTTCAGCAGATAATTTCAAACAACAACATGTTTTTTTAAAATAAATCATCACGAAAGAGTTAAAGCTTTCATTCTGGATCTATCTTGTGATTGGTTAAAAAAAAGAATGCGTTTAACATTAAGCGAGTAAGTCAAAAGGCCAACAAACATTGAAGACTGAAGGTACTGCTCTGAATCTTGAGAGAATTCCAAGAGGAGTAAGACATCTTTCCAGCCTCAGCAAACTTGCTCTGTAACGTGGGAGAAGGATCCCACAGACCAAACAGAAATCGAAAAAGAGGGCGACCTTTCACCTCAGCAGGTCTCATTCCCAAACTGTGTTTCACCAGCAATATTCAAACCTCGCTTTATTATATGCTCTCACTCATAATTGTTATTTTCACATAGTTACTAACTCTTATCCTAAATAGAGGTGAAATCTTAGATTTGCTACTGTCAAACAAGAAATTAACGTTATCTATAAAAGGCTATTTTATCTCATAAAAATTCAATCATACTTTTGTCCAAATCTAATAGCTTAAGTTACTTCGTTATTTTTAATTTATTTGCATGTTAGCACAAATATCAAGGCCTCAGAGGGTCCATAAGTGTGCATGCCTACCCCCAAATTAGCAAAATAATACAAAATCTCAGTAGATCTCACTTTCTTTTGGGTGGAATCATCCCAGGGATAAAAGAAGGTATTCAAGATTTGTAAGTTCTCCATATTTCTATTCTTAGCAAATGATTCAATCAGATGAGAAATCAGGTATGTGGAAACAGCGACTTCTCAAGAATTCTGTAATTCACCAGTAACTTTTGCAATCAGAATAACATGCATCAAACAGAAAGTTAAACACAAGATGATGGACTGGAAATTGTGGGTAGAATCTAGAAAACCAAATAGCCTCTTTTAAGTGTTGTTTATTTTTTGATCAAGCTGGGAGGATAAAGGAGGACTTCTGAGGAGGCGGGAGATGGGCTGGCACTCAATTCTGACAGATGGAAGAGCACTTACGAGCAAAGCCTGGGGAAAGGGGTCATCTTCCACAATGGGAAGGTTTCACGTCACACTCGATGCTTACAGGATGAGAACTGGGGAAACCCGTGTAATGACGCAGCACTGGAGCCCAAGTCTGGGCGTCCCTGAGTGGAAAACAAGAGACTGGAATTCCAACCCGAGTTCCAAGGATGGCTCACGGGGTGACCTTAATTCTGTCCCTGTGTGCGCCTATCCTCAAACTACAAACTAGAGAGAAAAATGATGAAACGGTTAGACACGAGCAAGGAAGAAGAGTAGATAATTGCCTGCCTTTCCCCAAGGCAGGGAAAGCCTTTGCCCTCAATGCACTGCACATCCCAGCTGCAGGCTCCCATCTGTGTCCATTAAAGACCGTGAGTCCACGTGTCAAAAAGCATTTGAGAGTTATTCCAGAAGTGAATGGCTCCTACCTTGCTTTGGAACGGTTACGGTTACAGGGATGCCAGAACCACCTGATCGTAGGCTGAGGGACACCATAGCTTGTACACGTCAGGATCTGTCTGCTGCCCAGTGGGTAGAGGATCGGGTCTGGAAACGATGACACAGCCTTTTCATAAATCTGGGGTTTCACTGAAAGGAGATAAAGAATGACAAAAGTCAAGACAGTTCTAATGACTTTCTCCTGGACCACATAGTCTCACTGGTTTTGATGTCAAGGAAACAAACACATGAACAAAAATCAAACCTTCATATTTGTCATTTTATGCCAATTTAAAAGAAGTAGAAGTGTTTTGAGAACATTTTAAAAAATGGATTCCATTGTACGTCCATTATGATCACAATAATTAAAAAAAATCATATTGCTTTATGGACGATAAGAAGCAAACATGACAGAGTTGTGATGGGGGAGGATATGGTTTTAAAACAATTATTTAAAATGTTGTTTTCTCTGATTTTGCTATACTGACTTTCAACTTGTAAATTTTCACTAATTTTATCCCTACCAGAAGCAGAAGAAAGCATGAAATGGCGAACTTACCATTTACAATCAGAGTGGCAGTGAGGTTTTTAAACACATTCGACTGCTTTATGCCCAGCAAGATTGTGTAATCCCCTGCGTCTTCTGCAGTTACATCTTTGATAATTAACGAATAGCCATGAACCAAGTAGCGGGCAGATTTCTCAGTGGCCGGTAACCCATCTTTTAACCTGTGGTTAAGCGCACGGTCAGTAAGTCATTTGACACTACCTCTCAGACATCACTTCAACATTGCCATTTAAGGACGTGAGCTCGTGGTTCTACATCTCAAGCCTTTGATCCTCAATATTCATTAAAAAAAAATGCACAGACTGACTTTCCAGTAAAGCCAAGTGTGATCTTTAGACTGGGAAACACTTCATGCTTGTTGGCAAAGAGGAAGAAATAAACTGAAGGAAGAAAGAAAAGTAAGTGATGGTTCACTGTATTCACAGGGATGCCGGTCACCACTATGACTTAAGTATTAACCCAGAAGCACAGGCTGATTCTATCAGAGATGTTTTTCAGAATTCTCCGCAAGGCTCCAATAGCCATATAAGCGTCATTGTAAGTCAGATCAACTAGATCTCTTCTCCAGATAAAAACAAAAATAGACTTTCCCATTGTGGCCTCATGTGGAGTTCGTATTAGTTATCTAAATGGTCACGCCAGTTGTCCTTTCATAAGCTATAGTGAAACCAAGGTTATCAGGGCTTTTCCCCTGAGGAAGAACAGTTAAGGCACAAAACTCACAAACAAAACATAAATGAACATAAAACTTTTTTTTTTAACTTTAGAGACAGAGTCAATGCCCAGGTATCATGCAGTTGCATACGGAACTGAGAGTCAGGCCTGAATGCTTGCCCCGTGCTGTGGCCTTGCCTTATCCATGTGAGCCTCAGTTTCTCTGGGTTTCTTAAAGATCTCTTTTAGCTCTAAAATTCTCTGATTTCGTTCAGGTACACAGTTCTTTAAATGGGCACCTTAAATCTGTGCGTAGGAAGCGACTGTTCTGCACAGAACTTTCGTGTGGGAACAGCATCCCGTCCTGCTCGTGAATGTGCCACAGTCACGGGAACCAATCCCCTTACGCGTGGGTCTCGGTTCCAAAGCAGCTGAAGTGAGCGTGCTCTGCTCTGTGACTACAGGTCCATATTCCTCTACATTATCTCCCATTAACAAGTCAGTATTTTCAAAAATGGACTGATTTTGCTTGTTTGCTTTAGGTTCTTGCTCCTTAGTTCCTGAAGAAATTAGTGGTGTTTAATAGATGCGGACGCGCTCAGACACTGAAAGAGGAAATACAGCTCCTCTGTGACTCAGTTCCTATTCAGGAAGAATGCACATTCATTGGAAAGTTACTACTCAACTCTTTAGATATTATGAAACCAAAAAGAATCTTTCTACTCCCAGCAGCACGAAAGGGCACAGTACAAAGTCTAACTTTCTCTCTAATTCCCAGTTAACTGAGGAGGCTGAAAACAAACACCACACCCATATGATCCTGAAAGCAAAACAAATCCTGGTTGAGGAGGTTCTAAAATGGCACCAGGTCTGTATTGTATGAGTGGTTTTTCTCATCAGTTTTGCACCATACTCTTTGTTTAGAATATGATGGCTTGAGCCAAAGATACCGGCACTTAAAAATGATTTAACAAAATGATGCAGATTTGAAAGATTACATTGTTTTATATCAGGTGTTGTGCTAGCATTAAAAAAAAAAAAGCAAAAAGCTGCTTAAGGAGTTTCTGAATATGCAAACCTTGAGCCAAAAAACACTTAATTGGTTCAAGGAGGTCCATTCGCGCACCCCTGCAACTGAATTAAGTATTGTCTCTATTAATGTTTGTTTAATTTTAAAACAGGACTGGAACTTTCAGCCCAGCTGTATCTAAAAGAATTATTTTCTGATAATAAAAGAATTATTATCCTCATGACAAGGGCCCACTTCTTCAGGGTTAATAGAGCATGTTACATATTCAAGATGCCCGGCATAGTCCATTCAGAGGACGCTGACAGCATAGGAAGGTTTAGAGAAGCAGAAGTTTAGTCACAGTGAGTGAACGACTACACTGAAATGAGCACTCAGAAACCCTCATCCCTCGCTCCATCCTGTTACATTATTTCCGCCACCCCCAACCTCTCCCACCCACACCACTCGCAGCCCAGCAACACAGTCTCTCCACGGCTGTCTAGGAAACTTATCTTGTTTTGTTTTGTTTTTCCCAAGAATTCAAGTCATCGGGCCCCTGCATCTTCTATTGACAAAGCCTATCTTAAACTGATATGAACATAACTGTGGTCCTACCATACGACTTCCGGCGAGGGAAACGCCTTCACTTTCATGGAGAGCCGGTAAGACCGCTTGCCAGCTACAGTTTCCAGCACAGGCTGTTTTCGATGCTTCACAGTGATGAATGCTTTATCTTTGAAAGGAGAAGGGACAAATCCATTAGGAAAGACTCTCTTTTTGTAAACAAAACAGTAACAGAAACCCCAACTCACTGCCTCCTTCAAGGAAGGTGCAACAAGAAATAGAGCTGAATTATGATCAAGTCCATCAGTGAGCCCACATATTGCTCGGTGAATAAAATGATTTAAAAGTTGCCTATCTGGTGAAATACTTTCAAAATCAAATGGTCCCAGAGACAGAAGTTGGAAACACAGAGGCAGGGCAAGAGAAGGGGAAACACTTAACCATCTATGTCACAATGACATAAAAAGGAGAAAGATACTTCTAAAAATCTACCTGGGCAATATGAGTGTGATGGGAGGAGGCTGTTTCACGTGCTCTAAAACAGTGAGTTTGATACAAAAAATCAACTGGAATAACCAAGACCACTGATAGAACGGTCCCTTCATTTCTGTTCCTCACAATTTTTCAACAGTAGAAATAAACAGTAGAAATAAAGTAGGTTTTTAAGCATTCTAAGTTTAAGTAGTTTCTTTATAGAATTTGCCTCTTGGAATTAAGCAACAATATCAGAATTTCATGAGAGTAAAACCAAGGATAAAAGAGCATCAATTCTAAAGTATTTATCACACCACATTTTCTTCTGAATTAGTAGGACCTGAGAAATTTCTCCCAGAAAATAAAGGTAAAACTGATTGTATTTTTGTTTATAGGAAACCCTAAAATAAGAATGCCACGGAGATTATCATACGATCTTAACTGAATCATTCATCACAATGAACTCATAAGGAAAGGTCTCTCTGCCCAAAATGCAAAAGTGTTACATTTAAAGAGCACTTGATGTGCTTTGCTCTTTGGCAGTGGTGGGGAGGCGGGAAATTGTGTTTGTTTGTGACAGTAGGCCTCTTGGCCAAAAGAAAAGTGACTTGTGTTGCAGAACCCTCCAAAATCTGCGACGATTAGGAAGCGGGGCGTGAGTTGCTTACCATAGACATGCACGGAAGTGTTGACAGATTTGAAGGATGGGCCACTCTTCACGTGACAAGTGTACAGTCCTTTGTCTTTGCTCTGCACTTTGTCAATAATCAGGATGCTGTAGAATACATTGTTATGGGAACTGCGTCGGTCAATTCTTCTCCTTATAGAAGCTCTCTTATTTATCTAGAAAGAAAATGCATGACAAATGTGGACGTAGTCACAGTTTGGGCTTCAAGTTACAGCGTTTCCCAGAGGCTTCCTAGCATGAGTATTCTATGCTAAGAGGCAAGCCCACCTCGACCAGGATGCTGGGAAAGCACAGCTCCATCTAGGTGTGTCAGATACGGGCTGCAGGAGCGTCTGGTTAGCACTTCATTTTCTTCGCAGGGACTTTCACACACATTATCTCCGCGGTGTCTCACCACAAGCCAGCGAGACTGATAGGGTCAATGCCCTTTTACAAATGGAGAAATTACAGCATCAGAGACACTGACCAGAGTAGGCTGGGCACTCAGGTCTTCTGAGGCTAAATCTAACAGCTTCCCTCCAGCACAAACCTGTCCTCTAAGCATGGACATCACACACAAATGCAGGCAGTAATTATCTTTAGTATCTGGGTTTAATGACAGTGTTTCTCTTAATAAGTCACTGTGTGGGTTTTCTTTTGCCTTCTTCCTAGAAATGAAGGAAAAGACCACGCATCCGGCTCCACCTACTAAGGTGTGATACTCCGGGCTTCATTGCTGTGTTGTTTGAGAAATGCTTGCCGGTTTCTGCTAAATCATGCTACGTGGATCTGGGGACACCCAAAGCCATTGACAAGTTCAACCATCGCTCTGGGAGTGAGTGTGGGGTAACGGGGGAAGGGGTTGTCCCCTCAGGGAGGGCCCAGAGCCGGCCTCAGGCTCAGCCGTGGAAACCAGCCACAATGACCCACTCCTGGTTTTGGAAGATGAAGTCACATTGCCTTTTCCTTTAATTGTCTCTTCCTTTCTTTCTTTTCTTTCTTTTTTTTTAAGCATTATATTTTATAACACATAATATGTTATTTCCTCCCTTCAGTTTGGCCCCATGAGAAGGGCTGGAAAAGCCTTTGGAAGCGGGCCAAACTGATCCCTGGGTCGTGACTCAGCCCTGCCCTGTGTGACAAATCCCACCCACCTGTCCTCTCGCTGCCCTGTTGGACCAGATGCACGTGACGCCACCTTCTCCACTCTCCGCACTGACCAGAGAGAGAACACCAGTCATCGCCATCAAAACTCAGAGAATCAATCCCCCGCACACCAGACTCAGGGATTCTGGGCAGCACTGTTACGTGGGTGTTACTTCTCCCTTCTCCCTTGGAGAATGCGTCCCTCCCCAAGTTCCAGTAACATCGCTATTGCTTCTGCCTCGGAAAGCAGCTGCCCCAGGATTAGAGCTGCTTTGTGAGCGCCGACGCCTCTAGCTGGGCACCACGATTGACGTTAAAATTAAACAAAATTCATTAATTTCTTCCAATCATTTCTTTTTTCTGTTGGATTATAGTTGACCTAACGATGTTGTGTTAGTTCCTGGTATACAGCAGTGATTCAGTTGTTTTATATATATATTTTTTTCTCCTCCATATTCTTTATCATTATAGGTTTTACAAGATATTGAATACAGTTCCCCGTGCTCTACAGTAGGGCCTTGTTGTTTATCTTTTTTAGATACAGTAGTGTGAATCTGCGAGTCCCAAACTCCAAATTTATCCCTCCCCTCCCATTAACCCCCTGGGAACCGTAAGTTTGTTTTCTATGTCTGTGAGTCTCTTTCCGTTTTGTAAATAAGTTCATTTGTCATTTTTTTAAAGATTCCTCATATAGGTGATACCATACGATATCTGTATTTCTCTGCCTGACTTATTTCACTTAGTATGATCATCTCTAGGTCCATCCATGTTGCTGCAGATGGCATTATTTCATTATTCATTCTTTTTTATGGCTGGGTAGTATTCCACTGTGTGTTTGTGTCCATATACTACAACTTCTTTATCCAGTCATCTGTCAGCGGACATTTAGATTGCTTCCATGTCTTGGCTTTTGTAAATAGTGCTGCTATGAATATTGGGATGCATGTATCTTTTCAAATTAAGTTCTCCACAGATGTATATCCAAGAGTGGGATGACTGAATCACATGGTAAGTCTATGTTTAGTTTTTTAAGGACTCTCCATACTGTTTTCCATGATGGCGGCACCAACCTACATTCCTACCAGCAGTGTAGGAGGGTTCCCTTTCCTCCACACCCTCTCCAGCATTTACCATTTGTGGAGTTTTTAATGATGGCCATTCTGACCCATGTGAGGTCTGAGGTGATACCTCACTGTAGTTTTGATTTGCATTTCTCTGATAATTAGCAATAATCAGCATCTTTTCATGTGCCTGTTGGCCATCTGTATGTCTTCACTAGAGGAATGTCTGTTTAAGTCTTCTGCTCATAAAATTAAACAAAATTAATAATTCAGTTCTCAATACCCTATTGTCACAGTATTTGCATTTCTCATAGTATATATACTTCCTTGTTCCTGAGATTTTGCCCATTTTTCTAGAATGTTGACCTTTTTCTTATTGATTTGTAAGCATTCTTATACATTAAGGAAATTAGACTTTTGTCTGTGAGATGAATTACAAAAAAATTCCTCCATCTGTCCTTTGTCTTTTGACTTTTTTATGGTGATACGATTTTTTGTAGTTAAATAAATGGATTTTCTCGTTTAAAAAAAAAAATCAGTTCTCAGTCCCACTAGCCACACTCCAAGTGTTCATTAGGGCATATGCAGCTAGTGGTCAGTGTATTGGCCAGCAGAGCTATGGATTGCTTCTATTACAGAAAGTTCTCCTGGACCGTGCCATTTTCAAAGGTTACTGGCATTTGATAGATGTACTACCCTACTCTTACTTACAGTAGCAAAACCAAGAGGATGAAAGTTTCTTCCCTCTTTGCATTTATTAAGAATATATGATTTCTGAGGTGGGGTGGGTATAGCTCAAGTGGTAGAGTGCATGCTTAGCACACATGAGGTCCTGGGTTCAATCCCCAGGACCTCCATTTAAAAAAGAATGAATATATGATTTCTATCAAAACCCAGAAAATGTTGCTACAAGTCATAGCATTTTTATTTAAATGAAACAATGCCATTTTCTAGAAAATACTTTATGACTGATGAGTTATTAATGTGTCTCTACAGCGCACCTGTGACACAATTTTTGTTGCCATTTGTTGTTATTCTATTTTCATAGCAAGAAACGTTGATGAGAAAAAATGAGCTTGGGTACAAGGATATATTGTACAAAGAATATAGCCCAATATTTTATAATAACTTAAGAGTATAATCTATAAAAATTGTGAACCACTATGTTGTACACCTGAAATCAATATAACATTGTAAATCAACTAGACCTCAATTAAACAAAATTAGTTTGGGGCCAATGCATCAATTGCCCATACGTAATTTAATCACAAGCTAACTTCAGGACTGGGTCACCTAAATGCTGTAGCAAATGATTTAGTTGGGAAATGCCGCATAAATCATATAGACGCACGAGAAATGGGGCTGGAAACACTGTCAAATGTTTCTGAACAGTTTATCATAAATTGTCCACCTACACATTTTTAAAACAACGATTGTTTGCAAGGATGTTTCATTTGAATAAGGGAAGCCAACTCAACCTTCCCTCTTCTCGTTTTTCTGAAGGACAGAATCGCTCCTTTGTCACTGAACAAACAGAACACCGGGACGGCTGAGTTGTACTATCTTTCCCAAACATGCTCCAATCAGGTGCCTGCCTGTCTGCCAGTCCTTTAAATTAATGTGCTGACAACAACTTTCTGTTGTTATTGTTACAAAAGATAGCCCCTGCCTGGCACGCAGTGATAAATTTCTCTCTCATCTCTAAATCCTCGAGAATAGTTTCCAAGGAGGAAACAATCCCTTTTTCCACCCAGAATCCTGCAGTAGAAATGCCAGCCTATACACTTCAAAACAAAACCTCCAGACATCAAAAGACCCTATCTCTGCATATCACACTCATGACATGCAAGGCAGGGGACATTTCCCAACCCAACCCAAAGCTTCTGTATTGACTCAGACGGCTACAGGAGTCAGAATATTCTGATTTTCCCCACATCAAAAACTCAGTGTAGCCTTTCAGTGGCTAAAACGAAATATTGTCCTGTAGAAGAAAAGAAAAGTGGGTCACTCACTTCCCCAGGGTAACTCCAGGTCATCTGAACTCTCGTGTTCAAGGGAGTCGTAGCCGTGCAGTTGAGGGTGAGAGTGTGGCCTCTCAGTAACCTGGCTGGGCTGGGCGTGCTGATCTGGACGTCTGTGATTGTGGTGGCTGCGAGGATAAGAAATAACATTAAAAAAAACAAAAACACAAAACAAACAAACAAAAAACCCGTTTCATTCAGCAGAGAAGCCCCTGAGCGCCCTGGCTCGTGCTGGCGCCTCTGGAGGCCACTTACTCTGTCGGAGTGTGAGATAGTTGGTCTTGAACGAGTGCCCGCCGACAGCCGTTTCACAGGTCAGAAGCCCGATTTCCTTGTAGGTTGCCCGTGATATTGTAAAACCCTTCCTGCTATCCCAGGTTATTCTTTTCCCATCTGGGACCAGAGTATCAAGTGGAAACTGGAAAAGGAAGCAACAGGTTTTAGCAAAACTGTACTAGCGCCGTGACAGCAGCTTCAGTCGCAGCTTGTGGAAATGTAATAAGTCCAAGATGAGAATGGCGCGGGTAGAAACTCCTGTTTGTTGTAATTGGTTCTTCGGTTTTCCTTGCGTGTAGCAAACTCTACATTTACTATGATAAGTTATGGTAAACATGATTTGTTACTGGCCTTTGCAACAAGCTGCATCCACCTGGGACAGACCTAGTTGTCACGTCAGCCTCCGGGTGGGAGCCTGAATCTCTTTGGCCTCTGGGAATCCTGGTAATAAACTGGCCTTATGCTCAATAAAAAAAAAAAAAAAAAAAAAAAAAAAAAATTAGTATTTTTTCCATTGGGGCTGCCGGGTTATCCTTCCGAGTCTCACCACCTGGAGCTTTTAACAAGCCAGACCTTGCCCTCCCACCTTCACGTGACTTGTTAAAGAGGTGGCTGCCTGAAAAGGATGGTACATAATTCCAGGTCCCCCAAGACGCTAGCGTTCACCTGACACTCACTGGGGTTATCACTCTGGGGAAGACTGAGGGTATCGACTGCCTCTGGGAGGGAAACGCCCAGAGGCTGCGGCTGCTGAGCGTGAAGAGAGCAGAAAAGAGATGCAAGGCCAGAGACAGTTATGGATGGAGTGCTCTCAAATTCCTATAAGTCCCAAACCCAGCGAGTCCAAACAGAAGAGTCCACGGTTTGAGTCTCTCCTACTGCCTTTTCCTATCTGCCAAGGACGTAATTGAAACCATCGGCTTTGGGGTTGACTTTGTAAAGGGTCATCACCCCACCAAACTCCCCTGATGCCAGAATGCCTGCCACTTTCAGAGGCTGAAACCTGCCAACTACTGTGATTTATCTCCAGTTGGACAAGGGGGGAAGTATCAGATCACCCTCCCACAATGGGTTATAAAGATTCACAGCATTAGCTGTCATGAAGAAGTTTCAAATCTTTCCTATCTTCTTTTAAAAAGTACATCTCAGAGGGTAGGGTACAGATCAGCGGTGAAGCACATGGTTAGCATGTTCGAGGTCCTGGGTTCAATCCGCAGTACCTCCATTAAAAAAAAAAGTACACCTTAGATCACTCTACCCACTTAGCATTTATTTCTATTGCTTGTGGAAGGAGATAGAGGATAGATAGCTGGGATGTGTGATCCAGCAGATTTCTATTCCAAAAGCCTCTAGTTCCCTCTCCCAGTGAACACGCCCGTGTGGATCCATGTTCCCAGAGTGCTACCTGGGTTTGAGACGAACTGCATCCTGTTTACGCAAAACTGAAAGCAATGAAAGGATGCATTTCACGTTTTAGTAAATTAGGATTCTACTTGTAAATTTACGAATGCTCCACATTCAGCGGAGGGGGAGAACTTTCTCTTCTAATTTGGTGCTATCAAAGGAAAAACTCAGAAAAATGTACGTCAGGGACTGAAATTTGTGATGCTTTAAAAACATGTGAAGGAGGGGACAGCTCGGTGGTACAGCATGTGCTGAGCGTGCACAAGGTCCTGGGTTCAATCCGCAGTATCTCTGTTAAAAATAAATAAATAAAAACCTAATGCCCCCTCCCAAATTAATAAATAAAAAATAAAAACATGTGAAAACAAGCATGCACTGAATCTTAAAAAAAGGTTGGTTGATGGCCTTCCTCTGCACCGGTTAAAAACCCGTGAAAATTTCCTGTAAGGTGTTTTCTTAATCTATCCATTACTGTCGCTAGGAGAGCTCCATGGACAAAGTAACTTTATTTCTAGCTGATAGGAGCTGAAATAACAAAAGACTACGTAGCTCATGAGCTGTGTTGCTGTATGTCAAGAGGCAGACAGGTGAACAGCCTTGGGAACAAGCACTCTCTCCAGCTGACCAGGGCGCGGCAGAGCGGGCGTGGGAGGGGAGGGCGGGCCGGCAGATGGGCAGCAGGGACGGGGAGAGAGACGGGGGGGGGGGGGGGGGGCATGGGGACAGGGAGAGGGGAGAGAGACGGGAGAGAAAGCTCCTGGATTAGAATATCTGCAATATATCTGCGGCAAACCAAAATCCCCGTTAGAACAAAAAACAAGAACTCTGTTACATGCTGTCAATGTAACAACATTTTAACTTACTCAGAATTACCTTTCCGTTTGTGATTTTTCTATCATTCCTGAGTGAGGCAAGTCACTCACATTCTCTAAGAATGGAAGTGACCTATAAGAACATAGTAATAAAGTCGTCTCTCTCTCTCTCTCTCTCTCTCTTTGTATTATAGATCTGGGTGGCAGGACAGAGAAAATAAGCTTTTTCCCCTGGAATGTTTGCATGTGGGAACGTGAGAAAGTTCCTCAAACAGACCAGCGATCTGCATCAGGGCAAAAAGGCAAGGGGTTTGAAAGAAACAGAGAAGTTTCCTCTCCTCATGGTTTGTCCCATGTTAATCATGGAGTAATTACAATCCAGGACTAAGAGTGATGTCAGGCCACTGAAAACATCGCTTGATAATAAATCAATTATTGGGCATCTGGGGGTTAGATGTATGACATTAATAGCTAAGCCCTGAACAGGGCTCGGGCCAGGCACGGTCCTCAGTGCTGTTCACACAGCTCGGCACATCACCGTCCCAGCAGCCAGGTGAGGTGGCTGCCCCTGGAACCGCTCCCATCTCTCAAATGAGGACACTGATGTGGAGAGAGATTTGAGAACTTGCCAGTTTGTCCAGCAGGTCAGTGGTAGCAGGTAAAGAAAGAATCCAGGCAGTGTGGCCCCGGCCCCTGCTCTGAACACTCCCGTCTTCCTCTGACACCAATTCCAATTAAACTATTAGCAAAGGATGGCAAGAAGCCAGAGGGAGAAGTCAGGACCTCGGCTCCAATGCCCAGGGGGGCCCGGAGGTCCCCAACCCCCTGGGGATCTCCATTTTTAATTCTGCCAACGGAGTTTGGCTCCTCTGGTGTTTCCAGCTCCAACATACAATGATTTTATAATTCCTGGTGAGGGAAGGGAAGCCAGAACCTGTCACCGCTGGGCTATACTGAGGACTTAAATCAAGAACGCGGGAGGGTGAAAGCCAGGGAAGAAGACAGGCAGACCACCCATCACAGCTCAGGACTCAGGGGCAACCTGCAATACTGCAAATCGCTGGAGACTTTTTCCGACTTGACTACTGTCGCCACCAAACACTTGCTGAGTCCCTACTCTTAATGCTGCCTTGGGACAGCCTTCACTTTTCCTCTAAAAGCTCCGAGCTCTCAGGATTCACTGTGATTTCCCTTTTGGGAAGGTTTTAATCCAATTCCCAGACTTAGCTTACTCCTGAAGTTACTGCAGATGAACTGGCTGGCACGTCCCATTTTAGGTTTTTGTTTTGTTTTGTTTTTATTAGATTTTACCCTGAATCATCATCTTCTCTCCGTGCACAATTTACAACATAATATGAAGAACAATCTCACTTATAACTTCCTTTCCCTTTTTTCTCCCCCTAAGAGGTTAAGTTTGGATGTCCAGCAGGAGATAAGGCTTTTGTTACCAGGAACTTCCCAACTCAAAGCAAAGCAAGAGCTCTTAAATGCCCAGAGAGTCAGACACCCAGCCTGACAGTTCTGCCTTGAGCAAAAATCTGGATTATTGATTTATATGCACAATAGAATTGGATTTTCTGACATTTACATGCATTTGAATTGGTGGCAATACATAGAAATTTTCATTTCATTTTCCTTCTTTCATTCACATAGATTTATGCTTTAGACATTATCATTTTATTCCACTGAAACGCATGCATGGATATAACTTCCAGCACGGCATACACTTTAAAGTAAAAAGCTGTCATAGAAAAGTCTACCTAGAAATCGACAGCCCAAAGGTCTATGAGAAAAGCATCCCAGAGAGATAAAACGACTCAAAATTCGCCGTGCTCCCTGGCAGCAAAACTACTGGGGGAGTAGCACCGCTCGGCTTTACCTTTGTTAAAGTGACAGTGATGTTGGGTGACGTGACCCGGCACGGGATGACGACCTCCTCTCCTTCCGTCATGTTTATGATTTGGGGGATTTCGCTGTGCATCTCTAGGAAAGGTCTACCTGTATCTGAATAAGAAAATGAACACACACACACATAAATGATCGTACTGTGAACTCGCGGACTCCGGAGCTGGCGAGGCTACGGGGGCCTTGCCGCAGTTAACATCATTGTCCAGGAACCCATAAATCCACGTTCTTCTGAGACTGGCCCTCTGTGTTTCTGCCCAGAAAAAAGAGTGCATCTCTAATAAAAACCTAATCCTGGTTCGGGCTTGGCCTCCGATCAGATTGCTCTTATGCCTCCTTTGCAACTGCGACCTCTTGGGGGTGGGCTGGGGAGGTGTTTAGACCACTAAGGGGAAAAGCCATAAAAGGGCAGGGGGAGAGAAAGGTGAATATTCCGCATAAACTTCTTCCCACAGCTATGCTAAGTGCCTGGGGAGGCGCCCTCCAGAGCCTTTGTAAGAAGTCAAAGGGGCTGGGTGCAGGTCAGCTGTCTTTGGGGCACAGATGAGGGCGGAGAGGGTGATAGAGAGGTGTCAGGTTGGAGGGGCGATTAGCATTTGAATGACAGAAGCATCGCTTCCCGGTTTCTAGACCTTCGTGGCAACTACTAAGGAAGGTGCGAGCGACTTCAGGGCGGGGAAGGGCTGGAGCAGCAGCGTGAATCCTGCAATTATTTCACATCTGTTTCCTTGGCTTGCACTGCACACCTACTAACAGCCAAGTATGTGCACGTGCACGCAGAGAGGTCTGGAAAAGGCCACCCTTAAATGTGCGGCACTGGGCTAGTCTCAGGGGTCAGAAGGGCTCAAACCACCTACTCGGCTTCCCTGTCATCCCTCTGGACCAGAATGGGCTTCGGAACCTTTCAGAAACATTCTCACAGTCCACCTGGCCCTGGCCCTCGGGAATCCACCAACAACCATCCTTCAGAAGGTGCTCTCATCTCCTCCCCTTGGCTCCAGCCTTAGATGCCCGGATGCAAAGACGTCCTGTGTTAACTCTCTGTCTGGGCCTGAAAGAACTACCTGAGCCTCCACCTGCCTGCGGTAGCTTCGGAAGCTCATCTTGGATGCTGGATGGAGAACAAAGCGAAGAGTAGGCCATGGCTCCCAGACTAAATGGTGGCTGTGGACATCACTGTGGGTCAAACTGTGCCTCCCTGCCATGATACATTCTAACCCCGGTACATCAGAATTTGACCTCACTTGGATCAAACAGGGTCATTGTCAATACGATTACTTCAGTTAAGTAAGGCAGGCCCCATCCATTAAGACTGGTGTCCATGTAAGAAGATGGTCAGAGGAGGACAGAGCGACGGGGAGAACGAACGTCAGGTGAAGACGAGGCAAGGCTGGAGTGATGGAGCTGCAGGTCAAGGTGAGACAGGAGGGAGGGGGCAGGGTGCAGCCCCTGAAGGAGTGACACAGCAGGTAGAGATCTGACTCCCAGGAGACCTTGAGGCCCGAGGTGGTGGGAGACTCCCAGTAGACCCTGAGCTTCATTTTATGCTCATTGTAATACATCAGCAAGGTAAATGGCACCCCAACAGGCACCAGGACAGTTCTGAGGCTGGCCATAAGGGGCCGAAAAGTGGGCTGTGGCCCACTCCCTGGGAACCCCCAGCCCTCCCCCAGAGTAGTTGGAATAATCCTCCCGCTTGCATGTGAAGCTACCGAGCCCCTAAAAACTAACCACCCCGCACCCTGAGGTCTCCCTCTGGCCTTCTGAGATGGCCCACACTCTGTCTATGGAGTCTGCATCTCTCTGAATAAATCTACTTTTGGGGGGTGGGGGTATAGCTCCGTGGTACACGCATGCTTAGCAGGCACAAGGTCCTGGGTTCAATCCCCAGTACCTCCATTAACAAACACAAATAGCTAAAACATAGATAGATATAGATATAGATAGATACACAGATACAGATAAAAATAAATCCACCTTCACTCAACTATGGCTTGCTTTTGAACTCTTTCCTGTGCGAAGCCAGGGACCCTGACTTGGTTGGGTGCATCCCAGGGACTCACCTGTGACCTGGAACACAGCCATCCTCTCGTGCCCCGTTTTCCTGTATCAAAGGACCGCCAAGGATTGCCAGCGGCCGCCAGAAGGCAAGGAGAGGCAAAAAAGGATCCCCTAAGGTTTCAGAGGGCTGGCACCTGGACTTCAGAATTCTAGTTTCGAGGATGTTAGACAAGAAACTTCTGTACGTTTAAACCCGCACCCCCACTGGCAAGCAGCACTGCCGTAGCCTGCTGAACATGGGAGAGTCGGACACACATTCGAGGGGGCCCCAGAGAGACCCGATCAGCACAGTGTGCCCTGTGTGCCCCGAGAAGCCGCAACAATTCCTACTGGTCCTAGGGGGAGCCTTGCTAAGCCGGCCCTTCTGTCTGATACCCTCTCGGCCCCAGCCCACCCTGGGGGCTTTTCCACCACCCCCGCACATTCTCCTATGACCACACTTAGAACACTTTGGATGAAGGATTCCTAGAGGAGAGGAGCCAGGCCATATCCATCTCTGCCTGATGGGTATTAAATGAACAAATGAACAAGCGAGTGAACTACTATCCAGCCCCATCATTTTAAGGGTGAGAAAACACGTGTAAAGAGGTGAATTGTCTCACTGAGGTCAGAGCCAGGCCTGGAGCCAGTCCGTCCTGACCTCCAGCTCAGGGCTCCTCCCCGCCCCCCTGGATGCAGACCTGGATGTCCTGCCTCCTTCTCCCTAGGTGGGGCCCCCTCCTCCATCCAAGGAAGGGCTGTAGGTGGCCACTGTTTTCGGTTCCCAGGGGAAAGTAGGTGCTATGTCACACCATCTAGTGTTGGGGGAATTCTGCGACAAGGACACTCACCCAGGGCAGAGCAGTGGGGCGGCTTTGGGACTTGGCCAGCACGAGGCTTAGAGTCAGTGGCAGGCAACAAACAGAGCATGGTTAAGATGTCACCCTCTCCAGTCTCTAACCCCTTCCTAGCTGTGAGAGCCAGGCAAACTCATTTTACACTCTGTGCCTCATTTGTAAAATCTGCCTCAAAGGGTTATTATGAGGGTGACGTGAATTCATACATGTAAAGTGCTTAGAACGGTGCCCGGCAGACAGTACTATGTATGTGTCAGCTGTTGATTTTCTTCTTCTTATGAGAGATTGGAACTTAAGGAGAGAGGGGGTTAGGATGTATTAAAATCACAAATTATATTCAAGATCCAAACTATAAAAAGTATAAATATAGGGAGGGGTATAGCTCAGTGGCAGAACACATGCCTAGCATACACGAGGTCCAGGGTTCAATCCCCAGTGCCTCCATTAAATAAATAAACCTAGTTACTAACCCCTCCCCCCACCAAACTGTTAAAAAAGAACAAAAGCATTCTGAGATCAATAAAAATTAAAAAGTATAAATATATACTCATATAATGGCACAGAAAATGACAAAATGAATACACTAAAATCTTAGCAATGATTATCTTTGAGTATTATGAGTTATTTTATTTACCTTCTTTTGTATTCGTCAAATTTTCTAGAACAATCGTATTATTTTATAATAACATTTTATTTTCTGTCTGATTTTTTTAAATTGAAGTATAGGAATAACATTTTAAATTACTGTGTCTAAGTCTCAAATTCTAAAGCATCATCCATTTTTACTTGAGGAAAACTATAAATTTTGTGTTTGGCTTACTTCAGTTTTGTCCAAAATAATAGAACGAGACACTAACTATCACATTAGTAGTTATATGTCTATTAAGAAGGCTCACTGGGGGGTAGCAGCGTTTGTGGAGAGGAAAAGTTAATTACACAGAGACAAAGATTCACTTATCAGCACGAAATTCCTCCCCTAAATAAAACTGCTGAGCTAGACGTTCAGGCAGGGACTACTGGGATTTGATCATTCTTTTCCTTCCTCCTGTGAGTCTATATTTTTGTCTCCTTTGTGAGTCCCAAGGTAAACATAAACACCAGGAAATGGCTGAATTCATGTAACTGAACTGTAAATCCTTCACATTTCATTTAGTATCTCCTTAAGCAACCATTTTCAACAAAGGACACTGCCATAAAAAGTTCCTGCAGGAAATAGTAAACATCAGGGTGGTCATTTTTAGGCTAATGAATGCCAATTCCGAAAGAAGAGAGAAAAGGTTAACGCAACTTTCCTTCGGTCGGTTGTTCTGGATCCCTCAAACACCTGAATGATATCAGAGCTATTGGCCTTTAAAAGCCAATACCCATTTTAGCACTGGGTCCCCTGCAAGTCTGTTCCTAGATATCAGAACTTCCCTGATTTGTGTCCATCCCAGCACAGTGCAAAACACATCCTTCGCAGCACAGTTAGGAGTGGCCTTATAAACCCACTATGCTGGCAAATGAGCTTATGCCTGTAGATACACACGCACGCACGATCTTCTCTGGGCTTATTAATAGTATATTTCCTCTGCAATTTGTTTCAAGGAAGGGCTAAGAATGCACTTGCCTGACGTACTATAATACAAACATTTTTTGTTTTGTAGGACCTAGATACGGAAGAGGTCACGGTTCCATTAATATCACCAGTAAAACCACTTACTACTCCCATAGGATGCATTTGTCTTTGTCACAAAATTAAAAATGACTTCCAAACCCAGCCAGCACTGCAGAGTGGTTTCCTGAGCCCAAATTGGCTGGTTGTTGAAAGAGTGAGGAAGAGCTGCTCCCGAGACTGCCGGTGTACCCGCAGCTACAGACACACTGTCACCAGGGACGCATGCCAACACACAGCTCTGGAGAGGTCACGCCACCCACTCCCCCCTCTGAACTCTTAGAACTCAAAGCAGTGACAGGAAACTGGCACAGAATATGAGGTTTTCCCATCCAATGGGAGTAGCTGGGCTATCCTTCAGGACGAGCAGGCTCGGACACAGGGAAAGATCAAACAGGGACCCTTGCTCAGCGTGGTATTACACCTGCTTTTTAAATGTGTTTTTTCCCTTTTGAAATCTGTGATCACACTGGCACATCACAGCACACAGACATCGAGGCCCCAGCGTGCCAGTTCTCATTCCACTCCATTTCCCAACGGTATAGCCTGCGACTTCTCCCACTGGGCTTGGAGCAAGTGAATGACCCAACGAATTTAGGGAGCTTTTCTGACTTGAAGAGGAGTGCAAGAGTAAACATCTTGCTTCCTAGCTCTTGTCTCTTCCCATTTTTCATAAACTTTTTCTTGCTTTCCTTTCCCTTTGATTTTATTTTCCTTACCTCTAAGTCCTGGTCATAAGGACTCCTAGTTATTTTCAAGGAGGACGTGATGTTACTTTATTGAGGATGAAGTGAAGAGGCTCAGAAACTAATTAATCCATCCATGAAAAGGATTCTGTCTAGACAGAGTTTTCACATCATGCAAGTCTTTGTGAACCACACCTAGTGCTCAAGGAAGTTTGCTGATTGGTGAAGTATTTCATTTGAGATAAGAGCGAAAAAAAAAAAAAAAAACGGAGAAGAGGTAATTTCTTCATCGACTTTCATTGCCCATCAAAGCTTTGGAGCAACCACAAGAAAGCTGAAGTAACTATACTAACATTAGATAAAATAGACTTTAAAACAGGAAATGTCACTAGAGATAAAGAAGGCATTTTGTAATAATGACAGGGCCAAGCCAGCAGGAAGATACAATAATTATAAATATATAGGCAACTAACAACAGAGCACCAAAACACATGAAGGAACGAAGAGAAGGAGGAAATTCAACAATAATGGATGAAGATTTCAATATCATACTTTCAATAATGGACAGAACAACTAGACAGAAGCTAAAAAAGGAAACAGAGAACCTGAACAACACTAATAACCAACTAGCCCTAACACATGAACAGAACACTCCACCCGTCACAGCAGGATATACACTCTTCTCAAGTGGACATGGAACACTCCACAGGATGAACTACATACTAGGCCATAAAACAAACTTCAATACATTTAAAAGGATGCCAATAATACAAAGAATGTTCTCCGACTACAGTGGAATTAAATTAGAAACGAGCAAGAGAAAGAAACTCACAAATACATGGAAATCAAATATCACACTCCTAAATAACTAATGAATCAAAAAAGAAATCAAAAAGAAAATTGGAAAATACTTTTAAGAATGAAAATGAAGACACAACATATCAAAACTCATGGGATGGAACTAAAACAATGTTTATAGGGAAATTTAAAGCAGTATGCCTACATTGAAAAAAGGAGAGACTTCAAATCAATAACCTATCTTCCACCTTAGAACTCTAGGTAAAGAACACCAAACAAACCTAAAGGAAGCAGGAGGGAGGAAATGATAGTGAAGATTAAAGTGGAAATTAAACTAGAGAATAGAAAAGCAACAGGAAAAAATCCATGAAGTCAAAAGCTAGTTCTTTGAAAAGATGAACAGATTGAAAAACCTTTTGCCAGACAACTCAAGAAAAAAGAAAAGACAAATTAGTAAAATGAGAAACAATAGATATTACTACTGACATTAGTAAAATAAAAAGCATTTTAAAGCAGTAGTACAATTGTATGCCAATAAATTATATAACAGGTAAAATGGACAAGTTCCTAGAAAGACATAAATTACTGAAACTAACTCAACAACAAATAGGCAACATGAATATAAGTAGAGAGATTGAATTAGTAATCAGAACACTGACATTAAGAAAAACCCAGGCCCAGAAGGCAAGTGAATTCGATCAGATATTTAGAGAACTAATGCCAATTCTTCACAAACTTCTAAAAAACAGGACAAAAGGGAAACTTTCCAATTCATTATACGAGGCCAGTATTACCCTGATACCAAAACCAAAGACATCACAAGGAAACTATAGATCAATATCTTTTCTAAACGTGGATGCAAAAAACCTCAAATTCCTAGGGAATTCAATACAGGTAAGAGAATGATTCACCATGACCAAATGTGATTTGTTCCAGGAATGGAAAGTTGGTTTAACATCCAAAAATCAGTTAATGTCATTAATATACCATACCAATAGAATAAAAAATAAAAACCACATGATCATTTCACTAGGTGCAGAAAAAAATTTGACAAAAATTTAAACCCCTTTCATGACAAAAACACTGAACAAACTAGGAACAGAAGGGAACTTCCTCAACCTGATAGGGAGCATATACTAAAAAAAACCTAACAGCTGACATGACACTCAATGGTGAAATACTGGATGTTCCCCCCCCCCAAGATTAGGAACAAGACAAGTTGTCCACTCTATTCAACATTGTACTAGGGATCCACTGGCTATTATGAATAATGCTGCAATAAACATTCCAGCCAGTGCAATTAGGCAAGAAAAAGAAATAAAAGGCATCTAGATTTTCTGTATTTTCAAATACATGATCTTATATATAGAACATCCTAAGGAATCCACTAAAAAAAACTGTTAATTGGAACTAGTAAATGAGCTCAGCAAGATTTCAGGATTCAAGATCAATATACAAAAAATAATCATACTTCTATATACTTGCAATGAACAATCTGAAAATGAAATTTAAAAAACCAATTTCATTTATAATAGCATCAAAAAGAATAAAATATGTAGGAATCAATTTAACAAAAGAAGTGTAAAACTTATACTTTGAAAACTGCAAAAACATTGTGGAAAGAAACTAAGCATCTAAACAAATGGAAAAATATCCCATGTTCATGAATTGGAAGCCTTGATATTGTTAAGATGGCAGCTCTCCTCAAATTGATCTGCAGTCCCTATCAGAATGCCAGCTGACATCTTTGTAGAAACTGAAAAGTGGATTCTAAAATTCAGAATTGAAAGGGACTCAGTAGCCCTGAGACTCTGCTTCTGCATTTCAAAAATTACTACTAACACTATAAACAACAGTGATTAAGACAGCGTGGTACTGGCATAAGAACAGACAATCAGATCGATGAAGTAGAATCAAGAGTCCAGAAATAAGCCCAGGAGTCCATGGTCAATCGGTTTCTGACAAGGCTGCCAAGACCATTCAATGGGAAAAGAATAGTCTTTTCAGCAAATGGTGCTGGAGCAACTCCACAAGCCAAATGGGAACGGAGTTGGACCTTATATCACACCAGACACAAACAATAACTCACAATGTATCACTCCTAAATTTAAGAGCTAAAGTTTTAAAACTCTTAAAACCATAGAGGTTAATCTTCATGATCTCAGATTTGGCACTGGATTCTTCCACATGACATAGCAACAAGAGAAAAAACTAGATCAACTGGACTTCATCAAAATTTAAAACTTTAGTGCTTCAAAGGATACTATCAAGAAAGTGAAAAGAGAACCTAGAATAGGAGAAAATATTTGCAAATTATATGTCCGATAAGGGACTTGTATCTAGAATATATAAATGTTTATATAGCTAGAATATATTAAATCTACATATACATATTATGTGTATCTTAATATATATCTCTAAATTATATGTCTAGAATATAAAATATTTCATAACACAATATATTTAGAAAATTATATAGAATATATTAATATATAATGTTAATAACAAAAAATTGAAGAACTCTTACAACTCAGTAACAAAGACAAATAACCCAATTAAAATTGGAAAAGGGATCTGAACAGACATTTCTCCAAAGAAGATACACAAATAATCAGCAAGCACATGGAAAACGGCGCAGCATCCCGAGCCATCAGGGAAACGCACATCAAGTCCACGAGGATCCCGCCTCACACCCACGGGGATGGCTACGACAGGAAAGACACGGTGACGAGTGACGGCGAGAATCTAGAGAAACCGGAACCCTCACACGCTGCT
The DNA here is from genome assembly GCF_036321535.1 of Camelus dromedarius. Lineage (NCBI taxonomy): Eukaryota > Metazoa > Chordata > Mammalia > Artiodactyla > Camelidae > Camelus > Camelus dromedarius. The sequence goes on along the minus strand of NC_087448.1, from coordinate 66,347,069 downwards.
GGCGGGAACGTAAAGTGGTGCAGCCACTGTGGAAAACAGTCTGGCAGTTCTTCAGATGGTTAAGCACAGAGTTACCATACCACCCAGCCTCTCCTCCCCTAGGTATCCACCCTCGAGAATGAACACTTACATCCACACAAAAACGTGTGAATGCTCTTCACTGCGGCATCATTCATAATAGCCAAACGACGGAGATGATTCAACTGTCCAGCTACTGAAACGTGGAGAGCTTAAAAATGTGGGAGATCCACACAGTGGAATATTATTTGGCAATAAAAAGGTCACCTTACACAAATATTTCCATTAGAGCAAGGTAAATAGAGAAAGGTCGCTATATTCCAGACTCAAGATGCCATCCTAAAATTAAAAATTAAAAAATGTATTATTTGTGTGGTACAAAATAAGAGGTGCCTCTTTCCAAAAAGCTCTTTCCTGACTACCTACCTTGCATCAAAAGAGAAACATGTCGTTTTCCCTTATCTCACTTTGAAGCCCTGTCTGTCTACTTACAACAGCAGACTGGATAGCAGGAGGGTAAAAAAGAGCAAGGCTTAGAAAGGAGAGAAGAGAATGGGACAGTGGTCCACCCTCTCTCCTTCCTCTTATCTCTTCTATGAACTTGCCCCTTGAAATGTGGGTAGCTAGCAGCAGGCGATCAGGATAATCAATCATTTCACCCCACCGTCCAGCACAGGCTGGGCACACGGTGCACAGTCAACTGATGTTTATGGAGAAGATACCAGACGAAGCCAGAAAAAAGTAAAACTAGGACATATTATGTACCCAGCCCTGTGCACAAAGCATATCCACGAACTCAAGGTCCTTAAGAGTCTAGCTGCACAGACAACACACATACGTCCCCCCACAGAAACTTTCTTCCTGATTAGAGGGAAAAGTTAAGTGCTAAATTCTGCCTTGAAGGAGAACACATTTTTAAAAAATTTACAGCGAAGATCTAAATCAGTTAGTTGAAGACCCACATAAGAGTGGAGTACCAGGTAGACAGTAAACCTGACGAGACTGCAAGGGAGAGGAGGGCAGACAAGGTCTCCCACCAGGAGAACAGCCCCTCCAGGGTGGTGCGCAGCGGGAGTCGGGAACCAGGCTTCTGCTGAGGTCCAGCACTGTGTTTTCCTCTAGGAAATGCAACTGGCACTTTCCTGTCCCCCGGCTTAGGACTTGTTATGCATTCACATGGAATGTTCACTCTGGTTGTAGCACACTGACACCCCTCAGGGGCCGAGCAAGGGAGGCAAACGCTTGTTTGGGGAGTGGGGAGGATGGTGGCAAGCAGGACGGGAGGCAGTCGGAGCAGTGGCAGTGGAGGATGTGGGGCCAGGTCTGGCAGGGGCAGTTCCTGCTGGCTGCAGCCAGGTATTGCCAAGTGGGGCTATGAGCCAGCGTGGCTAGAATTTCCAGTTTTTAAAGATAAGTAGGAAATCAGATTTCTCTGTGAACTCCTCCAATTATTGAATACTGGCAGCCCAAGGCACTACGCCTGCCAATCAAAACGTAAGTCAGCTGAATCTGGCCTGAACAGTTCCTGTCTGTAACCCTTCACTGCGCCCCATCACCCCCAACTCCATTTCATCCTGCACACAAAGCTCCAAGGAGTTGGGGTGGGGGGCGGGTAGGGGGAGTTCAGCAAGGCCATGTTGGAAAGAGCAGGGACTTCAAAGTCAGCCAGATCGGGGTCCAAAGCTTGACTTGGGAACTTACCAAGTATGCAGGCTTGAGCATGGTATTGAATGTCTCCAACTTTTTTGAAAAAGGAGATTGATAAATAGAATTTATCCCACTGACTGTTAAGGATGAAATGAGATGATATATGGTAATGAGCCTCAGTCGGACGTCAGTGAATGAGAGTGACACACACCAGGCCCTGCCCAAATCTCAACAGTGCAAAGGCCCTGGGGCATCATCTCGTCCAATCCCACCAACTGAGCACCTGTGCTGTGCTTGACTACCTAGCCGCGTGGGGAACTCTCCATCTCCCCAGACAGTTCATTCTACGGGTGGTTAGCTTTAGATGCGAGGAAGTCTTTCCTTATGTCAAGCTGATCTGCCTGTCCTGACTTCTCTCTTTCTTAGACAGTAGTTCTGCTGTCTGGGATGACAAAGATGGAGCTTAATCATCTAGAAAGGTTGGAAGGAGACTGTCACACACTTGTGTCTCCTATTTTCCCACCTAATTCTTTACTTTTTAAAAACATTTCAGTACCCTTAGTTGTTCCTTGCTAATGAAAATAATAAACCTGTCAAATTACTTAACGCTCCTAACCTTATCTGGCAGGTACCCATTTTATGGATGAGGAAAAGGAAGTTTAGAAGGGTTAAGTAATTTGCTTAGAATTCCTGTTCTCATGGTCCCTCTTGAAATGGAAACTAAACAGTAAGACTGGGGCCACCTTTACCCCAAGACCGCACATTTATTCACACAGTCCGAGCTTGGGCTCATTTTCTTGGCGAATGTGGAGTCCACTGAAAGCCTGAAGCCTTCCTCCCGTGTGCTGTCCCAGCCACCGCCTCCCCCTCAGTCCCAGGGTGGTTAGCGGGCTTTCCAAGCTAAATACAGACTCTCACACTTATTCCTGTCAAACTTCATTTGCTTATTAATCCCAGGTCACAGTTCTAGTCTGTTGGAAATTTTTTGGATGGTGATTCTGTCACACGATATGTGAGTTTTTGCTCCCAGATTTGCTTCCTTTGCTCACTGTGCCCTCAGTTTCTTCATCAACGTTCAGGAGGACAGGTGAGACTAATGTAAGCGAAAACCCCAAGTTTCTTTTATTTAGCAAACATTTCCAAGCATCTCCTACGTGGCAGACCCTGTGCTGGAAGCCTTCAGGGTGAACAAGATAGTGCTGGTCCTCACAGAGCTTTGAGAGGTGAGTCCTATGTGAAGGGAGGTCAAACCTAATTTGGGGGAGCTTCTCAGGACAGGTGATGTTTAACTCGAGACCTGGAAGATGAGTGAGGGCACAGCGGTGCAGGAGAGCTGGGTGGGGGGAGACGGTGGGGAGGGGTGGAGGGTTCTCGGGGAGCATCCCTTGTCTGCGACACTCTCACCGCTCTCTTCCCACGGTGCTTTGCACTATGGTTAGCTGTGACCTACTTCAGTTGCCTTACTAATTAATTATTGGCCCTTGAAAACTGGGAGGGAGAGGATATAGCTCAGTGGTAGAGTGCATGCTTAGCATGCACAAGGTCCTGGGTTCCATCCCCAGCACCTCCTCTAAAAACAGAAAGTAAGGAAGCCTAATTACACCCCCAACAAATAAATAAATAAATAAAAATCTAAAAAACAGCAATGTAAAAAAATTTTAAAAATTAAAAAATTAAAAAAAAAAAAAAAGAAGGAAAGTTGACGGGATCATCTTTGTCTTCACTCCTCTGCCTGGCACAGCGCCTCTCACCGTGGTGATTACTCCTGATTAGTCCTCCTAACTGTGGGCGCAGCGCTGTGGCCGTCACCTCACTGAATCCCTGAAAACCCCCCGGAGTGCGCTCCTCTCTCTTTACACACACGGAAACCAAGGCTCAGAAGACGGGAACACTAGCAACAGAAATGGGCACACGTGAACAGTGCACACGACACGCCAGACACTGAAACTGTTTCCAGCAGATGAACTGCTGATGTGAGATGCGGCTTAGGACAAGAGCCGTGCTGCCTTCTCCACCGGGTACTAGTTATATGACTAGTTATATGGGCAGTTACTTATACTTAACCTCTCTGTGAAACGGACCTGAAAATGACCGCGCTACCTCGCAGGGTTCTGAGAATGAACCCTTTAACAGACGCAGGTGCCTAGCACAGCAGCCGGCACACAGTGGGTCTGAAGTGTGAACAGTTATTCTTACTAAGGAATCTGTACAGAGTCAAAGACCTCCCATGTATCAGAACAGGGCTTTGAACCCAATTTGAACCCTGGCTCATGTTGTTTCAAATATAGTTTATTAATTGATATTTGATGATGGGAAGGAAGGGAGGGGCGTTCATTGCATTAGTAAGTCTCCGATTTTGAATAGTGTAATCAGTGAGCCACGATGGCTGCCAACATAACCCAGCAAAAATGCATCAGATGACCGATCGACAAATATTTTCAACAGTAAAGAAAACGGAAGAGTGTCCAAACGGCAAGGCCCAAAGGTCAAACCAGGGCACCTCTTTGTCCCCAGGCAGGGCTGGCATTTCATTACCATTGGTAGAGAAAATTAGGAAATGTCAGAAACTAAAACCTTTTCAGCTTAAGGGAATTTCTCCTGAAAAAAGTCCCCTGCTCATTTTTCTTTAAAAAAAAAAAAAAAAAAAAAAAAAAAACAAAACCAAAAAAAATTACATGGAGGAGATTTTTTAAATCCTTAAAACCATAAAGTTTTAACCTATTTTTCACACTTCTGGTTTGTAGGGGGGAAATGAGAGGATAAGGTCAGATTTATTGGACTTTTCCTTGGACTTCACTCCCTTCTTGAGATTTTATCATTCTACCTCAATCACTAACTTTTTCCAAGTGTTAGGTCGTATCCAAGTGGCTCATTCAAGAGTAAGTTCGTTCTGATTATTTCTGAGGATTTATGTAGTTGAACTCAACACCTGGTGATAGACAATGCTGTCTATAATAGCTGTGTGGCTCTAGAGAGGTGGCCTGTCACATTCGTCTGGTATGGAGCCTAGAGAGCATCAAGAAATGCCCTCTTTCTCAAGGAATGACTGAACATTTAACTGGCAGTTACCACCAAGCGCTAAGGATACTCGTACACTGTTGGTGGGAATGTAAATTGGTGCAGCCATTATGGAAACAGTACAGAGATTCCTTTAAAAACTAAAAACAGAGTTACCATGTGATCCAGCAACCCCACTCCTGGGCATACATCCAGAGGAAACTAATTCGAAAAGATACGTGCACCCCAATGTTCACAGCAGCACCATTTACAACAGCCAAGACACGCAAGCAACCTAAACGCCCATCAACAGATGACTGGATAAAGAAATTGTACTGTGTATGTGTGTGTGTATACACACATACACATGCACACAATGGAATACTACTCAGCCATAAAAAAGAATAAAATAACGCCTTTTGCAGCAACATGGATGGACCTGGAGATTGTCATACTAAGTGAAATAAGCCAGAAAGTGAAAGAAAGATACCACATCACTTACATATGGAGTCTGAAAAAAATGACACAAATGAACTTATTTACAAAACAAAAACCGACTCGCAGACGCAGAAAACAAATTTATGGTTACAGCAGGGATCAGGGGTTAGGGATACATTTTAGAGTTCAGGATTTGTAGATATACACTACTGTACATAAAATAGATAAACAACAAGGACCTACTGTAGAGCACAGGGAACTGTATTCAATATCCTGTAATAACCTATAATGAAAAAGATTATTTAAAGGAAATATATATATGTATAACTAAAACACTATGCTGTACACCAGAAATTAATACAACACTGTAAACAGACTATACTTTAAAAAAAAAAAAAAGCACTAAGGATGAAATTCCTAGGAATGTGCTGGGTCAACATAGGGTTTGGGGCAGGATCTAAGGAAAGAAGATGGGGCACTCCTGACAGCCACCAAATCCACCAACACAAGTGGCTTCTGTCCCAATCACATGCAAGTCTTTTCTGAAAGTCCCTTGGTGTCTAACAGCAAAAATGTCTCTAGAAGGGAAATGTGAAATGGCAGGGCTTAACGATATCAAGACTGTCTTCCATCAAATTTTCATGTAGCCGGAAAGGAAGATGGATAAGAGTTAAGTTACTCTTCTCTGAGCTCTCGCCATGTGGTCCTAATCAGCTGTCCCTCCCCATGATGGATAGAACGGATAATCTCCTTCAAGCCTCAGCCCTAGAGGGAGCCCAGCGCAGGGCTATAGAGGAGTCTGTTTCCCAAGGAAAACTCTGCAATTCCAATCAACAATGTCGTCAGTGTATCTTTTAAATCCCAGCAATACTGGTTTCCTCTTTTTCACAACTTCATCAAAATCAAAGAAAAAAATCCAGCCAAACCTGACCTTGTACTAGATTTCTGCTGAAGCTGTATGCAGAGAGGCAGGCCCCCAAACTCCTAGGAATTTACAGAAGATCATTTGAAGTAGAATTCAGCAAATCCAAGGCAGACTCAAACTGCTGCCATTTTAGGAAACCCACCTGGGACACAATCCAGAGGCTGAGAGTCCAAACTTTGTTCACCCCAATGTGTTCATCTGTCTCCTGATCAAATACGGCAGGCAACGATGTGAAAAGAATGAGAACCACGATCTATCACCCGTCCTGGCTGCGCTGGCTGCATCCTGGTGGTACAAGGTGTCTGGTATACTTTCTTCTCAACAACTTTGGGCTCAAGCAGCATCTATCTTAGGCCCTGAGACCAAAACTTTGGAAACCAGTTCTTACTGAAACACTCATGCTAAAATAAACACAGGTTTCAGAAAGTACATGGAAGCAGCCACGAGCTGGGAATGGAGGTGCAGTAAGCGAGGTGAACGGATGGGAAGGGGTGATGAGTACCTGCTGAAAACGGGCTTTTAAAACCAGAGAAGACTCTGGACATTAACCCAGCAATAACAGATAATGTTATAAATTTGCTGAGAAATCCAGATCTTGAGATTTCTGCCAATCTGTGGCTAAGTGGGTTTTTTTTTTTCTAATTGGTTTCTTAACTTTTTCTTCCCACAAAATGTAAGCTGTTTTAGCCTGTTTTTCCCCCAGAGGAAAATTTTGATGACTAGAAAAAAACAGTTCTCTTTAAAGTTTCTCCACACAAAAATATGACAGTGATGCCACTGAAAATGTTTTAGAGGCTCTGAAAATCTGTTCAGCCCATCCCAGTCCTGACCCACAAGGAGGCAATGGGTTAATGAGGCAGCCAGTGGTGTAGCTGAGCGCATCAGACCTCCCTTACTATTTTTTAAATTATTTTTTTAATTGAAGTACAGTCAGTTACAATGTGTTGATTTCTGGTGTACAGCACAATGTCCCAGTCATGCACATACATACATCTATTTGTTTTCATATTCTCCAGACTCCTTTAGTTTTGGCTGGAGGGCTGGTATCTCCAGTGCATCCTCACCTTAGAAATGTTGTCACCACCGGGGGGAAAGTGGAAGCGGTGAGACTCTGTGAGTAAATCTGCTGATCACTACTCTTTCCATCAGTGTCCCTGCTCGTTTCATGGCCGTGCTGATTGGACTGGCCAATCATACAAGTATGGCAAATCCAGCAACAAACGCCAGCTGCTCAGCTGCCACCCAGCTAAGCGGTGTGGCCCCAGCATCCTGTGTGTGCTCGGCGGGGCATCAGACCCTGGTAGGAGTCCAGTGGAGGGCGGTGCTGGAGCAGAACTTCCAGGATCCACAGAACATCAATAAGTTCTGGGGCGCTCTCAGTAAGGGCTGTTGGAGGAGTCCTCCTCACCCCCTGGAAAGACCCGCTTTGGGACAATAGCTATTATTTTAAAAAGTTAAACATGCGCATTTTAAAATCCTCATAAATCTACTGTAAGTCATGGTCCCACAGAGGGACCAGGGGACTCCTAGGTCCTAAGATGCCATCGCTTTGCTCTTCGTGCCTCCGAGGGCCTTGCACACTGCAGGTGTGTTAATTCACATCCACCAACAGACGCTACCTGCTGACCACACCTGCTGGGTCAGACCTATTGGTGGGAAACCCCATTTCAGGAATGTGATGAGTGTGCACAGCATAAAGCCACACAGGAGCCCCAAGAACCACATCAACGGGAGGAGAGGTGGTTTCCGCCACCACGTTCTGGTCGCGCCTGTTTCAGTAGCGGTGTGCAAAAACCACCGTGGTGCTTACGATCGGTGTTTTCTTAAATAAAAAGCATTGATAGGACCTGCCTAAATCTGTTAAAATCTTAGTAAGTTTCCCTGTTTCAACTTAAAGATCAAAACCTGTCAACTTATTGTACTGAGTTCCACAATAATACATTTCACAGACCCATTAAACACACACACTGATATGCATTTTACACATACGTGGGTATAAAGTATGTATGTGTGCGTGTGTTTATAAAATGGAAACAAAGGATTTCATTAAAAAAAAAGTTTCACTGTAACAATACATACCATTACTTCTTGCGATATATTTGTCTACTTTCCATTTTATTCTGCTCTATTTTTTTTAATGCTGATCACAACCCACTCATTTTACTCCACAGCCCACCAACGGCTGAGATTTTTAAGAGCCCTGCTCGTCACAGTAAGTGGCATCTCCTCCCTTTGCGCTGTGAGCTGGAACACAGCGAGGGAAGGGTGCGTGCAGATGGTGAGGGGCCAGTCCTGACCCCACAGGCGACAGCATGAAGATCTCTGGGGTCGGGGTTTGTTTACCTCAGGTCTGTCGCTCAGAAAAACACCCTGAAACCAGAGTAACCTATCACTCCTCAAAAGAGAAAAAAACTGAATTCAAATGTTAAAAAAAACACTATATAATCTATATGTTCAAAGATTAAAACAACAACTGGTTCATAGTTTGAAGTCAACAGCTGAAACTCCGGTGTGGTGGAACAGCCTTGACCTGGGGGTCTGACCTGGAGCCTCACCCTGGCTTGTCGTTTTATTAGCTCTACCCTGTGCAGGGCATGGAGGCTGCATTCTCACATCTAAAGTAGGAGAAGTAACTCCAGCGTGGTTTCTCTCTCAGAGAGCTCTGTGAAAGCTCTTCAGGAAAATCGGAGGTGTTGTACCAGTGAGGACACTGAGTCCTTCTCAGAATATCTGCACCGCTAGCATCTTTACTTGCTGAGTCCCACAGCCATGTGGAGCTTTTTCTCACGACATATACTAATGTCTAGGCACAATGATCATTTTCCCCCAGAATATCAGGTTGTGAGAATTTCTACTACTTTCCAATTATATACTCGGTGTGTCTGGGAATTTTTCTACCTGAAATTAAGCGGCTATGCAAATGTCATCCATTTTATACACATTGGAGAATCAAAGGAAGAAAAATCTGTTATGACAATATTCCAACCTGGTTGCTTTAACAGACACACAGAGAAAATCAATCAAGTAAAGAGAAGAAGAAGAAAAGAGATGAGTCTCTTCTATAGGGAAAGACGAGAAGTTATGCACTTGCCCACAACACATGCACTCCCATTCCCCCCCGCCCCTTTTCAATTACAATTTTTCAAAAGAAGACATTACACTTAAATAGCCCTGAAAGTCTTGGGCCTGGATATAGGCTGACTTCAAAGCGTCGAGGGCTCAACAGGCTAAGTTCAAGGTCTTCCTAACTAAATTGGAGACACTGACAAAGTACTAAATACTTTGGAGATGCCATTAAAAACTCTTCTGGTCAGTTTCCTTCCTTTACAGTCACAACTCATATACTACAAGACTAATTGCAATGAAATCCTCTTTTAGACAAGGCTGATCTGGAGCAAATTTCTTATGCATACCAGAGGGTCAGCAAAGAAATGCAAATGCGTTCCTTCTCCACAAAGGGGATGAACAGCACCTAAGCAGCCCTGACATTACCATTTGTCTAACATCTTTTTGTTTTGTAGTTAGCAAGGCATTGATAAGTACTTTACGGTTTGTTTTTCTTTAGGACCCAGAATTTTGTAGCTATACCTGCTGGGGGATTCCATTCATTTTCACAAAAGCAATTTTTCAAAATGTATATAGCTTTTTCCAGCTACTTTCATTCAACAGCCATTTCTCAAGATCAGGCCAAGAAGCGGATGATGTTAGTCTTAGCATCAGTGTGATTTAGTGAGACGAAGCTCTCCTTGGCCATGGGACCTGGGGCGCATTGGCCAGGTGCCTCTACAGAATTGCAAGTGTCACTTTCCCTCCTCCTTCCCCTCACCCACTAAGGCCCATTGAATCCCTCTATCCATCACCTTCTCTCCTTTCCCACAGCTACGATATGACTGATGTGACCATGGGCCACCAGCTCTCCCACCTCAACGCACACAGTAGCCCCTACCTGGTCTTCCTGCCTCAGCCTTGCACCTCTGATCTCCTCCAGCCACTGAGAATCTGGAGGGGAAAATCTGACCACCTTACTCTGCTGCTAACACTTCTCCATTACTCCCCAGGTAGCCTCATGTGAAGTGGATCCTAGGTCCTTTGCTTGTAAAATGAAGAGACAAAATCTTCATGGGATTGTTGTGAGAATTAAATGTAAAAAAAAAAAAAAACTATATATTTACATGAAAAGAAACCACAAGTGTAAGACATTATTATATTAAAGGAAATTTAAATGTATCAGACAATTTAGTAATTAAGCAAAGCAGTTCAATATTATTCCTTGAGTAATTTAACTGATTTTAATGCATTATGTCAGAGGTTCGGTGGATTTATATAAGCTATAATGACAGAGTGGTGATACTGATTTTTCTATACATTATATATGCATATCTGATGTTACGTCCACATCGGGGCTCACAGGAGCCACGTCTGTTGGACAGCAGGCAGTCGATAATGTCGAAATAACAGTTTGCTTGTAATCCACGTGCTGGGTTTGGCATTACGGAGACAAAGCTATACCCTGATTCTTCTTCTCAGAGCCCTATTCGCCTACAAATCTATGCCTTTTCAAAAGACGCGTCTAATAGTGTTCCTCATGGTCACAGGAAACCAAAATGAAATGCCAGCACATCTGCAGGCCCTCCAAACAGAGTAACATGTTCTGAAGTAAATACTCAGCAATAACGAACAAGTGATAACCCCTTAATATCTAGTAAGTAATCACAGCTGTGTATCAGGAACTGGTTGGCGTCACCCTGAGTCAGAGGTAAGTTTTGTGCCCGTGAATAAAATTAAACCTGTCATGTTGTACGTATTCCCTAAAAATGGAAGCTTAAAGCCAAACTTTCTCAGAAATGAAATTAATTAAGGAATGAAAACAGGAAATGCATAAAATGTTAGGATACTTGGAAAAGTTACACCTGCTTGATGAATTATATCACAGCTAACCTGGATTTTAGTCGAGTGTGGTTTTGAGACCAATATCTCCCAGGGAACAGACAACAGAGTTACTCTTCAGGGCAGGACAGTTACAGGCACCAAGCAAGTGTTCCCTAAATACTTGCTAATTAAGCAACAAAGAAAGAAGATTTAACCACTTTTCTGTGGTTACTATTGTTGATTGAAGTATCTTTTAGTACTAGTGCTATTCAAAAACAACAGGTCACAAAGATCTTCCCAATGAACGTGTCTGTTATTCACAGGATTCCACAGTAACGTCCTACGACACACAATCAATGCTCTCTCTCTAGTTGCCTTACTTCAAAAAAGATTCCCACCCAAACGGAATTCTCTGATGCTGCCTTCAGGGCAGAGACCTGGTTCTTTAACTCACCAGGAGGTAGACCTGCAATGAGAGGCAGGTCTGCTGACACCCGATGACTGGCTGTCTTGGTTTCCAACTTGAGTTAGTGCCTTGCGTGCCTACTCATGGGGCTTTACGCCTTCTTAGGGCTCCAGCTTTAAGGCTAGAGCCTTGTGTTTGCTTTTCAACCTCTCTCAACAAGATTTGGAGACTGGCTGGAGCTCAGCAAGGAAGGAAAAAGGGACAGGGCATCTCCCTTCTTTCCAGGGAAGTTCTCTCGTCAACTTCCATTTCTTGTAAGGAGTTTGCACTTCTTTCCTCTTTTGTTCATCCTCCAAGGCGGGAAAAACACTGCCATAAAAATTATACACAGAAAATCGTTCGTGTTTGTCTTTCGCCCTTCTCACCACGTAATGACACGTGCCAGCTCTTACATCATTATGATCCCCGTTTCGTGAGCATGAAATAACACAGCGTCATCAACCGAAATGAACTGTGTAACCTTCAAGAGACATTAGCGACATTACACTTTTGAATCTAGTAAAGAACAATATTTTACATATCCAACATATCCGAGAACGCAGTTGTGTTCAAGGATAAAAATCTTGTGTTCTGTTTTGGGCTTCTCAATCATTAAGAAATAGAACTAAAGCCTTGCCATTCATTTATTCCTTCCACGATGCGCCAGACAGTATTCTAGGTGCTTGGATACAGTGTGAACAAAACAGACCAGCATCTCTCCCTTCAGGGAGCCTACTGACGGGTCCTTGAAAATTCTGGTTGAAACTGACACTTCAGAAATACATGAACACGCACTCCACATGTTTCTACAGCTTGGGGGGACTCTCTTGCCAGGGCCACAGGTTGCACACTCCCTAGGAAAGTCCTCTTTCCAATGGCTCAGGTGGGTTTACGACCACTGCAAAGCTAATGCAAACAGCACGTGGAAGGTGGGAGACTTACCATTAATAAATATGTAGATGGTGGATTCTGCTTTCTTCTTCTTTGAAGCAGGTGGAGATAGGTATCTGCAGCTGTAGAAGCCGGTGTGGTTTGCCTGAGCGGCGTTCAAGGTCAAAGTACTGCAGAACTGCTTGCCACTCCTTCCACAGGCAGATTTAGTTATGCTCAGCCTCCGGCTTTCCTGACTCACTGTTGCAGGCAAAGACCACGCATGGGCCACTTCCCCTCTGCCATCACAGAGAAAAAAACAAAACTCAGTCATGGCTGGGGCCAGTTTCGAAGCATTCATTCCATCAGGAAGCGCTATTCTGAGGTCCTTCCTTAAGTACACTCATAAAAGCAACATGTTTAGAAAAGCTTTTAAACAACTGAAAATGTTCAGGGCATCCCTTCCCCTGATTTCCCAGGAGTGAGTCATTCTCTCCCTCAGATGAATGAATCACTGTCCACAGGAAGCTGGGTACGTGTGGTTTGCACTTGGCAGATCACAGAAGACCACTGAAATCTACCTGTCTGCTCTGGGGGGCCACCTGTCTACGCTACCAGGGAAATGATCCTGCCTTAGGAAGAGCAACCAGATGACCCCCAGACCAACGCAGCCACTCACCTGCATTTGAGATACAGCGTCTGGCCTGCTTGTATCACGTGCTGGGTGCCTTTTAAACTCAGCTCAGGACCTTTGAATTTTGAACCTGAACTAGATCCTGGAAAACAAATTTTTGAAATGTATTATTTGCAGATTGTCCTCTCGTCTTTTTTTTTTTTAATCTTTCCATAAAAGGCAAATTTTCCTCTTACTTTCATATGCAAAAAGGTACCCCTAATACATATTTCATTTGCAAATTTTTGCTAGCCCACGACTTGCTTACGGATATTAAACAGCCTACTTTGCTAAATGATCTAAATATCCAAAAGCCCATTAATTTAGAACATTAATAAATCCAATCATGGTTCAAAATGCAACCATATGAGGAATAGATAGTAACTTATTAAAAACTCAAGATTAAATATCAGTGCCATGCAAAATATATTCCTAACACTGAACTAGCAGCGTGGGTCACCTGGACATATAGGCCTGTCTGATCTTTTTTCTGAATAAAAGGCATAGAAATTTTCCTGGTTTCTAGACATAGTTCAGTCATTACTTGAACCATATTTTGGGCAAGTCATTGCTCTTTCTGAATCAGTTTCCTCATTTGGAAGACTAATTATAAAATCAAAATCAGTTTTAGAAGCCATTCGGTTTGTCTTACATCATCCTCAAGTTCCCTCTAGAGTGGAACAGAAAAGAGGGAACCACCCGCTCCTACGTGACAGTTGACAAGTGTATTTCACGGGGGTGCTGAGACGGTGAGAGAAGCGTTGTGGCAGTGGTCCCCACCCGCACATCTCTGTACAGAGCAATACTGATGTCCACCCCAGCGGCAGGTTGGGAGACCCTGGCCAAGTCACCTCTCTCCAGGCCTCAGTTCTCCTATCGGTAAGATGGGAGACTGGACCAGGTGACTTTGCATCTCTGACTGTCCATTTCTGACACTCCCAGACCCACGATTCCTTGAGCCGTTGGGGTCATAGAGATTGAAGGTCTTGTTGACTGTTCATCAACAGGGGTCTCCATCAGGAATTCTCCTCCCTCCTTTCCCTCATCTCCCATTCCGCCCTCCTTCCCCCACCCATCTGTCCTGTCCGTCCATCCACCTGTCCTTCCTCCTCCTCCTGGTAAAAATAGGAGATCGGGGCTCAGGACTAGAGAGGTAAGTGTCAAGGGGAGGAAGGAAAGAAACAAGGCTCAGAGGCCTGCCCTGGAATCTAAACGTCTACACTTCCTAACGGCCTGGCCTCGGCATGACTTGATGTGCTGCTCCTTAGCATCCTTGTGTGTGAAACTGCACAGCCCACGACCTACGTCACAGGCGCAGTGTGTGGACTCAGTGCCATGTAGTCCACCTGGCACCGTGCAGATGCCCCCTGTCATGACCTCCCAGCAGGATCACCCCCTCCCCTACTTCCACCAGAAAATGTTTTGCTGAGTATGTAATTGCAACGGTGTTAAACTGACATGATCTGCTTTGCTGGTGTTCTAAATTAATATGTGAGAAGTCACTTTTACGTACGCTAGGTCCTGGTATCAAATTATGACTGGAACAAATGGCTCATTATTAGCTAAATTTAACTTAAAAGGACTGTTTCGGAGAGATCCAATTGGTCTATCAAATAACCCTATTGAACAAATCAACCCATTCGGGTACCTGAGGGGAAATTTTGTACTTTCCTCATCTCGATGAGTTTCCTGAGGCAACAGGTAGCTCAGAAGCAGTGACCCAGGAAAAGACTAGGTTTTTCTTTTTAATGGTTGTTTTGCTGTTGTAGTCGGGCATCCCTGGGTGGCTGTGATCCACCTACGAGAACACTAGGTTTTACTAAAGCCACAGCCAGCAACTGATAACACCTGCCCTGGAAAATGTCCCGGCAGGCTCGTTTCTGCCCTTCTTTACGGCATGAAACTCTGCTGATGTGGCTGCGCTGTTGTTCACGTGTCGGCACAGAGCTAGCCAAGCTTCCTGCGGAAAATTCTGGCATCACTTGGAGGTATCTCTCTGGTTTGTGGGCAGGCAGTGAGCTTTCCCGCCCAGGGGAGGCGAAGGGGAAGACGCCTTCCTTTTCATGGGCGAGGTGGTTCCTACTGCCTGCTATCTTGGTTTCCACATCGTCCGAAACTTTCTCTATCAACACCCTAGAACACCGGTACTCCTGACCCTCATCAGAGAGAAACTTAAAACATAAGGGACCACCCAAATCTCAGCAGAGAAAAGTGTTATGTAGAGACGATCTCCTTAAAAACATGCCATCTGCCTGTCCAACTCCACCCTCCCCAGGCCACCCTCCAACCCAAAGAAGACAACACAGCTGAGTACTTAAAATACGACACTGAGAGAGACATGGGATTACTGGAAAGTTCAGGGGGAAATGTGGGGAAGAGAGGTATTTTGTTATATAATTTTCTCCATGGACATAATGACTTTGCACTTGGAATGAGGAAGCCAGATAAAAGTGGTTGGTTGGAACCAAAGAAAAGAGAAGTGAAAAGACACGGCATTTCTAAGTAACTGGATACTTTGAGATGTCACCATTCTTCAGCCAATAGGAAACCAGAATCTCAGAAAGATGAAAGGAGGTGCCAGGACTATAGTTTAACAGGAAAACTAGTAAGGAAAAAGGAAAGTGAAATCTTTCTTCCTCAAATGCTCTGAAATTACATCAGGCCTTAAAATATTTCTTTGAAGCAGTTTAACCCACTTGAGGAATAATGGATATTTAACATTTTTGGAGTTTCTCCTGCACTTCAGACACCTTTTCAGCCTCGGTTGTGATGCGTATGAGGACGTGAATGCGCACACAGCCAAGATCCAGTGCAGGATCCGCCTCCACCATAGACAACTCAGTTTGCTCTTCTCCTGAGTAGCTCAAAGTCACATTGTCCATTTAGAAATACATCCACAGGCTGCTTCTTTCCAAGGGTGGAGCGCTATAATTTAACAATGATCCCCCACTGTGAAGCTCAGATGGGGATCAGAATTTTCCACTGTTTGCCATGGCAGTCTCGAAGTCTGGCTTAAAAGAATTATTGTCCCCTTAGTGAACTAGGTGGTCCGTGAGCTATTGTTTTCATCAAAGTCAACTGCAGTATAATCACGAGGGTCAGAGAGATCTCCTTACATCGGGCAAATTATTATTTAAATAAAACAAATAAAAAACTCAATGCAATCAGCAAAACGGAAAGGCCATCTACTGAATGGGAGAAAATATTTGCTAATTATGTATCTCATAAGGGCTTAATATCCAAAACATAAATAACATATACAACTCAATAGAAAAAAAACAAACAATCCAATTTTTAAAATGGGCAGAGGATCCAAATAGACATTTTTTTCAAAGACAGACACATGGTCCACAAGTTCATGAAAATATGCTCAACATCACTAATTATCAGGGAAATGCAAATCAGAACCACAATGAGATACCACCTCGACACCTAGAATGACTATTATCAGAAAGACAAGAAGTTAACGAGTGTCAGAAAGGGTGTGGGAAAAAGGGAACCCTTGTGCGCTGCCGGTGGGAATGTAAATTGGTGCAGCCACTATGGAAAACAGTATGCTGTTCCTCAAATAATTAAAAATAAAATTATCAAAAACATTTTAAGAAATAAAAATAGAACTATCACATGATCCAGCAATTTCACTTCTAGGTATTTATCTGAATGAAACGAGAACACTAACTTGAAAAGATAAGCATTCACAGGTTCATAGCAGCACTATTTACAATAGTCAAGACATGGAAGCAACTTCAGTGTCCACTGATGGATGAATAAAGAAGATGTGGTATACTTATGTCTACAATGGACTATTACTCAGCTATAAAAAAAAAAAGAATGAAATCCTGCCATTTGCGATAACATGGGTGGACCTTGCGGGCATTATGCTAAGTGAAGGAGGTCAGAGAAAGACAAACATCCCTGTGGAATCCAAAAAAAACCCCAAACCAAAACAAACCAAATGCAGACTATGGAAATGGGCTTTATCACATGCTTTTTTATTAGAAAAAACTATTAAGGTCAAGCAGAGTGGGCTAAGAACATTAAAAAGCCAATGTGTGTCCGTGGAATTGTCCGCCGACACGCCAACACTTTGTATTGTTCTTGTCTGAATATTTTCCTCATTGTTTGTTCTGTATTATCTGGTAGGTAAAAAGAGAATAGAGTTTTGTCGCTCTTTACCAAAACCCCTTCTCAGAGGGGAGAGCATAGCTCAGTGGTAGAGTGCACGCTTAGCACACATGAGGTCCTGGGTTCAATCCCCAGCAACTCCATTTTAAAAGAATAAAAAATAAACCCAATTACAAAAACAAAACAAGGCAAAACCCTTCTCTCCCTACACGATGAACCTCCAGGAAGAAGCCATACACAGACTGTTCTAAGACAGGCTTTATTTTGCAACCAAATCAAAGTCCCAGTGATTGAGGCTCTTTCTTCAAGGCTACTGTGCCGGACACTAAAAGCAGGAACTCTCACCATAGGCCACTATGAGCCAGACAGTCTTGCCCATCACTTTTAAGACAGAGAGAAGATTCTTATGTAAAGTTTGACTAAAAGTATCTTTAGAAAACAGCTTTTTTTTGGATGTTCATGGAGAGTTTTACTGGCTTGGAAAATATTTTATGCTCTATAATGTTAATGGAGTGGGAAGAACCTACAACTTTTGTGTAAACAATATGAACTCAAATATGTAAATAAGAAGGCAACAGAAAATCAGTGAAAGGGAAGGTTCCAGAATATTAGCAAGGATTGTGTTTCTGAGTTGTAACATTATGGATAATTTTTCCCCATTTCTTAGTACTTTTCTGAACTTAAAAAAAAAAAAGTAGTTAGTATGTATTACTTTTATGGCCAGGAAAAAGTAAACCATGTTCAGAGATGCAACCATACTGGAGATAGCCAGTGACTTGTGGGGTAGAAAACAGCTATTTTTATTGATCTAAATAATAACAAGTGTTCTGACAGCTGAATGCAACTTCAGACAAGTCCCTGAGCTCCTCCTTCCGGATGACACCTCCTTGTCTCTAACTCACTGAAATCAAGAGCTGCTCCCTGTAAGAAAGGGGCTTTATTCAAATAGGACTCATGAAACTGCTACATTTTCCCATTTTTGATTTAGAATCATGAATCTCCCCAGCTCTGCTACTAACGAGTTCTGTTGTGTCCACAAGCCAGTCATTTTAAGCCCCAGAATCTTCATCTGCCAACAGAGGGGGCTGGACTGAGATTTTGACCTTTGCTTTCAGCCTAAAAAGTCAATGATTCTGAAATCCACAGTAATTAATAATGCACAAGTTAGAAATCACATTGTAAAATACTTAAGACTCCTGAAAAAAATCAAATAACCCAATATAAAAACAGACAAAGGATCTGAATAGACATTTTCCCAAAGAAGATATATAAATGGCTAATGAGCAGAGGAAAAGACGCTGGATGGCATTAGTCTTCAGGAAAACACAAATCAGAGCCACAGTGAGACACCAACTTCACAATCACTAGGATAGCTTCAAAAAAACAGACTAAACAAGTGTTGATGGGGATGTGGAGAAACGGGAGCCCCCATATATTGTTGGTAGGATTGTAAAATGGCGCTATTGCGTTGGACAACAGATGGCGGTTCCTCAAATGGTTAAACATATGACCCAGAAATTCTACTCCTAGGTATCCACCCAAAGGAACTAAAAACATATGTCTGCAGAAAAACTTGTACACAAATGTCCAGAGCAGCATTACTCATTATAGCCAAAAAGTGGAAACAACCCAAATGATGGGTGGATAAACAAAATGTAGGAGATCCGTACAACTGAATATTATTTGGCAGTGAAAAGGGATGGATGGAGTATGGATACCTGCTCCAACACAGATGACCCCTGAGAACATTCTGCTGGTCCACACAGAGGAAAGTCTGCATGGGGACCCAGAGAGAAGACGGCCGTCTGCGAGCCACCGAGAGAGGCCTCAGGAGAAACTGGAACTGGTAACACCTTGAGTTTAGACTTCCAGCTTCCAGCATGGTGAGAAAATCACATTCTCTTGTTAAAAAAACAAAACAAAACACGAAACCACTATGCTAATTAAAAGAAGCCAGTCACAAAAGGCCACATACTATATGATTCCATTTCTATGAAATGTCCAGAATATGCGAATTCATAACGACAGGAAATAGAGGCGTGCTTGGCAGGAGCTGGGGAGAGAAGGGAACAAGACTGGCTAGTAACGGGAGTTCTTCTGGGGGTGGAAACGTCCTAATATTTGATAGTGGTGATGGTTGTGCAATTCTGTGAATACACTATAGACCACCGACTTACACAATTTAAAATGGTGAGTTTTATGGTAAGTGAATTTTATCTCAATAGAGCTGTTATAAAAACAAGTCTTATGACTAAAATAATCACAGAGTTAAGTCAAATATTGGGCTATTTTGAGCTTTGTTGCTACATATAATCTCAACACTGTTAGATTTTTATACTTTAGCTTTTCCAGCTTAGGGCTTTAGAAGGCTGATTTTAGAGAAATAATTTTTCCTTCCTGTTCAATAACATCATTATTTATGTAGTAGAAGATTTATAAACATATTGCAAAAACCTTACTATTGTTCCGCCAAATTGTAACCTTTTAAATTTAACATTCATTTAAAATTTCTAACTGCATAATTTGAATTTTAACTATTTAAATTTTTAAAAATTGAGCACATCAAAAATTATGTTGCTTGAGTTCTTGGAAGAAATCTACTGGTATTTTATTTCCTTTTATATTAAAATTATTGATTTCCATTTATTTGTTTTTAACGCAAAGCTTTGCATATTAGGTTTATTTCAAATGAGATGCATCTGTCTCTGATTTTGCCTACCACATTTTCAATACTACATAATCTTTCATGATAAATGACCTCTTTATCTAAATATCAATCCCCAAGTATCATGTTTCTAAAATTTGATTTTAAGACTCTGGGCCTTTACCAAGGTTGCGTGAGGTTAATGAAACATAATTCCTAATAAAAGAAGACTTTCTTTCCTCAAGATGTAGCTTATTAAAAGCTTAAGTCCCATAGACTAAATCCCATAGAATCTTTTTGGTTGGTGGCGAGGGTGGAAGAAAGGTTACGAATACAGTTGCAGATGAACCAAATTTCCAGAAACTACCAGAAGTTTTGTTTGAGATGCTAATTCCTAAAGGGCTGTAATACTTAATAAAAAGTTAACTCTTGGTCTTAACTTCTGTGTCATGACTTCAGATTATCTGATACTTGCGTAGATAGTATGGAGGGGACATTATAACTGAACACACTGGTTAGAATGACCGCCCTAAATAAAGATTATGTCACCAGCCCATCACAATGTGCATTTTTCCTCCCTTCGAGCATGATGGAGAAGGACCAGCGCGCTCACGTTCCCTCGATCCACAGACTAAACCGAAGGTGGGAAAGCCATGGGAATTTGTATGACGGCAGCGTCACTGGATCCCACAACGACAGGTGATATTACTCTTTTAAATGATATTTTCCCCCCATAAACAACTGGCCTTAAATCAGGGAAGGACCTAAGGAAAGGAAAGGCTGTTTACGTAACCACAGGTGCACAGACTGCTACCTACGGGTAGGTGCATGCCTCTCTCCCTGGGAAGCTGGTTTTAGGTGGTGGGCGGCGGGGGCAGAAACGAGAGGGGTGGTGGCGCGTGCGTTTTAACCGCACTCTTCGTTCTCGGAGGCGCAGGGACAGCTCTTGCTACGCTGGGATTCAGAAATTGACACGCATCCAGCAAGAGCACGAAACTCTGACTCACCGCTGACTAATCCCTCGCGGAGATAAGACTGTGACTTTCAAGTGGACAAATACAGGATATTTTAGATCAGGGTAACTGTGTTATTGATCTTCCGGGTCCACAAATGAATAGTTTGGTGGCTGCTTCCAGCAGCAGTTCACCTAACTTGTAGAAAGTTGCTGACGCCGGAGACTTGCTACTCCCTTTTCATCTTTACATCATGCTAAACTGTCTTCTCACTCGGACCCACAAAAAAGAATTCACTGGCTTCTTGCTTTGGAGTTTCTGCTCTCCTGAATAATCCCCAAGTCATCAGATCCGAAATGTGAAGCATCTGATCACCATGCCTTGATAGAAAATTTCCAAAGTCATCTATACAGCATGCATGTCTTGAATTCAGGGGGGAAAATTATTTAATTTCATCAGTGACTTTTGGCACAACCCTAGAGACGTTCATTTGAATAATTTTAAAGCCGTCTCACAGTTCATACTGTAATTATCAGTCAACAAAACTCCATAAAAGTTATTGGAAAGAAAAAGAAAACCTGTGTGGTGGAAGATGTGTACCGAGAGGAAAGTCCTCTACCGACACGAACATTCCTACTGTCAGTGTTTATGAGGGCCGCGTCCCCAGGGTTCCTCTCTGAGCTTTTTACTTGACACTGGCTTCTCGGAGGGTCATGGTTTTAACAGGGCACATTCATTTATCACCGGGCCTGTCACCAGCTACCATCAGGAGCCTACCCTCCCAATGACCTGGACCCGGGCACAGCTCCTTTTCACGTGACATCAGAGTTAATTAAGGTTGGTCAGTGAGAAATCTCCTGCCGACCGAGGAGTTACCTTTTTCCCCAAAAATGCTCTCGTCCCACACTGATGTCTTTTTATTGAATCAGTTCAAAAACCACCTCCACAGAGCCGTCTAACAACATGTCATTTCAATTTACCGTACGTTGTCAGGGAAGTTATCTGAGCGGCCAGGAGCAAGGGTCAAGATCTGTCGACAGGACACGGGACAGAGCTTGCAAAGCATTCAGCAGAGAAGATGGCCCGCTTTCATCTGGCTACACCAAGGGAGACGGACAGAACAGACACTCGTTACACGCTGAAGATGCAGAGGCAGGTTTCGGGGGCGGGGGGCTCAGACAAGGCTGCGTCTCTACCAGGAGCGGGAAGCTCACTACATGCGAAGCAGACACCCTCCCGGCCTCTGTGCTTATCCAATGCGACCGTTCAGAGGACCGTGGGGGAAGCGGCCTGATGCCCCCTCATCGAAAATGGCTCGTAAGCACCAGCCCGCTCTGCCATCACTCATGTTGATTCCCAAGTTATTTCAGGACTAGAATATCTTCACTTTCAGGTTATAAACACCTGAAACAAAGAATGCTCAACAGAGGTGCAGTCTCAGTAAACACACACACACACAATGCACACAACACTTGGCTGACTGGAAGCAACTGGGGTTTTTCTGTTTTTAAATAAAGAATTATTAGTCTGGAAGCACAGGACAGGATGTATCAACCCACCATTTAAAATCTAAAGCCATCCTGACTCTACGCGGCAGTACGATTACACGTTGGTCTGCCACCAGATGCTTTGCCGAGTTCTCTGTGTGCATTACTGTTCCACGCCGGAGTTCCAGGCGTCTTTGGAGACAAGGACGGCAGGTGGACATGTTCTTTACATGATCCCTGGGGATCCTTTAAGAAGGAAAGCACAACAGAGAAGATCTGGGAAGTATTTTATCGGTTCGATATAAGAGCTTGCCATAGAATGGGGAAAGCTTAAGGACAGGAATTGGAACTTTAAATTTCAGTTTAGCCATTGCCTATAACCTGTCGTGTAATACTGATCAGCTTCAGACTCACACACAGTTCTTTCTGGAAAAAAAATGAATAGATCATGGAGCTGTATGCTGGAACGCAGCTAAGTACCCACAAAAAATCTATCATGCTGAAGTCTTAAATTCAAATCCAAAACAATGCCTTAAATTTTTGGATCATAAAATGAAGAAGGCTGGCAAGCAGGCAGGTGGGCAAACACGCACCTTAACACTCTAGCTGTCCGTGCGAGAAAAAAGCTGAAAACATTATTATCGCAAACCCAAAGTTTGGTCTATTCTTGTCATATATTCTTCCACTTCATAATCTGTTATAAATAAGGACACAATACCATTGGCTTTGCATATAAAAGTAGGAGAGAAAGAAAACAGATTGGAAGGCTGAGTGAGATAAAGTTCTGGTGTTAATTTTAAGCTTCCCCTGATAGTTTATGAAGTCTCGACTACATAGAAAACATTTTTCTGGAGTTCGTCTATAAAGGAGGTGCTTTATAAATTCACTCCCTAAGAGGAAAGTTGAGCGATCTCCGTCTTTGTTACCAATAACATATACAAACCTTCTGACCCTCGAGATTTAACTGGCCAAGAGTGTGCAGTAAAGTTATCCATCATCAGGGAATTGAGTTTTTGAAAGCTACGTTAGCATACTTTCTAAGGCTCATTAAACACTGTCCTTGACCATTGTGTTTCTGTTGTCAAAATCAGTTTCCTTCTAAATTAAACAATTTGGAATACAATTGCTTTTCATTACACGTATTTTTGAGACTAATCCTACATAGACAATGGGATGGGTGTGTTGACTGAACTGTGCTTTTAAATACTGGTCTGCTTTAATTTTCACGTTTTCTTAAGACACACTCAATTTACATAGTAAATATTTGTAAGAGCTGGCCTCCCTAAGATTTCAGACTTCAAAAAAAATATATTATCTCAAATTGAATTAATGTGGTACCAGTTTTGCTGAGAGCCAAGGTTCTGGACGGGAAAGTAACCATTACAAGCAGCGTGCCAGCACCAGAAGTATCTCAATTTTTAAAGAACTAATTTACTGAAGGTCCCTCACTTACTTAGGTATGCGATACTAAGGTCTTCCTTACAAATATCCATGGAAGACTTTAAAGTCATTTGCACCCCAGACCTGCCTGGAGAATACTGATTTTAAATCTTGGGGCATTTTTACTCGTACAACTTCATTAATCTATTATAGAATTAGCATTTTTATATCATCCAAGATATCATACGTCTGACGGAAGAAAAAAAATAAAACACCAGTTTCTGTGATTGGTTGGCCATCAACCTCACAGGCTTTAAAATAACTCCTTCTGGAAGACAAGACCAAAACCAGTAAGTGGAAGTTACAGAAAACCAGAAGAAAGAACTCTGAAGAGAGGCAGTAAGGTTCCCAATATTGGAGCGGTCCCTGTAAAGCAAAGCCACCAACCCTGATGTGACACTGACGGACTGGGCTAAGGGCTGGTCCCCATCTGTGATTCCTGGAGTCTGGAAACGCGATACTCTCATTTATCTCTTCTTCTCTCTCTTTCCCTGCCAGCCAACCCTGGCTTATTTTCCCGACTCCATTCCCAATGTGACCCGTTCCTCTCACCCCCTCACCTGTTTCTCTCTGCTCTTTAACCTCAGCATTTATTCTTCCACTTAATACTGCAAACATATACTAAGAGAAGGAACCAATAATAACTATGACAAGCAAGATCACTTCTTTAAAGTGTTTATATCTTAGGCTGGACAACAGATACACAAGTGTGTGTTCTATATATATATATGATAGATGCAACTATATACGTACAAACTAGTTTTTGTACAAATATAAAGTGACATTATGTTGATGCATTATCCCAGGGAAGCACCCGACATGGGGGTGGCCAACCGAGCCCAGGGAGTGAAGGACATTCTCTCAGGAGAAGGACACTAAAGGTAAGACCTGAAGAATGAGTGTGTGTTTGCTAAAGGAAACTCTAGGGTCTAGAGTTTCCAGACCCTCTAAAACTCATCTTTACTTTTTAAACAATTGTTTTCTTTACCAACTACTTTTTTTTTTGGAGGGGGGTGGTAATTAGGTTTATTTATTTTTTAACGGTGATACTGGGCATTGAACCCAGGACCTCATGCATGCTAAGCAAGCACTCTACCAATTGAGCTATACCCTCCTCCCCTTTTACCAACTATTCTTCTCTTGCTTCCACAGCTCTGCTTTCCTTGACCTCTTTGCTGAGATATTCACTGGAAGATATGCCTAGGTCACATTGTGCTTTTTGAAATCATGTAAGGATGGATGCAGAGTGAGGGGAATAAACGAAAATGATCAGATGTGACATACCAGCCAGAACTTAACCTGTGCCTCCTTTTCTCTCCTCTTCCTGGCCTGCATGACGGACGGTTCAGAGCCAAGAGGAAATCGTTTCCAACACAAATGTTCTTAACTGAGATGGCAAAACCAGCAGCAGTGGTAACAATGCTACCTGGTACCTTCAGGATGCGCTGATGTACCTACAAATTAAGATTCCCAATCAACTGTCTCTCTTCTGGGCTGTTTGGGAAACTTGACCACTAAAAGCATCCCAGCAGGAGGGTCTATCTAAAGGAAGTATCTCTTGGTGATCATTTCTCTCCCGGCCAGGCAACTTACATCCTCGTTCTGAATCCTGAGTCTAGATTCAGTACAGGAGAACATGGCAGCTTGGCCAAGGATACGAAAGGGGTCACTGAAACCAGAGGATGGCCCAGGTAGGTAACAGCACATTTCAGATGTGTAGGGAGAATTCCTGCCAACTCTTAGACATATTTCTGCCAACCTCCTCCACTACAGCCACACATAGGTTCTCAGAAGGTGAACCAGTATGGAACCATGACTCCAGAAGAGCCTCTGAGACCCAGAGGGCCGACTCGGATACAGTGCCAGGCAGTTCAACCGTTTATTGAGTGACTACTACATGCCAGGCTCTGTACTGGATCACAGCCGTGAAAATGGAGCAGAAGCCAGTCCTTCCTCCCGAAGGGCTTTCAGCCCTGAGTGGCCCCTGAGGACATGAGTCACAAAGAAGCAGATTAGGTAAACACCACGCTGTGTTCAAGATTATCTAAGTCAACAAACAGATCACCTCAAAGCTATGCACACTTTTTTTTTAAAGGACATGTTTTAGAGTACAGGGAGTCATAAATTCTTTGCTAACGTAAGTGATTAGCTTCAGTTAACTTCACAGTTCACTTCGCAAGAGACTTGCTCAATGGTGAACCCAGAGCACAATAAATACAACCCTGTTTCCCTCTTGAAAGAAAATATAGTGGGTTAACTGGTGAGAATTGCTTGAGCACCTTTCAAGGGAATATATTAAAATGTTCTAATATAAAACGGGCTTCCAGGCACCACACACTGGCAGCTGAACAGGAACCCGGACTCATGACTGGTTATGAAACTGCATCAGGAGAATTAAATTCAACATCATCCATGTCTTCCCTCATGAAATCACAGCCAAAAAAAAAAAAAAATATATATATATATATATATATATATATATACACACACACACACATAGGTATATACATATGGCATACAAAAACATCGTTAAGAAAATACATTTCTTAAAAGAAATCTCCTCTCCTCAGTCTGTACTTAAGACTCTTCCAAACTGGTGAGTGAATTATTTGAGCACGGCAGTTCCACGCCCGTCTGCTTGGACTACAAAGCACATTTAAAATCAACAACAACTCTATTTCCACACGTCGGAATTTTATTCCCCCTAAAAAGAGACCTACTGGGATTTAGAATCACTGACTTTAAAGTCCAGTCCCAAAGGGCTAAAGCAACGTAGAAATTCTTGGAAATCAGCATTCATGTTAGTCTCCTGCACATCTAAGCGACTTTGTGTGGCAAATACTTGGCTTAAGGTATTTTCCATTTACCAGTTTTGAGGGCAGAGGCTGGGACGGGGGAGTGAGTGGCAGAACCACTTCTAATCTGTACACCAGCAATGTGTGTCAAATATCCCCTGGCCCCGAGAAGTTACAGGTACACAGAGTCCATCCGGGGCCGCGCGATGGCTCAGTTCCCATGTCTTTCTTTTTCTTCCCCTCCAGTTCTAGCAGAATTCCCTCTGGAGAAGATTTCAAAGCTATAAAAATTTCCAAATAACAACAGAACACAAAAATCTGATCCAGCAGGAGACACTGAGTGGAAAAGAGAATTAAACAGGTTTTCCAAAAAGAAAACACTGCCATTAATCATAGACGAAGCGCTGGCACCCGAGTTTACACTGCCTTTTACAGTTGTTTGCTTGCAATTCCCTCTAATACAACCCCGTCTTTCCGTCTGTTTACATGTATTTTTGGCTTCTCTAATGCCCACTCAGAAAAAGAAAACAATCATAAAAATCAAACAGCATATATATTACCACTCCTTATAACTTTCATCCATTTGACCACATTTTCAGCTGCTTCCCTGAGATGAAAGATAAAACTCCTCTGTAGGTGGCAGAATTGGATTTTTCTCAGATTCAGATAAACATGGTCATATTCTGGTTTCAGAAGGGGTCCCTCTCCTAGTAATGATCCAGGAAGAAGTCAAATACTTTCCTTCTCTTTCTTGACTTGCAGGCTTTGAGTATCTGAAAGAAAGGGTCTAAGGAAGAGCAAGAGACCCAAGGAGCAACAGGGCTTATAGAAATGCTTCCATTTTTGAAAACTGTACAAGGACTGTCAATCAAACAGGGAAACCAAAGCCTGTGGCGGTGCCCATCCCAGAGCGCCGGGAGCATCCTCTAGTGCACTGCCCTCGGACGTTTGTCTTTTTCCCATGAGCATTGGAGCTTTTTCTACTAAACGCTGAAAACCAAACTCTGTGGTTTTCCTGAATTCCTAGATGTTATCATTCAAGGTCTTTTGGGTAAATATTGGTGGAAAGAGTACCAATTTTAAAATCGGAAAGACCTATGTTTTCAGTCTTGGCTTGGTCACTCTGTAAGAATGCGACCCTCAGCAAATCACCAGTTTCCCTGAGCCTCAGGGTTTCAATTCATAAAACAGAGTTAAAAGTGCGCACATTGGATGGTTAGGAAGAGGTTCACGGCACACGGCACCTGCGCTTGGAGGTGCCCAGCTGCACATTCCTCCCCTTGCCTCGGGGACAGAGTCCTCCCCCATGCCAGCTCAGGAAGCATCTGCCTTCGGGGCCTTTCTCATCGTCCAGTTTTACTAAGAAAAAGCTCCAAGTCTTTGTGGTTTCTGGGATCTAAAAGGTGCAGAGAAGTAGACATTTGATTCCTGGAAACAATCTGGCCAAAGGCAGCCCCAGCTTGTTCAGGGAATTCTTCCAGAATCAAAGCATAGCCTCATCCGTCCCTCTATGTGATCTCAATCAGTTACACGTCACATGTCGGAGAGCAGTTGGGAAACCTATATAAAGTCAAGTTCTTATACTGGTGTTGGAGATCCTTTCCTGACTTGAATTTTTGGGAAGGTCCTTGAATACCAATGATAAGAAAACCCACATGATTAAATCTCTTTCTTAGCTATGTTCAATATCTTATAATAACCTTTAACGAAAAAAATTATGAAAACAAATGTATGTATGTATATGCATGACTGGGACATTGTGTTGCACACCAGAAATTGACATATTGTAATTGACTGTACTTCAATTAAGAAAAAAATTCTGTCTTAGTGGAGAATTTAATGGTGCCTGTGACACACAGCAGTGGGATCTCTCAAGGCCACTCCAGGTTGGAGTCGCAGTGGTGTCTCATGTTCTTTGGAGACGGCAAAACTCCAAGGATAGAATGGTTTTGAAAGAAGGGAAGAAAGACTAGCCCGCTCTCACCCACAGTCTGTCCCTTCTCCCCTTTGCCTTTCGGCCGTAAGGCACAGTGAGAGAAGGGAAGTTGAGGGTCTGATAAAACCAGACTGAAATTATCCCAGTTTAGGGAGGTATTTAATTTACCTAAATACTTAGGTTATCTGTGATCTTAGGAAAAGTATTTAATTTACTTAAGCCTCAGTTTCCTCATATTTAAGAGCATAGCCCACTTACCTCGGGACTGAGTAATATAATATGTGTAAATCAAAGTGCCTGACAGTTCATAAGGGTTGGTCTCCTCCTTTCCCTCCCCCAGCACACACAGCCTCACCACATCATCCAGAAGAAGATGCTCAGAGACCCTGTGAGATAAGCCAAGAAGCTGCAGACTGCCTCCACTCACAATCTGGGGTCCACCGTCCCCCCTTGCCGATGCCACGGGGTTTGTGAGAGGCCACCTTCACTGTGGCCTATGGCCCCTAATCAAGAGTTATGAATAGGACTCTTCCTTGGGCTCAGCTGTCCTTAGCTCATGGGTTAAGAAGGGCCAAGGCATTATTCACTATGATTTTCTTGGCCAAACTCCAGCCTAATATCTAGACTGAAAAGAAAGGTTAAGTGCTGGACAGCAGTGTGTTCAGCTTGAGGGGCGTGGCCACGAGACTGGGCAGCCCCTAATAGAGAGGAGCCTTCTCCCCAGCCCCCACTCTGAGTTAGGACCTCTCTGACCAGCCCAATGTCAGGTCGCAGGAGTGGTGCTGCAGGACTTGCAAAGGCCCTAAGGCATCCACTGTCGCCCTCTCAGACAGCCCCTGCCTCCAGGAAGGACGCCAGGCTAGACGGCTGGATGGCAGGAGGCTGGGTATGGAGGGAGGCCAGGGAAAGCCAGCGCCACTGTCCCAGTTACAACGCCAGGTGACTAGAGCTGCAGGAGCAACCCAGGTGAAGTCCAAAGAAAACCACGCAGCTTAGCCCCGCCCAGATTTCTAACCCAGACTCAGGAGACATCTCGGGTTCTTGTTTTAGGCCATGGAGTCTCGGGGCAGGCTCTTATGTGGCAACAGATGACAGACAAAATCGTGTGGTGACTCAGGCCTGCAGAAGCAGTGATTCAGCAGTGGAAAAAGGCTATGCTCTTTCTGTATTTGAAAACGAAAGTGTCCAAGTGGAGCTCACAGAATAGGCTTAAGTGCCCCCCGGTGCCCTCAGATGCTCTCAGGGGAAGGCCACACGGTGGGAGGCCAGCTCGGTCTCCAGTATGGCGGTGGTGCAGCTCACCAGTGGGGACAGAGCCACAGCATGTCACGGAAGTCAGCAGAGCCCGACTGCTCCATCAGCCACCCGAGCTGGGGACGCTGACCCCAGCAGAGACCTAGAGACACAGACGCTCGGTCAGAGGCAGAGCACCGCAAGACTTCCGGCAGCTTCGTGCGGGGCTCCCTGGAGGGAAGCAGGGCTGGACCAAGGCACGTGGTGGCCCAGGCTGGGCCAACAGCACGGCACCTTTCCAAAGGACCCTACAGGCACGTGCCAACTTTTCTGTAGAGCCGAGGCTGAGGGCTCAACCGGGTGAGGCAGGGAAGGAGGGCTACTGTCAGCCTCATTGTCCAGACCAGCAGCTCGGCTCTGGCTCCCAACTCACATCCCTCACTCGGCAAAACAGACCCGCTTTCCTCAGAAGGCAACCGCATCACGTCCAGGGTCGCCCCAAGCACTTTATCCCGGTGTTCCTCCACTGACACTCACTCCTCCTCCGAAGCCCACCGTGTTAGATGTCCAGTGACGTTTTAGTGCCTTCGACAGATTGGCCCCGGTCAGATGCCTCCCCAGTGACCAGGCCTCTCACACCAGCCCGAGGGCAGGGGCCCCAGAACCACCTGGGAACCTGTTGGAAATGCAAATTCCTGGCCCCACCCCAGACCTACTGAGTCAGAAACTCTGGGGCAGGCCCAGCACCACAGCGCAACCTCTCCAGGTGATCTGGGTGCGTGATAGAATCCGACCTGGGAGCTTTAAAATTACTGATGCCTGGGTCCTATTCAAAAGTTGCTGATCAAATTGGTCAGAAGTGCAGCCAGGGCAAAAGGATTCTAAAAATCAAGCTCCCCAGATGATTCTACTGCAGAACAAAGGCTGGGGACCGTGGCCCGAGAGAAAAGCAGAGGGCTTCACAGAACTCAGCTGGCATACCAATTACTAATCAAGGCCACAGAAGGTGGCCTTGAGTTCACGTGATTTCGTATTTGTATGTAACAAAAGCCAAGGCTTCTCATTTACACAAGACCTCCTTCACAAAAGAATCTGATCCTTGTTATAGCTTTACTGGTGTCAACCAACTGCATGGGTGGGGCTGTCACTTGAAAGGAAATGCATTCAAACTCCAGTTTATGGAAGTTTATTCAAACTCAGTTAAATGGAAGGAGAGAGGACGGGGCTGAGGAAAAGTGCCCAGAAGCACTGGGGTCACCTGTGAAAAGACAAAAGATCTGCCCAGGAAGAAGGCGCAGCCCAGCACGATGGGACGGCGATGCCGCCGTGACGTCGGGGATTCCAGAGAAGGATACTTAATCTTCGCTGATTTTTACACCAAGTGGCTTTGCTTTGGAAGCAAATGCCTTGTCAAACTTCTATTTCTGGTTAAAGCCTATCTATATAATGCTGTTTCTAGTGTTCTTCACCAGGTCCCTCTTTTCTAAGACCCTGACCTTACACACATGGGGTGCTTAACTCTGGTACTCTTCAAGAGCACCACCTCTGTTTACTCTGATTCCAGGTCCAAGCTAAGTCTAAGATTCTGTTAAAAAAAAAAAAAAAAAAAAAAAGTCTTGAAGTAGGACACAGGTGTCCCAGCAAAGACAAGAACAGGAAGAGGCTCCTCGCTGTCCCAGGCCTAGTCCCTTGGTCACACAGGTCAAAGGTCATCACTAGGATGCTGGCAGAGAGACACTAGGGCTAAGAACCCTTTACTAAAATCAGTGCTTCTCAGTTTTTAATGTGCAAACAAAACATCTGGGGACTTTATTAGTGTACAGGTTCTGACCTGTTAAGTTCCCAGGGGACGCTGGGCTGTGGATCCTGCTTTGAGAAGCATGTTGCGGGCATATGCAAAGTGTGGGGGTGGGCGTGGGGGGGTGGGCGTGGGGGAAGGGAGGCACCAGCTTGAGCCAGGATCAGAGAAACAGTTTCACACCTAGTAGGTGGGTCCTGCCAGGAATCTATTTGCATGAATGGTTGAGGAGAACTCATTCTAAGGAAGGAGGAAATCAGACAACAAGCCTCCTTGGGTAACAAGGGTCCTATTGAAACAGAGCCTGGATTCTGAGTGTGGCCAGGTCTCTGTCATTCAGATTTGCAACCCAGCCCACCACCCAGTGACTCAGGCTTGAGTCTACGAGAGGATGAGCAAATCAAACCATGAAATCTGAGAACACTAAAAACTGTGTAAGACACTGGAGGAAAGGCGAAGTGCTGGCCCCTCGCCAGTAGAGGCTCGGGCAGAACTGTGTGGACTGGGGTCCCAGGGAAGCATCATGACAGAACACAACAGGACTAAGGACATGGGTATCTCAGGGAGATGAAGACCACAGGTGATTTCCTACAGCTGAGCCACTCACTGCAGAGGACAAATGTTATCTATTGAGAACAGCCCCTTTAAGGAAACCACTGTAACTGAGGCCAAAGGGACAAGCAGGAGTGCATGAATATACTGGAATAAATTCATACCTGGCCCTGAGAGATTTCTCCTTTGAAATGATAGCGTGGCTACATCATTCACTCATTCATTCATCCCAACACTGACCAAGAGCCTCCATGCCAGGCATGACACAAGGTGCTGGAGCTCTGAGGACAGCTAAGACGTGGGCTCTCCTCCTGCAAGAGCCAGGGCAGACACCCAAACAGAATACCAGCAATGCAAGGTGACAAGAACGGGATGAGGGACCCAGAGAGTATAGGAGGTGACACATAGGAGTGGCGGAAACTAGGCTTCTGTCTGGGGCTGTACAGAGATGCTTACAGAGCTGGCGATTTCTGAGCTGAATTTTGGAGGCAGGGGAGAAGATGCAGAGGGAGAAAAGGGCTCTTGCAGGCAGATAAACAGCACGAACACAGAATAATGAAAATGCAAGGCACAGCTAAAGATTAGTGAGTAATCTCTCTGACGGGGGTAGTTTCAGGCTGGGACACAGGGTGTGTGCAGGGAGGTGGTGGCAGACAAAACTGGTACCATAAGCCACAACTGTTTAAACCAGATCAGTTCAAAAGGAGGATTCCAACTGCTCACAAGAAAAATGAGCAGTCTTCTTACCAAATCTCTTGGAATACGAAGCAGCCACCATTTGGATATTCTTCATTAAACGCCTGATGGGCTTTTATATTTTTTCATATTAAAAAAGATGCCAGTTAGTTTAATAAATTACAGCACAGCTATACCATGAAATGCTACACAGTCATTAAAAACACTGTTGTAAAAAAAATTAATGGTGATGCCTTATAATATGAATGAAGCATTAAGTTTAGAAAAGCAGTTTAAATGTATTTTTTCACAGAGCAGCCTATAAACACATATCAACCACTGCAGTATGCTCATATGGTCCTGATTGTGTGTATGTGTGTAAAAAAATTGTGTGTCAATGGCAGGAAAGACCATTAAATGCATTCAGTAAAATGAGAAATAAGATTTAAAAAGAGTGGGGAGGGTAGAGCTTAGTGGTAGAGTCCATGCTTAGCATGCACGAGGTCCTGGTTCAATCCCTAGTACCTCCATTAAACAATAATAATAAAATAAGTAAATAAATCTAATTACCTCCCCCCCCAAAAGTATTAAAGAAAAAAAAAGATTTAAAAAAAGATGCCAGCATTTAAAAAGAAATTTTAGCACTGTAATAATGTCATTCAACAGATATTTGAACATATGTACTCTGTTTAAGGGAGATTCCTCTTATATACAAAATACAAGAATGAAGAAATGTCAAGAATGAAGAAATGTAAAATGAACACTGGGTTCTGTTCCTGGAGCCACCGCTAGCCAGCTGTTGACCTTGAAAAAAAAAATCCCTCAACTGCCCTGGGTGGATATTCTCATCTCTGAAGGAGTAGACTGAGTCCATGAGGCTCCATCTAGGCTGCTAATCTATGTGTCTGTGAGAGGAGATCTAGGCTCTCAAGGAGCTGCCAATCAGGTAAGAGCGATAATCAGACATGGCTCGCAGGCCTCCAGCTTCTCCAAGACTGATGGGAAATCCCCAGGAATTCTTGACCCCGCCCCTCGACATCCGCCCCAGCAGCAATGCAGGAAATCCAGTCCACTATCTTCAGCAGACTCAATGGAACCATTTCCTTAATGAAACCACCCCCCCCCACCGCGGTCCCAGATACTAAGCCGGAGGCTTTCCTTTCAAGCCCTCCCTCCATTACCCCATTGCTCCCGTTTCCTTCCCCTCCCTCAATCTGGTATAAAATCAAGCACTTTAATCAGCAGCGTGCAATTTCCAAGGCACCCAAGTGTGTGAGGGATCAGCAATGATCCTGGGAAGCATCTGGCAGGGGATCGTGTCATCCTTCACAAGCCTCACCAGTATACTGAGCCCAGTGGAATGGAATGGACTGTTCTATTAAATCACTTAAGTCAAATGCAACAGATGCTTCTAACCATTCCTAATGACGTATTTTTACTTAAAAAAAAATAAGGTCTGGTGTTATTTCAAATGTCCTTCTTCCTCTGTCCACAGTGACAAATGCTCTGCAAAGTGATGATATTTACTTGATATCCAACAAACTCCTGACCGTGCAGCTGAACCAAGACCCTAACACCAGCCAGCTCTGCATTTAACACCCAAGTGCCAAGAGAGCGTCTATCACTCTCTCTCCACTCTCATACTCACTCGAATACACATCTCAATTTAAAGCGCCACAGAAACTACTTACTCTGTTATTTGTCCTCACTTTGCAGAATTCCCAAGCCAGAGTAAACATCAGTCATAACTTTCCAATCGATTGAGTAACATTCCTCAAGGACACTGCATTTCTTTTCATAGATACAAAACGAATTTTGGGGGCAATGTATCATTTTCAATTTCTATATTATATACAGTCAAAGTAGATTTAGAATATCTCAATAGTTTCAGGAGGAACAAAGGGGTTATTTGGTTCTAAAAAGTCATAAAAAATAGATTGAATTTTAAATAAAACGGTTAGTATCTTCGTTGAAATCTGAAACTCTTTTAGACTTAAGTTATTTGGGAATTCAAGCGAGCACTCATTAAGAAGAAAACAAGAAATACACACGAGCATAAAATGAGTGATATCCTTAGAAGAGATGATGTAACTAGGGTTATAAAGTAGATTCTCCTTCATAGAGTTACACATTCTGTTAGTAAACAAAGCTCAAGATAACGTTTACTACTGGTGTGGGCAAACTCTTAACAAATTAGTTCTTGCAACCCAATAAAGAGCAAGGAGATGGGGTGGAATCAGGTGCATTCCACTAGTGAAAGTACGAATAACACACTGTGATTACTGAGAGCAGGGGGAACCAGTTCATCCTTCCAGCCCCAGCTCTGGCATTACCGGGTTATCATCCATCCCATATGCACTGTAGTTAGGGGTGGGCGGCAAAGAGACACTCTGTCAGTCTATTTCTTGGAATCATTTATCGAATTTTAGAGTTGGAAAAGGCCCCTAGTAATAACCATCTTGCTAATGTCTGAATTTTACAAATGAAAACAAAACAAAAACTCCACTTAGTGCTCACTAGAAAAGAAACTGGATAGTCCATTAGAGAATTTTCAACAGGGAAAGGAAAAAACTTAATAATAAATAGATAAGGTTCCATCATTTGGAAAGCTACGTGGACTGCTATGTAATTAACATTTCAAAACACGCAATTCCAAAAAACACAACAAAAAAACGGTGGCTTCATAAACCTTGGGGAAAACAAAAACTTATGTAAAATTAGCTTGAGAGATTTGTGACATTCATTTTGGAAATGAGTATTATTTTCGTGTACATTTTGATTTAACTTTATGTTACTAATTAGACTTCCCTCACAAAATTTGCAAGTGGGGCATTTTCAGTTAGTTATAGCAAACTGTACGTGTCAGTTGCTCCAAAGTTCAAGAAAAATGGGAGCAGACGAAAAGGGTCTGTGGCTTTAATCAAGAGTGTGGTGCCTTCAAAGTAAGAAAATGTGACTTTGAGCTGGAGAAAGGAAGACTGGTATCCTTTTGAGAGGAAGAGATTGCAATACAGAGTCTTAGAAGTATCTGAATTATTGGCATCTTTTTATTTCCCAAGATATTTGGAAGATGGTAAATATACTCTTTATGGGGAAATGCATTATCTTTTTGTATTACTGAACCTCTGATTATTTTATATCTCAGTGCACTGTGCATACACAATATTAATAACTCATAAATATTATATAGCACCCGACAGTGAGCAGACCTGGCCCGTGATGGGTGCATGTTGACTCCTTGCACAGGGCAGAAACTTCGCCCCTGTCTGTACTCCACTCTCCAGACACGCAGCCCCTCCGTTGAGCCTGAAAGCTGAGGCAACTTAGAAAGCAGGTGGCTGACTGTTTTACGGGAGGCAGCAGTTAACTGATGGGAGAAGCCTGTGGTTTACAAAGGCACAATTTGCAATTACAAACTCCAGCTGCTGATAGAACGTTCCCCTAAACCCGCAGGTGAAGTTCTCACCTTGACAATGTTTTGTCTTGCTTTCTCCCTGTAACACACATGTAAAAAATTTCAAAATCACAAAAGACTTCCAAGACTTCTGCCTCATTTAAGTAAAATAAAATCTAAGAGAATCATAACAGAATCTCATTCGTGTTTCTGAAAAGCTTTCACCGATCTTAAATTGCTCCTAAACCACGAACAGAACTAGACTTTGCTAGTTTTTGAAACAAAATAAAGATATATACGTGTG
The DNA here is from genome assembly GCF_036321535.1 of Camelus dromedarius. Lineage (NCBI taxonomy): Eukaryota > Metazoa > Chordata > Mammalia > Artiodactyla > Camelidae > Camelus > Camelus dromedarius. The sequence goes on along the minus strand of NC_087448.1, from coordinate 66,310,851 downwards.
AAACAGAAAATCCAATAAAACATACTTTTCCTGCCATGTTTTTAATTCACAGTAATTTACCGATATTTACTTTTACATAACAGACGGACATCAGCAAGTTATTTTGATGCTCTAAGCAATTATATTTCAAAATAAGTGACTTTTCAAACCCCAAAAGGTGTTTTTGAAATAGAAAAGCCGTACTTCATTAACAGTTATTTTAGCAACAGTTCCAACTTAGAGCCAGCTCTCAGACGGTAGGACTTCGCCTTGCATCTCGGTAATTAGAACCATTACTTGTTGTTTAGAAACTGATGGTCAAATTAGTCTTCCCACTGAGAAAGTATTATCTGTTACTGCCTTTTAACAAGTATTTTAAAAAATATGCTCAACCCTACTGGCTTTCCCAGAGATCTTTGCAGAGAGTTATTTTACGTTATTGTAATTTATTTCATATTTTACCTTTCTTCCATGTTGCTTAAAAGACAAGCGCCCCCCAAATCTGGCTCTTTGCGCCCAGGTGGACTGAACCAGGGGGTTTGGCCATATAGCCCCGCTGAGCAGAATGGCAAGTCCCGGCCGCTAAGTGCCCTTGGGTTTTGGCGCCTCTGTGGGAGCTGCCTCCACTCTAACCGCAGTACCACCTCCGGGCCCCCGGCGGTTTTCCCTGCCGCCCACGGACCTCACCGATTCCTCAAACCGCATCTTTTGGTCCAAATCGTTTGCCCTTTCTTCTCGCGGAATGTAAAGACTAGAATTGCAATTCCGAAACTTAACAGTATTTGGGTCCTCGACTGCCCTCGTCGGTTACGGTCATTCAGGTCGGCGACCTGGGCTGGACCAGCGGCAGGGGCTCCACTCGAGGTACCGCGCGCAGCGCGCTCAGGCCCAGCGGTCGGCGAGCGGCGGGAAGGAGCGGCCGCTGGGGGAAGGTTCCCCAGGGCAAGCGGGCTCGGGGGCCCGAAGTGGGTCAACGGATACAGCTCTTGCCATCTCCTGGAATCTGTGTGCTCCCACCAGGAACGCAATTCCCTTCAAGGGGGCTCACCTTCCCTCAGGAGGCGCGACGTCGTGGCCAGTGCCCAACATCACCAACTGCAGGTCTCAGCCCAGCCCCGGGGCAGCCTCGCGGGCGTCCTAGGAACAGCCGCTCTGGGGGCGCCGCGGACCCGGCCAGGCCGCCTGAGAGCAGGCTTTGGGAGACCGGCAGGTCCGAGGGCTCGGCGCTCTCGGAGCCCAGAGCCTGGGCGGAGAGAACGGACTTGGAGGAGGTCGCCAGGCAGAGAGGATCAGCGACTCCAGCCGCAAAGGGGCAGCCGCTGCGTAGACCCGAGAGCGGCGATGCTCGCGGACCCCTGCAAGCTGCTCTCCGAGGCGCCTACCCCGACCGCTTGGCGGAGGAGAAAGGGCGCCATGGCCGCAGGAGTGCCCACCGCAACTAGTGCCGCGGGTTCCCTGCGAGCTCCGCACGGCTGCATCCCGCCCCCCCCCCACGCGCACCCGGCGCCCCGGGGCGTGCCCCTGCCACCCAGCCAGCCCGCGCCGGCTTCCCGCCCGGGCCGCGCCTCACCTGTGAGAAGCAGACCGCCGAGCAGCGCGCACAGCAGGACCCCGGTGTCCCAGCAGCTGACCATGGTGAGCGCGACGCGGCCTGCCCGCCCAGTGCCCGCGCTCCTCGCGGGCGCCCGCCGCAGCCGCTCGAGCCTGTCTCCTCGCGCCGCCGCCGGCCCCGCGCTCCGACCCTACGCCCCGAGCGCCCCTCTCCGCGGCTCCAGCCGGAGAGACAGCCACTTCCCCCCGGTAATCCTCGCAGCCCGGCGTCCTCTGGCCGTTGCGTTCCAGCTCCGGAGCCCGCTCCGAGCCGCCGCCGCCGCCGGGGAGGAGCCTCGAGGAGCGTCCGCCCGGCGCGCTCCGAGCCTCCAGCGGACCTCGATTAAGAGGAGCCGAGGGCGGGGGCAATTTATAACCTTTCCCCCCACCCACTTCCTACCCCGGCACCTCCTTCCAGTGACGTCAAGGGGTCCCCCACCCCTCATCCGCCTCCCCAACAACCCTCTTCCTCCGGGACCTGATTCCCTCCGGCTCCGGAGGGGGAGGGGGCCGCCGGGGGCGGGGGCGGGGGCGGGGAGGGAGCGTGCGTGGGGAGGCGCGGGCGGCGGGGCCCCGCAGGGCCGCCGGGCAGGTTCACGGCTCCTGCTCCCGGCTCCTGCCTCCTCCCCTCCCTCCTTCCTTTAGCTCTCAGGAAATCCTTGCAGTCTCCCTCCGCCCGGCTTACTCAGCCCTGGGGGCCGCCCGAAGCTGGGAAGGGGACAGGGCTGGACCTCCACCGCCCGGCCCCCGGGGCGGAAAGTCCGACCCTGGGAAGCTGGCTGCGCCTCCGCGACGGTGTCCTTGGCACGGAGGGGCGAGGCGCAGGCTGGCTCCCTCCCTTTCCTTGCTCTTCCCGCGTTGTCCCGCCGCCCCCGACTCCCTGCGACTCTCCCCAGACGTCTAGGAAGGCGCCGGACACCCTTGGCACAGGGGACTGCGCCAAGAGCTCCCGCGGGGCCCGGACGCTCGGCTGGCACCTTCGGGAAGAGAGCGAAGCCTCTCAGGTCCCTGGGGAGCGCGTCTGTGGCTTTTTCGGCCGCACAGATGCACCCGCCCAAGTCATTTCCTAACCCCTCCGCTTCCTAGAAGCAAAACAAGCAATAACATCATGATACCTTTTAAAGGGCTGAAGCATGAAGCTGCTCCTTCAACTTTTAAGGGCCGAGCACTTGAACTTTATTTTCTAAGTGCTCGAAAAGAATCTTTCTGGTGGCAGCTTGCTACGCAGGATGAGTGACTCCACTGCTCTTCGAACAAAACTAGGTGAAATTAACATGAGGCCCTAGATCTTTTGCGATGACACTAATTCCACCTTGTTCTCCAATTACGTCTCCATTACCTCGAAGGCTGATACCGTCCTAGGCTCCACGGAGTAGCCCAGTCTCGTCCCTGTAGATACTGCCGGTTTGAAAAATAGCTCTATTAGAACCTGACAGATGGTCAGAATGTGATGGCTCCTAAAAACAGGGCCAGCGACTTTTACTGAAGGGCTGGACTGCTCAACCTGAAGTTGCCACACCTCTGGGCGGCACGGCGAGGACAGGTCGTCCCGCTGGGCGCCCCACGCGGGAACCATGCGTCTGCGCACCCGGCGCTGGGGCCCGGGAGCCGCAACCCCACGCAGCTCAGATCAGGGGAAGACCACGTGGAGCTTTTGTGCGCCTGCAGGCTTCACCTCCTTTTCTTTATTTTTCCAGGGCTCCTCTCCACTCTCCCTGGCTCCTTTTCTCTTCTCCCCCAGACTTAATCTTGCAAAACCGGAGGATCACTCCGTGAACACTTGAGTATGAATCTCAGGATTAGAGGCTGACAGCGCTGATCTTTCTCATAATCGGTCCCCCATCCTCAGTCATATCCTGGGACACACGCGCAGAGCCGAAATTTCCCACTGCCTCACTTCAGAGCTGTCGTCACTCCGACGCTCTCTCCCAAGAAAAGGCTGTCAGCATCGCCCTTCGGCAGCCCCTCACAGAGCCAGACATTGTGTTGGGACCAAAACCATTGTGATGGGAAGATGTCTTCCAAGGGGCTTAGAATCTGGAAAGGAGGTTGACCATAAGAGCCCTGGCTGACGTTGAAGTACGAGGGTCACGGTGCTGGAGGGAGCTTGGGTCCACGATAGGCAGAGAAGAGGCGGTCTGTAGTACAATCTACAGAAGTTTACTACAGCTCTTCAAATGCTATTTGAGCTACAACACTCCACTTACCTGCTGCATGAATCTACATTGAGTTGATTTGTGAAGCCAGAACAGCTATATGGTGGACAGTTGAAACAATCTTCATAGCCTCAGATGTCAAGCAACAATAGTAGCATATTGCTCAATTATTTAAGATTAAAAGAGTCCTGGTTGAATCTAACTTTACACCAAAATCATTCTGCACTAAGAGTGGTCCTCCACAAATTCCCCAACAATTCTTTGGAAAAGTTGCAGGCTTCTAATTATAGTCAGCAATTGCTTTACTACTTTTTCTTTTGTTAACTGCATTAGCCTCCCTCACAAAGAGCTCAAAATGCTAAAAGTTACCACAAGGTTTTGTTTGTGATTTCATTTAGCTCACATAAATTTCAGCATTTAGGTAAATGAATATCTAAGCTAAAATGATGGGAAATAAAAGTATGATTCTCAACCCTCCCCCTCCCTGCAAAAGAGATAACGTTTGAATGAGAATGGGCTACAGCCCTCTTCTAAGTAAATCACTAACGAAAGGTGTTTTATAGATAATAGTGATGGAAAAGATCAATTTCAGCGTGCTTAGTGGGTATAAAAAGCTATTGAAGTAGACTAGCTGCTTGCTTCCTGCTCCCATACAAAAGAACATTTCATCTCCTGCAAAACCAGACACTCTCTCTCGTTATCAGCTACAAACATTCTCTTGAGGATTCTTTCTAGTCCCTATTCAGAGGCACACTGTTGATAAAAACGAACAGCTTTAATATTCAAGAGTGAGAATAGTGTGGGAGCATCCGTGTGAGAGACAGAAGGGAACCCAGGGCCTCATCTTCCTAAAGTGGACCAAGCGTGGAACTGGTCAGATTGCAGTCACTGGGGCTCAATCAGGACTTCGTTCCATGCACCCCCTTCTCTGCCCCCACACCAGGGGTTAGGTAGCTTCAGAGCAAAGAAAAACTGTAGTCCATGGCTCCATGCTGCATAGCATAAACACATAAGGTTGGGCACAAGAACCAAGTGACTTTATAGAAGTCTTCCATGTTATGTGAAAAAACACTTCCTAGCGCATCTCCGTTTGACAGTTCAGGCTCCTAGCTCTAAGCAGCGCATGCTCACAGCTCCCGTGCGGCAGGCTCTGCTGAGCTCACCAGGCAGACGCACCTGTTCCCATTCCCAGATGCTGACAAGTTCTGGTGGCGTCCCTTGGGGGCCTGTGGGCGTGGACATGCTCCCTCTCTCTCTTGCTTTAGCTCCACATGCTTCACCCAGCCCGTGACTACCTCCCTAGAGGCTGTGATGTAGACACTATACTTCTGTTACTGCAGCCCTAGATCAAAGGAGCCCTTCCTGTTGGCTACTTGGTACCCTGGATGCCTGTGGGACTTTTTCTCGAGTTAAAAGCCCTGAGGCTCTTTCACAGGAGCTGTGGTCTGGCTGTACTGGATTAGTCACAGCGTCTGACAACTCAAACTGCAGACCCTTATACACACTCTTATTAAACTTCTTGTTTGATTTAGTGCATCTTTCTGGCCTGTTGAAATCTTGCTCGTTTCCAATTCTGCTGTTCAATGCATTTTCTGTATGTCCTGCTTCAAATTATTTCAAAACTTTGAAAAATGTGCCTTCTGTAGTATCAAAATCATTGACTAGGGCAGAGCTGAATGAATGAATAAAGGAAGGGAGGAAGGAAGGAAAGAAGTAAAGAAGGAAGGAAGGGTGAGAGGGAGGGAGGAATCCGTAGAGGCTGAGTAAACCCAAGTATTATTTGTGTCATTATCTCTAGATGTAGCTGCACCATTGGAGGCTGCACATTAGCTTAACATTTACCATGTCATTATTCAGGGATAATTGATGGTCCTAGCAAGAGGAAACAAGACAGTTTAGTTTTATTCAAAATATTTTAGGAAAGTTTAAAAAAAAAGCCCAGACTGAGATCAACAGAGAAGACTGGGGCAGGAGAAAAGGCGAAACAGAGAAGGAACTAACTCCTGAAGGGAAAGCAGCTGGCCAAGAAGTCTGCCCATCGTATTGATCATCTAACCAACAGAGGTAGCAGCTTTTCCCAAAGGTTAGTTTCATCGCAGCCTGTATCTGTCACTCCTGACTTCCTCTTCTTTTAAAGATATTACTTTTAATACACTGTTTTAGTGAGAAAACATTTTAGACAGATGAAAATGTTAAGTCTTTTTCTTATAGAGTGCTTTTTTTTCTGTTTCTATATAGCTTTCATAATTATTGTGTTTAATTGCTATAAAATATTATCCTACTGCTGGACATTTCCATTTCACTGATATAAATAATTCCAAAATGAATTTAATTTGACACTGGAATGTCTTTTAGTCCATTAGGCACATCCACAGACTCAGTACCCCTTCCTCTAATCCCCTTTCATACACACACACACCCACCCAAATACTCTTGTCTCACTGGAGACTTGCACCAGCTTCGTCCAACAGAAACCTGGCTAAGTGATCAGAAGAAAAATGTTCATGTCATGGTGCAAAATCCACAAAATGCATTTGCTCATTCAGTAAACTTTTGTTTTTTGGTTTTTGGTTTTGTGTTTTTTGGGGTGGGGGCACGGAAGCACAATCCTGGGTCAGTCTTGTTGAAATTAGTAGCACAGAAGATAGAATTATTGCCCTAGAAGGACTTACAGTTTATTTGAGAAGGTGCACATTGAAACGTTAGGAAACAGTTCTATGGCAATTAAAAGAGAACAAGGTACAGATGTAAGTACTAAAAGGAATTATTAATCACTGAATTGGGAGCCGGTTTGGAAGTTGTCAGCGGAGAAGAGAAAGCATTCCGTGAAGGAGGAAAGGGGGCAAACCCAGGCAGCTGTAGGGCTGGCGGAGAGTGTGGGGCAGAGGCAGCCAGCGGAGGAGGGAAGTTACCAGGGAACAGGAGGGCAAGTTCTAGCAGGTGAGACTGAGGGACCCTGACTGCTTGGTAGGTAAATTTAAATGTGTTTCATCCTACCAGCCCTAGGGAGGGATGGTTTAGGACGGTTAGACTGGCCTACAGGGGATTAAAGGGAAGTGAGACTGAGAGGCAAGGAATAAAGTATTATGAAATAAATTTATGAAGAAACAAACTATTAAGAGGCCATAGGATGGGGCCAGGTCGGTGATGGGAAGGAGAGCACAAGAAGGCGGGGTGGCTCTGGCTAGTAGTTCAGGGAAGGGATGGGGAGAGAAATTAACTTTGAGGTTGAGGTGAGGGAGAGAGAGGAGCCCAGGAGGACCCCAAGGTTCCAAGGAGGACTCTAAGGCTGCTGAGCATAGCCAGGATGGGGAGGGGGAGGGGAGAAGAGAGGGGAGGACTTGTTGGTTTCAGCCAGGGTGAGGTGAGAGGGCATTTGCAAGCACCCTACTTTATTTTCCTGCTGGAGCCAAGACAGGGTTTAAAGTGATAGTCTAGCTCAGGCCCAGACACTTTAAGGAAGTAGAAATTCATCATCAGACTGCTGTCCCCTAATGCTAGACCAAAATCTTCAACACAGAGAACGTGTGAGTTTTAGGTAATGGCTGGGCTCTGATTAGGAAGTTTATGAAAAGCCACGAGTTGGATTTCCACCTCTGAGAAAGCAGGGGTGAGAGCAGCAGAGCTCACCACCTTCAGCCCTTCCTCCTTCCAAAGATCCCTGAGCTCCAGACAGAGCCTCCGGGCAGGTCTGCTGGCAGCTTCGGTGGAAGACCAACCCTTTCCTTCCTGCATCTCTTCCAGACTCCTCCCAGACGTACTTTTCATGCGTATCAGCAGCAGCAGAAGTCATGGAGAAGCCCAGCCACTCTGCCCCAGACCACAGGCGCATCTGAACCAGAAGTCAGCCGGAATGCAGGAACGCGGCCCCGGAACTTCCCAAGGTGCAAAATCTGGCATTTGTAAGAAAGACAGACCCCCAAGCTCACCTGATCCAACTGTGGAGGGAAGAGTTCAGTATAATAAGTGGCTTTAGATTTTTTCTGTTGAAAAAATAATATTCCATGAAATCAACTTCTGACTATGCTAAGAATACTGCTTCCAATTATTCCCCGAAAGACACATCATAAGCTGCTTTCCACTAATTTTTAGACGCTAAATGCCTTTGCTTCTATAATTTTATAACAAAATTTCTTCAGAATACCTGCAAAAATATCAGAATCATTGTTTCATTTTTGGGCATATATCCCCTGTTTATCCACGTAAGAGAAAAAAGTTAATGTCAAGATATGGTAAACAAATCTCAGTTTTAGACATAAAAGATATCAATGTCCAAAGCATCAAGTCAAATACTAGCGTAGTTTTTCTTCGTGCAATTTAAAACTCAGCCAAATCATAGTTTATTTAATTTTATTTAAAGAAAATATTTTATTTAAATAAAATTCCCTTTCTTCACACCCTGAAGTAATCAGAGTGATAACGTGCCTGACACGTGCTTCAGAATCATCCAAGGGGGTAAACTGGGAATTCGAGTTTTGCAGATACACACTACTGTATATAAAATAGATAAACAAGTTTATGCCGTGTAGCAGAGGGAACTATGCTCAATATCTTGTAGTGACCTATGACGGAAAAGAATATATGTATGTATATATGATGGAAACCTTATGCTGTACACCAGAAATTGACACAACATTGTAAACTGACCATACTTCAATTAAAAAAAAAAAACCACTTTAAAACAACCTCAAAAACAAAAACAAAAACAAAAATCAAAAAAGAATTATCCAAGAAGAGTAAAGAAGAAACTAGACAGGCCACATGTTAATGTTGTAGCTGGGTCATGGATATAGAATTTATATATAATTCTTTCTTCTATGTTTAAAATATTTTCTCGATAAAACATATTTTTCTTTCCTAGTCTAAAACTGAAAATGCAAACCATCAGCCCAAAGCCAATTTTAGGATCTGAGCCTAGAAAAAAGTGACACTAGAGAGGAAAGAGGTACAGTGAATGTTCCCTGGTGACCAAAGCTTTGGTTTCACTGACAGCCATGAGGACCCGTGTCTTTCCCTGCGTTTTCAGCAAAAAGCCCAGTGTTGGTTGATAAAGAGATGTGAATAGGTGTAAAGCAATCTCAAGGGAAACAACTGATGGTTTGAAAAATACACGTGATTCAGAAAGTACTGTTGTGTACAGAAGTAACATGGATGAGCAGAAACAAGATCAAGAAGGAAAACTAAGAAAGAAAATAGGAAAATTCTGTAAAAGAAGAATCAAGGAAGAAATTCTGTCTATAATGGAGAGGAGGGAAATGCACAAGCTTTGAAAATCATTTTTCTTCTCCATCGTGTTTATTTCGAAATTGTGGCGGGTGATCATTAACTAAAGAAAATGAAATTTGGGGTGGAAGGATAGAAACCCACGCTTAATCATCTCATGGTATTAAGACTTTAAAAGCTATGTGTTAAAAAAAAATAAGATTTGTTGGCAAGCATCCTAGGAAATTTTAGGAACAGAAAGACAATGCTGCAAGACCATTGGCCATTTTTTTCTAGAACATGTAAAGAAGAGAAGTTCCAATGGTTGGAAAAAGAGAGATTCCAGAACACTGGGGAAAATAAAACATAGACTCATAAAATACTAGTGTACAAACAAACCTCATGGATGATCTAGTCCAACCATCTGATTTTATTTTAAAGAAACAGGCAGAGAGATGATATGCTTTGCTCACAGTGAGCCTGAGTCAGAAGGACCTGCTTGGCTGATAGTTGAGACTCCCCCACCCCTGCAGCTCCCCAGCCCTTCTGGTCTCTTCATATCAAGCCTATTAGACATAAAAAGAGAGCTGGTTCCTAAAGACCCGTTGCTTCATCCACTAAGTCAGCATGAGATGATCTGACAAATCAGTGGGAGGAAGGAAAGTAGGAAGGATTTGCCCACAGGTCAGGTCAGATCTCAGTCAGGTCAAGATCACCCACTCTGGGCAGAAGGTCACCTACACTCAGCAGCCTAGGGGGTGTGGGTATAGCTCAGTGGTAGAGTACCATGCTTAGTATGTAAAAGGTCCTGGGTTCAAGTCCCAGTTTCTCCATTTAAAAAAGAAAAGAAAAGAAAGCAAAATAAAGCAGAGAGCAAAGAGCTTCTACTGATATAGAGGGGACGTGCGCGGCTTCTCGGGCCAGCCCGCCCTGGGCTCTCTGCCTCTTACTGGATATATGACCTGGAGCAAAACCACTTAACCTCTAGCTCACGATGTGTTCCTCACTCTGCATAGCAGAGCTGATGACATAATAATAGGGTTGCTGTGCAGATTCAAAGAGAAGTCTAGAAAATCATTTATAATAGTGTCTGGACCAAAATAAACACTGAGTAGTGTCAGCTAAGGTTACAGTAGTGATGTTTGTTTGGCATGGCCCCCTGCATGCTCCCTCACTAACCTTCCTTCACCTAATCCCATGGCCCCCACAGTGTCTGCACTTACTAGCCTGGTCCCTAAAGGGTAGACCCACTTCCCTTTACCCTAGAGCATCCTTTGAGATGCTGCCTCCTGCCTGACTTCACGTGTCCTAGGATGCTGAGAGCCTCCAGTAGCCACCCTCATCTTCTAGACCAGAAGGCCTGTCCACTGACACCTCACCCTGAGAAACTGCTGGGCATCATGGCCATCCCTGCAGGGACCAGCTCAGATGATCACATTTCATTGCTCCCTTTCCTCTCCATCCTGCCTGGTCCAGCTGCCCATCGCCTCTCTCCATGGGCCTCTGCTACTGAAGTTCCAGTATCAAACCCTAAGCTTTTGTAAGAAAACTCTGCCCCTTTAATAAGCAAAACCTTTGACCCACCGAGGTTGACAGGGGCGGGGGACCTCACCTTGGTGAAGGTCCCCCCATCCTCCTCTCAACCCAAGATCTCCTTTCCTGAGTTTCCCACTCATCCCACCACGGAGCTGGTGTTTGGGGGCCCAGGGCTGCCCCGCAGCATTCCACAAGCGTGGATAAAAGCTTCCTTTACCTGCCATCAGTAGAGCTGAAACCGGTCGTGACTGTTATCAGGACCCCATGAAAGGCTCAGATAGGAGAACAGTGGATGCGGCCCTCCCCGCCCACCAGATGTCCTCCTCTGGTCCCCATTCAATCATCCCAATGATCTGGCTGAGCTCAAAAACCAGGAAGAAGGCATAGGTAAAGATCTTAAAAAAAAAAAAAAAAAAAAAAACCACTGCTGTCCTGTCCGGACCTCCTGTGGCCACCATTCTTTCTGTCTGGCTGGGCAAGCTGCAGCCTGCTTTGACCTTTGCTTATTCTTGCACTTAAAATGCTCCCACTTTAAAAATAGTGGAGGATGAGGAAGAATGCCTTGAACTTGGTAGGCATACTCACCATTCCTGAGTGGCAACAGGAAGTCTGCTATACCCTGGCCCCCAGACACACATTCCAAATGACCCCCTAGTGGGTCCATGTCACTCTTGGTTGGTAAGTGGAGACCAGAGTGTGTTTTTGGTTATGAATATCCTATCATAGTTTATAGAATTAAAGATAGAAAGGGATGCCATTTCAATGCTCTTGAGGAAACATCCCAGGGACACTAAAAGTGAGACGGGTATGTGTGTCCTGCCATCAGAGGGAAGAAGAACGCAAACAGAACAAGCTTTAGAAGCAAAACACAAAGACAGGAGCTTGATATGAAGAGACTCCTTGGCTGGTTTAAAAAGTCAACCTTGACTAAGTGAAAGAAGCCAATCTGAAAAGGCTACATACTGTATGGCTCCAATGGCATGACATTCTGGAAGAGGCAAAATTACAGAGACAGTAAAGATATCTGTGGTTGCCAGGTGCTGGGGGAGGGACGAATGAGTAGCGGAGAACAGAGGATTGCAGGGGCAGTGAAACCACAATGGCGGCTACATGTCATTATCCATTTGTCCAAACCCACAGAATGTACGACACCAAGAATGGACCCTAATGTAAACTATGGACTTGGGGGGAATCATGTGTCAATGCAGGTTTACCAGCTGTAAGAAATGCACCACTTTAGTAGGGGCTGTTGACAGTAGGAGTGGCTGCGGGCTGGGGGTGCCCAGGGGTAATGGGAGCTCTATCATTTCCACTCAACTTCGCTGTGAATCCAAAACTGCTCTAAAAAAAAAAAAGCCTATTAAAAAAGATTTTAAGCCTATTTTAAAAAAGTGAACTTTCATCCTCTTGATTCACTAGTTTGTGGGTATTGCCAACTTGACTCTGCCCTATTTTTAGCATTCACGGAAATCCGAGGCCTAATTTCATTCAGTATTTCCCAGTGTCTGCCCAAGAGGGATGACCAGGTATTACTGCCATAAAATTTAAGTTACAAAATGCCACTACGTGTCTTTAAAAAAATTAGAGGGTATACGTGGGAAGTCACACGAATGAAAAGAGGAAAACAACCTGCAAGCGGTGATTAATTTAGCAACTTAAGGAAAACAACTCCGCCGAGGACACAGCTGCACCGCCGGCCGAGCACACGCACTGCGACCCGGAAGCCATCCTGATTCACGCTCGTCTTCACGCCAATTTCGTGTCGTTAGTAACGGTTACTCACCACCTCATCTGTCTTGGGAATTTTCTTTTCTGAACATCCTTCATTTCATAAGCTCCTTTCCTAAGTTCGCTTAATATTTTCATTTATAAAATTAGGAGAATGTAAAAGAATTTTTTTAAATTCCTGAGACAGAGTAGGCTTCAGCCCTCCACGATAGCGCTGAAGGGTTCTCAGGGCCCAGCTGAAGACCAAAATGACTTGGTCAGGTAAACAAAGTGGCAGAGGAGGTGAGGGTGGTACAAGAAAGCTTCCGGTAGGCTTCAGAAAGGGGCGCCTGGATCTTCCTTTCCTGCCCTCCAGGGAGCGAGGATGCTTTGGATCCCACCTCTGAGCTGACCAGCAGTGTGATCTTGGTAAACGACGAAACTGCCCTGAGCCTCACTTTCCTGGCTTGTAAAACAAGGATTAAAAACTGCAGGCCTCCTGGGGTGATTGTAAGGGAGAGGCATAGAGATGCTTGACACAAAACTCTGCCATCTGCACAAGCTCAATAGGGCTCCCCTGCTAAAAGGACTCATTTGTCATCCCCTCTGCCTGTATCTTTTCGAGATTTAAATTGTCAACAGACTGAGTCCTGTTGGCTAGTCAAGTCCTTGGGGGGGGGGTGTCACAGGTGCACATGCACACGTGTGCTTGTGTGCATGCACACACGTGAGCAGAGGAGTGTGCCAGTATATCTGATGCCTGAACGTGAACTCTGGCTTCAAACTGAAAAGAGCCTAGTTAAGAAAGGTGGCCAAAACATACATTCTTCGATTAGAGAGAAGATGACCACGTGCTTCTCTGCTGGCACCATTTATTTCATCCTGTCCTCTTCCTCAATCAGGGCTCTTGGAAGGAAAACAAAGAGGGCAAGAGAGAGGCAGAGGAGGCATTTTTATAGAAACAGCACCATCTGCATCGGGGATGGACAGCCCTGCTGTTCTTAGAACCCAGACTTAATGTAGGAAAGAGGCTGGTGGGAGATGGGGACATGGGGCTGGAAGGTTTCAGGTGAGTTAAAAAGGTGTTTTCAACCCAATTGTATACGTAAGGCCAGGGACTGAGCACAGCTGAAGATCCATGACAAAGTCATTGAATTTTATCGATTACCATCTTTTATCCAGATGTTTTCTGTAATTAACTCATGCTTTAAGTAATAATAATAAGTTTCAATTAGCCTTTGGATCCCAAACAGGGTAGAGCCATTTAGAAATTGCTTATTGGCAATAAGAGATCATCATATTCCTCTTTAATGTTCATGTTTAAGATTTTAAAAGAACGTTTACTAAGGGTTAATGCTAAGAGTTTCTGTATTAAAGGCACCTTCTTTTCCACGTATAATTCATTAAAGCTATGCTCTACTCTTGGACTCAGTGACTCTTACTGTGGGCAAATCTAGCCACTTGAAAATCTAAGGCACCGCTGCTCGCCTGGTGGCAGCTTGCTTAGGATCTGAACAGAATATCCAGGAGAAAATGAACAGACTTGGAACCTGGGATTGCAGGCTAACACTTGCGAGGCGACTGCAAACATCACTGGGCATTTCAAGTCTTGTGATTCACGTTTCTGTGTTTTTTAGCTGCTGTAATTGACTCTTGATTGATCTTAAACAGTTAAACCTGTCTCCTTTCAGAAAGGTTTTGAGCTGTCATTGGGTCCATTAGGGCAATGGCCAGATACTTGGAATAAACTGAAACAATGAAGAGGGGAAAGAGGCCAGGAGGACCGTGCTGTGGACGCTCATATGAGAGAGGTGCCCACAGATGACGGAAACCTTTAGTCCAAGTCCAGGAAACTTATCAGCAATGAGGACAGGAGCCTAAGATGAAGGAAAGGGATACCTGAAGATGTGGACAGAGCACCAGAGTAGGAAATCAGACGGACATACGTCACAGGAAGGAGCAGGCCAGGGGCTCTCAACCAGGCCCAGCCTCCGGACAGAGCTGGAGAAAAGGGACGTGGCAACAGCCCTAAAAAGAGAAGATCACAGGCCGGAAACCAGGGTAGGAAGGACCAGATCAGAAGCCCGGAAATAGAGCAAGAAATGGAAGGCAGAGGCGGGACACCCTAAGGAGCAAGAGAGGGCTGGTGCTAACTCCCTGAATGAATTTCTTTCACGTAGACTTTACTTCATGGAGCCAAGGAACAGCTTGACTGGGATGTTTCAGCACTCCATGAAGGGAAGAAAAGATTCCTCTGTAGCCACCTACACAAGTTAAGCCGATCAGAACAGCCCACTGGAAGGCAAGAGATGCAACCATTCTGCCTCTGCCAAGGGGCCCTGAGATCCTCCCAGCAGAAGGTTATCAAAGATGCTATGCAACTCAATCAGCCCTTGATTTATTTAGCTTATATTTGGGTTAATCCTTTTGTGAGAGGACTGGGTGGGGCAGGGGTTGTGGGGAGCCATCTGCTTCTTGGCGGGCAGCAGGAAAGTGAGGTGGAAATGCCAACAGTGTGTGGACCTGTGGAGCTTAAGGAATCAGAGCTGTTGCGCACTGACAACTATTTCTGTCGAAGAGAACAGAGGATTAAAACCTTTCACCATTTTCTCCTAGTTCTGAGCAATTCTTATCCAAAAAATTTTCTTTTCTTTCTAGTTCATAGAGAATATAGCAAAGTTTTTTTTTTTAAAGGGTTGGTGATGGGGGAAGTTCAATCTTAAATGTTTCTTCCATTAACAGGTTTGGGATGGCAACCTGCCTTTGCCTATGGTTGACATTCTTCTAAGATGGATGTTTGCAAAACTGTCCTGTGCAGTAAGACCTCAAATATAAAATCACTCTTGGAGAAGGTCCTTCTCCACTGGTCCCTTGAAGCACATCCAGGGACAATGCAATTGGACAGCTGCCACTGGAGGGCATTAGACATCATTTAATTTGCTGCATGATGACTTTTGACCTCTGCATTTGTTTTATGTGGGTCACCAGCTGGTTCTCACCGTCCTTATCAGACATTTATTGCCCTATTTCTAGGGGTAGGAAACTGTTAGATCTGCAGATTCAAGATGACACTTTACGGGGCTCACAGCTAACTGGAACACAGATATGTTAAAAAAAAAAAGTAACAAGGACAATAGGGTCAAAGCAGAGTGGCACCCTCTATCAAAAAGCCACAGCAACAAGGCTCTCAGGGGCCGTAAGCATTTTGCAGAAGCAACGAGGACCCTCCTCAGTGAACTCACAGCACCACAGGGGTTTGCACACTCTGCTGCTGGAAGTCTCATCTCGTCTTGGCTAACCATAGGAGCAGGCCAACATTTTCATTCCTAAAGAGTGTTGAGCAATTAGATGCACCCAATTTATATCTTCCTAGGGACTGCTCCATCTATGTCTCCCCAAATTTATTCCTGTAGACCGCAAGCTATAGTCTCTTTTCTAAGCTTATAAATAAAATAATATAGAAATGAAAAACAGATCATTCATTCATTCATGAAGCATTAAGCAGCCTTGGCTTTTACCCCCCACTCCCCTCAGAGGGCAGTAAGAACTGAAGAAGCAAAGCAATTAGAGGATGATTTTCACATTACAAAGAGTCCCAAGGGTTCCTTTTAGTGCTTCCCTAGAGGATTTAAATATTTAAGTATTGTTTTACAGACCATTAACTCTTGCAGCTGGAGAAGGAGAAGGGCTGGATGTGGGTGGTCAGGAAAAAAGAAGACTTAAACCTGAAGTGTTAGAAGCCAGTCCCCACAACAGATCCATAATTGCAGTAACTTATTTACATCCTGCTCAGGTAGGATAGAAAGTCCTCAAGGCGGTTTTCTCATCCTGCTCTATTTTGATCTTAACGTCAATTAGGCATCGTGATAAACTCAAAAAATGAGGGTTTAGAGGGATGAATAGATGCAACACGGGATTTTTAGGGCAGTGACACTACTCTGTTTGACCCTATAGTGGTGGATATAGGTCATTACAGGTTGATTCAGACCCACAGAATGGACACCAGGCGTGAATGTAATGTAAACTTGTGTGCTTTGGGTGATTATGATGTATCAGTGTAAGTTCACCGGTTGTAACAAAGGTACCACTCTCGTGGGGGATGATGGTAACAGAAGAGGCAGGGCCTGTGGGGATGCAGGGGGTGAATGGGAAATCTTGTACTTTCTGCTCAGTGTTGCTGTGAATCTAAAAAGAGCTTTAAAAAAGAAAGTCGATTTTAAAAATTGAGAGTTTAAAATTTGATGGGAAGTAACATTTTCAAAAATTAAATTCACATAAAATGTGGGAAGTCTGTTGCCAAAGAAGATGAACAAGAAGCAGAGGTATACCTGTGATGGGTTTGGAATGGAGTTTCCATTTCCTTCTCTCCAGACGGACAGGATGGAGGCGAGTGGGTGGTAGCCACACCGCAGTTACTAAACACCTCCTGTCACATCTGTGCTCTCTGAGTGTGTGTCCACAAGTGGAATGTGTAGAAAACAGCATGTAAATTACGTACACATATAAATTCTGTGGGTCCGGTCAGTAGCGAGCTGTTAGTATTCTCAGTCTACAAAGGTGAACAGTGGGAGATGGTGGCAGGGGTGGCAAGGAGAGTCACAAATGTCTACATATTTAGTGACATTTATAGTGATAAATGCAGACAGGAGAACCCCTCCCTGCCTCCTTGATTTTGCAGTCTAGTGCTACTCCAAGAGACAAGAGACACCATATAATTCAGGGCAAAGTAGGATGAGTACCAAAAAGGAAGTCCTAAGTGGACTAGGATAACGTTTACTAGACTGTCCGTGGGCCTAACAATAGTTCAAATGGGTACGTTTTGGGACCACCGAGGCAACACCTCCCATTGCCCAAGCTTGCACGGCTTGGAGCTGACCGCAGGTACCTCCAGAGATGGGGTTCCCTTTTGTCAATTTTCCCTTCCAAACAGAAGGGGCGCAGGAGGGCTGTGAGCCTTGGCACAGCGGGTCCTGACAGCCCCAGCGGGAGGGTCACTGCCGAGACATCCAGCCCCATCTCATTGTTCAGCTCCGGGAGTTTCCTCCTCTGGCAGAGACCTGGAGCCGTGAGCTGAGCGGGAAGGGGACGGACCCGGGCGGGACTGCGGGGTGGCTATTGCTGCCGCTCCTTCCCCTCTCCGGGAGCTCGGGTTTCCCGGGGTGTGTGCGGATTCGCATTAAAAAGGGAAAAGCACGATCCAAGTTGATTTTCCAGCGCCGAGAGGAAATGCTGTTTCCTGCATCGTACAAAACTGGTGCCAACAAGACTGACACAGGAGCCCATTGTCCCGCTAACAATGTGGTGATGGGGGAAGGACGCCTGAGAAAACAGACCTTGGGCCGCCCTTAGCGTTTGATCTTTCCGTGTGTGTGTGTGTGTGTGTGTGTGTGTGTGTGTGTGTGTGTGTGTGTGTGGTGGAGGGGTGTCAGGCTGGTAGAGACGGGCACTGCCCCTCTTTCCGTCCTGCCTTCGCTTCCCCGGCGCGCTCCTAACGATGGCAAGAGACCTGGCCCTCCAAAACACCCAGGGGACAAAAAGAAAAAGGGAAGGGAAGAGAAAAGGACGGAAACGACAAGAAAGGAAAGGAGAAGGGAAAAGACAAGACTCGCCCCCAAGTCGCCCTATGGGCTCATTTCCAACCTTCCACCGGCCTGGGTCACAGGCAGAACCGAAAGTTCCCAACCCTTGTCTCCACCCTGTGCCAACCTCGCTCCTCCAGTGAACCGAGCCCAGGGTGATCCCACGCGGAGCGAACCCCATCGCGAGGGGTTGTCCCTCGAGAGCTGCGTCCCGGGGCAGGACTGACCGGCTGCTGCCTCGGGGCAGCGAGCGCCGCGTGCGCCCCGCCGGGTGCGCGGCGCGCCGGGGTGGCCCCTGGGTGGCCTCTGGGTGGCCCCGGCCCGAGGCGCGCGGCCGTCTGGTTAATGGCACCTGGGCGCCCCGGGGTCAGAGCCGCTGCCTGAGGACACGTTGCTACAGGCTGCAGGGGACGCGGGTTCACCCCAGCGCCCAAATGTAACCTCCCCGCCCTTCTCCCGCTCACGTAGCCCGGGGTTTCGGGACGTGAAGTGCCGGCGAGGAGGCGGCTCCGGCCACCGCATGGGCTGGGCGATAAACAATCTCACAGGATACACAACACCCTGGACTGTCACAAGTCCCTCGCAGGAAAAGATAAATAACATCTGAGGAGCCGCGGCGCAGCCTCCCCGGGCCCAAACAAAAACCCTGGGAGAAGTTAAGTAAACAAGAGAAGGGGAGTTCACCCAGCCTCCGCCGCGGAGAAACCAGATGCGGCGCCCCTCCCCGGGCTCTGCCTGCTGGGGGTCGCTTCCACTGGAAGCCAGGACAAAACAAAATCAACCCCACACGCGGTGCCAACTTTGTCCTTTCAACCGATTGGCAATTGTCACTTTCCGGGTAACGAGCGAGTTTCCTGGGCACTGGAGGAAATCTTTCTAGAGCAGGGGTTGAGATGCGCTGGGTTTTCTGGAAGAAGAGGCCAAAGAATTTCCTGAGGAAACAACTCTCTTCCAAAGGTTTGCTCCTTGGGATCCTAGCTGTCAGCTATCCTCACGTCTGTGGTTCCATCTTGACTTCTTATAAACACTTCACCAGATCAGAGTGGGAGAGGGAGCTGGAATTGAGACAGGAACAAAATCCAAACCTGAGAACTACAAACGCTCGGTGAAATGGCTGTTGAAAATGCACACCTAAAGGTCTCACCTTTCTCCCAACTGGAGTTTGAGTGCCTTCAGTGAGGGAGCCAGATACAGACTCTGAAGTCAGTGCTAAGCACCTTCTGGGCTTCCTTCCTCCTCCCCTCCTCCTGCAAAAACTTAGCTAGCTCTAGACTGCCAGTCTTCACAGCCCAAGCAGAACCTCTTAAGAAGTCCAGCCCCAGGCTCATATTTCCAACAGCCTCTTCCATGCTGCCCAAGGTATATTATTTGGAATCCGGATTAGACCTAAAACACAATTTGATTCACTGCTTACACACCTATTTACCTATTTACCTGTCAATGTCAGCTGGACCACTCTAGGAGCTCACTCCCTACTGCGTACTATTTTATCTTTTCAGTAATCTTTACATCCATGTAAATATAAGTTTATGTGATGTTTTGAGATCAGCGAAAGTGGGATGAGGACAGTTGGGTGGGGGGTAGTGAGTGTGCGCTGGCCAGTTACTAAATATAACTCATAGTAGACTGATGTCCTCGTCCCTCTGAATGCTCTGACCCCTAGCTCAGCAGGGACGCACAGACACAGTGTACCTAGATTTCCAGATGTTCTTCAAGCTTCCTCATGCCAGCCATGTGGGCGTAATGGAAGCATCTGGGTTGGATATTGGCACAAGTAGATAGGTCAGTGGTTGGAAGACAGAACACGCAGAGCTCTGATGAGAACGCTGAGGGACTCTAATGGGAAGCTTTCACTGTAGTCCAACACAACACACACATCTCCTGCGGACTATGAGCGCCTCTCAGAAGCAGCCCCATTTCTGATTCATCTTTGCATTCCCAGTGGCTGGCCCAGCGCACAGAACATAGTAGGCACTCAACAAATATTCATTGCTGATCAAAGGTATTATGGATCTGCTTATCAAATATGGAGGTGTCACAAAATTGATATAGTAAACATAATTGATTTTAAAATCAGGGTCACCCAAAGTCCAAGCAAATGGGAGCAGTGGGTGAATTGATGATGAGAACATATAAGGTCTCTCTTGAGTCTCCCAAACTTTGATTCTGCACGTACAGGTTGTGGATCGTAGGACTCCTTAGCCAGCCACACAGATAAGAGCTGATGGTATATTCAGTATGAGGCACCAGAGACCTCTGTCTCAAAAGTGACCTTCGACTACATTAAAAGTAGAAGCTCTGGGTCAGAATCTACCGTGTGTGTGCTGGGCGTATGGAGCTCTGGGCTCAGCGCTGAGCTCCCCAGTCTGGGAAGAGATGAGACACAGACGTATCCATTGAGAGGAGAGGGATGGGATGGAGGAGTGACCGAAATCCCTTTGTGTGAGGATGATGGAAGGAACTAGTGATGTTTAGTCTGGAAGAGAGGGGAGTCCTTTGGGAGACATGAGAGCTGCTTTCAAATATTTGGAAAGATGTCAGATAATGAAAGGGGTTGGAATTCTGTCGTCTCCCATTCCCCAGACAAGACCAGGGAGCTGAAGAATCCTGAAACGAGGGTGACTGTCCACAGATGACACAATTCCTGCTGACTGTGTCTTTTGGTGACAGACTCCTGGTTAACATGCTGCCTCAGGGGGAAGTGAGATCCCTGAGAGGACTGATTACAGCAGAACCTACGTGACCTCTGGCCAGGAACGTACTAAGATAGTTTCAAGCATTCGGTGGTGAGTGGGGTGGAGAGAAGGCTTCTAGGATCCCTTCTGACACTAAGCTTGTACTAGTCTATGATCTGTCTATTTCTATTTTGCTAAGGGTTAACTCTGCCTTGCTGTAATTTCTTAAACCAAATGAGATCATTAAGGCTTTTTTATATTACTGTTGTATAAAGACAAATATGCATCATGGAACCAAACCAAGCAGTGCATATTTCTGAGCCTCAGCTTATAGAGTGAGACGTTTAAAGCTACAGCCACACATTGCTGATGCTATACAATGATCATGATTACTGCAGGTTTGAAGTCATTAAATGCTGATATTTGCAAAAAGCTTTGTCTGGCCAGCGGGGATACAGAACAACTGGAACTTGTATATACAGCTGGCAGGAATGCAAAAAGGTACAGCCGTTTCAGAAAACAGTCGAGCAGTTTCTTATTAATTCAAACCTACACTCTCCAAATGACCCAGCAATCCCAATCCTAGGTGTGAATCCAAGAGCAAAGAAAACTTATGTCCACACAGACCCATACACAAAAATGTTTGTAGCAGCTTTATTCATAATGCTGAAAACTGGAAAACAACCCAAATGTTCGTCAGCCAGTGAATGAATAAATAAGTTGTGGTACGTCCACACATGGACTACTACCTGGTAATAAAAAAGAATGAATTGCTGATACAGACAACAATACAGGTGAATTTCAAGAGCATTACACTAAGCAAAAGAAGTTAGACACAAGAGTGACACACATACAGTGTGACTGCATTTATTTGACCTTTGGAAGAGGCAGAACTGTAGGAATGAAAATCAGATTAGTGGTTGCCAGGTACTGGGGGTGAAGGGAGGGCTTGTCTACAAAAGGACATAAGAGAGCTGTTTAGGGTGATAGAAATATATGTTGATTGTGGTGGTGGTGATGCAATATACACTTGTCAACTCAGAGAACTGTACACCCAGAAGGGTGAATTTTACTGTATGCAAATCATACCTCAATAAAATGGTCTCAGGAAAAGCTCTGTCCTCATTTGTAATAGTTATTTTCTGGAGATTTGCACAGAGTTGGCATTCTAGAACTGTTTGTGGAATGAATGAATGAATGAGTCTTTACGGATGAAGTCAGGTTGTACAGAGATGAAACTGGAGGAGATTAAATGCTCCAATCCTCTTGGAGATGCTCTGCTGTCTGTCTGAGGAACGCCTCCCCCCCGCCCCCCCCCCCCGCCATGATGCCTCATGAGGTACAGGTGGGGTGGGAAGATGGGCTTGTGGCAGGAGGAAACAGCACCTCCACAGCCAGCTTTCTGAGGAAGTCTTATTCATCTGCAGTTGGGACCTTCATTCGGGAAATGCCTAGTAGCCAACCCAATATTGCAACGTGCAAATGTTGTCTGAAGAGGCGGGGCGGGGAACACCGCACGTGGGAGAAATGCCTGTCGGAGGGCAGCCAAAGACTCTAACAGTGTGCGTGCCTCCCCAGAGGGTCGAAATTTCCTTCTACGCTTCTAGTCTAGCAATTGTCTTTTAAATTTTACTTCAAAACAGGTAGATCAGAAAACAACACTCTCCAAATCTGAATAATACACTCCTAGTAATCACTGGAAGACTACAGCTGGCTTTAGGAAAATATGCCAAGTTGTATTTATAGACCAGTTATTTTGCAACTTTCTTCCTCTATGAGTATCACAGGATTCCTTTTTAAATCACGTGAACCATTCTAAGCATATGGTTCAGTAGTGAAGTATATTCACTCTGTTAGGCAGCAAATCTCTGTAACTCTATTATCTTGCAAAACTGAACCTGTCCCCATTAAGCAACTTCCCATTCACCGCCTTCCCCAGCCCGTGGTAACCACCATCCCACTTTCTGTCTCTGTGGATTTAAATGGGCCATACGGTATTTGTCCTTTTGTGACTGGCTTTATTTCAGTGAGCACAATGTACTCAAGGTTCATCTATGTTATGACATGTGTCAAAATTTCCGTCCCTTAAGGCTCAGTAATACTCAGTTGCATGTATAGACCACATTTTCTTTATTCATTCATCCATCGATGGACACTTGGGTTGCTTCCATCTTTTGGCTCTTGTGAATAATGCTGCTGTGAACATGGGTGTACAAGTATCACTTTGAGACCCTGTTTCCAATTTTGGATATCTCTCTATCTCTATATATCTAGAAGTGGAATTGCTGGATCATATGGCAATACTATCTCTAATTCGTTGAGGAACTGCTCTACTGTTTTCCATAGTGCCTGCACCATTTTACATTCCCACCAACAGTGCACCAGAGTTTCAATTTTTCCACATTCTTGTCAACACTTGTTATTTTCTGTTTTGTTTTGTTTTGTTTTGTTTTGAATAGTGGCCATCCTGATGGGTGTGAGGTGGTCTCTTGTGGTCCGATTTGCATTTCCCTAATGATCAGCAATGTTGAGCATCTTTTCTTGTGTTTATTGGCCATTTGTGTATATCTTCTTTGGAGAAATGTCTACTCGAGTCCTTTGTTCATTTTTTTCCCTTCGTTCATTTTAAAGTCAGGTTGTTTTTGTTGTTGTTCTTGAGTTGCAGACATTTTAAAATATATTCTGGAGATCGCCTTAGTAGAGCTATGATTTGCAGTATTTCCTCCCATTCTGTGTGTCGTACGGTAGAATCTGTCTACACAACAGAATCCTCTGTGTGGAAGCCAGTACCTTAACAAGCCCCCTGGGCTGTTCTGCTGCACTGGAGGGCATCTGCTTCACGGTTCTGATGCTCTTACAATAGGGCGGAACCTTCGTTAACAGATTTATGTAATAAACGTTAGTGGATTTGAATTGAGCCTGAGAGTCCTAAGAGTAGGAAAGGATACTAGGTGGTCACATCACCCAAACACCTATTTTTAAGATGAACAAACCAAATCCTGGAGATCAAAATGACTCCCCAGAGGGGTCACATGGCAAGAGCTTAGACACAGGCGTCCCCCTCTGTCTGTGGTGCTTCCATCATACTAGGGGGCTCTGGAATCTCTATGTAGGAGAACTGTGTGCTATACGGGCAGTCTGTGTGGCAGGTGCACACATTCCCCTAACAAAATAGGTGCATTAAAAGTGGGGTGTTTGTTTTCCTTAAGTGTGGGAATGTCTGATTAGAAAAATTTCCAGGCTAATGTTTTGCCTGAATGCCACGTTTCCTTGACGGCATGCTAGAGCTAGTTTGAGAAACCTAGCATCCTTGAGGAGTGGAGCCTAGGGACAGGTTAAGGGACTGTGTCTTCCCTTTTTGAACAGTAGTTTCTCCTACCTGCCTCCCTGGTGTGTGGCTTCACTGTCCCTGGCTCTCCTCCTGCTTCTATGGCTGTACTTTCTTTGTCCCCTTTGGGACCATTTCGAGTTCCTTCTCCCCCACAAATGTGAAGGTTCCTATGGCTCTGCCCTCAGCCCTCTTCTTTTCTCCCCAAGTACCTTCTCCCTAGACAGCTGTCCTTGGGCCCTTGGCTTTGCTGGTGATGGCTCCTGGGTGGAGCCCAGACCTGGATACGCAAGTGCCTTCCACCTGTGTCCGTGGGGCGGCCCCAGCACATTAAACTCACTGTGTCCAAATTTCACCTGGTCTTTTCTTCCTCCAGACTTGCTCTCGTTGCCCTGTCTTTGCATTTTTCCATGCTAGAAACCCAGCTGTCACGGTCACTCAGTCATCTAACTCTGTTCCTGCTATTTGTTAAGTCGCGATCAAGTTCATTATCTTTCTTTTTATCCTGGCTTGACCCAGTCAGTTTAGCAAGTCATTGCTAAAGCAGAGACACTCAGGCTCCCAACTACACACACACGCACACACACACACACACTTACACACAAAGGAACGTGTGTGGTGAACAGGCAACGTGATGGCAGGGATCCCCACCCAGATCCCTTTGCCCCGGAGGATGCCTGGACTGCTGAGTGTTGGCTGCTCAAGGCTCGCCACCTGCATAACCTCTCAGCATATGTCAGGTTACCTGTGTTCCCCACCCTCGAGGCGCCCTCAGCCAGTGACTGATGAGTCCAGGGATACAGAAGTCAGGACCCCTGCATCAAAGAGGGACACCTCTGTGCTGCCGTTCATCTTCCAAGCATCTGTGGGAGGAGGCTGAGGCTAGACTTCAGCTGAAAACACATCTTTCCTTAGCCGCCTCCCCTTCCCTCTCCTGCTTCGCTCTCCTCCTGACAGATCCCTCTGGAGGGCCTCTGCATGAGAATCTTATCTCAGCTCTGCTTCTAGGGACCCTGACCCGAGACAGGGGGCATGACTGACACTTGTCAAGGGGAACAAGCAGAGCTTAGAAAGACCAACCACACACAGGCCAGGCCCTGGCAGCCCTCAAGGAATCAATGAAAAGACGATTCAGGAAGTGTTACTTTACCAACCAGACAGGAAATTTAAGATATTGATTTACTTTTTTTTAGCTTTTTTTTTTTTTTAATGGAGGTACTGAGGATTGAACCCAGGACCTCATGTGTGTTGAGCACACACTCTACCACTGAGTTATTTCCCTCTCTCCTGATTTACTTACTTTAAAGAGAGGTGATTTGCAGACTGTTTGCCTATCTGCCCATTTTGCTCTACTGGACCCTCTGTCTTCTGGCCTTATCTGGAAAGGTGGTGTGTATTTGGCATAAGCCCTGAAAGATGAGATGCAATCAGCAGAAGGTGGACAGGAACATGGAAAGAGCTTGTGCAAAGGCCCTGAGGCAAAACCAAAACACTCCAACATGTCCGCCGCCACCACCAACAGAAAGGCAGAGTGTCCCAGGGACCCAGAGGAAGCCAGGGTGCCTGGAGCTTGTGGAGTTCAAGAAAGAGGAGGACAGAATGAAGTTGAGAGAAAGGTAAAGGCCAGAACACTCAGGGCCTCATAGGAGAGGCATGTGGATTTTCATCTGAGATGTAACCGGAAGGTTTTAGGCATTGTGACAAAGCAATCTGTTTTGTATTTTTAAAAGACTATTTGATTCCAGAGTCTTTTGTCTTAATAAGGAAACTTCTGCAAGTTCAAAAGAAAAATGATTGACAATTTCAAGGGTCAGAATATCACTTTTCCATGTATCTTTGAAATTGTTAAAGCCATTTTAATTTCCAGGCTAGCACAGGAAGGGCTAAGGAGGGCAGCTGGTTTATTTTTAAAAAGTAAATTATATGAAACCTTTATAAGATTTTAATTTTCTTTTTTTTAAATAATATTTTTTGTTTTGTTTTCATTTGAGGGGGAGGTAATTACGTTTATTTACTTATTTATTTTAATTGAGATTGAATGGGGATTGAACCCAGGCCTCGTGCATGCTAAGCATGTGCTCTACCACTGAGATATACCCTCCCCCCCTTAATTTT
The DNA here is from genome assembly GCF_036321535.1 of Camelus dromedarius. Classification (NCBI taxonomy): domain Eukaryota; kingdom Metazoa; phylum Chordata; class Mammalia; order Artiodactyla; family Camelidae; genus Camelus; species Camelus dromedarius. Next base: position 66,284,984 of record NC_087448.1, on the reverse strand, counting down.
CTTTTTATATCATAGCAAAGGATGAACATTAGTTGAGCAATTTTTATTTGATTAGATCATTTCCAGCAGACCTTATATTCAGGAGCTTTATTTCAATAGCTTATATGCAAAAAGCTTTGGTGGTCACTGGCAAAAATATTAAGCATTGAAATTCGAAATTCTCTTTGCATGTACTGCTGTTTTTAAAATGACAGCTACTATTTCAAAGCCTAAATTAATGTAATGAAAATAATTTCTTTAAACGAAAGGAGATAAAATGGTGCCTACACAAACTCTATAAACTTAAAAGAGGAATAATTTCTATCAAACTGCTCCATCAAAAGATGAATAATTTCCATCAAACTAATTTCCCTCCGACTTTCCTGTTATACTTTCCCTCTAAAAATCTTATATAAGCTTGTTCATCTCTATGCAGTTTAAAGAATCATTGTATTGATAGTTTATTTTCTACACATTCTTGTAATTGTCAGTGACAATAGTGAAATACTCATCTGTGTATCCCTAACGTCGTTAAAATCTATTTTAATCTCCAGGATTTTCTCCCGTAAAACTTTGTTTTGCAGAGAATTTTTTAAGCAGGGGCAGCAGTAGAAATGAGACCAGTCAGGAGGTCCCCGGGCGCCCGGAAGCGAGGCACGGGGGTGGCTCAGAAGACCGTGTGGAGACAGGCAGGCCAGTGAGACGCACGTAGGAACAACAGGACTTGCTGATGCTTTGGATGTGGCGGGGTGGGGGGGTGAGGATGAGAGAGGAATCCAGGATAGTGACCACATTTTCAACTTGAGCAAATGGCTGAACAGTGTCAGCAGTGACCAGATAGGGAAACTGGGAGAGGCCCTAGTTCGGCGGTGAAGGAATCAGGAGTGGCACTTTTTAAAGCAAAGGGTGCATCCACGCAGAGCTGTCAAGTAGGCACTTAGATGGAGGAGTCGGGAGGTTGGAGAGGTGAGGTGTCCTTTGCGGAATCCTTAGCACTTAAGTCACAAGACGGGATGAGGTCACGTGGGGAGAAAGGACAGAGGAGAGGAGAGAGCCTTGAACCGCTCTGGACACCAGCACTTAGGAGTCGGGTGTGTGTCTGAGGGAGGCAGGCAGAAGCCTGCAATAGATTCCGCCAAAGAACAGCAAGAGAAGCAGCAGAAAAACTCAGAAAGTGCAGCATCAGAGAAGCTGGGAGAACACGCTTTAAGATGCGGACGTGGGTCGGTGAGTTAAATGCAAAAGTCACGTGAGACAAAACCAGAGAAGATGTCCCTTGGATTTGTAATCCGGGGGAGTTCAGTGGCTCTGACAAGGACAGAAACAAGACTGGAGGGGGTTTGAGAAGAGGGCGGGGGAGAGGAGGTCACACCGTGGACAGCTCTCGAGAAGTTTTGCCTGGACGGGGGCGAAGTGGGGAGGGCCCGCAGAGAAGTGTGTGCGCAGCACCAGGAAGCTTTGGCGATGCGCTGGTAAATGTTTAACAGAACCCCCTTTGGAGACGGAAACCTTCATTTGTTCAGATAAATACTCTGCACGGTTAATTTCAAGTCACCACCACAAGGTCAGACAGCTTGCAAGCTCACCGAGCACTGAGCACTTGGCTCTGAGGAGCCAGGGCGACCCAGTTCCAGCAGCCACTGCCTCAGAGGGAAGTTCTTCCCCAGAGTAGGGGCTACTAAACCGTCTGGGAGGTGGTCCTGAGAAGAAAGAGAGTGTTGTTTCAGGACAGCAAAAGCCTAAACGAGGGAGGGAACAGGCACCGAGAGGTTTGCCGACTTGGGGGTGGGAAGAGGAGGGAGACCCCTTCCAGGGCTCCTAGTCCCTCAGGGAAACAGGAGACGAGGCCGTCAGCAGAGGGACTGGCCAGCAGATGCTGGTGATGGTGGAGTTGAGGGATCGCGTGGTGGAGGAAGGTGGACAGGAGCCTCAGGAAGACAGAGAGGAGCGCTGTGTGACAGGAACGTGGGGTGAGGGCCTGGGAGGCGTCTGGTGACCTAATCTGCTGAGGATCTGCCTGTTGCGGGTGGCGTCCTCCCAGACTGTGAGGAGTAGGGTCTGCGAGGCCAGCGTGGTAGATGTGTCATCTCCATGTACACTGAAGTGGCCAAAATCCTGCATAAGGTGAGTGGACAGCCAGATAGGCAGCTAGGAGCTGAAACATTCTGTGTGTGTGTGTGTGTGTGTGTGTGTGTGTGTGTGTGTGAGAGAGAGAGAGAGAAGTCTGGGCATGACGGCCATCAGGAGGAGGAGGAGATGGCCTGTGAGAGGTGCAGCTGTTTGTGCAACAGTGAGGGAGAGATGTGGTCTGCGAGGGGCAGTGGGGAGCCAGGAGAACACAGTGGATGTTTCTGGTCCTGAGCTCCGAGAGGCGTGAGAGAGAAATGGCTCCAGCTGCTCCAGCTGCAGTGGAACATTCCCAGGGTGAGCCAGTCACTGGTGAAGGAATGGGGTGGAGCTGAGGGTCTGCTGATGGCAAAGTGGAGAGCCCTCAGGGGGATAGGGGGGACGGGGTCCGACCGAGGGTGCATAGAGCTGACTGTGGGTGTGACTCTGGGTGAGCAGAGAGGCTGGGGTTTCTGGTGGTGGCTGAGTTAAGAACGGATTAGAGGCACGTACCCTCGTTTGGGTACAAAACATTCCACACCAATATGCCGCCAAGATTATCAACAAGACGCCCGGCTTGAGAGCCTTTGAGACATTACCTGATTTAACCTCTAAGCGGACTGAAATGCTCTCAAGCATCATTTGGCGTCCCCCCAGTCACTGAACCCGAATTCCTTCACTTGGCACCTCCTGGGTTCTTGTTCAGATTTCTGGCACCCAACTGAGATTTCTTGGCCCATGTCATTTTCTGCCTTAGAGAGTTTTTCTCTCTGAAATTTAATTTCATATACCATTTGTATGTCCTCGTTTGCTTTCTTCTCCTAAAGCTGTTTCTGTGTGAGCTGTAAAATGGTGTCTTTTATAGGATTTATTTTCCCTTACTTGTGAGATTAACTCCAGACATACTACTTTGACTACTCAAACTTTTCTCCTGAACAAAAGGGAGATTCAAAAACATTAACCAATTGAATCTCCTTGATTCATGTACTGGTATTCGTAGGAAGCCATCTAGCAGTAGGCCTCCTTCCTTCTATGAGTGTTTTGAAAGAGTACCAAAGGGAAACCAGCCACCACAAGTATTTTTCTGCAGGACTTAGAAAATTCTTAGTAGTCAACCAAATAGGATAATGCAGTCTGTTTGCTGCAAGAATATAACTGGTATCATAACAGCTGCCACCTCTTATTTCAGAGGGAAAAAATACCGCATTATGTTAAAGACACAGGATTTCAAATGCTCAATTACATATATATTTTTTTTTGCTGGAATTTTCCATCTTTAGAACCTAGCTTCTAGAAACAAGAGAAACACTGTCCTGGGTTCCTATTTTCCAGGGTGGTGGCATTTCATGGGGTAATAGTACAAATGAGAAATTCAACAAGGTTACAGGAACTTCTGATAGAAAATACGGGTCAGAGTCAATCTGGTGTGGGAATCATTAGCAGTAACTTTTAGTTCTTTTGGGAGTTTGAGATTTGCAAATGTTAGCTACTAGTATATAAAAATAGATTAAAAAAACAAGTTTCTTCTGTATAGCACAGGGCACTATATTCAATACCCTGTAAAACTTTTAATGGAAAAGAATATGAAAACGAATATATGTATGTGTATGCATGACTGGGACATTGTGCTGTACACCAGAAATTGACACATTGTAACTGTACTTCAGTTTAAAAAAATAAATTAAAAAAAAAAGAAAACCCCTTTAAATTCTGAATTCCTTCAACATGTGCAAAAGAATTAAAAAATGAAAAGAAAAGAAAAGAGCACCAGGCTCCCAACCATTCTGTGAAAGGTACTAAACAATTGGAAAAATAGTCATTTTAAATGACGTGACCATTCACCTGGCGATGCCTAACCCCACTTACCAAATTCAGAAATCTCTAAGAGCCTAAAAGATACGGCATTTCTGAGTATGGTAAACAGATGCCCTTGTTTTGATATTATTTGAGATCCACAATCTAAGCTTGTTTTGACAATGTATTTTTCTATTCATTTTTGTTGAGTGTCTGCACCACCCATGTTTTGGGCATAGTGTTAACCCATGGAAATAAGTTACAAGTAGTTGTAATACAGAGCACATTGATAAGAGATATAAGGAAACCCCCAAACCCTCTGGGAATTTAAAGAAAGGAATGAGAGACGAAATCTCAGCGGAAGTGGAATTTGAACGGTGTGTCATGGGGACAGTAAGTCTGGAACAGAAGCAAGAGGTGATGGGAGGACCAGCTAAGGCAGTGGAATTAAAGTGAAGATGTGTTCCAAGTCTGGGAAATGCCAAGTAGGCTGGTTTGTGGGGGGGAACACAGGATCCACGAGGCATAGAAAATTAGTTTACAGCCAGACGTGCCTGGATACCACGCGGAGAAATCCGGGCTCCGGGGAAAAGGCAGCGGGGAGCAGCCGGATGTGGAGTGCACCCGCTCTCCGAGGTGGAATCTCCAGCACGCGTGGGAGAATTTGGAGAAGCGGAGACTGGGGCAGAGCTGTCAGCTACGACACTGTTCGCATCACAGGTTTAAGATCTTTTGCTTTTATTACCTCACAATTATTGCCATCATTATTAACTTTCATGGTCGTTTATTAGATGTCTGCCATGTGCCAGGCACACTCATCAAGCGGCTAGCATACACAAGTGATCAGACAGAATGTAAGGGAGTGTTTCATATCGTTGGTATCATCCGATAACAAGCAAGAGGAAGGAGGAAGATTTCAGATGAATAAATTCTATTAAGAAAATCAAATGCATTATCCTTCCCTTTGCAGAAACGGGGTTGGGTAGGTTATTTTGAACAGCCCTCCCACTGAAAACCATGACAAAGGGTAGGTAAAGTATCTTTTTTTTTTTTTTTTTTTTTTAAAGAAAAACCTCAAAAGCTCAGATACAAGCGTAAGGAATTTACTAGGTTGAAATCTGTAGGAAAGAGGAAGTCATTGAGGCCTGGAGTTGCTTTTGCTTTGAGAACAAATGTGATCCAGGAGAACCTGAATTTGGGATTTGGTGGCCTAGAGGAGTAGGAGGGAAAAATCCTTGCTCCTCTTCAAATTGGGGGACTGGCAATATGACATCCTCACCACATCACGCTGGAATTAAGGTATGAGCCAGTGCAAGTGTAAGACGCAACCAGGAGTAAGCCTTTCCACCCTCGTGACTTGAGACCTCATCTCTGCCAAAACCCTGGAGGACTTAGTCCCTTTTCAAATATGCAATTAAATTATTCTAGAAAGTTCTTCTGAACCATGAGGATCACTAAGACTTTCTGAAGTGAACTACCAAGTTTTAGTTACTCAGATCCTCGTGTCTATTCTGAGTGGTTTGTGGAGGGGCAGAAGAAAAATCCACTGGAGACTTTTGGTTTCCGGCCCAGCAGTTAAGCAGCTTTAGAAGTGGATACTCCAGCCTAACAAGGAAAAAACTGAACACACCTAAAAACTAACAACTCGTCTTAAATCTGAAAGAGAAGTGAGAACACAGGGCAAACGACGACTCTCCCCAAACTGGAAAGACACACAGGCAGCTACGGAGAATCACAACTTACCGGAGCAGACACTTCCCAGCAGACAGACACTTCCTCGGGAACCAGTGCTGGGGTGGGAACCCTGAGCGATAATGGACCGGCTGCTGGAGCCTCAGTGTGGACAAGTCTGAGAGATGAGAACTCCTGGGACACCGAGTCATCAGGGGCCTTCACACTTTGGGGAGTTTTAGCCCCGGGAGCTCTACCTGGTTCTCCTTGTGAATATCAGCAAAAAATCCACGCCCCGCTTCAGGCAGGAGGAAGGGCAAGGAGCCCCGGGAAAATACACCGGAGGCCTCTGTGCTTAACCAGGCCTGCCCTCGGGGGCACCAGGTAAGCAGAGCCTGACCTGCTGGGGTGTCATCAGAGCCCAGCTGGCATGGGGAAAGAAAGACCCGACTCCAGTCCTCTCGAGCCTTAAAACTGAGAAGCACTGTCAAGTTCAGTCTCAAGGCACAGGCTCAGCTAAAGTCAATCAGAAGAGGCATCTTCCTTGGCAGGAAGGGAACAGAGGACACCGCACCCCACAGCCCCCGTCAAAGGCTGCAGCAGTCAGGGAACGGGGTAGCGGGGGAGGAGCAGTTGTAATGACACGATACGACAGCAGAGCCAGAAAGTGAAACCTGCAGCCACATCTCACTGTACTGAATGCCGGGCGCGGTGTTCCATAGTCCAAGCACCTAACACCCCCGGCACCAGCCGGACCTGAGGGTGAGGCCCTCCTCCTGGGCGTGACCACCCAGCACAGCATCGCAAGAGGTGGCCAGACTGGAGGGGTGGCTTTCGTTCTGGTCACACATTCATTCATGGCGGAATGTGACTACACCTTCAGCACAGGCAGAGAGAATCAAGCATCCTGTCAGATAATTTTCCTATAGCTGGTTGTTAATTGCTTAAAGAACCAGAGGAGAAAAGCAATGAGTAGGCCTATTTTCTGACGAGCTCTTGAGCGTATTAACTCACTGGCAGCCAACTGAATGACACACTACACATGTTTACAGTTTTCTTAATTTAGGCTTTCTAATTGGCAAATAGATAAAAGGATTTTAGAAACTGGCTCTTAAATAATATCATTGATTGGCACTTGTTAGATATTTTACTTACGAAGCGTTATCCAAACAACACACCCTGAGGGAGGGTATAGTTCAATGGTAGAGCACAGGCTTAGTAGTCACGAAGTCCTGAGTTCAATCCCCAGTACCTCCATTAAAAAAAAGAAAGAAAAAAAGAAAGAAAGAAAGGAAACACCCTGCTTCATTATGCCCATGGTATAAAAGCAACTGAAACTCAGTGAGAGAAGGTGGGTTCCTTGGAGAACACTGTGTCTTCCTAACAGCGCCCTCAGCATCCTCTAGTGTAATTATTGTGTAATTATTGTAATTGAGGTCCATCCCGCACCTAAGGCTGTGAGCTCCGTGAGTCCAGCAACCACGTGAGACTCATTTACACCTGTGCACGGAGGGCCAAGCCAGGTTCATACATACCGGGTGTTCCATAATCATCAAATGAATGAAAGAAAGAATGAAGAAAAGGAAACCGAGTCCAAGGGAACGAATTTGGGGCCAGCAGAGATAGCTGGGGGAAGTCCTTTCTGGGGGGAAAGCGTCCTGGCACGGTGCCTCCTGTTCTCAGCTCAGCGTCTTCAGGAAGTTGTAAACGGCCAACAACGGAGGCAGATCTGAAGAGCAGCGGGGGCAGCTGGCTACACTAACCCACAAGCTCATGGAACAAGTTTGCTCTCAGATTGAGGCCCTCCTGGCGGCTTCCCTTTCTCTTGGGGTCCAGGCACTTGGGTGCAGACATGGCCAAGTTCAAGAACCACACCACGCACAGCCAGCCTTGAAAATGGCACAGAAATGACATCAAGAAACTCCGACCACAAAAATGTGAGCCTTCTAAGGGGATGGGCCCCAAGTTTCCGAAGAACATGCGCTTTGCCAAGAAGCACAAGAAGATGGGCCCGAGGAGGATGCAGGCCGTGATGCCAGTGCCACGAGTGCGGGTGCCAAGGCTGTCAGGCCCTTATAAAGGCAAGAAGGCCAAGCCGAAGATTGCAAAGGGATCAGCAAGTGCAGTTGACATACCTACATTGCAGACCCCAGACTCGGGAAGCCTGCTGGTGCTGCATCACCCCAGGAATCAGGCTCTGCCGGCTGAGTCTAAGACCGAGGTGCAAACCAAGGCCCAGCTAAACCTCCTGCTCCAGCTCCAGCTCAGCTCCTGCTCCAGCTCCTGCTCCAGCTCAGCTCCTGCTCCTGCTCGACTTCCACCTCCCAAAGGTGCCCAGGCCACCACGACGGCTCGGAGCGGCACCTCTTTCTGCCAATGTGAGGGTAGAAGGACTGATGTGACCCCTGGGCTGCTAGTTGGGCTGGTCTCCTCCTGTGCTATTTGTATAAATAAACCTGAAGCAGGATCTGCCCCTTCCCCTCCCAGAAAGGAAGCCCTCCTGCTGGGGAGTAGGTAACAAGGATGTGTTCTGGTTGTTTAAACCAGCATCACGCCCCCCCCCAACATCTGGCAGAGTACCCTCCTGTACAGCGTTCTATGTTTAAATAACAAGTGTTCATGTGCTCATGTGTTGTTGTTACTTCTGTTGTTTCCCCCCTCCCCTGAGAGAAAGAAGGTGGTAAAGTTTTCTAGTCACTCCTACTTTCCCGGCTCATCAAATCTAAAAAGGGAAAGAGGCTTTCAGTCAGTAACTATTTATAGTGGGACTGGGTTCCCAAATGAGCACATCAGGCCAAACGCATAAATAGTCAGAAGGACACTAGAAAATCTTTTAAGTTGCCCATAGATTACAGTCGTCTGTCCTTCCTTAGCCTGACGGCCAGTCCTGCCTAGGGCCTTGGAAGAGATCCCTGTGTCTTCTATGGACACCAGAAGTAGTCACCCTGTGCTTGGGGTCCATGATGAAGAAAAACATTCGCATCTTTACAGGGTCAAGCAGATGCCAGTGGGAAACAGCCTAAATGTCCATCAGCAGGTGACTGGATAAAGAAGATGTGGTATATTTATACAATGGAATACTACTCAGCCATAAAAACCGACAACATAATGCCATTTGCAGCAACATGGATACTCCTGGAGAATGTCATTCTAAGCGAAGTAAGCCAGAAAGAGAAAGAAAAATACCATATGAGATTGCTCATATGTGGAATCTAAAAAACAAGCAAACAAACAAAAACAAAGCGTAAATACAGGACAGAAATAGACTCATAGGCAGAGAATACAGACTTGTGCTTGCCAAGGTGGTGGAGGGTGGGAAGGGATAGACTGGGATTTCAAAATTGTAGAATAGATAAACAAGATTATACTGTATAGCACAGGGAAATATACACAAAATGTTATGATAACTGACAGAGAAAAAAATGTGACAATGAGTGTGTATATGTCCATGTATGACTGAAAAATTGTGCTGAACACTGGAATTTGACACAACATTGTAAAATGATTATAAATCAATAAAAAATGTTTTAAAAAAAAAAAAAAGCACATGCCAGTGGGAAGCAGCGTGATTCTCATCTCTCACCCACCAGGATGCTTGGTCCGTGAGGCTGACTCACCTGGACTCCACGTGCCCTCCCTCCCTCCCTCCCCGAGCAAATGCATATCCCCTCTCCCAGGAGCCGATCCCTGTGCTGGGTCAGGGGACACAAAGAAAAGGCACTGTCCTCACCCTTGAAGAGTCTGCCACCCAGTGAGGGTCACAGCCTGATCTTGGCCTGATCTTGTCTCCTTTTCAGCGACCTTGGTTGGGGATAAGAAACACAGCAACAGTCTTGACTTTTGAAAACACTGGAAGCCTCTGTTTCTCTTCTCCCGACCTTAGCTGGACCCCTTTCACACCTGGACCCCAGCCACTGTCCCCCAGGCAGGTTAGAATCTCAGGCTCAATCCAGTTAGAGAGGTGGGAACTTGATCTAGGCTAACATGTGATCTCCAGCCACGAGGGACTTGGCAAGATCCCAGGAGGAAAAGAAATTTGTATTCTAAGCTGAGGCTAATTGTTCTCATATTATTTTGCCATTTCCCTATTACAGGAGCAGCGTGCATGCTTGAGGCAAGACACAGGCCGAGTTAGAGCAAGTGTTAAAACCAAGCAGGCTGTGCCATTTATAAAAAAAGTGAAAGTTGAGGCTCCCCAGAGAGAGGGAGTCGCCACTAAGGTATTTTCTGATTCTGAGAATGTTACTGTGAACTCCAGCAATGCTGCTACCCGCGAAACCCACGCTTCAATTTTCTTAATACTCATGGTTGAGCCTCACGAAAGGTCAGTTGATGTCAACAATTTTCTGTTAGAGGCAAATTTACAAATTCCCAGGAAAAATATGTGAGAATGTCAAATCTTTGGGAAATATACGGAAAGAGTCAGGGAAGGGGTGAGCCCAGATGCCACCCCTCTCCTAAGAGTTTTTAAACAAAATCAGGAAGAGATTTCGAGGTAAAGTGTTTAAAACATCTGGTTCTTATTGGAAATATAATTAGAAATATATCTTACTATATGAGGCATTTTGAAAACTGAGAGGAAGTACATTTCTGGGTGACCCAGTGTTTTGGATGATGTCACAGTCATGGCACAAAGAGAAATACCAAAGGCTTTTTTGAAATATTTTGAGAGATTTGCTTTGTATGTTGTTTTATTATTGTTTTTATGAAAAGCTGTTTACAAATGAAATAAGAAAGAAGAGAATGAGACTTGCTCAAACGCAATTAGGACTCAAGAGATCCCTAAACCTAAGTAACGTAAAGAGAGAAGGTGGTTGATAAGACAGGGTTTCAAAATGCTGGTCAATTATAAAGCAAATGTTTTCTTTTCTTTCCATTCTCTGCCCTTTCCCACCCCTGTTTGTTTGTATTTGGTCCATTTTCCCCTCTGAAAGTAATAAAGAAAAAGGAACATGTATTTGATTAGAGAACCCAAAAAAGGAAATAAATGGCACTGGCTAGCTCCTGGTCCAGCTCACCCACCTGTCTCTCCTTGGCCAATTTTTTAAGTCCTAGCAGCCAGATCTATTGCATTGGAACTCCTGGGGGTCAGATCCAGGAATCAGTGTGTGCTTTTTAAAAAAAAAAAACAAAAAACTCCCCAGATGGTGCTAATGGTGCAGTCAAGGTTGGGAGCCACTGTCATTAACACTGCAACATCACGGGGGAGAGACTCCCTGGCCAGCAACCAAGTATTTCCCAGGCTTTTGTACTCACAGACCAGAAACATTTCAAAACGCACTTTGGGGGAGCAATATATATTTTGGTTTGTCAAGATAGTAAAAACAACGATTACCATTTACTATCATGATCAATTTCATGCAATACAGGACATGCAAATACTAAAACAGCAGAAAGGACATAATCTCAGAGTATTAAAAACCTGATTGCGTATGTATATATATATATATGCATAGCTGTATATGTTTAAATGTATATTTCATCATATTTCTTTCTCCCTTTTACTGAGAAATGTTCTTGGACTGCCTGGCTTTGGGACCGCCTTGGATCCTATCTGCAACACTCCTTCCCAGATGCTGACACCAAAGGAACATTTACTCTTTGCCAAGCCCTTGTCTAATTGGTTTACACATATTAAATCATTTAATTCTCATGACCCTAAAAAATAGGAACTGTTATTATATTCATTTCTCAGATAAAGAAATAATCACTGCCGGTGAAGCAATTAGCTCCAGGTCACACGGTAGGGGCCGGAGCTTCGCTTTGAACCCAGGCAGTCAGATTTCAGAACGCCACATCCTTAACCACTTACAGCACCAGTAGCTGTATGTTCATGTATTATAGTAGTCGGCAAACATTTATTAAGCAACTACTGTATACTTGGCACCGTGATGAACGCCAGGAATACAGAGATTAAGGGGAGTAAGACTAGGTCCTTGGTACCTAGATGTGCTGGGGACACACTTAGTCCCACCCCTCATGTCTCCACAGAGGGAGGGACTTCCCACTCCTCTTCCCAGGAGGGAAATGAAGGAGGTGCCCATCCACTTCTCTCTGCCCCCCTACTTGCAACCAGCAGTGGCTTGTGATGGTTTACCAGATGATCGGTAATTTGGAAGAAGAAACCTGGTTGGCCAAGCAATGAGTTTCCTGGGTCGGCCTCTTCTCCCGGGAAGGGGGTGGTTTGCATTGTTTCGAGGCTGCCAAGGAGCTTGGGGAAGCCTGGCTAATTCACTGCTGTCTGGACGCCCTATTGGCCATTCAGCTACTGAAGAGCCTGGCCAAAAGCCCAGGCCCTGTTGCAGCTGGGCTTGTGGTCAGTGGCAACAACACCTGGGAATGATTAAGGATTTGCCTCCCTGTGAAAAATGGTCATCAAGTAGAGCTTAGTTTGTACTAGGGGGGTGGGAGGGTCTGCCCTGAAAACACATGGCCGGGCATCTAGGCCAACATTCTTACACCCGCAAGGCTGCCAAAGGCCAAGAGTCTTGTGTAGGATGTGCAAATGCCTATGAAGGGAAACCAGGAGGCGGGAGAGCCCGGAGCAGGGATTCCCAACCCAGACAGGGGGAGAGGGCGCATGAACTGAGCCCTGAAGGACCACAGACGGTTTAGACTTTGAGGAGTAGGAGTAGGGGCGGAAAGACACTCTAGGCAGGGGTGAGAGCAGATGCAGAGGCAGGAGAGGACACAGCCTACTGTTCAGAAGGACCAGAGCACAGAGCATCTGTGGCAGAGAGGAAGAAGTGAGCCTGGAGGGACAGGCAGGGATGGAACTGTGAAAAGACTCGAATGCCACGCCAAAGCTTTTGTATTTCACCCTGAAGGCAGTGAGGAGCTCGTGAAGGGTTTTGAGCAGGGAGTGACATGATCACTGTTACATTTCAGCAAGATTTCTCCAGCAATAACGTGGTGAACTGGGACAAGAGGAACTGCTGGGAGGCTGGGATGGTGGCAAAAGACAATGAGGTCTGGAAATAAGGGAGATGGCTGTGAGGATGCAGAGGAGAGAGAAATTAAAGAGACATTAATAGCGTAGGGAACTATATTCAATATCTTATAGTAACTTATGGTGAAAAAGAATATGAAAACAAATGTATATATGTTCATGTATGACTGAAACATGACGCTGTACACCAGAAATTGACACAACATTGTAAACTGATTATACTTCAATAAAAATACATATTAAAAAAAAAAGAGACATGAATGGATCATAGTGATCCATTAGCTTTGGAGATCAGGGTAAAAGAAGTCTGATTTCTGGCTTAGCGAATGCGTGTACAGAAGTGCTATTCCCAAGATAGGGAATATAAAGAGATCAGGAAGAGGATGATAGTTCAAAGGCGGCCAAGTGTGTTTTGAGGTGTCTGTGATGGGAGTTCCTGTCCTGCTCTGTGGTTGGCCCCTCCCGTGGTTCGTTGAACTGGACACAGCTCTGCCAGCACTCCCCCAAGACTCTCCTGTGGTTACCAGTGACACTCATGAGATGCAGTAGCCGTCCTGTTACACGTGGAATCCACGTTGCTTCTTCCCCTTGCTCTGGGCCCTGGCAGAGCATCCGCTGTGGCTCTCAGGAGTGGTTCTGGCTCCTGTCTCCGGCGAGTCACCAAGCTCCTCCTGCACTCACTCCCTCTCCTAAGTCACTCCTGCCACCTCCCCAGTAACTGGTTCCACCAGTTGTTCTGAGCATTTTGCTCTCTCCTCCACTCCAGCTGAAAGTGTTCACTTTGCCTCCAGGCAAACGCGTTTTTGCCTTCCCCGTGCAAGGCACCCCATCTGAGCAAGAAGCCACAACCCTGCTATCTTAAATCATGGTCCCAGCTGATTTATCTCTCTCCTTTGGAGCCATTTGGAGTCGGTTCTGCCTGGGGCTGGCAGATTTAGGTGAAACATCCCAGTGGCTCTGCTCTATTCTGAGGTCTGTCCTGACAGAAGGCATACTCTGGTCTTTTAACAGGAATTAAGGGCCAACCTGGGGTCAGCAGAAGGGTTTGGGACTACACCAGCATGGAGCTAGAGCATCTCCAAGAATCTCCCCAGTGCGTCCTCTAAGACTCAGCTTTGACCAAGAAAGAGTCCCCTGGATTGTTCACCTCCGTCTCTGCCCTCTGAGACTGGGCCAAGCTTGGGAGAAGACGTTTGGATTCTGGGCCAGTCTGAAGATCACAGGAGCAGCTAATTTTAGTAGACAATAGAGAAGTTAAGTCCAGGACTGAATTCGATCTCGAATTTCCTTCTAGACCCTGCAGCTCGAAGGGCTTGTCTATGAAACATGGTTGATTCGTGTTGGCCGGGGCCAGTGTGGAGGAGGCCACAGCTCCAGGACTGTCTTCTGGGAGACTGGCTACCCAGCTCAGTCTTCTATAACTGCATACTTTCTCAGCCAGAAGGCTTCATTTCGGTGGGACTTGGAGTTCAAACTTGGGTTGATTATAGACTGAGCTCTGCCAATGAAATGGAGCTGCTACATGAAAGCTGTCACACAGAACCCAGACAAAGGCCAAAATACAAAAACATCACTCTATCAACACTGTTGCTCTGATGAGGCAGGCTGGCCTAGCCAAGGAAGTTGCCTCAGTGTGATAACTTTCAACTCCAACCCGTCTTTTCTTCTGTCCCCTCTGGGTTGGTGATATCATGAGATTAGTTCTCGATTGAGACCCAAGAAATTTCCTGGGTCCCTGGAAATTCTTATTTTGCCCCTTACCACAGGGCCACTTGTGCAGGTCATTTAACTTCTTCGGGCTTCAATTTTCTCATCTAAAGATATTAGATTGAAAAAGAGATCAAAGGAGATTAAATGAGAAAACATGTGGAAGCTTTTGCATTCAGTACAAAGCCATAGAACTAGAATTTTCTGTAAAGGTTGCTTCAAAGGATTGCTGACCTTACATATACTAATTTCAGTGTTTCCTGTTGGTTAGGTTCACTATATGTGTTCATTCAGCAAGCAGTTCTCAACATCATCATGGTGTGAAGGGGTCGTCCTGTTAAATGGATTTGTCTGTGTTTTTATCTCCCTGGTACATTCTGTGACACTACCCACCCTCCCTCCAGCCCAGTCTAATCAGACAATGGTAAAAGGCTCTGTTTTCACTGTCCTCAGGGTCAAAGGTTTAGAGCAGAAATGCAGAGAGAACAAATAAAGACACACTCAGCTTTTGGATTTTGAAATAGATCTTGAGTCTCAGAGCAGAGATAAGATACAAGAAAAAGGTTTTGAGTCTTAAAAAACAAGGTCTTGAAGGACTTAGGGCATAGTGTTTGTGCTATAAATGACACAGTTAGGAGAATGGATGATCAGATGAGAATAAATTTTTGCACTCCAAAGGAGTCATCCAGACCAAATGGGGTGGGCAGGGGAGAAGACATCAGGGGGAGGCAGGGAATGAAAGAACCCCTAGGTATGTCAGGGGATCAGACACAGCTGGCCTTTCACAGCAAGGGTGCCGGGTTTGGTGGCAAGGCTCTCTCATGCTAGTGGGACAGAACAGCAATAAGGTAAAAATGACAATCTATGGGGAGGGTATAGCTCAAGTGGTAGAGCACATGCTGATTAATTGTCCAAAAAGTTGTGGGGAAAGCACCACCCAGCCACTCTTGATGTTTGGCATTGAACCAGTGGTGCCTATTCATGAAACAATAACCCAAAGGAGAACCTCCCCCCCACTCCCCAACCCGCCATGGTCAGTTGACTCTGTTGTTTCAAGTTAGCTCACGGGAAATGCAGTGACTAATTTAGATTTGGGAAAGACCTTGAGTGGTGGAAACCTTGAGGACATGAGATTTAAGTTGAAAGAGTAACATGATCACGTAGAGGGACAGAAACCCTTATTTGCTGCTGAGGACATGTGAGCAATGCATTTCTGCTGCACCCACACGGGACTTCTTGGAAATTGATAATCCCATTCAACGGTCAGGTGATGTCCCCGGGACTACTGATGTCCTTAAGAAAACAAAAGCTTAAACGAGCCCTATGGCTAATGTTGGAGCAGCTGCAGGGATGGCAGAGCCAGCAGGTCCCAAGGTCAGAGTCCGGGTTCAGCTTTCCAAAGCTTCCCCTGCTCCCCCTCCCCCTCCCCCCCCAGCCTCCATGCATCTGTTCTCCGCCTCCTTGCTCTCATCCCCGAGAGAGGAACTAAACAAAGACAGAGGAAAGAGATCCACATGCAATGGGGAAAGAAAGCACAAGAAGAAGGAGGGTGGACGGACAGAAAGGGAAATACAAAGAGGAAGAAAACAGAGCGATATAATTTAAACTCTACAGAGTCTGCTGCATGATTGTAACGCCCCTGTTACCTTCTACTAAGTGTGTGGGGTCATTTTCCTCTTGGTGAAAAGGATGAAAATCTAAAATAATAATGATAGTTACCTCGATTGAGTCATAACTGCTCTGCATTGTGCACACACACACACACACACACACGTATACGTTCAAAAGAAATGTAGATAAATGCATGGATTACAAAGTTCAACAACTTCAAAGTAAAGATTCTTAATGTCTTAAGGGACGGCGTCAGCCCCCTCAAAAAATTCTTATTGCAGGTAAAGAGGTATTTCCTCGTGGGTGGGCCCACGCACACACAAACACACACACAGTATGCCTATAAGTTGTATTGTGTATGAAAGAGATTGACTTGTTTGGATAATTTGAAAGTAGACGTGGGGCACTCCCCCAGGTGATGAGGAAAGCCTGAGCTGAGGGTGTGTGGAGAGCTGGAACCACTTCTCTTTAGCCATTTATTTGGCACAGTCACTTCTCTTGCTTTCTAAGCAATGATGGGGAGGAGAGCTCTTCCTCAGCAGAGGCTCGAGCCCTCAGATTCGGTTCCTCTTCATTAGTGACCTTCTGTGAGCCTGTGTCTTGATCCCCCAGCTGGATCGCTAGCTCCATTTCTCCATCTTTGGGTTCCTCCCTGCCCCTGCTCTGGGACCTTGGCTGTAGGGAAGTGTCAGCAAGCACTGACCGGTTGGCTGAGGGCCAGCTGGGCCATGTAATTTCCTCCAAAACCAAGAGGATGGCTTATCCTGGCAGCTTATACCTTGAGGAGAAAAGACAAACACTGATTTAGAGCGTACGTCTGGCTGTCAGAACTGACCAAGGTGGGGCAGGATGCACTGGGCCTGGCCTGCGAGAGTCCAGCCGTGTGGTCAGACAGCCACGAGGGCCTGCCTGCCTTGACCAGTGCAGGCCTGGCAGGGTCCTCCTTTGAGAAGAGAACAGAGCCCCCACTGAGGGTGTGAATTCAGACATGATTTTTCAACTAGATCAGTCACCTCAGATTCCTGTAGGACTTGCCTCTGTCTGTCTTTCTCTTTTTCTCTGTGTCTCTTTCTGTCTCTCTCAGTATACACTGAGTTCATCTGGATAATGTAAAAAGGGAGAAAAGCTATGGCAGTTCCTATGAGAATGGCCCCTGATAGAGCAGTTATTTTATTGCAAAGAGGAATGATTCTTGTTTTTAAAGCAGGGTCCTTTCCTACATGAAATGTCTCTTCTCCCCAGCCTCCCTTCTGACATACATCTCTAAGGCATTCCTTAATTCTGGGAGTGCCACAGTGGTAAGCCATTCCTTTATCTTCTAGTAAAGTATACACACACTCATTCAGAGCCCATTCCCCCAAAATGGTAGCAACCACTCACATTTTAGTATAAGTGAGTTTATGACACTCTGCTATTTATAGATTTCACTAGAAAAGAAGCAGGTGAAATCATGGGCCCTGGGATATGGGAGCCTAGAAAGACATACAACTTTAGGGGAAGGGGAACTGGAGGAAAAAATGAAGCAAAAAGGTGAGGCTGAAGATACCAAACAGAAAATTTTCTTTTGCGTTTTTTCCCAACGTCTTTCCTGCCCATCTCTCTCTGACGTTGCTGCTCGTCTTCGTGTGCATGTGTAGATTACTCCTATGTAGACCCACAGGGGTACCAGTGTGATTTCATCAGTGCACAATGCTAGCTGATTCTTTTAAATCACATTAACATTTGTCCTTGAAACCATGGAAAATCTCCTACTTTTTTTAAAGGCTTTTTGAGGGGCAGGGAGGAGATAATTAGGTTTATTTATTTATTTACTTTAGAGGAGGTACTTCAGCCAAATCCCTTTCATTCATTCATTCTCATAAATATTGATTTAATACTGTTCTGGGCATTATGAATACAGAAATGAACAAGACAGATAAATGGTTTTTACCTGTATGGTGAAAATATATGTGCCCTTTGTCTAATTAGACTGTACTTGGGAAGAAAAAAGAAATGTCCCTGTTTGGCTTAGGTTGGTGGGAGTGTGTGTGTTGGGAAGAGAGAGACATTGAACCTATGAAGAAATCACTGAGTCTTTTGAAGTTTTCCTATATTTATTTTTAATTAATTTGAAAGTTCAAATTACCTTGAACAAGTGCCTTAATTGCTCACTCTGCAATTAAGTCATTATCTCCTTCTTTCTTATGTTCACAATATTTTAAATAGGGAATACTTTCCTAGCTTCAAACTCCAAAGATTTTATAACAAAAAGCATAGAAACATAAAGGAGGCTCAAATACATGCTTTTGTATTTAGTTCTTAAGTTTCACTCAAAAGCAACCTTGCTAATATTTCTTTGGGGAATTTTTCTGCAAAGGATGTACTGACTGAGAATTAAAAATGAGTCCATTCAAATCTAGGCTAGAGATGGCTTCTACCATCAGCATAGGTATTACTGCCAGAAGGCCCTTGATGGTGTATAAAACTTGAAGTGGCATCTTTCTCAAGTATCTTTTTACTAATTGAATGCTGCTTTTGACATCTGAGGAACTCTCATTTCCTGGCTATGCTGTGTATGGGACCTGGTACAAAATAAAAATGGCAGACCCCTTGTTCAGAATTTCAAGACTGACAACAGAGCATTAAACCAAGTGTAGGCCCTTCTGAGTGCCGGACTCTGGACAAATGCTGTTTGCCTGCCTGTAAAGCCAGTCCTGCCCTGACCCGGATGGAGACACAGCCTGGAGAGGCACTGGCCGACCACATTCTCCTTACCCCACACTCCCAGCTCCGTGGCACCGGGCACTTCCACCCTTCTGTGCTCTGGCTCCATCCTCCTGGCTCCCCTGCAACCTTCTCCTACCTGAACGTTGTCCCTCTGTAACACTCTCTGGCTCCCTTTCTTCCTAACTCCAGCATTTTCCTGTTTCTACATATGACCTATCCAGTCTCTGTATGCAGATCCAACACCTGTCCTGAGATGAGTTCTAGTCTCAGATACGTAGGGGTTTTTCAGAATGTCCCTTTTATTTTTAGGTCTGCCTCTTTTTGGTGTCAAAACAGGTTCTGATGACCAAGTGCTAATGGGTCATGCCTGTGTGATGTCGCAGGCACGTGGATGTGGGGTGTAAGGGGTAATCTAGGCCTAATTAGAGGGCCAAGAAAGAATCAAAGAATGAAACAGTGTGCCCAGGTGATCCTGGACCCACGCAAGACAGGGAACCCCAAAACCAAGATGTGACCTTGGGCCCGGGAGCAAGCATTCACCCCCAGCCTTGCGCACACCAGGGCCGTGAACTTCCTCTGATACATGTTCTAAAGGAAGAGGAAACGTTAGACACATCTCTCAGATTGCCTGCGTGGAAACTGCTTTTTAGATGGTTCTGGTCTAGCAGCATAAACGTGATGACTCACACCGAGTCTTTATTCATTGACCCCCTCCTCAGAGGACTCTGTGAAGTGACTCACACCTCTATTTACTACACTTGATTGGGAATGTTTGGTGAAATCCTTTCCCCTGGGAACAGGAAGTTTTTGGTGTTTCTTCCAGAGGTGAAGCGCCACCGCTGGGGGCAGATGGGCTACTTCCCATCGGGAGGCTCAGGCGGGGAGACCCAGCACGGGGACAGCAGAATCACAGCGCGGGGGAAGGCGCAGCGCGTTGCAGGGGGCTGGTCGACATCGGCACGCTATGAATCGGCCAAACGCACAGAAGATAAGGCCCCACAAAATATTTCCTGTTTTGAGTATTCAGAAGAGAGACTGAGAGTAAGAATGGACTGTGGGGAATGCTGGCAAAAGGCTCAGTAACTGAGTTTTGGGAATTGCGACCCCTGGTTTTCCCTATGGAAGATGCTAAGGTATCTGCAGTCAACGGGGCAATGTGGGGAGGCAGAGTCAATACTAGGATCACCGATGGCAGCAGAAGGGCAGACCGTGAATTCAGCAGCCACAGGCCCCAGACTCAGCGGTGAGCAGGGCAGGGAACAACCAGGCAGACGAGGGACTTTAACCACAGACCAGCGGACGCCACAGCATGTGCACCCCAGTGCCTCCAGGAGTCCAGGGGACCCTCTGCCCCGAGCCCCACAGGACAAATAAACCACACATCCCTCCCCCAAACAGCATATGCCATCTTGGGGAAAGAAGCAGGGGGAAGGGGAGGCCATCGGAGACACTGAGTAGTTATACAAGTGAAGCAAAGCACTACCTGCAGAAGTGATTTAAATTATCAGGTGGACTAAGCTTGAACCCAGATCAGACATTAAATTACAATTTCCCGGTAGGCTAGATGCAATTTCTTGTAATAACATACAATGGAAAAGAATCTGAAAAAAAAGTATGTATATTTATAACTGAACCCTTTTGCTGTACACCTGAAACTAACATTGTAAGTCAACCACACTTCAATAAAAACTAAATTAAAAAAAAACAATTTCCCAGTAGGGAACCCTCCTATACTATACATGGGTGGGAATGCAATTTGGTGCAGCCACTATGGAAAACAGTATGGCGATTCCTTAAAAAACCAAAAATACCGTATGATCTAGCAATCCCACTCCTGGGCATACAACCAGAAAAAACTCTAATTCAAAAAGATACATGTACCCAAGTGTTCACAGCAGCACTATTTACAATAGCCAAGACATGGAAGCAACCTAAATGTCCATTAACAGATGACTGGATAAAGATGTGGTATATTTATACAATGGAATACTACTCAGCCATAAAAAAGAAGGAAGTAATGCCATTTACAGCAACATGGATGGACCTAGAGATTATCATACTAAGTGAAGTAAGTCAGAAAGGGAAAGACAAATTTCATATGATATCACTTTATATGTGGAATCTTTAAAAAAATGATACAAATGAACTTGTTTATAAAACAGAAAGAGACTCACAGACATAGAAAACAAATTTATGGTTACCAGAAGGGAAAAGGGGTGAGGGAGGGATAAACTAGGAGTTTGGGATTAGCAGATACAAACTACTATATATAAAATAGATAAACAACAAGGTCCTACTGTATAGCACAAGGAACTATATTCAATATCCTATAATAAACTATAATGGAAAAGAATATGAGAAGAAATATATATACGTACAACAGAATCACTATGCTACACACCAGAAATTAACACAACATTGTAAGTCGATTACACTTCAATAAAAGGGAAGAAAAAAAAATTTCCCAGGAGCCAGGTGATGGCAGCGTGAGAAAATAAGGTTATTTATAGACCAAAGTCATTATGGTTTTGTCTACACATCGAGAGGTGCCAGGCAGGAGTAAGTAGCCCTGCTACACAGTTGATTATTTACCACCTACTGTATGCCAGCCACTGCACTCAATGCGGAGGCCGGGGGTGGGGTGCAAATCTGGTTTAAGAGAGAAGCAGACAGGTAAGTAATTATCCGAGAGCACTGCTGGTAATCTCTCTGACAGAGGAATGCCTCAATGACCCAGGGGTCTGGAAGAACAAGGACCCAGAGAAGTCTCCTGGGACACTGAGACTTGAGCTGAATTTGGAAGGACAATAGGCGTCAACTAGAATTTAGGTTCTAGATGAAGAAGTGAGGGAAGCACTTTCCAGACAAGGAGGACAGTAATAGACACAGAGGCAGGAAAGTGCACGATGAGGTCAGGGGAGAGTGAGGACTCCACGTAGCTGGGGTGTGAGGATAAGTCAGAGGTGACGCTAAAGAGATAAGAGTCCACTGAGGAAGAGACTTGTGTGTTGAGCTTAGGCATTTGAATTTCACCTTGAAAGTTATAAAAGATCATTGTGAATACGCACAGGATTTTGTGGTGGCTCACAGTGAAAGAAAATGTGACAATGAATGTAAGTATGTTCATGTATAACTGAAAAATCGTGCTTTACGCTGGAATTTGACACAACATTGTAAAATGACTGTAACTCAATAAAAAAAAAAAAGATCGTTGTGGGGGGAGGGTAGAGCTCAGTGGTAGAGCGTGTGCATGAGGTCCTGGGTTCAATCCCCAGTAATTCCATTAAAATTTTTTTTAATTAAATAAATCATTGGAAGATTCTAACCAGGGAAAGATTGTAACTGTAGGAAAGAATCAGATTCTTATTAAAAAAAAAAACTTAGGCGACAGTGGGAGGACCAGCAAAGAGGGGCAGGGAGAGGAGAAAGGGAAACCAGTGAAGTGACAATTGCAGTAACTCAGTGAGAAGAGAGGAGGACCTGAACCAGGAAGGCAGCTCTGTGGACGAAGAGGAGGCTCCCCGCTCTGGGGAGGCTGGGGTTTTATTCTTGTTGCCTAACACAATGCTTGCCGTGCGTTAGGTGTTCAGGAAAGATTTACTAAATCAATGAATGAACGGATTGAAATGAATGAATGAATGCATGGGGTTGCATGCTCAGGTAATCATAGCACTCTAAAACAGCAGAACCTGTGTCCTGACACAGGTAATACAACCAGCCTCTAAAGTAGAAGATCTTACCTGGAGGTCCCCCCAATTTCCTAGAGAATCCATGCATTGGTTTGGGTGGAAGGACTACAGATACCAAAAATTGAATGCAAAATTTTTTGGTTCCATATGGTTTGGGGAGGGAGGTGATTAATGATTTTCATCAGAAACTCAATGGTGTTAACCACTATATATAAAAATAGATAAAACAAGTTTCTTCTATATAGCACAGGGAACTATATTCAATATCTTGTAATAACTTTTAATGAAAAAGAATATGAAAATGAATATTGTATATATATGCATGACTGGGACATTATACTGTACATATTGTAATTGACTATTGTAACTGACTATACTCCAATTAAAAAAAAAACTTAACAGCATTGAATCCTTGAAGTTAACACATCTTTGCTTTGAAGCAGTGCTTCTTAAGGTGTGATCCCCAGAAGAACATCTTCAGTATTATTTGGAAACTTTATTATAAATTCTCAGGCCCTCACTCAGAAACTGTGGGTGAGGAGCCCAGTATGTGTGTTGGCAAGTCTTGCCGGATCTTTTGGTGCACACTTAACTCTGAGAACCATTAAAGAATTATAAATAGGATGCTGTGTTTCTAAATCTGTAGAGGTGAAAAACTAAAAGTCAGAGAGAGCCCAGAAATAAACCCTCACATTTACGGTCAAATGATTTTTGACAAGGGTGTCAAGACTGTTTAATGGGGAAAGGACAGTCTTTTCAGTCAACGGTACTGGGAAAGCTGGATATTCACATGCAAAAGAATGAAACTGAACCCCTATCTAACTCCATCTCCAAAAATTAATTCCAGATGGATTAAGGGCCCAAATGTGAGACCTTAAACTCTTAGAAGAAAACATAAATCAAAAGCTTCTCGGAAATGGGTTTGGCAATGATTTTCTTGGTTATGACACCAAAGGGCCAGGTAACAAGTGTCAAAGTGACCGACCCCCAACAAGAACCCACGCCACCGAGACTTCCGTGAGCTTCCCTGGTTAGTGACAAGCTCTGTTCGTCACACATTGTTGCTGGGGGGAGCTGAGGCCCTCTGCCCGTGTCCTCTGGGACCTGGGCTTGGCCTCCCGGGACCCCACTTCGGTGCCTTCCCTGCGGCTGATTGTACCCTGTATCCTTTCTCTGTAAAGACCAAAACTGTGAGTAGAACAGCTTTTCTGAGCTAATAAATAAATGAAATTAATTAATTAAAAGGCCGAGAGAGAGACACACACACAGAGAAAGCATAGCAAATAGAAACCAAAAGTAGGTAGCAGAGTAAGTCCAACTGTATCAGAACTCAAAATATATGCAAACATACTGAAGTTGCCAGTAAAAGATGGAGAGGCCCGGTGGATCGGTTACAAGCAGCAGCAAGCCTGTGCATCACTGAGGTTTACACTTGGAGAGGTTCTAGGCTAGTCCAGAGTCGTGAGCCGGGGAGGAGAGAAGCAGGGGGCGCCCACGCTGTCCTCCCACCGCGCTGAGAGCGGGACCCGGATGCCCCCGGGCCCTCTGCCTCCATCCTCCATTCCGAGGAGTTCGGGCGTGTGTGCAGTATTGCCATCAGTTATCCCCAGGCCAGCATGTCAGCACTTACTAAGCCATAAAAGTAATTCCTTTTTTATACATGATCACTCATCAAAGGCATTTGGTTTACTCTAGGAGGTTTTTATATGGCCTCAAATTAGTAAGTCTTCTTTTTTTTTCTTTTGATAGCTTCAGCCTCAAGAAGCAAGAGAATTGGAGAAAGGTCAAGAGGCCCCTCGTAAAAGAACACAAGATAGGCAGCAGGATATGCGAAATGAGGCTCCCACGGAGCCCGGAAAATACAGGGACGAACCTCTGTGAACAGACAGAGCCGGCGGCTGGGGCTGGAAAAACGGACTCGCAAGTCGAGTTCGCTTTGATAATGAAAAGGACGAATTTGACCTAAGAGCAGAGGAGGTAACATCCCCAGGGGACTTTGAAGTCCCGTCTGTTTCCTGGGCTGAAAGGAGCTGGGATTTCTCCAGCGGCTCACAGGGATGGGCAGACAGCGGAAGATCTGACGCCGCGGGGAGGGCCCCCCGGGGAGCTTCAAGTGAGGAGGACCAGGCTATTTGAAGTCAGGAGTACCAGACTTCACATTCGATGCCGCTGGATAATTTTGTTCAATTTCCCTGAGACTACGTTTCTTTGTCTTTAAAATGAGAACAACCGGATCACCTCCCTGAGTTGCTAGGACGATGACATAAAGTGATATGGGAAAAGTCGGGGGTAAAAGAGGAACTCCTTAAACGCCAGCTCCCCTTCCTCCAGCGTGGACTTCTGTGGATTGAAACTCATTTTGACTTTCTAGGTCTCCAGCAAATGTATTTAGTGCGGCACTAAGGACTAAATGTCACCTCTTGGGTATCCCCAAGTCTAAAAAGTCAGAAATGTTGAAATGTCTTCTCCTCTCTCTGAACTGTCCTGGGATGTCCTGACTTGTCTTCTTATCCACTTCCCCTTCTGCGGTTCAGATATTCTCTCAGTATCTGTGTTTGTGAAGTTCCTTCCCTAGCTCTGAATTTCCTCCACAGTTCTCGTGGCCGGGGTCCAGACAGCCTGCCTGCATGTCCCTCTCCTTCACCCAACACTCCGTTTGTTTTGCCAGCAAATATGTATGGAATGCCGCTAAGTGCCAAGTCCTGTGCCCAGACCATCGTTTCCAGCTAAATTAGAAACAGTTCAACCCTCAAGGAGCTCCTGTCCATGGGGAGAGGGATTCTGTGATGATGGTGGTACCTGATCTGCTGCATCCTGTTGCCCAGGAGACGCAGCAGGGCCAGGCACTGCCTGAGGACCGAGGAGAATCAATCCAGGACCAAAGAAACAAGCATCGCCCGAGGTGCTAGGGCCCAGCCATGCCAGAGGGCCTGTCGGGCAAGGCTCCACCAGGAATTCCTGGCGGGGGGCTGTCCACTCTGCAGACAGAACGTGAAGCCCTCGCAGCCCGATGTGGCCCGGGAGGCAGAGCGGACAGGAGGGAGTGATCCGCCGGGGCCAAGCTGCAGGGGCTCAGCTGTCACCAGCATCCAGCATCTAGCCTGTGGGATGTGGGAAGCCCGATGCTGCATCCTGGCACCCCAAGGCCTCAGGGGCTTGCTCGGGAAAAGATAAGAAGTAAGTTGTGGGGAGGTTGTGTGGGCTGTGGGTGCAGGGATTCTGGCAATGCCTCAGCACAGGGGAAGCCGTCCTGCACTCAGAACGCTCGCCAGGCAACCCGGACGGCCTGGGACCCCGCCACCCAGCAGCACTGCAGAAACCAGATCACTGGGGAGACTTCACAAAAGGGTGAATGGACTGGACAGGTAAATGAACAGCTATAACACATGGCCGTGTTGCTCAGAAATCACCGTGCTCACTGTCACCGGGCAACGTGATGCGGTGAAGAAAACATGGCCTGGGGTCAGACCTGCCAGGTTAGATCGCAGCTCAGAGGTGTAGCAGCGGGTGATCAGGGCCTCAGGGTCCTGATCTGTCAACTGGGGCTGCAGGAGGCTTTAATGAGAATCGATGTATGAAAATACATCATAGTATATACTGGTATAGATTAAAGGTTCAACAAATAGTCATTATGATGATTATTATTGAGAGATAAGCCCAGTGAGTTTTGTCCTCTCCCTTGTGGTCTCATTCACCACCAGGTCACTAGACGAGTCCTCTGTGAGCTCTCCTGTCTCTGCTCCCCTCCGGTCACTGCCCTCTGCCTCCTTACGTGCAGAGCTGGCCCTCCTCACTCCAGCTGAAGGGAGCGTCTCCCACCCCTGAACCCCACCACGTGCCACGTACACACGTCCCGTTCTGCTTGGCAACACGGTTTCCCAGCCCTGTCCTTGACTCCGTCCTGCAAATGAATGCAGAGACCAGGCCATTTAGTTCCCGATCAGCACCCAGTAGACTGCCCTGCACCTCCTGTGCTCATCAGGTTCTAAATGTCACTGCAAAAAACAGTGAGCACATAGCAGATGTGTCAACAAATGAAATTGCTTTTCCCCTACACAATTCCTTATACTAACCCTCCAACACATGGGGGAATAAAGGTTATCTAAGCCCATTTCCTATGGACTGTACCCTAAGAGAGCATGCAGTTAGCACCTAAGTGCCCCTGTCACCCTTCAAAGCAGGCCACCAGACCACATATTCTGGTCCTTATTTTCTGGAATTCAGAATACAAAACAGAACCTGATGCCACATTCCAGGGCTATGACAAGTCAAATCCCAATACTGTAAACTCCAAGAGATCATAAAATACATCATAACAAAGATTACTTCTAATAAGAGAGTCTGGATGCCTAGGGTTTTGAAATCTTCTTGGTTTGTCAAATAGACACTCAGTTATAATCTAATTTCCCTTGTGGC
The DNA here is from genome assembly GCF_036321535.1 of Camelus dromedarius. Taxonomy (NCBI): domain Eukaryota; kingdom Metazoa; phylum Chordata; class Mammalia; order Artiodactyla; family Camelidae; genus Camelus; species Camelus dromedarius. Next base: position 66,258,356 of record NC_087448.1, on the reverse strand, counting down.
ACCACTAGCAAACTTTGTAAATACCAAGGATGTTGTCGGCGGGGGAGATGGGTGGGACTGTTAGAAATGCCGTGGGGTGGAAAACATACTAGAGATTAAGGAAAAATGTACAAAGGAAATGAGGACAGAATAGGCAAAACGAAGAACTGGATGAAGTCTTGGTGGAATGATGCTCTGTCCTGGTCCTGAGGTCTTTCTTCCTCTTGGTATTTCTTTACCCAGGCCTGGACAGATTGTAAACATAGCAGAGTCAGCTGAGAAATCCAGGAAGCAGAGTAGACTGGCTGCAGAAATACTTGTAGACTTTCTCTGGGGAGGCTCTTCCTCTTCTGAAGAACTCCAAGAAGGTGCCTGCTTATCTAGAAGAGTAACATCAGAAAAGGCTTTTCCTTTCCTGCCAATTTCTACTCATCTCGAATTTCTTTTCTTTTCTTTCTTCCTTCCTTCCTTCCTTCCTTTCTTTCTTTCTACTGGAAGTTCTGGGGATTGAACCCAGGACCTTGTGCATGTTAAGCACATGCTCTACCACTGAGCTCTACCCTCCCCCTCCACTCATCTCAGTCTCTACTAACTGAGACGACTCTGAATCTCAACTAATGATCGGCACAGAGTAGTTCCTCAGGAAAATAGCTTGGAACTGATTGCTGTCTTGTCTGATGGCTGCTGGCTTCGGTTCCGATGCCCGCCACAGTAAATCGTGTCCTGTGCATTTGAGGGTAAAATGTCGTTCACATTAGAGATTGCTCCAGGACATGGAGGGCGGCTGGCTCTGTGGGATCTGAACAGCTTTTTGATAGGGGAGCTTCCGCAGGTTGCGGTGTATCTCTTCCAGATGTCCTGCTGTGTGTCTGCTAGAAGAAATACGAGCAGACAAAACATAGCTCATTTTACCTTAAAAAAAAAAAAAAAGGGGAGGCTACCATGCCCCAGGGCACAAGTGACAGACGATAAAATAGCAAATACCAATGAACTGTTGGAACTGGGTTTTTGCTGGGCCATGGATGGAAACACATTTGCACCTAATAAACAGGAAATGACGAGTAAATGGAGGGAACGGCACACAAATGGTGACTGCTACCTGTGTCTTTAAGTAACTCCTGGGCTAGGGAGAGGTGGGTACATGACAAGTCTGGTGCTCTGTTCCAGCTTTGTGGACACACACCAGCAAATCCTACAACAAGCCCATAGGTGTGTTGAGAAAACCGTGATTTACGTAGGTGTACCTGGCGCATATGAAATTTCAGCCTCTGTCAAAACACACATTCTTAGGGAAACGTTCAAATCGAGTGTTTGCGTCACCATGTTTATGAAGCACTGGTGATTCTGGCTCCACGCTTCCTAAAGGGAACCAGCCTAAATACTGCCCTGAGAGGTTTTCCTGTAGCTGGTAAAGGCCACTGTCCCTCACTGCACTAGGTCCCTGCTTGCTGATGCTGCCAGGTTTTCTGCCAGAGAAAGGCCCCTGCTTGGCACCTGGGACGTCAGTGAGAGCCTCCGGGAGCAGCAGAAAATTAGGACCCAATCCAATGGAGTGTCACTCCTGGGGCCTTAGCTGTTTATTTTCTCACATTCCTCCTGCCCACCGCCTTGTAAGTCACCTTCTTCCCCTTCTGTGGCACTCTTGCTGCAAAGCAGAACCAGCAGAAATGAACACAAGGCCACAGAGGAAGCAGGCTGGGGAGAGTTGAGACTCAAGCCCCGGGCTGGGCGGAAGGTCCAGGCCAAGGGAGCCGTCATGTAGTCCAGGGACAGGATGGCTCGGAGGGGACTGAGAAACAGGCCCAGGAGCTCCAAGTAGGGCAGAGCGCACGCCGTCCACAGGCAAGGGAATGGGAGAGGAAGGTCTACACAACCAGAGGAGTTAGGCTGGACCAAGCGGAGGTTCACCTGTCTTCCGGAAGTTTTTGACAAAAGACTGGCAATCGTGTTACCCGGAGAGGCGGCCTCACCTGAGTGAGGGTACGCATGTGTGTATGTATTTGAAAATGTTTTATCAAAAATGATCATTTGGAGATAGAAAGTAATATGACGTCCTTCCCTAGCCCCTTACACATGCGTGCGTGTGCACATGCACACACGCACACATACATACACACTCTCATACACACACACACACACACACACTCAGTGAATATTCCTCACTAGAAACTTCTTTCCACAGGTCTGGCCACTACTGCACACTGGCTTTATAGGAAGGCAAAGGAAGATTGCTCTAAGAAAAAAGTAAATTAAATGGTTAAAAATTTTAAAAATTTCTAATAATGCTTGTTTTTTCAGCATTATAGCTTCATTCCTTGGGATCTTTATGAGTTCCTATTTAAAATTTTAAATACCTTGGGTCAGAGGCAGAGGGTAGTCCCTCAGCCCATCAGTAAGTTAATGGGGCCAGTCATTCTAGAGGTTGTCCTGGGGATCTTAAGCTCTGAATTATTTCGACACCTCAGATACCCTGGCCTGGCCTTGTGTTGCCCAGGGCCCCAGGCCAGCTATGCTGGGACTTAGATTTCACTGAGGTAAACTGGCTGACTTAGGTCCCAGGACATAAGCCTAGCTAGAGATTTATAGGCCAACAATGAAAATTAAAAAGCAAACAACATATTGGGAACATATTTGCAATTTGTGACAAAGGCTAATTGCCTAAATATAAAAAGAGCTCACGCAAATCAATAGAAGAGGAACACTTCAGTAGAAAATCAGCAGCAAGAACAACCAGCCCCCGTCCACCCTCACACACTCACACACACACACACACACACACACACACACACACAAATGAAGCAACAATTCAGAAGGGAAGAAATACAACATGATTTTAAAAAGCAAAGAAAACAACAGTTAACCTCACAGGTAATTAAAGAAATGCAAACTAAAGCAACAATGGGATACTTTACTGCTTATCAAATTAGCAAACACTTTGTTTTGTTTTATTAACGATAAATTTGGTATTGGCAGGCATTCAGGAAAATAAATCTCTTTTACACTGTTTGTATGAGTGTAAATTGGCACAACCTTTCTAGGGGGAGATTTGGGATATTTACCCGAGGCCCTTTAACCCAGCATTTCTTTATATGTACACCACAGGCAATTGGTGAAATGGCTATGATACATCCACATGTCACCGTTAAAAATGATGCTGTAGAAGAAACATCCATTGCCATTGCTAACAAAGTAGATTATAAATGAACATGTTTAGTACAAATATAATTTTTGATGAAAATATATATATATGGGCCTCAAGAATCAGACTCTCTGTGATATAAATGATTAAGTTTGACATTTATTTTGCTTCCACGAATAAGTCTACTTTAAAAGCTAACACAAAGAATTTCCCCAGCAGTAATTAGTTTATTCTATAAATATTTATTAATCTCTTTTTATGAGCCAGACTCTATTCTAGATGAGAGATACAGAAATAAGACAAAATTCTAGTCTTTGCCCCTTTTGGCAGGGAACAGAGATGATAAGTAGAACATACAGAAATAAGAGAGTGACAACTTCAAAAAGAAAAGAAAAGAGTTTACAGTGATAGAGACTGTCAACAGTCCAGGGGACAACATTAGATATGATGGCCAGTTTGATGGAATTATAGTTGAGTTGAGAGCAGACTGGGGAGAAGTCTAGAGCCATGAGAGAAACATTCTGGTGGGACAGAGAGCAAGTGCAAAGGCCCCGAGGCAGGAACAATATTCTAATGACTAAGGAACAGAAGTAAGTTAGATCAGTGTGGTGAGAATCTGTGTACAAAAGTGAGCAAGAGGGTGGTAAGAGATGAGGTCAGAGAATCAGGCAGGGGCCAGACCATGGAGATGCTTGGGCCAGGAAAGGATGTTGAATTTTATTCTAGGGCAATGGGAAGCCATCAGAGGACTTCATTGATAATTTGATAAAATGTATTTTTTTAAGGATAAAAATAAAATACAAACTCTTGGTAATACACAGTTAATACATTAACTCCACATATATAATTTTATTTAATAAAACAATTCTTCAGGGTAGGTATTACTTATTCTCTTCCTAGACGTTGAGTGACTTGCCACAGCCACACAGCTGGTTGGTGGAATGATTGGGATGAGAAACTGGGCTCCTGCATCCCAGGTAAATCGTTACAAATAAAAATAAAAACGAGTTTTATAAAATAAATGTGCATAACGTGCAGCACGGGGAATACAGTCAGTCATATTGTAATAACTGGGCGTGGTGACACGGCTAGACTTACGGTGACGATTTTGAAATGCACATAAATATCAAATCACCATGATGGACACTTGAAACTAATATGATACTGTATAACAAGTCAATTAAAACTGAAGTCAATACTTCAATTTAATTAAAAAAAAAAAAAGAGAAAAAACGGTCTGCAATACTGAACGCTAGTCAGTTGGTGTGGTGGCTAAAATTCATACGTTAGCATTCCCGTATGAGTACGCTGAACGAACAAATGAATTCTCCCACCGCCACTTCCCCCAGCACAGGCTTTTAAGGAAGCAGCCTGGGGACTCAGCCTGCGCCTCCCAGGTCATCACAGCAGCACTGGAAAATCTGAGACTTCTGTAACATTTGGCACCTGCACTTCAGATGACCTTCAGACCTTTTGAAAGACCGGCCTAAGTGTACTGAATGCAACCTCTCTTCTAAGAGGGCCGCCCAGCCCTGCCTCCCTGGGTGCGAGCCGTATGCCTGAGCACTGACTTCCAAAGCAGAGGGACCACCTCGAGTCGCGCCATCCGGCCCCAGCGACGTCCCGCTTCCAGTCGGGATGGGGAGAAGTGCCTGTCTGGGTGTCTGGGGCCGCGACCTGCTCTTTGACCACCGCAGAGGCGGACGGAGCCACGGCCATCAGCTGAGCCTCCTCCAGCCGCTGCCAGGGCCGGCCTGCGCCTCCTTCTCCCGGACGGAGCCCCGACAGCCACACGCTGGCACTTCTCCTCGTGGGGCCTTGGAACCTTATTCCCCTCCCAGTCCATCCTTGGCTTTTTCCAGCTCATTCTTGGGGCAGCCGCGAGCGGAAAGCATCCCATTCACTCAGCGGTCTCTGTTTTATCTCTGAGTTCCCCAAATGCTGCCCTCGGTTAGCTGGACGTCCCCTGGCCTGGGACTTGCCAGCCTCTGCTTACATGTTTGTGCAGTCTAGCTGTTCTGTAGGGCCCTTCACACGTCTATCTCTCTGGGATCTGAGTTCAGCCTTTATAAATAAGCAAATGAGATGTCTAGAGTAGTCAAACTCATAGAGACAGAAAGTAGAATGGGGGTTGCCAGGGGCTGAGGGGAGGGGGATGGAGAGCCGTTTAATGGGAGGTTCAGTTTTGCAAGATGAAAAACATTTGGAGATTGGCTGCACACCAGTGTGAATGTATTTAACACTTCTAACATGCACACTTAAATCTGGTAATTTTTTTACCACAATGTAAAAAAGGAAAGACAATTAAATATTGGATTCTTCCCAAGGAAGAACATACCATCACCTGTGAAATAGTCTTGTCAAAAAATTCAAACCAATTTAAATCTGCTCAAGACTCTGGACTTAACTACCAATTTACAGAAAATGCAGAAACAGAGGCAGATGTTAAGCAACGTCACATGGAAACAATCAGCAAAACCCAGTCTGTTGGAAACTCTACTGGAAAAACAGGGTTTCTTCAATTAAAAAATTGCAAAAAAAAAAAAAAAAGTAGTCAGAGGAGAAAATCGCAGAGTTAAAGAGTCTTAAAAACCAATTGCAATGCTTGGTGTTATTTGGATGCTGATTCAAATAAATCATAAAAATGTGTGATACAGTCAGGGAATATTGGATGATGCTCAGGCGTCTAATGGATATTTGTGAGTCCTTATCTTCTGAAAATAGATACTGAAGTATTTATGGGTGAAATAGTATGATATTTGGGACTTGCTTCAAAATAATTTGGGCTGGGGAAGTCGAAGGGTATAGATGAAACAAGACTGGCTGTGAGTTTGTAGTAATTAAAGCTGGCTGATAGGAGCTACTATTCTTCTGTCCTGGACATTTTCCATAATTCAAAGTTTTCTTTCTAAAAATTAACCTTGCATTCCACTCAAAGCGTGTCTCGTCTTCCCCAGCAGTTGAGCTCAGGGGGCGGGGCTGTGGTCTGCAGACCCTTTCCCTCTGCGTCCAGGGGGCCGGGGGAGGGGCGGGGAGCCGGGGGAGGGGCGCGGCCGCCCCTCCCTCTCCACGCCTCTGCCCGCGTGTGCGGGACGGAGCGCATGCGGGGTCTCCCGGATCGCGTCTGTGGCTTCTCCACGTGAGCCCTCAGCTGGCCTTCCCTGCCACATTCTCCTCAGCACGGAGGGCTGGCTCTGGCTCAAGTGGGGACTCTCTCCAGCCACAGTCCAGCAACAGCAACCTTGGGTGAGGGACCTGAAGAGAGCTTAGGTCCAGCCATCTACTGAGCTGCCTGCAAAACCTATGGAAATCCAGGTGTCCCTTCTGTGTCAAAGGGAACTCCAGCTGCCCGAGTGGGACACCTGCTCTTGGCCGTCTCTCCCACACCTTTTCCCACATCCGAGTGGCATCAGACAGTGTCTGGGCAACTTGTACACAGAAGACAGAATGGGGGCTGAGTTAGGGTCCAGCTGGGCATGCCTGGTCTTCACAGTGGATTATCTTGGCGTTTCTCTTCCTCACTTCCTCAATGAATGAATAAATGATAAAAGACTCCATGTGAAGAATTGCCAGGCTGAGCCTGCGGTCATTTCTACCAGCCCAGTGTCCCAAGAAGGAGAAGCCTGGACTTCATGTGATGTATGCAACTGGCAACCGGATTAAGCTTGGGTTTGTTTGTTTGTTTTTTTTTCCAAATAACTGTGTTTTATGAAAAAAATCTATTTATTAATTAAGTATTTCAACTGGGGGGTATTTTACAGATAGAGCTGCAAGGGTGCCGGGATCATAAAGTTGCTACCAGATCATCAGTGCAATACTTGGATAAATTTCCTGCTGTGGAAGCATTTTCCCAGCACAAAACAAAGGCAGAGTCAAGACACACACACAGCACAGCCAGCAGAGAAGAGGTCAGCGGATACCACTGACTGGCACAGGCAGAATGCTAAGTGTTTTGTAGATGTTACCTCACATAATCCCCACAACAGTCCCACATGGTCTGCATCATTATTTCCACTAAGAGATGAGGCAACCAAAGCTTAGAGAATTTATTTGAGTAAGATAGGGGCAGGGGATTAAGAGATACAGTCTACTACGTATAAAACAGACAAGCAAAGGGATATATTGTACGGCACAGGGAACTACAGCCATTATTTTGTAGTAACTTTTAATGGAGCATAATCTATAAAAATACTAAATCAATATGCTGTACACCTGAAGCTAATATAATAATGTAAACCAACTATATTTCAACAAATAAAAAATATTCTATTTGTTTTGACAAAGGAGACAAACAAAACAAACCCGGATCCTGTGCTAATCATATTACCTCAGGCTGTCAAGGCTAACAGCCTGAAAACGTCTGTAGACTTTTTCCATGTAAATTCCACTCTTTGACGTGTTTCGCTTGACTCTAGGGTCACGTGGTAGATTCAAGCCAACTTTCTTATAGCTTCAAAATTCACTCATTGTGAACAGAAGGGAACAGAGTGTTACCTTTCTGAAGACAGTAATCCCCTCCCCCTATCTTGCCCCTCCCACCTCCCTCTCCCCACTGGTAACTAGTTTGTTTTCTGCATCTGTGAGTCTGTCTCTGTTTTGTTATATACATTCGTTTGCTTTATAGTTTAAATTCCGCAAGAACAAACACATAGATCAATGGAACAAAGAGAGGCCAGAAATAAACCCACACAACCATGGTCGATGGTCAATTAATCTATAAAAAAGGAGGCAAGAATATACAATGAGGAAAAGACAGTCTCTTCAGTAAGTGGTGCTGGGAAAACTGGACAGCTACCTGTAAAAGACTGAGGTTAGAACATTTACTCACACCATATATAAAAATAAACTCAAAATGGATTGAAGACCTAAATGTAAGGCCTAAAACCTTAAAACTCCCAGAAGAGAACATAGGCAGAACACTCTTTGACATAAATCATAGCAATATTCTTTGGATCTGTCTCCTAAGGCAAAAGAAACAAAGGCAGAAATAAACAAATGGGACCTAGTTAAACTTAAAAGCTTTTACACAGCAAAGGAAACTGTTGACAAAACAAAAAGACCACCTATGGAATGGGAGAAAAAGTTTGCAAATGATATGATCAACAAGGCATTAATATCTCAAATATATAAACAGCTCATGTAACTCAACAGCAACAACAAAAAATCCAATCAAAATGTGGGCGGAAGACCCAAGTAAATATTTTCCCAAAGAAGACATGCCGATGGCACATGAAAAGACGTTCAGTATTGCTAATCATCAGAGAAATGCAAATCAAAACCATGATTTCTCACACCTGTCAGAATGGCTATCATCAAAAAAACCACAAATAACAAATATTGGCAAGGATGTGGAGAAAAGGGAACCCTTGTTGGTGGGAATGTAAATTGGTGCAGCCACTGTGGAAAAAAGTTTGGAGTTTCCTCAAAAAACTAAAATAAAACTACCAGATGATCCAGCAACTCCACTCCGAGATATATATCTGAAGAAGATGAAAACACTAATTTGAAAAGATACATGCACCCCAGTGTTCATAGCAGCCAAGACACGGAAGCAACCCAAGTGTCTAACAATAGATGACTGGATAAAGAAGATGTGAGATATATATATGCATATGCATGCACACACACGCATACACACACACACACACACACACACACACACACACACACACACGCGGAACATTACTCAGCCATAAAAAAGAATAATGAAATTCTGGCATTTGCAGCAACATGGATAGACCTAGAGAATACTATTTTTTCTAAAATTTTTGAGGGGAGGAGATAATCCGGTTTTATTTATTTATTTTTAGCAGAGGTTCTGGGGATTGAACCCAGGACCTCGTGCATGCTAAGCACGTGCTCTACCACTGAGCTCTCCATTCTCTGCTCCCTGCACCCAGGGAATATTATTCTTAGTGAAATAAGTCAGAGAAAGGCAAATACTGTATGATATCACTTATATGTGGAATCTAAACAAATAATACAAACAAATGTATTCAGCAAAACAGAAACAAACTCAGATGCAGAGAACAAATAGAATCTTTAAAGATGGAATGCGGGCTGCTCCTGGGCCTCCTAGGGAGGCAGGGGTGAGGGTCCCCTGCCCCCTTCTTCTCCAGGTGAGCTGGGACTCATCATGGGCCCCAGGCAGCATTAATCAGCACCTCTGTGCTTTCACAGATCTTGGGTTATTTTTCTGTTATTGTACCTGGTCAGCAAATATTTATTGAGGACCCAGGATGTGCCAGGCAACTGGGGATACAGTCATGAAATGACCAACTCAGTCTCGGTCCGCAGGGACCTCAAAGTCTCCTGGGAGAACCCATCACCTGGTACTATGGTGCCCCCCCCACCCCCTGCCCAGCTACGCCTGCTTCACGGGAGCCCGGACCGCACAGCCCTGCAGGCTTCCAGGTACAGAAGGGCTCAATGAAATTTGCCGAATGGATGAAAGCGGCCAGGCCTCTGACAGCTCCCAGTGAAAATCTACCCTGAAGAAACGGGGAACTCTTCGACTTGTCAGAACTGGGACACAAATTTCCCAACTGCCATCTTCCCCGTGACTTACAAACAGAATGACTTACGAGCCACAAGCCAGCGCATGAATACGTGAACCAATAATTGATTAAAGAGCAGCTTAAATTTCTGGGTCAGAGATACCCTGAGGAGAAAGCAAAACGATGGTTCAAAAGACGTTCTACGATTCCTGGAAGTGGCGGTTTCTGTCTGCTGTGAGGGAGTCTATTTTTAACCAGCCATTGCATAAGAATGTAAGAATGTTTCTTTTTCTTTTTTTTTTAATTGAATGAAGACAAAAGGGGAACCAAGGAACAGGTGGGAATTTTCCAACCCCTTTCAGCCATGCACATCTATCCTCCGCATCCCTGTAAATACCCGGGACACAAAAACAAACACCTGCGAGGAGATGCGTAGGCACTCGGAGCACGTGTCTGTCTCACCGATGAGCAGGAGGACCACGGGTGTCTTTTGATGTTAACAAGTGAGCTCTTGAAGAGAGAAGTCTTTTATAGGCAAAATAGTGAATAGTGATTTCATAGGTGAAATGAGCATAAACCCACCGGGGTTTTGTTAATTAGGTGCATTCTCTGGCAATGTTTAAAATGATCTCCTTGACGTCTGATTTTACACAAATTGAACGGGGCTTCCCTACTTTGGAAGATAGTTCATCTGATAGAGTAAACACCTCCTTTCATCTATAAAGAAATAATCTGGAAAAGTCAGATTTTGTGTCCTTTCCCAAACAGTCGTACATCCAATAGGAAAAGCATGTAGAAAACATACACTGAGACACCACCCACACAACCCACCCGCCATCAGTGCGCTGCCTCCCCACCAGTCTGCAGCGAGAGACACCGCTTCACCTGTTACACGAGCAGGCTTCATGGTCGCTCAGAAATGTGGCGTTAGGTTCTGCAGCCCGGTGTCCGTGGGGTCACAGAATGCGCTGGAAGGGAGCTTACAGCTCTCTCTCCCACTTCCCAGGCAAGGAAATACAGGCTTTGCGAAGCTGTGACCCTACTACGTGGTCTGGGAACACCTTTAACTACATTAAGCGGGTTGTTTGCTTTTCCAGATCTGCTCCCCCACCTGTCTTCCTCCCTGCGCTGTGCGAGGCCCACGTGTGTGGGCTCATCTCTGATGTGGTCCCAGATGAGCAGCATAGTATCACCTGGGAACTTGTTAAAAATGCAAATTCTTTATGTATAAGCGCATCTGACTGTCCTTTATGATTGGATTATCGCATCTGTTAATTCTTATTTTGTGGTTGGCTTTATTCCTTTGATAACTATGTTAAGTTTAAAAAGCTAAAGCTCTAATCTGTTCTTAGAAACAATGATCAGTACATACATGTAAACTAAAAAATTGTGCAGTGTATTGTGTGTATGTATTCACATGCAATATAATATATATGTGCAAACTGTAATAATTCTAGCTAATAAAACTGAGAAAGGAAAAAAACTGCAAATTCTTAGGACCCATCTTAGACCTGCTGAATTAGAAACTTTGGGGTGGGGACCAGCAATCTGTGTTTTACCAAGCCTGCCAAGGGTTGTTGAAGTTGGTTAAGGTTAGAGAGACACATGGGACCTCTGGCGTCCTAACCTCTGGTGTCCAGCTGGGCCTTGGCCAATGGGAAGCCCTGGCAGGAGGCCCCAGACAGAAGGAGGAGTGACTGAAGGGTATTGTTCCCCAGGCTCCCTGCCTGTGGGGTTGCCTAGGACTGGCTGCATCCAGGCACCAGAAGTCACCATAGCTCCCAAGACAGCCTCTGAGTGTGACTCATCCCTTCTTGATCCAGGAACCACCCTCACTCTGACCCTACATATCTCGGGATGGTGACAGTCCCCACTGTCTGCTCTAGAATATCACCCTGTCCTTCGTGTTCTCCACCCACATCTCCGTAAAGGGGCCCTTGCCTTGGCTTTCTCTAAGAAACCTGACTTCGATGTGCTTCCCAGGATCCTCACCGGAGACAGAGTGCTTCTCTGGCTGCTGGGTGAGGAGCATGGCTCAGCGGGGCTTTTCTAACATGGGATGAGGGTGCTTCTCTCCACTTTCAATAACAGGAATGATGATGGGGACAGCTCCGGGGACCACATTTACAATGCAAGAGCATAAAATGTATGTATACTTAACATGACCATGATGTTTATTGTGTAATTTTCAAGACATGGTTATTTCTCCCCATAGATCACCTGCTCTGAATTTCTTCTTTTCATCCTCTCCACTCTCGTGGTCACACAACCTGGAGCCAGAGTTTGACTTGGCCTGGCCCAGACCTGATTTGCCTCTATTTACTGCTCCATCTCCTAAGATCTTTGCTCACAGACTCCTCTTTCCCTTTAAATCCACTCTGCTGCTTCTTGACTTTTTGTTCTGGGAGCTTTCTCGTGGTGTGTGTGTGTGTGTGTGTGTGTGTGTGTGTGTGTGTTGAAATACACGTAACATAAAACTTACCATCTTATAACCACTTTCAGTGTACAGTCCAGTGGCATTAAGTACATTCACATGGTTGTGCAACCATCACCACCATCCACCCACGAAACTCTTTTTATCTTGCAAAACCGAAACTCTGTACCCATGAAACAGTAACTCCCATTCCTGTTCCCAGGCCTCTGACAACCACTGTTCTACTTGATGTATCTATGCATCCGACTGCTCTAAGTATCTCACAGAAGTGGACTCATACAGAATTTGTCTCTGTGACTGGCTTATTTCACTTAGCATAATGTCCTCAAGATTTATCCATGTTGTAGGATGGATCAGGATTTCCTTCCTTTTTTAGGATGAGTAACATTTTGTTGTACAGATGGACCACATTTTGTTTATCCATTCATCCATCAGTGGACGCTTGGGTTGCTTCCACCTTTTAACTATTACGAATAATGCTACTCTTAAGAAGGATGTGCAAATATCTGTTCAGCTCCTTGCTTTCAGTTCTTTCAGGTATGTTCCCAGAAGGGGGATTGCTGGATCACGTGGTAACTCTATTTTTAACTTGTTGAGGAACTGCCATGCTGTTTTCCCCAGTGCTGCACCATTTTACATTCCCACCAGCAGTGCACAAGGGTTCCGATCTCTCCACATCCTCACCAACTACTTTTTTACTTATTTTTACTGAAGTATAGTCAGTTGCAATGTTGTATCAATTTCTGGTGTACAGCATAATGTTTTAGTCCTACATATACATGCACATGTTCCTTTTCATATTTTTTTCATTATAGGTTACTTTTTTTTTTTTTAATGAAGGTACTGGGGATTGAACCCAGGAACTACTGCATCCTAAGCATTGGCTCTACCCCTGAGCTATACCCCACCCCCTTTCCAGCTACTTTTTGACAGTAGACATCCTAATGGGTGTGAGGTGGTATCTCATTGTGGGTTTTTAAAAAATGCAACCTCCTCCACCTAGGATGCCCTGCCTGCATTTTGCGCAAGAAGAGCCTCGCCCAGCTGAAACTAATCTGCTCATCCTTTGTGTTATCTTAACACTCGGCACTTTCATTTTAGCAACTATTACTTCCTCCCTTATGCTCTCAGGTTTTTATCTGCCTGTCTCCTCAATTTGGATGCAAGTTCCCTGAGGGCAGCTGCCTTGGACTGTTTGTCTTTGTACCTTCCATTAGGCGTGGCCCAAGGCATTGCACAAGCTCTAAAATCCTGAAGGACCGAAATCAGACCCAGGTTTCTAAACTCTCAACGGAGTACTTTTTCTGCTGCTGAGGAATAGTGGAAACACATAAAAAACAAACAAACAAACATCATTGTGCTGTGTTTGGAAAGATCTGGCTTCCTGACATGAACTACCAGCTCTCAGCTTCTTACTTAACACGTTCACAACAAACAAAACAGCAGCGACAACCCGGTGCTCTCAAATATGCGGGGTTCAAGCTGCGGTTGGCGGTTGGCAAGGACCCGTGCCGGGGTTTCGGGCGCTCTCCGGCTGAGAACTGCGGAGCCACAAGCTCCACCGCCGCGCTGCCTTCGGACCAGCTTCCAGCGTATCCTGTTACTTTCACCGTCATAGCTTGTCCTGCTGTTTTAATCCTGTTGTGTTTTCCAGGGTTCGCTTTCCTCTGAGGGACAGATGCCCTGTAACCCTTGTTCCTGATGAAGATGTCGGTGCTCCCACAGAAGATCCAGAAAGTCAGTGACAGGGCAGGAAGGAGATCTCATCTGGTGCTGAAGTCTTTCGTGATGCTCTCAGGGAACCGGACCATCATCTTCCAGGCATCTGCTCATTACCCTCCAATCTGGGGGATGAATTCCTCAATTGTTTTGCCATCATGTGAGCTCTTTACAGTTTTAGCCACAGGAGCCTCCTGGAGATTACGAGTTAAGCCCCTGATCAACCAGTCGACATCCTGCTGACAAGACTGCAGTCAGCTCAGATCTTCCAGAGAGCAGCTCTTCTTATCGCTTTGGGGAAGAGGCCTCCCCTCGGGCACTGAAGCACTGAGTGGGATGCAGTGAGATCACAGGATAAAGGCCACTTCCTGCCTTCAGTCCCTTTGACTTCTTTAGAGAATCCAAGAGGAAAGGAGACAGAGATGGGAAAGCCCACGTCACTCCTTTGAAAGGTCCTCTCAGGGAACCTGCCACCCTCCGCAGGGCTTGAGTTCATCATCACAACCAGTTCCATGTGCCCTTGGAATAGGGTAGTGACAGTGTCAGAGGTCACACAGAGCAATGTGATGCTCTTCCTCTCAACCATTCCCTTCCCAGTTCCCACCGTAGGACCCGGATGGTGATGCCAGGCACCAACAGCCAAGGCATCTCCCTGCATCCTTTACGTTGTAAGCAAATGAATCACTCCCCGTTGTTTTTGGAGGCATATCTTGATCCCTATGGTGGGCGCTGCTGTCCTTCCTGCCACCAGAATTCCTGCTGGTGCTTGTCTGAGTGGGAGCTCTATGCATCTCATGGGGCTTGGAGAGATAAGCATGGCTCGGTTTTTTCCAGGGCTGTGCTGTCATTTTTCATGAACAATTCCAGACGTTCCCTGGCTAGACATGACTTCTTTTTTTCACCAGGCCCCCTCCTCGTGAAGCATACTGCCCTCAGTTACTTTCAAGCATTGCGTGCAGGATGTGGATTTCTTGTCAAAGACATTCCTTGTGCTCTGGTTGGTTGTCACCCTCATTTCTGCAGGCTTGACCCCAATCCAGAAGAAAAACGGGGGGGGGGGCGTTGCTGTCCTTTGATTTGAAAATACACTGATCTGGGGTCAAGTCTGACTCAAATTTGAGTTCCAGCCTGCCTGCATTCAGCTGCCGCCGTGGTGCACTGGGAGGAGGTGGCATTTATGGAGTGGTGGCTGGGAGCGAAGACTTCAGAATCCTGCTGCCTGGGTGCACAGCTTGTCTCAGCCATTGATTGTGTAACCTTGGGCCAGTGACTTGAGCACTCTGAATATCAGTTTGTTCATCTGTAAAATGGAGACTTACCTCATCTCCATCACAATCACGCCAAGTGAACCCACGGAAAACGCTTAGTGCAGTACAGACCCTGCCAGTAATTAAAGGACACTGGATCTATCTGGTGTGCAGTCACTAGTGACTTAAAAGAGCTCAGCTTTAATAACACGGTATGGTTCTAAGAAACCGTTTCCAGAACCCTTTACAACAGTGAGCTTTGACCCCTGGGACATTAAGCAGGACCCTTAGATTTATTCTCAGTTCCTCAGTTCCTCAACCCTTTGCTGTTCCTGTTTACTTGCTCAGCTCTTCTGTTGCCCAGACCTTGTCCAAAGGCTCAATGTCTTCCTCACTGTCCATCTCATTCAGGACCTGACGGTGAAACAAGGCAAATGGGGAAGCACTGTTTCAAGATGTGACTTCGTTCAGCACCTTTAGGGCATGTGCCAGCCCCGTGCTAGATATTAGAGACACAGCCTTGAGCCCGGTGGACACAGTCTCTGACCTCGTGGAGCTTACAGCTTGGATAGAGGGGGACGTGGTCACTCTGCTTGGTCACACCAGTTTTGCTTCTTTAATGTCCTGACTATGTCAAGCATGTTCCTGCCTCAGGGCCTTTGCATTGGCTGTTTCTGTCACCTGAATACTATGTGCCCAGACATCTTCATAGCTCGTTCCCCCAACTCCTTTCAGCTGGTGGTAAAACACTCCCTTGTCAGATGCCTTTCCTAGGTAGGTACCTTATCTGAAATAGCCTGCCTCCTGTTCCTCTTTAACTGCCTTCCCTGTTTTGTTTCTTTATAGCATTTATTAACACATGACATATTATGTGAGTCTCTAGTTGCCAACTGCTTGTCTCTTTCCACTAAAATGTAAGCTCCAGAGAACAGAGATCTTGCCTATTTTGTTCACTTCTGTATTCTGGGTACCTGGATCAGTGCCTAAGACATCATGGATGCTCAATAAATATTTATTGATAAATGAGTAAATAAAAACAAATACTTGAACATGGAGCTACAAGCTAATGAGCTAAGTGTGAAATTGGAGACACACAGGATGTTATAGGAGCCCAAGTGAAGGGTGCTCAACTCAATGTGGGGGCCCAAGCAGGGGAGGGGCAGGAGGAAGCCGGAAGGAACAGTATGTGCAAAGGCCCGGAGGTGAGAGGGAGCACGGTGCACTCAAGAGTCTGGAAGGTCTTCAGGTTGGTTGGAATGTGTCACGAAGGCCAGAGGGATCAGATCAGGGGGCAGGATTTCTAGCCTGACACCCTCAGCCATCTCACACCCTCTTGGTGGTGAAGCAGGTAAATTACAACCAAGTAGTGACCCATGTGCTGGGATTAGATTTGAAACCACAGACCGAGGCTGGCATGGAGCAAAACAGGTGAAAACAGGAGAAGGATTTGTAGCTTGATCTTGTGTTAAATTAAGTTAATAAATTCCGTGTATTTATCTATTCGTTAATATTCTTTAATTTATTCTTTTAATTTAGCAAATAGTTATTAACTTCCTACTCTGTGCTCGGCACCGTCTAGTCACGGAGGTGATCAACGCAGGCCGACGACACCCTCCCTGCCATCATCGGGCTTCCTGTCCGGTGGGGTGGAAGAAGGAAAAACCAACCAACCAGGAACACAGACAAAGAAAGAAAATCGTGGCAAGCTGTAATAAAATCTGATGGAAATAAACCAGAAGCAAGGCGGGACGCCTCCCTGCAGCAGAACCGCGTGAATCCTGTGAGCCGCTGACGTACTCAAGAGGACCAGACGTGTGGTGCGGGGGGCTCGAAGGAGCCGATGGAACGGTCACGGTCACGATTTCTGTCTTTCTTCTTGGTGCCTAGAAATGCTTTGGTGAGGACCTGACCAAAGAATCGTCACTGGTGGGTTATCTGGGGGGACATCCATTTTATTCTAAAACTCCTCCTCCTTGGCATCTCATCACTGGCCGTTTCGCCTTCTAAGAGGTGCCAAGGGCCTCCTCTTCTGTCTCCAGGCCCTCCTGGGCTGTCAAAACTGTCCAGTCCGTGTTTCAATGTCACCTCTAGGCTCCTTTGCCTTCAGTTCACTTAGGACCATGGGTGGAAATGCACCATCTTTGCAGATTGTGCAGGGCAGGGCAGAGGGTCCCCCAAAATCAGGGGGCTCCCCTCTCCTGGAGTTACATCAATGCAGGAGGTCAGCATACTTCTATGGAGGACCTCCCTTTGCTGACACTGTCCTCAGCTCATCCTCCATTTCTCACTGGGTTCACTTTGTGATGAAGAAAGGGCCAGGGGGCACTTCCCGAGGTTGTGGGACCCCAGTGTGAACAGCCCCTCCTTGGTTGTGGAATTGCTCTGCTGAGTAACCTCTCCGGCTGCAGCTGTGTTTGGGAACAGCTTCCTCCCCCACACCCCACAAAGGTGCGTCTGCCTTAGAGATGACCTTGGAAATCTCCCTTCATTCCCCAGAACCTCTTCCGCAAGAGAGGTTCTTTCCCTCGCACCCCACCCTGTCTAAATACTTTCTGCCCACGACGTGTTCCCTCCAATACACCTGCTTTGTGGCCAACATCGAGCCAACTGTTTGCTCTTTGTGCTTGGGCTCCTCTGCATACCTGTGGGCGGACAGACCAGTAAGCTTCCAAAGGTCCAGCCAGCATCTGTTTCTTTGGAACAATTATTACTCCAGGCAAATGTGGGTCCACAAAATGAGAAAACATATGCAAACACCCAGCCTGGCACTTGTCCCAGAGAAGGGACAAACCAAAGGAGTTCTCAGTAAAGAACAGATTGTTTCAGACCCTGCATTTACCTTCTGGGGGGAAGAGTGTGTGAATATGGTGTGGAAGGCGAGTCTTCTCCCCCAGCCACGCGATTGTTCATTTTCCACGGGTCTTGGGAAGAGCTTCTTAAAAAGTGAGGCTTTCACGATGGAGAACAAATTACTGTTGTCTGGCTTCACAGTTTCCTGTGGAAACGACTCCAGCCAATCCCCGTGTCACCTGGACATTTCCATTGGGTTATTCCATTCTGAAAGACAAAACGAATCAAGGCAACAGAAAGGGTTTGAAGGAACGCAGACTCCCCACCATGGACAGCGTTAGAAGGAGTCACACTTGGCCCTGAGCTCCTTCAGTGCTTTCAGCCTGAGGCCAATTTCTCTATAATACAATTGCTCCCTACAGTTGTTCACTAATAAAAAGGCATATGGAATCATAATGTGTGATATGATCATTATGTATTTTAAAATCTATTTATAGAAAAAAAATACTCCATTGCTAGCACACCAGCAGAGAGTTACATAAGTAAAGGTGCTGGGATTTGCTTGCTTGCTTGCTTGCTTTTTTCTATTTTCAAAATATTCTTTGATATGTTTATAATAAAAAATATATACTTTACAATTTGCAATACTTTAAATTTTTTACAAAGTAATTTTTTCTGGTGTTCACTCCACATGTGTATATAAATATTAATTTTACTACATTGTAATTAATGTAGATATTAATCAATGTATTTATATATTATATTTTAATCTATTATGTATTGCATTGTACTTAATGTAATACATGATTACTGTGTTTATATGTTATATTTATAATATATAAATATTAATTACATTAATTATACTACATTGGAAGAGGAAAGGTAATAAACTCTCCCAGTAACACAAACACCTTGAGTGAATGAAATCGACTCCATTCTTGCCACTATGTTTATTTCTTGAGACAGACGCAGCATCACAGAGACTGATGTTTTTTTCTCTGCCAGGCCTGAGTATTGGCATCACTTGGGGGGACCTTCAGAAAAGCACAAAGGCTTAGATTCTGATGTTGTTCTGTGGTGTGGCCTGGTTTGGGGTTTCTACAAGCTTCCCAAGTAATTCTAGTGTGGATCCAAGGTTGACAACAACCAATTTAAAGAAAAGAAACAGGAATGAAACCCACTGGGAATTTACTGAAACAAAGCATCTAAGAGAGTGTCTTTATGAACTACAACCAAGCTCCCTCAGATCAAGAGGAAAATATAGCATTTTGGCAGTTCAAATAAAAATTACCCTAGAATTTAAAGCTGATTATAAATGACCATGATGCTCCCTACTTAGCATGTGCCTGGCATCTTCTACATATCACCTCTAATCTTCATAAGAGCTCTGACAGTTAAATAGCATGATACCCATTTTAAAAGATGAGGCTCAAAGAAGTCATGCAATTTGCCCAAAACACACAGCCCGCAACAGAAGGGGCTGGGAGCCGACCCACAGCTCTGATGTGGACCCTGCACTGACTTCCCACCCTATGTTACATCCACTTCCGAATAAAAGATGCAACTGTCACACACAACAATACACAGAGTATGATGTAACTTTCAGTGAAACAAACAGTCCTCGGTGTGCGTGCCTGGAAAAGGTCCAGGTGGATGGTCACCGCCCTGCTGACCCCTTCTGAGGAGGCAGGCCCTCACCTCTTGCTTTACATACTTTAAGTATTTCTGTTGTTCGGATATTTTTAGAAAGAGCATGGATTATGTTTGTAACGTGCAATCTATACATGCTAACACTGAGGAAACCATCACCAGGATTTGGAGGTCAAGGGCAAACTTCTCAAGTGTAGCCCACGGGGCAGGACTTCTGTTCTCCCACTGACATCGCTTCCCTAAAGCTTTGTCATCTTCACTGTCAACCAGGATCACAGCCCTGCCTGGGGGGCTTTGGGGAGATTCTCACCAAGGAATAGTACGTACACCATCTCTACATTCTATTACCCATAATCATTATAATAATCCATGTTGTCCTTCACACTGCAGTATCTTGAAATTTCTTCCTTATTTAAAAATCTGGCAGTCAACCTAGGGTACCTCCCGTTTCTGTGGATGTGGAACCCTGGTCAAACTCACATAAGACTTCAATGCTGGTTCAACACATGGGAAGCTTCCAAATTCCAAATCCCTTTTCCTGGCACCAGGCCTGCCCCGACTCTGCACTCTGGGGAGGCTGGTGATTTCCCATGAAGTAACACTGGGTAAGGATTAGGTCATTTTTCAAAGCTTGTTTTCTCTTTTAATCATGGGGGTGGGGGGAATCAAAATTAGTCAAAACAAAACAGCAACAACATGTTGCCAGAGATGTCTGTGGGGAAAGTGGAGATAAACAAGATGCTTTCCTGGGTCTCCTGACGGCAGCTGACCTCAGCTCACTGTTTAAAAGCTGCAGGTGCCAGGCCCCAGGTTTTATCGGACCCCGTCTGTTACCCCCACGGTTCTACAAGAGCTCACTGCAAGGGACCAATGCTCACCTTGGGGTTTCTAAATGTCAGGGCAGCCCTCAGTCACCAACAGTTCCACGTTTTTGTTTTCAGTAAGAGAGAACAAATAAACCCTGCAGACTGCTTCGTCTGCAGTGTTGCTGATGACGGGGAGACTGCACATCACGGACACGCTTTAGATGAATGGGACCTGCAGGAGCCTGACATAATTTGATGAGCAGGACCTATGGAAAAGTACCTGCTTTTAAGCCCTTGTTGAAACCCTCCATTCAGCTTCTCCAATAAAAACTCCAGGATTTCACTGGTACTTCTGACATCGGGTGAAATGAACACCCGCTTCCTGGAGGAAGCTGACTATAAGTTGAAGGGAAAGGAAAGACTGATCTGCTCCCTGCAGGAAGCAGGGAGATCCCGGTCATCGCCCCGGCCCTTTCATTCGAACACGTAGCCGCGGAGACCCGGGAGCAGGGCCTACCTGGGAGAAAGTTCCGAGCAGGATACGGAGGTGGCAGGAGGGGCTGGCCAGAGCGCATGCAGGGCCTGAGCTGTCCCGCTGGGCCTCTGACACAAATGGGATACGGCGTCTGGGTTACAAAGTGGCCCTGGCATTGAAGTGAGAAAACAGACGTGCTGCCTTCTCACACACGTGGGGGATGGGAACCCAGAACAAGTGATGGGGAGCGTAATGAAAAAGATCTAGGTCCCAACAAGAGCCAGGTTAGAGGCAGCGGAGTGTTGGCGTCCCACTCACACACCTGGAAGTCCTCCGGAACGGCCCAGAAACGAAGGGCCGGTCCGTCTTCTTTTAAAGGGAGAGGAATTGTTTCTAACAGGGGAGCGTGAGTAAAGGCGGGAGAAATGAACTTTTCGTGAATATTAGAGGGTGTTTATCAGGGTCTGACAGGGTGTGTGGGAATGGGAGGGTCTAAGAATGAGCGTTCATCAGAGAAAGAGCTCAAGGCCTCCCAGCCAGTTCCCAGATTAGAAAGAATGAAGCAAGAATTAGAATCAGGGGAAGTGAGGGGGTGGTCTAGGGAGGGGGAGGGGCAGCGACGACATTTGGGGAGCAGCTCCCACAGACCAGGCAGCATCCTGCACCCTTCAGCTGCCCACCTCTCTCTTCTCCATAGCCCTGAGTAGCTTCTAGAATTCTACTCTACAGAGGAGGAATTCTGAGGCTCCGAAAAGTTAAATAATATGTTCAAGCTTATGCAGCCATGAAAGGAGGTAGACATGGTGTCTCACCTCACTTCTGCCTGGAGCCAAAGTCCCTTGTTTCATCCCCTCCGCCACGCTGTCACTCAAGGTGGGGCCAGACCATGGAACACCTGGGAAAAAAAACAAAACCAGCTTGAGAAAGTTGAGAGCAATATGGAAGTACTGAATCACTCTGAATGACCCTCTCAAGGGCCCCGACATCTGTGTCCTACGCGACATGGAGGCTGAGTAGGAGAGTTTAATATTTTGGCATATTGTCTTTCTGGGTGTGGTGCCCCATTGTTATAGGCTGCACACCCAGACAGCATTGTGTGAGGGTTGCCGCTTACCTGGAAACTCCGGGCACCAGGGTTCTAACTGCAAGAGTCAGAAGGGGTCCGCCCTGTGCAGGTATCTTGCTATAATAATAGCTGGTGGCTGGCTGTGACCCAGGCCCTTGTGAAGATAAAAGGAAGCATCGAGAATGCTTGAACCCACGCTGTGAAATAAGGCCAATCTGGGTACTTCCAACTAACTTATTATTTTATGCAATCAATTGTACATTGTATGGAAAGGAGTTCTGGTGTAAATTCCCAAACTCTTCTCCCTAAAGAATAAAAAAACAAAAACAAAAATCTCTTAGCCAGGGGTAGCTAAGACAATGTTCTGGTCTGGTCTGAAGTCCTCTCCATCTTGGGTTTTCAAGGCCTGGTGATTCTCCTAAGCATTTTCCATATTGATCTTGTCATACACCTCCAGGAAGGGCTATGTATCCACATGGAACATGCTCAAATTTTACCTTACGCACTAAATATTCGGTAATAATATTCCTAAGGAGGTTTGTTCTCTGCCATGGGCTCACTCAAATGCCCGTTACTCCTGACTGCTGTTTTGCAGAGGGTTTCTCCACGTTTACCAGGCCCCACAAGTCTGAAAACCCATTGTTCTGGCCAGTGGCATTTGAATTCTTTCCAGTTTGTGTCAGAAGAGATATTACTCAGCTTCTTTTGATGGGAAGAGTGACCTCTTAATTTGGGATCCTCCTCTGATCAAGCCCAGGGATACTGGGACACTCGGTGTGTGGTCCATCACAACTCTTCAGGGATTGCAGCTCAGGGGGGTTCCTCTTAACTATTTCATCCTCAGTACGGTGGGGGAATGCACACATGATGCATCAAATGCAGGAGAAAGGAGAGGGTCGTGTCCTGGCTCTGGTCTCAGCATTCCAGGCTCAGAGATGGCGCGGCAGAGGGCTGACAAGGCTCCTGGCTGCCTTACACACTTCCAGGGAGAGCACCGTGTCTTCCTCATCACACAGAGCTGGCTCTGTCAGTCCTCCGGTCAGCCTGCACTGCCCAAGACTGCCTCCCACCAGCCGCCTACCCCAGCACACACCCTGGCCTCTCCTCTCTGTAAGTCACGTACCAAGATCTGTGGGACGTCTGCAGCGGAATATAAACAGCCCTGAGACCTCACACTCCCCACCCTTCCTCACCCAGCCTGCCCTGTTGCCCAACTCCTCTGTCCCCGTGGCTGTGCCAGTGTCCTGCTGCTTCTGCAGTCCTCTCGGGTTTTCATCACTCACCAGCGGCCGCCAGGGAGCGCGGCTTCCTCCTCCAGAGCCCGCCTCGCCTCTGCCGGTACCTCTCCCTTCAGCACAATCCCATCTGAATCCTCTGACCAGGCCCAGCTGGCTTTGCACCTGCAACACTGTTCTTCGTAGTGACTCCCCCGACGCTCCCACCCTACCCCTCTTCCCTGAAGCCTGTAACCACGTCTCCGGCTTGGCCATCTCTTCTCCTACACCGGGGCCCTCTGCAATCGTCTCATCCAGTCAAACAACACTGTTCTGCCCAGATCTTTCCCCAGCGGCTCATCCACTTCCTCCGTCTTCCCCTGACCCCCCTTGGCCAGCTCTGCTCTGCTCAAGAAGCCTTTCTGGCCCCACCCCCACCCCCAGTCCACACACCTCAAGTTCACTCGCCACCCGTGGACACGCGCCTGAGCCAGCTTGGTCCTGGGCTTCCTTCTCACCCACGGCCAAGGGTCCCCACTCCCTTCTCCCCCTCCCTCTCTCTGGATTGCAACTTGCAAGCTAGGCTCAATCCACTGCACTGTCTCATCTGTCATTTCTGACCTTTCTCGGGTTTCAAGATAATCTGTTTCCTTATAAATTTTTTTGGTGGGGTGAGGGTAGGAGCAGCTATAACCGGGAGGGAAACTTGCTCAGATTGGTCCAGGGACTCACTGTTTCGGGAAGGCAGGACAAAAGGCTCATTTCCTATTGGTCCACATGTGAATCCATCAAGGCGAAGGGCTGGAGGGCCATCCCAGCCGTGCTCAGATTCTGAAAATCAAGGCTTCACGTTCCAGTTCTTTCCATTCAGCAGCTGAAATGTTTTCTTTCCATACGTTTTCTTCCCATGTCTACATCCACATTGAATGTCATACTCTGCTGCTTCTAATGGTTAAGAAATGAGAAGGGAATCTTATCCAAGGGAGCAGCATGGAAGTCGAGGGCAATGTGTGTCGCGTTTATAAGTGCATTTATCATTTGCTGGATCCAAAGACTGGCTGGTCTTTGAGGGTCTCCTGGGGGGGTTGGGGGGTGGCTGTGGCTCACCCTGGGGACATGAAAGCTGGTGGCGGACCTATCGGGGAGTACTCATCTGCAGGAGCTCTCCTGGAGGCTGACATCTTGCTTGCATCATTAGCAGTAAGACCTGGCCCCACCCAACCTAAATATTTTAATAAACTCTGTATGACTATGTCTTTCTTTTCTCCTAAGTTCCTATGAGGATGAACTAGGCCTTCTCTTCACATCCTCCAATGGCTCCCTCACCCACACAGCGCGTGTGATACCACCAATGATGATACCATGAATCAATCAGGGAGGGAGATTCAAGATAACCCAAGAGCTGTTTTTCCAGACAAGATGGGTTCAGTGGGGTCAGGGGAGGGAATGGGAGGAAAGGGAGCCTGGGACCAGGCACCGATGAGCTCCTGAGATGAGGCAACATCTAGCAAAACCACAGGACAGACACAGCCTGCTCTTGTCCCCCACCCCGTCACAGACATAGCAAAACGTCCCTTAATCCAGATCTAATCCTGAGAGAAGGAAAGGGAGAGAGAAACGGGAGGATCCTAGTGGACAGCAGGGTTACCCCAAAGCAACAGCGTTGAAACTGGAAGTGACTGAGTTACTCGAATTGGCAAGAGCCCGGCTTCCACCACCGGGAGGAAACAGGGCTGATGAGCTGAGTTGGCTTCATCACAGTCTGTGGAATTCCTCCCGTCTGTACAAGTGATGTGCCTGGCAGACAGTCCGCAGAAACGCATGATTTGTGAACTGGGCTTTCTGGGACGACAGGGGCTTTAGAGGCAGCCCAGGTAGAGCCTGTCACTTCAGTGACAAGGACCCAGGACCTGAGGAGGAGGCTGGATGTGGCCAGCAGGCAGGGATCCAGCACCGGTGCCCACGCCCCGCCTCCCAGGCCAGGTTTTCCATCACCCACCACTGCCTGCCCAGCTCTGTTTTCTGCAAGCAGATGCCACACTGAGTGTAACGAGGAGGGGCAAACTGAGTTAATACGACAGCACTGCTTTAAATGAAAGGGCTCCATAGTTCCAACCACCCGCGGGCCTGTCATATGTGAAGGATGTGAAATTGATGTGGGGATGTGGGGCGTGGGAAGGAACATTTTAGCATCAAAATCTAGGTGGGGCAGAGTGAGGTCTGGGGAGTGGCCCAGGGTCTAGGTGACTTGGGGTCAGACGTGGGGCACCTGGAGTCACCCTCCGGCCGAGTGTGGAGCAGCAGAGCCCTGGCCGGCCACCCCTGCAGCTACAGAACTGAACGCCAGTCGTGCCTCACTCAAAGGACATTCGCTCTTCCTTGCATAGGAACGGGGTCTTCCAAAAAGTTTTACCCATTTTCACAATTATCTAACACTTTTTCACAGTTACAGAGAAGAAGCAAACCCAACTTGTCCTTAACTTGTTTTGAGTATTGTCCTATTCCAGCTGCCCCTCGGCCTCTAAGCCGAGGAGAGAACGTCTTTGTGTTGGATTAAGGAGTCACAGATGATCATTCTGCGGTGATTACGGACTCCTCTTCCCCATGTTAATGCCTCATTTCCCCCACAGAATCGACTATGTGTAGCACAGAAGCAGAGAAATGTATTGAAAAGCTTATTATGAGTAATCTCATAAGCTTATTATGAGAACATTTATTCCCAGCGGTAAGTGAAAGCGAACACCTCTACACAGCGTCTAGATAAGCGCGCATGATGTTCGAGAAGCACTTGTTGAACGAAAAGTGTCTCGGTCATTGTGGCCACATGCCTCCATCAATCTCATTGGATGGAATAATTGCAGCTTATTATGTTAATCACGTCTGTCATCCAAGGCATGGCTGTCCTTAGAGGATAAGGCACAATGCTCAAGTTGGTGAACCCAGTTTGCCGCATCAAATTGGTTCTCGCTGGCTTTTAGGGGAGGGGGGAGAGAAGGGAAGGGGAGAGAGGCCCCTGGGGCCTTTGGCTCTGGAGCGATCATATGCTTGTGCTAATGCCCAAACAACAGCCGCAACTGAGTCCTGAGTGGTCGGGCCGGGGGCTAGGAAGTGGGGCGGACTCAGTGGTGCTGTGGATTTAAAGGGGGTGAAGCTGAGGACTGGGAGCCCAGGCGGAGGCTTGCAGTGCTTTTTGCTCACAGCCCCCCAGGCAATGTGACGTTTACATGGGCACTCAGCACCATTTCCTTACATTGAATGTTAAAGAGTAGCTGAGTTCTCTCAGGTTGTTTTGTGCAGGGGAGCGTCAAAGGTAACAGTAGTAACACTGACTGTGAATGCTGTGCTTAGCACGTCACTCACGCACCAAGTACCATAGGAGGAAGGTACTGCGGACCCGCTGCAGACTGGAAGCTTTGATCCTCCCCACTCCCAAAATTCATATGTTGAAACCTAATCGCCAAGGTGAGGCGTTAGGAGGTGGGGCCTTTGGCAGGGGATTCGGTCGTGAGGGTGGCGCCCTCTAAATGAGATTTGTGCCCTTATAAGAAAAAGACGCCAACAAAATAAAAATAAAAAATAGAATAAATCAAAAAAAAATAAAAATAAAAAAGAGGCCCCAGAGAGTCCCCTTGCCCCTTCCGTCCCACAAGGACACAGCAAGAAGGCGCCATCTGTGAACCAGGAGGCGGACTCTCGCCAGACACTGACTCTGCTGGCGCCTTTGATCTCGGACTTCTCAGCCTCCAGAACTGTGAGAAATACATTTCTGTTGTTTATAAGCCATCCAGGCACGATGGTAGTTGTTACAGTGGGTGGAATGTAAAGTAAAACCCCTTTTACAGATAAGAGGTCTCTGTGTGTGGTGGACACGGACGGAAGTGGGCAGCTGAACCCTCCATCACGTAAACTTGCTTCTTTTTATTTATAACATTGATATAATACTCACCTGGGCCTGCTAGGGAGGTGGAGCCAGCTGTGGCCCCACACACCCTGCACGGACCACGCTGGGCTGCTTCTCTGTGGACCAGCAGGGCCAGGTCACTGTGTGCCCTCTCCTCCTGTTCTGATCACCTCGGTAACCATGCAGTTATTTGTTTACCCCTTCACCAGTGCGTACTCCGCAGTGGCCAAGACGAGATCTGCAACACTCACCACGGTCTCCAGGTTCTCCACGATGCCCAGCACATGGGCGGAGGCCCTCGAAGACCCGGCTGGATCCAAGGATCTGTTCTATTCATCTGTAACACAGGCAGAACTGAGCTGACAGCATGGACAGTCTTAGAGTTCATCTTGCTTGGTTGAAATCGATACATTTCAAATATATGAGACATTTCTAAAGTCTGAAATAGTCCAAAAACAATGGTTTTCCAAAATAGCAACCTATTTGGGATGTCTATTAAAAAGGTACAATTTTCTAGGCAGAATGTTGAGCACGTGACAGGCATTTTCTCATTCAGTTCTTATCACAACTCTACTTTGTCTTTCTTTCTTTCTTCCTTCCTTTCTTCCTTTCTTTCTTCCTTCCTTTCTTTCTTCCTTCCTTCCTTCCTTCCTTCCTTCTTCTTTCTTCCTTCCTTCCTTTTCTTTCTTCCTTCCTTCCTTTTCTTTCTTTCTTTCTTTCTTTCTTTCTTTCTTTCTTTCTTTCTTTCTTTCTTTCTTTTCTTTCTTTCTTTCTTTCTTTCTTTCTTTCTTTCTTTCTTTCTTTCTTTCTTTCTTTCTTTCTTTCTTTCTTTCTTTCTTTCTTTCTTTCTTTCTTTCTTTCTTTCGTTTCAGATGCACTGGCACAATACTGGGTGAATTGTAATTGGGTTAATTGGTTCAGGACACACTGTTGTTCCAGGCATGGCCCTCTTTCACTCACCTTTTATTCATTTATTCATATTTTAAATAACAAAACGAACTTGCTAATGAACTTACTGCCCAACCCAAGAGCCAGAACATGAACAATAATTTGCATCCATCTCTCTGCCCCTCCCAACCCATTCTCTTGCTCTCCTCACACAACCATTATCCGGAATTTTGCATTTCCTTGTTTTTTTGCTATTTTATGTCCCAATACTTTATTGCTTAGTTTTAGTTATATTTGGACTTCATGCGAAGGGTGGCACACTTCTGTCCACTCGGTGTCCCATTCCTTGGATTCATCCATGCTTTCACAAGGAGTTGCAGTTCGTTCATTTTCCAGGCTGGGTCATTTTTCCATTCGCTCTTCTGTTGATGGGCATTTCTGCTGCTTTCCCTTCTTCGTTATTATGAAGGGCTGCTGCTCTTGGGTATAATGCTGATTTTACAGAGGAAGAAACTGAGGCACAGAGAAGTTAAACACCTCAACTAAGATCTCTCAGCCAATAAGTGGCTGAACCGGGATTTGAACCTAGATGTCTCTTGCTCTAAAGTATGTGGTATTTCACTACTTTATTCTGTAGCCTTCATCAGTTTTCCTACAAGAAAAAGATAACAGAGGTAAAGAGCACATTTTCCTTCCTCATTGTGCTGGTAGAAAATTACCCCACCCTCGCTTTGTCTGTAGAAGAAGAAAAACTTGTAAGTTGAGTTAATTAGCCTTCCAAATAAAACCACTTACCCTCTTAGATGCAATAGCTAGCCACTCCTCCCATTTCAAAAAGTGACATTGTTGGGTACAATGTTTACCTCAGAGACTACATGTCCAAAGAGTTCGGCTTCTATGATCAGTTTAGCTTTTGGTTTGGGACCTACATTCCCTTTACAATGGAATCAATTGCACGTGCCTGTGTGTATTTTTTTTAGGCACTATATATAAAAATAGATTTCTAAAAAGTTTCTTCTGTATAGCACAGGGAACTATGTTCAATATCTTGTAATAACCATTAATGAAAAAAATGAAAACGAATATATGCATGTATATGCATGACTGGGACACTGTGCTGCACACCAGAACTCGACACATTGCAACTGATTGTACTTAAATTAAAAAAAAAGTTTTAAAGAAGAAAATGATAGAACAAATAGGTAATATGTTCGTTTCTACAGCCTACTGTAATGTTCCTAGAAGCAAGCTCACTAAACTTACGTCTTCACATTAAAAATAGGGTTTTACATGGCAAACAGCTCAGTAAAATAAAAGAAGCTCTGATCGTATATAAACTGTAGATCACAATTTTACAACAGAAATGATCTCACTCGTTTGTGAAGGAACTTCCCGGAGAAAGCGCAAAGTTATCTGGAATGTAGAAAGGTGGGAAGGAACGCAGTGTGTGTCTGTGTTCATGCAGCTTGCGCTTTGAAAAACTAGTTCTCGCTGTGCTTTGGGCACTAAACTGTGTAAACCTCAAATCTGTGTCGATGTTAAATGTGGGCCAGATTGAGGTCTGGTTTTGCCACAAGGCCATGTTCTCCCAGCCTGACCAGCCCCAGAAACCTCACTGACCCGGGGCTCCCACCCCTCCTTTCCTTAAGACAGACCATTCTGTGGGCAGTTTCTTCAATAGCTGTTTCTCACGTCTGTTTCCAACCCTTCTGTGGATGTGGACTTCAAGCATATGGATGTTTTAACAGTTGTTTAAAAGTATAAAACAACAACAAAAAAATGTTTAGATATAGAACAACTTTACAGATAGTTTAGAAAATAGAAGGAAAAGAATCTAACACACTCTCACCACCCTCATTCAACACCGGCCACAGTTGTAGACGTCCTCTGCACCCTGGCCTGCGTGTGGACACGTCGTCTATACGGGTGAACAGGGGTACATCTACGAGTCCCTCTCTGGTGTCTTAGCTTGAATTTTCCCAGAAGCAAGGTATTTATGCAAAGGTAGTTTATTTGGGAGATGCAGGCAACACAGCTGAGGTTGTGGGGAATCAGTACGGGGAAGGGAGAGCAGCCAATAAAGAGCACGTGTATTAAGTGACAGAAGTTTAATCCCCAAGGATATCTGGGGACACGGTGCAAAGCACACAGCACAAAGGGTACTGGAGCACTCCCCACACCTACTGCTTAAGGGCTGCTTGCGGGTAGAGAAAGGGAGCTAATTCCTCGTGTGTGTGTGTGTGTGTGTGTGTGTGTGTCCCCACAGCTGGGGGTGCGTGGAGAAGAGCCTCCAGGTTCAGAGATGTTCCTGGCAGCTGAAACTTGGCTGGAACAACCGAGAACCCAAAGTGACACGGGCAGACCCAGAGCGCCCGCTCTCCTTTCCTGCTTACCTCGCACTAATTATGACACCTCCCTCTACTTCCTTGTTGCCGCCCAGTCTTTACCCCGATGAGATTAATTTCCACATCATATTTCATAATGGAATCATAGTTTAACGATCCCCCTAATACTGGATCTTTACATTGCTTCAAAATGGAACGAGAGAGTTGGCAACAAAGGGCTAACTCATTTCTGTGCAAGCTCTAAAAGCTGGAGCTGTGCACCAGGGGGTGGCAACAGGCGTTCTTAAACATACTGAAACTTCCCCAGTCAAACGAGCCACGTGATCTCCTCAGAGGAAAATGACCGAGGATCGCGACCGGTAGCCCAGCAACCCGTGCTCTGAATCGGATGCACTGTTACTTAGAGTGACACTTCAGTTGCTGGGATGTGTCCATGTGATGGATGTACTTTGCTCTCCACATTTTCTCAGGTCGATAAAGTTTGTATATCAACACTTTGTACCAGGGCTGTGGTGCTTAGGAAGCACCACACTGTCAAAGCATTTGGTTCCAGAAAGTAACATTGAAGCAAGAGACCTAGACTTGGCTGTGCTCAGTCACCAAGTAGATGTGCCTTCCTGGGGGGGCCTCCTGCATCCCAGGGCTGCACCTGGAAACCAAGGTGTGTGGCAGACACGCTCTGTGGCATCTCCTACAGCCATTGCCACCCTCCTCGGTCTTCCTTGCCAACACTCCTTGAATTTTACATAGATGCCAGGTGGAGAGTCCCTGTTCTTGGGGAAATCAGTCCTGACACAGCCCCAGGGGAAAGTCGTAATTGGCTTGAGTCATTTGAAGTAATTCCTTCCTCCTTAGCCACATACGCAGTTTCCCAGCTTCCTCTGAAGTTAGGCAAGGCCAAGTTAGAATAATAATTCGTACACGACGTAACACTTCCCACATGCCCCTCTTCAAGAACTTTCCGTAATATCTTAATTCATTTAATTCTTACAACAACTCTAGAGGCTAAGCGTACTGTTATCATCCTGTTTTTACCAAGGAGGAAACTGCAATAGAGAAGCGAAGTAAGTTTCCTAGGGGCACACAGTGTTGGAGCAAAGACTCTCACCCAGGCCCGTCTGTCGCCAAGATCGATGCTCTTTGTCATCTGCAGGATCCGCAGGCTTGTCTTCGTGCAACCAGGAGTCTATCCGACCCAACGCCTGAATCAGCAAAGGTTGTGCACAGCGACACTGGCTTTCCCATCGCCTCTTCCTCATCACTGATGATTCCCACAGGAGTTATCGCTTGGCTTTGAGTGATCAACATTTGTAGCTTCTCTTCAGGGCCTCACAACTAACTATAGACATTAGTCAAAATCACGTTACAGAAAGGTAGCAGGTAAGAATGCTTAATTCCCTCTTTCCCCCGCTTTTAAGGTTAGGTTGTGCAGATCAGACTGCTTGCAAAATTGCCTTCCTGGAGGAACTGTCTCACACGTGCCCCCACACTTGTGCACACACTCACATGCACACCTGGGGCACCCACATCAGTGGTGCTTCAGGACAGACTTTCCTTCTCTGTGCTCTTTCCTCGACTTCCTATTTGAAGAAACTTTTCCTCAACCCCCCCCCCCCAATCCGCTCTCAGCTCTTTAGGTTCCCAACTTCTACTTTTTCTTTAGTTTTTCTGTTGACTCTTATTTTTTGTCTGAGACACACTATCATCTTTCATGCAAAAAGGATGGGCTCTTTTCAGAGAGTGTTTACTTTCTGTCTTAGCAACTTAACACCTTTCCCAATTCCACAGGGCCTTTGGGTCCCACCTATCTTGACCCCAATCCCCAAAGCAGCAACATCGCAGATGCCAGGCAGTAATGTCCTCACTGTCCACTGTCAGCGACATCGGGCTCTCTGGCAAGCACTGCTCACCCCTCATTCAAGGCTCAGGGCGTGGAATTGCAGTCCTGGGGAAAAATGACTTGAGGTTTTGCTTGAAGAACAATTCTCAGTTCTTGGAGAAATCACATAGAATGACAGAGTGGCCAGAACACTCTGGAAATGGGTAAGAAAACACCGTCTCAGTGCTCAAATGGGAGAAGGCTGAATGACAGAAACTGCAGCCTTCAGCTCAATCCACCCTGGGCATGACCGCGAGCATGCAGAAAAGATGCCCAGGAAGAGGCCCTAACAGTCATCATGAACTCGCTGAGAACAAATCAGGCAGCCCGGCCTTGCCTTCGCTTCTGAGAGAGCTGGTAAATGAGAGGAGCAAGTCTTAAGCTCAGCTCTTAATACAGCCAGTGGAAGGAGGGTGGAGCAGAGTTATTTATAACTTGCCCTCCAGGGATTAGACATATATTCAGTCTCTATTAATCTGTTTCTGCCTCTTAAAATATAAAAGAGAAAACTTTAACCTGGGCAATTGTTACATGTAAATGCTTAGAGGGCTGTTGTACAGAAAAGGATTAGATCTTAGGAGGCAGAACCAGGATAAGTGTGCAAACCACAAGGAGGCTGCTCTGCACTCCATACAGGGACAAACTAACACTTAGAGCAGAGTTTCTTAAACCTGAGTCATGTACACACCCCCGATACAGAAAAAATATTCTTGCAAATCCCCAGGGTTTACAAATATTTTCCTATAACGTTTCTTTTTTTCAACTGAAGTATAGCAGATTTACAACATTACATTAGTTTCAGGTGTACATGATTCAATATTTTTATAGGTTACATTCCATTTAAAGTTATTACAAAACAATGGCTATATTTTCCTGTGCAGTATATTTTTGTTGCTTATTTATTTGATACAGAGTAGTTTGTATCTCTTAATCCCATGCCGCTATCTTGCACCTCCCCTCTCCCCTCTCCCCACTGGTAATCACTAGTTTCTTCTCTATATCTGTGCGTCTGCTTCTGTTTTGTTATATACATTCATTTGTTTTGTTTTTAAGATCCACATGTAAGTGATAACACAGACTATTTGTCTTTCTCTGTCTGACATTTCACTAAGCATAATGTTCTCTAGGTCTATACAGGTTGCTCCAAACAGCAGTATTTCATTCTTTTTATGGCTGACATTCCATTGTACATATATATATATACACACAACACGACATCTTTATCCATTCATCTGTCGATGGACACTTAGGTTGCTTCCATGTCTTGGGGATTGTAAATAATGCTGCTATGAATATTGGGATGTATGTATCTTTTCAAATTGGTGTTTTGGTTTTCTTCGAACTATACCCAGGAGTGGAATTGCTGGATTATATAGTAGTTCTGTTTTCTATTTTCCACAGTGGCTGCACAAATTTACATTCCCCCAATGATGTATGAAGGTTCCTGTTTCTCCATATCCTTGCCAACATTTGCTATTTGTTGTCTTTTTGATGATGGCCATTCTGACAGGTGTGAGGTGATACCTCATTGTGGTTTAGGTTTGCATTTCTCTGATGATTATAGATACTGAACACCTTTTCATGTGACTGTTGGCCGTCTCGTATGTCTTCTTTGGAAAAATACCTATGCAGGTCTTCCACCCACTTTTTAATTGGGTTGTTTGTTTAGTATTGAATTGTATGAGCTGTTTATATATTTTGGATATTAACCTCTTATCAGTCATATCACTTACAAATATTTTCTTTAAACATTTTTTAAAAATAATTTTTTTGAAGATTTATTTAGTTTTTTTGGGGGGTGAGAGGGAGGTTTATTTATTTATTTATTTTTAGAGGCAATACTGGGGATTGAACTCAGGACCTCACGCATGTTAAGCATGCGCTCTACCACTTGAGCTACACCCTACCCCCTAAACACTTCTTCACTATGGGCATACAACTAGGTATAAAGTCCTTATGCTTATGCTGATATACATTTACAAGTTAAATTAACAACTACATTTACAAATGTATAAATTAAATGCAAAAAAAAGTACAATGTCCACAATATTTAAATAGCCTTCTTTTAATGTGAGAGATGATGTTTGCTGAAACAAAATCACTCTTTGGGACATGAATATGGTACCAGTGATGGCTTTTGTCTTGGGCAGGTACAGACCATGGCATAAATTGTGATAAATTAAACCAAACACATCTGAACCACAGACAAATCTTCATTTATGAGGCATACTATGATATCACTTTGTCCTTCACTAAAATTGACATCATTTGTTGCTTGTTCAGTCCAACTCTGTTTTTTTCTTACTCATCCCAAACAAAGTAGAACTAGCCTCATAAACAAAAGGGAGACTGAGAACATCTCCGGTCATCCTCAGATAAAAAGTGGTCATCGCATCTGTCAATCCCCTAGGACGTACAACACAAAGAATGAACCCCAGTGCAAAGTATGGACTTTAATTAATAATAATATATCCATATTAGCTCATCATCTGTAACAAATGTGTTACGCTAATGTAAGACGTCAATCACAGGGAAGCTGGAGGTGGAGGAGTTGGGGTGTATGAGGCATGTCTATACTTTTCACTCAGTTTCTATGCATACCCCAAAACTGCTCACAAACAGAAAGTTTACTAATTTTTAAAAAGTGGCACACTCACAACTTAACTCTTTTTAGATTGTCATCCAAATGT
Organism: Camelus dromedarius; assembly: GCF_036321535.1. NCBI lineage: Eukaryota > Metazoa > Chordata > Mammalia > Artiodactyla > Camelidae > Camelus > Camelus dromedarius. The sequence continues at coordinate 66,223,637 of NC_087448.1, read as the reverse complement.
AAAGACAAACATTTGCAGATCTTGTTTAGAATGCAGACCTCCAAGAATATGTCTGTGTGTTCCAGGTTCTCAGCATGGTTTCAGAAACGCTGAAACTAGGGGTTCAGAATGGAATGGGGTATTCTAAAAAGTTGTTAGAGCTTTCTCCAAAGCATTCCAGAAAACATCTGGAAGGTCATCTTTCAAAGATGTTCTTCTGGGAACATTTGCTTTTGGAGAGAGGTCAGAACACACGATCCCTAATTCCAAGGTTATATAAGTCTAGTTTTTATGAAGACTTAACCCTGCATTAGTTTGCTTTTAGCTCTACTTTTCACAGACTGCAGTGGCCCAAGGCCAGAACAATAATGTGCTTGAACTTGTAGCTTCTGAGTCTTTCTCCTAATTCCCACAGCCCTGTCCAAATAGCAACAATTTCATCTAGGCCAACAAATTGTCAATTTTTGGTCCTGGGAAAGAATAACGAATAAGCCCCACTTCATTCCAGTGAACCCAGATCGCATTCCTTTCTGACGGTCTATCACATTCCACTCCGAGCTAAGTACAGAGTCGTAGCTTGGGCTGACATCTTTGGGCAATACACTTCCTGACTGTTCACTTAGAGAAACCCTAGCAAACCTTCCTGCTTCACTGTCCCCAGTGGGAAATACTCCCTTCCAGGAATCTGAGGATAGGATAGATCAGTAAAGGACTCTTGTAATTCTAAACTTATAAAAAAAAAACCCCACTTTTAATACTTTATTGAATTCACATGTGTACATCTTTGTTTAGCTTTAGCCAATGGCAATGGCCTATTAGAAGATGTCACATCATGGGCACTGAGTAAGTAAAATCCTTCTGCAAAGTGTTCATCGGGTCTAGATATTTGATTTCTTCAATTGGAGTAGAAGGGTTTTCCATGTGGAATTACGGAAGCTGGATCCTAGCCACAAACGTGGGTGTCTGAGCCAGGAGTAGACACCCTCGTTTTCTGGTTCCTGTCTCTCTTGCTCTTTCTCTCCCCTCTCCGGGCAGCATTTTCTCCTGTGTCCCATTACATCAGTCTTCTCACACTTCTGATTAGGGTCTTCCAGAAAGGACTGGCTGAGAGGTATGGCTTTTCAACTCCACCTACCGTCTGCTTCAAGAACTGCATTAGCATTTCAGACCTCCTAGCCCCAAATCCACGAGTGGAGTCGACTCTCCCGACCGCAGAAAGAGGAAATGTATTGGAATCAAAAGAAAGAATAAAATGGAAGAGTTAGTGAACACTCAAAGATTCTGGGGAATAAGCCTGAATAGTGAGCCGCCAAGGAACATCTGTTTTTTTTATTTTTTTATTTTTATTTTTTATTTTTTTTTAGCTCTATTTGGATATTTCCAAAAGGGAACCCTTATTCATAAAGTTATAGTCAAATTTGAACAGGTTGGAGTGAGATGATGTTTTCCATGTAATAAGATCTAGGAATTATTCTCCAGCTGAATTAACAACAGTCATTTGATAACGTATCTATTGAACACTGTCAACGACCTTGTGTTTATAATCGCTATCCCAGTGCGTTCCCTGTCTGAAAGCTATTACAAGATTAGCATCAAGGTATTTTTGAGCACAGTAACAATCTAAAAAAAAGACAAAACATGCCTCCCAGATGTGTTGAGATTCTCCTTTTTTCACTTCAGTGGCAATTTTCTTTCTTTTTCTTTTTTTTCATACTTTCACCAGTTTCAGGAAAGGGTGGGTGAGAGTCAGGGGCTTCCTGAAACTTTTCAGAACAAGAGTCCTAATGAAGCGGTGTGTTTGGAGGGGCCCCTGGAGAACCGTGTTTTGGAACATACCGACCCCATGTAGTATTATGTTTGCCATGTTTTGCAGCTTCGTGTGAGATTTATTTTTAATCTTTAACAAAGCATGCCTATGTTTATCTTAAGTTATGAAAAAGTATAATCGTTTAAAACAAAACTTTTACAAATAATTAAATATACAATGAATGCTGAAACATAAAAGTCAGACAGAATGTTACCTTAACAAGAAAGGGCTTCCTAAAGATCAAAGGGTTGTTGTTTGTTTTATTTGCTAAAGACAAGTAACAGTACTTTCACTTTAAGGGATTCGGTGGCTATTTGAAGGAGGGTGGGAGAAGTCTTCACTGTCCAACCCCCACCGAGATAAAGGATTCCCACCCCTCATAGTTGGAGCGCTGGAACATTTACTTAGGGACACTAAAAATACATATTTCATGTTTAGAATGGAATGCTGAGATGTGATTGAAGACAGTACATGAATCAAGCCATTGGCATTTGGGGGAGTATGTCTTTCAATCTTTTTTAAAATGATGAGAGAAAGAGACAATACTTTGGGCTTTCCTTTACTTCTGTGTATGGGTAAGATCCAATCAAAGTGCAGTACTGAGCAGGAACTAACTGCGCGGCCTTCTGTATCCATCAGGGAAGGCAACTGCTTCCCAGTGCGACGCACCTCTCACGTTGTGTTGCTTTTAATGCTGCCTTTAATAAAGAAGAAAAGAAATGGGCTTCTGGAGCATGAAAACCTTTTCCCCCCAGGTACCTACAGATTCGGGCTTTCTTTAAGTCAGTGATGCTAGTCAAGTCAGTTATGGGCTGACATGCCAGTAGAGGGTATGATGGAAATACATTCTTGGTTCAACTGGTGGTGGCCTTTAAGAGATGGGTTTGTATAATGTGGTCCCCCCTTTTCCGGGGCCGTTGTAATCAGCCTGAGCCACTTTGGATGGTGCAATATCTGGATGTTTCCATAGGCAGTTATATAAGCCCCAACAGTTGCTGCAAAAATACTGTTCAAAGAGAAACAACAGTTCTTTCCATTTATCTTGTGCGCCCCCTCCAAGCAGCTTCAAAATACGTTGGCTGCTTCTCGTGAATGCTTTCAGCATTTATTTTGCATGTGGCTAGATTGTGATTTCTGGTTTCTTATGGTATCGTTGCCAAATTTTCTACCCAGTAAGTATAGCAAAACAGTTAAAACCTGGAGCTCTAGAATCCAACCAACCGATTCTGCCACTGGCTTGTGAGATCTGGGCGAGTCAGTCAAGGTTTCTAAGTCTTAATTTGCTCATTTGTAAAATGGCAAATATTAATGGTACTTAATTTGAAGGGTCTGAACACAAGCCAGGGGCTCAGCTTGGGGCCTGGTGTTCTATGATGACCGTCATTATCATAAGGAAGGAGATGTGTCCAAGACCTTGAATCAATGACCAGGAACCGAAAAGATGTGAGGCAGCAGTTGAGGGAGGTCTCACATCACCTCTCTTTTCACCTCGGATCCTTCCTGCTATAATCTCATGGAATGATCTGGAAGTGCCTGGTAGAATGCTCATCAGTGAGCAGTCTACAGGCTCATGCTGTGAGGGGTGGAAGAAGGAAGAAGGTCCTGAAGCAAAGACAGTGTCCCTGATAAAGGCACACAAGACAGAATATTCAGGCTGAAGAGGGGTTTGCTGACCCAATCTTTCTTCAAAACTCTGCATGGGACTGAACTGAACTGCAGTATGTGAGAAACAATATCCCATGACTTCAGGAAATCTTACAGAAAACAAAACAAAACAAAAAACCTCTCATGGTTGGGAGAGCAGTAATGCAAATATTCTAAACACCAGGTACTCCCCCAAATCATGGTTTTGGAATGCACTGAATCAGCAAATTACTTTGTTTCGCTCAGTCTACTTTAACGGGAGGCAGGATGGCAGAACAGTGGAATGAAGAAGCTCAGTTACTATTGTTTTAAAAATCACTTCATGGTATTGTTACCAATAACTGCTGGGGATTGTTGACTGACATTTTACAATTAAGCATCCATCAGAACAGCTAGAAAGGTAGTTCACATTTACGAGAGATAATGAAAGTACTGAGATGGGGTCAGGGACTAGCAGTTTTACAAGGGAGGAAGCAGGACTAATTATTTGGGGTAGACTTGCTCTGTAGTATCAGCATTCCAAGAGAGTTGTCTTAGTTTGCAGAAAGACTGGAGCTTGGATGCTATCTACTAAGTATGTTTCATACACAGATTTGTATTTAGTTTCCAATTGACTGAATAAGTGACTTTAAAAAAAAAAACCTCATTTCATCCACAGCATGATTAGCATTAATATTTGGACGGAATCCACAATGCTTTTCCTAATGTTAACTTCAGTTCCTTTTTCAATTCTGCATTTGAAGAAGCTTTGGCCTGAGTGTGGCTGACCCAGTAAAGGGAGACTGTGCTATGAGATGGCCCTGCCAATTCTCTACTGGAGTGTTTTTTACAGTCACATATTGATCTGCAAAATTACTGGTGAGTAGACAGTTGCAGCTCCAATCCCATAACTCTACCACAAAAATAGAATTTCAGACTCTCCCAACATGAACATGATCTAGACAGACTTTATCTAGGTCTTCCCTGGCAAGTTATACGATTCAGGGCTTTGTTTCTATACACTAAAGTTAGAAACTCAGAGTGACTCACTTTTCTTTTTTGCATGCATTGAAGTGAACAAGGAAGTCAGACTGCTTCTGGTGTTGCTTTCTTTGAGGAAAAAAAAAAGACATGCTCCTTCTCAAGTATCCTTTTTAGGTCAGCAATTTTGAAGTGCAAGACTTATTGGTGTCCGAGCGGAAAGGGCTGACGCTCTGGTTTATCACGACTCCCTCTGAGTAGAGTTCTTCCAGGGCTGGAGAAAGGAAAACATTTGTTGTACTAATACTGAATGTGCTTCCTGTGTAAAATAACCTTTAACTCTATGGAGATCCCCCATTTTAATGACCAGGACATAGTGGAAATAGAAGGAAATCCAAACACCCCATGGGCAACCATTCTCCTCCCTAGCAGGTCAAGCTGCAACCCTCTGCAGGACAGAAACAACTGCTTGAGGAATGTTTGGCTGGACTCCTGTTTCTCCTATTTTAACATGTGACCACTTTGATCATTTAAAAATGTGTGCGACATTTTGACCCATTAAGAAGGCTGGACTATCAAGACCATGCAACCTAAATGTCCATCCACAGATGATTGGATAAAACAGTTGTGATATATATAGTGGAATACTACTCAGCCATAAAAAAGAATGAAACAATGCCACTTGTAGCAACATGGACAGACCTAGAGATAATCATATTAAATGAAGTAAATCAGGTAGAGAAAGAAATATCACATGATATCACTTATATGTGAAATCTAAAAAAAATGAGACAAATGTAAGTTATTTACAAACAGAAAGACTCACAGACACAGAAAACAAACTCACAGTTACCAAAGGGGAAAGGAAGAGGGGAAAAGATAAATTAGGAGTTTGGGATTAGTAGATACAAACTACTATATATAAAACAGATAAACAAAGTCCTACTGTTTAATGTATATATGACTGAATCACTATGCTGTACACCAGAAACTACCACAACCCTGTAAATCAACTATACCAAAATAAAAAAAGACAAAAAAAAAAAAAAAAAAAAAAAGGCTGGGCTTTGCCAATCAGGGATCATGAGGTGGGTGGACCCGGAGAATCCTGGTACTCACACACCTCTCATGAGGATGGGAGGGAATCTTGTCAACTGTAGAACCAGCTCTCACATCCCACGCCAGACTGCAGAATTCTGTATCTCCATATCTTCATTATACAAACAGCACTAAGTCTACAGTGACTACCCTGGCCATTGGAAGTTCTCTTTCTATGCAGAACCTGAAATGGATTCCCTATACTGGATGAGGGGAAAATCTAGCAGCGTTCAACTAGAGAAACAAACTTTTCAAATATATTTGGTTTTTGCAGTTGCCCAGCTCTTTAAGTTCTGTGAAAGTACATCTACGTGATGGGGAAAGGAGGTTAATACATGCTTTGGGAGCTTCCATAGAGAGCTAGCACATGTCCTACTGTGGCACACAATCACGTTCTGCAAACTACAGAAGACAGTTAGCAGCAGAGAGCTTCCCACAGGTCAGTCGATGGCATGTCTGTTCCCAGCTCACTTGCAGACTGCTCCTTAAAAGACATGTCTACTTTTTAAAAGACAGCTGAGCTGATTGGGAGAGAAGCATAAAGGGGACCAGCTATTTTGGTCCCTCTCACTCCCTCCCTCCATCTCACTCTCTCCCTCCTCCTCCCCACTTACATCTGCAACTCCTTCAAGCCAGATCTTCTGATTAATCTTGATTTTCATGTTTTATCTCCTCGTCCCTAAGAATGATTTGTCTCAGTGGGTACAGACCAAACCTACTCACATAGGAGTTGTATATTTTACACATCTTAGACTGTGTTTCTATTTCCTAAAACACTAGTTAAGTCTAACAAGCTACAGTGTAGTGGAAGGAACACTACCTGATACTTTAGTGGTTATTTGATAAATATTAGTTTTTTTCTTTTTATTGAACTGTAGGTCAGCTATAGGTTTTTTTTAACTGAATGGTAGATTCTTTAAATTCTACAGTGCTTCACAATTTTCAAAAGCTTCACACACATGACTTCATATAATCCCATAGTAATCCTTTTTTTTTGGCCCCACCCCTATACTGCCCCTCCTCACTGGTAACCACTAGTTTGTCCTCTATATCTGTGAGTCTGCTTCTTCTTTGTTTTATTCATTAGTTTGTTGTATTTTTTAGATTCCACATATAGGTGATATCATATAGTTCTGTCTTTCTCTGACTTACTTCACTTAGCATAATACCCTCCGAGTCCATCCATGTTGTTGCAAACGGCAAAATTTCATGTTTTATTGCAGAATAGTATTCTATTGTGTGTATATGTATATGTATGTGTATATATATATGTGTGTGTATATCTATATATATCTATATATATCTCACATCATTTTTTATCCATTCATCTGTGGATGGACATGTAGGTTGCTTCCATACCTTGACAATTGTAAATAATGCTGCTATGAACACTGGGGTGCATGTATCTTTTTGAATTAGTGTTTTTGTCTTTTTCAGACAAATACCCAGGAGTGGAATTGCTGGGTCATTTGATAGTTCTATGTTTAGTTTTTTGAAAAACCTCCATTCTGTTTTTCCACAGCAGCTTCACCAATTTACATTCCTACCCACAGTGTGTGAGGGTTCCTTTTTCTCCACATCCTCACCAACAGTTGTTATTTGTGTTGTTTTTAATGATAACCATTCTGACTGGTGTGAGGTGATCCCTCACTGTGGTTTTGATTTGCATTTCCCTGATTAGTAGCTATGTTGAACATCTTTTCATATGCCTATTTTGACAAAGAAACATTCTTAAATAAATCAAACTTATCAAAATTTTCAGACATTTTCAAAGACTAAACACAGATTTCTCAATGGCCATGATACAAAATGATCAGCAGCCATTTGATAAACATTTCTGAGCACTTACTCTGTTACAATGTTTGTTGCACTTCACAGGAGAAATAAAGGATCATGTTTTGATTAAGATTATTTTTGGATGTAACAGAATACCTGAATAAAGAGTATACATTAAGCAAAAAAAAAAAGCAATTATTTTCTTCTTATAGCGTGAAGTCCAGAGAGGTTTTCAAGGACATGGATTCCTTCCCTTCTATTTCTCCATTCTTGTGCTTGTAACCTCATGATTTCACGATGATTCTCACAGCTCCAGATCTCATGACTGCATTCAGAGGAGATGGTGGCAGAGGGAGGAAGGAAAGACAAGGGTAGATGTGACTTTTTAAAGAGTGCTTCTCCTGTTTCATCATGGAAATATACCCAACAAATTCAAGGCAGGATATATAAAAAGGCCTTTACACCAAGACACACTGTAGTCAAATGTAGACAAAGAGAAAATCTAAAAAGCTTTCAGAGAGAAAAATACAGATGATTCAGAGGAACAACAGACTTTGGCCATACTTATCAAAAGCAACACAATTCCAGAAAGCAGTGGAACAGTATCTTCAAAATGCAGAGAAAATAGTGGACAACCTAAATTTCTATACCCAGCAAAACTATCTTTCAAAAATGAGGGCAAAATAAATATTTTCTGACAAACTACAAAATGAGAGCTTATTATCACTTATTAGAGAAACTTCCACAGGTATACTTTAGGATGAGGAAAACTCATCCCAGAAAAAAGGTCAGAGATCCAGAACAGCAAAGAAAATGATAAACACATGGTAAGTCTAAACAACCACTGACTGTAAAACAACAATAATAATGTTTTAATTATGGGGTTAAGAAATAATATAGAAAGTGAGTGGAGAAGTTCTGTCTTAAAGCTGTCAATCTTCCCTAAACTCTATATTCAATAAAAATCCAAATAACCTCTTGAGCTAACTCAAATAAAATAAAAGAGCAACATGCCGAAGATAGTCAAGTTACTTCTAAAGAAGGAAGTAGAAAGTCTCGTCCTATCATATATTGAGATGTCATAAACCTATAGTTACATTAGGATAACATAGAACTTGTACAGAGATAGACAGATTGACCAACGGAGCAGAAAAGAGAACCCAGAGTATTTAGCAAAGCTGGCCTTGCAAGTGAGCGGAGAAAATGATGATTTCTCAGCATGAAAAGAGTTGGATAATCCACATGGGGAAAATGAAAGAACCTGGATCCCTACATCAGCCAATATGTGTGTGTATATATCTGTGTGTATATATATACAATTATAGTTACATTAGGGGCATAAACATGAAAGGTAAATCTTTGAAAATTTCTGAAGGAAAATGTTAATAAATTTGATCATAGTTAATTTAAAAGTGTTTCTGTATCAAAAACCTATAGCTGACCTATTGATCAATTTTAAAAAACACAAACTAATAGACAAATGAACAGAAGATATGAACAGGCATTTCACAGGAAAGAAAACATGAATTAGCCAATATAGGGAACATACACTCAATTTCAAAAGTGGATATGAAAATGAAAATTATAACCACAATGAGATACAATTTTGTATCCAACAGATTGAGAAAAATGCAAAAGTTGATTCAGCCCAAATACTGGCAAAAATGTGGAGAAATGGGAAGTTTATTTGTTGGAGTGTAAATTACTTCAACTAGTTTGGCTAACATTTTGGTAATATCCAGTAGCTGTGAGTATGCTCTACAATGTAGCAATTCCACTCCTGGTAGAAAAACTCTTGCACCAGCAGACATGCACAAAAAATTATATTACCACTATTTATATTAGCAAAAACTGGAAACAATCTAATTAACCCAGTAGAGTGGGTTTTTTAAAATGAGGGTGTTTACACAATAAAATATTATACAGCAATAAAAATGAATCAACTGCATATCAACATGGATGCATTCCAAAAACACTGCTGAGTAAAAATTGGAAGTCACAGATGAATATACTTTATGATTTTGTTATTATAAAGGTTAAAAATTAGAAAAACTAAATAATATATTTAAGTTACAGAGAAATTGAGTATAACTGTAAGGATAAGGGGATAATTTAAAAGTTCTTTTCATATATCAGGACCAGATAGCTCAAAGTTTTAAAAATTATTCTAAATAAACCATAGAAAAAAACCTGAAAGCTACACATTTGACTGTATAAAGCCAGCAAAATCTTAATATGACTACCTGATTTTTTAAAAAAGTACAATTAAAAAAAAATAGAATGACCTGACTTAAGATTATCACTGCAAAAAATTCTGAATAAAATTATGGGAAATAGAGTATTTTAGAATAACGAAAGAAAAATGCATTACAACCAAGCAGGGTTATTCCAGGAATACAGGGCTGGTTCAATATTAAGAAATCTATCAACATAATTGACCACACAAGCAAGTTAATGAGGAAAAATGTTCATATAAAGAAATGATTAAAAGGCATTTGAAAAAGGTGAGCAGTCACTTCAAATGTAAACTCTACATATAACCTTAATAGAGGATGTAATATTAGCATAGGCTAGCTTATCTTACAAACAGCCCCAAACCTCAGTGGCTTCACATAATGAGTTATTTCTCATCACATCATAATCCAGTGTGGGTCAGCAATGCATGTCTCCTACAGGCAGTTATTCAGAGATCCACGATCTTTCCATCAGTAGCTCTGCCATCCTCTAGGACCTCAGAATTCTCGACCCAGTACTCTGCATCTGAATGTCAGAGAAGGGAAGGCAGCGTGGAAAACCATGCAGCAGGCTCAGAGTTAGGACTGGAAGTATGGCAAATCTTTTCCACCCACAGTCTTTTGACCAAAATTCAGTTAGATTGGGCTTACTTAATCACAGGTAAAATTCAGTCAGATTGAGCTTATCACAAATGGGACTGGAAAATGTAAGCTACCTGTGTTCTCAGGAGAACAGGAAAAGTGCTGAGTGAGTATCTAGCCTATCTCTGCCACAGAAAGTAACCACCTAAAATACTAAGGACCTTTCCCAAATAGCTGATAGCAGACATTATCTTGAAGAGTGAAACACTAAATACACTTCTGCTGAAATCAAGGAAAAGACAGGGAGACCCACTATTACCATCACTTACTCAGCATTGTTTTGGAGGTTATAACAGTGCAGTAAGAAAAGGAAATAATATAAATTTGGGAAAGAGATGAAATTATCTTCTGCTGATAATATGACTACATACGTAGAAACCCCAAGATATGCTTTTAAAAAGAACATTCTAGAATGTGGCTGGATACAAGATCAATATAACAGAGACACACACATATACAAATAGAGTACATGCATATATAAATATAGAGCATAATACTGAAGCTCGCTTAATTCCCTTCTTTCCAAATGACTCTTGGGACTTACAAAGCTCTCAATTTCATCTGTAAAACCTTCAGACTATTACCTACACAGCAAGCTAAATGTTCTGACCTTACAATCATGTATTCCATTTTCACCAGCTGAATTGTACACTTACTAATATCCAGTTGTGTTTGCTCTGAAACATGTTTATGACAGTTGTACTGCTACTATAAACAAGTAATTTAAATAAATACTACAGAATCCAACAATAATATGAACAGAATAAATTGCTTTTATGAAAACAAGCTGTCCGCTTTAGAAAGATTCAATAAAGGTAAGTTATAAAAAATGCTTTGGTTTGGCCGTGACAATTACAAAAGATGAAGGGGAAGTTGTAAGATTCTGTATTTATATTTTTCTACAAGTATTTTTAAGTTTTTGCTCCATAATAAAGAAATCCACACTGGAAACTGTATAGGATGCATTACGAATGTGGCTTATGTAAGAAAGATACTTGGCATCCAAAGCAGTGGACCCATACTTAAATGAAAGAACTCTGTCCTATATAACAATATGGATAAATGAATACACACACACACGACACTTTTGTTAAAATATGTAGAATATGTACGCTGTATTAGTCAGGATTGGCTAGGTTATGTTGTAGTGGAAAAAAACTAAATTCCCTCAAATCTCTGAATTTGAAACTACAGACCCTTCACCTGGGTGGCCTGCAAGGCAACTGTCTTCTATACAACAGCCCAACATCCTAGCTACATTGGTCTTCTGGTATTTCCACATCAGCACATACTTCCACAATCACTATGGGAGGGGAGATAACATGGAGAATCATTCTCCAGCTCCTGAGTGCTTCCATGCAAAGTGAAATACATCACTTCCACTTACATTTTCATTGGCCAGAACGAGTCCGATGGCTATGTATCATTTTAAGAGACAAGAAAGTATAAATCTTGCATACTTAGAAGTAGAGAGGGACTGGATATTGTTGAACAAAAACAAAAGAATAAAACATTGTTTAAAGCTAATGAGAATTTCAGGTTGCTACTGCAGCATAATTTACCCTAAGCTGAATAATATACACGCTGCATCAGTAAGGGTGCTTACAGGAACAGCCAGATAGAAGTGAAAATGAAAAAAACCCCTACATATTCCACTTCTAATAGTGATAAAACTGCAGAAGACTTAAGGCTAAATTTGACCAGACAGGTTTAAGACATATGACAAAATGTATAAAAATATTACTGAAGTATATAAAACATGTTAATTCTCCCCAAATCAATGTATAAACCTAAAGTGATTCTAATCATAATCCCAACGGTTTCTTTTTAATCTGATAAAAACATTTTAAAGTTCACGTGGAATAATAAAATTGACCTACAATGTTGCTGCCAGGATTAAATGAGCTGAAATATGTAAAGTGCTTAGGAAAGTATTTGGCACATATATGTACAGTAAATGTTACCAAATTTTGTTAAATTTGGAAAAAAATTAGATCATAAGAATGGAAAGTCTCAAAGCGTATCTTAATACAAACAGGATTTTAAAATAGCCTCTAGAGGGAAATAAAACCAGACTCCAATCATAATCTATATTCATAAGTGAATTAAAAACAAAATGTGAAAAACAGTATTTTAGAATAAAATTTGAGAATAAACTTATACACTAGTAGTTGGGGAAACATTTTCAACTGAAGGAATAAGCCACAGAGTTGTAAAGGCAAAGAGACATTTATTATAAATGTTTAGGTCAAAGATACTATAAACAAAAGAAAAATATTACCATAAACAAAAGATTGTGGGAAATATCTGTAGTGTATAAGACAGAGGTTAACATCCATAGTATGCAAGAAATGCCTACAAATTTTTAAGAAGAAGAAAAACTCCACAGAAAAGTGAGCAAAGGCTGTATGAACAGGAATTTCCAGGAAAGCAAGTCTAAATGATAAACATGAAAAATTGCTTAATCTGAACAGCAATCAGGAAGACACAAACTAAAATGACAGTAAGCTCTCACTTCTAACCCATCAGGTCAACAAAAATTTTAACTGTGGCAGAAATACAAATTTACACCTTCTGAATCAGTTTACATTTCTTTCTTTTTTTTAAACTGAAGTATAGTCAGTTACAATATATCAATTTCTGGTGTACAGCACAATGTCCCAGTCATTCTTTTTTAAAATGATGTCTCAAAACAATTCTTTGATAAATATAGTGGTAAAGGAAGGAATTATTTTGTATTCCAAGTAAACATATACAAACTACAGTATTTTGAAATTTCAGATCCTCGGGGAATATATTTTGACAAGACTGAATCTACTGGTCTTTGTAGCTCCCACACTGTACATCCCTCTCAGCTCCAAACAAAGAATATTGCTACTACTTCTGGTCACTGGACAGGGTTTCCTGACTTCATTACCACTCTGACCCAGGACCACAAGAAAGCCCCAGTAACACACCCCTGAACATCCCACCCATGCAAGTTCTGGCAGCCCTGGTTGAGGTCTGGCAACCGCATCTTTTTGGCTCTGTGACTTTTCTGGCTGTCTACATCTAATTCTTTACGTAATTTCTCACAGCCCTGGTGCTAGGGTCTAGGCAATTTTGATATAGGAAATAAATTAGACCCAGTGCTAGTTATACCCTGAAGCTAATTTTACCCAGTCCCTACTGAGCCTTTGAAATACAGCTATTGTTTACTGATCTTACAGGACTCTGGGGATGACATGGAGAGCGAATCAGGGAGCAGGTGAGAGTGGAGGCAGGTCAGCCAGCTGAAAGGCTACCATGATGTTCCTAAAGGAAGCTGAGCACTACAAAAGGATATAATCAGCTCCGGAAAGATTGCCCACAAAATTGTGGCACAGGAAGTGCAACAATGTGTTACAGATGCTGCGGAACAAGTGTGTCAATGTGATGGGGCACGGAGGGTCCACTCTCCCTGGAAGGGGGAAAGCAGGGCTGAGGATCAAGTCAGGAATGGCTTCATAGAGGAAGTGATGCTGCGTGCGATGGTGCCTAGAGCCTTCCAGAAGGAGGGGGAGCAGGAATAAAAGGACAGGGGCATGCAAGCAATGCCGTTTTCAGAGAATTCCGAGTAATTTAACATGACTAGAGTAAAGGATTTAAGAATGACGTTGGCAGCCAGATCACAAAAGGCCTGTCTGCCATCCCACAGAGTTGGAGTCAATCCTGGAGGGTGGGAGCCAGGAGCAAGTGGAGGGCTTTTGGGAGAAGAGCCACAGACTTGACTTTTAGGGGAAAAAACGTTTTTGGCAGCCGTATGGAAGACGGTCTGGAAGAAGGCAAGAAGCTGTTCCTGTGGCTCAGGCGTCAGGTAATTGATTCTGTTAAGTGTGATGCCTGATTTCTCAGGAGATTTCACTGAGTTATTTGAGAAATAATACTTTCCTTTCTCACTGGTGTAAAGACACGTAGGTAGAATGATAAACAAACAAGGTCCTTTTCCCCCCTCTAAACTCCATTGTGTAAACTTAGCTGTACACTCTAATGTAATAAATAGAGTGAGGCTGAATAGCCTTTGGCGTTAATCCCAGACACTAAAACAGTGAGAAAACAACAAAACATGGAACATAATATCTATCCATAAATCCAATTGTATGGTTAGGACTATGGAGCATTTTAAGAGTTATGATTTCCCTGGCAAAGTATCAAAAAAAAACGTACCTTCAAAAATCCCTCAGAACAGCCACTTGGCATCCAACCATGCTGACAGAATGAAAAATGTTGACTAAACAGCCTACGTGTAACTCACCATTCTTGAAGAAGGAGAGGAAGGGTGTTTTCTAAGGCTTCAGAATGACATATTTTATTAAGTAACAACACAGTCATGAAAAAAGCTAAGAGAAAACTTCCCAGCTCACTTAGGAAATGGAGTCACTCTATTTTCTCTCAAACGACAGGCAGATACATTCTGTCTGACAGAAGAACACCTGAGAGCCAGCGCGTGCACCGCAGTCACCTCCGCTCTCGGCTCCCGCCTTTCTGCCTTTTGATGGTTTCTAATTCTCTACAACGAGCATGCATTGCCTTCAGGAGGAAGAACAAAAAAGTCAAGTAACCCAATCATACATCAATCAGAGTGACTTGGGCTGCCTTTTTCAGCTTTTAGATTCTAAACCACCTTACTGATTCCAAGTAAGATTAAAGTAAATTGCTTTTGAGGAACCCTTTTGGTGTACTTTGAATACATGCAAATTTTCTCTACTTAAGTCTTTCATGGTCTTCAGTGAATACATTTTTGAATTTTCAAAAATACAAAAACTTCCCCTCTCAATTACCCACAGCAGTGGAGGGGAATACTGACATCAGAATGTGAAGACAGTATGTGGACAGACACCATCAGACAGACATGTATGATGTATCAAGCTCTCTGAGGCACTGTACAGTGCTTTTGGCAGATATGCACTCTGAATTACATTTTTTAGTTAATATTAAAATGACTCTATGCTCCTACGTGCGGGCCAGCAAATGAAGGGTAACAGAAACAGGTCTAGAACTTAAAATTCATTGCATATAATCTACAAACTGTATGCTCCACTGGCAAAGGAATAAAGATTCTATGCTGAAAATATAAACGACTTCTTAAAAACACAGACCCGAAATAGGGCTATGAAAGCATGGAAAACGGAATGCTAAACCTCTGCTGTGTCTGATGCAATGAACATATAAAACAGTAAAACAAAACACCTGGATTCAAGAGTCTAGTAAGTACTTACTCTCAAAACCCAGCTTTTCATAATCAGAGGACACTCTTTTAAAAGCAGCTCCAACTGAAATCATAGTCAGCAAAGTATTTCAGATGAAATATGAAACACTCATCTCTCGGGGTTAAAGAGAAGGGTCTGTCAGATAAACCTGATGTAATGTATTCCTCCATCCCTTAACACTTACAAGGGACTTGCCAAGAAAGATGTGTGAACAGGATTTATCTTAAATTAAGCACACTGAGACTCTCCCAACACTACAAGAATTAAGATAGTTTAAAGAAGAGTTGGATGTACTATTTAAAATTTGCAGATTCTTTTCAGGCCCTCTGAAACACAGGAGCTTTCTTTTTAGTAGAGATTTGTACCACCCCCTCACATGAACTCCCCTGCCAAACCTTGTAAGGGAGCAATTTCTGAAACTTAGACGGTCTTATGACCGACTAAGTATTAGGTACCTTGAAGACAGTAAGTTTTACAAACTTTTTACACTGATTGAATTATTTCCCCTCTCATCTCTCTCAGACCAGGGAGCTCTCATGCTTCTGCCACCCTAAATTCTATGGGAAAACCATCACTACTGACCCTGCCACTAGCCCCTCTCCAAATCCCCCCATTCTGATTTCAAAGCAAAAGAATCCATATGACTGAGAACTGTCCTCAGAGACTGGGAGGAAAAAAAGACCAAGCAAGACTGGTCAGAATTTGTAGCCGGCGGGGGAGGGGAAGAGTGGGCACCTCACACCACACACACACACACACACACACACACACACACACACTCTGTGGCTCCTGATGTGACTGGATGACAGAGTTGTCGACTTCGTGGTGGAGTGCCAATTTTTGCTGAGTATAGTCCTGGGGGAAAGGGCATAACTGGAACGAGATAGAGATTTAGGGACTCGGCTTACAGGGCTGCGCTTTAGGCTTGGGCTCCAAGCCCAGGAGGGTGCTTCCGGAAACTTGTCCAAATATCTTGGATCGGCATATCTAGTCTGTCTTACCTATTAGGAACCCCAGCCATTCATTCCCCTCCCCTACTTTTCATTTAATAAACATTTTTTGGATGCTCTCTCTGTGCAGATGTAGATCCAATAATGTGTGAGACACTGGCCCTGACTGCAGGAGCCTGTGGGAGAGAAACAGAGGTGTGGAAGTAGGCCAGCACAGTGAGGGCTCAAGGCTGTGGTGCAGCGTGTATGGGCTGCATGGGGGCGTAAGGGAGAGAACCCTGACCTCTCTACCCCAGGTACTCCTCCGCTACCGTCACCTGCTCAGCCCCTGGCCCCCTGAACTCACCTGTCCGCTTTCACAAGCCCCTGCCGCTATGTCCCTGGACCATGCAACTAGACTTCCCAGTATTTTTCACTTTGCTACCAGTTCTTTCCACAACTTAGCTTAATGGAAACCTAGCTCTCTTGTAAATGATGCTGCTTTCCTCCAAAGCTTGTCCTGTGGTGTCTACTCCTTCTCACACTTTCCCTGACCCACTGCCTCTTGCTCCTGACAGCTACTGATCATTACCATTACCGCTCAACTCCCTCTTCTGCGAAAGTGCACGCGTCTGCTTTACTCCGCCCTTTCTCTACTTTTGGAGGGATGAGGATTCAACTGACGCCTTGGGAATTTTCCAACTCAGCATGCTTTCACATCTCCTAGTTAGCACCATCAGCTACTGCCTGGCTGTCCTCATTCACCTGCTCCTCACCCCTGTTTCAATACCAGCCTGCATTCTCCATGGGAGTTTTTTCTATGTTCAATAACATACAGTCAACACGGATTTGTGCCAGAGAGGCCTAAGGGTGAATTCAAGGAAGATAACGAAAAGTGAAGTAAAATGGGGCACCTGTTGTCATTCAACGCACATAACAAACCAGATTACTTTGTAAAATGTGGACGCAGTAGTACCTACCTCATAGAGTAACCGAGGATTAACTGAAACGACACACGTAAAGAACTAAGAACAGGACCTGACACACAGCAGATGACAACTAGCATTATTACTCTATCCTCCAAACTATGTAACATACCTAAAGCTTAAGCAAACATATCAAACCATTCTAGCATCAAATCTAATTCTTTAAACTACTTTAGTCTACTCAACACTGCTTTGTATTAGTTAATGCTGCAACAGAACTTTTAAAAAGGATATAAATATGGGTGTGTGCACTGCTCAAAATATGATTTTTCTCCTTGCGTTCCTTCACATTGGCCACCATAGGCCTATTTTCAAGACTTCGTGATTTTTTAAAAGCTACTTTAAAATCATTTTCTAGCCTCTCTTTCGACTTCCTTTCAACCTCTCAGCACTTCCTTCCCCTCTGCAGTCCAAGACAGCAGTTTGCTTCTCCGTCTGCCTCTCGCCCGTTTCTTGTCTCCGTGGCAGCTCCCCTTCCTCGGCTGCCTCTTGTGTTCTACTACTTCTCAGGTTCATCCCTCCTTCTCACTGCTTCTAGAAGTCTCTCCAGTACACTGTGCTACCTTCATTCATCTCTTCACCTCTGCCTCAGCCTACTGCACCACTCTAAATGGCATTCTGGTTCCTCATTTCTCCCAATTTCATACATCCCTTGTGCTGCATCATTTTTTAAAATACCAATCATTTATATTATGCTGTACACCAGAAATTGACACATTGACTATACTTCAAAAAATTAAAAAAAAAAAGTCTTTATGACAAGACCTCCATCATCTCCTGTTTCCTTCGAGAAAACATCTAAAAACCTCAGCATACAGTACAAGGGCCCTTCATTTTAGCCCCAAGCAAGCCCTCCCATCTCATCTCACCTTGTTCCAACCACTCACCCAGAACTCCATCCACACAGAAATACTCTTCAAATGTACCCTTTTGCAAATTCCTGCCTTTCCACGTTTCCTCTTCCTCAAATGCCGTTCTTCCCTGTTCCCAGCCACCTCCTGATCCAGCTCTTTTCTCTATCAGGCACTGACCACCTGGCATTTTAAATATTTGTGTACATGTCTATTCCCCAGGAAAATTAAAGTATCAAGCACAGAGAAATGGCTTTTCTTCTCTTTAGCCCCAGAATCTAGTACTAAGCAAATGCTCAACAAGGATTTAATGACCGAACTGTGAGTACTCAACAAACATGAAAATGACTTTTTTTTTGAAGAGCTGCAGTTTTAAAATTTCCCCTTTGGCAGAACTGAGTGAAAGGAAAAATATGCAAATGAAACACTCAAGCTCAAATCTCAAGGTAAACACAGACATTCTGAAGAGTGAGAAGGAAACACTAAGGACAGCGGTGCAGGATACCGGCAGTCTGTATTATCCCAGGAGTTCAAGGTTGTGGGACCATGACAATGGATATGCAAGACACACACACCCTTATCACCTCCTTAAAATCCTTCAATGGTTTTTTTTTTTGTTTTTGTTTTTGTTTTTTTTTTTAAAGATAAAGCCTTATCTTTAACCTGGCACACAATAGGCCCCGGTAACAAGCTTGCTTCCACCTCCTAAACTTGATCTCACACTACATGCTACCTTACTCTCTGAGTATCAGCCTTCATCCCCACTTTATTTTTGCGTAAGCAAACCTGCCCACAATGTTTTTTCAAATAGTCTCCTACCTATTTCACTCATACCTGGGCTGTAAGCCCAAGAATTCCTGAAGTTATCTCCACCACACGGTGCGAGAGCATGAGTCCACTTTGCCACATTATATTTGGAAGGCAATTCAGTATAGTGTTATGACTACAACAGATTATGCATCCTTGGGCATAATTACTTAAACTTGTATGTCTTGCTTTTAGCGCCTATAAAACTGAGGTAATGGTAGTACCCACTTCATTAGTTTATTGAAAGGATTAAATGAGACAGTTCACGTACAGCCCTTGGTATTGTTTTAAGAGCCGCAAAATGTCAGAATGTATACTTAGTTGTTAACCCCCCCACCCCCAAGTTCCTCTACTCCCGTAGCCCAGGAACCACACCAACCAGGTTCATTTCTGTTCATTCTTAGCCTCAGCACAAGGTCCTGAACATTGCAGGCTTTATCGAACGCTGACTTTAAAAAGTAGAAACAAACTGGCAAAAAAGCCTTGTGTTCCACTTTTGTCCTACTAGCTGGACGACTGCAGGCCAGTCACTCATCCCACCTAGGCCTCGTTTACCCTTACGAAAAATGCAATCTCGACCTCAAAGAGATTCTCAGTTAACTAGGCGATGCGTCTAGCAACGCGCACTGCCCAACTCCACACGCGGCGTTA
The DNA here is from genome assembly GCF_036321535.1 of Camelus dromedarius. Taxonomy (NCBI): domain Eukaryota; kingdom Metazoa; phylum Chordata; class Mammalia; order Artiodactyla; family Camelidae; genus Camelus; species Camelus dromedarius. The sequence continues at coordinate 66,204,045 of NC_087448.1, read as the reverse complement.
GCGGTCGGGGATGAGGGCGGGGGCGGAGGGCCTCGTCTCCCCTCCCCCGCACGTCGCCTCCCGAGCCCGCCCGCCTCCCGCCCACACCCTTACTGCGCCCTTGGCCCCCGGTCCCTCGGGACTTCAGGCGTGGGAGCCTCGGCCCCGCGCGGCTCCCTCCCGGCGCCCCGCGCCCTCCTTCCTTCCTCGCCCGGACGGACGCACTTCCGGCGGACGTGGAGGGGGGGCAACCCCGGAAACGGAAGTGAGCGGCGGGGCCGGCTGACCGTAACGGGCTGAGAGGGTGTGCGCAGAGCGAGGTGAAGATGGTGAGTGAGACCCCGGGCGACCCGAGTTGCCGGGGGCTCGGGCCCATGGACGCAGGAGCAGGCCTCTGCCTCCCAGCCCGGCCCCCGGTGGTAGCGGCGGCGGCGGGAGGAGGAGGCGGGCCTCGGGCGCCATGATCTGTCGAGTCACGGAGACGGGGGGTTCGTGGCGGTCGCCCGGGCCCGGCTCCCGCGCTGGTCCTATGAGCAGCGCTTCGGCTTCATCCTTTCCCGCCTCCTTTTCTCTTTCCCATCCCCACGTTCCCCAGCTGGTCCCCGTCCTAGCCCCGGACCCTTCCGGTAGTTGGCGCCGAGCCCAAAAGGGCAAATCCGAAAGTGTAACGCTCTGGGATGCGGCGCCGCCGACTACCCCTCCCCTGTGGAGAGAACCTTTGGGAGTCGAGTCCTCAAACTCCTTACCCATCCCTGACCCTCGGATACTCTTGATAACAAACCCACAACTATAGGTCGCATTTCTGTCACTCGGTTTACTCTGCGAATATCTTTGGGAGCTTGTAGTATGTCAGATGTTGGAGGGGGAAAAATTAGTTGCTGCTTCCCACTTTTAAGTATTGTTGGATCTCCCCCCCCCTCTCTATTTTTTTTTTCCGGGGCGGGTAATTAGGTTTACTTACTTATTTCTGGAGGAAGTACTGGGGATTGAACCCAGGACCTCATGCATCCCAGGCTTGCACTCTACAACTTAAGCTATACCCTCCTCCTTCTTTCTCTCTTTTTAACTTAAAAGTTACGGTATTTGGGAGAGATTGCTGAATTGTCATTGCCCATGACTGTGATGCCAGTGCTGCGGCTAGGCCATCCAAATTAGAAAGCTTTTGTTGGTAAATATGGCTGATCATAGTAAAGAGATTTTATAAACACTCGAAGCATAACTAGTGTTCATTAACTTTTCATAGTTTTGTTTTCCTCTGATACTGTGTTAGAAACATCAGGTACTAATCGTGATGTTTTACAGAAGGTAATTGGGAAAGTGATAATTGTAGAACCCAGAGATCAGAATTCCCCTTTTCTTTGTGCCCAGAAGAAACCTTTCTTCTGTCACTTTACAATAAAGCAGTCGGGGAGGAGAAAGTTCATGTAGTAAAGTAGCAGAAGATCAATTTGGAAAGGTAGAGTCATACAACTCTAGGCCTGGAAGGGGCCAGAGAGGTTCTGTGCCTCATCACAGGCACATATTGTTAGTCACAGCCCACACTAGATTCCAGATTCTTTTCCTAATTAACCATGACTTCTGTGTTGGGGGATTGAAACCTGTTGTGCAGGTTCTTGTGTTCCAGGCTTAGGACCTTGGACATTTTCTTCAGACAAGACATTGATAAATCAGTGAAAGGTTTTTTTAAAAACAGCTTTGGTGGGAGAGATCACATACCATGCAAACCTTGCTATGCAGAATTGAAAACTGGAAGAGGAATGCTTTTCAATCTGACAGCACTCGGAGATCAACTCAGTAATCCTTCCTACCCGCAAATTTGATATTATTCGCTGAACCGTGTGTATCCCTCTACTGTAATGCTAAGGCTTGTGGTAATTATCTAGACTGTGGGCCCCTTGAGGGCAAAGACCTTATCTTTTCTCTCTAGTGCTTAAACAATGTTTTATACATAGTCTAGTTCAGTGTGATTTTTAAAAAAATTTTTTTTGTATTTAATAGTGTTTTTTATTTGTGTTGTAGAATGCCAGAGGGCTTGGATCTCAGCTAAAGGACAGTGTTCCAGTTACTGAACTTTCAGCAAGTGGACCTTTTGAAAGTCATGATCTTCTTCGAAAAGGGTATATGGGGGAATTGTGACTTTGATTTTGTTATAATAAAATGTGAATTATTTTTCACAATATTCTTTAACTATTTTGATAGGCTGTAAATATATATTTACTTTAGGGGATAGCAGGTAATATACTTTAGACTGGGGAAGGAGGGGAGTGGAAGCTTGGATGTTTTCTATAGCGTAAGAAGCATTTTATGAGAGTAGTAGGTTCCCAGGGTAGGGCATCCTTTCAGGAGATGTTACCCAGTAGCATGATTTGGTAGGATTCTTCTTTTTGTTGCTAATAGCTTGGAGAGCCATTTGTCTCTTTATCTCATTAACTGTTGGAGTGATTCGCATTTCTTTGGGAGAGATTAGAATATAGCAGTAAAGAGCATAGACTCGGGACTCAGGCTGCCTGGGTTTTGGTCCTGGCCCTGCCATTTACTAGATGTATGCCTTTGGGCAGTTTATTCAGTTGTTCTATGCCTCCGTATCCTCACCTGTGAAATAATGCTGGTAATAGCATATATCTTATTTTGAAGAATAAATGAGTTAATACATGAAAAATACTTAGTACCTGACCTTAGTAAGCACTAAGTATTAGATGCTGTTATTTTTCTTTTCTGGTTTGAGCACTTTGGTTATACCCTTTCCCTCGATTTCCTTTATGTTTCGATCTGTTTAGTCTCAATTTCTAGTATTGATTCTTTTTCTTGGCAGATTATTTTTCTGCTTAATCAAATGAGGTTCATGCTTCCTCTCCCATGTATATACTGTGTTTTGAATTTTTGAGTTTTATATCTAATTTTAAGGTGTTTAGTCTTACTATAATGGAATGTCATTCTAAGACTGGTTTCTGGTAGTAGACATAACACCTCATTATTGTCTTTTCATTTTGTAGTGAAAGATGGCAGTATATTGCCTTCGGAATTGGAGATGTAATTTGATTTATAGTATAATCAAATTCATAAGCTGACCAATAACCAGGTCCTGATGATTTGGTTTTTATTTTTGTTTTTCATGTGAAATGCTCCTCCTTCTCAGACTCTAGGCCTGCCATTAGCAGAACCATTTTCAAATTCCACTTCAAGGATGATGTTCTGTACAAAGACAGTATTCAATAAATACTGTTGTTGTAGGATTGCTAAGGTTTTTGTCAGCTCTCAAATCCTGGTGTTGACAATATGATAGTCATTAGGTGTGTGTCATTTAATGTAGTACATTGTACATAGTTGGTGTTTGGGAAATGCCAGATTATTCAACATGTGTTTATCAAAAATATATTAACTGTCACATATGCATTAGCTCTGAACAGGAGAGGCTTAGATATTTTACATAATACAAGAATCATGTCATCAGAGTAATAGTAATAAACATACTTTATTAAATTTCTTCTAGATATAGGTCATCATTTGGCACCATGTTTTGGAGGCTTCTCAGTGAATTGAAGTCTTGCCCAAACAGTACCTATAAAAGATGCATTTAAAACAATTACACAGTAAATCTGACTTTTTCCTTTTTTTTGGGTGTATATGAATTTTAATATATGTATCAATTCCCTTAACCCTACCACAATCAGGACACACAACGGTTTCATCATTCCCCCAAAAACCTCCCTCATGTCATTTCATTATGTTACAACATGGATAGATGTCGTTTTGAACTTCAGGCATTGAGTGATATATAATCAGTCTCTCTCAAATGTTTATTTCCAGTTTTTCCTGTGTGAAAAATGAACTTCTGCCCAGTCATCCTCTTGAATTATCGGAAAAAAATGTAAGTATGTTACCTGTGTCTTTATTTTTATTCTCTATGAGAAAAATACCGTTGGTAATTTTTTTTAAGACAATCCTGGTGTTGAGCGTTTGACCATGAAGAACAGCAGGCCTTGTTGTCAGTATCCTTCCAGCATAGCTTTGCGTTACTGTTACACCGCTTCACTAAAGCGCCCTTTCTACACATTCTTCTTTGCCTTTTCTATGGACATTTCTAGAGGTTAGTGCACCTCTCCATTCCTCTCAATATTTTCTCATTTGATGATCCTGTTTTCTGCTATATTTTTCCCCAGACATTTTTGTTATTGTTCTCCAAGCCCATGTCTCTAACCTTCATCTCTTTTTCAAGCACTGCATCTCCAAATTACTGCTAGGCACAGTAGGTACACAGTGAATGTGATGTAATCCCCATCCTGAAGGGGCTGAAAATTTAATGGGAGGACAAGCAGTGGACAGGGGCTTCATAAAGTGTTGTAGGGGACCAAGGATGGAGCAACCACCTGTGCTTAGGGCTTGTGGAAGGCTTTCTAGAAAGGGGACATTTGAACAGTTTTAGACCAGTATTAACCAGATAAATAGGTGGGGAAGGTCATTCCCAAAAAAGGTATAGCCTGTACAAATGTCCTAAAGACAACCAAAAGGGTTTTAAATACATGTTCAGAGCAGAAGAAACAGGTTATCTTACTACTCGGGGATGACGGTGCAGTGTTCCCCAGTTAACAGAACACTGACCTGCTCCTTTTTGTTTGTTTCCTCCCTCTTTAGCAAGGGGAAAGATCTTTCTATAAGAAAGAGTGGAACAAATAATATAAAGATGAAACTGAAATGCAAATTAGATGAGACAGTGAAAGGGTCCCTGGCTGCCTCAGGTGCGTTCTGATTTCAGGCTCAGAAGTTGACTCAGGAGGGTTGTTTTTCAAAGATCTGAGATTAACCATAGAAAGCATAGAAATCAGGTTTGTGGGGGGAAAAAAGCTGGTAAAGTTAGCTCATTTTGATGAATAAGTGAACTGTATCACAGATGACACAACAGACCAAAAACCTAGGCCCAAACTTCAAGAAAAACCATTAAATTAAAGAGGTAAATGTGAAGTTCTGTGTTTGGGTTCACAAGAAAAATTATGCACATTTAGATGGGCTAAACCTGACTTGTTTTTTAGAAGGAAGATCAGGGCTCGGTTAAAGTATGATACTGGAAAAAAACTGCTTATTAGTACCCAACACAAATTGGACAGAATTTTCAGTTTGTGGTCCCCCCCGCCCCGACTCAATTACTCAGAACAGTGGAGTTAAAACATTGTAGTTTAATCAACAGCATGGTATAATGGGTCTGATTATTTCTTTTATGAAATCCTTTGAAGTAGATTCTTTCACACTTAGAATTTCTTAATAATTTTTGTCACTGTAAGTATTCCTGGATCTCAGATTATACCTTTTCTTTGCTCTGCCAGTTTGGGAGTAATTCTAATCAAAAGCACTGAAATACAGTTACGCTTTGTAAATATACTTTTTTGCAGTATCTAAAACATTCCTTAATTTATTAGTTTTGTAGATCTAAATTTTAGGTAATTTTACATTAATGGAATATACCTGCATGCTAGATAAAATATAGTCATACATATTCTAAAATGTATTGAAGAAATTAGTAAAAACCTTTGTTTTTATTGCAGTGATAGATATTGAAACCCTTCCTCTAAGTGTTGTGTTAACATGAGTATCACTGCTGTGGCAGCAGAGTGTTGAATGTCACATTTAAAATTGCATTGTCGTCTTTTGTAGTTCCAGCTCAACCAAGATAAAATGAACTTTTCCACACTGAGAAACATCCAGGGTCTATTTGCTCCACTAAAGTTACAAATGGAATTCAAGGCAGTGCAGCAGGTGAGTTCATGGGTGATCCCGCATGTGTGTTGATCTCAGTTGGAAGGAGCTTCTATTTTAGTAACAGCTGTACGAACCTTACTTTTTCTTCTTCCCTACAACCTGTCCTATGTTCCCCCTTTTTGGATATGAACTCAATTCCAACTTCATAGAGAAAAGAAGCTTTGAAACAGAAGACTTCTTCAAATTATAGGTTCTGTCTGAAAACTCACCTGTATACACTTTCATGTTTTTTCCCTTTTGGGGGGTAACATTGAATTCGAGATGCCCCTAGGAATATCCAATTGGAAGTGTCTAATAGGCAGGCTGTATACCACTGCATATACCTGTTGCTCAGGAATAAGATCTTCAGAAATGTCCTCCTGAGTGTGTAAGAACTGTCCCCCAGTCTGTGCTCTAGATTTTGTCACATCTTACTGCGTTGGTTCCAGTTACTGCTGGACAACTAACAAAGAACAGAAAAACTGAAAATTTGGTTTGACTACATTAATGTTTGTTGAGTGCCAACGAGTGTGTATCCATACCTTATACCGCACTACGCTATGGGTTCAAGAGCAAGATGGTATTATCCTGTTAAACGGATGAGGAACCTGAGCATGAGACAGGTCAGGTAATTTAGGTAAAGCCAGTGGACTGGTAAGTAGGAAGAGCAGAATTTGAATACTCATCTCTCTGACTGTACAGCCCATGCTCTCTCCACTATACTTAGGTATTTGTTTGTAGTATATGTATTTAATGATTGAAAAAAGTAGATAATACTGGTTCAGAATGGTGCTGCATTTTTTAAAGGTCCACAGGTGACTTTGATCTTCGTTTCTGTTTCTAGTACTGTTTTAAGGGTAATTTAAGTTTGCACTATGAGCGATATAAAACAACATAAAAGAACAGTCAGTTTACTGAGTAGAATAATGCTCTCACTGAGTTGGAATTTCTTCAGGAATTTGATCATCTCGCATTTATTAGGAATAAATGGTATTAGGTTCTAGGATTTTGCATTTTATCATATGGTTTGTGCTCTGGTTTTCTTGGACAGAAGCAAAGCCCTCAAATGTGTGCAAACCTCATGGGATTATTAAGTGTTGGTAAAAGCTTAAAATTTCAGTGTCTTTATATATTTTGAGTAAAGTTTTGAATTTTTACAAATTTGGTTTGGTCTAAAATACGAACTTGTGTTTTTTTTCCCTTACTGGTTAAAGTAATATTTTACTTAGTTTTGTGAACTTCACAAATAAAGAATGAAGAATGTGAAATTTGATCGTGTAGTTCATAATTGTGCCTTCATGGTTGTGGTCAATATGATCTGGTTTCCCCCTTGGTTTTTTCTAATTTTGCCCTTTTACACTTTTCCTGAAGGTTCAGCGTCTTCCATTTCTTCCAAGCTCAAACCTTTCACTGGATATTTTGAGGGGTAATGATGAGACTATTGGATTTGAAGATATTCTTAATGGTAAGTGTCATTCCGCACCTTTTTATAGAGTCCCAATAAGGTACAAAGCAATGTCAACAAACAAAACCTATAGCATCTTTGTCCCTTTGGAGCTTTTAGCTGATTGGATCCACTTGTGTTTATTCACTGACATAAGATAAAATTTAATGGTGATAACTGTTCTCTGACTGGTTTTAAAAGTGAAAATTATTTATGGAGTTCTGAGATTATAGGCATTTCAGTTTGCTAATGACAGTCATTTGTTTCATGTCCTGTTGATAAAGTCTGATGGATGAGTCCAATACAGTATTTTTAGGATGGCTTAAACAAGGTTGGTATTTTAGTATTCAGAACATTTGTGGGATATGGCTGGTTTTAAAAACAATTAAAAAAAAAAGATAAGAGTTTTGTTTAAGCAGTAGTCTCCCTTTGCCCCCCCCCCCATAATTGTGCTTCTGTAGATGATGAATAGTGAAGAATCTATTATTAACAAGATTTTCTGAAGGATTGCATTATATATGAAAGTAAGAGCAATACATATATTATCCTCTATTTTTCTGGTTCTGTGGAAGATAAATTATAATTCTGTCCAGTATTGCCTCTGTCTTATACCCTTGCAATTCAGGAGAAATAGAAAAACCCAACAGGATTAAATTATATTAGTTTTGCTTGGCTACTAGTGTGCAGGAAGGAAATGCTGTGGACACAACAGCCGTCTGGTGAGCCTTCTCTTTGGGAATCTTCCCCGAGGGAACTTTTTAAATACAGGAAAACCAGGAATTCCTAAGCTTTTTCATTGAACTTAGACCTTATTTAAAATTAGTAAAATGATAGCTCAGGTCTATAATTATCTTTTAGTTAGTTATAAAAATGCATTTGTTTAAAAATGAACGTCTGTAAAGCTGTGTAAAAGGGAGAGGCACTTACTGAGCACTCACTCAAATATTATGTGTCAGGCACTGGGCTAGGCTTTGAATATATGATGGTGGAAAAAACAAACATCTGTGCTTTCTAATGGGGAGGTAAGCTGTTACAGATAAAACACAAACATAGTTAAAATTTGTGATTAAATTCTCAGAATAAAAAGAACAGTTGTATTCTTTTGGGTAGAATTCATTTTGGGTTGTTGGGTAGGAGAGGCAGGCACCTCTGGGAATATGACATATAACTTGATTCCTGGAAGACATATGAAATAGTTGAGTTAAAAGTAGAAGAAAGAATATTTAAGGCAAAAGAAGCAGTATTTTCAGGGTCTCTAACTTGAGATCAGCTCAAGAGCTCTGAAGAGTTTAAGATCTCATCCTACTTACAAACTAACAAGTTAGGCTGCCGTGGTTTCCTAGGTGCTGGCAGACACAGACTCCTAGAGACAAAGGGCAGTGTATTACTCACAGCAGTAGCAGAAGCCAGAGCATCAGCTTTTCTGTTGGGTTTCTGAGCCCCAGTTCCCACAGGGGAGCAAGAAAGGATTAGATGAAACCTGCAGATGGAGTATATTTTGTTACAGTAAGGGGAACCTCAAGTTCAAGATGCCTGAATCTTTTATAATAGGCAGTCAGCCTGCCTGTTCTGTGCTCCAAGGGAAACACCATCTTTCTTTAGAAACAGACTTGGAAAGACAGTTTAGAACAAAGGCAGGCAGTGCGCCTGCTTCTCAGGCTTGCTGAAGAGAGAGAGAGAGAGACGCCTAGAGAATTATCTCCCAACACATATAAGAGCATAGTACGAGGGCCCATCGAGCTGGAGTGCCTTGAAGTGAAAAGTAGAATAAGGTGAGGTTGAAAAGCTGGGCAGTACAGGAGCCAGAGCCTTGCAGACCACAGAAAGTTTATTCAGAGTGCAGCAGAAAGCCATTGAATAGTTTTAAGCAGTGACATGACGTGATGTAATTTCATGTTTAAAAAAATTCCTAGTATCTTGTGGTGTTTTTTTGTATTCATTAATTGCATGTCTCTAAGGTAGTGATGTACTGGAAAGATCCCCTGACTGAGTAGGTGATTTTTATCAGGATCAGACCACTGCGATGCCCTTTGGGACATTTCCCCCGTGTGGGAACTGTAACTGCGAACTGTAACTGCATAATTTATGGACAGTTTAGGGCTTTACCTTAGGGCCTTGCCTTAGCTGTTCCTTCTGCTTAGAATACCCCCCCCCCCATTTTTCAGATCTCAGTTTAAATGTCATTCGTTCAGAGAGGCTTTCCTTGACTACTTAATATAAAGTGGTCCTGGTCACCCTGTCACGTCACTAATTCTTTGCATAGCACCTGTCTGGTATTTTTCTTGTTTCTTCTTTGTTTTCCCCAACTTAAATATAAATCTCATGAGACTGGGGACTTCTTGTTAACCCTTGTGTCCCCAGTGCCTCATACGGTGTTTGATCCACGGCAAGTGTTAAGAGCTCTTGCTCACCACATTCTCCTCATCACCTTTGACCCAGAAGGGGTTTTAAAGCCTATAATGAGGGAGTCGTGTATTAATCTAACACTGTATGAAGACTATTAAACTGTGATGAGTATCTGTATATTTCTCCAATCTGCAATTTTTAAAGTTTTGGAGATGATGAGGTTTTTGCTTGCTTGCTCATCAGCCAAGCCAGTTTGGCCAAGAAAAATCGTCACATTATTTTATAAGGAAGGGAAGGGAATGTGAGGAGGGCAGTAGGCAAGTCAAAACTAGACTTTTTCTTAGTGCTGAGAATGGTCTTCCGTTTACTCAGTTCTCTCACTTTAAGATGTGGAAGCTGAGACTCACCAGGAGGCCGTGCCCTGCCTGGAAGCCTCACGGGAGGAGGCGCCAGAACCACCGGCCAGGCCCTTGCCTGCGTGCTGTGCTGTCTTCTGGTGCAAGTGACTTATTCAATAAGCACATATTTTATTAAAGTCAGAAGCTTAAAAAAGTAGAGTTTAAAGGAAAATTATAATTATATAAATGAGGATATTCTTTGTTTAAAAATTGAAAACATTGTAGCTGAAACTAAAGTCCTCTCCATGATTGCACAAACCCACTTGTCTCCCTCTTCCCTGGTTGGCTGCTGCTTTTTGTGTATATGCTTCCAGACTTTTCTCTCTGTGGCTTCACACAAATATATATAGTCAGAAAATATTTGGCATTGCTTAGTGTTTATGTTTTGAGCACAGTTGGTATGGCAACTCTGTGTATCCTACAGCATGTATGCTGCGTCGATACATTACTGATGAATGCGTACGTTTTTCTCTCTCAGTAACATGAAACAGTGCTGCAGCAAACATTTTTGTTCTTTGTACTCGTGTGCAGACATACTTTTTTCTTAATTTAGGTTTTGAATGCCTATTGTATACTTAGCAGTTTACTCTATTAATAACTATAGCAGTGTCATTTGTTGCTAAGGCTACTTTGTTGTGTGACAAGTGTCGAGAGTAGAGAGATTGCTGAACTGATGGGAGGCAATAATCCTTAGTCTCAGGAAATCCAGTGAAGAAACATCCAAATTGATCTGTTACTCTTGGTAATCATTATTTTAATTTTTACAAAGTGATTTTACAGTTTAATTCATTGAGTATTCTGTTTCTCGTCCTATGTTGAGGGGTAGAGGGCAAAAAAGAAAAAAGGCTATTTGTCTGTAGGAAGCTTACTGTTGGTATTCATTTTAAAAACTCTTAGGTGCATTATCACAGGTAAAGTAAGACTTTTGTTTGACGCATCAGTGCAAACAAGAGAATGAAGATTATTTAAGGTTTCCTTGCTCTAGAATTCTGGTTTGTGTATATGTGTTGGTAACAGAGCACAGAATGATAGATGTAAAATGTGTTTTTTTTTTTTTGCAAGTTAGATTAAGAGATTGTTTAATCTCTTAATTAGTGATTGTTAGAGTCATCTGGGAAGCCACTGGAAAACTTAAGGACTTTGAAAAGGAGAACTTTTTCAATCTGTATATTCTTTTTAAATTGACTGAATTGAGGTATAATTGACATACACTAGAATGCACCCATTTTCAGTGTCTAGTTCTGTGAATTTTAGTAAATGTGCAGCTGTATAACTAGCCCTCCCAATCAAGATTTAAATGCTTTCATCATCCCCAAAAGTTTCCTTGGTCTCTTTGCTGTTAGTTCCCCACCCTTGGCCCCAGGCAACCTCTGGTCTGTTTTCTGTCCCTTTAGATTAGTTTTGCCTGTTCTAAATTTTCATATGAGTAGAATCATTGAGTTTATCTTTTTGAAATCTTTAATATGTTTGTTTTTGTTTGTTTTCAGACCCGTCACAAAGTGAACTAATGGGAGAACCACACTTGATGGTTGAATATAAGCTCGGTTTACTGTAACGCAGTGTGCTGTTCATGGAAATAGAGGGGCTGCTTCTTGTTTATATAGTTGTCTTTTTACTCTAATTTGATGTGCACAACATTAAAAGTACTGACACCTGAGAATTTTTGCCTAAATAGTATCTGTGATCATTTGAAATTATTTGAGTCTTTGGTTTAAGGCCATGTGGTAATTGAAAGCACTAAAGGGAGGAGATTTTAAGACTCCTCATTTATATTAAAACAGTAGCCTTCTACATCTTTAAAAAAATGTTGCTAGTTAATATTATAAAACCATCCACGGGTTCCAATTCAGTCTGTTTCCTAGTTATTCCATTTGAATAACTATCAATATTTGAGTCTGCAGCTTCATAGTAGCATTTTTCAGAATAAACTTTTGTAGTTGATTTTGGTGGCAACACTTCAAAGTAAGTACAAAATAAAAGTATTATATTTTACCTTGTTTCAGTATATAGTCCATTAATACTCATAGGGATAATATTTGCTGTACTGATGCTACTTTATAATTATAACTATATTCTTTGATTCTTTCATGTTGAAAAGTGTGAATTCAGAGGTTTTGATTTTGGTCTTTAAATTGAAAAATAAAAGAACAAACAGATATTGATTAAACTGTGGTACTGCTTAGGTTTATATATCACGAGATGCTTAAGTTAAAAAAAAAATAGAACATTCATGTACACACATATCCATGAGCAAACTCCATAATAACTTATTTAAAAATAAATCTTCACCATGGCTGTTCTTACTTAATAAGGTATTTATTATGAACCTAGTATACAAAAATTAAAGATTACCAATTTCTCAGGAACGTTTTGATTGTATAAGTCATTGATTTACACTTGAAGGCAGTATTGCCCCTCCCTCCGTGGTTATGGGAACATTTGACAATGTCTAGGGAGGTTTTTGATTGTCACAATTTTGTAGGGGAGGGTTTCCAACTGGCATCTAGTGCGTGGAGGCAGGGATGTGCTAAATTCTACAATAAAAATTGCTCCTGATTGTTGGAATTAAGTTTAAAACCATCTTTGTCAACACAGTATTTGCCAACTTATTTTACACTTAAATTATGATACAGTGTAGACATAATGAAGGTTCACTAATCGATTGTTTCTAAATTTGTTCTCTTTCAGCTAATTAGCAAAGTTGAAGGTTTTTCCTGTACCATAGTTTTAGGAATAATAGATACTCTTCCTGACCAGTAGAGGATACTGTTAATTTAATGAGCATAGTTTAAGTGGAAAAGCTGATGCTTTAAACACAGAAATTGGTAATCATGGTTAGTGCTTATTTTCTGAAGGTCTTTTTGCTTTCCCCCCTCTCCTTTTCCTCTTTACCTTCTTTGGTAAAAAAGAAGGTAAAGAAGCATATTTATATGCTTATGCTTCTCATATTTATAAAGAAGCATATTTATACTTATGCTTCTCATCCCTGGATGCATGTAAAATCACCTGGAAATCTTGTGAAAAAATTGTGGCAGGGTCTGAATCTCAGAAATCCTGGTAGGACTACTCTGAGGTGGATCCCAAGAAGTCTATTTGGAAAAACTCTCCAGGGTTTAGAACCTTTGGTTTATATGCTTGCTTTCCTTTGTCGCTTGCTTTTGCTTTTATATTAGTGACATTCATTAGCATCAATTAATTCTTCTGATGTAGATGTACCTTGGTGCTGAAAAATTTGCTACTGTTTCTTCCTCTGCAATCCACAGTGTTTGCCTGGAGTTGGGTAATTCAGGTTCCCTCATAAGGCTCAGTTGTAGGTTCATCTTAAGTTACTTTGCCTAGGTGCTAGACTCTTCAATTAGGCATTTTTATTGCAGTGATGCTGTGATTTAATTTCAATTTTAATTTTTTTTAGGAATTAGTATTTTCCTTGTCTGTTTTGTTTGTGAAATACTAATCTTTGAGTTAAAGAGGTGTTTCACAGGTTGGTGCTTGTTTAAAGTTAATATTAACATTAAAATGATAAAATTCAAATAGAAAAGATACAAAATACCTAATGAGAGCACAACCTAGTTCTATGTTAAGCGTTTTAGTATATATATAAGAATAAGGGAATTTGTGAGTTTTATTGTCTGGAAGTGTTGAGTGGGTTGGCAAACAATTGAGCACTATTTGGCACATCATGGGATAGTTCTTTCACTAAACACACCTCTTCACTTCTACCCTCTGTACTAAATATAAATGATAGACTTACTGGTTTTTATTAATTTTTCTTTTTGCAGTGGATTTTATCCCTCTTTCAAGAGTACACAAAATATCGCCCAGTGCTTTCCTGCATTTTGTTATTGCTTTGAATACAGACATTTCAAGAATGTAAAAGATGATCTAAATAAGTAGATTATTTTGAAAAGCTGAAAGGCTATGTAGTGTATTATCTTCCACTGGAATCTCCAATTGGATGAATCTAAGTTTATCTAAATTTTGACTTACTGTTTCAATAAAGCAAAACCAAAAATGCTGTGGTATTTTCATTGGACTGACTTAGCTCATGATTTCCAAGTTGAAATTCATGTTCCTCCATGTACAATAAATCCTTAATTAAGAACTTATACTTTGGGAAGAGGAGGTGGCCAAGATGGCAGAGCAGGAAGACCCTGAACTCAGCTCCTCCCATGAACATCCCAAGATTACAACTATTTACAGAGCAACTATCTATGAGAACAACCTGAAGACACGCAGGAAAGGATTTCCACAACTAAAACCATAAAGGAGGAAGCACAAGACCGGTAGGAGGGGCAGAGACGTGGTATAGTCAGGACCCACTGACAGCCACAGGTTGGTGACGAAATAGGAAAAGTATCAGAATTTTGGAGATCCTCCCCAAGGAGCAAGGGCTTTGAGCCCATCGGACTCCCCAGCCTGGAGGTCTTGCACCAGGACGATGAGCTCCGCAAAACACCTGGCTTTGAAAACCATGGAGCTGAGAGGTTATAGACTTTGCTCTTAAAAGGGCATATGCACTCCACAACTCCCAGCATAAATTTAATACTTCAAAAGGAACTGAGTCAGACTTGCTGATCTTGGATCCAGGGAAACAGGAGGCAACTGGGGACCCCCTCCCCCTGCCCCCGGGAATGGAGATGCTGGCAGCAGCCATTTTTGGGAACTTTTATTCCACGATAACACCAGCATTGACAAGCACCATATAGGAAATCTCAGCCTGTTAGCACCAGGGACTTGGCCTCATCTGTCAGTGGACCAGCAGCTGCCCTGTGCCCCACTGGGTCAAGCACCCAACCATGTGGGAAGCCTACCCTGCTCTCCAGCAGGTACAAGGTCTCACAGCCAAATGGGCTGGGGGCCAGCCCCACCTACCAGTGCACTCACAGTAGCCCCACCAAACAGAAGAGCACACAGCCTACATAGGGGGCACCCTGAGGGCATATAGTTTCTGTGACCAGAGGGGAACATGCTACTGGGCCCCATAGGACGTCTCTATACAGAACCACTTCTCCAAAATTGGAAAAGTAGCTTATCTACCCAACGTAGAAATAAACAGAATTGGGCAAAATGAGACAGGAATATGTTCCAAATGAAGGAATAAGACAACCTCAGACAAAGAACTGAAGAAAGTGGAGATAAGCAATCTCCCGAATAAAGACTTCATGGTAATGATCACAAAGACACTGAATGAGCTTGGGAGAAGAATGAGTGAACGTAGATTTTTCAACAAAGAGTTGGAAAATATAAAGAACCACACAGAACTGAAGAATACAATCACAAAAATGAAAGGAATCAACAATAGATTAGATGATACAGAGGAATAGGTTAGTGATCTGGAAGGCAGAATAGTGGAAATAATCCAAGCTGAACAGAAAAAGAAAAAAGAGTGTTTTAAAATGATGACAGTTTAAAGAGACGTCTGAGACATCAAGTGTACTAACATTTGCATTATAGGGGTCGCAGGAGGAGGAGAGAGAGACACACAGGCATGTAACGTATCTGAAGAAATAGGTGAAAACTTTCCTAACCTGGGGTAGAAAATAGACATCCAGGCCAGGAAGCACAGAAAGCCCCAAACAAGATGAACCCAAAGAGGTTCACAACAAGATGTATTATAATTAAAATAGCAAAAATAAAGAGAATCTTAAAAGCAATAAAAGAAAAACAACTAATTACATACAAGGAAACTCCCATAGGACTATCAGCTGACTTTTCAGCAGAAACTTTGCAGGCATGAAGGGAGTAGTACAATATATTCAAAGTGATGGGAGGAAAAAACGTACAACCAAGAACAGTCTACCTGGAAAGGTTATCATTCAGGATTGAAGGAGTTTTACGGGTAAGCAAAACGTAAAGAGTTCGGCACCACTAAACCAGCTTTACAAGAAATGTTAAAGGAACTTCTCTAAGCAGAAAAGTCCGCAATTAGAAAATGAAAATTATGAAAGAAAAATCTTGGTAAAGGCAAACACACAGTAAAGGTAGTAGGTCAGCCACTTACATAGCTAGTAGGAAGTTTAAGAGAAGTAGTAAAATCATCTGTATCCATGATAAATGCTTAAAGAATACACAAAATAATATGTAAAATGCAACATCAGAAACATTAAACATGGTGGGGGGAGTCAGAATGTAGAGTGTAAGAATGTATTTGAACTTGGGATCATCAACGTAAAATAATCATATGTGTTGTTATATATAAATCTTATGGTATCCAAAACCCAAAAATCTATAATAAATACACAAAAGAAGAGAAAAAATTCAAACAACACTAAAGATAGTCATCAAATTACAAGGGGAGAGAGCAAAAGAAGAAGAAAGAAAAAACTACAAAAACAATCAGAAAACAAGTAACAAAATGGCAGTAAGTGCATTCACATCAGTAATTTAAATGTAGATGGATGAAATGCTCCATTCAGGAGATATAAAGTGGCAAAATTGTTAAAAAAAAAAAAAAAGACCCATATATAAGCTGCCTACAAGAGACTCATTTCAAATCTAAAGGTACGCACAGAAAAGTGAGGGGATGGGAAAAGGTGCAAGTGGAAACAGAAATATGGAGTGGTAATGTTTAGACAAAATAGATCCAAACAGACTGTAACAGGAGACAAGAACATTACCTAAGGATAAAGAAATCAATTCAATAAGAAGATATGACAATTATATACATACACGCAACATAGGAGCTCCTAAATACATAAAGCAAATATGACCAAACATAAAGGGAGAATTGACAGTAATTCTGTCAATTACTGTCAATACTGAGAATTGACACAATAACAGGGAACTTTAACTCTGCACTTAGGTCATTGGATAGATCATCCAGAAAGAAACAGTACATTAGACCAGATGAACTTAACACACACACATGCGTGCGCGTGCACACATATGTGTAGAACATTCTGTCCAAAAACTATAGAATATAAATTCTGAAGTGCAGTGAAATACTGTCCAGAATAGATCACATACTAGACCACAAAACAAGTCTTAATAAATTTAAGGATATCAGGCATCTCTTCCAATCACAACAGTATGAAACTAGGAATGAACTATAAGAAAAAAGTTACAAAAAAATACAAACGTAGAGGCTACACAATATGCAACTAAACAACCAATGGGTCACTAGAGAAATCAAAGAGAGAATCAAAAAATATCTGGAGACAAATGGAAATGGAAACAACTAGCCAAAATCTATGGGATGCAGCAAAAACAGTTCTGAGAGGGAAGTTTATAGCAATACAGGTCTACCTCAGCAAAGAAGAAAAATCTCAAACAATCTCACTTTACACCTAAAGGAAATAGAAAAATAAGAACAAACAAAACCTAAAATTAGTGGAAGGAAAGAAATCATAACGATCAGAGCAGAAATAAATGGAGACTAAAAAATAAAAGAAAAAATCAATCAAACTAAGATTTAGTCTCTTGAAAAGATAAAAAACATGGATAAACCTTTAACCAGACTCATCAAGAAAAAAAGAGAGAGGACCCAATTAAAATCGGGGGGAAAAAAGCTTTGCACAGCAAAGGAAACTCAACAAAATGAAAAGGCCTCCTACTGAACAGGAGAAGATAGTTGCAAATGATATATCTGATAAGAGGTTAATATCCAAAATATACAAAGAACTCATGCAACTCAACATCAGAAAAGCAAACAACCCAATTAAAAAATGAGCATTTCCTAGGTCAATCTCTCAAGGCAATAGAAATAAAAGCAAAAATAAACAAATGGACCTAATCAAACTTACAAGCTTCTACATAGCAAAGGAAACCATAAGCAACATGAAAAGACAGCCTACAGAATGGGAGAAGATATTTGCAAATGATGCAACTGACAAGGGCATAATTTCCAGGATATACAGACGGCTCATACAACTCAAAAAGAAGAACAAAACCCAATCAAAAAATGAGCCAAAGACCTAAATAGACATTTCTCCAAAGAAGACATACAGATGGCCAATAGGCACACGAAAAGATGCTCAGTATTGCTAATTATTAGAGAAATGCAAATCAAAACTACAATGAGGTATCACCTCACATAGGTCAGAATGGCCATTATTAAAGAAGTCCACAACAAATGCTGGAGAGGGTGTGGAGAAAAGGGAACCATTTTACATTGTTGGTGGGAATGTAAATTGGTATAGTCACTGTGGAAAACAGTATGAAGTTTCCTTAAAAAACTAAAAATAGAGTTACTGAATGATCTAACAATCCCACTCCCTGAGCATATATCTGGAAAAAAAAAAAAAACTAATTCAAAAAGATACATCCACTTCAGTGTTCATAGCAGCACTATTTACAATAGCCAAGACATGGAAGCAACCTACATGTCCATAGACAGATGCCTGGGTAAAGAAGATGTGGTATATATGTACAACAGCATACTGCTCAGCTATAAAAAAAAGAATGAAATATTGCCATTTGCAGCAACATGGATAGACCTAGAGATGATCATACTAAGTGAAGTAGGTCAGACAGAAAAAGACAAATATCATATGATATCACTTATACGTGGAATCTAAAAAAAATGATACCAATGAGCTTATTTACAAAACAAACAGATTCAGGCATAGAAAACAAATTAATAGTTATCAGAGAAGAAAGGGGAAAGGGATAAATTAGAGGTTTGGAGTTAGCAGACACAAACTACTGTACATAAATAGAAAAACAACAGGGTCCTATTGTAGAGCACAGGGAACTATATTCAGTATCTTGTAATAACCTGTAATAAAAAGAATATGAAAAAAAATGTATAACTGAATCACTATGCTTTACACCAGAAACAACACAACATTGTAAATCAACTATAATTTAAAAAACTGGGCGGAGGACCTGAATAGAAATTTTCCAGAGACATACAGATGGCCAACAGATGTGTGAAAAGATAACTCGGCATCGCTATTCATCCGGGAAATGCTCATCAGAACCACAGTGAGATAACACTTCACACCGTCAGAATGGCTATTAAGAAAAAGACAACAAATAACAAATGTTGGTGAGGATGTAGAGAAAAGAGAACCCTTGTGCACTGTTGGTGGAAATATTAATTAGTGCAGCCACTGTAGAAGAGTGGTGGTTCCTCAAAAAATTAAAACTAGAACTACCATGTGATCCAGCAATTCACTTTTGGGTATTTTTCTGAAGAAAACAAAAACGCTAATTTGAAAAGATGTCTGCACTCCTACGTTCATTGCAGCATTATTTACAGTAGCCAAGATATGGAAAGTAAGTGCCCATCATCAGATAAACGGATAAAGAAATTGTGGTATCTATACAATGGAATAATACTCAGCCATAAAAAATGAAATCTTGCCATTTGTGACATATGGATGGATCTAGAAGGTATTACGCTAAGTGAAATAAGTCAGACAGAGTAAGACAAATACTATATGATTTCACTTATTGTAGAATCTAAAAAACAAAACAAAGGAACAAACATAACAAAACAATTAGAATCATAGATATAGAGAGCAAACTGGTGATCACCAAAGGGGAGGAGTGAGGGGAGGTTGGGCAAAATGGGTGAAGGGGATTAAGAGATACAAACCTTTAGTTATAAAATAAATAAGCCACAGGGATGTAATATACAGCATAAGGAATATGTTAATAATACTGTAATAACTGTATGGGGACAGGTGGTTGCTAAACTTACTGTGATGATCACTTCATAATATATGCAAATGTCAAATCATTATGTGGTACACCTGAAATTAACAAAATACTATAATCAACTATATTTCAATTTAAAAACCCCTGTACTTTTATTATAGGTCCTTAAATATCATTATAGTATGAGAACATACTGTTAGATTTGTTAATAGAATTTAAGCAGAGGTTTTTTTTTTTCAGATTGAAAAAGTATAAGGGACTTTAAAATGTTTCTTCCTTTAAAGATGAAAAATCAAGTCTTGAAAATTGAGAGTTTGCTTCCAGATCTTGAATTTATTTCTGGAGCCAGTAGACGTGCTTTGTCAGTTGTACTCTGTCTTTTTGCTTCTTTTTGGCGTCTTGACCTGGTGAAGACAGGAAAAAGCTATATTGTTCATCTCTGTGATGACATAGAGGTCACACAGAGGATACGGCTTTGGATCAGCGAGGGACCAGGTGGAATTCTGCTCTCAGTTTGGCCAGGCTTATCTACTTTTGGAGAGATGGATTGATTTTAACTCAAGACTTCGACCACTCTTTTTATTTGTTTTCGGTTTTAGAAACCCTGCAAAACATAAACCAAGTTATTTTTTCACCCACTTTTAATTTTGAAAGTTAGAGAAAAACGGAAAGAACAGTACATAGAACACCCAATATAACCTTCATGAGATCTGCCAGTTGTCAACTTATTGTCTTATTTCCTCATAACTAGATTCAGGATAAGCATTTTTGGCAAGAAGGTGGCTGGCGCATGTACTTAACTGTGTCACGTCAGGAGCCACATTGAGGTCAGTTCGTCCCACTTACTGGTGTTGCGAAGTGTGATCACTTGGTTGACAGGTCGTGGCTGCTGAGCTCTCCATTGTAAAAGTACAGCTTTTCTTTTGTAATTAGTAAGTAATCTATGAAGTAATAGTTTGAGACCTTGCGTGTGTCCTGTTCCCTAAGAATCTTTCACCCTGAGGTTTTAGCATCCATGAAAAAACTGCCTCAATCATTTATAACACAGTCATTGGGGATGGGAAAGGATTGAAAAATTGTGATGTTTTTATTATTCCTCCTGCCTTGATTGGTTGACAAATTTTTGTAAAGCCAGATTTCCCCCTATTTCTCTTTCTCTTTAAGGTATCCTTAAGGATGCATGAATTCTTAATGTTTTATAATTCATTTCTATCATTACTCTTCCTAAATGCCCTAAATCTTATCATTTTAATGAAAATACAGACTTTCCATTTGAAAAAACATTACATTGGGATTAAAATGCTAAAAATTTAAACTTTAGCATTACTAATTGTTATTTCACAGAATATTGAATATACTTCACCTACTTTAGTTATCACAATCATCGTTGTCTTAGAAGTTACAACAAAGATACCCTGTTTGCTGTAGGGAGGCATCGCTGTCCTTAATACTACTGATGTCTTGCCCGATTACGTGAGAAAGTCACAAGATCAGGACAAGCCAGGGCAGCTAGAGCCTTGCTTCATTCAGCACTGTGGCTTAAAAGTAGGCACTGTGTTATGAAAATCTAAGAGAAGACAAAGGGAACACAATGAGGCCCCAAAAGTGTTGCATTGTTCTTCTTTTTTAAACATTTTATTACGGAAAATTTCAAACATCCAAAAGTAGATAGAAAAAGATAATATAATCTCATGTTCCCATCACCTAGCTTCCATGATTTAATCTGTGGCCAATCTTATTTCATCTATATTTTTTTCACCGACTTATCCCTTCAATATTATTTTGAAATTCCAGATATTGTTTATATGTGTAAATATTTATATGTGTAAATGTTGTTTATATGTGTAAATATTATAGCCAATATTGTTACCCACCTAAGTTCATGATAATTTCTCATAATTGAATGCCCAGTCAGTATTCAGATTTCTGAAGCTCCAGTGTCTTTTTTTTTCTGCTGTTTTGTTGAATCTGGATTCAAGTAAGTTACACACATTGTGATTGGTTTTTGTGCCAGCTGTCTCTTATTTTATGGGTTCTACCTCCTTCTTGTCTCTTTTTCTTTTTCTTGCTATTTGTTGAGGAAATCATGCTGTTCTACAGTTTCCCACAGGCTAGATTTTACCGTTTGCACCTTGATCAGATTCAGGTTCATTATTTTTGAGATCACTTCATAGATGGTGTGTTTTTCCATAAAAAGACATTAATGCCTAACAGGCTCTCATTTCGTGATGTTGGTGGCCATTGCTGCACAATGCATAGATCCATTTATTCATTAGAGTCTTCAGAAATGGTGATTCTGAACCTGTCATTCCTTCTCCACTTCATGTCAGAATACCTCCTTCAGAGGAAACTTACTGGGAACCTCCCACTTGGTTACCCATGGGTAGACTTGATACAGCAAGGGCAGGGAAAATATACTTTCTTCTTAACTTATTTTTAGCCATTTTCAAAATCAGTTTTTTTTTTAAATACTCTGTCCAGCGACCAATTCATTTTTGTTGTTGTTGTCAGTATCATAATGAAGGTGCATATTGTTTAATCAGTATTTTTGTTTTATTTTGTTCGCTTGCTTGATCACAGACCAAACTGCCATTTTAGGGACCAGGTCTGGCTTCAGAGGCTCTCTCCTCCCTTAATAAAACAAAAACTGAATACCTCCAGGGTTTGGCTTTGGGTGAAAGACAGGCAAGGTCAGCGCCCAGATTCCATGACTCTTTATTGCACCTTGCACGTTGGAGGACTCATCCGCCTTGTCTTGGCTGTCTGGCATCCACCCTCACTTCCTGGTAACACTGCATTCTTTAGGGGAACCGCCTTTCCTCCGTCATGTGCCGTCTTGGGGGAGATAGTGCCTCTTCCCTCTCTTGAATGCTAAGAAGGTCCACAGCTCTGCTCTGGGTGCCTCCTGGACTTGGACTCTAGAGCAGAAACAGGAGGAGGACTCATCGCTGGCAGGAGCAGTGCCCTTTGCCCTTTGTGCTGCAGATCACTGCTGCGATGGTGCTGCTTTATCTCTGGCGCTCCCCTGGCTCTTGATTGTTTCCTAGCCTGTTCTGAGGCTTTTTATTGAAGTTGTGAGTGCCTACTATCATCCCAGTGAATCTCCATGTGCTTAAGATAAATAGAAGGCATGCGTTTGCTTTCAGTCAGCATCTCTGGATGATACAGTAATTGGCATCAGACAGTTGGTGTTACAGGGAATACATCCCCAGAGAGACACGGGAACTGGGGGATTCGTTATCCAACCAAGTTTAGGCAGTGAATCCAGGTAGGAAATCTAGCTGTTTCTGGCAGGCAGTTGCAAAACAGCTACCTCATCTGGTCACATGAATTCGCATGTCCAATTACAGCAAGCTTCTGAGCAACCGGATATGAAAAAGTCAGCGTGGTGGGGTGGCTGCTTCTGACAGCCTTGGAAAGTTTAAATTACGTGCTCAAATCTTCAGACCAACGTACAGAAATCTAAAGAATGTCATTTCTTACAGGTGGAGCACAGGGCAAAAGACAGATGTGTCTCCTGACTCAGTATGGCTGTTAAAGTTACTGTCCTGCCAGATTTAAAGTGTGAAAACTGGAGCACTGATTAGGACCCTGAGAACTGAGTTAAGTGGGAACAACTGAAGGGAGCAATTTCTTCACTTAGAAGGAGGGCGTTCCTTTTTTCCTTAAGACTTCTATCACCTGAGGGGTCAGCCTCTCAGGGAAAGCCAATAAGCCTCTTGCCACAGTGCTCTTTACTTCCAAACGCAGAGCCAGTGGGGAGAGCTGAGCATGCCCCCTGGCGGCCAAACAAAGAAATCTAACATGGAAAGAATTTGAGGACTGCCAATTTATGCCTACAAGAACTTTAGGAACATGTGAAGGAACAGATTTCGAATATGCTTTTGGAATATCATTGTGATGCCCTTATACAAGGTGATTCTAGCTTCATGTAACTCAAGAAGCTGGATGTGTTTTTAATAATTTGCAAAATTGGATTCAGGCCCACGCTGGATGAAGCCGAGACGCCAGGTGGCATTAGTGCAGTGCACAACAGTGGTTCTCAAACGTTTTTTCCATCAGAATCACGGGATAGCTTTAGAAAACAGATTACTGGGCCCCATCCCTGGAGTTTGTGATTCAGGAGGTTTCCGGGGAAGCCCGAGGATTTGTTTCCAACAAGTTCTCAGGTGGTGGTGATGCTGTGGATCCAGGGACCACACTCTGAGAACTGCAGGTATAGAGGGAGCAAACTGAACTGAGAGGCAGGAAGGTTGGAGTGGTTTGCCTGCGTAAATCCCTATTCACTGGCCACCTATCTGTCTTTCCCAAGATAAGCTAGACAACTATACCTTGACCCAAGATTTCAAACGTATGTTAGTGCTGGCTTCAAAGCACCCATGTAGTCTTTCTTATATAAATTATACCTTATGATTTTTTGACATTTCCATGGTGCAAAAACAATTGGAAATCAGTAGAAACTGTATTTCGAATTTTGAATGTGACTTTTCCCCGGGCTGGAGATCTGCAGTATATACTGTCCTGTGATGCAGGGCTCCCCATCAGCCACGCTGTCACAGGAGTAAACAGTCGACAAACTTACATTGTTCTGGACCCAGACAGCCATTCTGACTTTGCTTCCAGTACAGTATTTGATAAATGACATGAGATATTCAACACTTTATTATGAAATAGGTTTTGCATTAGATGACTTTGCCTGTCAGCTAATGTAAGTGTTCTGAGCATGTTGAAAGGCCAGGCTAAGCTATAATGTTCCAGAGGTTAGTGTATTAAATGCATTTTTGATTGATGATATTTTCAGTTTACAGTGGGCTTATCCAGATTTAACCCCATAAGCCAAAGATCTGTAGTTTCTTGCCTCATTGAGTTTCAGAAGTTTATTTATTTATTTATTTATTGATGTATACTGGATATAAAGCATCTGTCAGATATATGTATTGCAAATACCTTCTGGAATCTTGGCTTGCCTTTTCATTTTCTTATTGATGTGTTTCAAAAAGAAAATTTTAATTTAGATGAAATCCAGTTAATCGATCTGTGTGTTGGTGTTTTGTGCCTTTGGTGTGCTAAGAAATTTTGCTTAAACCAGGGTTACAAAGATTTTCTTGTGTGTTTTCTTCTGGAAATTTTATGTTAACTTTGATATCCTAATAATGTTGTCTTCTAATTCATAAACATGTATCTTGCCATTTATTTAGGTTTTCTTTAATTTCTCTCAGCATTGTTTTATAGTTTTCAGTGTCCAGGTCTTAAACATCTTTTGTTAAATTTATCCCCAGGTGTTTTGTTTTTTGATGCCACCTTTTTGTTGTTAAGTGGTATTATTTTTGATTTTTGTTTTTTCAGTTGTTGTTGCTAGTGTGTAGACATACAACTGGTTTTTGTACATTGGCTTTGAATTCTGTGAGATTGCTAAATTCATTTATTAGTTCTGTTTTTTTTTAATGAAAGTTTAGAATTTTCTCTGTCATGTCATATGCAGAAAAACAGCTTTACTTTGTCCTTACCAATCTGTATGCATTTTATTTCTTCCTCTTGCCTTGTGGCTAGAACCTCAGTGTGGTGTTGAATAGGAATTATAATACCGGGTATCCTTGCCTCATTCCCAGTGGTGGGGGGAAGCATCCAGTCTTTTTACCATGAAGTATCCTGTTAGCTGTATGGGGTTTCTGTTTGTTTGTTTTTGTTTTGTAGTTGTCCTTTATTAGTTTAATCCTAGTTCCTTGAGAATTTTTGTCATGAATAGATATTGAGTTCTGTTTAATGCACCTGTTGATATGATCATGTGGGTTTTTTCCCTTTTGTCTAATGTTAATATGATGTGTTATTACATTAAGTGATTTTCAAATATTGAGCCAACCTTGCAGTTTCTAGATGAACCCCAATTGGTCAGGACATTATATCTTTTGTATGTACTGCTTGATTGATTAATATTTTGTTGTGAATTTTTAATTTAATGTGTTCATGAGGGATATTAGCCTGAGGTGTTGAAATCACTTTCTGGGCCCTGGATGATTCTCCTCCCGCCCAGGCCGCCACATCAGCAAATCAAAACCTAGGTAACTATGTCTGAAGGTGCTTCTCCTGACTGGAAAAGCAGTATATCCCGTCAGCCAGTTCCCAAATGCCAGTCAGCTATGGGGTCTGTACAGTTGGCCCTCTGTATTGGCAGATTCCATATCCATGGATTCAACCAATCACAGATCTAACATTTGGGGGGCCATAAAGGTCCAGACACTTCCAAGAAGCAAAACTTGAATTTGCCTTGCCAGCAACTATTTACATAGCATTTACATTGTATTGGGTATCATAAATAATCTAGAGGTGATTTAAAGTGTACGGGAGGATGTGCAGAGGTTATATGCAAATACTATGCCATTTTATATAAGGGACTTGAGCATCTATGGATTTTGGTAGCCTCAGGGCGAGGAGGAGGGAGGAGTCCTGGAACTGATCCTGAGAATACCAAGGGACGCTGGACTTACTTCCTCGATCCTTATTCTTTATCCTTTGAAAGCTCCCTGCCTTCTGCCCCATTTTGCATTTCTCCACATGGAGATTGTCCGCATCATGAAGTGTTAAACTTTGTATCCTGTCTTTTTAAATTATTATTTTTTTTAAACAATAGTTTGCTTTCCTTGTAGTTTCTTTTCTGGTTTTGCATCAGGATAATGCTGGCTTCATAAAACCAATTGGGAAGTGTTCCTTTCTTCTACTTTCTGGAAACACTTGTGTAGAATTGATCTGTTTGTTCCTTAAATGTTTGGCAATGAAATCATTTGGGCTTGTGAGAAGGAAAAGGTTGGGCTGGGCCAAGACTGGGCTGGGCTAACTCATGAATTTTAAGTCTCACCTTGCTAGATGGGTTTCGGGTTACTGCAAGTGACCCTTTGCTTCCGCTTTTATGATACTGCCTAGCTGTACTCAGCCTATTGGTTGATAGACCCCGAGCTTGTAACCTAGAGGCGTTCAGAGCTTCGGAGTGTAAACCCCTCTAAGTCCGCCGCCATAATAAACCTCAGTACTCCAACCCTCTGAGTGGTGCTTGTTTCTTGGCTGGTCTGTCGTTTCCATAACATTTCTGGAGGCCCCAGCGAGATTCAGCCACACCGGCCCCTTGAGCCACTGGACTGGTGGCTCCGGCCAATCGGGGGACGAAACTCTGGTGACGAACAAGGTGGCGCCACCTGATGGTATTCCAGGTTCTCTTCCACGGCGGCGGCTCAGCCCCCCATGAGGCTGGACCTCAGCCAGACTTGGAGGGACGGACAGACTCACCAGGCAACCGTCCGGACAAGGTAGGACCACAGGAAAGGTCAGGTCCTGTCCCAGTGGACAGAGAGGAGGCTGATCCCCTCTTGCACCCGAATGGTGCACCAGGTTTCAGGATAATGTGGGAGGACTGTTGTTAACCTGTGTGTGTGTGTGTGTGTGTGTGTGTGTGTGTGTGTGTGTGTGTGTGTGTGTGTGAACATGCAGGCTGGAAAGCATGCGATCAGGCTTGAATTTGTAGCTCCACAGCCTCTGGCTATGGAGTTCAAGTGAGTCCCAACCTGAGGTTCCATGGTGACCTCTTACTGCTCAGGGCAGTATTGACCCCTCAGGGTATTGATCGGAGTCAGCGGTTTATACTGACCCGCCAAAGCTAAGAGGCACCTTCATCCCTGCGAGGGGAGCAGCCAGACGGACGCAGAGAAAACCCTCCCTTGTCTTGTCTGAGACACCGGCACAGGGTGGCCACACCGGCAAGGAAAGGGACATAAACCAGCCTATGAGTCAGCGCCCCCGTGCCCCTAGAGGCTAGGACGCCATTTCTTTGAGAAAGTCTCTTACCTAACCTGGTCACACAACACCCGAGACTTCTGTCCCAGCTCCTGAACCGACCTAACGCGTGTCCCTTTTGCCTAATCTCAGACCCTCAGGACTTGAGTTTAGAACAGATTTCTTCAAGACTGGGCTCACCCGGCCTTAGAAGTCCCCTTTCCAGTCTATTTGTTTAGCCATCAACTGTCAGTCCCAGTCCCTTGGTATGTTCAGGATATAAGGAGGATTTGGTGAGGAAGCCCCTGGAGCTAGCTCTTGCCTTGGGCTTCAGAGACATCAGCCGTGGTTGGAACCCGGACTCTCTGACCAAGTTAGCCTTCAGGCGATTCATAGAGCCAGCAAGAGAGCGGTCCTTCTGGGAGCTCCTGTGCTTTGAAGAGTGGAGAAGGAGGAGATATAAAGGCTACCTTCCCAAGCACCCAAAGCAGCAGGCCTACCACCCTTAAAACGCCGAGACAAAATGGGAGGCTCGAAGTCGAACCCACCATCCTAGACTGCATGATTAAGAGTATCTAAAAGGGGTACACAGGAGACTATGGAGTTCGAATGACCCCTGGAAACCCCCGCACCTTGTGTGAGCTCTAATGGCTGACCTTTGGAGTCGGGTGGTCCTCAGGAGGAACTTTGGACCTAGCAACAATGCGAGCAGTCTATCGAATAATTACTGGAACCCCAGGCCACCCAGACCAATTCCCTTACATTGACTCCTGGCTGAATGTCGCCCAGACTCTACCCCATGGATTCGGTTCTGCACGAATGGACCTGGACAATGCAAGATATTAGCAGCCCAGGCGGTCCAGGCCAAGAAGACAGACAGAGAAAAGCCTATTTTCCAGGGAGACATAGAGGACGAGAGGTGCCTGTCCCCTCCGTATGTCCCTGGGGCACCGACAACTCCCATCCCACTGGAGAGACTGCCACCTCTGTGTCACCACCTCCCCAACCTGAGGATCCAGAGGCAGAGCCCAGCCCCCAGCCTGAGCCGGTAGGAAGGAGACTCCGCTCAGCACAAGCCGGGAGGCCAGCACCACTGGCCCTCCAATGCCGCTGCGGGAGACACATGGGCCACAGCAAGTTGGGGAAGACAGGACTGTCCAACCTGGGCACCCCGTACTCTACTACCAACCCTTTAGCACCACAGACCTTCTCAATTGGTGCCATCACACTCCTTCCTACTCTGAAAAGCCACAGGCTATGTTTGACCTCGTAGAGTCTATCTTCCACTCTCACTGGCCCACCTGGGAAGATGTCCGCCAGCTGCTTCTGACCCTTTTCAATACGGAGGGGAGGAGACGCGTTCTCACTGAAGCATGAAAATGGCTGCAGGGCCGAGCCCCCGGGGACACACTGGATACTGAAGAGTAGGCCATGACACGGGCCCCTGGCACCAGACCAAATTGGGACTTTAACACCCAGGAAGGGAGAGAAGCACTGCGTGAGCACCTGGAGGCCATCCTACAAGGGCTAAAGGCGGGAGCCAAGAAGCCGACTAATATGTCTAAAACGACCACGGTGACCCAGAGGCCAGACGGAACCCCCACTGACTTCTATGAGAGACTGTGTGAAGCGTTCCGAGTCTATACTCCATTTGATCCTGAGGCCCAAGAAAACCAGCGGATGGTCAACGCTGCCTTCATAGCCCAATCGTGCCCAGATATATGCCAGAAACTCCAGAAACTGGATGGGTTCACAGAGATGAACTCTACACAGCTGCTGGAAGTAGCAAACAAGATTTTCGTAAATCAAGAGCAGGAAGCCCAACGAGAGACAGACCAGCGAATGAAGCAGAAAGCCGCACTCCTTGCAGCAGCCCTGGGGAAAATGGGCTTCAGCCAGAATCCCGCACCACCCTGGAGGAGGGGACCCTGACCCCGGATGCCCTCGAGTCAAGACCGTGTGCATACTGCCGGGAGACAGGACACTGAAGAACAAGTGCCCAAATAGAAAGGATGGGGAGAGAGCACCCCTCAAGAAGCCTACCTACCACGGGAACCGCCAACTGAAAACCTCACTGGACTGGCTGGAATCGACTCGGAATAGGAAGGGCCGGGCTCCTTGCCCCTGGCCCCCTGGGAGCCCAAGGTTGAAATGTTGATGGGGGCCAGCCAATGACTTTTATGGTAGACACAGGATCAGAATATTCTGTGGTGACCCAGCCTATAGCTCCCCTAACCAAGAAAAAGGCGACCATTATAGGGGCTACTGGGGACTCGACTGCCCGCCATTTCTGCCAACCACAATCCTGCCAAGTAGGGGGCCATCTAGTGACACATGAATTTTTATACTTGCCGGAATGCCCAATGCCATCGGAAGAGACCTTCTATCTAAATCGGGGGCTCAAATTACCTTCGTCCACAGGAAACAAGCACATCTGATCCTACAGGAAGGGTCTATGATTCTAGCCATCTCGGTTCTCCAAGAGGAAGAGTGGCGTCTGTATGAGAGTAGAGAACTTCAGGAGAATCCTAACAAACTCCTGGAAGAGTTTCCATTAGTCTGGGCTGAAAATGGAGTGCCAGGCTTGGCACATAATCAGGCACCACTGGTGATTGACCTCAAACCTGGAGCCAGCCCTGTCAGGCAGAAGCAATATCCCATGCCTTGAGAGGCCCACCAAGGAATCCAGGAGCATATACAGCACTTCTGACAAGAGGGGATCCTAACTGAATGCAGATCCCCTTGGAACACAACGTTGCTCCCAGTAAAGAAAGTGGAGGGAACAGACTATAGACCAGTTCAGGACCTACGGAAGGTCAACAAAGTAACCATCACCATACACCCAGTGGTGCCAAACCCATATACTCTCCTAGGCCTCATTCCCACAAGTGCCAGATGGTTCACTTGTCTGGACCTTAAAGACGCTGGTGAGCCAACCCATATTTGCATTTGAATGGGAGGATCCTCCTACAGGTAGGAAAACCCAACTGACCAGGACGTGCCTTCCCCACAGGATTAAAAACTCACCCACCCTATTTGGAGAGGCGCCAGCCGCAGACCTTGTAAAATTCCCTGGGGGAACACCGAGATGCCCCCTGCTCCACTATGTGGACGATTTGTTACTAGCCAGTCCAGATGGAGAAGGTTGTTGGAGAGGAACTCGAGTCCTCCTGGAGTTACTCCAGACGACGGGATAGAAGGTCTCATGGAAAAAGGCCCAAATCTGTAAGAAAACAGTCAAATTCCTGGGATTCATTATCTCAGAAGGACACTGAGCCTTGGGGCCAGAACGAAACCAAGTTATCTGCGCTGTACCGATACCACAAACGAAAAGAAAAATACGGGAGCTCGGGAGCTCGTAGGCGCAGCCAGTTTCTGCTGGATCTGGATCCCTGGGTTTTCAAGGATAGCCAAGCCCCTCTACGAGGCAACTGCCAGGTCAGGAAAGGAAACCCTCAAGTGGGGAGCTGAATAAGAGAATGCCTTCAGGCAGCTAAACTATTAACCCAGGCCCCGGTATTGGGCCTGCCAGATGTGACACGGGAATTCAGCCTGTTCATACACGAAAGATCGAATTTCTCTCCGAGTCCTGACGCAGCACGTGGAGCCATGGCAGCGCCCAGTGGCCTATTTGTCCAAAAGACTGGACCCAGGATGGCCACCCTGTCTGTGGGCCCTCGCTGCCACAGCCCTCCTGGTCAGTGAGGCAGACAAACTCACGCTGGGGCAGACTTTAAACGTAAAAGTGCCCCACTCTGTGGTGACCCTGATGAACGGCCCATGTTTAAGTGGGTAACTACTGCAAGGATGACCCACTACCAGAGGCTTCTATGCGAGAATCCCAGGGTGCGCCTGGAGACTGCGAACCTTAAACCCAGCCACTTACCTGCCCGAAGGGGAAGGACAGCCTGACCATGACTGTGAGGAAGTCATTGAAGAAGTATATGCAAGCAGGCCTGATCTGACCGACACGCCCCTGCAGAACCCAGGCCTGGAGCTCTGTACGGACGGCAGCAGTTACGTGCAAGATGGGCAGTGGCGGGCAGGATATGCCGTCACAACAACCTGCGAGGTGATCAAGGCAGAACCCCTTCCCCCGGGATGGTCTGCCCAACTAGCAGAGATTTGGGCTCTGGTCCAGGCACTAAGAGAAGGGCGAGGAAAGCGAGTCAATATATATACAGACTCCAAATATGCTTTTGCAACCCCACACGTACATGGAGCCGTCTGTAAGGAGAGAGGACTCTTGACTGCTGGGGGAAAGGATATCAAGAACAAAGAAGAAATTCTACAGTTACTGGAGGCAGTATGGGATCCGAAGGAAGGGGCTGTTATCCATTGTAAGAGACACCAAAAAGGAAATGACCCTGTGAGCCAAGCTGTTAAAGTTGCAGGAATCATCCCATGGATTCATCACTCCAGGATTAAGATGGTGACTCCATTCCAGGCAGAAGGTCCCGGGAGAGCTGAGAGCGTCCCGGGAGATCCACTCAGGCTCAAGATCTGGAGAACCCAGGAGAAAGACTACAAGCCCTGCTCTAGCCACACCCGGAGGCTGGCTAGTCAACGCACGGCCGAAGCTTGAGGAAAAACTACTGAATGTACTCCTCTTGTGCCCCCTTACCCCTTTCCTTACTTGCTATATTAGCCTGCCTACTAGTGGTGGGGCTGGCCAGCACTGCTCCACCTGACTGGAGCATAGGCCAAAAGATCTTGACAGCCCTTTTATACTTTGTTGTAAGTAGCTCTCTCACGATGGCAGTGTGTCTAAGATAATAATAAGGCTGATGTTACTGGCGCTAATGCCTTCACTTCCCTGGGCTTCGCAATGCACTTGCGTTGAACCAAGTACCAACCTGGATTCACAGCTTATACCTATCAGCCGAGTCAATGACTCAGCTTCAGAGTGCACATATCGGGGCAGGCCCTACTGGATTGGTACGGTCAAGGCTTCCTCTGTATCTGGCATCAAGTGCTATGGCACACCAGGCAAGCCGGTGTGCTAGACCAAGCACACACATTATGGGACGAGTGGTGGAGGAGGGGTACAAGACCAGGCACGCCGGCAAGCAGTCCAACAAGCAGTCCAGAGGCTGCATCAGAAGTGATTGCCTTGCCGGGAGCCCATAAGACTCCCGCCTTTAGCCGAGCCTCGGAATCTAGCTCCACAAATAGATGGGCTGTTGGCCGCGGTCCACGGAATTAATCATTCCAACCCAAACCTAGCAAAGGATTGCTGGCTGTGCTTGCTTCTCGGCTCCATCCAGCACCTGGCTCTGCCTTTGGCAAACCTCACTAAGGTTTTCACCACGACTAACGGTGATGCCGCTGCCACCGCTAGGAGTCCCAGGCTAAACTGGGTACAGCTCACCTACAAGGCACCAGAATGTCATTTCAACAATGGAACCAATCTGTTAGGAGGCTATCTGACCATAAATCAATGTCATAAAACCCCTCACTGTATGAGTCAGGGCTGCCAACCCACACAGGGAAGGTGTTCTAATAACGGGACTTACTTCGTGTGTGGTGAGTTTGCCTACCAATGCCTCCCCGCAAATTGGACAGGGCTGTGTGCTTCAGCCTACCTCACCCCCCGGGTGGATATTTTGCCCAACAACCAGAGTCTCCCTATTCTGGTTGTAGCTCACCAGCAGCCGCAGAGAGTAAAGTGGGCTGTACAACTAATCCCTTTGCTCGTGGGGCTGGGAGTGGCGACCGGGGTGGGCATGGAAATTGGGGGCATAACCTCATCCTCTTATTACTGTTATCAGCTCTCAAGGGAGTTCAATCAGGACTTCCAACGTGTGGCAGAAACCCTGGGGGCTCTGCAGAGTCAGACTGACTCCCTGACCAAAGTGGTCTTACAGAACAGGAGGGGTCTGGACCTATTCACGGCCAGAGAGGGGGGACTGTGCCTCTTCCTAAATGAGGAGTGCTGTTTTTATGCCAACCAATCAGGAATTGTCAGAGGGATGGTCCAAGAGTTACAGGACCGGGTGGAATGGAGAAAATATATTTCGGACAAGGGCCCATGGACAGGCCCCTGGGACTGGACCTCCTGGCTGGCACCATTCATAAGCCCCTTGCTCCTAATCTGTGCAGCTCTACTATTTGGGCCCTGCATCTTAAACGTCCTGACCCGTTTTTTCAGCGAACGGATAGAGGCTATAAAGCTCCAGATGTTAGCCTCCAATTATGAGCCTCTGCACCAGATGGAGGATGGTGCCTACTCCACCCTGGGCTGTGAAAACATCAAGAGGGGGGAATGAGAAGGACGAGGTGGGCTGGGCCAAGACTGGGCTATGCTAACTCATGAATTTTAAGTCTCACCTTGCTAGACTGGTTTCGGGTTACTGCAAGCGACCCTTTGCTTCCACTTTTATGATACTGCCTAGCTATACTCAGCCTATTGGTTAATGGACCCTGAGCTTGTAACCAACCCTATAAAGCCTCACGCACACGTCCTAGAGGCGCTCAGAGCTTCGGAGTGTAAGCCCCTCTGAATCCGCCGCCGTAATAAACCTGAGTACTCCAGCCTCCGAGTGGTGCTTGTTTCTCGGCTCGCCTGTCGTTTCCGTAATATTTCGTCCTATCTTGATCCCATTCCAGCTACATGTCATCCCCAAGAAAGCAGTCCCTCAGTAACTTCTGTCAGAGCAACCACAGTCAATCTGACTATAGGGACTGCCTCTCACTAATCAAATGAGACTGATTTTTTCAGCCAAGAGCTCTAACAAGGGTTTTATATTTACACTATTTTATGTATACTATAACCTAAA
This sequence comes from Camelus dromedarius, assembly GCF_036321535.1. Classification (NCBI taxonomy): domain Eukaryota; kingdom Metazoa; phylum Chordata; class Mammalia; order Artiodactyla; family Camelidae; genus Camelus; species Camelus dromedarius. Next base: position 66,170,005 of record NC_087448.1, on the reverse strand, counting down.
ATCCCAGTAATTACAGTGAGGGACTTATCGCTCCAGAAACCAAAATATCGTGTGTCCTCACCGAGCGCAGGGGTTCGGCAGACTGCTGCCCTGGGCTAAGTCCAGCTTGTTGCTGGTTTTGTTTGTTGGAGCACAGCCGCACCCGTTCTCTTCTGCATAGTCTGGGGTGCGCTGTGCTAGGACAGCAGGCCTGTAAGTAGCTGGGACAGACTGTGTAGCCCACAAAGCCGAGCGAGTTTCCTCTGTGGCCATTTACAGAAGTTGCTAGTCCCTGGTGTAGAGCAGTGACTCTCGACCCTGGCCGCGTACTGCAATCACCTGAAGAACATTGGGAAAAGTACTGCTGTTCACCTCCCACTCCCAGCAGGTCTGAGTTAGTCGGCCTGGGCTGCACCCTGGGCGCTGGCAGTGGTAAAGCCCCCCAGGCGGTTCTGCCTGTAGGTTGAGACTGGAACTCGCAGGCCTTGGATGAGGCTCGGTGCTTGCATTTGTTTACCTGCCTGCCCCACACTGGTTATTTGCCTGGGCTTTTAGGGGTGAGAAGCACGCATCCAGGGCAGCAGTTTCCAGATCTGAATGTGTGTCAGTCACCAGAAGGAGGTTATTAAAAGAGATTCTAAGACCTTACTCCAGACCAACTGAATTAGAAATCTCCAGAGATTTAAAAAAATTCCTCGGGTGGTTCTGAGATACAGACATGTCTTTAAAAGAGACTGAACCTAGGGCACCTTCTTATTAGCAAGAGTTTTGGGTACGGAATGAGTAACCAGAGGATTCTTTAGTGAGCACAGCAGCAGAGAAGAGGGATTTCTTGAGTTGTGCAGTGCAGGCTCTGGATGATCCTACTGAATGGTCCTGCCTTGTAGAGACAGAAATACACCCTCTCTAGTGATGAAAAGAGTGTGTCTCTATTAGATATGGTATAGCTAACCCCCCTTGTACAGTGGTAGGGGAAAGTGTTGTCAGGGAATAGGTTCTTGCCTTGCACAGGAAGGAATTCAGGAGCAAGGCATAGTAAAGTGAAAGCAAGTTTATTTAGAGAGAGACGCACTCCGAAGACAGAGCGCGGGCCGTCTCACAAAGCAAGAGAGAGCGCAGCCACCAGGGCGGAGTTGTTAGTTTTTACGGGCTCGGTAATTTCATATGCTAATAAGCAGGAGGATTATTCCAGCTACTTTGGGGAAGAGATGAGGATTTCCAGGAAACATCCCCCGGCCCCCTTTTTGACCTTTTATGGTCAGCCTAGGAACTGTCATGGCGCCTGTGGGTGCACCATGAGGCTCAAGGTCTTTCGGAAGTCAAATCTTCCACCTTCTTTATTCTTACCAGTTTGTCCTGTCCTCAACTGCTGAGTCATTCCTTCAGTGGTTGTGCCCTGCCCACTTCCCTCCTGTCTCAAAAGGAACATGTTTTTCCTTTTGGTTCCTCTTTATATGGACTTCCTTAGAAACAAGTCATTCCATTAACATTCTTTGTTCAGATAATTAGATAATCAGGTCACATTATAGGAGGTAAGATCATAGCTCCTCCCAACCCACCTTGTGTCTTGACTGTATTACCCCATCAGCTCGCGTGCTTCTCTAGGCTCCTCAGTGTCACATTTACTAATCATCTCTTAGGATGGACGGTTTGGAGATGGCTAAGCCCATTCGTGCTATATTTCTGCCCTGGGCCACCTCAGTCCAATCCCCTGATATACTTACTGCATCTCAAATGGTTCTTCTCAGGTGAGAAACTGTTAATCCTCCCACAGTATTAAACTATCCCAGCAGTGTCCCCGTCAGTTCAGATGGAATGTGTAAAATCAGGGGAGGCTGAGCTGGAAGGGACCTTGTTATAGATCTTTTCTAAGCTCAGAAAAAAGCAATCTTGGAGGCAGTTGGGTACAGATAGTGCTAATGTGGGTTTTTTGCGGGGGGGACCCTTCATACTGTACCTGATACAATTCTCGACATTGGATTTGTAATCTGTCACATGTACACTCTAGCTGTGAAGAACCTCAGCACTGCCAGATCCACCTGTCCAGCACTGTTCCTAGTGGTAGCTAAATAAACGCAGTCAGGTGAAATCTGAGCCTTGCCTCCCTTGTCTATAAAAGGGGGAAAATGAAAATCTACTTTGCAAGGTTATTAAGAGGATAAAATAAGTTGATATGGAAAGCATTTTGTAAACTGTAAAGTACTTTTTCTTTTCATTTGGGAAGAGCATTAACAGAAAGTAAAACAAAAGTGAATCAGTCAATCTGAGAATAGCCGGAAGACATTAGCCAAACCTAAAAGGAATGGTCTTGGAAATAAGAATTTCTGGTATTTTAAATTATGAGTGCCACTTGCTAGTCAAGCAGTCACTGATTACCCTACAGGAAAAGCTGGAAGCAGTGCTATGAAACAGAAGACTCTACTTTTAAGAGATTACAAAGGAGTTAATCATGTAGGTGTCCTTCAAAACATTTGTGTTATTACATATGGAAACTTCGAAGATGGGAGATATTGAAGGACCTGTGAAAATACTATAAACCAATTTATAATGCATATGGGCTAGCACAGGTTTCAGTTTACTTGCAAGGCTGGCTTAATGACTGTGGCATGCTATCATTGGTTACTCTCATAATGCATTATATATAACTTTAAATGATTTTTACAAGTGAAAACACAATTTTGTAGTCATTTAGTTCAACATTTATTGAGGAATCGAAGATTGTTCCTGTCCTCAGGGTGCCCATTGTCAAGTAGGGGAGACAGATTTTACAAGACAAGGGAAAACGCTAGGATGGAAGCACGCACAGAGCGCGGTGGCGGGCCTGTGGGTGGAAAGCCACACAGAGGAAGCAGAAGCTATACTTTGGCTGAGACTTGAACGTTTTAGGGAGGCGGGAAGGCCAAATGGAACACTGTGTGCAAAGACAGGAGGCTGGAGAGGATGCGGTGTTTTCAGGGACCCTGGCGGTCCCGGGGTGAGTGTAAGGCAGGAAGAAATGGATATCCTTTGAAAGAAGGAATGAATACTGGCTCTGTAAATACTAATCACTTAACATCATCATTGGCTTTTTACTTGGTTTTTAAATTTCTTTAGAAACTTATCTTTTTTTTCCAGTCACCCCTGTTTTACTTACAGAAATATTATCATTCGTGTCACTGATGAAACATACTAGGAAAAGTAAAAACATGGATTCTTTAAAGTGCTTCACTTTTAAAGATTTTTGCATCTACTGAAAGCTTTGACTGTCACCAGCACTTTGGTGGACTCTATAAAACAAAGCATTACCCAAGCAGAGGTAAAACTATATTGTAAATATTCAAAACTTCTATCATTTTTCCTATCAGTGAATGAGTCATCATAATTTTCAACAGTTATGCCTTCAAAGTCCTTGAGAGAGGTCAGAAACCCATTTTGCAGGTGAAGAAACTGAAGCAAACAATCTCAATCTCCTGGAGTTTATCAGGGAGATTATCACTTTTGATTGTATCAAGTTTCCTAGTCCAGCCTTATACCAATAAATTTGTTTTCCTTTAAGTCCAAAAGTGGTAAGTGCCTTGAGATTTGTTCTTCTGTGTGTTGGAAATATCACATGATCTTCATAAAGTGCTCAAAGTGCATGGTACTCCAAGAAGCTAGAGCCAGGAACTATTTCTCTGACTGCTTAGAAGAAAGGACTTGTAGTATTGATTATTCATGAAGTATTGATTGTGGAGCTAGTTTATATTCTTCAGAAGTAAGAGTATATGATATGTGCATTTGGGTTTTTTTGAATCACAACTAATCATCTGTCTGAAGTGTCTTCACTGGGTTCTTCTTGTACGAGGAGGACGTGGCTTCCCGCGTTCCTGCTGATGCACTTGACGGCACTGCCAGAGCAAACGAGACATTTACAAACTGCGATGAAGGCCATACATAATAATCTGTGTTCCATCTTTTCCCTCGTTACATGGCTTTTAATAAATTATGCAGCGGAGGAACATACTGATATTTTGAATCAACAGACTTGTTACGCATAGCTCTCTGAAAATAAAATCTACATGAGTTCTTTCTCTTCCAGATTCCTAAGATGTCCATCTGTCCCACTGTCTACTCTGTGCAGTCCACACAAAATAGTTACAGCTAAAGCTATTACTGAAGTTCATGTTTAATACTTATAACTGCAGCTAGGACAGGAAGACATCTGGAAAGAATTAAAGTAGCATGTAATTTTCATTTTAAAAATATTGAACAACGTAGGGCTAAAAAATCTCAGAAGACCACCTACATTTACATTAGAAGCATTATTAAAAGGATAATGACCTTTTAGCCCTCTGTGCTAATTTTTCTAGTTATTAAAAGTCATATGTGTTCATAACAGAATATTTATAAATATATGAAGAATAAAACTAAAATAACCCATCCTTCTACCTCCTTTAATAAGAATGTAATTCTTATTAAAGTCATTTTTCTTGATATGTATGCACCATCATTTTTTTTTTAACCATTTCCTGTTGGCCATTTTGGTCATGACAGTTTTTTTGTTTTTTGGTTTTTTTGCCATAATGAACTTCTTAAAATATAAATGTTTGATATTTCTGACCATTTCCGTAGGATAAGTTTCTAAATGGAATCACTGGTTCAAATACTATGAACTTTTTTTTTTTGAAACTTCTGATACACGTTCATGAATTGCTTTCCAAAAATGATCATGCTGATGACACCAGTACCAGCAAGGTACAGGGCTGACGGTCTCATCGTGTGCTCACTAGCACAGCAAGGAGTTTAATTTTGCCAGTGCCATCAGCAAATAGTCTCTTTTTGAAAAGACACCGAGTAAAAATTGCCTTTCAGCACAACCACAGAGGAGCCGTAAATACTACTGTAGTCCGCCTTACGCAGATCAGTGTTCCAGGAGACCCCGTGTGCTGAGGTCCCACTCTGAATGGCACGTGGGCCCGTCCCTTAGGGAGTTCTCAGCTGCGGGGGAGTTTTAACGCCGGTGCGCATAGGTGCCTTTTCCCTCCAGGGAAAAGGGGAGAACAGGTGCCAGACCGTCGTGCCCCACCTTCCGTGCTGGGCGGCAGCCGCGGGGGCTGGACAGAGCCCAGCAGAGGCAGACGGTGAGCTCTCACTCAGCGCCGGGGCCCCAGAGAGTGTGTCAGATACACTTGCTTGTGCGTTTTCACAACCACTTCTCTACTGGCTTCCACTTTTTGTTAATTAAAAGGCAGAGGGGGAAATACATATTTCTCATAAGTTTATGCCTCTTGTCTATCTTTTTATTCTATGTACTATTCACAAATAGAATTTTGTACTTTGTATTTATTTGGATATTTACATTTAAAAGGAAGTCATTAAAAAAAAGCCAACTCTCTGGAAAGAGAATTCTTAATATTCAGTGTATGCTCTCTGCTCTTGTCATTTAATCTATATAATAAAGTGTATCTTCCTGATCTACTGAAATTATGTTGAGGGTAGGAAAACACACAGTATAAATATATATCTGATATATAGGGAAAAAGATATATCTTCCTGTACTGATCTTTGACTTTAAGGGAATATTACACTCTAGGATATCATAGTTTGAATATATATATATTTTTTTTCTTAGATGCTAATTTCATCAGTTGTTCATATTTAAAGATGAGGTAGCTTCTCAGAGGTTAGCCTAGTCTGTCTTCTAGTTCTGGCTGGCCACGTCACTCTCTCTTTCTTCCTAAGTCTCCAAAATTATTGACAGATGTCTTCACATCTAAAACTTCTTGAGAAAAGTACATTCGGAGGCAAAACTTCAACAGATCTATGTAATTGTACTGGCAAGTTCAGGGAATTCCTCAATCCATCTCTCCTTTGATAAAAGGATGAAAAATAATTACATACCATAGACTGATGGCTGGGATTAGTAATAAAACGGCGGAGAGCAGAAAGACGAAACCTTTGTGCCAGGCCACGGTGGCTGAATAAATTCCATTGAAAGTAGAAACTGCAGTGACTCCGCCAAGTGTTTCTAAGAAGGCAATACAAGCAAACAGGGTACCTGTTGGGGTTGGGGTGTGGAGGGAGAAAGAGAACAGGCTGAGTTGCACAACAGCGAACACAGATAATGGAGCAAACTTACAATGCAAACACAGGGGAGCTGCTTGTGAGGGAAAGCTATTCCCTCAAATCCCTGAGAACTCAGCAACCCATTTTGTGGGTGAAGAAACTGAGGTCAGGACTTCTTCTCGGACCTGAGGTGAGAGGAGTTGGAAACACCGAAGTTCCAGTGTCAACAGGGCAAAGCTAAGAGGTACCAGATGCTGAGCCAAGTGAAATCTGCCACATCTCCCCTCCCTGCCAAGTCTTCCCTCCCTGCCACGTCTTCCCTCCCTGCCACAGCCTCAGACGCAGCCACAATGCTCCTGAGGCTCCAGGGGCCACCGTCCCCTCTCGGTCCCTGCGCTCATCTGTGACACACACTGTAAGGGCAGGATGGCTCCCCGTGAGCAATGTCCCATCAGGGGCCTTTTGAAATGTAAAGTCAGATCTAACAAGAGTGACAGGTGCAGGCCAAGAGAGGTGATTGTATCATATGTTCTGCAGTTTGAATTTGATCACTCTTCCAAAGTGACAAAAAATTCAGTCATCACAAGATTCCTGCAAGTTTGACTCATCAAGTAACTAGGTAGGTAACTACCAGTGCTCCAGTGAAGATTATACCACAGTTTGACGTTAAGTAATTCTTTAAAACGTCTTTTTCTGCCTGACCTGCCTACAACGCCTCCCCTCTGAGGGAGTCCGAGGTCCTTCCTGCTGGCCCCACAGCGGGTGTGGGAAAGGGCAGGCCCTGGGTCATCGACCAGGCAGCCCGAAATGGCCGCGTGGTCAGTGCGGGCTCACAACCAGGGGAATGGTCATTATTCTACAGTTTTTAGTTTTGTCTGGAATCCAAGACCATATTGACTGAAGACTTAAACCTCCAAAAGCTCACTGGTCATTTTGATGTAATTTTCTTCCCCCTTTTCAAACTTTGCATCACTAAAAACGTGCCGGCTGGTTTCAGCTCTGTGCGGCTCCTGCAGTGGTTTCTGCAGACTGTCTGTAAGCCCCTGGGCCTGTTCCCTGCTTTGCCGAGTGTACTTTTCCAGGATGAACTGTAATGCGCTTTTTTTACAGACAGTGCAGATCATGTAAATTCTGTGATTGGGCTGGTAGGAAGGAAAAGGCAAGCTTGATGATCACCTTCTTAACTAGGTTATGGTTTTCATGTCTATGCTCTGATCTTCCCCATGCCCTTGACCTTTTAGACTGTATTGATTTTTATCTATTTAAACTTTCACTCTGTTATATGTATTCTTCACATTGCTTCAAATGCTTCATTGAGCAGCAGGACACATGTTCATAAAACACACATCTCTCTGCAGAGTACTGGGTTATCGTTTACGTGTCTTCTTTTGACTGGAATGAAAGTTCTGTCAATGCCAAGTGCATATCTGCTTTGTTCACGGCTGTGTCCCCAGGGCCTAGTTGTGCTGGCACATAGTAGACATTTAATACCTGTGTGTCAAATGAATGAATAAAAGCTTCATTCAAGGACACAGTTATCAATAATCAAGTAGCGTATGGACTTCCTGCCTCCATGATTTATGATGATACAGTAAGTCAGTTTAACTGGGAAGGTGTCCTCTTACTTGTCTAACAACATTATCATTTCATTTTATTTCTGACCCCTTGCTGCAGCCAGGGACAGGGTCACGGAGGACAGACTGCCCGGTACTAATCCTGTTACCCGACGGCTTGCGTCCTTCCTTGTCGGGAACTCGGTGGGGCAGTGCTGTGCTCTGACACAAACAACCGTACTCCTATGAAGTCACTCCAGCTTGCTGCTGAACTCCCCTGAGCAAGGCAACTGGTTTAATGGTTGCTGGGGATAAATTGGAATAAATACAAGTGCAGTGTAGTTTATTTTCTAAACTTTAAAAAAATCCAATAGACCTCAGAACTCAAGTCTGTTTTTACTGTGTTCCAGTTCATAATCTCGACTACACAGGTGATGATGAGCCAAGAGGAAGTCTGGGGTGGCCCTGGCCAAGAGTTACACAGCTGTGTGGAGCACAGAGATTTCAAAATAATTGCCAAGTCACTTTACTCCCCTTTCGGAGAGAGGAGACGGGGGAGGCATCTGAAAACCTCTGCAGCATTTCCTTAATCCTCTGATTATTTTAAGGTGCCTAATGTTTCACAAAAATTATCCATTAAAAAAAATAATGATGGGGGGAGGGTACAGCTCAGTGGTAGACTGCATGCTTAACATGCACGAGGTCCTGGGTTCAATCCCCAGTACCTCCATTAATAAATAAATCTAAATACCTCCTCCCAAAAAATCAAAAAATAAAAATGAAAAAGAAAATTAAAAAAAAATGATAAATGGAAATATATTCAGTTATGTAAATTTTAATACCACCAAAAGGATTTCTTCGTTTGCAGTTAAGAATTAAGTGAGTGAGCTATACTAGAGCTATGGGATCACAGTCCAGTTATCGCAATTCAGAGTAAGAAATGCCAAACTGTAAAATAAGCATTTTTAATGTCACTGTATTTAACAGTATGAAATGACTTTTAAGAAAGCCTTTACAGAGAAACTAAACTAAACCAAATATAAATAAAAATAAATGATACATTCTGACAAGTCTGTTTTAGCTCGAAGGAAAAGCAGGTAGATTTTTCTTTTTTCCCTGAATAGCTCTATTGAGATAGAATTTACATACCATAAAACTCACCCTTTTAAATTGTACAGTTCAGTGGTTCTTTCTGTGTTCAGAGTTGGGCAGCCATCATCACTGTCTAATTTTAGAAGATTTTCATCACCCAGAAGGAAACTCTGTGCCCATTAGCACTCACTCCCCTTCTGCCCAGCCCCTGACAAACACTAATCCGATTTCTGTCTATATGGATTTGCCTTTTCTGGACATTTTGTATAAATGGAATCATATTTATATGATAATATGTGGCCTTCTATGACTAGCTTCATTCATTTAGCCTAATGATTTCAAGGTTCATCCCTGTTCTAGGGTTTATCAGTACTTCATTTCTTTTTATTGCAAAATCATATTTCAGTGGACAGACATAGCACATTTTGTTTATCTGTTCATCAGTTCATGGACATTTGCATTGTTTATGCTTTTTGGCTGTTATAAATAATGCTGCTAGGAACATTTGTGTACAAGATTTTGTGTGGACATGGGTTTTCATTTCTCTTTGGTATATACCTAGAAGTGGAACTTGCCAAGTCACTAGGTAACTGTTTAATTTTCGGAGGCGTTACCAAACTGTTTTGTGAAATGGCTGCATTATATTACAATCCCACCGCAGTGTATGAGGGTTCCAGTTTCTCCACATCCTCACCAACACTTCATATGGTCTGTCTTTTTCATTCAGCCCTTAGTGGGTCTCATTGTAGTTTTAATTTGCGTTTCCCTGATGGCTAATGATGCTGAGCATTTTCTCACATGCTTGTTGGCCATTTGTACATCTTTGGAGAGATGTCAATTCAAATCCTTTGTTCATTTTTTAATTTGGTTGTCTTTTTTATTGTTGACTTTTAATAGTTCTTACATATTTTGGATACACATTCCTTATCAGACATATGATTTGCAAATATATTCTCCCATTCTCTGGGCTGTCTTTTCACTTCCTTGATGGTGTCTTTTGAAGTCTAAAAGTTTTTAATTTGGATAAAGTCCAATTTATGTCCTTTTTCTTTTGTTGTGGTACTTTTAGTTTCATATCTAAGAGACCACTGCATGATCCAAGGACGCAGGTAGATTTTTCCATACTAGTTTTTATATTCTTAAGTGGTTTTCCAGTTAATCCTCATCACACAGTCTATAAACAGCTGTGTGAATATACAGCTACATCTTATGAGTGGAAAAGAATCAAGGAATATTATTTTTAAAATTTATTGAATTATGTAGTCTTCCCTAGTGTTGATTAAAGTGCCAGAAATACAAAAGCATAATTATGAATTATTCATAAACAATTAATATGAACATTTGCATCAGGCTAAGACACGGAACAAAAGAAAGCTCCAAGGTTCTAATAATATTCATATGATCAAAGCAAAGGAAGACAACCCCATGTGCCTGACGTACAGCTGATAACTAGTTCTAACTGGAGGCCTTACTACTGGTTTCCATCTGTACTGGTTGTTCTCTGCCCGCCCCGTCAGCTGTTGGCTCTTCTGTGTCCTGCTCTGTGCTTGGGAGGCTGACCCCTCGGGTTACATGACGGGGACCTCCTTGCTGGTTTCCTCTCTGTTCCCTCCCTGTTGGGCCGTCCTCTCCTCTGTGCTGCCCTCCATTCAAGTCTCTCGATTGAAGCAGCTCAGGGGATCCTGATTTGGCTAGGGCTCTGACTCAGGCCCAGCTCTGACGTTTGTGAGGTCCAGTGTAAGAATATAATTAGAGGCCTACAAATTATACTCTAAGTATTTAAAAATTATAACTCTGAATAACAGTTAACTGAGATATGGTCTATGTCCCGACTCTGAGAAATATACCTTTCTAATGCTTTGGAAGGTCAGACACAAACTTAGAATTCTCAGACTTTTTAGAGTTCTATGTAGGAACATGACAGCCCTGAGAAAGCCAGCTGTCACCCCCTGGTCCCCATCCTGCAGGCTGCAGCCCACCCACATTGTGTGCTACCCCCTGCCCCATTCTGCTCAGAAAGGGTCATGTCCAGAGCAAGCCCTTTAAAGCACGAGGCCCTGGGCAGGGGTCCCCTTGCCTGAATATACGCCTTTCCCTAATGCAGACTTTACCACTTAATTCAAAAGGAGTTCTGAGCAGGAAAAGGGGTGTAGAATATTCTGAAGAGTCAAACACGGATGGCACACAGATGCGAGTTGGTACGGATCACAGATTTATTCCATTCCTTAAGCAGGTGACACTCACCTTGCTCAGTAGGACGCACCACTTTTGTCATCATGGACCGTAGAACGGAGAGCGGCACGACAGTGAAAAGGAACGGCAGCCTGACTGGGAGGGGAACAGTCGGAAGTTACTGGCTGAATCGGAAAAGTACGGGTCCGTTTCAAAGGCGAAATACTTTCTAAATACTGCATTTCCTATAAGCATTACTCATTGCATCTAATGGCTGAGTTACTTAACAGTAGAATTCTGTGTGATGAATTAAGATAGACTATAGACAGGTCAGTTTAAGATTAGTTTCCTCTCAAATTCTTATCCCAGTGCAGAGAGCAAGAGCTCATGCAAGTTGTAGTCCAGAGCTGTATGACCTGCTAACTGAAATCCATCGACTTCCCTGATTCAAATAGCAGCCTCGTGTTTAGCAGGTTGAGACTATTAATTCATTTTCTACTTTATATTTTTGCACTTTCAGACTTGACATTTTTAGTGTTAGCAATCTTTTATTATATTGATAAGTTGGTTCCTTATCTGCTTGCTTGTTCATCTTTGTGGCTGAATAATTTCATGAACACAAATCTCCTCTGCTCTTAAATTATGATTCTTAATAGTCAGTAGCATTTTTAGTTATATGACAAGATAGTAAGATATTACATTTGCAGATCACTTTAAAGTTTTGTGTGTTTTCACATACGTTAACGTACTTGACCTTGGCAGCTCCAAGGGAGACAGGGGGGAATTACATGGCATTTACTGAATACTCGGAACTGTGCTAAGTGATTTACAGTTATCTCCTCTGATATTCATTATAACCCTCTGAATTAAGTACTACTATGCCCATTTTATAGAAGAAAAATAAGGGCTCAGAGTAGTTAAGTAACTTGCCCAAGATCACCTAGTACTATAGACAGAAATTAAGCCCAATTCTGTTTGCTCATCCTGCTTCCCTGCAAGGTAGCAAGGGTTAATATTGCCTTTGTAGAAAAAAAAAGAAAAAACTAAACCGGACCTTTCCTGAGGCTCCAGATCCCTTATAGGGTTACAGATCCCTTAACCCTTTCAAATGCAGTATTCCACTTAAGCCCTGCAAAAGCCACTTATGAGGCAGGCAGTTAAGGAAGCAGTCTGCCAAAAAGTGATTCATCAAAAGCCAATTCATGAAATGGCCAATCTGCTGAAAGATCAATTTGCAAAATCTTCTTGAATATAGTCAATAAATATTTTCCTTATAAATTTTTTGAGTTACTTTACATAATTGCCTTTAAAATTTTTTATGTAAAGTAGCCTTCTTATCAGCATTTTAAGAAATATTTAAGTTAGTGAAAGCTATACTACAGAACTGATTCACTTGAAGAATGTTCCTCAAGACAATTTTTGGTAAATATACAAATTTGGATAATTGTGGTTATTTAGTGAATTACTTTTTTTTTAAGTAAACTGATTTTTAGCTTCTGTCAAACTAGCTTTTAATGAAGTACCTTTAATTGAACTAGAATGTATTAAATCAAGAATTTCATATTAGTTTCTCACCCAACAGACTAAATCCATTTTATATAAATATCAAATACCCCTTTACTTTTAGGCTGCATTTGTAACTCACCTAAAAACATCATCAGTGTTGTTCTGGCAAAAGCAGTCATAGCCATTCCCACCATGGTGGTAAAAATTCCAATGAAAGCCATGTGAATGTCTTCCATGCAGTAAGAAAAAAGCCATATTCCTAGGAAGCTGCTCAAAAAAGAGATACTGCCCAAAGCTGATCCATAACCTATTAAAACTTCATCCCAGCAGAGTGGAGAATTCAATTCATAAAGAATAAAAATGGGGGAAATGCCGATTATCACGAAAAAATAAGTGATCATCGTAAAAATCAACAAACAGAGCAAAGACCGTTGCTCCCCAGAAGCATTTTTAAAAAGCATGTAAGTTTGGTAAAATAGGTTTTTAAAGCCTTCAGTGCATGATATAGAAACATTCTGAGATGAAGACTGTTTCATTGAATCATCAAGGAAAAATAAAATATAAAGCAAGTTAACAGTAAGAGCCACAGCAATCATTAAAAATGACCACACAAAACCTAGTTCTCTAATAAAATAGCCAGAAGACAATGCTGTTAATCCAGTGACGATTCCAAGCAGGAAGTCAATTACAGCTATTCGAATTGTTCTTTGTTTCTGTTCTTTACATTGATCAACTATGTAGGCAAAAGAGGCTCCCAAAAATGTGGTGGAATTGCCACAAACTGCGCCAATAAAAGTAGATGCAATCAAAAGCTGGTATGGAAAAGCAAAATAGGAGAGCAGACAGAGCCAAACACTGGTTACAAGCGCACCCACAGAAGACAGAACCAAAGGGAATTTTCGTCCTCGCTGGTCACTGTGAGACAGAAGAATGAATGTAGACACAAGACCAGGAATTAACCCACTCATGTCCATCTGAAGATTAAAAAGAGACACTTTTTTCTGAACTTCCTGCAAAGAGATAAAAAAAAAAAGACAAAGTGTTTACAGAGGCTTACACAATGTGCCTAAAAATACCATGGTGCATGCTTGTCTTGATACAGCCAGTAGGTCAGGGATGGGGAATCTCTGGGGCATGGGCTGATACAGCTTCAGTCTTCATCCAGTTCACAAAGCAAATATCAAGAGGTGCTATAATCATCAATGCTCAGTCATGATATTCAAGTACCATGGAGGGGCATTAATCCATTAAAAGAAAAATGTGTGTATTGGTGTATGTCTGTCTTACACAGAGCATCCACAGAACCCAACGCCTCGGGGACTGGCAATGTAATGACTTCTCTTTCTTCTATGAACAGTTAGCACTAAGAGATCATGACCACTGTTCTAAAGCAAGAGCAATAATACCCTTTCTCATGAGACACCTTTTTGTCTACTCTCAAGGGGAATGAATATCACATGTAAATGTCATAGTTGACAGACCTTTATTTTGGAAGAGCCGGTTGCCCTTCTTACATGTATCTCCAAAGATAGATTAGGGAGAAACTTATTCCTTTATTTGCTAAAAATTAAGATGAAACCAAAAAAAAAAAAAAAGATAAAACCCAAAGAGGAGCTTTGAACTGACTAACTGACTACAGATGGTGGCGTGCCATGAACTAAGGAGTGAGAGACACTCAAGTTTCCCTAGGGACCAAAACAACGGCGTCCACACAGTTCGGCAGATGTAACCATCATTACACTAGTTATTTGATGGGAGGTGTTTGGGGTGATTTAAAAGCATTTTCTTCTTGCTACTTCCCTTGTATTTTCCAAACTTTATATAAAGGATATGTGCTGTTTTTATGACAGGGATTACTAAACTCATTTTTAAAAAAGATTTATTCGTGTAATATTTAGGAAGCACCCTAAAAACCTGATGAACCGCAAAATATAAAATAATGAATTAATAGTTATTTAAAATAGTGAGCCTATTTTTATTTTTGTGTATTTATATAACTCAAACAATTCCCTGTTGCCAGGAAATGTTCTAGTCACTCAGACTCAAAACTTCAGTTGTCTTTGCTTCTAGCCTTTCCCTTCGTCCATGGCCCCCTGCACGGTCTCTCCTGTAACCCCAGCGTTTCTCACGCCCTTTACCTTCTTGATGGTCCCTTAGTTGCCACTTGAAGGACAGCTCCCACTGGTTCTCACCTGGACCACTCTGCCATCTAACTGGGCTCTTTGTTCAGTTCAGAGTATAAAGCCAGTCTTACCACTAAAGCTGGGAGCACCTTGCAAGGCCCACTATGTCTTTCCCCTGTTGCAGTCTCTCCCCACTGCCTGCCTGAGAAAGGCCATGCTCTGCAGTCTCGTGTTTAAGGCCCAAGATGGGCCCCGAGCTCACTCTTCAGCATTATTCCCACTCGCTCCCCAGATACGGTCTGTGTTCCAGGCACAGTCCGTGGTCAAGTCCCACTTGGATTTCCTTGAAATTCCCTAACAGATGTAATCTGCTCCTGCCTCTGAAGCTTCTCATACGACGTTATCATTCCCTGACTGCACTTTCTTGTGCTGAGCCTGAGCTCTGGAGTCAGACGAATCTGGATTCAAATCCTGTCAGTTCTGTACACAGCAATTCCAGTGATCTTTAAAAACACACATCAGCTCAGGTCGCTCCTCTGCTCAAAATCCCCAGTGGCTTTCCTTACACTGGAATGAATCCAGACTCCTCGCCCTTCCTCAGACCTCCACACTCCTTCGATTCTGTGCTCGCTGTTTCTCCCGTCTGTCACACAGCCCACGTCCTCAGTTCAAAGTCACCTCCTTAGAGGGGGCCTCCATGACCATCACTCAATCCAAAGAAGTCCCACTGCCCCCCACCCAGTGCTCTAGCCCCTCGTCCTGCGTGTTTTTCCTTAGGGACTCACCACTCCTCGACAGGACATGATAATACATTTCTCTCTCTCTCTTTTTTTTAATTGAAGTGCGGTCAGTCAGGACGTGATATTTTAATCGACCCATGCATTGCATGACTTCTCTACTACGACCTAAGGTCTGGGGGTTGGAACCTTGTCTCCTTCACCACAGTGTCTCCAGCTCCAAGAACAGTGCTTCCAGGGTAGCTGCTCAGTAGATTGACTGATTGAATGATCGAATCATCACCTAAAACAGGCTCTGTAACTTGCAGGCTCATCGCTATAGCTTCTTCATCTGACAAGAGGGAATGACAGCAGTCCCCATCTTACAGGCTGTCAGGACACTTAAACTGGAGGTAACATAAGGTGCTCCGCACAGGGCCCTGGTGCGTAGTCAGTGCTTAGTCAGTTTCAGCTGTTCCTTTTCTACTTGATCGGATCTCCTGAGCACATTTTATATCTCCTACAGATATAGAAGCCATAAGTAAATATTTACTGAAGAAACAAGTACATGAAACAGTTACCTTTTAATGAGCTTCTCAACGAGATGTCCTAGTTTGGGGTTCCTCCTCCCACTTCAGTGCCTCCCCCCAGGTCCCGTCTTCTCCTTTCTGCCTACAACCATCCCAACCCAATCTTTCGCACTGACCACTCTCCTCACCTGGAACCCATGTTTTGAAAGACAGATTTTAACAAAGACAAATTCAAAGCACATTTCAATCATAAATCAGTGTTGAGACATAAGAAATTCTTGTATATCTGTATATTCTCTACTCTGAAGAATTACATTTATTGTGTTATATAAGGGTAGGTGGGAGATATGAGACTAAAAAAATGCTATTTCCTCTATAGGCTTGAACAGAATGACAACATACTGAGTCAGGGATAGATGAAGGGAAGGTGTTAGGAATTTTAAAGAAGTCACAATTTCATAGGCTACAATGTGTATATTCCAATTGAGTAGAAAGTATCCCTTATCTGCTGGTTACAAGGGATTGTGTCAGTTATTAAAAGGTTTATATATAAGTTCCTGAGCAAGAACAACTTTGTGATCTGTTGGGTGACCCTAAGCTGTCCCCTCCATAGCAGAGTGCTGACCTTGAAAGCTGCCTGAAAAGAACAGGCTACAGTGGCCAATGTAACACTTCAAAACCAGTCACTTACAAGGGACTGAGGGAGCAGTAAGGGGCTTCAAAAATCCCTTCCTCCACAAACGTCAACAGACGTCCTAGAATCCCTATGTCTCCCCCCTTAGCCAAGAGTTTCCTTCCACACCTTCGCCAGTTTGAGAGGCCTTTTAGAGATTAATCTCATCGCCCAAGAGAAGTATGTAGGTGCACCTTATAGGCACAGGGCTCAGAAGACATGAAGATTTGAAAAATAGGTTGGATAAATATTTAAATGAATATATATTACATATAGCTTAACCCCAAGTGGGTTGAAAAATAAGACTTTCATCCAAATAGACTTTCAAAATGTTAAATATAAGTGAAATCTCTCAGTTTGTTTACCCCGACATGCATAACACCATCTCGCATTGCAATACGCATGTAAATATGTGTACTCATTTTGGCCAGAACCCATCCAGGAGAGCTGGGAATTGAGATGGAAACTCAGGGAACAGAGAGCATTTGTTCTTGGATTTAAAGAGGGGAGAATATTCTCTGAGAAGATGGGCAGGGACAGGATCCAGGGAAGGGACCAGAAGGAAGTGGTCACTGTCCTAGGAGCATGGGTGAGTGGGCCGCCGTGGCTGCCCCTGTTGTGGGTGGGGTGGTTTCTAGTTCCCCAGTCTGAGAAAAAGCCCTCGAGCACCAACTTTAAGACAAAGGATCTAGGGGAGTATGTTTTCTTGATATTAAGCCAATGAAACAATAGTCAGTCAATTAAAAATTTGGCAAAAATTTTCAAAATGAGACCACTGCTCTGGGTGGGGGCAGAGGGGGGCTCTCAGCAGCTGGGTCAGGCTGGAGGAGGGACCAGTACTCATCATCTGCACATCACAGAGGTCACCAAGGTGGCTGGACCAAGGCCTGTCTCCCCTCACTGCAGAGGGCAAGGGCAGCCAACTTTTCCAGACACTCGAGTCCTCTCCTCCTCTGTCCCTCCCACTGCTCTCAGGAGCCTGGTGCAGGAATGCACAGAATCAAGTGAGAAACTGATGAGCCTCTGGAACCTTCTCACTCCCTGGGAATGACATACATGTGATAGGAAACATTCCTGAAGGAGGCAAAACCAAGAGGAGAGACCCTTGGCCCTTCTATCTTTATGACCTCACTGTAGGCCAGAACCATGACATCTGCATGGCTGTTCAGAAGTAGTCTGTTCTTTTCTCCATGGATGTAGGTGACTGAGAGTCCCTTAAACTCTCTTCATCTTTTGGGGAAGCAGCAGCAGCTGCTGCTTTTTGGTATTTACCATCACAAAATATGCCCAAGGGGAAGAGTTCAAAGGTCATAAGTGTAGTTTGCTTATGAGGCATTGTCGGGGGGAAATGTCCAAGTGTGGACGCTCTCGCCTCTGCTTTGGTAGACTCTGTTAAAACCTGCCTAAGGGAACAGGGGACTGGTGATGTAGCTCCTGTTTTCAACAAAAGAAAAACTGGGGGACGAGGCAGGAAGGGAGAAGGAAAGGCTCTGTAATATCTGGCTGAACATTTTCCGTGTCCTCAGAGCAAAAATGAGAGCTGTCCACCCCTGCTTTCCTCACACAGCTGCTCCTCAGCACCTGGTCAAAGCTGATTTGATAACATCAAACGATGGATGACAAATGCCACCCCCACCCCATGACAGGCCCTGGTGCCAGGGCCCAGTCTTCAGGGGTAGGCCATTTTCCCAGGTCACTGAAAACTGGGTCACTCATGGGCAGTGGAAGGGGGTGGGGAGACAGCTGGCAAGGGAAAGGCAGGAACCATCTCACCCCGTCCCCGTCCACCTAGTACTCACTCCAGCCTGCTCTGGTCCAACTTTCAGGCCTTTTGTGGGGAAGGAGGAAAGAGATAGGCACAGAGGAGATGAAACTGGGCTGAGATCTTCTAAGAGAAAGGTGAAGAGCCAGTGTCACAGAAGAAGGGGTTTTAAGTAGAAGAGGCAGATTAGAGGTGACAGGAGGCTTCAGACAGAATGAGAACTGAACAGAGTCTCTTGGTTTGGGACTCGGGGGTTCTAACAGGGTGACTCAAGAGAGATAAAGGTACGGTGAGTGCCATGTCCTCTGTCATTTAAAACCCGTTGTACATTCCCTTCTTACTACATTTTAGAGATATTTAAATTTCTTACCTCCTGAAACGCAAAAATCGGGCTGCTTTTGTTTTTTGCACACTCAGAAATATTGCTATCCGGTGCAATACTGTAGTTGCCTGTTTCCTCCCATATTCTCCGGTACACATATTGTGTTGTCAGTGGAGCAGCCAAAGACATGGCAAATGCACTGAGGCAAATGGCAGGCTCCACAAATAAAATCTGCATGTTGCTTGGGTAGGTGGCTGGAATTCTATTAAAAACAAAAAGGGGAGAGATAATCAGCTGCACTCTTATCTGAGAGGCTAGATTTTCTCGATGAGGAAGTTGGAGGAATTTTGTGGCGTAAACAAGCAAACTAGGGAACAGAAAGCATTAAGCCCGTCCTAAGAACTTTCAGTTTGGAACAGAGTACTCAGGAAACCTGAGACGGTCATACTTCCCATTTTAAAGACTGGGATCTTTTAGGGCTCAAGCTGCCTTTAAGATGACTCTTTAAAATAGTCTTAATAAGTTGTCTCCGATTTTGGCTGTGCAACGATCACACTACAACCCCCCCACATTATAAACCCAGCCGGTTTTCATAAAGGAAGCAGTGCGGTTGCTCTCGGGACACGACAACTGCGCAACTATTTGTTATTGTTATTTTGCAGCTTGTGAACCGTGGACAGGAAGGGGCCTTTAAATAACAGCTCCCAATCGAAAGGGTTTATTTATTTATTTAACTCACCCCACGGTCACAGTCTTTCTGCCAGGCTAGGCGCGGGTCTGACCATTTTCGGGGCGCGGAGTCTCGGGGGCTGTCTCCCTTGAGGGGCTGCCCTGCGCCAGCGGCGCCTCGGGGCACCAAGTGCTCCTGGAGGCTGGGTCTGCACCGCCGCGCTGGGACAGGGAGGGGAAATTCCGCTGAATTCGACCAAATAAATACCCAGAACGAGGAACTTCAAGCACTTAATTTAAAGCAAACCAAGGAAAGCGCACTTCCGCGTCCAGAGTGACAACGGCGGCGGTTCACGGCGCAGCACTGGCTCGGCTCCTGCTTGTCCCTGCGGCCTCGGCCCCGGTGAGCCCCGGCGGTGCCTGCGCGCGGGGCAGCTGCTCCCTGGCTCCGCGGCCCGGCCTGCGCTCCTCCGTGACTCAGCCCCCGCCAGCCGAGCATCCCCGCGGGTCCAGGAGGCGGGCCTCTGGGGTGCGGGTCCCCGGCCGCCTGGGTTGTCACCATCCTCCCTGGCTCTCCTGTGATTGGGCCCTTTGCCGGCGCCTCCACGGGGATTGGTCCGCTCCAATGTCACTCTTGTGAACCCGCCCCCCCCAGGAGGCCCCTGCGGATCGGCGCGCAGTCCAGGTCTAGTTCAAGGACTCTGCGGTTAGAGAGCGTTCCTGGGTCGGAATATCGTTTTTCACAGAAGTACACGGGGGATTTGTTGCAGAAGTAACGTTTTAGAGTGCAGCTCCCTGTAGCACGCCGGTGGGCTGAGCAGGTGGCCCGAGAAACGCAGAAGACGGGGACAGGGTGGGGAGGCCCATGGAAGGTGCAGGAGAGAGAGTGCTCTTGACAGAGTTCGCCGGGTCTGGACTGGTCACTGGCTTTTCCTGTTGGTGTAACCTTGGGCAAATTATTTAGTCCCTATGAACCTCCGTTTCTTTATCTGTCAAGTAGGCATAACAATCTTACAGGATTGCTGTAATGAAACACTCGAGGTGCACATACAGCCGTAGCCCTGGAGCAAAGGTGGGATACATGCTCTCCAGAGAGTCCACCGGAAACACACCTGAAGATGAACAGCTGGGTTTACTACTTCTTGTAACGAAGAGGAACGCATTCATGGGAAAACTGGGATCAAAAGCTGTATTTTCCGGGGCAGGGGTCTCCAGGAGGATTTTGAAATTTTATGTTTTCAGTTTAATGACTTACAAATTGTAACATAAGCCTATTCTGAATTGTCTTATAGTCAAATACTGACACTTGTATTTGTATTTCTGTTTATGATCATATTGGCTCCAAGTAGAAGTACTTTACAAAATGTCAGGATAAAGAGAAAAGGAGTGGACTAAATATATAAATGCCCAAGCTAAATGAAGACCAAAGGATGTCATATCATGCTTCAAAATGTTTTCATAGTAGTTCTGTAAAAAGTGTGGGAGAATTGAGTCATCACCGGACACTTGAATAGACATACTCATCTCAAAAGAATGTGTGCTGTATTGGGCAGTGTCATATTCAAGTGGCAAAACCAAAACAGAATAGAGTAGCTGCTAGATTTTGTTAATTTCAAGAAGAAAGTGTCTTTTAAGCTTCTGATACTATCAGCAAGGTAAGATGTCATGGAAAGACCTTAGTTATACTAAACAATGACTGTTTAGTAGGTGATTGTTCATACTGTGCTCAGACGAGTTTAATTATACAACTCCAAGCACAAATTGTTGAAACAGAATGCAATCTGATCATATGACCTTGGTCAAAAATATTCTAAAACAGACCTGGATAGGTCTTATCTATCTGAGAAATTCATAACCTGACTTCAACCCCTGTCTTTCTTGACCTCTGCTGCCTTGGATTCTATTGAACAAATTCATCCTTCTTGAAATGTTCTCTCCCTTTGGGTTCCATGACACAACTCGATCTTTCTGTTACCCTGAGAGCTCCTCAGTTTCCTCTGCGAGCTTGCTTCTCCAGTGGTCCTGTTCCTCAGGTTCCTTCTCAGCCCCCTTCTCTCCCCAGTCAGTCACATCCATGCTTGTGACCAACAACCACTAGCATACCCATCACTCCCAAATCGAAAGCTCTTGCGCTTCTCTTGAACTTGACGCACAGAACTTCCCCATGAGTATTTTACAAAACCACTACATCATTTTAAATGTCCGGAACATATACCAATTCCCTCCAGAAATCCCCATTTCAACCAATGACATCACCTGTCCAATCAGCAAAGTCAGAGACCTGGGAATCATACCTGGCTTTTAGACCGCCAAATGCTGTAGCTTTTATGTCATGAATATAATTGATATTATTTATACCTCTTTTAGGTGTGTGGCTGTAAGGCAAGTGGGCCTCCGGTTCTAGAGCAGTTGAGCTGAATAGCTCTTTGTCAGCTTGGCTAAGGTTGGGGGCTTTGTCTTATCATCAGCCCACTAGTGAATATAAAGTTTGGAGAGGAGGTGGGCAAACATGCAAAGAGACCAAGGATTTCCCTGGTAAATCAGAAATCCTGACTCTTTCCCTATGGGATTTCAAGTCATTCTAACACTTCTGAGGTATTGGGATGGTCCTAAGTAAGATAAGTGGTCAGAAATATACAAAATGGCCCTCAAGAAGAACATCTCGGTGATGGTGGTGATGGTGGTGATGGTGGTGGTGTTGATGGAGTGAGAGAGCTAGGCTGGTACAACAGGCCCAGCATCAGGGCCTCCCTTGTCTTAGGGGAAGGTCAGTCAGGAACAGAGTAACGATGCTGCACCCTGTCCTGATCCACCTCCTTGGACCTTGAGGTTCCTTAAGAGAAACAGATATCTGTAAATAAAAATATCTGTCACTAGAGTTGTACTGGGAACCCAGTCTCCTGTGGAGTGGAGTAGCCATTGCTACCCTTAGTTACCCCCCTGGTCTGTGCAGCACTGTCTCAGTGGGGAGGCCTTCAGCCCTGGGACCCAAGAGCCAGACTTCCTGTTTTCTGCATCAGCCTCACCAGAGCAGAAGTTGGAACCTGAGGCAGTCACATCAGACTCCTCAATTTCTTTTCTGCACAGCAGAAGTGTTAAACAAAACCGACTCATCTGGATGACGTAAGCCCTTTGAGGGGGTCTTATTTTCTAAGGAAAGGAGAACTCAGAGAATGGTGAATGGACGTCTCACAGTCAGGATGGAAGCTCAAACCTGATTTGTGAGGTCACTTAAATCTGGCTTCATTTCCACCACAGCAGGTGAAATAAGATATATGTGAAGCTCCTAGAACAGGGTCTGACACTTGGTGGGTATTCAGGAATCTTTGTATATGAAGCTAAATCTTGCTTGATCAGACACACATACTACTGTGTTTGAGAAGTAATGGAGAAGAACCTGGCTTCTGCTTCAAACTGGCATTTCCTTTTGTGATCCCACAGGGCAACTTTCCTCTCAAGAGGAGTCAGCCCCATTTTTACTGGGGTTGGGTGTGGGAGTAGGGACAGATTTAAAATCAGCAAAATAAGTTAAATTCATGCACGCATGACTCCATAATATAGACCATGTTTAGAGGATCAGTCCTCCTTCTCCCATCTCCAGCTCCTTTGAAAGGCCATTATACCATATTTTTTACAGAATAATTACATGGAAAGTTTTTCATGCTATGACAATAAGTTTTTAAAAAGGAAATAAAAAATATATAGTATATCCCAATTTTGTTAAAAAATAAGTATACATATGAATGTATAAAAAAATCCCAGAATGGAATATATCAAACTTTAACAGCAGTTATCTCTGAGTGGTGGGATTACTAACAATTTTTATTTGTGTATTAAATACTGTAGACAATACAATTTTCTGTATTCTCCATGTTTTCAACAATGAACATGTAGTAATTTATAATCAGAACAGTTTATTTAAAAAGAAATGAGAGAAGGAAATGATGACATAATTACTTGTAAAGTCATTCATATTTGCTACAAAGCTATAGGAGAAAAAACCCAAAGGTTGATTCTTTTCCAGGTAGTTCTACAAGCTTTAAAGTTGAATCAGCAACCACATGGCAAACTGACATTCTTGGACTATCACAGGTGGCCCAAGATAAGACAGGACGGACCCCAACTACTAACGGGCAATCAAAGAGTCCTTCATCTAGAAAAGTTGCTTAAGAACGGAGAAATCACTGTTCTGCAGGGGGAGCCTGGGGGAACTCTGGGGCTGCCTGGATCAACCTATTTAGAACCAGATTCACAAAACAGGGAAACTCATAAGCATAGAAACCCTCTATCCAGGCTCCTAACTTTTTACTCATAAGAAAACTGAAACCAAAGTGAATAATTGCATCATTCCTCACGGAACACAGCTGTCATTTCATAGCCCTGTGCTCACAGAGGTATGGGAAGAGTCCTTGGAATCTAGGCCCTGCTGCCTCCCATCTTTCCTCCTTCGTTTTCCTAACAAAGTGAATGGGGTTTTTAAGGAGGACTTTAAGAAGGCAGCTCAGATGTTTGAGAAGGAGTTTTTAAAAAGAAGCTGCAGTCTCTGCCCTGGGAAGGTGAAAGGTGTTCTCTCTCCGTCCTGATAGCTTCTCCCATGGTTACTCAGTTTTTACTACCATGTCCTTCAGGCCACTGCGCTGTCCAAGGTCACGAAAACAGAGTGGTCATGTCACCTTTTCTGGGACACCGATGGGGAGCCCTGCCCTTGGGTATTTTTACATGAAAGGAGAGCTAACTTGTCCTGACAGCACTCACACCAGTCCTGGCCAGCTGTTACTGTTCATTTCATTTCTTGTGCAAGTCTGATCATAGACTTCCAGTATGCAGAAAACTTTCAAGTTGAGGAAAACGGAGCAGGGCAAGAGACTTACCCCTGATGCTGAGAAACGCAAGGGAAGAGGGAATAGGGGAAAAAGAAGATGGAAAACAGAGGAGAGAGTCTGCTTCTCTCCCCACACTCCCTTGAGTAGATCAAAGGGTAAATCCAATTGTTGCCTCCTGACCAGTGGCGCCTGTGATAAGCAGAATAACACCTGCTGAAGAGGCCCGTGTCCTCGTCACCAGCCCCTGAGAATAGCTCCCCATACACGGCTGCAGGGACCTTTCTGGTGTGTGGATTTTCTGGTGGACTCGATGCCGTCGTAAGGGTACTTACAAGTCAGAGAGGGAGGCAGGAGAGTAACGATCAGAGAAAGAGTTGAAGATGCTCCATTTCTTGCTTTGCATACAGAGGAAGGATCCATGAACAAGGAATGCAGGTGACGTCCAGAAACTGGAAAAGGCAAGGGAACAGATTCTTCCCCTAAAGCTTTCGGAAGGAGTGCAGCCCTGCTAGCACCTTGATTTTAGCCCGGTAAGACCCATTTCAGACTTCTGACCTCTAGAGTTTAAGAGAATAAATTTGGGTTGTTTCCAAAAAAAAAAAAAAAAAAAAACAAAAAAACACCTTTAGGTGACCAGAATGGGTAATCTTGTGAGTATTCAGAACAAACACTAAGCAGAACTGTATTAACAAGCTTTTTTGGTTGTTTGCTTTTAATTTTCCTTCCCTAAATATCTGCTGTCCTACTGTGTTCCCTGCCTAGTGTTCACTCGTCACTCCCGCCAGACCCCAGTTTCATCCTGGGCTCCTCCCTCTAGTGCATTCCCTCTACTAGGGTTCATTCAGACCTGATTGTTGTGCTTTATTCATTCAGCAGAAACGTGTTGAGGGACTGGTTTCAGCTCCAAAGCGTAAAGAGCTTGGAAGCCGTCCCTCTCATGCTTAGAGCGAAAAAGCTGAAGGAGCTGAAAATCAGTGTTTTACCTTGTGCTCATCAGAGACTGAGGTCACAGGCACAGCTCCATCCCGTGACCTGGAGAGGCAGGCAGAGGCAGAGAGTCACAGCCAAGACCTCCTTAGCTGGACAGAAGGCGCTGGGGCCATATGCCTGCAGGAGCACTTCATGGTGATTTTGGTAAACTGCTGGAGGCTGAGTGCGGAGTGGCCTGGGAGTAGGAAACTCCCGGGGCCCGTCGTCTGAGCGGGGAGGGCTCCGTGCTTTTTCTCTGGAAGAGGAAGGGGAATATTTTGAAATATGCTTAGAGCATCATTGTAACAAAGCCCTACGCTCTCAGGGAAAAGACACGTCCCACCCGGAGAAGGGTGTTTCCCTGACCCCAGCCCCCTCTAGCCTTCCTGTCTCACCTAAGGGAGGGGAAACTAAGCCAATAAATACCTCCGCAGGTCACAGCCCAGGGACGCAGGCCCACAGAGAGACTGGTGTTTAATAATGAGGTTATGTAAGAATGCTTCCCCTCCCCCGGATCTTGCCACCAGCAGCGGAGTCCCGGGTTGCAGCTGAAAGAGCCCGAAGGCACAGACTCTGTTTACTTTGAAGCCTCTGGCACCTGCAGCTACAGCAGAAATGAAACACAGCCTAAAACCCCAGCCAGATCAACATAAAAGCTCAGGCTAACGGCCAGTTTACCTCAATTCCTATCACCTGACACGTCCTGTCTGACTTTCAACAAAAAATTGCCAAACGTTCTAAAAAGCAAGCAAAAGCACAATCTGTAGAGCGTCAGAGCCCGACTCTGCAGGTGCGGCAGAGAGTCGGGCCTTACTGGACAGGCCATTGAAAATAGCTGTGACTCCTATTTTAAGTGTCACATTGGAAAAAACGCAGACAACTTGCAAGAACAGATGGGTAAGGGAAGCAGCAAGATGGGAACTTAAAGAAAGCATCAAAAGGAGATACTAGAAATCAGAGACACTGTGACGGAAATGAAAATGCCTTAGTGGGCTCAGCAGCACACTGGACACAGCCAAGGAGAGAACCAGTGTGCTTGAAGGCAGATCAAAATGGACCGAGTGAAACAGATGCACGGACATGGAAAACAAACTGGTCACGGGTGTGGGGGGGGAGACGGGGGAAGGGATAGATTAGGAGTTTGGGATTAACAGACACACACTGCTGTACACAAAACAGATGAACTACAAGGACCTTCTGTAGAGCACAGGGAACTATATTCAGTTCCTTGTGATGAGCTGTCATGGAAAAGAATCTGATAAAATATATATATGTGTGTGTGTGTATAACTGAATCACTTTGCTGTACTCCTGAAACTAACATTGTAAATGGACTGCACTTCAATGAAAAATAAGAATGAAAAAAAAAAGAGCTGAGTGCCTCTGTGCGCCAGACACCGTGTTGGGCGCCAGCGAACAAGACAGGCCGGACTCTGCTCCCTCCTGGAGCTGCCTCACAGACCGCCGAGCGGAGGATCCATCTTGAGCTGCCTCTGTCCTGTCCTTCCCATCTGCCCCGTTTGCGCCAGCCCAGTCCCGGCCTCTGCCTTTTCGAAATCTCCCAGATTACTCCTTATACTTTCACATCTTCTCTTCTTACCTTTCAGTCCTGCACCACTCCAATTATTATTTGCCCTCTGCTAGAAAAACCAATGTCTGATAGAAAACTGGCTGCTTTCTCTCCAGTGGTCACATGCTGCTGTTGGATAAAGTCCAGATTCCTAAGTGAGACGTCCATCACTGACCTCTGCCTGCCTCTGTAACTTCAACTTTTACCACTCCCTACCTAGATTTTATGTAGACACACTGAACTCTGGTTCAGTGACTTAGTGTCCTGATCTGCTAAGTTCCCTCCTCTTAATGGAATGTCCCTCCCCTTCCCTTTCCTGCCCTGCCTAGCCATCCAGTTTATCTCTCAAGACACAATTCAGGGAGCAGTGGCCCCAGGAAGCCGTTCATCCTCTCCCAGCCTATCAGTTAGGTGCCTTCTCTGTCTGTTGTAACAATTACTGCTCTGTGTCCTAATCCTGTTTTCTTGACTGTTCTGCCCTGGACGAGGCTGTGGGTTTTTTTGGGGGGGGGGAGTAATTGTTTGTTTTAAATTTTGGGGGGGAGGTAATTGTTTGTTTGTTTCTTTGCTTGTTTATAATGGTATTTATTTATTTTTAATGGCGGTGTTGGGGATTGAACCCAGGGCCTCATGCATGCTAAGCATGTACTCTACCACTGAACTATACCCACCCCCCTAGGCTGTGGGCTTTTTAAGGTAGGGGCCATGTCTTAATAGACCATGTATTCCAACACCTAGTACTTTGTCTGGCATCTAAACGCAACCAGTGAATATTCAATGGATGAATGAATGGACAGATGCGTGAATGCAGAAGGCACTCAGGAGGAAAGGGGTAAATACGAGAAACCATCTACAACAGGCATTTAGGTTCAAAACCAATCTCCGAGGTGCATTAGTGGGTATTCTTGGTTACAAACAAGAAAAATCGACCCTGGTTCACTTAAGCAGAGCAGGAGTTTTCTGGGAGGGTATGAGGTAGCTCACAGAATCAACAGAGTCTGCAGTCATAGAGAAGACATCGCAAAGAGCCCGCCACAGCAATGGCCCGTGGGGACAGGTGCTGGCATCTCTGTCCTC
The DNA here is from genome assembly GCF_036321535.1 of Camelus dromedarius. Lineage (NCBI taxonomy): Eukaryota > Metazoa > Chordata > Mammalia > Artiodactyla > Camelidae > Camelus > Camelus dromedarius. The sequence goes on along the minus strand of NC_087448.1, from coordinate 66,142,446 downwards.
GGGCACTCCTGGTGGGCCTTCTCCCCTGCCGCAGCCACCGTGAGACTCTCCAGTCATTGACCCATTCCCTCTTCAAGATTCAGAGTCTCAGAGGGAGACTGTGACTCGCCACGCTTGGCTGAGGTGTCCGTGGTGTCGTTGCTGGGGGTGGGAAAAGGGCACGGCTTCCCTCCGGCTTCCCCAATAGGAGTGGCGTTCACGTGCTCAGTAGCCACGGTGGCAAACCTGAAGACCTTGTGTCGGTGTCCCAGGGCTGCCATATCAGAGTGCAGCAGACTGGGGGACTGGGAACGTGGGAGTGTATCCCCTCAGGGCTCGGCAGTCGTGGTGGGGGCAGGGCTGTCCCTTCCGCAGAGTGCCTTTCTGCCTTCTCGCGTGTCCTCACGTGGCCCTTTCTCGAACCACCATCCCTGCTGTCTCTTCCTCCTCTTATCGGGACACCAGTCACTGGATGAGGGGCTCACTCTTATGACCCCGTTTAACCTTAATTACCCCTGCAGAGGTCATATTCTAAGGTTCTAGGGGTTAGGGCTTCAACATATGAATTGGGGGGGACGCAACACCCTAGACCCCTGCCTCAAATCATAGCAACTCTAAAGGGCTGTCCCAGCTCCAGAGCTCCCTGGAGACCAGCCAAGGCCTTTGCTGCTCTGCCTCTCCCGCTGTCCAGTCCTGCTGCCTTTACCGCCCCGACTCCGTGTACCCCCCAGGAGTCCCCAGAGCCTTCCTCAGTAACCTTTCTGTGCCCAAATTCCCATCACAGTCTGTTTCCAGACCTAAGATGTGCCCTCCACCTTTCCTTGATCTCTCTTCTAGGGAAGACCACTATGGCTGCATATCAAGAAGCATGTCCTTATAGACAAAGCTTCCTCAAAATGCTTCTCTTCCTACAGGAGAGAGTGACCACCACTGGAGGGACTTCAGTGGAGGAAACAGCCTGACCAGGTGGGCTCTAAGACCCATGTTACAGGACTTGCCTGTTCTAACTCACTGTCCCCTGACAGTTCTTCCTCAAATAGTCAAAGGGTGCAGAGGCTCAAATAAATGTGAAAGCTTCTTATCTTGTGCCTGATTCTGCAGTTCTTAGGCCAAACTTAGCTCTCTGCCCAAGCTCCCAGCGACCCCCAAACAGTTTCACTTTCTCCCTACCTACTTTTCTTGCACAAACAAAGGAAAGATTGCAGGTCATCAAAATCCCAGAAATGAAAATTACAATGGAGTGAATTTAACTGAGAAGTTACTCTTTATTGAACCACCGTTCTATGCAGGGCGCTCTATCATGGGGAATAGGAAAAACGCAGAATTAAAACCCTTGCTCTAAAGTTGTCATGGAGCAGATGGAGGGATGAATTATGTTCAGACTGAAACTGGTCGCTGTCATGGGAGATGTGCCCGGAAAGGAGGCCACTGGCCACTTGGGGGAGGACTTGATGACGGAGGCCTTGCGAAATCTAGGTCTTGTGACCAAGAGTAACCCCAGCCACCAGACTCTCTCCATCTGGTCATTAAATGCCACACACCCTCCAAGAGGCACAGATTGAAGATCTGTGGTAATTTGTCCTGATTTTTAAAGACAGTGACATTGGGGGAAGATGTAGGGAAAGTCTGGGTCTCTGGCTGTCTTGGACCAAGGTTTCTCACACCCATCTGGGTGCAGCCAGTGGGTTGGGAACCGCTTACAAATGATCGGAAAAGCCTTTTGAGCTCTTTGGAAATAGATACGGAGTAAACATAATGTTTGCAATATTAATACAAGAAGAATAACACTCTTCTCAGTTGCTCTGTTCATACTGGCAACTGCTATTGTTCACAGGACCTATAGCCTCAACAAAAAGTTAGTATATTTATGTCTGTCCTGTTTCCTCTGAGAGTCCTACGCGTGTCCCTAAGAAAGAGATCACACTGAGCCAAACACGCAGCCTGCCCAGCGAGTGCAGGAAACTCTCAGAGATTTAGAAGAAAACCTCCTCAGACGCAGAAGGGGGAAAGCAGCCACATTTAGCTCTCGAATCCATCCCCTGCCTTCTGCTGCCTCACAGTGGAGCCTCAGTGCCTGTCTCCAGTGTCCCTCGGGGGCCTTATCTGCAATAAACATCCTAGGGGCTGAGCCCCCTGCAGAGCTTGGTACCCAGTCTAATGGAAGCCCACAGGGAGCCTTGGCATTGATTCCGAGACGGTTCTGAAGCCCACACTCTGGAGCTTTCGCTGGGCCAGACCAGGAGGCACGGACCCACGGTCGTTTTCTCTGTTTGGTCAAGGTTCAAAGCTCTGGGATGTGAGGAGGTTCTGGAAGTCTACTGGGGGCTTCTCACAGGGGCCAGGGAGATTTGGGCTGAGTTGGGCTCGGTGCTCTGAAGTCAGTTTGAAAGGTATAAACATCCCACAGAGACTGTCAGCTACCCTCCCTCCAGGACTCTCTAAAGCATCTCCAAACCTGCCCTGGGATTCGAGGCCTGAACTACATTTGTCCCACAAACCCGAGACTGGCTGATTTGGCAAGTATTGGCAGGTTCAGAATCCTCTTGGGGCAGCAGAACTGGTCTGGATCCTTCGGGTCCACGTGCACTACTTTAGAACATTCCCTGGGTGGCTGCCTGTAGTGTTTGGATCTTTGCTTAGAATGTGTTTACCTCAGACCATTAAGGTTTAATACTCAGTTGAAGACCGTGTCAAAATACATTCAGTTCTTTTCCATGACTTTTATTTGTCTGTATGTCCTCTATTAATAAGACTTAGTTTCTTGTAATTTTTTTTTTCTGAAAGCAGGCCCCTTTTAACCTCAGTGGGGGGTTCTCTTCTGCATTTTGCAGTAAGTCCTGTGAAGAGGAATGAGTGCAACCCATTCACCAATGATGCAAAATGAAGCACATTGCATTCGTATGTTGGGGTTTTCTTCCAAAGACCAATCCCAGCCATCATCGGTTTGCTGTTACAGACGTAAACAGACATGTATATAGATACACATATGAAACCAGATCAATATGTGCATATAAAGATGCAGTTATTACATATGTGTATTTATACACAGGTGTGGTATTAGTATTGTGTACGTGGCTATATAGGTACATGGGTGGGTACATATGAGGGGTGTGTGTGTGTGTGTGTGTGTGTGTGTGTGTGTGTGTGTTATGTAATCGTAAAATTTAAGCCAAGTGTGGGATAGGTACAGTAGTGTCAATTTCACCGAAGACCAAAAATAAAGTGTTTGTGTTGGAAGATGGAAGTCTTTTCATGATGAATTTAAAATATCTCCTTCCTCAACTGCTATTTTAAGCTGCACTTGAAGGACTGGACCGCTCTCTGTGTGGGGTCCCTGAGACAAAGGCTTCTCTGAGACCCACCTCTCCCCTAGACCTTGAGATTATCTGTAACCACCCTGGTGGATGGCTCTCTAACCTGTTTCGAAGAGAAGCTGTTTTGCATGTCCCGAAGCCTTGTGCCCTCCTGCCTGGGGGTGAAGGGGGAGAAGAGGTGACAGAGGAAACCCCGCTAAGACAGGAGCAGATCGTGGGAGCCTTGACAGCCCCCCACCGCGTCTTTGCTGGGAATCTCTGAGGACTGAGCCGAGGAGCAGAGGGAATGGGGTGGAGCCCCGATCCTGGCCCCTGCCTTTCACTCTCAGAGACCCTGCGTTCAGTTCTCCGGGAACATGCCCGGAGGCGGGATTGCTGGGCCACGTGGTAGTTCGGCGTTTAATTTTTTGAGGAGCAGCCACACTGGTTTCCCCAGCGCCTTTACATTCCCCCCATCAGTGCACAAGGGGCCCAGCTCCGCCTTCTTACCAGCTTGTTAGTCTCTAGTTTTTGATGTGGTTTTTGTTTTTAAGATGAGGAATTCACTAGGTTGTAGCCAGTACTTCCTCTAAACTTACTCTAAAGATCACCTCCTCAGAACCACCTGCTGTGCTTATACAAATGCAGACTCCTGACTAGCCCCACCTCAGAGCAGGTGGGACCTCTGAGGGGGAGCTTTTAAGCAAACTCCTGTGGGCACCGCCACCTGCACTCACAGGAATGCCCCCAACAAGCGCGACTGCAGAGACTTGAGGGGCAGACGACCTTCCGGCCCCAAAAGCCACAGCGCTGAGGAGCGCTCAAGCCGCGCCCACTGAGATAACCTCATCACGCGGACTCAAATGACAGCACAAATTTAAAAAATCGCAAGTCATTCATACTGTTTTTTTCAAGTTTTCAGTCTTTTCAACCATGATCTACTAAAAAAAAATCAAATCAAGGAAGCAGGACGTTTTTAGCTAAGGAAATGCTCTTGATCAAAACCAGAGCTTTCCTGGTGATCCTCGAATGAAATAGCCCATTATCAGCTTCCTACAGATCTCCCCAGAGCTGTTCTCAGGCAGCGGGAAGCGCCTTCACCAGGGCCACTTCCCTGGCCCTCACGCCTACTGTGATCTGAGTCATGCCTTTTGTCTGGTGCCTGGAATTTGGGGATGTTTATGAAAAGCTGTTGTAAATACTAGTCATAATTCCTCTTTTCACAAGATTCTTTATTTCAGAAAAATGAGTAGCTCCTCACGTACAAACGTCAGATCACTTCCAGCTCCATTGTCACCTGGAAATATTCTCCCTCCTGTTTCACTAGAGATTATTTAAAGGCTTCTGAGAACAGTGTGTCATAGAAATCCTCCAGAGAATATAGATCCTGGGTTCCCACCAATCATGTTAAAAGGTGCTTTTGCATCAACTGTACCTACTTCATCTTTTGAAGGCAGAAAATGGAATCTTGCTCAAATGCTAATGAAAAGCAAAATATCCTTTTAAATGCAGGCTCCTTGAGGTTATCATCTGTTTACTTGTTTCATTTAAGTTCCCAAAGAGGTGGAGATGTAATGAACACACGTGTCATGATGATATTTTCCTTAGCACAATATTTCAAATTAAACTGCTCTGATATTAAGCATGAACATTTTAAGGTAAAGTGTGAGGTTCATAACTTTCAAAAAAATAGAGAATGGGTCACTTGAGCTTTCCTGACTTAATGCTGTCTCTCAGCATCTATTTACCCCTCAGACGTGGATGCGAGGCTAGACCAGATGAACGCAGGAGAGCAGGACATAGTCCAGACTGCCCCGCGAGCCTCAAGCAAAACAAACAAAGCTGCCGAAAAAGACAACATTCCACTGAATCCCTGTAAATAAAAATACCTGCACGTGTTCTGTAAACTGTCACTTACCCGTGTTTGTACTCGGCAGACGTTGACGGAGGGAGAAGAGAAAGTTAGAAGTAAAACGGTCAGATGTGTGTGTCTAGCCAGTAGTCTGGGAGAAATGAGTGTACTGCTTATGGAAGCAAGCATTTAAAACTGATTTTTTTCTTTAATTCTACTTTTAGTTTCTATAGGGACATACTGTAATGGAATTGTCCAGGGTTAAGTGCAGTTCTAGTCATGCAAGTACTGGCTATTTTTACAGGTTCTGAGGCAGGTGAATTATTATCTGGGCATTTGGTATCAATTTGACTGTTTGACTTCAAGCTGGGGAAGAAGGCAGGCGGGGAAAAGTTGGCCTCAACTTTTAATTCTGTTCAACAGAAGACAGTAGCAAAGACGTCTTTCACAGGTGGTTTAAAACTCCAGAGAACAGAGTTTCTCAAATGAATGTGCATACAGTTAACATGCAGATTCCGGTTTAGCAGGTCGGGGGTTGGGCCTGAGACTCTGCATTTCAGGGAAGCTCCCAGGTGGCGCCGGGACTGTTGGTGGGAGGGGCAGCGGAGGCGTCAGACACTAGAGCGCTCTGCTGTGCTGTCCCTTGGTGGCTGTGGAGCACGGTGAACCTGTGCCCACAGTGTTCGTGGGACACAAACAGGGGCTTTGCATCTGTCACAGCTGCAGAGCAGAAAGCCCTGAGCAACAGGAAGACGGGTCCAGCTCATAACCTTCATCCTCTCGGCTGCTAACCTGCTCGGCTCTGTTATTAATCAGAGTCCTTGTTTTGAGATTTAGAAGTGTGTTTTATACTTTCTAGAGGGGTTGTAAAGTGCAAATGAGATTTTTGTGGATGGTGGGTGACTTGACAACTTCATCAGAGACAATAGTGCTCCTGTTTTTACAGAGAAATCCAGGACCTACAGACAACGTCCTTCTTTTAGGAGAAGCCCTGTGGGATGGGTGGTGCCGTGAATGTGTCCCTCTCATGAAGCGCTCCCATTTTTCTTCCCATGTTTCTGCTCCTGCCTGTTGTTTTATTTCACAAAAAGTGTTAGTTAAAATTTATCAGGAACGAGAGGTCATTTTGCCCCAGGGCTCTGTCATAGAGAAACACCAAGGATTTTGGAAATTCAGTGAGTCAAAGATTAAGGCCAAAGTCTTAAAGTCCTGTGTGGAGAGGTTGCAGCCAAATCGCAAAGTCAGCTAGGACTGAGTTTTTACCTTTCACATGATTGCTTTCATTAAGGAGCATGTCTCAGTAAGAGTCGCAGAGTTGTGGGCCAGTTTCATTCAGAGTTACAGGGTCATGGGCAAGATAGTTTCAAGTTTCTCCTCTTCCTAAAATCGACGTATGCCACTCCCTCTGAGACTTTGGGGCCCACGTGCAACCTCAGGACTCAGTTGTAAGCTCTTTAACTGAGAGCTGCACAGTAGGTTTTGCTGTCCTAGTCTTTACACTATTCACCTGCCACTACCTGCTCCGCCCAGCCGTTCCTCGTGTACACACCCAGCCACTGAAATACTGCCTCTCATCAGTCTTGAATAACTCTTCATGCAGGTCTTTAGCTTGAGGTCCACAAAGTTAAAGGGGGCCTTTTTCAGATGATCACAAGCTCCTGATTCTGACATCAAATTTCCTTTACTCAATGTCCTAGTCATTAGGGCTGTACCTAAATGAACAGTCCAATTCTCCTCCTCCTCTGGGCACCTGCTAAGTCTGCATTTTGTCGTTTCTTTTAAAATTAGGCTTATCATGTGACTTACGCTGGCCAATGAAATGTGGGTGGATGTTATATATTACTTCCAGGAGGCAGCGTTAAGAGCTTGTGCACAATTCTGTTCCCATTCTTCCCATATCACAGAAGCATCTCCCTGGAGGGACCAGCAGCTGGGTCCCTGGATGGTTACAATGAGAAGAGCACCCCCATCACAACAGCCTGCAGACCACACCACACATGTAGGATGAGCTGCAAGTAAACCTTTGTTGTGTTAAGCCACCAAAATCATCTGTGTGTGTGTATATGTGTTGAGGGGGTGTTTGTTACAGCAGCTTAACCTATTCCATCGTGACCGCTCCACTGGCATTCAGGTGTAATCCTTCGTTCGTAAATACAGAACTGCTAGGAGATGGCCTCCTGATATAGTCTTCATTTTCTGTTGTAGGATGGGGATTGGGAAGGAGTTCTTTCAAGGTTAAGGTAACGGTTCTCCTAACCACCGTGAGGAATCACTTCCTCATCTTCTCAAACAGCCGGCTGATAGTTCAGGAGGAGCTGAAATTAGTTCTTGTATGTTGTGAGGACTTCATAAATATTTGTTTATTTATTTAAAAAAAACCTTTAAGATATGTATAAGGCATTCCTGTTCATTCTCCCAACACCGCTCCCAAGGGCACATCTATATTGGGTAGAGATGAAGGACACGGCTTGGCCTGCCCACTTCTTTGGCTCCATGACCGAGAACTCCCCCAGGTCCTCCCTCACCAGATCCCACGTCTGTGGACGTGACCCGTTACTGACAGTGAAACACTGAGTCACTGGTGGGCATCCCTCCGTGCACTTGTCCTCGGTCCTTCCTGGGCTTGAAATTAATGTGAGCAGAGAAAGCACTCTCCTCCCTGTCGTTTTGAGTTATGCACGTCTCTGTACAGGCAGCAACTCAGAACCCAGACATGTAAGGTGGGAAACATTTGTTTTAATTCTCCAGGACAGGTGGTATTCGAAGGTGATTAAGATTTTGGCTTATGAGCTCGGAGTGCCTGGGCCCGCATGCCACTGTGGCACTCAACTGCTAGCTGGGTGTCTTGGGCAGCTTCCTCAGCCTCCCTGTGCCCTGGGCTCCTCAGCTGTAAAGTGGGGTGATAATAGTGGGTCTTTTGTTGGCTGTTCTTGTGAGCATCCGACAAGCCGGCACCTGTAAGAGCAGGCTTGGGAAACAGCTAGTGCCTAGGAAGTGTCAGCCCCCTAAACAGCCCAGAAGGGAGCAGTTTGGCCCAGCTGAGAGTACCGACCTCCTGTCCACCGCGCCCGTGGCCTTCGGCACATCAATGACCTCTTCATGCCCCAGTATGCTGAGCCATCAAAGGGGGATGATACCAGTATCCAGGGGGTGGGTGCTCAGTGGTAGAGCATGTGCTTAGCACGCCCAAGGTCCTGGGTTCAATCTCCACTACCTCCATTAAAAAAAAAAGTCCACCATATTGATAAAAATAATAGTGCCTACCTCACTGGAGTTTTGTGAGGTTAGAATGGAACAGTCTGTGGCACGGTCTCAGCAGACAGCGGTGGGACATACAAACGCTCAGTAAATAGCTGCTGTTTTACAATTACTACTACTATTATTTTTATTTTAAAAATTCTTTTAAATTCTCAGCATTTAAAGAAATCTGCTGCCTCCTTTCCAAACATCCTGTGCTTTCCTCTTCTTTGGGCGGCATTTATCTAACAGTTTGGAAGATCGTATTCCTGGAGTTGTCCACTTTTTCTTTGATGGAGCAGTTTCTTTGATCCAGGGGGTTGCAGTGTTTGTGTTGGCTGTCAACAGGGCAACGCCTAGGAATTATTTTTTAAAACGATCTAATGTAGTTTCCCAGAAATTCTCCAAAAAAGAAACGTTTTTAGGCAAAAGAAATTTGAGGCTTCCATTAGCTCTTTAACATACCTTGTAACCCGTCTCCCAGATGCCAACATTCTCCACATACCCGACCCTACGCCAGAAACTGCGCTGCTCTGACACTGAAGAGGAGAGTTGTTTGGGTTCATTTGGTCCATTCTTTTTGGTCTGAGGTGTATTTTATACTGGAAGTTTAAAAGAATTGCCTTGTATCTTATATTTAGACTACAGTGAGTTGTTTTTCTGCCCTCTATATTTATTAAGGTCTCAGGTCTGTTTCCTACTTTATTTTACAATTATTACAAGATCATCTCGAGGCTTCTGTGAAGTCTCCAAATGTTTCAGAATTAGGTAGACATTATTTACTGTTACTTCACACTTCAGAAAAACACCACATTCAGCTCAGTTTCTGTATTGAAAAGGTCTCTAAAAACACCTGTAGGCATGGAAATAAATTTATTATGAGAAAAACAGCATCTCTTTCTATCTCTTAACTCTTACAAATTTCTTAGTTCAAGGCAAGCTCTACTCAAGTAAAAGTATTTCTCTCAAAATGCTACTACTGATTGTATTCAGGAATAAGGCTGAGCCTCATGTATATTCAGAAACCAACACTCGTACGTTCAAGCCTCTGGTCCTCTTTCTCTCAGGACACTCCCCCTTTCAGAGAAGTGCTGACCCGTGGCCTGGCTGCACTCACAAGCCTGCGGTTTGTAACAGAGCCACGTGCTGGCGGAGGTCAGCGATCAGCCAGGGTGCTGGCAGTTTACACCCCACCTTGCGATGGGACAGGGCTCTCTGCAATACCAACAAATATCTCTTTGGTTGAAAGAGCTTTTTGAAGCTTCAACAAATATCAAAATCACTAAGAAAGTCTGGTGGGATCCCCACACCACATTGCCTCCGTCATGCACAACCTGGCAGGACTCATCAGAAGGGGGCTGCTGAAGAGAAGGAAGGACCAGGGGATGGGAACAGAAGAGGCAGCTGGGGATTGCGGGGAAAGCTGAGCTGGGGAAGCGGCATCTAACTGAGGAGCATGTGAAGACAGACATCTGAGTGATCTGAGTGCTGTGCATTCGGGGAAAGGAAGGGCGGAGCAGCTGAATGCAGGGTGGGGGAGGCGGTGGGGAATGTGGGCTTTGGTTGAACATGACGGGGTGGGGAAAGTAATCTTCTAAAGGCAGCATGCTGCCTATATAGCTGCAGCCAGCATATCTTAACTGAACAATCTGATATGTGGGAAGATGCAGAAATTGTGTGTGCAAAGGAAGCCACAATCCTGCAACCCTGTTCCAAGTGCACCTGGCTTTGCTCAGCCCCAAGGTCCAAAGTGGGTGGCACCCCAGCGCACCTCCACCAGGGGGCACTGTGGTCCACGCAAATCCGACGGTTCTAGCCATGCTACTTCTAGGGGGCTGCGGACAAGATGGGATTATTTGAGGTCGGCTTAATGGAAGGTCTCAGTTCCACGGGGCTCCGTGTATTCGCTGATGTTCTCTCCCCGCCCCGAGGTACCACCCTCTGCACCGTCTCTGCAGTGTCTGCAGTTAGGCTCTTCCCCAGGGATGGAGCTGGGCCTTGGACTCTCGCGAATAAACACCCTCGGCTACCTGCTTCCTATCTCTGCTTCTGCTGTGAGCTGCTTGCGCTCTCCCTCTCGAAGGCTAGCCTGACTGCGGCCTCTTCCTCGGGCCGCTCTTCTCTCCCCTGCCCCTCCTTCAAAGTCCTTCCTTCCAGCTGATCACATCGACTGGGGCAAACTCAGATTTCTACAGCTTTTTACGGACTAGCTGATCCTCCACCCTCTGATGGAAGAGGTTATTTATTTCTTCCCAGGAAACCTCAACATTGAGATGGGAAAGGACTGGTTTCCTGGAAGAGCGATTCTAGAAAGACCACCCCCTAGGAAATGAAATAAACTTTTATCTAGGCACTTCCTGTTTCCTCCGTTTCAAGTGCTCCCTCCCCGGGCCTACCCTTGTGAGAGAACTTCAAAGCTGGGCTCCCAGGTTTAGGCTCCTGGGCTTCATCCTTTTAACTCTTTGTGGTTTACGCTAACTGGGCATTTAGTCATCCTGCAGAATGGTCTGTGGCTACTGAAGGAACATGATCTTAAAGTGCTGTTCAGTTAATTTCTGCGAATACTCTTGGGTGTATCCAATCTATCTGAACACATTGTTCTTGTGGTTTGGGGCTTCAGGAAAGGTGCAGGCCTTACTCAGATGTCCTTGTGAGGTGGAAGGCACACAGTGGGTGACACTGTCTCTTCTAAATGCAGATTTTCAGATTTAGTTATTACAGCTTGCAAAAATGTATACCCATTACACCTTCACTTGAAAAATAATAATGTCTATTTCCCCAGGGCCCAGCTTCTGTTCTGCATGTAATCATTCTCCGGGATAGGCACAAACAATAACGACGTCTAAGAGTCTCACGGCTGGGGAGTCGTTGCACAGACACGTGTTGTTGTTGCTTTTGTAAAGCTCCCTTTCATAAAGCTAACAGTTCTTAGAAGGAACATGTAAAGAACCTATCCATCATTTAAACCTCCTTATAAATAAATCTATTAAGAGATTGGAAAGATCTTAAGTAAAGGAGGCATAAGAAAGGTGGGTTATGTGAACTTGGGCAAATTACCACCACTCCGCACCTCATTTTCCTTGTGGAAAGGGGGAATGAAAAACTATTTCACGAAGTAGTTTGAAGATCAAAATCTAAAGGAGGTGATAAATGGGAAAGTGCTTCATAAAACTCAAATGCACCAAACAAATGTCAGACACTAGTTTGGTTTTGAAGGAGGCAGATGAAAGAGGGCTGCAGGAGGGGAGAGGGCAGCTGGACAGGGGGATGTGATATCTCCTCTAGTGGAATAATGCAGTGTTTGTCTTTTTGTGGCTGGCTCGGTTCACTTAGCATAATGTCTTCAAGGTTCATCCGTGTTGTAGCATGTGCCAAGATTTCCTTTTTTTTAAGACTGAAAAAGTATCCCATTGTATGTAAATGCCACATTTTCCTTACCCATTCCTCTGCTGATGGACGTTTAAGTTGCTTCCTTCTCTTGGTTAGTGTGACTAGCGCTACAGTGAACATAGGAGTGCACGTATCTCTTTGAGAACCTGTTTTCAATTCTTTTGAATATGTACCAAGAAATGGGAATGCTGGATCATATGGTAGCTCCACTTTTAATTTCTTGAGGAACCACCATACTATTTTCCATAGTGGATGCACCATTTTGCATTCCTACCCCAAGTGCACTACAGTTCCAGTTTCTCTACATTCTTGTCAGCGTTTGTTATTTTCTGTTTTTCTCTTTTTTTCTTTTTTACAGTAACCATCCTCATGGGTGTAAGGTGACATCTCATTGTGGTTTTGCTTTGCACTTCCCTGATGATTAGTGATGTTGAATATCTATTTATGTGCTTTTTGGCCATTTATATGTCTTTTTTGGAGAAAAGTCTACTCCAATCCTTTGTCCATTTTAAATTTGGATTATTTTTTTGTTGTTGTTGAGTTGTGGGAGTTCTTTATATGTTCTGAATATTAACCCCTTATCAGATACCTGATTTGCAGATAGCTCCTCCCATTCTCTAGGTTATCTTTTCATGCTGTTGGTTGTTTCCTTTGGCACACAGACATTTTAAAGTTTGATGTAGTCCCACTTGTCTATTTTTGCTTTTATTGCCTATGCTCTTGGTTTTACAAGAAGTCCTTGCTAAGTCCAATCTCATGAAGCTTTTCCCCTGTGTTTTATTCTGGGAGTGTTATAGTTTCAGGCCTTATATTTAGCTCTTTAGTCAATTTTGAGTTAATTTTTGTTCATAGTGTAAGATAAGGATCCAACTTCATTTTTTTTTCCACATATGATTGTCCAGTTTTCCCAGTGCCATTTGTTGAAGAGACTGTCCTTTCCCCATTGTCAAAGATCATACATGTGAGGATTTCTTTCTTATCCCCTTGGGCTATATGTCTGTCTTTACGTCAGTGCTATACTGTTTTTTAATATGTTTTGAAATAAGGACATGTGAGGCCTCTAGCTTTGTTTTTCTTTCTCAAGATTGGTTTGGCTATTTGGGGTTCTTTGAGAATCCATATAAATTTAGGATGGTTTTTCCTATTTCTGCAAAAAATGCCATTTCATAAGGATTTTGACTTTGATAGGGACAGCATTGAATCTGTAGCTTACTTTGGGTAGTACAGACATTTTAACAATATTAAATCATCTAATCCATGAAAATAGGATGTCTTTCCCTTTATTTGTGTCTTTTAAAATTTATTCTAGTATTTTGTTTTCAGTTTTCAGTATTTTAGTCTTTTGCCTCTTTGGTTAAATTTATTTCTAAATGTTTCATTCTTTTTAATAGGATTGTAAATGGAATTGTTTTCTTAACTTCCTTTTCAGGTTGTTCATTAGTGTACAGAAATGTATAGAAATGTTAGTGTATAGAAATGCAACTGATTTTTGCATGTTGATTTTGTATCCTGCAACTTTGAGTCATCTGTTTATTAGTTTTAACAGGTTTGTGTGTGTGTGTGTGTATGTGTGTGTGTGCGTGTGTGTATGTGTGTGTATAATCTTTAAGGTTTCCTACAGATAAGATCAGGTCATCTGCAAACAGAGATGATTTTACTTCTTTTCTAATTTAGATGAAGTGGCAAGAGTGGGCATCCTTGTCTTGTACTTGATCTTAGAAAGCTTTCAGTTTTTCACTATTGAGTATGATATTACCTGTGGCTTTATTTTCATATATGGCCTTTATTGAGGAAATTTTCTCTCTTCTAGTTTGTTGAATGTTTCTTTATCATGAAAAGGTATTAAACTTTGTCAGATGCTTTTTCTGTATCAATTGAGATGACTGTGTGGTTTCTGCCCTTCATTCTGTGAATGTGGTGTTTACAGTGATTGATGTGACTATGTTGCATTGCAGGAATAAATCCCACGTGATCAAGGTGCATAATCTTTTAAATGTGTTGTTGAAGTTGACTTGCTAGTACTTTGTTGAGGATTTTTGCATCAATATTTATCAGGGATATTGATTTGTAGTTTTCTTTTGCTACGGTATTTATGTCTGATTTTATTATCAAGGTAATGCTGGCCTTATAAAATTAGTTAGGAAGTGTTCTCTCTTTTTCAAATTTTTTTGGAAGAGATTGAGAAGGATTGGTGTCAATTTTCCTTTAAATGCTTGATAGAATTCTCCAATGAAGCAGTTTGACCCTGGGCCAATGTGATTTTTTTTGATTATGTAATGTAATATGTCTACATTTGAAATATCCCTATTACTAGTGAACCAAAAATTTTCAACTGACCAGTGCATAATGTTATAAAATCATGTCTGAGAAAAAGTGCCATTTGAAGTGCAAGATAGACCAATGAATTTTGATGTGACAGAGTATGAAAATTTGACTGATATAGTTTCAACTTTTACACTGCCACTAGCCATTTGTTATGTTTTGGTGTCCTATCCAAGAAAATACCAAAAATTATCTTAAAAGATTATTAAAATGCTCCTTCTTTTACTATTACATTTTGTGTGAGACTGGATTTTCTTCTAATACTTCAGCCACTACATATCACAGCAGCGGGACAACAAGGCATTGTGATGGAGACGGCATCTTTGCACTCTTTGGGGAGCTGGCCTAAACGACCGCTAAGAAGGTCTTCCCTTCCAATCCTTAAATTCTAAGACTTCAACTTTTAAAAAATAGGTTTTTCAGAACTGTTGCCTAAAAATTGTTGCCAAGTTGAAACCAACAGTTTGTTCTTATCTTTCTGTAAAGCACCATGGCTATATGCATGTATGTGTGTCCATTCATTCTTTTGCTGTGGTAATCTTATGACTAGGAATGTAGTCTGTGGAAATAGAGTCTAAGGAATACCAAAAGACCAAAAAAAAAAAAAAAAAAGCCAATTTGCACAAATATGTTTATCACAGCAGAATTCATGGTAATGAAAAATTGGAGCAACTCAAGTAACCAATGCACAGCAGATGTTAAGCAAACAATAGTACATCAGAAATAATAGAACTCTATGTAATTGTTAATGTGGCAAGTGTATAGATTATATTCAATAAATGATGAACACACTCAATAGTTTATAGTATAAATCATTGATTAGAACCCTGTAAAAAAAATTCAAGTTTCAATATTGACCAGAATTAGAAATATTTTAATTGAGTAGATTTTTATTTTTTGGCAAAGCGCTTATGTGCGCATTAACATTTATGAATGGCAGACAATCCCTGCAAGAATGTTCAGCCTGGATACAGGATGAGCCACTTTAGTGTCGGTGGCGCCCTCTCGGGGTTCTCCCATCCCCTCTCTGGCCTCCCATCTCCTCACAGTCCGGTCAGAGGAAGAGGGAAGTAGGTAGGACTACAGACAAACCAACTGACTGGGGAGGGGTCCATGAGGAGAAGCTGGGGCCCCAGCTGGGGTTGCTTGGTTGACTTGGAGCAGTTTCCATTTTTCTGGGTGAAAAGTGGAGCAGACAATGGGGTGCTCGTTGTCAGCCCTGTCTGTGCAGTTAGTCAGAGGGTGTTGATGGGATTTCTGGTGCGTCAGTTTGATGCACTAAAGACAGTGGCCATTTGGACCTGATACCCCTCCAGAGACCACTGGTCCAACACCTGGCACACAGACACAGCAGGGAAGGCGAGGGCAGGATGAAGCGGAGTCTGGATGGAATGAGGCCCTAGCACTTGGCATCCTGGGACAGCCCCTTCAGGGCCGCACTGGCTGCCGGTAGGGGGGCAATGGTGATGATATAAATAATGCAGATCTGAGGAGGAGCTATGATGAAAGCAGGTCAGTGGCAGGGCAAGGCCCTCAGAGGTGACCTGAGAGGTCAGAGAGCTGTTCCCAATGCCCGGCCCTCCCAGACTCCCCATGCTCACCCCAGACGCCCAGACCTTCTACGGGGCAGTATCTCAGGTTCTGCTTACGGCATGGGGCTTCTGCTTACAGAGCTGGAGGGACTGGTCTGCGTGTGGTGGGCGTGGTGCTTCTGAGCACCGGGAATCCGGCGAGGAGCCCAGACATCGGCCAGAGGAGTGCCAGTGCGGGCACCGTGTGGACCTGCCTGGGCAGAGGTTTGCAGCAGGCCGGGCTGCAGCCTGAAGGCCTGGCCACAAGTCCCGGCGGGGGACGTGGAGCCAGACGCAGCTCCCGGACAGGCCCACAGACGGAGATGGGAAAGGGCGGCTTTCTACCCAAGATCATTCAAATAAATTAAGTCTCCGAGTGGTTGATCACATCATTCCAGTTGCCATGTGCATGTGTAAGGCAGTGTTCCCCAAAGGGTAGTTCTCAGATCCAAGTATCAGAAGCACCTGGATATCCTTGATAAAAACGCAGATGTGGATTTGGCGGGGCTGAGGTGGGGCTCAGGCAAGGCTCCAAATGCTCCTTCTTGCATAGAGATCCCCACCCCCGCAGGTGGACGTCTTAGATGTGGACATGTGGGTAGGACAAATATTTTTGGCCCAACAGCTTCTTAGTGTTCCTCAAGTTAAACTATACTAGTAGTTGTTTACTCCATCAAGCCTTGAGAGACAAGTGTGTTTGGGGGGTGGGGTCTGCGTGTTTCCCATTCTCCTTCCTCTGCTCTCAGGTTCAGTGTAACTCTCGAATTTCCAGTGCACATTCCTAGCTTGGAGTCACGGACATCACCCTTCTCCCTACCAGGAAACAGGGACCCCATATTCAGCATGTAGTCGTTTTCCAAGCTGTGTGTCACATCACCACGAACTCTGCAGCTTAAAACAACACACATTCATTATCTAACTGTTTCCGTGGGTCTGGAGTCCAGCCTCGACTTAGCAGGGTCTTATGCTCCCCGAGGCTGTAATCAAGCCATCCGCCAGGCTGTGTTCTCATCTGGAGTTCAAAGTTCTCTTCCAAGTTGCCATGGTTGTCATAGAATTCACTTCCTTGCAATTAGAGAACGGAGGGTCCTGGCTTCTTGCTTGCTTTTGGCCGGAGGCCACCTTCAGCTCCTAGAGGTGCCCGCAGGTCCCCGCCACGTGGCCCTCTCTGTGGGCGGTCCTCACGCGGCTGTTTGCTTCCCAGAGGCCGCTAGACTCTCTCCATTCAGCTAAGATGGAGGCTTATGTAAGGTAACCTCATCAGGAGGGATGCCCATCAGCTTGGCCATTCTGGCTAGTCCGTTAGTTCACTAGGGCTGCCAAAACGGAGTGCCACAGACTAGGGGAGCTTAAACATCACACATTTATTGTCTCAATTCTGGAGGCTGGAAGTCCAAGATCAAGGTGTCAGCAGGATTGGTTTCTTCTGAAGGGTTGGTTTCCTTGGCTTGCAGGTGACCGTTGCCTTCTGGTGTCTTCACGTGGTCTTCTCTCTTTGTGTGTCTGCGTCCAGAGTTCCCCTTCCTACAAGGACACCATCATATTGAATTGGGGCCCACCCACATGCGTTCATTTAACCTTAATCACCTCTACAAAGGCCTCATAATCCACACACAGTCACATTCTAAGGTTCTGAGAAGATTCGTGGGAGGTGTGCTTGGGTGTGGGCTCAGGCGGTCAGGGAAGGCTTCCTGATTCAGGAGGACCTCAGAGGAGTTAGCAGAATGTAGAGGGAGAGGGCAGTGTCCAGGCAGAAGGAATAGCACTGTGTCAGTTAGGAATGGTTTGGGCTTCAAGGAATAGAGCGCTGTGTGAGGCAGGCTGGAAGCAGTGGTTCACCACGTCTCGGGGCTCGGAGAGGCAGCTGTGGCCTTGGTGGGCATGTCAGGGCCCGTCTTCTGCAGCTCCTGTCACATCCCCTCCCTCACAAGATTGCACTTGCCACCCGGGTACCACTTCTGTGTCAAAGGTACAACAATGAGGAAATGTTCCTGGTGATTCCTGCTCTATTTTTTTCTTACTGAGTCTTTTCCGTTGAAGGCAGTCAGAGTTGGTTTCTGTTACTTAAAAATGAAGATTTCTAATTGATACAGGCCTCTGTTGGTTTTCAGCCGGATCATGATTTATCGAAGAGTGGACAGGAGGAGAGAGAGCAGAGACAAGTGACAAAGGATGCGGGGAGGGCAGGGCTGGGGACAGGTTTCCTGTCTCCCTCTTTCTCTTCGGGTGTGGAGGAGCCGCATGCTGGGGGTGTGGAGCTGCAGGCCTGGGGGATGGGTGCAGAGAGTGGGGAACTGAGGAAAGACGTGAGGGCCGCAGACACATTGTGCCCTCTCCTGCCGTCACAGAGAAAAGGCGGTGGAAATGAACGGAGCTGTTTTTAGGAGAGGCCAAAAAAAGTTTACAAGACTCATTTCTAGGGTTTTTTATTTTCTCTGAAGAGTGAGAGGCCAGGTAGTCACCTAGGAGGTAGGGGCACCACGTTTGGGTTACACTGTACCGACCACTCTGAGGAGCTGTGTGCGTGTGGCTCGTATCTGTCAGAATTCACCATGCCTGAAAGTGCAGCTGAGAAATGTTGAGAAGCTTTATTAATTCATTTTAATATGTTAAGAAGCCCATTACACATTCATCTAAGTAACATCTTTTTGTGTAAAATTAATATATTTTCCAAAACAAAAAAAATATATGAATGAGAAGAGTGGTGGTGTCTTGCATTTTGTAAATCACTTTAATGTCTGGCTTAAAAGAAGACAGCTGGATTCCCGTCTCTGCTTCTGCACTCAGCCTGCTGCGCCATCACACGAGGGATGCCCTGAACAACTGCATGTACACCGTTCCCTGGCGAAAGGGTGAAAGGGAAGAGGGCAAATCAAATTGTGTTATTATGAAAACGGTTTTGACCTCCTGAGTCCACGATAAGGGTCCTGGGGACACCCAGGGGACAGCATGTTGAGACCCTCTCTTTAGAGGATTCTACTCTTCCTGGGGCTGGAGGGGTCACACCCCTCTCCCTCAAAACTTAGGGCACCTCCAAAGACCTGTTCTTTCTTCTCTGGGTCAAGAGTAAACTCAAGTTTCCAGGCCTCAAAGCTGTCCTTGCTTTCTGAGAGGAGGGTGAGAAAAACACTTACTTTTCAGGGAGACACCGGCGGAAGTCACACCTGTGAATTTCTCAGATTAATCTGCTACAAAGGGATGGCAGGGTTGCTGGGTGAGGGTGGGCGAGGAAAGGTTTGGAAGCAGCAGGACAGCGAGGGAGGGGGTGGGAAACGAGCGGCGCCCCGCCCCCTGGGAGGGCTCAGCACACACCCAGGCCCCGACGAAAGGGAGCAGTCGGAGTACTCGACCACCCCCCCACCCCGTCCCGGTTTTCTCCTCGCCTAATCTTTTCCTGAAACGTCTCCCTCACACCCACTGTGGGCGCTGATACCCGGATCTCCCTGGTCTCTCTCCTTTATCCTATTTCCCTCTCTCCAGACTAGCATCTCTTGCCATCCGGTTGAAATCTTGCTGGCTGTATGGCCTTGAGCAAGTTGTTAACCTCGCTAAACTTCACTTTCCTGATCTGTAGATGGGAGATTATAGTGGTATCCACCCCAGGAGATTGTGCAATCACATCAGAATATGCATGCAAATCACTTAGCACTGTCAGTGTCTGGTCCTGCTCCCAGCAGACGTTCACTTCGCCTGAGCCAGCTAATGAGCATCTCTGGTAAGGCCGCTGGGAGGTGTAAGGGCCAGCTGACACTTCCTCTGCCACACACGGCTTTTACTCTGTGCTTCTCTGTAGTTATTCATGGCCTCCAAAGCACGAATAATTCAAATTTTGTTTATGTCATATCTGGGGGTGGGGAGTCTGTGAGCATCTCCTTGTGCCTACATCTTCAGTATTCAACTAATTATCTTTGCAGGCAAACACTGGCCACAGTAATCCTACTGGCACAACTCTTCCCTTTCTTCCTGCTTCCTCTCACTCTTTTGAAACGGAGACCAGTCTTAGGCCCACATGAAATTCAGAGTGGATCCCACAGCAAGTGCAGAAACGCACAGTCCTTCCCTCAGGGACCGTGGCGCCCAGCTGCCTGCTTCTCTCCCTGGCTTGTGGGGCTGGGGAGAGGGGGACGCGACTGTGGCCACAACAGCTGCAGTCCCTCCCCAGGGCCCCTTCCTCCGAGACAGAGGGCATTAAACCATCCACTCTGTCACAAGGTCCTCCCCACCCTTTGCCCAAATGCTTGATTCTGAGGCTAATTTGGCAGGAAACAGGACTCACACTTAGTTACTGAGGATCAGGTCTTCTGTCCTCTCCTAGAGACTCCTCACCCTACCCCCTTTTATGAGTTCATGTTTATAAAGGAGCATACTAAAAAAAAACTCGTTTCTTTGGTTTATCGTCAGAATGTACTTGGATTTGACAAACAGATTATTTAGGGGATTGTCTATCAGTCACGTATCCAATATGTATTTCTTGAGAGCATCCCATGTTACAGACACAACTCTTGGTTCTAGAGAGCCAGCAGTGGACAGGGCAGACAGGCTTGTTTTTCTGATAGAAGACGAAGAGGGGCAGAAAACACACAAAGAAACAAACCAGAAAACATCATGGAGGCCAGGGGCCAGGTAGAGATTTTGGTTACTAGTAACAGAAGCTGACTTAGTTTTAACAAAACGCAAAAGAAGGGGTTTACTCTGAAGCTGCAGAGAATCGAAGGAAAGGCTGAGGAATCAAGATCTGGAGGCTCTCAAACCAGAATAACTTTGAGGACCTAGGAAACTGAAAGGGCCTGCGGACGGTATCTTTCCAACACCACCCCTTGAACCCATCGGCTCCTGCGGTAACTCCTTCAGGGGCAAGATGCTGGAGAGAGGGCAGCTGGTTGGTCTAGCTTGACTCACGTGCCCTCCTCTCGACCAGGGGAGGAGGGGCAGACCATCTGGATTGACAGCACCTCCAAGATTCTCTCCAACCCTTGGAGTAGTAACTCTCCAAAGCAAACTTGGGGTGCTGTTGCTGAAGCAGGAGAAATGGATGCTGAGTGGACAAAAGAGCAGCTGTGTCCTGGTTTAAAGGAATTTATGAGAAGCCTAGGGATTTTAGCTTCTGCAAGTGTTCCAGAAACGGACGTGATTTTGGTTTGCATGAATTAGATCCACCTGGGTTTCAAGGTGGTGCCAGCTCCACAGCGCCCTCTAGTGGTGAGAATAGGATTGAGGCTCTAAGTGTAGTCATTTTGAGAAGGGCACCGACAATCTAAAGCAGCAGCTATAAATAGTCTGGAGCCCCTAAAAGAGAAATCAGTGTCTCACTGTCGGGCTGTATTCTAAATGAGTTAAATAGGAGGTTTCACTCCCCCTTTAAGCATACTTTAGTCCATCAAAGGAGAATTTTACAATAGAGTGTCTCAAACTTGCTGTTTCTGCACTTTTGCTTATTCTGATCACCTTTGGGGTCTCTTCTAGTTTTAAAATTTTGTGTTCTACAAATCTCACCATCTTTATCAATTTTCTATGATACAGCTATGTTGTAAACAATATTATTATTATTTTTAATGGCGGTACTGGGGATTGAACCCAGGACCTTGTGCATGTTAAGGACCCTCTCTACCACTGAGCTTTATCCTCCCCTCAGCAATATTATTATTAACATGGTACCTTTGCTTGCTAAGATTTGTTCTATAATATTTTTGTTTTTTCCAAGAGTGTTAATTAATACTCATAAGCTTTCTTTAAGTAGAGCAGAGTTAGATGGAATTTCTTCCATTTTAAAGATCAGGAAATGAGAAACACAGTGGTTCATAAATAAGGGTATGATAGATTTCAGTTTGTCTTTTCACACTGACATGTATTATTCCTGTCCCTTTTGTGATAATTATACATCAGACACTGTTAGAGAACCATGTTGTGAGGATTACGGTCAAACAGGAGATTTTATATTTATCCAAAAGTTATCTATGGGGTAAGGTATTTGGTTATTTGGTTGTGGCAAGGCCTGAAAAATAAAGATAATATGTGAGCATAGGAACTCAATGATGAAGTTTAAGATCTTTCCAGAGTAGGAAGCAATTACAATTTGCAATTTAATTAGAAAAACACAATCAAAGGAGTAAGAATGTCTGTTCTGCTGAATATTAAAGTTCACCACAAAGGAAAGCCTCATGTGAAATGTAGTTGTGGCTAATTAGTGCAGTATATGGGCTGGAACCGGTGCCGTGCTCAGGGCTAGACAATGAACTCCTCGGGAACCAGAGATCAATGATCATCCAGGAAGCAAACGCTTAGAATCGCATACCTTGGAACACGCCTGTCTGTTGCAATATTTCACAACACACAATGCACTCCCCTATCTTTTCTCTTGACATTCAATATGCAATTGCTCAGAACCATCATAAGCTTGGGCTTCTTAATAAAGAATTATGGGTGCATTGGCCCTAAACTGAATCCAAAGCAAAGCTGACTGATCTCTGCAAACAAGCTGAATAAACTCCCCAAAGGCCAGGCCACTAGGTCTGTCCTCCTGACCCTCGGGTAGAATGAAAAGCTCAGTTTGCAGACCACATGTTTGGAACAGTATGATCTCGAAAAGTGTACGAGGATAAAAGTCAGGCTTGCTTGGGTTCTGGTCTTCTCGGTTCGCTCTGCCACAGGGAGCTGTGTGACCTTAAGTACGATTCTTTACTTCTCTGGGCTTTATTTATTTCACCTATAAAAGGAGTGGAGCCGTCACTCTCCGAGGATGCTGTAAAAGCATCACAGGCTAGGCGATGGGGAAATACGATGGTCCTAAGCAAAGTCAACATTCTGCTTTCAAAGCAAGTCTGCGTACTGGAAAAGGGTTCTTCCTTTCCATCCCATCTACTGATCTGACAGATACACCCTGCAGGCCCTGCCCTGGTGGTTCTTTGCTCTTTATTTTTGTCTCATCAGTGGGTTGTCAAGACATATTCTTATTTCAGCATCTGAGTGTTTACACATGCTAGGCACCATTCCATGAGCTGGGGATAGAGTCATGGACCAAAAGCTCCACAAAAATTCCTGCTTGTGTGGATATTCTAGTACGTGCAGACCCACCAGGAGCAGGCTAATTGACACCATACGTCAGGGGTCAGAAGTAAGTGCTCTGAGGAAAAACAAAGGTGGTTTACGGTCCCGGAGGGGGACGCTATTTTAGCTGGGGAAGGCCTCCCCGAGAAGGTGACATCTGAACGGAGTTCTGAGTGATTGCAGGGAGGGAGGGGGTCCCCACAGTCTCTGGGCAAGAAGAGCCCAGGGGAGTGGATATCTTAAGGACAAAGTTCCCAAAAGGAGAGTACACTTGAGGTGTTGGAAGAAACATCAAGGAAAGTGACATGGCTGGCGTTAGGAGAGGGGAGATTGGGCGGCGGCGGTGGCGGCAGTGTCCGCTTTGATGGTCACAGGACCGTGGGGAGCTGTTACCCCTTTCCTTCCAGAAGCTGGACGGCACTTAGGTGACAGCGCAGTCTGGATTTAGGGGGACCTAGGTTGTTAGCGTTGGCTGGGCTCGGAGAGTAAACGGTGCTCTGTCAGGTGTGTGCCCAGTGCTGTCCCAGGGCCCCACGATCCTGGGTGGGCTCCCGGTGCTGGCCCAGGAACCTGGCCAGGGCGCAGGACGCGGTCCCTGCTCGGGGCCGGGAGGGTCCGCGCCCCTCTTCCAGGATCCGCGCGCCCGAGGGAGCGGACGGTAAATAGCAAATAAAACACAACAGGACAGGTCGAGAGAGAGACTGCAGAAGAAAGGAAAAGCTTTCTTCTTGCTTTTGGACAAAGGGCCGGTCTTTTCATTCTGCACTGGCCCCGGGGCTCTTCGTGGCGGGGAAGAGAGGCACCGGCCTGTGCCGGCTGCGGCTCTGAGCGGCCCTTCCCGGAGCCGGTTTTCAAAGCCAGGTGATACTCTCGCTGCGTTTCCCGGGGTCCTGTTGCCCTCTGCTGGGCAGACCTGTGAAGAAACTGCTCCCAAATCACACCCGAATTTCAAAACCCAATTCGAGAGGATGGTTGAATCATCTAAGTTCTTCCTCCGGGTTTTGAAGACTGTTGTGGGTTTGAGCAACCGATTCCAAAGTGAATCGCCTTGAGGGCTGGTGAGTTTTGTTTCAGAACAAGCAATCTCAAACCTTAGTATCCAGATCTAAGGCGTAAAGTGCAGCAGAAACAAAACGTTTTGAACAGTTGGTGATTCTGTTCCATTGTGCCATCGTGTAATATTGCTTACTGCGTATGAAATATTCTTTATAACTTAAAAAAATTATTGGAATGGACCTACACTTTAGTGGTGTCTTTGTCCAGGATTTAAAGAACTTAATTACCCCAGTTTTAAAGTTCCATATATCTGGCAATTTTTTCATTTCACTGGACGTAGGGGGAATTACCTAGGGAGTAGTCCTTTAATGGCTGTAAGACATCAAGAATTTAACATTCAGCCGTTAAATCACTGCCTCTAAGATGGCCTCTCTTCTTGGCAATGATGGTACCAAAACCATGGGGTGAAAGTCATTAACATTGGATTTCTGTCTTTACCTGTTCTACTGTGTGTGTGTGTGTATGTGAGCATCAGTGAAAGATGAGTATCCTCTGTGTGCAGGGACTGGGGAGTGATTAACACAATCGAGGTTCCTGTCTAGACTCTCCTGTGGGCTAAGCACTGGGCCACGTGCTTTATCTCCGTTATCTCATTTAAAGTTCACAGCAGCTTCACAAGAGGGGTATTATAGGTTCCACAGAAACCTGAGCATCAGTAAAGTTAAATAACTTGACCAAAGTTGTTGCTCTAGTAGCTGAGAGTTTGGACTCAATGCCCAACCTCCTAACTCCAAAGCCCTGTGTCCTTCCGCTGTGCAGTGTGACTGCCTGATGAATGACTCTAATCCTGATTAGGTCTGTGCAGAGCTAAAGTCCTAAGGATTTAACAGATTGTGCAATGCAGTGGTACGTTACAATTTACAGACGGCAAAATTGCAGTCACGGGGGATGAAGTTACATGCTCTAAGCTGGGTATTGGGGGAAGAGCTAGACGTGGACCCTAAGTCCCCTGACCCCTAGTTTAGTGCTCTATCCAGTATATCACGGTGCTAGGGTAACTTAGTTGTAAAAACTGGGGATAATCTTTTCTATTCCCACTTTCCTTTCTCCCATGTGGTGTTTGGGCACTCTAATAACTGCCTGGAGTGAGAGGGAGAAAAGAATGACCCGGTACAAGAGCTTACCTGAATTATGTATTGGTCATGGTCTAACAGAAAGGAAAGAGAAAGAAAGCTAACAAACTAGGCTGCTCACCATCGCTTTAATATCACCCAGTGCAACCTCCCAATCAGTTGATCAACCAACATTTTAGTGAGCATCTTCTGTGAACCAAGTACCAAGAAGAGTGCTAGACAATTAGAAATGAGCTACAGCCAATGGGGGACTCACAGTTAAATGGGGTGAACAAACATGTAAACAAAAGCACGTTGCGATGCAAGTCCCATACACACCCTGCTGTGGGACCTCAGGAGGAAGAGCAGCAATTCTCCCCTGGGGAATCGGGGAAGGATCCGCCAGGGACAGCCCTTCAGTCACAGCAGGACACCTTCAATACAGTAGTGCTATTCATGCAACCTTTTTCCAGTCTTGTACAGATAAGAGGATCATAAGATAATCCAGGAACTGGAAATTGCAAAAAAAAAAAAAAAATGGGGGAGCAATTCAATTATTCCAGTTAATAAGGAACAAAGATGTGGATTACTCAATGATTGTGGTAAGTTTGAATTCTCTAGAGGAGCGGGGCAGCGAACGAAAGCTTCATTTCAGCTTTTTGGTTAAACACAAAGTAATTGGGATAGTTAAACTGGCATGCTAATTTAATTAAAAATGTAAAGCAAAAACAAACACGTTCGCTATAAGGGTGACTGTGATATAATCTGAATGAATTTCCAATTTAAACATTTTTCCAATTAGCATTAGGATACACTTTTAGAGCTCCCAGGTGTACTACAGTGAACTCAGGGGAAAAATCAGAGGGTCTAGGTGTGATTAATAGACCTCTCTTATTCTAGATAGATTACTGAATTACATATATTTAAAGTTTTAGAAAAACAGGAAATGGAATTGATTCTTAAATTTCAGAATTGGGAAAGACTTAGTTTAGGTTCAAAAGGAGTATAAGATTAACAGAAGGAAAAGTGTACAAACTTAACTAAAAACGTGAATTTTCCCTCTGTAAAATTAAGGCACACCATGAAAATATAAGACAAACTCTAGCACGAGGGGACAAGTTACAGCAAATGCTACTACTTATATAAAATTAATTATATATATTAATTGCATTTATATATTAAACTTGTATAAGCTAATCACTACAAAAGTTGGTAAGTAATGCTGTAACACCTTGATCGATAAATAGATGTGTTAGTCAGCTATTACCTCAATGTTACTGCATGACAAATCCCCTTAACTCGGTGGCTTACAGCAACAGCATTTATTCTCTCATGAGTCTGCTGGTCAGCCTGATTTGCCTCACTTAGACTGAGCTGGGTGACTCTGCTTCAGGCTGCAAGTTCACTGGGCTTGGCTCCAGAATGTAATTTGGGTACAGGGCTGTTCCAGGTGTACTCATCACTCAAAGACCATTGATTACCCTGCTGGTTCTCATGGTGATAACATTGCAAGAGATAAGCCAGTCTGAGCAAGTGTAATGAAAGCCTTTTGCTTAGGCCATGTCTGCTAATGTTCTGTTGGCCAAAGCAAGCCACAGGGCCAAGCCCAGCACCATCCATCTGGGTGGAGAATAGTATTCCATCCGCAGTGGAAGGGGAACCTGAATTAATCTAAAGGATCACAATGGGAAAAAGAAATAAATTGGCAATCTGCAAAATAGGAAACCCACAATTAATAGACATATGGATATAAATGTATAACTGAATCACTGTGCTCTACACCAGGAACTAACACAACATTGTAAATCAACAATACTTCAATAAAAAAATAGACATATGGAAAGATGATCAATCCACTGGTAATATAAAAATGGAAATTAAAATTACATTGAGATAGCACTGTTACTTATTAATAAAGTGTTAAAATCAAATCACACAATAGTGAAAGTTCTTCATGACAAAAACATGAAATCCAGATGGTTTTATGGATGAGTACAATTAAATTTTCTAGAAACAGATCATTTCATCTTATGTAAATTCCTCCAGAGGACTGAAAGAGTGGAAATATTCTTAATGCGTTTTATGGTATCAAAACAAGGAAAGAACATGAGAATAAAGGAAAATTGCAGTTCAATCTCACTCTTAAGCATCAATGTAAAAATTCTAGATAAAATATTACTTAACAGACTCTTAACAGCATATAAAATGATAGCACAACATAACAAATAGCCCAGAAAAGCATGCCTTAAGTGAGAGAGACGTTTCCAGCGTGGCTGGTCTAGGCTGGCAGACGGCTCTGCTTCAGCAGGTCGCCCAGAGGCCTAGGTTCCTTTCACTTTTTTGCTAGGTCATTCCTGAGAGCACTGAACTCATCTGAAAGACGGAAGCTGGGCCACTCCCTCGGCAATGTTGTGGTCAGCACAACGTGGGGGAAACCTGAGTCCAGGAAAAGCAGTGATTCTTTCAGTAGGAGCTACCTAGAGGCTGCACCGTCCCTCCTGGCGTGACTGGAATCTCTCTGGGAAGCTGTGTCCCCAGGAAGAGATGAATGGATTTTTGGGAGATAATTGGCAATCTGCCACAGCAGGAATAATTTTAACAAAAGACATGTAAATTCTATATACAGGCTATCATAAGATCTTATTAAAGAACACCCAAGAAAACTGAATGATATTCATGATTTGGAGAGGAATACTCAATGTCAAGATGTTGTTTATTCTCTCCAAATTCTAAATAAAAGTGAATGGAGTTTTCATTGAAATTGTCAGGTTGGCGCTAAAGAAACATAAGGTAGATGAACTTGCTCTAGCTGATACAAAGACCTATAATAAATCTGCAGCACCTATGCACTGGATATTGGTATGGGCAGAGACAAACTGACCAGTAGAACAAAGTGCACAGTTCAGGAAGAAGCCCACATGTGTCTGGAGCTCTGGGGCACAAAGGAAGTGGCACTGCGGACGACTGAGGGGAGAAGGGCCTGCTTCGTAAGTGGTCTGGAACATCTGAGTATTCACATGGATGAAATTGCAGTTGGAGTCTCATCTCACACAAACACCAAAAATCAATTCCAATTGATTAAGTACTTAAAATGTGAAAGGCAGAACTTTGATATTTTTAGGACAAAAATATAGGATAATATCTTTCAGAATTTCTTAAACACGACACAGAAACTCATCAATGAAAGGGTTGATAAATTTGATTATTTTAAATATTAAGACTACTTCAAAAAATACCGTAAAGCAAATGGAAATTAAGTCCCTCACTGGGAGAACATATTTGTAATACAATCAGTGAAGAATCAGTATCCAGAATATACAATGAACGTCTATAAATCCGTAAGATAAATGACTAAATACAATTGAAAAATGTGCAAAAGACATGGACTGGTATTTCACAGAAGAGAAAATATGTCTGGCACATAACCATAAGGAGAGTTCTGTTTCATTAGTAATCAGGGAAATACCCAGTAGGACTCCAGTAAGATGGCATTTCATACCCACTAGCTTGCCACCAAGGAAGAGGTCTGACCATAGAAAGTGTTGGAAAGAATGTGGATAACTGAGATATCTCATATATTGCTGGTGGAAAGGTACATTGGTCCAGCCAGGGTTTCCATTGGTCCTTTGCAAAAATATTTAGCATTATCTTGAATGTTTTTTGATACACAAGGTGACTTTTATGAGATGTTCATATGGATTCATAATTTTTTAAAAGGCTGAAAACAATCCAATAGGAAAATGATGGACATTACGTAGCAGTGAAAAATGAATGAACTTCAATTATGTGCCGTAACATAGACAAGTCTTAGAAACATAATGTTGAGTGAAATCAGCAAGTTGAAGACCCCCATTAAGCATGAGGCCATTTTTTATAAGGCTGAAAAAACCAAATTCACAAATACATTATTCAATTATATATGCATATGTGACAAACTTATTTTTTAAAGAAAGGCAAGAGAACAATGGACATAAAATACAGAACACAGGTTCCCCTGGGGGTGGAGTGAGGAGGAAGGAAGGGGACAAAGGAGTTGCTCCTGATGGATGCAAGTTATTGGCTGGGTTATGGGTTCATCTGTTATTTGTTTGATAACATAGATACATGTTACTTATATTCCGCTGTATGTGCCAATGTTATATTTAAAATCACATAAAGAAAAAGGAAGGGAATTGGATATTATTTATAGTTATCAAATTTGCAAACATTTTAAAGGAGATTAAAAGAGAAGTGAAACAGCTTTTCTTGTACCTTGATGACAGGAGTATAAATTGGTGTAGCCTTTTTATTTGGGTCGCTTTCCCTCTCTGTTATGTATCATATATACAGTATATATTATATATATATACACATGCCACACATATATGATATATATATATATGCTGCACAAATATTTTATATAAGCATATACACACCTGTATACAATATATACACATATACACACATATATACACTTACACACATATATAATTTATTATATGTACATGTAGTCATAAACAAGTTAATATTTTCTAACCCAATAATTCAAATTTTGGGAAAATAAAAGCTAGCCCCACCCCTGAAATTTAAAAAAAGCTCAAAATTAACTCTTGAAATTGGGAGGAAAGTTATGAACACAGAGATGGAGTTAGCAAGCTCTTTTCCACCTGGGCACTTGTCATGTTCCCTTCCCTTGGAGCCCCACAGCCGGAGGCACAGCCAGGCATACAAGTGCCAGTGGGCATCTAATGTCGGGACCCTGCTCTCTGCATTTCCATCATGTCCTCCTATTTCTTTCTTCCCTGGTCCTTGCACCTGAGTCTGTCATTACCCAGAATGTAAATTCCCTGAGAGGCGGGGACCATGTCAGTGTGGTCCTCACACTGCCCAGGGAGCACCTGTGGTGAAATGAATGCTGAGGAAAAAGCCTTTTTTGAACCAAATGGGTCAAGATATGGGAGGCCTGGAGGGATGTAAGTAAGTTGTGTGCCGATATTGTGCACATTTTATCATCATGTCTGGTTTTGGGGTCAATACTCACTGCTCTCGAGAGAAAAGCCTTTCTGAGGTCCCAGGCAAAATGCTAGGCGATTCTCAATTGTCCTTAAAAAGCCTCTGGCAAGGCTTCTGTGACGAGGGTTTAGGCGCTGTAGCATACAACTAAGGAGTCTGGGGTGTTAAGGAGACTGGTTTGAATATATATTTCCTGAAGAAGAGTCTTTGCATGCTACAGATTGTGTTAAAATCTCTGTATACTTTCTCCGTAGTCTTTGCTGTAGTAACTGAAGCCTATTCCACCATAAGTACACAAAACAAGCAAAGGGTAGCAAAGAACATGTTTTTGGATATAGAGTATTTTAGTTACAGCCCTAAATTAATGTCACATTCTCAAGAGACTCATAAGGCATTAGAAATTCGTGTCGCATCAAGAAGATTGCAGCCATTTTTATTCTACCGATGTTTCAGCCACGCCAAATATAATTGCCTGGGGGGAATTTATCTTAGGTTTAGGGACAGAATTTATGATTTCTGTATTATTTGAGGAGTCTCAAAGTGGAGGAAAGACTGACCTTCAGGGCAAACACAAGAGGAAAATGTGCATATTTGAGGCAAAACGCAGTCAAACCCAGCTGACGCAGAAGCCAGGACCAGGGAGGGCCTGGTGCAGGGGTCTCCCTGCCCTACATCCTGGAGGAGCCCGTCTGCAGAGCCAGCCCGGGGATGTAAAACAAGACAGAAAAGGCCTTTCCCTTCCCCATGCAGGCTTCCGAGCTTGAGTCCGGCTGGGAGCTGGTGGTTGGCGAGAGGGGAGTGGGGTGGGCTTACGTGGAATGAGACCGAAGTTTCAATTTGGATTGGACTGGGCTTTTTAATACCAGAGAATCAGACTTTTTTTTTTTTTTTTAACCTGAAAGTGACAGGAAAAACTATGAAATCTTGCCCTAGATTCTTCCAGAGGAGCGAGATCTGTTAGAATAATTTTAAAAGACAGTGGTGCGGAAAAAGGTACTTTTGCTCGATTTCCCTTCACCAAGTAGTGCAGTGTGTTTCAAAAATGAACAGGTATAAAATATGGCTTAACATGGTAGTTTGGAAAAAGACACCCCTTTCCCTTAAAAAAAAAACACGTAAAGAATGCGAGGACCAGCATTAGCATTTCATTTTTATAAGGCAAATGTTATCAACATTGCGGTTTGACCCAGAGGCGGCGGAAGTTCTCCCATCTCGCTTATCTTTTCAAGCCTTACAGGTGCACTGCTCGAGAGAGCCGGGAGCATTTCTTTGAGAAGTCTTTACTATATTTAGTCCTGAGAGGTTCTCTAGAACCTCTCGATCAGTGTTAGGCACATTCAGTGCTTATTAAACACAGACATGAATCCGATTCTAGAAAGCAACACCTGCTTTTTCCGCAAAGGTCAATCTTCCAGAGGTCAACGTTGGGCTCCTCGTGCATCAGGAATCCCACTGTGCTCCAAGTTCTTCCTGGGGCTGAACCCAAATTCCTGCTGCTGAAACCAAATTCTTGCTGCTATCAAATTTGAAGCTGCTCCCTCTTCTGTCCTTGGAAGACAACAGAAGATCCCACTCCTCGAAGCCCACTGCCCCGCAGCCCCCGCCGCCTCGGCCTCACGCCACCCGCCGGGGTCGCCCGGGGCGCTGGGACCGCGGTGGCGCAGCGAGGCCTTCCCGGAGCTGGAGCGGGACGGCGCGCGGCCGGCAGAGGGCGCTGCGGCTCCCCGGCCGGGCTGCGGGGCGCGGGGCGCGGGTCCCGGCGTGTGCGTCTCGGGGCGGTCGGGAGGGGGTGCGCGCCTCTCCGCCCCGCGCCGCCCTCCCGCGCGAGCCCGCTCGCCGCCCGGCCGCTGTCACCGCCGCCCGCACCCCGCAAACGAGGCGCGCGGGCTGCGCGGGGTGCGCGGCGCGCTCCGAGGCCCGGGTTTCGCCGCCGCCCGCCCCGCCGCTTCTCTTTGTCCGGGCGAGGCGGCCGGAGGGGCGGCCGCTGCAGCCGAGGAGCGCCTCGGCGTTCGGTCGGCGGTCCCCGCCCGCGGCCACCGCGCGCCCCGAGCGGGGGCGGCGGCCTGGGCGGCGCCGGCGCGAGGTGAGCACTGGGCGCGGGCGGGCGCCGGCGGGCGTGGGCGGGCGGCGGGGCCGGGCTGAGGAGCCGGCGCGGGCGCGGGGGCGACCCTGCCTCCGCCACCTGCGCCACCTCTGCTGGCTTGTCGCGGCAAGTTTGTCGCCCTCCCCTGCTTTGCGGACCTCCTCGGCCGGTCAGCACAGTCCAAACCTGTCGCCAAATAGAAAACTCGAGCTGGTGGAGGAGGAGGAGGAGGAGGCGTGTGGGAACCCGGTCCGGGATGAGAGTCTCGTTAAGGGCAGTGGTGGCTTCTTGAACATCTTTCTTGACTCTTTCCCACCCAGGTGAGCGAATCCTCTTCTGCACAGTCCGGCGGGGGCGGGCTGGGCTCCGGTGCCTGCCTTCTGGAGCCCGCGCGGACTGGGGAGTGACTGCAGCGGGGGCTCGGGGCAGCGCAGGGTTTATTTGGCTTTTCTGTCACCATAGCACTTATTCTCTGCTGCCTGCATCACCTGCTTGGGCTGAGCCATTGCAGCTCATTTGACACCCGAGTGCTGCCAGGTTAAACATCCTCTGTTTTAGAAGGGCTGGCAGGTTAGTTCAACCGAATTCCTCCCCACCCCTACACCCCCAGCTTTGGATAATTTGTTCTGTGTCTTCGTCTTAATTTAGTATGAATGTGTTATTTCCTTTGAGCTTTATAATGGCAAAGCAGTGAAGCGGTTTGCTACATCCATTTTTTTCATTCTGAGCCTGTGCACAGAAGGAATTTAAGGCACACAAGTGATGTTACTACCATTCTATTTTAAATACAAACACGGAAAGAAGTACTCTTGGCAGGGTACCAAAGACGCCTGTACTCTCTTATTATATAAGTGCTTTTAAAAAATATTTGCTCATTGGTAAAGTTATAAAAGTGATTACCAGAGCATCTAGGAAAAGAGGTTGAGGATAAGTCAGAGCCATAATTTCTGATTTAAACCCAAACTTTACTTGAAAATAAGCATGGTCTTAGCTGGAGATACCCTTTAAGGTAATACAGAACTCATTAGGTAAAATTGGAAAACATTAAAAAAAAGGTTTTGTAAAGGCTGTTAAGAAACTTGGTGAAAATTCTTTGGTATTTACTGATGGTAATAAAAGGACCCCATAGATATCTTTATGGCTTTTAAACTATTGAATGATTTTATTTTTATATCTGATGGAAACTTAGTAATTATGAACTGCCGGTTATTAAAGATCTCTCCCCGCCCCCCCCCCAACCTCTACTTGTATTTATAGGTTTTTTTTTTTTTTCAGGTAAGAAGAAGACAAAAGTAGAAACATCAGATTTACTAGTGTCTAGGCACCTCCTTTTGTGACCACTACCCCAGTGTTCTGTTCTAACTGGTTTTTGGTGATGCTATATGACACTTGTAATACTAAAAGCTCCTTTGTGATTCTAATGTGTAGCCAGGGCTGAGACCCATTGGATAGCACTGTTTTCTTTTAATTTGTCACTTTTAGCTCAAGGTGTGGCTGCAGTGGCTTAAGGAAAGTAAAAGCAAGTGGTTAGAAATACGGAGAGAGAAAAATGGTATTGGAAAGGAGATGTGTGGAAGAATGATAGCATGTACACTTTTGTATTTTGTCAGAATACCTTGACTTTTCTTAAACCTGCAAGGAATAGTTGATGTTTGTCAGGGACCCATGATTCCATGCAGAATGTGCGGGGGAATCCTCAGTGGGACATTTCTTTGTGCAGAGGTATCAGTGAAGTTGGGTAGCATTATCAGGATATTCCTTTATGTTTAAGTGAAAAGATCATCAAGTCTTATCAAAGATTGCTTTCTCCATCAAATTGAAAACTTACTTTGCTAACAGAGACTAGCAAATTAAGTGCAAAAAGAGCTTTTTTTGTTTTTAAGGTCGGAAGTAAAGCTGGCTGCTGAATCAGTGTTTTCTCTCTACCTTATATAATTGCGAGTATCCCGATCTAGGGGGCAGATCTTATGGATGGTTTGTGAAGGCTTATGTAAGAACTACGATGATGCTTTTCGTATTCCCTTACACTCCCTGTTTTGGCTGTTACATAATTGACACAGTGCTAGATTGTTAGAGCCCAAACAGGGGAAGGATGCCCAACCCCAGCCCAGCACATGCACCTTTATAATGAATTGCTGCTGCCAAATTAGAGGGAACAGCAGGGGTGGAGGTTTGTGAAAGAGAGATAAGAATAGTATCGAGAGGATTGATGTAATAGAAGACTGTTATGCTTAGCGGTTTTCCAGAGATTTTAATGCTGCAGTATAAACCTCTCTAGCCTTTTCTATCTCCCAGCAGAGGCAGATTGACTGGGGAGCTAATGAATCTTAAGCTTCAGGGCCCCTCATTCAAACTTGGTCCAAACCCCTGGGAGAGCCGCTGACAGTGTGCTCACATGGTCATAGAAGTTTGTATTTGTCATTTTGGATTTTTTTTAAATAAGGAGCTCACTCCCCTCTCCCCATGTAAACATAAGGCTTCACAAACCCTGAATCTGCCCTGTCTCCAAATTATGTTCAAATGTAAATTATAAACATGCTTTTTCTTTTTTTAATGTCTGTTGTATGATTGAAAAGACAAAAAAAGAAATCTGGCTGATATTGCAGGTGAGCTGCTGAGAAAATGCAAATTGCTATAACCTAGGGCTGCGTGGAGCTACTGGAACCGGGTGGTTACCTGGAGAACCAGGCCTGCCTTGTGATCTCACACACGGGATGTTTTTGGATCCGAGTGTGAGCTGGAGGCGGAGGGAAGCTGAGACGGGGATGGGAAAGGGAGGAAAGTGGGTTAAAGCTCTTCTGCATCTCGGACACGGCTGCCAAGGGGAAAGGGAAAAAAATGAACTACCGAAAGATGCTTCATTAATAAAAAGTTAATAGGAACAGATAGCTTCAGCTCCGCAGGAGACCTTCCTGGAAACTCCTTAGGATCTGTTTTTAATATGAATTGTAAGCAGGGAGCAAACTCAGGCCTGGAAGATATCCTGCGGGAAGCAAGTGCAGGCTGGGAAGGGCTGGGGTGAACTATCGGCTTGTTCCCGTTAATGGTTTTATAGGTGAGTGGGAGCCTCAGTGTGCCCATCACAGGAATCTGGAGAGGGCGTTGTTGGAAAGAGTGGGCGATTTTCCCTTTTTCTCTGAGGTGATTTCTATTTCCTATCTGAGTTTGGATCTTAACATCTTGACCCCTTTCCCACCAACGCTTCTACTCCCTCCACCCACCCATCCTCCACCCACTCACCCATCCATCCATTCACCCACATCTATCCACCCACCCACCCATCCATTTATCCATCCATGTGTCCACCCACCCACCCATCCATCCACCCACCCATCCATCCGTCCATCCATCCACAAAGACACTCCCCTTTGACCAAACTTTAATCAGGCTCCTCTGAGCCCTCTTCTTGACCAAGGCTCAGCTTTGGCCTGTAAGAACTGCAGCTTTCAGCGCAGCGTTGTGCCCCTCCCTCACCCTTCACCCCACAGTTATACACATGCTCAGAGACTTGAGTAAACTCTAACACGACTTCCAGCAGCCTGAGGCCATGCCCCTGGGATGCCCTGGCCCCCCCCAAGAGTTCCTGTTTGGGAAAGCGCATGGCTGCCAAAAAGATTTCCCCTTAGTTCCAGCCAACATCTGAGGAGAGGCCCATGACCTCCCTTCTATTAATCATTTATTAGAAGAACTTACAACTGTAATCCTCTCTCTGTCCCTTTGAGATGTATCTGTATCCCCTGCAACCCGGAGTATCCTTCTCAAGGACCTGAAAGCCATTCCTCTGAAAGGTAACCAGGGAGGACAGGGCCTCCGTCTCCCAGTCTCCAGGAGACCAGGACAGACTGACACAGGTGGCCTCACCTTGTGGACAAGGACTGACCACCCTCCCTGCTTTTTGTAATTGACCACTGCTTGAGCCCCACCTGTTCCCCCTCCTCATAACCTCATTCTTCTTTTAAGATGTCCAGTCGCCTCTCTGTGGATTGAAGTTGGGCTTGGGTCTGGACCGAAGTCTCTCTCCCCTCTTGCAGTGTGTGCTGAATGGACTGTCTTTACTGCCTTTAACTAGCGTCCGGCTTTGTTTCTCCTTAACGACGTCCAGCAGAGACCTCTGAGTGTCTGTATTGCCAGGTGCTATGCTGGGTGTCAGGTGTCACAAAGCAGTGAACGAAACAGACCAAACCTGTGCCCCCGAGGAGCTGACAGGTTAAGTAAAATATGAAATCTGTCAGGTAGGGACAGTGCTGTGGAGAAAAATAAGTCACAGAAGGGGGAGGAGGAGTGTTGGGTGGGGATTTGCTGGGCCACGTAGATTGGGAAAGGCCTCCCCGAGAGCGATGCTGAGCAGAGTCCTGAAGAGGGTGAAGAGTGAGCTCTCTGGGGAGAGCATTTCCTGCTTGGGGAAGAGTCAGCGTAGAGCCCGTGACAGAGCCCGGCTGGCATTTACGAGGGGCAGCAGGGGGCCCTGTGCTGCCGGCAGGCTGATGGCCAGGCTTCCCCACGACAGCAGCCCACTCCTCTAATTCCGGATCGGTGGTCTCTTGGGCCTACCCTTGGACCCTTGTCTCCAGTGACCTGAGACTGTCAGCAGGTGATGGTGTTGCTCTTGAGGACTTAGGTGGTGTGTTGGTGTGGGATCAGGTACGGCTGAGGGCCTCTCAGGGCATTTGAAACCCAGCCCAGATCGTCACATAAACTAGGAGGAGGGAGGGAGGGTGGGTGTCCTCAATGATGGTTCCCACTGGCTTGGGGTAGGAAAGGCGCTGGCAGGAAGGTCTCATTTCAGCCCGGATCCCCTGCAGTCCCCTAGGACCAAATAGAACTGTGACGATTAAAGGATGCTGACAGCAGGAACCACACTCCTCTTTCTTGGGGAATGTCAGAATGTCAGGAACCGAGAGCAACTGCTGAGGTGAAGCTGAGCCAGGAGAACCCCGTGGTCTAAAGGGGTTAGGGGCTGGTTAGGGTTTGAGGAGGGGAAGTTGCTCACTCGCTGACGAGGCTGCTGTGTGCCAGGATGGCTGCCCTGCCTGGAGTGACCAGAAAACACTGGTGGCCCAGGTAGCCGGTGGTCATGGATCCGTCAGTGGAGAGGTTGAGAAGCCAGTGGGGAGTAGCACCAGGACCTGTGTGCTGGAGAAAAGGCCTCGCCTTCTGGGATGCATGGGGAGATGGGGTTAGGGACAGGATACATAGCTGCTTACATTGTTAAGCCATTAGCTTATAACCATTTCTATCCCCGACACAGCCAAAGAAGCCTTCTATATAGACGGAGGTTCTTTGGTTGGTTTTCTGGCAGGTAGGAGCGTAATAGCAGCCTGAATGAGCACTCGAGCAGGTGGCGGTAGGAAGGTGGCGTGTATAGGAGATTGGCAGGTGGCACACAGAGGAGACTGGCGTTCTTGCCTCTTCTCTGCCTGTCGTTGCTGTGCGTGGTCTCTCACTTTGCAGGCTGCTTTCACATGTCCCACCACGTTTGGAAAATACGATGTTTAAGGTTATGTGTGTATATTTTATACTCTTCTTTAGCCTTTGTGAAGGAGCCCTCTTCCATTGGGTAGTGTTGTATAATCAGTTCTGTATATGGCGCCTGGTGCTATGTTATGTTGTCTCCATCCTTTTGGGCCGCTATAACAAAGTACATCAGACCAGTGGCTTATGAACAAGGGACGTTTATTCTCACAGTTCTGGAGGCTAGGAAGTCTAAGATCATGGTGCCAGCAGATTTGGTAAAGGCTGCTTTTGGGTTTATAGACGGTGCCTTTTTGCTGTGTCCTCACTTGGTGAAAGGGGCAGGCAAGCTCTCTGGGACATCTTTTATTAAGGTATTAATCTCATTTGTGAGGGTTCTGCCCTCATCACCCAGTCACCTCCCAAAGGCCCCACCTCCTAATACCATCACCTTGGACCTTAGGTTTTCAACGTACAAATTTTGAGGGGACTCAAATATTCAGATCGTTATATATATATATATAACCAATAATTTATGTATAGAAAGATGGTGATTTTAAGACATAATTTTGTAACCGAGCACTTTTCAAGCTCTTATCAACTTTAACCTCTTTTTGGTTATTTTTCTTGAATTTTCTAGGTAGGCAGTCCTGTCATCTTCAGGTAATGACTGTTTTGGTTTCTTTTCTTATTTCTGGTTCATGTTTTATTACCAAAGTTTAGAGTAGATAGAGGAGAAGAGGTTGTTGACTCAAACTGTTGATTTTTTTTTTAAATATAAGATTGAGCCTGGTCTTTCAGGTAGATGTCCTTCCCCTGCCCGTAGAGGATGGGCGGTGTGACCCTTCAAGACTTCTTCCATTGAACCAGTAGGTTCAGTTTTCTTAGAAGAACAAAGCAGTGTGTACACATAATCATTAAAGGTGATCCAGCAGTGTATGTGATGAGGGCTAAGCCAGTGTTAATGACAGGTTGATGTTGACTTTGGGAACTTTGACTCACCTGCAGAAATGAAAAGCCAACATAGTGTGTTAGCTTCTATAAAGACGGTAATAAGGCAAATAAATTTGTCCAGAAACAGGCTAATGTTGATATAGTGATTTTAAATGCTTTCCAAAAGTAGTGCAGACAAAGCATGGAATATAGAGCCATGGATTGTAAGAAATGACAATAAAACAGCAGAAGCAAATAATGAACACTTAATGGAGAAGTTAAATTTCCACACTTCACCAGACTTACTGCAAAGTACTAATCTAGAAACTTAATATGAGCACTATCTCTGTGAAATGACAATATAACGGAAGTAATCTCAAATCATCCAGAATTAATTGTCTTTGTACTAAGCTATATGAAATTACTCACTCAAAATAGCTCCTGAAGACAGGCAGTCTTTCTTTACATGCAAATAATTGTCTTCTCAGATTGGAAATGTTGCCACATATTAAGCGAAACATATTTTTGCCCCTAATTCTTATATTTCTATCAGTTTATTTTCAGGGGAAGCCAATTCAAAAACTGAAATCATTTAACAGAATAATTTTGGTTGAAATGACTATTTCTAAGCTTGATGTGTTTTTTATTAGTGTTGCATAATATCTTAGGAAGTATGTATAGCAGAAATGCCAAACACTAGATTTAATTTCCTAAAGTATTTCTTTAAACTTTTTGTATTAGTTTCTCTGGTAGCTAGTAATGAATTGTACACTGAGTGAGCTAATTTTCTTCCACTAGCAGTTTTAACAAGTTAGTTTAATATAACCACTTTATTCTCTACCCCAAACTTTATACTGAATTTTTTCTGCTAGATTTTAGAATTATTATTTTGATGACAACCCAAGGTATTGTAATGGAATATAAATGTGAGTTAGAACTAATATCTCAGTTTAGAGAGAGAAAAAAAAAAGCAGAGCTGTGGTCTGAAAATCACACTTCTCCAGGGCTGGGACTAGAAAAAGGCTAGTCAGGTAGTTGCCTCAGACATAAAATTTAACGGGATACTAAAAAACTAAGCAGTAAAAATAACTAATATTTCAATATGGTTAAAAAAATAAAACTTAGTGCAAAAATCCATGAACAAAATACCAAAAATTTTAAAAGGACAGGATCAATATTTGATTTTTCCTTTTGTTTCAGGCTCCAGCATGGCATAGTATGACACTGTTACTGATCATGTTTTAATTTAAAATTTTCATATTTTGTTCATAATGGATTTTTTTGCATTAATTTTTGTGTTTTAAAAACATCTTTATCTTGGAACCACCTCTGGAATTTTGGAGTAAGGACATTCGATAAATTCTCTTTTCCAAAACAGCAATGAGAACAGAATTTCACTGAGAGAGGCAAGAATTGTCGAAATAAACTATTTTAGAACTCTGGAAATTAATCAAAGACTTGGAACAATCCAGTGGGTGTTTATTCAAGAAAAATACTGAATTGTGCTAAAAACCATGACCTTTGTGGCATTTAAATTTATTCCCATTACTCCTTCCCAGCACCATGGTAGCTTTGAAAACTAAAAGCTTCTGGAGGGGACAGAAGAGATTCAGAACTCTCCAAATGCTCCATTCTCAGAAAATTATCACTGTATGACCTGTCTGGCAGCTCCCTAAAAACCTCTGTTTCAGAAGTTGTTTTTATTCCTCCTGACTTATTGTGTGTAAACAGCCTCAGGACATTTGTTAAAAACAACCAGTGGCAGTTGTTTAACATCGTAGGTTCCTGGGATATCTACACTAGTTGGGGTTAACAAGAGGTTTACCAAAAAACTTAAAAAGAAAAATTGGGAAAAGATATATCTATAGAGGGCTTTGAAAAGCCCTGACATATTCCTTAGAATCTCAAAGTCCCATGTGCAGATGTAAATCTGTGCATATGTCCCAATGAGAGCCCACAGCAGCAAAGGCTGTGAGATGTGTTGGTTCAAAGCACTTAAGGAAATCTCTATTCTATCATTAGCTGACTATGGAAGAAATCTGGGCAGAGACTTAAGTGGTTGCACATAATAAAGAAAATAGACTTTATAGAATTAGTCCAGGAAATGGACAAATAGCATTAGGAACAACAAAGGCAAACAGCAACAACTGTAAACCTTTGGTTGGGGTGGTAGAATCTGATTTCTGGAGTTACCATATTATATTATTTAAAATCCAGTTTTAACACACAATTACAAAACACAAAGAAACAGGAAAGTGTGACCCATTCACAGGGAAAAAACAATGAAAAATATCCCTGAGAAAGTCTAGATATTGGACTTATTAGACAAATGTTTTAAGTCAGCAATTATAAATGTGTTAAAAAAATGAAAGGAAGTCATGTCTCAAGAGTTAAATGATGTGAATGATGTCTCACCAAATAGAGAATATAAATAAATAGATAGAAATTATTTAGAAAGAACCAAATAGAAATTCTGCAGTTGAAAATACAATAACTGAAATGAAAAAAATCCCTAGAGGGCTCAACAACAGATTTGAATTAGCAGAAGAAAAAATCAGCGAACCAGCGAACTTGAAAGTAGGTCAGTTGAAATCATACAGTTTGAGGAGCAGAAGCCCAAATGAATAAAAAGAAATGGAGAGAACCTCAGAATACCTCATGGATACCAACATACACATAATGGAAGTCCCAGGAGAAAAGAGAGATAAAGGATACTTGAAGAAACAGTGGCCAAAAACTTGCCAAATTTAATGTAATACATTAATCTGCACATCCAAGAAGCTCAGTACATTCCAGGATAAACACAGATATCTACACCCAGACACACAACAGTCAAGCTATTGAAAGCCAAAACAAAGAGAG
This sequence comes from Camelus dromedarius, assembly GCF_036321535.1. NCBI lineage: Eukaryota > Metazoa > Chordata > Mammalia > Artiodactyla > Camelidae > Camelus > Camelus dromedarius. The sequence continues at coordinate 66,101,329 of NC_087448.1, read as the reverse complement.
CAGCAAGAGAGAAGTGAATTATCATGTGCAAGGAACCTTCAATAAGATTAACATCTGACTTCTCATCATAAATCGTGGAAACCAGAAGGTAGTTCTTTCAAAGTGCTGAAAGAACAACTATCCAATCAAGAGTTCTATATCCAGCAAAACTATCCTTCAACATAGAAGAGAAATTAAGACATCTCAGAAAAACAAAAACAGAGAATTTGTCCTTAACAGAGCTGCCCTACAAGAAATATTAAAGGGGATCTCTCAGGTTGTAATGAAGAACGCTAGACAATAACTCAACTCCATGGAAGAAATAAAGACTATCAGTAAAAGTAACTACATTATGTAAATGTGAAGACAGTATAAACCACTAAGAAAGTACTAAAAAGTATAAAAGAAGCAACAAAGGAATTAAAATGGTATCAGAAATATCTGTTTAACACAAAAGAAGGCAGTAATGGAGGAACAGAAAAACAGAAAGCACAGACATACAGAAAACACAGTAAAATGGCAGATGTAAATCCTATCAGTAATTACATTAAATGTAAATGGATTAAACACACCTATAAAAAAAGGACATTGGCAGACTGAATTAAATAAATGTGACCTGACTGTATTCTCTTTGCAATAGATCCATTTTATATTCAAACACAAATAGTTTCAAAGTGAAAGGATAAAATAAGATATACCATGCAAATAGTAACCAAAAGAGAGCTGGGAGTGGTTATGCTAATATTGGACAAAATAGATTTTAAGTAAAAAATTACCACAAGAAACAAACAAGGTCATTACATATTGGTAAAAGGGTCAATCCATCATCAGGAAGACATAACAGTTACAAACATATGTGCATCTAGCAACTGTTCCCCAAGATACATGAAGCAAAAACTGACAGAATTGGAGGGAGAAATAGAAAATTCAACTATTGTGGTTGGAGATTTCAGTATCCTACTTTCAATAACAAGTGGAAACTAGGCAGAAGTTTAGCTAGGCAACGAGGCAGAAGGTTAACAAGGAAATAGAAGGCTTGAACAACACTATAAACCAACTAGAACTAACAAACATCCAAAGAACCCTCTACCCAGCCATAGCATAGTGCACGTTGTTTTCAAGCACGTAGAAAATTCTTCAGAATACAATATATTAGGCCGTAGACCATGTATTAGGACACAGAGCACGTTTCAATGAATTTAAAAGCATTGAAGTCATACAAGGTATGTTTGTTGGTTGTAATGGAGTGATATTAAAAATCAACAGCTGAAGGTTCAGAAATTCACAAAATGTGGAAATTAAACAACACATTTTCATAATCTGTGGGTCAAAGAAGGTATCACAAGGGAAATTAGAAAATCCTTTGAGATGAATGAAAACAAAAACACACTAAAACTTATGGGATGCCAGTAAATCAGTGCTTACAGGGAAATGTATAGCTATGAATGCCTCTATTAAGAAAAGAAGAAGGCTCACAGATGAATGCATTTAACTTCAGTGTTACCGTGGTCCACTTTAGGTCAACCTCTGTTTTTATGGGGAGAGTCACCACTGGAACAATGGAGAGTGCCTCTGAATGTTGGGTTTTCTCTCCCAGCGTTTTCTCTCCTGGTCTGATGTTTAAAATTCTGATTGGATACGAACAAAATAATAGATTTCACCACCACTCTTGCACAGTCAGAATGCTGATTTTGACTCTATATCTTACTGCCAGATAATTAATTTTAAAAATACGGGAAGAGAAATGAGATGAATGGTATAAAAAGAGATCAAACAGTTTATTTTGCAGCTGGCCGCGTGTTCATACAAACACCAAAGCAAAATGATTTGTGGTAGGCTGCTCATTTAATGGGTCTCCCGGTAGGAGGCAAGGTTATCGAAGCCCTTCCTCCTCCATCTCAGAGGAGAACACGTTTTGTGAATGAGTAAATTTTTATGCCCAGGGTACTCACGTGGCCTCTTTTATGTTGGTTGGTTGTAGTTCCAGGAGCATTGTGCGTGCCCCACACTACTCGGATGGTGGTGGGGGTGGGGTTGAGGGTGTTTCTTGTGCTGCTGGTGGTGTTCATAGCAACGGAAGGATGGGCGAGATAGTTGGGTTACAAAGTGTATGATTGGACAGAAGTAAACGTTCCCTTCATCCCATCTGGACTTGGGCATGTGGGGTGTCCTCAGTCTGATGTGATGCCTGCCGCTTAAGGAAAGGCAGCCTTCTTCCCCTCACGTCTCATCCCTTCATCCCTCTGCCCCCTGCCGCTTGCTCCTCACTCACTTTGACACGCTTTCCCTTCTGCCTGCCCTTCTTAGAGAGCTGCGTTCTTCCTCTCACCTTTTTGCCTCCCAGTCCTCAGCTATCCTCTCTGCCCAATTTACGCTCTCGGAGAAGACTCTTACTGCCGCAAGGAGGAAGCAGAGAGGAAGTGGGCAGTAAATAGGGGTGGAGTGGGAAGAAAGGACTGAAAAGATACTCTCTGGCCCTTCCAAATGCTGGAAACAATTCACTTGTGTCTTTCAGGTACCATGAAGATGTGGTGGGTTGGAATGGAAACGGTTAATACTCAAACCACGGATGCTGCTCAGAAAAATGACGTGTGCAGAGCGATAGGTAGTTTTGAAGATTTAATTGTTTCATAATCACTGGGTTTCCCAAATCTGTCTATTTTCTCTTTAGGAAAAGTGATGAAATTGTCATTTTTACAGATAGAAAGTGGTTGGATATCAGTACTTTTATATGACTCAACCTGCTAATAGCAGGCGTTCTAGGCTATCTGTTGCCGTAGAATTTGGTAGAAGAATATGTGTTTTCTACCATGTAGCAACTAATCTTGCTGGACAATTTAGAGAGGAAAGTAATTTTTACTGTTTTATTTTGAAATACAGTTTTATTAAGGATTTAACTAATATTAATATTGTTAATATTGTAGGATTTATAGTTCCTCTGGCTTTTTATTTCTGAATTATAAGAAGAAGCACAACAGAGTGTAAATTTGGTGCAATTTAAGAAAATTAAGATCTACAAAATGGACATGATTATTCACGTATCAGAGATATTTTTCCCCTGATAAAAGACAAGTCTTAAGTCCTTAAGATACTTCATTTATGTGATGTATTTAAGAATCAGTTTTCAGATCATTAACTGCTTGAGGGATTAAGATAGAAAGAAAATTGAAGTCACGTAATCCACTGAGGATTAATCTGAATATAAGATTAAGTAGCTCTAAAATCCTAGACACAGCCGATGGAAAAATGGGGAACTTGTGAAACAACTCCCATTATGAAGCGTTTATCTGTGGCACAGTTATGCAGAGATCCGAGAACTCCTGCGCTAGCTCTGTTTTTCAGTGACGAGTGGTATTATAATGAAGTTCCTGTTTGTGCTTTCCTGAACCTTACTCCTTTCGTCTAAATTTTTCTGTATTTTTCCTTTTTAAGGTTTCCACACCTGGATTGTCAACTAGGGCAAGTTATCACCAATGGCAGTAAAACTTGTTTTCTTGGGGTCAAGGTGAGTTTATGTGGATTTCTATTCGATTTACTGTTCATTTGACTGGGGCGCATAATTGCCTTTTAAACGTTGTGTAATATTTCCCAATATTCGAAGGAAAGAGCTGGTGGTAATTTTTGGTAAATATCATTAATGATGCAAGCAAATTAAAATTGATTCTCATCTGAAAGCTTAATTTAATTTTGCTTTGTTCAAGATGTGAGATATATGTTCCAACATCAACCAAAATTCAAGTCCAAGCAACGTGTTTTGTTCGTGGTTTTAAATTGGTGGAGTGCCCAATATGGGCATCTCTTTCCCAGTGGTGATTAATCTTTGCCTGCGACAAAAGGTTATCATGTGGTTGTTAACATGTGTTTAGTAACAGCAGGTGACAGAAATAGGACGGGAGGATGCAGTCGTATTTAGGGGCTTGCTTTGATTAGAGGATGTGCTTATTGGGAGAAAAAGACTAGATTGGGAGGGAAAAAGTTAATGGGGTGCAGAGTTTATTAAACGATGAATAAAATAGAAGCTTCATTGAGCAGCCAAGACCACAGAAAATTTAAAGTATTTGAGAGAGGCTTTTCTGAGAGTGGCTGCCGACCTGTCTGGCATTTCTATGCAAATTAGACAAAGGGATCCCTCCCACAGACTTTTTACTTCCATCTGATGGAGGATTGTTGGACTATCCTGATTTTTAGAACAAGACACTTTATTGCCGTGTGCTGGAAACTTGTAATATAAATGAATTACCCATCTTTAAGTCATCAAAATTGTAATAAAAATATAGACAGTTTTTAAAATAGTAGAGCTGATATGGTCAGTGCCTCCTTGAATGTGGTGGCCTTGCACAGTGCACAGCCTGAACAACTACCAGGCTGCTTTGCTTTCAGGACAGTTTGTAAGGAAGGGAGGCTTTTTTACTGAGTTCTGGTCCTTGGGGACACAGGATAGAAACAATAGTTTCAGGTATGGCCAGTGATCTGACTTTTGGGTTGCATGAAAGAAACTTACCAGAGCGGCAGTAGCTTCTGTAGGTTTGGAGGCCCAGAAGGGTAGCCTGAGCTTTCCAGTAGTAAAACTAGGGAGGGGAAACCTCAACTATGCTTTAAACCGAATTGATGACGGAATTCCTGCGATTTAGTGATAGAGAGAATGTGTACTTTCAGATTCCCAGCACTTCTAAAGTGGCTTTATTCTGCAGCTCACCAGCTCTGTAATGTTCTTGTTCTTAGGGACTATTTAAACTTGAGTTTTTCCCCCAGTAAAACAGAGTTACTTTCAAAATGTTGAGTGTGTCCATAATGGCTGTCTCTTCCCTACTTATGACTTTTTGTAATTAATCTTCTGCTGAGACAAAAAGCTGTTATGCTGTTGTTCTTTTTTTCTTTTTTCTTTTTAGTTATGTTGTTGTTAATGGGTAAGTACTGATTGATAAATTTAGGATAGGAGAGATGCCGTCGTGTGTTGGGTCCCGGGGTAGGACTGTGGGTGGGGAATGTGGCTGATCAATGTATTATTGAGATGAAAAAAGAACAGATATGGGAAATAATAGCGTAGTGCGGAGAGGTGGTGGTGGTGTTGGGGTCCTGGTCACTGGGGTCATGGGTGGAGGTCACGGTGTCTAGGGGTGGTCCACATGGGGGTGGCAGCTGGGGTGCTATGGTGGCGGGGTGGCAGCAGCCACTGGGACATTGATGAGTCATATGAAGGAAGGGAATGGAAGACGAAAAGAGGCCAAGCTGCAGACACAAAATATATGGGCTGGATACAGCTTTACTTTCTTAGATGCTGACGACAGAGTTGATGAGGGGGAAATCCAAGGGGCTTCTCTTTGCAGAATGAGAAACCAGTTTTGTTACTGTACCTTTTATCCATCTCTTCCTCCCCGAGGAAGAGTAACAACAAAGAGACCTCAGAGAGTGGTTATAATTCCGGTGACTGTTGGTGTTTATTTCCCATACCCCTGCCATGACCCGCATTTCTGCCGCACATGCGTGCGTGCGTGCGTGCGTGCGTGCGTGCCCGCGTGTGTGATCTGGGGTGTTGATTCTCGGAATACAGAAGAAGGAACACGTGATCAATGAAGAGAACCATTTATGTGATTTACAGGAAAAGGCACTGGTGTTCTTTACATCTGAATCCTCTCCCCCCCGCCCCCCAACCATGCATATATGATCTATGTTTTGAAGGAAAAAATGATGTGGATTTTTTAAAAAATGAGTTTGGGGGAAGAAGGAAAAGGGGAAAGAGGATTAGGTTTATATGAAACAGCCCCCCCAGATAATCGCTGAGTTGTCTGTTCCACTTCGTTGGTGGCTATTATGTCTGATTTTTTCTTTGCCTTTGAAATACCAAGGGAAGAGTGAGAATATGGAGTTGTTTGGGGTCCAATATTTGGTGACTGTGATATTGAGCTAATAATTCCATGTTCCATTTTTCCTTACTGTTCATAGGGAAAATGGTATTTGCTACTACAAAATATTTGTGAAAACACTAGCTTCATAAATGGTAAATTATGAAACAGTGATATTTAAGAATAATCCAGCATTCTCATTGTTATTTATTTTCATAAATTTGGGGTTGAAATATTTTATCACCATATGATCCAAAGAATTGTTTTGATTACTTTTTTTATTGACATATAGTCAGTTACAGTGTATCAATTTCTGGTGTCCAGCATAATGTCCCAGTCATGCATATATATATATATATATATATATATATATATATATATATATATATACACATATATTTGTTTTCATATTCTTTTTCTCTAAAGATTGTTACAAGACACTGAATATAGTTTCCTGTGCTATACAGAAGAAACTTGTTTTTTTTATCTACTTTTATTTATAGCGGTTAACATTTGCAAATCTCAAACACCCAAATTTATCCCTTCCCACCCTCTTTCCCCCTGTAACCATAAGATTGTTGCTATGTCTGAGAGTCTGTTTCTATTTTGTAGATGAGTTCATTAGTGTCCTCTTTTTTATTTTTTAGATTCCACATGAGTGATATTATACAGTATTTTTCTTTCTCTTTCTAACCTCCTTCACTTAGAAGGATGACCTCCAGTTCCGTCCATGTTGCTGCACATGGCATTATTTTATTCTTTTTTATTGCAGAGTAGTATTCTATTGTTTAAATATATCACAACTTCTTCTTTTTGTTTTTTTTTAAATCACAACCTCTTTATCCAGTCATCTGTCCGTGAACATTTAGGTAGCTTCCATGTCTTGGCTGTTGTAAATAGTGCTGCTGTGAGCATTAAGGTGCATGTATCTTTTTGAATTAGAGTTCCCTCTGGGTACATGCCCACGAGTGGGATTGCTGGATCATAAATGATCCTTTATGCTCATTATGCAAAGATGTACATACCTCCACAGCAGGAGAGAGACAGACATACAGAGTAGCTTTCTGAAAAGGAGGGGCAGTGGATCTTCACATGGTGGAGGATGTTGGGTTAGGAACACGGTGCTGTGTACGGGATGCACTGCTTCGTGGAATGGGATGACTTTCCAGGTTGAAATGCTGATTCTATCTGCCATGTAGGCAGCGCTCCCTGCTTCGGTGCTGTGCTGAGCCGGTAACACTCACCGTCTCATTTGCTCCTTAAACACCCCATGAGGTGTAGGTACCACCATCACCCTCATTTTCCAGCTCATATGTGGTGAAGCCGGGCTTGTAGCCAGCCGTGCCCTTACCCACTCGGCCATGCTGCCTCCCCGACACTGGACTGGATCCTCGCCTGAAAGTCACGTTCATTTCTCCAACTCTACATGTTTCAGACAAGCCTCTCTCATCCCCCATAATATGAAGCTTGATAGCTTTACGGGCAGAACCGCTTCAAAAAAATTCTGTCATTAGAGGGCACCAGCTGAGAAGGCCAGAGGAGCCCAGATATAAACCCACGCCCTATAATGAGATGTGAGGGAATTGTCAGTTGCGATTTGTTTCCTAGAGACCTTAGAGATTTTTAAAGACTAGGCTTTTTTTTCTTTCCACTGAAGAAGGTCCTGTGATTCTGAAATATTTAAATGTCAAATAGGACTGAAATGTGCTCAGATTTTGTGTACGTGAAGAAACTCAGCAGTGTGTGTGTTTTATTTTCTGCGTTAAAATGGGAATAGATTAGAAGCACCAGGATCTCAGAGTCCATTATTTCAGAGATCCTGAGGTTAATCTTTTTCCTAATCCATCTTCTCGTTAGGCACAAAACACAGGAGAAGAGACCAACTGCATTTTAATATTTAAATCCACAGATCCAGAGCTCGGGATTCTAGGAAATTGGTTGTTGGGGGTGACGGGAGGCAGAATCAGTAAAAGTCAAATGGATGATCCCATTAAGATGATAAAAAGTTGCTTAGACTTTTCCGTTGTCTGTTTTTAAATGGCGCACAAGACCGCTCAATTTCCCATGTGCTGCTCTCGCAGACTGTTAGATACATTCTGTCCTCCTGCCTCTCTAGCTCCAAATTGAACCTGGGTGCTGTTGGATGCGAGGCCAGATTTTATTAAACTAGGTCATCGGGGCACACACACAGGGGCCTGGATCCCACTGGCACTGTGTCATCTTTGGTAATTAATGGGTAAGCTCGCCAGGAGGCAAACGAAATGGCTTCACTCCTGCTATTGGGGCGGATAGCAGGGAACTGTGTAGTATTTGAGCACACGTCCAGTTTATGATGATGAATTACCACGGGAGTCCTGGCAGAGTTCCTGCGCTACTCAAATTATGTCAGATAAGTTCATCGTATTAAGAACTATCACAGAAATTACAGAAGAATTAAAAATGGTTGGGTTATTCCGGTGTGTTATGACTTACTGCTTTAACTTGCACATTTTTAATGCAATGTGGTTTTCTGCCTCCCCACCCCACATCGTCCTCCCTCTTAGAAACACCGAGAGCCTGCTCTGACATCAGCCAATTGGTAGTGACTTCCTGGGGCAGAAGCTTGGGATGTTGTATAGAGAGGTCATTTGGAGATTCATTTCTAGTTCTTCTTTTGAAGGCTTAGTTTGGTTCCATCTAACAATAGGAGGATGAATTAAATGGCTTTTTAAGATCGACTTTTGCCTGAAAAGGATTTTATATTCAATTTGTCCTCATATTTTTGTAGCTGTTATTCATTGTACTTAGCATCTGAATTTTTAGAAATGCTGTGTGTGTTGTAACGTCCAGCTGCTAAGATGGGGACATTCCCCTTAGATGCCAGGGCAGGCAGAATGACCTTTTCAGAAGTGGTTGTCCCCTGTGCCGACTGGGGAGCAGCCTTGGCATATAGGCGCAGGAAGCAGGGCTCTGTGCGTGTTCTGATCTCGCTCCTGTAGGTCCAGCTCATCACCAGAATGTGAGCTTCACAAGGGCTGGCATTCTGTTCATTCACTGCTGTTTTCCTGGCTCCTGGACCACTGGACACCTGACACATGCCGGTCACCCAGCAAATGTCTATAGAATGAATGAGGCAACTTGGAAGCATGTGGCTCTGGAAGGGGGAGTCCTTTTCCTTTCATCTCAGTTGGAGGAAAACAGGAAGACTCACACAGCCCTTTTCACAGCCGAGACGTAGCGAGAGACCAAGGCAAGACTTTTCCTCATTTGAGAAACTGGAAAGAGAAAAACACCCTTTATTCATGGCGTATGACTTACTCCGTGGAAGCACTGACTTTGGATTCCTCTTTGTGCTTTTTTATATAGACGACTTATCTTTGTCACTCAGGATGGAACAGGTCCTCAGCGAGCCAGGAAGAGGACGATGTGGAATTTGGCGACACTCTGGTTCCCGCCTCTCCCATTTTGGAGTGTGTGACCTGACTTGTGTCACAGTGGCCTTCCCTTAAGATGGGATGGCGTCTATCCTGTGGTTCTGTAAGGACTGGTGAGGTTACAAGGGGGAGAACCAGCGATGCTCCAGCGCCCGCACAAATCAGGCCTTGTTTAAAAGTCTCCTTTAAGAAGTTGACATTTCTAGAACTGCTCAACTAACTTAAAAAAAAAAAAAGATATATGTAGTTTTTTGAAAAAAAAAAACCTCCTTTCTCAGAATAGGGCATACAGGCATACTTCGGAGATACTGCTGGTTGGGTTCCAGACCACCGCGATAAAGTGAATGTCACAATAAAACGAGTCACAGGAAGTTTTTGGCTTCCCAGTGTGTATAAAGTTATCTTTACACTATAAAGTAGCCTAAGTGTATGATAGCATTATGTCTTATAAAAAAAACAGTGTACATACCTGAATTAAAAAATACTTCATTGCTAGTGGGGGAGGGTATAGCTCAGTGCAGAGCACATGCTTAGCACACACGAGATCCTGGATTCAGTCCCCAGTACCTCCATTAATAAACAAACAAACAAACAAACCTAATTACTGGCTCCCCCAATACTTTATTGCTAAAAAATCCAAGCCATCTGAGTCTTCACGGAGTGGTAATCTTTTTGCAATAGTAACATCAGAGGTCACCGATAACAGATCACCATAAAAAATGTAATAACGATGAAGAAGTTTGAACTATTGCACAAATTACCGAAATGGGACACAGAGACATGAAGTGAGCAAATGCTGTTGGAAAAATGGTGCCGATAGACCTGCTTAAGGCATGGTTGCCACATACCTCAGTTTGTAAAAAACGTGATTATCTGCAAAGCACAGTAAAGTGAGGTGTGATGAAAGGAGGTCTGCCCGCATTAAGGAGAGTCCTGAACGGGAGGGGATGCTGGAGTTACGATGTGCACTGAGGACCGGGGTTATGTGTTTACATAACCACACAGACCTGAACTAGTTTGTTAATGAAACGACATTGTTAAGCCCTTGTGGGAACCACGTGCGAGAGGATCATGGGAAAATGTCAACTAAGTTTTTGAGGTCTGCCAATCCGGGGCAGCTTTGTCTTCCAAGTTTAATTCAAAGGAACAGTAATGCTGCGTGATAACCAAAATGCATGAAAGAATTAGATTGGAAACACTTGGCTAATTGTAAATTCTAAGATGCTTCTCAGTTCCCTCGAGCATTTTAACATCACCCAGCACGTACAGATACACTCTGAGCCTATCAAGTCAAAAGCTTTGTGTGTCCTTTAAATATTTCAGTTGTGTTTTCTTTTTTTTTTCTCTCTTCGGAAGAAATTAAATTATCTGGGCAGGTTGATCTCCACAGACTATTATAAACGTGCAAACAATATGCCACTTAACGGGGGATTTTTTAATAAACTGTTGGAAGAATTCATGTTTTCTTCTGCTTCATGCAGAAGCCGTTCTTGTTACGCCTTCAGAAAACAAAGCAGTCTTTCCTTTATAAGGAAGATGCACACTTAACAAGACCAGTGGGTTTTAACAGAAGGGTATTAGGACTCATTGTCTTCCTGAAAGGCAGATGTAGCAATACCGTTAGTCCGCGAAGCTCCTGGCTCTGTGGCACCTCACCCGTGCCTCGTGGGCGACGCCTCCTTCTACTTCCCGGTATAGTTACTCACGAGCATGTGTTGTTTCCTCACTGGACACGGTGCATTTTCAGTGGCAGGAACCATGTCTCATTCACTCCCAGCATTTATTTGACAAAAGGGCTGGCTCGGGAAATACTTGGTGAACAGAGACCTTGTCCCAGCAAAGCACAGAGGGTTGGATCCGCTGTTGGTGGTTCTGGTTGGTTGAGATGGGAACCGTGCGGATGTGTTCGTGTCCCTTGTAGGTCCTGGTTGAACTTTGGCCCTGCCCTGTATTGAGGATGCCAAGAGAAACCTGGCCGACGGTCGCCTAAGGTGACTTTCTCAGTAAAGTAGGAATATATTTGAAACAGGCATGCGTGGTTTGGGGTTTCTGCTGATCAAGTCAGTATCGCTTGAATTTTCTGGTGGTGCTTGTCGGATTTTGGTTCTCCTTGTCGGATTTGAGTGCAAGGGAGCAGGTGGGGTTGAGGATGGAACTTCTGGTCTCACCTCTCAGAGGGAAGAGACGAGGGGGCATAGGAGCTCTGAGAGGGAGGAGGGACAGTGGCTGGCGAGTGGTCCAAAGGAAGAGGTTGCCTTTCCAAGACGGAGTCAGGAGGGGCGCCCCGTGGGGGACCAGGGGTAGATCAGGTTCGAGAGCACAGAGAGTGATTTTGGAGACTTTCAAGACTTCTTTCCATCTTGTCACTCTCCCCGTTTATTATCTACACCACGTCTCCTGTCTCATGGCTGCTCAGGCAGATGATGAGGACTTGAGGAGAAACTGCGGGGGGTTTGCAGGGCAGGCTTCCTTTCCTTCCACACGAGGCCTGATTCCTCCATCTGAGTCTCTCCATCTTCCCTTTCATCCTTGGCATTTTCAACACCTGCCAGAGCCCTCTCCCCCAGGGGCACCATCCGAGGAACCCAGCAGCAGCCCTGAAGGTTGATGCCCCTTGGAGCCATGCTCTCTAATGCCAGCTGGGCCTCGTGTGGCTCCGGCGTCTGGGCGTCCAGCGTCTGCAAAACTGGGCCTGCCCACATGCCAGGGGCTGGCATTTACCCGGCTTCGGTCTCTGCCAGGCCGAGCCCTCGTGTTCTCTGACCGCCCCGCGTGTTCACTTACAGGCGAACACCCGGATTCCTCAGCAGAAACACAGGGCTCCTCGCACACGCCCTGGTTCCACGTTTCTTTCGCACTTCCAGGTGCATGCTCCTTTTTTAGTTTAGGTACTTTAGTTTATTTATTGGATACTTGACTTGTAATATTTACTATGCTAGGTTTTAAGAACTTAAAAAGGAAGAAAATTTGGTTTCTGCCTTCCAAGAATTTACAGTCTAATGAGATAGCCCAATATGTAAACAATAGCAGAAGAGTGGTTTAAAGGAACATCACAGGGGAAGCACGGGGGAGGTGGACCCACTGGTCCTGCGTTCTCCATCCTTTCTAAGCCACTTGCAGTTAGTATGTTTGGGGGTCAGTCAGTATTGGTTTGATCCTGGTGCTTTATATCTGCAGGACCGTGTGACAACAGCTGCTGTACTGAAAACTAATTTTAAGTACTACGAGAACTCTCATAGTCAAAAGAAATTAAATCATACATGGTTAATTGCACCTAGGGTGGCAGGAAAAGAGACTAATATTTTGGAGATAAAGTCTTTTAAAATTTTTTTCTTTTTTTTGGGCTTTTTTTTTGTTTTGTTTTTACAATTTCACATTTTTATTTATTTATTTTTGGGAGTAGATAATTTGGGTTTTTGAAATTTATATATTTTTAATGGAGGTACTAGGAATTGAACCCAGGACCCTCTGTGTGCTAGGCTCGCATTCTGCCTCTGAGCTATACCCTCCCCCCAAGACTACTATTCCGGAAATATTTTCAATAATGGGGCTGTGATTGTTGAGTTTAAAAGAAAATCAGATGAGCCAGAAGAGTCTTCCTATAAGTGTTCCTGTTGCTGCCGCTTTACAGCGTTCCAGCCCTTCCTTCGTATCAGTCCCTCTACTGTGGGTGAAAGAATGTTTTTGGCTTGAACGGCCTAGACCTCAGCGGTGGTGGTTTTGCCACCTCTCCCGGGGAACGTCTGGTGCGTCTGGAGACGGCTTTGTTGTCACACCTGGGGACGTGCTGTTGGCATCTAGTGGGTGGGTAATGGCCAGGGATGCTGCCCCTCATTCTGTGATGCCCGGGCCAGTCCCCCGCAAAGAGTTTTCTGACCCCAGCTGTCATTTGTGCCAAGGTTGAGAAGCTCTGGTCTGGGTAGATAGCCTGTATTTCTCGTGTTCACCAGACAGATTACAAGAGACCAAGTCAAATGTGCCCGTAATTATTTAAAAAAGATCGTTTTGAGCACCAGGGGGTTGGAGGGCCACGTGGGAGGTGGGAGGGAGGTAGTGACTTCTCACTGTTGGCCTCTTTTATTTTGACTTTTGCTGCATGTCTTTTTTTTTTTTTTGTAACAAGCTTTTTAAAATTAATTAATCCATCAGATGAATCATTGGATTGTTGCTGAGCGTGTTTGGAGAACACTGTGAATGTGTCTCGTGTCTGGCACAGGCCCTGTGACACGTGGTCACTGCGCATCTGTCCGGTGGAAGCTCAGAGGCAGAGGCTCCCGGAGACGGCAGCATTTTGTTTGTTTTCTATATGAGCTCCTCTGGCACAGTCACGTCCAGCTAAATGGAAAATGTGCTTCCAGAGTCTATGAAAGTCATTTCAAAGATCCAAAGAGAGTGTTAGGTCAGTCAAAATAAGACACCTGGCTCTCCAAGGGGAGAAGCTTTCGACTCTGGTAGCAGCTTGTTTGGAAAGCTGAACAGGCGAAAACACGGCAGAAGTTCAGAGAAGCGTGCTCGGTCCAGAGCCACAGAGGACTGTGCCGCAGGCAAACAGCTGCAGCAGAGAGCAAAGGCCACACACACCCAGGGCAGGAAGACAAGCAGGCTCCACGCAGAGCCCTTGGCGGGCAGAGGAGCAGCGTCGCCGCAGCGGCGCTGGCTGGTGGCCCGCGCGGGCGGAGGGCGCGGAGCGGCTCCCGGCGGCCCTCGCTCTGCCTCGAGGACGCTGCCGGGGCGGCTTTGCCGCGAAGCGCTCTTCCCGGTTGCCCTCTCGCTGCTTTCCTCTGTGAGCGCGTTGCTCCAGCCGCGCTGCCCTCTTCTGCCCCCGCCTGCTGGCTCCTGCCTCCTGTCTGGGTGCTCTCTCCCCTCTGCCTTTGAGCTCTCTTTCACGAGGTCCAGCTCGGGTTCTGTGCCCTTTGTGAAACCCTCCCTACGTTTTTCTGCATCAGAAATCTTTACCCATCTGAGTTCTGCCTCCCTTGGCTCCTCCAAGTTCAGAGACAACTTACGGCCTGGTTTATCGCCAGGGCTTCGGAAGCAGCCTTCAGGGCGTGGCGTGTGGAGCGTGAGTCCCAGGGAGGGGGGCAGGTAGACATAAGGAGAAAATCAGGAGGACCCTCTCTCTAGAGACCACAGGTGTTTAATAAAGTTAGCTGCAGAGAAATTCGTCTTTTCATGGTGGTTGAAACTGATGATAAGAACAAAAGAGCTTCCCCTGTGAGTCCAGCAAGAGCCCATTGGACGAACGCCCACTAGGCAGAGGGTTCTGGCCAGAGTCTGCACACAGCCCCCTGCCTGCTGGCTTACAGTCTGAGTGAAGGTTCTGACAGTCCCTACCCAGACAAAGGAGGGACGTGAAGGAAGGTGTATAGCTTGTCTGCAAACTCCAGACCCAGAAGCAGGCAGAAATGTAACTGCCATCCTAACGTTAGGATGGGGTGGGTCCCTCTCTGTACAGGACCCTATCCTGGTTTTTGGATGCAGGTACCAGACAGCCAGCGCTTGTTTTCTCGGGGTCCAGGTACAGTACAGGAGGTGCGCAGGTCTCTGGCTGTGCCTTGGTCTTGGCTGCAGGCTTAGGGAGAGACGACATGCTCCTTGTTCATTGGCCAGAGCCAACCCCATGGGCCAAGCCCTCCTGCCACTCTCACCAGGGACCCTCTCCCCAGATTCAACCTGGAACTTTGGCAATATTGTGTAGAATTCCCAACAGCAGTGGGTTTTTTATTAATTCTATTTGCAAGAACAGTGTTAAAAACATAAGTTGCCCAGAGGGTATGCTTAACATTAAAGCGTCAAACAGCAGAAGGGAGAAGGGACTTGTGAATGTGAAGTTTAATTTTGCTACAGAGAACTTTCATTCTTTGTGTGGTGTTTCTCTAAACCACCCTGGAGGTGGATCTTTAGACAGCTGATTCATTTTACAGCAGAGCCTCAGACAGACCCATTGCAGTTACAGCCTCATGCCGGGTGTGCGGATGTCATATCATGCTCGTCCTTCTTCCAGACACTTGTTTCCCATGCATAGGAGACCACCACGCAGAGAAAGTTTACCTTGATTTTTGTATTCAGAATATTCAGTTGACTGTTTACCATGGTTTCATTTATTTCTGGATGAAAATTTCCCTGTTTTGTGTGCAGCTGAGTGTATCTCTCAGTTGCCAGAGAGGAGCGAAATATCGCTATTAAATGCGGATGATCATTTATGTGCAAGCTGAAATACATTCTGAAAAGGACGAAAGCTTTTTCTTGCCTGAAGCTTGTCTGTTGTGTGAGTCTGTGAGAGCTCCGCAGTGCCTCTGACGGCTGTTTCTATGCTGTGTTTTCCCCTGTGTCTTAACAGTAAGGTATGTTCCTGTTCCAGAAAAAACCTTTGCACGTATTGGCATAGGAAGTAGAGAAAGGTGAGGAAATGTGTCTGGAGTGGACCAATGGGAAAGCAAAAACGCACAGCATTTATAGCGTTTGCATAATTTAAATGCAGGGCTAGAGCTTCTGCAAGAGTCTGTCTCCCTTTCCCCCATCTTCCATTCACACTTCAATCTCCTGTAGTATGACTTCTGAGAATCTGATAGAATTCTTCTTCTTTTTTTAAAAAAATCCTTTTGTGGGGGGAAGTAATTAGATTTATTTATTTTTCAGGAGGAACTGGGAATTGAACCCAGGACCTTGCATATGCTAGGCATGCACTCTGCCACTGAACTATACCCGCCCCCCTGCCAGAGTCTGAATTGTGTTTCTCAGTGCCGTCAGATGAGCACGTGCATTTGCACATCAGTGTTGATGGAATTCGTCTTAAATGCCCAAGTGTGCCTGAAACTTTGGGGATGCTGATCTGCGGAGAAAGGAAGTTAGAGCACCTGCCCTCTTCCTTCTGAGCTCTTTTCTTCAGAGCATCATCCCAGGTGTATCCTCACTGGTTTGTCTGCCTCCCCAGCCCGAACATGGGCTCCGGGGGACGCCTCTTCCTCTGCTGTTCTCCCAGCACCTGGAGGGGGACTGGCACATGGGAGACCCTCGTTGACTCTGTTAGATGACAGGTGACAAGGGTAACGGAGAGATGTGGTTTGGGGACAGTATTTGGGAGGTTTGTCCCCGGTGGCTTGTGGAAAGGGAAGTTAATCGTCTTCCAGGGCTTGAAGTATTTGGAAAGGTTAAAATTGTGTTTATTTCTGAGCAATGGAAAATGTACAGAATTTCTAAATTCTTTGGAAAAACTTCCCTGCCAGCTGCCTGTGGACAGACAGCATCTGATTACCTGAAGCGGGTCGGATGCTGTGTTGTAGTTCACGCCTCTGTGAAACGCTTTGCTGTTTCTGTACTTCCTTTGGATTCAATTGGAAGAGATTTTAAGTCAGAGAGTGGGAAAAGGAGGGAAGAGTTCAAAGTGTGGGTGTGGTGGGAGTGCAATTTTAAAGGGGGTTAAAAATCCCGTATAAAATATTTTCTAATTACGCATTTGTTAAACCATCTGCAAGTGGACTTGACCATGGAAGCAGCAGCATGTTGACCCTGAGGGCGATCGCTTGTCCGTTATGTTCCTCCAGGACACACGAGCCTCTTCTCTAGGGCAGCAGGGGGATGTGTCCAAAGTGGGTGCCATGGGGAGGCCTCTGAAATCCTCTTGGGGGTGGAGGATGAAGCAGAAATTAAGCCTTATAATATTTGGCTATAAGGACAGACACAGGTAGCTTCACTTGGTTACCTGTCATGTTCTGAACTGAGGTGTCCTGAGGACGGAGTGGGAGGTCACGTCTGGAAGAAAAGAGTGACACCTTCCCTCCCACCTCCGTCTTCTTCGCAGGGTTAAGTGGATTTGCAAGTTACATTATCTAGTTTTAACTAAATTAACCTTCACAAAATAGATAAGTGGCTTAAAAAACAGAGACTGACTTTTAGCACAATAAAAGTGTTAAAAAAAAGAAACTAATACAACATTGTAAATAAAAATAGAAAAACAACCAAAAACAGAGACTGCCTATCCCACTAGCAAGTGAAAGTGCAAATGAACATCAAGAAAATGGCAGAATTGGTGTGGTTTCTGCTGCCCCTTGTAGGAGAAGTTCCTTGGCCAAGTAAAAATAAAAGGCTAACCTAATTGGATTGGACAAGAAGTTGGCCCCAAATTCAAAATCACCAAGATTATTTGAAATGCAGATTTAGAGCTATGATTGTAACAATGCTTCTTGTCCTAACTGGGGAGTAGGTCTTGTATTAGTTACTGGTCTGAAAACATGTACATACAATTTATAAATGAACAAGTGCACCTGTGTTGGGGGAATGCATGCTCAAAGCATCTTGCTGTTCAGGGTGTCCACTGGAGAAAGTTTAGTGCCCACTGCTCAAGTGTCCTGCTCTTCAAAAGTGTGGTCCCCCAGACATGGGGCCCTTTTAGACGTGAAGACTCTCAGGCCCCCATGTCAGACTTCTGGAATCAGAATCTGCATCTCATAAGGCCCCCAGGTGGTTAGAAGGCGTATTATAGTTGGGGAAACGCTGCCTTAGGACGTGTTCTATGACACACTGCTTCTGTGCTTTTGACATCAGGGACTGATTCCCCCACCCAAGAGACCGTGGCATTAAACAAGTTTGGTTTTGAATCTTCCTTCTGTTACCTGCAAACTTGAGCTTCGGCAGCTCACTGAATGTCTGAGACGCTGTCCCACGTCCGTAAAGCAGAGATCGTGGTACCTGCCTCCTAGGTGTGCGTTAGGACTGCACGGATGTGAAGCAGACGGAGGAGGCGGTAGGTGACCACTGGGTTCAGTCCCTCCTTCTCCTATCGGCCGGGTTAGTCTTGTGAGCCCACAGACTGGGTGGCAGCTTCCCTTTCTATTTCAGGGCAGAGGTCTTTAAATTTCTTGCTCAGGTACCTCCTAAAGGAGTTTTGAAAGATGATACATACCTTCACACTTTTTAAAGTTAGCATCGAAAAAGTTCATCACAAGTTTAAAGAGTTGCACAGTAACCTCAGTGTTACTGTGAACATTGACAATTTAAGGTAAAACTAGTTATATCACTTTTCAATCTAGCCAGTGGAATAAAAGCCCAGGAGGAGGTTGTGGAGTGGGAGGAGCCAGAGTTCACCCCCTCCCGCCCCCCTTGAACTTGGGTGTCTCCCCTTGAATGGCGGTACTCGTGGCAGTGCCTTCTTCTTCCTGGGGTGCTGCTCCCGGGCCCTGCTCACCCCGCCCTCCCTTGGTCCCGTCGGCAGGGGGCTGGTGTGACCTCCAGCATTTGCCCCTCTGTCTGGCTGCTTGGTTCCCAGGTGGTTTCTCGGCTCTTCTCTTACTGTGTGGCCAGTTCCCTGTGTTAATTCCTCTGTGGCAAATCTTCAAGTGGATGCTGCCTTCCCAGTGAGAGTCTGACTGGTGCTCCAGCCTTTATCTATATACTGATATTTGGAATCGTCCCATTGTCACTGAAAGATTTTAAAGCCTGGAGAAAGATTCAGGATGTGAAGGGTGTGCTTTTCTTTAAAAACCTACAAGAGGAGCAGATGTGAGGAGGAAAGATGCTCCCAGGCAGAAGGATCTGGGGACAAACTACAAATAACAGACCAGGATATATAAACTGATTCCCTTAAAATGAGCACTTGCAAAGCCTCTGGCTGCCCTAGTTTGAAGATGGCGAAGTCAGGCACATGGCACGCATTGCAGGCACATGAATTCTGCGTGTGTCCAAAAGCCCCAGATGTCCGGGAAGTCTTCTGCTGCAGTTATGGGGCTCCAGCTCAGGCTAGCTCAGGGAGCTGCGTGCTGAGTCTGATGCATCCTGGGGCCGCAGCTCACAGCTGGCCGGACTGGGCATCTCCCAGGGCTGGCCCTTACGGAGCAGATGGGTCCACCGGAAGAGCGGGCAGCAGGCAGGCGGCCCAAGTGACAGTGCCGTCCGCAGGAAGCGGGCTGCTCTTCCCGCGGCACCAGCAGCGGTGCTGACGTTTGCTGCCCGAGCACCTGCTGCCTGGCTCTGGAACGCCGCCACTCATCTGGGGAAATCTCTTTGACAAATTTGTTTACAGAATATGAAGTGCATTTATTGGCTGGTCAGCTAATCTGGAAATAGCCTCAGGAGGAATTATAAAACAACCGCTTTCCCTGGTTCCCTGGCCGGAGAACAGAGTCCTTTCCATCCTCCCCCAACCCAAGGGCACTAGTTAGCATCTCTGCCTTTTGCTGCGACTTTGTTAAGTTGCAAATATATCCTGAACTTTAATCCATATTAAAATGGAATGAGAGGGATAGAATTAAAAATACCAACAGCAACAACAACCAAACACAGAAACAACACCCCAAACCAAAAGAGGTGCTGAGAGACCCTGTCACGTCCAGAGTGCCAGCGGGGCGGGGCTGGGTACCAGACCCAGTGGTCGTGTTCTCCAAGTACCGACCTCTCACTGTCAGCTTATCAGGTGGATGTTGTCACTGAGTCCGTTTTATTGGCGGGGAAGCGAGACGCATGTAAAGTCGCCTGCCCAGAGCCGCACAGTAGGAAGAGGCAGGGCTGAATTTGAACCATGTGTCCAGGTCCAGAACACAGCTTCTGAGCCACTGAAAACACCTGAGCTCATTGGCCACCAGCTCTCTCAGGAGATGTTGACGGTTCCTGAGGGGGCTGGGTACCCTTCACCTGGCCCACCTGGGAATGGAGGGCCTTGGCGCTGAGTGTATTGAGACCAGGGTAAATTTAATCTCTAGCAGCTAACACTGTGCCACAGAGCCACCCTGGGTATGGAGTCGGCAGTTTCTTCTAAGGGGATGTCGAACGACCTGAGAAGATTTGGGAAGATAACAGTTCTGAAAGACAAAGGCAGATCTCCTGCAACTTAGAAATGTGACCTTCTGACGAATGATTCTTCTTTTTACAAACTCAAAAGATTAAAGTTATACAAACTTTCTGGAGGAATTAAAGATCAGAGATCAGTTTTTAGGGAACTGTCACATGGGAAATGGGCCAGAAAGACAAGAACAAAGTTGGCTCTTGAAAGGGAAGGCGGAGAGTCAGCAATGCTGACGGGAGGGGCAGCCAGGCAGCGGGAGGGCTTCGACTGACCCCAGGCGGCGGCGGGAACCGGGAGGAGGCTGCCTTTTGGGAAAGTGGGAAATAATTTTGAAAGTCATAAAACTATAGAACTGCCTTTTCAAGTTTTTTTAATGAATAAAGAAAGAATGAAAATGCATTTGACACAGTGATGTGGAAGCAACAATGACAGACTTGCAGTGGAGCTTTGATGATCAGCATCCCTGAGGGCATTTAGGGGGTGAGAAAACATGAACACATGGGATGGGGAGATGCCTCCTTGCGTTCAAATTTGCACGGAGTCGAACCTTCTCATTTCCCTTTGGTATATGCAGTGTTGGTCATCACCATTCACCCATCCATCCATCCATCGTTTGCATAAATACTTTAGAGCCCCTGCTATGTGCCAGGCTGGCCAGGACACTCAGGACACTGTGGAGAACAAAGCCACACATGGCCTCCACTGTGTTAATGCCATTAAATAGCCCTAGTGTATACAGTTACAGCAGCGCTAAGCAGGATGCTGGAGAGCCCTGTGCTCTGGAGGTGGCTGGATCCCACCTAATCAAAGAACGAGGAGAAGACACCGTCGAGTGAGGCTGTGCTGTTCCCCTAGGAGGCAGGACTCACGTCTTCCCCGAGGTTGGAATTTTTTTCAGGAAGGGTCCTCAAATGAAGTTATCCAGAGGTCCAGGGCCTTTTCTACCTTGCGTCATTTTTACGTTTATACCAGGTAAATTATTCTGGGTTGCAGCTCGGAAATTAAACCCATGGTAAAGGCAGCAACAACTGAACTGCAGATTTGCCCTTTTCACTGACCCGTTGTTTAAGGGATACTAAGACCAGCATTTGCGGAGCGAGTCACAGTTAGCTGAGTGCTTCATGTGGCTGTGGAAACTTGTGTCTCTGCTTTGTCCTAGTCTTCCTTCCGCCATTGTTTGTCCACCTACTTCCCAGCTCGATCGGACAGGCAGGCCCCTTATTCTCATCCCCAGCGACATCAAATGCATTTTGAAGATTTGCTGCATTGGAGATTAAAAACAAAATTATAATGTGTGCCCACCCCCGCCCCCAAACTTAAGATCTCGAGAGGGGGACAGATACTTGCAGATATCACATGTTCTGTTCTCCCAGGGCGGGCATGAGGGTTATCAGCGTGAGGCGGGAACCCCTGCCTCTGAATGTGGGGTGGAGATGAGTAGGGAGCGGGCTTTTCCTCAAAATTTTGAAGACTGGGTAAGAGTGAGTTCGAAAAGGACGGTGGGGGTGGGGGCAGGTTCAGAGAGGGTGAGCTTTGCTGGAGGAGGAGGTGGGGAAGTTCCAGGAGAAGCCAGGCCTTCCAGTTCCGTCTCCAGGGCTCATTCCCTGAGCTCAGCTGCATTCACGCGGGGGAGGGGAAGGGAGAAGGCAGGAGAAGGTGAAGGCAGCAGGAGGTGAGAAGGCTGTAAATTGGCATTAAGAGGCGGCAGGTATGAGGGAACAGGCTAACTTTTGGGGAGGAGGGAACAGATAATCATAGGTGTTTTTTCAGTTTTAGGTATGGATGTTGAAAGTTACCATGTCTTTGTAGTTTCATCATTTACTTTTTTCTGTTTTTAATTTCTTTTTTTTTGGTGGGGGAGGTAATTAGGTTTATTTATTTATTTGTAGTTTTTATTTGCTTTTTTTTTCATGGAGGTACTGGGGACTGAACCCAGGACCTCGGGCATGCCAGGCACGCGCTGTACCGCTGAGCTCTACCCTCCCCCACTGTAGGTGATTTTTTTAAGGTGTCAGTTTTGAAGCCAGTGCAGAGCTAAGTCCTGTGCAATCACCACGCTTGCCCTTGGCACCATCACTGTGAATGAGGTGTCACTGCCTCCACGTGACATCAGGAGAAGCTGTGGTCCAGCAGAGGTGGAACCAGCGTGGACTCCCCCTGGCTTGCTGTGATTCCACGGTCAGGCCTGCGAGGCTTGAGGGAGGCCCGCGAGCTGCTGGTGGTGTTGCCCTGGGCCGGGCATCTGCAGACAGTCCCTGGGGTTGTCTGGCCTGGCTGGGGTCTTTGGAGACATAATGAACAAAAGGACTTTGGGGCCAGCTTAGGGGCCTCCTCCCTCCAGGAGACTCATTTCTATGGAAGAATGTGTTTATAGACCCATTTGTAAGCTGGGCCAGTCTGGGTGATGCTTTGCTTTCCAGGACTCAGGGTCCCTTAGGCAAGTGCTGGCTTCCTTACACGCTTCCGGCTGCCAGCTTTCAAACTATAGTCGTTAAGGCTTTACTGCAGTGCCACTCACTGTAACTTGGGGTACAAGTAGCTACTATTAAACTTAACTAGCAGGGTAAAACTTCATTTTCATGAAACATATTGACTTTTTAAAGGCATGGGGTAAATCATCCTGTAACTGATTTAAGGAAGACTATGCTTAGTTAAGGATCTTTGCAGAGCAGTACATCACACCGAGAGCAGAGTTCTAGTGCGGGGAATGTGTATGTTACTCAGGAATAGCGTCTCTGTAGGGAAATAGCCCGCTGGTCACGTGGCGGGGGGGCACACGCCTTCCTGGTCCCCGGTTTCTCCCAGAGCTCGGTAGGAGGTGGACTGTGGGGTTTTATTTCAGAATTAATCCAACTGATCAATAAACTTCATTCTGCCTACTTCTGTCATAAAACCTTGAGCCTGGGGAGGTGGCGGTAGGGGGAAGGATTTGAATTGCATTTAGTGGTGAGCTGTTAGATAGAGCGGCGGATATCTTTGACAAGCTGGATTTAGAATTTGCTCAGTTGCTATTTGCTACGATGTTCTGCCATCTGTAAGGAAAGCTCCCGTTCGGAGATATAATCAAAATAATATTTCTAGGGGGGAGGGTATAGCCCAGCGGTAGAGCATGGGCTTTTCATGCCCGAGGTCCTGGGTTCAATCCCCAGCACCTCCATTAAAACAAACAAATAAACCCAATTATCTCCCCAACTCCCCCAAAAAAGAATTAAAAAAAATAATATTCCTAGATTTTTATGGAGGGTCCTCTTCCCTGGAATAAATACTGTTGTTTTCTTGTTTCCAAACAACTCTTCACTCTCTGGGAAAACAGGCAGACCCCTGGTTTGTTAGAGGGGACATGAGGCAGCACTCCTAGCAGGCAGCCCTTTGCTGGCTTTTGGCAGGGATCTGGGAATTTGATTTTCTTCCTCCTAAAAGGGTAGTGTCTGAGGAGACAGGAGCAAACACCTGAGGTTCCAGTGGGGACCGTCCCTGTATCTGAGAGCCTGGAATGGGCGATGGGAATAGGAAGTAGGTCCTGACATTTTCAAACACTGCCACGGGAGGACACTGCCACGTGAGACCAGTGGAGAAACCCAGTGTGATTCTAGGAACGGGGAAGATGGGACTGGCGCTGGGCTGCCCTGCCCTCAGTGCGGAGAGGAAGCCCGCAGCAGAGCGCACCTCACAAGCATCGCCCCATTCTCCAGATCAGCCTGAAACGGACGTGTCCTGGGCTTAGCCCTCTGGCTCTGCGCTGATCTCTGTGGTCTGAAGGCTCCCTCCTCCCTCCTCTCTCCTTGCTACTTCTCTCCGTGCGCTGGATACTGGAGGACCTAGGACAAGACATTCTGGCGCTGCTTTAAGAGAAACTCGCGATATCTACACCTGCCGTCTCACCCGGTGCCCACCCAGCCTGTGCCGACCTTGTCCTTACACGTGGGGAGAGCAGTGTGACACGTGGACCGTTGAGGCTCTCTGGACAGCTGTAACCTGATAACAGAAATCCTCCTAGCCAGTGGCGGGTCCCTGCCTCGTTCAGTCAGTTACCAATGCTGTTCTTATCAGGGAATCAGTCTATCAGGGAATCTTACCAGGCCCAGAGAGCCAGTGGGCAGAGGTGGTTGGGCTGCTGCGGCTCAGGGACAGGGCTGGTCGGAGTGGGGCTCCTGGCTGGAGAGGATCTCTGTCGGGGGAGGATTCAGGGCCATGGCGTGAGCAGAGAAAGCGGTCCCCTGGCCTTGGGAAGTCACATGGTGGAGTGGAGTGTGTTTGCACTTTTAAAGTGTGTGTGAGATGGTGCAGACTCATTGTCTTATTTGAGGAGTGATCACCAGAATCACTCCTCAAATAAGGAGTGTGGGAGAATTCATTGCGGGTCGCCTGTTAATTCACATCCACATTAAGCCCTACAGGGTTATTGTCTGTGTGTAGCTGGGAGACCATGAGGCCAGACAGGCCTGTGTGGGTACAGTTCTGTCACTAGCATTTCTGAGCCTCAGTGTCTTTTACTCTAAAATGAGAACAGCCAGCTCAAGGGTTGCTTTGAAGAGGAAGTGAGCATGTGTGTGTGTGTGTGTGTGTGTGTGTTAATAAATTGAAAGATACCAGCCACTCAGTAGGCAGTCAGCAGGCAATAGCTACTATTATATTAAGGCAAAAAAAAAAAAAAAGAAAAATGATCTTTGGGAATAGTCTTCACAAATCAGGAGTCTTGGAGCTTTTTTGTGTGTTGGTTTTGCTGAACCTAGAGCCGTGCATGGCATGTGGTGGGCGCTCAGCCCTATTGGCCCTCTGTATCTGTGGGTTCTGCGTCCTCAGATGCACCGAACCGGGGACTCAGCTAACTGTGGGCTGAAGATATTCAGAGTCCATTTGCTGCAAATGTGATCAAGTATTAATATGTTTGTTATACAAAGAGCTTATCTATGTTGATAAATAGTAGATGAGTTGGGGAAAAAAATGAACAATTTGGAAGAAATGGAGCTGATAAATGTAGAAATGGGTCAGTAGAATTAAATAAATGCCAGTGGGAGAAGCTACCGGTTTTATCTACTAAATTTGAAAAACTTAATGAAACCCATACCTGGCCCAGCAAAGATAACCTGTTTTTTTTTTTCAATTCTCGTTTTTTATTGCAGTATAGTCGATTTGCAATGTTAGTTTCAGATATACAGCAAAGCGATCCCACTGTACACGTACATACATACATATGTATATTTAAGATTCTTTTCCATTTCAGCTCATTACAAGAGATTTGATAGAGTTCCCTGTGCTTTACAGTAGGTCCTTGTTGAAGTATAAACTCTTGTACGTTTTTGGTTGTATTGTAAATTAGCGTTAAACTTTAGGAAAGCGATTGACGGGCAGTCCTCAAATCAATAAAGGCATGAAAATTCAGTGATTTGGTGTCCCACTTCTGGGATTTTACCCTCAGGAGATAGTACAAAAAAGAAAACCATCTAGACACAGTATGTTTGCTGTGGTTTCATTTGTAATAGTGGAAAATTGGGAACATCTTCAAAGCTCAGGGAGTGCGGCACATCTGGATGAATTCAAAAGTCATTAAAAGTGATTTTGAAGATGATGCTAATATGGAAAAGGCTTATGATATTGACGGAACAATAGGGATACTGCTTTGTATACAAAATGACTTCAGCTTAAACACGGATGGCAAGAGAAGAAACGTAATAATAGATATTTCCTATCGAAGTGGTGGGACTGGCATTTTATGTTTCATCGTTTCAAACAGGATGTATTTAAGTAGTTGTCATTACAGAGTGTGATCAAAGAGAAGAAACTAGAGAAAATATGAACATATGAGAAGTCATTTGCGTGGTACCTCGCCTCCTGTTTCTGCATATCCCAGGACTGTGTAGGAGAGAGCGTTGATAATAAAGCTTCACCATTATATGCAGACAGTTAAACAGAGCCCCAGGCTCATCAGATTCAACTCCTCTCTGCTTTCCCTCTTTCCTCCAGCTTCCCCATCATCTCCTAAAGCATCTGGTTTCCTGACTCTCAGCAACTAGTCCAGGGGCTGTTTTGTCCCCCAAGACAAACAGATGATTCTGTATTAAAATACACTCCCTTTTCTGGTTCACAGGTTCAGGTTCTGTACAGCCCTCCCACTCAGTTATGATTTGTTTGAGGACACACCCACCCCCTGGAAGACTGCTGAGGTTGACCCGAATCATCATCTAGTCCATTGGTTCCACCTTGGGTCACTATGCAGAAGCCAACAGTGCCATTAAAGGTCCATGTGCACCCCGTTTTGCAAGCCTTCTAACATAGCCCAGGGCTGGGGGGCTTTGACCTTGAACAGGAGCGGTTAACATTAACCACCTGGCCACTCCTGCTCCTCGGCTGTGGCTGCAAAGTAAGCTTTGTACACCTGTCTCCCTGTTCACCTGCAGCAGGCTTGCCGGTGAGGAAAAGAGAACTCATTTCAGCAGAAGAATGTTTCACAGGTGCCAAAGGGTTTTAGGTTCTGCTGAAAACAGATGTCTTTTAGTATAAAGCTGACTTTCAGCCTCCAGCCCCGAGACAGTCCTGTTTTGGAGTTCAGAAGTCACGGGTTAGGAATCACTATTACATCCAGACTCTGGTTGTCCTCTCCTGCCACTTTGCCCACTTCTGAGAATCTGTGAGGATTCATTTAGGTGAACTTTTAACCATCCTCACCTGCCCCGTTATACATTCACAAATGCAGGAAGCTTTCTTATAAATGCTGCCAACTGTGACCTTCACAATGTGACAGTTGTTAACTGCATAGTAACAATAGCAGGTGTAAGGGTCCCCATAGAGTAACAGGGAGATGGTGGTGTTTCCCACGCTATTTTTGGGGGAAGGCAGGGTCAGCCTGATTTCCGGTTAGCAGCCCAACTCACATAGATCAAGATTTGAGCTGTGATCATGCCCAGTCAGGAGAGCTCAGGGCTTTAAGAATGTGTCAAGGCGAGTGCTTGGCACCTGTAGCTGCTGAAATTCCCAGGCTTCCTGGCTCATCGGGCTGTTCTGGTGGGTCAGGTGAGGGGTGTCTGCTGTAACTTACTAGGTTTCTGTGCTGCTGTTGTCACAGCTAACTGGGTCCAACTCGGCATCTGGGTGGTTTAGTGGGACTGAAGGACTGAGGGGTGGGTTGGGGTAATGAAAGAATCTCTGGTTTCTGAGGCACTGACTTCATTCATTTGTTCAGTTATATTTATGGAGTCCTTTTATTTGTCATCACTAACCTTGTGTTTCTTTCCCACTATCTTGAACCTAGTTACAAGCAGGCCAGCCCAGTTAGTTAGAGAAGAGGATTGATTAACTTTTGAAATTATGTCCACCCCTCATGTGGACCATTTTGAAGACACAGTGCTATATTTCCTGGCAGTACCCTTGACTCCAGTGAGCTGTCTTGCCAGTGAATACTGTTGTTCAGGAGACCCAAGTTAGATGGTGGATGGCTTAGTCAGTTCATCACCATCTCTGGAAAGCACATTTCAAGTTCCTGTAGCTTTTTTGGAGGGGAGGCGGGGGTGGTCAAGGGAGGGAAATAACTGAGTTCAGTATTCCATTTCACAATAACATAATGGAGTGAGGGTTTTTTGTTTTGTTGGGTTCATTTCTTTAAGAGTTTATTCTCTCAGTGATTAAAAGCCAAAATTCCCGACAGAGAGTCTTCCATGAAAACATTGAAGGGAATAAGCAGTCCTTTGTTGTGTCCTCAGAACTAAACAAAACGACTGAAGCGTGCCCTCCATCAGCACAGCCAGGGTCTCGGGTACAGAGAAGGGCACGGGGAAAAGGTGTTCATTTCTCCTTAAAATAGCTTCTGAAAATGAAACCGTGTTTCCTGCAATGCTGTGTGTAGGAGGACAGGGACTGGAGGGAATGGAATATTCTAGGGGGTCAGTAAAATATTTGAGCCATGATGAACCCAAGAGCTCTGGG
Source organism: Camelus dromedarius (assembly GCF_036321535.1). NCBI lineage: Eukaryota > Metazoa > Chordata > Mammalia > Artiodactyla > Camelidae > Camelus > Camelus dromedarius. The sequence goes on along the minus strand of NC_087448.1, from coordinate 66,073,397 downwards.
CATTATATGAGCTTACTGTCTCCTTGAGCGGTAGTATTTATAATGCCTTTATGTAGGCTGCCTCTGTTGCTCTTTTGGAATGAGATTAAAAAATGAATAAATAATGAAGGTGACAATTCCAGGTTGTAAATGTGTCCACATGAGTGCAGCATGTCCTGTGGACTCCTAGGAGGGGTTTGGGGTTTGGGGTGATGGGAGGGAGGTGAGAAAGCTTTGTGGGAGGCAGGTTCAGCTGATGTATTAGGTCCTGCAACATGGACTCCTGAATCCAGTTTCTTACAACAAAGCTTCAACTGTTCTGTAATTTATAATCCAGGTTTTTTGATTACCTGTAAAAAACTAGGGGACTTTTTCTGTCAGTCATATGTGAAAAACACAATAACAAGCTGGTGAGCAAAACAAAAATTTTAAAAAAGGCTTTCTGGTGTCTTTTTCACCATTTTTTTTAAAGCACACTTCCCCCCGCTCTGTTTTATGAGGGAGAGGTAATTAGGTTTGTTTATTTATTTCTATTTGGAGGAGGTAGTGGGGACTGAGCCCAGGACCTCGTGCGTGCTCAGCGTGCGCTCTACCACGCGCTCAATCACTTGAGCTTTTTCACCACTTAATACATTTCAGACAAGTCATAATTGGTGAAACAGAAGTTAGTACTCATTAAATGAATAGCTAAAGACTCTGAATTTAAAAACTCTACTATGGTAGCTTGATGGTGACCAAATTAAATCAAAAGAAGATTTAAAAGTTGGGGGCCTGAGTCGTGCTTGGTCAAGAAGTTGCAGGGTTTTAAACTCACTAAGCAAAAGTACCCGACTCGGATGCGTCACACCTAGGGTGCCGGTTATTTGGTACTGTTGAGCATTTCAGCCTCTTCTTTGGAAAAATTGGGTGATTTCCCCAGGGAGTGGGAAGTGCAAGTTGGTGACGGACAAACATGAGCTGTGGTTGTAGGTCTGTGATCAACAGTTTATTTTCATTGTATTCTCCTTTTATTTTAAAAATGTCTTGTCTTTTGCCCCCTTGCATGTAGTTGACAGCTAACCGAATCTTTTGGTTAGCACAGACACAGCTGCTTTTGAAGAATATGAAACAATATTTCTACTCTAAAGTTTGAAATAAAACATGAAAAATTTTCAGTTGACCACAGCTGCAAAAGGTGCATGCGTGTGTGTGCGTATGCGTGTGAGTGTGTCTGTTCAGCAGCTCAGCCTGTCTGTGAGGAAGCTGGCAGCCCAGGGAGCAGATTTGAACCTGCATGAGAATGGCAAGTACACACTCCAGCGTCGGCCCTGAGACCAGCTCTGGGTTGGGGAGGCAGCTGCGTTTCTGATGCGTATTGTTAAAGACCGGGCTGCGGGGACCACAGAGGCCCGTGATTTAAGTCCATAAACAGTAGATGCTGGAGAGGGTGAGGAGGGAAAGGAACCCTCCTACACTGTGGGTGGGAATGTAATTTGGTGCAGCCACTACGGAGAACAGTATGGAGGTTCCTTAAAAAACTAAAAATAGACTTACCAATATGATCCAGCAGTCCCACTCCTGGGCGTGTATCTGGAGGAAACTCTAATTCAAAAAGATACATGCACCCTAATGTTCATAGCAGCAGTATTTACAAAAGCCAAGACATGGAAGCAACCTAAATGTCCACTGACAGATGACTGGATAAAGAAGTTGTGACATATGTACACAATGGAATATTACTCAGCCATAATGAAATAATGCCATTTGCAGCAACATGGATGGACCTAGAGATTATTATACAAAGTGAAGTAAGTCAGACAAAGACAAATATATGGTATCACTTATATATGGAATCTAAAAAATGACACAAATGAGCTTATTTAAAAACCAGAAATAGACTCACAGACATAGAAAACAAACTTATGGTTACTAAAGGGGAAAAGTGGTGGGGGAGGGCTAAATTAGTAGGAGTTTGGGATTACCAGGTACAAACTACTATATATAAAACAGATAAACAACAAGATCCTAATGTACAGCATAGGGAACTACATTCAATACTTTTTAATAACCTATAATGAAAAAGAATATGAAAAAGAGGATATGACTGAATCACTATGCTGTACACAGAAACTAATACAACATTGTAAATCAACTATACTTCAATAAAAAAGAAACAAGCTAATAAAGCAAGAAAAAAAGAGAGAGAGAAAAGAAGCAGTGCTCTGGAGGTGTGAACTTGGACCTAATGGAACCTCTTTCATTTTCACTCTGGTTCCAGCTCTTTGCTCAGTCCTCTGGGTCAGACCCTCACTCCTGTGTCAGGGTCAAGTTAAAATGACGAAATACCTGAGAAATATGGAATCTTTCTGTTACTTAGGCAGCTGCCGTGCTGTGCTCAGCTGTTTGTACTTCCGGGCCTGACTTGATGTTTCCTCTGTAAGCTCCGGGTAACGGAGGCTGAGCTTCGTCATGCAGGCGGTCTCCTTACCAAGTGTCCGCCGCGGGTTGCACGGCTTAGACGGGAAACAGTAAAACTTGTGCTGTGTGACGTTCAGGCTGTGGGCTGCTGGTGGAATCTCCTGCACCACGCGATGGAGTATGGTATTTCTAGGGTGTTCCTCTCAGAACTGAGCCCCGTGATTGGGCTGGCACAGAGCGAGCAGTGTCGTCAGGAACTGACTCTCGGGTTTCCTCAAGGGGATGTTCTAGGGAGGATGGGGCACCCTAGAGTGATGGTGTCTTGGATGCTCAGCTGCTACACTCTCTGTAATTGCTTTTCTCTTGTGATTTTCTTGATGAAGGAGCCAAACTCTTTTCTTGAACCCAAAACTACAAACAAACCATTTCAGGCTATTGGGGACTCTGCTGAGAACTAGTTTTCTTCATTTCAAAAGCTAATTAACATTTCTGTGGGGGGAGTTGCTTACAGGAGTAAACACGGGAGGAGAGGCTTCCATTGGTGGCGTGTTTAATTTTTCATGAGGAGGGCATTTTAGTGCTTCCCCAGAGAGGTGGCTGTGAGGCTAATTAGCAGGATGCTGTTGGCTGTCTACTTGGGAGCACGTGTGTGCAGAACCTGAATTCAAGACGGTGGCCGCTGTTACTGGGGCTGTTTCCTGCACTGTCTCATTGTTTTGATCCTGTTTGAGCTGAAATGTTAATTTATCCGTAGCTCCCCTTAAGCTATGTAGTTTTTTTTTTTTTTTCTTCTGGTGAAATTCAAATGATTGGAGCATCGTTTTCCTTGAAATAGTTGGTCAGCACAAATGATTATAAAAGTGTGCAGGCAAGGGTGTGGCCAGAAAAAGGAGCTGGGGGCTGGCTGCCTCCTGCTTCTTGGCACGTGGCCTGTGACCGTCAATCCCTCTGGTGTCTGTGCTTCTGGACTGCTGAAAACTGTGTGTTTAGAAATATGCTGTATTAAAATACTAAAATGACTGATTCTTGGTTTTCAACTAGGTTTTAACATTTCTTTTCAAATGAGTGTGAAGTAAATACTCAGGTTTAGTATAAACTCTCTGCACATAATTCTTAATAAAATATAGTTTATGTAAGATTTAGGAATGGTTTGCAACAAATGGTTTTTGGACAAACTATAAGTAATTTTCATTTTCACTTGTAGAATTTTAATGTAGCTTTCATTTTTGGTTGAGAACTAGACGGGTAGGTGTCTCTGTCTTGTATTATTTGATACAAGGATTGATAGAAGGAGGAATGGATATCCTCCCCTGTATGACTCTCATGCTTGCATTTTAAAGTTGCTACATTCTCCTTTTAAAAAAATGATGGGGGATTGATTGAAATTTTAAAATGAATTTTAAAATGATAGGTTTTTGAGGACAGTAACAGATCATGAATGAATCACAGTGCAGCATCTTACACCTGCTACCTGGAGCAGATGTTCAGATTACATAAATAATCCTGCAAGCCCATGGCAACGTAGACAAAAGACTTTAAATTGTAACAACTGTCCTGCAGTGGTATACGGTAGGCATCGGAGGGCAGAATGCTGGTGAAGGAATGGGACAGTCTAGTCTTGTGCGAGACAGTGCCAAGAGTGGCAAAACTTTTACCTTCTAAAAGACCTTTGCTCATTAAGCGAACACCCCACTCTTTGTTACTGCTCAGCAAACTTGCTTATGGCTGTAACCCTTTGGAGTGTGTAACCAAAGCTCTTTCTCTTCTTCCCACTTCCCCCCTCATATTTGATTTAATATGATTAAAAACACTAAGAAAAAATTACAAGAAAAAAGATGGGACAGGTACACTGTGTTGGCCAGTGATGCAAAGTGAAAGTTCTAGACCCGCTGACTGTGTCAGGGGTTCCTGGAGAAGGAGAAATGTTATTCAGAACTTCAGTATATCTCTTTGGCAAAGTTTTGCAACTAATTTTCTTATATTTTCTGCCAAACATCCCTTTGGATTGCTTAAAAGAGATCCAGTGGGAGGAAAAGTTAAAGGTTTTCCATACAGGAAGACTCACAATTGTATTTAAATTCTATTGTATTTAACTCCTCTTTTTTTTTAATTGCAATATAGTCGATTTACAATGTATTAATTTCTGGTGGACAGCATAGTGATTCAGTTATACATATACATATATATATATTCCTTTTCATATTCTTTTTTTATTATAGGCTATTGCAAGGTATTGAATAGAGTTCCCTGTGCTGTACAGTAGGGCCGTGTTGTTTATCTATTTTATATATAGTAGTTTGTATCTGCAGATCCTGAACTCCCCAGTTATCCCCCGACCTCCTTTCCCCTCTGGTAACTGTAAGCTTGCTTTCTAGGTCTACTCAAGTCCTCTTGTAGCTCCTCGTCAGCGTGGAGGGTTTCATCCCGAGGTGAAGCTCAGTGGATGTTCCTGTATCAGTGCGAAGGGTGGTGCTTTCTTCTAAGTGACTATGGGTCCAGTGGTGCCATTTTGTTTAGCTGTCCTGTGGACGTAGGCAGCTTTCGCACCTGTGCCCTGGGCTTACCATTTTGCCACAGTGACCAGTATTTACAGCTTCTTTTCTTTCTCCTGAAATGTTGGTGCAAGGACCCAGAGGAGCGATGGCACAGGCTGAGCCTTTTCTGCACAGCTGTCATCGCCATCATGTGTGCTGTGTGCTCAGCCTCCAGAGCCCTGGCGGTCTGAAGTCCTGGGATGGTTGGAATCCTTTGAAGGAAATCCCGAAAAGATCAACACAGATAGTAATTAGGGAACTGCATAAATTTTGTACCTACTTCTAAGGCATTCAGAGTGCTTTCTGTTCTTATCATTCATCTTTGTCTGCCTGCAACAGAGACGAAAGGGTCACAGGGCTGCTATAAGGAAAATAAGAGGAAGTGAACGTCAGAAAAGCAGCATTTCCTCTCAAATTAAGAACCTAATCAGTTTGGATGTGCATTTTGGCCACCTCGGGTGAAAATTTGCACTGCAGTGTAATAGCGTGGTCTGTTCGAGCAGCATGGACTCAGAGAGCCCGGTCGGGGCTCCTGCACAGGGGTCTGCACGAGAGACAAGTGGTGTGGACCCCGGGCGCAGGGATGGGGGGATTCCACGATGCTGCTGTCTGAGTGGTGTAGCTAACAGCTGAAGCACGGCTTTCTCCGAGGGGCTTTAGCTTTTCTGGTCTCTTGCTCCACGCCTGCCTTCCTTCGGGGTTACAGAGCCTGAGTTTGGGTATTAGATCAGTGTCTCATTCCCCCAAGGATTATAAATTCTGAAGCAAAGAGACTCTGTCCTTGAAGAGTTGCCTTGTGCAGAACATCCAGTGAAGATTAGGTAAATACTGAGGTTTATTAGCACACGTAAGTATGGAAGCCAGAAGATGGGGGGACTCAGTGTGACACCGTCTAGAGGTTCCAGCTCCATTTCCATCTTCCAGATCCTCAAGCCACCCTACAGGTGGCTGCAGCAGCTCCAGCCTATCAGCACATCACACTGTCCAGAGGAGGAGACAGCCACTTCCTGGAAGTCCCTCAGGGCAGAGCAAAGTCTTTTCCAGAAGTTCCCAGGAAAGCACTCTTGGTGGGTCTTTTACCAACATTGAGTCGCAGACCCATTCCTAAACCCGTCTTCGCTGATCGGAATGGAATTAGCCTTGGATCAGTCAGGGCCAGCCATGGAGCCAGGGGTGTGGCCAGCTTCTCCTGGGCGGATGCATTGGTGGAGAAGTGAATACTAAGCAGAATGAGGTTTTACTAGGAAGGAGGGTGGATGACCGAAACAGTATCCCCTACGCTCCCTGCTGTGTCCCAAGGACCTAGAACGATGCCTGGCACACGATAGGTTGTCTGTACATATTTATTAAATTAATTTGCTCTTTTATCTTCTGCTTTCATGTCTCAAACTCTGTGTTTTCTTGTTTCTTGGGACATGAACATTTATACATTGCTTATTATTGTCTTACTTTTAAATGCTGTTTTAAAAACACTTATTTAAATAGCCTGTTGCTATTTCACAATTAATGGAATTTTGAAAATAGTTTATGATTAGAACAAGTTGAGAGGCATGTGTTTAGACAACTTTGCTAGCATATCCCAGCCCAAGGGCTCATTTTGAGTAAAACTAAGGAAGCGAATTTGATCCATTATTTATAGCTTGTAAGCCAGTGGAAGTTAACAGAGAATGTCATGTTACAATGATGGCATATGGTAAGAGGCATAAAATCTCACATTACTTGTCGACACTTGTTCAGTTAAAAGACGTGAATTTGGTGTGAGATCACTATAAATCCTGTCACTAATGCGGTGATGAAGTTGCTTTAGTAAAAGAATCTGTACGAAGATGCTCAGAAGCTTCCCTGCTGATCTGTAGTCATACGAGTACATGTGCATGTTATCTCTTGATGACATAAACTATAATTAAGTTCTTATATTGCTGAGGTTACTCTTAATTTACTTAAAATACATTCAGCATCCAGATAGCGGATTCCTTGGCTGATTCTCTGCCCTGGTACTTGTCCTTTAGGCAGCACAGGCATTGGAGGTGCTGGTGTCTCTGCTTCATCACATCCCAAAATGTGTTCCTTTGCACTTGGAAATGAAGCTACTGACCTGCCGAGTATAGAACAGGGTTTATGTCATTTCTCTGGTTATGGTGCAAGATTTGTACTTAATCACTGAGTGATGGCTGGAAGACTAGGGTGCATGCTTTGTGTCTCTGAGAGCTTTTAATTGATGTATATGAAGATTAAACCCACTTTTTGGTGGCCTTTATTCTAATGGTCCAGAATACTTTCAAACATTGAGCTTTGTAGCTTAAAAAATAATATGTATTTTCTTCAAGCGCTGGTGGTGGATAGGAAAACTCGGGTAAGAGTGGACTCTTCCTCAGATCATTTCTGGAACCAGTAGGAAGTCAAGTTTAATTACTGTTTAGGATTTTCTTTCTTTCCTCCACCTTCATGTTCCTCTGTGTTGTTGATCCAATCAGGAAGTTCAAATTTCAGACCCGAATGCAGGGTGGCGGCATTGAGCGTAGGGCAGGGGCTGTGGGGTACAGTTTGACTTCCTGGAATGTATGTTTCATTGGTTGCCATGAGACCTCTCTGGGCCCATTATTTCATGTCCTAGTGCTATGAAGCCTTGACCTGGGGGCTCCCCTTGTTTGAATACTTTCTTGAAACATCACTGCTGCAAATTTGAGAGAGTGACTGTCTCCTGGACAGGATATATTACTCTGTGTGCTTTAAGAGAGAGCTTTTAAAAAAACATTTGGAACATATAGGACAATTTATTGAGGTCAATCTCAAGCAAAATCTGAAATCAGTGGAGTGTCATTAAAAATCTTTCCAAATTAATCCTCACAGAAGCAAAAAACACATCTGAATTCCAAAGTATTTGTGAAATTTAAAAAGGCAACATCTCAGTAAGTATAATATACAAAAATTATATGTTCCTACTGGCACACACAGCAGTAAGAAACTTAAATATTACAGGCAGCCCTAAGTACACTGTAACTAGTCAAGAATAAGCTATCTGTGTACAGGTTAACCAAGCTTTATATGTTTCACAAGAGAGGGTTTTAAATGGTCTCAATCAGACAGCAGAGTCCCTTGATGATCTAGCAGAGGTTGGAGGCTGATGGGAGTGAGAACCCTCTAAAGTGAGGTGAGAGAGTTTCCTTTTGCTGTTGAGTGGCCAGGTGACGTTGAAACGCGGGATGTGTCCGAGCCCCGCGGGCGTGGGGCTGTGGTTTTCAGGGTCAGTGCTCAGCAACCCAAGAGGAACAGAGAAAGTAGAGGTGGTGAATTGACTCAGATCAGGGAGACCCGGGGGCAAGAAGTTGAAGGTGTTTGTACTGATAATTTCAGAAGTGGTAGATCACGGGGTTGAGGCAAAGAAATGGTGACATGAAGGACCCGATATAGTGAAAGAAGACCGAGGGCAGCTACTAACAGACTCTACGCACCATCTCATTAAACGTTTAGGCAACACTTGCTGAAACTTTATGTCACCAACATTTGGTCTTACATTTCTGTTCAACACATTCTGGTTGATAATATGATTTAGGAAGAAATCAGTATTCATTGTGCTCAACTCACACCCATTCTGAAAAGTATGCAAAAAGCATTTACTCCTGGTGAAACTGAAATCTCATTTCCTTCCCGCTGGCTCCTTATTGTTTCCTATTGCACGTTACCCCAGGCTAATGAGAAAAAAATAACTTGTGTTTTATCAAGATCAGAATATATAGCAAGGTTGATCACTGAATATTTATGAAACATAGAGGTAAGTGAATAAAGGAAGGTATTAATAAAACTTGTTGTTCTATCTTGGATTTTGTGAAATGGAAAAGCGAAGTCCAGGAGTCATGGTAAATACTCTGATGTATCCATGCTAATCATTTAGATGGTAACACTGTATTTCTCCACCAAAAACAAGCGTTAGAGGAAAAGGAAAATTAATATTGGAAAAAAAATTTATGTATTTTATAGTAGGGAAAATAATTTTTAATGTAATGGGCATAATTTGGAAAATTCAGGAATATATATAAAAAGGAAAAGAAAAATTACCATTTGTCTCATAGTACTAAACAATAAAAACATAATTTTTTTTTATTCCAGATTTTGTTTTCCTGTGTGTAGATTTTTTCTTTTTATTATGGTTGGGATTATTTTTAGTAAGTTTCCACCATTTATGTTACATGAAAAGTTAATGTGGACAGTTGGAGAGAAAGATGGCAGTTTCACCCATGATTAACAGTACAGTATGGTCCATTGTGGAGAGAAATCTTATCAAATATGGAGTTCTAGAAAAGACTATACTTACATATTTGGTTTATTATTTAATATCTTTGACAGAACTGTGTCTGTGAAAATGAAAGGCAGAAGACCTAGAATAGTCAAGAGAATTTTGAAAAAGATTATAGTTGGAGGGCTTATGTTACTGAATTTGGTATTGGCCTAAGGACAGGCTTAAAGATCAATGGAACAGAATAAAAAGTCCAGAAATAAACCTGCAAATTTATGGCCAGTTGGTTTTTGACAAAGGTGCCAAAGCATTTCAATGGGGGAAGGTTAGTCTTTTCAAGAAATGTTGCTGGAACAGTTGGTTATCCACATGCAAAGCAGTGACCTTAGGCTCCTACCTCACACCAAACACAAAATTATCTCGGAGTGGATCATGGACCTATATTTAAGAATTAAAACTGTAAAACTTTGATTTTTGTGTATGACTTCACATTAGAAAAGATTTCTTAGACATGATGTCAAAAGCATGATCCATGAAAACATTAATAAGTTAGACTTCACTAAAATTAAAAACTTATTCTTTTCAAAAAACAAAGGGAAAAGACAAGCCAGTGAAAAACTTTCGCTCTGCAACAGATCTTGTTAAGGGGATGAGAGGACAAGCTCCAGACCAGAGAAAATTTTTCTAAATCTCATATCTGAAAATGAACAATATCTCAAATATATAAAGAACTCTCAAAACTTTAATAGTGATGAGCGAACAGTCCCATTGGAAAATGGGCAAAGGACAAAGACATGGACAGACTATGTATATTTCACTGAAAATGCACAGATGCCAAAGAAGCACATGAAGGGATGCTCAGAGCATTAGCCGTCATGGAGATGCACTTTAACACCGCAATGAGATACTGCTACACACCGATCAGAATGGCTCAAATGAAAAAATCATGACTTAAAAATGGTGAGCTTAATTTTTAAAAATAGTGACAGTACCAAATGCTTTCAAGGGTTTCAAGTATTTGTAGGGTTTGTTAGGTGAGCGAGGTGGGAAGCCAGTCTGTCTGGAGTGGTCCAAGGCACAGAAGGCAGAACGTCCAGTGACCTGGAGCGAGGCATGTCGGCCGACGCGAGGGGCTGAGCTGGAGATCAGTGGGGTTGAGGTTGAGGAGGGCTGGGGTGCTGCCTAAGGAGTTTGCCTGCATCTTGTAGGTAATAAGCCACAACTGAAGATTTTGATTAATGCAGTTGGCCTGATTGAATTGCTACTTAGAAGTTTCATCATTACTGTTGGGTTTTCTGGAAGTAGGCCTCCTTGGTGTTTTAATTGTGCTGACTCCCTGGGTAGCTTCTGCATTGTTGACGACGTTCCTCCTGATGCACTTGCCGCCTGAGTCCCCTCCAATCTCTTTGACCACAGCCCCCTTCCTCAGTGACTCAGGAAACAGTTATTGAGAGCCTGCCCTGTGCCAGACCAGGGAAGGGGGCTCAGGGCAGGCCCCTGAGGGAGAGGCTTTTCAGCTGAAGTCTGAGATCTCAGTAATGTCGGGGAGAAGCATCCCAGACCAGGGTGGCACGTGCCAAGGCCCTGTGCGGGAATGAGCTGCCCGCACTCAGGGAAGAAAGCCAGGGCTTGTGTGACCATGGAGTCATGAGGGGCGTCCTCTGAGGTCTGTCCTTGGACCTCTTTCTCTCACGCCGCCGCCTCTCAGGGAACTTCATCTCTTCCTCTGGCCTCAGCCGTCACCTGGGTGGTTATTTACACATCTTGTCTCCATCATGATACTCCGATTTCCTTTCCAGGCACCTCCACTTGCACGTCCTAAAGGCGTGGTGCCCCTTGTGGCGAACTCTGTGAGGGGTCTTCTCGCTTTGCTGCTTCCCACGAGCAGCCTGTGCGCTTGGGCCTTTACGCTTCTTCATGCTTTTCTCCTGGCCGCTCTTCTGCCCTCTCTCCTGTCAGAACGCAGCTCAGGTGCTCCTCTTGTGCAAAACCTTCCCCTTCAGTCTGTCCCTACCCATCTCCCGCGGCAAAATGAATTGACCCCGGGGCCTGGAAAACACTGTCCACTCCTCTGTTAACCTTCTCGGTTTGTAGTGTTGACCATTGTGTGTTTCTCTCTGCCCTTTAGAGTGAGTCCTTCTAGACCTTATTTCCTTGGTGCCTTGCGTGGTATTTGGGACTTTCAGTTTCTAAATAACTGTTTTATGAGCAGAATAAAAATAGATATTGAAATACTGATGGAAGTGCTTTAACTATGTTTGGCCAATGAAAGTAGAGAGAAAGAGTCATGTCTCACGTAGAAAGAGAATAAATCAAATGAAGAAAACCCGTCCCTCTGGTTTTGCCCTCGGCATCTTCATAAGGGGACAGTGTGGATTGTTATCCTGGTTGAAGGCCCTGCATAGGGCTTATGAAATCTGAAAAACAAGATATTTTGAGAGAGAGTTGGTCGCTTGAGATATTAAAGTCAACCTCTGGGCCTCATTCTTTACATTTAAAGTTGAATTGTCAATGTCTGGGGCAAAGGGTAAGGGATCACCACAGCATTTGGAAAGATTGATTAAAGACAAAGAATAAAAGTGAGTGCTAAACTGACACCCCTCCCAAGAAAAAATGTAATTGATAGTGAAGTCAAGTTTGATAACCAAGAATCTACTTGGTAATAATTAGCATTTACTGAGGGTGCTTTGTATAATCCATTTATTTTAATTTCTTTTTAATTCTTCCTGATGTTGGAGGTGGCAGGCTCACTGTTCACTTGTTCTCGGCTCTTCCTGGGGGGTAGCTCTTCACATACCCCCTAATCTGTGTGACAGGCTTCAGCAAGAAGGGAAAGAACCACATGTTGGTGGCTTCCATTCAAGGGGGAAAAGTCAGGGGGGCTTGTTGACTTGCAAATATGATTGGATTAAGACACGCATGGCGTTGCCCGCTCCCGAGTGCTTGAGCTCACTTGTACAGCCGCGTTTTCTCTTCTGTGCCAGCATCAGCCTTGCAGGTACACACTCATTATTTCTGACTTTCTAATTATAGCAAAGTCATCACTGATTTGGTGAGCTGCCTCGTTATTAGATAATTGCTTTCTCTCTGTTGTGGGGCATCTGACGTTGTCATGAAGCTGACGGGCGTCCCGAGCGCAGGCGCACCTTTGTCTGCAAGGCTTCCGTGTTTCCCTCAGTTGAGGTCTGTGCTGCAAACATGTATGAAGCACAGAGCTGGTGCTTTGTATGGTGTGCTGGGATTTGCGTTTCCAAGGAAAGGATGAGGGATTTATTTTCTCTTGGAGAACGAGGTAGCTGTGTGTGGGGAGACATGGGGAAAACATTATACTCTAAGATGCTCTGACGTGTGACTCTCAGTGCTTCCATAATAAACAGCAAGGAGGATAGGAGCTCCAAAGAGATGCAAATAGAAAGCCGGCGGACCTCACCAGGTCCTAAAGCGTCCCCACCGCCCTTTAGCGTGTGCAGGTGTTCTCTGCTCTTTAGTGGAGTTTGAGCGTTAGCAGGCCCAGGTATCCCACTGTGGGGAGGTGGGTGAGGTCAGGTCAGGGATACAGGATGCTGGGGATGGTCCGACGGTGCTTCACTAGGGTCTTGGCCACATTTGTCCACACCTGCACTCCAGTGTTTGTTTTGGAGGACTTACTGGAAAGTGTCTATGCAACATAGCAACTTTTTATTAGACTATAAAGCATAGCATTGTCCCCGGAATGTCGTTTATTTTGGCCACGCAGGTTCGCTTCTGATGATTTGTTCTCTGTCATCATGGAATGGCCTAAGTTATAGGCGCTGTTGGTGGTTATAATTCTAGAAGATGGGTTGGAAGGGACTGTATTAAAACATCTAGACAAGCGTATTTCAAACATCAGTGGGTGAGTGCTGTGTTCATGATTTTTGCCATCTTTGAGAGCTACTTGCACTATTACTTAAAATTTTTTTCTCCTGATTATGTCTTCTGTTTGGGTTAGCTTCTTCTGAAGCATCATTTCTGGATTTGAGAAAGTTGCAGCTTGGATTCTGGAGCCAGACTACCTCGGTCCACGTCGGTCCACCTCTCCCAGGTGTAGTGACTCGGGGCAAGTCGCTGCGTCTCTCCGCGTCTGTTTCCCAAGGACAAAATGAGGATAGTAATAGTATCTGTCTCATAGCCATTTTGTGAGGATTAAATGAAAAGAAAAAAAAGGAAAAGAGCTACAATAGGACCTTGCACATAGTGCTCACAAAGCGCTATTATTATATATTTTTCTAATAAACATGAAAAATTTGACCATTGAAAAGCCCCTTTATGCCAGCTAAAATTAGGTTACGTTCTGCCAGCAGGATGTGGACGTTGCTTTGAGAAACATTGATCTTGTCAAGTGGTCTCATCCTTGGTTTTGTGCTTGATTCTTCCCTGCGTTTCCCGGGACTGAGACCACCGGGGTTTCCACTGCATCGCAGCCCCTGACACGGTTGGAACAGCCCGCCTTCGTGGGGCCCTGAGCTTCCCCCCATCAGTTCTCATTTACCCTTGGACATCACGGGGGCCACTCTAACCTGTCTCCTCCGCTACAGTCCTTTACGTGATTGAAGAAAGCTGTCGTGTCTCCTGGAGTCTTTTTTCCCAGCCCTACCAGTGTCAGCTTTTCCTCTGATGCAGCCCCTGCCCGCCTTGCCTGTCTAATGTCATCCCTTTACATGGAAAGAGGCAGCGGGAGAACAGACTTGTCCTGGGACATGTCTCCCTGGTACTAATTAGTGTTCGTAAACCCCGGGAGCACCTGAGCCTGGAAGCAGCCAGCATCTTTGCAGATGCAGAAGTTGCAGGTGGGAAGCGGTACACCAGTATGTCCACTAAGAGCCAGAAACGTTAATCTAGGGAAGTCTCGGAAGACGTGTGGTTGCCCCCGTGGAGGGCGGGTGGCGGGTGAGCCGACTGTTCACGGTGCGCTCTTACCCTTCAAGCTCCATGCCCTGCGGTGTGCTACCTCCTAAGAAAACCTCACATGCACGTATGAGGAAAACAGAATTATAGCTTATTAGAATTGCGAAGTATTTAAAAAAATAATATGAAGGAGTTTGTCAGTAGGTTCCTGACTGAGGGAACAAAAGATAACAGGTGCCGTGCTCAAAGGAGAAGGCGAAATAAGTAACAGTAACCGCAGACCTCACCTCTAGCCTCCCTCCCCCGCCTGCGCGTCCCACTGGGTCTGGCTGCTTCCTCTTTCTCCGTTAAGGTCCAGCTCGAGTGTTACATCCCCCTGGGAAGTCTTCCTTAACCCCCGAACCCCCTCCACGAGGCGGGGACCAGGGTTTCCCTTCCTGTTTCCAGAGCATCTTGTACAAACTTCCATATGATTCTAATGACCATGGCCCATTTTCTGTTTACTCTTCAAACTCCATACCTGCAAACTCCTTGAGGGAGGGGATGTCTCACTGATACTTAAATTTCCCCTGTCTGTGGTGCTGCCTGGCATAGAGAATGCGTGGGATGTGTGTTCACGGAATGAGCAGAGCTCCGCAGGGTGGTGGGAGGTGTGGCGAAGGCTTCCTGGGGCAGCTGAGCTGGTGCTTGAGCCATCCTGAGGGCTCACGGCACACCTGCCAGGCTGAGAGGAAAGGGGCAGCCCCTGGGCAACGGGAGCAGCAAGTTCAAGGGCACAGGGGTGTGTCTGAAGTTAGCCTTTCAGAAGAGCTGCCCACGCTAAAAAAAAAAATTTTAATCCAAAACAACATCTAATATTTTATAGCAAATCTTATCTAATGTTGACCCAAATTAGTAAAAAGGTTTGTGCTTTTTAATCTCTGTTTCAGAATGAAGATGATTCTGAGTTCATTCTTCAGTTAAATTATTTGAGATTGTATTTCGAATCCTCGGGTGTGGATGGATGAGGGGTTCATGGGCGAGCTGGGTGTTGCCTCCTTCCTGATGCACCCCCTTCCCTCCCTCTCACCTTCCTCTTCTCTTCTCCTTTCTGTAGAATCTGCCACGTAAAAGACATTGTCCAGACAGCTGGGGGACCTTAGTGAGGAGCTCATGGTCTTGAGAGGAGCAGGACTCTAGTACAAGGCAGAAAGTGCTAAGAGCCGCTGGAGAACACTCATTGGGCTCTAGAAATCACAGGAAGGAGGACTTCCATCCAGACAGTAGCAGATGCGGCGTCTTGGCAGGGGTCACATTTGTTCTGTGTGTGGAGTTTAGGTGGGCGGATACTTGGGGTGGTGGGTGTGCTGGAGGTGGGTGAGAGTGGGGGGGCATTCCCAGGGGAGAAAACAGCGTCAGCAAGAGTCTGTGGGCGGGACGGCCTGGGGGGGGGCTCGGGAGGCCAGGGCATCCATTCCGCGTGGCTGGGGAGGGCGGCGAGCAGCAGGGAGGGCTCTAGCAGGTGGTTATGGAGGCTGTTAGATGCCAGGTGGGAGGTTTGGGCTTCCTTCTTCAGGCTCTGGGGGTGGAGGGGGCACTGGAGATGTTTACTCGGCAATTGATGCATCAGAGCTGGGGTCAGTGTCAAGAATCCTAACTGGATAAAAAAATCTAGTTGGAAAAGCTACTTACTGAGTCAGCTTCTGTTGGCTAAGAACCAGCAGACGCAAAAAGAAAGTGATCTTTCTGGAGATCTTCCAGGATTCTTTCTGTGTGCAGTTTATTAGAGAACGTGGTAGAGAGCAGATACGGATCGGAGGTGACCAAGGACACAATCAGAATGGCCATCTCTTCCTGGGAGCCAAAGGCAAAGCCACTAGTCGGCCAGTTTGATCTGTGGTTAGAAGGGCCTCGTTGCTGTGGGGTGAGCTGAGTTACGAGTTTCATTATGTACGTTTCTCCAAGCATTGGTGTGTCTGGTAATTTTTCTATGGTTTTGATGAGTAATTCTGAAACTCTTCCTGAAATACAGGAGCAGAAGAGCCCTGTGAAGCACAGGGCTTCCCAAGACACTGTGTTTTGCTGGCTCCCTGGAGGAGCTTGGATTTCAGAAACATCAGAGAGACTGAGTATGGAGAAACCCTCCAAATGGCTTTTAGCGCTCCAGCTGGCTAAATGAGAAGACAGGTTAAACAGACTTTCCATGTGAATAGAACATGATTAGAATTATTTTTATCCTTGAGTTGTGAGGCGTTGTTTCTGCCATGTACAGATTTGTACAGATTTGCACATTTTTATGACTCAAAGAAATTTATTGTAAAGCGAGGATCCAGCAAGACATCATTTTGCTTTTGCTCAGGACTTGGGATTTTTGCATTTATAGCAAGTGAGTCACACTTTTTCATCGATGGGCGGAAGGCACGTAGAGTGAGAGTCTTTTGGGAGCTTTCAGGGTTGTGTCATTTGCTTCTTTGGGGCCATTTGTCACTAGTTAACTTCCCTCTTCATCACTGTCCCTTCTATGGACTGAATTGTGTCCCCCACCAGATTAATTTGCTGAAAGCTCTAGCCCCCCAGTGTGACTGTATTTGGAGATGGGGCCTTTGTGAGGTAGTGAGATTTAGATGGGGTCCTGAGGGTGGGGCCCTCGTGATGGAATTAGTGCCCTTATAGGAAGAGGCACCAGAGAGCATGTTCTTCCTGTCCGGCCTGTGAGGACATGGTGAGAAGGAGGCCGTCTGCACGTCAGGGTGAGAGCTCTTGCCAGAAGCCAAGCAGTCTGGCACGTTTGTCTTGAACTTCTCAGCCTCCAGAGCTGGGAAGAAACACCTTTCTGGTATGCAGCCCCCAGTCTGTGGTGTTTCGTTACGGCGGCCCGAGCTGACCGATACAGCTCCGCCAGAAACGAGGCTTGTAAAAGCAGAGCTGAGGGCTCAAGACCAGGTGTTGACTGCGTAGAAATGCTGGCCAGCCCTTTTTGAGGCTGGTTCTGTCATGCATTTTTGGCCTACAAGTGTCTGATGGAGACAGGCTGAGGTGAAAACGGGTGCGTTTGTGTGACAGATTCCAATAAAGGGGAGGGCATACTTTGCTTAAGAATCAAAAAACATCCTTGGAACCTGGGACACTGTGTGCTCCATGTATGGAAACTTGGAGCCATGCGGGTTTTTAACTAGCTTAATGTTTAGATACTTTCAAGTTCTTGGATATGCAGAAAGCTGAACAAATTGATTAATTTATGGTTAATATCGATTTTGGAGGCCAGAGTCCCGTAGCAGGAAAAGAAGAACCTCAGACAGAACAGTTCAAGACAGAAAAAAGGTCAAGAGCAGTCTGACAGCTTTTTGAAGGAGCTCGGGATCCATCTTTCAGCCTTGGCTCTTCTGGAAATCACCCATGCACAGCGGCTGAAGGCCAGCCTCGTGTGTGCCAGGGTGCATTTGGGAAGACAAGGGAGGAAGTAGAAAGAAGCTCCTGTCTGTACACGGAGGTGGTCCCCGCGGGGGTTTTGCACCTCTCAGACCTGGAATACAGTGGGCCTCTCCGAGGATGCAGTCCAGGGCCCTCCGAGGCTGCAGCCCCGTCAGAAGGGCCTTTTACTGTGTTCAGCAATATTTCATGGGTTTTATTTGGCTTGTTTTTTCTCATTTGTGCAATAATGAACTATGCTTCTGTTAAAGTTTTAGGCTAGAGAAAGATATTTGGAGGAATTCTGTAGTCAAAAGAAAATTAGAGATAGTTATCTTATGTTTGGAACCACATAACTCTCCCATGTTAATTCAGGCAGGCAGAGAGTTATATTCGTCCTTTTTTTTTTTTTTTAAATTGAAGTATGATAGATGCTTTACAATGTTGTGTTAGTTTCTGGTGTCCAGCATGGTGGTTCAGTTATACATATAAATATTCCTTTTTAACATTCTTTTTCATTCTTTTAGATTAAAAATATTAACAGACCATGTACATATACCAGAAATAGTTTAAGCAGCAGGGAGATTTAGTATATAACTTACTGAAAACTTGTTTCCTTAAAAAAGTTGATTGACCTTTTTTAGGTCCATGAAGGTAAGCGTTAGGTTCTCGAGAATTCAAGTCAAAACAGCTGAATTGTTCATTGCACACACACCTGTGCCCCAGGCCTCGTGGAAGCTTCAGAGGAGCATTGGACCTGTGCTGTCCAAGATGCTGGCCACTGGCACATGTGAAAATTCCATTTTAAATTAATGAAAGTTAAACACAATGACACATTCAGTCCCCCAGGCTCACTAGACACATCTCAAGTACTCATTGGCTGCAGTGGCCAGTGGTCCCTCTGAGACAGCAGGGATCCGGAACGTTTCTGACCATCGCAGGAAGTTCATCTGGCCGTGCTGTGCGAGACCGTTTTCTTTGCCCTCACTGACATTTACCCTGTTTGAGATCAAGGACAAAAAGATGGGAAAAAGGAGACGACAAAAGAAAATATAATTAACATTTTATCCGCAGTGTCCCCGTGCAGTGTGAGATTGATTATTGGAGTCATTTCATGGGAAATAAATGATACAAGACATTAGGCTGAGACGGTCAGGGAAGAGCTGTGATTTTTATTTGGTGTTACAGAAACTGGTAGGATTCTGACAGGTAGCGATGGAGCAGGAGGGACTGAAAGTTCTGTGGGGAAGGGAGGTGAGGGGACGGTGTAAGATGTGTGGGAGGCAGGAACAGCTGTGTAATGAGCAGGACCCAGGGCAAAATAAAAATGTGGGGTCTCTCATTAAAAGATTATTGAAAATTTCTAGACCGTGGTAGCGGAGCCTGTGGTCCCAGCATCAATTGCCTGCCATGTTTGGGGGGACGATGAATAAACCAAATCAACTAGGTTCTACTGAGTCCTCCAGATGAGTGGTAAGAGATATGACCAGAGCACTAGCAAAATGTAAACAAACACCTTGCTCTGTCTCAGCTTCGCCATCTCAAGGCGTGCTAGACGCATGCTGGCTGGTTGTTTGCGGCCAGAGCTCTGCTGGTCGCCCAGTGACTTGTCCTCCCATCCTGAACATGACCCTGAAGACCCAGAAGTGTTCTTCTTCTGGACACAGTGCAAAGCATTGTACACGGCTGACTCCTTCATCCCTGCTGATTGCAAAGATTATCTCTTCCAGGGAAATGAATGATGGAGTTTAGAAGGAATCCGCTGATCACCGTGGGCTTGGCACTCCTCGTGAATGTGTTAGTTGACTGTTGTACCAAAACTTCCCTCTTTGGTTTACATGCCTCAAAGAGATTTATCACTCCAAATAAAAAAGCAAAAGAGAAATCACTGAGAAAGTGACAGCAATGTACATGCCTTGATTAAAAAATAACGCTGTTGGAAAAATGGCGCCAATAGACTTGCTCGATGCGGGGCTGCCACAAACCTTCAATTTGTGAAAATGTAGTATCTGCCAAGCGCAGTAAAGCAAAGTGAAGTAAAATGAGGTTTTTGCCTGCATTTGCCTACTATAAGGGTGGCGAAGGAGAATCGTAATAAAATAATGCAGACTTGATGAAGATGTACACCTTTTATTCAGCAAAGATTCAAATTCCCTTTATTCCTACCTGTTCTTCAGCCCCTCTGCGGGGACCTCGGGCTAGGCTGGCACTGTCCTTCCTCTCTGGCACTCTGTCTGTGGTCAGTGCTGGTCCTGCCTGAAGGGAGGGTCATGGCCATCTGGTCTCCCGGTTTCAATCACTTGAAGCAGTGCCCAGTAACCCTCAGTCAGGGGACTGTCTTTGGATTATCTCAAGGTAATTCTTGTACTTTGGGCACGAAAAGGAGTGGGAAAAGTGTGGAAGCCACTTTAAGATTAGTGGGAATTAGTAGAGAAGCCGGTGGAGATCTCTACCTGATAGCTGTTTTTGTGTTTTGTTTGTTTGTTTGTTTTTCCCCGTGACAAAGGGCACTTACATTGCTTTCTGCCCGGAAAGATAAACCAGCATCAAATTTGTCTTGTCAGGCAAGTTGCGTTCCATTAGCAAGACCGATTCCATCATAGACCGTGTTGTGAAGGAAGTCATTTCATTCCTGCTCCTTATCTCAGGTCCTTTCTCAAATGCCAAGACAGTGAGAGGAGAGGGCGACTCTGGGTCCTAGAGTGGCTTGGGTCGAGCAAGGCAACTGTGGATCATTTTTCGTTTTACCCAGAATTGGAGTGTTGTGCTTAGCTATTCTGACACAAGAGGCTGTTGGCCATCCCTAAGTTTGCAGAAGTCAGTGGAACTGAAATTTCCTTAAGGAAAGAATTTGAAATATATTGATTCCAGCTCTCTTCATTTGATGATTAAACAGTTACTGAATTCCTGGTTGAGTTCTTGTGTTTTCTGTTTTATGCAGGACTCACTGGGAAAATGAAATTGCGCTTGATGCTATATCTACCTGTGGGTGAACATACACTTAATTAAATATTTAAAACACTAACGTTTGCTTGGCCTTCATGCAGAAATACTAACTACTTTCAGGCTATTTAAACACTTACTAAATATCTAGCATGATGTTTTCAAAGTGCTGACTGCCGTCTGAGTGGCCTTCCGGGACTCCCGTTTCTCTGTGGGGAAGGCCCTGGGCTTCCCACACCGAGGGCCTCTCACACGGTGGGGGTACGACCTCATCCTTAGGGCCAGGGTCTGAGCCCCTGGAATGGTTTTGAATCCGCTTCCACTGTTGACAGGTTTTGGGCCTTGGGCAAGTTCCCTCACCTCTGCTCCTCAGTTTCCTCTTCTGGACCCCGGGGAGACATAGCACCTCTGTATCGAGGTACTGTGAGTCCCAAATGGAACAGTACGGGCAAAGCACTGAGAACAGTATCTTGCTTGTAGCAAACACATAAGAGGTGTTAGCTTTTCTTCTGGTCAGTTATTATGGTTCTTGTAAAACCACAGGAAAGTTGGTCTGACTGCGGGAGTTGAAAATAAAGACTTAAAGATAAAACCACCTTGGCATTGTTATCTGTCACCAGGGTCTTGATACTCTGGATGATAATAAAAATGCTGGAGGGATAGATTGGGAGTTAGGGATTTGCAGATACTGACCACTCTATCTAAAATAGGTAAACAACAAGATCCTACTATACGCACAGGGAACTGTATTCAATACCTTGTAATAGCTTATAATGAAGAAGAATATAAAAAGGAATATATGTGTATATATATATGTTTATGTATAACTGAATCACTGTGCTGTTCACCAGACATGAACACAACATTGTAAATCAACTGTACTTCAACAACAAAAAAAATGCAGGATCCTAATGCTTAGTTTGGTGCTGCATTGCCCTGGGTTAACAGTCCTGCTTTGACGGCTGTCTTTCCCCACATCTGTTCCCCTTCTCCCCTCCTCCCTCCCCAAGGTGGAGATTCTCAGCTTCCATGATTATGTTGTTCATAACAGTCAGATTAGCTATTGCACACACAAATCCCCATCTACTCTGTTTCTAAAAGATACGGCTTTAGAAACAGTGGACTGATGGTTAATTTTGTTGTACTTTGTTATTAAGCGAAGATGATGTTAATACCTAATGAGTGATGAAAAATCAATTAAGTTCATTTAGGGAAATTAAAGGCTGACAAACTCATAATGGCTTCTCTGGTTGTTAAATGAGATTGACATGGATTAACAACTGGTGTTGGACAGGAATTTGCTGAATTTACTGAAGTCTATTTCCATTAAGATGACAGCTGTGTTGAAGAGCCCGTCACCAGGGCACTCACTTGCGGGGCCCAGGAGTGTGAAGGAGAGAGCTAATCAAATAAGGCAACCTGTACTTTATTTTAATTAGGCAAATTCCCCTTCACGTTGTAATCACATAAACTCAGTTGTGCATGGTGTAGAAGCCAGCGGCCAACCATCTTTTTGTCTCACTCTGGTCTTTGTTTTTTCTTATTAAAAAAAAAACTTAGTTATAGACTTAACTTTTGTACTTTTTAAAGTTTTTGAAATGTTTTATACAATTTTTAAAGGTTACATTCCATTTGCAGTTATTGTAAAATATTGGCGGTATTCCCTGTGATGTACAATACATCCTGGAGCCTGCCTTACACCCAGTAGTCTGTGCCTCGCCCTCCCGACTCCTGTATTGCCCGCCGCCCCGCTGGTAAGCACTAGTTTGCTCTCTGCATGTGAGAGTCTGCTTCTTATTTGGTGCAGTCACTCATTTGTTGTTTGTTTTTAGATCCCACATATAAGTGATATCATACAGTGTTTGTTTTTTTCTGTCTGACTTAGTTCACTTAGCATAATGCCCTCCCTCCAAGTCCATCCATGTTGCTGCAAATGGCAAAACTTTATTCTTCATGGCTGATTATGCATTCTGAATTAACCTCTTTCGTGAAAATAGTTTGCTAGCCGTATTTTCAGTATTTGAAATTTTGTCTGATAACCTATCACAAATCATGTTCACAAAAATATACTGAAAAATCGTATACAGTAGTACAGTTTGCATTGAAAACCGGAGTCTGGTGTAAGAGACTTACATCAGTAAGGCTGTTTAGTTGCTAAAATAGCAATAATGTATTCTCGAATGACTTCTGAAGGCCACTGACACCTTTTTAGTTTTGTGTGTTCTGTTTGTTGTACATTCGTTTGTACATTGTCTTGCAATGTGGATGTAAATGGGATTTTGCTCTTACTTAGTTTATTAGATTCTTGTTTTACTAGGATATTGAGGGCAGGAAAGTACCAGATAATCAAATTTTGTTATACCTGTGGGACAAATCTAGGTGTTATAGTTATGAAATGAAATTTTCTTCTGCTTAAATATACAGCATGTATAGCATAAAATCATTTTTTGGTTGATGTAAATGGAAGCATAATTTTTGAATTTTGCAGCAGCCTGAGATTTTATGTAATAAAAATTTTTTAATGTATCACTGTCTGCAAAATACTATGCTAATAAGCACCAGGAAGATACAAAGATGAATTTTTTTTTTCAAGGCTCTGCTTTTAAGTTCTCTAGAATGGAAGAGACAGATAAACAATAGTACAAAGCACCTGCAATGGGAAATCAGTTCCAAATAGAGATAGAATTATTTCAACAGGGGTATCTGAGACATCAGATTTCTCAGATACTTCTGTTGAAATAACAAGCCTGTGGATATCTGGGAGAGGTGGGTCTGAAATCTGTAGGGCAGGCTCGGAGTCTGGAAACTCTGGCAGGGTATCTGTGTCGCAGACTTGAGGTGGAATTCCTTTCTTGTTGGGAAACCCATTCTTTGTCCTTAAGGCCTTCAACTGATTGGGTGAGGCCCACCCACATTATGGGTAAACTGCTTTCCTCAGAGGCAACTGATCATAAATATTAATCACATCTAAAAAAAGACCTTCAGAGCAACATCCAGACTGACTGGTGTTTGACCCAGCCAACATGACCCACAAAATTCACTACCACAACATGTGTTTATGGGTGCTTCTGCTGTGTGGTTGGGCTGGGCACGCAGAGATGAAACAAAATAGATTTGGTGGTCACCCACGTGAGCTTAGAGTCCAATGACTGTTACCTTGTCTTATTGTTACGGTAACTGTAAAGATGTGCCTTATTTTCCCACCATGTAGCAAGTGAGGAAGCCAAGGTTCAGGGTAATAAGTTATTTGAGGACCTTACTGTGACCATTCCCTATGCTGCTCCTCCAGAGAGAAGTTTCCCAGATGATAATGGCTACTATTCTGTGAGATGCGTTTATACGGGATTCTCTGGCAGAAACTGACTCATGGTTCCTAGACTTCATGCCCGAATGGCTCCTAGTCAGTGGGACTAATGAAATGGGAATTTTTTTTGATATAAATTTTAACTACAACAACCATTGACAGCTTTTATGAGTGCACATTTTATATCATCAGTTGACATGTCCCAGGAGTGGAATTAACAGAACTAGACCTCCCTCTTTTGCCAAACACCGTGATTAGGTTAAGGTTCTTGCCAGAAATAAAGCTGTCATGTCTGCCTGTAAACAATAGATGAATTGTGCGTTCTAGCACAAAAGTCAGCCTGGTGTGTGTGATGGAGGTATTGACTGTTGAAGTTTATTTCATGTACCTGCACCATTGCATCCTGTTTTCCTGTGTTTCCTCCCTCTGTGGACTCATTAATTGGTTTTCTGTGTTAGTGTCCTTCTGTTTCTTTTCCAGCTTATGCTTCTAGAGAGAAGGACCCTTTTCGATTCACTCACCACTATACCATAAGGATATAGGGACTGTTTAATGCTGACGTAGCAGGCCATCTTTGTGGCGAATGTGTTGTGTGATTAGCTTTTTAAAAATTAATCTTTATTGAAGTATAGTTGGTTTAGAGTGTTGTGTTAGTTTCTTCTGGTGTACAGCACAGTGATTCAGTTATACATATATACATATATATCCCTTGTCATATTCTTTTTCATTATAGGCTATTACAAGGTATTGAATATAGTTCCCTGTGCTGTACAGTAGGACCTTGTTGATTATTTTATATGTAGTTGTTATCTGGATGATTTGCTTTTTTAAAAAGTTTACTTCTGTATTGAGTTATAACTTACAGACAGCAAAGGCACAGTGAACCTTCACACGTGTGTAAGTCTGTGTAAGCGCCACCCGCATCAAGATGTGGAATATTGCCAGACTCCCGCGGGCTCCCCAGCCTTTCCTGCTCCCAGGTAACCCTGCTCTCTCGCCCTGGAAGCCCTTTGCCTGTGCTTGAACTTTGTATAAATGGAACCACAGGGTTTGTGTTCAAGTCTCTGGCTTCTTCTGCTGCACGTTGTGTCTGTAGCCTATGGCGTCTTGTCATTTTCTCTTCATTGCTGTGAAATATTCTGTTGCATCAATAGTCCACACTTATCTGTTGTGCTGTTGAGGGGCATTTGAAGGGTTTCCATTTTTTTGTCTATTATGGATAATACTGTTATGAACGTTTTTTTACATATTCTGTTGGTCAACATGAGTACTAATTTCCCTTTTTACATACTCAGGGATGACATTGCTAGGCTGTAGGGTTTAGTTTTAGGAGAAACTGCCAAATGGGTTTGGAAAGTGGTTGTACCAACGTTTCCTGCCGTCGACAGCATATGATAGTTCCAGTTGCTCCTACTTCCTCACCAGCGCTTGCTCTGTCTTTGGTTTTAAAATACTCTTCAAGTTCTCTTGAAGCGACTCTAGTTACAGCAGTAATTATCACACACCGTTCCCTTATGATTAGCTTATTGAATTTGTGCTGTTCCTGGCAAGCCCTTTGCTTAAATTTCTGCAGATTATTCTCCAATGACCTTCTCTTGTAATGTTCCAAATGTTTGGATGCTGAGGCTGAGTTAATGTGCTTATAATTGCATTTGCTTTTCTTCTGGGCAGTGCCTCAAGACCAGACACGAGTTTTGAAGCCAGATTTTGTATTAGGGAGATAAAGAGAGCTGCTCTGACTCGACATCGCTTTGCACTGTGTTCCTCACCGCCACCCCTAGGGGAGCCTTGGCCCGATGCTGGGCTGTTCCCTGATTCTGTGATGTTAACAGGAAGATGGGTGGACCGCAGGGCTCGCTGGCACCTCTGCCAGCGCCAGCCCCCCTAACGAGCCTGAAAGCCAGCTTGATGGGTGACTTCTTTTTTCCCTTTTGCAGTTGTAATACAGGTTCCCTTGGCTACACGTTTTACTTGGAGATAAAAGTGATTTCTCTGACTTCGATCCTGACCTAGTTTTTGCCTCCAATTGTGCCTGTTATCTCTAGGAGTCTTTAGGGATGTCTGGCTTTTTCTCTTGCCTCAGCGCCCATGCCTTTGGTTGAGCCCGTTTGCTGGAGGCCTCAGGCATCCAGCATGACCTGTGGGAAGGGAGCGGGGCACTGTCCTCGGGAACCAGGGTACCGACCCCATCCTGGCTTCCCCTCCGCCCCTTGCGGTGCCCAGCCTCTCTGGCAGGAGGGGTGTGCGTTGTGGGGAGCTAGTCTTTCTCTAATCAGGTGTTCACCTGCCTCTGTCCCCGGAGGCTTTGGAAACCCGAAGGACAAGAATTGACCTGGTTGTGTCTGCTTTCTTCTGAGGTGTCAGTGCTGAGGAGATGGTACCAAACGCCTGGCTGCCTGAGTGGGGACCCTGTGCCGGAGGGGAGAGTGGAGAGGGATGGGGGCCCATCTGTTAATGTTTCAGAATGTTCTGTGACTTCACCTGCTGGGTGGTTCTAGTTCATTCCTTTGTGCTATAGGAATATGACGTGAATTTCTCTATGTATGAGTTGTATATGTATTCCCCTCAAGGGGCGCTGTTCGCGTGGGGCAAGGGGGCATAGATGGAGCTGAAGGAGAACTGAGGGGACTGGATTCTTGTGACTTCGGACAGAGAAACAAAGCGGGTGCCTGGTGGGAGGAAGGCATCAAGCCACCTCCCCAGCACACGTCATTGTGGCACCAAGCTGAATTTTCCAGCTGTTTTGGGGCAGTGGAGGTGGACGCTGTGGACCCTGGGGGCGCAGCCTGGAGTGGGCCTGGGTGCAGGAGGCGGCTGCCTTCTCCGTGCCTGCAGGGTTTGGCCTCCAACTGAGGACACTGGGGCTCCCGTGGCCTGTGAGGCCATACTTGGGCCAGCTGATCCCTAGGACTGGAGGCAGGGGCTTGGACTGGGTCCTGGGGGGATGGCATCGAGTTGGTGTGACCCAGGTCCTTAGCCACCTCACTCCTTTCAAAGAAGAGTACTGTCGGTGGCGGCCTCAGCCCTGGCCACCCTCCCCGCTTACCCAGCGGTCCTGTGTTCCAGGAATAGGGGTGTTTCCCGAGTCTAACCCCTGTGCACGCGGGCTTCTGAGAATATGAGAATTAAAGTTTGATTTACTGTTAAACACGACTGCCTTCATTAAAGATATATTTGTGTTTTCCTAAAGAATGTAGTCAAAGAAGGCTCTCTCTCACTCTGGTTAGTGTGGTTCATCAGAACAGTAAGAATACGTCCTCACCTGGTTTAAAACCAGCGGTTGGTATATCCCAGGGAAGGTTCCAGTTTTTTGGGTGTAATCTGGAGGAAACAAATTGGTAGTTACATTTTATATTAAAAATAATTGTGTCTCATTTCCCTTTCTTACTAGCACATGGAGCACACAGCCATGAGAGTCTCCCAAACATCCTGCATGGGGTCTTCAGTTCCGGAAATAGAACAGAATTTGTTAGAGAAACTGAGGCACAGAGAGCAATAAAAGCCCAAGTGTTTTGCTTACCTGCACCAGTCACCTTTCTCATCGGGGACTAAATTAACCAGTGGGTTCCTTGGGCTACTAGAACTTTTAGTTTAAGACATTGCAAGGCATCTGAGTTAATTTTACTTACTTTAAAATGGGAATCCATAAAAGTAAATGTAGTTTAATATTGTGCTTTTCAAATGAACTTGGCACTTACTCCAGTAGTGTAGGTATGTCGTAATAAGAGATAAGCTGTGAGGTCAGATTTCTACGCCTGTAATTTCTTCATTCTGCTTCACATTTCTAGACTTTTCAGGAGTTAACCAGAGTACTCTGGTCCAGTCTTATAACCATCTTCCTTTTCTTTGTTGGGCAGGTCTATTTTTGTATTTCTATTTCATCTTCTTCTCAAACTTTGTATCCTTTATTAACTTTATGTTTAGCTTTTGTCATTCTTAGGGACAAACTTCTCAGTTGGGCTGGGAATCTGACTTGCTTGTGCCCAACTGACATTCCTTGTACTAAAATGTTATTTCTTTTTTGTTGGATGTTAATTTTTAAAAGTCAGTGTCCTTGTAGCCCCTGTAGTGCTTTATAAATGTGGGAGTAACATATAGCTGAAGATTAGGCATTTTTAACTCAATAAAGGGGGAACTACTGTTTTTTTGTAGTAAAAGAGAATGTTCATATTTTAATTTTCATATTTTAGTTTAATAGTTAATTTTTCACATTCATAATTTAATTTTATAATACGATACATTGTAGCATATGTATCTGGGGTTGAGTTGGTTTTTACACTGCCGATTGTTTCTGTATTTAGGCCTGAAGAAAGTTTATCACCTAAAAAAAAGCATCAACAAAGCAGTTTCCAAATGTTTGTCAAATTATTTAAAACGGAGTATTTGTTTTGTACTCTAAAGAATAAGTCTGCCAGTTAGTATCCAGTTCAGGGTCAGTTTTTCTGCGTTGTACTTTTTTCAAATAAAATTTAAATTTGAGTTCTATTGGCAATGGTGGACTGACCTACTGTAAACCAGTTCACCTGCTGAGAATAGAAAAATTGAAATAAAAAATAAAACAAAAGTCAAAAGAAAAAAACCCGTGTTCATACACACATGATCAGAGTAGTACTGTTAACAGTACCAAAAGGTGAAAACAATTCAAATGTCCATCAGCAGATAAATGGATGAACACATTGTGATATATATATATATATATATATATATATATGTAAAATGGAGTATTATACAGCCATAAAAAGGAATAAAGTACTGATATATGCTGCAATGTGTATGAATTTCAAAAACATCATGCTAAGTGAAAATAACCCAACACAAAAATTCACAAATTGTATGATTACATTGATTCCATGTATGTGAAATTGTCAAAATAGGTAAATCCATAGAAGCAGCAGATTGGTGGTTTCCAGGGGTGGGGGAGGGGCAATGGGGAGTGACTACTTAATGGTGTTTGGTTTCCTTTTGAATGTATGGCAATGTTTTGGAAGTTCAGAATAGAGGTGGTTGTGAATGTGCTGAATGACACTAAGTTGTTTACTCTAAATGGTTCATTCTGTTTTATGTGAATTTTACCTCAATAGTAATTAAAAAAACAGCTATTTTCAAAGTGCAGTGGAGAGTGACCAGTGCAGTAACGGCTGTGGATCTAAGATCGCAGAGGAGTATTTTGCAGTCTAATATGGGGAGCCACTATTCAGTATGACAATTTAAATGGAAGTAAAATAAAAAATGAAATTAAAATAAACTTGCTCAGTTGCACTGGGTACACTTTAAGTGCTCATAACCACACGTGGCTAGTGGCCGCCATGCTTTATGACAGTGCAGATGTGGAATATTTCTATCATCACAGGAAGTTCCTCTGGACAGTGTTGGACAGGACAGGTCAGCATATGGTGATAGAGGTGAGCATTGGCAGGTGTCCTGGGAGGGTGAGGCATGAACTGTTTTGAAAGATGAATTTTCAGATGGAAGAAAAGGGGGATGGCCACTCCAGTACAGGGAAGGCACAAAGACAACAAGGCTTACAGAAGCTTAGACTCACCCGGAGGCCATAAGTAGTGTTAAATAGGTCAGTGTGGCAGGAGTCCCGGCTGCAAGAGACAAGGCTAGAGGGGAAGGCAGGCCCCGGGTTCTCAAGGGCAGGGGACCCTCAATTAAGGAGCTTTTCTACAGGACACTCAAGAATGTCTTTTATATCATATATATGGAATCTAGAAAGAATGACACGAATGAACTTATTTACAAACCAGAAATAGACTCACAGACATAGGAAACAAACTATGATTACCAAAGGGGAAAGGAGTGCGAGGGAGGAATAAACTGGGGGTTTGGGATTAACATATACACACTATTATGTAAAAAAAAGATAAATAACAAGGACCTACTGTAGAGCACAGGGAACTATATTTAATATCTTATAATAAACCTATAACGGAAAAGAGTCGAATATATATATATATAAAAAGTGCTTTTTATGTATCACTTGCTTGCTTCTTGACTTAATGCTTCTTTTATCAATTTACATAACAAAAATAAAGTTCTTACATTTAGCAAAAATATTTTTCCTAGTCTTTGGTTTGCTTTAAAAAAATGTGGTGGTGATCAGTTTTTATGTAGGCTAGTCTGTGCTTTTTTTCCTTTATAGTTTCTAAGCATAGAAGGTGTCACCTCTGGAGCGTGAGACATTTTTAGTTTTGTTTTATTTTTACATTTTTTAATATAAAACAGTGTCAAAGTAAGTTTTGTGTGTCTAGAACTAGGTTCCTAAATTTTACACGTATGTGTAACAAATGTTTGTTTCAGATGCATTTGCCATATGTGTATATAGGTAGGTAGGTAGATAGATAGATGCATAACAAATTACTAGCTAGGACTCCCTGAAGCATTTATTAAACAATGTTTCCCTTCCTGGTGATGGATTCTTTGTCATGTTTTACATTTTATATGTAATGAGGTTTATTTCCCAGTCATTTCTATTCTGTTGATCTCTCTCTTCTTATGTTGACGTCACTTTATTTATGCCATGAAAATTTTAAGTATCTTTCTGTGTTTGTAAATTAAATCTTATGATTTCTAGTTCTCTTTCTATGTTTGTTTGAAAATCGGAACTCATGGTGACACAGGCCTCGTCAGTGGTCTAGACAGGCTAAATCATACAGCTGGTCGCTGAGGTCCAGGCTGGCACGGTATTTACTACAAACACCACTCACTTATGAGATACACATCTTTAAGAAATGTGTGTGCTGGTCTTGTCACGCTTTGAAAGCCTGCCGTGGCTCATTCATGATGATTCATTCAGCGGGGCGTTCAGCAGACAGTCACAGACAATGGGAAGGATCTCCTGTGGCTGTGTTACCGTCCTGTGAGATCCATGTTTGTACACCGTAACCTTGCTGTGTTAATCTGCGAGCACCAGCCCTGAGGAAAGTACTGGTACTGGCATTTTGTCGATTGTGGAAGGCTCAGCTAGAAATAACTAGCCGGTGGGGGGTGCTTTAAATGATCTAGCCTAGCTGGAAGTGCTTTTCCTTTCCCTTTCCCTGAACTTTCTCTCTCTCTGTGTGCACACGTGTGTGCAGAGGCACCGGCTGAGGAGTGGGGCTGAGGGCGCAGGGACAGGACTTGGTGAGCTGTGGCACTTCTCAGATGTCATCCTTCAGGGGATCTGAAGGAGGTCGTGGCTAGGTTTTCAGGGAGATGGCTTCATCAGCATTTTAAATGTTCCTCGAATCCGGTCAATAGCATCATCTGCTGTGTCTCTTGTGCCCATGGTTTGCCTTTCGGCAGATCATTTATGTAACCAGAAAAATGACATGTTTCTGAGGTTGCTGTAGAGAATAATTAGCAATTTTCTCATAAAAAAATCATAATAAAATTCATATGGAACCATCAAAAACCTAGAATTGCCAAAGCATTACTGAAGAGAAAGAAAGAGGCTGGAGGAATAACTCTCCCAGACTTCAGACAATACTATAGAGCTACAGTCATCAAGACAGCATGGTATTGGTACCAAAACAGACATATAGACCAATGGAACAGAATAGAGAGCCCAGAAATGAACCCACAAACTTTTGGTCAACTCATCTTTGACAAAGGAGGCAAGAATATACATTGGAATAAAGACAGTCTCTTCAGCAAATGGTGTTGGGAAAACTGGACAGCAGCATGTAAAACAATGAAGCTAGAACACTCCCTTACACCATATACAAAAATCAACTCAAAATGGATTAAAGACTTAAACATAAGACAAGATACAATAAACCTCCTAGAGGAAAACATAGGCAAAACATTATCTGACATACATTTCAAAAATTTTCTCCTAGAAGAAATAAAAGCAAGAATAAACAAATGGGACCTAATGAAACTTACAAGCTTCTGCACAGCAAAGGAAACCAGAAATAAAACAAGAAGAAAACCTACGGAATGGGAGAAAATTTTTGCAAGTGAAACCGACAAAGGCTTGATCTCCAGAATATATAAGCAGCTCATACGACTCAATAAGAAAAAAATAAACAACCCAATCCAAAAATGGGCAGAAGACCTAAACAAGCAATTCTCCAACGAAGACATACAAATGATCAAAAAGCACATGAAAAAATGCTCAATATCACTAATTATCAGAGAAATGCAAATCAAAACTACAATGAGGTGTCACCTCACACCAGTCAGAATGGCCGTCATTCAAAAATCCACAAATGACAAATGCTGGAGAGGCTGTGGAGAAAGGGGAACCCTCCTACACTGCTGGTGGGAATGCAGTTTGGTGCAGCCACTATGGAAAACAGTGTGGAGATTCCTCAAAAGACTAGGAATAGACTTACCATATGACCCAGGAATCCCACTCCTGGGCTTGTATCCAGAAGGAAATCTACTTCAGGATGACACCTGCACCCCAATGTTCATAGCAGCACTATTTACAATAGCCAAAACATGGAAACAGCCTAAATGTCCATCAACAGGTGACTGGATAAAGAAGATGTGGTATATTTATATAATGGAATACTACTCAGCCATAAAAACCGACAACATAATGCCATTTGCAGCAACATGGATGCTCCTGGAGAATGTCATTCTAAGTGAAGTAAGCCAGAAAGAGAAAGAAAAATACCATATGAGATCGCTCATATGTGGAATCTAAAAAACAAAAACAAAAACAAACAAACAAACAAAAACAAAGCGTAAATAAAGGACAGAAATAGACTCACAGACAGAGAATACAGACTTGTGGTTACCAGGGGGGTGGAGGGTGGGAAGGGATAGACTGGGATTTCAAAATTGTAGAATAGACTACACTGTATAGCACAGGGAAATATACACAAAATGTTATGATAACTCACAGAGAAAAAAATGTGACAATGTGTATATGTCCATGAATAACTGAAAAATTGTGCTGAACACTGGAATTTGACACAACATTGTAAAATGATTATAAATCAATAAAAAATGTTAAAAAAAAATAAAATGGAGTAGCATTTACAGAAATTAGTCAACAATCTTAAATTGTTGCCCTTCCTTCGTTTGATGTGAGCTATTCCCACGCGGAAACAACTCGTTTGTGGAGAGCTTTACCGTTCCCAGAACACCTTTCTCGTCTCTCATCTCACTTCATGCTTACAACATTCCGGTGAGGTAGATATTGATATTAACTACATTTTACAAACAAGGAAATCCAGATTTATAGGGAGTAAGAAGTACCCCCACAGAAGAGTACAATCCCTTTCCGATCTACGATGTGTCTCAGATTTGTTTTCCTGACCTGTTTCTTAGGGTTTTCTATAAAATGAAGACAAACAGAATCACTCTTAATTATAATGGCGATCCATCTGCCCGTGATTATTCATGTTTATAAAGACTGTCACATAACCGTGTTTAAAATTGCCCCGTTGAGGAACGTATTTATTTATTTTAATTAATTATTAGTTATAGATGCATTACAAATATACAGCTATGATGAAGATTGCACAGGCCACTTTATTTATATAATCAGTTTCCCTTAAGTTTTATCTTGAGGCCAGTCTATGAGTTTTGCCTTATATATTTTTCCTATTGATGTCTGCTCATGGGTTAGGTGGTTTATTACAGGAGGCAACGGAAACGGAATCCCATGCCTACTTGAATCAGCTCCCCTACAGGGAATACATGATTTCATAGATCAGGCTGCTCAATACCCCTCTTTTGTTTAAAAATTTTCAGGCTTCTCCGAGTCATAGGACCACACTTACTGACTTTCTCCTTCCCAGTGGGGCTGCCTTTCCCACATGCCTCACCTGACCGACTCCTCCTCCTCTTGCCTGAATATTCCCTTTGATGCTCTTGAATTGAGTATTTTTGGAATTTGCTTATGAACTTTGCCAAGTGGGTCTCAAGGTAAATTCAGATATCCCACAGCTTGCAAATATGGACATGTTACATCTTTTGTAAATATTGACCTTAATGATTTAGATAATGCGTAAAGTTAACTAAACTTAAACACACACACAACAACTTTGTGTGGAGGAAAATGCGTGTCAAGGGAGAAGAGAATTAAAAAAAAAAAAACAGCACACAGTAAATCTCTCTTAGAAGGAAGTCTTCATTTTCTTACCAGCATCTTCCTGTCTAGTAAGATAGTTTAGTCTCATTGTGACAAATGATAAACCAAATAGACCAAATGAATGCACAGTGAGTGTCCCCGTCCGTGTGGCAAAGCGTCTGCACACGTGGCTGTTGGAGGCAGCTGTACTCAGTTTTCGACGTCTCTCTTGATGAAAATCTTCACGTTCAAGCCTATCATTGTACCCTTAGCGTCTTAGTTAAGCTTGCTTCCTTCCTTCCTTTCTTTTTTTTTCCAAATAGGACCCATGAAATGCTTCTGCCCTAACAAATCACAGCCCCTCAATTAGCAGCAGTTGGAATAAGTAATTAAAAAATTTTTTTGCTTTCTATACATTATTGATATTTCATTCCATGGCTTCATGTGAGATAATGAGAAGTCTCCACAGAGCCCACGCTTACTTGTGCCATTTACTGGATGAAAGGAGCTGGATTTCCCACATACGATGGCTGTGCCTCGCCATCCGCTGCGCCCCGATGATTGGGTTGAGTTGGGTGATAGGTAAGCATACGGTTAACTCAGGGATGTGAGGAAGACGATAAACTCTAAAATGCACTGTGTCTCGAAGCATTATAGGTCTGCATTTTCACTTGAAGGCGGTGGCACGATCTTACCAAAGTTCAGTATCCCTTCCTGAGTGAAAAGTAATACCTGACTGGGATGTAGGTCCCGGGAGCCACAAGAATTCCTACCTTAAAGGAAGTTCTGTTGTAAGGTTGGCGATAACTAAGGTATCAAGCACTAGGGGTGTCGTAATGGTAGCTGCTGCTCTTTCTGTATTAATTTTTACATTATTTTCACTACATTTAAATCATTTCAGGAAGTATGCAGGTAACTGTCCCTCTGCTAGGGGACTAAATGTGCTCAAGAAATATACAGTGAGTAAGATGTCCCCACCCTCGGGGACTTTATAAGTTAGTGATGGATAAAAAAATATATCCACAAATAAGGCCTAGAGTGTGATGATCCGGGTGGTAGGAACACAAGGAAAGACTACAGAGGTTCATTTTAGCTGGAGGATTGGGAGTGCTTTGTGGTGGAATTGCATTTGTGCCAGCTGGTAAGGGCCGAGCAGAATTTGGACACGTGGGGCTTGGGGAGCAGGACGTTCCAGAAGGGATCTGTGGGCGTCCTCAGACAGTGGTTTGGGAACAGAGAGAGGCTGCATTCATTTGGAGCACAGGGGGGTTTAGGAAGAGGTGGCAGAAAAAGATCAGTGAGATTAGAAAGATATCACTTGTATGTGGAATCTTAAAAAAAAAAAAGAAGAAAATAAAGAAGAGGACACTAATGAACTCATCTACAGAAGAAACAGACTCGTAGACATAGTAGTAAATCATATGATTATCAGGGAGGTGGGGTGGGAAGGGATAAATTTGGGAGATCTGCAAATGTTAACCAGTATATGTAAAAATAGATAAAAAATTTCTTCTGTATAGCACATGGGTCTATCTTCAATATCTTACAATAATCTTTAATGAAAAAGAATGTAGGAATTCTTTGGAAAGAAAGAAGGAAAGAAAGAAAGATGGGCTGGACTCAGATCCTGGAACCCTTTGCGTTGCTTCATTTGCTTTTCTCCCCTCTGGAACATTTCTAATTAAGTTTGAAAAGCTGACAAGTGTATCATTGTACTTTCTCAACAGAATCTCACTTTATTTCCTGAGCACGATTAGTACGGGGAATTGGTGGACCCTCCTCAGCAAGATTGTTTCTACAAAACTGTGGGGTGTGTTTGAACGTTACTGTGTTGCTCAGAGGCACCGTGGCTTCACTGCTCTGAATTGCGTCGATCCTGGTGGGTGACCCTCAGGACCCCTGTGCCCGAAAAGGAGGGCAGCAGAAACTGGGGAAAATCATCTCCCTTCTAAAGCCGGGGCTGGTGAACGAGGGCCCCCTGGCCAGCTTGGGTCACCACTTGTCTTTGCACAGCCCTTCTGCTAAGAATGGTTTTACGTTTTTAAATGATTGGGAAAAAAATCAAAAGAAGACTATTTAGTGACAGGTGAAAATTACTTACAATTCACATTCCAGTGTCTGTAAATCAAAGTGTATTGGAACAGCCAAGCTCACTCGTTTGCGTATTGTCCCTGGCTGCTTTTGTGCTCTGGCTGCAAATTTTAGCACTTGCAACAGAGACCATATGGCCACGAAGACTAAATTTACTATCTGGTCCTCTACCTGGAGGGCTGGTTAAAACACGAATTGCTGGGCCCCGCCCCCAAGTGTTTTCTCAATTGAAGTGTAGTTTCAGGTGTACGGCATGGTGATTTGGTAGTTTCGTGGACTATACTGCACTATAAGTATTACAGGATAATGGCTATAATTCCTTGTTGCTTATCTATTTTATACATAGTAGTTTGTATCTATTAGTCTTGTACCTCTAATTTGTCCCTCTCCCCTTTGGTAACCACTAGTTTGTTTTCTATATCTGTGTCTGCTTCTGTTTTGCATATACATTCATTTGTATAAATTTTTAGATTCCACATAGAAGTGACATCATACAGTATTTGTCTGTCTTTGTCTGATTTATTTCACTGAGCATGGCATTCTCTAGGTCCATCCATGTTGCTGCAAGTGGCAGAATTTCATTCTTTTTTAATGACTGAGTAGTATTCCATTGGTGTGTCTGTACACCACATCTTCTTTATCCATTCGTCTGTTGGTGGGCACTTGGGTGGCTTCTGTGTCTTGGCAATTGTGCATAGTGCTGTGGTGAACACTAGGGTGCGTGTATCTTTTCAAATTAGTGTTTTCCTTTTATTCATATATATACCCAGGAGTGGAATTGCTGGATCATATGGTAGTTCTAGTTTTAGTCCTTTGCGGACCCTCCACGCTGTTTTGCATAGGAGGCTGTACCAGTTTGCATCCTCACCAGCAGTGGACTAGGGTTCCCTTTTCTCCACATCCTCCCCAGCATTTGTTATTTGCAGATTTGTGGATGATGGCCATTCTGACAGGTGTGAGGTGACACCTCACTGTAGCTGTGGTGAGCATTTCTCTAACAATCAGCAGTGTTGAACAGCCTCTCATGTGTCTGTTAGCTATCCGTATGTCTTCTCTGGAAAAATATTCAGTCTTCTGCCCGTTTTTTATTTACTTTTTGAGACTGAGCTGTATGTCCAGCTCGAGAATGTGCATTTCCAGGAATTCCCACATGCTGCTGAGGGTGCTGGTGCCAGGACCACCCTTGAAGACCAGCCGGTCTGTAGCGGGGCTGCTCCCGCTAGGACGTGCTTGGGAATCACTTGCAGGGCTGGTTGAACTGCAGAGTCTGATTCATCAGGTCTGGGGGAGAGTCTCAGTCTGCATTTCTAACAGGCCCTTGGGAGCCACGTGTCGAATGTCCACGTCTGATGTCCTTGGGCAAGTATGGCTCACGTGGCCTTTTTTCCTGGAATGTTGATGCAGCCAAAGGAGGAGACTGCTTTTGAGATGGAGACACATTTATATGAGTAGGTTGTGCATGACTGTTTGGGGAAATAAAATTAATTGGAGGCTATAGGATGTTACGCAAAGAAATACGCTGGAGCTGTTTACAGTTAGTTTTTATTTTATGGGGATATTTAATTGCCTTTGCCACTTATATACATCTCTGAGTAAGCAATAATAAAAATGTTTCCACTTAACTAAATGTTTCTTTATTGTGATTGAGCTCACTCACATTACTGTGGCTGACATAAGGTTTTATATTATTTTATATGAGCATCCTCATTTGAGCCTTGAATTTGTTAATTAAAATTTCACTGGAATTTCATGTGTTGGGTATTAAGGAATGTGGCTGAAAGGAATGTCTGCTTCTTAAAAGCAGGGACTGCTCCCAGGTAGGTGTTTAGTGATGGTTATGCGACCTGAGGCTGAATTAAAGATCAGGGGTCGGATTGTTGCTTTGGGATGCATGAGCCAGTGTCAATTTTATAGAAGGTACCATTGAAAATAAAAATTTGTCTGTGTAATTTTATAATTTTATGTTGGTGAAGTACCTAAAAAGTTAATTTCCAATGTGTTTGTGAGTCATTTACTCACTTAGAAAAGGAGTCTTCTGAGTACCTTCCAAGTTACGTGAGATCTTTTGGGCTTTGCAGAAAAAAGTCTGTGACTGTTAATGCAAACATGTTATGGACCCAAAGCAGCCTCCTAGTTAAAAGCATTTTTTTAGTGTGTTTTTCATGTGTAAAGAATCCAGGGCTGTAGCCCTTGTATGATCAACACCTTTGGGTCTTGCCGCTGTTAGTTAGTGGACAGTTAAAGTGTTATATTTAAGGAAAAGATGAGAAGTCGGTTTTCTGTTTAATTTTACTTTTTATATCTTTCATCAGAAAAAGGAAAAGAATAAATAATTGTGCACATACCACTCTTTCTTCAAGAAAGAACTGGAACCTATTACTTTTTTCTTTTTAGTAAATGGGGTGTATTGGCCACATGATTAAATTTTTACCCAGGATTTAAAGACAACTTTCTAGTATTAATTTGTGGAGAATAATGGGCGATAAGGACAATTTATTATTCTTGGCTATTGTGAATTTCAGTGGGCTGGCTGAGACTATAATTCATTTTAATATTGTTTATGCCTAGAGGGAAACTTTCTTTAGAAATTCAAACAGAATTTATAGGCCATCTTTTTCTTGTTCAAAGATGACAGTTCATTTTCACAGTTAGCATGTTTATACAATCAAGATTATTGAGCATGATGTTAACTTTTTCATTAGCAAAATAATTGTACTGTTCCTCGGACCTCTGGGATTTAGGCTTCTTCAGAGGTGGAAATTCGTGCCCAAGGGCTCAGGGAAGGACCCTTTGCTTACTGCTTGTGTGGCTGACCTTTACCTCTAAGCAGGTAATATGTTACTGCGTCCTGGCAGGTAGGAGTGTTTTCCTCAGTCACCTCAATGATTGGAAATCATCTCTCTGTTTCAAGAAGATAAGGTTCAGGCCAAGAGGTAGAAGCTACAGGGAGGCAATTTTTGGTTCTGTAGAGGAAGGAATTTCCTAGTTCTTTAGGGCTGCTCAGAAATAGAATGGCTGTCTTGTTAGGGAGGGACATTCCCTACAATTAGAAGCGTTCCTGCCTGCAGAGAGTCGGTGGGTGGGATTCCTCTGTTAGGTGGGAAATTAGTCTTGCTGGTGTCCTAAGATTTTTTCCCTCATTTGAATATTGCTTATTTCTATAATCTCATAAAATCGCTGCTTCCCATCTGTGTAAATGTCAGAGGAGGCTTTCTGACTTTGTTGGCAGCTTATTTCAGAGCACCATGGTGGACGTGCCACACGGAGCCTTCACTGTGACAGTGTTAGTCATTGCTCATCTCACCGGTGTGGGGGGAGGAAAGGAACTGACTCTTCCCGGGCCTGCGCACGGCTCCTAGGTTGTAACCGATACCGCTGCCCCTGCCCCAGCTGGAGCTTTTACATCACAAACTCAGTGCAGATCCCACGTACAGGTTGGGGTGGGGCTCCTCCCCGCTGCCCCTTTGGGCGACCAACTTGTAAATCTTGGAAGTTGCTTAACATCTGAGCTTCATTTCTCTTTCCCTTTGCAGAGCATATGTATATTGTAAAGGATGTAAAAGAGAACATGTAGCAGTGGTGGGATATGTATGTTCAACTTTTTTTTTTCTGTTAAGAAAACAGCTTGTTTTCCACCTCTGCTGCTTAGCAAGGGGCTCTTCTGCCCATTTTATGGGAAGGCTGGAATACTGACCCCCTCCTCCCGTC
The DNA here is from genome assembly GCF_036321535.1 of Camelus dromedarius. Lineage (NCBI taxonomy): Eukaryota > Metazoa > Chordata > Mammalia > Artiodactyla > Camelidae > Camelus > Camelus dromedarius. Next base: position 66,033,942 of record NC_087448.1, on the reverse strand, counting down.
CATCAAGTGCCAGGCTTTAACTTTGAGTGGCAGGAGTCCGTGTTTCTGTTGCTTATGATTTGGGACCCGTTTAATGTGCCTCTGAGTTATTCCCAAGGGGACCTACTCTGCTGCCTGGATGCCCTGGATTTTCGTGTGCCTTTGGGGTTTCCCAGCCTCTCTCAGTTTCTAGCCCAACTTCTTACTACTACCTCACTCGCCTTGTTATCTTTTAATTGCAATATCTCTTAGTCTTTTAACATTTTAGAATTGTGGTAAAATACCCATAACATAAAATTTACCGTCTTAACCATTTTTAACTGTACAGTTCAGTAGTGTCAGGTACACTCACCTTGTTGTGCAGCCAATGTCTAGAACTGTTTTCATCTTGCAAAACCGAAACTCTGTCCCCATTAAACACCGCCCCCCGCCCGGCAGCCACCGTTCTACTTTCTGTCTCTGTGACTGTGACTGCTCTAGACAGCTCATAACAGTGAAATCATATAGGGATTGGCTTATTTAGCTTAGTATCCTGTCTTCCAAGTTCACTCATGTTACAACAAGGGTTAAAACTTCCTCCTTTTTGACGCTGAGTGATATTTCATTTTATGTATATACCACATTTTTTGGTCTCTGTTCATCCACTGATGGACGCTTGGGTTGCTTCTGCCTTTTGGCTATTGTGACTTGTACTGTAGTAAACATGGGTGTGCAAATATCTCTTTGAGATCCTGCTTTCAATTCTTTTAGATACATACCCCGAAGTGGAACTTCTGTATCATATAGTAATACTATTTTTAAGTTCTTGAGGAACTGCCATACTGTTTTCCACAGCAGCTACCCCATTTTCCATTCCCATCAGCAGTGCACAGTTTCTCCATATCCTTGTTAACACCACTTTGTGTTTTGATAGTAGCCATCCTGATGGTGTGAGATGCTGTCTCATGGGTTTGACTTGCATTTTCTTCATGGTTAGTGACATTGAATGTCTTCTCATGCTTTTTGGCCATTTGTATATCTCCTTTGGAGAAATGTCTAACCCTGTCTCTTTAAAAAATTTTTCTTTTTAAAGAAATACATATATATTTGGACCATATACATATTGGGTGTTCTTTGGGAATTTTTTTCCTTTTTTCATTTACTTTCCCTTCATCACCCTGGGTAACCCAAGTTAATTACCTGGTGTGTATCTTCTTGTATTTTCCTCTATGCCCAGATAATGTAGATGAACATAGAAGCATATAGGCATATAAGGATTTGGGGATAATTGTTTGCTTCATTAACTGGTGTCATCTTAAACACACTTTTCTGTATTAATTTTCCCATTTAGCAACACTTCATAGAAGTACCTTCAACTCCACTAGTTTGGCTTTAATTCATTCTTTTTATGGCTGTACAGTATTCCGTGGTATGGGTGTGGACCCATCATTACTTATTCAACTGTTACCCTGTTAATAAACATTCATTTTGTTTCCTTTTTTTGCCAGTGGGAATAGTGGTGTAATAAACATATCTGTAATCTCTCTTTTTGCACTGTCTTTTTTTTTTTTTTTAAGAAAATGTTACACAGTAGTTGGAATCTCATGAAAGTGTATTTTTAGCAAAAAATATTGCTGGATTACTTCCAAAACTTCTGTAACAATTTACACTGCCATCAGCAATTTATGAGTGTTCTTTTTTTTTTTTTTGACGTTTTTGTTAGCAATAAGTGTTAAGCTTTTTTAAAAATAATTTTTGTTGATCTGGATGGAAAGAGTGAGTCTGAGCAGTTTTTCATGAGTTGGCCCTTCAGGTCTCGGCTCTTCCGCACATTGCTGAGCTGTATGTTTGGGCACATTTCTATTGAATTATTTTTCTTTTTTTGTATCCATTTCTAAGAGGGCTCTATATGTTATTGATATTAGCATTTTATTTTAAAAATTCCATTGCAGATACTTTTTCCAAATCTGTTGTTTGCATGTACATCTTGCTTATGATAGCTTTTGCTCTAAAAATGGTTTAAATTTTCATATAGCAAAATATGCCTTTTGTTTTATGTTTCTTTGTTTTCAGAGATAAGGTCTCCACGCACCTTTAGGTGATATATGTAGTCCTAGATTTTCTCTTAAGAGTTTATTAGTTTATTTTTGGCATCCAGCCCTTACTTTATCTGTATTTTATTTTTACATTTGGTGTAAGAAAATTATTTTGTTCCAAATGGACAACTGAAAGTGCCAACACCATTTATTAAAGCCAAAAAAAAAAAAATTAAAGGGAGAGTTGAGACTTTCCTTATCAGACAGTAAAACGTACCATAAAGGTTACTTGATGAGACAGAATGGAGACTCCAGAAATACCCCAGCATAAGTAAAGCTTTAATATATGACAGAGTGACATTTAAGTTTTATTGGTAGAGAGCGGTCTATTTGTTTTACCCATTTTCTTAAAATTCCAGGGATGGAAAGTTAAGAATTTTCAGAGTGCATTCATTTTTACTCTCAATGCAGATCCATTTTTGTATCATTTGCCAGTTAGTTCTGCAGAAAACTGTGGAATCTTGACTCAAGACATTCTCAGTGGCTTGTCTTCATTGCAGTTCAGTGAGTGACAGTTGAGAGCTCGTTCCTGGCTTCCCACCAGGAGTGCTGACAAGTCTGAGTTAAGATCCCAGGGAGCGCCTTGATTTCAAAGCGCCACAGATGATACAGACTGCTCACGCTTCCTGTCCTTAAAAACAAAATCAAATTGTTGCCTTCTGTTAGTTTCTCTCCCCTTAGTCCGTGCACCCCAAGCCTTTGGCAGCATGTTCTAAATGAGCACACTTGGACTGGCTCAGGAGGAAGGAGACAGGCATCTGTATTGTTGGACCAACACGGGGTGTGGCCAGTGCTGAGATTCTGGAGAGGCAGGTATCGTGCTGGCTTCCCCTTGAAGACAGCAGGTCTCATTTGAGGAGGGCCCTGACGCACGGGTACGATTTTGAGCAGGCAGCTGCTCGGGGCGGGCGGCGTCGGCGACGTGCACCTCGCGGTGTGGTGGAGCGGCTGCGTGCGGAGGGGAAGGGGTGGCAGGTGAGGGCGAGGTGGGCGGACTTGGGGGCCGAGGTTGGGGGAGTTACACTGGAGGCCGAGTTGTTTCTGAAAGCACACCTCGAGGGTGGGCGGAGGGGAGGATTTTCAGAAGTCTCTTCACAACCCCGACTTCACTGCTCATGTGCTCTGTTGATTGGCCCTAAAACAGGGCCCCCTTTCCTGAGCGATGCCAGGTGCCAAACGCAGTAGGTACTTTATGTCCCAAAGTGCTCTCAAGTCAGCTGATAGATCGCGGTTCTACAGGTCAGAAAACCGAGGTTTGAGAGGCTGAATTTCCCAATGTCATGTTTGTTTGCAGCCATGGGATTCTCACTCTGGTCTGCTTGGATCCAAAGGCTCTGTCCTACCCCAAAGCCATGTCCACATGCCTGCCACCTGCCAGGCTCCGAACAATTTTTGTGGTTTCCCACAATGTAGCTCACATTATGGATAATGCATCCCATGAATAATTATATTGCCGTTAAAAATATAAATATAAGGAAGACGGTATAGCTCAGTGGTTAGAGCACGTGCTTAGCATGCACAAGGTCCTGGATTCAATCCCCAGCACCTCCATTAAAAAAAAAAGCTAAATTAAAAAATATTAATACAAACTAAAGGCAGGTTATTATAAGTATGTAGAGAAGGTTTTAGTGTAGCACAGCGTTGAAGGAAAGCCTTATCTCAGTGCTACTGCACACCCGCCAGATGGGAATGCGGTGGCCCACTTGGGCTATCTTTAATTGCTCACTATAAATAGCTTAATGATGCTGCCCTAAAAAGACTCTGGTATAACTGAGGGGCTCAGTGTGACCCATATATATGATGCTTTTCTGGGTGTCCATGTCTGGGACAGTTGACGCTCGAGTATGAGAGGGTTTTCACTGCTGAAATGAGGGCTGAATTTCCCGGCCAGTCATTCCTCATCCCCACCTCCCTTCAGATGCCATTGTCTCCATCCTTCCTTTCTGCCCACGTCTGCGGTGAGGTCACTCTGTCACTCTCACATCCCAGCCACGTTACCACCTGCTTGACCTGGCGCTGAGAGACCGGTGCGCCTCGCAGCCCAGTCTGATGCCCTGAGAGGACCCGTGCAGGCCTGTATGGCGTGGTGCGCCCTTCCTGCCCGGGCAGCCGTGGGAGCCTGGACACCTTGCTCTGCTCTAGGTATTGATGCATCTTCTGGACTCAAGCGCTGAACCATCTCTGCCTCCGTTCTCTCCAGCCTTTGCCAGCCCGACCCCCAGCCCCCTGAGGATCTCTCCCTCCCCAGGTTGGAGGCCTTCCATGTCAGTTCAGCATGGCTGCAGCAACCCAAAGCCCCCCTGGTTTTCTCTCTGCCCCACCCCTACTGCAAGGTTGGTGTCCCACCTTCGTACGTCACATCCACCAAGACTTGTAGTCTTACTACCAGTCTCCCTTTTCAAAGACAGTGGACTCCAGAGCTGGAGATTTGAAAGGTTAGGGGGATTTGCACTGAAAGGAGAGGGACTGGTGGGTAGAAAACATATAGAATAGAGGCCCAGAGTCTAGGGCTTGTGCATGGCTAGAAAAAGAAAAAAACCCACACTGACAAACCAGGCGCCAAAACGTGGAATGTTAAAGGAAGAGAGAGGGGATGGAGGGAGGGTGGGGGGGTGCTGATGGGGAGACTGGGTCGATGAGCTGGTGGGAAGAAATATGGTGGGGACAGAGGAGAAGAGGCCACCCTAGAGAAGATGCAGGTACCTTTCAACACTTTGACCCTGCACCTGCCTTTCTACGTGTGCTAAAAATGGTACCATATTGCACAAAGAACTCTGAGTTTGGAGATACTGAGTTGTCTTACAAGACTGAAGATCAACTCAGTACCTTGTTCCACGGATGGTGGTAACTTGAGAGTAGTGTCTGGTACCCTGTCCCTTCACAGAGAGGTGGTCTTCTCCTTGTACCTAAAAATCAGTAATAGTCATGATATTTGACATTCATTGAAAATTTATGTCACTTTTGTGCTGTGGTTTTTCTCTCCAAAGTTCATCAAAACTCAGGAATGCAGGGGATATTTTCCTTACATTGTTGCAGAAAAATGTGTTACAGCTCAGTGTTACAGCTCTGTTGTGACAGCAACCTGGATCCAGGCAAGAGACCAAGCAGCACTCGGAGAGTTGGAGAACTCAGGTTTATTATGCCAGTGGGCCCAGAAGAGTTAACACTTCAAGCTCTGGACCCTGTCTGTAGGTGTACACAGGCCTTTTATAGGCCGCCAGTTTTACACTTCGCAACATCATATGCAAATAAAGTATAACAGAAGTTGACCAACCAGGAACAAGCTTTGTAGAAATAGACCAATCAGGAGTGAGAGAAATAACCAATCAGGAGTGAGCTCCATGCAAATGAAGTACTACAAATGGACCAATCAGAAGTTAGGGCAGTAGACCAATGAGAAGTGAGAGTAATACCCAGTCGGGAGTGAAGGAAATAACCAATCAGAAATGAGCTCAGGGAACCAATAAAATTTTAGGTGTAAATTAGCCACTTTAGAGGCAGAAAGTGAGATAGAGCTTCCTGGCCAGGGAACCAGATGGTGATGGGAGGAGAGCAGTGGCCCTGCCTAGGGTCCTGCCCGTCTTTTTATGGGGCTTCCCGCCGCAACGTTAGATGTGGAAAATATTCAGGTAACTCACCACGGCCGCAGAGGTGAATTTACAACTTACAGTCTGTACTTCAATTAAAAAAAGAAAGAACTTACAGTCTGTCTTAGGGACCAGGATTCTCCCTCCAGAGCATAAATGGGCATGAGGACTCTGGTCTCATGTCAGGCCCTGATTCTGAACATCGGGGAGTTCAGGAACAGAGCGTTCTGTGTTTTGTGATGTAATTGTGGCAGGAGGTGTGAGACAAAGCCCTGATGTCAGCCTTCAACCAATTGTTAGCCTAGGCATCTTAGAAAAATATTCCTTTGGGACACGTCCCCTGGCCACAGCACACTTGCTGAGGTGAACAGGTGCTACACCCGTTGTGTTAGAAGTGTCAGCTTTGGTTACACTCAAGCAGCAATAAAGTAAGAAAAGTGTTCAAAGTGCTTATTAGGTATCTGCATTTCCCTTCCTCCTCCTCCTCAGCACAGTCCTCTGGAATCCTGTTTCCAGCTTGCCTGTGATCTCACACATCCTTCCTGGGTAGTGGGTTTGTAGAGGCGCCAGGAGAACATCTCCCCGGTGGTCTGCAGTTGGTACGGGTCTCCCGTTTCCCCGCAGGCCTCTGCTTGCTTGGTCTAATGTCCATGAAGGTGGAGTGAATTTATATATACAGCGACGCTCTGTGTTATTTGTTGTCCAACTTCAGCTAACCGGTGTGTGAGGAGGAAGCTATTGTAAGCCAGCAGGACTTTAGAGTTGCCCAAATAGATGTTGGCAAATTTGTGTATCAAGTGGAGAGTCTGTTGTTATTAGTCTGTTTACTATTGTTTAAAAATATCTCTAAACGACTTGACGGTCTAATTTCTCAGCCTGCATGCTGTTCGAAGTAGCAGCTTCGAAGGTGTGGGGAGTCTCTGGAGGCAGCCATGCTGACAAGAGTGAGGAATAGAAAAAAGAACCACGCTATCCCAGAACTGCCAAAATCAGGTCAACGGGACCCATTTTAATGGACAGAAAAGTGCTTACTTATCACATAGTAAAACTGAAACAAATCTTGTGGAATGAATAAATGAATGAATAAATAAATAAATAACTGTGGATATTTAATTGTTGAATCTTGTCAAAAGGGTTAAATTAATTTTAGTGCATTAAGTTTCAGAAGGATAAGGAAATGCATTTTTTCACATTAAAGCTATTTCTATGTTTAAGATTTAATTTTTAAAAATTTAAAAATTTTTATTTGAAAAGACAGGCTAGACTTTTGTCTCTGGGAAGATGTTGTAGGCATGCTTTTCTCAGTTCTTCTCAAATGCAACTAAAAACTCTGAACTTTATATAGAAAACAAATAGGAAACAGTTCTCCAAGGCAGGCCAGCTTGATTTGTACAGTTTAAAAGGTTGAGTTTTTTGGGATGTGACTTACATTTCAATACACACAGTGCATTAAAGAACAATTGCAAATACACTTGCAATGAATAAAAACATTAGAAGATATAAAGAAGAACCAAATGGCAATTTCAGAACTGAAAAACAGAACTGGAAATAAAAGACTCAATGGGTGAGTTCAACAGAAGAATGGATGGGGCAGAGGAAAAATCAGTGGTTTAATATATTCAGAAGGTTGTGCAACCATCAGCACTACCTGATTCCAGCATCACTCCAGAGTGAGATGCCACACTCACTAGTAATCACTTCTCATTTCGCTTTCTCCCTCGTCCCTGGAAACCATTAGCCTTCTTTTTGTCTCTAGAGTTGCCTATTCTGTACATTTCATATAAATGAAATCAAACAATATATGGCCTTTTGTGACTGGTTTCTCTCACTGAGCATAATGTTTTCAAAGTTTATCCATGGTAGAGCATGAATCAGCCCCTCGTTCCATTTTCATGGCTGAAAAATATTCCATTATATGGACATAGGACATTTTGTTTATCCATTCATATTGCTTCCACCCTTTGGCTGTATGCATATATCACCTTTTCTTTATCCATTCACCCACTGATGGCCACTTGCGTTGTTTCTGCATCCTGGCTGTTGTGAACAGTGCTGCAGTGAACACGGGGGTGCTAATATCACTTCAAGATCGTGCTTTCAGTTCTTTTGGATAAATACCCAGAAGTGGGCTTGCTGGACCATATATGAGTTTTATTTTCAATCTGTTGAAGAACCTTCATACTGTTCTCTGTAGAGACTGAACCATTTTACATTCCTACCAACAGCGTACAAGGGTTCCACTTTCTCCACATCCTCGCCAGTTCTTGTCTGTTGGTTTTCTTTATTTTTTGATAATACCCGTTCTGACAGCTGTGAAATGATACCTCATGGTGGTTTTGTGTTCCATTTCCCTACCGGTTAGTAATGTGGGGCATCTTTTTACCTGCCTCTTGGCCTTTGCATGTCTTCTTTGGAGAAATGTTTCTGGGACCTGCTGGTCTTGTCTTGGTCACTGCTGCAGCCACATTACCTAAGCAGTTTCTGGCATCAAGGACGTACTCATAGTTTTTGAATAAATGAGAAAGGACAGTGACTGTGGGTATGTCGACAGAGTTACAGTTGGTATCAGAGTTTACCAATTCTGTTGCCACTCTCTGTGCATGCTTTGGGGGCCTCAAGCGACGGGATCCGTGCTCCAGTCGGTCCAAGCTTTAGTCGTGTGCAGGAAGGTTTTCTGGGTTTTTAACACCTGGTTTGGGGTTTGAAGATCCCAGATGTCCAAGGTCTCATGCCTCGTAGAGACAGCTGGCCTTTCTTGATGGTGTATTTCTGAACAGAATCACTGCATCTTGGAGCTCCAACCCCCTTCCTCTTGGCAGGGGCCCGTGCTGTGCGTGTATAGCCCCATATGTTCTTGCGGTTTCGGTGTGGCTCCCATTTTAGAAGTAAGTGGTTTGTGTGTGATTGCTCCTTTAGCGGGTGAGCAGCCCTGTGACTGCATCACCCTGCAGCCCATGTGCGCCACTTCCCATCTCAGTGACAAACTGGGGAGAGTCTCTCGTTATCACCACATCGTCGTAATGAGGTTCAGGCAGGCGGTTGTAATTTATTATCTGCACTCTTCTAGCCTGGACAGTCAATGGTACACTTCCTTAGAGTTTATATATAGAGTTCTTTCAATAAACCACGTCTGAGTTGGAGCCCCCGGAGGTAGGCAGGAGTGACAGCAGGGGCCCCGTTCAGTGCACAAGGAAACAGCAGTGTGGCTGTTAAGTCCTTGTTCGGATTCTGTTGTCTGAAATCCAGTGGGCCTAGGTCTTGAGTCTCAGTGCTGAGATCTTAAAGTGTGATGTGGTTTCCAACCCTGCCTGCCTGTCTCAGGTGTGCAGTGATTCCTGTCTGAGGTGCGTATTGGGCTGTAATATTGGTTATGAGAAGATACTTGGTTGCATCTTGGCTTTGAATATCTACAGTTCAGAACTGCATGCCTGTGTGATTGGCTGTATGAGTCAGGGTTCTCCAGAAGCCATAAGATGTGCATATGTATGTGTGTGTATGTATGTGTGTGTATATATATACATATATATATGTAAAAAAAGATATATATATATATACAGACACACACACATATATATATATATATATAAAGAGAAAGATGTATTTTAAGGAATTGGCTCATGGGACTGCGGGGGCTGATATGTCTGCAGTCTGCAGGGCGGGCTGACAGGTGGGAGACCCAGGGAAGAGCTGATATTGCAGCTTGTCTGGAGGCCAACTGGAGGCAGTTCCATATTCCTTGGCAGAACCTCAGATTTTCCCTTAAAGCCTTCAGATGATTGGATGAGGCCCACCCATCTTATGGAGGAAAATGTGCTTTAACTCAAAGTCTAATCTCATCTAAAAAAATACCTTCACAGCCACGTGTACACTAGTGTTTGACCAAAAACTAGGCACCGTGGTCCAGCCAGGTTGACACATAAAATTAACTATTGTATTGGCTAGCTAGCTAGTGCTTGAAATTGGCATCTTTACAAAGAGAATTCTAATATGTTTGGTTTGGAAACAAAATGTTTAGACTTCTGCTAGCACTGTTAACCAAATAATAATAATGAAATAAAGTAATCATTAAAAACAAGAGTCCTTAATCATATAGTTTTCTTTATGATGCCCTACAAAATAGTACTTAGTTAATAGTACTAAAGAGATAACCTACTCTTTTTGTGTCAGTACCAAAATAGCAAAAAATTAACAAGTCCTAGAAAATTGTCTAGCTGCTTAGAGGAGTGGATTCCATCAGTCACAACCTTTTATTTTAGAGACTTGCTTGAAGATGTTTCATTTATTTGCACATCTTTGAGAGATTTGGAAATTATTTGATTTTTTAATCTTCTTAGATAATTTGCTTTTGGTGTTTTAATTAACTCTTGATTCAAGAATTAATTATCCTCTTTGAATACTTCTCAAACTCAGAAGTTATTCAATAGTTGGCATCACAAACCGAGGCCTTATAACCTATGGAAATAATATCCGTTGTGAAATATTTAGGAAGTTTACAGGTTAGACAGGGTTTCTTGATTTGGGGGATAATCTTCCTCAGAGAAAATCTGTATAAGCTGCGTTTATTGAGAGTAGTAGCAAATCCCCCTTGATTACATGTGGTAAACGTGAATGAATCCTCAACTCTGTTACCGTGGTCTGGCGGTAAGAGGCCTGCAATAGCAATTTTGCATAGTGGACATCATCCACTGTGCCAAGAAACTCCCTGTGAGACATACCAGGCACTGTACTTCCAATATGTGGATAATGCCGTTCAAATAAGTTGTTACTGCCTTAATCCAATCACGGGCAGGATTCAGTAGCATCATTGGTCATAAATATGAGTTGTTCTTTTAATTGAGGTGTAATTGACATATAATGTATTAATTTCAAGTGTACAACAAAGTGATTCAATATTTGTATACACTGAAGAATGATCTAATTCTAGTTAACATTTACCACCTTACATAGTTAAAAATTTTTTCTTGTGATAAGAACTTAAGCAGAAGACTTAAGCAGACACTTTTCTAAAGTAGACATACAGATGGCCCACAAGTACACGAAAAAATGCTCAACATCACTCATCCTCAGGGAAATGCAACTCGAAACCACAATGAGGTATCACCTCACACCTGTTTGAATAGTTAGTATCGAAAAGACAAGAAAAAACAAGTGCTGAAGAAGGTGGGCAGAAAAGGGAGCCCTGGTGCACTGCGGGTGGGAATGCAAGCCGGTGCAGCCACCGTGGAGAACAATATGGAGGCTCCTCAAAAGATTAAACGAGAACTACCAGCAGTTCCACATCTAAGTGTGTGTCTGAAGGAAATGTCTAAAGGAAGAGCTGAGAGTAGAATGGGTTGCCAGGGGCTGGGGAGGTGAGGGGAATGGGGAGATGCTGTCAAAGGGAACAAACTTTCAGTTATAGGATGAATACATTCTGGGGATCTAATGTCGCGCTGGTGATTATAGTTAATAAAACTGTATTGTCTGCTTGAAAGTTGCCAAGAGAGTAGATCTTAAATGTTCTCACCACACAAACACACACGGTAACTATGTGAGGTGATGGAGGGGTGGACTAACCTTGTTTTGGTCCTCATTTTGTAGTACGTACACACGTTAGATCATAGTGCTGTACACCTTAAACGTACGCAATGCTACATGCCAATTGCGGCTCAGTAAAGCTGGGGGGAAAAGAAAAAAGCATTGGAGAGTGTCCAACGAAACAGAAAAAGGAATCAAATTCATAAGTAAAATCGCTTCCCAGTGAAGCTGCAGGGTAGTCACAACAGCAGCTATACGGCCTGCAAACAGCCTGCAAGATGGAAGTGTGGCCCCTGTGCTGTGGAACCATGAGTTTGAGTGTGAAGAGAAGCAAGACACGGAGACTCCTTCCTACTGAGAAATGACGTCCGTCATCCCGAGGTCGTTGCACTCATGTTGTCCGAGAGGGAGGACTTGGAAACAGTCTTGCCCCTTAGCTCCATCCTCCGGGCCTCAGTGCGGCACCCACTCCCCATGCTGGCAGCAGCACAGCCCGCACGCCTCGTGCTTTTTCAGAGCCGTGGGCCAGAGCTGTGCAGACGCTTTCCCCCGGGGCCTGGACGGTGTTGGTGACCAGCAGAGACGCGTAGCGCTCTAGGTCCCGCGGTGACGGAGCAGAGGGCAGGATCCTGGGTGGCAGAGGACTGGCTTGGTGCCTGTGTGGATTTGTGGTTTTCGAGGGCAGCTGATGCAAATGGGTATGAGTAGTATTTTTATTTAGTTTGTTAAATCACCTGTGTCTTATTCCAGACTTCGCTCACAAATCAGTATTGTCTATTCTCTACCCCGACACACAGAAAAATAATGCCGGAAAGCAGAGATGGGTGTTGGACTTGGGATTTTAAAAATGCTAAGGAAAGCATCACCACTTTGATTATCTGAAAACATTTTAAAGATATTTGGATTAAGAGTGTTTTTTAAAAAACAATAAGAGCCCGATACTGACTTATTATCAGCCATGCTTTTTCTTTAATATTAGTAAATTGAGGTCAGACGCATGGTCCAGGGCCACTGAAACACACCAGAATGAGCTGTTTCTTAAGGAAAACAAATCCTGTGATTTTGGTATGGAACTCCATGCATCTGTCCCTGGTAAACCAGGGGCTTAGAATGCATCCAGAGGAATCCACAGGTTTTCATTTTAAGAAATAAACTGGGTGTGCATTCTCTCAAGCTGAGAAAGGACTTGTAATAAAAAAAATTCAAATTAATAGTTGAGATAAAGATGAAACTCATTAGGATTTTAGCAAAAAGAGCTACAGAAAAATTGAATGGGCTGCAGTGTGCCAAAATAGCAATCCTGGGTGTTTATTTGCATATATGATGGAGTGCAGACATATTTATTGCTGTTGTCTCTGATAACAGCTCCACCTTCTGTTTTCATAATGCTTCTGTTTTACACAGAGCTTCCCACATTCTTCAGTACGCTTAGTTCTTATTTAAACATGTGAGAAAATGGACACAAATAGACTGAGGTCCTAAACAGCAAAGGTCTGAAAGCTTCCATGAGGCCAAAATGGGACACGAATTTAGATGTTCCTATCCTGTTTATCTTAGTTCTGTCTGTGACGCTAAACTTTCCTTTGTCAATGAAGTAATGGCTGAAGTCCGTGTGCTGTACACCAACAGCCCTGCTGTACCACTCATGGCAACTCTGATGCCAAGGGTGAAGCCCCACATGTGAATTGTGACTTTAACATTAACGAGAACTTCTGAAATTCACAAGATACAGACAGGATTGACTCTGAGGGTGTTAAAAATTATACGTACAGACTGATTATTGTAGAGAAAGAAATATTTGCTTAGATCAAACTGCTTTTGAAAGCTCTCAGCATCTTAGAGCTGCACAAAGAAAGCTCTCTCTGGAGGGTGTGAGGATGCTGCCTGCAGGTGGGGATGTGCAGGGAGGTGCCAGCCCGCAGATCACAGCCGTCACAGGTTCTGTAATGAATGGCTTCTCTGATGAAGTGACCGTCCTCTTCTTCCAGGGCCCTCCGCCACAGAAATAGTCAGCATTATTAATCTGTGAAGTAGCAGGTCCCTGTAAAGCACTTTAACATTATTTTAGCAGGTGGCCTTGCGAGGAGTCAGCTAAAATCATGCCTATTCAGCACCAGGCAGCATTTCAACCACCAGTTTCAGAATAAGCAGTATGCATTTGTACATTTCGATGTTCAAAAATCCCAAAATGATTGTAGTTTTTTAAAGGGTTCAATTGTCAATAACTCTAGAAGCAAACCCACGTGGGTTAGTCTTACCTTCTGGTCCACGGTGCAGTAGGACCTAAGTCCTATGGTGACAGCCTCCTGTTGACACCCCACATCCTGAGAGCTGTGGGCATTAGAGAATCACCTTTGCATCCTTTAAGGGTCGCTTCCTGTCTCATGAGAGAAATGTGCACCTTGAAAAGATAACTCTTTAAAAATTATTTTACGATTTTGCGATTTTGTGAATTTTTTCAAACATATAAAAATAATTCATCTTGTATGCATATCCACATACAAGAGATGCTGATTTTTTGGCATTTGCTGAAGTTCTTTTTTTTTTTTTTTAATGTTACGGATACATCTACAGCCTCACACCCCTATCTTAATCCCTCTGCTGTGCAGAAGTCTGTGCAGAAGTAGGTGTGGATCCTTTCCTTGCATGGTGTTATCCTTTTACTATGTGTGTCTGTATCCAAAGAAATACACACCTCGTTTTTCGTATGTTTTAAGTCTATATACTCTCTGTATTACGTAACTTGCTTTTTTTTTTTGAGGAAAATGTAGCATTAATTTTAAGGTTTATCAAAGTGGATACTTAGATTTAGTTTATTCAGTTTTCACTGTTCAGTGATATGAACATGAAATCTTATTTTTTCCATCTGCTTTGTTAGACATTGAGATTATTTAAAATCTTTCAGTCTCAGCCAAAGTCATGCAACAAGACTTCCGACGCATAGGTCCACGGACGCATGGGAGGGGTATCCTCTAAGCCAGTGTTTTTCAAACTGTCCCACATTCATGTGTCATGAAATCAGTTTAATGGATTACAACTCATGTTAAAAAACGAATGAGAATATGTTATGAATTGTATAGTGATGAATGATGTCCAAGTGCACTGCACATCGTGAGGGTGGGGTTGCTCAGGCTCTTCTTCTGGTTAGATGTGTTTGTGTGCAGGTGCACTGGGTCGTGGTGTCAAATGCATTTCTTGCCGAGGGTCGGAGTAAAGGGAGGTTGGGGTCCCGCTGCTGGCTCACAGGCTGTGTGCACCTGCAGCATTGCTTATGGTTCCCAAATGGCTCCTGAACGTGGCTGTGTCTTAGTCACAGTGTTCGTTCCTGTGTCACCACTTCTAGCCCTGGACTTGGTGGCGGGGTTTCTAATGGTAAATTTAATCTGCTTTTCCTGAATACTAGTGAGACGGATAGAAGTCATTTCTAAGTGTTGGAAACAAATGGGGAGAAGGTTTATATTTTTTATTTTAACACAGCCCTGGATAGTCATGAGAAAAGTAAGCAAGGCATGGGGAAAGTGGAGGCTGGGCTCCTTACTGGTTTGTTAGGAAAGAAGGAAGGTGAGAAATACCTGATCCTTCGATGTCTGATGTTAAGGACTTCAGCCTTAGCAAAGGAATGACGGTGCTTTCTGCTGTCTAGTGTGTGATGCGAGTGGTATTGCTAAGTGTAAACAGTGGTTACACTTGGGCAGAGGGTGCAAACAGATGCCTTCAGAAGCTGCAGGTCTGTATAAGGCTCTATGCTGGGTGTGCTGGGTGTGCTGGGCGTGGTGTGTTTGTGCTTTCACCACATGGGACTGTTCTTCACTGACTCAAAGAATTATTCTCCCCCCTAGTTTCCTTGGGTCAGGCTGCTCTCTTAGTCTTTTACTTTCCAGCTTTGATCCCTGTGTGTGCAGACAAGTAATGGGGATGGTGCATGGTACCCGGCAGTGGGTGTCCAGACGCAGAGGTGATGGACAGTGCCGTGTCCTGGAGAGGGCATGGCCAATCTAATTGGACAGCTGGGACCCCACTTTGGGGGACTTTAGTCTTTTGGGAACGTGAATCCAATGTTGCTAGATATTTTCATGTGTTTTCCAAGAGAAATTAGAAATGTTTTTAAATTAGTTAAATTTTGTGAAATCTCCTGATTTGATTTTAAAATACTGACCCCCATTTAAAAAAAAAAAAAAAAAACAGTTTTAGCCAAATACATCATATCTGAATTGAGTCTGCAGGCCACTGGTTTGCACTGACTTTCTGTGTTAGGAGAATGGAATTGTGAAATGGCTTAAGTTTTAAAAAATCATGAACACTAGGGCTGATTCCTTATGACTTACTCTGTCATTTGACTTGTCTCTTCCTCGGTGTATAAATGACGTTAAAGGAGCTGTGAACATCCATTTGTCCTTCTCCTTAGCACCCACTGCAGTGCTTGGTGTATAGTATGTTCATAAGAAATGTCAAATCAATGAACACATGCCTGATGAAAACAAGCAGTTCCTGTGATCCTTTAGAATCGACAAAGTTAAAAAGTGTCGTTACTCTTTGTCAGATTTTTATCATTTCCTTGGGACTAATAACAAACGGAAATTTCTGCTGCATCAGACTCTCTATGTCACGCCCCAGTAGCTCTGCTGTTCACGCAAATGCCACACAGTTAATTCATGATTTATAAAGAAAGCTCAGCACATTAATAGATCAGCTCATCGGGAGAATGAATAATAAATGGCCAAGCTATGTATACAAAGGAAACATGCACAGCCCTTAGACAGTCACATAAGAGGGTGGCCCATCTGGAGCCTTGGCTTCCCTAGGGGAGGTGAGAGGACAGAGTGCTGATCCTTCAGTCATAAAAGAAGAAAATGAAGTTCCCTCTGGCGCATGCCATCAAGCCCAGGGGACTGCGGTGCTGGGGAAATTCTGGAACAACCGACCCTCTTTCGCACTTCATTCAGCAGGCAGCCCCCCTCCCCGTCAGCAGGATGTTACTGAAATTGTTCATGTTGAGTGGGTTGGAATTTTAGCCACAGCCCTTTCCAGTCCTGGTGGACAGAGTCATCGAGGTACGATGTTTATTCAAGTATCTCAAGTCTAAAAACTGGCTCAGAGCCATCGGAGTCCTCCTTTTCCTCTGATCCCCGGGCCCCCATCTGAAGACCTGCCCCCCCTGTGCAGTCCCTGGCCCCTCCCCACCTGGCCTGGGCCACAGAGGCACATGCATGGTCAGTGGGACCCTGGCGGTCCTTTCAGCCTCCTGGTACCCCTCCAGCACTCCACAGGGGTGTCTGCAGGCTGGTTTCTCAGCAGGAGTTTCCAGTCCCACCCCCAGCACCGTGGCCATCGCTTCCAGCCTGGCCTTGACACTGTAGGAAAACTCTCCAGAAGACCATGGTCACCGCTGGTCAGCCAACTGGAAGGTCTCTTCCCAATCCTCATTCTCCTTCTTGACACCGTAATAACATTATGGAGTGCTTTCCATATGCCAGGCACTGTTTTAAGTGTTTGCTGCATATTATCTCATTTAATCTTTTCCACAACCACGTGGGGAAAATACCATTATCCCGTTTCCTTGATGGGAAAACTGAGGCACAGAAACACCTTGATCACCTTCACCATTTTGAAGCTCAACTTCTCTCTCATTTCCATACCAGTTCATTGCAATGAACATTTAGTGCCTGCTGTATTTCAGTTATGAAGGTGTGGGATTCCTGATCCCTGAGTTTACAGCAGAGGGGAGGAGAGCTTGGTCCATGCAGCTGTGGAAGCTCATTGGCCATTCTAGGGGTTCAGAGCCATCTTCCTGGGGAAGGGGTGGTAGAGCTGTCTTGAAGGCTGATGAGATGGGAGGATGTTCCAGGTCGAGGGCACAGCACAGCCAAAGGCAGAGAGGCACAAAGCGGCCTGATGTTCTATGAGGACAGCAGACCGTCTGATGTGACTCAGTTGATGCGACCGCACCAGATGGGACACTGGAGGAGGCCTTGCATGACGTGCTCGTGAGCTTGGCCTTCACCGAGCACCTGGTCGTGGCTGTCGAACTTGAAGCTCGGGATAGATATGGGCAGAGTCGTAGTTCAGGAGATTGTGGTGTGTTTTTGAGGGTGGATAGTGGGAGGAAGGTTAAGATCACGGGGATCAATTACGTGGCTGTTGGGTGGTCCAGGGGAGTCCGGGGAGGGACAATGAGATCAGAATAGAGTCATGGAAGTATATATCGTAGGATGATGCAAGACATTGTGGAAGTTAAAATCAGCAGGGCATTTTAATAATGGCAGAAGATTGGAAGTAACCTGATCTGCTGGTGAAGGATGATTATTTATGTTATGTGGATACAGTGGCATACGATCAAATGTCACAGAGGAAAAAGGTGGCTTTGTGTGAACTGGCAGGGACCCACCAAGAGAGTGGAAGTGGGTGGGAGGAGAGGGATGCAAAAATTTTTTGAATCTTGTGCTCATTCTGATTGTAAAGAACGAATACGCATAGACTAACTCTGGAAGGAAGTAACTGCCCCTTCCAGGACAGTTAGGTAGCCGGGGGACGGGATGGGCAGGGGACGTGGGTTTTACCAAGACCAGGTGGATCCTTCCATCTTTCGGACTCGGTGCCATGGGTGTAGACTGCCTGTGCTTTGCAGACCTCTGGTTATGAACTGGGTCTCAGGAGGGGTGGAGAGGGATCGTCTGTGACCCCAGGTTCATGAATGTCAGTAAGCAGTCGGGGGCGGGGGGAGGGCTGTGGGTGGAGGAAGCAGGAGGGGAGATGAGTTGGAGATACAGCTGTATATATTTTTTTCTCACAGTAGGTTTAAGAAATTTATGATCAATAAACCTCCTGACTGTGTCTCTTTTCCATTTAAAATTGCCCAAAGTGGTGTTTTAAGATATTTTAACCCAATTGACCATTTAGAGCAATTTTAGGAGAGCAGGAAGTTTAGCTCAGGGAGATTCCTTTTTCCTTTTTCTGCAGGACAGGAGGCAGCTGCTAGAGCTGCTCCTTTAGCTACAGCGGGAGAACCAGCACCCCCACACCGCCCCCACCCCACACCCCGTTAACTCCAGTATTAAATGCGCATGGCTGCCCCGCCCCTGCCTCTCCACTCCGGCCCCACCCTTCCAGAGGTCCTGTGGGAGCTCCTAGCTGGCCTGTGAGTCCACAACGCTGGGAGGGGAGGAGCTGTGAAAAGCAGTGACAGCTTAGAGGGGCTGACCCTGGGGGCAGACCTAAGACAGCGTCAGCCTGCTGTTGTGGGCGTCCTGGGTTCCGAATACCTTCGGATAGATGGCTTAGGTGTTTTCATCTTTATTGCCTATACTTCCTGGAATTCAATCAATTACGTGATCTTTTGGATCAGTAGTCAACTTTCAAGGCATGCAAATGTCTTTGGATAGATTATGAAACAGTTAGGCATTCTTACATTGGTGTAGACTTGTTCCAGGAGGATAGGGTTAGGGGTGGAGTGGATTGGAGGACCTCTGTGTCCCTCCTGCTGCAAGGGTCTGTGAATCAGGTTGCTCGCGTTGGGATTAAGAAGTTTGATATCCGAGCCACTTGGCAGGCGGCTCCATTTGGGGAGAATGGGCAGGCCTGGCAGGAGATGGAGGGCAGCTCTGCAAGCGGAGAGTTAGAGGCAGACTTACAAAGTGAGCCCAGAGGAAAGCAAAGAACCTTTATGTGTTTCTAAAGGTCTCGTCCAAGGCTCACACTCTTCTTAGGAGAAGGAAAGGAAAATCTGAATGACCAGAACTCAAGCAGGTATTATAATCAGTCATTCAGGAGTTAAATTGATTCTGGGGAATTAACCTGGAAACATACACACTGTTGTATTTTTAAATTAAACACTTATAATTTAAACACTGAATTTAAAATTTAGATAAAACCGTATTATATTTTTCATGGGATAATGTTTTCTTAGTTCCAAACAATTTACTTGTGCCTAAACAAGTTTAGAATATAACCAACTTGGTAAATCAGCTCTATTTCAATGACAAAACAAAGAGGGGAACTGTCTTTACTTTGGTCTCTATTAAGCAATTACTTGACAGAACAGAGCTTTTTGAGTAACAGACATTTCTAGACTGTTAGTAGCCTCACTTGTACATCCGTCATCATAATGTTACTTTGCTATATTATCAGGTGGAGAGGAAAGCCTTTATGATAATCAAGATGACAGATGCATGTTTGTTTCTCTTCGCTGGGAGGCAGGCAGAGAAAAAGATAATTAAACTAAACAGTACCAGTTCGGTTTTTGAGCTGATGGAGTCCAGGATTTATTTTGTTAATGAGAAATTCAAACATCGTGCATCCAGAAAGTTATCATTTTTGCCTGTTTACTGTTTTCAGCTCAACAATACTAATCTACAAAATGAACCTCTCTTGGCATCATACTTTTTTTAAAAAGGAGGTGCTGGGGATTGAACCCAGGACCTCGTGCTTGCTAAGCATATTACCCTACCCCCCCAAGCATCATACTTTGATGCCAGTTATAATCCATTTGCTCTCTCTTCCCAGACCACCATGGCCCCTGCAAGAGATTCATAGCCCAGCAATGGTCAAGAAGATAGAAAAAAATAACTTCTAAATCACAACTTTGCAGAAACTGTGGTGACTTGCTCCCTGAAATAGAATTTCTCTGCCAAGTTCAAAAACTGTATTTTCTTGCCTACATTTCTCTTGTCACATGTGCTCTTTCTTTAAGCAATCTTCTCGCACTTGACATTCATCAGAGTCTGTTAAGAACATGGAAAGTTTAGTGAAATAGGCAAATGTCTGCTGGTGAAAACTTTTCCCGTAGTTTAAAGATCTTACATCAGAAGGACTTTCCTAGTTTCGTAAAACAGTCCAGACAAGGATGGACAAGGGTGAGCCCTGACTCCTCACGTGGTAGACACAGTTTAGACTAGTGAACAGCACAGCCTGTCTGAGGAAGCCGACTCCGGATGCAGACTTTGACTGTTGGGTTCAGCAACACAGAAGAGCTTAAATAACATCACTTGTGGGCAGAAGACTGGGAAGGGGAGCACCATTTCTAGCTTTGTTTTCTCAGTAAGACGTAGAAATCATATACCTGGGTGTGTGTGAATTCTTAGAGCATCCGTGTCCACTTATTGTTGTGTCGTTCGCATGTGGACCTCGACCGAGAGAGGAATGGCTCTCGTCTGTTGGGAATTACTGTGATATGAAGGTGGTGATTATAGTCTGTTTTAAGATAGAGGCTCAGAGGAATCACAGGAATGTCTGTCCTGTGGAGTGTGATTACTCATGGTCACGTCCTTTTGTGGTAAGACAGCAGCACATCCTCCAGCCCTGGTGACCTAGTGGGATCCATTCCTGGCTCTCCAGCCCCACCCCCTCCCCCCGCACTCCCCTCACCCGTCACGACTGGCCACGTGGACACCGCACCTTCTGCCCGGGTCACCATCAGGGACACTAGCAAATTGGTTTTGGCTTTAAAATGATTCTGCTTCTCAAGAAACGTTTTCCCCTCAAAAGAATTGAACAGAGCGTCCAGAAGAGAATTAGGGAGGCATGCTGTGTGTGTGTGTGTGTGTGGTGACACGTTTAAATTTAAACGTGCACCGTCAGAGGGAACTTTCTCATGCTTAGTTGGCCAAACTGCATGAGGATGTTGCTTTCTAGATGATTTGAGGTCTTTTGGATACATTCAGTGTTTGAAAGGTACATTTATTGACTTTTTGATTTTGTGGTATTTTCCAAATAAACTGATTATAATAGAGTCCACACAGACATAGAAAACAAACTATGGTTACAAAAGGGGAAAGGTGTAGGGGGAGGAATAAATTAGGAGTTTGGGATTAACAGATACACACTACTATGTATAAGATAGATAAACAACAGGGACCTACTGTGCAGCACAGGGAACTGTATTTAATATATCATAATAACCTGTAATAGAAAAGAATCTGAAAGAAATATGTGTAACTGAATCACTTTGCTGTACACCTGAAACTAACACAACATTGTAAATCAACTAAACTTCAAAAAAAAAAGTCCATGCCATCAAATTTAGCAATTCTTTTCCCAGAGAACATTTTTACCCTCTGTTTTTTCCCCCCATTTTTTCTTTTTGTTTAATTATTTTTGAACCTGTAATATACACTTACATGGTTGAAAAAATTGAGACATTAGAAGCCTTACTGCCCTCCCCCGTCTTCACCCCCTAGAAAGGCAGCTTCGTCTCTGTGTACCCGTCCAGGATCTTGCGGAGGGCTTCTTTGCGTACGTGCAAGCAAAGATGAGTGAATATGTATTGTTTCCCACCCCCCTTCTTACCCAGACTGTAGCACATCACACGTTCTGTTCTTCCTTGTTTTCCTCACTTAAGGGCATGTCCTCGAGCTCCGTCCACGTCAGAACACAGGGAGCTTCTCTGTTCTTTTTACAGCTGCACAGTAATGATTTTGGGAGGGGTGGGAGATACACCATAGCTTATGTGACCAGCTTTCTGTGGATGGCCACTTGGGTGGTGCCTGGTGTTTTTCTTCTGCAAACACTGCTGCAGTATTGTATACGCACACATGCAGTGTATTTATCTGTAGGATGAAACGTCGGAAATGAGATCGTTGGGTCAAAAGTAAATGTATTTGTCATTATGACAGTTGCAATTTGATAGACCATAAGGTTTTTATTTAAACATTAAAAAATTTTTTTTGGTCTTTCACCAGGAATGTCAGAGATTCTCTTTCCTTGTGGGAAGTGTGGCCGTGGCTTATCATCCAAACCAGGACACTCTTGAGCGTGAAAGGGACCCTATTAATAGTGACACTGGGGCCACGGGCAGGAGCCAGGGCTTTGCTGGCCATCTGGGCCGATCTTGGTTGACTCATAGTCTTGCCAACAGAATGTGCTGTCAAACTTTCACATTATTCTCAAGGGACCTTGAGTGGAATTAAAGTTCAAAAATAATCATTTAATGAGGCCAGCCTTCAAAAGTAAAGTTACCAGTGATGGTTGCGCAGCAGAGTGAATGTACTTAATGCCACTGAATGGGACCCTTAAAACGTGGTTAAAATGGTAAATTTTATGATTCATGTATTTTCCCACAGTTAAAACAGAAAAATGAGAAAAAGAACAAGCTGTGGATGCAGGAAACTCTGCAGATCACTCTCCTATTATGCAAAAAGAAAGCCTCAAAAGGCTACGTATTGTATGATTCTTTTCAGAAGAGATTCTGGAAAAGGTAAAACTATAGAAACAGGGAGTAGATGAGCCAGGAGCTGGGGTGTAGGGAGGGCTGAGTGTGGCTGGAGCAGGGGGGCATCGTGAGAGGTGATGGAATTGTTCTGTGTACTGACTGTGGTAGTTACACGTATGCTGTGTGTGTTTGTCAAAACTTGCTGAGCTGCACACTCGGGGGGGGGGTGTGCATTTTACTGTATGCAAGTTATACCTTAGTTAAAAAATTGAAAAGAAATGGAATGAAAAAAGTAAAGCCACCCACTGTCATTTCCCTGGAGCTTTGGGAAAGTTGCCCTGCCTGACCTGGCGTTCTTTTCTGGACAAGTGTGGTGTGACTTGAGTGGCCCTTGCCAACGGGCATCCTGCCCGGAGACCACTTGTGTCGCTTGCATTTTTCTAGCTGTTGTTGGTGGCCCTGCCGCCTCAAGGAATCTGGCTCGGAGAGGGTTTGTCTGGCCTGACGCAGGGATCGTGCAGAGGGCAGTGCTGGGGCCCGGGGCCCGTCTGGCCCCCGAGTGCATCATCACAAGGCTCAAGTACGCGTGAACAGACCCGGTTCTCTGTGCCCCTGGAGGGAGGGGGCGGCGGAGGACTGGTTCCCAGTGCCCGGCCTTTCTCTCCATGCCCCGAGGATGCCGTCTCGTGTCTTCTGGGGGCAGGGAAAGGATTCTCATGCAGTGACTCAGCCTTGGCTGTGACGCAGTGTGCCAGCTATGATGGCCAAGGTGAATGTCTGCTGTGTCCGGACCAAGCAATTGGGACGTTCAGATGGGCAAGAACAGAAGGTTCCACAGTAAGTGGAGGACAGTGGAGTAGAAAGGCAGGGCCTGGGGGCCCAGGCTAGGGAGGAGGTGCCAAAGACGGCAGCGGCCAGGAGTCAGAATCAGAGGTGTGCTCAGCGTGACTGCTCATCAGAGAGATGCTCATCAGAGCGCAGAAAGATGCCCCTTCATACCCGTCAGGATAGTTATTAACAAGCAAACAGAAACCCCAGAAAATAACTAGCGCTGGTGAGAATGTGGAGAAACGGGAACTCCTGTGCGCTGCTGGGAAAATGATGCAGCTGCTGTGGGAAACGGTGCAGCGGTTCCTCAAGAACTTAAACAAAACTGCCGTCTGACCCGGTAGTTTCGCCTCTGGGTGCGTTCCCCCAAGAACCGAACAAGGACTCACACAGATATTTGTCCACCAGGCTCACAGCAGCATTATCCACAAGGGCCGGAAGGTGGAAGCAACCCAAGTGTCCTTCAGCAGATGGAAGGATAGACAAAATGCGGTCTGTCCGTGCAGCGGACTAACGCTCAGGCTTGCAAAGGGCAGAAACCCTGACTTGTGCTACGGCATGGAGGAAACTTGAGGGCCTTCCTTGGAGTGAAATAAGCCTGTCACAAAAAGACTGAATGATTCCACTTATGTGAGGTGCCCAGAGTAGTCAAATTCATAGAGACAGGAAGTAGAAGGGTGGTTGCCAGGGGCCGGGGTTGGGGGAGAGGAGTTAGTGTTTAATGGGTGCAGAGTTTCAGTTTGGGAAGATGAAAAAGTCCTGGAGGTGGTTGGTGGTGGTTGCACAATGTGAATGTACTTAATGCCGCTGAACTGTGCATCGAACAATGTTTAAAATGGCAAGTTTCATGTTATGTGTATTTTAGCATAAGAAAAAGATCTTAAAAAAACAAATCCGAGGGGAGTGAACTGAAGCAAGTGGGCCTCACCTGCCGAACCAGCTGGGGACCTGTGGTCTCCCCGGGTGGGTGAGGAGAGTGGGGAGGGCGTGCCCCGCATTTGTGCAGAGTATCCTTCTCGGCTCACTCACGGGGAGTCGTGGTTACCAGGGGCCACGGCACCATCGCCCTGTGTGCCCTCTCGGAGGTCAGAGTGATGCCAGTGTGCGGGGACCTGAGACTGAGCGGGGACCCAGCAGCCAGGGTCTGTCGGTACACCTGTCCTTGTCCCTTCCTCCCGAGAGCCACCCGTTGTCACCTGGCCCTGCTCAAGCTGCTCCATCCTCCCAGGGAGGGTCTTATGAGTGACAGATAGTCTGCGAGCCTTCCTGCGTCTGCTGGGGCCCTGGTCCTACTTGGCTGCAGCCGTAGGTCCTGTCACCCAGGCCCTGACTCTGGTCTGAGGCTAGAAAGAACAGGAGGGAAGCCCAGTGTCTACCCCGCAGACATCATCTTGACTTCTCTGTGTTGGTTCCTGGGGGAGGAGACTGCGGTGAGCGTGCTCCACTCCATGGGTTACCTCCTGGGGCTTCCTTGAGCTCCTGAAGCTTCATTTGACAGAGCCCCTCTTTGAGGGTTTGCTTACCTTATAGCATCATAACCTTCCCACCTAGGACTTGGGCAGAGGCGTGGGCTGGGCTAGAGGACATTCTGAGTGGTTGGCTTCGTCAGGGCCCAGCTCTCCCCTCCCGCCTCACTGAGTGCAGCGTGAGGACCCCTCTCAAGTCTGCTAGGATGTATTTTTTTAAATGTAAGCTACTAGGAAATTGGAAGCTACAAGTGCAGCTCACACTGTGATCCACTTGGTCAGCACTTTTCTAGGGCAGTAGCGCCGCCTGGACGCTGGTTACAAATGCAGGTTTGCGGGCCTCCCCCTCCCTGACCCTGGGCCCAGG
This sequence comes from Camelus dromedarius, assembly GCF_036321535.1. Classification (NCBI taxonomy): domain Eukaryota; kingdom Metazoa; phylum Chordata; class Mammalia; order Artiodactyla; family Camelidae; genus Camelus; species Camelus dromedarius. Next base: position 66,008,980 of record NC_087448.1, on the reverse strand, counting down.
GAATCAGAGACTCTGGGACGGGGCGCAGCCATCGTGTTTAACAAGCCTCCAGGTGACTGTGGTGCGGGTCAAGTTTGAGATCTGGGGCTCTCAGGCCACTGTCTCTCAATCGGCTCCCAAGTTGCTAGTTATTTTATTGAAAGCATTCACCACGAGAGGCCAACTGGTGTCAGTGAATGAATGTGGGGGTGTTCGTGCAACTGTGACTTCAGCCAGAAGATGGCTGGTCCTTGAATCACAGGATGGGCTGCACGGCCCTGGACCCTGGATGGCCCCGAACTCGGCAGCAGTGGTTTGGAGCTATGCCCTAGGTTTTTCCATCTCCCTCCACCCTTTTACCTGCCTGACCTCTGACTCGCTTTGTTTCTTTTCCCGTTTCCAGCCCCATATTCAGTGGACTTGACGGGAGAGTTCGGCTTTCCCTTTTCATCGCTCCCCGGGACAGAGGCCTGCCCTCATCCCGGGCTGTCTCTGCTACTTGGTGCGCTTGCGTTGACGGTGCTGCTGAGTCGTCACGTGACCTTTGCTGGCTCCTGAGGGGCCTCTTCATTCTGCTTAGTCGGAGAGGAGGGAAAGGCGCTCAGAAGCACAAGTCAGGGGAAGGGCGCTGAGCTTGCGGTGCTTTCCGAAATCTCACAGAGTTGAGAATCTCAGACTCCAAATATGTCCCTTCCTTCATTTCTTCTGGGGGAAATTTTGGTTCCTTTCTAGTATAAACAAGAGGGGTCTTTATGAGAGCTCTGCCTCTGGCTTTGATGAGACTACATGTATTTGAGCAAATCATTTGCCTTCTCGGTGCATCTGACTCCTGGTCCACAGAGCAGACTCAGTGCTTTCCGATGCTACATAACGGTTTCCAGCTGAAGTTCTGTCATCGCTCACGGGAGTGCGACAGGTACGGTACAGACGTTACGAACCCCTGTACCGGCTTTGGCATCTAATGAAGCATATTTGGGTTCTTTTTTGCACCTTGGTGACCTCATTTGTAAAATGAGGGTAATGTAGGTCCTTAATACTTTCCATAAATCCCTTGGGGCCAAATATGTGCAGGCATTTGCATTTTTTTCAGGTTTCTGGGTTATGCCTGTACCAAAGAGAACATGCCATTCCCGCTAGGGTCTGGGGCAACGTCCTGCAATCTAATACAATAATGTTTCTGAAATAAAACATACTGACATTCTCACTAAGTGGGATTTTTAAAAAAAGACTATATGTAGCTTCCTATCAGTTTAGGTAATGCTTTGCTGTCAAATGAATTATAAAAACAACCTTTCGTTTTGAGACCTTCTGGTATTCAGGATTGTGGGTAAGTTGTGGACTTTGGTAGTGACTGTGTTGTCTGAAACAACGGAATAAACTCAGATTGGCCAGTGTGCAGCTTCGGTTTATTTTGGAATGGCCGAGGAGTGCCCTGGGTCGGGGGAGGGTTCCAAAGAGCTGATGCAAGTCAACCTCTCATAGTTGGCATGGATGCCAGCAACCCCAGAGGACTGAACTTTCATGTTCAGAAGGATACAGGGACCTTCCCAGATGTTGGTGACTTATGTTGTGGTTTGACTTCTAGACAGAAAAAAAATTATCCCACTTCAACTGCATCCTTGAATCTGGCTATACATGCATGCTACACAGTTTTATTTCTTGGAAAGTATAACCCAAAGTTGTTGCAAAAATACACAACAATGTCATAGGTTTGCCTGATTGAATGTGATACTGTGTAACGCAGACGGCACGGAGGGCGGTCCTTGGTAACTCAGTACGTGTTAGCTGTGTGGTATGTTGTTATTATGATTATAGGTGTTAATAATAAGTAACACTGCTTATTCTTGTGCCAAATAAGATGATTTATACCTAAATTTGCCTCTTATGTTTTAAAATACTGGTAACAAGGAAGGAAGTTATATTCTTGTATTTTTAAAAGCTTGTCTTAGATTTTCCCCAGATTTTTGACTCAGTGACCTTGGTGAAGTCATGTGCCCTCTATGATGGTTAATTTTTTTGTGTCAACTTGGCTGCGCCATGGTGTCCAGATACTTGGTCAAACGTTATTCTGGATGTTTCTCTGAAGGTGGTTTTGAATTAGAGTGACATTTAAATTAGTGGACTTTGGGGGAAGCAGATTGCCTTCCCTAATGTGAGTGGGCCTCGTCCAGTCAGTTGAAGGCCTGGATAGAACAAAAGCTTGCCCCTCTCCCCTCCCCCACCCCTCTTGGCCCCTTGCAGCCCCTGCACTGGCAGCCCCAGCAAGAAGGAATTCTGCCAGCAGGTGAGCAGGTGAGCATGTGGCCCTTGGACCCAGGCTGCAGCATCAGCTCTTCTCCAGCCTTCTGGTCTACCCTGCACATGCAGGATTTGCTAGCCTGCATAATTGTATGAGCCAGTTCATTAAAATCTTGCTGTATCTTTACACACACACACACCCTATTGGTTCTGTTTCTCTGGAGACCCTGACAAGTACACTGTCTATTGACCTCATTTGGTTTCTTAATTTATATGGTAAGAGAGAGGAGGAGGATGCACTCCATGGTTTCCTTTAACAGTGTGAGAGGTTCTTTGGACCTGGGGTTGGCAAATTGTGTAAGATTCCTCTGGACATCATTTGGGAGGACAAGGTAGGAAGGGGAGGGGGCCTTGGGGGGGTGGAGACCTGGGCTCAGTTTAGAGCCAGTGATGGCCTGAGGGGCAGCCACATGGAAGTATCCATCCAGTGGGCGCTTGGGCTGTGGTTGTCGCAGGAGCATAACAAGAACGCAGGATGTAAGAACCTACCTGCAGGGTCCCTAGTGCTCCTCCAGGAGTCTTTCTGGCCTCCGGCCCCGGAGGGAGCCCTGCAGCTGGGCCTCCACTGCCGGAAGTGAAGACGCCTCCTCCGAGTCCTGGAGACTGTGGCCACAGCCTCCCGCCTCTCCAGATGTGAACAGCTAGGCAGGATGATTCCTGAGTGGTTCCGTGTCCCCTGATGCGTTTCGGTCACTCTCCTGAGCCCAGGATTCTCTGGCAGGACCGGGCCTCCACTTGCCTGCGGTCTCCTCCTGCTGAGCCCGAGGCACAGGGGGAGGTTTGAGCTGGAGCAGTTGACTCTTGCTGTTCCCTTAGGTACCAGTCACACAGCAGTAGCCATGCTTACTGATGCTTGTTTAGTGTTTGTCAACCCAGTAGGAAGCCACCGGCCCCATGTAACTATCAGCTTTACAATGAATTAACATTAAATAAAATTGAAAGTTTAATTCTTCAGTCACACCAGCCACATTTCCAGTGCTCAGAAGCCACATGTAGTTAGTGCCCCCCGTGTTGGGCAGCAGGGGTAGAGACCTCTTCCGTCATCACAGAAACCTCTCTGGGTCAGCCACGTGCGTCTAGAGCTGCGTGTGCGACCTCCCACGTGCTCCTGCAGTGCTCTGGGGTGGGGATGAGGACCCTCGCTTTTTAGGTGAGGATGTTGGGGCTCAGGATGAATAGCTGGCCCCAAATCACAGGTCATAAGTGTCAGAGGTGGGAACTCAAAACCCGTGTCCAGATCCTCCTGGAGCCCTGAGGAGCCCACTGTTTGGATTGGCCAGCCTGTGGGCTGGGGTGAGTCTTCCCTCGCTGCGGGCCAAGGGTGCATCCCTGGGTGGGAAGGTAGGGAAGGGGGTGCACATGTGGAGGGGAGCACAGGGGGCTGAGAAGGATGAGCCATCTGGGTCTGTCTGGTGCAGCACAGGGAATTGGGGGCGATGGCATGGCGTCCCCGGGTTTGGCAGTGCGAGGTCAGGGGTCTTTGCCAGGGTGGGCTCAGTGTTGGGGGTGGGAAAAAGCTAGACTTCTGGGCTTTGAGGATTGAGTGGTGGTGAGGGTGATCAGGGGAAGAGCAGAGGGGGATGCTGGAGGGGGAGGAGCAGAGAACACAGGGCATTTTTAGGGGTGAGGAGGCCGGATGGACCCTGTTGATGGACTTAGGTAAGGACTGTCTGCGGGAGCCAGGCTGGGAGTGACTTTAGGGGGGATGCTGGCCACCGTGAGAACCCGTTCTGCCTGAACAGGCAGCCGTCCTGCTTTCCCAGGTGACTGTGGCCGGGAGGCTGTATTCACTGTTGCCAGATTCCAGACATCTGCATTTTTCTGTGGAACATTCCTGATTATAAACATTTAAAAAATAACATGGTTACTCCCTCCCTAAGAAGTGTCTGCCCCCTTGCAGAGAAATGTGAATGTATTTAATGCCACAGAACGAATGGTACACTTAAAAGTGGTTAAAATGGTAAATTTTATTCTGTGTATTTTACCCCTTACCCAGAAGCACGCACCCGCCAGCACACGTCCCTAGGCCACTTTGGCACCCAGGCTGCGAGCTTGTGCTCCTGGGCTGGGGGACGGAGCCTTACAGAGAGTCCTCGTAGGGATCTGCAGCCCGGGCGCACCCTGGAACAGCTAAGTTAGAACGGTGCGGGGCGGGACCCAGGCACCAGCATTGTTGAAAATGAACCGGTGATTCCTGTGTGCGGGCAACGTTGAGAGCGTGGAAGTACAGTACAGAAGATGAATCACCGAGAGGATAAGGAGGCAGGGAGGAATGGCATAAGACCACAGGTGTGGGCAGCCGCTCTGCTTCTGGGACTGGGATGTGTGCAGATTCTGTTTAAAATTCGGGGCATGAAGCTAATGCCGCAGGGAGAACAGAGACTCCATCATGTCCAGTACATGAGCTCAACTCCTCAGCTTCTCCAGTTGTCACATGGGAGGAGCCGTGTGCCTGCCTGGCCACATCGTCACGTGTCTTTGTGGGTCTGCAAATCTGTCTGCTCCTTAGGAGCCGGTCTGAGACAAATGTGTTGTAAAGCATGCAAGTCGTAGTTGGTAATGACAACCTTTTAGGAATCGCTGTACCTTTTGTCCCCACTCCACCGCCAAAGAAGTCACAGATTCACTTTGGAGAAAACAGCAAATTAGAGAAATTTATTTGTGGGCAAAGAGATCAATCAGGAACAAGATGAAAGTCTAACCATATAGAGCCACTACCAAAGCTGTCGGTGAGCTGAGCAAGTCCACAGTATTTTCTGAATCTGGATGGTTATTTCAAAAAATATAATTATCACTTTGAGTACCAAAAAGTTAAAAATTCGGTAATTATCAACTATTCAGAGAGAGAGAGACCAGAGGTCTTCCTAGAGGAGCATTTTTATTAAAGGGGAGTGTATTTGTGTGTACTGAAAATCAGAGAAGGTTTTGAATAATTCAGTTGCATTTCCCCCCTGAATTGAAGGCAGTTTGAAGTGGTGTAAGCTCCGTGCCTAAAATATTAGTTTAATATGAGGACGAGCCCCTTTCCAGCACAAAGCTGCGGCTCATCCGGCTTCCCTTGTAATCAAAAGCAATTGTCTGTGAAACAGCATTGCGGTACTTTGATTCAGTTGGTTTTGGACCAGATTCTAATCAAGAGATGCAAATGCTTTCTTGTCAACAGTTTCATCGGCTTCGACGTGTTTGCCGAGGGAGATTCATATTGATTCCCTGTAATTTAAGATGCTCTGCTGGGCGTGTGGTATACAATCCTCGAGGCTGGGAGGGCGCCGGCAGCTGCGATTCTGCGCGCTGGGTCAGCTGCTGGTTTAAGAAGGAGCCAGGGAATCTAGTAGCCGCAGGAAGACTGTTGCTTGGTGATGGGGGCCTTTGGGGATGAATTCTCATTGAGCCTCAAACCTAAGCAGTGAAAGAAGCTTATGAAAATGAGGCCCGGATAGGGACACCTTTTCAGAAACGGAATAAGTGTGTGAGGAAATGTTCGGAGAGCACATGGGGTTCAGATATGCAGCCAAGATATTTTTTAAAAATTGGCCTTGTTAACAGAGTCCATCGCCAACTGCCTGTACCCAGGGAAGTAACCCCAGCAGACTCTGAGGAGGGGGTGGGGGTCGCCGATGGGGAAGAGGTTTGGATTCGACTTGTTGGCGGTGGGAGTGGAGGAGTCAGTGAACTGGGGTCACCGTGGGATGGCGGTTGGGTCTTCTAATCCTGAGCGCCCACAGGGGCTAGGCAGCGGGTGCAAGTGCAGGGTCCGGCTGGGAGGCCGAGCGTGGATGGGAGCCCCCTCGCACCTTCTGTTGGCGTGACCGAGAGGTGGGCGGGGGCTGAACTGGGGAGTGTGTACTTGGCCTTGTAGAGGGCTGCTGGGTAGGGACTCTCGGCCCTCGAAGCCAGGTTGCCTCATTTTCCAACTTAAGCTGGGAATCTGGATGATTTCTGGGAAATTCCCTGATTTATGTGTGTTGATCCCGAGTTTAAATCATTGCATTGTGACTCAAATGAAACACCTCTGTGGGACACAGTTGGCCCGTGCGTCTGTGGCCTCTGCCCCCGCCCTTCTGTCTTCACCAGGGCTTGTGTGGAAGGAGGGCCCCAGAACCTTCTCCCGCCTAAGAGGCTTCACTGAGCTATTCATTCATTCGACATTTGTTGACTGACCCTCTGAGCCAGCACCGGCGGCTTGCAGGCCCGGGGAGTTCTGGGCAGGAAGATGCTAGAGGCCTGGGACTTTGAAAGGAGCTGGATGTTCTTAGAAGAACGTCTTTCTGTGTGATGAGAGGAAGTCCCTCTGGGAGAAAGGGTGTGATACTGGCAAGCTCAGCTGTGGTGAGAGAGTGCAGGGCTCCTGGGTTGCTCGAGAAATAGGGTCGTGCCCTATGGACAGGAGGGAAGCAACTCTTTGCTGAGAAGCAGCTCGATCACGTTCACATATTTAAAAGATGACCGTCTGCTCCCGGGAGAGGGCTTGGCTAAGGGCAGCAGGTGGGCCAGGGCATGTTTAATGTAAGTGCTAGGCTTTTAAAAATTAGACTCTGGTTTATTTAAGACTACAGCCCTGTTAACGCGTGCGGTTAGGGTCTGTGCCGCGGTCGGTCGTCTGGAGGACGTGCGTGAGCATCATGGGGCCAGCTGGTGCTGGATGAGCGCTGGACCTGACTTATGAGGATGTTTTCTGTTTTATTCCTGTCGAGGTGAGGTAGCAGTTATGAAACTCAGGTGTGACTTCATTTTTCATAACGAATTGAATTTTGACTTTTAGTTTTCTCCCTGCTCTGAGCTGGCAGGAGATTCAGTCTTAGCTTTTTCTTTTTTTTTTCCCACCGTTTCCTCCCTCCTTCCTCTTTGTGCAAATGTCCTGGGGTTGGAGGCAGCCCCAGGTAGGAGGACGCCCCCCTGGTCCCGGGTCTCAGGCCCACAGTGTGTCTTCAGGTTAGATGCTCTGCCTTGTCTTCTGCACCGGGACCTGTGCATCCTGGGAGCCCAGCCTGGGAGCCCAGCTCTTCCTTCCTGCGCGTTGCTGCTCTGGAGCGAGGATGGCACAGACTGCGCTGCTTCCTGGAACCGCAGCCCTCTCTCCTTTTCAGGCCTGAGAGCTTTGAGGGGAAGCCTTTCAGTTGCCCACCCCACTTCTCTGTAGTCCTGACGGGGCTCCTCCACTCGCCTGGAACCCTTTTCTCCTCCAGGGGTTTAAGGACTTGGAAACGAAGCCAGGAGGGAGGTGTCTCACCAGCAGCACCTGCTCCCCGTGGAGTCGTGAACCACCCCTGAGAGCAGGAAGCGTGCAGCCAGCTACCTGCTTGCGGGGAGGCAGGCAGAGAAAGGGAAAACAGGAAGGAAATGAATATTTCAACAAGTGCTTTTCCACAGTGGCACGTTGATGTAACTGTGTGGTTTTAGAGCCAAAAGGGAGCAGATACGAGAGGCTGTGGGGAAGGAGGGGAGGAGGAGGAGGAACCAGGACCTGCTGGGCTGAGCTGCCGTTACCAGCTGATGAGAACGAAAGGGGAGCGGGCTGGGACAGAGGAGGGGCAGAGGGACAGGAGGTGGTCTGTGACAGCTGCACGGGGGCCAGAACCCAGGAGAAGATTTGGTCTGGGATGTGGCCTCCGGTGTCCTGGGCTTCCCGGCCCCAGCTGGATTTTCTCACCCCCCTGGGGAGAGGGGTGCCCAGCTCTGTAGGACGGTGTTTACAGCTTTCAGTTAAGAAAGGAGGAGATTCTTGGTCATCCGGGGCAGGCTACCCTGCCCTCTCCTGAGGGTGAGCAGAACAGTCTTGAACTGCCTGCTCTGGGTGGAGGGTCCCCGGGAGGCAGGAGGGGAGAGCGGGGCCTGCCTCGGCCTCCCTGTCCACGGGGAGCAATGCCTGCATGTTGTTAGCGTTGAGAACTGTGAACACATTCCACGCCTGTCACATTTCCAGGAAGGTGCTAATGAATGTTTCTTTTATGATTGTATTTTCGGCAGTTCCCAGCCTCCCCTGTAGCTTGGCTTATGCCTGGACGTTCCCAGGCCTCTGTTTGGCTGCCCCTCTGGTGCCCATCTGGGCTCTTGGAGGACTCTGGTCCTGGTCGCCGCTAGCAGCCCCTGTCCACCGGGCAGAGCACTTACACCATGGCCGTGAAAGCCAGTGTTACTTACTTAGTGGCCTCCACTCCCCTTACTGGCTGGGAGCTCTTTGAGGGTAGGGGCCATCCTGCTGTGCTCTGCACGGAGGTGGGAGAGCTGTCCCAGTGACCAAGGGTCACCAGAGCCGAGACCCCAGGTGACTTTGCCCACCCGCGTTCTGGGTCCTGCCTTCTCTTTTCTTCCCAGAGACCTCACACGTCAGTAACCTCCTGTGTTCCTCCTTGAAAGCAAAACCCTCCCTGCCCTCCTCCCCCATCACCACCCTGATGCTCCGCCCCATCCTTGCCCTGTGGACACTTCTCCTCTCCTGCTTCCTTCCCTCCTCATGCCACAGCCCTTGGCACCTGGCATGAACACTACTCATCTGCCCTGTGAGGGTCTCTTACAACTTGTTTGACCCAAAACCGATGGAACATTTTTAGGCCTTTTCACTCAGCTGGTCTACAACATCTGGCAGACCAGCGCCTCCCACAAATGCTGGGTTCTTCGGGGTTCCGTCCACAACTCCAGGTCCCACTGTTTGTGCCCCTGAGCCCCTAGCTGTCCTTTCTCCATCTGCTCTGTGGACGTCTCCTCCACTTAAAGGGTTCATTCCTGAGCCCACTTCTCTTTTCCTTCGACCTCCTCGCCCTGGGTGGTTTTTTCCCCCTTTATCTGTTTCCATGGGGTAAATAACCACCTGCAAAGTTGAAACTTCCAGGTAGACATTTCCAGCCAGTATCTCTTAACTTATCACCAGATTCCACATGGCCCATCACCTTCCAACATTTTGACTTGAAAATCTCCCACACGTGGCTCAGCATGTCGCAGCCATTCTTCCGGCTGACTTTCCCGTCTGGCTGGTGCGCATCGCCATCTGAGAGACCCGTTCACTAAGCCAGCACCTGGGGGTCAGCCTTGACCTCGGATCTGAGCCACCAGCAGCTGCTGCTGTTTGACATCCTAAGTGGCTGTGAACCTGCCCACCCCCTTTTTCTCAGCTGCCCCCTCCGGGAGCCTCCCCACGTTTCTCCCTCCTTCCCGCCTTGCTGCATCGTATCCCATCTTTCAGGATACATGGAGTGGCTTTCAGTTTTCCAGGTCTGAGCCTTTGTTCATGCTTTCCTTTCTTCCTGGAATACTTGTCATCGGACTTCGGCTCTTGGTGAGTGAGGCGGAGTCACTGGCGAGGCTGAAGAGAGGAACGACATGTTCTGAAGTGTAGTTTAGATTCTCCTTCTAGCTGAAGGATGGAGAACAGACTGGAGGGTGGGACCTCAGAGACCACGTAGCGGGCTGTTCCAGGGGTCCTGCTGAGAGAGGATGGTGGCTCGGACTGGTGGCGGGTGTGGAGGTGGGGAGAGCTGGTCCGATGCCAGATCTGTTTTTGAAAGGATCCCTGACAGAACTTGATGACAAGTCTTGACCGCAGGTTTCTCGCCCTGAGCTTGCTGCCACCTGAAATGCGGTGGACAATGGGTGGAGCAGGTTTGGAGAGAGGTGGTGTGGGTGGGAAAGTCAGCAGCTCAGTTTTGTGTGTTAAGTTTGTGATCTGTTCAACATCTACATGGGTGGGCAGAGAAACCCCCCCCAAATTGTCCATGTCTTAATTCCTGGAACCTGAGAATGTGGCACCTCACGTGGCAAAAGGGACTTTAAATTCCTAGAACCTGAGAATGTGGCTGCTCACCTGGCAAAAGGCACTTTATTAAGGATCTTGGGATGGGGGATGACGCTGGCTTATCCTGGTGGGCCCAGTGTATATATACACAGAGGTCCTTGTAAGAGGCGGGTAGGCCCATCCAAGTCAGAGAAGAGGTGTGGTGGGGGTGATGTGCTTTGAAAACCGAGGAGGGGCAGCAAGCCAAGCAGTGCAAGTGGCCTTGGCACATGTTCTTAAATCCGTTTTTCCAGGTTCTAGCTGGAAAAGGCAAGTTAATAGAGTCTCTCGAAGGAACGCAGCTCTGCCCACACCTCGATTTTAGCTCATAAGGTCCATTTTGGACTTCTGACTTCTAGAGCTGCCAGGTGATAGATTGGTGTTGCTCTAAGTCATTAAATTGTGGCACTTGGGTACAGAAGCAATATGAATTCCGTGGAGATACGCTGGAGATACGGAGTAGGTGGTCTTATCAACAAGTCTGGGATCCAGGGACAGCTTACCTTCCTTACCTTTAGCTGTTACTCATCACAAGTCAAACTCACGATGCTCGTTTGGCAGCCTCGGCTGTCCTTGCCAGTAAACGTTCTGGGAGCAGTTCTTAGAGAGCAGGCAAAACAGATCCCACAAAGTGCGCAGTGTAAGCTTCCTGCCCCTTGTTGGGGTCTCATGCCCACTCCACCATCCGTAGACTATGTACCCATTTACTACATGCTTTTTGCTTTATACGTAATTTTAAAATCTGTTGCAGTGTGGTTTCAGATCATAACAAAACAGGAGAAGTTATCTTCTGAGGCAGAAACAGTGATAGCTGCAAGACATAATACTTAGCTAAGAGCAGGAAAAGATGCAGGAAAAATTAAAATAAAAGGGAGAGGCAAAGACTCCAGCATAGTTGTATTTGAGCTACCCCAGTTTAGGGGCAAAAAGATTTTTAAACCATAGTGATTAATCCTTAAGACCACCGCTTTGTTTTAGCATTAGTCCAATGACGGATGTTCATTCAAAATGATCAACCTAAGTCAACGTGGAAATACTAAGTTATTTTTGATGCACTCTGTTTAAGAAGGTAGGTAATTACACAATATATTTTGCAAACGGTTGACATAATTTGAACTTTTATGTGCATTGGCTGTTAGATGTGCTTCAGTTGGTAGAAAATTAGCTTGTGAAACACTTAGTTCCCCAGTGAGGCCCGAAGTGTCACTGAGCATCAGCTGTGGATAAATTCACAAACAGTAATGTGAGTACTTAGATATTTAAAGATCAGGCTCTAATTGTGCATCGGCTCCGTTGGGAGGGTCTTTCCCTGTGGAACTGTAAATGACTAAAAGCAGAGGTAAAGGAGCCTGAGAAGAACAACCCACTCCCCAAAGTAGACCCAGAGCAGCAGCTTTGTCATAGCAGTTGGGATGGAGAAGCCTTTTTTCTTTCATCTTTAACAGTTACACCTGCTTGCTGGGTACCAAGCACTCTTCTAAGTCCTTCATATCTACTAACTGATTTAATTCTTATAGCAATAACTCAGAGAGTTAGGTACTGTCATTATTCCCATTTTACAGATGGCAGAACTGAGGCATAGAAAGATTAAGTAACTAACTCAAGTTCAGCCAGCTGGTCAACTTAGATTCAAATCCAGGGAGTCTGTCTCCGGAGTCCATGCTCTTAACTGTGCTCCCTGCTGGCCTCCATGGGTCTTTTCAGCTATGCTTGTTTTCTTTTTTTTAAATTGAAATGCAGTTGATTTACAATATATTAATGTCAGACGTGCAGTATATATACACAGTAGTGAGTCAATATTTTTACAGATAACACACCATACAAAGTTATTATAAAAGACGGACTGTATTCCCTGTGCTGTGCATTACATCCCCGTGACTTACTTGTTTTATAACTGGTAGTTTGTACCTCTTAATCCCCTTCATTTATTTAGCCCCTCTGGTGACCGCTAGTTCTCTGTGAGTCTGTTTTGTTATACTTGTTCATTTGTTTTGTTTTTCAGATTCCACATATAAGTGAAAATATATAGTATTTGTCAGACTTAATTTCACTAAGCTTAATACCTTCCATGCCCATCCATGTTGTCTCGAATGGCAAGATTTCATTCTTTTTTATGGCTGAGTAATATTTCAGTGCGCGCGCATGCGCGCGCACACACACAATCTTCTTTATCTATTTATCTGTTGATGGCCACTTAGGTTGCTTCCATATCTTGGCTTTTATAAATTATGCTGCTGTGAACGCTGAGGTGCATATATCTTTTTGAATTCATGTTTTTGTTTTCTTTGGATAAATACCCAGGAGTGGAATCTCTGAGTCCTGTGGTAGTTTTATTTTTAATTTTGGGGAGAACCTCTATACTGTTCCCCACAGTGGCTGCCCCCCCCCCCCCACTTTCCCACCAGCAGTGTGGGAGGGTTCCCTGTGCTTTTGGGTCGCCTCGCATGTGCTCCTGTGCCTCCTCAGTGCAGCTCTCCCAGGAGGTGTTTGTGTTTCTCCTTCACTGTCTGTCCTGGTTCACATCCGCCTGTCGTCTGGTCTGGGCCGCCTGTTGTTCTGCTCTTGTGGTTTCTGGCCCTGGCTCCAGTCCGCACCGGACTGCCTAGCCCAATGTCACTCTTGTTTACAGGTAGGCCGGGGCTTCCCACTTCTGCAGAGTAGAGGCCAGCCTCCTTAGCATGACGTTTGCATCATTCAGGATCTTGGCTGTGAGCAAGAGAAATCTCCTCTGAAAAGGAAGGGAAGGAAGCAGGAGAGGAAGGCTGTGGCTCATGCTTGGGCACCGGGCAATAGCCCAGGAGCGTGCGCAGCTGGGGAGGCGGGGTGGGCTGCCCAGCGGGCCTCTGCTGCTGCCCTGGGCGCTCCCCCTACCACCCCCCCGAGGGCTGTGGCTGCTGCAGTTACTGCTCATGGGGGCCACTCACATCTAATCTCACTGTCTCTGGGTCAAGTGCTCAAGAGTCAAAGTCCCAAGTGAAAGCATCCATTTGATCAAGCCCAGGTCACTTCCCTAGAGGGACCAGGGGATGAGGGACTCCGTCCTTTTGTTTCTTTAATGGATGGCAATTCCCTGCCTCCACCCAGACTGACAGCATGGACAGTTACCCAAAATGGGGAGCTGGTTTGGATCCAGAGAGCCAAAAACAGTAACAGACATCCTCACAGCAATGTTGCTTAAACATTTTTGTCTGCAGTCCTGCAAGGGTACACATGGCCCTCTGCACACACACACTCACATGCACACACACACACACATGCACACACACACAGGCTTAACTGCAAAAAGTTGCAGGAAACAATACATACACATGGAAATGTGATAAACTCATCTTCTCTATTTTGTTCTCATTTTTTAAAATGCAGGTCATATGTCACTAAATTGATTCCAGTTTGAAAATCTTGCCCTGTAACATTCTCCATGTAGTATATTCAAAATACTCTCAGTGAATAGTTTTATGCACGAAATGCTTGTTTCTACACTTGACAAACCTCTTCACAATTCTGGTCTTTACACGAACGTTTGCAAAGTCCATCTGTGAAGAAAGGCACTTATTATCTTGACAACAAAGTGGGCAGAAAAAGAAGTAGGAGGGGGAGGGGCAGGGGAGGAGGAGAAAACATGAATTTGTTGTGTAATAAAAGCAGATATTTGTAGTTTCCAAACAGAACATCCAGTCATATAATCAGAAACTCCCGAGCATGCTGTCCAGGAAAATCTACATCTGTGATAGTTGCTAGAGACTAATGGAATTTTAATTTTTGGTGTCTGTTAACCAGACATGTTTTTTTCGTCATACTTGGACTGAGAAGCTGCCCTGGGGGACGCTCTTTGCTGGATGTTAGGAATGATTCAGAGGTGCCTGGGCTGGGCTCCGGGACTCAAGGAGATCAAAGTCTAGTTGAGAAGAAAGGACACGAGTACAGAAAGTAGTTGTGCCGGGTAGAAAGCGACAAGGATCCTGAGACAGGGACAGAGAAAACGCAGAGGAATGTGGGTGCCCAGTTCCTGATGAGCAGGAAGGAGGATGGACATCAGGGGACGTCTCTGTCACCGGTGTCCTCCTGGTGCAGCCCACGCGGCTGTGGGCATCGTCACAGGCTGTAGACCAGAAGGGCTTTGATGCGGTCAGGATGCCCGTCTTGGTACCTCCTTGTTCCTCGCACTGGGCCATCTTGGTGCAAAGTAGGTGCTCGACAGGTGTGCATGAGTGAATTAGCCTGTTGTGGCAGCAGAACGCTGTGGCCGGTGGTGAGGGCTTAGCCGCGAGCCTAATGACAGAGGGCCCTGCACCACCCCCGTGGCGTCGAGATATGAGTGGAGCTCTGGGCAGGGGAAAGCCAGAGCGCGGCTGGAATTCACAGACGTGGCTTGGATGGCAGTGCTTGCCCACCCCTCAAACTGAAATCACAAGTTTTGTCTGTGACCCAGCAAAGTTTTGTTGAGTGTCTGCAAAAAGTCTGGAAAAGGGTCTATGGATGCTCCAAGGCAAGGACCCTGCCGTAAGGAGCAGCCAGGTACTGTGAATAGAGAGGGGCGGGGCAGGGTGGGGGATGAGGCATCCACAGAAGTAACTGAATGACACGGGCAGAAAGGGAGATGTGCAGGAGTGAGGCGCGAGCCGAGAAAGTGTCGGCCGGACGCCTCTGGCCGCAGTCCTGTAGGGAACTGGGCTTCGGCAGGTGTGAACCGGGCGTGTTACGGTCTGCGTGTTACAGCTGTCTAGTAGGGACCCCAGTGTCTTGCAGCCCTGCTTCTTCCTACCCCAGATTAACCGAGTGCTCTTAGCTGAGTACATCGTGTTCATCCGAGGACTTCCCGGACTGCTGAGACGCTGCTCAGCACAGAATCTGCTCTCTAGGAACATGCAGCGCAGAGATCCTGCTGAAGGCAACAGTGCTGTGTCATCTGTTCTTTCAAAATGAAGCTATTTCTGTGTCCTGGAAGATGGCCCATAGTAACAATTCCTTTTTTTTTTTTTTTTAAATCTGATTATAGCCAATTCTTTTAAAGATGAGATTCTGCCCAGGGGATGTTTTCACCAGTCCCTTACTAGATAGGGAGTCAGTCTCTGGAACAGAGGCTAAATATTTATTTGGTGTTGATGAGCTGTGCAAACTGTAGAATGGAGAGCAGGGTGGTGACTAACCAGACTAACCAGAGGGGAGGCGGAGCTGAGGTTCAGAGTGGGCGGGGTAGAGGGCCGGGAAAGTGGAGGATGCTCAGAGCTGCTCCAAGAGTCAGATGCAGACGCGGGCCCTCTGCCCCGGATGCTGGTGGGAACGAGCCAAAGCAAACAACAGCAAAACTCGTTCTTACGCCTGCAGACAGTGCCCCTTCTGTGGCCCAGTCAACGAGGTAGCAGTGGGTCTGTGCGTATATTTTTACTGCAGTAATGTAATATTACTACCATTTATTTAATTTACATCGCGTGATAGGTGTGTTACAGACCTTACCTGTCGCTCCCACAGCAACCCTACAAGCCACTGCTATATTCAGCTGCATTAAAATGCAGATGAGGAAACAGGATGAGATAAGTGAGTGACTGCACAGACAGAGGGTGGCAGAATGGGACTCAAAGCAGAGCGTGTCGCATTCCCCTCCCTCTTTCCAGATGACTTGCTTTATGTTTATGGTGGTCATACAGCATTCTGAGAGGCCTCACAGCAGCCAGATCTTTATTTTTAGAAAAGTTTTAAATTGAAGTGTGGTTGATTTGCTGTGTCAGTTTCTGATGTACAGCACAGCGATTCAGTTACACACACACACACACATTCTTTCTTTGTATTTTTCACTTTAGAGTATTACAAGCTGTTGAATACAGTTTGCTGTGCTGTACAACAGGGCCTTGTTGTTTACCTATGTTGTGTGTAGTAGTTAATAACTGCAAACCCCAAACTCCTAATTTATTCGTTCCCCTCCTTTCCCCTTTGGTAACCATAAGCTTGTTTTCTATGTCTGCGAGTCTGTTTCTGTTTTGTAAATAAGTTCATTTGTGTCATTTTTTAGATTCCATATATGAGTGATATCACATGATGTTTGTCTTTCCCTGTCTGGCTTACTTCACTTAGTGTGATTATCTCTAGGTCCATCCATGTTGTTGCAAATGGCATTATTTTATTCTCTTTTATGGCTGAGTAATATTCCATTACATATATATGTATATATATATGTATATATACCACATCTTTATCCAGTCACCTGTTGATGGATATTTCGGTTGCTTCCCTGTTTTGGCTGTTGTAAACAGTGCTGCTGTGAACTTTTGGGGTATTTTTTCAAATCAGAGTTTTTCCTGGATATGTGGTTGGGCAGATCTTTATTAACTCTTTCCCAGTAGTGATGCTAGAGGACCGTCCTTCCAGGTAGCACAATATCTGATAGAACACGCTGGATAGTTTGGAAGCATCCTGAGTAGATACTGCACAGGCAGCTGGAGAATCTTAAAATTTTATTCCTCTGAATCAAAATCCACTACCCTTTTCTGAAATTGTGACTACATTTTCCTAACAGCGTGGCCTTCCTTCAACACCCTCCTGTTGAGTTGAGAGCACTGTCTCCTTCACCTGCTCAGGTCTGCTGTCCTCTGAACAAACCAGAAATACTAGTGTTTTTCCTCCTGCTGATTCAGCGTCAGCTTCAGATGTCCTGTCATCTCAGTACCAACAGCCAATCTGTTGAGTTTCAAGGCATCTAAGACCACCATCTCCTCAGATCTCTTAAATTTTAAATTTAAATGTAAAATGAAAAGTCACTCGTCATCGATCGTTTCAATGAGTTTGGAGCTTTAGATCTTCATTAAAATGATTGAAGTCTTCGTACTTTTCTTCAGTTTTCTTTAAACATCCCATGAGAAAATGGTGCTTTAAAAATATTTAACTTTTAATTTATTATAGTGGTAAAAGTCTGGTAAGAAGAAACTGCAGTCCTTTGCCCACCTTTCCTCATTCCACATCCTACTCCTCAGAGGCAACCGATTTCTAATCATTTTGCTGTTTCTTCCTCTCCCTCTGCTTCTGTTTCCCTTTTGGACATCAGCAAGCGGTTTCTCGTCACACAAAAGAGAGGTCGGTCGGCTCCCTTATTGCACACTTCCACTGTTGCCCTTCCCAGCCCTCCAAAATTGGGGTAAAGAAACTTTTTACAGGATTATAGTACATGTAATTTACAGAAGGTCCCCTTAGTACCCTGGGACAATTCATCCACAGGGGACAGTGCTCGCTGCTGCCCGGCAGTCGTTCCCTTGCCCTCCTTGCTGGCTGCAACCTGATTTTGTTCTGATGTCCACGTCTTTGCCGCTTGACTCAGTAATGTCTGATGATGCCAAGTCGGCTGTCATGGCCTCGTTCTCTGCCCTGTGAGGGGCAGCCTTATCCGTGCTTCTGGAAAGTTTTCTTAGTTCTCAGAGAGACAGACTCCCCTGTCACCTGGAGAAAAGAGTGACCAGAGCCTGCAGAACACTCACTCAACACGCCTGTCCCGGCCCAGCAGGACCACCGGGGGCCCCTTCTCACAGACCTGCCTCCCATCCGAACCGGTTCATCTCTGGGCCTGGGCCCCACCCTTGCTTTCTTGGGGTTTTCTTTCGGTTCCCCTGTCCAGGATCTCCTGTCTTCTTCATTTATGTATTCGTTTTGCAGAAGCATCCTCTTTATAGAGGTTTGGCAGATGTTTATATTTGAATTATTGTGTGATTGAAAATGAATTTATGTTCACACTTGATTTGAGATTTTAGCAAGATGTGGAATTCTAGGTGAAAATCATTCTTTGTTTGAGTGTTACCAGTTCTCCCTGACTTCAGATATTTGTCATCACTGTTCGGGGATCTGTTGCCACTGATTCTGTTTCTCTGTGATCTGTTTTCTCTCTCTGGAACTTCTCATTATTCCCAGGGCACCGGGGTATGTGATGCTGTGCTTTGCAAGAGACCACACTTTATTTTCTAGGCCCTCAGTGGGCCCTTCTAATCTGGACATGTGTTCTTCAGTGCTGAGAATTTTCTTGTTTTGTTTCTTTAAGTAATTTCCTCCTTTGTTTGCTCTGTTCTTTTTACCCCCTGTATTTCTATTAGAACTTAGAGCTCCTACATTGATACACTAATTATTCTTTTATAGTTTTTCCTTGTTGGGGGTTCTAATTTCTGAGACTAATCTAATTTCTAGATTTTATCCTTAAAACCTTCTATTGATTTTTGCATTTTTGTCATATTTTTAATTTCTATGAGCTCTTACATTTTTTCAGACTATCCCTTTCGATCGCATCTTATTCTTGTTTTGTGGGCATTCTTCTCTCTCTGAAGGAATTAATTAGAATTTTAAAATGTTTTCTTCTGTCCTTCAGCTGGTGATGGATAAACAAACTGTGGTACAGCCATGCAACGGAATACTACTCAGCAATAAAATGGAATGAACTATTGACATGTGTGATAATGTGCATGAATCTAGAATACAATATGCATTTTACCTTAATATTAACAATGTTGATATAATAAATATAACCATTATAGTAATACAACTATAATAATATAGCAATATTATTATCTAGTTTCATCCATATTAATAGTGAAAGAAGCCAGATTGAAAAGTCTACATGCACAGGGAATGGGCAACATTTTATAATAACTTTGTGTGAAGTGTAATCTATGAAAATATTGAACTACTGTGTCACACACCTGAGACTAACATAAGATTGTGAGTCATCTATATGTCAATTTTAAAAAAGGCTGCATGCTGTATAGTTATATTTATATAGCATTTTGGAATGGGCAAACTGAAGGAATGGAGGTCAGTATTTACTAGCAGTGGTAGGGGAGGAGCTGGCTCTAAGAGGTGACTCAAGCAAGAGAGGTTTTCAGGATGATGTGGCTGTTCTGTATCTTGATTGTGTTGCTGGTTACTCTGCATTTGTCAAATCTCTGAACTGTGCAGTCAAAAGAATGGATTTTATTGGATGTAGACGAAAACATAAAAAAAGGTGTCTTCTGTTTTCTGTAATTCCTTAAATATCTTGTCTCTTTTTCGTTCGAAGGCCTTCTTACTTACCTGATAGTTCTTAGCTGTTCATTCGTGACTGTGAGTGGGATTGGAATCCAGAGCCACGTGTTGCGCTGCCCGCCCTCACTCTCGTGGAGGTGTCGAGCGTGTGTGTGTGATGAGCTGTGCGTTGTGCACGCGCACACTCCCACACGTGGAATTCCAGGCGGAGAAGTAGTAACTCGCTGCTCATCATTTCCCCCTTTTCGAGTCAGTTTTCTTTTTCTACTTTAGTGCCCTTTGGGTTTCCTCTCCTCTCCTTTTCTCTTCTCCTCTGGCCGCCTCGTTTTTGGTGGGGAGTGGAGCGTTCACATTGTGTTTCCAGTACCACTTTATTGTTTTCACATTAATTGGAGGACCTGGCACAGGGGTTCCCCCCTCCCCTGACAGGCTCCCAGGCTGCGGGGCTCCATCTTTCCAGGCTGGTGGGATCTACCTGCCCTCCTGGAGGGTTGGGCAGGCCACTGCCATCACTCCCAGGACCCCTCGCCCAGCCTGTCTGCCCAGAGAGAGGTTTTCTCCTGACCTACTCACTGTATCCTGACTCCTTTTGACGCCAGTGTGCTCCCTGGAGATTCCTCTTTGTCGCCTCTCTTTCAGAGCTGTCCTTACACTTAGTTAGGAAGAGGCCCTAACAGTAAACCTGGATCATATTTCCCTGGTGGTCAGTGTGTACGTGTGCTCCTGCAGCCTTGGAGAGCTACCGGGTCAGAGGAGCAGTTCCGGGACGCGGGTCAGGAGCCTTCCTGGATGCTGTTATGACCACATACCAGTTAGCATCCTCGCTGCCTTTTCCATGCCTGAAACATATGCACGCATGTCATGCATGTAAGAGGTTGTGAGTTTGAATCACAAATGAAAGCGGCTAATTCGCTTTTCGGCTGTTTTATTGAAAAGATAAGAAGCATGGGACTTGTGGTATTTCTTTGGAAGTCTTTGATTAACATGGATGTTTGAGTATCTCATGATATTTAAGAGTGAATTTCTAAACTGTGATTTTAAATATTTAAAACATGCCCATTAAAATTCATCCTTACTCAGGTTTGTGCTTTCTGGGAGTGTTTGATTTTTGTTGCTCATGGAAGTTGTCAGCTTTGATAATCAAGATTCAGGAAGCATCTATCCTGTCCCAGAAATGCTAGCAAGGCAGCGTCCCACCCTGGGATGGTAGGTGGGGTGCTATTCAGATATGTATCACCATGTTGCTCTTTTTAAGGAGGCATTTTTGAATTTTGTTGGGAATCTAAGTTTTGGGGATTTTTTGGTTTGGTTTGGTTTGTTTTTACTGTTTTTCTTCAAGCTTTGGTGAAATGTTGGAGGATTCCTACCAGTTCACTAAAGCAACATTATTCATTCATCTTGATTGTATAGAAGAACAATCATTCTCCCCAGCACAGATCATTTATTTTTCTTGTGTTTCTAGGCCAAGTTGGTTCCTAACTAAGGAATATATTTTTTCTTTTTCTATTTATCTTCATTTCTTTATCTCTTCCTTAGAGATAAAGACATTCCAAACATGGTGATCAAAAATACCTTATTCATTACATAATATAACTAGTGAAACTACAGAGGCTCTCAACCAAAGGCTCTGGGACATAAAAGTATATAGCTTTCCGTTTAATTGGAGTTTTTTTTGCAGCCACCATGTTTCTTTATTTGCTCTCTGGTTGTTACAAACTTTTTTGCCTGGTCTGCATTGTGGGGTTAGATATTTAGCTTTATCCTTCCGGGTATTTGGTTCACTGACAGAAGAAAGGTTATATGCTGCTGATGATAGAAAAAGAAATTCACCTTCCAGGAAAACAAGATTTGAAAGAGCCCCGTTCATAGTGACCCAGGGCAGGCTTTTGAGCTGAAGGTGATTCTCACTTTATCCCTGATGATGTTAGACAGATTTCTTCTTCCTTTCAGAGAGCAGACAGTCCCTGAGGTTTACAGCCTGCAGTCCCACGGAGAAACGAGGGTCAGGGGCCACCCTCATCGTGAATGCTGGAGTCCTTTGCCAGGGTCTGAGGCCCACAGATGAGAGTCAGGGTATGCAGCTGGAGCACACCTACAGCTTTGAAATAAACCCAGTTGAAGAAGCGAGGTTAAGTGGGGGCTGGCAGAGGAGTTTGAGAAAGTGATCTGTTGTCTCCCAGCCTGGACCAAGCCAGCCCCCCAGCCCCCGGGAAGCAGCCTCCCTCCCCACCTTCTCAAATAGACTTAAAGATTCTCCTTGGGGGAGGGTGTAGCTCAAGTGGCAGAGCACTTGCTTAGCGTGCGTGAGGTCCTGGGTTCAATCCCCAGTACTGCCCCTAAAAATAAATAAGTAAATAAACCTAATTACCTCCCACCACCACCCCCGTTTTTCTAAAAAACTAGAAAGAAAAAAAAAGATTCTTCTGTAACGACTTGGCCCAGCATCCGCATGGCAGAAGCAGATCGGGCCTTAGGACGAGTGGGAAAGAGAGGAAGGGGTGGGTTTGTTGGGAATACTTACATAATACCTGGGCAGGTAAGTGAATTGGGATGCTCTGAACTCAAAGGAGCCAGCCCTCAGTTGCCTTCAGGGACCAGGCAGGGTGGCCTAGGCTGCAGAGCAACCAGGTGTGAGTTAACAGGCCAGATAGCCACTGGGGAAGGAAAAAGTACATACCTTGCAAATGAACGTTAGAGCTCAGCGTTTCACAAGGTGCTTCTCACTTCTCCAACAAGACTGTCGCCAAAACCTTGTCTGACTCAACTCTTGGGATGCTGGTTGAACCCCCTATGTGTGGATACACTTCCTTTCCTGTAAGTCAAAAAGATGCATCCCTTGTAGCTAGGTTCGAAGTTCCTGTCTCTCTTTTCAATCTCCTGTTAATAAACACAAGCACATGGTAATTGTATTTGGAAGAGTCTGGACCTGATCTAGTATTTTGTAGATAGAATATTCATCTTGAATATATTAGCTTTTCTCACTTGTCTCACAAAATACTGGCAGAGAATTTATCACCAACTCTTGACTGGTCAGATTCAGCTGTTCTTGCTGCCTTTTGAAGCTTCCAGTCTTATAAACTGGATGACGACATTTTCTTCCTTCACCAGGACAGATAACTCCGAGTTTTTCTGGCGAGAAGGCAGGGATTGCAAAGAGAAGTGAAATCTGGAGATCATCGTGTGCCTCATTTTAATGGTTATTTTGCCCTCTTTCCTTGTGAAATCCTTTTGAGAGCAAGCAGTGTTGACAGATTGGAGTTTCAGAGTGGCTTCTTTTCCCTAGCCCTTCCCTGCGGCAGGAATAACAGGTGAAGAGATTGTGGGGGAAGAAAGGGGGCGGTGGGACTCTAGCATCACAAATTCAATACCCAGGCCCTGGATGGTGCAGTACTTCAGGTATACCTGAGTGTGCGGCGGCCGGCTGGAGTCTTTGTAGAACTACACACACACACACACACACACACACACCCCTGGCTGGAGTCTTTGTAGAACTACACACACACACACACACACACACACACACACCCAGCTGGAGTCTTTGTAGAACTACACACACACACACACACACACACACACACACACCTGGCTGGAGTCTTTGTAGAACTACACATACACACACACACACCCCTTCATACACTGCAAGGGGCAGAGGTCTTATTTTGCTCGGCCCCTCAGTTGGAATTCGTGCCTCCTCTGTGTCGTATGTGGTGCTGAGTGTTTCTCTCTAACAGCATCTTTTTTTTTTTTTTAACATTTTTTATTGATTTATAATCATTTTACAATGCTGTGTCAAATTCCAGTGTTCAGCACAATTTTTCAGTTATTCATGGACATATACACATTGTCACATTTTTTTCTCTGTGAGTTATCATAACATTTTGTGTATATTTCCCTGTGCTATACAGTGTAGTCTATTCTACAATTTTGAAATCCCAGTCTATCCCTTCCCACCCTCCACCCCCCTGGTAACCACAAGTCTGTATTCTCTGTCTGTGAGTCTATTTCTGTCCTTTATTTACGCTTTGTTTTTGTTTGTTTGTTTGTTTTTGTTTTTGTTTTTTAGATTCCACATATGAGCGATCTCATATGGTATTTTTCTTTCTCTTTCTGGCTTACTTCACTTAGAATGACATTCTCCAGGAGCATCCATGTTGCTGCAAATGGCATTATGTTGTCGGTTTTTATGGCTGAGTAGTATTCCATTGTATAAATATACCACCTCTTCTTTATCCAGTCACCTGTTGATGGACATTTAGGCTGTTTCCATGTTTTGGCTATTGTAAATAGTGCTGCTATGAACATTGGGGTGCAGGTGTCATCCTGAAGTAGATTTCCTTCTGGATACAAGCCCAGGAGTGGGATTCCTGGGTCATATGGTAAGTCTATTCCTAGTCTTTTGAGGAATCTCCACACTGTTTTCCATAGTGGCTGCACCAAACTGCATTCCCACCAGCAGTGTAGGAGGGTTCCCCTTTCTCCACAGCCTCTCCAGCATTTGTCATTTGTGGATTTTTGAATGACGGCCATTCTGACTGGTGTGAGGTGATACCTCATTGTAGTTTTGATTTGCATTTCTCTGATAATTAGTGATATTGAGCATTTTTTCATGTGCTTTTTGATCATTTGTATGTCTTCGTTGGAGAATTGCTTGTTTAGGTCTTCTGCCCATTTTTGGATTGGGTTGTTTATTTTTTTCTTATTGAGTCGTATGAGCTGCTTATATATTCTGGAGATCAAGCCTTTGTCGGTTTCACTTGCAAAAATTTTCTCCCATTCTTCTTGTTTTATTTCTGGTTTCCTTTGCTTTAACAGCATCTTTGATTACGCCCTGCCTCTCTTTTCCCCCATAGGTGTTATTTCCCTCAGGAGATGAGTTTCTCTGAGGATGAGGACTTTTCATTTATAGACCTTTCATTTCCTATTGTTCCTTGTACTGGATTTTTTTATCGGTCGGTGTCCTTCAGTTGGGTCCATCTCTGAGCCCTTCTGAGTCCTGTCTCCATGTCCTTTTGTTTCTCTGGTCCTCGTACCACAGAGGCTGTTCCAGGGGGCGGCGGTCTGCAGGGGATCAAGCACTGGCCTGGGTGTGAAAAGCACCCCCCCCCCGACAGACTGCTGTGACAGGTCGTGGCCAGGGGACTCTGAGGCAGTCATGAGGCCTCTCTAGACTGCAGTCTCTTCTAAAACAAGAGGGTTAAACTAATTAACGCCTCAGTTCCTTGCCACCTCTGACCCTCAGTGATCCTGTGGTTAATATATGCTTGACAAGGCATTACCCAGAGAACCAAATAAACTAGGAAAGATTCTCTGCTACTATATTCATGCATTCAACAAATTGAGTGCCAACAATGTATAGGACCATCTTCTGGTCACTGAGGACAGTGGTGAGGTCTTTACCCTCATGGAACTTCTGTCCTCCTGGGAGAGGAGGACAGTGAACAGACAAACATGTAGAGTAGCTGGGACAGGCTGGGAAGGAAGCCACAAGGGGCTATGACTGGGGACGAGGGTGACTGTCAAGGAGGGTCTGTCTGAGGAGGGCTCAGCCACGCAGAGAGCCCAGTGTTGAGTGTGCAAAGCAGTGACAATAATAGTGCACGGCCTTGGGGCAGGTGGCATGGAGTCAGTGAGGGAGGGGAGTTGGGAAGTGGAGAGAGGTTTCAAGGGGCCACACAGGTCAGAGCAAGGAAGCCGTGGAGGGTTTGTGACTTGATCTGACTAATGTGCCAAAAGACATTTTCTGGCTACCTTGTGAAGGGAGAACAGCTCTTTAGAGAAGCAAGAATGGAGGCCCGAAGATCTGGCAGGAGATCTGTAAGTGGCTTACATGGGAGTTGATGGTGGCAGCAGGACGGTAGGAAGGTGGATGGGCTGGGATGAGCTGTGCAAGTGCGTCCGTTAGCGCTTGCTGACGGATCGGGTGGGAGTTAGAGGAAAGGGCCAAGGAAACGTCCCCGATTTGCAGCTCTGCTGAGGAGGCTGGTGACGACACCGGTAATCCAGGCGGGAGAGACCTGGGAGGGCCGGGGACTGGCAGGGTGAGGCAGGCTGTGGGCAGGAGGGCTCTTATCTGGCCCCAGTTCCCTGGAACAGGTCCTTAAAATTCTATCTCATTTTCTCTTGATAAAATCTGTATTCTGGAAATAGCTTGTCTCCCATGTTTGCCATTGAAAATAACGGTTAAAAATAATTTCACTTCAGAGATATGCAGCAAGAAGGAAGAAGCACACAGAGCCAAACATCATGTGAAATGACGTGGAACCCCACTAGAGGTAAAGTAATAAGAAAATAAAATAACAAGATCCTTTTAGCCTATTAAAAATGAGTGATTCCATAGAAGCTTAGCATGGTGGCTTAAGACCACAGACCACAGATTTAAATTCCAGCCCTTCCACTGACTTTCAGTATTTAACATCTCTATGCCTTAGTTTCTTCCTCTGTAAAAACAAGATAGCAATATCTAGCCACAGGGGTGGTATATGGATTAAATGCAGTGAAGCACTGAGAACAGCACCTGGTAATGGTAAATGCTATTCAGTTGTTGAAAATAAATTCCTGGTTTTGAGTGAACTTCAGTTAAATATCCTTTTGAATCCTTGCTGTGTGCCAGTTACTGTTCTGGGCTTGAGAATGGAGGGGTGAACAGAGTTGGGTGGTACCTGCCCTTCTGGAACTTCTGTAGGATGGGGGGAGGCAGGTAATAAACGGGCAAACAAGCACAGGAACCAGATAATCTTGGGTGGTGAGAAGTGTGTTCTGAAGAGGGCGACCATATGTCCAGCTTGCACTTGGAGTCCTGGCATTTCTGTCTAGTTTAGCATTTTTGAACTCTCAGAAACCTTCCAGTTTTATACAAAAGCTTGTATGGGAATGCTTTTAATAATTGCCAAGACCTGGAAATAACCCAAATGTCCCTCAAATGGGGAAGGCATGAACAAGCTGTGGCACGTAGCACGGAATTGTATGTAGCTGTCGGAAGGAATGAACTGTGGATAGACCCCAGGCCGTGATGCATCTGAGATGTGCTGTGCAAGCACCAAGGCTGCACACTGTGTAGTTACATTTAAATGACATTCTGGAAAAGGCAAACTTGTAGAAACAGAGATCAGATCTTGGTTGCCAGGGCAGGGGGTCAGGGAAGGGCCGACTTACAAAAGGGGGAATTGTGGAGCTCAGGGGACTGTTCTGTATCTTGATTGTGGCATGAGAGGGGAGTCACAAGACTGATTACATTTGCCAAAACTTGCAGAACTGTACAGTAAAAAGGTTGAAATTTACCCTATGTAAATTATACTTGAATGAAAAATGGAAAAAAATTCCTGAGCAGGAAAACATGGTCCCTGTTTGAATGGAACATGATCTGGTCATTGTAGTTATGAAGAGTTTTGGGAGCGAGGAGATAGAGCAGGAAGTAGGGAACTGAGGGATAGAATGAAGGTCGACACTTTTTTTCTTGAAGGCAACATGTGTTTATTCGACAAATAATGATGGGGCAGCCATCATGTGCCAGGCCCTGGCATATAGTCTAGGCAGAGGGGGTGCACCTGTAAACAAAACAAAATCCCTCATGGGGCGTAGAGTTGTATATTAAAATCCAAATGTGCAGTCCTGTCATACAATGAGTCTACCTTTGGGAATATATTGTAAGGAAATGAGGGGGTCCATAATGATATGTACTCAGCAACTTTCTGTGAAGAATTATTTTAAAAGGCAAAAGCTGAAAACAACCTAAAGTTTGACAGTCTGAAACCTGAAGGTCTTTAAAAATTGTTAAGTATTTATTACGTGTATTTATCAGGGGAGATGTCCATGACATGCAAAATGTAAAAATGGAGTTAAAAAAACTCATTCCCTGAGTGTTAAAAAAAACCTGGGCTGCTACACATCAAACTCTATTTCTTGGGGTGGGATAGGGGACTTTGGTATATTTTTACTTTTTTTTTTTTTCCACACAGTGAAGATTCATTAAATAAAAACATATTGACAATGTAAGTATTTCCATTTTGGAAAAAAATCATTCAAAACAAAAACAAAACAAAATAAACATTAAATATATTAGGCAAGAAATGAATATCCCATGTTTTCTTGGTGAAATTCTGTCCTGGAAGGAAAAGTAACAAATGCTTTTTATTTACAAATGCGACTAAGGCTTCTTTTGGAGAAACACGTAACATTTTTATTGGAGAGATTTAAAATATCAGTTAATTGAATATTTTGCTTAGATGTTAGATTGGTCTAGCCTTTGAAAAGTCCAGTTTCCTCTTTTCCTGGCCCTTTGTAAAGGGGGAAATAGAGCATTTAATTTATATGTATATTCTTTTTTGCTCTTTTTGCTCAAGGTGAAATAAAAATAAAATAGCCTCTGCTACCGAAAAAAAGATATTTTTCTGACACAGTTCTGATTACATATTAGAATAAAATGTGGTGTACTACTCATGTTATGTACTTAGATAGGAAGAGTAAAGCTCCAGAGAGCGGTTAAATTTTTACCTAATTTGGCACATTGTGACCAAATTCAGCACCGTGGAGAGCTACTGTCCCTGACCCTATAGTTACCATCCTCCAACCACTGATTCAGCTTTTAACTGTATTGTGTTGACAGTGAGCTTGTAAAATTCATTCAGTTTGCAGTGCATCAAGTTTTAGACCACCTATACTTGTGCCCGTTGAGAATAAGCATATCAACATTGTGAAACAGGACCAAGAACTTGGCTATTCCTAAGTAATTACCATTTCAGAAAACAGAGGAGTGATTACTTTGAAACTTTCTAAAGCAGGTGAATACATTGACTTGTATGTTAATGTTTGCAAGTCACTTCACATAAAACTATCCTGTTAAATGTGATGGAACATTGTAGATCTCAATATATGCTTAGTAAAAATGTCAACTAAACTTTGAAAGTTGGGATTTTGACGTTTTTGCATCATAAATATATTTACCATTAAATTTTGGGCTCATAGCATATACATTTTTGTATCCTAAAGTTCTTCTGAAGGATAATTTATTGCATGGTAGGAGTTGCAGTTGGAGCTTTTTTGGCAACTAAGTTTTATTAAATCAGATGGAATCACATTTACATTCAAAGGCACAGTGCTTGAATATTTATGTGAAAATTCACAACTGATAAAGCATTCCACAGCAGACCTAGCAGCTCGAGAAATCTGTGCACAGTATGTTTCAATTTTTTTAAATCCATGCCTCATTTTAATAGCATACAAATCCCCCAAACTTTCTTTAGCTTTTACATTTTCTAATTAAATATTATGACAAATATAAAATATATGATCAGTATGTATTTTTCCATATAATCTCCTCTAGATAGTCTGGTACAGCCCTCCTGGGAGGAGGGGGAGAGGGTGTCTAACTCGTTACCCAGTTTAGAATCTTTATAATCTTCATCTTAAAAGACTGAAAAAAAGGGGCCATGGTGTATTGAAAGTGATGTAAGCATTCAGCATTTTGAGCTCCAGTTGGGAGGAGATCTCATTAACCCAAGTGCCTGGGCAAAGGGTCGGCCCGGGTGATGCATGGGAGAGAGGAGTGTCTGAGCTGTTAGCCTCCTCCCTGGTGAGCCTGCAGTTTAATAACATGCCTATAATAAAAATAAGATGCGTGTAGTTGTAATAAAAAGACACACTTACCTATAGTAAAGTAAGATGTACGTAACTGTCATTAAAAAAACATGGTATGACAATGCCAAGAGGAGAGATCTGGGGATTCAATATCTGGCTCCTTCTCCACCTGTTTTTTGTTTTTTGTTTTTTGTTTTTTTGATGTGTGTGTGTGTGTGGGAGGGAGGAGAAATTAGGAAAGGCTTCATGGAAGAGGTGTCCTTTTGAGCTCAAAAAGGTGGAGCTGTTGGGTAGGGAGGACAATTTTACTGGGCCCAGTGCTCATCAGACCTTGAGTGTCAAGCTGGGAAGTTTGGCTTTCGCCCATCATCCAGCAGGGTTACCTCACAGTCATGTTAGTGGACGACACAGAGAGGGTGGCTCTACTGAGTTCCTCCTCATCCAGGAACACCTTTCATGCTGTGTTGGACAGAACAAACATGGTAACAGGAAACTGAAGCTCAGGATGGGTGAAGAGATTGTGTGTGAGCTTCTAGATGCTTGCAGTCCACTTAATGGTTCAGGAATGTATATGCGCTCTACTGATCAGGTTCTGTCTGGATGAGATGTTCACACCACTAGTGGAGACAGTGAGCTGCGGGAAACTTCAGGCATGCCCAGTGGTTAAAGGTGGGCAAAGGCAGTTTTGTTTGTTGGCGAGGAAGAGGGTGCAGAGCTTAAACCACAAGTCGGAGAGCCTGATGCTGAGCCCACGTTGGGTTTTAAGCAGCATCAGCAATTGGTGAGTTACGAGTACTGAGAAAAATAAACGGGTCCTTCGGACAACGTTGGGGAGCATGGAGAGCAGGTCGTGGGTAACGGCTTCATTTTCTTCTTTCTTCCTTTTCATTTTTCTCTTTTTCTTTTGGATGGGAGGTGATGTGATCATTATTTCAGTAACACGCTTGGTGTAGTCTGTCCTCTTCTGGACAAGATGGGCAGCGGGGCTGGTGGCTTCAGGGCCCGGCCTGGTGGGTGAGGCATGCCTGCGTGGACGGCCGTGGAGCACCAACTAGCAGAGGATGAGCTCCCTCTCCCTGTACCAGCTGCTGCCTCTCTGTCCCCTGCCCTGTCCTGCTGCCTCTCGCATCACTGAATGAATGATAACGTGAAGGGTGCACTTCCCTCTTTGAAGATGGTATGGAAACAGAATGGATTGCAAACCTTTTGGATGAAAAATAGAGGGTAGGCCCAGAAAGTTTTAAATAAGATTGAACAATGGACGTAGAACCAGCAAGATGCGGTTCAAGACATGTTTTTCTGGTCCTACCCTGGATGCTAAAAGCCAGTTACAAATTTCCAGGAGTGAGTTGGTGTTGTTTAGGAGTAACTCATAGGGTGCTTTGGCATTCTGATGGGTGATGTGGAATCAGCAGACTTCCATGTCCATGAAGTGATCATGCTCTTGGATTGTGTGGTTAGAGGTATAACTAAGAGGGTGTAAGTCTTACTGCCACGTGACCCTGGGTGATGCACCTGGGGCTGAATATCGTGTGCAGCTCTGAGCACCCTGTTTAAGATACACCCTGTAAGCACTTCTAGAGCTCCCCGGTGTGTGTGCTTAGGTAGTGGGAATTTTTGAAAGCTGCTCCAGCTTGGGAGAATATGAGTTCCTTAACGGGAAAACCAGGTTTGGGGAGGAAGGGAGCATCACAGCTCTTCACAAATACCCGAAGGGTCGTCCAGGTGATGAGGGGTTGCCGTTCTGCTCTGGAGACGAGGACCTCAGTCATGGGAGGTTTGACGGTGGCCCTGTGCAGGGGTGTGATGGGCTGTCTGCAGAGCTGGTGGGGTTCCCGACTCTGGAGTTTTCACCTGAGCAGTAGGGAGAACTACTTGGGAGATTATTAAGCATCAGGTTGGCTGTGAGCCTAGAAAATCCTTAAGCTCCTTTTGGACCTGGGACTTAGTTAATGGATTTTTTTCTAAGATAAATTGCCATTTACCACTACAACCCTTGTTTGTAACTTTTTATAGTCGTGAATGTGAAGCCCATGACAGTTCCATGCCTCACCCTGGGCAAATGCACCTTACATGGGGCGGGGTCCCCACCGTTGATTGATGTATTTGCGTTTCTTGTTTACTCACACACTCCTGTATCATAAGTCTGAATTTTTATGATCATGTTTATATTGGGGAAAAGATGTTTACCTTAGTAGATTACCTGGATTGAAATCCAGATGGGAAAAAACCTCCTACTCATGTTGGCCCTGAGACTGTCTTCTGGTAAAAGGGTGGGGCTGGAGGAGGGAGGTGTGAAGCTGGGCAAGAAGGGAAGGAGACAGGAAATGTTACCTTCTGTATGTAATTTTGCCTTTATGATTGAAGAAGGTTTTCAAATTTGCTTTTCTTGTCTTGTGTGAGCTTCCTCTCCTCTTTTGGTTTCTGGTCTTGCTTTCCTATTCTTGTTCTTACAACAGTGACTTTTTATTCTTCCCATGTGATCTGTACACTTTCACCAATAAGCAGCTTTTTGTTTATAGCTTCCACTTTCTGCATGGATTTTACTTTCCTACCTCTGTTTGGGCTCTGCCACTTCCATGCTTTGTGACCTGGGGAGTGTTACCTGTGTGAGGAGAAAAAAAAAAAGCTTACCTGGTGAGAGAGAAAAAAAGCAAGGGGATGTTAAGATCTCTTTCTGGAGCCATTACAAATATTAAAT
Source organism: Camelus dromedarius (assembly GCF_036321535.1). Classification (NCBI taxonomy): domain Eukaryota; kingdom Metazoa; phylum Chordata; class Mammalia; order Artiodactyla; family Camelidae; genus Camelus; species Camelus dromedarius. The sequence goes on along the minus strand of NC_087448.1, from coordinate 65,977,670 downwards.
AGTTTAACTTAAATTAAAATTAAAAATGAAATAAAGTTAATTATAATTTAAAAATGAAATATTACAGATAAGCGTTAGTGTTGAGAAGAATACTTGGCCCCCAGGAGGTTCTAGCTTTTCATCTATTTACCAATCAGTAACGTTTCTTATTTACTGACAAAGAACATCTATTATATAATTGTTAATTTAAAAGCTAAAAATAGAGTTACCATGTGATTCAGAAATCCCACTTCTGGGCAAATATCTGGAGAAAACTCTAATTTGAAAAGATGTGTGCGCCGTAGTGTTCATAGCAGCACTGTTTATAACAGCCAAGACATGGAAGCAACCTAAATGTACGTAGACAGATGACTGGATAAAGAAGCTGTGGTATATATACAAAATGGAATACTACTCAGCCATAAAAAAGAATGAAATAATACCATTTTCAGCAACATAGATTGACCTAGAGATTATCATACTAGGTGTAGTAAAAGTCAGAGAAAGGCAGATACCATATGATATCATGTTTATATATGGAATCTAAAAAAATGACACAAATGAACTTAGTTACAAAACATGGACTCACAGACAGAAAACAAACTTATGGTTCCCTAAGGGAAAAGGAGTGGGGAGGAATAAATTAGGAGTTTGGGATTAGCAGATACAAACTATTATGTATAAAATAGGTAGACAACAAGTTCCTGTATAACACAGGGAACAATATTCAATATCTTGTAATAACCTGTAATTAAAAAGTGTATGAAAAAGAATATAACTGAATCACTATGCTGCACACCAGAAACTAGCACAACGTTGGAATTTAGCTGTACTTCAATAAGAAAAAATTAAGGTACAACTCTTTCTAACAAGACACTGATTTCACACTCTCTAGCAATCATGTTGTGGACTGTGATGTCTGGTGCCCTGGTTTGGTTTGTCAGTGCTGAGAATTCGTTTATTTCCTTCTACCAGCCTCGACAGTTGAAACCCAAGAGAGCTCTTGGTTTTGTGCTTATAATTCTGCCCACAGAGAATTAGAGATGCTCACTTTCTGTGGTTGGCTTACGTTTGTGGAATTTCTTCCTCTCCCTGACTTTCTAGGACACCCATTTCCCGACCTAGAAAGCATGGTGTTCTTTTAAACGGCTGTCTTATTGATTTGCCTACATGCTTTTTGTATCTGTGCCCAGAGGCACAAGGAAAGTATCTGGAAAGCTGATGAAAGAAACAAATACGGGTGCATTGAGAATCCCGGAGGCTGGGATCAGAGCATCGACACCTTGGTTAGGCTTGAGGGCTGTATTGGGGTAAGACTGGACCTAGGGGTACCACTGGCTTGCTGAAGACAGGCTAGAAGAAGACAGAGAAGGGGAAAAGGAAAGCGGAGACAGTACAAGAAGGGAGTGGAAAGATGAGGACGTGAGTATGACAGGGACCGACTGGAAGTGCGGCATGGCGGGAGATGGAAGTGCACACCTTTGTACAGGTGTGTGTATTTGGACAGGATTCTACAAACATGGGGAAATACATGGAAAGACCTAGAGCAGGATGTTAATGTGCCTGGGGGTGAGGGGGGAGAAAGGGCGAAGAAAAAGAAAAGCAGCTTGTAGGAAATGACCTCATTTATGTAAAAAGGACATATACATGCGAAAAAAATGGAAGGAGAAGAAATCTCTATCAACTGAGATCGTAGGGGTGCCCATGGGAGGTTGTCAATTGAAAGATTAAGTTGGGAAGGTCGGGGCTGGGGTGGAGAGGAGCTTGGAAGTAGCTGCAAGCTCTTGGTGATTTTTCAGTCCTTTGTTTTTCCTGTTTATTATATTATTTTGTTTTATAACATATGTTATAAAACAAATCTACACTTGTGTATCTACACATATAGTATATATACACACATACATGTATAGTGCATGTACAAATGTACATATATATGTAGATGTACATACACATGTTCTTTTGAATGTGTGAAATAACATATTCAACAATCATGCAGGACAGACGAGTGGGTTGCCATGTAACGTGTTTTAGCAGAAACATAACAGCAGTCTCCTGTGTCATAAGTGCGTGCACTTGTATGTGTTTGTATGAAGCAGAGGAAGGTGTGGAAGGAGGCTGTTAATGTTGAATCCCCACTGGGAGAGTTGGGGCCAAGGCAGAACCCTGTTACTTTTAAAGTCTCCCATCCCCCGTGCCTAATAAATGCATTCACAGCAGCAGGTAAAACTGTGTTAGCCTTGAGTTGAGTGGTTTACTGGTGATCTGTGCATCTACTTGGATAGAAACTTAAATACTCTATTAAAATTCAAACTGTGGGGTCAGAAATGACATTGATCTTCATCATTCATTTAATCATTATTCATTTGTTCATACTACAAATACATGTGAAATGGGTTATATATATATACATATATATATATGTGTATATATATATATATATATATATATGTATATATGTATACCAGGTATTACCAACCTTTTCTAATATTTTCTTCAGTGCCTAGCACATTTGAAGTTTTTTTTTAAAGTAAAAATATAGGGTATTATGAAAGTTCATCATAGAAGGACCTAATCTAGTGGATCAGGAAGGCTTCCTGGAGGAAGTGGCACTTATGCTGCAAACTGAAGACGACAAGGGAGTTAGTTGGCTGAGACTGGGGGAAAAGTCCACATTCCATGAAGATGGGAGTATGTGCAGAGGCCCCAAAGCAGGGAGAAAGGAACATCGTAACATGAGGAACGAGGACAGTGTGGCTGCCCCCCAGGGAGTAAGAGGACAAGTGGAGGTGAGGCTGGAAAGGTGTGTGGGGGCTAGACCATGCAGACCTTTCAGGCAGGAATAGAATTTCCTCCAACTTTTTATTTTGAAAAATATCAAACCTATACAAAAAGTGCAGGTGTAGCAGAGGGGATCCACCTAGATTTTCAGATTGCTGACATTTTGCCATGGTTGTGTGCGCTCTCTCTTTTACACACACACACATTTCTCTCTTTGCTGAACCATTTGAGAGTAGGTTACAGACCACATGTCACGTTAGAAATCTTGACATGTTTAATATTGTGTATCTTCCAGGAACAGATTACTGCTGGTATAATCACAATGCTAATAACACATCCAAGAAAGTTAACCATGATCAAGTATCTTTACCCAATATATAGCCCGTATTTAAATCTCACATTGTCTCAATGTTCTTTGCAAAAGTTTTCAAAATCCAAGACTCAGTCAAGGAGCATGCATTGCGTCTAGATATCCATTGGCATTTTAGGGGCAAGTTTAGGCCAGTTACTTTGTAGAAGGCCCATCAATTTCAGTTTGCCCGTTTATTTCCTCTTGATTGAACTCAGGTTGGACGTTTATAGCCAGAATACTGTCTTCGGGGCCGGGGGAGGACCTGAGAACTGCCTAACCTCAGGAGCACTTGCTATCAGCTTCCATATTGATGATGTTAAATTTGATCACTTGGTTAAAGTGGTGTCCACCAGCGTTCTCCCTCGTACAGATGAAGTTTTCCTTTGGAATAAATAAAGTAATCTATAGAGAATGGTGCCTTAACAATTCTGTAACTATCTTGTTCCCCAACAGTTTTTCATTCAGTGATTTCTAGCAACCATTGGCGTCCCTTGCCCAAGATGATTATTACTCTGGTGAACATGAAGTGGTGATGTTTAAATTGTATAATTTTTTCATATGTTAGTTGATGTTCTTCTGTGAAAAAGAGCATGCCCTTCCCTTTCACCCTTTTCCATCAGTATCAGCATGGACTTGTGGGTTTTTAAAATTTGAATTTAATGTTTAAGATGTATTCATAATCCATGCCTAACAGTAATCATTTTGATCTTACAATTTCCCATATTTGTCTAGCAGGAGAGCCCCGTCGGAAAGGTTTTTGAGAAACAGTGTCTGGCCTGAGCAGATGAAATGACAGGAGGAAAGTGACGAATGAATGTGTGTTTACCACGCTGTTTTCTCGTGAGAGCTCCACCTGTCACTCTAACATGCTTTCCTTTTCATTTCTCTTTAGGTCTCATGGGCTAACGGGCTCTCGTTCAGCAGGCACCTAACAGACAAGTCATCCAGCTGCGTATCAAGACAATGCTCGGTTTTAAAACTGCTCTGAGAGTGATGAGCAGCGCTGCCCAGTGACTTTGTCCGGGGGCAGCAGGCAGCTTGAGTGTTTCCTCTTCACCGCATAGCAGCTTGAAGGAAGCCCCTTCCCATTCAGGAGGACTGCATGGCAGGCAGCCCCCATTGAAGGCTTGAAAATGAGCGTCCCAGTGGCTCCTAAGAAGTCGTGCTACACTGAGTTGCGGGACAACAGAAATGGAACAAAAAATAATAATGAGAGCATCCTGAGTCTGGGGGACACCAACGCCAACCCCGTCATGTGGGGGGTCAGCTCCTCTCATGATGAGCCGGCGACTTGTGACCGGACAGATGAACTTGGAAATGCAAATGCAGGGGGGCCAGAGAATGGTACCCGGGTCCATAAGGACTTCCAGCCACTTCAGAGCTTTGGGAAGGGGCCTCAGGCTGGCCCCACCAGCCTGAAGGATTTAAAATTTCCTCCGACAGCTCAGAGCGAACTGAGCATGGAGTCCACGCTGGAAAGAGTCGCAGAGAGCCTGCAGACCCCTCGGGGTCTCCACGGCCCAGGCCGGCCAAGCTGGAGGACTGTCGGGGGTGAGGCCAGTCCCGAGGTCTCAGCCAGGAGGGAGGCTGAAGCTCCCCGGCATGCTCCCAAGGATAAGTTGGCCAAGACCCTGGACAGTGAGGAGCTGAGGAGGCGTTCTTTGGAGAGGGCCAGCAGCTCTGCGGTTGCAGGCGACGTGCTTGCTAAGGAGCGCCCCGGAGGCCTGGCCCGGCCACCTCCGCAGCCTGGAGGACTGGGCCCCCCAGAAGCCCTCTGGCTGGTGGCCAGTGGTGGGCAGGGGCCGCAGAAGACGGGGACAGTCCCTTTTCCAGGGCCAGCTTGTTCTCCAGCGGCCAGTAACCCTGCGCGTCCTCCAAAACCATCTACCTCAGAAACCAAGGAGACCACCCCCTTAGAGGCCCGGACTGAGGGCGGGCAGGTACCGAGAGCTAGCGCCCAGAGCACAGCCCCTTCTGCCCGCCCAGAGGGCACCCCGAATTCCACTCCACTGTTGAGGGAAGTCCTGAGTAAGCCAGAAGCACAGTCGGGCCAGGGAAAGGCAGAGCCCAAGATGGAGCTGAAACTGGGCCAGCCCAGGCCCATGCAGGAGTTCAAGTCCACCCAGGTGGAGGGGCTGGGATGTCCTGGGGAGGAGGATGTGTTACCCCGGGGGAGAAAGGAGCTGCGTGGGGAAGCACAGCAGGAAGCTGCCGCCGCTGCCGCTGCCGTACTTAGCAGCCTGCCGCACAGCGGTCCTCACCCCCCAGGCGTGGGAAGAGGCAGGAGTGAGCAGGAAAAGAGAGGCCAGGAGGGTTCTCTGCAGACCACCCCGAAACAGAGCCCTGCTCCCCCGAGAGCTGCTGATAATCAGCCCACAGGCAGAATTTCACCAAGTGCAGCTGGGAAGCTGGGTGAAGCGGCGTCCCGCAGCGTCTCACCAGGTGATAGTCACGCAGCTTTGGTTCCTGCTAATTCGACTGACAGCGGACCCTCAGATGCCCGTGAGGAGAGTGGGGTGCTGGGCGGTGGGGACAGGGATGGTGCTACAGTCTTCACTTCAGATCCTTCTGTTGGAAAGAGTGAAACTGGGGTCGCTGAGCCCCTCAACCCTCCTCACAGCAGCTCAGAAGCTGGGGAGAGCACAGAGATCACGACATCCGTGGCTGAGAACAGGCACCGTCTAGAAGATGCAGTTGAGGTGGAAAGCACCCCAGCAAGAGCGGATTCTCTTCCCCAGGTCCCAGCGCCCCTCCACCCAGAGACCGCTGTGAACATGGGCCGCCAGCCTCCACCACCCAGCAGCGGCTTTCAGGACTCGGGCGTGTTGGGTGGGGATGCGGGGTCCCCCTCGGTCGCCCTGCCTCCCGCCGACAGCGCGGGGTTGTCCAACGCTTCCCCGAAAGTGCCTGACAAGCACACCTGCCCCAGTGGGATTTCCAAGCCTGTTGTCGCCCATCCCGAGGACACACCCGCCGCCCCAGAGGGAAGGGAGGGCCTCCGGGTTGAAAAGACAGAAGAAAGGGCAGACCCTAGGCCTGTCATCCTGCCCAAGCCCAAGCACGTTAGGCCTAAGATCATCACCTACATCAGGAGGAGCCCTCAGGCCCTCGGCCAGATGGACGCTTCGCTGGTCCCTGTGGGGCTGCCGTATGCTCCGCCTGCATGCGCCGTGCCTCTCCCCAAGGAGGACAAGGCGGTGAGCGGGGACCTGAAGCCGCCTGCCGGCCTCTACGAGAAGTTCAAGCCTGACTTGCAGCGGCCCCGGGTGTTCAGCTCCGGGCTGGTGGTGTCTGGGATCAAGCCCCCTGGACACCACTTCAGTCAGATGAGTGAAAAGTTTCTGCAGGAGGTAAGAGAATGGCATCGTGACACCGTCTCCAAGTGGCACTTCCTCAGATCTGTTATGCATTTTTTGATGAATTGGGAAAACAGAATATCCTCTCTCGGCCAGTCGCAGACTGTGATGGAGACACTCGTGCAGCAATGGGTATTTTTAACCAGGGGAGGTTGTAGGCAGATGGACAGCTTTGATTTAGAAGAGTCCGGTGGTCAGGATGAGAGGGCCTCTGACATCTGAGGAGACTCGTTAAAATTCTACCTGACATAACACGTGAAAGGTAGGGAAGTGTGCATTTGACCTGACTTCGTTGTTTCAGCAAGCGAGCATAATTCTTCTAGAAACCAGGCCAATGCAAAAATTCCAAAATAAATATACCGTTCAAATGGGTCAGACTTGATCTCTATGCAGACATACCAAGAGCACAGTGAGTAGGAAGCATGTTAGGCCTCGGCTCCATTTTAAGTCAAAACAATAATTACAGCTGGCGTTTAGTTGAGTGCCTACTGTGTACCGGGCCCACTTGACATCACATTTAATCTTTGCCAACCTTCTCCAGTCCTTGCAGTGATTCTGTGCAGGGCAGGATTGCAGCTCTCCTCACTCCTCTCCCTGACATGCTTTAGGTCTTCCCAGGCCACTCGGAATGTGGGCTGGAGCCCAGAGCCTGCTCAGCCGTCAGAATGCAGTCAGTCTGGCTCCTTTACCTCCCGACCACCTCTCCTTCCTTCTCTCTACCTCTGCTGCCTCAGGGCCTTTGCACTTCCCTCTGCTCAGAGGTCTTCTTCCAGATATCTGAATGGCTCTCCCCTTCGCTTTCTTTAGGCCTCTGTTCAGAGGCACTTTATTGGTGACTTTCATTTGTACACTTTCTTCAAATAAGTAATTTAGTACCCCTTCCCACCCACCAAACAAACAAAAAAGATCCCCTAGATTTTTCTCTGTGAAACACACTTGTGAGAAACTTTTTTGGAGATGTAGGCAGAAATCCTGTTAGTATCTGCAATTCTTTCTCTGTGACATGTCTGAATTTTTCTTGTGTATAATTCCTTTCTTTATTGCTTCTGCTTCCTCCATAAAATACAGAATAATTTCTATGTTAGATGTACATTCCCCCCCACCCCATGTATTTTTTATTCTTAGTCCTCCAGAAGCCACCCCAGATCTCCAGGAAATGGGTTGGTGTGAGTGTGTGGCTTTAGTAGTTCTGAGGAGTCTGGTGAGACCCTGTTGGTGCCGGGGTAGCAGTGCTGCTGTGTGCCAGCCACTCTCTCCGAGGACCATTTTCAGCCACAATCAGAGCATCTGAGGCCCAGGCCCTTTCCTCAGGCTGCAGGATAGAGTAGAGAAGCCCCAGACATTGTACTGGGCAAATTTCTGATGTCATCTTTAATCAAAAGTGGAGAATAGGCTGGTTTTTGGCCTTTACTCCCATAGCTGTGACTTGATGTAACCCAAAGAGTCTCCTCCTGTGTTCAGCCTCTGGAAGTGGCTCTGAAGGTAATCATGAATCTAGTCATGCCTTGATGGTAAAATATGCTTACTTGTTTGGACTGCTTTCTGCTTTCAGGTACCCTGAGGCTTCAGGGGACTCCCTCCTATCGATGCTTTGGGGGAACCCTTTTAATGATTGGTGGAAGGAGGTGGGAGGCAGGGAGCAGGGGTGAGTGGACCAGGTGAGGCAGTGTGCTTGCAGTATACGGGAGTGTGATTAGGGCTGGACTCCCGTCCTCCCTGGAACCCCCTCATCTCTGTAGGACACTGTGTCTCTCAGGTTCTCCAGGGAACCAGATCATATATACAAGTATATATGTATCTCTGTGTGTATCTATCTATTTTCCTATCTATTGAGACTTTAAGGAATTGGCTCACACAATTGTGGAGACTGGCAAGTCCAAAATATGCAGTGGGGGCCAACAGGTTGGAGACCTGGGAAGAGTTGATGTTGCAGTTTGAGTCCAAAGGCCATCTGCTGGCAGATTTCCCTCTTCTTTAAGGGAGGTCAGTGTTTTTCTATTAAGGCCTTCAACTGATTGGATGAGGCCCACCCACATTATGAAGGGTAATCTGCTTTATTCCAGGTCTATTGAACTCAATGTTGAGCTCATCTAAAAAATACCTTCAGAGAAACATCTAGAATCATCTTTGACTGAATGTCTGGATCGCATGGTATCTTAAGTTGACGAAATGAGCTGTCACAAGCCCTCTCTGTGCAGCTATGCCAGTGGCTTCTCAGTGCAGCCTTCACATTTACCCCAGTCTCCCCAGCCCACAATCCCCTGAGACTAGGACAAGGCAAATAGGAAGAGGGGTGATCCAGTAAGAACTTACTTGTTTGTGTGCCTCAATTGATTTTAAGAGTTTGTTTGAAATCACAAGGATTCTTTAGTTGGCTTTCAAAATTATTTCTCTAAAAATACTCCATTAGAGAAGGTGGGAAGAAAACCCATTTGGGGTTAAATCTCTATGTGTTTATGACTGTGGGTGATACCTGTTGTGTTCTGTCAGTAAAGATGAAAGAAAAGAGTGTGAAGCTCTTTGTAGACGCTCTTGTTTTATTAAAAATGCACAGATTAAGCATCCGAGGCATGCTTCTCACCTTTTTAAAGAATTTGTTATCTTGCCAGAGACAAAGTACCCAACAAAATGACGGGCCTTGAAGTTCCTGAAATCATGAAGGTCGTTTTTGAATGACGGCCTGATAGATTTTGCCCCCTGAAACCTATCCAGTTTGAAAGAACTGAGTAATTACTGAGATAAGACATTGCAGTTCTAACAACCTGGCAGATAGAAATGATCATTATTTCTTCATGGGAGCACCTGCTAAAAGCAATGAGCAGTGACCCCCTAAAATTTAGGCACGAAAATTTAAAAAGAGAGGAAATAGGACTATGATAGAAAAGCCAAAGATTGATAGTAGGAGAGTAAGTAGAAAGTGGTGAAAATTTTATCAGAGCAGCTGTGGAATGCTCTTTCACAGAAGGGTGGTTTGCTGCGGCCTGAATCCCATCCATCTACTCTAGGAATCATGCATCTTTTACAGTGTGAAATGATAAAACTTTAAAGGCCTTATCTTTTGTTTCAATAATGTCAATTTAAGGAGAACTTTGTTATCCATTTCAACATTAAAACAGTATTAACTCAAGGGTTTATCTCTTCAACAGCCTGGATCAAAGCTCTGTAGCCCCTATTAAAGAATATTGTTAAATGCCTGTGATTCCTGAGTGGATGGAGGCAGTACATTGACATATACAATGTATTGTGATTTACCACAGAGTTAATTACCACGTGTATCTTTTCCTACGTAGCCTCTGACGCTATGTTTTTTTTTTTTAACTTAAAGGAAATAAGATTATTTCATTGTCTTTTTCATTTTTAACATCAAGAAACACCGATACTATGAACAGGCTTTGTGAGTACAGAACTGCATACGTGGAAGGTAGCCATAATTGTATTGTAATCCAAACTGTTAGCTACAGGAAACAGTAACATGTTATGTTATTAAATTTAGGAAAGTCTGAAACATGATTCCTGTATTAAATAGATGTTTATTGATTTCAGCCCTGTGCTAGACACTGTTCTAGGCGCTGTGAGTTCAGCAGTCAGCAAGACTCTGCCCCCAAACTTCCATTCTAGTGAAACTTGCTCAAACATCCCTGGAACCACCACCTTCGTAGGGAAGACAATCGGAGGTAATTCCTAGTCTGTCGTTTTTAATTGTGTAAACAGAACGTAGAGGCCTGACAACGCATCTTTTCATTGACTTCTCTATTCTTCCTAATAACCTTTTCTCCCTCATTAACCATGCATATTTTAATTTCCCGAGTCGCCTAATAAAGACTTAACATAAATGGATGAAGTCCATCAGCTTCTTGTAAGACTAGGTCGCCATGAAAAGTGTGCCTTTCCTCCTTAGGAATAATGAAACGTTCATAATTCTGTGAACATTTGCTAAATTCTTGCCTTGCATCATTGACATTGCTTATTTATAGGCTGACTGCTTGCACAAATTCCAATGATTCTATGTAGCGATCAAATTTAAAAGTCTTGTAGAGGGAGTTCTTTCTTCTCTCAGCGAAATGTAGATCCATAGAGTATTAGAACCAGCGTAGACCTGAGAGAGCACCCAGTTGTTGTCAACACAGAGATGAAGACACTGGGGCCCAGAGAAGGTAAGTGATTGTGGAGGAGCAGCTCGCTGGTGCCAGCGTGGTCCCTGTTGGCGCTTTGGTCTCTGGACCAGCTCACCACTCATCCTGTGCCGTGCAGTTCTCTGACTGAGCTTCCGGTCCTTCATCACAGGTTACAGAACGCCCTGGAAAAGAAGAATTTTGTTCTCCTCCCTATACTCACTACGAAGTTCCTCCAACCTTCTATCGATCGGCCATGCTCCTTAAGCCCCAGTTGGGATTGGGTGCCATGTCTCGTTTACCATCTGCAAAGAGCAGGATCCTGATTGCGAGTCAGAGGTCTTCGGCGAGTGCCATCCACCCACCAGGACCCATAGCGACAGCTGCCAGCCTCTACAGTCCGGATCCTGCAGGTAACCTATGCAACAGTTACCGTGCGTTCCTGCCGTACTGTTAAATAGTGATCATGAAAAAGGGTGGTAGCTCTTCTGTTCTTCATCTGATCGTAGATACAGATGTTTGTCAAGATGTCTGTCTTCTGTCTGCAGCCGTCATCCTCCACGTCACCCTTAAAGTGATGGCCCTCGTGACTGCTGCCTCACCTCTTGTAGTTTTCCCATTCTGTGTTGTATCCTGTGGACTAGGGTTCAGAGACTTTTTCTGGAAATGGCCAGATAGTAAGTATTTTAGGCTTTCTGGGCCATAATGCTCTGTGTTGTAACTACTTCGCATGAAAGTAGCCGTGGACAATATCTGAATGCCTGGGTGCGGCTGGGTGTCCATGCAGCTTAATTTACAGAAACAGACACAGGTGTACCTTGGAACTACCGTGGGTTCAGTTCTGGACCACACGAGCTTTTTTTGGTTTCCCAGTGCTTATAAAAGTTATGTTCACCTGCTCGTGTAGTCTATTAAGTGTGCAATAGCGTTGGCTAAAAACGCAGCACATCCACCTTAATTTTAAAATACTTATCAAAAATGCTAACCTTCTGTAAGTCGTAGTAATAACAACATCACAGATGATTGGTCGCACATCATCATAACAAATGGAGTCGTGACTTTAAAAGGTTGAAATTGTGTGAGAATTACCCAGATATGACCCAGAAACACCGAGTGAGGCAATGCTGGTGGAAAAATCTCACCGACAGATCAGCTGGAGGCGGGGTTGCCACAGACCTTCCATTTGTGAAAAATGCCACGTCTACGAAGTGCGGTGAAACGGGGGCTGTCCGCAGCGGGCTGGGTTTGGCCTGGGGGCTGTAGTTTGTCAGAGAGCTCTTCCTGCCATATAGCAGTGACCCTGTCATGCTTTTATCTGCTCACAAATCTTGAACCCCTGATACTTGCTTATAGAATGGCCCTGCCACCCATCCCAACCATGTGCCCCTGCTCTCAGTGGCTGCGTCATCTCCTGATGTCCTCTGCACGTCCCTGTTGTCCTCTCTCCATCCATTCTTCTGCTCTTGTGGTTTTCTCTAGACTTTATGTATTATTTTATTATAGAAGTAATACAAGCCCATTGTAAAAAATTTGAATATAGAAAAATATGAAAAAGAAAGTAATTGTCCTTATATTTTTTAGCACCCAGCCAGGATTAATATTATGGAAATTTTTCTTCCAGTGTGTTTCTTCCTATGCATTTTTTAATAGCTGAATTAATACTGAATGCGAATTTTGTTTTTTCCTACTGATACCATACTGTAGGCATTTACTCTGCCATCTATGTTTCAGAGAGATTTTAATGGCGGTGTAAGATTCTGTTTTGTTCTCTTATTCATTTATTTAACAATTTCTGGGTACTTGTTCTGTGCCAGAAGTTGTAAATTGAGGACTGAGGACTGCAGTGACTTAGATGCTGTTACTTCTGTGTCGTGAGTGCAGGGAGTGAAACTTACTAGGTTACATAACTCATGCTTGTAAGCCAGGTGTCCAGAGAGAGCTGAACTCAAGACTCTTGTCTCTGGGTCCCCCGTGGTAGACTGCATACTTTGACTGCCTGTGTTAAATCTCATGATACTGCAGTATCTTTAGTTTATAAAATAAGGAAAAGACCCACATTTGTAGGTTTTCTGTGCCTTAGAACAGGGGTTGGCAAACCCTAGTCCAGAGGCTGGCCAACTGCTTCTGGGAATACATTTAATTGGAAGACAGCCACAGTCATTTTTCCCTTTCGTCCCTGGCTGCTTGCAGAGCTGTCATTGCAACAGAGACAAGATATTGCCCAGAAGCCTAAAATATTTACTCTCTCGCCCTTTAAGAAAAAGTTTGCTGTTTCTTGCCTTAGCATAATGCCAATTACCATTTAGAGTGGTACCATTCAGTCGGCAGAAGTATATGAAAAAGTATGTAAGGTTTCGAAACTCTTTGGCCCAGGAAAGTCCAGGTCTGGGAGACAAGGTGGATTTTAATTTTATTGATGTGTTTTATCAAACTTAGTCTATTTTCCAAGGACATCCTTTGGATGGTTTTCTTCCCTGGAGAATTCAGCCGACCCTGCATGAGGTGCTAGGGGCCGTGGCGGAGTACTGGGGTTGTGGGCACTGAAGCTTCAGGGAGTCTGAAGTTTGTGCACCTTTGGGGAGTCCCAGGAGCAAAGATGTGTAGACACCAGACATCAGCCGGGCTAACCGAATCCTTTGGCTGAGATGCTCAGCAAAGAATCTAATGAGGAACCATTAAAGGAGACTCTAGGACTGTTCTCCTATCTCTTTTCAAGACCCCTAGTTTCCTTAAGATGACTTTAAGGTGGTGGAGTTAAGAAGTCTTGGCTATTTTCTTTTCTAAGAAGTCAGTCCCCAAACAATAGGAGAATAATGTAGCATTTTAATAAATCTAGAAACATCTGTGTATCTAAGTCCTAAAAATTGATAAATGCAGAAAACACTTAAAGAGGATGCCTTCAGCTGCAGGCGGGAACAGGTCAGCCAAGCCCACAGAACAGGGGTCTCATGGTGGGGAATCCGTACTTGGAGCAGTGGGGTCCGGTTCCGGGGAGGAGTTGAGTGTCGAGGGCCTGATTTTCCCACAGAACAGCAGGGGAGGCAGGGCTGAATGAGAAGACAGCCATCTTTACAGCAAGCAGTCTGTCGGGCTGGATGTCATGAGATTCTAGAATTCAAGGAGCCCTGCAGCTGCCTCATTTGTCTGGAGAGAAGCAGGTTAACAGAGGAGACCTGCACACACACACACGCACGCACGCACACACACACACACTCTCTCCCTCTCTCTCTCTCCCTCTCTCTCTCTCTCTCTCTCTCTCTCACTCGCCTGTCCCGAGGTTCCTGGCTCTGGAGCAGAGAGAGGTCCCTCTCTCTTTGAACCCACCTCTACCCATCCTGGCACGAAACACAGAGGGCCTTAGGGGCCCTGGTCAGGAGTTTGGATTTTAATCCAGGGTGATGGGGGAGCCCCTGCAAGTTTTAAACATGATCAGTTTATGTTTTACAAAGATCGTCTTGAGTCACTGGTGCAGTATAACTTATACAAAGTGGGAGAAGTGGGAGACCAGGTCGGAGCCAGCGCACTTGGACAGGTGAGAGACGCCGGTAGGTTAGCGGGAGGAAGGGCTGGGATGGTTGCGGTATGTTTTAGAAATAGAGCCAGTAGGATTGGACATTGAGGTGGGGGATGGGGAAGACAGAGTCGATGAGGACTTGTAGAATTTTGACTTGAGCACCTGGATGGATGTGATGCCATTTATTACGAGAGACAGTTTGACTAGCCAGGGAATGGGGGAGAGCTGAGGCCCGGGAGGAGGTACAGAGGCTTCTGTTTTGGAAGTTCTGGTGGAGCTTATCACAGAGGCAACTTGAGATGTGAGTCAGGGGATGTAAGAGAGGTCAGGGCTGGAGATTGACATTTGAGGTTCGCCAGAGGAACTGAAGTCGAGACTCAAATGCATATTTGAAAGTAGCCAGGAGAGTGGATCTTGAAAGTTCTCATCCCAAGAAAAAACATGTGACATGTGATGGATGTGAACTGGACTTACTGTAGTGATCATTTTGCAATGTCTACGTTATACACATGAAACTAATATACAGGCATATCTGGTTTTATAGCACTTGGCTTTATTACACTTCACAGATGCAGCATTTTTCACAAATTGAAGGTTTGTGGCAACTACATCGAGCAAATCTGTCAGATTCATTTTTCCAACAGCATTATTTTTTAATTAAGGTACATACATTTTTTTTAAAGACGTAATTCTTTTGCACGCTAAGCGACTACAGTGTAGTATAAACACAACTTTTGTGTGCACTGGGAAACCAAAAAAAACGTGTGTGACTTGCTTTATTTTGACATTCATTTTTATTGCAGTGGCTGAACCCGCAGTATCTCTGAGATGTGCTTGTCATGTATGTCAATTACACGTCAATAAAAAAAGAAAAGAAAAGTCATGGGGGCGTAGCTAGGGAGCACACGACATCCCAGGATGGGCGCCGACTTGCCGGCACTTCGAGCTCTAGCAAGGAAGACTGGGAGGCAGCAGCCGGAGTGGCTGTGGCCGGTGGGGATCTGGCAGAGCAAGGTGTCCTGCGAGCCAGGAGCGCCTGGTAATTCTGTATCCCATGGAGGAATGGGGTAATTTGAGGCCAGAGAGGGATCAGTGAATTTGACAGCAGGGCAGCCGCTGATTATCTTTACAAGAACAATTTGAATGGAGTAGTGGGGACAGACGGCTGATTCGCCAGATAGACAAAAGGAAGTTGACACACCAGTGTAGCCAGCTTCGCTGAAGGAGGTCTTCAAAAGCTCGAGATGTGCAGATACTAACTACTGTATATAAGATAGACAAAAAACAAGTTTCTACTGTGCAGCACAGGGAACTATGTCCAATATCTTATAGTCACCTATAGTGAAAAAGAGTATGAAAACGAATATGTGTATGGACATGTGTGACTGAACTATTATGCTGTACACCAGAAATTGACACATTATAAACTGATTCTACTTCAATTAAAAAAAAATCTTTGGGGAAAAAAAAAGCTCAAGGAGGACTTGGGTGCAGATTTAGGAGGAATTTGTCTGCATATCCTCTTCTCTTTGCTTCGCACATTCTCACTGCCGTGGACTCTCCAGACTCTGATGTGTTTGTCTCTCACTGTGATGGACCAACTCCTCCTTCCTGTGCTGTTCCAGGGAATGTGCCTCCAGGGAGTCAGATGGGCAGTGACAAGGCTCACTACATTTGTTTTCCTTCTCCAAAGGATCGCAGTCCCGTGCTGGCTCTTGTACAATTTCTGAAAACATTAGTTCCATCTATTTTGTTTTATTTTCTGATTGGCAATTAGAAATTGGCAAGTTCCGTATGGATTAAACCTTTATGGGTGGAACTTCCTTTACATTTTGATCAGAGATCGTTAACATCAGATGGTGTTTGTTGTGTCCAACACAAAACTTTCCCTTTTGTGTTTGCTTTTTTTGGTTCAGACGATTTATGTAGTGGTTGTTTGGGGGTTTTGTTTGTTTGTTTGTTTATTATTTTAAGAACACTTTTTGAATGTTCCCGTATATGGTTGTATTTTGTGTTTAATTTGTGTGTGATTCGTGTTTAATTGTGTGCCTGGTCTCACGTATTCAGCAGGTCAGGATTCTCTGTCTCTCTGACCTTGGTTACTCTCGTTTCTTTATGTCACACGGTTACCTGAGGCTCTGAGCAGCATCTCGTTGGCCAGTGAGAACGGGAGGTAGGAACAGCCCTCAGTACTGCACCCTGTAACTCAGCATTCACATTTCCAGCCTCGAGTGATTTCTCTCATCCTGAATCCTAAGACCTGGTTTGACATGTGAACTGCATACACTACTATATATTTTTTTTCCAGTTCTTTGGTAGGAAAACTCTTAGGTCTCCTTTAGGCAAATAAACCTGTGACTTAAACCTTGGGAAGAATTCCTGTTGTTTCCACTCCTGTGTTGGCTCCATGAGCACCATTAGGTACATCCTGGCTTGAAAGTGGCCTAAAAGAACCAGAGATGCAATGAACATGTGCTTTCGCATAAAGCAGATTCTCCCACAATTTCTATGTTGTAACTGAATGCTCTTTCCCAAGACCCTCACAGTCTTAACAGATCTTAATGTGACTGCTGAAAAATAAATAACCCTAGCACTTCTTTACTTCCTGCATCATTTCTGTGTCCTTGTGTACAGTGTTCTCGGACTCCACAGTCAAGCATAAACCTGTGAAGCTTTACTGTCATCGGGTCTGGGTATGAAACTCAAAATGCTATTTAAGTGCTCCAGGTACAACAGCAGGGGCTGTCGCCTGCCTGCAGGTGGACATAAAGTCTGCATTAGCGAAATCTAAGATTGTGTATCAGAACAATTTGTTATTAAATCCCTTACCTCTGAAGAGTAAAAAGACAGTACTTTTTAGTGTATAGATTTATATGTGTTTTATGTTCCTTTTTCTGAAAAACATCTCTCATGGCCTAATACATTATATTAAAATGTTGATTTCTATAGCATACAGTATGTCAGGATGTAATTGGCATTCCTGGAAATAAATATGCCCCGTGTACCTGAAAGCATGACGTTTCTGTGTTGGCCAGCGCATCTGAAAGAACTGTGACACGTTTTTGTAGTAGTTAATGTGTCAGAATAGAAGCTTTTTTAAAGATTATATGAGAATACTTTATTCTATAAATAACTGGAGAAGTTCAAGATAAGAGAGTTTGAGACAGTTTTTCTCAATTTATATTCAGTTTTGTTACGAATTCTGCATATTAAAATAAATTTTATTTTAGAGTTCAACATACTGTGTAAACTTTCCACTTTGGTAATTTTATTCAAAAGGTAGGTTGAATCCTACCAAATTTGAAAGTGTTGACTGTTAAGTTCGTGTAACATGTATTGAAGAACAAGTAAACTCAGCTGGAACAACTTAAAACCCTAGCACAGAGGTAATTGTTGAGAAGTCTGAGTGGTCATGATAATGTCAGAAATTTAGCAACTTGTACGCTTATGCTCAGTATGTACAAAGTAAGAATTCTAGGGTGGCAGTATTATTTTTCCATTATGATTTTTGCCTTTTCAGTGCCTACCTACACTTGTAACAGTTCTGAATCTTCAGATTTGTCTTAGAAAAATTAGTTTCAGTTTTTAATGAATTTAGTGTCTGTGAAGGAGGTTAGTGTGAAATCCTTTGGGTCCCCTCAGGTAGCAGTAGGACCTTTACTTCCTGCCATCTGAGCAGAGCTCAGTGGTAGAAAGAGGGAGAAGCACGAATTCACTCCATGAACTTGACCGAGCGCTGGCTCCGTGCAGACAGAGCACTGGGGTATGCTGAGGGGAGGTGTTAGAGGAGACATTGGTCATTGATTTAAAACATTCCTGTTGATCCCCATTAATTACGTGTTTAGGGAAGTCATTCTTTGCATTAAAGCAACACCGAGGGTCACTCTAGATTTTAGATAGATATGCCAATTGCTTTTTTTTAATTGAAGTACTGTCAGCTACTGTGTGTCAATTTCTAGTGTACAGCACAGTGTCCCAGTCATGCATATACATACATATATTCATTTTCACACTTTTTTGTTAAAGGTTATTACAAGATATTGAACACAGTTCCCTGTACTATACAGAAGAAACTTTTTAAAATCTATTTTTATATATAGTGGCCAATTGTTTTTGAAGGATAGAAAGATGACAGTTCATTAAAATCAGGATGTATCTTCATAAAAGCAACAGAAGTCATAGATACTAGTTGACATTATTGAAATGAAGACATCTTCACCAATATGCAAGGAACATGTCTGTTACCCCTCCCTAAAAAGTCATAAAATTAATGTACATCCATATTTACTAAATAATTAGCCTCTGTTTTGTAAACCATAGAAATCAGACTCTCAGATGGTTATATCAGAACGAGAATGCTTCTGAGTTCTTTTCATCTGTATTTTGATCTAGGATGGTACAGTGCGCTGTGAAAGGCTTCCTTTAGTTCACTATTTATGAGCTTAATATATGTTAATAGAACGGAATGGTTTTTCATGTGTCTAAAAAAAAAGGTTGAGGGAAGGTCTTATTAGAGGAGGAAGAATGTCCTGGGGCAGTGCATCCTGTACTGGGAAGTAGAGGCTTGGCATGGGAGCTGCGCCTGGAAGAGTTCACAGGATGGACGAAGCAGGACCACGAGGTTCATGCAGGAAGGACGTGGCAGAGACGTGGAAGTTGGTGGCTTCTTTAGGAAAGAGGTATTAGTTTGGTCTCTGTCCCTGGAAACAGAGCCGGATGAGTAGGTTGGTGCCAGATTGTGAGGGGCTGTCACTGCCAAGGCTAAGATTGGAGGGTGTTTTGTCTTTGTTCTTGTGTTTTGGTAGGGAATTGGAAACCTTTAGATTTTTAAATATAACACAGGTCTTTTTATACTTTGAAGAGACCGTGATGAGTGACAACATGGATTACGTCAAGGTTTGGAGGCCAGGAAGGCTAGTGAGGAAACTACTGTCATAAGATAATAATGGTTTTTACACCTTTTTGTATCTTCCAGATGTTTACAATGGCACGTTTTGCCTTTGCGGTCATGACAATTTTTAAGTTAATTTTAAGTTTTTTATGGTTGATTTTTAACTGTAGAATTCAGGTGAGCAGGTGGGGAGGCTGTGTGATCTCCTGTTCAGTCCTTGTGCTCTGAGTCAGACCCAGGTTCTCACCCCAGATTCTTGATTTGTCAGTTACTCAATCCACACGTCTCTGCTGCCCAGTTTCTTCGTGTCTAAAATGAGAATAATAGTAGAATCTAAAGCAACAGGCGGTTGGGAGGATTGAATGGAAGCTCTTAAGCCCAGCCTTCAGGATGTAACCGACAAATCCAAACACCCCACCTGCCCTCGAAGGCCAGATCTCTTCCTGCCCCTCCCTCAAGCCTCCCTGTCTCTCCTCTCATCCACATCACCCCCAGTGGCTCCATTCAGTTTGTAGGCATTTCAGCCCCTTTCTGACCTCAGGGCCTTTGCATGCACCCCGCCTTGTAGAACATACTTTCTCTAACACACCCAGGACTGGCCTTGTCTCCTCCTTCACGTTTCAGTGTGAATGTCACCGCCCCAGAAAGGTGGCCTTTATCACCCTCTCCACAGTGACCCCTGCCCAATCAGATACTTCCTCACACATTTTAATGTTTGTCTCCTTCACCATTTTTTAAAAATCATGGTCAGTAATTTGCTTATTTTGCTTTTATGAATTTACTGTCTCTCTCTGTTTTCTCTCACGTATGGTCTATGAGGACAGAAAGATTTACAATATCAGTGTCTATTGAATAAATGTTCGTAGCAGTAGCAGTAGTGGTAGGTGGTTTTTTTTATCATCAGGGAAAGCTGGTAAGGTCCTGAGATGATTTGGAGCAGAAGTGGTGGGCAAATTAAGGCCACATAGTAAATATTTTAAGCTTTGTGGGCCAAATAGTCTCTGTTACAACTACCCAACCCTGCCGTTGTAATGCAGAAGCTGCTACAGCCAATACGGAAGTGAATGAGCGTGGCTCTGTTCCAGAGAAACTCTTTTTACAGAAACAAATGGCTAGCCTGTGGGCTGCAGCTTGCTGACCAAGTTGCTGTTCTAGGGCATCACTCATCTCTGAGATGTGCACATCTGTTCCTCTGTTCAGTATGTTACTCATTCAGGTACTCAGCAGAGATTTTCTGAGGACCTAGTGTGGGCCAGGTGCTGGTCTGTGTGTTCAGGATGCACAGACTGAATATGCAGCCCGTGACTTTGTGGGGGAGAGAAATAAGTCAGTCATGACACTGAGAAGAGAGAATACATGATTAAAGATGTGCAGAAGGCACGAGAGGAGGGCCCCCAGCTCAGCACAGGCAGACCAGGGCTCTGGAAAGATTTTCAAAATGGGGTGAGTTGAGCTGAGTTTTGCAGGATAAATAGGAGTTTGCCAGGGTGAGAAGGGGTAAAAGTAGCAGATACACCCTCAGAGAGAGAGGCCATCAGCTTGGGTGATTCAACCCTTACAGGGACCGTTGCTCAGCAGGGCGCCCTGGAGGATGTTTTACAGGATCGGGGGTGCTGGTGGACAATTAGTTTTTGGGCACATGCAGAGTTTGAGGTTCCTTGGGGACATTCAGGTAGAAATTTCCAAAGGGAGAGATGTCTGAGCCAAGGAGAAATGTGGGAGTTGTTCCCCCCAGATGTGAGTTGAAACCGTGTGAATGGACCAGCAGGTTCAGGGATGGAGGGGGCGGGCAGAGGAAGGAAGAGGTCAAGAAAAAGCTTTGCACCCACATTTAAGGAGTAACTGGCAAACGAACCCTGCAAGAGGCAGAACACTACAGGGTGGGTGGGTGGGGGCCCCGGGAAAATGTAGCGTTTGAGTCTAAGGAAGAGGGAGCATCCACGGCAGAAAATGGTCAGAACAGACTCAGAGAAGAAAGGACGAGGCAAAATGCAAAGAGGCTGTTGGGACTGGAAATTAGGAAGCAGTTGGTGACCTAGTTTTGAATGAGCAGTTTTAGTAAAATGTGGGGGTGGAAGTCACATATTAGTAGGTTGAGAAGTGAATGAAAAGTGAGGAAGTGGAAGCAATGAGAATAGACTGCTGTTTCTAAAAATGCGCTGATGGGGAAAAGCGCCCTGGGTGCTGGCTCTTGGGGAAGCGGGGCTGCGTTTTGTTTTGCTTTGCTTTCCAGAGTGTGTGGGAGAGGTTGGAACTGGTTTGAAATGTGCGAGGGCAGGAGTGGCCTGTGCAGAGAAGCTGGCGGGTGCGGTGGTCGGAACTGTTGGAACAAGATGCCCAGGAGCGGGGCAGACAGTGAGCTCGACACCCCACGTGGAGGGCACACCTTGGAACAGAGGTGGAGTGTTGCTTCTCCTGAGACGGAGGAGGAGAGGAACAGATGAAACACAGTGGGCGAAGTGTTGATTCCGATGTTTGTCGGCATCACCTAAGTGCCGTGTCACTGTTGTCATCATGGTTTTAGTTAATTTCATGAAAACTGTAACATCTACCAAGAAAGACTCAAATCAGATATGAGAACATCCCTATTGAAGAAACCGATGCATCCGTGAGATGGCGAAAGAGAGCAGGCCCAAACCCCCGTTCCCATGGAGTCTGAGTGACCCTGGATGACCTTGGGACTTATCCTGGAGGCTGCAGAGGAAGCATTCAGTTTGTTCTGGTGTTTGTATCAGTGTATCTCTCACTGTTACCCATTTCTCCCGACTGTTGAAATGGATGTTGACAGTGACTGTGCTCTTATTGCGCACTCAGCCAGCAAAGCCATCCCATCTTTGTCTTACTTTCGTGGCAGCTGAGCACGCCTAATAATGCCCTGCAGAAATGTATTAAAAATGCAAGCTTCCTCAGCCCAGACCCGGAGCGTCAGTTTCCAGTGACTCGGGGGTGGATCACAGGCAGGACAACTGTCCTTCTGTGTATCTGGATAAACACTGTTAGTATATTTAATAAACACCGAGCACATACTATGTGTCCAGTTGTTTTAGGTCCTGGGGAGACAGTCATGAAGAAGATAGAAGAGATCCCACAGGCAGTTATGACTGAATGCTGTGATAGCGAAGTCTGCTGGGCTCAGGGGACACAGGAGGGGGACCTGACCGCAAGTTGGGGTCCAGTAAAGTTGCTCAGGTGAAGTATGGTATGCAAGAGCAAAGGGTTTTTGAGCTGTGGGATGAGGGAGGAAGAAGTGGTGGGAATGGAAGAGAAGGTATGCCAGGCAGAAGCAATGGCACGTGTGAAGACTGGTATCACAGGAAGGATGAGAAAAAAGACAGGAGCTTGTGAAGACACGGCAAGCTGTGTTACGGAACTGGCCTTCCATCCTAAGAGCAAGATAGTGCCATTACAGGGCATTAAGCAAGGGATTGATATGATCATATTTCATTAAAAAATATCAGTTAGACTGAAGTTTGGAGAATGGATGGAGGGACAGGAGTGGGGTGGGGTAACAAGGAGGGAAACAGCGATCCCTTAGGAGGCTGATGCAATCCATAAATGATAGCCGACGTGGTGGTGGGAGAGATGGGGAGAAGCAGATGGGTTTTAGGAGGTGGATTTGACCAACCGCAGACGCTGTGAGTCAAGTTGACATCAGAATAGATGGGAAGGGAAAACCTTTTAAGAATAAAATGTGGAGTAAAGGCAGCCCTAACAAGTCTACAGGCAAAAATCTGCTGCTGGTTCTGATGGGA
Source organism: Camelus dromedarius (assembly GCF_036321535.1). Classification (NCBI taxonomy): domain Eukaryota; kingdom Metazoa; phylum Chordata; class Mammalia; order Artiodactyla; family Camelidae; genus Camelus; species Camelus dromedarius. The sequence goes on along the minus strand of NC_087448.1, from coordinate 65,954,936 downwards.
CTCAGCTGAAGGGCACGGACCTTGTGATCAGCTGGTCCATCTGTTTGCTTTTCAAGTTGATGGTAAAGATGAGGAGGAATCATCTAGATTTGTGCTGTTCTGCTATTTTGACCTTGGTTGATGGGGAATCTCAGGACTTCTATCTGATTTATCCTTGTATGTGAGCACCCAGCACAAAGCTTGTCTTCCTGGATTTTCTGCACTATGGAAAGGGGCTGTGTCCTTATCTGTATACATTTTTGTCCTTCCTTAATTCAGAAGCACATAAAAACGGGACTTCAAAGCACAGGTTCGGAAGTTGGAGAGCGTTGGCGGTTTGGGTGGGTAAAGTCTCCAGCTGGAGGGAGCGGTGCAGTCGTGCAGGAGGTGCTGACTGGACACCCACTGTGTCCTGGGCTTCCGATTTCAAGATGCCTTTTCCTGGGACTTTCAGTCTGTCAGCTTCTGTTTGTCTTCTCCACCAGCTGTGGTTCTTCTGGAACTTCCCTCCACCTTTCTCCTGGGATGGATGGATGTGTCCCACCTCTTTGGTTTCCTTGTTTGTTTGGCTGGAGTACATTGTCGGTAATTTCCTGAGAGTTCGAGGAAGGCAAATTTTCAGAGGGTTTGCCTTTCTGAAACTGCCTTTAGTCTGCATTCACTCGATTAAATATAATTTTATAGGTTGAAAGTGGTTCTCTTTCTAAACATGCAGACTTGCAGTGTTGCTCAAAAGAAACCTGGCGCCAGTCTGAGACGTACTTTTTTTTGGACGGGGGTGGAGGACCTGCTTTTGTTTCTCTCTGGAAGCTTTAGAATCTCTCATCCTTAGTGTTTTAAAATTTTCCAGGTGTGTGTTTTGTCGTGTGTGTGTGTATGCATGCATTGTGTGTCAGAGAGAGAGAGAGGGAGAGACGGAGGAGGGACTAGGGATGAGAAGAATGAGAGCCAGAGCAAGTGGGTGGGACACAGAGATTGAGACAGACAGACACTCGGAGGTGGGGGACGGGGTAATTGGTTTATCTTGCGAAGCACTGGTTAAACGCTCAGTCCCAAGACTCGTGTCTCCCTTCAGCTGTGGGCAATCATCTCACGTTCTTCACTTAATAGTTTCTACTTCTCTGTTGTCTCTTTCTTCCTGGAATTTCTGTTGTTTGGTTTTTGGACCCCCCAAAGCAATGACTTGTGTTTAGTTTTTCTTAATGTTTTCTCTCACCTCATGCTTTTGCCTTCATTTCAGGCAGTCTCACTGGACTGTATGTCCAAGCACTTCTGTTGAACTGTTGTTTGGTGTTTTTAATTTCTATGGATGCCTTCTTGGTTTCTGACTGCTTCTTTCCGTAGCAGTTTGCTATTTACTGTTGCAATGTCCTCCCAAATTTCTAAGTATCATTAGGTTTTTTTTTTTTAAAAAGCTATCTTTTGTTTTCTGAATTTTCTCTCTCTTCTCAGGAGCCTGTTTTCTCTGTTGTGCTTAATTTTTGGTTGTTTATGGGATGCTGCAAGCTTTGCTCCAGTTCTGTGATCTTTCACTCTTGTTGTTGAGCTGGATGAACTTGAAGTTCCTTTGCTCAAATTGTTTAGAAGTCTGTTTCCTCTGCCCTGGGGCTTGGCCCGGGTGGGGAGGTGGGAGGTACACACCTGGGTGCCGGGCACCGTGGGAGCGGATGGGGGAGGTGGCGGGGTGGGGGTTGCAGCGTCTCCCTCGTTCCCTCTTCCCTCGGTGCTGCTGGGCCTCCTTCCAGGGGATGCGCCGCTGCGGCCCTGGCTGCGGGGCAGGGAGGTCAGCAGGCGCTTCCTCTCTGCAGCGCTGCTGCCGTCTGCTGCAGAAGGCGCCTCTGCTCTGCCCTCCAGTGAGGGGCCGCCGTCTCTGCCCCACAGATTGTTGAAATGCTTGGCTCAGTGAGTACCTGTCTCTTTTTGTCTCTCTTGTTCTAGGTTGAAATATGTGAAGTGCTTAATAGAAGGAGGTCAGCAGGTGTTAGCTGCCATTGCTCATTGTACCTCTTTACAATCAAGTCACTCTCATTTTAAGGCATCTTTGGTAAGAAAGGGTGAAAAAAAAAAACCCTATGTTCTGTCCACCACCTTGAGCTGGCAGTCTCCCTTTCTACTTAAATCTCATCCCTGTGGGTTCTTGTCACTGCTCAGTATCATAAAATGATTCTGTTCCCCAGTGTTGTGGAGGGATCCCGAGAACTGTGCTTTTAAATGCACTCCATGGAAAGGACATGCTGTGTCATCATAACTTTCTGAGTTTTTTCCTTAGCCAACAGAGCCAAGTGCTTTGATTTTTTTCCTCTATTTTGCAAGGCTAAAGGCAGTTATCAGAAAACAGACGATTCAAGTGCGTTTGTGCATAAAAATATTGTTCCCTTCGATTAGCTTCGAGCCTCTAATGTCCCTGAGAATCACTACTGTAAATAGGATCCAAGGGCTTTCTCCATCCACACGCACAGCACAGCAGTTGAGAAGCAACCGTAGATTTAGAATCAGCTAAAAATAATGGACTAACTCTTCTAATTCTGTGAGATGTGCTCATACAAGGTCACCTGTATTTGACATCTCTTTTTAAAGAGCTTTTGTTTATAAGCAGATCTGTCCAGCAGAAGTACGACATTTGCAGTATTTACGTTACTTGTCCGTTCTGTTAATTTCCTTCTTTCACGCCTGTTCCTGACCCCTCTCCTTCCTATTTCCTTTTCTTACACAAAGGCTTCGATTCATTTGTCCACCGACCAGCTACGTACACAGAGGTCAAATCGCCCTAGTGGGCATTTTATTCTAAGACAGTGGGAGATATGTCACTGGGTATTTATGATTCTCTGGATTAAATACAGTCACTTAAGGTGACGTAAGATTTTAGATTTCTGTTTACAGAAACACAGATGCAGATACTCACTTCAGAGTTATACTCTGATAAGCCCCAAACAGTCTCCGTTTTTCAGATTATGATAAAGTAAAACGCAAGATTTGGACCTCAGTAAAAGACACATCACCTCAATAGGTATCTTTGGTTTTGCAGATTATTCCGTGCTCGTCTAGCACAGTGTTCTGTTTTTAACTTTAGACCAACCTCTCTGCAGCTAACTCCAAAAACGTTAACCAAACCAAACCAAACCAAACCAGAGCAGCTCTCACGAGTTTCCTTTCAGGCCTGGATATTAAATAATGCCAGTGAGCCAGCAATCTCAGTGAAGTTTCTCTTCTGCTCAGCGTTCCTGATGGTGGACAGACACACCTGTGACGAGGTTCGCAGAAGCCTGACTCTAAGCCCCTACGACCTGTCACAGCTGCTCCTGGTCTTCATTTCGTGCCTCTCTGCAGTTTGCTTTGTTGCTCACAGGGAGCGACTCCCCCCTACCCCCAGCCAGTGTCCAGCCACTCTGCAGGAGAGCCTCTCACGGGGCCCTTCTGCCTGCGGCTTACTCACGTTCTTTTTTTTTACTTTCAGTTTACAATGTTGTGTCAGTTTCTGGTGTACAGCATCATGTTTCAGTCCTACATGTACACACATATATTCATTTTCATATTCTTTTTATTATAGATTACTACAAGATTTTGAATATAGTTTACTGTGCTCTACAGTAGAAACTTGTTTTATACATAGTAGTTAGTATCTGCAAGTCTCAAATTTCCAATTTAGCCCTTCCCACCTCCTTTCCGCCTTGGTAACCATAAGCTTGTTTTCTATGTCTGTGAGTCAGTTTCTGTTTTGTAAATAAGTTCATATGTGTATTTTTTAGATTCCATGTATAAGTGATATCATACGGTATTTTCCTTACTCTTTCTGGCTTACTTCACTTAGTATGACGATCTCTAGGTCCATCCATGTTGCAGCAAATGACATTGTTTTATTCTTTTCATGGCTGAGTAGTATTACACACACACACACACACACACACACACACACACACACACACACACACACACACACACACACACACACACAGCTACTTTATCCAGTCATCTGTTGGTGAACATTTAGGTTGCTTACATGTCTTGACTTTTGTGAACAGTGCTGTTGTGAACACTGGGGAAATGCAAATCAGAACTACAGTGAGGTATCACCCTAACACCAGTCAGAATAGCCATCACTAAAAAGTACACAAATGATAAATGCTGGAGAGAGTGTGGAGAAAAGGGAGCCCTCCTACACTGTTGGTGAGGATGTTGTTTGGTGCAACCATTATGGAAAACAGTATAGAAATTCCTCAAAAAACTAAAAATAGACTTTTTTTGTGATCCAGCAATCCCATCTCTGGTCATATATCCAGAGGGAACTCTAATTCAAAGAGATACATGCACCTCAGCGTTCTTTTTGAACTGAGAAAGATTTTCCTCAGGTCCCTACAGATTGCTGTGTTTTCAAGTGTACCTGACTTCAGTGGGGCATGGCTTAACCACAGTGGTTCCCTTGGAAATTTTCAGGTAGGTAGGCCTTTTATTGTTCCTACAACAAAGGGAATTTCTCTTTACTCACCCTCCCTCTTCCCCACCCCCCACTCCCCAGGTAATCAGTCAGCTAGATCTGCTGATCTGACTTGAATACATCCTGCTCTGCTGGGTCCCTGCTCTCAGCCTCGTGACTTCTCTCCTTACTGCCGCCCCTCCCCACTGATTTCCTGCCTCCAGCCCAGACCAGCTCCAGACCAGCCTCTGCACAGCAGAGCAGTCCCTGTTCTCCCTCCTTGAACGGTCTTTATGACTCTGCATTGCTGTTGGGAGAAGGACCAAAGATGAAATGTCAACCATTTCTTCCAGCCTAACTCTCCCCACCCAGATCAGGCTGTCCTGCGTTCCTCCAGCAGCTTCTTCCCTGGACCACCCTCTTCCTGCTCTGTCTTGATCCCAACTCGCTCCATGTGTCCTTTATGACCCAGCTCAAGTTTACCTCTTCTCAGAGCCCAATCCTTGTTCAGCCCTGGCTGGGCTCAGGCCCCCTCCTGCCACACATTTTATTGTGATTTTCTGTGTGTGCATCTGCTGCTGGTATCAGGCCTCCCTGATTTTTCTTTTGCAAGAATTAGCATGACATCCGTTGTCTGCTCAATGGGTGTTTCTTCAACTCGGCTGAACTGAGTGGAGCCAGAGGATCTACAGTTCTCATCTCTCTTCCTTCTTCTGCTTCTTCATTTTCACTCTCCTCGAGGCAGTTTTCGCTCTCTGACCCTGCGGGCTGGCCTCAGTGGCTGCGCCCGCACCCCACGCGCCTCCCTTTGCGCCATCTGCCTTCTGGACTGAGGAGGGCTGGTCTTGTCATCCATCTTCTGCCGAATTTCCTGTATCTTCTATCTTGCCTCTTTATTTTTCTTCCTGGGAGCTAGTTAACTAGCTAGCTAGCCCTAATACTCTCTTTCTCTCTCTCTCTTTTAAATAACAGCTTTATTGTGATATAATTCATATACCACACAATTCACCCATTTACAGCATAAATTCAGTGGTTTTAAGCCTCTTCAAAGAGTTGTGTATCCAACATCACAGTCAATTTTAGGACATTTTCCTGACTCCAGAAAGAAAGTACCCATTATCAGACCCTCTTCATTTTCCCTGAACTCCAGCCCCTGGCAACCACGAATCTACTCTCTGTCTCTCTAGATTTGCCTTTGCCGGCCACTTCATGTAATGGAATCATCACATACGTGTCTTCTGTGTCTGACTTCCCTCACTTGCCTTAACGTCTTCACGGCTCCCCCACGCTGTAGCCCGGGCCAGTTCTCCAGCCCTCTGTTAGCCCCCTCTGGCTGTCAGAACAGCACACCACAGACTGGGCGGCTGCACAACAGGAATCTATCTGCTCACTGTTTCAGAAGCTTGAAGTCTGAGACCCCGGTGCCAGCAGGGTTGGTTTCTAATGAAGCCTCTCTCCTTAGTTTGCAGACAGTCCCCTTCTCACTGTGTCCTCTCTGTGCATGTGAAGAGACAGAGAGAGCTCCCTGGTGTCTCTTCCTCTTCTTACAAGGACACCAGTCCTATCAGATTAGGGCCCCACTCTTATGACCTCATCTAACCCTGGCGTGGGTAGGGTGTAGCTAAGTGGTAGAGTGCATGCCTAGCATGCAGAAGGTCCTGGGTTCAATCCCCAGCACCTCCATCAAAAAATAAATAAGTAAGTAAACCTAATTACCTCCCTCTGCCATAAAAAAAATTAACCCTAATGACCTCCTTAAAGATCTATCTTTAAATACCGTCATATTGGGGGTTAAGGCTTCAACATATACAGTTCAGTCCATAACAATCCCTTTTTATTACTAATAATATTCCATTATATGGATATATCACAGTTTATTTATAAATGTATCAGTTGATGGACATTTAAGTAGTTTTAACCACTTTTTGGCTGTTATTAATAATGCCACCATAAACATTTATATACAAGTTTTAAAAATAGATATTTCTTTTTATTTTTCTTAGATGTACACACAAGAGTAGGGTTGCTGGGTCATACAGAGAATTCTGTATTTAACCTTTTGAGGAACCGCCAGACTGTTTTCCAAAGTAGTTGTCCCATTTTACATTCTGAATATCAGTGTCTGAGACTTCTAATTTCTCCACAGCCTCTCCAACACAGTTATTATCACTTTTTAATTATAAACATCTTCTTGATTTGAAATATCATCTCATCATGGTTTCGATTTGCGTTTCCCTAATGACTCGTGATGCTGAGCATGTGCTTATGAACTTACTGGACAATTCATGTTTTTATTGGCTGTTTGTATGTCTCCTTTGGAGATTTGTCTGTTCAGATCCTTTGCCTGTTTTTAAATTGGGTTGTCGTTTTATTGTAAAGTTTCAGGTGTCCTTTATACATTTGCAATATGAGTCCTTTATCACTTGTATGATTTGCACTATTTCTTCCCATTCTGTTAATGTCTTTTCACTTTCTTGATTGAGTCCTTTGAAATAATAAAGTTTTGAATTTTGATAATGTTTGGTTTTTCTAGTTTTCTTCTTTTGCTTATGCCTTGCTGTCATATCTAAGAGTCTTTGCCTAACTCAGGTTCATGAAGATGTATGCCTTCGTTTTCTTCCAAGAGTTTCACAGTTTTATCACTTAAATTTGAATCTCTCATCCGTTTGAGTTAAGTTTTGCGTATGGTGTGAGTTAGGGGTTCAGCTACATTCTTTTGTTTGTGACTCTTCGATTATCCCAGCCTAGGAGCTTCTCTTTTAAATGTTAATGACTTGGTTTTGCTGAGATGTTGAAATTAGCTTCAGTTATTAGAGAATTTGCCCTGCCCTCTGGTTGGAGCTTGCTTCATATTGTTACTCTAGACATGTCTCTCACATTTTCATCACACTTCACATTCAGGGGCTTTTCCGCCAATACCTGGATTCTCAGCTATTCTGTAAGTGCTGAAGTTGCTAAGCCTGAGAGGCAAAAATGTAGGGTAATCAGCCATCTTGGTTTGCTTGGTGCTAGGGATTTGCCAAGATGTGAGACTTTCAGAGCTAAAACTGGGGCAATCCCTGTGTAAAGCTGAGGCATCACTGTCCTGGCAGAGAGAATGCCCACTGAACTGAGCCTTGACCTCAAATCCAGAGTCAAATGTTAGCCGAGCTGCGGTCGTCTGAAAGCTGGGGGCTCAAGGGCTCACTTCCAAGGTGGCTATCGAGTAGCTAATAAGCTGGTGTGGCAGGAGGCCTCAGTTTCCCCCATGCGGTCTCTACACAAGGCTGCCTGAGTGTTACCACGTGGTGGGTGGCTTTCCCCAGAGCGAGCGATCCCGGAGATCAAGGGGGAAGCGGGAGTGCCTTTCACAATATAGCCGAAAACGTTTCACACCTTCGGCGTTCTCCCAGTCACACGTTAGCCCTGACTCGGGGCGGGAGGGAACCGCGCAAGGGCGTACCGAACGCCAGGCGGTGAAGGTCGCCGCTAGGAGAGAGTGGGAGGCTGGCTGCTGCAGCCGGCTCTCTGGCCTCTACTGGTCTATGCCTCTCCCACATGCAGAAAACACCTCCACCAGCGGTCCGCCACGTCTCATCCTTCGTAGCGTCAGTTCAGTATCCAGAATGCCATCGTACGAGTCAGGCCCAGGAGCGAAGGAAGCTACTTAGGTGTGGTGAGGTACAGCGTCTTGAAGACAGTTCCTCTTGAGCCAAAAACCTGTTTTCTCCCCGCTTGGTGGTGAGATGCTTTTTGCACTTGCAACAACAGTGACATTAATGATAACAGTGGTAGCACTGTCCCTTCTTAGGTGTTTGCTACATACCAGGCGATAGGATACGCCTTTTAGATGCAGTTCCTCTTCTCTCATTATAATGGGCAGATCGTTTTATCCTCATTTTTAATGAGGAAACGGGAGTTCGGAGAGCTTGAGTCTGGCCTGAGGTTATACACTTGATGTTACCGTCAAACCCAGATCTTTAGTACCATCCTGAAATGTGCCACTTGCCCTGCTTTGTTTAATTACGCCCTTCTTTCTTCTCCTGTGAGATGGTTGCAGCTTTAATGTGAAACAGTTCTACTTACTGGTTCCCCGTGTGAAAGAAACTTGGTAAAAAGAGCTACCATTTTTTCTCCTTCCCGAGCAAGGTGAGAGAGGCGTTGCTCCTCAGCCATCTGACAAAGCAAACCACCGCTCCACAGAATGTGAAGGAAGGAGCTGGTTTTAAGAGCAGCTTGGAAGAACTGTAGTAAAATTTTAAACCATAGTTTGATTGAAATTATGTATTTCTCTGTGCACGTAAATAGCCAGAAAAGAAAAAGCACTTCAGACATAAAATAAGGAAAACGTGGGCCTTGAATAAAAACTCCGAGTCATCCTCCTTGCTGATTTTGCCTTTCTTAGGTCCTTTTTTCCCACAGTGCTAGGTCTCACCTCTGTTCTGGCCCTGATCTCCCCTCCTCCTAGGCTGTGGGTCTTTATGAGCAAGGACATGTGCTCCCATAGGTTGTCAGCCCCACCTGGGGACCCCCACGCCTTTGTTTCTGAATTTCCCTCAGCACCTTATAAAGAGCCTTGCCCGTGGCAGTGTCTGTGGATGCATCCTGAATTGGTTTGATACACATTTACATTCAAAGTCTTTATTTTACTGCCTGAGATGTTGAGAATGTTGGACAATTATGAATGGACCTTTATCAATATAATATTGAACCATTAAGCACTATATTCTGATTCTAGCTGATTGAGCTATTTCTAGCATCACAGTCATATTTAAAGGAGAATCAATACAAAAGGGAAAAAAGGTAAGAACAAATACAACTTTCCATGTCTCATTGAAATGTGAAGATTTGCATTCGTCAAAGGATTTATCTTTCAAAAGAAAAATGGTATTTGAAAAGAGCAACACATCTTTTAAGCATTCAATAGCAGCAAAATCTCTTTTGTTGTTCAAACAGGAATTTGTATCTTTTTTTTTTTTTTGGCAAAATCTTGACAGACTGTAAAGCCTTGATGAAAACAAAAAAAAATGAGCCCACTTAAGCTCCTTTGCATAGGATTTGGATATCTGATCCTAGAGGATTTTTTAAATGTTTGTTAATTTTTGAAGTTATTTGAATTAATTTCCCCATTACGGTTATATTCGTTTGGAAGGGCCTTTGATCTGCTATCCAGAACATTTCTCCCATCTGCCAGTTAGAAAGGGTTTTTGTGGAGGACTCACAGTGACAGCAAGTTCTCTGTCACAGGCCCTTTGAAAGTGAAGGTACGGATAGAGATTGGAAAAATCACCATTGTCCTAGCTTACTGTAAGCCTGTTACTGGACTGAAGACAAGAATTACTTTTTCTTTTTTTAAAAAAATTCTGTTTTAATATAGCAGCTTTATTGCTATATAATTCAGATACTCTGGAATTCACCCTCTGAAAGGATACAGTTCAGTGGTTTTCAGTCTATTCACAGAAATAGTGTCACCATCACCACCATCAATTTAGAACCTTTCTGTGACCCCAAAAAGAAAGAAACCCTGTACCCGTTATCAGGCCCTCCTCATTTTCCCCAAACTCCAGCCCCTGGCAACCACGATCTACTCTCTGTCTCTGTAGATTTGCCTATTCTGGATGTTTCATATAATTGAATCGCACAACGTGCGGCCTTTTGTGTCTGGCTTCTTTCACTTGCCTTAGTGTTTTCCAGCTTCACACGTATTATAGCCTGTACCAGCACTTCAGTCTTTTTATGGCTGAAAAATAAGACTGGGCACTGGCCTTCCACACTGTGTTCATACGTTCATCAGCTGATGCACAAATGCATTGTTTCTACTTTCTTGTCTCTTACGAATAATGCTCATTACTCTCTCTCCATCTTTCCTCCCTGCACCCTGGCTTTTTTTCCTTTTCCTTTCTTTTCTTTTTTTTTTTCTTTTTTTTTTTTTTTTTTTGGTCTTTCCTGGGGATTCTCTCTGCTCTGCTTATATTGGTAAGTTTCTTCCAGAGCTTCCAGTCAGTGTCATCAGGCACTCCCCGTGGCAATGGCTGCTTCACGGGGTTTAAGGACCCTGGGCTTCAGTAGCATCTGGATTGACCCCTTCGCTGTCCACAGAGATGCCATGGGCGTTTCCCTCCCTCATCCTGAGGACCAGGACTTTTACTGCGACAGCAGCGTAGGCAGCAGCAGCAACAGAGGCATTCAGGGTCCTGCGGAGCCATCTGCCCTTCGGAGTGCAGCCCTCAGCACTTCACCTACTGGCTTTATGGGGGGTTTGGGTTTTTTTTTTGTCTTTTTCTTTCTCCCTAATGACTGCTTTTTCATGAGTGAACACCTGGTGGGCCTGTATATCGGACAAAGTAGTCTGTCCCCTGAGCCAATCACAAGTCATATCTCCATTCTAAGGTGTACATGTAGGTCCAGGCTAAGGTACATGACCAAGGCCCCTCAGGAAAGGCCCCCCATCCCCATATTCCTGTTCCTAAAAACCAGTTGATTTTTTTTTAATTGAAGTACAGTCGGTTACAATGTGTCAGTTTCTGGCGTACAACACAGTGTCCCGGTCATACACATACATATGTATATTTGTTTTCATATCCTTTTTCATTAAAGGTTATTACAAGATATCAGACATAGTTCCTTATGCTATGCAGAAGAAATTTGGTGTTTTAATCTGTTTTTATATATAGTGGCTAACATTTGCAAATCTTAAACTCCCAAATTTATCCCTTCCCACCCCCTTTCCCCTGGTATCATAAGATTGTTTACTGTGTCTGTGAGTCTGTTTCTGTTTTGTAGATGGAGTTTGTTAGTGTCTTCTCTTTTTATTTTTTTAAGATTCCACATAAGAGTGATATCATATGGTACTTTTCTTTCTCTTTCTAGCTTACTTCATTTAGAATGACACTATTCAGGTCCAATCATGTTGCAGCAAATTGCCTTATTTTATACTTTTTTATGGCTGAGTAGTATTCCATGTATATATATACTACAACCTCTTTATGTGTGTACATCTTTACTACGTGTACATCTTAGAATGGAGATGTGACTTGTGCTTGGCTCAGGGGACAGACTACTTTGTCATACGGTGATTCTACTTTTAGTTTTTTAAGGAATCACCCTACTGTTTTCCATAGTGGTTGCACCAAATTACTACACCTTTCTTTATGACCATATAATGAGGCTAATTGTCAGGACTGGTCTTGTCTGCCTGCTGTCTCTCCTCCTCTTTGAATTCTCTGAGGCACCTGGCCCACAATGAGGGCCCTTTCTCATAAAGATGTATTTGTGAATGTGCTGAATTGGGCCCTGAAAGAGTCACTGTGGTCTGTTTATGATAGAGCTGGATTAGTATTCACCATCTGTGTATTCTCTATCTTGCTATCAACTGAGATTTTTTGTTTGTTTGGGTTCACTTTAGCGGACTTAAAGAAAGCTTCCAGTTCAAATGCCGCAAAATCCAACCTACCAAAATCTGGACTTCGTCCTCCTGGTTACTCGCGTCTCCCTGCAGCCAAGCTGGCGGCCTTTGGCTTCGTCCGGAGCTCCAGCGTGTCCTCCGTGTCCAGCACCCAGTCTGCGGACAGCGCCCAGCCTGAGCCCGGCCGGTTGGCCAACCGTAAGTGGGGCAGGTGGGGCAGAGGGGCTGGTGACACTGCTGTTCCCTGGAGGGTGCCCCTGGCCAGACAGGCCAGACCAGCAGATGGCAAATCAGTGTGCGGGTGCAACAGGATTGCATTTTCTTTGTGTGTAAACTGGTATTTTGGGTTGATTACTTTAATCTACCATTGTTGGGACTTTAAAAATAATCTGCTGAAGGAAAAAAGCCTACTTGGCATTACCATTTTCTCGTTTAGGGGGAGTTAATATGCCAGAAAAAGACTTCTAAATTCTAGAAAAAGACTTAACTCTAGGAAATGACTTATCCAGGGGCTGAGTCCAGGAGCCCGTTGCTTCATGCATTCTGGGTAAGAAGCCAAAGAAAGGTCCAAAAAAGTGTGACTATGATATGCCGTCATTAAACACATTAGGCATTAAGTATTAGTGGAAAAATCATTTTTACTCATAATGCCTTCGTATTGGCGGAGCACTTGACTGCATTTCTAAGAGTTAACTAAGCGACATTAAAACTAGGAAATCACAGCTGAGCTGCTTCAAGTCTGTGCCCAGGAAGGTCCCCAGGAGCTGAGATGATGGCACCCCAGGCCTGGTTCCTGAGACAGATGTTGTGGGCTTATCTTAAAGTGTGAATTAATCGCCTCAGAGCAAGTCACAGCAGCCACTGAAGACCCCAGGGTGGCCCCATTCTCCTGAGCCTCTGCAGCCCAAACCCCATCTGCAGCCTCATCAACTTCAAAGTCATGGTCATTGGTTCTGAAGCCATGACACCTCAGATGCTGGGATGGTAAGAATTTGCCAGAGGGCCAGGAAAATCTTAGAGGTTTTCGTGTGAAGAGCTGTTTTGAAGGGATTATAGTTGAATCAAGTTGGAACAAGAGATAGAGATGGTGAGAGAAGGGGAGAGGGAAGGAAGGAAGGAAGAGAGATTGAGGATGGGATTGATTTCGTATTATGTTTTGCATTTCCTTTCTCCAGGCTGTGTTTTCTCTGTCCTCCATTGGGTTTTACAGAGCTGGTGGGTAGAACATTTGTACCTCAACAGTTCTAAATTTTGGTCTACCTGATTGTTCCTTAAAGTAATGCATGACATTTTCCTTTGTCTTGATGTGTTTGTAAGCATTTCTGAGAGGTTCTTTGATCGCTTGTTTTCTCAGAGGTGCTGTGTCTCAAACCTACTTTCACATGGGAATCATTTTAGGAAAACCACTATAATTAGCGATTACATCATGGCACGGTACACGTCTCAGAATCTTCTCGTGACTATAATACAGAACTATTTGCAAATGTGTTACTCTTATTTTTAGATATGTGTGTGCATATTAACAGTCTGAAGATTTTTTTTAACATTTTTTATTGATTTATAATCATTTTACAATGTTGTGTCAAATTCCAGTGTTCAGCACAATTTTTCAGTCGTTCATGGACATATACACACTCATTGTCACATTTTTTTCTCTGTGAGTTATCATAACATTTTGTGTATATTTCCCTGTGCTATACAGTGTAATCTTGTTTATCTATTCTACAATTTTGAAATCCCAGTCTGAAGATTTTTAAGTGATCATTTTTAGTAGTGAAATTCCCAGTGGCATGTTTCTGTTTTACAGGGAGCATGAATGATGAAAATTCTCATATGGTATGTATCTTTCCAAGGAAGGAGTTAAGATACCGATTTCTTAAAAAAGAATTAACCTCAAGGTGAATTGAGCCATGTCCCCATGGTAGCAGCTTTTGACAAAGGAGGGCTGACAGATGTGGATGGAATAATTCCAGGTGTGCTTGGGGCATTTCTTCGCACCTGTGCTTCAGAGGGTTCTCGATAGGGACCCTCTGAGCACCCACGGAGTCAAGAGCTGTTACGTGCCAGAGAAAATAACTCCTAGTTTAAAGACTTCATATGAAAAACAATGTTTACTCTATTCAGAACTGTTTCCTGTTTCTAAAAACCAGCATGTCAGAGTCGATTTTTAATTATTTGCCACCTCGCTATATATAAAATCTGTACTTACTGGTAAATCACAGAAGAACTTCTCACATTCATGTCTCAGTACCATTAACCATCTTGCTTATGCTCGTTATTAGATTTAATGTTGAGAAAACCTTTGTTCCTGTTCTTTAGTGGAGACACGATGCTTTGATGATAAGGATTACGTAAACTATGAAGTTCTTAGAAGAGCTGAAGGGCCTTAGAGCAGATCCTGGGAGCAAACTTTGCTGGTTTAGCTCATGGAAACAGCCAACATGGTACCAGAATCGGTTCCTTTTTTGTTTCTTGTCTTGTCTCTCTTTAGAGATGACTTCAAGCCTAGTGTCAGTTAGGACTCCTTTTAGGAATACCGCTGTGATAAGGGGTCACACCGTGGTAAGTGGGCGCCTCCAAGTCTGAAACATGGTTATAATAAGGAACTGTTTGCAAATGTGCAACTCATGGTTTTAGTTCCTCACATGCCTGTAAACAGTCTGACCGTGTCCATGTGGCTGTGAATGCTGTATTGGGCACACTTTTAAGTGATTCGTTACACACCTGCTAGTGTTTCCTGGGCTACCTTGGCTTGGCTGTGACTCTTCCTGGGCTGTCCTCCTGGGACCTGAGGGGCCAGCAATGATGACTGTGGAGAGGGGAGGCCTGTGAGCCCCCTGAGTGTGGGTCTCAGCTGTTCCATGTGGAATCTGCCCTCCACCCTGGGCTCAGGCTCATGCAACCCCGTGGGCAGGGGCTTCCCCAAGCAAGTGCCCTGGTGTGTCTTTTGACTTTTTCTGCGAGGTTTTGGCCAATGGAACCGACACAGGGAAATGAATTGTCTACATAATCCCTTAGAAGCTGAGGGCACTTTAGCATCGAGTCCACTTCTTCATTTCACTGCTGAGCAAAACTGAGACCAGATCCACTTGTTCTCCGTCCTGGGATGGTCTTCTTCCTTTGTTTAGTTCTTAAAGCTGTCGTATGGGGTAAAGACTCACCCGTGACTGACTGACTGACTGACTGACTGACTGATTGATTGATTGATTGATTGATTTGATTTAATTAATTAATTAATTAATTTATTTATTTATTTATTTATTTATTTATTTATTATTTTACACTTTGATTTTATTTTCTTTCATTTGGAGTGCATAGTATAAGTGATTTTTATTTTTTTTATAACTGGTATACTAAAAATTAGATTTCCATCTCCACTGTTTGAGGAATTAAGTGAAGCTCTCATTTTATTTATACATTTCCCAGGATGGAAGGTGGGTTAGTACAGCCAGGTGTGCACAATGATCAGCTAGACCAAAACTGCAGGCTAAAAAACTGTTTTCTACAGTGGGCTCTGTGCAGCCCCACATGTGTGTATGCCCTTCAGTATAAATCCTTGTATGTTCTTGTCCTTTTAGGCACAAGATACGTCTGGTTTTCTTTATAGGCTGTTTCACCCATGACTTAAAGTCTTACTTTTCTACTAGTGAAGCAAATCTAAAAGTCGAGTTGCCTTGAGGGGCCCCTCAGGCCAAACCCCCCTCTCCCCACCCCACCTCTTCCCAGGTGTGTGACAGTTCCAGGTGACAGGAGCTTCCTGTCCTGGGAAGAAGCCGGCTATTAGCCGGGCAGCTCTCACAGTGAGGCAGTGCTCTGCATGGGTCCAGGCTGCCTCCCTGTAATTTCCTGCTGGTGGCCCAGTTCTTCTGGATTAACGCACAAACTTTGTCCTCGCTGTGCCTCTGGAGACAGCACTGGGCACCTCCCATCACTCCTGGACCAGTTCAGTACATGCAGATGATGAGGCTGGCCCATTTAGAATCTCAAATAAAACTTCAAATTACAGTTCTCTCCAGGTATTGCTATAACCTATAATGAAAAAGAATATATATATGTATAACTGAATCACTTTTGGCTGTACACCAGAAACTAACACAACATTGTAGATCAACTATACTTCATTAAAAAAAAAACTAACTTCAAATTATACTAGCTAGCCACTTCCAGCTTTTTTAAGATAGAAAGTGAGCATGAGAAAAGTAATTCTCTAACTTAAAACTCAAATTTAAACTTAAAATCATAGTATTTGCGCAGGTCTGACCCAGTGTGTAGCTCATTTTTTAGTAGTTTTCAGAGAAGGAGGAAAAAACCTCTAATATGCTTTCGGCAATAGAAACTTAGAGAAAAACAATTACTGTGGAATTTAGCGTTGGTCTCATGCTATAGCCTGAAGTCTACCTGGTTGTCAGATTTCTCAGCAGTTAGGTTTGTGGACTTGATTTTCCCAGTGGGTGAGAAGGTGTAATTTAGAGTTAAAACCTTGGGCGAGTGGGGGTGCGGGGCCGGGGGAATAGGAAGACTTAAGGTTTCATGAATTAATCATTAATGAAAATAGATCATATCACCCAAGGACAGAATAATTTACGTGGAGGTTCATTTCTCACTGTGGATATGAACTCACTCATCGCTCCTGACCTCCTGGTGTGCAAGGAACTGAAAATATCCATCAGAGAAGAGCATGAAGAAGGCGGCATTTGCAGCTGTCCTTTCCAGTTTCTCCTCCCCGTCTCCTCAGATCCCCTCATGTTTTCTCTGCGGGGTGAGCTGAGACCAGAAGGCACAGGACAGAAGATTTGAAAAGAGAAATAAAAAAGAAATCTCAGGGTTTCCTCTTGTTCCTTTTTCTGCTGCGGGGAAGTAGTCGAATGTTCACAGGAGGAGGAGCAGCGCTGGGGATGCGGACAGAGAAACTGACACTTGTGTGAATAATCACGGCGCGAGGCTAGCTGTGCCCGCAGCCTCAAAGACGACCCAGAGTGGGACGGAAGCGCATGCGTGGAGGTGGAGGGTTCGTTTCTGATGCGGGTGGTCGGGAGTTTCTCAGACGGGTGGTGAGCTGGGCAGTATTTTGGGAGGCAGAGATGGGCTCTATCTGGGTGGTCTTTTGGGAGGCACGGTTGATACATCCAGAAACCCTCCTGAACTCAGGGGTTGCCGTTTCCGGCAGCCCGCCAGGCCATCACGGCCGGGTCCGGTGTCCGAGCCGTCCAGGCTCAGTCCCCAGAGCACTCTGTTCCAGTCCTTTGGTCTCCCCTTGGTCATCCTGTCCACAGGTTCAGCTCTTGGCGCTTTGGACATGATTCCATATCCACATCTCCAGCCCCCACGGCCCTCTGGAACTGCTCACCTACGTGTCTGGTGACCTGCCACGTATCTCCAGCTGCATGGCTCAGATCACCTCAAACGAAACATTTCCCCCAAAACGAATCTTTCGTTGTCTTCCAAACTGATGCCTCCTCTGGAAGTTGCTCTGTCACTTAATGACGTCTGTGATCTCCTGGCCACGGAGGCTGGGATTTTAGAATCAGCAGTACCTATTACCAGTTTTTTCCTTCCTTTGTATTCAGTGATCAGCTTGAATTGATTCTCCCTGGCAGTTACTCCGACCTCCTTCTCTCCTCATCTGCTTACATCAGTGTCACCTAAACTCTTCCCTGTACGTCTTCGCTCTGTGATCCACAGGGTACGGGGTCCTAGGTCATTTTCCCTCCCAAGCCTGGTTTGACGCTCCGTGGCGCCCCCTGCGCTCTCTTCAGCTGTTTGCTGGCAGTCCCGGGTCCTAGGTGACCTGCTCAGCCCCCTCCTCACCTTTCCCTCTGCCAGCCCCTGACACACACCCTCAACGAGACCACCAGAGGGTTCACATTCTTCTCAGAGGGCTTCGTGCTTTCCTGCCTTTGGGTCTTGGTTTAAACCATTCATTTCTAGAATGCTCTCCTCTCCCCACAGATCTCTCTGTAGATTCAGTCATTTTCAGGTGAGGTTCAGATACCACTTCCTCTAAAAAGCCTCCTTCCTTCCTTCCTTCCTTCCTTCCTTCCTTCCTTCCTTCCTTCCTTCCTTCCTTCCTTCCTTCCTTCCTTTTTTGGTGGGGAGGTAATTCGGTTTGTTTATTTATTTAATGGAGTTTAACGGAGGCACTGGGGATTGATCCCAGGACCTTGTGCAGGCTAAGCACATGCCAGCGCCAAGCTGTGTCCTCCCCCCTCAGAAGCCTTCTTTCACCTGTGAGCCTGACGTGCCCCTTTCTCCCAGGAGCTCCTACGGCCCCTTGCTGTGTCGCTTTTGTGGTTTGGTCACGTACCGTCTCCCCACAGTTACCGTGTTCCCGTGTGCTGCCGCCCCCGTGGGCTGTAAGCTCTCTGAGGGAGGGGGTTGTAGCTCTTAATAATTTTAGCATGCCTCACCCCAGCAGAATACCAGGAGAAATGCTCTCCCAGCCTCCCAGTGGAAATCCTTTCTCCCATATCAGCGTCTGCAACGAGAGAGGCTGCGAGGGGGGTCGGGCGCCTGCAGGGCGTTCCATACCCGGAGCGCGCCTTCACTGCATCACGGCCGTCACGGGTCTCAGCAGCAGGTGAGGTCCATCACTGTGGTCTTCACGCTTTTCAGAATTAGCTCAGTTATCTCTAAAATGCTGCTTCCGTTGACTGTGGTAACCCTAGAGGTAATTTATACATCTCAAAGGGTAGAAAAGATAGTAGGTCATTTGTAGTAGAAGTGTATTCAGAGGAAAATCAGCATGCAGACTGTCCTGACAGTGTCACAGATGTCAAGTGACCTATGTCACTCCCTGCACAGAGGTGGCCGTTTTAAAGGAGTTGGGCTGCAGCCCTACTATTGAGGCTTTTCATGAGAGACCTTCAAAGTGTCCAAAATTAGGCATCTCAACTTAGATTGGATATTCTCATTAAGTTCTAGCATTTTAGTTCTCATTTTGATGCATAAAATAAGTAAGTAGATGTTCTTCATAGAATAGAATTTGGGTTCTGGAGACAATGATCTGAAGTGGAAAATCCTTTTTTGGAAGGTTAATCAGTGACAGTGAGGGTTAATATGAAAGCTTTCTGCAATGTTAACTTCAGCACTTACGCTTATGAATACCATAAAATACATTTCTGTACGTAGCGTGCTTCATTTTCTATATCTGACGTGCATTCTAAATAAGATCAGAGTCGATGTGAAGCATTATTAATAACTCCTACCGAAACAGCCGTTCACCTGTCTCAGGTTCCATTGGCAAAGAGGGAGTCATTTTTTATTCATGGAAAAAGGAGCTGAAAGGGACCAGTGAGGTCAAGTTTCAGAGAAGCTATTGCCCATTTGAGATTAAGCCTTATTGATATCCGTGCACATTCCTTTTCAGAATGCTGGGACATTGATCACGTCTGCCCAGAGATGAGATTAGAGTGTAAAAGTGTTTTGTTTTTAAGAAAGCTGACCATTTATAGCTGAAAGTTTAAGATAAGTGGAAATTGAGGGGGTAATATGTTTAATTATAGGAAAAATAATGTGTAGTTGAACTGCATCATTTCAGGGGGTTTGTGAAGACCAGATTGGCCGTTTCCCTTCCCCAAGCCTACTCTTCCAGCGTCTGCTCTGGGGTAAACACGGAGCGTAGTGCTGGGGCTGCTGTGACCAGGATGCCTTGTGAAGTTAAAACCCAGGGGGCAGGTGGGAGTGTTCAAGGACATCCCTGCAGGGAGCTGCTAGTGTCGCTGTGGGTGGAGACGGCACAGCGTTGGGTGGCCAGGGGCTGGGGGGAGGGACCTGAGGGATGGAGCATCTTACCCTCCTGACTTGGGGGTGCGGGCAAACCCCACACCCCTCAAGTCTTCTCCTGGGTGTCTCAGTACCGCTGCATTTTATCTTCAGATCTGATTATTCCACACTGGTTCTAAATAATGACAGTGTTCTGTACTTGCTGTAAAATAATCCAGAAAAGGAAAAACAAAACTGGGAGGGGGCAGCATAGATGAGAAAAAATAAGCAAATTTTTGATAATCCTTGAAGCTGGGTGATGGAACTCTGAGGGCTCATCACACTATTTACTTGACTTTTTTTGGTATGTTTGAAAATGTCCATAAAAGAAGGTTGGCATTCCATCTTCTCTCTGTATTGGCTTTCATTTCGAGGACTGTGGTCTTGGGAGGCACACGCCTGGGTCTGTATCTCGCCTCTGCCGCTCGCGGGCTCTGTGACTTTGGGCAGGTTGCTTTCTCTCTCTGTGCCTCTGCTTCCTCACTGTGAAATAACAACAATGTTGCTACTAATAAATGAAAGTAATGTCAAAAGCCATCGTAGGACGGGCGGGCACATTAAAATGGAATTGATATATGCGAACAGGGTCTTGCACAATAATAATAATAATATTAATTATTAATATTAATATAATTATTTATTATTATTATTATTATTATTATTATTATTATTATTATTATTATTATTATTATTATTTCTGTGGCTGATCCCATGCATTTGTCGTGTGCATAAAGTTCTCTGTTGAGAAGATGTAAAATTTCAGTTGGAAAAATGCCACGATGGATTAACTGTGTCTGGTTTGGGGTAAGAAAACTGGTTGTGATATCATCTAAGTCAGAGATGACATTCATCCCATTTCAGAATTTTTATAATCGCGTCTCTCCTCCACAGTGGGTACCTTCCTGTGCGTTTAACTAAAACATGCCATGTATGAAACAGGAAGGCAGCAGTTCTAGAAGCTTCGATTTTCACAGGAGCCTATTACTTTTGGACTATAAGCTTGTGGTTGTTTGGCTGTTATAAAACATAGGCAGGGAAGTCGTGTTTTGATTTATCTGAAAGGGCTCTGTCATGCCCTTTGTGTGTTATCATTTAAGAGAATACATTCAGTTGGGCTCCCTTTAAATGAAACATATTTATGCAAGGTGACTAATACATAGCACATTAATCCGAGCTGATGGCTTTTAATACCTCTGCTCAAAATAGAAACTACGAGTTGGATCTGATTTTATTTCTGTGCCTCTCATGTCTGCAGGAAAAAATGGGAACATTTGATTTTGCAATAGGTAAAGGGCTTCACACAGCTTCTCTTTTGCTCGAGCCTAATTTCCATTGTGCAAGGATTTTACTTTGTCAAATATCTCAGCCCGATTTGGGTGGGTGGGGAAGAGAGAACAGTGGTAACAAAAACCAAAATAAGCTGCTGATTTTCTTGGGAAATTAGGAAGTCAGACACATGCCACTGATGGATTTAAATGTCTATTTCTCTGGAATCCGTAGTTATGTCATTTAAAATATTCTTTGTAAGGAAAAAAAAATTGAATCACTTCCACTGAATCTTGCTGTTAGTTTCCCCAATTATTCCCACACATTCAGTTCTTTCTTTTTGTCCCTTTCTTTGCTCTCTTTATACACATGCCATCAGAACTTGGTTCTTCTGAGTGTTATTTGGCATTGCCTGTAAGTGAAAATATTTTCTTTTTATTTATTCATTTTTATTGAAGTACAGTCAATTTACAATGTTGTGTTGGTCTCTAGTGGACAGCATGATAATATTTTCTTTATTGCTTAAGTGACGTCTAGTTTTTCCATCTTGAAACAAATATGTGAGCAAGTCTGTTAGAAATCACATTGCCCGTCAGCAGGTTTCTAGGTGCCGTATTCCAGCATGTTCTAGCTCATTCAAGATATGTAATGAAGAAAGGATACTTTGAACTATGAACTAAGATAAGAAATATGCCACACTTGCATGCATAATATACAATAAAATCAGTATTTGGGTAATGGAATAATCTTTGGGAAAGTCAGTTAACTTCACTGGACTCGATTTTTTTATTATTAAAGTTGGAAGGGATGGAATTAAATAAATTGCCCACTTCTGGCACTCAAGGGCTGGAATCCTGTGACTGTATTCTGTAAGAGTATGAAATAATTTATGGTTTGTAAGCGGTGAATAATCAGAATTGTATTTGAGAAAAATTAATATGATAATGTAAGTAATTTAGTTTGGAGAAGAAAGAGGGTGAGAGAACTTAGTTCTGCCAAAATTAGGGATTCTTTTCTTCTTGGCTTGACCTTATTTTGTTGTTTTTTTTCCTGTCATCTGATACGGAAATTTCAAGACACTAACAGACAAAGAACAGCTCAGAGGTTTTACTGCCCTGATTTTATTCTATAAAATGCAGGACTGTAGGATTCTTGGACCTCACCTTCTTGCTCCTGCCCTTTGCCTAGTGTTGGGCATCTTAGGTTATTGGTCCAGTATCAGAACAGAGACGGGGAGGTGCATAGCTTCTAGACTCAGACTGACTTCTCCCAGGAACTTTGCCAACAGTACATGCTTGCTTGTATCACTGTAATACACAGACTTTCTTCTGGGAAGGTTCATAAAGATCCTTGCAGTGTCTTCCTTAAGGCAGCAGAGGGGGTCCCAGATTGATAATTCCTTTTGCTTTCAGTGAGATGGAAAATAAGTTACATGATGACGTCAGAGGGTTCTTTGGCTCCTGTAACAGGCAGCAACTGGGAGGTGAGGGTTGATGGGCCGGAAGTAAGCATCAACAGTGGGCGTGGAAGGAAAGGGCCAAATGGGAAAGAGTCAGATCTGACAGGACAAGAGCACCTAAGAGGGTGGGGTGACTGGAAGGGCAAGAGGACCACTCACAGAACTAGGGGTTTGGGAGGAGAGGTGAGTTTGTGGGGCTCTAGTCATGTTGAGTTCACAGAAAGGCATTCATGTAAGTACATCCAGCCAGTTTACAGAAATGCTGGACTGAAATTCAGGAGAGCATCTGTGGATGATAGATGATGTTTGGAGCCATAACTGACATCGCTGGGGGAGGACAAGTAGGATGGGGTGGGGAGGAGGGATGTTAGCAGACTCTGCAGGGCATGCCTATCTAGGTCAGAAGCAGGGTGGACACAACCAGAGAAGGCTTGGTCAGCGAGGAGCGGGGAGCACCCAGAAAGCCCAGGGAGGGAGAGCTTGATGGATGCAAGAAGGTCAGTCAGTGCTATCTGTGCTGCAGAGGTGGATGATTCAATATTGAGAAAGGTGGGCCTACGGACTTAGTGAGGAGGAGGTCACTGGTGGCTTGGAAGTTAGTGTGAACACAGTGCATGAATGCAAATCAAAACTACAATAAGGTATCACCTCACACCAGTCAGAATGGCCATCATTAAAAAGTCCACAAATGATAAATGCTGAAGAGGGTGTGAAGAAAAGGGAACATTGTTGGTGAGAATGTACTTTGGTGCAACCATTATGGAAAACAGTATGGAGATTCCTCAGAAAACTAAAAATACACTTACCCTATGATCCAGCAATCCCACTCCTGGGCATAGACCCAGAGGGAACTCTAATTTGAAAAGACACCTGCACCCCAATGTTCATAGCAGCACTATATACAATAGACAAGACATGGAAACAACCTAAATGTCCATCAACAGATGAATGGACAAAGAAGATGTGGTATATTTATACAATGGAATACTGCTTGGCCATAAAAAAGAATAAAATAATGCCATCTGCTGCAACATGGATGGACCTGGAGATCGTCATTCGAAGTGAAGTAAGCCAGAAAGAGAAAGAAAAATACCATATGATATCACTCATATGTGGAGTCTAAAAAAAACAAAAACACAGACACAGATGAACCTATTTACAAAGCAGAAACAGACACACAGGCATAGAAAACAAATTTATGGCTACCAGTTGGGGAAGGGGGTGGGAAGGGATAAATTGGGAGTTTGAGATTTACAGATACTAACTACTATATATAAATAAAAATAAACAAGTTTCTACTGTATAGCATAGGGAACTATATTCAATATCTTGTATCATGAAAAAGAATATATAAAGGAATATATGTATGTATATGTATGACTGAAACATTATGCTGTACACTGGAAATTGACACATTGTCAACTGACTATACTCCAAAAAAAAAAAGAACAACAATAAAAATAATTGTGACAAAAATGCATGAAGGCAGAAATCAGGTTACAAGAGGGTAAGGGAGGTGAAGGTAAAGAATATATATTAATGTTAAGAATTTTGGTGGAGGGAAAGGGAAAAGACAGTGGCTCAGCAGAGGAGCAGGGAAAGTTGTTTTGTGTTTGGTTTGATTTTTTTTTCCCTTAGCATACACAAGGGTGCTTATGATCTGAGAGGAGGTATCCAGTAGTAAGTAGAGACTGAAGATGAGATGAAAGCAAGTGTGTGCGATAGATGGAGCAATTCCTGGAGCAAAGAGCAGGAACGCTGTCAAATACAAGTGGAGAGGGTGGCCAGGAAGGCAGAAAGAAAGGGATAAAGGATGAGTGTAGAGAAATGTTGGGCAGAAGGAAAGGCGTTTCAAGTTCACATGAGGTTCTTTATTTGTCCCAGATAATTAAAAAGTAGGGTTTTTGCAAAGAGCAAACATGACAGAGTTGGGATTTTATAAAGTAAAAAGGGGTGTAATGGTTACCTGGAGTGATGCAGTGAGTCAGTAAGAGGTGAAGGGAGAATTTGGAGAGTTGCATGAAGGCCAGAGTGAAGTTGGAGAACATGATTTTATACTGGAGACAATACGAGATTTTAGGACTGTGCCCAGTGATGTGGTGAATTACGCTCTCCCCCGTTGTCCCTGTTGCTGTGAGTTAGAGCAGTTCAACTTCTAGGGTGGGTATATCATGTCCCAGGGGCTTTGAGTCAGCTGATACTTAAATGCAACTCCACGGAAGCAGAGGTGCTGGTTGAAGAGGGAGGTAGGGAGTCCCAAGCCTTCTCCACCTTTCCCGCTCCCGTTCCATCCTGCTGTACCAACCCCTGAGAGATTCCATGGGGCATAACAGAAATCACTGGTTTTGTGGTAAATATGTCTAGTTGGCTCAAGAACTGGAGATGGAATTCACTGTTACAGACAAAAGGGTAAAATTCCCTTCTAAAATATAAATTTCTAATTATCGTTGTCAAGAATGGCATTTTTCAGCTTGCTGATTTGTAATAGGGTCCCGTGTGTCTGTGGAGCATCGCTGTTCAATAGTGCTTTCTGTGATGCTGAAGTACACCATGTCTGTATTTCTGGTACAGTAGCCACCGGTCGTGTGGGGCTGTTGAGCCACTGAAATGTGGGTGGTGTAACTGAGGAGCTGACGTCTAAATTTTAATGACTTTAAATCTAAGTAGCCACATGGCTAAGGGTGGTGGCTACTCAATTCTAGATTTATCGTCAGTTTGGATTTTCTAAAAGATATGATAGTACTGACCATCTTTAAGATTCATAGTGACAGGGGTTTCTTCCTCCGTGTGGAGGCATCCCACACGGATCCCTGAAGACCAGAGCTTTGGGCTCCTTGGCTGGTGACATAGAGCTAATGAAGATCCCACAGTTAATCTCTGTAAAGCCCTTGTTAGGGCTGGGGAGACCTTTCTAAAACCATAGATGCTGCCTCTGTCACTGGTTGCTTTATAAGTTCATACCATTGCTCACAAGACCAGGTCATAGAAGATGGAATAAATCATCCAGATGGGGATGAGAACCATTATCTTCATATGAAAGAATAGCGGAGTGCATGTAATTTAATACTTTGATACCTTCATGTAGTATAAATATATATATATACACACACACACTTACATATAATACAATAGCTTAATCCTATTATATCTAGACAGAGTGGGGCAATATCTACAGCAGAAGGAAAAAGTAAGGGCGGGGAGGGAGAAATAATTAAGTCAAAGGAAAGATGGAGGGGAGGGCAAGGAAGGAAAGTGAGAGGATGAGGTACCGCTGGTGGGAAATAACCAAGAAGAGGATGAGGAGCTGTCAGTGCTCCATCGGCCTCTTTCTGGTTTCCTTGAAGACTCCTTCACGTGTTCCTCCACTCCCCGGCCCTGCCCTCCCTGAGGTGGAGACCCAGTGAGAGCTAGAGTGAAAGCCCAAAGGCAAGGCAGTTCTTTGGATCTCTTGAGATGCAGACTTCTGAATTTTCCAGCAAGGAAGCTGCCAGACAGCTGATGAAATACTGTTCAGCCAGTCAGAGGAAGTTCCTATATGGCTGCTTAGAGATAAAAAGAAAACTTCGTTTCTGTGAAATGCAGATCTTACCTGGTGAATTTGCTATGCAAACAATAGACCTATTAAATCACTTTCAGTGCCTTGCGTTGTACGTTCTGGAACAAGAGCAGCCTGAATTGAAAATAAGACAGGACGCGAGAGAAACATACAGGATAAATGAAGTGCAGTGTAGATTTTTATCCATCAGCAAGTACCCGCAGCTGAAATGAAATATTATGGGCCTTGTGATTAAGCATGTCTAGGTCCCGTGAATGCTATGAGTGCTATTAATACGTGACTCTTCAACCAAGAGACACCAACATTTCTGTCGGGACAGTGTGTTAACTTTTGGAGGCTAAACTGACGTGTTTTGTCGAATGTTCTTGCACAAGAAGATGTGTGCAGATTGTATATGTGACCATTTGGGTCCCTGTGGTGATTTCAGTAGACAGATTCGCCAACTGGGGCTCCCCTGTCCTTGAGCAGTGTATGCACTTGGGAATTTGGCATTGACATCCGAAAGTTCCGTTCTGGCTGTGTTACGTAACAATGATGTTGACCAGGCTGCGTGTCAACCAGCCACATGCTTGGGGTCACCAGTAACGAGAGTCACTAAAAACTAGGTGTTCTGCTTTGTTTTTCTTTAAATTGAGTTCGTCTTGCCAAAAATCACACATGAAAAAGAGAACTGCTTTAAATGTTGGAAAAATTGTTTGTGTATATGGAGATAATGCATCTTTTGTGCCTTGGTATCTAATACAGCTTCCATAGCTGTATATGGAAATGAGTTTTATTGGCTCCCTTTCAATTTGCAAGGTAGGGAGACGTCAGGAGAGCGGGGAGAGCCAGGAAAGCGGGACCCTCCCCTCTGCTCTGTCCCCAACTCTCTGTGCGACCTTAGGTGATCCGCTTTGCTCGTTGGGGCCTTGGCTGCTTCGTTGGTAAGATAGACATTTGGACTTGGTGACAGATGACACTCCTTCTAAATGAGTCTTTTAAAAGAACTCATGGTGTCAGGCTCAAAGACAGGACGTGTGAATTTATTTCACTCAGTGGTTGTAACAGTCCAGTAACATCCTTTGGGTCAGGCAGACATGACGGCGGTGGCGGAGCCTCTCCTGTTTCCCATGCGGGTATCTGGGAACAACGTGGATAACCAATAACTTAGAAACAAGTGAGCTGGGCTCCGCGCCTGGTGGGCAGACCCTGGCGGCGCTGTTGCTTTGGGGCCGTGTGGGGTTGGGTCCCAAGATCTGCTTGCCAGACAGTTCAGGACTTTGTGAAGACAATAGGGATACGTGAGAATCATTTAACCCATAAGGTAGAATTAGATGCATTTACTATAGAATTAGATGCCTTTACTATGTATTACCTTTACCCTAAATATATTCAGTAAATGTAGATTATATACGGCAGGTTCTGATGTGAAAGTCGGGCTCTTCCTCCCTGACGAACTGGTGGGGACCTTCTCCCAGCGCAGCTAAGACTTGGTGATTCCACTCTCTCACCAGCCCTTAGTCTGTGGTTCCATTTATGTGCTAATTCAAAGTGGACCCAAGTGAAGAGTCCTGTCACCGTCTTGCTAAGGAGGTTTACTTCTTCCAGTAAGTTCCAGGACATGTCCTTGCTCCCTTTTCTTTCCCACAAGAGAGCATCTCTTTGCTGTGCCCACGGTGTTTTCTCTGATTTGAGGGCTTTGTTCTCTTTCTGGGTGTTGGGCTTCCTGAGGGCAAAGAATGAGATATTTCACAATCCTTTTTCTTAGGTAACTTCTTAACATGGATCACGGACGTCTCCGGGAGAAACGTGGATGCTGTACACACTGATTTCGCATCTCCCTCCCTGCTGTCCTCAGGGGACTTGGGTTAAGCACATTCTGTCCTGGCCTGAGCAGGCACAGAGCGGTCATTGTTACTGCGCTCCACATGGCAGCCGAGGGTCACCTGCAGCTCTGAGAGCTGTGGGGAGGGTTGCCCTGTTCTGTTCCACGTTTGCTAGTAACTGCCCGGGAGCTGCGGAGACGCGGGGCTGGGTATCAGCCGATGCTGGGGCCCCTCCGTGTGTGTGTGTGTGTGTGCGCGTGCGTGAGACGTATGTGTGCATGCATGCACCCTTACTACAGCTTTGCCAAAAGCCACAGTGAAATCTCCCCACCCCCACCTCTTACCCTTGTGTGGCAGGTGTGGTAGGAATTGGCCACCCCAGAATCTCCCACTACGGCCGCTGTGACAGAAATCTGAGGCTCGAATCTTTTCCCCAGCACTCTTTATTAGAAACTGCATGTGGCAGGGAGGTGACAGGCAGACAGCCTCAGCTGTCAACTGCCAACACCCATGTATGCGGACCCCTTTGATTAGAAAATGAAAAATGCCAACATACCTCGGGTGCTGTCAGCCCCGAGCTGTGCCTCTAAAGTTGGTGGCGACGCAGGGGACTTCTCTTGCCACCTGGTAAGGTTTGCTAATGAAGGCAAATGAGCCTGGAAGGACTGTCAGGATGGTTTCACTGAACAGATATGCTCATTAAGCCGGAGGTCAAGGAGCAGGTGTTGTTCTAAGCAAGTGTTATTAGTTTGTGTCCAACAGCGGCTCTGAGGGTGCACGAGAAACCGTCAGGTTCTTCCTAGATTTTATCACAGTTGAGGAGAGGACGAGCTCACTGCCTAGTGACTGGTTACTTGTCCAGAAAACGTAAGTTCCCTTTGGCTAGTCCTTTGTATGCCTTGGGCGTCCTCATACATCGCCCTGGCTTCCTTCTTCCCGTGTCCTTACTGGTCTGTCCCGTCCAGGAGCCTTTGTTTACCATCATCAAAGTCCACACTGGCACCTTAGATCTTATCCAAGTGAGCCTGACGATGCTACAGAGAAGGAGATGGCTGTAAGGAGAGGTGGGGTGACTTTTATCACCACCCCAGGGTGAGTTGGTGATGAGCCCAGCGCTGGTACCTCAGTCTGATGCCTCATCCCGTCACCCACCCCAAGGTGAGAGCCACTAAATGTCACGCTAGGGATAATCAGAGGAATGTATATTTGTTCCTTGTGCAGCTTGAGTCTTTGGACAAGGAGGTTCCATCCTTGAGGTCCTGCAACATAAACTGGCAGCAGGTAGAGTCTAACCGTTTTTTCCCGTGATGTTTCCTTTGCTGAGTATCTGCAGGAAGCCGAGTTCAGCTGCCCGTAGTGCACGGGAGCCCGTTAGCCATGTGTATAACCAGCTGAGGTTCTGCCCACGGGAGCCGTCCCTGAGACCAGGCAGGGTGAGGGTGTGAGGGTTGTGTGCTGGGCCCAGAAACTGGCGAGACCCTGTGTTCCTTCTCCCAGACTTCCAGAGAGGCCGCGAGGTGGGGTGAAGGCTAACTAGGAGTTCAGAAAACATACATCTAGACGCTGCCCTGGTCTGTCACCTTGGACAGATCACATCATCGCTGTGGACGTCCAGTGTCCTTCCAGTCAAGTCAGGGTTGGGACTGTGGCTTCTGGAATGACTTCTGTGGCTCCTGTGTCTCTGGTCCCAAGACTCCAGAGCTGGAGGTTCTCAGGGGACTCCAGGGGCATGAGTTTGTGCCTTCTTACATTGTCATTCAGAAAGGAGAAACCACTTACGTTTTGCATATAGTTTTTCTCTGTTACAACCGAAGGACATGCAGGTTATGCTGTCTGTATACAGTATGGTTAACAATACTGTATTGCATGTTTGGAAGTCACTAAGAGAGTTGATCTTAAAAGTTCTCATGAGTTATAAGTCGACTACACTTCAATAGCAGTAAGAAAAGTCCTCATCACGAGAAAAACAACTTCTAGCTATATGAGGTGATGGATCTTAACTAAACATGCTGTGATGGTCATTTCACAGCATCCACATGTGTCAAGTCATGTTGTACACTTAGAACTTGTCAGAGTTGTATGTCAATTGTATCTCAATTAAGCAACAAAGATAAATGCCTAGATTTCTTTCTACTTTAATGTTAATCATTAGAATTACTGGAGACTTTTAAATATGTTTGTTGAGTTGTATTTTCTAAACATGGGGGATGAAATGAAAGAAAAGAAGAAAAAAGAAGAGGGAAATATGTCACATTTTTAAAAGAAGAGAAGAAAAAAAGTTACTCATCCCGTTGTTACCAAAGGCCAGAGAAATTTGAGTAGGAAATGAGGCGGGTGCTCAGCACCCAAGGACGGCCTGATGCCCCTGGAGTCTGGTGTGCATTGCAGTTCCCTCTGCTATTGAATTCAGTTACTTCTGGCAATGAGATCAAAGTGGGGCAGAAATCATCTTTGCAACATCCGAACAAAAATTAAAAGATGAAAGGAGGCTGTATGAAATAATTAATATGGCAAGAAAAAGCCGAACCTGCTTAGTTCAGAAACGACTTGGATAAAAACCTCTGTTATAAGTTATGTCATGTTGTGAAACAGACAATACATGGAACAACATGCTAGATCGCTTCCCTAACCAAGTGTAAGAATGTTTGAAATGCCCCATTTTCCCTATTTCTCAAGGGAGTGTTATTTCAGTGATAATAAAATTCCCCATAATTCCCTATTACTTTTTAAGAGGTAACAATGTAGATATTTTATGAGACATCGATAAGAAATAGCTCTCACTTATCCCTAAGAAAACCATCTTAGTGTTAAGCTGGACAGGTGTTGTCAGGCATGGATTCCTGAAAATGTCATTGATCACTCTCATATTCAGAAAACCCCGGAAATATTGATTAAGAGCCCATTGCTTTTGTCCTGTGCTGGGTGCTTGAGGAACAAGGTAGAAATATGTGTGGAAAATGAGGGTCTGGGCATTGAGAAGCTTATATTTATGTTCTGTGTGTGTATATGTTTAAAGACTTCTCTCTAGGGGAAGGGGAATAGCTCAGTGGTTGAGCTCATGCTTACTGTGGATGAGGTCCTGAGTTCAATCCCCAGTACCTCCATTAAAAAATTTAATTTAATTTAAAAAAGACTTCTCACAATAAAATTAATTTTATATAAGGGATTAGACAGATAGATTGATTGGTTCTAGACAGGCAATGTCACATAGATAAACATGGGGAATTTTATAGATGCATTTCCTGAACTGTGAATTGTGCCCCTCTGTTGGGCTGGTCTTGAGGAGGTGTTTGTTCATAGCACCATTCATTGTTCACAACAGTCCAGAAGTGGAAGCAATCCGAATGTCCATTGATGGCTGAACGGATAAACAAAATTTGGTCTATATATATAATAGAATATTAATCAGCTTTATCAAGGAGGGAAATTCCACACTATGCTACAACATGGATAAACCTCGGGGACATTATACTAAATGAAAAAAGCCAGACAAAAAGGACAAATACTGAATGAGTTCTCATATATGACTAGTGTAGTCAGAATCATAGAGACGGAGAACAGAATGGTGGTCGCCAGGGGCTGGGGGGAGGGGAGTGGAGAGTTGTTTGATGGGGACAGAGTTTCAGTTTTGCAAGATGAGGAGAGTGCTGGGGATGGTAGTGATGGTTGCACAACAGTGTATTAATGCCACAGAACTGTGGACTTAAAGATGGTGAAGATGGTACATTTTAAGTTATGTCTATTTGACCACAAGTTAAAAATAAATTTAAAAGAATCTGGTGAGAGCCGGTGATAAAGTAGCTAATCAGGAAATAGAAAGCTGGATCAAGTGAGTCAGGATGTCATTTTGATGTCATTTTGATGACTTCCAGACAGCTGTAGGGCCAGTGGGGTGTCCGATGTTACATCCAATAGCGGGAGCATCTTGTGGGTAAATATCCTGTATAAACGTGCGGTCTGGGTGTGTGGTGGGCACCCCACTCAGCTTCGAGAACAGCTTCATCAGTTTGAAAAGAAGTAGCTGCTCCAGGAGTTTGAATTTCAGCCTAAGAAACACTTGGGGTTGCCAAGCAACCTCTGACTGCTGTCAACAGGAACAAATCTAGCATTCATTCTGTCATTGCCTGAAGTGATAGGAGAATGTTGACTCTCCATGTTTTCATTTCTTCCTATGCGAATGAAAAACGTAAACACCTGGACTGTCGAGTGCCGGGCTCTTCCTGCAAGGACGGCGTTCCATGTAGCAGCTCCCACATCTTGACTTCTTTGCCAGATGTCTTCCAGGAGACCAGGGGCCGCAGGTGGTGCCTGCCGCTGGGTTTACACCGTGAGGGCTGCGCATTATACACACAAGATGTTCTAAAGTCACTCAGTGAAATAACGCCACACGACGGCAAACTTTTTCTTTAACGATGATTTTGTTTTTTTTTAATCTGGAGGACTTCTTTTGGTTAAGCTTAGGGAGAAGAAAAGGCAGTGGTCGGATTACTTATTGTACTTCTTTCTGCACAGAGCAACAGACAGACCAAAACGAGAGAGCTTTCGGTTTGAAGCCTTCTCTTACTAATGCCTGTGATCCACAAAAATGGTCTCAGTAGGAAATGTTCAAAATTGAAGTGACTCAGCTGCATTGGCCAAAGGCTACGTACAAAAGAAAAGAGATTCTCTTTGCTTCTCAAACGAGGGCTGTGTGTTCTACTCTGACTACAGCCTTCTCGGTATTTGACTGTATCTGGAGCAGACCAGTGAGGAATAGCGGGAGCATGTGAATTATTCTGACACTCAGTTTCTTGCTCCAAATGCCCAAAATCGGGTTGGTGGGCAGTCCTGGCATGTGGACTTGCTCTTTGCCTTAACTCTGCTCTTTCCTGGGAGCCCACGTGACTGACCCACCCATCACGTGATCTCACCTCTGTGATTCCAGAGCCTCAATCCCGCGCTGACAGTTCCCGCCAGGAACCTTTGTGCTCCATCCACGCTGATCGGGGCCATTCCTCCCACCTTTCCTCTCTCACCCCATTTCCCACCCAGACTGCTCCGAACTCCCCCACTCTCTGGGGTTCCTGCCTAACTGCTCTCTGGGCCTCTCTCCGCGCTCATCCTGAGCTTTCTCTTCTGTTTCTGCCTGAAGCTGAAAGTAATTTCTTAATCTGTGTCCTTGACTCCAGCTCCTCCCATAGCCCGTGGACCCTTCCTCTAGTGAGACGGGCTGGTTCGGGATCCTGCCTAAACGTTTAGGAGCTGTGGGACCTTGGGAAGTTAGTGGCCCTTCTGTACAGCCACGTCTCATCAGCATGATGTGGTTGGGGGTCCCCGAGCACGGTGGGTTGGAAGGATTGAGACGATGTGTGGAAAGCACCTTGAATGGCACCTGACGGAGTCGGCGCCCAGTCAGTGTTCAGTGCTGTGACGCCCAGCTCTCTGCCGCGGGTGCCGGCTGTGGGGCCTCTGCCTGGGGTGCTGGGATGCTGCCCGGGGTCCTGGGAGCTCTTTCTGGGCCCACTTGCTTTCCGCTCGCCGGCTCCCAACCCAGCTGTCAGACTCCTCCCGCACCCTTCTTCCCTTGCTCTCCAGCCTTTCCGTCTTTACTAGCACTTCCTCCAGGAGCCTTATCTGATTCGACGCCTCCTCTCAGGCCCAAGTGGGAGTCTGAGGTCTCCCCGGACCTCCCCTCCGTGACGGTCAATGTTGTGTGTCAGCCTGGCTGGACTGGAGCACCGTTTTCCCTCAGACACGACTCCTGGTATTTGATAGATGTGGTTAACATCTGTAATCACTTGAATTTCAGTGAGTGGGACTGGTTATCTCCTATAATCTGGGTGAGCCTCTTTCAATCACTTCAGAAGCCTTCTGTGCAAAACTGAGGCTCCCTGAAGAAGAACTTCTGCCCCCACCTTGGAGTTTCTACCCCACAGGCTTGCACAGTGGATCTGGGGCTTGCCAGCCCCCATCACTGTGTAAGTCAGTTTCTTGGAGTAACCCTGTGTGCCTGTGTATATGTGTGTGTGTGTGTGTGAATATTTATCTATATGCATATACTCATACACACATACGTGTATGTGTTCGTATTCCACTGGCTCTCTTTCCCTGGAGAATCTGCCGGGCACGGCCTCGCCCGGCATGGCCTCTCCTGGCGCACACACTGCATCGCACCTGTTTGCTTTCTAAATCTCCCCTGCTCTGACAGCTCCGTGCAGGCAGGAGCCATGTTCCTCCATGTGCCTGTCCCACAACTCAGTTTGCCCTGAATGAATGGACACTGGGGAACGCCAGTCAGAATCTATCATAGCATACCCTTGAGCATGCTGAAAATGATTATGTAAAAAAGAATCACTCTTCTAATGGACAGACGATTTCCCGTCACCCCCGTAGGCGAGGTCCACGCAGAACACCCCGATCTCAGCTGGTGAGGACCGTGGCCTTTACTCTCAACTTCTGCTTCACCCGCCCATTGGCTTAGAGATAGAATCAGCCATTCGTTTGAGGTCATGACTTGTTCTTTTCACTTCTGTGCGACCACTTCGGGACTTAGCTCTTTAATTTTCCTACACATGCAGCATTTGGATGACAACAGTTCATAAACATCTCTTCCGAGCTGGGTGACTTTATTGTTTTTCCCCTGCTTCCTCCTTCATTAGTATTTCTCTTTCTCTAATTGGATTCTTTGAAAGTTCTGGCAAGAGGTTTGTTTTGAAAGCCAGGCGAGGCCAGGTAGGCTCATGAAGGTGCTGGTGTAGATTTGTGATGCGTTTTTACTCTGAAGTCCAGATTTCTCTAGAACGTTATTGTACGAAGTTTTTATTTTCAGTCTGAAAGTTGCATTGCACTGATATGTGCTTCTGCTGTTTCTTAGTGGGACTGATCTGTCCAACACAAATCCAAACCCTACTTTTATTCCAGACACTGCTGAGAGGGCTGAGAGGGCCAGCAGCCCTCAGAGATCATCTCCAGACCCTGCCAGCACTGATAAGGGCCCTATTTCTGAGCTGGCATTGTGGCTGTGAGACAGTTAGGACTGGTTGGCCCTCTTTCCACTTGACATAATGTATTTTGTCAAAGTTGGAACACGTTGAAACTATGAAACAGTTCCTTGGATTGTTTGGATTCAGAGACACTTGAGGGAACTAAAAATAACTTCTCAGGGAGTGAAGTGCATCGGGCATTTCCCCTTTTGGAAGGAGCTCTATTCACTCTTGGGAAACAGTGTCCCTGGTTCCAGTGTCTGGGGGTCACAGTGTGATCAAACTGTGGAGGTCAGTGTCCAGTGTCCTCCAAGGATCCTGCCCAGTCTTTGCGCCTCCCCAGCCCTAAGGGAGAAGGGCTCAGCACCAGTAAAGGGGGCAGGGGACACCACCACAGGGAATTGTGAGAGCTGTGGAGGGATGTCCTCCATCCAGAACCGCGAGAGCAGGAGACGGAATTGTAGCTACAGGGATGAGGGCAAAGCGAGGCTCAGGATGGGAGGTGGTCTGGGTTTTGAACTTAACATTGCTGAACGTCTCATTCGATGACTTATCCCCACTAGGAGATGAGTTTTGTGCACTAATTGTCCCATGAAAATTGAGAAGGGATAGCTATAGATACTGTGATTGCCACACAAAGTCATCAGAGAGCCGGGGTGGAAAGGCATTTCCCCATCCTGGACGCGGCCTGCGCTGGCTTTAGTCTCACAGAAAGAATGTGAACTTAGAGCTAGCAGTGTGGGTGTGCATCCCAACCATGTCACTCACGGACAGATGATGGGAACCCCGGACTGGACAGAGGCAGGATGGAGAGGAAGGGCTGGATGTAATGGTAGAGCGCTGTAACATGTAGGCATGGAAGCAAGTATCTTTGCATGTGAATGTAAATTAAATCTCAGTACCGCTGATTTAAAAAAAAGACCTATCTTTTCATATGTGAATTGTATCTCAATAAAAAGAGAAAAAAAGAACTGTCAACACCAGCAAGAACAAAGATTAAAAAAAAAATCACTTCCCATGTCAGTAGTGACTATCTCTGAATGGTGGCATTTGAGGCAATTTTGGTGGTTTTTTTTCCTTACCGCTGTTTAAAACTTTGATGACAGCCGTGTACTACTTGTGCAGTTAGCACCTACAGAAAAGAAGAGCAGGCTGCCTTCATCTGTGTTTATCAAATAGGACCATCCGACAGCTTTGATTCTTTCTCAGCCTCGATTTCTGCTCACATATAAAAATGAACAAGTGCTGAATGTATTCTGTGGTTAAATGGGAAATACAGAAAAAGAGGAAATCCTTCCTCTTTGATGCCTTTATTTTCTTAATCAAAAGATGACCCCACTTGGAATGGAAGTTGTAAATGATAAAACAAAGACTGTGTTCCAACCATGGTCCTAAACGTGGGCTCTTGGAGAGCATTTCTTCAGGCTCTTCTAAGTGTGTGGCAGACGCAATTTTACCGAACAGTGGGAGCCCTGTGCACTTCCCCTGGTTTATCAATATTTAGTACCACGATTCCTCAGAAATACGAGCATTCCAGGCATTGCTGTGAAACTATTTTTTCCTGGCAGTCGGTTTTTTCCACCTAGAATGACATTAAGATTCAGAAAGAACTGGCTGTCATTTAGCTCTCTAGTTCCATTTTTCTGTCCTTGGGCCAAGGCCCAGATTTTGTGGAATAATATTCTGATATTCTTTTCACAATTGGAGTCACAGAATGGAAATTTTTAGTTCACGATGGCAACATTTTCTGAGGGCTGATCCCCTATGCACCAGACTGCAGGTGATCTTTCTATTTAGGATACATTTCCCTGGTCTTCCCACTATGGTCACGGATGCAACAGAGAGGTTCAGCCTGTTTGGGAAGGGTGGCTCTTTCCATAGCTGGTGGGATGTGACAGCGAGTGAAAGGAGGATGGAACGAGCTGTGGCCGGTAAAGGAGGAGGCGCTGTGCCCAGACGCAGGCTTTGCAGCCCCTTTGCTCCCATGCGGTGTGGGTGCTGACGCTGTGAGAGAGAAGATAATCTCTACAGAGCATATTGGGGTCATGTATGAGCAGTTAACTTACAACAAAGGAGCCAAGAACATACAGTGGGGAGAGGACAGTCTCTTCAATGAGTGGTGTTGAGAAAACCGGACAGCCACGTGCAAAAGAATGAAACTGGACCCTTATTCTATGCTATACACAAAAATCAACTCAAAATAGATTAAAGACTTGAGCATAAAACCCGAAACCATGAAACTAGAAGAAAATACGGGGGTAATCCCCTTGACATTGGTCCTGGTAATGATTTTTTGGATTTGACACCAAAAGCAAAGGCAATCACAAAGATAAACAAGTGAGGCTACATCGAACTAAAGAGCTTCTCCACATCAAAGGGAAACATCAGCAAAATGAAAAGACATCTCATGGAACGGGAGGAAATACTTGCAAATCATAGATGCGATCAGGGGTTATTAACCAAAATGTATGAAGATCTCATACACCTCAACAGGGAAAAAAAAGTCTGAATAAAAAATGGACAGAGGGACTGAATAGACAGTTTCCCAGAGAGGACATACAAATGGCCAACAGGCACATGAAAAAGATGCTTAACATCACTAATCATCAGGGAAATGCAAATCAAAACCACGGTGAGCTATCACCTCACACCTGGCAGAATGGCTGTTTTCAGAAAGACAAGAGATAGTAAGTGTGGTGAGAACGTGGAGAAAAGGGAGCCCTCGTGCACTGCCGGTGGGGATGTAAGTTGGTGCAGCCACCATGAAAAACAGTATGGAGGCTCCTCAAAAAATTAAAACTGGAACTGCTGTATGAACCAGCAACTGCACTTCCAGGTGTATGTCTGAAGGAAATAAAATTACTATCTCAGTATCGGTACTTTTCTGCTCATTTCAGCGTTATTTGCAGTATCCCAGCCATAGCAACAACCTCGGATAAAGAAAACTATAAATACATGTATAGTTTTATATGTATATCTTATGTGGACTATTTAGACAAATATTGTATGGTCTCAGTCGTATGTGGAATCTTAAAAAAATGCTAAATGCATAAGCAACTTTGCTGGAAATAAGCCAAAAGTATGTAAATAGTATTTTGGAATAAGTAGAATGAAAAATTAGTCAGTTATTTAAAAAGTAAAAATTAAGGTGTTATTGTTCTAAGTCTCAGAATCATTTTAATTTTTTAAAATAAGAAAGGATCACCCAACTGTTTTGGAAACTGATTTTCTATGCCCTCCCCTCCACCCCCCAGTGACACAGTGATACCGGTCCGTGTTAATAAACATATATCTACCACACAGTTTTTAACAGATGCATCATATTTACCAAATATGGAGCCAAATGCTGGTTGTAGACATTTAGGACATGTCTGGCTTCTTCCCATCTCTCTTTCTTTTCCCCTCTCGCATTTAATTGAGTGCTTCCTGTGTGCCTAGGCTCACGCTGGGCACCCTGCATGTGTTTCATATGAGCTGCATACACGTACGCATTCACCCACAGACAGCCCTGATGAGAGAGGTTCTTTTATCACAGCCCATCTTAACAGACGGGAAAACTCAAGCGCGAAGAGGTCAGCTCAAGCGCGTGACCGCATTCAACATTTTTTCCTCCTTGGTTCTGTGTTGGGAGCAGTGCTCCGAAAGCTCCTCTCTGCGTCGCACACTTCTGTTTCCTCCAGCACTTTTGTTCTTTATATTGAAATCTCTAAGCAGAATTAATCTGGGGGCACAATTAGGCGAGACTCTAATTTTAATTTATAGTAAATGATTGGCCAGTGGTTCTTAAAAAGCATGTAAAGTGACCCTTCCCTCCTCTGACCTGCGGTGTTTGTTACTGTACTGGGTTCTCATATCGGTTGATAGATATCTATTGACTGTGTTCCTCTTACTGTGTTAGTCCTCCTTGGGACAAGGCGTTTTGTATCCTTTTATTTTCCTGTTGTCTTCACTCCACTTCTTGGTCTTGGTGGTTTCAGATCTAGGTGCTCATTATATTTTCTTAAGGAAAACTGCCCTTTTTGCAAATCTCTGCAACCATTATTTAGAGTCATATCGGTTCTCATTAGTTTGGACGCTTAGCTCTAGACTTTTTGGGTCATGACTTCCTTGCCCTTGTGCTCTTAAATTCTGACTGGTGCAGGTCCTGGGTCTCTGAGACGGAGGGCCGCTGGGGGCAGAGGAATAGCCCTCTTCCCCCATCAGCCAGCATTTCGAGGTGGGATTCCCTCTACCGAGCATCACGCGCCCTGTCATCAGCAGCTGTTTCCCTAGCGCCCGGTTGAGACGTTAGGCTGCCTGCAGTCGCGATTGCCGGTGGGGCGGGGTCTCTTCTTCCTCTGAGCTTTCACAGATGAGGAGCTGCACTGGGGGCTACTAACCAGATGCCATTTCATACACTCATTTTAGCTTTTCCTCATCAAAACAGAGAGACTGAATGTATTTATGAATATATGCGTAAAACCGCTCCTGATTTCATCAAGATAAGCAGTTTCTTGCATGAGGAGAATATATCTTCATTTAAAAAGAAGTGAGTAAAGGTGTTAAACTTGGGACTCCAGACTCACGAGGATGAGCTGTGCGGAGATGGACACTCTTGGGACGGGAAGGTGATCTTCTCAAGGGGACGGCAGTTCCCGAGGAACCTCTGGGCTGCTCTCGGGATCACTGTACTTCCTGGCACTGCTCACAGCTGTTGTGGACAACGCAGATGTGGCTTTGCCGTGAGGCTGGCCTCTCTGCAGCCCTGTGTCCCATCAGACAGCAGATGAGAGATGGTGAAGGAGAGCAGGAATTAGCCCCAAATGCTGCAGTGGATCACGGAAGGGCTTCCTTTGGTAGGAAGCCGAGTCGCTGGTGCTTGGTGGTGTTCTGAACAAATTGCTCTCTGCACTGAAACACACAGCAAGGCCTGTGTCTGTACTTCTCCCAAGTCTGACATCGTGCTTTGGGGCCCCTGGTATAGCTCCTGAAGAGGCAGAGTCAGTGGGCCCTGGATCAGGAGGGGAACCAGAAACGCCTTGGGGCTCCCCAACGACCCCTTCAGATGAACTCCATTCCAATTCTGAACTAAGTCAGTTGCTGGCATAAAATAAATTCATGTTCGGTTGTTGAGGACATGAAAGCACAGAGACCCGAGTTACACCTGTTAGCAAATCGGATCCAATTATTTTTTTCCTGGTCAGCAGTTTCTGTGACAGGCACCGGACTACCACCGTGAGGCCCCCGTCCGCGAGGTGCTTCCCGGGCAGTGTGGTGGGGCAGACAGACGTGGAGGTGCTTTCCTCGTGGTGCCGCGTGGCAGGAGGTAAGTTTGACTTTGGTTCCTAACGTACCTCCAGCGGCATCCGTGAGTCCTGTTAGCTTTCGGTCATCAGCTGTGATTCCAGGCACAGACCCATCCTTTCCTCCTCACGTGCAGGAGGAACGGCCTCAAAGGGAACTCCCTCTACTTCACAGAAGACTAGAACCAGAAACAACACAGAGAAAACAGCTGGAGGAACTTGGGTCTCTTGGGGAATGATGTTCTTGGAGAAAAGGCAGATCACAAGGGATGAAATCAGTGACTAAAAATCTTGAAATTTTAACACAAAAAAGTCCATTTTTTTATACCATTTTCTGACTTACCTCTGTATCAGCAGCACCTAGAATAATTTGTGTTAGAAATAGGCACTGGATAAAAATTCGTTGAATACAAGAAGGGTTTTAGGAAGGAGACTGGGGAGTGGGCGATGTGCTTGAGAGGACAGCCAGCAACGCGTCTTCACACTCAGGAGGTGGGAAGATACGACTAGAAACCATGTGGACAATCAACTGCAATTTCTTACTCTTTGGAGAAGTCTTATATGTAACATTTAACATTTTACCTCAGGTATTTCTGTGATTTAATAGTTAATTTCTCTTTTGACAGTGTTGCTTAAATATTAAACATTAGCTAAATTAAAAACATTTCTCTCTGCTTCTCACATATCCTAATGAGGCAGCGTGGTAAATGCCAGGATAGGAATAAACAGTAGGTACCCCAGGAGTACCAGGAAGGGGTGTCTCACTGTGAGGGAATGGAAGGGGGCGAAGAGAAGCTTCCTGAAGATGGGCCTGGAAGGATGCACAGGAGTTACCCAGGCAGGCAGGGCACAGAGGGCATCCTACGTGGACAGTTCAGCTTAGCGATGCTGTCGGGGAGACGCAGAGAGCTCGGCGTGACCGGAGCCTTGGGGAGAAGCTGTAGCTACAGAAGGAACACAGGAGCCCCATGGCAGGAGCTCTGTGTGCGGGACTAGCTTTGGTTTTCCCAGCCTTAATCAGAGCTGCAAATACATATTTAATCAGAATAGTGTACTTCATTTAGCTTCTTTCCTTTGAACTCTTTTGGTCATAGGTGCTTAACTCAACCAAAGCGGACAAGTGGTCTTTAGCTAAGTATGTAGTAAAGTACAAAATAGATGCAAAATACTGTTCTAGGTGCTGTGGGTGCTAGAAAAATACTAATGATACAAGTTAAATTTTATCATAGGTTTCCTGCTGTCTGAAATAGCTTACAATCTAAGTGGGGATCTCACTAATTTTTTTAAGTTATGTACCCCTTTGGGAAACTGTATATGTGTGTGTGGTGTGTGTGTAGGGTTGTATGTATTTCTCCTTATATTTGCACATACATGTATCGATCAGTGATTGTCAGACTTTAGAGGGCGTTGGAATCACGTGGAGGGCTTGTTAAAACAATCTGCGGGGACCCCACCCTGAGTGTTTCTGATTCAGTATATTTGAGGTGGTGCCCAAGAGTGTGTGTTTCTTGTAAGTTCCCAGGTGATGCTAAGTCTGCTGGTGCTGGACCCACTGATATAAATGCAGCAAATTGGTAAAGTTCAAGTGAATGAGAGGCAAAGAGTTAAGGCCTCATCAGAGGAGGAGAAGGTGAATCAGAGGTGGATGTACCTGCTTTTAAAGGAGAAGAGAAAAGTTAGGCTGTCCATTGTGAGCCAGGGGGGCTTGAAGAGATGGCGTATAAAAAACAAGTGGAGGAGAAGTTTTTGCATAAAGAGCTGACCAGCTAGTTATATTGGTTGATGCAGAGAATTCCTGGTTATGCAATAAGAAAAACATTGACTGAGAGTATTAGATTGGGGAGGAAGGGTGGATGAGATGTCTAAAGAGGTCTTTAACAAAGCCAGGATGTTTGTCTCTTACATAACAGGCCACGAAAGTCACTGTAGGAACCTCAGAACTGGTAAGATAGAGCGTAACAAGACATTCTTCAAGCCTGGAGTTGGATAAACGGGAGTTGGGAAAACCCAGCAGCTGTTGCATTTTTCTCGGTGTAAGGTGATGAAGGCTCATGCCCAGCTTTTGTGTGTGGAAGTACTAGTATAAAAAATAAAATAGAAAAAAACACAGATAAAACTATAGAGAACTTACAGTTTAATAAGGCAGACATCTGTCTGCCTTCCTTCCTTCCGTTTTCTCCAAATACAGTTCTCCACTTATTCTCAGCGCTTAGTACATTGTTGCCTGAACACATAAATAACGTACAGGTTACCTCCTAAAAAACCATTTTCTGCCTTTCTTTTCTTATCCAAAAAATGGGGATTACACAGCAAGTTTACCTCTGGGTATAACACAGATAAATAAAATAATTGGTATAAAGGACTTTCATCATCTAAAAGTCTGAATATAATTATTTTTGCTAACGACAGAGTAAAGAAATCAAGTTCTCCTGTGGATTTAAATTGGTTCAGAGGAAGGAAATTTGTGCAAATTTCCTTCATAGAAAGGAGTTAATGGGATGCCTCAGGAGTTGGTGCCGCGCATTTGAAATAATTAGTTGGAGAAAAGTAGCTTGTGCATTGAAGTAGCTGGTGTCACACAATTATGTAGGCTAGTAAAACCCACTGAGAATTCTACAGAATATTCCAGAAGGATCTAATCAAACAGTATGACCAGAAAATAGGACAGCAGCTCCATTTTAATGAAGACAAACGACTTGCTCAGAAAAGGAAATAGTTTCAGTGTCCTTGGCATGTTGATCAACCAAGAGATGATAGAGGAGAAAGCCATGGGGGGTTGACTCAGGCACTGGGATGCTCAGGGGCTACGTGCATTCATTGGTTCATTCCCCTGTTCACTGGATTATTCATTCCTCACACACTTCCTGACGGTCTGTGTGTCAGACAGGTGTGCTAAACACCAGGGGGAGTAAGGAACAAAGGTAAACCAAGGCACAGTCCCTGTCTGTAAACTAGCTCGCAGTCTGGTGTCGGGGGTGGGGGGGGATGGAGAAGTAAACAGGTGAGGCTGCAAAACTGTCAGATGTGTAATCACATTCGTTGTTTTTGTTTGTTTGTTTGCTGCATAACAAATCACACAAATTTAGTGGCTTAGGACAACACAGTTCTCTCTCAGTTTGCCTGGGTTGGCAGTCTGGGCACAGCCCAGCTGGGTTCTCTGTGCAGAGTCTCAGAAGGCTGCAGGCAAGGTCTTGGCTGGCTGCTTCCTCATCGGGGGGCTCAACTGGAGAGGAATCCATTTCCACACTCACGTAGCTTGTTGGCAGAGTGTATTCCCTGGGGCTGTTTGACTGAGGGCCCTGGCGTTTTGCTTGCTGTTTTCTGGAGGTCACCTTCAGCTCCTAGGTGCCACCTGCGTGTCCTACAGGTCACTTGCATTTCCTTGCCACATGGGTTTGGAAATGACCACTTACTTCCCTTAAGTTAGCAAGGAGAATCTCTCATTCCAATCCAAGACAGAGATGCACATCACATAACCTAGGGGTGGTATGCTGTCACCTTTGCCACATTCTGCTGGTTGTAAGGAAGATTCATTGGAGACCACTGAAGCATTGGGATGGGAGTTTCCTAAAAGCATGATCAAGGTGCTTTCATTTTTCTTACTGGGAGCCTTAATGTGTGAAGGGAAAGTGTTTGATGGACTTTAGAGGCTGATCATTTGTGTGACCTTGGAAGAATTCCGCAACCTGCTGAATTTCAAATTTACATGCACAAAGTGCGAGGTGCACCAGGTGAGGCCCATAGCGCCTTGTGCTGAAATAGTCCAGGGTTCTTTCCAAGTTGCTGATGGGGGCAAATGAGCAGTTCTGGTGGATGGCG
Source organism: Camelus dromedarius (assembly GCF_036321535.1). NCBI lineage: Eukaryota > Metazoa > Chordata > Mammalia > Artiodactyla > Camelidae > Camelus > Camelus dromedarius. The sequence goes on along the minus strand of NC_087448.1, from coordinate 65,911,252 downwards.
ACACTACGTAGTGCCAGCCAAACTGAAGCTACGTTGTCTGGTTCGACAGGACAGCAATTGCCATGTCAATGCCATTAACCTATTAACAGCCTGAAGTCAGAGTTAAAAGACTCGCATCTCCAGTTCTGCATGATAGAATCTAACTGATGAATTTTAACTAAATGCCTTCAAATACACAGTAATTTATTTCCCCCTAGAAACAAATTAGCTGATTCAACTCTCACCCCGTCCTGCCTGCTGGGCACAACTCCTCCTCTGTCACTGTCTCTCAGCCTTCCCACCTGCGCCCCTTCTCAGACGTTCCAACTGCAAATGCTTTAAAAGGAGGTAAAATAGTTAAACAGGTCCTACTGTACAGCACAGGGAACTATCTATATTCAATACCTTGTAATAGCCTATAATGAAAAAGAATATGAAAAGGAATATATATATATATATGTAAAACCGAATCACTATTCTATGTACACCAGAAATTAACACTTTGTAGATTGACTGTTCTTCAGTAAAAATAAATCAATTTTTTTAAAAAAGAAGAAGGGGATCCAGAGACTCTGGGTCCACAGTGCTTTCTGCTGCAGGCTTCGGTCCCCTGCAGGGGAGGGATGGCTGGCACTAGGCTCCCTCCTCACAGCACTGCCTCCAGCTCCAGGACAGTCCCGCTGGCTGCGGCCCCTCGTGCCACGGGCTTGATCTGCTTTCTGCCCATCCTCTCATTTTCCCTTGGCTCTTGCTAAGTGAGCGTGGTCTCCCCGCCCACCCATCCTCCCCAGTTATCTTCCTCCATCCTGTTTCCTCCTCTTCCTCCTCCTCTCCTTCCTCCTTTTTGATTTTATCTAACAGTGTATCACTTGAGTTGAAAAGGATCAAGTGACACTGCAGCTTTTAACCTTTTGGAGACTCTGAGTTTTATTGGGTAGGAAGGAAAGCAGAAGGATGCAGCTGTCATACCAGTTTGTACTCTCTGCTGCTTGAGTGAAAAAGAGCATCAGGGTGGCTGGAAGAAAACCTGAACATGGGCACATAAAGGGATCTAATCTTCCCCATTTGAGCAGCATTGAGGGGTGGCCAAGAGAGGCACATTCAGAAGCTGGAGGTCAGTTTATTATCATTGCGTTGTTCCAACTTTGGTTCTGACTACAAACCTTAGAGGGAAGAAATACTATTTTTTGTAGACTCACTTAATAGAAAATAAACTCTTAGTTGGGGGCATTTAAGATTTATGGAGCCCTAAGTTTTAAACCTAGATTTCCATCATGATACACATCATTGTTAAACATCTGAACTTGTTTGTTTGGCTGCTCTTCAATTTGCAAATGCTTTTCAGATGTCTGAAAACAGTATGAGCTAACCCATACAGCCGTTTTACATATCCTTCTTATAATAGTGCAGAAGTTTATAGTCTTACTGGAAATATAAACGAATTAAAAGGTTATCAGCTTATGCATTATTAAATGCAAGCAAATCCTACCATGGGCTAAATCAATTAACCATTAACCTCCTTACAGCACAATGTGTCAGGAATCAATTTCATAAATGATATACTTTTGCCATGAGAGTGCAAAATGGGATTTCTGCACAGCTAATACTAGAACGCCAGATAAAATGCCGAGTGTTGGGACGTTGCTAGATACTTCTGCAGGAAAAGCAGCGCATGAAAAGAATTCAAATTACCTGTCATCATACCATATGCTACAGCTTTGGCTTACATAATGCATTTAATTGTCTGACAGATTTATTCCACTTGAAATCATTTAACATGGCTGAGCTGGATTGGATTTTATGTGTTAACTGTTACATATCGTGAAATATTCCATTGTTTTAGTATTTCTGCTTCTCAATTCATGACCTCCTGGCTATCTCTCATATTTTGAAATTTTAAGAAACTGATCATTTCAAAAAGAGAAGAGAAAGGAGCTATTGGTACAAATGTAAGTCGCATTAAATTAGCCCCTTTCAACAGGGTGGGTGGGAAAAAAAATAAGTTTAACTGATGTCAGCTCCTGTGATGGAATAAAATGCTGAGTGAACACCCTGAACACATGTGGACCTGTGGCAAGAAGGCTGGACCAATTTTTTAAAATTCCAATTTCATTCTTCTGAATTGTAAGGATGCCTTCTCGTGGTTAGGAAGGTTGATAAAGATAAAATATAACACCATCACAAGGGTTTATAAGATTTGAAAGGTTTACCTATGTTTGATGAAACTGTACCTTCTCTGATAGCACTGAGCATGCTCCTCTTTCAGCCTTGAAGAGATGTGTGGGTTTCTGTAACGTCCCAACAGGGAAAACGAGACTTGAGTGAACTGAGGGGTTTAAGAGGATCAGAATTTCATTAAAAGGAGCTGATAGCACTGGATCTCTCCATATCTCTATATAATTTGCAGTACCCTTAGCAAAATAGAGACACCCGAGTCCAATGCATTTGATCTTATCGCGGAAAACAAGGTGGAGCTGTTGTGTCTCCCGCCAAGCATTACACTTTGCTGCCTGAGCATGTAAACCGTGCACTCGTGGGAAGGGCAGGGTCGGGTCGTAAAGCGGCAGGCGCGAGACAGAGGTACTCTAAAAGAAGATTCCGGTGTTTAATTTTCTAATCACAAAATCAGTAAAATATTGTGGAAAATCTGTGAGATAGAAAGTCACCAGTAATTCTAGCCCCCTAACTCAATTATGTGGCTGCATGTGTTTTTATATACATCTCTCTATAACTGTAATCATAGTGTAATATAATTTGACTTTTGCTATTACCCACTTATTGTGGCATCATAAGAAGGGTGATATTAAAGATATTTAACAACTGGTACAGCACAGACATTGACACAGGGGACATGGGAGGTAGCTAATCAGAATGGACACCAGCCATAGGTAGCCACTCACCCAGACCCACTGGCTAAGTGCCCACTGGCTAAGTAGTGCCTACCCATTGCTGCAGAGTCTTCACGACAAAAATGTCACTGACTGAATTAACCAGTTACCCAGCCCTTGTCCTACGGTTAGTAATTTAGGGTGCTACTATGTTTTAGTGTTACAATCATAAAATGGGCAAGTTGTGTTAAAGTATTTGTAAGAATTGGATTATAAATGGTTATAAACTGGAGTTTTAGTTTGAGGCTAGAAAGAATAAATCATAAGTGAATCAAGAGTTCATGGGTGACAGTGTGGGTTCCAACACCACTCTACTGTATGATCCGGAATGGGTCATTGAATATATTAATATATCTTAAAATCACTATCTATATTGATTTTTCAGTTTGCCCAGTGGACATGGTTCCTAGTATTGTCAAAAGGCTCTCAAAGTTACATAGTTCAGGGCACCGAAGTGCTCATTATAAGTGAAGACGTCTGGAAAGGTCTTAGATATTGGGGCTGGGGAGAGAGCACCAGATGTAGAACCTGGGTCCGAACCCTGGCTTTACCTCCTGCTGGCTGTGTGAGCTTGAGTGAGTCACTAGCTGCTCTGAGCGTCCCTTTCTTCAAATGAAAACGCTCCCCCTGCCTCCTTTCAGGTTGTTGTGAAGATCCAAGCAGAGAGTCTCATAAACTCCAAAAGTTAGGAAGAAGAAGAAGCATTATTTCGTTGATGTAAGACATCTGTCTTGATATCTTCTGAAAATTGTTCTGAAGTTTTCTGAACGTAGAAAGCTAGAGGGCAACGAAATAAACACCCTGCCCCTCCGTGCTCAGAATAAGGTCTCAAATTTTTGCCCGATTTGTTTCACATCTCTTTTGAAATAAATAAAACAGCCCTGACCCTCACCCCTCACCCCCTCCAGGGGCACCCTGCACTCTGACTGCCGCATACACTTCCGGTGCGTGGTGTGGCCTCCCAGGGGGACTGCCTTTCGTCCGTGAGCAGCAGGCAGGGCTGTGTCTTCCAGCAGTAAACAACGGTATCGACATGTGCTGCGTTCTGGAGCTGCTTCCTCGTCTCTGAGATTCACCCTCGTTCACACGCACGGCCCTGATTCACTCCGTTTCATCATTGTGGTGAAACCCGCTGTGAGCTCCGCTGTGTGTACTCCACCCGCTGCAGGCGGGCATGCAGGGTTACTCCCAGCATGGGGCTCTCGTAACCTGCGCTGTCACGAGTGCGCCTGCACACGTGTCCTGGGGCACTCCTGTGAGTGTCCCTTTAGCTCAGGAAGTGGGATCGTTCGGTCACGCGCACATCCCCATATCCCCACCCTTACTAAGTTATTGAAAATGCCCTCAGAGTTCTAACAATTTGCACCACTCCCTCCATCAGTGTATGAGTTCTGGTTTCTCCACATATTCACCCACAGTTGGTGTTTTTACTTTTTAATTTTAACAATAACTTTAAGTGGAAAATGGGTCCACAAATAAATATTAGGATTTGATTTGATTTAGCAAATAATATTTTGGTTTCAATATTGAATGATGGTAACCAAACTAAATAGCTACCATGAATAAATAGCAAGTGCACATGACCTTGAGTTCAGAGGCTGACTGAAGCCCCAGGAGCCTTAACCATCGTAGGCTTCGGACAACTCTTTCTGTCCCGGAGAGACTGACTTCCCCAGATCAGGAGGAATACACGAAATACTATGTGTGGCCATTAGTCAAAATCACCGAAGCTAGAGCCAGAAATCTGAGTTTCCAGTGGACCCCTGGGGTGAATCTTCATACTGAGGTTAGCTCTTCAAACGAGGTAGAAAAGACCGGTGTTTGACATAAACCAGTCAGCGTTAATTCAGAAAGTTTGTGAAAGGGTCTAAGAGACAAAATTATTCCTTAGAACTTCTAAGGAAACATGAAAAGCTGGGTTAAATGTCTCTGACTTTTAAAAACTAAACTCTGACTCATGGCGTGAGTGCCTCCTCATGGTCGATTCTGGCATCTCAGCCTGACTGAACACAGCAAGTACCTTCACTCAGGAAAGATCAGAATGCTTCACTGTCTCAAATGTCTCTGCTCCCCGAAGTTAAACCCCGATCCCTGGGAGGGCCCCCTACAAATGGATCAAAAAGTTACCAATTCTAGAGGACTTACTCAGTGCCCAGCACTGGCGCTTTTCACATATTTTCTCATTTGATCCCCAGGATGATTCCACGAGGTAAGTTATTTCTTCATTTTTGCCAATTAGAAAGCAGGAAATGGCAACGCTGGGCTGAGAAGCTCGAGGAATCACTGCTCTCTCCAGACCCTGGCAGCATCAGGACTGCAGAGGGGCCAGACCAGGAAAGAAAAGTCTGTAGCAGCTCAGGAGAGCTGTTTTCTGTCAGGCAAGGAAGGCACAGAAGGAAAAAGACCTCCGTGGCTTCCGTCACACGCAGGGAGTCTGAAAGAAGTAAGACACACTCCTGTCTCTTCGGCCTCTGTCCACTGGTTTATGCATGCACTGTGCCTCTCGAGAAGAGATGATACAGAGGAAAAAGAAAAACAAGTGATTCCAGCTGGCTGGCTCCCAAACCTTCTTCATTTCTTGCCCTAGTTCTTGAACAGAGGAGCTTTGAAATGTTTAAATTTCAAGATGCTCAGGAAACTCACCATCCAAGGATGGCAGTAATGAGAAGGAAGGATGGGGACCCGGGCCTGTTGTTCCGCGCAGGGCCAGGCCCTCTCTGAAGGCGCTTGGGAAGGATCTCCCTCGACCCTTCTACTCTCCTAGCATCTGGTGGTCGCCAGCAGTGCTTGGCGTTCTTCGGGCATTATACCTCCAGTCTCTGCCTCTGTCTTTACGTGGCCACCTTCCCTCTGTGTGCAGATCTCCCTCTTCTTACACAGACGCCAGCTGTGTTGGATTCAGTGCCCACACTAATCCCGTATGACCTCAGCTTACCTGGATTACAGCTGCCAGGACCCTACATCCAAATACGGTTGCATTCACAGGTTCCTGGTGGATATACAGTTTGGGAAGACACTATTCAACCAGTACGGACACCATACAATTATATAATTGAATTAATTTTCTTATCTCGTGGCCTCCTGTTCTAGAATGTAATTTTCTTGGAGGCAGTGATTTTTGTCTGCTTGCTCCCAAATGTATCCCAAGATCCTATTATGTTGTCTAGCAAAGAGTAGCATCCCAAGAAATCGAACAGTGCACTGACATATCATGTAATGAATTTAAAGGGTTTGTTGACACCCTTCTGTGGTGGAAAAGGTCATTCGATGCCCTTGACGATGTCGACAAGGTCATTCGATGCCTTTGACAATGTTTGTTCAACAAACAGACAAATGCAGACTACCAAGCGATCAAATTACAGCAGAGACCTTATTTGGCCATTTAAAATACTATGTTTTCTGAATCATATTTTTCTGGCTCTTTTTAAGTGAAGATTTCCCTGATAAGTTTCTTGGTGATAAGACTATGTCCTGCGTCTGAGAATACAGAGTGCTTACGTACTTGTGTTGTGTACAACAAAGTGTTTTACGTGAGCACTGCTTCTTCGTGCTTTCTGATGGACTGTTGAGTTGTCAGACCCTTGAGGATCTAAAACTCGGGGTGTCTGAGGCTTTGCAGATGCAACATTTCCTTGATGCAGCCGAGGGTTTCGATCGTTGTGTGCTGGGAGCTACGGAGCTGCACAGAAATTCTGATAGCCATGAAGGAAGTACTTGGTGTCTCATCTCCCCCACTCCCTAAAACCAAGATCCTGTCCAGTTCAGCCTTTGTGTGTGTAGGGTGTGTGTTGGGGGGTGTATATTGTGCGTGTCACGGGACCAGAATTAGGGTGATGTGAGCGAAGCCTTCACCTTGGACACCAAAAAGCTCAGCCATCAAGTAAATAGTGTTTGGGTGCCATATTCTTTGAAATAAAAAATCATGTTAAAAAGTCCACAGCAAACAAAATACCAGCATTTAAAAACAAAACAGACTGTTGTTCATTTGTTTTATGCCCCTAGGTTATCGTGCATGAAAACAGCCGGCTGTTCTGGGTCCAGGTGGCTTGTCCTTCCATCCGCGTTGGGTGGGCTCTTGAGGGGTGACCCTTGTGGGAGCACAGACTGAGCCACGTGGGTGTTATAGGCAGTCATTTTTTTTTATTGTAGAGTTTTTATTAACTTCTTCTACTTGGTTCAGAATAGGGGAGGGTATCTTGACAAGTGGTTCCTTTTGCCTCCTACTCCAGTCTGAGTCAGCGTGCCAGGGAGCATGTGTGTTCGTGCACGTTCATGTCTGTGATTGTGTGTCCACTTCCCGTTCTGGGGTTTGGCTCTGGAACATCTTCGGATGGTTACGTGGTGGTTGGTCAGATTCAGTTAAGAGAATCCCCCAGAGTTTGACTTCTTTTCAGCACCACTAGAAGTGCAGGGCTGTCCTGGCTGACCCCAAGGTGTCCCAGGTGTCGCTGAGCCCACCCACGAGGGACGTGCCGCCCAGCCTCCCCTGCTGGTCATAACTGATGTCGCAGTCCACACGTGGGGCGCTCTTGGACTTCCCCGTGGATGCCGGCACATACTAGGGAAAGTGTTTCAGAATAGTCTCCGTGGTCTTTCCTCCACACCAGGAATCATGAATCCTGAATCCCTAAATGGATGAGGACACCTTTGTCTTGACCTCGTGTGCCCAGAGCTCAAGCATCCTGTGATTGAAGGCTGTTGAAAACTCCAGTTCCCACCCTTTCTTACCTGCCCTGAAGCTGCTCAGAGAAGCCATTGCAAGGATGCTGGGCTGGTCCTCACTGTCCCTGGGAGAACAGAGGATCCAGAAAAAAGAGATGGTGGGCAACATTTCCCCTTCCCAATGCTGTAAAAATCTACCCAAATCTGCTTACGGGTGGGAGGCTAGATGCCTGGTAGACAGAGTAGGGAGCAGGCTTGATGCTGCTCTGTGGATCCAGACTGGAAGTGACCCTGTGCCCGTGATGGGGTAAGAGGCAGGGGCCCTTCCTCCTTTGCCTTCCAGGCTCCACGCAGCATTGTTGTATTTCATGGCATTTCTTCTGTGTGCGCATTTTGTTTGCATGAAATTTCTGTCCTAAATTTAGCAGCCATGTGCACTGAGCTTACATTTTTGACAGTGATTTTGGCTACTGTTTGCTGTAGTGGGAAGACAGGTACCTTACATAAATTGTAATGATTTCAGTGGTTATAAACCACCCTGGCACTCAAAGATGATCTCTTTAAAATTGGTTATTGACAGGGTTCTTGGAGAAAAGCCTTTCTATCACGTAATATGGCTTGAGGTATTACTCTCCTTTGTCTATGGATAACATATATGTGAATTTAATTCATGGCTTTTTTGTCCCAAAGTGGGAAACAACAAAGATAAAAATGACTAAAGATCAGATCCTTTTACAGAATATTTAACATAAAAGGTGCTTTCATGAAAAAAAATTCTGAGGAAATCATAACACCACAAATAATTATATATCTGTCTTATGAAATAATTTCAAAAAGGAAATAATTTTTTGTCTACCTTAAGTAAAACTGATTTAAATTTGGGTGCCCTGCTATTAGTCATCAATGAAATGAAAATAATTATATAGATTTTTTCTACTTAAGCAGTGAAATTATGGAAAAGGAATTTTGTTGAAGACAGAAATGTATCATTATGAAATATTGAAAAAAATTCTTAAAAGTTTAACTTTAGGAACAGGGATGAATTTCTCTGTAATCAGGAAACATTGGAAAGGCTTGACTCTCAATGGTTGGCCATGGCTCTTAGGCTAGAAACTACACTGCCCAGCGGGAGCTGTGAGGTACCACAAGCGCCTCCTCTCCTCCCTCTCTGTCATCACACACCAGCTGCCCTCCTTCTGCCACTGACACAGCCCTGGCCAGCCTTCAGGTGCCTGCATGCTTCCTCCTGCCCCAGGGCCTTTGCATATTCTGCTCCCGCTCCAGGCCTGTCTTTCCCTTTATTTTTCACGTCGATTAACAAATCTCAGCTAAAGCATTTCATCTTCAGGGGAGCCTGTCCTGACTGTCTTGACTAGATTCACCCTCACTCCCTCCACCCCAAACACACACACAATACCCGCTTCACACTCCTCTCTGTCGTGGCTCTTGTAAGAGCGGTACTTTTATAGTTACATTTAAGGTTGCTTAATAATCTCTCCCCTCTATATAGCCTATGAGTTGCTTAAGAGATAGGATTTAAGCCTGGTTTTGCTTATCGTGATAGCTCTTTTGTCTACCCTGATGCCTTCATAAACGTTTTGGAAGGAAAAGAGGACAATCAGTGTGAGATCAGTCCTTTCTAATGGCTCTTTTATTTGATATAAAAAATGTCTTGATAATTCTTTGCTGTATTTCAGATAGAAGTTTTACGTTTTGATGAGTAGACGTAATGTTTGCAGAGACATTCTGCGATATAATTGACATATAATGTGTATGTTCAAGGTGTACAGGGTGTTGATTTGGTACAGCTAACACATCTATCACATCACAGATCTTTCATTTCATTTTTGTGATGGGAACATTTAAGATCTAGTCTCTTAGCAGTCTGAAGTACATAATACAGTATTGTTGACTGTAGTCACTATGCTGCGCGTTACATCTCCAGAACTGATACATCTTCTAATTGCAGATTCTTTTCTTCCATATTTATTTGGCCATCATTACATTTCTGCTACCAATACAACATTAGCAACAGGTCTACTGCATTCTGGGTGGAAGCAAAATATTTGAGATGCAGTTCCTGCTGTTCTTAAGCATTTTTCTTTTCTGCTGAGGACACTGGGGACTAGTTAAATGCCATGGGAAATTAAATTTCCTCAAAATTGGTGCAGTGAGAAACCTATCTTTTACTAAAACATTCATGTCAGGGTACAGCTACTGGGGAAAGTAGAACTCTGCTCTTACTGTCAAAAGAATGGCCTGGCCACTCAGCCTACTCAGAATGAAGACGTAGGGTTTTAAATTTCATCCAATATCTGTTCGTCTAGGATGAGGATTTTATCTGGAAGTATCAATACTTTTGGATTGGAAACTTATGTTACGGGAGCTTTGAAACACAATTTTATGGATCCATAGAACTGAAGAGGAAAAACAGGCTGACATGGAAAACCAAAGAAGGTTGGAGTAGAATTCCATGTAGCATTCTTCCAGCAAATGAACCCTTCAGCAAACCTTCCTGAGATGTCATTTCTTCCTAAATATAAAGTGGGCTTCCTTCCTCCCACAGTTGTATACACAGAACAGCCCATAAGTCTTCTTGCTGCTGTTGGTGGGTTTCTGCTCAGGGCCCATTGTCTGCCTCCACCTTTCTGAAATTCTCTTCACCCTCCAGTAATTCTCAGCAGTGAATGTCCAGGGTTTAAATGTATATGATTTATTTTTCCTGGGTTTATAACATACTTAAATACACAAGTCTTTATTTGGGAAGTCAGGCTAGTAGCTCTTTGCAGTGATGATTTTTATACGTTATTTACATATAGATTTCCAAAACAAATAGGTTTTATACTGACATCTTTTTAGGCATTAGCTTCTGTAAAACATTTTTTGAGGATTTGGGATTTAAAGGCTTTCCAGGTCAGTGGCCTGCCATTATTAACAATAATATTTAATTTAGTTTTAAAATAATACAGCTCAATTGATGATAAAAAGAAAAAAGTAAATGAATTTCAGCTGCCTTTCAGTATACGTCTGTGTCGTTCAGTTTTTCCAACAATGTAATATATTTGGCTTTATGGATGAATAGGAGCATCTATCAAGCGATAGATTTTACATTTAGTATCACGGGTGGCTTCTTGTGTTCTGAAGATTCAATTTTCAAGTATTCTCTAGAACTGATTACTAAGATTTTAAAAAACAAAGTATTTCTAATAATGCAATCTTTTTTAAAGAAACTGCTTTCTAAATAAAAATAGCTTAGTGCTTTATGTAAATTGAATTATAATGCAGCCTCTCTCCATATTGATAACTTAGAACCTCTGCATGGCTTCTGAATTTGACCATTAGAAAATAATTAGATTTTTTAATTCGCTTATTTAATCAGAAAAGTTAAAATCAGAATACGTTTTAGGAATAAACCATAATAAAGAACCTAATTAAGTAATATATTTGCCCCCTCAAATTCACGTATGTCTAATACCAAAAGAAATAGCAGGGATACGTGTGCAGAGAACTAAGAGGGAAGCAGACCAATGCTTTTGTGTCCTTTTCACTAGAGTACAAAGGGACATGGTGAGATGTGCAGTCTTATTGAGCTAATCTCATTTTAAATTACGTCGGCCGACAATTAGGGTATCTAGTATGACAGATTTACTTAATGTTTATATTAATGAGCAAACTTTGAAACAAGCCAAAACAACTTACTAAACCTCAGAAAAGCAAAACAACTTACTAAACCTCAGAAAAGGTAGAGGAAAGTTTATTCTGAGCTTTATCTGAATGTTTTTTGTGTTACCCAAACGATAGCTTTTGATTCCTGGTCATTAAACAAGAAACGACTGGCTTTGCAAAGCCGCGTTAGCCCTCGGTGGTGACTCGTGCTTGTTACGGACGTTGATGACATTTCAGATTTCAGGTGAGCTCCGCATGTAGGTGCTTAGAAAAGCACCTTATCTCCCAGCCCCTCAGTAAGTTATATTAAATGATGGCTTTGTTCTTACAAAAAGCTTTGGGCTGGACAGTCTAGCAGTCAGGATTCTTTCCTCTCTCTCCGCACTCTTGCGAAGAAGGTGATTGCTCTTTGCCTCACCTTATAGCTGAACAGATTAAATAACCTACCAATACACAGGCAGTGCCAGAGCAAGGGTCAGAACTCACAATTCAGAAATCGCTGTCCGTGCCTCTTCTTACTTAATTTTACCCACATTTATCTGCTAATTTCCAGGACACACAAGGAAGCTGTCATTTTCAGGCAGGAAGATGGGTTAGTCATTCAAACATGATACTCCTGACAGCCAAAAGATTTTATTTCCAGCCTCGGGAACAAGTTGTCCCTTTTTTTTATTCCTCCCTGGATCTTTATTTCCATTATTTCAGGATCACTATATTAAAGTTCAAAGCAGGAGGAAGAATTCAAGCTGGAAGATCCTGATTCTGCAATTTCAGCCTTGCCTCGGGGGGAGATGCTAACGTTTTGCACACACCGTCGCAGATGTGCGTCCTTTCACTTTATGAATCCGCGTGTATATGTGAAAAGGACATGTTGTGCCGTCAGTGTTGTTTCTAGGTCATGCTCGTGTCAGTTCTGCCCCGATATTAACAGCAGAATCAGATATAGAGAACTCACCAATGAGATGACATTCTTTTCAGGTTTATGACCCGCCCACAGCCTTCAATAGGACAGCTGCCTCAGTTCTGACTCTTGTTGGGGCCAAGAAGCAAATGAAGTCTAAAATAGACCTAATTCTCATGAAACCACATAGATGCTGCAGAGAGTGAAACATACATTTATAAAAGTGGGATTTAATAGTCAAGTGGAATATTAGCCTAAGGATGGGGTGCTTTCTAGGTCCTTTGGTGAAATGTCTGTTTATTTCACAGAAAAAAATGAGGAAAGCAGGTAGTGTGCGTATGGCTAGGTAACACAGTTTCTTAGAGTTTGAAAGTAAAATAAAAATAGTTGTTTGGAAAAGAAAATGGTTTTGAGTGTCTGACTCATCATTCAGTTTTGTATTGGAATATAGGAGGTACTTGCAGCAGTGAGCCTATATCCAAATAGGGCAGGCTTTTCATTTCTATTCATGTCAGAAGCATTAATTAAGGATCTACATTGTACACAGGGGACTATACTGGGACTGGGGCAAAATTTCATAGCTAGACAGACAGAGAGACAGACAGCCGGGTGATAATTATGTGTTTGTAAGTTATACGCATAACCATAATTACATATTTCATTCTCATTTTAGAGATAGCCTCATCTTACCTACCTAATTGCTCTGCAAGTATTTCCTTTCCTATTGTTCTGCTGAATCCGGGCAAGCAGTGAAGACATTTCCCGCCAGCTCTGGTGTGATAAACAGAAGGGTTGTTCTCTTGCATCACAAGGACTATCTGTATCTAGCCAAATCCACAGAAAGTCAAGGTGATGCCAAGAAAGTTGCAGACGTGCTTAGTACAAAGATTTGATGATTTGCATCTGCCTTTCAGGTTGCCTCACCTCTAGCTAAATCCTCCAGACCTGTCCCTTTGGAGGGTTCCCCGGTCAGGAGACCCCAGGTCCTTCGGTGTGACGAACATGTTGATATATTAGAAAAGGTTCAAAGACAAGGCGCAGCAGTGACTCGTAAGGGCTTGGAGAAATAAGCAGAGGCCTGAGATGAACTGTCTGTAGAAGCGAGAACTATGAAGCAGGGACAGAGAGCCTGGGGGAGGAAGATGCTCAGATGTAAGGAACCAACGGACTTAGAAAAGGTAGAGGGAAATGTATGAGGATGCAGTGACTCTGAGAAGAGAAAAACATGTAAGTACAGATAGAGCTTTTCTTACTGAGAGCTTCCAAAATGCAAGAAAGCTTGCAGTCTTACCTTATTACTATTACTATTATTACTGCGTTACTGTGAACTCTGCTCCCATGAGCACTGACACTGGAAACAAAATTGAGCACTAATGAATTAGAGCTTAATTCCCACTCAAGGTTCATCAACCTCGTGCTCCTAAGTAATCATGCCACTTCTTATTAGCGTCTGCTTCCGAAAGACGAAGAGGGCCAAAGACACTCCAGGGCTGAATTATTTAAATCAAATGACAGAATGTGTATAAAGATGCCTGTGTAGGTAAAGCTGGAAGCAAGTGTTAGTAGTTGTAAGTCCATTTCCGATGGAGCCCACCTGTCTCCTTTCCTTACTGTCCCTCCACCCAGAGGCCTCCCAAATGGGGCAGGGCATCTGCTCTCAGGTCCTGGTGGTCTGGGTGAGGCTCATACCTCATGGCAGGGCTGACGGGCTGCTGGGAAAAACTTTGTGGACCCCAGTTTGTCCTCGGGCCCTGGACCGTGATGGAGGTTCTCTTTCCCATTAAGTGTGTGTTTTCTTGTTGTTGTTCAGTAATGTGGATCTTTGAAAAATTTTTCTATATTTAGAGGCCATTGATTTTTAAAAAAACATCTTTCTACAATGTGGCAGCCATCCCAGGCTTGCACTGAGAGGGAGTGAGTTTCTCCACTTTGCCAGTCTCTGCATCAGGAAATAAGATGTTCGCTGACTGGTGTTTGACTTTCAGAAATTTGCTGTACCTTTTCCAATTTCCTCTTCTCCATCTGTAAACTGTGCATTGTTGTGCATATTCTTACAAGGAAATTTGTAAACAGAGACTCTTCATTTCGCCAGAAGACTTGGTGAGTCGGGAGGGTGTTTCTAGGGAGTTAAAATTTTCAGATAAATGTAGAGCTAACAAGAATCTCTTTTTGTTCAGGTTCTAGGCAAAAGCCTTTCTCCAATGTTTTGTCGTACTCCTTTGCCTTATAAATATAGAACACTGGGTATAATTAAATCCTGGTTGAGTGAGTAAGAATCTTATTGACATAGAAAGCACAGGTAATTGGGTTGAAATGTGATCTGTATGAGAGCTTTCTCTTCTAAGTGAGCAGTGATGAGACTTGTGGGGCAGGATGCTGAAAATATGGGATACGGAGTTGTTCTGACTCATGAAGAAGACAGAGTATTCCTAATATTTGTAGTAGTGGAGGTGAGCTCTACAAGTAGAGAGAGTCAGATGGAGGAAAAGCGGGTGGATGGGTTAGATCAGTCAGGATTATGTTTGTCTGCCTGTGACAGAAAATCCAAAATAATTACAGCTTAAACAAGGCAGAATTAATTTTTCATGTAAAAAGAATCTGGAAAAATCTGGAGGGTATGACTTGGTGTTAGGGACTCAAGCTCCTCCTATTACATTTTCCTGCCAACTTCAGTGCGATGCGTTTACCTCATAGTACAAGATGGCTGCTTGAAATCCAGTCATTATGTCAGCATTCCAGTCAATAGGAAGGAAGAGTATCCAAACACAGGCTAGTCCCTTTCTTTTAAAAAGTAGTTTCTAAAAGATGCACACTACAGTCCTGCTTACATTTCAGACATCAGAACTTAGCTACTTGGTCCTGCCTAGCTACAAGGGAGGCTGGGAAGTGTCTTCTTTCTTTCAGGTGGCCACATGCTCCACTAAAATTGTGGGGTTCTGTCACTAAGATGGAAGGAGAGAATGCACCTGGGGAAACAGGCAGCAGTCTCTGCCATGAGGGTTGAAGACAAAAGATGATTGTGGTGTCATGGAAACAACACCTGCTGGGAATCTATGTCTGGCATCTCATGACTGCTTTGCTAGTGACTCCCTGTGTGACACTGCTGGGTCCCTTCACTTTCCTGACCCTCAGCCCTGTTCATTTTTAAAGTAAAGGCGCAGAACCCAGTGATCTCTGAGATCACTGCCCCCTCAAAAAGGCTATGCCTTCTCTCATCCTGAAAGCAGTCGGTCAAACAAGACCAAAGTGATTTACAACTTTAGTTATTTAGCAATGAATGTATCAAGGATTTGCTTTTGTCCACGTGACTGCTCTTTGGCCTGTGAAGAGAAAAGTTACCCAGCAAATTGAAGCATTTAATAAACTGAATAAAATGGTGTATGAATTAAAGGATTAGTCAGACCTGATATTTCACGGGGAATTAAATGTTGGCAATGTCCAGTTCAGTGTCTTCTTCAATTTAAGATTCTTGGCTCTGACTGGATTTAGCATTCTAATTTATTATAATAAGATTCAGTCGCACACTCAAGCTTCAAATCGTTCAAGGAGCTACAATGACAAAAAGAACCCTGGGCAGGGGGATTGTTGATCTCAACAAAAATCTGAGTATCTGTTGACTGCCAGCCACTGTATTTGGGACATTTCCAGGCTAGTGCAGGGTCCCAGACAAGCACACAAGATCACGTGAAGGTGTGTACCAAGCAGAGAAGGAGAATGGGGGAGAGAGCAAAGTAGTGAGTTCAGACTGGGGCAGGCTGCTGTGGGGTGCTTGTGGGTGTGAAAACTGGCAGCAGGCGAGTCGATATGCCGGCAGAGAACTTCGGGGTCAAGTTCAAGGTAAATGTGTAGCTTTAGAAATCATCACCGTGTGAGTAGTGCACACAGCCATGAGACTGCCGGAGCCCACCTCGGACCGGGAACTTAGGATGACAGCGGCACTTAGGGTAGAGAAGGATCAGTGGGGAGAGTCTGGGAGGAGGTCGCAGGTCAGAGGAAAGTCAGGAGAACAGCGCTTTCTGGAGGTCGAGGTGAAGTCGCTCCGTGAGAGGCAGCCCATGTGCGCAGGGGTGGCGGGGGAGTTGTTGACCTCTGTAAACACTTGAAAGCAACTAACATAAAGTCACGGTCATGGCTATTAATGAGGTGATGGCTATTAATAAATAGGTGATGGTGAAAGGAATGAATGCATGGTGAACAAATGAATGTGTGTAAATACCAATACGGAAGAGAAAGTGTCCATTGGATTTAGGAACCAAAGGGCCCTGACGTTGTGAGGTGGGGTGGGCACCACTTTGGAGCTGGTGAGAAATGAGGGGCTGTGGGAGTGGAGATGAGAGCACACTGTTCTGGGACAGGAAGGGAAGGTGAGATTTCAGGGCCACACATAAAGAAGCACATTAGGACGTGTTCAGAGCCCTAGGGGAAGGAAGAAGGAAGAGCTGTGTCAGAACTTGGAACCACCGTGATCTGGAAGCATTGGAGAGCCCAGGACGCAGCCGAGGGTGACGTGAGCAAGAGCAGGGCCAGCTTAGCAGGTGTCCCACTGGGCAGCTAAGGAGCCCGGTTCTCAGCAGGGCCTCACGCTTGGTTTCCTGTTCTGTTGTCACCATCTTGAAATACTGAATAACTTTTAAACAAGGGGGCTTGTTTCTAATTTTGCTCAGGGCCTGCCAGTGATGTCACGGTCCCAAGTGAAATTCTGTAAGACATCAAATCACGTTTTTCAAAGGTTCTCAGCCTCATCTTTTCATTCATCCTTCCCCCTAATGTACATCGAACAAGTGCCTACCATGTGCCATGCACCTTAATTCTTTTTTTTACTTATTACTGAAGTACAGTCAGTTACAATGTGTCAACTTCTGGTGTACAGCACAGTGTCCCAGTCATGCTTATATATACATATATTCATTTTCATGTTCTTTTTCATTAAAGGTTATTACAAGATATTGGATATAGTTCCCTGTGCTATACAAAAGAAATTTTTTAATCTATTTTTATATGTAGTGGTTAACCTTTGCAAATCTCAACCACCCAATGTATCCCTTCCCACCCCCTTCCCCCCAGTAACCATAAAATTGTTCACTATGTCTGAGAGTCTGTTTCTGTTTTGTAGATGACTTAATTCTTGTAACCGGGACTTGTTTGTGTTGGTTGCTGATCCATTGCACCTGTTCATTTTTATTGTACATTTTTTTCAATGACTGATTTTTCTCTTCTCTATTAATATTTAGTATAATGTGTGAAAATCAGCCTCCATCTTTACTTCTTGGAGTCGGCTATTCTCCTATTAGGGTTTGTCTGTTTGCAAATAGACATTGAGAAAGGATGCTGTTACTGGGTAAGTTTGAACCCCAGGATGTATAGCGGATGAGCTGCAAGGACTTGTTGGCCTGAAATGTCTAGTCACTTGCTTCGGTTTTAAAGTTTAGTGGGGAGGGTACAGCTCAAGTGGTACAGCGCATGCTTAGCATGCATGAGGTCCTGGGTTCAATCCCCAGTTCATTTAAAAAAATTAAATAAACCTAACTACTCCCCCCAAACAAAACAAAGAATAAATAAATAAATAAATAAATGTACATATAAAAATAAGTAAATAAATATCCCAGACTTCAGACAATACTACAGAGCTACAGTAATCAAAACAGCATGGTATTGGTACAAAAACAGACATATGGACCAATGGGACAGAATAGAGAGCCAAGAAATGAACCCACAAACTTTGGTCAACTAATCTTCAACAAAGGAGGCAAAAATATACAAGGGAATACATACAGACTCTTCAGTAAACGATGTTGGGAAAACTGGACAGCAGCGTGTAAATCAGTGAAGCTAGAACACTCCCTTATACCATACACAAAAATAAACTCAAAATGGATCAAAGACTTAAACATAAGACAAGATACAATAAACCTCCTAGAAGAAAATATAGGCAAAACATTATCTGACATATATCTCAAAAATGTTCTCCTAAGGCAGTCTACCCAAGCAATAGAAATAAAAGCAAGAATAAACAAATGGGACCTAATGAAACTTACAAGCTTCTGCACAGCAAAGGACACCATAAGTAAAACAAACGACAACCTACGGAATGGGAGGAAATTTTTGCAAATGAAACTGACAAAGGCTTGGTCTCCAGAATATATATATCAGCTCATATGACTTAATAAGAAAAAAACAAACAACCCAATCCAAAAATGGGCGGAAGACCTAAACAAGCAATTCTCCAAGGAAGACATACAAATGATCAATAGGCACATGAAAAAATGCTCAATATCACTAATTATCAGAGAAATACAAATCAAAACTACAATGAGGTATCACCTCACACCAGTCAGAATGGCCATCATTCAAAAGTCCACAAATGACAAATGCTGGAGAGGCTGTGGAGAAAAGGGAACCCTCCTACACTGCTGGTGGGAATGCAGGTTGGTGCAGCCACTGTGGAAAACAGTATGGACATTCCTCAAAAGACTAGAAATAGACTTACCATATGACCCAGGAATCCCACTCCTGGGCATATATCCAGAAGGAACCCCACTTCAAAATGACACCTGCACCCCAATGTTCATAGCAGCACCATTTACAATAGCCAAGACATGTAAACAGCTAAATGTCCACCAACAGATGACTGGATAAAGAAGAAGCGGTATATTTATACAATGGAATACTATTCAGCCATGAAAACCGACAACATAACGCCATTTGCAGCAACGTGGATATTCTTGGAGAATGTCATTCTAAGTGAAGTAAGCCAGAAAGAGAAAGAAAAAGACCATATGAAATCGCTCATATGCAGAATCTAAAAAAAAAAATAAATAAATACAAAACAGAAACAGACTCATAGACATAGAATACAAACTTGTGGTTGCCAAGGGGGCGAGAGGTGGGCAGGGACAGACTGGGATTTCAAAATGTAGAATAGATAAACAAGATTATACTGTATAGCACAGGGAAATATATACAAGATCTTGTGGTAGCTCACAGCAAAAAAAAATATGACAATGAATATATGTTCATGTATAACTGAAAAATTGTGCTCTACACTGGAATTTGACACAACACTGTAAAATGACTATAACTCAATAAAAAATGTTAAAATAAAAATAAGTAAATAAAATTGAAGTTTATTTTGTTTCCTCTTTAAGCCTAAATGTCTTAAGGAAATACACTAAAATCCAAGAGTCTGTGTTCCGTGGAATATTTAAACATTGGTTTTACCCTCACATTTTAATTTATTTTCTTATAAAGCTCCAGTTTTTGGTCTGTTGTCTGACTAGCTATGATTTTCCTATGTGAGTGGAGGGGCTTAGGAATCAGAGTCATCGCGGCCTTTCGTCTTGTGTTTAGCATCTTCCGTTTCCTTAGGAAAGAAATTGTAGTTCAGCCTGAATGATTAGGATGGAAATAGCACATTGATTCTCTCCCAGAGAAGGTCAAGCTGATGAATTATTCGAGCCTTCTGAGGAGATTCTGAGTGGGTCTGTACTGCATTCAAAGAAATTATATTGCTCTTCCCACTTTGATTTTGTGGCATAAATGGGTAGATAGATAAATAACTTTCTTTAACTCCTCTTTGTCTGTTTCCTGAAATTAAAATTGCAAAATCGCATCTTTTGTATGTATTGCCTGCTGACAGCCTCTGGGACCTAAACTCAGATTTTAATTGAGATGTTTTTCTTCTCCTCCCTTTAGATGACATTTTCCCGTTCAATTCGGGGAGTACAGGCTTCTACACTCCCTTCCCCTTAAGGCGATCTGTAAACTGTGACGTTGTACTTGCAAAGGCAGCCTGACTTCATCTGACTTTTATATTAATTTGAAGCAGCATGCCTACAAGTTAACGGTTGTTTTGCTCTCATTTTCCCCTTAAATCAGCTTTTCTTGACTTCGTTGGAAAATATGCCTCATTGATCCCAGATGTTCCCATGCTACCTGGACATACAGTGACATGCCTACGCCATTTATTTTGCATAATGTGATGTATTGCACGTTTGGGTGCACTCTTAATGTATTCTGTTTACCTCTGAGCTTATCAAGAAACCAATTTCCTGACAACAAAAGAAGGAGGCTCCCATGGTGGTTTGCACATTTCTACTTACTGTTTTTACCCTTGAGAAATCCTTCACACTGTTTAAGCCTCAGCATTTAAAATAACCAGTGAGCCATCAGGACCAGAACAGTAGCATGCATGCTGTCTTCATTAGTGCTCGTCATGCATGTCCATACTGAATGATGGAATTTGAAAGCATTTTATTCCATGGAAACCAGGTTGGATTTGAACTGTAAAAATGAGTGCTACACGAGTAAAAGATTCTGTTTTGCATTCTAAAATTACTCTCAATTTGCCTAATAAATATATTGCCCTCCTTGATTAGGGACTTTGTTGCCTAATTTGGTTTGCAAGTAAATTACAGTTTTCTCCTAACGCGCACGTGGTCACGTGCACGCAGATTTCCCTCCCGCCTAGTGTTGCAGAACTTGGGTGCAAATAAATTGAAGGGCTGATTCCTTTGTCCTGGTGGGGCAGATGGTGATTATTTATGGTCAGTATTTCATGAAAATTAAATTCGTTGCAATTTATGTTTTATAAGGATTAACTATTTGCAGAGTAAACGTGAAATGCCGAGCTGTGCCCGGCCAGCCTCTTCCATCCCCTAAATTGAAGGAGCCACACTCTTCCTCTGCTGACATTCAGCCTCTTCATGACTCTGTTATATTTTCAGCCAATAACATGTTCATGAATCAAATGGATAGCTTGAATCTGAGTGGAATATTTAAGTCTCCTATATATCCAGGACCTAGAATCATGTTTTTGAGGTTCTTAACATGTTTAATTCTGTTCTAAGAAGATTTACACTGTTTTATTACAAGCTGAAAATAGTTTGAAACAGAAAAAAATTCATGCTGAAGTCCAAGATTGTTTATGCATTGTAAAGATAAAATCTAAGTTCTTTCTTTGAATAATGAAAGCCGTATTATAAGAATATACCTCTTATTTTCAGAATGTGAAGCTTGATGGGCAGTAAAGCATAAATATTTATGGATGATTATGAAGGCAAGGGGCTTGATTCCGTTCACCCCCAGGGGAGCTGCATTTGCTGTCCCTCCCTCTATAATTACAGTCTTGAAACTTTCATTGGCAGTCGTGGAGGAGAAAACGACAATACTCCATTGCAATAGCCATTAGACAATGTGTGGTCTCCACTTGATGTATGTGCTGGAAAAAAAATTGCTTTAGGGTGATGGTAACAAAGAGAGCAGGCTGTGTGGATGTCTGCCATTTGTACAGTCTGTCAGTGACTGCGAAGGACTGTGGCATCAGAGGGCTGCAGTATTCCTAGTGTTCTGTTAGATTGCTGGAAATGTTGAGCTCACTAATGATTGCCTTTGAGCAAAACAATAGGGTGTTGCTGACAGAAATGGACCTTTTGGCTTTATGTGCAATTCCAACAATCGCTGTCTGGAAGGACAACACTCAGTTATGCGGGGTCTCAAAAATACGCGCTTTTTTTTCCTTGAAACTTAACATCAGAGACTTGCTTGCATCCTGTTGTGGCTGATGAGCACTTACTTGAATATCATACATATTTTAAACAGATAATTCATGTAAACATTCAAGTACAGCTGTAACAGAGACAGATTCACCCAACAGCCTCATGTAATTATATGTTTTCTTTATAAGTCTAGTGGGTTTGAATTTACCATCCCAACTTGGTCAGGAAGAGAGTCATATTTTTCTTCATTTTTCTGTGGTTGAATGCCACCGGGTCATGAACCACCACTTCTGCTCACAAAGAATCTGATTTTGCCACTTCAAGGTAGCTCCGTTTCTGTAGGGTTGAAAATGTTGTCTTTTGGATAATACTCAATTAGTTCATTTTTTTTCCTCATTTTATTGCAGTGCAGATTTAAAACTCTTTAACTGAATTGCTCTATCTCTAAAGGTTTTCCTCCAGCTGCCCCCACCCACTTGGTTACAAGAGACATGTGGATGGCTGAGGCCGGGTTTTCAGCTGGGTCTTCTAAAATTCTTATACCTACTCTCAGCAAACTAAGTATTACACAGTGGTGCCACGTGTCCTCAACCCAAGGGGGGAAGAAGCTGCAGGAAGTAAATATCTTTATTAAACAGTTAAAAACAAACTTCGAAAAATTTGATGATTTTAAAATTTCTATTTGGGAAATCTTAAAGTGCGTTTTATTTGCCCTGTGATTCTGGTAAGTTTGCTGTTGCTTAAAATTGTACCTGTGACTTTTGGCCAGGTCATCTGGGTTTCCAGATTTTCTGATTTATCTCACTTTGGTGTATAAAAAGTTAGGCCTTTTCACTTGAAAATATCTATAGGAATTTTTCCCCCTCAAACTGAGGAGAAATTTTATGGCTAGGCTATAAATAAACTCTTTAAAAGCTAGTAGCAGTTGCTGTGTTCTTAAGCATCAGCGTAGGTGTGTGAGATGAACAAACTTTATCCGAAAATCAGAACATAAAATGTTGAAATGCAGAGACTTTCTCAGCCCTAAATCTGGTTGATTAACTGTTTTGTCTTTGGTTAGTTTCCGAATGAAGATGTTCTTTTAGAAAGAAAAGTGATTTTTAATGACTTTTAATACTTCTCTGTAAAATCTCTTTTAAGGGGGTTGAATAATTTAAGCGTCTTGAATATTGGAGAGGGAAGTTATTCCACGAAGGCTAACTTTTCATAACCACTTTGCCACGGCTGATCGGTCTCTTCACTCACAAGGGTATGTTCCCACGAAGCACATGACACTATGGGTCACTTAACTCCAGGACCTCCGAGGACAAGGACACAGCCACAGACACAATATTAATTGTACTTGCCAAGCATGACTATTAGAAAGAAACAAACATCCCCAAGATAAAGAAAGAAAAGCGGAATGCAGGGCAAAGAAAGAAGTTGTGTTTCACTAAAACCAAATTAAGTTGCAGCCCTACTGTGGTAAATCTGAAGGTGTGTGATTTAACTCACTTTGGAATTGAAGTACCAGGAATTTAATGGGTGTCCATGGGCATACGTCTCGATCTTCAGATAAATCTACAGCGATTGACGCCGTGGTTCATCGTCTATTTTCCGTTTTCTTCAAGGTTTCAATCATACCAGCTCATCACTTTGCTCCAGGACACAGGTCACTGACCAGCCTATGTACTGGCATCGCTTGAGTCCAGTGGCCTCCTCTGGTCCAGTCCATTATGAGCAGGCAGACAGGGTTGTTCACGTAAGATTACGCTTGGCTGTTGGTGGTGGGACAGCGCCCTGCAAGATGAGATGGCTCAGGCTAGGACTTCTGACCTTCTTAGTACACTCAGGCCCTGATCTTCTGATGAAAGAATACTTTTCCACAAATCATGTTCTCCTCAGTAAGTACGTATTCATAACAGGACTTATGAGCCTAACTGAAAGGGAACTTTATTTATGCCCACTTGATTTAGAGTCTTACCCGTGTTAGTAACTCCTCAAAAAAATTATTACCTCCTATGGTCGAACTCTTTTCCCTCTTTTATAGGCCAGAGCTAGGTGTTAACATCTTCCAGGCACTTCAGTTCCAAAATGGAAAAGTGGTTTGAGGCAGAAGATAAAAGTTAGACAAACGATGAGCTAAACAAAAGGTTTAAAAAGGAAAATTTGGGGGACGGGGTATCCATAGAGGACTCTGAGAAGCTTTAATATGTTCCTGGGACTCCAGAAGGCTGTGTTCATACAAAGGTCTTTGCATATCCCAGGGCTGTGTGCAAGCGCGGGCACGGCCTGGGGAGGCCCTGCGCTCTCTGCCCGGCCTGAGCCTGGGGCGCTGGGCAAGCGCCTGACAGTGAGTGCAGACTTCACCGAATCCGTTCAGAAAAGTCATTAGAGAAACAACAACAACAACAGCAACAGTGAAAAGCCTTAGGGAAGGAGGAAGGTCTGATTTCTCAAGTTGTCGTATTTTGTCAGAGTGTACAGTTTCCAACAAAAAATGAGGTACACAAAGAATTTTAAAAATACGGCCCAGCACGCAATGGAGGGGGCTGTGCGTGGGAAGAGGCGGTCAGTAGAAACTGTCCCTGAGAAAGCTCATCCGTTGGATGTATTAGCAAACACTTTGAATAGGATGTTTTAAATATGTTCAAAGAATGAAAAGAAACTATGTCTAAATAAATAAAGTAGGAGGAAAAATGCCTTGACCAAATATAAAATATTAAAAAATAAGAGCAATTACAAAAAAAGAGTTAAACAGAAATTCTGGAATTGAAAAGTACAATAACTGAAATGAAAAATTTACTAAAGGGACTCAGCCAATAGATCTGAGCAAGCAGAAGGATCACCTAACTTGAAGGTAGAGTATTGACACTGTCCAGTTGGAGGAACACAGAGGGGAAAAAAAGAGCCTTGGGGACCTGTGAGACATCACCAAACATAACACATGTATGATGGGAGTCCCAGAAAGGAAGGAGAAGGGGAAGAAGGAGTACCTGCTGAAATAATGGCTGAAAACCTTTCCCCTATCGTTTCGTTCCTTTAGCAATCATTGAATCATAGAATTAATAATCTCATTGTTATTCCCCAGATAAAGGCTTTAGAAGCCCTGATGTGCATACAGAAATTTATCTCCATATTGGTTTATTTCTGTCTCCTATTTTTGGTTATTTTCCTTTCATAGTAGTTTCACTATGCTTAAAAGATTTAATATGAAAAATAGAAAAAAGAGTTCATGTAACTCTTGTGTGTGCTCAGTTTCATTGCAGAGGAAATAACACTGAATTTTGAGCAAAAAAACCTGAGTTGATATATGTAAATTTTTACTTCCCTGCTATTAGGTGGCTGTTGACAAGTTAGCCATCTGAGACGGTATTATCAACTAGAAATGAACAATTTTACCTGTCTTACAGCTGTTGGAATTAGATATCATTAAATAAAATAATTTTATGAAAGTGCTTAATCTATGTTATCATATAGTATTTCAACATGAGTTCATTTCCTCCTTGTCCTTGGGCAAATCAATTAATGCTTCATCAGTGTAGTGAGGTTATAAATCTCCCAGGGTTTGAAAAGACGAACTATTACAAAATAATTGATAAAATAATTGATGGAGTCTGCCAATGTGAGATATTATAATTATTTCCTTGTTTGTTGTTAAAATGTCTTATTTATTGGTACCTTGACTGTGTATTCTAGTTTATTCAGGGAGATTTACATATGCATTGTTCATAGGGATCTGTAATAAGCCAGTTTCTTAATTCTTAATACAATTTCTTAGTATCTGCAAATCTCAAAGTCCCAATTAATCCTTTCCCACCCCTTTCCCCCTCTGCTAACCATAAGTTTGTTTTCTACGTCTATGAGTCTGTTCCTGTTTTGTAAATAAGTTCATTTGTCTTTTTTTAGATTCCACATATAAGTGACATCATACGATACTTTTCTTTCTCTTTCTGACTTAACTTCACTTAGAATGACAATCTCCAGGTCCATCCATGTTGCTGCAAATGGCATGGTTTTATTCTTTTTTATGGCTGAGTTCTCTGGTATTAGGGTGATGGTGGCTTCTTGGAATGAGTTTGGGAGTATCCCTTCCTCTTCAATCTTTTGGAAGAATTTGAGAAGGATTGGTATGAGCTCTTCTTTGTGTGTTTGATAGAATTCCCCAGTGAAGCTGTCTGGTCCTGGAGTTTTGTTTGCAAGGAGGTTTTTTTTTTTTTGTTATTAATGATTCTGTTTCACTTCTAGTGATTGGTCTGTTCAAATGATCTATTTCATCTTGCTTCAGCTTTGGTGGACTGTATGTTTCTAGAAGCTTGTCCATTTCTTCTAGGTTGTCCAATTTATTGCCATGTAGTTGTTCATAGTATTCTCATATGATTTTTTTGCATTTCTGTGGTGTTGGTTGTAATTTCTCCATTTTCATTTCTTAGCAGCACTATTTACAATAGCCACTGCACAGGCACCATAGGGGTCAACCGATTCTGGAAGTCAGACATTAGGAAGAGAAGCACCGGTGGCCAGATAAGATGCAGGTCAGCCCTGAGTCTGGGGAAGCACCTCCAGCAGCAGCCCAGAGCTCAGGATCCCGCTCAGAATAGGGCTAATGCAGAGGTCCTGGCATCCCCGGGGACCCTCACATAAGCCTGGGCTGCTCAGCTCTATTTGTAAATTATGTGTTCATCTCATCTCTGGAAGATGTGGCCCCTGGGATGACGGGAAACAATGCTCAGGACTTTCATAAACATTAAACTCAAGGACTCATTGTTGAGAACTTCTTAGAAATTTCTTCAGAGGATAAAAACCCAAAAGTAATTTGTTTTGTTATGGAACTCTTTTTTGCTCCTATGGAAGAGACAATTACAATTTTTAATATTTATCTCACGCTATGGAGAGATGCTCCCATGTGTTCAATTTTCCTAACGGTTCTTCATGTTATCTTCACAGTATTAAGGCTGTAAAGCTATCTTTGTTATAGTTAAGCCATTAAAACTGGTAATATCTACCTAGGATGGAAATTATTTTCTCTAGCCCAGGCAAGGGGACAGTTAGAAAAGAAATTCACTGGAAAAAAGAAGAGATTTTTTTTCCCCTTTAATTATTTAACTTGCCGATTTACTTGACTAATCTTTTACTCTTTCATGTAACTCAACCACATGTCTTTTGGCTAGTTTTCCTTTATTTCACTTGAAGTATAATTTATTGCACATTGGATTAAGTTAGGAAACTCCAGCTCACAGGTGAGTTGGACCCCAAGCAGTTGCTCTTGTGGAGGGAGAAGTGTCTTCAGTGACTAACCCTCAGAGGGCCCACCCATTTTTCCTTCTCCGATGTGCTCTGGTGACACACATAGTGGCACCTGACACTTACATGGCACTTACAGTACCAACTGCTTTTTACATGTTAACTCAACCTTTATGCCACCCATGAGTCAAATACTATTTTAATCCCATTATTCAGATGGGAAAACCAAGGCAAAGAAAGCTTAAGTAACCCGCTCAGATTTATAAAGCTCGCAAGTGGTGGAGCTGGGACTCCAACTCAGGTCATCTGGCTCCAGAATCCATGGTCCACATGCTCGGCCACCTCTGCTAAGCCCCAGGCTGGGGCTGGGACAGTCACCTGTCTTGGAGCTGGTTTGACCTCACTGCGGCCTTGACAGTGACTCCCCGGAGAGCTCCGGGGCCTGCGGGTACGAGGCACAGGTGAGCAGGAGGAGCCGCATTGACTGGACGCAGCAGGGCAGTGCTGCTGGGTGGAGAGGATGTACTTGCTTGGCATTTTTTCCTAATTACCACACTGTCGTTCTCAAGCTAGAGCCGTTCACGTGTGTAACTTACTGCCTTGTCAGTCCAGCACTTCGGAGGTTACCAGGGTGACGGTGTCGTGCTGTCAGCAAAGGGCTGCTTTCCAGGCATTTATGAACTTGGAAACCTTGACCACAGTCAGCCCCGGGGACATTTACATCATCTCTGTAGTGGACTTTGGTAACTACAAGTTTTTCCCTTTTAATGCAGATGACCAGATTCAAGTGATTTGCCCTGAGAAGGTACCAACATAGGCATGTGGGCGCAGAAGAGCTCTCTTGGGACCCTGTGCAGAGACGCAGGAGCGGCCCAGCTGCCGCGTGGCTGGCTGTGGCGAGGCCCGGCGGCTCGGTCACGGGCTTTCTCAGATGTGCCTTCCAGACCTGCCGCTCCAGAGCCTCGTGCTGCCTCTGCCTGTGCAAGTCGTGTTCATTGTCAGTCATGCTGTTCTTGGGGGTTCAGAAATCCAGTTTGAGTTTGAGGGTATCTCTTTAGACAGTGATGAGCCATAGAAAATGGGAAAATCTCAGAAAGAATCTGTCTCTTGGTGGCTTCAGCATTCCATGGCTGGTACTAGAATTTTCAAGATAAATGTAGTTTTAGTTTTTGTCATTTTTACATAATTTTGTCATAATTTACATAATTTTTACAGTGATGAGAAGTGGTTGAGAGAGGTGATAGTTAACGCTTGTCTCCCTGGGAGACAGCCTTACTGAGATTGTGCTGTCCTGGCAGCTGGGGAGCGAGCCTGTGTTCTCCATGCTCCTGGAAGCTCTTTAGCAGTGTTTGTGAAGGAGGCTAACTAACGTGCAAATGATGGGCTGGGGACTGCACGGTGTCTGGGCTGCTGTGCCGAAGAGACACAGCTGGACTGAGCTGGTGCTGAACCCGCAGACCTCTCCCTGGATGAAATCCTGGGGGCAGAGCTAATTGTCAGCCCACCACTCCCTGCTTATGAGAGCCTTCATATTCAGACCTAGAAAGAAAGAGAAATAGCTCAGGATGCATTTTCCCTGAGTGTCCCTCTGACTTTTTTGAGTGGGTGTGGTTGGACAGTAGTTGGTAATGACTGTGAAATTACATAATCAGTTTCTTACTCTGTCCCGTTTACCATGCAAAGTCTGCAGGACCATGCAGAGCAGGACTTTGTACAGTATCTGCAAAGAAATATGTCAACCATGTGGTGAGTACAGTGCAGTGAGTTATTTCCCAAGTGGTAAATTAAGCTGGGAAGAGCTGTTAACAGCCTAGGAGTCCATAAGGAGGTCATAAATCTCAAATTTTGCTTTGTGCCGAAATAGTTTATTAAAGCAACGATAGTACTCGGGCAAAATTTATTGAGTAGTAAATCAGTCAAATTAAGCCATTACTGTTTGTGTGCATGCTCATAAACTTCATCGAGCTCTTAAATATTTTGTTCAAATTTTCTGAGATGTTTGGGATTTACAGAGGTTGTGTTCAGGGAAAGGTCTAGGTTAGTGAGCACACAGAATAATAGGTGTGTGATTCTGTTCAGGGCATGAAACCTGCTTGTTAAAAATGCTAACCATGTCATATTTCCCCTGCTACAGTTGAAATTTTAATCATTTGTTTTTAAACCCAAACTAGTGCATTGTCTCTGAGGCCGTAGTTAAGCTGCATACAGAGTACCCGGGAACAGCACTCTGTGTTTTAAATTTACTAATCACTAAGAGTGGATGAAAAGCAGAGATGGTAAATTCAGATGTTAGAGAATGACCATAGGATGCCCTGGGTGTGAGAGGAAGGGCTGGGGAGGAGGATGCCAGGGGAAAGTACTGGAAGAGAGGATAGAACCAAAATATGCATTTCATCCAGGATTAACTCACTGGGGACCCTGAATCAGCAGCGTAAGTTTACACTTTAGACCAATGAGCAGAACATTGAAAAGGGGTTACTTCCAGCCTTCTAATAGCAGAAGTCCTATTAATGTGCGCCTTGACGATGTGAAAGACTAATAAACAGAAACCTTAATTAAATGGAATGAGGAGACCAGAAGGGGCGCTCTCACGAGCTGTGAGACTCCCTTCTTTCCTGCAAGGACTCAGCCAATAAAAAGCCAAGGACTGTTTGTTGACGTTAGCCCTCCCAGTTCCCCTCTATAAAAGCGTTCTCTTTCCCTTGCTGGGCAGGGACTTGCGTGTGGCCTGCCATGGCCGAGGACCCAGGTCTGCAGTTCTCTGCTGATCTGGATAAACCCATCTTTGCTGGAGAAACACCCTGCAGTCTGTTTGTTTCAGGTCAACAAAGAGCTCTTTGTGGTTGCTAAACAATGCAGGAGCTGATCGGAGAGTGGCATTCCTTGAGTGTCTTTCTCGTTTTCTCCTGCAGTGGTATGGAGTGCTGGGTCAGGGAGAACCGGAGACAGGGAAAGGAGCGGAGCTCAGCATTCACTTCCATTCAGCACTTCTGGGCCAGGCGGCGCGTTCAGTCTTAAGAGCTGTGATAGTCAGTGAGTCAGCCCTTGGACTGGTGTTGAAAGATACACAGAGTGTCATCTTCGAAAGGAGAGGGCAGTTGAAGGGCCTGTGGGTGCCAGAAAGGGGGCTTAATTCATTCTGGGGGAGTCAGGAGGGTCATCCCAGTGAAGGGGAGGCCTGAGCAGTTGTAGGAGGGGAACAACCTAAGCCAAAAAAACCCCCCAAAACAACAACAACAAAAAAACAGAAGCAAAAAGCAGTGTGATGTGTTCATGGAACTAAAAGAAATGGGTATTTTGGAGCCATCAAATCATGGGGAGAAGCCGGGAGATGAGGCTGGAGGTGGACTCCTGTGTGCTGGCTGTAGAGCCTGAAGGTGGCGACTTTGAAGGTGACTTAGGTGATCAGATGTGTGTTTGAAAGAGCTTGCTCTGGCGGCAGGGACGGGAGGAAGGTGAATTTGAGACTCACAGAGGCTGTCCACGTAACCAAGTTGGTATGGCATAGGCCTAAACTCCTGGAGATGTTACAGACTCAGAAAAATGTGAAGCCCTACTTTTGGTGGATTTCTTTAGTCTATTTTGTTTTAAGTAAGAGCTGTTTAAAACATCTAGAACTACACTAGGTATGTACCATCCTAGGGAGAGTTGAGAAAATAATCCTGCAAATCATTTTCTGCTTTATGGCTGATGAGAACCACCTGTTGAGAAAGTCTGAGCAGAATTACTGGGTATCAGTGTCACAGGGTTCGTGCGGAGTTGCTCCTTCCACCAGCCGCGGGCACGGGCCCTTCAGCCCGATGGGCCAGCTCAGCCCCCAGCACTGCGTACGAGGACTGGTCCCCGTCCTTGTCGACAGGTATCGTTAGATTGTTCTGTCTTTGCCAACCTGGGCTGTAAACATTATCTCATTGTTTTAATTTTTGTTTTCTTAATTATCAGTCTGTGTGAGCACCTTTTTCATATATACTTTTTATGATTAGAATTTCTTCTATAACTTGCCAATTTGTATACTTTCTATTTTCCTATTCCGGTTTTGTCTCTTTTTAACTAATTTTTAGGCTTATTTATATATTCTAGTTATCAATCCTTTGCTAGTTATATGAATAGCAGATATATTTTAAATTTCCTTACAGCATATTTTTTGTTTTATTTAATTTTTAAATTTTTTTGAAGTATAGTCATTTTACAATGTGCTGTTAATTTCTGGTGGACAGCAATGTGATTCAGTTATACAAATATATATTCCTTTTCATATTCTTTTTCATTATAGGCGATCTCTTTTGGATACAAGTTTTTCATTTTAGTTTAATTTTAATGGAACGTATCAGCCTTTTCCTTTATGGTGTGCACTCTTTGTGTTTCTTGAGACACCCTTCCCTACTCATGCTTTTCCCCCAATATATTTCTCTATAACGGTTAAAAATTCACTTTTTGTTTTACAGTTTTTATTCCTCCTGCAGCTGATCAGTTGATCTTTCAGTGTAGCATGAGGTAGAGATCTCATTTCATTTTTTGTTGAGAAACAACCGGTGGCCCAGGAACTGTTTTTGAAAGAGTCTGTCTTTGCACATGGCCATGGGTCACCACCCCCACATGGCGTTCTACGTGTGTGTAGGATTGTTTCAGGATTCTCTACTCGACTGCATTCTGTTTATCTCTGTGTCAGTCCTGCCTCTCTTAATTGTGATAGCTTTATCCTAAGTTTTGAGATGTGGCAGGGAAATTTCTGTCTCTTTCTTCTTTATCATTATCTTGCCTATTCTTGGACCTTGGTTCTTACGTATGAATTTGGAATCAGCTTGTTTAACTGAAAAATTAACTTGTTGGGGTTTTTATTATAATTATTCCTTGAGTTAATAGGATAATTTGGGGAGAACTAATATTTATGATATTGTTTTATTTTTCATGAATATGCTGTATCTTTGCATATATTCAAGTATTTTCTGTTACGTTTCTCAGTAACATTTTGTAATTTACTTCAAAAAGACCCTCTGCATCTTTTGAATGATTTACTCCTGGAGCCTTATCATTTTCCAGCTGTTACCTCTTCAAATGTTTCTCCTACTCTTCGTCCATCTCTCAGATTGCTTAACTGCTCATTTTAAGCTTTAGGTCTTTCTGTGCTGCTTTGTGGGTGAATTCCACAGAACTCTCTTCTAATTCACTAAATCTTGCTTCCACTGTTTGGTCCAGAATTAATCCCATCTGGACTATTTTTATTTATTTAAATGACCACATCTTCCATTTCCAAAAATTCTAATTAGTTCTCTTCTATACCCATATGTTGTTTCATTTCTGCCTGTTTTCATTCTATAATGTCTTGGGTTTTTTTATTTAAATGCATGTGCTTTATTTCTCTAAAATATCCTAAACATACTTATTTTAAAATCTTTTTCAGACTAGTCCATAAAATGCATTTATTCACAGTAAATTCATGTAGATTTTTTTGGCTGTGTTTCTTAGCAGTAGATGTATTATGTTTTGCAGCTTTGTTTATTCATTTTGTTGTTTCTATTTTTTCTCTTTTTCTGCCTCCATGTTTGCCTTCCTTACCCAGAGCTGTGACTACCAAGCCCTGGGTCCTCCAGTCCAGAAGGAGGTCTTCATAGGATTTGAGCTCCTGTGTCCTGATGACATTATCTCTGATCCAATCAGTGTCCCCAGATGTAGTGGGAGGTGGGGGCTGCCATGTCTTCTGTCACCAGGCTGGGTCTGCTTCCTCCAACCTCACTAGATCTACAGTGAACAGCAAGTATGTTCGGCATCCTTCCCAAGGCTGCCCACCTTCTCCAATGGCCCTGCTGGACAGAGGAGTGCAGCGTATCCCTGTCCCCGTAGGAACCTGCCTCCAGACTAGGAGCCTCGTGGACCCTTCCCACGGCTTCATGCTCCATTCCAATCCCGATTCACAACTCTATCTCCGTTTGGAAGACCAGTGTGGTTACTTCTGTTTATATTTTATATCTATCATTGGCGTATGTTTGGAGCAGAGGATAGACATCAAAATATGATCATATTTTGCCATCTCGACCAAGTCCCAAAAACTGATTTTTAAAAAAGATAATTTTCGAAGCGGTATGGTGTCACCCTAACATTTACGTATCACAGCTGTGCAATTCTGCAGCCTTTCAGCCCCTGCTCCCATCTGTCTTTCTGGACATAGAATTGAGGGTGACATTCTTTCAGTGAATCATATCATGATCTACCAGCTGAAAGATTAATTCAGGAGACATGATTAGAAAGAGACATCTGAATAGTTTATCTGAGACATAAGGCATGGACATCAGTGACAGGATTTAAATAACTGAAATGAATTCTCTTTAGTTTTCTTGTCTTACCAAATTAGCATCAGAATGTTTTTACCAGTTTAGGGAAGGCGGTGTCAGAAAGTCTAAGTGCTTTTCTGGTCATAAATTGTATCTGTGTTCGTGCACTGACTGAAGAAATACTTTCTGTCACTAAAATACCCAGTTTACCTTTTGGAACAAGAATGATAATATGGCATTAATATTGTTCTGGGATGCACCACACTCTGTGTAATTTTTTTCAGCGATTTGTCCACAGCCTAAGTAAATAAGAAATTGTGCTTCTCTTTGATCAGCTCTCTGTTCATTACTTCATACTTCCAGCGTAACGGTGGAATCGACCTGGAATTGATGTGTCCTGTAGAATTAGGACTGTGTCTCCCAAGATGCCATATTAAATTTAGGTTAGTGCTGGCCGTACTTTTCCACTGTTCCACTGAGTTAATATTTGCCAGTATCTCATCATCTTAGAATGTTCTAATGAAACAACTTCCCTCAGATTAAAAAGATAGCATTACAGATTGTTTGTGGACCTCTCAGATTTGCACTCACTTTTAGCTTAAATTAAAAGATATGCATTTAAAAGATGAAAGAGGTTTAAAGTACTTGAGGGTAGTTCATTGTGGATTCTGCCAAATAATATTTGACATTGTGGCCGAATTTAATGTTAAACTTCTAAGTGGTTGTTTATGTTCTCATTTCTACTATGGCGAGAAGAAGGTGATGGTGTTAGGTTTTAAATATTAAGAGCATTAAAGCTTTTCATACGAAGGATTCAGAGAGCTGAACACCTTCGCTCCGTCAGAGGCCATGTCACCTGACGCCGCATGGAAACTCCATTTGAATTCCCCAAGCAGGACCTAGATTCCTTTTGTAAAATGTTTTTAAATTTTAAACATGACAAAAACATTAAATTTTTCCCTCCAAATCTTTCAAGACTATAGAGCTCAGTGGGGAATCATCCGAATTAGTAGAATGTGGAAATAAATCTTTAAATATCTGAATTGCTTTTACGTTTACTCGGAGCTTGTTTAATATTGAAACCTTTGCCGAGGAAAGGGTCTCTCTTGACTTTTTAGCCAAAGAATATAATTTGCATAAATAGAAGTAATCAGCAACCTCATAGATAAGGCCTGTGACTTCTGAAGCTTCGCTTAAGTGTCAAGGTTAAACTATTGTGCAGATGATATCTGATTTTAGAATCCTTTCAAGATGAGGATTGCAGGTTTTAGAATGATAGCAGGATTCCCGGGTTTTCTCGTTTCTCGTCACTGTGCCTGGAACCCAAACCTGGAGGTGGGAGAGGCAGTGCCATCTAAAACAGAAGGACTCCTATTGGGTCATGAAAAATTGAGAGGGACCTGCCCCTAGTGGACAGTGTCAGCCGTCACTGAATGTCTACTTTCCATGATGGATGGATGGATGCATGCATGCATGCGTCTGTGATGCTGGGGCCATGTGACACGAGACCCCGTTTCCTGGAGCTGCAGGAAGAGACTGAGCCTTGTGGCTTCTCTTCTAGCTGGGGAGGAGCCGAGAGTCCCATCAAGTCAACCTCTTGAAGCTGTTCTTCGCGTGCTGTGGAGATTGCCACTGGGCTGGGATTCTTTCCTTCTGTGAAAAACGGGAGGATGAAATTATAGGCAGGGCTGACATCACTCTTACCTCTGGGAGGGAAGCTGCTTTATCCCAGGAATGGAGGAGCCTGCTGTCAGGCGTTGCTGCTGTGCCCTCCCGCAAGCAGGAGGTCCACACCGCTCCTGCAGGTTACGTGCTTGTTCAGTCGTACG
Organism: Camelus dromedarius; assembly: GCF_036321535.1. Classification (NCBI taxonomy): domain Eukaryota; kingdom Metazoa; phylum Chordata; class Mammalia; order Artiodactyla; family Camelidae; genus Camelus; species Camelus dromedarius. The sequence continues at coordinate 65,876,341 of NC_087448.1, read as the reverse complement.
ACCCAGGATGTCTCGAACCTGGCAGAGAGGGGAAAACTCACAGCCTAGAGAATATTAGGGTGTGGACGGCTGGAAGTCCCATGTTCCACTGAAAACTTACATGTTTTCCAAAAAAAATCACGTAGATTTTGTATTTTATTCCAAAATATATCCAGTTTTATATTAATAGAACTGTAGTATCTCTTTTGTGAATTATTACAGTCTTTGTGAAATACAATTTGGCAATATCTGTTAACATTAAAAATATATGTACCCTTTCGCTCAGCAGTCTTACTCCCGGGAATCAGTCTCACAGAAACGAAAGCATGAGGACATCAAGATAGATGTATAGTGATATGTGTGACCATGTGTCATGGCAAAAATTGGAATAAAATGAATGGCATTCAACAGGGAAGTGGCTGAATATAAATCGTGGAGCCAACACATCGTAGAATTGCGCAGCCATCAAAGAGAGTGAATGGGAACCCTGCCAGGTGACTTGAGCGGGATTTCTCTGCATAAAGCAAAATGCAGGGAAGTGCGTCTAAGAGCCTGTTTTTATACAACAATGACAGAATAACTGTATATGTTTCTGTATGTTTTGTAGATAATATTAGCATGAGGAACTAGGCAGCTCACCAAGTTCCCTGTGGTAGGAGGGGTGAGAGAAGAGGAAGGAAGGGAGGGTGGGAGGTGGGGAGGGAGGCAAAGAAGGAGAGGGAGAGAGAGAATGAGAATACTGTGTTTATATAATCATGTGAAGTTAGACGTGTGTGTGTGTGATCTGTGGAATGCAGACCTTAAATAAACAAACTGCCCCTCTTCTTGTAAATCTGGAAGCTGTGCAGGCTCAGGCTAAGTGGCTGTGCCCTCCTCCTGTCTCATCACATCCTAGCCCTGGGAGCAGTGGAGCAGTGGTATCCTGGCTTGAGAAGCTTGAACCTGACGGCATCCATGGTGTGACGATCTGAGGGTATAAACTCCTCTGCTGCCTCCAACGGCAGGCGTGCCCGCCCTCTGGGGAGGTTCTGTTGGTTCTGCCATGATGTGACCGTGAAGGGGCTTCCTGACTGAGGCAGGCGGTGGTCATTTTTAAGACTTCCCGGACATTGGTCCCTTGGTGCTGAGGCTTGGTTTCTGCTGGCTCTCCTGCCGTTGCTTTCCATAGTAGTCCTGGTTCTTTCTGTGGTTGCACCTTTGGTTATCAGCTTTAATCTTGCTTGACCTCTCGCTTTCGTGTAATTTCTACATCTGATCCATCCTTTTATTGTAAAGTACTTTATTCCCCTTTTCCTTCATTCCCTTCTTGGCTTTTACTTAAAATAGCCCATCTTCTTGACCCACCTTGCCCTGGTCCAGGAAGGACTATACTAAATACGGTTTCCTTTCATTGACTTTTCATGGAACGTTCTGAAACAGTTATGTTATTGATAACAGCAGAGAGTCAGATGTATCTGTAATCTATTTCACATTGCTTTAAATGTTACATGCATGAATCTTATAGGTGAATTTGGATGTTTGGATGGGACTTTGTCTCATTTTAGCATATTAGTTTCTTTGCCTTAAAAATAACCTCACAGATTTTTTTGGGGAAGGGAATCTTAAAGATCATTTAATGCAACTTCAACTAAAATAATCCTTTCTGAAACATCTCCACAGAGCACCTGGCCAAATTTTAAAACATTTTCCTATCATATAGAAAACTCACTATCTCCAGAGGTGACTCATTTTCATCTGGGTACGTTTCTTCCTTATTATATTATGTTTGAATCTAACCAGGCATCTTTCTGTATTCCTACTGGCAGTGAGGTGAAAATTAGATCCTTTCTTGATGAAGATAACATCATCAAGTGCCTCTAAAATGTTTCATACACAGTGAGTAGCATTATGGAAGGAACTACCAGGCATTCCAGAAGACAGGACCAAATCACTGAAAACCAAGAGGGAAAACACTTGATAACGTCGCCTCGTGAGACTGCTAGAAGGCTAGGCTGCTCTTCCTACTCCTCCGAGTGCCCTGGGCTACAAGTGCGCTGACTTACAAGTCACTGAAAGCTCCAAGGGGAGAAAGCAGAGGGAAGGTCTGGCTCACTTCTTAATATGTTTTGCTTCTTGCTGGCATGTTGGCTGCTTTGGTTGCTCTCTGATATCTTCAAGCAGCTAACTTTTGTATTTCATGTATTTTTTTGTGGTTTTCACTGTTTTCTGTAGGAAGGTTGGTCTAATACAAGCTTCTCCTTCAAAGTCAGATGCAGACTGAATATACATGATAATAAAACATGTCAATTAAACATTGGTAATTTATTTTCATAAAATTTAAAATCAGATACCATTTTGGAGGAATTAAGGTTTCAACTTCACAGTCTGGGGACTAGAGTTCAGGCCTTCATTTTTGTTTCGAGAGACTAATTTCAGTATAGGAAAGGGAGCTGAATCGTTATTCACGCTTATGACTCTGTCTAGTTCCCGTATTCGTGTACCACTGTGAGTAGCGAGGTGGAAGAGTGTTCCAAGTGTTAGGTGGGTTGCAGCATCACCCAGGGATGCCAAGTCTTTGAGCCACTGTTTAGCATCAGGATTTTGCTTGCGTGGTGAGAACAAATTTATTCCTTCCAAAACTTAAAAAAAAATCTCCAGCATCACCTCCCAGCTTCATACAGTATCACTAAATACCGTATTGTACATCTGGTCCATCCAGCCAAACTTTGGCTTGCTGAGGTTTTCAAGCTGTAAGAGTGAATCTAGTTCATATTTTTATAATGTTCTGTTTCTAACTTCTTAGCGCAAAGCCTTTCTTGGTGAATGATTCAATAAACTGACTTAAATTATCCTTATAAGTGTTGTTGAATGTTATGTAACATAACACAAATACATTATGTTTTATATCATGTGTGAAATTACCAGCCATGGGAGGATCCTCTTTGGACATAGTTACTACATTAAAATACTAAAAAAAAAAAACAAAAACCAAAAAACCCACTTTAAACACTTTACCCAGCTCACCAATGTAAGTAATTTCCTGCTGTTGTCTATCTCATGGGCACCGTGTCCAGCACTGCTTCAGTCACATCCACGTTCTCTTCAACCCACAAATAAATGTGGCTTACAGTGCTCTTATTAGCTGTAGTAGAAAATGTCACCAACAGTTTATCTTTATCTTTTTCATGCCGCTTGTCCTTTAAGTTTTCCACTAATTCTTCAGTACCCTGAACAACAGTGTTTCGGATCACACTTAAATTTCCACAAGGCTATTTCTGTCTGGTCAGGACACGTAATCACAGCTGTATTCTGTAAACATTTTTATAAACTCATCATCCCTAGAAGGTTGACTGCTCAGCAGTTATTTTACTTAATTCATTATTTCACAGTTGTAGCAGCTATTTCATTCACTTTGTTTCTATCAGAAACAAATCTGGTGGGTTTTAGTAGAAACAAATAAAATAGTCTTTTTCTCCTTGTATTAAGGTTTTATTACAAATCTTTCCTTATGCCAGAATTTATTGTGGTTTATTTAAAAATGGCATCTTATGTTGTATTCTTCCAGCGCAGACATGCATCTGTGCATATTAAACACCTAGCATATTTTTATGTGGAAATGAAGAATATTACTTTCTCGTTTTTATGGCACATTCAGCTTTTTAGATATGTCTTTTATTTTCCTGCTTTTAATATGGTTGCAAGAAATATTTTACTTTCCTTTCACCCAAGTGTAAGAGAAACAGTGGTGCAGCTTGGTGACTAATGGCAGTGACACTGGACCATAGAGTTGGGTGGACATTAGAGAACAGTGGGGACTGTGGCAAACTCAAGAGTTGGTGCTCTGTCTACAGATGGAGGCCACTACCCAGCTCCAGCCAGGTGTCATTTAGCATTTCCATATCTTCTGATTAAAAAAAATTAAAGCCAGAAATTCTTATGTTTAGTGAAATCCCTCTATTTTGAATATGATTAATTAATTCCATGGTTTCTGAAAACAGTGTGTGGACCCAACAATATGTCAGTTTTATATGACCATAGATGCCAAGGATGTTAGAGTTGAAAGGAACCTTAGGGCTTATCAAAAATGAACAACTGCTGAGAGGAAGAATTCAGACCAGAACCCAGACTCTGGCTGCCCATTCCAGGACACTGTAGGTTTCTAATCTGTTAAGCTTTTGATCTGCCCTGTTACTGCAAAATGCTGCTATAAACAGATAGTCAAAGCAGAAAGAGTTCAGGGAGTGCTGGTTGGTTGGTTGATTGGTTGTAAGTTTCCTGTTTTCGACCTGAATTAATTGAGCAATTCCACCCACGTTTTGCTCACTTTTACCTCAATCGATATGATTGTTGGGGGTGAGAGGGAGTTAGTACTCTCTGGGTTTCCTCACATTATCTACAATTCAGAATTAATTAGTTTGCTTTCTGCTTTCTTTCAAGTAGGTAGAAAATCCTTCTTTCACAACATGGGGCGTTCACTATTCTAGGAGCAATGCTGTGGGAGTGAATGTATTCCTCACAAGAGTGGAAGTGTTAGAATTTAGAGTTTTTTTTTTTTCTTTTTAAATACCCGAATTAGGAAGGATTTGCCAGAGAAGGTTCAGGCTTCTGTCCAGAGGGGCCATGAAAGCACTGGCGATGAAGAAGAAGAACATGTCAGTGACTCTGAGCGCACACCATATGAAGTGTAGACTCGACCACATGCTGGCCTCACTGCTGCCTTTTTAGAATTTAAGTTAACAAGGTTTCACCTTTCTTTCCACTCTCTGTTCCTTCCATTTGGATGTGGTTCAACCACTGTCGGGTGCCATTGCTTGAGAGTTTTGATTTTTGCATTTTGCGGAAGGTTTTTGGCAATGTGGAAACACCCTGAGCCTGGCGTGGGGGCAGGGGGAGCGGGAGGGTGACCAAGATGTGGACTCTGCCCAGGCGCTTGAGGGGAAGACAGATGTGAAGCCACTAAAGGGACAGTGATGCTGAGTGCACTGGCTTCTTGGGACCGAGTCAGTGAGGATGCCCAGCATAAATCTGCCTAGAAGTGGAATAGGTCAAATTGTAGTTAGCGTGGATATCATTTTAAATTTCTTTTGTATAAGTGGGATCATCTGAAGTACAAAGTTGAACAGTTTTATTACCACCAATGGTCAACAGCAGCCTGCCAGGGTTGCCGTGACAAGCTGCAATTCTGAGCGTGTGCTGGGAGAGAGGTGACTGTGCTTCACTCGCCCACAGACATCTTGTATTTGTGGGGACCCAGTCTCAGCTTTTTAATTCTGTCTAAGAAGTTGCTATTTCCAGGGAAACATTTCTGCCATGATTTGGGAAGGGAGAAGTAAATCTACCGTATCGCCCCGAGGTTGATAGGAAAAGAAGGAAAATAACTGTTTTGAGTGCTTTTGGAAGGAAACAAAAATGAGCCATTTTAGTCATTCCTATTTCAGAAGGTTATTCTCATCTGAAAAAGGCATTTGAGAGGTTGAAATGGAACATTGCCACCGCTGTACCTCACATAGTGCAGAGAAGTAATAGGCAATTATCTTTGTAGGTTCTTCTCAAGAGAAACGCTGCATAGGACTGGGCCTCCCTTCGCAAATAAAATGGGGAATTGAGCAGTTTCTCAGTGAATTTCAAACAGTGCCAAGAGCTTATCATGATTTTTGCCCTGAAGTACGTGGCCGGACCTTCTAGGGTAAAAATAGCTCCTGGGCTCTGTCTCATTATAATGATAGTGTGGTTTCATGGACAGAAAAAACTCAAATAGAGAAAACCACACAAAGGAATTGATTTCAGTTCTTCACTTCAGAAGCCCCTACTGTGTGCAGCTTGGGTGCCAGGGACTCCGTAGTATTCAGCCCTTTCTAACCGCTGCCTGAGTGGGTCACTGCAAACGGTTCTTCCAGACATTGCTCTGTGTAAATACATAACTAAACAAGTGAATACTGGTTGATGAACAGTTTTGTAAGAAATCATCTCATATGACATGAGCAGTTCTGCTGCACATAACCTGTCTAAATGGTGATGCATTGCTGAGGAGTATAACCGTGTGTCACACCCGTTACAGGCTGCATGGTGTTCAGTTGTGATTCCACCGTTGTTTAGGTAAAGCATTTCCTACTGAAAAGCATTTGGATTGTTTCTAGAGTTATCTATTTTTTATTTTAAATAATTTTAATTAAATTTTAATTTAATTTGAATATTTTAATGAAATCATAATTTTAATAAAAGTAATTTTAAATAAATTTAATTATTTTGGTTTTTAAAAATTCATAGATTTTAATAAAAATAATTTTAGTACAATAATAATTTAATTAAATTTAATTACTTTGTTATTTAAAAAAATTAATAGATGTTATTTTTTTAACAGATCCAGGCTTACAGAAAAATGAACAGAAAGTACAGATAGTTCCCATATGCCCCTTTACTCTTTGCCCCAGTTTACTCTATTAAAAATAAGGTAAAACATCTTGTATTATTGTGATATACTGGTTACAACTGACAGATTATTATTAATTAAATTCAATAGTTTACATTAGGGCTCACTCTTTGTGCTGTATACTCTGTGGGTCTGACAAATATATAATGACTTACACCCATCATTCCAATGTCGTTCAGAGTGGTTGCACTGCCCTGAAACCCCCTGTGCTCTAGCGCGTCATCCTTCCCCCTCCCCCCACACCTGAACGACTGGCTGGCAGCCACTCAGCTTTTTACTGTCTCCATAGGTTTGCTTTCTCCAGTGTGCCAAATGGTTGAAATCGTACAATATGTAACCTTTTTCAGATTGGCTTCTTTAAGTTAGGAATATGCATTGAAGTTTCCTCCATGTCTTTTTGTGGCTTAATAGCTCATTTATTTTCTATTGCACAACACTATTCCATTATGTGGATATACCACAGTTTGTTTATCTTTTCACCTATTGAAGGACATCTTGGTTGCTTCCAAGTTTCAGCAGTTATGAATAATTTGCTTTAAACATTCATGTTCAGATTTTTGTGTAGACCTAAGTTTTCAACTCATTTGGATAAGTGCCAAGGAACATAATTGCTGGATCATATGTTAAGAGTATGTTTAATTTTGTTAATTAAGTATCAAATTGTCTTCCAAAGTGACTGTACCATTTTGCATCCCCACCAGCAACGGATGAGAGTTCCCGTTGCTCCACGTCCTCACTAGCATTTGGTGTCGTCAGCGTTTTGAATTTTTTCCATTCCAATAGATGTGAGGTATCTCATTGTTTTAACTTGCAATTCCCTTATGTCATACGATGTTGAACATTTTTTCATATGCTTATTTGCCATCTGTGTGTCTTCTTTGGTAAGGTGTCTATTCAGATCTCAGGCCCGTTTTTGAATCAGGTTGTTAGTTCTCTTACTGTTGAGTTTTAAGGGTTCTTTGTGTATTTTGGATACCAGTACTTTATGAAATATGTATTTTCAAATGTCTTCTCCCAAACTGTGGCTTGCTGTTTCATTCTATGAGCATTATCTTTTATAGAGCATCAATTTTAAATTTTGATGAAAGCCAACTTATCCATTTTTTCTTTCATATATCTTGATTTTGGTGTTGTATCTAAAATGTCATTGCCAAACCCAAGATCATCTAGTTGTTATCTTTATCCTAAGTTATCTTCTAGGAGTTTTATAGTTTTGCACTTTACATTTAGGTTTATGATCCATTTTGGATTAATTTTTGTGAAAGGTGAAAGGTCTGTGTCTGAATTTAGTGTTTTTCACATGTATGTCCAGTTGTTCTAGCACATTTTGCTGGAAAGACTATCCTTTCTCCAATGAATTGCCCTTGCTCTTTGGTCAAAGATCAGATGACTATAAGTGTGTGGGTCTATTACTGGGGTCTGTGTTATATTGTCTGTTCTTTCTCTAATACCACACTGTCTTGATTACTGTAGCATTATAGTAAGTCTTAAAGCAGGGTGATGTCAGTTCTCTCTTTTTCTCCTTTAATATTAGGTTGTCTGTTCTGGGTCTTTTGCCATTTCATATAAACTTTAAAATTGGTTTGTCAATATCCGTGATGTAACTTGCTGGGGTTTTTATTGGTATTACATCAAATCTACAGATCAAGAACTGGCATTTTGACAACATTGTCTTCCTATCCATGTTTATAGAATATCTCTCCATTTTTTTTAAGATCTTTGATTTCTTTCATTGGTGTTTTATAATTTTCTTCATATGTATCTTGTACATATTTTGTTAGATTTATACCAAAATATTTCACATTTGGAGGTGCTAACACAAATGGTACTGTTTTTCATTTCAAATTCCAGCTGTTCACTGATGGTATGTAATAAAGCAATTGGCTTTTGAATATTAACATTGTATCCTGCGACTTTGCCATAAGTGCCTATTCCAGGAGTTCCAGGAGTTTTTTTGTTGAGTCTCTGGGATTTTCCACGTTATCTGTGAACAAAGACAGTTTCACCTTTTCCTTCCCAATCTCTATATTCACAGGCTGAGAATTTTCCCAGTCTTCAAGTTCTGATTCCTTTTGGCTTAAAAATTCCTTCTTCAATTTCTGTCTCTCCTCCTGCATTTTACTATAAGCAACAAAGAGAAATCAGGCCTCACCTTCAACAGTTAGCTTGGATATCACCTCAAACTAAATATCCAGGTTTGTACTTACAAGTTCTACTTTGCGCAAGACAGCAGGTCACAACTGAGCCAAGTTCTCTGCCACTTTTATAACAAGGGTCTGTTTTCCTCCAGTTTCCATATACACGTTCCTCATTTCCATCTGAGACCTACCAGAAGCACCTTTAACGTTCGTATTTCTAGCAACTGTTCCAGCAAAAGCTGGTGAGTCTCTGATGAGATTGTTGCTCCTAAGGGCAGGCCTCGCTAAGATTAGCACGCGCTCTGGACTTACTTCAAAATGCCCACTATTCCCCTCCCTTTCCCGGAAGCACAAGGGACTTTTTCTCTGATCTTCACTGTAGAAACGTGGTCAGACTTCTGGACGTTAAACTCACAAAAGTGTGAGGGATCCCCTAAGACTGGGCCCAGTTGCCTTCTGCAGACTGAGTCTTCAAAGTGGATCAAAAGCCACCTAAAATGCTAACTGGTATATATTTGGCCAAATGTCCTTGTGGTGAAGTCACTATACTCTGACCAGCAGGGATGAGTTTGCTCGTTTCCACACACCCTCACCAACACAGACTGTTGGCAGACTTGTATCTTCGCCAGTTGGATAAGTAGAAAGTGATTATCTTACGGTTTTTCCTGCATTTCTTTTTACCATGAGTCTATCTTTTCACTTATATTGGTCCTTTGTATTTATTCTTTTACTACCTACATATATTTCACTAATTTCTCTATGTGGATGTTCATCTTTTTCCCATTAATTTACAAAAAGTTTATTTTAGGGTTAGTAAACCTTATATCTGTCTTATATTCTATAAATGTTTTTTCCACATGTAGGAATTGTTTATATTTTTAACGTTATTTAAACTAAGATTTTTAAGTTTTTTTACCTTTTATAATAAATTGTATAAACCTTTATTATTAATTCTTGTTGAATATTTCTAACAAGGATTTCCCCCATTCCTGGAATATTCAGTTGTTTATTTTGATTTTGGACTTGGATTTTGCTCAGCCGTATTTTCCTCTGGTCTTCAAAATAGAAATCTTTGGTTCACCTGGAATTTACTCGGTGGAAGGCTGGAGAATGCGGTCAAACAACTACCAGTTGTACAGACATTTAGGGAATAGCTCCCCCCGCCTTTTTTTTAACTGAATGTCACACCACCTTGATCACCTGCAGGGATCTCCCCCTGGACCCTCCATTGGTGGATTTGTTTGTTTCACACTATGTAATCCTATAGCATTTACTGCTGGCTTTATATAGCATTAATCTCTGGTGGTGGTACAAACTCTTTAATGCTTCCTCTTCTGTTTCTCACACCCCCAGCTATTCTCACAAATTCATTCTTCAAGGTGGCCTTTCGAATCATTTTTTCAAGGTCACCTCCCCACAAAATAGGAGGTAGTACTTCTTTTTATCATCAGTCTCACTCATTTTCAGTAAGTTTGCATATACATTTCTTATTGATTTGCAAATAATTTGAATGGGATCTTTTATGTTCTTCCATAAGCTAATAAAGCTATTATTATTTATATTTTTAACTGGTCATTTGATTGAATGCTTACTGATTACAATATTTTCAGTTGATTTTTGGAGGCACTTACCAGGTGTGTTGGTCATAATATGCTAACAAGAATGCAAATAATAATTATTTTTCATTTCTAATACTTAAAACTTTGCTTTTATTCTCTTGTTTTCAGTGCAGGTTGTAAATAATGTTAAATAATAATGGTGTTAATGAACACTTTTACCTCATTTTGGGCTTTGTTGGGAGTGATTCTACTGTTCTGTTAATCTTAATGGTTCAGTTGATGGTGTGAAATTCATGCTTTTATCATTTTAGGGAATTACCTCTATTTTGTTTTTATTCAGTCTTTTTTTTCAATCAGGAATAGGTTTTGAATTTTGTCATTGTTTAAATCAATGATTGACAGATTCCTGTGATTTTTTTTCCTTGATATGATGAGACAGCCAATTTTTAAAGTAGATTTTCTAATATTGAGGGTTTTTTCTCTGTACTCGGAAACTACTTAATTGGCATACTAGTTCTTTCTAAGTCACTCATGAAACCATCTTGGCCCAGAGCTTATTCTAAATCAATAATTAGCAACTTTCTCACAGATTTCTTTGTTTTTTGTCCTACTTAGGTGTTTCAGTTAATTTCTGTAACATATTTTCCTACCAAACTATCCACTGTCCCCAATTTCCTATTCCATTGGTATACGGTGTGTCTCTGTCTCCCTCTCTTATATCCAATATTATATATTTACATATATTTTGACTAGCTAGAGGTTTGTATAATACTATGGAGGTTGTTTTTCTCAAAAAAAAAAATCTCTTAATTCATTAATCTACCATGATTTCTTTTTCCTAATCTATTACTTTTTTTTTTTTAATCTTTCAGTCTTATGTCCTTCATGGGCATATTTATTTGCATTTTTTATAACTTCTTCTTTTGAGTGTTCACTTTTTATTTTATTTTGTCTTAGCATAGAGGATATATTTTACTCTGAATTTATCTTTGACAGTATTCTGTAGGTTTTATTAAATAATTAGGATGAGACTGGTGCTATTTGATCATATTATTGTCTGAGACTACAAAGACATAGAATACTGACCTCAGTCAGTCACCTTTTCCCATAAGGTTCTCTGAGACTCGGGCCCCAGTATACAGAACCTAGAAAGCTGGGGTGAACAGCATAACACATTTCATTTTTCCTAGCCAGAATAGACTGAAATAGTTTCGGATAAATGGCACTGGTGGGGCCTGTTCTAGTTTACTCCTTTCAATGTGCAAACTTAAGTTCAATACAATATTTAAAAAGTATAGTGCATGACCATCAGTATTATGAGACATGGAAACTGAGAGACCGTTGAGCAGGAAAAGGCACATTAGCTCAAAATGTCCAGTGTCGGGCTGGTCCAAGCCCCAGCAGCACCTACAGTGGAGGAAGAGAAAAGAGACATAATTAGATGAAATAACTAGATAACTAGAAATAATGAAGTAACTAGATAGCTGTCTTCTCCCGTGCAGGAACAGGTTCTGTGTTATCACCCCAGCTTTCTGAAACGCGGGTGCAGAGCAGTCAGACCTGGATCTGTTCTCAATTTTAGTCCCTAGCAGATTTGTCCTTATCAGGGTCCTGGAATGTGACCAGTTGCCAATTCTCATTCTCTGTTGGGAAGGCTAGGAGAAAGGTAGAAAAATGACCACACACAAAAATAAACCTATTCCTGGAGGCCGGCTGTTTTCATTTGTGCCCTTTAAATTTTTGTTATTTTCTGCAGTTATGATTTTGATACCTTATTTGATCCGAGACTTGTTCAGAAGTGTTTAAAATTTCCAGCAAATCTGGTTTGCTTCTATTTTAGGTATTTATGTCAAATTTTATAGAACTGTGAACATCGGAAGTGATTTCAAATGTTTTTTAATATTTTGGAATTGATTGGCTGTGAGCTCATGTTTTGCACAGTTGCTTTCCCAGGGCAGTCCTTTGTGCTTTGGGCCATGGAAGCATCCTCATAGATGATCCTATGTCTCTGACAGGGCCCAGGGCCTTGCATCAGTTCTGGGTCCATTTTATGATCACTTCTCAGTCTGGGTTTCTCGTGCCCTGATATTCATCCCATTTCAGGCCAAGGAGGCCCCCCGTCTCTCTGGGTGACTCTACACCCAGGCCCCAGGCAGATGGAAAGCTTCCTTGCTACTTCTCTAGGCCAGAGGTGGAATTCTCTGGTCCATGCATGTCCTGATTTTCAGCAAGTAGCTCAATCTCCAGCTCCCTGTGGTCTGTGGTCCAGACTTGGTGCCCACAGGGCGGTCAGGACCGTGGACACTGACGGAAAGCCCAGTGAGTCACTTGCCTTCGACTCCTACTTGCTTCTGTGCCTTTGACTCCTTCTTGACTTTTTATAGCTGGAAAGCTATTTCCCTTTCTTGATTTCAGCTCAACTATGTCATTAAGATTTTTTTGCTCTATTTTATCTAGAATTTTTGCATGAGAAGCAGAGGGGCAGAGGTAGAAGAAGGTCCCTGTGTGCCGGTCCTGTGCACACCTTTGCCTGGGGGTCTGGAGTGATAATTTCACTTGTTCTGTGGGTAGTGGTGCAGCTTGTGGCCTCAGTTTACATACAGTTATATGGCCTGTACATAACCTATCTCCTTCCTCTGTTAATTCACTTCAGTTCCACTCAGCAAATGTTTACTGAGAATCTATTACAAGGCAGTTGGGTGCCTAGTAATAGATTGGGTGCTGTACCAGAAGTGGTCTGACTGCCAGTGATTCATGGTCCAGTGGGTGGGACAGACAGAGCACAGAATGGATAGAGACTGCATTTCCTTCGGTGGTGCTCAGGTACCTCAGGGGCTAGGACAGTATGGGATTCTGGGCCATAGAACTCATCAGAGTGGACAGATGTGGGTGTGGTCCAACAGGTTCTTGAGTTAGGAGAGTCTCATAGACGCCTTTAAAAAGCTGGGGACAAAAATACCTATGGGTCTTTTTCTCAGAAAAATACTCATTCGTTTGGCTCCTGGTTTCTGGATGCCAGGAGCCCCTCTGTAGGCCTCCTAGAGGTAGAAGCTGCTGAAGTCAATGTAGGATAAACCTGTTCAGGCCCCCCTGCAAGTCCTTCTGGAAAGAGAAGTAAGTTTGTTTCAGCCTCACCGTCAGGAAGCAGACACCATGGTTGTCATGAGGACTGCAGTGAACGTGGCCCGTGTTTCATCAGGATATGTTTTATTACTCCTGGTGCCGTCTGATACGGTCATTGGCATTATCGCTAACAAACTATAGAGGTGTTTGAAAGCTCAGTGCCCCCACGGGAGAGTGTGCTGACAACTCTGGCCTAATTAGCTGTCTCCTAACTGTAAGACGCCTGGCATATAAAATCCCGACTACCTGATGTGACTGGGTAGCAGTTGTCAGCAGACCTACTGCTGTTGTCGTGTTGATGGAAAGACTCTTAGCATGATGTCAAATACGTGATTTTGGTTTGCAAAGTCGAGGACACTTCCTCCTGCTTTGGCTATTTGTTTAGTCGCCTTTGCAAGGCAAGAATCACAATCATAATGCTAAAAAATGAGCTTTTGTCAGTATAAGGGAAAATTAAATCAAATATTATTTTTTCTTTAATGGTGTTCTCCACGCACTATAAAAATGTCCCTGCGTTATCATCAGTAGGTGGTTTGGCTCTGGGTGATCTTGTCTGATTAGAATCCCCGAGTGGTGGGGTTCTGATTGTGGGATGAAAGTCCTCAGCAAACAAAGACAATTTTTGTCTTTCTTAGGATTTGACCTGATGAAGGGTATTTTCTGTGAACCGCGTTTGTTTTTAACTCTTTCATTTTACCTCTGATTTGCTTTCTTTTTTTAAGAGTCTGTTGGTGTGACAGTTTTGTGAAAGCTTTATACATAAAACCCAATCTTACAGAAAAGAACAATTATAATTCTAAATGACACAAGATGCCTCATTCTTTCATTCTCTCTCCTTCCTAGTGTCTTTAAAGATAATATGTATTTGTTTTTATATTATAATTATGGACAGAGGAGAAAAGAAAAAGTTTAAATATATTTTAAATTTAGCATAAATCAAATGTTAGTTCCTCTAATGTGAAATTACAAAGAAGAGAAGACCTTTGAACATAGTTGAATATGGGTTAGAATATCTAGAAGCTGTTCCCGGCTCTGACCTTGCCACTTTCTGTGTGACCTAGAGCAAACCTTCAGTCTGTCAGTTTCTCTTTTCTCATCTGTAAAATTGACATATTTCTAGAGTGACTTTAAATGAAAATCAAATGCCAACCACAGTATAGGAACCTCCCCTGCCAACCACCTTAATCTTTTCCTTTCTTAGCAGTTATCTCATTGGTAAAGCTGTATTAGTTTGTCGTTTACTTGTGTGTTGCCTTTTAACTTCAGGGGGAGAGGGATTTACAAGCCCGGTACTTGGCACAGTGCCTGGCATATACCAGCGACCCTCTGGTCTTCCCAGGGTCACATCCCCTTGAAAGCCTCTTCTGATCTGCCTCCCTCCTGATGGGCAGAATTGACATTTTAGTCTCTCTTCAAACGCCCACTTACCCAGCACATGTTTCTAGAAAAGGCACATTACATTGAGTTGCGTTTGTTTTGTTTAAGTCTCTCTCTTCCTGCACGTCATTTAGCCTCTCTAGGACAAGGACCCTTTCTTATTCATCTTCATATCTCTGGCTTCTCAGATGGTGCCTAGTACATAATAGACACTTAATTTTTAAGTGGGTAAAAAAACATTAAAATTGTGGGTACTGGCCTAGTGCATTAGGTGAAGCGACTTATTCTCTAGCACTCTGACCTGTTAACCCCAGAGACTAGCCCGCTTCCGGGTTGGCAGGGGCTTTGTTGGTCTGAGAGGTGTGCTGTGGTTAGGGTTACTGTCTTTATTGCCTCACTTGTAACTGGCCCATTTCATGTCTGCTTACCCCAGTGGCCCATTTAGTTTATTTTTTTGAGCTTTTAAAAAAAATTTTATTTTTTAACATATTTTTATTGAAGTATAGTCAGTTTACAACGTTGTGTCAATTTCTGGTGTACAGCACAATAGTTCAGTCATACAGGAACATACGTATGTTCATTTTCATATACTTTTTCACCATAAGTTACTAAAAGATATTGAACAGAGTTCCCTGTGCTGTACAGTATAAACTTGTTGTTTATCTATTTTAATATATATTAGTATTTGCAAATTTCAAACTCCCAATTTATCCCTTCCCACCTCCTTCCCCCCTGGTAGCCATAAGTTTGTTTTCTAGGTCTGTGAGTCTGTTTCTGTTTTGTAAATAAGTTCATTTGTCTTTTTTTTTTTTTTAGATTTCACATATAAGTGATATCATATGGCATTTTTCTTTCTCTTTCTGGCTTACTTCACTTAGAATGACAGTCTCCAGGTCCATCCATGTTGCTGCAAATGGCATTATTTTATTATTTTTTATGACCGAGTAGTATTCCATTGTATAAATATACCACAACTTCTTTATCCAGTCATTTGTCAATGGACATGTAGGTTGTTTCCATGTCTTGACTATTGAAAATAGTGCTGCTATGAACATTGGGGTGCATGTATCTTTTGGAATTAAGGTTCCCTCTGAGTCTGTGCCCAGGAGTGGGATTGCTGGATCATATGGTAAGTCTATTTATTCTTTTGAGAAATCTGCATACTGTTTTCCATAACGAAGATATTTAAGTTGAAATGTTTGGATTTCATTGTGGTGACATTGGCTCTTCC
The DNA here is from genome assembly GCF_036321535.1 of Camelus dromedarius. NCBI lineage: Eukaryota > Metazoa > Chordata > Mammalia > Artiodactyla > Camelidae > Camelus > Camelus dromedarius. Next base: position 65,860,525 of record NC_087448.1, on the reverse strand, counting down.
AGTTCTGCTCCAACCAGGGAACCTTTCATTCTGTCACCAAAATCCCAAAGAATTTGGTTGTAGGGTTTTGGATAGGAGTGTTAATGAGCTTCGACATCGGCGTACCTTCCTAATGGCCTCGGAACAGCTATTGATGACGGCTGCTCAGAACAGTCTGCATCTCTTGTACTTGAAAATGAAGAGTAGCTCCATTGTCTTAATCCATCTTTGGAAATTACACCATCATTCTCTCTCTCCTGCATGGCTGAGTTTCCTGTCTTGGATCATCTCTGAGTGCCACTCCCCCGGGAAGTGCTGCTCGCGGAGGGAGAGAATGAAGACATTAGTGTCACTGCGACATGAAGGACCTCACTTTCCTCTCCTCTCCCTTCCTCTCACAGACGGCAGGGAATGATTTTGACTTTTTAGGCTTTCAGAAATTTCGGTTTAGATTTAGTTTAAAAACATCGAATCAATTTGAAAAGATATTGATCAGCATTGTCATGGCTAGCCTCTTCTTGGGATAAACTGTGAGTTTAATATATGTTGGAAAATTTCTCAAGTACCAAGAATTTCCAATGTTTTACTGCCCATAAATTCCCGTTTTAACACCAATGTGTGGAAAGAAAATATTTTGCAGCGCTCAAAAGCCGTGAGAGGCCCAGAGATCTGAGCAGACGGTCCACACTGACCGAGCTTCAAGCCGAGGGCAACACAGATGGTGTCACCGTGTCACTCAGGCTGTGTCTTCCTCAGACATTCAGTCACCGACTCTTGAACTTCGTGAAATCATCCCTCTTTGCAGTGACAGTTCAAAGTGAAGGAAAAGAAGAAAGTGACTAGATGATGAGTTTGAATTTCAAGCTGTGAGTGGGGCTGCGGTGGAAATTACAGAGGGAACACGGCTCTTCTGGCCAAGTTCGTATGAACATTATTCGGTGTGAAATTAAGACCCAAGCTCTGTACTGACTCAGGTGAGTCTCTTAATACCACTCAGCCTAGACTTCCCCACCTGTGAACCGGGCTGGCCGGCCTCCCGTCTGGGGTGTTAGGAGGGCGTTTTTGAACACATTTGCTGGCTTGTTTGTTTTTAATTGTGGAAAAAAATCTCCATAACACAAAACTTACAATCTTTGCCTTTTTCAAGTGTACAATTCAGCCGAATTAAGTACATGCACATTGGTCTCCCACCGCCATCCATCTCCAGAATGTTTTTAGCTTCCCAAACTGAAACTCCATTCAACAATAACCCCCATTTCCAGCCCCGGGGAACCGTCAGGGTTTCTACTTTCAGTCTCAGTGCATTTGACTTTTCCAGATAATTCAGAGAAGTAGAATTATAAACTCCTTGTTCTTTTGTGTCTGACTTACTTCACTTAGCATGATGATTTCAGGGTTCATCCATGTTGTGGCATGTATCAAATTTTCTTACTTTTTATGGCTGAATAATATCGCATTGTATGCATAGGCCCGATCTTGTTTATCCACTCATCTGCCCATGGACATTTGGGATGTTTGCACGTTTTGGCTATAAGAAGTAAGACTGCTGTGAACATGGGTGTACAGGTATCTTATAGTTCCCTGCTTTTCATTCTTTGGGTGTTAGTAGGTGAGCCAGGCTCTGGGGAAAAAAAAGAAAAGAGCAAGTTGGGAAGTTGGGCAGTGAGGACATTGGGGGATTGTGTTCTAATTGTGGATAATTTTAAGTGTTGTTACGTTTAATGTCTTCCTTGCTAAATGTTTCGTTCTACTGGGGCTTTCAGAGTGTGGTCTTCCTCAGGCACAGAGGAGGGTCCGTTGAATGAGATGAATGAATAAATGAGTGAGTGAGTAAGTGAATGAACAAAGAGACACGAAGACAGTGACAGAATGTCCTGGATCTGGACCCAGGCAACAGCATGGGAATGGAAGGGTGGATTTAAGACATGCTTTATGCAAGAGCAGACAGCGGTGTTTAGCTACCCAGTTGACTAGACGTGTCCTGGTGCAGCGCAGTGGTGCGTCTTCCCAGCCTGGGGGTCTCTTATTTGGAAGATCAGTGCCACGTGACCTGCAGCTGCTGCTTTGGGGCAGCTGGATGTGTCCAAAGCGCTTAGCCCGCTCGGGGTTTCATTGCATAGCAGTGTGGTCTCCCTTCTGAGAAACAGACCTTCAGGTCACTCAAGGAAGAATTTTCAAATCCTACCTCAGTTTAAAAGTAAGCGCCTCTTCCCTCTCCTGCCCTTCTAATCCATTTAGCTTTCTCTCTGTGCATCAGTGAGTCCTTCCTTGTGACAAGAAAAGAGAGTAGCACTTCACAGAGATAAGAAAACACTGTCAGCTCATGTTACCTCCACCCCATCTCATTCTGCATGTTCCCAACTTTTCGTACTGTTGATCTGGAAATACAGAACTGCCAGCCAAGCTAGTAACTGAACTCTGCAATCATGGACCACTTGTTCCCTTGCTTTCTCTCTCTCTCTCTTCCCCTGTCCAGTAGTTTCAAAGTTACAATACCCATGCCACCACTTAAAAATGCTTTTTTCACAAAATTGCTGACTTGGATTAAATGTGCCCCATGATTTTTTTTTCCTGAAAGATGCCAAGTTCTGAGCATCCCCGAGCTTACCAGCAAAATGATTTTTGCCCACGGTGCACCCTGGCATCAGCACGAAGTCACTCCCAGGTGAGCACTTCCTGGCTGCAGCCACGGGGATCGCACCCCACATAGCGGAGCAGGCGTAAGGAGAAGTGGCCAAGGGAGCGTATCTGTCTGATGCCAAGCGTCTAAGCCACGTCGAGGTGGAAGGATCCAGATGAGGGTAGGGCAAGCAAGGCGGAGAAGCCTGGGACTTTGTTTTTGAGACTAATCCTGGGGCTTTTCCATTTCAGACAAGATTAAGTGAGGTTTTCCTCCTCTGTTGGTTGAGTTTCTATTCGGATTGCTTTCAGCACCACCCCCGCCCCCACCAAGTCCATTTAGCAAATTGTTGTCATCCCCGAATTGAAATTACACCAGATAAAGGAATCACCATATTCAATATGGTTCCGAATTTCTTTGGGCTCATTGAGGGGCATTGTTCTTTGATGGTTTTACATTTATCTAGAAAATACAGTCAGACTCAGTAACATCGTAGGAAATATACCAGATTAAAGGTTTCTCTAAGGACCAAACTTGTAAAAACCTATAGGATCGACCCTTTGGGATTTGAAGGCGACAAGAGCCCAGGGTTCTGTGGATCGGGACTCCTCACTCCTGTGTGATGCAGAGCTGCCTGTCTGCTGTCAGCCAGAGCCCGGGGGGGGGGGGGGGGGGGCGGGCGAGCAGGGAAGGCAGCTCCAGATGCAGGGAGAGTGATTTCTAGGCAATGGATCGTAGCCCAGAGGCCGAACAGCTGGGCTTCAGAAACAGGCTTCAGAAACAGCCTTCAGTTTCCGGGCAGGCTGCGCTGGAGTGTTGAAAGAGCCTGGACTCCGGAGTCAGAGACACAAATTTGAATGCTGACTCTGCGTTTACTGCCTTTTCCTGGTTCAAATGACTCAGCCTTAATTTCTGCTTTTGCAAAATGAACAGAAGACTGCACAGATGAAATGAGCTCATCTCTGTAGATGCCAGTATTTGTCAGGTATTAGCTGTTAGGCCAAGACATCATGTCCTGGGCCAGCTCCTCAGGGAGGCATTGAAGTCGGCGCTGACTCCTGTCAGGGAGGCTGGGGAGCCTGGGCCCAGTGCTGACTGTTCAGGGCAGGGAGGGCCGCGGTGAGGGGCGCAGGCTGAGCCTGGACAGAGCAGTGAGGAGGGCAAAACACCAACGAACGGAAGAGGGCGGGACCTTTTATTGTCATGACTGTATTTCCATGTTCTAAGTCTCTTTAGGGTCTGCAAATGTGTATGGCTTTGCGATCAGTTGTCCACAGAATAAACCGCTCTTTTACTTGCTAAAAACAGAGAAGAAAAGAAAAGAAGCCTTAATTCAGGTGTTTCAAGATGTTTGACACTTTGCAAAAAACAAACAGCATCTCTGCTCCTGAGGGACCATTAAGTTATTTGTAATTGCCCTGATTTGTTCCACTCTTAATTGATCCTAAACCAGCTTTATCTGCACTGAAGTGAACTTTCCTCACACCTCATTCAAGATCCTTCAGATCAGGGCTCGTTAGTACATCTTGGCTCACCAAGGACTTACCCAGGCAGCATGCGCAAGCCAGTGACGGCTCATCAACGGTGATATTACCCCCGCTCCTGCTTCTCAACACTTCCCTTCTCTTGAAGTCGCCTTCTTCTGGACCAGCCTTCATTGCTGCAAAACAATTGATGTCCCCAGTACTATAAGCAATAGATACTACTCAGCCAAGACCCTTACTTTGTCTCATTAGTTTGCTGAAAAAGCTTTGGATTACTTCCTTGCCTCCAGCTTTGCCCCATTCTAATTTATTTTCCCCATTCCGCAGCCATGGCCATCTTTCTGAAAGGTACGCATGGCCATGTCATTCCATATTGGAACCCTTCAGTGGCTTTTTGTGGCCTTCAGGATCAAGTACAGACTCCTTCATGCTACCACGTCGAGAGTACACATACATGTGGAGGACCTTGCAACCTCCGAGCAAAGTGTTCTTACCATTATCTGCAACCTTTCCAGAATAGTTCACATGGTTGTAGCACCTCAGCTGGGTTTTAAAGAATGAAACAGAATTCACCTGGCAGGAGGGGAATGGGACAGGCATCCCAGATAGTGAGAGCCACGTGTTTAAAGACAACAAAGCAAAGAAACATCATAGTGTATTCACAGCATGATGAATAGTCAAGTGTTGGACCTTGAGATGCAAGCAAGAAGTGGCCTTCCTTGGTCTACTGAGGGGCTTGGATTTACTTTATAAGAGGTGAGGGGTCATCAAAAGGCTGTCAACTGGGAAATGATTCATTTTGTATTTTAGAAAGAGGAGGACGTCAGAGAGATTGGAAAGGAGAAAGATGGTAACATGCGGTGAGTATCTCCTGTGCCTCGGGAACTCTGCTAGATGCTTCATCCAGGCTGTTTCTTTTAATTTGCACTAGAACCCATTTTACAGATGAGGAAATGTAGATTGAGAAAGACTCAGCCATTTCTCTGAGACTCTGTAGCTTATATGGGACGAATCCATGTGCTTTTCACTAGGGCATCCAGCTCCAGGGACCAGGGCAGAGCCTCCGCCACTGCCTGGGGCCCTGCAGCGGGAGTGTCCCGGGCTGTCCTCACCTCTGCTGCAGCCCCCTTACCCGAGGACCACCTCCACCCAGCACTGTGCTGGCCCAGCCCTGGGCACGGCTGCCCGGCTGATGTGTCAGGCGTCTGTAGGAGTTTGCTGTTGCCGCCTGACAAGTCAGCACCGGCTTACGCGCTGAAGACAGCGCCTGTTTAGCAGCTCACGTAGGGCAGAGCTGCTCTCAGCTCAGGGCCTCAAAGGCTGAGGTCCAGGTGTTGGGCTGAGTTCTCGTCTCCAGCTCTGGGGGAGAATCCACTTCCTAGCTCATTCAACTGTTGGCAGAATTGACTTCCCTGTGGTTGTAGGACTGAGGTCCCCGTTTTTCCCACTGTCAGTGGGGAACTGCCCGTGGCAACCAGAGGCTGTCCACGTTCCCTGCTACTGGCCCCTCCACCTCCGAGCTGGCCACAGGGTGTTGAATCCCCCTAGTCCTTTGAATCTCTGACTTGCTCTTGTGCCTCCAGCCGGAGAAAACATTGTGCTTGTAAAGGGCTCATGGGATTAGGTCAGGCTCACCCAGATAACTCCCTTTCCTAACGTCAAATGTGCCATATAGCGCAACCTCCTCACTGGAATCAAATCCATCTTACTCACCTTCCCGGGGATTATGCGGCAGGGTTACGCTGGAGAATGGGGCTCTTGGGAGACACCCTAGTATCCTGCTCACAAACACACCTTGATTACATTTATGTTTATAATTTGAGGGATAAACTAAGAGTGTGGGACTAGCAGATACAAACTACTATATACAGAATCAATAAACAGTGGTGTGCTACTGTATAGCACAGGAAACTATATTTGATAGCTTATAATAACCTATAATGAAAAAAATATGAAAAAGAATATATATAACTGAATCACTTTGCTATATACCAGAAACTGACACATGGTATATCAACTATACTTCAATAAAAATTAAAAAATAATTTGCCATTATTTAAAATAAAAATGTTCCTCCTTGTAATAACCCAGGGTTTTGCTCCTGTCCGCTGGCTAACGCTTACCAGAAGTCTCTGCAGAGAGGGAGACCTTAGCAGATGTTGCATTTCATTACTATTTTAGGAAACAATTTATTCTACTTCTGCTTAACAGGCTGCAGGCTGGCCTGATCTTTCCTCTCTGTGCACACAGCCTTAGGTGCCTCCTTGTTTAGAGTGGAAAACAGAAGATTCCGGTCTCCATTCCCTGCACCTACCTGGCCTAAAGCGATGGCCCCTTAGTTAAGGCAAAGGTCTCTTAGAATTCTGTGCCCTTCAGACACATGTTCTGACTAATGTCGGATCCAGATTTTGCTGCTGATTAAAATGCTTCTGCTTATCAACCTTAATTTGTGAATTTTAAGCTCTTGTTTTTTACTTACAAATATTTTTCAACTTTATGAATTTCTTTTTGATGACAACAGAAACAAAAAGTGTAAGAGAATTTAGGAGCTGGCTGTTGCTCAGTCTAGGGGGAAAGGGGGCAGGAACACGTGCAGATGTGGGACGCCCTGCCCCCTGGGGGTGCGGGTGACCCGGGTGTTTGCTGGACATGGTCTGTACCACACCATTACCCAGTGTAAGACATCGCCTTTGCTGGAGGAAGGTGCGGAAGGCACTTGAGGGAGCGGAGTTGCAGGAGAACTGAAACTCACAAGGGCTGGAGCTTGGTATCAGAGATCTGTAAAATCCAGAAGCCGAGAGACTGTCCTGGCTTCACAGCCTTGGTCTTCCTGAGGAGGCAGCTGGCACCGTCCTGGAGGAACTGCCCTCAGGGAGGTGATCGACTGAAGCCTCTGCTTGTCTCTCATGAAATTTAAAGGGGTTGCAAAGTTCCTTCACTAGTCTGTTTATGATAGTTTGCAAAAACCAGTTTGAATGATGTTTGCCTGAGTGATTTTATGATGGGTTTTAAAGTATTGGCAATTTTATTTCGCATGGATGATGGTTGAACACCGTGTAGTCATCATAGCTTTTAGAAAAGGAGCGGAAATAGGGCTTTTGATTTCTGAAATTTTGTATCAGGAAGGACTTTGAGGAAAAGGATTGTGTTCATAAACTAAGGAAGAGTGAATGGTTTTCAGAGACCAGGAAAGGGGAGCCCACCGATTATTTCGTGTTTACCGCATGTCGGATACTGCAGACATGACTTTGTAGCCCCCACAGCTCTTGCTCTTCTGATGTTAGAAACGAGGATGCAGGGGAGGAGCAGTGATTGCCTGTCCCAGGGCCGCCACGTTCTCAGCCTGGAGCTGCACCTACCAGGGGGCTCGGTGACCATGGCCGCCTGTCATCAGAGCCGGTGGCCAGGTGGGCACAGCCAAAGCAAAGCAAAGCAGAGGAGGGCTCTCTTTGTTTTGTTTTGATTCTAAGTCCAGAAATTATGGTGTTCTACAAACTGCTTATTTCTGTCCATATCCTTAGGATTCTTCAAGGAATGACGTATTCTCCATTAAATCATGATGATTTAAACCACTGGAGGAGCATCACCATCTTTCTGTTTTCTATTGGGGTTTCCCCCGTGCAACTTCAATTGAAAACAGGTGCTATTTCTGTTATCAAGATACTTGTATTTGGACATTAGTACAGCTCCTGGGGGCTGAGGGTTTGGGACGAAGGCTGTCAGAATCAGGAGGAGCTCAGTCCATGTACCCAGTTTCTGATCAAGACGAATCAGGGTAATACATATGGAGAGCAGAGGTGGTTCCACTACTGAACAGACATCAAAACATTGTTGAATATTGAAGATATTTTTGTACAGCCTTAGTTTATCTAAAGAAGTAACTGAAGTTAGCTATCAAGAATTATTAAAGAAGTAACTGTTAAAGAAGTAACTATTAAAATCCTGACCTAGGCTTTTTTTTTCATTTGTTAAATTTATTTTAATTGTATTGGTCACACTTATTCATATTTAAAGGATATATGTGTTGGGAATATATTCATTATTTAGAAGACACATGTTTCAATTTGCACATGAAGCCACGTGACAATGCAGCTCTATTTGCACAGCCTCCTGGAGTCTCAAAACCAAAGCAAGGACCCACTGCTCTTGATTAATCTATCTAAAATAACACTTTTCCTCAGTTAGTTTATAAACTTCAGTGGGTCACTGTTCCCTACTGCATTGTCTGAGCTGGGATTTTAGGTGTTACCCGTCTCATTTTCCACTAAGACAAGTAGGAACTGTCTTTTGACTAAATCTTTCAGTCTGTCCTTCAGCTAGAGTAGCGGTTTTCCCTGGAGGTGGCTTTTGCCCCGAGAGGGCATTTGACAATAACTGGAGGTGTTTCTTGATTGTCACAACAGTGGAATTGGGGGTAGACAGGGAGAGAGTGTGCTGCTGGCATCCACTGAGTAGAGGCTGGGGATACGGCTGAGCACCCCGCAGTGCACAGGGCGGCCTCCACGGCAAAGACCCGTCTGGCCCAAGGTGTGGACAGTGCCCTGTTGGAAAACTCTGGACCAAAGGGAGAGAATAGTGCAGTTGTCATTGAGAAACAAAACCAGCGCTATGTTGAAAGAGAAAAAAAAATAAAAGCAAGATGACTACCTTCTTGGACCTCGGAAGAAGAGAGGGGGTTTTCTAGATCCCAGGAGCAGAGAGAAAATTCTTAGAGTTCAAGTGGCGAATATTATTTGGATTTACAAGTTGAAAAACCTCCTTAAAGCCAGTACGCTTTTCATTTTTTTGAGGCTGTTCAGTTATGATATCACTCATATGTAGAATCTAAAAAAAAAAAAGAAGGGAACAAAAGACACTATGAACTCATCTACAAAACAGAAACAGACTCACAGACATAGTAAACAATCTTATGGTTACCGGGGAATGGGGGTAGGAAGTGATAGATTTGGGAGTTTGAGATTTGCAAATGTTGGCCACTATATATAAAAATAGATTAAAAAAAAAAACTAGTTCCTTCTGTATAGCACAGGGAACTATATTCAATATCTTATAATAACCTTTAATGAAAAAATATGAAAACGAATATATGTATGTATATGCATGACAGGGACATTGTGCTGTACACCAGAAACTGACACAGTTTCTTCTCCCTTAAAGGTTGTATGTTCTCCAGAAGCTACTAAGCAGAAAGGGTTTTTTTAAGAGTGCAAGAAATCCCAGCTAGATGGCACAATTCTGACTCCTTCTGGCAGCCTCTGCAGGGTTTATAAATACATAGGAAAGAAGGTTGAGGCTCAGTTGCAGTGATACACTTTTCAACATCTGACTTGGTTTCTTGGGACTTAGACTTGGTTTGCTGCCACAATGTGGCTCACTGAAGCAGCGCTTGACATGGAGCAGCCCATGAGCTCCCCGGATGCCTCAAAACAACTAATTAAACAGACCTGTAACACGAAAAGGAGACTAGAGTAGAACACAAAATCCAAGCCAGGGAAATGGAACACCAGAAGTTCCTTCTTGCTCTCTTTATAAAAGCTGGTAGATAAGCCCTTGATCGTTTCTGTAATTCCTTATACCATGTTAATAACCTCAGCAGAATTTAAATTGAGTTCAAATCAGATGCTCTTATCTTTTAACAACTCCCATATTAAGCATATAATTAAAATGCTACAGTTTAAATATTTTCCCCAAGGTATTAACTACTGAAAGATTCACACGGTGATGAACCAGTGTATTCATGGATGAAGGCTCAAGCTTTTAAGTACTTCAGACAGAGAAGAGGATTTATTACAGCTGGCCTAATTGATATAAAATGGGAGTGGTAAGAACTTGCTTTTAATTACTCAAAAGTCTCATGAAATATCATATGAGCCCTTGGTCTTTTAAGTCACTAACCTGCATCAATATTTGACCACGTTCTCTCCTTTGGGAATGTCACTTGGTAAATATTGAAGAGAATTTCTCAGATCAAAAGGAAGCTTTAAGTCATTTATGTGCTGAGAGTTTAATTGTCTTGGGCTGGGTGATGCTGGCTTTTATCCTCCGTGATTACTTCTATCATTTTAAGAGAAATGGTATAATCACCCCTGGCCTTTGCTTTCTTTGTTAATCAGCTTGGTCTTTATTAGACTAGTTATATTACCCAGAGGGAGATGGAGAGAAGGTGTCATGGAGAAGGTGGCATTTAACCAGGCTGTGAAGGTCTGGAAGGCTTGCCCACGTCACAGGATGTCACCCTCTCAGATGGGAGAGGAGGCATCATTCCTACAGGCCTGCTCTCCCTTTAACATTTGTGTCCCTGGACCATGAGTCTCATTTTACCAGTTCAGCTGCACCCATATGCAGACAGAAGGAAGAAGACCCTCTTTGCTGTATATTAGAATGGACTCCAGGAGGAGATGAGAAAGCTTTTCTGGAGCACCTGGGTGGGGAGGAGGGGATAGAGAGTTGGGGGACAAAGGTGTGTGTTTTTTTCCTTCTCTGTGATGGTTTAGTTGTGATCATTATCAAAAGAAGGAGACCTTGAGAAAGTATGTGCAGCCCTGGGGCACTGTGCAAACTGTGCCTTGAAGCAGCGGGAACTTACAGAGATGACTGTCAGCGTCAGCACCTGCTACTTGCAGAAATCATCTGCTTCCGTTATTGACCTGGTGGAGGTAGCGACGTCTTGAGAGTATTTGCACGAAACAGGATTTCATAAAATGAGGTGCCATTAGGAGTCGTGTGGGACAGATGGGTCCTTGAAGAAATGACATCTGATGAAAGAGAGCTGCTTCTGCTGATGCTGTGCGCATATGGTGATGACAGCTAACGTTTATTGCGTACCACGCACTTTGCAAATTCATCATGAGCATTTTCTCATTTAATTCTCAGATTAACCTAATGACAGAGGGCAATAAATAAGCCACTTCATAAAATAGGCTGCATTAATTAACTTTTTAAAGAGAATATTACTAGTAAGTTTCAAATCTGGTATTGAATTTGGGCGAACCTGTGGTGTCCGTGACTCTATTCCATGATACTCTTACTATTTTTAGTCTTAAGACCTTGCTGTCAAAGCCCAGCCAGGAGAGCTCAGGAGGGGAGGCCCTGCAGCAGGAATCCAGAAAGTTCCTGTGGACCTAGAGGAGTCCCCTTCCACCCAGCACCTGACCTATGGAAGTGCATCCTGCCGCCTGGCTAGGATGCTGAGTGTAGATGATGTCCTCTGGCCCAGGGCTGGAGTCATTCATTGGACTCCTGGAGCGCTGTGTTGAGGAAGACTCTCAGGCCAGCCCTGGATTAGTGAGAAGTTAGCATTTGCTGTAGGTGAAGTGGGAGCAGTGAAATACATGCCGTGTGTTTCTCTGTCTTTAGTTAGGACTTAGGCTACTGGGGAGAAAGGGACAGAGAAAGAACCAGGGTTCTTTGGAGTTGCCTCTTCAGAGGCAGACTCCCAAGAGTGATCCCAGTTATTGCCTTGGGGGGATGTAAAGCCAGGAGAGATTGGTGACCAGAAGGAAAAAGAAGAGTGACTAGGCAGATCGGGCTGATGGGCTTTGAACGAGGCTCCGTGTTGGGTTAGTGGGCAGAATATCAGTGTTACATTTACAGAGGGCATATATGTGCCGGATGCTATTCTGAGCACTTTATTCTATATATGTAACAACTCTTTTACTAGAACTCTAATTAGCAGATACTACTGTTATCCCCATTTTAAAGACGAGGAATTGAGACACAGAGAGAGGAAATAGCTTGTCCAAGGTCAGAAACTAGTAAGAGGTGGTGCCAGGATTTGAACCCAGGAAGTCTTAACCACTATTATCTTCTCAAACTTTATCAAACCCAGTGATGGATGCTTAAGACGAGATGAAATCAAAACCTGAAATGATATAGAGGAAAAGCATTATGTAAATAAATGGTACCCTGTCTTGGGGCAAGGAGGAGTGGTGCTTGGGCAGAAAGACCCCCAAACCATTACATTCTGATGTTTATTTTTCTGTGTATTGTTTTCAAAAGTGTTTGAACACCACTGCGCTACACCACAGACAGTACCCGTGTTATAGACCACTAATGCCCCACCTCGGCCATACTCACTGTGACTGCATTCACGGGAGCTTTTGGGGAAAGTGTGAAGCTTTTAGAGCATCTCTGGGCTCAGAAATTGAGACGAGAATTGACTGTGAAAGGAAGCACTGGCCCCAGGGGACGGATTTGCCCTTGGTACATTTTTTTTTATACAGCAAATATTTCTCAAGCCCAGCCTTGTCTGTGGCTGGACAGGAAGTCGCGGGTGGAATCCTGCCTGCCTGGAGTGTATCCTGGGCTTGATGTGGTGGCAGAATTGAGGGGGAAAAATACGTTGGGACCAGATAACGGAAGAATTTGGATGTCAGAAAGAAGAGTGTGGAGTATATCGGGAAGACCGCCTTGAACCACATGGGCCTTAGGAAGCTCAGAGAGGGCACCGTGAGGAGGAGGATGCCCTGAATGACGGAGGGGGCGGATAGAGTAGGTCCCCTGCCATTGTCTCCCCAGCAGGTGCTGCCTAGGTGCCCGCCACAGGGGCAGAGAAAGGATTTAAATTTGAAGTGTGCAACGGAAACAGGAGCACACTGACCTGCATTGGTTGATAGAAGGGAAAGAGAGAGTCTGGAGGATTCTGACATTTTAATTCCAAGTTCCTAGAACAATCATGGTCATTAATAATCAAGAATAAAGGAGGTGGAGTGGGGCAGTGTGCAGCTGAGAGAAGTGTTTACTTTTTCTTTTTCAGTTGAAGTGTAGTCCATTACAATGTGTCAGTTTCTGGTGTACAGCATAATGGTTCAGTCATACGTACACTTACATATATTCGTTTTCATACTCTTTTTCATTATAGGTTACTACAAGTGTTTACTTTCAACATTACCTCTTTCCTAGGCACTCCACTTAAAGTGGGGCACCCTCCTTCACCCCTGAGTTTTTCCTTTAGTTCCATCCCTGTGTTTCTTTCATAACTGATAGCAGTTTGTGATGATTTTATTTGTCTATATCTGTGGTCCGTGTGTCCCCTACACTGAGATGTAAGTGGTACAAAGAGAGGACCCTGTCTGTCGTGCGCCTCCTGCCCAGGGCAGAGCCTGCTCTGCTTCTCTCTGACAAAGAAATAACTTTGCCCATAGTAGTAACATAGCAGGTTTTTACTTTAGCTCTTCAGTGGGAAAGAAAGCACATACCTGGGTTAAAATATGCAGAAGGTGGGAAATGGAATATTCAGTTGGTACTTTAATAATTAAACTAGATTTTGCTGCCAAGTGATAAATGCTGCTAAATCAATGAAATATACATTAATTAGGCAATCATGCAGCCAAAATATTATACAACTTGATTGCCTGGGACTGTTAAAAAAAAAGTCTGTGAGGAGAAGAGTTTAATCATTATAATACAGATAAATTATCAGAATCAGGAAAACAGGTTTCTTTGACTTTGGCCATGATGCCCTCATAATGTTAATAACTGTTTTGCTTTTCTTCTGCAGTGTTCCCCTGAAAAAACTCGTTCTGGTCTGGTCTGTGTTCGTCCCTCTTTGCCACTGTCATGGTCAGAATTATCCTTCTGATCAGGCTGGGTAGACACCACTCACTCCTTTGGAAGAGGGGATCAGAAATCCTGTAAATCTACATTTCCTCCTCCCAGTGCCTGAAATCCCCCGAGGAACTTTCATTCCTTTGGTGCAGCCTTTTCTGGCCTGTGTTGGCACGTGTCCTCTTCTGTGGTATAGGACCGGAGCTGCTGAGATCACACCGCACTTGGTGGGCCTCCATGAGACAGGGGGAGGGGGGTAGCCGTGCCTTGAGTGTCATCCTCCTCACGTGGGAGCTCGGTCGTTCTGCAGCCGTGAATGGGATGCAGGCGTGGGTCTGAGGAGTGTTCTTTTTTGTATTATGCAGGAGTCCGCCATCAGGAGACAGAACCACCTTGGGACAGACGGGTTGGGACCTGCTTTAGCCACCACGCAGGCTCCTGGGATGGGGAGTAGGAATGGTAACAGGGGAGAGGGGAGAGCCGAATCACAAGAGGAACTTGTTCCAACCAGAGGAGCCAGGAAGGAAAACTTACGTGTGAGGTGTTTTTATTGATTGATTTTGTATATAATTCAAATACCATAAAACTCACCCTTGCATACAATCAGGTAGTTGTTAGTGTAGTCACAAGGTTATGCTCCATCATTCCTGTCTAATTTCAGAGCATTTTCTTTACCCCAGAAAGGAACCCCTCCTCGATTAGCACTCACTCTCCCTCCCCCTCCTCCAGCCTCTGACAGCCTCTAATCTACCTTTGCCTCAATGGCTTTGTCCATTTTGCACATTTCATATAAATGGAATCATACAGTGTCTGGTCTCTCGTACCTGCCTTCTTTCACCGAGCCTAATGTTTTCACGATTCGTGTATGGGGTAGCTTCTATCAATAATTCACTCCTTCTATGGCTGAACAATATTCTGATGTCTGGGTAAGCCACATTTTATGTACCATTTGTCAGTTGATGGACATTTGGGTTGTTCCCACTTCTTTGACTATTATGCATAATGCCACTAGGGACATTTGCGCACAGGTTTTTGTGGGGGCGAATGTTTTCAGGTCCCGGGCATATACGTAACAGTAGAGCTGCTGGCTCCTATGATAACTGTGCTTAACACTGTGAGGAAGGTATCGGAACTCTTAGTGCTTCAGGTTTCTTAAGCTTGGTTGTTTGTTATTATTCTCACCTTTCCTTTGAAGTAGCGCATCATTTTCGTGAAAGCCCATCATACTGTCACTCTTCATTTTAGCCTTTCATCCTGCAGGTACCACCAGGTTTACTCTGGTCCTTTTCTGATATTAATCCGTGAATACTTTCCAAGTCCCTGTGGAAAGCTGGTTTGCTGTATTGACCAGCTGCTGGGCTTAAAACTAACCTGTAACTGTTGGTAACGTAACACATGAGAGCCTACCACACAGCGGGCACCACTGTAAGTGAACTTGCATCGCCCTTTTAAACATTCATTTGTATTAGCTCTTTTAATTCTCACAGCACCTCGGTGGATTCAGTTAGCATCATCCCCGCTTATGAATGAAGAAACCGAAGTGCAGAGAGGTGGCAGGTGGAGGAGGGGGTATCCACACCCTGGCATCTTGCCCCCGAGTCTGTACCGTTTATCACCTGCATCGTAAGGGCCACAGCAGCTGCTGGTTGGTTGGGAATGAGATGACTGAATTAGACGCGTGGACCACTTCCACTGGCTGGATCCTCCAGAACATTTTTCTGGCTCATGGTTTATTTCCAGTTGTTTTCTCTTCTCATCATGCAATGCTTTGATGTTGTAGGCATTGTTGTAATGTACCAGAGCAGTTACAGAACTCCACAGCCATTTCCAAGTTCAGAGTACTTCTCTTTCACTGAATAATGTGTCTTTTAAGTCCCGGCCAACTTATGATGGTTTTCAAAGAGGGGTCCTGTTTACTGCCAGCTGTCTTCCACAAGAATGGACAAGAATAGCATTTAATTTTGTTTTATCATTTTGTTTTATTTCATTTTACTTTATTTTGGTTTTTTCAGTCGTTCAAGACTTCCTTCAGCAGGGAGTACATAGCTTCCTTGACACTTCATACTTCAAACAGATGAATTACTCCCCAGCCTGGAAAGCAGCCACATCTCTAAATGGACGTGTTCACTGAATTATAAATTTCGTGTAAGAGAATAACGCCAGGCACAAGAGGATTCGATAACAGGGCATTTGAACTCTACAAGTGATACAAAATATTCCCCTTCCTCAGGATCTTTAATAACTTGTTCAGGGAAAGTCTCTGTGTGAAAGAGTTGATGTTCATTTCAGCTTCCACACTACACGTGTCAGTGAGTAGATTTTGCAGGCAGTCTGTCAGCAGTCAGCTGGACGATAGATAATTCCACGTGAAATGTCGCTGGTGACCAAGCCTTCCCCCCACCCCCCATCTGAAATGTCCTACGACCTCCAGAGAGTCTCTTGAGTCCCGGGATGGGACGGTGAACCTGCTCTATGTTCAGAAGCGAAGACTCACTGTCCTGCAGGTGCCTGGTGTCCCTGATGAGGTTTTGCTCAAATGTGTGCTGACTTGATGTTTTTATTGCGGTAACATTGATCTATAACGTTATAAGGTTCGTGTGTACTGGGTTATATTTCCTCTTCTGTTTACCCCACGGCATGCTCACCACCCCAAGTTTATTTTTCATCTGTACCATGCAGTTGACCCCTTTTATCCTTTTCACCCTCGCCTGCCCCGAGCCCCTTCCCCTCTGGGAACCACTGCTCTATTCTCTGTATCTACGTGTTTGTTTTTGTTTGGCTTGGTTTTTTTCTTTTTTCTTTTTGTTTGGTTTTGGGGGTTTTGGGCTTTTTAAATATTCCACATGTGAGTGAAATCGTACAGTGTTTGTCTTTCTCTGTCTGACTGATTTCATTTAGCATAATCCCCTTGAGGTACATCCATGTTGCCTCAAATGGCCAGATTTTATCTTTTCTGTGGCTGAGTGGAATTCCATTGTGTGTATGTATCACATCTTTATCCATTCATCCACTGATGAGTACTTAGGTTATTTTCATATCTTGGCTACTGTGAATAACGTTGAGGTGAACATGGGCGTGCAGGTATCTTTTCAGATTAGGGTTTTCGCTTTTTTTGGACAAACAAGCAGAAGTGGAGTCGCTGGGTCACATGGTAGGTGTATTATTAATTTTTTGAGGTCTCTTCATACCGCCTTCCGTGGTGGCTGCATCAATTTGCATCCCCACCAACAGTGTATGAGGCCTCCCTTTTCTCCACATCCTCGCCAACACTTACTTCTTGTCTTATTGAGAATAGCCATTCTCACAGTTGTGAGGCGATAGCTCATGGTTTTTGACTTGCATTTCCCTAATAATTTAGTGACGAACGTCTTTCCATGTGCCTGTTGGCCATCTGTACGTCTTCTTTGGGAAAATGTCTATTCAGCTCCTCTGCCCATTTTTAATAGATTTGTTTTCATTGTTGAGTTGTATGAGCTCCTTACATGTTTTGGATATTAACGCCTTGTTGGATGTACCATTTGGAATCTCTTCTCCCATTTGGTAGGTCGTCTTTTTGTTTTATGGGTGGTTTCCTTTCCCGTGCAGAAGCATTTTTAGTTTGATGTAGTCCCATTTGTTTATTTTTGCGTTTATTTCCTTTGCCTGAAGAGACTTGTCTAGAAAGATATTGCTGAGGCCAGTGTCAAAGAGAACACTGTTTATGTTTTCTTCTAGGAGTTTTATGGTTTCAGGTCTTACGTTCAAGTCTTTAAACCATTTTGAGTTAATTTTTGTGGAAGGTGTGAAATAGTGCTCTAGTTTTGTTTCTTTCTCTTTTTTTCTTTGCACACGGCTGCCCTGTGTTTACTTTTTAACCTGAAATTCAGGATACAGTGCACATCCTCTCAGTGGAGTTTTAATGCTTTTGTTCTGCTCTCATGGTTCAAATGCATTCTCCTAACCCTGCTTAGAACCATTTAAAACCTTGCACAGGCCCTTAAAAGAACTGTAGGGCATAGGTTCTGTGTTATGAAACAGCACATTCTTTATTTTTCCTTCCTAAATACACTTTGCTTTAGAAACAAAACAAATCTCATCAGTTTTGAACAGACTGTCAGATCTCCAGAGGGAGGAAAGCAGCCATCTCTTACTCGAAGTGGTTGAATAAACCCCCTGGATGTCTGAACGCTAAAGCCATTTTAACAATGTTATCATTTTTATGCAGGCCCTATCTGCATAGAATGTTGTGACTATCCTTTTAAAATGATGAAAACAAAAAATTTAATCTTTCCGTGGAAGGCTACGCTTCTAGCTGCCATTGCCTGTTTTCCGCGGCAGATGGGCACGTTCCTCGCTGGGTAGTTTTATCCCTGACAAGCGGTCATCTCAGGACGCCCAGGCTCTCTATTTAATGGAGTAGATGAGGCCTCGCGGCTGTACGTGGAGGTGTATTTAGAAGATTTATCCATTAATAGGAAGAGGTGGGGGTGTCATTGTCTTTAAGAGATTACAGACGTGTAAACCACGGTAGCTTTGGAAAGAGCTAGAGAAAAAATTCAGGCCACAGCCATCCCATGCATTTACGTCTGACACAAATCCCAGGATGCCCTGTCTTCAGAGCACTCCGTCATCAACAAGCTTGTCCTATAGACAAAGCATCTGTTTCTGTGTTGAAGAGTAAACTGAAGTCATCAACAAACACCTGCCTTTGCAGTGAACTGGGGTCACTAATGCAGGGTCCTCTTATTTGGATGAAGTCTCAGCTTTTCAGACAAAAAGTTTTGTGGGTTTCAAAGAGATTCCCTGTCTCCATACACCTCGCCCTTCTGCCTTCACCCCAAGCCTCTTATTCCAAAGGTAAACTCAGCTGGGTTTCAGGGAGCCCCAGACACACTTCCTTGACTAACGTGCCTACCTGTGTTCTTTCTCTCACCTCCCCTGGGTCACTCACGCTGTTTTTCAGAAAATGGTTGCTCATCTTCCATGAGTTATCAAATAAATGCTTATCATATGCACAGGCAGCTACACATCCACGTAAGCAAACCATGTATGTGCACGCACATGTGTGAAATCTTCAGAGGGGCAAGGCTGCTCTTGGCTTTTGTGGAGCCCCTGGCGTGGGGCTTTGAAGGACAGACTTACATGCGGTGACGAAAGGGGGCTCTTTCCCCCATCTGGTCGCAGAGAAATGATCTTCAAGGACACTCACTAGGAGTCGGGTCAAGTTCAAAAGCAGGCGGCGGCATTAGGGTAGGCAGGCAATTGCACATGGCGAGGAGTCCTTGCATTTTTCATGAAGTTGAAATTAACACGCTGTCTGCCTCCCACAGGTTCAACCTTTGGGACTGAAGACCAGCCAGCTCTGAAGGTGGCTCTGCCTTCCAAAGACACACCCAAGGGGGCCGGCCGGGCGGCCCCTCCAGCCTCCTCCAGTGTGGCAACACCCCGCAGGAGTTTGCTTCCGGCACCAAAATCCACGTCCACACCCGCTGGTAAGACTTCCTGCTGTGGAGAAGCTCCACGGTGGAGTGCCCTTTCTGCATTAAAAAGCCTTTTGAAAGTCCTCAGGTACTTCGGTTATTTAGATGAGATGACTGATGAGTTTCAGATGGCATTTTAAATTAATAATAATAGCATGATTTTCAAGGCACTTTCATATATTCCTATGTTTAAATTCTCACAACTCCCTCTCTCTCTTCCCCCAACTGGGTAACCCATTTGATCACACAGTTTCCATTGTCAGGAAAAACAAAACAAAACAAAAACATGGGGCCGCTTTAGGCAGGGGGGGCTGCTATCTCTGCAGGGATTCAGCGGCTCCATCTCCCCGGCTGCTTCCAGGCTCCCACCATCCACGCAGGATCCTGGGATCAGCAGTTGCTGCAGAAAGGCTGACTCCCTACTCTACCCAGGCCAGCAAAGGGGATGCCTGAGCCTCCCCCATCCGCCACGGGAAACTAGTGACAGACTTGGGGAACTCCGTGGACACAGAGGTGTGACAAATGAAGGTGCTTGTGAGCAGCCGAAGCAGCCCAGTGTGGCCCCTGCCCCGATTCCTCCCGCGGTGTCTCACACGTGTGCGTGTTTGCCTGTGGGATGTCCAAGCATGCAGCGTGTAGCTTAGCATTCCATCTTCTGCACCATAGGAAGACACCCTAAGAGGAAGGGAGACTGGATGGTGAGCCCAAAGCCACTGTAGATGGCTCACCTGTAGGGGCATTTATCCCCCCATATCTTCCTTCTGTGCTCATGTAATCGGATCCCAGTGGACACACGTGGACACACAGATGGGCTTGTGTGGGTTTCTGAAGGCAAGGCTGCGTCGTGCCCATCTTTGCACGTGTTGTTTCCCTTACTCAGAGTGCGTCGCTGAACTGCCTGCAAGTCAGCGCAGGCCTCCGTCTCCCAGTGGCCGCCGGGGGCGGCTGTACCATGACTGAGTCAACCATTCCCCTGCTGCGGGGCATGCGCTTTGTAACCAGTGTCTGCCACTGTAACCAGTGCTGCAGTGACGTCCTCAGAAGGGTGGCATTCTTTCTACGGGAATGGCCCCCACCAGTGGGATCGCTGTGTCTGATGCCTTGATAGATGTAAGTAGATTCCTTTCCAAAGAGGACACAGTGCTGCACACTTCCACCCGTATGCCTGCTAGGAATAGATCTTTCTCCCTTTTCAAAATTTTGTCCATTTGATGGGAGTGAAATACCATCGCAACATTACTTTAACTTGCATTTCCCTGACCACTCCACTCGCTGGAGCCCCTTGCCCTTCAATGGAGTAGCACCTTGTAATCCCCTTTGGTAAGACTTAAATGGACTGGTTTAGTGTTGTTCTTCCTCAGTGGAAGGAAAGCTCCTGAGGTCAGTGACCTTGTCTGTTTTACTCAACACAGTATCCCCGCTGCCCGCCCCAGGGTCCCCAGTGACTGACTCACAGTGGCTACTTAACATCTATTTGTTCCTGGTTGGATGAATCCACGAATCAATGACTGAATGTCCCAGGCATTTGACTCTTTCCGTTCCAGTTTATTAACAGTTTGGCCTTGGTTTAAATAGAAAATAATTAGGTGAGCCTATAGTACAGTTCAAATACAGCTGGTGAATCGATCCTGTAGATCAGTACTGATCAAATTTTAGTGCATCAGAGTCGCCCAGAAGGCTTCTTATTAAAACAGATTACTGGGCCACATCCCAGAGCATCTCATTCAGCAGGTCTGGGGCCGGGCCTGAGAGTTTGCGTTTCTAGCAGATTCCAGGCGATGCTGCTGCTTCTAGTCCAGGCGTCACACTTTGTGAACCGCTGTTACAAAACAATGGGCTAGGATTTCAACAGATGGTTCTTAGGAAAAGAAATGCTGATAGGTCTCAGCCATATGAAAAGCCAGTCAGTGTCACTCATAACAAGAAAAACATAAAGTAAAACTATAATGGACTACGTTCTCTTACCTATTAGGCAAAAATCCAGACGTTTGAAAAAATTTGTGAAGTTGCAGGGAGAGGGGCATTCTCATACATATTCTGGTGGGAATATAAAATAGGACAACTCCTTTGAAAGAGAATTGGCAATATCTATTAACAAAATCACATGCATTTTTCCTTTGACCTAGCAGCCCCACCTCCAGAAATCTTTCCCAAAGGTAGACTGGCAAAATAGAATGCTCAGAATGATTCACTGCAGCACTGTTTAAAATGACTAAAAACTGAAAACAGCTCAGCAGTCCATTCATAGGGGACTAGCTAAATGGATGGCAATACATGCCCAGGATGCAGGACTACACAGCTGTTAAATGAACGGGGAAAGCTCTCTGTGGACGATGATTTTTGGGATCTATCATTAAGTGATAAAAGCAAGATGGAGAAAAGTGTGTAGAGGAAGCTAAGCTTTTATCTAAACAACAGGGACATCGTATGTATAATTAAATATATATTTGCTTATATTAAGAAAAAGCAATAGAAGAATAAACTCTGAAATTGAAAAAAAATTAGTATCTTTAAGGGAAAAGAAGGAACAGCATGGAGGGAGTCGGGGCAGAAGCTAGACTTTGAATACACCTTGTTTTGTAGATTTGACTTTGAAATTACGTAAATATTTCACACAATGATAAATTAGCATTGAATTTTAAAAGATGATATCTAAAAATCAAAAGTATGATTAAACAAATGAAAGTAATTGCATGGCCTGTTGGCAACATAAACACACAGAGAAGATCTATTCCGAGTGACTTTAAAACAGTAATTTTATTTTTCCTCCCTAATAGTATATGCCTATGTTCACAAAAATTGCAAAAAAAAAAAATCTTTTAACTGTTTTCAGTAATTACTTTATTGGTGATAGTGTGGATGTAGTGATTCTGAATCTGCTATTATTCTGAATTTGTGTATTATGGAATAAATGAAAGAGAGGTATTATGGGATGAACTCATCTGAAATTTACCTTTTATGTATGTATTTTTTATTGAAGCATAGTCAGTTTACAATGTTGTGTCAATTTCCGGTGTATGCATAACAGTTCAGTCAAACTTATACATACATCGATTCCCTTTCATATTTGTTTTCATTATAGGTTACTGTAAGATACTGAATATAGTTCCTTCCCTGTGCTATACAGTAAAAACTTGTTATTTATCTATTTATGTATAGCAGTATCTGCAAATTTCCATCTCCCAATTCATTTAATTCTTAATATTTACTTACTGGTTAAAAAGTAGCCAAGTTTTCTATGCCATGTTCCCTTTGGTGTGGGTTTGCCCTGGAAACAGGTGACATCATGGTGGCCCTTTCTCTGCTGGAACGTTCCTTCCCCCAAGACGGGCCCCATCCCACTTCATGCAATATCCTTCCTTCCCTGATTCTGACTCTGGTTAACGTCTGTTTCTCCTTCAGGTCTTGACCTAAGCATCGCCTCTTCAGGGACCTTCCCCTTTAGAGCTCATATTATCACCAGTATTGTTATCTCATAATTTCTGTGATTGTCTAATGTCTTTCTAGCCCCCATCCATGCAGGCATGCGTGGTTTGCTCACCCTCAGATCCTGAGTACCAAGAGTGCTTGGTACAAAACAGGCTCTTAACAAATACCTGTTGAATGAATGAAAGTTAACTCCCTTCCTAATGTTTTGGGGGCATATGCCACTCTGAGCAGGGGCAGGTGGTTACCATATTGAAGCAGTGAAACAAACCAGTTCCTGAGGACAAGTGGGAGTAACGCCTTTCCCCATGTCCTAGGACAGGCTCCAGCAGATGCCCCGAGGACCCCACCTGTTCCACATCTCTTGTGCCCCTGCCACGAGGTTGGCGTCTTATGCACTGATGGCAAATTACGGAGGTCTCGCCGAGGAGAAGCGGCTGACAACTGCCCCCAGTCACACCTCTCTTCCTCCTCTTTCTCCCCATTTCTGTTAGTTCTGCCAGCCTCACTCTGTTAGATGCAGCCTTCTTCTCCAGGGTCTGTGTGGGGTGGAGGCAGCCCCAGTCGCTGGAGGACTGGGTGAGACAGGCAATGGACAGAGGTCCTGAGTCTTAGCCCACGTCTGCTTGGGAACTGATTTCAGTGATGCCCTAAGGCTCTGAATTTTCAGAAGACATAAAACTTCCTACACATTTTCCCATTATTGAAACAAGGAGAAGGTGCGAGGGTGTCTTAGAACAGGCGTAACAACCACCATTTGCTAGACGAACGGGCCCACACCAGCCGCTGTGTAGACCCTCGGCTGTGGCCCCTGGGGCCCGCTGCAGGCTGGCTGCCCCTCCCCTTCCCGGCACTGCTCACCGGTGACCGCTGTCCTGGCTCAGCCCAGCAGGCCCCACGAGGTGGTGAGGTGGTGGTGCTAGCTGGTCTAAGGTACGCTTCATCCTTCTTTCCCCATCGTCAGGAGAACAAGAGAAGAGAAGAGAGGCCACGTTTGTTTTGCTCCCCAGCCTGGGGAAGGGGGGGAGGAGACCACACACGTCGCCTGAAAACCCAGAGAAAATGAACTAAGTGACCAGGGGAGGGCTTGGATTGGGAAAATGAAGCAGAAAGCTCATTTTAGAGATTTCAGGACTTTCTCTTTTAGGTTTTATCTAACTCCAACACCTAGCACTTCCTGGTATTTCAAAATTGTTGTTAAAAGATACATTTTTATTACTGAATGTTAGCTTTGCATTTATTCCACTGGTTTGCATTTTTAATTTTTAAAGAATCTAGTTTCTTCAACAAAATCAGCTTTCACATTGCCTCGTTCTGTCTTCAAGCTAATTAAAAAGCAGAAGGCAGGCATCCAGATCACAGTTAAATTCCAGATAATTGGATTTCTTGGGACTGTGAGGTGTTTGGGTTATTTTAATTACTTAGACGTTCCAACTCTTGTTTTCACCGATGCTGCTGGAAAACATTTCTAAACTGTGATGCTTTGCGTCTTCCCCTTGGTGATTCCAGGCTAACGATGGCTGAGCTCTCGCATCTTTGGGTCATCTGCTCAATTACTGTCATCCGCAATTATAGACGCAACATGTGCCCACAACGGAACACACCCTGGGAATGCTCGGGCCCTTTCCTTTAACTTAGATTTCTGATGTGAGCGTTTATGTCTGATTCCGTCATTCAGCAAACATTTAAGTGCTTGCTTGAAGTCATAGGTGACTTGGATTAGAACAGTCCTTACCCTTGAGGAGCCCACAATAAGGTAAACAGATTTGTATACGAATAATTAGAGTGAGAGCCAGAGATGCATAATCTCATCAGCCGGATGCCAGTTAATTCTAACAGACCAGGAATTCATAGTAAGACGGCTTAAGAAACACATGACCTGAAAAAGTTTAAATTAAATATAACACGCTTTTAAAATTATTAAATCACTAGTTATTATTTAATTATTTTCTAATTTATTTATTATTTTATCACTTTCTAACTTCAGAAAAGTTACAATGTAGCTTCCAGTAAAGAGCACAGAATAACAGAGACACAAGGATAAAAATCCAAGTCATAAAAAAGAGAGAAGCCCGACAAAATTAGGCCCAGAGCTTCCTGGCTGTGAGGGTGAAGAATAACCACAGTCATGGAAAGAGAAAAGAGGGTACCATTGAACAGAAGAGAGAACTGATTTTTTAGCACAAAA
Source organism: Camelus dromedarius (assembly GCF_036321535.1). Lineage (NCBI taxonomy): Eukaryota > Metazoa > Chordata > Mammalia > Artiodactyla > Camelidae > Camelus > Camelus dromedarius. Next base: position 65,835,823 of record NC_087448.1, on the reverse strand, counting down.
GTGTAAGATTTTAATTCTCTGAATTAAAGCAAAATTATGTTGAACAACATAATGGACAGTAACTTTGTGTGTTTCAAACGTATCTTTTCTGATAATAAAAGAATTAGAAAGTAGTTTAAAATTTTGGAATAGGGAAAGCCTTTCTAAACATGATGCTTACACATTCTTACTCAGTTGGGGGCCAACTAATGACATGTCACTGAAATAAATACATTGGAATATAGAGCTTAGAGATTAAGTCTTCCTTCTGGAACATCGCTAGTTACCACACATCCAGTGCCCCAGATCCCCTAAAATACTTCGGTGTTCTGTCCATTCCTCTCCTGCCCTGGGTTACTGGACGCAGGTTGAGAACGAATGCACTTGACTAAGCGTGTTTGCAGGTGCAAACTGTGATCCACTCCTGTCATATCTCTTCCTGTAAGTTAATAATGAGCATCGCCTCACTGACATCAGCATGATGACAGTGGAAAGTATTGTGGGTTTAGTGCTAATTGTTAAAAAAAAAGAAAAGAAAAAGCACTAACCATCTCCATGGCCGTGTAAAGGGGAGAATTGTGGAATCTTAGCCTTGGTCTTTCAGTGATTCTTTTTCTCAAAATTTTCATGACAAACTTTTCTGTTGTTTGTATGTCAAATACAACATCTTACCAGGGCACTGAGCCGTTTAATTTTACACAAGTAATCGGGCTTTGCCCATTGACTTTTCTGACTGGTTTGCAGCTGTCATAGCAAGTAGGAAAGTATTTTCAGTTGAAATGTTGATCTGAAGATAGATTACTTCTTGGTCAGTATGACTTATGATTCTGTCATGTTGACATGATGTATTAAAGGAAATAAAGTTCCTTTCTTCAGACTAAGATATAAAAGGATTTCCCGTGTTATATAGAAGATGAACAGCTGATGTCTTCTTGTTTGGCTTCCTCTCTCCCTAAGGCAAAAAAATCTCTGGGAATAGTGAGGCTGTTACTTTGTGGGCTACAGAAACTCCACTTGGGTCACAAAAATTAATTTTACTTCTTTGAAAGCAGATTATTATTTCTGCATTAAATTCCACATGTGTCGGTATTTCTGGGCACACTATAATTTGAAAATACAAGTAGCGTGTCAGCATCATCAGGGTCTGTTTCCTTTGACGTGCAGGGTTCTGGAAATCGCTACTCTGGGAGGTTCTCCCTGCCTTCCCTCCAAGCACCAGCTCTCCTTTCTCTGGGTGCATCGGAGCTTGCTGAGATAAAATATTCTGCTTTAGGAAAAGACAGGACAGGTGAAGGGGTCACTTTACCCCTGGAGTCTTGGGGTGAGACTTGAAGGAGGCAAGTTCAAAGCCATTAGGCTACACTGGGCTCCTGAGTACAGATGGCGTGACTGTTTGGTGTTGGCTGAGTTCTCCCTGAGGCTGAGTCCCTATTCCTGTCCCAGCTTTGACTCATCTCGGCCATTATGAAGCCAGCAGGGGAACCAGCGATAGCTTGAGGATAGAGGAGTTTACAGGAGATTAGAAGTACTAGAAAGAACTTTCGTGGGAGAGAAATAAAGGCAATACATGTGAGACCCATTCCTTTGCATGAGGTCACAGAGGCAGGAAAATATGGCGGGATGATGACTGGGATGACTGTCCGTTTCGTCACTGTTCAGAGGGCGGCATTTGTGGGTGTCCAGGAAGGGCCGTTTGCTGGTCTTTCCGGCCAGGGGTGGGGAGGCTCCTCGCCCCTTGCAGCCGGCCAGGAGGCACTGTGAATCACAAGCTGTGACACCAGAGTCACAGGGAGTGACGTCAGTGGGAAGTGGATGGGCAGCCATTCATTCAGCAGGTATTTACAGAGCACCTTCTTTGAGCTGAGCACTGTGCTGGACACCCGGGGACGCCCTGATGAACGAGACAGACACAGTCTTTGTTGCTGCAGAGCGGATGGTCCAATAGGAGAAAGAAACATCAGACTCATACTTACACACGTGCTCGTTTAACTAGTTATGCTGAGTATACAGTGGAGGGGTATCATACAGATTTAGCGCAGTGTGCAAAAGTCACTCAGGCAGAGACCTAACGGGTGAGTCAAAGTTGCCAGATGGCGATGGTGGAGGACGGCGTGGCGTGCAGGTGAACAGGTGGATTCTCTCTTTGTGAATATCAGAGGTTTCCACGCTCCCTGCCCTTAAAATCTGGGACTTGGGATGCTAACACTTAGATGCCATGTTAATTGGAATACACACCCTCCTTTCCCCTTCCCAACCGTTTTATGGAGGAACTCGCAAACTGTGAAGTGGTCAAAAGACAGACAACATGAAAAAAAGTGTCCAGAAACTTCAGAGCTGCTTCATCAGTGTCTGATTCTCCTGGTGCGTCCACCCTGGCCGTAACCGTGGCACAAACGCTGCCCCGTCAGCAGGTCGTTGGGACAGTTTGGTTTTTTGTGTGTGTGGACACTTGGGTTGAACTCTCTAACAACCTCACCCTCTACTGCCAGGATAGTGGCCTCGGAGGCTGTTTAACAGTTATCATCGCAATGCCACAGAATGATCCAAGTAAGGGACAAGGCACATTTAGCTTTCTCTGCTATGCCATTTAAATTCTTGCATTGAAACAGTGGCACGAATAATATTTTTGATCCGTTTGGGAAGTGCTGTAGGGCATGTGCGTTGTACCAGAGAGTTTATAAAATGTGGGGACTCGGTGTTTTGCTGTTAAGCCCCCTGCAGGCTGGTGTGAAACCTTAGGGCACAAAAAAGCTACCTCTCACTTGAGTGTAGACACGTATTGTATCTCAAAGACTGCACACCTGGTATTTTGCCCACTCAGCTTGTCAGCCTCGAAGAGCTACGGGAGCTGGTCCAGCAGTAATTAATGCAAATGGGCTTATAGAGCCGTGTTTTCCACCGTGATTTCTGACATTTCTGTGCCTCAGAACTCTGCCTACTGTACGATAAATGCATTGTTATGCAAATTCCTGCCGTGGTACAGTCCCATCTCTTAGCGTGAGAGCATGGAACTTTTAATTATATGTCAGTGATTAAAACTTTCCAGTTCTTTCCAGATATATATGTTTTACTAGCTACCTTACATTGATGAAATACCAAATACTAATTACTGTTTTGGGCTGGGGAGGGGTCTGGAAAAAATGCAAATATAATCAGAAAGAGACAAATGCCAGCCAGCCATTTTCTAAGATAACTGGAAAAGAAATACTCATTTCTTGGACATTGTGGAGTCTTCAAATTGGTCATCTTTAATCCGTTCTCACAGCTGCTGTGACCAACGTCAGCCAGCAGAACCCACCTGCTCGGGCTGCCAGCCTGCAGAGCTTCTGTGCCCATGACCTGCGAAAAAATACCCAAGGGTCCAAAGTTACAGGACGCTTATTTTATTCATCTGCTACATCGTTTTAGGTTTAAAACTCCAGACACCTTGGGCATATTTCTGTTGCCTCATGACTTTGTTCCCATGAGTGGAATAACTTTATTAATAAGCCGCAATTAATTGATAGTTTTCGTCACATAGACTTTGGATGGTAGAGGAAACAGGGAATGAGCCTCGAAGTCAGACCCACTAATAGTCGTGAGAGCTTGATTCAATTACTTAACCTCTCTAACCTCGGATTCCTCATTGGGAAAAGAAGAATCACACCAGTATCATTCTGTAGTGATATTATTCACTAGCACAGAGCTTATAATCCACAGGTTCTAGACAAGTATTTGTGATGATTGAGTTAATATTGCTAGTAAGTACTGTTTTTGCATGCTTAGTGCCTGGCAGTATGCGAAGCACTTCTAATGCACCATGCCACTTTATTCTCACTATAGCCTTGCGGTAGCTACTGTTGTCAGCACTCACTTTACCCGGGAGGAAACAAAGGCTCAGGGAGGTTCAGTTACCTGCCCGAGGTCACTCAGCTAAAGACACAGTAGAGCTGGGGGTCCCGGCCTTAAACAGATATGCTAGTGTATGCTAATCACCCTCCCCATCCTGTCTTTACTTCCACCTCCAACTTAAAAATAACTTATAACCACAGCTCTGTTTTGTAGTGGCTCCTGTTTCCATTGTGAGTTATCATTTACCAAGTTAGTAATTAGTTTACATGCTGAAAAAAATTATAGATGAATAGTATCATAAAGATGATCATAACATAATCTGCTTTAAAAAAGGTTGTAACCTTTATATACAATTTTATATAATTATATAAATGTAAATATAATATATAAATATAATACAAATATATGTAATATATATCAATACAATATATAAATATAAATAATATAAATATAATAAATATAATTTTATGTAATTTTGTAAAATTACATTACAAGTAACCCTTACAGGTCAGTGCAAAAAAAAGTAACAAAAAGACTTGCCCAACACTCCACAAAAGAAAAAAATCGAATGTCCAATACACTTAAATACACTTATGAAAAGGGTGCTAAACTTCATCAGTGACCAGGAGAAGGCAGTTTAAATCACATGAGTTGTGTATGCATCACAATGGCAACATTTTCAAATCTGACCTTCCAAAGTGTTGGTGAAGAGGGTGTGCGTGAAGAACACGGACACAGTCCTGCCAGGGAAACAGGGGAATGGGCACAGCCACTTTGGAAAACAAGGCAGTGTTGCCTACTAAAGTTCACTTATGCCTTAACTGAAGAATTCTGCTTGTTGGTACATGAGAATGCATCTACAAATGTGTCAGGAGACATGGACAAGCAAAGTTAGAGAACTGCTTATAATTGCTCAAGACTGGAAGTGGAAGCAACTCAATTTTCCATCAACGGTAGAATAAGCCAACACGTTGTGATACATGCGTGCAACAGAATGCCGTTTGGCAATGACGCGACCTAGCGCTGCACGCTGTAATGCTGGGTGAGAATGAGTGCAATGTTTAGTAAAGAGTGGTAGGCAGCAGAATGCGTGCGGTGTGATTTCACTGATACAACAACACATTGATTGTTAGTGTAGAGAAGGGCAGCAGATTTCTGTGGGTTAATCTTTATCCTGCTACCTTGCTGAATTCGTTTATCAGTTCTAGTAGTCTTTTATAAGGAGTCCTTAGGTTTTCTGTGTATAGTATCATTTCGTCTGCATATAATGACAGTTTTACCTCTTTCCTTCCAATTTGGATATCTTTTATTTCTTTTTCTTGTCTGATTGCTGTGGCTAGGACTTCCAATACAAAGTTGAATAGAAGTCGTGGGAGTGGGCAATCTTGATCTGTCATTTTAGCCAGAGAACTTAGTTTAAACTATGAACAATATGAGCCACAAACACTTTAACTTCCTGTTTGCTTTCTCTTTTTTTCATTAGTCATCATTTCCATTCATTCAACCTCAATCAGCTTCCCATTTATAAAAAAGAAAGTAATATGTGTATATATTGCTTATATAAATAAGTCCACTGTTCAATTAAATGCTTGTTGTGATATCACAATCACATTTAATTGAACGTGGACTTATTAGCCTTAAATTGGATTTCTGAGGGAGGGGAACTGGATGAGAGTACTTGCCTTGCTCTGATGCAGTTGGAGATTATAGAGGGCAAGAAGCAAGGAAGGCTGGACTCAAGCCACCCCTCCGCCACTGTCCCCGGATGCGCTGTACCTTTGCACACGTCCCATCCTTGTTGTGCCCTTTCCTTCTTGGTGATAGTTCTGCATGGTTCACACCTCAGCTCAGACTTAGCCTTCCTGGCTCCTCCTCTGAGCTCCCAGAGAAATCTTTATCCAGACCTCTGTTTCATTATCTTATCACTACTTATTTACATGTCCCAATAATTGGTGAATTTCTGGAGATAAGGATTTTGTCTTTCACCATGGACTCTCAGCAGCTAATACCATATCAACTATAGTGGAGCCCTGCCCCCTATAAAAACATATGGTGAATGAATAAGAGAATGCTTTGGATTTTTCAAGGAATAAATAGTTCAGAAAATAAGAAAGGGATGATGCAGCCTTTAGAATAAAACTGCAGGAAACTAACATGTGGGCACTTATCTGATACTAGACCATGTTAGGGATTTTTTATTTATATAGGGAAAATGTTAGCTCTAAAAAGCACAAATTTGTTGTGTTCTTGAGTTAATGTGAGAGTAAATTATTGGGTGGAATGAGACAAATAATCCAGACCATTTCCTTCATTTTGGCTTACCTAACTAAAAAAACCGCCACAATGAATAAAGCCCGAATATCTATTTGAGTAGTTTCAAAAACACAAAGTGCTTTTCCCACCACGACTTACTTATCCACATTTTCTCAGTGCCTAATAGATCACACAGTGTCTTGATTCCCCATGAGAACTGGATTATTTTCCTCCCACAAAACCATCATATGCAGAGCTTTTCTCATTTTGTTTCTAGCAGTGTGTAAAGTGATTTCTCATTACTTGCTTATGAGACGCCTGTTTATTATGTCTGGGAGAGAGAGTCACTGGGGAAGATGTGAAAAGACGACAGTATGTTCCAAACTGTCAGGAATTCACTTAATCTCAAGGTTGACTTCATTTTCCACAGAGGAAGACCATCATTAGTACCAGTAACCAACTCATTTGTTTACAAATATTTACTAAGTGGGTGGTTCTCGTGAGATGTAGGTCTTCCGTAGAAAGTTGTGCTCAGAAAGCGGGGTATGTGAACTTCAGAGGTGGAGTTCTAGGTGGTGGCAAGGTCCAGGATGGTACGCAGGTGTCCTGAGTAAAGGTGCCTGGCCAGAGTAGCAGATGTCGAAGTACTGAAAGGCTGGGACGTCAGATGAGTTATGCATGGGGTCATTGTCACTTACCAGGGTGATGGCAGGACCTGGGATAAAGAGGAAGGCCACGCCTAGGGGTAAGGGAGGGACAGTAACTACGCCGTGGGTGACTGCAGGGAACAGTGTTAGAGTACGCCAGCCTTAAGTTTGGGACCTCAAAGGAAGAGGAGTTTTACACAAACATGGGGGCTTCACGTTCTAGTGGGGTATTAGGTAGTTTGAAAGAGATCTCCTGACTTGAGAATAAGTTGGGTGAGGAGCAGAAGGACAGTGGCCATCATTTGAGAAGGTTGCTCTGAAAGCTTGAGGATGAAGGTGGGAGACAGAGGTTATTTACCAAAGGAGTAAGGAGTTCCATGTGGTGTGGGCTAATAGAGAGAGGAAGCTTAGGGCCAGGGATGGAAAGAATGCTGGGATTCACTGGCCTTCAACTTTAGAAAACAAATGCCTTGAGCAAGGTCACAGCACCAAACAGAAGACCTTCAGCGTCTGTGTTCTCCCACCCTCTCCCCCCAGCTCTGCTCTGAGCGTTCCCACCCTGCCCTCTCCTACTTCCCTTTAAACCCTCCAGTGGAGTCAGACACCCCTGGATTCACTGTGCTTCCTACTAAAAGCAGGCAAGAGGTCTTACTGTGTATCGGGACTCACTGAGGCCACTGTGCAGTGAAATGCAAGCTAAAATGAGGTGTCATCAAGAATGTTTTACATCTCTTGGCCCTTCTTTCCCCTCAGTTGGCTTCTTTTTCGCAAAGGCTCCACGTTAAGACTTACATCTCACCAGCTTAGGCATCTATCAGAAAAATAATTCTTTTCTAATCATTCCAGCAAAATTCTCAAGGTAGGGCTCTCATTATCCCAACTTGGGTCTTGTGTTCATTCCCGAACCAACGTGCTCTGTCACACTGGTGTGATGCAGAGCTCTGATTGGGCAGGCTTGGTTCACATGCCCACCTCCAGGTCTAGGTGGGTCAGTCCCACCCAACCATGTGGGCCAAAAGGAGGGAAGGGTTGGTTCCCCAAAGGTCAGCACTGGTGCTGTTAAAAGAAGCTGGTCAGGCCAAACAAGAGACATCCACTAGAGGCATATCGTCTACACCGGGTGAAATAAGATAGGCAAGGCTGAATGGAGTCTAAGGAGTTCAAGAGGATTCGATGAAATTAGGAAAATCTTCCTAAATAAGTGACAGACTCTGAGGACTAATATAGGCCAAACACTTAGTGCCTTTTTGGCAAGCAAAAAGAGGTTCTTCTTCTTCATCTTCGTCTTCATCTTCGTCTCCATCTCCATCTCCTCCTCCTTCTTCTTCCCCTCCTTCTTCCTCCTCCTCCTCCTTTTTTTTTTATTTGTTTTGTTCAGTTAGACAAAGAAGGTGTGATGGGCTAAATACTAGCCCCCAAATACACCCATGTACTAATCACTGGGACCAATGAATGTTATCTTATATGGCTAAAAGGACTTTCCCAGTGGGATTAAGTTAAAGGTCTTGAGATGGGGAGATTGTCCTGAATTATCCAGACAGACCCAGTGTATCACAAGGGTCCTTCTAAGAGAAAGGCAGGAAGAGTTGGAGCAGAAGGAGATATGATGTTGGAAGCAGAGATCGGAGTGATGTGCCTTGAAGACCGAGGAAGGGGCCACAGCCAAGGAAGGCTGGAAGCAGAAAAAAGCAAGGAAATGGATCCTCCCTGGGAACCTCCAGAAGGAACCAGCCCTGCTGACACATGGCCCATGAGACTGATTTCATACTTCTGACCCCTACCCCCCAAGAACTATAAGAGAATGCATTTGTGTTGTTTTTCACCACTGAGATCATGATCATTTGTTCCAATGGCAACAAACAAGTCTTCAGAGAGGGGAGGAGCTGAATTTGATGGCGATGAGGGGTGGGTCATGCAGACAAGGGAAAGATGGAGCCTTGCAGCCTAAGGGACAGCACAGGTGGTGTTACGGAGCATCACACAGAGACCATGATGTCACCTAGAGGTTGTCGTTCCACAACACACAATTGGGGCTTCCTACTGAAGACCAGGAAAAGCTTTGGAAAAACTTCTAAAAGGAAAGCTGTGTGATTTGAAAGGTCATTCTGGCAGCTTTAGGAGGGTGAGTTGGCTAAGGATGGAGAAGGTGAGAAACAGAGAAATGACTCAGGAGACTTTCTTGGTTGTCCCAGCAAGAAATGAGGATGATTTGGCTGCAGGAAACTGAGGATGGATAAAAGGCCAGATTCAGGAACCACTGACAAGGTAGAATTAGAAGGACTTAGTGACTGACTAGATGTGAGAGGGTGAGGAAGACGATTCTCTGGCTTCTGGTTTTAGTGACGAAGGGGACAATTGACCAGGAAAGAAAATATGGGAAGAGGAGACGGTTTGAGAGGAAGAAAATTTGTTCCATTTGGGGCACGGTGATCTGGCCGTCCAGTAGGTAAGTGGTTATGTCTAGTCGGCAGCTAAAAGTAGGCCTGGGTCTCAGGAGAGAGGTCTGTGCTTATCTGGATTGGAAATAATGGGTTTTATAGTCATCAGTGTGTACAGCTCGGTGGTGTAAGCATGCTGAGTGGACTAGCTCATCCAGAAGAGTGAGTGGGAGAAGGTGGAAGCAGAATCCCGGGGCAGCTGTACGAGGTGTGGGGAAGGGAGGAAGCAGCAGCAAGAGAGACGCGGGGAGAGCAGCCGGAGGGGCAGCAGGAAAACCACGAGGCCAACACGCATTGCTGCAGCTCTCGGGGGTCTTAGAGTTAGATGAAAGTTTATGATGTACTTGAAAACACTTAAGCTGAGTCTAGATTGCAGGAAAACTGCAAAAAGAACTGTAAGTCTTGGCTGATTGCCCTCACTGTCTGTGCCATCCAAAACTCCCAGAACCACGCAGGAAGTTTCTGGGCAGCACTATGCTCCTAGGAGGAGGGAGATGGTGAAACTTTCAATCAAAATTATTATTGTAGAGGTGGTTGCACTAGGCTGGCTTCTCTCTTTATCCTTTCATAGAGCAGACAGATTGGTTTCAGTCTGACTTTGGTTTCATGCCTTTTGTTGTGTATTTTTTATTACAAAAGTAATGTGTGTGATCATTATTAAAAGACAGAAATAATGCAAAAGCAAAAAAAGTAAAATCCAGTCGATCCTATTGCTTGGAAGTAACCCTTATTAAAAATATTTTAAAATTAGTAAAAGATCTTTCAGAATTTTTTTGTATATTTACAATTAGAATACAGATAATACTTTGTGTCATAAAAATGGGATAATAACTGCACATACTGTTCAACAACTAGCTTTGTAATTTATGTCTCATGGACATCTTTCCATGCAGGTAGAATACAGAGCAACCTTGTTCTTTTTAATGGCGCCATCGTACTCCATTGATGGATATACCATAGTTTATTCAACCCTTCCCCAGTGTGCACTTTGGGTATTTGCACTTCTTTATTATTGCGGATAATGGAGGAAGTGCCTTTGAACGTACATCTTTTCACACTTGTTGAAGTCTTCCGAAGAGAGATCAGTAAATGTGGAATTGCTGGGTCAAGTCTATCAATATTTAAAATTTTTGATAGAAGCTGCCAAATAGCAGTCCATGACGGCTGGATGGAAAATACTGAAACTCTGGATAAATATTTATGCTTAGTTTTCCTTTAAAGTGTTGTGTTTAGTGCAGACTTTGGCCCTTAACACTTCCCTCCTGAGCTCCTGAGAACCTGGGGGCCTTTCCGTATTTGTTGATACCTAAAACCTGGGCAAAGGGAGGGAAGAGAAGAGTCAGATGAGCCGTAAGTTGGATGCCCTGTAGGGCGGGTATGGCTTCAGTGGGGCGGAGTGGTGACTGGGCTTTTAGGACCCCGAGGATGCAGCCTTCTGTATCCCCCAAGTGCCTGGAAAGGAGCCCAGTGGGAGAGGGGGACAGTGGGGCACTGACTGAATGGCCACACCGTCGGGGAGGGTGTGGCCCTCTGGTTGAAGTTTATGTTCTAGTGGGGAAGGTAGACAGTAAACAAACAGATGAGTGTGTAACACGATTTGGGTGGTGGTCAGCGCTGGGAAGAATGAAGCAGGTGGCGGGAGGGCTCGTTTACCTAGAGCGTCAGGCACCACCTCCCGGAAGATTTTCATTTGTGCAGAGACCTGGAGGAGCAGATGAGTGAACCAAGCCCAGGGTCTTGGGGGGGCACGTTCTGTACAGAAGGAACTCACGCTAACTTGCCCAGAATGGGAGGAAGTGTAGCGTATTTGAGCATCAAGAAGGCTGGCAGTGTGGCTGGAGTGTGTGAGCAGGGCCAGAAGGGGTGTGTGTGTGTGTGTGTGTGTGTGTTTGTGTTAGTGGTTCTCCAGACCCACAGAACCAAAAGATTTATACATGCATATATTTCATACATTTTATATATAGGAAAGCATGTCCAAAGGATATATATTAATATATTTATAATATAGAGTATATTTATTATAAATAAATAGTCAATATATAAAGAGATTTAGCATGAGGATTTGGCTCACGTGCTTCTGGAGGCTGAGAAGTCCCGAGACCTGCAGTCCGCAGGCTGGAGACCCAGGACAGCCGGTGGTTTAAGTTCTAGCGCAAGGGCAGGAGGAGGCTGACGTCCCAGCTCAAACTGTCAGACAGGTGACATTCCTTCCTGCTCATCCTTTTGTTCTACTCAGGCCTTCAGCAGATTGTCGGAGGCCCCCTCCTGGGCGGGAAGGGCAATCTGCTTTACTCAGTCTGCTGATTCAAACGTGCGTCTCATCTAGAATGACGTTTGACCAAATATCTGAGCAACCATAGCCCCGTCAAGTTGACACATAAAATGAACTATCACCAGTGTCTGTGATGTAGCATGGGGACCAATTTATCTGGGGCTGCCAGAGAGGGTGCTGTAGGAGGGCGGGAGAGGGAGCCAGGCAGGTGGGAGGCTGGAGAAGGGGGAGGAAGGGGGGTGGCGACAGGGCCCTGAGAGGCAGTGCAAGGAGGGAGGTGGTCAGACCCGGGAGGTGTTCTCAGAGGAGATCCAGCAAGCTCTTCTGATGGGCTGAATTGGGGGCGGGGGGAGCAAAGAGATGAATCAAGATGACCCAAACAGTGAGTTCACTAAGGAAAGATGAAAAGGCAGAACAGTGGGGACTTACAGAATTAGCAAAGACATAAAAAAAGAAATATGCATATAAAGTTGGAAGAATTAATAAATATTTAGGTTTCAACAGAATATGGGGTATTTGGTGAAATGTTGGTGTGTGTTTGGCCCGAGCACAGTGAGTGAAAGGTGGGGCCGTTTACTGAGATGTGGAAGACTCCAGGTATGTTCACTAAATACATGAAGCATCTCGAGAGTAGGAGGAAAAAGAGTGCAGAGGGGAGATACAAAGGAGAATTTAGGCTTTAGAAGGGAAATCAACAAGACTAAAACAGTTTGTGCAAAGGCAATAAAGCAGAGAAGATGCTGGCAGGTGTGCAGAAGGAAGAGCAGAAGGCAGGTGCACAGTGTGGAGAGGGTGAGGCAGGGTGGGTGGTGTTGGGGGAAGCAGTAGCCCAGTCAGGCCAGAAAAGGAGAAGGAAAGAGAGGGAGACAGAATCCAAACACCTGCCTCCCGCTCCAGACCCTGGAATGATCCCTCCCACAGTCACACACAGACACACGTGTACACTTGCACGTACATGTACGTATAAATAATCTATAATAGTGCTTTTAAAGCTGGAAGGGAAAAGTTGACATATTTGAATGCGTTAAAATTTTAAAACTATAGTACAATGAAAGGTTCTATAAATAAGTTGTAAAAAGTGAAAGGCTGAAAAATATCATTTACGCAGCAGGCAAAGGCTTAATATCCAGAAGAAGTGAAGAGTTCTTATACAGCAATAAGAAAAATGGCCAAAGGGTTTAATTAGGTGATTTTCCAATAAAGAAATGCACATGACTAATATGGAAAGAATAAGTGTCTGGCAAAAATTAAAATGATGGAGACTTCAGGGGGCATGGGCATGTGGAAAGAACTGGCCTCACGTGCTTGGTTGGAAGTGTAAATTAGTAGCTCTTTTTGGGGGACAACTGGGCTGTGTCTGGCAATATTGCAAATGGGCAGACTCTTAATCCAGCAAAACACGTCTATGCGTTCATCCTGTGAAGACACTGGTGCATGTGTACAAAGAAGCAAGCAGGAGAATGTTTATTGTAGCGCATTTAGCTATGTTAACAGCTAAAACTTGCAGACAACCTAAATGTTCATCAGCAGGAGGATGGGTAAATAAATTATGTGTATCTTCGCCCATTAACATGGTGTGGCACTTTTTAAAAAAGATGTATAAATACACTGATATGAAAAAAATCTTGAAAAGTGTGGGTAGGTAAAAAAGAAATTGCAGTGTGTGATTTATTTAGCTAATGAAAAGCTGTGTTTGTATTTATGTAGATACATTTATAAATACCTAGAAAAAGGTCTGGAAGAATAAATGCCAAATTGCTGGCAGTGGTTATCTCTGGAAGAGGAGCGAGGTTGCAGGGAGTGGGGGCAAAGTGGGATGTTTGCGTTCTGCATCGAAGGAACCACCGCCATCACCAAAGTTTATTTTTGACACGACACAATAAACTGGGTTGAAGTGGAGACAGGTCTAGGTACACCCAGGTCTGTGTTACTTCTCTGATCTTCCACCCACGGTTCTTTGACGTTCTGATGAAGGTGATGTGGAGGTGAGGGTCTGTGCCCAGCACACAAGGGAGAAACAGGGCTGTGCCTCGCATGCCCCGGAGCACGACTGAGGAGCTTCCACGTGGCGTTCTGCACTCAGGTTGTCCCATTCTGGGGCAGCGGGCTCTGCCAGCAGGTCCCGCAAAGCTCAGCCGCAGCGGAGAGAGCGCTCAGAGGCGCTCCAGGTCACCTCGATGGACCAGCTGCGTGGAAGTTAATTAGAGGCAGGCCATGTCCCCGGGGGCTCCGTTCTCGTGATGCTGGAGTCATTAGCAGTTAGACTCAGCTAAAGCTTCCTTCTCGTCTTCTGAAAACTTGTTTTGGCAGAAGGACGCCGGCAGACTGAATTGGTGGCCAAGGATAGTACAATTTTAATTCCCAGAGAGTTTGTCAGGGCCATGGGGGTGCAGTGACCTCCGGAGACAGGGGTGGTTTTCATTAAATCAGAGACAGCAGTGTGCTTATTCGCCTGACCACTCACGATGAAATTCCCTTTGCTGTAAATAAATGTGGCATTCCCGAAGCACAGGGGGTGGTGACTATAGCAACAAATCACCCAAATATTATTTTGTTCTGTGCGCCTTTTGTTAAGCCTCTCTTTCCACAAACAATTTGTGTTAAGTATTTCGACTGTAACTCGCTCTCTTTCTTTCTTTCTCTCTTTTTAAACTATATATAGGAACAAAGAAAGAAGTACAAAAAGATCAAGATGCTAATAAACCTGCAGTTTCATCTCCTAAGAGAACAGCGGCTTCAGCCACCAAGCTTCATTCGCCAGGTATTTAAGAAATGTGAGCTGTGTTATTTGAGAAGACTTGAACTGGGAATTTACTTTGTTCAGATGTCATCAATGGAGTAACGCCAGCCCATGTGGTGTGTGCGACTGTCCCGGGGCTTGACGTACACATACTGATGTGTTCTGACTCCAGCTGAAATGAACTAGCTGTTGGCATCATTTTGTCTTAAAAAACAAAACGTTATTGTGCTCCATTTAAGTGGTAGAATCTTCTCCGTGTGGGAGTATCTGCTATTTCAACAGCGTGTAAAATAATTTATAATTGAAAAATAGACTTTGGAGCTATAACCTCAGGAGATAATATTTTCTAAAAAGAGAAACCGTGGATTATCAATACTTGTTTTTTTATTTATTTACAATTCAGATATGGATAAGCCACATAAATGTCACACGAAAGTTGAAAATTATTTATTATGAAAATTCATATCGTAAGGCATCAACCCCTTTGTAGAATGGAATGCAGTATAACCTCAGAGCATTCTCTTTAAGCACAAAAATAGTAGCAACAATAGCAGCTAATGTTTGAGTTCCTCTTGTTCACCAGGTTCTCTCCTAAGCTCTTTAAATGTATTCATTTATTTAACGCCTACAGTAACTGGGAGACAGGTACGATTATTGCCTTTCCTTTATGTGTGAGGAAATTGAGGCACAGAGATTTTCATTAATTTGCCCAAAGTCACAGGAAACTAGTAGTAGTCTTGGTTTGAACGCAGGTACTCTGAATCCCATGGCCGCACCCTGGGGTGCTGTCCAGCACCATCCACTGCCCGCCTCCTGCAGAGGCCATGCGCTGTTCCTTGTCTCATCCCTGTGACATTGGACATTATTGATAGCTTCCTTTCTGAAACCTTCCTTGGTAGCTTCAGATGAAAAGATAAATTTGAACCATCTTACTCCATCTTGGCCAGAAGCAGCATAATTTTTAATATAAAAATTTAGCAATTGCAGTAACACTATTAAACCACGATTGTTTCACCCTTGGAGAAGGGAGATGTTCATATCTACCTTGATAACTAGCACCTCTACTTTTTGTACATAATAAAGAAATTTCCTGAAGATGAGACAATTTTACATCAGTTTTTGTCTAGAGGGTGGGTTAGAGTAACACATCTTTTCATAGTCAGCTTTGGAAAGGCTGGTTTGTTCCTATGTTTTTCTGTTTTCCTATCCATCAAAATAGGAAGGAACCTGCTCTGTCTTTGGAATGGGAAAGGCAGACCTCTCCTTTCTAGAAAACTTAGTATATGGCCAGGTGCTGCCCCGTTTGGTAACTCCTGCCCTCACCCCTGCTCAGTGCTGGCTGGAAGGAAATCTCCTCCCCTCGTGCCGTCTGTTCTTCACTCCTCCTCCCACACCCCTCCCCTCCCCGCCGGCTAGGCAACCCAGGCAAACAAGTGCCAGTGCTAAATCAGAAGTACTAAGTACTAAGTGTGCTGCTGGGCAGAATTTTCTGAAATTTAGATCAGTTTAAGAAAAATAAAAGCCTGCCCGAGACCGCAGAGAACTCGGCACGTGTGCTCCCTGCCAGTCTGCAGGGAACAGACCTCCTCTCGGCTACGACGTTGACCAAACTCATGAAGTGCTTTTCCTTAAACTGGAGGCCTATCAAAGTTGTGTCCTTTCATTCTTTTCTTTCCTGTTTACAAGTGTTAAGGTCGTGGGCCTTCTCTGAGGTTGTAAATATGCAGGTCCTGATGCTGCACAGTTTGCTTGTGATCATGTCAGATGAGCTTCCAGCTTTAAAATTAAGCCACGCTCTAATATCCATCAGAATCCTCTGGATGGTGACCAGATGACTGCAGATGAATTTTTAATGCCCTCTTTCCATTTTTAAGGGCTGCATTCTTCCTGATGCTCAGCCTTTGCACGCAAGCACATTTATACGGCTACTGGCTCTTTCCTTTGAGCCTCTGGCTGTCGCTGGGATCGTCATAGATACCCTCTGCCCCCAGTCAGATTACACTGCCAGTAGGATGGTCAAAGAGAAACTGTGACTGGAGCAGGACCGAGACGAAGGGAAGGCGTTCTAGATGTAGGTCTGCCCCCAGACCTGGGAGACCTGGCGGAGATGCTGCAGGGTAGATTGGTGGTGCTCCAGTGGTGACACCCCTGGAGAGGGGTCAGAAAACCTGAAAGCCAGATGCAGCTGGGCCCCTCCTGACACCAGCTTGCCTCCAGGCAAGGGCGGGCCTTCTTCCTTTGCATGTCCGCTGGTCTCCCACACGTCATTCACAGAGCCGTGCTCAGTAAAAGTTGTTAGATATTTTGATCCCCCACAGAACACATGACATGAAGTGCACGTGTGAAATCAGCTCTGTCTGAAGGCCATGGCAAGACACTGTCTAGGTATTTCTGTTCATACAGTTCACACTGAACACCTGCACTGGGATGAGTCTCATTAATAGTTGAGAGGTTTATAGGGCCAGAGAGTTAAAAAAAAACAACAACAAACTAGTACCTTTACTCTTTCACTTCATTTGAAAACGCCGCAGCCATCACTAATCCCCTTTGTGAAGGTCTGTATTCATTAATAGCAGTTTCCTGGTTTAACTGGATGGAAATCAGGATATTGCAGGGGACCAGAGCTTTGATTTTTGTGGAAAGAGACTTAACAGAGTCTGCCTGGCTGCAGAGAAGTCAGTAGCATGCCTGCCTGCTTTGAACCTTCGAGCTCTACAGAGGCAATATGGACACCACAAAGAACAGGGAAGGAGGAAATAAAATCTTCCAGCACCTGGAAGTGTCCTCAGGGGACATGGCATTCCCCTCATTTAAAGTGTGCATGGTGGCTCTTCCAGAGAAATATGGGTGTGAGAGGTCAGAAGTGAGTGACCATCACTACCAACATCCCAGTGCTGACCGTGCTCTCTACGAGTTCCACGTGATCATGGGCATCTGGAACTTTCTGTGGCATGGTCCCATTAACCCCTTACTTCCTAAGAAAGTTTGTATTTTAGCTTCATTATGTGCTGGCTTTTAAGAGAAAACAGTAGGAGCAAGCAAAATCCTTTTTAAGAATGAAATAATGCCATTTGCAGCAACATGGATGGACCTAGAGATTATCATACTAAGTGAAGTAAGTCAGACAGAGGAAGACAAATGTCATGTGATATCACTTATACATGGAATCTAAGAAAATGAGATAAATGAACTTATTTACAAAATAGAGACTCACAGACATAGAAAACAAACTTATGATTACGGGGGGAAGGGCCAGGGAAGGATAAATTAGGAGTTCAGGATTTGCAGATACACATGAGTATATATAAAATAGATCAACAACGAGGTCCTACGTACAGTACAGGGAACTATATTCACTATCTTGTAATGGCCTATAATGGAAAAGAATATATATATATATACATATAACTGAATCACTATGCTATACCCCAGAAACTAGCACAACATAGAAAATCAACTATACTTCAATAAAAAAATTTTTTAATTTTTGAAATCCTTTTAAATTTTTAATCAACCAGGTGAAGCTGGCTGTGTGTCACTCATTTTCTTTTGACGTAGGCTCTCCATCCCCGGGAGATGAGCCTGGTCCTCATGGACCGTCCTGGGCGTGGTCTGACACGGGGGCGGGCAGGAGAGTACGTGACAGGACGCTACCGCAGGGACTTAACCGCAGACGTACTTGACGAAATTGACAGCACAGGGAAGGATACAGGTTTTAGTGAGAACCAGCCCTCTGCTGCTGACAGCTGGGTAGTGATTCGTCCTAGGCAGAGTTACGCTTGATATATTCAGCAAGATGGCAGGAGCCTTTTCAGCCGAAAGCCACAGAGGACTCCACAACCAACCGTGTTTCTCCTCGTTTGCTTCCTGGAGTCTTAGCACTGGGGCCTGAGGGTTGACCTGTGCTGCGACCAACTGTGCAGCCAACCAGGAGTCCCACACAAGGGCTGGTTTCATCAGGTGGTTTGGTAGTTTGGTGTGTTAATACCGAAAGCTGATGTTCTCAGGGGGGCCTCTGTCCTGGCTCAGAACATCACTTTGGTGGCCCCAGGAATAGAAATGTAGACTGAGTGTACTAGAGTTCAGTAGAACACTGGACTTCTGAGTGTGTGAATAAAAGCAATTTAATAATAACACAGTATCAAAGTAAACACCAAAAATAGAATTTCACCAAATTAAATTGTCTGTTTCCCATTGAGTATAATTGCTAACCTAAAAATAATAATGATGATAATAGTAATAATAATAATAATGGAAGATAAATCTGACAGCCCAAAATACACAACCATGTGAGCACTTACTAATATCCACAAGTGCAGAGGGGACTGTTTCTGCCCTAGATTGCAGTTAGCTTTAATTCACTGAGCTGGAAGTATGTTTTATTTAGTTAGTTAGTTTTAGATTTCTAAAGGAAGTGCCTTCTATTGTAATGGTGCCAGGCATTGGGTACCTCAACACATTAATTAAAATGCTGGAATGTTTTATAAAATCACCAGCCACAACAATAAAAAATCATGAAAGAAATCTACCTTGGGTCTTAGGCTATGTCTTACAATTTAATGCAGGCAGTAAAATCTCTCACATTTTGTTGGTAATTATTTTTCTTTTGTTTTCAATGTTGAGAGTGTTGGGATTAAGGACACATTAAGATTGATTTGCCTGCAACGTGCAAGTGAATTTTCTGGAATGTTTACTCCACTGTCATAAAGACAGTTCTAAAGAAACAGTAATTTCACAGTCTGCTATTCCACTAAGCCACACTAGTTTACGATGTCATACGTGAGGTTGCATTCTAATCTCTGATGATTTCTCAAAAGGAGGAAGATTTGATTAAAATTAGCATGGTTACCATTAAATCAATAATCAGATGCATTTAGATCAATTAACCATCTTTTTTCCCCTTAAAAGATGAGGCCAGTTGTGTGTTCCAAGCCCATTACTCTACTGCATCTCGATGTATCAGGCACTGAAGAGGCCACCACTTTCTGATATGTTTTGTACGTTACTCCCTGATATTTTGGAGGCAAAGGTGGAGACAGAAGAACAGCTGAAACATTAAAATTTATTCGTGAGCGTGTGGGCAGTGTCCCTGTCATGTCCTCTGGGATGTGATCTACTTAAGCCACGGAAAGAATGTGCCTTGGGAATGGAAATCCATCTGTGGTCCACCGCAGAGGCTCTCAGTGGGTCAGGTCGGCCTGAGCCTCAGGCTAGAAGGACAGCAGATCCCAGAAAGACTTGCTCATCCGAGGGTCCGTGACCGTGATGCAGGGCTGGTCTCTGAGCTCTTTCCTGGGGCCCGGCCTTTCCTCCTTCGTGCTTCAGCCTAGTAATCACCTCCCCTTAAAGCCTCCTCAACACTGGGCAGGGTTTCTGGTTCTTTCCTCTGTGTCCCCTCTCACTCCCCGACACACACCTGTAACGTTTGCCTGGTAGGAGCCAGACCTCAGAGGCTTCTGGGCCGTCGTGAGGGATGGGCACCTTCTTCCTGCAGTGGGGCATACGGAGGGGTCCGTGCAGCTCCCAGGCTCTTTTGTGTTTGTAAAGATCACTCTGCTGCTGTGCAGCGAAGATGCTAGAAGCAGGGCTCCCATAAGAAGGTGAGGGGTTATGGTGGCTGGGACTGGACCTTGAGCCGTGGAGGTGGCGTGAGTGGCCACACGATGGGGTACATTTGGGAGGACGTTGATACTGTAGGAATTTAAAGCCAGAAGTATATTCAATATCTTGTAGTAGCTTATGGTGAAAAAGAATATGAAAATGAATATGTGTATATTCATGTATGACTGAAGAATTATGCTGTACACCAGAAATTGACACAACATTGTAAACTGACTGTATCTCAATTTAAAAAAAAAAGATTAAATAGGAAGATGTAGCAAAAAATAATAATTATAAAATAAAGTCAGAAGTCCCTGGAGCAGAGGCTATCAGAGGTGTGACTTGAACGTGACATTGAATAAAAGGTCACAGGAAGGGAGGGAAGGGTGTGTAAGCATCATCCCTGAGGCCCAATTAAAACTTTCCTCGGTTTTTAACTCTGACTTTGACCTGGATTGATTGATTGATTGATTGATTTCCCATTAGACATTTTCAAAGAGTAATCCTCTTGAAGAAAAAAAAAAAAAAAAACAACAAAACTGCTCCAGTCTCTCTAAGCAGACCCAGAAGTGTAGGATGCTGGAAGGCGCTGGGCAGCTTTGTCTGCTGCTTTTTCCAGGTGTGGAGTCCTGTCCTTCGAGCCACATAAATAGAACATGTGAAGTCGCTGTTTTGGGGGGCGGGGTGGAACACCTAACGTGACCGATAACGGGTGGCTGCCTCTCAGCCCCTGGGGGAGGCTGTAAGAAGGCGCGCGCGGCCCGCTTGGGCTGCCGGTGTTTTCACAGCGCCCGTTCTTTCGTTCTAGGACACCCCAAGCAGAGGACGGCGGCCCCCCGCAACGGCTTCCCCCCGAAGCCGGACCCGCAGGCGCGCGAGGCCGAGCGGCAGCTGGCGCAGCGGCTGAGGGAGCGCTGCGAGCGGCAGGCGCGGCAGCTGGGCCTGGCGCGGGCCGAGCTGCGGAGGGCGGCGCGCGGCTTCGAGGCGCTCGCCGTGTCCACCCAGCTCTTCTCCGGGAAGGTGAGGCCGCGTCGGGGAGCGCGGACCGGGCGGGGCCGCGGAGGGGCTGCCCGCGCGTGTGTGCGTCTTGGCTTGGGTCTGGGCCTGGAGAACCGGTTTGATTCTCAGGTCGGACGGCACCTCCGAGCGCACCGTATGGTGACTCGGGAGCCCGGGGTAGACGTGCGTGTGACAGACATTGGTCTGGGAAGAATGATTCAGAGCCTTGATCCTAAAAGGGAACATGATGTAAAAAAGACAGGAAAAGGTGGAAATGAACATTCTGAAGGGGAGGCCTTGGAAGCGAGTGGAGCATGTGACTGCTTGCTGCGTTTTAGACGTCAGATGGCCAGGTTCTGAAATTTCTGCCCTTTCAGCCCTAAGGGAGACAGGGCCTCAGTGCTGGTCCACTTTGGCTGGTGATGGGTCGCAGAAGGTGCCAGGCCTGGGTGACCTCAGGGCCACCCTCAGCACCAGGGGGCAGCACGCGGGGTCTGGGCGCCTGGGCTTCCTCGGTCTTCTGAAAACGCGGCGAGTCTTGGCATCCTCTCAGCCTGAGTGTCAGAGGCTCCTGACGCCGGATCTGTCACTGTCTGTGGTGGAGCTCAGCCTGCCCGCCTCTCGCCCTGGGAGGGAGGCTGGTGGAGCCCTGGCGCCTGACTTTGTGCGTTTGTGCTCCACCGCGAGGTCATCGGGTGTGTCTAGCGGGGAACAAGAACACTTACCTTTGAGGCTTAAATATTATGAATGAGCATATTAATAACCCATAAGGCATTTCGAGTTTCATGCATCTGGTATCTGTAAATGGGAGGAAGTGAAATGCTATATAAATGCTCCCAAACTAAGGAGATTAACTACATTTCTGGCTAAAGAAGAAAGTCAGAGGATGTCTGCTGCAGCATGTCCACTCATATTCTTTATCATCTGAACCTTAAAGTGTGGAGGACCCTCTGCCTTTTATGTTACCCTACAGCCTCCCCAGCCCACAGTATAGAGGCCTGAGCTGTCTTGTTCTGTTGCTGTTCCCTTTTTTGCTTAAAGCTTTTAGACCAAAGAGCTAATTACCAAATTATTGTTGTGGTGAAAAACAAGACAAATAGATTTCAGATTTTACCAATAGTTTCAGCCTCTTCCCTAATCAAAATGTTAATGGGCAGAAGACCTAAACAGACATTTCTCCAAAGAAGACATTCAGATGGCCAACAGGCACATGAAAAGATGCTCAACAGCGCCAATTATTAGAGAAATGCAGATCAAAACTACACTGAGGCATCACCTCACACAAGTCAGAATGGCCATCATCAAAAAGTCTACAAACAATAAATGCTAGAGAGGGTGTGGAGAAAAGGGAACCCTCCTACACTGTTGGTAGGAATGTAAATTTGTACAGTCACTATGGAAAACAGTATGGAGTCCTCAAAAAACTAAAAATAGAGTTATCATATGATCCAGCAATCTCTTTCCTGGGCATATTTGCAGAAAAGGCAAAAGCTCTAGTTTGAAAAGATAACATGCACCCCAGTGTTCACAGCAGCACTGTTTACAGTAGCCAAGACACAGAAGCAACCTAAATGTCTATTGATAGTTAAATGGATAAAGAGAATGTGGTATATATATAAAATGGAGTACCACTCAACCATGAAAAAGAATGAAATAATGCCATTTGCAGCAACATGGATGGACATTCTAAGTGAAGTAAGTCAGACAGAAAGATAAATATCATTTGATATCACTTATATGTGGAATCTAAGAACTATAATACAATATTATTTACAAAACAGAAACAGACTCACAAACATAGAAAAACCTATGATTACTAAGAGAGAAAGGGGAAATAGGGATAAATTAGAGATTTGGAATTAGCAGATACACACTACTATACATAAAATAGATAACAACAAGGACCTACTGTAGAGCACAGGGAACTATAGTCAGTATCTTGTAATGACCTCTAAAGGAAAAGAGTGAAAAAGAATATATGTATGTGTGTAACGGAATCACTTTGCTGTACACCTGGAACACTGTCAATCAACTACACTTCAGTTAAAAAATAAATAAATAAGTTCAAGTTATAACCAAAAAAAAAAAAAAAGTCAACACTAGTAATAAATGACCAGTTTGGATTTTACATCTTCCCTCTGGTCTAGTACCAGAGGAACCATTTGTGTCAACCTTGAACAGTGAGGTGCTGTGTTCCCACCCTGGTAAGAATTAAAATTACAAACACATTTTTGAGGTGCCCAAGGGGCTGGACTTGCCATGGTAAATACTGAACATTTTTCTTATTATAGAAAGAGTGGCTTTTTTTTGTTCTTTAGTTGGATGTATGTTTTCCACTGACTGTCGAGTCTTTAATAAAGAGAAGAAAGCAGGGTTTTGACTGCAGTTTGATGAGAACATTTACATTGTTACTCTGCCCGCTCTGGGGTTACCCCTTCCACACGTCATCCACAGTGCCGTAACAAATCCTTGATAAAGATGTCACGTGGGTAGATACGTCAGCAGACATCGACTTAACATATTGGTAACGTGCACTGTGTTTGCAAGTGGGGACTTTCGAACCCCTTTTATGGCATCGTGGCAGAGAAGAGAGTTCTTGAATTGAAGGTGCAGGTAGGTTCCCTGTAGTGATGTATTTCTGTGCCCCAGGAAAATTCCTGTTGACCCGTGGACAAGTTTTACTTCTCTGCAGCATACACATGGCTCTTAAATCAGAGGCCTAAAAGGGCCAGCCGGTGATTTGCAGGCATCTCCATCAGAGCTCCTTACTGACTGGAGCTGCTCTAGGCATGACATTTCAGCAAGGTGGGTGGTGGGCATGAGTTTCATTGTCTTTTCGGTAAATCACAACCGGGCAGTCCTCCCAAATGACCATGGCATTTCACCTCCTGCTCACAGTGTTGATTCCTCTGTCCTTCTGATCTCAACTTTCTCTCTACACAAACCCCAGAAGAAAAATTTGACTTTTCTTTAAGTCTGTAATTGAACATAAGTGCTTCCACTCAGGCTGGCATGTGGTTTAAGATGATTGATTTGAGAGTTTGCCAGGGATATCGAACCAGACCAGGAGGTGTGACATGAGTAGAGCACCAGGGGAAACAGAAGCCAAGCAGCCTGGGAACTTCCGATGGTGGAGCCCCCAGTACAAGGCCTCGTGATCGGAGATGCTCCACGTCACTCTTGTGGGAAGCCTGCGCATTCTTACTATATGTGAGAAATGGTCACAGCCAAGCCTGCCGGCTGTGCAGAGCGTGCCCTCCATAGCCAGCCTGAAAAGGCAGAATCTCTGCTCTTCTGCTTAGAAGACCCTGCTGGAACTCTACAGATTATCTTTTCTCTGCTGTAGCATGTTCGTCTGCAAAGCAGGGCATGGTGGAGAGAGAGTGCCATGCCAGCCAGGAGTCAGTCCACCTCCGCCTCCATCTCGCATGAGACTCTGAGTGAGTTACTGCCCCCCTTTGAGCCTCATCAGCATTACCAGTGGGACAGTACCCTTGCCCCGCTCCGCCTCCCGCTGCTGAGTCACCTCTGACCAGTTGTCTTTGAGTCTCAGTTGCCTCAATTTCAAATAGGATTGATAATAACGCTCCACAGAGTTATCGTGAGGATGCAGTGAATGCATGGGCAAAGGTACTCTGAATAAACATCCAATAAAACATTCTTTTTGAGTACAAGGAAATCTGGCAGATATTCTACTTTCAAGCAGAGTGGATAAGACATATAAGAGGAATGTAAAGCTAAAACACAGTACAGACTCCTCTTATTTCATTATACATAAAGGATTTGGTTTGGGGTGTACTTTAAGAATAGAAGTAATTTTCTAGTCCAGCTGTTCAGCTGCTTCTGTGTATTTTTTTCCAGAAGGTGCCGATGCCATTAAGCATGGGAAGGCACTAGAAAAAGGAATTAAGAGCCTAAATAAGAATCTTCCATTTCTGCCCAGGCTTCACAGCTCTTGGCATAGAGGCTGTGAAAGTCGTCAGCTGTGGTACAGCCTGAGCCCAGCGTCCGGGGATGCTAAGATGCCACATTTAGGTGCCAACACCAGCCTCACGCTTGTGCTGGTTCCCAGCGAGGCATGGTCCTCACCACAGGCCCGACAGCTTTGCTGAAATCCGTAAGCCCAGACCTCCGGGTGGTGTAGTAATAAGTGTGACTCTCGGGGACTCGCACTTCTCAGGGTCAAGTTGAATGATTCTGCTCTTTGCTGCCTTGTTCCCCTGGAACTGCTGCTCTTTAGCAGCCCCTGGTGGCCAGTCCAGGAAACGATCGAGAAGATGGGCCAGTTCAAAGCAGTGTGCCTCGCCCTGTAGCATCCAGTCTTACACAAGTGACATCAGAGGGTGTATTTATTTTCATTTTATTTTTAATCAGATTTATTATACGTATTCAATATTTTTTCCTATTGATTTGTTTCATTTTATCACTGACTTTACGTATGTGATAGATGATGGTTTTTAACTATTTTTTATTTATTATTAAATAGTTTAGGCATACAAGGCATGAAAATTAATGTCAAGCATTTGTGGACTTTCTAAACTTAATAGAAATTAATAATGCATCAGCCTCCTTCTCCTCAAAGTGTGTATATATATGAATATGTATTTTTACTTTGTGACCATTTATCACAAAAAATGTTTAATGCAGAAGTACAGAAAAAATAATACCCAAATACTCATCACTTATATTTAATACTTGCTAACACTCTTCCATATTTATGTTTTTGTTGTTAGTTTTGGGGTACACATTTTTAAATATAATTCATATATTTAGCTTCAACTTTTCATCTTCAATTCACCAAAGACAACATATTAGAAAGGGGTGGAGCCACAATACAAATGCAGGTCAGCCTGTATCCAACCTGTGTTTTCCCACAATATTTTGGTGCTTCCTCTCCCTCTCCCCCAGCCTTCAATGTTTCGATGTAGTTAAGGGGGAAAAAACTGTAATTGGGAAAAACCAAATGTGAAACAATAGTCTAAAAGTTGAGCACGTGCACAGAAGGCTAACAGAAAATGATCTAAGGTACTGTTCAGCTGGAAGCCATACAAAAGGGGTGTGCACAGGCCAAAGCCCATTTCTGTGAACAGGAAGAGAAGGGGGTGGCCAGAGCAGGACACTTGGAGGAGTGGAGATGGGGCCCTGGACAGGGTTTGGGTGAGTAAAGAGGAAGGGAAGAAACAGTGTGTGTGGGAAGGGGACGTTCACAGCCTGTTGTCTGCAGAGGGGTGTCCCCTCCCTAACTTTACGCTCTTGGTAAATCAGTTAATGATTTATGGGTGGAGATCGAGGGACTCAACTGTTCCTGGAAGTGCGATGGTTCCTCTATAAGAGACGGTGGCTTCTCTTGGTGGAGGTGGCCCAGATTCACCTTCCCTGCTCCGTAGCCCTTGTCTGGGTCCTTCTGTTCAGCAGGCTGTGTCTTAAAAGGGGAGGAGAGAAGAGACAGAAGTAGAAGCCTTTTGGAAAATAAATGCTTGCTTGCCTCAGCCGTTTAATCCATTCCGATTCTAAATGCAGGGAGCATCAGGAGGAAAGCCTGCCCTGGGGCTCCAAGAGCAGGAGAGAAGCCGTTGTGTCCAGCAGCCGGGGGCAGAGACGTTGCAGAGACGTCCCACTGGGGGGCGCTTCAGGGCAGTAATGACACCTGATCAAACTGAAAGCTGGTGGAGGGTATAGCTCAGTAGTACAGTGTGTGCCTAGCATGCACGAGGTCCTGGGTTCCATCTCCAGTACCTTCTCTAAAAAGAGATAAGTAAATAAACCTAATTACCTACCCCCCCAAAATTTTGAAAAACAGAACTGAAAACAGTAAACTCTCTGTTGCTCCCTAAGTTCTAAAAATGTCCATTTAAGTATAGTGCTTTGTGCACCTCCCCTCCCCCTTTATAAACAATGCCCTGTGATTATCTTGTCTTCCCTAAATTTTACCTGAAATAACTAAAGCCTTAGAGAAGATGTGTGCACCCACGTTGGCATTTCGGACAGTTCTTCAGCATGTAACCTGGTGGGGAGTTGGTGAGGTAGTAACCCAACCATTCCAATGATGGTTGTTGTAAAAGAACAGCATGTGTCACAAAGTCAGTGTGACCACAGTGCCTTTTGGAAGAACCGTGAGTGCTTGCTTTTACTCTTGGGAGTTTAGCTTAAGGAAATGTTTAGCCTAAACCCCAAAGATCAAAATATTCCCAATATCAGGGGATAGAACCACCACCATCACCACCCCAGCTGTGCCAAACAGCTCTTTGAAATAATAATAACTTTTGGCCTGGGGGCCAATAATGAAAAACATCATGGTAGGTAGAAAATAAAACTTAAAATTGCAGAGTCTTAGCTTTTATGGAAGATCTCCAAGAGTGGGGCCTCATAAGACCCAATTTCATTGATGATGATATAAATTTCATAATAAGGTGATTAAGAATAGATACTTGGCTAAGGTAGAATCTAACAGCCCCTACTCAGTTCATCTTTCTTACACTTTATCATAAACGATTTGTCTTTCTTTTCTTTCTTTTCTTTCTTCCTTCCTTCCTTCCTTCCTTTTCTCTCTTTCTTCCTTCCTTCCTTTCTTTCTCTTCCTTTCTTTTCTCTGGGACCTGGGTTGGGAGCCAGTGGCGGGGAGGGGGGGGCTCATTGGGATTTAAGGGGGGGGGTACAAGCTGCTCCAGGTGACAAATGGTAAACCGTACCCACCTCAGCCTCTGCAGCTCCCAGGTGGAAATCACAAAACCATGGAACGTTAAGTTAGCTTAGGACTTTATAGTGTTCATAGCTCAGAAATGCTTACAAGAGGTCACGGGTTCTCTTTTTCAGTATCTTCTCTGGAACTGCACACTTTGTGCATCAGTGAACCCTCAAGGTTCAGGTGCGGTGGACCTGTAGGGATGGGCATTTTTCCTCCAAAATTATACTTTTTTCAAATATCACCTGTCCCTTTGGAGTCTCATCCCACATTCCAGGAGTATCCTCTGTCTCTCCCATCCTCTCAGGAGTTTCCGATGGGAGGAGTTGCTTTTTTCACAGTTGCTTAAGGCTTTGAATTTCTACTTCTCTTAAATTAACTCAGCTTACGGGTCCTACCATTCTGCACGCAGCATCCCTCCACACCTGGCGTAGCCCTGCCCCCTTTGTTGATTTCCAAGACTCTTTGTGCTTTATGATGCTGGGGGCTCCATTAGGGATTTAAATTCGGGTTTGGAGGTCAGGAGAGAAAAAGGAAGCTCAAGGAAAGTAGACTTAGGAGTCATTTACTTAGAAGTGACATAAAAGGGATGAGACTGACAGGAGCATATGTACAGAGGAGGAAGGAGGACAGGACAGCACCTCTGTAGGGGCCAAGGAGGAGGAGAGGAAAAGAAAGAAAACACAGGCGATGCTGAGAAAGGTTGCTGAAAACAGGAGAGTCTTATCTCTAAGCAGCCAAACGAGGGAAGCATTTCTCAAGGTGGGAGTGATTTACAACAGCTGGTAGCAGACAGTGGATGACAAAGATACAGAATGAGGACATACCCTAGAGTTTGGCACTTTCAGAGGAGTACCTACAAACAGGTCGGGACCGCGAGATGCTCCTGGTTCCTTGGCAACCAAAGGCTGAGCAAAGTTTGGCCTCCCTCAGCCCACGGTGAAGCCAACACTTTTCCCCATGCGAAGTGGCAATGGTGACATCTACAGGGCATTGGCTGGAAATGAAAATCTGTGCCCCAGGAGAAGAGCGCTCGCCAAATAGTACCTTAAATTCCAGGGAGTTTCACAAAAAGCAAATGCTGCTTTTCTCCCCACGTTCACTAAAGTAGGAACGGCAGGTCTGCCTGTTCCGCAGATGTAACTGAAACTAGGCGTGAAATGAAAAATCACACAACTGCTTTCATTTCTCATTCGATTCCTGACAGTCAAAGTACCAAGACAGCAAGAGTGAGATTTATGTCGCACACTGCAAGAAGTTTGTGTGTAATTCATGAAAGCAATTATGTATCGCACAAACCTAAGATTCAAACCATCCATATCTGTAATTCTGGAGAGAGTGAGGGCCCATCACTTCTACTCTACCAGGAACAGAAAGAGAACATTTAAAATTGAAAAGTGTTGAGATTCTGACATAGCAGTGTTCTCTTGAAAACAGAGAATTATCGTAAGGATGGTGCTGACAAAAGAGATGAGAGGTGGTGACATTTCTCAGATTTTTCTTCTATAGCATTTACCCAATATTTCTTCATTTTGAAAAAAAAGTCAGGCCGGAAATATATATTTATTTTCTAAGCATAAAGGAGAAGAGGGGGGAAAAGAAACAAAGAATAAATGCAATGAATGGAAAAGTTACAAAGTTATTAATCCAACTGTATCAATAATCTCATTAAATATGAGTGGTCTAAACACACTAATTAAAAGACAGAGATAGTCAGAAAGGATTTTTTTTTAACCCAACTGTATTTTGTCCACAAGAAATACAATTTAAATACAAAGACTCTTACAAAAGTAAAGGGATGGAGTAAGATAAATCATGTTAACACTAATCCAAAGAAAGTTGGAGTAGTTACACTGATTTCAGACAAAGCAGACTTTGAAACAAGGCAGATCATCAGAGATAAAGAGGGACACTACATTATGAACAAAGGGGTCAGTTCAAAAGCCGTGAAGAGCGTGAAGGTAGTTATTGATATTTTAGGCTGACTGGATCCAGTGCCTCTATGACCAGATAATGCTCAGTTGTTACAGTCCTGAGAACTTTGTTTTCATCTCAAAAGCCTGCTGAAATGCATCCAGGATTTAGGGGGAAAAATAATTGTAAATGCCTGATGTGTCCTGGCCATGGCTATGCCCTTTGTATTTTTTATGTCCGTTGTCTCATTTAATCCTCATACTAAGCTTTTGATGCAGGGGTTTGTTGCCCATGTGATAGATAGCTCAGGTTGCTTTGATCAA
This sequence comes from Camelus dromedarius, assembly GCF_036321535.1. NCBI lineage: Eukaryota > Metazoa > Chordata > Mammalia > Artiodactyla > Camelidae > Camelus > Camelus dromedarius. The sequence continues at coordinate 65,806,144 of NC_087448.1, read as the reverse complement.
TAATACTTTGCTTATCATTTCATTCATCAGCTATTTAACAAGCACCCGCTAAGTCTCAGAATAATAAAGAAAATAAAAAATTGTTCTTGAAGATGTCCCTTCCAGAAAATCTCCAATATCCCAACTAGTCATTGCAAAGCATCTCATTTGGTCCTCTCAGCATTGCCAAAAGGCACACAGGCGAGCTCTTAGTACCTCCATTTCCCAGATCAGGAAACAGAGGCGGAAAAGTCCTTCCTGTCCTCAGGTCTGGTGGCTCGTAAGCCGTAGAACCGACACTCCAGCCTCTGCGTCTGGCGCTCCTGCTATTCTTCTATCCATGGTATTTTATTGACAAAGACATGAAATGACTTGTGGTGGTCAGAACGATCAAGAGGGGGGTTTTCCCCAGCAGCCTCGTAGCTGGATGAAGCCATGTGGAACATTTATTGCAGCCCCTGCCTGTGAGCAGGGCTGCATGGAAAGTGGCAGTCCCCCAGGTGCCATCGGGGTATTAACATGTGACCTTCCCTCCGGCAGTGTGAGTTTTTCTGCTTTGCTCCTCATCCCTGTGTCGGTCTAGCAACACCAACTGACCAAAATCTCCTTGCCAAATAGCATCTTGACCTTATACTGAGATGTCACACTTTGGTGACAGCCCATGGGGAACAGTGTTCAGTGGCTGCAGTGAAACACCGTGCCCTCCATTCAACAGTTGACGCCGTGTGTGAAGGAGGACTAGTACCTTACTGGTTTTTCTTGCCCTAAATTATCAAACCCTAGGCAACCAGTGTAGCTATGTTGAGATTAACTGTGAGGTTGGCCAGGAGCTCACTACTCTACCCAATTCCTGGGGACAGATGCCCACCCATGGAAGATAGCCCTCACTCCCCCGCACCCAGGACGAGCCATGAAACAGGAGGCTGTTGAGAGCCACACAAGGCTATGCTGCCCAACGAAAGTAAAGGCCTGAGTAATTTTTCAGAACTGAGGTCTTCAGAATATTTTCTTCTATCTGTATAGATTTTTTTTCTTTTTGGGAACTTAAGGTATATTATTGACAATGAGCAGCTCCTCATAATAGTCATTTCTTATGTGAAAACCCAACACACAAACTGAGCAAGGTCCCCAAGATGCCGGTTGGTTGAATTCTGGTCCTGGGTGAGACGGAGGAGCACATGCTCTCTCTCGCACTGATTGCAGCTGCAGCGCCCGGGCAGGGTGCACCGAGTAGCTGTTTGAGGACTCTGAAAAGTAATGTGTAGCCGGCAGATTGGAAAGAAGACCAGAACGGGCAGCATCACAGAACTGGTGGTGAATTTACAGGTGTTCCTTTCCAGCATTCCCTGGCCTGAGCTCAGTGCAGCTTGAAAGCTGGAAGTGGACACGGAGGTGTGGACAGAGGCATCTCCAGGAAGAGCCCTCTGTTTCTGGCTACGGGAGTGGGAAAGGGAACTCCTAGCACTCGGGGAGAGTTAAGTCCATCTTTTTCCTTTCCTCCATTTTCTCATACCCCAACTCACAAGTGGCCTTGTGGTCATGGCAGCCGTCGTGTTGGTGGCAGCAGCCTGCCAAAGCCAAACTCTAAGAGAGGAGAACTTTCCTCTCTGCTTGAAGATGCTGTGTCCCAAAAGGGGGAGGCAAACCCTGTTGCTTTTATTCTCTCTATTATTCTGCCGTTTAGCCATGGATGTGAGCACAGCTATGAGATATGCACAGCAGAGTTGGGTTACTCATGTTCCAGCTTTCTGGCTGGAGGACCAGAAGAGGGAGCCCCCAGGGAACTGGAAAGAACTGCAAAGATTGGGGAAAGGGAGGAACTTGGGAAAGTGATCCCTTAAAATTGTTCTTGTGCCCCTGGGCTCACCCCTGAGCTCCATGTGTGTGAATCTCACCCTAACAGCATATGTAGACTCTGAGAACTGAACCACAGGATAGACCACTGCCCAGTGCCTGACTGGTCATTGCTGGATGGGGGGAGGGGGGCAGATCCTAACAGCACTTAAAAGACTTTGAAAATTGAGCTTATGCTGGAAACACAACTCACAGAGGACTGCATGGAACCATAGCCTGAACTCAACTTGATCAGCTGCTTGATATCAATTCTACTGAGATTTAAACAAGACCCAGGGTCATATAATGTAATATACAAAATGCCCAGGATCCAGTCCAAAATGACTTAGCATACAAAGCACAGGAAAAATCTCAACTTGTATGGGAAAAGCCAGCCTACAGACAGTAAATCCAGAATGACACAGATGTTAGATTTGTTTCTGATGAAGACATTGAATGCAGCTATTTTTAATGCTCCAAGAAGTAAGGCCAAGTACTTTTAAATTCAATGGAAGGATAGAAAATCTTTTCAAAGAAACAGAAGATATAAAAAATCAAATGGAAATTTTAGAAGTAAAAAAATATAATAACCAAAAAAAGAAGCTCACTGGGTGGAGATGACAAAAAAGTCAATGGAGTTGAAGATAGAAACTGTCAAATCTGAACAGAAAGAAAGAATTATTAAAAAAAAAAAGCAGAAGAAGGAGAGACTCTGGGACCTGAGAGACAATATAAAAAGGTCTAATATTTCTGTCATAGGAGTCCCAGAAAAGGAGAATATTTTCAGGAAAGAAGTATTTGAAGAAATAATGACCAGAAACTTCCCAAATTTGGTGAATGACAGAAACCTACAGATTCAAGAATCTTAGTGAACCTCAAACAGGATAAGCCTGAAGAAATCATGTCCAGATATGCTGTACTGTGATCACATGCTGAAGACTGAAAACAAAGAAAAATCATGAGAGCACTCAGAAAGAAATTACACGTTATCTGGAAGGGAACAACAATTCAAATGACTACAGATTTTTCATCATAAACCGTGGAGGCCAGAAGACAATGGAACGTTTTCAAAGTGCTGGAAGAAAGCACCATCAACTTAGAATTCTAGATCCGTGAAAACATCCTTTGGAAATGGAGGTGAAGTAGACATTCTCAGATGAAAGGAAACTAAAAAGAATCCTTTGTCTGCAGATCTGTTCTCAAAGAACCATTAAAGGAAGCTCTCCAGACAGATGGGAAATGATACCACAAGGAAACTTGAACAGCAAGAATGAAGAGTGACAGAAACAGTAAATATCTGGGTATATAACAGACTATTCTTTTCCTGTTGAGTTCTTTAAAATATATTGAAAAGCTGGAAGCCAAAATTATAACATTGTCTGATAGGGTTTTCAGTGCATGGAGATGTGATTTATAAGATTACTACACAGGGAAGAGAGTACAGAGGGACCCATATGGCAGAGAGGCTTCTCCTTCCCACATGTGGTGGTAAAATATGATTTTAATTAGACTGTTAAAAGTTGAATTTTTTATATTATAATTCCCAAACCAGCAGCTAAAAAATTATGCAAAGAGATGCAATCAAAAGTGCGATAAGCAAATGACAAACTAATACTAATATGGCACAATTGGAAAATGAATTTATTCAATTTCTTGTAATAAGCTATAATGGAAAAGAATCTGAAAATATCTGTGTGTGTATATACATATATATACATATATATGTGTGTGTATACATATATATGTGCGTATATATATATATGGAACTGAGTCAGTTTGCTGTACACCTGAAACTAACATTGTAAATCAACTACACCTTAAAAGAAAATATAATTAAAATGAAAAGTAACACTGAAAAATGTTCAAATAACCCAAGAGAAGTCCAGAAGGGGGAAACAGAAGAATAAAACCAGAGGGAAAAACAGAAAACAATAAAATGGTAGATTTAAATTCGAACATATCAACAGTCACATTAAATATAATGTACTAATTTAAGCCAGCAAACAGTGTCCCATGGGCCAAATCTGTTTCTGTAAATAAGGGTTTGTTGGAACACGGCCACATGCACCCCTTTTTGTCCCTCCTGGGGCTGCTTCCTCACTGCAACAGCAGAGTTGAGTAGTCAACAGACTACATAAGCCACAAAGTCCAAAATACTTATTATCTGGTCCTTTACAGAGAAAGTTTGCCAACCTTTGGTCTAAACACACCAGTGAAAAGATCAGGATTGTCAGAGTATGTATGGAACCATGGATTCAAAAAACGTGACCCAACTATCTGCTGTCAACAAGAATCCTGCTTAAAATCCAGAAAGATGTAGGTTAAAAGTAAAAAGGTATAACATGTGACCACGAATCAGAGGTAAGCCGAGTGGCTGTGTGGATATCGCACAAAGCAGACTTGGTTGACCGGGTGCAAGGCTCTCTCGCCCCAGCACGGCCGCGGAGCTCTGCCAGGACTCCTCGTCTCCACTTCACCCTGAAAAGCCCGAGAGACAGAAAAAGATTTGAAACGGGCAGTTAATCTGGGCAGAAATTAATCTCTAGCCTCCCGTCCTTCCTCAATTAGAGGGAATTTATCCAGGCTGGGAAGGGGGAAGAATGTTCCGGGAAAAGCTCGAGATCCAAGCTCAGTCGGCTTGAACCTGCTTCAGGCTGAGACCTAGAGGAGAGACTGAAACCCAGTGGAACTCTCATCACTTGGGGGGTCCCAGAGTAGTGGGGAGCCTGGCCTTGCTCAGCTCACTCGGCCTCCTGATGGTTAAGCCTCCCTGAGCTCCCTTTGGCCACAGTGGATTGAGGGTGGCAGAGCAGAGGCTCCCGGGAGCTTCAGAGGATGGAGGGCACCCCCGATACAAGATGAAACAGGGGACTCCAGTGGACGTGACAACCAGAAGCCACAGTGATGACACTGTGAGCACAGAGCCAGGGACCGCAGCCCTGAAGGCGTGGTTGTACACAGCCGCAGGTGTGGTGAGAGGCGACACTCAGAATCCTTCCAGGTGAGTCACAGCTCAAAGGCTGTCAGCCCAGGAGCGAGACGGAAGGAGAGCGGGAGGCCGCCCAGCCCCTGCCCGCACCGTGACCCGCTTGGAATCGAGCCGGGTGATGTAGGAGGGAGGAAAACCCAGGGGCGGGGGCTTTGAACTGGAAAGTGGCTGACTCCTGTAAACATAAATTAACAAATGATGGGATTTAACTTTCATCTAAAAGCAACTAGTTTAGGTTTCCCTAAAAGTGAGGAAAATCAGAGGCTCCAGGTGGAGATTAAGGGCAGTCAGAGGATAAGAAAACTCGCTTGTGGCTACTTGGATTTTTGAAGTTCACATCTATAACACGGCTTTCAAAAAAAAACAAAAACAAAAACTGAAAATAGGAAGGAACGGTGGTGTTAGTGTTTCTGACCGCTAGTGTGAAATAGCGGCTCTAGCAGCCGCCCTGGCCGTGAGACAGTCTCTTTTTGCAGATGGAAAATTGGAGCCCAGAGAGGCTAAGTAGCCGAGGCTGCACAGCACAGCCAGGACTTGAAGGCATCTAGCTCTCAACCTGTGCTCTTTCCCTTGCTTCTCACAACGAGAAGTAACACAAGGGTTACCGGTCGCTCAGATCCCGTGGTACCCTGTCCGGTGGCAGGAAGGTTGAGGGGTCATGCTGGCATCAGAGTGGTCAACGCCGGTCCTGACACTGGGCAGCTGGGAATCTCAGTGGACCCTGGAGAACAGTCTCAGACCACGAACTCACCCGTGGTCCAGTGGGTTTGTATTGTTATTTCAAGTGATACATACTAACAATTGCTTCATCTTTTTTAAAGATGGCAGAGTTTTAAGTGGGGAGTTCCCCAGAGAAAGGGGGCCTCCCCACCCCCTCTCATTTCTCCGTGGCTTGGATTTGGCATGGCCAGTGAGTTGTACTGTGTCGGTGGTCTTGATCTTTAACCTCTTTTTGCAATAGTCCAAGTTGTTCTGCTAGAAGAAGGAACACATGCACCCCAGGTGGTTCCCAGAGTGCCCTGCCTTTATCAGCAAAGAAGAAACAGGCCAGTTTGAGCTGCTACAGAGCAAATCCCTGGCTGGGAGGAGCTGTGACTGCCTGCTCTTGCATTCCTTCCTGGGAAAATCTACAGTGATTTTAGGAGGTTTGTGCATAAAGAGGGAAGAAAGAGGTCGAACAACCCAAATTAGAATCTGTTGCTGGCTAGAATCCTTCTTGCCACTGGGAATCTATAGCTGGGGTCCTCAAGGGGCAGATTTCCAGGCTTCTGCCCAGATATCTCCCCAGATACAGGTCCTGGAGTGGAAGCAAGAAGAACTTCTGTGCCAGGAAAAAAAAATCTGGGGCATGTAAAGTAGACTAGCCAGAGTGAGGAGGCAGTTTGCATCTGTGGCAAGCAAAAAATGTCTAAAATTCCTAACACAGTGAAGCAAAAGGGTCTGATACTATGTAACCAGGCGCTGTAGTGCTTACAGCATATAACGTATTTAAAGTGCAGAAAATAACCCGCAGGAGGCTGCGAGTTACGTAGAGGTGCTGGCAGTAAGAGGGACTCAGAGACCATTCATCTGTGCTTGTTATTGGCTAACATTTATGTCCCTTACCACGTGCCAGGCACTTGGCAGGGGCTCAGTGCCCCTTGTCCCGTTTAATTCTCACCACAGCCCTGTGGGTGGGCAATTTCGTGACATAGAGAGGAATCACTTTGCCTGAAGTCACAAAAGTGAGTCAGAGCCGGGCCGGGGTCTGAGGCAAGGGGGTCCAGACACCGTTGCCACGTTCTGCTGTCTGCTGGGAGTTCCTGCGCGGAACGACCCTCAGCGCAGTAAAGTGAGAAAGCACAGAACTGGGCGTCGGGAGACCTGATTCAGTCCAGTCCGCCTCTCTCTGCTTCACTTTCCTCGCCGGTAAAAGGAGACTGTCAGGAGGGCGGAGTGATCTTGTGTCCATGAACCTGGTGTGAAGACTCTACCACTTGGTGGTGATGACTGTTTTCTCAAAAAATCATCATCAGATCAAGTGCCTGCTCTGGACCAGAATCTGCTCAGGACTGGGAATACAGCAGAGGGCGAAACAGAAGTGGTCTGTGCCCTCGTGGAGCTGGGACTCTGGTCGAGGGATGGATCAAGTCTTTTAAATAGAAAGAGCAGTATCGGAGGCTGCCCCCTAGTCTTTGAGATCAGGGGTGTGTGTTCTGAGATTGAAGAAAGAGCTGGAAGGGGTCAGGGAACACTATTGCAGCAGATTTGGAGGGGAGATGGGGCTGCACGTAATATCGCTGTGGAAGGGAGGGGACATGGGTGTCCACGGAGTTGAGGGGAACTGACGGAGCCCTAGGCTGGAGAGGTGGCTGACAGGCCAGACCTCCTAAGCAGTGACGGGGATCTCACTCTATGTAGCAGGAAAAGGAAGACTCTGCGTGGAGAGTGACCCGAGCCGACTCACATTTTGAGAACAGACGGGCAGGGAGACCAAATGGGAGCTAAGGCAGTTGTGGCAGCTCGGACCAGCGTGATGGACGTGCGGTGGTGCGAGGTCTGTGGGCGGTGGGAGAGGTGTTCAGTAGGGAAGTCAGGCAGGAGGGGCGATGTGTTGGAATAAAGGGTGAGGAAAAGGTAGTGGTCAAGGCTGAGGCCAAGGTCTCTGGCTGGGAGACCAGATGAATGTGTTACTGAGTCCAAACTCGTTCTGCTCACCACCTTACAGGCCAGTAAATCAGAAGACAGGGTGTTGGGGCAAGGAATAATGGCTTTATTCGGAAAGCCAGCAGACTGAGAAGATGGCAGGCTAATGTCCTAGAGAACTATCTTCCCCATCAGAATTCAGTCTCCTTTTATACTAAAAAGGGGAGGGGTGTGGTTGGTTGTTGCAGACTTCTTGGTGTCAGAATCCTTTATTCTTGCAGCTGTCCCCGTCATGATGTCCCTGTAAGCCTCCAGAAAAACAAATGCTATTTTGTACTCTGTAACTTTTTATCTTTATATGAATGGAAAAGTGTTAATGTCCTTAAAGATCAGAGCCTTGAGAATAAGTTATCCTGTATATTTCAGGCTAGAGGCAGCATTCTTTTACAAAAGGTGCAGAGCCAGCGAGACTCAGCACAGGAAACAGCACAGGGTTGGAGCCCAAGGAACAGATCTAACATGGAGTCAGATTTGTTCTTTTCCTTTACAAACAGGGGTACCACTCACTGAGACAGAAGATGGGATGAGTGGGCTCCTCGGGGGTTCATGGATTGGGTTCTCAGGCACGTGGAGTTTGGGGTGCCTTTGAGACATCTGAAAATGTCCAGTTAGGCTAAATAGAACTGGTGCTCTTGAAACCAACAGCTGGTACATTTCGTCTGACTTTTAAGAGGAGGTGGCAGAGCACTGCTGTGAGCCTTCATGGGCTGGGTCCAAAGAGATTCTTCTTTTGTATAAGACACAGTGCCTTTCCTCATGGAGTTGGCCTCACTTGTGAATCAGATGAACACATGAGAAAATATAAGTCAGTATGTGATTGATCATCAGAGATTGGAGTGTGCTGCAAATGAGTGAAGAGGCTTCCTGGAAAAAGGGAGGCTCACACGAGAGACAGCAGGCATTGCTGAGGGACAGGTAGTGGGGGTAGACAGCGAGCGATACAGCGATGCGAGCAGGAGAAGAGAGAATAAATCCAGCTCTGCGTCGGGGGCAGTGAGGTGGCAGACTGACTGCAGACTGCGGCGTGTGTGTCCAGCCGCTTAACACAGAGATGCGTTTGAAGTTGGGGCTTGTATTCTTAGAATTGTGACTTTCTATTTCATTGCTTCTGGTCTTGTTAAAGGACAGAGCAGTCACCGCAAATGGCAAACACAAGTTCAAATGACATAAAAATTGAGAGAGTGTGTGTATTTTTCCCCTTCGTGTAAGGTTTTAAGCAGTATAGTGCCTAACAACCATCTTACTAAAAACAGTGTTTTAAAATAGATGTGAGGGCCTAATGGAAACGATGTCTGTTTCCACTCGCTTGTAATCTCAGCTACTGGGGGCAGCTGGGCGACCTATAATCAAACCTAGATGCCCTGCAGTGGGAGGGGATGGACAGCTCTGGAGAGCAAAGGCAGAAACTGAGTAAAGGACTCTCCTCGGATCTTGGTTTCCATGGAAAAATGTCTTCTGATTTGCATAAAGCGTGCGTTGGCGCAGGGAAGATGTCTCACCCCGGGACTTCAGCTCTGCACTCCTGCCACGTCAGGCTGGCCATCTCCCTCACCTCCTCTGGGGGTGGAACCAGCCCCTGTGATTCCTGAGCGCTTCAGATGGTGTGCGCAGGGCGCCCAGCGAGAGGGCGGCGGTGGGCGTAGGCTGTGCCGAAGGAGGGGTGTCTCCCCCCTCAATAGGCTGGAAAAGGAGACACAGCGGAGGATCAGATCAGCATCTCCTCTGTCCCTCTGCTCATGGCTGTCCTGGGAGGCCGTCCACAGGCTACTTACAGAGAGGAAGCATTTGTCTTTAACTTCAAACTGTCCACTTTTTCTCAGTAATAGGAAAGCTGACTCCCGTGAAACATACAAAGTAGTTCAGGGACAACCACGTAGGGACCTATTTAAAATAAGTTGACCTACATTGTATATAATTAAACCTGGAGCGGGGTTGCATTTTGAAACATCCTTTTAAGCTGCTGAATCCTTTTCAGTGCACCACAGCAAAATCCCCAGAGAAAGGGAGAGAAAATATCTGTGTGTGTCTATAAAACATCCTCTTTGCATGGATGTATGTTGTGAGAGGTAGCCAGCAAGGGGGTCTGTTCCAGCCAAAAGAGTAATCTTCTCTTCCACTGGAAGAGACTCTTTTTTGTATAATTAAGCAAAGTAGTGATGGTTTATTCCATTTACTTATCCAAGTCCAGTGGAAATCCTGTGTTCACTGTGCTCGATACTGTATGAAATTTCTGATGTAGTCAGGAGGTGTGCCCCCACTCAATAAAAACACCAGCTTTCTATAACCCAAGGCCTGACCTGTTACATTCTGTCCAGTTCTGTCCAGAGGAAAGTAGCTGCGGACGCAGAAGCACGTGTGTTCACACTCTGGGTGCTGCTTTGGCACGTAGAGAGGGAACGCAAACAGGCCAGAGGAAAAGCCAGGCCCCCCTGGGGTCTGGATTCCCATGTCCTACACAGGCTGGGCCCCGCGGGAGCTGCAGGATGGAAACGGAGGCCTCTGCTGCTCGTGGCGGCTGAGACTCGTGTTCTGTGTGGCTTATTCTCTTACCTTCAGTCCTGCCGGCAGCCTGGGCACGGGAGTGCTCTCCAGCCCCAGCTGCTGGCCTCAGTCCGGAGGCCCCTCCCGCGGACAGCCAGGGCCTGCTCAGCCTGGAACTCATTCCAGCAAGGCAGCCCCAGCCTTGGACCCCAGCCAGCAATGCCCCCGCCCCACTCTTGTGTCCAGCGTGTCTTAACTTAAGCCACTTCATCTTCGGCAGTTAGTCCCCACTGAAAACAGACCACAACTCCCGGTCAGACAACACTGGTGGCCTGAACACATCTAATTGTAGTTTTAGAAACACGACTTGGGGAACCACCACATCAGTTTGTGACACTAGTGATGGGACCCAGTTTTAATTCCGATCCCAGTTAGATTCATCCACTCATGACATTCTTCTCCTGGGTCGCGGTATGTCCGTCACGCTCCAGGGTCAGCTGGGAAGACAGCAGCTCTGGCTTCCAGGCTCCAGTGTGTCAGTATGAGATAAAGTCTCAGGAGCATCACAAGGCCGCCCGAAAAGGCGTCCTCATTGCTAAGAACTACAGGGTGATTCTACCAAAGTACCATCCCAACACATGTTCTTTTATGGTCCTGTTACCAACCAGAGTTCTTGGCCTCCTAAATCAACAGAAATTGATAAGAGGCTGGAGAAATGCAGGCAAGGCTTTACTGGGACTCGTGCTGCAGCAGGAGGGAGTGAGAGCAAGGAACAGGTGCCCTTGCTCGCTCCCTTAGTGGGGGCGGGCTGGGCCCTTAAATGGAGTGAGGGTAGGGGCGGGTCCAGGGGTGGGCTGGAGGGGTGGTCTGCCTGCCCCCTTGGTGGTGCTGTGTGCAGGGATCAAGGACTGGCTCTGGGTGTGGGGGTCCTTAAGAAAGGTGTTTAGGGAGCGCTTGGCTTCAAATTGCTGAGCTGGGTGGGTGGTGATGCCATTGACTGAAACTGATATTGGACGTTCCATGGTTTAAGGAACTGAGGTCCCATCAGTGGCAGTCAGCGTTTCAAAATCTTCTTAGTGATATTGACAGCTATCAGTATAAAAACTAGAAACACCATCAGCCTGTCCCACCTAGAAACACAGCACACGTGTACAATGGTGACAGCAATACACCCTGCAGTGCATTTACTGGGGCACAGAACTTTGTCGTGCAGCCCCATGAAATCGCAGCCGTGGGGCTCCGAGGACCCAGCAGGACCCTGCCCCCGAAGCCCAAGATGGCTGGTCCCCAGCTCCACCAGCCTACGTGTAAGGACCCAGTGGTTGGGCAGCAACCCGGATGGGGAGGCTACAACTCAGCCCAGATCTGCTCGCAACCCTAGCGTCGTCCTACGGTTGGCATTCAGTCTACCAGTGCAGGCTCCCGTGAAGCTGCTCATCTCACCAGTGGAAAATTTCAGATGAGATCAGGAAGGCTGGCTTTGTTCTCATTTTTTTTAATAGTTTATCTGATTCACTTTGTGGAGAAAATAAAGCACCGTTTAATGAAATGCGCATGTCAAGCTTTCAAAACAGAGGAGCCCTTTGCCATCTCCCTAAACAGAGAGAATACTGGGACTCAACTTGGTTCTCTAGGATCCAGAGTCTGACCTGTGTCTACACGCGTAGAACTGGGATGTAATTCTTACTTTATTTTGGCTTCCTAGTCAGCAAAGCAGCTGAAAGCCAAGTTCATTGTTTATAACCATCGACGTCGATTTTGACTTTCCTACTGCAGATCATTTTATCTTAAACCTGAAACAGAATTAAGCCACCTTCGCAGGCATTGCAAACTGGACTAACAATTAGGGAGATGTCTGATGACACATGGTCTGTGAATGACTGAGATTCTCACCTCTGAGTAGGATTTGAGTTTGGCTCCTTTGCTATCAGATTTTTGATGGGCACATTCTCAACTTTTGTCTCCATTTGAACTGAAAAAGACAGGTTCGTATTTTATGTTTCACTGCATATTTCTTGCCCGAGGCTGTCGTCTTGCCCCCGACCCTCCACCCTAGTGGAACTGCCATCACAAAGGGCCACCTGCAGCTACCCACCCACCCCTTCTTTTTCTCACAGCAGTGATGCTCTGTAGCAAAGCTTAGTGGCGTCTCACAGGCACTGTTACGTCCCTGATGACTGTGTGCCCCTGGGCACAAGGGTTTTAATCATAGTTTCCTTTTACTGCCAGAGAGGAGAAACCAAAGGGTGTTTCTTTCTTTCTTTTTTTTTTTTTTTTTTTTAATAAAGAGAAACTACTGAAAGGAAGGAAGAGGAAGGAGTCGCAAGGCCCAGTGTGCAGGGAGAGGGATGTTTAGAGGGTCAGAGTAACATCTATTGTCAAGTCAACCGATGTTGCTGGGCAAACAGTGCATCTACAAGTCTGAAAAGATGTTTGGGGCTGAAACAGGTGCTGGCCAGGAACAGAGCCACTGCAAATGGTCCCACTGAGAAGGTGGGGTCTCTTCACTCTAAGGGCACATATAGAATCACAGCTGAGTTCGGCCTTATTAGGAAAATCCATAGCATTTACACGCGGTGGGGCCAGGATCGTTCATTAGAACTGCTGAAATCCATGTTTGTCCTCAGGCCACTAGGCCACGCTGTCCGCCGCTTAGCAGAGCCTTGTGGGGATGCGACTTGCGTTGCTTAAACGGCGGTTTTCAGAAAACAAGGACATAACTCTTTTTGTCAGAATTCATTAATAAATTCATTATGTCGGGGGAACAGTGTCATGTCATGTTTCCAAAATACGATGTCTTTTTTTTTTTAAATCGCTGTCCTGCAAAATTCACCAGCAGTGCACTGAGAAAAGGAGAAAAAACAGCTCTCACGTTGTCAGATTTGAGGTGCAGGAAGTAACAGCCAGCCAGGACTCCGGCGCTGACACCGTTCGGGGGTCTTGGATTACAAGCTTCACGAGACTAAGTGCAGTTGCTTGAGGACTAGCGAACTTGTACTTTTGTGTGCTTGTACTCAGCCGTGGTGACGATGTCGCTCCGTCAGCCCTGGGGGCGGAACGCTGCCAGACGTGATGACAGGCTCTTTAAATGAATAGTCACGTGGTTTGCGTCGTCTAGAAGCTTATAATCCGAAGAAGGAAAGAGAGCCAGCTCCCGAAACACTAGAAAACACCAGCACAGGGACCATATCACCAGTACGTAATAAGTCCTGGCCTTTATGTCGCAGTTCCTGGCATTTGAATCTGTACGGGCCAATGCTGCATTGGGAAAATCCCAGAGTCACCATTAGCCTAGCCCGCGATAGTGCCTGCTGTACCGTAGGCATTTGGTAGTATTTGTCAAATGAGTGAATGGTGTGAAAAGAAATATTACAAAGTGCCATACAACTTGTACCTTAAAAATGTGATATTAGGGATGAAGGTTGTGACTGTCACAGAGCTCGGTGCAGATTTACTTTTTTAATGAAATTCAATTCAGGAAGGATTTCTTGTGTGGCTACCATCACGCCTGCATGGAATCCAAAGAAGGAATCCAGGTCAGCCACGTCCTAGTACACAGTGTGGTTTGGAGGGCTTGCCTGCAGCGCCTCTGCTCAAAATATTTTCTCCAAATGTGTCTGGAGAAATGGGACATGAGAGCCACATGTCGGCAGTTCCCCGAGTCAGACTGTTCTGGGGAGATGAGGGGCAGTGACGAGCGTGGGACAAGGTTTCCGCTATCGCTCACCCAGGCCCAGTGCGGCAGGCGGCCTCTGTCTAGGACCTACGTCCAGTGGGACACCCGAGACCAATCACATATTTTTATTGAAGTACAGTTGATTCACAGTGTTATGTTAGTTTCTGGCTTATAGCATGGTGATTCAGTTATACATATAAATACTTTTTCATATTCTTTTTCATTATAGGTTATTATAAGATTGACTATAGTTCCCTGTGCTATATATTAGAACCTTGTTTTCTTTTTAAATCTATTTTGTATATTAGTTTGTATCTGTAAATCACAAACTCTTAATTTACCCCTCTCTCTCCCTTTGGTGACCATAGGTTTCTATGTCTATGTCTCTTTCTGTTTTGAAAATAAGTTCATTTGTATCATATTTTTTAGATTCCAGATATAAGTGATATCATATGGTATTTGTCTTTCTCTGTCTAACTTAATTTCACATAGTATGATAGTCTCTAGGTCCATCCATGTTGCTGCAAATGGCATTACTTCCTTCTTTTTCGTGGCTGAGTGGTATTCCATTGTATAAATATACCACATTTCCTTTATCCAGTCATCTGTCTATGGACATTTAGGTTGTTTCCATGTCTTGGCTATTGTAAATAGTACTGCTGTGAACACTGGGGTGCAGGTGTCTTTTCAAATTAGAGTTTTCTCCAGATATATGCCCAGGAGTGGGATTGCTGGATCATGTGGTAAGTCTGTTTTTAGTTTCTTAAGGAACCTCCATGCTGTTTTCCATATTGGCTGCACCAATTTACATTCCCATCAACAGTGTAGGAGGTTCCCTTTTTTCCACACCCTCTCCAGCATTTATTGTTTATGGACTTTTTGATGATGGCCATTCTGACCTGTGTGAGGTGATACACATGGTTCTGATTTGCATTTCTCTGGTAATTAGCAATACTGAACATCTTTTCATGTGCCTGTTGGCCATCTGTATGTCTTCTTTGGAGAAATGGCTATTTAGGTCTTCTGCTCATTTTTTGATTGGATTGTTGGCTTTTTTGTTATTGAGTTGTATGAGCTGTTCGTATATTCTGGAAAGGAAGCCCTTGTCAATTGCTTCATTTGCAACTATTTTCTCCCATTCCATAGGTTGTCCTTTCATTTTGTTCATGGTTTCCTTTGCTGGGCAAAAGTTTGATTATTTGTTTATTTTTGCTTTTATTTCTGTTGCCTTGGGAGACCAACCTAGGAAAACATTGCTACGGTTTTGAGAATGTTTTGCCTATGTTCTCTTTTCGAGGCCAGTCACATTTAACCGTGGCTTGTTTTCAGCCCTGTAATCTTTCACCATCACGTAAAAGCCAGTCCTGCTCCCTCATCCCTTTTATGACTGTCTTAGGTCTATTTTCCCAGAAGCAGAATCTGAGACAGTCATCTCGGAACATGTGAATTATGGGGAATTGTGCTCCCAAAAAACCCATAAGAGAGCAAGGGAAGTGGATGGGGAAATGGCAGGGCTGCCGGGACCAGAGCCGAGACCTACTGCAGAGCTCTTTCCGCGTCCTGCGATGAATGCGCCACAGCGCCGTCCCCGAGAGAGGACTGGGCTGCCCCTCGGCGCCCAGCAGTCGCCAAGGCCGTCTTTCTCTCCTGCTGTTAGGAAGTTCAAGGTACAATAGTTGGTCCTTTACTTTGGAGGAAATGTGCTGCCTTGACACAGACCACTGGACCCCTAAAAACTTTAGCGATGTGTTGGCTCCTTTATCTTTGAAGTTGTTCACTTACCTTCTGGAGCACATGGTTCTGACCGAGACCCTCAAAGTACGTGCCACTTTTTGTTCACTCAGTCGGAATTACACAGTTTCATGAAGGTGCTGGACCAGTGTGATCTCCTGCCAGCGTTCAGATGGCCTGAAGCCTTCCGGACTTTACTGTGAGAGAAAGCAGAATTAACACAGCCCTGGGCTGAGGCTTCAGTGAGTAATGTTTGTCCCACGCAGGGTGAGCTGCTTCAGATCCTCCGTTCTGACTGGTGTGGAGAATGTATTTGCCAATTTAGTAGCCACATACCAGAGTCCGTGTTCACCTGCTCTAGTAAGGGTTACCACATTGGGCAGTGGAGCCTGCTGATCGGTTAGGTTTGTGGTGGAGCTGTGTCTCTCACGTGATCCATCCGGGGTTTCCCAGGGGCCAGGTTGGTGCATGAAGTGGGATGTGGTGAGACCCACCGGCCTTGCATCCTTTAAGCCTTTGGGAGTGTCACTAACTCTGCCCTGCCTTCCCGGGTACAGTGGTGTCTGTGATGTGCTGTCTGACCTGGGACAGGAGGGGCCAGTTTCTCAGGCTGCTGCCCTGACTTTCCTGTTACGATCGTTCTTACTCCGTAAGTGCAGGAACCAAGGTGAGGGTTCTGCTAAGAATGTATATTCTGATCATACATTAAGGAATTAAGGAAATAATTACTGAGGTCCATTGACTCGGTGGACCCACCTTGATTGGAGCCTGGGCTGGGACCCCATCAGTCATCTGGACCCCATACGCTCCTCCTCTAGCAGGGGGTGCATGATGGTGCTTCGTACCAGGACGCTGGGTATCAGTGTCTGCTACAGCCCTGTATCCAGCATCCCTCAGAAGGTCCGGGTGTTCCCCTTTTTACAGTATACGTTAGCCAAGTCAAGACCTTATGTTCCTGTGGTAAAGGACTAGGGGAATCACTACGCAGCCGTGTCGTGCCGTTTTGGGGCCTTGGGGACCTGGTTTCTTCTTCAGTGAATGGGTTTTGTGTCTGAGAACTGACCCTAGTCTGGAAACTGGACACAGCGCTGGACCTACTCACCTCCATCCCTGGCTCATCCCTTCCTGGTTTCTTTTGGTTATGTGTATCAAGCAGTCCCCCTGCTGGGTACCCATGTGTCTTGCCTGCAACACCACCATGTTCTTTTCCTTAGATCCCCGCAGGTCACCCATCACACTGCCATCGCAGTCCGGCTGGTGGTTAAATGCTGCCACATGGCCTTCGGCATTTGGGGAGCCTCTTATTCCCCTGATGCTGGGAAGTCCTGTTTTGTAACAGCATCTCCTGCTGTCAGCCCAGACTTACAGAGAAGAGCCTCCGCTGTGCATCTTAGTGATGCTGGTGTCACCCCCGTCACCTTAGCAGAAGGTCCTTCTGAGGAACATGGTCCACCGGGTGGGTCTCCCAGCCTTACAGCAGGCCCACTCCAGCATGCTCGCTTCTCTAGCTTTTTGTCCCTTCCTCCCTAGGCCACCGGGGCAATTCTGACATCCCTTCTTCATTTATGGTGGGCCATCACTTTTTCCAAGCTTCTAGGAGCCGTATCCTAAACCCTTGCAGGGAATGAAATCCTGTGTCATGGGAAATGCTCATATCAACAGCCTCTCCCTTACCCAGCTCTGCACTCTCCCCCCACCCCCGACCCTTGACCCGCACCCTTGGGATCCACTCCCAGGCGTTTTCTCCTATTCCTGCTGTGAAAGAGTAGCCATTTCCTGCGGGCCCTTTGGCTTTGAATCTCTCTCCTCCCTTCCCAGGCGCAGCACTCTCTAGTTGGCTCCTGCTGAGATCTGACCCTAGTCATTGGTCTGGTTGCTAACAGGGGAAGTGGGGACAGACCCTGAGGAGGACAAGTGTGGTCCTGTAAGGCACCTGCTTCACTGGAGAGGCGAGGATGGTGTGCTATCCACCAACAAAGGAAGGATGGTCACACCTGCAGTCCATAGGGTTTAGGGAGATAGGAGCATTTATGGTTTTCAAGAGCATCTACCCAGATATCTTCATGCTGGGTCTCAAGATCCCACTCCTTCCGTCTGAGGGGTGTGACTGTGGTGCCAGAGACTTGCGAGAGTTGAGAATCTTCCTTCTCCGAAAGGACTTGCCTGCTATTCTTAGATTAGATCCTGAGTCTCCTTGATGGAGATGAGGGAATCCTTATATGCTGCCAAAGAGACCTCTGGCTTTCGCGCTTTGCTTTAATTGACAGTTGGTTGCCCTGATCTGTCCTTTTCAAATCATCAAAGCTGCTCAGCAGTCGCTACCCAGGTCCATGGTCCCCCCAAATTCCTATGTCCCCTCATTCCTCACAAATGTCAGAGACAGTGCGCGAGCCAGTGTGTCCCTCCCCACACGTACCCCTTCCCCGATCATCACACGTGCTGTAGTGTCCCAGGGGCCACCCCGCCTCCTGCCCCATCACTGCTGGTGGCTAGTGGATGGTTCACCTCCAGCCTCCATCCTTGGAGTCTGCTTCCCAGGACCCCCTGCCTTATGCCAGGCTCCCCAGAAGCAAAGCTGAGATGGAGAGTCAGGTGCATGGGATCTACTGAGGGCATGCTCTTCAGGAAAACCCATCAGGGAAGCAGCTGAGCAGGGGTGTAGTCTTGGTGATCCACAAAGAGCCTCTGGAACATCAGTTGCCCCCAGAGTTGTCCTGTCTAGAGGTAAAAAGCTTTAGGACTCTCGCATCCACCTTTTCCTGAGATGTTCTCTCCTCTTCCTGGCCATAACTAACCCTCTTGACTGTGCACGTATCAACTATTTATCGTGATTTCACCCAAACCTCAGACTTCATCCTAGTTTGATGGTATGCCTGCCCCCTACTCCTCCTTGCCAAAGTCAGCTACCAGCTTCTCAAATGCTCTCATAACCACCCCATCCAGCCCCATTTATCAGAGACCTGCAAGCTGCCCCCCCACCTTGCTACCCCAACTCCTCCCATAATTACTGCAGGTTTCACTGGGCTGACAACCCAACCATCAGCTAACAACTCAACCTCCAATTCTTGGACCTTCTTAACTCCAGATAGCATTACAACCCCGCTTTAGCTGCCCAGTCCATGAATCGGTCCTGGATTCTGTCTTAAACCAGAACCACCTTACATGGCAAACACTCAGCTGTCATACCTCACTCTGACCAGTTTGCTTTCTCCACCCGACTCTCACCTCTGACTCCTGCTGATCCTCTGCTTCACTACTCAGAGACCTCCGTCCAGTTCCTCAGGCCATCTCGTTTCTTCCGCTGTGTCAGGACCCTTCTCAGCTCCCTCCCTCCGTGACCAGGACCACTCGGCTGCTGGAAGTCAAGTCACTAGAGCAGCAGCACTGGCTGTGCTTCAGAACTTTTGGAAATGTTTAATCTCGGGCCCCGTCCCAGACCCACTGAATCAGAACCTGCATTTTAGCAAGATACCCAGGCCCTTTGAATGCGCACTAAATCTCAGAAGCACCTCTGTAACTACCTGTGAGTTCCCTAACTGTCCTTCTGCCAGACCTGCCGAGCAGAACTCCAGCCATATCAGGACACTGCAACGTGGACACTCCCCGTCGTGAGCCGTGGCTGATCTGCGCCTCCAACCACAGCTGAGCTGTCGGGCTGTTGCTTATCAACCCTTTTATTTGTTTTTGTCATCTCCAGTTTCTCTCACAGCTTCTCCAAATGCTGACTGTGTCCTTTAAGCCCTGATTCAAACCCTCTTATAAATTAAACTAGTTTTGGTTAATATGTATTAGAATAAAATATTTGCTCATGTTTTCAATCTCTTTGAATATAATTGTTATATTTTGTTCATACAGATTGACACTTACGTTTTTCCAAGACAGAAAGAGAATAGTGAAATAATTAGAAATTAGAAAGGAAAAAAAGTGTGCATAGAACAAGAACCACCTGTTTGGCTGTGGTATTATATATACATGAATTTGTTATATTATTTGCTGTACTTCTCTGTGTGTTTGATATGTTTTATAATTTCCAAATGAAACTGAATATTGGTGCAAAGAGAAGTTTAAAAGTTTCCCTTGATGATTTGTGACCACTGGCCAGCCCACGTGTCTCTCATTATACTATTTGCCTAATCTGAAAAACTACAAGCCAAGAATTTGTCTGAAATGCCCTTGGGTCTGAATAAAAGAAAAATCTCCCAAGAGGAATGCATTCTCAAAACAAGCCTCAAAGAATTCCTGCAGACAGAGTTCCAAAAAGAGGAATACACAATTTAAAAAAAAAAATCACAAAACACGCGCACAAAAAGTCTCATGTTACAGTCAGCAGAAACAACAAACAACAGAACCACATGCAGAAGACTTTCAATATTAAGATGACCCTAAACAGTGCTCCAAAAAAGTGTGCATAACATGCGGTTTTAGAAGAAAGTCAGTTCAAAATATAATTCAGAGACTATCAAAAATCACCAAAGAATCAAGTAGAAATTCTCAAACTAGAAAACAGAACAATTGAAATTTAAAACTCAATAAAGGATTTGAGTATAGAATAGATAATCCATGAAACTGAAGGTTTGAGGAAATCACATGGAGTGTAGCCGAGGAGGACAAAGAGATGGAAAATCAACGAGGTTAAGAAACATGGAGAATAAAACGAAACAGGCTGACAGATGTAACAAGACTTCCAGGGAGAAAGACGAGAGAGAATCATCATTAAAAGCAATCATGACTGAGAATTTTTTCAGAATTAATAGATAACGTGAACCTTAGACTTGAAAAAAACAAATCAAGGGAGAGAAGAGGAAATTCACACCCACATACTGTAATGGCAGATGATAAAATACAGAAGACTTTTATAGCAATCATAGGAAAGAAGTATCTACAAAAGGAGCAACGCAGGTGGGAACTGACTCCAAAGCAACAAGAATGGAGTGAAGACAGCGGAATAAGGAAGTTCTGGGAAGAAATAACCGTCAGTCGGTGATAGTGAAACTATCTTCCAAAGGTGAGGGAAATGAAGACATTTTTAGACAAACAAGATTTACCCTCTTACAGACTCTCATTAAAGGAATTTCCAAAGGGCAAAAATGAGGAAAAAAATCAGAAAGAAGGTCTGATTTGGAAAGACAGATGTGTCTGGAAATGGATGTGATGTAAGCTGTCAGCACGTATGAAGAACAAAGGAAGAACGCTAGTAAAATGGTGGGAGGCAGTAAAGAAAAATAAAGATGTGAATGTTGCCTTTGAAGAGTTTATGAATTGGGTGAGACCTTAAGAACATCTCTAAGCAGCATAGATACAATGGGATGATAAGGACCCAAGGTTCTGAAAAAGAGGAAACAGTGTGATGTTAATACTGTGGCCTCTGGTCAATAACCTGAAAAGGCCTAATGTCTAATCAGAGCAGTTATCTCTGCTGGAATCTCTAAAACCTAGTGTTTTTTTTCTTCCGTCGACTAAATAGAGGGTCACAGGATAGTCCTTTGCCAACAATAGCCAGGGTTTAGGCTAAAAACTCATCACTAGTCAGTCATCCCTATGTGTTAAGCAAACCATCTCCCCAGGAAATAGCACACTTAGTAGTTCAGAGGTGCATGTGGTGCTTTGGCAGAGTGGCCACAAGCATAGTTTTAAAATTTCAAATCTTACGCTCTTTACTGTTGTTCAAGAGAGATAGGACGTGCCTACTGTCCACGTCCTGTGTTTATCTTTTTTCCCTTCCTTTGTTTATCTTTTGCATATTGATTTATGATAAGTTGTATGTTAGAGATATTAGCATTTGACCTATTTTAAGTGTTGCAAATATCTTCTTCAATCTATAGATTTCTTTTTACCTGGTTATGCTGTCTTTTAATGTACGTAAGATTTTGCTTTCTTATGTATTTATGGGTTTGATTTCATATTTAGGAAGACCTTCCATCCCCAAGATTATAATGGTATTCTTACATATTTGCCACTGATACTGTGATCATTTTAATTTTAATGTTTAGATCTTAAATCTGTAAGAAATTTGTTTGGGTATGTGATTTGAGGTAGAGAGTTCACCTCTTTGTTTTTCCACATAAGTAGCCTTATAGTCTCAGTACCACCGATGGATACTCCGTTATTTCCCATGGATTTGAAATGCCACCTTTATTATATGATCGAGGTCCAAGACATGCATGGTTCTGTTTCTGGCTTTCTTTGTTCCATTGATCAACGTATCTGGGCTGAACCAAACTGTTTTCATTGCCGTAGTTTTATAGTAAGGTTGATATACACATCAAGCATTTTTTCCTCCTCATTGTTATTTTTTACAATTTTCATGGCTATTCTCAGGCATTTTCTCTTTCAGTTGAATTCTTAAAACAACTTGTCAAGTTTTGGGGAAAAAAAAGCTCGTTGGGATTTAAATTTTAATTGCCCCGGATTTAGAGAGTAATTTGAAAAAACTTGACATCTTTACAATATAACATCATTTAATCAAGCACAAGAAATGATATTACCTCATTTATTCAGGAATTCGGTTGTGTGTGTGTCTTTGTGCACATGTGCGCACCACACGGGCACTTGTACCCGTGTAAATATCCATCCCTGTTTCGTATTGGTTCTGCACATTTCTGATTATGAAATCTATGCATAGATTTGTTCTTCCTTTCAACTTTCTGCCCACAACTATCTATATAAGAATCACCTATGATATTTGAGTACCTTTTGATTATGTCATGCTTGGTACCAAAACCCCACCACCTTGACCCCAGCAAATCTGACCTCACTGAGACAAGATCTCTGCCCAGTGGCATGTTCTGTACTGGAGAGCATCTGCTGGAACCAATCAGAGCCTCCCTCATAGGGATTTTGTTTTTGAGACATAGTAATAGAATCCGCAGAAGTAGGAGAGTTAGAAGCTGAGAAAGAGAAAATGGGAAGCAAAAGCCAAGAGGCTGGGGGCAGGGTACAGCTCAGTGGTAGAGCATGTGCTTAGCATGCACGAGGTCCTGGGTTCAATCCCCAGCACCTCCATTTAAAAAAAAAAAAAAAGCCAAAAGGCAGTACCATCCATGAGTAACCATAAAACATGAGACAAAGGAAAGAGATAATAATGGGTAACAGCTGTGGTAAAACAAATGTAGAAAAAAGCCGACTCATGCATATGGCAGAGTTGCAAGAGAAGCGGGAACCCCTGTTACGGAAGGATGACAGATCACTGGGGCATCCTCGTGAATAAGTCATACTATTGAGCCATCCAGAGTTTTCTTTCTTTCTTTCTTTCTTTGGAGCCTTCATCAGGTTTAGGTATCAAAATACTCAGTTTATAAAAAGAATTAGGAAACTTTTCTTCATTTTTGTATCAGTATTTTGAACTACTTTTCTCTTTGCTGCTGTAACAAGTCACCACAAACTCAGTGGTTTAAAACAACACAAATTTGTTATTTAACAGTTGTAGAAGTCAGAGTTCCAAAGTGGGTCCCACTGAACAAAGATCAAGAGATTGGCAGGCTGCATCCATTTCTGGGGATTCTAAGGGAAAATCCACTTTCTTGCCTGTACCAGCTTCTAGAGGCTTCTTGTCATCCTGGCTCCGTGGTCTCCCTCCATCCTCACAGCCAGCAGTGTTTTTTTCTCTTATCACATTTCTCTGATGTTGACTCTCCCGCCTTCCTCTCCCATATTCAGAGATGCCTGTGATTACTTTGGGCCCTTCTGGATAATCCAGGATAATCTCCCTACTTTAAGGTCAGCTGATTAGCAAACTTAATTCTGCCTGCAACCTGAGCTCCTCTTCGCCATGTAGCATAATACAGTCGTAAGTTCTGGGGACTCAGACATCTTTCTGGGGAATGGAGGCATTATTCCACCTGCCACGATCTTCAGTGCTCTAGAGCAATTTGTAGAACACAGGAACTGTCTGCTCTTGGCAGGTTTGGTAGAAGACCGTGGCGAAGCCGTCTGGGCCTGGTGTTTTTGTGTATGTGGTCACTCTTTAATAGTTGTCTCTGTAGACATTTGGTCTGTTTAAACTTTCTCTAATGGGCTTAATTTTGGTAATCTGTATTTCTTTAGAAAATTATCCATTTAATAACGGATTTCAGGCTGATTTTGTAGAGGTCTGCAGTGTAGACTGTTACGATTTTTTATTCTTTTTTTCTGTTTCCTTCTTATCACTTCTTATTTTGTTTATTTGTGCTTTCTCTCTTTTTTCTTGTTCAAGTTAGCTAGTGGTTTGCTATTTTGTTAACTTTTTTTCAATTAAATCTACTGTTTTTTACTTCTCTACGTCATTAATTTCTACGTATCTCTTTATTATTTCCTCGCTAGTGCTTTCTTTTGGTTTACTTTGTTGTTTGCTAGTTTTTTCAGCTAGGTATTTTAGTCATTTATTTACATCCTTTCATTTTTCACTGATGAAAGTATTCCCTGCTTTGAGTTTTCCTCTGATAACTGCTTCAAATGTATCCCATATGTTAGTGTTTTTGTGTTTTGTTTTTAGTGGTTTTTAAATTTTTTTCAAATTTCAGTTGTATTTTCTCTTTCACAAAAAGAAGAC
Organism: Camelus dromedarius; assembly: GCF_036321535.1. Classification (NCBI taxonomy): domain Eukaryota; kingdom Metazoa; phylum Chordata; class Mammalia; order Artiodactyla; family Camelidae; genus Camelus; species Camelus dromedarius. The sequence goes on along the minus strand of NC_087448.1, from coordinate 65,782,243 downwards.
TTTTAAATTTTTTCAGTTGTTGACCTTCTTGTTTTTAGTTTTGATTAATGATTTCTATTTTCCTTCCATTGGTTAATAATCTCTACTTTTATCGTGTTGTGATCAGAGTGTTGTTTGTAATATTTCTAACTCGCAGAACTTACTGATGTTTCCTTCTGATCATTTTTTGTAAATGATTCAAAGGCTCTTGATAAATAGACATATTTGCTTACATTATCAGAATATGAAGTTCAATCTATAGCCATAAGACTTACCTAATTGATTATGTTTTGTTTTTCTTTTTTGTCCACTTGATCTTTCTTGAACTAAGAATGGTAAATCTGCTTCACAAAGTAGGTTGCTATGTTATTTGGAAAATAGATATTCATAAGTGTTTTATCTCTATTATAAATTTGCCTTTTTGGCATTAAAAGGGGCTTCTTTGTTGTGTTTAATTAACACTTTTAGGCTTGAATTCTTTTATTTGTTGGATATCCAGATTGCTACTCTTGTTTTCTGGTTGTTTCCATTTACCAGGAATACCTTTATCCATCCATTTATACTTTGCCTTGCTGAATCATTTGGTTTTATATATCTCTTGGATATAGCATATATTTGGGGCTTACATTGTAAGCTGAATTGAGAATACTTCTCTTTTAATTGGTGAAATTAGCCCATCACACTCATTGATATGGCTGATATACTTGGTCTCAAGTCTGTCATAATGTTTTATAATTACATCTATTATGTTCTATTTGCTATATTTCTTTTTCTAAAGCTGTATAATCTTTGCTCATTAATTTTGAAGAATGGAATTTAGGGACACTTTATTTTTGTTTTAGTGGTTACATTTGTGCTTAAATCTTTTTTGAGTACTCACAGACCCCTGTTTTCTTATCTAACCTTAGGCTATCCAGTTTGCCAGTTTTTAATTATATCCTTTAACTCCCCTTTATTGCCTCACAGCAGCCAGTGAGCTTAATTTACTTTCTTTATTCTCTCTTCCATTCTTTATTAGTTTTTAGTTTCATTATTTCTATTTAGTTGTCAAGATATAAGCATTTGTACATTAGTCTTCTATCTTCATACTCACATTTGTTCTTGTCTTAGATCTACAATTCTCTTCATAAATCCTTACATCAATCCTTTTGCTGAAAATTTCCCAGTCATCTCTTAGTTGAATGAAGCACATACTCTAGGCTGTTCCTTTTCTACCCACAGGTACAAAATTCCCTGTGTCCTTGTGTTTCAAACTTTTTCTATAGCCTTGACACTTGGACAGCTTAACTTTTTAGACAGGGCTTGTTTTATATGTTCTTTCATTTTTCATTTTTTTTTTTAAATATTGCCCCATTGTTGTCTTACTTTGACTATTAAATATTTCTGCCCTTATAATTAGGTAATCTTTTTGCCTAGGGGTCTTGATTTTCTTTAATCTCTGAATACTAGCAGGCTTAATAGGAGTTAAATAGGAATTAAACATGTTGGAGTTGTTTAAATCTGAGCTAGTTTCCTAGGTACCCAGTGAGTCTTTTCAATATAAAGATTCTATTCTCTGAAAAGCTTTCTTACAGTATGTTTTTCAAGTAACAGACCTGTCCCATTGTTTTATTTTTCCTCTTCAGGAGTCTAATAATGTGAGGATTAATCTTTATCAGTTTTTCATTTCCAATATTTTCTCTAAGACCTCTTTTACTTCTTTTTCTCATTTTTATTTTCTTGATTGCTTTCCTACCTTTTAATATGCTCCTCATTAAATTTTTATTTTAATTCGTCATGCCTGGGGCACCTTGTAATTTACTGCTTATTTTCTGAGATAACTGTCTCTTTCTTACATTTCAAAATTCAATCAACTCTCTTTCGATTATTTCCTGTTCTTTGTACATTTCTGTTCTTGGTTTTTGTATTTCTGTGTCAAGGTCTTTTTTTCATATCTCCCGGTGCTAGTTTTAGTATATTTAATTCAGCTTGAAGTGTTCTCTTACAGTTTTCTTCTGCTTCATGGTTGTTTCTTGGAGGCAGTTGTCATCAGTTGAGGTATGTTCGATCTTATTTTCTGATTCTTGGTAAAAACTCTTTATTTATTTATTTTTTTCCTGTTCATTTTTGCAGTCTTGGGCTGATTTTCAAGATTCCTCTTTGGTGCCTTCTGTCAGTGTAGCAAAGTCCAGATTCTTTAGTGGATTTTGTGGGTGAGTGGAGCCAGGGATCAGGTCCTCTGGTTTGGGGGTACTCTCTTGTCCTGCAGCACCCTAACTTTCCCTCTAAATGTCTTTTCCCCTTCAGCACCTAATTGCCGTAGGACACTTTTTGCCTTTTTTCTTCTTTTCCAGAAGCTCTTTATTTCAAAGACTGCAACTTCCAATCACACATATCTTCAAGTTCCTTCCTGGGAGACCATGCTTCGATCTACTCGGAGACTTCTGTAATACTTCCACACTGAGAGCGTACTAACTACCCCTGCTCTTTTTTCCCCATAGTTTTTCTCACCCAGATCTTCCTCAGAGAAAAGTCTTATGCAAGAGCAAGAGTATGAGAGATTGCTTTCTGGATTTGGGTGGGTTTTATCTTTTTACTTATAATCATTTTGAATTTAGGCATTCTGGTTTTAGGTAATTTTTTTCTTCTTGTTATTCTTTATTGATTTATAAGAAGTGTTTGGAGATATGGACCTAGGTGGAGTCTGTGGTCTTCCTTCTCTCTCTTTCTAAAATTCTTACTGTATCTATAGACTATTCCTCTATTTTCTCTAAGACATTTATTTGTACCTCTTATCTTTTCTCTCTTTGACCTGAGCCGGTTGTTGACCTTCGTTTATTTATTTATTAACTCAGTAAATATGTATTCAGTACTACCCTGTGCTAGGCACTGTTCAAAGCAGAGAACACAATAGTGAAAGAATGCTGAAAACTCGCAACTTAAGTGGGAGTACATCCTATTAGAAGGAGATAAACAATGAACAAACAAGCAAGTTATGGTAAGTACTTTGGAGAAGACAAAATCAGGGGACGAGAGTGTAAGAAGTAGTGGAAGATGTAAGAGTGTGTGCTAAATTTACAGAGTAGTTGCAGAAGGTCTCTCTGATAAGGTGACAGCAGTTAGGAAACAAGTTGTGTATACCCAGAAAGGGGATTGCAGGCACAAGGACTGGGGGAACGAAATGCCTGAGGAGGGAAAACACTTGACCTGTTGGCGGTGCACCAGGGAGGCCAGCGTGGCAGGGAAGAGTCCTAGATAAAGAGACCAGGGGGGTAAGAGAAGACCAATTCCTGATGGGCCATTGAAGGGACCCTGGCTTTAATTCCAAGGAAGAAGAGAAGCCACTGAAGAATAGAGAATAGAAAACAGACATACTTTTTTATTTATAAAATTTCTCCTACTCTGATTTGTTGAGAACAGACTGGAGGTAGGGAGAAGGGTAGACACAGGAGCATCAAATGGCTGTTGCCATAATCCAAGGGCAGTATGATGGCAGCCTGGACCAAGATGCTTAGAGCAGAGGTGTAAGAGGTGGTCAGATTCTTGGTCTGTTCTTAAGGCAGAGCTGACAGGATTGCATGTAGGTTTATAGTTAATTACATTATTTTCAAAGAACCGTGGTCACCTTCACCACCAGTACAGATGCTTTGCAAGCAGCAGGTATAATCACTAGTTGTGGGACATCTGCCATGTCCTTCCCTGAAGTGGTAGCATATTTGGGAATCCGGGCACGTGATGTAGAGTAAAGGCTATGGAATTGTTGGTTTGAGGCCACATGGCAATCTACAGTGAGCATCACTGACAGCGTCTAGTGACAGACGCACCCAGATAAATGGCCAGGTTCTTATCATGAGTGGGAAAAAGAGAAAGAGGCAAATGGCAGGGTGGTTGTGAGTCAGCTTTCTCCCACGCTTGTATCGTAAAGATGACAGTGGGAAGTGGCACCTTAATGTCTGGGCTTCTTCAGAGCTCCAAATCAAAAGAAAAGTCCCGGTGGATGTCGGAGCAGTTTCTCCATCTTTGCTTGACAGTGTCTATGCAGTTGGGTCTGAGGATCACTGTTCTTAAGGGATTTTGAACAAACACCCTCCAGATGTTAGAGCAGCAGCTGTGTTGTTGCCAATCAGCAGGTCTCTCTGCTTCAACTTTAACCAGGGTGAGTCTGCTCAATCTTGAATGTATTATTCAGCATTCACTGGTGCCTACTGTGCGCCTGGTGCTGCGCCACATGATAAGGATGCAGTTATGTCCTTACGGGAAGACGTGGTCGCCACTCTCCCGGAGCTGGGGGCCTCATATAGGAAGACAGGCAGGCGGATCAGATGACTATTTAATTGCCATGGTAAGAAATGCTGCAAAGGAGGAGCAGAGGTTTCTGGGAGAACCTGAACCTGGTGGAGGGGCTGGGGACTCGTCTTCCCACAGGTGAGAAGCCCTGTGCCAAGATCAGTGACACATCACTCCCATGCCTGCAGTGCTCCCAGGAGGGCTGTTCTTGGGGAGGCTACTGCTTCATCACGGTGTAGCAGCCATCACAGCTTAGCAAGGAGGGCTGGGGAGCTGGGATGGACACCTAGGTTGGTCGCAGACACCATTCTACTGTCCAAACCCTTCATAATGGCCAGTCGCGTTGTTGACTGACATTCAGCTTAAGGTCCACGGTGACCCCCTTCTCATCTAATATGTGTTCAGTAAACAGATGCTCTTTGCAGTTTTGCCAGCAGTTTTCCCACGGCTGTATCTGATTCTGTCGGTCCTCCAATCTCGTCCAGCCTCTTTACTCACTCAGGTAGTAAAGATCATTTGGAATTTCAGTTCTCTTAGACAGTAGTCAACTCTTCTGACTGCAATGCAGAAACCTAAGGAGGATGCCTCTCCTCCTCCTAGTGACTGGCTTAAAAGGAGAAAAACATAAAGGTACCGTCAAAGACTAACAGACTACAAACAGGAAAGAGCGTTATACAACAGCAGCACCTTCCTACGTGGATATGACAGAAAGGTGGCATCTTCGTAGCTCTCTTTTGACAAGTATCTCGGAACAGAATAGTGTTATTTGTTTCTTTTTAAAATTCCCTTAATATTCTAAATCCTGTTTATTACATCAAAGGTGTTTCAGGGCATCTGTTGTCTGTATGCAGATGATCAAAACCACCAATTTACTTCCAGTTTAAACATTTCTGTTTGGTATTTTCCCTTTCCAGCCCGTTCTCCCCTCATTAAAATCTCTAGATGGATTGTGTTTGGTAAAAGCTACACACATTTTCCTGGCGATCCCCTTTGCTAAAATCCAGTGCAAGAGCCACAGCTCGTGTTTCAGATGCATGGAAAAAGGGGGGGCATGGTCGGTGGAACCAAAATAAACAGATGGTTGCCTAGACAATCTGTAAGGGGCTCTTGCAGGGTCGTTTTTCATGGTTTTCTTTGAAATAAACAGTGAGACAGAGATACACTTTTTATCTCGTTGACCTCTTGCAAATGGTCCCATGGCTGACAAACTGCTTGAGACACCGAAGTGCTTCTGCCAAGAAGCCACCATCCCCGAGTTTGACTCCAGCGAGGTCCCCTCCCACATCACTTCGGGAGACGGTCATGGAGACCCGCTCTCGAGGCAGGTTGCTCGTGCAGCGGGTGTGAACGTGAGCAAGGCACAGCGAGGGGGCATGATATTTTGGAGAAGACAGATGTAAACGATTATTATTACATGAAGCAGAATGTCATCAGCAGTAACTCGTACACAGAATGACGTGAAATCACAGAGAGGGAGCAGATTCACTCCCATGGAGGATCCGGGAGAGGAGGGGAGGTGGTGCTGACAGGACTGGGCAGGCAGGTTTGAGCAGAGGGAGCCCTGAGTCTGGCAGGGGTGTTCGGGGGCAGGGGGCTGGGTAAGGAACTCCAAGTTCAAGGAAGACAGAGAAACAGGAATAATAAAATGGAATACTTGAACACTGACTTATGCACATGGTTTCCACTATGACCATTTAGAGCTGTTTGTACATTGGTGTGTAAATGTACCTTGAAAAATAAAAACCACTACAGTAGGGGCTCTTGTTCCAAGTTTTGAATATGTGGGGCAATTGCATAAATATGTTTGAATCTCCTCTTTCTTTGGGTAGCCTCCCCGTCTCACCCTTGTCTCCTGTGGGCAGTGGAGACACTCAGACCTCACACAAGAATGAGCAGTAATTTTCTATGACAGCGCAATCTAAATCCTAATGTAGGAGGACACAGTTCCAAAAGGTGCAGAAAAACAATTCTGCCCAAAGAAAGCCTTCTGCACGTGGCTGTAGGGAGGGAGACATTAGCTTCTGGGACCTTCCCACTCCTGCTGCCCCGCCCGCAACACGGGCTTTTCTGTCTTCACCTGATCAGACACTTACTGTGCAAGGACCGTCTACCCGCAGGGGAATGCAAGCCACCACTTTTTAATTTTTAATTGTGGTAAAATGCACATGACATAAAATTGACCATTTTAGCCATTTAAGTGTACAGTTCAGTAGCATTCAGGGCCGTCACATGACGTTGCCACCAGTCTCTAGAACTCTTTCCATCTTGCAAAACTGAAACTTTGTCCCCGTGAAACAGCTCCCCATTCCCGCCTTCCCCCAGCCCCTGGCAACACCGTTCTACTTCCTGTCTCTATGACTTCGACAACTCTAGGTATCTCATGTAAGTGGAATCACACAGTACTTGTCTTTTTGTGACTGGCCTGTTTCACGTAGCATAATATCCTCAAGGGTCCTCCATTGTAGCAGGTGACAGGATTGCCTTCCTTTTTAAGGCCGAGTAATGAATGCTCTCTTGTACGGGTGGGCCACACTTTGTTTATCCATCCGTCAGCGGACGCTGGGCTTGCTTCCACCTCTTGCTGTTGCGATCAGCGCTGCTGTGCACGTGGGTGAACCAAGGCATGGCTTCTTGCAGTAAAAAGGTTTTCTCCCAAGGTGTCAGAAGTCTCAGGAACAGCCCTCAGCCAGGTTTAAGCCCGAGGTCCTGGGAGCTTCTCACTCTCTGAGGCCTGCTCAGGCTCCCTGCCCAGAAGGGCAAGACTGTATGAGAAGGAGGCAGCGCTGTCATAGAGTTCAGGCCGGGGTCACTGCCCTCCCCCTGAAACACTTAAAACAGCGGAAGTAACACAGGCTGGCAAGATGGTAAACAGTGCAGATTCACTCCCTCTCCGCTAGTTCCTATTCCCCAAGGGTCAGCTCCTGTTGTATGAACTGTGGTTTTTTCCAAAAGCTTTATTGTAGACCTATACAAATGTATATGTGCGTATAGTTTCGCTCTGTATTTTGTAAAAGTCTATTTTCTGACTCAGCAATATTTCACCATTCCATACGGTGGAAAGATGTTGGCTGTCTAGTATTTCCATTTTTGTGCTGTTACAGATAATGCTAAATGGAATATCCTTATGCATGTATCCTTGTATATATGAGTGTTTTTGTAGGTTAGAAGTAGATCTCTTGGTTCAAAGTGTATATACATTTAAATTTTTGATAGGCACAACCTAAAGAATTATGCCAGTTTACCTGTTAGCACTGAAGAAAGATTTGAGCTTATTCTTTCAAGTTTAGAGCACACATTCCAGTCTGTTCTTATTTAATCACCAAATATCCTTGTCCTCTCTACAAGCAAATCTAAATAACTTGTCCTATTTAATTAAAATCTGCTTGGAAAATCTAAACTTAGTAAAATTATCTGATTTTAACTGTTGTCTGCTTACAGTCTTAGGCAAATAGAATGGGCAAAAATGCAATTATACATTTCTGCAGATGGTAAATTTCAGGATTTCTCCTTTGAGGTACAGGAAGTATAAAGTTAATCGTGTAAATATTTGCATCTTCCACTTCCAGGATTACGTAAACATGTTTTTAAATACCACGTCTCTTTTGAAATTTAAAGGAAAACAAAAACAAAACCTTTGCCCCCACCACTCCCTTCCCTTTTTGATTTTCAACTGTTCAAAAAATTACAAATCATCCAGAAAGATCAAGTCCTCTAAGACTGTTATGCTAATATGCCCAGGAGATATATCTGCCCCACACCCCAATTTTAATTACTTAAGTCACTTGAATGGTTAGTGTATGTCAGCTGAGACAAGTGATTTCACAATTATAGTTCAAATATAGAGATTTCCATAAATGAGGCCAGAAGTGTTCCTGGCACATCAATTTGAAAATGAGCAGTTGGTGGTCCCCAGGCAAGATGCCCCGAGAGGCGGGTTACATGCAGGAAAGGCCACATATAACACGTTTATACGTATTTTTACTTCTCGGGGAAATAGAAAGCCAGTATTTGAGCAGAGTCGCGCCTCTCCCAGACCTCTCCCTAGCCCTCCGCCCGGAGCATCCCTGGAAAAGCAGCTCTTTTGTGTTTCCTGCGTCCTCTGCAGGCGTGTCTGCGTCGCGCAGGGGCGCATCCGCACGCGGGGGAGGGCTGGGAGCGGCGCGCCGGCTGTCCCCTCCGGGAGGTGGCATCGGTAAATGCTCGACTGTTATGCGACTATTGATTTGCCTCACTCTGAGGATTCCAGTGGCAAAGTGACCCTCCCTCCGCCTGTCCCCTCCCTTCCTGGCTCCTGCCCTCCCCCCTCCCTGCAGCAGGAGCCGAACGCGGCCGCCCTGCGCTCCTCCTCCTCCTCTCGTTCTTCTGGCTCCTGGATTCCTGAAGTTATTAGGAGAAATAAGGTAGCCGAGGGGACCACATGGAAGTTGTGACAGCTCCCAGCGGCGCGCCCCTCTCGCTTGAGCCATTACCTCGCCTTAGGAATTACCCGCTGACACGTTGAATGAAGGAGGTCCCCTTGCCTGCCAGCCAGCCTGCCGGGATGGGCCACTGCTGCTGCAAGCCTTACAACTGCCTTCAGTGCCTGGACAAGACGGTACTCTGCCTTCCCTCTCTCTCTTCCTCCCCTCCTCCTTCCTAAGGGCAGAGAGGCCAGAGCCAGCCGCCTCTGTCCCTGTCCGCAGCATGTGTGTGCCCTTGTCTCGTGGGTGAGCAGGAGGCTACCTGACTGGTTCCAGTGTGCTGAGTTGTGAGCGGTGTTCGCAGGGACACCGGGGCTCAGACTCTGCAGTGCCTTACATAATTGTCTCCCTGCGGTCTCCCGTGTAACTGTTGCATTCTCCGGAAACAGTAGGGCTCTTGAAATCCCAACTGCCAAGAAATCCTTGGAGTATTCTTACTTCATTTTGATGTACCTGTGAAACCTAAGACATTCCAGTGGGGGAATTTAGATTAGCTAGACGTGCTTCTCTTGGCCAACTACTAACTCTGAAAGTTTACCACTCTTCCTGACACGCAGCATCCATCCTTGTCATTTCTGTTCCTGAGGTCAGAGAAGCAAGCATCAGTCCCGTTATTCTCTCCGTATGTGTTCGCGTCACGCAGGGGTGAAAAACGCAGAGGTGAAAACTTAAGGAGCCAGAGAGTCTGAGGGTGTGTTCCAGCTTTCACTGCAAGGAATGCTCACAGCCAGGGAGCAGAGAACACAATGTGAGAAAGACTTGTATGACAATTCCAGCAGAGAGCCTTTCTTTGCTGCTGACATTTGCCTGTGAGCTTGCAGGGGGACTAGGGTACGCTTTTAATTTCAGAACTAGGAATGAGTTGGCAAGAAATCGTGTCTCTGTGATAGATTTTATTATCACACGCATTTGGATTTATCTAAGATGCATGAAATGGAATTTAACAAGGGGTTGAAATTGCCTCCTTTCTACCCATGGGGGTCAGCTAGATGGCTTGAGGTATATAGTCTGGGACCAGGTGAAAGGAAATAAATGACTTAATATAAAACTCATTACAAGGAGGTCACTTGGGAATGTGTTAGTTACCAGTTCTGTTTATGAACTTTGACCTAAAGTAGAGTTACCTACCACCTAGGAAAATTAAACTGATATCTTAGAAGTCACCTGGTCGTTCTCTTCCCATAGAAATAATTGTCGCAGTGAGATTACCTTTGCTTCCATGAATAAAAACTAAAATGTTCATACACGCATTTCTGTGCTTTTAACAAATAGCAATATAGAACATTTGCACTCAATTTATCTGCAAATCCAACACTGAAGTGATTAAGCCCTTTTCCAGGAGAAATGGTCACCAAAAGGTATTGAAGGAGGCTTGTTAACAATAGTTATTAGAAAAGGGAAGGATTTATTACATGCACAACAGCAGTACAGTACTCATAATTCTAAGCTCTGGTACAAAAGTTTTAGAAATAGAAACTGTAATATAAAGGCCTTTTTTGAGAAAATATATTTTAAAGTGAATCCATCCTTTTTTGTTTTAAATCAAGTTCTTGAAAAAAATGGTCCCCATTCCTTCTTTAAACTGGAGATTTTAGGAAAATAATTAAATGTTATTTCATCTCTTTGGCAGCATATTTGTGTTTCAAATGTTTTAGCTTTGAAACTTTGAAACTTAATATAAATTTTTCTTTCCTGGTGAAAGCTAAAAAACTTACCCTGCACTTGTCAACTTTCTCACTACGTTAGACCCGCAGTTCTTGATGTTTCTTTGCTCTATTTTAGAGTGGTATTCCTGTTGGAGATTTTGTAGAAGTGTGTTCAGAGGTGCTCATTTTAGGAGTTAAGGGGCTTTCCTTTTTCTAATTAAAAAAATCATTGTTTTATTTAGTTGCCCACCTTTCAGGATACCTTCGCAGGCAGCGTGCCAAAATCATTTGTTCATTCTGTAGTTACCTACTGGGCCATGCATTGTACACGAGGACTAACATGGGATTCCGTTCCAATCTCAAACCCTGGAAGTCAGCACTCCTTTAAATCCCCCAGTCAAGTCCTTCAGTCTGTTAATCAGCTCTGACACTCTCAGCACCAACGTGGTTTGAAAGAGACCTGATAAAAATGGTCAGTGGAGTCGTTGCTGATGACTTTAGCCCATCGTAGTAAACAAAGAAAAAATAAAAGAAACATCCCCCCAGAGCTTTGTGTAGGTACAGAACAGAAAATGTTGTTTTGTGAAGTAAAAAATTTTTAACAGTTTGATCACAGTGCAACTAAAGATGTTCTGAAAAGAGCAGGGGCACATTTGAAGATACTTCTTAGGTCATCAGTTTCAGAGAGAGGCTAAGAAATGGAAATCCTAGGACACTGCTTTAGCATGAATTTTTTGTGGGGAGCAATGGAGTGAAAACCCAGAGTAGAAAATGAATTTAAAAAATTATTAAATGAACAAATGGTTTTTAAGAGCTGATTGTGCTTCAGTATTTTAACTTTAAAGACACCTGTTCATTGACAGTATTCACTGCTCATTTACTATGTGCCCAGTTACTATGGGGACTCTTAAAGAATTCTTAAAAGGCACAACCTGCCCCATGGAGTTTACCAGTTATATGTTCGGTTGTACGTCCTCCTTTTCCAGAAAAATTGCAAGTGGGGTAGGCAGCAGGGACACATGCAGAGCGATTCAAACAGTAGTCCAGCCTGGAGTGTAATTAAGTGAAAGTTATGTGGTGCCGACTGCACCTGTTTCTGGAATCCAGTCAAAGGAGCAATCAGTCGGTGCTGGAATCAAAGGCAAGGTTTCTTGGGAAAGGAGGGTCATGACTTGTACGTTGAGGAACGGGGTAGAGTTTTGAGAAACGAGTGAGGAGAAGGACTGTAACTAAGCAAAGAGCACAGGGGTAAAGATATTTCAGGCCGCTCTGGTGAAAGGTGAGAGTTAACACTGGGAGACACAAGCATGTAGGGAGTGTGGGAAAATGCTCTCCAAGCTGAGAGCCGACCCTGGTGTTTTAACTGGAGTTAATGAGGGAGGGCGGTCCCTCTTGGGATTGGAGCAGAGAGGCATTCTACAGACTCATTCTCTAGGTATTTTCAAAGGAAAGGTATGACCCAGGAAGGGCTTCTGGGACACCAGTCGGGTCCCCAGGAGTCTGTTCACTGGTGGACTCAGCGTGGTCCGGGCTCAGGCCAGCAGCTCTGCACAGACAGAAACCTCCCGGAGGTGGCCGTTCCTAGGAAGGCTGAGTTACGCAGAGAAGTCAACTAGATGTATAACTAGAATGCCGACTGGTCTTTGTAACAGGAAGAACTAAAACTGACAGGCAGATGGGCGATTACAAGCCTGATAAAGATGTGATGTCTTTTTAGAGTCAGTCCATGGTCATAAGAAGCTTTGATGAGGATGCAGTCTGAGCCAGCGAGTTGCGTTACGTAGGCATCCAGTGACTCAGCGCCTGGCGTGTCCATGTCCCGTCACCCCTCCAGCCCGAAATCACCTAGGAGGCTGTGCAATCGTGCTTGCCCCGGTGGCCGCCTCTTCCAAGCCCCCTTCGCTTTGCTTCTTCACTCCCGCCTCCTGCCCCCACCTCGTCTTGCTGCTTTGAGTGCTGTCCTGTCCGTTTAGGGGTCACTTGGCCTGTCTCTACCCATAGCCTTTTATGTGTTGACTGTTATCTCAGAGGCTAACCTTGTTTACCTTTTCTCTAAATTCTTGGCAGGGGTGTGAGTTGGGACAAGGTGCCTCACTGCCCCTCCCAGGTATGCGTGGGTGAGGGGACAGTAATAAATTTGGGAGGGTGATCAGAGGAAGGTTGAATCCAGAAAGGTCAAGAGACTTCTTCAGTAATACATAAACGATTAAAAGTCATGGTTCTGGTGAGTTTTCTTTTCTCTCGCTGGCTCTGAGATCCAGACTTTCCCAACATTACTTCTTTGGATTCACATTCTTTCCCCTTGGGGCCCATAAGTCTCTGTCCTTCCTAATCATGGCTTGGTAATCCAGGTGTGGTCTGACGTTCCCCTGTTGACTACAGCCTCTTAGGTAAGTTAGGTTTTGCAACCACTGATTCCCCAGCATGCATGACGGCAGAGGCTGGACTGACGCATCTTGAAGTTTAGTCTGATTTCCTTTAAAACCAGATATGACTTTGCTCATTTTCCACACGAGTAGACACTGACATGTATTTAAGAATATTAAGTGTGAATGGTGCTGTGCCTTTGACCAGTGTATATTAAATTTCATTTCCGGGTGGAAAAGCAGGCACAAAAAAACAATGGTCTGTGTTCATTATATGTGGGAGATGTAATACTTATTGATTAAGTCAAAGCCTGATGTCAGTGCTGCCTTAAAGCCATAACTGAAATGAATAAAAGGTCAGTCTCCCTCCCAAAGGAATTTTCCACAGAGCCATATGATGAAGAATCTGGCCAGTCTTCACAATATTAATGCTGAAAATGAACGCAGTCTTCACAAAAGGCAGTGTGAGAACAATGCCGGAGACTTACCATGTTCTGTTGATGTCACCTTGTGGCTGGCTCGTTTTGAAATATGGAAGAGCATGCTTCCTTATTGAGACGAGGTTCTACCACGTGGAATTAAGCCCTAAACTGAACTTGTGGAGCGCTAGGTGAGAAGCAGTATTGCTTCTGGGAAGAATGAGAAAAAAAAAAAAATCCCTTAACCTCTTTGTGATTTCATGTGTATGAATGTCCCTTAGATTTCAAACCTTCACAATAAAAAGGATCTAGATGTTTCCTCAAATGCCCGAAGTCTGTAGATGTTTCGCTGGTTACGGTTCTTTTGTTTAGCCTGGGGAAGAGTGGCCCAGCTCGTGGGGTTGAATTTTCCTGGTCTGCGCTGATTTCAGGGCAGGCTAAAAAGATAGAAGAGATTAGTTGGGAGTCTTTAGGCTTCCATATGTATTTTTTTTTAATTTTACGTGCATATAATGCCCCTCTTTAAAAAAAAAGAAACAGGTGGGGAGGAGGTAGCTGACAAAAACATTGAGAACCACAGTGAATTGACATTGTATTTTATGAAAGTGTCATCAGTACCCATTGTAGCTGATTAAGCATTCTCTCAGGGACCGTCACAGACCAGAGGCAGACACTTGGCAAGAAAAAGAGAAGGGTCCATCTAATGGGGTGACCAAGGTTCCCAGAAATAGCCCCAGGTGCTGTTTTGTGTCACTGGTTCTCCTGGCCTTTTCCTAGGAAGCTCCCTTCATAGGCTCCTGCTTACTCATCCTCTGGTCTCAGGGACACTCCACGCCAGCCCTGCCTGGCTGAGTTATAGCCCGTTGTTTTGTAATTGCTTATTCATTTACTGACTCTCTGGAAGACTCTTAAGCTCCTCAAAGGCAGAAATACCCTACCTGGAGTGTCTCAGTAAATATGTGTTGTATAAATTTCCTATTTCTGCGTTAGTTGGGGAATGAAAGCACCTTGGTTCCCTCAACACTCAGTGTTCTTAATAACCAGGCTGTGTGTTGGTTCCGAGTGCGAGGAGGGGCTTGGGTTGCTGATGCCCGAGGGAGGGTCACGTGGGCGATGCTGACCAGGACGGGCGTTTTCACTTCCTGTACCACCACCCTCGCAGGGCAGCACCAGGCACCTGAGCAGACAGCCCCCGCTGACCACGCGTGCTGGAGTAACAGAGTGTGGCAGGCTTGCCCGGGGCTCGGCCACACATCCAGTTGCTTGAAGTTAATGGAATGATTAGCAGGTTGCACGCTTCGCCAGGCTTCTGTCGCTAGGAAAGAGGAAAGGCAGCCTTTCCCAAGAGTGGGCAGCGCCGTGTCTAAGAAGAGGCGTGGGCTTCCCCGGAGCAGGCCTGCAGGAGCGTGTTGGGGCAGGAGGGGTGGATTTGGGTGTTCCTCGGGGAGAACTCACCTCGGACACCACCTGCGGGTGCCGAGTGCCACGCTAAAGAGACTAGAGGACTCGGAGCGCAATGGGGAGGTCGGCAATCAGATAAAAGAGGCGGCTCAGAAGACAGCTGCTGTTGTGGGGCTGAGGTGGACGTTCTCCACAGGTCTGTTTCCAGCCCAGCCTGCCCTAGAGTAAACAGTCACTTTAGAGGAATGGCGTTCTTCGACTTGCAGATTTCTGGACTGTATCACTAGGAGAGGTCGGATGCCTTGCTGAGTTCTATTTTTAGCCGATTGGAGTGAGAGCAGGGGCTCGTGTGCTTGGCACCAGCGAGGAATTTTCCACTCATTCCCCATGTAGGGAATGATCTAACACTGATCTAACGCTGGGCTGTCCGCAGAGGCCTTGCTCAGATTTCAGCCATCCCACCACGTCATCACGCCGACCCGGCTTAGGGTGGGGAGGAAGGGGAGTGGTGCGTGAGATCCTTTGAAACGGAGTCTCTGGGGAGGCCTTTCTCCTGGATGTTCAGCAGAACCTCAGGGCCTTGCTGGACGGCTGCTGTCTCTGTCGAGTCACGATGATGGAGGGGTCGCTCCTGGACGCAGGGAGTGGAGAGTGGACATTCCCTTAGGGGTCACCCCTTGCCTCAGGAGCAGTGTCCCCGCCGTTGCAGCGGTTGACTTGTTCATTCCATTGCAGGGCAGCACTACGTCACTGGGCTTGGCTTGCAGAAAACAAGGAGTAACTTAATTGATGCAGAGTTTTCACAAATTAGAAGAGTTGATATCATTTCAAAAACCAGCACTTAAGGAGGAAGGGCTGCAGCCAGGCTGCTCTGGCTGGCCTCAGCAAGCAGAGCTGGGCTGTGCCAGCATCTTTGGCAGGGATGCATTCGGAGGCCATCAGAAAGGGTCAGAGAAAACTGATCTGGGCAAGCTAAACAGCAACCCTGTCAGACGTTACAGCCCCACGTAGGCTGTACCGGAAATAAACTGAGGTGCAACCGACAAATCAACACCAAGGACAAACACAGGGAGGGCAGGGGGTGGGGTGAGGTGTGGATGCAGCCAGGGGATGTTCCCAATGAAACAGAGGGATTGGGAGCTGGCACTGCCTCAATGCCTGGTAGACGTGAAAAGCTTCGTGTAATGAGTGCTCAGATCCAGTCTGAGGATCGGTGCATTTTGGTCTTGGTGTTGGGTGGACCTAACCATGGGTAGGAGGGGAGAATGTCCATGTGTTAGTGTTTGATGGAGACTGTTGACTCTGGGTTCAAACTCCTGCTTTGCCATTTCCTGGCTTGTTGTGGGTTACTTGGTGGGTTACCTCATCACAGAACCCCAGTTTCATCCTACAGAAAGGAAAATAAAACCCAGGGTCCACTCGACAGTTTTTGGAGGAGTGAATAAGGAGCAGGGCTTTCCCAGCGCTGTGCCTGTCTAGAAGGTGTTCAGTGAAGGTCAGTGTTAGTATTGCCATCGGCATCAGCAGACCTTACCCGAGGTTAGTTATTTTCCTTGACATTTTAGCCATCAGGTCTGTTGCCTGTCTTTGGCGGCTGACCCTTGGTGAGCCGTTTGATGACTTTCAGACCAGTTGGTTTTGCAGTCTGTGCTGGCAGAAGGTCAGGGGTGAGGGTGGGGTGCGTCTTCACTGATCTTCCCCAAATGGAGAGGGTGCAGGCCCTCAGATCGCTCTGGTTTCCCTCCTATTTCCCCTGCTATCTCTTCTCCCTTCCCACCCCCTCCCTTTCTTTTCTTGCTTCTTCTCTTTCATTCTCTCACTTGCGTTTCTCCTAAAGCAAAGACGGGTGGGGCAGGCCTGGCCACAGACACCACCAGCAGCTTTTCACCAAACTGACTCAAGTTTGAAGCTCTTCAATGTTATCAGCACTGTCTCCAGCTGAGGCTGCTCCTCCTTCCTGGACCTGCAAGACACTCCTCCAAATGCCAGATTCTTCCCTGGCTGGACAGCGGAGTGTGAGGGGTTGTGATGCGGGACCCCTCCGCACGGCATGGGTGATGTCCAGGGGCATCACCCCAGGGGTTGCTGCAGGAGCTGAGGGAGACGTTGGCTTCGGGTTAAACTAGAGTCAGTAGCCCGGGAGTGAATACCTGGGATGCTGTTTCCGGACTGAGAAGTGCAGTGTTTCAGTTCTCTGGCTGTGCTTTGGAATTGAGGATATCAGTGTTCAAAAGTATTCTTGATGGTAGAAACAAGTTAGGTTTTTCACTAGTTTGAGATTATTTGGGGGTAAATACTGGGATTTACCCTCTCCGGAATACCGAGTTTTCTTAACTCGCAGTAGCAAGTCGGCAGCGGTATTACACGGCTGGGAGTGCAAGCGCCCCATCCCCGGGATCCGTCTGGTTAGGTATTTTCCCTGTTCTGGGTTCTCCAGTCTCTGAACGTAGAGTAAAATCAGGACAGAGACAGGAAGATGCTGTTAAACTAAATAAATATCAGAGAATAAGACAAATGCCAGTTCTAAACACATTCAGATACTCAAGGTAGAAGAGCACCTGTTATCGACAGCATGACATCGGGCTGCAAAGGAAATCAAAGGAAACAACGAGTTGTAATAACGACTAGCACTTGTATGGAGCTTGTAAGTGCCAGGCACGTTCTAGCTGCTTCATGTAGGTTGACTGTTTAACCCTCAGGACAACCCCAGGCGGTGGGTGTGGCATCGAGGCAGCATCGATTTGTGATTAGGGGAATGTCTGCTCTCAGGTGTGATTCCCAGCCTTTAGATTGAGGGAAGTCAAGGATGCTGTGGGCTGGGATGGAAGGAGGGAGCTTCACGAGTGAGATGCAGGTCCCCTGTCCCTCAGAGGGTGTGTTATTGCTCCGTTAGTCTTAAGACAACCGTGACTTAATCATTGTTGATGCCTGTAACTAAAATAACTCTCAGCTTATTATGCAAATCAAGTTTGATTTTTGCATGAAATTCTGACATTGCTTAGCAAATGCCCTTTGGATAACCTGAGACCCTCCCTCCCCTCCACCCACCGTAGCGCACGTGTCACCGGGGTCTAAACGCAGCAGACACAGAAGCGAGATTGTGACAGCTGTCTGTCTGTTCACGTTCGGCACAGGTGTTTCGGAGGTGCTGAGATCAAAGTCAAAGGAGGTTAAGAAAGAAAGAGCATTCTGGATGTTTGTGCTAGATATTTGGTACACATTTTAGCCCAAATCCCCTTTTGGAAATGTTTGCTTTGGGAGTACATCCTGCAGAATGAGAGAGCCTTTCCTCGAAGGCCTGTGTTTTTGGTATCTCTGACTTGGAGAGAATTTACATAACACATCTTTCCTGGTTATTATTAGTAGTAATAAAATCATAACAAATGTAAATATTTGTGGTTACTCATATCTTCAACTGCTTCTCTATTTTGTGTCATAGTTTGTATTTGATTTGAAAACAGCTAAGCAGTCATGTGCTTACAAATGGCATCCTTTGCAGTCAGTCACCAGTGTGAGTTTTCCTCTTCCTCCTCCTACTGATGCAGATATGGGACAAAAAACTTGGAAACCTTATGTTTTGATGTCGGTCTTCTTACAGAGAGAATGGTTCATGTTACGTGTTCCGTTTAGGTATTATTCATTGGGTAGCTAACTGTGCGTGTGTGGACAGAAGGGTAAGTTTAAGGGGACAAGACAGTTGGTAAAATAAGCATTTGGCCTTCAGAGAAATATAGTCTGGACATTTTAACGGTCAAAAGTCTCGTAATAGTGACGATAATTAAAAATGCACAGTAATGGGGAGTAGGAAATAGCTCAGTGGTAGAGCACATGCTTAGAACGCACTAGGTCCTGGGTTCAATCCCCAGTGCCTCCATTAAAATTTTGCTTAATGTGTAATAATATATAACAGTGGATTAAGCGTAGAACATCGACATACGAAGAATGATTGCAGGATGGTGTATACAAGAGTGCAACGCGGAGAAAAGCCCAGGCAAGATGGTGTGAATGTTAATGTCAGGCTTGGTGATCTGAACGGGATGCAACTGAATGAGCCAGGCTTGGCTTTGGAAGTGTTTTTTATATGCTTCTATAATGAGAAAATTATCTCCTTAAGGGCTAGACTTACAAATATTTGCTTAATATGATTCATTAATTAAACATGTGAAAATGCTCATCTAGCATAAAACTGGGGGACTCTCGGTATCCGTTTTGTTTTTTGCAGAATGAAAGTGCCCTTGTGAAAGAAAAAGAGCTGTCAATCGAACTTGCAAACATCAGGGATGAAGTTGGTAAGTCGGGCGTCAAACATGAGGACCATAAAGAATGTCTTTTCCTGCTGCCTGTGAGTGTGTAACAAAAGCGATTACGTCTCGGGTCTTAAGCCAGAGCAGACCTGCCGGACAGAGGGAGTGTCTTCCCCGGCACCGTGGTGGGGTCTTGCAGCCTTGCAGGGAGCTGTAATTTCGATGTCCCCATTGTTATAAAGACAGCTTCTAACAGTTCAGAGCGGAGCCGACCAGGCCCGGCTCCGCTCCTCCCAGGACAGCCCTGCCATCTGTGTGAGTGGTGTGCTGTGCAGTGACCCCTCCCTCCAGGCACACCCCACCCCCGGCGGGCACAGCTCCGGGACAAGCAGCTCAGCTCGGAAGGGAACTGAGGCGCTGCCTGTAAGGTGCTTCCTGCCAGCGTATACCCTGCCATGCAGTCCTCTGTGGCCTCAAACAAGGTACAGAACACGAATCTGGGGGGGTTAGAAATGCGGGGGTTCATGTCAGAGCGCCTCCTCTTTGGCTGATAGGATGGCGTAGTTCAGGCTGAACCGCAGGAGACCTTGCAAATGACAGGGCCGCCCCCAGACCCCGGGGTGTTGTTAAGTGGTGGGCTTTCGCTCTCGGCCGAAGATCAGACTGAGGATTTGCCACGTTTCAGTTCCTTGACCCCATCTCTCTCTTGAGGGTCGGTCACGCTAGCAAAGGTGAGCCAAACGTGGTCTCATCCCCTTGGCCTGCTGTTCTTTTTGCAGTGAGCGTTTCCCCTCCATCCGGTGTGGTCCTGGGAACAGCCCACCTGTGCAGGTGCGGCCTCTGCTGTGAGCAAAGGGACTTGAGCAGCCCCGCCAGCCCCAGTGGGTGGCGGTGGCATCTGTTTCCAGGCAAGCCGTGCAAATAGGCAGGAGTCTGGAGGCCAGCCTTCCCCAGGGAACATGGGCCCCAAGGATGCGCAGCGGACTGGGCAGTGATTTGCAAACACAGCTTCCCCCGTCCCTTTTTACCCCCATTTTATTCGAACCTTAAAAATTTTTATTTTGTTTCTTCATCATGAGCGTTGTGACTCTTTTGGTCATTGAGGTGGGTCAGCCATGGCCTCTTCTCCCCTCCAAGGAGGGCAGGCCCCGTGGGAAAGCCGCCAGGAAGAGCTCCCCGTCCCCAGCCTCCCCTGTGTGTGATCAGAGCCGCAGGACCGTGTACGCCCAGGCTCGGGCGCCCACACCTGGCTTCCCTGATGCAGAGCACCAGTGGGTGAGCCCACAGGTGGGTTTTCTGAGCGGCCTGAGGAACAGAAATGGCAGTTTGTGAGGGGGGCTTCCCCGATGCCCAGGGCCGCAAGCACGAGTTTCTTGGTGACACGCCTGAGTTCTCAGGTGGTTCTGAAGCTTACTGGTTCTGGGTCTGGGCTTTGGAAGAAACAACCGAGGGCCAGGTAGGGCGAGCTGGCACACGTTTCTGTCCCTAGATCTCCTTCATAAAAAGGAAATTCGATGAAAGAAGAGGGTGGTGATGAAGCAATCTGTACAAGTGGCTCTTGTAACTATTAGGTGTGTAGCGCCTTGAATCTGAAGACAGAAGACGAAACCCTCCATTGCAGGGTGGGCTCCTCCCCAGAGAGCCGTCTGCACCGCCACCCGCCCCCGGGCAAGCTTTGGATCCGGGGGTGTTGTCCTGCCCGGCTTCGTGGGGTGTACCCGATCCAGGACCCCTCCCCCGGGTGGGGTGTCCCCAATCCGGGGCCCCTCTCCCGTGCTTTCCTGGAGCTTCTGAGTGTGGCAGGAGCATGCTGGGTTTTGTGTTTAAGCCCATATTTGATTTCTGCGCGATTGCTAAGGATAGAACCAGAATTCACCTGCCAGATGAAGAAGCCATGGCGGGTGGGGCAGGGGAGGGCAGGAGGCCTCGGTGGCACCAGGCCTGACCGTTAGCATCTGGGCTTCGGGCCCCAGCGGACACTTTAGCACAAGTACCGGAACCGCTGAAGAGACAGCACTTGTGCGATAAAGACTGGAGTGTGGGGACTCGCTGTTGCCTGTAAAGTCATAAATTCTAGTGTCTTGACCTGCAGGGTATTCCCTTGAAGGCAAAAGGGAACTAAGCTCACAAACCTGACTTTCCAGTGATCATACTGAGAGCTGGTCCTACCTGTCTCCGTACCGCCAGCCCCACCCTTATTTGGCCCCCTTGTCAGCTGAGTCGAGGGGGGGCGCCTGGAGGAGAGGACCTCGGGGTGGCTCTGGGGGGAGATGGGATTTCTAGAGGTTGTGAATTCAGACACACGAGAAAGGAAGAAGCGGCAATAGGTCAGAATGCTTTCGGGACACTTATTACAGATCCCAGAACAGGACTGGCTTGTCCCCCATATCTCAAAATTGCTGCTTAAACTTTTTCATAACCATTAAAATACTGCCCTAAATTCTACCAATATTTGCTCCGAAGTATCCATCAGTTGTCCACACCCTTGGTTTGAATAAATTCAAACAAAGATTTTTCACATCTATTCAGAATCAGCTTTCCTGGTGGTTCTCAGCCCTGGTACATATTAATCTCAGTGTAGCTGGGGTTGCCTTATAAAAAGGAAATTAAAACCCTCTCTCTCTCTCTCTCTCTCTCTCTCTCACACACACACACACACACACACACACACTCTCTCTCTCTCTCTCCTAAGAGAAGACACACACACTGGCTCACAGACCACACAAAGATGTAGTTGGGGACGGAGCCTTTTCGAGTCCAAGAGCAGAGTCCCTGTGGCATGGCTGAAGTTGCTGTCTTCTGGGTTACGTCGTACCTCCCGTGGAGACGAGGATGTCTGGCCATCCTCTTGAAAGCTTCTCATTCTCAGGTCACCCACCAGGGATGATGGCTCTTGCCTTGTCTTTGGAGTTGGCCTGAATTGGGTCTGTCCTTGGAAGAGCCCTCCTCAAGATGTACTGGTTGTGGGATGGAAGGGCATTCTGGATCTCCAGGAAACTAGAATCCAGCACCACATCCAGGGAAGGAGCAGCAAAGATGCTAGAAATGTATTCAATATTTTATTTTTAAGCACATCTTAGAATCCCCCATAAAATACAGTTCTTAAAATACAAGGCTTGAATTTTGGATGGACTGGCACTCTCCAAACTTGGAAATCAAACGTTGGATAATTGAAGGTTCACTCTTACATTAGTAGGTACCAAAATCGATTTATAAGATGTTCTTCCTGGAAGCAGATTATTTCCTGTCAAGACCTTATGCGTCAAGTTGTTGGCTGCCACAGGTGGATACTTATGGTCCTCTGTCCAGCAAAGCTGAGCTTTAAAACATATGAATTAGATGAACCCCACCAGGTAGAAAAACACGCAATAAGTGGCTAAGTTTAAATGGTGCCTCTGGCCGCACTCCTTCCCAGCCAGACCGGAAGCCCCGTTGAGATGTCCGTGCAGACACGAGTTGGACCAGCACTAACTCCAGTGCACAGCTCCCACCAGATTCCTTCCTCGGGGCTACTCAAAGCTGAGGCTCTCTGAATTTGGTGTGAAACTGCCTCTCATCTTGGAAGTTCTCAGTCACCCCAGCTGCTGTCCTCCTGGCCTTATTTACCTGCCACTGCCCCCAGGCCCCAGGGCTGATGGACAGAGCTGCCTTCGCTTCTGTGCGTGGCTTCTGTCACCCTCTCCTCTCTTGAACTTGTCACTGCCTCTGCCCTGGCTCCCCCCACCCCAATCCAGACCAGCCAGTTTTGATCTTTCTGCTTCAGATATAGGATGGACTTTGCGTTTTGATCTCTGCTGAACACTTTAAAAGCACTTAATGTGAAATATAGGTTTTAAAACAGAAAGGAGTGTTTAGCAAAGCAATCATTCTGGCAAAGTTTCAGCTTATTGAAACAAAGCCAAAAATACCTGAAAGTTTTCTATAGCATGAAATAAAGACAGACTAAAGAATTCTGAGAGCTTTGCTCTCAAGCTGTGCTAGGAATCTAAACTTATGACAGTAAGCCCTGAATTGTTACTTATTATGTTCAGTTACTAAATAGGATGAACTTTTCAATTTATTCTTGTGTATAACTAGCAACCTACACACGTACACATGGACCACTGTAAGTGTGTTTGTGAGATGATTTTTCCTTTCAGGGTTATACTTAAAATGTGTCTTCCAATTTATGATCATAATCCCTTATATTTACCTAGTGTTTAGTGCTTAGCAGGCTCTGTCACATGGTATGTTTTATTTATTCATTCAGACAACTCTGTGAAGTAGATGTCAATGTCTTTATTTTATAGAAGTTGAGGCTCCGGAAGATTAAGAGACTTCCCTAAGAGCATGCAGCTGGTATGGGACGGAGTCAAGCCTGAAGCCCAAGTCTAGAACTCTTCTCCATACAGATGTAACTTTCCCACAGCATCCTGAGCCCCACCACCAAATTTTTTTTTTATAATTTTTAATTTAGTAGGTGGAAAAATCAGATAAAATAAAATAGCTTTTCCTGCCAGTTCTATGTGACTTCCACACAAAATCTTAATAGATGCTAGTACAGATCTGTCCAAATACAGATTAGACTATAATTATAGAGCAGTGTTATGTTGATTCATTCTAAGCACATCCGTTTGGATTGATTCAGGAACAGATAACAAACTCCCTAAACAATGGTAGCTTAATCGAGGGAGATTTTTATTCCTCTCTTATGTAAAAGTCACGAGGTAAGAACTTAGAGGCAGGTGTGGTTCTGTTCCACAGAGTCCACTGGGGGCCCCGCCTTCCTGCAGCGCCCTGTTCCCCCTCCCCCGAGGCCATGGTGCTTCTCTGTGGCCCAGGTCACAGGAAGGAGGAAGGAATGAACCAAGAAGCAGAGATGGTGGGTTGGCTCCCCTTGGAGGGAAGTTTCCAGGAGCTATACTTCACCTTATGTCTCGGCCAGAACTAAGTCACAGGGCAAACCTAGTCATGAGGGGGACTCGGGAACGTGCTCTTTTTTCTTGGTGATGCCCGGATATTTTATTTCTGTGGAGGAAGTGGGGTCTCACGTGCCTGCATCGGCAGAACAGTCCTGTCACACGAGGTGAATGAGAGCAGAGGGTCTGGCAGAACGTTTGGCTGAACAGGGCGGGTGCGGTATATGCTAATTCCCTTACGCTTCACATTAGACTCTTCTGTCTTCCTTCCTCTCACAGCTTTAAAAAGCTGAGTTAAAATGCAAAAACCAAGAAGATACCTCAGGAAAAAAATAACTAATCTTGGGATCCCAAACAATGCATTTTTTTCTGATTTATAAAATTATCCCTTCTAAGCACACCGATTAAAAGACAGTTTGCCAAATTAGGTAAGAAGGCAAGATGCTGCTGTGTGCTGCCTAAAAGAAATCCACTTCAAATATAAAAATATAGATATTTAAAAGTAAAAGGATAAAAGAAAGATATACTGTACTAACACCAATCAAAACAAAATGGGGGTGTCCATGTTAGTGTCACACAAAGCAAACTTCAATACTGTTACCAAGGATGAAGATGACCATCACATAACGATCAAGGACTCAGTTCACCAAAAATGCATAACAATACTAAATATCTGTGTGCCTGAAAGTAGAGCTTCAAATCATAGGAAAGGAGGAATAGACAAATCCACGATTATGGCTGGAGACTCCAGGATTTTCTCTCTACTGAGAAAACAAACAGACAGAAAATCAGTTGGGATTTAAAAGACCGAAACAGCTGTATCAACCAGCTTGACCTAACTGACGTTAATAGAACATTCCATCTACCAAGCAGAATGGACATCCTTCTCAAATGCACGTGGGGTGTTGACTGACATGGACCCCATGCTGAGCCCTAAGACAAACCTCAGCAAATGCAAAAGAACTGAAATCATACAAAACGTTTTAGACTGTAGCAGAATTAGACTGTGAATCAGTGACGTGAAGATACGTGGGGCACTCCAAACACTGGGAAATTAAACATGACAACCAACACGTGGGTCAAGGAGAAAACCACACGGTAGATTAGAAATTTATGTTGAATTGAATGAAAATAAAAACACAAAATCTGTGGGATGTCAAATTCTCTCTGATCGAGTTGAATCTTCTCATTTAATTTTTCTCAACTACTTTGTGGTAGGTACCGTTCTAGGCTCTGTGGTGGGGAGGCAGGTAGCGTTACTTAGAAGAAGGTGTGAGCTGGTGGGTTTAGCTGCTGTCAGAAGTTTGAGCTTGACGATAGAACCTGAGATGTGTTGCCTCAGCATGCGTGGGTCCGGGATATACCTGCCCCTCCTGTAGAAAAATGATGTTCCAAGCTGGGAAGAATTCAAGCCAGTGACGTCAGCTGCCAAGATGAGATTTTATTCCAGTAAATGTAATTTCCTAAAGTCATTTTAGTTTCTATCTCAAACAGGTGCTTACCCATTCACAGTCATATCAAAACCACAGACTCCCTTAAATGTACCAGAGACTGGGTTTGGTTGCCATGGAAAACACACCATTGGGTACAGTTCCACAAAACTGCGACATTCCTTGAGACAATGATTTATTCCAGTTGGCAGCAACACATTTTTGATATTTATAAAATTCTTTGAAGTATATATATATACATACACATACCTTCTAGATATTTTATATGAAGATGTCTGGTGATCCTCTAACATATTTACTCCTTTGTGTGTAAAGATAATTCCTTCTGCTATATGCTAATGTTAGTATTTTTAAATCTGTGAGTGTAATTCTTAACCTGAATTGACGGACTAAAACAGGATACCAGGGGCTGCCCGTGAACTCTCCTGAGGACAAGCAATTTCTTGAAACTTGGAGTCAGCTGCCTCCGTAAAATTGGGACTTCATAAGTCGGATGTTTATAGTGGTGTCCGGTTTACAAAGCTCTTTCACACATTGTTCCTTTTGAGTCTGACAAGAACCCTAGGAGACAGACAGTAAGGTAGATAATACCGCCACCATCTTGCCGGTGAATAAATCATGGCGATAGAGAGCGAAAGCAAACCCCAAATCACAGAACTGTAAAGAATAACGGAGCTGGTCCTTATCTCGTTCCACCATGACCAGCGCATGCTGCCTTCGTGTTGTAAGATCTCAGTTGGTGTCTGAGGGAAGATAAGAAAAAGCAAGAGAAAGACACGATGTGCTGTATTGATTTAACCTGAAAATTGCTGAAGAGCATCTTACAAAACATAATGTTTTAAATGACAGACAGTCACATCCAAATTATGCAGATAGAATCACCTCCCACTTGTGAGTTTCCCATGCATGTGAATCCCTTCTTTTTCTTTGTATCTCCAGCCCCAGCCCAGGGCTGATCACATGGAATGTGAACCATTCATTGCTTCATTTTATAAACTCGATTGAACCCAGGAGACACACTTGTTAGTGTGAAAGACAGCTGCAACATGGTCTCTGGCCTCGGGGGACACCCGTGTACTGGAGAGACAGAGGCAGAGCAGGTAGTTAAAACCCAGCGTCCAGAGCAAGGTGCTGAAGGTCTGGGAGCTCAGCGGAGGATTTGTAACCCACTTAGAGGTCCAGCGAAGGCTTTTAGGGGTAAAACAGCTGAGCTTAAAGGAAATGGAGAAGTCAGTGAAGAAGTGATCCTTCCATACACTTGATCAATTACAGAAACAGTGGTAATGACATCATGGACTTAATCTCTCCTTTGGGAAATGGGAAGAAGAGTGAAGAGAGGTGGGCTTTCCATGAGGTGACCCCTAAGCCAGAGGAATAGGGCAGGTGGGTCCGTCTATTGAAACTCTTTAAATTACTTGCATATAAAGCAGGACAGTGTTTGGGATGTTAGACTCCAGTGATTCTGTTTTCATAGATTTTTTTTAAACACTTGTTTTTTCTTGTCTAATGGCATTATGAAATTATTCTCATGTATTCAAGCAACCACATATACCACCAGGGGGAGATTCAAGTACTGCCAGTCTGTTGGCTTAATTTGACAGTTTATTAGAACAAAGTAATATGTAAGTTGCAAAGTTATATTCAGAGCACTCTTTTTGATCATAATTGCAGTTTTTCAGCCAAATGTTTCATCTTTGGAAAGTTAATTCTGGTTAAAGAAGATGATAACTTGAGGGAGGGGTATAGCTCAGTGACAAGAGTGTGTGCTTAGCACGCACGAGGTCCGAGGTTCAATCCCCAGTACCTCCATTAAAAAAAAAAAAAAAGGACCAAATGAAAAAAA
Organism: Camelus dromedarius; assembly: GCF_036321535.1. NCBI lineage: Eukaryota > Metazoa > Chordata > Mammalia > Artiodactyla > Camelidae > Camelus > Camelus dromedarius. Next base: position 65,755,270 of record NC_087448.1, on the reverse strand, counting down.
AGAAGTTGATAACTAAGCTAACTCTGCATTGCAAGTAACCCTATAAAGATTTACTAGGTTTGAGTAATAATGAATCTGATCATGACCTCAGGACTTCTTAACACAACTCTTTAAAAAAAAAAAAAAAGGTACTGATAAAGAATTTGGTCAAAATTTAGCTCATCAGAGTGATCGTTCCGATGGAGAGACCAGGCTGGCAGCTAAGTGCGGGCGTTGTTCATGCACCAAGAATGGCTCTGACTTTCAAGGAGACACCTTTTAACTAAGTTTACTAGATCCTGATGTAGAAAACAAAAATACCAACTTATTAATTTTCACTTCACAATGAGAAATTATGTCTGCTTATAGGCAGAGCTACCTACAAAGCTAAAATCATAACCAGAAGACTGCTTAGTGGACCAGAATCAATCCTGTGCCCTGGATCAGAATGGCGTCTTTGTTGAGAGCGCCCCGGGCAGCCGTCTGCACAACTCTCTCTTTTCTTAGCCAGGGACCCCCGTGGGAGGAGATGGAAACCCGGTAGCATGGCCTGGGAGCTTCTGCCGACTACCCGCGCACGCCCTGCCTCCAGCCGTACCACACAGTAGCTGGTTCTGGGCTTCCCATCCCACCGTTCTCAGCTGTCAGACAAAATCTATGAGGCAGCTGTCTGTAAGCAACAGACACCACAGGTCTGTGGTCCTTGAAAAAGGGATCCCACTGAGTCCCCTGTTAGTCCCAGCTTTCTGCCGGGGGTCACTTACCAGACCACAGCACGGACAGGTGCTCCAGGCCGTGACCAACGTCTTGCTGGGCTGAAGAAGCAGATACCAGAGTTCCAGGTGATGAAAGCGGCTAGAAATTGTAGGGCCGAGCACTGGGGAGAAGTAAGCTGGGCAGAGGGGGCCCCCGGGAATTTGCACAGGGGGTCCCCAGTGCTCCTAGGTGAAGCCTAGGCTGCCTATGCCCTGGGAGACCCGGCTGAGGGCAGCTGCCGCAGGCCTGAGCTGGATGGAGGCCCCAGGGTGTGCAGTGTGGGGAGATGTTGGAACTCCAGCCAGCGGGGTGCAGCCAGCTCCCTGAGCACCTCGAGCAATCAGTCAGGACCTGAGGAAGGCCGGGCTCTAGGAGTAAGGGTCTCTCTAGGACAAACAGAAGTGGACCCACCTGACAAAGAATAAAACCAAGTCCGGGCAGGTCAAAGGCATCTGGTAACTGACCTGCCAGCCAAGAAAACTCAACACCTGTTAAAGGAAGACAGGGTAACACACACTCCCTATGGTGTCTCATCCACAATGTTGAATGTAGATTTTCAAAAATTAGACTCACAGAAAGCAGGACCCATAATCAGGGAAAAACATAGTCAGTAGAAATGGGTATTGAAATAAGCCAGTTAATAAAAAGTAGTCACTAGATATGCGTGTTAAAATAACCCAGTTGTTGCAACTAGCAGATAAGAAATTTTAAAAGTTATTTTAAACATGTTCAAGCATCTCTGGAAAAAGAGGAACAGACTGAGTAACCAGGTGGGGACGCACAACAGAGAAATGAAAACTACAAAAGAACCAAATGGAGATGTTCGAGCCCCAGAGTCAAATCTCTGAAATGAAAAAGTCACCGGACGGGCTTTAAAGCACGTTGGAGACCGCACAAGAAAGGGGCCAGTGCATTGAAGACAATCAGCAGATATCATCCAGTCTGGAGAACAGAGAGAAAGAAAAGATTAAAAGAAAATGAGCAGAGAGTCAGGGGCCTGTGGAACAGGCAGCCTAACAGATGCGTCATTGGACTGCCTGAAGGAGAAGAGAGACGTTGGGGGGAAATTTAGAAAAAATGATGGGCAAAGACATCTTGAATTTGGTTTTTAAAGAGCAGCCTACAGACCCAAGAAGCAGTGAACCCCAAACAGGATAAACACAAATACACAAATCGCACCTAAGATGTCGTAGTCAAACTCATGAAAACCAAAGATAGGAGGTATTGAAAGCAAACAGACAAAGACACATGTCACGTACAGAGGACAAGGATGTGACAGTTACCCTCATCAGAAACAGACAGAGGCAGTGGAATTTCATTTTCTAAGTGACTAAATGATTAAAGAAAAAAGAATTCAATATCCAGAGAAAACATCCTTTAAAAAAATGATAGAAACTTGGAGTCACAGGGAAGAATTAAGACTATCAAAGTGGTAAATGTGTGGATAAAGATAAAAGCTGACTAATTTTTAAGTGTTCAGTTCTGTGAATACCTCCACATAATCACCACCCAAGACATGACACATTTACGTCATTCCAGAAAGTTCTCCAGGCCTCTTTCCAGTCAGGCCCACCTCACTCCCCGCCTCTGAAGCAGCCGTTTTCTTATTTCCGTCGTCGTACGTGAGTATTTTGGCCTTGGATTCCATACAGATGCGATCAGACAACGTATAGTCTTTTGTGTGTGGATGCTTTCGCCCCCCCATGAGATTCATCCACGTTGCGGAGTCTATCAGTAGTTTGTATCTTTTTATTGTTTTTTTTAAATTAATATCCATTCATTTATTGAAGTATAGTCAGTTTACAATATGTCCATTTCTGGTGCGCAGCGTAATGTTTCAGTCATACATATACATTTGTTTTCATATTCTTTTCCGTTATTGGTGACTACAAGATACTGAATATAGTTCTCTGTGCTGTACAGAAAAATTTTGTTGTTCATCTGTTTTATATTTAGTAGTTAGTATCTGCAGCTCTCGAACTCCCAATTTATCCCTTCCCATCCCCTTTCCGCCCTGTTAACCATGAGTTTACTTTACTATGTCTGTGAGTCTGTTTCTGTTTTATAAATAAGTTCATTTGTGTCTCTTTTTTAAGATTCCACATATGAGTGATATATGGTATTTTTCTTTCTCTTTCTGGCTTACTTCACTTGTGTGAAGATCTCCATGTTGCTGCAAATGGCATTATTTTATTCTTTTTTATGGTTGAGTAGTATTCTACTGTATATATATACCTTTGTATTGTTGAGTAATGTTCCATTGGCCCGGGAATACCAAAATGAATGAGCCATTCTTCCACTAATGGACATTTGAGTTGTTTTGCTGTCACATTTTGCTGTTAAAAATAAGGCTGTTATGAATGTCCTTGCACAAGTATTTTTGTGGACAGAGATATTTTCATTTCTGTCAGTTAAACTCCTACGTGAGAAGTTACTGAGTCATAGGACAGATGCGAGCTTAACTTTAGGAGAGACTGCCTAACAGTTCTGGAAACGGCTGCACCATTTTGCACCATCCCCAGCAAGGTGCGAGGGTTCCAGTTCCTCCATGTCCTTGCCAACATTCGGTGCTGGCAGCGATTTTGCTGTCGGTTTAGCCCCCACCTGCCAGGCTCTGCAGTCAGCATTTAGGTCCAAGTTCACTTTGCTTCAGTGCGTTCTTCCCATCAGAGCTTCGATGCAAAAGCTCTGCCATCCACTTTCTCTCCCTCTCCCATCCCCAAACCCTGTTTCTTCTTCTCTAATTACTCCCAGCAGTGGTGAGTCCATGAAGCGCTTTTTCTGTCCAGTGATGGGAGCTGTGAAGGACTTGGGTAGGAGAGTGGCCAGAAGCGGCCAGACAGAGACACTGTGCCTGGGGAAAGGCTGAAAGACTGGGGCTCCGTCCTGACATTTAGTTAGCATTTACTTGGTCAGCTTAGGGGACCAACTGATTTTTTCTTATTAAAAACATGTTTACAAAAACATTCCGATACTTAATGTAATTCCATGGCCTTTCCTTCAAGTCAGCAACTGGAAAAAAAATGGCAAAAGCATTTCCTGCTTTTCTGCAGGATTATTCTCTTCTGTAAGATTTCTCTTTTCTTCAGTGATTTTCTAAATCAGGCATCTTCTTGGGGGGCATTTTAAAGGGTTTTTTAAATTCTATTTTTTATTGCAGTTTAGTTGTTTTACAGTGTTAGTTTCAGGTGTACATCAGAGTGATTCCGTTATATGCATACATACATTTTTTTTTAGATTCTTTTCCAGAAGATGTTATTACAAGAAACTGAAGATAGGGTTTATTTGCGATAATAAGTCACTTACTCTCAGGCAGCAACTCCCAGGATACACACGGTCACACACACACACACCCTATATACAGATGGACCAAGCACACATCAAAATACATTCACCTGAGATCAGTTGGAATGACATTTCCCTTGCTGTTCACTTGGGAGGGAGCAGGCCAGTTTGCACTTGGCCGGGTTTGTAGGCGTGGAGAACAGATCCCTGAGTTCACCAGACTGGCAGTCAGGGCACTGCCAGCAGGCAGACACCACACCAGTTATTTTAACCAGTGATCATTTAATGCAAAGAGTTGTCAGCTAGGCCACTGAAAAGGCAAAACAAGGACCCCGAGGCACCGTGGAGGTAGCAGCCGCAGGAAGCAGCTGGGGTACTCAGGAAGCGGCTGGCATGATTAAAACATAGACGCTTGGAGAGGCACTTGGCGGAGCTGAAGCCTGGACCTCTGACAAGGGGGCACTGGTCTCGAGCTTGGAGGAGGAGCTTCTGGGGCTGAGATCCAGACCCAAAAAGGGCAAGCTAGGAGTCTGGTGAGGGAGCTGGAAATACTGGGTTCCACACGGAGAAAATTGCACGTGCAAAGGCCCTGGGGTGGGAATGTGCTAAGGGCAGCATCCTCACTCTTCCATAGAGAGGGCCTGAGGAAACACAAAGCTCTCCCAACCCCCACCAAGCCCCAGAGTTTCTGATGCAGTAGGAAGGGATGGGGCCCAAGAATCTGCAACTCGTCCTGCTTTCCAGCACTGCTGCTGGCCTGGGGGTGACTTTGGGGACTGTAGAGACTCAGGGCCAGCTGGGAGCTCACGTCAGGACGGAGGGAACAGGCAGACCTAGAATTCAGACAGGCAGATGGCTCCAGGCGCAGCAACGGTCAGGGCCCATCGTCAAGGATGGACACATCCGCCCTCTGCTCTGTGCTGAGCCGTCTACCTGACCCGGGTAATGAAGGCTGCGGGTCTTCTGCACACCAGGGAGGATGGCTCTGGGGCCTGAGTCCTGCACTGAGCACATTTTAGCAAGAGCCTCAGATAATTTGTATTAAAGTTGAAGAAGCACTGTCTTTGTGGGCGTGGCTCCCAGTGGGAGGTCCCTGGACCAACAGCATCTGCATCACCTGGGAACTTGTTAGAAACGCAGACATTCTGGGGGCGGGGGGGCCCAGCTGCCTGTTTCAACAGCCCTGAACACGACACAGGGTGTAGCCAGGATAATAGACAAATATTTCTGCTCATCATAAACACACTCTTGAGCTATTATAAATCGCCGAAAACTTAACTTCTCTGTTTATGCCTAAAGTTGGTAGGTAGCAACAATTCGAGGTGGTCCATTTTGTTCCTGGAAGTGGATCTGATATATTTGGAAGTCATGGCCAAGAGGCTGGGAGGAGTTAATGGGGAAATGCACACCTCTTAAAAAATTAGATTCTACTAATTTTCAAACATTAATCCTTCATTCCTATGCAAAATTAAAAGCAATAAACCCTTGGACAACAAATGAAGACTCATTATAAATCTGAGAAACCTTCAGAGAAAATGCCGCAAACCCTGTGGAGAGCACGGGATAGCCAGGCCCGGCGTGTGTCTGCCATCCTGAAGGAGGGAATGACAGTACTCAAGCCTGCCACTGTCACATGGATTAAAATGTATTCTCTAGCAGCCCCTCGGCCTCTGTCCCCACCAAGAGCCAATACGGGGGATGGGACTGGGGCACAGGAGGTCACTGCTTCCTCTGTAGAGAGCATGCTACAGGGAAGATGGGTCCAGAGTCTCAGCTTAGGCAGAAGTTCATACATCTTTGGGGAAGTCATAAAAAACTCCTTCAAAAGGGATGTTCAACCTGGAGGTGGTGTTCACTGTACAATTTATGGAATGAATATTAATGTGAGATAACATTAGAGGCTCAGCTTCTCCATGCCATTTTGCACAGGAGGAAAAAAAATTAAAAGCAATAAATGCTCACTGCAACCAAATGGACCCACTCTGACCTGCTCAAAGCCGGCCCCCATGGGGTGTTAGCGGAGCCCAGATTAGCCCCGGGGAAAGGGGGACGCAGGCGCTCTGCAGAACCATCTCCGCAGAAAGCTATGTCCCGATCATGGGCAGTAGTGTTATTAGTTCTCATGCAGACTGCATTTGTTTCTCTTTCCTAAACTCATCATTATAACCATCCTCTCAAATCTATTTCCTCTCCCCTCCTTTGCCCCCAGAAATCATTGTTGCATTTTTCTCCTCTCATACCAAGAAGGTTACTTCTGAGCATCGCAGTTACATTCACAGACAGGAGCCATCATTACCCATTTGCTAAAAGGCTCATCCTTTATCCTAAGAAACGCGTTAAAAATAGCACAAATTCTTTATTACTCGAATAAGCACCTGAAACTAATTGAGATTTTTGTATCTGTTTCTCCTTATATTTCTTTATCTCCATTCTTCCAAAACATAAGGCAGAATAGCAGTTGAATTATTATTTGAAGGAAGGAGCACTCCTAAGATTCAGAACACCCGCTGGGAACCCCAGCTTCCTCCAGAGAGTTCTTGCTGTGTGGCCTTGGACAAGTGACTTAACGCCTCTGAGCCTCCATTTCCTCTTCTATAAAATCAGAGCAAAACTTCTGGCTTTACCCAGCTTTGAAATGTGCTGTGAAGACTGAACAAGTTAATACTGTGTGTTAAAGAATTTCATTAAGGATGACACATAGAAATGGCCAGCATTGTTATTACTAAGAGTGTCTCCTGTTGCCCGGCAGTGAGTCATTCTACAAAAGCAAATTTTCTCTGCAGATGAAGCTTCTTTCTTTAGGGATCCATTTTGGAAGGAGATCATAATAAAAATGGTACAGCCTTTGCTGTTGTCTTCAAGAGATGACAGTGGACAAATATAAACTCTTTCTTTTTTAAACAGATCCAGCAAATATTGATTTGATTTATTTTTTTGAAGTATCAGTTTACAACGTGGTATTAATTTCTGGTGTACAGCACAGTGATTCAGTAATACATATATATATTCCTTTTCATATTATTTTTCATTGTAAGTTATTACAAGGTATTGAATACAGTTCCCTGCGCTGTGCAGTAGGACCTTATTGCCTTGTTGTTTATCTGTTTCATATAGAGTAGGTAGTATCTGCAAATCCAAAACTCCCAGAGGGTGTAGCTCAGTGGTAGAGCACGTGCTTAGCATGCCCAAGGTCTGGGTGCAGTCCCCAGTACCTCCACTTAAAAAAAAAAGATATTAAAAAAAAAAACTCCCCTTGATAACTCTTGGTCACCATTACAACACCCACCGAATTACTGAGTCCTAGCGTGCCGGGACAGAGGGGGCTTAACGTTCACAGCGCCTCTGCTGGTCGCTCGGGCTGCCGCGACAGAATCCTGCAGACGTGGTGCTTGAACAGCAGGAGCTCATGTTTCTGGAGGCCGAAGTCCAGGTCAGGGCGCTGGCAGAGCTGGTTTCTCCTGCGGCCCTCTCTCCTGGGCCTGCAGGGGGATGTTTTCTCCCTGTGTCTTCATGTGGCCCCTGACACATCCCTGGTGGCTCTGCCTTTTCTTATAGGGACACCAATCATATTGGATCCGGGCCCCACCCTAATGGCCTCATTTTAACTTAATCACCGCTTCCAAGACCCCATCCCTCACTGCGGTTACACGCTGAGGTGCTGGGGATGGGGCGTCAGCATCTGGCTTTAGGGGGAGTACATTTCAGCCCATCACAGTGCCCAGGCTCCTCATTTTACCCTTGAGAATGTTGAGACCCAGAGAGGTTGAGTGAGCTGCCAGAACTCCCACAGCTGGTGTCAGTAGAGCCTAGGACGGAGGCTGGCCCAGAGGCCAGGGCTGCTCTTTACTGCGTCTCCTGCCCCTTCCAGGTGTCACCTGACCACTTCCGTCCTGGGCTTTCCCTCCCCCCCCACCCCCCTTCTAATCTGTTCTCTGGAAGCTCTGACATTCCGGATCCAGTGTGCAGGAAGTTATTTAATATTACGCTGTATCGAACTTTAAGTGTAAGGGGTGGGACGTGGATGGGGCACTTCATGACACGTGTTTGGGAACCTTGAGGCTCCCATACATAGCCATCCAGTTTGGGGACCAGTTTGGTCCACAGGTAAATAAAAGGTGAGTGCACTGTAGGACATCACCTTGATAAGAAGCCTGTGTCTGTATCTGTTACGGGGCATTTGAAATACCCGGCAGCTTGAAAATGCCCTTCCTCTGACTACTGCCACGTCCCTGGTGTCCTTCAACAAACCATTCACACGCCTGTGGGGAGGGAGACCCGGCTGTCAGTCTGCCCCCGCTTCACTGGGGGAGCTCTGTCCTGAGATCTCATGCATTTAAGACTTCAGTGCTTTTATAAAATTGACCACAGCATGTGCCCCGTGTGAAGTGGCATATTATCATTAAAGTGTCACAAAGCTTGTCAAAAATCCAGCGGTCCTGAATTTCACATTTTTCGCACTAATTGGCAACTCCCAGAAAGGTCCTTCCTGAGTACCGTGGACCAGAGGCGAATGCCACAGTAACGTCTGTGAGCTGTGGGCCCTGATAAGTACCAGAATTCAGCTGTTAGTTCAGTAGAGATTTATGTGGTGCCTAATGTGTGCTTTTCCTCCCAGTGGGTCTCTTCCGCCAATGTTCACTTTTCCTTAAACAGCACCGCCATCTCCAGTTGCTCAGACCAATATCCTGAGTCAGCCTCGATTCCTGTCTTTCCTTCACCTCCCCGGTCCAGTCCAGGAGCACGTGCAGGTGTCTTTGCCTCCCCAGTGCATCGCACATCCATCCGGCCTCCACCAGGCTGCAGCCTTGGGCCCAGGCACTGTTGTATCTGCCTGGACCTCAGAAACGTCCTCGCCTTTGTCTGTCTATTCCCTATGCAGCCACCAGGGGGCCCCTGTGTTCTCCCTGTGTAAGACTGTCGGGGGCTTTCCAGGCCCCCGAGTGCAACCCTCGCTCCTCTCCAGGGACCACTGGCCCTGCGTCATCTGACTCTCCCTCTCTCGATTTTCGCCTCCTCCACTGTCTCCCTTATGGACCCTCCATCCCTGTTGTCTTCCTGTTCCTTAAGTGTGCCGAGTCTCCCCCCCAGGGCCTTTGCTCATGCAGTCCTTCCGTCTGGAACCCGGCTGGTGTTTTCCCAGAGCGCCCTCCGCGTCCACCGGCGCCGAGGTACCCTGCACCTGGCCCCAGCCCTCCCCTCGCACTGCCCTTACTTCACTTTTTCCCTGCAGTTATCACAGGTTTTCACTACCTAACATTTTGCTATTGGAAACATTTGTCCTTGTCTTTGTTTGTCCTCTCGACAGCGTGTCTTGCTCATCACGGGACTGGGCTGTGGCACGTAGCAGGTGCTCAGTAAATTCAACTGCTGTCTGTTGCCTGCCTACCTGAGCACAGATTCAGAAGTGGCTGTGATGCAGTCCCTGCCCACTCGGGAGGGAGACAGACAGGTCAAGGGGTGGCTGCGATTCGACACAGGGAGTGCTCGAAGGCTGGTATGCCAAAGCCTCCCCTTGCCTCTGAGCTACCGAAGGCGCACCTGAGCGGCGGCGGAGAGGGGACGCCCCGCCCTCTAGGGCCTCACCGCCCCCGCGGCGGCTCGGGGCAGCGAGCTACCCTTCCTCAGCCGCCACCGGCTGCTGGACACTTGTCTGGGGGGCGGGGAGGGCAGGGTGTGCCAGGTGGACGGCATCCAGGAAGCGCTGTAGAAACGCAAGCTCTTGTTTTTACGGTGACCGCCGTTTAGTCCCCGGCGTTGGAGATGCCGCAGGGACCCGCGGAGATGCCAGGAGACCCACTGGCCCTTTCACACTCCTTACAGTCCTAGTCTGTGAACCTCACCTTCTCCATTTCAGCCTCTCCTTTCTCTCTTCTTGACGTTTTCATCAAAAAGAAACTCCTAAGGAAAGAGGAGGAGAACAGGGCTGCACAGGGCAGTGTGGCCAGGATCCCAGGCAGCGCGTTTCACCGACTGACCCTGTGGCCTCCTGCGGTTCCCTGTGGTCTGACAAGTGTGGACGGAGCCCTTGGCCGCCAGAGGGCATTTCCAGACATCATAGCGCCCCCTGGTGGGCGCTGATCTGTTACAGGACCTTTGCCATCAGGAAACACCACAAAAAACAAAAACACTTCACAAAGATGCTCATAATCTTTAGCCCCTCTAATTCCACTCCTAGGAATTTATGCTGATTTATATATATATTAAAAATATATATATATATTAAAAAAAATATATATATCCCTAACCAAATATCCGACAATAAAGGCATATAAATTATGGTGCATCAGCATGAAAATAAAAGGTAGCCATAAAAATATTAACCAGGAAGACATGGAAAATTCCTCACAGAATGTTAAGAATTCACACCACTGCAACGCTGTGAAAGGTTTATGCCATTGAAAGTTTCATTTTCTTTCTGTAGTGAGATTATGGGTAATTTTAAAATTACGCTTGTTTCCTTGAAAGTTAGTTTATCTTTCCAGTTACTCCCCATCTCTCCAAGAAACAGCTTAATCTTTGGTCTGACTGGGCGCCCCCCTGTCAATGTGTAACGATGCTGACTGTGTCAGTTTGCCACGGCCGCCATAACGAAGTGCTGCAGGCTGGGGGCTTCAAAAGCAGGAATGTATTTCCTCACCATCCTGGAGGCCAGAAGCCCAAGGTCAAGATGCCAGCAGGGCTGTCTCTCCTGAGGTCCCTTCCCTCTGCTTACAGACGACCACCTCCTCCCTGTGTCCTCACATCTTCCCTCCACAGGTGTCTGTGTCCTGAGGACTCCAGTGATGCTGGACTGGAGCTGGCCCTGAAGGCCTCATGTAACTTCCTTACCTCTATAAATCCTGTCTCCACGCGTGCTCACGTTCTGAGGCACTGGGGGTGTGCACCTCAGCGTGTGAGCTCTGGGGACGCACAACTCAGCCCAGAACAGTGACTGTTGCTGTAGTACCACTTGTTTATATACGGTGCCGTTTCTTCATACTTAGATGACTTGTTTTGTGATTGTCGTACCTGAAGCACTTCCTGTGGTGGAAAAGGCTGTGTGGTGTCATTCCTTACGCTCCATCATGAGCTTTAGACCCAGACACTTGTCTTCAATTCAAGTCTCGGGCTGTAATTGCCAGTCCCTGCTTCCTCTCTGGTAAACTAGTAATGAGTTGTAATTATTCAAGGGACGCTTGGGCAATTGTTTAAAGAAAATTGATCTTCCTCACTGAGTTTTCTCCCTTTCATTTGATTTATGAACTGCGTTGGGTTAGGTGTGTACTGTGTACACACACATGCTATATATATATGTGTGTGTGTGTGTGTATATATATATATATTCATACCTACATACATATTTAGTTATTTAAAACTGTGCAATAGACTCTGAGTCTATTTTTGCTTTTCATACTCATGCTTCTGAATTAGGAATGTTATCGTGCTCTTAGCCATTCATAATTCTTTTGTTTTAGAAATTATTTTCTCAGCTTCCTAGAGACTCGAGGGATTTATTATTGTGGTGTTCGCCTCTCACGCTAGAAAGGACCAAATGTTTTCTCATGAAGAAAAAGAAAGAATGGATGAAAGCAAGACTCCAGGTGTTGTCTGATGCTACTACATTAGCCGACGTCAACCTCTGTCTGCAAAACGCCCAAATAGAAAACGTCTTTGAAGATTTACTTGAGGCAAGAGAAAGTTTATTTTTTAGGGACTCCGCTATTGGAGCCCTTTCCCGGGTGCCTCGGCTGCAGGTAACTGGTGTCTTCTGCAGCCCGGGGTCACCGGAGGAGGAGTTGCCACCTCTCGTACGCAGCGGTGACGGGGACTGGGGGGCTGGTGCTGCCTGTGAAGGTGCGGCCACTCTGCTACTTCACTGACGGCAAAGCCCAGGCCGCCACGGCTCCTCGTTCATGTGAGGCAGCAGTGCCGTCCGGGGCAGCTCTAGGGTGAAACCAGTCATCTCTGAGCCCCTGGACAGAGCGCCGGGCCCATGAGCCATCCTGCCACGAGCATAAGTAAAATTGCAGGGAGGATGGAAGAGGCTTGTCCTTTCTGACCACGGGCAACCATGGCCTTTTCAAACCCAGTCTTCTTGATCGTGGTGGTAATTTTTAAAATGTTTTTACTCATAAAACATGCAAACAAATAATAGGATATTAAATACATATCACTGCAGGTGTTCCCTGAACAGTGAGTCCTGTAACCTGGGCATACAGTCTCCAAGGGGGGAAGGACAGAGAGTTAGAAATACAGGTACATTTCCATTACAAGAAGGAATTACGTATTCATGCTATGTCTGTATCTTGCCTTTTTTGTTTGTTTGTTTAACAATATATTACAGATCATCCCACAAGAGCACCAAAAGATTTACCTTATTTTTCACTGGTTCCCCATCTCCCATTGTATATAGGATTTGTCCTATGTGTATATTGAATTTAATCATCTTTTTTTTTAACTAGCCCCCCACTATTTCCCCAATGCACATCGTGCTGTAGTAGTCATCCGCGATCAGATTTTTTTCGGTGCCCTGGTGAAATTGTTTGGTTAAAGGATATGTGTTATTTAATTTTTTTCTCCAGTGGAACCGATTTGTTAGTTTCATTTCTTTACCTGTCTGTTTTATTCCAGCTAGGCAATCTGTCTATAGTCAGTTTGTTGTTTTGGTCCCCTGGAGTTAAAGATACAGATATTAATATATGAAAAATACATTTTCCCATACAAGATAGTACTTATTAAAGAAAAATACACGATAAGCATATTTTACTATTTTCATTTGAGTTTTATATGCTTTGTCTCTAGTTAAGAAACAATAAGAATGGTTCTTAGGTTCTGTTAGGCTCCACATACATCCGTGTGTGTGCGTGTGTGTGTAAAACTGTGATGGTGGAGTTTTAGTTTGCCAGTGTGTATCTTCACCATTGTTATACAGAGTTTTAAAATCCAAATATGAAATTTCCTTCTACAAAAATATCTAAATTTATCCTCCCTGAGATATCATAAAAACTTTATTGAGCTATAATCGCATACCAGACAGTTCATCCATTTAAAGTGTACAATTCAGTGGTTTTGAGTGTATCTACAGTGTTGGACAACCGTCACTACAATCTGTTTTAGAACATTTTCATCACCCCAGACTCCTCCTATGTCACCCTTCTTGTGCGCCCATCCCTGCCATTTAAATCCGGAAAGATACCTGTGCCCTCCGGAGCAGCCTGTCAGTTACGCTCCCACCGTCAGTCCGAGAAATGCCGGTTTCCTCCTATGCTTTAGCATCTGAGTACTTCATCTTGACCTTAGAGATGAAAAATCATCTCTTGCATTGATCTGCGTGTTTGGAGTCATGAATGGTGCTGACCGTCTGTTCTCATGTTTCTTGGCTGGCTGTGCCTCCTCTCTGGACTGCTTCATTGACCTGTTTTAAATACAAACAAACGTGGCTGTCACTGCTTTATTTTGATCCCAAGGAATGGGTGGGCAAGATGCCTGGGGCAGAGACCACTAAGACGTTATTTCACCTGAATTAGGGAAACAAGAGCACTGTCCAGAGAACCTCCCCCCTGCCCCCCGTGCACCCAGAAACCTGCCCTGGGGCTCATTACCTAGTGGCGCCCCATTCTTGTCTGTGCAGAGGGCTCTCTGTCCTCCCCATATATAGGTGAGATGATCGCCCCTCTGCCTCAATTTTGACTTTTTCTCAAACCATCAACCTCTGTTTTTTTAATGGCCATCCCATGGTTTTTGTCCTATTCTATTAAAACCCAGCCACCCCAGAACGAACCTGTCTTTATCGCCACACCTCTTCCCTAGTCTGTGGACCCTGACAACTTTCTCACTCGCTGAAGTCCCTGGTGAAATCCCTAACACTGTCCCCAAGGTGGAGGGTCTTTGGGAGCAGCTGGAGCTGTTAAAGCTGTAGGTCAGACTCCTGGGAACAGGCGAGCCCTCGCCGCTACCTCCGGGCCTGAGCTGCTTTGGCCTTTCGTTCCTGGTAGGTCCTTTCTGTGGGGACCGTGCCCTACCCTAACCTCACTTCCAGGGACCAGAAAGCCTCATCTGCTCCTCCTGTCTCACGTATTACTGAGCGAGCAGAACCCTGTCTCCCTACCTGTGCTGGGAAGCCTGGTGCTCGCCCAGCCATCCGTCCTGACGTCTACCTCGCTGAAAAGATGTGACAATAACGTATCTATTCAAGGGTATTCCTAGTATATTTGACACCTGGCATGTGTAGCACTCCCACCTCTACACCACAGTCATTTTCAGTACAACCTCGTGACAATCTGTCGTAAGCATTATTTTCCTGACTCCCTGCATAAACAGTTAAAAAAGAAGAAATTCCAGTGTAAAGATTATTCAAACTGATGAATATTTCAGATGAGAAGAGCATGGGGCCAGGGCTGTGATTTTCCTGCCAAACATTCATGACCTAAATCTAATAATGAGGAAAGTTCAGACAGACTGAATTGAGAAACATTCTACAAAATGACTGGCCGGTCATCTTCAAAAGTGTCCAGGTCCCAAAGTCCGGGGAAGGCTGAGGAAGGGTCCCAGGCTGAAGGAGACTCAGGAGACGGGGCAGCTAAATGCAGCTCGTGGTGCAGGACGGGATCCTTTTTCTAGTTAGAACGTCAGTGGTACAACTGGAGAAGCTCTGATGGATCTGAACCCTGGACGACACTTTTGGGTCAGCGTTGATTCCTGATGTAGGTGATTGTATCATCATCCTGTAGGAGAATGCCCTTGTTTGTAGGGAGTATGCCCTAAGGAATTCGCGGTCGATGGGAAAGTGGTCAGCCTGTGACTCTCAAATGGTTTGGGGTGGGGGTCATTTGCCCACCACCCCTCCCTCGGTACACCCTGATTACATCAAAATCCTAACAGCTTCCCCAGATTATGCCTCAGAATCCTCCCTCCCAATCTTGGGACGCGGGGCCAGTTGAAGCCCTGGACCGAGAAGGCTGTTGGGGACCGTGTTAGGCTGCTGGGCAGACCAGATTCTTACACACTGTTCACCCAGGGCAAGATGCCTCTGCAACATCCAGCCCACTCATCACTCACTTCACGAGGGAAAGAATGTTTTTGAACATCCCCTGTGCTAATGAAGGAACGCTTTTAGAGCGAATGTGGCAAAGAAGCCCTTGACGTATCCGCCCCCTTAGGGCTTCTGATTAGGATATTTCGAAGGCTGTCTAACTACCTTGGCTGTCTGGTCCTGATCATAACCAACCACCCCTAGGGTGTAGGTTGTCCTTAACCAGTGCATGTTCTTGCTCACTCAGTTTTAAAGTGAGTGACCAGCCTCCCCAGCGGGCAGCACAGAGCACCTCTGTGGCGTATGAATGACGTGGATGTGCACCTCGACCACCGTGCACGGGTGTATCACCTCCATTTGATCCAAACATAGTAGATCGTCAGGGAAGGTTTTCTCCTTCTTGGAAGCAGTTTGCAATTGTGGAAGAGATTTTACAAGGAAAGCAGGCCTCTGCTGCCCGCAGCCCACGGGGAGGTGCGAACACTAAGGGGGGAAGGTGGGACAGGCGCAGGGCAGAAGCTGCCGTCACAGCCTCCTCCCGGGGAGGCAGAGCAGGACTGTGCCGGGCCGGTTACCCATCCTCCCTTCAGTGGGAAGGGACGGTGTTGGTGAAGCCTTGACCACCTGAAATGTACCCCCCACACCCTCTGCGATTGTCCTGCATTTCAGCCTGGAGAGAATCAGTGCCCCCCCCCCCATCCTGTCTCCAGCCTCCAGGCGTGCCCAGGTCTCAAGCCTCGGTGGGCGTAAGAGTCACTGTGGTCCTCGTGAAAAGTTTATGTGCCAGGCTCCTGTCCCAGGGGCTCTGATCCACCGGGGAGCACCTAGGAGTGTGCATTTTTAGCAAGTACCCAGTGTTTGTGATGCCCGTGGTCTGTGGCCCCTCGGAGAAACCCTGACCTAGCAGCAGGAGCGCAGGGCTTGTGGTCAGGAAGCCCAGATTTGCCTTCAGAGTTCTTTCCTCCGAGCTGGGCCCTGTCACCAGAGCTCCCCAGGGCTCAGCTTTCACCCCGACATCCAGGGCCTGTTGTGCGGATCTCACACGGTAGACAGGACAGCGCTTTACAAACTGAAGCTCTGCAAAAGGAAGGGGCTCTCGCCCTAGTCCTCATGTCCGCCCACCTCGGTGGTGTCCCCGTGGGCGTTGCAGAGGCTCAGGTGTGATGCTTTCGGGGCCTCCTAACCCGTCTTTCCAAAGTGTTGCTCTCTCCCCGCCCCCAGCCTTCAATACCGCGCGGTGCGAGAAGCTGCAGAAGGAGAAGGAGGAGCTGGAGCGGCGGTGTGAGGACCAGGTGCGGAGGCTGGGCTGGCAGCAGCGGGCCGAGCTGCAGGACCTGGAGGAGCGGCTGCAGCTGCAGTTCGAGGCGGAGATGGCCCGGCTCCAGGAGGAGCACCGGGCGCAGCTGCTGCGGATCCGCTGTCAGCACCAGGAGCAGGTCAGTCTGCGCTCTGGGCCATTCCCATCCCTGCCGGCGGGGTCGCGAGCGGGAGGTGGAGGGCAGCCAGCCCGCTTTAGCGGGGAGTCCTGGTAGGCAGGTGAGCCTCTTGTCTGCCCACTCTCCCACCTCGTTTCTTTCTTCTGTCCCCTCCTGTCGTCCCCTCCAGCCACTCCAGCCTTCCTCCCTTGTCCTCCCAGGCACACTCCCACCTCCGGGCTTTTGCACATGCTGTGTCCTCTGCCTGGAATGCTCTCCCTCTAGACACACCATGACTCCCTCTCTCCCTCCCTTCTCAGGGAGGCCTTTCCTTATCCAAAATTAGACCCCCTTCCCAACCACATGGGTACTCTTCCTGTCCCCTTCCAGCTTTAGAGTTCCCTTGGCACTTACTACTACCTAACATGTGATGATGCGTTTTACTTTGTCCCCATCCATCGTCTGCATGTTCCATGAGGGCAGTGATAATAACACACACGTGTCTCACATTTGCTGTGCCCCAGGCCCTGCTCTTAACTCTACAGGCACTAACTCATTGAATTCCCACGGTAACCCTCGCAGCTGGGTACCATTATTATCCCCATTTTATAAGCGAGAAAACCAAGACCCGGAGGTTAAATACCTTGCCATACTTCATGGTCATGGAAGAGCCAGGGTTGAACCCAGTCTGGCTCCAGGGTCCGTGTTAAGCACGAAATTAGAGTTGTCTGCTGGGTGAATGGCCGGATCTCAGACGCAGGGCTGCCTGCACGGAGCAGACCTTCAGTGTGTGTCTGCTTAATTAAGGAAGAATTCCTCTAGCTAACCCCAGCCCAGCAGACTGGCTGGAGAGTGTAATTCTTCCTGGAACAGCTAGAGAAGCTCCCAGGGAGCCTGTGGGGCTGAAAGCAGGTGGGAGCCCGGCCCGCCCATCTCCTCGCCCGCTGCCCTGTCCACCACTGCGCCGGTGTCGGCATGAGGCAGGCGGGTGCCGACGAGCTCGCTCTGCCTCTGTGAGAACTGTTCCTGCTGCCTTCTCGTCTTCCTGAGTCCCCAAGGCCCCCATGCCTTAGTGCCACCTCCTCATGGGTGTATTGTGATCTGTCATCTGCTTGGGGCATTTCTAAGGTAAACTGGCATTTGCGAGGAGGAGCGTGGAGCACCCTTTAACTCTCACAGTAGTGCCGAGCGGCCCCTCATTCTCATGAGCATCTGGGCCGCCTTCCAGGATACCCCGGAGGGCGAGGGTCCCCAGGGACTAGTGAGTCCTGGGGGCATGGGGGAAATCTCAGAGTAATGATAAGCACTGTCATCAGAATGAACAGCCTCCTGTTTGATGGCACTTTCTTCTACTCAGCATCTCAGGTGAGTCACCATCCTTTTCTAGAAGCCTGTGGAAACCAGACACACCAGCCTGCTGGAGGCGGTGTCGATTTAGAGGTCAGGAAACGGATAGGTTAGAGCTGAAGTTACCTGCTGGGCTAAGATTAGAAATACACCTCCAGCCTCTGGCTCCTCAGCGCATGCTAAGTGGGCACATGCGCAGCTGCTGCCTGCGGGCTCCCCTGCCTCGTGGCTCAGACCTGGTGCAGGCATCGGCTCTGTCTGTGCCTCGCATCCCAGGGCTCCTCATTTCCGATTTTATGCAGAGAATGTGTTTATACCCGTATTCACCGACTTCTGGTCCGAAGTTCTGGGTTGGTTGAGAAGATGCCGAGAGGTAAGAGGAAGGGTGGGAGGCGGTCCCCAGGCAGGAGAATGAGTCTCTGAATGAAGGCCCACGTGGGGGTGCTGTGTGTGGAAACCACAGAGCTGGGGCCGCTGCTGAGGGGCCGTCCATCGGTGGAGCGGGGCCCCAACAGAACCTGGCAAGGCTTTGTGGGTGCGGGAGCGCCTGCTGGGGGTGCGGTCTCACCTGCGCAAGCTGGGCCAGCAGCCTCTTAGAGACCACGTAGTGGGAGGGACGCAAGGCCCTGACTTCTCCGTCTGAGAATGAGTTACCTAAGCTACCTATGTATATTTTAACAGTGTCTGTCTCAGGAGGGCTCTGAGTTCTGTTGTTCTTGATCCTTTGTAACAGCTAAAGTGATTCATCCATTTATTCACTCGCCTGTGCAAAGAATGCTTAGCGAACGCCTGCTGTCCACAGGGCCTCAGACAGAAAGCTGCTGGAGATGCCAGGATTTGTCAAATGTGAACTTGCTTGTTCCATAGCCTCGGGTGATGGGCCTGGGGACCTTTGTAGGCAAGTGCCCAAGAAACTATGATACCGGGTGAGCAATACAGCCGGTGTGTTTAGGAACTGAGAGTTTGTGTGCAGCTGCGAGGACGAGGGAAAGCTTCATGGTGGAAATGGCATGTGCACACTTTGCATCTGAGTAAATCTTTCCTGTAGAAACCCACTGGCTTGGCGGGGTGGGGCGGGGCGGGAGTGGGGAATGGTTGGTTTAAGTCTATGAATTATTCAGGCCCCGGATTCTGCTCCTGCTGCTGAATGCTGACTGCCATCCCGACCTTCAGCTTCTCCAGCAGAGAGCACGCAGGCAATGAGCAGGAAGACAAAACACACAGCAGTCCGTGTGCTAATTTCCAGGGAGAGAAATTACGCACATGTTTGGTCCAGGAAGGCGGCTCCAAGCACGGCCACAGTGGAGATCTGGAAGGTCTGTGGTTCCAGGTACCCGTGCTGGACCCCCACACTCCAGTCCTCCTCATGGGGACAGTTGCATTTGGCAGTGCTAGTCCACACGTGGTGATATCTCTGTCCTCCTCAAGCCTCAAAAGTCAGGTTCACCAACCCGGCCTCCCACGTGCCCCAGTGCTCCAGGCGGCCGCGGGGAGGCTGCTTCTGTTCTGACGCAGAATCCTCTCAGGCTTTACTCCCATCGGGAACTCCCTTGCCAAGGTAGGCTGACCTCTGACTTTATTGCAAGATTGCCCCCAGTAAAATCACCCTTCCGCTCGCCTTGAGGGCCACAGGCCCTCTCTCTCTGGCCACATCTGGGAATCACCTGGGGCAACTTCTGGCAAAACACCCCTTCTGTCCACACCCCACACAAATGGAATCAGAGCCACTGAGCAGGGCTTCCCAGGGCCCAGAGCTGCAAGGTCGGAGGACGTGCAGGACCTCGTTCTCCAGTCCTGCAGCCTAGTTAGGGCATGAGCCGGGGTGTGGCCTGGCCTCGTGGCTTTCTTCAGTGACTTTAAAAATAATGTATGACTCTGACTTTAAACTGAAATTATAAAGGTGTTTAATCCAATCAGTGCTCATGCTAAAGCTAGCTGCACAGTGACAGAAGCCACTTGCTGGAGCTTCCCTGCCTCAGAGCGCACAGAACAGGTTTTCTACTGTAAACACACATGCTTTTCTCTTTTTTGCTCCAAACATACCCACCCACAAAGCCTGGTATTCGGTGATCAGCCTCGGGACTTCTGCCTCCATCCCTCCAAGACCCTTGGGCAGTTCGTCTCGCTCCCTGACCTGGCCCCGAAGCCCCTCGCTCAGGGCCCTCTGGCTCCTGGGGGCGTCCTGAGAGCTGTGGGTTCATTGTTTGGTGCTTAAATGTTTGCTTTGTCTCGTATCCAGGACATGCTTTCCACCCTTTATAAAGAAATCATCCTTTTAGACTGTCTGGCGGGCACGGCATCCCCAGTGCTTAATCAGAATGTACAGCGACCACTTTGGCCATCATCTTGCGTTCTGTCTCTTTAGTCCTCCCGCATGGCAGGCACACAGTCGCCATTGGCAGAAACCACGCTCTCTAATCAAATAGAATGAGGTCCCGAGAGGCCCTCCGTCTTCCAGCACCAGAGCCCCCACCCGTCACAGCCCAGAGCCTCTGGTTGCTAGGAAGGGGCGGCCGAGGAAGTTAGGGGCCTCTGCAAACACCTGCCCGTGTGGTGGGCGGCAAAGGGTCAAAGACACAGCCTAGAAAGGGATGAAGTCAGCCTGGGAGCTCTAGCAGGGCTGGCTGTCTGCTCTGAGTCGGCACCCAGGATACTGGAGCAGGGACTCAGGGGCAGAAGGGGTGATGAATCACCTTGTTATCTGGAAGGGAAAGTCATTAAGAAAGCCCTGGAGAGAAAAAAGCATGGCCAGCTCCCTCTGTCTCATCAGATAGGAATACATGTCTGGGATGGGGGCAAATGGGAGTTTAATCCGGTTTAGTTTAATGAGTAAAGCCGAGACGATGTAAATAACGCACATGCTCCTTCATTCTAAATGTGAGTCTTCTGTAAGGGAACTGCTGAAGCCCCCATCATTGCATTTTGCAAATGGCTACATGAAGCCCACGGCTCTAGTCTTACTTGTCTTAAGAGGGTGGCTTCCCCACCCATTTGCGTTGCTGTAACTCAGCTAAACAGCAAGCCGCTGCAGGAATGGAGCCTGGCACGGGGACCAGCTGCTTCTCCGGGTGACTGGGAGTACCTGATGGGCACGTGGACCGACTCCTCCGTGGCCAGCTCAGAACTCTGTCCTCCTGGAGGAGGGAGGAGGATGGTCCAGCAGGGGTTGGGGGATGGGGGGGCACCCAGGGTTCTAAAAGGAAGAAAAGGAAGCTTTGCTCAGCTTAAGTTTTCTATGGCTTGATTATGGCTTAGCGCCTTCTGTCTCTTATTTGCATTTGATCTACAGTGCAGAAAATGATCTTGTGTTTTCCTTGAGTCAACTTGTCTGAATCCCTTCAAGTGCCTGCCGAAGGCTTGGAGGTCTTCTCAGGCTGAGAGCTCTGACGGGCTGCTTTGGAGTGTGAGCCCATGCTAGCATCTGGAAAGAAGCTGGGAGCCACGAGGGAGAAGCCGTAGGGATTGATGCTGCCACAAGGAGGAAGATGGCCAAGAGTGCGTGGCCCCTTCCTCATAGAAGGAACGTTTTTTAAAAACCATACATCTGTCTAGAAACCTAAATTACTCAAGAGTAAGGATTATGGTGCCCAAATGTTGGCTCCCTGGTTCTCACTGATTTCCTTCAAAACATCCTGGGAATTCCTCTAACTGCTTATGGCCTTTCAGAGTTAGGGGATCAGTATTTCCTCCCTCAAAGTCCCTCTGAGACGCTGGGGCAGGTAGATCACACCTTACATCATCCTTAACATCACTGGGTGTGGTATTGCGTCACCACCGAAATCAAAGGCCTGCCTCCAACGACCAGAAGGGCGTGCATTTGACCACAAACCTTGCCAATCAGGGTAGGTTCCACTGCCAGGGACACAAGGGACTCCTCTGCAATTAGTCCTTGCATCCACCTCTCTTTTCTGAAATCACCCATGGCAATTTGTGTAAGAGCCCAATAAATTAGAGTGATGCTAAGGACCAATGGAAGGTTTTTCGTTATACTGAGCTGGGTGACATGCCTCCAAACAACGTGTGGTACTTGCACCTGTAGACTGTGTGCTGTGGGTTTAAGGGGCTTCACTAGTGGAGCATAGGGAAAAGATATTTCCTTTTCTTTTCTTTTGGCCAGTGATTTGTTTTTCCTGGAGACTGAAAGAATTTTGGACAAAGATTCCATTAAAAAAAAAGCTTCAAATAGGATTTGGACAATTAAATCCTGTGGTCATCAGCCTTTCTGCTGAGTGGATTCATAGCTCTCAACCTCAAGTGAAATATTGTTTAATCAAGAATGTCTGGTGAAGAAAAGCGAATCATTGAATACCACATCCATTTTCCTGCAGGTGTCCTAACACCGTGAAGTTCGTTGTCGATTTTGACAGTGATGTTGTTGCCGGTAGATGTAACAGGTTTCCAGGTTCTTGTCCCATCCCAGAAAGAATTCAGATACAAGACGTAGAGGTTAAGAATGTAAAATGGGGATTTATTAAGGGATGGATAGTACACTCTCAATGGGAGGGCGGGAAGGCTCAGGGGAGCGGCTGCGCTGAGTTTCTTTGCAAGTTGGTTACATAAAGTGTAAAAATGAACGGCTAGAATATTCATTGGGGAGGGAAGGGTTTGGGATGGTATTCCCTGATTTTCATCCCAACTCCACCTTCCCGAGGGGAGAAGGATTTTTGTCCTTATTTAGTCTGGATCAGAAGTGTCATGGCATCAGTGCATTATGGGTACTTCTAATCTGCAAGACTAACTTTATTGAAATGAGGGCATAATGAACAAAAGGTTACATTCAGACACTGGAGACTCCTGCCTTTTCCCACCTTCCTTTGTTGGCCTCCAGGCCGCTCATCACCCCAAATGGTGTGACCACTTACCATTCCAGAGGTTCCTGCTTTTCTTTCTCTGTCCAGGGACCTCTGGTGCCTACATGATGTGCGGTTTCCTGCTTTTGGCCTGTGCCCCTCCTTTCTGCCCAATTCCTGCCATTTTCCTTGTGCCCCTCTTTCTCTGCTCATATCTAGCTATCTGCCAGCTCTAAAAATATTTCCATTTTAGTGGATGAAGGTCTCGTTGACCATAGAAGAGAAAAGTTGGGCAAATTTTCCCCAGTTGGTATCCGGAGTGCGGATCTATCCCATTTTAAAATACAAATGTTATGGGAAGCAAGTTCGTGTGCCCCCCACAACGTGAGGCCACACAAACTGAAACACGAGTTTGTAGCAGAGACAGGTTTATGGCAGGGCTGAGCAAGGAGGACAGGGTGGCTCATGCCCAAGAAAACCCCGAACTCCTCGAAGGGTTTCAGCAAAGCCTATTAAAAGGCCAGGTAAGGGATGGTGGGGGTCACAGGTACGCGATCAGCTCGCACACAATCCTCTGATGGGTTGACATAGAGGTAACAGGGCGGTCAACACTGTCAATCCCTGGGCTCCAGGAGGTCTGGGAGCCACATGCTCTCCATTGTCAAGCAGTTCA
This sequence comes from Camelus dromedarius, assembly GCF_036321535.1. NCBI lineage: Eukaryota > Metazoa > Chordata > Mammalia > Artiodactyla > Camelidae > Camelus > Camelus dromedarius. The sequence goes on along the minus strand of NC_087448.1, from coordinate 65,732,014 downwards.
TTTCTTCCCTTTGGTGGTGGTTTTAAGCATCTGAAAAGTGGAGGAAATAGATGTGAGATACTGCTATCGGGGTGCTTCAGAGAGGGGCTGCAGCAGAGGGCATGGGGGAGGGGGCTGACCCTGGAAGGCCCCACAGGGTCCTGCTCAGTGACAAATACGCCCATGTGTCCCCTTCATAAGTGGGCTTCCGTTCCTGCGAAGAGCTCTTCCTCCTTCCAGGTCGAAGACCAGCCCAGAGAAAGGAGACCCTCCGAGAGGTAGATGTTCTGAACTGGCCCACCCAAGAGCTTCAGAGCCTGGGCGCCTGTGCTGGTTCAGTGCCGTTCAAGTGTCAGGTTTTGACACATTAGTTAGTCATGAAATGAATTTAGTGGTTTGAAACTAGCATTTTGGAAAAAACAAAGTAAAATAGAATAAAAATTTTTAAACCAAATTTTTGCAGATAGGAAAGGGAAGTGTCACTTTGTGAAACTGGTTTTGTGCGTACAGACGCGCGCGCGCGTGTGTGTGTGTGAAATAATGTACAGTGGTATTTTTACAATGAGTCGCTGACAGAAGATTTGGAAAAACATTGTTCTGGTTTGCTATCATAGGGAGAGATGGTTTTATGCAATTACCCCTGTAACTTTGAAGTTAAAATAGCCACAGCAACAGTCAGGAGCGCAGGTGTGCAGTGGGGTCGGAGATCGGGGGGTGGGGGTGGAATAAAAAGTCCTGGGCTGGCTGCACGACTTGTGATTAAGCTCGGGGACATGTACCTCCAGCCAGAGACGCAGTAGCCCCTGGGAGCAACTCCCACAGCCTGGGGGGGGGAGGGGTCCGCACCGAGAGCTGAAGGCAAACTCTCTGTTGAGAAGCAGATGCGGGGAGCACACACAGACCCGCCCACTTGTCTGGGGCACTGACTGCTGGTCTTGCCAGGAAGGCAGCGGAGGTGTGTGTGAGAGAGCTTTGCCTGTGGAGTCGGACAGACCTGGGCTGACTGCAGGCTCTGCTGCTTACTAGCCCTTGGGCCAAACATTTCAAACCTCTCTAAGCCTTAGTTTCCCCATCTGGGAAGTGGACACAAAAATGATTACTGTATTATATAGCTGTGAGGTTGAGTGGAGTAATCAAGAGCTTAATAAATGTTAGTTCCCTCCAGACACCTGTGTACTGTGGCTCCCACCTACCACAGGGTAGCAGAACAGACCGTCTGGTAGGGGGGACCCTCATCTTTTTCTCATAGAGTAGTTGGTGGAAGGGGGAGGAACGGGGTGGAAGGAAATGGTCCAGAAGAGGCCCAGGGCAGTAAAGAGGTGGCTTAGGCAGACATCCCTCCATCCCCTGGGAGCTGCTTCCTCCTGTGTGATCAGCTGAGCTGTGGCAGTGACTTCCACGTGGCGTCCACCTGACTCCAGGGCTGCCCCCTCACCACCAGATCCTGGATCCTCTGCCTCGGCACAGGGCTGAGGCTGGCTGTCATCTCATGTCCTTGATGCTTGGGCTACTGACCTTTCCACTCATTGAATTCCACCTCTGTCCTCCAGGCAGCGAGGGCATTGCAGTCCTCCGTCCCCCAGCTCTCTGCGTAACCAGAGCTGTCATCTTCTGCAGGTGGAAGACATCACCGCCAGCCATGAGGCTGCTCTCCTCGAGATGGAAAACAGCCACACGGTTGCCATCGCGATCCTGCAGGATGACCACGACCACAAGGTCCAAGGTAGCTACCAGCCCTGATGTGTGTGGCCAGCAGGGGTGGACCATGCACGCTGACCCCTTCCTGCAGCTGACACAGGGAGCCCTCCCTTTCCCTACTTCTCTCTCCTTCCTTCCTCCCTTTCCTTCCTGGGATGTCCTTTGTGTGGATTCCTGTGGCAAGAAGAGAGAGAAATCTAAGGTCTAAGTGACCACTCCTTTCCTCTGGCGCCAATACTCTCCACCCTACCTGAATATTGGAATCCCTGGGGAGCCTTGGTCCCACCCCAGGGCTCTGTGTAGCTGGTCTGGGGTTCAGTCTGGACATCAAAACTTGTTAAAGCTCCTAAATGATCCTAATGGGGAGCCGGGCTTGAGAATCGCTGATCTAACGTAGGTGTAGAGCTCCTGGGCTTTGTCCTCTTTGTGGCCTCCTAATTTCCCCGCACGTGTGGCGTCCTCAGGGCCCTGCCAGTCTCTGATTGGGTCTCGGCCTGCACACCTCGCCCTCACAGCCACCGTGGACTTCAGTGGAGTCTCAGGATCTTTTTTTGTGATTTGTATCTTTTACATTTTTTGTAATTTGGTAGGGTTTTATGTGGGTCGTAACAACAGCAACATTTACTAAGTACGAATAAGAGTTTGAATCTGTGAAAGAAACTTTTTATACTTTAACATGCATTTACATTAACCGAAATATAATTTATTTTTCAAGTTCCACTTTCCTCACTTTTCCCCTCCAGTTGGCTGGTTGTTAAAGTATATTAAAACAAGAGGAAGGGAGAGTCTAGCTCAGTGGTAGAGCGTGTGCCTAGCATGCATGAGGTCCTGGGTTCAATCCTTAGTCCTTCCTTTTAAATAAAGAAATAAATAAACCTAATTACCCCCCAAAATAAAATAAAACAAATATTTTTACAATAAAATATTGAAACAGTACATTTAACAATACATTAATGCATTTAAAAAATTTGAGAATTAACATCAGAGTTTTTTTGATAATTTTTTTTAAATGTTCTTTGTAAACATCAAGGTCCACTGTGCCTGTGCTGTAATCAATACTCATGGTATTGCCCCACCGCACGCACCAGCCCCACCACCTCTGAGATCAGTACATGAAAAAGGCCAAGCCGGAGGCAAGGGAGAGGAATTCCCTGAGAACTGGTGAAATGTGTCACCTGTGTCCTGCGAGCACATCTCACGCTGGAGTACTGGTTCCCACCCTTGGCTGCACGTCGGAACCACCTGGGGAATTTTTTTTTTAATACTTGGGGTAGATCTCACTACAAAGGTTCTGATTTAATTGCTCTGGGGTGCAGCCTAGGCATCAGGATTTTTTAAAGCTCCTCAGGTGATTCTAATATGCTGCAGAATTTGAGAACCACTGTCTTAGAGCACAGTATTAAGCATAGGACAGAATGTCATGACCTTAAGATAGTGAAATATGCCATGGGTACATAGATGAGTCGCCGTGGTTCATGCTGTCTTCAGAATTGATACTGACTTCTCTTGTGAGGTGTTGGGATCACCTGAAAATATCCAAGAGCCGTCACTGCACTGCAGGAAAATGGTCTCTGGGATGGGAATATGAATGGAAATGGGACAGTAACGGTGCCTTTTGTTTCTGGATTTTCATATAAAAAGACCTGGTAGATTTTTCTGGTTAATGAAGTCTCACTTAGATGCCACATCCAGGGCCTGTGAATTATATACAATGTCAAGACAATGTAAGTGTATATAATGGTAGCTAAAAAATTCATTATTATGGTGCTCTCAATGACTATTAAAAATACTCATTTAGACAAAGGCAGGTAGACCAGAAGGCCACACTGTTTATGTTAATAGGAATAGGCAAGCTTTTTTTTTTTCTGACCATAACTTTCAGCCATAACAACTGGATTTCTTAGAGACCTTCAGCATCATTAGTTAAAAGGTTGGGTTGATGGAAACCACAAAGTTTTTCCTAATTGCAGCTCATGCCAGCCAGAAGGGTAATTGCTGGTCTCTAGTAGTCTCCTGTGCTAAGCGTATGATCCAGGCTGATTAATGAGACCTTTCCTCCCTCCAGTTATAACATGAAAACAAATTGCTTGTGTAGCCAGAATGAGATGGGCTTTACCCTGCTAATAAGACTGTTCCCATCTGGAGGAAAACAGAATCCATTTGTTTAATAACTCTTACATGACATCTCTTTCTGCTTAACTTGCAAATTATTACCAGAATGACACTTTTTACGGAACAGAATTGTCCCAGACTCTCCAGGAGGAACCAGTCCAATTAGTCTTTCCTTCTGAGTATCTTAGCGTTGACTTTTTGCTCAAGCAAATTCTAGCGTTCTGCGGTTTCCGGAGAGCGGCCCAGAGGCCACCCAGGTGACCTTGCAGACACAGCGCTGGGCACATTCACCCATCCGTTCCCCAGCGAGCCCACGCTCCACTCGCCTTGGAACCTCCCTGCTTCAGCCCCTGATTGCTGCTTCCTGGTGGAAAGGAAGAGTGATCCTGGGAAGGGAAGAAAATGGAGATTTCACATTAATTACCCAGTGGTTTTACCATTAGGAGAAGTTGGGAAATCAATGAGTGCTGTGAATGGAGACTGACTTGGCCAGGATGGTGGCGGAGCTGGGTACAGAAATGAGTGGGAGTGTCTGTGTGCATGTGTGTGTGTGCGCATGTGTGTGTGCTTGTGCTCTGTTTCTCTCCTTTCTTTCCTCTCCCCCTCCCTTCCTCCTGTCCCCTTCCTCTTTCTTTCCCTCTCTCTCCTAAATAATATCTCATACCATTTCAAACTAATGGAGACGTCTCTTTAGGCTGAAGAGTGCTGTCTAATGGGCCCCTCATTCGCTGACGTCATTAGTCTTAGCTGGCAAAAGAAGCTTGTTTGATCGTTTTCAAGGTCATCTTAATAGTTTGATATTTTCTCTCCAGAACTGATCTCTACCCATGAGCTTGAAAAGAAAGAATTGGAAGAAAATTTTGAAAAGCTGCGGCTGTCCCTCCAGGTTAGTATTTCCTTAACTGTGACATCAGGAGAATGGCAGCATCCTTACTCCTGTCCACAAACATTTATCCAGCACCTGCAAAGGACTGGATCCTGTGCCACGCACTGGAGTATGGAGGTAAATAAGACATACCCCTGCCCGTAAGGAATTTACTGCCCACTCAGAGCTGTGACACAAATAGGGACAGACCATCATGGACAATAACACACAGTTGCACAGAATGAATGAAACTGTTCACCAGCGCCACAGGAGTTCCGAGCACGGGCTGCGGTCAGAGGAGTCACTGAGCCGGGGTTGAAGGCGGGGACCTAGGCGGGGGGAGTGGTGTCGGGAGAGTTGTGTGGGGCAGAAGCCATAGGACATGTTCTGGGAGTGGAAATCTAATCTAAACTCAAGTCTCCTGGAGGTGGGTGAGAGGTAAAGCTTCTCAGCGTCCCACTACCAGCCTACCTACTATCTGAGAACGTGGTCTCAGATGCCAAGGGCACTGCCTGGCTTCCTTCCGACCTCGAAGGGGAGAGGGAAGAGTCTCCCAGATCACGCGCCTTCCCTCCCTCCTGCCTCCCAGAGACCCCGGCCAGCTGCTTCCCTGAAAAGATGTTGACCAGCCGCAGCCCTAGGGAGGGGCTGCTGGGGAAGTGAGGTGGCGGGTTGGTGGCCCTGCTTCCCCTCCCAGACACAGAGAGGTTCTCTTGTAAATACCAGGGGCGCTGGTGTCTGGAAACTGGGGAAGGCGCTTACCCTAAGCCTAATACAAAGAGGGGAATTTTGCTTCTTTGATGACTCACTGTCTGCAGGGAGCGTTCCCTGCGCAGAGCCTGCCCTGCCCTGAGAGGAGTCTAGAGGTGTGGAGTGTCACAACTGTTGAGTGTACTAGTCAAAAATTTTTAAATGGGAAACCGCTTCCTGCAAGCCCTTCAGTCAGTGGCTCCGTCAGAGGGCCTGCCTCTGCCCGTGTCCTCCTTTTGTGGCCAGTGCTTGGCAGATTCGCCCCAAACTGCCTTCTTCATGTCCCCGACATCACACGCCATCCAAATACAGTATCCTTAAGGAACACAAACCAGGAGAGGAACAGCCATACTGAACTATGATGTAACAGAAACCCCACCCAGTCCAAAACCAAAAGAAGTGAGAGTTCTGTTTCATCTGTGAGTCCTCACTCCGCCACTAACATCACACGGACCTGAATTGTGCACATTTTAGTTGTAACTCTCCAGGGGCAGAATCCATTTGAGCTGGAGATTTCCTGGTGCGGGGAGGATGGACTTGCTTAAGCCAATCTCCTTGGGCTACTGGCAGCTGGAGAAACAGGTTTGGGGTAAAAAAAATTTTGAGTTTTGGTTTAAATCCCCACTGTACCTCCTCTTAATAGCTTTGAACTCTTGTACAGTTACATAAGCTGTAAACCTTAGTTGACTCATCTGTCAAATGGGGACGACAGCAGCTCCTTCCTCAACGTGTGAGCAGCTTAGGGAAATAATATGTGTCAACAAAAAATGAATCAATTGTCAATCTAAGAAAGGAAGAATTTTATTCGAACCAACGTGAGGATCAGGACCCAGAAGACAGTCTTTCAGAAAGCTCTGAGGGCTGTCCCGCCTCTTAGAGGTCAAAGCACCGTTATATAAGTTTTGAGACAAAGGGTCATTCATCCAAGCAACATATCGACAGTTTACGTAATCCAACAGGGCAAGTCATGGGGCATCATGACCCCTTACAGGATTGAGAAAGGAGAGGAATGTTATCTCCTAAGGAGTTACCTCGCGGGAGAAAATTGCTTCCCCCCCCCCCCCCCGCTTTTTTTTTTTTTTTTTGGCCAGCAGACATTCCTGTGTCTTCTCAGGCGATCTAGTTAACATATAATGCAGACGTAAAGGGCACACTAAAGAAGTGTAATGGCCCAAATAGGCAGAGAGAGAATTTTATGTTTAAAAATTTTCTTGTCCTGCCTTAAACATGATTTTGTTTCATCATGTGTACGTGTTGAGAGCGCCAAGCAGCAGCTGTTGCCATTATAATGGCTTCAGGTGTTGCTACGTTTATCAGCACCCTTATTACCCAACCCTGGTTAACTCCGAGTGGCCCACGTGAGGCCAGGTCACCAGCTGGGTCTCTGTGCCTCTTAGTTTGACGTTAAAGGCGCCAACCCGCGTTGAAAACCAGCGTGTCCTGTCTGACTGCGGCGGCACCGTTGTGCGCCTGCAGACCCTGGTCTTTGAATAATGGTGATTAAAGGAGAAAAACCACAGTGCGATATTTCAGATGCAGCCTCGGTGGTATTTGCCTGAGGAGTTTCCATTGCTTTGTTTTTAATGGAGGAGAAGAGGCTTGAGAGGTATGCTTGCTCTTGCGATGCTGAGAGGCTTGGTGTAGGAGTCATGGAGCCCTGCAGTCATTTCTAGAGCCCAGCTCTTGGGGGGGAACTGCGGCAGCCTCGCATGCGTGCTGGGGCCCAGCCGGCTGCCCTGGGCGTGATTTACGTGGTTTACATTTGTCAGCTCCAGTGCCTTCGAACTCCCGCTGACACTCTTGCCCTAATGCACCAGCATTTGCATTTAATGGCACCGTGGGGACTTTTATTTCTTAAAAGTTAAATGGAAGTAACTGGGAAAAACAGAGAGAGAAGGAAAAGGAACCCACCAAGGATGGTTTGCAAAGCAGGGTTCTCTGATGACAAGAAAGCAGTCAAGCCGGCACCCCATCCGTTACAGTGCTCCCACGTGCCATTCCATCCTTTACCACGGCCCGCTGCTGACACTTGGTGGGTTGAGGCCACTTCTCTTGCTAGAAGGGTCCACAGGAAAACCCTAGTCCTTGTTCTAAAGTTACAGAAGTGGTGATGTTGGGGGGAGAACTTCAAATTCTTGGCACGAGGGAGGCACCATCTCTTCACTGCTCGAGCATCAGGAGAAAGCCTGCCGCCCGGCTCCCCCTGCTGCCCACGGCCATCAGGCAGGGCTGGGGCCACCAGAAGAGGGCTCGGTGTGGGGACCTCTGTCCTGGCGGCTGGGGCACCGTGCCTTCTCACGCGCCTGCCTTCTTTCCATCTTCACACAGAGGGCAGCCCCTGGCTGGCAGGCTCTGGGGGCAGGAGTGTCCTTCGAGTCGGGGAGGGGCCTGAACAGGACAGACTCCGCCGAGGAGGCAGCTCCATGCAGGGATCTGCCGCCCGGCCCTGACCCCTGCTGCCCAGGGAGGACAGAAGTAGCTGGCAGTGCAGGCACCGCCGAGGGGGAGTGGGATAGTAGGATGGAGTGGGGGCAGCGAGGACGAGAAAGGCTGATGGGGAGGATGTGAGGCTGCGTCAGGGTATCGCTTCATCTTGAGGGCACTGGGTTTTGTGTAGGGGGACAGGTTCAGCCTTGCCCTTTAGAAAGCTCCCCGACTCCAGCACGCGGGCAGATGAGTTATCCGGTCTGAGAAGTCAGCGACTTGCCCAACGCCAGTTGGTGGGAGTGGGATCAGGAGTGTCTGTGGATCCGGGGACATGAAGGAGGTTTAATGGTCAGGACTTGACCATCGACCTGATGTCAGCGTGTTTAGTGGTGCGGGGAAGGGGCTCGGGCAGAGAGAGGCGTAAAGGTCGGTTTGACAGTTTCTGGCCTGAATAAATGAGGATAGTTCTTCTGTGAGATGGATTAATTGTGCCTCCTGAAGTGGGGGCCGCTAGCCCCCCTAGGATGGAGATGCCTCTCTGCTGATGGTTTGCCTTTGTGGGGTCAGATGTTAAATTTTTTTAATGGAAATGTAGTTGATTTAAAATGTGTTAATTTCCGGTGTACAGCATGGTGATTCAGTTGTACATATATATATTCCTTTCCATGGTCTTTTTCATTATAAGCTATTACAAGGTATGAAATACAGTTCCCTGTGCTGTACAGTAGGGCCTTGTTGTTCATCTTTTTTATACATAGTAGTGTGTACCTGAAAATCCCAGACTCCCGATTTATCCCTTCCCACTGCCCTTTCCCCACTGGTAACCATAAATTTGTTTTCTATGTCTGAGTCTGTTCTGTAAATAAGTTCATTTGTGTCATTTTATAAGTGATATATCATATCAGGTATTAAGTTATTAACTGCTCCCCTGCAAGCTTGCTTGTTGGGGGGAGGGGGTGAGGACAGCGTTCTCATCTCAGGAGGCACTCAGAGTCGGGTCGCCTGCTTTGGGTCCCCCCCCACAGCGTCAGTGCGCCTTCTGTGCAGCAGCCAAAGTCATCTGCCCGTGTTTTGTGGTCTGTTCTGGACAAGGCACCAAGGCTGGGAGCACGGGGGCGTTTGGGCGAATCTCCCTCCAGCAGGCGATGCCCTTTTGGTGGAGTTTCTTCTGGCTTCCCCTTGGCCTCCTGGGCAGCAGGGGTCAGGGCTGGGTGGCAGGTCCCTGGATGGTGCTGCCCTGTAAGTGAAGTCTGTCCTCTCCAAGGTCAGTGGAGGGCCTCTGACCTTGCTGCCCCATGAGGAGCCCCCAGGGCCAAGTGGCAGCCATCACCCCCGCCTCCCAGGTGTGGCATCTGCAGTGGACCGCTTTGTGCATTTCTTGCAGGACCAGGTGGACACGCTGACCTTCCAGAGTCAGTCTCTGCGGGACCGAGCCCGGCGCTTCGAAGAGGCTTTGAGGAAAAACACTGAAGAGCAGCTGGAGGTATCACGCGTTCCTGGCCACCCAGCACTGCGAGGCCACCCTGTTGGACCCCAGGGTGCCCAGGGATTCCCCATCATCACCCCGAAGTCAGGTTCCCAGTGCTTACCTGCTGCCAGAGCAACACTGGTCAGGGCCTCCCAGGGATTTAAATGTACACCTGTTGGCATCGCTGCTGAGTCAGGACAGCTGTGGGTTTCTCCATCTAAGTGTTACTCTTGCCACATCCCACACGGCTCCTCAGCCACTGCCCTGAGCATCTGTGACAAACTGGGCCTGGGACCACTCCTAAAAGTGGGCAAAATTTCTTCCCTCTAATGTAGGGTTGCCAGATAAAATGCATGACCCCCAGTTAAATTTAAATTACACGTAAATGAATTTTTGTTCGTAATGAGCATGTCTCTCACAATCTTTACAAAGTAAGTTGTTCATGCGAAATTCAGCCTTAACAGCCTGTTTTTTAATTGGTCCCATCTGGCAACCTGACCCAGACATTTCTTTTTCTACAATGCCTTTTCTGCTTTTTAAACCACTTTTGCTCACTTCCTAGGCAGGGTAGGGGGCAGGGCCTGTAAATCCCCACCTGTCTTTTGAATCCAGTCGTCTGGGCGAATGTTAAAAGGCAACATTGAAGTTTCTCTTTTTGTCCCCTAAGCTCCCCTTGGGGGCCGGGCTGGGAGAGGCTGGCCATCCCAGCATCCGACATTTCAGGGAGCGATGGCTTCGTCTCTCCTGCTTCCCAAGGGGCTGGACTCTTGGTAGCGGTCCCAGTGGGAACTTGTGGGCATCTTTATCAGGGAAGGCTCTGCGCATCCTCTCCCCCTCCCTCTTGCTCATGTTCTCCAGTGCCTGTTAGGAAGCTTGTTAACAAAGACTAGATTGAGCTGAACTGGTGATGCCGGTGAACGCTGGGCTTTGCCGGGTCCCCCGGTTACTAGCTCTCTGCTCTCTGCCCTTGTAGGTTGCCCTGGCTCCTTATCAGCACTTGGAGGAAGACATGAAGAGTCTGAAGCAGGTGTTAGAGATGAAGAATCAGCAAATACACCAGCAGGAAAAGAAGATTATTGAGCTGGAAAAGCTGGTGAGTCAGCCTTTCCTCGAGGGTCCAGTAGCCTCTTCGGCCATCCGTGTTCACAGCATTCAGGTGGGGGGCGGGGCTTACCAGGCCAAGGGGGCGGGGCTACACCTGAGCCGAAAATGCCACAGCTGCATCTCAAGGCCTTTCTCAGGCAGGAAGCCAGAAGTTCTGATAAGGAATCTCAGAGGTGGCCTCATTTGTAGGATTCTGGGGCCCCTCTGATGACCCACCTGCACTGCACTGTGACGTGCTAACTCCTCACCCCTCCCGGGGACATGTGGGCCGAGCATCACTTGTGGGCACCGAGCTCCGCGCAGACACCTTCTGCGTGTTTGTTCTTTAACTGCGACAGCAGTGCACCGGGGCAGGTGCTGTCAGGGGCCTCCTTTTACACGTGCGGACACAGAGGCTTAGGAAGAGGTCATGCCTCACCCAGAACCAACAAGTGGTCCAGTCCAGGTGGGAGCCCCAGCCCAGAGCTCCAGGTCCCTGCTTACAGCACACTCTCTGCCTCACCTTTCAGCCCGGTTCCCATGGAACTAACAAAGGGCGCCCCCTTGGGGGAACAGAACTGGAAAGTTCACTCCTGTACCCGTACCCCGTGGGGGCAAGGGCTGCAGCTGAGAGTCGTCCACAGCTAGTAGCAGCAGCCGGCTTCCAGGGAGATGCCGTCTTGATGGGAAGGTTGGCCCAAGGGTCTAAGAATAGATTCCTTTTTTATTATATTTAAAACAAACGTTTGATATTGTAGAAAGATGTGCATCATAGGAAATTGGAAGATAAAAAATTGGAAGATTAAAATATATTTCTACCACTGTTAACTTTCCAGAGCCTTTCCTCTGTACAAGTGTGCACACCCCAAAGGCCCCACACAGACATGCAAGTGTTTTGTATCCTGCCATCTTCCTGTTAGCAGGTCTGCACCTTACCAGCTCAGTAACTGATCTTCTCTGACTGCTAAAGTTCCCCATCTGTCTCTGAACGAAGCTGGTTTACCCAGACACTTGCTAAGAGTAACCTGTGGCACACAGGACTCCAGTGTAGGCACATACACATATGGTGTATATACACATGCACTGTGTAATCCACTGTCTGCACCAGTCCACACACATTATATAAAAGGAAAATACAGATAACAGTACTTACTTTGATGACACGCAGGTTATTTTGTTTTATTTTGTTTAAAAAAGAAATGCTGATCACATCCCTCTAACCTGATTTTACAGCCGACTTAATGCTTTACCAACTGCTGGATGAAAAGCACAGCTCTTATAACCCTCCAGAGGCCAAGGGCACGGGGCTGCCATCCGTCACATGGCCTCACTTCTTCGCACCTCTTGCCACCCTGTCTTTTATAGGCGGAAAAGAACATTGTCCTGGAAGAAAAGATCCAAGTTCTCCAGCAGCAGAACGAAGATCTCAGAGCCAGGATCGACCAGAACACAGTTGTCACGAGGTAGGTGGGCCTGAATGTCAGAGATTCCAAAGCAGGTGCCACGGACAGGGTGGCTCTGCTCTTGTCCTCACTCCTCCGAGCTGGGAGGCTCCCCACCTCGGGCTCGGGGTGCGCCCCGCGTGGTGGGCAGCACAGAACACAAGCTGAGTGCCCTGTGGAGGCTCTGGCTCTGGGAGCGGTGACCCCACCGCAGGGAGGAGGGATGCAGGCAGAAGCATGAGGGGCAGCTGGGAGGTGACAGGTTATTTCTGGAGGGGTTTCGGAGAGGCTGCAGATGGGGGGTCCCCAGGCTAAAGAGAACCGTCCTGTGAACTTGCCAGCGGGGCCCTCGGCTGCTGCACCGTCCTCTGGGCCAGGTGGCCCTGGCGGAGAAGAGCTGTCAGGGCCAGAGGGCGGCAGGGAGGGGACGAACCAGGGCAGCTGCTCCCAAGGAAGCTCTTTCCCTGTGTGTGCAGCCCTTCACTGCGGACCCTGCGTGGAGGGCCCCCACTTCCCAGAAGGGTCGGGAGGCAGCCCTGCTTCAGTAGAGTGGGTGCGAGGGGCCTGGGATCGATCAGCCAGCCGGAGGGGACTTCCAGGAGGGCCCAGCCACCTCCGTGAGCCAGAGCTGTAAACCACGTGTCACCCCATGCACACCCAGTGCTCATTGGCACACACAGTACACACTCATGTGCACTCACACATGCACATTTATTACATGTCTCACACGCACCCTCCCTCTTGCATACACCCACTCCTGTGCACACAGCCTCTCACAGGTACACATACACATACACACACACACACACCCCGTCCACAACAGAGCGCCTGGTGCCAGCCCTTTGTTTCCACCGCAGAGCGCACAGGAGAGATTGTGCCGGGCCAGCAGGCCTGTCTCCCTCCCCTTTGGCTGCAGGCAGTCCGGGCCCCTCTGGCTGCAGAGGCATCCAGCCCAAAGAGCAAGCCCAGCCTGGACCCCAGCAGGGCGACTTCCGGGCTGCAGCCCACCTGGGTACACAGTCCCTACTTATCCCTGCCCAGTTCCTCCAAGGTGTTGTCATGTTTTACAAATGCAGCACAGGGAGGAACGCACGTGTTGAGACAGAGGCACAAAATGCACAGATTCATTTTTCACATAGGCTCCATTAGCAGTAAACATCAACTGAGCATCTGACAGCCATCTTGCACCAGGCTGGGTGCCAGGCATTGGCGGACGAATGCTCTGGCCCCTGCCCTTCAGGGCTCCCAGTCCAGCAGGTGGCCAGATGCACAGAATTTAGTGGCAGGAGGTGCCGGCTGTCATGCAGGTCCCGGGCCAGGGGCAGGGCTGGAGCTGGGGTCCTGAGGCCGCAGCACCCGCCCTGCCCGGGGCTGCAGGCGGCGCACTCACCCCCGCCCCCACTCCGCCCCCTCCTGGTGGCCTGTGGCCTTTGCTCTGCCCACTGGCCCGCCGGCACCCGCCCTGCCGGGGGCAGTCCCCTGGGAGTGGGTTAGGTGTTGGCCGAGCGGCTCTGGGACTGGATGTGTCAGTGGGACAAGTGGAATTAGTTTCAGCCCCGGTTCATGGTGCCCGCGGTCTGGCAGGGCTGTGTCCTTCCCGCAGGCATCCACCACCTACTCCCTTCCCTCCGCGCCCATGCAGCCGAAGGCACGTCCGTGTGCCCGACGTGAGCCTGGAGCAGAGACAGGTTCACTGCAGGGCTGAGCGAGGAGAGGCGGGCGGCAGGTAGGCCATTAGCTCCGTGCACGATTCCCTGGCGAGCTGATGTGGAGGGAGCAGGACGGCCAACGCTGCCGACCCCCAGGCGCCGGCAGGCCTGGGGCCACGTGTTCCTGACCATCATCAGGTAGTTCGCGTCTTCCCTGTGGTGGTGGTTTTCAGCGTCTGAAAAACTCAGGAAACTCAGGTGGGGTACTGTGATCTGGGTACTGCAGAGAGGAGCCGCAGCAGAGGGTACAGGGGAGGGGGGGAGGGGTCTGCCCCGAGAAGGCCCCACAGGGTCCTGCTTGTTTACAGTCCCCCTCTCTTGATACTCTTCAATCATAAGAACAGGTGTTGGACAAGGCAGGGAATGGCATTTTGGACAGAGAGGTTAACAATAAACTCGGCAGCGGAGCCCGGTTTTAGGGGGACAGTCTCAGTCTCCAGTCCTGTTTTATCCTTTCCCAAAGCTTCCTGCTCTGGCGACTTCCTGCCGAAGCAGGGCCTCGTCCTGCCTCAGTTTGGGGGTGGACACCACATTGAAAATACCCCCGAGCTTCAAGTCCTGGATCTGAGTCTTGTATGATTAAGATCACAGTCCTTTAGTTCCCCACTTTTTGTGCCAGCAGACTTGATTACAAGTAGTTGGAGTGACAACCAGAACTTTAATAGACAAACAGATCTCATTCCCAGAGGAATTCAGGGGCCCAAGCCTGAAAACCAGTCTGGGGCTGGCGCTTTGTGGGAGATTGTAGCTAGCTGTCTGCTTTAATCTAAGTAGGTTTCAGCTTCTGACATGTATTCACATACAGCAGGAGCTGCTGCCATTACGCCTCTCCTTTGTTCTGCTAACATCTTATCTAAAACAATTTTATTGTCTAAAAGTTTAGTAGTTAAAAACAAGAGACCTTAAGGTTGTAAGGTTGCAGGTGCCAGCTGCCAGCATACACTGCTTGGAGAATGGTGGGTGGTCTCCCCAGAATGACACAGCTCAGAATCTGAGTTCTCAGAGATACAAGAACCTGTCTGAAATCACACCCCCGGGGGCCACCGAGTTTTACCTTGAATGTCTGAAGCACAGCTACTCCATTTCGATGTTCAAACACATTCCCCTCCTCAAGGTCAAAGCAGATGTACAATCCATGTCGAAAAGGCCGGAACAACAGGCCACTTTGATCAGTGAAGTTTAACTGTGTGTAGGCCAGAATGACTTCCCCATACCTCACTGTGTGCAGATTTTCCCATCATTTCTCGTTTTGATTGCAAATCTTTCAGTAGAAGGCATTGATGATCAAAATACCTGTCCCTCAGCACTGATGGGGGTGATGGCTCCTGCCCCAGGTTCAGGTCACGTCCCTCGGGGCTGGGCCTCCTTTATATTTGCCTGGTCATCCGCGCTGGGGGAGAACTAGTCAGAGATGGTGGACACGCTCAGAGGTGTGCTGATGGGGAAGCACGTTATTGGCTTTACATTTTATCACTTACACCCAGTTGTTCCACAAGCGTCGTACATGTGCTTTTAGCAACAGACGTAGCGCAGGCCCCGTTATACGTCGTGAGCAGTTACACTGTGACAGCTCCACTAGAGAATTCTCTTTCTGTCCTAAACACTGAGGGCAACAACATGGTTGGAAGTAAAATAACTTTCAATATTGATAAACATCTGATAACTCAATGAGAAAATAATATATTAAAAGCCAGTAGTATTTCGGACAAAACCAAAAAAGTATACCCATATTCACCTGTTAACTCATTCCTATGTAATTAATCCTTTTTACTAACAGTTTTATGAAATCATAGTTTTCAGCAGACTTTTCAAACATCTTACCCAGTCCAGGAGTGTGATTTAACAGAAACCTGTGCTTGTCAGGAAGTCCTTTTTGTGAATCTTACTGAAGATGAAGCAGTTTTGCAAAGCACCAGTTTAGCTGTTTACAAATAACGAAAGACTTAAAAAGGCGAGGTTAAAGATCTGGCTACGGTGTTTCTGAGAAAGAAACTTAATCAAGTTGCTGTGGCACACAGCGTTTTAAGACAATGACTAGACTGAAACTAGAATGTGACTAGAATAACTAGAATCGTGACTGATGGCATAACACCAAGCCATATCTACATCTCAGAAACCTTATACAATTTCCAGATTGTCTATGTTAACATTTACACCATATCATCTGAGGAGGCTGTTGACTGAAATAAAATGCACAACCTAAAAGCTGAGAGTTACGTTTTATTCGGCGGACATTTCTGAGGTCTTAAGCCCCGGATGCCAGCCTCTCAGGTCACTGAGGGTCTGCTCTGAAGAGGCAGGGGCGGAGCCAGGATGTACAGGAGTTTTTACAATAAAGATGAGGGAGTTGGAACAGGAAAAAAATTACTGTTAAAGAAAGCCAGACATCTCAAGTTAAAGAATTCAGTGCTTTTCTATGTCTGGGAAGGTGCGAATGTCTGGGCTCACTGAAATCATTCCTTTGCTCTGCTCTTACCTACCTAGGGCCAGTGTCCTGTGCTTCCCCACCCTGAATCCCCCGGGGGGATGCCACTGGGGGCGGCCGCAGAGGCCGGGCTGCCTGCTTGTCTGCATCCCGAGTTGGCGGTAGTGGCCTGACTTGATGGCCACAGCATTCTTTGTTCACTGATAAGCTTGCAGTACTTTTCGTTCACAGTGCTCCCCCTTGGTCCTAAATTTGACCAATATTTTGGGAGACAATTCATGACCAGTTTTGTCCCATGGGACTAGGCAGGTTTATTCCTAGGTCAGGTGAGGTTTCTGTTGACATGCCATTCAAGGTGCTAATTTTTGGATCAGTCCCTGTTGATAACCATAAATTCTCTGGATCACCTGTCTTACTAGTCTTATGATCCAGGAAACGTTTTTCCCTCGTTGCTCTTTCCTATACCTAGAATCACTCTGACAATTATTCTATGCAGGGTTATAAATGTGATTTATTTTCTCAAGATGTTCAGTCATCATTAATCTTGTCGGAGGCCTACTCACACATTGGATAACGGAAAAGACAATCTTATAAAATAGATAGGATGGGGGAAGGTGTGGCTCAAGTGGCAGAGCGCACGCTTAGCACGCACAGCGTCCTGGCTTCAACCCCCAGGACCCCCTCCAACCCCCAGGACCCCCTCCAAATATAAATAAATAAATAAACAAACCTAATTACCTCCCCCTCATTTAAAAAAAAAAGGAAAATAAAGGCAGCCAAGGACAATTTAAAAAAATAAGATATAAGTAACACAGTTAGTAACGTTAATAAAGTCATACAAAGCATAACAATTTAGAAACGAAGAACAAATTAAAACAATGATTAGTATGACCAGATTGTAATCTGGTTGCAATAACCCTCAAGTCCACAGGAGAGCCAGATGGAGAAGTCAGATTCTGGAAGGATCAGGCAGAAAGAAAAAGATAAAGTATGCCTCTGTAAATAAGGATAAAACATTTATCAACTTGTAGGTCACAGAATAAGAGGAAAGGCTTTCTGGAAAATAAAAATTAAAGACCAGTATGCTTATCAAAAGTCATAAGATGATCAAATCATATTTACCAGTTCATTCAGTCCCATTTACTTAATTCCTGTTTATCTTGATGAAGTCATCAGGTGTTCCATTAGTTTTATAATTTACCCAGTTCAGTGGTGTAAGCAAAAGATTATCAGAAACTTATATTTGTTTAAAAGTCCCTTTTTATGAATCTTCCTGAAAGTCTTCATTTTATAAAAGGATCAGAGTAAAACAATGATTGTTAGTATAAATGACAAGACTTAAAATGGCACAGTTACAGATTTGATTGCAATGCCACTGACAAGCAACTTGGATATTTCTGTGACCTACAACATTCTAAGATCATAATTAGAATTATGACTGATACCAGGACATATCAGATTTTTAAGAATGCCAAATAAATTTTGGAATATCTGTATTAATGTCCTTTATCTCTTCAATATAACCTAAAGTCCATCTCCCATTACTTGACAATGCTTCTAAGTAATTTAACATACCGAACAAGTCTAATTAGCCTAATCTCTCTCTTTGGGGTGTTTCAGGGGCCCTCTAAAGCATCCCAAAGTTAGCTGAAGGTTAGAAGAACTTTAATCAAAGTTTGGTATTTGGGAAGCTTGTTAAAAAGTTTCAAAACACTTGGTCAGATAAAATTATAGGTCACTGAAATACCACTTATTTACTCAACCATAGTGACAGTGGTTTCAAAAACGGATACAAAGCAGTTAAAGGCACACATGATCTGTTATCAAAAAGTAGCACTCAAACTTTGGTCTCCTAACAGTCTTGTTCCAACTTACTTTTAAACAAAATCCATTTTCTTAGACTAAGTTTAGTCAATTCCAACTGTACGCAAAAGTCTTTTCTCAGGATTCCTTCTCCACAAGCCTTCCATCACTTTTTGTGTCCACATTATTTTGTCCTTTATTTCTCCCATCTAGAAACAATCAGCTCTAAGTAACAAAATGCAGTTTCATCCTTTATAACTTCTTTTGCTGAAAACATACACCCTATTTTTGTACTATATTGTAAAGTGTTTTCTTCATTATTTGTAGTAGCTTTAATTATACATTTAAATTAGAACACAGCTCTTAAAATTCTTAATTTCCTGTGAAAACTAGGAAATGTTGACTGAAATAAAAATCACACAACGTGAGAGTTGTGGGTTAAGTTTTGTTTGGGGCAAAATCAGGACTATAGCCCAGGAGACAGCATCCCAGAAAGCTCTGGGAAACTATTCCAAAGAGGCAGGGGGAGGACGCAGGATTACATGTGATGTCAGCGAGGGGGGGCCGTGCATTCAGGCGCACACTCAGGCAGAGGCCGCTGCCCATCACGAGGAGCACATGTCACCGTTAATGATTTTAGTGCTTTTCTAGATATGAGGAGACGCAAGAATTGGGGTCATAAAATCTTCTCCTAGAAATATCTATCTATCTGAAGGCCTGTTCAGCTGGTTTTCTCAGAGCACAGAGCGCTTCATTCCTGACCTGCACCCCGAACTCCTCTCAGGGCATGTTGGAGGTCCGCAGCTGCAGCGGCTCGTGATTTAATCCAAGCAGAGTCAGGCGGCAGGTGCCAGTGTGATCCAGTCCTTGTAGAGATGGGTGGCAAGTGCCAGGTTTTAGTTAGCAGAAATAAGCAATTACAAACTGTCTTCTACATTTGTGTTCTATAGATTGGCAAACAAATACCAATAATAATTTCCAGAACTATGCATTTTCTTATAGAAAATATTTCAGGGTGGCACCAAACATTTTTTATCAATAGTCCCATATACTTTTAGCTTCCCTTCAAAGGGAAGCCAATGTTCAGTAATTAATTTGGGGGGGGGGGGGAATGACCTTGCTATTCAATAAACTTCCATCATTTAACTCATTTTAGCACAACTGGAGAATCAAGTTTCCAAATATTTGCAGAGATCATTCCAGGCAGACATTCCTGAAACAGTTATTTCTAAAGAGTTCACCCAAAAGCTCTTATCTCATTTGCGTTTTACTTGTAAGAATTTTATCACATCTAATTATTTTGCTAACAAATTTGCCACAGATACAAGATCTTTTGACTTTTTTTAACCTTAGGTACAATAAGAATATTATACTTGATGACTCTGAAGACATGTTTATATTAACTAGATCAACAAACTAACCTTAATACCAGGTTAATAATAACCTTTAATATTCAGCTCACATGAACCTGAAGGTTAATTTGGCCAGTTTTTATTTTAGAAATATTTACTTTGTAAGTGCTTACTTCTAAGTCAATTAAATAGATAGTTTATAAATTTTGATGATATTTTCTAGAGGTAGAGACATATCTATAATGTGTGCAGACATAATCAGACAAAACAAGAGATCTCATAACTTTACATCAAAACTTAGTTATGAATTAGGGATTACACTAAAAATTTACTAGTTATAAATAACAGAATAAATTGAATTTGCTGGCTCAGATCACTAAGGCTTCCAAAATGTGTCCTTTACTATAGGTTTTACTGTTGAACTAATCAGGCTCAGTCTGGCCTCGTTTCTGATTTGTAAGACAAAGACAGATGCGTTTAGTTCTCCAAAGAACTGGTCTGTCACCCGTGTCTACCTGTATCTTCAATTTGCTCTTCTACATCAATGAGATGATTTCTAAAGAAAGAATTCTGTGTTCTAGAAACTTATGGTTTATCATGTCTTCAAAGGCTTGTATAAGGCAGTTAATAAAGGCCCTCTTTTCTTGAGTTTAAGTTAAACCTAGAGCAAATCTCTATTATTTTATTATATTATTTATTATATTATTCAGGGGATTTTTCTTTATCCCCTGAATATTAGTTTTTAGTTTATATTGTAAGGCTCAGGTGACCCTATTGGTTTCCTTTAGTATGTTTAATATTTCTGAGGGACACATCTATGTGCCCAGTCTTACAATAACAAGCAGGGGAAGCATTCCCTATTGAAACATATCTATCCCACAGCATAATTTATACAAATTTCTTTTGCTTATGCCCATTTAAATATACCAATTTTTATAGATTTCCCTTTATTTCAGTTTTATCAACTCGTATACCTTTTAGTTTTTATTAGGTTCAGTCAACAAGTCTTGTTTTTAGAAGGAGTCCTAGAAGCTTCTCTTTCTTTCATCCCCTGTCCATCTTACCTAATTTTGTATAAGTCTCTGGGCTCCCCAGAGAGGACTTTGAGCTAAGGGATGCAGGCCCTTGGCTATCTTTAAATTTTGATTTATTGGTCTAACTGTCGCCCCAATTATTGGTCAAATATCTCAGTGTAGTTTTTTTCCAGCCTTATAAATATATGCATTTTAAACTGGGGTAAGTAGAGCAGACTTGTTTGGACTTTAAATTTTGGGGACCAGTAGGGAGCCCCTGCCTATTTAACCTTAACAGTGCAGCATCAAAATGTTAGCATTTTAATCCATAAATGTCCATTTTATTTATCCTGTTTTAAATAACCATGTGAAAAAAATTTTTATCCATTTGGGATAACTCCTTAATTTTTTTACCTTGTTAATAAAAAAAAAAAAAACTTTAGACTTTTTTCTACAGTTTTTTTCCAGCTACTCAACCTAATTAACATTAATTATTGTAATGATTTTGTTAGCATCGTAAGACCCCTTGAGGGGAAGGGGAGAGAACACAAATAAGGCTTTCAAAATTGATTTTTCTTTTTGTTTTAAACTAAGGGAGTTCTTAGGTTAACCGTTAGATATATATTTTTTTTCCACCTTTAAATTTGGTTGATTTTTATAGGTACCAATAAAATAGCTGTTTATAATGAGAGCTCTCTAAACTTTTATCAATTTAGAAGTTTCTCCACTCCAATTTAAAGGATCCGTCATCAGACCAATGGATATAGTTACTAGTAGTGATTTTAAAACCAGTAAGATGAAGAGATTTCCCCACAAGAGAGTGGGGGGCACCACCTAAATAAGATTCAAAAGTTTACTCCCCCAAAAAGTAAAGGCCTTTGTGGTCCAGGCTGATGCAGTGAAGGTCAAGATGGCAAAAAGCCTGAGAACTGGTACAGAGGATTGCTCAGAATCGCAGTCTATTATCTTGGCTGCCATATATGTACCATACTTGTACGTTCTGGATGGCAGAGACCAAGTTTAAAAAAAAAAACAAAAACAAAACCCAAAACAACAACAACAAGAAAATGTACACACAAAAAAACCTGCCCAGAGAAAGACAGAACATTTGCATTTCAAAGGCTCTGGAAGAGAAATGCAAGTCCCCCCCTAGAAGGGGTTTTGTTTTTGTAAGGTCTGAATTCTTAAGGTTTTTTTTTTTTAAATCAGGATGGCTTTTTTTTTTTTTTTTTAAACTTAACTGTGTAGGCAACAAAAGAGCCCAGGTTCATTATTTTCAGGCAAGATTTCCTTCACTTTCCAGTTAAGTTAGTCCTTTTAAGTGTTGTTCATGAACCTGGCTCAGATCCTTAGTTGGAGGCTGGCAATCTGTCATTCCTTCTTCTTTTGTTTTGAAAGTTACATTCCCCATTTTAAGGTCAGTTTGTCAGAATAAACTCACTAGTGGGTGTCCCCACAGGGACAGCTGCACAGCACGAGGTCTTTGCCTCCATCACTCCTGCAAGTTTCTCAGTCACCTGAGAAAGCCACTGCTGGCCAGGAGGAGGGTCCCATCTTTAGAGCCAAAGGGCTCTCATAAGATTTTGGTTTTATTTCAACAAACTCTGTCAAGGTAGCCTATTCAAGGAAAAACCACAGGCCAGTTTTTCCCCCTAATTACCCAGTACAAGCCTCAGGATAAAACTACTCAGTGTCTAAGTGGAGCAGAATCTTCCCAGTGCTTTCCCTGAGGATAACCCAGGTACCTCTTCTCGAAACTAAGTTTCAAGGATAAACTCCTCAACTTGCTCTTCCAAGAGGAGTTTTAACACCACTGAATAAAACTTAGGATAATTAACCAATAACAGGAGATCCTAGAATCAGGAGAGACTCACCCAAATTTGGACTCTCCGAAAAGTCAGATGGGCCCAAGAGGCCTGTGCTGGTACCAAGGCTCCAAGTCCTCATAGAGTCCAGGCGAAGGAGAGGAGTCTGCTCTGGGTCCCTTCGTAAATGGTCACCAAAACTGTAGACTGAAATAAAATGCACAACCTAAAAGTTGAGTTATGCTTTATTCAGCAGACATTTCTGAGGTCTTAAGACTTAAGCCCCGGATGCCAGCCTCTCAGGTCACTGAGGGTCTGCTCTGAAGAGGCAGGGGAGGAGCCAGGATGTACAGGAGTTTTTACAATAAAGATGAGGGAGTTGGAACAGGAAAAAAATTACTGTTAGAGAAAACCAGACATCTCAAGTTAAAGAATTCAGTGCTTTTCTATGTCTAGGAAGGTGCAAAATGTCTGGGCTCATTGACATCATCCCTTTGCTCTGCTCCTAGCTACTTAGGGCCAGTGTCCTGTGCTTCCCCACCCTGAGTCCCCTGGGGGGTGCCACTGGGGGCGGCCGCAGAGGCCAGGCTGCCTGCTTGTCTGCATCCCGAGTTGGCGGTAGTGGCCTGACTTGATGGCCACAGCATTCTTTGTTCACTGATAAGCCTTGTAAATGGAAAAATACTGCAAGCTTATCACTCATCTGACAATGCCATGTAATTTAACATACCAACCAATTCTGGTTAAATACTTTTCTCTGAGATGTCTCAGGGGTTCTCTGAAGCATCTCAAAGTTAGCTGAAGTCAAAAAAAATTTTGATTAGAATTTGATAGGAAGTTTGTCAATAACATCAAAGTTTCACACAATTTGTTATCAGAAGCATTTTAAGTAAACTTGTTCCCTTAACAGAGAGAAACCAAATCTAGTCCTGCACTAGTCTTCTTTTAATAACAAAATCCACTTACCTACTGAAGTTGAATCTCAGCCCGACCATGCACAAAACCCTTCTAGGGCCCCGTTTTCACAGACTTGCCGCAACGTTCAGTGTCCCTGTTAGTTTGTCTCTTGTCTTTTTCATCTAGAAGCAAAGGAGCTTTATTTAGGACAATTTTTTTTTTAACTCAAAACATATAACCTGCTTTCCTGCTGTATACTGAAATTTTTCTTTTATTATTTTTAGTAACTTGAATGACATTTAAATCAGAACCCTCAACTCTTAAAAACTAATTTCTAGTGAAAACAAAGAAGTAAGCAGTTATGAACTGCCTTTTACAATAGCATTCTGTAGATTGGCAAATACACACCAATTATAATTTCTAAAACATATGCTTTTTATAGAAAACATCTCAGTGCAACACCAAACATATTTAATAATAGTCCTTTGGATTCCCTTTTCAGAGAAACTAAAAGTTCAGTAAATAATGTCCAGTATCTTACTCTGGGAGTGACCTAGCTATTCAGCAAACTGCCACCATTTAACTTAAGTTAGCACAACTCTCAAATTTCAAGTTACCAAATATCTACAGAGATCACTTTTAAGCAGATATTCCTAAAACAGAATTATTTCCAAAAAGTTCACCCCAAAGCTCCTGGGGTGTTATTTGCATTTAATTTGCTTGTAAGAATTGTTATGCCAAGTTAATTTTTTTTCTTTTTGACAAACTCTGCAACAGAAGGAACATGAACCTTTTGACTTTCAGGAAACCTTGGCACAATAAAAGACATGTCTGTGTTGATTATACCAAAGTTTAAGCTAGCTTTAATATCAGATATTAATTTAATATTGAATATTTCCTAGATCACATGAGCCCGAAATTTGTTGTCTAGCTTCTTTTATACTTAGAAGTATTCAATTTGTAGTGCTTGCTTGTCAATCAAGTAGAACTCTTTTGTATGTTAATTTTTATGTAAAGACAGGACAAGAGTTTTAAAAAAAACCACTTTTTCCTAGAGACCCCAGGTAGATCATTTACATCTCAAAGGCGCAGGAAGAGAAATGCAAATTCCTTCTCTAACGGTTTATACAAAACCTAATCATCTTGGCTGTTTACAGGGATTATTTTTCCAGTTCTCAAATATCCACTTCAGCTTAAAAGAAGTAATAGTAATAGACAATAATACATGTTAATAATCATTTGCTCACATTCACATGCCTCACTTTCAGCAAAACTAGGAAGAGAGAACAGGATTTGGACTCAGGTACCAAGATACTCAGACACACTCACACCCCTCCCCCCCCAAGATAAAGCTGACCTGCAGAAGGCCCACTCTGATAAAACAGCAGAGCCACCAGGGCCACGGTTCTCCAGACCTCAGGGAGCACTGAGGCCACACAGTGTTACAGTAAAAATGTTCCTTTTATTTATGGGAACATAGCTGAAGATCTACCAGTTTTGCAAAATATACTCTAGGAGGACCATACGTAAGGCAGAACAGAGCTCTGAGGTTACCAGATGTCAAGCAAAGAATTCAAAATGTTCTCTTGGGGTCACAGTTCCCTAGCCCCAAAAGGGAGGTTCCTAACTAAAGCCCTGTCAGTCCAGTAGGGGAGAGCCCCAACCAGCGCCCCGTCAGAGATGAAGCTGAGTGAACAACCAAGGCTAGAAAGGGAACGTCCGGACCCACAAGCTGCCACAGGGGAGGTCAAGGCGATAGGGAGGGTTCCCTGGTGTCGTCACACCTGAGCCTGTGGCTCAAAGACCGCTCAGCCGGCCAGTGCAAGTACTGACACAGCCACACATGCAGCAGACACGGTTCTGCAAACGAAAGATCCAAGTGTAGCCCCAAAATTCCACTTCCACTCCCAGACAGAGGCCTTCAAACAGACTGGCCCAGCCCTCAAAAGAGAATGGACCCGGAGTGGTTCTCAGCCCAGGTGGAGGGGGTGGAATTCTCCCATCCTGCGCAGCCTGAGTGGCTCACCCCAAAACCACACACACAAGAAAACACTGGCAACAAATAAGCTACCGTCATACCAGCAGGAGGTGTAGTCCAAAAATTCCACTTCCTCCCCTGAAGGAGGCCTCCACACAGAAGGGCCCAGAGAACGGGCCCAGGGTGGCTCGAGGGGAGCCCAGAGCAGCTTCCTTCCCGGTGGGAATGAGCCCGGGTGGAGAATCGCCAGCCGGCGGGAGCTGGAGCCACTCACCCCCAGTCACAGAATACGCACCGCAGCTCTGGACGTTTCTAGGCTCCAAACAGCCTCAGGCTAGGGGGCGGCCGGCACCTGCTGGGGGACTCCCTTCCGGCTCCCCAGAGCGAAGTGAGCTCTGGCAGCTGCTGGGACCCAGGGAAGGGGCTGCCGCCTGGCTGGGCCGACCTGCCAGGGCACGGACTCCTGCGCTGGCTCTCCAGAACTGTTACCGGAGACGACGTCTAGTGCCCGACGCACCATGAGGCCAAATAAGCTGAAATGTCAGAGTTTGGAGCACAGAAAGGTTTATTGCAGGGCCGGGCAAGGAGGATGGACGGCTCGTGCCCCAGAAAACCCTGAACTCCCTGAAGGGGTCCCTCAAAGCTTATTTAAAGGCGAGGTGAGGGAGGGGCGTCACAGGTGCGTGATCAGCTTGTGCGACTCTCTGATTGGCTGATGTGGGAACAGGGCAGTCAACACTATTAACCCCTGGGCACCAGGTGTGGGGCCACGTTTTCTCCATCATCAGGCAGTTCATTTCTACCCTTTCGTGGTGATTTTTAGCATCTGAGAAACTCAGGAAATATATGTGACATACTATTATCTGGGTCCTTCAGAGAGGAGCTGCAGCAGAGGACATGAGGGTGGGTCTGTCCCTGGAAGACCCCACAGGGTCCTGCTCGGTTACACATGGGCCTGGCCGACCTCGGGTTAAGTGCCTTCCTCCGTGATTGCTACCTGATGGCTCCTTATCCTCCCCATGCAGACAGCTGTCGGAGGAAAACGCCAATCTCCAGGAGTACGTGGAGAAGGAAACCCAGGAGAAGAAGAGACTGAGCCGGACCAACGAAGAGCTGCTTTGGAAGCTCCAAACTGGGGACCCAACCAGCCCGATTAAACTGTCCCCCACTTCCCCCGTTTACCGCGGCTCCTCCTCCTCCGGTCCCTCCTCTCCCGCCAGAGTCAGCACGACGCCCAGATGACGCCACCACGCAGCCGGCGGAGCTGCGGCGCCCGGTCCACGCGGGCTTCCACCTCGAGGGAGTGTTGACCATGGGCCGGCTCAGCTCGCCCCGCGCGCATGCCCAGTAGCTGCATAGCTGCATCCCAGGCTGAGTCCTCTTCTGATCCTCGTGTAAGACTGTCCTGGTACTGGCCCTTAGGCAAGTGTAAACGGTAGTGTCTGATGTGCAAACGTTTGACCATAGTTAGAGCCAAAAGAGAGAAACACCAATTGTTCTTGAGCGATGAACTTTTCCACTGCAGAATTTCAGGTTAGTTACAACTAGCTCAGTTTTGAGTACCCATTGACTACGCATTGTGTACTGCACCGATATGTGTGTATATTTAGATACACGTATATACACATGCAGCGGTTCTGAATTGCATTTTTTATAACATGAAGTGCTGACATATTTTGGTGATGGTCAGCAGTTTTCTAACTTGTGCCTCAGAATTATTGGGAAATGAAAACGCATTTCTATCTAGCTTCCCAGGAATATTTCTACCCAAAATAGAAAAAGGAAAAAAAAAAAAAGATACAGAGAAGAAGCGCCTTTCAACCTACCACCACGTGGTACTCTGTTTAACACAAACACCAGCCATTCATGAACAGTAACTGCATTTGGAACAATCAGCTTCTTAGTCAACATGACATGAGGTCACTTACTCCATCTGCAAGTTTTAATTATTAACACTCCTGTCGTGAGTGGATAAGGGGCAGCAGCAGGAAACCCTGAGGGGGTTAGCAGTCTTACAGTTGTTACTCATGACAGTGGATCATCTATAGTCTTGTAAACACAACTTTTGCTTTTTTCCCTAAGTGGCACCATGGAATCCATCATTAAGCTATTGCATCCTCGGGAAAATATGGAAGCACATGACCTGATAGAGTCAGGGTGAGAATGACCTTGGAGTTGGCCAAGACCATTCATGCTCTGCCCTCAAGAAGGAAAACTGCTGAGAGGGTCTGTATCCTGACTAAGCATAGGGTAGGAACGCATACTCCGGCATCCCTTTTGCTTTGCTTTGATATGATGCCGTAAACAGTCAACCCACCAAAATCTGACCCTCGGCCCATTTCACTGGCCCCCCTCTTCCATTTGGCTCTGTAACCCAACCCCATCCCTGTACACTGAGGAGTTCAGGGGATCTAGCAGGGGCTTCCAGAAAACCAATTCCTGTCCTGGGGGGTCAGTTCCCCAAGCTGTGCTGGATCATCACATGACCTTCCAGAAGCCCAGGTGCATTTTCTGCTGGATGATCAAGCAATATCACAGCTCACAGCGGCCCCACCTTTGGTCCAGGAGGCTCCTGCAAACAGAGGAGCTCCATGAAACAGCCAGCCAGTAGTCACTGGCTTCTGGACTGGCATTTGTCTCTGAAATGGTAGAATTAGAACGTGTAGTGCTGTGAACCATTAGAAGCATGACACACAAAAGAAAGAAGTAGTTTCGACAGTTGCTATGGTGATGATAACAATGCCTTTACTTACTGTTTGTGACGAAGACCCTGCACTTTTCTCCCTAAGGCCCCTAGAAGTGGTCCTGAGCCCCGGGCTGGCTCTGAGCACACCTGATGCAAGCGGACTCATGCAGGGATGCTTCGTGGGCCAGAGCCGCGGAGCAGGGAAGAAATGGCCCACAGAAGGGTCAGCCTGCCCAGGGCCCAGCCTGCTTGGTGCAGATGTGGCCGCGTGACGACAGACCTGGTCTGTGTTCCTTGCATGAGTCAAGGCTGGGCTTCCTGGCCTCACATACATCTCATTTCTAGCAAACCTCCAGGCCTCTGCCCATCCTGGAGACACACACAGGAGATACCCACTGAAGAACATTTTTTTCTCCCTTTAGTGGCTCCGCATGGCGCTGTGATACTGAGCTGGGCATCCCATTAGTGTAGTTCATGCCACGTTGACTAAATCACACAAGCGTTTCTTCTTTCAGCAGCACCACCTGCCAACACACGTTCAGCAGTAGCTCAGCCCTCAGATTAGGAGCTGCTTCCATAAAGGCACCTGCTAAATGCAGTTACACAGCAATACAGACTTCAGTGTTGTTAGACTGTGGTGCGGTGTGTTAGCCTAGTGCGGTCAGAGTTGTCGTGGTGTTACAACCGAGTCCTCCCTCCCTAGGTCGGCGAGGGCTTGCCTCTCACCAGCCCTGGCCTGGGTACTTGAGCTAATTCCCACATTGCCCTGGCCTAGTCTCCTCATCCTGGACACCCATCCCACATGGCTCCAATCCCAAAACACGAGGGGCAGCTGCCACCGTGTCCCCCGTGCCTCTCCACCCCACCCCGTTAGGACTTGGACCTCTCGCAGTGTGGAAGCCCCTAGGTGTCCACCTGCCAGGCTGGAACTGTTGCCATGCAGAAATGCCACAGCCTCCCCGCCTGCCTCACACAGACCCAGCAAACCTCAGCAACCTCTTGGTGTGTGGGTGCCCCACCCGCCCCCAGCCCACCACATGCTCCGAAGAGGTTCTGGCTGGGGGTCGGGGACAGGGAGGGGCCGGAGGGCCGGTGCACTTGGTGATGAGCTGAACGGGGTTACACGTTCCTTTTCCAGCCCCTACGGTTTCTGTGTTGCATATTTGTGTTTGAAGCATATTAAAATGACCTTGAGGGATCTTCTGTGATATGCACTTGATGTGACTGTTGGCCTGGCCCTCTCAGGCTTCAGATCAGGCGGGGATCCAAGGCAGGGAGGCCAGAAAGGTATCCTGCAGGCTGGGTTCCTTTTGTGTGTGTGGTGGAGTCAGCTGATCAACACGTGGTCTCAAGACCCATCCCCCAACCAACTCTCCCCCCACCCCTCCCCCCTGCACCCATCTTTCCAGCGTGGGACCTTCAGCAGCCCCGTCCAGACTTTGGGGGCTCAATGCCCCCCCACCCCCAGTCTCGGGTAGACTGGGTGGAAAAAAGACAAAAGATTAAGTACCACCTTCTCTCCATCAATATCAAATTCAGACCTCGACCAGTGTTTCCACCCAAAAAGCACTTAGTCTGTCCTAAATCCTGTCAGTTTGCATCTGGATGGTCACAGAGCTCTCTCTGAGAGAGCCACTGGGGACAGGCCTCCTGGTGTGGTGGCGGTGGTCACAGCACACACTTGTTGTGAGCTGTCTCGGGCCCACAGGGTTCACAGGACCCTGGAAAGGTCTGAGCCAGGACACTCCATCCTGAAAACGTTCACTCCCCACACCCGGGCCTTCAGATGGGGTGGCAGCCAGTTGGCTGGCAGCCCTGGAATGTCCTGCTGGGGCTGGGCCTGCCCTGCCTGGGGTCTCCGGGAAGAGCGGCCTCTGTGGGGATTGGCAGGGACCTCAGGGAGACTCGGCCCGCCTGCCCTCCTGAACCATAGCTGAACAGGAGCCCCTCCGCAGGTGAGGAATCACACCGGGAGTTACTCTTTACGCGCCAGCACCACCCCAGGAGCCCGTGAGCGTCCAGGTCACTGGCAACGGCTGCTATTAATGATTTCCTTGTCAACTGGTTCCAACCTGCTCGTTTCTTGGGCCTCCACTTTTATAATAATCACCATCCCTTGTCCGCCCCGCACTTATCAGCACCTCCCCTTCACAAGGGAGCGGCGGCGGAGAAAACAGGGTCCAGCCCCCTCCCCCTGCGCAGAGCTGTGCTCCCCACGGCTTACCTGGCAGCGACAGAGACCTGTGAAGTCAACCAGCCGGTCCTCGCTCTGTGCCGAGGGCCCAGCGCAGCGGCTCTCCTCGCCTGGAGGCTGGGATGTCCCGGCAGGAAGGACCCAGGGGGGAGGGAAGCTCAGGTAGAGGGGGGAGCGGATGCGTCCCACCTGTTGTCGGAGTTGAAGGCTCTTCTCACAGCTGCATCCACGAATAGGCATCGAGCAGTGGCCCCCGGCGCACTCTCACCGCAGCCTGATAGGCAAGAGGCAGGCTCCTGCCCACGTGGGAGTTTGGGGCAAATGCTTAAAAAATAAACATCACCACCGACTAGAGCTAATTCACTTGTTTGCTAAATGTCTTTTTTTTTTTAAGTTTGCTATTCTCAAACCTCTTTAAAAACAACAAAAGCAGGGATACCTGGGGCCTCTGACCGCGAAGCCCTGTTCCTTCCCCCTCAGCGTGGGGGATGTGCTCAGGAGCTGCGGGCGGGCGGGCGAGCGAGCGAATTCGCCTCGCTCGCCGTGTCTGCTCGTTCCAGCACCACGCGGAGTGAGCGCGGTGCAGCCTCGGCCCCACCGCGGGCAGCCCAGTCCGCCACGCGCTCAGCGGCCCCTGTCCGGGTTAACTGCACCCAAACCCAAACCCGCGTAGCTCGGGCCGCGTAGCACGCCCCCCGCCCCCCGTCCCCGGGCTGCAGAGCCCAACCTCTCACTCCCCCCTCCCCGCCGCAGACCTGAGCGCGCCGGGGTCGGCACTGAGAAGCGGGCCCGAGGCTCACTTCAGCAGCAGACCGCCCGCTTTACTCCCTAAGCCTTGCTCACAGCGCACTTTTTATGGCGGTATTTATGGCTTGGTGGACAGGCTTATTTGGCAAAAACCAACTATGCCCCTTGGAAGAGGGCGGACAGGGGTCCCCCCAGTAGGCGTCCCCGCCCTCCCGGCCGTCTAGTGGCTGAGAGCGCTGGGCTGGAGTCCCCAGGATTCCTCCCCACCGCCGAGGCCGGGCTGTCTGGGGGCAGCTTCTGAGTCACCAGACGTGTTTCAAAACCAGACTTCCTCCAGGTGACTCCCACCGCCCCCAGGCCTCCAGACTGGCGTGGCTTCTCCGGGCCTTGCGGGCCCGCTGTCAGGGTTTCCTAGGAAACTGCTAGAAGCCTGCTGCGGGCTCTTCGGGCTGCCCGCCCGCGCCGGCCACTAGGTGGCAGCGTGGCGCCGCGGGACCTCCTGCCCCGCGGCCGGGGCGGGCTCTGGGGGGCAAGGCCCTGCCCCTGGTGGGCCCCCAGCTTCCCGAGGGGCCGCGCGCGCGTGGTTGCCCGCGCGGCCGACAGGGGCGGTGCGGGTGGCGCCCCAGGTGCAGGTGCCCTTCAGGTCCCCGGTGCCGAGCACGCCGGCCAGCAGCAGCCCCCTGCTCTTCTCTCTTCCGGGCAGCTGACCTCCCAGCGCGGTCACGTCATCACCGCGCCTCCGGGTCTGAGAATTAAGGCCACTTGACTGAATTGGTCTCCTGCGCAAGATGTTTCCTTTCTCAAGGGGAGCGGGGAGCGAGCCAGCAAGGATGATTACAACTGCTACAACCCTCGTGGTCCCCTCCCCGCACAGGGTCCTCCACGCTGCCGGCTCAGGGAAGCGCAAGGCTAGGTGTTCACGGCAGAGGGGGGTTTGCTGCGCGGCCACGCAAGTCCTTCTGCAAACGGGCATCGTCATCCCCGGTCTCGGGGGCAGAAAAACCCCTGGGCGCAAACTCAAGTCGAGAAAAAGAGGGAGGTGGGGAGACGGCGCCAGAGGACCCTAAATGGGGATTCAGGGCGTCCGGGGTTGAGGCTCCAACGCTGGAATGAGGAGGGCTCCCACCAAATGGCGAAAGGAAGATGAGGCAGCCCCACTTCTGGGCGTGGGGAGATACTCAAAAAGCCAAGGGCAGGCTCTGCAGCTCTCCGCGGGGCATGGCCCGGAGCGGTTGGAATGCTCGGCATCACACTGCGCACCCAAGCCTTTGACGGAATTTATTAGGATTTGCAGAAGCATGGGAGAATGTACCACAAAACAGTCTGGCTTTACAACATGAAGTACGGTATCAGTGTACAGAGTTGTCAGCGAAAATGGGATACAGAGCCGAATTTCACATTTTTTTTAAAGATGACGGACATCTACGCTTGTCCTTAAAATAAAAACGGGGGAAACCAGCAGGGGCCAATCTGATTTGCAGTTAGTGTCAGAATCTAAATCTAGTATCACAATTATAAGAAACTATAAGAAAACTATTAGAAAAATAGAACCTCAAACAAGCAAAAAATATTGTACAATTTACGTAATAAAAAACGCTCTGGTCTTTTCACAATGGCTCCACTTTCAGTAGAAGTGTACTGGAGAAACCACAGCTATTCACGTTTGACAGTAAACCAACCCTCATTACGATCGTCACCCTCTGTGCTCCTCAAACCCAGCAATGCTGAAAGGCACAACTTAAGCAGGAAACTTATTTTAAATATATATTATAACTTCCAAATGGGAAAATAAGTCCCAAACTTAAAAAGTTTATCATCAAGAAACACAAAATCATTATACATACCTTGTTAATAATTTAACAAAGTCTGAATGCATCTTCCCAGCCCTGCTCCCTGACCCTGAGAAATCCGAGCTGGACTTCAAGCCACAGTTTTTCGTCTCATGGGGATTTTTGCAGCCGGCAGTTCAACATGTTTGTAGGGTGATCCAGGGGGCTCCTGAGAACTGCACCCCAAGACCCTTGACTGGTCCAGCTCCCTCTTGAAAGAGCACTGCCACTCAGTGAGGCAGCAGGCACACGAAGACTGGGGCATGTAGTGAACAGGAAGGTCAGCTGACTTCTTTTGCCTAAACCGCCCAACAGGCATCGTAACCACGGTGATGAGATACGACGGAGTGTACGTAGTAGCTTCTTGCACCACCGGATCAATAAAGCATTTCATTACCAAAGAGAGTCCAGAAGAGTCTGACAAAATGTACATCTTGTTCCCCCACTAAGGGGCCTTATATCTCACACTCTCATTATGAGGGAAGACAGATATATTTTAAATTATACATAACATTTATACACAACATATATTTAGGTCCACTAGGATCAGCTAACTCTGTAAGAGTTCGCACACAAGCGTCACACGCCTGCGCCCAGAGTCACACCTCCCCATTCCTCCCAGAACGCGCGGGGAGGGGGCCCGGCCCAGAGACCCCTCACTCTGTCCTCATGGTGCCAACAGAACAATGGGCTCTGAGTCAACGTGTCCAAGTGGGACATTCAGACCCGGAAAGACGGGTCTTGGCGGGGAGTCAGCAAGTTTTCTGCAGCAGCAAGACCCCCAAAATGCCCATGGGCTCCCCTGCAGTCTGGGTGGGGCTTTTAGGAGACATGCCCACACCCAGGAACTCCTCCCCCACCCCACGCTCAGAGCGCTGGCTCTGGGGTTAGGCTAGAGGTCATTCTAGGCGAGACGGCAAGCCCCAGTCCAGTCATTGCCGGCTTGGCGGGGCGGGGTGGCGGCGAGACCCGGTACAGACCTGGTTCCCACCCGCCCTCCGACCCACAAGCACACAGTGCAAGGGGCCCAGGGCGGGCAGAGAAGCCCCCAGGGTGCCGCAGTCACCTGTGCACACAGTGGGCAGGAGGCTGGTGGTGTCCAAACCACAGGGGCCAGGTGGCCGATCACCTGATGGAGGTGAGGGTGGGGGACATGAGTGATCCTGGCAATGGTATAAACAGCAACCTCTCCAAAACGGCCTGGAAAGATGGCTCTATCGCCCCTCCTCTGAGCTTGGAAAAACAGCTCAGCCCAAAGCCAGGCAGAGGGGGTGTGAGCAGGTGGGTTGGGGGCCGTGCAGAGGCCTGAGTGCGCACCGAAGGTCCTCGCCCCCGCCTGGGGGCTTGTGTCTCCACGGAGGCCCCCGCCCCCCCTCACTCCTCAGCACAGGTCCTGAGGGCCCCGCCATTTGCTTCTTTGTGGGTTTTCACAAGGCCATCGGCGGCAGGACGGGACACTTACTCATCACCAATGGGTCTTTCCAACGTGGCGACCTGGGGCTGGCGCAGAGAAAAGCAGACACACTATCCCCAGCAGGTGTGTCTTGAGAAAGGGGAAATTTCTGACTGAGCAGGAACACGTGGCCGGGCCATGAAACTGAGAACCATACTCTGGTCTGTGGGGTGTCGGGGTGGGGGGGGGGCTGAGATGTGAAACTGTCAGCACTTCTGGTGGTTATTTTTGCCTGTGTGTGTGTGTGTGTGTTGTCTGTGTATGTGCGTGTGTGTCCATCTCGGGGGCAGGAAGGAGGGGCGTGTGGTAAGAAAGTCTACTGACACTGGGAGGCACCCCCCAGACACCATTCCTGGCAACACTGACCCCCACACAGGAGAGGAAACCCCAGGCGACTATATGACAGCCGCTCTCAGCTGGAACACCAGCTCCTGTGCCGATCACATCGCCCTGGTGCCCCTTCCAAGGGGGGCTCCTGCCTGGCGGGGAAGTTGCAGGGCTTCTCCTGACGCCCCCTGGGCCCTTCTGTGGGGCACCTGGCGGCTCTGGGTGACGGAGGAGACCCGTCTGTCGGGACGTGCTCATCCCTTGAGATGCTGAGACACACCTTCTCGGCTGCAGAGCAACACGTGTTGCTGCAATGCCCACTGTACAGAGTCTGCCGGGGGCTGCCATGCAAAGACATTTCAGCCAGAAAGAGAAAGTCACAAAAGCACCTGTCCCCCTGTCCTGGACGCCCTCCTTCCCTCACGCTCTCTGCCTCTGCGGAAAGACTGCAGACAAGTCAGACACACAGCTAACAGGCCCCAAGCAGACAGCAGACAACGAAACCCCAACAAAATAAGTTAATATTTATCAAAATATTGTACAGCACCAATCTACATAAATTTAAATACCTTTCTTTGGAAGTCCGAGCTTTGGGCTCTTAACAATCCTCCCTCTGGAAGATTCACAAATGATATTAAGAATGAAGCTTCCACGACTGACCAGGATGGCCGGAGTCTGGGACGGAGGGCCAGCCTGGCCTGCCCACCCCCGCCACCCCAGCCGTGGGGCCCCTTCACTCGTTTTTGCATTTTTCTCCAAGAACCTTCAGGGGCAGAGGGAGAGAAGCCAAGTGTCATCAGTTTATCAGGCTTTTTTCTACCAGATTTGGGACAAAGGCCAGCAGGGGAGAGAGGGAAATCTATGCTTCAAAGCAGCATTTACATTTTCCATGGTGTCCAAATGCCTGCCCAGCACCTCTGGCCAGCATGGGCCCTTCCATCCCCTGAATTACACTCTCGCAGGACAGAAAGCTCAGCCTGTCCACAAGGAATGTCCTGGGGCTGCGGGAGGGAGTGCGTGTGCCCAGAGACACCGGTGCCCCACAGGCTGAGACCTGGAGGCAGGGGGGTCCGGGGCAGGTTACCAACCCGTATACAAACCCACAGCATCTGGATGACACACACACGAGGCCCAGAAGTATGAGCCCACACTGCCTCGTGCAGACCCCACGCCCTGAAGAACAAGGGATAAATTACTCAGCCTCTTTCCAAGTCAATGCTCAGCACCAACTGAATTTGGTGGAGTGATTCACAGCAACTAACAAGAGGACTCCATCTGATAAGAGGTGGCCATAAGAGGTGGTCAGAGATGCTGTCGGCGGCCAGAAGCAGCTGGGAGGACCCAGGCCATCACTCAGAAAGAGCAGATGCCACCTCAAGAACCTTACAGGATCCAAGAAACTGACCCACACGCAGCAAAGGCAGGACTTGGTGCAGAGCAAAGACCAGAGAGAGTGGGGCTCTAAGCTCCGTGATCTGAGGTGGGTCCAACATAAACTTGTGGACTTCCAGTTGCTTAGGACCCAGCCAGCAGTGAGAACCGGCCCCGGGCCTGGAGGGACCGTGGCAGAAAGAGGTCCCCACGCACAGATGCCAGGCAGAGCCAGCCCTCCCGGCCACCGCCTGTCCCATGCGTGGTCTGCCCTGCCGCCAGAGTGTGCAGGGTGCCCAGTCTGTCACGGTGACAGAGCAAAGGCCCTGCCTGGAAGGTGAGGGGGCGGTCACAGTCCTAAGGACGCCCGTGGAGGCAACTCAGAGGGCAGGAACGGGAGAAGCAAACAGTCTAGGTTTTCCTTTCCGCGTAAACTAAACCAACCCGCTGTCCTTTGGTCCAGGGGTGGCGTGGCTGGGGACATACTGATTCGTGGTGCTCCTCCTGCACGAGGGCTGGCTGTGTGGGGCCGAGCAGGGAGGTGGGGACTACAAGTCTGGAGTATGCACACTGTCAATTCCAGAAGAGTCCCTGGAAGGGGAGGCCTGGACTCCTAAGGTGATGAGAGTTGGTGACCTCCACTGTGCCGGAGGCCGCAGCAGCAGGGTTGCCAAGCTGGCGAGGAGAGGGGCTGCTCCCTTTGTTCAGAGCAGGGTTTGGAGACATGGTGGTCAGCCACAGCCACGCGGCCCCCGCCGGGGAGCTGCCGGGTGACCGGGGCCTGGGAGGGCCGGCCTGAGCAGGACGCACGAGCTGGGGGCTGCAGCTGCAGGCCCAGTAGCTGCATGGTCTGCTGCAGGGGGCTTGGTGAGTGTGGGTGGGTCCTGGAACGCAGGTGAGGGGAGCCAGGTGCTTCCGGGGCCTCTGAGGGCGTCCCCCAGGGCTGCTGCCACCTCCGGGGGCGGGGCTGGGTGTCACTTGCAATGGTCCAAGTTACCATCAGGAGTCCTTGCTTGGTCAGCAGCCAGGGACGCCTCCTCGCTGTGCCAGACCCCGTAGCCAAAGTAGATGAAGAAGCCTGTGGGGCAAGCAGAGGCCAGGTGAGCAGGGTGTGGAGGGGGGCCTCTCTGGGTGGCCTGCCCCAGGCCTGAGCCTCCCGGGCAGCAGCCCTTGGGGAAGGGACACCGCTCTTCAAGCAGGGTCACCTCTATGTGCGGCAGAGGCACGTCCTTCTGGGCAGCCTCCCGTGAGGGAGGCACCGAGCAGGGGGAGCTGCTGGGCTGGGGCCCAGGTCCCTCAGCCTCATCCACCGACCACCTGGCCAGGGGCCCCTCAGCCACCGGAGGGGACAGGACAGACCCTCCAGGAGTCTGACGGTCCTGGCCAGGGCGGGTTTCCAGCAGGAACCTATTTGTGCCATCTTCCAGCCCGTTTTCCCTATGTAAGTGCCTCAGGCAGGAGGCATTCAGGTCTCCTGGGAATGCATGTGACCCATGAATCCAGTGTTCCAGTGCTGGGGAGCCGCAGAGGTCAGGGGTGGGGCCCAGAGACCTGTGCCCTAACCACTCCCTCCTGGGGAAGGGGGTGCCCTTGTGTCAGTGACACAGGAGAGCAGACCTTAAAGGAAGGACCAGCCACCGAAAGCCCTGGAGAGAAGTGAATGCCTTGGAATCAAGGAGCTTCCATAGGGGACTCCATAGGGAGCACTGAGGGCCGGCCTCGGCCGCTCACCAAACAGCTCCACAGGAGGCGAGTGCCTGACTAGACCTGGCCTAGGCTCCGCGGACAGGGAGTTGGCAGCCCACCCCTCCCCAAGGGCAGCACCGGGGCTGGAGGTGTGGCAGCAACATGGTCTGGAGGCCACTGCTCTCATCAGGGACCCGGAGGTCAAGGCCAGTCCTCTGGGCATTGGCACCTGGCCTCTGACACTGAAGAAGGAACCTGAGTCCATCTCCACAGCCCCTGCTGTTGGAGGCCCAGAGAGGGGGCTACAGTGAGTGCAAAACGGGGCCAGCACCCACAGGGTGACACCCAGCCTCCCATGGGTCCGGCCGGTCCCTGCGGCCGTGGGCCAGGCTGCAGCTGCCGGCGGGGTGAGCAAACCGGTGCTTCACCAATGGCAGGCTCACGGGCTTGTTCTTAGAACGTCAGGCTCTCTCGCCCAACAAGATAACTAGTTCAGGCCAAAGGCTATTAAAATGAAAATCACCTAAAAGGGAGGGAGGACCCACAGCCTCCCAGGAGTTCCCTGCTGACTGAGAGAAAACCGCTGACTGCGCTGTTTTCACTGTGTTTTGAAATCTGAACCAGGGGAGGTGGAGGACAAGGGCCACCCAGCAAGGAGCAGGGGAGACAGGTGAGCAGCACAGATGGGGGGGTGGGGGGGTGGGAGGGGTGGAGGGTGGGAGGGGGCAGGCCGGGAGACACCAGGACACTGGCAGGCAGGTCACAGCAAAGCCCAGGACTCACGTACCGATGAGCATCCACACGGCAAACCGCACCCATGTGCCTTGGTCCAGCTGCATCATGAGATAGATGTTCACAAAGATGCTCAGGACGGGGAGTACCGGCAAGAAGGGCACCTGCAAAGACAGGAGGCGGCAGCGTCACCCGGCTGAGTGGGGAGCTCGGGACACAGGACTGCCTCCGCCTGAAGCATTTAGCAAAACTGCCTGAGACAAGAGAGCACACCTGACGCTCTTCTGGAGGCCGTGTCCTTGTGGGGAGGGGAGTGAGTGCCAGCTCCCACCCTGCACCCCTCACATATACCCTGTACCCCAAACACACACCCCATGCCACCAGCACACACCCCTGTACCCCCAAATACACTCCCCTGTACCCCAGGACACATGCCATTTCCCCAACACATACCCCGTACCCCCAACACATTCCCCTGAACCCCCAGCCCCCCACACAAATACACGCCCACACAGGCAAGTCCTGGAAGGTGGGAGTTTGGTTCTAATTTACTGATTGCCAAAGTGAGCTCTACTCGAACTCCTGCTTTATCTCAAAGACTGAACTATTTTATTATTTGTAGAATCTAAAACTGCAGAAGCCCTGGTTATCTCCAAGACCTGGATGACATGCGACCCACCAGGGCGGACATCTATGAGAAGCCCCAGTGGACGAGGGGCCGGAAGGGGCCTTCTTCCACAGTCTGTCCTCTCGTCCCCCTGAGCCCGGCCGGCCAGCACCTCTTCTGGACACCCAGGCAGAGCCCACGTGGCAGGACAGCCTCCTGGAAGGAGCGCCAGGGTCACGGCCTCCCAGAGGGCTCCCTCCAGCCGCCAGGCAGAGCTGCTCACCTTAAACGACAGCTTGGTCTTGCTCTCAGGCTGCCGCCAGATGATGGCCGTGACGACTGAGCAGAGGAAGGCAGAGCCCATGAGCGCAAAGACTGCCCACAGCTCCCCCTTCGTCAGAGCCTCCTTTCCCAGCACGGCCACCATGCAGAAGGTGAGGATCAGAATCGCTGAGAGGAAAAAAGAGAGACACAGTTCCCACAGACATCCTCAGCCCTCCCCAAAACCCTCAGAGAGGCTGGCAGGCTCCGTTTCTGCAGGGAGCAACCAAACCGGGGCAGGGTGAGTGACATCACTGCCCAGGAGCCACCGGGCCCCGGCCCACCCCCGTGGGCGTGAAACCACGCGGTGCCCACAAGCGAGACCCCAAACACTGCTCGGGGAACGGGAGGGTCTTACCTATGAGGCTGGTTGAGATGTTTACAATGAGACCTGAGAATTTGGAAGGGTCTGTATTTTTGGGCGAAAGCACAGTTTTCAAAGAAAACTTTTCTGCTTCTGGTAAAAAGCCGGTCTGGGAGTCGCTGGTGCTGACCAGCTCGTTCTGGTCAGCCTGGTCCAGCTCTTCGGTGGTTCTGGCCATCTGGTACACCATGTTAGGCTGCTCTGGCTGGTACCTGTAAGGCAGCGCGTTGCCTGACCGTCATAATGTGCGTCAATTAAGCGAAGGACACACACTAACTGAAGCTCCTAGTATACCTTCAAAGGCAAGTTGCCTTGACAGGAGGCATAAAATGGGAAGAAGATGGTCAGAATGACATATTCTCCAGCAAGTGGAGACACAGGAGGAGTCCTGGGCCTCAGCTTCTGCTCCTGCTTCTGGGCAACACCCTCCCTGATGTGTCTGTTTTGAGGCAACTTGACCTCCACCATGAACCAGCCCAGAGCAAAGTACTGAGACAATGTCTCTTGCTCTGAAAAGTGGCACCGGCCCTTGGGTACTTAAGATATTGGGCCGCTTCAACAAAACGATGGCTGCAGGGAGCTAAAGGCGCAGCCAGAAATAGAAAGCCGTGGCATTGGGACCCCACTTGGTGCAGAGAGCCAGAGAAACGCGTCTGTGAGCTGCCGGAGTCGAGAAATTCTGTTTGGGAGATTTAATTGGATCACTTTATTTTAAAACTCCAAGTGCCTTAGAATAAATAGCTCAACAGAGCTGGGTGAAGGACCCAGCCTGTGGCAGGATTTCCAAGACACTAGCCACCTGCAAGGAAAGCAGTCATTTTAAATGAGGCCCCTTATCTGCCCAGCCAAAGTGAACAGAGCTCCCATCTCTTTCACTGACTTCGAAAAATGGAACGCTTTATGAATTATTTTGCATATAATCTAAGAGCAAGTAAAAAGATATTTAACGATTTTTTTCCCTTACTGGTTCACTTTATGCAACACCATTCGGTCAGTTAAGAAAGTGGAGAGGATCTCAGAGAAGATTCTAGCACTGAGCTCTTAAGAAGGAGTAAGTGGTCAGAAACAAGGAAACTAGTTTCAGCTGATTCTCCACAGCCACTGCTGGGGCTCAAGGCAGTTAAAGGAGCTGCGGGGCACATTAGAAACAGAATCAGGGGCCTCACAAGTATAACAACCTGAAAAAGAAGCAGGGGGGACTCTTGCCAGGTGAGCAGCACCGAGAGTCTCCGTGAGCACATGGAGGTGCTTGGGATGTCCGCGACCTGGGTCGTTCCTGGGGGCAAAGAAGCTGTCTCGCGGAGCACAGGAAATGCGAGCAGGGTGTGCTTTCAGAGAGGGGCACCACGGCAGCTGAGAACACCGGGACACCAAGCCTGGGCCCAGAACTGCCATCCACGGGGCTGGTCACCCACGCAAGGCCAAAAACTGGCCCTCACTCCTCCAAGGGCGGCACAGTGTTGCCATGGAAGCATCACACTGACCCGCGTTCCACAGGTCTTGGGTTCTCCCAACTCTCACCGGGGCCAGGACCCAGTCTCCTCTGTCCTAAGAACCTGGACCAGATGGAAATTATTGCCCTAAGCCTTCAAAAATTCTGATCCAAGGATCCAGGCCCAATAGGCAGATCAATAACCTGTCTCTATCCTCCCAACATCTGGTCGGAAAACTCAGCACCTGAGACAGGTGGGGCCACGTGACGCTCTTCAAGGATGTTCTCGGTGACTAGGCTCCCAACTACCAGACCCACCCTCCCCCAGGCAGTTCCCGAAGGAGCTTCACACAACCTAAATCACACCGTGAAAACCATGAACGTGCACCGTTAATAGGAAGGCTGGCAATTGAAAGGAAATCTGCTATCCATGCCCCAGAACCCAGGAGAGCCATACGTACCGCAAGACCAACACGCACGCAGCCACCAGAGAGTAAGCCAGGAGGGTGCCGATGGACATGAGGTCCACCAGGTCCTTCAGGTCGAAGAGGAAGGCCATCACAGCTGGAGCAAATGGAAACAGCAGGGCTGTGGGCGGCCCTCCTCCCACACCGACAGCCCCCACCCACCTGTGCCCCTCAGCCCCTGCCCCTTCCGTGGAAAGGCATGGTGACATTGCTTAAAGGGAAGAAAAGCTCAGGACTGAGCCACACACACAGTCCTCAACGGGGAACTGTAATAGCTAACATTTCTGTAGAGATTACTTGCATCAACTTGACCCTTTTTGATCCTCACGGCAATTTTGCAAGCTATCCCTACACTAAAGATGGAGAAAGTGAAGTTCAGATACGTTGGGAGACTTACCTAAGATCACACAGCTACAAAGGGGAAAAGTCAGGACCTGAGCTAGGTTCTTATGGCTCTGAGTCCAGTGTGTCTTCCTCTATAGTCACTTTAAAGCTTATAGTTTGATCTCCCATAATCAGCACAGGAAGGAAGTTAAGGCCAGTTTTCAATATGATGGAATTACATGTAAATACTGAAAAAACATTCACTATTTCCAATTCCTTAATCCCTTAAACATACTAGTCATATTCGGACACACAGTATCCCTTAACCTGAGCATGTGATCGCTCTCAGGAATGTGGAATTACAAAACAAATGTGTTAAATAATGAAAAACTAGCTCTCTTTCATTGTATAATATTAATCCACAAAACTAAGCACACTTTGTTTGCCATGGGGATAAATACTACTAACCATTC
Source organism: Camelus dromedarius (assembly GCF_036321535.1). Taxonomy (NCBI): domain Eukaryota; kingdom Metazoa; phylum Chordata; class Mammalia; order Artiodactyla; family Camelidae; genus Camelus; species Camelus dromedarius. The sequence goes on along the minus strand of NC_087448.1, from coordinate 65,690,195 downwards.
ATTCATTTAAGATGGTCAAATGCCTTCCCAATGGCTACTGGACAAGTCCCTGGGGTACCACTGCGACAGGCACTGTGTCTTAATTTACCAAAGAGACCCACTGCTCTACTCACACCTGGGAAGGAACCAGCCACTTTGGCCCCCAAACGAGCCAGGAACCAGAAGCCAGCTCTCCTCCACTCCCTGGGTGTGCGCCGCACTCCCTCACCTCCCTGAGCCTCCGCTGCCAGAGTGTGCAGCGGGAGAGCCCTGCCTCCGGGCCAGGAAATGCAAGCAAAGGAGGAAACAGAAAACAGACAGTGGTCTCCTCTCACGGCTCCCTTTTCTTATTCAAGGGCCCCTGGAACATACACCGCTCAAAAGGTTTCACCAATTTCATCTGTCAAAACTGCCCTCTTGGCGAGGAACCTGGGATTTGATCGGATAAACCTCCCCTGGACCTGCCACTATTGATCAGCTTAGGGGTCATGGCTCACCAGCAACACCCTCAGTGTCTCCTGGGGGACAGGTGGCACGTTTTACAAAACGTTGACCAGAGGGGTTCTCATTTTCCAAAGAATTCGTGAGCTAAGGAGATGCATGGGTGGTGAATTTCCAGTACAACCAGAGGTCACCTGGCTTGTACCATGGAAGACACCAAACCACCAAGGCCTACTCAGGACACTCGGGAAAGGGGGAAAGACGCAGGGCTTTGAAGGAACAGTGTGTGGTCTCAGCTCCGCCCAGCAAGATGATGATAATAATTTAAAAAAATCAAACTTTCGGAGAATTCCATCACACCCTCCATAAAACTGGCCCCTGTCTTTTGTCAAAAGGGCAGTTAGCTACCTTGCAATAAACCAGCTTCCAAGGGTAAAAATCTAATGTTAACAAGACCAGTTATAACTCCTCGCAGACCTGCAGAAGTCAGGGTCTCTCCCTAGGGAACGACAGAGCAACTGTTAAAATACCGGCATGTGAAAATCACTCCAGTTCTTACCAGCAATGGCACCTGAGGTTAATGTGGCGATTATCGGTGTTTTGGTTCTATTGTTGATTTTGGCCAGAAATTTAAATAGCAGCCCATCTTCAGCCATGGCATAGATAACTCGAGGCATGGGAAACATGGAGCCTAAAAGACTGGATGGGAAGAAAAGGCAAAATGCACCTGTTAAATAAATAGCTCACCGGGAACAGAGGCACCATAGTGGGGCCATGTGGGTTACCTCCGCCCGGTGACGCCGGCGGCTGAAAGGCCAACCAGCGCGCCAACCCCGGGGGAAGCGCACGCTGCAAGTCCGCAGGAAGGGAAAGGGCGGAAGCGTCTGATGTCAGCTAGCGTGGCATCTAGATGTAATTTTTTGAAAGAGGAATATTGTATTTATTTATTCCTGTGATTATTTCCAGCTGAATCAAACAGAAACTAAAAGCATCACTGTGTTCACGAGGATTCCTCTGTGGTCAGTCGATACTGAGCAAACGCTTCCTGCAGGTTCAGGCTGGCAGGAAGTACGGGAGCAAAATGCTTCCCATCCAAAGGCACTTACTCCCCTTTTCAAGGTAACCTCCACTTTACGGCCAAACTAAGGGCCAAAATACAGTGTTCGCGGAGGAGGCCTGGTCAGTGGTCACAGTCGGGACAGAGAGCCAGGCCCTCGCTGCACAGATGGTGCTAAAACGTGGGCCTCAGGTTCTTGGAGAGCCAGGTCAGTGACACAGACCGCGCTCGGGTGACCGACGCAGCAATGAGGGCAGAGAGCACACGGCCAGGCTGGGGCAGCGGCTCCGCGCACACGGGTGAGTCACACAGACAGCACACTGGCCCTCCGGGGGTGTCCTCCTCACCTGGTGGAAAGGGCGCAGAGGGAGCCGACGGCCACCGCGTACTTGGCGCCCTCCCAGCCCACGTGCTTGAAGGCGTCGGGCAGGGGGCTGTCCTTGTCCAGACAGAAGTATGGCATCATGAGTGTGAGGGCGGCCGACACCCCGAAGTAGGCGACGAAGCAGATGAGCAGGGACGCCACGATGCCCACGGGGATGGCCTTCTGGGGGTTCTTGACCTCCTCCCCTGGAAGAGCAGGGAGTCAGCCGGGGGGCAGCGGGGGTGAGGGGGTCACACCACCACGGGCCCCCAGACGTGCACGGCCCTGCGGGACCACAGACCAGAACACCTACGGGCCCAGGGAGGGTTCTCAGCCTTTACACTGCGGTTCAGCAGGAAAGAGACTAGTTTCCTTTGGCAGAGAAAACATGGGAGGCCGGGGGAGCCTGGCCAGTCATCCCCCAGGAGGACAGTATTTCTAGTGGCCCCGCTTCTCCCGAATGGTGCCCAGATATGCAATCAGCTGCAGCGAGGCTGTCACTGTCCCGGGCACGTGGCGGCACAGCCAGGCATGTTCGTGATGCAGTTTCCTGCAGATACGGCCCCTCGGGGACATGACAAATGGGGGCAGATGGGCAGGAAGCTACAAATCACACGGGCCCCTCGGGTGCCAGCGTGGGCACCGGCGCAGGCCCCCGGGGAGGGAAACAGCGGCTGTGGCCAGAGGAGCCCAGCTGCATGCCAGGTGGCGGGCGTACCTGTGGTCGCGATGCAGTCGAAGCCCACGAAGGCGTAGAAGCAGGTGGCCGCCCCCGATAGGACACCAGAGAACCCGAAGGGCATGAATCCACCGACACCTGGATTCCCCACCTTCGTGTCACTAGAAAAAAGAGCCACAGGGATCACAGCAGCTGCTTCGTGGGCCTGAAGAGGAGCCCTTCCGAATAGGCGCCCCACCCGACGGCTCCCTCGGCGGCCTGGGGGCTGCCTTAGTGAACAGCCCCCAGATCGGCTGTACCGGCCACCAACTCCCTCCCTGGGCAACAGGCCTCCCTGCTCAGCTGCAGGGTGTCCAACCCAAAAGGGGAGGAACCACTCACTAAGGCTTCAGTTCCTCCCCTTCATGGGGAGGAGCCGTCTAGAACCCTGGGGTGACCCTGGGGATGTGGCCACAGACAAAGCCACCGGATGCAAGAACTGGCTTCCTGGACCAGGAAAGCGGTGTGCTGGACTGACCGCCCACAGACGTGGACTAAAAGAACTAAACCTTTGTCTCGTGGAAGCCAGTGTTATCTCGGGGCTTCCATCCTAACTGACAGGCAGACCCAACAGAACTTTCTCAGCAGGTGTCCGTGCCCTGCTGATGCTCCCCTCCCCCTGCGCTGGTTCCCCGTCCACGGGACACGGTGGGAAAACCAGAGCAGCACAAGTCAAAGGCAGCCAGGAAACAGCTGGGCACAGGATCACACCTCTCCCCCGACCACGTGACAGCCTGCCTCCCAGGCCGAAGGGGATGAACACCACAGCCAGGGCGGTCAGAGCCGCCTCCCACCCATGCGGGCCTGCGCTCCTCCTCGCCCTGCGGTTGGGTCGGGAACTGCTCCACCCTTTCAGAGACAAGCAGTTTCATGAAAGTCCACGTGGCCGCTGTCAGAAACACACAGCTATGGCTGGAAAGAGAACGGAAGAAAGAAACTCCCACCTTCTAATAAAATGAGAGAGCAGGCTATGCCCAGCCGCACGGCATCCACCTCTCAAAGCCTCCGCGGCAGCGCTCCCGGGGCTGCGGGCAGGGCTGAGCCGAGGGCCGCACCCGTGACAGTCAGCACCACCCACGGGCACAAGCCACCTCTTCAAAAAAGGAATCAAACTAAATCTCGGCCGATAACCTAGAAACTGCATTGAGTCCTGCCCTGTGAACAGCACCAATAGCCAGGGACCTGCGCTGGGTCTGGGTCAGGCCCTGTGAACAGCACCAATAACCAGGGACCTGCACTGGGTCTGGATCCTGCCCTGTGAACAGCACCAACAGCCAGGAACCTGCATTGGGTCTGGGTCCTGCCCTGTGAACAGCACCAATAGCCAGGAACCTGCATTGGGTCTGGGTCCTGCCCTGTGAACAGCACCAATACCAGGGACCTGCACTAGGTCTGGGTCCTGCCCTGTGAACAGCACCAACAGCCAGGAACCTGCATTGGGTCTGGGTCCTGCCCTGTGAACAGCACCAATAATCAGGGACCTGCACTGGGTCCTGCCCTGTGAACAGCACCAATAGCCAGGAACGTGCATTGGGTCTGGTTCCTGCCCTGTGAACAGCACCAATAACCAGGAACCTGCATTGGGTCTGGGTCCTGCCCTGTGAACAGCACCAATAGCCAGGAACCTGCATTGGGTCTGGGTCCTGCCCTGTGAACAGCACCAATAATCAGGGACCTGCACTGGGTCCTGCCCTGTGAACAGCACCAATAGCCAGGAACCTGCATGGGGTCTGGGTCCTGCCCTGTGAACAGCACCAATAACCAGGAACCTGCATTGGGTCTGGGTCCTGCCCAGTGAACAGCACCAATAATCAGGGACCTGCACTGGGTCCTGCCCTGTGAACAGCACCAATAGCCAGGAACCTGCATTGGGTCTGGGTCCTGCCCTGTGAACAGACCAATAACCAGGGACCTGCACTGGGTCTGGGTCCTGCCCTGTGAACAGCACCAATAGCCAGGGACCTGCATTGGGTCTGGGTCCTGCCCTGTGAACAGCACCAATAGCCAGGAACCTGCATTGGGTCTGGGTCCTGCCCTGTGAACAGCACCAATAACCAGGAACCTGCAATGGGTTCTTCCCTGTGAACAGCACGAATAGCCAGGGACCTGCATTGGGTCTGGGTCCTGCCCTGTGAACAGCACCAATAGCCAGGAACCTGCATTGGGTCCTGCCTTGTGAACAGCACCAATAGCCAGGACCTGCACTGGGTCCTGCCTTGTGAACAGCACCAACATCGAGGAATCTGCATTGGGTCTGGGTCCTGCCCTGTGAACAGCACCAATAGCCAGGAACCTGCATTGGGTCTGGGTCCTGCCCTGTGAACAGCACCAATAACCAGGAACCTGCAATGGGTTCTGCCCTGTGAACAGCACGAATAGCCAGGGACCTGCACTGGGTCTGGGTCTTGCCTTGTGAAAAGCACCAATAAAAAGGGACCTGCAGTGAGTCCTGCCCTGTGAACAGCACGAATAGCCAGGGACCTGCATTGGGTCTGGGTCTTGCCTTGTGAAAAGCACCAATAAAAAGGGACCTGCAGTGAGTCCTGCCCTGTGAACAGCCCAGGAAGAGAAGCTCCCCAAGCCTCCAGTCTCCTGCGTTACTTCGAAGCATGTTTCAGACTGGCCTTACTCCAGCCCGCATTTCGGGCACCAAGAGGCCTCAGGATGCTTGGGGATGATATATTCAAAGCCCTCATTTCTCTGTAATTGAGTTTTGTCCCCAGAAGGAAGGCTTATTTATTTGAACTGTGAACCACATAATATTAGAGTCAGAGTAATTTTACACACTGGCTTCCTGTCTGTGTTCCAACAGTGAATTCGTTACATACACATCAATGCCTGACCCCTGATCAGGCCACCGGAGGACACGGTTGGACACCCAGTCCCCAGCCAGAGGCCAGCTTGACCTGTGCCCACTGGGCTCCCCAGAGTGAGAGCTCGTCTCTCAGCCTCCCTTGCAGCTAGATTCTGCCAGTGGAATGTGGGCAGCAGGGACGTGTGTCTCCCACATCTGAGCACACTGTCCACCACACACCCTCTCCCTCCTAGGAGAGCTGGGTCACGCCCTTGCCCACAGCCCAGCTCCCACCACGCAGTAAGGACAGCGTCCCTGGGGATGTCCTAACAGCCAGGTGGACGATCTGGGTCTCAGAAAGCCTGTGCTTGGCTGTGCCGGCCAGCCACCCCAGACTGCTCATTTTAGGACCTGAGACATCATTGTAAAGCCACTATATTTTATGAGGGTCTCATCAGAGTGGTTAACCATTAGCCGTAATTAAAAAAGAATTGTAGACAAAATTTAAACTCCCTGTTCTCCATCCTGGGACCCTAAAATTCACTCGAAAATCTGACAAAAAGATCAAAAAGATACAATTGTTTGGCTTTTGTTTCCTGGCTAAGATAAGCTTGCCAGTAGGGTGCACTGAGAGGCCTGAAAAGGCACAGGGTTCGAGGGCTGGCCAGTCGCCTGCCTCTAACCCTGGGTGTCCTGAGCCACAGGCACGGAAGGGTGATGGGGCCACGGCTCCTGGGGCGGATGCGGCCTGAGCTGAGTGCAAGTGACAGAGATGATTATAGTCACATTTTGATACTTTAGTAATTCCGAAAACCTCTGATAATAGTCTGTGATAAAAGTTCCATGCAGTTTTTCCCTTGTTGTATGTTATTAGATAGGAAGGCATTTCAAGATAAAGTGGTCCTACCACTGTACTGCAGCGAAAATCCTTTCCGAATACAGAATTCAGTGGCTGACCATGAAACAGATTACGAGGAAAAAGGGATTACTTACTGGGTCTGACAATGATCCTCAACTGTGTATAATTTTGGAATTAGAGGCAGATTCTGTTTTCCCTAATATCTTCCCCTGTCTTACAATGTTCAGTCAAGTACAAGGACATAAAAACTAACACAAACTTCAGACAAATAAAACACCTTCAGCTACTTGGCTGCGAAAAATAAATAACAAAATATTCTAATTTAAATTATATTTTTTAGAAAAGACTTGTACTGTTGTAGCCAGTTACATCCCCCAAGGACGTGGACGTGACACACAGAAGCCACAACTCACTTGTTCAAGCAGAGATGACTGGACGCATTCCGGAAATCCTCCTCCGTGAGCTGCCAGTTTTTAACGGATCCTTTCACAAACCCCGACACCATGATGAAGCCCAGGACCAGAACGTTGACACATGTGAATATTTTATTGACCATGGCTGACTCTTTCACACCCAGAGTTAAAAGCCCTGCAAAAAGCACGTGAACAGAAAACTGTGTCTCAGCGTTAACCTCGTACCAGGCAAGTCCTTCTGGGGCGGGGACGAGAGGGTGACTTAAGAAGAAATCCCAGCAGCACCAAACCTCTGGAGAGGAAGGGGGCTGAATTAACTCTCATTCCAGAGGCAGGGATCAACATAACCGAAGTCCGCGCGATGTTTAACAAAGCCAGCAGAGTTCCATCTCCAGATGCCCTCTGAATCGAGATACTAACCCGGGGGGCACCGAGGGACAGAGAGACGGGGACAGCTCAGCCAACGGCCCATGGAGAGCAAGGGCATCCCCTAGGATGAAGAGAGCCTCTCCCTCCGCACATCCATCCCTGAGAACTGCCCTCAGGAGCAGGATTTCATTTCCTCCAAGGAGACATGTTGCTCAGTTTCTCAGCCGAACGAGTTTTTCAGATGAGGACTCACTCGCACGTACCGTAGGGTGGGAGCAGCACCAGCAGTGACGGCCGTCTGGGGTGTGGAACCCCTACCACGTCCGGGTCCCCCTTGGACGCAGTGCACAGAGACGAGGTCTAGTAGGTAAACCCACGATAAAAAAACCACCGAGCGATAGAAACACAGGGGCCATGTGACGACACTTGTCGTGTTGTTGGTGCAGCAGGACCAGCCTGGGGACCACGGGGCTCACTCCTGTATGAACTCTCGGCTGGGCAAGAGAAGAGGTGTGGGAGGTGCCTTTTATATGCTTTAAAATAAAAGCTGCTCTACCTAACAGACTGAATTTTGAAATACGGACATTAGAAGAGAACTGAGCAATTCATCACAGGGAAGACGTCACCACACTCCGCTCTGTTTCTTCTTTAGCGCCCCTCCCTCCCGTGTTTGTGAAAATCTCACTCCTGCAAACTTAGTTTCTGACACACGTTCCTGCCGGCTGGACCACAAACACTGCTGAGACTGGCCTGTGCAGAACCACATCAATGATGCGTGTGGCAAACAAGCCGTGTTGTTTTTAACACCCATCCAAGATCTTCCAACCTCAGAGGAGAATTTATCCGCATTTCAGCTTAATGTTTACCCTGCAAAACTCCCATCCGAGGGGCTGAGACACGGATAAATGTCACTGAGAAGAGGCTGCCATCAGCTGTGTACGAGCCACGTCTGCACCTTCCAAAATTCTGGACCAGCAGCTTTGTGGTGAAACTTATTTATTTAAAGGGTGTTTTGACGGCTGTTGGGTGTAAAGCCACCCGAGGCGTCGCACACACCAAGGCCCACATCAGTGTCCCAGACAGCCCTGGGGGCCCCCCTCCCCATCACCCTGGCTGAGGAACCCCAACTTTTCTTTCCAAGTGGCCATCCGGCGGGTCAAAAGATTTGTATTCCTGAGTCTTGCACCAAAAGCCTGCAGCACTAACAAAGTCTTAGTCCACCAGCAGTTAGCCAAACAGCTGAGATTCTCTTAATTTAAATGACAGGCAACTCGACAGCTATTCAATAGGCCAGTCCTGGGTGAATCTCTATAAGCCACCTGGACAAACAAAACGTCTGCATTAATTACACAAAGAAAAAGAAGTGGGGGGGATGGGAGAATGAGAAAAGGAAGAAACGAACTGAACAGCAGCCCGTCCTCCACCTCGGAGCCCTCACGCCAACCTGATGCCTCTCAGGGTGCGGCCTTACCTGTTAGGATGAGAATTATAATCACAGCAAATATGTCTGGGTTCTCGGCCAGCACCCCGGGGGCATGCAGGGCCATGTGCGTCCGCGAGAACTCCCCGATGGGCTTGCCGATCAGCTCGTCAAACGTGGCGCTCCAGGCTCTGGCAACGCTGGAGGTACCTGCCGGGAAGCACACCGTCAGCGGGAACTGGCGGGGAACAGCGAGCAGACGGCTTGTCCTCAGGCTCGACGTCTGGGCGCCGGCGCGGGGCCCGCAGCGGGTGCGCGGGGACCTGGAGGCAGCAGCCTGACCCCGGGACATGCTGACTCAGGACCGAGCGCCAGCCCGGGTCTGCAGAGCAGTGGGAAGCCTGGGGAGCCTCGCATTTTGCACCCAACCAATGTTCACATGTGTACCGTGCATTTCTATTGTGTGTCTAAGTGAACAGTGACGGAAGTATAGGAAAATAATGTCCCCTCAGCACCCAAAGGCACTCCGACAGCACTGAATTCTGCCGACTTTATTCCATCACATAAAGAACTCCCGGGGACGAGCCATTCAATTGATTTCATGGCCGCCCCTGGCTACGGGCTGCAGGCCATGACCTGAGCCTCATTTCTCTGGAAGCTTCTTCTCCAAGACCCTCTGGGCAGCGGAGCTGACAGAGCCGGCCTCCCGTATGGAGGAGGAGATGGACAAGGGGGGCTCGGGCCGGCCCCCCATCTGCAGCGAAATCCCCAGCTCACCCAGGCAGGCCCCCGGCCCCTCCGGCAGGCGTCCATCACCGCTCAGGAAATGTCGCTCAAATTCCAGTATCGACATACAGCGTTTTCCTTTACTTTTTAAGGGGCCTTGCTGGTGACTATGTTCTGGGCCACCCGCAGCATCTGGCCAGAGCAACCTGCAGACGCTCTCTTTCACTACTTGGTCTCATGCAAAGAATTTTTCCAACAACTCAAAAGTGTAAGCACATTTCTCCATCCTCAGTAGCTGGGCCATTACAAGTTCTGTCCATCAAGGCCACACCCAGTGACAGCAAAGGCTCAGAGGCCTGCTCGCTGCTGAGAGGGCCACGTGACAGGGCTGCCCGGCCTTTCCTTCCAGCCTACCTCTCCCCATCTCGGAATCATGGCTTTAAAAATAAACATGTTTGATGGAAAAGCTGCCCTTGCCCAGGACCATGGCTGAGAATCGCCGGCGGTGACGTGGGGACATGTCTGACGAGCAGACACCACCCTGGCCTTGGGCCCCCTCGCCCGCAGGTCCGTAACCAGCGGGTGCCTCACACCCCCCGATGTGTTTTACACGCAGGCAAATCCTCGGGAAGACAGCGGCCCCTTTAAAGTAGCTGCGTTCCCCCCTGAGAGACTGCAGCTTGTGAGTGTCTGTGGTTTAAGCTCTGGTGTTACGCTGAGAGAAACCACGATTAGGAATCTTATTTCCAACTCAGAAGAGTAGACTCGCAGCAGGCGCTGGGAAGAAAGGGAGGCGTCGCCCAGAGCGCCTGGCGGAACCTACACGGGGACCTGGTGCTGGGGTCCCGCAGGCAGCACTGCCCTGGGCATCCCCAGGGCGCGAGTGCAGGAACGGGGCACACAGCTCAACCCCCCTACCTTACTGGGTTTTGATATTGTTACAATGAGCTTGCAAAAACAGAACCGGAATGTTTAGTTGCCATCTGTGGTTCTACGTTTGCGACCCGCCATTTATAGACAGTTTTTCATACATTCAGGGGGTTTGTCTTTTAACTGGACGAGCTCAGCTTCGGCTGTAATCAAAATACAAGTAATGTGAAAAGAAACAAAGCATTTTAACCCACCAAACAAAAAAGACTGTTTTTAGTGTTTTTGTTTGTTGTTTGGTTGTTTTTAACGCTGATGCCCAGAGTCCAGAGTCAGCAAGGATGTGAGGAAAAGGGGCCCCTGGCTATCAGGAAGGTCGCAGGTAACACAGGCCCACTGACCCAGACAGCCTGCTTCTTAGACCATTTTAGTTTTATTTATTTTTTTGTTTATTTACTTTTTATGGCGGGACTGGGGATTGAACCCAGGACCTTGCGTATTAAGCAAGCACTCTACCACTGAGCTATACCCTCCCTCCTTTAGACCATTTTAAAGGGAAAAAAAAAAACAAACCATGGCCATGCCAAAGACATTAAGTAATTAACTGGTTATAATAACAATGCAGCTGGAAACAATCTGAATATCCCACAATGACGTCCACTCAGTCACCTGTATATAAATCTATGTAATGGGAACGTCGTCATCAGAAGCACTACTCTGGAAAACCAGTCGATGCTATGACGACGCTATGTTTACTATGTCTTGTTTATTTTTTTTTAAAAAAGACACAATAGGAAAAATGATACCCCTGGTTCACAAAAGTACTGACAATGGTTATATCCCTAAATGCCATGAACAGAGGGTCCTTTCCCTCCACTGTGCCCTAAACCTGGCATGACCTGGGCAGAGGAGGCATCGGTAACTGCTGAACGAATGAACAAGAGAATCGATTTCACCAGTCTGTCACACAGGGTAATTTCCACTTTCTTCTTTGTGCTTTTCTACATTTCCCAAATTTTTCTGCATCAGACAGTGATATATTTACTCGAGTAATCAGAAAAAAATACTGCAGGAGACCTCCTGCTCTGTAACGCGTCAGGAGCGTCCTGCTGCCTCTGGGTCTGGTGCTGACAAGACTGGCCTCCTGCGGGCCTGGCCCACCCCCGCTAAGGGCCGATGGGCTGGATCATTAAAAGCAAGGGCAGTGATGCCCACAGGGTGCCTCTCCTTCCATTAAGGGAAACGGGACGATGTGTAACAGTCAGGCGAGGAGGCAGATCCCCGGGAGGAGAGAGGCGCAGTCTGTCTGGGGAGCTGAGTGGGTCTGGCCCACGGGGTATAGAGGGCAGGGCACAGGCTCCGGGCACCGGGGACTCACCGATGATGTAGGAGAGGATGAGGTTCCAGCCGGTGACGAAGGCCCAGAGCTCGCCCACGGTGACGTAGCTGTAGAGGTAGGCCGAGCCCGTCTTGGGGACCCGGGCGCCGAACTCACCGTAGCAGAGGCCGGCCAGCACCGAGGCCAGCGCGGCAATCAGGAAGGAGATGACGATGGCGGGGCCAGCGTCCTCCCGGGCCACGGCTCCCGCCAGGACGTAGACGCCGGCCCCCAGCGTACTGCCCACCCCCAGCGCCACCAGGTCGAAAGTGTTCAAGCAGCGGGACAGCCGGCTCTCCTCCCGGCTGCAGTCCACCACCTTCCGCCGCAGCATCTGCTGCCCGATGCTGACCAGCACTGTGCACCCCATTCTGCGGCTCGAACCTGCCGAGAGAAAGACAGAGGTCTTTGCTTCGTCACCGCCCCTGGTTTCACCCATCAACCCCCTCGTCTGCAGCACAGAAGCCAGTGGGGTCCTGCACTGCCCTTAATGCTAACACCTGACAGCCCAGAATCCCAGGACCTGCCGTCAGAACATCCGCCCGCACTTCCGGGTCTCAGGCTGCAGCAGCATGAGAACCACCAGCACACCGGCCATGACCCCGTGGTCTCCGAGCTGCCACTCTTAACTGAGAGCCTCCTAAGCAGAAAGAGCATGGGAAGCACAAACGGAGGACCTCGTTCCTGCCCTCAGTAATCACACAGTTTACCAGGAGAAGCAAGATCCTATTCACGTGTGCTGTTGGGGAAAGCAAACCCAACCGTATTTTAGTGTAATTATTAAAACCCAGAGGCCTGGAATGGCAACGTTTTCTAGACCTTCCTGGGGCCCTCCGAGAGCAGGGACCAAGCTGTTTCCACTTTAACACAGAGCCAGGTCCAGAGCAGAGAAGCACTGAATTATTCCAGGTCAGGGCTCTCGTAACTGTCGCTGCTCCAGGAAGCACTCTTCCTCTGGACCAAGGTGTTGGCCCCAAGTGCTAAGATGACACACCCCCGATCACGTTCTGAGAGGGGCCACGAGCACATGGCACCCAATCTTCACCTGGGACCCATCCAGTGGGGGTCCCCAGAGGCCGCCCACATGGTGAACAGCATCCCAGGTCAGCGTTCAAGTCACTCTCCCGTGGCCACGGGCCAGTCACCAGTGAGTTCACTCCAAGAGGCGGGGCTGCCGGGAGCCCCAAGCAGGAGGAACGCAGGTCCCCATCCTTCCAAAGAGGACCGCATGGAAAAGAGAGAAGACAGTAACCTCACCGGGGGAACCTGAGAGTCACCACCTCTGCCAGGTGGCCAAGGGCGACACTGATAGTGGTGACAGGTCACGCTGACTGTATGATGTGACGAGAAGGGCCCTGACCTCCACGAGCTTCGTCCTCAAACCCATAACCCCTGTCTACTGAGAAGAAATAGCAAACAACCCACAGACGAGGAGCATTCTACAAAACAGCCGACTGACTGGCGGGTGTCATCAAAAACTGGAGAAGTCTGAGAACCTTCACCAGCAGGAGGAGCCTCAGGAGACGGGACACTAAACCTAACATGGGACAGGATGGGATCCCAGAACAGAAGGAGGGCGGCAGGGAAAATTACGGAAATCTGAACAAAGTATGGGCTCAGCTGTGTCCACCGCACTGATGGAAGATGTCAGTGACCGAGGAAGCTGGTGTGGGGCACACAGCAGCTCTCCATCCTACATGTAGTCACAGCATTTCTATAAATCTGAAACTGTTCTAAAATAAGAGCTTAAAAAAACAGCATGTGCAGGGATACACTATCATCATGACTTTTAGCAACCTTCTAGCAACTAAAAATTCATCCTTATGATCAATCGGTATTTATTAACCTAACTCTGCTGCCATTAAGTCACCAGAGAGCAAAGAGTCTAAATAAATGGGACAGCAGGTCCGGCCACATCCACGCATGACCACCTGGAACCCCGCCCACGCCCTGGAGGTCTGGCCCCTGCACCGACCTCATGCCAGGGCCCCTCGGTGGGTCCCATCCTGGCTGGCGCCAGGTCACAGGGGAACAGGTGTCCCCTCTGTTTGTCTGACAGGTCAAGAGGGGAGAAAAACAGTTTCCCAAGACTCAAAGTTTTTAGCTCAAATGGGGAATAAAACTCATCTGATCTGGCCTCCTTCTTGTAAAGATGAGGAAAAACAACTCAGAGAGCCAAGTGTCAAACAGGGTCACAGAGCTCCGGAGGGGCGAGGGCGGTGTCACCGGTGGGGAGGAAGTGACATCACCGGGCAGTGAGGAAGTGGAGGAAATGAGGGAAGGTGGCCTGACCTGTGGAGCAGCAGTGGAGCCAGAGAATCACAGACATGGGGTCTGACGAGAGCAGAGAGCACAGGTGACGGAACGGGAGACCCGCACAGACAGCAGCGGCTCCCGGCTCGTTTGGGGCCGTGACTGGCCAGGTTCTGAAAGCCGGGTCAGCGCCGAAGCGGGGGTGCCCAGCGAGGCCACCGAGCCGGGGGAGCAGGACCTGCCTGGTCCTTTCTTCCCTCCAGGAGTCACCGGGACATATTCCAGTCAGAGTGTGAGTCACAACAAAGCCTTTAACAAACAACTGCTTGGGTCCCAAGTTATGAGGGAAGATGCATCCTTTCTGCACAACCCTCACCAGGAGACACTGAGCTGGGGCCTGCAAAGGCGCAGCGAGGAGCTTCTCAGCATCACCTGGGGGAGGGCAGGAGTGTTTTAAGAAGCCAGGGACCTTAAAGGGAAGCAGTGCATGAAAGCTCCCTGTCACCTGCACTGTTTGTAGCTTGGTCGGTAAATGTGACTCATATTTAGAGAGTGCTTACCTGCTCCCATTAGCTCCTACATGTACTTTTTGGTGAATAATAAACGGATTATCTCCCCCAAACAACAAAAGCCAAGTGCACAGCAAAGACACGGCAATGAAATAGCATTTTCTTTCCTCAGCTTCACAGAGTAAAGGGACCCAGGGGTCCAGGAGGCCAGAGTGAGCCACTCGCTCCCTCGGGAAGATAAGACACACTCCATCTGGTCCACGGTTCACACACCTTCCTCAGGGTGTGCTGCCGTCTGGAGCAGAAGCCAGAGCTGTCAGCGACCCCACTGGGACACTTGGCGAGGGGCGCCCTGGAGGCTGGGAACACAGTCCTGAGAGCCCAGTGACGTCACCTGAGGTGGTAACGATGCCCCTGGACAGGCGGAGCTGCAGTCTATGTGTCACGTGCCCCTGGGAGTCACGGGCATGGGGAGGGCTTCCACAGGTGGAGACCCTCTCCAAGAACCCCCTTACCAACCCTGGGGCCTCAGCATCATCTTCAGAAGAAAGAGGGCTGGTCACTGAATTCTGTAAATTTAGTTACAGATATTGGTTTTCAAATATAGGTGAAAGGCACTTCTTGGTTGAGACCACAAACCATGACTCGCCGGGCGCAGCTGACTTCTTCAAAGTGGGGACATGGTGGCCCGGTTTCTCAGGAACGGTCCTGGCCGTTCCTCCTCCCAGGAGCCCGGAGGGCAGGGCTCCGGGTACCAGTGGACGGGGAGCACAGAAGGGACCCCGACAGGTGATTAACTCCCCATTATTTTCACCTCAGTTACTCCTGAAGTTCTCCTCGCTGTCTGGGGAACGGGCAGGCCCGACTCCCTTGGGAGACACTGGGACAAAAACACAGGGCTGACAGTGCAGAGTGAACAGGTGTGTTGAGCCAGGTGTCCTCTCCCACTGTCCAGGGTAGGAGAAAATGAGATGCTCACTGACCGTGTCCTGGGTTTATTTTTCAGAAACGTCCTTTCTGTCTCCTTGGAAGCAGTGTAAAACGATGTTCTCCCGGGGGCTCTCCGCTAGTGTTTTGTTCACGTTACACCATCACACACATTCTTGCCTGGACTCCAAAGCTGGTCGTTCAACCAACAGTGAGACCAAATGAAACCTCCCTGCATAAAGCCACCCTCACCACGCCAGACACGGGCAACGCAGGTCCACTTGGACCCCTGCTGTCGGGGGTCACGCAGAAAGTCGCCAGGATGCTCTGACAGCGTCATCTGGGAAGGAGGTGGTCCTTTCCCGTGGGGCGGAATTTGTACAACAGCTGACGCCCACCCTCGCAGCTGAGTTTCTGATAGAAATCCTGTAACAGTGAGAGCCTCAGATCTGTCTTACTCTGAATTTTATTATTAAAGAACACCTCAGGCGGGATCCTCTTAGAAAAGCAAAGAAAATCTGTCCCTTTCCCGTAGAATCTCCAACTCCAAGTTTCACTCTAGTAATCACTACCTAACCAGAGCAAAATGGTCCAATGGGTCCAGATTGCAGAGATAGAGTTTAGGATGCTGTGTTTTGAAGGTGTCTGGTAAAGCTGGGCAGGTGTAAATCATTTCTTTTTTTTTTTTTTACTCTCAAATGGAATGATAGGTCCATCACTGAAAAAGTCCAGCTTAATGGCAGGAGGGAAGGAGGGGTCAGACGTTGCTGGCTGTCACAGACACTAAGTTCATAAGTGCCATCCTTTGGAGAAAATCTTTACATTGAAATTTTGTCAATACTTCGGCCCTTCCTTTAAGTAGTCCTTACGATGGCCCCAAACTTGCAAGCCACCTAAAGTAAAATCTGTCACTCCAGTAGGAGACAGACTGTGGTCGACATGTGTCCCAGGCTGAAGCAAGCAGGTCTTTGCCAGAATGCTCACCCACGGGATGCACTGACAGGGGTTGGGGGGGGGACACAGATATGTCATTTCAGCTCCCCTCCAGAGTCGGGTGAGTGGCTGCCCCCAGGAGCCCCAGGGCCTTAGAGCTCCTGCAACTTTAATAAGGAAGAGGGCAGAGGGCTCACAACGGAGTGACCCAGCGGGGTAGAGGGGGTCCAAAAAGAGAGCTTTCCAGGACGTGGGCCACCGTAGGGGAGGAGACTCAGGGCAAGGAACGAAATCTGGGTTGAAGGAAGTTGTTCTTAGAGCCAGATTCACTTCCCCCAGATGTCAGGGGTCCCAGGTGCAAGTTCTTAAAATTAAAAACCTGGAGCGTACAGGGCACTGGTAGACGCTAAAGGTGGCCCGAGAAGCAGGCAGGTCAAAGTGGGTAAGAAAGTGACAGAACTGAGCCCAAAGCACGGGCGTGGAGGTGGCGGCCAAACGATGCAGCAGACAGAACGGCGGCAGGGTGGGGCAGGGCCGGCCCGCACCACACGTCCTCACCGGGCAGCCGGAGCCTGCCGTGGGATGTGACTCTGGGGCCTGAGCTCTTGTAAAGCCCCCAAGAGCTACACTCGTCTGACCCCAGGCAACAAGGAAGATGCTGAGGATATAACTGAATTCACAGATCTCACACTTGTTATGATGCCCTGTCTCCACACGGCCAGGTTCAAGGCAAAGCATAAGCCCCAGTCCTCGCCCAGGAGGCAGGGCATCTGGGCTGGGAGCCAGGTGGACGGGGGGTGGGACCAGGCTTTAACCATCCGTCTCACAGACCACAACCTCCAAGGAGAAGAGAAGTGAGGACAGAGGCCTGAGGCCCGTGAGGCGCCTGGGCACGTCTTTGCTTCCAGTTGGAAGCCTCAGTCATAAAGACCCAGTATGCTTTGCTGGAATCCACAACCAACAGGTGCTGTGGCTTCTTGCTGGCCTGGGGGCCACAAGGTCCTCCATGATGGCTCAACCTCAGGGAGTCCGCCACCCTCGGCCCCACCAGAGAGCCAAGCCCCAGGAGCCCTGCCCCTGAGGCCGGCTCTTCCTGCCGATTCAGCAGAGCTGACTGCAGGAAGAGCCTGAGGCCTCTGAGGTCCCACGCACAGCAGCGCAGCCCCGCGTTGGGAGCTCTAAGTCCTGATGGAAAAACAGAGGTTCTGCCTCTCAGTCCTGACTTCCAGCCGCCAAAGGAGGCGGCCCTGGAGGAGGGCCCTGGGGTCCACATGGCCACACGGCCACTAGGCAGGGCAGCTTCCAGGTGCAGATTCCAATGCAGGGATGGCCAAGACACGCGAGCTCATTTTGTCCTCACCAGAGACCAGCAGAGTGGCAACTGTCAGTCCTCTCCCAACAGCCAGAGTGGACTTCAGCTGGGGGTCGCACGGTCACCTAACCTGTACACAGTGGAGGCTGGATCTGAACCCAGTCATCTAATTCCAGAAGCCCTGTCCCACGCCAGGTGCCAACGTGACACAACTTTGATCAAGTCTCTTCTTCCTGTTGCCTGAAGAACTTTGTCACCCTGTCTGAAATCCTACCAAAAAAAATCCATGTGGGTTAAGAACACCCCTTCTTGAAAGCCATTACTCCGGTAAAAATGCAGTCAATTAGCTATTCATACAGTGGAGTGAATCAAGGCACCCACCCACTTTTCTCCAGCCGGCCAAGATCCACTCGCTTTGAGGCAAAAGGAGCTTTATCTGGGACTGAGGACAAGTAGGTAATGTGGGCAGCAGGGCGCAACCGGGGCTTCAGCAGAAAGTTCTGGAGAGCACACAGATGCAGAGGCGAAGACTCAGAGGGAGAGAGCTGGCCAAAGCAGACAGATTAAACATTATGTTGGAGACATCGTGTCCCTGATAAAAGCAGGTAGAGCATCCCCTAAAAATAATATAACATATATGAGTATGAGTGTAAAGAATGGTCTAGAAGGACCATCAAGGTAGTTTGGACGGGAGTTTATCAGGTTTTTTTCTCAGCGTTTCGTCATTTTTCCAGTGTGTGTACCTCTGAATTAAGAGGAAGGAAATCTCTCAAAGTTGACCAGGAAGGCGTGGTAACTGGGAATGTGGGGTTTTGTCATGCTTTCTCTCTACAAGTGCGTGTCTGGAAATTTCCAAAAGTAAATGTGAAGAGAAAGGAATTCAACCAGGGCTCACCTGGAAAACAATAAGGAAACTCTCTCTGAGACGAGTACCCCCGGGGCCAGAACAGCCCCGCATGCCCTAACACACAGCTCACGTCAGTTAGTTAGTTACTTAGTCTTTTATAGGATTGGGTTGAACCATATGAAACTGTCAATATTTGGCCATTTTTTACCTAGAAAAACAGCCAAGAGTAAAGGATCTATAATTGGCAGAGATGGTCTTACCTCTCAGGGGCCAGGCCCCTGGACACCTCTCTGAGCCTAAATCTGTACCATTTAGGGAATCAGACTCAGATCAGAAAAGGCAATGTGAGTTCCAAAGAAGAGATTTAAGGAAAACAAAAAATGAAGAGGTGCACAGGTTGTTCAAAAGCCAACAGCTGCTGAGAGAGAAAAACCTGTAAACATGTGTTTTTGCGCCATACATTGTGCGGGACAGAAGCGAATTACTGCTCACCTCCCAGCTCTCAGCAGGTCAAGGTCACGCCCTGACCCTCCCAGGAGACGAAGCCCCAGGTGACCCTCGTCGACAGGGGACAGCTGAGGTGGGAGTGCCCGACGGGCCGTGGGGACCAGGGCCGGCCCGGACCACAGGCTTAGGTGAGCCGGGTGCGCAGCTGAGAGGTTCACACTGGAGACGTGAAGGTTTTAGGCAAAGGAAGGGCATCAACAAATCAGACCTGGAGGATTAATCAGGTCCTGCTGTGCAGGACAGATTGGAGGGGGAAAGGGCACCAGCCCGCCAGCCGCTCGTGGCCCAGACTTCTTTTTTCAGGTGGCAAATCAATACATTTACCTTGAAGCGCGATATTTTAATCCAGCTGATAAAGCCCTTTGCGGAAGCGAGTGCTATACGCTTCCTATTTACCTGCCACTTGTTCCCCGTCTCTGCTTCTTCTCCTTGGAGCCCTGAGATACAGGGAGTGTCCACGCCCCTGGTTACCATGGGGATTATCTGCGTAGGGCACGTCCTGCAGAATTAACATCTGGCAGGAAATGCCTTGTTTTATGATAGGTCTTGCTGGCATATTGGTAACTCACTTCACTGGTGGCTAAGATTTCAGATATTCACCCCAAAAGAAAAGCATCAAAAATCTGAAAGAAATGCCAGAGTCCCCCACGCTTGAGGCTGGCCACCTTTCCCATCTTCAGTCCAAGGAGCACCTGTCGCCCTTTCCCCCACCACGAAGTTTTCTGTTTACGGGAACACTTGGAGGACAGGTGCAGTAGGTGGTAACAGAACGGTCTGTGATAGAAAATGTCACGCCGGTTGCCTGAACTAACTCTGAAACATCGGAAGCAAATGGCCAACTGCATGAGGGCCCGTGGATCCCAGAATGCTTGACTGAACGACCAAAGGCCAGGAGAAAATGCACCAGAGGATGGGGCTGGACCGTGAGGAAATGGGTTTGGCCAAAACCTGAGGATGCGCGGATGCAGATTCTACCCCAGGTGAGCCTTCAGGTGAGGACCAAGCCCTAGTTCATAGCCTGACCGCAGCCTCGTGGGACCCGGAGCACAGCAGCCAGCCAAGCCACGCTCTCACTCGTGACCAGAGACACTGTGACAAGGCAGATGTGTGTTTAGGCCCCTGAGTCTGTGATTTGTCCACAGTGACAGCTGACTAACCTGTGGGCCAGGCGGCCATGAGATCATAAGTGAGTCTGCATCTACGTTCTCTTTAAACCTTCAAGGACCCAAAACAGGCCCTGATGTTTCTTTCGCTCTCTGTGCTTCAGGGATGGACTTCACCTTTACTTCACCTGAAACTGTCTTTTCTTGGTTAGGCAGAATGATTGAAAGTAATTTCCTCTTTCTGCAAGAATGGTCTATGTTAAGTGGCCATTATTTCACTTTTTAAAAATAGTGTGTCTACCCTGTGCCACTCCTGGAGGAGTTACCAGAGCTGCAAAGATAAGCAAGTCGCTGTCCCTGCGCTCAGAGTGCCCATCCTGGGAAAAGACCCAAGTGACCATCCATCACACAAGTATTTACCTGCCACCTACGACGTGCCTCTCCCTTCTGTGTGTGGAGGAAACCGCAGGGAAGGGACACACTCCCTGCCCTCCTGGCAGGAGAAGACAACATGATAAAACAAAGAGCATGACCAAGCAGCAGAGGCCAAGGTCTCCAGCACTGTCTCGGCCAGACTGTCACCTGGCCTGGCGGTGGGGCTGTGAGGGCCCTGATCCAGACACGGCCCAGGGCCTGTGCTGCAGGCCTAGAAGCCAACGAGGGACCCCTGCCCCGCTCATCACAGCACTGCTGACCCCGAGAAACCAACATCTGAGGCTTTTCACTCAGATGTGAGTAGTCCCCACAAGGCTGGGTATTGGTAACAGAGGGGCAGACTCTAGAATCGTCCCTAAGACAGCAGAGACACGTCCGCTATGGCAGCAAGAGGAGGGACAAGGCAGAATGAACTGGCCCTAACTTAGGGTGACTTAGGCACTTTTACTAAACAGTCCCCTAAAAGGAGAAGAAAGGAAGAGGATATTCAAGGCTTAGGATGGGAAAACCTCCCACCTCCCTGCTGCAAGGATCTCACCTGAGGAGAAGTGCACCTGGTCACCCTGCGCCTTTGCTTCTGACACTTGCAAGCTGCAACAGCCTCATCCATACGCGGGGGTTCAGAGGAGAAACCTCGGGGAACACAGGGCTGGGGAGTCCTGACCCCCTTGTCCCCCAAGGCAGCCTGTGGGCTCAAGGGTGCCGACACGAGGCCAAGGTCACGGTTATGCCCCCGACCTAGCTCCTTGACGGAGGGCTCGGCGAGGGCTGCTGACTCTGTGTGTGCCTTCTTCACGGGGCTGCGGACTCGGAAGTGAGACAGTGAGTGGTCCCGCGGGACCGTGAGAGCGTGAGAGGGAGCGAGGAAGGTCGGGGCGGTTCTTTTACAAACACACACACACACACACACACCCCTGAAAACCTCTGTGATGAATAAAACAGTGACAAAAACGACAAAGTCTCCATACTCAGTGAACCTGTTATTTTAATCAAAAAAATAACCGGAGCAACAGCTTTCAAGCATTTTCACAGCAGATCCTTTTGCTCCAAACTACATCCTAAGCCAAATATAAGCATCAGGCAAAGCTGGAGCCGCTCTTACTTAAGGGCAATGGGGTCGTGGAGCCCTGCTGGCTGACCTTGACCTCCCCCCAGGGCCCCGGGGCTCCGAGGACCCCCTAAGGTCCAGCCTGAAACACGCTGACCGACAGCGGTCGTTACAGCACCGACACCCAGGAACCAGCTACGGGAGAGTCTGAAGTAAAGAGTGAAAAGCAGGGGAGAGGAACAGGAGCCAGACGAGCAGTCTGGGGGCAGGATGGAGACTGGCCTGGCCCTTGAACTTGAGAAACGGGAGGCTCCGTGAGTCAAAGGCAGACCCAGAACAGGTGCATCACGGCCCCAGTGCCGCGGCCGCCCCCGGGCGCCGTCCCTCCGAGGGCTGCAGACCACACAGTGCCTGGGGTCCGCGCCACAAGGGAGGGGACACCCTCTCTCCCCAGCACGCCCTGCTGACCAGGCCCTGGGCGGGAGGCCTGGCCATCCAGGATGCTGAGAGGTCGGCACGAGCTAGAAGTGAAGCCAGGAGTTCAAGAAGCCACCAGAGCGAAAAGGCAAGGCTTTTCTGATGAGTGGATGGGACGGAAGAGCTGGATGAGGCTGAAAAGCACAGCAGTTAGACACGAAAAAGACTATTTAGGGCTTACTTGTCAGTGAACTTAAAAAGCCAACGGCCAACAAAAGGCCTAAACAAATAACATTCCAGCACCAAAGAGCCGGCTCTCCTGCCGGGGTGCTGGCGCGCAGACTGTACCTGGACTGTGGCGTGAAGACTGGTCACCCCGGCACCCGGGGAGCCTTGGGTCCTGGACTGGAGCTCAGACGTCTCAGGAGGGACGAGATGAGGCTTCAGGCTCCTGGGAGACAAAGGAGACTGTTAAACTGTTTTGGTCCCAGAACCTCCAAGCCTGTGGTTGTCATAGGGTGGAATGACTTGGTTCAGCTGTAACACCAACCGAAAATGGGGGGGGGGGGGATCTCACCAGGGAGACGGAGCAGCATCGGGTGGGGGCACCGCCGACTGGGCAGGGGAGACAACGGGGAATCGGTGTGGGCGGCCTCCAGGCCAGAGGATCTACACATTCGTTACCTCCACTGACATGTGAACGTATCTCAAGTAAGAATGACAGCAAAGGATCGTCTCAACAGACGACTTGCACACGTCGAGGGCACAGAGATGGAGCTGCGAAAGCTCGGGGGCCGTGCGAGGGGCCACCGAGGGGAGTGAGTCCTCTCCTGACACTGGCACTGAGGGACTGAAAATCTTAGCTTCATCCTCAGGAAACAGCGGGACTCCCAACTGTGCGACGGCCACTCTCCCACCCAAGCTGCCCCTGGCATTTGGCATCGGAGTCCCAGTGCACGGTATGCAGCCCTGGGGCACTGTCCTAGCCAGCACTGAGTGTCCCCTCCCCTGAGACTTCAGGAAGGGCCACAGACTGCTGTAGATGGAGGAATGCCCCTGTCACGACGGGCCTGCAGTCCCAGAAGGAATGGGATTGAGGGCCCAGAGTGGCCACTGAAAACAGCGATGGGCACTCCCCCAAGGGGCACCGAGGAAGAACCTCCCGGGCGAGTGGCACAGACAGTTCTTGTTTCCTCAGTCGTCCCAGTTCTCCACTGCACACACCCCTCCGCTCTCCCGGGGAGGTTTAGTGACACTTTCTGAACACGATTTGCACCTAATGTGAACCCACAGAGAATTACTGCTGAGCCAAAAACGCACACGAGGATGCGAGTCAACAGCTAGAGTTTTATGGCTTCAATGCAGCAAACCAGGTTTCCAGGAACCCTGCTCCGTCCCAACCCACAGCTTCCGTACGTTCATTCTGCGTTAACATCTCATTTTTTCCCACTTTCTACTTTGAAACGAAAATGTCCAAACGTCTGGAAAAGTTAAATGAACATCTGCATACTCTTCATCTACGTTTGCCAATATTTAACATTTGACCACATTTGCTTTTTTTTTTTTTATGTAAGTGTACACTTTTCTCATGAACCATCTGATCGGGAGCTCTAATAGCTACCATGACACCTGACCCAAGAATTTTGGTAACTCCTAAGAATGACACTCACCTGAGTAATGGTAAAGCCACTATCACGCCAAAGAAACTGAACATTCATTCAATAGCCTCTAAAACACAGCCCATAATCAAATGTCCAAAGTTGACAACATATGGCTACTTGTCTATCTTGTGCCACGTACCCCAAGAGCAGTGAGAGAAACGAGGATGAATGAGGCTCACAGCCCGCAGATTCACCTGTGAGTCCGTCTTGGTAGAAGAGCAAGTCGTGGCTCCACCTGGAGACTCAGCAAGGCTCTGCAATCACGTGCTGCTTATCCAGCGTCCACACAGAGTGGGAATGAAACATACGAACTGGGAGGCCTGAATGTGACAGCCAGAACGATGCCCCCCAACCCCAAAATGTCCACATCCTACTTCCAGGAAGCTGTGACTGCGTTAAGTGACACCACAAGGAGGAGGTAAGGCTGCAGAAGGAATGAAGGTGCTAATCTGCCAACCCTGGATGAGGAGACATTCCTGGGGTGGGTCTGATGTAATCACCGGGTCCCTGGAGGATGGGGGAGGAGGAGGAGGCAGTGTCAGAGGTGTGGACTGTGAGAGGCTCCATCAGCACTGCCGGCTTGGGCTGTCAGGGGACCCGCCCCAGAAGCCGAGAAAGCAGCTGAGAAAGGCCAGGGAGCAGGCTCTCTCAGGAGCACACCCTCCAGAACCTGGACTTGAGCCCAGGGAGACCTATTTCAGACTTTTGACCTCTAGAACCATTAGAGTAATAAATTTACGTTGTTTTAAGCCATTTTTTTAAATGTAGAGGCTTGCAGCAACATGGATGGATCTAGAGATGATCATATCCAAGTGAAGTAAGTCTGATGGAAAAACAAGTATCGTATCACATTTATGCGGAATCTCATAAGAAAAAAACCCTGACACAAATGAACTTATTTACAAAACAGACACAGAAACATAGAAAATAAACTATGGTTATTTACCAAAGGGGAAGGTGGAGAGATAACTGAAGAGTTTGGGATTAACATATACACACTACTATGTATAAAATACATAAACAAGGACCTACTGTACAGCACAGGGAACTATATTCAATGTCTTGAACATGAAAAAGAACATATGTATATGTATACAACAGAATCACTTTGCTGTAGGCCTGAAACTAACACAACATTGTAAATCAACTATACTTCAATAGAAAATACCAAAAAAAATTTTTTTGATGTAGAGGCTTAAAGCAAGGCTGGAAACTGTCAAAATGCTGAGGGCTGGGGTCCAAGTCATGGATGGAGACTGGCCAGCAAGACCCACGATCGGACCTATATTTTAGGAAGAAAACTCTGGAGTGAAAGGAACAGAACAATGGACGGCATTTGTTGCCAATGGTAAAATTTAAGCTTTCAAGCAAAAAACCCCTAGAATTTTGGAAAACTTGCATATGTCACCAAGATCTCAACCAACAGCTCCCCAAAACTTAAAATGAGTTTTCTGACGACACTGGTGGTGTTATTAACAAATGTGTTTTTCGAAAATTATTATATGATAAAATCTGTCAACATTTGGAAGACCTGGATAAGACAGTAATTCACTGAAACAGAATCACACACGGGTAAGCGGTTGATTCAAAGTACAAAACAAACCCATTTTAGGGTACGAGAAGCTCCCTGACATGGTGTTAGATCCACGGGGAAACCAGCTGCCTTTGAGGCTTCGTGCAGCATCCACAATTATCTGAAAAGGCTACTGACGTACTCCAAGCACGGATCTGAGGCCCCGTTTTCTTTATTTCAGCTAAAACCGCACATCAGACGCGGGGGCAGTCAGAAGAATCAAGCAGCCTCCCATTAAGCTAAACACTAAAGAGCTTTGTAAAGAGGTGACCACCACCACTCCATGAGCTTTGTTTCGGAAAACCGCTGTTTTTCATTAAAATGTTTTATGTGGGTTTTTTTTTTATTGTTTATTGTTACTTTTAGCTGGACCAATACATAACTATTTCAAGTCATTTGAAACTTTAGCTTGTAACGTGACACCTCTTGGTAGGTTCAGCGCCCGTCGTCCTCAACAGCCTTTGCGAGTGCAGGGGGTTCTGAGGCCCAGCAGTCTGAGAACCGCTGCGGGGTCCCCGCGGAGCAGACACAGCCACGCTTAACGGAGGCGCCCATCGGGAAGGCTGCCCCTGCTTCTCCAGCAGGACCAGCAGCCCGACAGCCGCCACCCTCACTGCCCCTGTCGCGGTGGGGAAGCAGTCACTGCTCAGCGTGCGCGTGCAGAAAGGCGGGCCACGCGTCACCCAGGCTGAACCCTGCAGGACGGGAGGGGCTGGCACGCACACACGGCAAGGGCATCCGCTACTGCGCGCCTCTTTAATCCAAGAACATCCCCACCAATTTACCGTATTTCTTCAGACCTGAAAGTTCACTTGTTAAAAAGAGGGTAGTGAGAATGCCACATCCACCTCACACCGACAGAATCTGAGTTCACTTATTTCATAAACACAGCAAGCAGCATTCCGCCGCCACCCGTGATGGGCTCCCGAGGGCACATGGCCCCCCACAGGCGTGGCCACGACACCACGTGGCCCTGCGCAGTGGGGACACCAGCACGCTGGCGGAAATACGTCCATGAAACAACCTGAGAACATCAGACACGTATCCACTGAATAATTTATAATCAAAAGGAATCAGGCCTTCTCATTAAATACACTGGCAGGAACTACTAAAAATGTCTCCCGCTGTATTTTATTAAACATGATGCCCACCTCTGGGGCAGCTTAAACAGCTGCTGCTCCTGTGAACGCGTTTGTGTATCGTTCACGTCACAAATATCCTGAGTGCCAGATACAGTTCTAAAAACACGGGCACAGCAGTGAACTAATTAAACCCAAACCCCCGCCTTGGCAGAGTTTCCATCCTCCGACTAGGAACACCTCTCTGAAACGTAAGGATGGAAGAAACATCAAAGGGAGGTGGCACGCCTCTGACCCCCTAAAGCAATTCCATGAGATTACTAGAAATAAGATGAGCCCCAATTACACAAGCAAGTGCTGCAGCCTCGAGAAGGTCAGATACGAGCGTGACTGTAAGGAGTGAAGCTACAGGGAACAGTCAAGACAGCTAGCGGAGTTGTTAAGTCTTCTGGCTCCAGCCGAGCACTGCGGCAAGAACAGAGCTCCCGGGGGGCGGCCACGAGAACACGGAACAGCCAAGGCCCCTCCCAAGGGGATGAGTGGGGTGTCAGAATCCTGGAAGGAGGGTATCTGTAGTTTGAAAAAGCAAACACGAATTCCATTTTTTCTTTGGCGTGAACAGTTCTGAAATTTCAGCCTGAGATTTTTGTTTGGTAAAAGCACGGACGAAGGGGCTGATAGCAGGACAAAGGCGTTAGTACCTTTCCTGTTCCAGGAAGAGGGGGCTGATGGACTTAAAACGTGAGTGTAGGCAGCAGCAGGGAGGGCCTCAGGCGCCACCCAAGGATCCAAAACCGTCCCAGAGACCCTCACACTTTGTTCCCTCTTTCCCTCGTGAGCCTGGAGGACGGGCGCCAGGAACTGACCATCACAGCAGCTGCACCTGCCGCGCGCCGGGAGCTGGCCGCTCCGGAATGGTTTTCTGGACCAGGGGGACCTGGGAGCCATCTCCTCTGTCCTTGACCCTTCCAGTCCTGAAGCTCTGCATTTTGGATTTATCCAGAAATGAGCAGACTGTCGTTAACTGAAATATACACTCACGTACCAGAAAGCAAGGGACGTTTACACATCGTGCCCCCGGCACCCCCACCCTCCTGCTGCCCACGGCTCTGCGATGGCAGCACTCACCCACCGTTTCTCAATGGAAGCGGATTCCAGCTGATGACAGGGGTCTTATGAGGAAGGGGTCTCCCAGCTAATGGTAATGGCTCCCCAGAGAAACTCATGGAATGGATTCCAGTGTCCACTTGAGTGAGAATGTGACTGTCTCATCTCTCCCCACAATTTCCCATGTATTCCCCCATTCCACCTTGATTTGGGACCAACACCAGTTTCTGGCAACCCCTGAAGGCGTCAACAATATTTAAATATAAAAGCTGTTTGAAAGACTGCATTCTGTATAAACATTTGTGGTTCTACAGCACTCATTGGGGGGAAAAATTTACAAACTCTAGAGGAAATGTGGTCAAGGAAGTAACAGCGATATATTAATCCTACCCCGCAACTGTCACCAATTAAAATTACCCCAGTCTGTTCCACACCAAGGAAAAGGCCGCTGGGCTCTCAGCCTGATGATTCGTCCTTTGAGATGCAAAATACTCCACAAAAGGCTACAAAATCCTCCCCTGCTGTGCACTGGGGCCGGCAGGGAGGGTGACTCTTCCTCTCAGGTAGAAATCTCCTGGGAGGCTCCCCGGGGGAGGGGGCAGTGAGAGAGGCTGGGGGCCAAGACAGGGCTGTACGGCAGCGGTTCTCAACCCGGGTGAGGATGCCCCCAGGGACCACCTGGCCACATGTGGAGACATTTCTGTGGCGTAGCTGAAGGTGGTGGCACTGGCGTCTAGTGTGCGGAGGCCGGGGTGCAGCTGGACATCCTACAACGCACGGGACAGTCCCCACGACAGCCTTGTCCGTAGCGCCACCTGCCTTACTGTATGGAACTGTGAGAGCAAAATGTTCCGTGGACACGTTTTCTGGAGTGAGTGGCTTAAAATTTTAAAATAATACTTTATTATTTTTTAAAAAACTACAAATACTGTCTGCGAATAAGCGTGCATTCACAAGAAAGCAAAATCTCGTCACCACATCGCTGGAGAACCCTTGATGTCCCCGAACCAGGATGGAGAAAACTGAGAGGCAGGCAGATGATGGGAAAAAGTAAAAGATTCAAAACTGCACTCAGGACGAGACAAGCCTCTCTTGTTGATCCGGGTTCTTTGGGTGGATCTGCTCTTGGGGATCTGCT
The DNA here is from genome assembly GCF_036321535.1 of Camelus dromedarius. Classification (NCBI taxonomy): domain Eukaryota; kingdom Metazoa; phylum Chordata; class Mammalia; order Artiodactyla; family Camelidae; genus Camelus; species Camelus dromedarius. The sequence continues at coordinate 65,661,961 of NC_087448.1, read as the reverse complement.
CAGGGTCACTGACCCGTGTGTGACGGGGAGACAAGGCAGGGATGGGACTGCTGGGCGGGGCCCCTGGGAGAGGGGACTGGGCACCTTCCCGGGGTCTCCAGGTGTGCTCACAATGCCCCCTCATCTCCCAGGTGACGCGTGGAGGCTCACAGCAGGTAAGGGACTCGGGCTGGCGTGAAGCTCCCTCGCCACTCTCCAAAAAGGTCCTCTTGTCACGAAAAAGGCACCGCTTCAGTGTTTGTGCGGGAAGAACACCCCGACTTTGAAGTTCTGAAAGGGCACAAGGGTGAGGCGTGTGCCGCGGGCAGGGGTGGCAGCTTCTTTCCCAGAAAGCCATGAACCCCTATTCTTTTTTAACATCTGAGAATCTAAAAGACAAAATTTTAAGTTCTAAGCGTTAGAAAGGACCACGTGGCCACCGAACACGGAAATCCTCTCAGACTGTAGAAGGGAAAAAGAGCAGGGCGGGAGAACAGTGGGCAGAAAGCGGACAGGGAGGCACGAAGAGGAGACTGACTTTCCATTCAGTCATTTCCCTCCCTGCACTTCAAATGCTCTCACCAATCATCCTCTGAATCCTACCCCTGGTCCAGCAATAATAAACACACGTCAGAAGTCAGGTATCTTCCCCGACGTCGGCGACAGTAACAACGATGGCTGACACTTACAGTGAGTGCCTGCTGCGTCCCAGTGCCCTCCGGTAAGGCACGGGTCACCGAACCCCCAAGCCCAGCCTCTGACATCTCCACAGCTCTCTCAACCCACTTCACTTACGGAAAAGCAGCGTCACAAAGTAGGCAGAAGGCGGAGCCTTGGCTCAAAACTCGGCGCTCTAACTTAATCCACTCCGATGCTCCTGAATTACTTTTCATGCTACTGAAACTCTACATGAGACTTATAAAGGGTCCCCCAGGGCAATGGGCCATAATGTAGTTATAATAAAACTTTAATTAGAAGCAAAGATGCTCCTCCCACTTTGCAAACACAGAGGCAAGGGGACGAGGAGGAATGGCTTTTGAAGACGGCCTGGGTTTCGACCCCGGCTCACCTACCGACCACCGGAACGAGCCTGCGTAGGTTGTTGCAAACCCCACTTTCTTCCCTCCTGCATGAGGAAGCTGCTGCAAGGCTCACAGAATTGCTTAAAAGTAGTAAGAAGTTGAGATCGTGCATATATATGAAGCACTTCCTCGACTATATTGTTTGAGACTTTCTCTGAATAAGTGACGGAATTTCAGAAATGCTCTCTTTTCATTTCATCCTGTTTTCCAGCTGCACTGGCTTCTGGAATTTTTCTTCCAAATAGCTAATGAGTGACACCAACGGATAAATGCAGCCAAGGGGAGCTGCTATTTAAAGAAATCCTCCCATTTAAGGGAAGAATTGTTTGACGTGAATAATCAGCTCTTAATTGCGTGGTGTGTCAATATTTTAAAAGAATTATCTCATTAATGAGCTGCTGGGGTCAACCGTGACGCCTACTCTGGATCTGGATATTTGCCATTTCCAGCTGCCAGTAACTTAACCCAAAGAGTTTAATTAAATAGTCTCTGCCAGTGAGGAAGTGATGTACTGTTGGAAAGGTGAGAGGGCTACTCAGGAAACGTACGGCTACGATGCCAAAAGTGCAGGGTTTTCTTCAAAATGAGCAGCAGAGAGGCCTGGGGGATTTCAGGATGGCGTCACGGGGCGGTGGTCCAGGGGGAGGCTGGGCCGGGCAGGTGGAGGGAGGGAGGCAGGCACTCTTCAGACAGGACAGGGCGTGGAAGAGCACCAGGGGTCCCAGAGGGTGGGGACCAGCCTGCCAGGACGGGCAGAGGGAGTGGAGGTCAGGCCTCCGCTGCCCACCATCCAGGCCAACCTTCTGCGAGACTTCTTGGCTCTACAACGCTATCCCCTGCCTTAATCCACGGCCCCTCATGCTCAAGGCTCCCTCCTGCCACCTGCCAGGGCCCAGGTAGGACCGCCCATCACCAGGAAAATATGCTCTGGTGCTGCGGGCCCCAGGGAGGGGGGGGTCTCTCCCCCAGGCCCAGTGGGCGCCCCCAGGAGACAGACGCAGCCACCTCACCATCTCCTGCTCTGGCTCTTGGGCAGCCTCGTCAAGTTGCCTCCTTCCATCCCTGGTAATCAACACTTTTTATTTTTTAAAGCCACAGCACTGATGCAGACAGACCCTAGGGGACCAAGGACCCTTCACTGGTTCCCACTCTTGAAGGGCAGTGAGTGGGCTCATTAATTACCCACCTCTTTGCCAAGTCAAGGTCACAGCTACCCACCTCTTTCTGGGGCCCATGGGCTGGTGTCCATTGTTTCGCCAAGGCCTGCAAGGAGGAATGCAGTGATGGTTGCACAACAAGGTGAGTGGACTGCATGCCACTGAAATGTGTGCTTCAAAATGCACAGCAAAAGATACAACTCAAAAACTAAAGATTCCTCAAAAAGTGAAAGCTTATGCCACAGGCCCCAAGCACTCCTAGATATATAACCAACACAAAGGAAAGCAGAACACCGGCTACAGACACTCAGGGCAGCGTCATTCATCACAGCCAGACAGCGGTTAAACAACCCAAGGGCCCATTGACTGACACGTGGATAAACAAAATGTAGTCTATCCATACAAGGGAATATTATTCAGCCATAAAAAGGATGAAGTACTTGTTTACGCTACAACATGGATGAACCTTGAAAACATTATGCTAAGTGAAAGGAGCCCGTCACAGAAGTCCGCACGTTGTGTTAGTTCGTGCATCTGAAATGTCCAGAACAGAGACAAAGCAGGCGACTGGCTGGGTTGGGGACAGAGAGGAGAGAACAGGGAGTTAATGCACCCGGGTCTCCTCTTAGGGTAATGAAAATTCTGCAAACGGTTGCTTAACAGTGGATATAATTTTTTTAATTGAATTTATACTTTAAATGGATGTACTTTATGGCTTTAAATTATATTTAGTAAAGCTGTTTAAAAAAAAAAAGCCAAGAAGCATCTGATCCACAACGGCTTTCCCATTGAAGGCGCCTGGGCAGAACTGACAACTTCCACACACGTCCCATTGCTAAAGCAGCACTTTGTTCCATACATTTTCAATTCTGCTTTAAGTCAAAACTCCGCCACCTCTCCCCAAAATCAGTAATTATAGCTCTGGTTGCAGCTGGTAAGACGATCTCCACTCTATCTACACAAACCGCTCATTATATGTAAGAGTCATTTTACTTTGAGAGTTTCACGAATGTGAAATTAGCTGCTGTTTAATGCACCCTCCCTACACCCACTGCCTCGTCTTCTGCTGTTTCGTTAACACTGTGAATATGAGCTCGTTTCAATACACGGCTTAAATTTTCACAGTGACAGGGCACAGAATAATGAAACTGAGGAAGACTGCAGCATGTGCTGGTCTAAATGACATACTTCACTTAAGCTTCTGGCTCACACCGAGTAGGGGAAGGGTGCCCTCCACTCAGCGTCTGCGTACGGTCCAGGACCTCGGGGAAAACGGGACGGCTTTAACAGGGAATCCGATGAAAGTAAAAGATCATCTTGCAGCAAAAACCTGTGACCAAGCCTCCTGGCACTAGCACAGTATTTTCTAAGACCATCAAGGTGCACAAGCCGGGTGAATAAATCACCAGTGAGGCGGGGAAGAGACACGCCCAACCTGGGAAGCTGGAAGGAAAAACGCCTGGGAGGCAAATGTGGGGGGATCTTCCTGCACTGAGTGACCAGCCTTTTGTCTGCCCAGGCACCCCTGGCAGGTGAGTTCAGGCTGCCCTCCAGCTTTTACAAGCCCAGGGACAAATCCCTGCGGGCAGGTGCGTCCTCCCACGGATGCGTCCCCGGCGGCGCGGCAGCTCCAGAGAAGCCTCAGAAGATGGATGAGCCTTGGATGTGGCCGGGAGGGCGGCCCGGGCCCAGGACCCGGGAGCCTGCCTGCGCCAGCCCAGCAGTTACCAAAGGGGATCGGGCAAGCACTCACAAGCCTTAGCCTCAGAATTTCTGTACTTTGATGGGCTAATTTGTTCTCTTGGGGCTAAACCGCTGGCCGTGTGTGCAGTCCTACAAAGGGAGGCAGCCAGCGAAACGTCACGCAGGGAGTGGCTGAGCCGCTCTCCCAGGAGGGGGCACCGCGCACCTGCGGGCTCTTCAAAGATGGCTCTGTCCTCTCGTTTTCACCACCAAACTTACACCAAGCTTCTTCTCCAGGAGCTTCTTGAGGACATTTTCACCTGCAGGGAAGCGGTCCCAACAGGCTACACGTGAAGCAGGAGAGAATCAGGGCACGCTGGTGCCAGGAAGGAATCAGGAGATGATCTAAAACGTCCCAGCCCGGCCTCCCAGGACACCACCCTCGAGAGTCTTTGCTGGAATTTGTGTGGCACACGTACTGTTATTCAGAATATTGTTCCTTAAAGGAATCCACCTTTTCATAAATAATTTTTTAAAGAAAACTCTGTATTACCTTCATAAATGGAGCACCACCAGCAGCAATCTGAAATCAGATATTAAACTCAGCCCCATCACCGACGGGAGGGCCATCTGCTTCCTGCAGGGACCCCGATGGGTGAGCCCTCCGGGGAGTGAGCCCCAGAGTGTCATGTCTGTTTCTCCTAATATTCGTAAGAATTAACATACTGTTAAGGTAACAGTGTTGGTCTGTGCTCTCCCTGAAATCATCGCACATGCAGCATTCACACAGCACAACAGGGAAATAAGGGTCTCGTCCATGAGCTGGCAAACCACAGCCCGTGGCCCATTTTTGCACTGACCTCGAGTTTTGTGAAGTTGGTTGTTTTTTGTTTTTTGTGAAGATTATTATTTGACATGCATGGCCCCCAAAGCCTAAACTATTTGTTATCCAGCCCTTTTCAGCCCCGTTTGCTGAGCCCAGATCTCATCTATACCTTTAGCTACCTGTGAGGGGACCCAAGCCCAACTGCACTGACTGACCTAGAACCACAGCATGCAGGTCCTCGGGCTTCTAAGTAAATGAAGAAATTTTACCCAAGAGGCCATCAGTGAAATGCTTTCAGAATGGGCCTGAATCCAACCATTTCAACTTCACTGTAAGAGTTGTTTCATCCAAAGCAAACGAGGGGCGGGGTGGTGCGGAAGCTGCACAAGTCCTCCACCTCATCTCAGGCCTCCTCTGCCCTTGGCCACTCCCCCCCTCCCACCAGGCTGGGCTCACCTGGGTGCCTCCTCACCGATTCGCGCACTGGGGGCGGGGAGGACGGAGGCCCCTCTGTGGGAAGATCACCCTCATTACCCCAGGCTGCTAGCACCACCAGACCACCCGGACCCCCTGCCCCGCCTCTGTAGGCAGCTGTTTTCTTAAACTCACCTCTGATTACCCCATTTGAGAGGGCTCTGTTCCCTGCAGGGGCCCTGATGGCTACAGCCTTACATCATAAGTAAGCTCTGGATGTTTGCAGCTGCTGCTGCCATCTCAGAATCAGCAGTCCAGGCCCACCCCACAGACAACACCTCTATGATGCGGCCGCACAGCTGGACGGGGCTTTGAACCATCTGGTGGTCCCTCTTGCCTGTAGAGTGGGCAACACCAGACACACCTGACTCTCAAAAATGCCCAGAGATTTTAGTATTTTATTATAACAACACATTGCATTATAAAAAGATATTTTTTAAAAATCTTCAATTTAATAAAATCTTAGCAGCTCGTGTGTGACAGACAAGATACTGGGTCTTGCACGTGCATAAAAATCAACAATCAATCATCACTTTATTAACGAGGCGCCCGAGCCTCAGAGATCCTCCGTGGTGCTCCCAGGGCCTAATCGGCCAGCATGGGAGTCGCCAGCCCCAGAGACCCACCTGGGGTCACCTGTGCGGCTGACCGAGTCCCCCAGTAACCACAGCACAGCCACCATCTGGCCGTCCACAGAAGTCCCGTTCACATTACACAAATTAGGTCAAAAGAAAGAAAAGGTCAGGACTGGGGCGAGGCGGAGGGAGGAGAGAGGAAGTTTTCTGACATAAGACGGAAGCTCCCTCACAGCCACAGCTGCACAGCTGCGCCACCTGGATCGGCCCACAGAGTGGAAGCGCCTCGCAGCCCCTGCCTGAGGGGCACCCCTGGACAGGTGCATCACGGTGTTTTCACGGCACAAAACGAAATGGAGGACAGCCTCAGGATGAAAAGACCGCCAGGGCTCTGGGCACGCGGGCAGGGCTGGGGCAGCTTCCTTACTGATCTGCTGAGCCGAGCGCACGTGGGATGGGAACACTTCCTCCTACAGCCCAGTTTGCATCTGCTCGCTGACCAGAGGGATCAGAAGGCCGGCTCCGCCACCCGCCATGCTGGGCGAGGGCGGGCAAACAGCCTACCCGGCTTTAAGGGGTTAAGATGCCAGCCTCACTCACCTCCCCTACAGTGCCCACCCCATCCCCGCCTGCTCCCCTGCTGGAGATCTGGGAGCAGAGAAGCAAATGGAGGTTAAAACCTCAGAGAAAACTGGATTCAAAATGTGGGGGGCAAGTGACTTCCGTCCCTGGGTCCCCCTTCCCCCTCACCGCAGGGGGAGGTTCAGATGGACAAACAGGAGCAGGCACGAGGGGCTGCTGGCACAGAGTGAGCGCTATGCATTCACTGCGCCTGCTCTTAGCTTCTCATCTGTCAGAGATCTGACTAATAACCAGCCCGGGAAGCACCGCGGAGGCTAAGCAGGCAGCCCGCACACGGACTGCAGTTACTACAGGAAGGGGCCCTAGCTGAAAAGCACTGTGCAAATATGTGGCTTAAAAAGTAAAAATAAGTTCCTCGTTTGGTTTATCTCCATCTCTACTAATTCAGATGGTTGAAGGTTTGGAGAGCTGCTGTCTTGAGATATTTAAGTTGACTTGAAACTATTAAAAATATAAATGTTATGTATAAAATACATGAAAAAATATATAAATACAAACATTATAATTGAGACTGAGGTTTTAACCACTGATTTCTATTTTTACTAAATACCGTGGTTTCTGGGCCGAAGTCGCCCACGATGTGCGTGTCAGGGGCTGGCGGGGACCACGGCCGTGGAGGCTCCGCACTATCCAGGGGCCGGCACTGCTCTGGGCGCCTCCTGCACAAGTGAGTGGGTCCCAAGGTGGGGTCGTGGGTCACCCCCGACGACGCCCCTGACTCAGGGGCCCTTCATCTGTTTCGCTCTCGTGCCAACTTTGGATGTTTAGCTCTCGTTCAGGAAGCGAGATGCTGCTTTACCTGCTCTTGGTGGGGCGGCCGCCCTGACCTCCGCTGTGAACTCGGCAGAAAACTCGTGCCCAGTTGAGAGGCCACTTTCCACCCTCTAGGAAGCCTGGACGCTCACAAAGCCCAGTTATTTGTTTTACCAAACTGTATATACATTGATTGGAAGTGTTTGTTTTCCGTGTCCCACTCTACGTCTCTAAAGACAAATGATTAAAGAATACTTTCAAGGGCATTTTCTTCCGCTCATCCCTTCCAGCCTATTACACCAAGCGGCCCCACTTCCTGCCTTTTAACTTACATTTCTGTCAGCGTATCATCCACTCTTCTTTGTTGACCTTTACGTGTACAAGGCTGCTTCAAAACCCTTCTTCAAAGGAAAGGTCGGAGTGAAATGTCACCGGGAAGGATGCCAGCCGGCCAGGGGCTGGGGCGCCCTTCCCAGAGCTGAGCCCACCTGTGGGGTGGGGGTGGGGGGTGACACAGGCACCAGAGGCAGGAGGGAGGGTCTGCAGCCAGACCACCTGACCTACCCTGGTCACCACCACACCCAGTGAAGCCCAGCCCACCAGCCCGGGCCTCCCTGCGCCCTGCATCTGAGAGCTGCTTGTGGAGTGTTCACCGCACACACACACTGTTAGGAACTGCAGGTGACAGAAGAAAGTTCTGTGGTCCCTGCCCGAGAGGGACTTGTAATTTAACAAGGAAGAAAAACTAAATATTAAAAAAAAACACGTAGGAGGGTTTCCAAAAGAGGGAGGATTGGGAAGCTGAACAAAACCACTAAGATTACTGCATTTGGACAATGGGACGAGACAGGAAAGAAGACGGATGTGACAGGGGGAAGGAAGGATGGACAGGATACAATAAATTACTGAAGATCAGAGGCAAGAGATGGGAATGAGTCAAAGGTAAGCTTAACATCTCAAGCCTGGGTGACTGGGAGACTGAGGATTCATAAAGAGGCAATGTCAAGAAAAACAATTTGGGCAGAGAAATCTAAATTTGGGTGTGGAAGTCCTGAGTTCAAGGTGAGGGTGAGACCCAAGTAAGACGCTGTGACCTGCTGATCTGACTCCATCATTCACTCTCCGCTCTGGTTTATAAAATACCAAGTGATGAAAGGTACATAAAAGAAGTGAATTAGCCAATACAGGAGATCAGTGCTGGTTCAAGCTCGTGAACCAGCGAACCAACCATACCAGCTAGAAGTAACACACACCCACCGGCAGAAGCCAGCAGAATATGCTAAAAACTCAAATCTGCAAAATTTGATCTAGAAAAATCAGCTTGAGAGGAATAAAAGGCACAAAGAAGGAGTGGCAGAAGCTAAAGTCACCGGAATCTGTTATGGATAACTGGCTGGTACATGCAGAAACCTTTCTTGGAAATCTGAATGGAATATAATTTACCCTGATGAGAATAACTTCAAGAAATGCAAAATTTAAACAGTCTATCTGGGCTCTAAAAACTTAATTAATGACTTAAACTGAAGTTCACTTGGGGAAATATTTCCATCCAAAATTCATCTGTGATGATCTTTCTGATTAAAAACTTATATTCACAGAGTCAAAATATCCTCAGGTGAAACAGTGTGTCAAAATGTCCTTTGTTGGGCGGAACACACGGAGGTGCCCGGCACACAGCTGGGTGGGTGAGCATCTGAAGCCAAGCCTCCAGCAGAGGCTGACGCGGGGATCAATGCTGACAGAGGTCAGTGCGGACAGGGGTCCGTGCTGATGGGGAGGGAGCTCCCAGGAGGGAGGACGTCTGCTAAGACACCTGTGGGGAACAGCCTCATTCTTAAAAGTCCAAGGGGGGAGCATCACTCTAAGGAAGGGGAAAGAGCAACTTTAAAAATGAGTCCAAAAGCAGACGGACTTCTCCACATGTCTCCCCGAGGCCCACGTCCTCACCTCTCCAAGTGAGCCAGGAGCCAAAACAAGGCCAGACCCAACACAGGACGGTCACGTGAACGACACGTGATGGTTTGGTAGAAGTGGGTTCCAAGCGTAACATAATTATGTTCCAAATACTGCCAACAAATATTTTTTAGTGTAAAACGTTATACTAAGAAAGTATCCACTGCTTATCTACAATTCAAATTTAACTGCATGTCCAAATTCGGCTGGGCATCCATCGGGGTTTGTGTTTGCTCAGGCTGGTAACCTGACCTGGGTGTCCCACCCCACACCCTCTGGCCCCCGACCATCAGCAGCCAAGGCCTTTCTGCAGCCCGAGTGGCAAGTAGAGACCCCCTCACGTCCTGTGCCTGGAGAAGGCTCCTGCCACAGACCAGGAAAAGGGGAGAGTCTGGGGGGAAAGAGACCGGCCAAGCGTGTGAAATATTTCAGAGAGACGACGGGGGTGGGGCTGACAACAGAGTCCTGGAACCGTGTCATTAGAAGGAAACTGTCCAAAAGTGAGCAATTTTAGGAGGAGCTCTGTTCTCAGAGGGATGAAAATAGGTGCTGAGTCTGATGCTTGAGTCGGCTTCACCATAAAGAAGTGGGTTCCCGGCCCAGGCCTGCGGGGAACCGCACGGAACACACCCCGAAGGCCAGCACTCTGGGAACGCCGGCTGGCGCGTGTGGGCACCAGCCACTGCCTGCCTGCTGAACAAACGAATGAATGAATGAGTCCCGTACTTCTCAAAGGGCTTGCTTTGAAATCTGAAATCTTACACAAATCATTGAAAATCAAAGTCTGGGGTGAAGCTGCCGTTCCCCGGCACTCCCCACGGCAGCTACCGCTATTTGGTCTCTACCCAGTTTGTGGGCTGAGGATTATTTGCAGTACGAATCACAGGCGTCCGGGCTGGGCCTAAACCAAACTAATGAACACAAACACCTGCTCTTCCACGCGATAAAGCACGTGTTAAGATTCACACGCATAAAGCAGAAGAGAAAGTCCACCACCTCCCAAACGAAAGCCAATCGACTTCCGAACGCATTCTTTCCTGTGCCCGTTTATGTAACTGCTGTAGCTGGTCTTTAGTTACAGGAGCGCTTAATCAAACAAACATCTGAGAACACCAGAGTTTTCTTATTTATACATAAAAGTATGGTTCAGGCCTGCGCCAGTTTCCCTTGCCCTGTGCTGGAAGAGATCCCAAGGACACCTTATCAAAACAATAAACTTCAAAAAGAGAAGACGACTTACGTTTTTAAAAAGAGAGTACTGTATGCTGCTTCTAATTTAGGATAATTCCCAGCATATTTTGAATTTTTATAAAGAATCCTTTATTTGCTTTGCTACTGTGAACTTCCCGTTCTGCATTCAAAGGCCCTCTAATTTAGAATTTACAAACACACTGAGCCTGGACAAGTGAAATTGGTGTTGGGCTTCTGCATACGCCATCCTTGGCATCAAACATGCCCCATGCATCTGCTGCTAAAGGTTTGGGTGTAAAAGCGAGTTTAACGTACAAATTAAATGAAAGGTTTTTCATACCAATTCCTGAAAAATTTAAATTCAAATGGAGTCTATGTTCTTAGTACCCCTTTTTTCACACTTGGCCCAAAGGAATACAGCTCTGTCCTCACGTGGGGGGGGGGCGCTGGTGCCAGCTCTGGTCACCTGTCACTGTCCTGCATGGAAGGACCTATCAGCCCACAGCTGCCCATTCAGAGCTGGAGATGCACTTTTATTATTCATTTCCACCAAACATCATCAATGCTTCATGTTGCTGAGTGCTCCTGCGAACAAGAGCAAAAACTCGTAGGACTGGCAGCGTCAAGGAATAGAATGCTTTCTGCAGGTGGAAAGAACCACACCACTATCTCAGACGAGACTGAGCAACGTTCTAACAGCAGGGAGTCAGTTACCCAACCGACACAGCTTTAACCTCGAGGGTCAGTCACTGCACTGCATCACTGTTTCTTGGGGTCCCAAATTCTCCCCACTTTCTAAAGGCTGACACCAATCCCAATCTCAGATCAGACCTATATGCTTCGTGGGGCTACAGATATGTGAGTTGGAAAGGAGCGGATCCGGCCACTGCTGCACCTGTGTGGATGGCCTTACCTGCTCTGCTGAGGAGTCTGGTCACATGAGGGTACTGTGGTCTTTCCAGACAACAAATTCACCATCTCTATCGATGTCAGAAAGTAAACAGGAGGATGAGAAGGGCAGACAGAGGGAACGTGCAGCCTGTACTCAAAGCTCGGGTCAGCCACCCTCCTTGGTCCCCAGACTGCCCCGCAGGTGGGGTCCATCTGAAGGATGCAGGTCCCTTGGCTGGAACCCAGGTCTGTCTGACACCAAAACTCACACTCCTCCCGCTGCCCATCCAGGCGGCTCTCCGTCAGAAGAGCCCTCGCCCTGGCTGCTTACCTCTCCACTGCTGACTTTATTATTCACCTGAAGTTAAATGCCAATATGAAACTTAATGAATTATCAAAAGAAAGACACAAGGTCATCTCTAGAATTCAAATAAAACTCTGTACATGATGTGGTCTTCTGTTCCTGGGGCCTGACGTGGCTGAGGGCACAGTGAACTTGACAGTCAGATGGGGAGGCAGGTCCCCTACCCGGGGCCTCTTCTCGGTGCCACCCTGTCTCTGGGGCTGACTTTGCTCCCGTCAGCAGCCTGGTGACCTGGCTGGACTCCAGCTCTGATCCCATCCTCCCCCCAAGCTGGGCAGGGTGAGCCTGAGCAGAGCACCTAGCTGATGGGCTCCCACAAGCTGAACGCACGAGCCAGCTCCCAGCACCTTGCCAGAGCAGCCAGAGAAGCGAGCACGGGGCTGTGAGCGCAGGGCAGCAGACCCGGTGGAGAACATCCTTGCGAGAGCAGGAGATTCCTCCAGGACCTGGTTCCAAGAGGGGGCTCCTAATTCAAACGAGAGGCCTGTGCCTGTCGCGGGGCCACAACTCACTTTCCAAGGACCATGGAATGTGAACAAGACAACTCGGGTGGGCGCCTTGGGCACCAAGCTTGCCTTGCTCCCCCTCTGAAACGCCACACAGTCCGGATTTGGAGAGCCAAGAATGTAAGAAACTGAATCTCGGTTAAACTTGGTCTACTCTGGCCGAGAGTCCTGTTTTTGGAGAAGCTGACAAAGCACGCTTTGTACGTAGGCACGTCCCATGATAGCATTTCCAAGATTCATGATAAACCCCAATCCCCCGCAAACCCCACCTCCAGCTCCCACGTGCCAGCCGACTGCGGATAACGACCTCCTGCTTTGTCCACTCCCCCTTCCGCCTCTGCCCCTCTGTTCCTGCCAGTGGCCAGCTGTGGGAAGCACTGCACGCCTGTTCTTTGTGCTGAGACATCTGGCAGTGCTGACCTGTCGGGGGCCAGCTGACCCTGCAGCTGGCCGGTAAATCCGTGGCTCGCCTCGCCGTGGCCTGCAGGAGTTTTAAGCTCAGGTCACATCTCTTTCTTTCTGATGGTACCTCTGGACTGGGCAGTCCTGGATCTTTCGCTCAGCCCTCTCATGAGCTCTCCTCCATCTCCAAACAAAAGCCGAGGCTTCTTTGGTATTTGCAGACTAGAAATTTCCCCTCTCCTGTAATACAACCCTTATTGGATTTCTGTCCAGAGAGCAGATATTTAAGACATCTGAACTTAGCTCTACAATTGAAGTCTTTTTTTTTTGCAGATTTGACTGTTTGCCATCCTTTGTCCTCCTTTGACCCTTACGTGAACTTGGTGCGCACTACCCAATACAAGGGCGTGCTATTTTTATATACACACATCTGTACAACCACACAGGAAAGCTGTCATCGCCGATCCTGCCCACTAAGGCAAATCCAAAGGACCTCGGGCAGAAAGCTCTTGAGAAGGTACTTGAAGCTGAGGCCCAGGAACAGCAATGGGGGTCCCAGTGTCTGTTTCCTGGCTGGTTTACCCCAGACGCAGCCAAGGCTGAGGGGCCACTGCAGAGGGAAGGCCGCCGGGATGCGGAGAGAAATGTAAGTCCGGGACCATCGGGTCTGGTCTGCTATTTCCTCCTGGAAGGCAGGTGTTCCGTCCACCCTGAGGCCCCATCCTTGCTGGAGAAGCAGTGACCCCTCCACGTCCCCCGCACCGGCTCCCTGTCACAGCCCGTCAAAAGCAGTGAACTTTAAAGAGCAAGGAAGGTCCCCTCTGTCGTTCTCACACATTTGATACCACCTTTGTCTTTATCCCCGTATGTCTCCCAGAGGAGACGGGGGAGAAGCAGAAACAGGAACGCTGTGAAGGATTTTCCAAAAGAAATGCTTCCGGCAGAAGACAGCTCTTTCTAGAATCCCAGCCCAGAGCTTCAGCTGGCCTGCTCCATCCTCATTCAAGTTGGGTGGGGTGACGCGGGCAAGCTTGCTTTCTTTCTCCTTTGATGGGGCCTGGATACGTTTTGTGTATGGCTGCCCGGTCCTTTTAAAAAATAACCTCTCTCAAGCTTCCTCCTTGGTGGGATAGTTTGGGACTGAAACTTCTCATGACCTATCCTGACATTCCAAAACCTCTGCAGGAGACTCCCCCCCACCCAGCAGGACACGGCTGCCCCCTTCGGAGGCCCTTGCCCTTGCCCACGGGCGAGCACCACGGCGCTGCGTCACACCGTGATACCCACGGTCCAAGGCTGCTCACTCCTTCCGGGGGTGCGCTGGGGAAACACTGTTCTGACCAGCACTGGCTGTTCGGGAGTACTCCGAGGAGGGCGTGCAAGTCTGGTGGACCATGTGGATGCTGGTTACCTGGTGTCTTTGTTTTTGTTTTTTTTTTTTTTTATAAGAGCCACTCTGCTCCTTCCAGATGCACATGTCAATGTTTCTGGGCTCACAGAGGCAAAGTGACACTCTTGAATCTGGATCTTTGTCAGCGTTCTAACACCAGACCTTCTGCTTTCTACCTCATCAGGTTCATCCTGTTCTCGCTCACTCCCACTTTTACAGTTTGGACATCAAACTGCTGCTCAGAGATTTAGTGGCTCCATAATCATGGATCGTCACCCCTTTCCTGCTCAGGGCTGGAACCCCCAAAGTGAGGACCCTAATCCAATCTCTCCCAAATCCAGAAGCAGGAAGCGCGGCCCTAAGGGCTCAGTCCTGCTCAGGGTCACTCTGTCTCTGGACTTCCAGCCAGGCTAACTGAGGGGGCGGCAGGCCTGGGGGCACCTGGAAGGGAGGGTGTGATGAGTCCCTGGGGGGACCTCAGCGCTGGGCAGCAGGGGACAAACGACTCCAGCCCTTGCCCCCTTCCAGCAAGCCCCAGCTTCCCTCATGTCACCACCTCTCACTCCCAGCACATTCATAAACACTCCTCCCCGTCACGTTCAGACGACCCCCCAGCACGCGGGGAGCTCCTGACTTGCGCTGGATGGCGTAACCGCCTCCTTTACAGACATTCTTCACACCTTAAACCAGGTCTTAATTTCCCCACTGGCTGCTTTGCTGAACTATCAAGACACATCCCTTAGGCTGATGGATTTTTCCCTCTCTGCCAAGGTGATGAGTGTGAAAATGCTAACGCACTGCTCATCCTAACACCTGATGAGACAAAAAAATGTGCAAGCTTCTAGAGACAGAGAAGTATAAGAAAAATGATTGTAAGGCAGCCTCTACCTTCCTGTACAGGGCGCCATGAATTCAGTCTGATTTTCCTCCAAGAAACAAGGCCTTGGCGGGATTTCATACAGCAGTACAGGCAGGATGCAAAATGCAGAAGCCACCAAAGGCTACAGATTCACGGGCAGGGGCCAGCACCCCCCGCCCCCCTCACCCTGACCCCGCCATCACTGCCGCCGTCCGGGAAGGCCCTGTCTCGGCTCGCAGGTTTTACAGAAGTCATCATAAGTCCTAACTTTTTTTTATACCACCCTCAACAACTCCCAAATTTTAAAGAAAAAAGTAAATGATGTTTTTATACACTATTTAACAGAAAGCCTTCTTTGTTTTTTTTAACAGAAGAACTTCTGATGAGCATGTGAATGAATGAACCAGATACTACAGCAAAAATAAAAATCAAGTCAACTAAATGTAGTGACTCTCCATTCTCATCGTTTCTCCCCTCTGTATTTCCCTCGTGAGAAGGAACATTTAGATCAAGAAATTTCGGAGAGCTTCCAGGCACTTCCACAGCATCTGCAGTGAAATGTGGGGAAACAGGACCACTTCAAAGCTTTTTGAGAAACTGATCTGCTTTGCTGTCACTCTTACCTTAAATTTCCCAATGCAAATATGTGCACTAGGCAGGAAGCCTCCACCTGGATGACAGTCAAATGCAGCCAAGTGTCCCCTGACTATTCAAAGGCAAGTGGCCGAGGCCACGCCTCTGGGGTGCGCGAGGCAGGTGGACCCACACCCGAGCACCCGAGATTTCCTTGGAACCAAAGTGAACCACAAGGGGGGTTCAAACACCTGCATGCCCTCACAAACCCACGCCCTCCTGTGCCAGGTGGCATCCTGGTTTAAGGTCTTCCGGGCAGGGAGCCGTGGCACTGCCAGGCCCCGTCCCTCTGCACAGCCCCCCCTTAATTAAAGGCTCTGACACCCCGTCTTCTGTCAAGAACATCCTGACTGAAAGAGAACAAGCAGCAGCCTCTCATAGCCCAGCTCGCTTCACTCTGCGCAAAGTCACAGCCTGGGCCCCTGCGCCTCCGAACCCTCCAGAGGCCGAGGCTTAACCCTTGCCCCGCCGACCCTAATTAGAGCCCGCATTCCTTCACCACCAGGCAACGTTCTCAACTAGTTTTACACGTTGAACCCTCAGCACAGCCTCCGAGTCGGGACTGTTCTTTCCCACTTTCACAAGCGGGGGAACAGAGGCAAGGAGCTGCAGGTGGCGGTGCCTGGGGGCACTGAAGTGGAGCCCGGGTGGGGGCGCGGAGTCCTGCCCCTTCCGGCTGCTATCTCTGCTCCTCCTGCTTCTCCGGCGGGGGCTCCACCTCTGCACCCTCTCACCACTTCCCATCTGCACTCGGTGGCGGCGGGTGGCGGGTGGCGGGCAGATAACCCAGTCCCGCCCGTCCCAGCCCCGGGGCACCCAAGTCAACGCCTTGGGACAGCAAGACATCTCTGGGCATCTACTCAACACCAGGCACTGCTCCCGGTCCCAGAGCCGCAAAGGTGACTACACTCGGGCCCGGCCTCGGGTCTCCTTGATGAGGTCCGGTTCCAGCAGCTTATAGATGCCGGCTACTCAGAGAACCTGGAAGCTGGTTAGAAACTGTCCCCAGACCTTCACACACAGACCTGAGGGGCAAGGAGCTCCCGGGCGGGCAGGGGGATCTGTGTGCCCGCACCTGTATCGATGGTCTAGACCCCTGAGGTCTGACTTTAGGATGTGAAAGGCACCATTACATCATGCAAACGTCACTTACACAAAAGTATTCCTCTTCTCCATCCTAACCCCCTGCTCCATCTGCCTGTCTGTCTCACCTGCATGCGTGGACCTACCTAGATGGTTTTCAGGTGTTAACGGAGGGGTGACAGCAATAACCAAGAAGTGACATGCACAGCACAACAGAAACGGCTCCTGTTTTGTGTGCTACGTTTCCAGAAACAAAATACAACACAGTCTTGCCCTTAGGTTTACGTTTTTATTTTTATTAGTGGGGGAACAGAGCCAGCAGCCCCCAGGAAGCTCCAAATCTCCCACCAATCTAGAGGCTCCCCAGGGCGATTCAGCACGAACTCCCATGCAGATCCACTCCCATGCAGATCCTCGAGGCAGGCAGGTTAGCAGGCCGCCTCGAGCAACAGGAAAGTGCTTCCATTCGCGGGAGGTGTGTTCCCAGACTCACCGCCCGAGAAATTTAAGGTGGCCAAGCCCTCGCTGTGACTCACCAGACCACAGACCTGACAGTCTTTCGGTAATTAGGCTTTAATCCCAGCACAAATTACACCTGATAATTTTCCAAAATTCTGATGGCATCAAACTCTGAGACTAGCTAGACGGCCTTCCCAGTGCAATACAGACTATTCAAAGAATTAATGAATGTTTTTGCCCAATATCTCCCAAGTTTGCCCTCTAGGGAGAAAGAAATGTCTTCCAACAAAGGTTAAAAACAAACTAACAAAAAACCAAACTAGCTGCTAGAAATTTGAGGTTATAGATTTATGGGGGATACGTTATACAATTACAATTGCAGATTATCCCCAATTTCACATAATATCAACATAGACAACAGCATAAAATCAGGTTCATGAGGATTCTTCTTACATACTAACATTTGGTAACATTTGTAACTTATAGAGGAATGTTTAAAAGACTAAATTAAGTACTCTGAATTCTTACAATAAATGTATTGAGAAGCGTAGTAAATAAGCCACGAGAAACTAGGACAGGCATTTGTACATTGTTTCAATGAGCTCCACAATGTATCTTGTTCTAGTTTTGTTGTCACTGTGCTCTTGTGCCACAGAATCAACTCCCCTGATTTACTATTGTTTTAAGAATTATATACACAGACTTGTCACTTAAAGAATATTTATTTTCTAAGCAAAAAAAAAAAAAAACCACTTCTCAAACGAGACTTAAACTTACATAAAATCCAGTCAACCTCTTCAAGGAGAACTATTTAACGGTATGATTGCTACATCTAATATTATATTTTCAACACCCCATTCAATTTTGACCCACCAGACCCGAGAGTCCAAAAATTAATATTTCTATTAATATCAATAAAAACGTGTACTTTCTCCCCCTTCATCCCACAAATCCTCAACTCCAAAAGAGAAGGCTCACCTTTCAGATGGATTCTTCCTTAAATCACACCAAATAAAATAAACTCAAAAAGAGTCAAAGCACTGAAATTAACAAATGTTTGGGCCATCTCTGAAAAAAATCCCACACAGCCTGACCTGGCCACATTCAAAACACCAGGTGTGAGGTCAGCTCAGGACAGAGCTGCCCAGGTTTGCATCAGCAGCAAACCACACCGGGAATCACACAGATCCTGCCTTGTGCCCCTTTGCCTTCTTGGGACTCAGCACAGAATAATGTCCACTTCAGCCAGAAACCCTCCACTCACCACAAAAAGAAACCTCTACCCTCCGGCTGTCTTTGTCCAAACCGGTGTGGACAGGGGTAACTCCCACACCCTGGCCTAGTGAATGTTAAGATTCAGCACACCAAGGAGGAGGGGAAGGTGGGCCTGCAGGCCAACACGCCCAAGCCCACCTGTGTTTGCAAATGGCAGGCCGCCCCCGGGACTTTCTGTAACGCAACAGGAAAGAGTAACAATTATCAGCCTGCACTCGCAGGTACAAGAATGAGTTTCATTCAATCTGTATATAAACAGTGCACCTGATCAAAGTGTCAGTATATTTATTGTAGACTGAAGCCAGACGCCTGGCAGCCGCCACCCTCAGGAGAGCCAGGGCGTGGGCACCAGCAGCCCTGCCCCAGCACAGCCCGAACACAGCCACCCCAAGGAGCTTCCAGAACCCCGTGCGGATGCGGCCCTGACACCTGAGTCCTGCGTCCTTCCGAAGGAGGAACAAAAACGATCTCCCCGGGAGAGGTCCGGGCTGCTGTAACACGGGATCACTGAAACCCGGCCTGTTTTCAAACTAACCTATATTTTGGGTAAGGATGAGATGCTGCATTTCTAAAGAATTTTAAAAATCAGAAACAGGGCGATGTACAGCCTCCTGGTACATGCTTAGCAGTGCTGATGGTCAAAGATGAGAAATCCTAAGCAAATCAGGCAAAAATTCTCAACAACAGGGGAGGTCAAGCTGGCGCAATGGTACACCAGCCAGAGTAGGTGAGAAGTTGTCACCTTACCCCACCGTGAGGGTGCCTAGTAACCAGCCCAGGAAAAGCTTCTTAACATCCCAATACCCTAATTTCAACATGACCGGATTATTCCAAAAATAGAAACATCAGAGTCACGCATTCGCAGTATGCTTTACACCAAAGTACAAAACGGGGCACGTGTTCATACAAAAAAAAAAAAAAAAACCAACCAAACAAACAAAAAAAACCCCAAACTGAGATGCCAGGGCAGAATTACAACAAAAATGTAAAATAACTCATTGTTCTGTGCACTTCCCAGAATTATGCTATTTAGCTCACATTCTCCCTTTAGAATATACTGCCTTTCACTAACTACAAAAACATTCATTCAACAAGTATCTGCTGAGCACTAGTTCAGGTGTTACACACCCAGCAGTGAACAAAACAAAGCCTGATTTTAACATGTGCAAACACATGCACCTCATTAAGATAACACAGAATGTGGAAAATTGCCTCCAGATCTTTTTCACTTTTACCAGCAAAGTTTTTCCCATAATCAAATGTTCCTTGAAAACATCCCTTTTATTGGCTATATAATATTCTACCACGGATGGTGTCATCACTTATCAAAAGGTTTTTCTACATGCTCAACCACCACCAGATAAAAACACAAAGGAGGGACACCGTTAAACACAGAATGTTAGACTCAGATTCAGGACCATAAAGAGGGGAAAAGGAAGACACAACCTTACCGTGGATCACAGACCCCGGGCCGTGGACAGGAGCACAGTCACACCCTCCCCGTGGGCCACGTTAAGGCCTCATTTGTGAATCTCCCTTTATAAGCCCCACTCCCTCTTTGATCCAAGAGAACATTGTCTGCACAGAACAATACGTTTTCATTTCAATTTCCCTTCTTTTCAGGAAAGGAAATGTTTGCACTTCAAAGGGTTTCTTTGAAGAGCAGCCTCCAGTCCTGGCCTGGCCAGGTTAGGGGTTCCGTGGCCCCAGCAGGGTGCGCAGAGCCTGGGCGGCTGCCCACGGTGGTCCCTCCCCGGGCCAGCTCCTTCAAGGAGAAGGTCTGGTGCAGGAGAAGAAAAAACAAACACATGGAAAAATACTTGGGGCTTTTGATCATGACCTTCAGAGGCCCCTTTCCACATACGGCGTAGATTTCACAGCTCAGGGAAACTGAGGTACAAACGATGGGGTTCCATGGACAACGTAGTCACAAAACCGGTCCAGGAACCAGCCGCCCTCGGTGAAGACCCCATCCAGGCCAGGAGATAATGCAGCCCCTCAGATGCTGCTGGTGATGACAAGGGGGACGGTGGCTTTGAGAAGTGAAACTCGTAAGCAAGGTCCACACGCTTCATGCCACAGGCTGAAACCTTCCCTCGGGAACTTGTGGGCAGCGCAGTCGCTAATAAGAAGCAAACTTCACAGCTTAGAATTCCTCTTCCTTTCCCCACTGGCCCACCCGTAGGGGCCCAGAGGTTCCACAGCCTGTGAAACAACCACGAGCTGGTCTCCAAGGGGCTGGGGCCTTTCTCCCCATCAGGGCCCAGGCCCATCCCTACCCTCCACTTAGTCTAGGAAGCCCGGGGTATATGTCAGACAAGAGAGGACCTGCAACACTTCTTTTCAAGTCCTGAACAAGTTCTGGGTGGATCTCCACCCTTCCCCACCCTGAGGGGTTAAGTTCGCCAGCTCAAGTGGGCAAGCGCCCAGGCGGTGGGCAGGGGCGGAAAGCCGTCCAGACAGGGCGCCCGCCTCTCCCGCCGCCCGGGGCCTCGCTAGGAGCTCCCGCCCTGCGGGCTCCGGGCGGGTCTGGGGGGCCCCGTCACCACCCCCTGCAGCCCTCCAAGCTGACGGGGGCCCCCCAGACCCACCCTGAGGGGGCGCAGGAATTACAGGTGGTATTTATTTCCTCCTTCTTTTCCTTTTCTGTACTTTCCAAATTTTTCACGATGCATATTCTTTTAGAAACATTTTTTCTTAAAGAGGCTTCTGAGATAGAAAACTGGACCCCCCCCAAAAAAAATGCACATATAGGTAAAGGACATCATTTGGACAACTGTAAGTTGAATATGGACTGTGGACTGGAATACAATGTCGTATCAATGTTAAATTCCCTGATTTTGAGGTCATGCTGCGGTCACATAAGAGAATGTCCTTATTCTTTGGACACACACCGAAGCACGCGGGGCATATCAAAGGGCTTCATGTCTTCCACTCACTCTCAAATGGTTGAGGAACAAAACGTGTGGATATGTGTGTAGACAGATGAACTGACTGTCAGAAAGAACCGAAGGAGCAGAATGTAAACAGCTGGTAATTTGAGAAAATTGAGGAGCTCCTTGTAACTCCTGCAACTTTACTTTCCACGGGAAGGAAGAAAGGAGGTGAAGATGAAAGAAGAAAGGCAGGAAGGGGGGTACACTGGTCAGTACCCACGGCCTCACTGAGAGGCCAAGGCCACGGCCGCAGGCGCCCTGCCTGCGCGCAATCTCTCCTGGGGAGACGGGTCTCGCCGCTATGCAGGCTCAGACAGTGGCCCCCAAGGTTTCTGAGCGTGTCAAAGAAGCATCTTCCAAGGCAGGAGACCCCTCCCCACCTCCTCACACTACAGACATCAGCAAAGCAAGATCAGGGGCAGGACCCTGCCTCTGGCCTTGAGGAGGAGGGGTACCAGGAAGGGAGCCACTGTTCCCCAGAGGCCAGTTCCCACAAGACCCCCTGCAAAGGCTCCTCCCCCCACTGGGGGTGGAGGTGGAGGTGGAGGAGGTGGAGCGCAGAGATGACAGACGCAGATAAATGAAACAGGGCTCCCCTGCGGCCCAGGCAGGAAGTTCCACGTCCAGCCGTCCAGCCGGCTCCGGTGATGCGGATGCCAAACTACTGACCCAGAAAGAACGCAGCCCACGCTCGGTCACACACACCATTTCCAGTTCAGGCCACCGGCCAGCACAGCTGTCCCAGGGACACCAGAGCTCCAGTTGTGCCCGGAGCCCAGGGCTGTGCTGCCAGGGCCCAGAGAGAAAAAGATGTGCGTTCAAAAGAATCAGAGCAAAAGGGGAAAAAGAGCTGGGTGCTGTCCAGCGGTGGACGGCCGGCTCCCGCACGTCTAGGGCTTGCTCAGAACAAAGAGCGGTGAGGGGCCCCGCATCTTCAGGCCTGTGTGCTCGGCTCAGGGCCTGGCGCGCCCCGGGCACATGGAACACGGCCCCAGTAGTGGCCAGAGCCCCGGGTGCAGTCCACAGCCCTAAGCACCCCTGGTGTTGGGACTCAGGAGCCAGACCTCTGGGTGCAAATCCTCGTTCTGCCACTTACTCCCGACCCCTGCTCCCCACCCCCCAGCAACTTGTGTCACTCCTCAGCGCCTCCATCACCCCTTCGGCCAAACAGCAGTACTAACCTGAACGGGCGGCCGTGAGGGTGAAATGAAAACACAGACAGTGCCGAGCACGTGGTGAGTACTACCAAGTGCCTGTGAGCCTGGACTTTACTCAGCCCCAGGGCCTCTCCCTTCCTTCCTACTTGGTGTAAGAGACTTTGGCTAATGGTAATCAGTAGGCCGATAAGAAGACACAGAGAAAGAGACCATTTGCAAGCCGATCTTAAAAGGTCATCCCGAGCATCCTCGTGGGTGGGAAGATAGCGGCGACAACAGTGTGATGAAACACTCCTCCCCACTCACTGCTGCCCCCGCCCCCCCCAAAAGGGGTCTGCAGGGCCCCTCAAGGAAGGGGTGGGAAAAGATGGCATACAGAGATGGCCCAAGTTTTTTAAACCCGAAGGCCTCAGGTTAATTTGGACAAAATGTTTGGGGTCAGGATGACTATGTAACTCGAGTGTCACAGAGACGCATGCACACACTGTCATTCGCGTGCACACACACATGCGCACAGACACATGCAGGCAAGCACCGAGGAGGGGGCCGTGAGCTCTGCTTCCCGGAGGTGTGTGGATCTGAGACCTGAGGGACCTGCCCCCACACCCGGGGGGCAGTCAGTCCTCAGAGAGCGACGGGCTTCAAGGTCCCCCGGCAGTCGGAACACAGCCCCAGACTGAGGTCCTTCCGCAAGGCCCCTTCCCATTGCGGCAAGAAGGCCACAGAATGCCCTCCAGGACCCCAATGGTGAAAGGACAGTGGTGAAGAGAGCCCCCTGGGACTAAAGGAACAAGAGTCTCACCCAGAGAGACCCTGGACCCAGGTCCACATGTGCCTCAGAGGATCCAGTACTGCCCCGACACCGTGGCACCACACCCACCCCCTGCAGCGCAGACAGAACTCCAAGGAGAAGGGGCCACATTTTAACACCTTGGCAAAAACGGGAGAGCAAATTACAGTTGTTACAGATTTTATTTTTCTCCACATCTAAATCAAAGAACTGAGCTTCCGTTCCAATATAATAGCTAACGTTTGTTAGGCGCTCAGGATGTGCCAGAAGCTGTTAAGCGTAGAACTTGGATTATTGCCTCATTTAAATTCTCTCGACCTATAAGGCAGGCACTCGGAGCCAATCACCATGCAGTCAATATGGAAAAGAAGTGAAATGAGGCTCTGAGAAATAGCTTAGGAGAGGCGCTTATCCTAGCAAGTGGAGCCCGCTCTGGGGCCCGGCCCTTTCCGCAGGAGGGCCCATGGCGTGTCCCTCGACCCCGCAGTGCACGGCCCGTGCGAGTGCGGGTGGCCCCGGGGGGCGGATCCTGCTCCTCGGGAGGCCCGAGTCAGCACGGCTACGACACAGCGCTCACTGCGCACGGAGCGTGTGTGCCGAGCACAGGACCCTGTCCTACACAACTGGGAAAATGCTCGGTTGTCCTCACATTCAAGAACCTTATCTGCATGAATATTCGGAAGAAAGCACTGCGGCAGGAACACAATGTTTAGGAATCAACTGCCCACAGTCTCTGTGCCTCCGGAGGGAAAAGGTGACTCAGGAAAAAGGGAGACGATGTGGAAATACACACTGTCCTACTAAGCGAAGGACATTCTTTCTCCCACCTCCATATGACCCACCTCTCCGTAGCCTTTAAAGGCTTCCCTGAGCTTGATTTCTGGTTGCCATTAGAGGAGTAGTAGGCTGGCAGGGGAAAGAACCTATTCCATGAAAGAATCTAAATGTACTGACTCCAGTATCGTTATTCTTTCACATTATTAGTTTCATCGTCACAAGGCTGAGGGAAGGCTTCCCCAATCCATAGGCAGAGCAAGTCTCCAGGGTTCTGAAAGTTTAAGCGACTTTCTGGAGGCTGCACCCAGAGACGGCCGCAAAGCCCGCACTCCGGGAGCCCCTGGGAGGTGCTGTTCCCGGCACCGGGACCACCTGCCCTCCGCCTCTGGAAGCAGCATCCTTGTTTCAGGGCGATGATCTCAGGCTGCACTGAAGCTGTGAACCCTCTGCTCCACACAGCTCTACCTCCAGTTTGCACGGTTTGTTCACCACCCGGCAGTCCCCACTGCTAACGACAATAACCGGAGGAAAAGCCAAGTGAAAGACGGGAGTGAGGCAGGATGGGGGACTGTATGCCGGAATCTGTTCCAACATGCAGAGCCTGTGTCCCCTGAGGAATGAATCCTGACCAGTGGGTGAAGCAAACAGCTCCACGCGCTGCTCTGCAGATGTGGCAGATCTGAAGGAATGCCTTCGGAGGGAAACGAAAATGGTCAGCAGTCCACCAGATCCTTTTACCAATTTGCTGCCCATCCCTCCAGCAGATTCACAGGTGGCAAATGCAGTAAACGCCCCCCCCCCATGGTAAATTGTGATTGACTCTGAACAAGTGCAGGGGAAGTTATTTTCGAAGCTGCCTTGCAGTTGGGAGAGGGCGATAGGGATTAGGGAGAAAGAAAAGCCACCGACGTTTACCACAAGGCTGACCATCTGCCATGAAACATGCTACCGCTCTATTCTTTGACTGGAAGAGACCTAAAACCTTGGCCTGGGATCCAATGCCTGGGGCCTCAGGCCCAAGAAACCCCTGGAATGCAGGAGCCCTGATGGCCAGGAATGAAAAAGCAGGCACACCCCTGGCTTTAGTCCCCATTCCAGCCAAGGGACAAACCCATGGCCAAGATGCCCATGGGAGGGCACAGGGGAGCAGAGGGAGGCTGCGGGTAGGAGGCCAGAGCTGCGTGAAAGGGCCGTGAAAAGGGCAGAGGCCCCACCAGGAGTAGGAGGCTGCAAGAGGGGAGGGCTGGCTCGACCCTGTCCCTTGAGGATGGAAGCACCTAAAAAAAGTCAGTTATGACTTTTAAGATGTCCATCCCCACATGCTCTCTCCCCAGCCTCACTAACACTCTGCTCCACTCTGAGTCACATTCAGCCACCTTCAAACCTCACGTGGAATCCACCAGCCAACCCTGCTGACTCTACCTTTAAAATCTGCAGATAGAGCAAGTCCACAGCCTGCAGCGGGAGCACAACTCAACGGGCTGACGTGTCTGCCATTTCCACCCCAGTCCAAGCTGCCATCCTCTCTCACGGAAATGACATATGGTCACTCTCTCAGGTGGAAATCAGTTGGGCTGGGGTTTTATTCCAGATTTCAGTTAGGACGAGTCTCTGAACTGGCCTCCCTGTTTCGACACCTGCCCCTCTCCCCCCCTCCTCCACAGGGCCTCTGAAGTTATCCCTAAACTCCCTGACAGCCTCCCATGACCCCTCGCCTCATGGCCCACGGGACCCACCCTCAACTGGAGCAGACAGTGGTGGGAGCCCCAGGCTGGAGGGGCCAAGCATACAGAAGAACATCAGGGCCCTGTCCGCAGGGCCCGCTTGGAGTGAGGACCAGGAGCCAGGTGGAAGGATGGACATCTCAGAAGATGCCTCTGGCCCAGAGGAAAATGTTTCTCTCTGTAACAAGGACACACTTATTCCTGTTTCAAATTCCCCTCTGGGGTTAATAAACCAATACCTCCAAATATATAGTTAATAATGAAAGGGATTAATTCAATTAGACATAATGCCAGGCCCTCCAACATAATTACATATTTCTACTGGCCTTAGTAGAAAAGAAACTACACACTAGAACAGTCAGTAAACATGTGTTTAATTCCATCAAAGATTGGAAGATTATACCAAATATAATTAACGTGTGTCTTAAAATTCCAACTCCCCGAGATCAGCAATCTCATCTTTCAAGACTTTTTTCCTCTGAAGCAAATAATTATATTCATAAGAGTACTCATGTGGTTCAACTCAGATATAAACAGAGTACATTTCTGATCTCTATTAAGTCTCATCCTGTTTTGTAAGTCAAAACTCCTTTGACACTTTAAACTTCTCTGTAATAATTAAACATGATCTTAATATGATAAACTTTGAAAAACTATTTTAATCCATTGTTGACTTTGTCCTCTAAATTTCTAATCTGACTATATGACTTAAATAAAATCTTTTGTTTTAATGACAAAAGGGTGTGTTCTTATAAAAATAATAATTTCCACTGAGACCAACTATAAATATCAGGGGGATAAATGTATCATGGTTTCCTATCGTCTAAGCCAAACATATGTGGCAAGAAATGTTAAGATAAATCCCAAAGAAATGATCATTAAAATTAAACACGATTAGGAAATTCAGCTAGAGGCCAACATACACAGTTCTATTGGTCAAACTTTAAAGAGCTCATTTTAGGAAAATTCCCAACCCTCTCCTCTGTTAGCAAACCTGGAACAAAACCCAACTCCAGGTTACTTCTACACATGAGAGCCTGCCGGTGAGTATGGGAACTGTAGTTTTCCTTCCAGAAGTCACATGTCTGGCTATCCTAATCACACAAGTCAAACGCAAGCCCTATCTAGTTCCCACAGCCACTGAAAAGGGGAAAGAGCTAAAGCAGCTCGCGGTGGTAGCACTACAGAGCAAGTGCTGCTGTGTACACACGGCTTTCAGAATGACTGCGTGACCTGCCTGGCCTGGGAACTTTCGTAGAAAAGAACACGCAGAGCGCAGGCTGTCTTGGGGAAGTCGGAAGAACTTCCTCCCACGACACACCATCTGGAAAACTTGAAAGATGCCACCCTTTAGGGGCCAAATCGGGTCACGAGGAAGCCCACCCAGGGGAAATTCCCATAAGTAACCCCAGCGACCCAGACTAGAGGTGTAGATGGGCCGGGGTGGGTCCGTAGGTCTAGGGAGGAAGAGAGGTGGGCGCCGCGGCCAGCGTGCGGGGTGCGCTGCGCGGTCCCCGGCCCGCCACCTGCCGCGGGACCACCCTGCCGCCACCGGGCGGGCTCCCGACACGCGGCGGATGACACATCGTGGACCTCGTGGCGGGGCGGGGTGCTCCGCTCCGCGCCATGTAAGGGAAAGTCTCCAGATGCCTGCCGGCCCGGCGCCCGCTCCCCGCCCCCTGCCCACCCCGACCACCCGTGTTTCCCGGCACCCGGGTTCCCCGCAGGGCGCGCGAGGCGGGCATCCCCGAGGCGTCAGGTCGCCCACGCTTACTCACTCGGTGTTGCATCATGCACCACGCCGCGCCTTCAGGAACCAAAATGGACTCCTTAGCGGAGAGTGCCGCATGGGCACCGGCCCGCGAACACCCCCGACCCACCCGGCCCGCAACCACCCCAGAGGACGCCAGCGGCCCCCGCGCGTGCCCCGCGCCGCTCCCCGCGCCGCCCTCCACGACCCCAAGCGGCTCCAGGGTCCCCCCACCCCAAGGTGACCCGAACCCGGGCAGCTGCCCCGGCGCCGGCGGAGGCTGAGCACTCACCCGGCTGGCGGGCAGCGGGCGGCGGGCGGCGGGCTGCAGGCAAGAACGAGGGTGGACGGACGCACGAGGTGCTGGACTGACGGACGCTCGGATGGAGACTTGGCCGGACTGACAGACGCCCGGGCGGAGGCGCGGCGCGCGGGGAGTAGGAGTGGGGACTCGGGTAACAGATGCCGGGTGGCCGTGTGCCCCGCGAGGCAGTTGAGCGGCCGATCACACCTGCCCGCGCTGACTGAATGGAGTGTCTAGGACGGGCTGGATCCGGCGCCAGGTTTCATCAGCCGCGCCCCGCGCCCGCCCCCCGCGCCCGCCGCCCAGGCCCGCTCGCGCGCGTCACCCCCGGGCACCAATGGCAGCGCCGCGCGGCCGCGGCTCTGAGCCCGGGAGGCGGCGGGGGCGGCGCGGGGGGCGGGGCGCCGCGGCTTCGCGCGCCCAGCTCCCCAACCTGGGATTCCCCCGCCGGTGGGCGGGGCCTGACGACGCGGGGACGGTCGCCCCGCCCCTCTGTTGCCATCCCTCCGCCAATCCGCGCCCGCGGCGCGACCGCATCCTCTGGTCCCCAGCGGGCGGACCCCGAGCTCGCTGCCAGCTTGCCTCCTCCAAAATTAAAAGATAGGGGATGCTCTTCAGGGTTTTTTGTTTTTGTTTTTTTTTTAAACATTATTATAAATATTCATGTCCTTGTCATTGGAATGTTTTATTGCTATTCCCTTCTTTTTAATAAACGACTTGTCCTTGCCCCTTGTCAGGAAGGGCCGGAAGCCTGAATCTGCCGGTGCCCCTGGCGGTGGGACCAGCACACCTGGCCGGCGGGCCTGTCTCAGCGGTGACTTCCGGGCTACTCTCCCAGAGAGGGCAGAACTCGCAGTACCGAGTACCCGGGCGCTCAGCTCAAGTTCCCGCTTTGCTGTCTCTTTGCTCCAGAAAACCCAAGTAAGAACCACAGTTTTAGAGATCTGGTAACCTGTTACATGAGAGAGGTAAGAAGGTCATAGATGTTTCCTGTCAGCCCCCTCTGACTTTGTAGAACAGGGAAAATGATGGCTTAGTGTCCACAGCCTTGGAATCCTTTCCACACCCACTAGCAACCCCCACAAATGTCCTTGGTCAGTAATGGAGGTTCGTTGTCCACCGCTGAGTGCCACACTCTATTGGAATTATGCTAGCAATTTATAAAGCATATAACTGCTGGGTGCTAGCTTCAGAAAACGTTGTAATGAGCACACAGAAACAGGCTTGTATTTGTAAAGAACCCTGAACAGTGGTTGGCACCATAGTTAAGCTGTTGTTTTAAAACAACAAATTCCAGTTTCAACTGAACGATGGTGAACTGATGCTTTGAGGTTGCATTAAGGAAGTCTCCTGTGCGGGGACTTTTCCTGAATCCCACACGGCCTCCTTAATCTGCTGACACTGCCATCAGAGGAGCTCCAGAAGGAAGTCTGGTGTGATTCAGGGACCACTGGCTTTGCCTTTGCACTTAATCTGGATTTGAATCTGAATTCTGCCACTCCATTTCCGTGTGGTCTTCTGCAAGCTACTTCACCTTTATTTGGAGCTTATATACCTTATATTCTTACCAGGGTATCCTTTAATGCTTGAAATATGATTGTGGGATTTTCTGTTTAAAATTCTTGGCAGTAAATAGAAGTTAGTAGATTGTAGAGGCGGTCTGCTTGGGCAACACAGAAAGGGAACATTGTAAGTTCTGAGAGCAAGTGTTCCAGGCCCTGATGGGGGTATGGGTAGAACTTAACTGAGGGAATTTCCAGCCCTGTGCTCCATTTCACAGCCCCACCCAGCCAACTTCGTCTTCAGGGAGACTCTGGGAGACCTTCCATGACAAGGCCGGTAAGCAAGCAACATCCTGGCAGAAAGGATTCCATGTGAACCGGGGAAAAAATAATTCTGTGCAAGGTCTCAGCAAAAAGTTAGGAAAAAAGCTGAAAATAACTGGCTGAATGTTTTAAGTGAAACTAAAGTTCAGGCAGGTTAGGATTCACATTGCAGGTCCAGAGGGATCATGAGTGACAAGTGATTCCTTGATTAGAATCAAAGAGCAATCAAGCCAAGATTCCCAAGACCATTAAGGAAAGGAGTTGCTAGGATTTAGGCCCTAGGAGCACCACCTAAGGTGACGGCGGACAGACCAGGCCCCCGGCTAGTACCATTAGGCAGCTTAGGCTACAGAAAGGGCAGAGGATCAGAGGCAGACGGACAGTGGTTTTGGACTCTAACTCCGCTTTCTGCTAGCTGCTGGCCTAGGGGAACTGCGTTCGTCCTCTTTTAACAACATACTGTATGAGGCCAACTTCTGGAAAGAGCAAACTTATGGAGACAGTAAGAAGATCAGTGGTTGCCAGGCGCTCATGGGGGAAAGAGGCGGGAGGGATGGATAAGCAGAACCCAGGGGATTTTTAGGGCAGTGAAACTACGCTTCACAATACTGTCGGGGCTCACGTGTCATTACACACTTGTCAAAACCCACAGAGGGCACAACACAAAAAGGAAACCTTAATATAAACTGTGCAATTTAGCTAATCACAATGTGTCAACATTGGCTCATCACTTTTAGCAAATATACCACAATAACTCAAGGTGTTAATAATAGGGGAAACCGGAGTGGGGGAGGGGGTATATAGGAATCCTCTGTACTTCCCCCTTATTTTTTGGTAAATCTAAAACTGCATGTTGAATATATAGTATTGATGTAGAAATTTATCCATGTGTAAAGTGCCTGGCACAAATCTACATATAGAAAGTACCCATTTAATAATAGTCATTATTAGACAGATTAAGGAAACAGAGCCACTCCGTTTTCTGAAGTGTTGCAAGGCAATATTGGATAGGTTAAGAGTGTGGGCTCTGGAGTCAGAGAGCATGGCTTCTAACGCTGACTACATGTCTTCTAAGCCACGCGCACTTAGGCAAACGGCTTCAGCTTTCTCCAACGTTCACTTTCCTCGTTTCTAAGATAGGGATTATGTGCCTGTGACAAATAAATGACAATATCCTTGCGAAACACTGAGCACCAGACCTGATATATAGCAAACTCCCACAGGATGTGGTTAAGTCCAACGCTAGACCGAATCGTGGGGTCACACAAAATGCAAAGAAGGAAGCATTTCTTCTTCCGTAGTAAAGGGGTGTTCTTACAACCAGACGTTTTTGCAGGAAAAGGCTATCAGTAGTTGGGTGTGCACCTCACCATTCTGGTTCCCTGGGGGTCCAGGTAAGGGGCAAAGAACACAGTTGTCACTTGTCCCACTCTTCAGAGGACCTCTACTGTGGCCTGGCCAGCTCCATCCCCTTTTCTGGGAGATTCTGCTTTTTTTTTTTTTTTTTAATTGAAGTGTAGTTGATTTACAATGGTAGTTTCAGGTGTACAGCAAAGTGATTCAGTTTATATATATATATATATATATACACATATACATATATATTTTTTTCTTTTCAGATTCTTTTCCATTATGTGTTATTATAAGAAATTGAATGTAGTTCCCTGTGCTATACCGTAGGTCCTTGTTGTTTATCTGTCTTATATATAGTAGTGTGTATCTGTTAATCTCATACTCTTAATTTATCCCTCCCTCTCCTTTCCCCCTTGGTAACCATATATTTTGTTTTCTATGTCTGTGAGTCTGTTATAGGTTTGTAAATAGAATTTGTATCATTTTTCCTTGATTCCGCATATAAGTGATATGATGTAATATTTGTCCTTCTCTGTCTGACTTACTTCACTCAATATGATGATCTCTAGGTCCATCTATACTATCACAGATGGCATTATTTTATTCTTTTTTATGGCTGAGTAATATTCCATTGTGTATATATACCACATCTTCTTTATCCAGTCATCCATTGATGGACATTTAGGTTCTTTCCGTCTTGGGATGGAGGGAGATTCTGTTCTTGGCTTCCCAACATCCCCTGCTAGTGTGTCCTCAACAGGAACTGCCATCACAAACCCCCACCTCCCTCAGCACAGAAATTTGTTTGGGGGTGGGGGCTCCTGACCCAAGGGGGTCTGTCACCTCCTGGCTACAGCCAGGGCCCACAGTGTCTGGGTAGATGACATAAACTGAGGTCCGCTTAGAAGCCTTCCCAAGGCCTTTGGGAGTTGGAAGAAAGAGACTTTCTTTCCTCCCTGTCAGCACAGTGGGACAGATGTCCACCAAGTGCTACCAGCAGCCACCACTGTGTGGCGTCAGCCAGTCAGAGAGAATGAAGGGGAAACAGAAATCAAAGGTGAGGGGCGAAGTGACTCTTGGTCAAGTCCCCGTTCAGTGCTCCTGAGGCCACCCGTCTAGATTTCTGAGCCACTGGGGTGCTCCTTTCTGCTCGCTTTCTGTCGCTTTTATCAAAAAAGAGTCTCGATTCGTACAGCTTTCCCGTCCTACGCGCTGTCTGCCCTGGTCCAGGTGGGAAGTGTCATAAACACCTGATAAAGCGCTGCCCCTCCAGCCGAGGCCGCGCGGGCCGGCCTGGTGCCTGGGAGCACGGAGAAGAGCGGCCCTTGGGCTCAGAGGGCCTGGCTTGGTTAGCTGACAGCAAGTGATATCAGACCCCTGCCAGACGTTCAGGAGACCTTTGAAACCAGCTGTACACATCATGGCAGAAAGTGCTCTCTCTCCACCACAAAACCAGCGTGCGGACCCTCAAGAGGAAGAGCCTTTCTTACCGTGTACATCTTTGTGAAAAAACACAGCTGTAAGAAAATAGCTTTTCTTATTAGCAGAGAGATGCCCACAACAGTTTATGTCCATGTATTTGTCACAGGGTCATTCATAATAGCAAAAGAAGAAACTTCATAGATGTCCAAATATAAAAAATTGGTTAAATACATTCATATCCATTCATAAAATGGAATAGAATATTAAGCGACCATTAAAATACCATGTTTTCAATTATGTGGAAAGTACTTAGATTATATCATGAGAATGGGTTATAACATTTTTGTCTGCAATATACTTCCAATTTATATATATTTATATATATATACACACATGTACACGTCTATCTGCATATATAAACATACATTCTATATGTACATATATGCATATATATTATATGTAATCAGGATGGAAATATTAAAATATCTCTAGTAGGAGTTTTAATTCTTTTGTTTACTTGCCTCAATAGTCTACATTGAATATTTACAATAAACTCAGTAGATCTTATTAAAATTCAGGATTGTAGCTAAAAAATAAAATAAAATTCTACCTCCAGTCCCATTCTCTTCCCAATATCTGTATAGCCAAAGAACACCCATGCCTTCATCCTCAGCTCCCACTGTCCCTTGTGGTTTGTCCAGAAAGAAGCTCACACCTGGCGTGTAACTGTTGACAAGGTTTCAGGCCATTAGCCCCAGGTACCCAGGTGACCAGGGCGTGAGCTCTGAAAAGACAGTGATGCCTTGTCTTCCCCACAAGCATCCAAAGTAAAAATATTAAAATAAGTGTGATGAAGTCCAGCTATTGCCATTTTTTTCCCATGCTGCCCTGATTCCCTTCAGTGCCTTCTTCTTTTCTTTAACATCACACCTTCTCAAACAAAAACCTTCTGGGGTCCAAGCTGAGCCCTGGCGGGTGTCACCACGGAGAGAGGAAACTGCTTCACTCCCCTCCCCAGTTTAAGTCTGCGTCTAATTTGAAGCTCAACGGTACATATTTCCTACTGGATTTCCATAGTGCCGGAAAGTTCTTTGTGCTCCATGAAGAAGTTTTTACCTCATTTTCCATACCTTTGCTGTGTCCTTTAACATTTGAATGATATATCCATTGACATTTAAATTTAGGAAACATATGAGAACATTCTGGAATACATAACGTGTTGTGGACTGATTTGCATCCCCCCGAAATTCATATGTTGAAGCCCTAGTCCCCCAGGACCTCAGAATGGGGCTGTATTTGGAGATTAGACCTTTAAAGAGGTAGTTAAATTAAATGAAGCCCTAATCCGATATGATTGGTGTCTCTATAAGAAAACGAGATCAGGACTAACAGAGAGACCCCAGGGATGGGTGGGCACAGAGAAGGGCCGTGTGAAGACGCAGGGAGAGGCGGCCATCGGCAAGCCAAGGGGAGACGCCTCAGAGGAGACCAAGCCTGCCAGCCCCTCAATCGTGGACTTCCAGCCTCCTGAACTGTGGGAAAATACACATGCTCTTTAAGCCCCCTAGTCTGTGGTATTTTGACACGGCAGGAATCACATTTAAAAGAAGAAAGACCGTCAGAGCTGGAAAAGGCCTTGAGCCGGGCCCCACTAGAGCAAGCCTCTGGTTCACAGGAGCAGGGAGGCACCCTGTAGTCCTCGGGGTCACAGGACCCACAGAGCAGAAGCAGGTCCTGGGACTGGCCGTGCAGAACTTCACCATGTCAGGCTGATGCCTCCGTTTGCTTACGAAGCTATTTGTTACTATTAAGGTGTTTCCCACGACTGCTCTCCTCCCGCTGGGCTCCTGTGCCCAATGTGGAGGGTGGGGAAGCCTGCGATCTCGGAGTCACCCTGGCCTGTGATGTTGCAGTTTTGTAACTGCGCTGCCCACGCAGGCTGCACTTGCTGTGAACAGGCGGCAGGAAGACCCAGCTTCAGAAGGCTGGTGTTCCCACTGCGAGCAGAGGCGGGGTGGGGAAAACAGGGCTTGGTGCGTCAGCTAGAAGCAGCTGTGAATCTGGACTGCGTGGCTGAGCAACTGTGTGCCGTTGGCCAAGTGACAACCTCTTGGAGTCTCCTTCAACGAGGGCACCAGTGTCTACCCTTGACTGCTTCCTCCCGCCTACCTCGTATCCTCTCTGTCCCCTGCCAGCCCCTCCTCCCCTTCTTGTTGGAAGAAATGAAGTCGAAGAAAGTGTCGCCAGCCCTACTGCCCAGGTTTCTGATTCTCTTCTGTTTCCCTCCACCAGGGTTCTATGTGGCGCCTGGAGACAGCTCCCTAGACAGATCATCTTCTGTGGGGCTTTGCTAATTTCTGCAGGGATTTGATTTGGCAAAAGCCATCTCCTTCTTTGGATTTCTGAAAAGATGTGCCACTTGGGTGATACACTAGCTTTAGGCAAACCTAGCCGCAGTGTTGGTTGCACTCTGGAAACGCTCATTACTGTATTAAGATAAAAAGTGTGAGATCTCAGCTTACGCTAACACCCCAGAAGTTTCTGCTTGGTTAAGCAAAAGTGTAACCTTTATGCAAAGATATTTTGGGCCTCTAAACAGTTTGTCCATATCCCTAGCCATCCCCTTCCTGCTTTGAGCTGATCTAACCTCAAAGAATTGGGATTAGGTTTCTGTGTTTGCATCTTACGCCGAAATCTCCTAGAAGAGTGGGCTGTCAAGGCAGCGAGCACAGTGCAGTGGCCAGGAACACAGACAGTCGAGACGGAGACATCTGTGGGACTCTCAGCAGGTAACTGAGCTCTTGAGGCCTCAGTTTCCTCATCTGAGAAATGGGAACTCTAACAAGCTGCTCTAAGAGTTGAGATAAAGCCTGAATGGCTCCTGTGCAGTGCCTGGCACATTATGATAATGATTCCATAAAGGCCACAAATCACTACTGCTGTTATCATCCATAATCTTCACCTAATGCAGTGGTCTTTGAGGTGAGGCATAGAAGGAATCCCCTTCTAGCATCCGCTTCAACCCTACAGAAGGACCCTGATAGGTTCTGCTTGGGTCATATGCCCACGCATGTGCACCTCTCTCTGATTCCGGCAGAATAGTACTCTCTTGTGGGCTAGCCTGGGTCACACACCTACCCCTGTGGGGCGTGGGGACCATGCCGAGAGGAGGCTGATTTGTGGTTCCACCAGTGTCACGAAAATAGAGGAAGCAGTGGTCTCCAAAGGAAGGAGATGTGAGTAGGCGAGAAAGAAACTGGTGTCCACTGTCTTCTCCAGCTTCCCTACTGGTTCCAATGTCTCCCAGCCCACTCCTAGAGGGATCTGTACCATGTGTGCTTCATGTGGTACCACCGTCTGGCCCCAGTGCACATCCACGCTCGTGCATCCTGTGTACCAGTCTCGCCCCAGGTAGGGAAATAAACTTACCGTCCAGCTGTGCTAGCTCTGCCACGCAGCTGTGCGACCCCACATCAGTGCCACCCTGTGCTCTCACTGCCTGGAGAGACTTGTCAAGTTTACCCCTTCTTTTCGTTAGTCTGTCCTTCCATGAAATCCTGGGATCTAGGCTGAAGGATGCACTATGAGCAGAACTGATTGGCTCTGAAGAGACGTGCCCTTCCCCTGTGATGCTGGCCTTGAACCAAACTTGTGGACTTTCTCCCCTTGGGTTGAGTTGCTTCCCAGAAGCTCCCTCAGCCTCTCACTCCAGGATGCTTTGGGGAGCCCAGCCCCGGCTCTCCCACTGGACCAGGCTTGATAACTCAGCCTCTTGCAGAGCTGGGGTCACTGCCGCACTTGTTTTATAAAGAATATTTTTATTACTAGATTTCCTATGTAAGTGTCAACCAACAGATTTATTAATTAGTTATCCTCAACATCTTATTACCCAACCATTGATCATGTATCAGATTGGCTGGGTGATATTCTAATTAGTTGTTACGCGGACCCAAGAAGTGTAAATTGTAAATTGCTTCTGTAGAAAAGTTCTTTCTCTGAGGGACAGAAGTGCTTCGATTTGCCTCTGTTCCCATGCAGAAATCTTGCATTTTTGAAGTCCTATACATAAAATGTTGATGTAACAGTCGACATAACTGTTGGCCTTCTAATTGACCAGGGGTAGAATTTTTTAAAGCGAAGGAGAAATGCCTTGATTAACTCTATAGTGACCTAAGTATATTTGCAGTGGTGCCAGACCATCCGTCCATACCAAAAATTTCTTCCCATTCGTGAAGCATATTGTCAATCAAAAGGAACAATTAGATGCAAACAGAAATTGGCAGATACATGGGCAGAATTTCAACACATTCTTAGCCTCATTCACCCCTAATGTGTAGATGAGCTTGTGGACTCACGCTGTGGCCAGGTTTCCCTCCTCTCACCTCACAAGCATCCTCTTGTCCTGCCTTCTAACACATGTCATCACTCCTCCACCCCCACCCGCACATCTTTCCTCCCAGTAGACCTGGTCCAGCCCCGCTCATTTCCAGCATTAATTTCCATCTGCCCCGTAGCAAATAATAATCACTCAAGAAACAGCAACTTAGGAGCCTTCTTCTCCAGTACACACTCACATTTCCTCACAGTGAACCAGCCTTTCCAGGCTGGCATTCGCATTCTACCCAGGTAAGGAAAGGAAGCAGGCAATTTAGAAACCTTGTTTACCGCTTGCAGTTATGACGCTGTTGTTTTTCTGGTGCTGAAAATTACGCACAACGCACCAAGGTCTAAAGCAAACACTTGTCAGATGAAACCAACGACAAATGAGAGAATCAGAAGACATTGATCTGAGAGCGCAGCGGATCATTCTGTTTTGCTGTAGCAGAGTTAATGACAATGTCAAGATCACTAATTTTGTGATTCTCTCCTGTGCGGCATGCGTTTGAGAGTAAGGAGAGAACAGAGCTGTTCTTCTGCCCACTGGTCAGTTGTCTGGGGAGAGGCAGGTTGCTGGTGAATACTGGCTGGAAGGTGTGTGTCCACTCACCTGTGCCAACCCAGGCACCCATGCTGGGAGCCTCTCCTGGGCTTTTCCCCCTCCAAACACAAACAAAAGAATATATACATTCCTTCCTCTTTGCCGGGTAATTCAACAAATGAGTCTCTTGTGATGTTAACAAAGAGTAAATGATTATATGCGCTTATTAACTGGGGCTTCCTGAAGAAATACTTTAAACCCAATCAGACCTACCACTTACTTATAACCTCTGTATCCTTTATAAGCACCATTCCACTGAACTCTCAAAAGAAATCCCACAAGTTGAGGGTTTTAATTTCCTCTCCTGCAGAAGAGAAGACTGAAGTTCTGAGTGTTTAAATGATTTGCCCAAAGGAGGTCACAATCTAAACCCAGGTCCTTTTCACCACTGTGTGCCCCGAAGATAAACTTGATCCTGCCCAAGATCACACACTTAGCAGAAAAAGATGCTTGAAGAAATAATGGTAAAAAAATTTCCAAATCTCATGAAAAAGATCTACCTATAGATCCAAGAAGCTCAGCAAACCAGAAGCAGATACAAAAATCAAACAAACAAACAAACACAAAACACCATTGTCAAACTGCAAAAATCCAAAGAGAAATTATTTAAGGCAGCCAGAGGGAAAAACAGACATTGCAAACGGGGGAAAAAAATATGGATTCTCAGTAGAAATGATGGAGACCAGAACACAGTGGATGACATTTGTAAAAACAGACAGACAAAAATTAAAAACACAAAATGTCAACCCAGAATTCTGGATTTGGGAAAATGGTCCTAAGCATGAAATAATGAGAACTGAGCAGACCTGCGGGAGCATTTCTTAGTGCTTGAGATGTTCTCCAGGCTGAAGGGCAATTGCAGCAGATTGAAACTTGGATCTGGAGGAAGTAAAGGGAGCACTGTGTCCCAGAGCCTGGTCCAGGCTTGTGACATATGGAGGCAGTAGTCTGAGGGGTGGACAAGAGAGTTTGGGGAAAATAGCCAAACCAAAATTTTTTTAAAGCAATGAAGCCATGTCATATGTCATAAGGACAGAGAACTTGTTTTCTCTTTTTTATACTGTTTAGGATTTTTCCCTAGGTGATAGTGAGTTTTTTAATTTTATGACTTTTGTTGTACAAACTTTCCATTTTTACCTAGTTATCTTTCCTTTTGCTATGTCTCTAATTGCTCTTGTCCTTAGAAAGCTTTTCCTGACCAGAGATAACGTGATTATACAGCTCCTTTATATTCAATTATTTAATTTACCCAAACTTACAATGTATGCAATGAAGTGAGAATACAGATCTCCCCTATTAGCCAGTATTCCAACACCATCTGTTGAATAATCTACCCCCTTGCCATTGACTTATGATATGTCCTTTATTATATACTAGCTTATGC
Organism: Camelus dromedarius; assembly: GCF_036321535.1. Lineage (NCBI taxonomy): Eukaryota > Metazoa > Chordata > Mammalia > Artiodactyla > Camelidae > Camelus > Camelus dromedarius. The sequence goes on along the minus strand of NC_087448.1, from coordinate 65,623,383 downwards.
TTACAGGGTCCACTTGTGAGCTATTTAGTCTTTCTTGTTGATTTATTATTGCTTACATATTATACTGTTTTCCTTTGGACAGCCTCATGCTGTAGCTCAGTATCAAGCAGATAAATCATTCCCTTTTCACATTTCTCTTTCTCAAGTTTTACTCTTCACATCAGTTTATTCTTAGAATCATTTACTGTATTTCTTTTCTGACACACATAACTCTGGAGTGTTGAATGAAATTTCTTTGACTACAAATTCATTTATGAAGAATGTATACCTTTGCTGTGGTCCATTTTACCACGAGGAATGTAAAATATCTCATTTTCATTAACGTCCAAGCAAGGAAATAAAGCTGAGCCTTCTAAAATTAGTAAATCTAGTAGAAGTCACTTCCTCCTGCGTTCAAGTGGGACCCAGGAGCAATATTCAGTGTTGGAGTGAAAGACAAATAAAAACTAACACATAGAAGGAAACAATGCCAAAAGCTGCCTGTCGTGAACTTGCTGTTCAGTGGCAGGACAAAAGCTGCTCTTGAGAATTTATAATCTTAGTCTGGCTCCTCCATAAATTTTGGTACAAATTCATACGTCTGGTAGGTACAACCTCAAACCAGAACTAAATTTAAAGTAGTCCCAGATTAGCAGTGCCTTCTAGGTACTGGCAAAAACAAACACACATCCTTCCTGGGTGAACTCACCTTCAACTGAAATCTCAAAGAATTCCCACAGGTACATGTCTAAGGAAAATGAGCAACTCATAATAATAAAAATAATAATAAACAACAAAACACAAGGAAAAGACACCACTGGTGAAATAAGTAATAAAAAAGACAGTAGAAATAGATATGCAAAAACTGCAGGTGGAAAAGTACCACATCGAGGATGACAAATTACCACAGTTATCAGTAATAAGTAAAATGAAATAAAAGTTTGGGGGGAAAAATGAATGGAACTCTAGAAATTGAAAATATAATTACAGAAACTGAAAACTCAATTGATAGTACCCATTAGGATGGCTATTACTTAAAAAAAAACAGCAAATATTCTTCAAGATTAAAAGTGAAATAAAAACTAAACATACAAATAGAAAGTGAGATAACTCATCATTAGAAAACCTGAGCAAAAGGAAATGCTAAAAGGAATTCTTCAGGCAAAAGGAAAATTATTCCAGATAGAAAGACAGAAATGCAGGAAGCCATGAAGAACAATGAAAAAGGTGAGTCTTTGTATAGATCAGAGTAAATATTGATTGGATAAAAATAATGTTTAGTGATTTTCAAATATATACAATTGAAATATGCAAAGCAATGGTATAGACATCAGGGTGCAGGATAAATGAAGTTAAAATATTCTAAAATCTTTTTTGGAAGAAGGCAAAAAAAGTATTAAATAATCAGATGGCATATTTGTATCTAAATATATCAGTAATTGTAATAAGTATAAAAGATTAAATTCTCCAACTAAAAGACAAGATTATCAAAACTGCATTAAAATTAAAGCAACCCTTGTTTTTGCTTGTATGATAGAGATGTAGAAAAATTAAGACTGAAAGTAAAAGGATGAAAAAAATACGATGTAAACACCCATCAAAAGACTACTATAGTAGTAGCTACATTACTATCAAAACAGACTTTGATGCAAAAGCATTACAATGAGTATAGAGAGAAATTGGTCATGATACATGGTCTAATTCACCAAGCAGGTATAATAATTCTAAATTGGTACATACCTAATAACACAGCTTCAAAATATGTAAGGCAAAAATTAACAGATCCTAAGAGCGTTGTTCACAACTATAGTGGGACACTTTGCATACCTCTCCCTGATGTGTAAGTGTAGACCAAGCAAACAAAAATTTAGTTAGGATACAGAAAATCTGAACAATATAATTAACTAAACTGATCTACTTTTCTAATATAGAACACTGATTCTTATCAACAGCAGACTATCCATTATTTTCAAATGCAAAGAGTAACATTTATAAAAATTGCTACAAACAAAATAATAAAGCAAATCTCAACAGATGTCAAAGAACTAAAACCACAGAAAATTTTCTTCTGTTAAATCTCATTAAAACAGATAAAAATAATAAAATGGTGATTAGAAAATCTCTACGTATTTGGGAATTAAGAAATAAACCTCTAAATAACCCATCCATTAAAGAAGACAAAATAATGGGAATTTTAAAAATATTTTAAACTAAAAAATAATGACAATATTACATATCAATACTTGTAGGATGCAATTAAAAATGTACTTACAGGGAAATTTGTAAGCTGACAGGCATATATTAAGAAAGAAGAAAGACGGGAATTCAATTATTTACATAACTAACATGAGAAAAAAGAAAAAGAACAATAAATTAAGCCCAAGAAACTAGGAAAAATAAATACAAGCTCAGGACTTAATAAAGAACACAAAATAAAATAGAGAGGAATAACAAAATCAAAAGTTACTTCTTTGAAAAAATTAATAAATTGATAAACTCATGGCAACACTGATTAAGGAAGAAAAAGAGGAAAGATACAAATAACCAAGGAAGGAATAAAAAAGTGGAAATACCACACACATTAGAACGGCATGAGAAGATATTATGAACAATTTTATAACAATGTTTTCAAAATTTAGTGGAAATGTTCAATTTGTTAAATAAAAGTACAAAATACCAATATTCAAGAATAGAAAGTCTGAACATCATATAAATATTAAAGAATTTGATCTATAATCAAAAACAGTTGCACTTCCATGTACTAAAAAAATGAGATTTTTAAATGAGATTTTTAAAATTATACCATTTATATTTTAAAAGTATGTAAAATACCTAATAATTCTAATGAAATGCGTGCAGGAAACTATAAGAGCACTACAGAGATGAAGAAGGTGAAGGAGACGATTAGGACACCATTTCCCATGGGTCTCTCGTACTTCTGCCCTTATTGGGAAGAGTAACTGACTTCTCAAGATGTTTTTATCAGACAGGTCTGCTCACATCCCATTGTAGAAGATTTGGGTCTCCTAAACTCAAGAGTTCCTGTCCTGTAACACAACCCACCAAGTGTTTTAAGTGTCACCTGGCTTTATGGGCATCACTCTGTGGGAACTGGGACTCAGAACCAGCAGGTGATACACTCACGCTGTTACGCTTTCCTGTGAGTTGTAAAGTCCTTTGTTTCTGACCCAGGGGTTTTGCGCTTTCCGCCAGCATCCCTAAAACTGACCGGCCAACTTGTTACCTTTCAAGCAAGATAAAATCTCAGACCCTTTGTAGTTCTTGACGGTGTAAAGTCATCAGTTCTCCCCAAAGTGACCTGTAGAGCTTTGTGGTTCCAGTTAAAAATAGCAACAGGATTTTATGTAATTTGACAAGCTGATTCTATAATAAATATGGAAATGCTAAAGATCAAGAATCACCCAGACTTTCTCTAAGAAAAATGCAAAGGTACATGATCTACTAGATATCGACTGGTTAAAAAGATAACATAACCAGAACAATGTGACATTGGCACAAGCATAGACAAAACAAAACGAAACAATGGAAAAGAACAGACTGTCCAGCCACAGTCCTAGGTATATATGGACACTTGGTAACAACAAAAAATGATATTGCAGTGGAGCAGGAAAGCATGGTCTCCTTCATAAACGGTGCTGTGACAAGGAGCATCCGTATGAAAACAACACGGGAGGTGAACGCACCAAGAGAAATGAAAGCATATGTTCACACATAAATTTGTACACAAACATTCAGAGCAGCAGCATTTAAACAGTCAAAACATGAATCCACATACTCTTCAACTTATGAAAGAATAAACGAAAGGTAAAATACTCACACAATGGAATATTATTCAGCCATAAAAATGCATGAAGTACTGATACATGCTACAACGTAAATGAACCATGAGAACATTACACTGAGTGAAAGAAGCCAGACACAAAAGGCCACAATATATTGCATGATTTTATTTACATGAAACGTGCAGAATAGTCAGATTTGCAGAGACAGCAAGTACTTTAGTGGTCACCAGGGGCTGGGGGCAGGGGAGGGAGGAGAGTAGTTCTTGAGTCAGTTTTGTGTGTTCCTAGGAATTTGTTCATTATCTAGTTTATATCATTTGTCAGCATGCAATTGTTTGTCGTACTCTCTTATTTTCCTTTTTCCTTCTCTGGGGTTAATGTCCCTGCTTTCACTTCTGATTTCAGGAATTTGAATTTTCTCTTTTTGTTTGTTCAGTCTAGCTAGAGGTTTGTCAGTTGTGTGGATCTTTTCAAAGAACCAACTCTCGGTTCTGTTGCTTTTCCCTATTGTCTCCCCTCCCCCCTTGTGACTACGGAATTGTGGTTCTGCAAGAGAACAGCCTTGTCCTTTGGAGATAGTTAGGTATTTAGAGACATGATCAGTTGAAAGTGAAAGATCACAGTGTCTGCACCTTATTCTAAAATGGTATAACAAAAAAATTAATAGTAATAGTAATGTGTGTGCACATATATGTGTGTATCTGTGTATATAAAAAAAGGAGAGAGAGGAAAAAAGCAAATGTGACACTGAAGATCAGTCATTTCATGAGTGAGGACTCAACACATAGCAATTTAACATCAAAAGTGTTTAGTATAGATAGAAGACTTTCTTTAGATGTAACAAATAGTACATCTAGGTAAGGCCTGGGACATACAGGTGACTTTATTTGATAATCACATCTTGGTAAGGCCTGAGATAATCATGTCATATGTTTATAATATTTAATGTTACATTCATAAGCATTTTTTGCATACCACACAATAATGTGTTCCTTTTTCTGTATCTTATAATGATGATTTAAAGACGGAGCTTTCTTTTTTTTATTTCTTTTTTTAATTGAGATACAATTGACACATAACTTTATAATAGTTTCAGGTGTACAGCATGATTTGATATATGAATTTATTGTGAAGTGATTACCGCAGTAAGTTTAGTTAACATCATTACCACACAGTTACAAATTTTTTTCTCATGATGAGAACTTTTAAGATTTCCTTTAGCAAGTTTCAAATATACAATACACGTTTGTTAACCACAGTCACCATGCTGTGTATTATATCCCTGGGACTTACAACTGGAAGCTTGTACCTTTTGACCATCTTCACTCATTATGCCCTACTTCTGGCAACAGCAAACCTATCTTCTGTAGCTATGAGTTCAAGTTTTGTTTTTGTTTTTGTTTTTGTTTTTCAGATTCCACATGTAAGTTATATCATACTATATTTGTCCTTCTCTTTCTGACTTGTCACTTAACATAATGCCCTCAAGGTCCACCCATGTTGTTGTAATGGCAGGATTTCCTTCTTTTTATGGCTGAATAATATTCCATCGTATACATACCACATTTTCTTTATCCATTCGTTGATGGACTCTTAGGTGGTTTCCATGTTTTGGCCGTTGTAAATAATGCTGCAATGAACTTGGGATGCAGGTAGCTCTTTGAGGTGGTGCTTTCATTTCCTTTGGATAAATACTCAGAAGTTAAATTACTGGATCGTACAGTAGTTCTATTTTCAATTTCTTGAGGAACCTCCATACTACTTTCCATAGTCCTTGCATTAGTTTACATTACCACCAACAGCGCACAAGAGTTTCTTTTCTCTATATTCTTACCAACACTGGTTATTTCTTATCTTTTTGATAATAGCTTTTTTGTGTCATTGCTTATTCTTCTTTTGTCTCTTATAGACAGCATATAATCAGATTACTTTTAAAAAATCCATTCTTCCAATTTCTACTTTTTAATTGAAGTGTTTAGTCCATTTGCATTTAACATAATTTCTTGTACAGTAGGGTTTTTGTATGTCATTTTAAAATTGCTTTTCCTTATGTCATGGTTTTTTCCCTTTATTTCTTCATTACTACCTTCTTTTGTGTTAGATAAAATTTCCTAGCACATCATTTTAATGATCTTGTCTGTTGTTTTTTTACTATATATTTTTGAGTTTTTTTTTTTTTTACTGGCTGCCCCAGTGATTATAATGAAATCTTAACTTAGAACAATCTAGTTTAGATTAAAAGGAATTTAATTTAGATAATCTACAAAACCTTTGCTTCTTTAGACTCCATTCCCTCTCTCTTCTTTGTACTTCTGTTGTTATACAAATTACGTCTTTATACAGTATAAGCCCAATGAGATAATTTTATCATTATTGATTTGTGCAATTCTTTAAATCCAAAAGGGGAAAAAAGCTACAAATGAAAACACATTTTTACTGTCTTTGTATTATTCATGTAGTGACCTTCTCTGGTGTTCATTCATTACCTTCTTCAATTTTGAAGGACAGATTTCCCAAATACAGAATTCTTAGTTGACAGTGTTTTTCTTTTAGCACTTTGAATATGTAACCCCACTGCCTGCTGGCTGCCATGGTTTTTGATGAGATGTTAGTTGTTAATCTCACTGAGATCCCTTGTACCGGATGAATTTGCTTTTCTCTCCAGCTTTCATGAGTCTCTGCTTTTCTTTGGCTTTTTAGCTGTTTGATTGTGATATATTTAGGTATGGGTGTCTGAAAGTATCCTAATTGGAGTCCACTGAGCTTCCTGGTGTGCAGATTAATGTGTTTCATTGCCTCAGGAAGTTTTTGGCCATTGTTTCTTCGAATATTCTTTTTTTCCCTTTCTCTCTTTTCTTTCTTGGACTCCCTTGTATGTATGCTGGATGGTGCCCCACAGGTTTCTGAGGCTCTGTTTATCATTCTCTATTCTTTTTCTTTTTGTTCCTCAGACTGGATCATCTCAATTAGTCTATTGTTTCCTCTGCTTGTTCAAATAGCCTGTTGGGCCCCCTCTAGTAAAGTTTTCATTACAGTTTTTATACTTTTCAATTCCAGAATTTCTACTTAAAAAATAATTTCTATCTCTTTATTGATATATTCTGTTTTGTGACACATCACTCTCATACTGTTATTCTTTCAACATGGTTTCCTATATGATTGATGACTTTAAGTCTTTGTCTTAGTAAACCTAACACATGCCCTTTCTCAGGTACAATTTCTTATGAGTGCTTTTTCTCCTGTGAAAAAATACTCTTTTGTGGCATTTTTTTTGCAAGTCTTGTAATTTTTTGTTGAAAACTGTACATTTTAGATAATATAATGTGACAACTCTAAAGATAAGATTCCCTCCTTCCCCAGGTTTTCTGTTGTTGTTGCTGTTTTCTGTTTGTTTATTCAACAACTTTCCTGGATAGATTTTGTAGCATCTGTATTCCTTGTCATGTATGGCCACGGAACTCTCTGCTACTTAGCTTAGTGTTCATCTAATGATTGCACGAAGATTTCCTTATAAGTCTTGAACCAGTAAGTCTCTCATCTTTTCTCTAGGGCTTCTGTGTGTATGTTGGGCCATGCTTGCCAAGCTCCCACAGGTAGTTTACAACTCTGCATCAGCCTTCACTTCTTGCTTGTGCAGACACTCAAGGTCAGCCAGAGCTGAGAGTTTAGGGTCTTCCCAGTTGTGTCTTAGACATAGACACAGCTCTCTATGTGTTTGTGGTCCAGATTCCAGGAATATGTAGAAACTTTTGAAAGCACCCTATGGATATCACATTTCCAGTTTTCCCTTTCAAGTTTTTTTTTCATAGCTTTTTGATAGCTCCAACGTATAATGCTTCCTTAAGTAACTGCAGTGTTAAACAATTATTGCTTGTTGTTTTGACAAATACCCTGTTGGTAGGGCTGTCCTTATAGAGATGTTACTCTAAGTCACATCAAAGAAGGAAAAGCCCTGAAAATGGAACTCCAGCAGGCCATCAGACAGGTCCAATAGTGACAGCTCCTTGAAGATGGCCCTTGTGGGAGCTCTGCACTCATTCTGCCCCCTCTAGTGGCTGCTAGGCTGCCAGTTCTCAGAGCTGTTGTGTTTGGTTTTCAAGGATACTGAAAGGGAGAGCATCACCTCGGCTTTGGCGGTGTCTCCTGATTGATGAATGTTACTAAACTGAAATTAAGGACTCCTGTCTATCAAAGGCACAACTAAGAGAATGAAAATGGAGACCAAAGAGTAGAAAGTGGTATTTCTAATACAAATTACTGACAAAGAATTGTCACAAATCTGTAAGATTAAAGAGCAGGTTAGACACAGCTGAATTAAAAAAAAGTAGTGAACTGAAGGACATATGTGGAACACCATCCAAAAAGACAGTGATGCAAAATATAGAACTATACCAAACAATAAGGAAGTAAGAATAATAAGTTCCAGCATATATAAAGAGAAAATTTTCTAAGACATATGACCAGAATATTTTTGGAAACATTGCTAAAATTTAAATTCTCAAATATCAGAATCCAAATGAACTTCTAATAGGAGAAAAAGTCCTCAACTAGATACAACATAGAGAAACTACAGGACATAAAGGACAAAAAGCATCCAAGGGGAAAAAAAACAGAAACCTACAAAGAAATGGCAATGAGAATAAAATCTTATTTTTCAGTGACTGGTACCAGAGTCAGTGAATTATTTTCAGTGTGCTAGGGGACACCAAAGAGTTACCCAGAGTTCTCTACCCACTGAAACCATCTTTAAGAACAAAGGTTAAATAAAAACATTTTTTGACTTAAAAACTAAGAGTGTTTTTCTCTAAAAGACACTCATTAAAGGAAATGTTAAAAGACATGGAAAAAATACTCAAATGGAATGTCTGAGGGACGAGAAGAAATTGCAAGCCAAGATACTGGTAAACATACATAAATGTAGATGGTATAAAATCATAAAAGCAGTGTCTAATATGGGGGCGAGGGGAAATAGCTTAGAACTAAAGTGCTGAGCAACAGCTGGATGGGTGGCCAGCTTTGAGTGGTGCGTAGTGGTTCAGAGAACAGCTGCTAAGTCCAGATTGCCTCGGTTTGACTCCTGACTCTGGCACTAGTTACCTGACGCTTATTAACTTGCTTTAGGCCAGTTAATTAACGTCTCTGTATGTCTATTTACTTATCTTAATATGAGGATAGTAATAATGTCACTCATAGTAATAATATCGTCATAGGATTATTGGATGCTTAAATTAGTTAACCTGTGTAAACACTTGGAACAGCGATTGGTACACAGCACATGCTTTGTAAGTATGAGCTATGGTTCTCAATAAAGCATTCTAAGGTGTTGCCAGGTAAAGTACAGACTCATGGTGAGGGACTTTATCAGACTTCTTTTGACAGCAGTGATTGAGAAAATAAAAATAATTATCAGCAAGCTTATTTTAATTGATTGATAAACTTTGTACCCCACTAACCTAAACTACAGAGACTTTTCAACAATCTGTTTGTTAATCTACAAGATAATTCCCAGAAGTAAAAAGCAAACAGGCTGTGGCAGGCTCTGCTAGCTGTCTTCCCAATGTTTATCCCACCTTTTTCACACACAGAACACTGGCTTCCTGGAGAGTGTGAATGTGCCCAGCTAAGACACCCACTCTCCCAGATGTCCTTACAGTCGCGTGGCCATCAAACCTGGGCCAGACCATTGAGATTTAAGTGGAGGTCATTGGGCTGGACTTCTGAAAAAGCTATGTCATGTTTTATGCCTCTAAAGCTAATATGCCTTGAGCCAACGATCCCGTCCTTTGGCTCTGGGTGCTGACACCTCTGCCTTAGCTCTCACTTCTTGTTTGCATGGAATCTGAGGCTCAGCCGGAGGTGAAAATTGACAGTTTTTCTCAGGTTTTCCTGGACACGGGCACAGCCTTAGGTGCAAACACGGCCCTACACATGCATGCAGCCTTTTAGATTCCCAGGAATATATGGGAGATTTAAATGTCCCTTATGAACTTTATTCCAAATAATCTATTTACTCAAGGAGAATTCACTAAAAATTTCTAGGACTTTAAAAATGGACTTTGACAAATTGTTTCCTAAAATTGGCCATGAAGAACAACAAAGTGGAATTTTCTATGTCAGATATCCGTGACTACAATAGGACGGTATTATTTCAGAAATATATAGCATAATGGGAAAAAAAGTCCAGAAATAGACACAGCACGTGCGCGTGCGCACACACACACACATTGCATATGATGTAGGTTACATTCTAAATGAATAGGGAAAGGATGAATTATTCCATAAATAGGTTGAAATGATTGGCAGTTCATTTAGGAGAAAAATAGATTTTTATGTCATTCCTTAATTCCAAACAGTTTAAAACCGTATACAAAGAAAACCATTAATGTGTTGATAATCTTAGCCTAGGGAAGGAGGTTTTTCAGGACAAAAGGAAAACAAGAAAACAAAGGCAAATCTTGACAGATGTGACTATAGAAGAGTTAAATACATCCTCACAGGGAAGGTCACCACAGATAAAATTAAAGGCAAACAACAGGCTGATTGACAGTTCTTATAAAATACGTGACAGAGAAAGAAAATTAAAATTAAATAATGGGAACCTATTTTTAACCAATTAAATTGACAAAATTTCTTTTAAAAGCATTTAGGAGGTTGATAGCGTAGCACGTTAATGTGGCTGTGAAGACACAGGCACAGTCACCTTCACTGTTAACAAGAGTGCAAGTTGGTAGAGCTGCTTCGGGAGGCAGCTTGGCAGGATCTAAGAAAATTTTAAACGTACATCGCCCTAATACAGCACAGTCACTTCTAGAAATGTGTGCTGCGGAATACTCAACGTGCACAAAGGTGCACGTGCATGCGTCTGCTCACTGCCGGCCTGTCTGTGATGTGAGGAGCTAGGACCCTGAATGCCCATCCGTCGTGTGTGTGTGTGTGTGTGTGTGTGTGTGTGTGTGTGTGTGTGTGTGTGTGTAGAAAGAGGGAAGGGGTCACGGAGAGAAAGGAGACTGCAATAAAGATTCAAGTTGCTGTACATTTATTTTGGATGATGGACTTCTCTTGAACTTTTCCTGGTGACCCAGTGATGACAGGACAGCGTGGCTCCGTGGGTAAATACACCACAAGGGGACTTTTATGTTTCCTAACATGTGCTTCTATGGTGTTTACATTTTTCAAGTGATTTTTAAAATAACAGAAAAGATCAAAGCAAGCTATAGAACTGCTTTGTTCTGTGTTCCCATTAGGGTTAAAGAACGCTACAGAAATAGACATATGTCTGTTTACATGTTATAAATATCTGATAAAAATACTGTCAACAGGGGCTGCCTCCTGGGAGTGATAGGGGTACAGCGGGAGTTGGGATGGGGGTGCTTTTAACGGTCTATATGCTTCCGTTCTGTTTGATGTTTTTACAAGTTTGTATTATGCTTTTGAAATTAAAAAAATGAATAAATTAATAAAACATATGCCATAATAAAGGGAGAGGGAAAGAAAGCCAGTCGCTTTCAAGCTCAGAAGGAAGAAAAAGAGGTGTTTTCAAGATTGGGGGCGAGTGAGGGGACAGGAGGGACTCAGAGGCGAGAGAGGACATGGGTCGGGGGGCGGTGGCATCTGGGAGAGTGGGGGTGGGGGTGCACCCACCGCACAGGGGACACCTCAGCACAGTGAGGAGACAAGCAGGGAAGGGAGAGTAGGAGGAACCGAGATTTGAGATCAGCCGTCTGTGCGAAGGGAGACAGAAGTTGGGTTCCGGCCGGAAGAGCGCGGAGCTGGTACTGAGTAAATTCAGAGGGAGTGGGCGTGTTCCCATTTGTACACGTGCGCGCCTCACCCTCAGCGGTGACTGTGTTTCTGTGAAAACCGAAATAGTGTTCTTCCACTGGAAACATGCCCCTTAAACCCTAGCCACAGGCCCCTGTGTTTCAGCTCATGTGATTTTCAAAGCAATTGGATCTCTTTACCCCTGTTACTCTGTATTTCTGCAGCGGTACTTGAGATTTAATTTTTGCTATAGAAGTGAGTGAATAATATTAGAGAAGAGAAAAGAGATATGTGACAAATTCAAGTGTGATAAGAATACAATTTTAATTTAAGAAAGACGACCTGGGAAAACGCACAGTTAGCATGCTGTTTGGGTAAAATATCCTTAAAACCCATGCAAAATCTCCGTAGTCTTCCTGGATGTGATGCATACAGAAATCTGTCGCATGCATGCTGAGTTAAAACCAGCTAAACAAGGACGAATCTGTGTTTGGAGAGAGAAACGTAACATACAAGGGACTTGAGAACAGCCACGCTCTTGCTGCAGGAGACACACACGGTGTCCATTCTGGTGTTTTGCTCCCTACTCTCTTTGAGTAAGAATAAAATAATTATATTTTTTGCTCTTCAGAAAGCCCCCCTGGTAGTGGTTTTTCTGGTGTGACTGGCCAGCATATTCTGAGCCACACAAAGAGGAAGTCACTGAGGGCCACGCTGTCCTCTCCCACTGCCTGCTCGGCACAAGTGAAGGGCTTTTGAAATCATGCAACTCAAGACTGTAAGACTCACTCACCAAGATGTGGCTTTTGGCAAGTGTGTCGGGGATCGTGTCGTTCTCCGGTGTGTCATCTGACCGCAAAAGGGCCTAATTTGATTCTCAAAGCAAACTGGGTAATTTGAGGTTTTAAAATAGAGAAGCTAGGAAGTAAAACTGCAGTGAGATTTCATTAAATACCCCGGGATGTTAGTGCCACCAAAGCACCAGGTATTTGCGATGCATCCTGTGGGGACCAGCGAAGATATTCAATGATTTGGTAGTGATGAGCGCATATTGTCAGAATTTTTAGGGTCACAGCAGACCATTCTTTTAAAAGGTGAGTTTTCAGGAAGAATTTGGCGTCTAATGGATGGCATGGATCTGAGAACTATTTCTCCGAAGGGTCATGGCTGTTCGCTCCGAGACTCTGACGTGCCCCCGGTCTCTTGAGGCTTCACAAATTTCTAATGTCCAGTCCAGCGTCCAAATGCCGAACTTCCAGGATGAACTTGATCTTGTCTGCGAACTGAGGGGAGCAAATTAACACAATAGAATTGTATGCAGCAGCATTGCAATGATTAAAACAAGTGGTACCGGTGCAGATTCAGATAAAGAAGCCCTCCCTGGGACTGCTGGTACGTGTGTGAACTGCTCCGACTTGTCCTGGAAAGCAGCCTGGCAATGCCTGTGGCTGGAACAACTCGTATGTCCCTAGTAATGGAGATGCAAGGCCCCAGGAGGACGGCAGGAAGCAGCTTCCTCTCCCCTCCTTGGCACTTCAGATCTCATTGGTGGTTTCTTGTCCCCAGCTGAAACCTCTGGCAGCTTCCATAATCTTTTCTGCAACTTTCAGATTTAAAGAAAAGTCTCCAGTCACTTTTATTCACTTCATTTAAAATGTCCAGTCTCATGTAAAAGGCAGAACTCTGGATTTTACGTCGATCTTTCCCCTGGGCCTGGCCTCCTTGGGCAGTGGAGAGAAAGGCGTCTCCGAGCTGCCACCTGGCCCAGGTTTCTGATGCTGCCAGGCTTGGTGGCCGGGAAGAACAGGTAAGGGTTCAAGGTCAGGAAAGGCGTCACTGTCTCCCTCCTGGTAATGAGCGTGTAGATGCCCTTTGCATTTGCTATGTCCCCAGGGCCGATTTTTTTTTTTCTTCCCACTGAGCTCACTGCAGAGAAAGCTTTCCTCGGCCCTGCTTCTCCTTTCTCCACTCCCAACTCACATGGATGTTGGCCTAAGAGCATCAAAACTAGCTTTTGATCCCTGCCTTTGCAGTGTTCTCTAAGACCCCTGTAGAATGTGAAAAGGGACCATCTCTCTTTCTCAGGCCCTGGGGACGTCTGGCCAAGACTGAGTCCTGTGTTACATCTTGTTAGTTACCTTCCCTTGGAGCCAGCAATCCCACTCCTTGGGAATCTGTTCTGTAGAAATAAAAGTACTGGGTAAAATATCCTTATTTCTGTAGAAATAAAAATCAAAGACATTTATAGCAGCAATGTTTGTAGTGAAAGAAGGAAGGAAGGAAGGTAGGAAGGAAGAAAAGAAGGAAGGGTGGGGGGAATAAAATCTAATTCCATTTATAAGGGAATGGGGGAATGCTTGATTAAATCATGGGTTGTCTTATGATGGCATATTATGCACTCGTTAAAAATAATGAGTTAGACTATATCTTGTTTTTAATTCTAATTATTTCACAACAAGAATATACTTATATATTCTTCATGTAATTAAGGGTAAAGGAAAAAATTAGTCTAGATAAAGGTAGTTCAAAAGACACCAAGCACAAGTTAATAGTGGTTTTGGTGAAGCTAAGAATGGCCCAGTGTGGTGGTCTCTGTCCCACCAAAAAAAAAAAAAAAAAAAGCCTGTGAGCTGAAAATGTTGAAGACTATGAGCCAGCATTTCATCAGCGTGCTGATAGTTTTATTTTCAAATATCCACTAGCCTTGCCTGGGGGAGGCTTATACTTCCGCCCTACAGATAACCTGCGTGGCCATCTGACTTGCTTTGGCCGTTGAAACGTGAGCAGAAGGGCCAAGAGCCAATGCGTGTTTTTTCTCTGTCCTCTTCCCCTCCTCTGTGACAGCCAGCACTGACCCAGCCCAGGCTGTAAGCGAGGTCATGTGCAGCAGAGCCGAGGCCAAACTTTGATGCCTGTAAAGCAGGAGTGAGGAATACATCTCGGGGGTTGAAAACGACTGGACTTATTTTGGATGCCACAGGACAACGAGGTCTGTCTGTCTCATGCAAGATTTATTGAGCACACCCCCCATCTGCATGAGGACCGTGGACTCCAAGCGGAAACAGGAATCTGTAAATCGAGTCCTCTTCTCCGGCAGCCCCCAGTCCTCTTCTAAAGATGTGTACGCTCCCCAGCAGTGCCAGGGAAAAGGCCAAGGCCATACGTCATGTTTTATTTCAGAGAAGGGGCCTTGTGGCAGCTCAGGAATCACCCAGAGTCCTGTAAGCCTGTGAGGCACGGAGGGTGTAGCCTGATCACTCCCTGGACACAAGATACAACTTGGACCAGCTTTAGATGCAGGGGGAATAAACCAAAAGAGGGTACATCCACCCTCTCCCATCAAAAACCTTAGCACGTTAGAGCAGAGGAGGAATATCCCCATGCTCATGAGTTCCCTTCCCAAGTACAGCTTTGACAGCATTTACCAAAGTGTGAACCGTGAGCTACCGCTTACGGGGGACAATCCACCCACTCCCTTTGGAGCAGTGACAAGCATAGCGCATCTCGGCTGCTTTCAGCGTGCCCTCTCTCAGCCGGAAAAGGACAGCCAGCTTCACCCCGATAGGATGACACTTCTCTGCTTTGCTGGCAGAGCTGTGCCTCATTGGCACAATTCAAGATGGAACTGAAACCAGCCCTGAGTTTAACCCACTCCATGGAAAGGGCTAAAATATGTCCCTTTTTATGTGTTCGTGGTCTTAGTTTTTTTTTTTTTTTTAAACCAGAAAAGTTTTGACAGAAGATTATGCAAGCAAAGGATTTTAGACAAGCTCTGGCAAAAGAAAACCAAGTCATTACAAGAATTAATCATTACTGGCCCAAAAAAGGCCTGATGTTAGCTCGATTTGGAGTTTAAAGCGGCTATTAAATCAAGGGCATTGGATTCTTCTAGCTAATTTTCTCATTTTCTGGCTTATATCCAGTTAGCTTGAAATGCTAACACCATTGCTGAGAAATTCACGGCAAATCCAAACAGTACAAATCAACAGGACTTCACGGACTCTGGGATTTGTTGAAACAGGTGTCAATCCTCAACTCTCAGTAAAAACATCCTAAGAATATGCTTCTCCTGTCTCTAAGAAGTTACCAGATGTCAAGATGGGGCCAATGAGGTGTATGTTTTCTCTTGACTCTCCTACATGGAACGTTGAAAGCTCCCCCGAAGTGCACTGGTTAATTAGCATTTTCTTAATTAGCACCTTTCAATCTTCTTTGTAAGACAAAAAGCATTCTGGGTGAAGAATGGTACACTGGGGGCTAGGAATTTGGAATTCTAGGTCTGACTTCACTGACTAATGATCTCGGGCAAGTCATAGCTTCTCCGACCTCATTTTGTCTGTCTATAAAATGAGGTTAAAATAATTATGGCTCATCTATTTTATCTGATTTGTTAGGACAAATTTAATGACCACATCAGCATGAAATTTGGATGAGGTTGAGATTGAGCAGTGGCTCAGACACACTGAATCAGGCTGGTGAAAGAGGAGGCTGATTGGATCCAGGACAGACACCCCATTCCCACCGCGGCCGAGGGCTTCAGGGCGTGCGTGTGGGGGGCAGGGAGAGAGGCTGACAGCGGAGGCAGTTTTAAAACATAACTTATTTGAAATTCATGGTATATTTGATTAAACTTAAATTAACTTTCAGTAAATTACATCATATATTATTATCTATATGATATCATATACTATGATCTTGTATAGATGGATGGATAACATGATGTTTTAGTTCTTAATTGATTTTTTTTGTCTCTAATTTTTTCTGAGTTAAAGGAACTCTCTGGATGGTGTGAAGGAGTGAGCTGAACCAGATGGACCTAATTCTGATATTTTAAGCAAAAGACCATTTCTAGTCCCCATCCTGGCTCTGCAGTGGACGGATGGGGCAGACCCAGCGAGAACCGATCTGTAATTATGGAGACGTGAAGGGGGTCATTCTGGTCTGGGCATGCCCTCCCTTCACATTTAAACCTTTTCAAGTTGACATGTGGGGCACACGCTGCCAACTGGCAGAGCACTGGGTCCTTTTTTAGATAATGTACGTGTCATATTATAGGCACAGTTTTTAAACTGAGGGGAACTGGAAGCCTTATCACATGGCACTAACATGTGACATGAGCACTACTTAAATTACATTTCTTTCAGGAAAACAGCAAGTTCCTCAACTTTTAACTAACCAAAAAAAAAAAAAAAAAAAAAAAAAGAGCACGGTGGGGAGTTTTGGAATGATCAGAAACAGAATCTTCACCATTTGGGAAAAAGTTAAATTTGTGATTCTTATTTATATCCAATCTTTGTGAGTGTTCTTTAGTTTTTTACATAAAACCAACTTGGGTGCCACGGAAGGAAAAAAAAACAGCTTGGGCTCCATCAACCCTGCTGGAAAAAAAGAAGGTGAAACACACCTACAATACCAGCCAGGAATCTAGAGAGGACAGATTCTTTAATTATGTCATTAATTCCCAAGACACAGCCATCACATCTGAGTGTGCAGAACATAAAATGTGTTGGAGGAAACCCAGTTTCAAGTGCTAATAAAAAAGTGCACAAGAGACCTCACGCACCAGCAACCTCTCTTCCCTTTGATTCACAGCGTTCAGAAAGCAACAGGGTCGTTCAGCTGCAGGGTCACCAGGCTGCCTCCCTGGGGACGGCTGCTGAGCCAGCGGCCCCCACGCACCCACCGAGTGGGTGGATGCCAGCCGACCCTGCATTACCAGGGGCCCAGGGGACGTGGCAGTCGTGGAGAACATGGGGCCCATCACCGCACGGCCACCAGCGGCCATGGCAAACGCGGCATGTTGCTGATTTTGTTTTAGGCGTCTTCTCAGTAGTATGTTGGCCAAAGGAAGAGAGCATTACTGCAGATAACACAAAACAGGGAATAACCAGCCCAAGGCTTTCCTCATGTCCCTTCTCTCTGCTTCCTGAGAGCGTTAGCTGGAATTCCCACCGGGAAAACCTGGCACAACGTCCACCTCAGTGACTGTGTTGGTCACAGAACAATGCTTCTTTGGAAATTACCGAGTAGAAGCGAAGAGGGAGGAGCTTGGGGGCACGTCTGCTTTACTGGCAATCTTTGATGCCTTAAGCTAGGTGATGCAGACACTCGTGTCTTATTCTTTATTCCTTGTGTTGTCATATCTTAAGTATTGCAATAGTGTATTGTATCGAAGAAAAGAAAACCCAACTAGGAGGGCTCTGGGAACTAACTCAATCGTCTTAAGCTATTTATGTCTGTGTACCCTTTTTCGCTCTGGCAAGAATTATTTCATACAATTAAACTTTTCTCCCCTCATCAAGCGTTTCTTGGTATTTTAAAAATCCTAAAGATGCACATAAAACAAAAAGCAAAGACAAAGCACAAGTCCTCCCCCAGTGCCCTGTTCTGGCTTCGCTCCCATCCCCAAGGATGCCCACTCTGTCTGTTTCAGGGTGCATCCCCCCGGACACCTGCTATACCCACACGCACGTACTTCTACACATTGCACTTTAAATACAGTGTCAGTTTTGACCTACACATCTTTCCTGGGTTCTGGTCACTTAAGCTTGGTCAGAAGAAAGAACAGCTGTCCTGGGTTAGAAGGGATGGGAATGTTGGAGAGGAAACCGTGAATGATTAGAGGGGCGGCTGTGATCCTAGAGGGAAGGTGTCTGGAGGGACCCGTGGCTTGTTAACCTTGCCCTACACTGTGTGCCTGGAGACTTGTCCATGGCTCTCGGGGTGAAGGAACAGACAGGCGGCAGCCCCCAGCTGGGGGCCTTGAGACCTTTTGGTCACTTGTGCCGGGAGCACCAGCATGTCCCTTGGCTCAAGAGCTGGCAGCTGAGAGGTGGAACCTGGATGAGCCGGCACAAACAGGAGGAAGCTGAGAAAAGAAGCTGGTTTTAGGACCAAAGCTGACTCCAAAGAGGCTGTGCCTGCAGACAGGTGACACCAGAGATGAGGTAGCTTTCTGCAAGGGCCACGAGGCAGGTGACTCGCTGCTGGGGACGCGTGGATGACGCAGGAAGGACAAGGCTGAGGTTGTATGGCCCAACTTAAAGAGGGGTCCTCCTTTTCCCATGGGCAATAATGGGAGGTGCAAGCGTCAAATCCTGGGGGGCCTGCCATTCTGTGGCTGCTTTGGGGACAAAACCTCTTCCTCCTTGGACTTCTCAGGAACGAGGATCTTAAAGCGAGACTTGTGACCTGTAGCAGCAGAGCCGTACCACGTGCACACGGGAACTCAGAGCCGGGTGCCCGTCCTCAGCCCGCGGCCGTCCACTCTCTCTGGGTGCTTCCAGGGTCTTCTCTGTGCGTGTCTGGGTTTCCTTTCTCTTCCTTCTTTGTGTGTCTCAAATGGAATCCCTTCGTGTAGATTTCTCTCTCTCCCAACTTTTCTTAACTGGGTGTGATCATCTGCATAGCATCAAGTCTGCCCTTTCAGGTGTGCAGTCTGCTGGCCTCGGGGACGGCTGGCTCCTTCAGTGGTTCCTCCGGGTGCCCCAGGCTGTTCTCTGGAGAGGCCGGTTTAGGAAGCAGCCTTCTTTCAGTCTGTCTCCCTCTGACCGAGTGAACTGGAGGAGAGCAGGTCTACTTTTCCCCGGGGCTGCCTCTGTCTGAGCTGGCAGCTGCCTCCTGCCTGTGGTCCTGCGTGTGGACGCCGGCTCCCCAGATGCTGACAGCACACTTCGCCCGGGCTTGCATGTCCGAGGCAGGGAAGAGCTAACTCACGCAGACCTGTGGATTTTTGCCACCTTCTCGTTCCTCTCACTCCCTCTTTTTCCCTAGAGGAACAGTTAGGAAATAGCTAAGAATCCTTGAAGCCAACCTGAGCTTCTGAACGTATTGCATTCCTTAAGTAGTGGAAAAGAAATCAAGAATCGGGCCTCAGAAGTATCACATAAGAAGCAAATTATGTTCCTGTTTGATGGCGAAGCAGCGCGGCGATCCGTACCTTCGTGGGTAGGACATGTGCTGAGAAAGAACATTCCTGGATGTTAGGAAAATCATAGGCTGGCTTGCACAAGTATCTTTCTCCTTGAGACTAGACAGTTCTGGAAACTTAATCAAGGAAGGAATATCTGGTATTTGTCTGGTTCTCTGCACAAAATGAGAAGCCAACAGCCAGAAAGATCTATGGGTGCACATATTTTTATGAGAATTCAATGAACAGAACCCCAAATTTATAAAACATTAAGAACTAAGGCATAGTTACCAGCCTTCCCCTGAAATTTGGCATTTTTATATCCTGCTAAAATTTTGTTGTATTGGATGTGGCTATAAATGGGTCAAAAGCTACAGAGATTTCCATGCTAAAAGTTCTTAGATTAATGCCTCGGAACGCTGAGCAAGACAGACCGTCAGAAACCAAAGACTGTCAGGGTTAGGTGATTACCCAAGCTCATGTGGCAAGATGTATTTTAAACGGATGTCGTTGGAAACTTCCCCCACAAAAGCCGATGAAAATGACAGCTCCTGGAGTTCCAGTGAAGTTGAGAGGTGAAGAAAGACGCTAAACTAGCTTTACGGGTCTTAGACGGCTGCTTGTCTGCTACCCTGGAACGGGAAAAACCCCCAGACAGGAGGACTTCCCTCATACGGCCTCACGAACCAGGGCAGTGGTGTGAATCCGCCTCTGCCGGGAGCTTTTGTTAAAAATACACACGTCCAGGTCCCGTGCCTCAAGCTCAGCCAAGATCTTGAGTGGGATCTAAAAATCTAAATGAACTTCCTAGATCATTCTGAAGCACAGCAGTATTTAAGAACCTCAGTAACTGTGAAAACAGATTGAGTTTTGAAATCAAGCAGGCCGTTGAGATGCAGAGTCCCTCATTCTGCGGCCTTGAGCAGGGAGCTGCTCTCTGAACCCGGACTTTCCTAACTTCCTGGGCTGCTGAGAGGATGGAGTTAATGGCCTGTGTTCAGCGTGTCCCTCGGCACTTGCCACCTAGTGGACAATGAATGCATGTTACTTTCTGTATGAGCCTGCGAGCACTGCATAACAAAACAGCACCGAGGACGGGGTGGCCTCGCCAAAGGACCTTTATTTCCTGACAGTCCTGGAGGCTGGAAGTCCAAGGTTAGGGGTCAGCAGGGTGGGTTCTCCTGAGGCCTCTCTGCTTGGCTTGCAGGTGGCCGTCTTCCTGCTCTGTTCTCACTCGACCTCTTCTCTGTGTGTGTCCCCGTATTTCTTCTTCTTCTTATGAAGACATCAGTCCTTATTAGAGGGCCCCAGCTTTATAACTTCATTTAAACCTTAATCAGCTCTTAAAGGCCTCATCTCCAAATACAGTCACACTGGAGATGAGAGCTTCAACATGAGTCTTGGCGGAGACACAGTTCGGTCCACAGCACTTCCCTTCACTCCATCCTTTTACCCACACTCCTCAGTTTCCCCCTGATCATTACCAGTAGTTTATGTTTGAATCATCTTAAACTCAAAAGGATAACTTTACAATATGTATTTGATGAAAGCACTGGCTGAAGGTGAGGCGCAGGATGGGGTGTGGGTATTTTGCTAAAGACACTGGCCCCTGAGAATCCAGTCCCAGAACCCTGGCCCAAGAACGCAACAGAGACGACTCTCAGCTCAAGGACCTCATTACTCTCACTAGTTCAATTTCTCTCTTTTTTTTTTTTTAGAAAAGTGACCTAGATGGAGAAGGCACAGGATCCCCCGTGTCCAAAGTCTGAGTCCTCGCATTTCCGAATTCTGGAGGGCTCTTTTTTTCCCTTCTTCTGAAGATAGATCACAGCAGAGAAAAAGAAAAGTCTTTTCAAATTTCCTAAGTGGGAAGCTTAACTCCACGACATACTATTTCCCAACCAAGTGGTTATTTAGCAACTATATTTAGAGTCCGTAATACTCAGCTTCAGACGTGTGGGGCTTTGTTCTGAGCAGGCCGCCTCTCCCTCCCTGTTGCTCAGACGTCTTTGCCCACAGAGCCCCGCAGAGGCCAGAGGCCTCGTAACAGGCCCTGTGACGTGGGCTGTACTCACCCCGACGTTACATGGGAGCACCTGGCCACTCGGCTCCCTCCCCGTGTCCCTGGCAACGAACGTGCTGAAACGAGTCAGCCCACGAATCACTCAAGACCAGGCTAGAAACCTGCAGCCACTGCACGGTCCTCTTACTCATATTAAAATGAATTAAATTTTCTGGCCTAGACGATGCATTTTGCCTGTTTTCTAATTATGTTCCTTGGCTGTATGTTATTTTTTTTTCCATGAAACTGAAGCAGCCTTCTAAAAATGTATACATTTATTATACATTTTCCTCCGCTTGATTTAAAATGTGCCAGTCTGATTACTCTGAATTGTAAATGACAAATTGAATGGGGAAGCCTGGGAACGGTCATGTATTTATAATAAAGTAAGGAGTATTTTCCTTTAATAACATGGGTGGAGATGAAGGGGAGCTTCTGATGTGTTACTGACAGGACCGTCCTGACCACCCCAGTGGGCTGATGCAGTCCAGGGACCCTCCCCTGCATCCTTCTCACCTCTGATTTGCCCCACACTTGGGAAAGAAGCTGTCAAGTTCGATTTTAAAATGTCGGAGCCCAGAGAGATCTTAGCATCTTCGAATTCAGTCGCCCCTCTTCTCCTCAACTTCTAACTAACCAGGCCAGTGCCCTCCACTGTGAGGCAGGGTGGGCTTGCCTGGGCCTGGGCTCAGCCATGTGACCAACTTTGGCCAAGTGGATGGTGACAGAGTTGGTACAAGGAGACCCTTAAAAAGCCCTTGTGCAGTGGGACCGGCTCCCTTGTACTTATGCTGTTGCCGGGAGAGGGAAAGGCACACGGATGCCACCAGCTTAGTCTTAGCTAAGCCTCCTCTGCCAAGCCCAGCACAGGGCTCCCCAGCTGCTCTGGGTAGACAGGTCTTTCAATATTTCAACAATATTATTTTGCTGTCCCTTGGGTTACCTACAGTGTCTCACATCCCTCAAAGTGCTCCGAGAAGCCACCTGTACTCGCCACGGGACTGGGCCGCCATGGGCGTTTGTTCTGCACACCTGGGCCACAGAGCCCTCTCCCTCCATGGCTTTCCCCGCCCTCGGTGGTACACAGATGCTGCCTGTTACTCGGTGAGAGTCATTGTGGGCAAAGGGGAAAGTTCTTGGATCACCTGATCTAGCCTCAGTCTTAGGCAGGCCCTGTGCACCTGGCCCTTGGAGGGAGGTGGGGCTTTCTCAGTGGTCCTGCCGCCACCCTAAGGGCGGACAACTCTGCAGCATCTTCCTGGGTGGTCCTGGCAAGCAAGAGCCCCCTGCCCTTCCCTTCCCCCAGCAGCCGAAGACCTCTGCTCTGTATCAGTCCAAGGTCCTTGGCCTGCACAGGTTCCTCTCCCTGCCCTGGGCAGTCCGCTCTCTCTTCCACTCCGTCCTGGGGGCTGTGCCTGGGACTGGGCCTAGGGGGACTTCCTGCCCCTCCTCCAGGAGCCATCAGGTTTTGCCTCCGTCGCTCTCTCAAGCATCAATGTAGTTTCTCCCAGGACTCAGCTTTCTGCCCCTCCCCTAACACCAGACAGCTCTTGTTACAACTCCTTCCGCAGAAGCCCTGGATCTTTGCCTCCATCCCTGGGGCAGGAGGGAAGGGAGAGGCCTGTGGGCAGGATTTTGTCTCCATGTGTCACTGAAGGGAGAGCCCTCGGGTCTCCTGCCCTGCCCAGTCTTTCTTGCAAACCTCCGATGGAGGCCTGCGGGAGGGAGTTGGTGAGCAGGTTTGAATACCCTGTGTTTGGGGCTCCCAGGGAGTCTAAACTGTCATGGCAGTCGACCTGTGGCCTTGAAGAATCCATGATGTTTGAGCCGTTCTCTGCCCCTCGCGTTGATGACGGCCACCTCCTCTTCCAGAGCTCCCAAAGGGCGAGGCAGGTCACGACCCGTTTTCCTCGAGGGCCTGTCACTCCCTGGGGGTGTGGTTCCTCTGACTGCCTGGTAACCTCAGCTCTCAGATGGGCTGCAGAGGGCTGTGATTCTACAGATCAGGACTTTCTCTCATTCTTAGGGCGGAAGCAACGTTCCTCTGCACCTTCCTCCCTCCCGCGCAGGAGTGGGGTCCTCGCCCCTCAGCTGTTGGTTGCAGAGGTCTCTTTATGGTTATTTGCTTAATATTATGTTGGTGCCTTTTGGTTTCTTCTTTAACCCCAGAAATGTGCAGTGTCTGTAAGTGGATGCCCGTGTGTATGTGTTTTATTTAGGGAATTAGGCAGAGGGGTTTTTTAATGGCGTTAATTTCTCGTTTTATAGAATAGTGATTAGACACTGTTACTTCTACCTGTTCTTTACATATTTCTTAAGGCTTTTTGTGGTTAAATTTTGAAAATGCTCCATTTAGGTACCTTTTTAATGTTAAGACTTTATTTTCTAGAGCAGTTTTAGGGTCACAGTGAAACTGAGGGGCAGGCACAGAGGTTCCCGTATACCCCTGCCCCCACGCAGGCACAGCACGCAGGTGCTGCTGTGCTGGTGGCTGAAGTGCACTCGATTTACGATGGAAGTTTCAGGCGTACAGCAAGGTGATTCGGTTATACACATACACATATAGATATACATTTTTTCAGTTTCTTTTCCATTATGGTTACGGTTCCATTACAAGAAACTGAATTAAGTTCCCATGCACAGGTACTTTAAAATGTTTAAATTCCATTTTATGGTATACAGTCTGCATTAAATCAGTTTTTGAATAAACTGTTCAGATCGTCTATATTCAAAATTATTTTTTACCTGCCTAATCTTTAAAGGACTAAGTAGGAGTATATTAAAATTTCTCAATATTATTCTTTTTATAAAATTTTATTCATATAATACTAACAGTTTGGGGTTTCTGTGTTTTGTTGTCAGTCATTCGGCACATAGTTGTTTATGACGGCAGTTTTCTTTATCGTTTGTCATGTTTTCTTTATCGTTTGTCACGTCCTTCGTCAAGAAAATGATCATTCACTTTGCCCTGTCAATAATTCCTCTTAGAAGTCTTCACTTGATATTAATAACTCAGCTGCTTCTTTGTTTTTGCTTGTATTTGCAAACCTATTTTGTTCGTTTTTTTAACCTTTCCTAATCACGTTGTCTAGTGGTGTACCGTGGGGGCAGTATGGGGTTGAACTTTCCTGTTTGCAGGTTATAACTTCTTGTGCTCTTGGGACTTCGGGACCCAGGTTACTGTCAAGTTCTGCCCCGAAGTGTTGTCTGTGCCCTTCCCAGGCTTCCTCACCTGGCCCTCCAAGTGTACCCTCTCTGTCCATGACCACTGCAAATTGCCATCACCTCTACCTGCACGTGGCTCCATTGCTACCTGCTGATTCAAACCTCATTCCCAGTCACTAAATTTATTTCATGAATGATGATGGGTGTAGCACTGGTTAGGTTCATTGGTAAGAAATAGAAAACCCAAATATCAGTGGCTTAAGAAGAAATTTCCTATTTAAAAGTCCTTGGACCTTTAAGCATTTAATCCAGAGCTGGTGAGAGGACTTTGTTCTATAAAATCTCCAGAGACACAGAGTCCTTCCAAATCATCATGCTACATCCCCAGGGTATGTCCCCCATCCTTATAGACCAAGCTAGCCCACAGGCTACTTCTCAGGATGGAAGAAGGGACAAAGAAGAATCAGCAGAGGTAATGTTCCAGGAGTCTCTTAGAGAAGGTTTCTGGAATCTGCCAAACCCACAAGCACTCCTACTCACACAGCATTAGCCAGAATTTAGTCACAGGGCCACTGCCTACAAGGGAAGCTGGGACATGCTGTCATAATCTGGGTAACCATGTGCTCAGCTAAAATGTTGTTCCTATGGAAGAAGGGGAAACATACTGGGGAATCTTTAGCAATTGGAGAACACTAACGGCTGGAAAGGCACAGCATTCTTACAGAAACAAGAGTGACGAAGCAGGTCGTAGTGTGAAGGAGGCAGTGCTGTAGGCCAGCTCCAAAGACAAGGAGGGGCCGAGCTGTGAAGAGTCCCACACAGCAATGGCAAGACTTTGGGTATTATCCTGTAGACTGTCTATCACTGAGGGTCCTGAGAGGAGACAGAGGCACTCTTGAAAGGGGTGAAGTGAGTTTAATGAAGGAACTGTATAAACCCACGACCCAGGGTTCACTGGAACCCAATAGTTGTAGTTGTAGGAAATGGGTGTCAGATGAGCTGTGCCTTTGGTGGAGGAACATTGTCCCTGCAACATATGGCCTGAAAGCAGAAGTGGCGGCACACTTGTGGGGCCCAGTGCGAAACAACAACGAAGGACCTCTTGTTCAACAATCAAGAATTTCAAGATGGCGACAGCGGAGCATTGAACCAAGCGTGGGGCCTTTCTGAGCCCAGCGCCTCGTACTGTTGTGCAGGTTGAAGCTGGCCTTGCCTGCAGAGAGGATGCTAGAGGAAAAGTGCCCTAAACTCTCTCTTCCAGCCCTCTGACTTTTTCCAGTGTCTCCCATTGTCCACACTCAGGTGGAAGTCAAAGCACAGGAGTCTGGCTGAGGCAGCCCATGATGGTCAGCCCGGGCAGGGAGGTGGACAGTGGGTCTGGAGGAGCAAAGCACAGACTACCTAACTTGGCCATGAAAGCTGTTAGAGATTTTTAAGCACAGTGACATGTCCAGTTTATTTTTAGGAAGAACTTTTTGGCAGCAGTGTGGAGGATGGCTTGCAGAGCCTGAAGGCAGAAAGAGCAATTAGGAGGCTCTTATGATAGTTCCATAGTTGCTTTCCTTTTTTAAAAATACTCCAAAACTCACAGTAAGAAATATATTTTATATTTCTATTGCTAACCAAGGAACACACACACACATACATATGTATATGAAATCTGAAGTCCATGAAACAATACTTAACCTTACTAGAAGCAAAGTGCTCTGATGTCATTTAGAAATGCTGGTTCCACATTGTGGTAATCATTTCACAATATGGGTAAATCAAACCATCACGCTATATACCTTAAACTTATATAGCGGCGTGAGTCAATTATTTTTCTATAAAGCTGGGGTGGGGGGAATGCTGGGTCCAAACCACTTAGTTGATTCTATGAGTTACCAACAAGTCACAACTTTTAGTTTAAAAATATTGGTCTAAGAGTGTGGTAGGCAGAAGAATGCCCCCAAAGATGTCCTAATCCTTTGCTTTTGATTAAGGACCTTGAGATGGGAGGTTATCCTGGACTGTATCACAAGGGTCTTTATAAGGAAAAAGGGAGAGAAAGAGATGTGACGGCAGAGGCAGAGGGGGGCAGCTGGCCATCACCGGCTTAGAAGAGGCAGGAAGAGGGCCGTGAGCCAAGGGATGGATTCCTCCAGAAGGTGGGAGAGGTGAGGAAACGTGTTCTTCCCTGGAGGCTTCGTAAGGAATGCAGTGCTGTTAACACCTTGACTGCAGCCAGTAAGATCCGGAGGACTTCTGACCACAGAACTGTGAGATGGTAAATGCGTGTTGTTTGAAGCTGTAGCGTTTGTGGTGGTTCATTACAGAAACCCAAGAAACTAACACGGGGAGGGAGGGGAAGAGCCGGGACGAAGGCAGCGTCGGTGGGGCTGGGATGGAGGAGAGGGGGCCTGATCCTCTAGAAGGATCTTGCCTCTGAGAGACACGGGGTCCAGGTTCTCTCCGGGTGGACGGTCACAGCCCTGAGGCAAACCACAACTTTCCTTTCTCTTGTATTTCATACTCCTGGGGAAGTTAAAATGAATATAAAAGACTTAGGAGGGATAAAAATCTGTTTTAAAACTTTGTTTTAGCTACATGACTATATGGATTCAGGGCAGATAAACAGAATGCGCTGTAAACCAGAGAGCAAATCTGAAAGAAGGCAGGAGGGGCCACCCCGATGGCTTCTTCACCTGGTCCCGGCCCCCTGAGGAGGCTAACCGAATTAGCGTCGCTCTCACAGATGACTCTTGGGTGTATCTAGAACTGACCAAGCAAAGCAAACAGTATCGATTTTCTAGAAATGGAAGAAGAAACCGCTCCAGTACTGAAGAGGTCATTAGCCGCCCAGCGGAACTGGGAGGTGAGTGCTTTGTAAGACGTGCAGTCGAGCAGGTAAGCTAGTACAAGACTGCTTGTAGCAGCCGTCCAACACGGACACGCGGGTCAGCACAGGCCCTGGTGCCGTCAGCATACTCCTGTTTATAAGGATAATGACCAATTCAGACTTACAAGTCACTTGTTCTGGAAGTGCAAATCATCTGTAAAACAAATCTAACAGAAACTAGAAAGCATAGTTTTAAATAAAGTATTATAATAGCAGTAGGAAATATAAGGCAAGTTGTCTAAGAAAAAAAAAATCTAAGGATACACAGATTTTTACGTAGAAAATTATAAAACATAATGAAAGACATAATGAGACCTAATAAATGAAAAGTTATTCCATGTTGCGGATGTGACTGACTGAAAGATGCCAAATAGCTCCCAATTTATTCTGTAAGTTCAGTGCAATAGAAGTCATGACTTCGCTGACTGAGTGTGTGAGTGCACATACCTGGGGGTGTGGAACTTAACAAGATATCTCTAAAGTGCGTCCCCCAAAGCAAAAGGCCGGGAATCACCAGGGCTGTTGGAAGTTTCGCCCTCCCAGATGCCGCCCCTCAGTATGATGCTGTGTTGTAGGGCAGACGGTATAGGAGCAGGGAGACACACGGGCCGGTACAACAGACGGTGCCAGACGGCATACCTGTGTAACCTGGGTCTGTGACAAGTGACACTACACCTCAGAGGGGAAGGGTGGACTGTTCAATAAATGGCCATGGGACAGCTGATTGTCATTGTCAGTATGAGAAACTGGACTCCAATGTGGGACGCAAGACTTTTAAAACTTTTAGAAGTATAGTAGGAGAGCTTTATAACATTGAGGGAGAGAAAAAAGTCCAAGCTATCCACACAAAACAAAAGGGAAACAGACTCATTCAATTACACTAAAATTTAAAAATGTGAGTACAGCAGAAGGTGCCATGAACAACATGAAAAAGCCAACCAGAGCCTGGGGGAGGTGGGTGTGGAGTTTGTAAATATAGGTAACTAATAAAGTAGCAGTGCCGAGAATATTTTACTAACTGCATATCAATGTGAGTCAACCAACCCCACCGGTAAGCGGGCAATGGATATCAACTGACAATTCACAAAAGAGGAAACCTGCATAGTAGCCAATAAATATACAATGGCATGCTCTACTTCACCAGCCACTGAAGAAACGAAGGCGAAAATGAGATACATTCCCACTCTCATCAAACTGGCAAATATTTTAAAATGTGGCAATGTCAAGTGTTGAAGGGGAGAAACAGGAACTCTTATACATTCCTGGTAGGAGTGCAAACAGGTACATGCTTTTAGAGAACAATCTGCTGGTGTCTAGTGAAGAGGAAGCTTCCTGGAGATGTTCCCTAGAGAAACCCAAGCATGTGCACAAGGAGACCCACTATACCCTCTCATTTAAGCACTGTTTAACCTGGAAAACCATCGTTAGGTGACTAGACAGATACATAATGGTATATGCCCCCAAAGAAGTACTGTATCATAGCCGAAAATGAATTAACTAGATCCTTGTGTATTTCCATAGATAAATCTCAAAAAACGTAACATTGAGCCAGAAAATCAACTTGTGGTATAATACGTGTAGTAACATCACAGGCAAAATAATACTGCTTATGTGTACAAACGTATGTATAAAAATCATAAAAACAGACACGAGAATGGTAAGCATCAAACTCAGAAGAGTAGGTCCAGGAGGGAGGGCGGGGAATGGAATGGGGGAGGGCGGGAATACCGAGGGGGCTGTCCCTGTAATGTTTCATTCATATTTTACACTCATTGTTTTATTTTATATATTCTATTTACACTTTTTCGTATGCTTGAAAAGTTTTATTGAAAATATCAAACCCTTCACCACAGCAATAAAGCCAGCTACAACCTTGCCTGCTCTGAGGCTGTCTTTGCCAGCCTCCCCATCCTTCGCTCCCATGTACTGTCGGGCTCTAGGTGTACCAGAGTTTTGGGTCTTTTCCTGAATGCATTTCTTTTCACAGCCCCAAGCCTTTACTTACGCTGTTCCCTCCCCCTCGACCCCACCTGGAAAACCATTCATCCTTCCATGCTCATTTCACGTATCATCGCTGGTGTTCAACAAGGTACGCTTCTCAAACTCTAATGTGCCTACGAGTCATCCTTATGAGGCGGGAAGCCCCATGAAAAGACCGGCAGGACCCCCAGGCAGGGCCACTACTCTCCTGCCGGCACCATCCGGTTCCCTGGCCCAGCAGCATTATCTCACTTTCTGTCTCTGAAACGGCTAACTTCTAGGAAAGTGGGCTCACTCCTGAGTAGTCCATTTCCCTCACTCCTGATTGGTTATTTCTCTCCCCGCTGATTGGTCCATTTCTACAAAGCCTGTTCCTAATTAGTCAACTTCTGTGATACTTTATTTGCATATGATGTTGCAAAGTGTAAACTGGCAGCCTATAAAAGCCCGAGTAAACCTACAGATGGGGTCCAGAGCTTGGAGTGTTAACTCCTCTGGGCCCACTGGCGTAATAAACCTGAGTTCTCCAACTCTCCGAGTGCTGCTTGGTCTCTTGCCCGGATCCACGTTGCTGTCACAACTGAGCTGTAACACATTTTTTCTGCAACATTTCGATCTTGTTAGAATGCAGGCTCTGATTATGCAGGTCTAGGTGAGGACCCCACGAGGATTACACTGAGTACCAGGAACCCATCTTCTTCCTGCAAAATGAGATGCTCCCCACTGTGGACTCCCAGAGCCTCCTCCACATTCCCTTATAATATTTATTGCATAGTTCTGGGTCTGTTTTTTTTTTTTTAATACATATCCATCTTTTTAATGAAACTCTTAAGGGCAGTAATCCTGCCCTGGACCTCACTGTACTGCCAGCACTTAGCATTTATTTGCTGACTATTTGAAATATTCCAAAGTTGAAAGTACAATTGTCTTTTGCACCTCAGGTGAAACCTTATTAAATCTGTCCAAACGCATCTGTTTAAATTATGTTTTATATCCCAGGCCGGTCGCAACAGGTAGGTAGGACAGTAAATGTGTATGGCGTGCAGATCAGGGCTGAAGAAGGTCCTAATTACAGTGCTCACTGGAGAGGGGCGCTGGAAACCCTTAAAGATGTTCAAATCCCTTAGGGCAGAGCAAGCTTTGGAGATGTAGGGGATTTAGTGACTTAGTCACAGGGCATGGATTTTGCTCTGAGGGTTAAGATGGCTTATAGGAGCTTTGCAGACCTGTTTTAAGAACACAGGCCCTCTGAGAGAGAAAAGAGTGATGATTAACTCTAATGGCCTGGCCAAGTCCTGCCCGTGGGCCGGGAGCCTGCCCTGCTCTGCCCAAGGACGGAGGCGGGAGCTGGGCGCCTGCCCTGCCCTGTTCCAGTGCTCCTGGGCGGCTGTCTGACCTGGAGCGACTTCCTTCACCTTTCAGGGCCCGGGGCTGCGAGATTTAACAAAGAGAACATTGCCTGGGATGTGTGTTTGCAACGCAAGTATTCCTTGTTTATCTGAAATTCAAATATAATTGGTGTGTCCATATTTTATCTGGCAGCCTTATCTGGGCCTCGTTTTCTTCCTGTCTAAAATGAGGATGGGAACCTTACGATGCGTGTAAGGTTGTGAGGATGAAATGATTCGTTCTGTGGGAAGTGCTCAGAGTGGAGCCTGGCTCGGAGTACGCGCCCACTAAAGTGCCTTTATTATTACTCCCTCGTGTCATTGTTGTCAGTGTCACTGCCTGAACCGTTACCATCAGTGCTAACTGGTCACCCTGGCTCCAGGTCCTTCCCCCACATTCCTTCTGCACGATGGCCAGGAGAATCCCTCAAAACCAGAAATCTGATCATGCGTGTTAAATTCCACGGCACATCTTCGAATGACTCCCAAATCCGCACTCCTCTGTCTGGGGTGACCTTTGTGAAAGGAAAATCAAAACAGAGTCGGTCTTGCTAAGAGAACTCTCTAAAATGAGGCTGCTGAGGGAGGGTGGCTTATACCATCTCAGCCTGGGTGGAATGTGAACCTTTGACCACTTATGGTCCTATGGAAGACATCCAGAACATCTGCCAGAAACTGCAGACACTTATTGGCCCCTTCCCCTACTCGTGATAGCCTGTCTGCTGGCTGGACCCACTACCCTCAAATAGCTGCTACCCTTAAGGGGCCACCTGTCCCTTAAGAACAAGTATTTATTTCTTGTGTCAGAAATTTCTTGTGGGTTTTGCCTTTATAAGCCCTTGACTCTTTCTTTTCCCCAAATGTTCTTTCAGTTTTACCCAAATCCATGTGTCCGGAATTGCAATTCTAAAAACCCCCAAGTAAAGCTCTTCGAAGTCTTGAGACTGGTTATTGCTCAACACGGGCGAGACATGCGCCCCTGCCACCCTTCTGGTCTCTGTTACCACCAGCCCTGCCCTCTGTGACCCCAAGCCAGGCCCTCCGGACCTCGTTCCGTCCCCTGCGCGCTTCCTCGGCTGCTCCGCCTACCTGGACCCCTTTCTCCCTGCAGCCCCCGATGAGCAGCCAGCCTCTTATCCCTGGGAGCTCTGCCTAAGCCCACCTTCTCTGGAAACTTCTCTGAGCCACCACTGGGAGCCTCACCCCATCCTCACCTGCCCCCATATTTGGATTCTCATTCCTTTATCTACGCCTGTCACACTATAATTATTTCTATTTTTAGGTTATATTTTCTCCAACAGTAAAATATCTGCGTGTAAATTTATTTTAATCCACAACCTGGAGCTTTTAAGTTAGTATTTGAAGCGTTTTAATCAGGAACTCACTCATCAAGGGTGGTTATCAAACATTTTTTAAAAACCTGGCAGTATAATGGGAAAGACTCTGAAAGTGTGTGTGTGTGTGTGTGTGTGTATAACTGAATCTCTTTGCTGTATACCTGAAACTAACATTGTAAATCAACTACACTTTAATAAAAAATTAAATTAAATTAAATTATTTTAAAAAACCACCCTGGCAGGAGTTCACAGCCCAGAAGGGCTGCAGCAGATGCCCTTACGCGATCTGCACCAGAGGACTTGCTCTCTGGTTAGGGGATGTGGAAACAGTTTTTCATTTCTAGAATGGGCGGTGTTCAAAAACACACGGTGGACCAGAAGGACAGTGCAGACACTGCCTTCCTCTTGAGGGCAGAAGACAGGGAGCCCGCGGTCCAAACCCCACTGGGCCCTGGGTCTCCCATTCCTTCCACAGGAGGCTTTTGCCATCTGATTTGATTGAGTTGGTTTATGGTCGGGATACAGTTGCATCTGCCTCTAGTGAAACTTTCACGCAAGGTGTTTGCTGGA
The DNA here is from genome assembly GCF_036321535.1 of Camelus dromedarius. Lineage (NCBI taxonomy): Eukaryota > Metazoa > Chordata > Mammalia > Artiodactyla > Camelidae > Camelus > Camelus dromedarius. Next base: position 65,590,551 of record NC_087448.1, on the reverse strand, counting down.
GAGCCTGAACGAACAGAGAGCAGGGACTTCGCTAAAATGACAGAACACTGGAGAGACTGGTTGGTTTGTTACCTGCTTGAGAGTAACCGTTGGTTCATGTTTAGGAATGTGGCCTGAGACTTGCTCCCATTGCAGTACCACCTGGGGGTGGGGGGGGGGGCGGGAGGCACCTGTATCCTTCCCTGCACCCGAATCAGTGACAGCCACCGTCGCCCACCAGAAGAGCCTTGACGAAGCTGGTTTAGATCCGTTTGCAATTCCTTGTCTCTCCAACTAAAGGTGAGCTTCGGGGTAGGGACCTATATTAACCACCTTTGTGACTCCAGCCCCTCCCACGGCAGCTGGCACCCCAGTGGGTGCCGGAAGGAGCAGGAAAAGGACAAGACCCTTTGCAATGATCCAGCTTTAAAACACTGGGGACAGACTCAGACACCTGATTCGCAAATAGGATCAGGATGAAAACATGTAGGAAAACAGAATACATGAGAAAGCACCCTTTGATAGCTTTTCCTTGAAATGTATTCTGCAAGAAAGGGCTTCCCCTCTTGAGGATTCATTATACATTTCATCCCATTAGCATTAAAGGCATTGAGAAATCTTTGAAAAAAAATCCATCTCAGGCACTTTTCCCCTCAGTATTCTTCCTCAAAACCCATCACCTCCAGCTACTCATGAGAAAACATCACACAAACCCAAAGGAAGGAACATTCTACAAAATATCTGGACAGCATTCTTCAGAACTGTCAAGGTCACGATAAACAAGGAAAGACTGAGAAACTGTCACAGATTGGAGGGGTCATGATGACTAAGTGCCACGTGGGACCCTGCACAGGCTTCTGGAGCAGAAAAAGGACATGAGTGGAAAAACTGATGAGCTCCGAGTCTGCCTCGAGCTTAGTTGGCGGTCCTGTACCAATGCTAATTCCTTAGTTTTGACAAACGTACCACAATAATGAAATGTTGTAACACGTGTCCTTCCTAAGGCTAAGTAACAGGACCTTGTGTGTATGTACCACATGCTGTTTGCTCAGCCGCCAGCAACACCCTTCTGAGTTTCCACCTTTTGGCTGTTGTGAATAATGCTCCTGTGAACACTGGGGCACAAGTATCTGCTCAAGTTCGTGCTGTCAGTTCTTCAGGGTGTATAACTAGAAGGGGGATTGTTGGATCATGTCATAACTTCGTGTTTGATTTTGGGGGGAATGCTATGTCACCTTTCCAATGGTTGGACCATTTTACACTTCCACCAGCAATAAGCAAGAGTTTCAGTTTCTCCACATCCTTGCCAATATTTATTTTCTGGATTTTTTTGGGGGGGTCAGTATTGGAGGGGGGGAGTAGGGTGGATAGTAGCTACTGTAATTAGTATGAAGTGGTATCTCATTGTGACTTTGATCTGCATTTGCCTAATGACTATGTTGTCGGCCATCTCTTCACGTTCTTATGGGCCATTTGTATATCTTTGGAGAAATTATTCAGGTCGCCTCTTAACCACCTCTTTCTTGAAACTCTTGTCTGCCTGTACTTTCAACACCCTGCTTTCCTTTGGTTCTCCCTCCATTCCTCTGATCAGTCCTTCTAAACTCTTCTGCCGCCGCCTCCATTCCTCTCACCCGTTGTAGTAGAGATGCCTAGAGTTAGGTCCCTGACCTTCCCTGTACTAATTATGCTCATGCCACCCCCTCAGGGACTCTCATGGCTGATATGAGAGTTGAGGAACTGACTTCCAACGAAGAAATCAAGTATTTCATTAATATGTTATTAATTAATTAATTAAAACAAAGCAGTATGGTTAAAAAGCCAATAAAAGGGGAAAAACGAATACTGAGAAATACTCAGATAATCAAACGAAATCAGGAGAGCAAAAAAAAGAGAGAGAAGTGATATCAGATGGGACTAACAGAAAAAAATAGGAAGATTAGACTTAAACACAAAGATCTCAATAATTACCTTAAATTTAAATGGACTAAATACTTCAACTGAAGGTGAATGTCAGGCTGGATAAAAAAGCAAGATCAAATTTTATTCTATTTATAAGAGGCATATTTTAAATATAAAGATATATAGGTTAAAAGTAAAATTATGGGAAAATATGTACCACATAAACACCAAGCTTGAGTGTCTATATTAATATGAGATGAAATAGACCTTAAAACAAAGAATTTTATCAGAGATAAAGAGGGACATGTCAAAATGATAAATGGGACATTTCATCAAGAAGATGTAATAATCTTCAATGTGTGTGAATCTAGAACTGCAAAATTTATGAAGAAAAATCTGACCGAGAAATAGACAAAAGGAGAAGCAGATAAACCCCCAGTTATAGCCACAGGTCTTAACACTCCTCTCTCAGCAACGAACTTAACAATTATACAGAAAAATCAATAGAGAAGATCTGAATAACACTATCAAACAACTGCATTGAAATCTATTCAGGCTTCCACCCCAAAACTCCAGAGTGCACATTCTTTCAAAGTGCACATGGAACACTCACATATGTTAACCAGAAATGACAAGACTATATGTTAACCAGACTATATGTTAACCAGAAATGGACAAGGTGATCCTAAAATCATAGGGAAATTCTGGGAACCCAGACTAGGTGAAGCAATCTTGGAAAGGAAGACCAAATTCAACGAACTCACATTTATCATTTTGAAAATGTATTGTGAAGCCACAGTAATCAATACAGCATGAATTAGCATAAGGATAGACATATAGATCAATTCAAAAGAATGGTGCACTCAGAAATAAACCCACACATATATAGCCAACTGATTACTGACCGGAGTGCCAAGACCATTCAATGGGGGACAGAATAATTCTTTCAACAAATAGCACTGGAACAACTGGATATCTACATGCAAAAGAATTCCCCCCACCTCATGGCGTATACAGAAATTAACTCAAAGTGGTAGGGAAAGAAGTAGAAATCTCTTTATTCATGGTTGACATGATTGCACATATAGAAAATCCCAAAGAATCTACCAAAAAAAAAGTGCTAGGAATAATAAGCAAATTTAGTAAGGTCGCAAGATAAAAAGTCCATATATAAAAATTTGAAGTGTTTTTATATATTAGCAATAAACAGTTGGAAGATAAAATTAATCCAGCAACACTACAATTGCGCCAAGTAGTGGAAAATATAGAGAGATTAAATATAAAAATTATGTCTAAGACCTTTTCATTAAAAACACATAAATTTCTGAGAGAAAATAAGAAGATCCAAATTAAATAAAGCTACGCCAGGTCCACAGACTGGAAGGTAATATTGTGCTCATGTCATTTCTCCCCAGGTTGGTCTACAGATTCAGGGCAATCCCATTCAAATCCAGGAATGCTTTTATGGCAGAAATTTGCACACTGATTCTAAAACTTATAAAGAAGTCCAGAGAATTTGGGATAGCCAGATAATTTTGAACAAGATTCATAAGTGACTGTAAATTAGCTAGAAACCATAAAGTAGTAACAATTTTGAACAAAGCGTGAAGAGTTCCTCTGAGGGCGCATTAATCAAGAAAGTATGGTATTGGCATAAGGCTGTTCATCAGCTGGATGAACAGACCCACAATTCTATGATCAACTTGTAGGCACTGTAGTTGCCAAAGTAATTCCACAGCGGAAGGAAAACTTCTCTCACAGACGGTCCTGGAACAACTGGATGTCCATAGAGAAAAAAAAAATTCTCGACCCTACTTCACATCATGCCCCCAGACTAATTATGAGTTATACACTTAAATGTAAAAGCCGAAACTATAAAGCTTTTAGGAGAATATCTTTGAAAGCTTAGAATAGACCAAAGTTACTAAAGTTACTAAGATGAGGCACAGAGAACAATAACCAACGCTTTCTTTCAGAAAGGACTGATAAACCGGACTTGATAAAATTAAAATGTTCTTCCCATCAAAAACACTATTGAGACAATTAATAGGTAAGCCACAGATTGGGGGAAAACTGCAGTAGATAGATGGTAGGTAGGTAGAAGTACCTCTAGATAGAACCCTGACAAAAGATTAGTATTTAGAACACATCGAGAACTCATGGCACTCAGTAATGAAAAGCTCTATAACCCAGGAATTGAATAAGTGAATCAGAATCCTGATTAAGATCCTGAGTGCAGAGTTCATCTCATACTGTCTCTGGAGGCAAAGAAATGAAAGCTGCACTACACTCAGAGAATCTGCTCCGCTGTCAACCAGGCTTTCCAAGGCTTTCAACAGAAAGTAGCCACGTGCACGCCAAGGACAGCATCACTGGGCCAGTGCTCTTTGGTGCGTTCTGTACAGAGGGTCCACAAAGACCTTGGGAAGGATTAACAAGAGAACCCTCACAATTTCCCTAGGAAGCAGGTGAGGGAGTGAACAGATCAGCCTAGTCCCATAAAGACGGGAAACTGGGGAAGGTCTGCTCCCGAGGGGCAGGGACCTTGACTCCTGGCAGGCAGGCAGGTGCGCGCTGTCAGCCCGGCTGGGAGCAGCTCTGCAAGAGCTCGCCTGTCCCACCCTTTCTCAGTGACTCACCCGCCCGCTCACTCAGCACTTACTCAGTCACGCCTCCCTCGCCTCTCTGTGGAAGTCAGAGCTTGTAGCTCGGCTGTGGGCTCTCCCTCCTAGGAGCCTCAATGACTCATATCCTGCTCCCGGGTCTGCTCCAGGACCCCAGGGGCTCCACACTTCGCCCTCTGCTCCCGGCCTCTCTTGGGCTTCCAGGGTTCCCCCAAAACTCTCCTGGGGGCGTCCCTCCCTATCCTGCCCATCTGGGCCCTGGGCAGCTCTTGATGTCGCTAGAGTAGCAGTCGTGACCCTGCTAAACCCCGGTGTGAACTCCCTGTGCTTACAGAATCATCCCCATCCCGGCCTTGGAGCCCCCACATCTGCTGGTACCCTCACCTGCAATGCTGTTCTGCCCTTCTGTCCCCCAGCAACACTGCCATTCACAACCACCTTTCCCCTCTACCTTCCCGAGGTCCTCCCTGAACCCTCTCTCCTCCCAACTCGGCATCCTCTGCACTCAGGAACTCTACAGTTTGCACCACTTAACAGGACGCATCACAGCTTTCTCCTCCTGGGAGAAGACAGACAAGAAGCTTATAAACACAGAAATGAAACAACTCCACATACATGTAAGCGTTACGAAGAAACTACAACAGGCCATCTGACTTGGGAATGGACCGTGAGGACACTTAGGTGGCATACCCTATGAAGAGGTGGCGTCTGAGTGGAGACCTGCGGGACGAAAGGGAGCCAGCTTTGCAGAGATCCCAGGGAGAAGGCACGGCAAGTTCAAAGGCCCTGAGGTGGAAATACTTGGGGCATTTGAGAGAAAGAAAGAGAAGCAGGGTGACTGGGTGTGGTGAGTGGGGGGTGAATGGGGGGGTGAGTGGGACCAGACAATTCTCACAGGATTGTGGGAGGTGAGGAGAGGCAAGCTTCATCCTAACCACTTCCCGTTTATGGAGGAGAGACAGGAGCCAGGGCCGTGTGTGCCGGGCCCTGACTCCTGAAGCCGCCAGGACCACACCTGAGAGGCGTCCGGTCTTTCACAGCTTCTGGAGTGAAGCTGTATTTGCCAGGCCTTCAATCCGACGTTCCACAGGCCGCCTGTGGGGAAGAAGTGAGTTCCCTGTTCAGGGGACAGGACCAAGGAGCTGCAGGTGGAGAAGGCAGCAGACAGCACCTTTCCCGGTAGTCGAGTGGGTGGTTAGGAGACAAGGCAGAGGGCTGCCTGATAGCTTCCTTCCTCCCGGCTCAGTAGAGCTAGAAAACCAGCCTGCGTTTTACATAAAGCAGATCATCAGGAGAAAGTCTCAGTGGTTCTGACTGATTGAAAAAAATGTATTTGTAACGACAAATCAGCTAGAAAGTGGAAAGATTCGTTGGGTGGAAGCGACTGGTTCACAATTCTGTTTCCATCCCATTAGTCCTGCACTTTGAGGGGTCAGATAAAGGGGTGTGACCGGTGAATTTCCTTCCTCTTTGTAATCAGAACCAGAACAACAAGCACTTTGGAACACATGCTGTGAGCCTGGTGCATAACGTTAAGCAATTTACCTGGAGAATTTCCAATCTTCATAACCACCCATCTTTCAGATGAAACCTGGAGAGGGTGAGGAATCTGCCCACGATCGCCCGCTCGGTCAGCAGGAGGCCTGGCACTCGGGCCCAGTCTGACCCTGGACTCTGAGGTTGTGACCGCAGCCCTTCCCTGTCGGCTTCAGGCCCCGGTGCTGGCGGAGGTCCTCCCTGGGCCTGTCCTAGCAGGAGCCACCACCCCCGGGGAACTGGCCGCCCCTGTCAGGGCCGGGCGCCAAAGCAGGAGGCAGACCTCAGATTGGCAGAGTCAGGCCAGTCCCGGCCTACGTTCCCCCTGGGGGAAAAGGCGAGAAAATTGTGAGTTTATGAACGCGTTTACCCTGGCCTCTTGTTGACTCCACACCCAAGCACACTCAGCATTCTCTAGAAGCTTCTTTCCAGGTGGTGGCTGAGAGACGAACGGCAGGAGGAGAAATTCCCACACCGTTAAGTCAGTCTCGTCCCTTAGGGGCTGTGATCCTAAAGGCTGAGCATTCAGTCCCAGGGGAGGCTCTGGGCCAGCCAGGCCCCCACACGTGCCTTTTTAGATGCAAAGTCAGAACAGAGCTGGCCAGCAACATCGTTAGAAATGAGAGCAAGATGTGATGACCGTGAGGCACCCTTGGCGAAGGCAGTTTGCCCCCTGACGCCCCCGCAGGTCGGCTCTCCTCCGAGTGCGGCCCCTCGCAGGCACCCGAAAGATGCGCCCAAGTCCCAACTCCCAGAACCCGTGCCTGTGACTTTCCTCGGGGAAGTGTCTTTGCAGGTGCATTTAAGTTTAGGGTCTTGAGTTGATGTCATCGTGGAGTTAGGGTGGGTCCCACATCCAGTGCCAGGTGTCCTGGTAAGGGGAGAGCAGAGGCAGGTCTGAGACATGGATGCGCCGGGGAGAAGGCACATGAGGATGAAGCAGAGGCCGGAGTGTGGACACCCAAGCCAAGGACACCAGAAGGAGAAAACAAGGATCCTCCTCTGGAAGCTTCAGAGGGAGCATGGCCTGGCTGACACCTTGATTTTGGATTTCTGGCCTGCAGAACTACGAGAGGGTAAATTTCTGTTTTTTCAAGCCAGCTAGTTTGGGGTGATTCCTCACAGCATCACTAAAAATCAATCGAGGGTTCTGTGCCCCTCGTCCTGAGGCCTGACTTCCTAGCCACACCCCCCCTCAGCCCCCAGGGTAAGCGGTTACCCACTTCCCAGGAGAAATGCAACCGAGACAGGGAGGCCGCTGTCTGCCAGGGCACCCTCCCTTGTAGGGAGATCCTGGGGCAGAAGGCAGATGCTGGCTGTGGTCTAGCATCAGAAAGGACCCCACTCAGGCACTGGGGGGACCCCTCCTCCCAGCCGGACTCTGGGCAGCTCCCCGGCGTCCAGCCAGGCCCTCCCTCCTTGTTGGGGGCACTCGGTGGGTTTGGCTTTGGTGATCTCCAGGGTCACCCCAGGGGTTCTCCCTGCCCTTCTCTGAACAGGGCGTGATCCAGGTGTTGGCTGCACAGCATCACAGCCCAGTGGCCTCTCTGAGCCACCTTGAGTTCTGAGTGACACATCTGCTTTGGTCACAGGTTCTACCCACAGTTCCCACCAATGGCTAATCCCAGCCGCTCCTTGGGGGGTTCTCTAGTTTCACTCTAAGCGTGATTTCCGAGTTCTCAGCGGGTGGGGGCACCTCGCGGGTGGGGCTCCACCTCATGGGCGAGGTGGCTGACACGGCTCTCCTGGGGGTCCCCGCCCTGGGACAGAGCTGGTCCTCTGTGAGCTGAGTGGCCACAGCAGGATGGCAAAGTGACGCCCTCCGCTGAGTTTCACACGGGCAGGTTCGTCCTCACTGCTGTTGTTCTCCTGTGTGTGTGTGCGTGTGTGTGTGTATAAGTGTCTGTGTGTGTGTCTGCGTGTGTATATCTGTGTGTGTATCTGTGGGTCTGTCTGTTTGTATGTGGGTGTGTGTGTGTGTCTGTGTGTGTGTATCTGTGTGCGTGTGTGCGTGTCTGTGGGTGTGTGAGAGAGATGAGGCGGGTGTGCTCCGACGGGAGGCGGTCACTGGCCCCCTAAGGCTTTGACTTTCTCTCACTAAATAAAGGGAGGCTTTAAGGCTCTTGCTCTTTTCCCTCTTAGCGCTAAAATCCTGAGATTTTCAAAAGAATTTCAAACCAGAAATAACAAGTTCACGAGTGCTTTCAACAACTCGAGCTTCCAGAGAACTCCAAGCCCACAAGGGAAAAAAGAACTTTTCAGATCCTCTTCCTCATCAATTTTGTGTCTGTAGAACCAAACCCTCTGGCAGAATGTGCTAGTTACCATGAGGGACTCCCTTCATTTTTTGTTCATTTTTGCAACATCTGTCCCTGAGCCACCTTCTGGGAGACCAGGCTGCCGCCCATGGTGGGGGTGGGGGTGGGGGTTGGTGCCCGAAGCCAGGTCGGAGATTTCTGCCAGTCCCCGGGGCGAGTGAGTGGCCAGCGCCCCCTCTCAGCTCAGCACCCCCCACTTTTCCAGCCCCCCATCCATTCCTGACTGCCCTCTTCTTGACAGATTCCCTCGACCCACGATAAAGAAGGACAGTAAAACCAAGGACTCGCGATGAAGAAAGAAACAGAGGTACAGATGGGGAAAAGCCAAGACAGGGTAATGAGGTCCCCAGCACAGGTCTGTCCAGCCCCGGGTTCCCCTTGGAGCCCAGCAGCCCCACCACCTCAGACTCTCAGGACGTTAGAGGGACGCTCAGCTGAGGGCACGGCAGCCTCACGAGCCGCCCTCTGTGGGAGTGCTTTGTGCGATTTCCATTCCTTCTTTGCTTTGTCCTCCCTGGGTGTGTGGACCTGGTTTGGGGAGTGGGGAGGGCGGGTGAGTAGGGACTGATCTCCCAGGAAAGTCCCTTCTTGTGACGCTAGGCCACCATCGGTCTTGTCATACGCAGCCCTACAGAGTGGAAAGGCCAGCCCAGGTGCAGACGCCACCCAGGGCTCACGGGAACTTGCGAGTAACTCTGGTTTCCGAGACAGGTGAGGCGAAGGCCAGACAAACAGCCTAAGAATGTATGTATTCAGATACAGTCTGAGATACAGATACGGCCCAGCTGTGTTGGAGTTCTCCTAGGCTCGTTCACGCGTTCATCCCATTTGCAGTAGTAACGGCGTGCCCTCCCTGTGCCGGGCCTTGTGCGTGACACCGGGGGAGAGACTGATGAACAAAACTGCATGGATCCTGCCTGGACCCAGGTGGTTGGTCTTCCTTCCCTAATGCTGAGGAAGTGCCCAGGCAGGAGAGCACGGCTGTCTCCTCCCTGCCCGAGTGTGGGGATACTGGGGTTCAGGGCCTGCCCCAGCTCCTCTGATGGATGCCCCAGCTCCGGTCCGCAGGGAGCCCAGGGCTCTGTCACCCCCATCGCCAAACTGGCTTCTGGCCCCGGGCCTGGCATCGCTCTTTCGGGCGTATAGCACCCTCTGTTGGGGACCTACACCCAGTGCCCTGGTCTGGAGCTGGGACACCTTGTCTGCTCACCTGAGCCCTGTGTGCCTTGTTCCCCCACCCACCCATCCATCCATCCGCCCGAACAGCCACTGCTGAGTGCCCAGCCCTGTTTAGGGGATGAGGCTATAAAAATGTAAAGGTCACTGTTCAGTCTTCTCACAGGTTTCAAGTTCAACTCCCTTTCCTTGAATGAGGATCCCAGTGCTGGTAGATGGATGGGGGAAGGGGTGCATTCGAGGTCCCATGATCTCTTCCTAATGACCTGGGCCGAGGGGTCCTCCTGTCAAGTGCGCCCTTTGTGGGGTCCTTTGCTTCCTAGAGCTCCCGACCTAAGTGGGCAGATCTGTCCACACTCTGACCTGGTGCTGCGTGTGGACCAGTGGATTTAATTCCCCCAGGGGGACAAACTCCTGTCCCCCAAACCCACCTCCACTCCCTCGAAACCCCTCCTCTCCCCTCCCTAAAGGGAGCCCGCTGGCCACGGGCACGCGCAAGGCCAGACCTAGTGAACGTGCAGGCACCCTGCTCTCCGCCGAAAGTGGTTAAACCACCCGCACCGCACAACTGCTCTCAAGTCGCCCACCTCCCCTTCCCCAAATCAGAATTACCAAGTCACCCTCGGCAACCTCCGGGTTCCCCGGGACCCGAAGTTAATTTACTTCCAGAGCTGCTAATGCTCTGTTTACAGCCAAAGCAAGCTCGTGATTTATGGGAGAAATAAGACTAATTTCCCCCAAAGAGATGAGAACCGGCGGTTGTATTTTTCATTTTGGAAGCCTGCAATTTGACTGCATGGGGTGCAAACTGAGAAAGGAAGCAGAGCAGAAAACCAAGCTGTTGTGACAGATGTGAGAAGGGGTGGCATGAACTACGGGCCGTCAGAACGAGCCTCCCGGAGGCTTAATTGGGCGAGTCACGCGTCACGGCTCTGAAAAGGGCAGCATAATTATTTATCACTGCGCTGTTACAGGCTCCGGGCTGAGTGTCACCTCTTGCCGCGCCTGTCTCTCCCGGGCTCTTTTTGGTACTCGCGGGAAAGGTTCTCAGTGTTTGTAAGCAAATGAAAAGGGTATTATTTTTTACTTATAAGTGTCTGCTGGGTAGAGAGAGAGGTTATGCCTTTTGGACAACAGCCTCTCACTGTCGCCGCTGACACAGGAGCACGAGATGCATTTCAGCAGTGGGTGCTTTTAACCATCGAGTCCCACCCCCTTGCTGCAGTAAGCCGTTACCGGGTGAGGAGACCTCATCACCGAAGATCAGCATCGCTGTCATCACACGTGTACCGGCGGCGCCCCACACACTCCGCGCTCCGCCACACGCTGTCGGGGCTGTGAACAACGTATGCCCAGGCTGCCCTGCACAGCTACCCGCACGGGGAACAAGCACACATGGCAGCCGAGAAGCCAGCCTCCCCAGATCTCTGGCTCTGAGCACACCCCTGCCTCAACCCTGAGCCTAAATTCTCTGAGGAACTGAGTGATGTTTCTGTGATTTGTTTTTGTTCCGAATTCACTGCCAAGGCCAATTTGCGGCCACCTGTCACAGGTTGGGGAGGGCCCGGGTGGAAGCTGGTTTTGATGCCTGCTATTCAGATGCAGGCTCGGTCGTGGGAGCCAGACATTGAGTCTAGACGCTTCCAAGCCAAGGAGGCCCCTCATGCCAGTCGGGTTCTGGGCCCCAGATGCAAACGTGTTCCTCCGGTGTCTCAAACAGCTTTTGTTTGTGTGTGTTTTGTGTCTGAGCTCATCCATCTGGCTCCCCTTCTGCCACCTTTTCTCCTGTTTACACTCACAGTCTCGATGTGTCTTCCAGCTCCTTCCAAACCAATTATGCTATAGACAGATTTAGTCCATTTCCAGGCCAGATGCTCAGATACATCCCTTTCTGCATTAAAAATAATCAGAGTAGGCTCCCAGCCAGCCACGGGATTTACAGACCCTTGAAATTCTAGAAGAAATCCACAGAAACTTTCCTGATTCTGGCACAATCCCCAAATTCATTCATCGGGGGGAAAAAAGGCCTTGATTTCATATGAGTGTGGAAAGCATCCTGAGTCTGGGTCATAGCACCCCCTTTCTCCCGGGCAGAAGTCCTGGCCCGGACCAGCAGTATGGTTCTCTCCTGACGAGACAGGCCTCCTGTGCGGGGCCTCGCACCACTTCTGGGCCGGTGAGCAGCTTCGGAGCCGTCTCCCTGCACTTGGCCACCTTCCCCTCCAGCCTGGGGAGCCAGGCTTCCCCGTCAGCACTACGTCCCACTCTGCTCATCTTCGGGTGCTGTCTGTACAGGTCCCTCGTATTCTCACCGTGTTTAAGGGAGGACTGTCATTTCTCAGCTCATCTTAAAGCTCCAGGAAAGGGTCTGCTGATGGAACGGTTCTGACGTCCTGAGGAGAAAAAGCTTCATTTTCTCCCGCCAGTGGAGGATGCCAATCCCTCGGCTGGAGCCAGTGGAGAGCTTCCAGAGCAGGTGTTTGTGCTGCCGGGAAACACAGACGACATTCCAGGATCTCCTGCTGACGGGAGAGCCGCCCACAGGCAGATGCCTCTTCTCCATTCATGCTCACACGAAGGCCTGCCTTGGCCTCCCGGGGAGAAAAGCCAGGCTTAGAATCCAGTGTACGAGAGACTCCAGTCTACTCCCGGGGACCTCAGTGTAGACGAGGCCCAGGAGCCTGCAGGTGAACCTGATGGAGGCAGTCACCCACTGCAGAATCCTGGCCACACGGTGGCGTGGCCTCGCTTTCTCTCCCGGGATGCTGAGCTCCAAACACAGGTGCCCCTCACGGCGGAGCCGCAGGTTGCAAGCAGAGTGAGAGTCCAGTGAGCGTCTGGGCGTCTGGGGCTTAGAGCTGAGGGGGACCTGTCGCCCCTGGGAGCTGGCGGAGGACTGTGCGTGCAAACTACAGCAAACGTAAAGGCAGAGGAACAGTCCCAAGTCACCTGGAGGAGCCATTGGCCCAGGGGTCTGAGGAAAGGGGAGGGATGCAATGCCATGCGAGGTCCTCCCAACACCAGAGGTTAGCCCCGGAGGTCAAGGCTTCTCAAACAAAACCAGCTCATTCATTGATCATCAACATCGCCACTAACTACAATGCATACTATTACATACGATCCATTTGGTATCATCTGATGGACATTTACTCTGTGCTGCAGGGTGGGGGTCCTTCCTGTGGGAGGAGACACGTGTGAAGACCCTGCAGAGGACACTGCTCCCTCCCACCGCTGGCTCCTCACAGCGTGGTCCACGGCATCAGCTTCAGCTAGGGGAGCGTTATTATAAATGCAGGCTCTCAGGCCCCCAGCCCTCCTGAGTCAGAGTCTGCCTTTCATCCAGACCCCCCAGGGGATCTGAAAGCATGTTAAAAATTGAGAGGCACCGCTCTGCTCCCCTTAAACCCCGCGAGCTGGGATCTGTATCTCCCCAACAGTGATGCCTTCTCTGGTTTTTGAACAAATAAATGTGCCTCAGCCCAAGCCTTTCTTTTTTATTTTAACAGCATGAGCGCAGATTCCTATTCATAAATGAATTCCATGTGAGTGGTTTCTGATGCCAGAGGGGACACTTCATGGCTGGGGACTGGGGAGAGAGAGGGCAATTGCAGTGACTCAGAAGGGAGTCTCTCCTGTCCTGTCAGCCAGGCCACCTTGGCTCCTCAAGGTGGGGGGCAGGGGGAGGGGGTTTGAAAGTCCTTAGCATACTGCTCACCCCTCTCACCCTAACACCCAGCCTGGAGCTGGGTTAATAAGATAACTTTAAGACCTGGAGCCACCTGCTGATTATCGCACGGGCGGGAGGGACCGTCCAGTCATCCTTTCCTGATGCGGTCTCCAGCCAGGAGCCTGTGGCTTCCCCTGGTTCCCACCCTCCACCCTCCACCCCCGGGAGAGGATGCACATCTCGGGCTCAGCAGCCTCTGCCTCAGAGCAGCCCCGCCCTTTCAGGCTTTGGCCACAGGGAAGGAAAGTTAGAGGGTATTTTTGCCCCCACCACCTGGACTTGGCTGAATGGGACGACAGCTCAGGGAGCCCGGGGGGAGCCAGCAGGCTCTCTCTCCGGGTTGGAGCCCCTATACTAACTCAGGGCCTGCCTGACACCCCTCTCGCAGCAGGAAGCAGCCTCTCCCATTCCAAGTGCCTCAGCCCCTGTGTTCTCAGCTCCTTTAGCCCCTGTCACCCTGGGGAAAATCCCGTGATTGTTCCTATCTTCTGTCCCCACCAGGCTGTAAACCCACCGCCAGCAGGGACCAGACCTGGCTCATCTTTGCCCCACTGCGGCAGAAGTCAAACAAAGTGCAGAGTCTTAAAGATGTGTTTTATACACAGCCAGGTCTACCCGTTGTTAAACTGCTACCCTAAGCCCCCAGCCACAGAAACATAAGACCTACATTTCCTGGTGCCATGGACATGGACGGGGCCTCCTGGGGGGGGGGGGGTGGAGGAGCTAGTGACAACAGGAGGGCACAGGGACCCAGCTTTGTACACTGCTCTAAACGCAGGCGCGCTGGAGGCCGATGGGCCGGGGGCGAGCTCCCAGGATGGAGCCGTCAGCTGAGCTGGGACAGGCCTCGTCTCCCAGACTTCTGGTCTGACATTTCCTCCAGAACAAAGCCTGTTCGAGTTTTTACCATCTCCCAGAATAATGATCAGATTAAGTGTGACTAATTGGTTGGAGTGCTCGTCTTCGCAAGCTGGCGGGGAGAAGGCTTGCTCGTTGGCCTCGGGGCTGGAGCTGCTGTGCCTTAACCATCTGCCCACAGTGGTGGCATCCTCTGAACCTCCCACCTGTTCTACCAAAGAATGAAGGACCCTCCGGGGTGGACCGGGGCCTGGAGAAAATTCGTAAGTTTTAAGGAAGGTCCTGTAGTCCTAATACAGTCTTGCTTGGCTACTATAATCAATACTATAATTACAATAAATATATATAATGTATTATATTATGTAATTACAGTAAATTCTAATAAACAGCCATTGCTGAGCGGGGACAGCAAGGAAGGAGTGTCAGGTGCATCAGCATCAGATGCAGAAACTGCTGCAAAGAGAAATTCTTCGCCGAGTCTCCAGATTCCTCAGCTGCAAGATGGTGACACTGTTAATTCTCTCGCAAGGCTTTCTGGAGGAACAGACGAGAAAACAGAAATGGAACTGCCTCGCGCATATTAGATGTTTGGTAAATGTCTGTACCATCTGCAATCTTGCTGTTTACCCCCGAGTAGAACATGGAACAGGGAAAAGTCTATCTTGGAGTCAATCCCCACGGCCTGGTTTCCCGGCACACCAGACGCGTATTATTTGAAGGCAATTTGACTCAAAGGTATTCGTGTTCGTGGTGGAGCTCTGCTGTACCGCAGGGCACCCTGAAGCAGACAGGGCCTCGGCTCCCTCTGAGAGACTCACCAAGAGACTGCAGAAAATCAAAAGGATCCTTTCCTGCCGGACTCTTTTGTGAGCACAGAACTGCTTTAATCAGCCTACCTTCCCACCTGTGGGCTCACATAAACCGATAGAGGGCAACCTTCCTGTTGGAAGAGACTTCTTGGCCCACCCTCTCCTAAAAGCGTGTCATCACAAGCCACTCTTAGGCTGCGGGGTTCTGTGGGGTGGCCAGAGACCGCCAGTGGCCCCTATTCAAAAGGATTTAATTCTCACCATATATATAAGGGTTGACGTTAGTTTTGCAAGCATTATTTAAGTATTTGGGAAAGTTCTGTTCATTCGACAATCAAAGCGCTTGAAAAGAAAATTAAGTATATTTTCATTACAAACACACTATGAAATGTCCAAAGGAATGTAACTAACCAAAAGCTCTAAAGTCCTGTTGTAAACAATCACATGAATTTAAATGGATCTGTACATAAAATAAGATGGGTTAAGTTTAACTTAAAAGCTTGAGAAAACCTGGGGTTGTCAGTGTGTGACTTTAAAAAAAAATTGAATTCTGTATTAATTTTTAACCCCAAAGTCTTTTGTATGTGTGTGTGTGTGTGTGTGTGTGTGTGCTCAAAGTCTCCTTTCAGAACCACACACCCATGCAAGAATGAAAGTACACAGGAGAAATCAGGGGAACATGACTTTTCTTACCTGCCCTTCTGAGTCAGGTTCTTTTCTCACTGGATCTGGTTTTGCCCTTTGAGGGAGAGAAGAAAAATGTGGATTCAGTGTGTGTTAGAGGTGGACGATTTCACGTGCTGACCTCTATTTTTCTGGTAAACAGTAACGCCTCCCGCCCTTTCTCCTCCTGATAAATGACCTTCTATTGTGATTCTGTCTCCCTGAGATATCCCATCTGCTCTGGGTCCCTCTGTGACTTCTCTTCCTAACACCGGGCCCCCCGTGCATCCCCTAGCAGTCCCTAAGATAAAGTCAGCACATCTGTATGATCTCCTGTGCCTCCTCCCCTTTGTTTCTTGTTACCAGGCTCAGAACCTCAGGCATCTTTTTTTGCATTCTTTTTTACTGAAGTATAGTCAGTTTACAATGTCAGTTTCATCCTTGGGCGTCTTTAATGTCATTGCCGTGGTCCCACTTTTAATTCTTGTCTTAGAAATTTCCTTACCACCGCCATTACCATCGGAGGTCAATTTCTTACTTCCAGACCACAAGAACTTTTTTTTTGGAGGGAGGGTTTTTTTTTTTTGATTGATATGCAATTCACATACCATGAAATTCACTCTTTTAAAGTGTACAATTCTGTGTGTGGTTTTGAATATATCATCAGATATGTGCAACTAAAACCACTATCTAATTCCAGAACATTTTTATCATCCCCCAAAGAAATCCCGAACAATGACTTTGGAATGAGTCCTGTTGCTGGTTAATTAAATATACACAAAGGTGGTTTAAGGGTTAAGTCGTGTTCAGTTCAAATCCTGTGTGCTGTATTGGTCTTACTGCAGTGAGTGTGCTGCAGCTGTCTGGGCCCCAAGCCCCAGCAATACGACATACTATCTTTGTGGCCTTGAAATTTCCAGTGCCCAGTTTTGTTGTTGTTCTTGTTGAAGTAAAGTTGGTTTATAATGTTGTGTTGGTTTCTGGTGTACAGCACAGTGATTCAGTTATACATAAATATATTCTTTTTCATTATAGGTTATTACAAGGTATTAAATTTAGTTCCCTGTGCTCTACAGTAGGTCCTGATTGTTTATCTATTTTATATATAGTAGTTTGTGTCTGCTAATCCCAAACTCCTTATTTATCCCTCTCCTCCTTTCCCCTTTGGTAACCATAGGTTTGTTTTCTATTCTGTGAGTCTCTTTCTATTTTGTAAATAGGTTCCTTTGTGTCATTTTTTTAGGTTCCACATATAAGTGGTATCATATGATATTTGTTTTTCTGTGTCTGACTTACTTCACTTAGTATGACAGTGTTGCTGCAAATGGCATTATTTCATTCTTTTTTTATGCCTTGCTCCGGTACATTAAGAGGCGGGGTCTCAGGTGGGCCCACTTCCAGAAGGGGCGAAGCACACGGCCTCGCCTCAACCAGATGGGATTGGGTTTGACTATAGATGAAAGAAAACTCCAAATATCAGTAGCCTAAATGTTACAAAAGTGTATTTCTTTTCAGGGAACTAGTCTTCTGCTGCTGCTCTGCCATCCTCAACATAGGACTTTTACCTCATTGTTCCAGACAACCTCCTGGGCTCCAGCCATCACAACCATGCTTCTCTCAGCAGCGAGGAGTACATCAGGAGGAAGGACTTTCCTTTAAGGATACTTCACAAAAGTCGTATGTGACACCTCTTATATTTCATTGGTTAAAATTTAGTCAGGTGACCACCCTAGCTCAAGGGAGGTTTGGAAACGCATGGTGGCCAGCTAAAAATTAGATGTTCTAATATTAAAGAGGAGGGAGTAAGAAGGGTGCACTTGGTGGTCTTTGCTACACCTCCCAGATACACACCTCCAGGCCAGACTTCTCTGTCGCCCCTGCCACTGTGGTAGCCAAAGACATCTCAGAGCCAAACACCCAAGATTGAAGCCGTGATTTCTCCCAGATCTGTTCCACTTCCAGTACTTCCTTTCTTGGTGAAGGGCACTGCAGTCTATCCATCTGTGCAAGCCACAAACCCAGGAGCCACCCCCGGCTCTTAAGACAGACAGCCTTGCTCCTTCACAAGTCCTCCTTGCTGTGGCGCCCCCAGGGCAGAGCTTAACTCCCTGCCCCCCGTCTTTCGGCTTTGCCCCTTGGCCTCCTCGGGCTGACAGTACATGAGCAGACACTTCTTAGGCCTCGTGTAGCCGGAGGCTTGAAACGTGCTTGTGTGTGTTTGGCTTGCCTTTGTCCTTCCGCCGTCCGCTGTGGAAGAGCTTGCCCCCCGGGGAACTGCAGGTACTAGAATGAAAGACACAGGAATCACCCACAACCAGAAGCAGAAATGCCCCAACCAACCTGCAGACCTAAAACAGGAAAAATAAATGATCACTGTCACCACTGAGAACTCGGCGTTGTTTGTTATTCAACGTCACGGAGGAAACCACCGTAACCCTTGGTTACTCCACTACTGTGGAAACCTGATTAGGAAAACGATGTTGTGCTTCCAGAGCCGCTCCTCCACTTGGTCCTGTCAGTGTATCTCAGTAACATCTCTGCAATCTAATCACTTCTCTCCATCTCCAGTGCCACCATTATCTTAGCCCAACTGGGACCAATATTTGCCTGGACCACTGCAAAACCCTGCCTGGCCACACACCTCTGCTCTGCCCCCTTGGCATGTGGGTCTCCACCCCGCAGCCACACTGACCTTTGAAAAGGGCCAGTCGCATTTTTAAGGAGGGTGGGTTTTGCCACTCTCTTGGCCTGGGTGATTCTTACACTGTCACTGGTGTACAGATAACGAAGCCACTGTTCCCCACTGGATGTAACCTGGGTGTGACCAGGTTACTCTTTTACCATCCTCTCTCGGGGGAGAACTTACATGTGTCATCAGCCTTTGAACTGAGGGCGACAGTTGGGATGGGCTGAAAAAGGATGAAGTCATGCTTGCTGGGCTCCTGATGGGGGCCAGGCAGGCTGTGAGAAAGATGGCACCTCAGCCCAGTGCCCTCCCACTGGTGTAGACAGGCTGCCATGCTGGCTAGGGTCCCTCCTGGCCCCCGGAGCTTCTAGGGCAGAGGCGGGGCAGTCTCTCCACACACACCCTTCTCTCTCTCTCTGGTTTTTGCAGGCCAGCGAAGTCCCTCTGGCCTCAGGGCCAGTGCTCCGTCCCTCCCTCTCGGCCACAGTCCAGTTTGTGACCTACTGACTTTAGCTGACCTTCAACCCCTGCTCTCTTCGAGACTCTGCCTTTCGTCTCTCTAGAGGCCCTGCTCCCACAGCTGTCATCTCGGGAGTGGAAGTCAGTGGCCAGACTTGACCCCGTCTTTGTCTTCGTCTTCCAGGAAAGCACAGCCTTAGTCCTCCCCGGGAACAGCCGTGCTGGTTTAGGAGTGCAAAAACCACAAGCACAGTGAGAATGTATCTGAAACACAACTCAGTGCATGATCATGTGACTGCCCCTCTCCTACGTAAAACTATTCAATAGCTTCCTGCTGATCTTAAAAAATAAAATCGTAAACGTGGCTCCAAAGAGCCCACATGGTCTGGCTTTGGCCTTCTTTTCCAGCTGTCCGCCTGGAGATTTGAACTCCAGCCCCTCTGGACTGCTTCCTGAACCTTGGAGAATCCATGCCCCCTCTCCCACCGAGTCCTCCTTCCTCTTGGAAGCACCTCTCGCCCACCCAGTCTCTGTGATGAACTTCCAAAGCCTGACTACTTTTATTTGAGGAATTTCTTTTACTTGCTAGACTGTGGTCACCATCTCTCTCTCCATGCATCGTCGGCTGTGAGAGAACTAATAGATGGTCGTCTTTATCATTGCTGGTCTTCAGTGAATGAATGAACGAATGAATGGGATAGATGGATAAGTGGAGGATGCAGGGATGGGAGTTACTGGTTAAATCAATCATGCAACTCTGGGTCCTAATCCAATTTGATCCATCAAAGTGAGCAACGAGCAGACACAGCCTGATGAATGGTCGGAATATATAGCTGCCTACTGGGGACCATTTGAAATGGAAAAATTAAGTCCTACCAAATCATCTGCTCCCACCCTCTGAAAATGTCACCGCTTTGTGTTATTCCTTTGTACTGGTCTTCAAGAAATCTTTTACTGAAATGCCAAGAATTCCAGGAGCCTTCAGTCCCCATGAACTACACTTCACACAGCAGAATTCACAGCCGAGTCCCTGGAGATCAGGGGGAGGAGGAGGATGGGCAAGCAGGAGAAACAGAGAGGTGGGGAGGGAGACAGGCTGTGAGCAAGGCCCTGGGAGGAAGTCAAGACCTCAAAGGCATCAGCAGCTTCCCAGATCTGCCAAGCTTGAATCTTTTTGCTTTCATGCTTCATGGTCCAGCAAAGAGTCATTTCACTGTCTTGAGGTTTTCCCCCAAGGGACAAGGATACAAAAGCACACAGGGGAAGCTTCCTTGGAGATAAATGGAGGCACTTGGACATACAGATGGGGTGGTTATCATTTGACTACATCCTCTTGGAAAACTCATTCATTCATCATTTGCTCATAAAGAAATGCTACTGTTAATCCCGTGCCCGGCACTGGGCTGGGCACCGACAACAGAGAATGAACCAGTGTCCTTACCCCCAGAGACTAGCAGGGACCTCCCACAAGGGCTTTTAGAGAAAAAAACATCCGTTCTTCTGGGTCCACCCAGATTCCCTGGCTTTTAACCGCCTGGAAGTCGTGGCACATGTGGATCTGGGGAAAGTTGGGGACTGTATGAGGTTGCCAGGGGGTGCAAAGGGAAAGGGAAACAATATTCTCCCTTCCTATCTTTCTTAAATTTTTGGTGCCAGGACATGAGAAGATGAGGGGAGAGGGGGATGTGGTTAGATGTGGAGTCCAGGAAACGTCACCGTTGTGGTTTGAATTACTCTGGTGGCCTGATGCCAGCCTGTGGCTTTGAAGCTTTGCTGCAAATACAGAAAAGATGTTGGATCTGCAAAGGAGAGTTTAACTGGCTGGTGATGTGAGGACCGGTTAAATTTGCTGCATCTTATTTCATTTCACTTATTTCCTTTTGTTCTTGATATTTAATGTCCACCCTTCTTCAGTTATGTCAGAGCTGGGCTCTTCGTGGTCCAGCATCCTACCCTTAATGAAATTTCTTCTATTTCTTTTCTTACTTTTATTACACATTCTTCCCCCCCGGCCGTTACAGAGGGCATGTACAAAATAAAGCAATGCTACAATTTCAATAAAAGGCATGTAATCTCTTCCTAAAGCACTGTTCTACTTTGAAAAATCAATATTCCTCCATTGGCAATCTCCCATAATGTGGTTAGTTTAACAAGATAAAATTTGAAAAATCAAAATGTTGTGAGAACCGCTGCACTCTTCCAACTTCTCCTTAATTTCCTACCCTCCAAGGTTTCTTAGACTCTTTTATGTCCTCTCTCATCGTTAGCTAAGGAAGGGAAAAAGCCAAGAAAAGCTGGCCTGGAACCATTTCAGAAGAGAGGGTGTAATCATCAGGGTGGCTTTGTCGTAAGTGACAGAAACTCACCCTGAGCAGCCAAAGTGACAACGGTGTGGATGGAGGGGTTGGGGCTTGTTAGCAGAGGGAGGGGACAGGAGCCTGGACAGCAAAATGAGATGTCCCCTCTAGAGGCCCAAAGCAAGTGGTTCCTTCTCACTGCCACCCTCAGCCATTCAATTATGAGGATGGTGGGGAGGAAGATGGAGGGAGAGGCTCTCCTGTTTGGAAAAGGTGTGTGGGCTAAGGGGCTGAGCGTGGTTCATCGGGAAGAATGTTTGTCTTCGTGCCCCAGGATGTAGGGCCCCGTACTGGACTCCCTTGCTTGGTTAAAAGGAAAGGCTTTCAACAGAGCTGTTGGCAAGAGTAAACCCACCTCCTCACCAACGAAGCTTCCAGCCACCCATCTCTGCACTGGAGCTGTGCATGTGTGAGATTGCCCACGACCTCTGTGCCGCCAACGCCAGGGCACTTTCTGGTCCTCCTGTTGCCCTGCTGGAGATACCTGACCACTCTTCGTCCTTGAAACGTGGTTCCCGCGGCACCTCCGATACCCGCCCCGTCCCTGCTTTCTCCTTCTGCACTGGCCTCTCCTTCATTCTCTTCTGCTGACTTCTCCTCCTTTTGTCCCCTAGATGTTGGACTTGCTCAAGGCTTGGTCCTGGGCCCTCTTCTCGTCTCTATGTTCTCTCTTTAAGCAGTTTCATTTACTCACATTTCCACTTAGATGTGCCCCAGGCATCTCACACTTAACATCTAACAACAGAGCCCTTGAAGTGCCTACCCAGCCCGAGTCTGAACCTCTCCTACTCTCAGGAGGAGGTCCCACCATCCCCGATCACTGTCGCCCCTGGTCACTGGGTACCATCTTTGACTCCCTACATCTCTGCTCTCCACTGTCTAACCCAATGGCACGTTCACTGGGCCAAACTTCAAATATATCTGCTATGAGCCTGCCTCTCTTTGACAACCCACAACCATTTGGGTCAAAGCTACCATCATATCTCATGTGGGTGACCGAGCAGCCTCCCAGCTGGTCTCACTATTTCCTCTCTTGCCTCCTCTATGACAGCATCTATGATAACTAATATATGTTGGTCAGCGTCCTCATTTTGACCACTGAACTCCAGATATTTTTGTTGGTGAAACTTTTGGGGGAAATATTTAAATAATCTGGAATTGAGGTCATGTTATCTTAAGACATACTCGGAGAATTCCATGTTGCATTAATTTTCAAACAGAACAAAGCTACACTCCTTTAGAAAACATCAGAGAAGGAAAATTTCTATGGTAAGACTATTTCTTACTCCAATGAAAAAATTCATCTAGTAAGTAAGATAGAAGCAGAGTATCTTTGAAGTTAATGTGGAAAACTCTGCATTGGAATCTCTATATGTGATAAAGCAGAAAGGGTGAAGATAAAACTGAGATACTTTTTTGGGAATAAAACTACAACTTGCTGTCAATAAAACATTCAGACCCTGACCACCTCCTCCCCACCTAAAAAAACCCAAAAAGTTATTTAAAAAGAATACTTCAGAGTTATCAAGTGGAAGATACAAGATTATTTGAAGTTTAAGTCTTTATGAGGAGGTGTTTAGTGTTAACCTGTAGTCATCGCCTCAGAATTCTTCTCTAAAAAAGGAAAAAGAGCTTTTACAGTGGCTGCAAAATTTTCAATAGAAATAAGTTGACCAACAACCTAAATGTCCACCGACAGATGACTGGATAAAGAAGCTGTGGTACATACATATATACAATGGAATAGTACTCAGCCATTAAAAATAATAAAATAATGCCATTTGCAGCAACATGGATGGACCTGGAGATGATCATTCTAAGTGAAGTAAGCCAAAAAAAAGAAAGAAAAATATCATGTGACGTCACTTAGATATGAAATTAAAAAAAAAAAAAAGACACAAATGAACACATTTACAATACAGAAACAGACTCCCAGACATAGAGAACAAATTTATGGTTACCAGTAGGGGGAAGGGGGTGGAAAGAATAAATTGGGAGTTTGGGATTTGCAGATACTAACTAATATATATAAAATAGATAAACAACAAGTTTCTACTGCATAGCACAGGCAACTATAGTCAATATCTTATAGTCACCCATAATGAAAAAGAATATGAAAAGGAATATATATGTGTATATGTATAACTGAATCACTATGTTGTATACCAGAAATTAACACAACATTATAAACCAACTATACTTCAATTAAAAAAAAAAGATGAAAATGTATTCTCGAAACTTGCAGACACCACGTGAAGATGAACACGGACATGGGGACACGGTTACAAGCCACAGAACATCAAAGATGACCAGCAACCACCAGGAGCTAGGCGAGAGGCATGGAACAGATTCTCCGTCCCCGCCCTCAGAAGGAACCAACCCTGTGATGACTTGATCTTGGACATCCATCCTCCAGAACTGTTGGACAATGTCTGTGGTTTAGGCACCCAGTTTGTGGTACTTTGTTACGGCATCTCGAGGAAACTGATCAAATAGGCAGCCATCAACAGAGTGAACAGGAGCCCTGTTGAAAGTGTACCCGGACGACAGGGCCAGGTGGCTCCCCTTCCTATAAACAGTTGTTGGATTTGAGTCTCTTCGGTTTCTTGTGTGCTTTCTGCTGTCTCTCCTCCTGACAAGACGGCACAGGCATCTTCAGTGACGGGAAGGAGCCCTGTTTCCTGCATCGCACAGAAGACCTCCTGCCTCTGACAAATCAAGTATTTTTGGGTACGGCTAACGTTGTCATTTGCCTAAAGGAACGCACACCCAAAATGAGAGCTCAGATGAGAAGAAACGAGCTTTCTGACCCAAACTTACCAGCACAAACTTGTCTGCTGGCACATATTTTTAACCTGCTCTGCATCTGTCCCTGGGCCGGGCACCCATTGTGCAGTGATGCTGGTTTCTGGCTTTCACACTTGTTGACGATCTTGGAGACCATTCTCAACTATTTACAGCTCCGGCTGCATGTGTTACTTGGGAGCTGGTCTCGGGGATCCCCACAGAAGTTTTGGGGAACTGAGACAGAGAACCAATTTGCATTTACCCATCCCTCCTGTTGCTTAAAACTAAGGCGTCCTCGCAGCCAGGGGTCAGGCGCCACAAAGCTCCTGTCTTCGTGTTTATTTCTTTGTTCAGGGTGGATACCTTGCCTACCTCCGAATGCATCCATCCAGAAACAAAAGCTAGGGTGGGTCCATTAAAAAAAAAAAAGAAGAAGAAAAAAAAGGAAAGGGAATTCACATCTTTTGAGCACTTACATGTGTGGGCTTCTGGGCAAACGTTAGTTTAGTGACTCTCAGCAATGATCAAGCCACTGGGACACTAGCTGTTTTATCTCACTTCACATGGTGAAATTGAGGTTTAGAGAAGTTAAATGATGTGCCCACACTCATTAGACTGGTTTATGGGGGTGGGCCTGGTGTCAAAAGCACACCCATGTGGCTGTTGGGCTTGCGTTTTTTGCACTTTACCAACAGGGGTTCTGTAAACTCTGGGCAGCTGTGCAGACAACAAACAGAAAAGGAGGCTAAGGGTGCAAACAGCTGCAGGTGGGTATAAAGCAGAGCTACGAGTTTTTAGGCAACTAAGGAGCAGACTGCCCGGCTCTCGTCAGAGAAATAGGTCAAAGCAATTCAAGAAAAAAGAAACTTTTTGAGAAATTTGCTACAAAGATCTTTTGTAATTATGGGACCAAATGATACCCAAGGTCTCCCAGCAGTCAGGAACTGTCACCCTCCCATGGAAAGTTGAGGCCACGCTTGTGTGGGTTCAGGTGTGGGAGGGTCCAGGGGTGTGGGTGGCGTGGAGAGGTGGGTGGCATTTACAAGGAAGGGCCTGGACACCAAAGAGATGCCAGGTCAAAGTCAGAAGGAACAGGCCAGTGCTGGTCTCCAGGCCACGTGAAGCTGGGCCTGGGTGTGTGTGTGTTCAAAAGATGAAACCCAAGCTTGAAGAGGTCAAAGCAGGTGGAAATAGCGTTAAGTCTGGTGTCACTCCTGACCCAAAGACAATCTACTTCTGCACTTTGTTTCTTTTTTAAAAGTAGCATCTGTGGCCTCTGGGGCGCTCATGTAAGGCGACTCCCAAGAGCCAGGCAGGAGCAGTTGCCAGCTGGTCATTCTTTGTGTCAACCTTTGATGAAAGGTGAGGTGAAAGGTGAGATGAAAGGCATGGGAAGAGCTGAGCATTTCCCAGAGTTCCCACACCCTCAGGTGGCCGGCAGACCCCTCCTTGGGGTGGCCCTGGGTTTACTCCTCTGAGGACCCTGCCTGCCTGCTGACGGCACAGCCCCTGCACCAGAGTGGGGAGCAGAACAGCCTGTTTCTCTGGAGAAGGGCCTTGGATGATGCAACCTGTATGACGTCATGCTGGACTCAGGGTCCTGCACAGTTGGTCACCCCAGGCTCAGTGGGCAGATGGACGCTCCCTGGTGCTGACCTTCTGGAGCTGGGGACACAGCCCAGTGCAGCCAGCGCTCTGTCCTCTGGGCTGGGTTGTTGGCCTCCGTGGGAACGTGTACTTTGTCCGGAAAACAGCGCCCACACTCTGAGGAGAACTCGCCTCCTCGAAAAAGGATTCTGCTCTTGCTCCCTCAGTGCCTGGCGCTGCCAGCCGCAGGAATTCTTCCCAGCTATTAAAATAAACCGCCTGCACGTGCACAGTCAATCTTGGGGGGCTGGAGTCGTGGAGGAAAGATGCCACAGAATTTGAATTAAAATATGTTCCAGAGCAGCTTGGGTCTCTTGAACTGGGAAGTGGCTTTTCTTCTAGTGTTCGAGTCTTAGTGACTTCAGAATTGGAAGAGAAGGCAGTGCTCACGGGGTCCAACCTCCATGTATTATGGTAAAGGAAACGGAGGGCGAGTGTGTCCAGGGTCACCATGGGCTCGGGGTAGCTGAGGCCACCAGCCTGCCTCACCTTCAGTGGGTGTCTGATGGGGGCACAAGGGGTCAGAGAAGCCCCAGGGGAGACAGACTAGCTCTGCATCTGGAATTAGAGGACTCAGGGGATGGTTACATGGCAGGAGACTGCGGGATTGGGAATGCAGGCATGCGACAGGGGTGAAGGGGGTACTCCCAGGGCCAGCGAGCGCACCCGCCTGATAGGTTTGGAGAAAAAGTGAGAACTAAAGCTGGGCAGTACATTGGTCAGAGCTGAAGACTGCAGAAACCAGGGTCCCTGCCAGCCAGTTAAAGCAGGAAGGACTTAGTGGTCTGTATTACCCCAGAGACTGGGAAGGATGAACAAACAGTCTCTAAGTTGAGCCTCCAAGAAGGACCCCCTTCACCACGCTGCAAAACTGGGCTGTCAAGGGAGCGGAGGCCTCCGCTGGGACCAGGCAGCTGCCAGTGTCAGACGCTGCCTGCAAACCAGGGAGTCACTGCTTCCACAGCAGAGCCCACTGCCCCGCCACCCGCTCCAGCAGAACGCGCCCGGGGTCTCCTCCCACAGACCGCAGCTGTGAACCAAAATCTCACCTGGGCGCACGCGACTGGAGGGACGTCAATGAAAGCTGGGACTCTAGCTGCACGACAGCCGGGAAAATGGTTTTGCGTTTGCACCTGCGCGCTGACAAGGCATGCTGGGAAGGGCTTGGAGGCCTGCGGACCAGCCAATCCCGGGATGCCCTGCAGGGGCAGCCCGGCGCCTCGGGGCGGGGCCTGCGGACCAGCCAATCCCGGGATTCCCTGCAGGGGCAGCCCGGCGTCTGTGATCCAAGGTAAGGAGTCAATGGTAAGTTCTCAGCCCCAAGGGAGTCATGATTTGGAAAAGGTTTATCTAAAAACATGATTACAACCAGATTTGTCACTAGGAAGTCTTAAGTAAAAAAGGCTGTGTAGGAGACAGCTGCTGTGATCCACTAATGTCAGAGATAATGAAGACTGGAGCAGGGGCAGTAGAGCAGAAAAGAAGAAAATGATTAACGGCAAATTGAGAATATTTGGTGAATGGTGAGATGGGGAATGAAACGAACCCTAAACGCTGCCAGTGGAGACTCTCACATGTCCTTGAACTCTGAGTGCCTCCCCCAGTGCATGGCTTACAGTAGGTGCCCAATAAATGAATTTCAGGTGAACCAGATGGACAAGTCAGGATGGTAAGTGACCACCAAAAGGCAGGTGTTTAAATAACTTTAAACAAATATGTTTTATTTATATTTTGTTTTATTTATGTTTGGATAATTTAAACAATGACAATAGATTTTGCTGTTTTCCCTCCTTTGTGGCAGCAGTGTGGGTAGTAAATGGAAAGAGCACTTTACAAAGAGTCGGGAGGGGACCGAGGGGTGGAGGAATGGGAGAAAGTGAAAAATAGAGCTGATTCTCTGGCAGAAGTGAGGGTCTAGCAGTACACCTGAACTGGGAGAATAATCCGACCCTGAGGGTGGCCCCAGGTGGGAATGGAGATTGGAGAGCGGACTTGTAGCCACAATGTCTATTCAAAGTCTTTTTTTCTTCATCAGGATAATTTGTGACTGTGGAGTCGGATTTACTTGTGAGAGATCTGCACAGAGTCTTCCTGTTTTTTCTCTCCTTTTTGTCAGCTACATCTTCATGACACCTAGAACCCAGGCTGCTGCCCAGCCCTCTACCTCCGACATAAGGCGTTTAGACAGCATTGCCAGTTGGTCAAGTAAGTTCTTGGGCAAATCAGTGTTCTAAATGTTTATTTTAAAATAATCCTTACAATCCTATAAAATAGGTATTATTCTTACTCTATATATGAAAAAAATTCAAGTCCAAGATTTAGTGACCTGGACCTCAAAGCCAGGCCTGATTCCCAAGCCCAGCTATTCCCATGCTTGGTATCCGGATCCGGAACCCTGAGTATCAGTCAAAATGGAGATGCATTAAAAGGATCAGATTTGTTAAAATGCTCTGAGAAACACTGGGGGACAGTAGCACACTAACGACTCAGTTAAACTTTACTAAGAATTAGACATTTCTTCTTTAATTTTGTCCACGAACTTTTTCAGAACCCCTCAACCCCCTGCCGCCCCTGAGGATGAGAGAACTTCACAAATGTCATAGTCTCTTAGAGAAAGCAGAGCAAATGGCCGGCGAGGGGAGCTGAGGGGAGCCACAGACAGTCACCCCCTGCCCACGCCCGAGGAGCCCACGCTGCCAGGTCAGGGAAACGGTGCTGAGACAACGGCCGAAAGCCTGGGGTTTTGTAGGTTACATGTCCTTCTTCCAGCCGCCCCGCTCCCAACCCCCGTCACTCTGACTAACAAGTGACTATATTACAAAATAATAATCGAGAAAAAACTGAAGAAAATGCCTGTGACAGTTACCAGTAAGGATGGTATAAGGGCACACTAAATTTTGATCGCTTCTCTTTGATTTTGGTAATATAGAAGAGTAAAGGCTGACACAATGCTGATTTTTACTGAAGAATGTAATAAAATAAATTGAAGGAAAAAAGACAAAAATAGTAGAGAGAATATTTTTACACCAAAATTAGGAATAGAAGTCATCTGAAAGAAGGGAAATATTCTACAACAGATGAAGAAAGTTTTAATTTCTTTTCACATTAAACATTGTTTACCACAATCAGCTAACAGAAATTATTGTAACATTGGTCAAGATGACATAAAATTAAGGATAAATGTTATGAGAAAACCTCATTTAATGCAAATGACGATGTTAGATACTGTATTTTTCATGACAAGATACAAGGTATCTTGAAAAGAAAACAAATAATTCAGATCAAGGAGACATGCGGAGGTTTTAATGAAGAAAAAAAGCTTTGCCTTTTCCAGAACACTTAACATTTAGGAAATTTAGGTAAGAGATGAATTAAACCCCAGCGCCGGGCAAGGTCACAGGCCTGTAACTAAGGCTCTGTTTACAGGACTGGATCTTTGCAGCTCTCACCTTTCGGAGAGTGAGCTGTTGTTTTTGGCAGAGGGATCGCTGATAGGAAGGAGCCTTGGATATGATCAACAATCAGGCAGGCCCAGGAACTATTTTCAAAGGGAAAGTTGAGTATTTTCACGTATATACTATTAAG
Organism: Camelus dromedarius; assembly: GCF_036321535.1. Lineage (NCBI taxonomy): Eukaryota > Metazoa > Chordata > Mammalia > Artiodactyla > Camelidae > Camelus > Camelus dromedarius. Next base: position 65,561,438 of record NC_087448.1, on the reverse strand, counting down.
GCATCTAAATTTTTGGTGTTTTCAGTATATAATTTTACTGCTACTTTTTATTCTTCTGTTCATTTTGCACAACAATTATACTAGGAATTAAGTGACATAATTCTTTCTCTACAAATAAGCCAGTTTATCCAATTTGCAGACTCTGAATTGAGGTCTTCTGAAGGGAAATTTATAACGTGGGAACACACAGGAAAATATATTGAAAACCAATAGAGAATATTGTTAACCATCATAGAATTTCAATCATAATTAACTATAGTCTTTAACTTTGGAAAAACAGAAAAGTACTTAGAATTAAAATAGGTATTAAAAATAACTACCAGTAGTTTGTATTAGGAAAGAATACAGCCATAAATGGCTTAATTGCCCCATTAAGTAACTACCAGATTCTTCTTTAGTCGACATTAACAGAATTCACATTTGAGCTAGTCAACAAAGCATATAAACATTTAACATCCCTTGAATAGAATGTCTTAGTGATAACAGAGACTATGTAATTCTAACCATTGTCGTGACTGTGCACAAATTAACCAGGTTAAATATCAAAGATACACTGGGAATCCTCCCAAAACTAACAAAAGAATATTACACAAATTTTTAAAAGATTCAAAAATAAAATAGAACACAATTTTAACATGGATGAGACAGTGTTCAAACAATTATCAACCTAATCAAGACCTTTAAAGTTACCACCAAAATGCACTACAGTATTTTTTTAATTTAGTTTACAGAAAGACTCTATAAGTACAGGTTGCAGAAAAGAAAATGTTTAGTGCTATTTACATTCATTTTAAAACTCTGCTCTATACAAATTTAATTCTGATCAGTATGAACAATATTTTCGTAGATCTACTGCATATAAAGCCTCTTCATCAAAGCATTAACAATGAGTAAAGTAATCTGATTACCTTTAAACAAAGCTGACCATTTGAAACCATTTACACTTACTATTTGTAAGGGCTGTGGACATTTATTTCAGTACAGAACATAATGTCAACCTGCAACTTCATTTTTATAAAGGCTAAAGTTATTTATATGGAATATTGTTCTATATACTACACGCCAATCTATATTTAAGTTCTATAGTTAGGTATTTTATAAGTTTTTTTATTAAATATATTCTACACATATCTGAAATTTCATCCAGGAAGAATTTCTTCCCAGTGAAAAAATATAAAATCTTTTATTTTATTTTTTTTTTTACAGATTTAGATGAAACTAGCTCATGCTTTAGTGCTGTGCAAATTGTTTTTAGCATATCAATTTTTAAATTATTGGTACAAACAAAAGAATGACATCCCTAATCATGTATGCCTTAAAAAACTGTCTTTTAATTTTAATACAACTGCAAGCACTAATACGAAATGCAAACTACATAAAGAAATGAAATTAGTACTATGGAGAATTTTTTAATTTTAAGAATTCATCTGAACTTTCTAATGAGTGTGACACTGGACACAGAGATGAGTAGTAATTATGGAAAATTTCAATTTGCTAATATTCAAATACATAAAAGTGACCAATAAATGAGGTTTTCTAATATTTCTGCACATGGAAGTCTACGAGTGACTGGACTTGACCCCCGCATTAAGGCTAGGACACGCGCTCTCACCCCTTCTTGTGCTGTGTGAACAAGCCCGCCGTTACTGTCTGACTTGAGTGCACGTGTTAAAGGAAAAACAATTAGTTTCATCAGCCTCTACTGAGTACTTTAAACAACAGGCACATTTTGCTTTTTCATTGTTGCAGTGAAAATAGTCACACTCAGTTTAGGATTCTGTGCCAGTGCAGCCACCACGGCTGGGTTTTTCTCCATTTTTTCCTCTCCAGTTGGCCCAGTAATTAACTTCATTAATTGCTGAGTGTCTTCCAGTGTGAATTTATATATATGATCATTCCTAGGTACCATAAACCATATAATAAATTCTGCTGATGAAGAAAATAATGCCAATCCTTTTTAGTGCAAACTGCATTTGGAACACTTGATTTGTTAGTTCTGGTGATGGCAATTTTTGTGGCAGCAAAATGGTTTCTGTTATGAAAGATAACTTGTTAACTTTTCCCCTGGAGATTGACTTGCATTCAAAAACCAAATATTTAAAAACTGCTCAACATAAACAAAGACACTAGAAATAAAAAAATTATAGTGAAAAATGTTCTTGGTTCTTTTACTTTCATGAGAAAAGATGACAGTGTTCACATGATAGTTTGGGTCCATGGATTTACAGGCGGACTCTGCCTAAAGGTTTCTGAAGCCACATCGGGTCTCCTCTGCCCCAGCAGCGTGAAAGACAAGGACCACATCACAGCGCGCCTGGCAGACGGCATTTACAGGATTACGCAACAGTTACTCTCACCAGTCTTTTCCCGATTCCTCTGACCTAGGAAAAACGAAGAAAGGCCTTGTTTATAAAAATGCTTGAGGAAAGGGGAGGTACCCGAACCATAATAAGAAACAGAGATTTTTTTTTTTGGAATGCTTGCATTTTTTTAAATTAAAAAGCTATAATAAATACTCTTAATTTCAGCCTGTTTTCAAAATATTTGGCTGTTTTTTTTAACAAGCTCTATTCATAAACTATGAAAACTTCCTTTCTCTTAGAATATCCAAGAAAAACTGAGGCAGATTTAAATGCCTGTCCCTGGGGCTCAAGTGAGAAACTTCTCCAGGGGGTGGCTTACCTTGAGAGTTTGGCTCTGGTAACGTCTCTCTGGCCACCAAATGCATCACTGTTGTTTTGCCAAAAGGAAGTTTTAATGCTATGTGAAAAGTAGAATACAATTTGTTACATATACATCGACCCACTGAAAGCACTAACCAGCACTGAAACCATTTAAAAACTGATGGCCTTTTGTTTGACTTCATCAACAGATGGAACGTCTTATTGGATAGAGCATCTCTTACAAAATGAAATTAGGTTAATGGTATCAGAAACAATTTCTACAATTCAGAAATTATTTAGCTGTGGCTATCAGTCTGACACATACATACATACTGTTTAAGGGGACAAGAGAAAATACACAATTGGTTAATACTGGAGATAATCTTTAAAGGAGAGAAGGAATTTAAAAAATTGTTTTCTAAATTAGGGGAAAGTTTAGATTAAGAGATATTTGTTTCTAAACCTAATTATATTTAATCACATAATAAAATTTCTGCACCAGACAGGCCACTCTGATATAGAAATAGAAAAAAATGACAAACTTAATTTTAAACACTTATTCTCAATTAGAAAATAATCTTCTTAAAAAGGCTACTTTAAAAGACTCACTGTCTTGAAATTAACACATTGTACATCGACTATACTTAAATTAAAAAAAAGAATCACTATCGGCATTATTAGTAATCACTGTTTTCTAGTCAAGTCTTTAAGAGGTTTTCCTCATTCATAAGTAACAAACAAATGTTATTCTGAACTATTTCAGACAAAGAGTAACAGAGCACACACCCATGTGTCCATGAACCATCTGAGCGAAAGTTTCAGGGTAAATCCATTTGTCACTGTGAATAAAGTTAGGATCGGCCGGTACATTGAACTTGTAGATTATCTCCATAGTCGTGATGCTTTCGTTCTGACATCTCAGACTACTCTCTCTTCACCAACTATGAACCTAAGGTGGCCCTGGCTCATTACCTAGCAAGTATGGCCCCCACTGCTACCTGCTTTTTCAATCTTGCTCTACAGGATGATGGCTAACAAGAGCCTGATTATCTTCAAGGTTACTAATACGTCACACAATCGAGGGGAGTTTCCGTCTTATGTAAAGCTGGCCAGCCATTATTTGGTCTATTCTCTTAACTTCTGAAGTTCAATTTAATGTGATGCCCCAAAATGCACATTAGGTTGAGAAAAGCAGGAGCATCTTTATTGGATAATCTCCTAGGCCTGATTTAACACTGAAATGCAAACAAGACTTTATATTATTAAAACTTTCACTACATGTATTGAGAAAGCCTGACTGAATTTACAATCTCCACATACCAAGCTGGTACCACTCTCAGACTACCTTCCTGACTCTAGGAAGCCAGACCTGGGTTTACAGTCATGTCTCTGCTACTTACTGACCAGAAGATGAGTTGTTGACCCCTCCCTACGCCTCAGTTTCCTCCACCTAAGCTGGAGACAGTAGTTCCATCACCTGTACCTTGCTGTTGTATTGGTTAAACAAAACAATCCAAGGAAAGGGCTTACCTCAGGGCTTGACACAAAAAAGCATTCCATCAGTATTACCATGATCATCATTACCTTCATCTTTCTGAGAAGCAAGGAAAATGGATCTCAGAGAACAGGTAAGTGAACTGAAGGGTAAACTCAGAGAAACCCTGGACGGACCTAGGAAGCTGCGGAGGGGCTGACCATGGGAAGCTACAAATCGGACTGATGGGACCGTCACTGTTCTTCTCCACCTGAATTTCAGCTGGAAATGGTAGATACTGAGACTGACGCTGTCAGAGAAGGTAAAGGAAGAGGGAGACAGGAATCCGAGATGCCTTCTCTCTCCTTCACTGTGTGCTTCTGCTTCCTACTGTGACGCTGCACAGAATCCAGAACAGAGATTTTCACCCTTTACATAAAAATCACTGGTGATTTCAAATCGGTAGTGGATTGGGAGATGGGGGAGGTGAGGGTGGGCATGCGGAATTTGCATTTATAAAGAAATATCTCAGGCCCACAGGGTTACACACACACAGCAAGTCTCACAGGCTTTCTCCACACGAGCCACTCCAGCACAGGACCCTATCTGCCGTCTCCTTTATAATCCACATTCAAGAATACAGGGACACATAAGAAAAACAGTGACCAAAAAACCACAAATAGCTGAAAGTTATTACCTAGATTCATGGATCAACTTGAAAGGTCTAGGTTACACTTCTAGACTATTTGTCTAAATCACTACAACCAGAAATGATTTGTTTTAATTTTGAAAAGACTGAGAGCAACATAGAATGACAATAATAATATAAGTCAATCTGTTAATCACTCGAAAACAAACTCCCCCCCCAAAAAACAAGTTGATTTCAACACAAATTCTATGAGTTTTAATATGAAATTGGAACTTTGAGGCCACAACAGAAAGGTAATTAAAGAATTAAGTTGGTGAGGAATTGCTCACATAGATCAACACTCAAAGGGAAATGGAGGGGTAGCGGGGATAGCTCAGTGGTGGAGCGCATGCTTAGCATGCATGAAGTCCTGGATTCAATCCCTAGCACCTCCATGAAAAAATAAAATACAAATAAATAAAAAGAAATAAACCCTAATTACTTCTCTCCCCCCAAAAACATTAAAAAAATAAAAAAGGGAAATGGAGTCTCAAGACTCACTCATATAGTCAAACAGATTAATAAATTCAATCAACATTTACTGATCAACATCACAAGAGCTTGTGAGACACAGATGATCAAAAAAGGATTAAAATATGGCCTCATCCTTAATGAATGCACAATATAGCCATATATTAAGAGTTGTCCATGGAACTACACAAAGAGCGATAAAAACTACAACCCCCCAAAGTTGTATCTGAACAGCAGATATCTCTTAGCAGAGAGCATCACCTTTCAGACCAGGGTTATCACCGCCACCAGAACCTGTGTGAAATTACACACTGAAATGTTCTCCCTGATATTGTCATAATAATCATTTGCAATCATCTACTCCAGCCCTTGTCACACAGTATTTAAGTGAATTTTATCTGTGTCTACTATGTAATACTAGAGCACAATGAAGGAAGAAATGCCACCTCATTCAGCCCTGTATCTCCAGCTTAGCACAGTGTTGTTGCATAAGAAATAAATACATGCTCAAAGAATCAATGAATGAGTGAAAATATTCTACTCAAGGAAAAAAAGATTAAACATTTCATTGTTAGGTTTAGAGAAAAAAGACTATATTTAACAAAGATATATTAAAGTAGATCACTTCATTTGCCAATAAATTTCTAATTATAGTAACATACTGCTGATAGTAGAAAACATATCCCCCCATAAGGGGGCGCTACTGAGCTACATTTCTTCATCCACATATAAAGAGTAGCAACAGCTAACAATGAAAAGTGTTTAATATGTGCCCAGCACTGTTCTAAGTGCTTTGAATATATAAACTAATTTAACCCTCCCAATCTATGAGGTAGGCACTAGTGTCATCCCAATTTACTGATGAGAAATGAGGACAAAAAGCAGTGAAATAAGTTGCTCAAGGTGACAGAGCTAGCAAGTGGTAGAGCTAAGATACAACTTGGGCAGTCTGGCTCTAAAATCTGCTCTCTCAGTCACTATAATACACTGCTTCTCTAACATTACTTTTACCTTTATTCCCGCATGATCGGCAATTATATCAGTTAAAGTCAAACTGAAAACATCTCTTCATTATTATATTTAAAAATCAATTATCATAAACTTTTCCTAGTTTGTGTGTCTGGTTTCAATATAAAAATATCACATCTAAATTATATTATCCAGAAGTACAATTAAATTACATTTATAAAATAATAGTATGGACACCCATCTTATAATGGCTTAGAGTTTATTTTACAAATAGTAAACACTTAACCGTAGTGCTAAAATTAAACAGAATGCAAAATGTAAAATAGTAGACATATCAAAAACTAGGCAAAATTCATAGTTTGAAATGATATTTTTAGTAAAATCAGACATTAGCATTTAAACAAGCAAACAATGTTGCCATAAGAGGAGTTAAATCTCATAAAGGTGACTATTACCTCCTAATGTGACATTTCCATGTAGAAATCGTCCTTGATAAATAAGGCGTAGAATATTTGGACTGCTGACCTGCTCTTCTTCCCAGTCTGAAAAGAACCAGGGAATTGTTAGGCGTATTTCACACAAAATTAAGGTATTATTACACTGTTCTGAAATTCAGATCCAAGCCAGATAGAATAACATCAGAGAAGGCACTTGGAGCTTCCCAATAATTGGAAAAGTCACTACTCCTGAAATCACTGCAGTCTTGGTTCTTGCTAGTTCTTCTCATTAAATAGCAAGAGCTGAAGAAAGACTAGTTTTTGCTTCTTAAAGATTACTAAAATGTGCCCAAATGTAGTCCTGAAGTTTAAAAATTAAAACAAATGAGTTGGGAAAAAGCCAATCCTAGTAAAAAAAAAAAAAAGTCAGTTGAAAATCAATTGTAAATACCACTAATTAACAGAAAATATTATAATGTTCCAATATTTGTACTTGTTAGGCTCACAATAGATTTAACAGAGATTTTTAAAAGAATATACTGATGTAGAGTGTAACAAAAAAAATCATACCTCAATAACTAGAGAATAAAAATTTCAAACACAGAATAACAACAACAAAAAAACCCCCACGGTAGTTACTTTTGGATAATGTTGATTTGTACATTATTTTTTAAGCCAACTGATAAATACTACAGAAAATACAACTTCAGTTCACTTTACCCAAAATACTCGGAAGAAACTCGAAAAATAATATATATTAGGAGGTACTATACAAATATGAAATCTAGAATAGTGTACACATAAAATCAGAAGACAAACTGGTGGGCAGGATGAGTAAGAGAATATTTCATTTTAGTGTATAGCTTGCATTATAGTAAAATTTGAAATGATTCTGTTAAAATAATGCTTTGAGGACACTGGTTATCATGGCAGGGTATGGGGTTAGTAATTTGCACTAGCTTGTAAATATAATAATCTAAGCTCTGATTTTGATAAAGATTTGAGAATTCCACCATCATCTTTCTCAGGAATTCTACTAATCGTGTGTCTGTTTTCTACAGAAGCTCCTATTATTAGGAGGTGACAACCATCAACACAAAAGTCAGTTTAAAATGGCCTGAAGAGCGAGTGACAGAAGAGAAAGGAGGTAAATAAAGCACTTTTCCTCTTGCCTTTTTCTGAGTGTTCAAAATGATGAACATGAATTTGATAAAACCAGTGCTTCTCAGTGACTCGGCAAAACAGAGAAGGGCAGAGGAGAAAAGGATCTCAGTGGTTCTCTGCCAGGTCCTGTGCCCCCTGCCCTGTCCCTCCCTCCCCTGGGAAGCCGTTGTTGCCTTCTGACTCGGTGCTCCAAGGTCCCTTTTCTAGAAGAAAGATCAAGTTAAGTCACCAGCACTTTTGTATGAATTACTTTGAATTCACCATACCCAAAATTATTGTTTAATAGAATATTTCTTTATTTTCCCTTTAGCATTGTTAGTTTTATTTTGTCATGATAATTTCTACCTAACCTAATTTTACTTGGGTCAAACTTTATTTTGTGTTAAATGTCCTCAGTGTTAAAATGCCAGAATTAAAATATTTTGCTATAAATCTTCTTTTATAAAAAACAATTTTTATTCAATTCATTTTAACTAAAAAAAAAAAAAAGTTTACCCATCTCTCCCACATACCCTCCTCCCTACCTCTTGCAGCCACCAATCTGTTCTCTCCATCTATGAGTTTGGCTTTTTTTTTTTTTTTAATTCCATATATAAGAGAGATCATCTGGTAATCATTTGTCTCTATTTGACTTGTTTCACTTAGCATAATGCCTCCAAGTCCATCCATGTTGTTGCAAATGGCAACTTCACTCTTCTTCTATGGCTGAATAATATTCCATTGTGTGTATGTGTATCACAATTTCATTATCCATTTATCCACTAATGGGAACTCAGGTTGCTTCCATACCTTGGCTGTTGTAAATAAAGCTGCGATGGACATAGGTGCGCATATATCTTTTTGAATTAGTGTTCTGATTTTCTTCATGTAAATACCCAGAAGCAGAATTGCTGGATCATATAGTACTTCTATTTCTAATTTTTTAAGAAATCGCCATACTGTTTTCCATAATGGATGCACCAATTAAATTGGTTCCTTTTTTCCCACATCCTCACCAACACTTGTTATTTCTTATCTTTTTTATAACAGTCTTTAGAACAGGTGTGAGGTGACATCTCACTGTGGTTTTGATTTGCATTTCCCTGATGGTTAATGATGTTGAGCATATCTTTTCATGCGCCTGTTCGTCATCTGTATGTCTTCTTTGGAAAAATGTCTATTCAGATCTGCTCATTTTAAAACTGGGTTGTTTGTTTGTTTTGCTGTTGAATTGTATGAGTTCCTTATATATTTTAGATATTAGCTCCTTATCAGATATATGAATATTTCTGGTCAAGATGGCAGTGTCCCATAGATATAAAGACAAATGACAGTAACTGTCTGATTCACAGGGAAAAAAATTCTAAAAATATTTAAGGTATTTTTTGAGATGCAGAAGTTTAAAGCCATATATTCATTATATTATATAGAGTGTCATGATTTCCATGTGCTTCTTTGGTTTAATACACTATCTCCCTTCCTCTCTCAGAGGATCTGAAATTTAGAGAGACCTACAGAAGAACAATGCTTAGAGGAGGAATTTCAGCTACTAGCAACATACACTTAATGGGTTATTTTTTTGGACCTCTGACCCGATAACAGCTGTGTGGCTGATTAATCCATCTATTAACAATATTCTTCTAAGATGCCCAAGAGTATACCAAGAAAACAAAATCCTTCCAAAAATACATTGCACAAAATATCTCCTTCCACTGATGTAATATTCACTAGACTTTTATTATTAGCACCAATATTTACATTTGCTGACCTTTACTGCATTATGGATACAATATAGACCAAGGTTTTTAACTTAAATATTTTATATATAAGAAAATTAAATTACTTATTTTTATTTTCTGCAGTGTCTTAAAATTGCTGAATAGAACTGGCAAACTGAGGAAAGACTGGGTTCAAAAGCTTTTTTTATGAAAACAAGTAATGCAGAATTGACACAATCAATTTCCATCACTGGTAGATAATGGTTCATTTGGGAAACTGTTTATGGTAAAGATCTGCACTTAGGTCTTACCTTTGTTTAACCATTAATCAGGATATTTTAAGGAATTAATATTAATTTTAATATCTAAATCAAACAATTATGAAGGTAGAAGTATTTCTTTTAATTCAAGTTATAATGTAACCTTTTAGTTATGGTAATCTTTTCTATAATATGCGTAGATGTCTCCACCCCTACAAAAATCACAAAAGTAATCTTTTATACTTAGTACAACAGCACTATCAGACATTTTTAAATGTTTTTCATACTGTTAGTTATCTATCCTGCCTACCTATGAAGAAAATCCAATATTCTAAGAGCCCAAGTTTAGTTTACTTCAGCTTTCCTGAAATTCCTTCTTATTTATAACTCTTAGCCTCAGTCTCTTCCTGATTTAAGAACTAGCACTGACCTGTCCCTTGGTGACTGTGGGAAGAAAGAGCCAGTCATTTCAAAGTATTTGTCTAAATCAGCGTTTCTTAAACTCAGGTCTATGAATTCACAAAAATATGTTCTTATGGTCTGAAAGTCCTCTTCAAGAGGTTTTAGATTGTGTTTTCATTTTAATGATAATCTGGAAGACATTATATAGATAAATCAAATAACTACCTTATAACCAAGTACAGCCGTGGGATTTCAGTGCCCACGTATGCATGTATGATAGTGCTGGTGCCGAGCAGTACTACTTTAATCGTCAAGAGGTTAACAAGAAAAGAACAGAGGTCGACTTAATACATAAATGATGCATTCTTGCTAAGTGAAGGCTGAATGACAATTTGGTAGAGTGTGTGATGAAGGTTCTGTGGTGAATTCACAGATAACTGGGTTCTCATACAGCAAGCAGCAGCAGAGGCGTGCCACACTCAACAGCACCACAGTCACGGTGCAAGCAGCGAGTTGGTTTTAGCAAAAATATATCACGTGGCACATTAAAATTGTTAATTTGACCATTACTGGTTTTAGAGTTACATTTGCATTTTCTTTGTAGATCTGTTTTAGTTTTATGGTTGTATACAAGTTAATAAGGATAAACACTTAATTGAGTTTTATGTCTCTATCTGATGTAATGTTTATTTTTAAAGTCAGCACTAGGGAATCTACAAGAATATTCTTCCTCTAAAAGAGCTCCATATATTATTTTAGGGTGAGAAACACTGATCTAATTGATTTATTTTGTATACACTGTGTTCTCTGTTAAAACAAATCTTATCCTTTAAAAGTCCCAACTGCATTGGCTAGTAAAATTAAGTGAAATCAGCTGAAACAGTCATATCACTATGGTACATGCCATTAAAAGAGTCAAGATGACTTGGGGAAAGTTCGAAAAAAAAAAAAACATAAGCTAAAGACTCACTTGAGGATGGCAAGACAGTCTTACTGCACAGCAAAGAACCGGAGAAATTAAGAAATACCATACACACACCCCGCAAAATTTTCTCTGTCATGATACTGGCTGGAAAATCCAAAGCATAAATGGATTTTATACCTTCTTGACTTTGCAGCAGTTCAGAGAACACATGAAGTGACATGAATTAGAAATTAACTTTGTGTCAAACTCAATTTTAAATAGGCCATGTATAGAACAGAGCAAAGAAAGGGTAATTTGTTAAAGATAGTTTTTCTTTCCTTTCACTTTATGTTTTGGTATAAATAGGGTTACTGCTACAAGAGTGTTGGCTAGTTATTTTGCATTTTCTTTTACACTAAAACAGCTCTAAGGCCAAACAGGGACTTGATGCACTGGCTCCTCTACCATTTGCCTGTGAGGAAGCAGAAGAGCAAAACTCAGGGAAGGAGGCAGCCACCCCTACTTTTTAAGCCTTATACCCTCAATCATTTGTTTGTTCTTTTATATTTTATTTACTTACAACTTGTTCAAAATGTTTGTGAAAAAAGGTAGGGCACAAAGAATTAACGTTACTTATTTTTAAGAGAAAAACTCCACTCACCCATTGGCCAGTTGTCATACACATGCTTCGCAATGTCAGAGGCAGAATCATTAGGAGAAAACAGGAACTCTTTTGTTTTCCCACTTACCAAGATGAGACGCAAATTTATCTGAAAGAAGACAATGATTCTTTTAATATAAATCTTGAAATTTTTAAAGTGAAATAATGACTCACAATCTTCTCAGTTCAATCACATTCTAAATTATTACTGGTGCCACTTTCTGGTCTTTATTTACTTAAATTCTGAAAAGATTTTTTTTAAAGAATGGGAATTTGAAACACGATTTTATTTCCAGTAGTTAACATATATATGTGTGGCAGGGTGTTTTTGCCATACTAAATGAAGAAAGGAAAAACAAAATTCATGATGCTTCCAAATGTAATTACTTTAGCAGTGTTTCAGAACTGGACTTTTACAGGTTATCACTGTAACTCAGAATACACATTTTCCTTGAAAAGCTAAGAGTGGTTACCCTGCAGATCACATTACTAAATAGAAAAAAATTTAGCTGCTACTCTGTTTAGAAAAATAAAGAAAAAATGATAAATCATTTACAACATTTTACGTTATAAAAATCATTCAAACTTAAACAAATTAACCAGAAACTATAACTTTAAAGAACTATATTAAAGTTAATGAAGGATTCAATAATAGTAGTTACTGTAATCCCAATTACATGATCATTATTCGTGGGACGGGGAGGAAGAGCTATGTGTGACAAAGAACACTGTTCATCCGCAGTGAAAAACCTAAAATGGATAGTAGAACTAAAATTTTTGAGATCCACTGGATTTATATTTCCAAGTCAATATATATTTGCATATACCGTTCTTACATATTTTCTGAAATGTTCACTTTTTAATTTTTATCTTCATCCATAATTAATGATGTTATTTTTTAAAACTACAATATTCATTCATTTCCCCTATGAGTTACAGAAATACAAGTGTGGCTTTCTATACTTCCAGGCCTCTATTAAGAGAGCAAATAACGCCTTCCTAAAAGTTGGGTCTAATCCAGAGCTGAGTGCTGGGAATAGCCTTGCTTCTTTAAATATAAAGAACAGAGAATGCCACTGGACCAGTTTGAACTGTGCCAGGTCCCAGGTTACCCAGCTCTTCTCTTCAGTTACCAATATTTTTTTCCTCATTAAAAAAATACCAGAAAATCTTTGAAGATGACAAAGCCTACAGTGAATAAACTGGTCCTCCTACAGCATCATCGAGATACCAGGTCACTGATTGACTACCTACCACTGCGGCCACTGCCACTCCCAGTATGTCATCACTTTGAAAATGTGTTGAAAGTTATAAAACATCTCCTCTCGAAAATCGCTACACACAAACAATTCTGCATTCAGTGGGATGTGACTGGATTCCATACTGAGGGAGGAGAACTGGGTTCCATATTAGAAACTGTATTCTAATAACTATGTATTCTGTATCTCAATTTAAGAAGTATTTTAAATGATAAAAAGAAAAAGAAATCTACATCCCAGGTGGGAAAGCCCTTTCAGTAAGTCCAATAAGAATTTTTTGCTGCTTTTCCTAACTAAAATGAAATTAGACCAGAGAGCGTAATACAGGAAGAGATCAGATGAAATCACACTGCTGTAAAGTAATTTGGTCTAGAAACTCTGTAAGTTCCATTAGAACAGAATTCAAGTAATAGTTTGCAAGAATCATTAAATTGTAAGAAAGCACCAGCTATTTGTTTCCTATAACAAAAAAGTAATGAACCCTAACATCTACACAATATAATGTGAATGTTAGTTCTCACAGATACGTCACTATTCACGGCTGTCTCTTTACGTGTGAATACTGGTAAACATGTTATGCTCAGAATTTATACGGAATCTATTAATAGCTTCAAACTACTGTATAAGGGCTCTTCAGTCATTAATGCCCAGGAAATTATGCCCTTATAATGGTTCATCCACATGCATCTGTTTAACCAGAAGGAAATATAATTAAATTGAGGCTTCCAAAGAGTTATGTAAATGATATAAACCTACTATTTCCTGGAATCAACTTTTGGGTTTAAAATTAATTTCTACTGTCTTTTATTCAAATTACAGTATTTAAAAATAACAAAGAAAACAGGGGAAAAAAACTTAATCCTTATCTTCCATAAAGGTTACACTAAAACATACTTTAGATTTTCTCTAATACCCATCACTATGGAAATGGAAAAATAAATGATAGCACATCCTTACTATGGAAACTTCACAGTCATTAAATGACATGAGAGATAGATCTATATGACTGAACATGGAAAGGTGTCCCCAATACATTAAACAAAACAAAATAATACACACACCCCACCCCACAAATACGTAACACTAACTGTGGCAAAGTTCTTAGCATTTCCTATTTTAAAACTGATACAATCACTGTCACTAATAAACTGATACTTCATTTTCATATTTCAAAGTCAACAGCCTAATTTACATGCATCTAGATGTTCAGGATGTTGGGAACTTTTGGCCTATAGGTGTGTCTGACACAGGTTACAAAGGCATTTTTAAAAATGTTTACGGGGGCCTGAGCTTCCCAGTGTGACACGTACCTACGCATCTCCACTTACTGACACTGGCCTGCTGCATACCTTTACGGTAACAGGCTGGCCTCAGAAAATATTTGAGTCTGCAATTCACGGTGAAGTTTCAAAGTGGCTTTGGGCTATAAAATAAGAAAAAAAGCAGAGTAAGATTTTAAAACCTACTTAGAGGGAGCCTGATCACCCCTTTGGGTGGGAAATGAGAATGACAGCTGCAAGAGGAAGTCTAAGATACATAAATCTAAGGACTTATCAAATCTTATAGCTAAAACTGTAAGTGACAGCAGCAGATAAGCCTGCATCAGCAATAGAAGCTCATGTCCAAAATTAGAACTAAGAGCAATAAACCCACAAAATCAAATAGCTGAGTAAAGTAACACATTGCCTGACATTCCAGAAGTGCCTGGAACAGTGACTGGCACACAGTAGGTGTTCAACCAGTATTTGTTGACTGACTAATATTTCAGTGTCTTCAGTTTGTAGATGTAAGCAGAAATATAGACTAGACAGATCAGCACCAAGATCCAAATCCAAGCTTCAGCATTCTGGGCATTTTATCAAATGATCAGTGCAGTATGTGGAATGGGAATGGATAATCATTTTGTGGCAGGGATATGGACATGTGAATATGACGTGTAAAACCCTTAATGTTTCATTTGTCAGGCTCTGGATCTTTAGTGTCAGCGATATGCCACAGTTTATACAAATGTAAGGCACTCTGAAAAGTAAAATTAATTCTGAGCTACCGTATTAACAAGTACATTGTGCCTAGTTTTCAAACGAAGATAAAGACAGAGGAGTCTGGCCTTGTTCCCAT
The DNA here is from genome assembly GCF_036321535.1 of Camelus dromedarius. Classification (NCBI taxonomy): domain Eukaryota; kingdom Metazoa; phylum Chordata; class Mammalia; order Artiodactyla; family Camelidae; genus Camelus; species Camelus dromedarius. The sequence goes on along the minus strand of NC_087448.1, from coordinate 65,546,271 downwards.
GCTTCTATCTATGTGACAGCCCTGTTCCTAGACCAGGAGTATGAATCTACCTGCCTCAGTATGCAGTCAAGCAAATCTCAGGACTGTAACACCAAGGGAGGCAAACACTCAAGTCCCATCATTTCCTTTAGAAGAAATCTTGAAAGCAGACACACAGATAAGCATCTGGCTACACAGGCTGGTCAGTAGTTAACTGTTCTTATGTAAGACTCTTCTCAGACTTATTCAGATAAATCATGTCAATTATTACAGCTCCTCTCAGGAAATGTACAGCAATTCCCACAAACATGAGCTAGTTTCTTTTAAAATATTCTGTATTACTTTAATATTTATTAATGAAAGACTTTTTTATGTCTCTGAAGTCAAGCTAAGCTAATCTATAAAATACCTTAAAAGAACCTCTATGTGTGAGGTAGTGGGATTCTCAACACATCAACTACCCGTTAAAAACAACACTCTTATTTACAGCTTAAAATGTGATAGACTCAGATACATACTTACCTAAAAACAAAACTGTTAAATCAGGACTCTAAATGACTTGATATGGCATGGAGTTCCTATCATGTAATAAAATTCCCAAGGGAAGGCCAATGGAAACAACAGCAGCTCTTCTATGCATATAATTTCAGTTTAAAAAAAAGTTTTCAGTCAGAACAGGGTATGTATGGTACAGTGAAAAGAAGTAAAAATGCTAATAGTTTGCCATTTTTTGGCTACAGAACAATTCTGGAGATGAGGAGCCTTTGGCTATGTTTGGTTTCCCAATTAAATCCTACTTTTAGCTCAAAAGAGGGAAAAAGTGCATTTTAAATCAATTCATATAGTTAACCTCAGTTACTGTGTCTAAAAAATAGGAGGTATTTAATATATTGGAAGATGAATAAATAATGTACTAGAATATGCCAGACTACAGCCAACATTCCTAACATTTCAATAATGCACCGTAACAGGATACTTTAAGTATAACCAGGAAGTGGATCTACCAACAATTACCAAGAAAAAAACATACTCTAACACTGTGTACTATTATACACAGTTAGGTGATGAAGGACTCACTGTTGCCCACACACAACTACCATGGAATACAAGCCCTGAAACAGCCCATAGTAATAATGAAAAACAGTTGCCCTGAGGAGGGAAAATAGAAAAAGACATTTCAGAAATCCTCCTATTCTTTACAATATGTTTGTCAATCAACTCATTATTCAAAAGTGATAGCAAGCCCTCCTACTTAAGAAGAATCCATTCTGTTTGGCCATGAAGACGATGATTGTTCCAGGCTGCCTGTGCTTCCCAGGGCTATTCAGCCCACACAGACAATTTGCATCAACCTGTGACTAGTGACACTGTCACTCAGCGGTGCCCTGAGTGACAGATAGCCACGGCCTCACGTGCTCTTAAACACTGAGGTTCTCATTTATAAATTAAAGTCTCTGGAATACTCGTGAATTCTTACTCAAATTTAATTGGTTTATTAATTATTATTTATTAAATTTTAAATTCCTAATAAATAATTTATCAGTTTATTTAGGATTAGTATAACTAATTATTTAGCCGCAGAACTCTGCAAAACAAGCAGGAAATGAGACATGCTGATGTGAGAAATGCATCAATATCATACACAGTATTAGTACAATTATCAGTAAAATATAGCACAAAATTCTGCATCCATGCAGGATATATTATCTATGCTAAGAATGTTAATTAACATAATCACTGACTGCTCATAAGGGGTGAATGCATCATGCCACTCATTAAAAAAACACAGAAACTGTAAGCTCATAAAAGTTGTTACCGAATACAAACCCAGGAGCACCAAAACATTTAGCCTCACAATACAGAAAGCAAAACATACGGCAGCAGGTGGCTTCAAAGCGGGGGAATAAAGAAGAGAACTACACAGCAGTAAAGTACAAATTAAAACCAAAAGGAATAATTTTACAAAAAATAGTTAAGGAAAAGGACAGATGAATTCCTGGGAAAAAGTAAATGATTAATCAGAGAGAGCAAAAGAAGGAATATTTATAAGGAGGAAAGACTGTTATGAGCAAATCAATCATCTAGAGACCCAGACATGAAGAGAGTAGAATGCATCATTGCCAGAGGAGTAATTCACGAACTAAAGGACACTGGCATCGAGCTAGAAAATATCACCCATGCTTTTTGCAAATTTAGAAACTTAGGCTCAAAGTTAAAGAAAAGTTGTCTAAGGTCATAAGAAACCAGAAGATTGTCAGAAATCCAAATAAACCGGTGCAGGTCAGTTAAGTATGACAATCTTCTGCCTTGTCCTATACGCTGAGCAATGAATGTTCTACTGTTTTCTTATCAATAAAATAGCCTATGCTCGTGTCTACTGGACACAACCCACAAGAATATGTGAGGCATTCTAGAGGTTGCTAATGTATCAACAACAACTTAGACTAACGAATACCGTGAGACAGATGTAAAGTCTGAGAAAGATCCTGGAGTCTCTGGGTCTCTCATTATGAGAACTGGATAACAGTGTTCCTACCACTTTCACTTCTTAGATTTTATTTTCAGAATATCCATGACATTAATGTTTCAACAATTACCAAAGGTACTATCCTTACTCTATCTTCAAAGTTTTAGAAAGTATGACAATGGTATAAAAACTGCTTTCTTAGGGAATAAAATAAAATTATTTTCTCAGTTACGCTAAGAGGGAATCTGAAATAACATCACACACACACACAAACACACACATACACACACGCACACACACATTTCCATATGTATGTTGGCCTTTTCTGCCTAGCTTAGTTATATTAGATGAAAACTAAGTACCCAAGTAAAGGGTGTGTGTTAAATGAGTGTTTCTGTTAAGGTACTTTAAACAGATATGTTTGCACAATTCTGTGAATATTCCAAAAAAAATCAATGGAACTGTTTACTTTTTTAAAAGGGTGAATAAATATTATGGTATGTGAATTCTTTCTCAATTTTTAAGACTTGGAATTACATTGTGAACCTGAATCTAACTGAGTCTCTAGACTTCAATACCAGTTTATAGGAAAACTGAGGAACAGAGAAATAAATAAAATAACACTAAGAAAAAGCAAAACTTACACCAAATCCAAATCCTGTACATTCTACAGACATACGTCCACTTCTTCCAACAAATCAATGGTAGAGGAAGAGAGAAAGAAATGGGAGGGGGGGTAAAGGGAGAGGGAACTAAGAGGACAAAAGATATTTAAGTGACATCATCACATGTAATATGCAAATCGTTTTTGGATCTTGATTTGAACAAACCCACTGTTAAGTAAAATCAGGGAGATTTTAAAATTGACTATGGAGTATATGTTATTAAGGAAGTACCATAATAATGATGACATCATTATATATATATTCTTATCTGTTAGAGATTCATACCTAAGGATTTAAGGGGAAATGACAAGATATCTGGGATTTGTTTTAAAATACTCTATTAAAAACACTTGGTGGGGGAAGATGGTGGTGAACAGGCGTAACAAGAATGGCACATACATTGTTAATTGTTGAAGCATGGTGATAGGTACACAGGAGTCTTTTAGATTATCTTTTCTACTTTTATGAATATTTGAAACTTTCTGGGGGAAGGGTGTGGCTCAAGTGGCAGAGCGCATGCTTAGCACGCACGAGGTCCTGGGTTCAATCCCGGGCACCTCTTCCAAATACAAATAAATAAACCCAATTACCTCCCCCTCATAAAACAAAGCTAATTTGAAACTTCCTATCATGAAAGTTTTTTTAAAATTACAATTATAAGGCACTCTTGTTACTCATAGAAGTCAAATTCCCTTAACTATGAAAACTACATAAGCTGCCAAATATGGAGAAATTGCTTATTTGTGTATTCTTTTTAAACTTAATTCAAAATCTTTCAGGAAGTAAACATTTGTCTAATAAAACAATTACACCACCACAAACAACTTTGGGATAACTTTCCTATGAAATTTTTAGGGTTACCAACTCAGCTGCTAAGGTTTCTTCAAGATCAGAAAGGCCCAGGGATGGACTCTTGCCTGCAACCATGACTGCCCGCTGAACTCGCTTCATAGCTATTACCTCAGTGACTCCAGAACTCAAAGGAGACAGGTCCCTCAGCAGCCTGCGTCCAACCTAAATGATGTGTTACTGACCTCCAAACAAGACACTGTCACCTGCCAGAAAGTTGTCAAAAATACATATACAAATCGTCCATCTTTGTAGTCAACAATTATAATACAAACATAAAAAAAATTTCAAAATAATCTAAGATCCATTTGATATGAATGGTGCCCCTGCCTTGGGTGGGACAATCTGAATGACCATATGTAGAAACTCTGACCCTTAGATTCAAATTTATTATTAAAGTATATATTACTTAATTTTTCTGCCTAATAAAAGAAATCTATAATTCTACTCAAGTGGTTACAATGCTAATTAGATTTGGAATTTATTGGAATCATAGGATGTGCAAATGTCTTCCCATGTAACTATCTAAAACCTTAAACTTGGTCTGTATATATTTCATGTACTTCCTATCTTTCAGAGCAACAATTCTTTTAGATGATAAAATAATAAGTGATATAATCTTGGATCTTTCTCATGACTTGGTCTGAATTCTGGCCATAAGTGGTAAGGCCATTCTACTGAAAGGTATTATTTGCAGATTCTTTCAGCTTTTTGATTAGGTACTGTTCGAAATTCAGCTGCTAGTCCCCAAAGATTTCCTATTTTAGATTTAAGGAAATAATAGGAAAATTTTAGGAAAAAACTTGAGGGCAGGAAGTACCTGTCATGTAAAGAGAATATGGTTTGTTAAGTGTCCCTTTTCTTTAATAAATGACATTTCAATTATAGTGCCATGGAATAAGCAGTTACTGTACTTACAAATCAGTCATTTACATATTAGTTAGTAGAAATACTTTACAAAAACAAAACCTTATCAAACAGGCTCTAAAGAAGAAAAGTCTTAATTAATGTATTTTTATTATTCCTCATATTTTAGTAACAGTGTTCTGTTGGTTTGTTTGTCTTTGTTTTTGTCTCCCTATCAAAACTATACATTTCTTCGGATCAAAAAAAGGAAAGGAGAGAGGAAAAGTATAAAATGCTTGAGGACTAAAGACAGAATCTTAGAATCAAAGGAGGGTAATGTCTCTACAGGATGTTTTCATCAAGATACGGCTCTCTGGCGAATAGCCCTAATCGTCTTTAAGGTCTCCTGACACACCATGTTAGCCCAGGAGGGAGCTGGAGATTATTACTCTTCTAATTCCACACTGGCATTCCCCAGTATATTTTCAAATCTGTTATTTAATTTATATTACATATATTACCTATGTACATTTGGGAGACAGTTTAATAACTGTTACTTTACCTCTGGTGACTACTGCAAAGATCAAATGAGTATGAACATTTACTGTAACTTCTAAGACCTTAAAGTGCTGTTAGACTCATATTTATATATAAGGAATAATTAGCTGCAATCAAATAAATGCCTGTCCTTGGTTTGTCCTTTTCCTAACCTTGCTCCATTATTTCCTGCCTTATATATGAGGCTGCCATACCTTCAGTCCTATTAGTCCTTGGAGAACCAGACATGTAAGTTATTATATCTCCTCAATTAGACTGTAAACTCCTCAAAGGCAGGAACCACAATGCCTTCTATTCCTTGTGTCTTTACTTCCTTTTCCTTCCTTTCACCATTAGCCAGTTCTTCACAGAGAGGGTACTGGTGGTAGCATTATTAAACATCCTTAATGAAGGCATGGTACAAGGACTGAACCAGCTAATCATCCTCCCTGAAGTGCGTCAATAAAATCATCAGGGGGCCATTAGAGAGGAAGAGAAAAATACCATGATGACCGTGACCATGATGCAGTCTAACGAGCCATGGCAACTACCGGAGAGTGAGCCCTAAAAGGCAGCAGCTACGGTGCACACGCTTACCAACAATCCTCATTCCAAAGACTCAAGTCCTCTGAGTGCCTACATTCACTCTACAAATTTTTCAGTCTTTAAACCATTATTATTTTGATAATTTAAATCTGAGTAAAGTAGCCTGATGTATGTACAAATTAGAAAATATGTGGAAAGTGGTCTCACTACACTGCAGCACAGCTATTATACAAAGTATATGTGGATTTACTTCTCAAAAGAAAGAATTTAGCAAAGAATTAAAAAAACTGTAAAGACTCATCAGACTACTCATCAAACTACCATTCTAGTAATTTTAGACATGCTTAATATTATTGTTGATGGTGCTAATAACAGTAATAGAATTTACCAACTACTTACCACGTGTCAGATGCTGCACTAACAATAATTATATAGAACAGATACTATATTTTTCAGATGAGGAAACCGAGGCTAAACATCTTGCCAAAGTTAAGTAGAAGACTGAATACAGCAACTAACTATCCCTCAGCCCAAGACCTTAAGCTAAGACAGGGTTTCCCAGCCTCACCATCGCTGATATTTGAGACTGGATAATTCTTTGTTGCAGCAGGCTGTTTTGTGCATTGTAGGACGTGCACTATCCACCCCTAGTCTCTCCCCACTAGGATGCCAGTAGCACCCCACTCTCCAACAAGTCTTGGCAACAAAAAATGTCCCCAGACATTGTCAAATGTCTCCTTGGAGGCAAAATCGCCTGGGTTGAGAATCACTGGGCTAAGTGCTTCAACTTGTTGAATCATCAAGACCGCATTCTTGCAGAAATCTAGGGCAACAGAATAACTTAATGTTTAAACCACTCAGCAAAAAAGGGTATTTCAAGCCATCTGAAATAAGACTAACTGAAAATATTTTACAGTTAAGTAAAAATGCTGAGTGTAAAGTTGTCCCTTTGACCGGAGATACACAATTGCTGTTATTGAGGGGAAAAGAATCAAAACTTCTATTTTGGAGGTATTTTCAGATCACTCTTATTCTTCACCACCTTCTTTCCACACCATGTGCACATACGAACTCTGTCTTATTATTTTACAAATCACATTTGGCTTTTTTCTTTTATGCCTTGATCAATGTTATGCAATTTATCATTGTTTTATTTCACTCTGTTCTGAATGACTTTTGCTTGCTTTCAAAATAAATCTAAATCTTAATGTACAAAGTTTGCCACAATTGTGAATATTGAAAAAAAAAAAGTCCAAAGAGTGAAAGTATTCTATCCAATGGCAAAATCAATGGCTGGAGGATAAAAATTCCTAAACTGATTCTGGGAGCCAAGAGAAAGGGGAAAAATGGCTAAATATCCAAACGTTTCGAGAGTTTATTTTAAAATCCAATTGCTAAATAGCCATTCCTTGTCATCTTCATATTTATGATTATATAAGGGTTTTACTTTTGCAAATACCCTACAGTCAATTCAAATCAATAAATCGTTGAATTTCACAAATAATTTTAAAATATCTTTTAAAACACTAGTTTTGACATCTCCCTCTGCTATATATACGAAGAGAGATACCAACAAAGTAATTAACAGTGATAGGTCTAAATTTCAGCTTATTTTCCTTTCTGACCCTAACTGAATGAATGAATAATCTCTGATGGCTAATGGGTAGACAGATTTCAGGAGGGAGAGGGGCTTAGAAGGTATAAATCCCTCTGAAAAGTCATTTAGCAATTAATATCATGAACTGTAAAAAAAAAAATGTTCCCTCTCTTCTACTGGTAGATTTACTCCAATGATTTGATACAATTTTTTAAAGCAGCAAAAACAGAGCTCTGACATATAAAAACATTTACTTCTAAAACCCAGCAATGAAAAAGAAAGCATGGGCTTAAAACATCCAGAAAAAATAAAAAGGTGAAAGAAAAATATAGCAGACCAACGTTATGGAATACTATGCAGCCATAAGAATTTATAAAACATGGGAAAATATAAATGGAAGCAGGCAAGCCATTCCTCTGTTGTGACGGCACACGCCAGTCTGTCAGACTGTTAGAGCAAGACCACTCTACAGACACACATTCATTCAAGTCAACAACGCTCTTTCAACGAGCAAACTGAGAGGCTTCGGAAAACACTCACACATAAATCTCTAGGCAGACACCAAAGACCCACTACCAAAAATGATTACCATATACTCTTGGTGTTATAACACCGAGTTCCTTTTTCATTTTTTTAAGCTTATGACCATAGTTAATTTACACTTAGAGATCTTCGTAATGAGCATGTGTTAGAAACTATGACAGATGAAAGCAGTGAGCAATAAACCTGAACCTGCGTCCAATTGGACAGTTACATTGTGTATGTTTAGGTGGCAATATTTTAAAACTTTGAACATAAAAATTCAGTGGCTAGTTTATGAGTTACTCCAATGCAGGAAAAAAAAGGTTTAAAATTTTTTTTTAACTTTCCATGAATGAAAGGGCTAGAACTATATCAGATTCCTCTGGTACTAAAGAGAAAAATACTAAAACTGAAATTTTTATTAAAAATTGAATTTTGGTATGTTTTAATTTTTTAATTCTGAAAATTAATAAATAGCTTATAGATACTGAATACTTAAATCTTTTAAAAGTAAAAGTTAATTATGATTTTAAAAGATGTATTCTGCAAAGAAAGAAGAGCACAATAGAAGAAGAACCTCACAACTTAGAATTGGGATCAAACAGAATGATAAATTTTAAGTTATTAAAATCATGTAAGAATGTCAAAACCTTTATAAAAGAGAAAATCTGTTGTGGAAAAGGGGAGACTGAGAGTTAGTTTATCTTATTTTGATTTACTAAAAATGTTTATACCATAAATAAGTTAGAAGACAGGGCAAGATACCCAGAGATGCAGGAACTTAGGGGAAAACAGACAAGAGCGATCTTCATACTGAGTTGAGAGGCTGTCACACTGAGGAAGGCATTTAGGCTAACTCCTGGTAGGTCTCGGGGCACTCCTGGGACCAATGGGAGGTGATTACAGAAAAGCAAATCATCAGAGCTGGGAATAAAAGAACCAGTTAGCTTATGAAGAAATGAGTTTCCCATGCTGGTAAGTATGTTTGCAGAGGGCCAGAAAACTACTTGTGTGTTGTACTGGGTAGAAGACTGGACCAGAGTCAAGATATCCTATAAGGCCTTTCCAACCGTACAAGAACTTGTATTTATTGAATGCTTACTAGTGTGTCAGGCACTATGCTAGACATTTTATATACATATTCTATGATAATGATAAGTCTCAATAACTGTGTTTTAAAAGAATATTTGATATCCTGAGAAAATGATCATTCCATAATGTTAATTTTAAAAACTGAAACATAAAAGTATATTTACTGCATGAGAGAAAAATAAAGGTACATAAAGTATTAACAGCTGTTATTTCTGGACTACAATGAATATCTGTGACACTATGGATATCTGTCAGAAGATAATTATGAGTGATTTTAAATTTCTACTCTATTCTTTTCTGTATTTTCCCAAATGTCTATAACAAGCATAATTTACTTTTATATTTATAAACAACAAAGATAATAAAAACAGAGTTCATGACATATTCAGTCATCTCACATTGCACTGATCCGATCAAACAAAACATACGTGTATGCGTTCTCACATATATATGCACACACATAGCAACTCGGTTACATGTAGTCTTACATTTCAGGCATCAGAACTAATTCTAAAGAACCAGAAAATTAAATATTGAAACTGTCATATGATTCAGAATCATGGGACCACTAAGCTAAATTAACTGGTGGGAAAAAAAAAAAAAGAAAAAAATCCTCTGTAAAGAGACTATACAATGATTAAAAGGTATTTAAAGTCTTTGAAAAACAATATTTATTTACAACACATAGATCAAACTAAGCATGTCTGCCATTTTATAACAGTAGAACTAAATGGTCCAGCAGCTCTCCATAGCCATTCTCACCCTAGAATTCGGTCTGAAAAACAATCAAATTTTAATTTTCCACCTAAATTTTTAAAGTTCTCAAATCTCAGGAGTCCCTCAGGGTAGGAGAGATTTAGAATCACCTGAGAAGCTTTTTCAGATATCTTTCGGCCTGGACCCCCCTGCAGGAACTCTCCTGTGTCCTCCTGGAGGAAGTCACAGGCAGCTCTACCTTTGAAAAGGGCACTTCTTTACTGCTTCTCTTTGAGAAACATGGGTATATGTGCCATGCATCTTTTCATAAAAATTAGTCTCTTCTGAGGAAAAATTACTCCCTTAGTACAGCTGGAAGAAAAATTACAAATTTCATTGCTCTCATACTTTCAGATAATCTGTCCTCCCATATCTTCTATTGTGAAACTTCACAGCGCTCAAGAAGTTGAAATTATAGAGCACAATTTGAAATACTCATTACACACCATTTTCATGCAATTAATCCAACACAATTTAGTGTGTATAATGTATACACAGGCTAGATTTAAAAATAAATTCTTAACAAGCAATTCTACCTCTTTTGAAAACAACTAAGGGTTTATAGAACACTAAGGGCACGAGAAATGCCATTCTAGAATAAACCAGTATGCATCCTAAGTAGCACCTTGTATCCCATATCAGTAAATAACATGCAAGTCATTCAATTAGATAAAGTTGTGCCATGGAGGAAAAAGGTTTTTACTCAGCTAGTGGGTAGTTATTTCCTCTTTTATGGGCATTGACTGACTTACTAGCCTTTACATCAGTCTACTTTAGAAAATAACCAGAAAACATCTAATGCCAGGCTGCAAAATGGGATTTATCACTCTTGTCAATTGCTATTGGTTTATAGTGGCTGCCAAAAATGCTCCATTAAGAAGAATTCTGAAGACACCTCAGAACTCAATACAACATGAGTTGTGATTAATTATCCATGTCTGTCATGGGAACTCCTAATCCTGACTTAATTTATACCTACCCATCTGTCTATATAATTCTGGAAAAATCACTTCACTGCTGAGGGCTTGATTCCCAGCTGGTAAAATGGGGAGCCAGATGAGAACCTAGATGGCCAGTCTAGCTTCTTCACTGCTCCTGAATTCTGTGATTTGAGTATCCCAGACTTCAATTCTCATTGCCTTTATCCTTCATTTTCTACTTCCCACCAAACTACTGGTTTTAACCCACAATTCTACATCTAGTTTGCCATATTAATTCTACGAATTTTTGAAGCTCTTTTTTCTCTAGTGGCGGTTTTTATCCAGTAACTGTTTTTATTGTTGTTCACTGAAGTATGAGTTAGTCTAGTAAGTGTAAACATAGTGTCAAGTGGAGAGTCTTAAGAGCATCACTGCTTCTCTGAGGGCTGTATTGGATCCAACTATAATCAGCTTTGCTTGTAGTTCTGAAAAAACTGAAGGATTCTGAAGAGAAGATGGCAGAAGTTGAGTCAAGATTTTTTTTTTTTAAAACTAGTTCCAAGATTAGCAAGAAATAAACCAAAACGTTTATGCCGGTCACCTTTTCTGCCACTTTAAACATATTTTTTATATTTCCAAAGTTTTAAAAGAATTATCAATTGCTTTGTAATGGATAAATATATTACTATGCAATTAATAATCTACTTTATTAATTCACTGTAGTGAGTAAAAAACACAATCATCATTAACAAACATGCATTAAACATCTTCAACAGTACCTTTAGAAGGTATCAGATATATAAGATGAAATTCTGAAAGCCTCTGTTTGCTAAAGGGAAAACTGAGGAGAGCACTGTGTAGGCAACTTTAATTAATGACCTATTTTAGATGATTAAAATCATCTTCCAAAAGCCCTTACGACTTATGATGGAAAAATATTAAGTATTTAATGTATAGCTAGCAAATTTACTTTCCATCAAATTTATTAAAAAGTACCTCGGTATGCTTATTTCTCTATGTATGTATGTATACACAAAGCATACAGTGCATGTATGTCCATTTACTAAACCTGAGCATGATTTTTTAATGTTAAATAATTACAGAATTTCAATTACTATATACTGAATTTCAAATACTATATATTTAGGATATATTCCTGGCCACATTTTTGTTTACTTAATGCTGAGTCCTTAACTGGAGATGCAACTCCAAATATGACATCATTACTATAGAAAAACATAATTTATTTCATGCTTTCTAGAAAAGTACATGATAAAAAAGTAGGGAATGCTACTGAAACACGTGTACCGACACAAAAAAGAGTCATGAAGACATTCCAATGTTATTACTCAAAACCCTAGATTTTACCAGCTCACTGTACAACCAGGGTTTGGTTATCAGCTCTACTACTTAATAGCTGTGACACCCCAGACATACTACTTGACTATTCTGGGAGCTAAGTTTCTCAGCTGTAATACCGCTGCTACCAACATCTGTTTCATACTGTGGAGTTTGCAAAATGTTTTGATACATATTAAAGTCACTGGATACTCATAGCGTCTTCATTTTCTCATTCTGCAGATGACTTACCCAAGGTCACATGCCTGGTAGCAAGACCAGGGCTTACATACAGATAATGCCCTACCTACTTAGAATCTATTTTGAAGCTTAAATGAGACACTATGTGAATGTATTTTGTAAACTCTAAAACTTTTTGTAAAACTGTAAAGTAGCATATTATTATCCATGTTGCCTTATTAGGGAGGTAGTGATTGTATTCAATGATCTCTAAAGTTATATCTAGATATAAAACTGAAAATTAGAAGAGGTTTTAAGTTTTCTTTTGCTATTAGAAAAGTTAATTTAAAAAGGTTCCCACTACCTAAAGACTATTAACATTTTTTTACACAGTATGATCATGTTCAATAAAATGTAAATTTTCTTTTTCTCAAAATAATATAAGAATCTCTCCATGGTATTAATTATGCATTCAGCCAAAAAAAAAAAGTAATATTAGCACCTACTGTAGACATACTGGGTATGTAAGAAGCAAACAAAAGACAACTTGTACGGAAGTGCTATAAAGGAAACGGTCTAGAACAGGGAACTTTGCGAAGGCCTTCACTGAAGGGCCCTCTGAGGAGGTGACACACTGAGACCTAACAAGGAGTCGGAAATGCAAAGAGTAGGTGGTAGGGCACTCTAGGCAGTAGGAAGAGTATGAAGACTTCAAGGAAGAAAAGACAAGACCCATCTGAGGAAAGAGAAGACAAACACCAAGGACAGACTAGTAACTGAGGAAGAGGCACCAAAGAGGAGGAAGAGCAGGCAGGGGCCTGATCTCACACAGCCTGGGAAGCAGTCTGAGCTGCGCTCAAAGTGTCCGGTGAAACACTGAAAAGTTTTAAACAGGGAGGCACATGATCCAAATTACACTGAAGATCACCTTGGCTGTGGTATGGATAAGGCAGCTAATGAGATAAGGAGATGAGAGCCCAGATTGTGCCTGGAAAAAGGCTAACATTTAAAAAGCAAATAGAGAGCTGGCAAAGGAAGCTGAGAGGGAGCAGCTGATGAGAAAGCAAGAAAATTATATATGTGGGGTCATGGAAACTGAGAGAGGGAAGTGTTTAAATGAAGACCAGATGCTCTACTATTTTAAGTTCTGCTGAGAGGCCAAGTAAGATGAAGACAGGGAAGCGTCTCCTGGATCTGTAACCTGGAGATCACTAATAACCTAGAACAGTTCCACTGGCATGCAGTCTATTTTGTGCACAATGTTTGTAAGTATTTAATGACTGACTACTCAGTATTCCACTGAGCGATCTAGTTCTGAACAGTAAGGTACAAGGGAAGCTCATGCGGGCTCCTAGGAAATTTAATCCTTTGCTGATAAGAGAGAAATGCTGAAGGAAAATGGTAGTTGGGCTGTTCCTGCCATGCCCCCACTCCATCCCTTGCCCTCTGCCCTTTCTGCCCTTTGAACTGGTTATGATATCTGAAGCCACATGGCTCTCTTGAATCCACAGAGCAGCAAGCACAAGAATGAAAAGAGAACCTCCAACACTGGAAAAACCCAGCAAAAAGCATTCCTACCTTCTTTCAAATATTCAAGTGTAAGATTTCCTCCCTTACTCTGGCTTTCCATCTCCTTCCCAAATTTCTTCTCCAGTACAGGGTGAAACTGTACTAATGTGGGGGTGGGGGGAGGGTATAGCTTAGTAGTGGAGTGCATGCCTAGTATGCACGAGCTCCTGGGTTCAGTCCCCAGTACCTCTGCTAAAATCAATAAATAAAAATAAACCTACCTGCCTCACACTCCAAAAAATTAAAAATTAAAAAAAAATTGTATTAATGTGCCTGTCTTTGGAATGCTCTCCCTTCTAAATCTCATCAGTTCTTAAAGTGCCTAACGTAATTCCTGTGTCCCTCAAGAACTGTTCCAAAGGAGCCACAGGGATCATGACCTGATGTACACAATTCTCTCCAGTCTTTTACTTACAGTCATTCACCATTCTCCACCCCCTTTATTTTATTCACCTGGTAAACCCTCCATTTCAAATCAGCATAGCAATTTTGCCAATTCAAACTTCAACCTACGAGTTTTCAGGCTGGGATGCAGACCTGCACTCCGGCTCTTGTGCGACTTAGCTCCCAATGAAAGCCTAGCTGCGAGAACCGCTACTCGCGGTTACGTCACTGGAAGTATATGCAACTTGTCTCTTCTTCTGGATCAGCTATTCTTAAACACAAATCAGAATATATCTTGGAAACTTTTCCAAAATACAATGCAAAGAACCACCCCAAACCCGCTGTAGCATTTCCAAGGACACATCTGTTGAAGCCCCCAGGCGATTTTGCTGTGTCTAGCCCTGGGTAAGATTTTTCTGCTGTAGGCATTCTACAGCTGCACCATTCAGTATGGTAGCTGCTGGACACATGTGGCTACTGAAGACTTAAAATTAATTTAAATTTATAATCTGATGTATGAGATTCAGTTATTCGGAAACTTCAAGTATGTCTGGAACGTGGGCGTATGAATCTACTTCTAAAATGCAGATTTTCTGAAATCTAAATACAGACAGTATTCCTAATGAAAATTTAACATCTGAATTGAAATGTGCAGTGAGTAGATTTCAAAGACTTGTTATGAAAACATGTAAAATACTATTAATGATTTTATATTAATTACATGTTGAGATGATATTTTGGATATATTAGGTTAAGACATTTTTAAAATTAATTTCACCCATTTGTTTTACTTTTTAAATGTGGCTACTAGAAAATTTTCAACTATATATATTGCTGCATTCTACTTCTATTGGAAAGTACTGTTCTTTAAAGCATCATTTTTACCAGTTGTGACTAGGGGTTATGCCATTCAAAACTCCCTATTATATTTACTTGGAGAGAGCTATTCACTATATTACTCAATGTCTCCTTTACAAAGGCCTATGTAAGAAATTTCTCTCAGACTTCAGTGTCAGGAAAAAAAAATTCCTTTTCCTAAGCAACTGGCATAATTTTATTTTATGAACAATGTTAATCTTATTATAAATGAGCTACCTGTTTGTTTCAGCCAAATGATAGCCAAACTTCAGTACCTGCAAAGAATCTTCAAGAATACTTCTCTGCCTAGCCCTACTTAATATTCTACCATACCTTCTCTTTGCCCAGAGTTTAATTTTCTTTTTGAAAGTCACAAATCATTTTTTTTGGCAATGAGATAAAAAATAACCTTCAATAAGCATCAAAGCCTAGATAAATTCTAAAAATTAGTTAAGCAAAATATTAAAATATTGTATTCAATTCCTTAAAATGTTATTTCTTATTTTCTAATTCACTCTGCATAATTAATTCTTTTTGATGAAAATAAAGCAATCTTTAAACAACACACGACAGTACAGTTGACCTCAGAACAACATGGAGGATAGGGGTCCAGGCCCTTTGAACGGCTGAAAATCCGAGTATAACTTATAGTTAACCTTCCATATATGCAGTTCCTCTGTATCCATGGTTTTGCATCTGTGGATTCAGACAACCACAGATCATGTAGTGCTGTAGTATTTACTATTAAAAACAAACACAACAAACATGTATAAGTGGACCCATACAGTTCAAACCCATGTTCTTCAAGGCACTCTTATATACTCTGGAGAAGAAGAACCATTCACTTTTGAAATAATATGAAAATCCTTTACAGCTCAAGTGGTAGAGCACATGCTTAGCATACATGAGGTCCTGGGTTCAATCCCCAGTAACTCCCCCCAAAATAAATAAGTAAACCTAATTACCTTCCCCCCAAAAAACCCAACAAAAAAAAAGAAAATCCTCGGAGGAAAAAGATGCTATTAGTGAATATTAGTGATGCTATTTTGCTTATCTAACGAAATAATGTTTAGGGTCACAAAAGAAGGAATCCAAATCAAGCTCCTTGAATTCATTCATGGGAGCTAATTCCTATCAAGCCTAACTGAAGAGGAAATAGTAGTTTCAGGTTTAACTTAGCAGCTTAAGAAAAAGAGAGAGTATGTAATGTTATTTGGCTAAAGATTTTGTGAAATTATCTCATTTATTTACAGCCAATATGAATCGATTGTTTAACTACCTCAAATGTCATAAGCAGCAACAAGATCCTTCAGCAATTACGTATTTCATTCATGAGCCCTTAACTGAAACTGAGCCTACCTGCTGTTTACAGGTGCTATCAAAGAGAACAAATTTACATTCTACCAAACAGAAAACTTAATCTAGAAATGAAACTCATGGTAACAATCTGAAAGTCTGCTAAAAGCTTCTTTTCTTCACATGAATAGATCACTTCATATAGAGATAAACATCACCTATGTAATGAGAAACAATAATAAAAATTTTAATTCTGACTTTCCAAGCCAAGTTTTGCACAGGGGTAAAGGGGAGAAAAACTAATACTTCTTCAACAATTCACCAAATATTCACTGAATACCCCCACTTTTTTCAGCACCATAACAGGCCCAAGATTCAAGGCTGAGTAAGATGCACAGGTGCCACGCTCTCACCTGGGAGATGGGAGTGTGATTAGGGTGGCCCAGATGGGTTGCTGTCCAGGAATTCAGGTCTACGAGGGACGCCAGAGCACCACTGGGATATACTGTCCATGGATGGCTGAAGTCAGATCAAGTTCCAAAACTGAACAGTATAGAGATTTTTACTGGGATTAATAAATGTTATTACTCAAATTTTAAGTGGCCTTTAGGAAGTTGGCTGGCTTAGAAAAATCATGAATTAAAAGTACCAAAACTTGTAGAAAATTGACCCCAGCAGAAATGAAGTTCTATATGGAAATGGAAATGTTATGAAAATAAAACTAGTTTATCCTTCTTCCATCAAATACATGCCGAGCAAATATTTAAAGAATATTATTATTAATTCCCAACTCACATGAACTGACCTAACCCCAGGCAAACAAAGCAGCAACTGAAATGTCAATCCAGTGTGACTCGGTACTACAACAGAAATCCTATGTCATCTGGCACACAGAGCCAACACGCACCATCACAGACTTCAAAGGCCTGGACCATCCCAGGAAACGGGCTCCTAAACTGGGATCTCAAATAGGAGTCAGTCAAGTGGAAAGTGGGTGGGGGAAATACCTTTTATAATACATCTGCCTCAAACTTCTGAGATCTTCTAGTCTGAATGCTCTATAATTATAAATATACATACTTTGAGAAATTGCCATGAATTACCAATCTGCCATAGATCAAAGGAATCAAAGACATTAACATTAAAATTGCTTTACCAAGTTAGCAATTTCCTGAATAATTTGGGAGGGCTAAAAGCCAAGGAATATATTTAACCCACTGCAAAACTAAAAACATCCTCCTTTTATTCTCAGTCTTCTGAATGCCATTTAATCCCCAAATATGTACTACCTTCCCAACTCAGAACCACAAAACAAAAATTCAGGCAACATTACTGGCATGCTGTGGAAGTTCTCAGTTGTGCTTCCTCAATTACAGAGATCTAACTTTAAGTTACTAGTTGAGTTCCATACCTGGGTAAACAACTGGCTTTATCATTCACAAATTGATTAAACAGATTCCAATCCAAACAGAAAAGCACTCAACGGAAGATGTCTGGAGAAATCCCTTAATGCAATAAAGGAAACACATACAGTCCTTTCTTAGCTTTATCTTCTGGGGCCAGCTTGTGAACAGCTGCATAATCTATACATTTCTAATGGATATAAGCTTAGCATCCTTCAGTGAGTATCAAATAATCAGTCTCTGCCATCATAAACACCATTTATCACACAATGAGGCCCTTAGGACCTATTAGAAAGGTGCTCAGGGATATTGTCCCCTAAACTTTCAGGACGCTTGGTAGGAATTCTGCCACTTTTTTCCCCCTTTTTTCAGCTCTAGACCCTGAATTACTAGAAATAATCTATTAAATAAGACGATATAAATGAAAGTATTTTGTTAACTTTATGTAAAGCATTCTATAAATATATTGTAATTTTATGAGTATTATTTAAGTACGTTAATGTTACTGTTATTATGCTACTTTGTATAGAGTCCTTTCTACCACTCAGTAAAGGAAATGTGGTACTGAAGAAACTGACTGCATTATGAAATATAATCACAGAATTTAGGGAATTTACTTTTGGAACCCACTAACAGTAAGACGCTTTTACACAGTAGCTGTCTGTTGTGGCTTCCCAGAGAGCATATCTCCTACTACGGGCTGAGATAATCAGTTTTAAACTAAAATAAGAGCAACTATGCCATCAATGCTGAACTCTGAAAATCTTCTAGAAGTAAAGTTTATCAATTTGGTTATGTGAACTGGTGTGCTATTTCTGCTGTTTGGAGACCTTACTGTTATTGTCTTGGTCTTGGCTAAGCTCTCCACAGCAGAGACTGCTATACAGATAACCACTAGGGAAACCAGCGGCCATCTATCCTCTGCTGTATCATATCTTGATTCAAGATACAGACCACAGATTATCTTGGCTGCATGTAACAATGCTCAAGAGCAAGACAAACACTGTGGCAATGCTGCTATGTTGTGGACATTCTGTGCTAAGGGATGTTGTTCCAAACTACAGTGTTAAATGCTAAACCACTTCAGTTTTAAAAATCGTATGTAGAAAGTGAATACATGAATTTGATTTCTTGTCTGCTTTATTTTATTATTCATTCCGGAATAAAAGAACAATAGCATTTTCTAATTTAGACTTTGAATGTCAACACGGGGAAAGGTTATTGTTAACTATAGTTCAATATGCTATAATGTTTAAAACAAAAATATAAATTATAATAAATAAATTTCAGTTCCTTTTGTTTACTTTGTCTCCTGTTTGACAGATCTGTAGAGGCAGCAGAAACCTTGAATTTTTTTAAAATACGATTTAAGTTGCCCAGGCTTGCTCCTGCGATTTAATCACCACTTTAGCCCCTCCCCGCCCTTGAGAGCGGAGAAGGGTGAAGACGAGTACAGTTGCAGTAACGGTAGTGAGAGAACGGGTCCAGGGAGGAACAGGGAAAGGGCCATAAACAAAATAGCTTAAATGTATTAAAAAGGACAGGGTTTCTAGAGGTTATGGATGTTTTAAATGTCTATCTGTGATCCAACTCTAAACATAGAAAGTAATCATAGACAATTAAAAAAAAAAATTCTCCAGCCAACAGCAGATCATCAAGTTTGTTAAAAGGGGTAGTCAAGCGCAAATTCGCAGGTACATGTGCACACACATGCATAAACCTGCACATGAGGCTGGTCCCTACTGGGATCCAGACCTGGGTCAGGGTTCTGAGAGATGGGAGAGCAGGGAGCTGGGTGAACAGCAACCAGACATAAAGAAATGCCTTTTCTCTGTAAGCCAAGGATTCCAACTGAAACTTGATTCAGAGTTTTTAAACTTTTGCTTTTATTCAGCTCAAGTGTTATAGAAAAATAACTTTTAGATTGAACTGTTAGCAAATGTTTATTTTTAGCTCTCCATTCACCCTTAACTGCATAGAGGAGTGAAAAAAGGAAGTTAAGAAGAAAAAAAAAAAGCTAAAAACTAAGAAAACAGCCACACTTTACCTCTAGTTTTGATACACTCATATGCTTTCTAATTCATGATAAAGAAGTCTAAATTTAGACAGACTGAGGAAAAAAGATACTATCACACACATCCTCTTCAGCCAGGAAGAGAAAGTTAATAGTATCTGCAAAGCCTTCAAACCACAGGAATTCAGAGACACTTAACATCAATTATTTAAATGACGACTAACCTACTACAGAGCAAAGGAAAAGGAACAAACTGCTTAGGTCACTGACCAGAGGTACAAACATTATTTTCTTCCTTTTCCTTCCAGTAAAAAAGGAAGGCAGCAACCGAATGATTTCCCAAATTAAGGCCAATCAATCACCTAAAAGACATTTCTCTGTCCAAGAACTATTTTTAAATTTTGAGGCAATTTTTTTAGCTTTCAAAAATAGTCTGTTACTTATTTGAGAAAGTTCTTACTTCACATAATACATATGCATGCCACAAGTGTGCTTGGGCTCCACATTAATGGCTAATGTTTAACAGTCTGTATTCTGACTGCAAGGTCAGAATACTTTTTCACCTCTTTTAGAGGTAAGACAGAATTGAGAACTCTACAAATATTGTATAAAGTAGGGTTAGAAAGGACTTTCCTATGCCCTCTCTACTTCTCCATGTTAATAAGACAAAATCACTTTAATACTAAGCACATTTTGACATGTTAAATTTTTCAGTGCCTTTAGTTTAAAATTACTAAAAGGGAGCATTAAAATGTCTTTATAGACTTTATATCTGTATGGTTGATAGTGTTAGGTAAGTATTGCTAATTCTGAAGCTGTGATGATTGTTGTGGTCTTTATTTTAAAGAGTCATTATCGCATATCTCATACATATATTTCAAAGTAATTCTGGAAGAGCAAGTAAAACTTACTGACTGTGAGTTGATAACTGTTGAAGTTAGAATATGAATATATGGGGTTTCATTATACTAATATCTCCACTTCTGTATATGTCTGAAATTTTTCATAAAACTTAAATGTTTACAAAATCCCACCTAAGGGACTCAATGTTGTAATCTAAAAGAATTGAGTCAATCTGTAAAGCTGGTCACTTAGCTTTGGGTCAGAAAGTGAAAAATTTCACAGTGTTAAGATGGAAAAGGAAGGCCAAGCAAGGCGTTCTGCTGCAATATGCATTCATACCAGAAGTCCTGGAATAAAGAAACATGGTTACAGAGTTTGAAAGAAATATAGCTACCAGTAAACACAAGATTCCACCGAGATAAGAAGGGTGTTATGATGGTACTTTCACAAATCTGGAAGAAATTAACCTACCTATTCATAGAATTATAAGACTTAATATAATAAAGCAGTTATATATTTTCTGTAACCCATCCTAGATAATTACTGTTTATTTATAATAATGAATTAAACTAGTAGGGTACTGTAAATTATGTAGATTTCTTTTTTATGAGCAGTTTTCAAAAACAGAATAAAATGTACTCTCCTTTCCACCAGAAAGGATATCATTTAAATAAAAAAAAAAAAAAGAGGAAAACTAGAAGAGAATCGTATTAGTAATTTAGAGAGAAACAATTTAGAAAGAATCCAAGTATATCCCCGCCCCCACCAACAATCAATGAGCAACATGCATTAATGTTAAAGGCTGACTAAAAGATCAGATACCTCCATCACAGGGAATAACTCAAGAGTAATGATCCCTTTTCCCCACCCTCTACCCCCCAAACTTTTCTCTAGACAACTGCAAAGATAAAATGCCAACCACTTAAGAAATGTGAAAAAGTCTACAAATAAGCTGAATAGAATGATTTATAGTGTTTGGATAAGCGTAAGAATGTCTCCTAACTTAACAGTACTTACTCCCAACACATGGTATGTTCTTTCTTTTCTAGAAAGAAGTTTCTCTTACGAAGGCCTGAGTGACAGTGCTGTATGTTAGTGATCCTGCAAAAAAGATGTACCAGAGACAAGCAAAATCCCACTGAGAGGTTGACTTTTTATAGTAACACAGAATGAATTCTAGATTTAGACTACTCCCAGATTCCTTGCAGTCCTAGAGTTAATTTTACATTCACAGTTCCTATCTTTGAAATGGTATTAGACGTTTAAAAACACTAAATTCAAGACTGTTTTTTTCCCCTTGAGTCATCTTCCACTCCTTTGTTCTTTCAACCTAAAGAATCAGTAATGGATGCTGTTCAAACCAACATGCCAGGTTACAACCATGATATAAACAGAAACCTTACCTGCATAATAAAGATATTCAAGTTGACCCATCACCTGATTTGCTATTATTTGTTAAGTAAATGCTGCTTTTTGCTCTATAATCTTACTATATGCGTACAGAAAACCAACTGCCTCATTTCTAATTACATAGTAATATTTAATAATACAATACATCTTCCCAGAATTCCAGAGGTGTTACACAGTCACATAATAGGCTCTAGAAACAGGATGCCTGGATTTGAATCCTGGTTCCACCAGTCACCAACAAATTGCTTAATTTCTCCATGTTTCAGTTTCCTTATCTGTAAAATGGGTCTAGTAATAATTCCTAGCTCAGAACATTGTAGGAAAATTTTATTGAATTAATATGTGTGAAGCACTTGAAACAGTGCCCACCTGAGCACTCAATACAAACTAAGCTGAACTGTATTTACATATTGAAAACACCACAAACTAGACAAGAAGGCTTTTTGACTTAGGCTCCAAAAGGACCATATCATTAAAGACAGAAATCTGAGCAATATTTCAATATATCTGATATAACTTGTGTTTTTTAAAACCAATTATTTGTAGTATACAACTTATTACACTAAATTCATCAGAGAAAAATGAAATATCTCCCTTGTGATAAAACAAAGCTGTAACACATATCAGGACTAAACTTGTATTTATTATTTATAACTGTACTATGTCATTTTATAAGTAATTATGGTTCTGGGGTAACTAATCAAATTGCTCAGGAAGCCATTCTGTGAAAGTTTATTGGCAGGTCTAACTTTAAAACCTTCAAAGTAAAGTAAGAGATTGTACTACTATCGCTTTGCAGATATTCAAATTCACCTGGAATTTAAAGACCCTGTCCTTTCCAAAAAAAACATGCTAACTTCTTTGGTTGAATTTTCTACCATTTTCTACTGTGTATCTTTATTTACTGAATGTGTATTGTACAGATAGCAGTTTTAGTATGCTGTTAGTTGTCTTATATTTAAACAAAACCTTTTAGTTGTTTTATATTTCTCTAGTACAAAGCCATAATAAAAACTTGGATTTCTTTAAACTTACTTTCGGTTTATAGTATTGTATACTGACTTTGTAAAGTAATACATATTCTGAATTTTCTGTTTACACATAAATTCCCAAAATAGAATCATCAACAATGGCTCTCAAGGAATTTAGATGAAATTAAGTGTTTTATACATAGTTGCCAGGTGATGCAATGGATCTTCTAAAGCCCTTTGTTAAATTACTTAAATTAGAAGATGTAGGTTTCTGCTCTCATTCAAGACCGTTGAGAAATACTGTAGACGTTCTTAATTTTGATATAATTAACAATACCATCACTGGAATATGCTGTCTTGGTTGAATATATCCAGCAAACAAAGTAGCTTATAAACTGGCAGAGACTGAACTCAGTAAGTCAATGACCCTCACACAAATGTGATTTCTTGAGTCCTTTTGTAAGATCAGAAAGAGTTTAAGCATTCCTGCAAATCTCAAATATAAATAACTCTAGCTCCTTCTTTGATTCTACTGAAACAAAGTACTCTGATTTAGGTGAGTTTTTGTTTTGCTTTAATTTTAGGAGAATTACCAAATTAAAATTAGCAAACTGTTTCTAGTCACTGGCATTCCATATTAGACTCCACAGAATCCCCAGAAAGAAGACTCCATTTTAAAAGGCAAGAATGGTACAGATACAATGTATTTAAAAGAAGCCTATTCTTTGGAAAAACCCAACGACTTAAACGTTTTCTTATGAGTGAATGTAAACTGCCTACATATAGTTAACTTTCATCTTTAAGACCTCCCCAAATCAGAACATTTCAAACACACACACATACACATATTTACATATATCACACACAGAAAAAGTCTAGAGGGTAGAGAACAAAAACATTAACAGAATTTATACTAAGTAACAGAATTTCATAAATGATATTACTTTCTTCAAACTGTTTTCAATTTTACACATTTTGCAGTAATCCTATTGCTTTTCTAATCAGTTACAAAAGTAGAATGAAACAACAATAAAACAATGAAGCTTAGACTTTTGAAAGTAAATACATAAAATAGATTACGGCCAAGAAAGAGCAAATGAGACAGCTGGATAAACACCTGCCTTCAGAGAACACTGGTCAAGGATACTGAAATATCACAGAAAGGATAAAGGTCTTACTGTGGAAGATAATTTACATTTCATTTATTGCTGAGTGGTAATCACATTCACCTACTTAATAATGCACAATTATAATTACCTTTCCCTCTAAATAGTTTTTTTTTTTAATATTTAAATGCTAAGACTAATAAAACAAGAGTGGTCAAATTAGGAAACTTACACCTCAGCTAAAATGAATACTCTATGACCACATACGTACTGACCATGTTTTCAGACAGAGTAGAAATGGTACTGCTGCTCCTGCCTCTGTACTATCTGATGTACCCACTCCGGGACATCTCCACTGTGTACTTTCGATTATCTCTGGTGTACTTCTCAGGTAACTATAACTTACATAAGTTACTCAAGTCATCTGGAAAACAACAAAACAACTTCAGAGTAGACTGTCCTCCCTTTTATCTGACTGAGATGGCTGCTTGAACTATTCCAGGAAGACTGCACCTGTACAGCTAGTGGTTCTAATTGAGAAATGAGATTTCACATATAACTCATGTGTTGGCATAGTTTGAAAATAAAAATATAATAATAAGCTTACATCTGCACTCTGAACTATAAACAACCTAAGAGTGAACCCATTTCTACTTCAGAATAAAGATATTTGTGGAAATGTTTTCCCAGTTTTTAATTTTTCTTGGCTGCCCATCTTAAGTCCCAAAGGAGTAAGGCAGATAGTACTCTGGGAAATGAAAGAGCCATTTTCCTGCTTCCTCTGCCAGCTGGGAGTCTGACAGTACCTCTGAGAGGCTAGATGTCCCAATTTTTTAGTAAAACTGTCTTTCTCTAGGTATAAAGAATTTAATAAGAAACAACATCTCTTAGTAAATCCTGCATCAAAGCATGAACTGAACCGACAGCCCTACTATCAGGTAACAGAGAAATTCACCTGTGCAGGATTAAAAAGGATCAATTTCAGAGCAGAAAGCAAGTATTATTAATGCTTGTCCAGATTACAGATAATACCAAAGCAAAACGTTTTGACAAAAAGAAAGAGTAGAGAAAAGGTAGATACAGACACAGAAACTGAAAAACAGTAATGACTTCAGAAAAAGGGGGACACTGAATTCTTCCATGCCTATAGCACTTCAGTATGGAAGAAAACCTTGTGAATTGTAACAAAAGCACTGTTTTGACCACATTGGAATACTTGACAACGAGTTAAGACCCATACAACCTTCACCAAGATACACAAAATGGACTTTAATTGGTCCTTATCCAATCCCCCTGCATCTCTGCTGTCGCACACCGCTACCCTTCCTTGGGTTTCTCCTTGCATGGCTTTCACGACAGTCAACCTTTAAAAGGACATTTTCCCTATAACTCTGTTCCTATGCTCACTTTTTAAATTCTCCTATCTCTAAACAGAGTCACTGTACTTTTGGGATGTCCCCTGTCTCAGTGAATTCACGAAACCTCATATTGGTATTATTTTTCTTCAATTTAATGCCCACACTAATTCACATAGTTAGCCTTCTCTTCTTTCTGAGGGCTAATTCCACATTCTTACTGGGGTTAAAGAGAGGTCAAAGATGACTTTCAGGTACCTACACTATTTGCTTTTTTTAAAGAAAATTCCGTTGGTTTGATTGCATGTCTTTCTATGTCCTGTAGACTAACATCCAAAAAGAAAGGCTGATGACAGTATACATAGTGACAGTAGCAAAAAATAAAAAAATAAAAAAATAAAAAAAATGCTGGCACTGAAAAAAAAATCACAAAAAGTAAAAACCAAAAGGTTAGCAATTTGAAACCATCTGAAATACAAGCAAAAAAAAAAAAAAAAAAAAAAAAAATTAAGAGATCTCTGTAGTCCAGTGAAAGATGTAAACTATATAACTGCACTGTCCAAGGTATTAGCCATTAGTCACATGTAACAATGTGCATTTAAATTAATTAAATAAAATTTAAAATTCCATTTCTCCATCACACAAGCTACTCTGCAAGTGCTCAACAGCCACATGTAGCTAGGGGTGACATTACTGGACAGCACAGATAAACAGACCACTGCAGAAAGTTCTACTGGACAAAGCTGCAGCGCTAACGCAACATCCATCGAGCATTCTCTATATAACAGGCACTGTGCAGGGAACAAGGGGACAGAGAGATGAGTAGGATAAGGTCTCTCCCTGCCCTCAAAGACCACACAGGCTGTCTAGAGGATGAGATAAATGAAAAATAGTTACAAGTGCTACAGCAGAGGTAATAACATTTTTGACAGTAATTGGCCCAGCTCTGAATTCCAGCCCAATTAGCTAGGATTCCAATCCTTTCACCTAGCTTTTCTGTGGACGAGGCCTCGTTCATCTGCTGTCACGATGGCACTGCGAGTAATGCTGCGACACAGGACTACCTAGAAATCTCTAGGCTCATCAGCACCACAGACACTGAGACCTAACGTTAGCTACGTCCCTCTGGACTTGGTGCTGCACACCGCTGGCAACCCCTGAAGGAAAAAGCTGTCCTGCCACTCTGGCTATTTTCCCATGGTCCCTCAGAGGAGACAGCTTTGCCTCAACTGTCACTTTTGCTTTGGAGCTCCTAGCCCATCCTGTACGTACAGTGATGGAGTGCCCGACCAAGGAATTAACCAAGGAACTAATACTGCAATTGGGAACAAGTCTCCAGTGCAAATGGAACAAGAAGGGAGGGGAGAGGTGCTTCTAAGAGGAAAAGAAAGGCTAAGCAAGGGTGAAAGAGAGAAGCATAAATGTTAACTGAAAGATCTGTGGGCAACTGGAGGGTTCATTACAACCCAAACATGGCACATACAAGGGGGCAGCAACAGGAGATGAGGCTGGCTGCAAGTAAAATTGCTAAGAGCCCTGATGCCACCACTTAAGGAGCTGCATCTGGACTGGCCCTTAAGCGATAGCCAACCATGGTTAAGCAGAATAGTCAAACAATGAGATCTGTGTTTTCAAAAGACAAACCTGGGAAAGGAGTGAAGGATAAATGTTAGTAGATAAAGGGGAACAGTATCTGGATGAAGACCTGGTTGAAGGTAGCAGAGATGAAAAAGAGGAAATTGATTCAAGAGACATTAGAGAAAACTGATTGTCTCTGGCTATGGACAGGATCTATCTGGCACACTGGCATCTAGTAAATGTTTTCTCCACAAATTAGTGAGGAAGATAATGATCACTTATATCACACAGAAGGGCAGAAAACAAAAACCACGAGAAACACAAAAATTTAACGGAAGGACTGGCAGAAGACAGAGTGAGAGAAACTGAAAAGGAACAAAGAAATCAAGTGAGGCCATATTCCTTCTGCCTGGAATGTGATTCCCCAAGATACCTGGATGGCTTGCATTTCCTTCAGATCCTTGCATAGATGTCAGCATCTTAGTGAGCTCTCCCTGATCTCACTATTTAAAACTGAACAACACAGGCATACTCTCTTGATACTGGAAAATGGGGAGCGAGAGGATGGCCATGTCCCAGGTCCCAGGAGAGTCCCTGGGATGTGCGCCATCAAGTGAGGGTCCTTGGCTTCGTGAAGGAAAGAATTCAAAAGTGAGCCATAGTGGAGTGAAAGTGATTTATTCAGAGAGATATATACTCCATAGACAGAATATGGGCAGTCTCAGAAGGCCAGAGAGGCCACGAGGCGTGGGGGTGGGTGTTTAGTTTAAAGTAAAAGTAGTTACACACTCCATAGACAGAGTGTGGGCCTTCTCAAAAGGGACGAGAAAAGGGCACGAGGTCCTGGATAGTTAAGTTTTTATAAGCTCAGTTATTTCATACGCTAACAAGTGAGGATTATTCCAACTACTTTGGGGAAGGGGCTGGGATTCTAAAGAACTGGGCCACTATCCATTTTTTTTTACCTCTTATGGTTACCCTAGGAACTGTCATGGCGCCGTGGGAGTGCTATTTAGTATGCTAACACATTACAATGAGCGAATAATGAAGCTCAAGGTCTACTGGAAGCTGAATCTTCTGCCATCTTGGTGTTAACTCCTGTGTCATTCTTTTAATGGTTGTACCCTGCCCTCTTGCCTCCTGTCCCACTCTCAGCATTCTCCAACCCGCTTTCCTGCTTCATTTTTCTCTGTAGTACTGACCAACCTCTAACTATTTATATATTTGTTGTGTTTAGAGTGCCTTCCTACTACTTAAAAGTAAGCTCTGGTAAGGAAGGAATTTTATCTGTTTCATTCACCACGGTACACCATAGCCTAAAAACATGGCCTGAATAGCATGTGCTCACAAATACTTGCTGTCTGATCAACTGAACGATGCAAAGAAAGAAAAAGGGCAGGGTTATCATGCAGAAACTGGTAAGTATGGAAATAAAATCTCTAACTTGGAAAGTCTATTGATTATACAGACTGCTGAAAGTAAAAATCTATGTAACAGTCCTCTAAATACAAAAGGCTCAAAAATGTTCTCTTCGAATATGTATTTTTATATATAATATATTCAAGTTTTTGAAATTAATTGTAACATAGGCTTTCTATTTAGTCACAAAGTAATGAGGGAGTTTATAGCTTGAAAAATCACTCACAATGCTTGAAATCCACCACTTCAAGTACTTAGATTCTATTAATACTTTATCAACTTCCACTACAAGTTTCTAATTTCCTTTCTGAAATTTTGGTTATTATTTTGGCTAAATGTTAAGCAAACACAAGAAGTTAAAGTTGAAATACCAGAATGCTAGTATAATCACAGTCATTAGCTTTAAGACATAGTGAAGAGGCTAGAACACTGAAAAGGTAAAGAATGGTCAAAAGTTGGAAATGCAAAAATGTCCAATATAAAAAAGCCCACCCTGCTGGCTGGCTTCAGGAAAATGAGCAAATATCATTGTCTCACTTTCCTCCTCAATACACTGCAGCTAACACTAAGCACCTACCTACCTATTAAGCTTGTTCTGAGTTGTTGTTGTTTTTTTTTTTTGGAGGATTAAATCTGTTTCAAATAATTAGCTTGGCACAGTGCCTACAATAGTAATTCACTCCTTTAACCCACAAATATTTTGAAGAATCTACCAAACAAATGGCACCATACCTACTGGCTATTGTGGCAAATGAAAGAGCTATACCTATACTCATAGAATCTATGACAACTAAAACAAATCTAAAGACAAATAAATGAATTACCAAGTGGGACAGGTGCTACAGAGGAAGCCTATGGGGTCCTGAATCAGAAAGCAAGGGAGTGAGGGAATTCAACTTCAGATATGGGCAGGAAATGTGTCTCTGAGGACAGGGAAGCTAAGAAGGCATTACCCATATACAGAGGATACAGAAGTATACTGATAAGGATTTTGGGCAAAGGGACTGATATGTGCAAAGGCTCATCCCAGGTGCAGGAAAGAGCTTGAGGCCTGTCTGAGGAACTGGGAGGACCCAGTATAACTGAAACACAGTTATACCAAAGCCAAACAAGGTAAGATTATAGAGACAGGGAGAGACAGAGGATGCAGGGCTCTGAAAGGGCCAGGGTAAGAATTTGGGATTTTATTCTATGGGAATTTATTCTTCAATGGAAAGCTGCTAAAGTCTGTTTTTTTCAGAAGGAAAGATAATCCAATTTATGTCTCATAAAAATCACTCAAGCAATTCTGGAAGATGTATTATGGGGAATGTGAACGGAAGTAGAATAATTAGTTCCAAGACTAATGCCGTAGTCTAGGCATTAGAGACGAGACTTGTAATAGGGTGGCAGCACAGAGATGACGAGAAGTTGATGGATTCCAGATATAGTTTGAAACTGATTGGATTTGGGGGATGAGGGAAAGGAGGAAATTAAGGATGACTCCTAGATGTCTGACTTAAGCAACTGCTTGGCTAATGGTGCCATGGTAAATAACACAGTTAAATGTTTAATTTTAGCTATTCTTAGCTACTAATAGGATAGAGGAGAAAGAGAGGAAAACTGGTGATCCTATAGCTAAATATCAAAAACAAACAAACAAATGAAAGAAGAAAGAAACTAAGGCATAAATAGAAAGAGCAGTTAGGTCAAGCTATGAGGGAACAGCAATATCAGACCAAATCTCCCAATGAAAACAACTATAAAAGTGAGATAAAATACCAGACAAACCGAGCTTATCTGAAGGCATAGAGAGAACCAGCAAAGAGAGTCAGGACATCAGGGGCCTTCAAGGGAGCCACAAAGAAGACCCTCGTTTCCCCTCGATGCTTTTGCCAATTACCCGTACAGGGCATACAGGCCAAACAGAAAGCAGCATTCTGGAGCTTCTATCAGTCTCACTTGGATGGGAAGACAAAAATTGGAATTCTATACTGCCAAGGTAGCCAGGGATTGAGGATCCCAGAACAAAAGGAAGTGCAAAAAGCAAGCTCATCATTCTGCTCAATTTTTGCCCTCCAAGAATGTGCTGAATTGTAAACAACATGGACTGAAATGCAGGAAAATGCAGCAAAAACATGTCGCGAAGAGGCTACAAAGCTAAGCAGAGCTTTCATCACCCTCAGAATACTTAAAATCCAGGGCTTGCCAAGGAATAGGCATCTTGGTAAATACTCCAAACTTTTAAATGAGATCTCAGAAGGGCTATGTACTAGGAGGCTACTTGAATTTCCTGATTACTCTGAATTCAGGCCTATGTCTTATTAATCACTGATGAATCAAAGTGATCAATGCTTCTCTGACTTCCTGCCAGAGAATATTAATAATATTTTTCTATCTGGAGAAAGATAACATCGTTCAGATCCTCCATAATTTTCTATCACAACATTAATAAAACATGACCAGGCATACTAGGAAAAAGGATCAAATGATCAAAAACCAGACAACAGAAATAGGCTAACAGGTGAAACAGGTATTAGAGTTATCAGACAGAAACACTACAACAGTGTTTATGTACACACACAAAAAAACAGATGAAAACAATGTGAGAACTTGAATCTGTATAAATTTTAGGACTGAAATTAAGAATTCAATAATGGGGTATAACCAAATATTGGTTAGAGAAGATGTAAGTGAACTTGAAGATAGTTCAGGAAAAATATCCAAAGAGATTTACAGAAGGGGGGAAAAAGAATGAAAACTGTGAAATGACCTAACATACATGTATTCATAATCCCAAAAAGAAATGAGAGAATTGGATAGAAACAACATTTAAAGAATACCAGCTTAGAAAATTCCCAAAGTGACAAAGATAGCAAGCTATAGATAGACTTAAGACACTCTACAAACTTCATGCAGAATGAATACAATAAAAGCCATCCATAAGCACGTAATAATAAAATTACTAAAAACCAAAGACAAAGATAAAATCATAAAAACAGCCAGAGAAAAATACATTAACTTCAAAGCAAAAACAGTAAGACCAAAGTTGACTTAACAAAAACAGTGGGAGTCAGAAGTTATAAAAGAACTTAAAGGTGCTGAAAGAAGAGACCCTTTAAAATGAAGGTAAATAAATACATTTCCAGGCAAACAAAACCAGAATTATTACTAGAAGACCTGCATTAAAAGTAATACTCAAGGGAGTGCCTTAGATAAAAGGAAAATTACCCAGAAGCAAATGCAGCAAAACAGGAAGAAATGAAGACTTCTAGAAAGGGTAAATGTGAAAACAAACTGAAATGAGTAATCGCTATTTCAACAACATTACTACTACTGCTGCTACTACCACTACTACTACCACTACTACTATTATTATTATTATCTCAACAACAACAATAATGGCATCTCTGAGGTTTTAAATAAAGCAAAGGGTGGAAGAGAGGTAAATAGGACTAAAGTATTAAAAGGTCTTTCCATTTTCCCAGAAGTAACTTATGATAGACTCAAATGAGGTCAAAGATGTATACTGTAATCCCTAGGCTACCCAGTAAAGAGATAATAAAAGACTTTATAACAAATAAGCAAAGAGGGAGATATGGAATAAAATAAATGTTTAATTAATCCAAAAAAAAAGCAAGAAACGAGGGGGGAAAGTTATAAAGGACTGATGGTACCAGCAGAAAACAAATAATAAAGTGGTCAATTTAAACCCAAATAATGTAGTAGAGCAATTACATTAAATGCAAAACAACAAAGATTATCAGACTTAGTAAAAAACAAAAGTCAACTGTATGATGCTTAAAGAGATTCATCTTAAGTATAAGGACAAAGGTTTTAAGGAAGTGGATGGAAAAACAAACTACAAAAAAAGTACTATATGATACCCAAAAAATAGACTTTACGGTAAAAATTATTATTAGAGATAATGATGATAAAAGGATCAATCCAACAGGAAGAGACAATTGTAAATGTAACCAATAACTTGACCTCAAAATACATAAGGCAAAATTTGAGAGAATTAAAAAAAAACATACAGAGGACTCCTCTCACAGTTGGAGATTTTAACACACTTCTCTCAATGGAGTGATAAAAAGAGAAAAAGGTTGGTAGTGATATAGGGGATCTGAACATGATTAATAAACTTGATTCACGTGATATTAAGCATACCACACTCAATTTTCTAAAACTGACCATAAAGCAAGTTTCAATAAATTACCCACAACTGAAATCATAGAATGAACAATCCTAGATATACAGTAGTATTAAAGTAGATATAAAAATATAGCTAGAAAATCCTCATATGTTCAGACATTATATAGTATATTTCTAAATAACCCATGAAGCAGAGAAGAAACCACAATGGATATTTTAAAACATTTCTAATTGAGTAATAAAAATATATCAGACTTTTGAGATCCATCTAAAGTTGCATTTATAGGGAAATTTCATAGACTTAAAGGCATACGTTAAGAAAAAAAAAGATTTATCATTACCGATTTGAGAATCCATCTCAAGAAACTTGGAAAAGAACAGCAGATTAATTTTTTTTAATAGAAGGAAAGAAATAAAGGTAAAAGCAGAGCCTAACAGAAAATCAAGAATTTTTAAAATTTGAATTGGCTCTTCGATAATCGTTGGAGATCAAGAAGAAGCACAAATTACCAATAAGCAGATTTAAAAACCACATATCACTACAGATACTGCAAACACCAAAAAGACAACAAGAGGATATTGTAAAAAAAAAATTAAGCCAAATTGGAAAATTTAGATAAAATCCCTTGAAAAGCAAAACCTGTCAAAATTGACAAAGTAATAGAAAGTGTGAATAGTCCTATCCGTATTGAAGAAACAATCAATAATTTCCACAAGAAAAATCCAATGGCTTCACTAGTGAATTCTTCTAAACATTTATGGATGAAAACAATCAGTCTTCACAAACTGTTCCAAGGAATAAAATACATTCCCTAGGTCATTGTATGAAGTCAGCATAACCTTGATACCTAAATCTGTCAAAGACTTTACAAGAAATTTAAAATTACTAGTCAATCTTTTTCATGAACAAAAATGCAAACACTATAAATGAATATATTCTAGCATATTAAGAGGATAATGCAGATGAAAAAGTTAGGTTTATCCAGAAATTCAAGTATGCTTTAAAACTGGTAAAAATGTATCCCTCCCCCTCCACGCAATTTTTAACATGTATCTAACACAGAGCAACCACATTCCTAAGAATTTTATCCTAAGAAAATAATCAGACAAGGCACAGAGATATGTTCTAAGATACATATTACACCATTGTTTATAACAGCTTGTAAATATCCATGAATATGGAACTAGCTAAACAATTTATGTACATCTATCAGAATCAGTTCACACTCATTTTATATGAAAGTAAAGAAAATTAAACATATATCATGAAAAAATATTTTGTCTAGACCCAGTGAACTGCCATCTCGCTTTATGTTGATAAACAAGATATAATGCCTAACAAGACAATCTTCTTCAGCATTGAAAGAACATTTTCTCCTCAAAATCTAGTCACAGAAAATTGCTCACATATGTATTTGATTTAGATCATAAAAAAACGCTACTAGATCTGAATCAGTCAACAGAGACTCTGCATCATACATAAGCAGTTATAGTAAAAAGACAAAAACAAAATACCCTAAAAGCATTAAATCAATCTACGTGTTACATATATAAAGCAATAATAGTTTCTATATTCAAAGTGGTAAATTTATAGGAAAAAATTCCATTGCATAATTTATACACAAGAGGACTCAAAGCTCCGACAAGTTTAAAGAAAACTCCCTTTAACTTTAATTTAATCCACCCGCATTAAAATCATTCAATCCAGAAGTTAAATAGTATTTTGCAAAGATACCTGGAGCAAAGTGTTGGGAAGGAACCTGAGGCATTTTGCTTATGAAAGAGCGCCTGAGGGAGCCAGCCGTCTGCTCAGGTTAGGTGGGGGGAGAGGGCTTAGCACGTTTATCACTGTTACCACGAGAACCAAATTCCTATTCCAGCTCTCCATTTTCCTAGCTATATGACCCCAGACAAGTTCCCTCACCCTCTCTGAACCTAGAGTTGTGAGAAAGTGAAAGTCAGCTCTGTTGACAACCACACTGTGGTATCTCTAAAACACAGAGGGACAAGGCCAACAGAAGACCAACTGGTAATAAACTTTCTCCCAGGGCCACACAACAGCTCCAAAATGACTAACAATCTTCTCCAGCCCCCTTCCTCTCTCCTGCCTCCTAAAGACTGCTGAGAGATCCAATTACTAACCCACTTCCACTTCATGTACACAGAATTCAATCCAGAGACAGCCTCCACTCCCCCCAGCTCTCATTAGATTCATTCAGCAGTGCAAATCCCACCAAAAACTTTTCCCATTTCCTCTTCCTGAGACTCGGCATGGTCACTCAGGTGAGGGCTCTTTGCTGTAGCAAGTCAATAAACCTGACTTTTTTCACTACAGTTGTACTCCTGGTGGTCTTCACCTGGTGGGCAGCAGCAGTTTCTTTTTCTATATACCAACCTGTTTATCCAGCATCACTGTGAGGATTAAACCAAATATTATCCTGTAAAATGCCAAGCATCTGCCTAGTAAATAGCTAGTACACAACAAATATTATTAGCATCTCTCCCCTATAAGCTCAAAATGAAGCTACACGTGTAATTTTATTTTTTCAATCATCTACCTAGTTCATCACTGCCAAGAATCCCCATCTCTGCAAAACACAGCTAAGAGCCACAGAATAAGCCTCTCAAGTAAAAAGAACTCCAAGCAACCAAAACAGACATGATCAAATCCTTGAAATAAAGATCATACACTTTACTATAAGAATGCCTGAAAATCCTACTCGGACACCATTTGTTCATTTTTAACACACTTTATCCTAATAAACTTTAAAAATCTGATTTCCACAAACACAGCAAATTAGAACCAGCAACTGTAAAGAGTTAGAGAGGGATAGGTAGGCATACCGACCACAGAAAAATATAAGTGCTCAACAAGGCAGGAGACAGAAAAACTAAAAATATCAAACAACAGAACTTACAATGCTCAAAAATCTGAAGTCATCTTATGCACAGCTTCTAAGTTTTTCACTGAACATCCCAATTATAAAATAGTTCAGCATATACCTCCGATACATGTATATTCCTTTATAAATCACATATTTTAAGTATGTTATAAAACATTTACTAAAACAGAATTAAAAGATTAAAATATTGTTTTAATTTTAATTATTAACTATTTTAAACATTAATTTATTTTAATCTTGCAATCACTAAAAATACTATTACTGTTAACATATTAAGTGAGAGCAAATGTATTTTGACACTTGGTTTTAAGAGCTGTCACAAGTCGTAACTGAAAAACCTAGTTCACAAAGATGCATAGATCCATACAGAAGAATGTCACTTACTTGTTTACTAATCACTTTTCTGTTCTATCACCAAATATGAACAAGTTTTACTTGTTAAAAGTCAATTACCTGATGTCAATGTTATTACAATTTTATTTTACCTGATGTCAATCATAAATTTTTGCAAAGTGAGGAAAATGTGTGTTTTTTATTTTTCTAATAAATGGGTCTAAAGTCCACTTAAATTCTCCGTGAGGAAGATTTTTCAACAGACTGGAAAAATCTAAACATGTTTTCCAAATATTCTCTCCATAAAATTTCTTCTGAAAAGCAGGTATTTTTTTCAGTTATTGGTTAAAATGTCAATTTTGCCTTAATGAACAACTTACTGTTTGTTTTCTCAAAAATACCTGCTAGGTAGCGTACTACTGACAGCTTCTTGTCATCATGAAGACCAGCATCTAGAAGGTTCACCTTTTGTAAAATAAAAATGTGTAACTCAGCTAAGTTCTACAAATCTTTTAAGTGCTTTGACAGTGAACCTCTGCTCCCTACTTCCACACAAAGTATCATAGATTCTCTTAAAAAAGTATTTTAAAAAGTAACTATGTGATATACTGTAACAGAAAAACTGCAAAAACTTTGAGAAGCTCACGGTGCTGCTGTTGGCCTCTACGTTACAGAATTCCCACACCCTCCCTCAGCAAATCTGAACGTGGACCTAATGTGGGCTCTTCTTAGACCAGAGGCTTTTCCAGAGCCAACCCATATATTAAATACAAAAACTCAATTCCTCCTCCTTTTTGGAGCACAAAATAAACACCTAGAAGTTCTAGTATTTTTACTGTCACATCTTGATTGTCTTGCCCCATCTCGCTTCGTAAACTACTGAACTAGTAGTGAAGGGGCACAAAGCGTCACAATCTCTATTAGATGCTGAGGATATAATAGCTGTAGTTGAAAGAATTATGGCACTCCGCTACACAGTGAAGTACTCAACGAACTTCACTGAACTGAATCAGTATTATGCAAATGATGGCTCTAAGTCACCAAAAATAAGTTAAATTATACATAGCATATTACACATAAGGAGGACAGAAATCCAAAATAGATTGGGATATTTCCAAAACGACCCTTCATGTATTCAGAAAATTCGCTGATTCAGAATAATTTATTACCCAGGGTTTCCAGTTACCATGAATTCTACAGTCACTTTTCAATTTTTTTCCCCCAGAATGAGAGGAATTCTTAAAGAGCACATTTAAGAATATACTTCAGTCTCCTAAAACATATTTACTGTTCCATGTTATGAAAACTAATAGAGCCATCAGCACTTTATCCACTAATTTAAAATAACTTCACACTAAAATAACTTAACACTAAAACTATTTTTCATATTTAAAGTAGTAATAAAAGCAGACATCACTGACTTCATATTTAACACCATTATTATAAGCAGTAGTAGTAGGGGACAATATTTACCTTCCCCATAAGTTACAAAAAGAGTAATGTTTCAGGAGTCAAGAAAATCACTCAAAAGTTTTAAAATGTCTATTCTGTTTTAGAAATTATGGGAGATAAAATAAGACACATTCATATGCATCTGACATCATTTAATCTGAAATGCACTGACAGAAAATGGTTCTCAGGAAGGAAAAATCACTGTGGACTGGAATGAAGTAAAAACTTTTCACAGAAGAGGGACATGAGCTGGAGTAAGATTCAGAGCTAGAAAGGAAAAGGCATTCAAAGCAGAGAGAAATAACTTGTCATTTGTTTTCTCAATAAAAATGTCTAATTTAGAACACCAAATAAGGCACATTCAAGTAAAACAATTTAGAGAAACATCCCATTAAAGATGTGTTATTTATTAAGCTGTTCATCAAGTCACCTAATATATATGCACGCGTGTGTGTGTGTGTGTGTGTGTGTGTGTATACATGTAAACAGTACTTATCTGCCCTTTAGCTTCATAAAACCTCCCAACTTATATTTGGAATAAAAGCTCCAGGAAGAGAAAGGAAAGTTAAAAGGAGCTTGTAAGTAAAGAGAAAATCTGAGGCATTAGGTCTTAAAATACTCTTTCTTCAAGTTCAAATTTTTCTACTCTCTAGATCTTTACCTAGCGTGACATTTTCCCCTGGTATACTCTATACCTGTCATTTACTTTAACTTGGAAAAGTTGGAAAAACTTCACTTTTAAAAGAAATTCATTTTAGTGATTTCCTGTCCACTAGAGGGCTCCAATATTTCTTCCACAAATGGAAGAGATTAGGCCATTACAATAAAAATATTCATTAAGCACTGAAAAAACTCAAATTATCATTAGCTCATTTAACCCCAGACTAAAAATGGTTTCATCTGCTACAATGTACATGTTAATCATTTTAAAAGATACAGAGTTTCTCTTTAATTGTTTTATCATCTAAAATTTTTCAAACACCAAAACTGCTTTGCCATTATTCTCACACTAATTGTCAATTTCTCTCTTAGGTAGGGTTTTCAATTTTAGATATCATGAAGTATATTTCAGTCCAAAGTTCTAAATAGTAGCTCAAATGTTTTATATAATAGTTTTATAAATGCAATAATTTATTTCTTGATAACTTTGCCAACCCAGAAAACAAAATTACTACCTTATCTACCCAGACTTAGGCCTTATTACTAACAGCAAGAGTAAACATTTTCTTTCAGAAAACCTGTGTCACTAACATAATTCATGCTGCAATTATAAATAATAAATATTGCCCCATCATGAACTATGATTTTGGCTGAGGAAAAAAAAAAGAAAAAAAAAAGAAAAAAGAATCATTTAAAGACAATGTATTATAATGATACTCTGTTCAAATACTTTCAGATTTTTCTCACAAATAAATTATTACACTGGAATGTTAGTCAATCTCTTTGTTCAAACCGAATCACTCTTAGCAAAGGAAAAGCCAATATTTTAAGTAAGTACATTTATATTATTTATAGGACATCTTCACAGAATGTTAACTGAAAAAGTTATCAACTGCAAATTATTTTTTGTAAAGAATATAGCAAATCCTTTCACTGGGAGTACCACTCCCACTCTTCCAAAAGACTGACTTGCTAAATTTGGATTATAAGAAAAAAGAGACTCCTTATGGTAAACATAAAAATCTACTGAATGTTTAAAAACAATTTTAAATGTCAGTTATATTTACAAAATTTAAAAATGAATCTAAAAATCGATTTTAAAGTGAATCACAATAATTACCATAAGAAGACTCTACCAAAAGCATCAATTGATTTAGCAATTACTATAGCTCAAGAATGATTAATCTCTAATGAAAACATGACGGGGTTGTAACTACACTGCCCCACCTCATCTCCCAAACATGATTCTCCTATACAACTGACAAGCACCATTAAAATGTGAAAGAGCGTAACATTTGTTTCTAAATGGCACATACTGGCGGTCACCACTGAGAAACTTGAAAATTTTATGGCACCTGGCAAAAATGTATGTATTCATACATACATTGCAAAAGGATGTATCCTGCTCAATTTAGAATGTGCTTCAAGGGAAATGTCAGGTTATGGAAAGAGGTGGGGGTGGGAAGGCTG
The DNA here is from genome assembly GCF_036321535.1 of Camelus dromedarius. Lineage (NCBI taxonomy): Eukaryota > Metazoa > Chordata > Mammalia > Artiodactyla > Camelidae > Camelus > Camelus dromedarius. Next base: position 65,506,819 of record NC_087448.1, on the reverse strand, counting down.
ACACTTTTCAAGAGTGGTAAAATTTTTCTCACATGAATGTAAATGCAGGTTAATTGTCAATTAATGATAATGAAGAGTTAAACAAATATGAAGCATTTAATTGACAACTTCTAGCTAGTATTTATCATGTTATATTTCAAAAAGCTGAGAATTCTAGATGCATATTAAATGAAGGCACCTCTTAAGCAAAAATGCAAGTAACAGCAAATGAAGGTTTAAAAGGTTTTAACACTGAAAAAAACCCTCAAGACCTCCAACAAGTTAAACAGCTAGAAGATGAGACATAAAAAATAGAACCATCTAATCTGAGCTGTACCTTAGACACACTCTGAAAGCATCACCAGAGCATTATATGTTTATTACATAATACTGCTTTGCCCTTGCACATCACCTTTAATCAAGGGATCTCAAAGCACCACAGAATTATCAAGGCCTTAAAATACAGTCTAAAACAGATATAGTTATAGTTTATAACTGCAGCCATTAATAAAACCTTGCCACTGCTTCCCGGTCCCCTGATCTGAACATTAGCTTCCATACCTTCTCTCTGACTTGGAAACAGTATATTCTAAATCATCTCAATTTGTAGCTGATACTACGCACATTCCAGCTTTTTACTGGGCTCAAGAAAGTAGTGGCACTGTTTTAATGACACAAATCTATTTCACTACAACTTCTGTGATAAATAGTGCTTAGGGCAATCATATCTTAGAGTGTGCATGATGGTATAAAATGGAGGCGAGAGAGAGCGGAGAGAGCAAGAGAGAGCAAATCTTTGCTGGAGGTGATAAGCCCACAGAGCAAATACCAAACAGGGGAAATAGCATTTTCCAGCTCAGTCCAGAGACCTCTCCAGGCAACTCCAAGAGTTTGGTGGAGGCAACCAAGTCCAGCTATCCCTATTCTCCGATGTGCACACCAGGAGGTGAGGGAAAAGTAAAAGGACAATGCTCGAGTTTTAAGACTCAGGCAGGAGAGTGTAAGGTTGCTGTGTGGCCACCCAAGTGACAGAACCTTGTGGTTGCTTTGCATTTAAATAGCGCACTAAAAGGGAAATCAAACACAGGCAAAACGTCTTTAAACCAAGGTCAAAATATGCCGTTTAGAGCCATTTAATTTTTTTTTTACAGCCTTTAAATGGGGTTCACGTCTCTCGAAACATCTGACATTTTAAAATTTAATCATCACTAAAGTTCAATTTCATTTTTTCGCTGAAATACACACTCAAGTGTTAATGTAAATGAGCGTAACTATGTTAACTTTAATTCTTTCATAAAAAAGATTATTCGTCTTCCTGTTAATTGAATTATGTGTGTCCCTAGGACGGCAAAGTGTAATTTCACACTCACACAAACCCACCTCTCCCAGCACTGTAAACCTACCCGGTTCCTGTTAGTCAACAGTCTCACAACCTTAACCTTTATAAGCAAAAAGAAAAGCGTCAATAAACATGAGTACTTTTTGTTTCGAGTTCTTAACATTCCGGGATCAAGGCTCAATCAATAATGTGTTTTATTAGCTTTTAAAAGTCCAATGATGTAATACAACTAAATACTTGGTACTAGAAGTCCTGGAAGAGTCACTAAATGTACCAATATACAGTCAGCCTAGATTTGTGAAAATTCCAAAATGTCTTAATACAGCTGTTGGTGTACTTGTTCACCCAGACATTTCAAAAAGCTCACGACAAATTCTAGCCGAGTTTCTCTTGATGTGATAATATGGCCCTGTTCTTGGAAATACCAAGTTTGTACCTACTGCATTAAGGATCTCGTCAGTGTCACAAAGCAAGATTCCCGTGTTCCTGTCCACCTCTGTATCTAGTAGGGACATCCGAACTCGGCTCTGCCCACCGTCACTGACGTTTTCAGACGCTTTAAGACACAACTGTTCAGAGGCTTCCAGCAAAGAGGAAGGTATTTTCTCCACTTCGAGCCACCTTGCTACATTACCCCCAACTTCTCCATTGTCTTTAATAATTTAGAAAACACAGCCAAATGAGAAAATCCGCATTAAAAGCAGTACTTTCTCAAAGAGGGACACCAGAACCTCCAACTTCTCCAAATCTCCCCGCAAAGCTTCACCCCACGCCTGCATCCTTTCTGATTAAATAAGATTGGAAACCACAGTTAAATCAAAGGGTGTCGTAACTCATCCTTCACTTACCATATCCGCCGGGACATTACTAGACATCTTGCCGTTTGATATATCCCCAGATGTTTACGGGGGAAAAAAAAATCAAAAAAGACAACAACAAACAAAAAGAGAGAGAAGTCTTCAAGCTACAGAAATCAACCTTCACGATCTTGACTGGTTCGAGATGTGCTTTCCAAAAAGAAATAAGTTATTTCGGAGCCGAAGTGCCGGCCTGGCCGAGGTTCAGTGCGAAGAGGAACAATCGCCAGGAGCGGGAGGGAAGCCGGGTAGCTGTCGCCGTCAGCAGCAGCAGCAGCAGGAGCAGCCCCAGGACCGGCCGCGCCAGGTGGACCGAGCCGAGTGACACACGGACATGGAGGGGGTGGAAGGGGGTTAAGTCGCCTTCCTCCGCTCCCAGCCCGGCAGTGATTCACACTCGCTCCCGAGTCAAGTCCTCATTAAGCAGGAGAATGCCCCGGCGTCGAGGTACACAGATAACTATGTGGCTACACATGGACAGGCGAGCGCCGGGCGCGGGGCCGGCGCCGGCGGACGGCGCGGGGAAACGGCTCAACTCGCGCGGCCGGGGCTGCGAGCCGGGCCGCGGAAACCCGCGCTCAAGGGCATTTAACTCGTTGCGAGCCGAAGCGCAAGTCCCGGCCGCACAGCCCGGGCGGCGAGCGCGGGGCGCGGGGAGCTCGGCCGGGCAGGAGACCCCACGGCCCGTCGGGGCTCAGGGCGCGGGCGCCTCCGGGCAGCCGCAGGGCTTGGGGCGCATCGTCTCCGGCTTCCCGGCGCTCCTCTCCCGCCTCCGCCTCCTCCGTCTCCGCCTTCCTGTCCCCTCCCCGGCCTCGCGAGCTCCCCGCGACGTCGACTTTGGCTGGTCCCCGGAAGAGGCCGGGTCCTTCCTCTCCTCAGCCCGGGAATGATTTCCTCTCAGAGCTCTATCCTCCTTCTCCACTTTTCAGTCCCCGACGCCGCAGCCGCCTCCTGTCATCGCCCCTCAAGCCAACATGGCGGCGGCGGCAGCAGCTGCCAAAGCGAGAGTCTGGGACACCCGAGAGCACTGCACCCCCTTCGCAGCCGCCGCCCCCGCCCTCCTTCTCCCCCTCCCCCTCGCCCCCTGTCGGCCCCAAGTGCGTAACTACGGAGACCACCCTGGAGCATCACGGGAAGTGTAGTCTATGCGGTTCCGGGTGAGGGGGGAGAAGCCACCTAACGCGTCCTCGCACCACTCCGAGGCCACGCCCCTCTTAGCAACAGTTGCTAGGAGAGGAAAGCTCACTTTAGCCAAACTGCTGCCTAGGAGTTAGGCAACACCTGCTACCAGGAGGGCTGTGATCGTACGAATTATTGGGGGAAAACAATTCTGCACAGAGAAATTCCCTCATGCACAATATACACGGAGAGTTAAAATAACGGTTTACCTCCAAGCAGAATCGTTCATTTTAATGATAGTGCGCTCTCCACATCCTGCAATCTCAAAGCATTTTGTATAGTGATTTCATCTAGGTATCTCATCAACAATACATTTGGAAGATCAGAAGCAATCATCGATTTCCAGTAGAAGGTCATAGAAGTTCAACAAGAGCAAGGATCTCATTAAGCAAGGAGAATGTTTGAACATGTGTTTCTTGAAGACCCAGGGCCATACAGCTACAATCTAGTTAATTGAAATGACCAAAAACTGTATTAGATACAATAGTGTATGATGCCAAATCTGTATCAGGAAATATTTACTACAAATGACAGGGGGATTAACCAGTTTACCAGGCTATCCCCTGAATTCTATTATACTCAAAATGTAATTGCAAACTTATACACTTTCAGTGACTAGCAACCAGACAAAATAATAGCATTAGTGAGACACTTGGATGAAGCATATGTCTACCTTACATTTAGGAACAAAATGCAGAGACCACAAATGTCTGACTCCCTATTCATATCTCTCTTAGTGTTCAGAGCATTTTAGGAAGGGCAGTCTTAATAAGAAACCTGTTTAAAAATGCCAACTGAAAGCCACCTCTCCAACCTACAGCTATGTGACCTCATCTTTAAAACAGCCTTACCTACCTTCCAGGGGTAAAATAGGGGCCATTGTGAGGATGAGTTCATACATGGGAAATAAATCACTTTGTAAATAATAATGCATCATTTGATGTGAAATATTACTACTTATTCATTCAGCAAACATGCTAAGCACTCTGCTAGGCGCCAGGAGTTTAAAAATGAATAATTCAGGCACTATCCTCAGGGAACTCATTGTCTCGGAGTGTGTGTCATTCCCTATAGCAATCTCTCCAGTCAGGTCTATCTCATCAGGATGAAAACTTACAGGACATTTAGAGACCCTGCCTCATGAGTAGCCTGGCGGGAGAAATTCCAAGGGGCCTACATCATCTCCTGCTGAGTTAGGAAGGTAACCAGGAAAGAGGAAGGCCTTTGGTCAAAGTCCCAGAGAGACCAAAGGTCAGAAGGAAAAAGAGGCCCAAATCTTGCCCCAATTAAGCTTCAGGACTTGGTCTAAATATTTCTGAGTCTGTTGCTACATGATTTTCCTTGACCCTATTTTCCATGTTTAGCAACCACAGAGCCCTTGCCATCAGATCTCCAGGAAATAAGAGCAGCTGAAAATGCTTCAATTGACCAATGTGTTCAGAAGGAGCATTGGAAGGCATTTTGAAGGCTCTCGCTCACCAAGTTAGTCTTCCACCCCACTCCAAACCCCAACTTTCATCCAACTGCTGCCATGGCCCAGGCTCTGCTGGACCTAAATGCTACCACTGTGAGTACAAAGGCAAGAAGCAGAAGATAATGCGACATGTAGAAGCATCAAATCACATTTCCTCTGCTGCTTCCCAATAATCATACATCGATGAGACATGTATGAACCACCACTGCCAGCCCAAGACCTTGGCATTTCTGACACATGATGATGCTGGTGGCTACCAGTTACCAAAGGCAGCATGTTTCAAAAGTAAAGTCATTACACCTAGCTGTATTTCCAATCACTCTTCTAAGAGAGGCTATGACATTTTTCTCCATAAAACTCATTATAACACTTCCCCTAACAGTTAAGGCACGAGGAAGCATTACAGAAACAGTTGCAGACTTCTCCGCTCTCCTCGCTTTACTCTCTCATTCCTGACCCAGGTGGGTGAGGTGGGAGGCAGGAGAAAGAGCCCACATGTCCACACCGGGAAAGCTAACATCTTCCTGATACCTTTCATCTACTGTCAGCTTTATTTGAAGGAAGCAAGTGACATGGCATTTTTGTATTTGGAAAAGTAACTCCATGGGAAATCAAAAGACTTGGCTCTGTCAATGAATTTGCTGTGTGACATTTGTGAAGACACTCTGCTTCTCTGAGCCTCAATTTCTTCATCTGAGGAGTTGGACTAAAATCTCTAAGGCCCCTCCTAGGAATCCATGAAGTCAAGTCCCAGAAGAATAACACATGACACCCATGACCTGTTAAAAAGATCTCCCCCAAGAGAGAAGGTTTTTTTTGGAGGGGGGTGTTATGGAAATGTTCTAAAATTAGATTGTAATGATGGCTGCACAACTCTGTAAATATACTAAAGACCAATTAATTGTACACTTTAAATGGTTGAATTTATTTTTTTTAATTATAGTTAAATACAGATAATATAACATTTACCATCTTAACCTTTTTGGGGTGCACAGTTCAGTGGCATTAAGTGCATTCACTTTGTTGTACCACCATCACCACCATCTATCCACAGAACTCTTCCATTTTGCAAAATGGAAACTCCAAACCCAATGAACAACTTCTCATTCCCTTCCCCCAGCTCCTGGAAACCACCATAATACTTTCTGTCTCTATGAATTTGACTCCTCTAGGTACCTTATATAAGCAGAATCACAGTACTTGTCTTTTTGTGGCTAGTTTATTTCACTTAACATAATGTCTTCAAGGTTCATCCAGGTGGTAGCATGGGTCAGAATTTCCTTCTTCTTTAAGACTAAATAACCATTCCATTGTCTGAATGTAGGGATTACATTTTGTCTATCCATTCATCCATCTGTACACACTTAGATTGCTTCCAGCTTTTGAGATGGATGAATTTTACATGTAAGCTGTATCTCAGTGAAGTCATTAGAAACATATCTCCCCCATCTGCCACGTAAGGGGTCTGAAATGATATCCGTCTTAGGATCATTCCTTAAGGGTTTTCAAAAGAAACTCATGAATTTAAACTAGACAGAAGCATGATTTGCTATGAGGCCAGTAACCTTTAATCAGGTATTACGTGGCTTGATGATCTCATTTGACATCCATTGTCATTTATTAAAGATCTGGGGATCAGAAAATGGCACAAAATGCAGAGAAAGGTCTGCAACAATGCCTGGAGGTGGGGGTGGAGCCAGGGACACTCTGTGCACCGCTCGCAAGTGGAAGTGAGAACTTGGAGGACGGCTTTTACCACCTCCATCCGGTTTTACCCAAGTCCTCTTTGGTCCCAGTTTTAGAGTCACTTCAAACGTTTACTTTGTTAAATTATACTACGTTTCTTTTTCATGAGAAAATCTGTATGAAGCCCCCTAATATCAACATGAAGAGCCCTAACATAGAAGAAATGTTAAACCCCTACCACAAAAAAGGCCAAGGTCTTTTCTCTGAAACTAGAGATAATTTGCTAGTTACTGGTTTCGAAATGAACTTCCCCCTTTAGTCTTTCCTCTTGTGGGAGCAGAATGAATATACGATGTGCGTGTAGACTGGAGAATTTGTGTGTTTGTAGATTGGAGAATTGTGCTCTGAATTTGGGATATGAAGAATTAAATTGTGTAAGGTAAGGAAGTAGACAGGATTGACCTATTTTCACTCCTAAGAAGCCCCCAAACAAAATTAATTGCAGATAAATCCAGCCCCTTTAACTCTATACTCCCCTAAAGAGACATTCTCAGCCTGGTTCCCAGAAACATCACCAGGAGCCATTTAAAAAGACAGAGGCCAGAGCCCTACCCCGGAATGACTCTATCAGACTCTCCCGGACCAGATCTGACACTAGTACTTTTCAAAGCTCCCCCAGGTAATTGGCATGTGCAGCCACAATTGAGAAACATGATGTAAGTCAGATTCCTTCAAGTTCAGCCCCCCTCCTCCTCCCCAGTCCTATCTTAAGGAGAGTGATAACCTGCACGTACTGTGATTTGCAAAGGTGGCCGCAGTCACAGAGACTTAAGGAACAATCGCAGCACCCTGGTCTCTCCTCCCCCACCCCACTGTGCTCATTCAGTAACCGAGACATTGACCTCTCTCTCCTCTGACACAGCCCGAGCGAGTCTTTTATCTCAAGACAGTTTCCGCTTTGCTCAGAGTCCGGCAAGAGAGAGAGACAGGGAAGGTGAAAACTAAAATACCTTGGGATGAGTTGATAATGCCAACATGGGGGCAAGCACTGGGCACTTTGAAAGCACAGAGGAAATAAGGCAAATTCAGCCTTGAGGTGTCTGGAGTTGAAGCAGGTGAAGACCAGTTGGAGCAGGCTGGATGGTCAGGAAGAGAGTACACACACACACACACACACTCGTGCACACGCGCACGCACACGGAGACCCAGACTAGAGCTGGAGGGGCCAGGGAGAGGAGGTGGCTGAAGCCCTGATTGATGCTTGGGAGTCGGGGAGTGGTGGGGATAGAAATACCGCAGGAGAGAGAAACTGGAGGCCAATCACTGAGCACTTTGCGGTTTAGGCTAAGCAGTTTGGAGGTACTCTGATGGCAAATGGGAGCCATTGAAGGGTTTTAGACCACTGAGTGTCCCGGTAAGTTTGGTTTTTATAGAAGGATGGAAAAAGCCCTCTGAACTTCAACAGTATTTTTTCGTCTGTATGTTTTGGGTTATTTGTCATGCTGTGTGACCTCTTGGACCGACATAATTTATTTAAAAACTCTTAGGTAGTCCTGGAGATCATCAAACTCCAAGTCTTTTTTTTTTTTTTTTTTTCTGTTTTTTTCGGATCAGGAAGACCAGTTTTATAGGCGACCAGGGCTTCTGTACATTCCTAATTCAGTTCTTGTTACTCTCTCCTGCCAACAAAGTTCTGCAACTAGTAGGACGAGTCGTTCTGCTACGTAATATATATTCAACCCAGTATAGATTTCCTCTGTAATTTTTAAAATAAAGAGTGACGCCAGTATCATAGAAGTTTTGGAAATTAAAAATCTATTTTTGTTTTCTGTATATTTCCTTCAGGGATTTTTTGTGTACATAATTTCACAGATTTGTCGGTCTGCCTACATTTTTCTTTTAAACATTAAATGAATATTCATTTTTTAAAATATGAAACATTTTAAATGTTACAAATAGCCACCTAATCTGCCTACTCCTTATTTTGAAGGTTGCATGCTATTCCACTTCATCAATGCACTGTAATTTATACAATCATTTTCTATCTGGGGGACATATGATTGCTTGTAATTGTACAGTCTTTGTGCATAGAAATCTTTCTGTGTTTTGAATTACTTGCCTAGGCAAGAGTCAGAAACTTATCCCTCAGTCAAGTCTGCAAGCATCCCTGTGGCTCTAGAACTGTACATCCAAGTTATTCTCCAAAGAGTTAACTTGCTTAGAATGAACAAGAATACCAGCTCTACCACCACCCCAACCCCAGCCCTTATGTGTATCTATAGTTACATCTACGTGTTTCTGATACGCTCTGTGTTCATATACCCTTGACCCAGCAGCAGTGCACAGTGGTGACTGTGCCCTGCCCCGTTCCCCCATCAACTCTTCTCTCCTCCAAGATACAATCCAAGTAAAAACAAATGTTTTCCATGTAAGCACAGCTTCAATAACACAGTCAGACACATATCCATACACACACACACACACACACACACACACACACACACCAGGTAGGAAACCCCTCATATTTAGAAATTTTGGAGTTGGCCCTGACTGGGTATGCTCATTTATTCAGTTAAAAAAAAACCCTGTACCTTGTGGTGGTTCATTTTGCATTTTGATGATTTCCATCTGATGGAGCCTTTTTCTGGGTGTAAGAAATAAACATTTTTGAAGGCTTGACACTGAGTGAGCAGACACAGGGCAGCGAGCACAGGCAGGTCTGGGGCCAGTGTGGACTAAGCCCCAGTAGCTTGCCGCCCACGCGGCTGGGCTGATCTCCACGTGGGGAGGGTGCCTCCTCCCTCCAGCTGGGCAATGGGTGACATGACCCTGGAGTTTAAAGGGTCATTTTGGTACAGATATCGATCAGGTAACACTCAAATTATTTTCTTATTTACAAATAAGTTACTGACATAATACAGCCCCTGGGCCACCACATCATGAATGGAGGGGGTGACACCCAGTTTTTTTTTAACTGAAGTATAGTTAGTTGATTTACAATGTTGTATTTCTGGTATACAGCATAGTGATTCAGTTATACATATATTTTTTTTCATATTCTTTTTCATTATAGGTTATTACAAGATTTTGCTGCAGGTTGGCAGCTTTGTTATCTCTCTCTTTGGCTGCAGTCACCTCTCCATCTGCTCGTACCATGGGTCTCCAACTACCTCTAACCTCCTTAAGGGCCTGAGCTGGGTTTTCTTCAACTTTGTAGCCCTGGAACTTAACATAGTGAATGAATGAAACCGAACAACCTTATCAATAAGTGCATTGAAGAGACGAAACTATAAATTCTGTTCCCGGTTGCATGATTTTGTAAAGTCAGGGATGACCCTTTGATGTAATATTCAGATCTAGAAGTGTGCCTCATTAACACAGAAATAATATTCAGACTTGGTTCACTTTTGCCCACACTGTTGAACATCCAGCACTAAAGGTGGAAGGAACCTTAGCGATGACATCATCTCCAACCCTTTTAACAAATGAGGAGACAGAAACTTCTTGAGAAGCAGCCCCATTTTCTCTGTAATTTTCAAATGTGTGTGAGGATGAGTTTCCACTAAGATGTTCCAAGAAACAAAAAGACAGGATAGTTCCTAGTGGCATTATGTAATTGTTGAAATACGTAATTTTGTGTTAAGTCATGACAAATGTACCAAGAGAATATAAAATGGATCATCAAGTTGGTATCCTAAAGCACACTCATCAGTCTTGGTGTTCATTGTCCTAGAAATCAGCTCACCATCATAGGATTATTCAATGAAAAAATAATTTTTTTGATGTCAAAAGTAATAAAACTCTATCCAACTTTTAAAAAATCCTGTGTAAGCATTATATTCCCACGTAGGCAAGGGAACTCTCCTTAATACTAACTTTGTGGCGTGAACTGTAAATTGTTTCTTTTGTACCCCGCTAACCTTGACTGTAGCTATCGTTTTTGACACTAGTTTTTTTAAATTGATTGATCCATAATTATTTCACGCTGTTCAAATTGTGTTTTCCTCTTCATCGAGGGAGGTAGTGGCATTGTCTGTCAGTGAATGTACCGCATATTATGTTAATATTTAAAAGAGCCTAATGAAGAATAGAGGAGAGTTTTCTCCAAAGCCTTGTGTGCGCCCTTGAAGGCTTCCAATGTATCACACTCACAGGGAAGTCACCACAATCGGAAGGGCTGGGGCCTGTGAGTGGCCTCTGTCATCACTGATTCAGTTCTTGAGTCAGGCCTCGTTGGGGCAGCTGCCCACGTGGCTGAATCTCATGACTGACCATGTTTCCTACACTGAATAATCAGTGAGCACGTGCAATCCTCCAGCACGTGGACCAGAGACCTCACAGAGGAGCCAGGGCCCAGCTGTCTCGCAAGGGCAGCCGCGGTGAAAGAGTGGATCGCCCTGTTTAACTGGGCATCTCGTCCAGCATGCCAGGAGCCTTCGTCGCACATCGCCTTCGCATCTCCTGGGGGGATTCAGACGTCATTAATTTATTACAATGACTACCTTTGTCTTAATGCCACAGCTAAAAGACCTAAAACGAACTCTGCTGATGACAGTGAAAGAGAAAGGGGGAAAAATAACATATTGGTTAGGAGTTGGGCCCTGGATTTAAATCCTGCCTCTGCCGTTTACTAGATGTGTAAACATGGGTGAGTTGCTCAATTTTCTCATCAAAAAAGGAAGAAGGAAAGAGAGAACGAATGAAAGTAGACACGTTTTTCGGAAAGTAATTTTTCCCCCAGTTTAAATGTTTGCTCTTTATTTGGAGAGATGCTTTTCTTACTTTTCTGGTGTTACTATTATTTCTTTGAAATGGCTGGTAGTATGTTGTCATTATTATATATTCTGTGAAAATTGGAATTCCTATAGTGGTCTCCGTGGAGTCTTAAAAATGCTTTATCAAATTGTGTACTCAAAAATGTGCATTTTACTATGCATCAGCTTTACTTTCATAAAGGTAAAAAAAAACAAATGAACTGTTTTTCAGGTCATGAAATCTGAAAGCTTATCGCATCTGTTCTGCCCTGGTTCCAGAGGGCTCTTTCTAAAAGGTGTAAATAATCATGTTGCCCCCCCATAATCATCATCAAAGCTAAAAGCAACTGCACACGTTCATATGCCCAGAACAGGGCGAAGTACCTTTGCTTCATTAATCTCCACAACAAACGTGGGCTCTCTTATTATCCCGTGCGAAACGTGGCCCAGACAGCAGGGCACGTGGCTTGTAAGTAGTGGAACTGGGACTTGAACCAGGTCTGACTCACTCAAAAGCCCCTGATTGCTCTTCACCACTCTACTTTTTGCCTCCTTGCTTAAAACTCTTTCAATGCCATCCCAAGTGCCTTAGTTCATTTCCTGCAGTATTTGGCCCCTGCTTTCTCTCTAATTTTTCACCTGTCTTCACCCTTCAATGCCTGCTACAGTAACACAGAAAAGCTTGCAGATCTGAGAACTCGGTAAGTTCTTTATGCGTCTGTGCTTTTGCATGAGCTGCTCCTTGCGCCTGCTGAAATTCACTCCTGTGTCATCACTTGGCTGACTCCTATGCATCCTCTGAAAGTCAGTGCCCTCCTGGAAGTACTCTATGACCTTCCCCAAACCTCAGTCAACCAAAGTTTCAGCCTCAGAAGGACCACGGGGAAGACACTGGGGACTGCGTGGCCATGTGGCATCCCTGGAATGGTACCTTGGCAGGCACGTGTACTGCTTTTGCCTGCATTTGCCTCCGGTGTGTCAGGCACCTGCTGGGTGCAGACAGGTCAGGAAATGCACAGCTCACACAGCTTGGATTTTACTTGCAGAGACAGCTAATAAACTCAACAAGTACACGAACGGGTATACAAGATAATTTGGGATTGTCATAAATCTTCAAAGAAAATAAAAATAAAATGGGGTAATGAAAGAAAGAATGACAGGTGTTGGGGGAAGGGAGATAGGGGCAAGAGGTAACTCTAGGGTCGATGGTCAGATGAAGTCTTGGAAAAGATTGCATTTGAGCTGAGACCCAAATGAAAAAGAGGAGCCAGCTAAGTGAAGGACCAGGGGGCAGGTGGTTCCAGGTATTTTTCACTTAGAGGAAATATCACGCGTAGACATCTAAAATCCCAACCTTCCCTGGCCTGTCACGAGAATTCAGCACAGAATTCAGTTGTTCACAAAAATGCAGAGTTGGATAATTCAGCTGAAGAAATGAGGAAGGCTCAGTTGCTGGGCTCTGCATCTCTTAGGACTCTCCCAGCATCCCCCTGCTGGGAATATTTTATTGCTTCACAAGATTGGTCAGATTGTCTCAGGGAAGCGAGGGAAATAAAGTCAATGGGGAATTACTATGCTTCTGATTTGTCAACAAAGCTGCCCCTGTCTCCTGGGTACAGCCAGTTCTGACAGTCTCAAAGTTCTATGGGGATTTGGAGAGGAATTTTCTGTTTTGACTTTGTGGGTAGGTTTTTCATGAAATATTCCTCTGTACTGTTATTTCCTCCTGTGTCACTTTTCCATCCCTGGTCTTATACCCAAGTGACATTAAAGTAGGAACATAAGTCCTCAGTGAGATCGGGAGCACATGGAAGAGACAGGAACACGGTAATTTTGTGCATTTGTTAAAGCCCCAGAAGGCTTTCCCAGTTCTGCTTAGTGAATTTCTCTTGTCATTTTTGAATGGAACTGAGATCACCAGCATTCAGATTTAGCTTGAAAATTAAAATGCATATGGGTTCTGAATCAGCTTTAAAGGTGAGAAAAAAGGTTATTTCCTCCTCATAGAAAGTCTAACATGAGGATTTTCCTAAAATATGTTATTTTGTAAGTACTTTAAAACACCACAGCGATGTGAACAAAGATGCGCTTGGTGATGTTCGCGGGGTACAGGATGGCAGCCTGAGGATTTGAAGCGTCAAGCCCAGCCATTTTCATTACCGCTGAAAATCTCCATCATTCGTTATATTTTTACAAAGTCGTCTTTCCCCCAAATCCTTGAAGCTCAGAGCACATTCCACCCCAAATATTTCTGTGTGTTACAGAGAATACAAGACAAACATAACACAAGTGGAAGAGGAAGGGAAATGAAGAAGCAGTCCACCCCGACGTAAAGTTTGCAAAAGAGTAAGTTGACAGGAAAACGAGGGCAACAGGCACAGATCCGTGCCCCGGGCAGGAGGCAGAGCGTGGCAGCCTAGAGCAAGCGTCCTCGACCCTCTCCATTCCTCCACCGCTCACGACACTGGCCTCACGACCTCGGCTGTTTAGTTATCTTGCCAGCGGGGAATTACACCAGTTACAAAGTCAAGGAGGTGAAGCTTTTGTGAAGCTCTTTCCCTTGCAATTTTTCATACTGCCTGGGGCTTTCATCGGGTAGCAGGACGGGCAAAGAACACGCAATATCCCCCCAAGCCTTCCAGACGCTATCCCACATCTGCCTGTTTTCAGGAGAGAGAGGGCAAGGAAAGAGAGGGAAACGACAAGACGAGAATAGAAAGAAAAAGGAGGGGGTCGCAGAAAGGGAGCTGGAAACTCCATGTCTGGCACCGTTTGGAACTTTACATACTTAATTTCATATAATCTTTACAACAACCGTGTGACGTCACATCCTTTTGCACATTTTTTTTTCAATTGAAGTATAGTCAGTTTACAATGTGTTAATTTCTGGAGTATAGCCTAGTAATTCAGTTACACATGTATGTATTCTTTTTCATATTCTTTTCCATTATAGGCTATTACAAGGTATTGAATATAGTTCCCTGTATTATACAGTAGGACCTTGCTGTTTATCTATTTTATATATACTAGTGTGTATCTGCTAATCCCAAACTCCTAATTTACTCCTCCCCCACCCCCTTTCCTCTTTGGTAACCATAAGTTTGTTTTCTGTGTCTATGCACCTGTTTCTGTTTTGTAGGTAAGTTTGTTTGTGTCATTTTTTTAGATTCCACATAGAAGTGATATCATATGATATTTGTCTTTCTCTGTCTGACTTACTTCACTTAGTATGACGAGTTCCAGTTCCATCCATGTTGCTGCAAATGGCATTATTTCATTCTTTTTCATGGCTGAGTAGTATTCCATTGTAGAAATATACCACATCTTCTTTATCCAGTCATCTATCAATGGACATTTAGGTTACTTCCATGCCTTGGCTATTGTAAATAGTGCTGATATGAACATTGGGGTACATGAATCTTTCCAAATTAGAGTTTCTTCCTCCAGATATATGCCCATGAGCAGGATTGCTGAATCTTATGGTAAGTCTAGTTTTTAGTTTTTAAAGGAATTTCCATACTGTTTTCCATAATGGCTGCACAAAACATTTTGCCCATTTTTACAGATGTTTAATTCTGAGAAGGGTTAGGAGAAGGGCAGAGAATAAATAGGAAAGGTACCACATGGCAGTGGGCACTGATGCTCCAGGGCAGAGTTGAGTTAAAACCTTAGGAGAACATAAGCATCACTCTCTGTAGCTTACACATACACACTTTTCTTTCATAAACAGCAAAAACAGATAAGTAGCTTTAGGGACCTGGAGATAAGTTATTGGCTTAATAAAATGCTGGTCTTTGAATTTAGTTTCTTGTAAGGATATAATTTATCTGTTAAATCCACTCTTGGGTTTCTCTTTTTCCTGCAAGGATGCTCCTACTTTCTGTACAAATATGATAACAGGTAGCTCTGCATCATGACATAGCAAAAGAAATCAAAATAAAATGGTGCTGTTTATTTAAAAACAAATCACACGACTAACGTCTATGAGGATAAAATGGTTGCAAGCTTAAACAGGTCTCCTGACACTATAAAACGCTTGGAGGCCCGAACAGGTCTTGCGACTTTTTGCCATTCTTTTCCTCGCAAGCTCCATCCCTTTAGGACACAAGCAAGTGGCCCAAAGCTCATTTTTTCAAGTGTTCTAAAGAAGCACTTGTCAAATTTCAAATTCAAATTTCCTTCCAGGCTGCACGCTGAACAAAGTGAAGGATGAGTCTATTGGGAGCTTGAGTGTGTTTTGCCTACACCTGGTGGTTACGCATCTTGGGGTTTATACTGTATGTCACCAAATTAAAACACCAGGACACTCTGAGTAAGGTTATTCCTTTGGAATATGCTAAATAACAGTTATAAAAATACTTCAGGGAGGGCTTTGTTGTCATTGGAGGTGGATCCCCCACCCCCCAAACTTAAACTCCAGTTGTATTTCTGCGTATGTACGCCTTTTACAAGGGCAGGTGCTGCTTGTGACAGGGACACTCGGGAGCGTCCAGCTCGGACCTCTGTGCCCCTGGTTTCCCCTCCCGAAGAGCCTGAAATTCTTCTTTCTGCCCTGGGCCCAAAGAGTATCTATCTCCCTGTATTTTTATCCCCTGGAGGTCATGATCATGCTAACGACACACAGGAGGGCCAGTCTTTGCAAGCGGATTGGAGAAAAGCACTTTCCTCCAGATGGTAACTGACAAGGGTGCACTGTGTCCACAGGCAGGTGGTTGTAGGTAACAAAAAAAAGCCTCACTTGGTTCAGGTGACTCAGATCCCATGAGATAGAGAGCTCTGTCCAGCCTCACAAGTCAAGTCTATCTTCATCCACTGTCGTCCTGATTTCTGCCCGAGCCCTGCAAAGTCCCACTCTTCTTGTCCACCCGGCCCTAGGCCAAGCTGTTCTTCCTGGATACCAGAGCAGAGTCTCTGCCAGGCCCTAGATTCTAGTCCCACTTCTGGCAGAGCTCCCAGTCAAACTTCTCTGACCCCAAGAAGAGGTCTTTTCTGATGCTAAGCTTTGATTGAAATAAACACTGAGTCTCCCTTTTGGAATCATCTTCTGGTTTCTGCCTGTTTTCCCTTTTCCCTTTGTTCACTAGACTCAGCCATCTGGTTTTTTTCTGGGGGAATAACAGGAATATCTATTGTTTACACATTAAGAGATAAATTTTAAGAATCACGGCAGTCATTCAACAGATATCTATACACTGTACCATGCACAGCTTCTAGATGGACCCTGCCTGAATTAGCGTTCTGTTCCCTACTCATGTGAACTGGGTCATCACTATAATGACTACAATGCTCCTTTGAAATATCTATTTGTATCAATACCTAGTCAATATCAATACCTAAAATGTTTCTTAACTCTAATCTTTGCAACAATAACAAAAGGATTAATTAAGAATGACTGAGTTCAGTTAAGAAGGAAGTGCCTGAGGAGAAATGCCTCCTTTTTTCTTTCCTTCTTGAGGTGTTATCCTATGAGAGTATGATGGTTGGAGCTATAGCAGCCACTTTGTAACCATGAGAGAAAGACCAAGAGAATGGAAGATTCAGACACAATTGAGCAGCTGAATCAACCTTGTAAACTCCTACCTGAGACTTCCTGTGATGTGTGATAATTAAATGTCTTTGTTATCTTAGTCAAAAAAAAAAAAAAAAAAACGAGTTTAGAAAAGGCACATAAAGGAATTTGTCTTTTAAAAAACTGTTAAAAATCACAAATACAAAAGTAATATATCCTCATTAGAAAAATGTGAAAGGACATAAAGCCAGAAAAATAAACTTAACCCACAACCTTGACCTTAACTCTTTTCCTACCCCCATCATTAGTCTTTTTTTTACATTTCTTCTAAATATTTTGAGCCAAACTAGATATCAAATTGCGAATCTTGCCCCTTTTTTCACTACCATAAACATTTTGCCAGCATCACAACTCTCTGTAAATATCATAGTGAATGGCTGCATATCAATCCATTTACATATATGTTTGCATTTAACATTTTTATCTGAGCTGAAACAGGTACCTGAATATGACTTGGATATCCTCTCTCTTACCAAACCCAGCATCTTGGGAAGATCCTAAGGAATAGTTTTCCAAGGTCCAGTTATAATTAAGAACAAAAATAAAAAATCCTTAGGCTGCATCATTAACTCAAATAGTCAAAGTTGAATGTATTTTAAATGTTCATTTACTTTCTTCGTTTTTGATTATTTAGAGCTCAATCTAGCATCATTTAGACCCAGGTCTTTAGGCTCTTGGCAATTGGTAAAAATTTATATTTTGACTATGTACACAGCAGAACAAATATATTCATACATGAGTGGCTAATGTTTCCACCCCCAAAAATCCTTCATGTCAGCTGTCTACCTTTTCAGTTAATGTGTATTACATTTTATTTAGTTTTTTTCTAAGAGATTTCACAAATCCTCAAAGCAGCTGGAGTTGCCCTGAAATATTACGTAACTACGGCCTTGGAACCATGATGAAAGTTATGTTAATATCATGTCTTACATGACAGCAACAACATTCCTTTGGTGTTTTTTGATGGAGCAACAGTTTTGAGGAGCCAACAGGAAAAAAAAAAAAATTCCATTGTTTGCCTGGCTGATTTTAAAGTCTCATTTCATGGAATGAAATTTCATTTAAATGTCATTATAAGGCATTTTTTTAGTTATTACATTCTAGTGATGGAGGAGTTTGTAATGTATTCATGGAAATAATTAAGTGCTCATAATAGGGCTCTTGTTCAGCATTTCTGGAAACGGCATTCTTTTAAACTCTAAAAGCTCAGAACCCTCCTATTATCTTTGATTGATCCCCTGAAATGCCCTCTCGTTCAATTTCAAGCAGTAACGCACATTGAGGATTTGGAGAACCCGAAAGGGAAGTTCACAGAGGCTGACTGAGCCAAGCAGTCAGAATTAGAGGTTTGCTTTTGAAAATGCATTACCTTGAACAGCATTCAGCTAAACATCTTGAGGAAAATTTAGACAGCTAGAGAGGCAGAGCCTTTGGGTGCGATAGGTTTTTTTCCTCCTCTAATTCTTAGGTTGCTTGGGATAGAATTCCAGAAAGGAATCCTTAAGACCTTGAGAAGTCCAGGCTCCCAACCCAGCAGTCTGTATCCCAGGGGACATGACTTTAAATTTATCCTGACTCGGAGGCAGGAAGGAAAATTCTTTTTCTGCAAAACCAGCCCCTACTCCCACCATCAGATTTCCTCTGATTTGTAGAAACTGTATCAGCATTTTGTGAAGGTGAAGGAGCTCGGAAACAAAGGGCTACGTTTGCTTTTGAAGGTCTGGCGGGGGCAAAGCAAGATTCTTTTTTCTCCCTAGAGGGCTGGATGGCGCAATAAACGACAAGCACGTGAGTGTGGGTCACAGAGCAGGAATCTGAAGGACACGTCCAGCACTTCTGGATAGGAAGGAGGTCTCAGTTTAAGTTTTCTGTTTTCCAGGTTAGAAAAACATACTTCCCCAACTAATTTTGCCCTTTTCCATCTCTGTGGTTTTGTTTTACAACATTAATTTACAAATTTCCTTGCTCTGCCTCGTATCTCTTTGCATTGGACTCATCATTCCTTCAGCAGAATCGGTTGTAAATTTATTCCTACTTTTGCAGCTTTGTCTAATATCAGGGTTTTCTTTGTCTGTTTGTTCATTTTTATAGGATGTAATCTCCCAAACAGCCTGGGAAATTTTAAAAGAAAATCAAAGATACTCAAACTTCTGTTGTGCTGGGATCTGGGTCGCCTTGCTCTGCAGCGTGGAGCCCCCCAGCCCACCTCTGTACTTTACATTCCCTTCTATTTACGTTAAATTACCCTTTACACATTAATCATCAACACTGTCAAAACCAGAGTGTGATTGGAGCAATCTGGCCTTGATTCTTTTATTCTTTAAATTAAAACGAAGCCAAAAGACCAAAGCTCAGAGTAGCAAATAAAGAAGAGTCTGTCTTAAGAAAGTCTGAAGGATTAAATTCCAGATTTGCAAAACCCATGCATTAGGAAGTGATTATTGGCTTTGTAAAAGAATCCTTCACTTTGCAAAGGAGCAACTAATGGATTTGTTTGAAAGCTCTATTGCATTTAAAATCATTTGGTTTACCTCCCTTTAATTTACACCAAGAACCCTTTTCTTGGGTAAAGCCAGCGATGTCCGGCAAATGGCCAAAGATACCAATCACTTACTAGAGAAAGTCTGAAAGGTAACAGCTGTTAAAACCACTGCTGGGATAAACTGGATCAGTGGCAGTTTCTTTAAGAATGGGTGACATGCAGAGACATCCACTAAAACGTCCCCACTTTGGAGAAGCAGAATGGTTTTGTCCACCAATGGAGATCTGTTTCACTTGGTGAGATAATTAGATCTTGGCTGAGATAATACAGTTACTTCAGTACACAGAGGCGAACTGGCTTTAATACAGAACCTTGAGATAAGAGTTCTAGGGAGAGTACAGAATAATTAAGAAACTGTGAACATTTTCAACTCATCTAAATGGGAAAACACAAGGGGAGTTAATGAAATCTGGAATGCTCAAATTATAGCTTAATTTTGTTAAAAATTAAGTTTTGTTAAAAATCATTAATTAACATTTATTGAGTACCACACACCATGGCCAGTCAGTGGGCTGGGCATTTTCTCTGTCTCATTCAATGCAAAGTCATAAATTGATGAACTCAGGAACATAAACCACGTCTAATGGCAACCTTTATTTAAATCTAGAATTAAAAGCAAAATCTTTCTCACTTTAGACTGGATTTTTCTTCCTAATGGCAAGAGTTTTACATACGCAAAGGGACAAGTTATGTTGAACTCACGGATAATTAAATATTGACTTTACTTCATCTAAATTATTGCTCATTTTACAAAAAGATTAGAATGAGACATTATATATGTGTGATATGGCTTGGAAGTAAGATTAAAACTTCATTTCATTTCCATTTATTTCCTCTAATAGCTTTTTAGTGGAAGTGTTTTCTTTCCTTCCTCTCCTTGAATCCCCAGAGGACTTTGCTGAAGAAGAAAACCCCAGCTCCCTTGGAGGTGAGGACAGAGGGGAGGTAGGGTCATTCCTGCTCAGAGATGGGAGTGCATTTCCCACTGTAGGGAGTCCTCTTCCTCTGAACAAGGGCTAAATGCTTCAAACCTGAAATTTCACCAAAGACCTTAACGGGATTGAGTTTTGGCCAAAACAGTTGCCTTTGGCGGTTCTGGAAACTGTCTCTGGAGTTGGTATGACTCATATAGCCCTCACCGGACCTTTTGCGTTCTTACACCTCTCTACCCTCCTAGTTCCTTACTCACCTGAGCTCTATTTTTAGGCATCTATGTTGCTATTTCAGGGACTGATTTATAGCATGACATCATTGTGAAGTATCTTCAGTTGACATTGTTCTCTGATTGTTGCCCACATTCTGCCTCGTCTCCCACAAGACTTACCTGTTCATCATGGCAGCCATGTCACAAGATGACTCACGCTCCCTGGCAACGCCTGGAGATGCCTTTCCATCCACACGTGTGCTTCCGGCTTTCAACTTGGTGTCCAGGGCTGTGGTCTCTAACTTGGTGAGCTTAGGAGGTAAGGGCCTAAGACAACAACTATATAGTAAGGGACATTTTTTTAAAAAAAAATTCACATATTTACTTATTCACTGTTAGATCTTAACCAATGATTTCTTCCTTGACAGATAAAAATTACATTTACTTCTCTTTCACCTTCTCAATATACTAGAGGTCATAATTCTACAAATATCATACACTGCAGACCCAAGACTTCTGCGCCATCACTATCGTTTCTTTACAGCACAGCGTTGTGTTGTTGGAGTTTTGAACAGCCTCGCTTCTTCCCTTGTATAATGCTCTCGCCTCTACTTCCCCCAGTGCTCCTTCTGATGGTTGACATCTTTGAATTTCTGTCTTCCTGGCGACCTTCCTTATAGAGCCCTCTGTCCTCTTTCAACCTGAGTCATTACCTCCTGCTTTATAGTTATTCTTCAGACTTCTCTTTGACACTATTGTCGACTGAAATAAAATACACAACCTAAAAATTGAGAGTTATGTTTTATTCGGTGGATGTTTCTGAGGACTTAACCCTGGGATGACAGCCTCTCAGATTGCTCTGAGGGACTGCTCCAAAGTGGCAAGGTAGAAGCCAGGGTATATGAGTTTTTTGCAACAAAACCGCGTAGTTGGAACATCAAAAGACAACTGTTAATTCAAGAAAAACCAGACATCTCAAGTTGAGGAATTTAGTGCTTTTCTACGTATGAGAAGGTGCAAAGGTCTGGGCTCATTGACATCATTCCTTTGCTATGCACCCAGCTGCCTAGGGCCAGTGTCCTGTTCTCCCACATCCTGAGTCCCCTTGGGGCACAGGTGCTGGTGACTTGATGGCCACAGCATTCATTGTTTACTGATACAGCTTGCAGTTTTTTTTCATTCACAGGATCTGTTTTTCCTACATCCCTTCTAATTTTACTCTCTGGTTTCACCTGAGTCCATCCTCCAATACCTGGGAAGTATGCTTTGCTTGTATGAAATAACAGCTTTATTTTACACTCCTTGGAATTGCTAGTTTGAGTGGGTGAGGGATATTTCTTTACATGAAATAAGAGGAGGGGGAAGTAACTTAAGGTTTTTTAAATTGTGGGTAACTTAAGATGCTTTGATAATTTTTAAAATCTCATTTCCTGTCAGAGGTCCATTGCTGTAAATAGCAGGGGAATAAAAGAGAGGGAGAAGGACCAGGATGGCAAGAAAAGAGGGGGAAAGGCAAGAGCAGGGCTCATCATGGGGTTACTCGCGCCCTGCTTTCCAAGGCTGGCCTTGCATTTCAAGGCCCTGCTGTCTTCAAGGAAGTTGGTTTACAATTACACATCTGTCATAAGCTGTGGAAACAGGCTCAAATTACTGTGTTTCTACTGGAAGTGACGCCAGTGAAGGCTCAGAAAAGTGATGTTTATTCCGGGGGTTTTCACTGACTCAGGCGGGCTCCTGTACCTCCTGATTGTCTCTCTCCCTGGCTCTGGGCGAGCTCTGAGTTATAAGAAGGCAGAGAAAAGCCCGTTAGTGTAAACCACTGAGATAACAACAAATCATTCCTGTTTCACAAACAATGAGTAGATGTGGCTTTGATGGCTTGAAGAAGTAGAAAAGATAATATTGTGTCAATCAGGGGTGGTCCCCTAAGTTCCAAATGGAAAGATATTGGGGTCACAGTTTTGTTGGAAGGACCAGGGCCAAGGGATTTATCTAGAAGCAGTGTTTCCATATGGCATGCACTGTTTTCACTTAGATTATATACTTTTGGGGGGCAGTTGAGAACTGGCTGATGGAGATTGTGGGGAGCGCCTAAGACTTTCCAACACACATTGTTGTGTTGGATGTGGGGTTTTTTTTTTTTTTTTTCCAAACACTGTTTCCACTTTCCGTAGTAAGAAAAGCAACAGAATACCATTTCTGAAAACTTACGAAGTTTTCAAACTACTAACTTCCACACTTTCTCTCACCCAGGCTCCACGTATTTTGTTTTGAACATGACTGGCATAGCTTTACTGGAGTAAGCAATATAAGGAGAAAGTTGAGATAAGTATCTGAGAACCCTAAGTGAACCCGACATGCTACGTATGTAAACCGGGAGTTGCCTGACAGCTTGCAGAACTCTGTTTCTTATATCAAATGTCAAAAAGTCTGCCTGCCTGAAAATACCTACCAAAATTATCTGCTAGGTTACCCATGTTAGTCATTCTAGTGTCTAGTCACCCAAGACCCTACTAGAATGTTATATTAGAATAAAAATACTCATGATTTCCTATGAATAATTTAGTATAAATTTCATGATCGCATTACCTAGTCAGTCACCTGCCAGACCCCAAGGGAATAGGGTGCAGTACTGGTAAATCTGGATAGATGAGGAGTGATTAGAAAAATTACAGGGCATGGGCAGTTTGGTGGAGGGCATTAGTGTGAAGCAGACGGAGGACATCAGAGGACAGTGGGCTCTGTTAGAGAGTATAAGAGCCAGTTACTTCTGAGCTAGATTTTACTTCGTAGTATCAGGAGAACCACAGACTCTGTTTTATTTGTTTGGTTGGTTGTTTTTGCATATATAGTTTCCATTCTCCAGGTCATCCTATGGCTCAATATTACTGCTGGAGCTCCAGCCATTGCATCTACATTCTCATCAACAGAAAAGTGGAAAGAGAAAAAAACTACCAGCATGATGGTTCCGTTCCATTTTCACTTATATCTCTTGGGCCAGAACTTAGACATCCACTCTTACATTTAACTGCAGGAGAAGTTAGAAAGTCTGGTCTCTATATTGTACTGAGAAAATGATGGATTCTATTACTATAGAAAAGGGGGAGAAAATCCTGAGTCTCTGCCATGGGATCACAGTTCCCATCTATGCTGGTTTCCACTGTTGGGTTTCAGTCACACCTCAGCATTTCTACCAATTTTGTAGGCAGTGCTGGCCAGAAGTCGTCAAAGTGTGTCACTGAAAAGCTGGTGAGTGACCAGCAGAGCTGGCAGTGGGCTGGGGGAGCCACAGCACCCAGGAACATGGCCACCAGTCACTGGGCCTGCAGATGTGGCACTCTGTTGGGGAGGAGAGAGCCAGGACACCAGGGAGCCTAAAAAAAAAAAGAAGCGACACCACACAGCTGCTTCTTGAAATTCAACTGGGCCTTTTTAAAGCATGTGGAGCACATGAGAAATTCTCAGAAACACTTGGAGACAGGGAGGGGGGCTTTGCTTTGGACCAGGACCTGATATTAGCCATTAGGGCAAAAGCAAGTGAAACATTGGCTACAGTCAAAACCTTCAATAAATCATAATTTTAACAAGAAGTTCTTTCTGTGAGTTTACGGTGTGATTGAACAGAACACAGAGAGGCCTGTCTTCATATGAGAAAGTGTGTCTCTTTCCTGCTTGGGAAACCTGATGGTGGTTTAATTAACCCCAGTTGAATACCAGCAGCAGGTGAGGTCTGAGCTGGTCCTTTTTTAAGTCTGTCAGATGTTAACCCCAAAGCCCCCGTGGACTTCGCCATTGTGAGTATTACACTCGCTAGTGTTACCTCCTTTTTGCAGGAAAGCTAAAGACAGAGTCATTTTGAAGTTATAATCTAAAAAATCAGGGTTTTCACGGTAACATTAATTTATTTCTCCACGTTCCACGTCCTAGTCTAAGATTTTGCAATTAGCAGGATAATTGGAAGTTTAAAATACCGTGGAGCATATGACTGGTTTAATGTTTTGTTTTGTTTTTGTAAAACCTTAGATGTTCTGATTTTATAGCTTTCAGTGTTTCATGGCTTGTTATTGCCTTTGCAAAGGTTTTATCTTAATATACACGAAAGTTTTTAATAGTTGCATCTGCTGACATCTCTTTTACTCCTGCTTTACAGTAACAAGTAAGTGTGCAAAAGATGAGATTAGAACTTTGCAATGTGCACAACTGAAAGAACATTGGTGATGTGAATAATATCACTCAAGCTTAATGGATTATTACTTTGCATCTGAAGGCTGTGTACTTAGAGTAGGTCAGGGCCTTAGGCAGAGTGTGGCCGGTGACCGACATTGTTAGGTGTCTACCCTACTGTCCATTCCAGACTTTCTCTTTCAGATCAGAAGCCTAATGGAAAAGTTGAAACTTCCCATCCTCTTTGTATGGAGATAGAGCCACCTGACTAAATTCTATCCAGTGAGGTTAAGAGGAAAGGAAGCCTCTTAAGAGGGTGAAGGATGCTCTTCTTCCATTTCCCTTCCTTCTGTTTACCTGGAATGCAGATTTTAGATCATGAAATGATGGAGTAAGGTTGGTGAAACAAGAAGACAGAAGGGGCCTGGATTCCAGAAGAGCTGCCATATTTAGTCCTGGAGGCAAACTCTGGTTTTTTAGCTGAAAGAGAAAGTTCTATCTGGTGAAAGTACTAGTATATAGGATTTCCTCAGTTAGGCACTAGAGATGAATTCTGATTGATGGACCGGGATTCTGAAAGGTGGGATGGAAGATACAAATCAGAGACAGCAAAGCCAAGAGTCTTCTGTTCTACAAGTTGTGGGTCCAAATTGGGACCCATGGTCATCTGTCAACTTTCTAGACCAAGGAGTATCCATCAACTTTTCTATCCTATGCAGAGATGGACAGTGCTTGAGCAGGTACGCAAAACAGTTGTCGAATGAATCAGTAAACAAACGAGTGAAGAAAAGGAAGTCTTGTTGGGGGGTGGGGAAGGTGGAAGGGATGATTTTGCTCATTAGACCAAAAACACATGAAAAAACTTGCTTTGGATACTTGAAAATTTAATGTTGAATTCATAATGGATGAATATGCTTCAGAGTGATTCAAATGATAAAGTGCTCTTAAAACTATTCTTAAAATTGAATATCTATAATTAACCCATTAGACATGTGTTGAACACCTACAGGCCCAGCACTATGCTGGATATAGAACAGACAATGTTTAAAAATAGTTTTTCATTTATGATATACGATATATAAGGAAGCACTCTTATATTCTTGTCCTTGCTCTCTCTCACCATAAGGTTGTATCGAGGTGGTGGTAAGTCAAGCAAGAGAATAAACAAATACCCTAATTACCCTACAGATCTGTCTTCTCTCCTGCCCACCAGTGTAGCCCACGCACCCTGCCACAGTATGGAGACTAAAGAAGCTACCTGTAAAACCCAAAGGAATAAAGCTCTAATGGTGGAATGTTAGGCACCTTGCCAAATAAAGAGATAAGCAGGCAGCAAATTAATATAATCGAGCTCTGCCAAAGGTGCCATAATGAAGGTGGTATTTCCACTGTTCCTAGGACCATCTTTTCCATGCTGCTCTGAGTTCCTTAACCTGACTCTTCTTCACTCATGATCTAATCCCAGTGTTTGTGAATTTTTGGAGATCTACATAGTCAAAGAGATGCTATAGATATTCTGGAGTCATCGGAAGGAACTCTAGACCACCCCTGGAACAATCTCAAGAGAATGCTTACAAGATTATCCCAGATTCAGTAATTTCAGTCTCATATTACTTGGATTGGGGGAATTTGGGGAAGATGCTAAAGTCAGGTTGGTCAGCCCCTTGGGGTTGGAATATGCGTAGGAATGTTTCTAAATCAACACTCTTCAACAGAATTTTCTGCAGTAAAAGGAATATGGCTTTTGAGCACTTGAATTATGACTAGTATGACAGTGGAATTGGAATTTTTTACATTTTGTTTAATTTTAAATGATTTCAACAGCCAACACGTGGCCAGTGGCTACCTTACTGGATAGCATAGCTCTAGAATTTTGTATTCCTGTTTATCATAAATGTGTCTGGAGAGCAAGGATTTCAAATCTTATCCAAAGGAGAATGCTGAGGTCAGCCAAGAGAAATGTTGCCAAAATGGGTGGTCAAGCTTGAGAGGTGATGGCCAGGAATCAAAGCTGAGTGTGGAGGACCAACTGGGGCCAGAGACAAGGCCAGGTGGAGAGAATGAGGGCAGAGCCTCCAAAGGGACACACTGGCACTTCCCCTCGGCCCACAGCTCAGGACCATTTGCCTACAGCTGTATTTTTAAGAGCTCTTAACTTGCATTTGACTGCCTCAGCTTTCTTAGAAGGTGCAGGGCTGACGTCCAGAGCAAAGTTTGGCAATAGAGAGAAATTTGAAGATCACGTGTCAAAATGCCAGCAGATTATACTATATTGCCATATTTAAATGCTAAAATAGATATTTTCAGTAAAAAAAAATTTTTTTTGCTAACATGTTGCTTTTGTATTTTCCATGAGGTCTTTTTTTACTCCTGGCATGAAAAATCTTATTTTGCCACAAATCAATCAAATATCTAAAAAAGGAAATTTAGGATTAAAATAGCAGATTATTTTCAGTTTCAAGGGTTTGTAATTTTACATAAATACTGACAAGTTAACTTTCCCATCTTTAAATAAGAAAGTATGTGAAACTCTATTTTAAAAATTCATCAGAAAGCCCACCTGACTGTGACTGGCATTTTCAGTTGCCCTGGAAACAGGCTCAAGACTCTGCTCCATTGTTTCAACTTAATGGGATGATACAATAGTCCAGTGTCTTTGGGGTCCCGCTGTTTCATGTGTCTTTAAATTTATCACTATAGATACTGCATACAATTAACAAAGCCTTTGGAAGGAGGCATCCTGAGAGCATTGACATCACTGAATCACGCCTTTCTAGTTTTTCTCAATGTGAGGCTTTCTTTGGAATTGTAGGGGAAAAAAGTCAAGAGAAAACGTAATCGCCTAGGGAATTGGCCTTTGAACATCCTTAAAGTGAAAGGACTCTTGTTGAAGAGCTCCTTTTTCTCGGCGGAGGCTCAGAACAGCTGGACAACCGGGCTCAGGACTTCCTGGGAGAGAAAAAAAATCTCATCCTTGTGAGGTCAGAAGTGATTTCACTCCTTCCCCAAAGGGCTCAGATTTTACGCCTGTTGGCCAAGATGACAACAGCAGGAGGAGGAAGGCTGTGGTTCGCAGTTGTGTCACTGGGGCTGGGGTATAGACAGGAGAGCCAATCCCGTGCATGGACACGGTGTGATTGACAGAGAAGCCGACCTATCCAGGTGTGGTAGGGAAGACCACACTGTCAGAGTAAGTATTCACCACACAGGAGAACTCTGATTTTGCTAGCCCATTTCCTGGATCTAGTTATGGGATCACTTGGGTCTGGATAAGAGATCGATTTACACTGGGAAGGGCAGAGAATCAATCACTCTGTGCGAACCCTCGGCCCCATCCCTGATACACTGAATCAGAAGGTCTGCAATTGAAGCGAGAGCGTTGTGTTGTAAGTGTTCCCCTTCAATCTGGCTCGTAAAGGGCTGTAGTCCCAGTCGATGCAACTACGGAACGGGTGGGCTCTGCGGAGAAAGGTACACGGAGGAGTAGGTCTGGCAGTAGTGTGTACGGCAGGGGGCCATGGATTTTGGCAGTCAGAGCAGGAAAAGCAGCTGTAGTACAGAAGGTCGTGACTCAGTGGGCTCTGCGGGTCACCTGAGAGCTCGGTAAAACATGCAGAACCTTGGGCCGTATCCTAGACCTGTGGGATCGGAATCTGCATTTGCACAAGATGCCCAGTGTAGGAGGGAAGGTGGTCTAGGACTCCATTCAGATTCTTCCACCAGCTTCTAGTGGTGGCAGAGACACAACACCCTGGGATGAAGAACCAGGGCTTGGGAGCCAAACTGCCCTGTTCACATGATACTGACATCCCCAGAAAGTTGAACCCATGGGCAAGATGCATGAATGCTTTCTGTGCCTCGGCCTCCCCATCTGTAAACTGGGGGCAAAGGTACCCCTGCAACTCTGGGCTGTTCCAAGGCTGAAATCATATACCCAAGTAAAGCACTTACCTGGAAGATAGTAGGTGCTCCGTGAATGCTAGAACCTAGTAATTTTCTCTTCAGTGGTATGATGTTGGACCAGTCTCTTCACCTCCCTGGACCTCAATTTCTACACTGAAAACATGAGGACAGTAATAACTGGTCACTGGGCTACGGTGAGGTTTATCAGAGACACACGTGTGCTGTTGTCTGTAAACGCCTCTACAAATGTTAGGATGCTGTTGTGGACAGAGCCTGTCAGAGGAAGGGCAGGTGTGAAGGCGAAGCTCTCAGCCAGTCCCAGCAAGAAGGCAAGACCTCCCTAGGAGAAGGGAATCACCAAGATTTTTCTGAAGCCTAATGGGAACCAGACCACCCTCAAATATGTGAAAAGGTGAAAGGTCATTGGGCTCAAGTCATCCTGTCCTCTGTCTAGTCTCTCCACCTCCACGCATGGACCGGATCTGACCACCCAAGAAGAGACGTTTGCTCAGTGGCTGGTGGGTAAATGACATCTCTGTGCAACACTGGCTGGTGTGTGGCAGGGAGCAGGGGTTGGGGGGCCACCCCTGAGCTCTGTCCTGGAGTCCCCCAGACTTCCTACTTCCCTTCTGGTCCTAGACAGACCTTGGGTGAGCTGACAACTCAGAAACTTCTGACATCTTCGATCTCTTTTGTAATCTTGACTTTCCTCTGAGGGTGCAGCCAAGCAGATGCAGGATACATTGCATTATTTGCAGGACCAAGAGACAGATAAAATCTTTTGCGTTCACTTCCTGTAGGTTGCTTATTGCCTAAGGGGAAGAAAAGCTGACCCTGGGTTTATTACTGCTGTTGGGAAACTTGGGAGGGACCTGCAGTGAACATCACATTTTTTCTCCACCACAGCTCTGCTGGATGAGAGCACTGGGAGTGAGTCTCAGTTCCAGGTGCCTCGGGACACTGTCAGGGCCACTGTGTTAATAATGCAGCCACTACAGGGGCCCTGAGAGGCCACCACAAAGGGCTGTCTGAGGGTGTGCCCCAGCTGGGAAGGAGAGGGACCCCTGCAGTCACAGGGCACTGACTGCTGATCCCCGTGTGATCCCCCTGCCTTGGCACTTGCCTTCGGCTTGGAGGACCGAGTCCACAGCACCTCTTTCTGGGTCTTCCTGCTCCTCCAAGATGGCCTCAGTGAGTGTCCCGTGTCCTCTACAATTACAGTTGCAAAATCTAAAACCCAAGTCAACACTTGTGGAATGTAAGCTCTGCTCGGCACGTCTTTGCTTTTCCCTTGGATCATCTGTTGCCGGGTCTACAACCTTTGAGAGCAGAATGCCTCCCTGACCGAACCAGTGCAAAACTTCAGTTTAATCAGAGCGGAAATGCCGGTCCTGACCCTCCTCCGTCATCCGATCTCCTGGAGGAGACCCCCAGCCCTGCCCGGGCTGGCCTGAGCCACCCTATTGTGTCTTTTGAGTTGGTTGAAGGACTCTTTCTGTCTCAGGAACAATGCTGGTTACTGTTCAGACAGAAGAAGGCACATTTATGACGCCCAGAGATATTAAATAAAATGCCCTGACTCTCCTGACGCTCTCGGGGTGGACAGCTCTGCAGGCTGACTCCGCTGTTGACACTGTGCGTGGAAAGGCCTGGACGGTTTGCCACAGAGAAGCAGCAGCTGCTAGTCTCAACCCTGGGCAACTCCAGACCCTCTCAGTCTTCAGAAAGCAGTGGCACTGCAGGGAGGGGACTTGGTTCTGCTATAGGGCATCTCTGTGTACGTGAAGTTCTGTGTCTCTCTGGCGTCTTCTAAGAGGATTCCACGCCAGGAGGTGAGTTCTTAGGAGGAAGGAGGGCACTTGGGACGTCGTGCCCGTTTGCTGGCCCAGAACGGCTGATTGGGCCCCACTTTCTAGGATGGTGTGGCTTCCGGATCCTTCCAGGGTGTTGGGGACCCTGCCCCTGGCCAGCGCGGGGCCCGTGGCCCTGCTCAGAGCGGAGCAGGTACCGAGGCTTCTTCCCCAGGGAGCATCGGGCTGCTCTGAGACAGTTTTGTCCTTCAAAACAGAAGGGTCCCTTGATGTAAGAGAAAATGCTAGTCCTAACTTCTCGGTTTACTCTTGGTGGTCACAAGCCTCCCATTCACTTTCCGGAGGGTCCCCTTCTCTGGGGCCTCAGGGAAGGCCGTGCCGTCAGGAGACTGGCAAGTGGAACTGTGGGGCGGCCGGCCCGCCGCGCTGCGGGCTCTCGGGGCCCTTAAATGCTCGCAGGCAAGCCCCTCCCTCCCCTCTCAGACAGAGGCTCATTCAGGTTCTGGATTCAGGTACCTTCCCTTTTGTGATGTAGACTCTTTTGATCCATCACCTGTGTTCACTAGTTTCTTCTCAGACCAGGTTAAAAAATACCCACAATAAAAACAAGGCTGGGTTTTCCTTATTTATGATACACCCTGTCACTGGCCACAGATAATTAAGTCTTCAAATCCTCCAGACATAGTTATATAAAGAATAGAGGAATTGTTTAAGACAGGTGGTAAGTTCCTTGAAGCAGAAAAGAATGTGTTCTTTGGAGAAGAGCGAAACTTTGCTGGGGGAGAAAGGCTGTGGGTTAAGGTCGACTTAAATCACTAGAGCTGAAAACCAGGAACATGGGCCCTTCTCACTAGAACCTGGCACTTGCCACCCGCCCCTACAAGGACTGGATCACACTGGCACCTGCCGCCTGACTCTGCTTGGGTTAAATCACGAGCGGCTGCAGCCGCCGACCTCCAACACGCCCTGAGAGGAGTTCGGGGTGGAGGTCAGGAATGAGGCGCTCTGTGCTCTGGGAAAACCGGCTGAACAGGCCTTCAGATAGTTAGATGTTTTCAGGAGAAGATTTTATGACCCCAATTCTTGCGTCTCCTCATATCTAGAAAAGCACTAAAATCATTAACGGTGACATGTGCTCCTCATGACGGGCAGCAGCCTCTGCCTGACTGCATGTCCCCCCCTCGCTGACATCACCTGTAATCCTGCATCCTCCCCCTGCCTCTTTGGAACAGTTTCCCAGAGCTTTCTGGAATGTGTCTCCCATGCTATAGTCCTCATTTTGCCCCAAATAACTCTGAACTCACAACTGTCATGTTGTGTGCTTTTTATTTCAGTCAACAGCACACATACACAAAAAGAGAAACCAATTTTCAAAAGGAATGAAAACACTAACTTTGAATTACACCCTCCCAGTCCTATTCTTTCAACACCTGGATGCTTCTCCCTGGAGCTCCAAATCTACCTCTCCAATGCCTGCTGGGTTTGTCCACCAGTGGGTATCTTGCTGTCCCCCAAGTTGAGTGTCCCAGACTGGATCCCACACTTCCCTTTGTAGTGGCACCACATCTTGACATCCTATTCCTGCTGATGACAGCAACTATCATTGCTAAATGTTGTCAATTGTCTCTTTAGTGATTCCAGAATCTTCTCCCTCCCTTGCATCCCCACCACTAACAAACATGACAGTGAGACTTTATCCCTGCTTCTTTTGATAATTGCAACAGGTTCCTGCCTTGTCCAGCCCTTTCCCACTCCAATCCCAATACACAAACCATGCTGAATGGATTTTCCTAAAGCACAGCTACAGTCATCTCATTGCTGTGATGGCCATTTGTCAGTAGAAGCTGCCCAATGTTGTTGAACATCCTTCCATGTCTTGGGTCAGTCCCTTCCTAACAATAGAAACCTCATATCCCAGACCCCCTTGCAGCTAAGGCTCAGACTTATGATTTCAGTCCTATGAATCATAGGTACTTCAGGTTCCTGCAAGAGAAGTGGAACAAAAAGGGAATAACACAAGGAGGTGGCTGCATCACGGATCCATTCTTCTGTTAAATGCAGATGGAAGGCTGGATCTTCAGGAGAGTGGCTGGGATGTATTTTCATGACAGCAGCTCCTATTTGCAAGCTTCAGAGCCAAGCTGTTTAGCTCATCTGAAATTTCTATAGGCTACCCAATATTGTTTGATAAATTCTCTTTCAGCTTGGACCAGGCAGAGTGGATTCTGTTGTTAGCAACTAATAAACAAAAAATTTAAAAAAAAATACTGATGGCTCCTCAGTGCCTAGTAAAGTAAATATATGCTCCCTAGTCTGGCATCCATGTCTCTCTACAATAACGTCTCAAACCAACAGAACTTTCCAGGCCATTGGAGTTGCGTGTCTCTCTTTTCCTACTTGTGCTGCCGTTGCTAAATGCATTTCTTCTGATTTCATGATTTCCCCCCCTTAATCTTAGTTTTCCCACATTAGTTTCTACTTTGGTTTAATGACTTATTTTCTAAAATAACCACCAGGAACATCTCTTTTTCTGGTGAGGACATTCCAAAAGTAAGCCCGTGGCTCTCAACTTTTTGATTTTTAGATCACCAGCTTCCAAAGGCCCATAATCATGCAAATACATGTTCTATATAAACATAAAACCCATCAAATCCTGCTTGGAAGAAAACTCTAAAACATTAAAGGGGAACTTTATTACCATCAAAAAGCATTTCTGATGATGTCTTTCTGCACACCTTTCATTTTCTTCTCATATTCTCCTATCTGTGACTTTATCTATATGACATCAAACACATGAATGAAAGTGAAAAATTCAAAGAAGTTTTTCATGTTATGCAGATAAAACATCTGGAAGACTTAATTTCTTCTTTTCCACCACATGGTTGGTCTTGTAGAGACTTAGTCTGTGTCCCTGACCAAGATGATAAGTGCTTCCTTGTCTCAGTCCATCCTTCACTTTCACATGAACTTTTAAAAATCTTTAATTTTTGAGAAGCTCTGTTCCACTTTCGAAAGACAAAGGCTTCACCAAATCTTTGAGGATACCCACAGAAAGGGATGCAATATTCCTTGTTAACCCGCCTCTTTCCAGTCTTGCTTTGATAATACGGGAAATCATGAATAGAAGAAAAGGATGTTTGGATCAGAACAGGAAGTGTCTGACTTCACTAAGCCCCATGAAGATGGAAGCCATTGTCAACATCAGTCCTGGACCCTCTGCTGAATGTGGTTTACGAGTAGCCTCCACAGGCATCATTGTTCATTGACCGCTGCGAGGGCCTGATACTGCCTGTGACCATGGCCTTGTATCTGGCTGATGCCATCTTGCTCACTCACATGGACTCTGAGCCATACTGTTCTCATCAGTAGCCACCACTTGGTTTCCCAAATGATTGGACCTGTGTTGCCCCACTTCAAGTTCACTGTCACCACCCTATGTGAGATCGAGTCACAGTTTAACAGCTTCCCTTCTTTTGGCAAAGAAAACATTTTTCTGAGATCTACAGTTACCCCTGATGCCAGGTTTGTTTAACCTCATTGTTACTCTTCTCTCATCCTCAGTCCCAACACCTGCCACAAATATACCAAGAAGCTCAACAAAGTAACTGAAAACCTAAGTGTACCAAAGAAAGTACCTTGAAAGCCAAAAACATTTACACTCTCAGGGGACAGCCTTCTGGATTATATTTTTTTTTTAAATATTTCAACTATATCAGCCTAGTTTTAAGAATGGCAAACATCATGAAATTCTATTGCCAACATTTTGATTGCTAAGTCTTTACTGATTGGATTTTAAAGGGAAAGTAAGAAACTTATTTTTTGTTTGTTTTACCTAAGTTAACTCATGTTTTCTTTGCTCTGCTTGGTTTAATTGCCATCACCAGAAATAGATCACTGGCTTTGTCTTCAGAAAACTGTTGGAAGTTCCCATGATAACACACTGTGTACATGAAAGGGTTGGCATTTTATATAATTACATAATAATATATACTATATTATCTAGGGAAGGGCACTGATATATTTAAATATTTATAAATGGATATTAGAAATTAAATATTACAAATAAAATTATATTGAATCCATAGACTTAATTATGAATAAACATATTAAAATATATTATATTTAAATGCATATGTATTTAAAGCATCCTCTATAGTGTGGTGAATGAAACGTTGATCACCAAGCCTTCTGGAACAAAGATTTATTGGTTAAGAGGGAGTAATATTTGCATTTACTCCAAGCTTTGTTAATCGTCTGTTTCATGATCAGATTTGCTGGATGTGAACATTGCAGGACTCCTGCAGTCAGTGAGATTTTGCAAAAGAGGTATTTACCATCCTTCAACATGTTTCAGGGATGGTCAGGCTTGACCGCACAACCTGGACTGCCATGTTGCTGGGGCAGATTTAATGTGTTTCCAGGTTAATAATCTACCTCATACATTGAACAAAACTGGAAAATCTTGTCACCTGGTTTCCAGATGCTCTAGAGAAAGCTGAGATGAAAATCCTCAAGTTCAGTATAATACTTTAATAATTTGAGTTTCATTATTTTACAAAGCTTTTTCAGACAGGGATCAAGCAGATAGATATATATTTTCTAACTCCCTTTTCAAAAATTGATTAAAATACAACTTCTTTCCATTTAAGGGACTAGAATACCACTCAAGATGCCATCTCTTGGAGCCCCATGACACTCAGCAGGAGTGAAGTGATTCTAAACATAGCTCTTTAATATTACAGATTCTGGGGGGCTGATCTCAAAGGTAAGGTAAGAATTGAAAGACTGAGGAGTGACCTGGGGTAAACTTTATGTGTCTACCCATTTGTACTCTTACCAAGAAGCTGAACTGCATCAGAGTTTTACTGTTTGAACTGAGGACCGCGTTCAGGACGGGCACACTTGGGTCACACTCTGGGGCTAATGACAGGCTAGCTGTCTTCATGCTTGAACTCTTAGTGAGATGAATGCACTTTCTCTGTTCTTTATCAGGCTAGCATGAGCTTTCTGGTATCTGATAGTTAAGGACCACGATGATACAGTGGATGCCCCTCAACTGGTTGCCCCCATGTGAAGCTAAACAACGTGATGGAATGGCTCAGAGCATATGCCTAGAGGCCCTGGACTTGAATGCCGGTCCTGCCACTTATGAGTGGTTTGATGTTGGAAAGATCTCTCCGTCTCTCTTATTTCTCATCTGCGAAAGAGGGACAATCACATGTTCTTTCCAGGGTGTGGAAGAATGAAATAAGATAATATATATGAGTCCATCTAGCACCTAGTAGGTCTTAATAAACATTGACTGAATCTGAATCTGGACTCAAAGTCACCAAACACTGGACTGATATCACTGTTACCAGAACTGGACCAAAGGAGTGTGCCTGCATCCTGGAAGATGCAGAAACTCTTGGTTCTTCATTTACTTTGGAAATTCCAGTGAAGGTTTGAGGCATCAGGTTTCAGGAAGACAAAATTTGGTTTGGAAGTCTCCAGGAAACCTTGGAAGAGAAACTTGCTCCCTCTTCCAGGATACCCTTCAGAGTGGACTGGGAAATCCTCACCTTTCCAGAGACCCTTCCACATTGAACAGGACTCCTGGACCTCTTTGTAGTGAACTAGAATCCCTTAGGATGTTCTGGGACAAGAATCAGCTTCCAGGGGCCGAGAAATCTTCTTTGGTCTGAAATTGCTGGAGTAAAGTGCTTTAAATCATCCTGAGCCAGACAAGATCATCTCTTGTTACCCAAACATCTAGGAGCTGGTTCTTATTCCTTAATGAGTCACCACTTCCCTAGTCCAAAGGCGCCCTTGGGATCTGAGAGGGCAGGGTTGGAAGCAGAGGGTGTGGGGTAGAGCTGGTTACTACTTTGGCAGGAGGGTCCTCACTTAATAGAGTAGAAGGGGGCATGAACCTCACAGTTACACAGCTGTGGTTCTTGTCTTAGCTGCGCAACTTGGCCAAGGTCTTCAACATGAATAAACCTCAAGTCCCTCATCCGTATAGTGGGTAGAAGGCTGTCTATACCGCACAGGGTTATTGTGAGGAAGAAATGAGATCACAAGAAGTAAAGAATCTACACATAGCAGGCGTTCAATACATCTCAGTTCTCCTCACCGACCCCCTAACTAGCTCCCTTGTTTTTCCTCGGTGGTCGCAGACATGTGCCCAAACCCCTCTCCCAGTCACGGCTCGCTCCTTCTCCCAAGGCTCCATGACTACATGTCTTGCATCTCCCACACCTGTTTCTACACCCCTGCTTCCTTTCTCCTTGGTCCTTGAGATGCTCCTGTGCCAGTTCCTTTGTCTTCCTGGCACTTCCCATCCCTGTGTTTTCTCGGGCAACCACTTTGTGGCATTTCTGCTCTGGCTTCCTCCATGTGGTCATGCCCCTCCGGTAGCGCTGGGTTATGCGGTCTTGGTGGTCCTCCACAAGAAAGTGGGCAGTGCCGGGCAGAACATCAGCTGGGAGGCGAGTGTGGTGTGGCCCCCCTGCCCTTCTGGCCGGGTGGGGAGGACAGCGCTTCCTGCCACTAGCCTTGTCTGTGTCTGCAGGTGTTTGGATGCATGAACTCGCCGTCTGCACGTAAGTGGCTTTCTCCTGGCAACAGGGAGAGGAGAAAGTAAAATAAAGTGCCAGCTCGTGACTACAGAGCACCTTTCCTATCACTGCATTTACCTCCTTGATTCTCACCATGTCGAACGGGGACCATGCAAACAGATAAAGGCGAGGGGTGCAGAACCATTACAATAAAGAGAAACAGGTGTGTGCGCGGGTGATTTGTGAATTGATTTGATCTCATATACATTTATATCAGCTCTTCCACCCAAAGGTAGAATAATGTCAGAATGTGGGAGCAACGTGAGCCAGGGAGCAAGTGTGAAGAAATCCAGGCTGGGATAAGAAAACACCCTCTAATTCTCCGACCTTTCCTCTCCACGAGGGACTCATGTGCTTGAGAGGGCAGCCAGGTGTCTGTCTCCACACTGTTCCTCAAACCGCAGGTCCTGACCCATCAGAGAATCTTGAGGTCAATTTCAGGGCTGAGAACTGGCATTCTTTAACACTTTCTAATTGAAGCAGAATGTATACAACAAAGTACGTAAATCTTAAATATCTAGCTCAGCAATTTAAAAATAAATGTATAAAACCAAGACCTGAATCAACATATAGAACATTTCCAGCAACCCAGGAGCTTCCGTCCTGTGACTTCCTAGTAAATATCCACTTTCCTAGAGACAACCACTATTTTTTGGGGTTTTTTTTTGGGGGGGTAATTAATTCTATTTATTTATTTATTTATTTTTAGTGGTGGTACCCAGGATTGAACCAAGGACCCTGTGCATGCTAAGCATGTGCTCTACCACTGAGTTATACCCTCGCTGCTGAGACAACCACTGTTTTGACTTCTCTCACCATTGGGTAGTCTTGCCTGTTCTTAGTCATCATGTCAGTAGAATCATACAATTATACTCTTATCTGGCTTCTGTCATCCAAATGTTATGTCCACAAGGCAGTCGTTCATTTTTTTAATAGCTGTGTAGTAGTTTATTGTATGAATATACTGTGCTTTAAGAAATTAATTCTACAGTTGATGAACATTTGGTTTCTTTCCAGTTTTGTGCTGTGATTTTGCCAGTCCTCTGGTGGACATACTCACTCATTTTTCCTTGGATATATTCCAAGGACTGGAATTTCTGGGTGGAAGGACTGGGGCGTATTTATTTTCAGTAAGTGCTACCAGTTTTCCAAAGCTGAACTCTCCAGTATGGTAGCGGCTGGACATAGGCTGTCTGCATGGCTATTTAAATTTAAATATAGCCAAATTTAACTTGAAACAAAATTTTAAATTTAGTCCTTCAGTCAAACCAGCATATTTCAAGTGCTCAGTAGCCACATGTGGCTTGTGGTCACTGTTCGGACAGCATAGAGAATATTTCCATCATCAGAGAACCTTCTCTGATGTTCCAAACTGACTTCCAGTATTTTGGGGGGTGGTTGGGGGAAAGTAATTAGGTTTATTTATTTATTTATTTATTTATTTATTTATTTATTTATTTAAATGGAGGTATGGGGGATTGAACCCAGGACTTTGTGCATACTGAGCACGCACTCTACCACTGAGCTATACCCTACCCCAAACCCTGACATTTTTCAAAAATCGAAATTAGGTAGAAATCAGGAGAGTACGTTCTATTGAGTAACTATTGTTTCATGAGTCCTTTGTTTCAGCAGTGTTTTTGTGGATGTGTATACTTCGTTGTGGTGTAGAATGTATTTCACATCGTGTGTCACTGCAGAGACTGTAAAGGGACAGGTTCTCATGATCTTTGGCTAGAAATGTGGAGGAAAAGAGAGACTGTTAAGGAGGAGGATGAATAAGGCCTTTTGTGGACCAAGTAGGATTCTTGTCAACCTAACGTTTCTTGGTGTGGCGTACAAGACTGCATAGAGTGTGAATTGATTCTTGTAAGTATAATTATATATAGCTGTCCTGTAAGTTTACTCTTCTGGATGAGAAGGAGAGACAGGCACTGTGTAACTATAAACGTTCTCAGATTTTCACATTCATCCCCGCCCATCATGTCTACTCTCTCTGACACTACTGGCCCTGCGTGGGGCTGGTTCGCAGGATGACTTCAGTGACCCCCTCGGTACATTCAGGATGCTGTGGACTACCACAGTCACCCAGAAGAGAACTGCTTCTGCCAAGTCAAGGCCAACGATAGTGAAATGTCAGACTAACTTTGCAGGCTTTCCCACTCCGATCGTGTGCCATTTGGTCACCTCGCCTTCTGGTGGTAAAGCACACTACAGATGTACTTTGAAAGCTCATTCACTGCAAACAGTACCCCGAATTATTGTGATTGTACAAGATGTTCTCAATAGGAAATTATTGCTGTAATTAG
Organism: Camelus dromedarius; assembly: GCF_036321535.1. NCBI lineage: Eukaryota > Metazoa > Chordata > Mammalia > Artiodactyla > Camelidae > Camelus > Camelus dromedarius. The sequence continues at coordinate 65,467,510 of NC_087448.1, read as the reverse complement.
GGAACAGTGACTCTTGTATAGTTTTAACAGTTGAAAGGATTCAACAACCAGAAACAGACAGAAAACCAAGCAATATTTTCAGTCTTCTAAGTAAAGTCACACAAAACTCTTGTTGGTTCCAGCACACTTGTATAAATAGCATTCAATTCTAATCTGGTCCCCGAGAGCCCGTCTCAGGCGATTGCCCGGTGTGGGTCCAGAAGGTGCCAGTGGTCTTGGGAAAGCCCTCCAACTTGGGTCACCCTTGGTCCTAAGGCCCCTGGGGTGATGATTTGATTCCAGAAGCAGGTTGCTCCATGTGAGTCAAAGTTTCCTGGAGATGCCAGATTACACTGAGGACACAGCCTCACTGAACAGACTTCAAAGATTTGGTATAAAGATCTTTCCTCATCCACTGACATTTTTCTTCTCTTTGAGAATATCAGTAGCTGAGCCCTTCTTTGATAGATGTGTTCTTGAAAAGTCATGTACATTAAATTTTGATACACTGAATCCTAGTTCCCCGGGATAATAATACTCTCAGCATTGGTTTTATAAATGCTCATACCTGACTGCTCTTCAGTAAGGAATGTCTGCCAACAGTTAAGTTTCTCATCCTGCCTCACCGTCCGTCACAGAGAGGGCTGCAAACCACCCCTTGCAAGTAGTAGATGTATATGGGGTGGTCGTGGGACAATTCCGTTTAAAAGCAACCAGCAATCATTCTGTAAAATCGAGAACCTTATCATTTATAATTTTATGAGTTCAGATTTCCAAAGTCAGGTTGCCTTAAAATGAGGCATGTCTGTATCACTAATTCCAATCTGATCTGCTGTGGTGTTCCACGGTCCGCCCATCACACAGAACTGGTGAACACCACTGCATTTTATCAAGCCCATCATCTTAATACTTAACATTCTATGGCCATCATTGACTCAGCATCTGATCTAAATTCGAGGTCTGAGCCTACATACTAAGTGCCCTGGCACCCAGGATACACCAAAGGCAGGAAGTATGTTGCAGCAGATTCTTTGCTGCCTCTCTCGAGGCCAGGCCAGACGTCCCTCACACATCACAGCCTTCCTTGCTCCTGGGCGCCCATATGACCTCAGAAACACAGAAACACAGGCACCCACTAACAAATATTCAGAATTAGTGAGATGAACTTACTTGCCCACTCTGGAATCTATCATTTATGGGTGAACTCCCCTGTGATTAATCTAAGACTGATAAGAAATCTCAGGGATGCAGTCATTAGTTTGGACTGCTTTGTCTGAGCCCTGGCCAGAGCACATTTATAGAAGGTAGAATCACGTGTTCTTCAGCCGAATGAATGGTCCCAGTCTTCTCCCTTCACTGTTGGCCTAGCAGGGAGGCACCATAGTGTGAGAGAGTCAGACACAGCTGCATTCAGATCCCAGTTCTGCGGCTTCCTTGCTGGACAACTCTGAACAAACCGCTTAACCTCTCTGAGCTTCAGTTCCCACCACTGCCAAATGGGATAATAAAATCGACCTCAGAGAGTCGTTGTGAGGTTATATCAGCATAAGGCTTACACTTTGCGGGCACTCAATACACAGTAACAGTTAAACTACTTTCAACTGCTGTGACTAGTTGTAGGCGTTAGATACTCCTGTGATGGAATTTAAGTGAAGCCGTGCACTAGCCATTGGAAACATAACCTCAGCCCTCTATTTGAGAACTACAAGGAGGATGTCCAGCACTGAAGTAATTAAAAGCAACCTCAGTTGGATTGTTTTTGCACTTTTTATACAAAACATGGCTATCCAGGTGGGATCCAAAATCAAGCCCTTAGGAGGCAATGAAGTAAGCAGAGAGCTGTCCCTGCAAAGCTATGCTAACCTCTCAACCACGCCCCTTGCACAGGCCTCTCCTGAGAAGCACATAACCCTTGAGACACCACAGATTCGACAGCAGAACAAGTCCTTTTGATCCGGGAGAACCTGGAGATGGCTCATGTCAGAGGCAGACCTGATCACACACGGCTGTGCCCAGGCCTGTTCAGTTTGAAAGAGGGATGGTTTGTAGAATTGCTACTTTCTCAGTGAAGGATGGTGCTGCGAGGAAGAAAGAGGGGAAGACAATGAAAGAAACAAGTTGATTTCCTCGGAAGTAGGAAGTGTTGGTTCTAAGTGAGTCGTGTGGCTCAAGCTACCTATGGGATGACACTCTGACAGCCATTTAAAGCTCCCAGAATTCCTGTCAGTAAACGTACACTGGCCCATGAGGCGAGGACTGGACCATCTCACAAGAGCACAAAGACATCCTGATCAGAGAAGATCAGCAAGAGCCAGTAGAGAGATTTTTAATTGGGTCCCTTACAGTTGACTTCATTCTAGAAGCCAGTGGAAACAAATACTTCAGATCGCTACCACGTCGGACTGAGAAGAAGCATATAGTCTGACATCCTAAGAGTGCCATACTCCTGACTCTCCACAGAAATAAACACTGTGGCTGCCACAGAACTGGGCATTTGATGCAAGAAAATAGCTCCTGGAAAGCCCTGCGTGCGAGGTAGGGGGCTGCCTCCCACCCTGGGCTCCCCTAGAACAGTGAGCTCCTTCCATGCACTGCTCTTGTCTCCTTTATTTGAAATTCTGGTCAGTAATTCCTACCCCTTTCACTGTAACACACCCATATACCAACCCAGTGGTCCTCAAACTGTAGCAGACTTGCGAATCAGGTAGAGGGCTTGTGAAAACACAGAATGCTGGTCTGCCCCCAGAGATTGCAGTTCAGTAGTTCTGGGGTTGAATCTGAGAATTTGCATTTGTCAAGATCTCGGGTGACCTTGATGCTGCTGGTTCTGGGCCCATACCCTGAGAACCACTGCTCTGAGGACTAGCACACACAACTGGTGTTAATGATGACTTGTGTGAATGAGTGAGTGAGTCAGTGATGATGAATGGATGAATGGGTCCAAATCCCCTCTAGCCGCCTCTTTAATACCCTCAGGACTCATGTTTTTGTCCTATGGGAATATCCTCACCAAAACCCTAACCCTACAGTCAAGGAAGGCTAATTTTTTTCTATTTGTAGACAGTCTTTTTCATCCTAACAGGCCAAATACCCTGTAATAAGTAGTTTAGTCTCTCTTGCTAATTCCAGGGCACACGAAGTTCTCAACTGTGAAGGTGCCAGAAGTTCTCTGGATTCAAAGTGTGTCTATCCAGATGGACAGACTGGGGAGCCAGACTCTTCATTGCTCTCTCTGCTCTAAAAACTCCCAGCCTTTCCTCTGAACACATAAAAGCAGGCTGGGATGAAAGGCAGAATGAGCTCGGAGCTACAATGATGGTGCCCACTTGGACGCCATGACACTTGAGCACGGAGGAGGCTGGTCTTGGGCCATTGGCCAGCTGGGCCTCCACCTGGAAGCCTGCTGCTGCTCGCCAGCCTTTTGGCCTTGGTGCGAGCATTTTTCACCCAAATTGGGCCACTCCTCACCCTCAGTAACAGGGTGACAGCAGGTTCTGTCAACCATGCTTGTTTCTCAGCTGTCTGCAGACACGTTCCCTGGCACCAAGTCTTTTGCTCTTTGGTCATTGTAACAATTAATTATATTACATTTTGCCATTGTAATAGAATGACATATGTCTACAGAAGAGTAGAAAAAAAGGGATAAAGCACTTCCCACCACCCTAGAAACAACCCTGCTGACACGGACATTCTATCTATTTCTTCTCAGTTCAGCTCCTATGGTCAGGGTTGTTTGTTTTTAATATATATGTGATGAGTCCGTGTCTATATCTTCTGCAAAAACACACTTTCTACAGAAAAGGAAGTCTTTTTGTTTTTAAAGACTGTGTTTTTCATTCTGCGTGGCCAGCTGACCTGCAATTGGTAGTTTAGTCTCTTATGTTAATTTAGGGCATAAAGTTCTCATCTGTGAAGGTGCCAGAAATTCTCTCTTTCTAGCTTAAAAACTGATTTTATAAGGTAGAATTATAATTTTCCCACTTTAAAAAGCTGATTTAAAAATATGATTACTTAGAGTCATAAGCTACCTTTGTATTCTATTTTTTTTTCATTTAAAGGAACATGAGATATACGGATTTCCCAGTGGTAATGTAAACTCTTGGAGAATTACTTTAAAAGTCTCCTTTAGACTCTCTTTATTTAGATCAGTGATAACCAGAAAACATGAAACTCAACTTAAAACCAAACACAGAACAGTGGTCGGACTTAGAGTGTGAAAGGCAGCATGGAATTCTATTTAGTGCACAACTCCAAGGCTGCTCCAGTGAGCCCACGAGCAGTGGTTTCGTGACTGTGAGAATCAGACTAATCAATTAAAAATTAACCCTTAAGCCTGATCAGTAAGTCTTACAATCAACTTTGAGGCTCAAGTTATCAAGTTTTATGAGTCTTCATGTATGCAAATCATTAGATGCCTACTTCCTTTCGGGTAGCATAAACCAAGGTGAGGGGATGTGTTCCCTGGTTCAGGTAGAGATGTGTGATTTCCAGTGGGTCTGAATCTAAGTCTTAACTCTCCCACACAGGGGATGATCACCCCTCAAGTTGCCTTCAGGAAGCACGGTACCTCATCCGCACTGTCAGAGGGCAATTTCTTTGTCCATTGAGGGCTGGTAAGCAGACATTTCTGATGGCACAGGGTACCAGCTGGACACTGGCTAGAACTCTCAGAGGATGTGGTAACACCGCAGCAGAGCTGCTAACTATGATGATAAAAATGTAAACAGGGGTCACCTTTGGGTGGAAAAATATGAATTATTGAATTCACTTCTGAATACAAAAAATAAAAAAATAAAAAACCCCACAGATTTTTAAAAAATGAAATACAACTTAGTGAATGAATACATGTATGCACACATGTGCGTACTTCAGCTTTTTAAGAGCATAGAATGAATGTGTATCCCCCAAACCATCTTGAGGACATAGTCCTATCAAAATCAAGTTGCCGTCATCGAGACCAAAAAATGTTCCCTCGGCGGTAAAGGATCTGATGACGCTATTTGCCGTCCTGCAGCCCGTGCGTGCGGCGGCCCCTCTGTCAGTTCGCTGGGGCTCCGTAACGTGCTACCGCAGTCGGGCAGCTTCACCAGCGGAAGTCTATGCTCTCACAGGCCTGGAGGCCGGGAGTCAGAAACCAGCGTGTTCCTTCTGGGACCACCCAGCGTTTCCGTCCTCAGGGACGGCAGGGCTGGTTGCTTCTGGAGGTTCCGAGGGACACTCCATCCCAGGCCTCTCTCCTGGCTTCCGGCAGGTAGTTTTTGGTGTTCCCCAGCTTGTGGCCACATCACTCCAGCCCGCCGCTTCCGCCCCTGTTGTCACGTGGCCTTCTCTTGCTGTCTGTGTCTAAATTCCCCTTTTTAATAAGGACACCAGTCATCAGATTAGGGCCCACTAATCTACTTCTCCAATTTATTTGCTCTATTATTTGTTGGCAGAGTTTAGTGATCCACTATGACCTTGTCTTAACTTGATTATATCTACAAAAATCCTAGGTCCGAATAACTAGGGTAGTGCTCAGTGGTACAGTGTGTGCTTAGCATACACGAGGTCCTGGGTTCAGTCCCCAGTACCTCCGTTAAAAATTAAATAAACCTAATTACTCCCCCCCCCAATAAAAACCAAATAAGGTCACAGGTACCCCAGGTTAAGTGTCTGGGATTTAGAGATACCTGGGTTTAAAAATGCCTGGGGTTTAGAGGTATCCAGGGTTTATAGGTACCTGGGGTTAGGACTTGAGCATATTTTTGGGGCACACAATTCAGCTCCAAATGACTCCTTACTAAACTCTGCCAACAAACGGTGTAGCAAATAAATTGGAGAAGACTCACTGGCAAAGCTGATTTTTAGACAAGTAGGAATCACTCAGAATCATAAGCCAGTAGACCCTTGCAGGGGGCCCAGCCCTTGCAGGGTCGGGGGGCAGCAGACAGGGACCAGCACCCACACCGCCTGCTCCTCCCCAAGAGCCTACCCCGCTGCTCCCTGCTCCCTGCTCCCTGCCTGTTCTTTACGCCGACACTGAAGTGATGCTATTAACACTACAAGAATGAAGAAAAAACCCAAAATACACCTCTTGAAAACTAGAAGCAAACTGCATTTTACAGACTCACCCAATCTGTCCTCATCTGGGTCTCTCTTTAACTAGAATTGTTTGCTCCCTCAAACCTAGACCTCAATCCCTATTGGGTTGGTTATTGCTCCCAGACACATTCCACTTGCATCCCAGCTTGCCTGGGCAGTGGCACAACCCAAATCAGATCACGTGACAAATACAAGGGAAGATTCCCACTGTGGTCCAAGTGGGACGGATTCCCATGAATTCTGCAATTTGGCTTCGCTTTAAGCCAACAGCTGAAGGATTCTAGAGACTCATATTCGCCGAATCTGCTTTACCTCTGGATTCCTTAATTTTTTAACTATTTTATGATGCTTCACCGATTTCCTCTTGGCGTGTAGAGGTAGAGCACACGCCTCTCTGACCCTCATCTCTCTAACGATACGTGTTGTCATCTGTCTGGCGTGAGTATGCCTCGGGACTGGTGGTGGATTAGCTTCTGGTTGAGATTTATTTGGAGCATAGTAGCCGTTATCCTTTAAAAATGAGTGAGAAGGGATAAACTGGGAGTTCGAAATTTGCACCTCTTGGGGGGTGATGGAAGTAGGTATCTTGATTGTGGTGGTGGCTTCATAGGTGTGTACGTCTATCAAAATTCATGAAATTGTGCATCTGAAATATGCGTAGTTTACTATACAGAAATTATACCACAATACATTTGTTTAAAAATTTTTTTTTAATTTTTAAAAAAAGCCCCCTGGGAAAGAAGCCTTTCTGTTGGCTACACGGGCTGAGACAGAATCACCTATACCTCGTACTAACCCCTGAAAGTCTCTTCTTACTCTCTCACAACTGACTGTGGGCAAGGACCACCCTGGGGCCTCTCTCGCTCCCAGAGGTGTGGTCAGACGCAGTGAGACCATCATATCTAGTATTGTGACCAAATGACTGAGGACAGAAGGATAAAAAGTAGGGGGAGATTTCCTCAAGCTAATATAATAAATACTCTGATCTGAAAGAGTAAAACCAAAACCAAACAAAAATGGCTTTGGGTGAAAAAAAATTTTTTTTCACAATCTGCATGTGTCAAATGGCTGCGAGCTCAGTGTGCACCGTCAGAAGAAAACTTCCCCAGGGAAGTCAGTATCTTGTTGGTACTACCTCTGAGTCAGTCAGAATTGTTAAATGAGAAAAAACCTGCAACCTGGTCCAGTGCTTTCCTGCTACTGGGATCTGTGCGACTGAATTACGCAGAGAGACGGTCAATCGTGTATTTATCGGGTTTATCATGATCAAGTCTGAGTTAGGGGTAAATCCAAGTGACCTCTTGAACCCCAGGGTTCTGTGTTGGAGATGCCTGAGGGGCCCAGTTCTTAGGGATTTTCTGAGTCCCACATGGACTCCTGTTTTACACTCGGAGCAATACTGGGAACATGCATTTCAGTGATTGGCCTGGTGTTCAAAAGTTAAGCCACGGAAAGCACAAAGCAAAGACTTAGCTGCAGGGAGCAGAGTGAAAGTGTTCCATTGGTCCAGCACTGAGAAATGCGGCCGCAGGAGGGGAGCAGCGGGGATGTAGGCATTTGGGACTGGAAGCCACACCCCTCCTCTCAGGGTCACTCATTGGAGTCTCCCCCACCTACCCACAAACCCCACATGGGCCACCTCCCACCCGTCACCATATGGCTGGCTCCTGTCCTCCAGCGTGGATGTGCCCAGGAAGGTGGCTCTGCTCCAGCACAGCATCCTGATGGAAGGCAGAGGCAGACAGCTTTTCAAATTAGATTCCGAGGCCTGATGAAGGGCCACTGCCATGGACTTCCAGGAGCGTGTTCTCATAGCTTCTGCTTTCTGCTTGTCACAGATCTGCTGTTGGTGAACCCCTGGGACATCTGGGCCAGGGGCATTTCAGGGTTAACAGTCTCAAAGAGGAGTCAGGGGAGAAGCCAAGCTGTGTGTGGGGCCAGTGCAGGACTCAAAGGAAACCAGAGCTCCTTATCATCCGGGCCATCGCATCATTCTAGCTCCAGGGCCATGGGAGATGTAGGGCTCCTTGTAGGCCGAGAAGTGAGAGCACGTTTATTTTTTTTTGCCCTTGTTTCTTTTGCCCTCCTCCTCTATTAGTAAGCCCTGGTAGGTACAACCATCACCCTTGGGCTACCCCACAGTTCTTTCCAAATGGCAGCATGAATCCCTGCAGTGGTCCACATTCCAGACTTCTCCTGATTTCCTGTCCCTATTAAAATGCACCGCCTCTAACGTCTGATAGTGATGCTCTGTGAGATTTTTATATATAATGTCTCATTGAGTACTTTTGGCCATCCTGGGAGGCAGGGGATATATTAGCCCCATATTCCGGGAAAAGCTCAGAGAGGTCAAGACACTTGCAGAAAATCTCACAGCCAGTCCAGGAGGGAACCAGGCTTCCAGCTCAGTTGGCTCAGAAGAAGCCTGTGTTCTTTCCCAACCTTACACTGGTGCTGGTGGGGTCAGTTCCTTGTGTCACACCTCGGGGTGCCTGCTGACCTGGTGCTGGAGAGGCAGCAAAGCCCCCAGCCCTGCACCTTCACTTGCTTCCTTCAGCACCAGTTTTTTTCTGGTGGCTGCCTGCTCTCCTATTAGGGAGCCTTCTGGTATCATGACTGCAGGATTTGTGACCCAGGTGCAGGGCACATGCCTGTGGGACCAGTAAGTTAAATCTAATGGGTATAATACATCACTGTGAAATGCACCTACTGTAGTTTGGAGAGGACCAGAGTCCCTGGCCTCTTCACCAGAAGAAGGTTGGATTCTGTTCGGCCACCGCAGTGCACATGTGAGCAGGGGCTGTGAAGCGCACAGCTGGGCTGGGGACACCCGCGTGTCTTCTGGGGGCAACTCGCTTCCTGATATCTGCCGACCAAACAAGGATGAGAGTTAGAAGAGGAAGTGAAAACACACACCTGTTAGGCTGATGATGCAAGGGAAATAAATTTGAAAAGAAATGCCACTTCAAACGGGAAAGGCCTAGAAATTGCTCTTACTCTTCTGGCCCATGATAGGGGTCTTTTAGAAATTTTTAGAAAATTAATTTTAAAATTTTTATTTCCACAGAAATTAAGGAAGTTATTTTAAAAGCCAATTCTCGATTGTTGCAATAGTAAGAAAAGGATTTAGCATCCATGCCATTTTCTCCAAATGTCACTTCAACCATGAGCTTCTACCCTCTTGCCCACTGATTATTTAACCAGAGTTACTCAGCGAGCAAGCAGTGAATTGCTTCTTTCTGTCTCTGCCCCAGAATACGATCTAGAGGCAGCACGCATTCTAAACCAAGGGCTGAGGAGGACGTGGGTAGCTTCAATAATCGGAACTACTGATCACGAATTATCAAACCGATTTATTTGGCATTTACCACGGGGCCCGTACTCTGCTCCAATTTCTCTTTAATAATGGATGTGCTTGCAAGATGACCCGAGGACCTGGCGATGCCCTTGGCCCTCAAGGACCTCCCCCTGAGGGGCTAATGAAAGATTTAATAAAGCAGGGATGGAAGGCGAGATCATAAGAATGCGGGACTTTTGCTCCTACTCAGGCCACAGTCACAAGATTGGGATGTGGGATAAGGACTTCCCAGTCTTCTAGGAAAGGTAAATAGAAAACCTTAGAGAAAATAGGAACTCAGACGGCGACTTGCCATGCGAATCCCTGGAATTCTGGCGAGTATTAGAGCAAACAAAGGATCTGAGAGTGTGTGACAGTGCTGCAGGGCCGGGAGAGAGGAATGGGGTGGGGGGGGATGTGTGTAGAAGAGGGCAAAGTTTAGCTGGTTCGGAGGACCACACTCCCCCAACATTCTAGTCCCCCCACCCCCACCAGGCTCATTTTCACTACTTCCTGAATGAGTCCTATGGTTTGGAACCCTCTGGGCGGCTCCCAGAGGTGCCTGCAACAGGAAGTGTCCCAGGTAGGGACCAGACCGCCCAGTCCAGAGCCTCTGCTGATGGGCGTGGCCCCCGGGGCTGGCTCAGAGGTGACCAGTGCTGACCGGGCCGCCAGGCACTGGTGGCCTCACCACATTCTGCCCCTGTCAGTCACCTGGAGAGAAGGGCTGGGCCAACTTTACCTCCCAAGGTTTCTGGTTGTGACTGTCTTGCTACCAGCTGCTTATGCTCCTGCCTGGAACCTTCCACTTATCCCCCAGCCGAAGACACCATCCTGGGATTGCTTCTAACAGAAACAGGTATAACATCATGCTTTCATTCAGTCATTCCACCAATAGGCACACCACGGACCACACACCGTGCTTGGCTCCGGGAAAGATGGCTAAGGCAAGTCTCAATGTTAGGAGCTCAAATCCAGAACAAGGGCTGATATACAAATAAAAAATAATCCCAGTAGACCGTGGTACATACTGGATGATTTCACTTACATGACATTCTGGGAAAGACCAAACTAGAGAGACCAAAACCAGAAGAGTGTTTGTCAGGGGCTGGTGGAGGGGTGAGGGTGGGGTCGGGAGGGCAGCGTGACTATACACTGCTAACTGTATTTATTAAAACTGGCAGAAGTGTACCCTCAAAAGGGTGGATTTTATTGTACGGTAACAATATTTTTAAAAAGAAAATAAATGACAATAGAATGTGGTAAGGGTGGCCATACGTAGTATGACGTGCAAAAAGGCTCAGAGGAGGTGGAAACGCGCTCTTCCTGGAAGGGCCGGGAAGGGGGCAGAGACGCCTGGGCAGAGACGGGGCCAACTGACCTGGGGTTTCTGAAGATGACATGAATTGCCGGAGAGACCAGAGGAAAAGGGCATTCCAGGCAGGGGGAACAGCACGTGCGAGCATGTGGAGGCTGGACAGCAAGCACCTTGTGTCCTGCGAGCTCCCTCTCATTCGGTGTCCCTGGCATGTCGGTGGGAGTCCAAGCCTGCCGCTCTAACTGTGGGACCGTGACTTTCTCTTTAGCCCCCCAACATGTTTTTATGCTGCTAAAGCACACATAGCATGGAATTTGCCATTTCCATCATTTTTATGTGTGCAGTTTAGTGACAGTAATTCCGTTCACAATGTTGGGTCACTATCACCACCATCTATTTTCAAAACCCTTTCAGCACATCCCCCCAAACAGAATCTCTGTTTCCACTAAACAGTACTCCTCGCCCCTTCCTTCTCCCTGGCCCTGGCACCCTCTAATCTGCCTTCTGTCTCTAGGAGTTTGTCTATTCTAGATATTTCATGTGAGTGGAATCATATCATATTGTCTGTCCTTTGGTGTCTAGCTTATTTCACTTAGCATATTTTTATTTTGCTTTTCATGAGGTCTTTGGATTTTAAAATGGACCCCAAGAAAGGCTCTTAATTGAGATAAAGGAGAGGGGAGAAGGAACTCACCCCCCAACCCCGAGAAAAGGGAGAACTCAGGGCGGGGCTGGCAGTACTTTCTGCGGGGGCCCCACACCTGCTGTAGCTCCCCTGGTCAATTCCAGATCAGACAGGAACAGCCCTGCACACCCCTAACTCCCCTGTACTTCCCTGCGGCCCCAGTATCTGACAGAGGCCCCCTTCCCACTGATCTGTTGCACCCAGCATTCTAACCTTCTGCCAGACCCACAAAAGGAACTTTTTAAAAGACTTAAGACAATAAGTGAGCAAGCATTGCAAATAAGGCAACCCAAGAAGCGGGTTTGGAGTTAATTAGCCCTTGAACTGTCAAGCCCAGTTGCTTCCAGTGAGTTCTGAGATTTCGAAGAATAATTAAAGGCTTGGCTGTCACATTTCACAAAGGCCCAACCACGATGCAAGCGAGTTCTACCCGCTGTCCCCGCGCAGTGTCCGGAGACACATGGAGAAGAACTAGATACCCAGAGCATCTTGCAGGTCTGCTTGCAGGTAGAAGTGTCACATTTTCAGAGAATTTTTCCTATTTCTGCACCGAAATTGAATGATCCCCATTTAAAGGGCAGATGTGACTAGCAGAAGGGGCGGCACTTTAAAAACACCTGAAGTCACTGGAGCTAATAACAGCGGACATTTACTAAGTGCCTACTGTGTGCCTGGCACTATTCCAAGTGCCCCAAGAGCCTGTGAGGTGGGGATAGATTTATTATCTTCAACTTATAGGTGGGGAAGCCGAGGCACGGAGAGGTGACAAGTTTTTCAGGGTCACAGAGTCAAGGTCAAACCCAGGGGTCTAGCTCCAGAGCCAGTGCTGTCAGCGATGGTACTCGCACCTCCTGTCGCCAAGCCGTCCTGAGTTACGCTGCCGGGGACCCGTCGGCCTTCCCGGTACGCGTCGTTAGTCTTGCCAGCAAGCTTTTATTAATCACAACCTTGCACGTGATTCTGGTCCCTTGTCCTCCAAGAACTACTTTTCAAGCAAGACATAACTCATCTATAACAGATTTAATTCATCGCATACTCAGCATGCTCAGCGACGACTTCGTCGCTCTCCCGCTGTCTGTGTCCACTCATCAGCTGCTTTCTTTGGAGCACCTACTGTGTTTGAGGCACTGTGTCGTGTGACAGAGACAGAGATTAGCCAGAAATTGAGTCTGTCCGGAGGGGCTTACATTCTAGGTGAGGCAATTACAGAGATAATACCACATAATAAGACATGGCAGTGTGCTACAGATGACATACAGCGCAAGGGAGCACACAGCAAGCTAACAAGTGCCGAGCTCTACAAGGGAGGACAAGGAGGAGAGAAATGCCTTCTAGGATGTCGGGGTGCGTGTGTGTGTGTGTGTGTGTGCGTGTGTGTATGGTGCAAAGTGGGGGAAAGTTGGTGGAGAGAAGGTAAAGGAACCAGAGAGGGAAGGGAAGGGAATCAGATAAGATTTTATGAAGGAATGAGCTAGGCCTTTGATATGGGCTGAACCGTGTTCCCCCAAATTCTCGTGTCCAAGTCCTAATCTCTAGTATCTTAGGATCCAGCTGTGTTTGGAGATGGGGTCTTTAGAGAGGGAACTGAGTTAAAATGAGGCTGTGGGGGTTGCGGGGGTCCTAATTTAGTATCACTGGTGAACTTAAAAGAAGAACAGACGTGGACACAGACAGACACAGAGAGGTGAGGGCAGAAGACAGCCGTCTACAAGCCAAGCAGGGAACTCTGCAGAAGCCACCCCGGCTGATACCGTGACGCCCAGCCTCCAGAACCTGAGAAAATACACCTCTGTGGTTTAAGGCACCCAGACTGCGGCATTTTGTTACACAGTCTGAGCAGACAAATACAAGCTTGAAAAAGAGGATTTGGACCCAGGGGGAGAGGGACTGAGGGAAAGGAACCCGTATTGGTAGGGGCAGGGGTGTGTTTGGAACCACTGGACTTTATTCAGTGGGTCACGGGAGCTGAGCCAGGTTTCTGAGCAGACATGATGTAAATTGCATTCATTCAGTTTCTTCGATTTATTCAGCAAACATTGTCTGAGGACCCGCCCCGTGCCAGGTGTCATCCATAACACCCTGAAAAACCGCAGCTGTGGTAAGATGCTTCAGCATGAGCTCTTCAGAGGCACGCATGGCTGTGTGGGGACCACTGGAAAACAAGTGAGCTTGGGGGAAGCATAGGGGAGGGGAGACTAGATGTCCTTTATACTTTTATTCTTTTATCAGTGTCTTTCAGTTTTCTTTTGAAGGGTCTGATAGCAACCCCAGGCAGGTGTCCACACCCCCCACTGCCCAGTCATAGAAAACGGTGTCTGCAGGTCCCCTCTGCAGAGCCCCATGGGCCAAGACACTGTGGCTGAGCTCTGCCTTCTGGAGGCTGCATGATGGGAATATGACTTTTAACAATTTCTTCCCAATGTAAATATAAAATTGAGTTATCTTTTCCAGACTCTATGTTCCACCAGGAGATTTTGAAACAACCCTCCCACGGGCCCCACCCAGCATATCCCTGCATCCGCCACAACAGAAAATGGTCTTTGGATGTCAAACAGCATCTCCAAGGGATGATGACTGGAGAAACAGAAATACGGAAGCAATCCAAAACAAAATAAATCTGTAGGAGATCTACGGTGACGAGTCTTTCTTCAGTATGGTAGGCAGAATGACGCCACCCTCCCGCCCCGAGAGAGCCCATTCACAGGTTGGAATATATTACTTTGCATTGCGGGTGTGATTAACTTCACAGCCTTGAGATGGTGAGATTAGCCAGGTGGGTTTAATCTAATCACATGAGTTTTTAAAAAGAGAGACCCTTTCCAAGATATGGTCAGAGGGAGATGTGACTACAGAACAGTGGTCAGAGAGAGGCAACGCTGCTGCCTTTGAAGATGCCGGAGAGGAAGGAGCCAAGGAATGTGGGCAGCCTCTGGAAGCTGGAAAGGGCAAGGAATTGGAGTCTCTCCTAGACCCCCCAAAAAAGGAACATGACAGGACCAACCCCTTGATTTTTTCCACTGAGACTCATTGGAATTTTAAACTATAGAGATTTAAGGTAACTGACATTGTGGTAATTTTTTTTATAACAGCAAAGCCAGATCTGCTTATTTAAACAACGTGTCTTTTCAGAGTTGACCTTTGCAGTGACGTCAGTTCACGGATGCCCTTACTACCATAGACTAGTTGGTTTTATTTTTCCCTCCAGATTCTAAGCTCCCTAAGGGCAGGGACTGAGTTATTCATTTCAGCATTTCTAGTGCCAGCATCCTGTGTGCCACATAGCAGATTTCAGTGACTGTGAACTAAGTGATTGTGAGAAAGCCCAAAGCAGCCTAGGGTTTCACAATGCCCTCCTGGCGCCTCCAAAATGAAGCATCCATGTTTCTTTTCAGACATAAAGGGGTCAAATCTAATGTCACCATTGATGTATATGTATGTCATTATGCTGAACTGAATTGCTGTTAGCCGTAACCAAGACAACAAGAAATCCCATTCACATGTAGAGACTGGTGAGTCATTCACACAAGCATCAGTCAAGGCCTGGCCCCTGGAGTACAATGTCACCCCAGGCCCCTTTTCATGAAGAGTGTTTATCAGCGGAGCCTGTTCTAAATGGCTCTCCCTGTGTGATTCATTTAACTGCTCCATCCAGCAAAGGGGTGGAACCCAGAAACAAAGCTTTGTTAGTTTGGATACACTCCTCATGAAATTACGTTTATTTGGGGGAAGAAATGACCATTCATAATTTTTCACTGTTGGGTAGAAGGCTTTGTAGTGGCAGTTACAGTGTACATAACACAGCCCCCTCCCCGTCATATCTTCGATATTTATTTTCAACTGTTGTTAGCAGAAATTCTGGGGACCAGTGGGGAAGGGAGCCCAGAGAAAGCCCGGCTGGCCAGGACCTGGTCCACGGCCCCTCTCTCCACACTGACATTGCTACTGTCCCTGTCAATGTCACTGAGCGTGCTCTGCACACTCCGCGCTATTGTTCGTGCTCGCAGCATGGACCAGTGCTGAGATGCTGCTGCTGGAATGGCCTCCGCACCTCCTGCAAGGAATTGAAAGGCTTGCTGAGGGTACAGTGTCAGAGCTCAACCCACCCAAGACTTGGGACGTTGAGTTGACCTGGAGAGTTGATTTCTCCTTCTCTTCTCCCAATACTTGAGCTCCTCTCATTGGAGCCAGAGTTCCAGAGCGCCTGCTTCCAGCCCCTCCCCTTGAGGACAGCCATTCTATACCCAACCCTGATGTCAAGTAACAAGTCCAACTGTGGCTTCAACTGCCCCAGGGTGGCCTCCTCTCAGTACAGTTGACTCCAGCAGATGACAGCTCACTTCAGCAATAATTCCTTTGCTGTAAACTTGAGGGTTGAGAGATTGCTTCTGTCCACAACCCTCATGTGCCTTCTCTTCTGCCTTCCTCCCAGCTGCTCCCCAGCTCCTGGCGGCAGGACCTCATCCTGGCAAGTGATGGTCCAAACTGTGTCCTCAAGGTCTGAGAGGAGACATTCTTTCCCTGCCACATCAAACCAGTCACCCAGCAGGGGTTCTGGTGACTTTACTGGGCCCCAGGCTAGCACATACAGGTTCAGCAAGTCTTCAGCAGCAAACAGGAAGTGGAGAGTAGGGTATTAGAGTCAGGCACTTGCCACACAGCTTTTTTCCGCTTGGCTTGTGTTTGAGTGTTTCTGTGACTCCAGTTCTGACAGAAGCATATCGAAATCAAGACATATTTAATGAGTGACTAAGGTATTTTAGCTGCTGAAACTTAGCTTGACCAGGAAAGAAAATGTATGGGCCGACAATTGGAACAAGGGTATTTAGAAAGAACCATTACCATTACTTCATAAAGCATTTCAAATCCTAAGCTATTACCACCCGTGCTGGTCCCATGCTATTTGGTCACTGGGAGAGCAGCACTGGGCTCAGGGCAGGGGCCCCAGAGCAGGTTCTGGGGCAGGAAGAACCTGGTGAGGCTCCCAGGCAGGAAGGCTCTAGTGGTGAGGGGCCTCACTAGTCCCCAGGTAAGGTCAACCAAACACAACTTTGCCATGGAGAGGCGAGCCAGCTGCCAAGAACTGCGGAGCAGAAAGGCCCTCACTCAGTCCAAGTGAACAGAAGGGTCACGACTAAGGAGAAAACCTGCCATGAATACTCCACCAGAGGGCCAATATCTCTGTGCTCAGAATTGTTAATATCAGAGAAATGCAAATCAAAACTACAATGAGATACTCACACCAGTCACAATGGCCATCGTTAAAAAGATGACAAATGATAATGCTGGAGAGAGTGTGGAGAAAAGGAAACCCTCCAATACTGTCGATGGGAATGTGGTTTAGTGCAATCACTATGGAAAACAGTATGGAGATTCCTTAAAAAACTAAAAATAGACTTAGCATATGATCCTGCAATCCCACTGCTGGGCATATATCTGGAGGAAACTCTAATTCAAAAAGATACATGCACCCTAATGTTCACAGAAGCACTGTTTACAGTAGACAAGACATGGAAGCAACCTAAATGTCTAGCAACAGATGACTGCATAAAGAAGATGTGGTGTGCGTATATATATATATATATATATATATATATAATGGAATACTACCCAGTCATTAAAAAAGAATGAAATAATGCCATTTGCTGCAACATGGATGGACCTAGAGATTATCATACTAAGTGAAGTAAGTCAGACAGAGAAAGACAAATATCATGTGATATCACTTATACGTGAAATCTAAAAAAAGACACAAATGAACTTATTTACAAAACAGAAACAGACTCACAGACATAGAAAACAAACTTACAGTTACCAAAAGGGAAAGCAGGGAAGGGTGGGTGAGGGATAAATTAGGAATTTGGAATAAACAGACACACACTACTATATATAAAGTAGATAAACAATAAGGTCCTACTGTATAGCACAGGGAGCTGTATTCAATAGCTTGTAATAAACTATAATGAAAAAGAATACATATGTATATGTATAACTGAATCACTATACTGTACACCAGAAATGAATACAACATTGGAAATCAACTATATTTCAATAAAAAAGAGAAAAGACTCATCCTCTCTGGGGAAAACCAGGAAGTGACAGATGGGATGGGAAGACAGAATCTCTTAACTCCTCCTTCAAGATGGGATGAGAATGAATGGGCTATAGAAGCCCCAAGAGGAGGAGAATACTGGCAACGCTTAGCTGAAAGGAGCGTGTTAGGGATCAGAAACTGAAAATTTGAGAGGAAGCCGGGACCTTCGGGAGGAGAGAAGCCACCTGGGAGGTCGCAAGTCTGGCGCAAGAGTGTTATTGGATGTGAGGAAGTTGCTGTAAAGATGGCACCCCTTTCTCACAAAGATAATCAATCAAGGATAGCTTCCTGCTGTCAATTTGGATCAGTCACATGACCAGGGCCCCTCTCCTCTCCTCTCCCAAACCTCTCTTCCCTTTTTAGGTTCCCCTGTGTAGGTTTCACACTGTGCAGAAATTGGCAAGCAGACTTTAACATCCATCTATCTCTATGGACCTTGTTATAAACAAAAGGACCTTTAACTGAAGAGCATTTTTCCACATGTCATCTGTTAAAATCTGCCAACTGCTAACCTATCCAGTTAAAATTAAAAAGCAAGCTATACAAGCTGTTTTCTTTGATCACAGTGAAATAGCTTAAAGGTGTCTTTCAAGTGACTCAGGTCAAACTCAATAATCCAGTCCTGGGCAGAACAATCATGATGACATCTTATTACAGCAGGTGAAGGTGGTGAGCTGGAGGTCTGCAAAGTCACAGGATAAACATGATACATCATAACAGGAAGGGATGGCTATAGTACGGGAGTGCAGAATTTACACGAAAGTTCAAGATAAAACTCAAAATTGCAAAGAAATGTATGCCTTCCCTTGGCCATGTTGGCCACACCCCAGAATCCTACGTTCCAGTAGAAGTTCGAGTGGGAAGTTTGAAAAGCTCCGGGAACGTAAGGAGGTCACACCTCGCCCAGCCTCCCGTGTCCTCATTTTCTTCACTTCCTCCTTGGTAGGAAAGTCAGACATCACATGTCATCATAGACATTGAGAAAACATACAGTATCTAAATATATACATGAGCAGCAACCCAACATACGTAGGGAAGATACCACACTCTCCTTTCACGTGAAACACCTATAACAAGAACCACAGCAAACAAAGAATGAATGACACATCAGTATCCTGATGTGGTCCCCCAGCCGGGGGTGTGGCTGTGGACAGTAAGGTAGGTTTTTGGAAGGGGACAGAGTAGCTCAATGCTGGTGAGATAAAACAGTACTATGGTTTGCTAAACATCTTCCCAGGTGTCTTTGGCATTTTTTCCTTCTTCTTGGATTCGTGGCTTGTCCAGTGTCTTGGCCTGCTCGCTTCCCTGTAGACGACCTCTCCAAGGCTCCCGAGGGCTCTGATCACACTGCGCCATCCATCACACCCCCTGCGCAGATACCCGTGGGGGTGCCCTGTTGCCTCCTAGATCTTATTTAAGATCCCACAGTTTAGGGCAACTCACCCTCTTAGCCTTAGGCGGCTGCTTTTTTTTTTTTTAACCTTAATCAGACCGGGCTGTGTGCCAGCTCTCAGCTGCCTTCTCAGATTTCTGGGCACTGTGCTTTCTTCCTGGGATGGCCTCTTGCTGCCACCACCCCCAGCCAGCACTGTCTGTCAGCATCCAGGGCTCATCTTCAAAGCTCAGTTCATCTCCCCTAGGAAGCCTTTAGGAATCGTCTGTCTCCCGTGGTTCCAGCACGCTTTGTAGCGCTGAGACAGCTGTGGTCCTTTGTGTAGGCTTCTTCGCTCCTCTCCTGGAAGGCAGCAACTTGAGGGTCAGGACTGTATCTTGCCCATCTTTGCATTTTCCACGTTGCTCAGGCACACGTGGCTCCCATGTATTAGATCTCAGTGTGTTGGCCTCGGGCAAGTTACTGCATCTCCCTGAGCCTAGTGCCCTTGTCTATAAAATGGGGTAACAACAATGTGTCCTTTGTAGAGATTAGTGTCAAAAGGAAGTGCGTTCAGGCAAGTAAAGTGCTTAGTGCACAGCTTGGCATGTGGTGCAGCTTCGTTGCTATGACGATCAATGTTATATCAATTGTACCTTATTCATTTCATCCTAAAATGGTCTCTTTTTAGTGTTTGGTGTCTCTCCCAACTTCCTCATTTAGTGAAGAAAACACTGCTTGCTAGATTTTAGTGTTCTTAACCCTACCTGTATAGCAAAGTCATCCAGGGAGCCTTTAAAAAATGCTGATGCCTAGATTCTACCTTCCAAAAACAATGCTTCAGTGGGTGGGGCCCAGCCATCAGTAATTTGTATTCCCCAAGTGCTTCTCGTGGAAAGCCAGGATGGAGAGCCCCTGAAAATGATCAGAGCATTGACCATTGCTATCACATGTCCTTTCAGCCCTCTTTCTAAAGCGAAGAGCTGTAATCTTGGTGGACCCGATCTCTGGACTATCTCACTAATACCCAAGGATGTACATTTCTCCTCATTCTGGAAATCTACCCCCATTCTTTCTCCCTAAGCTCCTGTGATGACTCAGCATTATACGACTTCTTCATGTCCCTTTCCATCCCCTTAATAGTCATGTGCTGGCTCAACTTACTGCATAAAATGCTAAGTGATGAGAACATAAGGGAGGAGGATGAACACAGAAAATCCTTCCAACGCTCCATTTCTCATTTCTCCTCTCTGATGAGAGGTGGGATCAGTCCCACCAGCCACGAGTGGGCAGAGCCTAGGAGCAGGCACAGGAGGGCATGGTCCGCCTGCCTGTGCCAGCATGGACAGAGGATGCACGGTCAAGGGGGCTGTTACAGCCACCAGCAGAGGGTAATTGAGGATGGAGAGATGCAGATTCCTGTTTCTTGCCCTCTGGCCTATTAAAAACCTTTGTTCATAATTATATGTATAAACCTGCTAGTTCTTACCAGGCATTGAATTTCAACGGGAATTCGGCCAAAATAAGGACTGGAGAATCAGCCCCACGGTGGCCAACCTGGGAATGCTTAGCCAGTCCTGTCCCGCTGACTCAATTCTCTCTTTGAAGTGCAGGACTTATGTAACTTTAGGATAAGACTGAACCCAGTGGTTCTATTGCCAAGGTTGGAGGGAAAAAAAGGCTGATTAAATTTGAGACATGGCAGATACTGCCAAAAGGCAGAGGAAGTGTGATCTCTGAGGAGAGAGAGAGAATTGTACGTGCTTTGGAGATACAGGTATTGGAAAAATGGATTCGGAGAGCAACTGCTCCAAGGAACCCACCCTCTTTCCCTGACCCCTTAGACTCTGGTCCCGTCTGGTCTCGGGTGGTTGCTGTCATTTTCCAGTAAATCTGGAATGTGACTTTAAAATCTGCATGAAAAGGCCCATGAAATGTTGAGGTGATTTGTCCCAGAGCCCGGGTTCTGGCTTAGGTAGCGGACACAGCCCACCCGCCCCCAGGAGGACTCACACCCCGCCCCCAGGAGGACTCACATACCGGGTCAGACTTGGAGCTGACCCATGACCCTAGAATGCCCTGGGCTTTAGTCCAGACATGTTCAAGCTTAAAAGTTTAGCTGGATGGGACCTTGGACATAATTTTTACAGGTCAGGAAACTAATGCCTAGAGAGAGGAAGTAAGTTACCCGGATCACATATCATGCCTGTGGCAGAGACGGAACCAGCACCGGAACATTCCAGCAGCCCTGCATCTGCTCACTCCCTGCTCTGAGCTGGAGTTCACTAGGCTGGCATCAGAATGGCACAAGGGGGCTGGAGAAAGAGATTGTTCCTGGGCCATAAGCCCCCTGGTCCTTCGATTCTAGGGGGACACTTGAAAAGTCTGTCTGGCCACTAATTGCACAAATGAAACAGAAGAGTGCCATTCTTAATGCATGAAGTCACTGGCGCCTGTGCAGATCACCTATGGAAACAAGGTGCTTGTGTTGACTGTCACAAACAAGGCTCTCCGAGGCTTCGAGTTGCAGCCGAGAAAATGTGAGGAATCTACAAGACATTCTGCAGCTATACTCAGCTCTTCAAACTCAAATATTTGTTCTAGATCAGGAAATGGCTCAGAGCACGGGCACTATCTCAGCGCGTGATTACGGCACGGGGTGGCCAGCTAGGCGCCCTGGCGTCATTCAGGATGTCTCCAGCCTTAGCCACTCCCCTAATCAACACCCTTCAACAACAACAGCACCTGAGTCAGAACTAGTCTGAAGCCCTTCCTGGGCTGGGAGCCCAACCCTCGATTTACTCCCTTTGTTTCCGGAGCCCAGAGCTGCCTGGCGCCCCCTGCTGGTGACCATGGCTTGCTCCTCTTCTGCTGCTTTGTGAGCCTGGACTGCCGTATCCAATAGTGAGTCAAAGACTTGCTGTTTCCTATTTTACAAGAGGCTTCTCTCTCTGCTTAATTAAATACCCAGTGCCTGGTGATACCATGTCTTTTCTGCCACCCTCTACCTTCCTCTTACAGGCAGAAGGAAATTCATTTGGGAGTAATTGAGGGTGGATTTTGAAATCCTTCCCCACCTCCTGGGAGCCACTAGGATGGATGAATTCCTGGCTGGAGGCAGGTGATGTTCCATGAGCTCTAGGCCATCACCTCTGGGCACATCAGAGCCTTTAGCCAGTGTGCTCACCACGCAGCTGAGACGGTGGAGAGGTTTGCCAGCTGTCTCATCAGATGGAATGCAAACACAGAGAGGGAGAGCCCAGCGGGGTGGCTACTCCAGCAGGGGCGCAGGGGGAAGGACGGCTGCCCTCTGCCCAGCAGGGCTCCCTGGCGCCCGTCTTCAGGCCGGAAGAAACTTGAAGCTGCTGGAGCACACATATACTTCCCCTGGCCACCCCTTCTTCCCTGTAACTCCTGTATCAGGAGGGGGAAAAAAAGCCTTTTACATCACAATTGAAAAAAAGACTTCTACCTGTCTGATGAAAAAACAGTGACTCTCAAGTCCATCTATATTGGAAGTCACTGATTTTTAAATTCTTTACTCAGATTGTTAAGGAAGAAGGATTATTCGGGAGCTGGACACAAACTCTGGCTGTTTCATAATTTTGCCTAGGGCTTACCCTTCTTGCATTAAAAAAAAATCTATTTACCACACTAACGGGGTAGATTTCCCCCTCTCCTCCCTGGATCCTGTTATCTTCCTAGCTATGCCAGGAGGCATTCTTAATACTACTGCCAAGTGGTCTATTAATCCAGCTTTCCAATGGGCACTGCTTAATACTTTGCAAATACTGATGAGCTTTAAGGAGTCACCTAATCTGCGAGCCAGTGGCGATCTGGCGGTCAAGTCCAAGGCCTCGCTTTTACAGAAAAGGAAGTCAGCACTGTTGATGGAATTTAGAGGCAGGCAGGGCTGAGACCATGGTCGGTTTTTCCAGGGTTGGGGGATGGGTTTAGCCCAGGTTTCACAACTCTTTCTTTGGTTCTCTCAGCGACCACTGACAAAACCACACCTCCAGAAAAGGGAACACTTGTACACTGTTGGTGGGAATGTAGTTTGGTGCAGTCACTATGGGAAACAGTATGGAGATTCCTTAAAAAACTAAAAATAGACTTACCATATGATCCAGCAATCCCACTCCTGGGCATATATTCAGAGAAGATTCCAACTCAAAAAGGTACATGCACCCCAATGTTCATAGCAGCACTGTTTACAATAGCCAAGATGTGGAAGAAACCTAAATGTCCAACAACAGATGACTGGATAAAGAAGTTGTGGTATATATACATAAAATGGAATACTACTCAGCCATAAAAAAGAAATAATGCCATTTGCAGAAATGTGGCTGGACCTAGAAATTATCATATGAAGTGAAGTAAGTCAGACAAAGAAAAATATCGTATGATATTACTTATATATAGAATCCAGAAAAACAGCACAAATGAACTTATTTATAAAACAGAAACAGACTCAGATATAAAAACAAACTTATGGTTACCAAAGGGGAAAGTGGTGGGGAGGGATAAATTAGAAATTTGGGATTAACAGATATAAACAGATACATAAAATAGATAAACAACAAGGTTCATCTGTACAGCACAGGGAACTCTGTTCAATAGCTTATAATAACCTATAGTGAAAAAGAATACATATGTATAACTGAGTCACTATGTTGTTTACCAGAAACTAACACAGTATTGTAAATCAACTATACGTCAGTTAAAAAACCAAAACCAGAAAACTACAGCTCTATATTCTGCTCTCTCTCAGGCGTCTGGCTTCTGATACAGAAATAGCCAAAATACTTCCTTTCAAGCTTTCTGTGTAATAGAAACCTTACTCAACTAATTAGGACCCAGCTCTCTGGAATTCCTCAATCTCTGGCGTTAATTAAACATAGAGAGCATTTTTCTCTCCATAAAGCAAGAGAAATGGGGTAATATAGATGAGAAAGGTGACCTTCTCTGACTGTCAGAGGATAAAAACCCGACAGGGCAGGTTTCAATCTAGAGCTAACTGCTGTCCTTGTGTTCTGACCGTGGAGAGAGAGAGACCTTGGCATGAGGGTTTGTTTATGCTCTCATCCCTTCTCCCGGGGCCAGGATGTGGATTCTGTTTTAAGAAAGCGTGCATTGCGTTGGTGGATGATTCTGGAGGAAGAGACTAGAGGGAACGTGTGAACACACACAGGCACACACACGCCTGTGGTTGCCATGGGCCTGGTGTTTGTTCTCACTGGCTGGCTCAGCAGAAAATTCGGCTGAGTTGCAAGACTGTGTTGTGAGGGTGGGCGTCGTAAAGAGCAAATACGTTTTTCAGGTTCAGGAAAACACGAGAGAGGGAGAGCCAAGGGAGGGAGAGGGAAACGACATTTTTTTTTTTTTTTGATTAGTAATAACTTTTAAAGTCAGAGCTGAGTTTCACCTGTTAACCTTGGGGATGTTGATTCATCCTGCTGGCCCTCAACGCCCAGTGCCCGAGGTGAACCCAGCTCCACCCTGGAGGCGCACCCTCAGCCGGCAGCTGTGACGTAACTTTTTGTTTTCAACGCATGTACTGAATATGCCAGGGCTGACCCAGCGTGATTGGGTTGAGAGCAAAAATCTCCAACCTGACAGTCTCATCATATTGGGAACGTTTAGAAGAGCCATAACCCAGGGCTGGTTCATAATCATTGCGCTCACTTCACATGCTCACAGTCAGTAGATGCAGCTGTGGAAAATGGGACCCATTCCGGAGGTCATTGAGGGTCCTTAGATCGGGAAGGAGGAAGAAGTAAAGTCAGTGCTTGCTTCAAAGGTTTCAAAATTTCCTTAGATTTCAGAGCAACTTAAATCCCCAAAGTGTAACCAAGGACATTGCCGTTAGGAAATGGCTTTGTTAAATGAATTTGATGTTGGCCAATTTAAACAGAATGACAGAGTGCATTCACAAGCTGCAGAACCACAGGCGGAATTAGATTGGATTATTCTGACAGATGCTGAGAGAAAAAGAATACGATTTTATTGTGAAACTAGAGCTGTATAAATCAGGCAGGTATTAAAAGATTTAGGGAGAGATGGTACTTTTTAGGAACAGAGTTCTATGAACAGACTCCCAGACATAGAAAACAAACCTGTGGTTACCAGGGGGAAACCGGGGGAGGGTAGAGGGATAAATTGGGAGTTTGGGATTAGCAGATACTAACTACTGTGTATAAAATAGATAAACAGTAAGGTCCTACTGTACAGCACAGGGAACTATATTCAATAGCTTGTAATAGCCTATAATAAAAAAGAATATGAAAAGGAATATATATATATATAACTGAATCACTATGCTGTACACCAGAAACTAGCACATTGTAAGTCAACTATACTTCAATTTAAAAAAAGTTCTCTTTTAGTGTAATCCCTGTAAAATAGCCACCACTTAGTTACTAAACTCATTTTCTTTTAGCCAGCTGTCCCCCCAGTGCTTTTAAATCACAAGTACGTTGAATGAAAATGGGGAGAGGGAATTGGTGCCTAATACTTCTGAACTTTCATGGGTTTTTTTTTCTCCTTCAAGAATTAAGAATATTGTTCACCTTTCTGGGAAGTGGAGTTGTGCTGAGAATTCACTCAGTGAGAAGTGGCGAGTATTCCCATCACCCCTGTGTCACGGACACGGCAGTGCAGACCTGGCCAGGGGAACCCAAATATGGATCCCAGCAAAGGGTGGACCGTGAATGCAGGGGGTGGGGCAGGGCAGGGAAATGGGAATGAGGTTTTGGGAAAAACTGCCTAGATTTTATCCCTATATTTCTTCATGTATTCAATTCAGTCTATTAAAAAGGAGCTCTAAAACTGAATCTTTTTCATAAAGAAGCTGATTTTTTTTTTTAATTTCCAAAGCTATTTTTCTAACCTGATATAACCAGAAACCTTGTTCAATCAGAGATGCTGAGTTTGTCTGGGGTGACAAGACTGGGAAGCATTAGCACCACTTTGCACCTGCCAGAAGACTGATTTCCGTCCTATAATACTATTTTTCATGTTCCTAAGACAGATGCACTCAGTGCAGCTGGCCAGGAGGAAGTGGGGAAGGGAAGGGCTGAAGTCTGGACAGAGGGGAGAGACGCTCAGGCATGCTACCTCCGTCTTAGCCTGGCTTCCCTGGAAAGCAGCGCCCGAAGCAAAAGCCCGTGCTACCCTTCCACTGGGGCCCGCCATCCCAAAGCGAGAAGAGGGAGGGAACAGGGGAAAGAGGCAGGGAATGGGTGAGGCAAACAGAGGATGCCTAAGGGGGCTGGCCCTGCTTGTTGTCAGTAGAAACAACTGCGTCTCAGGACAGTCTTTCTATGGGGAGGAGAGGAGGTGGGTTTGTCCATCTGCTCTCCTCTTCCACTGGTCAAAGCTTTGCACCACAGGCAGCAACGCCCCTGACTTTTGTGAACGTGTAGACACTGATCCCTTGGTGTCTCAGGACAGAGTTACAGGAAAGCCCCACGCTGGAGCTGAGGTCCTAGGAATGTCTGGGATAGGAGACTTGCTCAGGCTCTTGAGAAGCTGGTCACAGCCCATGCAGAGCTGGTCAGCACAGCAGTGGCTGGAACAGAAAAAGGGGCCAAAGATCTTAAAGATGTGAGAAGGAGAGAATCTGATGCGTGGTGTCTGGTCTAGCCCTCTCCCTAGATGTTTCTTCGAAACATGGCATCTTCAATCGTTGAGTAAGCTACGGGGATTCAGGGGATCTGGGGTGTCTGACTGCTTACTGTTTCCCCAGTATCTGTTTTCCTCTTGGGAGTAACAGAGCCTCCAGGTTTCCCAGCCTCCCTTGCAGATAAGTGTGATCTTGTGACTTAGCTCTGACTCATGGGATGTGACTGGAACTGTGTGTGCAACTTCTAGTAGGTGTCCTTAAATGAAGAGGGCGTGTGCTTCTTTGTCTTTTCCTTCTTGCTAGCAGTTGGAATTCATATGTGAGGGGTGGTACTCCAGCAGCCATTTTGGACTGTGAGATGACCTTGAGAACAGAAGCTGCCCATAGGCAAGCAACAATCATAAGGAACCTGGGTTTCTGTCTCCACAGAATCACAAACCACCCCTGAACTGCTTACTTCTAGACTTTTTTTTTCAACAATAGAGAGATGTAAACATTTGTCTTACTTAAGCCTCCGTTATTTGGAGGATTTTTCTATTCCTTTGGCCAAACAATTCTAAATGGTATGGCACCCAAAGCAAGGATAGCAGTGGAAGAGAAGCATCTGTATCCACTTTAAGAAATGGCTCTCTCTTGCCTGTGTCCCCCACCCTTGCCTTCTCACACCTGTGATGAGCCTGCCTGTGACATAAGTAGTAATCACTACCTCTACTCTGAGTCAGGCACTGTTAGGCACGTTGCATCTGCTGTCTCATAGAACACTCACAATGCCTCCATGAAGTAGGTACAACGATGCCACAATGGCCATTTTCCGTAACTGGTCATCTTGCCCCCCAATCTTGCCCCTCACCAATCCGCTCTCTAAATAGCGGCCTGATAGATTCTTGCTTATCACTTTTCTCATAGCATCCCTCTTCTGAACATCCTTCTATGGAGTTTCAGTTGTCCCATGCCACATAACAAGTCACTCCAAAACACAGTGGCTTAAAGAAACCGATAAAGGTTGCTGTTTCTGTTGATCAAACATTCAGGAAGGTCTCAGCCTGGCAGTTCTCACTTGCTTGGGGTGTGGGGGTCTCTCATGTGGCTGCAGTCATATATCGGCTGGGGCTGCAGTCATCTGAAGGCTGGACCAGCCTGCCCCTCAGCGGGCCAGCTCACGTACCGGGGAAACTGGCGGTAGCTGTCGCCGGGGACTTACTCCTCTCCACCTGCGCTTCCCTGCACGGCTGCTGAGTGTCCTCAGGGTGTGCAGGTTGGCCTCCCACGGAGGGAGCCACCCCAGGCACTGAGATAGAAGCTGCATTGCCTTTTCTGCTCTAGCCTTGGGAGTCTCACCCCATCACTTCCACCATATTCTAGTGGCTGAGGAAGTTGCAGATATTTGCACTTTCTGCCCAGGTTCAAGGAGAGAGAACACAGATCCCACCTCTGCATGAAGTAGCGTCAATGATCAGTCGTGGAGTGGAGTATGTATTGGTGTAGCCATCTCTGGGACACACGAAGCCCGTGTCTTCAGCCATGGAAGCAACCTCTGCCCACGAGGGACACGCCGCGCCCAAAGCCCATTCTGGCTAGCGTTGCTTTCTGCCATTCCTGCTTTTGCTGAGCGGCAAGGACTCTTGCCACCTCCACGGCGTCTTCTGCAGAGGAGTGCTGTGTATCAGCGATAATAGAATGCAAAGAAAGCAATTGCTTTTGAGCTTCTAACATATGATGTGGTTTGTTCTTTCTGAGAAGATAGATCCTGTGCTGGTGCCCAAGAGCCCCTTCCCCCCAGAGGCCCCCTCACCCCACAGCCGTGTCGCTCTCGCCTCAGGACTGGCTCTGTCTGGCTGCTTCCCTGAACTGGAGACTCCAGTCGGGCAGTCCACGTTATAAAAGGGGTGGAGTCTGGACTAAGCTCTTTACACAAAGTTCTGTCGCACTTTCTCTGGGCTCCCATCCCATCTCCCGACTCAGCCAAGGTGTGGATTAGGGTGGAAACGTCTCTCCCAGCATTGAGGGACCATGGTGATGCAAAGGTGACCACAGTGCAGATGGTGGGTCTGGGTTTACTTTGAGATGGATGTGTGAGTGTTAAAGCCGTGTTTCCAGTGTGTCCGGGCACAGGGACGTCTGTGTGAGCAGAGGAGTGTTCCTGTACCAGGGAGAGAGGACGTCTCTCCGATGGCTCAGGAAGGGCTGAGTCTGATGAAAACCTCAGGGGAGCAGCCTTGGTCCTTTTCAGCCTCTTAGGAGCCCTCGGCCATGGCCACCTGGGCCTCAGTCTCTCCTGCTGTCAGCCTGAGAGCATAATACTTGACACGTTCCTTCTACCCCAGGGGTGTTGTGCCAATGAATGTTTGCAGAGTGCACAGGGGTCCTCTGATAAAAGGTGTACCCTGAGTACAAAGTATTATTGTCAAATATGACACAATGCAGCTAAAAATAGGGACGTGCCACTGGGCTGGAGGGCAGAATGTCTCTTCAGCGTGTGCCTCGGAGGAACAAGTGGCCCAGTGGCAGGAGAGCACGCAGTAGCCAAGAGCTGATGTGCAGCAGAGGGGCCCCAGAGCAGGTGAGGAGAGAGAGGGAGAGGAGGCCCTGGGCCGGGGCCCCGGACGAGGCAGCCCCGGTGACCGGATGACAGGCAAGGAGGCTTGAGCCAGCCAGGCTGGAGTGTGGCCGTGAAGCTCACATGCCCACAGCTGCCACCGGCCTGACCGGGGATGGAGCGGGAAGAGTAAATGCTGCAGATTACAGCACATCTGCCGAGCCCAGCGGCGTGGCAAAGCACGGGGGGCAGAGCAGGGTGCTGGCAGTGCCCCAGTTTGCAGGTGCCACTCAAGGCCAGAAGGCAGGAGTGTCCTTCGGGGCTTTTGCACAAAACCCCAGAACAGGTTGTGGCGTCTGCGTTCCCACTCCATCACTTTGGACACAGAGCAGTGAGAACAGAGCTTCCGCATCCGGGGCTCTGTGGTCCCCAAACCACTGGTCAAAAGCATCCTGTTCTTCCGCTTAGCGTGAGCACGTGCGGCTACCCCTGCGCTCTGCCCGCAGCTGATTCTATAGGCGTTTGGAGGTGTCAGCTCGGAAGTCTTACAGTGAGACCAGGCTTTCCACGCCGGGTTTTCTCATAGTCGTGCAGACGCACGAGTCCCACAGCAGTTTTCCAACAACTGGCTAATGAGCTCTCATCTGAGCGTGTGGGCTGGACCTCGGCGCAGCCGGCGGAGACGCGGAGCAGATGCTGCCTGGGAACCGCCTGTTCAGGGAGCTGGTCACGGATCCCCTCCAGCGCAGCCTCCCTGTGGAGGGAAGCCCCGGGTGGGGATGGTGAAGCTCAGCAAAGTGGGGACAGCCTCCTGGCCAGGAGCAAAGCTGTGGGGTGGGCGGGGGGCACCGGGAGAGGTGGGAGGGGCCAGGCAGCCTCCGGCCCAGGCTGAGCTCCCTGGCCCGGTTAAGGTTAAGGTGTGGGGGGGAGGACTTGGGAACTTCCCTCAGCAGCTTCCCGGCCCTGTGAAACATCCCCACCAGAAAGCAGAAGGCTCTGGTTGGTACTAAGCTCAAGTACCTGGGTGCTGGCTTGGCTTTCCCCAACACTGTGCTCAGGGTGTAAGAAGTTGCTCTGAGCCAGGAAGCGAACCTTTCAGGGCTGGTCAGTTCTCTCATGCCAAGGTCAGTGGTCTGGCTTTAATGGACCTCCAAAAAGAAAAGGAGAGGAAGGGCTCAGCTTCTCAGCAGAATAAGATGATACCAGTGACTGGTACCCAGCTCCTCACCTCTAAGAGCCTGGTCCACTAGAGGGCTCTGGGATAAAAGCATCAAGGGGTGACCAGAGGCAGCTGCAGGGGCTGAAATAGGGAGCTGGGGTCCCCCAAACCCAGCTGAGAGGCTGAATGGAGCATTCATGACATCCTGCTCCTCTGTCCTCACCAGCCCCCTCCTGGAGTGTCCGGGTCCTGGTGGCAAAGATGCTGGACCCGGGGCCTAGAACCAGGCCGGAGCACGGAATGCTCAGTGCACATCTGCTGAATGCATGAATGAATCTGGCATCTTCTTGCTTCTTTCACTCTCATGGACCCTGAAGGCCCCCCGACGGCCTGCTCCAGAACCTCCCCTGCTCACTGTCATTCTCTCCTCCCCTTAGCCCTTTTGCCGCCCTCTGTCCCCCTGCTGATTCATTATTCATCTCTAACCATCAGAGCTAGCACTGCCCTTACACGCTTGCTCCAGGCAAACCTGCTAACAAGGTCGAGCTCAAATAAAACATCTAAGTGTAGCTTTCCTGCTCTTTCCTCTGCCCTCCCCACCACTCAAAACTGTCACCAGGGAAATTTCCAAGCATACGAGAAACTAGACAGCCTGGGGTGATGACCCCGCGCCCATCTCGCTTCCCCTCTCCTCTGCCCTTTTTGTTTGGGGGAGTAGTTAACCCTCAGAGTTTCTGAGTCTAGTTGGAGAGCCTCCCTTCCCTCCATTTCCTCCCTCTCTGAGCGTGTGGCCCCAGCAGGACCAGGCACATGCTTGCCCGGTACACCTGCCTCGCACGTCACACTTCCGTGTTGAGAGCTGTTTGAATTCCACCGTGTTTACGGCGTGAAGGGCAGGCATTTGGGTCCTGTTGGCTCACTTTCGATGGGCTACCGTGTCTATGTCTTTTTTCTTCTCTCCTGTTTTCCTTCTTCAGCTGAAAATTAGAGTTGCCCCGCTCCCTCCCCACACCCATCCCATTGTGCGTTGCTTTTTCTTCCGTTCCTTTTCCCTAACCACACCCTAAAGCACTTCAGCAGCATTCTCTGTCATCTCCCCACATGTCACCCGCCCAGGAGACATTCGGAATATTGACAGTGGGAATGAAATAGCCCAGGTCCACAGTCCCTCTTCTCTCTAAGGTCCTCATGCGCTAAGACAGACCTACTAGGCTCTGTCAGGAATGCTGTCGGTCTCCTTCGTGCCTGGAGGTGACAGAGGCGGATGGGGGTCAGCTGGGGACGAAGAACTCCCCCGCAGCATCTGGAGAGTCGGCCTGCATCCAAAATTGACAATTATCCCTTCGGTCAGAAATATAAAGATTGTTCTATGTTTTCCCCTCTTCTTTCTGACATTGTGGACAAGCTCAGTCTTGGGATGCTTTCGTTGACCTTTTTTCTCTCAGGCAGAGAACAAGACGGATGCTTTCCCGGCCGGCACATAGCCAGTGCCTGTGGCATTCCTTGGGGGTCCCACGTGTGCCCTTCCCTCCAGCTGACCAGATACAGGGGCAAATCGATGGGGCCTGGGGAGCTGGAGCCTTCTTCTTAAACTGGAGCTGCATCATCCACAGAGTCAGCTGTCAACCCAGATGGCGCCCGATGTCCCGTGAATTTCGATCAGCACCAAAAGCACATCTGCTAGCTGTGTTCCAGCGTCCGTTTTTGCTTTCATTCCGCAGCCCAGCTCAGCCAGGGAAGGTCTCCCAGCCTCATCCTGGATCTGCCTAGACCTCCCCACCCTCCCCAGGCCCCCTAAGAGCGAACAATACTAGGAGTGGGAGCCAGTTGTCAGAGCCGGTGGACACAAAGGTTCCGCTGAGCCGGCCCTGTCCCTCCCACCCCTTTAAAGACCCCACTTCCTTCTAATTTCCCCTCCCTCCTGCTATTGGAGGCTTACAGAGACACCCCAGCCGGGCCCAGACCCCAGCTTCCTGGGCTTCCTCACGTGCAAGGAGCGTTTCGTGCCCGGGGCCTCAGGGCAGCACTCAGCCCCAGGGCTGCCCGGACGCAGTGGTTACTGCAGCACGAGCCTGTGTATTGAGCCGCCCTGTTCCTTTGTCAACCCCGCCCAGGTGTCCTGTCTTTCCTTGTCATCACAGCCGACATTTTTTGAGCTCACTGTGTGTCAGGGACTTTATCTGTACAACAACCCCATGAGAGAGGTACTACTATTGTCCTCATTTTACTGAGGTACAGAGAGGTTCAGTCATCTGCCCAAAGTCACACAGCTAATAATTAGCAGAGTGGGGATTCTAATCTAAGAGTCATCTGACTCAAGAACCCAAAGTTCCTTAAAAGTAAAGCTGAAACTATGTAGAATTACATAGGACATGGAAATGATGGCGTAAGATTCTTGGCTCGAGTGGTGGCATTCTAATGTTTTCCTTTTTCCTTTTTCTTTTCTTGTTTCTTTTTTGTTTTTTACTACAGGATTGCTCATGCAGTGGCCATGCCTAGAGTAAATATGATGACGGAGCATCAGATAACGTGGAGCTGGAGGAGAGAGTTTGGGTTGGCTTGGCTTGCTGTGACCTGCTAACCTCAGGTGGGCAGGAACCCTTAGGTCTGCTTTATAACCTTGCTTAAGTCCTGGAAAGGAAGACCAGAACTCCTGGAATCATCCAGTGCTTTTATGGTTGCTATGGAAATATTATATACAAAGTCTCCAAAAAGAAAAGATCCACCTTTGGGGACTTGAAGATCAACTAAAATCATAGGGAAAGTAATTAAGAGGGAGATAGATCTGTGGCTGTGAGTTGGCCAAAGAAATTTGTTAAAGGCTGAGTTGCAAAGGAGTGTGTGATACAGAACATTGTGCTTTGGGAATTTTCAGGGAGTATCAGGTAAATCAGTGAGGGATGAAGGCAGAAGGGTGAAGGTGATGGCCTTGAGGGGCGACTCAGGATGGGAGAACTAGGATGTCACAGGTGAGACCCTGCCTGAACCCACAAGGCCACTGCCGCCACTGTCCTTCCAAGATGCTCTGGGCATAAACTGAGGGCAAGGACTATGTCCATCCTCGTTGATACTTACCCTCTAGCTACAGTACCTGGCACAGAGCTGGTGCTCAATATACATTTGTCGGGAAAAATCAATGACTATATGAATGAACACGGTGACTGAGTTTTCCGGTTAAGTCAGTCAGGTATATGAAACTTAAGGAACCACTTACTTCTCTCCCATTTAATTCCCCCAATTGTCTTGCCAAAGACTCCGTCTTCCTTTATTCTGTTGTTCAGATCTCTTGGCATGGCCCTCCTTTACGGTGTCACTGACAGTGACATCCTTTAGGTGTCACCCATCACGTTACTCAGTGTGTCATCAGCTGCCTTGGCTCTCGGGGAGAAATAGCCTTGACAGTGTGGTTACCCTCACTCCGAGGCATTACACAGTGTCATTGCCCCATCCTCATGGGTCTTTTGGTTTCCATCTTGGATCCTCCTAGTAAAACCTTTGGTGGGGAGGTGGAACAAGTTGGATAATGACCAAAGGTACCAGCAATTAGATGGCCATAGAATCCCTTCTGGTTCTGTTACTCCCTGGACAGCCTCCCGGAGCCCTCTCTGCCCAACTCCCTCCACCCAGGACAGAGGTGGCTGCACATGGCCACCTGCTGGGAGTTCCCATGAGAGAAACAGATGGAGTCACTCTTTGAAAAGTTTAGTGTTCTGGTTAAAAGGGCTCTCCAGTGAATGAAATATTCTTAGGGCCAAGTCTTTTAGCTTTTTCTCTAATTTCCTCCTTTTTAAGCCTTTTTTTTTTTTTTTTTTTTTAATGAGAGGCGGGAAAAAACCTGGGCGCTCTTTCCTCCTCCATGTTTCTCTAGTTAGGATGTTTGTTTGTTTGCTTAAACAGCAGCATTCTCTGAGTTTCTCAGCAACTAAATTTTACACTGTAGGACATTCTCAATATGGAGTTAAAATTCATATGCAAACCGATTTCCTTACCCTAATGGCTGCTCAAAAGATCACATTCAAAAAACCTACTGCCTTCACATCACTACTAACTCTCCATTTCTCCTGGACTTGTTCCTCAGTCTCTGAGCAAATCTCTTGGCAACTTCTCCCCAGGTGAGCTCCTCCAAATCAGTGTGAAACCCTTAATTTAATTAACACCATCGCAGTTTCCCAACAAGGGTAAGTGAGATCAACTACATTTACACCAGGAAGGAAGGAAATTAATTTTTCTCAATTGAAAAGAAGGAGAAGGCCTTGCAAACCCAGCAATGTAGCAATTGTTGTGGTGGGGATCACAGGAGAGCCTGAATCCAGAGGTCGGGAGGTCACGTATCCTTGATAGGTTTCAAAATCACTCCAGAAATCCCAACAGCAGCAATTCAGAAAAGACCCAGGGGGCAAGCTGTTTCTGAAGGAAGGAAAAGGGATAGGAGAGTGAGAAGAGGACACCGCATCATTATCAGAAATCAGGTTTGACGCTGGTAGTTCACAAGGAAATAAAGCATCCCCAGAGCTCGACTTTCAGTTATTTCAAGACTTTTACTCAATGTGTTGTTCAAATCATGATCAGAGGAAGATACTCAGCATTTTCTATTTTCAATTTTTTCTGTTTTCTAGAGCCAGATTTTTAGGGGGTGGAAGGGGAGGAATCCAGGACTGACAAGAGATTTAATGTAAAATTTAAAACTTAAACTAAGACCATGTCCAGTAATGCTTAGGGGCACACTAGGATCAAAATGTGCCAACTGATGTGAAGGCTGTCTGGAGACTAGCAGGTAAAAATATGGGAAAGGATGCCTAGAATTCAGCCCTGATCTCAAGCGGTGAAATATGCCAACCGCGTGGCGTTTCTTGGGGGGAAGTTCTCCATTGTGCTTCTAGAATGTGTGAAAAAGAAAACTGTATTTGAGGGTAGAAGAAATAAGCATTTTGTTATGCTTCCCCGTTAGACCTTCAGGAAACCACATGTCATTGTGATGATCGCACTTTTCAAAAGACATTGCAAAACTCGGGACAGCCCTGAAAGGGTGATACAGGTGAAAAGACAGACTGTGTGATGGAAAAGAGGTCCCACCAGGGAGGGGGAAAGAATCAGGACTATTTAACCTAAAGAGGAAAGATGAAGTGATGAAATACCAGTGTTTTCAAACATATGACAGGTTTTTGGCAGGAGGATGCTGATCATATGTTCCTGAGGAGGTGAAGGGCAGGACAATAAAAATGTAGATGAAAATTGGAACAAGAAATAAATCCCCTGATGGCTTTCTGTTTCCTCCAGACCGAGGCAAAGCTCCCTCTCAGTGCCAACGGGGTCCCATCTGGTGTCACCCCTGCCACTCACTGCAAACCCACGCTGGGCACTGCCTCTGCCCCCACTGTCACATGCCTTCCACACATCTCCTCGAGGTCACCCGCCCGGCCAGCAGCTCGGACCCTCCTGGGGGCTGTGCCCACCAGGACCTGGCTCCCCCTCCACACTGGGAGCTCTCAGTCCAGCGCTAGACCAGAGTCTGAACCCATTAAAAACTGTCTAAAATCCAGGAGGAATTTCAGGAGGAAATACTTAATGCCAAGAATAAAGACTAGGAGAGAGATGTCTTGTAAGGAATTTTAAAGTGAAATGCTGTGTGTTGTGTTCTAGAAATTAATCTTCCTCCCCTGAACACTGTCTTTACTAAGATCTACAGGGCTCACTAATGCTTTGTGAAGTGGGTTTTCTCTTTGGGGTTGTCATTCAGTGAATAATCCCGCTTCAAGGTGGATGGAGACTGAAAACCCATAGCTACTCAGCACCTGGGTAACACTGGAAAATCCATTCTGTCTTCTCTGAGAAAATCTTGCTGTTTATATCTAGACTTTAATCCCTCAGAAGGAAGTTTCTTGATCTCATTTTCCCACTGATCCAAAACAGAATTCAGCAGAAAATCAGGCCCTGCCTAGTAGAGAGCTTTTCCTGTAGTAGGTTTACAATACATCCTAGAGACCTTAGGGTAATGAAACAACGTGTCTCTTCTGGGGTAGCAGCAACTCAGTTGCAGTGGGCCCTCCGTATCCTCGGGTTCTGCATCCGTGGGTTCGACTAACTTCAGATCAAAATAAAAAAATTTTTTTTTAATTCCAGAAAGTTCCAAAAAGCAAAACCTGGATTTGCTGCGCACTTGCAACTATTTATGTAGCACTTACATTACATTAGGTATTATAAGTAAGCTAGAGATGGTTTAAAGTATACCAGACGATGTGTGTAGGTTATAGGCAAATACTATGCCATTTTATATAAGGGTCTTGAGCATCCGTGGGTTTGGTATCCATGGGGGTCCTGGAGCCAATCTCCCGAGGATACCAAGGGATGACTTATTCAGTTACACTGACCAGCCACGTGTTGGTCCCCCGACGACCACCTGTCTGGATTTTCTATTTAGCGCATACTGTACTGGGGGCCGCACAGTTTCCTGGATGGTGAGGGTGGAGGGAGAGTGTCCTAGATTTACTCAGCATCTCCACTTGAACTTCACAGAGACTTACAGGGAAGACAGGGCTAGCCTCTGGACCCTCTGACACCAGCAAACTTTTTCAGTAAACTCCGCTATTTTCCTGAAACTATATTGCATTATATGATGCTGGAACGGGTGGTGACCAGTCATGGAGTTCATGCTTCTCTGTCTGGACAGGACGGAACTCGGCCATTGCAGAAAGGTGGTCAGTTCTCTTTCCCTGTTAGATCTCCACGTGCTCCTTTTACATCTTGCCTTTCTGTTTGTTTCCAAACCACGTTCCTCTCCAAACCAAGCCTTCGCTGTGTTTTCTTGAAGATATATTAAAACACCAGGGGTTTCCATGGCACCTCTTACCCCTTTGCCAAAATTATGCAAATTAAGAATAACCCCGATCTGGTTGAGGTTGCTTGGGATTGAGAAGTAATTGGGTTGTAATATGCGAATCCATAGGCAAACAATTGTCCCCAAAGATAAAAAGACCTGAAAATACTAACGTGAGCTCCTTTCCAGGAAAGGGGGTTGTGGGCAGGCAGGTCGGAGGTTGCGGGGAGTGGGTGGCCTGGTGGGCCAGGGAAGCCATGTGAGGAAACAGGACTTTTGGAAACAGTGAGGGTTTTTATTTGTTTGCTTCTTGGTATTTTCTTTCATTTTCCAAATTTTCAGTGATGACTATGAGCAGAGTTATGAGTTATGAGCAGAGAAAATTAAGTGAAACGTGGAAGGAAAAGTGGTGAGGGACTGAGGACAGAAGCAGAGGCGAGGAGGGCGGGAAGGAGCCTTCCGGGAGCCCCTCGGGGTGGCAGGGAGCTGGGGGCTGGCTTCCCTAGACAGGGAGAGTTGGGTGCAGGGAAGTCTGTGGCGGTGGCTGGGATGCAGGGAAGGTGCAGGGTCAGCTTTTAGGTGGTAGAAAGAATGGTGGTTCCAAGCTGGGCTTCAGGGCCTCTGAGAAATCCTGTCCTCAGACCTAGTGGGGAGGTAGAAGCGAAGGACAATGCAGAAACTGTCAAAACCACACCTGGTTCACGAATCTTCATTCATTTCTTCAATGAAATGCATTCTACAAATACATATGAATTGCAATCTCTGTGCAGCCTCTGTGGGAAGGCGAAGATGAGTAAGGATGAATAACACACACTGTCCCTAAGACCAGAGGCTCTCTGTGTGAGCCCGTGGCAGAGGAACGTGGTTTGGAAACAAACAGAAAGGCAAGATGTAAAAGGAGCACGTGGAGATCTAACAGGGAAAGAGAACTGACCACCTTTCTGCAATGGCCGAGTTCCGTCCTGTCCAGACAGAGAAGCATGAACTCCATGACTGGTCACCACCCGTTCCAGCATCATATAATGCAATATAGTTTCAGGAAAATAGCGGAGTTTACTGAAACTGCCAAAGTGTCTGGGCTCAGGGAGCTCTGTCCTCTCGAGGCTGACTGTGCGCTCAGCCCTGAGGGAGGAGAGGAGGCTGTCAGAGACGCTGGATGATTGGATGCTTTGAAGAGGAGCTGAAGCAGAGCCGGGACCTTGTGTGGGAAAACAGAAGAAAGAAATAAGGTGGTGAGAATGCAAAGTACCCGGGACTTTGTTCTCGATTTGGGAGCTGCCTGGGGCCACGTTCCATCAACACCCTCATTAAGTCCTTCCCACACGTGATTCCGCAGTGGGAAGCTCTGAAATTCTGTGGAAAGTGATTCATTGTCCTTCCCTAATCACCCATGTCTGTTCTTCTCTGACACTCCTGGGACCCTTTAATGTATCCTCAGAGATGTGAAGGACCCCTCTGGCTCAGTTTCTGCCCCTCCCTTCGCCAGGAAGTCCTCCATGTGACGGTCAGCAGAAAGACCCCACACAGACCATGGAGATCAGAGACTCCAGCCAGTGAGTTTCCCATGCCATCAACAAAACCCGCCGCCCATTAGAAAATAATGCAATAACCTGGACCAAAGGAAGCCATCGGCAAGGCTGATGCCCCGGCTTCCGGTTTCCAAGTTCTGGTCTCATTTTTTCTGAGGCAACGTACATTTAAGACAGGTGCCATTTATTTGCACCAATGTCCTAAAAAGGTGGCAGGAATGTTGGAAAACCTCTGAAGTCCCATTAGTTGGATTGAGACTAGGACCCTGCTGTCTACTCTGGAAATTGGGTCGAAAGCCAGTAAAAGTGAAAGTACCCAACAAACACAAATAATGTGCCGCGTGGCTCCCGTGGGTGCCGATGGTCGATGCTCTGCGTCCTTCCCGGGGGCTAGGTTTCCAGATGCCTTTCAACCACGGGAACGGGCTGTCCCCTGGTTGTAGGAAAAGAGGGTGCTGGTTGATCACACGTCTCTTTCATCAGTCACAAACACAGCTGTTTCACCAGTTTTTTTCTAACGTAAACGTACTTCTCCAATCAAAGGTGCTCATCGTGAAAATGCAGGAGACAGATTTCCTTACCCACCAGAAGTGTTTTCTCCCCACTTTCCTTATTGTCGGCTCAGTGTGAATTACCCTGAAAAGGACCATCTCCAAAGCCCTGGAAGTTTTCCTTAAATCATCTCTTATTTTCAGACAAACACAATGTCAGGCCAGGTGCTCAAGGTGGGACAAACACCGCAGGTGTTGAGCCAGCCTTGTGTTAGTGTGTGTCCACCCCGGGCATATCAGAGCCTTCATAACTCCATGCTTCTCTCCACCAGCGGCGGGAAATCCATTACCCTTCCCTGACTCAGCTTGTCCATAAGAAGAGGGCTGCCGGAAATAGATTCACGGACATAGAAAACAAACTCTGGTTACCAAAGGGGAAAGGGGTGGAGAAGAGAGACAGGAGTTCGTGATTAACGGATACACGCTACAATATAGAAAACAGATAAACAAGGACCTAGTGTACAGCACAGGGAACTCCATTCAATACCTTATAATAACCTATAATGGAAAAGAATCTGAAAATGAATATATTTGTACATATATATGTATGTGTATATGTGTGTGTGTGTGTGTGTATACCTGAAACTAACACAGCATTGTAAATAAACTACACTTCAATAAAAATAAATTTTTGTGCAGGGAGGTAGTTAGGTTTACCGCTCCTCCTCCTTTACCTCCTTCTTCTTCTTTATTTTTAATGGAGGTGCAGGGGATTGAACCCAGGACCTTGCACATGCTAAGGAGCTATACCCCTCCCCCACTAAAAATAAATTTTTTAAAAATTAATTAAATAAGAGTATACCCCCAAGCTCTCACAAAAAAAAAAAAAAAAAAAAAAAAAAAAGATGACAGAACTAAGTGTGTCCCCAGGTCCCCCCGGTTGAAGGAATGTCCCCTGTAGGGCCACTGGGGAGTAACACTAAGGCTGTTCCCATCCTGCCCGACAATTCTGCTGGGTGCCCTTGGCTTCCAAATTTCACTTTTCTTATCTCCTCTCTTTTTCTAACTGAAAAAACCCTACTCTTGCTTCAAGGCCCAGCCGGGCCCAGGCAGCCGCTGGGGGAGAGCGGTCTGCCTGACTCTTCCCCCTCCTTCCCCGTCAGGCGGGAGCTGAGAGGGCAGGCACACAGGCTGGAAGGGGCAGCATCGTGACGTGCTCTGCACAGAAATCCCTGAAGCCTCCAGTGGCTGCTTTCAGAGCTAAGGGCAGTCTGGACGCCAGGAGTAAATTGTGGGTGTTATTTTCAGTTGCTGGGTTAAATTATTAGTGTTCTCTGTTTGGCTGTTACCCTGAATGGTGAAGTTATAACCATGGTCGCTCCATGATCTGTGTCTCTGCCCAGGTCCAGCGAGGGGCCTGGCGCTCTCTGAGGGCCCTTGACTTTGGACA
Source organism: Camelus dromedarius (assembly GCF_036321535.1). Classification (NCBI taxonomy): domain Eukaryota; kingdom Metazoa; phylum Chordata; class Mammalia; order Artiodactyla; family Camelidae; genus Camelus; species Camelus dromedarius. Next base: position 65,427,044 of record NC_087448.1, on the reverse strand, counting down.
CCTCAGAGTTTCCCGTGGAGTTCTCCACATGTCGATGTACTGGGACTGGCCAGTGGCGGGTGTCCACCCCACCTCTTCAAGCCTCATGACTGGTAGTTTACAACTGCAGGAAACAGGGGTGTTTGCAACTCAAGATGAACATATATCAGTGGATCCTAGAGCCAGAGAAAAGAGCTTTAACCCTTAATATCCTGGATTCCCTCCCCTGGCTCTCTCCTTGCTGCTTTAACCATTTTGACCCCTCAAAGAACCAGATCTGGGTTCCTGAGAGGGGTTTCTGTCTCTCTCTTTGCCTCTCACACCATGTACGGATGCATCCCCCCAGCCCCCCACAATCCAGTCTCACATATAATCCCTTTTCCAGTTCCTCTTAAAAATTGACTCAGAAACAGAAAATAAACACCTACAATTTTCTCCAAGGTTTCAGACTTCTTGAGCCCCTAAGCAGACCCAAGAGCCTTCCGGAATCTGCCCTTGGTGGCCCTGCAGGTTCCCATCCTGCCAGAGGCGAACATTCAGTGTGTGGAATATTTCCGTCTTTCCTTCCCATTTTCCTCCCTGCTGCCCCACAGCACGTCATCTCACCGGGCAGCTGAGTATCTCTCCAGAAAGTGGACAAGATCAAGGAGAAAAGGGGATACTGGAAGTCAGTTCCTTCCAGCCCCAGCTCTTATAAAAACACTTTGGTGCTGAAGGATTTTAAATGTTACAACACAAATATGATATTGAAGCTCATTTATAGATTTTTATAACCCATGGAAGAGGGTTTCATGGTCGTCTGGAAAAGGACTATCTGTTAATGCCTTTAATTTCTTCATGAACGGAGTCCTGTGAACAAAGAAAGTCCAGAGGAAAACTATTGATGCAGAAATCGTTGTATTGTTGCAGCAAAGTGTGTTACAGCTCAGTGTTACAGCTCAGTTGTGACAGCAACCTGGGTCCAGGTGAGAGACCAAGCAGCACTCAGAGGGTTGGAGAACTCAGGCTTATTACGCCGACGGGACCAGAGGAGTTAACACTCCAAGCTCTGGACCCCGTCTGTAGGTTTACACAGGCTTTTAATAGGCTGCCAGTCTAGACTTTGCAACATCATATGCAAATAAGGTGTAACAAAAGTTGACTAATTAGGAACAAGCTTTGTAGAAATGGACCAATCAGGAGTTATAGAAATGGACCAATCAGGAGTGAACTCCATGCAAATAAGGTGCTACAAATGGACCAATCAGGAGTAAGCTCAGGGAACCAATAGAGTCTTAGGGGTAAGTTTCACTTTCCTAGAAGTAAGCAGTGTCAGAAGCAAAAAGCGAGATAATGCTGCTGGGCCAGGGAACCGGATGATGCTGGCAGGAGAGTAGAGGACCTGCCTGGGGGTCCTGCCGGTCTTTCATGGGGCTTCACACCTGCATGATGGCTGGTACATGGCTGAGCACGCAGCAGTATCTCACTAAATACATTCAGCACTTTTGGCAACAGCTTCACGTCAAACGTGTGTTTTATCTCAGCTCCTTCTCTGAAAATGATAGCTAACTCTTTTTTTTTTTTTTTAAGCACTTTACTATTTTCCAGTGTTTCAGGCTCTGTCATAAGCACTTACCAGGCTTTAATTGGCTTATTCGTCACAGCAAACTTGGGAAATAGCATCGTTATCCCCATTTTATAGTCTGAAAAACCAAGTCCCAGAGGGCTTACATGTGGTGCTGACCCTGTCCTAGCTAGTAACTGTGTACCTTTCACCATGAGAAACTCTGTCTTACCAGAGCACAGGGTACCTGGGGTTAACGGAATGGGAACGCAGCGCACGTTGGTGAATTGTTTCGAAACACACAGGAGCCTGAACCCCCTTCTTCACCCTCCCTCCCTGGTGTCTTCATTTGGCACACCCCAGGCATCAGCACAGTGTCTAAGGGACACCAAAGGGGAGAAGGTGGTGTTACATTTTTATGAAATCCATTGCTTTCTTTTCAGTAAGGGATATTGTGCTACCCACAGCATAAGCCTCGCTCCAAGTTCGTGTTTCAGTATCTCTTGATGTTGCAAATGTCTTGACTCTAAGGTTTAGAAAAATTTCATAGAACAGGAAATCAAGCTCACTTTGTCCATCCCAAGTGCCCAAGATGTGGAGAATTCCCACTCCAAGGTTTAGAATAACTAAAGGAAAGTCAAATGCAAACTCATTTCCTGTTTACCATTTTGATTTCTTCTGAGAGCTAAACATACCCATTTTCTTGCTCTCTGAAGGCTTCCTCTCCTCTGTTTATTTAAGAGAATGCCCTGTTGCCTTTGCACTGCTAAATGAGGCTCAGCCCTGGGAGACTTCTAAAAACAAGTGGCCGCCCTGTGCAGACCATCGTGTTAGTTTTAGGCACCTAAGGGAAATGGCTTGGGCTGCCCAATTCGAACCTGGGAGAGGGACCAAATTAGCACAGCCTTTACTCCACCCAGTAATTACCAGCCTTTCCTTGAATATTTTTTGAGTTCAGAGTCACCCATGGCTGGAGCAGACTCCAGGACTCACTAAAGTATCAGTCTTACCAGCTCATTCAGTGGTGCCAGCCTGGGGGAAGTGGTGTTAGAGGCCACATGACCTTCAAAAAAGAAGCCCTTTGACAATTTAAGTCGACTTCTCTCGCTGTCTGTGCTTGATACTTGGGAGAATTAAGTGAAGTAAGCCAGAAAGAGGAAGAAAAATCCCATATGATATCTCTTATATGTGGAATCTTAAAAAAATGAGACAAACAAACTTATTTACAACACAGCAACTCACAGACATAGAAAACAAACCTACGGTTACCGGGGGGAACGTAGGGGTTGGAGGGATAAATTGGGATTTGGGGATTTGCAGCTGCTAACTACTATGTATAGAATGGATAAACAAGGTCCTACCGGCCAGCACAGGGAAATGTATTCAATACCTTGTAATAGCCTATAATGAAAAAGAATTATAAAAAGGAATATATATATATATATAACTGAATCACTATGCTGTACACCAGGAATTAATACCACATTATAAACTGGCTATACTTCAATTAAAAAAAAAAAGCAGAGATGTCTCAGACCAGGTGGGACCACAGAGGCTGGAGACCTCACATTCAGGTGGGGGAGAGGGGAGGGGCTGGGGTTAGAGGAAGAAGCCAGAAGTGAGTCCAGGACACATTTGAAGAAAACAGTTCCCTTCTGTTGATACAGCTGGTATTGTGCCAAGACACTTAGGTCCAGAAATAGATGGCACAGTAGCATCGCCAGGGGGACCTGTTTAATTGCAGGTCCTTAAAAAAAAAAGTACCTGGAGTTTTCCTTTCGCCAAAAGCTTCATGTGCTATACAACAGAGTGATGTGGTTGCTAGAAAAAGCTAATGTAATTGTAGATTCCATTAAATAGAACTATAGTATCCAGATAATAAGTAATAGTAACAATGTATGTTGGTCAGATGACAATTGAAAGGTTTGTGCCATTTGAGGCGTTGTAATTTTAAATGGATCGTAAGGTACCGTGATGTATCTAGAGAAGAAAGGTGCAGACGCTATGGTCTGGATCCGCCAGGTGTAAAATTGGGGGAGGCTCTGAGTGTTTCCCTCCGAACAGAGAAAACTAAGAAACACTGTCCTCAAATATTGGAGGAGTTGTTGTGAGGAAGAAAGAATGGATAGGTTTTATTTTAGTAAAAGAATCAGAGCAAAGAGTGAGTAAATGTCAAGGGAAGGGCTGAGGAGGTAACCAAGGAAGGAAGTGGCAGGAAGTGTAAGAAATCAACTTTCTAAAAAAAAAGCTTTCTCCAAAACCAAAGTGCTGAATGTTGGAAATGGCACTCTCTAGAGACAGAGAGCTCTTTGTTGTCCACTGGAACATAAACTAGATGGCGGTTTGTAGGGACTTTGAGGAGGGAGTTCCAGGATCGGGCAGGATGTTAGCATGTAAGGTCTTACTCATCATCCAGGTTTCCATAATGGGCCAGACCTGAAGTGGTCCTGCTAAGAACCACCGGAAGCCGGGGGGACATGGAGCACAAATCTGTGAGCTCATTGATCAAAGTGCTTTTAAACAGATGGGCCACTCTAAACACATTAGTTAAAGCCCTAGTCTGTTTCCCAGAGATAGTTCTAGAGAAGGGACCTTTCACCAAAGTAACAGCGGGGTCAGGGCATAAGACTGGCAAGGTCTTCAGGAGATGCCTGCTCCTTCTATGACAAGTATGCATGAGAAGGGTTGCTAGGTTACCGGTGACAGCTCCCATCAAAGATTCTAGGTGCAGCTAGGGAGAAAGGATGCTGAGATATGCAAAGGACAGAGAAGAAAGAAATATGGACTCCCTGTAAGCAGAGTGTTTCCTCCAGGTGCTGTCTACGAGAACAGACCGCCGCTCTCGTGCTATTCCAGTGCAGAGGGTTAAGAGACAGACACACACGGAATGGTAATTCAAACCCACTGGTTCATCAGATTTTTTAAAATAATAAAACGTTGATTCAGTTCAGTACAAAATTTAATGCATGGGGGTATAACATTTTCAAAAATCAATTCATTTCCTTGCCATACCAAGAACCATTTGAGGATAAGGACAATGTCCTATTTGTTTTGGTACCCCTCGAGTTCAGCATAGTCTCTGGCACAGAGTAGAAGTTGCTATCAGTGTTTAATGTGCTACACAGAGCTGTGTTTTTTGGATGCTAGCAGATAGGTCGAAGTACCTGGACAAGACCACAGTGGTTTCCACTCTCTTTGTTGTCCCAGCACAACCTCCCTCCGCTCCAGGTGGAGAATTAGGCTCTGAAGCACCTGATTCCAGCAGATGGTTCTCTAGCACCTTCCATGACCACCTCAGTTGACTTGTTCACTAAGCCACTCATCAGATGCTTATTGAACCCCTACCTTGTGCGAGGCACCATGAGAGGGCCTGGATACAGATAAATGAGATCAGGAAGGCTCCTGCTTCCGGAAACCCCCCTCCCGCGTCTGTGGCCGGGGCAGTAATGGCCCTGAGGGTGAGTACCTAGTATCAGTTAAACAAACAAACAAAAAGCTTCTTTTCTAAATGGCCAGTTGAGATTTATTGATACAGTCAACTTTTCAAAGAACTTTATTCGAGAACCTCTGTTATTTGTTTTTCCTTTGATTCAGAAATATGTAAAGATAGTAAGTACAGCTGACCCCTGAACAATGTTGGGGGGAGGCAATCCACATGTAACTTACAGCTAGCCCTCCCCACCTCCAGTTCCACCTGCATCCGAGGATTCAACGAGCCATACACCATGTAGTGGTATCATATTTACTATTGAAAAAATCCATGTCTAAGTGGATTCTTGCAGTTCAAACCTGTGTTGTTCAAGGGTCAATCACATAAACAGAAAAAACACCGGGCCCCAGAAGGCTGAGTAATCCTGCAAGCATTTGGTCCAAGCTTTAATCATTTTCTACGTCAAAAAAGTAAAATGATTACAATCACATACTATTCACACACGCCTTGACCAAAGCCATCGTCATAAAGAGGAATGGTTCTTTCTATCAGATGTTCGGAGGGAAGAGTCATTCTCTCTGGACCTGCCACCTCCTCGCTCATCAGTGCTTTTTAACAGATTAGCAAATAAGGAGAGATTTGAAAGGGTCACAGCAACCACACTATCGAAAAATTGGACTGTAAATTGGGTGGTCTTGTTTAAGGGTTCAGTTCTTCACTCATAGCCTCAGACAAGAATGGCAAAAAGGTGATTAGAGAAATGGAAAGGGAAGACTCCGGAAGAGAAATCTCGAGGAAGAACAAATTCCACAGAACCTGAAGGTCAATTAATGCAAGAAAAGGCTGGAAGAAAGGGCACCACGGCTAAGAAAGGAGGGAAGGAAGTGGGAAAGAAAAAGAGAAACTCAGAATTTTCAGAATCACTAGACTCTGGCTGGAACTTGATGGAACACAGGCATCTCCTTGTTGTTGATCTGCAGGGCCCCTGCTGTCGGGCTGCAGTGTCCCCTGATGTTGGAGGCCAGCGACAGATTGAATGTCACCAGCTGGATGCTGCCCAGCACCCGGCAGACATGGATGCTGGGGTAGCCCGAGCGCAGAGGAGACCTAAATACAGGAGCAGATGGCCGAGGTGCATTTAGTGCCTGTAATATATTCAGTCCCTCTGAGATGCGCCCCTGGGAGACATTCTTTTTCCTCTTTCTCAATTGGTAAAGCAAAGCATTTTAATATTACCTAATTATCCCCACCCACATAGTGTATTTTTTATAAAGGCAGCGTGAAGGACGAACTGGGCAAGATTTAGCCCAGGTGCTGCTGGGGCAGCAGGGCTCTTGGGCAGCCCCCATCCCTCCTTCTATGTGGAGGCTGGGGGAGTCATCCGCAGGGAGCAGCAGCCTCCGAGCCTCATGCCTGCCTTCCATAAACACTGTAAAGACTGATATGATCATGTTGGCAAACTGTTCTGCGCTCCTGAGAGCATGAGAGTTACAAGGATGTGATTTTATTATTCATAACACGGCCTGTGCTGACTGCCGGAGAACTCAGATGCAAGGTGCCTGCGGGTTGTAATTTCACCCTCCTCCTTCTCCCTCCTTCTGTGTTGGGAACAGGCAGGTTCCTCTATTTGGAAAATCAGTTTCTTTTTCACCAGCACCTCCAGGACATCAGAGGAGGAGGATGGAGCAGAGAAAGTTGGGTAGCAGCAGGTCTACTGCCCCGGTGAGGTTTGCCCAAACGGGACAGTTCGCCCAGTGAGGAGGAAACCAGACTGACAATGAACCTGGTCTCTACTAAGTCGGGGTTCTCTCTAAGCAAGGGGGGAGGCTAAGCGAAAACAATCAATAGCAAGAGAAACAAGATGAAAGCATGCTCGGGTTTCAACCCCATGGGGAAATAACTGGGAGAATGAAACTTTATTAAGGCTGTTGTGCGAGCCCTACCCATTCCTTTGAGGAATCTCCGCTTTAAACATTCCAGTCCGTTTTGGAGAGCGGAGGCCATCGTAGAGCAGATTGATCTTGCACTAAATAGACATTTAGTTCGATATAAGATGTGCAACAAGAGATGGATTTTCTTGAGGAAGTGCATGAGGGGGTAGTGCCTCCCACCTGCACCCCCCAGACGGGTCCAAGGCTCACTGCACTGCTTCCAAGATTGAGAAGAGACGAGAATATTATCCGCAGTGGAATAGGGACCCACCAGAAAAAAGGAAGAACAGTCACAAGTGACTTGGAGAAATGATGCAAGGAAGGGATTTTTTTCCCCTGTATGTTGTGCTTAAATCAACCACAAACCAGTGACTGCAACTACTTGGTACTAATCCCAGGGCAAGAAAAAAAAGTGTTTTCTGGTCTGTCTCCTCTCTGTCTCACTCTTTAACAAGCTTTGGACAGCTGCGAGCCCCTGCCTCTTGCTCTGACACTTTATTGCGAAGCTCTAAAAATTATCAGAGATGCATCAGATTCAAGGTGATGCGATTCAGCAGGCATTTATTGTTACTTATTTGACTGAGTGTCTGCTACAGGCCCAATGCTTTCCTGAGCACTGTGAGGTTCAGAAAAGAAAAATACTCTGCCCCTGTCCTGAAGGAGCTTACAGACTCACAAACATGCGTGAAGATATTAGAGACTACATTACAAGATAATAGTAATCCAGTGCCGAAATGCACGGGACATAGGCAACCCTGAAGCTAGCAAGGCTCCCTTGGTGCCCTCCCACCCCCTGTCATGGTCCCAGGGATCCCACTGGGCCCCGAGCTCACCCAGTTGAAGGGATGGGCCCACCTCCATTCTTTTTTTAAGTGGAGGTACTGGGGATTGAACCCAGGACCTTGTGCATGCCAAGCATGGGCTCCACCACGGAGCTGTATCTTCACCCCACCAATTCCATTCTTAACACCTGGACTTGAGATAGGAATGTGTACACAGCCTGCATTTGAGGGGAGCCTGAAGGAGAGTAAAAAGAAGGTGATTTGGAAGCAGCGAAAGCCCCAAATCTGTTAAAACTCTATCACCCTTGAAAGTCACTTTTTAGGTAAAGAGGCAGAAGCCCTTAAATGCTTGTGCCCGGTGTACCAGCTATGCAGGTTCTCACTGACCAAGAAACAGCCAGTAGCACCCATCAGCCACCTCCAGCAAGGCTGCACAGGGGCAGGGCGCGGAGACTGTGAGGAATACGAAGATCAACTGAACAATGAAGCCCTCGCACAGGACTAGGTACAACAAGAAGCAAGAACTATGGAGCAGATAGGGAGGGATACCATACCCAGCCTCCCGCTGCTCTGACGCTTTTATTCCTACTGCTGCTTGCCCCGCCCAGATCTGACTTGCTGCCCTGCTGAGTCTCCCCTGACCTCTAGGGCCTGACCCGCTGCTTGCCAGGTCCTGGAAAGTGCTCCAGGTCACAGAGCAGGGACATTCAGTCCTGTAAAAACAATGCTTCCGAGTCCATCTAGGCACAAAAGTTGAATCGCACATACGCGGCACTGAGAAGGTGAGGAAGACAGTGCCAACAAAGATGTGGAGGCTCTCAGTGGACCACACACAGCACGGGAGTCAGCTTGGCCTGTGCCATGATTTTAAGAGAAGTTAATGAGCTCCAGGTGAGCGTCTGTGGGCGTCTATGGTGCCCGGAGGAAGATTCTGTAATGCATCCCCAGACTCAGCCCTTCTCACCTCACAAATGCATGTCCCTGGTCTCAGGGGACAGGTGATGGGAAGTGATGGATGGACTGGATGAGGCTGCATTTCTGACAATTGAAAGTGGCAAGAGGGACAACCCTCGGCTCTCAGCTAAAGCATGCAGTTGGAGCATGGGTTCCCCTGGGGCTTCTCAAGTCACTTTGAGCTCTCCCCTCAGCTCCTGCCCTAACAGCGTGGAAGAGGAGAAAGGCGGGTCCCTTCATGTCCCGCCCACTTCCCCTCCTCCAGCCGCCATCGCTAGAGTTAAGTAATTCACCCAGCCCGGGTGACCCCTGGTGGGGCTTTTTAGCAAACAGGCCACTTCTGATGAAAGCAGCCCAAACAGCTGAGCAATTAGGAAGTGCTGGCCATCACCAACGATGTGTGGGCCCTGCAGGAAATGGCGGGGGTGATAAATACTCAGCAGCCACGCCGCACACCCTCAATGCAGCAGCGGTCTTTAAAGAGGACGCTTACTTCTAAACGGGTCCTTCTCGCAGTAGGCACCCAGCTACCCTCCGCCACGACGCTGGTCGCCGCTGCTGACACGGGCTGGCGGCCGCGCCGAGCCCAGGGGCCGCAGGGTGACTCGGAGTCTCGGGGCCTGGGGGCCTACGGAGTCACCCGGGGCTTTGAAAACTCCAGGCCAGTTAAACCAGAACCTCTAGGGGGTGGACCTGGGAAGTTCGGATTACATTTTTTTTTAACTTTTATTTGGAAGTAATTTCCAGCTCACTGAAAAGGTGCAAGACTAAGGCTGTGAAGATGCCCACGGGCCCCTTACACCTACTGCGAACATTTTCACCTTTTGCTTTGTCATGTCTCTTTCTCTACACACGCACATTCTCACACACACACATTTGCATACACACACACAGTATTTTTTAAAAATTGTTTTCTGAACCATTTGAAAATGAGCTCCATCATGGCCCTTTTTCCCAGGAAGCGGCCGTCCCCGCATGGCCACAGTACAACTTCAACAGTAAAAAATAGCACAGGGGCACGGTGCTTTTGGAACCAGGCTGCTTTTCCCTCGCAGGGGGAGGTCCCCGTGCAGCCAGCTGAGAGCCCTGGGGCGTCTGCAGCTCAGCTGGGACTGGTTCTCGGTGCAGGAAGCCGAGGAGCGGCTGCCCCAGACTAGGACTTCTGAACTCGGATTTACTTATTTTGTCGTATTTGAAGGGTGTTTATTTAATGACCAGGGAAAGACTATTAAGGAAATGCTCCTCATTAGTAGACTGGTTAAATAATTTGTTTTTCTTTTCCAATCCTCGTATCTTTGTTTTTTCACTCAGATTTATTAACAGAGCACACTGGTCACTGCACAACTGGGTCACAGAGGAAACCTGGGTGTGGGGGTCGCTCTGGAAAGCACTGGCCACACCCTTTTCCCTTCCATCTCACCGCTCACTCCATTCCCTCCTGAGGGACTTCTCTCGTGACCCAGCTTGCTTCATAACTAGTGGGTGATTTATTAACAATTTAATGGCACGACAGCCTCTGGAGAAATGACCCTGAGCTTTGTCCAGGCTGCTTCGGACTTTTATAACTAAAATGATCTCTCTCTTTTCTGGTAATTCACTCCCACAGCCTTTGAAGAGGAGTGTGGTAGTTGATTTTCCGTGTCAACTTGACTAGGCCCTGGGGTGCCCAGATACTTGGTCAAACCTTATTCGAGGTGTGTCTGGGAGAGGGTTTCTGGGTGAGATTAACATTTGTATATGCAGGCTGAGTAAAGCAGAGGCCTTCCACAGTCGTCCACTGGTTCTGGCCTGAGCAGGCAGGACTCGCTCTCTCTGCCTGATTGTCCTCCAGCTGGGACACTGGTTTTCTTTTGCCTTCAGACTTGACCTTGGACCAGAAGGACACACCAGCTCTCCTGGGTCTCCAGCCTGCAGACTGCAGATCTTGGGACTTAGCCTCTGCCATCTCATGAGCCAGTTCCTTGTGTCCAGACTCATATGAGGAACCAGCTAGATTTTTCCAGAAAGGAAAGTAATAGGACAGAGAAAGTTGAAGAGGGCATTTCCAACCTGGAAGGCGGTAGTTGAGTACTCAGAGATGGGGAAGGAGGTTGATGGGCTGCTGGGTGTTCAGGGAACAGACCCCCTCACATGTGTCCACTCTGAGATTGTACATCCTCAGGCAGAGTGGCTGGAAAGAGCTGGATGCAAAAAGCTGGGGTCCACAGGTCCAGTGGAGTGTGATGTGGTCCAGGGTGGGAGGAACTGCTGGACGGGCAGACAGTCTTTGAAAGACCACTCTGAACTGGCTGGAAGCTGGGCAGGTGAGTACCTCCATGCCAGGCAGGCAATGCAGGACCAGCTCCACAGGTAGCCTAGGTGTCATCCAAGAGAAGGGGCAGCACAAGTCACCCTTAAAACCCAGGCACCTTATATGCCCTTGGGAAGGGAAGAAGATCAGAGAATGAAACTGGATTTCCAGCCATGTTAGTCAGAGGAAACTACAGAGCAATTGACATCTGGCAAATGCATAAAGGGCCTGAATCCATCTCTTAGTCCCAGTACTTCCTTGGGATATATATTTCTTGCACAGAAAAGTGTCTCTTCCTCATCACATCCCTTTAGATATCTGAAGAAGATCAGGAAAGTTTCATGGACTGGTTCCTGGGGGAGGTGGGAGGGAAGCTCTAAATCATCTGAAATTGATTGCATTTGCAAATGTGCATTTTCCTGAGGGAGGGGGACCCATAAACCCGATCCGATCCTCACAAGAGGTTGGACCTAAAATACTGCATGCCACTATGGCAGAATGGAAAGCTCCTTCAGGGCAAATTGCCTGCTTTCTCATCCACCTGCCCTGAATTGGTGACTCATTCATTCATTCAGTAAGTATTTTTGGAAGCCCTCCCGTACCTCAAGTCTTGTAGCTCCAAGTGGAACAGTCTGCACAGAGTGGCTCTTAACCTCTAGTCTTTGCCCTTCCAGTTGTGTGTCAGACTGTGCTTTTTAATCACAGCTCCCTTCGCTGCTCTCTCTCCATCTTAAAGTCTCAAATGGCTCTCACCGCCAGCCCAGCGCCAGAGCAGCCAAGCAACCTGAGCTCCGGGAAATTGAAGTTTTCCACTTTCTCTCATCCTGCTCCACCTCCACCCTGAGAATGCCTGGAGGCTTCTTCTCAGAAAATACCCTGGTAAGGTATTAGCAGAGCTTCCTCCTACGAGGACTATTTGCAGTTTTATTGGGCTCTCGGGAAGAATGGAGAGTCTTTACCAGTTGAGGAATGCATCTCTCTGGGCCACATTGAGGCCCCGTGAAATGCGGGTGGAGGAATAGATTTGGGGCGAGATCAGGCTTCCCTGGAGCCCCATGTCCGACCGCCTGGGCAGTGTCCCTCTCAGCAGGTTGGCACTGCCTCCAGGGGCCCCTGCATCTCATTTGTCCATCCACGTCGGCTGTTCCACATCCCTCACTGCCCACCAAGCACTCTCCTTCCCACGCTTTTGCCCACGCTGTTCATCCCTGCTGGAATGTCTTCTTTCCACTCTGAGCCCACACAAAGCTTCTCATCCCGATTTCAAACCCTCGCTCAAGTTCCACCTCCTCAGGGTCCTTGTGAAACGGCCAGGTCTCTGGCCACAGGGCATGTGTCTTTCGCTTCTACAGCATCCTATATCCTCTAGCACTTTCACAGCATCTCTTTTGCATGCAGTTACTTATTCTTCTTGAATTCTCTAATTGCTTTAAACAGAAGAGTCTTACCTCCCCTAATGGAATGATTAACTCTGGGGGCTAATTTTTTCTTTCATAATTGAGATTTCATCATTTTTTTGGTTTGGTGATCAGTATAAAGACATTGTGAACAAAACACACATAATTCATAATGTGAGTACTAAACCCAGAAGCCACAGAGTTTTAACACTTTTCCAGACAATTATCCCAGTTACTTTCCAGCTTAAATTTGGAGGAAATTTTTTCTTAAAAAGAGCCATTAACCACCAGTATTTACAAATGCTGACAAGCTGTTTGCTCTAAGGTCCCACTAATTCACAACTTAATATCATGCATATCACATACTGACAAGTCTCCAATTTGTCACAAAAAACTGATACAGCTATTAGGAAGAAAATTATGCGACCTCTACAAAAGATATTACAGGTAGTAATGGCTGGAAGAGCCAAGATCTGGGAGCAGTTTTCTTCAAAAAGCAATTGTACTAAAAAAGAGCTTGAATATAGAAGATAAATAATTGAAAATGCAAGATTGAGATTCCAAATTACCATTCAGTTTTGCTTCATATTATAGATTTAAAAAACTGCCCTGACCCCACTGGTTTGCAGAACATTAGGCTGATACATGAAACTGTCAAAGCCTCCTGCAACTCAGTAGCCTGCTATGTTTCAGCTGATCAGAAAAACCACCACCCAGGATACGATTTCACCTCTTGAAAAGCTTTCCCACTGAGCCAAACAGGAAAACACACGAGGCGAAGTACGTGACGGTTAGCTTTGTGTGTCAGGTGGCTAGGCCACAGTATGCAATTACAAAGTCAAACACTAATCTAGGTGCTGCTGTCAAGGTATTTTGTAGATACGGTTATTATCTATAATTAGTTATCTTTAAGCGAAGTTGATAGTATGGGTGGTACCTCATCCAATCAGTTGATGGCCTTAAGGGCAAAAATAGGTTTCCTGGAGATGAAGAGATTCTGTCTCAAGACTGCCGCATTAGCTCCTGCCTGAGTTTCCAGCCTGCTGGACTGCCTTACACATTTCAGGCGTTCCAGTCCCCACAATTGTGCGAGTCAATTTCTTAAAATACATTTCTTAGCTATAAGAAACTCTCCTAGAACTCTGATAATACACAGGAGGATTTATTCCTTCTTAGAACTACCAAAAAAATCTGCATTTACAAAAGTTACTAAAAATATTCCCCTAGATCATACAAGAAGAGATTATACAAATGGCATATTTAAGCCCTAATATATCAATGATTACATTAAATGTAAGTGGTCTGGGGTGGGGAGGGTATAGCTCAAGTAGTAGAGCACATGCTTAGCATGCATGAGGTCCTGGGTTCTATCCCCAGTACCTCCATTAAAAAAAATTAAATAAATACAAGTGGTCTAGATTACAAATTAAAAGACAGAAATCAGCAGAGTGGATTAAAAAAACATGATCTAGCATACACTATCTATAATAAATTTCTTCAAACATAATAATATAGGCAGATTAAAGTTAAAGAACAGAAAAAAATTTATTATGCAAATAATCAAAAGGAAACAGAAATGGCTATACTAATATCAGATGAAGTAGACTTCAGAGAAAAGAAAATTATCAGAAACAGAGAAAAATATTATATAATGATAAGGATCAATCCACCAAGAAAACATAGCAATCTTCAATATGCATGAACCAAAAAAGGAGCTGCAAAACATATGAAGCAATCAGTGACAGAAATGAATGGAGAAATGGATAAATCCCCAATTACAGCTGGAGACTTCAACACCTGTCTTGCAATAGTTGACAGAACAGGAAGGTAGAAAATGAGCAGGGATATGGAGGAACTGACGCCACCCACTATCAGCAGAACACACGTTTGTTGCAAGTGCTCACCAAGTACACACTGAGACAGATAATATCCCAGGTCATAAAACAAACCTCAGCAAATGCGAAAAATGAAATCATACAGCGTGTGTTCTCTGACCAAAATGGACTCAAATTGGAAGTCAGTATCAAGAAGATGACAGGGAAACCACTAGACTCTTGGAAGTTAGACAACATGCTTCCGAATAATCCACAAGTCACAGGATATTTAGCAAAAAGATAATCACATCGATCAATGAAACCAGACAGACAGCCCGTAGGCAGAGACACGCAAATAACTGATTTCTCACAAAGGTGCACAAGCAACTCAATGCAGGAAAGACTTTCAATAAATGGTGCTGGAGCAATTGGAAAACTGCAGGTAAATAAACAAACAAGACAGTGGCCAGGCCTTGGCATTCTTTCTTAAACTCCCCTGGGGCCTTTAACATGTGTGGGGTTGTGACCGAGCCTGGCCACCTCGGCCGCCACCTGCATGGATGTGGTATCTGCTTCCGGTCTGCAGACTCCGGCAGGCCCCGGCTCTGGGCCCGACTCAGTCTCTGTCGGGCATGGTTTTCCGAGTCCTAGGCTTAGCTTTAAACAGCCCCACTCTGGTCGGCCTTGAACTCTGAACTGGATTCTAGCTTGGCCTTATGACGTCCTTTTGCCGAGTATATCCCAGTGACCAGAGCTTTACCTCGGTTCCCTCAGCCCCATTTCTTGGTTCTCCAAGGGTCCCCCTCCTGCTCTCCCTGTGGTGTGGCGGGCTGTCTCACCAGCTGTCAAGGCCCTTGGACGCCAGCTGTCTTCCTGCCAGTCCACTCCCAGACGCAGCCTCCTGGCTCCCCAAGCTGTTTTCCGCCTTGCTTTCCCCGGCAGACCCTCCTCACACCACCTGTCACGGCTTCCCTGGACGTGCTCTCTGCCCTCCCTCGGCCCAGGTGCTGTCCACGGCCTGCCAATGAGAGGCCCTCCAGAACACCTGCCCTCCCGTGCACCCTCACGGCACTGTGCGTGCTCATTGCCAGAACTTGCCGCACATTTTAGTGTTGAACTGTCCACTTTATGCGCTAGATTAAATTCCATGAGGGTAAGAGCTGTTCATTGCTATATGCCCAACACCTGTTCAGCTTACTGACACGCTTACCTGGGGCATCCTCTCCTGGGTGGTCTTCATGGACCTAGAAGGTGCTCAAATGGTCTGCGTTTCTCACCGACAAGGTGAAGCGTCTTTGAAGAAACTTCAGTGAGCCTTCAGGTCCTCCTGAACCACAGTCTGGGGCTTTGTCAAAAAACACTCAGACAGATTAGACCGTCAATTAGAGAAGGCGAGTGGGGAGCTTGGCCTTTTCCTCAATTCTCTTTGAATAAGTTCAGTGTTCACACTGGTTCTCAACCCACACACCTCTTAATCTACTTTAATTTCTGTTTTGGAAAGAGGACAGGGGGAGCTTTTGTAAAACACTTTAAGAAACAAGCATGAATGGGCCCTGAGGGCACAGTCCGTGGGGCGCCGCTGAGCGGGTTCATGCTGTGCCTGGGAGGGGCGCACACTCTCTGAGAGCAGAGCTGCCAGGTCCTCAAAGACACTGAGACACCGGGATCACAGCCTCAGAAGGGACGGGGCTGACCCTGAGTCCGCGTCAGATGTCACCGAGTGCATCGACCAACCCCTTTCCAATATGAAATAGTCTTTATGCGTGAATTTAAGGAGCCAGCCCCTAACCTGCATTGCGTCTGGTGAAGGGACACCCCAGACGAGGTTCCACATTACCAGTCAGGGTCATTCAAGCACCCTGCCATCCACCCAGGAAGCAGAAACTCCAGCCTCAGAGCGTAGGAAACATTCTCATGAAGCACAAGGCAGTGTCTTCCAGCTTCATACCGTGGCCTGCGCTTGTCAATTTTCACTACTGTTTCTGTCTTTGGCACCTGAGTTTCAAAAGGCACAGTTCAGGTGGAGCTCAGTGGAGCTCATCATGGATTAGAAAAGGGCTCCATTCAAGGCGATGTGCAATTTTTAGCATCGTGGATGCCCCCTGGGAAGCAGCAGCACTGCCAATGGTCTTGCTAATTGGGCTGTTTTATGAGCAGAAGCGGGCACTGGACGGAGGCCGGGAGCTGCTGCTCCCACTTGTCTGCAGTCTGGAGGGTGAATGGAGTTGGAGCGCTCTGAAGGCCAAGTTCTGCCCATCCAGCCAGACTGGGGTGGGGGTGGCTCACATATGTGAAGGCTTTGAAATGAAGATTGGATCTCTGGGAGACAGATGCTGCTCGCCTTGCCTAATTATCCGTTTTGGAAGAGAATGCAGCATCTTCGGTCCTGGAGGAGTTTCCAGGTTGAGGGAATGCTGCCCGCCACCCCCGGGCACGCACAGGCACCCCTAGAACCAGCAGCTGAAGCAGCACGGGCCTAGCAGTCTACCTGGCTAAAATCACAGAGATGGATGTGCTCTTAAGCCATAAACTGGTGTCACATTCGCAGGTTTCCATGGCAACCTTTCACACACAAAGAAGGACATTTGTAAATACGCATTTTGCAAGCCTCCTTTTTTGATTTAAAGTATCAGCCTTTGAGAACAATTTGCTTTGCCAGCTGCGGCTGCTGTGGGAAAAGTGAGGGCAGGGAGACATCTTACTTGCCCCTGTTCCCTCTCTGTCCTTTACTTCTGGGCAGAATCCAGTGGCAAATGCACACTGAGCTCCCTTCACTGGCCAGGGTCCTGTGAGGAGCTGGGGACGCAGAAGGAGGGAGGGTGCACCCCGCCAGGAGGTCCCTGGGCACCCAGCATGTCCCCCACCTGGTCACGGAGGTGTCTGAGCCACGGAGTAAACTGTCTTGGCTGTTTCCTCACCAGGGGAATATTAGACTCAGAGTGAGGATGACCATTGACCCAGGATCCAGCACTTGTAAAAGTGAATAAAATGGAGAGTTAGTTTCAAAACCCGTCTCTCCCTCTGTCTCTGACCCTTTCTGTCTTTCTCTTTCTCTCTCTTCTCTGGAGTCCTTGGTGTCTGGGGACAAATGTGTTTCCTTTGCACTTCTGGTCCAGGGACTCAATGTCAGGGGACAGGGAACGCTCTGATGACCACAGCCTGTGTTCCAGCTGGTTTGCACCTTAAACTGTCGCTCAGACTTTTGGGGAAAATTTCCAGTGCAAACCTCCTCTCCATTCGGCCATGCCCGCCCTTTCTGGGCACTGCCTTTGGATACAGTCATTTCTGCGTGGCTTCTGTCTGAAACTTCACAAAATTACTCCCTTAGATTCGCCCAAAATACTATTTCTGGTTCTGAAATAGCATCTTACAATCTCATCGGCATTTTTTTTTCCTTTCCTGGGCTGTAAATTCTCCAAAAGCCACAGCCTCATGAGTGTGACAGCATCCTCAGATCTCACCAATGCCTCCCACCCGCTCCCCGACCCTGTGGCCCCGTTTTGCCGACGAGCCACTAGAGCCAGAGGCAGAGAGCCATCCTCAGGTCACCCCGAGGTGTCTCACATTCAAAGCCAACCTCAGGTCAGGTGAGAGGCTGGTCCTCACAGCTGTGGGGTCTTCTCCGTGTTCCCATCTCCGGCCCATCCTAGATCCAGGTCCCCACGGACCCTCCCCTCCTCGGAAGAGGTGGTCAGGGAAAGGGAAGGAGGGGAAATCGCTTTCCAGTTAAGGCGCCCGGGGAAGGTGAACTGTGTCAGTGCTTTGGTCTGGTCCACCCCACATCTTTCCCACAAGCCCCCAGGGAGTGGTGTGGAAAAAGTCTCTCGCCCACACTAAAGCCCCAAGGGTCAGGCTGCCGCCTCCCGCAGCTGTTTTTATTGGTGAGGCTTTTCTGAGCCTGGCATTTTACTCAGGGTTAATCAGAGCGAGCGAACGCAGCTGCATGCCCGGTGCTGTCTCAGCCGCCGTGGGCAAAGCCAGGGGAGCCTGGTGGGGCCGGGGCAGGGACCCGGGGACAGCTGGGACTTGAGGCCTCCCGGCCCTGCAGGCTGGGGAGAAGCCTCCCGCGGTGCTTGTGAAGTGCTGCCTCCTACACTTGGACTCACCAACCTTCCCTCCCGGTGCCGTTGCTCTGTGCGTTCAGAAGAGTGTGGTGAGGTAGAACCCAGGTGAAAAACTGGGGATCAGAGAGGTTGCATCCAAACCGAAACAAACCCGAGCTCTCTGGCCTACCACCCAGGACCGATTGGGTCCCGTGTGGAAGGATCCAGTACCACCGCATTGCCCCACAGGATGCCGTGGAGACTGACTCTGGGCTGGGCAAGGGCTCTGGGTGAGTTTTGATGCAGCTGGAACCAGGTTTAGTCAAAATTCACAGAACTGAAGTTTGAGATACAGCCTTTGTTATTTCCCCAAGATGGACTATTGTTATGTCTCAATAGACCCACAATATGTACTTGGCTTTGACAGAAAAAGAATTGCTTAAACTACAAGGACATAAGAAACGATTTTCTGTTAGAGGGAGACAGAGGCATCTCGGGCCCAAGGATGGATTCCCATGTGTACCTGGTGATTCCATGTGCCCCTCTCCATGTGCTGGTCCATCCATGCAGGCTCCCGAAGAAATCTGAATTACACTGAGGTAGTTAATATCCTAATGCCGGCTGCTCCTATTTCCTCGTGTTTTGATCGGAGCGTTTCAGGGCATCCCTGTTTGTGGGAGAATTTGTTTAGTTCTCTCTCTCTCTCACCCCTACCCCTGGACAATTTCATCAGTTTAATGAAGGAAAAAAGCCAAACCACACAAGCCCTTGCTACATCCGTCCCTACTAAAAAAAATAGTTTCCTTGGATTTTTATTTTAAACCATTTATCCAGTTGTCACTTTACTGCACATTAGAATCACCTGGGAACTTAAAATAATCTCGGCACCCTGGGCACCACACTCAGACATCACTATTTTTTTTAAAATTCTTCAGATGACGCCAAAGTGCCACCGAGTTGATGACCAGTGACCTGAACTAGTGCTCTTGCAGGCTTTAATGTGCATGTGAGTCACTCTGGGACCCTGGTAAAATGGAAACTTTATCCAAGAAGTCTAGGGTGGGGCTCGAGCCCACGGTTCTAATGAGCTCCCACGAGACGCCAGTGGGGCTGGTCCGTAGACCATACCTTGAAAAGATGTAGCCAAGGTGTATTTCTTCCTCCCTGATGCCAAGTGATCTGTGGAGAAACAGAAAATATTGAAGGGAGCCGAGGCCAAATGAGCATGGGAAAGCGAGAAAGGTCCTTTGATTGTAGCACATCCCACTGATTGTTAAGAAACAATTTCTAGGCTAGAAAGAGGGTTGACAGCTATGGTTTAGGGGAGGATCTGGAATTCCATAATGTAGAATGTTCCAGACCAAATGGACCTGGTAGATCCTGGGGTCCAGTGATCCCCAATCTTGCCTGATTATAAGAATCACCCAGGAACTTTCTAAAAAGTCATGTATTCCCCAAGCTCCACCCAAATAGTCCACAGATTTTAAAATAGCCTATTTTAGTTCAGACAGATTTGGGGGCCACTGATCTGGTCCACCCCAGCCCCTTCTCCTGCCCCCTCACGCATACACATTTATGGAAGAAAAAGCCCCAGGCATGGGCTTCTCTGTGACAAACTGGCATTTTCCAGCTGTGAGGACTGAGTGAACCAGGGAAAAAAACCTACGTGAGTGACCGGCAGACCCCCTTCCAGGTCACAGCATTGGGGAAGTCGGTTTCTGGCTAATAAATTCAGGCGAGGTGTTTGCCTTTGCTTTCTGAGCTGACAGGCTAATTTTGCAAGACAGTAAAGACAACAGCCAGGCATATGGAGAGCTAGTAAAAAGGAAGGCTTGGCCTGGCCTGGGCAGATTTTGTTCTTCTCCAGAACATCATGCCGCGCACGCAGGAGAGGGCGGTGATGCCTCCCCTGGGCTGCCCACCCCCTCTAGTGTAGCTGGGTGCTGCCCATGGTCCTGGCATCCTCATGTCCTTTCTAAGACAGAGGGTGAAGGTTTGAAAAGCCTCAGGACGACTCACAGCCACAGTCCTAACCTATGAGTAGAAGCACCTCCACCTGCTCCTCTGGTGCTTCCGGCAGCCCCCTAGTCCTCCCAGCCCCCTGTCTTGTCAGGATGTTCCATCTCTACCTGCCTGCGTTGCATCTGGCTCTGCTCGCAATGAACATATGAGGGAGACTGGCTACTTGTGGTCTGTCTGATACTCAGCACCCAGACCTGGTGCCTGCGTGCCTCCTGCCCTGCCCAAGAGCCACTGAAAACACTGCCTGAGTAGGACTTATAGATGGGGCCATGACTATTCCTATGATTCTTCTAAATCAATAGACTCGTCCCTCTATGAGTTTGATTTTTCTGTTAAATTAGGCATAAATATTCAATTTTACGTCTTCATCCACATTCACTCATTCATCCATACATTTATTTCCTGAGCACATACCGTGCATCAGTAAACACCATATTTGTGTATTTTAATGCCATGATCCTGTGGGTAGGGGTGATTGCTGCATTTTACGTATAAAGAATCTGAACTTTAGAGATTCTGAGCCATTCGTGCAAGGTCACCCAGCTAGAAAGCCTTCTAACTGAGGTTTGAACCCAGCTCTTTCTGTCTCCAAAATACCTTCTCTTTTCGCCAAATTTGCCTCCCAAATGGCAGTCTCTCTCCTTTTAGAGACAAAATAAAGCTAATTGTCATTTTTTTAATTAAAGATATTTTTTAATTGCAAAGAGAAAGCCAAAAGACATATACCAACTGGAACTGGTTTTACCACATAACAACTTAATATTCATAATTGACTAGTAGACCCGTAAATCAATAAGCTAAAATTCAGACATCTTATTTCCTCCGAGAGGCTCCCACTAACATTTCATAGAGCCCTGTGTTCCTCCTCCTCCGCACAGACCTGCATTGTCGGCAGCATAACAAAGGCTTGTTCTGCGCAGGCACCATGCTGGGCACCACCAATTCCAGGAAGGACGGAAGATCAGGATGACAAGAGTTTATCTGCATCACATCCCTTTTGGAAGTACTTATACTCCCAGACTGTGGCCTCTCTCTTTAAAATAAGCTTTCTATCTTGCAACAGAGAAGTTGCAAAGATAGTACAGAGTTCTCACCTCATTTCCCCTAATGTTAATAGCTGCATAATCGTGGCTAATTATTATGTCGGGTAATTTTAAAAGTGAGTATTTTCTCTTTGCCTTGGAGTGTGGATAACCACTGGTCATGTGTTCACAAGGCACAAGTCTTGGGAGTCAAAGCTTTGGTCGTGTTGATCCCTCTGGGTCTGAATTCTCAGGGCGCTGGGCGGGGTTCGGGGTGGATAATGGGATGAACTTCCAGGGTTTCTTGGGAGGCAGAAATGAAGCCATAACCACGAAAGCCCCCAGGGTGGTGCCTGGCACACTGGTTGAATATGAGCCTTGTCATCTGCCTTGAAACACCAGCTCTCACCACGCTGTGTGGTTCCCTGTTTTGACTGTGTCTCTTCCTGGCACCCCTGCGCTGTACCCTAACTTGTGTTTACTTAATATATTCTGAATATCAGTCTCCCTCCTGCTTCCTTCCCTTGTCCTTTCCCCATAAATCCTGTTTGACAAATTCAGGCCAAGGGCAGTTGCTCTCAACAGAGAGATTGTTTCGTCTTCCTGAGTGCATCTTTCAAAGTCGCCGGCCGAGCCAGGTGGTCCCAGCCAAGCCAGGGAACAGCACCGACGCACGGCCCGTGCATCCTGAATGCTCAAGCAGCGGAGGGGAAGGACAGAACCTGAATGGACTGCCAAGGTGGCCCAGAGTTGAAAACATTTCCGAGTCGGTCATGTTCATGGTGGCGAGGGGAGGGTGGGGACAGAGAGGGCTGAGGAGGGGATTGAAGGAGAGAAAACACATAATTAGCAAATGTGGGCTCTGGACACTTCCCTCCCCTTCCTGATTTCTTTTATGTCCCCTGAGCTGGATGCCAAGCTGGCACACGTGTTTTCAGAAATGAATGGGATACTTGAAGGCTTCTGAATTAAAATGACACTCTTCAAGTGCACACTTGGTGGTGGAGGAGCTGCCCGTGTCTGCTCTCACACAGATGCCCTCTGAACAAGGAGCCCCCTTTGGGCACATCTCACCTCGCCCACGACATCTTGGAAGCCAGCAGATGCCCAAAGGGAACACGGCTTGGGACCACCTGTATAATGAGTCTTCTCTTTAAGGCATCCTTTCTTGTTTATACCAGTCCATTAAGAAGATTCCACTCTAAATGAGCAGTTGCTTAAAGCCAATGGAAAACAACTGTCTATATGCCTTAATTAGCACAAGAGAACTTGAAATAAAAAAGTTACATGTGTTATTTTTTCCTTTTTTTTTTTTTTTTTAAGTGAACAGGGTTGTCCTTCAATGCCCGTCTTTCCTGGCGTGCGCAGCTTTTTAACTGGACCACTCCCTGCGTGTTGGGTCTTTGGCAGCAGGACCGTGCGGGGGGAGGAAGTGCAGGCTGTCTCCTCCTCAGCCGGGCAGGAGCGGACGGCCAGGAGCCGAAGGTAGGAGAGAGATCTTTCTGAAGTGGGACAAACGAGACAGAAAAACTGTCGAACTCCTACCGGCAGCAGCCGTTCACGTTGGGTGGGATGTGGAAGGAGTCATGTGCAGCCAGCTTTGGAAGGGAACGAGGGGCAAAAGGTACACACACCAGGATTCTGAAGAGAATCATGGCTACTCTTAAAAATGACCATGGATGGAAGGTTCTAGAGATCTAGATTTTTTTTTTTCACATGGAATGTAGCTTGAGACAAGTCAATGTTTATTGTGACCAAGATGTTTCTATCTGCTACCTGTTGAAATGAGGGTTGACTTACACTCCAAAGTGAGACATAGAAAATACAGACGTTTCTTGGCACCTGGAAGCATCAGTGGGTGGGCAGGGGCCTTGAGTTCTTTCTGTGAGTCGCAGAACCGTGATTTCGGTGCCTGTTTCTTCACTCTTACAGCAGGGACCTCCTGTCTTCGCTGTTTTCTCTTCTTCCCCTTTTATCCTGCACTTCTCTCTCCTTTTTCCCCCTCTCCTCTGCCAGGGCCAGAAGAGGAGAGGGGGAAAGGGAGGGCATGGTCAAGGGCCAAGGGTCAACGGTCAAAAGAAGGACACAGAAGAAAAAGAGAGTTAGGAAGAACAGCTCTGGCCCGGAATTAAGAAAGCTGAGTTTGTGTCTGAGGTCTGACACCAAACAACAACAACAATAATAATTTAAAATAAAAATAGCACTTACTGCTGCCGGGCATTATGTGAAGGACTTTGCGCTTAACCTGCCTGATGGGGTGAGGTGGGTGCGCTGATGGCGCCCGTGCTGCACATGAGACAGCTAGATCTCTCAGTGACCTCCCCAGGTCACGCAGCTCTCAGAGGCTGAGCTGGAATTTGTGATCCGGACACTGCGTCTCCTGCCTCGGGCAACGAACGTCAGTTCCCTCAGCCTCTGTGAAAGGAACCGGCTCTAGTAGATGCTTTAAAAGCTCCTTCCAGGCCTTTCTTCAATCAACGTCAATCCTCCCCTCTCCTTCTACCAGCCCTTTCTTAAGACTTAACACCAGAATGTGGCCGAGGCAAAGGGGGGTGAGCACTTAATATCCAGTACTGTCTCTTATCACCGCTTCCTGCGCGCTTTGAGAGGACCCTTCATGTCTCAAGCAAAGTATTTGGGTTCATCAGGTCCCAAGCAAAGACCTCGTTGGAGATGCCTGTGGGTGCACGCTGCAGCTTCACACGGTGCAAAAGCAACATCGAGGTGCCTGGAAAACCAGCCAAACGTGGATGAACCTTGACATTACACTAAACAAGCCAGACGTGAAAGGACAAATATTACGTGATTCCACTCATCTGAGGTGCCCAGAGAAACTGAATTCATAGAGACAGAGAGGAGGATGATGGTTGCCAGGGCCTGGGGGAGGGGGACTAGGAATGAGTGTTTAATGGGGACAGAGTTGCAGTTTTGCAAGATGAAAACATTCTGGAGGTGAATGGTGTGGTGATGGTCTCAACAGTGTGAATGTTCTTAACACCTCTGAACTGTACACTCAAAAATGGTTAAAATGGTAAATTTTATGTGCTGTGTGGTTTATCCCAATAAAAAAGTTAAAAAACGAATATATCAAAAAGTATTTTATTGTTTCTGATTATATAATATGCATTTGTTAAACAATTATAGAGAATTACAAAAATCAGATTAAACTGACACGATTTTTACCAGCTAGATTTAACTATAATTATGATTCCTATCCAATCTTCCCAACTGCATCTCTCTCCCTATCTCTCTATTACATACACAGAAACTCAAATATTTGAGTTCATACCGTGTAAGCAGTTATTTATTCATTTCTTTTCACTTAACATTATATTCTGAGCATTTTCCAAGCAATTAAAATTTATTTGTAAACATAATTGTAATGGCTGAACGTTAGTTCAGGCATGCTGTAATTTATGTAGTCCTCCCTCTGTTTTTGGACATTTAAATTTTTCCGATTTTGTACTTCATAAATAGCATTAAAGCGATCATTCTGGTGCATTCGTATTTGCCTGCCTCTGATTATTTCCTTGGGATTGGCTCCTAGAAACAGAGTTACTGGGTCAAAGGACAGGTTATATATTTGAAAAGCTGTTTCACTATTTCTGGGTGGGGTGTGTGTGTGTGTCGGGGGGTGTTGTGTGTGTGTAAACTAGTTTCAGAAGCCCTTTCTCTGTCCTTTGTTCATCTGGGGAACCATTTGAAGCCCCTGGGATCTCAACCTTTTTTTTTCTTAATGGAAAACTGCCTTTAGGGAAGATATGCTTGAATGCTAACCATCCCTTAGATCAAACCTAGAGATCTGAGCAAAGGAGGTCTGTTGTGCAAAACTGAAAGAGACAGCATCTGAGGTTTTGTTTGTGTAAAGGCGGCTTGTGTCTCATAGGAAGCTGTGAGGTTAGGGTGAAACCCAGGGGCCCCAACTCAGTCCTGGCTGCTCCCTAAAGCATTTGGTTCACTTCCTGCTTTGAAGGAGGGAGGAAAGTGAAACCTTGCTGGAGCTCCCTTGGCTGCAGGTCCACAAGGCGTTAACTGTAGCCTGAACAATGTAGACCTTTGGGCTCCCCTGCACTGCTTATTCCCAGGTAACACACACAGACCCGCCCTCGTAGGGGAAATAACAAATCGCTGATCCCCAGGCGACTTTTGGTTTCAAAAGAACTTCTTGCATCTTTTCAGCAGGGTCTGCTAACCCTTTTCTCTTTACATTTACCTGACTTCTAAGTAACGGCAGCCAGTCTTCAGAGCTCAGCTCTAATGTGATTTTCACGTGGAAGCTTTGGCGACCCTCTGGAACTAGACCGACACTCAAATGCGCCTTTTTTCATAGTGCTTTTCACAACTTGTAATTAGACTAATTTGGGCGATCATTTGGCTAATGTATCGTTTAATGTTTTCACTCAACAAATATGTTTTAAGTGCCTCTGTGTGTCAGGAACCATGCTATTTGCTAGGATTACAGGGACAAGCAAAACAGATTTGCTTCCTTTCCTTGTGGAGCTTACAGTCCAATGGGAAATGCAGAAAGAAAAATCTGACTGCAATGTTCAGTAAGTGCTAGAGAGGGGATGAAGCTGGTGCCGTGACAGACATGGGTGGAGGAACCCCATCAGAGGTTCAGGTCCCGAAGACCATCCTGAAGACAGAGGAGAGGGAGGAGCCAGCCGTGGGAAGAGCCGGGAAGAAAATGGGGAGCAGCGGGCGTCAGGGGGAGCTGGAGGACCTGAAAGGCACGGGAGGAATGTTGTGTGTCGGGGGAGAGATGGACAGGGCCAGAGTGGGCAGTAGGAGAGAGGCAGGAATGTGTCCACTGGTGCTGGGAACGTGGAGGTTGGTGGTGACCCTAACAGAGTTTCCCAGAATGCAGTTGGTTGAGGAGCAAACGGATGGTGAGGAATTAGAAGGTCTGCGCATAAGAAAAGCAGTTTGGGCTGTGCAGCAGAACAGAGAAATCAGGTGGGCAGGGAGAGATGAGACAAGCCAAGGGAGGAACTGAGGCTGGTTTTCCAGATTTTCTTTCTTTCTTTTTTAAATGGGAGGTAGCAGAGCATGTTTATAAGCTGTGGGATGACTCAGGGGGAGAGAGAGAGAGACTTAACGATGCTCAGAGAGGCAATAAACGGAGAGCTAAGTCCTTGAGAAGATAAGATGGGATGGTGTCCAGAACAGAGATGAATAGATAGGACTTTTATCGGAGGAGAGCCACCTCATCAATTTTTAACTTTATTATGGATAATTTCAAACACATAAAAGTCGAGGGAATAGTATAATGAAACCCCAGACACCCATCACCCCAGCCTCAACTCATAGCCAAGCACGTGTCATCTGTGCCCCCCAATTTATCACTCCTCTCCCAGATTATTTTGAAACAAATCCAAGACACTGCAACTTTTCATCCATAAAGATCTCAGTAGCCTCCCTAAAAATAAGGACTTAAAAAATTACAACAAAATTATTATCACACTTGAAATTAATAATCTGTTAACATCGTCAAATACCCAGTCAGTGTTCAAATTTTCCTGATGGTCTCTTATATGTTTTTAATTTTTACAGATGACTTGTTCAAATCAAAACCAAACAAGGACCTCCCCCGCCAAAAAAAACCAAATAAGCAAAAAAAAAAAAAAAAAACCAAAAACAAAAAAACCCAAAACAAACAAAAAACGTACAAGGCGCACACATTGAATTTGGTTGACATGCTTTTTAAAGTCTCTTTGGGTCTATAGGTTTCCCCTCCCTTTCATTTCCCTTAACATCTGTTAAGAAACTAAGTCTTTCATCCTATAGAATCTCTCACATTCTGGATTTTGCTGATTGCATACCCAAGGTGCGATTTGACGCCTTCTTTTCTCACTTGTAAGTCTCTAAACTGTTAGTTTACGTCTTACATCAAAGGTTTGGTCAGATTAAGGTCTGATTTGGGGGGGGGGCAAGAGCGCTTTGCAGGTGTGGCTGTGCCCCACCTGTTCCGTCACCTGTGACCTCAGGGCCGGCTGTGCTGCGTCTTGCGATGTTAAGGTTGTCAGTGTGTTGGGTGCCGTCCACCTGCTCTACTCAATGTGAGGTTCCTCATCAGCTTTTTGCTTAGGGGGTTTCACAGTTACTGATGGCCACTGCCTAGACCCATTATTTCATTAGGAATTACAAAATAATACTATTCTATCATTTTGTTACGGAGTGACTTATGTCCCCTCCAGAATCATATGTTGAAATCCTAGTCCCCGGTATCTCAGAACAGGACCTTATTTGGAAATAGCATCGTTGCAGATGGAATTAGTTACGATGAGGTCACAGTGGAGGAGAGTGAGCCCCTCCTTCAGTATGACCGGTGTCTTGACAAATAGGGGAAATTTGGATACAGAGACAGAGGAATGCTGTGTGAAGACTGGAGCTACACGGCCACAAGCCAAGGAACTCGCAGAAGCCAGGAGGCAGGCCTGGGGCAGACTCTCTCCCCACCGACACCTTGATCTCGGACTTCTACCTGCCAGACCTGTGAGACCACACACTTCTGTTGATTAAGGCGCTCAGATTGTGGTACTTTGTTAGAGCGGCCCTAGGAAACCAATTTGTGTTCCTTCTGCAGCTTTTGATGGTCATTCTTAAAGAAGGAGAGAGATTTTTCTCCTGTTAAGTATTTGGTTACTCTGAGGTGCAGTTCATATAGGAAGTTGAGGCTGTGTGCTTGGTTTTTTCCTGGAAGTCACTGGTTTTGGAAGAGTGAATGGTTTCCTAGTATCCTCCAAAAATGACCAGTGGAGCTTTATAAATTTAGTAGCATTATAAACTAGAGATTTTAAAATAACTGGTGTGTCTCAATCCATTGTAGCTATTAGTCTTTTTGATGATCAAATTGCCACCTTTTGGCCAGAGATAGTCCCTTCCAGATGACTCCTGAGTCCTTTGGAAGAGTCTGCAACAGTTTGATGGCTTCCTTGCTTTTTGATACAGTAGGATGTCCCAGGTTCATCTTGCTGCAGACTTGCACGCTGCCGTTTCCCTAAGGGCCTCTGGCGCTCTTTGCTGGGAAATGATATTTAGAGACCACAGTCTGTGTGCTGGGAGACTCACTGCTGCCAGGGTGATTGCTGTTTCTAGACCTTTTTAGTGGATAGAGCTAGAGAAACATTTTTAAGAAAACATCATGAGTTTATAATACTTGTTTCTTTTACTCTGAAAATTGTAGCTCTTGGGCATTAACTTTATTCTAATAAATTATTTGGTTTATCAAATATATGTGTCTATATTATAATTTTATTATACATACAGGTAAAATATGGAATAGGCATATTTAATACCTTCAAAATAACGCCAGGCTTATTATTAACAGTAATAGGTTTGGAAACAGTTAAAATTGCTTTGTGACTCTTCTAGGCCTTGGATATATAGGCAGGATGGGGACTTGCTAGCTTAAGGGAGCGCGCAGTGGCCGTGCAAGTCCTTCCCTCCTCATTCCAGCCCATTCGCAGACTCAGAACTGACAGCAACTTCGGGCTCATGGACTAGAGGCCCTTGTCAAGGCTACAGTTCTGACAGCGTGCTGACCTCCATCCAGCCTGTGCTGGGCCATCTCGGAGAACCAGGAGCTCCCCATCGCACAGGACAGGCTCGCTACTCGGGGATGGACTCAGCTGAGAGGCTGTTAGACATACAGCCCTCCCCACGTGGATGGACTCTCGCATCTCCAGGTGGGGTCCTTGAGGGCAGGAACTCTGTCTTTCATCTCTGGATACCAGGCCCCCAGCACTGTTTCTGGCATATTTTGTTTGCTTGCTTTTATTTATTTATACCCCTATCTCATTTCAGAAAAGGATCTGAGGCAACTGTAAGTTAAGGCTGAATGTGTTTGCTGAATGAACGAAAGCAGGTGCACAGGAAAGAGCAAATGAATAGGTGATTTCCAGACCTTTCCAACACTCCCTGAACTCCTCAAGATAAATCCCAGTACTACAAAGGGCGCGGCCCGTGCAGAGTACAGGGAGCTCTCACGTCCCTTGAACGAGGCCCTCCCCAGCTGGTAATGCAAACTAGCTTCGCAGTGGCTCTTAGGACCTCGACTGATGATCTATAGTCGGCCTGCCATAAACCAAGCCTTCCACGGCTTTCTCACACGAACCACATCTCTATCTGGCATTTGTGTAGTCACCTTTTTTTTTAAACCTGTTTAATATTTTTTGGTAGATAGATAGATAGACAGACAGACAGACAGATAGAAAGTAGAGTTAGCTTTAAACTGTCAATTCAGAACATTAAATTGATTTGAATCTGGTTTGGTTCTTCCAATCTATTGGCCAGTCCTCCCAGTTCTGTGTCATCTGAAAGAACGCCTTCAATTACTTGCAGTTGTCGGTAAAGCCCGGGATGATGTAACGGCCCTGTGACTCGGCCACATCTCACCTCTGAGACTTCTTGCCTCTGAATTTTCAGCGACATGTTGCAATAATCTTCTGCCACTTAGACTGAATTTCTCTTCCTCTATCTGTCGCATTTCTCCTAGAGGATATCATGAGAACTTTGTAAATTACCCGCTGAAATCCAGCTCTGCTTTCTCTGTGCCAGTCTCTCTGGATCTATCAGAATGATTGCATCATTGAACCACGGGGTCAGAAGCACATGCTAGATGTCGTGCAACTCAGTACTTCACTGATGGAGAAACAGAAGGCGAGAGTACCTGCACAATGACCCACCATGAGCACTCACACAAACACCTGGGCAAGTACTGACAGTGCGTACCCAGTACTCAGTACTCATATGAGTACTCACTAAGTCTCTGGACCAGACATACTATGTTCCAGAATACAAAAACAACCTGTCTGTGTGATCCTGGAAACACGGCGAGCAGTGTTTGGGAAAGTCTGAGGACAATTTCTGGAGAAAACTGGAAATGAGTGGACTTTGAGGAATGGGAATAATTTTGATAGAAAGATAGTCCCTTGAAATCGGGGAAACTGGAGCAATGACACAAGGCTGGGAATGCAAGTTCAGGACAGTTACAGGAAGCAAAGGGATGGTAGCGGCTCACCTACCTGGAGAGGCCAGCGGTCCACCAGGACAGCCAGATCCAGAGGCGCTAAAGACATTATGTGGATATGTCTTTCCCTCTCTCATCTCTGCTTAGGGTACTAACTCCTTTCTCAGGGAGGCTGTCCCAGAAATCCGTAACAGCAGCTATCAGAAGCCTGGTGGGGAAAGGGTACCCTTTTGTCAATAATCCCAGAAACTTCCCAGGGAGGGCTTTCATTGCCCCCCCCTCCCAAATAGGGTTGCCAGATTTAGCAAATAAAAATTCAGATGCTCCATTAAATGTGAATTTCAGATAAATAATGAATAATTCCTTAGTATGAGCATATCCCACATAGTATTTGGGACATACATGAGAAAGTATTTATTTATTCAAAACCCACATTTAAATTGGAATCAAATCAAATAACAGCCTCTGTTTTATCTGGCAGTCCTATCTCTGCACCCATCCACGTGGCCAGGCAGATGAGGAGCTTCGCTGGTCCACCCTGGGTCATGTGTCCGTGCCAGGGACCCCAGGAGTGGGGTCAGCTCCATCCTCACCCCGTGGACTGGGAGTGGGGGGTGGTGACCAATCAGATGCTTCACCAGAGACAGACTGCATAGATGTCTGATGGGCAGAAAGATGCTTCCCACAGCTTACTCCACGGACAGCAAGAAGGCCGAGATAAAAGGGAAAATGGTACTCAGGCAAGTGGGTCTTGCTTCTCTGTTCCCGCCGCCCCAATAACGTTGGGACTTCTCCGTCTGCTTTTTCTGGGTCCCATGACATATGCCCACTAGTTTGTAAGCTCCTAGAGGAAAGGCCTGTGTGTCTTTTGTTCATCACTGTAATCCCATTGCTAGGCATATAGTAGAATCTCAATTAAAAATCACTGACTGCCGAATGGATGAAGTTTGGCATGTCCTTTACACTTCCTTGGGCAAATTTAATTATTCACACTAGATGGGATTCTTCAAAAGAGCCCTTCAGAATGCTTTTACAGGAGCAACGATGATGCTCTGATAACAACAGCAGTGTTAACATGCTGTTCTTGCACAGGACCGGATCCCTCTGGCTTTCTCTCCCTGTTCTTTGGAAAGCTCGTGAAGTCCATGTGATAGTATCTCTGCAAGACAGAGCAGTGTTGTTTTCCACTTTATGTACAAGGGAGCTGAATCACCAGAGGCTGGGTCACTCCATCAAGACCACAAACAGAGTGGAGAGACTCCGACAGAGTCTGGGATTCCCGTTTGGGGCTGGTTGGCCGTCTTCCTGAGAACTCTGTGTGTTTGGAAATCATCCTATTTCGCTCTCTGTCCTGCAGTATTTCAGCTTGGAGAAAGTGGACCAGTCCCTGGGGAAAGTTAAAGTATGTCTACATGTTTGTTTCTGGCGAAATACAGAGCTGGGTGTTCTACTGAATGACTGGCACATTTTCAGAAGGTAGATTATGAGCACCACGGAAGGGGAGCTGGAGGAGAAGTCAGAAGACTTGGGGTTCAGTCCTGGCCCTACCCATTGTCTCAGGTCCCTCCTGAGACAGACTGGGGACAAAGGCAGCTCTGCCTGGTGACAGCTGAGAGCCCACGTGTACCAGGCCCTTCACAAAGTACCTCACTGCCCTCCTAGGCCAAAGGCCTCTGTTGAGCAAGGGGGCCCAGCTCAGGGACAGTTTCATACCACAGGCAATGCAGGATACAATAATTTTCTGACATATGGAAATAGAACATCTTAAGGAAAGGGCTTCTTGTTCTACTTTGCCCAGAAGTCTCCTGCGTGCTCCTTGGCCTGTTACAATCCCTGTCCTCCAGAGGAAGAAGCTTTGACTCACTAGTTTTTACCCGGAGTAGAAGATGGTAACTGCCCCAGCTGGGATTTAAAGCCAGAGTGTTGGACTCCAGAGCCCTGTGCTCTTTCTGCTACACCAGCTGCCTCTCCAGGGGGCAGTGGGGCGGGAGTGGGAGGGTGGGTGGTGACATGGGGTGTGTCCCTAGAGCACCATGAAACTCGGGGACCCCCTGTTCGGATTTGCCTTTGAGCAGGAGGACCGGTGTTACCCATGAGCTTCTCCTGGTGGGGGCTGAGCTGTGGCCTTTAAGCAGGACCTCACACCCTACCACGACGGAGCCTGGGCGGCAGAGACTGGGGCCCCGTCTGAATCAGACAGCACTGACGGGAGAGCGCGGAGGCGGCCCGGGTACCACGCCCCCCGCAGTCGCCTGTGCACGTGCATCTCTCGTCTCCCCAGGGCCACCTCTCTGGGGACAACAAGGGGCAGAGGTGAAAACTGCGTAGGCTTTCGGCTCCTGGCCCCACGCTCAGTTTTGCTTTGTCCCTCGTGGCCCCTCCCCCTGCTTGCTCCCTCATGCTCCTGCCGCTGACCTGCTCTGCCCGCCACAGCGGGCTCCCTGCCTGTCCCCTAAATGACTCTGGCCTTTCAGAGGAAGTTTAGAAGCTCCGCAGGCCTTTGGCATTTCTTTTATGCGCGAGGAGTTCAAGAGTGTAAGCGATCCTCACTGAGTCCCCGCAGGTGACTTGGAGACAGAGCAGAGGGAGATGCTGGCTTCCGCCCGCGGCAGTGCTGGGCGGCCCGCAGGGGGCTTAGCAGCATAAGGCATCCTTCCCCCGGAAATCTCCATCGGGGCCCCCAAAACCAACCCAAGAAGCACACAGTCTTAGTAGAGGCCAAGTGCTTGCTGTGCACACCCAGAAGCCCTTACCTGCCCCCATGTCAGGCACGTCTTTGCCTTAGAGCCTCCGCGTTAGAAGCCCTGGGGCTGCCCCCATCATGCAGGCGGCCCCCAGTCTGCTTCAGCTGCCAGGATTGAAGGCCAGGTGTACTTTCACCTGCTTTCTGCACTAATCCAAGGTGAGCTCCCCTTCCCCGCTCCCAGCCCAGAAGCCACAGACATGCCATCCAAGCCTAGACGCTAAAATAATTGTCCCTCACCTGATTCTGGGCAACAGCAGCAGGCTGACCATTGCTCAGAAGTGAAGACCGGAACAAGGGGCAGGGCCCTGGGCCAGCCTGGGCACTGCCCACAGGTCGAGAGCGGGGCCTGCGGCCGGCTGTGAGCACACTAGGCTGCTGCCCAGCACCCCGGCCGTGACCTCACAGCAGCTCGCTGGGCCCCGGACGTGGCGGGGGCACGGTCATCAGCTGGGGCACTGATAGCTCCAGATGCACGGGAAGTGGGGCTGCCGTCAAAGAAAAGGAAGAAAAGCCACTGTATCTAAGATGCCCTGACCACACAACAGAGAAGGGGAACTCTTTTGACTCTTAAGGGCTGTTTTCAGGAGTCAGCGAGCGAAGTTGAGCCTGGGCCCGACCAGCCACTCAGTCTCCCTAGTAACTGGAAGTTTCTGGAGCATGTGGTCCCGAAGCTAATCGCGCCCTGCCAGACTGTGACACTGATTCTAAAGTCGTTTAGAGAATACATGAACCCACATGCACATAAGTATGTCCATATAATTATTTTTATTTGTAAGGTAGGCCAATTAGTGCCTTTCAGGGAACTCTTACAAAAAGTACCCCCAAAATGTTTTAAGTGACCAAATGGCTTTTGTCTTAGCCATGGTGGGGAGGCCCTGTGGCCTGGTGAAAAGCACCATGAGCAAAGAACACAGATACTGGGGTTTTAGCACCATCTCTTAGAGCAAGCAATTCTGAGTAGTTGGGCGTGTGACTTGACACCCCTGTGTCTCGTATCTACAAAACCAAAAATGGTTGGATTACCAGAGCTCTGAGCTTAGTCGCTGTTGGTTTCATCCGTAAGTGGGACCTGCTACAATGATGTGTGACTTCCTCCAAGGTCAGGAGGTGACGTCAAGCCAAGTGTGGCGAGTGGAGATGAACTGGGTGGTACAGAATAGGAGGGGTCCCTACCCACCAAGAGATTTTACTTTTATTTTATTCGTTGCATTTTATTTAGCCCAAGGAAAAGCTGTCTCATAGTCGAGTGTCATCAAAGAGGAAAACAGTGCCATTGGGGTGAAAGATGGGAGAGGCCCAGCCCCATCCCCTGCCCCTCCAAGTACCTCCTGCCCCTCCTGTGGAATGGGGGTTGTTTCCTGGACAAGGCCCTGAGAGTCCGCTTTCTTGGATAGAGCTGAATTTCCTTGAAACACGCCCTACTCCAATGAGGGAAACGATGCTACAGAGAGTAAAACACACAAGTGTCTTGAACTGGGAACAGGGCAATTGAATGCAAAGGTCTGGGATTCTTGGGTAAAACCTAGAGGAGAATAAACAAAAAAAGCGGGAGAAAGCAAGGGAGGAGAGACTCCAGAAAGCGACAGAAGGAGGCAAGGAGGGACATTTTGTGAAACACGAACAGATGAGAGGCAGGTGGAGCCCCGGCATCAGCTGCCTGCCTCCAGGGAAAGGCCCTGAGCAGGTGGACTTTCTAGAAATCATAAAAGCAAGTGACAGGAGGAGGAAGTGGGACACTGGGCTCACTCCCCAGGCACTGCTGCTGACGGAATCCAGGGCAGGGGGAGATGCCTGGAGCAGCGGGTGCAGAGGGCACACCAGCCTTTGCAACTCACTCTCTTTCCTGGTCCCACCCAGGGGAACAGCTCCCTTGTCATCAGCTCTGATTCACATTATTATTTTTTAAAGACTTTAAAATACTATTTTTACCCAGAGCACATTTTTTTCTTCCAAAGGAACAAAGGGATCACAACCCACATGCTCCTCAAACTGGCAGCCCCGAGAAAAGGCAGGGCTGGAATTTGCATAGAGAGGGCGCTCCATCCCCACATCCCCGCCCCTCCTCATTCCCACGGAAATGAAACCAGGAGGAATGCCACAGGCTTGCTGTTGTCACCCCTCCTGAAACACACGAGCAAAAATAGTGTGAAATGGGGAATGGTGGCACTTCACAGCCAGTGTGATCATCAGTGGTACTTTTGGCCATTAATAGTTAGTGTTATAGTTCTAAGAATGGGAGGGGCTCTCGCTCTCTCACACACACACACGCACACGCACAGCCTGGTAGCCTGGGTTTTACCACCACAAAGAAATTCTCTTTTGCTCTTTCATATTTCCAACATCCCTTAAAATTTCCGAGGCAGCTAATTAAGCATTATCGGATCATTCATTCAGCAGTTTAGGAAAGGCTGAAACTTCCAATCTGCTATTCTTGACTTTCTTTTCCTCGAAATAACCAGCGCTTAGGACTCTTGTTCAGAAACATCGATACAGTGTCCTTCTTGTTTTCCCAGGTGACTAGGTTCAAGTTTGATGGTGGAAGTACTTACCTCTGATGTGCGTGTGTGCATTACATATACATTTGGGTTTTTTTTTTTAAGAGACCCCAGTCTATCTTAACTTTCTGAATTTCTCTTAAAATGGAAAATATTCAAAGTATTACTCATACATTCATTTTAAAAATGGGAGGCAAAGGGAAAGCAATGATTCACTCTGACACCAGAGACAAAGAACAAGCCGAGGTCAGGATGGCTTCTTCTCAGGCCTTTGAGCTTTGGATGAAGAACTCGGTGTCCCCCAGGCCCGCTTAGGCCTCGCGGTCCACCTCACCCTACCCTCATCTGGGAGATCTTGGTTGGTGCCTGCCTGGGACCTTGCACACGACCCACAGGGCATCTTGGTTCCGTGTGGGGGTCTCATCTATCAGAGGCTGCAGGCCAAGTGGACAGGGCCCGGCTGAGCTCATGAGACATCCTGGCCCCCAAATCCACACAGCACTTCAGGCACAGGGAAACAAGAGAGGCACTGAAAATGTATGAGAAAAAGTCCAGACCTGCCTTAAGGAAAGCCCATTATTGGACATTTGCTGCAGAGGAAACAATAAATCAAAGTAATGATCCTTAGAACAGACACCTGATAACATTTTTTGTACAGATAAGCCGGTCTGTCTTAAAGAAGGATATGAAACAGATCCGTCAACCCCAGGCGAACTAGGTTTGCTAAACAAACTGACAATTAGTAGACAGCCTGGAAGGTAAACACCATTCAGGGAAGAGTCACTAAAAGGCTGATGTTTTAAGAGGGGGTGTTTACTTTAGGAACGAGAAAATGAAGTCAAAAGATCAAGGACTAGATAGGAAATGCACTCTTCCCGGCTCTGCCCCCGGGTGTCAGGTTCTGACCCAACCCCTGCTCTTCCAGCTGAAATTCTACCTTATGAATCACTTTACCGGAAAAATCACCTCTCCTTAAATGCCTGGCTTTTAAAGGGTTAACTCACTCTTCACTGTGTTTATTGTAAACGAGATAAGGTCCTTTTTTAAAGTCGAGACAACTTTCCAAACACATAATTGACACCTGGAAAGACTGGCTATTACTATACAATAACGTGGTTTAAAGCAATCTCCTAGGGGCACACCGAGCCCGCACCCCTGATGACTCGCTTATTTGTTGTTTGTTCACCCGGAGACAGAAGAGTAGGATTCAGCTCAAGCTCAGGTTCACCAGCACGTGCGTTAACCGTGGGCTTGGTTTGTGAATCTATTCCTGACGTTAATTGTTTAAGAGGGAGCTTTTTTGATGATTTCTGATCAGGAAATCATGCTGAGTTTCACAACGATGTTCTGATTTCTACCAGTGTCTCTTTTTCCACCAGTTGTGCAGGCAAGCAGGGGCAGGCCCTCCCCGGAGCAGGTGGACGGCATCCTGGAACAGCAGGGCACTGCCCCATCTCTCCACTGGCCAAAACTCCTCATCACCTCAGCACATCCTCCCGTTCCTAGGAGTGCTCTTGACATGAAATTCATCCTTGTCACCACAGTGCAGCTGGAACAGTCTCCATGCCAACTCAGGCTCTGCAGGTCCCAGGGAGAAGGGTGCAGGAACACTGCAGAAGGCACATATGCTGCGTCTTTATCCGACTTGGCCTTCTCCATCCCTCTTGCCAAGCGGTCAGGTGGTCAGCTGGTCTCCTCTGCCCCTCTAGCATCCTTCTTTCCAGCAGGATTAGAGTCAGAGAAGCGAGCATCCCTGGTTCTCAGCATCCGTCTCTCCCCAAGTCCCTGCGTCCTTTGTTTCTCCAGGATGTGCACACTCTGCACGTCTGGTTCCAGGGCTGGGAAAGGGGCCCCTATTTCTTCCTCTTCGGTACCATCTAGAGCCAAGGAGTGGCTACCTGTGGTGTTACAGGCAAGCCACGTCTGCTGCCACCCCCTATTTTGGCCATCACTCTGCCCTTGGGGTTTGGGTGGCTGTTCCTGTCTGTCACCTCCATCTCTGGCAGCAGTACTCTGCCCAACTCCCACCCAGAGGCTGTGCCCTCCACTCTGCCCTCCGGGGTTCCTGCTAATCTAATCCTCTTCCTGCGAGTGGGGCATTGCCTTTCTATGGGCACCTTTGCAAGCTGACCCAAGATGTCCCTGTCTGCCTGACATCCAGGTCTTGACCTCAGCCTGAGGTCCTGCTCACAGTGCTCTTGTCTCTGAGGGGACTCTTCCTCTTTGTTCTGGAATTCCTAAGGTTAAATATCCATGTGATCTTCCCTGCCAGCTCTAGCTCTGGGGCCAGCTGTTTCTCTGAAGCTGGATGGCTTCCCCCAACTCAGCCCGATGGGTGGGCCATCTCGGTCCCTCCCTGTCTGTCCTGTGGTGCTGGGAGTGACGGCGCTGGAGCCATGCCGACCCTCGGCCTTCCATGTGGACATCACAGATAAGAACACATCAGAGCAGCCTGAGACAGGGCAGTAAATGCCCAGCCATCTGGCCATTTGAGAGGCTCCTGGTTGTATGACTCCTCCCAATTTCTGCAACAGCGATGAACGGGGATGTTCCCCGCCCTGCTTACAAGGGGCTGCAGATGGGGCCGCCTGGCCAGCGTGGACCGCTTGCCGCGCTGCTCTGAATGAGCTCCCTCTCTCAGCGTTTGCATTCAGGTTTGGCATTTGGGGTGTCTGGGTGCTGCAGAGACCTTTTGCACCTTCCCATTAGAACATGCTCTCTCTCTCTACTGTGAGAAAGAGAACGCAGCAGTGTTCTGCATAATAGCGGGGCAGTCACCGTTGTCCATGGCAACAAAGCTGCGCTGGAATGTGCTGTTTGGCAAATAGAGTGGGTCTGAATCCTGTGGGTGTGGGCTCATCGCACCTGGAGTGGGGGTGGCGGGGTCGGGGAATGACCCCTCCTGGGATCTTTGCTAGATCCCCTCTCCTGGTAGGCCTGAATCTCTGCAGATCTTGACCTGCAGTGGCAGAGAAAGAACCCAGGCTAGAAAGAACCCAGACTAGATGCCCTGACAACACTTTCGCTCACAGAAACTGGCTAAGGGCCAAGTTCAGGTCTTTATGTGCATCCTCTGTATCATCACTTGATGCCACCAACAACCCTGCAAGGTAGGTAAGCTTAACCCATCTCACAGATCAGGAACCCAAGACTCAGAGAGAATCCAGCTGCCAGTTCAAAGGTTTGCGGCTGCGTGGCCCAGGACAGCCCTGAGGGTGGGACAGGTGGGGTTAGAACCAGGTCCATCTGACTCCAACGGCTATAACATCCCACTGCATCCTGAGCCGAGATGCTGTCAGGGCCAGCACATCTGTCCTTCTCTCCTGGCTTCAAGTCCAGTTATTGTCAGGGCTGGGAAGGTATCTGGACTCAGCGTGTCGCTTGCTGACACTGTAACTTACACGCAGCAGGAGGTGGGGGTGGGGAGTACCCACAAGCACAGGCTTTGTAAAAATAGAATTTGATTATAAACAGGGACTTCTAACCCCAGGTGTGGCCAAGGGGAAGTTTCAAGGTGGGAGAATGGATGCAGCTCTACAGGCTGTGAACGTGGAAGAACGTCACCGCCCTGAGCAGTCTGCAAAAAGTTCAGGCAGCCCAAGGAGTCACACAGGGGAACGTCCCCACAGGGCCTGAGCATCCTGGTTCAGGGCAAAAGCAATCAGGCCAGTGATGCAGGACCCAGAGGAGGAGAAAAGCAATACTTTCACTCTACCCTCGGGACTGAACTTCGCCAGTTTTCAGGCAGAGCAACTGTGAGCGGAAGTTTACAGCAGGAAGGACCAGTACAGGGTAGACAGAGAAGCGGACAGAGACAGCTGCTGAGCCAGGGCTGTGAACCCAGAGATGGGGGCCTGGGCGGAGGCAAGAACGGAGTCACTGCTGGGGATTCTCAGCACTGGGAGATCTGGGCAAATGCACACAGGAGCCAGGGTTGTGCAGGACCCACTACGTGCTGCACTACATTTCTGAAAGTATCTCAGTTGTAGACACCACTGGGGATGCCTTGGGCACAAGTGGCTTTGGCTGGCAGGTGGGGGCTTTGTTCAGTGCCGAACTCGTCAAGTTCTCCAAAGCTCATTTATTGAGCAACTGCCTTGTGCCAGAAATGTGCTAAACAGTGGGGCTGCCACAAAGTGAACCCACAGGTGCAGGCGTGGGAGGGGAAGGTGCAGAGGAAGGGTGGGGGAGGAGGGAGGGAGTGTTTCGCCCATCGTCTTTGCTGGTCTATTGATTCAAACCTCAAAAAGGAAAGAGGAAAAACACCTGAGGCAGTAATAGCCCCAAGCAATATGAGTATTGATGTCAGTTTTATTTTTAAATACGCAGAAATAGAATTGAGGATGTTTGTTTCTGGAATTTTCTATCCGAGCCACCAGAGATGATAACATCTGGGGCACGGCTGATACCCAGCAAGCCTTAGAAGACTCAGTGCTGAAAACACGTTCTGCCTTTAGCACAGGCAGGCTGACAACTGGGAGACGTTGGCTGGGGCTAGAATTCTTTTTTTCCCCTCCTTTTTCTTACAGTGATTTTTAAAGATCTGACTTCAGAACTGGACAGGGAAAAGCATCTCAACCCAGGTTGTGTATTTGAAAAAAGATAGCAAATCACTCCACAGGGAGATTTGTAATTCAGCCCACTACTGACTTGATGCCTAGAAGCCAACAAAGTAAGTACTTTGTTGCTAAGGGGATTAATTAGTTAATATCCATAAAGGGCTTTAAAGATGAAAATGTTCTATAAATGTAAAGTATTATTAATATCACCAGTGGTTCCACTCCTTTTACATTATGTAGGAAGACTTACTCTTCAGCCTTGTTCTGGATTCTTAACGGTGAAAATGAAAACGAGGGGAAAAGAACAGCAAGAATTCACAAAAGAATGCGACCCACTGGTTTTTGTTTGTTTTAAAGGAATTTCCATCACTGAAGAAGGCTTGCTTGCCACCTTACCTAAACATGAACACGTGGTTTACGATTCTTTCTATTTTACACTTTGACACTGCGTCCCCGCCTCCTCCATCAGTCCTGCTTTCTGGGCAACTGGGTGGATATTTTGGAAAACTGGGTCTTGGGGGCTGGCTGGTGGGGGTGGTTTCCCTCAGTGTCACATGTAATGCACTGCGGGGCATGGTGAGAGCATAGCCAGGCGTGACCCAGATAATTCCCCAGGGCTTTGGAGCACGAATCATTTTTTATTAACATAGTACCTAAGGTGGGTGACTCTTTCCAGGGGGCGGCCTTCCCTGGTTCCATCATGTGCCAATTTAAATGCTAAATAAAGCACCGAGTCAAGGGGCCTGGGGCCCAGGGGGGCACCGATGGGGAGAAGGCAGAGCCCTGGAAGGTTCTCAGGAAGGTGTATGTCCAACAGCAGGTGTGGACCACCTGTAACTGTGGGGGGTGGCCCTGGAGTAAAGGGCAAAGCGAGGTGACCGCGACTGCTGGATCCCTTCCCCTGGGACCCCCCTGCCCCCTCAGGATCCCAGAGGCGACCAGAAGGGCCTTCAACTGGAAGGACAGTGAACTGGCTACAACGTGTCACTCGGCCAAACTGCCTAACGCGGGGCTGGCCATCAGGTTGCAGCTGGAGCTCCCCAGTCAAGCCCCAGGAATGGCCACCCAGTTGGTGGAAAATCCCCCCTGCCCCCGCTTTCTGGCAGGGAGAGGCCACCTGTTGTTTCTCTGGCAGGCCCCTGGCCAGGAGCGCAGAGGCGAGGACGGCCCCTCCCTCGCACGTGTCTCTGGCCTCCTCCACAGCTGCTGAGCAGAGCCCACCCGAAGAGAGGGCAGACTTCGAGAAGGGATGAACCATATTCCTAACAGGGAGCCGTTCACGAGCATGCTCCACATCTCCTGTCTAAGAGCGGAAACACTTTTTGAGCCAGGATCCCTTTGGCTAATTCCTTTTGCATTACTG
This sequence comes from Camelus dromedarius, assembly GCF_036321535.1. Lineage (NCBI taxonomy): Eukaryota > Metazoa > Chordata > Mammalia > Artiodactyla > Camelidae > Camelus > Camelus dromedarius. Next base: position 65,385,703 of record NC_087448.1, on the reverse strand, counting down.
CCTAGAAAAGAATTGCATGTATCAAGGCAATTACCGAAGATATTCTGTCACTGGAGGGTTTCAGGGCAGGTGGTGGCAGGGCCACTACTTGACAGCTGTCCCAGAAGGAGGACGAGGCTTTCTCTCTGTGCTAGGGGAAGCGGGCTGATGGAGTAAACTGGGTCGAATCCCTCCAGCATCTCATTTCACCGCCCCCCCCCAGGCTCCTCCCTCCCCTCCCACTGTGTGCTAATCCATCCACTTCCCCAGACTTCAGTTCCCATCGCTGGGGGGCGGTGCATTATGTGTTAAGACAGCTCCATGAACAGCAAAGACACCGAATGTTGTTCGCCATGGACGAGGCACTGTCAATGATCTGCTTTGTCTGGACAATTTCCTGGTCAGGGGCCATCATCAGCTCCACCAAAGCCTCAGAGGCCCCTGGACTCACAATAGTGGTGCACGTGGCTTTATTTATTATCCGCTCGCTTACTCTTTAGGGAATCCTTTTGTGGCCTCTGTGGGTTTTATGTTATCTCCTCTAGAAGAATTTCATCTCTATTGAGCTGGACATTTAGGAACCAATCCTATTACAGATACAGTCAAGGAAGATGATTTCAGTATCTCTAAATAACACACATCATATGAAAGATCTTTCTTTGTTACAGCAACTGTCTCACTCTTGACTTCTTTATCAATCAATTGATCAATTTGCTACGCACTGTTCTGAATGCTCTGCCCATTTTAACTCATTTAGTCCTCAGCAGTTATGATTTGGGTACTGTTATCATCCACATTTGAGACCAAGACTCTCTGAGGCTCAGAGAAGTTAAGTAACTTGCCCAAGTTCACACAGCTAGGGAATGTCAGTGATGGTGTTCATACTCAGGCATTCTGGTTTTACAGCCAATAGTAATCATCCCCTTTTTTGAAAACAAATCTTTCACATGGTATGGTTTAACTGGGAATGGAGACTACCTGGGCACCATCCCCTGAGCAATGTCTTCTCATTCTACTTTTGTTCAGTAGAATGTCTTTAGAAAAAGCAACCTAGTACGTGGAATCCATTCCCATCAACAGGAAGGGTGCTCAGTTCTCCCAGTGACCCTTCCTGAAGGATGTGCAAGGGTACCACTGACTAGACTTTGTAGAGTCCTCGCCTTGGTTTCCCATCACGGAGCCCAACAGCCACGTAAGGCTGGAGCTCATGCAGGTTCACCACCTTTTATAGGCGAAGCCACGATGGTGTTTGTGTGTGATACAACAAACACTGAGGCAAAGACAATTCCTGGAGCACCAAATACCACACCTGGAATGGGCAGCCGATGAATGAAGGTCCAAGGTTTGTGTCCAGAGCTTCTCCGTGCAAAGACACCTTCTGCTCCAAATCTGCCCTAAAGTCATGTTATAATCAAAAAGATGGTGAGGTTCTGAGAGTTCACAAAATGAGTCTTTATGATGTCCATATGCTCACTTATTTGAGGTTGTACATAGTGCCCTTGGGAATTGGACAGTGTCCAGCTTGTGATTATAATGTTCAGTGTTGAGGCAAAATAGCTCTTTGAAAAGGTGCAGCAGAACAAGTGCCTTGTTTTATGAAGCAGACCTAGCTCTCTCTTGTCCACCCTGTCTGCGGGAGTCAGGGGAGCTCTGAAGTAGTATTTGCCTTTAGTGTCACCACCCCCAACCCCAGTGATTCCTCAGTTTTCACAATGCTATTATAACCATAGGGTTGAATTCACAATAGCCAAATGGTGTCCAACAACAGATGAATGGATAAATGGAATGTGGTACATATGGACAATGGAATACTATTCAGTCTTAAAAAGGAAGGAAGGTCTGACACAGGCTACAACATGGATGTGTCTTGAGGACACTACGGTCAGTGAAATTAACCAGTCAATCACCAGCCTAGGAGGCCACCTTATATGTTGTCCCTAGAAGAGTCACATTTGCACAGACAGGAAGTATGGTGGTTGCCAGGGGCCAGGGGTCGGGGAATGGGGAGTAGAGGTTTTCTGGGTGCAGAGTTTCAGTTTCGTAAGATGAAAAGAACTGTGGAGGTGGTTGTCCAACAATGTGAATATTCTGTACACTACTGATCTGTACACTGAAAAATGGTTAAGATGGTGAACTTTATGTTATGCCCATTTTACCACAAGTGAAATAACTTTTTAAGTAAAGATAAATTGCAGTGAGGTTTCAGCACAAAATTCCTCATCCCAGAGAACACTGCCCACCCAGACACCAGTGGGCCTCCCTGCCTCCACCAGGGACTGGAGGAGGTTTGCCCCTCCAAGGTAGCCCAGGTGGTTGGAGCTTCGTGCAGGGGGCCTGAGGGCTTCTCTCATTGGTCCACCTGCTGCCCCACCTGGGAAGCTGTAAGGAGCAGAGTTGTTCAAAACTAAAGGACTTACTGTTTGAAAACCTCTGGGAACAGTGCCCACACACAAGTTGTGTCTAAGTCGAGCAAAGTTGAGGCCGAATCCAAGAAAAGGGCCACTTTATGTTGTGTCTTCTAAGGTTTCAAAGAAAATGGATTTGTCTTCTTTTTTTTAAAATCTATCTTGCTGCAAAATCCACATTAAAAAAAAAAAAAAAGATATCCCATAGATTCCTGTCCTGTAACCACCAGGCTGTCTGTGGGATTTGGGCACTGCTTCATTTTTTTTTTTTTTTTTTTTTTTTAGTTTCTATCCCCTCAGCCTTTTCAAACTGAGAATCAGTATTATCTCCACATCTCACATGAAGAATTTACAATAAAATGTATAATAAAACTATAATCAATAGGAACATAATTAAGCAGAATCTTCAAGTCCCCATGTTCGGCAAAGCTACATTCTAGGGCCCAAGATGAAAATTAAACATGCATGGATAAACATTTATATAAAAATTCTGTTCTGGGACGGGTATGTATCCAGCCCCATAGGCATGGAATTTGAGTATTGACCAAGCCCAGGGGAAGAGAGAAACCTGGTCCTGGTTCTCACTGGATCTGATGCCAGTCACTCCGCTTCTCTAGAAATCTGTTTCCCCTTTGGCAAAAAGGGGATTATGAGAGTATATCTCTTACCCCTTCTCTGCCGGACAGTCTATAATTGCTGTGACCCCAGCATCATTGTGTTTCTGCTGCCCAAGACCAGACAAGATCCTTGGTTGTCAGAAAGACTAAAAGAGACTCAAAGTTCTTTACCCACTGAGGCAAGAAAGTGGAATAAATAAGCAAGTCAGAATTTTCAACAGCAGGGGTTGAATTAGAAGGTATTTCTGTTTAATGCTGGATTTTCCTCCAGATGCAGCTTATACTGCCTGAGCATTTTAAATTATACTTTGTTCTAAATATTTTTTAAAAGCTTTCAACCAGTTTTCAGTACTTTTCAGTATATGTCCATGCAGTTTAAACAAATGAGGAGAAATACAAACAAATCGGTAACGATTTATTTATAGATTGCTCGCAGGGCTCCCTTTGGCTCAGTGTAATGGTAAACTGTCTGCAGCATTTATGAATATCCTATGCTCAAGGTTTTGGGGTTTTTTGTCTTGTATTATCTACACGGATAGAAATCTTAGACGGGCAACGAGAGTTATAAACAATTTCTTGCCGTGGAGTGAGTTGCATTTATCAAATTGAGTTTAAAACATTTCAAATTGAAATAAGTTGGGTTAGGATGAATCTGTTTAAAACCTTGACGTCACTTGAGTTCAGATTTGCTATGAAGTCAGAGCATTGCTGGTTTGATCTGTTACAACCCCTAAGACCACAGCATCCTCCGCGCCCCACAACCTTGGCTCGGGACGTGGTGGGGAACGTCTCCCCTTGGCCCCCACGGTCCTCTGCAACCTGTGGCAAACGACACTGACAGTTCTTTCAGGTCAGTTCAGCTAACATTTAGGGAGCGTCAGGCTCTGTGCGTGGTGGGTTTGGGGTGTGTACTGGGATGCTTTCGATGGTATACAGTGAGAGATGTATATACGCTTATGCACCTTGGAGCTACTAAACTCTGTGTGCTCTATCGATGGCCTATTATTATTAAAAATTTATTGTTTACAAAGCAGTCCACATATATGTCATTGTTCCATAACTTCTCTTTCCTGGTTTATTACCCTAATCTCACTATAGAGAAAGGAAACGGAAGCTAGAGGAAGACAAGGAACTCGCCCTAAGTCGTTGCACAAGTACTAATATCAACAGTGAAGTCCCCGGTGACACAGCCTTGCCTTCCTCTCCAGCCTCCTCCCCGCGTCACTCTCTGCAGCTCCTGCTCGCCCCCAGCTGGGTTCCTTTCAGGTCCTCAGACTCACCCACTTTCTGTCAATCGCCTGCAGACACTTGTCTTTGCGTTTTTGTCTGCTTAGAACTGACCTCCTTCTCTGCCCTCACTTGGCATGGCTGTGCCCCGCCCCTCCCCCCAACCCTCTACCGCTCCTGTCCGTCCTCCATGCATGCCAAGCACCCATGATTTGTTGAAGCTGAACTTCTTCAAGGGCAAGGAGCATGCCTGATTCTCCTCTACTTTCTCTGAGTCTCTGATGCAGCGCCTGGCACAACAGATGCTCGGTAAGTATCTGTGGAATAAATCTATGAAGAGGTGGGTTGGTGGGAGGCAGGCTGAGAGGACCGTTTGTACCAGTTTGCATGTCCATCCAAGACCCCGCAGGCCCAACCGCTGGCAGGAAGGCATCCGCCCCAGGTGGCAGAAGGGGTTTCCTCTCTTCAGTGCCAACCCCCCCAAGCTAGTATCCCGAGCGAGGCCAGGGGCGATACACCCAGCTAACCACCCAGAATGCCATTTGTGCTTGGTGACCAGGGAGGCAGAGTACAAGGCAAATGGGGAAAAAGAAATCAAAAGAAATGAAATGGGCTCCAATGGCCTTGCAAGTAAGACTCAGTGTAGGTTAAAACCAATGAGACAAAAACCACTGCTCACGGAAAGGTTGGAGGAACATCCCCTCCCAGCCAGACAAACCCAGACAGCCACACTGCTGTGTCTCTGCTCAACGCTGTTTCCTCAGCCTCTGGCCTTTTACCCCTTTTCCAGCTCCCCAAATCCCATTCATCTTTAACAAGTGATCCCAGTTGCCACCTCTTCTGGAAGCATTTATCCATTGCCGAGTTGTCATAAATTCTTTCTTCTTCCAAACCTCCTCCACTTTGCTGCAGCTTCTAACACATTACCTACTTCACTTGGCCTCAGGTTCCCGTGAATGGCCCTCTGTCTCCCGCTGGATGTCAGTTCTTTGAGGTTAGAGTCAACACCCCGTTCTCATCCTTTCCAGAACTTCCCCGGGCTGTGCAAATGGCAGCTGCCGAGTGCATGTTTGTCGAATCACCTTTTTGAGTTTTCACACACTCAGCCCAGAGTGGGAAAAGCGGTTCCCACTGGGACAGGTCAGCAGGCATGTTTTCAGACTCACAGGCTGGGAAAGGATGCTGAGAGGTTACCTCATCTGTCTCTGCCCCTAGGAAAGCTCAGCAAAGCCGGACAAGAAGGATGAGCCTCGTTCTGCTTGCTAAGGAAGGGGAGGGAGCCCGCGGTGGGGCCCTAACACTCCTCGTCAGGAGATCCTCCTTACAATCCATCTTAAAGCCCATGAGTTTGGTCATTACTGTTACAGCAGCACTTTAGCTGCTGGGTTTTATTATTAGGAGATTAACTGAGCTTGCTGGGCACGTCCCCAGAGGCTTTTCAAAGCAACTGTTTTAAAAATTGAAAGCACCGTCAGAAAGTAGAGCTAATAAAATGTGCTTGGTGGGTGGGTGCATCCTATTTAGCAAAATTTCGTAACAACAGCCCCCAGGACTGGTGAAAATTAAAGATTTGCCCATGCTTCAGCCTTGCGGCCGGGGGAGAAAAAACAGCTGTGATTTTTATCTTCCAAGTTGGTTTGGAATCAGCCTGTCATTGTGAATGGGGTGGGGGGTGGAGGGAGGCCCCTCTTCTTTCCCATTTTCTTGTGCATCATTAATGGAGTCATTTCTTGTAAAATGGCTTTTTTTCTCCAGCACTAACTCTCAAGTGATGGGTCTTTACCGAGATGTCTGAGAGATGGTGGTTGGATTCATTCATTTAAGTGATTGCCACGCTAAATACAATGAAGACGTAATGGCGGGGGTGTGGGGGGTGGACCGCCCACTGAGGAAGTCAGAAGGTGGGGGTCCGACTCTCAGCCCCCAACTGGCAGGAAACATTCCATTCCCACCCGCGTCTCCAGCCCCCTCCCTCTACTCGCCCCCTTCCCCAGAGCCCCAAACACCCTCCCTGCCCAACAAGCTTGCTCTCTGCGCCTGGGGGATTCCACATGGGCGCGTCTATCAGGTAGAGAACGTGACCACTTACAGCTCTGACCCTGTCTGATCCCACAAAACAGTCATGCTATTCACAGTGGATGCTGTCGACACAGCAGTCCAGACAGAACAGGGTGAAGAACAGTATCAGAAGGCCCAGGGTTTGAATCTTCCTCAGTAAACTTACTATCTCTACGACCCTGGGCAAGTTACTTACCCCCTTGAGCCTCCGTTTCCTCCTTGTCTGTAAAATGGGGATAAAAGCAATGACCTCATGGGGTTGCTGAGCTGATGAGATGAACCCTTGAGTACAAAGCACTGAGCTCGGCACCTGGGGCTCGGTGGGTGTCCCGTGAGCGATGCCCACCCTCATTTAACTTCCAAGTGCAGGTTTGTGCGTGGGTTCAGGTCCCGTGGGAGGTTGTCAGTAGGCAATATTTGGGGAGCTGAAGAAAAAGGTGCCCTCTTAGCACCTCTCAGATCTCTGCACATCGATTGCCACTGGCTCTTTTCTTAGACCACGAACACATCCCTGACAGTCTTCACCGCAATTTCCTGACGCGGGTCAGGGCGAACGCCGAAGCTGCCCCGTGTCTGGGACTTAGAGTGTGCGGGTCACGCCCTCCTGCCCTGCCTGCTCCTCCCTGCCACAGACGCTGGCTCATCAGAGGCGGAGGTGGCGGTCACAACTTGACTGGCTGGGGATACAGAGACCAGTCCCTCCCCTCAGGTCTCTGTTTGAAGCCTGCGGTCTCCTTCAGAGTGAAAATTGTGTAGGACCCTTCCCCATCCTCACTGCTGGGGCTTGGCTCCTACACCGCTCCACTGTGCTCTCCGGGAGCCCTGCTGGCTTCCTGGCTTCCCCTAGAACCTGCCAGAACACCCTCTGCCTCAGAGCTCTCTGCCCCTGGGGGGCCCTTCCCCCCACCTCAAGCACAAAACTTGTTCTTCCTCCTCGAGGTCTCCACTCAAACAGCTCCCTCTTTGCTGGCCCACGATTTCAAACTGCAATTTACTACCCCTTCTTTGCTGCATTTTTCTCCATCAAATATCTCCCAATCTCCCACTTAGAACATCCGCTCTAAGTTAATATTCTAATGGTAAGGTCCCTCTGGTTTTTAATTCACAAACTTCAAAGAATACGCACAGCTCACAAAACAATATTTTCTTCAGCTGCCGCTTATATAGGGAAAGAGTGTACTTATATCCCGCAGGCTCAGTGTGACATCTTTATAAAATGACGTGCGATAGAATCTTGAGTTACAGCCCAGACACAGTTTGTAGAATGTCAGAAGCATGTGCAGGTGCTTTGAAAGGCTTTCCAGCGGACAGCAGAGGGCTGAGCATCTCAACGTTTCTCCAGCACTCCAGTCCCCAAATTGTTCATTTCAAGAAATCGCTTTGTGTTTCTTTACTGTAAAAATAAAAATTTACTGTAAATGCTACCTGCATTTTTACCTACAAATGGTTAATTGACTGCTATTTGCCTTATTTATTTGCCATGAATCATCTTGAGGTAATGCTTGTGACGTGGCATGCAAGTGTCACTGCACACAGGTGACTGTTAGCAACCTTATTAATAGGTAGAGACCAAGAAGTGATGAGGTAAGCATTCATGACTGGCGCTCTGTGGGCGTTGACTGAGTTTGGGTTACGTGTTAGGAAGCTGACTGGAGGTTTGGGTAGACTTGTAACATCATAATTTTCTCATTTAATATAATGCATTGGGTTGTATTATTTATCTTGCTTATTGTCCATCTGCCCGCACTAAAATGTAAGTGCCACGTGAGCCGGACCTTCAGTCTGGATGTTCCCTGTCGCCTCCCAGCACGTGGCAGGAGCTCAGTACATACTTGGAGGAATTCTGTCTCTGGCCTGGAATATACTTTATCCAAGCAGAGTCATCATTGCAGCATTAAAGCTCTAGATGTCCGGCCAGTAGAGGAAGAAGGCTGCTGCATGAATTGAGCACCAGGCATGGGAAGCAATGATAGGCACTTTATGTATGCACCGGGCGGTAGGCTGGTTCTGAAATGGCTCCTAGCGATCCCTGCCTCCTGGTATCCAACCCTGTACAGCCCTCTCCTTTGGGGGCGTTGGGAGCAGCTCTAGTGTCTCTCTTTTAACGAAACAGTGATGGGATGTGATGGGATGTCCCTTCCAAGATTAGGCTGTAGGAAACCGTGACTTCCTTCTTTCTCTCTCTGCCTCTGCTCCCTGGCTTGTTCTGGTGAAGAAAGCTGAGTTGTGAGCTCTGCTGTGGACAGACCCACATGGCAAGGAACTGAGAAAGGCCTCCAGCCAGCAGGGCATGAGGATCTAGGCCCTCAGTCCAACAGCCCACAGGAAACCAAAGCCTGCCAACAGCAACGGGAGTGAGTTCAGACACCACTCCTTCCTCCACGGAAGCTTGAGTTGCCCATGGCCTGGCTGACACTTGGATTATCCTCTTATGAGACCCTGAGTTAGAGGACCCAGCTGAGCAGAGCACAGAAACTGACATAACACGTGGTTGTTTTAAATTAGTAAGTTTGGGGGTAATTTGTTACACAGCAAGAGATCACCAATACACATTATTTCATTTCCTCTTCACTACAGCTCATTTTACAGGTCAGGACACAGAGGCTCAGAGACATAAGGTGAACTGCTGGAGATCAGGACTACTACTAGACCAAAAATCAAACCACAGATTGTCTGGGTCCAACTCTCTTGTCCCTTCCCACAACCTCGTTCTTCCTCTGAAGGTCCGCCACAGCTGTACCAGGAGTCCATTCTCTGGAGCATCTGCCTTCTCAGCACTCATCTTCACAGATTTCTGGCTGCCTGTCTCACTGCAATGTGCAACATCAAACCACATGTGCGTCTTCAGAGAGGATCCTTCAAACACTGAGTTCAGCGACTCCCCCTCCAACAGGCTGTGAAGCTTCAGGGGATAAATCTATTTTTGTTTTCAGGAAGCCATCTGCCTCTTTTCCAATTTAGAAATTTGACCAGAGCTGGAAAAAAATAAATAAATATGTGAGGATGGTGTGCAGTTGGGCTAACTTCTTTCACATGCATCTGTAATCTCTCGTCTTGTCAGAGGGCTGTTACCAAGGATAAAGGAGGATGAACGCTTCAGTGTATCACTTACTATCCACACCTGAAGTGTGGGCTCAGTGAAGTGGACCTTATGCCAGGCTACACGTGCCTCGGAAAACATGCCCAACGCCTGATTAGACAGAATTTAGTAGCAGGGGGCCACCGGGGCTCCCCTTGGTGCTCTGCCATCCCACACTTTTCTGGGTGCCTGGTCCCCAGGACATCGCTCAGGAGCCCTCCTTCAGTGATTGTACCCAATTCAGCATCCCTCAAGCAGAGGGCAAGCCTGGCCAGCTTTTGCCAGAGCTCTACAGGGATGACTTTGAACCCAGTGGCCTCCATCTGAGCCAATCAGAGGCTATCTCTGCAGGCTGGTTCCTCATCCAAGAATGAAATACTGAGCCGTGTGGCTCTTACTGTTTCTTAAGGGAAAATCTGCACTGACAAATGAATTCAGTCATTGGAACCTGACTAATTAGTCAACGTCAGTCGTAATATAGGCTCGAAAGGGGTTTCTTCCCACAGTAGTAGAAGTGGGGACCAGAATCACCCAGAAAATATGTCCCCTCTGCGTTGTGCTTGGGGGGAGGGGAGCCTGCCCCGCCTGCCCCGCCTTCACTGCTGCCCATTCCTTCTGGTTGGAGAGAAGGCGGAGAAAGCCCCCACCTCTGACTCACTCTCAGGGCCGTGAACTCTCTCTGGGAAGTTCCCCAGCAAAGCACAGATGCGCTCATTCAGAACAACATTCCCTGGTTGGTTTTAGCTCTGGCTGAATACATATGGTTAATCAGTATCTATCCAGGAAGCAGGCGGTGATACAAGGTAGAGGCGAGGGTTGCAATAAATAAAAACTAAAATTAATCTTACAAGACTAATGTACTATTTTACTCAAGGACAATTTTTGATTGCAATATTTTATTGCACATGATAATTAGGCAGAAATTCAATTTATAAAGGTGATGGGAGTAGTAACAAACATGGGATTGATCTGCCTTGAGGGTTTCTGGTTTTCTCTATGTCTTTGTCATCAAACACGGTGGTCCCCATTCTCATAATTAAGCAAAACACAAAAGTATGGATGAACACTATGGAGCCAGATGCCATGTCCCCCACTCTCTCTCCATGGCCCCATTTCCCAGAGCAGAGACCTTGCTTTATCAGAAGAACACATCTTCAAGGACCATGCTGGGGAAGAGATACTGGTCTGGTGGGGAGTGGTGAAGTCACAATCAGGGACGTTGGGGACGATGGAGAGGGAAGAGGGCAGTTTGGGCTGACCAGGGGCGTAGAGCCGGAGGCCAGGTCCAGTGTCAATGGGCAAATGCTAAGCAGAGGAGCACAGGAGTATTGGAGGTGGGTCTCAGACAGCTAAGAAAGGTCCAGCTGGCCAGAGCAAATCAGAACCTGACCTAGGTGATGGGCAGAATCCAGCTGTCCCAAAAGCAAGTCACACGGAGGGAGTGTGAAGGAGCGGTAGAGGGGTGAGTGTTTCAGAGAAGCATCTCAGGTCCAGAAATGTCTGTTCCATCACAAAAAAAGAAAATCAGCAACCAGCAAGCTGTGGAATGATCAGGAAGTAATGTGTGCAGTGACCCCAGGCTTGTGCTTATCGTAAGCCAAACATCTGTTGACGAACTGGCTCAGTGGCCTCAGTTAACCTGAAGCTTGGTAAGCTCCCTTGCCCTCCATTTCCTCATCTGTAAAACAAAGACAATAAGAGTAGCTAAGTCACCGGTTTGTTGTGAGGATTAAAGAAGGTAACGCATGAATGCATGTGCCTCACACAGTTCCCAGTACACCGTTGGTGCTCCGTTAAGTGGAAACAATGTGTACGGTTACTGTTAACAATGAGCCTGAGTGTGGCTTCCAACACTGGTCCAACTTCAGGGACCAGCGGAAGCCCAGTCAGACTTCTGTTGCCAGGTGCCAGGTGACCTTTAAGATGCTGTAGGCGGCAACCCTAAGACTTCCCACAAAGCAGAATTAATCAAGTCATCCCACAAGGCAGCCAACAGTCCTCACCCTTGTTATGACACCTTAAGTTTCAGGCTCTGAATGCCCAGCTCCTGCTCTGGGGTGAAGTTCCCAGAGCCTCAAAATAGCTATGAAGACGAGTATTCTCTGCATTGTGCAAAGGTGGAAACTGAGGCTAGGGAGGCTAAGTAAGTTGCCCAGAGTTCACAGTGGATGACGTGGTAGAGCTGAGATGAAGATCGATCCAGACTCGACTCCAGAGCTCTGGTCTGGTGGCCAGCTCTGCCCTGCCTCCTGATACCCGGAACCAAGTCAGATAATTTCCTCCTTTGGTGGGGAGAGGGCTAAAGATGGCACGGACGGTGAGTGCTAGAAGGGAGAGGGGGCAGAAAAGGAAGGCTCGAATGCCCAGGATCAAGTCCTCAGCTTTCCCGACTACCCAGACCTCCCGTGTCTTCCCAGCTGGCTGCGTCCTGGCAGAGGAAGTACCCAGACAGAGCTCGTGCTGGGGGCTACCAGACCCTTGTACACCAGCCCGGGGTCCACACCCAGGCCAACAGTGATACCCAAGGCCAAAAAGAAATCCGTCCTCCCACCTAGACAAGCGAAGTCAGCAAGTTGGTGCCACAAGGGCTGCAGACACAGCATCTTGCAAATCAAGAAGGCTCAGATCAAACGTAAATTGGTGCAGCCACTATGGAAAATCCCCACTATGGAGAGTCCCTAAAACTAAACACAGAATTACCACACAACCTAGCAAGCCCACTCCTGGGCACATATCCGGGGAAAACTTTAATTTGAAAACATACATGTATCCCAGTGTTCATGGGAGCACTATTTATAATAGCCGAGACATGGAAGCAACCTAGATGTCCCTCAACGGGTGACTGGATGAAGAAGTTGTGGTGTAGATGCACAATGGGGGGACTACTCAGCCATAAGAAAGAATAAAATAATGCCATTTGCACCAACATGGATGGATCATACTAAGTGAAGTAAGTCAGACAAAGACAAATACCATAAACCACTTATATGTGGAGCCTAAAAAAATGATACAAATGAACTTATTTACAAAATAGAAAAAGATTCACGGACATAGAAAATAAACTCATGGTTACCAAAGGGGAAAGGTAGGGAGAGGCAAAAATTAGGAGTTTGGGATTAGCAGGTACAAACTAATACACTATATATAAAATAAACAACAAGGTCCTCCTGTACAGCACAGGGAACTATATCCAATAGCTTGTAATAACCTGTAATGAAAAAGAGTATGTATATGTGTATAGGTGTGTATAACTGAATCACTGTGCTGCACACCAGAGACTAACACAACATGGTCAATCAACTAAGCTTCTATAAAATAAAAGAAGGCCCAGATCAAAGTATTTCTGAGCCCAAGGATGATGGGCTTTCTAATTTTCAAAAAAGCGTCAAACAAGTCATTACCTCACTTAAGGTTTGAAAGCTCCATGAAGAGTTAGTCCTCCAAATTTAGGCCAAACGTCATATCTTACTCTTTGAAGTCCTCCCAAGCACTAGCAGTAGTGAAGGGTTTTTGGAAGCCCACCTGTGCATCTCTGCTGACTCCTTGGGAACCTGGCACTGGTCACCTTTAGGAACAACCAGTACGATTCAGAGTAAGCAATGCTCAGAACACAGGGAACTATATTCAATATCTTGTAATAACCTTTAATGAAAATGAATATGAAAATGAATATATGTGTATATATATGTATGACTAGGACATTATGCTGTACATCAGAAACTGACACGTTGTAACTGACTGTACTTCAATTTAAAAAAAAAAAAAAGCAATGCTCAGCCTAATAACAGGCTGTATTTCCAAATATCCATGTGTAAACAGGATGCTTGGGGTAAGGGAGGCATTTCTGCAAATAAACAATGGTGTTGGGCAGAGGCTAGCCCACAGAGGCCAACTAACACATGCCTTAACTCTAGTACACAAACATCTAAAGAATCTATGGCAAACATTCTGTGGGGCTTGCACAGCCATGGACTTGGGGGTTGGCTCTGAATTTATTGGGGAGCTATGAATGAATTTTCTTCTTGGGAGTTACCTGATGAAAGCAATGCTTTGAGACAGTGGATCTGGATGTCTTATGTGGTGTAGGCTGAAGTAGAGAGTAAGGGTGGACATTGCAAAATTTGAGTTTTAAGTTGATAGAGGCTTGAACTGAAGGAAGGTAGTTACAATTGAAATAGATAAAAATTCATTTATTCTCATTAATTCAACCAATTCTTATTGAACCTCTCTGTACCCTGGAGATTTGTTCATTCGTTCTTCAATTATTAGAATAATACTTACTCAGCATCTATTATGTGTGGGGGACAGTGTTACCCTCCAGAGACACAGTGGACCTTTTCTGTATGAAAGTCCACAATCTAGAAACAAATATAGATGTTAAAACTAATAATTACTGGTGTGATGTAGGAGAGGGAGGGGAAGGGAAAGGTGCAATGGAACTGCAGCCCAGGAGAAGAGTGAGCGTGTGGGTGATTAGGAAAAACCTCCCCAAGGAAGGAGGACTTACAGACTGGAGGACTAAGTTGGCATCACTCTGATACAGAAGTGAGGAAGGGGTATTTCAGCAGAAGAAACAGTAGATACAAAGTTTAGGAGGGAAGAGAGAGTAAGCACGTGTGAAGACCAAAAGGACATTTTAATGTGGTGGAAGCAGAGTACACCTGAGAAGCTGGAAGCAGGTGCCAGGTTGCCACAGGCTTTGGAAAGCACAGAGAGGAGTTCTGCCTGAATGTTAAGGCTACTGCACTTTTAAACAGGGTAGTTACGTGATCATATTGAGGTGAGTTTTTTTATCTTAAATCATTCTTGGTACAACCTGGAGGAGGGGTGGCAGAGAAGGAAGACTGGAGGCAAGAAGACCAGTTAGGAGGTTACTGATGAAGCCCAAGTGTAGTAGGGAAGAACAAATCTGACTCTGGACTAGATCTGTTCCTTTGGCTCTAACCTTGTGCTCTGTTTCCATGCTGAGTCATGCTGGTTCTGCACCTTTTGTAAAAGAATGCTGCCTCTAGCTTGAAATATACAGGATACCTATTCTCAAGGCTCTGTCCTTTAAGGGTATAACACTTTCCCCTCCATATAAAGATAAAAAGTTGCGGAATAGAAATAACATTTGACTTGTTGGAGGTTTGCAGGGACACCATGACCTGACCTATGGGGACAGCTGCAAGAACAAAGGATTCTGACACCAAGAAGTTTGGAACAACCAACCACACCCCCTACCCTTTTTCGGATAAAGGGAGCCTGAGTTCTGACTTGGAGAAGATGGGTCTCCAGGACATCAGTCTGCCATCTTCTTGGTCTGCCGGCTTTCCGAATAAAATCATTATTCCTTGCCCCAACACCTTGTCTCCCGATTTAGTGGCCTGCTGTGCAGTGAGCAGAATGAGTTTGGACTTAGTAACACAAGTGAGTATGCACAGTAGCCTAAGCTTGGTGGTGGTGGTGGTGGTGGTAGAGAAAGTCAAACATTCTAGGGATACAGAAGAGGTTGACCAGTCAAGGCTTGGTAATGAGCAGGATGTTGGAGGTGAGGGAGAAAGAGAAATCAAGGGCGACTCCTGGGTGCTGGGTGTCAGCCAGTGGGTAGATCTTGGAGTCAATTACTGAAGAAGGACCCACATCTGAACTTGGTTTCATCTGCAAAGACTCTATATTCAAAAAAGTTTCCATTCACAGGTACCAGGGACTGTAGGCAGGAATTGTACATACTTCATACATATATAAGGACTTGAACATACCTTTTTGTGGGACACAGTTCAACCCAGTATAGTATCCTTCTCTTTCTAGTACCAGCTTGGTGCCTGATACCCAACAGATGCTGAAATTTGTTTGTTTAATTGCATCAGTAGCCTATCACTTCAGAAGAAGGGAGATGAGGGCCTTTGCTGAAACGCATTATGATTTGTGTCTGATATGCAGTCCTAAGGTCAATTCTGGGAAGGATTTTACAGCTCACGATCATCAGCATTTCTTTGATGAATCCTTCTCAATTAGTAAGTGAATCTTACAGTCTTTCGTGCCCAGTTATAGGGTCTACTGAAGCCTTTCTCCTTCCAAAGGAAGCCAATTACTTCACCAAGAAAAATTCTAAAATGAAATTAAGCTTTTGATCATCTATGTCCTGAAGCCTTAATATGGATGCCTTCTTCCCAGCACATTAAGAATTCTCCAAGAATATGTACAACTTTACGGACAGATAGTCGCAGTATCTACCAAAGTTAATAATTTATGTACCCTTTGACCCAGTGGTTCTAGTTCTAGGAATTTATTCTATGGATACACTCATGCATGGAAAACTACACATTTTTCTTTTTAAAATCACAGTATTTTTCATCTAGAGAAGACTAGATAAATAAATAATGATCTCTCCAGACAATGAAATAGTATCACATCATTTATGATTGGATTCTACTGTGTGTGTAGCAAAAATTTGACTACTCTGGATTTAACAAATAAAAAGTTTCTTTTCCCAGATAAGAAATTCAGAGGTTGGTGGCCTGGAGCAGATGTGATGGTGCCTACCCTATTCCTTAAATCAGAAAGGAGTCTAAATCTCAGCTACCCAACTTGCCTGTGGGTCCCCCATTCTTCTGGGCTCCTATATGAATGTAATTAAATTTGTTTTTCTCCTGTTAACCTGTCTGATGTTAATTTGATTATCAGATCAGCCAAAGAACCAAGAAGGATAGAGGAAAATGGTCTCCTTCTCTACACTGTGTACACTTGGTATTTATGATATTAGTCCCATTTATGAGAAGTTGGTTTGTTGGCACAGCTAACAGGTCAGCCTTGTGATTCCAGTTTGATGTGTAATTGAGTGATTGACTTCAATGTAAGATTTTAAGCTGAAAAATGTAAGAGAATAAAGCTAGTAAACAATATTGAAATGCTTAAGAGAATTTGAGTCACTGTACTTCTAAGTTTAACTTATGTGTATAAAAATCACCTAATTTTAGGGAAGATTCTGTTAGTCTACTTGGAGTACTAAGAAAAAACTAGAATTATTTATAAATGTTGAAAGAAATTCAATTAACTAAATTTTAGAAGGATTTTGAAAGTAATTGTTAAAATATATGAATTTTGAAAACAATTATAAGACTTTTAATTTCAAAGCCCAAGGAAAGAGAAATTCTTTTTAGTTTGTAACTTAAATTAAATATTAGCTGAAGTAACAAAATAACCATAAACTACTTTTTTTTCCCCATTTCTCAAAGGTGCATTCAAAGAGCGGAGAAATTCTCATTCTCATCTTTGAGGCCGAAACAGTGGAAAAGCTTCTCAAGGACCCCTGTGACTGGCCTTGCTGGCTGCTGGGTTTCCCCCAGGATAGCCTTCCCTCATACCTGTGCTGAGCACCACAGGGACCCCACCTGCATGGACACCCTCGCACCCCCTTATCCTTCTGTGCCTGCTCTTCTTTGTAGCACTAATCATCTTCAAACATACTTCATAATGGACTTTTTACAAGTTATTTATTTGGGTTTTTGGTGTTAAAATGTAACATAAAACTTACCATTTTAATGATTTAATTACAAGTACACTCACAATGTGGTGGGACCATCAGGTCACTTTTTCATTGTGGTTGTTGTTTACTGTGACCTTTCCCTCCAGAAGGTAGGCACCAGCAGGGCAGGGATCCTGTTTTGTTCACTGATGTCTTCAAGCACCTGGCCTAGTGTGGTCACCACCCAAGTGGTCAGCGAGTTCCGGCGGGGACCTGACCACCTCCCTAGTAAGGGCGCTGTGTGACTCCAAATCCTGTCAGTTCCTGGGAACAAAGGAGGAGACAGCCCTTCCCGCCCCTCTCTTCTCTCAGCAGGAAATCAGGAAAAGCACCAAGAAGAGAAAACTCCAAGTTCCCAGACATGGGGGAGGGAGGGAGGGAGGAAAGGCAGGTACCTGGTGTTTTTCCTAAACCACAGCTCACAGCAGCTCCTCTTAACCCTCTGCAAGACTTCCCTGACTCTGTGAACTTGCAGTCTTATTAGAAGGACCCAATATCCTCATTTTTCTATCCTTCATGGCCACTCATCTATTTTTTTAATGTTCTTTTTTTTTTTAATTGAAGTGGAGTCAGTTACAATGTGTCAGTTTCTGGTGTACAGCATCATGTTCCAGTCATATATACTATTAAAACTAGAAGTCCCCTTGAACAAGCTCCTGTGACCCACCCCCGTGACTTACAGCATCAAACCTGAGCACCTACCACTTGTTAACCCTGAAGCTAGTTGCCCTAAAGGAATTTCCAAAGGTAGGGTGCCTCTTTAGGCCCATATCTGTCTGCAAGCTCTTTGTTACCAGCCCATGATGAGAAATTGAGAGCAATCAGTAGAAACTTTCATAGCAATCTGACAGAATATTTTTATGTTGTTGAATTTAGAATAAAAATTGGCACTTATATTTTATACATCTGCTTCTTATTTCTATCTTTATTTTACATATGGGGAACTGGAGGCACAGAGAGTCTGTTACTTGCTTGAGGTCATACAACTAGTCCGTGGCAGAGCTGTGATTTTTAACCCAGGCATCTTGGATCCAGAATATGTACTAAATTGCCAATCCGTGACCACAACCATGAAATAATGTTCAAATCTGATTGAGGTCAGGAAAATACAGAATAGACTAACAACAAACAATGTGTCACTGTTGGTAGTGGTGGTGATGGTGGGGGGGGGGGGCCTGGAAACAAATGAACACTCATCACTGGAGAGGAATTGGCTTCAGTGTGGAACCTTCTCCCAGTAGTTCGCTGGAGCCAGCTCCAGACACAGGGCACGTGTCACTTCCCAGCCCAGCCCACTCTATCCAACCAGCTTGTCTGTAGCTTGAAATGAGCCTGGGTGGGAATACATAGGGCACAGATATCAGCAAACACTGCCAATCAGGGTTTTCCCTGATAGCTGGTTGTTAAACATTTACCAGCACAAAATTGCCTCCACCCCATAAAATGATACACAGTCATTAAAAATCATGCACCAGACCAGTTACCTGGTAGGTATTTTCATGAGGCTTTATTGGGTGGAATAAGAGAAATATGCATGCAATCCTGTTTTGATACAAATAATGAAAAAATCCTTACAGAAATATATGCGTGTTAGTATTTTATATGATTGCATCAGCTTGGAGGAAAGAAGGATTTATAGGGAAGGGGTAATGTCATTAGGGGTAATGGGCGAGAGGAAAAGTTTTTTTAATGATTCCATACGTAACTCACATACACACACCTACACATATATGTGTTCATAAAGAAATTAAGGAACAAAGACAAAGTTAAGTCTGTCCTAACCACAGACATGCAGGGGTGCCTATGGTATATCCTCAAATAAAAAGGCAACCTGCAGAGCCATCTGCTTAGTGAGATTTCATTTCAGCAAAAAGAAATAAACCAAAACCCCAAAATATGTGCGTGTTTACCTGTATGAGCAACATACAAGTTTGTAAAGTGCAGAGACTGGATGTCTCAGGAGAGCAGGATTGGAGGTCAGTAACAGTGAGCTTCTCTTCGTCTGTCTTTAAACTGTTTTCACCTGTTACAACCAACATGTTGCATCCTCATAATTTGAGACTAGCACAGAAGGCTCCAGATGATGTGTTAAGATTACTGGCAAATGCTGACGATTTCAAGCAAAGTTAGATGAACATTGACCATGTTTGTCTCTGAAAGCTATTCATCTAGTCTTGCAGGGTTACAGATGGTCACGTGGCCCAAATGGTGTTCACAAACAACACATCCTTCCCAGCATCAGGGAGGTGCCTTCTGAGGCCCTTCCTGCTGGCTCCACAGCAAGGGTATCAAGTTGGACACTGCCAGCCTTTACCTGCTGGAAGTCCTCCTCCGGGTGTGGGTTTGTATACAGTTCCTTTGCCGTATCAGTGTCTTTTGTTGTTGTTGTTGAAGTGTAGTTGATTTACAATGTCAGTTTCAGGTGTACAGCAAAGCAATTCAATTATACACACACATACATGTATGTTTTTTTCTTTTCAGATTCTTTTCCATTATATATTACAAGAAATTGGATATAGTTCCCTATATAATACACAGTATGCTATACAGTAGGTCCTTGTTGTTTATCTATTTTATGTATAGTAATGTGTATCTGTAATCTGAAACTCCTAATTTACCCTCTCCCACACTTTCCCCTTTGGTAACCATAGTTTGTTTTCTATGTCCGTGAGTCTGGTTTCAGTTTGTGAATAGAATTTATATAATTTTTTTTAGATTCCACATATAACTGATTTCATATGATATTTCTCTTTGAATTACTTCACTTAGTATGATCATCTCTAGGTCCATCTATGTTGCTGCAAGGGGCATTATTTCATTCTTTTTATGGCTGAATAATATTCCTTTGTGTAAATATACCACAACTTCTTTATCCAGTCATCTGTCAATGAACATTTAGGTAGTGTGTTAGCATCTTTAACAACAACGTGCATAATTAAGAGATCTCCAGTCCCTGAAAATGGAGGCATGTGCAACTGTGACATGGCCAAATGACTCCCAGCAGGAGCCCCAGGCAGAACCAGCTGGCACTGACACGCCCATCTTAGCATCCTCGATGGCTGTGAGCGCCTTCTCTCTCTGCGGGCAAAGCTTATCTTTTGCAAATGGAATGGGAATTATATTTAGAGGTTCAGAAATGCTCTTTCCACATCTACATGGCTTGGGGTGCATTTGACCAAGATCAGTGGGTTTGGGTGGATCTAGTTGTAGTGTGTTGAGGAGCAGAAGCCTGAACCTACGGACAGACTCCACTCTGCCACCAGCTATGGGGTCTCAGACAAGTCGGAACCTCTTTGTGGGTCAGTGTTCTCATCGCTAATGTGAGGATTGTAAAACATGTTTCTCCTTTCTCATGGACCATTGTGAGAATTAAACTAGAAAATGTATAAGAAGATGCTTCGCAGATCATAAAGCACTTTAGATGCATGAGATGTTATTGCTTTGCTGTGTTATAAGAAATGAGAAAGCTCCTCTGGAGGGTCCCCTATTCTCAGACACGTATTTGTAATATTCGTAAAAATCTGTATCTATATCTATCTGTCTATTCATCTACCTCCAATCTGAACTCATTCATAGTTAATCCAAATTCCCTGGTAAATCATTTGGTAATGTTGAATGAAGTTCCCTCAAGAGATTCTGTTGATATAAGTGCAGCAGCAAAAAAAAAAAAAAAAAAAAGGAATAAAAAGCAATGTTTGCCATCAATAAATAGGCATTTTGAAGAGAAGCTTTCTACTTGGCTGTAGTTATTTCTGCTTGGCACTGTGCAATGCCTTTTATTCTGCAAGGTTTTCTCCTTGTTTCTGAAATGGGAGCTTTGGGAACAGGCTTAGTACAATGTGCTGCTTGAGACTTTTAAAATGCAAATAAGTCTTTCAATTCAAAGTTCAGAATATACTTCTAAATTTAAGCGATATCCACTTTAAATTTTTGGAAAGCAATCTGGCCAAGATGATTAAAATTAAAAATAATAATCTCTCGGGCTATAAATGTGACAGAGCACATCATGAAGCCAGCCTCCACTGACTGCCTCCCGAGTGCCGGGCGCAAGGCTGAACGTTTGGCACAGATGAGCTCACTTAATGCTCACAACTCAGTGAGTAGGTATGTTTTTATTCCCTATTTTGCCAACGAGGAGAGCTGAGCTGGTTTACTTTCAACAAGGAAGGACTCCGCCTTCCCCCGAGGTGTGTGCGTGGAAACATCCCTGCAAAAGTGGGTATTGGTTACATTGAGGGCACCACCGAGCCCTGACGGATGGGCCAGGAACACAGGCAGAGCCCCCCTTTCTAGACACCAGACACTGCGAGACCCTTGTCACAAAGCGTCTCCTTCAATCTCCCACCACCCCACCATTCCCAGAGAGGGAAAGGAGGCTCAGAAATGGTCTATCTGCATATCTGCATATTGCAGAAAGGGCATATTCTCATATTTGCTGAGATATTTCTTGGCTGCCAGACCTTATACAAGGCACTTTCCAGCAGTTTCCTCAATTAAACAACTAAGGAAAGTCAGAAAATGCATATAATAAACAAACATGGGGGAAATGGCCAACATCACAAGCGGTACAAAGTTACAACTTCGAACATCAGTGAGGTACCAGTGACAAAGTTAAAATGCCAACGGGAGTGACTTCAGAGTGCAACTAATTTATGTTTCTATTGCAGGTGGCGCTTTTATGACCAAACACTGAGCAGAGAAGCCGGCTACAAAGGTACGTGTGTTTCTCTCTAAGGGGACCCACGGTGTGAAGGGGGCGCAGCAAGGCGAAACAGCTGCTGTTGCTAGTGTGAAATGACATTTTTAACTCTCTCAGATTGTCTTTACTATTTTATAACATTGTTTTTCCAATACATAAAACTGGGAGAGAAAGAGACTTTATCATCCCATTGCACCATTTTACAGTTGAGGGTTGGATTCCCAACTCAAATAATTCAGGGCTATCACCAATAACTGACCAAAAAGCCAAGATTCAGTCATTTTTAACCTCTGCCTTCAGCTGAGATATTAAAAGTCGGCTCTCAAGTATAGGATTTGATGACCCTCATTCAGCTCCTTCATTTTCTTGATGAGGAAAACGGAGGCCCAGAGACTTGGAATTCCTTGTCAGGGTCGTGCTGTTGCCTGTGGAGCTGCAGCGAAGGTCTGCTGTTTCATTTTATACAAATTCTATAAAATGAAAATGCATATACTGTTTCTATGAAACCACCATGAGTATTTTACCACCAGCATTTCCGACCCCACGTGTGTGGTGTTCTTCCCAACACCAGCAAAATTTCCAACTCTCTGGACACCAGCAGGGAGTCCAACAATTCCATCTAATTGTGACTCTAACTCCAGGAAGTTGGTTCAGACCCCACAGTTTAGGAGCTCAGTCCCACAAGACTGTCCCTGCTTCAGATATCAGTCACAAGTCCCAGGTTGTCCTCCGTACTTCTGGCCAACTGGCGATAAACCTGGGGTTCCCATGAACCCCTCCCCAGCTTCAGTAATTTGTTAGAACGGCTCACAGAGCTCAAGAAAATGACACATTAATTATTACTGGTTTATTGTAAAGGCTGTTATAAAGGATAAAAATGAACCACCAGATGAAGAGGTACACGATGTCTGGAAGGGTCCTGCGTGTGGGAGCTTCTGTTCCCATGGAGTTCGGGGTGCGCCACCCTCCCAGCACACGGATGCATTCACCAACCCAGAAGCTCTTGGAACGCCATCATTTGGCGGGGGGTGGGGTTTGTGGAGATTTCATTTAACAATTGGCCATGGGTGACTGAACTCACCTGTCAGCCTCTCCTCACTCCCTGGAGGCTGGCGGGTGGGACTGAAAGGCCCAGTTCTCTACTCCTGCCCTTCTCTTTCTGGCCACCAGTCCCCATCCTGCAGCCACGGGGGAGGGAGCCTCCAGCCCCCAGTCACCTCATGAGTATACAACAGACACTGATACGAAACCAAATACATATATTTCTTACCATATCACACACCAAAAATTCATCATTAAAGAAGGTAGACCTCAGTATCCAAATGCCAGAGCAAGCATGTCCCTCGGGTTCATTCTAGAACTTGTGGTTGGGTGTGTTGGTCACCAGGCTCCCTCTAAGGCAGGGGTTCTTACCGTGGGGTCCCTGGGTCAGCTGGGTCACATCACCTGGGAACCTGTTAGAAATGCACGTTCTCAAGCCCTGCCCACAATGTAGTGAGTCACACACTGGGAGAGGGGACCCCAGCAGTCGGTCATTTAAGGAGGTCTCCAGGCACTTCTGCTGCGTGGGGAGGGCTGAGAGCTGGGCTCCGAGGCAGTGCTTCTCCCCCGTCACTGTGCGCGGAATCGCCTGAAGACCTAGTGGAAACGCAGGTTCTGAGCCGGCAGACCTAGGAGGCTGAGTTCAGAGAGAAAGGGCTCCTCACAAGCTCAGGATGCGCCAATGCTGCTTCCTGGGGGGCCACACGCGGAGGAGCAAGACTGTTCAAAAGCCTCCTGCCCGCAGGCGAGCTGCGAATGGTTCCAGCTGCTCAAATACACGGTGTCCGCCCTCGGTGTCCCCATGACCCCGTGCGGAGCAGGACCAGCAGCTCGGCATCCGCTGAAGCTTGTTGGACTCTTAGCACCACCACAGACCCCTGAATCCAACCTGCGTTTAAATAAGATCCTCAGTTTGCCTGGAATATTAACACTGGGAAGTACTTCTGCAGGCAAAGTGCTGAGCCAGCCGCCTCCAGCCCAGGCGGTCCGAGACCCTACTCTGTGCGACTTGCAGATGCTGTCATCTTCCGCTTTTGAAAAGGGCTGGTGGCTTGGGTGAAAAGCTAGGGTTTCACGGGACACAACAGCCAAAGTGGGGGGCGAGGTGGAAGGCGGGGGACAGTTGTCTTGCAGAACTGCTTTTAAATGTGAATCTCTAAGAAATAAGGACTCCTGCCCCCAGAATTGATGTTGGTTTTTCCTCCAAGCAGTGCAACTCATCTCAGACGGGTGGGCAGCTGGGTGACACTGAGGTTACCTTCACCCCCTCTTAAACCTTCGCTCCCACCCACGATCCTGCTCCAGAAACAAAAGAAGCAGGAAAGAAACGCACGATGAAGAAAGAATTCTATTTAGAAGCATTTCAGAACAACTGCCTATGGTATTAGTTCCCTGTAGCTGATGTAACAAATTTCCACAAACTTAGTGGCTTAAAAGAACACAAATGTGCTAACTTACCGTTCTGGTGGTCAGAAGTCAGAAACTGGTTTCCCTGGCCTGAAGTCAAGGGGTAGGCAGGCTCGTTTGCCTCCTCCTCTAGGAGAAAATATACTCCCTTGCCTTCTGCAGTTTCTAGAGGACACCTGCATCCCTTGACTTGCGGCCCCTTCCTCCAGCTTCAACACCAGCCACAGAGCACTTTCAAACCTTTCTCCTCTCCCACCTCTGCTTCCGTCAGCACATCTGCTTCTCTAATTCTGACTCCACTGCCTCTCTTGTTCCCTTGTGATGACTTTGGCCCACCCAGATTATCCAGGGTCACCTCAAGGTCTTTAACTTAATCACATCTGCCAAGTCCCTTTTGCTGTGTAGGGTAACATATTCACAGGTTCCAGGGACTAGAATGTGGACATCTTTGGGGAGCATTATTCTGCTGACCACGCTTTCTTTTTAAAGCTCCTCTGATGGGTCTAGTGGTGAAGGGTGCCACCTTGCCAGGGCCCTGTCTTGGAAATGGTGATGGAAAAGGAGGTGTCGCTGCCTCATTCAGAGCTGGGAACAGTGCAGCATTTCACATGTCAGACTCCCACCGTCAGCAGGACTCGGCTTAAGTTATTTATAGTGCCAAGGCTTGCCTTTTGCATTAATGTAACCATTTGCATTAAACGAATTTGTAAGATAGGAGCCGCTCAGAGCCAAGCTGGAGACTCCTTTCTGTTCTCACCATGAGGACTGAATGAAACCGAAAGGGTATTTTTATTTATCAGACCCAGCTGTCCCCACGCCAACCCCAATTACATCTGAAATATACTGATCTCCCAGCCTCCGCTAAGGACCAGCTCATCCTTCTTGCTCTAAATGACCAGATCCAGTGACGGCGCTGTGCAGAAGCCGGTCACCCAGGCCTGGCGCTGCTCGGACGGCTGTGACCCCGAGGCCCCTCCAGCCCCGGCTGTGCTGAATGCACACTCACGCAGCACGACACGGAGTGTGCACACCTACAGCTGCTCTCTCGCCCCGGTGAGAACGGGGTCTGCAGGGTCCAATACAACTTGGCCACAATTCTGTTCTCCCAAGGACCCACCTGAACCCCCCGCCCCGGGCTCTGCCTCACCACTTCAGCCTCTCCCCTGGCTGGGGATGAGCCGTGCAGAGGTGCTTGCGGGAGCCTTCCGTCCGCCTGCACGGGTGACTCAACCCTGTCGGGAGATGCTCTGAGGACCTGCGGGCTGGGAGAGCCTCCAGCAGCAGCCCAGCTTCCCCGGGGGTGGCGAGTGCCTCGGGCCCTTTTGAGGAACCTCCCCATCATCAAGTTCTTCTTAAATGGCCTATAAAAGGAAGATTCTTGGTATCTGAGGGAAAATTGGGTGCCTCGGGCAAATTATTCCAAGTGCCCTGCCAAGCGCTACCAGCTTTTATGTTATTCTATTCTCCTTAGTTGTTTTCAGTTGTCCCGACTGCACTTTAAGGACAGAGAATTTTTAGTTACTCAGTCTCCTCTGTCCTTGTCACCCACAGCCGTGGCAGGTTCAAATCCTGGTTCCACCACGTGGTGGCCATGTGGCCTGGGCTGTGTGCTCAGCCTGTCTGTTAACTAGGGATAAAAATGACACCCATCACCCGAGCCTGTCCTGAGGATAAAATGAGTAATTACGTGTGGGACACTGAGAGCTGTGGCTGTGTGTAGTCGATACTAGGTACGTGTTCCCTACACTGTTATTACTACTGTATTTTTTTATGTATGTTTGGGGGTTTTTGGGGGGAGGTGATTGGGTTTATTTGTTTTATTTATTTCTTAGTGGAGGTGCTGGGGATTGAACCCAGGACCTCGTGCATGCTAAGCACGTGCTCTACCACTGAGCTACACCCTCCCCCCTTGTTACTGTTATTGTTTATCTGATTTTCCCCGCTTCTTCCCTGACCTCCTCTTGCCTTTCCCTCTCCGGGAGACCAGTCTGAAGTGTTTGATATATGACCTGTTATCCTGGTAGACAGGCTCTTCAAAGTCAGAATTAACTCCAGGCCACAAGACACAGCTAACACCCCACAAGCGCTGTGTGAATGATGACCAGCTACAGTGATCACCATACTCCAGGCTAACAATGCCATTTGCCCATAAAAATAAATTCCTTTTAGGCAGATAATTTTTACTAACGGTGTGTGAGTCTGGATTCTTAGTTGCACGCAACGGGAATGGATCCTGGCTGAAAAGCTTTCAGAATGGCCAGAGTGTGGTGGGCATGGGGAGGTGTCCCCTTAATCCATGCCGTCTTACGAGGACCTAGCCTGAAAAGAGGCTCTGTCATCTTCAGCTTCGGGCTTCTAAGGCTGCCTGGGCCATTAGCATCCAGAAAATGGAGAGAGGAAGTGAAAAAGAGGGGATTGTGAAGGGGCAATCTCATTGGCCAGGCCTGGAAGTGGCTCCAAGCCATTGGCTGGAATTCAGTCACATGGCCTGACTACGAGGGAGGCTGGGAATATATTCAGGGAGAAGAGGAAATAGGTTTAGTGATTAGCTAGTAGTCTCTGCTACAGAAAACAAGCATGTGGTCTTTTCAGTTACCGAAAACCAGCCTCTCTCTGTTTCCTGGACCTATATGGGAAGGAATTCTGTAGACCTATAAAGGAGGCTTCAGATGCTCAGCAGTCAAAAAAGATGACAAACAGCCAATACAGGCCTTACAAAAGAGGCTCGGGGTCTCTCTTGAGGTTGCAGATGAGATGTTGGTTGGGGCTGCAGTCTCTTCTGAAGACTTGACTGGGGCTGGAATGTCTCCTTGAAAGGTGATTGGGGTGGGTGTTGTTTGAATTCCTCAGATAGTTTTTCTGAGTGTTCCTCCATCCTCTGAGATGAGATCGATGGTTAGTGGTGTGACTTAATCACCCAGTGGCTTGGAAAACCAACTGACATTAAAACCCTGCATGCAGCTGCCACAAAGTGACCCAGGATTTGCAGTGATAGACATGCTGGGCTATCAGCATTAGAATCCCCTACTTCAGGCTTAAATCCACGTGCCCACCCACAAGGAGTGAATAGGAGGACTCAGGTCTATGGATGCCATTGCTTTATCCTTAGAAAACAGTCCCTAAAAAGGCTTGATGAGTACAGATTGGACACATGTCTCTATACGTGGCTGTGAGGTTTCTTGATTCAAGGGACAACATGAGAGGTTTCATTGTCACCTAGGAGCAGGCCTAGGGGTGATTTATTTGGGGTTTTGTTGTTGCTGGTATTGTTGTTTTATTTTTTTAATTGAAGTATAGTTGATTTACAATGTTGTGTTAGTTTCTGGTGTACAGCACAGTGATTCAGTTATATGCATATATTATTTTTCATTATAGGTTATTACAAGCTATTGAGTAGAGTTCCCTGTGCTGTACAGTAGGACCTTGTTGTTTGTCTATTTTGTATATGGTAGTTTGTATCTGCTCATCCCAAGCTCCCAATTTATCCGTCCCCCCTCCCTTTCCCCTTTGGTAACCGTAAGTTTGTTTTCTATGTCTGTGAGTCTGTCTCTGTTTTGTAAATAAGTTCATTTGTGTCATATTTTAGATTCCACATGTAAGTGATGTCATAGGATCTTTGTCTTTATCTGACTTACTTCCAGTATCTCAATAGTAAACCAACCTTCTGCTTTTCTGTTCTGGAAACCAAATCCCACTGACAAGACATAGAACTTTTTTATCTTCTCACTCCTTCCTCCTGGACAGCTGCTTTGCAGCCAAACAAATGTTCACATATCATTGTCATAGTTTAAATTAAGCCCCATGGGATTAAAAAAAAAGTTGTCAGAAGCCCCAGAGTCAAGCCTTAAGAGTTTCTAATACTAAACTCACACACATGCCAACCCAGCCATGCATGGTCTGTGTACTATCCAAGTGACTCCAAATAGGCATGAATATTTTTGTTTGTCTTTTTGCATTTTGGCTCAATTCTGGTTTTCAGTTGGCCAGTGGTTTCAGTTCACTTATCTCCATATCTGTGCTCCAAAGGAGGAACAAGAGAGTTGCTTCAAAGGGAGCTTTCAAATCCATACTATGAAAACTCTACATTTCTTTCAAGGCTGTATTTGAACGGATTTCTATTATGAACATCCTTGCACACACACAAATACATTCATCTGGCCAGTTGCTTTTCAGCAAAACTATGGCAGAGATGATACTCATTTGCATTTGTCCACATCTTGTGGTCCCGCCCCTCCCCCAGCTAGGCTGGTACCATGTGGCCAGTGCTGGCCAATGAAATGCAAGCAGAAGCCACTCCTTTCATTCCCGGCTGAGGTAGTTAAGAACCGGTGTGACCCTCCATGTCTCCTTTTCTTGCTCCAGGGACCTCCATCTCCCTCACCTTCTGCAGAGAGCGTAGCTGCAAGATGGAGAAGGGCCACCTGACCCACGTCAGACTCTGTGAGTGAGATGCAAGCCTGAGATTTGGAGACGTGGTGACTGCGGCGGCATCAGTAGCTTGAACTAATGGAGGATCAGTTTTCAGACTGACTTCACATTCATTCAAAGTAAATCGTTCACTTTCAGCCCATCTCATGTTCTTAGAGGTAGGTCACTGGTGTCATTCATTATCCCCAGCTCATTTCGCAAGCTTGTACGGAGCCCCTAATGTGGGCCGGGCACGTCTGGACCTGGGGCTAGGAGATGAGTAACTGCCTCCCCACATCCTCCCTAAAGGACCGTACGGTCTCTTGAGGCAAGTTGGACGCATAGCCAACGAGCACTCGTGGGCACCTCTGTCCAGATGGTGTGAGCAAAGTAATTCTCTCTGGGGAACTGTCTCAAGGCTGTCATAGGTGCTGACAGGCGATATGGGAACGAAAGCATGTACTTTCTTTGATCAGACTTAATCGGACAGATGCTCCATTGAATGACATTCCATCAGGCTGCTGATTCTTTAATTCTCCCTCTATTCAGCACATAGTGACCCAGCCCCAGCCCAGGTGTGAGAGCGACCCCACACCCTGGGGAGAAGGTAAACATACGACAATGAAACACACTCACAGCAAAGTGCTCATTCTCTCAGGTTATAAAAAAAATTAAAGCATGCTTGAGGGCTCATTTTGTCCCCACTAGGCTGTTTTTTAAGTTTTTAAATAAAACATCCATATTAGTTTGCTTGAGCTGCCATAACAAAGTACCAAACCTGGGTGGCTTAAACAATGGAAACTGGTCGTCCCACAGTTCTGGAGGCCTGAAGGCCAAGGTCAAGGTGCGGATCCTTCTCAGGCTGTTGGGGGAGAATCTGCTCAGGCCGCTCTCCTAGCTCCTGGTGATTTGCTGAAGCCTTTGCTGTTCCTTGGATGCTTCACCCTGGTCTCTGTCTTCATCTTCACATGACGGTCTCCCTGTGTGTGTGCCTGACTCTGTGCCCAGATTTCTCCTTTTTATAAGGACATCAGTCACATTGGATTAAAGGTCACCCTACTCCAGTATGATCTCATCTTAACTTGATCATCTACAAAAACCCTATTTCCAAATAAGGTCACATCCATAGGTCCTGGGAGCGGTTAGGACTTCAATGTCTTTAGGGGATACAATTCAACCCATAAAAACACCCAGCGCTGGCAAGGCCGGGGTAAAGCTGGTCTGCTTATACAGAGATGTTTCTGGCAGTAACAACAGCTATAAAATGTTAGGGGAGCAATATGGTAACTGGTACTGCATGGTAATGAGGTCACAGTAGGATGACGTGCACCAGTAGCCATCCAGATAACTGTCCTTCGGTCCACAGATCTCACTCCCAGGAATGTATCTTGTATCTGCTGGGCAGGTCAGATCTGGGTGTTACCCTTCCCTGGGCCGTACAGAAGTGAACAGAAAGTATTTAAAGCAATAGCTTACAAAATTTTTTCTAGATCCAAGTCATGTTAATTATATTTGAATGTATTTATATATTATAGTCACTGTTTATATCCCTCAGGTCCCTGAAGGTTCAGCTTCTACTGCTGTTAGAACTTTGATGGGCAAGTTTGAAAAGATCTATCTTCAGGAAATAATCCAATGTAAGCTGAGGCTGCCAGGTACAAAGACGACTGTGGCGGCATAATTGCTTTTCCCAAACCAGAAACAAAGAGACATTATCTGTTCAGCTAATAGTTACCGAGCCCCTTCTATCATAGGGCATTCTGCTAGGGGCTGGGGAAGCAGTGGTAAAAAAAAATCATTCTAGTCCCTATTTGCAAAGAGCCTACAGTCCCAGTTTGGTGAATGTTTTTAATGAGTTATATTCTTAACATGTTTGCATAACATGCAGGCATTAAATGGTAATTAAGAAAGATGCAAATACCACTTAAAATTCATCACACTTAATTTAGAATGGCACCTACAGTAAGCTAGAACAATTTGAAATACACAAGCATGTTGACTTTTGTCTGTTTCGTTCACTTCTGTGTGCCTGGCACACAGTCTGTGCCCTCTCAGAACTTGTTGAACTGAATGAACGCACTGAGGGCCGGAAAGTTAGATGCAAAACGAAAAAATAAAGAACCAAGAAAAACAAAAACAAAAAAGCCAAGAAAGACCATTGTTGTACTTGGGCAATGGAATGAATCATGACTATGTTTTCCAAAATTTCCTTTTACATATTTGTTACTATCATTTGTTGAAAAATAAGTTAATAAATTAAAAAAAGAGAGTCCTAGATGCCTCTAGAACTCCTCTGTCAAGGAAATGGAAATCTTAAAGATATTAAAAATGAAAGAACGTGGAGTCTGGGATGTCCCCAGGGCTGAGAAGCTGTGAGCCTTGATTGTTCTTGTCTGGTCTTCCATCATCCCCAGGGCTGAGGCACTAGACAAGTCGGATGCTGCTGCAAAGGTCCAAAGGAGACACGATGAAGGTCCAAACTAAGAAAGTGAAGAGGTGGCGAGGAGGATCTGATTGGAGAGAATCTCTGCCCTTCGATGCCAGATTCTCCCCTCCAGCTTCCCTAATGTTGCACTGGCTCTGTCCTCCTTCTCTCCCTGCTTTTCTGGGGAAATGTCATCCTACATTTGGGGACTTCTAGATACATTTAGAAAAGCTTATTTGGACAAAGTTCTGGTATGGTCAGTTGAGACAGGAAGACAAAATTTCTGCCTGTTCTGGCAAAACTGTCCATGCAAATAAAACCCAAAATTAACTCTTAATATTATGGGCCCTTGCAAGTTCCTTGACTGATCCAACTTGACAGTTCACTCCCTCTCATTCCCGACAACATACACATAAACAATCCACCCCTGAATTTTACAGATTCTACCTAAAATGTCTCAAATCCTTCCACTCTCTCCATGCTATAGCCACCATCTGAGTCCAAGACCTCAGAAACTCTTGCCTGGTTCCTGCAACACCCCTTACTGGTCTCATTGCTTCTACCCTTGGCTTCCCTGATCCATTCTCTGCACAGAAGCCAAAGAGATCTTTGTTAAAACACACAACTCAGATCATGTCACTGCTGCTTCAAGTCACCTTCAGTGGTGCCAATTTCACTTAGGATACGATACTGAATCCTTAACATGGACTGCAAGGCTCCCCATAGGCCGTCTCTCCAGCCCTCCTCCTGGCCAGACCCTCACTCACTTCTTGGGCCACATTAGCCTTTTTTCAAGCGCTCAAATGAGTCAAGCTCTTTCATGCCTCAGGGCCTTTGCACATGCGGTTTTCCCTGCCTGGAATGTCCTCTCCACTCTCTGCCTAATTAACAGATACTCATTTTTCAACTCTCAGCTGAAAGTCATCTTCTTTGAAGGGTCTTTTCTAATCTCTTCATGCATGTTAGAAAGCCCTGCCATTTCTCAGTATTTTCTGTTCATACAATTATCTAAATACATACGTTTCTTAGTAATCTGGGTGATTATTGGTCGTTGGTTTAATATCTGTCTCTCCTATTAACCTATAACTTCTACGAGGGGCAAGATCATGTGTTTTGCTCCGTGTTGTACACCCACCGAGTGCCTAGCAAGGCACCTGGTTCATGGGAAGCCCTCAACATATATCTCCTGAATGAATGACTCAGTGAGCCAACCCAGATATCAGTGAAATCACAAGAAATAGTCCTTGGTTATGCCCTCAGACTATTGGCTCCAAATTTATTCACGAGTTACCTAATGAAGAGTAACTGAAACACATAATAATTCTTTCGCTAACATGGAGGACGTACTCCGAGGACAAACTTCTTGGTTTGACAGTTTATTTCCGGAAGGAGAAATAGAGCAGGCAATCAGACATGGCCTGGGGTGCCAGATGAGGGATTGTCTTGGAAACATCATTAAATACTTTATAAATTAGGCAATTTCAGGCTGTGAGGGATAAAGACATACTCAGTTTGTTTCAGCAGATGGAAGTCTATCAGTTAGAACTCTTAATATTGTATGTGACAGAGGACCCATCTCAAACTGCCTTAAACAACAGAGAGAATTTATTGGTCTCATAATGAAAAAGCCTAGAAGACAAGGCTGTCTTTCGCTGGGAGCGGCTGGATGCTGGGGCCTAGTAATGTCACCAGCGCCCACCTCCCCTCTGCTTCTGACCTGCTCTCCACATGAGATGAGGCTTTGTCCTGAGGCTGCACACCGCCACCTATATTTGCATTTCATGAACACGAAAGGGCTGTGGCTGTCCAGACCCCATGTCCCCACACCCCTTAAACTAGAGAAGAGTATGCCTTTCTTCTAGAAGCTTCTATAGAACCCGACAGATCAGCAGAATCACACGACAAGCTGATTCCTAACATCCCAGCACCTCCCCCCACAAATTTAGTATATCTGGCGGGTAGCCTGAGAATCTACAATTTGTGAACTTTTTTTTTTTACAGAAACTGTAAAGGAGAAAGCAAAATTGTTCCGTAATTCCACCATCCAGAAGACACTTACCGAAGTTTTCCAGGAAAAGTAATCAATGCTCGAAGTAAGAACGTCAAACAGCATAGAATGAAGTGCTAAAACCCCTCTTCCCGGCCCCTCCCCCAAAGGTGTCACCGTTGTCACTTTCTCGTATACTTCCCGTTAAGAGAAGAAGGCACGCATTCACCAAAATACACAGTGTAGCATTTAAAAACTTTTATGGAAAAGGGATCATACTATTTACACCCTGCTGCTTCTTGCTTTTTCTCACTACGCAGTGTAGCTCAGAGACTGTGCTATCTCAGCAAATAGAGTTCCTCTTAAATGTTTTTCAGCAACGCGAGAACGTTACCCTAGTTTATTTAGCCAGTTCTCTGCTGATGGACATTTAGGTTGCTTGTGACACGAACAAGGGTGCAGGGGACTTCCTTCTTCAACGATCTTGACCTTCTCTTGTGGGTGACTGCACAGAGCCAGCTCCCAACAGTGGGATCACTGGGTCAAAAGTTATCCTCCGGCGAGGTTCACTGGTCCAGTCCCTGTAATCATTTGAAACTTCACAGCTGCTGCCCTTAATTACACGTGGGTGTGTACGATGATGCTGGAGGCACGGGTTCTGGGAATCTGCGTTGTTCCAAGCCCATTTGGTGATCTGGAGCTCACCCAAGTGTGGGGACCATGGCTCCACCATGCCTCCTGGGTGCCACCAAATTCGCATTCGTTGTCATTCCTTTTGACTTCTTGTCCCCTTCCTCTCACCAGCGCTAGGCATTGTGAAACTTTATAAATTCTGTCAATCAGATTCATAAAGAATGGTCTTGCACTGTTCTGATCCACACCTCCTTACTTGCGAGTTAGGCTGAACAACTCTTTCTACACATATTGGTCTTTGGGTTTTCCTCTTCTTGCTCTGCCAGTTCGGATCCTCTGCCCAGCAGTTAGCAGGTTGTTTGTAGGACGTACAAGAACTCTTTGCAAGTGAAAGAAGTTAGTGCTTGTTCATCTGTGTTCCAAATTTTTTCCCCTTGTTCATTATTACTTCTGACCTATTCACGGGTCTGTTGGCTTGGTTCTTTTTTTTTTTTTTTCGCCATAAAGAAGATTTTGTTTTGCTCTATTCTAATGTGGTCAAACTTTAAAATTGTTTGGCTTTATGGTTTCTGGAGGAATCTATTTTTAAAAACTCCCCAGGTGATGCACCAAGTTTGTGAGTCACTGCCTGACAGGATATAACAAGGAACAGAATACAGCCCCTGCCCTCAGGGGGTTTATAACCATGTGGGAGAGAGAAGACACACACACAAGAGAGCAAGTAAGGAGCACAGCCTGAGAACTGAGCCGGAAGGGACCTGCCTCCGCAGGCTCGCTGCATCCGCCGTCCTCTTCTCAGGGGCACCATCCTTTGTGGGAAGTGGGAGATGCTGTCAGGGCAGCAAGGGATACAGAAAAGCCAGTCGCACAGAGTGAGGGGGGAGGTGATGGGGGCTGAGAGCAGGACAGTGGGGGCGGCATAAACCCTTGGTCTCAGAGCACCTGGGACACCATCAGTCCCACCGTCCCCTCGAGCACCCAGGGGCCTGGTGTGGGGCTGGCCCTGCCTTCCTCTGGACGCGCAGTGGGCGGAGATTCCTCTCCTCCTCTGTCTTGTTTACCCTTCAACAATCAAGTAAACAGATAAGAGCCACTGAGTCACCTTCTGCTTCTGCCACCGGAAGGTCCTGGTTAACGTGGGGCTGGAAGAATTCAGCGGAAAGCTGGATCTCCATGGGCAGGGCGGGGAGCATAAGGTTTCATGGCAATGGCCAGAGAGACTTCTAGCTAGGGGTCTCTGGACAGAAAGAACTGCTTTTCCCTCAACTCTGTATCCATTTTAACTTCTAGAACAGGGTCCTACTCTAGATATATCTTGAATGATGGAATCAATCAATGAATGAGTCAGTCAATCAGTGAGAAAGGATTTGAACTGAGCCCGGGGAGACCAAGGGTGAGGACCATTTCTCTGCCCAGGGAAAAGCACACCTGACACGGAGTATGTGTTGGTCTGAACTGTCAGGTGAGGTGGGGGTGATGGTAGAACCCAAAAATAACACTCAGAGGACAGTGAGAGTTGCTTATCTGACAAAGGATTCTGTGAGGAAATACAAATGGAAAAGCAAATTGAGAGTCTCGAACTCCGGGCTACAGTCAGTGGGTCTCAGCCCATCTATAATGTGGAGTCATTGACGATTTAGTTCAGGTGAGGACATGGCTCCAAACAGCGTTTCAGGAAGACTTGCTGATGACAAGTGGAATGGATTCCAAGTTAGGAAGAAATTTGAAAACATCCAGACAAGAGGGGGTTAGCATCCTGGCTATGGGTGGGACAGAGAGAATGGAGAAGAAGGGATGGATCCAAGAATATTGGCCAAGGGAGAACTGAAGGGACCCGGTGACTGATCTGTCCCGGACGGGAGGCAGCCGCGGAGGGGGGAGGGGGGCGGACGGGCCTGGATGACCCGGCTCACCTGCTCTCCTGTGACAAGGTGATCCTCCCTGTATTTTCCAGTCCACGGAATCTGTCACTGGGTTTTTCTTAACCCCTCTCTCGTCTCATGCTTTGCCTTCTTAGAGCAGCTAGAATGTCAAAGGGAAAAGGGTCAGGAAGGCAAAGACTAAGCCATGCTCCGCGCCCAGGTCTGAGCTTGGGACCAGCAAGGGGACAGGACCAGCGAGAACAGGGCCCAGACTGGGGGCTGTGTTTCTTTAAGGGCCCCAGGGAGTTGGAGCCACATCAAGAGACGTCTCGAATACCAGGCTGAAGTGGACTCTTTCCTGCAGGAGATGGGGGACAGCCTGGAGTTTTCCAGGCACGGGATGAGAATGGCTGCCCGCTCTGGGTATCCCCGACTGAGGCACAGGGCCCAGAGGCAGAGGGACTGTGTCAGCAGCCAGGGCATGGACTGACAGGAGCTGAGCCTGGGCTAGAGGCAGCGGGAAGGAGCAGGCACAGGAAGGGAAGGAGGCAAGGGACTTGCTGCTGGACCACAAGCACGAAGGGGAGGCTCGGAGCCGCCCGGAGGCACCTGACCCCCCTCCGCCCCGTAGCTCCCAGCCCCTGTCAGGCAGCCCCGGGAGTGCAGGTGCCCGCCACTCGGCACTGAAGGAGGAAGGGTAGGGGGGTCTTTGGGCTGCTTCCTCCCCATTCCATGTCCCAGCATAGGCCACCTGGCTGGCGGGAGAGTCTGCCATCTCTGCCGCAGGAACGCAGTCTCACTAGATGATGCAAAAGCCACGTCCCGTGCATTGTGGAGGCCAGAGCAGGACACTCCTGTGATGGCTTCAATGCCAGAGCCTGCTGCCCGGGGGAGAGCTCAGCTCTCGCCAGCTCTGTGTCACCCCTGATCAGGGATCCCTGAAGGATACTTCCTGACTTTACCGCCACAGAGTCACCTGAGCCAATGGTTCCTCCAGGAGCCTTGTAAGAACATGTCCAAATTCTGACTTTCCACTCTCCGTACAGCTGAAAGGTAACTCTTTAGAACTCCATATTCTCAAGAAAATGGGGCCCCTTATTATGAAGACAGATCAACTGCTCTCCCAAGTTCACACTCGCAAAGAGATGAATCTGACAGTCCCAGCCCATGCCAGGGTCTCTGCCCCGGACTTAGGGCCACTTCCACCAGGACTAGTTCCTTCTGTAATAAAAAATGCCGTGATATTTGGGCTATCCCAAAGAATATTTATATAATTAGAAATATTTATATATTTATAAATATTTAAATATTATTCGATATGTTTATGTAATTAGAAATCCAATAATATTATACGATCACGAGGCATATTAATAAAACCCACCGTCCAACACAAGACCTAGTGTCTTAAGCCAAAGCACTGATGGTGCCTGTGTGCATGTGATTTCAACACAAATCCTCCTGACTCACTGTTCCCTCCACTGATTCCGGTCTTCCTGAGACTGGGGAAGGCCTTCAGACGCCAGCTCCCCAGCCCTGGAGTGCCCCCCCCCCCACTGCACTAAGGACACGATGAAAGGATGCTGAGTGAGGGTGCAGCACTCGAAACCGGTAAGTAAAGGTATTGTGCACTGTTTTCATCATGGCGACTCATGCAGTTTGGGCGCAATTATCCTTTTCCTCTTACTCATGTTTTAAGTTTGAAACAAATATGCAAATTTATGCTAATAGGAGAGCTAAGCAAATTATCCATTGCATTTTGAGGAAGCACTCCAGAAAATTATAAAATGGGATCATCCTTCTGACAAAGCGCTCCAGAGACAGACTTGGAAACAACCAGACACAACGCACAGTGAACCTGGCCCTAGAGACACGGCTCTCTGCAGGGCTTCGGTGAGCACGTGCTGAGAGGCTCAGGGAGAAACGAATGTGTCCCCCCCACCCCCATGACGTTTCCTCTGGATTCAGAGCCCGTATCCCTGGGCCCGCCTGGGATACAAGGGAGGCTGCTTGTTTGCCAAAGCTTCCAAGGGTGTGGGGTCGTCATGTGCAAGGAAACACGGTTATTCCCACAACCCCACTGAAGCCGTGGTCCATGTGGTCAGTCTCAGACCCGGTTAGAGTCAAAAACCACCAGCAATCAACCACAGGATAACTTAAAAACAATCATGTTCCTTATGCACATCATTTCTTGAACACAGCAACAGAGACACTTGGCCCGAGGCAATACTTCTTAAAATCTCTTAACCTTTTCCATTTAGTCTCCTCACATCTCTCCTCAAATCTACCTGAGAAATGTCTCCCGGCCACAGGCTGAGCAAGCAAAGAAGCCCTCTGACAACAGTAGACCCTTCCCAGTGGACCGGGCGGGGAGGAGAGGCTCCCGGCTGCAGCGCCCTCCGTGATGGGCTGGGAGGTGGGGGGTGCCTGGGGCGCGCTACCTGACTCATCTCAGCGCACCTTTGCTGTTTCTTTCCTTCCGTGAGTGTGTC
Organism: Camelus dromedarius; assembly: GCF_036321535.1. Lineage (NCBI taxonomy): Eukaryota > Metazoa > Chordata > Mammalia > Artiodactyla > Camelidae > Camelus > Camelus dromedarius. The sequence goes on along the minus strand of NC_087448.1, from coordinate 65,347,881 downwards.
TGAGCGTGAGCCTCCACAGCAGGGGAACCACGTCTGTACCTGACTGATCTCATCCCATCTTCACTGTTTCCTTCCTTCCGTGAATGTGTCTGAGCGTGAGCCGCTGCAGCAGGGGAACCATGTCTGCAGAGGGAATTCCAGCCATAGACGAACAGCTTGGTGAGACCTGTGACGCCTTGGATGCAACAAGCCGCTGGTCGTGGGAGCTCCTTGCAAGCAGCTCCAGGGGTGAAATCTTTCTGCCACCAAAGGCATAAAGAATCATCGGATCTAAGCGAACAGCAAGGTTGTAAACACAAGCATCACCAGCAGACACCGTTGGGGTTTTTTTTTTTTTAAAGTATAGTTGATTTAGAATGTTGTCTTAGTTTCTGGTGTACAACATAGTGATTCAGTTACACACATATATATTCTTTTTCATTATAGGTTATTACAAGTTATTGAATGTAGTTCCCTGAGCTGTACAGTAGGACCTTGCTGTTTTTCTATTTTATATACAGTAGTTTTGTCTGCTAATCCCAAACTCCCAATTTATCCCCCCTTCTCCTCTTTAGCAACCAGGAGTTTGTTTTCTCAGACACGGTTTTAATAGATGTGGAGAATACAGCCCTCCTGCCCTAGCTCGGGGTCCTAATGCGCTTCCTTTACTGGGTGACTCCTTCCACCGGCCACCCCACTGCTGCCTTGTGCCCTGTCCCCGCCCTCTCGTGCCCTGTGAAAACAATTTTCTGTTGAGCCACCAAGCGAGGAGAGGACTGAGAATCAACCCCTGAATTCATTTCTTAAATGCATGAGTTGGCCTTTAACTCGGGCCTTGCCTCCTACGGTGAGACTCCCCGCACCGGAACAGTGTCCCCAGGCCCGCTGGAAGGGCTGGGTGCCCAGAAGGAAAGCTTCAGGGAGAAAAGGAAGGTAAAAGGGGACATGAAGAGAGACCCCCCTCCTTCCCCCGGGGGTCTGATCTTCCCAGCTTGCTTTTTCCTCAAAGACGAACTACTCTGGCCCAGTTTCCCACATTGATTGAGTCAAGAGTCCAGACAGTTTAGGGACTGTCAAAGCAAGCCCTGCAGACCCGACACAGACAATCCGCAGAGGCCAAGGCGGCCCCCGCCGCGTGCCGTCTCTCCTCCGCGTCGCTTCAGGACCCTGGCGAGATTCCAGCCGCCCTGCTCCCTGCGGGGCGATCACCACCAGCAGGTTGTTGTGCTGGGGACTCCTGATGTTAGGCTGGAAGCTGTAATTACCCGGGGTGTAATTTGGTTGCTAAATGGATTGTTTACAAAGGTGCGCGTGATGAAATCACAGGCATGGCAGCGCGCAGAGACGAGGCAGCCTTCCTCCCCCTCCCTTCTGCCAGCTCGGCTGCTGCGGACTCTGACCTCATCCTCAGAGAGTCACCCGGCCCCCGTGACGTTTGGAAATACCTGGCCTTCCTCGCTCAGGTGTCATCAGGTAACGAACCCCGGGCGGAAGCGGACTTCCCTTGGCACCGCACGGGAGACGGAGCTGCGCTGAGCCAGGGGCCCTCAGGGTTAGCTTGGCGGGAAAATGGGCACAGCGGGAGCCCCGGGGGTCCGATGGCAAGGTCAAGGTGACGGGGCTCATTCCAGGCAGGTCGTGGAAATGAGGACTGTCCCATTAAAGTTGCAGGGCACCAAAGGGCATTAACCTCTCTGCAGCATGGCTGAGATGTCAGAAAGTCTTTCTGAGATCAGACAAATGACTTGTCAAAGCAAGATGACATCCAGTAGGGGCAGGGACAAAGACCAGGTTTCCTCATCTGGGAACCTGGAAGGAGACAGAGACTCAGAATATGAACAATGGGTTCCATTAATAAAAAGGCCTTTGGGGTCAGATCATATCTCAGGTCGAACAGGTCCTTGTAATGAAATGCTATTTTAAAACAAAACAAAGAAAAGCCTCAATGTTATCAATGGGTGTTTATGTCAAACTGAAGAGTAAAAGAATTTAAGAATTTAAAACAAATGAGCTTTCTAGTTCTCAGAACTGAAATTTTGGAAAGGCATGGGAAAATTAGAGCGGGTTGGTGAAGAGGAAATAAATAACTAAAGGTTTAGAAAATTGAGCGGATGAAGAAGTGGTTAAGAATTGAACAGTATTTGCAGAAGCAGGTGAGAGGGGCTCGACCCTCAACGCACTCAGGGTCTCACAAATTCTAGGCACAGTGATGCTGAATCCATCTGACACGGGTGTCTCTGGACCCTGTCCCAGGAGAGTGAGTTATTAAAGCATTGAGATCATATTATCACGAGTTTCATCTGCAAAGTGGTCCCTCTCTGCCTGCCAGAAACCCACAACAAGGCTGGCAGCAGGGTGACCACGAACCAACTCCTCTCTCTGCCGACAGCGACACTTAGAGAACACACTCGGCACCCGCGAGACGCCGGGCGTGCCGGGAAGCCTTAGCGTCCACGCTGAGCGACACCACTGGCTCCATCTTCACCCTTGAAGTGAGTCATAATGAAGGAAGCTCTTCCTAAGGGTATGGAGGATAAAATCCACCAGTAAATTCCAATCGTCAAAGTTAGGGGCCTTAAAAATGGAGAGGATGACTTTGCATTTTAGCTGGAGGACAAAATCTGACCCTAAGACCTTTCCTTCTCAAGCAGCCAGTGGAGGATCCTGAGATTCTTCAGAAGCCCTCTCTGCTCAGGGACCTGCCCCTCCTCTTTCCAGGCTGAAAAGTGGTTCCACGCAGCAAACAGGAGTGACGGCCGTCTAGTCCTGCCATCTGTCTGTCTCTTCAGTCTGGCCTGAGTGCTGACTTTGAGCTTGGGGTCCAGAACCTTCCAGCCTGTTTTCTGATGAGGTGGACAGTTTGGGTCTAAGCCAGCCCCTAACCGGAGCTGGGGTCCCGAGGGTCCCACCACTGCCAGCAGGGAAGGAACAGAGGAATACATACCCTGATTCCTCTCTCCTCTAGCCAAGGCCAAGCCCAGCTGGAAGCAACAGGACAGCAGAGCTGGGGTGACACCGACCACAGAGAAGAGCCCCTGGGGCACTGAACAGAGTGGAGAAGGTGAAGAATGAATGGGGAGTTGGGGGACAACTGGAGACCAGCCAGCAAGGATGGTAAAACATGGAGCCAGGATTGGGAATGACTGGAGCATCCAGCTTTTCCCAGTGAACACAAGAAGGCAGAGCATTTGTTGCGGAAGAGTAAGCCCCAGCAGGACTTCAGATCCAGCAGCCTTTGGGCAGTCCAGGAGAACAGCTTCAAGTAACAGCTTCAAGTGTCCTGCCCTTGCCATCACCCACCAAGACCCAAGGAGATCTGGCTGTGATCTTGAGGCCCCACCTCCCGCCCCACCCCACAACAGCCTAGGAGAGCGCATGTGTGTCAGTCTCTGGGAAACACTCTTGTAGCTGCACCACGCCTGACCCAGCAGGTCCAGGTCTGCAGCACGTGGCCTGGAGGGAGAGTGGGACACAATACATATTCTGTTCCCCAAACACTGTCTCATTGCCTTCGCTCAGGATGGCCCCTCTGTTTCTGATATTATGCTGTAAAACTCAGTGGATTTGGTCCATCTGGATTCAGATGAGCCAGTATATTCAGCAGAGACCAGAGATTCAACAGCTGAGCAACTGGGGAAGGAGAGAGAGGGCACCTGGTAGGTGGGGAGCCGTGTGGGAACGAGGGGATGAAAGAGATCTGGAAGATTTTGTACAATCCCAACAGGAATGGCCACTGAAGATGCTGAACATTTCTGATGGAGAGAGAACAGCTCCTGATGATAAAAACCATTTCAGCTTTGCTCAGTTATGATCCCTAGATTACCGCCCCCTCCTTCCAAAAAAACAAAAACAAAAACAAAAACACACTTTTCCATTAGAGTCAGAGCCCTCGGTTTCTCTTTGGATTGAAGAAAGCCAACTTCAAGAATGACTGCATTCTTCATTTAAACCAAATTCAGAGCCTCAGCTGTGCCTGCAGACATTTTGTCTCCTCCTGGCTTCTGCTCGGGGCTCCATCTAGCGTCCACCCGCGGAACTACACTCTTCATCCTGCTTCTTAAAGAGCCTTTCCTCGTAATGAGCTGGTTTCACAGAAAATCATGAGACTTGATAGGAAGGGGGAAAATTGGCCTCTGTTGCAGACATTTTTCAAAAATGGTTGAGCAATAAAGACTTCCCATTTATTGGATTTCACACATAATTTTGCTTGAGCCAAACCAAAGACTCATGACTCTTAAAAACAATAAACAGGCAGAGAACAGTGTTTGGGCAATTTTCTCACAGCTCTTTTGTTTTTAGGGAAGTTGTCTGTGCGGACACATAAAAATCTGACTGATTTGCATAAGGAATAGCAGTGCACAGTTTTCAGGGTCAGGCCTCAAACAGCTTAAGACTTATCCAAGCCTCGGTGATGGGCTGAATTTTGCCCCACCCCAAATTCAAATAAGCCCTCATCCCCAGGACTTCAGAGTTTAACCATATTGGAAACGAGGTAATTAAGTTAACAGGAGGTCTGTAAGGTGTCCTCATCCAGTCTGACTGGTGTCCCTGTAAGAAGAGGAAGTTTACCGACTGTGCAGACAAAGGGGGGAAAACCAGTTAAGAACAGAGAAGGCAGCACCTGCCAGCCAAGGGGAGAGGCCTCAGGAGAAACCCACCCTGCCAACACCTTGATCTTGGACTTCCAGCCTCCAGAGCTGTGAGAAAATAAATTTCTCTTTAAGCCCCCAGCCTGTGATGTTTTGTTATGGTGGTCCTAACAAGCTAATACCATCCCAAAACTTTTTTCTCCCCCCAAGCTGGGCAAATACTGGGACACCAGAGGAAACACTGATCACACTGATGGTAAGAGTGACCAGTGCAAGCTTTGTGCTTCTGTATTTAATACACAATGAATCCTGAACCCTGAAATGGTGGGGAAGAACTTTGGGAACCCCCTTAGCCCATTCCTCCCTCCTATCAGTGGGGGAGCTGGTAAGCATTAAACCTCTCCCAGAACTGGGTTCCTGGGTAGAGGCTTAGGGGACTCAAGACCCTCAGAGGGGCAGGTGGGTGACAGATCTGCCTCTGACCATAACTAGGTGTGTAAGCTTTGGTAAGTTACCGCACCTCTCTGAGCCCGGATCTTGTCCTCAGGAAGATGAGGGCAATCGGGTTACTGGAGGAATTGAAGGTGCTTATTTAGTATGAGGCTTACCACCTGCTCAGGACATTTCCACCAGCCACACCTAAGCAGGGACGTGAAAATCAGAATCAGACTTCCTAAGGAGAAGGGGCGCAGAACCCCGACCTCCCTCCCCGCTTCCTTGAAGAGGAGCGGGGTTGAGGAGCTGGTTACCGGGACGCAGACGTTTAAACAGCCCTGTTCCCCCTCCTGCAGGGCGCAGTGGACGTCTGGATAAAAGCCAACTTTAGAAAATTGCTTCCAGTGGCCTTTGATATCAAGAACCCCAGTGAAAGATGGATCTATTAGCATAGCGGCCTTTGGCTAGAAATTTGGGGACGCAGTTCTTCAAGGCACAGAAGCACGAAGGCTGCAGCGGGTGCGCGAAGAAAGGGCATCCGCCGCGAGGAGCCAGACTCCCGGAACCGCAGCGCCGACTCAGCCGTTTCCAAGTGAGATCAATCTCTGGCAGGGCCATTTCCTCCGCCGGCGGCTCCGGCCCATTAGTGACTCCGCGACCCGCTCCGCAGGCGCCGCCCCGCGCGCCCCGCCCGGCGCGAGGGCCGCCAGCCCGGCGGGCCCCGCGAGGTCCCGGGCGAGGTGCCCCCGCAGGGACCCCCGGCTCCCCCTGGCGGACACCAGCTCCCGGAGCTCCCAGCCGGTTCAGATTGTCATCTGCAGTCATCATCGGGGGCGGTTTTCCAGCTAAAACACACGCGCGCGCGTACAAATAGAAAACAGCTGCGGGCTTTTCCCACTGGGTGCCGCAGAGATCTCGGTGGCAAGATTCTCACAGTCTAAGGCGTGAAAGAACAGAGATGCAATAAAAACGGGAAAATGGGTTAGGCCCGAGAAGTGCCGAGAATGTTCTGTAACTGAATGCTATGTACGGAACAGCAACAAACAGAACATTCAGTGTTGCGTCCGGACTTACCTGCCCCGGGGAAATAGAAGTGGGTTGAATTTCTCTCCTGGAACCACTGTATATTTGGCACGGCATGAATGCCTGACAGTCAGCCGGCTTTCTTAAATGTATTGAATATACAACACCGACTCGTGAAGGCTTCTGTCTGTAGGCTCAACGGGAAGATAGTTCAATGAAAGCACCATAAACCTTTGGAGTTTCATTTGTTGCTTTGATGGAAACAGAAATGATAAGTAAAATGTGTTTATGTGAACATCTGAAAAACATCTTGTGTTTTATTCCCGTAATAAAACATAAATGTGGAAAACGTCTAGGCGTTTCAGCCATCTAAGTCAGGCAGTCAGCCCCGTGTTGTGGCCCCTGTCCTGTGATTCGCGCTGTGAGTGGGCGGCTGTGAGGTGAGCCGTGCAGTGGGATGTCACAGAAGCGCCGGCAGCGGCGGTACTGAGGCTCTGAACGGAGCCGCTGGCACTGGAAAAAGAAAAAAGAGGAGGAGGAGGAAGCAAAGGGAGGGGAGAGAGAGAGATTCTTGTTTTCTTTTCAAACTCAATTGACAGACATATCTCTTGTGGACCCAATCAGGATGTGTCCCTCTGGGCCTGGGGAAACCAGAGAGGCAGCGAAGCTAAGTGAGATGAAGGTTCTCCTGGTTGGTGCAAGGCCGGGCTGGCCTCGGAGGATGTCTGTTTGCCAGTGCTTAACCACGTGGGGACCATCTTCTGCCATTCCTGAGAACCATGAGCATGGATGGTCCAGGCTTTCTATCCACCCCTCCGCCTGCCAGAGCAAGTAGGCTACACTGCCGGCCTGGGGGGCCTGGCCCACTCAGCCCTGCCCCAGAGGAAGAGCCGGGGGCCCGAGGTTGACATATACCTAAGGGAGCAGAGACTTTCAGAAGTAGGAGAGGGGAATAACCTTGAATGTACATCATTTGGATGAAAATGGTCTATGGTCTGTTTTAGCCTTTGCGTTAAGCCTTCAAATCAAGTCATCGCACCTTCACAAGTGCTTTCTCATGTGAGAAAGGCAAAGACCAAGGAATGAAGGTAACTTGCTCCCCATATATTGGCGAAAGAACAACTTTTCTTACCTGATCGCGGCTACTTCACACCACAGAGAGCCAGCGTCGCCCGGTCATTGGGTGGCAAGTGTGAAATACCTGTTGCGGCCAAACATTCTGGCCATGAAAGTCTGACATCTTCGTTTATCTGAAGATGTGATGGAACCACGCATACTTTACATCAGTGATTCTCAAAGTGGGGTTCCCAGAGGGCAGCAGAAGCATCACCTGGGAACTTAGCAATGCAGACTCTCAGGTCTCCTCCTAGACCTACTGAATCAGAGACTCTGAGGGCGGGCCCAGCCACCTGTGTTTTAACAAAACGTCCAGGTGATTTGGAGGCTCCCTGAAGTTTGGGAACCCCCGCTCTACACCGTATCTTCCCTGTGGGGTTAAGTATTTACCTTTGATGTGAAAGTCAGAGTAAATCCATGAGTGATGGGTTTAAAGGAGGGCTTGGAATGTGGGAAATAAAGCTTGATACATATGAAATCATCACTCCCAGCTCCTACTCAGTGCAAGACACAGCGTCAGTCAGCAGAGAGCCTATGAGAAGAGACCTATAGGAGGAAAGGGGCGGGTAACAGGCTTAATGGAACCTGGAGGGGGGTTTCTGGTGATGGGCCACGGAGCTCTGCTTTCAGCCGGGCCCGCTGAATATCTTGATCACTAAATAAATCACTTGTTTAGTATTATCACTGATAAAATTTACAGATTTACTTTAGTTCATAGAAATCCTAGATGTTTGGTGATAGATCTGAGAAGATAGCCACAGGACTGGGACGATGGTTTAAGCGTGTCATTCATTTGGGATAACGTACTGCAGTCAGGACCAAGCAACCAACAGCACCAATGCAAATTAATTAGAAAACTCTAATTTGAAAACATATATGCACCCCAGTTTGCATAGCAGCACTGTTTACAATAGCTAAGACATGGAAGAAACCTAAACGTCCATTGACAGATGATTGCATAAAGAAAATGTGGTAGATATATATACAATGGAATACTACTCAGCCATAAAGAGGAATGAAATAATGCCATTTGCAGCAACATGGTTGGACCTAGAGATTATCATATTAAGTGAAGTAAATCAGACAGAGAAAGACAAATACCATATGATATCACTTATATGGGGAATCTTAAAAAATGACACAAATGAACTTATTTATAAAACAGAAAGAGACTCATAGGCATAGAAAAAAACTTATGCTTACCTAGGGGGAAAGCAGGGAGGGAGGGATAAATTGGGAGTTTGGGATTGGCAGATACAAACTACTATGTACAGAATAGATAAACTGCAAGGTCCTACCGTATGGCACAGGGAACTATATTCAATGGCTTGTAGTAACCTGTAATGAAAATGAATACACGTATATATATAAAACTGAATCACTGTGCTGTACACCAGAAACTAATACAACATTGTAAATCAATTATACTTCAATTTTAAAAATATTTTTAAAAAAGAAGATTGAAGTGATGCAGACACAAACCAAGGAATGCCAGCAGCACCAGAAGCCGGAGGAGGCCACAGACTCCCCCTCAGAGTCTCTGGAGGGGCACGGTCCCACTGACACCTCGATTTTGACCCAGTGATACTGATTTTGGAATCCTGGCTTCCGGAAGTGCGAGAGAGTACATTTCTCTTGCTTTAAGCCACCACGCTTGTGGTCATGTGTTACGGCAGCCACAGGAAATTAACACAGGGAGAGAGGAGAGCGTTCTGTTCCATCCTTCACTTGGCAGGGCTGTGTTTAGCTCTGGGCATCACACATGGGAGATATATTTACCAAAAGAGACATTAGGAGTTGTTCTGATGGTCCCAAGAGGAAAAGTTAAGTCAACAGCTGTAACCAACAAGGTGACAAATTTCAGCTTAAAATAAGAAAGTGACCTCTGCACAAAGAGGGAATAAACAGCCTCAAAGGGTAGTGACCCCACTGTGCCTGAAGGTATTCAAGCAGAGACTGAGCAGCACTCGTTAGGAATGTGAATGTTGTGAAGGGAGTTTAAGCCCCAGAGGCTGGGTGGATTGGAGGCTGCATAAGTTCCCTTGGACCCGGGGATTTTAAGCCAGGGGGTTTTATAGCCATTCTCTGCTCTCACTGGAGTCAAGGCAGACAGGAAGAAAGAAGGTACAAATGGTTATAAAAGTCTGAGTATGCAATGACTAAAGCCAGGCACGGATGTGGCTTTGGAGAGGGAGAGGAAGAAATGCATTTTTAAAAAGGTTTTGGAGGCTTAAGTAATCAGAGTTCAGCAGCAGCCTGAATTTGGAGAGAAGAGTATTTCTTAGGTGCCTACTAAGAGCCTTGACCTGGGAGCCCTGGACAAAGTAAGCACATGAAGCATGCCTGTCCAGGGAGTGAGCGGAGCACGCGTGAAATAATTAGGGAATCGGGTTCAGGAACGAAGTCCCTGTGACGTGGGTACCAGTGTAGAACGGAAGGGACCAGAGAAGGCTAGATTCATCCGAGTTTGGGGTTTGGATTTTGAGGAAGTGGGCTTTGAAAGAAGGCCAGATGTAGCTGAGAGATGAGGAAAGGGCACTGGGGAGAGAGGAAGCGTGAGGGCAGAGCGGGGAAGAGAGGGGCGAGCTGGGCCTGGAGCTGCAGGTCCAGCAGGGACAAAGAGGCTGACGGGGCGGCACACTGGTGTCCGGCTGTTGTCGCACTCAATTTAAATGTGGCTGCAGCGCCTCCAGAGAGGGTCTTGGTGGCCTCGAAGTGGGAAAGCCCTTCTTAAAACAAAACCACAAAAGCACAAAGCATACGGTAAGAGCTTAATGGATTTGAATACATCGGAATAAAAGGATTTTCATCAGAGGAAGGACAAGGTTATCAGACAGATGACAGATACTGGGAGAAGATACTTGCAATGTCTCAACTGACTAGGGGTTGGGATCTAGAATATGCAAACACCCTGCTAATCAGCAAACAGCGTGAAGTCCCCTCTCCTCAACGAACAAAGGATCAGAAGAGGCGATACATGGAAGAGAACGCCATTGTGAATGGCAGGCATGTGAAGCGACGTTCAGTCTCATTAGTAATTAGAGAAATATAAATCGAAGTAATGATGATGTATCATTTACCTCCATTTGATCAGCCCAAATTAGGAAGCGGGATAATGCCAGGTGGTGGCCAGATGTGGGAATATGGGAATTCCTGGGCCCCGCTGGAGGTTCACAGAACAGTACCGCCATTCTGGACAGCAGCAGTTATGTCAAGTTCAATATACATGTCTATAACCTAACAATATCACCCCCGCGTCATCCCAGAGAAGTCCTCCAAATGTCCCAAGGGCAGTGCAGGGAGATGCGGACTGCAGTTCTGTTGGTGGCAGTGTGTCCACCTAGAGGGGACCAATGGGTACCCATGGGGGAGGCGCTCTCTGAAATACTCTGCGGGAGTTGGAGGGAACTGACTGAATGTAGTCGCAGCAACCTGAATAGAGCTCTTAAAACACCGTTTGGGCCAAGGGAGTGAGAAACAATGAAGGCTAGCAGATGTCTGTGCACATTTAATAGCACAAGCATATTAAACAGCACATGTTTGTCAGGGCACGTGCTAATAACAACATACAGCGATCACGTTAGGATGGTTGCCTAGAGGGTAAGGGGAAAGTGGAAACCAAAATAATAAATGCATGTGTACATGCCTGGGTGCATGCGTACCGCATGGATGACACGGGGCTGTGCGGAAACCAGTGATGTGATAAAGTGCACTATCAGCTGAGGACCGTGATCTCCCCAACCCTCTGCTTCTGAGAGCAAATAAAAGGAACTCTTAGGCATTATATCAATCACTAACGCAATTCTAGATCTGAATATTAAACAGATGACTTATGAGCATGAGTTAAGAAGGTGATACCGTGTAGAGCCTATGATGGGCTGAAGTCATGACACACAAAAAATTTTTTAAGTGTGTAGAGCTATTGAACTAGTAGATCAAGGAATGTCATTAGATATGACGTTGCATTTTCCTGCAAAACGTTGGCATGGTCTCTGTCAAAGGAGTGAAGAAATGCGGACAGGATAAGGACTGGATATGTTGTGTGAATTACTTAAGCAGCTAAATCTGGTAAAGCCTGGTTAATCAATCTAATTCAGTCCAGAGCTGTGATTCTTAAGAGTTTTCAGGTTTGTCCTCTTTGAGACTCATAAAAGTTTCAGCCCCTCGTCCCAGAAAAATATGCAGGGACATTTACAAAATGGATGTGTTCAGTATCGGGGGTGGGAGCAGTGTGAGCCTTTGGAGCCATGACTCTAAGGCTAAGAACCAAGTTCAAGGGCAAAGTTTGTAACCAGTGACATCCACCACTGAGATCTGAAGAAAAATCTCTAGGGGTGATACTTGTGTTTTTAAAAATGTCCCCAGGTTGTCTTGATATGTATCTGTAGTTAAAGGAGTAGATCAAACCCACTGACCATTAGAATCACCTAAGGACCTTTTGTAGAAACATGTTCAGGTCTCATCACCAAAGGGTCTGCTCTATCAGGGCCTAGGTTCTGAGTATTTCTTCTCCCCAGGTTGATATGGGGGTGGGACCAAGCTGAACCAATCACAGCCCTTCCTTAATAATGTAGACCCAGGGGTGACATCTGCAATGTTTAATAACTGAGAGGGCAGAAGTACTGACTGAGCAGAGGAGACCCAGCCACAGCCAGAGGTTCTGCCAGGATGTATCTGCAGATGACCACACTGTGTAAGATCTATGTCCACTGACACATAGGATGGTGACATTCATGTAAAGTCACGTATAGATTGTATATCCAAAAGACGTATCTGAAAGGATGTTCACCAAAAAATCAACGGGGGTTATTTTCCATAAATGTGAGACTTGGAGTGATGTTTTAAACTTTCTTCTTTACATTTTCTGCATTGCTGGAATATTTTAAGTGGATAGGCATTGTTTTGACTTAAAATAAAATGTTAATTTGTAGGATGAAGGTAAAAGTCAATTAGCAGGCTCTCAAGAAAGGGTTCTTGGGCGTCTGTGTCCTCTTTCAGAGTCTGGTTGGGAACCCTGCTCTTTCTCCTGCTTCCACTCCTGAGAACCTGCCTTCCTGACTCCTCCTGGGCACCCCTGGCGTCAGGGGGTTGCTGCAGAGAATGCTGTGGGCCAGGCTGCAGGAAGCAGACCTGCCTCTATCACTAACTAGCCTTGGGACCCTGGGGAATTCACATGTTCTCTGCTTTGAGTCCTTGTCTATAAAATAGAGGTGATTCAGACTGAAAGGTCTTTCCTGTCTATGATCCATGAAATCTGAATAAAATATCTGTAAGCTTTTGATAAGAGTCATGAACAGGAGCTATAAGCACAGTTCCAAGGATTTTTTTGGCTCCTGAACCACCTGAGAACAAGTCACCATAGCTGACCTGATGCAGCGCCCCCTGTGTCTTTGAATGTGTATTTCCTATGAACAAGGGCAGTGAGCCACATAACCACAACACAGCCATCAGAATCAGGAAATCAGTGTTGATGTACTTAGTGCCTGAGACCTCCTTCAAGCTTCACCAATTGTCCCTTTCTAGAAACAGGATCCAGTCCTGAACCACGAGCTGCGTTTAGCTGTCCTGTCTCCCAAGCCTCCTTTCGTCTGGGACCCTTCCTCGGTCTTCTCTTCACTTTCAGGACCCCAACACTTTCGAAGATGACGGGCCAGTCATTTAGTAGAATGTCGCTCAAATTGGGTTTGTCTAAGTTTTTCTGGCGATTCCATGCAGGTTACACTTCTTCAGAAGGAGTGTCACCAGCGCGAGTCTGGGTTTTTCTCACTGCATCCTATCGGGTGGCACAAAATTTTCATTTGTCCCATTACTGACGTTGCTCGCTTTGATCACTTGATTCGGGGAATGCCAGGCAGTCCTCTCCTCTGTAAAAGTACTCCTTTCCCCTTTGTTATTAATAACTATTTCATGGGGAGGCATGTTTAAACTATCTAAATACCTCTCCGCTTATTCTTTCATTTCTGTACATATATATTCTTTTATATATATTCTTTCTATTTATTATTTCATTTATTTATATCTATCTATACTTGCGGTCTCCTGTTTTATTCAACAGGTTTATCTCTTACTATAATTTTATATTCTGATGTTCATATTGTCCTGGGTTTGGCCATTGAAAGTCTCTTCAAGCTGTCTTCTCTTATTTAGAAGCCAAGATCTGGGTGCTAAGTGTGCTCATTGCAACTTGAATGTCACTGCTCCAGACTGTCCCAGTGGACGGAGCTAGGGAAGACACGTGCAGATACAGATACAGGTATAAATGCAGGTGTAGAGAGACACAGACACACATATACAGCTGTACTTATTTCGCTATCTATTGAAAAAATGAGTTCAGACAAATACTTCCAATTCCAGTCTAACTAGAAATTCTCGTTTGCTCCCTCTCCATATGTATACCTCCTTTTCCTGACAGTGACAAACTTGCTCCCTCTTGTCCTTAATATATTCACTTATTTGACCAATCTCCCTGTGAGTGGCCCACCCGGTGCCCACACTGCCATCCCCCCCACCCCCACCCCCGCCTCAGGCTCTGACTCCCCACCTCGCCAGCACGCTGCCCTTCACCCTGGAGGATTTACCTAATGGATTTGTCTGTTCCTAAGCTGACAAAGTGACCTTAAAACTATGAATAGCTCAAAAAACGTTCAATATATTTTGGCGTTACCTCCTACTTTTCCTATTTTAAAACCATAGTTCCTCCCACTTCTGTGAGACAAGATAATTGAGAAATTTCCCACCTCTGCTAGCACGCGGATGATCGGCAGGTAAGTTCGGGTCAGGTAAGTCTGCAATCACCAACCCCGACCCCCCCGGGGACCCCAACTTCTCGTGCCCCGCGGAGGCTTCACCCGCACCTGGACAGCAGGCAGGCGGCCCGGCGGCCCTTTGGTCCCGGCCTGGCCTGCAACCACTTCTTGGCTCCATGGCCGAAGCCCCTGCACTCGCTTTCTCACTCAGAAAACCTAGAAGTTTAACCTTGTCTCCACTTTCCCCAAGATCCACCTCCCCACCTAACTCAGCGACTCTTCCTTCCAAACGTGGCCCAAATCCATCCCTTTCCGTCCACTCCACGCCCATCAAGCTGGCCCAGGCCACCACTGCCCGCCCTGGAACCACCGCCGCGACTCCCCCGTGGTTTCCAGCGCCGCCTCCCTCCCTGGGGGGCCGTTCTACTGTCCTGGTCGCCACACCTCCAGCCCCTGTGTCCCGGCAGGGCCTGGTCCTGGCGAGAACGGGGCGGGGTGGGGGGGATGGGAGCCCGAGCTAAGTGACGTCGTCACCAGGAGGGACTATTTGGGGTAGCATCTTACCTGGCAAAGCTGACTAATAAGTTCCGTGGAGTGCATTCTGCGCGCAGCCGTAAGTCAGCTTCCAAGAAAATAACAGGAGTCACTCCGGGTGACTGCACCCAGTCCCAGCACCGGTCAGTGGCTCCCAGAGTCCTGCCGCTGAAACCCCAGCCCTGAGGCTGCTTTGCAAAGGCCCTGAGCTCTGGGCCTCCTTCCCCGCCAGCCTCCAGTCTCCGTTCTCCCCCCCGCCCCCACCCGCACCCCCGGCTCTCTCCTCCCTGCCTGTCACTCCGGCCTGCTGCTCCCCTGAGCCCAGAACAGGCCCCATCCCCACCGAAGGGGCTCCGCCTCGGAATTTAGGTCTCATATTCAACACTCCTGCTTCAAGGAGGTGTCCCGACCACAGGCCCAAGAGCACCGCCGGTCACCGGCCGGCCTCCTCGGTGATGCGCAGGGCACCTGTCACACAGCTCTGATGTGTCCACGTCCTTCCTATGTTACCTGTCATTCCCCCCTCCCCCCGAGAGAAGGAAAGCTCCGTGAGTGCAGGGACCTTCTGTCTTGCTCCTCGCGAGTTCCCAGAAACGTGGGACCCAGCCTGACACACACACAGAGCTGCATAAATATCGAGGGAAGGGGTGAACGAGTGTGGTCAGGTTTTTCCGAACAATAATGTGCTTCCTGGGAGAGGTCCCCTGATGGTGTTCAAAAGCAGAAGATCAACAGGTGGGACGAAGACCAGCAGCCCCTGGAAGGGTGGGGCTGTCATGGAAAGACCCGCGGAGCGGAGCGGGGGCTGCTGGGCGGTCCGGTCCCAGCTCCGCCGCCGCGTGGCTCTGAGATGCTAGCGCCACACTCACTACTCCGGGCGGATTTTCTTCTCTCCAGTTTTGCGGCGCTGGGGACATTTCACACGCAGGACAACCAAATCAGGGTTTGGGGAGGAGGTGACCATTAGGGGCTGGGTTTACTCTGCCCTCAGAAAGAGCAGAACTACAAGGCAGCTTGGAGAAGGACGGTGGGATGGAGGCAGGGCGCTGGCCGCTGTGTGAGTCTTCGTGATGGGTCTGGCACCGATCAGTCCGAGCCGAGCGAGGCCACAAACAGAACAATCAAAACAACTTTTGAAAACACGCAGAAGAGTTGCATCTTGCTCTCCAGTCTGTGGGCTGTGTTGTACAGAGTGTTCCCAGAGCTCAGGAACGGTTAGGATCTGATACATTTTAAATATTCTAATTTAATGTTCAAAAAAATAATTTTGGGTGCGTCAAGTTTAGGAATGTAAGCAGCTTTGTAGAAATGTCTTATTGATTATTCTAAAAATGAATTATCCAAAGTTTCTCGTTTTTTAATTAAAAAAAAAAACCTCAAGAAAAAAATAGGATTCTTCTGTAATTTTATTTTTTTTCCTAGACCCTGACACATAATCCTGAGATTTATGAGCTGGGAGGAACTGTCCTTTCCTCTTACAGGGAGAGAACTGGGGCCTGGAGAGGTTAGGATTTGGCCAAAGGCACAAGGCGAGTTAAAAGGAATCCAGTGTCTAGATGTCTTTAATCATAGCCTGTCAGGTTAGAAGGACTTTAATGACCAAATTAGTCTGCCCTCCCACTGCCCACCCTCCAATATTCGTCTCTTTTACAACCTGGCCGCCCTCTGTGCTTGAATCTGTCTAGTCTGGGAGCTCTCAAGGGGGCCTGTCCATCTTTAAAGAGTTCTGAGTGTTTAAAAAAAAATGCTTTTTATTGATCAGGCTCTGATCTTGTGTGGTTCCCACCTGTGTTTACCTGCTGCTGGAACCTGAGAATTCAGAACCCGGTGTTTCTGTGAGTCTGATGCTACCTCTGGACTAGATGCAAGTCCCACGTGAGACAATGAAAAGCACACCAGTTTAACTCCAAGCTCTACAGATGCCTGTGCATCTCCCTGCGGATAATGACCTCCCAAAACAGCATCACGACCTGAACGTGTCACTAGTTCCTGCTAGCGAGGAAAGTTTCCTACACCCGGGCAGAGGCTACAGCCCAGGAGGGGACCTCTGCCCTGGGCATCGGTGTCGCTTTCACGGGCGTTGTGGTCAGGCTCACGGCTCTGACGGCGCTCCCGTGAGAGAGTTCCCCAAAGACCTCTTCCTACCGAAGCCATTAATCACAGCCAGAAAAGGGCTGAGAATCCTCGCCAAGAGCTTCTGAGCCGCTCTCAAGCTCCAGAACGCCTTGTCACGGTCTTGACAGTTTACACTCTTGAAGCCCTACGAGGTGCTGAAGGCCTGCTGGCCTTTCTGAGGCAGCAGAGCTGAGGAGCCAGGGTTTCCACAGGGGTCACAGCCAGCTGTCAGGCGGTGGAGAAGCAAAGCCAGGTGGAAGGGCATGGAATTATGGGGAGGAGGCAGGTCGTCAAATAAACTGCATTTTAAATAAGTCAGTAATGGGTACCATTTACACATTCCTGGGTGCTGGTCTCTACTGTAAACATCTTATGTATATTAGCACGTTAAACTGCAATTCATCATCACTAGAACCTAATGAGGAAGCTCTTTAAGTCATTCTATTTCACACAGAGAAAACGGAGGCATGAGGAGGTGGGATCATCAGCAAAGGTCATCCCTTTAAAAAATGGCAGAGGTAAAATTCAAATCTAGATTCTCCAAACCGAGGCTCTTTGAATCATGACCCCGTTTGGCTTCTTCCTGGGCGGACCCTTCTGAAGCCGAGGGAGGGCACCACTCCCACCTCCCACTCTCCCCGGACCACCACGACTGGGGAGGGCCCAGGTCTTCAGCCCCCAGCCTCTCCCACCCCCAGTCAGACGCCGCTGCCGGACTCAGTTTACAGAGCAAAACACCAAGTCACGAGGCAGACCTAACTCACTCCCTCTCTCAACACTTTCCCCTCCCCACAGGTCATGTGGCCAATCATTTGTCAGATAGGACCAGCTTCTCCAGTGGAAAGAGAGATCTGAGTGAGGACTCCAGTCACTTCCAGGTACTTAGAGGGCTTCCAGCCTGAAAGCTTCTGGAGACCCCTTCCGAGCAAACCACCGTAGCACTGGGATTAAAGGCAGGGCTGCCCCCCGCGGAAATCCTACCGAAGAGGAGCTCCACTTCCTGAACATGGGTCACCAGAGACCGGGGCCCAAGGTGATGCCAGTCCATCCAGGGCAGCTGCGGCAGCCCCACCTGCCTGGGGGCAAGATCCTGCGTCCAGAAGGTGGCCAGTGCTCAAGTTGGCAGTCCTGTTATTGCCCTGCTTAAAATCTCCAGCATTGCTTTTTATTGCCAACCGGGCAGGGTCTGAATGCCCCAGCACAGCACTCACGGCCTTTTCCCACCGACTCCACCAGCACCACCTTGCATCTGACTCCCACACGCCCCCTTCACTCCCTTCACACGAAACCCGTCCCTCCCCAGCACCTTTACCTTGATCTGAGCCTAGCACAGGCTGCTCCCGCTACGCTGAATGCACTCCGATGGATTCTTCAAGACACAGCTTAGTGTCCCCTCTTCTCCAGCCCCTTCTCTGATCCCCAAGTCATAGTTCCTCTCAGGCATCACAGAGCCAATTATTCGAACATCTATTATACTAACGTGCTGGACCCTATTACACATTTGCCTACGTCTTCTCTATTAGACCCCAAACTTCCCAGGTAGCCGTTGTCATAGGGATGACAGGACAACAGTACCAGCTCCACCTGGTGTGCACATGGTCCAGCAGAACATCCTCATGGTTATCAGTGAAGAACCACCATATTACCCAACAGGTGTCAGGTTCTCCCCAGGATCCCTCTTCACTTACACAAATGGTCCTTATTTCCTATCTTGGAATCTTAAGCCCAGACAGCTTGGTGAGGGTCCCCACCCAGTCCTGCAGGTGGCTCCGTCCTGCAGTTTTCACTTTTCTCCTCTCCAACCAGTCTCTGTTTCCTCTAGGCTGTCGATCTGTATTCGTGAAGTTGTCATTTTGCTCCCGGCGCCTGTCTGATCGCTCTTCCAATGTTTGATTACCATTTCTGCATCTGTTAGGCTTCTTATAGGCAGGTCAGACATTTTTAATTGCTTAAAACTTTCAAACCTTAGATTAAATAAAATCCAGACGGGCATACAGTTCTTCCAAAGAATTGCTAATAGTACACATTGATATCAAAATTTAAATTTTGATGCAGCCACTGTTTCCTGAATGTTACTGGTTAGTGTGGTCACAGCGTTCACACCCTGTGGTCCCTGGGGAGACACTGGTGCAGGTACCCAGGTCTGCAGAGAGATGAAGGCACGGCATGCAGGTGGTGATGACACTTACGGGGTCCTCGCCACGTGCTGCCAGCCTCCCTTTCAGTGCTTTATAAGCACAAGAGCCACTGATTCTAGTAATAGCCTCAGAGGAAGCTCCCAGGACCAGGACCCAGAGGGGCTGCCTGAACACTCTTTCCCCTCCCTCCATCCTAGAGCCCAACACGGTGTTTCCACCATAGATCATCCCTAGACGTGTGTGAAGAATTAATGGTTGAGTGAGTAAGTGAATGGATGGCAGCCTCCCGCGTATCATCATGACACGCACATCTCAGGAACTGATGGAAATACAGCTCCACTGGGGTGCAGGACGGCACTGACAGCAAGGATGGCAGGGGGATAGTAACAGTGGTGTCTAAGAGTCTGGATCATTTAACCCTTCCAAGCGATGTGGTCCCTAAAGCAGGTGACCAAGTGAATCTACTGAGATGTGGGAAGATGAAACTAGAAATCCTATATATAATTATTTTAAGAATGAGAACTTGAGCTCTTATTTGATATATAAATGCTTGATATGCAGATTGGCAACAGAATAGTTACATGTGCCCATATACAATTTAAAATGAACTTATGTATACAGGGATGTGTGCTCAGAAACGTTTAATGACAAGGGAGCAGTCAGAAGAGCCTGGAGACCGCCAACAGGGAGGGGGCAGCCAGTCCGACTTCCGTGGGGGGATATTAGAGCCTGGAGGAGGGCTGCAATCCCCCGACAGGGCCCCAGGCCACGTTGTAGCAAAGTCGGATAGAAGAGGCCCTCCAGGCTCTCTGAGGGCCCCAACTGCACACAGCCACTAGGAAACTATTCTAGACTTTTTCCGCCAACAATAGCCCGAACCTCTTGTGCGTTGGCATCTCCGACACACAGAACTGAGAGCGGCCGGTCATTATTCGAAAAGATCGTGCACCACTTCTCGCTGAGGTGACCTTTTCAAAAGCTCCACCAGAGGCTCACTACCCGGATTTTACAGAGGAGGAAATGGGTTCCGAGGAACTAAAGAGGCAGCGGAGTTCCAGCCAGTAAGTGGCAAAGCCAGACCCCCGTGTCCGACTCCAAAGCCCAAGCTCCTTCCACCCGAGGGCCCCCGGTGAGCACAGCGCCGACCCGTGGGAGGGCCCCGCCCCGGAATTGCTGGCGCTCCCTCCAGGATCAGCCTGGCACCTGTGCCTCTTACGGTGTTTTAAGTTATTCAACGTGATCAGGATAAAAGCCAGACTTTAAAAACCGTGATCTGACTTCTGAAATTGCGCTCAAGAAATAACTCAAGGTTCTCCAAGGCGCGGAAGCCCTCGGGCTGTGCCAGCCGCAGCAGCCCAGGCCCAGAGCAGACGCCCATCAGAAGACTCAAGCTTAACCAGACGTGCGCACACACAGGAATGCTCTTGCCTTTCTGCCGATTATCAGTTATTAATAAACACGGTCACCTGTGATTGTTAAAGAAATATACTCCCAACACGAGGATAATTACTTCTCTGTTACACAGAAATAAATGATCAGTCCTAAAAATTCATAGTCCTGCTGCTGAGAGTTTAATGATTATTTTCTGTTTCCTCTCCTAGAGCTGTGAACCTTTTTCTTGTCTTCTAAGATGAAATTGTATCGCACACGCAATTGTCGACTTTCAACTGGCATTCAGTGTCAATAGCTGGAATTGCCTGGAGTGGGGGAGGAGCGGCACTAGGAAAGAAAATGAAAAAAAGAAAAAGGGAGACTAACTTAGTAAAAAAATTTTTTTAATCTTTTTTAATTTGAAAAAAAGGAAAGGTCAATCTTTTTTTTTTTTTTAAGTATAGGGTACTTTTATTTATTTATTTTATTAAAGTAAAGTTGACTTACAATGTGTTAGTTTCTGGTGTACAGCAAAGTGATTCAGTTATACATACGTGGATCTTTTTCATTACAGGTGACTACAAGATACTAAATCTAGTTCCCTATGCTGAACAGTAAGACCTTGTGTATGTGTGTGTGTGTGTATATATATATATATATATATATATATATATATATATATATATATATATGTAAATTGTGCTGTACACCAGAAATTGACACAACATTGTAAACTGACTACAACCCAACACAAATATTTTTTTTTGTAGAAAAGGTCAATCTTAATGTCTAAATGACCTAGCAGTAAAACTGAGCTATAGCATGGGACTTGTAGCAGCTCTTCCAAAAATTTTGGAATCAGTCCAGATCAAACTTTTGCAAATGTAGTTGAATATAGACATACCTTGCTTTAGGTGATAGATTAGTCTTGAAAAATTTGGACGTAAATCAAATTTAGCAAAATAAAGACACGTCCATGCTGTTCAAAGAAAAGAAAAGAAAAGAAGAGAAGAGAGGGAAAACCGCAGCTTTTAAAACCTACAGAACTGCATACAATCCAGAATCTCCCAGGCCTGCTTCTCCCTCCGGTGGGAGGCGTGGCGACGGGAGGCGGGGAGGAGCTCCCGGTTCTCTCCGCCTGTGTGTGCTATTACCGAGTATGACCAGCAGAGGGCGGCTTCTCCTTGTTTAAGGCAGAAAGCTTGGCACCCGGAGCTGCTGTTTTCCCGGAAAATGCAGGTTTCAAAGAGCTTGCCTAAGCAGAGGTATTCCCACCACGAATTGTAAATACATCTCCACCGAGCCTCTGCCTCTGTTGAAAGGGCAAGAAAGGGCTGCTGAAGAGACAAACCGCTTGTCAGGGTCATCAGCGCACACGCGGTCGCCATCCAGCTGTGGATGGCTGAGGTTTGGAGGTGGGGCTGGGTGTGAGGATGGCAAAGAGGGACGAGACCCACCCTGCGAGGGAGGAGAGCCCAGAGGGGAGTGTTTGCCATCCGTTCTCGAAGCAGATGGGCATGCTATGCGTGGCTGGCACCAGTCCAGCCTTGAGGGGGGCTCTCCCGCTCGTAGGGTGGGGCATCTGTGTCTTGAAAATGTCCCCGAACCACAGGGACCATTAGAACCAAAGAGGTCCATTAGCTTCCTCAGATCCCCAGGCTGTAAGTGACGTGACTGTACCCAGACCTTTTTTGACTCCAGATCCTGGGCCCATCTCACCACCTGATTCCATCCCTGGTGAATTATTTATTCAGTGTTTTAGGTTGACTTGTCCTCTTTTAAATAAAGAAATAAAAGAAGAGTAGGAGAAAAGTGAAGATAGTACCAGGGTTATTATGGAGCGAGGAATGCACAGCTAGCTTCTCTAAAGCGCAGCAGACTCAATTGTGGTTTCTCTTTATCTTGAAGAAGCCGCAGCTAATGACCCAAACAGGCCTGCTTCCTCCAGGCGGTAAAGCACATCCGGGCATCGGCCGCAAGACAACCAGGACCCCAGCCTCCTGAAAGACAGGGCTGCTGCCGGCCAGGGATGCTTGTCCCCATACTCCTTCCCGGCAGGAGGGGGGTGGGGCAGGTTCCTGCCGCATCCTGAGCTCCTCTGGGGGCCCCCACTTACTCAGCATCAGCAGAGAGAGATGGGCCAACGGTCAACCAGCCAGAATATTTTAAAGCAGTGATCACAAATACTTCAGTTATCACCCCAGGAAGCCAGTCTCTGCCTCCCCCTCCCCTTTTTCGGATCTCATAAAAATAGGAAAAAAATTCCGTGGCTCTCCTAGGTGCCAGCTACTGTGCTACGTGCTTTACTTGTATCATGTTATCGAGTGGTCACAGCTCTGCAGGAGTCCCCATTTTCCAGCCAAGGAAACAAAGGCTTTAAGAGGTTGAGTAACTTCCCAAGATTTGCACGGCTAGTAAGTTGCAGAAGCTGGATTTAAACCCAGATGTAACCAGTCTTCCTGCTGTGGTCTGAACCGCTATGCTCGGCTGCTTCAGCTGTGAAACCGTGAGCCAGTGGGAACAAATGTGTGCTCCGCCAAGCAGAAACAATGTCCTAATCTGGAGGGTTCTCAAGCCTTAAAGCAGCTCCTGAGGGAAGACACCAGACCATCCTTAAGACATCATTTAGCTCCCTGGGAGAAGGCCTTGGACAGCATGAGCCCTGGTGGCTGTGCCCCGCTCCCTGTAACAAGGGTCTAATTGGGCACCTGCTCTGTGCCAGAACAGCAGTGCACCGGACCGAGCTGACTCTGAGGAACTCCTGTTCTAGAAGAGTGTGGCGGATAATCAGGTCATGATGAATGAGCAAGATAAATCAGAGAAGTGAGAAATGCTGTGAAAACAGGGTGACGTGACAGAGAACGGGGGGCAGGTGGGGCATCCTGGGTGGGAGTGGGGACACACAGCCTTTCTGGGGAAGTGATTTGGAGCCAAATCTGAATTTATTGTTCAAAACATCACTCAGGAGGGGTCACCTGTTTACCATCTGGGGTAGGTCCTTTCTGGTCAGGGGACCATCAGAGACCACAACCCCCATAATCCTGGATGGAAACAGGCTTGAAAAAGGGAGGCAAAGGGATCCGATTCCTGTTTTTAGAGAGCCACCCTGGCTGCTGTTCGGAGAATTGGTCACAGAGAGGGAGGAGAGGAGACTAGACACTGTGGTCCAGTGGACATCAGTGAGCCAGGCCAGAGAGGATAGGACCTGCCCTCAGAGGGCAGTGCACAGGGGAAACGCGGTCCACCGCACAAGCACCCACTCTCGGGGCTCCCACAGCAGCCCCAGGAGAGAATCAAGGACCACTTCCGGTCCCTCCACCCAGCAGAGAGATTGATGAGACTAGGGAGAGAAGGTGGTCCGAGCCCATTCTCCAGCCCAGCCTCAGGGTCCAGATGGTGGTCTGGCCCTCTACCTGATGCCCGTGCCTGGAGGGATGGAGGGACAGTCACTGGTGGACCCTGAAATCTGTCCAGAATCGGCACATTTCGGAATGACCTGGGAGGGAGAGCCAGCCAGGACCTGCTGATTGCTTCTGGTTGTGGGGGATGAAGGATGTGGAAGTTAAGGGAGCCTGTGAAGTTTTTGGCCTAGACAAGGCCCTAGATGACCATTTCCTGAGAAATGAAGCACATTTAGGGGAAAATTCAAGGGTTCTGTTTATTGAAGTTTGTGACAACCTGTGACCTCCAAGTGATGTCAAGGAGGCAGCAGGAGGAAATACTCAGGGAGAGTCTGCTAAGGACTCGGCGCTGCCCCCACCCAGTGCCCGGAGATGGGGAGCAACCATCCTCCCCTCCCCTCCCACTCACCACGGCTGCCCCTCCCACCCCCAGCCCCCTCTCCCCTGTGACAGCAGTTAGACACACAGGGCTCGGCCAGTTCCAAACTGCTTTCTCCCTTGAAGCTTAATTAAAAGGTAATTAATTTTTTAAAAAGCCATGAGCTCAGTTATGGAAGGACCGAGCTGATTAGGGAGACGCTGAGCCCGGCAAAGCAGGCTGTACTGTAAGGGGTCCTCTTCCTGCTACTGTCTGGGGCCGTCCCTTAACGAAGTGATAATAAAGCCAGATGACATTGACTTGAGCTTTACAACGCATCAAGCATTTCCCCTGTTTTCACTCATCATATCCTCTCAACGACCGCAGGAGGTTAGTGAATAATATTATCCCTATTTTTCATATGGGGTAATCAAGACTTGGAGATTTTAGTAACTAACCCAACATCTCACAGATACTAATAATAATAATGGATAGAAATAATATTCAAACCCAAGTCTGCTGACCCCAGCCTGCTGTGCTCCCAACCCTATAACCACAGTGTGCCCGTCTCCCCACTCAGATCCGGGCACCCTGGGGCCTCTGGAACAGCCGGGGAAGATAGCCTAGGAAGAGGCTTTGCCTCAATATCTGTCCCCAGTCTGTCCTCAGCTGAGGCAACCCCACACCGCCACCAGCACACTGAGAGATCAGTTTTCCACGTGCAGGTTCTGAGCCAGACAAGCAACGTGGCCACAAGGGCTGCCCAACTCCCAGGTCAGGCAGTCTCGACTCCTTCCCTCACCTCAGCCCTGTCCATGGTTCCAGCAGGTGTGGAGAAGCAGGGGAGGCAGTGAGTGGAAGCCCAGGAGAGTGAGAGCAGGGCCCTGCCCCAGCCGCACCTTTCCTCTCAGACATATTCCTCCCAGAGCCAAATAGGAGATGACGTGAGGACCACGTGTGGGGCGGAGAAGCGAAGGCTCCAACCGGAACCCACCATCTGGCTGCATCTCGTACTAGGTGATGAGCTAATTCAGCTCGTGTACCATCTCTGAGTCAAGGTTTCCCCATCTGTACAATAGGAACACCTATCTTTGCAGTGTTATCGTGAGATCAGTGATGATGGATGTTCAGACAGTGTGCGGCAGATCTCGGGCCCTCAGAATTGTGGGTCATGGTGAAGAGAGTGAATTCTGGAATGAGGAACTTGGATTCTGCTTCTTCCAACTTCTCTGTAGGTTTAAATTTTTTCAAAATAAAAAATGTATATGAGTAGGTGGTAGAAGCGGGGAGGCGGGGGTAGGAAGGATGGGGTGGAATTTGGGACTGTGGTTTCCTTGCCTCTCCCTGACCTTTGTCCCAAGCACAGGGCTCAGCCCCTGCTGCTTGAAGCTTGGTGCTCTAGGAGAGGCAAGAATTTCACCACAGGAGAGTTCAAGCCTCACATCTTAGTGCGAAGGCGGGGGTCTTCCCTAGCTGTCCATGCAGAAGCGGGAATGGGAACGCTCTCCGGGCTAAAGGACCGGGGGGATGGAAGGGAGAGGCCCAGCAGACGGGCGCACGTGGCGCAGGAAGAGCCGGTGCAGCGGCCCTGGTGTTTGTTCAGTCGTCTGATGGAAGGGCACTCAGGCTGGAGACATTCTCATTATGCAGACGGGAGTCACACCCTCCCCTTCTCTTACCTCTTCTCAGAGTTCCACTTCCGCCCCGGGGTGGTCTCTGTCTCCCTCCGCCCACCGCTCAGCTTGGCTACCGTGGATGGAGCCTTCTGTCCTGAGACCGGCTCTGCAGCCCCGCGTCACTGCAGTTTCCTCCAGGCTGCACCGTCTCGGTCTCCCTTGCTCACTGCTCGTGTTCAAACGGCTCCCCAAATCTTGACATTTCCCAGGATCAGATCTGGGGGTGTCTTCCCCGCCTCCATACTCTGCCCCCTACATGCTGTGTACCCCTAAGTCTGTGACTCTGTTCCCAGTCGGTGTCCCAGTGGCCAGGCGTGGGTTCTCCGCTCTCTGCCGGACACCTCCATCTACACAGCCTCTATCTGCTCCGTAAACCCGACAGGCCCCAGATGAATGAGGCGTGCTGCCCACACCCATACCCCAAGCCTGCTCTCCCCTGGGTCTTTTCCAGGTTTATAGCTACCCTGTCCATTCTTCTGAAACCTGTACATCCTCCTGTCTCCCCCACCCCCCCATTCCCTAAATTCCACCGGCCACCCAAATCCTGCGGGTTCCACCTTCTGAGTTCGCCTCACAACCCCTCCCTTCCGTGCCTGCTGCCTCCAGCCAGCGCGCACAGCTTCCACACTGATTACTGAAAGAATCTGCAGTCAGGTCTCCAGGTTTTCCGTCTTGCTTCCTCCAAAATAGCTCCTATGCTGCCCACAGGATAATCTTAGTTACAAACCTGACCCTGTCACTTTGCCGCGGGGCATGAAGTCCCTCTATAATTAGCCTCAGGTTCTGGTATGTCCCTCCTTCTGGTCACAACGGACTAGTCACAGAACCCCAAGGTGATACTGTGATTCATAATAAGAAATATACATTTAGTCTTCGTCTGTCCTGTCAGGTTACCTTGCCCCCACCTTCCTGGCAGAGCTCTTAAACACTTGGAATTTCCTAAGTGCTGAGAGAAATCAAGGTGTTTTTTGTTATGTTACTGAGGGAACTTTTAGAAAGCCCCTAAGTCACCAAAGGATGGGGGCTGGTCACCAGAAGAACCCACCATGTGATCGGAGGGTTGGAACTTCAAGTCCCACCCCAGACCTCCCGGGAGGGGAGAGGGGCTGGAGGTTGAATCAATCACCAATGACATGATTTAACCAGTCATGTCCACATAAATAAGCCTCCATAAAACCCCAGAAGGACAGGTTTTGGAGAGCTTCCAAGTTGGAGAACCAGAGCATATCCACAGGATGCTCCTCCAGTCCCCAAACGCCACAGGGACCCAAGCTCCTTTCTTCAAAACCTCACCTGTGTACCTCTTCACCTGGCTGTCAAGTCTTTTTTTTTTTGGCAAGAGAAGTAATTAGGTTTACTTATTTCTTTGATTTTTTTTTTAATGGAGGTACTGGGTATTGAACTCAGGACCTCATGCATGCTAGGCATACACCCTACTACTGAGCTATACCCTCCCCCCTTGGCTGTTGACTCTTACCCTTTGTAATAAACTAGTAATCTAGAGAGTAAACTGGTTTCCTGAGTTCTGTGAGGCCCTCTAGAAAATTAATCGAACCCAAGGCGAGGATCGGGAGAACCTCTGATTTATGGTCAGTTGGTAAGAAGCACAGGGCTCGTGATGAGCATCTGAAGTGGGGGTGTCTTGTGGGGCTGAGCCCTTCACTCCTACAATATGGTGCTTCCTCCAGGTAGAGAGTTTCAGAATTGGGCTGCACTGTGGGACACCCAGCTGGTGTCTGAGAATTGCGTGGTGCGGGGGAACCCCACCCCACCCCGGAACTGGTGTCAGAATCTCACCCGGACGCTCCTAGCTGGTTCCCACCTCCAGGCTCTACCTGCGTTTCCCTCCGTCTATGGTGCTCACCACTTCAGGGACGCCTGACATCCTCCCAGACTCCGCGCTGACCTCAGCGCTCCTTTCAGTGCTCCCACAGCAATGCGGGTGTGACTCTAGTGTATCCTGTACTGCGCTGTATGTGAACATTTCAGCTGGGCTCACAGGAAGCAGGGACAACATCTGACTCACTGTCTGTTTCCAGGGCCCATCATTGTGCTTGACTTCATAAATATTTGTCACAAGAAATCAATCTGAGAAACCCTGGAGTCATAAGACGTTTAGAACTGGAAGAGAACCCACAGAACACCTAGTCACACAGCCTCACTCTCACCTGGGGAAGCTGAGAACCGGAGAGGCGGGAGGCTGGCAGGTGAGGGGAACTCCAGGCTCCCGCGTGCCGCACATGGGAGCATCTCCCAGTTCGGGAGATCCTGAATTACAGAAATACGCAGGTGGTACATCGCATTGTGTATCCTCTTTTCATCAGCCTCCTGACTGCGCTCAGGAAACTGACTCCTGGCCTGGATCTCTGTTCACATCCTCCCGCCCAGCATGAGGCTGGCTGCAGTGTGTGATGAACCTTTTGCCTGGCTCAGAGGGCATCTCCAGGGCCTGAGTTCCTTTTATCACCATTTTATTCTTGGGATTGTTAAGCCATTTGGTATCCCAGGCAACCTGAAAGCAGCTCCCGGATGTTTTAACCCAAAAAGACAGTTCCAAGGGGAAGAAAGAACAATCCTCACCAGGTGCTACACGCTCGGGAAGCTACTGTGTAACCTTTCAAGGGACAACTCTCCAAGGGACTGGGGAACCTCTTGGGCTTTGGGGGGCTTAGGGGTGGAAAGGAAGGACCAGCGGGAGAATCTCAGCTACGTAAGAACAGATCCTTTTTTCAATCTATGAAAATAGATTTCTGCAGTCTGAAACCGCAGCTGAGTGTTTCTGCAGGGGAATCCACAGGTTTCTCCATCAGCCCCAGTGCGGGTTAATCTTGAAATCACTCAGCCAGAGTCATGAGGTGTAGTCCGCAGTTTCCTGATATTGGGAGAGTCCCCCAACCGGTTCCAGAGCTCAACATCCAGCCCCACTGCCCTTGACACGGAGCCGCCAAAGGACTACCAAGCCAGCCTGCTTGCAAACTCACTCCCCCTCCTCCCACGCAGCCACCTCTCCTGCAACTTCCTTTGAAACATTGCCCTTGAATTCAGCTTCAGGATTCCTGTAAGTCCCCAGAGAACAGCAGACGTTCTGATGTTATGGGGCCCCCATTCATCAAACCTTCGGCCATTTCCACATGGGGTGCCTTGTTCCTCACAGGAAATGAAACAAAGGAGGCTGCCAAGCATGTGTCTCCATGAGTCAGGAAGCCGTCCCCCCAGAGGACTGCGGGGCCCTGCTGCCCGCCAGGTCTGCACGCATGCAGAGGGGAAAGGAAAAGGATGTTCTGAACCTCCAGGGCAAGCAGAGCCTTTGATAAGCAGACATTCTTCAGGCCGAAGAGTGGCCTGGGAACTCTTTGCTGGTTTTAAGTGTGTGGTCCCGCAGAGGGCTGTGGGGTGTCTGGCTGCCCAGGCGGCGCAGCGCCAGGGGACGGATGGAGCTCGGCATTGCGCGCCCTCCGCGGGTGGCTCCAGATGTCCGCCTGCGGATCAGCCTTGCAGAAGGTCCCCTGCAAGCTTTCTCGTGTGGCCCTCCCAACCCCAGGCCATGTCTGCAGGGTGCGGGTGTTTCCCTTGCCCCATATTTTGCAGGACCTGGCTCAGCTGCATTCTGCCAACTTCTGGGGTCCCCAAAGCCATGTGACGCGAGATCGCCAGGAGCCCTCTGGGAGGCCTGGCGTCCACCCTGCCTCTTCTCCACCCCACTCTCTTCTGTGGTTTCTGATGCTCCGGTGATGCGGGCACTGTTGTCCTGAGGCCACTGCCGATTCTCAAGGGCTCTAGCTCTCATCACCACAGAAAGCTGGGACCCTGCTGATGCGTCAGAGCTTCAAGGCGCCCCGAGCCAACGCTGGAAGGAGCAGAGCTGGAAGATCTCTCACCCTCCCCTTTCCTTCTGCTTGTTTTCTTGTTTGGGCCTCCACCTCCCCCACCCCACCCTGCTGCCCAGGGCTCTGCCTCAGCCTTAAGGTGTGTAAGGGTGGAGGCGGCAGAGTGTGTTACTGAGCCCAGGCTGGTACTGCTCGCTGCAGGAAAGGCCAGTAAATCGAGAGACAAGTTGCTGGGGCAAGGAATAGTGACCTCATTCAGCGAGCCAGCAGACCGAGAAGATGGTGGACTAGTGTCTCAAAGAATCATCTTGCCTGAGTCAGAATGCAGGCTCCTTTTATATTAAAGGGGAGAGAGTAGAGTCAAATCTTTCCTGGTTCTAGCAGCCTCCAGAGGGGGTGTGTTCACTGCCTCCTTCCTGCAGTCATGCACAGGGGGGCCTGGTCAGGATGCTTCCTGTGAGCTAAACGAAGGTATTTTAGCTTGACGCTCATTACCGGGGAGGCAGGGTTCCCAGAGATGGGCCATTATGTGTAATTTAAGCTTATAGGCAACATCCCTTTAATGATTAACAAGCAACAGAATACAAAGGAAAAACAGATCCAATATGGAGTCAGATTTGTTCTTCCCTATTGCACGTGGAGGTGTGACCAAGGGGCCCTGTGGTAGTAGACAGTCTTCCCCACTAGGATGTTGGGGAGAACTCCATTCTTTCTTCCTTTAAAAAAGCTTATTGCCCAGAAGGACCCTCAGACCCTCCTGGCAGGGCCGTCCCCCCACAGGGCTAGATCTTGGGCTGAATGCTGATTAATCCTAAGCTGAGACCCTGTATTAGTAAACACTGGCCTCAGCCATGAATAAGTGAAAAGCCACCAGATAACAGTGGCTTAAAGAAGACATGCTTCTGTCCCCCTTACATCCCCACGAAGGCTGGGTTTGGAGAGTCCCAGGCAGTTACAGGGACCCCGAGGGACCCAGGCCGCTTCTGTCCCGCAGCTCTGCTGCATGTGCCCCCACGGTCTCCTTGGGAGAATGCATCCCTGTTCCAGTGAACAGGGAAGAGAAAGACTGGAAAGGGCACTTTTCTAAGGACACTTTCTGGAAGCTGGAGCTACCACCTCTGCTTACATCCATCGGCCCACATGCGCTCACCGGGCCGTCCCCAGCTGAAAGAAAGGCTGGGAAAGGCAGTCTTTATTCCCGGTGGACCGTGCCCAGTAAAAACTTGGGGTCCGTTCTAGAAAGAGCAGACAATGGGTAGAAGTCTCTGCCACAGACGTCCACTCCTCATAGCCACGAGAATTAATGCCCCAGAGATGTGGAGGAGCCTAAGGTGACACTCACTTTGAGAATCCTTAATTATCACGGTGGGTCCCTCACAGTCCTCTCCTGATGAGGCTCCTTGCCTCTCCCACACACCACTGCCCCCCAACCAGGCAGTTTCCCCACGTGCAGTCTGCAGTCCACCTGCCTCAGAACCCCCTGAGCTCCTTCTTAAACGTGCAGATTCCTGGGCCCTCCAGGCTCATTGGATTCGAATATCAGAGTGAGCCCTACAGATCTGTAATTTATAGCCACGTTTTTAGGTCATTTTTATGCGCACTAAAACTTCATGTCCACAGCTGAGTCCATCTTGGAGAAATTAGACCATTTCTGAGACTGTTAAACATAAAAATCCTGGAATTAACACTAAGTAATGAGTCTGGGGGAAAGGGTGTTTAGGAGGTTACAGGCTGTGACGTCTGGGAGTGCCCCTCAAACATCTGACCCTGCCTCAAGGAGCTGGTCCAAGGTCTTTGAGGGTGGGCTTGCCATCTATCTTCGGGTCACCAAAGACAAATCAATAGTGACAGGAGGTAAGATAGCCTTTTCCGCTGCCCTGGAGGCAGGGAGCAGCCTCAGTGGTGAAGCCATAGACGAGAGGCAAGGGGACCCACGTCAGGGAAGCACCAGCCACCCCCAGGGGAGCCAGAGAGCCGCTGGGACCCTCTGAGAAAGGGAAGTCCAAACAGCAGGACCTTCTCGGGGTTGAGGTTTAGGAAGCAGCGACTTGACATCCGGGTGAGCAGCCTCCCCGTGGAGGCAGGGCTGCATATGCAGCAGGGTTGGTGGGCGTTTTCAGTCATCACAGTGATGGAGCGGGTAGTGTTACTGGCATATAGAGACCCATGACGCTAGTCACCCCGAGGTGTGAAGGACAGCCCCAGCCCATGAAGAGTTTTCTCGAGTCCCTTGAGATACTGATGTTAATAATTACCTAAGCTTAGAAATGATCTCCTTTGTACATAATTTACCAAAAACTACACCTGGTATTTTTCTGAGCTACTTAAATATATATTGAAATTTCCAAGCATGTATCTATCAAGTTATTAGCTCTCCCCACAACAGCATCCTCCACAACCCCCCCAAAAAACCCCTGGTGACCAGGATGCCTTTCAAAATATAGGGACCTCTCAGAATGCCAGTTTAAAGGGAAGAAAGGGATAACACACTCAAAGGAGGAGCGCAAATGGCCAGTCCATCAAACTGAACCCAAGGAGATTTTGCAGGGGGTGGGGGAGGGATAAATTAGGAGTTTGGGATTAGTAGATACAAACTACTATACATAAAATAGATAAACAACAAGGTCCTACTATATATAACAGGGAACTGTATTCAATACCTTGTAATAACCTATAATAAAAAAGAATATGAAAGAGAACATATATATGTATAACTGGATCACTGTGCTGTACACCAGAAACTAACACATTACAATAAACAATATAGTAAATCAACTATACTTCAATAGAAAATTTTTAAAATTGAAGCAAAATTAAATAGAACCTCAAAAAAAACCAAAAAAACAAAAAAAACAAAAACCCCTCCCCCATCAGTGTAGACCATGTGGCTTCTTGTGTTGCCGGCGCAGACCCCACCTCCCCAGCCCTCAGGAGGATTCAGGACAGTTTAACACAGTCATTTTGTCACCAGGGATGTTCCAACAGACTTGCTTTACTCTCGTTTTGACCCAAGAACATTTTGATGTGGACAGAAATCAAGCTTTCAACTATTTTTATTACCAAGTAACAAACGAAACAGACATTCTGTCCCCAGGCCCCGGCCTCACCTCCTGTCTCACGCCATGCTGGTCCCCCCCACCTTCTGGGAAACGGGGTGCTTACGGCTCAGAGACGGGCTGAAGGTCAGGAAGTCTGCTGTGCCGGTTTCTTGGTAATAAATTCTGTTCTCACATTTTGCGATGGGTCTTTCTGTTACAGAATAGCCTCCCCAAATGGCCCTCGTCCAAGCGGCGTTCTCAAATTCTCTGTTTCACCCAATGCCAGAGGAAACAGGGCTGGGAGATGGAGCCCCCTGGCAAGCCCAGATGGGCAGAGAGTACCTGGAAACCTCAGCAGAGGTGAAGTGGGGGGCTGTTGCTGCCCGCCTGTCTCTGGCTCTCCCCTGTCTTCAGGCGAGGGTGAGAGGCAAGGCGCGCTGGAACGGACTCCGCAGCCGTGCTGCTCACCCAGTTGGAATCTGCTAGGGTGCTTTAGAAAAGTACGGGTGCCCGGGGCCCATCCTGAAGGTGGCGTTTTGTTAAGCCTGGGAGACCAGCACAGGAGGCTGGGGAGGGAGCTCCTGCCCCCCGGGGGCCTCCAGTGCAGGCTCCTCCTGGGACACTGGGAGGCTCAGGGAGGCTGGCCTGCTCTTCATCCCAGACCATGCACATCTTTGTCTCTGGACCGAGCTTCTAGACGCCCCCTTTCCCGGTCATCGCTGTCACCAGGGTGCTGGCACATGGTAGGTGCTCAATAAACATTGGTTGAATGATTGAGCGATTAGTTCCAGTCAAGCTCTCCTCTGCTCTGAGTCCATCCTTGAGGGCCAACCAAGATGGGTGGGGGGACACAGCTCTTCACTCGGGCCTGGGGGTTCGGGGCTGGTGGGTTGCACATGTTTCATGGGAGTCCTGCTCACACATGAAACATCAGACGGGCTGCCTGGCTCTCCAGCCCCTTGCCTCTTGCCACAGCCAGGCTGGAAACTACCACCAGTGACAAATGCCGGACGCACGGCTGACAGGCTGGTCCCGTGTGAGCAGGGCACTGGCACCTCCAAGTGCCAGGCTTTGGCTTCCTGTGGTTTGGGGCCGACGGTTTGGAGGGGATCCACCACTTAGCAGAGCGGAGCTGCAGGAGTGACAGGCGTGACAGGCAGAGGCCCCGTGCCAGGAGAGCCTTCCTGCCCAAAACGTATGGTACATGTCCAAGGGCTCTCAAGGCACCCGAAGCCGTGCCAATTTGCAATAATTAAGCAGTAAGACCCAAGTGAGAGGGTTTGCTGTTGCTGCGTGACAGCAGATGCCTGGGGTAGGCATGGAGGCCCTGCACACAGCCTCTGCATTGCGCTGAAAACCGTGTTGTTGAAACTCTGAAATAATCAATGATGAAAAGATGGGAAAACGATGACGGTGCTGTGAGGCTAAGGCCCCAGCTCCCTCCCAGGGCTCCCACACATCCCCTCCTTCACCCTGACAGCATCCGGGGGAGGCAGACACTTGGCCCGGCCTCTGCCCTCCGTTACCCAGACAGACAGTCTGCCACGCAGGGCCGAGGCCTCAGCCTGAGTGATCCGCACAGGTGGGTGGAGATGCCCCTGGATCCCCGCCCATGGCCCTGTCCGTCTCTTGCCCCTGTGCTTTGTGAGGGCCTACGAGCGCCAGGCCTGAGTACTTCATAGACATCATCTGTTTCAAATTTCATAAAAGCTCTGTGAATTAGGTGTTAGTGTCCCCATTTTACAGATGAGAAAAGTGAGGCTCAGAGCTGTTACACTATTTACCCAGGTCACACCGGTCATCACAGGAGGGAGTGGAACCCAAGTCTGCTTGACACCAAAGCCCATGCTCTCCACCAGCACAACCTACTGCCTCTGAAACAAGCAAAAGTGGGCGTGATAACTTGGTCTGGATCAGTTTCCCACAGCTGCTGTAACAAAGTACCACAAGGTCGGGGGCTTAAAACAACAGAAACTTCTTCTCTTACAGCTCTAGACTAGATCTAGACTAGAAGTCCAAGATCAAGTTGTAAGGAGGGCTGTGCTCTCGCAAGGGCTCTCAGGGAGAATCCGTCCCACGCCTTTTTCTTAGCTTCTGGGGAGGCGGGCACTTCTCGGTATTGCTTGGCAGCCGCATCACTCCAACCCTCCATCGCCACATGACATTTTCCACGTGCGTGTCTGTCTTCCCAAGGCCTTTTTCTGATAAGGACATGAGTCCTATCGGATCACTCCTACGTCCGTATTGTATTTAACTAATTACTTTTCTAAGGAGCCTATTTCCAAATAAGGTCACAATTAGAGGCACTGCGGATTAGGACTTGAACATAGCTATTATGGAGGGGAGACATAAGTCACTTCCTAACAGGTGTTGTAATTGTTCTTAATTGACACTGAACATAAAATAGGGGGGAAATAACTTTGATTTGTAGCTGGGTGAGCAGACATGACCCTAAAAGAAAAGTGCGTGGGCCTGGGTGGACAAGGACGAAGCAATCCTAAATCAGCTTCTTTCCTCAGTGTTGAGATTAAATCCAGGTGTTAAGATTGTGGGTGATTTTGACTTTCCTTTTGGGGCTTTTCTGTTTTTACTCAGATTCACGACAATGAACTTGCCCTGGTTTAATGATAAGGGGGGAAAATAACGAAAAGTATAAATTTTAACTCAGCTTGTGATTCCCACCATGGCTGGTCCAAAACAGGACCCCGGGGTCTG
Organism: Camelus dromedarius; assembly: GCF_036321535.1. NCBI lineage: Eukaryota > Metazoa > Chordata > Mammalia > Artiodactyla > Camelidae > Camelus > Camelus dromedarius. The sequence goes on along the minus strand of NC_087448.1, from coordinate 65,312,820 downwards.
GCTCTTCTGTAAGATGTGCTGTGGTCGGCCTGAGGGTTGCCTTCCCTGAGTTCCCTCACTGTCTGTTGGGGGACTCAGTGAGTAATCTGTGAAAAGGGGTGTTGACTTTTAGTTCTAATTTGACACAGATTGTTTGCAAAGATTAGTGGGACCTCCTGGACAGACGGCTGAGACCGAGGCCAGACGGCCAGTGACAGAGAGGCAGAGAATAGGCTTGTTATCAGAAAAGCTGACCAACCCCTCAAAAGTGAGATATGGCCTCTGTGGCCTGAACAATTACACCATCTAAGGGATCATGCCCAGGGGACCTCACATTCCATTGCTGTCATCATTATTACTGTAATTAGCAACATCTGATGGATTCTGGACCTCCTGCTTTGCCCCCACAGAACAGCCGAGCTCCCAGGCCCAGGCTGGGAGAGGACAGACCCTCTGGTTTTTCACGAGAGACCACCGTGACGTGTGTTCACACCACTGAAATCCTGAGAGCCACCAGCCTGACTTTAATAAGCATTTTCTCCCCCTATTTCTTTTCTGCTCCCTCTCTAGAAACAGCTCCTCAGTGAAAATTGTCATGACAACCTGGAGAGAGGGCAGGCTGCAGCACGCGGGCGGGGACAGAGGGTCCAGGCGTGAGGATGACAGAGCCGTGATTCAGCCGCGGCGACTTCACTGACAGAGCTCAGTGGTACGAAGTCAAAGTGCATATTGAAGGTCACACTCGGTTTCATACATGGAAAGCTGGGTTCGAGGTTTCTCCATGCAGATGCTTCTCAGTCCCAGCGAGGCCTGGAGGATGAATGGGAGCCAGCGGGGGCTGTTACTACCCTGCCTGCTGAGCTTATGGTTTCAATGCGCCTGTCAGGCTGGGTAACCTTTGTGCAAACAGATAGGGAAGTGGTGTCCCTTCGATTCCTCCTGCCCAGAGCCGCTGGGGAAAGCAGGCTGTTTATCACAGGGGAGCTGAGAAGAGCTTTGCAGAAAGCCTGGCAGCTATTTTTGGGTGGCACGTTCTCTGTGGCCTGGAACAGAGCGTGCCGGCCTGAGTCTCCTCTCTCTGCCCGTGTGGGCAAACCCCTCAACCTCTGATTCCCTGTCCCGTCCAGAGAAGGCAGGTAGACGGCTCCCCACGCGCTCTCCCCAGGTCCCTCTGACCAGAAGACCCATGATCCCAGGAAACTGGCTTGTGCATGGAAAGAACAGGCCCCCATTGTCAGGATGACCTGGGTCCGAATCCCACCCACACCCTGTGTGACGTTGCACAGGTTACAGAAACCTCTCCAAATTCAGCCTCCCCACATTCCCAGTTTCAAAGCCACAAAGCTGAAGGTTAGTTTCCCTCCCCGCACCTCCACCCGACCCCACGTCCATCAGCAAGGCCCATGGGTCCTCCCCCAAACATCTCTCCAGTCCACCCGCTTCCCTGCATCAGCCCCCATCGCCCACCTGGTCTCCCAGTGCCCTCTCTGTTGTGCGTTCTCCTCGCAACAACCAAATGAGCCTTGAAAGCGCAGAGCAGCCCGCATCTCTGCCAGGTCTGACGTCTTCTGTCAGTGGAGCTCGGCTGCCTTCCCCGCAGACACCATCCTAAATGCTTTACATCTGTGTTAACTCACGTCATCCCCACAGCAACCCTACAACGTACGGAGGACCATCCGTTCTGTCCCCTGGGCTCAGTAATGACACACTGTCCGGTTCCTAGCACTTCCTTTATGGGACCTGGCCCAGCACCAGGGAGACGCACCAGCCCAGCCGTCGGGAAACCCGGTTTGTGGCTCTGTCATTACCCCCCTGCCCTTGGACATGTCAGTTACCCTCTCTGGGCAGGAAACTTTCCATCTTTCAAGTAAGAAGTTTAGATTAGAAAGGCCGTCTTTCAACATTTTTTAAAAACAGTTGGACACTTTTTTTAATGTAAAAAATTGAACAAATATTTAAAAATTTTTCATCTTTATGGAACATCAATATCAAGAATGGTAAAATATGATTACTGAAAGAGGGGTGGACCAGCCCACCTCTTCACTGTCCCCCAACCTCTGTCACCCCTTGTCTCCAAAGAACTTCCAGGGCCCCAAGGAGCCAAATTTGAAAACCCCTGACTGAGGGCTCACTAGGAACATCCCGCAGGTTCCCCCGGGCTCCCTGGAGGCACGTCTGTAAGGCTGGCACAGCGAGAAGCCTGAGACAGGGCAGGACCCCACAGCTGCCAGGAGACGGCACTGGTCTAAGGGCGTCCTCCCAGGAGGCCCTGGGATTCCTTCCACACTGGGGCAGCCGTCACCGGGCATCAGTGACTGTCTACGAGCTGATGCTCTGCCCTTGCTGTCCCAGACAAAGGTGTGATGAGGTGCCCCTGTGGATCCGTGTGGTCGCGCCGCTCAAATCCAGGAGCCAACGGCCTGCCCGTAGCGCCTGACAAGTGAGTGTTCGCTTTGGCAAGCCCTAAGCCAGGCACTGACGCCCCATCATCGACTGGGTGGGTATCCGCTTGAGCCCATCACCCCACAAACCTTCACGAATAAGAACACGTCAGGGGAACGGCGCCAATTTGTGGTTCGGAGTCCAGGCTATGCAGTCAGATTTCGGTCCAGTCCCCCAGCTCATTTTCTCACCTGTAAAATGGGAACAATAGTATCGACATCCTAGGGTTGGTGTCTGGAGGAAACGAGAGAGCCTACGGACAGCTCTCGCTGCTCTCCGCTACCCTTTCCACTAACATCACCGGCCTGTGTCCAGGCAGCCACCCTCCGAGGCGGGCGTCACGCGCGAAGAGAGCACAGAGCTGCAGGAGACCCTGGGACAGCACTCAGCCGCCTCTTAACCCGGATCTTCTACGTGTCTGCCTGCCTGTTTTGAATGTCAGATACACTGGATAGAAAATTACAGAGGTAATCTGAGGGGAGCCCAGATTGTTGGTCCGTCCCAAGAGAGGAGCTACGTCTCTGCATCAAGGGAGGGAGGATACAGGTATATATATATATATATATATATATATGATACATATATATTTATATTTATATTTTTATTTATATTTATATCACATCAGTGTGATGGGCTGCATTATATCTCCCCAAAATTCACATATTGAAGCCCTAACTCCCAGTAGCTCAGAATATGACTGTCTTTGGAGGTGGGACCTTTCAAGAGGTTAATTGAGGTGATGAGGTCACTAGTTTGAGCCCTAATCCAATATGGTGCCCTTCTAAGAAGCCCAGGAGACAGGCCTCAGAAGAAACCAACCTTGCCGACACCTTGATCTTGGACTTCCAGCCTCCAGAACTGTGAGAAATAAAGGCCTGCTGCTCAAGCACCCCAGCCTCTGGGGTTTGTTAAGGCGGCCTGAGCTGGCACATGCAACCAGCAGTTTCCCTGCTCAGCGACCCCCACCCCCTCTTTACGAATCATTCGTGTTTGCTCTTTTGACAATGTTTCTGTCAATAAATTGGAGAGAAACTCATCCCTTAGAATGAATAAGATAAAGTGATGACGAGATGTTATTAGGGACCTGCAACTTCTGCCCTGGGGAAAAAGTCACAGCAGCTCACGTACATCCTTTTGCTGGAAGAGACACTGGCTGTCCTTGCAAGGGCTGGGCTGCCATGTGTCTGCCCCCATCACTAAGGGTCAGCGCCAGCTCTGGGGGCCCGGACTCCTCGGCTCATTGAAGAATGCCGCTCCTGGCAGAGGACTGGAGCCGTGCAGTCATGACCCGGTAGTGCTTGGCACTGCGTTTAGCAGGGATCAGTGGAACGTGAAACCCGTAGCTGGTCTCTGCCTTTTGGTGTCCTACAAGTCCCATCTCATTGGAGTAAAGTGAACCCAAGTACTATCTGGTGCAGGAAGGTGGGGTCCACGTCTGTGAGATCCTAGAACACACCTGACTGGGACCAGGTGGACGGATGCTTCCTCAACTGAGGAAAGAACAAAACAATGGCTCCCAATTTAGACAGATGTGTAAAAAACTACAGGTAAAGTCCTCTGCTTCGCCAAGAAACGGCTTGTCAATCTAGGATTAATAAGTGATGGTGCAGCTGGCCTCTGCCCACCACCCCCGTCAGCACACGGAGGTCATACGTTCTCCTGAATTCAAAGGGTGCAGACAGAGAACGAGCTTTGGAGTCAGGCCTGAGTTCAGATCCTGGCTCTTCCACTAATAACGGTATAACTCAGTCTCTCCGATCGTCACCTTCCTTGTCTGCAAAACAGGGATGATAATGCCTTTCTCATGGGTGCCAAGAGTAAAGGAAATAACAGTGTTAAGGAGTGAGTACTCAGAGTGTAGGTGCCCTGCTGGTTTTCAGTGTCAGAGTCGGCGCCTCCCGCTGCCCACACTGTCCATCACTGAACCCACCCTGGGGCCTGCACACACCAAGACACTCACCCGGCACTGTGGACGAGTTGAAAAGTTGATCAGGTTTGTAAAGGCTGAATGAGGCTCAGAAGAGCAGAAAGACTGGTTTTCCTTGACTTAGAAAGACCAGAGGGCAGGTTTCATACAAGATGTCAGAATGTCTAAAGCCCCCTCCTGTGACAAGGGGCGCAGTTTTGAGGAGGCGTCTGGAGAGATCCTGAACACACCAAAGCCAAATTGACAACTTGGCCCTAGAAGCTGTATCTGCTGGCAAATAAAACTAAAGGAAAAGTCTTTGGTCCATGAGCTAAGTTCACTAAGAACATATTCAATAGCACACCCAGTCTCATCCCTAATTAGCCAGGGCAGGAGGGCCAGCACGCAGAGAGATCCTCTTCTTTGAAAGCCGAATTCACACCCCCTGCGCTCTAATTAAGCAACAGAGCCTGCTCCGCCATGCGTCGGTGGTCTTTACATCATAGTCCAAGGTAAGGGTTGCTGAGCTTCTCATCTCCCATAATTAGTGCCACTGTCATTGGGACTAAAACCACACAAAACCCAGCGTGTCTAGATCTGACCCACAAGAGATGGCTGCTTGCATGACATGATCTGGGAAAGCCCCGCAGGCCGGCCTGCCCTCAGATAGCTCTCCCACTCTCGCTCAGGCGCGGTCCCCACGAGCCCCACCTCCGAACGGACGTAGGTCTCCAGAGGGGCAGCTGGCCCGTGGTCACGAATCCCCACCTCAGTGCTGCCAGCCCACCTTCACTAGGAGAGAGCTCCCCAGGGCAAGAGAACAAAGACGCTGCTTGGCAGAGGCAGGGCAGTCAAGGAAAGATGCTAGAAAGTGGGGCGTTGCCTGGGATCAGCAGGTAGGATGCTAGATGAAGCCCCAGTCGCCCCCGAGTCAGACGGCCCTGGGTTCAAATCCAGCTCCTCCACTCACCCACTAGCTCTGTGATGTTGAGAAAATTACTTGCCTTCTCTAAGTAACAACCTCGGGAAAGCAGGCATTTTCTACTTTGCGGTGGTGGAGGATTAAAGGCGCTCCCGTGGGGAGACTAACACAGTGCCTGGCACATAACCGGTGATACCAATTCCTTCCCCCCAACTCTGTGGGCAGGATGTGGCACCTTCCTCTTTCTCTCGGTCTTTTGACCTCTACCTCGGGGTAACCTCTGCCAGATCTCCCCCATCTTCCTTTGCGCTTCACCCAGTGACAGCTCAGGAAACCCTGAGGATCAAGTCGCCTGCAGCATCTCTGGGCTGAAGCTGAGGCTGGCCGCCACCTTGCCGGTAGCCCTGAGCCCTGCACTGGGAACGAAGCCAAAAGTGATGACTTTTATATTTTTTTACTCCCCAGGGACTATCTAGAAGGGCCACTCAGAAGGCTATTCATTATTTTTATTGAAGTTTTGTCTCTTTGACAATGTTGTGTTAATTTCTAGTGTGCAGCATAGTGATTCAGTTATACATATATATATATTCCTTTTCATATTTTTTTTATTATAGGCTATTATAAGTATTGAACATAGTTCCCTGTGCTGTACAGGAGGACCTTGCTGTAAGGCTATTCATTTGTTAATTGTGTTAGAATCACACCCACCTTTATACTTAATTGCAAGACTCGAGTTTTTAACCTTTAACTCCCTAGTGAGTTGTTCATTTTCTCTGTCACCATGTGATGATGTGGAAAGGCATAATGTCAACAATCTAGGAAGCCCCCGCTGTTCCCAAGCACCACACCAGGCGCCAGGAAAACCGACTTTAGACTAATCTGTACCCTCTTGGCATCAGCCTAAGTGAGGAAGTGGGGATTATGTATAAGAAGAATGCAAAGTGTATCAAAGAGAAAATGTTTGGGTATCAAACGAAAAGGGCAGGTGGTGAGCCTGATAGGAGACTGACGTGTGCCCTCAGGACTTAGAACTGGAGGAAATCTGACTGCTGAGGAAACTGTAAATCTACACAGGACAGATCAGGAGGTAGGGAAACTCTCCTTAAAGAGAGAGGGTGGTAGGGAGCCTTGATGGTAATCTGTTGGAAGGTACTCAAATCCGAGGAATGAATGTCAACCTGAAGAGACAAAGGCAGTGGCCCCCCCCAAAGCAGGGGCCTCCCTCCTAGTGGGGACCAAAGTGATCCGCTGGGAAATGGGGCAAGAAATAGAACTTCTGGTTGTATCTTGTTTATCCTTTAAAATTTCTATATACAGGTATGCTTTGTAATGTGCAAAGTAGTTGTCCAGTAAAATATTATTTGTAAATAATTAAACAGAGATTTATTAGGTGTTCCTGCCCAGACTGTGTGTTTTCTGCGGAGCACATGATAGAACTACTGTGGAGACCGCTGTAAAATCAGCATTATGGCTGCATTGTGCCCCCCCCCCCAAATCCCTATGTTGGAATCCTAACCTCCAGGACCTCAGAAAGTGACTGCATTTGGCGAGGGGGGTCTCTAAAGTGGTGATTAAGTTAAAATGAGGTTATCAGGGTGGGCCCTAACCCAATATGACCAGGGTCCTTATAAGAAGAGGAAATTTAGACACAAAGAGGCAGAGGGGAGACTATGTGAAGACACAAGGAGAAGACGGCCGTCTGAGAGCCAAAGAGGGAGGCCTCAGAGGAACCAGCACCTCTCACACCTTCACCCCAGACTTCCCACCTCCGAGACGGAGAGAAAACACATTTCTGCTGTTTAAGTCCCCCAGTCTGTGGCCCTTTGTGAAGGCAGCCCCCGCGGACCAACACAGCAGCCTTGATGCTGACCCCTGCTGCAAGATGGAAAACTCTCCCATCCGAATCAAATCCTTCCCTCTTTGCAGAGAGTCTCCAACTCCTGGCCTCACTCTTTCCTGTCTGCCTCGTGGTGGAGACCTTTGTAAGCAGCAAAGACTGTATCAGGAAATACCTCTCCCACCGGGTCCCACACCACCGCCTGCCCAGCCCTCTGCTTCCCCTCTCCTCTCGGACGCCTGGCTCAGGAGACCCCTGTTCCAGTCCCTGCCAGGACTGAGGCCACCGCTGGGTCAGTGACATCAATTTCACTAAGTAGCTGACAACTAAGAACAGTGTCAAAATCCACCCCTGGTTATTCAGTCTGTAACCTCGGCAAACACACGTTCTCAGCGTTTTCCTGATGACTTAAAACATTTTTTTTTATCAACTTCCCCTCTCTTAGAATAAGTATCCACTACTAACTTGGGAAAAAAACCCAGAAACCTAAGATTTAATTAAAATTATTAGTCGCCAGCGTGAATGTCTTTCCTTTCACCGGAGCCCTCTTGGCTGGAGTCCATTTGTCGTGCTACTGTAGCCCAAATTTTATAATTACTTGGCTGTTGCAGAGTCAAAAACTTTCAACTGGTGGATAATGTCTGCTCTAAACCAGAGTTACAGGTTTGAAATATAAACCATTTCAAAGACGTTCTAAGCCCAGCCGTCCTACATACGCCTGTTTCTCTTACTGTAATTGGTCACATGCATCTGTGCGGGATTTTTCTAGTAATTGACACACCATGTATTAGAATATTTGGCAAAAATGAAGCATGAGCTATTCTGATTCAAATTGTGATTCCTTTGCAAAACGCACAGTGTGCAAAATGAGAAATTCTTCCTGGCAGCTGGTGTTGATCGCATGAGGGGCAGCGGACACTTTTGTGAAGAACACTCATTGGCTTTAAGTGAGAGGTTTAAATTCTTTGGCCTCAGTTGTCTTGTCAATAAATTGGGATTAAAACCGCTTCCTCATCCAGGTGCTGTAAGCATTGTGTTTGGTACCGAGTGAAGCTCAGGGATAGTAAAGAAATAACTTTTGAAAAAAATGTGAAGTTGCATGCCATCCAGGCGTAAACAGCTCTCTCATTCATCTCCTGCGACAAAGTGAGACGCTGAGACATAATGAAAGGATACAGTAGCAGCTGGTTGTTCACTGAGATGGGGAAAGTGGCGTTTTTCTTCCCCCATCCCAGAACTAAGGGTTGGTCACAGCAAAGAACGGGGACAATTTCAACAGTTACTGACCGAATGTCTGAATAAAATTTGCAGAAACAATTGATTTCCTTCCCAGGGACTGGAAGTGGCATGGGCAGCTGAGCAATAAAGGAGCTACAGTCATTTGCTGCTCCATTTCTACAACAGCAACAAAAACACGATGGCGGAGAACCACGCCAAGTGACAATCTTCGTTTCATTCCTCAGGGATAGAAAACACATCGTTTATTAAGTCTTTAAAAGCTGTAACCACAGATTGCAGCAACAAGACGCTACAGAGAAAAGATTGGTTGGGTTGAGCCAACCGTATGTGACAACCACATGAAAAGATGATTCCAGTCTGGAAGAGCAGCGGGTCCAGTCCCTGGGAAGAGCGCGAACAAAGAGCTTTCATTTACATTGGAAATGTTAACGTGGAGTGTGTTTTCCCCGGCAGACCAGACGCCGAGCTCCCTAGAAAAGGAAGATTAATGCAAGTGGGAAACATAAACTCTCTCCAACAAGCCGTGTCCATTTTCTGCCTGGGGAGAGCTCTGAGTGATGGGTGGCCACTGACCCTGGGCTAGGAGGCCGTGAATGAGTTCTGGCCTGGTGCCTTCCCCTCCTTCCCAATGCTTCCCTACTTGATTTTGCAGTGAAGTCTCATGTGTCCAGCATCCCTGGGCAAGGGCTAGTCCCCCTGAATCCTTTTTACCAAAAAACAGAGCTTTTCCCATTTAAGTCCCCAAAGTTTATTTGTGTCAAGTTTAACAATATCTTTGTAGAAATCTTTGCAAAACGAATGTTGGCATATACTGAGCTTCAGTGAGACGGCATCTGAGTGAGTACAGAGCACAAGGCTGGCACACGGCGAGTGCCAGGCAGTGTCCCGTGCTTCGTGCTCTATTAGTGTATTTCTCTTATAATTCAGGGTCATCAGTGTGACTATTACTGTTGGAGGGAGGCTCTGTAGAGGTGGACAGGCGTGAGATGAAGCTGGAGAGGTACAAAGGGCTGTCTTTTCGAGTGTGTGTGTCTGTGATTTCTCTCCCCTCCCCCTTTCACCATTAGGCTATTAATGGTCATTTCTTGGGCCTCTTCGCTACACGACTTTGCTCACCCGGGCTCGATGCCTTCCCTGGACAACAGACATGTTCATAACACTGTCCACTAGAAAGCTCCACAAGGGTATTGCACAGGGAACTCCACTAGGTACTCCCAGACACCTGTTCTAATTCCCCAACCTCTGCCCCCATCTTCCCCTTCTCAGCAAGGGAGATTCCATCCTGACTGCTGCTAAAGCCCTAAGACTTGGAGGCATTCTTGACAACATCCTTTCCTAGCTCCCCAGCTCCAGGCAACCAGCAAATCCTGGAAGCTCTACCTTGGAAATAGGCACGGAGGCTGATCCCCTCCCCCTCCTCCACTGCTACCACCCCAGTGCAAGCCCCCGCCTCCTCTCTCCTGGGTTACTGCAAAGCTTCCTACCTGGCCTCCTGTTGGCCTGGTCTCCCTGTTCTCAGCACACAAGCCAGAGTAATCCTTTCAATAATGTCACTCCTCAAAGTCAAAGTCCTTTCAATGGCCTGTGAGGCCCACGCATCTGGACCCTCAGGACCCCTCTGACTTGGTCTCCTTACATCTCCCTCCTCATTCACAGTCCTGGACCCCTTGCTGTTTCTCATACAAGCCAGACACTTTCCTGCCCCAGGGCCTTTGCACTTGCTGTTTCTTCTGTCTAGAATGCTATTCACCTAGATACGCACATGATTTTTCTCCCAGCTTCAGGTCCTCACTCAAACATTACTTTCTAACAAGGTGCTTTCCCTTCTTCTCCTTCCTCTGCTTTATTGGAACGCTTATCACTACTCAGCATAAAATAGAGTTTGCTTCTATAAGTTGTTTATTGTCTCCACCAACTAGAATGTAAGCTCCATGATAACAGGGATTTTTTTTCCTATCATGTTCACTCCTACATCCCTAACCCCTAAAACAGTACCTGGCACATAACTGGTCATCAGTAAATATTTGTTGAATGAAATTTTGTTTTGTTTTGCTTTTCTTACTGTAGTCATTGAGTCATTTTTGTTTTGCTAAGTCCTTGTCTTTTTTTTTTTTTTTTTTACTGTAGTCATTTTTACTGAGTCATTTGTTTTTTACTGCAGTCACTGCTTCTAGACATAGAGGGTAGTGATTATAAACAGAGATTTTAAAGTGAGACTAATGAAGATTCAAACCCTGCTCTAAACCCTCGTCAGCTGCGTGGCCTTGGGCAAGGTATTGGGCCTCTCTAAATGTGGTTTTACCACCTGTGAACTCGGTGTGATGACGTAAAAAAGGTATGTGAAGTACTGAGCACGGAACCTCGCAAACTAACCGCTCAGCACCGATGAGCAGCTATGAGTATTCCCCACCGGCCACCCTCTGAACGCAGGTGTCCACCATCTGTTGCCTGTTGACCACAAAGCACCCAACTCACCTCCCTGACTCCAGCATTTTCCCAAAACTCAACATCTCCTACACACGAGGGCCAGAGTGATCCTCCAAACCATAAATCTGATTGATACTAAGGACGTCCAAAAATTCTGTCTTCCAAAAAAAAACCAAAATGGCAATAAATTGTCAAAACCAACTTTGCCAAAACTCACAGTTAACCAAAGGCTTGCAGTTAATCTGGGAAGCTTTTATTCAATATAAATGGCTAAATCTTGGCAAGAACAGTGACATTTGTGATATATTAGCTTGCCTTATTCCAATCTCCCCACCACCAGTTCTATGGCTGCCTTGAAAACCCATCACAGTAAAACCAGCAGCCTGACAGCCATCAGACAGACCAAAAGGGGGTCAGAGCCCCTCCGCAGCTTCATCCTCAGGTGGCCGTCATCATCTGACCTCTCCAGTAGTTCCCTGGGAGACTCCACTTGCAAAGTCATCTTTATTGCACCTGACTTGGAGTTCATGCCATGCAGAGAGCCTTTTCCCAAGGGATGTTTGTTGAAAAAAAACTTAAAGGCAACTGTTTAACTTTGTGTCTGGGTGCTTTGCGGCTGCCTCAGGCAGTGAATAACAGTTGGGACGATTAGCCACAAAGCTTAAAAGGAAAAGCTGAGGGATAGATTTCCATAGGACCTTTGAAAAGATTCAACATATTGCTGGGAATCTAGACGGCCTTGTGCACAGTCAGGGCCATGTGTACATCCAGACAAGACCAAACAAGGCCCCAGGAGTGCCCCCTCTGGCTGATCTGGATGCTTGCACAACCCGGAAGTGAAAGCTAAGGCAGAGCTGTCAGCTTCCTGGTGAGCTTTGAAGATGAGTCCACGATGCACACAGAGCCGTGGGCAAAGACCAGGGGATTTCTTGGTTACAGAGATTTAACTGACCACTGAGCTAAGTGCACAGAGTTTATTTAATATCTAAATCTGAAAAAGATTATAGACTTTACAGAATTAGTTCAGAAAAGTTATTAAACAAAATGAGAACAACAGCAAACACTGGAGACAGGGCAGAATCTGATTTCCAGAGTTACTACATTATGTAATTTAAAATGTCCACCTTTCAACAAAAAATTATGAGACATGCAAAGAAAAAAGAAAGTATGGGCCATACACAGGCAGAAAAAACAATTAAAAGAGATGTTCCCTGAGGAAACTCAGACATTGGACCTACTAGATAAAGATTTTAAGTTAATTATTTTAAATACATTAAAAGATGTAAAGGAAACTATGTCTAAAGAACTAGAGGAAAGAATGACAAAATGTAGAGAATATCAATAAAGAGGTGAAATTGTGAAAAAAAAAAAGAACCAAATAGCAGTTCTGCAGTTAAAAAGTCTAATAATTAAAATGAAATATTCACTAGAGGGGCTCAACATTGGATTTGAGCAGGTGGAAGAATCTTGAAGATGCCAATTGAAACGACATCAATTGAGATTACCCAATGTGAGGGACAGAAAGAAAAAAAGGAAGGAGAAAAAGTAACAAAGCCTCAGAGACCTATGGGGCACCATCAAAATTCCAATATGCGCTTAATGGGCATCTCAGAGTGAGAGGAGAAAAAAGGGTAAAAAGAACATTTGAAGAAATGATGACAAAAAAATTTCCAAGTTTGATGGAAAACATTAATCTACACTTTCAAAAAGATCAATTCAAGAAGGTCTGGCTAGGATAAACTCAAAGAGATCCACACCTAGCTATTTCACAATCAAACTGTCTAACATCAAAGAAAAAGAGAATCTTTCAAGTATGAAAAGTGACTCATCACGTGGTAGGTGTCCTCAATAAGATTAGCAGCTGATTTCTCATCAAAAAACCATGGAGGAATGGTATATAATTAAACTTAAAAGCTTTTGCACAGCAAAAGAAACCATCAACAAAATGAAAAGACGATCTACTGAATGGGAGAAAATGTTTACAAATGATATGACTGATAAGGGGCTAATACAAAAAAAAAAAAGAAAAAGAAAAGAAAAAAACACATACAACCCAATTTAAAAATGAGCAGAAGATCTGAATAGACATTTTTCAAAAGAAGACATACAGATGGCCAACAGGCACATGGAAAGATGTTCAATATTGTTAATCATCAGAGAAATGCCCATTAAAACCACAATGAGATATCACTTCACACCTGTCAGAATGGCTGTCATTAAAAAGAACACAAATAACAAATGTTGAGGATGTGGAGAAAAGGGAACTCTTTTATATAGTTGGTAGGAATGCAGATTGGTGGAAAACAGTATGGAGGTTTCTCAAAAAACTAAAAATAGAACTACCCTATCACTGAGCAATTCCACTCCTGGGTATATATCCAAAAAGAAAAAGAAAACATTAATTTGAAAATATACATGTACCCCAATGCTCATAGCAGTATTATTCACAATTGCCAAGATATGGAAGCAATCTATGTGTCCATCAACAGATGAACGGATAAAGAAGATGTGCTGTATATATATACAGTGGAACACTACTCAGCCATAAAAAAGAATGAGTTTTTGCCATTTGCAACAACATGAATGGACTCGGAGAGTATTACAAGTGAAATAAGTCAGACAGAGAAAGACAAATACTACATGATATCACGTATATGTAGAATCTAAAAAATAAAACAAACTAGTGAATATAGCAAAAAAGAAACAGACTCATAGATACGCAGAACCAGCTAGGGGTTACCAGCAGGGAGGGGAGGGGTGGGGCAAGATCAGAGTAGAGGACTGAGAGGTACAAACTACTGTGTAAGAAATAAATAAGCTACAAGGATATACTGTACAATATAGATGATGTTTTATCATAACTATAAATGGAATACAACCTTAAAAATTGTGAATCACTATGTGGTACACCTGGAACTTATATAATATTGTACATCAACTACACCTCAATAAAAAATAAAAAACCATGGAGGGCAGAAGACAGCAGGATGACATGTTCAAAACAGAACAAGACCATCACCCAAGAACTCTACACCCAGCAAGAGACTACCCCTCAAAATACAAAAGCAAAATTCAGACATTCTCAGGTTTAAATAATTAAAAAAAAAAGCTTGAGAGAATTTGTTGCTAACAGATTGACCTTATGAGAAATACTAAAAGGAATCCTTCGGACAAATGAAGGGATACTGGATATTTACTCAAATCCACATGGAGAAATATGTAGCATCAGTAAAGGTAACTGCTTAGGTAAATATGATAAACAGTATAAATGCATTTTTGGCTTGTAACGCTTTCTTTCTCCTCTCTGATTTAAAGGCCATTTGCCTAGGACAATAGTTAAAGTCTATGTTGTTGAGCCACAGTTGTGTAAAGGTATAATTTCTATGGCAGTAACAGCATATCGAAGGAGGAAGTGAATGAAACTATTTACAAGCAAAGTTTTTGTACGCTACTGAAGTATCCAAACTAGATTCTTGTAAGTGAAGAGTTCATTGTAACCCTCAGAGCAACCACTGAGAAATTAGTGTAAATATATATAGTTAAACAAATGACAAAGGACTTAAAATGATACACTGGAAAATATGTATCCGACATAAAAGGAGACAGCAATGGAGGAACAGGGGACTGAAAAAGACATGAGATATATGGAGAAAACAAATGGCAAGATAAATTCTACCTCATCAGTAATTATGTTCAGTGTAAATGAATTAAAAACTCTCCAAGTAAAAGAGATTGGTAGGTTAAAAAATGATCCAACTGTATGCTATCTACAAGAGATATACTTCAAATTCAAAGACACAAATAGGTTGAAAGTCAAAGATAGAAAAAGATAAACCATGCAAACAGTAACCAAAGGGATGCTGGAGTAGCTATATTAATATCAGACAAAATAGAGTTTAAAACAAAAATTGTTATGAGACATAAAGAAGGTCATTTTTTAATGATAAAAAGGTCAATCCATCAAAAAGATGTTTGTATTGATTTTGATCCGTTTGTCACTTAGCCTACTACATATGTAGTCAAGGGATGGGGCCAGCAGCCCTGGCTCTGGGCTGCAAGGGCTGAGCCCAGGCTGACAGAGGAAGTCCTGAAAGGGGTCATGGAAGAGGGTGCAAGCTCCTCCCTGCAGGAGAAACTGGACAAGCCTCGGAAGAGAGAACAGATACAGTGTCTGAGGGGGAAATGAGGCAGGTGGGGCCCACTTGGGAGAGTTTTAAATATCATGCCAATGAGTTCAGTCTTTTTTTCCTATAGGCAATGGGGAGCCATTGAACATTCTTGAGCCGGAGAAAGTGATGTCAAGCCAAGTGGTGTTTTATGAAGATGAACTGAGGAGGGATCTGTAGGACGGTGAGAGGGCTCAGAGAAGGACGCCCCGCAGTCCGGATACCGGCAGCGTGACCCCATCAGGAAAGGTGCCGCTGGAGGAGACAAGGGGACCCAGGAGGGAGAGGAGAGCGTGGAGGGGAAGTCACTGTGCACAGCGCTGTGCAAACGCCTTACATACACCAACTCATCTCACCCTCACACCCACCTGCCAAGGCGCTGTTCTCATTTCACAGATTGTTAGAGATGCGTCCCAGTGGGGTCAGGTAACTGGCTGTGGTCACACAGCCAGAAGTGGCAGGGGTGGCAGAACATGGCCCTGCTGAGAGTCTGACCCCAGCACCCCTACTCTTCGCCTTTGGGCAAATCTGTGTGGGGACCACCTGGATGGGCCTTTGAAACACTTGGGAGCTGTCCAAAGTAGTCATTAACTAAATGCATGCTTTTCAGCAACTTGTCATCTTTCTATTAATTATACTAACAATCAGGTTCATCGTGCATTATGTGCTCCACTTGCAAACACTCACAGAGCAGAACTGGTCTCCCTCCTTTCCACACGCACCATGGTCGTTTAACACAGTCTTCCAGCCTCATATGTGCCTATTGACTGAAAGTCCTGGGGCCACTGGGAAAGCCATGGAGCGCAGTTATCAGGGTCCTTGCCCTCTAAGGTGTCATTTCGACTGGTTTCCATTTGGAGGCAGCATGACATTGGCGTCCCCTCGGTCCCCATCACCCACCCCTATTTAGCGCCAAACTGGTAGGTGGGGCCCAAGAGCAACCTTAGGTGACACACTAACCTGACATTGAAATAAACAGACTGAAAACAGTATTTCACAAGAAAAAACAATCCTATTATATCCTCAATTTTAAGAGCTTTTAACTTTGTCTTTTTTCTCCTCTTGTAACTACTAGTGGAGATTGAGCATGGAAATAAACTGGGGGAAGAATAGCGTCCTTTGTTGGCTAATGTTTTTTCCCTTTTACTCACTATTGTGAAATGTAATTCTTTAATAGATGATGTTTAATGTTCTATGTTAACCTCTTCTAAGGCTCTGTTGAGCAAGACAAATGTGTGGGTGATTTCTTTCCAGTTTTCATTGAGAAGATTAAACATGAATCTATTGAATTTGTATTTTAATCAAGTTTTTCTACATGAGGATGTTCATCGTTTAGCCTCTAGTCGTTGACACAGGTGAGCTGCCCATTTTCCAGCTGATGGTGCCCTTTTCCTTTAAGGGGCCGCTGATCTGGGCACAGGTGTGCTTCTCAGCTGTGTTCTCCACTCCGCCTTCCCCGGACGTAGAGCTGGGGCCCGTCCTGTGCAGTTCCGTCGCGGGCTCACCTCTGACTCGGAGGACTGCGGAGCAGTTAGGTGTCTCACAATTCAGGGAAGTCAGGGTGGCCACTTTGGAACCATGCCCTCCTCTCCAGCATGAACTCCTTCGGACACATGAGGGATGGCAAATTCACTTCCTGTCTCAGCAACTTGTCATGGAAAGCTTGGAGCTGCAGGACAGCCTGTCCTTTTTATCTTCAAAGCTTGAAAGCTCTTAGATCTAAGAAGGAAATAGCTCATTTGGGTTGAAGAAGACAATTTGATTTTAGGATGGTTAAACACGGGGTTACCGAAAAATTAAAACCAAACAACTTTTTGCCTAATAAGAGACTCACGTGGTTGTGAATCTGCTAGTAACTCATTAATGCCAACTAAAACCAGGCAGCCTTATGGTGGAAACAGCAATACTGAGGGGCAAAATGGGTGAGGCGAGAGAAAACCTTATTAGAGGTTCTGGTAAGACAGGTTAGGAAAGCATTTTTTGAAACAGGTCCAAAATTTGGACCACGTGGTCCAAAGTTATCTTATATGCGTGTACACACACCCACACACAAACAGAGCCTATAAACCTATCCATGTTTGCAAAAGCTGCTTGGCTGCTAAGCCACCAGGACCTTCACTAACCACATGGTCTGGCAGGACTCTTACAGATTAGGTTTGACCATAGTGATTTAAAACCTTATTATTGTCAGATTATTAAATTACTTACTGTGTGACCTTAGGAAAGGTGCCCAACCTTTCTGAGCCTCAGTTTCTTAATCTATAAAATAAATTAAATAATTTCTTTTGCTTCTTAGATTTTTAAGACTGCAGCTATGTATGTGATAAAAAACTGTATAAATAGCTATTTATAACGCTTTTAAAATATATTGAAATTAAACTTTTAAAGGAAAGGATGGGGTTTCTGGTTTCTGGTTTCTGGTTCTGTAGGTAAGGAGCTTAGAAGTTGCCTGTCTGCCCTAAAAAGCAAGTAAATGTTGAAAAGACTGAAAAACCAACAACTCTGTAGGACCCAAGCAGAAGGAGGGGAGGACACAGGGCAAACCATTGCCCCCAAGACTGGAGAGACAGACAGGCAGGTTCAGGGAGGGCGGCTGCCCAGAGCAGACCTGAGTGGGGATGGTCCTCGGGAACCAGGGCGGGGAGGCAGACCTCAGGGGTGACTGACAAACCCCTCCAGCCTCCGTGCAGACAAATCTGAGTTAAAAACTGCAGGGAGACCCAGTCCTCGGCGGGGCCCACAATCTTGTGAGATTTCTCTCCAGGAGCTCAGCCACATTCCCACAGTAAATACCAGAGCAGAGTCCCCTCCGAGCTTCCAGCAGTGGAAGGGAAAGGAACGATGCTGAAATATTGCCCTTCTCACCAAGACCTTAACAGGTAGCCGGAGCCTGACCTGCTGGGGTGTCTGCAGAGCCTGGCTGACCTGGGGAAGGGGAATTCCCACCTCCAGCCCACTCTAGCCTCCTGTTCTACCTCAAGGGGGAGGAAAAAAAAAAAAAAAACAGAAACATTTACGAAGTTCACAGTCCAGAGCCACCAACTCACTTAAACACTGTCACCAAATCTTAGAACCCAAAACACCTCCCCTCCCCGCACAACCCCCCACCACATAACCCAAGGCTCATTTACAGCAGTTCCTTTTACCCAGCCCATCGTGTCTGACTGTTAAAAAATTCACAAGCGAGACCAAAGGCAAAAATCCCAGTTGAAGAGACAGAGCTATCATGAGAACCAGACACAGGAGGCCTGTTGGAATTATCGGACCAGGAATGTAAAACCACTCTGATTCATATGCTAAGGGCCCTGCTGGGTAAAGCAGACAGCACACAGGCACAGATGGGCCATGTAAGCAGAGCGATGGGAATCCTGAGAAATGCTGGAGATAAAAGGCCCTGTAACAGAGATGAAGAATGCTTTGATGGGCTTATGGGCAGACCTCGGTTTATTGTACTTTGCTTTAAGCGCTTCGCAGATACTGCATTTTTTATAAATCGGGGCATAGAAAAGCCTATTGGTGCCATTTCCCCAGCGTTTTCATTATTACTGTATTTATTATAGGGATATGTGGTCAGTGATCTGTGATGTTACTTGGGGATGCCACACGCCACGCCCACATAAACTGGTGAACTTAATCGATAAACGTGTGTTCTGACAGCTCCACCGACAGGACATCTCTCTCCATCTCCTCAGGCCTCCCTGTTCCCTGAGACACAACAATATTGAGATCAGGCCATTCATGACCCTACAACGGCCTGTAAGGGTTCAAGTGAAAGGAAGAGTCACGTGTCTCTCACTTTAAATCAAACGCTAGAAATGATTAAGCTTAGTAAGGAAGACACGTCGAAAGCCGAGTCAGGCCGAAAGCTAAGTGTCTTGAGTCACACAGCCAAGTTGCGAATACAAAGGAAAAGTTCTTGAAGGTAATTAAAAGTGCTCCACCAGTAAACACGTGAATGAT
Source organism: Camelus dromedarius (assembly GCF_036321535.1). Classification (NCBI taxonomy): domain Eukaryota; kingdom Metazoa; phylum Chordata; class Mammalia; order Artiodactyla; family Camelidae; genus Camelus; species Camelus dromedarius. Next base: position 65,293,942 of record NC_087448.1, on the reverse strand, counting down.
GAGAAAGCGAAACAGCCTTATTGCCGATAGGGAGAAAGTCTGAGTGGTCTGGATGGAAGATCAAACCAGCCACAGCATTCCCTTCAGCCAAAATCTAGTCCAGAGCAAGGTTCTAACTCTTCAGGTCAATGAAGAGAGAGGTGAGGAAGCTGCAGAAGGAAAGTCTGGAGCTAGCAGAGGTTAGCTCATGAGGTTGAAGGGAAGAAGCTGTCTCCGTAACATCAAAGTGCACGGGGAAGCGACAGGTTCTGAAGCAGAAAATGCAGCAAGCTATGCAGAAGCTCGAGCTCAGGTAATTCATGAAGGTGGCTCCACTTAACAACAGATTTTCAGTGTAGATGAAACAGTCATAGTGGAAAAAGATGCCATCTAGGACTTTCACAGTTAGAGAGAAGTCAACGCCTGGCTTCAAAGCTTCAAAGGACAGGCTGACTCTCGTTAGGGGCTAATGCAGCTGGTGACTTGAAGCTGAGGCCAATGCTAACTACCGTTCCAAAAATCCTACGGTCCTTAAGAATGATGCTTAATCTACTCTGCCTGTGCTCTGCAAATGGAACAACAAAGTCTGGGTGACAGCAAAGCTGTTTATAACATGGCTTCCTGAATATTTTAAACCCACTGTTGAGACCTACTATGCAGAAAAGGGGAAAAAAATATTTATTTCAAAATATTACTGCTCCTTGTTGAGTATTGAGAGAAATAAAACACACCAACCTGAAATTCTGTACCCTATGAAATTATCCCCCTAAAAGTGAAGGACAAATAAAGACTTCTTCAGACAAACAAACATTCAGGGAATCTGCTGCCAGTATACCTGCCTTGAAACAAATGCCAAAAGAAGTTCTTTACAGAGAATGGAAATAATATGTCAGAAACTCAGATCTACATAAAGAAAGAAAGAACATCAAAGAAGGAATAAGTGAAAGTAAAAAAAAAAAACCCTAATTTTTTTTATTCTTAAAAATAATAGCAACAATGTATTCAGTTATGTATGCTTATGTATTTGATAACCTAGGTGAAATGGATCAATACTTTGAAAAAACACAATCTGTCAAAATGCACACAAGAGGAAATGGAAGACATGAATAGGCCTGTATCTAATAAACGAATTGAATCAATAATTAATAACCTCCTAACATGGAAATCACCAGGCCCGGATGGGTTCACTGGTGAATTATATCAAACATTTAAAGAAGAAATTATACCAATTTCCAACCATCTCTTTCAGAGTTTAGAAACAGAGGCAATACTTACTAATTCATTCTGTGAGGCCAGCGTAATCCTAATACCAAAACTATACAAAGACTTTATAAGAAAACAAAGTTAAAAACCAACATCTTTCATGTATACAGAAGTAAAAATCCATAGCAAAATATTAGCAAATTGAATCCAAAAAAGTATGAAAAGAATTATACACCATGACCAAGTGGGATATATCCCAGCTGGTTCAGCATTCAAAAATCAATTAATATAGTCCATTACATCAACAGACTGAAAGGGGAAAATCATATGATCATATCAACAGATGCAGAAAAAGCACGTGACAAACACTAACACCCATTCATGATAAAAACTCTTAGTAAACTAGGAATAGAGGGGAACTTTCTTAACTTGATAAAAACTATCTACAAAAAAACTTACAGTTAACATTGAACTTAAAGATGAGAAATGTGAAGCTTTTCCTCTAAGATCAGGCACAAGGCGAGAATGGCCCCTCTACCACTCCTTTTCAACATACTGGAAGTCCTTGCTAATGCAATAAGGCAAGAAAAGAAAATAAAAAGTACACAGATTGAGACTGAAGACATAAAACTGTCTTCATTCACAGATGACACAATCATCTATGTAAAAAATCTAAAAGAATCAACCAAAAAATCCTGGAACTAAGAAGCAATTATAGTTAGGTTCCAGGATACAAAGTTAATATACAAAAGTTAATTGCTTTCCTATATACCAACAATGAGCAAATGGAATTTGAAATTCAAAACACAATACGATTTACATTAGCAACTAAAAAAAAATACTTAAGAATAAATCTGCCAACATATGTATAAGATCTATATGAGGAAACCCACAATACTCTGATGAATGAAATCAAAGAAATACTAAGTAAAGGGGAGGTATTCTGTGTTCACAGATAGGAAGACTCAATATTGTCAAGATGTCAGTTCTTCCCAACCTGATTTGTAGAGTCAGTGTAATCTGGGTCAAAATCTCACAAGTTATTTTGTGGATACTGACAAACTGAGTCTACAGTTTATGTGGAGAGGCAAAAGACCCCAAATAGCCAATACAATATTGAAATAGAAGTACAGTTAGAGGACTGGTGCTACCTAACTTTAAAGCTTACTATAAAGCTATAGTAGCCAGGACAGTGTGGTACTGGTGAAATGACAGACAAATAGATCCGTGTAACAGAGCGGAGAGCCCAGGACTAGACCACCACACACACAGGTAACTGACGTCCGTCAGAGGAGCAAAGGCGACACAATGAAGCAAACATAGTCTTTCCAAGTAGCACCGGAGCAATCAGACATCCACGTGAAAAGAATCTAGACACGGACTTTATACCCTTGACAAAAATTCACTCAAAATTCATCACAGATCTAAGTGTAAAACACAAACCTGTAAAACTCCTAGAAGGTAACAGAGAAGAAAGCCCAGATGCCCTTGGGTGTGCTGGTGCCTTTTCAGACATAACCCCGCGTACAAGATCCATGAGTTACCTGATATGTTGGGCTTCATCAAAATGAAAAACTTCTGTTCTGTGAAAGACAATATTAGAAGACAAGCCACAGATTGAGAGAAAATATTTACAAAAGACAGTTCTGATAAAGGATTGTTGCCCAAAATACACAAAGAACTCTTAAAACTCAACAATAAGAAAACAACCTGATTTTAAAATGGGGCAAGGACCTTAACAGACATCTCACCAAAGAACATATGCAGATGATGAATCGGCAAATGAAAAATACTCCACATCATATGTCATCAGGGAAACACAAATTGAAACAACAATGAGATGCCACAGTGCACCTATTAGAATGGTTAAAATGGGTGTGGGGTGGCGGTGGGAGGGGGTGGGTGGGTGGGGTGCAGGTGTGGGGGAGTGGGGGGTGGGGCTGGGAGGGGTGGAGGGAGGTGGGAGGGGGCTGGTGCACGGCACTGTGGTGCTGAGTCAAGAGCATGAGGGTGTCCTGGAGGAGTTTAAGCCCAGCCCTAGCCTGTCCCACGCTGCCTTGGGACAATCCGAGCTCACCTGCCCTCACAGAAACAGTCAGAAACAGGCCCAGGTCTCGGTGATGTCGGTCCCCAGCCCAGCCGAGAGAGGAGCTGACGGAAGTAACAGGACTCGCCCCAGGCCTGGAGCCTCCAAGCTGGGCACTGAGCGTTTACAGGGACGGCTCTGAGCAGGGACGTCAGTTCCGGGGGGCCGCAGTGGCTCTGTGGGTCCCGGGCCTTGGGGACACACAGGGGCCTGGACTGTGGCTTCCCGGGAACACGCATTAGCAGAGAGGAAGCTGCTACCTTCTGGGACCTGTGGGCCCCTGGGCCGAGCCTCACCTCTGAGGAGTGCAAGCACCAGAAGGAAGAGGCCAAGCCAGGGCGTGCGCCCCTGCAGCAGAACTGTCGGAATAAAGGGAGCACGAGTTAAGCCGACATGATAAATAAGCTCAGAGGGAAAGGCGTAGAAAAGTCACGTGAACCAGGAAAAGATGTCACCAAACGGCAAGCAGGTGCCGACAGAGCAGGGCTGGGATGCCAAGATCCAAAGGAATTCTCAGCACAGCCGATGCAACTCCGGCCTCTTTGTCGCCTCCCCTGGGTGAGTGAGAGAGGCGATGCGGCTACTGTTAAATCCGTCCCTCCTGTGTGAGAACGATGCCCTTCGCAGACCTCACGCTGCGACCTTCGGTCCTTGCCCACGCACACCAGTGAGCAGCAGCGCTGAGGCGGAGAACGCACGGGGTACAGAGTGTATTTCCAAACAGGGCTCTGACTGTGTTACGCTCCAGCCTGAACACTCTGTTGGCTTTCTGTCACCAACAGAAGGAACTCAGAATGCCATGTAAGGCTCTTTACATCCTGGCCCCAAACCACTGCCCCGCCTCCTGCATTCTCCTCTAAACACCTGGTGATCCAGCAACACGGAAGTCTGTATCCCAAATGGCAAAGCAAAGGGGCTCCTTCTAAGCACTGACTCTGCAGATCTGTGACCGCTGCCTGGGGAAGACCTCTGGGGAGGAGAAGAGGGAGAGATGGCCGTGGTGGATCAGTGTGTCTGCCAGGGGCTCTCAAGGTGGCGAAAGCAGGACGTGCTGTGGATCAATGAGCCTCTGCTTGACAGTCCCCATACACACCGTGGTTTTTCATAACTTCATGCTTAGAAAATGACATTGCAACTGCCTAGAGGGTTCTTTCCCACTCTGCTCACCAGTTAAACTCCTATTCATCCTTCAAGACCCCAGCTCCTTGCCAGGAGCTTTAGCATCTTCCTTTCCACGTGGCCACAGCTGTGATGCCAGGCACATATCACACAGTGCTGGGGGTTTGTGCATGGATTCGCCTCTCCTATCGTGAGCGCCTGAAGGGCAGGCACCACGTTTCACTCTCCTCTGCATCCCCTGCGGGACGTGCAGTGCCTCGTACAGATACCATTTAATAAATTCTTGATTCACTCATTAAATACGGGTGTCTAGCGAGCTAATTAATCATAATGGATAATTATACATTACTAGAGGATCTGTCCAGGATGATTCTTTGGAATTCTTGCCTCGAGGGAGGGTAGAATTAGTTTAGTCTGGCTTCTCCTAGAGGCGGGTCAGCATGATTTAATTATAGGCCCTTGTCAGGCCTCCCTCTGAACACCTGCCTCTTCTCTGAGGCTTCCCCTGAAGGGTCTTCAGGTTTCCTTCTTGAGCAGAGGAGCGGGCTTAGCAGTGCTGGCCGGCGCCAAGCAGGGAATGTGTCAGAGGTTAAAGCTGTGGTTTTCAAATCTGTTAGACCCCGAAGATGACCCTGCTCTGTGGAGGGAGGCTTCATGTTCTTTTACAGGTAAGAGACCCGGGGCTGTTTGACCGCCCGGAATGAATGATTTTCAGAATAAAATCTGAACATCCTTGAGGATCGGGGCTCCACCCAGAGTGAGCCCAGGAGCCCTGGGTGCCCTTTGCCCTCCCCCAGTCACTGCACCCCTCCCCCCATCACTGCACCCCGCTCCCCGGTTCCTGCACCCCTCCCCCCACACACCACTCCCCCCATCACTGCACCCCTCCCCGCACACACCCCTGTGCTGCTTCGTCTCTGGTCGGGGTGTGTCCTCTACCTGGAATGGGCATCCCGCTCCCGGCCACCTCGCCGTCTACAAGCAAACACCCCTCACTGGTCCTTTAGGACTCGGGTCAGGCATCACCTTCCTGAGGAAGCCTCTCTGATCCACCCTCCCCGCCTCACACCCCCCCCCCCCCCCCCCGCCAATGCTTGGCCCCAGGAAGGACAGCCCCTCCCTCTTTCCCATCCTACTATCTGAGCCCCGCCCCTACAAGAGTGTTCTCTGTGGGGTTGAGTCTGCAGAGATCCTAGCTGGGAGGCCAGGACAGTTTGGGACAAAGAACCAGAGCCACCATCCTGGGAAATAGCCCCAAGCCAAAGCCTGAGGCACCAGCCCCAGAAGCAGCCCAGACAGGTGGGTGCCGGTGGCACGGCGGGCCGGAAGGTGGGCCGCATGGCCCTGCTGGGCTCTGGCCGTCAAAGGCCCGCAGTGAGCGGACAGGGCTGGCCTCACTGCCGCTTCAGGCCTTACCTGGGACTCTGTCTGCCTCCATGTCAACGAGCAGCTTTGAAGCACCTCTTTCTTCTCTCCTCCGCTAGAGAAAGGAAACTAACTTGGAGCACAAGAATATTGCAAAATAAATGAGGGTTGGGGGAGTGGGTATAGCTCAGTGGTACAACACATGCTTAGCATGCACAAGGTCCTGGGTTCAATCCCCAGGACCTCCATTAAAGGTGTATGTGTATATATATATATATATATATATATATATACACACACACACACATATATATAAATATTAAAATTTTTTTAAATTCATAAAAAAAATGATGGTCTTCCTTGCAAGAAATGCAAACCTTGGCAGGGTGTAGAGGCCACCTACAGTTAAGGAAGCAATGACAGCTCAACCCTGAGAGACAAGAGCCTGGGGGCAGGGCGACCAGGAGCCAGGGGGGGCAGGGCGACCAGTAGCCAGCGGCAGCAGAGACAGTGCCCATCAGAACAGCTTTAGGGCTAAGATTCCGATGAGATTCTGTGTCAGTTGACAGAGGAGAATCAGAATGAAAGAAAATGGTACTAACTTTTTCTAGGCATTTCTTCTACGGTGGTTCTTCAAGAGTCATCTGCTTCAGGAGTTAATATGAAGTGCAACATTTTTAGGGCAGAGAGCTCTTTTTGAAAATTACAGGCAGAAAAGCATCCAGAGCTCCCTCCCCCTCTCCTAAACCTGCTTTTGATTTTCGCCTTCCCGTCCAGGCTGGGTGGCCAGGCAGGCAAGGCATGACGTGACGACGGGGCTCCTGAAATGACATAGTAAGTGGTTCACGGCTGGCTTAGCGTTTAAAGATTCACTTAGCAAAAGAGCAAATGTGTAGCACTTACTGTGTGCTGGGCCCTGTTCTAAACGCTTTATGTGATTTATTTATTTAATCTTCCCGATGCCCCTCTCAGGTAGCCACTGTTGTGATCGTCACTTAATACACAAGGAATCTGAGGCTAAGAAGGTGCCCCTGACTTGCCCTGCATCTCACGGCGAGAGAGGGAGAGCTGGGGTGTGCAGCCAGGCAGCAGCCTGCCTCCAGAATACCCACTTAAAAAAGAAATTTTTTTTAATTGAAGTATAGTCGATTTACAATGTTGTGTTAATTTCTGGTGTACAGCATAGTGATTCATATATATATATACACATATACATGTATTCATATATATATATATATGTACTCCTTTTCGTATTCCTTTTCATTATAGGCCATTACGAGGTATTAAATACAGTTCCCTATGACACTAACTACTTTATATAAAATAGATAAACAGTAAGCTCCTCCAGGATGCCCGCTTTTAAAACCTTGCCATCCCACCTCAGCATGAAGGCCACAGAGGGAGGTGGGAGGGCAGAGAGTATGGTCACTCCTATCACGGTGAGGCTACGGGAAGACTAAATTGGATTTGGGGGTGACTCTTGCTGCACGAAGATGGATGAGGACAGGAGTGAGGAGCTGGGGCATCACTGGGGGGGGGTTTGCTCAAAGAGGTGATTGCCTGGGTGGGTGATGACCAAGAGCAGCCAGGGGGCCCATGTAGACACGTCCAAGGGAATGTCAAGGGTCAAAACCAGAGATCCGTAAGAAAAGTGAAAGCCAAGATGAATCCTAAAGTCGGGGTGCAGACAAGACCAGAAGTCCCCGAGGGCCGAGGGGCAACACGGACAAGGAACCAGGAGGCTTGGCCCCATGTGGAGAGGCAGCGGGTGGCCCAGCTGGAGCCTCCCGCTGTGAGTGGTTGATGCAGCCATGGGAAGGCCTCCAGGTCAGGCTGGGCATGAGGAGGAGGCCGGGGTAGGGGGCATCATGGCAAGATGACCATCGGCGTTTGAAGTCTGACCACCAGCGGTGAAAACGGAACGTAGAGAGATGACCCAGGATGGATGGAGCCATCGGGAGGGAGCACGTGGTCAGGAGATGTTTGGACCAGACCTCTGAGTTCTACTGGCCGGAAGGCCGTGACTCCAGGCTTCCCCCTAAAAGGCCCCAAGGAAAATCTCCCTTCTGCGGCCACCGTCTCCCTTGCTCTGGCCTCACTCACCAAGGATGCTGATGCCAGCAAACCTGCCCCCCCATCACACCTATAAATTTGGGGCCCTAAGCTATAAAGCAGGAGCACAGAATCATTAGCAATGTACCAGTGATCTCATAATGTCACTGTGGAGATTTCCCAAGTAAATAATTTCCTTTCCAACCACCAAGGATCATAATGACAGCACTGAGACAGGTTTCTATTTATTCCTGGCCAGTCTCTCCCAGATTTACGTTCCAGTCGTGAGATAGGACCTCTCACTGCATTTCAGTGCATTACTTAATCAAATGGTACGCTGCTTGACCCCGGCGTGGCTGAGAGTTGGGATTATTTATGGCTATGGTTTCGTGTGTAGGGTCACTGTGGGGCCTGATCTGCATATGCCTCTCAGGAGAGCCGGGACGTTATCTGCATGAGAACCCCTAGGTTTTTTGGGAGGGCTTACAAAGAGGCCTGTGGCACAGCTGAGGGGCAGATTCCCCACATTTAGGGACCAGCTACTCCATAGAGACTCAAGTCAAACCTCAAAGGATAGCACTTTGGGAAAGCAAGCCCCCTCCCCGCCACCTCAGGTCTAAAGTGAGTGAGTGAACACGTGCCCTGCTTCAAAGGGCAACTCGACGGGTACCACCTGCAGCGGCACTGCAAACGGCCACAGTGTCCCCGGTTCCTCCAAGGCCCTTCCTAGAGAAGGGGGCGTCCTTGGGAGCCGGACTGCACTGCAGTGGGGCTTCACTAAGTTCATGGTAAATGCTTCTCAAGCACCTCCTGTGGCAGGTGGGGTGAGAGATCAAGACCAATAGGTATGACTCCTGCCCTGGAAGGCTCTTCCAGTGCAGTGAGGAAGGGAGGTTTGTGTCATCAAAGCGAAAGCCGTGCTTTATCTCACTGCTCTGTGTCTTCCCGGGGGCTTGAGCCTGCGGTCACGTGTTGTAATAGTCCTCTTTGTCTCTAGTCATTTGCTTTGCTCTGGAGGCTGCTTTACCAGATGTCAGCAGAGCCACTCCTGCTTCCCATTATTATGAACAGCCTGCATGGTACATCTTTTCCATCCTTTTATCCTTTTTTACTTTTACTTTCAACCTACCCGTGTTCTATTTGAAGTGAGTTTCCTGTAAACGGCATATGTTAGATCATTTTTCTTTTATCCATTCAGCCATTTTGGTCTTTTGACTGATGCACTCAGACCATTTACATTATATTTAAGGGAACTGTTGACGTTTCAGGGCTTCCATCTGCCATTTTATTACTCGTTTTCCGTTTGTTTCCTCTAATTCCACCATTTCTCTTTTCTTACCATCCTCTGGGTTACTTGGCATTTTTTACAATTTCATCTTGATATATTTGTAATGTTTTTGAATATTTTGTTTTGCAAAGTTTTCTTAATAGTTGCAATAATATACAGATAGATATTATACATATATAATTTATTGTATATATAACTCGTCACTGTCAACTGGTATCAGTGGTACTGGTACTATTTTGAGTGAAGTATATTTTAATTTTGGTCCCCTTACCTTCCCTATTTTAAAAAGTTAGTTTTCTTAAGTATTTCCTCCAAATATAGTGAACACTACATCAGGTGGTGGTATAATTTTTGCTTCAACTATCAAATTATGTTTTAAGAAACTCATGAGATTTACCTCCATTTTTACCCATTCTGATGTTCTTTTTAAAGTTCCAAGGCTTCTTCTATTATCATTTCCTTTATGCCAGAGAACCTTCTTTAGACATGCTAAAAAGACAGGTTGACTAGCAACAAAATCTCTTGGTTTTTCTTTGTCAGTGAATGTCTTTTATTTCCCCTTCAGTATTGAATGATATTTTCAGTGGATATAGAATTTGTGGTTGACAGTTCTTTTCTTTCAATACTTGAAAAATGTTGTGCCACTTCCTTCTGGCTGCCATATTTTCAGATGAGAAATCTGCTGATACTCCATTGTTGTCCCCATATAGGTAATGCCTTGTTTCTCTTTAGCTGCTTTCAAAAATTTTTTCTTTCTTTCTTTTCTTTTCTTTCTTTTCTTTCTTCCTTCCTTTCTTTCTTTCTGTCTTTCTTCCTTCCTTTCTTTCTTTCTTTAGCTTTTAGAAGCTTATGATGTGCCTTGCCATGGGTGTCACACCATTTGGATTTACCCCATTTGGATTTCACTCTGCCTCTTGAATCTATAGATTTATAGCCCGACCCCACTGATAACCCTCCCAGAAAAAGCTGGGCACGAACTTTCACTGCCTGTTGTCTCCAGGGATCGGTGTGAGCTCAGCTTCCCTCCAGGGCCCCACCGACACCTGGCAGTGGGGAGGTGGAGGGCTGACTCACACTGCTTTGCTGCTGCGGGGTTGGGCTGAAGTTCAGCTCCTTGTGGGCCTTGCTAACACCAGGGACGTGGAAGCGGTGGGTGAGCACACCAGCGAGGCTCATTCTGCACCCGCCTCACTCTGCCTCTGGATACCAGGTAAGTGTGAGGCTCAACTAAGCCACTGGGCTCCACTGACACTACCCTGGCAGGGAAATCGGAGCACTGCCTGCTTCCACTGAGCAGATGATGGAAGATCCACTCCCCACTTGGTGCACAGATAGTACCCAGTGGGGGGATTAGAGCACCACGTGCTTCCCCCCAGTCAGCGATCAGAGCTCTGCTTAGCCCTGCTGAGCAGGGCAAGGGGGCTGCTGCAGCCTTCTTCCCCGGGCCAGGGGGCTGTGGGATCAGCTCCCCGTCTGGTCCTGCTGAAACGTGGAGGTGTGGGTGTGGTCTTTCCACTGGCGTTTGGATGGAGCAGGGATGTTTTTGGTCTGTGTGGGCCTGCTGGCATCTCCAGGTTGGAAGCTTATGTAGAGCCCTGCCAGGAATGCACAGGACGCAATAAAGAAATCCCAGGACCCACCACTGTGATGATCCTCGAGTCCCGAGGACCCTGGGAAGTCTGCCTTCATCTCTGCCTTTCTTCTCATGCCTCTTTGTTGTGTGATGTCCATGGCCCTTTGGTTGTAAGAGGGAGCAGCTGGGAGGAATACAGCTACTTCCTATTGGCTAGAACTGAGGTCTGATGGTGTCTGGCATGTTTATGAGCAATCAGCTATGCTCCAAGAGACTAGAGTTCCCCTTGGGGTTCCAGGCAATCTCCAAGTTCCCTCATGACCAAGTTGGGTGGAGAAGTAGCTGAGAGAAAGAGCCAGTGAGTTTGCCAAAAGGTTGCCGTGACATGGGAGGAAAGGTTTTTATTGCTTTAAGCATAATGCCTTTCCTACAAATTAAAACTAAGTAATGACCCAGGAACCCTGCACGCTGAGCCAGTTTCCAAACGCAAACTACAGACTTTATAGAGCACAGCTCACTCTCCTCTGTGGATGGATACATTTGGTTATTATTAATTACTCAGCAGGCTACCCAAGGAGCTTAAAACACCACCACGAATACTGTGAGTGAGCCAACGTTTCTAGAACCTAAATTCTAAAATTTCTTCACTGTGGCTTTTAAGACATTGTCTTCAAAGGCTCTTTATGAAGCATGACACACACAAGGCACCGTGGTTCACCCGAGCACGCTGGAACAGCATGCGTGGTTAATTTAAACGGGCTTTACCAGGAAGGCGGTGTGAAGAAACCAAGTCAGTGAGATGCCCAGTGAAAAGGAAGACTTTGATGTGCGGCAAGAAACGGTGACTTCTGTCCCCAGTTGCTGACATCTCTTTCAACATGACGTTGTTAAACATCTGTTTCTGAAGCAGAGCCAGAAAGCTCTAAGCAGCCGTAATTCTTTAGTTGTGTCACATGGCAACTACAGGCTGAATGTTTTTAACCCTACCAGGAAATCTTTCTTTTTCTTTTAAAACTAGTTCAAAGCAGAGCATTTAATGGGCATTTATACGCAGGGAGCATTTGAGAGGCCATTTTACAAATGGTGTCGTGAGATGAGTCATGGTCAAGGATGTGATGCTGCTTCCGGCAGGGTTATGAATGGGGCTGCTTTATTAGCAAACCGGAGGGCACCGGGGGAGCCAGGGATTCGGAGTCAGTCCCACAGAAAAGAAAGGCGAACTGCAAATGTGTTTGTCAGGTACCTCTCTTCTGGGCACCTCTTTGAAGCAAGAATAACTGTTCTGGCCCTTTGTTTGACTGAATGGCTCTCAGAACTGTGTTTCTAATCTCTGTGACAGAAGCTTACACGGCTTCAGCGGCCATGGATTGGACAGAGAGGGATGTGCTGGGGGGGGGGCGGGGGTGTGTGTGTGTGCCTGCCTGCACAGTAGGGGGAGGTCAAGGTAGGTTTTTCTTCCCTGATGAAATATATGAGGTGCCATATGGGGGAGCAACCTGAGAACACCAGGTGTGCCTGCATCAGAATCTCCTGTGCTGTTACCATGGAGACCAGAGCCCCCTCAGCAATGGAGGCCTCCACTCCCCCCACCGGAGGAGCCTGTCTAACAGGAGCAAGTGCTCTGACATACAAAAGAAGTAAACCTTGAAGACAAGCCTTTAGCAACTTCCAATTTCTTTTTCCCTGGTTCTTCCTGAAGAGTTTTCTCCCTCTCTTACTCGTGGCTCTTATTTGAGTGAAGGCTTTGTCGAACTAATAATAATAATAGTGGCATTTACTAAGATGGTACTTTGTGTTACACGTACTCTGTCTACCGTCTGGAGTAAGTGTTTCATCTACATTTTACAGACGAGAAGACCAAGGCTTCAGGAAAATAGGATATTTTCCCATGGTCATAAATCTCATAAATAGATCTCCAGGTTGGGACCCAGACCCATCAGACTTCCGCCTGTGCACTTAACTCCCTGCCAAAGGGTGATGAATTCATTACATCTGGAGTATGTCTTTTCAAAGGATCATCAAGCGTTTTAGTCCTATGAACTGAGAACTGAGAAGCAAAAGAAAAAGGGTGTGAAGTTCCCGAAAGCTTTAGGATAACTAAGGGGTGACTTACGAACAGGATGCGCTACAACCGTGCTGAGAATGAACGGCGAAGGTTCACTGAGCAGCCGTGTGTCTTTCTTTCATCAGATACACACTGAGACCTACCTTGTGCCAAGTACTGTTCTAAGTCCCGTGGGTGCGACGGTGAACAAAACCAACCAACCAGACAAAACTCCCTGCATGTGCAGGCTCCCTGAACTCCCCAGTTTGTGTCCGCATCAGGCACTTGGCCAGAGGCACTCAGAAGGGTTAAACCACGGTCCCTACCCTGGAGTTTACAATTAAGAAGCCAAGACAGACGCACAGATCACCTAACTGTAGTGCATCTTCATAAGTGCTGGACTCCAGAGAGGCAAAGTTCTGGGAATGGTGGATTACTGGGTGGGCCTGGGGGGTTCCAAGGTTTTTCTCCCTAGCTTTAGGTGGCTAGAGCCCTCAAGAGATCCCAGATCCTCTGACCTGCCTGGAGGTCCTCTGGGACCCTCATGACCAACTTCTGAGAAACTGGAACCCCTCAGGTGACACAGTCTCACACAGGCCTTTGTCAGGTAGCGACTGTCGTACCAGAGCAGGTCTCCCTAACTTGTGCATCAAGCAATGAACAGGTACAGGATTTTACACCTGTTTCTACCCCCATTGCATTTCTTTACATTTCATTTTGCTCATTCCAGCCCTTCCTTTTATCTACTGAGCTCTTTTTAAGCATCATTTCAATAATCTCAAATACAATCCATTCCTCCCGGCTCTGGGTCATCTAGAGATTTGGTATCTTCATCTTCGCCTTCTATTAAAACGCCTGGAGAGCAGGGTCAAGCACAGGCCAACAGCAAGGCATTAAAGCCTTCTTTGCAGCCCAGCAGACCACCACTAGGTTCCCTTCGATGTAGTCATTTGACCGAGAACCTGCGAAACTACCATTCAGGTGACATTTCTCTACCTTGTCCTTAAGGACATCACTGAAGATGTTGCCAAAAGCCTTGGCAAAGTGCCTTTCTTATTCCATCCCCAAAGATGCGTGCGCGCCCACACACACACACACACACACACACACACACACACACACTTCTCTCTCAGTAGAAGGCTGGGGAGATTGCAATTGCTTTGAAATTCAAAATGTGAGATGGGAATACCCAACTCTCTGGCTCTCATCTTGACAGTAAACTCAGGCCTGTTGTTTACACTTGGGTGCTGTTGAAATGGCGCCAAACTGTCAGTCAAACGCAAATGAAATGTTACCAAACAATTGTCCCACTTTGTCTTCCTAATTTTCGAGCAGACAAGCAGTATCGGAGCAACACGTAAACAGAGCTCACTGTTAGAAGAACTAGGAAATCCCAAGGGCCACAATGTCAGTGTGTGCAACAAAGCTGCATCAGATCGCTTTCTTAACACCTGCCACGTAGGGGAGAGGTACCCTGACTCGGATCATTTTGATGCAATGTGGAGCAGGCTGTGTGGGATGTTAAAGCAGGAGCTTTGAGAAACCTGAGTGAGGGAGCTGGGCACTTGATTCCCAGGGAGAAGATGTTTTAGGCCGTGAGAGGGAGTGAAAAACCAGAAGGAGGCCTTTTCAAAATTTAGACTAATCTTGCCTCCAGTCTGCAGAGGACAAAGCAACTTTCAGTTAACTCCTTGGAAGCAGGTCCTTCCCTCCCCCACCCCCCGACGGCCACAGGCTGAAGGTGGAAACTCTCATCTGGGGACGGGGCGCTCTTTCTACCCCAGAGCACAGCCCAGATGTGCCACTTAACCTCAGCCAGCTGGCCGCAATACAAGAGGTTCCATCCTTCTGTGACCTGTTTTGCCTAAGACAATCACAAATGCAAACATATATTTAAATTTTGCTGGTGGCAGATCTAAGAGATTGTAGAATGCCAAGCATTCGTGCATCCATGGGTGCTTGCCCGGGAGCACCCTGCAGAGGAAGGGACCACGCTGTGCATTAAAGGCTTGCTGGGGCCCACGAGCTATCACCCCGTTCGTTTCCTCTTGCATCTTATTTGGAAGACCCTCGTGCAGTAACACCCGTGTCTCCCTCGAAAGCACCCCCTTCCCAAAGCGGCGGCTGCTCCTATTTTGCCTCTTTCTGCCGCCTCCCAATCACTGTCCTCCCCATGGGAGCTCTCCCAGTAACCTCCATCTATTTTAGCACTTTTTCATTGGTCATTGACCTCAGAACTTGAAATCTCTGAAGAGCAGAAGAGGGGTGCTGGGAAAGGCAGTGGTGAAGTACAGGTTATCCGCCTTTCCCACGGGCAGCGTTGGGCTTTGTCGTTTGCTATCAGTTGAACCCCACGAGAACGTGAAAAGCCCACGGGCCACCCACTGGCCAGCTCTCCCCCTGCCTCACGCGGCCGGTATCGAGTGTCACCCACCTACTGTTCCTCCACAAAGGCTGCAGGGAAGCACGCTGCACGCTCCACACAGGTTTTATTTCAAATCAAATCAGCCCAGGGTGCAGACTGGTTCTAAAATAGACATGCAATTGGCCTTGGAAGAACTGTGAATTAACTCTTGTACCAAACAACTCCTGGTGCTCTGTTGATGCTACGTAACAAATTGAAATTAGTCGCCTCTCACGTGAGTGTGGCTGGGAAGAACAATGGATAGAAATGAACCAGCTTTCATTCCAAGACTGACCACTCAGGTTCTGCGTTATTTCTGGCTCCAGGAGGGGGATGGTTTCAGGAACCGTAATGGTGTTTTCTTTTACAATTAGCAAGGCAGTTCTTCCCTGACATTCTCACAAGCTGACGCTGTGAAGAGGCTACCGTGGTAAGGTCTTGCTGTGTGACCCGGGCCAAGCGCCTTGCTAGGCCTCAGTTCCTCTACTGGAAAAGTAAGAACATGAGATAAGATCTCTAGATGTCCCTCCAGCCCTAAGGCTGTCTGGTTTTCCAATTCTAAAGCTTCCAAATAAGAGACAATGAACATTAAGAACAGAAAGCCAAACTGAGGAGCCGGGTCAGCCAGAGGGATGCGCGGCAGTGACGTGGGTGCAGAGTCACGGGGCAGGGGTGGGGGTGGGGGGTGCCGCCTGTGCAGGGCGCACCTGGTTCCTGGTTATCCAACCCGACCCCACCCCGGGGGAGGATTACACATCTCTACCCACTGCCATGTGATGCCTCTTGGAGAGACTATTTCCCAGTTCGGCTGACAATAGGGCTGGCCATCCAACTTGTTCTGGCCAATGGATCGTAACAGAAATGATGTACATGGTGTCTGGAGAGGAGTTCCCAGGGCCTCTGGGTGCTTTTGGGCCCTCCTGCTCTTTTCCCTCTGCCCGAGAACAGGGGCCATGGAAGGTATCATGGGTCCCAGGAAGAGACAATGGATGGAGCAGAGCCACAGCCAGAACAGGGCTGCAGAGGACACGAGGACAAGAAACACACCTCGGCCATCGCAGGCCACTGAAATCCGGGGGTTATTTCATCGCTTTAGTCTTACCTGCAGAAAGCTGGCTGATCCACCACCTCCACTGGGCACGTGTGAGAAGCACTCAGAGAAGGACAAGGATGCCTTGGCTAACTGATGCTCTACGAACGAGCGCTCCGGGCAGCAGCAGCAGCCTTGTAACTCAGTACATGGACACCAGAAATACACCGCCATCCTGACACGCAGCACCAGCTGCCTCTCCCAGGAATCTGGGGCTGGCGTGACACCGTCGTCGCAGTGAGGCCCTCAGTTCACTATGGATCTGATTGGAGTTCAATGTGGTAAAGAGAGACGTGGATTTATCATCCAGAGGCCACTCCTTGATTACTGAATTCCCACGTGTCTGCAGGAACCCTTGATCCTATCCCTGAACTCAAGTCATGTGACCTCTGAAATCTGACAGCAGTGCTCAGCTCAGAGGACGTCCCTACGGGCCAGCATGTGTTGCTACTTCTTTGTGGTTGTTCATCTAAATGAAAACATAAGTTTTTAAAAATTTCTTATAGAACAAGTAGATTGTCTAGCTCCGTAGGAGAAATACTGGATTCAATGATCTGGAAGGTCCCTTTCAGCTCTGAAATAGATCACTCTTAAAGCATTACCTAATTTTCTCACTGTTTCACAGGTGGATGGCATATCTATTAGGGGTCCACATCAACTTGATGCAGCAAATTAAGGCAGAAAAACAGATGACTTTTCCAAGTGAACTGACAGCATAATTGAGGTGAGATGCACATGGTTACAAGGCAAACCTGCCCTACTTATCAGTCTTTGTTCAGAGAGTAATGTGTATGTTACTTTAAGAGAAAAAAAGAGAGGGAACCAATTAGATTTACAATCTGTGAACATAGTCAAAATAAAGAGCTCAAATCTATTTTTTCATTCTTATACAGCCTGAGGGCAATAGCCAAAAGAAATTACCATTAAGTGTGAGTAATGCAAAATAGTGTGAATTTCAATCTGATATGTGTGAATTTAATATACAACTGCAAATTAAGAAGTGCCTTTTGATTTATACAGTAGGCTTGGCTCATATGTGGAAAAAATTCTATCCCATAGACAATTCCAAGACGGGCTAACATAGCAGGACCTGGAAAGACGGCGGGGAATTTCATAGCACAGAGAAGACAGTGACTGGAGAGGTGCATCGCCATCCACGGCAGTAAAAATCAGCTGCCCCGAGGACACTGTTGCTGGTGGGCACAGCTGCACGGAGGCCGGGGCCGGGGCCGGGGCCGGCAGCAGCCTTCCCGAGAAGACAGGCAAAGCAGTTTATCAACAACTCCACCAACACTGATCACAATGAGGGACCTTTACGCCACATAACAGTGAAAGGAAATGGCTTCTGTGTTTATTTAGACCAGGTCCACAGACTAGACATCCAACTTTGCTCTACGCTTTCTGCTTAGGAGCCGATTTCAAATCTGAGCTTCGCCATCTTCACATAGTGAATGTTTCTTCATGTCAGTGTTCCTCAGAAGGGCTTTGCTTACAGCTTCACAGTGAAGAAAGCAGCCTTCTTGTGTGGTTCTCACTGCCCACTGGGGACAGAGCCCCTACAGTGTGGGAAGTCCTTCGGAGGAGACAGCGATGACAGTTGCCTCCTGCCCTCCCACAGCTCACCACTGAGTGTGGAAAAGAACTTGCTCTGATAAAACGCAACTAACTCAAACACAAGTCAACAGGAAGGCGATGACTGTCACCACTACTGGACTAGTATTCCCTCTCTGGTCACATGGTAAACTCTTCGAGCTTCAGAGCAGGGCTGACATCACCTCCTCTATGAAGCCCTCCCCTCCACACCACTTCTCAGTCATGTGCTGCCGGTGACCGATGATGCGTCCAGTATCTCGTTAGTTTATTTCAGGGCTTTTTGTACCGGCACGAGTTCCTTAAGCCAGGGGCTGTGCCTCAAGTCTGCTGGGCATTCAATAAGTTAAACTGACTTTATAAAGGTCTAAATAATAGACCTACACAAATCAATAAATACATGTATGAGATTCAAATTAGAAAATATGGAAAAATTAGTCCTGGCTGGATCCTTCCAGACCCTGCATGGATTACCCAGCAAACTCCCTGACGCAGAAAATCTTGGGAAACTCCCCTTTGTGGAAACTGAGACCCTCTGACATCATGTAATGCTTTTTCATTCGGTGAAAAGCAAATGGGGCTAACGAACTGCAACTCTCACCCGTGATCCTCAAGCAGGGCGCACGAAGACCTCTGTGCATGATCCTGTCCAGGACACGTGTATGCATGTGCAGTAGGGAAGACACCGCGTAGCTTGTAAATTCCGTATTTAAAGTGTCTCTTTTTGAGAAATTCGGCTTGCTTTTTTGTTTCTGTTGTCAAGAGGGAGAAATTTGACCCTTAGTGTGCTAAACGAGGCAAGAGGGTTCTGGCTGGGCGCCACCAGCAACACCCCATTTTGGTTCAGGAAAGGTGCTCAGAGCAGAGGGAACAGTGCCTCTCTTCTTCCTGCCCACCCCCCCCCCCCCGCCTTGGCTGGAAACACAGCCAAAGAGCCTCACAAGCACTTGGCAGACACTTCTGTGTACACGTGTCTGCCGTGACCACTAGGTAAGCTGTGACAATTCTGGGGTCCAGAACCTCTGGGTGACTGAAGAATCTCCCCTTTGGCGAAAGGCTGAGAGCAGTGTGGGTCTTGCCTAGATACAGCTCAGACTGTTTGTCAGAGAATTAAAGGGTAATGGAACACTCTGGTCTGTTTCTGGTGTCCGAAGATTTCTGCTACATCACAATAAAAGTATTGAAGCGAAGTCTAGTTCAGAGAAGAGGGTGGTCCCTAATTGTGGCAGATCCAAAGCAGCCACTCCCCTCTCCAGTCAGAACGACTCACGGCAAATCGGCCTGACCCCATTCATGACCGGCAAGGGCCAGGAGTGTTACTCACCGTTGCATCTACTTATTCCAGAGGGACTGACAAAGAGCCAGCCTGGGCATCCACAGCTGCTTTAGCTGCAGGAAAAACAAACAAAAACTCATGCGAAATACAAACAGGTAACCAGGGATGTGCTGTAAACTGGCTCCACAGGGGGGCCGTGTGGAGGAGGAAACCCCACTCTTGTGTTTGCCGTTTCCACGGCACAAATACTCTCAGCGGACCCAGTTTTAATCTATCAACAGGTTGAAGAATTTGCAACATTTTTCAATATTCAATGTCTGGCTCTGAAAAAGCCTGCTCCTAGCCCGCTCTAGCCCTCCATGGCAGCTAACGTTTACTGAGGGTTTTTATTACAGGACCAGAAACTGGTAAGCACTTTGTAATTCAAGAACCTCATTCCATCTTCCCAGCAGTCCTATACGAAAGGTCTGTCATTACCATCTCCATTTAAGGCGAGGTGACAGAGGCATAGGGAGGATGAGGAACTTGCCCCAAACCGCCCAGCTGGGCAGTGGCGGGGCTGGGGTCAAACCCAGGTTCTGACTTGAGCGCTGACGTTCTCACAATTCACAGTAACACATCTCCGGCCAAAGGGCAGGGACGGGGCTGTGACCGGAGTACGCCCGGCCCAAATAAGACCAAACGTTTATGTTTCATGCTAAACTTCCTCACCCCGTCACAGGACGCACGGAGATCCCTTCCCTTTGAAACTTCAGCCTCCTCCTTCCTTGACTCCTCCTCCCGGTCGCCTCTCATCCCTTAACACTTCCCTGTGAGTAACGAGGGCCTCTGTCCTGCTCTTGGACCTCCTACAGCCCCACTGATGGTAGCTGAACATGCTCCACCATGAGGAGAGGTGAGCGGGCAGCATCCTGCCTCGGGCCTGCGGCCACCCGGATGCCCCCACCAGGACCAGAACCCACGCCGGCGCCTCCCCAGGGCAAGTCTGCCATGCGCGTCGGAGGAACTGCGGTGGCCGCTGGCATAGGGAACACTGATGAACAAAAAGGAAGAAATGGACTGCGACATAATCATATCTACAGGCCCGGAATTATTTCAAGTCTGAGGAGAAACGAAAACTCAGGATAGGAGTTAAACTTGTCCTGAGTCATTTAAGGACTGTCATGTGCAGACCGAGCAGAATCAGGGGAGCCATCAGAGGGACGGACTGAGAACTGGGGTTTACCAGCCCAGGAGGGGCAGGCAGGCAGGCAGGCAGAGGGAAGACGCTCAGGCCCTGTCTTCATTGTTCCGTCATTTTGTTGCAGAAGCAGGGAGTCTCTTATTAAAAACTCTTAATACGTGCAATTTAAACTTGAAACAATTTTCCCTGTTTATTTTAAAATCTTTCAAATGAAGAGGTTCAGTGGGTTTTGAAACTATTCATACAGAATGCAACCTCCCAATTACTTTGCAAGAACCGACTGACATCAAGGAAGATGCAAATTTAACAGCCAAAGTTAAATGAAAGCTGCTGCATAATTGGGACCATGATTAAAACCAGAAGCTCAGGACTTGTAACTGTGGCCAATGATTTCTCTTCCACTTGGATCTACACACCTTTGTGAAGTAAACTTTTTCATCTACAAAAGTCATTAAAACTAAGCACTAAAATTAAGTAAATCACTGTACCTAGTTAGCCTAGCCCAAGGTTTAAAAAAATAATGAAGCATAGCTAATCTCATGGCTCTCAATACAAATATTATTTGTAATTTTTGGAGAGCATTTTATGCCAATAAAATTATTTCCCATGTTTTCATATTTAAATTGTCTAACTGTGAATATTTTTATACATTACATACAAATACTAAATTACAAATACTCTATGAATTATCAATAGAGTGAATGTGTTGTAATACAGGGTTAAAACATAGTATAAAATTCACAAACATCTTCCTGATGGAAAGGCATCATTGCAGAAGTTTCTAGGGCCCTCACCCGGGCTGCGGGACGACGGCCAGCACGTCTGGCCCTACGAGTCAAACGCGACGGGGTCAAGCAAAAGCCACGACTCACTTCCAGGCCAAGGGCTTTGGGGAGACAGAAGTGAGGGAAAGCACCGCCTGGATTTCTAGAAATAATGCTTTTTAAAAACGACCTTCATAATTTTACAAGCATATTTCCTTTGTGAAGTAAAATGATTATCATATGGAAAAGCATAAAGCAAAAGGTAAGTCTTTCATGAAAGAGGTTTTCCATTTTGGTTTGAATAAAGAAAAATATAGGTGTTAATTTTTAAAAGGAATTTATCTATTATAAAAGTTTCTTCTAAAATATTAAAAGAGTTCGAGTACAAACTAACAAGATGTACATGAAACTGGTATGCTCTGAAAAGTACAGAAGAGATGCTTTCATTGTTTAATGATCCCACACTAAAAGATTCAGGGGGAAAAATGAGAGTTTTCATTAAGAATAGGAACTAAAGAGGCTGCTTCTTGTGAGTAGCAAGTATGTATTTCACACGGTTCCCTAATGAGAACCCAGGAAGGCGGTGCCCTCCTTCCGACGCGACTGCTTCGGGATGCGGTGTCTACCTGCCTCGAGCAAACTCCATTCTTACGTTGCCACGTTCCTGCTCGTCTCTTCCAGAGCCGCTGTGCCGGGTGACATTCTGTCCCATTAGTTGTCAGCATATTCTGTTACCTTCATGGCAATGACCTTCCTTTTCCTAAGAAGATTTCATACAACCAACCTGTTCAATTAAAACTGCACAAAGAGCTGGTCTCCGAGACCCACTGCTAGGCAACAGAAACCGGCCGGACTAAATCTCAGGTGAAAAACATTTCTGGAGAGAGACGTGGACAGTTACAGTCACCTCACAGTAAGCTGTTAACTTAATCCAGAACACAGTATTGCCGTTAGCATGTATACGAAGAGGTCAAAACAAAAGAGATGGCCTATAAGGATTTAAGCATCTTTATGAGTGTGTCCATGTATATTTGAATATGTACAAATATGTGTACATTTTCAGCCTAGCTGACAGGTCACCAATAGTTCATTCAGTTTTCTGGGTCTGACCAGCCCCCACCCGCCCCCCGTGCTACGGCTCCGGGCGGCAGGGCCGTCAGCACGCTCGCTTATCGAGACAGCTCTGTTGTTAACAAGCTCTTCACAGTCAAAGGAAGGGAGTTCCTACGGGAGAGGCAGCGTAGCTTGTTACACTAAATTCAGACCTAGCTTAGACGTGAAATCTGGGCTCTGCATTGTAAACCAAACTAAAACACTTCAGCCACATTTACCTTTGAGGAAAAAAGTTTGATTGTGGAAAAGGCTTTTTAAAGGCAGACAGAATTCATGAGAAGGGTTTCCTAAGGCTTCTTGAAAACCAAATTGTTCTTTAAAAAACTTTGATGAGTTAAGCATAAATGAATCAAGAAACTTATGGATTAAATTCCCCTTAAAATACACAGGGTTTAAAAACTAGAGAAAATATGCTTGGTGAAGTATGTTTGAGGAATGTAATAAAATGTATTTCAAAATGTTTGAAAAATAGCTGGAGGTATTTTACAAATTCCAAATGAAGCTTGATTCATCCATCTCTAATTACAACAATAATGACTGACACTACAGTGTAGGATTTGTTACGGAATCCAGTAGTCATACCACGATTAGTTATTTGTTGACACAAGTTATTTAAGATGTGCTCATTGAAAGTGTCATGAGCATTCTGAGCTAAACTCAGCTCTGGGGTCGTGCTTCCAATACGGACACTGAAGCCACGGGCAAGCACACGGGGCCGCCCTCTTGGTAACTGATGGGGCCACACGTGCAGCTGAGAACCGTGGAGCTGTCACCTCGTGGGCAGAACACTGTTGGGAATCTTATTAGTAAAAGGAACTGACTGAGTTCTACGTCACTTAAGTTGGTGGTCTAAATATAATTCATGGAAACTCTTAGAACGATTGGCTCATTTCATAAACCCTGCCCTGAAAAACAAGTAGGTGTATATTTACACTCAGACACAGCAAAGGGCAACAGACTCCCCAAACTCATGTCACAAGACACAAGAGCCACTATTACTTTCCTATCATCATAAACATAAATACTATAAAAGAATATATCACTTTAGTCTGCCTGAAAGTCTCCGGGCAAAAAAAGAAAAAAAGGATTATTACAGGAAAGGAGAGGTAAAACCATGAGTAATAACCTCAGAAAACTGGGTGAATGTTAACATATTTATTTCAAGAATTCAGTACTTTTGCATTTAACACCGTTGAAAGTAACCTTGGAACATGGCAAAGGACTAGGCTCTGGGACTAAACTGACTTAGGTTCCATCGCTTTGCTTCTCAGGAGCCAAACGACTAGAGCACATCACTCTATAAGCCTCAGTTTCCTCTTCTGTGAAAAGAGAATAATAGTAAATATATCTTAGAACTAATGAGTGGATCTAATAAAGCAACAGAATTAAAGTATCTAGCAAATAGTAAACTTGGTAAATGTCAGTTCCAGTCCTATGATGCCAGTTTATCTGCTGTTTCTTACTCCTCTTAACCAACTTGGGTGAGTCGTCTGTATTGGCATCATGCTTCAGAGGCCGAGAGGTCCTCAGCAAGCGTTCTGCTGTCTCACTGGCTTTCTTTACACCTTCTGTGCAGCATTCTTCAAGATCAGAAACAGATGTTAAGTCCTGTTTCCCAGTTCAGAATGGGATCCTGAACACCTATCCTAAACCCTGCCTGGGTTCAGTTCCTTCACCTGTAAGACGAGAGGACCAAGTCACTTGTTCCCAGTTTCAGGTCTCACTGACTCAGGCGCCTGCTGAGTCTCTGAAGACTTACAGGAAAGGTCCTGAGAAGATCTTAGAAAAATGAAAATTAGGGAAGAGTTGGCCATAAAACTTTTATGATCCCACAGAGGACAGGAAGGAGGCACTGAACACACAGGCTCTCTCCCTTGACTCCTTTTCCCACCTGCGCTGGGGAGGGGGGGGGGAGCGACAGCTGTACGAGCGGGAGGAAGCCCAGGTGAACGGGAGTCGGCCGGGCCAGGTGCAGCTGGCAGTGGCATCCAGCAGGCAGGGAGGAAGGCACGTTGGCATCAGCCCCCAAATCTGAGCCTGAGTTGATGGAATCAGCCAGGTGAGACTGGCGCCCACCCTGCCTTTCTGCTCACCCCTCTGCAAGGCAGCAGTTGACCCCTGCTGGCCAATGCTTCCTTGCAGTTTCCAACTGAAGCCCTCGCTGCGGGCAAATGCCCCGGCACCCAGGTTCACCCAGCACCTAAGTTTGCTCAGCACCCAAGTACGCCCAGCCACGGGAGCCAGTCGGCACAGGCAGTACGCCGCATAGAGAGTGGAAAGGACTGAAGGGAAGGCTCCAGCTGCACATGCGTTCTGTTTTTGTCCCTGATTAATTCTGTCCCTCATTCTTTTCCTTTATTCCCTTTAAGAGATCAAATCCTCAATGGTCACAGCAAGAAATGAAGGTGGAGCCATGGGATGCCATTGTTGCCAGGTGCCTTTCAGCTACAAATATGATACAACTGCACGACAAAATAATTATGCAGAGACATCTACTTCACACTTGGTCTACCTGGAACTCTCTGGGAACCAAAGATGAAGCTAGGAAGGCCACTGATAGCCAAGAGAAATGACACAGACGCCACCGCCCCCAGAACTGACCTCCCCATCACTCCTTCCCCCAGAGGCTGAACTCCTAGTTTCCCCACGATTCTAACAAGCCCGGACTGTTTCCTCGTCACTAGGTTAGACTGGAGGTTAGAAACTGGAAGAGAAATAGAGGTTGACAGCCTGATAACAGAAGAGTAAAAATGCTATAAAGGCAAACACCAAAACTCAAAGACCACTTAGTGACAGCCCTGCGCCCCTGCACTGCTGCTGAGGGCAGCATGTCACAAGGAGAACTCAGTCACAAAGAAAAGGTTGAGTTCAGATTCTCTGTTTTACAAAGTCAGAGAACAAGTGTGGTATCTTTTAGCAAAGTTTCAATAGGAACCAATTAAAAAACAGATGAACATATGAAAAGATGCTGAACATCACGTCAATTAGAGAACATTTTGAGAAATTAAAACAACAATGCGAACCCACAACACACCCATGAGAATGGCACAATCAGAGCCCAGACGACACCAAATGCTCCAAATGCTCGAGAGGGTGGAGCGACAGGGGCTCGTTCACTGCTGGTCGGGACACAAAGTGGTACAGCAGCTGTGGAGGACGGTTCTGCCATTTCTTACAAAGTTAAACATACTCTCATCATATATTCCAGCAACTGTACTCTCAGGTATTTACTCACGAGTTGAACACTTATGTCCACACAAAACCCTGCACAGGAATGTTTACAGCAGTTTTATTCATAATTGCTGAAACTTGGACGCAACCAACATGCCCTTCCGTAGGTGAATGGGTAAACAAACTGGTACATCCGTATAATGGGGCATTATTCCATGATAAAGGGAGATGAACTATAGGGGGAGGGTACAGCGCAAGCGGTAAAGCACATGCTTATTAGCAGGCATGAGGCCCTGGGTTCAATCCCCAGTACCTCCTCTAAAAATAAATAAACCTAATTATCCCCCCCTGCCAAATAATTAAGCAATACAATGATGAATAAGTAAATTAAAAAAAAAAGAAATGAACTATCAAGCCACAAGAAGACAAGGAGGAACCTTAAATGCATATCGCTAAGTGAAATAAGCCTGTCTAAATAGGGTACATACTGTGTGATTACAACTGAATGACATTCTGGAAAAGGCAAACCGTGGGGACAGTAGAAAGGTCGCCAGCAGTTAGGAGGAGGGGCAGAGATGAAGAGGCAGAGCCGGTGGGGATGCTGGATCAGTGGAACTATTCTGTATGACGCTGTAATGGTGGATCCAGGACATGATGCTTTTATCCAAACCCAATGAACTGTGATGTAAACCATGGACTTCAGCAATAATAATGTATCAATACTGACTCAGGTACAGTATAAACAAGCACATCACACTAAAGCAAGATATTAATAAAAGGGGAAATGGGGGAGGGGAGGAAGGTGAGAACTCACCTCATACATAGGTTTAATTTTCCTGAAAACCTAAAACTGCTCAAAAAATAGTCTATAAATTAAAAAAATCATTTTGGGGGGGTTCCTAAAATAAGGCACAGTCATCTGGAAAGTTCCCCTTACAGGACACCCACTTTGCAATGGGGCTACACAAATGAGACAGGGGTATTTATTAAACCAGGAAGAATTCATTGAAAACCCACGCTTATCTTACCTGCATCAGCCTTGAAATTATTAGCATAATGCACAGCAAACACATTTTTGGTCAGGGTTACAGTATGTGATTTTATAAGAACTAAAACTCTGGAAAGAGCCATCCCTCACTAGTGAAGGGGTCTGACACTCCCAGCTGGCAGCAGTAAGTGGACCAGCGACTGTAGATCAAACATGAACCGCAAAGAAAACACTGACACGCAACACTCTAGAAATTTATTACCAAATTACAGCCTGTGCACAGACACAGCTAAGCTCAGGAGGCCAGCAATGTAGCCGCACAAAATGTAAAGAAAAGCATGGTTAGTAAACACAATTTAGAAACATCTTTTTCTTCAACTTAGGTTCAAAATACTGGGAGGCACACACTGAAACAAAGA
The DNA here is from genome assembly GCF_036321535.1 of Camelus dromedarius. NCBI lineage: Eukaryota > Metazoa > Chordata > Mammalia > Artiodactyla > Camelidae > Camelus > Camelus dromedarius. The sequence continues at coordinate 65,267,235 of NC_087448.1, read as the reverse complement.
TCTTAGCAAAAACAAACCATCATAACACACAGTGGTCTCGCTGGACACTGTCTACACAGTGTGAACCAGAGGCCACTCCCACTGCACTGCTGCTGCACCCATGTGAGCAGGCACACGTCCACCTCTGTGTGTTTTCACAAAGTATGTATGTCCTTGGAGAAAGGACACAGGCAACAGTTAGGTCCCAAGGTTTTTAATGCTGTCCCATGAGTCTGCATTAATGAAGCTATGAAAAAACGGGAGGAGGTGTGCTGGGTCTGAAACTGCTCCTTGAAATGAAGCACATCTAATGGGTGGAGCTGGTTACAACAACAGGGGAGACCAGCTCAGACACTTTACAGAGCTCAGCGTGGACCACTGGGCTCTGCCCGAGGGAGAACAACAGATATTTTCAATTAAAATTGCAGCCTTAAAAAAAGTTAGTGAGAGACGAGAGAAGGAAGCGCTTAAACAAACAAACCTGCATAGGTGATGAACTGAATTGCAGTCTGGTTTCAATTCCTTCCCACCTAAAACTAAGCCTGGTTAACTGAGGTAGTAGACTCTGGAAATGCTGTGTGCAAAGATTCAGGTTTTCCAAAGGGCAATATTTAGTCATTTCAGAGGCCGTAAAACCGAAGCTCATTTACAGGTTTGAAAATCAAGTGGGAGTCCTTTCACAGGAGGAGAATGGCTGTATTAACTCCCTGCCTGTTGTGACTTCCAAGCGACAGAAACCTACACTCTGCTGGTGACAAGGCAGAACCTAGGTTACATCTATACATATAAAATAAAGTCAACCGAGAAACGAGAGAGGTAAAATAAAAAGAATAAACTGGATGACATTACCTGACTATTTCTCCTGTTTTTATTAACAAGTCACCTGGAAATTCAGAAATGTCAGTAAAGTAAAGAGTTGTCCGGAGCCAAAAAACCTAATAAAAATTCAAAGAATTACTGTTAATTTGTGAATGTTTAAAAACATCTGTTATCTTAGAGACTTTATTTTTTAAATATTCATACAGTTTCCACAAGAGAAAACAATATTAAAAGCAAATGTCCTAAAAAATTAAATAAATAAGTTTGAAAAGCTTAATTTAAAAATATAAATAAGTAAACACAGTAATTACAAGTTTTTAGCTTCTTCTGCAAAAAAAAATGATTAGTGGAGATGAGAATAAAACATTTGGGGTTTAAATATTTGTATCCCCCAGCACACCCTCCAATGGTAATTCCTACCCTTCCTCATTGTGACAGATTCTTAGAGTCACATAAATATTACGTACATCACAAATTAAGTGGTATATAAAAAATACTATACAATCAAAACAGTTATGGAACAGAAGACAAAACAAATGTTAAAAGAACAATTATGACTGTTTCCTCATACAGTTAATGTGGCCCTTTCTTGGAAAAGGCCAGCAATTATCCTTAACATTTTATGCCTATCATACAGGAAACATCCTAAGGTGACTTGTCATTAATAAGATACAAGGAAGAGTGGGAATCTACTACTGTGCCAAAAGGACTCATTCATCAAGACAATGCAGAAGGAGCCGAAGACCCCATGGCATGAAACGCCTTCCTCAGTCCTCACTTCATCTCAGCGTCCTGAGGGTCCGGGAAGTGAAACAACTGTGCCAGCTGGTCTACCATTCTCGTCATGGACTCAGCGGCGTCTACAGAAACTCTGAATTCAAACAAACTCAAGCTGTTCAAAACCTACAGTATCAATCATTCTGAAATGTTCAAAAGAGTCAGGCTACATGTAGCAAAGTGAAAGAGTGACAATGACACTGCAAATGTGGGCTGGATACACACATTTTCCTGGTGTAGCTCCATGTCTGTTTACAGGAGATTCATCAGACGCTTGCTCACTTTTTGAGTAATTCTTGATTTCAGCCTATTTTTTGATAGTCAAATATCACATCATCAAAACTGCAATCTCAAGAGCCAGACGAAGCCCCCAGTGAAGCAGCTAGCCTGCCAACCTGTCACCTCTTCCAAGTCGTCTTGGCATTTCTGGAGGTAGAGGTCCAAGCCTGGAGTGTGTGTGGTCATTCTGGGATGCCTACACTGCGCTGACCAGGAGATGAAGTCTGTGATGCCACCGTCCACTTTCTGCTTGGAACTAGGCTTCAGCCTACATCAGCGAGCCATTTGTCTGGTACATTTCATTAATATTAATTTCCTTTTAAAAATAAAGGATTATGCAAGCAAAATATTTGCAGCAAACAGGTAACATGTTTACATGTTTGCCATAATTACACATGTACATGTTTACAATAAACATGAAGCTTGGGAAAGGACCAAAACGGTTCATGAAAATAGCCAGATCCATAAGAGTTATGTTGTTCAAGCAAATGGATGCAGTTCTAATTTTGAAGCAAATTTAAAGAGAGAAAAGAGAAAAAATTTATATATTATCTTTCCAAGGCATCCACAGATTTCTGTGCCTTTCATTTATGATCTGAACTCGTTTCATTAGTTGGAGCCAGAAGCTACACAGCATAATTACAGAAAGTGCCCAGACGGAACTGCACCGCCTGGGCCGAGTCTGTAAGCCACAGAGCTCCCAGCGAGGGGTGTGCACACAGTAAGCAACCAACACGAGCCTGCTGAACCCAGGACTGTCTCATCAGGTAGCTGCATGCCAGAAGTGTACAAAACTCAGTCCTAACATCACTGTGTTGCAGAACCTGAAATACTCAGGTTTTCTGATGAATTAATGGAAACAAATCTAATTTGATAATGCAACAGGAAAAATAAAACAAAACAAAACACAAAAAGTCTCTCATTCTGGGTAAGGCAACACAGTCTCGCAATGAAGACAACGTACATACAATGTACAGTAAAGGTTGGACAGAACACCTGAGGATCCTGTCTCCTCAGGATCCTTTAAGACTTACAAAGCATTCACCATCCACGGACAGAGCAAAACGAGAAAACAAGGGAAATTTAAAAACACACCTGACTCAATAAAGATAAGCTCCCAGGAACCTTCAGCGTCCAAATACTGCTCAACTAGTTTTTTAAAAAATCATAATTACCATGTTACTATCCATGAATTCAGAAAAAAATTCTAAATGTAAGCCAAGACAAATAACACAAAATTTTAAAAATGGTCTAACTAATCAACTAAAATATACAAACAAGTTTTAACAGTCAAAACACTAAGGTTTTAACAATTGCCCCTAGGACTTCAGGAAAAAAATAAGTTACTGAATTCAGGCAATAATTTGCAAGATTATCTCAGTGGGGTTATTTCTTTCTTTATTAAAAGTTCATGAATAAAAGGAAACGTCTCACTTCAAGTTTTAAGATGAACTAATTCAGTTAAAATAAAATCATGATACGTTATGATTTTAACTCATAATCTATGCCTCAGAGGAAGAGGTGGGCAACTTATAGCATTAGATGAATACTGCAGTCTAGAGTCAGACTTATCTAAAAATTACATAGTTCTTAGTAGGGGGAAAAATCTCTTAAGCACGATGCTAAGAGTTTTTTTTCTAAGTGTCAAAAAAGCTATATTATTTTTAGTTTTAAACCAATAGGTGCTCTCCAAAATTGAAAACTCAGGATATCATCAAGTATAAATTTTTAAAGCTTGACTATTAAAGCATAGGCTGCCCAACAAAATAGGACAAATGTAATTTTTAAAAACTAACACTAGGCTACTCCGCTCGTGATGAGATCCACGGCCTCCCCTCTTCTGGCCTCTCCCTGCTGTCTCATTCCCGCGGGACTGAGTGAGCACGTCAGATTTCTAACCTCATCTTAGTGTGTGTACAAGCTCTCAATCTAGACAAGGAATAATTTTTAAGTTTTCAACTGAACATCGTTCATTATGCACGACGTTACTCTGTTAATAAACAAGCTGTCTACAAAACCATAAAGATTTTGTGTTGTTTGTTTTCCATTAGCCACAAGAGAGTGGACTTGTTTAGAATACCGAAGCATTTATTTAGAATATGAAAGGCAAATTCAGCAGAAAACAAACAACGCTGGAGCTGAGAAAAATAAAGGGTTTATCTGTTGAACATACTGAAAGAAAAGTGCAAACACTCAAAGTCTAGAATGAAGAAGAGCGTCTTATGCAATCAGAGTATTCTTCCCACCATTCCAGTATGAAATGTAAGAGGTGCCAGCAAAAAGGCCAGAGAAGCCACCTGGCAAAATGATTCAAAAACCACAAACATGAGGATACTCCCCTATGAAGCTTAGTAAGTGATTAAATAGCTAATAAAAGAAATGGTAAGGGAAGGAAAGGTGAGAATTCAAACTATATAATAGACTCTAACAGTAATAGTAAAATTCTAAAGGTTTAACTAGCAGATTCATTATTTAATCCAAAACCATCACTCATAACAGCAAATAATGAATTGACACAAACCCAGTTTGGCTGTTAAAAGTCAACAGATAATAGGTCCCTCGTGCTCAGAGCAAAGAAAGGGGAGAAACCAAAAAGCATCAAATGCGAGTGAGAAACAGAGGTCCTTGTAAATTTTCTGTAAACAAGTTCCTACAACAGCACACTGATCACTTCCTGCAGCCTCCCTGACACTCTGGCTGGTGTGCAATGGGCTGCATGGGTGTGTGGGCATCAGGCTCTCCATGTAAGCTTTTCTTATTTTTCAACTACATTTATATTCTTTGCAGTTTTAGATTTCTTTTCCTTTAAGAGCAAAATCTCTCCAATGAAAAGTTTCAAACCTGTTTTTTTTTTAAATTGCTGGAATTTCTTCACATCTTATAAACAAAAATACCAGAAATGAAAGAGCTGACAGAAATTCAAGCAGATCCAAATTCAACCATCCACTTTTCATACTTCTCCAAGTCTGCAGCAGAGACAGACTTAGCAATTTTCTTAAGAGCCAATTCAAAGTCTCCTTTGGTAACAGGCATCTGAAGCTCCTCTTTAGAAAGGGCACGGATCTCTTCTGGACTTAAGCCATTGATTCGCCGTCTCATTGCCATTAAAGAGGCATCCCTAAAAACACACCACAGTCAGTGAAAACTTACTGCTGCAAATGTTTTAAACATTTTCAACTGTGATAATGTTAAGGGAAAACATTCAAAAAATTGTACATGTTTTTACAATGCTGCTCAGAATATTCCATATCAGAGACATCCTGAGGGGTCAAGAAGAGTTAAAGTAGGATGCAAAGGACTTAAACATAAAAGGAACTGTCAATGAACCCTAAAAGTCTAGGGTGGGCTCAGATGGTGCTGAATTCTCTTTTCCCCACTTGATTCTCAAAGACAGACAAAAGTCTAGGAATCTGACGTAGAATTATGAAATACTGAATTGCGTACTTGGAAATGAACATTCAGCTAGTGTGAGATAACTCAAATCTTGTACCAGTTTGTCTACAACCTATTAGAGGAGGTAAAGCCAGGAACTCTCTCCCTGAAACATGAATGTCTCTACATATAGTAAATGTGGAATTCTCTACACGGAATATTTGTCGGCAACTGAAGAAATAAAACCTGGCTTCTCCGGGTCCTATTTTCAGCTCCATTATGATCACTTGTAAAAAACTATGCAGCCTGGGAAGAAGTGGACAATTCGCGCTCACAAAAAGAGCTATTAGGAAGCCAAGCCAACCAAAATCGCAGATTTTCATATATTTTACTATTAGTATTAGTAGAAGCTATTGTGAGCTTACTGGGTGCCACTCAACTTAGATGCATAAAGGAAAAATACTAGTAGAAATGGTTTTAAAGAAAGGCTACCGATGTCAAGTATTGTTAGGAATGTTAAGTACTAAAAAACACCCTCTTCACTGGGTGAATTGTCTAAAATTTATGATGCCACTAAATTGAAAGGGAAATTTATATATATATGATGAAAAAACACATATATATTTACACATATATAACTGATCAACTGTTCATCTGCATGTGGTAAAATAATGCCAATCAAAACTCCAATTTAGGTTGTCAAAGTCATTATTACTAAGTTAGGCACATCAATTTCTTAAAAATAAAAAGCTAGAAAAGGTGAACATATTGTTGTATAATTATTCATCTAACAATGATGAATGAAGTTATGCAGGAAAAAAACAAGACAAATGGGAAATCATTTCAAGACCTTTCATGTCAAGAGCTAATAACTACAGCTGACCCTTGAACAACATGGGAGTTAGGAGTGCAAACCCTTATTTAGCCCGTCGAAAACCTGGATATAACTTAAGAGTCAGCCCCAGTATAAGCAGTTCCTCCTTATCCACAGTTCTGCACCCCCAGATTCAACCAACTGCAGATCCCATAGTACAATTTAGCAAAAAAAAAATATGCACAGTTCAAACCCATGTTGTTCACGGGTTAACTGCACACCGACGTTAAGACAAGTCCTTTTGATAAATCTATAACTAATGCCTAAGGTCACAGATCATTAAAAAAAAAATACCTGCAAACATTAGTTATATCAGCACCAGAATAGCCCTCAATCTTCTCTGCTATGTCTTCCAGCTGAATATCAGGATCCAACTCAACCTCACGAAGATTGATTTTCAGAAGCTCAGTTCTTCCTTTTGCTGTTAGAAGATTTTTTGGTTATTACTAGATGTTTTACTTTACAAATCATTTTGATAAGAAATCACCTGTTAACATTCAGGAGAAGAAAGACTAATGCAAAGAAGGGCCAACAACTCTTGAGTCCACTAGTTAATTACCAGTTCACTGCATGACTCATGGCATCATTTAACTTTTTATGTGCCTTGGTTGTAGTAACTAAAAATTGAAACAAAACTCAGAGTTTTCCTTACAGATTGTGAAGATACTTGCTATGAGTCTGAGATACTTTATGAAAAATAAAAACATTAGTTGTCAAACACCAGAAATGCTTTTGTTAAAAAAAATTTAGTCTAGTTTTATGAAACTAGATCACATGGAGTGTCACTCCTATGAGTTACTTTGCTCACCTTTTAGCATGACACAGGAGAAGATTTCCATAATTCTAATCAGTATTAAAAAAATCCAGTTCTCTTTTCCTGGAAATCAGCAACTGGCACAAAACACTTATTTAATGTATTTTTCACTTGGCGAGCCAGCCCATAGACATTTGCTGTTCCAATATGATTGAAATGTGTATTGAGTAAGCTGAAACAAACTACAGAATTTTTAAAATAACATGCTTGCAGTCTCGCTATCAGTTTTAGTAGCAAATCTGCTTAATACAGCACACTAAGATAATGTAAAATTAGTTTGGATTTGGCTCTCTACTATTTCCTGATATACAAAGTGAAATTTAATTTTTGCAATTTTTTTGAAAATTTTTTACTCTTCAGGTTAAAAAAAAAAATCAGTGAACACCCATTTTACCTTTCCTCTAGATTCACCAATTGTCAACATATTGCTGTTACCATTCTGTTGTCCTCTCCTCTCCCCACCCCCCTCTCTATTTTGAATTGAGATCTAACTGTAGGCATCACAACACTTCACCTTAAATTCTTTAGTATGTGGCTCCTAAGAACAAAGGTGTCCATACGATTATTACTCTTATCAGGAAGTTTAACATTGGTACATCGGTATCATTTAATACATAATCCAGATTAAAACGTCCACATTCATCCCAGCCCTTTATTACTTTTTTAAAAACTATCACAAGTTGCATTTAGTTATCATCTCTCTTTAGTCTTCTTTAATCTAAAACAGTTCCCCAGTGTTATTCTGTTTGTTTTGTCTTTCATGACACTGGCAATTCTCGCCCAAATGATCTTCCAGAGTCAAGGTATCCCAGTAAAATCCCAACAGTCTGTTAGCGGAATTTGACAGGCAGATACGAAAATGTTAATGGAGAGAATAAGAACAATCACGACACTGTGGGAGGAAGACAGCAAGGTGGGAGGAACTGCTCTATTACAAAGCAACAGGATTCAAATCTGTGTAACACTCCTGTGGACAGGATACAGAATAGGGAGTCTAGAAGCAGAGCAAAGCATATACTATGGACATCAGATTCATGACACAGGCGGGACAAGCAGTGGGAGAAAGGAGGGTCCTTTCAATAAATGATGCCAGAACTGACTACTCATAGAGAGAAAAATGAAACTGGGTCACACCTCACCACACAGAAAATTCAGGGCCAGATACATTACCGATGTAAGTGTAAGATGCAAAATTATAAGCATTATAGAAGATAAAACAGGAAAATATCTTAATGATCTCAGAGTAAGTATTCCTAAGATACATAAAAAATTGACTACAAAGAAAAAGACTGATAAACTGACCACATTAAAATTAGGAACTCCTATATGTCAAAAGACACTGTAAGTACAGTGAAAACACACAAGCTATAGAGTTTGAGAAAATATTTACAACATACTTAATTAACAAAAAAAACTTATATCCAGAATATTTAAAGAATTCCTGCAAACCAGTAAGAAAAAGTCAGACCACCTAATAGAAAAATGGGCAAAAAGCTTGAATAGATACATCATAAAATCCAAACGGCCAATTAATAAAGGAAAAGATGGTCAAATTCTTCAATAATAAAGGAAATACAAATTAAACCACATGAGCACCGCACATCAAGAGACTGGTGGACACTTAAACATCTGACAATACCACGTGACGGGAAACCGTGAAACAACAGGAATTCCGTAGTCTGCTGGGAGGAGTGGAAGCCCAACAACCACAACAATCCAAGAGGCTGGATTTATGTACTGACGTTTCAGCCACGCAGCGTGACCTAGCAGCTCACTCCCGGATGGGATGGTCCACCCTGGCCTGAAGAAACTCAGGCCCTTGCACTATGATACATGCACAAGAATGTTCATAGCAGTATTGTTCGTAATAGCCGGAAACCGGAAATAATCATAATGCCCATCAAATAACATGACAGGTAACTGCAGGAAGATCACATGGCGGGTGTTATGGGCTAAACTGTGTCTCACGCTAGATTCTTACGTTGAGGCTCTAACCTCCAATACCTCAGAATGTGACTGTATTTGAAGACAGGGCCTTTAAAGGGCGAACTAAGGTAAAACGAGGTCAGCTGCGTGGGCCTTAGTCCAGTATGACTGGTATCTTTATAATAAGAGATTAGGACACAGACACACACAGGACCAAAGACCACATGAAGACGTGAAAAGAAAATGGCCAGAGACGCCCCAGAATGAAACCAGTCCCGCTGACACCCTGCTCCTGGCCCTGCAGCCTCCAGAGCTGTGAGAAGATACACTTCTCCTGCTTAAGCCCCTCTGCCTGCGCTGCTTTGTCGCGCGGCCCTAGCAAACCAACACGCCGGAGCGCCACACAGCAGGACGGATGCTGGACTGCGTCTGCGGGTCACAGCATGGATGAATCTCAAAAACACACGGAGCAACAGAAGCAAGGCACAAATGAACACAATTTATGTAAAGTTTAAAGGGAGGTAAAACGGCGTGGGGATCTATTATTGGTTGATAAAGTTACAAGGAAAAACAATGTATTATTTCCATAAAAGGAGTAACAGTGGTGACCACCAGGGGGCAGGAAGGGAGCTCCTGGGGGCTGGTGTCCTCCACTTGTGGGCCTTGCTTGCTCTGCCAATTACTGGATAAACTGAACATTTGAACAGGTTTGAAGTAAGACAAAGCAAAGCAACGCAAAGAGCAGCGCCGGTGGGGAGAGAAGCAGCCGCAGGCACAACGGGGTGTGGCTAGAAAACCGTCACCCCTAAAATTCCTTCACCTGGGAGCTCCCCAACCTTGCCCATCCCGGGCCAGAGGCCCACGCAGGGGTCCAACACAGGTGGTCAGCAAGAAGGGTGTGGGAAGAAAGAGGCACGGGGGGAAGCTGCGGGTCCCCTGCTACCGGCTGCACTCCTGGAGCCCCGGGGACCGGGAATTCTGCCCCCCCCCCAAGCCGCGGAGCGCTCCGCCCGCAGTAGGTGGGTGCTGGCGAACCACGGCACTTTGCTCTGTCAGTCCCAGTGCTGGTGTACCCCTCTTTGTAAAGCAACATGCTCTCCTGTGGCCCGCCCTAAGGACTCAAAACATCAAGTTTAATGTAACGTGTTCTCCCCCAGCAACGAAGACCCAGACAGCCAACTTAAGTGCACTCTGAAGCAGACACCTGTGCATAAGTGAGGGCCTGGCGGTACAAGGTGTGAAGGAAGCATCCTTCTCTTCCCTAGTAACTGATTTGGGGAAAATTAACTTTTAATATTGGTTACATCAGTGTTTGCTGTAAGAATGTAAGTAGGATTTATCATTTCTGTAACACTGAATTAATGATATTTAATAACCTCGTGAAAGGATTTAACAAGGGGTCAAAGTGTTAATAACAGTATAAAAAACTGCCAATCCTACATAACCAACTTAACAGGCTTCTGAAATTTAAATAAACATTGTTACAAGGATCAGACACTTCTTGTATTAACAGTTCTTCTTGAATACAGGAGGCAGTCTCACACAGTAGATAACGAGTGTGCGCTCTGGGGTCAGACTGCCTGGGCTCAGTGATCTGTCTGCTGCACTGGGCAGGATCCCTAACTGCTCAGTGCCTCAGTTTCCTCATAAGTAAAGTAAAGGTAAGAAGAGACTCTACCTCACAAGACTTGTGAGGGTTAAATGAGTTAATACAGGCAAAGCCTGGCCCACAGTCAGCACTCATGTTCACTGCCTCCTCCCACCATCAGTCAGTCAATCAACAAAACAGGATTAGAGGGAGACCAAGAAAAGCCAGACCCCTTCTGTTAAGGGCCGTCTGAGAGAGAGATGACATAGAGGAAACACCCAGGGGAGGGAAGTCCACACAAGGGAGAGGCCAGGGCAAAGAAGACTTCATAGAATTGGTGTGCTTTCATGTCGACTTTGAAAAACCAAAAAAAAAAATTAAATAGAAAGGAATAGAGAAAAAACATGGGAAATGAGAGCACCTTAAATTATGACACGGAAGTAGGAAGAAGCATGAGTGAAAAAAGTGTACGTAGAGAAGTACAACAGAACAGTAAGAAACGCAGTAGACACAATAGATGAGGTCGGGACTTACAGTAACAAAAAAATACTCTGACCCAGATGTGATCGGAAATACGAATCACTGAGTCTCAGAGGTGGTTTAGGCAAAGAGGTGGTTAAAAGCAAAATATCATTAAAGGCAGGGGGCTGGAGAAGGAGTGCATTAGGCTGAGCGGGTGGTTGCTGCCGTAATGTAGATGCACCGAGGAACAGGCCTGGTGTGAGACCAAGCCCCACCTGTGCCTGGTGTCTGACTTCTTCCTCCTGGCGACCTCGGCAGATTGGATTCACCAAGGTGGCGCAAGAGCCTCTCTCACCGTACACACACTTCTACTCCCCACCCAGACACGGTCTACTTCCCCTCCTCTTTAAAATGCTTCAGTTCAGACAGCAGAGGTGACACTACACGACTTCCAAGGCTAGGTTACAAAAAGCAATGTACCTTCCACCAGAAAAGGTGGGCCCCCTCCCCTGTATTAAACGTGACAACCTGAGACCACCGTGCCTGAGGAAGCCCAGGCCACACGGCGTAACCATAAACAACACAGAGGAGCTCCAGAAAGATAGCCCCACCTGAGGCCCCAGGCCTCAGCCACCAGGCACGTGAGTGAAGACACTCCAAGTGACGCCAGGCTCCCCATGCGGAGTCACCCTCAGCCGCTGAGTCTCCCAGGTGTGACCCCAGGCATCATGAGACAGATAAAAACCATCCCTGTGGTGCCCTATCTGAATTCCTGACCCACAGAATCTGTGAGCAAAGTAAGACTGGAATAGTATGCCAAACAGGAAGAGGAACTGATATGCTGACTTTTCTTGCCATGAAATTCTAATTGCCTCTCAATCTTAAAGAAATCAGCATACTTCTTTATGTAAACTACATAATTTACAATATGCCTTTTTGGGTGGCTTTTCTTGTTTTATCTATTTCATTCTCATACTTCTTGCCTTTTCCAACTAAAAATCTCTTTTGTTGTTTTTGTTCATAAAATGCCCTTCAATTTCTTTTACTTTAATATAATCTACTTTTCTTTCCATTTATTTTACCCTGGATTTCCAAATCGTTCAGGTCTCTCCTTCTAACTTTTCTTTACAGTCCTGTCTCTTCCAGACCCTTTTATCCCACCAAATACTCCAGCCATAATAGCTGTCTACTCATTTTCAAGCAACCATGCCTTTGTATCTGTCTTTCCCTATGGAAATTCAGCAAAAATGCAACTTCCTTCACGAAGTCTCCCCTAAGCACCTCAGTGAGAGTTTCCTATTCCTCATTTTCCACCCCAAATGTACTATGGGGAACTCCAGTATCTCATGCTCCTCTGCTTCCCTGCAGTTAGGGGAGGTGTATGCCCCCTCGCAACCCCACAGCGGGTTCTCTAAGGACGGTGTCGTACACCTTTACATTCTCACAGAACCTACCAAACGTCTTTCAGAGAGCAAAGAGCTAAATTAACGCCTCTGAAATTAACACAGATGAAAGAAAAAGAGTGTTCTAATTATGATTATTCGTTTGGGAGCCCTCTAGGAGAAAGCGATTTCTCAACTCCTATGGTCATGAGGTACACACGTTCAGACAAGTAATAAGCAAAGAGAAGCACCTAAAAGTCATTACCTATAATGGACAGAACTTTTTCATAAGAGAAAACAAGTTTAGAAGAAAGCCCATTAGTCAGCCAGGTCTATGTTCTTCTAAACTCCTACCTTTGTACTATGAAGTGTATTTTTCCCCCAACCTAACCTCTCCCCAGCAGTTTATAAAATTCCTGTCATCAATTATATTTCTAATTATATTTTTTCTCCCTATCATAATGAATTAAAGTTCAAAGTACAAATGCTTAAATGATGTCAGTTCAACTATTAAAGCTTTTATTTTGCCCCAGTAGTATTAACTTTTTATTCATAATCACTGTACATGGTAGTAAAATTTTAAAATTTCATATAAATATACTAGATATTCTATACATATTTTGTTTAGAAAGCAAGGAAGGAGAGAAAAAGAGGGAAAGAGAAAGGGAAAATTTTATTAAATCAGAAGTGATAATAAACCATTCAAATTTCAAATCTTCATCTGACTAACTCAGTGGCTTAAAACAAAAATTTATTATCCTCACAGTTTTGTGCATCAGGAATTTGGGAGCACTTGGCTAGAAAATTCTCATTTGGGGTCTGTGATGGTAATTTTGTGTCAACACAGTTGGGTGATAGTGTCCAGATATTTGTTCAACATTATTCTAGATGTTTTCGTGAGGGTGTTTTTGGATGAGATGAATATTTAAATCACTGGACTCTGAATACAGTGGACTGTACCCCATAACATGGGTGGGCCTCAACCAATCAGTTGAAGGCCTGAACAGAACAAAAATGGTCCCCAGAGCAAGAGGGAATTCCACCAGCAGATGGCCTTCAGATAAAAAGGCTTATGATCTAGCCCTGGAAGTCATGTGGCAACACTTCTGCCATGTTCTGCCATATTCTATTCCTCAGGAGCAAATCACTAAGTCCAATCCATTTTCAAGAGGAGGGGAATTAAGCTCCACTTTTTGGAGGGAAAAAAATCTCAAAGAATTAAAGGAAAAGATACACAAAATCAATGCACAGACGAGGAATCCCAGCAAAGCAATGGAAACTATTAAAACAAACAGAAATGCTAGATTTGCAAAATACATCTGAAATGAAAAATTCACTGGACAGGATTAAAAGCAGATTGGCAGCAGCAGAAGAAACTGTCAGTGAACAAGAAGATAAGTGAACAGAAATTACCAACCTGAAGAACAGAAAGAAAAAGACTGAAAAAATTTTAACAGAGTCCTAGTGACCTGTGCAACAATACCAAAAAGTCCAACACACATGCAGGATAAATAAAAGGAAAAGCTCACAGAGGTACACTGTAGTCAAACTGCTGAAAAATAAAGATAAATAAAATACCTTAAAAACAACTGTAGAGAACAATCATTCAAGAAAAATGTTTTCTATACATAAACATGTATGACCACATGACCCAGTTATTTCACGTACAGGTATTTATCCAAGAGAAATGAAAACATATGTTCACTTGAAGAACTGAATATGAATGTTGATGGTGGCTTTATTTACAATGGTCCCAAACTAGAAACAATCTAAACGTCCGTAAATAAGAGAATGGATAAGTAATCTGTGCCATGACCATACAGTGGAATATTACTCACCAATAAAAAACAGTAACACTGATGATTCTCAAAATAATTATGCTAAGTGAAAAAGCCAGTCACAAAATAATACATACTGTATGATCCTATTTATATGAAATTCAAAACAATCTGTAGTGACAAAAAATCAGATCAGTGGTTGCCTGAGGCGGGAGGTACTGAGGGGAGAGAAGAATGGACTGCAAAGGGGCACATGAAGTCCTTTCAGATGAAGGATGCTTCCTGCATCCTGACGGCGGTGTGGTTGCATGGGTATATACAATGTTGAATCCATCAAATTTTAAATGGATAAAGTCTCTTACATATAAATTATTTCTCAATAAAGTTGAATTTAAAAAACAATAGCCAGAGGGGAAAGGATATATTACATACAAGATATATTACAAACAGTGGCAAGAATGACAGCTGACCTCACATGAAAAACACAACAGAGACCAAAAGATTATAGAATGATATCTTTATAAGCACTGAAAGAAAAACAAAGCAAAACAAAAAACAAAAACCCTCTTCCAACTCAGAACTATTTATCAAAAATATCCTTCAGAAATAAGAGTGAAATAAAGACATTTCAGAAAACAAAAACTGAATTTGATGTTTGCAGACCTTAACTAGAAGAAATACTAAATGAAGTTCTTCAGATAAATGAGAGATGAACCCAGATGGAATCTTAAAAAAGGAAAGCAGAGCAGTGGATGGTAAACATGCAGGTAAAATAGAAAAGACTACATTTTTTATGCTCCTCTTAATTTAAATTTACACTGACAATTTAAACCCCATTACATGTTGAGATTTATAACATACGCAGATGTAAAGTACATGACAAAACAGCACAAAGGCTGGGGGAGGCAAACAGTTCTTACATTTCACATGAAGTGGTACAACATCAGCTTTAAGGTGACTGTGATAAGTTACAGATGCATGTTGTAATCCCCAGAGTAACTGCTAAAAAACACAGTTAGTATAGCTAAAAGCCAATAAGGGAATTAAAATGGATACTAAAAAATATTCAATTATCAAAAGAATTTAGGAAAGCAGGTACAGACTAACAAACAAACAAAAGGGACAAATAGCAAGGTGGCAGACTTCAACACGTAACAGTAATTACATTATATGTGAATGGCCAAATATCCCAATTAAAAAGCAGAGGTAAACTGTATAAATAGTAAGACCTAATTATATACTGTCTACAAGAACTGCACTGAAACTGTAAAGACATGCAGGGTGAAAATTAAAGGGAGGAAGCAGACATATCATGCAAACAGTAGCAGCAAAAGAAAGATAGTGAGGCTGTATTAATATCAAAGTACACATCAAGTCGAAGGATATAATCAGAGATAAGGAGAGGCACTTCATCAAGAAAGGAGGACCAAGAAGATGTAACAGTGATAACCGGTCATGTACCTAATGACAGAACTTAAAACTCATGAAGCAAAAATTGACAGAGTTAAAGCAAAAAATAAACAAATTTACAATCACATTTGAAGAGTTTAACCACCCACTCAGTAACTGACAGAAAAACCAGAGCAAAAAATCAGTAAGAATCTAGAAGACTTAAACAATACTAATCACACCAACTGATCTGACATTTATGGAATATTATAATCAACAAGCACTGAATAATATTCTAAATATTTCAGCTGAAACAGTCATCAAGATGAACTATATGCTGAATCATAAAATCTCAATAAAATTCAAAACTTGACATCTTACAGAGTAGTTCCTAACTGTAGTGGAATTAAATTAGAAATCAGTAACAAAACACCTAGAAAATCCTCAAATATTTGCATACAAAGCCACATACTTCTAACTCAACAGTCAAAGAAAGAAAGAAAAAGCTAAAAAATATTTCTAATTGAATAGTGAAGAAAATATAACAAAATTTGTGGGATGAAGCCAAAGCAGGGCTTAAGGAGAAATGTACAGCTTTAAATGTTTATATTTTAAAAAGAGAAAAGGTTTAAAATCAACAATCTAAGTTTCTAACTTCATAAAAAGAAGAGAAGATTAAACTCAAAGTATAAGAGAGAAATACAAAGAGAAAAAAAATCAATGAAACAGGAAACAGAGAGAACATTAACAAAGGAAGAAGTTGGTAACAACATTGATAAATGTCTAGCAACAATGATCAAGAACAATAGAGATAAAACACAAGTTACCAATTTTAGGAATGAAAACTGAGCCATTATTATAGATCATACAGACAAAAATGGAAAATAAAGTGTGTGGATTTGTACTATGTCAACTTCAGCGAAGGCAGAATTTCATTTCCTGGAATTCTCTTCGTTCTGGGTTAGTGTGG
Organism: Camelus dromedarius; assembly: GCF_036321535.1. Taxonomy (NCBI): domain Eukaryota; kingdom Metazoa; phylum Chordata; class Mammalia; order Artiodactyla; family Camelidae; genus Camelus; species Camelus dromedarius. Next base: position 65,250,826 of record NC_087448.1, on the reverse strand, counting down.
ATCACATTGGTCATTGCGGATGAGATTTGAAAGGCAGAAATGAGATCAACTCAGAAAGTTAGTTCAGGGCATTAGGCACGTTTGCTGCTCATGCACACGGTCTGTCACTTGTCTGCCGGCTCGCCTGGTTAGTGAGGGGCAGCACCCGAGCCTCCAAATCTTTCTGGTTCCTGTTAGGTTTCCTCCTTCAGCTTTTCTGACTCCTATGCCAACTATATATTTAGTACTGTTACAAACAATGCCAGCTTCTTCTAAAGGGCCTCCCAGTCATCAAAGTTCTAAGTCTCAGAGGCAGCGAAAGCCCAACGTGGGTTCCAGTCTACCCTCATGAGTCCCTGCTCATCCCCACAGGTTCCAGTTTGTCCTCATTTCCACTACTTCATCTTCTCTTCCTCAATTCCCTCCTGGCTTCAGGCTCCGGAACCAGGCATGAAGTCAGCAGCCTCACATAAACCATTTAGTTGGATTCCACATTTACATTAGGTCGAATCACAATAAACCTGACGACTCAGAGGAAGTGGACAAATGATGTAGAAAACACAAGCTACCAAAGCTTACTCCAGGAAAAATGGGTAACCCGACAGGATAGCCCTATGTCTATTTTTTTAAATCAATGGAACAGAATAGAGAAATCATAAACAGACCTAAACATACACAGCAAAATAATTTTCAATGAAGCTCCCAAGTAATTCAGTGGAAAACTGAAACTCCTTTTAATGTGTGATGCTAGAACAACTCAATATACATATGAAAAAAAAACCACTCAACCCCCAACGGACACATACACACAAAGTTAATTCCTGATGGATCATAGATCTAACTATAGCTTCTAAAAGAAAATACAGGAGAAAACCTTTGATCTCTGTGGTAAGCAAAGATTTCTTAAGATACAAAAAGCACTGTCCATAAAAGAAAAACTTGACAAGAGGACTTGATCAAAATTAAAACTTCTGCTTATCCAAAGACACCATAAACAAAATCGAAAGGTAAACCACAAACAAAGAAAATATTCACAATTCATGTATCTGATAAAGACTACGGAGCATTAATTAACAACAAATAAACCAATTAAAGCTGAGCAAAAGATTTGTTGACACAGCACAAAAGATAGACCAATGACCAACAGGCACATGAAAAGGTGCTCCACATGATTAGACATCAGAGAATGCAAACTAAAACCATAATGAGACAGCACTTCATACTTACTGGGAATGACTAAAATTAAAATACTGACAGTACCAAATGTTGGCAAGGATGTGGAAGTACTGGACTTCTCATTCACTGATGGTGAGAATAGAAAACAGTACAATCACTTAGGAAGACAGTGTGAGCATTATTAAAGTTAAACACATACCTACCCTATGTTCCACCTATTCTCTTATCCATGTCACCCGAAAGAACTGAAAACACTCATCCATAAAAAGATCTGGACAAAAATGTAACTTTATTCATAATAGCCAGAAACTAGAAATAACTCAAATGTCCATCAAAAAGAGAAAAAACAAATCATCACGTAATCATATCACAAATAAACTACTGATACATGTACCCACATGGATGAATCTCAAAATCACTATGTAGCGTACGTATGTCATGATTTTGTTTATATAAAGTTTAATAATAGGTAAATCTAATCTATGATGATAAAAATCAGGAAGGTGAATGCCTACTGGGGGTTTGAACTAACTAGGGGGCACAGAGAAACTTTCTGGGGCGATAGAAATGTCACATCTTGATTAAACAGGAGAATTCATTTGTCAAAAATCATCAAATTATACACTTAAGATTTGTACATTTGTACATAGGTAAATTTTATCTCAATATAAAAAGAAAAAACTCACGAAAATTTTAACTTCATCAACAGAATGAATTTTTTTCAAAGCAGCATACTTTGAAAAAGATCAACAGAATTTTATTTTTAACCACTTAATTTTTAACAAAGACTCAAGTTTGAAAGTAAAAACTCAGATGCCCTACCAACTTACTAACACGACTACTGCTCCAATGCAAGAACCTCCCTGCAGTGGAAGGGACTTCAGCCCGGTACTGTGGCCTCTGTTTCCATAAACAACAAATCGGTTCTGTGGTGCTATAAACTCATTTAAGCAGAATGACAATGGAATAAAGACTTAGAGAAATAGAAAAGGGAGTAAAAGAAAGACCAAAATACAGCAAAAAGGCGGCCCCGTACCTGTAGGGAGAGGTATGTATATCCTTTTCTCTAACCTCCTGCGCAAAGCTTCATCGATGTCCCACGGGAAGTTAGTAGCGGCCAGGACCATAACCATTTTGGAGGGATCGTCGTTCTCTAAAGCTCCTCCGACTCCTAGACACAGTAAGGGGGAAAAGGGCGTTTTTCTCACAGCCCTTCATCTTTCATTCAACTAACACGTCTAGACATCAGCCGCGGGCTCGGCGGCAGACTCAGCGACGCGCGCGACGCGGCCCTCCCCACCCCCGCGTGGTGTCGGAACCACACACACCGGCAGGTAACTGTAGCACAAGGAGGTAGGAGGATTCACGTAACCTACTGCAGAATTCTAGTCCAATAAGAAAGAGCAATTTTTTTTTCTGTAAGAAAATGAATATATATTTCCTTTGAAAAGAAGAGGCAAGGGGGATTATACTGTTTCACTCCGTTGTTATTTTTTTAAATCACAAAGGTCCTCAAAAAATTTTTTTTATTTTAGTTGTTACTCTAATTTGATTTTCTCTAGAAGAAAGAATAGAACAGGGTTCACATTTACTTAATACACTAGAATGCAATCATAATTTTGAGAGACAGGTTATACTGCAATAATTTTGTCCTTCAAACTTCTAAGTGACTCATAAAAAATAAACAAGAAATTTAAGAATGAACCTAATAATCAGTCATTGTTGAAAATACCATTTCTTCTTATATCAAGCCAAATATATGTACACAGAGCCTAGTTTTTCAGAATTACAAATTTTAGAATAAAAAACTTCAGGCTTACAGAATGGAAACTCTGGAAAATATATGGTAAAAAAAAAAATTAAAAACTCATGAACTTTATTGATAAGAGTTTCTAGTCTCGTATTAAAAAGTAGTAGATTTAAAGCAACCCAACTCAATATGGTATTTTCTTAATACAGTATTACTAAACTCCTATTTCAGTCATTATCATAAAGAATCAGGCTGTCCAGCTAATAATCAACAGTCACAAATAGCCGGCAATGAACTTCAGCTGACTAAATTTGTATTCAGAGGTATTTTTAATGTTTAATGTGTTTTCCTCTATATCCCCCCTCCAAAACATAACATAGTCACTCCTTTCTCTCATAATTTAACAGAAATTAAAATGGTAAACTCACTGAGGGCAGGGACTCCTAGTACTACACTATTTTATGTATCTGAGAGTGCCTGGCACTGTGCACAACACACACTGAAGTATTCAGTAAGTATCCATGGTTGGTGGGTAACTGTATCTGTTTTAAAACAACACACTCTGGGTATGTCATTTTAACACATTTTATGGTTTCTCATAGTTTGCTTAAATAGCCTCCTGCTCACCACACAACCACCAGAGTAATAAATCTCTAAAAAGTAGCTCTGGGCCCGTCACTCTCTCCCTCCAATGGCCCCTCAAAGTCGTCTCTCTTTATCTGAGTGACTACTACCAATGCTTCAAAGCCCAACTCAGCTATTCCCTTCTGTGACTCCTTTAGTCCAGGTGGTACCTCTCCCACTGTGTTTTCACTATACCTAGAATTTATTTAGTTCTACCACAGAATGTTCAATGTATCAAAATTGTCTGTGAAACTGCTGTTTCCCAGCTAGATGACTGGTGCTCAAACTTTTTGGTCCCAGGATCCTTTTCATACTCTTAAAGATTATTGGGTTTCAGAGAGCTTTTGTGTGCATAGAGTATATCAATATTTATTACTAAAAATTAAAACTGAGAATTTTTAAAAATATTAATTCATTTAAAGCAATAATAATAAATCTATTATTTATTAACATAATTAATACATTTCATGAAAAATAACTATGATTTTCAAAACAAAAAAATTAGTACAAAGACTGGAAATTTTTTGCATTTTTGCAAATCTCTGTAGCATCGGGCTCAACAGGGAAGAGCTGGGTTCTCACAGCTGCTTCTGCTTTCCACCTATCACGACAGCCCGCACTTCTCATGGCCTCTGAAAATCTCCACTGTGCACTTGTGGAGAGTGAGAGGAAAAGGTAAACAATGTCTTGATACTATTATGAAAATAGTTTGGTCCTTGCATGCCTTTTAAAAGAGTCTTAAAGACCCCTGGGACCCTGGGCCACATCTCTAGGAACTTTGCTCTATAGTAAGCTCCTTGAAGGCCACAGCATTCCTTTTCTCTGTAACCTCAGAACCTGAAATGCACAAGTGTGCAGAAAGTACTCTCTGAATTCATGAACCAATGGGTGGACAAACAAATGATTATAAATAAATTCAGGCTGCCTTCTAGTCCATTCATTGAGAATTTCCGAAGTATGAATCTATACAAAATTCAAAACAGAACTGAAACAGTTTTGAGATAGTGATTAAATATCAATTACCATCCATCTGAATGAGCAGTTCAGACTTGACTCTGCGACTTGCCTCGTGTTCATCAGAGGTTCCTCTTCGACTGCAGATAGAATCTATCTCATCAATGAAGATCGTGGTAGGGGCATAAAATCTAGCCTTTGTGAAAATATTTTTTAAAAATCATTTAATTATCTCACAAAATAATCTGAATTTTTTAAAACGCCATTTTGTCCTTCTAACAATGGTTAAAAAACAAAAGAGCAGAAATTTCTCACTGCTTTAAGTAATGCCACCATTTGGTTATGGACAGAGGTTAAATCAATCAACCATATCAGAAAAAGAACATTTCTAAAAATAAAGGTAAGTTACATGGTTGGTGAAGTCAGGGGACCAATAACATGGGGATTCTTTCTACTTTTGTGTTTGGAAATTTCCATAATACAAAAAAGTTTCTAAGGATAAATTATCAGTCTATCCTCAAATATGCATTCTTAAGTAACCACTGCAAACCCCTTACAAGAAAGGAACAAACTTTAATGATAGATCAATTTCTAATTGATTTCAAAATATACATTAAAATACACTTCTACTCAACCAGCTCATCAGAGATCCAGAATCATCAGGCAAACCACACACTTTTTCCAAGTCTCTTCTACCCTCACTAGATGGGATGCCAAAGGGCTTTTACCTCAGAGAGGAAGGGACACGGAAGAGACACCAACTACACAAAACCCACCACCCCGTATCTTATTAGTGTGTCAAGAACTGTTAAACTACAACTACACTTGCCCTTTTTAGAAAAGATCCCTAGGTGAATGGATCTAGACGATAGGGATATAATCTGCCTACCCGAACAGTACTCTGAAATTCGAATATATCATCACTCACCATTTCAAACAAGAGACGAACTAACTTCTCGGATTCACCTCTATATTTAGACGTCAGGGTGGATGAGGAGACGTTGAAGAACGTTGTGCCACACTCGGTGGCGACGGCTTTAGCGAGCATGGTCTTACCAGTGCCTGGGGGCCCAACCATCAGCACACCCTGAAATTTCAGAAGATGTATTAAACGATTTATCAGATTTAAATACTTTCTTATAAAATATCATCAACTATTAACGTACATGAAACTTTTCCCATCAAAAGACAAGCTCATCTGTCATAGTAAAATCACAGTGCATTTAGCACGATTACCATTTTATAGACAGAAAAAATGAAAATGAAGAGTGAGTTCACGAGATGTCTCAAATCAGAGGCACTGAGAGATGGGCTAGCAAAGGGCCTAGACGACAAGGACTCTCCTGGCACACTCTGAAAGAACCTGCCGATTTTCCTGCACCTGGCAGAAGACAAACATGCACGGTCTTGAGTTCCGCCTTAAGGGTGATTGCTCTGTTTAAGCAGTAAGGGTCAGACGACATCTTCTACCACGGGTAACAGAGTTATACATATCTTGCCTCCCTGAGAGGCAAAACCTATCTTCCAAAACACACTTACAAGATACACTTTTAATCAGAAATAAAGATCCATTTATCAGTTACTAAGGCAGCTGAAATCCAGTGGCAATTCAAACAATCAAATTATCTAGCATTTTAGCAGTTTAATGTGCTAGACAGTTAATAGTTTACATAAAAGTGTTAGTAATGAAAGTCACTAAATATAATATAGACTAAAAGCTAAATTTTAGTTCCCTCTCACCTTTGAAAACAAATAAATAGAAAAGTATTCTATAAAAATAAATTAATGAGAAGTAAAAATTATCCAAGAACACCAATCCACTGGTCTTGGAGACTAGTGAATTTTTAAATACTTATTTTCTTCTAACACTTTTAATCAGAGTTCAGATATATAGTTAAACCTACATTTCTTTTGTATAATAGTTTGTGATCTTAAGAATTCTGTGCCATTTGTTAATTTAATGGAATAAGCTTTTGGGGATTTAAACTTTGAAAACTATGTGCACATCAAAGTTTTATAACCTCTAAATTCAGAAACTATCCAAACCCTTTTCTAGCTATATAATTTTGATACCCAGGACAACCAGGGATTACTAGAGTTTGAACACTAGTTTCATTTAAAAATTTTTCTGATTTGCAAGAAGCCTTTAACTATGCATGAGATTGATACTTTGAAAACTGTAAAAACAACGAATGGTATAGACACAGTTACAGAGAAGTTCCAATTTCTCTTTCTAATGTGGCCTCTCAATGACCTCTCAGTTCTTGTAATGTCATCAATGTGGCCACGTCCAGTAGGAGACAATTTCCAACGTTAGCGTCTGTGCACAGATACAGCTCACAGATGCAGTGCAGCATTTATAAATTTCACCTCCTCACAACATGACCCTTCAGCCATCTCCTCTATTTACTGTGTCCTCTACTGGCTTTACTTATTTTAAAAATAAAATCCTTCACTTGACCCTACACACCCTCTATCTACTCTCCACCTTTCTTTCCCCTTCCTTTCCCAGCCAATCTTCCTAAAGAAGAGGTTTATGCTTACTATTTTTCCTTCACCAGCTTCAATCCAACTTCTGCCTCCACTACTTCACTAAAAACACCCGATTTACTAATCCAGTGGTCACTTTTCAACTCACAGTTTCTTTCCTTCTCTCTGACCTTAGATGCTGCCAAAACCTAGGGGTCATTCCCTTCTTCCCCAAACCCTTCCCACCAGGTTGGTTCTGCGACCTGCTCTTTCCTGACACTGCTACTCATGACCATCTTTAGTGCCCTTCAGGTCTCCCCCGCCCCCCTGCCCTTTAAATTCCCAAAGTAATTCTAAGTCTTTTGCAATTTAAAAAACCGTTTATAAAACTCCTTGAACAATTTCATTCACATCCATATTATCAACCACCACTAATCTCACGATTTTAATTTAACTTAAACTCTATCCTAAGCTCCAGACCTCTATTCCCAATTACCCGCTGAGTTTTTACCTAAATATATTTTGATTCTATTTAAACCTGCTCTTCTCCTCAATTTCCAATATCAGGTACCCTATATAATGAAGAATTGGCTGGTTCTTTTCCTCAGTTCCTGGGAGGCAGATTCTAAATGCTTGGAATTTCCCAAGCAATAGGAGTGTCTTTGTTTTTCACTTTGAGCCCTGAAATTTTATGCTAATGAAGTGACTGACTCACAGTGGGCCCCTGTATAGATTATGTTAATGAGATGACTCAGGATGGGGGCCGGCCCTGTCAGAAAAGCCAACCTTGTGATTAGAGGATTGGGGCTTTGAGTCATGTGATATCAACCGGACCTCTGGGGAGAGAAGGGGAACCGAAGATTGAGACACATGGGCTGTGATATAATCAATCATGACTATGCAATGAAACCCCCATAAAAACTCAATAAAAACTCTGGACACTGAAGCTTGAGTGAGTGTCCCTGCCGGCAGCACTGTGTGCACTGTCACGCACCCATGCGCTGGGGGCGTGAAGCATTCTGGGTCCAAGGGAAGAGGACACCAGAAGCTGCGCTGTCAGCACCCTCCCAGTTCTTGCCCTGCACACTTTTCCCTTTGGCTAGTTCTGATTCGCCTCTTTTTGCTATGAGAAAACTGTAATCAGAAGTATAATGCTTTCCTGAGTTCTGAGTCATTCTAGAGAATTACTGAACCTGAGGGCACAGTGAGAACCCCAAATTCACAGCCAGCTGTCAGAGGTGAGGGTGACTCAGGGCCCCCAAATTTGTAGCCAGCATCTGAAGTGAGGGCAGCCTTGTGGAAAACTGCCTGCAATCTGTAAAGTTTGGCCCAATTTTGGGCAGCTGGCATTAGACTAATTGCATACTCCTTCAATATAAGCCTGGAATCTGGGAGTCATACCACGGGTCCCTCTCCCAGACGCCAGAAACCATCAGTCATAGTGTTATCACTTACACATTATGAACACCTCTCACATATCCACCCACTTCTACTGGCCAAATAACAAATGCCGTTGTCCAGGTCCTCATCGTTTGGCTGGACGGCTGCAACAGCCTCCTAACCAGATTCCGCACCTCCACCCTGTGGGCCCATCCCCAGCCCTCCTCCACACGGCGGCCGCGGTGCGCTCCCTACCTCTGCAAACTGCCCTCCTGCTAAGGATTTATAGGGCTCATCTTGATAAGCAGGTTATACCTACCATTCCAGCTATTTTAAAACCCCTTTGAATATCTATTTTATAAAGACCTTATTCTTTCTTTTAAACATTGTTTTAAAAGTTATAATAAAGAGGGAATATATGGTAATATGTTCCCCAAATTAGGTAAATCTTTAATGGTCTATAAAAGTTTTTAAGTTGTGAGAAGCAATCAAAATGCCGAGGGTATCCCAAGCCATTCGTGCAGGTGCAGTTTCTCCTCCCCTTTACCTTTAGGCACATCAAAAGGGAAGGAGGTACTGAGGCTAATTCAGAAGGGCAAAGTAAGACCATGCTTGTATTTCACTCCACCAGTCAGAGTAAAGAAAGACTCTGCCTATGGCAAAAAAAACCTCCAGGCAGCAGCTGTTGGGATGGTTTTTTAATATGCTAAAATGAAAACACTGGACTTAGGAGGAACTAGTCTGGGGCAGGCTTTAAACTATAAATCACAGAGCAAGTTAGTAAGATATAAACATTCTGATTACATCTGAGAATTATGCCAAGCCTTGGTGAAGTCATCAAAATAATTAACTTTGAGAAATATGCCAGCTTTTAAAAAGGTATTTATTTGATCACTTATTTCTTACTATGTACTATTACTGTTTAATTTGCTTGCTAACTTTTTATTTACAAAAACAGACATCTAGAAATCTCTTACAGCTAATCTCTAGCTCAGTGCCCCTGAGGGTACAGCGTGGAAGAGGATCGGTTCAGCGCTCAGGCCCTCTCCGGCCGCACACAGAGGCTGCGCACGCGCGCGCGCACCCAAGCCCCGGTAGGTGAGGTGCGTATAAACCTCCCCAACCTCCACAACCTCTGTTCACAGACACACACAGACACTACAAGGCCAGCTCTTATTATCATGTAAGCAGCATTTTTACACCTGTATTATTCTAATACATTCTCACCTTCCATGGCCTTCTAATCCCTTTGAAAAAGTCAGGCATCCACATGGGAAGAACAACAGCCTCCCTTAGCAGCTTCTTAGCTTCTTCCAGATCTGCTATGTCGTCCCTTTGTAAGAACAGCAAAGTTCCATGTTTACTCAGGGGCACCTTTGATTTACAGTCAATACTAATTCTTTTAATTTTTTTACTTATGAAATTATTTTTACGTTAAGAACATTGTTCTAATTTTTACTGTAGCAAATCAATCAGTGAAAAAATATTGCAGTTATAAATTAGGATGTGTTATTCAATTAACAACCCTTGTCAGTAATGTCAACATCAAATTAACATGTAAAATGTCTTGGTTATTTCTGAAAGAAGAACCATCCTGCCAATTCTACAAACCCCTATTACGGATGAAATTATAATCAGGAGGTGAATGTATAACAAAACAAGCTCATACCAAGCCAACCTGTAACTTGTTTTCTCTGCTACTTTAATTCAAGAATTTAACAGACTAACCAATGAATGCTTGGATTCCTAGATACGATGTCTCTCTCAAGGGCTTCCACCAGATCCTTATCATATGCAGCACCATCAAATTTTGGAATTTCACCATCACTTGTACCATCTTGCGTATTTTTCCTTCCCTGGGGACAAGTGTAAAAAAGTACTGGTCAATAACAAGGTAAAGTTAATTAGCATCACTGAGCATTCTAAATTTTGCTATATAACCACTTTCAATGACTTACTGTTTTTTAAAATAGTGTTTTCTGACTGCCCAAACGCCATCCTCCCCTACTAATGCATCAGAAATAGATGAACTGGCCAACTTTATTAGAGACTTCAAATTTACACTCTTGAGGGGACAGTTGCATGTAAGACTAAAATGAGCTAGATACCTCTAAATTTGTGGATACAAGGGATTTCTACCATCACCAGAAAATATTAAGAATATTAATAAAGAAAAAAATCAATTTACTGAGAATCTACTGCATGGCAAAAAAAAAAAAAATCTCGTATGTATTACCTCATTTAATACAACAACCCTACAAGGCTGGTATTTTTACCCTATTTTTACAGATAAGGAACTAGGACTCAGAAAGGTTAAGTAACCTAAGTTCACAATTATTAAATGTCAGAGTACAGATTTTAACTCAGATCTTCCTGACTCCCCAAACCCATACCTTCCCACAGCATCAGATGACCTCAGGCCTGGCTGCGTCAGCTTGAAGCTTAAGAGCAGGTTATGTACAGCAGAACTACTACTCCCCACCAAGCATCTGCGAGAGAGGCTGCAGACGAGGAAGGAGTTGGGCCTCAGAACTGCATCTTACAAAGCCTTTTCCCTGTCCCTGTAAGGACCAACTCAGGACTCAGGATTTCTTCCCAGTAAGGTCCTTGGACCCCCATCATAAAGTCAATATAATGACAACGGTAAAAGGACCTTTTAAAATAGTACCATTAGGATAATCAAAGCAATATACTTTACCCCAAATTCTTCATTTAATAGGATAGTGGCTTTAAAAAAGAATTATATGCTATGGTTTCTATGGAGTTCTGCCAAGATTTACTCAGCTCTGAAGAGCATTAAATGAAACGTGCTCAGCTGCCAGAGGCAGCTCACCACTGGAATTCCTTCAGCAGACAGAGCCATGCACCTCCCAGAGCTGCAGCCCCACAGTTACTGCCTAATACAAAAATGAAAGGAAAAATGGGCCAAAAATGAGTTGATTTCCTAAGCTTCAATCTGAAAAGAGAGAACAGGACGAACCTCTCCTACCACACCTCATCTGAGAAAAACCAGACTCGATCAGACATGCTGAGGGGACGAAATAGCTCGCTTTGGGCAAATGCTGAAGTTCTTTAAGCCACTAGGTAAGTGACCAAACAGGACTCTGGTGACTTGACCCCAAAATGAGTAATTTACTGTCTTTGGGTAGCATGGCAACAGTATTAGGCTAACTTTTCAGAAAGATTCTTGATTCTTGTATTTCAGATGACAGATCCCAATATTGACACTATTAAAGGAGTAAATTTCTGGGATGCCTACACAACAGAGATAACATCAACACATTTAAAATAAGCTCGGCCTAGCATCACATTTTATAACAAAGACAGGCCAAGGCTAGTCAAATTCAAACAAATCACTAGGAACACTCCGTAATCATTTTAGAACTCTTCTAGAAATAAACCAACTAAAGAATGAAACAGAAACGGATCCATCTGGGACTTCACAAGCTTTGATACGGCACTACAATCTGAGACTTACCGAAAACTCAGTATTAAAAAATGAAAGTACATCATCTTAATATGAATGTCCAAGTGGTAGGGAGGATTTGATAAACACTACCAAGGGAAAGGAAAAGCTGTACACTTATCTGAAAGTAAGAGAAATCACAGGATTTTTAAGAACAATAAATACGTGACCATCTATGTCCAGGACATTTTATGGTTTTAGATTAGTCAACGAAAAAACATTATGTGCCCTCCTCGAGCATCCAGTCTAGTGAGGGTAACAAGTAAACAAACTCAAAACACAGGTAATTATAAAATATGAAGTGCGATGAAAAAAACTGAGTGGTCAGTGTGGCTACAAGTTGAGCAAATGGAGTGGGTTGGAAAGACCGTCAGAGGCCAGCTCACTGGGCCCCTATAGGCCATGGGGAGGAGTTTAGATTTTATTCTAAGCACGTGGGGAAATTTTTGAAATGTGCTAAGCAGAGGAATGACAGGATCTGATTTACATTTTAAAACGACCCTCCCCTCTGCTATCTGGAAAACAGATGGGCTGGAGGAGACGCAGAAGCAGAGAAATAAGAGCCCACTGCAGTAGTCAAGGTCAAGGCCCTCAGTTCACAGACAAGGAAATGTGGGTATATGCCAGTCAAATGACTTGCCCTAGCAGCAAAAGGTTCTCAATGGTAGAGAGGAGACTGGAACACAAATTAAATATTCCAAAGAAGATTCTAGAACTTTTTTGAATCAAAATGGTGAGGTTATTAAAAAACAGATTTAGGAAACTGAAAATAATTAATTTGGTTATATTGGGAAATCAACCAAATGGGTGACAATTATCGTTCATCACAAATATTCAGACAAATTAAAACAGGGATATTAGATATAAGTTAGTAACTGCAGTTTCAGTTAATCCGCTAGGTTAACCGCAACACCTAAAAGAGGTTTAGTTTTCAGGCAATAAAGCTAACCTCACCCAAGATACTATCCACACTGTTTATAGCACTAATACTAGCTGCAGCATCACTGAAATGGTCCTAGAGATCTCGGCTTAGATACCCACACTAACTGACTAAGGTCAACATTAACAGAAATTTTATATTTAGCATGAAGGCTGCTATACTCTTTTTTCTTCTTAAAGCAAAACATTTTAACTTCTTTCTACTAGTATCTAAATTACCCATATCAAGAAAGGTCTATTATTGATCTTTCATTAGTATTGGCTAGTCATTCTATTTGAGGAAAATGAGGCTACAATAAGTGACTAACTCAGTAGTACAAAGTCAATTAATGACACAACACAACTTGGTCTAAAACGCAAATAACGGTTTTTGCATTTTATCATGTGCGTTCGCACCTCGGCAGATTAAGAGAAACATGCTCAGTCATTAGCCCTGGCTCTTACATTTTAAGAGAAATATTGACAAATAAATTATACTCAAAGAAGGGTGACAAATGGTTCAAAAACCATGTCATATAGAGAAAGGTGAGGGACATCGGTGACATTTAAGCTGAAGCTAACAGAGCAACACAACCAACTGAACTATTCACCTCCACGTACTCTATATTACTCCAAAGGAAAGACCCAGGACCAATACACAATAACAAAAGAGGTCAATTTCAGAGCAACAAAACAAAGAATTTTCTAAAAATGAGTCTGTACAACAAGGGAGTCATCTCTCTTGCTGGGCAGTGAGCTCCCCAACATTAGAATCACAGGCTGATTAGTAATGAAAACCACTGGCCCACAGTCACAGGGATGTCTAAGTGGAATTATAGCTGACCTTTGTTCTTTCTGCAAAGCCACTGCCTCTCACTTGCCCAGTTATTCGTTTCCTGAATTCGACTGCCCACGGCAAGTGCAAAATTTCTTGGAAATCTCATTGTTTCTCTTTTTTTAAAAAAAAATGATCTGAATTCTGTGACGTATCTGTGTTAGGTCCCCACTATCATGTTACCTTTATAGCTAACACCTGTATACAGCTTACTATGTGCAGCCACTGTTCGAAGTACATGACTTAACCATCTTAAAGGTCTTAGGAGTTAGGCACTCTTATTATTTCTACCTCATAGATGAGAAAATTGAGGCACAGAGAGGTTAAGTAAGTTGTCCAAGGACACCCAGCTGGATCCTAGGCAGTATGGCTCCAAAATCAGTGCTTTTACCCACTTTGTACACTATGGCATAATGCTGTACACTTTGGGCTACGCGTACCCCAGTGTAAGAGGCAAACAGAGGAAAAATTTACAAGGTCCCTAAACTGCCTCCCACTCTAAGACTTTATTACTTTACAAGGGAAAGTAGGTTGATAAATGCAAAATGCTTACTAATTTCAGTGGCACGTCCTGCATTAGAGTGTTAATACAAAATCGGTTTAAATTGAAATAATGAAATCACAGATTTCTGCTTACTTATCAATAAATTTACTCTTGTAACAATATTTATGAATAATTACTCTGTACCAGGCACTTTTCCAGGCACTAGGAAATAGCAATATTCCAAACAGACAAAAATCCTGCCCTCAGAGGCATGTATTCACCTTAGAGGACACAATACATAAACCAGTGAAACACAGTAAAACATTTAGGGACAGAAAAGCAAGTTCGAATGCAATAAAATTAAAAATGAAATAGAAGCAAAAACCAACACTATAAATTAGCTGCCATCAGAGAAAGAATTTGTGGAGTGATTTAATATCCAAAGGACAGAACAAGATATTTCTTAAAAACAAGTCACTGATAACATGAATGCCCAATAAACACATGAAAGAACTTGTTGCCTTATAAGTTATCAGGTATATACACAATACATGGTAAATACACTGGTAAAATCACAGTAAGACTCACCAGAGATAGACAGTGTCAAATGTTGGTAAAGATGTGGAGCAACTAGAACTTTCAGACTCTGCAGGTGGGAGTGGAAATTGGTATAATGGCTTTGGAAGATGACTTGGTGTCATCTACTGAAGTTCACCATATGCATATCCTGTGGCCCATCAATTCGACTCGTAGGTATGTGCTCACTAGAAAGGCTTGTGCACATACCCAAGGGTAAGTACAAAACTACCCAAGGTAGCAGAACCAATGATAGTTTCAAACTAGCAGCAATCCAAAAACCCATTAACAGTAAAACAGATTTAACTGTGGTATGCAATACTGTATATTTATGAAAATAAACAAACTTCAGATATACACAACAGCACGGAAGAATTTCACTGACATATGTTAAGTCAAAAAAAGCCAAACAAAAAAGAATACTCACTGTACACAAAGTTTCAAAATAAGTATAACTAATTTATGGTATCAGAAATCAGAATAGTGGTTACTTTGGGGAAGGAAGTAGCAAGGATCAGAAGGGATCATGACTATGGTGTCTGAGGTGCTAACTGTTCTATTCCTGATCCCTGAATGACAGTTCCGTGGATTACATGGTATTTACAGAAGTTACAATGCAAAGGTGTGCTGAAGCTTACTCTGACTGATTTGTAAGGGTCAATTATTAAATTTTCAGGAATTTTTCAAGCCAGCTGTGAAAAACAGCCATTAAGAAAAACTAAATTACACAAACTTCGAATAAATTATATTAAAAACAAAAGTAATAATTACTCAAAATTCCTCACTTCTAAAATAAACTAGTACCTACACACTTGAGGTTACTTAAGTCTGTCGTGTCTGTGTGCTAGAAATACTACAGAATGGTACGTTATTATCCATCTCATCTTGACTCTGAGTTCAGGGACTTCATGTTGGTAGCTTGAAATCAGTCACAGTGGAAGTATTTATGCTATAGAAACCAGTAAATGCTACAAATCAGGGCTTGATTTCTTGTTTTGTTAACTGTCTAAACTTAAAGTAATGGGGAAAATGTTAAACCTAAAAGGTGTGTCATATCTACAGTTGTTACAATGTAAATAGCATAAAAAAATTAAGGAAATAATTTTTCAGTATTTGAAAACTATGATCTGATTCACCAAAGTTGCTCAAGTGATTGACAAATGCATGAGGTCTCAACAAATGTTTCGGCTGTTTCACTTTCATCTGACTCATTAATGAAAACAAAATATCTACCAACATCCTGCCAGAACTACATTCCTATTCAACTGTCAATTGCAACCTTAGGTACCTACAGATACAAGAGTTAAGCAAAAATCAGCAAAGGCATTCTGTGAGCGTCCACTTGATCCATAAAATGTACAATAAAGAGTACTGCATATGTTGCTATTTGTAAATTATATGTAGTGCACCCTTTATATCAGATTTAAAATAAATTTGTGTGTGAATGTGTACACACACACACACACACACACACACAGGTTTTTCAGAAAACTAGTTATTAAACATTTACCAGTACACTGCTGGTTAGATGATCATAATTCATCAAATAGTACCCTTATAGTCTGTGCACTTTCCTTCAATAAAAAGATTTTTTAAGTCACCGTTCACTTGTATAACCACTGATTAGCAGCGTTCAAGAGAATACTCCAGGTTTACAATGACTCTCCATACCAGACATCCCTAAACTTAGTCATAAGAAGGAAATTCAAAAATGGCCATTTGTTACATGTAATTCAATGAAATGAAGTCCCTTAAGTGTAATAACTTTAAGTCCATGAAGATGATTTACCATACTTTATCTGAATTCTATTCAAAAGCACATACAGCTTTAATCACGAGATCATAAATGGAAGCACTGCTCATTTCACTAAGAGTTAATTAACCATAAAGCCACAGTCTTTAAAAATACTTGCGAATCAGAATTTTATGAATTAAATGTTTTTGGTTATAATAGAAACACATTTATTCTGCTACCTAATATTTTGCTTTTATACTATGGTTTTAAATTAAAAAATGTGTTTGTTATTTTACATATATTTCTATACTGACTCTTAGCTTAAATAGTAAAATAATAATATCCAATTTTCTCAGGTACATTCAGATAAGACTAAAAAACATAGCTGTAGAAGATAATTTATTCATCTGATTCCCTCTTCAATAAGAAAATAATCACCTTGAGGCCAGGAGTCACCCTTTATTAAAGTCTGCCTTCCTAGTACCTAGATGTATGACTAACACAAAGCGTGCGCTTAATAAAGGGGCATTAACTAAATGGCGTTAACAAACTGGCCTCATGATGACTCGGTACCTCAGGGGAAAAAACTGTAAGGCCTGAGTAACAGATCGCTATACAAAGGGACTGTTATTTACTGAAAAGCAGTATTTCTAAGCTTGGACCTAACTTGAAGCTTGTTAGCAATTTAAAAAAAGAAGAAAGATTTAATCACTCTCAGAAAATGAACTGGTACTTTTAAAAGAAACAGATATTTGTGACGCATTAAAATAAGACAGGAAGCATTTGCAAATAAGAAGCTACAGAGCATAATGATTAGGCACTCAGGTGTCAGAGTTCAAGTCCTACTTCCACCACCTACTTGCAGTTATGACTTTCGGGTGTCAATTTCTCCAAATGTAGAACAAGGGAAATAACGCTGAGTTCACAGGAATCTGTAGGAACTGGTACAGCTAAGTGTGCTCAAGGCAGAGTAACATCTGTTGCTACTGCGTTTACTATTGGTTGCTCCTTCATACAGTTCACAACACTAAACTAAAAATCCAAAGATCCTGAGAATCTTAAGCAAAATATTTAATTTCTCTTGTTCTCATTTTTTTAAACATCTAAAAAGTTAAGTGCTTGGAGAGAACAGCAGCTTTCAAACTTCTGACCATGACACAAAGTAATAAATCCATTTTAGACCATGAACTAGTGTACACAAACATATAATTATATTAACTAAATTTTTACATATTCATGTAACAAATTGTTTTTCTCAAAGTGTCCCTTCAATGGACAATGCACTTTGAATTTTCCAGTCTATTTCATTTTATCTTTAAAGCTGGCTACAACCCACAAAACTGATTTTAAAAAACCAATAATACTGAGGACTACTGTCTCTCTGAGGACGCTTCCCGCTCATTTTCAAATTGCCTTTCAAGGGCAGCGGGTATCACCTGACCTGCCCCCACCTTCCCGCAGCCTTCAGCAAGCTCAGGGACTCCAGTGTGCTGCCGAATACCTGAGTGCTTAGGATAATCATAACCAAACCAAGTATACTTTCCAAATTCTAATGACGTTTACATGAGTTCGGGTTTTTTTTTTTAATGGTAGTCCCTTTTGTTTCAGAGTGACTCAGAAAGTATCGTTTATCTTCAAACAACTGCAGAGTTCTTTTTTTTTTTTAATAAACATCTTACTTTCCAGTGACATTCTGAGTACTTACATGTCAATGAAAAAACAGCTAAGATTTAGAAAATTTGGAACTTTTAAAGTAAAAGACAATTTACAATATCCAGAAAAATTTATTTGACATTCAACAAATATGGCCCAATTGTTTTGTTCTTTAAGAATCACATTTAAAAATCGACATTTATTTAATTTTTCTGGAACTCTTTTCAAAGCCAATCCAGATTTTTTACCTAGTTTGGCAGGGATACTGCATAATATGAAAAATACTAAAATAAAGACAAAAAAGATCTATGACTTCATAAATTCCATTCCAAGCTCCATTCCCTACTCTATGACCTTGGGTAAGTTACTTTAGCTCTCTCTACCTCAGCTTCTTCATTTGTAAAAATGTGAATAAAATGACTGCCTACTTCATGGGATTGTTTCATAAATTATTATGTAATCACTCCAAATGGTACGCAGCAAGGAAGCATCCAATAAACCATGACCAAGATTCTTCTCTTGTGTTATCTGAACTCAAGGTAAAGACTGAAAGTTCCTCACCTGGTTCTAAAAGTGTACCTAAAAGCTACAAGCAGAGTGAGGGGTGGACTTCAGCTGTTAGTTTATTCTCTAAAATGCAAACCATAGTTAGCTACACAAAAATGAAGAACAGAGGGAAAAACAAAGATGATATGTAAAATTCAGATTTTTAATTATCCATTTATGTGGTTTTTGATACTGGGGAGAACCAGTTCAATTTCATCAGCAGGAAAATTAATTTACTAGTAGCCCTCACCAATCCCAAAAGGATCTGAGACAGAATCACTTACTGCTTTATGGTGTAATAGCTCCAATAAATTACAAACATAAAAAATCTAATTCATTTTCAGTATTCTAGTGAGATAGAGGTAGAATATGTCTCTGACTCTAACTCATGACTAGAAATACTCAGAAAATATCAGCTTCCATCCTAAAAAAACCACAAAGTATAGGAAGTTGGTCTGTGTAGAAAGCTTACCTACTGACTGAAATGATACATAGTAAAAATATTCAAATATAGTATGTAATTTTGAAGCATAACCAATTGCTATTAGTTCTAGCTATATTTTCATGACAAATATCATGGCATAAATGTGATGGCATATCCTGAACCCCTAGCTAGGAAAAGAAAACTTCTCTGTGGCAATTCAATAACATCCTCATTCGTGTCTGACATCACAGAGGAAATGGGGAACTCTATCACCAAAAATTTATTTTTGGCTTTTCATTAAAATTAAGGCTAAGAAAAATATCAGGTCATCTTGGCTTCTTTACAAAATTATTTTCAGCCCATTTTTCTAAAGTCCATTTTAAGGGCAGTACAGGATTTCTACCCAGTATTATGTTTATTCACTAATCAGTTTCCCCAATAAAGTAAATGTACATACTAAATCCTAACCAAGGAAAATTTTCTCATTAGGGAAAAAAATTTTGTTCTATCTAAAATTTGCAGATAAATCAAAGATTTTTAAAATTGTTATCCATGGTGAACCGTATCTATCATTTTATTCTGTGAATACGGTATATTCATCTACTTCTTTATATATTTTTCCCCTACAGTTACGTTTTCATTTACTGTTCATTTTCATTGAGAATATTTATAAAAAAATTTAAAGTTTTAAAAACTTTATTTTGAATACTTCTACAGAAGATCCGTTTCACTTAAGATTTCTCTGTGTGTGTGCGTGCGCGTGTGTGTATTTTTTAATGTATCTCTGAGGTTACTGACATTGCAGAATGGCCTTTAAAGTGCAAAAACTGCTTAGGTTTTGATTTAGACTTTTTAAAAAAAATCTCTTGCATGTCAAAACCCAGGTCCTCTGAAAAGACAACAAAAATTGTAATATGCACCAGAGGTCATGGCCTTCAAGTGAGTGCGGTACAAAGAGGGCGCCTTGCCTTGTCGTCTCTCCCTCTCGCTCTGCACTCCTTGTCCCTACTCGCAGAGGGCCTCTCACTCTTCGATATGGGATGTGCTCGGCCCACGGGTCCCCGGCCTCCTCCTCCGGGCATTTCTTTCCTCAGCGGTCTTACTTCCCGATTAGGACGCCTTATCTGAGGTGGAGCTCTGACAAAAAAAAAAAAAAATTATAATTAAAATTAATCACAGGCAAAAGTATTTCAGTACTACCTTAGTCCAAAAAATTACTAAGTCAATAAGCCCACAGGTCAATTTTTTCCCCTTTCGCCAATTCATGGCCACAACTATTAGGTCAGTTTTTCAGAGTGCTTTTCTGTAAAATACAGTAGTTGATACAAACACTAAATACATATAAATGACACAGCAGCAATTATTTTGTCAAAAATAACAATTAATCACCAACAGAGGGCAACACAGACTATTTCCATCTCATAATCTTAATAGTGTAATAGATAGTCAAGTACTTTATTCATTACTGTCCTAAACCAAGAATAAGTAACCTAAAAAAAAAAGCATTAAAAGCTGAAAGGACAAGAATTCGAAATATGTCTATCTGCGTAGCTTACTAATTTATCCTTTAAAACCAAAATGATTTTCTCTGCTTCTGTACTGGAAAAACCAATATTTCATTCATCACACTGCAAAATGACAGGGCTTAACAATGAAATCTTAATTTATGTGTAAAATTTATGTGCAGAAATATTACTCATGCTTTGAGAGTGTCAAAAAATCGCAGGATCATTCAAATTATACAGGCCCCCAAATATGAATTAAGAATCTGGATAACCATACGTGGCGAAGAATGTTACTACACTTATGGTGATCATTTCGCAATATATACAAATATTGAATGATTTTGTTGCACACCCAAAACTAATGTGTCAATTATACATCAATTTAAAAAAGAATTTGGATAAATATATAAATATAATCATGCTCACAAAGTGGCATATTTTGTCATGTAATGTCAAACATGTCTTATTCAAATAGTGAAATTATGGGGTTTCTCAGTATTTATTTGCCTCTCTTTGGGTGCTGCGGGAGACGCCAACACTTTGTGTCTAATCTTAGCTCTTCTTTCTAGCGCTGTCTCTGCCTCCGTTTCCCTCCCTTCACTCTCTCCACAGCTCCGCCTGTATTTGTAAGCCCTTCACATCTCATATGTGTATTCCTTTTCCATCCATATGCCGTATCTGTTATTATCCCTCTTTCAGCTTCATGCTTTTCATTCATCTAACTCATCATAGAATTTCTCTTCCTGGTATCAGAAAAAGTGGCACACGTGTATAACTCAATGAACCCAGAAAAACAGGAAAACGGATGAAAAGGCATAAAAGGCTGCAAAGTCAAGGTAAAAAAATGTTACCATATTGCAGCCTCTCCAGACCCCTGGAATCAGACCACTGCGTGAAACTGCTAAGGACAAGCGAGGCTGGTGAAAAGTGTATGTTCACCTACTAGGTCACCATATGTGGAACATCTGAATCCTTGGAGCCCAGTCCAGTTAAACAATCGTTTATTGAACACACACACCCATTAGGAGGCATGGAGCCCCTCCTGTGCTAGGCCCCCGGAGGAGACACAGATGACTAAGCAATCTTATGGGGGAAAAATCCACAGGAAGGGGACTTGAACATCGTGCACAGTAAAATGGTTACAAGGCATTTTCAAATTTAAAGGTATTACCATGTTTTTGGTTCTAGAGCACTCTGAGTCTTTCAAGCATTCTGCCAGTAAGATAAAAATGGGATGAGACTGGTAGAGAGTAAAAAATAAAAAGTGTTACGTTGCTCTACTCCTAGTATTTCAGTGCAGCTATTGTTTTTTGACTGAACTGTTTTGTTTCGATGAAGGGATGTCAAGCTGTGAAGCAGAACTTCACTTTTATTTACGTATAAAACTGTGTGTATATAAATGTCTTTCCTGAATGGGATTCATGGCCAAAGAGAATCAAACACGACCAACAATCTCTTCCACAGAACGCGCGTCAAGCCTGCCCTTCTGGGAGCAGCTGCGCCTGCTATTTAAATAGTCTGTCATTGTTTGCGGACCTGCCTTTCGGAGGCGCAGCCGGCCTGACGCTTCCGCTCGCCAGCAGCACGCCCGCTCCACCGCTCGCCAGGCTGCGGGCGGCGGCCGGGCCCCAGGGCGACCTGGGGTGAACGTGGAGCCTCCCTCCTGCCGCTGGGCGGGCCCTCCTCCCCGGCCGGCCGCGCGCCGAGCAGTGAGAGCCCCGCGGTCCGCTCCGCACTCGCGTCCGGCTCAACGACGCTGAGTTGTGAGGCGGCTTATTTCAAAGCTGACCACAGGCTGCACCCCAAGCGTCCGCTGCTGCTGCTGACCTTGACCCGCCACTCGGTCTTCCGCCGGGCTCATAAACGGTCTGAATGAAACTGCTCAGGAAGCCGGATGCGCCATTCGAGGCAAGTCCCACGTCTCCTGGAAAGTGGGCCTGCGCTGGGTGAGTCTTCCGTTCGGACTCACTGCGGTTTGCTATTTCATTTGTAACAGACTGTCGGCTTCCCAAAGGACATCCTTGATTCTGTTCTGTACGTCCTCCTCCAACAGCGCATCACTGCACAATGTCATGCTTCAATTTAAGGACTCTGAGTTTCCAGACTATGTAAAAATAAGTCTCCAGGCTTCTTTCCCTGATCTCTTTCTACAAAGAGACCACAGTAGGGCAGCACAGCACCACCAGCCCCCGCCCTAATCAACAGAGGCTGCCCCCTACCAGCTTACAGCTTTTCAAGTACAGACAACTGGTGATCTGCGGGTAAGTCACATGTCCACACTGCGCTCAGTTCTCCTATTGGAGGATACTTCCCTGTAGGGACGGGAAGAAATATGCCTTATTCTATCATATGCAAATAAGCCTGATTTCCTCCAAAAGCCAATACTCCCTTTCTAAGCTATATGAATAATCAATATTATATGTAAGTGTTCTTACCAGCAAAGCTTGTAATAGCAAATACCTGGGAACAACCCAAACACCCAGTATCAGAATAGATGCATAAATTATTATAAATTTACATAATGGGGTACGATATTCATGTGAACATGAATGATAGCCACATGCAATAACATCAGATGACTCTATAATGCTGAGTGTAAAAATAAGTTCAAAGAACACATACAGTATGGTTCCAAGCAAAACAGGATACTGTTTGCAGATACAAATGTATGTACTAAAACTATCAAGAAAGGCAAGGGAACGATAAACCCTAAATCCAGGATAAACCCTCTGAAAGGGGAGCGAAGGGAGCAGGATGCAGAGGAGCTCACTGGGGGCCTTCAAAGTAACAGTAATGTTCTTTATCTTAAATTCCGCAGTGGGTAAATGGATGCTATTGTATTGTGACTCCTTATACTTACCTAAAACTTAATCATTCATATTATCTACTCAGTGGTTAATAAACTTTAAATATGACAAACACAATAACACAAGTAATTAAAGTATCTGAGCACCTAGAAAAATGAAATTATAGGGTTGCTACAAAGTTTTTGGCATGATCAAGAAACATGCATGTGGCAGTGATGTGGGCTCAGAGTACACATCCTCTGTTGAACCTACTGGATTACTGCCTAGCAAATCTCCATAAAAGATTGGGCAACAGAAATAGGACTGTCTAACCACACCACTCTTCCAGGATTCCAGAAGTCAAAGGGAAAGAGACCCCTTCTCAACGTGCCTTCATTCCATGCCATATTAAGAAACAGTCTAAGATACTCTCACTTCTCCAATTGCTCAATAGGCTCCTTCTTAAGATTCCCATCTATTGAGCTCTTTCTATTTCTTCCGGGTTTCTGTTTCATGATTATTCCAAATACTTTGGTTACATCCATTTGTTCATACATTGTTAGAATTCTAGTTTAAGAATAAGTCATTTGGAACAGGTCCTATATTCCCAAGGACAGAAACCAGATTAAACTCCTGGAAAAGAAAAAAATAATCTTACTTGCCATGACATTAATCTATGTGAATTAAATAAACAGGAAAACATCTCTCTCCACGGCTAATGAAAAGAAACGTAAGTTCCAAGTAGTTTACATGATGTTTTTTACTGTAAGAACTTGGAGTCAATACATGAGACTTCTGAGTCTAAGAGAAATTATTTGGTAAGAAATCAGGAGGCAAAAAAACAAAGCTTAAATAGAAATTAGAGGACCTATTATTTGAAATTAAACATTAATGATTAAGAATTTTCATGTCCACTCTGATCAAATATATGACTGCTATTTTTCAAATCAATAATTATTTATTATTTACCTAATAAGGGTAGGAATTATGCTGGATATTGACATACAAATTTTGCAAACACTAATCCCGCCTTCACAGAGAAACAACATGGTGATCTGGAGTTAGCACTACATTTAGAATCCTAAAAACTGCGTGCCTTCCTACTCCCAGATTCACCAATTACTGATTATATAAGCACATCACTTAACATCCATGAGCCCCATGTTCTTCCTCTATAAATGGAGATAATACTTCATACAATTTTTAAATCTATTTTTCATTGAGATATAACATATATTCAGTAAAATGTACATATATCAGGTATACAACTCAATAAATTTTGGTACCATATAACCACCAATAGGACAAGACATAGAACATTTCCCAATATCCCAGAAAGTTTTTCATGGCCCCTGTTAGTAAGTTCAGCTGATAAAGATAACCACTGTTCTGACCCTACTATCATAGATTAGGTTTGCCTGTTCCAGTTTCAGATAAATGGAATCCTATAGTACATACTCCGTGTCTGATTTTTTCCTTTCCAGTATTCCCTGTGAAATTCATCCATGTTCCTACAAATGGGAGTTTATCTTTATCCACAGGTGGGTACTATTCTACTGCATGAATATACAATTTATCTTTCTGTGGATGAACACCTGAGTTGTTTTGCATTTGAGGTTTATTATTAAAGCCTCTATGAACATGGGAATCATGTTCATGGTAAACATAAGCATTCATTTCTGGGGGGTGTGTCCCTGGGAGTAGAATAGCTGGATCACAGGGTCTACGTTAAGAGTAGCTTTAGTGAAGGTAGCCTCCCGTCAGCAACGCATGAGCGTCAGCTGTTCCCTCCCAGCCATCCTGGTGGGCCTGTCTCCCGGTGGTTTTACTTCCCCTTTCCTGAATCACTACGCACGTTAAACACCTTTTCCACAATATGCTCACTGGCCATGTGAATATCTCCTTTTGTAGAGTACCCGTTCCAGTCTTTAGTCCATTTTTTTTAATCAGGTTGTTTGACTTTTTCTTACTGATTTATTGATTGTCGCCCTTTAAAGATTCTGGATACAAGTCCTTAGTCAGATATATACATTGCAAATATCTTCTATCAGTACATGGCTCTCCTCTTTGCTCTCTTAATGGTTGTCTCTTGATGAGAAGAAGTTCACATTTTACAATTCTGATTTACCAGTCTTCTATCTTTAATGCTTTTTGTCCAGTTTAATAAACCTTTGCTACCCCAAGATCATGATGATATCCCTTCCATATTTTCTTCTGAAAGTTTTATTTTATTATTTTTACATTTTAGGTCATGATATATTTCAAATTAACTTGTCTATATGGTGTGAGGTGAAGGGCCAAGATTTTCCTCCCCACATGGATATTCAATTAAGACAGAAGCATTTACTGGTAAGACCCACTTTTCCCCACTGAATTGCTTGGTGCCTCTTCATAAATCAAGTGACTCCACAGAATTCAATCTTTAATAATAAGTTCCAGTTCTAAAAAGAACTTTAGAAATTTTAGTTATTTGCTATCAGAAAATTATAAACAAGTATTTTAGTATGATATATTCCAGAATCTGTTAAAAATATTTTTTTAACAAATACCGAACTCTAAATGAATGCAAGACACTGTGCTACATAATATAAAAGGCCTTTTGTATATTATGTTAAGTCTTTCCTCATTATCTAACAAGAAAATCAATCACATTCAAAAATACATCGAGTACTAGAAGCCATGGTGGTACGAGTTGTTTTGTATCCTCAAGGGTGCTTTTTGTGCAGAAAATACTTCTTCAAAGGTTTACTTTGATATTTTTAAATATTCAACTTATTAAAGTTAAAAATACAAAAATTCAGTTAGTCCTTAAAGCTTTTAGATTCGCTTACAAATCTTTTTCTATGTTCAAGACTAGCAGATTTTAGAAGTCACTTTCAAGAGGCTTTTGAAGAATGCCTGATGCCATCTACCAACCTGACTAATTAAATGCCACTAAAATTTTTAACCTACATTTATAAATGTAACATTTTATTTCCTTAGTTCTTCAACTGTCTTACTTAACAAAGCATAACTTACATATAAAAACTTTCATAAACTTGGTAAATTAAACTTATAAATGAGGTAAGCCTAAATTTCTTCTAAATGTTCCCCAAAGTACTTAACATAAATTTATATGTAAAACCACAGCTCCAAATTATTCCATAATACATTTTAAATTGGAATTGCATGCTTATCACCCTCATCAGCTATATTTTCTTAAATTATAAATACATAAAAATAATAAACAAATATGTACATATCCATTAACAAAAAATAGTATTATTATAGTTTTGATTCTCTTAGACATTTCCAATCTTAATTCTCAAATGTCCCTGGAGCTGAAAGATGCTTACCCACAGCAGAACATAAGCATCACCCAAGTTAACCAAGGTAACATTTAACCAGAAATTTCAGCTGGTATGAGATGTGGAGCTGCTAACATACTTCTCACACCAAATAGTATACAATCCCCTTCAATTTCATGGGGGCTGCCTTCAGCATTTTGATGCTACCCACAGCCAGCTATTTCAGCAAGGACAGCGACTGGATTCTTGTCAGAGATTCTGATGGGACATACTAAGCCTTATTTAAAGTTGCTAAGCCAATCACTCTATCACTTCTAAGGTGTGGGAAAGGGGATGACAACATCACTAATTCTTTGGCGCAGTGGTAGAACTCCACCACTTCAGGCAGGTAAGTTATTTGACTGTACCTTGCTCTTCTTTGGTTCTAAAGATAGGCCCTTGCCTTTTCCATTTTATCTCTAAAGAGTCTGAACTTGAAAAACAAAATATTA
Organism: Camelus dromedarius; assembly: GCF_036321535.1. Taxonomy (NCBI): domain Eukaryota; kingdom Metazoa; phylum Chordata; class Mammalia; order Artiodactyla; family Camelidae; genus Camelus; species Camelus dromedarius. The sequence continues at coordinate 65,223,788 of NC_087448.1, read as the reverse complement.
ATTTATCTTCTGTATAACTCTAAAAACCTTAAAACTAGATGGACAATGGCATTCTTTCAGATTATAAGGACTACATAACTTTTACAGATTATATTAAAATATTATCAGTTGAACTTTAAATATCTCATGGTTCTTTGTCTAGCTTATAGTCAAGTGCTGAGATTATTCTACTGATTTTCAAAACATAGGGAGACAAAAAACATATGCATTCAAGAAGCTTATAATTTAGCTAAAAATATACACATATTTTATGAATTATACTGGACACCTCTTTCTATCCACACATAAATACTGTAACGAGAGCCTTGCTGAAAAAGAGTTCCCTACTAAACTGTAAACAAGAGTCCTCAAAAATAACAAACTGGCAGATAAGACCCTTAAGAACTTTGATAAATATATAAATAAAGTTTATCTCTAATGCATTAAAGATTCTATCTTTCAGTTATCTTTTCTGTAACATCAAGAAAAAACAAATAGGAATTCTTGATAAGATGTAACAAATATTCTGTTATATACATAGGTGATCTTACCAGAAGATAAAAAAGGAAAGGTCGAAAAAATAAATAAAAGAATATAGCTCATGACATGGCAGTCCTTTAGGGTTTCTGGGTCTCAAACATCGAAGGGCTTGAGATTTAAAAAGCACACAGTGAGGCCTGAGACAAGGCCTGAGGCCCACACACATCAAAGAAGATGAACTGAGACTAGTACATAAAGCCATGATGCTCAAAGGGCAGAATTTAAACATGCACATGGAAGGAACAAGACATCTGTCTATCTGGGCCCATGTTCTATATTTGTGGATGAGGTACAAGTCTCCCCTAGAAACAGTAACCAAGGGCCTGCTCTCATGTGACTCGGGATTTAGTTGAATACTCCCTTAAGCAAAGAAATGTACCTAAAAGTGGTCCAGGCAGGTGACATCACTTAAGCACCTGGCTAAAGCCAACAGAGACCCTCTCAGGAGTGATATCCCTCTAAACAAGCCACACATTACAATGACGCAAACCTTGAAGGGGCATTCTCAACTTCACCACAAACAAGAGCCCTCAGAAATAACAAAGAAAGATACGGCTCCAAATAACTTCCAATAATAGAACAATCAGTTATAGATGATAAAATGAATGTTTAAAATGGTTAAAAGCATAAAAAAGAATAATTTGAAACAAAAGAAACACAAATCTTAAGTAGTGTTAAATAAAAATAAATCCACACTGAAATCATTTATAGTGAAACTATTTAACACCAAGACAAAAAACAAAATCATAAAAACAATGAGAGAGAAAAGAGAAGTTATATACAAACAACAGATTGCTAATGCAATGTACTACCATCATTAATGTCATCTTCAAAGCCCAGACACCGCGAGCCTGGATACGTTGAGCTGAACTGAATACAGAAAAAGCAGGATGAGGACCAGGGAACAAGAGGAGGAGGTAAGAGAAGGAGAAGAGGCCAGTCAGGGAAGGAAAAAAAAAAAAAAGAGGCAGAAAAACAGAACAGTGTAGTGTTATAGAAGCCGTAGTAGTAAGAGGAGCATTCCAGAGAAGAAAGATGGTAAACATTATCAAATGTTGTAAAAGTTAAACCCAGTAACTCTTAAGAATTAGGCGTTGCATTGTAAATTAGGAAGCTATCTTCAAGAATTCAGCCCTAATGCTGCAATGAATGGAGATCTGGGATTTCTACTTATTAAGGAAAAAGACGCAGTGAAAGGCAACAGAGGCAGATGACAGTGGTAAGTTGGCAAGGCAAAGATTTCTTTCAATAAACATGTAAAAGTAATGTGTTATGACTTCATTCTGACTCACCACTATCTTGTTCCCATTCCTCAGTCTACCTCTAATGAAATAAAATGTCTATCTTTCAGTTATCTTTTCTGTAATATTAAAAAAAAAGATAGAAATACCAAGTTTTTAGGTAATTTATTGCAATAAATACCTAGAATTTCAAAATAAAGATTTCAAATGAGTGACTACTGAGTTCTACAAAATAAGACAAATGCTCCCTTACATCCAAGAGATAAAATAGCCAAATGGAATGGATCTCCCACTCCCGGGACACTTCAGATGAGAACTCAGACCCTGGAAAACAACCGCACGCCTGCCCTCACTCATGATCTTGTGTGCTTTTCTTCCCTCACCGAGATCATCAGGAGAGAACTCCCACAGGGCTCACCGTCACGTCTACCCACTTCTCTAATCCACACCCTTGATAACTCCTGCCTGCCGCCCAGCTACTCCGAGTCAGCTGTCCTGCACGATCCACACCCCCACCCGCCCCTCTCCCTGTCTGCTCAGGGATGCAGCTCCTGTAATTGTCCGCTGTCTCCCGTGCACCATCAATCTCCCCTGTTCCGTGTAGCATTCTCATCGGCATACAAATGTCCTGTTATTCCTTTTCTCTCTAAAACAACAAATTTTGATTTCACATCTTCCGCAACTACCACTCAATTTCTATGCTCTTCTTTATAGCAAGACTCGTTCAAAGAATTGTTGCATTCATTGTTTTCAATTTCTCTCTTCCCATTCTCTGAACCTACTCCATTATTCTCCACATTCACCAAAACCGCTGATCATGGTCACCAGTGAGCTCCATGTTGCTTAATCTAGCCTAATTCTCAACCCTTATCTTACCTGACCTACATGCAGTATTTGAGAAAGTTGCTTAGAATCTTTAAACCTCAATTTCTTCTAAAAATAGGGGTGATGAATAATAGTACCTATTTTAGAGGGTGGTTGTGAAGATTAAGAAATAAACCACGTGGAGAGTTTATTACCATAGTACCTAACTCACAGTTAAAAACTCAATAAATGCCAGTTATGTGGCTCATCAGTGCTGCTACCTACAGTCTACCCACAGTCTGAAAATAGAGTCCATCCTATACTCCAGACACAGAATTTTGGAAGAGAATGACTCCAGAATGCTTAGAAGTGAGTATAATCTCAACCTGCCAATCATATTAGGCAATAACATATTCCACCATATAAAGAAGGATCTTAAACAGCAAAAGAGAATGTGACAATGAATGTATGTATGTTCGTGTATAACTGAAAAATTGTGCTCTACACTGGAATTTGACACAACATTGTAAAATGACTATAACTCAATAAAAAAATGTTTAAAAAAAAAAGAAGGATCTTAAAATTTCCTTCTTAACATTCCTTACTTGCTGATGATTCCTAAGTAATACTACAGATCCTAATCTCTCTTAAACTCTGGTTCTTATTTCCATTTCCTATTCAACAGCTTGGTCTGGATATTTAATTATCTGCTTCAAATTTTCTCTCATTCTCTGCATCTCAGTAATGGCTCACACCCACTTCACAGGACTGCAGGCTGAGGAAGGCGGGGACTGTGTTTGTTTCTGGGTCCCACATTCCCCGCACAGTGCTGGCACCGCACACAGCACTCTGGCATGCAGCAGGTGCCAGCATCCGAGCCGAAGCTGTCCACAATGTCTGGGTTATTTTCTCTTACTGGTTTCTTGAGGCCAATGTCTGTGGAGGTTTTACTATTATTATTACCTTTATACTTTCCACAGGGCCAAAGATAGATTCTAGCATATGATGAATGTTCCTTAAATATATGCTGGATAGATCAATAGTAGTGTTTTTCTTCCCAAGACTTCAAAACAATTTTACAAAACAATCTTGTCATGATATACATCTCACAGGGGGGAAAAAGAGGCAGAGCGATGTGAACTTTGTTGGAGGATCCTTCTATCGGCGGTGGAACTGATACAAAAACTTGCTCTCCTACCTCCCGATCCCAGGAAAATCTCCCAGAGCTTGGGTGAAAGGAACAAATACCTGTAAGGTTCAGGTGGCAGTTTACTCTCTGAGGGTACCTGACCTCGGCCTTAACTGATCTTGTTCCAGTGCAAACTGGGATTTAAAATGCTAGCAGTTACTTAACCTATTAGGGTACCCGAAGAAAACATAAAGCAACAACAACTTTAATACTAAGTCAGTAAGAATTTCTGAAGAAGTGCTGAAATTTGACAGAATAGTACAAATTTGATGGAAACCGCTCTCCCCATCTGTATGTATACGGAAACAGATGATTTCCCTCAGTTCTGGGTGAAATAACTATCAGAGGTCTGGCTCACCAGCACGGAGTAAGACAAACGATTGTCTCCAGGCTTGTGTATCTACTGCTAGCGCCATCTCTCCCAAAAGACGTAATTTCAAAAGACATAATACGTTTACATGTTAAGTTGAATAAAGAATAGTTTGTTGAATATACGCTATGTCAAATACTGCTCCAATGCAGAAAATCTTAGTTTCATGGCCTCAGGTCTCACTGGGAGAGATCATTTTAAAATGGCCTCATTAAAGAGAATGTACTTAATAAACTTATATGGAAAATATTATAAGATAATTTAATTAATACAAGATACCTTCAACTTAGGACACCAAGAATGATCTGAGGCTTCATCTCTTTGGAGTTTAATTCTAGTATTGCCAGTACCTCCCAAAATCCTACGTCTGTAGCTCAATTTCCTCACATTTAAGGCAATAAATCTAATTCATTTTAAAAGATTGTTTTGATTTATCCAAGCAGCTGCTGGTGATTTAAAACAGGATCATGATTAAACTCAGAGGACACATGACATACAAGGTACAACTTCAAAGAATGTGGCAAAGCACGCTGGAAAGCACAGAGTGAGACTCCCCGGGTGTGCAGGCGTGGAGGGGAAGCTGTGTGCTGTAAGTCTCTGAAGCGACGACAGACCCACGAGCAGGGCTACCAAATCCATACCTAACGACACACAGGATGCATCCCCAAAACACTTTGTACAAGAACAAGGTAAATTACACTTTCCTATTGACCTACCCTGTAATTTCAGTGTGGTATTCCCATAGAGAAAATTTTTAAATTACATTATTTCATTAAGCATTTTCAGCTTCTTTATTCTTCTACCACCTCCAGTAAGAATTTAATCAAGTGGATAACAGAACTGTATCAGGACATATATGACAGAACGTATCAGGATATATAGGTGTACATCAAAACAGACCCACAGAGACACCACCAGGTGTGTGTAGGAAAGTAACAGCAGAGTGAATATAAAGAAGACTCCTGAAGCTGAGGAGATCTGGGTTCAAATCCTGGCTCTGCCACTTTCTTGTTCAGATGACTTTGGGAACATAACAAACTTCATAAGCTTCAATTTCCTCAGCAGTAAACGGGGTGCAGAGTAAAAAATTAGCAATAATATGGGTACACAATAACAGTAGCTACTTCACAGGATCATTGGAGGCTTAAATAAGAAAACATAAAGTGACCAATATTAGTTATCGTCCTTTTCCTGAAAATGGTCACCTACTTCATGAGACCTGGACATTTTAAAAACCACATCCTCTCTGCCAGAGTTACTCAAAATGTCTCAGAAAACTAATGATTTTCGCAGAATGTGCAGGAAGGAAATAAGATTCCTTGAGGAATTTTATGAATGAAGTGATCATTTTTTAATTGTCAGTCTCTTACTATTTATCTGAAAGAACACCACAGTACTTTATTTCGGAGTTGACAATTCATTTTACTTACTTATTACACACCAGTTACTATCTTAATCATTAAGTTCTTTTAATTAATTCCATGAGGTAGGCATCCCCATACATACCCCTTACAGGTAGTGCAGCTAATCTTTAGAAGTTAAATAACCCACACAAGGTCATAAAGCAAGGAGGTGACAGAAGCAGAACTCAAATCCAGATCTCACAGCCTCAAGTCAAGTGTCTTCCATTAAACCAAGAATATCTAAGGACTATATTCACTATTCACTTTCTCTAGGTGAAAATTTGATTGTTTGTTTTATATGACCTGTAGAAGAAACAAAACTGTAAAAGGAGAGAAATATTACATAACTCTAATCTCCTGTAACTTTTAACCCTAAACTTACAACCTTAATATTTGCTTATTCTGTTAGCTCACGCCCACACACTGTGCCGCAAACCTGTGTCAAGTTTACCTCATTAACGTCTGCTGAACATATGTATCACTATGGTGTTAGTACTGGGTGAAGTGTCTGTGAATCTGCTTATGTAAAGATTTTATTCATGAAGTTTAAAACTACTAACCCTGTGGTACTACCCACGGTACCAGACAGAACGCCTTCTCTGGCAACACCTGTGGAGCTGCTGGGTGTTTCCACCGCTGTTTATAATACACATGGGAATGGGAATCTTCTTCCCCAGGCAACATACAGCCTCAGATTTGCTTTTATGAAGGATTTCTGATCCACAGAGAAAAATACAAACAATGGCTACATACAAGGGGAACTTTTTTTAACTTAGTACGAAGGAAGGAGGGTAGGAGAAACATTCTGGCCCGTTCATCTTTCACCTTCATCAAAAGAAAGGATGAAAGCACAAGCACAAACACAAATCAGTCCTGTGTTACGGGTATGGGCAGTTAAGGGAGGCCGAAGGAAAAGAAATCATTGGGCTGGTGTTTCTCTACGGGGAGAAGTTTTCAGGTAAGTGTTCGTCAATGGGAAAGATGCCAGCCACACTTTTTATTCAGTCTGAGCCATGAACATTAGCATTATTATCTACGTCTGCTTTTTGAAATACATCATGAGGCTCTAGCAATTAAGAACAGGTACTTCCTACACTGAAAGTTATTCCCAGGAACAGATGGCTTTACAGGCGAAGACTACCAAACATTTAATGAAGAATTAATGCCAGTCCTTCTCAAACTTTTCCAAAAAACTGAAGAAGAGGGAACATTTTCAAATTCAACAACACATGAAAAGGATTCTACACAATGACCAAGTGGGATTTATCCCTGGGATGCCAGGGTGATCTGACATATACAAATCAACACATGTGATACACAGTATGAATAGAATAAAAGGAAACAATCATATGATCATCTCGATAGATATGGAAAAACAAATTACAACATCCTCTCATGATAAAAACCCTCAACAAATTAGACTGCAGAAGGAACATACCTCAACATAATAAAGGCATATGTGACAAAGCCACAGCTAACATTCTACACAACGGTGAAAGCTGAAAGCTCTTCTCTGAGATCAGGAACGAGACAAGGATGCTCACACTCACCACTTCTATTCAGCATAATACTGAAGTCCTTGCCAGGGTGATTAGACAAGACAAATAAATAAAAGGCATCCAACTTGGAAAGGAATAAGCAAAACTTATCATTATTTGCAGATAATACAATCTTAAAGATAGAAAACCCTAGAGACAACCAAAAAAACATTGGAAACTAATCAATGAATTCAGTAAAGTTGCAGGATATAAGACCAACATACAGAAATCAGTTGTGCCTCTACACACTAACAAAATATATATTAAAGAAATAAAATTATCCTAGTCATATTAGCATCAAAAACAATAAAATATTTAGGAATAAAGTCAACCAAGGAAGTGAAAGATTTATACAGTGAAAACTACAAGACTTTAATGAAACTGAAGAAAACACAAATAGAAAGATAGCTCACATTCATGGATCGGAAGATTAATGATGTTAAAACATCCATACCCAAAGCCATCTACAGATTCAACATAATCCCTATCAAAATTCCAATGGCGTTTTTCACAGAACTAGAAAGAATAGTCCTAAAATTTGTATAGAACCACAAAAGACCCCACACAGCCAAAGCAGTCATGAGAAAGAAGAACAAAGCCAGAGACATCACACTTTCTGGTTTCAAACTCTGTTACAAAGCTACAGTAATTAAAACAGTATAGAACTGGCATAAAAATAGACACATAGACCACTGGAGCAGAACAGTGAGCTCATCCATAGTCAGCTGACATTTGACAAGGGAGCCAAGAGCATTCAACAGGGAGAGAAGAATCTCTTCAACAAATCCTGTTGAGGAAACTGGATAACCACAAGCTGAAAATGAAATGGACACCCTATCTTACACCACACACAAAAATGAACTCAAAATGGATTAAAAAGACTTAAATGTAAGGCCTGATACTATAAAACCCTAGAAGAAAACAAAAGGAAGCTCCTCAATATTGCTCTTGGCAATGATTTTTTTAGATATGCCACCAAAAGCACAAGCAGCAAATGCAAAAATCAGTAAGTGGGACGACATCAAACTAAAAAGCTTCTGCACAGCAAAGAAACAATAAAAAAAATTAAAGGGCAAATTACCAAATGGAGAAAATATTTGCAAACCATTTATCAGATAAGGGGTTAATATCCAAAATGTTAAATAAATATATATATATATATATATATATATATATATATATATATAAATAACTCATAGAATTCAGTAATGACAATAAAAATTCAATTGAAAAATGAGGAGAGGAATCAAATATACTGTTTTCCCAAGAAGACATCCAGATGACCAGGTACATGAAAAGATGCTCAACATTACTAATCATCAGGGAAATGTGAATCATAACCACAATGAGATATCATCTCACACTTGTTAGGATGATCATTACCAAGAAGTCAAGAGATAAGGGTTGGCAAGAATGTGGGAACCCTTGGGCACTGTTGATGGGAATGAAAATTGGTTCAGCCACTATGAAAAACAGTATGAAGATCCATCAAAAAATTAAAAATAGACCTACCTACCAGACAATCGAGCAATTCCACTCCTGGGCATATACCCAAAAGAAATAAAAACAGGATACTGAAGAGATATATGCACTGCCATGTTCACTGCAGCTTTATTCACACAATAGCCAAGATATGGAAACAACATAAGTGTCCACCAACAGATGAATGGTTAAAGACAATGTGGTACATCTATACTGCAATGGAGTATTACTCAGCCCTGAGAAAGAAGGAAATCTTGCCACTTGCAACATGGATGGACCTTGAGGGCATTATGCTAAGTGAGTTAAGTCAGGTAAAGAAAGACAAATATTGTATGGTATCTCTTATATGTAGAATCCAAAAAAGCCAAACTTCTAAAAACAGAGAGTAGAATGGTGGTTACCAGGGGCTGGGAGATGGGGGTGGGGGTGGGCAGTTGGGAAGATGTTTCTTAAGGGTACAAACTTGTAACCAGTACTTAAGTAAGTCCTAGAAATCTAATGCATAGTGTAGTAATTAAACCCAACAATACTGTACCATATACTTCAAAGTTGCTAAGAGACTAGCTCTTAATTCTCACCAGAAAAAAAGAAATGGTAATTATGTTATGTGACAGAGTTGTTAGTGAATGCTACTGCGATGATCATGTCACAATATGTAAATATATCAAATCAGTGTTGTACACCTTAAGCTTACAAAATGTTACATGTCAATTATAGCTAAATCAAAATAAAGTTAGTGTCAGCTTTTAGCTTTAAACCAGAAATATATTTCTGAATCAATGACTTTCAGAAAAAAACGAGGTATTCTATTATACATACATACATACATACAATTTTCAAGTTTGATACATCAAAATGCCATTATTTTCTCAGTATTTACTTTGGAACTTCCATGGTAATAATCCTATGACTCTTGAAACAGTGCTTTTTGAGGGGTAACAGTGACCTTAATCCAAAACACCTGAAGGTGGTTACATCTGAGGAAAGCACTATATTGCTGTAGACCTTAGAAAAGAATTATCATCTAGTGTTTTTATAATGGGAATCGTACAATCATGTCTAACTCAGTGGAAAAAATCCTGAAGGAATAAATTACCTATTTTTCACAGTTCTTTACGTGCTTTTAGGAAATTTTAAGAGATCAACAAGTTACACATAATCACAACTACTAATCAAAGGGAAACATTTTCTATGATGCAACACTCTGGCCACAATACCACTTCACAGAAGAGTGAACTGAAAGCAAGAAAGACCCAAACTCAGCTCCTGGTCTAGCCTGTCTTACAGGCTGAGGTCTCCCAGGCCTCAGTTTCCTTACTTACGGAATTAATGGAATTATTTATTCGGTGTTGGCTGAATACCTACTATGTGCCAAACTCTCTGCTAACACTGAACATTTGCTATTTGTTACTTGTTTTAAGCAAATAAATTTAAGGTCTGGGCCCTTGCAAATTTCCTCATCTTGTCAAGAGACAAAGAAATACAACATAACTACTATAAACAGACTGTTACGCCTGCGCAAACTGGAGAAGAGCCTTCCGAGCTGACACTTGAAGAATGGCTATGAGTTGCTCAGATGGGGATTGTGGGAATTCCCTGAAGAAAGAACAGACTGTGCAAAGACATGAAGACAGGAAAGAACAAGAGAGAGGTTCAAAGTCCATAATGCACAGGCTGAGCATCAAGGAGATAAATTCAGAGCCTTATATTCCACACTAGGGACTTTGCCCTTTAACCTTTAAGGAAAGGTGAGGTTCCTTCTATACTAAGATTCTGAAAACTTGCTGTAGGCCCAACTAGATGAATCCAATTTGTCCACCATTTCATCCAAAGTTGTTAGTCTTTTAAATAAAATAAGTTTGGATGCTGACATTATAAAATCTAACAGACCTCACTTAACCGGTACATTTTATGACTAGCAGTAGATTTCTACTGTTAAGATTACAGCAGTAAAACATTCTAAAGGCAAGATATATGACAACTGATATCCTTCTGTTATCAAATACAAACTCTGTAAACATACACATGTGAAAATTATAAACAGGTATTAAATTTACATGCCCCCTCAAATAGGTTTTTATACTTTGTTCATATAAAGCTTTACTCTCTTCACTCTCAATATCAATTAACCATAAAGTACCTAAAGAGAACATAAAGTTCCATTTACCTGTGTTCTGCAGGTACAGGGGGTGGCCAGACAGCAGGATCTCTAAATGGTTCATCTTGACAGGACACAGGGAAATCTGGGGGTCTGTCGATTTTAAAACTTTCCAAAGTGCTGACAATACTTTTAACTTGCTCATATTCTTCCAATAATTCCTGTCGAACCTTAAAAAAATAGCCTTTATACTACAAACCATATAAATTGCAGATAACAAACTGCTATAAAATGCCAGTTTCCTTAATGTCATTCAAAGTACGCAAAATAAGTCATTAAAGCATAATCAAAAGACAAAGAACTATTTAATACAGATAGGAGGGCAAGGATTAGTTTGAAAAAAGACATAATTATATATCTTTTCTTAGGGCAAAGAGTTATATATCATTCATAATGAAACTCTTTCTGCCAAAGAATGTGATAAACATTAATACAATTTAAAACTAGCAACTAAGTTAGTACCAAACAGGTTAACCATTCCCAGAAATCTATGTTACACTAAATCCTTTTACTATATTTGTAAATAGCTTCCTCAAAAATTGCCAGCCAAAATTTTCATCAGCATTTCCTATGCCTAATATCACAAAATATGAAATGCCTGTGATGAGCATTTGAAAGCCCGACATGGTACAATACCAAGAGCTGCCCACTTCTAATTTAATTTAAATTCTTCTTCACCTGAAATCTAAATACTTTTGACCTTGTTTAAAATCTTTCAAGGCCTGGGTAAAGTTTATTTTGAGTTCAAAGGTACGATTTTCCCCATATTTAAAAAACTTCACTGAACACCAACTATGTGGAAATCTTTGTGTTTTCAAACTTTGAGCCTGAACTAATTTTCTAAAGCAGATAGATTGAAAATTGCATTTAAAAATTAGTTTTCACAATTCTATTTTTTTAACCAAGAAGCACACTTTACTATAAAGCTGAGCATAAGAAACTTTCCCTTAACTTTATCTTGAATAACACGTGGAAAGGAACAAATAAAGGAGTCGTAGAACCAAAGAAAAATCTAAGTAAAATTCAACTGCTAGTGTATGCAATTATACGCTACACTTGGAGAAATGAAACTTCAGAATGTAACAGAAAGAAACATAGTAGAAGTATCTGAATAGAAATGGTCACTATTTAACACAATTAAGAACATGTCAAAAATATTTCCATGTTAGATTAATAAACCACTCTTGCCTGTGGCTAATATGCAGGATAAAAGAACACAACTGAAAATCTCAAGTACATTGTTCTCACTCAGTTTGGTAATGCTCAAATTGGACAGTAAGTCAAATCTACCCTCAAAACTTAGTAAAACATCAATTTCGGACTCGTGGAAAACTTAGAGGAAACACTTGAAAGGCATTGGCACATAAAATGGAAACTTCAAAGAAATGCTTGACTTTGTACTTTTAATTTTAAAAGGATTTTAAGTTTCAAGACTAAGTGGGGAAATTATAATTCAAGTTTTTATTAGCTGTATGTAATTAAGTTGTATATTCAAGAGACACAGCAAACATACTAGTGGTTTTTTATTAGATTACTGATTCCTTTGTATCTGTAAGGAGTCTTTCAAAAGAAGAGGAAACTTTCTTAAAGGAAAAGTTTTACAAAATGGGTCAAAGCTACATGTAAAAATGAAAGGGGAAAGGGCAAGTGGAAATACCTTATTTCAAAAATTTATAATTACACACAACTGGTCAACTGATGAGGAAAGCAATTAAAAGGAGATTCAATTTGAATTAAATATCTTTGAAATATGTCTCATAAAATACAGTATCAAAAATACAGAAAATATTAACTGGGAAAGACAGAAAATTACTGAGTGCATTTTAAATATATTTCAGTATTCAGATAAATAAGAACTATTTACAAACTCAAACTGATTTTCCAACTCTAATCTGTCAAGTGTAACAGACTACTGCCTTCATTCACTGAGTACTTAAACACGGCCTTACCTGCTGCCATTTGCCTTTGACAGCTGGGTCTCTGACGGACTGGCAGTGTCTCTGAATCTGCTGTATCACCCCCTGGTAATATACCATCGATGAGTCATAATTTCCAAGAAGTGCGTATTCTCTTCCTTTCTTTGCGTTGTCACAAATTTCAGCCAAATTCATCTTTCAGAGACCTAAACATAAAATATAATGACTTTTTATTAAGTTTCCAGTACTGACTTTAAAGTATTTCTTATTATGCTTTAAAATACCTGCTTAAAACTACTTTGAAAGTCAAAATTCCTTGAGATTATCTGAATGAGTCTTATAACAGTGAACAAAATTTCTAATTTTGGAAATACAAAGGAGATCACAAAAGAACACCTGGGGTGGGGATATAGCTCAGTGGTAGAGCGCATGCTTAGCGTTCATGAGGTCCTGGGTTCCATCCCAAGTACATCCACTTAAAAGAAAGAAAGAAAGAAAGAACAAACAAACGCCTAAGGAGACAATAAGGAGAGAAGTTACACAGCCCTGAACTATCAATTTACGTTACAGTTACATAAACTGGACACTAGTTCTCCGTGCTCATTTATAATTACCACAAGCTGCAATAATGGTAAAGAGAAACTTGCTTTATTTTACTCAATTTATTCTTGACAATGTAAAAATCAATGAATATCTCATAATTTCCACTGATACCAATTAAAACTACGGAAATTATTTCTCACTAAAACTTTTTGGCCCCAAGAACAAAAAGTTATACTTAAGAAACACATTTTTTAAAAAGAGCCTATAGTTGTTCATGCATCATTTCCATGCATTTAACTGTTCCATACAACTCAAATCTAAGCGAGAACCTGTGAACTAGACGACCTGAGCCCTTTCTGTGCCTCATAGTGTAATCTTCCATGATCCCGTCATCCTCTATAGCTTTTCATCTGTGTAAATACCTAGCCCTAACCCTTCCCCTTCCACAAGATGCCAGGGAGAATATCACCTGAATACCTGGTTTCCACCAAAGCCCTCCAGCCCAGTAACTCTGGCTTTTCTTCCAGGCTTCTCAAAAGTCTCCCAGAATCATCCAAGGCTTCTAAGCAAAGATATTCTCCAACGAAAACTACAAAGAGTAGGAAGTCCAGAGGTACAGAAGAATGACATCATGGGAGAGATTGGATTCCAAATTGACCTACTCTTATTTCCTGGAACAATAAATCAATGAATACACTTAGCAGAGAAAATCAAAATGTTCCTCCATGCCTTCCTGGGGGAATTAAATTTTGGTAGTGTGGCTCTTCCTTTCTACCTCTTTCTAAAGGGGCTCAAAAACTTCCTCAAAATTAACCACATCTGTTCTAGGCATTCCAGCTGACTCCAGTACACTCTAGAAAATAAAATAGTTTCTTTTATGTGTTTTGGCGTATTATTTGCCCCTTTTCCCAGCACAGGTTCCTTGAAGGCATCATCTACTTGAGACTCATACTGCAGCAAACAGTACACTACTTCTAGGCAATAAGAAATTTCAACATTCAGCAGAGATACCCACAGAATATAGGACAAGCATAGAAAGTCTCTTCCTCAAATTAGAACAATTCTTCAGATTAGTCATTATGAGATAAAAGCATTAATTCTACTATGTGCAGGTACACAAATATGAAGAATAAAACTACCCTAATGTAAAGCAGGGGTCAGCAAACTGTTTCTGCAAAGGGCCAGAGTAAGTATTTCAGGCTTTGAGGGGCAAGAGGTAAAGCTGAGGATACTATGTAAGCACTTGTATGATGAGACAAAAATTTCTACAACTCTTACTGTTGGAATTCAAAATATTATAGCAACAATAGTTGAGTTCTTTTTGCAAAACAGGTCTACTAACAAGAATGGAACTCTTTGGCAGGGGGTGGACGGGGAATAGCTCAGTGGCAGAGTGGGTGCTTAGAGTGCACAAGGTCCTCAGTTCAATCCCCAGTGCCTTCATTAAAAATAAATAAATAAACCTAATTACCCCGCCCCACAAAAAAAAAGGAACTCTCTGGGAGGATAATATTTCATTTAGTTGGGATTCAAAGTTAGTGCTCTCTATCATCAAAATCAGTTGCAAATGTTTATGTGTTAATACTGCTTTTTTAATAAGATTTTATGTACTTCATGTTTAAAAGTCTTTTTACCCAGATAGGTACTGTCACATACAGATATAAAATCACAAGCATGTGATTTCAGTTCAGTATATGCATTGTCTGGAAGGCATTTAAAGATTTTATTCTTCTCTTGACACATCTTTCAGCATGCCATTTACAGTGCGTATTGATCACTTCCAATTGAAGTTTAGGTGAAAGTAGCTCAATTATGCAGTTAAATAGGTTTTGTAAAATAGAAATTTCTTTTGCGCTTGCATCAAAGTCTGAAAAATGTCCCTGAAAATGTAATTTGAGCTCAGGAAATATACTGAAAATCTGGGTGGGAATGGCGACCTCACTTCTTTGCTTTAACTTTTGACAGCATGGAATATAAAATAGCTTGATATGACTTGCGATTCAAGTATTAGTTGGCATCGAAATAACTTTTATTTTTGCACATATGCACTGTTTTGCCCTGTTACTTTCAGTGGAATTCATTAAGAAACATTATCAAGTCTGCAGCGAAACTGATTTCCAAAGCCATTCAGTGTTCAATAGCAGTGGATGAGAGCAGTTCCTCTCCTTCAGAAAAATTTCAAATCAGCCCTTGGCTCAAAAGATTGCAATATAACTTGACCACTACAAGTCACTGAACTGCTGTGTGGTAGGGGCAAGCCAGGATATTCAGCTTCCACTTCTGACAAAACTTCATAGAAGTGACAATGGTAAGTCCTCAAGAGCAACACTTTTGAGTCTTAAGACATTAATGGTTCCTTATCACATGATAGATTCAAATATTCTCTGCAAAATACCTGCTGAAAAATAAAAGTGAATAACCATCGACGTTAACCACCCTACTTCCTCATAGCTTTGTAAATTTGTTCACCTAAGCCTTTTTTCTGTCCTACACATATTTTTACCACCATCAGTTTTAACGTCTTAGTTATACATTATCTATCTTATCAAGTTATACAGAATTAATGTTTTCTCAACTTTTCACAAATATTCCTGTCTGTAATTATTCCATGAACACTATTCGTTAAACATAATTCTTAAGTAACTTCAAATTCAGCATCAACTTCTCAAATAAACAACTGAGTCACTTTGGTAACATCTGTTAATTCATCAAGAGCCAAAAAAACCATTCAAAATCATTTGCCCTATTTTTTTAATTGATTACTGACGTCCTCAACACTTTCAGCAACTGTTCTCACCAAAAGGCTAATAGTCTTAAACAAGTTTGTTTTCTCCAGACACATTTCTTTGGCTGCTACAATCAAACAAGATTAGTTAAGTCACAATCAGTAAATGACTTCCTTGTTTGGCCAGCAAATGAGACATTCAGAAACTTATTCTGGGTGCAGTCTGAGTTTCGTTTTTTAATTTTCTGAAGAAATTCTGCTTCAACAGATATTCCTTTTCAAGTTTTCTAACCACTGCTTTCCTGTGACTTGGGACTAGCATGATGAGTGATTAGTCTGGGGACGTCAGTGTAAACTGCATTTCTTTAGCACAGCTATAGTGTCATTGCACAGCAATCACAACGCGCTGTCATTCAGCTCTAGTTCGATACTCCACATTCTTCTGTGCTTTAAAAGTATATGTCAAGTCCATTTTTCTCATCGTGTTTTGACATGAAGAAAACGCACCGATGATAAAGTAACATGTCGCAGTGCAGTGATACATTGGCATGGGAAACCCTGTGACTACAGTGCGCACCGAGCAGCAACGCAAAGCCACGAGAACGCCACACAGTCCCCGCGGCAGCCACCAGCTCAGCCCCGCCAGCGCAGGGGCAGCCACGGACCACACGTGAACCAGTGAGTGTGGCTGTGTTGCAATAAAACTTTATTTCCAGACAATAGTATCTGAATTTCATTTATTTTCATATGTCATAAAACATTATTCTTCTTTTGACTTCTTTAACCTTTAAAAAAAAATGCAAAAACCATTCTTAGTTCATGGACCATTCAAAACAAGCAGCAGGCTGGATTTGGCCCCCAGAAGGCAGTTTGTCAACTCGTGCTTTCAGCTTCTATCTCAAGATTCTAGGGAAATAAAAGCACATGTATCCCAAAAGAAGTACAAGGAAGAACACAATAAAGTTAAGAGCAGAAATCAATAAAATAGAAACAGGAAAAAAAAAAAAAAAAGAAATTTCAATGTAGCCAAAAGCTGGTTCTTTGGAAAGCTCATTAAAAACAAATAAACCTCTAGTAACACTGACCAAGAAAGGGAGAGAGAAAACACAAATAACCAAAATTAGAAATGAAGGAGAGTAAGCCACAGAGGGAAAAAAATACCGTATGATATCACTTATATTTGGAATCTAAAAAAAAAAAAAAAGACAAATTAACTTATTTACAAAACAGAAACAGATTCACAGACATAGAAAACAAACTTATGGTTACCAGGGAGGGAAGGGAGTGGGAAGGGATAAATTTTGGGAGTTCGAGATTTGCAGACACTAACTACTAAATATAAAATAGATAAACAAGTTTATACTGTACAGCACAGGGAACTATATTCAATATCTTGTAGTAATCTATAATGAAAAACAATATGGAAACAAATATATGTATGTAAATGTATGACTGAATTATTATGCTGTACACCAGAAATTGACAGAACATTGTAAACCAACTATACCTTGATTAAAAAAAAAAAAGAAGAAAAAAGAAATGAAGGAGAGGCTATCACTACAAACTTTACAGATATTAAAAGGCAAAAAAGGCTTAATGAAATGGACAAATTCTAGTTACAACATACCAAAGCTCTCTCTCAAGAAGAAACAGAGTAATTAATTTGAATAGTCTTACATCATTAGATGCAAATTATGGCATCTTGAAGTATGTTTTAATAGCAATAAATCAAACTACCATGTGGGTACTCGTCACCAAAATAGTTAACTCTGAAAGTCATAATACCTCCCATCTCTTTATGTTGGGTTATATTCTCAAGGACTGTTTCTTGCCATGAATAACAGAGAATATGATTTAATCACATACCCAGAGATAAGAGAATCCCTGTAGCACTGAAGCCTTCTCATTTGTTTCCTCACCTGAGCTCACTTTGCAAATACTTGAGAAGCAGAAAATTGTCTTTGCAACATGAAAGAATCTAGATAGATAATTCTAAGAGCTTAAATGTTTCTCCGAAGTAACCATTACAATAATTTCTGCCCATGTACTAAATTCCACTGGCATCTTTAAAACATTAAAAAAGATAGAAAATGTTTATCATCTGCCATTCTGTCTCAAAATGGCAGCTAAAACTATAAATTTTATCTTAAGTGCATAAATATCCTTTTAGATGAAAATAATAGTAAGGCCATTTACTGAGCTTACACCACATCAAGCGATGTGACAAAAATGGCTTTCTAGACATCTAGTGGAGATTAAACAGCTCATCTTGGAAAATTACTCCATTTTTTTCTAACTACTCTCACAATCTATGCCTTACATTTATCTAGCAAATGCCTGTGTACACCTGACTTTTACAAGGCATTCTAAGGCATGCTTTCACTAGGTCTACCATACAGAATTATGGTTATCGAGAAAATAAAATGTTTAATTCTGAGTTAAATATATAATTCTGAGTTCAAATATATAATTCTGAGTTCAAATATATACATATTTTCATTACAAATAGGTGTGCAATTAGTGAAATTATAATATGGATCTGTCCAAAAATGAGAATCAAAGTTAGAGAATCAAAGAATTTTAGAGCTACTGGGATCTCAAATCATGTAGTGGAACTCCCTGTTTTCTTAGAAGGTGAAATCAAAGCAAGGATGTTGTTACCATTAATGGTCTATAAAATAATTTTGTATCATTTAAAGAAGCTTCATTTAAAAGAATAATTGATGAATCCTTTTATAGATGACATAATCATTCTGTAATGTAACTACTGCCTGATCTACCTGCTTAACACGGTCAGGTCAAGTCCTAGAACGTGGCTTTCTGTCAAACAGAAGAGTCAATCCTGCCATGTTGTTGCTAAGGAAGAGGGATAAGGGGAAGAGAAAGATCTTCAGTTATTGAGCACTTAAGGTGTACCTCCATTCAACTGTCTAATCACCCCAAGAATCCTACAGATAGTATTAGTATCTTTTTTAAGTAGGCCACAGGTCTGGAAACTTGCCCATGATCACACAGAAAGTAAACTGTAGTTCCAGAAGTGGACAACAAATCTATGTGACTCCTTCCACGACACCACACTTAGTAAGTGATCCTTGGAGAAATGTTCTCTATAAAAGAATATCACTGTGCATGTTGAGAAAATCAGATAAACTGATTTATCTTTCATGCCAATAAAAACCTGCTCCTCCTTATCTCAATCAATGTTTCAATATCCCATCAGTCATCCTAGCCAGAAAACTAGGAATCATTCGTCTTAGGGTTCCAAATCCATCCAAACTCTTATTAAGTCGTATCAGTTTTACCCCTTTAATGTTTCTGCAATCCATCTCCTTCTGTAACTCCAACTGCTTAGTTTAGACTTGTTTCATTTCCCTACTGGACTTTTTTTTCCTAAAACTGGTTTTCCTACCCCCATTCTAATCCCACCTCTCCTGGATCCATTCTCCACACTGGAGTCAAAGCTATCTTTCTAAAACGCAAACCCGGTGATGCCACTAGTCCATCTGAAATTCTTCAATGGTTACCCCATGTTGAAGAAAAATTCTAAACTCTTTATCACAGCACCAAGTACTTCAAATCTGGTCTCTCCCACTACACTGCAAGTATTCTGGGATTCAGTCACCACAATGACCTAGGGTTCCCCAAACACAAAACATCCAAATCTCTCCTTTGCTTCTGTTATACCATTTGCCTACAAAGACCTTCCTCGGCCTCTCTCCAGTAAAAGCTTAATCAACTTTCTTAGCACAAGTCAAATGTCACATCATTCTGGAGACTTTCCCTAATCCTCTCAGACAGGATCTTTCTAACAAAGGGTACAGGGAATGGCATCAGTGGTTGAGAGCACCATTTAGATGAGTTAGACCCACCTGGGTTGAAGCACCAGTCACATCTTATCAGCTACGACTCTGGGCAAGGTCTCTAAGGCTGCTTCCTCATCCCTAAATAGCAGCGCCTACTTCACAGGATTGTTGTGAGGATGAAACAAGGGGCTGCATGCAAAATGCGCTGCACAGCACCTCCTGTAGAGTAAGTGTTCGTTACCTATTACTGTGCTATGACTATGTATTCTCTCTCTGGGCTCCTATAGCAACTGGCACCTAGCTCCATCACACTATTGTGACAACACGACTGTGTGCCACGCAGGACACAGACAACCTTCTATCATCTCTTTATTCCCACCACCTAGTGGAACACCTGGCCCATACTAGGTCCTTAACAAACCTAGAATGAATAAATAAGATAAACAAATCTTGAATGAATGAATGAAATACTTTAAATCCCTCTACGGGGGGGAGGGTATAGCTTGGTGGTAGAGTGCATGCCCAGCATGCATGAGGTCCTGGGTTCAATTTCCAGTACCTGCATTAAATAAACAAACAAACCTACCTAACCTAATTACCTCCCCTCATAAATAAAAAAAAACTAAAAAGATTTTTAGAACTCCCTCTACTGTATAAGGCCTTGATTTTTTTCCTAGTGGTATTACTAAACCTACTTTTTATTTCCTTCTACAAAATTGCTACTTTAAGTTTACAGAGGCCAGCTTCATTTAATTGAGAGAAAAGAAATTTTATAGTGGCCGTATGTTGTTTTCTTGCTTAAAAACACTCACATAAAATAAGCCCACAATATGTCAACAATTTTCCAACATACTATCACAAAATATCCAGTTTCTAGAATGGTTATCTACCTATTGAAAAATTTCAAAGTGTAGGCAAGGCAGGTTTTCTAAATCTGTGTTAGCTTCCTCACCATCAGGGCCTGAGCCAACTTTAGGGGGCTAAGGTGTATCCCAGAGCGCTGAAAAAAAAGGAAGAGAGAGAGAGAAAGAACATGGCGTTTTCACTCGGAAAAATGCTAGAAAACACTGGAATAATTAAAGAAAATAATTATTACTACCTACTGCTAAAGAAAAAAAAGACAAATCTGTACTTTTAAAAACACTAATAATTTAAAGCTGAATTAATCTTTAAACTGGAATCAAAATATGTGTAGGCAGTGTTGAAGCTGGTGAGTGGGAGGGGTATTCGTTTTACAATCTTGACTCAATAAATAAAATGCAAATTGCAAAACAATAAAAAAAAATCAGATACTATCATATAATAGCATGGTATCTTTTATCTACTTCTACAGTTAACCTTTAAACATTAATGCCCTTTGAGTAATTATTAATCAGTGGGTTTAATTAACGCAAACACCTCTTAACTACTTCAGAACAAACGGGATCCAATACCTAGAAATAAACGTATCAGGGAAAGGAGAAAAGCCTGTTAAAATATCCTTTTTCGGGTCTCCCATCAAATGTGTGCCATACATACGGTTCTGCACCGAGAGGCAGCAACCTGGGAGGATGAGAGGCGCCGAAGGCCCGAGGCCCTGCAGCCAGGGCGGCCGCTCCTCCCCAGTCTACGCGGGGCGGTGGCCGGGCCGGGGTGGGGCTAGCGCTGCAGCCGGGGCGGGCCCGATGGCAGGACGGAAAGCCCAAGTCTCACCTCCACTTCCCCTTCCCAACGCTCAGAGCCCAGGTCCGCGACCACCCCGGAGCCCCCTCAGCACAAAGAGAGAGATTGTCTTCTCTCCGGGTCCACTCAAAGTTTATCGGTCTTTCCCAGCGGACGGGGCCGCCGGGCTTTGTAGTTCGCCCGTCCAGGCCGCCCCGCCAAGGCCGGGAGCCCGAGGAGCAGCTGAACTACAATCCCCATAATGCCCCGCGCGCCCCACAGCTCGTCCCCCGTTCCGCTCTGTTCCCGCGTCTCCCGCGGCGGGAGCCGGGGTGGGGCTGGCAACCCGGCCACCCCACCACCGGCTCTCTGGCTGGCGCTCATCTCCCTCGGATTCATTACCTATGTGCCGCAGGTCGGCCGACCGTCTTGAAGCGGTCCAGGTGGGATGTGGGTGGGGCATAGGCCGCCGCCGCCGCGGAGTCCGTTAGTTCGCGACGTGCGTGGAGAGGCGGCGGCAGCGGCGGCGTATGGTTGCCATGGCAACCGAGGGCCGCGCCGCAGGGGGAGCGCGGGGGCTCGGAGTCAGCTCCGGGGAGGAGCCCGGGTGCGGGGGACAGGGAGGCGCGAGGGTGCGTCTGGGAGCGGAGGCAGACGGTGACATTGAGGAGGACGGATGACTAATTGAGCCCCGGTAGTGCCGATGAGCCCTGCGCTGCAGCGGCCAATCCCCGTGGCAGGACGCGTGCCCGTTCTCTAGGCGCAGCGCGTCGATGCCTGCTCTATTCCGAGAGGATGCTGGTGGCGTCAGAGGAAGGAGCGGCGCCCGCTCTTTAAAGGTCGCTGGTCCAGCCCCTCCCCCGCCGCCGATCCAGGCATCCCCCGCTGGCCCGGCCGGATGGCGCGTTTGGAACCTTAGCCACCTCTTTCGGGGGGAGGAGGGGTTCACCAGTAAAACCGAATTTGCAATCTTTCACACCTCTTTCCTGCCATTTTCTGAATAGGATAGAAACCGAATCGTTTAGTAGATATAATTTAAATGTAAACTGCTTTTAAAATGGCATTGATTTCAAATGAATTTTGACCTGTAATACTTCTTAAATAATCGTTTGTGAACTCGCCATGACTTGTCTCAGAGATTCAGTATAGTCTAAACTGAGGTTATAAGCACGGGCTTCTAAAACCCACTTCTTACAGCTCTAGGCGTGCCGCTACTCTTGGTAGCCCATAACCTGGGGCGATTTACCCGCTGTGATGCTCAACTTTAATCTGCAAAATGGAGATAATAGTTATGTCACAGAGCTTATGAGAAATAAAAGCATTGATAATGATACAGTGTTCTAAACCAAAGCCTGGCATTTAACACTAACTTAAATATTGGTTCTTTAATCCATCGTGGTAAGAATTAGAAGAGTGGGAGGCTGGAGGTGAAGGTGTCATTTGACTGAAGAGGGAGTTTTTCTGTAGTGATAAACTACCTTGCTTAGGGGTTAGGTTACAGAGGCATATGCCTTTGTCAAAACTCTTGAAATGCTTCTCAAGATTTGTGCATTTCACTGTATGTAAATTTATCTTTAAAAAGAACATGAAAATATTAGCTATTATTATTAGAGCTGTAGACTCTAAGAGAGACCATAGACATTTTTTAAGTCCAGTCTCCAGAATATGCAGATGAGGAAAACGAGGCCTAAGGATTTAGGTAAATGGGGGAGGAAGGAGGGATTACTGACCCTGTCCTTTTCTAGTAATAAATGCCTCTCAAGAAATTACGATTGAAAATAACAAGCTGCTGTGTCTGTCGTCCAGTTTTCAGTCGAGGTCACCTTGCCCACAGAGATTTTGTTAAAATTGACTAACTCCAGTGGAAGACCAGTGTTCTCTCCAAGATTGCATATTCCCTGGGGGTTCACAACCTTAAGGGCACTTCTGCCCCTGAGTTCTTGCTTTCTTTGTACACTTAGACTCCCTCACATCTCCCCTCCTGAAACTCTCTTCTCTCCTGCTGGCACACAAGGTAGAAATCAAACCCTTTTCTTTGGTTGTTTGTATAGCAAACTCTCAAAGGTTTGGGGCAACTGAGGGGTTTTAAATGAAGGATGCAAATAACCTAAAATTATAATTCCCTGCTCTTAAAGGTCCTTCAGTATCCCAATGGCTTTGGTATCTACTGATCCCATTCTCTTTTAGAATTAAATGCAACTTCCCATCTCCAGTATCTCTCTGGTCCCACCTCTCCTGTCCTCTTTTCTCTCCTTACATAGTACCTACCTCCATCTCCTAATCTATACGTCAGGGCCACTTTCTGTTCCTAAACTGTTTATCAAAGTATTTTCATACACACAGAAAGTACCTGCCAAGAGGAACTGCAGTGCCAGATATTAAAATAATAGTCTTCACCCCAGAGTATATCTGCATATTCTGCTTGATTCAGCCCAGAATATAGTTACTCAGTAGGAATCAAGCTGCTTCTGCACATGATACGTCCAGGCTACCTACAGAGGAGGTTCCCTTATGAAAACTACTTAGTGTAAGTGAGGAAGCAGGTGATAGTAGCTGGAATCTGATGTCTGCAAGAAAAAAAAGAACCCAACATCTACATGACTGTAGCTTATATTGTGCAGAAGAAATGACAGCATTCAAACAAGAAAATCCAGAACAAAACCTGAAGTAATCCTCACAGAAGCAACACCCGGACCTGTCACCTCTAGCAATTTGGTCACAAGTCTGCATATGTAATAAGGCTATAAATAGATTCTCCTTTACTCCTTGGGAAGATAATACTGATCTGCTCCCGGCTGAACACATGTTTAGTCAGGGTGACAGGTTCACCCGATCCATCCATCCCACATCTGGTTTCCCTTGTTAACAGTCACTTGCGTTTGCAAGGCAGCTGGCTGGGGTCACAGAGCAGCCTAAACAGCCATGAAGAGGTCTTCAAACACCAGGCCCAACTCATAACCCTCCTTGCTTTCTATAGTCAGGAGCCCAGGGCATCGACCAAGCAGGACAAGCCCCTTGAGGAGAATGGATGACAGCAGGAAAGGAAACAGCTGCTTTGGAGTAAGCTGTAGGAAATCCGTCATGCACCAGAAGACCGTGAGCCAGGGAAGCGCAGCCTGAAAAAGCCCGGCCCGGCTCTGGATGGCTGGGAAACCATGGGGACTACCCATCAACTTTAGTTGGGTGTTTTCACTGGATGCTCTGTACCAGTTCAAGTGATAGTTAAACACACTGTGCAAATTCAGAAGATGGGGCTGAACGTAATAACAGATTAATCCATACACGCAGGCAATATGGTCAGGAGCCATCGCCCTCCTGACCAGGGAGGTGTTCCCGGCGTTCAGTCGATAGCTGTTCCCCATTTGCAAGGTCTCCCCTCAGCCCTGGTCGATGCTGAGCTTTCCCTTAGTGGTCCTGACCCCCCCCCTTATTGGTCCTGACCCCCAAGTTCCAGCACCGCACGCTGCGCAGGGGCTTCTGTACCTGGGTCTCTTGCCCCTAATGACCCCTTCACCTGGAATGCTGTGCCCTGCCCCTCGATCCCACCTAGTCCGTAAAAACTAACACAGGCCTTTACGTGAAACCTTTCCAGATCATTCTTGCTCACAATCCTGTCACCCTGCTCCGAACTCACAATATCTCCCATCTCTATCACCCACCCGACAACTAACCATCCTGTCCGGGGACAGTTCACCTGTTGCTGACTCATTGGATTTTGTCTTTTCTCCTCACTAGATTTCAAGCTCCTCTGACATGCATTTCTGGGTGTTCTCCCAAACATCTTTGTAATACATTTTATGTAATACAGACGCATAAGTATTTTTGATCAGTGAACCCTCCTATCCCCTAGCCCTTCCCCTTCTAGTGCTATACCGGACACTTGCAGCCTCTTAATACATCCCTGAATCCCGTGGAAAGGTGCCCCCCATAAGTGTTCGGTGGAGAGGTACCTTGGGAGGCAATTCCTTTAAGTCACTTTTGGTATGGAAGGAGTTCTGGAGACAGTGGCACTGAATTCCAATGCTCAAAGTCATCATTACCCCGAAGATGTCCTAGAGCAGAATTAAGTGGGTCCCATCAGCTTTTTAATATTTAAAGTGTGCTTGTGTAAGGAAGAGTGGGGTAAGGTAAAATAGAAAAGAAAGCAATAGAAGATTCAGTGTGGGGTGTGTGCTTATTCTGGTAGTGTTGTGAGGTGGTTACTGAGCTATGGTCTTTCAGTTCAAACCTACCCTCTCCTGCTTTGTGTCGCTGGTGCTGGGACTGTACAAAGCACATTTCTCCCCTGTCGTCTGGCTACGGCGGGGCAGCCCTGGAGGAAGAGCAGGTGCTGGAGGAGAGGGAACGGGTTGCTCACTGCTGTCAGCATCACCCCAGCAATGGCCCTCTAGCCTGGTAGCAGTGTCTCCTGTTTCCAGGCTCTTATTACATGTCCAGAACCAGCCTCACCATGCCTCCTCTCCCCCCACCCCAGGCTTACCAGTATCAGCCAGGCAGCACCCCACTTGGGAAGTCTGGGCCCCAGCCCCTCGGCATCCATACTTGCAGCCACTGCATCCTTGCAGGGTTCTGATAATCCCAACCTCCTCTCCACTCTGATCTCCAGCCCCAAAGGTGGCAGCTGCTTTTTGCACTTAATACGTATGTTTTACTTCTGTGTTCCTTTTTCATTTTTTCAGTCCTCGAACATGGTTAGTCAGTTCCCTATGCTCAATTCTCTCTGTTGAAATCCTTACTCCAGCTTCATGTTTCCTGCCTAAAGAACACTGACAAATTTGGATTGTGAAGTAAAATATATTTCCTACTGTGAACGTCAGTCCAAAAGTTTCAAGAGACTCTACCTTAGTGGAGTGGGAGTTCTTAAATAAACAGGCAGAAGCCCTGCATGCCAAGGGGTCACTCCTAACAGGCAGAGGCACCTGCATTTCAGGTCTGCAAAGAGCAAAGACCCAGTTCTGCCACAGCAGGTGTCCACGTTGGACCCCAGGCCTAGCCCAGCCCCCAAAGCCTCACTGCCGTGAGCCTGCGGTGTTCTCCCAGAGTTTGGCCGGAACCCCAAGCTTCATCTGGAATCTGACCTCACTCAGAATGTGGAAACCCAGCTTTTTAATTTGCTATCCTTCCACCCCTTCTTGGCAAGTGGGAAGAAGCAAAAAGTTAATGATGAAAAAAGCAAAAGGTGATACCAGAGCCCTCATGAGATGAACTGGAATTTGCCAAGTAGAAGGAAAGGATTAAAAAGATAGGTTTGCAGGGTGGCAATTTGGGATCTCTGATGCTGCCTTTTCGTAAAGGTACTAGGAGGCTAATAAACAAGAGAAGGAAGTGAAGAACCATATTCCTATCTTTCTGCCTTACCCAGCCAAGATGAGGCTTCTGCTGTTTTATTTATAAACTATACTTCTGCTTCAGGGCTCCCATTAGAAGTGAAACTTTCTTTAAAGTCCAGAACTATTCTAGGCCAGCCTCACTTAATCGCATATTCCTAATGAAAAGAACTCCTCCACATTTTAGAGATTCATAATATTTCTATGTGTGCCAAAATAAACACAAAACCTCTTGGCAGTATCCTATGGGGATTCTCCTTGCTGGTGATTTTGTATTTCTTTATGCTAATTTAGAAGTATGAACAGAAAAGCCAGGATTCGGGGCTGTTGAGGAGATTTGTAACACCCTGGAGTGTTGTGGGTACGTAACTCAGTGAATGAACACATAGTCCCCTGTGAGAGCTGGAGTAATGGTATTTCGCTGAGTATCGCAGTAAGTCATCATGGAAACTCCA
Organism: Camelus dromedarius; assembly: GCF_036321535.1. Taxonomy (NCBI): domain Eukaryota; kingdom Metazoa; phylum Chordata; class Mammalia; order Artiodactyla; family Camelidae; genus Camelus; species Camelus dromedarius. Next base: position 65,196,674 of record NC_087448.1, on the reverse strand, counting down.
CAAGATGCTAACAGGTTAGCAACGCTCCTTTCACGTACCTGTTGTAGGACCTTCCACTTAGTAGAGGGATATGTAACCAGATGTGTGTAACTCGAAAATGTTGGCAAAAGTTACCTCGTTTGTGACAAGCAGAATATCTTCTAGTGACTTGAAAAGCACGTCACCTTCTGATGCAGCCACCGAAGCATGTTATAATGTAGGTGGCGTGTCACAGAGGAAAAGCAGCTTGTGATCAGGTTTTCTATTCTTAGAAGGCAGTGTAGTGCCAAGCAGCCCCAGCCACAAAACTTTTCAAGTCTGAATGAAAAAAGGAGCTCGTGCAGCTGGGATCCCATGTCCCTTCCCATTATAAGAAGATACCAGCCACTCAGGAGGGACCCTCCCATAATCCCTTTGTCCCCGCTACTTTTCTGTGTCCTGTTCTACTTTGACTACAGAATGGAAAGTGATGGGATGGGGGGGGCGGTGAATTCCATTTCCTTTTTTCATTTCTTTTTTCTGCTACATTTTAGGTCTTCTTTGTGATTTATGGGCATAAGTGATACAAAATCATAAATACTGGCTGCATGCATCTTCCCAGAGGGTTACCTCTTCAAGCAAACTGTTCCTCACCCCGTACTCCTTGGTATCCTCTGCTGTGTTCACCACGCTGCCTGCCTCCCTGCTTTCTCAAACCTCACCTCGAATTTGACGTTTCCAGAAAACCCTGAGAGCTGTAATAAGGAATTCTTATACAACCTTATCTCTGACCCTTTTCCCCCCAGCTCGCCAGGAATGTTCTCACTGTCTGAAAGTGAAGTTACAGTGAAACGAAGAAGGACAGCATTAACCTGAGTTCTGTCACGTGTCTTCCTTCTCGATCTGTGCCAGGATTCATGCCTTCATGACAGACAAGCATTTCAGTTTCGTTTTGTTCTGTTTAACATTTGAAACACACATGAAAATTATAGAATTGCATAACAGCCACCACAATGAAAACACCTGGTCCCCACCACATCCTGATCTTGATTTGGATTATTTTTCAGATGCATGTTGTTCACTCTTACTATATACCTCTGAGTTATATAATATTGTTTTACATGTTTTCAAGCTTTATATAAATGCTATTATACTGCACTTTCTTGAAATTGCCTTTTTGTGTTCAGCATTGTGTTTCTGAGGTTGATCCATGTTTACAAATGTAAAGTTAGTCCATTCATTTTAATTGCTGTAACAATATAATACAGTTTGTCCATTTTCTATTGACGGATATTTAGGTTATTACTAACTTTAATGTCTTAGTGCATTCAGGCTGCTGTACCAAAAAACATAGACTGAATGGCTGATAGACAACAGAAACTCATTTCTCACAGTTCTGGGAGCTGGGAGCCAGTAGATTCAGTGTCAGATTGCTAGTCATGCACAGCTGGCTTCCTGCTGTGTGCCGACATGACAGAAGGGGAGAGGGGACTCTCGGGTCCCTTTTAGAAGAGCAATAATCCCATTCACAAGGGCTCCACCTTCATGACCTAATCTGCTCCCAAAGGCCCACCCCTAAATACATACCATTACATTGGTACACAGTTCGGTTCTTGGTCACTTTATAAAAAGGATAGTCTTTCCTCCATTGTCCAATAAAATTTTTCTCACTTTTGGCTAAAACTTCATCAAAATGGCTTTCTCCATCCCTATTTCTACCAACATTCTGCCCAGGATTACTTGAGAAGATTGAGGCTTCCTCTCCAGCTCTCACCAGAATCAGCCCTAATGGTCTAGTCACAGCAATGTTGGCTTTTTACGTCAAAACTCTTCCAGCCTCTACCCATCACCCAGTTCCAAAGCCACTTGCACATTTTTAAGTATTTGTTACAGCAGCCCCTGACTCCTGGTACTTCACTAATACTAAAAATTGTACAGTGAACATTCTTGGATAGTACCTTGTGTGTGTGCACACAAGTTTTTATAGGGCTTATGCCAAGGAGTAGAATAGTAGATAAGAAAGCATGTTCATCTTCAACTTTCCCAGACCTTTCCAACTGTCTTCTAAAGCAGTTGTATCCACTTACCCTCACAAGTGCAAGCCTTCCTACTTACCTATCTTGGAATTATCCAGCATTTTTATTTTTGCTGGTCTGGTAAGTGTGGAAGTATGAAGGTGTACTGGGGTTTGAAATGGGTATCACTGGATGAGTGCTGTCAGTCAGGAATATGGGGCTGCAACCAAGGAAGCAGAGGAAGTCGAATATAAATTACACAATGTATTAGTTATCTATTGCTGTGTAACAAATTACCACGATCTCATGGGCTCGGGACAGCACACATTTATTGTCTCAGTTTCTGTGGGTCAGGAATCCAGGCTCAATTTAGCAGAGTTGTCAACTTCAGGGTGTCCTCCCAAGGCTGCAATCAGGATGTAGGCCAGGGCTAGAGTCTCATCTGGAAGCCTGACTGGGGAAAGACCCTCTTCCAGGCTCACATGGTTGTTGGCAGGATTCAGGTCTTTGCAGGGAGCTGAACTAGGGGCCTTAGTTCCTTGCTGGCTCTCGGCCAGCTCCTCTCTTCAGTTCTCTGCTATCTGAGCCTCTTCGTAGAGCAGCTCATAACGTGCCAACTTGCTTCATCAAAGCCAGCAAAGGTAAGATGTGCTAACAGAATGTAAGTCAGAATCTTTAGTGATCTGTTCATGGAAATGTCATTCTTTGCATATTCTGTTGATTAGAAGCAAGTCATACTTTCCCACCCATACTCAGGGGAAATGTGAATACTAAGAGGTGGGGACCATTACAGGTCATCTTAGGCTCCATTTGCCACAGGCAGGTATAGTAGTTAAGGATACTCATTAGCCTGCCATTACAGACCCAAATAATAGCGGGCTAAACAGGGCTAGACATTTATTTCTTTCATTTAGAAGTCTGGACAGGCAGTACAGAGCTGTTATGGCAGCTCCATAATCATCAGGGACCCATGCTCCTTCTGTCTCATTGATCTGCCATTCACGACACGCAGCTCTTACCTCATGGTACAAGATAGCTGCTCCTGCACTGGCCACTAGGCTGCATTCCAACCACTCAAATCCTTTGCACGTACTGTATAGCCAGAATAACTGGTCTAAAATGCAAAACTAATCATGTCACTCCTCTGGGTGAAAACTGGTCAGTTGCATGTCCAGCCTACAACAGAGTATCCCAAATATAATTTACCATTAAACCCTGTACTCAGTACAAACATCCATTTATATGCACACACACACACATCTATAACTGAAACATAAATTTCATGGAACAAAACTCGCCCTTGCTACATATCATACTCTCTGATACTACCTACTCTATTTCTTTGACTTTTAATTCACAAATGACTAAGGAATATGGGAAAACACTGGGCTACTGAATATAGTCCGGGGTACATATGATATATATAGTGGGGACTGGTGGTGCTTGCTTTTACTAGCTCTAGGCCCTCCGACCTCCTCGTGCTCCCTTACCTCTGTGCCTGTATACCTCCTTCCTTTGCCTGTCACCACCTTCCCCACCCCACTGTCCATCTACCTCCCAGCTCCTCTTGTCCTCCCAGAATCAGCTTACACGTCCCCTCTGGAACCCATTTCCTGGCCCCCAGTCCCCTTCCTGGTGCCTCCCACCAGCATAGCCTTTCTGCTTCCCCACTAAACAATCCGTTCCTTCAAAATGAGAACCATGTCCTCTTGGCTGTTTATCCCAGCTCTTGTATCGTGCTTGACATCAAGTCAAAGCTCAATACATGTTTCTTACATGAATAAAGAAAGGAATGAATGTCATAGAGAAAGAAGTTCCTGCCAACATTTATTGAAAATCTATTGAATGTAGAGTTATGGTGCTGGAAGAGTTATGAAAAAAAATAGTGGAACTTGACAGTGATAAATTTTTTTTAAAAAAGTATAAAATGACCTGTATTTATAAATAAGAAGTGTCTTTACAACAAAGTGCCATCAGATATCTCAGTGACAGTGCACTGAATGATGAAAGCGGGGTTGAAGGAAGTCGTTTCTTTGATCCCTTTCCTTAACTGATTCCTTATTTTCATCTCTTACGAGGGAAACCTCAGACATCTCTCTCCTAACCCGGGTCTACTTTCCAACAGCAAAACCCAGTGTTGAGTAAAAACAGAGCTGTTCAAGTGATTGTGATCAAATACCCACATGCCTAATTCAGGGCCCTCCAAATAGGCCCAGGGGCCCCCTCACACCTGTCAGAATGGCTATCATCAAAAGGAACACAAATAACAAATGTGGGCGAGGATGTGGAGAAAAGGGAGCCCTCGTGCACTGTTGGTGGGAAGGTAAATGGGTGCAGCCACTGTGGGAAACAGTATAGAGATTCCTCAAAAAACTAAGAACAGAACTACCATATGATCCAGCTAGTCCACTTCTGGGTAGTTATCCAAAGAAAAGGAAAACACTAATTACAAAAGACATCTGCACCCCCATGTTCCCTGCAGCATGATTCACAATTGCCTAGACATGGAAACAACCTAAGTGTCCATCAATGGATGAATGAATAAAGAAGATGTGAATACTACTCACCCATCAAAAGGAATGAAATCTTGCCATTCATGACAACATGGATGGACCCTGAAGATATTGTGCCCAGTGAATTAAGTCACACAGAGAAATCCAAATACTGCATGATTTCACTCACATGTGGAATCTAAAACAAAACAAAACAAAACAAAACAAAACAAAACAAAACAAAACAAAACAAAACAGGACCAGGGAGCCCAGATGAGGGAATATGACATGTTACAGGTTTTAAGTGGTGAAGGACACACAGCAGCTGCCTCAGATGCCATGGGGAGCCAGGAAATTCAGACACGCAGCTGGAAGGGACAGGTGAATCCAAAATGCGAATCCACTCCTTTGACCCTGGGAAACCCAGGCTGCTCTGGTCAGTTCTGCAATCCCAGCTGGTAAATGAATCAACCAGGCCAAAAATATATGCAGACTATGTTGGAAAGAATGAAATGTTGTGGGGTAACAACTTATACTTTTCAGATAGTTTTAAATCTCAAGGGCAAGAAAACAGCGTTATAAACAACCTGACCTCTCTCAAACCACTGCTTTTTCCCTCTGCGTAATAACAATAGCAGCAGCTTATATTTGTCCTGAGTTTTATAATCTACAAGAGACCATCCAGGATTTTAATTCATAATAGTACTACTTATTACAAGGGAAAAAAATCAGAAACCTGGATTCTAACATCAACACTGCTAGCTGCTTAGCTGTGTGAACTTGGACGTGTCATTCAGCCTTTCTGAGCTTCATTTCCTCACCTGTAAAAAAAAAAAATGTACATAATGCTACCTTCCCTGTGTGCCTCACAGGGTCCTTTTACGGGGTCAAAGCTGGGGGTTTTTGTAAAAGTGCTTTATAGCTGGGAGGGCAATACATGGGTGTCAGGTCTTAGCAAACTCTTCTAACAAAATGAGAGGAATACTTGTGATATAGTTTTTACTTCTACAGGGCCCTTCACTGCAGCTTTTTGATAATTCTCCAGCATCTTATTGCTTGTATAGCAGCCCTGTTGCTGCCCCCTCTACAGGTATACCAGCGGCTGGCCAGTGAAGCGGGAGGTTCTTTCTTCTAGTGACTTCAGAGAAGTGATCAGCATCACCTGGAGACCTTGAACTCTACAGATGTCTAGGCCCCACACTGTGGCCAATTAAATTTGTTTTTCATTTTTTAGTTTTATTAGGTAGAAATGTTAGTTTGACTGCACATATACAACATATTGCATATAAGTACATATATATAATATACTGCATGTATTTTTTAAAATTTACATATATGCACTATTCATTGTTTCTAAGAACAGTTAAGAGCTTTAGTTTTTTAAATTTACATAGTTATTAAAGGAACAAAGTCAACCACAAAATAAGAATCAACAGAACACAATAATTACAAAGGACAATCAAATGTGCTTGCATATATTCAAGAAATCAGTCATGTAAGTTATAAATAATATGTAGATCATTTGTGTCCTTTTTTTTTTAAGATTCCACATATGAGTGATATCATATGGCATTTCTCCTTCTCTTTATGGATTACTTCATTTAGAATGACAATCTCCATGTCCACCTATGTTGCTGCAAATGGCATTATTTTATTCTTTTTTATGGCTGAGTAGTATTCCATTGCACATATATACCACATCTTCTTTATCCAGTCATCTGTTGATGGACAGCCAATTACAATTTTAATCTGAGGGTAGGAAGGTCCTGGGTATCAGTATTCCCTGAAGTTCTCCAAGTGATTCTGCTTTGCAGCTAGGTTGGGACCCGCTGCTGTGTAGCCTGCGAGTCCATCTATCTGTTCCAGAGACGGAAGCACACAAGCTGTGGGTGTCTGCGGTCGCTTGGGAAAGAGATCCAGGACTTGGACCTTGGACCACAAAGATCCTAAAGTCCCACCATCGCACAGGTAGGCAACATGGGCCATGTGCATGTGGTGGGAAAGGTGCTGAACACACAGGAGACGCCTGAGCCATCAGGGCCCTGCACCTCGTCACTGCTCCTCTGCTAAGATCTGCTTCTCAAGAACATTCCACAGTAACTCCCCTATGTCACAGGGATCTGAAACTTGAACACATCTATTAAACAAGAAATCTCAGATAAGCACGTCTTCTACAAATGGCCAGCCCTATCATTTTTCCCACTGATAATAAGTAAATAATCGTGCATTATTTAATGTTAGCTTCTTCCATTCAATTCCAATGCACTTGCAAATTAACAAGTTCTATGTGTTTCATTTTAGGGTTAACCAAGTAAGCACAAATTTACTTTACAAATGTGATATATTTCATATCTGTTAAAAATATTTAGCTTTTGGTAAAAACATCGGTTTAGTTGTTTGGCTCAAATTTCTTAAAGAAATTTCCATTATTGGAAGAAAATATCCAGCAAAAATCCAGAGTATTACTGCAATTAGACCTTTGACTTTGTGTCTTCATCAGAGATGGATAACACTTCCTCATCTATTCACTTCTGAATTCCCTGCTCATTCCAGAAATGGAGAAACAAAATACGTCAAAGGATTTGATTTTGGGGGCATCCTTAGATCCAGGCACCAGATTTTTAGAAAGGGACATTCCCTTAAAGTGGTCCCGTTAGAAATTATCTTGGGATGACTTATATTGTCTCATAAGATCACTTCTCTCACAAGACTGGAAACAATTTGGTTGGAGTAAATCCCTGTTACAAGACCTGGAGATCTAAATCATGAAGAGGTTTATCTCTCATCTGAGCAGAGTTTATAGACCACAGCGATGGCCTGGAGACAAATGCTCGGGCCTCGGGGACCCCACAAAGGCAGTAATTAGGCAGCATTTTATTGTGAGGCAGTGAGGGTGCCTGGGATAGAGCAAGGCAACTCTCCAGGGCTTAGGAAGGAAATTGGCTTCCTGGAGAGCCAGTAGAAGTCTGGCAACCTAAAAACATGCAAAGAGCTTAGGACCCCCAAGGGAGAATTTCCAGCTACTGAAGTGGAAAAAGATTAAGCATTTGCTAAATCCAAAAAAGAGATTTTTTTTTTAATGAAAAACTCAGCAAAGTGCAGACTGTTGTAGGACATCCTAAAAAAATAATAATAATTAAGATCATACCTATCATACACAGAGTAATCAAATTAGAGACTTTATATATTCTTTACAATGACATAAGAAAAAGGATCTAAAAACAGACTGGACAGATAACGAACTGGTCCTTCTCCAGAGTTTGTCAGAACACAGCACCTTCATTATATAGATGGATCTCACCATCTCTCAGGCATAAACCTTGATGTGGTCTTCAAGATCTTTTCCTCTGGCCTCTAATTACATTTCTGCTTCTTATTCCTCAACATTGCTTACACTTCATAAGCTCCTTATATGAATGAGATGCAGTATACGGGCTGGGGTTAAACTACTGGGCATCAGGTCCAGCTGCCTGGCCCAAGCTCTCTGACCTTGGCAATGACTTCCCTTCTTTGTGCTTTGGTCTCCTTGGCTGTGTAATGGGGATAACAGCCTTAGTGGGTTGTCAGCAGAATTAAAGCAGTTGCTCTATGGAAAAGCACTTGGAAAAGTGTCCAACACATGGTAAGAACTCAATAAATATTTGCTATTATTATCACCACACTTTGTATTTCCTTAGCGCCTATAAAAATATTTCACATCTCTTTAAAATAAAAAAAAAGACACATAGTCTAACAAAGGATCGTTTTCAGATTCTTAGATGTGTTTGCATGGGAAGTCTCAACACACCATTGAATTACACATTTAGCGTGTTATTTTTCTTACTACATACAATCTTAAAGCCCAGGATGTATTCTACTGGGTGGTCCCTGATCTCAACCAGCTGATACTGCATTTAAGAAACAGAATATACACTCATGAAACATTCATTAAAAATCCAAAGCAGTTCATGATTGTGTATAAAGTAAGCAGTTCAGACCATAGTAGCTACAAAAATATGGAAGAGAAGGAATTTGGAGGGAATGAAGCCTTCACTATGCACATAAAGTACAGAGAATAGCATGTAGCCCCCACAGGAGGGACACCAGGGAAGTGAAGGCAAGTAAATGAAACCGGTGCATCTGGGACAGGTGATCTGTATTTGGACTTCAGTGAGACGGGTTGACAAGCTGCTCCAGGGGCAGGCTGCATGGCTGAGGGCTTCAAATGTCAGACTGCAGGGTTTGATTTTGCCCTGAGAATCCCTGAAGTTTTGTTAGTCGGAAGTGGCATAAACACAGTTATATGCAAGGCAGGTTCACGTGGAGAGAGACCAGAAGCCAGGAGAAAGTGGGATGGCTTTTAATAATAATTTAAATAGCAGGTGATGAGGTCTCGGACCAAGGTGGGGACATTGGGAACCAAAAGTAAGTGAGAGTCATGAAAAGCTAACAAAGATTTGTCCCCTCACTCCATTCTCACAGCCAGTGCTCTCTAGACTGTGTGTTCCCCAGGTTTCTGGGGTACCTGAGCTCTGGTGCTTCCTCTCCCTCTTCCTCGGTGCCCAGGACAGAGGCCCCCCCACACCCCCAAGAAATGATTCCAACGTCCTAGTGGGCCCTGTCACCCTTCTGTTGTATCTATGTTCCATATTCATAAGTCACATTTGTGTCTTGCTCTTTCTGAAGGTCACACAGCATTTCCCAATTGTGTAGGATTTTTAAAAACTATTTTTATTGGAATTGGTGAATAATTTAAAATTATTAAGTCATTAGTAAATTATGTAGTCGTTTCAAAGTTTAAAATAGTATACACTTGAGATGGATGCAGTTTCTTGTACCTAAATTATTCCTCAATAAAGCTGATGAGAAAAAAACAGGTCTGATAATGGGGGATACAGAGAGGTGACAATTAAAGCTTGAAGATGACATAAAAAAGCTTAATTTTAGTCACAGGGCATGAGAGCTCGTAGTTTAGAAGATTGTGTCCTTTGTTTTGTGTACGATAATATGTCTCACATTGTATCATGCGATCATCTTTTTACCCAAGATTAACAAAGTGGAATAACCAGAACAACCCACTTCTGTTTCTGTGAGTATCAGGGCCCGAACCTGCAGTCATCTGCTTCCACTTACCACCTCACTGGAGCAGACGCCCAGCCAGGCCATGGAGCGTAGTTTAAAGTTGTGATTAGTCTAGATAACCTCTTAAAACGCCTTTCAACTCAGCAAGTAATGTACGGCTTCGTGTTCTCTGTGCTGCATTTGATGAAGGTGGTGGCGTGCAGAGCGGCTCCACTCAGAGAGCTCTTGCTGGGCGTCAGCATCACCTGGGGGCTTGTGTGAGAGACAGGTTAGAAATGCAGACACTCCATCCCCACCGAACACCCTCCCAGTCAGTGGGGGCCGGGCCCCCAAATCCAGCGACTGTGTTTTACATCAGGAACAGGGAAGGCGCACACACATGCGTGAAAGCCATGGTCCACGCAGCGGGCGGGAAGCGGAAATATACTGAAGGGCCACGTGGCTAAAAAATAAAAAAATGTATGTTGTATAAAATGTTGTATAAATGTTGTATAAAAATATAGAGATTCATGTCATAGATACACATTTTATAGTTATATTAACATATGTGTATGTTTTATAGTTTATAGCTATATATTCTATAGAGATAGAATATTCCTCTATTTTTAAATTTTGGAACTTACTATTTCCAGTTGAATTTTTCACAACACTAATTCACCTTAAGTACTATCTTATGGCAATTTCCAGGAAGGGAAGGGAGAAGGGAAAGAGAGTGGGAAGAGTTCATATATTTTATATATTGTTTTAAGCACTGAGAAATAAATTCTTACCCTCTCCCTAATACTGCAATCACCTGGGGGAGTGAGAGTTCCTTTAGATTAAAAATGGTGTGAACAGGGGTGACTATAAATTGACATTCTTTTCTACATTTTTTAGAGCATACATCTTCCCAAAAGGCTTGGCTTCTTGAGTCTAGTCACAGTACACACTCTCATGTGCCACCCAAGGTGGGAGTCACAGTCGTCCTGCACGCTACATGACAAGCAGCCTGTGTTCCTCCAAAACCAACAGCCACCTCTCACAGTTTGCATATGCTCCGCCCTCCACAAGGGCGCCCAGCTCTGTCACAGCTCAGTGCCTTTGCTCATGACCTTTCTTCTGCCTGGAAGTCCCTCTGGCCAGTTGTCTACCAGGCCAAATCCTTCCCATCCATCGAGCCTTAGCTCAAATTCTCTGTCCTCTGGAAGCACTTCTAGAATTGCCCAGGCAGGTTTAGAGGCCTCTTCTCCTGGAGCTTCATACACACACACACGTGTGCACGCACACAGACACACGCACACACACACATCTTTATACACAAATCCCTTACAGCCATTACACCTCCTCTCATTGCATATACGACACTCAAATCCATCTCTCCATTGGACTAAGTCCCATGAGGACAGGAAAGACATCTCTCCTTTGCGTTCTCAGCAGCTGGCTTATTGCCCAGTAAAAAGAATTGTTTAATGAACTGAACAAATGAATGAACGAATGAATGAATTATATCTAAACAAAGTTCTACAGGAGCAAAGAAATGGGAGTTATAACCCCTGACTAGCCACACAGAGGAGATAGCATTGGGCCTGGATATCAAAGGGCCAATTTGATTTTACCTGGAAGAATAAAGAAGAAAAGAATTACAAACAGAAGAATCAGAGGACAAAGTCATGGTGGGGGGACAAGCCATGGTCTCAGAGAGCAACCAGCAGTCCAGGTGCAGGAGAAGATGGTGCGGAAGAGGAAGGAGGGCCCATCTGAGGGCCAGAATAATGTGCTCAGGAGTTTGGGACTCCCTCTGATGTGACGAAGATTCACGAAGGAATTCTGAACAGGGGGGAGATGCGACTGGACTGGAGAGTGTTTTCGGAGAATAATGCTAGAGACAAGGGAGTTACAGTAAGTAATAGCCTGACAGAGCAGAGCCACAGGGGAACAATGGAAATAAAAGGGATATGAGAAGAGTTTTGGACACAGGGTCAAGTTGACCAGTTGAACATGGGAAGTGTGGAGCGAGTGCAGTAGAAGTTGCCCTAAGCCTTCCCACCCGGCAGCTGAGTGGACGCCGCCCCTATCCCACAGCACCCACTGGCCCGTCTCATCTTCACCAGCAGATCACAGGCTCTGAGAGAACAAGGATCTTAGCATATTCTATCCCACAGCACCCACCAGCCCATCTCATCTTCACCAGCAGATCACAGGCTCTGAGAGAACAAGGATCTTAGCATATTCCTTGTGTCTCCTGCAGCTCCTAACACACAACCTCATCCAGAGGCACTTAGTCAGCATTTGTCAAGAGAATTAACGTTTCCTATAGTCTCCAAATACATAAAAAAGGAAATGAGCACAATACTCATCATGTCTCTTTTTCAAAGAGACTCTGAGTTTTTCTTAAATTTTCAGCATGTTTTTCAACCACATGGGAATTCACAACTGTATCAACCATAGTCTTCAACTTGTACACCCACCAAACTGACCCCGCGGGTCACAGCACAGTCCTCTGAGACAGTGTGGGTGGGGGTGCGACAGGCAAGTGGTTGGTGTTTTCACGTTTTTGGAGGGAGGGTGATGAGTTTCCGTCCTCTGAAAAAGGAATCCAAAACAATAAAAACAGGCTGAATGCCTTCCTCAAGTGGAAGAAAAGAAAGCAAACCCAGCTACAGGTAAATTGAAATCTTCAAATAGACCCATAATGCATCGCCGAGACAGTCTCACGATAATGGCTTTAGTTAGACTGGGGCCACAAATCTTTACACTTCTTCATTCGCCTGGCAGGACTAATGAGATTTTATGGCGGGCAAGCTGTTTATCCCTTGGGTGACATTGGCAAGAACAACTGTCGCTTTATCAATCAAGAGTTTTCTGCATTGCAGCTTCCTTCCCCACAAACGACTGCCTTACCTTAGATCACCACATTTACAACGTGTAAGAACCTCATTTCTTCACGTAAACGCTCCACCCATCCCCTTCTGTTACTTGCATTGAATCATTCCTTTATAGAGTCACATTACTTCATAAAAGTGGCTGGCAGAAGAAATGGATAGAAGCAAAAGAGAAGAAAAGAGTTTCAAAGGGATCTGTGAAGAGATGCAGGGCTGAGAGCCCCACGTGTACAACATTACGTGTGCCCAACAGGCCATTAGGAAGAGAGCGGCAGACAAGCTGCTGCTCCTGAGTACCATCGTTGCCAAACAGGCAGAGGAGGCTTCGCTCCCATCAGCAGGGTCTGGGAATAAGAGGGGGTGACTACCACTCCAATCTGGGACAAGGATTCAGCCCCTCTTTGGAGGTTTACATGTTGCCACAATAGGCTGCAATGTCTTTTTCCAGCACTGGTACACACGCACATATACAAACTCACATACTCGACACTTGCCATCACAGATGCCTATGATGAAATGTCTATTCTCCCTTGGTAACTAGGAAAGGGTCCCCAGTTCTCAGACCAAATTGGTTTGGAGAAATGATCCAGCAAAAGTCAATGAGTAGCTTCCAGTTCTGGGCAAGATGGAGTAGGCACCCTCACTCCACCCTGCTTCTCCCACCAAGGTGTCTCCTGGACAGAATGCAGGGAGCAGCAATCAGGATCAAGCAGGTTGACTGCGGAAGAAAACATGAATTCATGGTACTATCAACTGGCTGAAGATCTACCACTTTTCCCCTCTGGGATTCCCTGGAAGGGACTCAAGGCAGCCTGAAGCCCAGAAGTGGGCATTGGCATGGACAGGGAGAGCTCCAGCAGAAATCCTCTCGTTCAGCCTCAAGGTGTGAGAAAGGCATCTTCTGGCAGTGTCAGTGGCAGCACATAGGTTCCCAACCTCAGGAGTTTCCAGCATGAAATCTAAAACCCGTCCCCATACAGGCAGGGCAAGGAGAGACAGAAGGAAGAGGCAGACGACTCCAGATTGGTAGGTGGCACATGTAATAAGCAAGGGAACTTACATAAGAGGCTCATCTTGAGTGGCCGCAAGACAAATAGATCTCTGCGCCCACCCGCCAGAATCTTAAAAGATTATACAGAGGCCTTAACTGGGTTCAGTCACGTACACTATCCAGATGGTCTCAACAACAGCTTACTCTCTCAAGGCTATGTCCTTGGAACTGCTCCCACTGCAGGAATGGTGGGCAGAATGTATGTTCAGGGGAGGGGAGGAGAGGGGGTGCAGAGCCTCGGACTGCCCAGGTCCAGCTCATGGGTCAGTCGGAGGTCACATTCTCCCCATTACCTCCACCAACAAGCCTGGAAGATGCTGAGGAAGGGGAACTTCCTCTCCAGTTAAAGGAGGGGTGGTCCCAAGAACATGCTTTCTCCTTTCTCTGTGCCCCCACCACTTGGCCCTGGACATGGGGCAAAGTCATAGGAACTGCACAGAATAACAGTGTAAATAAAACCCCAGCTTTCTGGAGGGTCAACCAAAAAGGGGAAACCCCAGGAAACCGGAACAAACCAGGGAGATTATAGAGCGGAAGGAGTTTGGGAAAACAAACCCATGACATTATCTGCTGTTGTCTGCTAAATTTTTGGCTCACCCCCAAGCCATGCATGCTTGAATCTGATCAGAAAGGGCATAACAAAGACTAAGAACTGAACTTACAGATACATCAGCGTCTAGGTCCCAGCCTAACCATGAGATGGTGGACATTCAGGAGAAATCTGAAAGCACTAAAAAGACTGAAAATAGAACTGACAGTGGGACCACAACCCACAGAAACCTGGTCAGAACTTGCAGCCCGAGCCCAATTGCGTCTACTTAAGAAAAAAAAAAAATCAACAGGTTAAGAGCCCAGGCCAAGATGGCAGAGTAGAAGGACCTTGAACTCACCTTGTCTCACAAGCACACCAAAATCACAACTGCCGAACAACCATCAATAAAAAAGACTGGAACCTACCCCCAAAAAATCCGCTACAACTAAAATCGTAAAGAAGGAACCACGAGATGGTAGGAGGGGGGCACTCACAATATAATCAAATCCCCTGCCTCCCGGGTGAATGACCCACAAACTGGAGAATATACTGCAGCGGTTCTCCCACAGGAGTGAGAGTTCCAAGCTCCACATCAGGCTCCTCAGCCTGCAGGTCCAGTATCCAGAAGAGGAGCCCCCAGAGCATTTGGCTTTGAAGGCCAGCAGGGCTTAATTGCAAGAGCCCCACTGGACTGGAGGAAGCAGAGACTTAATCAATGAAAACTGTAATTTGAAAAAATACATGCACCCCAATGTTCATAGCAGCACTATTTACAATAGCCAGGACATGGAAGACATTTATGTCCATTGACAGATGAATGAATAAAGAAGATGTGCCCCCCCCCACACACACAATGGAAAACTACTCGGCCATAAAAAAGAACAAAATAATGCCATTTGCAGCAACACGGATGGACCTAGAGATTATCATACTAAGTGAAGTAAATCAGACAGAAAGACAAATATCATATGATATCACTTATATGTGGAATCTGAAAAAAATGATACAAACAAGGTTATTTACAAAACAGAAATAGACTCATAGACATAGAAAACAAACTATGGTTACCAAAAGGGAAAGGGTGGAGGATAAATTAGGATTTGGGGATTAATATATATACATTACTATATATAAAATAGCCAGCCTACAAAGACCTACTATATAGCACAGAGAACTATACTATCTTATAATAACCTATAATGGAAAGAGAATCTGAAAAAGAATGAATAGATAGATAGATAGATAGATAGATAACCTGAATCACTTTGCTGTACACCAGAAAATAACACAACGTTGTAAATTGACTATACTTCAATTAAAAAAATAAAAATAAAAAAACAATCTCAGCAAACCCCGAACAGAATAAACCCAAGAAACCCATGCCCAGGCACATCACAATTAAACTGCTAAAAACTGCTAAGTAAATAAATAAACGATCATGAAAGCAATCAGAGAAAAACAGCACATTATGTTGGAACAATTAAACAACTGAAATTCTCATCCAAAACAAGTGGAGGAGAGAAGGCAGTTGAACAAGTATTTACCTGCGCAAAGAAAAAATTGTCATCTCAGAATTCCATATTATAAGAAAATATCCTTCAGGAATGAAGGTGAAATCAAAACTTTCTCAGGTGAATGAGAAATAAGAGAATTTTTCAGAAGCAGACTTGCTCTAGAAGAATTGCTAAAGAAAGGTCTTCAGACAAAATCACCCTGTGTGAAAGAAGCCAGACTCAAAAGGTGATGTCCCGTAATGGTTTCATTTATTTGGCACTCTCAAAACGACAAAACTCTGGTGATAGGGGATGATCAGCGGTTGCGAGGTGGCAGGGGTGGGATCAGGCTGTGAGTAAAATGGGATGGAATAGCATGAGAGAGTTTTGGAGGGGTGAGGCTGTAGCATCCTGATTGTGATGGTGGCTGTAAGAATCTCTATATGCAGTAAAACGCACAGAATTCTACAGACACGCACATACGAAGCCAGTAGTGCTACAGGTTAATTATTTAAAAAAAGAAGTCAACAAACAGAGGCGTTACTCCCTAAGAACCTTCTGGTCTTTGAATAATACTTGAGGCTTCACCACCTTCCTTGGACACCTGCTGACGAGGGCAATCAAGGAGGCCACGGCCATGGCTGACGCCAGGCTGTTTCTGCTGCCCTTGAGTGTAGCCCATAGCTGAACTTACCCTCCCCACCTGCCGGCAACCAGTTCAGGGAAAGAGTGTATCACGTGCTTGAACTGGACAATGAATAGGAAGTCAGAAGTCATTATGTGTGACAGCCCCGTAGTTCTACGGAAGTGGTAAAGCTGACCGCCCCTCACCCCTGCCCCCAAACAAGACTCATGAGTATCAGGATTTAGGATCTATATGTCCCCTCCTCGTTGGAGCACCAGCCTGTGGGGGCTCCTTCTTAGCTGCTGCACCCCCGGAAGTGCAGCAGACACCCACCCTCCCCCGCCCCCGCCCTGCAGGCCCTAGAGCCCCTCCCCTACTCTGCTGCTCCAACAACACATAAGGTGTTTCTCTTATAACAGATACCCTTTTGGTCAAAGTAATGCTCTACCTTTTGGGTTAGATGGTTGGTATTAATATTTTTGCCTTTGGCAGACCCACTGGGGGAAGAGGGAATCTGCACGTCTGCAGGGGAAGGACTGAGATCAAAGCAAGGCCTTGGGCACGTGCTGGTGCCGCGGCTCTGCAGGGCTGAAAAGTTGTGTTTCTGTGACTCTCTCCCCCTAAGGCAGGAATTGTGCTTTACTCGAGTTTGTGTCTCCAGAGATGCACACAGTGACAGACAGACGCGCTCACATAAACGTGGGTTGCAAGCTAGGGATGGATGCTTACGTGACCGAATAAACGAACTGCTCGGCTGATACCGGCAAAGTCCTGCAAACACATCAGGTGACTGTGCTCCCCCAACCCTGTCTCTTGCCACCGACTGGAGGTGATGGGAGGTGGTGATCCAGTGGCCTAGAAGGGACGAGGGTCCAATAGAGAGATTCCATCCAGCAAGGGCAAAGTAGGACAATCGGGCCACAGCAGGTAACCCACCATTCTGCCCCAGGGACTGGCATGAGCAGTCTCTCTCTGTGTCGAGCAGAAGGAAGGAAATAAGCAGAAAACGGTCAGTGAGTGAGATGGACTAGGTCAGTGTGCAAACCAAACTATCCTCTAAAGCATTTTCTGTTCCCTGGATGCACCTTCAAAGTACGGCCTGTCTTCAAATATGGTTAAGAGGGAATCTGAGATACCAAAGTTCTCTCTTAGATCCTGCATCGCAAAGGAGAGAATCCAACTCAGCCTCGGCTGCCAAAGTCACTCATGCTGCCCAAGGGCAAGGGCCTCTCCTGCTTCTGCTGGGGGTTCACTGCTCCCCGGGAAGCCCTGAGGAGGGAGTGATCAGTTTACAAGTCAATTTACTCCTGGATGATTTTACCGCTGGATGCTACAGAGGCAGCGTGCTTCGTAAGCTCCCTAAAAGACCTGCTCATTTCACATCTGATGCGCTCCCCCTCCCTCCTCCTCACTGCCCTTTATCTGACGATGTGTGTGTGCGCGCGCACGTCCACGCATGCAGTTTGCTGGCCCTCCACCTCATTATGCCTGGAAAGCTATTTAAATGTGGTGTGCTTAGGGTCCTGCATAGAGGACACATTCTGTTCTACCACAGTGCAGACCACGCGGTGTTATTTTGTTCAGGCTGCCATAACAAAGTACTGCCTACTGGGGGGCTTAAACAACAGAAACGTTTCTCACAGTTCTGGAGACTAGAAGTCTGAGATCAAGGTGCAAGCGGGCTGGGGTCTGGTGAGACCTCTCTTCCTGGCTTGCAAATGGCTGGCTGCCCTTTCCCTGTGTCCTCACGTGGCCTCTCCTCTGTGAGCAGGAAGGGGAGTGCGGGGAGGGGGCTCTGGTGTCCCTTCCTCTTTTATAAGGACATCTATCCTATTGAATTAGGGCCTCACCCTTATGATCTCTTTTAACCTTACCCCCTTAAAGGTCCAAATTCCAAATACAGTCACATGGGGGTTAAGACTTCAATGTATGCATTTCGGGAGACCTAGTTTAGTCCGAAACAGCAGAACGCAAAGCCTGCTTGAGACATTAGATAATTACAAAGTGAGGAAGCTAAAAGTAAAGGTCACGCTGAAGGCAGAACGCCAGCTACTACCTGTGGAAACAAGGAACAGAGCTCACAGGCATAGGTTGTTTTATTTAGATTTTAAATAAGCTCTTCTTTCAGCTAACCTGTGAATGTCTTGTTTACTCACCCTTAGAGGCCATTGAGAAATACACGTCTTCTAACTTTCTCAGCACAAAAAGGGCAAGTTGGGTCGATATTTTCACACAGTACCACTTGTGAGGGGAGGCATGGCTTTAACGTTTAATGCAAAAAGGCAGATAATTCTTTAATGGCTCTGATTTCATCTTTCTGACCTTAATTGGAGAACTTTGCTTAAGAACTAATCATTTTGAGGCAATTAGGGAAATTGCGGTCTTAGAAAACATTAAAGGGTTATTTTCAATTCTGTTAGATATGATCACAATGTCCTGGTTAGGAGAGAAAATGGAGAAACAGAGAAGTACTTAGGGGAGAAAAAGAAGGAAGAGGAGGAGGAAAGAAAGAGGAAAACATGAAGCAAATACAGGAAAATATTGAGAAAGTGGGGGGAAGGGTACATGAGGCTCTTTATATGATGCATCTACTGCTGTGTAAATTTGAAAATTTTTATTAAGTGTTTTTTAAAATTATATCGGTGAACATTTACTGAACATCTAAAATGGGAGTTAAGTGGTTGCCTGCCATCAGGGGTAGATTCAAGCTTTGTGAGACTTGAAGTGCTTACAGTTTGAGAGCCCCCTTTAAGAAAAATCATGAATACAAAATTCCCTTGGACAGGCTTGTCCAGTGAGAGGTCCTGAAATTTGAGTTTCATCAGCTTCATGGTAAATCCACCTCTGTCTGCTATGGGTTTGCTTTGGCTGGCCCAATGATTTTTCCTCTTTAGTCTCCCCCACCCCATTTATTATGAACATTTCAAACAAATAAAAATTAGAGCGATTAAGACAATGATCTCTAGGTACCTGTCATACAATGATGTCAAGTCATCCACAGCCCTGTCCACCCTCTCCACACATACTGTGCTATTCTGAAGCAAATTGTTAGCATCATTTTATCCCTAAAATATTTTAGTATGCATCTCTAAAAGATAAGGACTCTTTCAGAAACACAACTGCCATATCATTACCTAAAAAATAATAATTCTGTAAACAAGTCAGTGTTCAAATTTCTTTCTCTGTCTCAAATTTTTTTTATAGTTTGTTTGAATTAGGAACCCCCCCCAAAAAAGTATATATTGCAACTGATTGATAAATCTCTTAGGCTACTGGTTTGCCCTCCAACTTTTTTTGTATTTTCCTTGCAATTTATTTGTTGAAGAAACTGACTCATTTTGTCCTATAGAGCTGCCCACAGTCCACATCTTCCTAACTGCACTCCTATGGTATCATTTAACATGTTCCCCTATCTCCTTTCTTTCCTGTAGTTTGTAGTTCCGTCTAGAAGCTAGATCAGATGCAAGTTTGATTTTTTGACAGGAATTCTCCCCAGGCAAGTACTTCTATCAGAAGGCACAAGACAAACTGTTTCTGTCAGGTTAGTAGGCATTGCTGGATCATTGCTGAGATCCTTTGTTTTCCCAAGTCTGTTTGGTTTGTATTTAAATGTGAGCTCCTACAACCCAGGGTGCCACTCCTCTTTACCCCAGGCAGGTTCACACTTCACAGTTTCCTTGGCTTGGCTCCCAAGGAGGCCCTGAGTCATTGGGAGGACTGGGGCTGCGCCTGTAGCAGACAAAGATAAACGAGGAGCAGAGCTCGCCCTAAAGGAGTTTATAGCCTGTTTGTCTGTTTGTCGTGAACACATGAAAGTGACAATAAAGAGGTGTCATAAAGTGGTAGACATTGTGCATGCAGTGTTCCCTCTGGGAGTACAGAGGAGACGGAGCCATTGGCTGGGACAGTCAGGCAAGGACTTTGAACCAAACGCTGGCTTCTCTGACTGGGACAGAGTATTGACTGATGTCCCAGGTACAAGTTCGCGTCCCCCCGGGCTTCCTGTTGTACCCGGTCCCTTCCATCCTTCTCCACTGTTTGTGGGGCCAAAAGGTTCCCAGCCAGGTTTCCGGCTCCCTCTCCATTACCTGTCACATGCCACCTTGTGGTACGACCACAAGTTACAGCTTATTTTCCAACCGTAAGGAAGGGGTAAGAGATGGGCCATTATCCGCTGCGGGAGATACAGGAAGAAGAACATTTGCTGCATGTCTACTCGGGCCAGGCAACGAGGGTCATCTCTGTTACGCATTATCTCAGTCACACCTCTCACAGCGCTGAGAGGTCAGCGTCCGGGACAAACGCTACTAGCTCCTTACCCAGTAGCCACGTTTGCCTTCTTTCTTTGTGGCAGAATCCCACTTCCATTCACAGCAGCAAAGTGCCTGCTAACGCGCGCTCACTCAGACACCCTGGCATCCGGGAGTGATCATGTGGGTGGATGCTGACCAGTGGGCTCTCGCTGGAAGTCGGCTGGGGATTTCTGGGACAGTCTGGGGGGCTTCCCTTTGTTCCTTTCCTTGCTTCACCTTCCTGCCTGGAATGGAGAGTTCAGTGGGAGGTCGCGCAGCCCTCCTGTGACTACAAGGAGACCTATGTGAAGACGAAAGCCTCACACTGAGGACCATGCAGCAGGAAGGAAAAAGCAACCCTCCCGATGTCACCAACCCTCCCTCAAATGCCTGCCTCAGGGATGCCTGAGAAGTGTGACAAGAGAAAGCGTTACTTGGTTAGACCACCGTAGTCAGCCTTCTCTACAATACAGCCCAAATGAAATTACTCTGACGGTTGTTATTATTATGCTAATTCTACTTATGTATTAAGATACTGGCATTCAGATCCATTAAGAAACTCAGCCCATCCACACAGCCAGAATAGGGCACAGCTGGTATTCAACACTTACACGCACACCCTGCTCCCCCTGCCCCGCCAAATGCACTAACTTTTTGCAATTCCAGGATACCTGGCACTGGGCAAGCCAGAGGCTCTCTCCCAGCATTTGAAAGCCAGGTGGTTAGGGCACTTTCCCTTCCCCTGGGGTCTCTGCCACTCCCCTCTCCAGTACTTGGCCATCGTGTTCTTCTGCCAGCCAGAGCCTAGGCTTCTGGCAACGAGGACATCGTCCTTTTTTCCCAGGCCAATCTTTCTGAAAATAGGCCAATGGCAGCTACTGGAAAAACCTTCTCCCCTCAAATGCCTCCTCTGCCTGGCTTTTCTACCACATTGCCCAAGTTCCACCACTGGAGCATATTCAGAACATCCCTATGAAAATAGAGCGATCTCACTCAGTAATTCCCTACAAGGTGTTCCACAAAAGCCTAGTCTCAAGGGACGTTACTATGTATTACTGGATTTGCTTAAGACTAAGATGCACAATCTCTCACATTTTAATGTCTCTGAAATCAGGACGCTTGTTATAATAGATGTACCTTATAATCATCATTGACCATTTTTCTCCTTAACAGTTCTGAAATCATAATGTATCTTACAGGCACAGGTGTCTTAGTTTTGGAATATGGCACTTGAAAATAAAAGGGTTCCATGATCAAATGAGTTTGGAGAACTTATTACTAACAAATAAACTAAATTAAATGAAAGTTTTTAATGCAGACCTTCTCAGAGCATTTAACATGCTAAAGTGCATCTCAAGAGATTTGCTCAAATCATTTCGCCATGGAATTCTTCTTTTTTTTTTTTTTTTGGAACACCTTACAGTACTCATGTTATATGGAACACAACTTTCAAAATACTGCATTAAGCCATTATATTCTGGATTAATTGTTCAGATTTGCCAACCAACTGTCCCTTGTAGGAAAATTCTAAGAAAGTTGGTCAGAAAATATGTAAACTGTGAAACTTGCAAGTCTAAAGCACGGCCGTTTAGTGGGAGGGTCAAAGCCCTCACAGAGGCACCGTTCACCTGAGTCAGTCACTAGAAAACATAGCAGATGCCTTTTGGGGGGAATATCGGAAAGTGAGGGGGTGCCACGATGCTAAATTTCATCTACTTGGCTCTTTATTGGCAGTCAAGCCTGCTTGCCCTCATCTGGCCCAAAGAGACAAGAGTGGGTTATAGTCACATCTCCTTAATGCCTGAGGACTGTGTCTGGTCCCCAGAACCTTAGGAGAGCATCCTTGGTCTCAGAGATACACAGAATCTCAATGTGGTCCCTGTATCACTGATATCCCAATGCTGTGATTCGGAAGACCCAAAATATATGTAATTCTGAGTACTTTTAAAATTCCCCAGGTAATTCCAACATGCAGACAAAATTGGGGGCCATAATTTTAAGGAAGGAACTGACTTGATTAGGCAGAGTTTTACCTGTGATAGCTGGTGAAAGGTGTATTTAGCTGTTGCAGGAATCTAAGCCCTAGGCAATCAAGGCAGAAAGGATGGTGGAAATAGAAAATGGGAGATGGAGACAAGAAATTACTTCAGAGAAAGAATCTGCAGGGAGGGGCTTAAAGATAACTCAAATTTTGAAAAGGTTGAAAGACTACTGTACCATGGAAAAGTACAGGGTGGTGACAAGAGGAGTGGGGAGGTCCTGGTTTTTGGAGAGAAGATAACTGTTTGAGTTTATATGTTGAGCTGTAGTTGTTAGAATGATATCTGAGTGGAAATGTCCAGCAGGCAGTTGGAGATGGGGACTGAGTCTTAGAAGGCAGATGATAAACTTTGAAGTCATTTGTACCCAGGCGATGTTTGAAGCCTTAGAAGTTTAAAGATAAGTCTTTTGCACAACGTGATACCGTTCAGGTTACCATGCATCTATAACTGCCGGGAGTCCATGCGAAAGACCTGAAGTTCAAGTTCTCTGCTGCCAACCAGCTATGTGGCCTTGCACAAGATCCTGTACCTTCCAAGCCTCAATTTCCCTAACTGAACAACAGGAACCGCCATACCAACCTCTCTGGGCTATTGTAAACATTAAAGGAGCAAATCCTCGTAAAGTGCCTGGCATAATGCCTGGTGCAAAGAATGACCCTGAGCCTCTCTAGGTCTCTCTGATTCCCCTTGTCCCACCTCATGCAACACCCACGCAGGCCATGACACACGGCCACTTCTCATCAGTGTCAAGAGTGAGTCCGGCAAGAACAAGCAATCAATTTGTATTCACCTCGATGGCATGTGAAGATCAAATCTTGGCAGACCAGTTTAATTTTCTTGGGTGGTTGATAGGCCATGTAGATAAGGGGTAAGTAAGAGATGTAATCTCTCTGTGCTGATGTATGACCTTAGATTCCATCGCCAATGACTTTTCATCAACAAGACAGAGAGAAAAAAGAGAGATTCTTTCCTTTCTTAGGTGCAGACACAGAGCTGCGTAATATCACCCGAAAGGGGGCTTATTGATGACTCAGCCCCAGCCTGGAAGCATCCTGGGTGATCTCACTCATGTCAGAGCTGGAGCCCATGCAGAACGTCTCTATCTTTACCCCGGTGATATAACTGAGAACTTCCTAATTAAGATCACAGATGACTCCAAGTTGTGAAGCATTAGTAAGAAGGTAGGAACAGAAGTCAAAATAGCATTAACTGAACAAAAAAAATAGCTCATAAAGAGGGTGGGCTTCAACAGGAACAAGTGTAACATTTTAAAAAAACCACCTATATAGACAAAAAGGAGGATATACATTGACTAATTCACTGGACCATCAGCTAGCTTCACCCAGCGCTGTAGCCAGGGAAGAAAGGAAGCCCAAGGATGGCTGGGGTGTCTTGGTGCTCCTGACTCATTTAACACGTAACAGGGAAGAAAGAAGGCAGAAGAAAGGGAAGGAGAGAAAGAGCGAGTGTGTGGAAGATTCTAGTAACTGAAATTCTAGTTCACTTACATAGTCAATAGATAATTTACTGAGCAAATAGTGAATGCCAGGCATGGCGTCCACTGGTGAGGATGTAGCGGTGAACAAGGCATTCAGAATCCCGCCCTTGTGGGTTCTTCTTCCTCCACCTGACTACCAAATGTTGAAGGGCTTGTTATCAGTCCTTACCCTTCTTCTCTTTCTATCCGCACACACTCCCTCGGCAATGTCATCTACTACCCAGGCTTTCCAAACCATCCAACTGCATCTGTCAAGAAGTCAGACTTCCATTCCAGACTTGGCTGACCAGTTGTCTACTCATCCTCTCAATGAATCACACACTTGGTCCATGCAAAGTGGACTGTTGAGTGTTCTTTCTCCCTGCCCACACTTTTCCCTCCCCAGTCTTCCCCAACTCCATACACGGCACCAAACAACCAAACAGAGGAGTTGTTCTTGGTTCCTGCATCCCACAACCTGTTGGTTCTAACTCTTTAGAATGAGAATTAGACCCCACAGCTGAATACAGCAAATCCTAATAATCTCACAGTCTAAAGATTACTGCAAACCACTGAGCAGACACCTCCCTCTTTCCTGCTCTGTACTCCCCCTCCCAGCCCCCAAAGATGGCTGCACCAGCCCTCCCAATGGTCAACCCAACAGCAAGACTAGGGAAGGAATGACGTGTTCAGGGTGTATTGCCCTAGGAGCAAGAACTACAGCGTTGATGGGATCAGGTTACTGCCTGCTCCCCGTGGGGAAAGTGAGGAGACTGATTCCGAGGTGATGGGAGGTTCTGAGACAGAAGTCAATAAACTTTCTCTGTGAAAGGCCAGATGATAAATACTGTAGGACTTGCTGGCCATAGAGGGTCAGCTCCATCACAACTACTCAAGAGGACCATTTTAACATAAAAGCAGCCACAGGAGTAACAAATGAGACATACATGAATAAGCAAGGCTGAGTTCTAATAAAGCTATTTATGAACACTAAAATTTGAATTTCACATGCATGTCATGAAATAGTATTCTTCTTTTAATTTTTTTTTTCAGCCACTTCAAAGGTTAAAAAATTCTTAGCTCACTGGCTATATAAAAACAGGCAATGGGCCAAATTTGGCTCCTGGTCCATAGTTTGCCAACCTTTAACCCAAAAGAGTCTTGCAGACACTGGGGAGACTGGTCCCAGTAGACACTTACTGAGCCGCAGGGCTTCCTGCCCATCCCCATCCTGGAGAGGAGTGGAGTGGGGAGTTTGTCCTCTGGAGGCTGAGGACACACAAGGCAAAAGGTCAGGGTCTTCTTAGCTGGGGTTCTGAAGGCAGGACCCTTGATGAAGCAGCCCTGGCCCCCGGAGGAAAAGGACTGGTTTGTTCTTGTAATGCTCTCAGAGGGAAAAAAACAACACTGTATTTTTAAAAACTGTGTTTCCTAAACTCCAGCTCTCTCTGCAGTAAATGTAAACTGTAGCAACATGGTTGCCAGTGATTTATGCAGGTGGGGAGCTTCTGCATGGATTTTTGCAATTTTAGAATTCCCACTATTGGTGGTGTAATTTTTAAAAAATGATTCAGTTGAAAGCAGGTTAAGCACTGACACCAGTTAACAGAATGTCTACTCTGGGATCCTTAAAACTCTGATCAACAACCATCTGTTTTGCAGGTTTTAAGGAGAGCCCAGCCCAGGGGCTTGAGCGGGGAGTGGGTAACCACTCTGAGTTTCCTCTTCTCCATAATTCCAGGGTACCAAAGGAGACAGATGCCCACAGGGAAGGGTGGTTAGAAAGAGTAGCTTTTCTTTCCTCTCCAACAACAGAAATGGTGAAGATTAACTCCCTAAATCCCTGTGTAACACTGAATACCCAGCAAAAGAGGTTTCCTTTGAAATTGCATCTGTCTGCATAAGAGGTCCACAGAGCCTGCATTTTAAAGCCGAAATAATGCTGGTTATTTGAGCTGCTGTTACTGCTGGAAGATTTTTGAAGAGGAAAAAGAAAAAAGGTTCTCAAGATGACAAGGAATTTGTCGGAAAGGACTTGGTACAAACCTGGTGCTGATTTTTTTCCCCCTACAAAAGGGGTGGGTAGAGTTGAGACACTGTCCCCGTCTTCCTAGCCTGCCGTCCCCCAGAAAGACAGACAATTTCAGGTCACAGGTTTCCCTGCATCAGGCGGCCACTGAGTCTCTCTACTGAGTGTCTGTAAGTCAGGACATTTTCTCTCCACCTCCTGAGTTTTCCCTGGTGCCAGAGACTCTGCAGATCCAAATGTGATTGGCAAACTGTGCTGACATCACAGAGAGCAAAATGCAGGGCTGCCCGTTCTTCCTGGGCTGATTTCAAACCACTGCTCCAACAAGAGCCAGCCCAGAGTTTCTGTCCCCCTAGATTAGACTGTCTAACTGATTTCCTTAAACAACACAGGGATAGGTATTATGTAAGATGTTCTGAGATCTTTTTTCTCGCCATCACCTTTTCAGGACCGATTTTACTCCTGCGGTAGGTACACGGCAGAAGGCTGGCGGGTTTGTGAGACTCTTTAATGCTGTGTCATCATCCATCAAAGTGTCCAGATAAATCACTTAACAGGGAGGCAGGAAAGACACAGCTCAGTTGGCCCTGTAACCATCCAGCTGAGAAAGTCTTCACCCCCTCACTCCCTTCTGTCTTGGACAGAATCGTGTGGTTTACATTTGCCAGAAATAGATGTGCAAATATTTTCTCTTGGCTGCACTTCCTTCTCTCTATTGTCGTATCAATAATTATGAAAAGACGAATACAGGAAAAGAGCAGCATCACTTTTTATCATCATCACCGCTCCCCCAGCACCTACCGCAGACCCGCCTCCAGGCCCAGAGGCCCCTTCCCCTCCCCCACCAACTGCACAAGTAGGCATTATTCATCCGCTTTTACAGCTCCGTAAACTAAACTGCAGGAAGTTAAATAACTTGTCTGGGCTCATACTTCTGGTATGAAGTGGAGCCTGGCTTCCAGCCGAGCTGTTGGCCTGCGAGCCCCGCGCTCTCCCCACCCTCGGCAGGGGCTCGGGCTGACCCAGCGTTTCCCGGGACTGTCCCTCCAGCACATTACTCTTCTCTCTACACGAACCTCCTGCCATCTCTTTCCAAGTGGTTACTTTTCATCGTGACCGCCCAACAATGACTTAGAGAAAAATTCCAAACCTGGGGTGTCCCTCCCTCTGACAACTGTTTTCAGTTTGTGTGCTTCCCACGAGGACTTACCGAGGATATTGCTCTAAATGCTAAAACTGTACATCCTTCTTTTGCTCTTAACATTATATCCTGACTCTATTCCCATGTTTCTGCATAATCATTGTAATTGCTAATTTAACAGCTGCATAATATTCCATCAAGTTGATATTCCCCAGTTTCTTAAACCAGTTCTCCGCTGAGTCGTTGATAAGGTTTCCCTACTATGAGTAATGTTACAATAAACTTCTTTCGACTGTATGCCCTTTTTCCTTTCAGTGGGATTTTTCTTTAGGCTAAACTCCCAAAAGTATAATTACCAGACCAAAGGGTTTGAATCTTTTACGTGGGCCCATCTCTCTTACACCCTGCACACATACACACGAGCCCCCACCTTCCTTCCTCAGCTTCCAAGCAGGATGCGGAGGGACAGGCTCCACTCAGGCTTCGTTTCCCTCACAGCAGCCTGGGCGCTGGGCTAGCGTGGCGCTCGCTCACTCAGAGCTGCTGCCAATTTCTGAACCCTTGTGTTGCCCATGCACATACCAGGCCAGAAAGATGAAAAATAATTACTCAGTGCTGGCAAGGGTCTGAAGAATTAGACACACTAGTAAGTTTCACTGAGTATAAAGCAGTAGACCTCTCTGCAAAACAATTTGGCTATACGCAGAAAAAGCTAAAAAAGTGTATTTTTAAAAAATTTAGAAATTTTAAAAAATGGCTTTAAGCCAATCATTCTACTTTAATAATTTAATCCTAAAGGGGGAAAGTCAAGGAGAGGTACAAATATTTACTTACAAACGTACGCATTATAGTATTTCTTATAAGAGCAAGAATAAACAAATTTATATCCAACAAAAAGAGTTAGCTTGAAAAATTGTAACATCTGTATAATGGAGTGCTATACAGCCATTTAAAATTATAATTGTAGACGACATTATATGTTAATGACATACACACAGGTTCATAATATGTTTAATGAAAAAACAAGTCACAAAATAGCACTTATTATACTACCTATTTGTGTGAAATACATAGAGAGACAGAAATAATCATAG
Organism: Camelus dromedarius; assembly: GCF_036321535.1. Lineage (NCBI taxonomy): Eukaryota > Metazoa > Chordata > Mammalia > Artiodactyla > Camelidae > Camelus > Camelus dromedarius. Next base: position 65,168,511 of record NC_087448.1, on the reverse strand, counting down.
AAGTGCTCCAGCTATTAATAGCATTTATATCTGCACAGTGGAATTATCAGTATTTAATGGTCTTGCTTTTTTTTTATACCACAGATATCATTGCTTTTGCAATAAGACATACACAATTAAACTTTATTTGTTAAAATTTATACCCATTTCTAAAGCCTACATGTGCATAGAATGCTTCCCATACTCTATGCAGGTGGGACAGGGACAGAAAGAACCCTCAGCCTCACCCTGTAGAGTCTACGTGTGCTTCCTGGTCCATACCTCCAACCAACCAGCCATAACACAGGTCTAACAGTGACAGCCAAGGAAGTGAGGATGCCTCCACCCCTATAATCGGGGACCTGGACATCTGTCTGTGCAGATGTAAGGAGGGACTCCCTGAGAGTAAGGGTAGCAGGGGATAAATACTGTCTCCCCTCTCTGTATTAATTATCTATCACTGCGTAACAAATTACCCCCAGACTCAGTAGCTTAAAACAACAGACATTTATGTTCTCTCATAGTTTCTGAGGACCAGGAATCTGGGAGTGATCTCACTGAGGGGTTCGGACTCAGGCCTCTCATGAGATTATAGTCAAGCCAGGACTGCAGTCATATGAAGGGTCAACTTCGGCTGGAGGACCCACTCCCCAGGGCACTCAACAGTTGTCAGTGACTTCAGTTCCTCACTAGCTGTTAGCTAGTGGCTTCAGTTCCCTGCCTCATGTACCTCTCCATACACTGTGTCCCTGTAACATGACAGCTGGCTTCCTGCACAAGTGATTCAAGAAAGAGAGAGGGAGAAAGCACTCAATGTGGAAGCTGTAGTGTCTTTTAACATCTAATTGTGGAAATAAACACCAATTGTATCCAATTGGTCACAAAGACCAACTCCCATACAGTGTGGGAGGGGCTGTGCAGGAGTGTGAACCCCAGGAGGCAGGGAGCATGAAGGGTCCTCCTGCAGGCTGCCTCCCACAGTCCCCAACCAAAGTGCTGCATCGCTGAAACCCCCTCAGCAAAAGAACGGGGGACCCAGGAACTTAAAGCCACCCAAAAGAAGTGGAGTTGGGGGACCACGGTTAAAAGTGAATCTACAAAAGCTCTAATAAGTCATTTTTACTTTGATTGAAATAAAACGGCAGACAATACAGTATATAAAGAGCTTATCAAGGACACATTAAATTAGAAGTAGTGGGTACTGCACAATTTCCATTTTATGATGCTTTGCTTACTAGAAACTTTTTCAGGTTTCCTTGCCAACAATTTTCAGAAGATTCTTATAATTGATTTTGGTTAGTTAGATGCAGATACTATGTACACCAAGAAGGCTTTTTCTGTCCAGCCCTTTGTGGAACACGAGTGCCTCTTCCATTGATCTGCTCTGAGTCTTGCTCAGGATATAATCCTAAAGGCACAACTTTAGCCAAATGTAGTTTACTAGTCAGGTACCTGGGGGTGAGAATGATTACAGTCCCTCAAGGCCTAGCGTCGGGTTATCACCCTCACCTACTTCATCCCAAAGTCAGAGCAGGAGGCCTCTCGATTCCCTGCGCTCCTGGGAAGGCTGTGCCCTTGGCCCGCACGGCTCCCCGCACCTGCCCTGAGTCTGCACCACATCAGCCTCTACTGCCAGGTCTTCCTCTTCACCTCCTTCACCTCCTAGCTTCCAACTCACTTTTTAAATTATTGCCAATAAGAATGACTGACAATCTCCTTATACTGTCCCCTGAATTCTGGAAGGCAATCAGAGGTATAAAGTGAAGTGAAAAGTGGAATTTTAGAAAGAATTAGTGTGGCTTTTATTGTTTTCTAGTGACTTGACTGTAAGATTGCTTTGTATCCTTGGGGCTTACAGCAGAGTATTTATGAGACTTGTTAATAAATAATGAATGAATGAATGAATGAAGAGTTAGAGAAGGTTAAAGTTAAGCCAACTACCCATGTTTGGCAAAATAAAAAGTTGACAACTCTGTGATGTCCTTCCAACCCCCACCCTATTAAAAATATATATATTCTGGCCTGTGAAATCATGCAGGCCTCACAGCTGAGGCCAATCATGCCATCATATTGTTTGTATTGTTAGTACCATGACTTTTCTCCTGCCTCTTGGGGTCAGAAGACAAAGTAATGCATATTGACTCTAAGATGACTTCGTTATCAGGATAGCATTAGGAGGCTTGAGCCAAGTAACAAGAGATAGAGAAGAATCTTGTGGATGAGACACAGGATGTATTCAGAAGTAGAAGAAGGGTTGTATTGTGGGGAAAGTTTACCTGCTTACAGATTTGACATAGATTAGGGTAGGTCCAAGGGGCCCAATAGTGGGCTCTCCTATCCTGGTAAATACGGTAACGTCTAGCTAGCCGCGTTTAAACACTGTATTGGTCAGGGCTCTGCCAATGGCCAAGTGACAAAAGCTGAACTCACACTAGCTTAGATTAGGGAGGCAGGGACTCAGAGGCAAGGATCTGAATTCCATCGGAATTCTTTCTCCTCATCCTTGTCTCTGCTTTTCTGTGTGTGAATTTCATTCTCTCCTCCTACAGAGAGCTTTCTTCACCAGCAGTGGACAAAGGAGCCCACCTCACTGGGTTCACAGTCAAATGACTCTGTGACCAGAGAAAGAAGGGTTCTTCCGCTAGGCCCAGCTCAGAATATCCTAGTTTGGGACTTTGTTGGGTGACAAGTCCATCTCTGCCCCAGTCACCAGAGCCAAGAGGCCAGCTGTGTTTCCTTAGACTCTGTAAGTTTCAATTTCCTCATCTGTGAAATAGGGATAACATTAACACCAACCACAAATGGTTGTTGTGAAGATTAAAATAATTTAAATGAGATAATGCATATAAAGTACTAAATTCCATGTGAGGCACATAATAAATGGTCAAAAAGTCTATTGTCTGTTTTGGTCTATTTATTATTAATGCTTTGTGATCTGCTCAGTATGGAGACCAAACCACAGTATCTGGTTCTCTCCTTGTTACCCAAATGGTACAACCTTCTGCTCTTGTCAATTCTCCCCTATTCCTATAGCCAGACTGGAGTCATGTTGCATAATGTACATAAGATACTATAAAATGTAGGAAGGTGTGAGAGGGTCAACAAAAGTCAAGGCTAGAATCATGCAAGTTAGGGCTAAAAAGAACTATTCGATGTGTCAGGCAATAAAACTTGCACCTTTACTTGACTAGATAGAGGCAGAAAATACAAATCAGTGCCTAAGCACATATTATCATGAAATGACGGCAGACTGGATCTGCAGGCTGACAAGCTAGTCTTGGCTATGGTTGATTCGCTCTAAGGCCTCTGTTTCCTCCTTCTGTGAAATGGGGATAATGATCTTCCCTGTCTACTCCCACACTGGGGTGTGGTGAGACTTAATGAGGCACTTTTGGTAAAACGCTTTGAGCTTAGCTAATGAAAGGCTCTGGGCAGTCACTCAACGCTGTAACACGGACCCTTCCCACTCACGTGCGTTTGGAGTAGAGGTTGGTTGGCACGACTTCAGAGAACTGCTAAGAAACACAGATACACTAAACAGTCTTCTTAAAAATGGAGAGTAAATCAAAACAGAAAGTTTGGCCCATTTGCAGCCTTGCCTTAGTGTGACCTCATGCCCAGTCGTGCTGACATCCCTCTTCTCGAGATCAACTGGGCTGACTACCTACCCGTGCCTCATTTTACCTTAACCCTTCTATTTACTCCTCAAGTCAAGCATCGTTTATTCCACTGAGGTGTCATCCTTTCTTCACCACAGATTGAGAGTTACAGTTAGACAATGTGAATTTTGGATGAAACTACCATTGTGTTAACAATATATGAGTTATAAATCACTTATATCTCAGTAAAACTGGGGGGAAACTCTCAATATTGAGGAAAGATAACCGTATGCTGTAGAGCTGCAAACTGAAAACCAGTTATTTTAATTGAAGTCTAGCTGATTTACAATATTGTTAGTTTCAGGTGCACAGCATGGTGATCCAGTATTTTTGCAGATTATATTCCACTATAGGTCATTACAAGATAATGGGTGTTAACTCCCTGTGCTATACAGTATATCCTTGTTGCTTATCTATTTTCTATATAGTAGTTTGTATCTATTAATGCCATACGCCTAATCTGTCCCTCCCCCTTCCCTCTCCTTTGGTAACCACTAGTTTGTTTTCTGTATCTATCTGTGAGTTTGTTTCTGCTTTGCATATACATTCATTTGTATTATTTTTTAGATTCCACAAGTGATATATAGTATTTATCTTTCTCTGACTTATTTCCCTAAGCATAATATTCTCTAGTTCCATTCATGTTGTTGCAAATGGTATTACTTCATTATTTTTATGGCTGAGTAATATTCCATTGTGTATATATACCAAATCTTAATATAATCATTTGCTGATGGACATTTGGTGGCTTCCGTGTCTTGGCTATTGTAAATAGTGCTGCTATGAACACTGGGGTGCATGTATCTTTTCAAATTAGTGTTTTAGAAAAACAGTTTTTCAATAATATACTGAAGTAACAATCAACCCATTAAAAAGTCATTAACCCAGTGGTAGGCCAGAGCCGGCTGATACTGGCTTGTGAGAACTGGCTTAAATTTTTAGGAATTTTTCCGAGCCAGTTGTTAAATATGGTTGTTTTTAAAACTAAACTATATAAGTTTACAATTTAAAAAATTACATTGAAATCAAAGCTAATACATTCTCAAAACTTACCACTTAATAGTAGTTTTACAATTATATATTCTCTTGGGGTTACTGATAGCTAGTGTTTCTGTCTATTGTATCTCTGTGGTGGAAACACTACATATTGCTGTGGTACTCTGCGTTTCTTCCCATCTGCAGGTTCAGTGATGTCCTTTTGGTAGCTTGAAACAGCCACAGTAGGAGAATTTACACCACACAAACTGCGCCGCTACAAATCAGGGCTCCCCCTGCCCCCAAGCGCCACTTGTCAAACATTCACCAACACACCTTGTCTAGACCCATAAGGACACGAGAACAGGAATGGGGACAACTGCAGACCAAAAATATCAACAATATTTTGTACACTGGGAAAACAAGTGAATGAGAGGTAATTAATTGAAAGGAGGAGATACAGCCCAAACCTGAGCCCACAGGGAGGGAAGCCTGGGAGAAGCAAAGCAGCTTGCACAGAACCTTAGAAAGAAACAGAAATCATTTCCCTTGGTGCAGAGCACGGGTGCAGGTGTGCTGGAAACAAATGGATCAAAAACTGATGCAAAGAGCTAGGAGACGGCCCACACCTGTGCAGCCAGGCCTGCCCCTGCCCAGCCCTGGGAGAAAAGGTTGAATCAGAGATCCCCAGAACAGCAGGCACAACTGGGAGCCGGCACGTGATCCACTATGAAATGGGATTAAATGACCGTCTGCACTTTGGACTGTAACACCCCACACTCTCCTCCCCGCTCTTGGCTCCCAGAATGCTGGCAGTGAGGCTTATACCCCACAGGCAGAAGATCAGATGACTCATCTCCAGGAAAGCTGACGAGTACAAGAGAAAAGACTTTCAGAGACTGACCTGGCAGGATCCCCCAGTGAACCACCCAGATCACAGCAGAATCACCAGCACGGAGCCCACTGGCCAATAGGTCTTGCTCAGGCACACATCACCTTTGTGTGAGCGGGAGATCACCAGACACTGGAGGAAAGCTGCTAATACACAGAAAAAGCATTTCCAAAGTCAAGTTCCATACCCAGACAAGCTATCAAGTGCAGCAGTAGAATAAAGACACTTACAAGGTTCCCAAACATTTACCTGCCATGAACCCTTTCTCAGGAATCTACTGGAGGATGTGCTCCAGCAAAACAAAAAATTACCCAAGAAAGGCCATGGGAGCTCCAGGAAATGGGATCCCACATAGGAGAGAAGGAGAGAGAATTCCCAGGATGACGCTGAAGGGAAGCTCTGAGAAGATCACTGCAGTGGGCCAAGAAGGAACCAGCCCCGAGTCTGCAGCAGGAAGACAGATCCAGGAAGATGTGCCCACAGGGAGGAAAACGTGACTGAGAGGTTACCAATGCGTTCATCACGTTGAGGAGAGTCGGGGGATGAATTACTCATAAACACCCCCCAAAACTACACAATTAAATGGACAAGGCAATTATTAACATGGATGGGGAGAGATACACAAGAATAGAAATGTAATTATAGTACACTGTGTACATAGTCAAAACAATGCAAATACTGATCAGTGATTTAATCAGAAATTGTGATGATCCCAAATGTGTAATACTCTAACATGCACAGATTTCTCCCATTTTAACATCTTGAAAATCAGACTGCATCTTGTAGCCAATGTGATAAGAAAGTATTGTTTCATAGTTTAACTGGGAGCACTTTGTTCTTTTGTAGTGACTCATAATACCGGTACATCTTAATGATGGGTGGCACGTGAGATGGGAAGAGAGAGGAGCTCTGTGGGGAAGTGAGGGAGAGGTGGGAACATCTGTGTCTGCGGGGGGGGGGGGGGGAGGGAAGCTAAACCTCATCTTTCACAGCAATAAGTCAGTAGATGACTTCTGAAATTAACAAAGATGCAGCTCTATAAACATGTTATTTAGAATGATTGCTGCAAATACCAGGAGCACAACTAAAATCATAGTGGTGGGCTCTGGGGAGCAGTAACTGGAGGTAAGAATGGGTGGGGCAGGAGGCACTGGGTTGTGATTGCTTTATAAACCTCATAAACACATGAATTTTTAAACTATATACATATATATGAAGTAAAAGTAGTATGTATAGAAATAATAATAAAATGCAGTGCTCTATTTCAAACCTCACCAGAAGAGAAGATTTCAGGTTGGGAGAGAGAAAAGGGAACCTTATGGTCTCCTCTTTCAGGACAAGGAGTCTCATCCGTCCCCGCCCGCCACCCGGGCTGGTTTCAGGAAGGGAGGCTCCTGGAGGAACGTACATCGCCTCACATGCCACATCTTGCCTCCCATCTCAGGAAACTCGGCTGCCTGATTTTTCACTCTCAGGAGACGAGACAGCCGGTCTTCGGGGAAAGTGGAAACCACAGCACATAGGACACATTTGTTCAAATGCTCGTGTTCCCCAGAGCCCTTGAGAATAAGAAAGGAAGCTGGCGGTTTGGCAGGTGTGGAGGCCCCTCCCCGCAGACATCTGCCAGTGGTTCTGGAAGCCCAGACCCCTCCTCTTTACAGGAAGAGCCCTAGATTCCTGATGAGATGAGGCGCCGTTCCGCCAGTGTGTTCCAGCTACACGTCATCCTGCAAGGAGAGGGTGAGAAAACCAGAGCGATTCCTCCTGGTAGAGCAGGAGCTGGCTGCTCCTGGGATGTCAGACCTACGCAAGAGGTCTGGCAGGCCAGGAGGCACCCTGCCGTTCCCCAGGACATCCGGCACTGCCTGACTCTGCACGGGGGGAGCAAACATCTGCAATTCTGCCAGTGAACTGGGCGAGGCCACATGGTGATGCTGGTAGAGTCTGGAATAAGCACTTAGGGGTTTCCAGGCGATGGGAGAGGCGATCAGGACCAGCATAGCAGCTCTTATCCCCAGCCCACCCAACACTCAGCTGCTGCGAACCGCCACAGTCACACCACGTGTTCATGTGGAAACACTTCACAGCTGCAGCTCAGAACCCTCCCCAGGGCTCCCCACACCTCCCACCATCCTGCAGCCAAAGGGGGAACACATGGCTCAGCAGGGGGCCTCCAGGAGCTGGCGCGGAGGCCCCGCCGGGACAGCTCTGATTGGCCGAGCTTGCTTGTTAAATATTTTAAATATCACTGTCTGCAACTAGATCTATCAGTGAGAGGCCCAGGAGCTGGCTCCCTGCAGAAAGCCCTCCACCTTCCTCTCTGCACCTCCTCTCGCCCTGGCCCCACGTCTGGCGGGTGAGAACGCCAGGGAGTGTCTTCTGTAGTAAAAATGTCTTTCTTTCTATGCAAGATGACAAGCCCTTTTCTCATTCCTGGGGGGCCTGATGCTCCAGACCCCCAGGAAATGCTCCTCTGGCCTCTTCCTTCTGCTTCCCTAACTGGTTTATCCTGATGAAATTAGGTTAAAATGGCCAGGGAGAGCGTCCTCAGAGGGGAAAATAGAGTTAGTAGAAGCGAATGTGCAGCCTCAGGGGCTGGTGCCAACTGGAGGAACAGCAGGGCCTGGGTGGTGTGCACAGCCCAGGGGCCTGCTGCTACCCGCAGGTGCTTGTCCTGGCTGCCAGGGCCTCTCTCCCCCCCAACCCCTGCTCTCAGCTGCCCCTCTCTGTTTCCAGCCTGCAGGCGCGGCCCCCCACCCCCAGCCTGCGGAAGGCAAGGTCACAGACCTGAGGGTTTCCTTAAGGATACTCCTGGCTCCTCTTACGCAGCTCTGGGGAGGGGCCTGCTCTTTCTCCAAAGTGGGAACTGTAAGGGCTCTCTCACCCTTGGGCGGAGCAGGCTGGGGTCTCCCAGCAGAGCCAGGGACAGGCCCCAGCGCTCCTGGCTCAGGGAGGGCCCTACCTGAGGGCACCCCACAAATGCCCTCATGGATGTGCACTCTGATCTGAAGACCAGTTCAGTCTGTCTCCTCTGTCTCTGTGTAAATGTTCTCAGTCTGCCAAAATTATAACACTTGGGACAATTTAGCAAATGGTCTTTTCGGTTTTGTTGTTGTTTTACTTGTTTGGCTTTTTGTTTGTTTTTCTGTGAAATCCAAGGCAGGCAGCAGAGTGGGCAGGGTCCACCCACCAAGGACTTAGGAGACCAGCGTAAATCCTGATCTCCCTGACCAAGACCTTCTCTTCCTGAAATGCCCGCCCCTAACGGTTGCGGTGAGCAGTAAATTTAACAGGCTCCATTTGTAAAATGCCTTAAAAAGTGTAAAGGAGCCATGTGAGTTTCAGGGATACTGGCTTTCTCTTCTCTTCCAGCAAACTCGTGAATGTGTGTAGGGAATACTCACGCGGTGAAGTCAGGGCAACACACAGCCTGCCTCTGCTTGCTCAGCCTGACTTCTCCCGGCCCACACCCCACCCGCCGTCCTCCCCTCCCTGGTACCCTGTGCCGCTCTGCTCCCACTGACTGCTCGGGACAGAGCCTCTCCTCTGCCACAGTGTATGGGCTTCAGTGTGTCAAGGATGCCCACGGTCCTGCTACAGCACTGCAGATTCAGGACCAGCTGGGGTGGGTGACCAGATAGCCAGAGTGATGTAGCTCTGGAATAGAGCAGCTGGTTCAAGGGGCCGTAGTATAAGTCTTCAGATGCATGCGTTGTAGGGAAAAGGTGAAGGCATTCTATACAGCTTTGAGAGGTAGAACCAAGCGGGCTTGGTGCTAGGATTTAAGAGGTCAGGGTTTTTTTTCCTAACTATCTTAACCATTTTAAAGCATGCAATTCAGTATTGCTAAGTACATTCACATTGATGTACAACAGATCTCTAGAACTTTTTCATCTTGCAAAACTGAAACTGAATATCCATTAAACATAAATTCCCACTCCCCCAAGCCCTTGGCAACCACTTTTCTACTTTATCTCTATGATGTTCACTATTTTACATACTTCATATGAGTGGAATCATATAATATCTGTTCTGTCATGACTGACCTATTTCACTTAGGAGAGTGTGCTGAAAGTTCAACTATACTGTAGCATGTGACAGGATTTTCTTCCTTTTTAAGGCTGCATAATATTTCATTGTATATACAGACCACACGTATCTATTCATCTTAGTTGCTTCCACCTGTTGGTTATTGTGCATAATGGATAAACATGGATGTGCAATTTATCTCTTCAAAAACCTGCTTTGAATTATTTTGGTATATGCCCAGTAGTGGGACTGCTGGATCATATGGTAGTTAAATTTTCAATGTTTTGAGGAATCTCCATACTGTTTCCCACAGTGGCTGCAATATTTTACATTCTCACCAACAGTGCACAAGAGTTCCAATTTGTCCACATCCTCACCAACACTTGTTATTTTCTTATCTTTTGATAGTGAGCATACTAGTGGATGTGAGGTGGTATCTCACTGCGGTTTTGAATTTGCATTTATCTGATATTAGTGATGTTGAGCATCTTTTCACATGTTTGTTGGCCATTTTTATATCATCTTTGGAGAACTTTCTATTCAAGTATTTGCCCATTTTTAAATCAGGTTATTTGTTCTTTGTTGTTTTTGTTGACTTGTAGAAGTTCCTTATATATTCTAGGTATTAATCCATTATTAGATACATGATTTGCAAATATTCCTTCCCATTCTGTGGGTTGCCTTAACACACTGTTGATTATTTCCTTTGATGAACAGAAGTTTTTAAGTTTAACATAATCCCATTTGTCTATTTTTGCTTTTGTTGCCTGAAGGCATTATCTTTAAAGAAGTTTTTAAAGTGATAATGTACAGGGTAGAAAAATTTCAAAAGAAAAAAAAGAAAAAATACACACACATATAAATATCTATATGTCTACCTATACATATATTCATAAACTAAAACAATTCGCATAAAATTTTCCCTTCCACCCAACACCCAATCTCACAGTTTCCTTTCCCAGAGGCAACCGCAGTTGCCAGTATCTTTCCAGAGAAAACCTAAACATATAGCCATGTGTATCCTTCCTTTCACTTACGTAAATGTCATATGTATTATTGAGCCAACCTCTTTTTCTCACTAGTCAACATAACCAGGGGCAGAAGAAGCAAGGTGAAGACTTTTCCCTGTCAGTGCAAAAGAATGGCTGAATTAACAGCAGCCTGATACTCCATAGAAGAGATATTCTATGATTTGTTTAATCAGCCCCCAGCCATTTGCTGCGATAAATATCTTCGCACACATGTCTTTAAGCCCATGGGGACTGTATCTATAGGAAAAAAATATTAAAAGTGGAAGCGCTGGTCAAAGGTCTGTGCATTTGAAACTTTGATAGATACAGCCACGTAGTGGGTAAATTTTATCCCAAATTAAGACAGAATTTTAGCAACCAAAACTGCCCAAAGTGGTGTGGACTACTATAGGAGCTATGAGGTGTTTTAAGGAAATCAAGACCAGGTTACAAATCAACGTGCCGAGAATGCCACTGGATATGTTCACACGTGGTAAGCTCATTGACCACAAAGTCCCTTCCAGCCCTGATACTGTAGCTTTCTGATAAAAGGAATATCCGGAGAGACTTCACATACTTTGGTCGAATATTGTTCAGTGATAAAGCAAGATGTCAGCTTGATTCTCGCTGAGAGGTCCGTGAAGGACGCCCGTTAATACGATGGGCCCTGGGGTGACGCAATGCTCTAAATTAAGGACATGCTGTGCTTGCACCACGTGGCCCTGGGCAGATGGTTAGAAAGGGTACCTGGAGGCCCGTCTGGTCCTCTCTGTCCATCGTCATTCACCTTGTGCACACCCCAGCTCCACATGTGGAAAAGTGCTCTGTAGCAGATGTGGCCAAACCAGGGGGGGGCTGTTTCTGTGAAGCCCCTGGTCAGGTCCTCAGCAGCAGGGCTATGACATGGTGTGTCGTAATCTGATGTGAGGAGTGTGCTCATTGCTCTTGCTAATTAAAGAACCCAGGCTTCCGGGGTTGGAAGGAAACTTCCATGCCTCGCACCAGCTCATTTAATTTCCAGCCGTTGATTTTTTTTTTTTGAAAGATCTTTCTTATATCTACTGAACTGAGCTGAAATCTGTTCCTCTTTAAAGTCTATATTGGTTTTAGCTCTTCCTTTTAGAGCCGTTACACACACAGTTCTCCCTCTCCCCACCAGCCCTTCAGACACCTGGGAATAGTCATCAGATGCCCACTCAGTCTTCTCCTCTTTGGGTTCAGTCTCCTCAATTCTTTACCCATTTCTTATGTGTCATAGTTTCCAGATGTTCATCACCTTAGTCACTCTTTTTGAACACCTCCCAGGCAGTCGAAGGCCTCTGAAAATGTGCTGCCCTGAACTGAGCCTTGTTTTTTGTGGTCCTTTTGACAGTGGAGTCTAAAACTGGCATGCCAGAGATCTCTTGCTTTGGCCTGTCAAACATGTCTTTCCACTTTTTTGGGTAAAAGCACCCTTATTTTCCATTAGGGAATTACTCTTTCCTTATTCTGAGAAGTTTTGAGGGCACTGCAGTAAAGGTTCTCCCTGCCCCCTCCTGCTAGGGAAGCAGGGGCACAGAGAACCCAGTCTAGGCTATCCAGACTCTGGGTCCTAGGGTTTTGAGCCTTGGAGAGAATGATGTGACAGAAGGAACTGGAGCAGGAAGGCTCTGATGGGGCAGGGGATTCACAGAGTCTGTCCACTCATTCCTGCTAAAGGCTCGTTCCTCTCCTTCCTGAGGCCTAGCTCTTCTGCATCCAACAACTGTTCCATACCTTCCCAGCAAAGCCCTTTTCCAATCAAGTGTGTCAGAGTCTGTCTCAATTGCTTACAACTAAAGAACTCTGACACCGTCAGATTTCCTTGTCCTGCCCCAATCCCAACAGGGGCTCGCTGTGGACCAGATCCACAAGTTATCATCTGTTTCTACTCACAACACTCTGACACCAGTGGGTGGTAGGGTTTTTCCCCACACCAACCAATTCTCCAACTTTCTGGGTGCCCTATAATTCAATTCCATTCTGACACTAACTCTTGAGTTAGCACAGAGCCCTCGGGCTCAGGGCTCAGGCCGACAAAACTGACCCCTCTTCAGAGGCCAACAGCCAGTCCCAGGGCCTCCTGATCAGCAAACAGTAAAGTCAAGGTTCCCACAACTCCCTCTTCAGATTCAATAACTTGCTAGAACAGCTCACAGAACTCAGGGAAACTCTTCACTTACTGGTACTAGTTTATTATGAAGGCTATTCTAACGGGTACAAGTGACCAGTCACATGGAAGAGATGCACAGGGCAAGGTATTAGAGATGGGCCTCTCCGGGTTCCTCTCCCCCACCAGGACCTCAGTGTGTTTACCAACACAGAAGCTCTCTGACCCTATCATTTAGGGGTTTTGATGGAACTTTCATTACTTGAGTATGACTGATCAAATCACTGGCTGCTGGTGATTAACTCAGTCTCCAGCCCCTCTCCCCTCCCTGGAGGTCCAACCTTCTAACCACAGAGCTGGTTCCTCTGGCAACCAGCCCCCAACCTGAAGCTCTCGTCTCTCTGACACCCATCCAAAATTCACTCTATAAGCATAAACTCAGGTTTGGTTGAAAGGGGCTTGTTATGCATAACAAAAGGTGATCCTATATGCCTGTCACTCTGGAAATTCCAAGGGTTCTGGAAGCTCTTGGTGCTAGGAATGGGGATGAAGAGCAAAAGCAGATTTCTCGTTACATCACAGGGTCACACAAGTACTGCCATTAAATCACGGCCCCCAGTTCTCTACCGGGAAGGTTGATTTGGGACAAAAACGCAGCCTTGGAGGGTCATGAGTCTCTCCATCAGAAGATTACTGCCTGCTGATTTGCTGTCTTACCATCAAGATCCATTCACATCCTTGGCAAAAATGTTCGGCAGCTAATTACAGCTGATGTGTATCGAATACTTACTTACTCTGGGCCACCCTTCAAGGCATGCAAATCAGTGTTAATGGAGGTTTCCTAAATGGCCAACAAGCGATGGACCTGAGCTTCAAACCCAAGTCTGAAAGCCCCAAAGCCAGGGATCCTCTTAGCATTGACAGCCCACAAGTGACCTGGGGAGAAGCGGCAGCTTCAACTGTTTTGGAAGAAAAGGCTGGGAGAAGTCCATGGTGCCTGCTTCACAAAGCAGAGGCCCATCTTCATCCACGTGTTCGTGAACAGAGAGGTACAGCTAGACGCTGAAGGCACTGAGTGCTGAGGTGAAGGCTTAAGGCATCGGATTTCCAGCGGGATGGAGAGCTGGGTGGGGAAGGGTCCTCCCACTTAGGCTTCGCTCAGCATCCAGAGCGCTGGACCACACACTGATGCACCCCACATGCATGTGACAGCATCTCACAGCACCCTCTTTCAATTCAGAGGTCCCAAGACACCCCCACTTCCTCAAGATGCCTCCTCACCCCACCTCCTCTCCTCAACTCCCTGTCTTGCTCCAACAGGGACAGCTCTTAGAACAGGGATTGACAACGTAAGAGCTCTGACATGTCCAAAGAAAAGACAAACACTGTGGGAAAACGTAAATTACATTAAGGTAAATTTAGATGTTGCTTTTACTGAAGATTTTTTTTTTCACCCAAATTTGGTAGTTTAAGATCCTAATTTTACAACCCTGGTCATTGAGAGAAACTGATCCCTATCACTTTAAACAGCCTCTTATAGTCACAGCATCTACAGAGCATTTCCTCTTCTTTTTCAACATATCACATTTCTTGGCAGAAAGCACCAGCAGAAAGCACCAAGATTTTTATAATGAGTATAAAATCAAAATTTCACACATTAGATTTTCTCTTGTGGACTATTTCTTCCTGTTAAATCTTGCCTTATTTTAACTTTATTTTAGTCGCTAACATAATTTAAAATTTGATTTCAGCGTTGGTCGTTCATCATTTAGGAATTTGTTGCCAAAGGGCATCTCCTCTTTGCTCTGAATTTAAAGTTCCTAAATGGAAAGCCTCTGCCTGTGTCACAGCTCAGGAGTCTGGCTGCCGTCAGGCAGTGGTCCCCCAGCTCAGATTCTCAGGGCAAACTCCGGAACAGCCTTTCCGCTTTCCTGGTCTCAGTTTCACTTGCTTCTAAGATACTCCGTTTTAAAATGTGTGCTGTGCTCTTGCTTCTGATGTAGAGATTGTGATTGCCCTTAGAAGCCAAGATCAAGTTCAAACTCAAAACACCACTCACTGCAGGAGCCACATGAATCCCTCACTCAACAACCCCATCAGGCCAGGGGGTCCCGGCGGCCTTTGCCACTTTCAGCTGAGTCGCTGGGACCCCCCAGCCTCCTCCTTTCCCCCTGGAAGTGCTTTTCCATCTCTGCTCAGTGACTAACTTCGTCATGAATGTGACCCAGTTTGTTTGGCAAGATGTGATTTTTTTTTTTTTTTAAACTCATGCTGCTTTTTCTGGTCACGACTCTCACAGGCATTTAGCGACTCCCTCTCAGCGTCCGTCTGGCCCTGCTGCTGGGCTGGATTGATGGCTTTCTCCCCAGCTGTTCCCTTCCAGCCTGCTCTCCTCTCCCAGGCAAATCCATATTCCTTTTGCTTTTCTGCAGCATTTCGAAATCTCCAGAGTATCCTTAAAATAGGATAGATAAACACTAATCTCCAAGGGAAGTAGCAAGGCAGAGTCCACAGATTTGTACCAGCTCAATAATCTGCTCAGAAGGCAGCTGGCTGGGGACGCAGGACAACGGTAGTCACCCGTGTGTAAGGCTTTTCATCATTTCCAAAGTACCCCGGACTCACGTGGTTTCATTTAACGCCCGCAATCGCCCTCAGCGCAGGTGTAAATGGCCCTTCCGTTTCACAGACCGGAAAGCAAGAGTCAAAGGGGTGAAGAACCGGTCCACATAGGGAGTAAGAGAGAGGGCCAGCAGCTGAATCTGCCCTTTGAAAAACCGTTGTATAATTTACATTCAATACAATACACAGGTCTTTGGCGCTGTTTGATGAATTTTGACAATCACCTAAAAAGATACAGAGCATTTCCATCACCAAGAAACTGAGCCCACCCCACCCACACAGGGCCCCTTCCCAGGGAGCCCCCACCACTGACCACCGCACCATGGATTAGTTTACCTGGAGCTGTCTTCTGACTCTGAGCTCCGTGTTCCACATTCCGTCTTTTCCTATGATACCACTCTGGGTCTCTGAAATGGAATCAACAGCACCCACCTGGCTGGAATCCATAGACAGGGGACTGTAGGAAGCCAGGCCATAGTCCCAGCTGAAAGAGTAGGTCTGCTGGTGGAGCGGACCTGGAGGCTTGCTACTCGAGGAGTGTAGGGAGCGTAATCCCCAAGCTGCACAAATGCCTTCCCTCTAAAGTCCGCTGTGCCCTCAGGCCTCAACAGTATTTCTACGTACAGAGGGTCACTGAAGGAAAGCTGTTATGAGGTTTTAAAAAGAGGGGTCATAATTCAGCTCTGAGATCAAAAACACCAGACTCCAGTCCACACTTCCAGAACCTCCCCACCCCCGGGAGCTGCCACCGCCATGTCTGGGGCCACCCGTGACAGGCGACACTGAATTTCTACGTGGGATTCGTGGACTTTTCATGACCATCATGCATGTGTAATCAACTGGGAGTTTTGCGACCAGAAGCCTCCATCTTAGGAGAAAAAAAGAAAAGAAAAACCCGAAAGAAGAAATAACAAAAGCCTGTTCGGTTACTTCCAAGGATATACGGTCAATGGAACTAGCCGCTGAGTCACTTCAGGTCGAATTCCTATCAGGCTTTCATTCATGAAGGGGTGCATAATACAATTAACCTTATCTGCTTATCTGTCCACAGTTTTATACTAAACTCCGTGTTCCCTGTAGCAGGTTAACTGGTTCCTGTTGGATCTTGTTTATACACAGTGGCCTGCTGGTAAACGTTTAACAGCTGATTCTCTGGGAGGGGAAAAAAGCCCTGATCTGTAGCATTTGCAGATTGCTGCCAGGCCCTGGCGGTGGGGTCAGGAGGCAGCCTGCGTGCCAGGGCTCCAGCACACTCCAGCGCACAATAACACCTTCAACTGATTTAACACACCATTTCCCCCATAAGCAGCACAGACAAGGGTAGCAGGGGGCGGCTGCTGCCTGGCGCACCAGCAATCTTGAGGGTGAGTGATCTGTGGGTGGCCCTGTCCCCTCCGCCTGCTCTCCCAGGCTCTCCCACAGCAGTTTTCTCTCTCCAGAAGACATATTGTACAGTCAAGAGTTTGCAGGGGATGCCTCTCCTGGGTTGGAATTTCCAAATAAACCTCCAAGTCTTTTTGAAGTGCAGAATAAACATAAGCCAGCACAAGATGAATTCCCACAAATCCTCAGTCCAGAGAATCTGAGTGACCAGCCTCTGCTTTTCATTCTTTGCCTGAATTAATAGCTAGTCTTTAAAAAGTTTTTAGAAAATCCTTAAACATCCAGCTTTCTTGTTTTGCTCCGTTCTTCTCTTTAGACGACCAGTTGCAGAAAAGCACAAGCAGGCACTCGTTTCCTGCTCTGGGATGAGCATCTGCAGGCGTGCAGAGAGGAAAGGGATACAGGAAGAGGCCTAAACAGGAGCCAGGAGCAAGTTCTAAGGTTAAAACCCGTATCAGGAGGCCCCTGCCTGCCATCATAGTCCTCATTTATAAAGCGGTAAGAGTAGGAGAGAAGGTTCCTGGACATTTGCAGGTTCATAAAATGATCTGCGTGGTGGAAAGACTGTTTTCCTTTTTCATAAACGCGTGGTAGGTCAGCCTCGCAGCCCGGCTCCTGCTCCCCAGCACTGACTGCACCCTGCGGTCTCTTAACCACTTTAATTAGCGCTCACTTCTTCCTCCCAGAACTTGACCTGATTCTGCATGACCTTTCCCAGTCTCTCCCCCACCACCTGCCCAGACTCGTCCCTGCTCTCTGCAGTGCACATTTCTTTTACAGGAGCATTGGCATCACGTTTCTAAGCCTTCTGATGACTTTATGTATTTCAAATAATTGTCTCAGCTTCCTATCTCTCCTGTTCAGCCCAGTCTCTTTCATGTCACATGGTCATTAAATTCTTCACATGGGCACTTTGCTGACTGTTACAGAGAGATTCAAAGATATCCAGGAAGAGGTCCCTGCCTTCAGTGACTCTGTAATCTCTGGAGAGGGGATGCTAATAATATCGAAAAAAAAAGAAATGACAGCTTTCTCCCAAATAGTTTCCCTCTATTACGTTAGGCCTCATAATAATCCTTGAAATAGATACTAATGTTATTTTCATTTTACATATGTAACAACTGCAGCTCAGAGAGGTTAAGTAACTTGCCGAAGTCACACAGCTGGTAAATAGTGAATGTAATTACTAGTTGGGTGTTCTAGCCCAAATGACTCCAAAACCTGAGCCCTTACCACCATGCCACATGGTCAGCAGCCAAATAACAGTAATATAAGGAGTAGGGTACTGATGGCAAAAATGAGGCAGGATTTAAGAGCTGGGTGATTTTAGAAGAAGAGATTTTAAAAACCGAAAGGGCGAGAAGAGACCCTTTTCTTTGGGAAGGAGAGGGCTCCCTGGCCTGGGAGGTACTCGGGCAGAGCCTGAAGCCCCTTGTGATGTTCTGGATGAGTGCCAGCACCTGGAAGAGGGCTCTGTCAGTCCTTCAGCTCTTGGGACGATGATTTTGGCAAGTGGCCTATAAGCTGAGCCTGGAAGGCAGGCTTCTTTGTTGGTGTGGATGGAGGGAAGAAGGCAATCAGGGAAGAAAGAATCCAGGGACCAAAGCTCCAGAGCCAGCACACACAGGAGCTGCCTCTCACTTCCACTGGAGTCCCCACAGGCCACAAAGCTCGTCCACTACCTAGGTCGGGACTACACATATAAACACTGTTGCTGTTTGACGTTAGAGAAGCAGTAAGTGTGATCATTTTAAACCAGTTATTCTCAAACCATGCTCCTAAATTATTCCATAAGCTAGACTCAGGAGTTCTACAGGTAAAATTAAATAATTGCAGTTATTACTGATTTCCAGCAGTGGTAGAAGCGTCCAAGTATCCCAAAAGCCCCTTGACCTCAATATATTCATTTCAAATTTGTCTCCTGAATTTTTTTTCAAACTTTGGCAACTTGCTATCCCTGATCTGCCAGTGAACAGTGATACAATAAAACAAATAAATGAACACAGCCAAAAACAATTAGCAGAAAAACACAGAAATAACCAATTAGGCTTGGTGGGACAGCCTGATTTTTCTTCATGGACAGCTGGTAGCAATTTCAGATTGCATACATATATTATAGAGTCATACTTTCCACCTGTAAAATTGTTCTTCGATCATTTAATACACAAAAATGCATCAACATTTCACGGTGTTCTACAAAGAGCACCATGGCTTCAGGTGCCCTCCTTTGCCTTCTTAATATGCCATGTGGCTGAGTGATGATTATATTATTACTGTACTTCAATGTGGATAAAAGTATAGGAATTCCAAGCGGTGGGACTGTACTGTTAGGCTAGTCAGGGGTATTGTGAAGGGCTGGTAGAAAATGGTTCAACTTAGGGATTCAAAATACAGGGAGGGTCCCAAGCCTTCTCTCCTGTATGCCATGTTTCCCCCATAGCAGGGACCCTCCACCCATGACAATGAATCAGAATCACTCCAGGGGGGTTTTCAAAATAGACCCATACTGCCACCTCACTCCCAAGCCTGCCTCTAGCCTCTGCTTGGGAGAATCTCAGAAGCCGGCAAGAGGAGGAGGGCCAAGCACAATGTGAAAAGGCCTCACAGGTGAGTCCCACCCCTTCACTTGCTTAGAACGTTTGCCTCGACCCCAGTGATCAGGGCCGTTAGTGGTGCTTCACCAGTGGTCTAAATGTGCCCGTCTGCAACAATCCCTTTGGCCAGCAGTGGGCGGTGACTCCGTCTCATCCCCAAGCCCACCCTTCTCCTCACCCCTGCGACAGAATCGGCATCAGGACACAATGTCCTGAGCCCAGAAAGAGGCCTGCTGCACCAGGCTGTCCTGAAAAGTCAGGTGGGCTGCAGCATCTCTGCCTACTGGAGCCTGGTCTGCAGCAGGGCCTTGAGCTACTGAGCAACGGATGTGCGGAGCTGAGCCACCCCGCCTCCCGCGGCCGACTCGGCGCGTCTGCTCCCAGCTGAGCCCAGCTCGCCTCTGAGGTTTCGACAATCCGCTACATGCTGATGGTATCAGTGCAGGCTCTGGAACCGCCTCCTGGACCTTCTTCCTAAACACCCATGAGGCACCTCAAACTCAAAATATTCAAGATGGACCTCACCACCCCCTGTTCTAACCCAGCTTCTCTCATAATTTCAAACTCAGTGGGTAGCACCGCCATCCACCTGACTGCCCAGGCTAGAAACCTGGGAGCCATCACTGAATCCTCATTCTCTCTCCCGTAAACTTGACCCATAACTGATCAAACATCAAGACATGCTCATTTTATTTTCCTGGCTTTCCTAGGATCACAGGCCTGCCCCAAGCCCTCAGCATCCCATCTGGATTCACTGCAACAGGTTTCCCAGGCTCAGCCTTTTCCCCTACAAACTGCATCCTCCCTAACACTGTCCGAGGAATCTACTCACAAAGCAGCTCATACATCCAACGACACCATCATTGCTGGACAGCCAATAAAGCCCAGGCTCTCCCATAAATTACACAAGCCCCGACCTCCGCACCTTTATCCCCTACCTCGCCTTGCCTAATATTTTGAGCCCCAACAGCACAAAACTGTTCCTCTCTTGCCTCCCTGTCACTTAAACATGCTACCACCTCCTTTTGCCTGAAGGCTGACACTTAACAGATATTTTCAGCCATCTTTGATCCACCTCCTCCCTCCCAGGGTTTCCCAAATTTCCCATGATCCCCGGGGCTTGCCTCTGGGTTACCCTCTCAATTTATATTGTCTGTTTATGTTTGTCTCTTCTAAGGAACGTGAGCTCCTGGAGGGCAGGGGCTATGCTTTCTACTACCTGTGAGCTGCCAGCCCTAGAGCAGTCACAGAGCAGGACTCCACGGAGGATGAACAGGGGAAGCAAGCTGCAACAGAGAAGCGCTGGCAGCTCCAGCCTTCTGCAAGGAAGGGCCAGAGCCGTGGCCACCCCCAAACCCGTACATGGTTTCTGTTTACTATAAAGGCATCTCCCCTGTTCTCTGAAACACGGGCCTGGGGGAGGGGAGGATGCACACGGCCTTCTCTCATTCTGCCCTGACTGTCCTCCTCGGTCTCTGCACGTGCATGTACAGGAGACATCGGCCAAGACCCAGCACCCCACCAAGCTCTGTTTCCCAGGACTGGAAGTCACCTAAGGTGCTCCGTCACCTCCCTAGATACACACACAGGTCAAGTGTCTCCTCCCTGCCCAGCCCTGCCCCCCACCATGACCTGAGGTGCCTACCACTCGCGTGGCCCAATTCAGCTGCCAGGAGACACCTTCCCATCCGCACACTGACTACAAACGACACCTACCAGGCTTCTGGTTGCCCTTATGGCCTTAGAGAAGAAACTGACCCTTTGAGAAGTAGACAGCACTGTTAGGCCCTTAAAGGACCACCCACGCCTCTTAGCATAGCATCAGAAAGGAGAGACATGGCTTCTGGCAGGGAAATCTGTTCTGTCCCCCCATTCTGATATTTCCTGGGTATTTACCAAGTGCATGGTACTCACCAACCATTTTACAAAAGGCAATTTAACGTAATAGGTGAAGACATGGGCTCCATGGATAGGCCCAGGTTCAAGACCCTGGCCTAGCACTTAATGGTTGTGTTACCTTGGGCAAGTTACTCTCTGTACCTTTCTGGGCCTCAACCTCCCATCTGTAAAATGGGGATGACAGCAGTACTACCCCCATCACAGGACTGCTCTGAGTAAGAAACGAGTTAATGAAAGAACAGTGCCTGGGATGTTGTGAGGGTGACACACAGCTGACGTGTGTGTCTCACCGGCTCCTCACAGTGACCTCACTTTACAGATGAAGAAAGGCTTAGAGGGTGGAGACACAACCCCAGCCAGGGCCCAGCTCCCCCTTCATCCTCAGCACCACAAGGGCTGTGCATGGCCCAGACCCCTCAGCCCTGAAGCCAGTCCTCCATTCCCAAGGGTTAAACTGCGTGTGACGTTGTGTGTCCTCGGACAAATACGGCTTATCTTTTCAGTAGGAAACACACTCTAAGCTAATTCAAAAGTAGGAAATGTCTCCAACCGAAAAACAGTTCTTTTTATGAAAACCAAAGCAAACACACACCCTGGCCAAATGACACCCGACCAAGCCACTCCACTAGCCAGAAAATGCTAGGGCGGCAGAACAAGGGCTTGGGGTCCCCAGTTCTGACTTGATGCCTTCAACAGGCACATCCATGACGCCCCAGGAACATCAGAGACCTGTGCACGCACAGACTGCGGCTGCAGGTGCGGAGCCGGGCCTCCAGCTGCCCAAGGTCGTCTGGCAGGAAGCACGTTGGCGGCCTGGCGGTTTCTGGGGCCACATGAGCTAACGGCCAGGTCCTACTTCTGCAATTACAGCCCCCGGGGAGCACCCCTTCTAGGACAAGGGAAAACTCGGGAAGGAAGAGTGTACTTGAGTGTAGCTTTTGTGGTGACCAACAGCACGGTAAACAGGAGCCTGCAGCCACTGATTAAGGAGGCTCTGGGCCTGCGCGTTCGGCTTTGAAAGATTATAAACACACTGGGCTTGTCAAGCACAGCCAGTTGGTTACAAATCGCGAGCCATCTTTCAGGTGTTGTCGCTTCCCACCTCTTGTTTTGACAGGGTGAGGAAACAGCTTTCAACCCGCCAGCTGTAGCATTCCAGGCACCCAGGGGCCAGAGACGCCCCGCCACCCGGGCTGCTCTGTGTGCTTCCAGGTCACAGGACATGCCGCTGGGATTCGACCTAAAACCTTCCTTCCCCTCCCTGCGTGCTTAGGCATCCACGTGAAGGCTTGGTTCTGACTGCTGTGGGTAGTTACTTCATTAACACTTCTTAGATCCCATTTTTGCACATACCACACAGAATAGAGATAAAGAATTGGCGGGCTGTTACTTTTAAAATGTGGTAGATGCATTTGTGTTTGAGGAGGCTTAAAGATACACTCAAGAATCCACTATTAGAAGTTGTTTTCTTTCAGGAAGAGAACATTATACCTGAAAGATATGTTTGAAGAAAATAACCATGTGGCAGCAATCCACAGTACGCTGGTGCGTTCGTAGCACAATCATGACACCCGCTAACTGGGGGTCTTTACGATTTCAGTCTTTGGTGTGAGATAAATACACACACACACTCTCACACACACACACACATCCCAACAGCAAGCATATTTGCTCTGCAGCTTAAAATCTCAGGCTCAACAATACAAAAGGCACTTGCATCATCTGTCCCAGACTCAGCCAGAGCCTACTTCTTTTGACATGAATTCCCTCACCTTTTGAAATTCACAACAGTAGATATTCCGTTTACCTGGGTTCTTTGTGATTAAACTCAACATTCATCTTAATGGGGTGAAAAATTCTCTTTCAAACTGAGAAAACAGCTTCCCTCCAAGTTGACCCAAATCTGAGAAAAGTGCAATTTGACTGTTGTTGTTTTCATTTCTTTTCCTTAAATGCATCAGCCAGAATTGTTCCTGTTCTTTAAGCCAGTTGGCTGAGCAATATCTGGTCAGAATCCCTTTACAACAGATTTCTTTCTTCTCACTGTATTATTCTTGAACAATTAAAATATTAAATATTTCATAACTTACGGGGTTTGCACTAGGCAGAGTGGCTAAGCCAGGGTTGCCTACGCTTCACGTAGCACTGCCCTTGCCTTAGCAATCCCTCCCACCACTCTGGTCCCTAGAAGGCTGTGTGAGTGAACAGCAAATCCATCACCTGCAGTGACGCCTACTGGGGTGGGGAGAGAAAAAGGCAAAGTCTCCTGCCCCTATTCTGCCCTTATTCACAGTCCCTACTAGTTATGGGATAGAATTTCATCAGAAAAGGTGGGACAATTAAATCAACTCTGGTTCCAAAGGTAACCCACAAGAAATCAGAGTATCCCATGATTTTTGCTGTTGTTGTGTTTAAAGAAAGTGTGGACTAAAGTGTAGACTAAAGCATGACCACTCACCCAGTCACGTGAGCCAGAACCCCGGAGTCACCCATGTCCTCGCTGCTCCGCGTTATGCCTACCTCAGCCAGTCCCTGCGTCCTGTGGACGGACCTCTTGTCAGCCTGGAATCCACTGTGGTCTTGGCTCCTCACCACTGCCTCTGGACTGGTGATCTCAGGGCTGCACTCCTGCCCTCCCCGGCCCTCCAGCCACAGCTGCAACAGTGAGGGTGCCACATGTAAATCCATCCAGCTCTCCTTCCTAGACGGCAGCCCGCTGCTGCCAAAACAGAGTCGCGACACCTCAGCGCAGCGTGCAAACTTGCAGGACCGTGCTTCGGCCGCCCCTCTTCGCCCCTGCGACCGCACACTCACTGTCCTGTGATTAGATGTGTATGTCCACCTCACCCCTTCAATGTGAGATCCTTGAGGGCAGGCACTGTCTCTTTCAGATCTGGGCCACCTGCACCTAACATGGGAAGGGCTCACCTGCTAAAGGAATGTATGCTCTGAAAAATAATTTGTACACCATGCCATATTCCAGACGGATTTGAGATAGCAAATGAGTAAGGTTTACAAATATAGTCTCCACCCACTCAGACCATAAATACACTGCGATGAGCACGTGGGTCTGTGAACACATCAAATAAGCTATGAGGCCAGTGAGCACCTTCAAGGGGCTTCTGCAGAAATCATTAATGACCGCTGCCATTTGACAGACATAATAAGAACTTCATATTAAATCCTTACAAGTCTTTAAGGCAGAGTTTTCTCTTTTTACAGATGAAGAAGTTAAGGCAAAGAAAGGTTAAAAAATGTGTCTGGAGTCACAAAATCAATACGGAGAAAAGATTTGGTCCTGGGACATTGTGTCTCCAAGTCCCAGGCTTGTCCCGCTGTGTCACCCTGCCTCTCTGTTTAAAGCTTGGCTTCTGACCCTCTGAGCGCTGCCAACATTTTCAAACAGTTTGCTTATGTCATGGTCAGCAAAGGCTGTGGGGAACGCTGCAGTGCGGCCTTAAAGGAAGAGGCTGGAACTTACTATGACCAGAGGAAGTATTGCCCGAACCCCGATCACACCTGTCCTCTACCCATAGCCCGCACCTCAGGGCTCATACTTGGGAGAATGAAGCAAACCTCAGAAGAGGCCTTAGAGACACCTTGACCTGAACCAGTGAACAGGCAACCTGACTATTTGTGCTGACTGCCTGACGGGTGCACTGGAAACAGCTGTACGATCTGCAAGCCCCTGGGAGAGAGGGTTCGCTCCAAACCCGTTTGCAACTCACGCGTGGGAGGATATCAGGTCTGCTCGCTAGGAATGGAGCCAGTCTCAGAGACTCTCAAGACAGAGCTGGGCTCCGGTCTCTGGGTGGCAGGGGGAGGGAGGAGCTGGGGAAAGACACAGCGACTTAGATCCCCGTGAGCCGAGTGGGACGGACCCCTAGGTGGGAATGGCCTCAGGCAGACTTCTTGCTGCAGAAATCCTGCTCCCCCCACATAGCTAGTATGTTCAAAGAGCCCACCTCATCGCTGGAAAAGGCAGAGAGAAGACCCCAGCCAGGAGTCAGGCAGATTTCACCAGCAGGGTAAACCCTCAGCCAAGACCCGGCAGCTGCCATAGTGGGGTGACTGAGGCTAGCAGACGGGGGAAGAGAAGGGAGAAGGGAGAAGGGAACTATTACCTATTCAGGGCCCACTCTGTGCCCAGCCCCAGGGTCAGGCCCTGACCCAAAACAAAAAATAGCTTCTAGAGCAGATGCCACTCTTGCCTCACTCAAAACAAGATTTCCTCTGCACTGAAGTCAGTAACACCCTGCCCTGGGGTTTCCAGAAGCAACCTTCCAGGTCAGTTACAGGAACAGCAGCAGCTTATTTCAGGCTCACTCCGTGCTCCGGCACAGGACGCAGTGTGAGCAGTGTAAGCAGCCACCTCCCTCCCTCTCTGGAAGCGCAGAGGCGGCGCTTTGGCCCTTCTCCAGCAAAGGTGACAAAGGCACTAATGTCTAGTCAAAATCCCTAACCTCACGAGTCCTGAGCAGCGTCAGCACAGCTTCCTGGTTCGGCAGCTTTCCCGTCTACAGCAGAGGCAGTGTGGTTTTCGGGCGTGCAGTGGAAGCAGCCGGTGCAGCAACTACCTGCCCAGGCCAGCTTTTGCCGCGTGGCTCCGGGAGTTGGACCTGGACACCTAGTCTGCAGCCTCCTTCTCCAGCACTTGCCACCATTCTGTAACCCGGCAGTTCTCAAAGCGGGGGTGGGGGGGGTATCACTGGACCAGCAGTATCAGCAGCACAGGGAACGTGTTAGAAACGCAAATTCTTGGACCCCCACCCCAGACCTACTGAATCAGAAACTCTGGCAGCATGGCCGGGTAGTCTTGGCTTTAACAAGCCTTCCTTCGATGCATGCTAAAGTTTAAGAACCCGTGCTACAAGCCAATGGCCTCTAATAAATCCATTTGGCTAAAAGAAACTAGAGTGGAGCCTGTTGGCTGCAACTTAACCCTGACTGAATCACAGTCCCTGCCCTTGTGTCGCACATGGGGAAGATAATCAATAAGACAAAACAGCAGGGTGTTCTGGAGAGAACAAAATAGAGGTACTTCACCCAGGCAAGAAGGATGGTGATCTCCCAACTATTTTTATTACATATCCTTCTCAAAATTTTCGAACCTGTACCCGCAATAGTTATACTGATTCCTAAATTATGTATATTCTATTAATAAATCACAAAACACATATAAAGAGAACCTTAACAGGTGAGATTAAAACATGAACATAAACAGAAGTTCTAATGCTTTCGTCCTGCACCCCTATGGATGGCAGGAGAGAAAAGAAAAACAGAATAGAGAAAATCATCAACAAAACCATTCAAGTTTTCCCAGAACAGAAGTGCATGCGATTTCAGAATGAAAGGGTCCACCAAGTACCCAACACAATGGATGACAACAGACCAAGGAACAGCACTGAGAAATTTCTAAACACTGGGGACCACTGGGACCAAAAAAAGATCCTACAGGTTTACATAAAGATAAAATAGGTCAAATACAAGGATCAGGAAACACATTGACTTCAGACTTTTAAGAGCAAAAAGACAATAGACAGAGGGTCCAGTCTGAGGTAAATGGCAAACGGGTCCTCCACCCAGACTATCTGCAGACTGCCCTTATAAAACGTGGACAGAATGACACAGCCACTGTTTAAAGAATCTGAAAAGTAAACAGTAACAGGCAGACTGAGGAAGAAGACCGGAGCCCAAAGGGTCACCAAACCAGCAGTGTATTATTTTTTCCTCTGCAATAATCAGTTTTGACTCAAGTCAGTGTGATAATGATGTCAGCAATAGCCTGGGGTGCTAAATATTATTATTATGATTCAGCAATAAGAAGGAACAAACTAGTGATTCATGCAACAGAATGGATGAGTCTTAGATGCACTTTGCTAAATGAAACAAGCCAGATCCAAAAGACTACTATATGGTTCTTTATTCAACATTCTGGAAAAGACCATACTACAGGGACAGAAAACAGATCAGTAATTGCTAGGGGACAAGGCACAGGGAGGGGCTGACCATGAAAGGGCAGCCCAAGGGAATTTTTGTGATAGAATTATTCTTTATCATAACTGTGGTGGTAGACACACAGATCTAGGCATTTGTCAAAACCCACAGTCCTGTACATCACAAAAAGTGAAACCTGCTATGTATAAATTTAAAAAAAACAAACACACCAGGATGTGGGAGGAGCCCCCCTCCAAATACACACTATAACAAGTTAACCTAAGTGTATCACCAATGAGTAACATAAGCACACTGAAACAGGTGAAGAAAAAGACTTTGGAGCTTTGATAACAGTATTTAACAGGATACTGTAAGGTTTAAGACAAAATGAATTCTACACAAATACCTACTCTGGTCAGTAAATTTGTTTCTCAGAGGGGATGGGCTAGCACTTCTCAAATTACTTTATATGCATACGAGGGTTGAACAACACAGCGAATAACAGTGTAGATCATGAGAGCCAGGTTTCTCACTGTCAGAGAAAAGAAGTTACAAATAGGGAAAAGGGAAGTTTAGAATGAACCCTGTGGTGTTGGGATAGAATCAGAAGTTATCAACAAGAACTTGTGTTCTTTAAGCAGGTACACAGATTGATAGATAAAGAAATAAATTAATATGTGTATGAGCATGGGTTATCAGACAAACATTTCCTAGCCCTGTCCCCAGAGAAGACACCCCAGTAACAGTGAGCATATCTAGCGCCTGTATGTCAGTCTCTAAATACTATGACCCATTAAAGAGAACAAAGGGTCCTTAGAGACGTGGTTGACACAGCTGAGAAAGGGAAAACATAAGATGAGCCTGAGTATCCTGTGGGGTCAGAAAATAAGAAAGTGTTCAAAAAAGGATAGAGGCACAGGATTGAAAGAACACAGGAAACAACCTGAAAGTGTGCCCAACGGCCAATGCTGGAACAATTTAAGGTACAATATAAATGACAATATAGTTAGATTAGAGACCATAGGATACAGTAAATACCTATGAGTCCACACCAATATACATACACACACATTTACATACACACATAGGTACGTACACAGGGGGAGACGAGGCAGCTCTTCCTTACAGAAGAATTCCAGTTAACAAATGTAGAAGAAATGAGGAGAACACAAAATTACCATGAGAACGCCACAGTAATAATCACTGCAGGGAAGGTTCACCAAGGATGCTGCAATTAGTGGGCAGAAGCTTGAGGAGAAACAGGATATTTGCATAATCTAACAGTATCTTCCCCACAAGATGTTTATTAACTAAAAAAGGAAAAATAGTAACTTTAGCCAGTCTCTTAGGCAAGTGAGGAAGGTAGACCACCAGGAACAAGGATTATCAGCATCACGAAGCCCAACATGGTACACGAGAAGGGCACACCCCCCCCATCATCCCCTTGCTAAAAATTCATCATGAGAAACCAACAGACAGACCAACCCAAATGGAGGGACATTCTACAAAGTAATGAATTGGTATTTTTAAATAGTGACAAAATTGTGAACATAAACAGGTAAAGACTGAGGAATTGTCACAGATTGGGAGAAACTGAGCAGAAGTAACATGTAAATGTAAAGTCGGCTCCTGGACTGGATCCTGGGACAGAGGAAGGGCATCAGTGGAAAAACGGATGAACTCCAAATAAACCTGCCATCTAGTTAGCAGTGTTACACCCAAGTCCCCGTCTTGGTTTTGATAACTGGACTTCGATTCTGTCAGATGTGAGCATTAGGGGACGCCGGATGAGAGGTGTATGAAAATCCGCTGTACTATTTTCACTTTTCTGTAAGACTAAAATTATTGCAAAATAAAGTTTTTTTAAGTTCATACTACATTAAAATGTCATCTTACATCCTAAGCTGGCCTGCCACAGCTCACTGCAGAGTCTGTCGGGTAAGGATGTGGACTCAAACCACAGCAGAGCTCAGTCCTGACGGACAGTCTCAGCCAGCGCCCAGGCCAGCAGCCAGGCTGGGCCTCTTGCCCATTTTTCTACATCAGCCAATAGGCTTGGACTTGGACTTCGCTGGACTAGAAAAAGGAAGAGGAAGGGGAAGCAAGCGGCCTCTCGGATGGAGCTGCCTTCCTGTGGCTCTTGTAAGCTGCTTTGGGCTCCGGCTCAGTGGAGCACCACCTCTAAGGAGGCCACCCTTTCACCGTGGCCAAAAGATTACAGAGGGTACAGTGTAGGCTGGATCTGGCCCACCTGCTGATGCCCTTGGAATTTTGAAAACAATCTCCACGTTTACAAATCTGAGCTCACATGTCACACTTGTGGGGAGGTAACTAAGCTGCTACTGGGCGGTAGCAAGACTATTCATGTCCAGAAGCACCTCCACGTACGCAGAGGCCGGTTAAGCCCTGAAAGCTGTCTGAAGAGCGCTGTGTGTCCTTCCAGCTGCCTGTGTGCAGCCCTCAGACCGACCTCCACCGAGGAGGGGTGTTTCAGAACCCAGCCTCTGCTCCTCCTCTCCGCTGCCGTACGTCCTCTCTTGGGCATCTTGCCCCCCCAGCGAATCAGTGTCTTCTACAGTAGAAGTGCATCGACAGAGATACTATCTGCAAGTACTGTAAGAGTCTCCTCAGCAGTTTCATAGCCACCGCCCCACTGCACTTTCAAGTCAGGCAAATTCAACAGGGCCTTGTACAGAGGAAATGGCCATGGCTTGGGGCCAACGTTTCATCACTCTAGCCGCCAAGTCTTCAAACGAACTCCTGGCATGCTGCTGACCCAGGCTGGGGGACGGCGGGTGTGCAGCCTCCAAGCCAGGACCCCTCAGATCCTTTCGTCTGTCACGTGTCCAATCTCCTGTCAACGATTGTTGACTGATGATTGTGACTGTTGACACATTGCACAATTACCCTTGTCCTTTAGAACCTTTCTTAATGTTGAATGACTTGGTCCATAACAACCTTCATGACTTGATCACTGTTTTCCATTTTTAAAAAATTATCTCGTTTGTAATTCATATTAGTAAACCCTTCATGGATATAACATGTCCATGCTATGTCCAAAAATGTTTGTAAAATTCCTCAGGCCCCACACAAGCAGGGCACGCGCACTGCAGGCCACAGTGCTTGTGGCCACGGCCCTGAAGCGGTCAGGGCGGTGAGTGGAGCTTTCTCAGGAGAGCACAGCTTTGCTGTAACCACAGAGAGTGCGTCGGCACCACCCAAGGCGAGAAAGGGGGAGATTCTAAAGCTGAAGCTTGGTACACTACTTCCAGAATCAACAGAGTAGGAGACAGACACAGTTATGTGGCATGTTTGGGCAGAAATCTACTTATCTGTGTAATATGAAAAATAGTCAAAGGTTGGCTTAGAAATTTTCAAAAGGGTTATACTGTTAAGGCATTCATTCTGTGTCAAGCACACGCATTAGCTCACTGAAGTCTGAGAACAATTCCACAACACAGATGTTGTCATTCCCGTATTACAAACATCTTACATTCCCATGTTACCGAACTGAGGCACCGATAGGTAAAGGAACTTGTCCAAAGTCACGTGGCTAATGAGGGGCAACTCTGGGATTCAAACCTGGGCCTCTGACTGCAGAACTCTTAACCATCAAGCTAAACTTTACAGGTAATCCCCTCAGCCTCGGGTTAACCCTGACTGTGGAGAAATGAGCGTACGACCCTTTTCCTCACAACACTCTAGTCCAAGAGGGCTGGTCCCATGAACCCAGTGTTGACTTCAGAACCGTCCCCTTGGGGGCACCTCCCTGTATGAGCTGACCCCACGCCCTGAGAGCCCCCACAGCTAGACGTCGACGGCGCCTTCTGCTGACAGGGCTCAGGAGGCGGCTCCCCACCAGGGTGGTGCTGCCCCCAGGGGGTATTTGGCAACGAAGGGAGATATTTTAGATCGTTACGATCCAGCACAAAATGACAACGGTGCTGAGGTTGAGAAGCCCAAGCTAAAGGAGCAGCAATGCTCATGAGCCCTTGTCCCAGCCGGGTGGGAGGAAGGGACACAGTCAGATGGGCTGGTGGGGGGCGGGAGGGGCTGCCCCTCACACCTGGGCTCCTTCCGTCCAGCTAATTAGTGCATATACGGATTGTCTGACCCGACAGCTTCCTTTCCCCCATAAACAGCATGTTGGCAAGTCTTTCCAAACTCGAAATTCTATCCTGACAAGCTAAGCAAACGATTCAACCAGGCGACTTTCTGCTGTGCGGTGGTAGATCTCGGAGGGAACACACGGGAGACAAAAGTGTAGCAGTGACTGGGTTGCAGGGCCCCTGGCAGGCAAGGCCAGGAAAGAACATGACTGTCAGAGGAAGGGAGGGGGCTTTCAGGCTGGTCAGGAGTCCTTCCTAATTGTTTTAGCAGGGCCGGAGATCGCGCTCTGCAAGAACAGATGGAGGTTATAACCAGACAGCGCTGCAAACGTGGTCGGTCCCATGCTAAAACAAGACGTGTTACAGTCACTTCTTGAGAAGCTGAAGGTCAGGGTTCTGCCAGGAAGGAACCAGCCTGGGGAGTCAGACAGACCTGGTTTTCAGTTCCAGCCTTGACGTGCTCTCACCATGTGACTGTAGCCAGGAAACAAGCTCTCTGAGCCTCCAGGGTCTCTCACCTGCAAGCCAGACTCATTACCAGCCACCTCATCCTAAGGAGTGAAGGGGACGTGTGGACCAGAGCACATGGTGGTGCTGGGCACAGAGCAGCGGAGGTAGAAGGGCGGTGCCCGGCCCTCCCCACCGCCTCTGCACTGGCAGCGTGCAGGAGAGTGTGGCTGGAGAAGGGACCATGCGAGGGGCTGAGTCAGAGCCCAACAGAGGCTTTTTATTAAACGGAATTTACCTTAACAAATCATTCCATGCAAGATGTCCAGATAAACAAGCTTGCCTCAAACAAGTATTTTCGATTCTAGGACCCAAAAATGCCTCCCTGAGATATACTTACTATGCACCTGGGGTCCCCAGAAGTAGATTTAGCATGAAGATAATGAACTTGGAACTTCAGCCTCTCACTTCCAGGCCCCAGTAGAGGCCCCGACAGGGGCCCGAGCCACACAGTCATGGTCATTTACTTTTGTAAACTTGCCACTGGTAAGATGCTATGACTTTAATTGCTTAAGATTGCTGCCTTTTTCTACTCTGACTTCTCTCTGGCCACATTTCTTCTCCTTTTGGGTGATTTTGGAGTGGTCTTGGGCAGTCTGGGTCTGGCTAAGAGAAATCTTAGCTAAAGATACCTTTACCTTGGATTGAGATATATTTATAAATTACAAACTATGTTCATAGTTGTTACTGAAGGTTGTTCTGGAGTAGGGAAGGTTTCCAGGAATATTCCCAGGGCCCACTGTGCCGACTCAGCCAGCACAGAGATGAGAAGGCTCTGATCCAGAGGTCATGTCACAGGATGAGTGTGTCCTGCAGGGTCTGGCACCAGAAGTATTATGGGCGGGGAGGAGAAACAAGATGTGAAATCAACCCAGAAGAGACCAGTCAGAAGCTAGTCTGGAAAAAAGTGTTTCATCATCAAACTCATACAATTGTAGGCACACTTAAAACTGACTATGTGGTCAAAAAGAAAGTTCTCTCCTTTCAAGAATATGAGACCATCAAAGAAGATGCACCCCAAAATACAGGTTAAAAGGATTTTAGAAGTGAATTTTGTGATATTTTAATATCTAATTTTCTCTAAAATTTTCTACTCGCTTTAAAAAGGCCTCCCAAATTGTAAAAGTTTCAGGTCCTACAAAACCTGGATCCTCCCCTTTAGGTCACATGCTTGTATCTTTTTGAAGAGAGCAGAGTGGGGTAAAGGTAAAGAGGGAGACCACTAAACTCCCTAACTACTAAATGTCCTGAAATAATTATATTTCAGTGATTCAGTGAATAGAAAATTGGAAATTTTGTGTATCTGTTCCTTCTGGAAAGAGTTAAATGAAATAAGAATATAAGACTCCAGACTACGTAAGTGGATTTTCTTCTAAGGCTAAGTCCATATTGCACAGTGTTTTGGAAAGTCCTCTATGTATAATGTGAAATAAAACACATGTAGGTTAAAAAAAAAAAAAAAAGTCTTGTCAGTTTCTGCCTGGACCTTTCATCTGGATTTAGCTATCCTTTCTCTCCAGCCAAGATTCTAAACTCTATTCACTCCCCGTATTGTTGCTTCTACACTAAAATCAAACAAACCCAGCTTGACAATTACAGTTTTTGAAAGCACAAAGTAACACTACACAAGTTCCAGAAAGAAAGTGAAAGAACCTCTTTCTAAATTCAAACGACTGAATCAGGAAACACTCAGGTAGGCAGAGTCCTTGCAGTTTCTGTTCTCACCGCAGTAAGATTTAAAGGAGCCACATTCTGGATGCGGGTTTTCATGTTGATAAAAACTTCAGAAGAGCCCGCAGAGTCTCCGTGCCTTTCGCCTCCCCTCCCCCCTCCCAGAACTCCATCTACCCAGAAGCCTGAATTTCACAAGGAAGAAAAATGGGGCTTTCTGCTCCTTTCAGAACGCTGTCCTCCATCTCTGGAGCGCGGGACCCAGCGCCCAGTCCGCCTGCACGTCCCTCTGCTCGGGGCCGGGCAGCTGCAGCCGCCGCTCCTCCCGGTTTGGAGAAAGGAGCTATGCTGGGCGAGTTTGCAAAGTCCTGGAAGCAGAGCAAAACCAGGGAGAATTTGTGGGCTCTTTTCCTTTCCTTGGAAAGCACTTGAGCAAGAGGAAGCCGCCCCACCCACCCTGTATACCTTCTATTGCAGTCCCGGTTGTTTTACAAAAAGAGAGTCCGTGTCTTTAAAACCTTCATTTTCTCCCCAGGAGTAACCATTAGTTAATGATTGCCAGCCGGTTTCTGCCTCGCCGCACCACGTGACCGGGGCACGTGACTTGGAGCCGGCTGTGGTCTGTCCCTGTAGCTGAACAGAAAGATCAAGCTTATTATTGCACGAAGAGCCTGGGGAACTCATCAGGGCAACGTGATTCCCCGGGCGGGTTACACAACACGCGGCCGCGCTTGGCTCCTGGCTCCCGGCGCCCAGCCTCGCTCCGCCGCGGCGCAGGGAGCCGTTTTCTAAGGAACACAGAACAAACCCGGTTTTATGTTTTCCAAAGTGCGAGTCCATCTTCCCTGTGGAAAATGCATGATGATCCTAGAGAACTAAGACACCCAATTTCTCCAAGCCACCTGAGGCCTCTTGCTGGGATAGGGCGAGAGGACTGCGCAGCACACAAATAAAGCAGGAAAAACGAGACCCGAACCCCTTCTCAACTGAAGATTCTGGATTGACTATCTCCCTTCCTCCCTCCCTGGAAAGTCTTCAAAATATGCTCTTCTCTCCTTATAAAAAATGGAAACTAAAAATGACATTTGAAAATTTAAAATTTAAATGACATGTTCATTTCACATTTTTTCCCAAAGATTTCTAGAATCTTAGCAGTTAAATTTTGATTCAGCACATCCTGCAAAGGAGAGAGCAGAAGGATTGGTCTTTTTATAGGAGGGAAGAGTCTGGCATCCCTTTGCAGGTTAGGTGGTAGGTGTGTGTATGCAAATATATGCAGATTTGCCTCCAAAGGGCCCCTTCCACACCCAGGAGGTGAGGTCCTTATTATGCCCATTTTAATGCTGTTCTACCCCCACAACCCTATTCTGAAGAAGCCCTGCAACATTTTGCTTTCTCTTGTCTCTAAGGGTAGTCTTCGGTGACAACTACAGAAGAAAGGTAGGGGAGGGACAGTGACCTTGGTTATCTCCAGACCAAGGCCTTCTCTGAGTAGAACTACAGAGGAGAACCACAGCCTTCACTTGCCCACCAGCACCTGTCCTAGAACACGAGGACAGCCCATTCTCCAGCTCAGGCCAGGTGTCCGCCGTGGATTCACTCACTCCACAGATACTGACGGAATGCCTCCTCTGCCCCACGCTATTCCAGGAGTGGAGGAAGCAAGAGTGAGCATGGAAGACAGATCCCTGCTGCCGGGAGGACAAGTGATCTCTACGAGGCCTGGTCTGGCCAGGAGTCTGGGGTGGGCGTCCCCCATGTGAGACTTGCTTCTGCAGCCCGGCCATTGCTCCAACGACCAGGGGCCCTCCTCTACTGGCCATTAGGGACTAATTTGCCAAGTGATGCTTTGCAAACAAAGATTGCATCTTTGCTGACAGATTTGGTATGATCTTGTTTCTTGGGCACCATCTAAGTCAGCACTGAGGAGTCTTTGCTGGTGTTTCTGATCCTGAGTGGTCAAGAGTCTGCCTCACTGCTGCTGGCAGCGGGGCTGAAAATACAGCAGAGCTTCTTGGAAGGGACCACTCCGGGAGCTGTAATCAAAGCTCTGCATGGAGTTCCAGCCAAGCATCAGCACCTTGGCTTCCCCACAGCCCAGCTTCAGAGGACACCTGAGCAACTCTGACAGGAGCTGCCTGAAAGGCCAGCCCGTCCTGAGAGCCAGGGGCAAGGTCCGGCCTCAGGCAGCCTTCCAAAGGACAGGAAGCCAACACTGCTTGTATTCCTGCATGAGAGATGGGTATTAACCTCCCTACTTTGTCAGGCCTGATGTGGATCAGAGAGTAAAAGTGTGTTCAGAAATTGGCAAAGCTTCAGACATCCTGAATGAGAACTGATGGGGGAACAGGAGGGAGAAACTGAGGGAAATGATCACATTCTTAGTAAAACCTTGATTGGATTCTGATGGACACTCAGTGAATACTCTTTTCTCTAGAACTGCACAGCCAGCCCTCCATATCTGCGGGTTCTGCATCCTCAGGTTCAACCAACTGCAGATCCAAAATATTCACACACACACACACACACAAAATCCAGAAAGTTCCAAAAAGCAAAAGTTGAATTTGCTGCATGTCAGCAACTATTTACATAGCATCTACAACTATTTACATTGTACTGGGCATTATAAGCAATGTAGAGATGACTTAAAGTATGCAGGAGGATGTGTGTAGTTTATGTGCAAATACCATGTTTTTTATATAAGGGAGTATCCACAGGTTTTGGTATTCCCAGGGGTCCTGGAACCAATCCCCTATGGACACTGAGGGGCAACTGTATACACATCAAAGGAAGAGGAAGATGGCAAGCTTAAACAATAGTCAGAAATGCAGGCTCAGTTGTCTGCTGGCTGACGATGGCCTTTTATACAAGAAGCATCACCTCAGAGATGGTCCTTGATATCCACATGTGATAAGCAGTGCAGATGTCAGAACTTAGCCATCCAAATGTGGCCTTTGGCCATCTCCAACCCTGACCTGTGCATCAGAAGAAGGGAGGGCCCGGCTCTGGCCCTGGGAACTCAAGAGTATTTTAAACTAAATGTCTTCCCCCAGCCTATCTCAACAATACTTCCTATAGTCCCCAGTTTTCTGGAGAGGAAGAGTGACTGCCATCTTCCTTCCGCAGACGGGG
Organism: Camelus dromedarius; assembly: GCF_036321535.1. NCBI lineage: Eukaryota > Metazoa > Chordata > Mammalia > Artiodactyla > Camelidae > Camelus > Camelus dromedarius. Next base: position 65,131,985 of record NC_087448.1, on the reverse strand, counting down.
AACCTAAGGCAGAAACATAGTAATACCCACAGCATCGGCAAGTTCTTGGAAAAATCACAGAATAAAATTCGTATCTTCTCCAGGCTCACCTCTTGCAAATTCCAGTACTACCAAGAGTGTCATAATGGTGCAGCTGCTATAGAAAACAGAATGACAGTTCCTCAAAAAGTTAAACCCAGAATTACTATATCATCCAGCAATTCCACTTCTGGGTATAGACCCACAAGAATTGAAAGCAAGGACTCAAACAGATATTTGCACAACCCATGTTCGTAGCAGAATTATTCACAATAGCAACCCAAGTGTCCACAGACGAATGCATAAACAAAATATGATATATCCATACAATAGAATATTATTCATCCACGAAAAGGGAGGAAACCCTGTCACATACTATAGCATAGATGAACTTTGAGAACATTATGCTATGTGAAATAAGCCAGTCACAAAAGGACAAATACAATTCCACTTACATGAGGTTCCTAGAGTCAAATTCATAGAAACAGAACATAGAATGGTGGTTGCTAGGGGCTGCAGGGAGGGGAAAATGGTGAATTAGTGTTTAACGGGGACAGAGTTTCAGTCTGGGAAAATGAAAAAGTTCTGGAGATAGATCGTGGTGATTCAAAACAATGTGAATGTACTTAATGCCACTGAACTGTACACTCAAAATGTTAAAATGGTAAATTTTATGTAATGTATATTTCACAATAGAAAAAACCAGCATCAAAGTATCACCTAGACATTTTTGGAGTTTTAGGTGATCTCAAATAAGAATTACCCACCATCCAACCCTTCTGATGTCCACGGAGATGAAGTGAAAAAGTGGACACGTAGGCTGTGATGCCATCTCTCTTGTCCCTTAGCCTTGGTTCTGCAGTGCCCACAGTCCAGAGAGGTAAGGACTCCCCCTTCATCAGCCCATGCTCACCCTCACCCAGCCCCTCCAGCCCTGATCTGATCTGCTAGCAAGAGAAACTGTAACACAGAAAAAGGAAGACAAAGGATTAAGGTCCACCTGCCCAACCCCTCCAGCATAAAATGCCATAGATTTAAAATACATTTTCTTACCCACACATCGTAATAGACAGATTTTGCAGAAGGCCATGGGAAATACCTGATGGAGTGTTAGCACAGAAGCTGGACTTCAAGAGATATAAGGGAAGAAGATCTCAGGAAGCACGAGAGAAGAGAGTGTAGACAGCTCATTTTAAGTGTCCTCTGCCTCGGCTTTACGACTTAACATGCAGTAGAATAGTGCAAGTTACCAGAAGCCATAAGCGATATGCTGTACTTCTATAAAGCTTGTACTGAATAATTCTAAGTAAACAGGGTCTTTGGAGCTGCTTGAAAAGAAGGCTAGCCCTCATTTGGAAAACCCACAGGCCTCCTTGGAAGAAGTTAAGCTGGTGGTTAGAATGACCTGGAATTGTTGTGTACACTGACAGCTGACAGTCACCATGAGTACTCGGTCAACCTGCCAGTGGGGCAGGTATGGGAGACTTCTGCTCCAGGCCTCCAGCACACTTGGCCCCTGCTTCCTCCTCCATCAAGTAAGACCTCACATAGGCTGCAAAGTCATTAGGAGAAACTTACGAATGACAAAGCCATCAATAAACTACCTTAAAGTCTCTCACCTCCTGGCCTCATTTGGTTGTCACTGCCACATGCAGGAATACTTACTTAGCTCTGTGCTGGTCATGAACAAATGTTTGATTTACTGGGTGCCAGTATTATTACTGTTATTCTGAATATCCCACAGATACAGCAGTCCTATTTTTCAAGTCCCAAATTAGGAACTTCTAGTGTAAGATTTGTACAGTTTACTCAGGCAGAGTCTGATAGATTATTTCAACCCAAGATGGTTTGGAAAATTCCAGGCTGTGTAGGGCCCACCGATGACAGACACTCTAGCTTAACTATGAAACTTACCCCAGTTCCCATATCCTTGGGGGTGCATAAGGGTCGTGATTCATCCAGCTGACACATTCCTCGTTGTTGCATTCAATTCAATTCATAATCACACATTGATCACCTAAATGCAAAATACTGAGTTGAGTGCTTTGAGAAACAGAGAAATGAAAAAGAAATGGCCGTGTCCCCCAAGAAGCACATGAGGGATGTGCCCAGGGGACTCCGGGAGCTTGGGGAGCTCAGATTCACTGTTGGTCCCCGATAATACCTGACTAGTGCCTCTAAGGCTTTTAATGGCAGTTTAAGGTATTTACACTTGATTAGGAACCAGAAGGTACTAAGTAATCTCCACACAAAACTAGAGGATAAGATGACACAGCTGGAGCCTGGCTGAGGCTCCAACACAGCGAGAGAATGACCATGGTCCAAGCTCAGATTCTCACGCTGCCCAGAGAGACCCGCTTCCCCAGTGCTTCTTGACCTTTTAGGAGCCTTCCTACGAGGTCCAAACAGACCTATCCTTGAACAACTAATTAGTACTAATATGTAAGGAGAGGTTAATCGATTCATGGTTTTCCAAGCCCCTCAGGGGAGGCACTTGGGTTTGATGGTGGAATTTCAGTGCAGTGAGCAGCACGGGAACAGTTTTGAGCCAACAAGCATTTCCGTTCCCTTCATCTCAGGTGCTGAAGGCCCTCTCCTTTGCTTGCATGCACAGTTGCCTCCAAGGGGAAATTCTCCTCCTCCTGGCCCTGCCCCATGCAGCCACCAGCACAGAAGCATCCTTTCAGCCCTTCAGAAATCAGGCAGAGAGCATCGCTGGGAGCAGCAGCAGAGGGAGCACCCCACGGAGCTGGTCTAGCCCTACTCATGAGGCCAAGGTGAGAAACAGCATCACTTCTTCAATATGAGACTCAAGCCTTCTTGAGCTGCTTTCTTCCTGCAATCGTGGCCAAGCTTAAAGCCAATGACATTAGCACCTTCTCAAAAGGGGCCCTTCTGATACCAGCAGAGCTCACAGCATTGAGAAATGGAGAGTGTGGAGAATGTAGAACAAGCCAGCAGGGCAGCAGGGGCTGTGGGCTGGGCAGCGTCTTCAGACATGGCTCTGGGCATTTCTGGCTCAGCTCACTAGGCCTTCTATATTCACTAAGTCATCATCTGACTTGAATTGTTTCCCAAACAGGCTCCTCTGTCAGAAAGAGAGATTCATTCATTCATTCATTCAACAAATACATTGATCCCCTACTATCAGCCAGAATGACACAATGCAGTTTAGTGGGAAAGGTAGCCAGAAGTACCAAGAGGCCTCCTGTGGAGTGTGCAGCCACCGAGGGAAGCCCAGGGTGTTGTGGCCGCACCCGGGGGCATCTCAGTCAGAGGGCTGGGGCAGGGAAAGCTGCTGGCTGGAATATGACTTCCTACTGAAGGACAAGGATAGCTGGAGAGACAAGGTGAAGGAAGGCATCCCAAGATGAAGGATGCACATGGATGAACCAGGCAGAGGCATGAAATGTCCTGGCCCCTCCTTTGCCTCTTTGGAACAGTCCCTAAGTGCTACCTGAGAGGTGGCCATCCTGGGATACAGCCTCAGTAAGGCCACTAAGTAAAACGTAATTCTCAGCTTTTGGGCTGTGCTTTTTTTTTTTCAGTCAATATACCTTAAATTATGACATTGAATTCCCTCTCTCGTAGGTTTGGGCTACCAAGTCAGTCATCCTGGGATCACATCACCCATCCTAGTCTTGTTTCTAAGCCTCACAGTTGAGGCCTAGAGGATGTAGGGAACCCACCCTTGGAATCTTGCTACGTGACCAAGACTTGCCCCTTACCCCATCTGGAGTAAAGGCGCATGGGCCATCTGGTGTGGCTGCAGGGGAGGGAGTAGCAGGTGCTAGAGCTAGAAAGGAGAGTGGGGACCAATTTCAAAGGATCTCCTAGGCCATGCCAACAAGTTGCCATGTGTCTCACAAGCAAAGAACTGTACGTTATCTACGCGTTCCATTTTCAACTTAATGCAGAAATGACATTATAGGCCTGAATACACATTGTTGAAGGTGGCAATTTGCTGGCCATTCTTCTAGCTCCCACAGTAGGACAGTGCCTAGGGAGGTGGGGGGAACAAACTAGTACTAAAACCCAGCAGAAATGAGAGATGGTTGCACATTACCTCATCAGCTTTCAACTAAATTAATGGAAAATGGCTTCTTGTTCCCTTTACTCTGAAAATTTACTGTTAGCTCCCTCATGTACCTGAGGTCGGAATTCCAGGTGGGCAGGTGATAAATACCAGGCTGTGTTCAAGGGCGGAACTAGCTTCTCGTCTCAATTCCAAGATAAATATGTCGTTCCTGCCATGCGCTCAGCTTCCAGAAACACAGCCATGCTTCCGGCAAGGCAATGCCAGAGGCTTGATCAAACTTCAAACGGGTATCAACTGCATCACGTGCAGGAAATGTGTAGGAAAAGAAAAGTGCCTCTAAAAGAAAACCTAAAACATCCCACCTGAATTTATCTTGCAGAGAAAGAAATGAAACAGAGGAAACAGAGGTGATCCCCTGGGGCACCACCCTTGCTCCTCCGCGCTGGAAAGGGAGCGTGCAGGCTTAAGTCCAGCCGTGTCCAAGTCTCCTCTTTGTAAACAGCTTCCATGATTCCAGTTACCAGCATGCCCCCCGAGCAAAAGAGGTAATAGGACATTTAAAAAAAACAAACTGTATCATTATCACATGCTAACATTATTCATGTTTTTTAGATCATGTTTTGGGGGAAAAAAATTAAGGGCAAAGGCCCTAGAGACAGATGGCTCGTTTCAAATTCTCGTAGAGTCTTCCTGCTCCGTGACCTCAGGGAAAGTAACTGACCTCTGCGAGCCTCAGTCTCCTCAGCTGTAAAATACAGGTGATAAGTTGCACCTACCTTAAAAAATTGTGGCAAGGGTTCAATGAGTCATTCCACAGAAAAATTCAGGACTCTAACTGGCACATACTAAATAGCCAATAAACATTAACGCTTATTATGGTTGTGATTATGCCCACCGGGAGTCAGGGTCTCAGGCTCTGTCTGGGACCCACCAGCTTGTTTTGCAAAGAAAGACTCTGCCCTGTTGCTAAAATTTCTGCTCTCCCCTCACCTAGCACCGTAAAATGCATGTTTTTAAGGGCCTAGACAAGAGAGTGAGGATGAGTCAGCTAGCAGACATCAAATTAAAGTCAGTGGCATCTTGTCCATATACGAAAAGCAATGCTTGTACTACAAAATAATATGGATTTTTAAGGAAGAATCATGGCAGGAGAGTCTCCATTCCAAACCTACTTAAATAAAAACAATCAAGCAGAGAAGCAACATACATCACCATTCAAATCCCTAAAGTCACACTTTGCCAAAACTTCTGAATTATTAAGGATGAGACTGATGCTGTCTTTCTATATAAGTACCGCGCACTAACCACTGGAGCTTCCATACTACCTTTCTAAACACAGAAATCCTAGGGAAAATGAACAAAACTTTAAAAAAAAAAACTTACAAAGGGAAACCCAAATCCTTTTACACCTGTCTGTAGCTGCCCAGGCTTGCTTAACATTAAGATACTGTTTAAAAAAAAAAAAAAAAAGAAAAAAAAAGGCCAAATCAGGTTTCACAAACTAACCTGTGTGGCTTATAAAAAGGTAGTAACTTGGTTTGTCGAACAGTTGACGGTCTGATTTCCCATTTAAAATTTTGCAACCCTGAATTATTATAATCTTTCAAATGTAAGGGAAAGTAGAGGCAAAGCCTTGCCCTTAACTTTTTCTGGGCTTTCTTGTGTGCTTGAAGTGGACTCTGATACCTTCAGAATTTGCTCTTGCCTTGAAGCAATAGACAAGTATGTGCTGCTCTGTTCTAAATATGGGAACAGCGAGTACAAATAGAAGATTGAAGATTTGCTTTGAAGCTCGATGTTGCCAATGCTGGAAGCAGGCAGCCAGGCCCTGCACAGTGAGAGCTTCCTGCTTTTAACGGTAACATATTAATTCTGGGCAGTGTCTCGTTAGACCGAAGGTCAAGAATCTGATTTTGACCTTAGTATTAAGAGGAATTCCATGTGAATCCTAAGAGTGACTGAGTGAGTACTGTAATATTACTGCTAATTTATAACGATGATACTGTCCCAAGTTTCTTGTTTTAGTGCTTTTTATCTCCCAAAGGTTTCAAATCACTTCACAGACCAATCATTTCCCCCACTGTTGACCTGTAATCAACTCAGGCACAGAATATTGCTCTATTGTCAAGAATACAGCCACAGTAAGCCTGTTTAAGCATGAACTGAAGAAAGATACCCGCTGAAAATTAAAGTGTAAATTTTCGGTAGGCAGGTTATAATTAGCCACTTGAAATCGAGCCAAGAAATGAAGTTTAATACCCTTCTTCTGTGAAAAGCACCCGGGCAGCTTTCCTGACCATAAACAGACTTCAGGTCGTCACCTCCTCTAACTCAGGGTTTTTCAGCCTCGGCACTATTGACATTTTGAACAGGGTAATTTTCTGCTGTGGGGCGGAGGGGCTGTCTTGTGCACTACAGGATGTTTAGCAGCATCCCTGGCCCACTAAATGCCAGTAGAACACGCACACGCGCACACACACAGAATTGGGACAACTGATTAGGATTCAAAGAAATTTCAATTATGAAATGGATCTTCTATCATAACTTTGATTATGAAATAGGGACCTGAAATTAGTTCCTAGCCCCCCAAAATTAAAGAAAATAGACAACTCTGGATTATCAAATGCACCCTCCCCTGGGTGGCAGGGGATCTCTTCCTGGCATGTAACTTCCCCCAAAGGACTGCTGTGAGTTATTACAGCTAGCACTGCAACATCCAGGCATCCACTGTGCCCAACTACCTCTCAGACTTCCTGGGGTCAGAGTTCCTCTCCCTTCTGGAATCCAGTCTCTGCCAAACTGCATCTAATTGCCCGAAGACACTGTGATAACTCCAGCCACCTCTCTGAACACCACCCATGGCCTGCAGCTTCTCACCCTCCCCACGGCACTCACAAAACCTCCTGGGACCTCAGCTGCAGGAGGGCTCCCTCACTGCCTGGGCCACGTGCCCTCCACACCCCAGATACTGTGGCTTTCAAACTTTCTCATCATATTTTGTATCATGAACCCCCTCCCAGCTCACATCTACAAACACACATTTTGTACTTTGTAAACTTTTTATTCTGAACTAATTTTAGACTTACAGAAAAGTTGCAAAAAAAAAAAAAAAAAACAATAGTACAGAGAATTTCCATATATCCCTGCTAGGATCTGAATGCTGCGTCATCCCCTCCACCAAATTCATTTGTTGAAGCCCCACTACCCAATGTCACAATATTAGGAGGTGAGGCCTAGGCAGGTGATTAGATTATGAGGGTGGAGCCCTCATGAATGAAAGTAGCACCTTAAGAGGCTCTAGATAGCTCCGTGGCCCCAAAGACACAGCGAGAAGGCAGCATCTACCAGGAAGCGTGTTTTCACCACACACAGAATCTGTCTGCACCATGGGGTTTCCAACCTCCAGAATGGTGAGAAATAAATTTCTATTGTTTGTAAGCCACCCAGTCTGTGGCATCTTGTTATTGCAGCCGGAACAGAATAAGACATCCTTATCCAGTTTCCCTGAGTGTTAACACCTTATAAATCCATAGTGCAGTTGCCAAAACTGTCGCCAACAAAGCACACTGGGGTCCCCAGGAAAAACAAGATGGAATCTAGGTGGTAAGATAAGCTCTAACCCCTTCTTTTGTGCTTAGTCTAGTTTCACTTGCCTGTCGGGGACGGTGTGCCGAAGCCTCACACCTGACACTTCCAATTAGAGTTCCCAACTCAGGACCCCTGGGCGGGACACCTCGCCTCAGGCGTTTAAAGCGATGCTGCGCAGGTCACCTGGATTCAAAATGGCCGCTGGCGGGGCGTGTGCAAAGGCTGCTCCCGGCACTGCGGCCTCGTGAGCAGCACAGCTGCGCCTGCGAGGGGCTGGTGAGAACCCCGCCCCCCATGGAGATCCCTAGAAAGCGGCCCCGCCCCCTGGACGGGAGCGAGGAGAGAGTCTACAACAAGCTCACACTTCTCCGCTCTTTGATCAAAGAGTAAAGATTTCCTTGGCTTCTGAGCCGAACTCAGTCTCCTTCTATTGGCTCTAGCGACACTGGGCAGGAGGACCCTTGCTGGGGACTGACTTGGGAGGGTCCGTAACAAAACCAGGAAATTAACATTAACCAAAGCAACTGGCAATTCTGTTAACCAAAGCCTTCAGTTTTCCACTGATGCCCCTTTTCTGTTCCAGGATCCTATCATTTCTCCTCAGTCCCCTGAATCTGTGACAGCGCCTCCGTCTTCTGACTTTTATCATCTTGACGCTTTTGAAGAGTATTGATCCTTTTTTGTTTGTTTTGTTTGTCTGTTTTTGTTTTTTCTTTTTTGTCAAATGTCCCTCAGTTTTGGTTTGTCTGATGTTTTTTCATGATTGCCCTGAGGTTATACATTTTTGGCAAGAATGATCCAGAAATGATGTGTGTCCACACCCTCCTCCCAAAAATACATCAAACAGAAATTTCACAAAACTAACTCAGCTGTGTAAAATACACGCTGGCATTTTCTATTGTTTTAAATGCTGGTTTCACAGCCGTATTGCTTCACAGCCCTCTAATGGGTCAGAAGACACGGCCCTAGGCCATCTGATGTGGGAGCCCTTCTCCTTCCTCTGGTTCTTTCCTGAATCTCTTTCCTTTCCTGGCTTCAGTGGCACTGCGCTGACTGGGTTTTCTTTCTTCCTCTCTGATCAGCTCTTCCCTGTAAGTTTCGGACTTTTTGCCCCAGCCCCACCCTGGTGTCCTAGATAGTGGTGATGGGTGTACAACACTGTGAGGGTCTGTCTGATCATATCTCACCAGAAGTATTTCCTCCGTGAGTTGGCCGACTCCTTCCATTTCGGCTCCACACAGGTGACCCCGTCCCTGCTCTCCCAGCTTGCTTCAGGCTCTGCCTTCCAGCTGCCTCCAGGAATTTCCACGTGGGTGCCCTGCCCTCACACTAAACTCACTAGGACCAAATGACTTTTATTTAGCGCTGTCTCCCTCACAAACTGGATCTTTCACCTGTCAGTGGTATACCCTTTTCCCTACTCGGAAGAAGCCTGGCTTTCAGGGCCTGGCCAGCCGGGTCCTTTATTCTCCACTTCCTAATCCAGGGGTTCTCAAACTTTAGAGAGCACTATAATCACCTAGACGGCTAGTTACAGACGGCTTGCTGGGGCCCGCCCCCAGAGACTGTGATTCGCATGTCTAGGGTATGGCCCTAAATCTGCATTTCTAACGAGTTCCCAGGAGGGGCTGAGGACCACTCTGAGAACCAAGGCTGTAAGCATCCCACGTAGTAATTCCAGACTCATCATGCACTTCCGGAGCTGCAGGGAACCCGCAGCGGGGGTCACTACTGCATCAACCCAACCCAGCCGGGGCAGCTCACCTTAAGCCAGCTTTCCCCGACGTGGAATGCCCCGTCCAGCCCTTTGCCCTCCAACGACTCACATCTCCCCAATTCTGAGGTAACTCGCCTCCGACCAGCAGCCCCAAGACTTTTTTTTTTAAACTTCTTCAGCCTTCACAGAGTTATTTCTCTTAGGACTCGCTGGCAAGGAAAGCGGTGATTACAATTGGAAGATTAGTCCTGCCTCTCCAGCTAGACGAGCTCCCCAGGTCCCAGGGTCTTAGTAAGTTGTTCGCCCTCCGTGCTCACTGAACTTTCTTCTTTCATCGTTATTTCTAATACACCCCGTTTTCACCCTGCACACCCTCCCATACACGCGCAGGTACACACAGGCGCGCGCGCACACACACATACACACACGCGCGCGCAACACGGGTCTGGGGCTCTGCCTGAAGCGAGCGTGGGCGGCTGTTGCCCGAGAGCAAGCTGGCTAGCCCGCGTGAATTGGAAAGAAACCCAGTGATGCCTTGCAAGGACCAGCTGATGCCAGACGGCCGCTCTCCGGAACGTCGGTGCGGGGGACCTGGGTGGCGGGAGACGTAGAGGCGGACCAAGGTAGGGGGACGGTTGGGCTGCCCTAGAAGTGAACAGATGTGTTTGAAAACCTTTCGGAGAACGTCCAAAGAAGCGCTCATGTTGAATCCTTGGAAGGGAAATCAAGAACTGGCTCGCAAAGGAGGAGGGCGTCCGGCGCTGCGCGTCCCCTCCCTGGCTGCCGGGCTCGCGGCCTCCCCGGGCCCAGCCTGCACGGCCGGAGGGCGGGCCCTGCACTGCCGCGGCCGGCCGGCAGGGGTCTCCTTTCTGGCTTCGGAGCCTATTGTGAACTCACCAAATGGAGGCTCCGGGAAGAGGCAGCGCGGCCGGCGCGCAGAGCCGGGCCGCGCGCCGCCGCCACACTTTTTGCGTCCTCACCTTTGAAACACTTGGTGGCTGCGCGGCTCCGGCGGGAGCGGGAGGAGTGACCTTGTCACGTGGGGGAGGAAATGCCTTCCTGGCCTCCCAACCTGCCGGCTCTTGTTCTGGGCCTTTTCTGGCCTGATGAGCGAGGCCAGGGGCGCCGGCTCACCGCTAAAACCCAAGGCCATCGGTCCGTGCAGGACCCTGACCCTGGGAAGTTTTGACCCAGGTTCCTCCTCACTTTCCCAGGGAGCGGTAGGAAAAGGGCTTGCTACCCTGACATATTTGTCCTTCAGGGAAATTCACTTTCCCAACATAAATTGGGTAATGACAGCAGCCGAGGAGGCGCAAGTCGGGCCGCAGCGATCACGCTAGTCTTTTATTTAACAAGTGCTCACTGATCATCTACTGGTGCCAGACACTATACCCCGAGATTCAGTGGTGAGAAAGGACTCAGACCCTGTCCTCACTACCCAGACTGCCAAAGAACTGAGTTTTCAGGTGACCAGAGGGGCTTCTAGTGCCCATTACCTGAACATCCAAGAATCATATGGGGGAAGAAAGTCAGCCCTCAAACAGAAGCGCAGTCTCTGTGATCCGTTACAGTGGGCTCGCGTTAACACTTCAGACCTCTTCACTTTATTTAATGGTAACGTGCAAAAAACCTTTACCCATGGCCGATTCAGGGCTGGGTCCTGCTAGCTGCTCAGATGCAGTGGTGAACAAGATTTGTCCGTATCATGGGGAGCGCACAACCCGGGGGAGGGGGGGCTGAAAAGCTTAAACAAGAAATAGCAGTGTGGCTCAGATCACTATTTGTCTGGGTTTCACTGATTTATCCTGTAGGGTACAAGAGAAATCAGGAGAGAGAGGCCCTGCACACAGCACTGAGTCAGACCCAAAGGCCAGCCCAAGTGATATGGAGTCCCACAGGAAAGCCACCATCTGGTGCTGATGCCCAGGGAAACATAAGTTGTCCTGCATCCCAGGACCAGGAAACAGGGGCATCCCAATTTCTGTTCTTGGATCTGCTCTGGCTTCACTGATGCCATTTCCCTTCAAAATCATTTCCTGGGACACTCCTCAGGAACTAGTACTCAACAACCAAGTATTTTCCTTCCCTTCTCATGAAACTGTGTTTATAATCTGGCTGATGTTGGGAGAGAAAGAAGGTTCATTCTTTATATAGCTTTTATATAGCTCTGTTTTGGTTGTTATTGTTTTACTGTGCTAAAATTATATTTGGGTTTTCTTATTCACTTTTTGAAGTAAGTTTTAGAAGTCCAGACTTCCAGGAAAGACTTTCTTTTCTACTTATTAGGTTAACAGAACACTAGCTGTGGGGTTCCAACCTCCGATGTTTCTAGGCAGCAAAAATCTCATCGCATAGCCAGAGAAACAGTCACAAATTCCCATGACACACTTTCAGGCCATATCTCTGCTCTTGGCCTGCTGCAGGATTGTGGGAGTCGGTCAGTGCTGCAGATACTGGCTGAAGGCTCTTGGAATCCCTCCACACCGATATTTTGTGCCTTTTCCCCCGAGTGAGAAACACAGAGTCCTCTACAAGCACTTTTTTATTTGTTTCAATTTATAAAAATACACAGACCTCTATGTTCTGTGTTCTCTGAGCTCAGGGTTATTACTCAACATTTAGTGCTATTTTCAAAAGAAAGAAAGAAAACTTTGCCTCATTGAAAAAGCACACCAGGGGGAAGGTATATAGCTCAAGTGGTAGCGTGCGTGCTTAGCATGTACAAGGTCCTGGGTTCAATCCCCAGTACCTCCCTTAAAATCAGTGAAGAAATAAACCTAATTACCTTCCCCCTCCAAAAAAAAAGAAAGAAAAAGCACACCATAGTCTTGCTCACACTTTGGTCTGTCTGCCCATACCACGATAACTCCTGACTGACTATCCAAAATGCCCTAGTAGTTACAAACAGATAATTCACTTCCTTTCCCAGCTGTTGAGAGCTAAAATCATTCTCCTTGGGACCAATACCTTGTCTTACCTAGAAAGACACTCAGAAAGCAACATTTATGATTATTTATAAGCTCATCAGGCATGTGAATAAGAAAAGTTAGGTACATTTTGATCGTTCTTAGGATGCTCTCAGAAAATGACAGGATTCCCATGACATCAAAGTCTTTCTCCTCTAAATCTCACATATTCTGTTCCATCTTTCAGAAAATGGGCATCACCATTTCTACAAACTGAATGCCATTATCACATGAAAAACACTGAAAATGCGTTCACATGTCGGTATTTTAAAAATTGATTCGTCTTTTTTTTTGGTATTTTTATTTTGTATTTTATTTATTTAAATTATTTTGGTAGGCTATATTCAAAAATGTTTTAATGAGAAAGAGATGGGCTGATGTGGGACAATCTCCCAAAATTTCGGAATGGAAAAAGTCTTCAGTATTAATGAATTCAACTTCCAAACAATGTCCCTAACAAGTGGCTTCTTCAGTATGTGTGTCCTCAGGTGTGAAGGTATGCTCCCAAAGGCCCACCCTTTCCGACTCAGAGAAACATTTCCTTACCCAGAGCCTGAGATTCTCGAAGTTTCTGTCCTCAGCGTCCACTCGTCCCTCTAGCCTGGCCACATGGGAAAAGCCTCGTCCATGACATAGCTCCTTCAGTATCTGAGAAGCTCTCAGAGGCTTTACTCTTGTAGGTTTGCAGCAGGGCCTCGCTTTCTTCATCAAGTCTGTTAAAAATTGTTCAGTGAGGTGTATCAGGAGCAAGGGACAAAAGATGGAACCAGACAAAGCCCCAGCCCTCCTGAGACCCCTCTTCTATTGAGAAAGACAGAAAACAAACAGTTAAACAAGTAAATGTATAATGTCACATCAGTAAGGATAAAACCACTGAAGGAAAAGCAAGTTCAGAGACTGGGAAGGGGAGTGCTTCTCTGGGAGGTAAGGGACTTTTCATGAGGAGGTGACATCTGAGCAAAGACCTGACTGGACTGTGGGGATGAGCCACATGAATGTGGGGGCGGGGGGGGGGCAGCGAAGTCCCCACAATGAGAGATGTGTGAGGTCTGAGAAACATCAAGGTCAGCGATGCTGAAGTGCAGACAGCAGGGGAGCGGGCAGAAGTGAAGTCTGAGAGGCAGCCAGGAGTCCTGTGGCCTCAATGGGGCCTCACTCTGCAGGATTGTGACAGGATTTCAAGACCCCTTCCATCTTAGTTGCTGTCTTCTCTATTTTTCTGGCTGGTCAAAGTCTCTGTAAAAGGTAGTAACCCAGAATTGCCTCCAATATTCCAGGAGAGGCCTAACTTGCAGAGTAGAGCAGTACCATCCCCTCCTTTATTCTAGACATAATATTCCCATTAATATGATCTGAGACCTCCCATATTGCGCTTTAGGGAGCCACTTATTGAGTTGGCTGTTTCCTTTTGCACATTCCACTCTTAAACCACACTCCTCTCCTGAGTTTCTTCCCCACCTTCACGCTCCTGACCCCTGGCCTAACACCGACTGGTATCATGGAGCTTCAGGAAACATCCTAGAAGCCAAGTGGTGCCTACTCATCACAAGGCCTTTCTAGACACATTTTTGTATTTGCTTCATCCTGGTTCCACTTAAACACGCTAGGTTCCAAACATCCTAGACTTGTTTGGATGGCTTTTGAAGGCCCAATGGTAGGATACTTCCCTATTAAATTCTGACTTATTAGACTTGGCACATTGTTTCAGTTTTTAAAAATATTTTGGGACCCTGGTTCTGGCATCTTAATGTATAAGCTATTCCTCCCATCTTTGCCATCAACAGATTTCCTCAGGATATCATTTATAACAATACTGTACCGAGGGCAGCTGAAGATGGAGTCCTGTGGCAAGTCAACGGAGACCTCCGTCAAAGTTGGAACGGGTCTATTATCAAGACTTTGGGGAAGTGATTGTTCAACCAGCTGTAAATCAGTCCAGTTTGCCCTATACTGACCCCATATCTCTCCACTAATCAACAAAGACACTATAAGAGGTTTTTGTCTAACGTACTGAGATATGCACGTACCACCTTGACCTTCCAGCCCAGCCATGCTGTGAAAGAAGGAAATGAAGTTCTAATGGCACCTCGCAGTTGGTGTTTTCTTTGGCATCTCTCTTTTACCAACGCTGGACATTTCCTCCTCGCCAGAGGCTCACCTAACATCAGACACTGCCACACCTAGAAACTTCCTTCCTTTTTTTTACTATAACTGTACAATGTAGTTTTGTCTTCCTAAGTGCATTATACACGTTACTGAAATGTTGTGAGTCAGTTGTGATCACCTGAATCACATTTTAAGCATCTGATGAACTGTTCATCTCATTAATAAAGCCGTCAATAAGTCCAGTATTTCCAAAATGAAAAATCTATTTGAAATACAAGTATAATACTTTCTAATGTCGATTTTGGTTGATCTCTACTGAGTTTTCTCAGAACATGCCATACCTTTAAACACAATGATAACTGACCAGGGCTACTGTAACTTGAATCACCAGTAAATCCAATACCCCAAATCTTCAGACTCAGTAAAATAAATAGTATTTGTTTTAATTGGCAGCTCATGTGAAGAGAAACAAAAGCAGTTTCCATCTGGTTTTACATTGATCCTGAGTTATTTTCAAGTCATCATCGTTCCCCCTTTGCAAACTAGATCACAAATCTCCACAAGGGCAGGGGTCCCACTTGTTGTGGCCTTTCCTTGTCTCCATGGAGACAGGTATCACACTTGGAACATGCATAACAGGTGCTCAATAAATGTTTCTTGCACAGATAAAATGAGGAATAAATGAATGTCTGTGTACAAAAATAATACTTTATCTATTAATCAAATGATTTTAGTTTTGCACATAGTGATCAAATAGAGACATGATCAGTGCCTTCTAAAAAGGAACTCTGGTGGCAAACATCACCATCTCAGACACAAATGGACAGTAAGATTCTCGATAGCACTTCTCAAACATTTTGGTCTCGGGAACCCTTTACATTCTTAAAAATTGTTGAGAACCCCAAAGAGCTTTTGCTTCTATAGGATATATCCATCAGTCCTTACCATATTAAAATTAAAACAAAATTAAGCATTTATTAATTCATTTAAAAGAAAAGCAGTAAGCCCAAAGTACATCAACATAATGTATGTTTCGTGAAAATACATTTTCCAAAACAAAGGCAAATTAGTGAGAGAAGTGAGATTATTTTTAAATTTCTGCAAATCTCTCGAAAGTCTAGCTTAGTAGACAGCTGGGCTCTCATACCTACTTCTGCATGCAGTCTGTGATCAGATTGCATGGCACGTAACCTCTAGAAAACTCCCCTGTACACCCAGGAGAACGAGTGACAGAGGCAATGTCTCGGTACTATTTTGAAAATAGTCTTGATCTATGGGCTTCCTGAAAGGGTTCTGAGGACCCCAGGAGTCCCTGGACTGTATTTTGAGAACCACCATTCTAGATGTTTCCACTATTCTAGAGTTCTTCTAAATAATATGTTCTTCTAATTAATAATAGCTTAAATAATAATGGCTATTCACTTCATGATACTTGCTTCTTTGCCTTGCGTATTAGAAAGTTCAGGTCAGGAATTAAGAGTCTGCCCCTCCCTGCCGCTGCTCGACTGCAACCTGTCTGCTACTGGGGCTTTCACTTCTTTTTTAGTGTTCATGGGTTTTTGTCATATTTCTTCTGTGTTTTTATTAGAAGTTCCTTCCAATCCTTTCTGGAAGTACGCTGGGTATCTGAAAGGATAGGAATGTGTGCGTGTGTACATATATACACATACACACATATCTATCTACCTATATATATCAACACATACAAATTAAAAATTGACCGTTTATTTCATTTTCAGGATCTACCCCACTAACACACTTCAACAGAATGAAAATATGTATGATCAGCACATAAAAGATTAAGACATCCCTCAGATTGATTGACTGCACTTTCTTAAAGCCCAGAGGACAGGGGCTGAGCTGCAAGGAAACTGCTCTCTAAAAAAGACACTGCTTCTTGATAGAGAATTTGTCACTCAAGAATTTAGGCAAATAATGACTGGGACATTGTGCTGTACACCAGAGATTGACACATTGTAATTGACTGTACTTCAATTAAAAAAAAAAAAGCAGGGAAAAAATAAATAACTAACTAAATGTTTAGGTTTTCAAACCATGCTTGGGAAAAGAATTTAGACATTAATTTGTGAGTTTAAGTGCGTTGGTAGAATTGTAAATTTGTCTTTTTGATATTCAAAGTCTTGAGAGATTCGAATGTGACTATAGTTTGAAATATATTTATAAATGTAATCAACGGTGTAAGTGATGTAATACATTAAAGATTTTAATCTGTGGGGGAAAAAAAGAATTTAGGCAAATAAAGTCTCTATTGTGCTTGAATTGTCCCAGACTTCCACCTGCACCATACCACTTTTCTGTATCAAAAACTAATTCTATGAAAGTCTGTAACAGTCACACTTTGGAAACGTCTGCCCACCCTACTTCCTCTCCCATCTGGGAGAACTGCCCCTCAGTCTGTCCCCGGGCGCCCTACCTGCTGCCACCTCGGTTGGATCAGGTTGTGCACTGCTGCAAGCTGGGCCAGTCCCATTCTCCCTCCCGGGAATGTGGAATTAGACTGATGACGGCCAGTCACCTGGCTAATGCCTTCAGGAGAGATGTAACCTGGTAGCTGCAGCGGGATCATCTCCCACCCAGCCCCGCGCCCACAGAGAAGAAGAAATGAAAGTCGAATTCGGAGAGGGAGAGAGACTGGGGGCACAGACAAAGCTGGAGAAGGGGGCCTGCCTGGGTGCCTGGCAGCCATCTGTCCTTGGACTTGATGAAACCCTGCTTTATGACACATTTCCCGTAAGGCTTAAGCCAGCTCAAGTTGATGACTGCAACCCAAAGGTCTTAAATGAGGCAAAGGCCACGCCAGAACCATCTGTGAGTATTTCTCGACAGCCGGGGCCCTTAAAGGACCCTGGAGAGTGCTGCAGGCCCTAAATACACACCTACTCTCTGAAGGCTTCCATCAGGCAAAAATATCTTTCTATCCAAGGCCAACGAGATTAGGAAATGCCATTTCCTCCAGCTTTCCATCCCCGGAAGGCAAAAGTACTGGAGTTGGCAATTGCCTCTGTGGTTTAGTATTGGCCGAGGGCACACACCCAGTGACTTGAATGACAGAAATCCCCAGATGCCAGGGAGGAGGCTGGCCGTTATGTCTCCAACTACCGGCTGGTTCTCACTCCTCTAAATCAGCGCTCACCAGAGCCCTGACCCTCCATGCTTGGCAGGATGACCCACTTTTAAAAGTGCCAATTTTTAGCAGCTGGAAACAATAAACATAGAGGGAGGGGAAGATGCTGAAAGACTGATTTCTCTTTACCTGTTTGCAAAAGTCGAAAGATGCTCTAGGACTAGTGGGACGGCAAGGATGTCACGCCGCAGCCACGGAAAGCTGATGCAGCTCCCGCCCCGGAGCCGGAGCCGCTGTGTGATGGTCGGGTCATCAACAAGCCTCCCTGGGCCTGGGTTTTCACAGCCTCAGAATGAGGAGGTTGAAGTAGATGGTCTTTAACAGCCCTTTCATCTTCAACTTTCTACCATCTTTGTGAGCTGGAAAGATTTACACAGAACTTCATCTTGATTTTATTACTTGTAGTTCATCTTCTTGTGACGGAGCCAGCGGCAGCCTGTGCGTGGGGAAGTAAGTGGCTCACTCGGGATGATTTAAGAGGCGCTGAAAACCCTGAGTACCTCCCTCACTGTTCTGCCACAGCAAAGGCCCAAAGCTTCCCTGTCCCAGAGCCAGCCCTGGGAGCGACGCATGGTCTGTAGATGGTCTCAGTCAAAAGGCAAACATCTACACTGCCCATGGTTTCTAACGCAGCATCTCAGCCCAGACTTGCCGCCAGATTGCCTTGGAACTGTATCTGGAATGGTCTCCAGCACGATCGCCAGGAACGGTCTGGGGCACAGGGCACCGCAGTAGCAGACATGCCCTGGGAGTGAGGTGCACAGGGGCACCCACAAGTAGCAAAGGGCTCTAAGACCAGATGAGGAAGCTGCTCAGGAGCCAACTACACTGGCTTAGGGCGGTGGGCTGTCTGAGTCATTTAACTCACCTGAGTCTCTTCTCTTCAGGGTACTAGCAGGAAGGAGGTTCCCTGACCACCCTCTGGAGGGGCGGGGGGTCCCTCCTCCATACAAGGAAAGCCTGACCTTAGGCCCCTGTGGGCTGTCATGACGAAAAGACTATGGAAGTTGGCCCACCTGGAGAAAATGGCCCAATTCTGCCTTGGAACAGCTGCCTGGAAACAGAAGCCCCTGCCATTGCAGGGGTTCACGGCTATTCCCATGCAAGCCCGTGGAACCGGCTCCCTTCCTCTCTTGACTGTCTGCCTAATTAGCCGCAGACCCACGAGGGCATCCGTCCACCCCAAAACATAAGGCTTGGGTGTCAGGTTGTACTAAGCCCCTTCTTGGTGGCTTCAGTTCTTAACCTGTAAATATGGAAGAAAGATAACCAGGAGGAGAACTTGCTACTGCTCCTCTGGGGAATTTCATCATCAGTAGGGGTGCTGTATGAGGTTTAGTAATAGATGAGCCATCAGATGGCACACGGAGGTACTACTCTACAGTGCTTCTTAAACAGCAATCCCCCTGCACCGTATTGGACCACATGTAAAACATTATAATTGAAAAGCAGGCTTCCCACTGATTTTCTTAGATGGCTAGGCTTGTCGAATCTTGATCTCATTTTTTGGGTGAGGATTAGGGTGTATTCTGGTGACTTATGAGTGTGTAGACATTAAGTAGAATTAAAGCAGTAATGGAAGCAAAAACAAAATCCTTAGTGGTATCTTGAAATCTTCTGAAGAGAAACTACTAAAGAGCCTAAGAGAACCAGGTGTGTTTTTTATTTGCTGAGGATAAACAGGAAAGGGACACACATTCTTAGAGGACCCCCATGTCCCATTACCATCACCACCCAGGCACCCACCTCCCTCGTCTCCAGAGTCAGTATCTTGTAAAAAAATACCAAAGAGGCTGAGAATCCCAGTTTTCCCAGCGATTCTTCACTGCCCAGCAGAGATTTCTGGGTAGGTTGCAAGAAGTCCCATGAAACCTTCAAGTTTAGCTTGTTTTGCTGGTCTCTCCCTCTTTACTTTTGTATATTTCATTTGTAGAAGAATGGGACTTTGGGGGATTTTAAAAATCCTATTGGATAGTCCAATCATTTTGCACAGAGATACCAGCCTAGGGCCCAGGGAATTTCCCTAACAGGCCACAAAGAGACTTGGGTTCACTGGAGACAACAGCTCCTTAAGCACTCACTCTGGCAAGGGTTTAGGAATTCAGAGATTCCTGCTAATGAAAGGCTTCCTTAACATCCTCGGGGGTGAAGATGCACTGATTATGTCCATTGTGAAATACGAGCCTGAAAGAATTCAGAGCACATACCTACCTGCAAATCTATCTGCTTGTCCTCCAAACAAGGTGTGGGTTCAATCTGTGCTAAGGTGGGACCATCTGTTTTACACCAGCAAACACTAGGTCATAGTATAATATGGGTTTGGAGTCAGAGAGATGTGGGTTTGAGTCCTGGGTCGGCCACTAAGAGCTGTGTGGCCAGGCCAAGTCATTTAGCCTATCCTTGCCTCAGTGTCCTCGAGTGCAAATTGGGAATGATACAGACTTACATGATCTGGATCCACTGGTCTGAAGACGGAAAAGTGAGAAACAAAACTGTGTGGCCATCGTTTCTGGCAGCAGAAGTACCATACACTTTTCTTTTGCCTGGGACTCCGTTGTCCAGGCCACCTTGTCTTTACACGTCCCAGCCCCTGCGTGCACTCCTCATGTGAAACTCCGCCCCAAAGGACCCTCCGTCCCCAGCCCAGCGGAGCCAACTTGCTCCCCCGTTCTCTGGCCTCCCGCTCGCCTCTCTCCCTCTCAGTCCCATTTGGCTCCCACATTTTCTTCTCTTAACACAAGGTATTGCTGCCCTTTAATCCGCGTTCAACTTCAGGGGCAGAACCGCCGAGAAAGTGAGAAGAAAAGCAGCGGGCGCTGCCACCGCCCTTCCGTGAGCGCCGCGCTTGCCGGGCGCCGACGGACCGGGAGCGGCGAGCCGGCGCGGCCCGGGCTCCAGGGCGGCCCGGCCGCTGGAGCTGCCAGCAAACTTTTCCCGTCTGAATTCTTGACCCAGAGCCTGGGAACCACATTCGGCCCAAATCTGTGGGCTACGCCGAAACGAGGGAGCCGCCCGCAGCCCTGGGGGGCCGGGGGAGGGGAGAGAAGAGGAAAGGGATGCAGTGGGAGGAGGTGGAGGAAGGAGGAGGTGGGAGGTGAGAGGAGGCGGGGGAGGAGACGAGCGGGGGAAGTTGGAGAAAGGAGGTAGGAGAAGGGGGGAGGGGCGGAGGCGGGGAAAGGAGGAAGTGGGGGGAGGAGGAGATGGGAGGGAGGGGATGGGGGCAGAGGGAAATGGGGGGAAGGAGGAGATGCGAGGAAGGAGGAGATGCGAGGAAGGAGGAGTGGGAGGAAGAAGATGGGGATGGGAGACCGAGGGGGAAGGGGGGAAGGGAGGTAGGCTGGGTGGGGGAGGGGCGAGGTGGAGGAAGGAGGAAGTGGGGGGTAAGGGGTAGGGGAGGGTGCAGAGCCCTCCGGGCATCCGGAGGACATGCCTGGTAACTCTGCTCTTGGGCAGCAGGCGCGCTTGGGAAGAGGAGGTTGGCACGCGGAGCTTTCCTAAAACAGCACTCCACCCCCACCCAAAAAGCCCCAGTGAAGCCCGCCCCGCCCGGGCCTCGGCGCAGCGGCGGCGGCAGCACGCGGGCTCGGGGCGCGGGGGGCGCTCCCTGTGGCCGCGGCCGCGGCCGCGCAGTCCGGGAACTCGGCTCCGTCAGACTTCCGGGAAAGAGGCGGCGGCTTTTCTTCCCCAAAATCCAGCAGGTTCATTGGATGTGCTTTTGTTTTACAGTGGAAAACTACAGTAAAAAAAAAAAACAACAACAACAACCATTGCGATGAAAATAAGTGAGAGTAGAACCTGCCGGCTTCACTTCCTAGAGGCTTTCTGTTGGGTCTTGAAACTAGGAATCTTTGCGGGTCATCCTTGTAAGTGCCTTTTTCATCCGTTCACACTGGTGCTTGTCCGTCTCTGATGCGTTTAACATCGTTAGACTGCTGACGTGGTGACATTGTGCTAAGTTGATTTGATGATGATTTCTGCTTTGATCGGTTAACATCGCCTCCCTTGATGACACGCCATAGATGCATACACGTTGCAAAAAGAAAGGCGCGGCGGAAGAGGTGTCTTTTTAACCCTGTGGTAAAATACGTATGAAAATACTCCCTAAAGCGCTGCCAGTACCGAGAGAGGGGAGCATTATTCAGGGCGCGTAAGTGTTAAGAACAACAGTAATTCCCTGGCTAGTAAGTAGGCATTATACATAAGTTAACAACCGGTAAATAATAAGGACGAAAACCCTATTAGTTGTTCTAAACTTCCTGGTTTAGAACGTGTATCATTATATCATTTGTAGTAAATCACATTATCAGGTCTGTATGTGCAAGAGAGAATGTCTGCTCTGAAACAGGGCAGCTTTAATGCTTAAGCACCAAGAAGTTCTTAAAAGATCTCCAAATGCAATCAATTAATATAAAGCAGATGCAGTGTGGGGTGCTTACTAAAACTGAAGCTTCTGTCCCCAGAGAATTTACTCCATTTTTCTTTAAGATGAGCTGAACAGCCAGGAAATCATTTAATTTTAAATTGTCCAGTGCCGGTTGAAGATCACTCCAAAACCAGAATGAGGCATCCCTGGGATGGTAAGTTAATAGGAAGGCCCAGTTCAATTTACAAAAATTTGGCCTTCAGGCCGTGTCTCATACACCTACATAAAATCAAAGACAATGTGATGCATGTTTGATTAAACTAAACCAGCAGTAGTGATAGAATATACCTTCATAAAAACAAGATGCACAGACACATTTCACTAAACAGTATCCCAGTTACTCCATGTAGCTTAAGTCCCTGGGAGTTAGCTCCAGACCAGAGGTTGTAGGCTGGAGCCTACCTTGTTTTCCAGACCTGTTTGTTTGCCCTTTGAATTTGTTACCTAGATTTAAAAATCAGGATATTTCACATGGGAAGCTGGACTTTTGGCTTCTCTTTGAAATCTGAGAAGACCTGGCCACCTGGGTGGGACTGTTAACTGGAGCAGAGCAGCAGTGTCAGATGTGACAGTCTGCACCTCCCCTGTTGTCCTCTTAAGGGACTTGTCTGCCCTGTGCATTGAGTTTTCAGCCCCTGACAAACCACTGCACCCAGCATTGGGCTTTTTTATAAGGATTATTCAAGTCATAGGTGGTCTAGACACTCTGTCTACGCCTAATGCATGTATAATTAAAACCTCAAATCTTGATTTCCAGAAATTCATCTTGACAGAGTCACCCAATCAGAAATGGGGGTCTATGTGCATTTCCTAAAGACAGGCACTACAGAACGTCCGGGTTCCCTCTATTCTGCATTTCCCCAAATGCAGCAAGACATAGGGGAGCCTATGGTCTCAGGAATTAAACCTGGTTTGG
The DNA here is from genome assembly GCF_036321535.1 of Camelus dromedarius. Classification (NCBI taxonomy): domain Eukaryota; kingdom Metazoa; phylum Chordata; class Mammalia; order Artiodactyla; family Camelidae; genus Camelus; species Camelus dromedarius. Next base: position 65,109,067 of record NC_087448.1, on the reverse strand, counting down.
ATTCCCACTCCATACTTGCTGTGCAGTGTTAGGCAACTTATTTACTATCCTTGAGCTTGTTTCTTTAAAAATAGGTATCATAAAACTACCCCTTTGGATTTTTGAGTATTAAGTTATTATATGTGAAAGCATCTTTGCAGTCTTTGGTCCACAGGAACCACCCACAATGCTAATTTCTCATGCCCTTGGGATTTCAGTTACTAACACAGGTACTTGAGAGAGACTTCTTACTAGATCTTTTTACTTGTCTACAAAATCCGACTTTAGTAGAATCCAAACTTTGGTGTGCAGGAGACTTGCCTGTATATTTGCTTACAGTAACTAGTTTCCGGGTCCCTTTCCCAAGATTTTGATACAGGAAGTCCCAAATAGGGCCCCGGGGTTTGACATTTTAACGTTTAATCCTGGGGTACAAATCTCAGCCCTGATTCTGACAGTCCCGGTTCTGGACTGTCCCTGGTCGTTCAAGTCAGTAAGGTGGAGCTGAAGGAAGGAAGGCTGGTCCCAGCCAGCGTGCTGATCCCGCAGGGAGCTCGGATGCCTCCCTGCATCCTTGTTGCCAGCTCATCAGTTGACAGGCATTTATTGAGCACCTGCTAGAAGTGCACTGCGCCAGCACCAGGCACGCAGATGAGGTGGTTCCAGCCCACAGGGAGCTCAGGGAACTAACTTCCAAGGCCAGCCTGGTATTTGGGTCCCAGTTTCCGCCTTTCCTACCACGCATCATTTAATACCATCTCAAATGACAGTATTCCCAGGATGCTCCCTGATGTCATCAGCACCCCCCCAACTCCCCCCCCCCCGCCCCCAAGCACTGGGGATTCCTGTGCCGCACTGCAGTGACTTCTTCATCACCTGAGGACACTTAGCAGACCACTGCTTAGGTGCTCATTAGATATTTGTGGAATTTAATTTCCTTGGACAAATCTGTCTTCTGAAACTTAGTGTATGTTCATTCATTCATCCAATATTTATGAGCCAGGAACTGTTCCAGGAGCTGCGAATACGGCCACGAGCAAATGTAGAATCCCTGCCCACGTGAAACGTGTGCTCCAGTTGGAGACGACAGGCCATATAAACAACCTGCTTGGAACTCTTGTGTCCTCCACTGTTGTCTGCACCCTGACATCTGCTGCGGTCTCGTTTGCTCCGACTGCTCCCTCAGTTCCCTGCCAGGTGGACTTCTTCCCCAGCCCTGGCCTACACAGCCCTTACTCAGCTGCGATTCTGTCTGCGGCCGAAGAGCAAACCGCTTCTCTCATTGCATCCCGAATCAAAGTGTCTGCCTATCTCCTCTAGGCTTTAATCAAGATCAGCCATTTATTTCCAAAGGCCAGAAGCTTCCACAATGAAGGCGACTCGCATGTTCTCTTCTTGCAGAACATTAAGGAGGAGGCTTGATGGAAGCCAAGCGATTCTGCTATCCCATTGTGTGGTTCTGTTATCATATTGCTTTTCTTTTTAAGCTTCTTAGCTATTATGCCAAATATAAAAGTAACTCTGACTACTTTGCATTCATATTCTACAGCTTAATTTGAATAGCCTTTTAATAATTTATCAGTAAAAGATAATCTTACCTTTAGATAAGTGATTTTGCAGGGTACATTTTGCCGCATTATTATGGAGCTCTTTGTATTTTTCTGGATCTAGTACTTGTTATAGAGAGATACAAGTCCAATTTTGTCCTAAAAATGAGAGGATTTCAGTATTCCAAGTATTCTACCAAGTGAGTTAATCTGAAAATTAAAATAAAGAAGTATAATTTTAATTTCTTCTTGAAATAAGCAACTGTTTTTGAAAATGCCCCCAAATGTATTATTTCTAACTCTTTGCATGCATATATTTTTATGTTTGACCTTTATCTACGATCATCTTTGGCTCTCAGTTGCATACATTTTATCATTTCCCAAGTCTAGAAGACTTCCTGTTGAGAAATATGAACTGGGTTAATGGAAACTCTTTGGGAAACAAACTCAGACACCCAGGATTTCCCTTTGTGCTGTGAAATGCAAGATAAGCAATTTGATTTGGACATAATATCAGTCTTTAGTCAGGCAGCTGGGGAATAGGCAGTTAGAATTAAAACATGTTGGACCACTGACAGTCACTCTAGCGAGAGGGCAAGTCGCTGTGCTTCGCACAATTTCAAACTGCTCCGTCAGAACTTAATTTGAGAGTCTGTATACATGCACCACTGAAAGTGGCCATGAATAGATGCATCTACCCATTAGAGCTGTTGGAGTTTTAAAACTCTGATATGATGAGAATTCAGACATCATGATATTAACACACGCTTCAACCAGAACCGAAAGGAAAGAAATTACATGCTCTGTTTCTTTCTGTTCTTTTTTGAAGTGAAGGTTGAGAGAGGAGGTGAGGTGAGGGTGAAAAATATGAATCGGGGCCTATGCAAGCCACGATCATAATTGTGAGAAATCCACTTTTGTTTTTACTGAAATTTGGTGATTGAAATGCCTGGAATACACACCGTAACCCGGGTGTCGTTGCTTTAGGCTAAAGGTGGAGATTGAAGGTGAGGTGCAAAGGGTGCCGATGACATCGCTGAAAGAAACAAAACCAATGCAAATTTCACAGATTAAAAAAAAAGTAGCTTCTCCAACTCTAGGTTGTGCTTGGCTCGCTGCACCTTTTCTCAAGCCTGGGCTTCCATCCTCCTTAATGACACTGTGTGTGCTCCCCACCACCTTTCCAGTGAGATCCTCAACAAGCACGCTGGGGCCCTTGCACCTCCCTTTGGTAACTGGTAATAGGATCTCCCCTGTCCTACAGCTACACATGATTTGCTCACTCTCCTTTTATGATATTATTTTACAAACTGAGCTGTTAAGGTTGTGTTTGAACTTTCTGAATAAGAACTTTAATTAGGGAATCAGAAGGTTTAAGCTTATGCTTTTTGACAACTGAAACCAGTGTCTATAATTTTTCATATCTAAAATATAACTATTACCTGCTTAGCTTTTTTTACTTTCAACTTGTAAAGAAAGTTTTCCTTCTTCTCAAGTTCCCTTTTTTACATCCAGTAGGACCAGCTCTTGGGACTGTCATCAGTAACAGGAAACGCACACACCTCAGGGGGCAATAATAAATCACCAAGTTGCCAAGAAGTCTAGGGATTTTCTTTCTTTGTCTAGTCATTGTCACAGCCAGTGCCTTCTTGAAAGACGTGCTTTCATTTCATTGCCATATTTGGTGACTAAGAGTTTTCTGGTCAATTTAGTAAACTTTTAACTATCTTAGAATTTAATTAGCTCAATAGAGTGGCCAAAGGAACCTCCACATGACCACACATATGGATACATTTGAAATAAATGATGCCTGCTGACCAGGGTGGGTGGGCTGCTCCTCTTGTTAGTCTGGGGGGTGGTTGTGAGTTGTCTTGTTTTTGTTTTGGAGGGTGAGGGTCACTGGTGTGGGCAGGTTTCCAAACTACCTGAGAATCATGACCAGGAAACTCACAGCCGGCTCCAAGAGGACTGTACAGCTGGCTGGACGGGGAGCAGGAAGGAGAAGGGGTTGTTAAAGGCACTAAGATTGTTTCACTTGCAAAGCATAGAGCAGAGCTAGAGAACTGCCGGGTCCCCACAGGAGGGGAGGAACCAGGGAGGCTGCAACCAACTTCCAAGATCCTTTTATTGAATCAGAGAAAATAATGGGTTTCAACCACAGCGGAACTGAAAATGGGGTTCATTTCATTTAGCACCAATCATTTCCATGCGTTGATTAGTAATGTTCACTGGCCTAAGGGTGCGGTACCCAGAGTGCCAGCTTTTGGAAGAAGCTTGTTAAGTCGCCCATTGCACTCCGTTCTCCACCACGTTGTCTGCAGTACAGTCATCTAGGTACAGACGGAAGAGGAGGCCGCCAGATATTTGGGAAGTCACCCAGACACAAGAAAATGTTTAAAATGTCAAGGGGCTATTTTTCTCACAGTTGGGATGGGAGTGGGGCCCATCATGAGGGCACAGACCTGCTCTGTGAAATCCACTTCAAAAGCTGGGGCTGTCTTCAGACAGACCTTTCTCGCTCCCTAATAACCCAACTGTAGATTTATCATGAGAGAACTTCTCTACCAATTTTTCGGAATATATTTTTATTTTCACCTGGTTGGCTTGAGAGTAGTGAGCAAGCAGCAAGTGATTTTCCCCCTTCAGCCAGCTGTCAGCCCTTTAGAGACACAGCCCGAGAGATTTCCAAAATGAGTAAACATCTCCTGCTGTTTAAATAGCCAGCCTTCAAACTGATTCAGAAACCGCCCAGGCAGGTATTCTGGGTCCCCGTGTGATTCTGGACGTGTCGCTGACCTCTCTTCAGGCTTAAGTGAAGTTAATGTTTTTCCCTCCTACCCACTCACAGCGGTGCCTTGGGGATGGAAAAAAAAAAAATGGATGTGGCGAAGTCCAGGGCAGATTTGCTAAATGCCACAGGAAAAATCAGGTTAAAAGCATTTCTCTTTTGTGAAATGCAGCTGCCGTGTGAAGGACCCAGGGCACACAGTCTTCTCAGTTCAGGGACACACACATCCGTGTTTCCAGAACTCAAAACCCGGGGTGAAACGACACAGTGGAAGGTTTTAAGAAAGGGAACAGTGTGTCCTTTTTCCATCTAGGAGGCAAGTCCTCTTCTTGCTGATGTCTCTGGAAAAGTGAATGTGGCCAACATAAAGGTATTTTACTGCTGGTGCTGCTATAAAGAGACCTCAGCGTTCACATCTCGGAAACCTGTCTTCAGATGCAGTTTCACCCCGACAAGTGATCAGGACTGAGCTTTCCTGAAGGAAACTTTGGTTATTGGTTTAATTATAGGCTTTGGGAGGGGACCCTGGCTGCATCTTTGGTCCCTTCTCAACTCTTGCTCCTTCCTTAAGACATGTTCATCCCCCGCGTGGTCTCCTGCCAGCGAGAGACCGCAGACTCAGCGCAGGAACGCCGGTCCCTGCGAAGGGGCCACACACGCCGAATCAGTGTGCAACACGGGGATGTCTAAAGAGCTGTCTTTCCAGCAGCACACGCTCCAGCGCACCTTCCACCACTTACTGGACACATTAATCAGAAGTCAGGCTGTCTGGGATTCCGGCCACAGATGCAAGGCCTTGGTCAGAAGAGTTGTCCAAAATGCCAGCAAGCAAAACTGAAGTGCTCATTTTTTCTTGATGGGAAACACCAGGCTATACACAACCCCACGGAGGCAAGAAACTGGGGAATGGGCTTTGCCGTGGATCCATCCTGAGGAGGTGAGGTGCTGTGGGCCGTGGCCACCTGGTCCAGCAGTGAAAGACAGGACGTCGGCCAGCATTTCGGAAAGAAGTAGTGAGGTGTGGGGGCGCCTTCCCAAGTCACCCCCTTAAGTTTAAGGCTGCCGCTCAGACTTGGGAATGCGCTTCGCACTGGCTCCCGGACGTGGATGGAAGAGTTGGAAGGGCGTTTGGGTTTTTGGCTGGCGGGTTGGTGTTTTGGTCTCGTCATCGTAGCCATCCGGTGTGGTTGACACAACTTTAGAAAGCCCCAGTGCCTGCCCTGGAAACTCTGGAGAACTAGACATTTAATTTGCTTATTATTCTTTCATTAACGTATCTAACAAACTCCACGGAACACTGCGCTTGGTGCTGGAGATACAAGCGGGAGGAGACCCACACCCTGCCTCCGGGAGCCTCCAGCCCGGAGCCTGTTGCGGTTCTGCAGGTGTGGTTCCAGGCAAATCTGCCCCCTGGACCACCCGTTCTGAACACTGGAATCAGAGACAAGTGATTTCTTGAACTCACCAATAACCAGTTCTCGCCAAAAATGCCATCTAGATACAAGAAAGAGATTCCTGTGACCTATTTGCAAAGACTTTGTTTAAAACTACAGTTGGAAAACAAAAGTAAAACAGTGGACTTTTTCAGTCTAAAGTGAGGTGATCTTACTGGGCCCCTGTGTATTTTTATGTAGTGTCAAGGGCAGAGCAAGGAAGGAGGTTAAGGAGAGAACTGCTGGAGCCCCCTGTTCACTGTCTTGGATTCATAATCCCTCTTCTCCACACTGGAGAGGCTTACGAGGCTGACACCCACACGAGGCCAAGGAGGCAAATCCAACTGTAATGGCTTTACACAGTGCAATCAGATAGACTTGTTTTTATAGAGGGAAAAAGCCTTCAGATAATGAGACTGGGCAGAGCCTGGGAAGTAGAGGTGAATGTCCAGTCTTGAAATGACCCCTCTGATCTTTGCCGAGCGCCCTGGGCCAGTCCCCTGATGTCTTTGGGTCGCAGTCTCCCACTTGTAAATGAGGCACTGTGCTCAGTGACACCTGAAGGCCCTTCTCATCTAAACCTTCTGTAATCTCAGCTAAAGGTGGCACCGTGCAGCGTGGTCTGCGATTTTAATTCATTGATTAGGCATTTAATCAATGGCCAAAGCGGCTTCAACGCTCAGATTAGAATAATTATGGCGAAGCTTCAAGGTTAATAATGAACTAAAAGAAATGAGCCATTTCACAACTCTGCTAGAGCTCTCCTTTCCAGCTCTCAACAGGAGAACAAATAAACAGCGATGAATTCATACAGAAGCAAAGATTATTTTTGGCAGTTAGAAAAGTTAGCCACTTCTTTGTTTACACATACGCATTATATACATGCATAGGTGTCTGCATTTATAAATGTGTATATTCATGCTGCCATTTGTCATGAAATGTGACTATTCCCAAATAATAAAGTTATAATTGCTAGTGTTTGTAATACTTACTGAGCACCTACTGTGTGGCCAGCACTGTTAAAGACTTTGTTAATATTATCAATAACTTTTCATTAAATTCTAATGTTTCCACTCTTAACACCCACCCATTTTGATTTCTCAAAATGTGGACGTTTATAAAGTTTATTGCAACCATCTTGTTGAGCAGGCATAACTCTTAAGAGTGTCGAGAAACGGTATTTCATAAAAAGGAGTCCAGTTTGTCTGAACTTTTGAGCATAGCCTCGCTGGAAAGGCATCCATTTGATTATGTTGTGTCTGGGGGTGGGGCTTCTGCCTCTAAATAACTCTTCTTTGGGAGAGAGAGGGAAAACTTTGGAGTACATGGCCAATGGAAAACATTTCCATCTCTTTCGAGATCGGGGGGAAAAAAACACCTTAGTAAGGCTCAAGGAAAAGTTTCCTGGCAATGAGGGTTACATTTGATAAGCTTCTCTGATATTTGAGTCACATCTTCTGGAAACAGGTTATAGAATAAAATTCCACACAATTGAGACAGTTCAGGTGTGGTTCTTTCTGTTGGACCATACAAAATCCACACTCACACTGAAATTTCGCAGGATCGCCAATTTTCCTACTCTTTGGCCTTGCAGCCCTCCCAGAGCAGTGAGGAAGCATTCAGTAGCATAAGGGACGTGTTTCATATTATGATGCTTATAATTCTACATGTTTTCCCCAAATGTACAAATATAAAATGTGCTACGTTCTCCTCATATGCTTGCATATGGAAAACAGAAATAAAAATTGTTTACTTTGGCTGCAACAAATGTCATTCTCTTGCTTAGTGGCTTTTGATATCCTTCAGCCAAACCAAACACGCAGCTTCTCGAGAAACCAGAATCTGTATTTAATACAACGAGTTTCTCACTCCCAGCCTCCCTTCTCCCTCTCTCTTTCTAATGACTCCATTGTTAAATAAGAAATGGATAATGTGAACTTCCCCAGCAGCACCAGTCATATTTGTGGCTGTTTCATAAGTAATTTAGGAAAGCAGCTGAAGCACAAAGAAGCTAAATTATTAATTACAGTATATTTCTCTGCTGGGTATCACGATAATCTTCAGTATTAATGCCCTTCTTACAAGGGTAAGGTTAGGAGACTGAAGTCAGTGGGTTAAACTGATAAACAATTATGAAATGTTTTCAGGTGAATCGTTGATTCTGATTTTATCATCAAACCAAAATAGCACCTCATTTAATGCATGCATGGTCTAAATATTTATCTATGTTGATGTGTTGATCTTAATTGTTCTAATACCTTCTTTAAATGGTTCTCTTTGAGAGTCATACACCCTTTGATTCAGTTCTCCAAAGTCAAGTGCAAGGTTACCCATCACGAATTCAGGGGCTCCTGTGGTGTGGGCCGGACGGCCAGGACCCAGCGGTGTCCCCAGTGATGGAAACCAGTGGTCAGAACCCCACCTCGCCTGAGCTGGTAATTTGGGCAGGTCACAGGTTAACTCAAAAGCTATGATTAGTGGACATGTGTCCGACGTGGCTGTTGTCTGGAAGTCTGTGCATCCGGCAGCCAGAGTAAGTCAGAAGAGACACTGGTTCTAATGTTTCTCTTAAGCCAAACATGAAAGAGTTTAGGCAGAGATCATTAAGCAAATGAAGAAGGACAACAACAAAAGAGCACAGGGCACTCCTCGCCTGGTTCAGACACCACCTCTGTAGGGAAGTGATCACTCCCTGCGGGCCAAGCTCCTGCTTCAGAGTCCAGGGCTTCTACCTACTTTAGCCATTGCGTCCTCCTCATGACCCCCTGCTGCCTCCAAAGCCTGAGAGCCTCTTCCATCCATCCCTGAGCTACTCCGTTTCTTACCTCCCTCAGTACTCGGTTTATAAATCCTGAGCATTACCATTTGCTCTTTTCCCCCTAAATCTGCTTTTCCTCCCCCCTCCTTAAGCCACGCCCACTGCTCCTTTTGCATTCAAGACTATGTTACACAAGGGGGGAAGGTATAGCTCAGTGGTAAAGTGCATATGGAGCATGCACAAGGTCGTGGGTTCAATCCCCAGTACTGCCATTAAAATAAATACTAATTATCTCCACCACCACCCCCACCGGCAAAAAAAGACTATGTTATACAACACTGTAATAAAAGACTATGTTACACAACATTGTAAATCAACTATACTTCAGTAACAATAAAACTCAAAAAGTAAAATTTCAAAAACTGGGTTGGTTTGTGCCTACTCCTCTTGGAAGCATATCTGAGGCTGGGGCATACGGTCCTGAGTGGTCCCTCCGCACTGCTCCGTTCTGGCTGTCTGGCCCCAACCACGGGAGTCCCAGAATTCGTGACTGGCAAGCTTGCACTTGACCTCACAGGGTGAGTACCCACAGTGGGTGGAGGCACACGTGAGTGACTGTTGGTTTGGTGGAAGCTGTTTAGTGCTAAAGTGGCATTGCTTTTCACTATAGAAAAATCTAGTAATATTTTTTCAGCACACAAGAAAGAAAATGCTATCTTGAAGCAAATGGATATATGTTAAGATGATGTAGAGTGCAACAGGAATTACTTTTTACATGATGCTTTGAAATAGAAGTTGAAAAGACAGTGGAGACATGAATGTGACTACTATCTCCCCACAGACGAGGGAGGGGAGCTGGTGTGTGCCCGGAGCTGTGAGTCTACTGCCTTCACACACCCACATGCTAGTGATTTTTGAGTAGGATTAGAAAAGGCAAATTCCATAGCCCCAAAATAGCAGGCACTACTCAACTGATGAATAGGTTAGTCCACAAGACAGCTCCCAACTGCCTGCTGGCCCTACCCCAGTTAAAGGAACTTCCAGAAATAATCCTTCTTCAAATTGGATTATCTATGCAAAAGATTCTTTATTAACAATTTGCATCAGGGTTTGGCACACTATCCATGAGCTAAATCCAGCCCACCTCCGGTTTTGGTAACTAAAATTTTCTGGCAACACAGCCCACCCCATCATTTTTGTATTGTCCATGGCTGCTTCCCACTATAATGACCCAGCTGAGTAGTTGTGACAGAGACTCTGTGGCCCACAAAATAAAAAATGGTCCTTCGGGGGAAAAGTTTGACAATGCTTGACCTACATAATTTAAAGAGAGAGTAGTTCGGTCAAACATGCTTTCTCCAGTGGGAAAGTAATAGGGTTGGATATATTCTTTTCTGAAATAAATGAGGGACCCAGGTCTCCCATCCTTCCCACTTGGGCAGACCTGGGCCTGGAATCTGGCTGGCTAAGGGAGCAGTAATGTCTGGTTACCGAGTAGAGTAACCATCTAGTCCTGGTTTTCTGGGGACTGTCGTGGTTTTAAAACTGAGCCTCATGTTCCAGGCAAACCAGGACAGTTGATCACCCTGACATGTAGTGAATAGCTTGTAGGGTCTGAGGCAGACTGACTTGGGTTCAAGTCCCACTTCTTTGACTTCATGCTGTGCAGCTTGAGTAAATTACTTAATCTCTCTGAACCTCAGTTACCCTATCTATGAATTGGGATTGATTCGCTTTTGAGGAGATATGGTAAGGATTAAAGGGAATTATGCACAGAAGGAGCCTAGGACAGAAGGGGTCCTTACTAAATATTCATTCCCTTCCTACCCTTTAGACCATTAAGGGCTAGTTTTTTTTACTCAATCTTAGCCAAAATTCCTCTTTTCATAAAACTATCAGAAGGGGTAATTCTTTCTTATGCACTCCATTTTCTAATGATGTCATTCCTTTGCCTTTTACAAATAAATGTCCTAATAAACAAATAACTTGTCCTGTAGTGGGGGAAGTAGCCCATACACGTAAAATTGCCTGATTTTCAACTTAACTGTTTTATGTTTTAAACATAAACACTTGCAGATGAGTGGTGGTTGAACTCTGCTCTGTCCAGCTATGGACACATCCCAGGAAGGTTTGCTGCGCCCAGATAAAGTAGTTGGTTATGCTCCAGGTCCACAGACAGATGCTGAACTCCCGGGGAAGGAGGCTCAGGGACTTTTTTCTAATCTAGCATTTGTGCCTCTAATGGAGGATGTTGACAGAGGCTGCGAGCGCTCCCTCTCTCATGATTCATCTGATGGTCACTATGACCGAAGCACTAAGTGGACCAACACGCTCATTAATTTTTTAAAGAGGTTAATAAGACACAGACGGCAGTGTCCAAATCTGATAGCAACTTACATGTCATTAAAGGTCCCCAGGATGAGATCCAAGGGACGAGACAACATTAATCTTATCCCAACTCACAGCATTTTGATTTAAGATCCAGTTGGTTAGCAAATGTGCAGGATGGAATTAAATAATATGTACTCCTGTGGTAGTTTATATTCCCAGTTACACTTAAAATCCTAGTTGGTCCCCAGCAAATTCAATTTCCTTTAACCTGTAGCTATAGGACTTTGAGAAATCAATTATTTTTTTTACTAAATGAATCCAAAACTATCAGCATTTTAATTTAATGCTCAGTTTCTTAGCAAATGTATAAGATCGAATTAAATAATGTGAACTCCTGTGGTAATGTATAACTTAAAAAGTTCCAAATACCTACTCAATCATGGCTGATTCTCAACAAATTCAATTTACTTGAGCCTGTGGCCATGTGATTTTAATAAATCAAATTTTACCAAATTAATTGGTCAAATCAGTCAAAATTTACAAATTCTGTGAGAAAATAAGTCGGTTGATTGGCTGATTTTAATGGCTAATGCAGCAAAATGAGTCAAATTATTAGCTCAGAATACTTACTTTAATAATACTTACTGCTTTAATTTGATTTAAACTATAAGCATCTGTTTGCCTTTTCGATTAGGAAAACACCAAAAAGCACTGGTCTCCAAACTTGGCTGTGCCTTAGAACCATCTGGGGAGTTTTCAAAACTTCCAAAGCCCAGGCCACACCCCAGGTCAATTAAATCAGAATCCTGGTGGGTGAGACTCAGGCTTCAGTCCCTTTGTGAGCTCCCCAGGTGATTGGGAACCACTGACATCAAATAATTAGAGTTCAAAGTTCAAATAATTAGAATGAAGCCATGGTAGTATGTTTTGCATTAAGGTGGAAACCCAAGTTGAAGGAGAAATGAGAATGAGACTTTGTAATAACATAATAGTAATTACTGTAAGCGAGTAATTTATTATATAATTTGTTACTGTTCTGTAAAAGATGATAGCTATGTATTGAGTTCTATCCAAGTGCCAAGCACTGTGCCAGGCATTTTACATGGATTATTTTATTAAATTCCACACATGTCCTCAAAGCCTTATAAAGTCACTGTGATTATTGCGCCCGTTTTATAAATGGGGAAATTGAGGCATAGGAGGTTAAATACTTGCCCAAGGACACACACCTAGCAAGTGGTCAGGTAAGAGCCGGCACAAAGCCGTGCGAATCCAAAGCCTGTGTGTGAACTGTTTTTGAAAAGCAGTGACTTGAAACTCAGTGCTGCTTTAGGTCTTTGGACATCACACTCTTATTTCTCTGGGGTATTGTTTTTTGGGCTTTTTTCCACTTTTCTTTGTTTCTGGACGCAAAGGCCTCTCCAAACAGCACACAAAACCAATTCCTGATGCCCCTGAGAGAGAGGTAGGCCTGGATTTATGCATATAATAGGCAGAGGAGTTAATATTCCGCATTAAGAGCTCCCTCTGTCTCAGGGGAGTTGCTGGCAGACTTAAAGCACTCTCAGGCAGCAGAAAGGAAACCTGAAACAAAACCCCCACCTGGGGGAAAGACATATGTGCTGAAACATCTTTAAAATTTAATTGAAAAAGAGAAAGAATATAATGGAGCTTCCCATTCACCGAAAATCTTGTTATTTCATAAAATCTTCAGTGCTGACCTGTCAACCTGTATGGGCTTGCTTTTAAAGTTTTGGGGGTTTGGGTTTTTTTTTTTTTTTTTCTTTTTTCTTTTTTGGAGGTAGGCCGTCTCGGTAACATGTATTCAATACCAGCCGAATTCTTAACATCAGCTGATAAACATTAACATTTGGGGTTGCATAATGAAAAATAAAACAGAAAGAAGAAAGAGAGATGAAAATACAATATAATGTCATGGTCGTTTACAACAGTTACCTGTGACAATTACAGCTCTGCACACTCATCTCTGAATTGTGTCTTCTCTCGCCTTTTCACATAAAGGCTGAGAGAGGAGCTAAAACTGCCCTGAGAAGCTCCCCCAGGACCGAGGCCGACCGTCAGAGCAGAATCCGGGCCAATCTCAGCAGTTGTGTTTTCTCACGCAGCCCACTTACCTCAGGAGAGCAGTTCTCCTTCCGAGCATCGCCCAGACCCAGCACAGCCCCGGCCGGGAGGAGGGCGGGGGGCTCTGTGCCTGCCCCGCAGCCGCCAGGCCATTGCCAGGATGGGACGGAGCCTGCAGCCCACGGCAGGCCGGGCGCCCGCCACCCTTTCAGGGCACCTGGGCCTTGGAAGGGACCAGAACTCCCCTGCAGCCCCAGGCAGGGCCTCGGAGGGAGCAACCCGCGTCCCGGTGGAGGGCTGGGTCCCGGAGCTCAGTGTTGCCGGGCGGCGTCCTGTTTCCAGGTGGAGCTGCGCACCTGTGGAATGTGCACCCACCTTCCAGAAGGGTGAAAGCGCTGGGCGCCAGCCACGCTCGGCTTCCAGAAGGTCACCTCCCACTTCTGGGGGGAAACAGACCAGGACTGCGCACGAGCCGGAACCCATCCCTAGTCTGACTGTGTAGGAGCAGAGTATGGGGTCCGTTTTAATTTCCTCATAGGCTTCCTTCTTTAAAGACAAATTTTCTATGGTGCTTTCTAAATAATACTCATGTTTTCAAGTTTAGGAGCGTGGCCAGGGGAGAATGTGAGTCTTGTAGCTAGCAGAAAACTCAGGAGAAAAATATTTTAAGGAGATGATGTCAAAAGACTGAACAAATCCCGAAGGAAAGGCCAGGCAGGCACCACGAACACGGAGGTTGCCTGAATCAGCTCTCCCCCGAGGCTCCCGTCCCCCCTCCACGTCGTGCGAAGGAGGCAAAGGTCGGCGCCGGCCCAGCCCCGGGCCGTCCCGGAGACGGTAGCAAGCGCTTAAGGGCACGCGTTCGTTCCCCTTCGCCGGCCCTGCGTCGGCCCGTGTGCGCCAGCACGGAGAAGGGCGGCCGTGGTCTGCGCGGGCGCGCCGGCCTAACCCGGGGAGGGCTCTGCGCGGCTGCCTCGGGGGCCAGGAGGCCCGGCTCCGCGGTGGCAGCAGCTGGCGCGCTTCCCGGCAGCTCCCTGCAGCTGCAGCTGTCCGTGCTATTTGCAGCTCTCCACATCCTGAGAGCTGGAGGCCGGGCCTCTCCTTGGAGCGTGTGAGTAACACACACTGGCAGGCAGCGAGAGGAGTAACTGGGAAAACGGGAGAGCGGTCAGGGCCTTCCTGGATCAGGGAAAGGCCAGGAAGTGGGGAAACAGAGCCCTGCGGGGGCTGAGGAACTTCTGCTGGGGCTGCCCAGGGTGGGTCACGGAACCTCAGCGGCCCCCGCTCCCCGCCAGAGCCCCTGAAACAGGGTGAGCAGCGAGCCCCTAGCCGAGCTGGGAAATGAACCACCTTCCTGCTGGATCTCCCCAGAGGGGCCTTTCCAGACTGTCCACCATGTCCCCCACCTCGGTGACCCGCCTGTTATCACCTTACCCTGAACAGCGTCCAAAACCATCTTTCTTGTGTATTTATTTGTTCACTGTTTGTCTTCCGCATGAACACGTGGGCTCCTGGAAACTCAGGAGGTAGGTGCTGGGTCTGGTGTTTTTTCTCGCTGAGTCTCCTGTGCCAAGCACGGTGCCTGGCACCTTCACAAGTGACTGAATGGCTCCGGAAGGCGGGGCTGCCTACTAAACAGTCAGGGAGCTGTATTTGTCAACTTTCCATCCTGAAGAGGTGTTGTCCTCAGCCTGTGGACAGGAGCTGGATTTATTTGAGGGGTAAGGAAATTCATTCTCCCTGGCTTTGTATCTTTTCCAGCCCACAGTGTAGGATCTGCTAAATATTAGTGGTCTTTACATTTTCTTTATGTGACCTATACCACTTGTCACTGTTTAATGTAATCTTATGTCATTTAAAGAAGGTTAAATTGTGGGGTAACTAGAAAGCAAAAATAATATAATTTTAAGCACGATCATTTAGGGGCAGATTTTCCCCTAACACTTGGTTAAAATAAATTTGAGGAAGACTCGGTTCAATTCGTTCAACAAATTTGACTTAGTGACAGATCCAACGTAGTCTGTTGTATTTAATAAGAATTCAGCCCATAAAGGAAAATTTAATGGCTTTAATGGAATTACCTTAATGTATTAATAGAACTAAAGGAGTCTTAACTCTAAAAGCAAGTGTTCCCTAAACGTAAATATTTTATACTCAAGAAGAAAAGCAGCTGAAAAGAAAAAGCTTGTCAAAAGTGACAGTTCTATCTGATAATGATATCCATATCTGGAGATACTATGAAAATTATGATATTCAGTGGACGAATTAGTACTCATTCTTCCCAAGATCTGAGTTCATTACTTATTTCTCTATAATTATAATGAAATGTCTCCATTTTTTGCTAGCATTATGCCCGATCCCTCCAGGCAACTGGGTGGTAGGGTATGTCAACCTAAATTTCTGGAAATAACTTGTATCCTGTTCAGCATTAGAAACCACATGTTAGAATTTGTAGTTCATCACAGAAGAGAAAATGAATTCATTCACAAAAGACTTATTTTTGAGCACCTACGCAGGTGATGCAGTAACCAATTGGACAGGAGCAGCCCCAGCCTTCCTGGAACCCACAGCCCTACTAGAAAAAAATGTTACCCCCATCATTTGAAGGGAGTGGCAAACAATTATGTAATTTGAATTGCATTTTGACTCCCTCCCTGCTTTTTTAATAGAAAGTGGAAAATAGAAATCTCGTGCAAAAGATCTTGGCTTGAAGGTAATGTGTTTGGAGTGAGGGAACAGGGAATCCAACACCACAGCCTACAGATTTTTGGAGAATTGGTGGGGCGGGGAGTTGGCGGGGGTGGAGCCTGCCACAGCCCCATCGGAGAGCCTGTGGGATGTGCACCGACCCTACACGGGTCGGAGGTTCTGACCAGCTCCCTTCAGTGACTACAGGCACCGTGCTTCACTGGAGATTTGGGTCAAGAGAGGAAGGATCCAGCGGGATCAGCAGAACCTACCTGAGAGGAAAGAAGAGACAGAGGTCAGCTCCATCGTAGACTTTACAGATCAGGGACAGGCTTCTACCTGCGGGGTTCTTTCATACCTTGGACTTTCTCTCAAGGAGAGGACATTTGAGTGTTTGCCCTATTTTTTATCATTTTATCCTACGCTAGAAGTCAGGCTAACTGGTTTAAGGTAGTAGGAGGAACTACACACAGTAAAATCATACATTGAATGGTACAATATCATACATTTATAGCAGCCCCGTTTTGATGAATAAAATTTATTTTAAAAACCCTTTTATAAAAAATTGAAAGACTGCTTTGTATTGGATGAAAACTTAGATATCAGCCCTAATTTTGATCAGTTTTATCATGAATACATTTTGCTAGTTTATTCCTTAAAAATCTTTCTCAGGCTTTTTCCTCTTAACTTTCTAAAGTGATAGCAGATGGGTTTTATTTTATGTTTTTAACTAAAATTGGATCCTGGGAAAGAATCTGGAGTAGATGATAAGAAGACTGTCATCTGACAGTTTCTGTTACTTACCTAACTGCCTTCCTCCCTGGAATTAAAGGTACCAGAAATGTTATGGAGACCCACATTCCCCATCCTTGGGAGGAAAATAACAGTTCTAGGAATTCTTTTGTTTTACAAAAATTAGTGGAAGCTACTCCCTATAAGTCTATTGCAGTGAAACCACATGTTGCCTGTCTCTAGGAAAAAATGGTTCCAGAGTTCCTTTCCCTGGAATGTGGCTCCAAAGAGGCTGTTCATTTTAAAGGCGATGCTTTGACTGGGTGCTCAGTAGGTCCCCCAATAAGAAAATGTTAACAATTGTAGACAAAGATCCCTAGAACAGGCCCTCCATACCCAGTTACATGGGAGCTCCTGCGTGAGCCTGGGGCCGGTTACCTGCTGACCGTGCTGGCTGCCATCCCTGGCCCAAGGGTCTGCTAACTTGCCAAAGAGGGACCAGAACGTCAGACTCACAATATCACAGGCTCCTGGACAAGTCCACTTATTTATCATCTCCTTTACTCTTGGTCTCTCTTGTTCTACAGATTTAAATAAAAAGAAGTAAAGTTACATATTAAACTCTGACCTCAGCCTTTATTTATTTTTTTGTCATCCTTCTATTTGATGATGGAGGCATGAAAGCTAGTAAAGATATATTTTCAAGTTAACTTGTTTGCACTAGCAGTTTCTTAGTAATTTGCCAATTTTAAAAAAGAGCTATTTATAATAAAACAAAATAGAAATGTCTTTATGATTTTTAAGTGAGGTTTTAAAAATTATTATTGGTGGCGGTGGTGTGGCAGCGACATGGCCATCGTCTGAGGCTGACTGTTATCAGAGTTCCAACTCCACCTACAGAAAGGCAAGCATCTCTCTCCGAAAAGACCGAGAAGAGCTGCTTGAGAAGCTGTTGGGCCGCCGCTGCAGGGCCTGCAGAGGCCCGAGGACCGCTTCCTCGACGGGTACATCGGCTTCTGCTCAGGCCTCGGCGTGCCGCCTTGAAACTTCTTTATCACTGCCCGGGAGTCCTAGATACTCAAACTCAGCAACTGCTCCAGCCCAGCCACAGGGGAGGAACCTAACAGCTCGGACATCCTGGTTACTAGAAGCCACTGAATACAGTTCCCCGGGCTCTACGGTAGGACCTTGCTGTTTATCTGTTTTGTACGTAGTAGTTTGTATCTGCTGATCCCAAACTCCCAATTTATGCCCCTCCCGTCTTCCACTCCTGGTAATCATGGGTTTTTCTTCTGCTTCTGTGAGTCTCGTTTTGTAAATATGTTTATTTGTGTCATTATTTTTAAATTCCACATATAAGTGATATCATATGAAAAAAATTTTTTAGAAAAGCAAGAAAGCGCTAATTTTCAATGTTTTTTTCACCCATTCCAGTTGATCTACACGTTCTCTTTTTGCAGTCCTGCAATTACTTGCATGTAAAAGGTCTTCTTGTTAATCTTCAACCTGAAAGGTAGTAAAATAACAGAAGCATAAAGGGGAACTGGACATTTCAACCCAACGGCTCTCCAGGTTTTTCAGGCTTTTCATCTGCTCCTTTTTGAAGGTTTACCCCTTTCACAATTTCCCCCACTGCTATAGGCTTGAACCTTTTATAAAATCTTAGAAATCATGACCCTACTCTATGTCCCTTATATGTAATATTGTCTCAATCACCTTTTAAAAATTTATTACACTTGGATGAAAATTTGCTGAAGGCAGCTTGATTAAAACTAACCAAATTCATCATTTCACTTCAAAAACTTAAAAACTGACTTCAAAGTCAGACTTTTCACTTTGAGGAATATATTTATGACCTAACAAAATTATCCTAGACACAAAAGTATGGGTGTAAGGAAAAGTTAGTCATCTTAGCCTTATTCATAATAGTAAAAAACATCAGAAACTACACAGGTGAATACTATGCAGGCAGTAAAAATGATACAGTGCAGAGGAGAATGAGAACATTATGATGATATAGTCTTGTTTAAGATAGGTGGTTAGCAGTAAAAGTAGTTTTCAAATACAGTGTAAATATATTTCCAGTTTTTGTAAAACAAGTGTGTATATATATATATACACACACGCACACACATACATACACACACAACCAAAACACACCCCAATTTAAAAATGGGCAAAGGACTTAGTCCTCCAAAGAAGATATATAAATGACCAATAAGCACATGAAAATGTACTCAACATCATTAGTCATTTGGGAAATGCAAATCAAAACCATAATGAGATACCACTTCACACCCACTAGTATGACTATTATTAAAAGAAAATTGAAGTGTTGGTGAGGTTATGGAGAAATTAGAAAGCTTATACATTGCTGGAGGGAATGTAAAATGATTCAATTGCTGTGGAAGAGTCATCCTAACCTTTGTGGTCCCTTGAAAAGTTACAGTCAGGAGGGGTATAGCTCAGTGATGGGGTGCATGCTTAGCATGCACAAGGTCCTGGGTTTAATCCCCAGTACCTCCATTAAATAAATTAATAAACCTAATTATTGGCTCCCTCAAAAACAAAAAAAAACTAAACATAGAATTACCATATGATCCAGCAATTCCGCTTCTAGGTATGTACCCCAAAGAATTGAAAGTAGGGATTCAAAACGTGTACATGCATGTTCATAGCAATACTAGTCACAATAATTAAAGGGAGGCAGCAGGCCAAGTGTCCATCAATGGAGGATGAATGAATTATGGTATATATACACAATGGAATATTATTCAGCCACAAAAAGGAATGAAATACTGATACATACCACAGTGTGAGTGAACCTTGAAAGTGAAAAAAGCCAGACACCAAAGGTCCCATATCATATGATTCCATTTATATGAAATATCCACAATAGGTAAATTCAAGGAGACGATGCAGATTGGTTGTTGCCAAGGGCTAAGAGGGTGGGAGCAATTAATGGGTACAGGATTTCCTTTTGGGGTAATGAAAATATTTGGAACTAGAGGTGGTGGTGGCAAAACATTGTGAATGTACTAAATGCCATTGAACTGCTCATTTTAAAATGGTTAATTTTGTTATATCAATCTCACTTCAGTTTAAAAAATTATGTACATACACACATATATTAATCAAACATATATCATGTTATATACATAAAACTAAAAGGGCACACAATATGCTAATAGTTTTTATGACTAATAGAATTACAGATTTTTGTTTTCTTGTTTCCTTTTAGTGAATGCAAATTTCTTTCATCATAAGGGTAAACAGTTTTGCAAAGGTGATGATATTCTAAGGACACTCAAGCAGTACACATTCTTCTGGGGCTTCCTGGCCCTTTAGAATAAGGTAGCTTATAACCTTCTATATGATTGGCAGTATTTTAGTTCTGTTTTGTCTGGGGGTGTCCTGAGTCCAAGCAGGGGGCAGGAGGCAAGAGGCAGGAACCATAGTGATGGCAGGAGTGTGCTGACCTGCTCAAATAGCCACAACCGTAGCTGAGTCAGGAGGGCCTCAGAACGAAAGTGAGGGCTGGGGAGGAAGCCTTTCAGCCCCCCATTACTGTCCTTCCTGGGAAGGGGAAGAAACTCACGCTTTTTTCCACACCTGCTGTGAGCCTGGCACTGCTACATTGTTTTGAGGCTGCTTTTGGTTCCTGAGCCAGCCTCTGAATCTTGATGGGCCTCTGCCCACTACTCTTGAAAACGCACAGGCTGGACTGCAAGGGCCTAGAGCCTTGTACTTCTAACATGCTGTGACCCTGCACTGGTGCTACACTTCATTCTGTTGATGGCCCCCAAAGCAATGGCAGCTCCGGTTCCCCTTGTGATGAGGCTGCCGGGTCCGCCTCCCTTATTCACAGCCTGAGTGTGCCTGAGCCCATTCAGCATGCCCAAGTCCCAGCCAGCTGGACTCCAGATGGCAGAGCAAGACCTGAGCTTCTCTGAATTTTAGGCTGGGGAGTGGGGTGGGGAGTGCCATGTCCTTGCTCTAAGTAGGCTGCAAGTTCTCACTCTTCACTTTCATGGGCATCACGAGTACCCTCACCCTCAACCGGTACTTCTGTTGCTTCAGGACTTTTTCTTACCTGGTTACGTTCAGAACACTTTATAAGATGATCTCTAGTTGAAACCCAATGAACAAAAATATGGTAAAGCCTGTAATTAGAGATTCTATGTAACTCTAAGGAACTAGGTTTAATTCCACTTTCAAGTCTATTAATAAAACTGCATTTATAAATGCATTTGAAGTATGCCCTTTACCTGAAGTACCATCTCCAGCAAGGTCAACTTTATTTCATTTAAGGCACATCCTCAGTATCCATTCCTCTTTCCCAAATAACCTATCATCTCCTAATGCCCAGAATCCAGCCCATGCAATCTTTGACTATAGTTTGTTTCCAAAACTGTTGGCTGCAGCTTCTGTAAAGATTGGCAACTTCCGCTAGAAAAAACCCTCCCCAGATAAAGCTTCTGGATGGAGGATGCCAAAATGGAAGGAAGCTAGCTCCTCATTTTCACACAATGGATTATTAAATAGCTATTGCAAGAACTTTGTAGAGAAGTAACTTGTTCAGTAGTTTAAGTAATCAATAGTCAACCCAAGGGTCTTTCAGTTCTGATTCTACCTTCTTGTGTTTGGGTGGCTCTGAGCAAATGATGGTGTTTCAATATTTTAATTTCTTATCTTTTAAAAATGGATTGTCATCTCCTGGAGCCAAAGAATAAACAGTAAAAATCCTGATTTATCATAAAAATCATTGTTAAAGTTCCACAGTAAGTATAGTCTTGGGGGAGGGGTCAATTTGTCAAAATCTGACAGAATTTTAAATGCACCTATCTGCGGACTCAGCAGTTCTACTCTGAGGTATGTAAAGACCTACACAAGCCTAACAGAAACGTACAGATGTTCACTATGGAATGTCGCTTCTGTCTGAACTGTGTGACTAAAGAGAAAAATAAAAATAAATACATCATAAAAACTTACAAGAATCTGTTTAATCCCTTTTCACTGATTTTCTGACCATTACTGGCTTTCAGTCTCCACATACTAGACCCTACCATTCCTCATGCTGCCACTTAAAGGTCTATCATAATTCTTCATGTTATTCCAGACCTATATTACTAGTCCCTCTTTTTCAGCAGGTGACCAATAAGTTCAGCTGTATAGAAGGCCCAAGGCAAAGGACATGCCTAAGTGATTACACTTCCCCCGGTAGATGTGATCTATTTCAGAGCAAAACTCACTGGAAGATGGGGTTACACATTCTGGAGTGGGGCATATTGAATTATCCGTCATTGCGCGTTCTGTGCCACGGTGTGTCATTAAACAGCAGCGTTCCTAGAACAGAGCAACAGTTTGCCCTATTACTCCAGGGAGCAACTTGGCTTAGACTCAGGGAACTTCCCAAGTTCCGGCAAGTGATAGCACTGCTGTTCACGTCTTTGCTGTTAGAAGGGGTCAAGAAATGAACCAGCTGGCATCTTTTGTCGCACAGGTATCCAGACCATTTCCTGGCATTTCAAGTCATTTTAAAATGACAACAAACATGAAAAAAATTTAAAATAACTTACCACAACTTTTTAAAAAAAAGGCTAATTACTAGCCAATGGTTCACACCTGAGCAGCAGTTAATCCCGACTGAAGCTGTATTTGATTTGTGCAAATCTAGTGACACCATCATATTCAAAAAACACCTGGCTGGTACTGAAAAAGAGCTATTTCAGGCCCTTTCAGAAGGCCTGTTGTACCAAGCAGATCTAGATCTGAACTTCTGTCAGTTTACGTGAAGCCAAGCAAGGGAACTGGCCACACTCTCCATCCAAAAATTGCTATCTTGTCTTTCTAGTGCAGTTTTCAATATAGTCAGCTACCACCTAACGTCTGAGCAATACTTAGAATCCTCCAGGCAGTGAGGGAAATCTTTGCTGAACAGTTTCTGTCACACAGGCACGTTCATCTTTATCATTTAGTCTCACCCCTGTGGTGCACAGGACACACAAAAGATTTCCTTTTTCAGATTTCACTCTAAGAAAATTAATAAATACAACAAGTGTCAACACCTGATGGAAGATCATGAGAACAATTACAGCAACTCACGAGCAAGAGCTCCCAACCTTTACAAAGGAAAGTTAGGGAACGGAATTACTTTGGTTAAGTTTTCATCGGTATGCCAATTTTGTATCAGTTTTTCAAAGGTAAAAAATTTAGTACTAAAATGTACACTTTGCAATTAAAAATTATATATATAATTTTTCTTGGTGTTAAGAAAACCTTTATACCCCATAGTGCTGTAACTACACATTAAAATAGCTCCTATGCATTCACTTTTAAAAATCTCCAGTTATAGCAAGGTTTTACATTAAATTATCTAAATTGCCTCCTACTTTCATTTACTTGTTTTGGACACCTCAGTTTCAGAATACACTGCTGAAACACTAAATAGAGTTAATATACTTTCAGAATAAAGAGGGTTTTGTCCATGTCTTCCTGTCAAGACCAGAAGCCAGTTAGTTAACCCAAAAAGACCTTGTACCCATTCTCAACATCTTAAAAAAACAGCTGTCAGAAACACCCACTGAAGTTACAAAGTTCCTTGAAGCAAAATTCACTTTTAAATGGATCATCTACCAGCAAGAGACAATGGTGATTCTACAACTATAGCAAACTTCTATGTAAATCAGAGAGAACTACCTGTTCCTCTAGACTAAAAATTTGATTAACTGACACAATTTCAGCCTTTCTATTGAGACCCTCTCCTTTAGCTTAGAAAATGAAGTTTAGATTTATAATCACTATCCATTCTTTACTTACATGTGCCTTGCTTTAGGAAAAAAATCTTGTTTAACCTAACATTCTGAAATTAAAATTAGTTTTCCCTCATTTATATATATACAGCAGCCTGAGAACACATGAACTGTTTGACAAAAACTTTTTATCAGCCCATTAACCTATCTTTAAGTGTAAAGTGAGTATTTTAAAAAGGGAAAAACTTTGCCAGCCCTTATACTTATTTAAATCATGTTGCTGAGGTATTACTGAGAACAAGATTAAAATGTATATACGTCTTAAAACCTTAAGTGAAAGCCATTTAACTAATATTTAAAACCTCTGCAATTATTAGTTTATTAGTATCATCCAGGACTCAGATGTTCAGTATTCCTCCTGAAATTACATCAACAAATGCAAATGGAAAGAATCCAAGTCAAAATTATATAACAAAACAGCACTCCATCACAAAAGCGTGTAAAATTACAAGAACGCTATTTTAAGACACTGGCACTTTAAGAGAACGATAATCTCAAAAACCACTAAATTGCCAAATTGTTCCCTAAACTGCTACGCAGATAAACGTATGACCCTAATGAATGAGCTTGAGTTTTGTAAAGAAAAATCAAATTCAAACAAATCAGGTAATTCGTACTGAGATACAAAATTTAAGTGTCTTCTTCCCTTACGTCTATTTGATTTATAAAGGGGGCAAACCATAATATAGGAAAATAGACCTAATTTAAAATGTGGTCTACTGTTTAAAAAGTTGGCCCAATTAATTGAAAATACTTTTAATGGAGGGTCTCAAGTTTCCTAAACAAGCCATGTTTAGATAAATAGGAGAAGACATTTACAGCCAGCACTTTTTTTCCAGAGCCTTTGCTGGGATTACTGTCAACAAAAAACCTTATCATGGCAGTCTTGTATTTTAAGCTCACGCTTTTGGGGATACATTCTCAGGTCTTCTTTCACGTGGGAACTGCAAATATAACTGCCATTACATGGTAATGGGAGTTAAAGAATGTTGAGTCCTCATGTAAAGATTAGAACATACTTTTCTATTAGTCCTTCAAGGACAGACTTTCAAAATGTTCGATTCTCATAATACCATGCTGAGTAGATTGTTTACTCTTCACTTTGTAAATGTAACTGGGCTATGTGAAATTTGGTATCAACTCATCAAGATTTGAGTTTCAGTTATGGATGAAAACTGTCTCAATTCAACTTTTATTACCCTTATGAGTATGCAGGGTGTGTAGACAAAAGCTTTTTATCAGCTAACTATATGAAAGATAAACACTGTAATAATTCATGTGATCCAAAACGGGCAAAAGCAAAAGACTAGCTTCCCCTTAAGAAAAATTTCAGACCTATGAAAAGGACAACAATACTAATAAAAAAAATTGTATTTACTTAGAAGCATTCAGAATGTCAACAAAACAGCTGCAACTTTTCTTTTTTTTTTTCTCGCAATTACAGAGTGGTATTCAGTTAACAGAACAACAATTATTTCGTATAAGCTGCATCAGAGACAACTGAAGATGAAAAAACTACCATCCCCATATATAACTAATTTGTGCTGTGCACCAACAAGAACCTGCTTTAAATTTCCATGCCAATTTACAACCCCCATACTGTACCAGGCAAGGTTAGTGGCTATTGAAAATACCACCAGGACAGGGCTATCTAAAGACACATTCGGTAGTGTGTTAACTATACAAAAAAAGACACTGTACAGTTTAAAAACAAATCTTACACAGCCTTACATTTCAATTTTTTTCTTTAAAAGGAGTGAGTTGTGTACAGGGGGGTTAAATGCTTTATAGACAAGAAAAAAAAACTGCGCTAGAACCAACTTATTCATCATCATCATCTTCTTCTTCCTCTTCGTCTTCTTCATCTTCCTCCTCCTCCTCATCCTCTTCATCTTCTTCATCTTCCTCCTCTTCCTTCTTTTTCTTGCTTTTTTCAGCCTTGACAACTCCCTTTTTTGCTGCATCAGGCTTCCCTTTAGCTCGATATGCAGCAATATCCTTCCAAAATAAAGGCAGGGAAAAGTGGTAGGAAAGACAAAACCATTAATTAAGGGGTGAAATACAAGTGACATGGCAACACTTTATGAAAAAACAAGATGCCAGACACTAACATACCAGACTCGCTCCATCTCAGACTTTGAGAAACACACACAAAAATACTATGAGATAACTGTAATTAATAATCCATAACTCATGGAATGACATGGTCTAATATTTGCAATGTTATGCCTCACTGAAGTACAATTATGCACCACATCCTCACTTTAGTTTATTAAAACTACAATGTAGAGACTGATTAAAGGGTAGACACTGCCACCTTCTGAATGCAAAAAAGCATTCTACAGGTTTATATTGTCAAACCCTAATCCACAGTAGAAAATTTTGTCTTAAGAAAAAAAGTAATTTACCATTGAGCATGCAATTAGGTTAAGAAACATCTAGAAATTGATACATTTCTCCAGAATGACTAAGCCAAAATTTAACTAATATTTCAATTAAAAACATAGGGGCTATAGCTTATTACATCAATCTACTGCATAGATCAAACTTACAATTTTCTAACTTATTAAAGTTCTTTAATCTAAGGGAGGGAACATAAATGTTTCAGGGTGTTTATGAAAAATACAAATATTACTTTGTCCAGTGTATTTCTGTGCTGCATGCCTGATCATTTAAAATAACTGAATGTGACTACCAAAATTTTCATAAATTTGGATATTGGGGAATAAGAAAACCAGCTTAAATGTATATGGCCTTTGCCCAAGTCAAATTATCAAATTATGTTAAGTCAAACCGAACATTAACCATTTATTTCATCTTCTACATTCTTTGAGAGGTAGAAAGGGACTTGTAAGACCACAGCCAATGAATGTCATACTGAAGAGCTGCTATACTAAAACTGTATCACACCTCAAACTCTTAGAAGCCATAAAACAGAAAATTAAGATGAAGCACCAAGTACAGCCATTCCTCTAACATCTGGCATACCCTTTCATCACTCCACCAAGCAAACCCGTACTTCTTACCTTTTCGTACTTTTCCTTCAGTTTAGCAGCCTTCTTTTCATAAGGCTGCTTGTCATCTGCAGCAGTGTTATTCCACATCTCTCCCAGTTTCTTTGCAACATCACCAATGGATAGGCCAGGATGTTCTCCTTTGATTTTTGGACGATATTCAGAACAAAACAAGAAAAAGGCCGAACTAAAAACAGAAATTTAATTTTATAATTTTAGATTCACTAACAAGGGTACCGTATTGCCATATAAAAGCTGCTTCTAATTTCTACCATGCATTTATTTGACAGGGTATAAATATTGTAATACGCTAAATATCCCTCATAACCACAGCTTAATTTACATAATTATCTAACTTATGATACTAGTAGTTGAGCATATGCTGTTTAGTAATGTTAAGAGTTCCAAAAGAACATTCTGCAAATTACTCTATTTCAGACTGATTATATTTCTCAAAAGAAAGTAAGTAAAATTGAGTGAAGGAAGCAAGTATATAACTCAACTGCTCTGGCTAAAACTCCCAACCAACAAGCATTTTACTTACAATACTTAAATGTGCCAATGTGAGCCAGTATCAGCCCAGAAATTTGAGTTCAGTTCCTTGAAAATAAAAACAGGCAAGATACTTACGGAGGCCTCTTGGGTGCATTGGGATCCTTGAACTTCTTTTTTGTTTCCCCTTTAGGAGGGATATAAGTTTTCATTTCTCTTTCATAACGGGCCTTGTCCGCCTTTGCCATGTCTTCGAATTTTCCTTTCTCTTTAGCAGACATGGTCTACAAAACAATTTGTCAACTTAAGTCCATATCAAGATTTTAATACACTGTCCTCTTAAACATTAAAATGAATATAGCCAGTGTCCTTTGCTAAATATTCTAACATCACCCACTCCCATTATGCAAATGGTACCTAGGCTTTCAAAAAATCCTGATTTGGACCTCACTCTATTATCTCCTTAGTGTGTTTTAAGCCCCCTTACCTTCCACCTCTCTGAGCACTTCTTAGAAAACTCTGAGAAGTTGACTGAAGCATCTGGGTGCTTCTTCTTGTGCTCCTCCCGGCAAGTTTGCACAAAGAATGCATATGATGACATTTTGCCTCTCGGCTTCTTAGGATCTCCTTTGCCCATGTTTATTTTTTCTAAAAAAAAACAAAAAAACAAAAAAACAAAAAACAATTCTAACGTTAACAATTAAATTTATGGCATTTAAACACTAACTTCTTGGGGAGTGAATGAAAAGCAAGACACTAGTTATTTAACACAGCACTGACATTAACCACTCATAATACCAAACAAGAAAATGGTAGTGATAGCCAGTTCCTAAAGAGGTGAAACCAAGCAAAAAGCGGTCCTTCGGTGTGAGCTCAAAAAAAGTGTACACACAATGGTACACTCTTAGGTTACAGTATTTGTAATTTATCTGCCTGTATCTGTTCCGGATGAATACCTAACCGGTCATTTAAAAAACTTAAATGTAAAAAACCATTTTTAATCAACAAAACCAAAGGTCATAAAATGCTGTCGATTCATAAATCTGCACTACACAAGGAATAAATAGGTAAGAGCCAAAGTGAGTAGACCATTCCAAATTATGGGCCTAAATCAGCACTCATTTAAAGTTTTCCCAACGATTACTTTAAAATATTCTCTTGGCGTAAAACTTTGCAGGGAGGAGGGAGCAGCAGGAAGCCCCGGCGCTCGGACCCAGGTTGGGGGGCGGCGGTGGTATTTGCGCGGCTGCCACCGCCAGGCAGCTCGTTTCCTATCGGTTTGGCCCCGAGATGTATTTCAGTTCTGACTAAACACGTCCGGTCTGAAGTTTCTTCGAGTAAACAAGGATGAGGGACAAAAGCCACTCCTGCTCGTGGCTCGGGTTGCCCACCCCCACCCGCCAGAGGAGTATTTTTTCTAATCTGCGAAAGTTGGGGCGCCGCGCGGGGAGGCCTCCGCTCACCTTCCCGCCACTGGGCCCCCCGCCCGCCAACTTCGGGGTCGCGAGGGGAGGTCGCCCGGGGCGGTGGGGCCGCGGCGCGGCCTCCACGCCCGGCTCCCCGCGCGGGGCCGCCACGTGCGCCCGGCCGCCCGCCGCCCCGCGCAGCCCGCCGCCGCCCCCATTTTGTCAGCTCGGCGGAGGGAGCAGCCCCGCTCGAAATGGGGGCTGGCTCCGCCCGCGGCCGCCGGGGCCGGCGCGCACGGAATGGCCGCTGCGCGTCTTCCCCGCCTGCGCCGCCGCCGCCGCGAGGGCGAGCGCGAGCGAGAATATGGCTCCTTCCCTTTGTGTGTGTGTGTGTGTGTGTGCGTGTGTGTGTGCGCGTGTGAGTGTGTGAGTGCGAGAGTGTGAGTGCGAGCGCAGGCGGGCGGGGTGCGCGCCGCGCTCTGGCGCACACACTCGGCCATGACGGCCGGGGGGAGGGGCGGGGGGCGCGCGGCCGGACCCTCCCCCTCCCCCTCCGCGGGGGGGCCTCCCCGGGAGGCGCCCCCGGCCCGCCGCTCCCTGTCTCCCTCCGCGCGGCCCGCGCGCCCCGCCGCCCCCGCACGGAGGACGCGGGGCTGTGAGAAGAGGAAAAAAAAAGTTGCCTCGGAACTGCTGCGCCCAGCTCCCCCGCCCGCGCCCGCCCGCCGCCTTGTTTTCTCTCCAGCCAGCAGCGCCGGGCCGAGTCAGCCATGTTCCAGCGAGCGCCGCGGCGCCGCTCCCCCCGCCGCCGGGCCGCCGCCGCCGCCGCCGCCGCCGCGCCCGGGCACGGGCTGGAGCTCAGGCCGGCGGGCCGGGCCCCGCGCCGCCGCCCCCGGCCCCGGCCCCGCGCCGCCGCCCGCCCGCAGCGCCCGCCGCCGCCCGCGCTCGCCGCCGGCGCCCGGCTCTGCGGTGGCCAATGCAGCCGTGAAGCGCCGCCCGCCCGCCCGCCGCCGGCCCGCCGCCCCCGGCGCACGCCGGCCGCTCGAACGCTCGGCCCGGGGGCCGAAAACACGTTAAAAAAATTTTTTTATGAAAAAAAAATTTTTTTTTTGCGCCAGTCAGCGAGGACGCCGCCGCGGGTGGAAACTCGCGGGGCTCGGGGCTCGCGGTGCCTCAGGCGGCCCGGGGGCCGGGGCTCCGGCGCGGGGCAGGGCTCCCGGCGCCCGAGGAGAGGCTCGCTCCGTGCGCAGTTCCCCCCACGGTCCCCCCTCATTTGCCTTTGTGTGGATCCTGACCCGCCGGCTCCCGGCCGCGGGGATCCGGCCGCCGCGCGGGGTGGGGAGCTGCCGGAGGCGCTCTCCCCGCCGCGGCGCTGCCCCAGACTCACCCTCAGCGAGGCACAGAGTCGCCCAGTGCCCGTCCGGCTCTCACTTGCCCCGGCGCTGTCTCTATGGAGCTCAATGTACTGCAATGGCTGTGAGAGCGGGAGCCAGACGCAGCCTCCTCACTCTCTCCGCTCTGTAACATTACTCTCCAGCCAGCGCGGCTCCTATTGGCTACCGCCAACTCACGGGGCTCTCTCATTGGCCCGATACCTCCCATTGTCCTGACCAGAGCCCGTTTGCTATTGGCTGTCTCCGGGGACACGTCATCAAGGATTGAAACAGCGCGCAAATCTGAATGTGTGTGTATGCCGGGCAAAGAGGCTGAGGCGGGAGAGGCAGAGGCAGAGGCAGCAGCTGCTACGGGAAAGCAGAGCTCTATGGTGTATGTGTGCATGTGTCTAACCCAAGCCAGCCCCACACCGGAGCGGCCGCCGGAACGAAAAGGGCCTGACTTTTCCACAAGTGTCTCCAACTCCTCAGGCAAAAGAGACACCCACAGCCCTGCCCCCCCCTTCTTACCCCAAACTCACTTCCAAAGCCGTTGAGATAAGATGCCCCAGACTTTTAACAGACCTTCAAAAGTGAGAGCGACAGGATGAGATCACGTCCCCTGAAAACAGAGGCTTCTGCTCGTGCGGGGGGGCCAAGGCAGTCGAGATTCGAGCTCCTCAACAACATATGGTTGCATTACACTTTAGATCTCTGGAAGGGCAGGGCTTTTCCTATAAGAAAGTGACACGATCCAGTCAGCCGGTTTTAAACTAACCCCTTTTCTGGGCTCATGAGCCCGTACCGTCAGGCTTGCTGAGCAGCTGAAATCTTGACTCACTGAACAGGCATTCAGTTTCACCCTTTTTCTTGGTTTGATCGAGTTTCACAGCTTGTCTAGAACTTTTTATTTAAATACAAAGCACTGTCTTAACTTCCTGGAAATCAAATAATTATTCCATGTAATTAAAGCACAGCCACTTCGTTTTGATATGGGGTACTCTGGCAGGAAATGTTTGTGAGGGCCTGCTGGAATTAGCAAATTCATTAGAGACCACATTTTCAACTGTTTGGCTGTTTTATTTGACTAGGTGTGGATTACTGTTATAATCAAACGAATCCTTGTGATGCTATCTTTCCCTCCCATCACACCACTTAGTGCATCCATGTAACTGCTCTAGGATTACAGGAGTCGTAGGTATATCGTTACCCGGAGGATTAGATGGAGGCAGAGTGCATGTGCCCAAATCCACAGGCTGTGGTTTCTCTAACTCATCGAGCTGGCTGGTATTAACAGACATATTTACTATGTCTGTAAAGAAAATGTGCTAGCTATACTAGTGAGTTCTGAAGACTATACAGTTATATCAGTCCTTTATAAAACTATTATCTATTCCTTCCTAGCCTGGGCAGACCACACCCCTATTCAGTTATAACAGACTTCCCTTTTTTTCACTCTTTAGTGGTATGTTTCTACACTTCTAGATTGACCAGCCAATTCAATAGACCAAAGTTAAAATAAATCACTTTATTATGTTAATTTTATTTCTTATATCCAATCTAAGCATCCATAACTTAATGTAGTTGCTCAGATTTATTGAGCTATTTGAGAATAGACTTAGAAAACCTTTCTTGACCTACAATTTTAATGTTTACTCCTTTTTTAAAAAATACATAATTGGTCTCAGGGATTATAGTCTTAGAATGGACAATGCATGACATATGAATATGAAAAAGAGCTTAATATTGAAGAATATGTAAACTAGCATAATGCACCTCAATGTTTAAAAAGCAAACATCTAAAGTTAACTTTTATATTATTTCCACACATACTTACTCTCCTTTACTTCTCTCTACTAATCAAATGTTATGCTTTATTTAAATCTAGACATTTATTTCAATTCTGTTTTATCTTCTTGACGTCTGTATTACAAAATATTCATGAATTGCACTTTAAATGGCATCTATGATGTCAAAATTTGACTCTTATTTGAAGATAGCACTTATCAGTATTTTCCAGGAGCACTGCTGGGTTTGCCCTGGCCCAACCACTTTTTAAGATATTTTTACTGGTTGTCTATAATAGCTTACTCCTGCCAGGGTAAGTTCATGGTCACAGAACAACATGAGAGCGATAGGCCCACACAGGTTTCTATTTCAGCAGGATGGTATGGTGAGTAACAGACATTGGATTTAAACAGACCTGGGTTCAAATCCCAGCTCTGCTATTTACTAGCTGTATGATTTCAGGCAAATTTTTAAAAACTTCTTTGTGTTTTAAATCTCTCAGCTAAAAAATGGAGGTGATCACCAGGTTGTTGTAAAGATTAAATTTTTTTTTCCCCAAAGGTTTAAAACTATGTCATGCAGATCCCTTCAAGCCCAT
Organism: Camelus dromedarius; assembly: GCF_036321535.1. Classification (NCBI taxonomy): domain Eukaryota; kingdom Metazoa; phylum Chordata; class Mammalia; order Artiodactyla; family Camelidae; genus Camelus; species Camelus dromedarius. The sequence continues at coordinate 65,077,246 of NC_087448.1, read as the reverse complement.
GACTTAGAAAACCCCAAGTGCAATTAGCCCTAAGGTTTTTTTCATATTTTAATTTTATATGAGGGCAGTGTTTGCAAATCTAATTAAGCTTCTGAAAAAAAAAATTCTACCCTCAAACAGCACTAATCTTCATCCAGTCTAGTGATGGTACCTTCATTTATTCCCAAGTATAGCAGAGGCCATGTCACAGAGAAGAGTATTAAAACCTCCACTTACTGGCACATTTTTCATATTTTCTTTTTGTGCAAAAAGGGAGCAATGTAAAAAGCGGAGAAATTTTAAGTAAACCCTACAATTTCTAGCTCTCATCCTGCAACCTGAATGTTCATTTATTTATGGTATTAGACCCTCTCCTTCTTCAACGTGTTTCATTAGCCACAAATTGACACATATATTACTTTACGGTAGTTGGATGTTTTATCCCAACTTACAAAGTTATCTAATTCAAAAAGCCTGAACACTCTCTCCCATGCCTAATTTAGCCAACTGAATTACAGATCTTTATTAACATAGTTTACACCCTTCCTGAAGCCAGCCTCTAGGACAGGTGAAGCACCTCTCTTCTGGGATCCTATCATATTCTGTACATTAATTATTGTGCCCACAATTGTAATTATCCAGTTATGGGCCTCTGTGTCCCACTGTATTGCACCTCTTCAAGTCAGGAACTCTATCTTATCTTTGCATCCCAAGCACCTAGCAGGATGCCTGGCATAGAGCAGGTACTAAATAAAGTCTGTTGAATAAATGAATTAGTAGCCAAAAGAGTACTTACTGCAAATTATTGTTTTAATTTTCCTTTTCCATCTTTGGAGATAAACATTTGGGTATTTCTAAATCAGAAGGCAGGAAAATAGAATAATAAGTAGTAAGTAAATGTTAGGATATTAAGATTGAGGATAGATGTCAATCACCTCATTCTTACAACTTAAAAAGAGGAAGATGGAGTTGGGGGCCGGAGGGAATTGCAGAGACAGACTAACACACACATTTGTAGTATTTACAAGCTCCCAACTAGGCTAAGGTTATTCTTCCTTGGATACAGTGAACTATGGCAAGCCAAATAAGAATTCATCACAGAAAACTGCAAGAATGTCTGCCCAAAGGTTGCTTCCAATGGACATTTGAAACTTAACTCTAATGTAAAAAAATCTAAACGCAGACAGGGGGCTGTAAGTTTTTGGCTGATGGATACTGATTCTGCCTTATGCAGTGAGACCTAAAGTCAAGCTATGTGACTCTTCTTGTCTCTCCTCAAAAAGGCCAGTTTCTGAAAAGGAGTAGAAACAGTAAACCTAAATGTCTGACAAGGTCAACCGTACTCAGGATCCTGTACACTTAAAGCCATTTTTTTGTTTAAAGGATGCTGAAAATAAAGGAGGGAGGAATTCAGGGAAAGAAAAGAATACAGGCTGTGAACAAGAACAGTGAGTCCCACCCTCAACCCTCAACCCATGATGCGTGGCCTCTGTAGCCACTAAGTTCCCCCACCTCTTACTTGAGGGTAGTGATGATGCCATATCTCACTGGCAAGGACGTTACAGGACTAAATGTATGGACACAAAGGAAAAGCAGAGGCGGAGTGTGATCTGTCAGTGCAGTGCGTGGAGAAGAGGAACCTCATCCTGGGCTGCGCAAGTACTTCTGCCCTAGCCCGGGGCTTCTGTCCGAACGTGGCTTGCAGGTGCGGAAATCAGTGGTTTCAGCTGTGGGTGGCATTGATGGCTCAGGCAAAGAAAATGGGACGGAGGCTAATTTATACCAACAATATCTCTACAATTGGAATATTTCACTGATAAATAAGGAAGAAAAATTACACCTTTTCTTAAGAAGATGTGCATTGTCTGGTGAACCAAAGAATGGTACACGTGAAGAGGGGAAAACTCATTAGTGAAAGTTTTTATAAAATGGTAATCTAAATTCAGACGAGATGACCATTTTAGGTCTTGATCTCCAGAATCACATCAAGAGGCCAAATTCAGTTGCCCTATTAGAAGGGCCATAAACCTTAAGAACAAATGTCTTAGCACACCTACTAAGATGGTTATAATAAAAAAACAGACACAAGTGTGGGTGAAAATGTGGAGAAAATGGGCGCGTCGAACACTGTTGGTGAGAATGTGAAATGCTGCAGCTGCTTTGGAAAAGTCTGACAGCTCCTCCAAAGGGGAAACACAGGGTTATCATATGACCCAGCAATTCCACGCCTAGGTGTGTACCCAAGAGAAACAAAGCCATGTCCACACAAAAAGCTGTACATGAATGATCATAGCAGCATTATCTGTAATAGTCAAAAAGCAACCCAAATGAACCCAAATGCTCATCAACTGATGAGTGGATAAATAAAATATAGTATATCAATGGGATTAAATATTATTCGGCAATAAAGAATGAAATATTGACACAAGTCACAAGATGGACAAACCTTGAAAACATGGTGCTAAGTGAAAGAAGCCAGACATTAAAAAAAAAAAACCCCACATATTGTATGATTCCATTTATATGAAATGTCCAGAAATTTATAAAGAGAGAAGGTAGATTAGTGGTAGCCAGGGGCTGAGGGCAGGGGGTGGGGAAGAGGAGTGACTACTAATGGGTGTGGAGCTTCTTTTAAAAAGAGGAAAATATTTGGAGGGGAGGGTATAGCTCAAGTGATAGAGTATATGCTTAGCATGTACAACGTCCTGGATTCAATCCCCAGTACCTCCATTAAAAAATAAAGTGATTAATTTTTAAAAAAAGACTAGAAAATTAGCTTTATTTATCATGCGTCTCCTATGTGCTGAGCACTATACAGAGATGATTTTGTTTAATCCTCATAGTGGTCCTACAGGCCACGATGCTTATCTCTCTTTTACAAATAATTCTCAGGTGGCTCAGAGAGATCCCTTAAGTTGTCCAAGCTCACACAGTTAGCGAGAGAGTAAAAAAACTGACCCAGTTCTAACTCCAAAGCTGAAGTTTTCTCCACTAAGCCACATGACCTTCCAGTTATTAGCCTAGCTAAGAAATTTTTAAATGATCACATTTTCCCACCTAAGTATACCTCATATCCTCACAGGAAACTGCCGTGAGTTCACGGCCTTAGCTTTTAAGGTTTTTGAATAGGACCAGTATATTTTGCATATTTAAAATTTGAAAAAGTTTCATGAAACAATACCTACCATTATGGTGATGGAGTCTGATTTTTTTTCCCCTTAAAATCCTAAATGTACTTTGGAACCCACCAATGGGCCCTGTAGTGTGCGAAACATTGCGTTTGAGCTGGAGTAAATCAGCCCCGTTTCCCATCCAGGATAACCTTAAGTGACAAGCGCCAGTGCTGGCGGCTGATGGAACAGGACTGAGGACCAGGCCAGGAGAGACGCCTGGCACCCAGGACCTGTGGCCGGCCGCAGCTCCCAGCACACCCAGTGAGGCTGGTGACAAGCCTGGGGACGTCCTGCCCAGAGAAAGACTGCAGATAGGAAAAGAGAGTGCCTTGCTCTGCCAGGGAGACCCAAGACAAAAGCCGGCATTCCAGGCCTCCAGGAAATGCAGAGGAGATGCCTGAAAATCCCCGAGGCCTGGGAGAGAAATCCAAGCAAACTTGACAAATACCTTCCGCCCCTGGGTGGGGTTCAACACCTTTGCTGTGTCTTCCTCAGAGGTCCGAAGCACAGGAGGCCCTCTGCCAGCAGAAGCTGTACCAGTTGGGAAGAGGCCTCACCTCCCAAGGTACCAGGCCTTTTTGTTTAAACAACAGCACCCAGCCTGCCAACACATACCTGTTGTTCATGATGGTGTTAAAAAACAACAACAACAAAAAACTTGTATGCTTTTTTTTTGAAAGGTTGCTGATGTTTCTTGTTCTAAGGTTTCTTTTTGATTTCCAAGAATGGAAAAGGAAAATAGGAAGGAGATAGCACGATTCAGTATCTTCTAACATAAGTCCCACCAGCACATTGATAGTCACCTTCAGAAACAGAACTCTGCCTTGGAAACATTCATGCATTTGACCAGTGATTCTGCTTCAAACAAAAAAACAGACAAAAACACACTTCAGAAAATAATCAGAAATAACTAAAAAGTACAAAGGTTTGAATAAGACTATTAATTGCAGAATTATCTATAATGTGGAAATAACCTAGGTGTTCAATGAGAGGGGCTTGGATTAATAAATTTTGTTCCATCTTTATGATGGATTAGCATCATGCCATTATCAAACTGTTATAAATACTAAATTGAATGCCAGGTAAAAATATCGAAAATACCTTATGACAAAACTATTTTCTTAAGGATCCCTGGTTTGGAGAAAAAGTGTGTAAGTGAATCCAAAAAAGAATGGAAAAAGAATGGAAGAATATACTAAAAAATGTTAATACTGTTTATTTCTTGTAAAAGATAATCTTTGTTTTCTTCTTACACTCTTCAATATTTCCCTAGTTTTCTACAATCAATATTACTTCTAAAATTAGAAACAAATGACTCCAATTTTTTAAGAGAAGAAATCTGCTAATAGAAGACTCAGAGATTCAGATTATTTTGAAATTCAGACCTCATTACTCTAGAAACTCTTCCCTGTAAGTAAATACACTATATATATAGTATGATTTATGATTTACATATATATGTGTGTGTGTGTGTGTGTGTAAATCACACACATTCATCATGGCCCTAAAATAAAGGTGTCTCCATTGTCATCCAAACGTGATCGCCTTGATAACTCAAATCAGAACCAGTCATCTGCTAGGAGGAAAAGTATCAGTGTTTACATGAAGAAACTTTTTTCTTATCACTACCCATGTCTTCTTTAATTACTATTTCTTCATCTCCCATAATTCAGTCCTGAGTCAGCTTCTCTTTGCTTCTCTGCTCTCTTAGAGACCCTAGTGACCAACTCCACGTGGAGTTTTAACCTCCATTTTTATGTAAACAACCCCAAGTTTCCCTTTCAGCCTTAGGATCTATCCTGGACCCTACTGTGTACCAGTTTCCCAAACTCAGGGGGTTTACTCTCTTAACCACACCCTTTCCTGATTTCCCCACTTGCCAACTTCCCACACTAGCTCCAAGTCTAGGAGTCTGATTCCCCCTTCTTCCTCTTCCCTCACATCAGATTCTGTGACATCTAGGCCGCAGTACTTTTGAATCATCCTCTCACTATTTTTTTTTTCTTTTTCGTTTCTACTGCCCCCAACTCTAGTTCTGGTCTTTATTTTATGTGGTTAAAAATGGAGGCTTTGGAACCAGACTCTCCTAGGATAAAAATCCTGGCCTTAGCACTAACTCGCTGTTACCTTAGGCAAAGTGGATTAACCTCCTTGAGCCTCAGCTGCTTTTGTAAAATGATAATACCCCTTTCAAAGGGAAGTTGTGAGTTTAAATTAGCTCATATGCATAAAGAGCCGAGCCTAGTATGCAAATTGCTTAGAGTGCTGTAAATGATCACCAGATGTTGGTTGTTTATTTTAGATTATTTAAAAAACTGCTATTATTAATATTTTCTTAACGCATAAAACTCCACTGCTGAAAAAACGTTCCATTTAATTACAATATTTTTATCCCAATTAACTACAAAATCCTCACCTGGCCTTCAAGGCCTTCCCTAATCAGGCAAAATTTCTCTCTTGCTTTCGCTCCCACTGCTCTCTCAATTTCCAAACTGGACCTTGTACTTTCCTACCTTCGAGCTTCTGGTCACACTGTTTCTTTTGGTTTGTAGTGTCCTTCCCCCACCTCTGCTGCTAAATCCAACCCGTCCTTTAAAACTTTCCCAACCGTTTCTAATTCTCAACTTGATGAGCCTTCTTTCATTTTCTGAACTGTCACTTTTGGGTGTACCTTTCTAATGGCTTTTATAGCGTTATAAATATAATGAAAATGTATTATTATATATTTTATAACCTATATAAATATATTATTATGTTGTCTTTCTTACTCATCGGTCTCTCTCCAGCACTCTTCGCCCATCACAGCTACTCAAAACGTTAGCTGAATGTCAAGGTGAGGTTCGATTTTCTGTCCACACCTATCACATTGCTAATCCTCAATTTTAGTAAACTATGTCTAGAACTCCCTTCCCTTCACAGATTAAATTACATTCTAGTATGCTAGCTTTAGGGACATGGAACAAAACCTATTGTCATGTCCTTTTTGTTGGTCACAATCGGTTGATACTGGCACTTTCGTGTGGTTAAACTCCCTTCAGGTCAGCCCCTAACCTGATGATCTGGGGCAACGTTTCTATGCACTGCTGTTTTAACAGATTTTCTTTTTTGCTCTTTATGGTGTGAGGTGTCGTATAGTTCATAAGCTTGTAGATGTATTTATTTTTTAAATTTACGTATCTTATTAAAAATCCTTCAAGTCACAACAGTAACACCAGGGTTCTAAATGGCTGCATTCGTGTGGCAAATTTTGAGGTTAGCACACATTTCTCTCTGCATATTACAAGCTGTCACAAACATTCATATACTCCTCCAAAATATCAGTCCTTCCTGTGTAGAAAATTCAATTTGACACCAAAATGCATGCCATCCAATTCAACAAATTCAATCTAGGCTTTAGATCTGGGTGACTCCAAATACTCCAGATTTACTGGGAGCAGTGTGGGTGACGAGGATTCCCTGGGTGGAGCCAGCAGTGGTGGAACAGGGGAAGTATTGAGAAGGAGGGCTCTCCAGTGTTTTGGTCACTCCCACCCACAGCCACAGTTCCTCCCACGGAGGTCTGCCCTCCCTCCCTCTGCCTCCTCCTCCCCCACCTCCCCGCCCCCTTCTCTCTCAACAATGGCTCCTGCTTCACAAACACACTGCTTTTAAAGCACCTAGTTCCTGGGATTTATACTTGCCAAGTGGCTTTGGGGAACAAGTTTTTCTCAAGCCCAGGCATCAAAAGGCACTTATTTCAACACTTCAGGGAAAAATAGTAACTAAGGAAATCAATAATCTCATCCCAAGCAGAAGAATGGATTTTTGTGAGGCTTTCTCTATGGTTTCCTGCCTATCTTTGAAAAGACGTGTAATATTAGTCTCTTGAAGATTTTTCCTCTTGTGTTTTCTTACCTTACCTAAAGAAGTGAAAACTTTTTGCAAGTAGAAACTATATCCTGACCTAAGTATTATATGGTAACAAGGTGTCTTCAAAAACTGTATGTTTATTAAAGATAATCAGAGGACTCAAAGAACATCTTTATGTGGCTAAAATTCTTCAATGGCTAAAATTGAACCTCCTCTCTTTTTCAAAGGTTTTTTTTTTTTTTTTTTTGATGGAGCAAAAGAACACAAATGAGATTAGGGGAGGAACTGCTAGAGCAATAGGAGAAAAGAATGCCAAGAAGGGGAAGGGAGAAGGCTGCAAAAGCAGAAGCCAGTGCCAAAGAGTGTTCCACTCAGAAATGTTCCCTGAATCTATCCAACATCTAAGCAAGGTGGCCTGAGGCAGGCTGTGAGCCCTAAATGCAAGGGTTAGATGCTATCCAAACCCAGGAAGAGTCATAAGAAAGAATTTACATGCATATCTCCAAAGCAGAAAGATTTGAAGAGGACTCAAGGCAGAAGACCTACATTTTTCTAAAGCGAGATGCCAATCGTGTCAGAGCTTAGAACTCTTAAGATTCAAGGACAAAGGCAGGTGGAGCAAAGTCAGCCCATGAAGGAAAGGGAGCCACTGTCTTACTCAGGACTCTGCTATGCCTGCAGGTGTGCTCTGAGTCTTAAAGACACGTGTGACTGCCACCAGCCATAGGTTAACATTTGTGGCTGAGAAAGAACTGATGTTAGACACTTGAAAGCACCCTTTCAGGCAAAACTTTCACTTACTCAGTAAAGTTCCTACGTTTAATTTGGATCCCTTCCCCTTCCCGCTTCTCTCCTTTTTTCTTCTTTTCTCTCTGTTGTCTAAGAAATTAAAAAAACAAAACAAAACGCCCACTTATTAGCAAGATAGTAAAGGGAAGGGCAGCATGGAGTTACCTCAGCGTGAGAAGGTGTGAGTGTAAGTGTCTGTGGATGAGGGTGGGGGGCAGAAACTAATATTTATTGGGCATTTTCATCTGCTAGGCACCATAAATGCTTTACCTCATTGTAATTCTTGCAGCAAGTTCCTGGAGTGGGTGCTAATTTCCCTATTTTACAGAGGAGGAGATTAAGGTCGCCTAGGCTTACCCAGTTAGTCTCTCTGGCCCCAAAGCCCAACCCCTTTATGTGACGCCCTGCATGGATGTCTCCTTATATTCTCTGCTCTGGCACTCAGAGCCAGCAGTCTCAGACACATACATTCCAAAGGTAGCAAAATGACAGCTGTAGCCACAATTGTGCAGTACTGCCTCCTTCTAGGCTCTATGTGGGAAATGAGAAAACCAATGTTCTTTACCAATTATTGAGCAGAAATCCCAATGGAATGGATGACAGGTCAGAAAATCTCACCAAGGCGTAGCCCCAGCACACTTGACCTAAAGGGAAGTGGGCCAAGGAGGCAAAGAAAACCCACTTCATTCTTAGAATAGTCCCTCACCATTCTGAGTCCTCATGATTTGGACCCTGGCTGCTGCGTCAAGGTGGCCATGAGAATCAGGACTTCATTCCCCTTTGCACTCATCACTAAAACCTTCTCCCGGTCCTCTCAAGCTCAGGAGCCCGGCCCAGAAACCCAAATTTCATCTTTGGGTCCTCCCTTTCCCTAACTCTTGACAATCCATAAATCGTAAGAGTCCTGTGGTCTCTACCTCTTCCCTTTATGTCTCTGACCGCCCCACTTCCCTCCTTTCGAAGGCCACCATCTTAACTGAAGCCACGCTCTCCTGCTTGGTTTATTCCAGCAGTTTCTAGTACCGAATGTCTCTGGCCTTCGCCTTAGAAAACTCCAAGCGATTTTTCTAAAATAAGTACAATAATATGATCATGATATTCCTCTACTTTAAAAATCCCTCTATGACCTCCCATTGCCTTCAAGAGAACGTTCAAACATTTTAGCAGAGCATCCCAGGCTGTTTGTGGTCAGCATCTGCTGATTGCTCCAGCCCTGAGCTCCAAGGTCTTGAGCCACTGGGTGTTCTAGGAAGTGCACGCGTCCTCAGGCACTTGCTGTTCCTTCAATCAGGATAATCCTCCACCTCCAATTGCTGCTGGTCTTTCAACACACACACCTCCACTCCAAGAAGCCTCCCTGACTGCCCAGCTCTGAGCCCACTCCTCTCCTGGCATTCTCATCCCGGCCTGCAGTTGCCTAAACATGTAGCCTTCTAGTCTGCAAATCCCTCCAGGGCAGGGTGAGCTTTACTCACCATTTTTCTTGGCATCAAGCCTAGTGCCCGGCCTGTGGGAGCCACTCAACTCATGAGTAAATGCGTAAATGGGATAAAGTGGGGAAAGCAATGACGTGATATGAGCCCAACCACGACTCTGCTACCAACTACTGTATAACCTGCTACTAAAATTCACGTTCAAGCAAAATGCTAATGGTACAAACTACTACGTATAAAATAAATAAGCTATAAGGATGTATTGTACACCATAGGGAAAGTAGCCAATATTTTATGATAACTATAAATGGAATATAATTTATACAAATTTGAGTCACACACACACAAAATGCTAAGTTTTCCCATCCTTCAGGAAGGATCTGCACCTTGATCCTCACTCACCATCTGCCACCAACTGCCACTCCCTCCCAGGGGTCAGGATGAGTATGAGCATTTGTTTGTTTGTTTGTTTGTTTGTTTTCAGCATTTAAAGAAATGACATGGAAGTGGAAACACACAGTACAACCTTCAATTCTGTGGATGACTCTTCTTCCAGGTAATGAAGATCCAAGGGGACAAAGGGCCAAGAGAGCTCTCAAAGCTCCATGAATGTGCAGAAAGCCGGAGATACGTACTCCTGTGGGGAGTAAAATACTGGGGGGAGAAGGTTTCAAATGTATTTATAAGATGACGGATTCTGAAGTCCTATTTATAACACAGGAAAGGCATCTGAGGAGACATCGTGGGCAGCCCCAAAAGACACAAACGCAGTGCACTGCTGCTGTCACAGAGCCACCCGACTGTGGGGTAAGCAGACAGCACCCTTATCCTACCTCGAGTACAGACTACTTTCTTTAGGGCTGAAGTCTCTCCAGATATGGGTAACAAAAATAACTAAGAACATTTTGAGACTTTCTTGGAAAGTTTATAAAAGTAGATTTATAAAGAAAGGGGGAAAAAAAGACAGTAGATCTGCAGTCAGTAAAGCCGAAGTAAAGGGGGAGTGTGATGAAGTTAATTCAGTCATGAAAAGCACAGATAAGATAAACGTACAAGACTAGAAAACAGCAGTAGTCCTTAAAATTTGACCAGAGTAATGTAAGAACAATTGTGGGGAAAGTACTATCTTACAATGGTAAGAAAATACTATTTTAAATACTATTATCTATTTATAATACTTAAATAGTAGTTTAAAGAATACTTACGGTAGGGAGGGTATAGCTTAGTGGCAGAGTGTGTGCTTAGCATGCAAGAGGTCCTGGGTTCAATTCCCAGTACCTCCATTAAAAAAAAACTTAAGTAAATAAATCAACCTAATAAATAAACTTAATTACCTCCCCCCTCCAAAAAAAAAAAAAAAAAGAAAAAGAATACTCATGGTGTTTTAGAACATAGCTGTAATCAAATCCAGCCCCCAGTGTTTTACATGAAGGCCTGGAGAAGGTAAATACCCAAGGTCATATATCACCTTAAGACAGAGCTACAGATTGAACCCCTGACTCCTGACTTCTAGCCTAACTAATACCCTTTCCTTTAGATTATTTAATACAAAAACACTGCAACAGATGACTGAGGCCCAAAAGAGAAATGTTGGAGACAAGGCCAGATAAACAACACACTGTTAAGGAAAATCAGCATGTCGTGTGGAGTCACCCTCCAAGCCTGAGGCTGACATGGCAAAGAGCAGCAACGTCTTCTCACAGAACAGCCTTTTGTGCCGCTGTCAGAGGCAGGAGGCTGGCCCGGGGGGTGTCCTGCGCTAAACTGATTTGAGTTTCTTACTCAGAGCGCTGAGTCCCTGAACTCGAACGGTGCGCGTCGTCCAAGGGGCAGTACCCAGGCTGGTTCGCTTTGCTGCCTTCCCTTCAAGGTTGGACGTCCCGACCAATTCCAGCCACTGTAGGAATGTTGAGGTCGATGGAATTCTAGCAGCACCTGCCGGGTGGGGAAGGGAGACAGCTGCCTGTGGAAGTGGTATGGAGGCTGGGAGGGCTGTTCATCCCAGAGACTCCACTGCTGCCTCTGCCGGGAATCTGGTGGTCAGAATGCTTAGTCCCCAGGAAGACTGGGAGGGGGAAATATCTCAAGTATTCCGGTCCTCCCCTCTTGGCACTGCAGAAGCAAGAGAAAATAAAGCAGGGGAACCTGTTGGACAAGACCGTCAAGGCCGCTCTCCTGTGCTGGAGGCCGCCCCCTGCTCCAAGGGGCTGCATGGTTCCTCCTTCCCAGCAGAGAAAAGGGCTAGGACCAGAGAACCTGGGTCTGCGGGATGCCCGTCTGCCAGGAAGAGCTGGGAGATGCTCGGTGTGAGAGAGCAAGCTCGAACCTTGTCCTTCTGGGCAGGGGTGATGTGTCCCAGTGCCCAAACATCATCGTGGGAAGAAAACGAAGGTGCTGGAACAGTCAGATCCGTACTTCGGCAGAGGTGTGCGGCTGAGGGATCTGATTCCAAAAGTTTGTCTCAGGAGGAAAAACAAACAAACATTTCACCTTTTAATTCATGCCGGTCTTCTTTCCTCTGGGTCATTTTATTTCAGTGAAAAGATGGTTCTAATGGGAGAAAAAAGGATACGAGGAATATGACAGTGAAAGATCTGAGCCCGGAGCAGAAGGACAGATAAACGCAGGTGAGTGAGAGACGTGTGGGCCCGTTTTGGGGAGAGACCTTGGTATCCTTGCCTCTAATGCCCTGCAGAATGAGGAAGTGGCTGTTTTCAACCACCTAGAACATCTGTCCACTAATAACCTCTGCTCCGCAGAGGCCTGAGCTCTGCACCCAGGGAGGTTTGCATTTAGCATTTCGCCTCGGTGTCCTCACCTTCAAGGAGTGGGATTAAACATTTAGCAAAGAGCAGACCGCAGAAGTGGCTGTGGTGGACACGCTTCTGGAAGTGGTGACCGAACAGGATGCTCTTTTTCCCCTGTTTTCCTCTGGGAGGCGCCAGGACTCATTTGCATTTATAAGTATGTCACTTGAATTCTGACTTGGTGATTTCTACCAACCTGTGTATAAACTTCGTGTACTAAGACATAAGGTATTTATCTTTTCATTGTAAGAAGGAAGCTAAATGACTTTCCCCCTCACTTACTATTTCCCCTCTTCTTTCCAAAGGCTGCCATATCGATTTTATTTTATGGTCTAAAAAAGGTTGCATCACATTTGGTATTCCACATGGGGAAATGGAAAAAATTATTAAAAAGTGAAGAAAACTGGTACTGCTTGCTTGGAAATAAGATACATGAACCCTTAAGAATGGGAAAACACCAGCCACTATGGCAGAGAGAGACATTTTTGCCAAATTTAGAACCCACTTGAAAATCACGGGTTCTAAGTTTAGAACTGAACTAAAAAACTTGAGCTCACATTGCATTTGGTATTGGTTTAAAAAAAAATTCTAAGATACTAATTAAAGGAAAAAAATTATTCTCTTAGTAGTTCTAGAAGCTGGGAATTATTTTCAAACAAACTCTTTATTGGCTCAATGGACTGGCCTGCACTTAGAAAAGAAAACATTTTTTTCTAATTAAATTTTCCTTACAAAATAATGATTTAAAATCAAGGGGGAAAACACTTGGCTCAAGTCTTTAAAGAATTACAGAACTGTTGTGCAACCTTTGGACCCAAGCAAGTATACCAGGTGGTCGTACAAACTGTATGTTTACACACTAGATGATGTCCAAAATGGAAGTCATTACCTCTACTGCTGGTAAACTTTAAGTAATAAAAACTCAATAAAATTTGAAACTATTACTCTAAACAAAACAAACTTTTACCAGCATTATTTTTATTTTCTAACTTAGATGTTAAGTTAGTTTTTGCAACATCGTTAAAAAATGGATCAGATGAGCTGCTATGGAGATAATTATAAAAAGTTTCAGACCCAAAAGATCCAAAGTGGAAAATCAAGTACTTGTAGTGACCAGACAGCGCTCAAAATGTACCCACGGGCTTAAAGTGATTCCAGACAGCTAACAACTCTTGCAATTACATGAAACTTAAAGATATCTCACGCCACCTTCTGTATACCTAACACACACGTATATGTAGATAATACAGATAACAGCCTAAGAAGAGGACCTGAAGTCAAATAATTAAAAATGTTAAACATGAACATTCAGTGCAAATATTTGCCACAGCAAGCATTCAAAAACACAAATGTTGGGATTTTTTTTTTCCTTTCTGTTTATTCCCATGGAGTCTAAATACATTTTTGAGTGACTTTAGGGAGCAAGCTTAGCAACTGGTGGATTGGACATTCTTCCTTCAGAAAGATCACAAACTCCACAGTTCAAAACCCTGTAACTTTAATTTCCAAGTACTTTCAAAAACTCTTGTTGAAGGACATAAAATTAATTCTTGAGTTGACTGACTGTATTCTTCTTACCAAGAAGATATAATTTGCACTGTTACAAAGAGGGTCAAAATTTTAAGTCGTAAAAGCAAACAAAGCAAAACAAAACAAAAAAACCTCACTGCATATGTAAGTGGAAAAGGATTTGTCTAGTATTTATATTTTAATTTACTCGTTATTACAGAAGCATAGTTAAGAAGAAGTCATGTAGTTCTCTTAATAGCATGTGTAGCTCTCACTAAGATAAGGGACAGAGGTGATCATTTCTCAGATGTGGGCCAAAATCAGAATATAAACTTAGATCTCCTGGGTCCGCTAGGTCACATGCTCCTGAATCCATGTTCTTCAACATATCTTTCTATCCTTTTATATTAGCCACTAAAATTGAATTTCATAGTTTCTTCTACTAGTGTGTCTTCAAAGTTGTTCTCATATTTATTTAAAATTCTTGCTTAAATAAATGTAATATTTTGGACCAGTTTCCTTCTTTCCTCAGGTCATGATACCTAAGATAAATGGAGGGAAATAAGAGAGACCTTTGTGGTAACAGAAAGTGTTTCTTGCACCTCTGTGTGGTGGGACAAGCACTATTCTCAGATGGTGGTTGAATCCATTTCTGTAAAGCATTTGCTTTTCTTGGATTTGAGAGATAGAAAGGCCCACACATCTACACCAGTGCCAGTGAAACTCGGCCAGTGATCCTGGTGCCCTGGAAGATGACTGTATGTGGCATGAACAGGAATAAGAAAAAGCTGAGTCGTCTGCCGTTGTTCAGATACCTGATGGTCTTTGCAGAGACAGTTCCCAGATCCTTAAGCTGTCTTCCAGGCATTTTCAGTTCTTTATCCTGTAAATTTTTCCACAGAAATAATACATGAATAAGTTTAGCAAACAATTAGGAAGCCCAAATACTTGTATGCATTTGACCAAGTCTAAACCCAAGTATTTTCCTTTGCCTTAGACTTGTAGGTCTTGGCTCTAATTCTAGCCCATAAGAAATACGAATTTCAGTCAAGAATTTCAGAAATGATGAGCAAACTTGTCGGTGGTAGGTAGGCTTTCCTGAAGAGAGATGTTCCTCTCCGTGGGTTAAGCAAAGATATACTGTGCTGACATTCCAGAAAAAAAAAGCTCCAATTCCTTGTTTCAAACATCTCATTAGATACGACCACCTGGAACAGAGCAGAGACTCCAGAAATAGACCCACGTGTACATGGTCAACTGATTTTCAACAAGAGCAGCAAGACAATTCAATGGGGGAAAGGAAAATCTTTTCAACAAATTCTGCTGTAACAACTACAAAGCCATATGGGGTAAAAGTGAACACAGACTCCTACTTCACATAATATACAAAAATTAACTCAAAATAAATGACAGACTTAAATGCAAAACTTAAAATAGAAAACACCTAGAGTTAAGCAAAGGAGAAAATCTATTCACTATTGAAGGAGGCAAAAGTGTCTTAGGACACAAAAACAAACTTTTATACAAGAGAAAATTGATAAGCTGAACTTTATCAAAACTTTAGAATTTGCTCCTAGAAAGATATTATTATGAAAATGAAAAGATAAGGTGTACAATGGGAAAATATTTTCAATACATAAATCTGATAAAGGACTGGTATCCAGAATATATAAAGAACTGTCACAGCTCAATAAGAAGACAACCGAGAAAAAAAAAAAAAAAAAAAAAAAGAAAGAAGACAACCAAGGAGATTTAAATGGGCAAAGATTTGAACAAACACT
Source organism: Camelus dromedarius (assembly GCF_036321535.1). Taxonomy (NCBI): domain Eukaryota; kingdom Metazoa; phylum Chordata; class Mammalia; order Artiodactyla; family Camelidae; genus Camelus; species Camelus dromedarius. Next base: position 65,061,926 of record NC_087448.1, on the reverse strand, counting down.
TCACAAAAGAAATTACATGAGTAGCTGATAAGCACATGAAAGGTCAGCATCATTAGTCATCAGGAAAGTGCACATTAAAACCACAATGAGATACAACTACACACCAATTAGAAAGGCTAAAGTTAAAAAGTTGACAATACCAAGTGTTGATGAAGATGTGGAGCTGCTGGTAGGAAAGTAAAATGATACAACCACTTTCAAAAACTACAAGGATTTTTTTTTCCACAGGAAATGGGGGAGGGGGGCCTGCAGGGTTTTTTTTTTTTTTTTTTTTTAATGTTAAACATACACCTACCATTCAACCTTGTCATTCCACTTCTAGGTATTTACCCAAGAGAAATGAAAATAGGTGTCTACACAAAGACTTTACTGGAAAGTTCCCAGCAGCTTTATTTGTAATAGCCCCAAACCAGAAACAAACAAATGCTCAACAACATTGGGCCCTGAATAGCCATACCGTGGGGCATCAGTAAGTAATAAAAAGGAGTAACTACTGACACACACAACACTATGGACGATTCTAAAAATTATGCTGAGTGAAATAAATCAGATACAGAAAAAGCACATACTGTATAATTCCATTTATATAAAACTCTAGAAAATGCAAACTAATCTATAAGTGGCAGAAAGCAGATCATTCCTTGTCGGGGACAGGGGTGGGATGATGGAAATATTCTGAATCTTGGTTGTGATGGATTCAAGGGTACATGCATCTCTCAAAACTTTTTCATATACATAGACAGTTGTACTTACTTAGCACTAAGTACATTCACGTTGTGCAACCATCACCATCCATCTCCAAAACTTTTTCATCTTCCCAAACTGAAACTCTGTCCCCATTAAACACTAACTCCTCTTCCCTCAGTCCTTGGCCCCCCCCTCCCATTTTACTTTCTGTCTCTATGAATTTGACTACACTAGGTACCTTATACAAACGGAATCATACAGTATTTGTCCTTTGGTGACTGCTTTATTTCTTAGCAGATCTTTAAGGTTCATCCATGTTGTAGTATGTGTCAAAAATTCCTTCCTTTTTGGAGGGAGGGTATAGCTCAAGTGGTAGAGCACATGGTTAGAGGTCCTGGGTTCAATCCCCAGTACCTCCTCCAAGAATAAATAAACCTCCTAATTACCTCCTCCGACCAAAAAACAAAACAAAACAAAAATTCCTTCCTTTTTAAGGCTGAATGACATCCCACTGTATGTATAAACTATATTTGGTTGATCCATTCATCTGTCGATGGACGGTTAGGTCATCTTTAACTCTGAATACCCACTTCTTCTGAAATACTGCTCTGGATTGTTTCAGTGGTCTGCTAACTGGCCGTCCTAGCCTACTTCTCTCATGTACCTTCTAACCTGCTGCCACTGTGGTTTTTTCTAAAGCAACGATCCTGTCCCTTCACCGCTCAGAGACCTTTGTGTACAATTTCCAACTAAGATGGGATCATATGTTGAATGCTGTTCTACAGTTGACTTTCTTTCCATTCCACTTTTGAAATCTTCTGATTAGTTGCCATTTCTTACTTATTTTAATCCAGTATATATTTCCTGGTCATTTCCTCCCATTGCTCCTAGTTCTGTCCTTCAGAACGACACCAAATAATACTTTGCTGTTCTACATGGTGGACAACCCTTCAAATATCTGAGCTAGTTACCAGGTCTTCCTTCTCCAGGCATTAGTCATCCCTCAGATAACACGGTGCTATTCTCTGCTTGTGATCCACTGATCCAAGTTGGTCAGTGTCCTTCTTAAAATGGAACACCTAGGACAGAATGTAATCCTCTGGATGGAAGGTGCGATTACTGTCTCCTTTCTCCTACTGCTCTACTACTGTAATTCAGCCTAATACGCCACTAACCTTTTAATTTTATTTAATTTTTATTGAAGTATAGTTGAGGGGATGGGGGTATAGCTCAGTTGGTAGAGCGCACGCTGAGCATGCACGAGGTACTTGGTTTGATTCCTAGTACCCTCATTTGAAAAAGAAAAAAAAGGAGAGCAAGAGAAACCAAAATAAAGTATAGTTGATTTACAATTTATGTTCATTTCAGGTATACAGCAAGGTAATTCCATTTCATATATATATATTATTTTTCAGATTATTTTCCATTACAAGTTATTACAAGATATTGAATATGGTTCCTTGTGCTATACAGTAGGTCCTTGTTGTTTATTTACTTTATATATAGTAGTGCATATATGTTAGCCCCAAATTCCTAATTTATCCCCCCTCCACTAAACTTTTTAGCTCCAAAGTTGATGTATATTAACTTGCAGTAAATTCAAACAATTAGTGGGGTTTTTTTTCAAATAAATTTTAATGACACCATTGGGCACCTGGAAAAGGGGTGGCCAAAAGGAGGAGGCAGGGGAGAGCTGAAGATAGGAGAGAATATTTTCCTTGTCAATTCTGCCTATTTATTAATTGCTCACTGCTCCTGATAGCAAATCTCCACCCTGCTCCTCCCTACAGGCCTCCTATCAGTTACCTACCAAACTCGAGTCCCCAATAAGTAATCACCTCTTCAACAACTGCCAGCACACACAATGTGACACACGGGCCTCCTCCTCACACCACTGGTCCCATCCCCGATAGCCACTGGGCACCTGTGGCAAGTGATTAGAATCAGGAGATGCTGGCAACTGCTGTAGAACACACACATCCAGGAAGTGAGTTTATGTAAAGGTTCCTGGCAGTTTGGATGCTGAGCATCAAATCAAAGCCTTACCAAAAAATGTTCAGGGGAATGGACCAAAGAAACTGTCTTCTATCTTGCCTTTTTCTATGTAGCGTCTTTATAAAAGAAATGTTGCATCTTTGTGGTTGGATTTTCAAAGGTAAAGCTGTCCAATGGAAGAGGAGAAGGACTGCTGCTTTCCAGGCAACTTCCTTGAAAATTCAAGTCATTTAAGAAGAAAGACAACTGAACAGGTTTTGGTTCCTTTTACTTTTGTAGTCAACTTCAGGGAGACGGTTATTTAACACTCCTCCATATAGACATTCCTTCCATCAGGTCAAAGACCCCCACCCTCCGAACACACACCCTAACACTGTCATCATTCCCAAAGCCTCTTTTTAGAAACTCAGAGCTAACATTCCTCCACAAGGGAAAGCCATCCCCTCCATGGCATCCAGCCTTCTTTCCTTTCAGTCCTAGGCAGGGATCTTTAGGAACTCAGTCATCTCTTCTTTTCCCAAAATTATCCCCTAGCTCTTGCCTCTTCTCCTTTAAATATAACCAGGACACTCCAATGTGGAAAACACATTTGCTCACTACTCCTGCACCAATTCAACTGTCTTTTTTCACCCATAGGTAAATACCTCAAATGATTATTCAACATTTATTCATCCCTTGGGATCACCACCTACTCTGTTTTCATTAATCCACAAAAATGTGTCCTAAGGTCAATAAGGACTTTGGGTTGGACAAATTCAGTGGTCTTCTTTTGGAATTTATCTTCTCATACACTTTTCCTTATCTCGTTGGGATTCAGCAGGAGTGAGGGAGACTTGAGAGGAGTAACAGCTGCTGGTGGGCATTTCTGGACTTGGTTTCCTCTATAAGACTATCATCACTCACTCTATCTCCTTAGGTATAGTACAATCTAGAAGAATTTCTTAGTATAGGAAATCAGCAAATTCTTGGCCCTGAAGATGGGGTCAGAGATCACCCCTCCTTCCCCCAAATTATAGCTGAATGTGTGAGTGCTTAGGTCTGAGATGGGCCCAATGAATCTCTGATCTCCACCTTGGGTGGCTCTTCACCAGACAGTCTCTCCATCATCAGTTTTCAAGAACTGCAGCTCTCACCCATCCTGAATCCTTAATTCAGTACCTTCTCCATCTCTTTTCTCTTGTTTCAAACTGAGTTTCTCTCTGTGTCACTGTCGTTCACGGAGCCTCGGGGTCTGTCCCAACACTGATTTTTCCATTATCATGAACATTCCCCAAACCACACTCAGAAACCACAATTCCCTTCTCTTGTTCTCACAGAAGCACTAAGTTGAGAAATAACCCTTAATTAATTGTAGGCTCTCTCTTCCTTAAAAACCATAGTTGCTAGTCTTGAACATCTTAGTATCATTAAGACCAGAATGGAATCTTGAGAAGTCAGTCCTTCAGTAACATCACCTATAAATAATTACGCAATGACTTTATCTGGAGAACTCAGAACTCTGCCCCAAGCCACTGGGGTTTGGTTAATGTGAACCTGCAGTCCATCTGCCAATCATCCTAGAGTCACCTGAGTACCTTACACCTGGAGCACCAAGTACACTACTCTAATAAAGGAATCCGACAGTTTTATTAAAGAGCCACAGGTTAAATGCAGAGTCGCCATCAATACAAAAGCTAGGAGCCTTGGTCAAATTACATGCTTTTAAGTTCGATGTGTGGACGTGAAGATATTTATGGATATCCCCATACATTTTAATGATTTAGAATGAGAGTTATTAACCTGAGGTTTGAAACCACCTTCAAATGTGTACATTTTTCTAGTGCAAAGGTTCAGCATTTTCATCAGATCCTTAAGGGGTTTATGGCCTCCAAAAAGTTTAAGAACCTCTGTTTTAGAGGAAAGGTAAGATTAAAATCAAGATATTATTATTTTATATATTTCTAAATGCATTAAATAAAAGTAGCAAATAACTTCCATTTCAGCAAACAGCAAGATAAAATATGCTGAATATTGTACATAATCATAACATGCTTAGTAACTATGTTTAAACGCTAACATAGACAATGTTATCCTAGCATTTTACATACTAAGTATTTACCTTAATATACATAAAACAAGTTTATCAGGAAGGCAGAAGTCCCAATACAGATTTTAACCTAGATTGATGGGGGAGGGTATAGCTCAGTGGTAGAGTGTGTGCTTAGCATGCACAAGGTCCTGGGTTCAATCCCCAGTACCTCCACTTAAAAACAAACAAACAAACAAACAAACCTAATTACATTCTCCCTTTCCCCCCAAAAAATCTTTAAAAAATGAAATAAACATTAAAAAAAGCAAACAAAAACACCCTAGAAAACTATCATAGACTTACTTCCACTATTATCTAAGAAAACTTTCAATCAGATAATTTAAAGGCAATACTGAATACAAATAAAATCAGGATTTTACAGTTCCTCAGTTACAGCACTTCATTTTCTTATAATGGATAAGAAAAATAAATTACTGTACATGCCTTATAACAGATTGATTAAAAAAATATACTGTGGAAACTCCTTTCATAGCCAAATTTTGCAGCCAAAAATCAAATTCCGAGCCTGAAATTTTTAAACCAGGACCCATTCAGAGTATTCCAAGAATAGTTCTCAAACTGCTGAGAAGCATCATTTCCATAATTTTATCTTGCAAACGGATTTTAAAAATTAGCAAGTTTGCGAGAGCCATACACAAACTCATCAAGTTATTGTGCTCACTGTTTTTTTTTTAACTTTTAAAATATAATTTATCAATTCATTTGACAAATATTTATTGAAATATTTATTTGAAATATTTATTTATTGACAAATATTTATACGCAGGCACTGATCTAGGTGACAGAGTTACAGCAGTGAAAACACAGGCCAAAAATATATAATAATACATAAATATATGCTTATCATTAACATTCAGATACAGAAGCATACAGAATTAAAAAAATCAAGGTTGTTCTCCTGAAGGTCTGCTCCATCTCAGTTCTTCTTTTGTAATAACTACTGTTAAGTTTAGTGCATTTACCTCCAGACTTTTTGTTCATTTACAAAGACTCCCTTACATAGGATTTTTAAAACAGCCTGACTGAGGTATGACATACAGACTGTATAGATGTCTACACATACTATAAAATTCATTTGTGTAAAGTGTACAATTCAGTAACTTTTAGTACATTTGCAGGCTACAAAGGTTACTTAGACTAAGTAAGTGGATTTTAAAATTATAAATACATACAATATTTATAATTTATTTTAAAATCCACTTACCTAAATTACAGTGATATACAGATATATGTATATGTAACTTTCATTTTTTCAGTTAGTACTAAACTTCGATGTTCTCTCAGTGTCAGCATAGACAGATCTGTGATTACTTTCTACAAAGAGAGGAACGTGTCCTAGCTCTGTCTCCCTTGTTAGAGTCCTTAAAAAAAGGATGCTAAAAGACAGCAGTTAGGTAGGGCTGATTATGGCAACCTTGTGATTTCAACAGACAAAGAGAAATTAGTTCATTTACAAAAAGTCTTAAAAGTCCAAAATGAACTGGGGAAAAAAAGGTCTAGAAAATATTTTAAAACACAAAAAAATGGTAATTTTGAAATAATAACATTGATAGCTAACAGTTATTTAACCTTTACTATGTGCAAGGCATTGTTCTAAAAGCTTAACACACAGTAGCTCTTTTTTTAAAAATAATTTTTATTTATTATTGTTTTTTAAACTTTTTCTTTTAATCGAGGTACTGGGGATTGAACCCAGGATTCTATCACTGAGCTATACCCCACCCCTCAACTCCACACACAGTAACTCTTTAAGTCCTCACAATTTCATGAAATATTTACTGCTATCATACCCATTTTACAGACACAGAAACTGAGGCACAAGAGATCAGGTAATTTGTCCACTAAACTAATAAGCTGCAATGAGGCAGAGTTGGGCTTCACATCCAGGCAGACTGGCTTCAGAGTCCACATTCTTAGCTGATTTGATGGAACGTTGGGGTGAGGGGTGGGGTGGTGCAGGACAGTGAGTGGTTTAGGATAAAAGTGAGATAAAGGAGATAAAGGGTTTAGCATAGGGGCTGGCTCCTACTGAGCACACAATAAAAACAAACAAAAATAAATTTTAAAAAATAAATAAAATAAAATAAAATAAAATAATTATATTCTGTGTTATATCTTTTAGGCAGAATGTTCCTCCACGATTAGAAAAGTAACATTTCTGTTGCCAGCCTAAGGGTTTGTTTAAGTAGCTGTCCTCATTTGGTGCGGCTACCATTCTGCAGGGTGACTGATGCTGCTCGGTTTCTTGGGGACCCTCCCAGGTGTGATACACAGGTGCTACGAAGGTAAAGGAGACCACAGCTGAGCCCAAGGAGCTTGTAGCAGGGAAGACAACAGTGTGCTGTAGAGACTGATGCTGTGGGAGCCGCCAGTGGAGAAATCAGAATGATTCAGAGGCAATAAGGTCAGTTTCCAGGAAGGAAACCTTGAGATACAAGTTGAGAGGTAGTCAGATCTCGAGTAATCTTAAATGGCTCTTAAGAAAATTGGGTTTTATCCTGAAGAAAATGCAGAGCTACTGAGAAGGTGGAATGGAGTAGGGAGGCCTGGAGGGGACACCTGGGAGACTGAATGTGAATGACTCCGCCCAAGCCTGGGACACACGCTCCACCCAAAATATCTGTTGTTGTTGCTAGTTGGTTCCTTATCTTTTGACTCATAAACTTGTCTTCAAGTTTCTCCATTACAATGTGGTCTCAACTGAAAATAAGCTCTTATATCGCAGATTTGTCTTGCATGCTTCTTACTGTGAAGCATCTTTTCAGGGCTAGAGAAGCTCTAGTCACTTGTTTTTAAAACATCAGAGGCCTATGAAACAGCTGGACAAAAAAGGGTTTTCGAGACGCCCAAGGGGGTGATTTAAAAACAAATACTACAACCAGCAACTCTGTCACATCAAAGCCGCAGCTGGGGTGGAAAGAACTTAGTCCAGGGGAAGGTCTAGGTTAGGTTTACAGCAACTTCCTTACAATCAGCGTCACCCTTTCTAATTCACAACAGAGATAAAGGAAGGTGCCCTTCACAAGCATGCTCAGATGGAAGGAATGAATTCTGAATAAAACCAAGGAGGGAGTGGGGAGAGTATAGCTCAGTGGTAGAGCATGTGCTTAGCATGCACGAGGTCCTGGGTTCAGTTCCCAGCACTCTATTTAAATAAATAAACAAACCTAATTACCTCCACCCAATTAAAAAAAATAAAATAAAACCAAGGTGGGAAAATGCCTGAGTAACACTGTCAAAGGCCAGAGTTGGCGGTAAGAGAGGGAAGGAGAGACTCAGACCAATTCTTAAGACAGTTTTTTACATTGGTAAATTAACACATGTTTATTCACATTAAGTGGCGAAAATGAAGTATTATTGTAAATGCACCGTATTTTTCAAATACCATTTTATTTTTCAACTTTTTATTACAGAAAATGGCAAACATGTAAAAACAGAGAGAAGGGTGGATTAAAACCTTGTGCATTCACTGCCCACCTTCAACCATCACCGACACAAGACCCTGTTTTCATCTCCTACTTGCTGGATTATTTTGAAGCCATCATTTCACCTGTAATTCCCTCATCTTATAGTCAAGCCTGCTTTTTTGATCTCACCTTTCTCTTCACTCACTCCCACCCACTCTGGGCAGTGATCTGAGGACAACAGGTTACCGAGAGAAAAAAATATTCTCCATAGAAAATACCAAACTGGCCAGAAGAGAGTGAAAGTCCTCTGAATCAGAGAAAGATGAGGAGGTGGAGCAAAGCTTCACCCCAGGACTGGGAGGTGCAGGAAGACCCCCACCCCCCTCCCAGGTGGGGCAGCTGGGGCTTCTGAGAGGTGAAGAGGGGCCTCAAAACAGGGAAAGGTCACAAACCTAGGAGCCAGCGCAGGGTGTGGAGCGGCTTCTGGGTTAGAACCATTGAAGATCTGCTGACTTTCATTCCGGCTTCTGGACTGAAGGGCACACTCTACTCAAGGTGGAGAGCTTTGGAGGGAGAGGAAGCAGGTGTTCATCGCCCAAGGAGAGGGAAGATGTGTTCCCAGAGCCACCCCCGTGTGCTGCTTGCTAAGGACGCCCAGCACCGTCACCTGACTGACTGAACCAGCCTTTACTGAAACCCTGTCTGTCCCCAAGCCCCACTTTACACCAGTGTGTCATCTCAGCCGCCCCGACTCCTCCTCTGATCTCACAGGAGGACATGCCCTTGCTCCCGGCCAGCATGTCTCCTCTCACCCTTCCCCCTTCTGCCCCTTCCCCTCGGGGCTTTGCTCCAGCGTCATCCTGCCTCGGAACCACAACATGGCCCAGGGCGCTCCATCCATCCACACATACTCCAGCTGCTCACCTCCCTCTCCTGCCGCATCTGCTGCCCTCCTCTCTCGGATGCTCCCCCAGATCTACTTCTTCAAAGCCTCATCTTCAGGAAACTGTCTCACATTTGCTGCCTCCCTGCTGAGTCGGGGCTCTGGCTATACCTGTGTGCACTCACCGTGCAGTGAGAGTCTGCATCATTCTCTCCCCACTGGGCTGAGGCCCTGAGGGATGAGACTGAATCTTATATCTCCTGCATCCCTGGCTCTCAGGGTGCTTACTCAGAAGATGCTCAGAAATGTTTGTGGGAAAACAATGGAGACAGAAAGATGAACAAAACCATCCCTGCTCTCAGGGAAGCTCAGTCTTTACAGAGGCAGTCCTCCAAGAGCGAGGGCATCAGAGTGCTTGCCTACATCCTGGTCTTTGGGGGTTTTGCTCCAGCAGTCGGAACATTCGTGGAAACACTCCACATCCTCTAGCACGACGGCAAGGCCCTTCTGAGCCTCACTGCCTCTCCAACTCAAACTTCTGGCACTTCCTCACCAAGAAGAGTGCCATCTCGCATGACAGCATGAACTTTCCCAAGCCCTCTTTGAGTTCTCTTCCAGTTTTTTCCTTGGCCTGGGATTTCAACTCGTAATCCACTGGCCACCACTTGCTGACCCTTTAAGACTCGGTTTCAGTGTCACCACCTGTGGAAAGTGTGCCCTGGCCCCCAACCCTGGTGTCTTCTCCACTGCACTGGAAGATTCCTGGGAGCAAGGCCTTTTCCTTCATCCATATGTCCCCAGCAATGAGCACAATGTCTGGCACATATACATGCTTCAATACACATTTGATGAATGACTGAACGAGGGAGCACAGGAGCTGATTCCTTTACTTTCTGTCTCTGTAGAAACACAAACTGACCCTTCACACCAATGTCTGTGGTCTGAGGAAGACCAGCACTGCAGTTTGAATTTTTGAGGCCTTAAGAATTAAAATTTCAGGAAACCGCCCCACCTTGCTTTGCTGAGACTAGATTAAGTAAATTTCTAGCACAAGGTGACCGATCTTTCTCCCTCTTCTGAGTATAACTTCTGAGAATCGGTGGCTACTTTGGCAGTGGACATACCTGTGCACCCAGTCATCAATTAACACAAGCCAGAAAACTCAGTGGACTGACTGGTGCGGCACTGAGCCATTGCTCCCATGTCACACTGTACAAAAAATGTAAAACTGAGCCTACATGTGTCCCTTGCTATTCCCAGTCAGGCTCTAACCCATGGAGTTAGTTACAGTAACATTATCCAAAAAATAAAGTTGAATCTAAGAAAGCTATTTTTAAACCACAGTCTCATAGGGCTGAAAATGATCCCACCCCAAAAAAGTAAGCATTTTTTAAAAAACCTCTTGGCCACCTACTTCATCCTTGCACTCAATCAAAACCATGCTCCTAACATGGAAAGATGCTCTATATTGATAATTTTTAGAGAAATGCAAACCAAAACTATAATGAGGTTATCACCTTATACCAGTCAAAATGGCCATCATCAAAAAGTCTACAAATAATAAATGCTGGAGAGAGTGTGGAGAAAAGGGAACTCTCCTACACTGCTGTTAAGAATGTAAATTGGTGAAGCCACTATAGAGAACAGTATTGAGGTTCCTTAAAAAACTAAAAATAGAACTACCATATGATCCAGCAATCCCATTTGTGGGCATGTATCTGGAGAAAACTCTAATCAAAAAAATACATGCACCCAATGTTCACAGCAGCACTATTTACAATCACCAAGACATGGAGCAACCTAAATGTCCACTGACAGATGACTGGATAAAAAAGATGTGGTATATATACACAATGGAATATTACTCAGCCACAAAAAAGAATAAAATTATGCCATTTGCAGCAACATGGATGGACCTGGAGATTATCATACTAAGTGAAATAACTCAGACAGAGAAAGACAAATATATGATATCACTTATATGCGGAATCTAAAAAAAAGATACAAATGAACTTATTTATAAAATATAAACAGACTCACAGACAGAAAACAAATTTACGATACCGAAGGGGAAAGTGAGGGGAAAGATAAATTAGGAGTTTGGGATTAACATATACACACTATTGTATATAAAATAAACAGCAAGGGCATACTGAGTAGCACAGGAACTATATTCAATATCCTGTAATAACCTATAATGAAAAAGAATCAGGAAAACAATAGATTAAATAAACTACTTTGCTGTGCACCTGAAACCAACACAACATTGTAAATCAACTGTACTTCAATTAAAAATAATAAAATTAAAAAACAGTGCTCCTAAATTTAGTGCCCCCAATTTAGCTTTGAATATTTTTCTAAAGGTATCCTGGCTTTCCCCCCGTCTTTCATTTTGACAATCAGGGGCTTTCCTGATCATAACTTGAATTTTTCTCTCAAATTTCTCTAAATTCCCCCTCCTCCTCACTTTTCAATGGTCAGAACATGTGAAAGTATTTTTTGTCCATTAATCTTGCATTAGTTGTGCTTTTAGCAATCAAGCCCAACAACAGCACAGCCATTCTGCTTTGCATTACCTTCCTGCCTCTTGGTTCCTGATCAGACATGCCTTTCACATCTATAGCACACTTATGAATTAATCCAATATTCTTGATCTCTATTCAAAGCTCGGATATCAAGATCTATTCCTATTTAGCTCTTGACCGCTGCCTGGAGGTGTGATGACAGTGAGATAACAGGGATATATTAGTGCAAAATTTTGTTCTTTGAGGAATTTGCTAGGCTGCTGGCTTAGAGAAGATGCTGATACTGTTGTGATGAAGTATCAGGAATAAGATTTTCAGTTTATATAATGCTTCACTGTTTTCTAGGCCCACTCATGTTCATTTGATCCAAGATAGTCCCGTGATACAGATATTATCTTCACTTCTCAGAGAGAAACTGAAGCTCAGAATTGTTAAATGTCTTAACCAGGATCTCTCTGGATCATCTAACTCTCATTTTAACTCTCACCTACAGGCTAAACATTTCCAAATCTATTTCATATCCCAGACCTCTTCCCTGAAAAAGCCGAACTTTCTTGTAAAATTACCTACTTGTCAATTGCACCTGGTTGTCCCCAGGGAGCCCGAGTTCACAGGGTGGAAATCCAGACAATCAGCAGCAGGGGCTCTTCCTCCGCGGTTTCCTGTCGCAGGCGGTGGCTCCATGATCTGCATGGTAGCCCCAGCTGGGAATCTGGAAACCTAGCACCAGTGCATAGATGGGGCACAACACAGACTCTCAAGCAGGATTTGCTGTATGAGTGCTTCAGTGAGTGAGTGGTGGTGGGTCATCCCATCTCCTCCCTTCTCAACCAGATTAATTGGTCATAAAATCCTGCTGTTTGTACATCATAAATCTCTCTCAAATCCTTCCCCCTTTATAATCCTCACCTTGCCTCCCTTGCTGAATTGTGTCAAGGCTAAAATGAGATTAATACACATAAGTGTTTTGCAAAGAATAAACCTCTAGGGGGAAAAAAAAAAAGAAAGGATAAATCCCTCTGGGAATCTGTTACTGAACTTACTAGCCCCCATTTGCCTATTCCTTTCAAGCCATGATTTTTTTCTTTTTTCCCTCCTGACCTGCTGTTTTCTCTGCCATGGCTTCCAGAAGCCCATCACTCAGCTTGTACGTAAATACCGCTGATCTCTACGCACCAGCTTAGCAGCTCAGCTACATATCCTTTTATGTTTCTTGCTTCTGGTTATTTCTTATAGTAAAATATGGGTTCTGAGAAGGCATTAAGCTCCTCATTACGTAGCTTTTATAGCCTCCACAGCACCTCATACAACCTGAGGCATATAGTAAGTGCTTAATAAATGCTTATTGATGGAGAGAGCAGTCCTCCTCTGCGCCCCTCCTCCCCACTATTCTGAGTTTCTCTCAGAATTCTATTCCTTGTTCTTCAAGACTTAATGCTTATGTCAGGAACATATCTTCCTAAGAGATCTGAGAAAAGAAAACAGGCTAGGTTAGCCTATCGGTTGGAATTTTAAGGAGGGTGCTCATTCTACTAAATGTACTAAGTGAACCAGGGTAGGCGCGCCAGACTGACCATTCATCGTGCTGACGTGATTGTGTTTTACCTGTGGACGAGGAAGAACGTTCTGGCTGACCTAGCGGATGGGTGCTGTCTGCTTCCTCAGGTTCCCTTTGCTCTCCCTTCTTTTTTTTTGTTGGGGGGAGATAATTAGATGTATTTGTTTATTTAATGGAGGTACTGGAGATTGGACCCAGGACCTCGTGCATGCTAAGCATGTGCTCTACCACTGAGCTACACCCTCCCCACCATTTACCCTTCTAGTCACGCTTTTTCTCTAAACCAGGTTCACTGTTTGCTCCTGCTTGTTGAGTTACAATCTCTTTTAAATCCCGCTTCCCTGATCTGACTCCCAGGTTCTGACTGGCCTGCTGGGCTACCCCAAGCTCTTCAGGCACCCATTTACAGAGAAGGCGTTCTCTGATTTACTCTTGGTTACATCCATTGTGTACAGCTTGAACCAGGTAAATCATGGGTGACAACTTCCCAGGTCTCAAGGGCAGCCCACAGTTACCGCTGTAGAATAGAGTCAGAGAGGTAAGACTAGGAGGGATACTTAAGAATTAAAAGTCCTGGAAAATCTGGCCAAGGACTGTGCGTGCACCTTGTTCTAGGAATACGAGGGGCCCCTGGAGGTGTGCGTTTGGGGCAGTGGGATGGCTTGATGAAATCCACGTTCAGAGGAAGTTAACCTCGGGCTGAGGATAAACTGCGTTAGAGGAAGGAGAAACCAAAGGCCAAGAGTCCAGGTGAGAAGCTGAGGCAATGGGGTTAGATGGAATCTGCAAAGCCAGGGCTGGGATGGTGACAAAGTACGGAAAAGAAATGCCAGCTGAATAGTCACGTTGAAGAAAAAACAACAAGACTTGATGACTGACGGCTGTGGGGGATGAAAAAGAGGAAAACATGATGTACCACTGTTCTTTAGCTATGATTGTTATTGGCAGTGTTTTCGGTATTTTAATTAACATTGTACTTTGTTTTAGGTGTATGTTTATATGCACTATATATATGTAAAACATTCTGGTCATCCACGGACAATGGCTCTGACACTAGAGAAAACTGGAATCAGCCAACCATCCCCTTCACCACTTCGTGATCCCAGAGCAATTTCCTACCAGTTGGGTTTCCCATAGGAGGGGCCCTGGTCAGCCAGCCAGGCTGCCAAGTGTAGTTCCTCCTGCAGATCAACGCATGGCCTCCAGGTGTGTGCATATGTGTGAGCAATGAGTCTCTGGGAGCTTGGTTAATGTGAGGCCACTGCTGAGAAAATGAGCCCCATCCGCTCCAACAATAATAATGACAACAAAATTAATCAAATTTCTAAAAAAATTTTTTAATTTAATTTAAAAAGGGGAGTGGGTATAGCTCAGTGGTAGAGTGCATGCTTAGCATGCATAAGGTCCTGGGTTCAATCCCCAGTACCTCTGTTAAAAAAAAAAATTCTGAGCCTGAGGAAGAGTGTCAGGACCACAGTGAACAGTGAACTGACCAAGGTAATGTGCTCTGGGAAGGCCTCGCGGTGGACAGTCTGCTCACCTCCTGGGCAGTCCTGCATCACTCTGTACTGACTGCACCACTGGAAAGCCACATTGTTAAATACCACATTATCTTCATCTGGATTCCATGTGCTCTCCAGCTACCCCCATTTATGGCTCTCTAGAAGCTCTACAGAAGATCTCTTTCACCATTCCCTCCTGGTTTTCCTCCTGTCTCCCTAGGAGTCACCCCACAGGTATGTTGCGCACGTGCCCGTTGCAACACTGCAACGTCTGCACATGTGTTTGGATGTCTTTACAAACTTGGATGTGATACACATAATGCAACCTTAGTTTGGCCAATACTGAATTTTCCTTATGCAAGTCAGTGATACCATTATGCAAACAACAAGTTAAATCTGACCCAGGAGTCATTCCAAATCTTTTTCTTGCTCATGTCTTACATCTAATGAGTCACCAAATCTCCTCTATCCATCGTCCCTTCACATCGTCTGCTTGGCCTCCCACCTCAGGCCCTTGATATCACTCTTCTAGGCTGTGATGCTGGTCTTCTAACTGGTACCCTGTTCCACCTCTATCTACTCTTGTTCCTCTCAAAATACATCCTCCACACGAATGCTCAAATTATTTTCCAGGGTTACAACTCTGTTCATGTTATTCTCCTGCTTGAAACAACTCAGTGGATTCCCTGCCCGTGGGATAAACCCAAACTGGCCATCATGTCATGCAAGTCCCTGGCTTCTTTTCCAGCCTCATCTCTTATCTCTCCCAGTCACCCAGGATCCAATCACACAGAGTCACCCGGATACACTAGCATTTTTGTAAACAGGTCACATGGTTTCACTCTTCCTTGCCTTTGCCCATATCTGGAATTTCTCCTTGTCCATCCAACCCTCTTCATGCTCCTGGAGAACTATTTACTCTTGAGACCCAGCTCAGGTGTCACCTCCTCTGAGAAGCCCTTGGTGACCCACTGAAGCAGAGCTGATGACTCCTTGTTTTGTGAAGCCACTGTACTGTTACCGCATATTACATACTCTAGGGAATGCCTTATTTCCCCGACCCTCTCTCATGGTGAAGTCCTGAGGTGGGAACTGTCCCTTACTTTGGTTTCAGCAGCACTGAGCAAAGCGCCTGGCACAGGGGACCAACCTAACAAAGGCTTGTGACCCTGGAGAGCGAGGAGGACAGTGGCTGGGCGCTGCTCCTGGCTCTGCCACCGGCCAGCACTTTCACTGCTCTAGATTTCCGTTTCCTCAACTGTAAAATGGGAAAAATTACAGGATTTTTGTAAAGATCAAATGATATAATTCATGTAAACAGCACAGTGCCCGGGCTTATACCGCAACAAATGTTAGCCGCTGCTATGATCACCCCTCAGGGCCTCGTCCAATTTTTTAAAAAACTCTATGTGACTTTTCTAACCAATTGAATCCACTGATGCCACCCTTTTTCAAACTACTGCAGCACTAGTTTTTTGTAGCGTTCATTTTCATATTTATATTCTGTTCATATTTGTGTATCAACCTCCTGGGCAGTTTTTAAACTTGGGAGAACTGGGATGTGTCTTACGCTTTGTGGGAGGCAGAATTCTAAGCTAACCCCATGTGACCCTCATCCTTGTGGAATCCCCTCCCCTTTGAATGTGGTATTACCCCGTGACTAGGTTACATTAGACACCGAAGCTGACTTTAAGGGAGATTACCTAGTCACATCAAAGCATAAAAAGCAGAAAGTTTTCTCTGGCTAGCGGCAGAAGAGGAAGTCAGAGAGTCCAAGCACAAGAAAGACTGGACGTGTCCTTGCTGGCCTGACAGTGGAGGGGGCGCTGTGGAAAGGACCTGAAAGCAGCCTTTGGGACCAGAGAGCAACACCCTACTGCCAGTCGGCAAGGAAACAGGTTATACAGCCTCAAGGAAATGGATCAGATCCTCCAGACCAGAGCTCACTTAGGTCAACATCTGGATTTCAGCTTCGTGAAACGGTGAACAGAGAACTCAGCTATGCCTAGACAGACTTCAAACCTGCAGAACTAGAACTGGATATGTGGGTGTTGTTTGAAGCCTCTGTGATAATTTTTGTTATGCAGCAATAGAAAATTAATATTTCCTTTTAATGCTTTAGTTATTGAGCAAAACATTATTTAACATTATATTCAATAAATATTCATGGAGAAAACATTAACTGAAATAACAGTAAGGTCAAAATGTCAACGGGACTTCTCTTTTATCAAAAATAAAAAAAGTTTTTAAACAAAGATTTTAATTTGAACAATATCTGCCATGCTCATTTTATTATTTATTAAATTGCTTAAAACACATTCTATTCCAGAAGCAAAGTTTTTGTAAAACATGAAAAGAATTACTTACAGCAGAGGTGCATGTAGACACACATTTCATATACCCAGGAACTACATTTTAGTTTGAGGACAACCAAAAATCAGTTAGTAGGATTATTTTACTAACTAAGGTAATCATCAAAAGAATTTATAGGCAAAATATCTTTGCATAAATTACCATTACAAAGAAGGATTCTATATAACAAATATTTCCATGTCAATGCAGAAGGTCCTTGGAAATAATGCTTTATTAATTTGCTCCCCAAATTTTTTATTAAAAAAATTTGGCAAATGCTGTGTACTACATACCCCCCGTGGAGAGTCACAGTAATGTTACCATATTAAAAACTCAATGAAGTTGTGAAGTGAATCTATCTATTTTTTTTAATACAGCATTCTGCCAGTATAATTAATTCAGAATCTTTGCTTTGAGAAACATCTTGACATCTTGCAGCATCTGGGAAATGCTGACCTAAAGAAAATTTTCACTTTCCCCAGACCAAGTATCAAGTCAAAATATTAGCAGGGGAAAAAAAAGTTTCAAAAATTAAATTGATAAAAGATATTTAGAAGCCAGGAGTGTCTCCCCCCTTTCACCATTGGCTATAGCAACTTTTCACTATTTTTTTTTTGAGACAATAAATTGGAAAAGTGATTTTTAACAACTATATTAACAAAATACCTATACAGTAAAATGAATGTCCTAAGGAGATTTCTAGAATAGTTTTAGTGATTGCCTATATCAATTTGTGCATTACTGAGGTGAATACACTTCAAAATTACTTGGATCAAGGTGTTTTCTGCCATCAAATACCTTTCAATTTAATGCAGACAACACTTCAATCTGACAGACTTCTTAAGGAAAGGCATTTTTAGGTGATGTCCACTGCTGAGGAGGAGACAGAGCAGGATCAGATTCTGGGCTAGGATTCTTGTGCTGTTAAATACTAGAAATGCTAAAAGAGATTCCATGTATAAAATATGAAAATAAATAGTTTAAAATTGAATTTGAAACAGAGCTATGATGTGCTTCCAAAAAGGAGGAATAATCTTAGGATTCTAGCCAAATTTTTGCTTTCGTTCAGTGGTTCTCAAACTTCCACAGCTTTCAGGAACTACTGGAAGGCTTTGTCAATCACAGATGGCAGGGCCGCATCCCCACAGTCCCTGGTCCAGAGGTTTGGGGTGGGGCCCAGGAATCTGCATTTCTAACAAGTTACCAAGTGATGCTGATGCTGCCGGTCCAGGAAGCTTATTTTGAGAACCACGGAGAACCCACTTCTTGTACCAACTCCCTTGAGATTCTCACTCAACAGGTCTGGGAAAAGCTTCATATGTGGCTTCAGTGTGTGTCCATCTCAGAGATCCTTTTTAGCTCTGAAGTTCTGTGTTTTGGGATTCTGGTACAGAATATCCTTGTTCTGGCTCTGCATCTCAAATCCTTTGTAGTTCTCTCCACAGGTATTTCAGCACACAAAAGCAAAACCAGAACGCTTGGAGAATAAACTGGGAGACAGAAGCTTAATTAGTTTTACAGCTAATCAGCAGAATTTACCGGAGGAGGAGGTTGGAACATGCAACTATGGATTCTCACTCGTCTTTGCTCCGACCTCCTTCCAGTAACCTAGAAAATGCAGAGCTGACTGAGCTGACCATTAGGGTAATTAGAGAATGCCCAGAAGTCTGCAACTACTGTATAACTTCTACATCCATCTTCCTTTTCCTATTTCCCTTTGCATTTGTTTAATTGGCTGTGATTTTAAGACTCAATTTAGAATCAGCCATAAAGCCGTTCTGGTAGAGCAGTCAAGAGTCAGATGGATTCAGGTCCTGGCTCTGTCATGTAGTTGCTGAAGGACTCTGAGAGAGGTATTTCATATTTCCTGACCTCAGTTTCTTTTTCTATAAAATAGGAAATACTTCATCTCATTGTTGTTAGGTGTCAATGAGAAAATGCAGGAAAAGCACATAGCCAGTGCCTGGCACAGAGTAAGGGGGCAATAAATAGCACACGATTCATTTTACCAACAAAAATTCTATGAAAGTCTTAGAGCAAGTGTCAATTTCAATCTTGAGAAGCAAGAATTATATTAAGTATTTTTTTCCTTCCTTTTTTTTTTTAATGAATGATCAGGTAGGCAGGGCTGGGCCTGGCCCCACAGGCCTGGACTCACTATGATATTTTTCAATGAAACAACCAAAGATATCACTTTCAATGCAGAAGTTCTGCCACCCTTAAGAACTACCTTTAGTAAGGACCAAATATTATCAGGTATAAGACCTCTGACTCTAAAATGCAGCTTTATATGCTGTAGAACTTAGAAAGAAAAAGGGCCAACAAACTATGAGATGATGCTTTCTTATCACTTCCAATTTTCATTTTATACTTTATGAAGCTGCTCTTTCAGACTTAGATTTTTTAAATATCTACCATTCTTTTGCATACATAAAAGGCAAAATATAGGCAAGACAAGCTGATTTAAAATATTCCTAAGTTGTCTTCACATTCAGAGTCCCAGCCTTCTGAATACTTGCTTGACTCAGAGTCCTGTCACTGCTTATTCACTCAGTGTCATCCTTTGTACCATCAAGGGTGCTGACGGTGCAGCATTTCTTAAGAGAATCCAAAAGTATTGAAAGCTCTTGGAGCTGGACTCTTTGCTTGACTATTTTTGATTCCTGCTTCAAGAATACCGCCAAGCACATGATGATTTATCAGTTCCCCTACTCCCTTTCCCATAAACATTTGGTTCCTAAGGATTAAAAGAGTGCCCCTCTCTTCCTTCTGGGATTTTACTGCAAGTAACTGACACCCATTTTCCAAATCTGAACACTGGTGTTTTTGGTGTTCATGGAAGTGCAGACAATGACAGCTGGGGCCTGGTCAGCAGACTGTGAGAATCTTCATTTAGAAGAAGCATCTTGATTTCATAGATGATGGTAATAAGTTAATCAAACCCTGAACTGCACCTTAGCAGAGGTCAGCTCTGTCGGTCATTTGCAGAAAAAACAGTAGCGCTATTATTAATAGCGTTCACATTGCACCTATTTTTCCCTCCGTAACAGCCTGATTGAGATAAAATTCACATGCCATACAATTTACTTATTTAAAGTGCAAAACTTCATGGTTTCTAGTATATTCACAGAGTATAACAATAAATCAATTTTAGAACAATTTCATCACCCCAAGAAGAAACACTGGACTCATTAGCAGCCAATACCCCTTACTTCCCCAACTCCCAGCCCTCCTAACAATTAATCTACTTTTCAACTCTACAGATTTGCCTATTCTGGATATTTCAAATAAATGGAATCACAATGTGTGACCTTTTGGGGCTAGTTTTCTTCACTTAGCATATGTTTTCAAGGCTCATCCACATTATAGCATGAATCATTACTTCACTCCCTTTTATTCTTGAATAATATTTAATTGTATGGATAGACCATATTCTATTTATCCACACATCAGGTGATGGACACTTGACTTTTTCCTGCTTTTCTTGGCTATTATGAATAATGCTGTTACGAACATTCAGGTACAAGTTTGTTTTACAATTTTAATTCTCTTTTTTTTTAAGAAGTGAAGCAACAGAGTGCAGTATTTTATTTTTTATTTATCTTTTTGGGGGGGAGATAATTAGGTTTATTTTTTTATTTATTTTTAGAGGAGGTACTGGGAATTGAACCCAGGACCTCGTGCATGTTAAGCATGTGCTTTATTTAGCACTTGAGCTACACCCTCCCACTCCGTGTACAGGTTTTTGTGTAGATGTCGTCGATTTTCATTTCTCCTGGGTACATACCTGGGAGTGGAACTGCTGGGTCATATGTTAACTCTATGTTTAACCGTTTGAGGCACTGCCAGACTGTTTTCCAAAGCAGGTGCACCATTTTACAATCCTACCAGCAATACACCAGGCTCCCGATTTCTCCACATCCTTGCCAACATTTGTGATTATCTGTCTTTGATTACAGCCATCCCCGTGGGTGTGTAATGAGACCTTCACTATGTGGCATTGCACTTATTTTTAAAGTACTTTCACTTTCACGTCCGATCCTCACCTCTGTCAACATTCTGTATCCACAATCAAGGAAGCAAACACTGAATCACTGACTTGCTCAAGATAGCTCCTTTAGTGACAGCATGTGAACTAACCTGCTTCTGGACTCTCATTGCTTTCCTACCACACCAGGCTATTCTAACCGCAGGAGAGAGTAAGGTCGGCTGCAGAGTGAGGTCAAGAGTGATGAGAGAGTGTGGGTAAGACGGGGAGGGTAGGAGGAGGTTGATGCTGCTGCTTCACGTTTGGTGATGTGCTGTTGCTCCTGGTTTCCACAAGACAGCAATACCTAGTGAACCGTGTTGAGCAATAGCTCAGTAAGATGAGGCTGCTTTTGGGAAAAGGCCCGGTTATAGCTTGGGAAGTATAGAGGCAGAAAAAGCCCAAAAATTCCAACAAAGTCCATATAGCTCTGCCTTCACAGCCTACAGGAAAAGGCTGTGCAATCCAGCTTAGTCTGTTTTTGCCACATCTGCTTTTGGAATTATTACACTAAGAAAGAGTAATATTCCAGGTCTGCCTGCTTCCCAGCAGGTGCAGAAGATACAGGCAGCCTTGGCTGGTAAGGTGAATTCATTATTTTTGGTGTTCATAAACTGAGAGACTGAAAGAATTTTTGCTTACGCTTACATCTTCTATTCATGAACTATCTACTTTATGTGCAAAAAAATCAATATTTTATGAAATAATCTCCTTGGAGGTTAAGTGCTGTAGCACCACCCTTTTCTAGTTTAAAGAAAATCTGCATGTTACTAAGGGGAAAAGGCCTTTAAAGGAAGCGTTCCTACCTCGCTAGCAAAGCCTACTTCCAATCATTGGGCCATGAAACTTCACTGGAGTCACAGAGCGCAACAACAGGTGGACTAGCATGCAGAACGTCTACTGAAGCCAAAAATCTTCTTCAGGATTTTTTTCCCCCAAAGATGTGTTACAGTCTTAGTATGATAACAAAATGAGGTTACTGGTAGGGCCCACTCTCTGAATTTGCTGGTGCGCTGAAAAGGACTGGTGTCCTTTGCACATCTGAGGCCTGCGGGGCTTACCCTGATAGCGCTGCCAGCAGCTGTTACGTGTAGCGCCTGGCGCTGTTTGGGTGGCTGTTTTTTTTAATTGGAAGGCAGCAGATAACAACACGAAGTAACCTGTGTCTAACAACTTTTAATGATTGTATTTTGCTTCCAAACCCTTGTCTACACTTCATATAGTTGTACTCAACATGCATATACTATTCTGTATACTCTTTATTAGTCTGACACAATATTGTAAAACTTCCTACTTTATATTGTTTTCATAAGAATGTTCGCGTCTGTGTAACATTCTGTCATGAAGTGCTAAACCTTTTCCTGCTGTTGGACACGAAGCTGGCTTCCAGGCTATATATCCTTAAGGATATGCATAAGGTTTTTTGCTCCCCTTTTGTTATTTCATTAGGACTCATTCTTACGGAGGAAAGTGTACAGTTACTGAATCCTATACACCACAGACGTG
This sequence comes from Camelus dromedarius, assembly GCF_036321535.1. Lineage (NCBI taxonomy): Eukaryota > Metazoa > Chordata > Mammalia > Artiodactyla > Camelidae > Camelus > Camelus dromedarius. The sequence goes on along the minus strand of NC_087448.1, from coordinate 65,039,395 downwards.
ATGGGAATTAGTCATTATTTTTGTAACTCTATGAGACAGTATTTTTAAAATTCCCATTTTGCAGGTAAGAAATGAAAGTCGAGAGAGGTTAGATGAGAGGATGGTGACACTGGCTCCACCTGTGGGCATGTAACTTGTGTGTCTCAGAATTCTCATCTATAAAATTGATAGATAATAGGAGTTACCACTCACAGGGCTATGGGGAGGTAACAGCTATAAGCAGCTGGTGTGCCTGGCACACGGTAACACCTCAAAACGCAGGAACAGCAAGAACCACTAGAACAGTCCTGGCTCCACTGTCACTACGAAGTCACGTGTCCCAAGACAAATAACCAGAAAGGGGGCTGGCCTACCTGACACCAAAGCTCTTGCGTTTCCCCACTCTACCACACTGCCTTCCTGTGGGAGGGCCAGGTCAAAGAAGAGCTTTCTTCTTTTGCCATCTTCTACAAGTGTTCTAACAATTTAGAAACACCTGGCACTGTTTTGTCTCAGCTTCTCAGATCACAATCAGCCTGAAGTCTTTGCTCCCACGAGCCACTCATTTCTTATCTGTGTTTTCAACACCTCCTGCTGATGGTCCTTTTCTTTGCCTCCCACAGCCATGCAAGGTCCTTGGCCGGGCAGGTCACCAAGGGGGCCTGAGAGCTCACATTTTTACCAAGCAGCCTGAGCAGCCAGAGCTGGAGACTCAAGAACCCCCATCAGAGCAGGGTCCACGGCGGCCGTGGACTAGGTGCGGTGCTCCCCTCTCCCAGAGGAGGTCGGGGAGAAAGCAGGAAGGAGCAGTTATCTCAGAAAGGCAATAGCACCCTGACTTAGGTCCCTGGCTCCTAAGCTTCAGCTCTGAGAGAAACTCCAGAAACAGGAGGCACTGGTCAGTGGCAGGAGCATGGGCAAAGCCCTCGGCCTCCTCTGACCGTGCCCTTCTGCTTACCCGGGGAGGAGTGGCTTCCCCTTCCCGCTAGGGGATGCTGGGACTAGGGGCAGTGGAACTGGGTGAGTAAAGCCTGAAGACTGGGTGGGAGCTCCGACCGCTGAGCCTGTGCTCACCTTCCTCAGGGGTCTGCTAGTTGGCAATGACTCAGGCGGGGATTTGCTTCTGTGGGTGAAATATGATTGTCTGTCTTCTAGCTCCTCCTCCCCCATGGACTGTCCCTTCCTGAGGGCTGGCATCACCACGTAGCATCCAGGGCTCCCTTAAATACTGATGGAATAGAAGGCTCCGATGCATTGTGACGTAAGAAGAGGACTGGGATCCTGTGCCAGGCACTGTGCTGTTCTTACCTGTTCACATCAAGACTGCAAGGTAGTAGCATTCCCACTCACCTATAAGTGAGTCAAGACTTAAAAGTAACTTTCCCGAGGTCACAATAGCCAAATACTTGGGGAAGCCAGGGTTCAAAGTCAAATATGTCAGATGATGAAAAACTTGTGTTCTTTCCCCTTATGTTGGAATGCCTTCTGCAGCCCCCAGATCTACACCCTCCCCCTGCCCAACCTCACACATCAAAAATTTTAAAAAGCAAACCAGGTGTTAATTATTTTTAAATTTTATTTAATGTTGAGAAGAACTGTTTACAGAAACTGTCAGTGGATTTATGTAGTCTGGTAAAACTAAATTGAAAAGGCAGACACTTTTATAGCATCTCATCCTCATGTGGTCTTAACAGCCTGATCCCAAGCAGGGAACTCCGTGTACTGCAGCCCCAGCAACCAGGCAACTCGTTTCCTAGACCGTTTTCTGCATAAAACTTTTGACTCAGGGCTCCTGTCACCAGCCAAATGTGAACATGAAATGTCCTCCCTCAGGTGGGAGGAGTGAGGTAGATGATCTTGAACCACTTACCCTTTTTCATGACAAGCCACAAACTAATTAGGAAAGTCAGAGGGCTGGGGTAAAGGAAATTTGCACCATTTAGAAGGGATCACTTAAGTCCAGAGCCCTTCCCTTTTTAGGAATCTAAAGAAGATAACTACTGTGAGGGGAAGGGAGGGTAAGATCATGTTTACACACAAAAGTACTAACATCTTACCTTCCCTTGCTGATTACTGAGCTTATTTAGGCTGATTAGGTAACACTGGTTGCCACAGGTTGACCAGAAGCCCTATGAGCAGTCCTATACATATTTCCTTGATTGAAAAAGAAAAGAAATACTGAACTACATGTGAATGCGGAGTGCCTAGAAGACATGAGATTTCAAGAGGTGAAGTCCGTAGGGGAATAGGTATAAAAAACGATGAGAACCATGGGGCCGACCTAGGAAGCTGCCAAAAGAATCAGGGAAACTTCCTCAATTGAAAACTGCGTGAGGTCGAACTGTTTTTGGAGGCCTTGAGTGTCAGAAAGAATCGTGTTCTTTCACAAATAGGAATCTCTGGATTGTGAGATGGAGAAACCAGCAAGGGTGTCCTAAGTGGCGAGCGAGAGAGTGATGTCTGTTTGTGGCCTCACCCGGGGCCCTGTTACAACACGCCTTGGAGGCCCGTCCCTCTATCTGCCCCAACTTAGTGACATTTCCTGCTCAGGGAGGCCTCCACTGCTGTCAAGGCTACTGGTTCTGAAAGGGGGATATAACGTGTGTTGGAACAAACTTTATAGTTCATTGGGTACATCAATGACAACTAAGGACGTAAAAGTGGCTGAGTTATTACCAAAAAACTGGTTGCAAAAATATCTGGACACTTTTTGCACTGAAGGTCCTGCATACATTTTCCCACACTTAAAAAGTTTCTTGACAGAGGTCTGAAAAGTGACCATTTCAAGCAGTGATTCTGAAACAGAGTTTCAAGAAATCCCTTAGGCATATGAGGCACCATCAGGCGATGGACGCAGACCTGATGAGCTGGCACTGGCTCCTCCCTATGCTGAATCAATATCATGCCAGATTTCTGTACGTTGAGAATGACGGACAAGATTTCCACAGTTTAGAGAAAAGCTGGACGGGAGTGGATGACCTATTTCAGCCAAGAGAGGGGCTCAGGAATGCTGAATCAAGCAGCCACACCGTGACTGATGTCTACACATGCAAATATGCCACTACCCAGCGTGTCCCTCACCCCTGCCACGGATGTCCAAAACGAAACCATAAACACTCTAAACTGCACTGTCTTCTCTGTCTCCTCTTCCTCAATGCTCTATGTCAGACCACGTCTCTAAGCACACTAATATGCATCTATCACCATTCAACCAGGACTGCAAACTCTAGGCTAGCCTTCCTGTTGGATTTTGTGCAGAACGTGCACAAGATTTCCAAACAGGTGGTGGCAACAAAGACACGTTCATCTTCACTCAGTGAAAGAAATTCAAATTAAACAATGAGGCCTATTATTCACATATCAGATTTACAAAGTTTTAAGATAATAACAACAATAATAATAATAGTTTCAACACAGGCGAAGGTATGTGAGGGGGAAAGAAATTCATACACTCACTGCTGGTTAGAGTGTAAATTTGTGCACCATGATAATAATTATCCATGTAGATACCTTTTGACCAATACTAACTCCACTTGTACGAATTTATCCTACAGATCCCCTCACCAAAGTGGGAAAAGAAATGTGTAAACATATTTTTAAAGCACTGCTGGCAGTAACAAAAATTATACCAATAGGGGGATGGTGAAATAAATTATGATATCCCTGTGAGGTGGAATCTTACGCAGCTCTTAGAAAGGATCTAAACCTATGATATGGAAAGACGTTTACTGGTATATATGATATGGTCTTATTTGTATAACAAAAATAAACACATCTGCATATGCATAAAAAATTTGAAGACCATACACTGAACCAGCTCCATCTCTGGAGAGTGGGACTTAAGGGCGAGGGTGAGAATGAGGACTTCAAGTTTTTATTGTACAAACTTCAGTATTTTTGGAATATTTAAGAGGGGCTTAAACTGCTATTACAACTTTAGAAATTAAAATGAATGATGGCGTATCCTGTGAGGGGTATCCTGAGCCCACTGATTAAAGCTAATAATCAGGAGAAGGGGAGAACAGGACTCAGCCATAATAACAAGTCTATCAGGAAAGGAAAAAAGGTGCACTTCCACACAGAAACCCTAGGCACAGTGGTTGTTCCACTGCTACAGGAAGATTCGATTTGAAGATGCAGAACACCCATGTTAAAAGTGAATTCTCATAACAACCACTAACTACCAAGAGGGTTCAGCTACATGCCTAGAATTACTATGCTAGGTAACACATACATGTGCACATATGTATATTCAGCTAGATTTTTTTCAAAGATAAAATTCACACATGCTTATTGTAAAAATAGGAAAATTTACAAAATAGAAATTTAAAGTCCCTTGTAATTCTGGCTTCCAGAGATAACTACTATAGCCATCCGTATGTGACTATAGCATTTCTTTATGTGTGTCCAAAAAACTATATATTATTAAAAATAGGATCATGGTTTTACAACTTTTTCCCCCCCAAATAACAGTACTGCCAATATCTTTCCATATCAGTGGATCTAGGTCAATCTCATTCTTTTTAATAGCTGCATAGTATTCCATTCTATTGATATATCACAATTTTAAAAATCAGTCACCTAGACATTTAAGTGTTTATAAATTTTTAGTATTGTAAGTAAGACTGCAATCAACCATCCATGCACATGAATCTTTGCACATATGAGTATTTACATAAATACACTCCTAGAAGTAGAATATAGAATAGGAGGGGATATATATTCTTTTAAATCTTCATTATAACCTATGAGATGGGTATAATTACCCCCCCAATCTCTACAGAAAAGGTAACTGAGGCTCAGAATGGCTTTACACCTCTGTTAGTAAGTGTCTGAATTAGCTTCAAACGCAGGTCCAGCCGAGTCCAAAACATATACTCTTTCTACTATGTTACATGGACTCACGCTCAGGAGAAGAGACTGAAGGAGTCAACAGAAATGGGGAGTAAAGCTGAACAAAGGGTCCTGGAGCCAATGCACATTGGGATATTCTGTGCTGGGAGGACATGGGATGGGAGGAGCTGGGGTTGGAGCACGGGGGAAGCCTGGAAACTTCACAGGACTGGGGTGTGCTCTGGGGTGGCTCAACGTTAGGGCTTCCTAGTATTTGGGGTGGGGGTGGTAATTAGGTTTATTTATTTATTTACAGTTTCTTAGTGGAGGTACTGGGAATTGCACCCAGGACTTGGTGCATGCCAAGCACAGGCTCTACCACTGAGCTATCCCCTCCCCTGCTTCCTAGTATTTTAAATCCAAACAGAATCACAGGGTTTCTTCTCTAGTGTTTTTCAAACTTTTTGATTACATAATTTTCAGTAAGAAAAATATTTCACTTTGTGACCCGGCATGCACACACACATAAATGCAACTGAAACAGAAGTGTCGTGACACAAAACTTACGTTTGTTATATGCAAAGCGTTGTAAAATTTTCTCTTTCATAAAAAAATGCTGGTCAAAACCCCCAGTATGAAAACTCTGCACTGTATCCTGGATGAGACTGTCTTTATTTCCCCTGGTTAGTGAGCATGTGAAAAAGATTACAGTCCATCCAAATCCTCACTTTGGTATGAAAAGTTCCTTCATGAGCTGGCCCCCTTTTACCTACTCAGTCTCAGCCACCCCACAAGTCTCCAGTCAAACCACACCCTTCGGCCTAGGTCAGGTTCAGTCTTGCCTCTCCTTTTATCCTTACAAGGCTCTCCCCTTTAGGGGAAAGCTCTGTCTTCTCTAACCTCTAGGTTATCAATTCAAAGAGGAACAACACTCCTTTGAAGTCCAGCTGGAGTACAACCCGCCCTGGACATTCTGTCTCATTCTCTTTTCTCTCTCTTAGAGCTTAATACCCGAGCCTCCATGTTGTGACACAGGTCTTGTCTCGCACTGTCTCATGTGTGCGGCCACACGTCTTCATAGAGATCGTAAATGTTCTGGTGGCCGCCGTGTCTGATTGACAGATTAATGTGACTGATGTGCTTCATTCTGTCTACGAAGGAAATAGGGTAATTGACAGTAAGAACTTATCACAGCATATAATAAAACAGAAATATGAATTAAGAATCTGGACCAGGAAAAACTTAAATAAGAGAAAAAGTTCAAGGCCAAGGCAAGAAAAAGAACATGACCTTTCAGACCATGAAGGTCCACATCAGTGTTACAGTTGAACCCTGAATTTAGCCCAAAGGCTTCCTGACCATCAAAGGCAAAAGGGGATTAAAGACAAACATGTAGACCAATGGAACAGAACAGAGTCCAGAAATAAACCCTTTAGTAAATGGTCAAATGATCTTGAACAAGAGGGCCAAGACTACTTAATGGGGAAGGAACAGTCTCTTCATCAAATGGTGCTGGGAAAACAAAATTCACAGGCAAAACAATGAAACTGGACCCTTACCTTACGCCATATAAAAAATTTAACTCAAAATGGATTAAAGACCTAAAACTATAAAACTCCTAGGAAAAAAGCATAGGGGAAAGCGTCATAACACTGGATTTCTTGGAAATGCCAAATAAAAGCACAGGCAACAAAAGCAAAAATAGACAAATGGGACTATTTCAAACTAATAAACTTCTGTGCATCAAAGGACACAACCAACTGAGTGAAAAGGCGATCATTTGCAAATCATACATGAATTTGCAAATCATAAATCTGATAAAGGGTTAATATTCAGAATATATAAGGAACTTCTACAACTCAAAACAATAACGAAGATCAAATAACCTAATTTAAAAATGGGCAAAAGACTTAAACAGGCATTTCCCCAAAGATGATACAAATGGCCAACAAGCATATGAAGAGACACTCAGATCCTCAACACTACTAATCATCAGAGAAATGTAAATCAAACCACAATGAGATGATCACCTCACGTCTATCAAGATGACTACTATCCAAAACCCCCCCAAAACCAAAAACCAAAAAAAGCAACCAAAAAACAGAAAACAAGTGTTGATGAAGATGCAGAGAAACTGGAACCCTTATGCACTGTTGGTAAAAATGTAAAATGGTTTATCACCATGGAAGACATATGACTCAGCAATCCCACTTCTGGGTATACATCCACAAGAACTGAAAGCAGGGTCTCAAAGAAATATTTTCACATCCATGTTCACAACAGAATTGTTTACAACAGCCAAAAAGTGAAAGCAACCCAAATGTCCATAAACAAAATGGGACACATCTATACAATGGAACATTATTCAGCCTTAAAAAGGAAGGAAATTCTGGCACCTGCTGCAGCATGGATGAACCTTAAGGACGTGATGCTCAGTGAAATAAGTCAGTCACAAAAAGACAAATATTGTACAATTCCTCTTATCTAAAATATAATAAGGTATCTAAAATAGTCAAAATCATAGAAACAGAAAGTAGAATGGTGGTTGCCAGGGCCTGGGGGAGATGGGCAGTTGCTGTTTACACAGAGATTACAAAGTTTCAGTTCTGCAAGATGAGAAGTTCTGAAGATCCACTGCAGAGTAACGTGAGTCTGCTTAGCACTACTTAAATTGTACACTTAAAAATGGTTAAGATGGGAAATTCTGTTACGTGTAATTTATCACAATTGAAAAAAAAAAGGTAAAAGATGACACACGGTCAGTTATGTAATTTTCTTATCGGATAGAATTATACACTTTCTCAGGGGTGTAAGGTTTTCCCTAATACTAAATTCTCAAAGAAGCATAAGCACTGAGCTGGTCCCTTCCCATCTGCTCTAAGGCTATGACCACTCACACAAAAACAGCCGCAGTTACCTGCTTAGCTGAGGAATCTGCTCTCATTTCTGCCTCCAACCCTTGTGAAACCTTTTTACTCTTCTGTGAGCTTCCTCATCTGTCCCCTTGGCTTCGTGGTGTCTTCACCTTTTCCTTGGCCCTAGGACCAGTGAGAGTCACCCCTGCATTCAACCTGGCTTCTCTGTCCATGTACCTTTGGGCAAGGCGCCCAAGTCTGGGGCCCTACTTGCAAGGGGGTGGGGTATAGATTTCACAAAAACGATGGAGAAAACAATGTTCTAAACCACTTTCCTACAGCAATTATATATATAATTTATTTCTTATAAGGCCCCTTAATAAAAGCCAAGTGCATAACATCAAGATGAAAATCAGCAGTGAGGATAAGTCGTTAGTGCACCAAAGTAATACGCAAAGCTTTGTATTTTAAAGTCCCTCTTCTCTCAAGAAAACACCTCCTTTAAGCTCTCAGATAATCTCCCCTGCTGCGCCACTGCTGTACATTTTACCAGGTTCTTGCATTGCAGCTCTGTTTGCATCATTTTATTTTCCCTGTTAGACTGTGAACTCTATGAAGGCAGGAAATATATCTTATTCATCTCTGTACTTACAGTATTAAGCAAAGTAAAGGGTATGTTTAGTATTGGCTGTGCTTTTTATATAAAAAGGTGTTAATTTTATTATAGGCTACACCAGTGAGTCATGCTGTACACTCATTAAGCATACACATTAATCAATGTGAAAAATAACAGAAACACCTATAAAATACACTTAAAAAGTACCAGAGGAGATCCTTACACTTAAAAAACTGACACCAGAAAAGGCCACTTAAAATAAATTCACTTGAATCACAGCTAAATTTTGTAATAAATCTTTCAAGGGAAAAAGGTTTAATTGATGAAACCCTAACTTTGTTCTCAGAATGAACAAAGTAAATAAATTACTGACGTTCAGGGGTGTATTTTTTCTGACAAAATGTATGTCAGCACAATATGACACTTTTTACGCCATGTTTTTTGAATTATACAGCTTGATCACTGAAAATGTCTTTTTTCAAAAATATTCAAGGTGGAGAACTGATCAATTTTCCAAAGGCCTCCCAAATATTAAAATATTCACATCATTCTTTTTTTTTGAAGCATCTATCATGTTATCATCCCTATCAATTTTTTTCATGTATAACCATTAATTAGCCTCTCATCGATAATTCTAGCTGTTTTCTAACATCACTTTCATAGGCTCCATGAAAATCTTCTATCTTTTCAAAGATTTGCATTTTCTCTCTTCTATCGATTTGATGTGCACTGTTCAGTGTTTGCAACACTGGAGAGACTGTTCACTGGCTTCCATATGTTAAGAGGACAGAGATGTTTGAATGAGGACTGATTTCACAAGTCAATATTCCATTGTTTGTGAATGTTTCCTTTGGGGACTCTGATAATGACAGCTCGAAGAAAAAGGCTCCCCTGCACCATTTTCCGCATTTGGGCTTTCTCTTTCTCTCCTCTCACGGAATGATCACTAACTTTAGACCCCTCCCTTGACAAGGCTCTGACAGAATTTGATGGAGTTCATCTGAGGCTGTGCTTTGTCAGCACTCAGGGAAGATAAGAGGGATCTTCCATATTTACACAGTTCATTCTGAAGTTTCACAACTGCCAGGATTTGGAAAATAAAGTGCATATCATGAAAATGATAGAGAACTTCTTCTGAAATTCAATACTCTGCAGAATCAAAGGCTTCATTAAGAGGAGGTGTGTGCTGTTACTTTCTCTAAGCCAGAAAGAAGAGAAATGCTAGTAACAAAAGAGGAAGATGAGCGCCTTTTCTTCCATGATTATTTTAACCATTTGGGACTTCGGAAAAAAAATTTCCAGGATTAACTGCTTCAGGATGAAAACTGCAAAGATATTCTCATCTAGGTGCCATATTTACTGTATCTTATCCTCCCACTTGTTAGAATCAATACACATTTTTTCTATCCCCCACCAATGATGACAGTTACGTACTATAGGCCAAAGCTAGCAAACACAAACACAATCTACTCTTGTAATTTTTACAAATAATATAATTAAGAAAACAGAAGCACGTTTTAAATTTGATTTTCTAACATTGTGTTCTGCAGAGCCGGAAAAAAAAAAAAGTGCACTCAAAAGTTTCCTTTCAAAAGGAATGGAAAACTATTTTCTCCAACTAAATAGAAGGTACTACAACAAACAATTCTCAGCGTGTTGCAGGTGGACCAATTATTTTTCTTCTCATAATCAATATTTTAAAAAATTAATTATCAAAGTTATACACATGTGTAGTGTGTACAGAGTACTGACTCCCTATCAAAGGATATCAGGATTCAAACTATGCCCCCAACTTCTTCCTCACAACACACTTTTCTCCTTCAATTTCCTAATATAAAGATTTTTAAAAATTAAGTCAATATGGATTATATTATTAAGTGGCTAGGTAAGTAGCGTTCATATAGTGTACCATCATGACATCTCATTCCTTGCACATCTTTGTTTTCCTACAATTAGTAATTACCTTTCCTGCTTTCATTTGCTTAGGTTTCTATGTGACTCTCACCATTTTCCATTCCACTCTCCAAGAGACATGTAAACCTGCTCTGACCCCTCAGGCTACTCTTGGCAGCAGTGTTCCTTTTGGACCCCTGTCCATGGTCCAGAGTCACTGCTAAGCCTACTGTATGACTGTAGTTTTGGGTTTCTTTTTACCACCATCTTGGAGGTTTCTGTCCCTCTTTTCTGCCTCCTGGATCCTTGGTCTTCCCTGTTCCTTATGTTTATATTTTCTAGAAATCTCCTGTGGAAGGCAGCATGGGTGGCAAATTTTTTGAGACTGTGTTTTACATGAACTTGATTGACATGTTGGAAATAATTTTCCCTCAGAATGTTATAGGCATTTCTCCCTTGTTTTGTGGTTTCCAACATTACCTTAAAGCAGTGGAGTTATTTTCTGTCTTGATCCTTTATCTCCTCACCTTTACCCAGTCACATGCTAAGATTTTAAAATCTCCTCTATTTCTGGCTCTAAATTTCACAATGATGTGTCTGGGAATGGAACTTTTAGAGATGGTAAGCTTTTTATTGAAGAATAATATCCTTGCAGAAGAGAGTATAAATCATAAATACCAACTTGATGAATTTTTACAAAGTGAGCGAACATACTGCATAATTAGCAAGCACCTACATTAAGAAACGGACTAGTACCAAGAGCCTGTTTCCAGCCACTACCTGCCCTTGTGGTAACCAATACATTAATTTCTAACACCATAGATCAGTTTGCCTGTGTGACTTTTTGTATAAAAGAAATCATACAATATGTATATACTCTTTTGCAACTGGTCACTTTTATTCACCATTAAGTTTGTAAGAGTCATCTGTGCCAGCTGCATGTGGTGGTAATCATTCATTCATTCTTGTTCCATTATATGAACATACTAAAATTAGTTTATCCAGCTTTAATGTTGAGGGACTCTTGACTGTTTTCACTTTTTGGCTACTACAGATGGTGTTGTTATAAACATAAACATGGCCTTTGATGAAAAGATGCATGTGCTACTGTTGGCTGGTGTGATAACTCTTTTTCATTTTTTGGCTGGGGACTCAGTGAACCCTTTCCATCTGAATATTTCCATTTTCCCATTTAGAGAAACTTTCTGGAATTACTTCTTTGACAATTTATTCCTCCTCTTTTTTTTTTCAACACTGCTCTAGTTGTTTTCTTAGTTTATCTTCATTTGATTAAAAAATACTGTTGCTCAACATTCTTAGTGAAAGTTTAATAATTCTCTATGGTGGTGAAAAACCTAATGAATCTAATATAAGGCAAAGCTATTTTCCTTTGACTAAGTATTAGTGTCTTTTACCTACAGCCTGAAGCAGAGCAACCCAGTTGAGCCCATTCTATATAAGCCAGACCTTGGTCAACCTTCAGACTTCTGAGGATGAGAATAAATACATGTTGATGGAAACCACTGCATCTGGGGTGATTTGTTACAAGGCATGTTATTGCAATAGCTGTCTAATACCATGGGATTAGGGCCTTTACAAACAGGACTCTAGCGTTTAGAAAAAAAGCCACCTATGTTTAGGAGAAAGTAAAAATTCTCACACTACAGTGGAAAGCCCTCTCTTATCATTTGCTGTATTTCATCTAATGGTGTTTTCCTAACAGAACTTGCCACTGTAATGCCACTGTTTCAGGTTTCTAAATCGTGCCATAAGCACCTGTCATGGGAAACTGTGACATCACCAGCATTTTTTTCTTTCCACCAAGAAGGATATTTTGTTAATGAGCAGTAACTGCTACACACATTACATCAACATGTGTGCTTCTTTTCCAAAAGATAAATTACATGCATTGTAACAAAATTAGAGAATATGTGTTGTTTGCAAAATTCCTATGAAAGAAGGCCTTCTTTGCCCAGAATTATGCTTGCTTGCTGCTCAGTGTTTCTACTGAGTTATGATAAGATGTCACTCAGGGACCAGGAGCTGTTGCCCGAGGGGATGTAAAAGTCGTAACATCTCTCCCAGGGAAGCAGTTGCTCAGAGCTGTGCTATGAACTGTGGGCTGACTCCTCAGGGTCTCTAGGACCAAATGAACCACTGTTCTGGAAGTGCTTACCTTGGACAGCAAAGGCCACTGTGCAGAGAGGTGGAAGCTGTCACTATTAACAGTGTCCCTGATAGTAAATAAAGGGGACAGTGTGAGCTCCCTTTGGTTGCTTTCTCTTTTGGTATCCCAAAATTTTAGTTCTACTGCAATCAGAAGAATTGGAGAACGGTCTGGCCAGACTAGGGCAGTAGCCCTGTATTTGGCAGAGCCTAAAGCAACACTTCCATAATAAATACTAATTTTTAAAGTACACGAGCTTAGATGATTTTACAAGCTAATATTCATATTTACTAGAAAGATTCTAAATGGAATACATGCGTGTATACTACTTAAAAATCACATGTTTTCTTTAAAAAACTAAACCAAAACTCATTACAAAGAAAAGGTTAATGCTAGTGCTGTTAGGGCCACAGGGAGCTGCAGTGCTTGCAGGGAGTCGTGTACCTTCACTTGTCTGTATCTTCACCCACATACGTGAGAACTCTGGAGCTCTGACCTCGTGCTAGGACTGTGTTAAATGCTAGGACACAAGGCTGGGTGGCTTTCATAGGGCTTACGTAAAGTCAAAGGAGGACAGTAGACAATCATAAGCTATTATAACAAGTCTGTAATATGCCTGTGGCTGAATGGGATGAGAGAACATGGTCTCCCTAACAGGGTGGGGGAAAGATGTCAAGGCCAGAAAATCTAAATTGAGTCCTGGGGTCTTTCGTGTTACCTTGACTTAGGGAGTCTTTCTCTGTAACTATCTATTATTCACTTGCCTTCTTCGTTCAGCTCACCACCTACCAAAGGAATTGCTCCCCTCCCTAGGGATCCTCTGATGATGCTCCCAGACCACCTCTTTTTTTTTTTTTTTTTTTTGAGGGGGAAGGAGGTGTTTAGGTTTATTTATTTATTTATGTTTAGAGGAGGTACTGGGGACTGAATCCAGGACCTCGTGCACGCTAAGCATGCACTCTATCACTTGAGCTATACCCTTTCCCCAGGCCACCTCTTCTTTTGCCAGAGTATTTGCAATATCTAGGTGAGCTTGGCTTCAATACCAGATTGATTCTGTCACTGCTACTCAAGCATAAGAATCACTCCCGGGAGGAAATTTTACATTTGGAAACTCATGCTATAGGAAATATAAATATTTCCTACTTTGCAAGTCCTGTAAATACACACTTCATGTTTTAAGTTTACTAAAAAGTAGAAATACTTGTGCTTTTTAAACTGAGACAATAAACTAGCTAGTGGAAGAAAAAAGTAATTCTAGATACATCTGATAGATTTTTAAAAGTGCAGGTACTTGGAGAGGCACTGCCCTGGCACGTGCTCATTTTAGATTGCATGTAAACTAGTCCGACAGGTGTTAGGAGACAGATGTTCACCAAATGCTGGGCCCTCAGGGAGAAAACTAACTAAGTATAGAGCATATTTCCCTTAGTATCAGCAACCAAAGAAAACATTTTACATTTACCATAATCATGATTTCTAAAAACAGTAAGAAAAGAATTTATTGAATACCTACTATATGCCAAACAGTACTAGACACGGTGATAAGCGATAAACCCTTCATGTATCAACTAATCCCTTTAATTTACCAGTCGTGGCTTAAAGAAGTCCTGGAACTAATTTTACCCCTCCACAAGTCTTATTTTTTCCTTTAGGTTTAAAGTCCATCAAACCGAAATAAACCAAGTCAGGTTTCTTATGAACTTACTGAAATTGACTGCCGTGTCCTGGTGATTCTTCTGCCCAATATAGGTTCAAAGCTGTCTTCGCCCCTCTATCTTTGGCATCCTTTTCCTTTAGGCCTACAGAATTTGTCCTCTGAACTACTGTAATACTTTATGATCTAATCTTTCTGCCATAATTTTGCCCCTTTCTAATCCATTCTTGTTGAACTGCTAATATAATCGCTTAGAACACAGAAGATGTGTGGAGTTCTTCAATGTCGCTCTGATGCCTTCGGGATACAGCCCAGACACGCCAGCCCAGCTCACTGGCTTCTCACGCCTCACTTCTGTCATTCCCCTCCCATCAGCTTTCCATGTCCAGTCACACTTAACCCCCTGCAATTTTTAAAAAGCTCCAAGCTTCCTCCTGCCTTGGTGTCTGTCACAATCTCATCCTAGACTGCTCCTTTTCACATCCTCCCAACCCCTACCCACAGCCCCCAACTAACTTTTCCCTCCAATTTTTTTATTTTGGAAAATTTCAAAAAGTTGTAAGTGTAGTACAATAAACACTTATATATCATTCACCTACATTCATCAGTTATTAACATTCTGCCACATTTGTGTTCATTTGCACCGCCACCCCCCCACCCCCACCGCCGGGGCCCATTTCAAGCATGTTTACTTTTGCCAAATCATTTGAGAGTAAGTTGCAGATATTAGGACACTTTACTCTTCAGCTGTTCAGTGTGTATCTCCTAAAAGTAGGATATTCTCTTATATAACAACACAATGATCACACTCAGGAGATTTAACATGATAATCTTAAAATTTAATTGGAATACAGTCAATACTCAAATTTCACCCCAATTCTCCCAATTGGCTAACTATTATTTATCTTTCTAGACTAAGCTCTGGAAAAAGGACATGCCCTTCTAACACACACACAATGCATTAGGTGTCTCTCTTCCTTATTTTTACTACCTTTTGCATACTTCTATTGAAGCACTTCCCACATTGTATCGTACTATTTCCTTTTTTGTAGTTTTGGAAACTCAACCAGACATGTCAATTTCTCTCGCACTTCATAACTACCTGGCATTCATCATTGATCGAAAGGATAAATGAATGAATGAACAGTGACATCCGAAATGCTCATTCCACTCTCATTATAACTGGTCAACGTGTCTCAGAGCCTCTGGGTACCACTCACGTCTTCTCAATTTCACCTCTTATTTCAAAAGCTGCCCCTGGTGCCCAGTCCCGCATAGGCTTCTACCAGCCCTGTGCAGATGCAACCTGACAGCACCTCGCTCTGAGTCTGTGCTGTGAACTCCCAGGGCTACGCTAGTGTGGGGGCAAAGGATTCCGATGGGAAACGGCTGGTCTTCAATCTGGCATGCACAATCTGGAAACAAGCAAGGAAGATCTCTAGGGCCACCCTTGACCACTGAGAGACAGGAGCTCATGGAACAGTGCTTCCCTACTTCTGATCCTAGGGTGGCCAATTCTGAGATGCATCCTGTAAGGTTCCTCAAAAGTCCCCACAGGATCAAGTAGCAGATATTCATAACAGCTGCCAGCTTGAAGAGGATCCATGGAGTGGCTTTCCCTCCTTCCTGGGGCCACTCCCTGTTTCCCACAGTCTGTTCTTTGGGGTCAGAATCTCAAACTAGCTACCAGCATCCAAGTCTTTGGAACACTCTCTGCTTTCAGGAGAGCCCAGACTAACACAGTGTGGCAAGGGTAAAGAACACAGGCAGACCCGAATTTGAATCCAAATTTGGTCATTCATTAGCTATGATCGTTAGCTGGTAATTTAACTTCTCTCAGTCTGACTTTCCTCAATTTATAATGAGGATAATAATACTTTGCAGGATTGTGATAATTACAAATGAAAAATTCCTTCCCTTCCTCATATATACTGTACATGTGTATATATATGTATATAAAATACATAAATTCTTAGAGTTATATTTGAATCTAATAAACCACGTTGAATGTCTGTCCAGCCTAGGAACTATCTTTCTTTTTCCCATTTCTCTCAAAACACACTTATCTCCCCTCCCCACAGTTACTTGGGCGTGGGCTCATGTGTTCACACTCTTACTAGGAAATTTTGTGATCCTCCCCCTTCTAGCCATAGCTAATTGGACTATGAGTATATTCTTTTTCTTAGGAAACTGACCTTGAGATTAAAAAAACAGGCAGTTAACCTCTCATATGTCTTTAGCTATAAAATATAAATCCAGGGTCTGTGGATTGGTCATACTCTGCCACGTGGATGAAGAAACACAAACATCTAGTCTCTAGAAAGAAGCAAACATGAAGTGCTGTACTTCATTGCAGTCCTGCATAAAGAAGAGACAAGGGAGAGAACTGAGAAAGGACTTCCTGGAATCTCGATGTTCCAGCGTCCAGTCCCTTCTTGAGGCCCAGCTGCATTCTTCTACCTACATCTCTTTTTTGGCACTGGCTAATTTTAGCTAATCGCTTTTATTAGCAATCCAAGTTCTGACTAATGCACTGAATACAGTAGTATCTTGAGTAAACAATGTATAGAATTATTTTTAAAAATAATCATCCTAAGTTTAGGAAAAGCCATAGCACATTTCACATTATAATATAATATATTAAATAGAAATTTCAGGAAGAAACTCTCAGTCTGGAAATGAGAAATTTAAGAAAGCTGATACAGCATTGTATCTCATAGGAATATGTTGTCTTATTTCTACCTAAAATTTCCAAAGCTTTGGGACTTCAGAAGTAGTCTTGATTCAAAACCTCTATTCATTACCATAGTCTCCGTAGTCAAACCAGAATGTATTAAGGATTACTATGCTTGAAATATTAATCTGTATGGATCTTACAAAATACTCCAGGTTGCTTATACACGTAGTGAGAAATGAGAATTATTCAGAAAAAAAATTCTACTTTCTGTGTCAGAAAGCTGCAAAGACCTCAGAAAAAGCAGCTTTTGGAAACAGCTGTCACACTTGTCAGAAACCAGGAGACACCAGTAAGTCTTCAAAGAGAGAATTCATTGAAACAATTAATAGAATCTTTAAGACACTGAATATAACTTCATTTACTTGCACAACAAATTAAAAACAAATGATTTCTTATGCTAATTTTTAACATCATAGCTTTTTATGATTTTATGTAAATATTTTTAATGCGTATGGTGGGAAAGAATAGTAATTGTATGTGATTTTATAGGCTTATAAAATTTGCACTGAATTCCACATTTTTCAGGGTTGGCTTTTCCCACGTTTTCATCTTTATTTTTATACAAGCAGTGTTCTAATGGAAAGAAGTCCCTCAATCCTAGCAAAAAAAAAAATCCCTTGGTTGCTGCACATCAGTCCAAATAATCTCTAAGAATTCTGAACATAATCATAGTGATCCTCAACAGCAGTTCTAGGGCTAAAGGAATAAAGTCTGGTCTATGTTATTTCGTGCCGTTATTTATTTTTTATGTGGGTATGCCTCTGGAGGTCAAAGGTCATGCTTTATATCTCTTGTCTGCGCCCAATGCCTCACTTTGTCTATAACTGTGCTCCAATAAATGCTGATCAAAGACTCCTAGACTTACAGACTTACCTTGGAGTTACAAAGGCTTTGGCGGTCACCTAGCCCAATGCTCCACCATCCCATTTTACGAACAGCCAGCCTTTGCAGAAACACTTCCAGGGGAAAGAATGCCTCTGTGCCAAGACAGTTTCATTAAGGATGACAAAGCTAATCCTTGCCTAATTATTTCTTAAGTTGAGTCAAACTTTGCCTCTTTTTAGTCTTTCACCCACTGGTTCTAGTTCTAACCTAGGGGATTATGGAGAATACAGTTACAGAAAGGAACAGGGGACACTGGCGAGAAAGTGAGACAAGAAAAAGTTTTTCCACTGTACTCAGAGATGGACTTGAAACTCAGGTCTATCGGTTTGGTATGTGTTGAAGAGGTGGTTCCTGAGTCTGGATGTCCCTGTGCTTGGCTTGGCTCCCTCCTCGTTCCCCACAACCAGCATGTTTTGTGTATGCCTGAGAAGGATGCATGCTAAAACTGTAATGACATATGCACCTGAATTAGCATCGTACAACTTCCCCAAATTGAGCCCATGCGGAAGTTACGAAGAAAAGGATAATGGAGGGAACAAGGATTTGAGTTGCTCCTTCTTGTCTTTCCCTTGGAGCCTTCACAAATATGAAGCAGAAAGCTTTTCTCATCCATTTTGAACTGTGGCAGTCTGGAAACAACCTCTGCTACCTTGACTGCTTGACTACATTTTTCAATGGGATAAGTGAAAAATGATAAAATATTCCAGCTACTCTGCTATCTGTAATTTGATGAAATTCAGTTTGTGTTCATTTGGCAAAAGTGAACTAGTGCCTATAGCTTGCATCTCATTGTTAGCCAAAATTGTGGAGTTTAAAACCATTTGCTCACCAAGACCTCAGGAGGGAAATACAAAAAAGATAACTGAAGTGAACACGATTCACATAAAAAATAAACTTCTTTTTTTAAAGATGAAAACATGTTCAACCTTGCTAAGCTTTAGAGAAACATAAATTAAAACATCTGGGCTTTCAGCAGTACTTGTTCTCAGTGAAACAGCAAGTCTACCTCTAGCGGCCTATAATCTTCCTTCCTCCAAAGACACTCCGACAGATACAATCAAACCCTTCCAGTGTCGCCACATATACTCCTAATGTTAGTCCTCGGAACTGTTTTAGCTTGGCTGCTGTAACAAACTACCACAGACTGGGTGACTTAGACAACAAACATTTCTTTCTTACAGTTCTGGAGGCTGGAACTCCAAGATCGGGATGCCAGCATGATACATTTCTGGTGAAAACCCTCTTCCTGGTTACAGATGGCCATCTTCCCGGACCCTCGCGAGGCGAAGAGCAGAGAGAAAGCCAGCCCTCTCATGTTTCTTTTTATCAGGGCACTAATCCCATGGATGAGGCCTCCACCTCATGACCTAATTACCTCCCAAAGGCCCTACCACCTAACACTATCATGCGGTTAAGACTTCAACAGATGAATTTTGGGCGGGACACAGACATTTAGTCCACAGCAGAACTGCAGGCGTTTTTTCTGTGTACCCTAGAGCAAGGGTTCTCAAAGTGTTATCTTGGATCAGCTTCATTGGCACTACTTGGGAATTTGTTAGAAATGCAAGTTCTTGGACCCACTTCCTGAATCAGAAACTGGCAGTGGGGCCCAGCAATGGAGTTTAACGAGTCTCCGGGTGATTCGCTGCACTTCCAAGTTTAACGACTACCACTGTAGGCTGAATTATGTCCTTGAGGGCAGGGACCAAAACTTGCTGAAAGCTGAAACCCTGGCACATGGCTCACTGTTGAATAAATAGCCTACCCATTTCCCCGGAAAACTCTGAATCTCTCTCTCTCTCTCTCTCTCTCTCTATATATATATATATATATATTTTTAATTAATAGACTTAATTTTTTTAGAAGTTTCTGGTTCACAACAGAATTGAGCAGAATACACAGTTCACACATAGCCCTCCCCACCCACACATATACACTCCCTTACCCTCAACATTTCCTCATCAGTGTGGCATATTTGGTACAATAGATGAACCAACATGGACACATTATTATCAACCAAAGTCCATAGTGCACATTAGGGTTCACTCTTGATGTACATTCTATGGGTTTTAACAAATGCACAGACATGTAGCCATCACTACAGTATCATACAGAATAATTTCATTGCCCTAAAAATCCCTTGTGCTCCATCTATTCATTCCTTCTTCCCTCCCTCTTCCCAAACCCCTGTAAACCACAATTTTTTATTGTTTCTGTAGCTGTGCCTTTTCAAAAATGTCATTTGGTTGGAATTGTAGTTTGTAGCCTTTTCAGACTGGCTTCTTTCATTTAGTAATATGTCTTCTAAATTTCCTCCATGTCTTTCATGGTTTGATAGTTCATTTCTCTTTCTTTTTTTTTTCTTACTGCATATGTATTTTTTAATTTACATATATGTACTGTTCATTGTTTCTAAGAACATTTAGAGCTTTAACTTTTTAAACTTACATAGTTATCAAAGGAATAAAACCAACCACAAAATAAGAATTAATTCAAAAAGATGCATACACTCTGCTATTAACAGCAACATTATTTATAATTGCCAAGATATGGAAGCATCCTAAGTGAATCTATATTTTTTAAAATTAAAAATACCTTTTGAGTACTTCACTAGAATAGATGAATCTATTTCTTGCATCCCTCGTAGCTGCAAAGTCACTAAATTATTTCATTTCCATTATCCCTTAGATTAGGATGTCTCAACTTTGGCACTATGGGCATTTTGGACAAGATCATTCCTTGTCGTGGGGGTCTGTCTCCTCAACTGCACGAGGTTTAGCAACATCCTTGGCCTCTGCTCACTAGATGCCAGTAGCACCCACCCAATGGTGAGAATCAGAGATGTCCCCACATGTTGCCAAATATACCCAAGCATTGGGGACAAAAATCATTCCCTGTTGAGAAACACTGATTCAGATCATTCCTTTCCAGCAGAGATCAGGCATTTGCCTCACACAAGGGCTGGATGAATGGCCAGGGAAACACAGCATGAGGAAACTGCTTTCTCACTGTGGCAGTGGTCATCTACAAAACAGTGGATTATTTTGCAGGTTAAAGCCCCAATCCCAGTCAGACTCAGGAGTTTCAATACTTCTTTGAGGAGAAAATTCATATAATTTGTCAAATTATGAAATAATGGAGGTCAGGCTCAAACCAACTGTGTATTCTGTCTACACCTCTTCAACAACATGGCACATCCAATAGGAGTGTTCATAGATGTGCTTGTACAGGCTGCCTACTCTGACATGTGAGATCTACATTTAGACAGCTACGCGTGGAACATCCGATTTTTAAGAAAGTGAATGGAATTCAGTTTCACAG
Organism: Camelus dromedarius; assembly: GCF_036321535.1. Taxonomy (NCBI): domain Eukaryota; kingdom Metazoa; phylum Chordata; class Mammalia; order Artiodactyla; family Camelidae; genus Camelus; species Camelus dromedarius. Next base: position 65,018,452 of record NC_087448.1, on the reverse strand, counting down.
AGGAGGGCACCTGGAATGCTCGAGTAAGGCAAAAATGAACCAAAGCAAACCTGCAAAAAAGTATGTAAGCCCAAGACTCTACATAACTACTAGGAAGCTGAGAAGGAGACACTATATAAAATGGCTAAAATATCTCCATTTGGAAACAGCAGATTGTGAAAGGGTGTATGACTGACAGTTAGTAATAATTAAGGGCCTAAGATGTATATGCATTCATTCGTCCAAGCTCATGCTGAAGAAGGAAGGCGGTACTGTCTGATGGATGACTCTCATTTATGCTTCAGACCTCAGGTGCGCTAAGACTGAATCAGGCCCTTAACACTTGCTCTCACAAGGCTTGCCAGAATTCGTACCCATTTAGAGTTGTCTGTGTGATTATTTGACTGTCTCTCTTTCCTCGTGTCCTGGAAACTCCAAGAGGGCAGGGGTTGTATTCTACTCATCACTACAGCTCCAGGGTCTAGCTCCGTAAGTATTTGTGGAGTGAATAAATGAAGAAAGAGGGGGCCCCAAAGAAGCTGCAAAGGAAAAAGCTAGAAAGATGAGAGAAGTACTAGGGAAAAGGAGGATCATGTAAATCAAGGGAGAGAAAAGTTCCATGGAGGGCGATCAGCAGTGCCTAATATCACGAAGGCACAATGAAAGACAAAAGCAATAGACTGTCATTGGTTTCGGCAAACATGAAGCTTGTTGGCAAGTCAGAAGAGCTATTTTATCAGTTTTGGGAAGAGAAGTTAATTGTAGTGGGTTGAAGAATCAAATCAAGCATAAGGAAGTGGGGATAGCCAATTACTGGCTACTCTTCCAAGAAACTTGAATCTGAAGGGAAAGTCGAGCTGGGTCCATGGCTAGAGAGCCATGTGGAATCAAAAGACTGTTTCGTCCCCCAGAAGATAACAGTGTAACACTGGATGAAACTACCTGAGATTAAAGTCAATGTCAACAAAGACGCAGAACACATTTCTGAAAAGCTGGGAAGGGACTGGACTGGGCTTAAAGAGGTGGAAGCACATTTCTTCCCCTCGGACAGAAAATAAGGAAGACTGGAGAGGTTCTCACGGAGGCAAACGATAAAGAGGAAATTCTGGCATGATGCCTCATTCCCCACTCTCCGCACCCCTCTCCTTTTTACTGTAAAGCAGGTGGCAAAGTTGATGCAAGGAGAGAGGGCAGTAGTAATGATACTAAAGGATCTGAAAAGTGATAAAAAGGTGGAGTAACTACTTAGACCAGCAGAGGCTGGAGTTCATAAATCAGAACTGGCTTCAGGGCATAGTTACATATGTGGAGCATGAGACAAGAGAGCAAGGTGCTGGCAGAAATGAAAGATCAGTGAGTTGCGGATAGCTAAAGCTAGTGTGAGGTGGGAGCCTCCAGAGAAGTAGGTTAGGAGCCAGAAAATGACTGGATTTATAATTCACACTGAATTCAAATAACTGAAGTGCTTCATGTAGGAAAGTGAGAGATTTAAGAAGACTGAGAAACACTTGGCAAAAAACAAACAGGAAGAAAACCAAGGCATTCTGGAAGCAGGAGGAGAGTATTTCACAAAGGTGGGAATGGCCAACGACTTCCTTGTCTTGAGCTTGGAACAAGGAGGCAACTCCATCTGGTGGCATTAAATCATGGAGATGGCTGAGACTATTCAGCCTGTGTGTGTCACATAAGAGAAAAAGGACCAGGAGAAGTTCCTAAGGAGCATGAACATTAAGTGTGGCAGTGGTAGGAATACAAGACAGGCTGGAAGGAGACTGGGCAGCTGTCACCAGAGAGGCAGGACAGTGGACTCAGGGAAGCCGAGGGAAGGTGTTTCCAAAAGGAAGAATGAATCCCTAACAGTGAGACTGCTGCCAACCATCAACCAATTGGTGACAAGGAAATCTTTGAGGACCTTGTTGAGAGCAAAGTCAGTGAAGCTGTGGCAAAGAAGACAGATGACACTGGGTAGAGCATTGAGAAGAGAGCAAGAAGTATGTGAGTGGAAACAGAGCACAAACACTCTTCCAAGACATTTATGACATACAGTTAAGAAAGCAACGTGTGGCTGAGGAAGGTTTTTTTTTTATATAAGATAGGAGATATTTAAGCATGTTTAAATGTTGGTGGGATGGAGTTCATAGATCTGAAGAGACCTCCTTCTTGGAGACAGTGGGGTCAGGAGATGGTCAGCACATTTACGGAGGGAAGAACTGCCCCGCAGCTGGCGGGAGGAGGTACTGCTATTGCAAAAGGCAGGGGGCTTGACCTCAATGACAGGGAGCAAATCAAGGAGAAGATTCCTGCTAGGATCTAAATGAGAGGATTCCAAAAGGGTTATGGTTAAGAAGGTTTATAGAAGGCATAAGATCACAAGAGATTAGCTCCAGAAGAGGAAAGGAAGCAGATTAAGTGTTAAAGACTGTGCTGTGTCAGAGTTGGAACTGGGATGTGTGTTCTACACAGTTTGGGGGTATAAATAAGGCGTCAGCCTCCAGAGCACAGTGCTTAAACTTCCATGGAGCAGTGATAGTAGGAAGACGCCTAGCCCTGCATTCTGAGGGCAATTACTCCAGTAAATTTTGCCAGAACAAGGAAGATTTGCTTCAAGGTCAAAATTGAGACCTGCATTTACAAAAGTTCTAGAAATTCTCCTGTTTAACTAGAAGGGGAAAATTCCCACAAATTTAATTTCTGATAGGGTGTTCCTCTATACTGCCTGGCCAATAGTAACAGTATCGTCTGGCTATTAATATTAACAATGAAACTTTTTCACTTGGTACATTATAGTCATGTCTTTCAAAGGTTAGTAGTTATTTTTCTGTAAATCTACATTTAGATTCTAGTCAAAAGTAACCTGTGACCTTCATGTATGGGGTGTCTTTAAAACAAGTGTACATGGGAGAAATGTATTAATCAACTGCAGATAAAGACAACTCACTGCCAACTGAGATATGGTTTAAGGATTTTATGTACCCAGTTCATTTATTAACAACTTGTTTAAACTTTATTAGCTGGTTTTCTATTCTATAATTGCACTCTAATTTACAAGGCAATAAAAATTAAAATAGTAACTGGAAAATCTATCTTGCTTTTCAATAAAGAGTCTTTTTTTTTTTTTTAAATTAACTTCAGGGGCATTGTGCCCAAAACATTTAAGCTGTGGAAATAAATTCAATTTACATTTTTTTAGAATCAATTTTATTGAAGTGATAGATTCTCAAAGGAAATGTAGACAAGCGATCAGGGACAACACATGCTTAAGATACCAACCACTGCCCTGTGCTTGCAAAGATCTGTTTTTCTTCATTTCCAAAGACTGTTGGTAGTAAATTTCAGTACGTTTATGATAAGCTAAGAATAATCATTTCTGTCCTACAGAAAGGTTCTGCTGAGATTTTTCAGTTGTGGTCAGTAGTGGCAATATTCCAGAAGTCATATTTAAAGAATACCCTTAGTATAATCAGCAGTTTTTCAAATATGTACTTTTATCCCTCTAATATTCGTGATAGCCATTTATCAAATTGTCCTGATGGTATAAACAACTGTACTATCTGATGCCTCATGGTGACAGAAACTGGAGGCAGAAATAGAAGTTGAATGCCTAAAGCTGTACTCCTAAGACTCAGCAGAGATCACTCAGCATCAGTAGTTGGAGCGATTCTACAGCCAAATGAGTAAGTAAGCTCTAATGCTTTGGTTAACTGAAGCATGAAGTACCAGGGTCTCCTAACGGAGCAAATTAAAATGAATAGTGACAGCTGTAATAAATGGAGTACACAGCTCTTGCTGGGCACTGTGCTGGCTCCTTTATATAGATTATCTCTCACACTCGTATTATTTACCCCACTTTAGAGATGAGAAAATTGTGGTTCAGGAAGGTCATATAAATTATAAATTGTATAAAAATCACAAAATAAATGACAGTCTGAGACGAATCCAAGTTTGACTGGGTTCATATTAAGCTTCCATTTCTGAATTTATATTAGTTAACAAACTCAACTTTGGCCCTTTAAAATATTATTTGGCCCTGAAATCTACATAGGGAAGCCATCATTTACAAACTACCCACACATCTCCATTTAAATGCCTGCTTCCCCACTGCCCACCTCCACTGTGGGGGGCTTCTAGTGCACTGCTGTGGGAAATGCTGCACTCTTAGAGGTTTTAAATTTGAGGGTTTAAGAAAGGAAGAGATGGAAGAGCAGGCATAGCCTAGGGGAGCAGGTTTCCAGGCATAGGTCTCATGTTTATGGGTAACCTACCAGGGCCCAAAAATCTATGCCCCTGAACTGCCTGAATATTTTCTTTCATTTCATAATACTGCCTGAAATTCTGCCAAATTAGGATTTTATTTGGATGTCATCTCAATTTTTAATGCATATGCAAATCACCTGGGGATCTTACTAAGCTTCAGAATCTGATTCGGGGGTTGAGGAGATGGGCCCAAGAGGCTGCGTTTCAAACACGCTCCCAGGTGATGCTGGTACCACTGGGCCTTTGACCACAGTTCGAGCAGCAAAGATGCAGAAGTTGTCTGATTTGCACTCTCTGGCCGCCCACCACAGCTTCTCATTGGGGAAATCTCCCCTTTGTACATCATAGAGGGAGGGTTGAGTTAAAAATTAGCAAATTAGAAAGAGGACCTCACTCTTCTGTAACCTAACAACTAGGTGTGGCATGTGGCCTGGGTCTGGCCAATCAGAAACCTCTTTCCAGGGCCATGATACTTGAGGCCAAATTGGAAAGATGCAAGAACAATTCAGAAATAATTCCCAGCAAGGGTGGCATTGAGAGTTCAATGTCAGTGGTGCTGGAGGCAGTGTCCTGTTCAGATCGTTCCTTGGCTTGCCTGCCTAGCTCCGCTTGGTCATTTCCTGAAAACTGTGAAGTGTCTGCCAGTTACAAGTGCCCGTACACCGCCTTCAGCCCACGGGAGGGAAGCGGGCAGCTATCTGATACAACACATTCCTACTTTACTCGGGCTGAGCTACAGATTGAGGGGACAAGCTCAAATTCTCAATATTCTGAAGTTCAAAAATCAGCATTTTCATAAACACTGCACTACAAGGGTCAATGGTGTAAAAGGTAAAACACCTTTTCCGTAAAGGTGTTTTAGGGCTTCTGTGGCCTCTGCTGCAACGGCTCACTTCCGCCTCCGCAGGGCATAAGCCGCCATTCACGGTGTTAAACAAATGCGCTATGTTCCAATAAAACTTTATTTGTGGCCCCTGAAATTTCTGAATTTCATGTACTTTTCATGTGTCATGAAATATTATTTTTCTTTTGATTTTTGTCCGACCATTTAAAAGGTAATAACCAAAAAAAAAAAAAAAAAAAAGTAACCATTTCTAGCCTGAAGGCCATACAAAAATAGGGAGGGGGCTGAGTTTGGCCCACAGACACAGTGTGCTGCTCCCAGTTTTGAAGCAGAAATACCTTGATCCGATTTATACTACACATTTTTCTCCTTGAAACCATGCATTTATTTCTTCTTACTAAGAAAACAAGAAGTTACTCTGAAAAATTAAGAGTCTGTACCTCCTAAATCCAGCATTTAGATGATGTCATTTACTTTCTCGATATTTTGATTTACGGAAATCAGTTACAGTAACTTAAAAGGTGAGCAGTGATGGAATATACTTCAGTTGGCTAATTAAACATCTCCTAAATAGGCACACAAGCAGGAATAATGTAGTAATAGACTCTGAGGATATCTTGGTCTAAACAGAGATCTGACGAACTGAGTTGATTTTAAAAATGTGTGCAATGCTAATTTTATGGGCAGCATGCTATGCATATTGGTAGGAAATTTTATCATTAAGAGTTACAAGGCTATACCAGCTTGAGTTTTCTCAAACTAACCACCATTTCAGGCAGAGCCACTAGGATCAAACTCGAAGCCTCGGGTAAAGGGCCCTGGTGTTAACAATATCCTTCGTCCAGTCACCAGTGATACAACTGTGGTGAAAACAATTAGGTGACTTCCTTATTTCTTCTTATTCAGTCTTGGTAGCCAACTTCCAGTGCTCCATTCAGAGCAAAACCCCCAAAATGTGAAGAATACTAATCCCCTCCACTCACTTACTTATGAACCACATTTCCAATTACACACACCTGAGGCACAGTAACTCCCTTCTGAAAGGGGCGGGGTGGGGGGGGGGAAGGGATCGCAGGGGCTAACAGGCACCGACAGCGACGGCTGTCTTCCTCAGCTGGTGCTTCTTCGAACACCCACCACGACGGTCAGGCCCCCAGACACACAGGCTCTTCCAGCACCACTTCTTGTTTTTCACCAAACAGAGCTAACAGGCTTCAGAAACGGGATAGCATGACAGACTGGACAGCGAAAACTGTGCAAACCCCAATGGCAGTTCACCTGCAGCTGAAGATGAAGACTTGTCTGTTGGGCGGAGGTTTAACTGTATCTAGAAAACTGATCTTCTGCTGTCCCGTGAGGGCAGCGAGGCTCTAGTGTCCCCACTCCGCGGGATCTCCAGGAAGCACAGCTTCCCTTTCCCAGTTCACCCTCCAGTTCTCCTCAGCATCTGCTTCTCTCACAGAGTACACAGTGGCGGATGGTGCTTCTCCAAAAAGGTATGTCCCTGTTCCAACCCTGAAACTTGTAAAGTAACCTTATTTGCAAAAATGGTCTTTGCAGATATAATTAAAAATCTCGAATGAGGGCATCCTGGATTTAGAGTGGGTCCTACATCCAATGACAGGTGTCCTTATAAGAGAGAGACAGAGGGAGACTGGAGACAGACACACAGGGAAGGTCATGTGAGAGACAGGCAGAGACTGGAGTGATGCTGCGAGAAGCCAAAGAGTGCTGGCAACCCTGGAAGCCAGCAGAGACGAGAGGGACGGCTTTTCCCTGAGCCTCCAGAAGGAACCAACCCTGCTGATACCTTGATTTTGGACTTCTGACCTACAGAACTGTGAAGAATAAATGTGTTATTTTAAGCCACCAAGTCTGTGGGTAATGTTATGGCAGCATTAGGAAAACTAATTCACAGTATGAAAGATGGTTCATCCTAGGACACAGCCAAGCTTTAAGCAGTGAAAAGAGGTTGATAAAGGTCTGCAGTTCTGTATTTAGCAGAAGAGGCATGTGCCTATGGTTGCAGGGGCGCTGGGATTAGCTCTTTTAAAATAAAGCCTTTTCCACCAACTGTGTTGTATTTCTAATTTCATGTTTAGAGACTACGTCCTTATCCTCTGTTAAAAAGTCAATTTTTCTGAGGGAAGTCACACATTATCTTACAAATTAAATGCATCAGTCTTACTGTAAGTAAGTCTAGTTCCTTTTTCATTTTTAGCGATTTAGTCTGCATTTCTTTAAGCCTGATAGTGTACTAAGCACCTTAAATGCACTACCTTGTTTAGCCACTACAGAATTCTGTGAGGAAGGCACTATTCCTATTTTACAGGTGAGGAAACCGAGAAAACAATGTCATTCAGTGCCTCACTTGTCTGAGACAATACATTAACGGCAGAGCCAGGCTACGAGCTACTCTGAGTCTGATTCCCAAAGCCTCTGTTCTTCACTATAATGCCCTTCCTACCTTGCCTTCAGAGAGTGTGGTTTGATGAATAAAGAGAAAAAAGCACAGGTCACAAGACAGGGAAAGAATATGGAAGGGGAGGAAATAAGATAAATACAAAAAGGAAGTTTTAACACACCAAAACCGAATCTATATACTTTAGAACTTGAATCAGCTCTTGTGTTAATGAGGACAAAGGTCATACATTTCACCTCTGCATGTTTGTCTTTGCTCAAGTGTAGAGAAAGCTTAGATTGTCTCAGCAGAGTCTGCAGCCACCCACAGTTCTCTGACAACCTGCCAAGAAGCTTATAAATGCATGCACTTAATTGGAATTAATATGGATAAAGCAGGTGATTACAAATCCAGTGTATTCCCTGAAGATGGGTGTTTGTGTCCTGTGCCCCCAAATTCGTATGTTGAAGCCCTAATCCCCAACATGGTATTTGAAAGAGGGCCTTGGGAGGTAACTGAGTCATGAGGGTGGAGCCTTCATGAATGGGATTAGTGCCCTTATGAGATAGACACAAGAGAGATGATCTCTTTCTCCTACCATATGAGGATACAAATCAGGAAGGCAATCTACAAACCAGGAGGAAGGCCTTCACCAGAACCTGACCATGCTGCACCCTGATCTCAGACTTCCAGCCGCCAGAACTGTGAGAAATAAATGTTTGTTGTTTAAGCCACCCAGTCTATGGTAATAATTATTATAGCAGCCTGAGCAGACCAAGACAATGGGTCAACAGTATTTTCTTTGTGTGTGAAGGAAAACACTCTCATCTTGGTAACTCACGAGCAGAGAGAGTAGGAGTGAAAAAGAGGTCTGAGGCATTGCACAGAAACAACCCTTCTGCTCAAACAAGTACACTAATAAAGTAAGCAATAAATGATTCAATTCTCATTCTTAAAAAAAAATCACTTGTGACTTTCTAGATGTTAATGAAAATTTTCAAGTGTTGCAAACCTGTTTTAGCGCATAACTGGGTTCTCATTTCACCCTTAGTCTAAGGTAACTTTCTCACTTTGAACTGCAGCCATCTTATTTTATGATCACTTAGTGTTCAGAAGGCAATTTCAGTAAGTGCTTAATTTAATCAATCTGCATCCACATAATGACACATGGGGCTCTACTTACATATCCTTCATGTAACTGGGTCTTTGTAAACCTTGGTCTTTCTACGTGATATACTTCTGATTTGTGTGCAGCTTTCTTGTTCAAGCACTATATTAAAATGCTCAGCTTCCTACACTTGTAGGGACAATGAGAATAAAAGCAGTTTTGGTTACTTCGTATCAAAGGAAGTTCATTCCGATTATTGAGTGTTGTGTTAAATGCCCATCTTTTTGTGCGACTGTGCTAGGTGCTTCACCAAGATGCATCAAATAGGTAAGGCCCATGCTCCATGGAGTAACTATGTATTACACATTTTCTGGAAGAGTTCTGATTTCACACAATTCCCTCTTCTTAAATAAAGGCAATTTTCATTTTCATATCCTTATAAGATTTTTCATATAAATTACTTCTCAAAAAACAGTATCACAAGTCTTTCAAAATAGTCTTGTCCAAAAGTCAACCTCATGAATGTGTGTATTCTTATAAATTATATTTTCATTAATTCAAATGTAGAAAAGCAAGAACAGCTGGAAGGTGGTAGAAAAATCTTATTCTAACCAGAAATGCACAGTCATAAGGAAATTGTTGACATGTACAGACATTTTATTCTGTATTGTTTTACTTCTGATTATGGTTGTAAAGCATTCTTCCAGGATTAACAAAAAATGACTAAGTTCTTTAATTAAGCTCAAGAATGAAACTCCACTTTTAATAGATGGCATAGTATCTTGTGGTTTTGAAGCCACAAACAGGTTAATGAAAAACATTTAAATCCTTTCAAGTCTGGAGAAAACTGAGATTGTCTAAGCAGAGAATAAAATCAGTTTAAGACTAGTAAGAAAATAAATAAATTTGAGTATTGTATTTTATAAGTTTTATTTTACGTATTTTTATATTATAGTAATAATAGTTAATATTCACATTCCAATCATTTTAGTGAGTTCTCTACACATATTTTAAAATGAAAAATGGCTTATACTGGCTTTCAGTAAATTTAGTGTATCGTAAGTCTAGCTGACCATGAGACTGCACCTGAAACTGCTTCTGTATTGATATGTACCTGGATAGAAGGTGTTACTTGGGAGGAAATAACATAGCTTCTGACCTAGTTCTGCAGGCTTATGATGTGAGAGTAAGCATGACTTCAAAGAACTGACTTTGAGTAAAAATTTAAAAGGATGAATATGATTCCACCAGGTATGAAAAGATTCCAGGACTGTTCACAAGTATTAGGGGTAAGTTGTACTGATAAACACTCCAATCAGGAAGTACCTTTCTTTCATCATGCAAGTCAGCAACAGACTGCACGGACACATAAGAGATAAAGTGTCCATCTTGGCCTTTTGAGACTGTTCAATTACATCTTGTAATGACATAAGAATTTAATTTTGAAAGCAATTCTAAATGCAAATTCTCCACTTCACTGATAGAAGTTGAACTATGTACTATAAAAATTTAAAAATTAAATAAAATATCTAATTAGCATTATACTAGCAAAGGCAAATTTAGAATTCAAGACTTCACAATCATGTAAGATTATTTTAATGTAATTCTGTTAATTAACTGAAATTTCCTTTAAATTTTTTTACATCTTTTATATCTCAAAACACTTTTCTAATATTTCACTAGAGCATGATATCACAGGAGTAAATCTCATATCAAAGAACTTTGCTAATTCTTAGTGTCTCTGGCATAAGGTTTAAGGAAAAAAAGAAAGTAATTTTCAAAAACTTTTGCTTTCCCTAACTCCTGAAACCACTCTTGAGAATAAGTATTTATAGATATAATTTGAAAATTTGAATTGACAGAGACCTGGAATATGTGTCATGGATTTTATCAAAACTGCAAACAGTTTCATTAGAAAAGCACAGAAGCCTCCCACACTCATGGTTTAATCTCACAATTACCTAGATATCTATCAACAAAACTCTAAGCAGTTGTTAACTACAGATGCCAAGGTCTGACAGTTTCACTTTCAGTTTTCAGAATATCTACTGTTTCAGTGGTATAAGAACATCACTTGAATCTCTACAAAATAATTAGTTATAATTGAACCTTCCATTAGATTTAGTACTAGAGAAATCTAGAAGACCAATTTATTAATTATGGAATTTGACAGAGAACTCTTCTGAGGGGGTCTGAATTTCAAGTGAAGGCATCTTTGCAAGTTAGGCTCAACTCCTCATTACTCTGTGATGCAGGCTCCTCCAAATGGCAGCAGAAATGTATTACTGTCTAGAAATTCTAGATTGGTGCTAAAATTTTATGATTCTGTTGAGATAAGGACAAATTAGAAGAAATATATTCTTAGAAAAATAGTATTATGTAAAATAAAAATGCTGTCATGATTGCTTACCAGGATAGCTTCTCTAAACAGTAAGTTCTTTAAGATTTTCTGTAATTATTTAGATATTAGAATTGTTGTTTTTTCAGTGAGAAAAAAATAAGTGAGTTGTTTCAAAGTATGACATTTTTGTGTATAATTCAACAAAGATTAACATATATAATTAGTAGACTGATATACTCAAATACAAGTATGTTCGATAAGCTTTTGGTGATGCACAAAGTATACCAATTGTAAAAAACAACTATTCAAAACTTCATGCGACCACAGTGACCAAATTAATTTTGGAGGGGAAAGACAGTCAAGAGATTCTAGCATTTTCCAGAAGGAAGGATCCAAAGATGAACGGTAAAATCAGTAATCATGTTCTAGACGATCAGACATGTGGGTCTAGGACTGATGGGTGGAAGGGGAAAATAATGAATATACCAATGGACACAGTGGATTTGAGATGCCCAAGATGCCAGTAGGATATTCTTCAACGTTCATCTCACAAGTCATCTCCCCTGTGAAACCCTGCCAACTACTCCCAACTCCAGATGGAATTAATTTCTCTTCTGGGATCAACAGCATGTTGTATTTTGGTCATACCATGGCTGTATTTTGGCCATAGATATTTCTGTGATTGCATTACTAGTTTATGGTTATTTATCCTCATGTTTTTCCTGTGGTACCACTCATCTTTATCATAGCTGGTTACAAGGTTTTCTCTTCTCTTGTCCGTCTCCTCCTCCCCATTCCCACTACCTGAAGATCTGTCTTACTCAGTTTCATATTCCTAGTGTCAACACAGCATCTATACACAGATGACGCTCACCGAACAACTGCTAACTGAAACCTCTGATAACAGCACCTTATTAATATAGTTCCCAGTCGAAATTTCTTCTTAATGTTTTTACTTAATGAACAGAATGCATTCATTTGATAGACATTTATTGAGAACTTACTTGTTCCATGAACTATGCTAGGATGGGAATATTAAGATAAATATGATAAGCTCCCCAATCTATCAAAAGTCTTGATTAGTGCAGCATTATGGATCAAGCTTTTCATTAAATGCCTTCAGTGGTAGGATTATATATTTGGAATAACACATACTATGGATTGTGCCAAGATTCTGATCCCTCTGAAGCTATGCTTTGCCTATGTCATCATTTTGTTGAGGGCTCTCCTACTATGTCAAAAACAAATATATTTTTAATGATGCAAATTGCAGGTTATCTAGTCTTTTTACTTAATGCTTGCATATACCCACAATCTGGTTTATTTTCGACATAACATACTCTTTGTAATATGCATATATCACATCAAAATTGTTAATGGCATAGTACCAAAGTTGTGTCTTTTGGTGAACCAGACCTTAATTCTACCTTAATTGATATATTATAAATGCTGAGCAAGAATATCTTTATGGTATGCATATATTTATTATAATTTTAAATGTTAGCTTATATAATTTCAAACTATAGAGTTACAAAATGGGAAAAAAAAGTCTTTTTATTATATTATTAAGTCAAATTCATGCTTGTTTAGTCGGTAAAAAAACAAGAAGACAATTAATACACAAGCCCAAATGGTGGCTAAACCTGCTTTAGTTCTGTTTATTTTAAAAATTTCGAAAGTGATAAATACAGAAAAGGCAGCTCATGTATTTTCAATGATAAGCACTGAAGAGGACATACTGGCACCACTGGCCATACTGACACCATTAAACTATTTGTGAGTCTAAAGGATCACATGACATTTTTGGTACCTGCAACAGACTACCTGTCATACAGAGGGACTCTATTCAATTCATTAATGCCACCTACAATGCTGAAGTGCTTAGTATAGTGCTTTACTTATAGTAAATACTCAATATTTACTTCATTAATTGAATTATAAGACAAATGGTCTCTTTGTTACTGACAGAAATTTTCTTCAGGGAGCCCATGAGGCTGAAGACAACTTTGAAATCCTGTAAAAGAGCCAGCCACTCCTCTCCAAAAGTAATGAAGGCTGACAGTCTTAAGTCTGTAATAAGATAGTGACTTAACATTAATCTTCTAATAATATGGTATTGTGAAATTCCTAATACGGGGTTAGTCGATAGAAAAAACATGAAAGCAGTCACATTTAAAAATGTTTGCCCAGAGCCTAACAGGTGACCCTGACACCGTGCTATTTACACTCTAAATAAGGTAAAAACAGAATCCCTATCTCGAAGCCCTTCTCCACTAGTCAATTTTATCATTATTCAAGGCCAACATGATTGGTCTCTCCTCTTAAAGTTTTAGACATTTTATATACTACTTCTTCCTTTCCTCAAATGCATACAGTAGCAAAATTCTGATGCTTCTTTCTCCAGTTTATTTAGTGTAATTTTTTACAACTTAGACCCAGTTTTCAACTCCCACAAATGGATTCAATTTGATATATTGTAAAAAGCATGGGATTTAAGTCAAGAGGCTTGGGAGACCTAAATTCTGGCTCTGCCTGTACCATCAAAGATACAAATCCCTAGGCTTTGCAAGGCTTCAGCTACCTTGTTTGTAGAATGAGGGGATTGTAAAATCATCTCTCTGGTCCTGTTAGGCAATAAAAGGCTAGGATTCTATGACTGTTTCCTTTTCTCACCTAAGAACACAAATCTGACACACAGGAGGCTGCAGACTCTGAGTGTTAACGATTCCTTCTGCTTGATTCAGGGACAGAGGCGCACTTCCTGCATCTCCCCTCATGGCTCTTCTGCTTACTTTGTGAGTGTTTTCCATTTGGGGCAGCACTACTTCTCTTTTCATTCTACCTGTTTTCTCTAGGTGATCAGACCCAATCTGTGGCTTCAACTACCATTAGACACCGAAGTCTCGCCTCACATCAGCATTGCCAACCACCTCCCGAATGCTTTCAGGTGCTTCTGATTTACTATAACCCCAACTGAACTGTTACTCCCTGCCACACATTTGCTTTTTCTGTGTCCTCTGTGAGAAACCTGAGAGTCATCCTAAACTCTTCCTTCCCCTTCGCTTTCCACATCAAATCAATCACCAACTTGTGCTGACTTTATATCCTAAATATTTTCTGGAATCTTTGCTGTTAAGGACTGAGCGTTTGTGCACCCCTCCCCCCAGTTCATTTATTGAAACCCTAATTCCTAGTGCGACTGTATTTGGAGATGGAACTCCTGTAAGGAAGTCATTGACGTTAAATGAGATCCTAAGTGTGGGGCCCTGATTCGACAGGGTTAGTGTCCTTCTAAGAGGTATCAGAGAGCTTGCTCTCTCTCTTCTCCACACACACACCCCGAGGAGAGGCTAAGCGAAGTTATAGCGAAAAAGCAGCCAACTACAAGCCAGAAAGAGAGCCCTCCTAGAACCCAACCCCGACAGCAACTTGATCTTGTACTTCTGGCCTCCAGAGCTGTGAAAAGATAAATTTCTACTGTTAGGCCACCCAGTCTGTGGTGCTGTGCTCTGGCAGCCAGAGCAGACTTCTCCCCGCCTGCTACCAGGACCCCAGGGCAGCTTGTCATAATCTCCTCCCTTTGGTCTGGCTACTCTCTCATGTGCCCAGCAGCGTATCACTGTGGGTCAGAGTCAGATCACGGCGGACTGAGTCCTTGCTCTGCCACTGACTGTGTAAACTTGAGCAAGTTACTTAATCTGTGTCAGTAACCTCCCTGTAAAGTGAGACTATTAACAGTAGAGTTGTTTCAACACCGTGGTACATGTAAAATGCTTACAACAGTGCTTGGCATATTAAAGTCACTCAATAACAGTTAGCTGTTATTATCTTCTACATTATCAGAATAAGCCACTGGAACCACAAGTCAGTCTCATGTTTTAATAAAAACCCTTCACTGGGCTGCCCACCAATGACAGGATAAAGTCCAAGCTCCCTGGTGCGACTTATGGGCTCCATACAAACCTGCGAGTTCCATGATAGGAACTCATGTGAACCTTCTGCTCCTACCCTGGGCTCATTCGTATGGCTCCTCACCCCACAGTGCTCCAGCAACGCTGAATTCCACGTAGTTCCCCGCAGTTCCCCAATTCTCCTGCTTTCCTCTGCCCTCTGCCCGTAATGCCCCTTGTCCTTCGCTTTCCCTGGGTACCTCCTATTCATTGCTCTATATTCCACTTGGATGCGTCCTTCCCAGGAAGCCTTGGGAACCCCTCAGTCTAGGTTATGAACCTCTCATCTTTGCTCTTTTCATACTTCATGCAAGCCTTTGTCACAGCACTTAACCATTATACTACTGAAGTGTATTGTCTATTGTCTTTGTTTTCCACTGGAGAGAAAGTTTAAGATCAGAGACCATTTCTTATTCTTTTTTGTATCACAGTATTTAACAACATGATATACAGTTAACATTCAATAAATGTTTGACAAACTCAATGGAACTGAACTCTGAAATTCAGATCATTTTTTCCACACTTACCACTGTGAACTTAGTTCAAGTTTTTATTTCTCATTTGAAGCAATGCAAAGAATTTCATGTCTCTAATATCTTTTTTCTTCTTACCATCCTTTAAGCAGCTGACAGAATTGTCATCTTAAAACACAAATATCTTATCTTACATGTGCTGGCTTCAAAACCTCTTTAGGCTTCTCACTACATAAGAACAAAGTCTAATCTCCTCCTCCAAAGCACAGAGGTCTCCAATCTACCTCTGCCTCATTTGTCTTTACGCTCCTGAACTCCAGCTACACTGAACTTCTTACAGTTACTGGAACAAGTTCCACTCTTTCAAACCTCCTGCCTGTGCATACACAGGTCCCTTTGCCAGGAATGCCCTTCTCTCTCACATCTGGAAAATTCTCATTCATTCTATATAACCTGTTTTTCATAAGCGTACTCAGTCTTTCTTAAATTTCTGCTGAGAATTAGCTGCTTGCTCCTCTCTGTTCCCACAGGACATTTTTTAATCCTTACATTATAATACTAAAACTTACTATAACTTGGTCTGTCTTATCTATTTGAGTTCAAAGGCAAGGACTGAATCATAGTCATCTCTGTATATCCTGAGACTTAGAACTGCATCTGACATATAGTAAGCACTCAATATGTACAAACATTTAATAATAAGTTAATGAACAGAATAGCTAGAAGAAAATGAGAAGAACTTCTGGCTTACTGAATATTGTACTGTCATACTAAGAATATATACTGAGTAAAATCTTTAGATAACTATTTTTCAAACTGTAGGTCATGACCCATTAAAAAAATTCAAATAATAGAAAACCTCAGACAGCACCACCTACAGGAAGGGAAGGTACTAGTTCACACAACTTTTGTTTCAGTTACCTGTATGTATGTGTGTGTGTGCCGGGTTGAAATGCAAGTTGCTTTTGCCACTGTGGAGTACAGGTTTACAAAACAGCTTGGAAAACACTGCATGTGGTCATTTCTTAATGTAGTATAATTTATTATTTTTTTGTAATGACCCCAACTATAGTATAATGCCAACCACATAGAGTTTGGGGAACATTCAATGAGATGTGAAAATGTGTTAGGCAGACTTGAGCTCACATCATAGCTCATGGTAATAACTTACAAAACTTTTCCTAAACAAATCTATTGTATTTATTTAATTCAATTACTTCCTTTTAAATATTTCAGTGCTGTATGTGGCAGTATGAGAGAAGAGGTATTTCAGTAATATTGTTAAAATCATTAGAAATCACAGGATATCTGGAATCACCTTGGGATCATGTTTGGACATTAGCTTTGGCTTGTTTTATTTATCAATTCATCCACTGACTCAAGTTAACTAAATCCCTAAGATAATAATTTACAAAAAATATTAATTTATTGATTTATAATGAGTGACAATAATTCAGCCACAAAGATTTATTAGGCATCTCTCCTACATGTCAGAGAACGGCCTGTATATGCAGGAAAGCAGATGCCAACTGTTTATATTAGGCATCTTTTCCTAGAGAAAGGGTATTTTCAGGAGCCACTGCCTAGTACCATGCCTTGCATGTAACAGACATTTAACAACTATTAGATGCATAAAATTTGAGGCCACAATAATACCCAGGGGCAGAAGACAGTAAAGTTGGAGAGACAACAATAGGTTTTTATCTATTTCTCACACATTTCCATGTAGCTAATCGCCACTGGTCATCATAATTGAGACACCCTTACCCTGGAATCACCGGCTATATAGACATTCTTCCTCTTCAGCATTTCTATTGTAGACGATGCAGATGCATAGCAGTATGCCTACCTGCCTAATAAAAAAAAGTTTTTTTTTTTTTAATGAAAGAATCAAATCCAAGAACGGAAACTTGTCATTTAGATTACTTAGAGGAGTGGGTATATGATGGCTCCTTCTAATCATATTCCATAAATAGCACAGCCCAGCTTTTGATTAGAGCTGAACAGCGTAACAAGTTTGACTTACAAAGGCCTAGAGAAAGGTTTAGCAAACAATGGCTCATGGGCCAAATCTTGCCTGCTGCTGGTTTTTGTAAAGTTTTGTTAGAACAAAGCCATTCCCACTCATATCTGTATTGTCAACGGCTGTTTTCACACTACAACAGCAGAACTGGGTAGCTGTGGCAGAGGCCATATGGCCCCCAAAGACTGAAATATTTATCACCTAGCCCTGTATTAGTCAGCTTGGGCTGCTATAACAAAACAGCACCATTAACTAGGTGACCTATAAACAACAGAAATTCATTTCTCACTGTCCTGGAGGCTGGAATCAGGGAGCTGGCACGGCTGGGCTCTGGTGAGAGCCCTCTTCCCGTTGCAGATTGCCGACTTCTTGCTGTATCCTCACATTGTGGAGAGCAGAGAGGAAGCAAGCTCTCTGACCCTTACAAGGGCACTAACCTCACTCACGAGGACTCGGCTCTCACAACCTCATCTAATCGTAATTATCTTCCAAAGACCCTACCTCCTAATTCCATCATGTGTGGGGTAGGGTTTCAACACATGGATTTGGGGGACACAAACATTCGGTCCACAACAGATCCTTTACAGACAGTTTGCTGATCCTTAGAGAGTACAAGCATCCTATGTTGCTGACTAAGAGCAGAACCACATGTACTAGAAACCAGACAAGCAGGTTAATAATCTCTGATGGAAACTGAGGTTCCTAATCAGGAGTCTTGCTTTGATAGAAGGCCATCTTAACTCAGCGAGGAGGGAGACACCTGCAGGCAAAGTCAGAATTTTCTGCAGGAAGAAGTTTTGAGTTCACTTCAGCATGTGAACAAGTGCTCAGTCATGTATTTAATCTGTTAACCATGCTTGTACAGATGGCTCTCCCTGGCAAACGCTGCTTTTTTTCAAAAAGCTCCAAGACCTTCTGGGAAGGTGGGGGAGATGGGAGAAAAAGTGTCTCAGGACTTGCTGACGGGACTTTTACGATTTTCAACAGAATTACCATACCATGACAGAACTAAAGGGCATCACTGTGGTAGCCAACAGCAAGAAGGTAAAGCAAAATAAGACATGAGTGACAGAAGTGGGGGGTTTAGAACTATGGCGCTCTGACGTGGTGTGTTTCAGTATCCGAGGAGCTGGACACTTAAACAAGAAGACATACAAGAATGTTGATAAAACCACCGCCTCTACTGGAAGTGGCACAACTTATCCTTGTTTCTTTCATTTTGCAATCAAAACTCTTGAAAAACTCTTTGAAAAACACACTATTTTTAAATAGAAATAAAATTAATTTTATGATAACTTATAGGTGGTTACACACACACACCCCAAAATGGGAAGACGCAATGAAGAATTATCATCCAAGAAGGAAGGCACATAATTGCTTAAATCAATGTGTGTATTGTTACCTAACACAGCACTTTGTCAGGAGAGGCACTTAATAAATGTTTCTGCTGAATATGATGAGTCCCTTTCCCTCACAACCCACATCCAATCTGCCAGCAGATCCTGAATCTAACCATCTTCCACCAGCTCCACTGTTAAACCTCAGTCTGAACTATCAGTGTCTCACTTGGACCACTGCAGATGGCTCAGGACGAGTCTTCCTGCCCCTGTTCCACACAGCATTCAGACTGATGTTTCGAAGCACAAATCTAATCATGTCCCTTCTCTGATTAACACTCTTCAATGGATTCCTATTAAGGAAAAAATCCAAATCCAAGGTCTTTACCCCTGTAGTCAACAAAATTCAAATAATCCCAACTAACTGAACATCTACGATTCTATTCCCAGATTACTCCACATTCCAGTCACACTAGCCTCATCTTCCTGTTGCTAGCCAAACATCATCTTGCCGCAAGACATTTACACTTGCTCTTTTCTCTAACTTGAATCTCCTTCACCCATTATTCAGCCTTAAATCAAGGTTACCTCAGAGGCTTTTCTTGACCACCCAGCAGTAGTTATCCCAGTCGCACTCTACTACATTATTCCATTTTATTTTCCTCACAGTACTTGTTAATATTATGCTAAGTACTAAGTAGTACTATATTAGGTACTTAGTGCTCACTACTATGCTAGCTAGTGTGTGCTTGTTGTCTCTCCCTCCATCCCCTAAAATGTAAGCATTACTTGAGGGCAGACACAGTTTCACTCCTGTGTCTTCACTGTACCTAAAACAGTGCTTGGAGCATAGCAGTGCTTATTAAAAAAATGTGTTGATTGACTATCTACAAAACATTCTACTTAGATCATTTCATTTTCTCATCAAAACACGTGTGCTTTAAAATGTAATTAATCCAACATTGCTATTTTGCAGGTACTTTCCAGTTACATATTTATTACTGGTCAACCAGAGGCATTACACTGGAAAGCGTTTTAGCAACTGGATAGCTTCTAAAACTGCTTACAGTAGCATAAGTTTGTCTAGTAACATGTACTCATGACTAGGTAGAACACCCTGAACTCTTTCATTTATAAAAAAACAATGAAATGCTGAAAGTCCAGTATAAAGAAAAGTATACAGTTGATTCTGCAGAACCTTTAAAGTATAAATATTTCTTTTAATATCACAAAGCTTTAATATCTACAGGTTTAAGACTGACTGATAACTCAATCTCATCAAAATACAAATAGACAAATATGCTCTACTCACCCCCGCCTAAGGGGAAAACCTGCCTGGTGACTTCTCATCTCCACCTGTCTACCCACTTTTCTTCTCTCCTTTTTTCAGGTTTTTTTTTTTTTAATTGAAGTATAGTTGATTAATAATATTAGTTTCAGGTGTACAATATAGTGATTCAATATTTTTACAGATTATACTCCAGTTAAAGTTATTCTAATATTGGCTACATTCCCTGTGCTGTAAAATATGTCCTTGTAGCTTATTTATTTTACATATAGTACTTTGTGCTTCTTATCCCTCTACTCCTTTCTGACCCCTTCCCGCTTCCCTCTCCGCACAGGTACTAGAGTTGTTCTGTGAGTTGGTGTCTATTTTGTAGTATTTATTCATTAGTTTTATTTTTTAGATTCCCCATGTGTGACAACATAGTTTCATCTTTCTCTGTCTAATTTATTTCCATCCATGTTGCTGCACCCAATTCTCTTCTCTTGACAGCAAAACTTCTCAAGATAAATTGCCTGTTTCTCCTTGATCCTCTTACCTGAAGCCCACTCCAACAGGGCATCAGTTCTCACTCTTCCTCTACCAAAACTGCTTTTATGAGGGCCATCAATGGTGTCCATGTTGATAAATCCAATGGACATTTCCTGTCCTCATCCTACCCATCTCACAGAGGCATTGGACATAACCGATAATTCCCTCCTTGAAACATTCCCCTCTTGGCTTTTAAAACTACACAACTCTACTATTTTCCTTCTCTTTCCTTGGCCAGTTCTTCTGTTGGCTTTTCTTTCTCTGATTTAGTGCTAAATACAACTCAAGGATTGGATCCATTCCCTTCTCCCTCACTGTGCTTCTCTCCTGGGTGATCTCATTCAGTCTCATGTCTTTAATGCCATCTATATGCTGAAAACACTGCTACATCCCGATTTCTTTCCTAGCCTCTCTTTAATTAAACCAGTTGACATATCATAGGCAACTCAAACAATGTGTGTAAAAAAAAAACCTTGCCTTTCTCTCCTTAACCTGCCCGACCTCCTTCAATTAATAACACTACCATTCTGTATTCATATATTGAATAAATGCTTGTTTCGTAAGAATTGGTTGTAAATTTACTGAGAAGTCCTTGCTTATAATTTATTGTGATTAAAATGTTAAATTTATTTTCTTTGAAAACTTCACCTTGTAGGATCAACATCAGGTAATATAACTTCCCTACTCTGTTAAAACTAGGGCTTCTTCTTGTACTCCATTTAGGATTATTTCTTTAAGCAACAAGCAAGAAGAGAGATTCCTGAACAGGGGCACAATATAATTAAAAACTAGGAAGTGGGACTGAGGAAGGCATATTAATGGGAGAGAAAGAAAGATCTGCCTCTAGTATGAAAAAGAAAATAGATTAAAAGGTTTGGCCATTAAGTTAGAGCCAGGATACTAATAAAGGCCTTAAAGTTGAGGCAAAGGGGCACAATGATATAGGCACCATAATATCAGAAATAGAAGATTTAAAAAATCAGAAAAGGGAATAACAAAGATTTGTAAATTTGACAGAAAGAACGGATTAAAACAGGGAGAACCTAGAGTTCAGGAAGCTAGTTAGAAGATCACATAGTGGTGAGGGCTTGGATTAAGACGGCAGCAGTAGATATCCAAGAGGAAATGCCAAATGCATCATTGGACACATGGTTGGCCGTATTAGCTATGAAGCACATGTTTGGTAAGAATAGATTCTGAAATCTTTAGACTGCAAATGGGCATCTGTCTGGTCCCAAAATTTCATTAGAGAGTCCCTCTTTTCATAAAACTCAAAGAAATGGAGGCAAAATGTATAACTGTTTAAAAATGACTAATAAAAATTACCTTAAAGTAAATCAGAAGAGAAAAATAGGTAATACTACTTTTAAAATTATGTGCTTCTCCCTCCTATGCCGCATTTTTGTTAAAAAAATAGTGTTTACTATTCTTTTCTAATTTATATACATATATACATACACATACATATCCTTAGTTCATGCCACTATACCATAACTGAGTGGTTATGAGAACACTATAAGCTGAGTGGTTTAAAAACAAAAGAAATTTGCATCTCACAGTCCTACAGGCTGGAAGTCCAAGATCAGGGGTCAGGCTCAGGTGAAGGCCCTCTTCTGGCTGCAGACTGCTATCTTCTTGTAGTCGCCTCCAGTGATGGAGAGCTAGAGAACTCTCTGGGATCTTTTTTAAATTGGAGTCCTAATCCCATTTGGGAGGGCTACATCCTCATGATCTAATCACCTTCCAAAACCCCCCACCACCTACTATCACACTGTAGGTTAGGACTTCAATATACAAATTTTGGACGGATACAAATATCCATTAAATAACAATCTCTAATTGTAAAGCTGAATGCCTGTTTTCCCATTGCTGTTGCATACATGAGAAAACTAAAGCCTGACAGTTTAAAGCTGAGGTCACAAAGACAGTAAGTAGAGGAGCCAGGAGTCAAAATGAGACCTGCTTCCTTAGATTCCCAAGACTTATTTCCACTATATTCAGAATGAAGTGGATGCATTCAAGAAATACTTAGAAGGTGAAATTTGAAAAGTGTGCAGCCCAGAAGAGAAGACAAGTATGTAAACCTAAATTTTCCCATAGTAAAGTGCCAATAATAAAGCCAAATGCCAAAATAAAGGAAGAATCTAACACAGAAATTGGGAATGAACAGGACTGGCTGTAAATGCTTCTTGCATTAAATGACACATGATATAAATCTTGAAGAATAAGCAGGCTTTAAGAAGATAAGAAAGGAGAGAAAGCTGTGGTAGGCAGAGTGCAGAACAAAGGCTCTAAGGAAGCACTATCAAGCAGAACTTTTTGCATTGATGCAAATATCTGATATCTACACAGTCCAATAAGGTGGCTACTAAGTACTTGATATGTGGCAAGTGCAACAAGAACTGGAATTTTAATTTCATTTGGTGAATTTAAAATTAAATTGAAATGGCTACATGCAGGTAGTGGTTATTATACCAGACAGTGCAACTCAAACTGTGAAAGTTAGATGTGAGCAAAGAAATGGCAGATTCTTAAATGTCGTTAAAAGATGAAGTTCAAGGTGCAGTGAGGCTGGACAGGAGGCTAGAGAGGGAGCCAGAAGCCATATTACAAAGAAATCCATTTTAAGGTTGAATCATACAAAATTTCCAATACTCAATCAATTTTGATTTTAAGAATCATCTGGCAATTTTATATATTGTATTGTGCTGAGGAACTTAAAATACTTTGCCTTCTGTTCTCTAAGTGCTGTGCAAAACAACAGAGGTTTTAAAATTTAAGACAACCTAGTCAATTCGTAAATATATTAACATCGTAAGTGAGAAATAGCCTTTAGGTAATCTACATTACATGTATAATCAGATTCAGAGCTTACCTTATGCTTCTCAATCCTGTCCTACTGTGGGCAGCCCAACAACTAAGGTAGTTTGAAAAATCGATTCTTTTTATGTACTAAAGTTAACTGCACTTCAACTGCATGGGTGCAAAGAATCTGTGTTCTTTTCCTCTCAATCTTGAGAAGGAAAATTGTCAAATAAGCCAGCATATTTAAATGCCGTATCAGAGAATCATTTTGATTAAAATATGTTTTTATCAATAATTCTCTTTGGTCAGTATTTACCAACATAGAAGCAAGGACATATATACAGTAACTTAAAAAAAAAAAAATCTTTCCCAATCTTAGATTAGATTTTCAGGTTTTCTTGAATTCCTTTTCTGTTCTCTAGGTGACTTAAAATTTTAATTTTGACAATATAAAAACACAGCTCCTTTGCTTTAGCCTGGTATTTAGTTACTGCATTAACAAAATATAATACAGATTTAGAATAGATAGATATTACATTTTCTTTATTTTTATATTGAGAATTACATAATTAATACATTAATCTTTCAGGTAATATAATTTTAGCTAAAAATAAAGAACATCTTCTATAATAGTACAACCACCTTCATTCCCCTATGTTTGGAAAAAACAGAAATTATCTTTAGTGGTACTCTTATTAGAAATTATCCCAGTTTCAGCATCTTAGGATTTTATTTCCAAATTTAAACTATTGTATTTTAGTCAGCCATGTATACTGACACTTCCCTCCAGAAATCAGTCACAAAGTTGAGTGGCTGAGGATGCATTAGTCTTCAGATGAAATGCACTGCCTAGGATTCTGCCAGGTGGAAAGAGTCAGGAACAAAGTCATAATTATGATCACAGCATCAGAAGATTCAAAGTTGTTTTATCTTCAGACTTTAAACACATTTTTCACCTTAAAATAATGTTTAAGCCTTCACTTGTGATTCTGTTGGGAATGATGCATACAAAAACAGATACATAGTTAAAAATTTAGTATTTTTTTTTTAAAGTGAATTCCTAAGCGTTCTGTATAGGACAAAACAACTGCAACAACTCAAGATTAAAAGAAATAATCTATCTTATCCCCTAGTTTCTTAAAGGGATTCCCTGAGTTAAATTATTCAACATGATCGAGTCATTTTTAATAAACCAGAACAGACAAAAGTGCCAAACAGCAGCAAGATAGGTTTCTCTTGCAGGTGGCTGTGACTCTTATAGGAGCAACAGGAATGTCTTTTGGGCAGAGGAGAGCGTTTAGGCCTTCCCACTCGGGGGCAGTTACAACTCCCCCCAGGCAGAGGCTCCTCCTGACCTCTGCGCACTTGAGATTCTCTGACGGTCTTTTAATAGACAGCAGGGCATATGAAGTCTGTTACAGTCTTCTTGGTATTCCCAGGGTTTACTCCAGTGTCTGGCAGATGATAAGAATTTAATAATGTTTGTTAAATAAATTTAGCAATAGTTGGAAAAAAATCCTGTTTCCATAGAAAGACACCACTGGCTTTCTGAGGAGGCAAGTTCATGATGAAGCTAAATAAAACCAAAGGTCACCCCAATGCCAAGACATTTCTTGACTTTTAAAAATCCAGTTGTTGAGTCAATCAATACTAGTTACAGTAACATGAAAGACAGAAAAGTCTTTTACTCTAAACATTTTCTAAGAAGTTGATCCTACAACATGTTTTGGTTTTCCATTTTGGCTTCTAATAATTCTTTTGAACTAAGTTTGACCTAAATTTTGCTTTAAATTGACCCTTTGAATGGAATACTGTTTTCTCACTTCAAAACATTTAAAAGGATACCGAATCTAATCACAAGGAAACACGTGACAAGCCCAAAATGAGGAACATTCTTCTAAAAAGGGGGAGGACAGGCCTGTGTTTTTCCAAAATGTCAATGCCATAAAAGACAAAGTCTATGGACATGTTACAGATTAAAACAGACTAAAGATACACAACTAAATGCATAACCCTATACTCAATCCTGTACTAGGAAGGGGGAAAACAGCATAGAGGACACTACTGAATTAACTGACAAAATTGGAATACAGACAGTGAAGTATCAATGTTAACTTCCTGAAACTTGTTAACTGTAAATCTACGACTTACACACTTAAAAATTTAGGGATATAGGGCTATGATGTATGTAAGCTACTCCTGAATGATTTAGAAAAAACATTGTGTGCAAACACATGCAGTGAGAGAGAACACACAAGAGCAAATAAATAAAAATAAAATAATACTAAATAAAGCAAATGAGACAAAATCTTAATAGATGAATCTAGGTCTAGGTAAAAGGTACACAGCTGTTCTTCATGTTGTTTTTCTCAGTAAATTCTTTAAAGGTGACCAATGCTAACAGTTCTTCCTGGTTCTGTGGTCTTCTCCCCCATTTGTTTAGATATCTGTTAAAATGCTAAGTCTCATATAAATAACTGTGTTTTTGTTTTATTTACACTGTTCAAACACTCTAACTTCTTTTTAAGGAGACCTATTTAAAATATTGCATTTATTTCCAAAAAAAAAGTACAGGTAATTTGCCAAATTTCCAAACAGAAGCAACAGTGCAACCCAGGTGTTCTAGGCTTTAAACAAGTTAATCATACACAGTTAAAAATATTTTCAGAGCACTGTAATAACCTCTCTAAGGCCTATAAAAGTGAGTTAAGACATAAACTCTGCCCGTAAGTAGATAAAAATCTAGTGGAAGATAAAAATACAAACTATGATCTGAAAAAAGGGGCAGAATCAACAAAGGTGGCATTATTATCTATTGTTGCATAACATAGTTCTCTGAAACTTGGTAGCTTAGAACAATAAACATTCATAATTTCATGAAGTTTCTGTGGCCAGGAATCCAGGAGGGCTTAGTTGTTCAGCTGCAGACAAGATGTCGGCTGGGCCTCCAGTCCTCCTGGGGCTTGACTAGGCTGCGAGGCCCACTTCCAGGTGGCTCACTCGCATGCCAGGCAAGTTAGTGCTGGCTGCTGCAAGGTTCTTCAGCATGTGGACTTCTCCGCAGAGCTATGTAAATGTACTCATGACACGGCAGCTAGCTTCCCTGTGAGTGAGTGATTCAAAAGAGCAAAATGGAAGTCACGATGTCTTTTACGACCTAGACTCCAAAGTCATACGCTGTCATTTCCACAATATCCTACTGGTTACACAGGTCAGTCCTGTTCAGGATGGGAGGGGACTTCTCAAGGGCACGAATAACAAGGGGCAAGAATCACTGGGGATCATCTTGCAGGCTGACTACCATAAAAGATAGAAAATACTAAGGGAGTACAAAGGAGGCGCAATTAAACTCCATTCCTTGGGATGCCAATGATAAAAGAAAAACACTAGGTTATCTCTGTGGTATAATCTTTTAAATTTAGATCTTCACTTAGAAAGCAAGCCAGTAGTTGTAACAGAGAATATGACAGTCTGGCACTATTCCTCCCTCTTTTAACGAAGTATACACTAGAATACACCTGAAGAGACCTACAAAACAGTTTTTATGATCAGATACTGGGGCCCCACAACTGACACTCATCCATGCTACTCCGGTGGGCAGGTAAGTCTCAGTCGGTATAGAGGTTTGTCCTTCTACTCCTTAGTATGAAGTTAAATGTAGACGTGCCCCTAACCAACAGATACCTCAAACGCAAAGGGTCTTATCACATTCACAGAACCAGAATCCTGGAATCCTAGAATGACAAGGGATTTTAGAAAACCTCATGCCTTCTTTTAAAGTAATGGGAATTAAGACTCATGACAGTGGACTGTCAATGGTCAAAAGTAAGTGAGACTTGACTCTCAAACCTGTAGCAGTTGTGACTAGAACCTCAGTATGAGCCATCTTTCCATAAATGCTACTGAAATAGGCAATGCACAGATCTGGATCCATGCATGCCCCCACAGTGCTCCAACAACCACCACCTAGCGTACACTGAACACTCATGCTTAGATACTCTCTAGTAACAAGAGACCTTTGGCAACATCTTTCTCAACTAAATATACAAAGATGGTTTTAACCTAAAATAATGTATGATGTGCTTGTTTTTGTAATGGAAATGATTAATTCTGGTCAATCTATACTTTACTGCCTCTATGATTACTGGAAGGCACATGAAAGGTGACTAGAATAATACAGCTAGCACAAACAAGTACTAAGCTCGGTGTGTACCTCATTACTTGGCCATCAATTGTGTGTTACAGTGTAAAGCATGTAGGTGAACAAGTACTGGACCAGCGAGAGGACCTTCATTTTAATACCAGTTCTGCTCCAAGACAGTTGTAGGACCTGAATGACTTCTTTACACTTTCTTGGCGTCTGTGCTCTTATCTGTAAAACGAAGGCTTAAAAAACATTATGGGTTGAATTGTGTCCTCTAAAAAGATTCACACTACCTGTGAATATGATCTTATTTGGAAACAGGGAAAATGCCATATGAACATGAAAGACAGAAATTGGGGTGATAACATCTGTAAGCCAAGAAACACCAAAGTCTGCTGGCAAATGACCAGAAGCTAGGAAAAGGCATGGAACAGACTCCTCCTGACGGTCCTCACAATGAACCAACCATCTGACACCTTGATCTTGGACTTCTAGCCACTAGACCTGTGAGACAACCCATTTCTGTTGTTTAAGCCCCCCAGTTTGCGGTACTTTGTTCCAGCAGCCCTAGCAAACGAATACAGAAGAGACGATCTCTTTGCATTCCATAGGGTCTAAAATTGAATAATTCTATGAAACACTACAAATGTTTAGGAAGATTTCTCATATTCAGCTGTTTACAGCACACCACCAGTCTTTCGATAGAAAACAAAAAAAGATCCTCTATGACAATATGCAAGGGATGGCAAACTTTTTCTGCAGAGAGTAAATATTTTAAGCTTTGTGGGCCATATAAAGTCTCTGTCACATATTCTTAAACAACTCTTTAAAAATGTGAAAATCATTCTTAGTCCAACGGATATACAGAAACAAGCCACAGTCTACATTTGACCCATGTGCCATAGTTTGCTCACCCCTGATGTGCAGGACTAACAAGCCTCTTGTTCCTTGGGCTCTTTTTCCTCATAGTTCCAAGCCCAAGGGAACTATTTCAAATTCTTTTCACAACTAGGTGGAAAATATTTTACACTACACCAGGCAAGCTTCCAAAGTCCTCAGAGTTAGCTGTCCCTTCTTATAACTATTACATTGAAGTAGTCCAGAGTTAGTAACTTTCTCCATTTTTCCTTTAGTTACTTTTCATTAAGAAGATACACACACGCAAATTACTTGTGACCGTCAACAACTACACACTCTCAGAAGCACTAGTGTCCTCCATGCTATTTCCAGGGCCATTCCCCAAGGATACCCCAAGGATATGCTGCTTTCACATCTCAAAAAATGATTAACATCTAGAGGTTTAAATAGTTAAGGTACTTTTCATAATCACCAGGTATTGTGGATCTGATAGCAGGGCTAAGCGCACAGAAAGTGGGGCAAAGGCCAGAGACTCAAAGTTCCAAAGTAATGTCACAAGGCTATTACTGTTGCTTTTCCTTCTCTTTTTCTAAATTGGGCCCCTGCTGTTTTCTGACAAGGAGCTGGTTTGTGTAAAGTAAGTAACATAGTACCTAGCACAAAACAGGTGCTCCAGAAATGCTCTCCTTCATGCTTTACAAAGTGAAGATAGAAAAATAAGATGGAAGATTTTCCTGCTGCTTAGGAAAAATTCCTAAAGCTTGTTTAGAGAATATACCTGAAAATACAAGGTGAAAGAAGCCAGCCATCTGGTATGCATGAATGCTGGGATGGGTCAGGGCGGCGTAGCGTAGGGTGAAAGGGATGGCGAAATGGAAGGCAAGAGGGTCGTTATGGCCATGGTGGTAAAATAAAGGAAAAGACCCTTCCCACCTGGTTTATTTCAAATACCAGATCATGCAACTTAATTTGATTGCTTATTAAGGAAAGGTTCCTATAATCCATTCCTGATTTATTTTCCTGTAACAAAAATCTTTAGTTTTAAAATAATAACAAACAGCACATATACAGGCAGAAAATGGGTCCTGTGTTAGTCTGCTTGGGCTGCCATAACAAAATATCACAGACTGAGTGGCTGACACATCAGTGATTTATTTCCTCACAGTCTGAGGCTAGAAGTCCAAGATTAAGGTGTCAGCAGGCTGGTTTCTTCTGAGGCCTCTCTCCTTGGCTTACAGATGGTCACTTTCTCACTGGGTCTGTGTCCTAATCTCCTCTTCCTATAAGGACATCAGTCATAATGGATTAAGGCCCACCCTAAAGATTTAATTTTAACTTATTTACCTCTTTAAAGAACTTAACTCCAAATACAGCAGCATTCGGGGTTAAAGCTTCAACACATGAATTTTGTAGGGACAAAATTCAGCCCGTAACAGGCTCAAACTTTAACTTGTCAGCACTGTAGTTTGCATTTATAGTACAGGGACTGTGTCTCTGTTTATCTACATGTCACATACGTAGATTAAATAATATAGCATGATGACGTGAATTTATTAAAAACCACCTCTTTTTGTACATAAACTCAAATCTATAAATTGCACACAAAGTGTGGTGATTTACTTGGTAACCTGCCAGGGCTGGCCTAGGGTGGCAGGTAGGCCACAAGGAGCACCTCTCAAAGATCCCTTTCCTAATCGCACCTTCCCGACTGGCTTGCCACAAAACACAAAATTCTTGTGTTCTATTCCTTCACTGGCAGTTTATTTCCTCTGAAAATGTAAATAAACTCTGGAAGAGTAATATATTAAGTGATTCTCAGCCACTAACACCTTAGGGTAGAATAGCTAAGATCGCAGTTTTAAAATAACTAATTCCATCATAATGGAATTTTCTTTATTACTGCCCTGCTATTGGAATGTTAACAACAGTATTCTTTAATAATAATTCTAGTCCAGGTCATTCAAGTTTTTTTTTTTAAGATAGTGAGATAAGTATCATGTATAAATACATTTCCTCATCTAATAAACAAACCTAAGAGAAAGGTGATGAAATTAACATTTCTGAGTACTTGCTCTGTATCATGTACTCTGCTGGGTGCTTTAGAACATTTCATTCTAAAAATAATCCTATATAGTAGTATTAATCCCATTTACAGATGAGGAAACAGGCTCAGATTAATTAACAGAGTTTGCCGAAGGTAAGGAGAGATTAAAACCCACGTCTGGTTTATGGCTTGCTTGTTGGGTGCCTGTGGTCAGATGACTAGTGCTGAGCTTTAGTTTCCTCATTTTAAAAACAAAGACAGCAATGGCACCCTACTTTTGATAGCACTGCTGGCAGGTTTACATGAGTTAATCTGCATACGGAGCAGTGTGGCAGAATGCAGAACTGACCTGCAACTTCTGAGACTAGTTCTTAAGAAGCCTTGTCGCTTTTTGCTCTAGCCCTCTCGGGACACTTTGGCTGCCTTGTTAAAAAGCCTGAGGGAGACTATGAATGAGGAGAGGTGGCTTGGAGACAGAGAGAGGCCCAGCTCGCATGCAGCACCGTGGTCTCAGACACATCTTAGACCCTTTGGTCCCAGGCCAGCTGCCAACTCACTGCAGCTACATGTGTGAACCCAGGTGAGACCAGCAGAAGAAATTTACAGTCACCTACAGAATTAGCAGAAATAATAAATCATTTTTTAAAGCCAGAGTTTTGGAGTGGTTTGTTGTACAACAGATGACTATTGCAGTTAGACAAAAAATATGTTAATTTACAATCCCTAATTAGAAGTATAAGAATGAGATAAAAAGACGACTTCATAACCTGTTCTTAAAAGTTTTCTCCCCTTGAGATTTCCGAGTTTGATTTTCCTAATGCATAAAAGTTGAAATAACCTGAGACCTACGTGACTAGTCATAGCCAGCAGGCTCTACTATCTGATGTAATCAACACGTCAGGCAGCCCTAAGGAGGAACACTTATTTAGCTTAAACCAGACAAAAGTAAGGGAGAGTTCTAAGGTGCAGATGACCAAATGACCCCATCTTGTGGGGTTTCCCTGGTCTTAGAGAAACACATCAGCACTTATGCTCATCTGTGTTTTTTTCCCCCCTAGTTTTCTCTGGGGTATGTGATTAGGGAGTTTCTTTAGTTTATCAGACAAATTTTTAAGGCTTTCCTTCCAATTCTGACATGTAAACATTCTCTCACTTCTGCCTATTTCATTATTACCAAATCTCTATCTATAGTCCAGATGTCACTCCTGAGACCAAGATGCAACCACCTGATGGAATAATCTCCTCATAGACATATCCTGGAGTCAGTGCATTTGCTCCATTCTTCCTCTTCTCCCTTGACCGTTAATACCTTTGTCTCCTCCTACATTGCCAGTCTAAGTCCTACTTAGGCATCATTTCTTCTGGGAAACCAAGAATCTCTGGGGCTCTATTAGGTCTAAGCCTTTCTTGAAATTTTAGCATTTATCTTGGTACCTTATTACAATTGTATATATTATTAAAAATGTACATCTTGTATACAGTTGCACTTTTCATCTTACCATTCATCCAACAAACAAAACATATAAGGTGGTGATAAATGATGCAGTAAAGAAAAATAAAACAGGGTAAGGGGCTGCAACCATTTAGTAGAAGGGGTGTCCTTTTCAATCTGCACAGGAAAAAAGTTGCTCTTCAACTGGTGTGTGGTGTGTTTGTAGAAAAGGGATCTGTAGGCACTTACAGATTTGACCCTAATGAAATGGGAAGCCACTGGAATGTGTTGAGCAAAGAAATGGCACGATCTGATCTATGTTTTTACATGATACACTGGTTGCTAGATGGAGAACAAACTGTAGGGAGTCAAGAAAGGAAGCAGGGGAATAGGAGGCTACTGCTATAATCCAGCAGTCCTCAACTGGAAGCAATTTTGCTTCCAGGGGAAATGTTAGCAACGTCTCCTGACATTTTTGTTTGTCAAAACTGTGGGAGAAGTGATTACTACTTGCAAGTAGTGGGTGGAGGCTGGGGATGCTGCTGAACTTCTACAAGAACAGGACAGCCCACTCCCCTCAAAAAGAATTACTGGTCCCAAATGTCAACAGTGCTGAGGTTGAGAAACTGTTATAATCTGTGATAGAATGGTGGCTTGGTTTAAGATGGTAGTGGGGAAAGGTGAAGTGCTTAGATTCTAAATACATTTTAAAAGTAGAGCTGACCATATTTACTGAGGGATTAATTGTATATGCAAGGGAAAAAGGAATCAAAGATGACACCAACAATTAGAAGAATGAAGTGCCTCATACTGAGAGGGAAAGATGTGGGTGTAACAGGTAGGGAACAAGTGCTTTCTTTTATTTGGGGATGAGCAGAACTGATGGGACTCAAGCATTCAGTTTTGGATATACTAAACATGAAACATCTATCTACTTGGCATCAAATGCATAAATCAGGTAGGCAAATGGATATATGAGTCTAAAGTTCAGGGGCAAGGCTGGGGCTGGAGAAATAAACTTGGGACTCTTAGCATCTGTATAGCTTGTAAAGCTGCAGGACAGGATACTATTATTTAGAGAGCAAATGCAAACTGAGAAGAGATCTGAGCTCTGAGGCATTCCACTGTTTAAAGAGGAGAAGGAACTAGCAAAAGATACTAAGAAGATGAAGGAGAAGACTTGAAGTAGGAGGAGGAGAAAAATGATCAACTCTGTCAAATTCTGCTCAGATGTCAAAAGGAAAATGAGGACTTAAGAACTGACCTCCAGATCTGGCAACACAGATGCCAACAATGATGTGGAAAGGAACAGTTTTGGTGGGGAGGTAGGAATGAAAATCTGACTGGCCTGAATTCAAAAGAGTTAATACTACAGGAAGGTAGAGACAGTAGCTATAAAAAATGATCCACTCTCTTGAGACTTTTGTAAAGCTAAGAAACAACATTATCTGCAGGGATTTTTTTTCTCCCAATTTTTTTTAACTTAATTTATTAAAAAAATTAATTTTGGGGGGGGAGTAAGTAATTTAGGTAGGTAAATTATTTATTTATTTTAATGGAGGTCCTTGGGATTGAACTCAGGACTTCGTGCATGCTAAGCACGCGCTCCACCACTGAGTTATACCCTCCCCTCAACTTCTTATTTTACATATGCATACATACAAAAAAGTTTATAATATGTCAAATCCCCTTCCATCCACCATAGAGATTCAAAATTTAATATTATCATATTAGTTTTCCTGTATATATGTATATACACACACATACACATTCCTGAATATTGAAGATAACTTCACCTCTAAATTATGTCAGATATACCTCCAAAAAAAGGCCTTTCTCCTACATAAACGTAATAACCATTAACGCACCCAGGAAAATTAAAAATATATTCCCAAATATATTCTATAGCTGGGCATACTCAAATTCCTCCAATGTATTTTACAGCATTTTTCTTCAAATCTGGATTTAATCCAAGTCTATGCATTGCACTTGGTTATCAGGTTTCTTTGGTCTCTCTCAATGACTTTTTGAAAAGACCTGTCTTACAGAATGGATTGGACTGATTCTCTGTTACGTGATTTAACTTGTTCTTTAATCCTGGAAGGGAAGTTTTTGAAGGGCAGTAAATATATTCACTATTCCTGGCATAATATTCTAAAATTAACATTTCCCAACTTTCCTATATCTCTCCACATAGTCTTTCATTTTCAGAAAATTCTCAATTTACTCCAAGATTTTTTTCATTTAACTGCCACCTATTAGCTCTGAAGATTCAACTGAGCAAATTTCAAGGCTTACATACCCTATATTCAAAAAAATACACTACTATCTCTCATTTACTATAAGAATTCACGAGAGATCTAATCTTAAAGCTAATCAGTACCCAAACCGAACATCATTTTATTGATTAATCATGACAGATTACACTTGGAAAGTAAAATGAATTCTCTGAAATTTCTTTCCTGATTAGCAAAATAGTGCCTCCTAATACTTGAGGGTGAAAGCTGCTGTCAAATATGCCTACATGACTGGAAATTGTAACAGCCAGATGAGTTTACTAGGCTGGTGCTGGTATGTTCTGTATGCTCCTCTGTCCATGTAGTAAACAACTTAAATAAAGATGAAAAATTTGATTACACTCATATTTGGGCTTCTATAACTGGTCATTCATGTATAAATTCTTTAAACAACTTAATGAACATTCTTTAAGCAACTTAAAATGCAAATTTAGCCAACAATGTTTACAGCTAGAATTGCAAGGCACTTTAGGCACTGTTGATTTACCTTACAACATTTTCTGCCATAATCTTCAAATTATTTTCTTTTCCATAGTGTTGGAAAGCATTAAAAATATAATTTTTTATACAAATGAATTTTATACTCTTTAATTCAATGAACGTTTCAAGTTCTAACT
The DNA here is from genome assembly GCF_036321535.1 of Camelus dromedarius. Classification (NCBI taxonomy): domain Eukaryota; kingdom Metazoa; phylum Chordata; class Mammalia; order Artiodactyla; family Camelidae; genus Camelus; species Camelus dromedarius. The sequence goes on along the minus strand of NC_087448.1, from coordinate 64,983,729 downwards.
TACATTATTTTTATCTTACAAAACCTGAAATTATTTAGTATATAATATGAAATCTAAACTATGATCAAATGAGTAAAATAAAATGGTTAATAATTTTTAACAATCTTATTTCACTTACTTAGGCTTCTTTAGTGCTTTGGCATTAGAACTGGAATCAAACCACTGAGGCTTAGAGTGATGGTTTTCAACTCCTTTGGGCCTATGGACTATTTCACTGAGGTAAACGACCTTCCCTTGTCATCTAGTCCACCTCATCCTGATTACCACCAAAAAAAAAAAAAAACCCTCACTTGAATAAATCAGAAGCCGGGAATCAGACTTTATAAAGCACCTCCCATGAGACCAGAAGTGATTAATTCATACAAAAATCAAAATTATAGCTACTGCCACCTTGTAGTAAGTTGGCCTGTAGATCACTTGAACTTCCACAGGCTATCTGGAAGACCATGATCATATTATGCAAACTTTTGATTTAGACAAAGAGCTAGACAGGAAGGAGGGACCAACCAGCAGGAAAAAATCCTCTCAATTTATTCTCCAGCTAGGAAATTATACAGTAATATATACCAAAATATGATTATTTCACAGAACTACCATTAATACTTTAATAATTTAAACAAGATAGTAAACATTATTTAATTACTTGCTCTCATATGAAGCAATGTGAGGTAACAAAATCAAACTAACATGTTATGTATTACTGTGGTAGCTACTTCTAAGATGAGCTCCAATGGGCCCTGCCTCCTGGTATTCACAGCCTGTGTAGGTCCCTCCCACATTATATCAAAGTGGGTCTGTGCAACAGAGTGATGGTATGTCACTTCTGAGGCTAGATTATAAAAGACATTGCAGTTTCTGCCTCTCTCTCAGATCACTTACTCTGGGGGAAAGCCTGCTGCCATGTTGTAAGGACACTCAAGCAGCCTCCAGATGACTGCAACCACATGAGACCTTGAATTGGAACCACCAAGCTAAACCACTCCCAGTTTCATGACCATCAGAGACTGTGTGAAATAATAAATGTTTGTCTTTTAAGTTGTTTCAGGGAAATTTCTTACAAAGCAAAAGATAACTAACAATAATATATACCAATTTAACTGGTTGAAATTGTAACTTTATAACCTCTCATTTAGGTATTAAAAAATCACAGCATGTTGAGGCAATGTAAGGTAGTAAAACAAAAAGTTCACTAATACCTACTGAGTACCACTGAGGGCAGAAAAGCTCTCTCATATTCCACATTGAAGCTTCCTTCAGGTAATACTCATGGCTGACTTCCCTCTAGGGGAAGTCTCACTGACTCCTCCCTAGGATTGGAGGGAGTAACTGGTCTGATAACAAGTCTGAGAGAAGGAATTCTGAGGCTCAGCTACTTCTTCCCTCCTTTCCATCTGGGATTTGTCTGACTCGAAACAGAGTCATCTGTTCTGGTCTGCTCTCTGTCACACAGTAAATGCAATGGGACAAGCTGTATTCTTGTAGATGGGAAACTGGAGGTTTAAATCTGCCTAAGTCTGGAGTGCAACCCTAGGAAGCTCACTGTTGCTGCAAATCTCAGCCACATTTTCCACACAACTTTTTCGGTAATTAAAATTACATCTGAATGTTCATCTATCTGGCTTCTGTGTCTTATTTCTTAACTGGATCCAAACTTCAACAGAGGGGGCAAAAAAAAAGGGCAACTTATCAACCTCAAGACTAAGTACAAACTACTATTTGGGTATTTTGTGCCCTTGTGGAGTTTACAGTCTTTTGGGATATAAACTAAAACACCTGAATGGTTACATAATAATATAAGAATTACCTAACAAATACAGACTACAAGAAGCATATAATTATTACCAAACAGTTAAGAAATTATGATCATCTGTGAGAATCAGAAAATCTGAAGGAGAAAGGTAAAAACACAGATACCCTGATCCTCCATGCCAAACCCATAAAATGGGACCCAAGCAATTGAATTTTTAGTAAGTTCTCAATACAATGTTAATCCACATCTAAGAACCCAAGACACACATGGTGAGTGCAATGACTTTGGAAGAAAGGAGAATGTAATGAGCTAGCAAAGGAAAGATTATAGCAAACAGAACTTGAAGCAAACTTTGAAGGACATGCAGGGTTTAGATGAGGTGGCAGAGGATGAGGAGGAACCAACATTTGCTGAGGGCTTATTAACTACCAGACACTTTACATATCACATTATTTAAGACAATTTCAATTTATATGTGGAAAAACTGAGACTCAGATTAAATAATTTGCCTGAGGCCACAAAACTAGTTAAATGACAGAAAGGGATTAGTAGATATTTTCAATTTAAAGATGAAATTGAGCCTCTGGGAGGTAAAATATTTTGTCAAAAGTAACAAAATTGGAAAGTGGTAGAACTGTAATTAATAGATGGCCAAGCTGAAATCAGGGCTGTGAATCTAAAGGCTAGGCGTCCTTTTTTTTTTTTTTTAAATAAGTGGTGAAGGTGAAGGTCTATATTGGATCAGATAAACATACAAAAGTAGGAAAGCAAAAGCAAACTATAAAAATAAATCATATTAGATCATTACAAAATAAACCTCATTTTAATTTGTGATGCAGCCAGAGAACCATATATTAAGGACCACTGATGGCTTAAAAACCACTCAAAAATAACTTTTTAATCATTACGGTTTTGTCTCAATTGATTAGTTTACTAAATAATTACTAACTGCCATTAGCAGTCAGGACCCAACTGTTAGAGTGAACCGATGACTCAGCAACTAGTTGGAAAGCACCAACCTATTCAAAATAGTCAAATTAATTTTATGGTTAGCCTCAATTTAGAAGTGTAATGTTAAGGTCAGAGTAATTTTATTTATAACTGAAATTTTTAAAGACTGCTTTATGACAATGTTTTAAAAGACTTCTTTATTGCCTATATTACTACTTTAAGTACTTTTTAAAAGTGAAACTGCACATTTATTCATCTTTATTCTTTTCATCTTTATTCTTCATGCATAGGGACTTCAGTTCAATTTTTCTATTTTTGAGAACAAAATCAAAATTCAACTCCTTGAGGCCCTTCCTATAATTAAAATTAACTACTTTTTCTTCATTGCTGCTACACTACATTACTTGTACAACTCTACTTAGCATTTATTTCATTTTACCTTGTATGAAAGCTATTTGTTTACAGATGTTTCTGCTTCTCTTTAGGGATAAAGACAATGCATTATTCACCTTTGTATTCACCCAGCATTTGGCACAGTTCCTTGCACATTCAATAAAAGCTTGTTGACGAGTTAAGTTAATATTATTCTCAATAAGAGAAGCACATATATTACATGTACATTTTCCAAACCAACACTGAACTAACAAAGAACATGGGGAAATATGCTGTTGAAAACATACCATTTTAAGAGTAGGTTTGGTCAGCCACATAAATTGGGAACCACCAAGATCATTCACTCATCAGCAAATATGTACTATGTACCATGCTATATATACATATGTGGAAAAACTGAGGCTCTTTATACATCATTTATATATATATAATACATATATTATACACATAAACAGGAAACAAAATAGATGTAGTCCTTGCCCTCACAAAGCTCACACCCAGTAGGAAGATGGACAGTAAGAAATACATATATGCTATGAAGAAAACAAACAGCAAGTGATAATAAAATATTAGAGTTGGGGTGGAGGGTAAAGAGCTGCTCAGGTAGGGTAGACAGCTTGACAAGTGAAATTTAAGCTGAAACCAAGGGTAAGACTCGGTTATACAAAACAGTCAGTATAGTAAAGGCCCTAAAGATGTGCGTGGGGGTCATGTGCTGCAATGCCAGTTTCAGGGGCATACAGTTATAGCACATTTCTCAATCTTTTATTTTTCAGTTCTTTTGCTATTGTTTCTATCACCATTTCTCCTTTTCTGATGGTTTAGATTTTCCTAGCTAAATTAAATGATGGCATTAACTACGGGGAATGTAAGATTCTTTCCAAATAATCCTAATTTCCTTTTAGTCCTTTTGACTGATAAATTCATCTCAAAGTGACAACTCTGTCCCAATTAGGAAAGAGTGTTTCTCTGTATCAGCTTTAATTTTTTGATTTGGAGCCCTCCTGATTACTAATCAACATGCTATGTGATTACTTCAACAATTACTTATAGAATGTTATTTTGTCATCAGAAAAATCCACTGCTGCTTTCGGAACTCTACGTTGCTCTAGAGCCTACGCAGAGTAAAGGTACCTAAAGCAGACCCTAATCACTGGGCAATCTCAGATCTACTGGAGTACATGCTAAATTAGGAGCAAATCACATACTGGAAAGAGTCCTGGATTAGAAATTAGAGGATGTGGGTTCTAGTCCCAGATCTGCCACTTTGTTATGTAAATTTGAGTAAATTGTTTACTTCTTTTAGGCTTAATCTTCTCATTGATAAAGGGGGAATATATAAATGTTGCAATTTACACAAATTCAGCTATATGAGCTTAGCAAAAAAATTTAAAAGAAAATATCAACTTAAATAGCACTCAAGAAGCATATGCCTTGGAGTGAGCATGATCTGGAAAGCACACATCTGTTGTTACATCAAACAGGCTCAGCTTTTACATGCCTCTCACTGAAAATCTTACTCAGCTGTATGACTTTAGTGTTTAAAATATATGTATTTTTTGTTGTTGTTTGTTTGTTTAGGGCAAGTTTCTTACACATAATCCACTTGTTTTATCTAGGGCGCAAGAAGCTCAAATGAAGAAATGGTGATTCAAGTGATGCAATTTATCTCATGTTTACTTTAGAACCAAATAGGACATTGAGTCTATTATACCACCATATTATACTGCCACAGGGAACACTAAGTCAAAGTTGATGGAACCCTAGAAATATACTTTTGAGATTAATCAATACACCCAGATTTATCAATTTTTTACATGATTAGTTACTAAATAACATTTTTTGAATGATGTCCCTATCCCAATAGAGCTGTATCACTGTTTAGGGCATAGTTATATTCACATATGTGGAAAATGATGTATAAAGTTACTCATTACATAATGCTCTTAATAAGATCAGACAAAAACCTAAATGTCTAAAAAGAGAGGACTGATGAAATGATACATTATATGATGGAATATTATGCAACCATAAAAAGTATAAGGAAACACTATACATAATGACACACAGAACTTTTTAGATAAATGAAAAAATAAGGTACATAAACTATGCACAATATGTACTGTTTATGTAAAAAAAAGAAATAAAATATATACACATACTTATTTGCTTGTATATGCATACATTTTTAGGGGAAAAATTATACAGGAAATTGTTAGCACTGGCTGTTTCCTAGGTAAGGAACTGGGTGGCTGAGGGACAGGTGTGGAAGGAAGACTTTTCACTGTGTATTCTTTCTTTACCTTTTGAATTTCAAACCATGTGAATGTATTACCTAACCCAAAAGAAAACACATTAAGATCAGCAAGAAAATAGTTTGCAATGAAACAGGATCACATTCTTAATGGAAAACATTTCTAAAAAGTAGGCATTATCTCTCAGGGTAAATACCAGCAGGTAGAATGTTAGAACTATCAGGGACCTTCCTTAAAAGCTCCATCTATCCCAAACTTCTCACTGTATCTGTGAGATCTGTAAACTGAGGCCTTCAAAATTTGGTGATGTGTGTAAGGTCGCATGGCAGAAGAGTTAGGATTAGAAATCAGAAATTCCAACATCTATCCTAGGACTCTTCTTTATCATTTTGTCTTCTCATTTTGTGCCAAGTTAAGTTTAGGCTACATAGTGAGTTGTCATGTTCTGTCTAAATTTTGGAGTCTAAATTAACGAAATAACCTCAAACCCTCGGACTACTCACGTCTTGTGTGGTCACTATAAGGCTATACTTACAAATAGGCTGTGCATATCTCTATGACTGCACATATTACAGTATGATAAATGTACTTTTTCCTATCCTTCTAACTCAACTGAATTCATTGAGGGCAAGAACTAAAATGTCTTAAGTTATTTTTTTAAATATGTGAATGTCCAGCACAAGTATACTGCCAAAAATATTAATATAGGTTCACATTTCTAGGAATTTTAAAATGTTACAAAGTACGCAAACCATTATGTATACCTCACACACCAGTGGCCAAGGACAGTATCCCATAATTAAACATATTAATATTTCTTCAGCAAAACATATGGTATAAATAAATACGATACATGACTTCTCATTAGTTCAGGCCATACCTTACTACCAAATGCATTTTGTCCCCAGGCTTAAAAAGTTTTTGGTTTTCAAAGTCTTCTGAATGTTGAAATTAGATACAAGATTATAGACTGTACTCACAAAGGTGCTGTAGAAAATATGGTTAGTCACTTCTGCTCTCATCTTTTTGATGAGACCAGAACAAGCAATTATAGCAGGCAGCTTTTATACCCCATGTTTGGGCAGATCTGTTCTGTCACTAAGGAATCCAATCTAGCATAGGGGGGCAAAACTTGACATTGCGGAAAGAGGAAGAAAAAATCCTAATTGAACAACACTGTATTCCTACTGTAGCTGCTCAGTAGTTATTAATTTAATTTTTTTAAAAAGCTCTATTTGATTAATCACGTTAGTTTTTAAATGAAAATAGGTAAATAAAACTCCTGTCCCAAATTGCTAGCAAAGGTAATGGAAGCAATAAGCTTGAATCCTACTGGAGGGCAACTGCACTTTTGGGGGGACCAATGTTCACAGAAAGGCATTCTAAACATATTGGTGAGGGGTAAGCAGAAATGTATACAATTTTCCCAACTTAGGATCATTACTCTAAAAATAAACGAAAGGGGAATTTTCTAGTCAACCTCTCCTGATTGATTGCTCTGTATTAGGACCCTTCCTTTAATATTATAAAGTCTTATATGCCTTTTCCTACTTTTTATAAGGGGAAAAGCTCTGGAATCTAAACATAACACACACTAAAATCCACTTTGCTTTCCACACCCCAAGCCCCACCTCCATTTTGTTTCTGTTATTTTCACATCATATTTTCCTAGCAAAAAAAGCAAATTTGCACCAAGACTATAAATTAACTTTGCAGACAACGATGTTTGATGTCATTCAGTTTGGCGATACTGATTTTTCAATCTTAAAATTTTAGCTACATTTTTAAAGAATCAATGATTTTGTTCAACATATGAGGTTAACATTCAGCAAGTGTTTATTACAAAAAAGTATATTCCATTTCAAAAATGAAAACAGCAATGGTGAAAAAGAAAAACCTTCTGAGTTTGGGCTACTATTTGATGACGAAATACTACATTCTCATATTTTCATCATAATTCATTAAAATAAGAAAAAAAAAAAACCTAAAGAGCTAGAGCTCACAACAAATATACCAGCACATTAGTAATCTAGCACAACAACAAAGCTAAACAAAGACTAACCAGCCTATTTCACAGTTTGGAGAAAAACAACAAACTCCTTGTTGCATTTCTTGGCTATTTGCATTCAGAAGTACTGAAAACTAACATCATTTTCAGTGAAGAATTTCTCCGTACACGGGACTTACTTCCTCTACACCACCCTAACAAAATTATCAGCATTATTCCAGAATATAATAATTTAGTTGGAAACTACTTAAAAAAAAAAAAACAGTCCAAAATGCCAACGGTGGTTATTCTGTAAAGAAATGGTCAGAAATTACATATTATTATTCTAAGACACAGAACCAACCGAGCGAAGGACTTCTGTAATATGCTGCCCCCAAGATTCAGAATGCAGACTCAGAAATAGCACCCGCGGTCACGATGTCCCTTAAAACACATGACCTTCCTACGAAAGCAGAGCCTTAAACTTATAAACTACAGGAGAATTCCCCCTTGCTCTGAAGTTAAAACAAGGCAGGGCAACTGAAATTAGCGCAGCAGGGACCCCTCGGCTGCTGACTAGTAAGAACGGGTCCTGGAGAGCAAAGTCCCTGTGCTCTGGCTACTCCCCTTACCGTTAGAAGATCTGGGAGGGAGGGAAGGAGGAGAAACACCCAGAATCCTGGTGGAAAAGCCCCTGGCCTCGCAGATGGGGTTTAGGGAGACGGGGAGGGGCAGCTCCGTGTGTGGTGACCCTTTGTGAACACGCTCTGTGGCAGCTCGGCTCTCACCGAGGGTTTAGGAGAGCGGGCTTTCGGGGCCTTGCGCGGCCCGCCGTCACGGAGACCTCAGCACTACATGGAGGCGCCGGCTAAGAGCTTCCCTCGCACCTCGGCCGGCTTGGGAGCCCAACCCTCCTCGCACGCCCACCCACCCACCCACCCAAGTCACTCAGGGACGCGTCGCCCTCCGACCCGGGCTCGCGCCACTCTTTCCACAGCGTAATCCCTCCGCTGCCGGCCGCGCACTAGTTTTATTCACGCCCCACCCCCTGGCCGCCGGCGTCACCTCCGCCACTCGAGCGCTTTCCAGCAGCTTCCAGAAACGTCGCCTCCCCAAACCCAGCCACTCACAGACGGCGGGTCCTGCAGCCACCGGCCCCGCCCCTAGTCGTCGCCGCAGCTGAAACTGCGACTGCGGCAGCCGGCCGGACAGCCCCGCCTCTCTGCGGCGGTCCGCCGGAAGTGCATCCGTTTTCGCCTTCCCCGAGGTGCTTACATCCTTTCAGCCTCCGCGCGGAGCAGGAAGGGGAACTCTGTAGCCGCGGACTGAAACCGGAAGCTGCTTTCCTAGCTGAGGGGCCGGTGGGGGAGGAGTAGGCTGAGGGGAACGTGAGTTGAACGTTGCACTCTGGTGTGGAGCTCAAGCCGGAACGGGAGTTCGGAGCGACCCGGTGCGAGGAAAGGGAGGGCCCGCGGCAGGTAAGGGAGAAGACCTAGTAGTGTCTTTCAGCACCCGAAATAGGGAAAAGGGACAGAGTTGGGGTGACTTATGGGGTAGTCTGCTCTGAAAGGATGGGCTAGGCTGGGAGGGGAAAAGGGGTGGGACTAGGTTCAGGTGGGAAGGCTTAGTGATTAAGGTATAAGATATCGTTTGGACTCAAAGAGGTAAATGCTGAAGAGAAACCAGAGTGTTTTTTTTCCCCTCCTTATCCCAAGGAGCGTGGAAATGGGGAGAGTTAACGGAACCCTGCGTCTCCTCAGGTTTCCAAGGTCGGGTTTTGAAATTGACGTCTGTTGGTCTGTGATTCAGGACAGCTGGATTGGGTACCAGTCAGGGTTGGGCGCCGAAAGCCGACCCCATTCCTCGGTTTCAAGTCTGTTGTGACCTCGCCTTTGACAGCCCACTTCGTCTTGGAGGGAAAGCTCAAATGGGGTATAAGGCCTCTCTTGGAACAGCTGATTCTCTGGGTTTCCCCATTTTGCACACGGGACTGTGATTTAAGCTTAATTGCTTCTTTCGCTATTCCCAGGGCCAACTTTACGCTTTCATTGTGCTGTAACTGGGTCCATACTGGGCTAGTAGTTCACATTTGGGCATTTGGAGCATCAGTGGCCCACAAAAGTAATGAAAAGGGAGGGGGCGTCAGAAAAAAAAAGTGCCGGGTGTGAAGTGGAGGAGAGAAGGCTTAGACTGAAAGCCAGTGGGCTCACACTGCAATGAGTTTTAGGTCATAGCAGTACCTCAGGTCATACTGAGATATTTGGACTTTCCTGTAATCAGATTGGAATCAATTGACGATTTTAAGCTGAGCAGCAACAGACTCAGGCTTGTTTTGTAGAAGCCTCATTTTGGCAGTGATACAGAGTGGGGATGGAATGGAAAGAGGTGGGGATTTGACACACTTCCAAAAAAACTGTCCGTAGAATTTGATAACTTTCACTAAGTAAGAGAGAGAGAAGTAAAAGCGTAGAGAACCACTCAGATTGTCTGGCATGTGTGTTCGAAGGCCGGAGGTGCCAAAATCTAGGCGAGATACAAGCAGGAGGAGCAGGTAATTTTTGAAGGGAGGGCAATGAAGGCAGTCATTTAGGGACAAATTAAGTTGTAAGAATCACCTTAGGGATTTCTACATGGGACAAAGTAAATTGTATTTAGAAGACCTGAATAGCCCACTTCTGGTATTTTATTAAGCGAATTTTCTTTTGGGGGGTTCTACATATTAAGGATTTCAGCCACCAACGTACCTGTTTTTGGTGGGATCAGGAGAGCAGGTTTGAAGGATCCTCATGTTTTACTATTGTAGTTTAGAGAGAGAGGGAGAGAACCAGCCGGAAAAGTTTTCTTAAGCCATCAGGCAGATGGAAATTTTAATCAAAAACAATTTATTCATAATACTTAGCTTACCAAATTTTCTTTTGAGAATACTGCAGAATGATACAAGATGTGCTGAGTATTGTCTGCAAAAAGTATAAAATTAGCACCAAATAGTAGTTAAAATTTACTGCATGTCAGGTGCTAAGCATTTTACATTTATTATCGCGTTTAATTTTTAGGACAAACCAATTTTACAAATAAATTCTGAACCTAAAGCTCATACTTTTAGCCACTCTGGCACCACAGAAGTTTGACTTTTTCTATATAGGTCTCCTTTATAAGTAGATTTTAAATAGAACCAGCCAGAGATAACAAATTGGTGTTGTCTGTGAGGAGCTTAAAAAAGAAAGTTAGCACCAAACTTGTTTTCACTCTTTTGACAGCGGTTCTCATTGGGACAATTTTGCCTCCTGGGGAGTAAGGTGGAGGGATGTGGACATTTGGAAACGTCTAGAGACATAGTCACAACTGAGGGGTGGGTGCCTTGGCATCCAGCACATAGAGGTCAGTGATGCTGCTAAAGGGCCTCAACACACAGGACAGCCCTCGGAACAAGAATTATCGGATCCAAAATGTCTATGATGCTATGATGGAGAAACCCTGCTTATGGATATTTCTTTGGGAATAGCAAATTGAGGTTCACTGATACTTTTCTAAAAAAGCATTTTTATTTCTGAAATTATCTATTGGTTTGAAAGGTATGTAAAGTTTATACAGCTGAAACAATCGCATCACTAGTTTCTAAAGTGAATCTCTGAGGCCCAGTTTCCTAGGAGGTGGTTGTCGTAGCATCATGGATTAATTGATGTGGGAAAGACTTTTGCTTGAAGTTGTTTCACAGCATTCCTGCGAAGTGGTGATTTACTCTGCTTAAAGGTCTCTTTTATTTAGTGTCCTTGTTATTTTAAATCCATATCTAAACTGCTGTTAACAGTTACTTTTCCTTTACGCTGAACTTCAGTCTCATAATTTTGACTTTACTGAATGTGATTCTCCTCCATGGGACTACACTCAAAATGTGCTTGTTACATGTATAATTTGTAATCTGATAGTGTTTGTGTTTTTGTTCAGTTACAGATTATTTACTTTATAAAGTAGTATTTTGTTGGCAAGTTGCTTACAAATGAGTTTGCTATGAAGACTGGTCCTATTGCCAGTCTATGCCCTTTTCCCACGAATTTGCTAGATATGCAAATAAATTTAGGTATTTTGTTTTCACTGCAAGATTACAATTCAGAATATGCTTAACCTAGCATATATGGTTGTCAAAATATACTTAATATATACACATCTCATAAAATAGCACAACTTTTTTTCAAAGTAAATAGGATTTTTATTTAATTGTCTATTGACTTTTCTTTTTTCCAGGGTTCATTGAAAAATCCTTAGTGATATTGACATGTTTCAAGTGAAATAAATTAGCCAGTGACTCGGAATGATGGATTCCCCGAAGATTGGAAATGGTTTGCCAGTGATTGGACCAGGGACTGATATAGGGATATCTTCACTCCACATGGTGGGGTATTTGGGAAAAGTTAGTGAACTTATTTTTTGCCTCAGTGCAAAGTTGGTTTGTTCCCTTCTATTTTTGAGACTTAAATTCAGTTTTAATTTTACCAGTTTCTAAAAAATTGTGTCTTCCACGGAAATCTTACAGTAATGGCGAAAGATTATTTTGTGTTTACCTCTCTATGTTTTATTGATACATGAGAGTAGAAATAAAACATAGACCTTATGGTTTACTATTTGAATATATTGAACATACTTTTTCCCTGGCAGTTGACATTACTTTTTTTCTTGCAAATAAAACTGATGCTGTTCTTAATACTTAATTTAATATTTGAAACTAGAATATATATATTTTTGGAGCAATAGCTATACTTAAAGCCTGTATGCATTTCTTTTATTTGCCATCTTTAAGCTATCTTGCCAGGATACTTCTAGGTGAAAATTGTGTATTTTTTTCTGGTTACTTTTCCATTTAACTTTTTGTAACTAGGTACAGTCTAGGAATGTCTATATTTTAATATACTTTATTTCTTTTTTAGAATTATGATTCAGCTAAAGTCCCGTCAGATGGGTATTGCCCTGCTTGTAGGGTGAAGGGAAAGTTAAAAGCCCTAAAGACGTACCGAATTAGTTTTCAAGAATCTATCTTTTTGTGTGAGGATCTGCAGGTAAAGTATTAATCTTAGATGGTACTGAAGTTTTAGCCTTTTGCCTTTTTCTTAAATATTTAAATTTGTACTCATTTGTGTTTTTTAGACTATGTTTTTAATATGTAGGTAATGAGAGTCTCTAGATCTGTCTGGTATGCAATTTTAAATATTTTCTGTTTTTTTTTCCACCTGATTTCCTGAGTTATTGCATGAAAATGTTTGTTTTTATTATCATTAGACTTGTGAGAGGAGAAAATATATTTCGAGAATTTTTTTAAACTTTGTTGGATCCTTTTAGCTGTTGGTATGTAGTAGTTACTCTCATCTGGTTGCTTTATTAGATTTGAAACTTACAGGAAAAGTTATTAATCTCTAAATATTATTTACTTAAGGTAAATCTTTTAGAATTATAGTAATTTATACCTTCTGGTACAACTTTTACGTAGGAGCTTGTTAAATTGCATACTACTCTACATTTTACTGTACTTGGCAACTTACAAAAGTGTTACAGACATGTTTAATTTTCAAAACTTTGCAAAGTAGATATTCCCCTGTTATGAATAAGAAAACAGATGCAGCAGGTTTAGGGAATTGTAACTTTTTTTCCTTTTTTTGAGTATTCCATTATTTAGTCCTTTATTGGAATTTTTATTTAATTATGTAGTCTTTAAAAAAAACACATGAAATTTATAATGAAAGGCTTTTAATCATTAATGTTAACATCATCCAAGAAAATACTTTTCTTGGTTTTCTTCATTTGTAAAGTGAATATAAATTATTTTTATAATTTGTCTTTGCACATCCCTTGCAGATAATTATCCAAATATAATGTGGTGTGTTTTCTTTATTCCTGTTCTGTAGGAATGAAAGCAGGAATATGTTTATTTAAACTGTTCACCAAAAGTCAGACAGCATTAGTTTTTTTCAGTGTAAGGTATTAAATGCTCTTAGATGGTTGGGCTAGAGTAAAAGATTAGTGCTCTGTATATCATTTTATGACTTTTTTTTTTTGGACAGGCTAAAAGCTTTCATTTTAGTTATAAAAATGATACATGTCTATTGCAAATAAAGTAGAAACCAAAGTCAGATAAGAAGGGTTAAAAATCCAAAAGCATTCATTTATAAAAAGGAAAAATCAGGGCAAGGACAAGTTATATTTTAGATTGGCACTATGTTGGGAGCACGGATTATGTAAACAAAAGTCACTAAAGACATTTGCAAACAGTTTAGGGGGAAACCATCCAGGCCACTAAATTTTGCAGCCCCAGGGCCCTTTGTGGTTTATTGTTTTTAATTAATTAGGGGTGCTGGTAGGCGTGCACGCCATGATCTTGACTCTGCTTGAGCATGGTAATGATTTCTTAAAAATTTTTTTGCTTTTTGAAAAAAATATTTAAATTTTCTAATAAAAAAACAACATAAAATTTGCTGTCTTAACTTTTTAAGTATACAGTTCAGGATTCTTTGTTATATTCACGTTGTACAACACATCTCTAGAACTTTTTCATCTTGCAAAAATGAAATTCTGTTCCTCTTGAATAACAACTTCTTCCCCTAGCCCTAGCAACTACCATTCCAGTTTGTCTCTATAAATTTGACTACTCTAGGTACTCCATATAAGTGTAATCATACGGTATTTTTATTCTTGTGATTTTACTTAGCATAATGTCCTCAAGGTTTATCCATATTGTACCATATGACAGGATTTCCTTTTTTAAGGCCGAATAATATTCAATCATAAATATAAACCACATTTTCTTTATCCATTTGTTTGTGTGTGGACTTTTGGGTTGCTTCCATGGCTCTTAGCTATTGTGAATAATGCTGCAATGAATATGGCTCTTCAAGTATCTCTTTGATGTCTTGGCTTTCAATTTTTTTGGATACATACCTTTTTATAACTCTCTGAATACAAAATTACTGCCATTGATTTTAAAGGGTTCTCTGTCTTCTGACATGTGATGATTAAGGAAATAATGTCTATAAAGTTGAGGGTCAGGTTTATTAGTTGATGGTGACTGCACAACTAGTTGGTAAGAAAAGTCAAGAACTTGTCCTATTAAAGAATTTCATAAGTGCAGTATTATGAGTATAATGTTCACTTGTATTGGAGATGCTATATTTTAAGTGAGAGGATTTAGTGCATTTCAGTTAGTTGTTTTAAATGAACCATCTCAAAACGGTAGTAACTAGAAGAACTTAATGGCTTCACTCATGATTCTGTGGGTTGACAGGGCAGTTCTTACACTTTACATACTGTTAGCTAGGACAACTGAAATGTCCACATGGCTAAAGTGGGTGCTAGATACCATCTGGAAACTCAACTCAGTCAGCCAGCCAGGATCTCAGTTCTTTTCCATGAGGGTCACTCCATGAGGCTAATTGGCTCCTCTCAGTGTGATGGCTGGGACTAATAAAGAGTGTTCCAGAAAGAGGGCTCCAAGAGGACAAGCCTAGTAAACCAGTGCTTATCAGGCATCCATGTGCATCCTGCCTGCGAATGTCCCATCAAAGCTATTCACATAGCCAGTCTTGGGGCTGTGTGGCTGGGGACTAACTCTAGGAGGGCATGCGTACCAGGAGGTACAGTTCTTTAGTTCACTAGAGGCCACCAAGGTACCAGTCTACCATACTTGTACAGAAGGAGGCATATTTTAAATGAGGGCACATAAGTATATAGATTGCTTGCATTTGTCCTGTAAAATATTTTCTAGTTTTCAAACTGAGGGAAAACATGACTCTTCCAGTGGTTTGTTTACACTTTTGATATTTGGCTGAAATTGTGTTGATGCACGGTGAGATTTGATGAAGTCATTAAAATTCAGCCAATTTGACTCTTAGACCCAATTTGGATGTAAAATTGATATGCTGATGTGCTCTCAGATTAGTACTCAATTTCAAAACTAAGAAACATAGAAATCACTCCATGCAACTTTTTTTGTTTGAAAATACCTTTCTAGTTTTTAATGCTATGCAGTGTACCTGTCCCCAAAAGAATAATACTCATCATAAAATGTTGGAATGTTTAATTTTTCACTCAACATTAGATTTTTTATTAAAGCAAAAAATGTATGTTTTCCTCATTAGCTTATCCTAGGATGTCTCAGATTAAACCCTTGATCGTTCAAATTAACTGGAAAAATTCTTTTGGGACCAAATTTTGATTAAATAATTGTTTATCCTTGGTTCCTTCAAATTTATATTAATAATGTAATATACTTTCTTAAACTTGTCAAATTAATGCTAAAATTTTGTACGTATTTTTCACGACATAGAAAGGGTGAAGTAAAACTTGAACTTATTTGAAATTTTATAGTTTTTATTATTTTGTTTTTTACTTCTAGTGCATCTATCCCTTGGGCTCTAGGTCACTTAATAACTTAATTTCTCCTGATTTGGAAGATTGTCACACTGTAAATAAGCCTCAAAAGAGGAAGATCTTGGAAACTGACTATAAAGATTCACCTCTTTTAGCAAATTCCAAAAAGACTAAAAATCCTATTGGTATTAATGGTGAACAAGTTTTGAACAGTCAGCATAATGGAGGAGGATATGATGGAAACTCATCAGACTTACCTGGTTTACTACACGGTGGTCAACAGAATCCAGTTAGGACGGCTGATTCCTTGGAGCAGAATGAGATTTTGGAAGCTGATACTGTTGACATGGCTGCTGAAGAAGATTCTGCTACAGTTAATGTTTCTGATGGGACCTTCCCTCAGAATGAAGGATGCACATCTGAACTAGAAATGCCATCAGAGAGCAGACGTACCTCATTTTGCCAGACTTCATGTGTCCAGTGGAAAAATACACATGCTCTCTGCTGGTTAGACTGTATCCTGTCAGCATTGGTGCACTTGGAAGGGCTGAAAACCACTGTAACTGGCCTGTGCTCTGAAGAGGAATCTGTGTTCAGGCAGTTGTTCACTAAGTACAATCAAGCCAGTGAGCTGCTGGACACCAATCAGTTGGATGGAGTTAAAGGTTAGTAATAACATTTTATTTCTCTTTAATTTTTCAAAAGGTTAATGTTGAGTTTTGTCTGATTGTATGGAAAAGATACCATCAGTAGCCTCTGTTTTATGTAGAGACCTGGGAGCAAGGAGCCCAGGGACAGCGTCTTAAAGCCTGAGATAATACCAGTTGTGTTATCATGACTGCCCCAAAGGCAGTTTTTTCCCAGAAATTAAGAGTAAAGGATAAAAAGGCTGTGGCTGTAGTTAGCTGTCAGGGTGACATAGAGTCTATCAAAGTAAAATTTTAAGTTTTTGAATTGCTATGAGGCAGAATAAAGAAGTAAATACAAATCACCCATAATCCCACAGCTCCTCAAAAATCTCTCTTCACAATGAGGGGTATATTTTATATTTTTATTTTGTTTTTTATAAAATAGGATACCCATGAACCCACCTCCATCCCAAGATAAAATATTTCCAATGACTTATGTCTACCTATGTGTTCTTCCCCATCCTATCCTCCATCTCCCATAAAGATAATCATTATCCTGAGATGTGCTTAATCATTACTTCTTTTGTTAATAGTTTTTCCTACATATGTATGGCTAAGGAATATATTGCCTAATTTAGTTTGTTTTGAACTTTATGAAGAGGATGTTATCTCTTCATAAGAGAGAGTATCTGGGGACTTCCCCCCCCCCTTTTATAAAGATTTATGAAGCTCTTGTATTTGTGGTTCATTGATTTTCATTGCTATATAATATTTCCAGTTTGTAAATTTATCAGTGTATTTATTCACTCATCTGTCATTGGGTTGTTTTTTGCTATTGTAAATACTGCTGCTGTCACTGTTCTTGGCAAATCTCCTGGGGCATAAGGGTTTCCCTTGGATATACCGTAGCATTGGAATTGCCAAGTCATAGACTGAGTTCAGATTTACCAGATAATGGCTTATTGTTTTCCAAAGTGGTTGTGCCAGTCAATACTCCCATTAGCAATGCAGAAGAGATCTTCCTAATACATATATCCTCCCTTGGTTATTTTCACACTTGGAGATTTTTGCTGTTTGAATGATGCAAAATGGTCTGTGGTCTTGATTTGCCTTTCCCAGATTTTAAAGAGATGGAACAGCTCTTCATATGTAGGTTGACCCTCTGTTCCTTCTGTGGAGTGCCTGTTTGTGTCTTACCCTGTTTTTTTTATTGTCATGTTTATTGATTTGTATGAGTTTTTATGTGTCCTTTTGTTATGTTTATGTCAGGTTGCTAAGTCTCCCGATTTGTATCTTGTGTTTTTACCTTTTGATACCTTTTGATGTATACAAATTGTTAGTCTTTCCTTTTGTAACTAGTAATGTTTGTGACTTTAAAAAGAATTGTTTCCTTTCTCCAAGATCAGAAAGTCATTCACCTATATTTTCACTGAGAAGTCAGAGTTTTGCTTTTGGCCCGGGGTGGGTGGGGGTGGGGTGGGGGTGGATAGTAATTTGGTTGATTTGTTTGTTTGTTTAATGGAAGTACTGGGGATTGTACCCAGGACCTCATGCATGCTAAGCACTCTCCCACTAAGCTATACTCTCCCCGCTGAGTTTTGCTTTTTACATTGAAATTCTTAGTTCATCTGGAGGTAATTTTTGTGTATGGTGTGTGATGAGGGTTCATTTCTTCCCATTGCATAGCTAGTTTTTCTAGCTCCCATTGTCTTCTCAATTGATCTGCCATGCCACTTTTTTCATATAACATTCTGCATATGTGTGCAGCTGTTCCTTTTATTATGACTTTTTAGGTCTTGCTATCCAGTAGTATAAGAATATTTGTCTTCATTTAACTTGACTTTGGTCATGCAGTCTTTTTCTGTTTGTTTTGTTTTAATGAAAGTAGTGGGGATTGAACCCAGGACCTGTACGTTGTTTCCTTATTTTTAACCATTCAGGCTACTTACCATTTATCTTTTTTTTTTTCTTTTATGTGTAAATACCATGACAAATATCCATGTATCCTTTGAATCCATTGCTGATTATACCCTAGAAGGGATGTTAAAATCATAGTCTTTTTGAATGACTTTCTGGAAGGGTTATACCAACATAATAACTCCATTTTCATATGTAGAAATAAACATTCTAGGGCGTTCCGGTCACCTTTGGATAGAAACATTTAAAAAGTTGTAATTTTTTTAGATAAGAAATATTTTGTTCCAGTTTGAGTTTCTTTGAGATTGAATTTTTTTTGCAGTTTTTAAAATTCAGTTTCTCACAAGCATTTTTGCTTTTGACTTTTCTTCTCTTTATTTCTGTTTTCTGTAACTACAGGAGCCACAATACTGAGTAGGTGACAGTTATTTGTTGTAGAAGAACATATCTCATTGAAATTTTGGCTTGAATAGTGAATTAATTTTAATTTTGTACTTTAATATTACATTAATTTTTTGCAGGATAATTGTAGTTTTTATAATATAGTTATAATTACATTTGTTTGAATGGCATTACTTTGAATTGTAAGTTTTCTCTTTTTTGGTGTGGTCAAATAACAGAAATTCTGGTTAATGTTTTCTTCATATTACAGCAGACTCCAGATGTTTTCATAGTGAAACATATAAGCAGAGTGTGGTCAGGCTGTATGAATTATTTGTAAGAGATTTGAGTGAAAAGATCTGTTTGTAGCTTAAGAGTATCTGGAGTCAGATGTGTATGGAGGCTTTTATTCAAAATCATTTTCTTACTAATCTTGGGTAGTTTTCTGTCACAATAATTCCATTTTGAGGACTTTTACCCTAGGAAATGATCAAAAACATGGACAGGTATGTATGTGCTCAAAGGTGTTTATCATGATAGTATTTGTAATAGAGAAGAAAGAAACAAACGTCCAGCAATAGGGAATGGTTCATAAAACTATGGTTCAGTTGGAGTGTAGTAACTAGCCTGCAGAGTTTTTATTGAAGCAAATTTATGTGAAAAAAACAGAATGTGGAATCATACAAAATGCAATGATGTCATTGCAGACCCCTTCACCCCCCCCCCCAAAAAAAAAGACAGAGGAGGAAAACACACTAAATGTTAGTTTAGGAAATAATCATAACTTTATTAAGACTCCTTATAAATTTATCTGCTCCTATGATCTAGTTAAGTTCAATAAAAATTATACAAAGAGGACTAAATGAATAGATGTCTCTAGCGTAAGTAATAATTGCCTGTAAAGAAATAGCTTCAGCTGTTTCGGGGATAGGCAGAATACTTGATAGCTTAGCTCTTTAGCTGACCTTGATTGTTTGGATGAGAAGGGCTTTCACTGATGTTTTACTCGGGCAGAATGATGTTGACCCAAGCAGTCAGTACTAATGATATTGTGCTGTGAATAGATATTGAGGGAATATATGGTACACCACAGGGAGAGGAGGACAAAATTAAGAAATTCTGTGTTTTCCATTTTGTCTCTGCAAAATTTGTTGACTCTGACAAACTTTCATTTTTGGTAATGTCTTAATTGTCTGTGGAAAGATACAGGTTGATGAGAAATTGAAAATGTTCTATATTTTATCATTAGATGGAGATTGTAAAAAACTTACTTCCAAAATATTTACACAAATAGAGACCTACCTGAATGAAGTCAGAGATGAAATTTTTATTAAGCTTCAGCCTCAGCTTCGATGCACATTAGGTAAGTAATTTGTGGAATAACTATTATTCTTCTACCATAAAGACATACTTACATAAGGAAATATAACACTGTTTTATTACTTAGGATGGTCAAATTCTTAGAAGAGAGAATCTGGGTAGACTCATTTAGGAATCTCACTGGTTAAATCATTCATGGACAGAGCTGTTCTATATAAACATGCAGGCATATGTTCCTCCCCTTCAGGGTGGATGCAGTTCCCAGAACCAGGTAAATACTTGGTACACCATTGGCTGCTTTCTCCAGTAGACTAATCCAGTGTTTTCAGCCTTGACTGTGTATTTAAAAAGTGCCTAGGAAATTTAAAAATAAGTGCTAGTGTTAGGGCCCATTAAATAAGAGTCTCAGGGATGGAGTTGAACTGTCAGGAATTTTTAGAAGCCCCCATGTGACTCTTGTGGGCAGACAGGCTTGAGAATCTCTGGTCTAAACCAACCATAATAATTCTATTTCCCCCACCAGTGATTGGTTTAGGAGTGGGCATATGGTGCAATTTTAGCCAATGGAACATGAGGAGAAATACACTGCTGACCTTTTGGGGACGTTTTCTTGCCTTTAAAAAGGGCACCCGAGTGAGACCCGCTCTGCCCTCTGTGACTGGGCTTTGGCCCTGGGAGCAGGGCCGGGGCACCAGGGTCTCTACGTCTTTATACATTTTTTCAGTATTACAAAAATGAGCTGGTAGTGATTTTTTTATTTTTTGAGGGCCATCTTTTTGTTTTATTTCTCTATCTTTGTACTAACTCTTCTATTAATGTTGTGTTGTGGTGGCAGAATACATGATACCCCTATTTGTATAATACCCATATTTAATTATGTAAAATTTCAATACCTTCATGTTTTTCTCTCAATAAGCAGCATTTATTTCATCAGACCCAGATGGTGTATCTAGAAGTCATGTCTTTTTTACATGGTAGTATCTCCTATTTCTTTGTCTCACAGTTCTGTCCCCTGGTTTTACTATTTTGTTTTTCATGAACTCCTAAGTATAGATGTTTACCTTGTTGTAATAATAAACTGATTTTCCATATGCCAGATCTTTGGCATTGCTGCCTCCTAGGACTAGAGGGCTATTCTAATTTGTTATCAGGTGGGATCTCAAATGGAATGAATATTCTTTTTCTCTTTTTATTAAAGTGTGATTTACATATAGTATAATCTTTTTCAGACGTGTACAGTTGTGTTACCATTACCACAATCAAGATATAGAACAGTTCTATCACCATGAAAATGTTCTCCAGGCTCCTTTGTAATCAGCCCCTCTCCTAACCCACAACCACTGATCTGATGGTTGGATACTCGTTTCAAAGGAGCCTTTTCCATAAGATCACCAGAGTGTAGACTGAGGGGCTCCCATGTTGCATTTTGCAGGTGTCATTTTCCCTCCTAGAGTGACCTGAGATGTTTTATTCAGGTTCCCTACTCCAGTTCCCAACTTAATTAAAGATTGGTTTCTCCCCAGTCTGATTCATCACTCTTCTTATCCTTGTGAGTTATGCTTGGAACAGGGTTGCATCTTTCTCCGTTGCCACCTTCAGCCTGGTTTTCTGTGTAACAGAGAAGGGATTTTAAAATTTTGTGCACTCACAGCAATCGAGCAAGCATACAGCTCTTCCAATACAGTAGAATCCTCTTATTTGCGTTTGTACTACCCAGTCAGCAGTGAGAGGTGCCACAAAGAGCTTAGCATCTTACTAATGAAATCTAATCTTTGCTTCAGGGAGCACTTTTAAAGTCTTAACAATGTATGTGTCCTTGTTCAGAATATTAATGTATATTTTAAAACACTAAAGAAAGAGAAGTTGAACTGCATTGACACAGAATCAGCCAGGCACTTTATCATTGTGATGATTGTTTTTGAAAAACACACTGTAAACTATCCTCTCTGCTCTAACTCCCACAGTGTAAGAAATATAACATTACAAATACAACTGAAGCCCTTTATGTACTCTTCCCCAATTCTCCCTTACCTCCCCACAAAGGTAACTACTATCTTCAATTTAGTGTTTTCTTTCCCTCTAATCTGTATATTTCTTTTTTTTTTTTTTAAGGAAAAAGCTAATACTGTTATGATTTCTACTTGTTTATGTAATTGTAAAGCGTAATTTAGTGTTGGGGTGTTGTGTACCCGTGTAAGGGTAAACAGACCAGTAGAACAGAATAGAGAGTCCAGATCAGGATCCTCCCCGTTTTGGTTACATCACAGCTGCTTGAGGTAGTGATGCAGATAATGGGGGAAGGAAAAGGCTATCTAGCTCAGATGGTGCTTGGTGCAGTCAGTTCCTGATACAGTTCCCTCCTTCACACCGTAATCAGAAAGAAACCTCAGCACATTTTAAGACCTAAATATGGAAAGAAGAGTTGTAAAACTTTGGAAGAAAATATAGGTGAATATTTAAACATTCAATGGAGAAGAATTTCTCAAATAAGATAGATAAGAGATTGGTAAATATGATTACACAAAAGTTTAAAACCTCTGGGCAAAGATAAAACAAAGAAATAATGTCTAGGGTATCTTATTAAAGAACTCTAGTCCATCAGTTCCAAAAGAAAAAGACAAAAACTGATAGAAAAGTGGCCGGAAGACATTGATAAGCAGTTACTGGAAGAGAAAACTTGAATGGCTAGATAGCAGAGAGTCACTGAAAGGTTTGCATCATGGTAAATGTACTAGGTACAGATGATCCCTAAGTTATAATGGTCCGGCTTTCAATTTTTTGAGTTTACAGTGGTGTGAAAGGCATTCAGCAGAAGCTGCGCTTGGAATTTTGGATTTGACTCTTTTGCTGGGCTAGTGATAAGCCGCTCGGTACTCACTTGTGATGCTGGGCAGCCGCAGCCGCCAGGCAGCCCCGTGGTCACGAAGGTGAGCGGCGGGCACCCTTACACGTTCCTGACCCAGGCCACTGTTCTGTTTTCCACTTTCAGTATAGTATTCAATAAATTATATGAGGTATTCAACACTTTATTATAAAATAGGCATTGTATTAGTTGATTTTTGCCCAGCTGTTGGCTAATGTAGGTGTTCTGCGCACGTTGAAGGTAGGCTGGGCTAAGCTGTGATGTTTGGTAGGTTTAGGGGTATTAAATGCATTTTCAACTTAACAATATATTCAACTCATGGTATAAAGATTTATTGGGATTTAACCCTAGGAGCTGGGGTTAAGTTACTAGAGGCAAAGAAACAACTAATTTAGGCAGGAGGTTATGAAAATTAGAATTAGGCATTGGTATTATATGTGCTCTAGTAGGGTGCTTTATACCCATAAAACTTACACTCAAAGGAGAAATAATTAAGGTCAGTTTGGGAGCTATATAAATTACCTAAAATGATCTGTAATCATGTAACTTATTTAACTGTGTTTTGAGCTCTCTCATGACATTTTGATTCATAGACAACTTTATGTATTTTTAGACCTAAAGATTCTATGTTGACAGACTGGGATTTCAAAATTTGTAGATACTGACAGGCATATGCAGAATAGGTAAACAGGATTATACTGTATAGCACAGGGAGATATATACAAGATCTTGTGGTAGCTCACAGTGAAAAAAAAAAGTGACAGTGAATATATGTATGTTCATGTATAACTGAAAAATTGTGCTCTACACTGGAATTTGATACAACATTGTAAAATGACTATAACTCAATAAAAATATTAAAAAAGATTCTATGTTGTCATTATGAAGTATAAATTATTTGCTTTTTCACTTAATATTTACTTACAATAGAGTAAGCATTTAAAGGCTGATAACTAATTACACACTCATGCTATACTCCACACTGTTTATGCATATGGTATTGCATATGTTCATTTTTAGGAGATTGATTTCTGTTTATAAAAAATATTTTGTTTTGACTTTATGTTTTTGTACAAAAATAGTAGCAGGACTATACCACAGAGATGACTATTAAAATAGCCTTTGTGACCACTGGTATTTATAGAGTATGCTTAGGTAATAAGACCCACTGTTCTGCCTTTTGGTCCTGCCAAGGTGACTCCTCCTGGTGGCATTCCAGGCAGCTGTAGTTCCAGGCCAGGGGGAGAAGTGAACCGTGGATGTGAGACTGTCCCAGGGGAGGGAAGGGGTGAAAGTACTCAGACTCTCTCTAGAGCCAAATCAGTAAGGCTGCATCTAACCTCGCTGGAGGATAGGAAGGAAAGAAACCAATTGGAGGATGAATGCAAGAGGAGAAAATAAATCCTCCTACTAACTTGCTTGCTGGTCTCAACACTGAAAGACAGAATTCACAGTTTGGTTTTTGTTTTAATGACAACAAAATTCAGATCTTTAGCTTTAAAGTTGTTCAAGTTTAATTTTAATTGTTGAACGATTAAGAAGAATGGTAGTTGAGGAGTCAGGAGGCTTGAGTCTAGTCCTTTAACCCTCATGTGTCTTTGTCATGCCCTCTCCACATGTAGAACAAGAGAGTTGGAATAGAGATAGCTTCTTAATGGTTTTGTCCAACTCTGAAATTATTATTCTACAGTGTTTCACCAGTTATATTATTTTTAGTATTTGTGCCAAACAAATCTACATATTTTTGTTCTGTTCTATACTCTAGGGCTATTACAGTTCTGAGGATTTTTTTCCTGAAGAAAAGCTAAAAAGATCTGAGGAGATCGTAGGGGTCTTCAGAAGTTTTCATAAATGGCCACCAAGACAAATGAAAGACACTGAGTATTAAGTAAATCTTTATGATGGATATTTTTAAAAAAAATATTTTGAAAACTTACCCAATTGTAAATAACTTACTTTATCATACATACATTACATGCGTATATTCATACTGTGAATATAGTGAGAAAAGAAAACAGTTCATAAGTTCAGTTTACTTTTTTTCAGTTAATTATGAGCAATAATTTTTCTTTCTCTTCTTCAAGGTGATATGGAAAGCCCAGTGTTTGCATTTCCTCTGCTCTTAAAAACAGAACCCCATGTTGAAAAGCTCTTCACATATTCTTTTTCTTGGAATTTTGAATGCTCACAATGTGGACACAAGTATCAAAACAGGTTAGTTTTTCTATTTTTTAAAATGGGTTCATTCTATTAAAAAATGATTCTGAGTAATAAAATTTGAAGAAAACTTGCTTCCACCCATAGCACAGCTCTCTCTCTGGTTTCTTCTACCCTTGATGAAATTTCCCACCATATCTTGAAGTCTCTCCACCCTTAAGGTTAAAAAGGAAAAATAAGCCCCAGGAAGTGCTGTTTGCTTGCTTCTTCAAAATGGAAGAGTTAAAACAAAATGAAAACACGTTTTGATAGATTATTAGAGGATGTGTTCTTGAGTTCTTTAGTGGACGTAGGGACAAATGGGAGAAGTGTCACGTTCCCCTGCACTGCCCTCTGGATTCCTTGCTGAGAAAGAATGCCTCTCAGAATTCTTTGAAAAACTATGTTTTGTTCACTGCTATCTTAGGGACTGGGGTTTTTGTTTGCTTGTTTTTAACATCATGGAAACTTGATTTTAGGCTCCCATAGTCTAGCAGCAGCAGTTCTCAGAGGTAACTTAAACTTTCCAGTTCCTTCCCTTCATTTCCTGAAAGACCAGTCACCACCAGAATCCTTCTACATGTGAGCTGTCTCATCCATACTTTCTACTTCCCTGATGCCTCTGAATGAGGATTAGAGGGATCTTGATTGACCTACAGGCCCTGAGATTGGTACTGGGAGGAAGCAAGGAGAAGAAGGAAGCTGCAGATTTATTTTGCTCCTGCACACCTACCATATAAATAAAGAGAAGAATTAGGATTTAGAAGAGGAGTCAGAGTTCATCATACAGGATACCCTCACTTTGTCCATGTATGAGAAAGTTGCTGGCTGGCCGGCAGTTAAAAGATGACCAAACTCTTCCTGTTGGTCATTTATTCAAATTATTATAATAGAGATAAATCCCATCTTCTTTTCTTAAATTCACCTATTAGAAAATTTGGAGTCTCTTAATGTTATTAAATTAAAGTACAAGAGAAAAATATTGCTTTAGGCATTCATTATCTAAGTTCAGATTATTTTTAGGTATTTTAGGGAACAATCGAGGAAAGTTAAGTCTGAGAGAATGCTGTAGGGAATCCAAGCTACAGAATCGGGAAACATTTTTTCTTTTTTTTAACCAGTTAACTTGAAAGTATTAGAACAGAGTAAGAATTAGCATTTCACTCATACCTAGGACTTAGAATAATTTTGTGTAAGTGAGTATGAGAACAAATGTCTGCTTCGAGGTCTTCTCTCATGGATTTCTATAAATTATCTGATTTTTTTCCTCATTTGACAGATATGGAAACTGAAGCTTGAAAGGGGTTAAATTGATGCCCAAGGTGACACACTAGTAAGTGGCAAAATTCAGGCTTAGGTTTTCTGTTCTCTAAGACTTACCTGCTCACTGTGGTACACTGCCTAGTCACCACCTGGATTTTAAGTAATATAAACAAGCCTGATGGTTAAAATCAACTTAACTACAGCTTTTCCCAAGATCCCCATCTCAGTTATTTGACAGCTTTTCATTGAGCATATTTTATGTGCCAGGACCTCAACAGAAATAATCTTTATCCTGGCCAAATTCCGACCAGTTGGTTAGGCAAATAACATACGAACATGATAGAGGGCCAGTGACTTAGTAGTTATTTTGATCTATTGGCTTTGAATACAAGGTGATTAGGTGCATTTTGGAGCTGTATGGAAAAAACCGCGAGCTCAAGGGAGAGAAGCCGTCAACCACTTGGGTTTGCTTTTTTTTTTCTTTTTTTTTTTTTTTTTTAATTTTTTAATTCTAAAGATAAAAGTAGTTACAGAGAAAAAGCTAAAATGAAGTGGCATTTCATTACATTGTAATATATGATAGCTTAAAAGTTATTTCCAATTAATCTGATGGAAGAATATCCAATAAACTCATTCATTTTTGTGCTGCTATTTTTGCTGTCAGTTTAAGAGCTTTTACTTGATTTAGAAGGTATATTCTGGAGGCAGTTAAAAACATGGTCTTTGGAGTTGGACTCCCTGGATTCATATCTCAGGTCTGTCATTTATCGTCTGATGTACATGCTAGATCTCACTTACCTCATCTGTAAAATGGGGATAAGAGTAGTATCTGCCTCTTCCGTTTGTTTGAAGACGAGTGCTTAGCACAGTGCCTTGTACCTAGTAAGTAATTAAAAATGTTAGATGTCATGTGGAGCATGAACACTTATTTGCTAAGACAAAGTCCCTTTTATTAACTAAAAAATGGGAGCCTTTGCTTAACATTTATCTTTGAGAACTAAGAATTAAGCAGAAATAGTGCATTTGTTGATACCTTTATGTGGCTTTGTTTTTAAAATGTTCTTCTGGGAGAACTGATCTATTTTTAACAGCTTGTGCTTATCTCACTTATGATTTATCAATATTATTGTTTAGGAAAGAGGCTAGTGTTTCTCTCTTAGGTAATTAATAATTGTTCTTTTAAAGATATTAATAGTAACCTATAATGAAAAAGAATATGAAAATGAATATATGTATATATATGTATGACTGAAACATTATGCTGTACACCAGAAACTGACACATTGTAACTGACTACTTCAATGAAAAAAAAAGATAATAAAGCAGATCTGGTTGGGGTACAGTGTACATATTTAAAGATCATCTTTTTAGATGCCTATTGCTACCGAGTATTCAGCCTAAAGTGCAAATTTAGAATTGGTGAAAACAAATCCTTCACAACCAGTGTTCTGATATTTTAAGGGTCAAAATTAAGTTGTTCATCGTTCTGAATATATGTTTTTTAAATTCCCCTTTTCATTTGTGATTGTTGATAATGAATAGCCAAACTGAATTTTTTAAGGGGTGAGCTTTTAATAGATTTGAAAACCTTAGAACAGTGGTTCTCAACCAGGGGCTATTTTTTGCCCCACAAGGCATTTGGCAGTGACTGGAGATAACTGGTTGCTACAACTGGAGGCTGTTCCTGGCATGTAGTGTGTAGAGGCCAGGCATGAGGCTGAAGATCCCACAATGCACAGAACGATGGCCCACAACAAAGAATTACCCAGTGCAGAGTAGCAATGGTATTGCTCTTGAGAAACCTTGCCTTTATCATTTTCTTCATCTCATTGCTGAAAAATTATAGGTAATTAAATATGGAGAGAGCTTTACTAGGGTTAAGGAGGAACACATTGGTATGTTGATTAGGGGATTAGGAAAGTATGAATAAACGAATACAGGAAAGTACCTTTTATTTTAGACATTGATTTAAGTTAACATAAATGAATATAACTTAATTGAAATTATGTCTTTTTTTTTTTTTTTTTTTTTTACTAGATACATGAAGAATCTGGTCACCTTTACAAATGTCATCCCTGATTGGCACCCACTTAATGCTGCCCATTTTGGTCCATGTAACAATTGCAACAATAAGTCGCAAATAAGAAAAATGGTATTAGAAAAGTGAGTTTAACTTGCCTTAATATTTTTGGAACAAAATGAAGGTGGATTTACTTTTTTTTCCTAGTGTGTAGAATTAAAAGTGATGACTACAATCTGTTTTTCAGAAGTTTGTGTTAATATATGTTTATGAATTGCCAAAATGCTTCTCTGTACCAGGAACTGTGGCCAGTAAACAAGCTGTTTAGGTGACACTGCTGTGGAGCTAACTTAGAGTGATTATCTGACTCCACTCTTCAGCATTATTCCTTCTTTTGCCATTTTTCTCTTTTTAGGGATATTAGAGTTCAATTTTTGTCTCCTCTGCCAAGTGCCTGGAGTCACTAGAATTCTAGGATTTCCTTAATCTATTTTCAATAACTAAGATGATTCAAAGATGAGCTACAGGCTTATCTGTCTGAATTTCCGTCTTCTTCCAGATCTCAGCCTGCTAATTTTTCATCCTCTTGTAAGCTTTCTGCTGCCCTTGAGCAGATGTGTTTTTATTATATTTTGCCAGCTCTTCTACTTGTCCTCAGTTAACGGACTGGTCAGAGTGATCTTTTCCAGTATTATCAGAAGCCCCATATCTTTAAAAACTCACAGGTCAATCCCATTTTAGGCAGTTTGTCTCTCTTGTTAATATACTCACACACATGTACCTCGTCTTTAATCTGTACTTTCAGTTGCCTTATCTCTATTCATAAAGGAAATGTTTTGAGGTTTAATTTGATGTAATAATGAACCAATGACATTAACCTTTTCAGCTGCCCTTGCATGTGCCAAGAAACCATTCAGAACCTTTCCTAAAGGTTTGTTTTCATCCAAGTAATAAATTCTCAGTTAATCTAATAGTGCCAAAACTTAATGGAAAAAAAGAATACACCTGTTCTTCAGCATCTGTTGCCTGTCAGCATTGAGTCTTTTAGGGATTCTGTGGGGCATATAAGCTCTTCCTATCAGCATTGCATTCTGTTACACTCATGTTGTCACTTCACTCGTTCTGCCAAGTTACTATTTTTCTGTTTGCTTTTTTGTCTTCTAAATACTTATCATCTTCCTGTTTGCTCATGTCTCCTTTCCCTTTCTTTGTCCTTTTGGTTTATTACCTTTTTTGGTCCTTCACTATCATTTGATAGCATTTAAGTGGAAAGGCAGAGTAGAAAAAAGAAGAGGAAGTAACTTTAATCAAAAGTCCATAGTCTGTCTTGGCTGTCTGGGTCCAAGTTTTGAGATTTCAGTCTTGAGGAGATCCTTTTTCTATAAAGTGCTTTCCTTGGTGATAGAAGGGCAACAGGATGTGGGGGTCTGTCATCCTGCGCTGGACCGTGATCACTTGAGGCTTCTTAGTCTATGTAACTTAGTTTTACCTGCTTTTCTCAAGCCCAGGCATTGAAGATAAACTCACTACTATCTTGTTTGATCTGTTAATTTGTTGCATTGCAACATATAACTTTTAATTATACAAATACATTGCTTTACTTAAAAATTCATACTGTGATCTGGAAATGTATCTAGTGTTTCAACAGGAAATGTGTTTAGAGTTCTAATGAATGGGCCAATTTATAAGCAGAATTTATAATTTTGAATACAGAATTTACTGTATTCAAAAGTAAATTAAACTAGTGTGTAAAGTTTCACTTAAATTTTAAATGACAAGGTCTTTAGTCCTTTGTAATTTCTTTACTTTGAAATTTGTGTGAATTGATTGTTGATATCTAGTGGAATTTAGAAACAAATTTAATATAGCTTTTAGGATAACTTAAAAGTAATTCAGCCCATCATAATACTGTACATAATTCAGTCTTACAGCATTCTAAAAACGAATCATGTTGAAAGTTCCCTGAATACCTTGTTTCAGGTAATCCACATCTCTATGTTCCCATTAGAGAAAAGCGGCCATTGATAAATCAGATGGATTGCATCTAGTAGGTCCAAATCTGCTACTTTTATTTAATGTTTAAAAATTATATCCATAACATGATGACATGGACTTAGAATGTGATTTAATTTTGCTTCATAAACTTTTTTTTTTTTGAGGGGGAGGTAATTAGGTTTACTTATTTATTTGGTTTTTCAATGGTAATACTGGGCATTGAACCCAGGACCTCATGCATGCTAAGCATGCACTCTACCACTTCACAAACTACCCCCTCTACCCCTCTACTTCACAAACTCTTCAAATGAACCTTTCATTACTGCCACTGTCTCCTTTAGGTGTCTAGCCATACACTTTCCTCAGTTGTCTTTTGAAAAGCTTATTTACCTAAACTTCAGTTTTAACAGTTTTTTTTTTTTTTTAAAAAACAACTGCTTGTGAAGGATAAAGGAGTGACAGAATTAAAGTAAGACATTTCCGTTCTGTGCTTACAGAGCTTTCTTTAAGTCCCTAATACAATGATTTTGAGACTTTTTTAAACAATAAACTACACTCTCCCCTGCAAATTTTGGATGGAATACTGATATGTAAAATAGTTTAAATTGTGTTTCTTAATTTAAATCTTCACTGTTTGGCAGGAGATACTTTATTATTTGTGAGATCCTTGAATTACCTCCTGAGAATACAGTTTGTAAACTTTCGTGGAACAGCTGACTTTTTCTAAAGATGTATTTTCTTATTTACAATTGACATGAACCAATTCTGATTATTTGAACTATACCTAGTTTTACTGATATTTTTTATTTTCTGCCATATTCCAAAGTAGTTCAATGATATAATAGATCTAAAATATGAGATTTAAAAATTACATTTGCAGATTTTTTCTGCCTAAAGCCTACATTATTAGAGTTCAGAAGTACATATATACACATTGTTAAATATACATTTTCTAAAATATGAATGAATATTACATTAGTTGAGATGAAAATCAAAAATTTGTACTCCAGGCCATTAGCACAAGTTGGCTACTCTTTGTGGAACAGATTCAGTGTTCTGTGCTTGCTTTCTCTCTTTCCTGTTTTCTTGTCTTTTCCTGAGGGTAGATCCTCCTGTTAGGGAGGCGAATGCAAATGGATCTTAGCTTGAAATCTCTTGTGACTATTGATTCCAGTTCTGTTAACCTTTTGCATTCAGTTTTTTATTGTTGAATCAGAACCTAACTTGCTCTCTTCCGCTCTGAGCATCATCTTACACACTCAAGTTTAGGAAGCCCAAGTTCAAAAACCTATTACTGCCAGGGTGGTAAAATCCCTTCCTCATCTACAGGCTGGAAATGAGGCAAGTGGGAATTATGGGTAGGAAAATGCTGTGATTTCTAGGGGACTCCAGGGTCTACAAGACCTAGAGAGGAAAATAAACTAGAAAAGGAGGAAGCATATGCTTCATTTTATTGACTCCAAGATGCCAACGTATGTGAGTTGTACCATTTTAAAAATATGCCAAAGAAGTAAATGCTGCCTATTTAACATTTTCCATGTGTAAACTCATATAAAGAAGAGAGGAAACTAGTTAGATTGCGTAGTCTAGGGATAAGAGAATGTTTTAGTGACTAGCCTAAGCAAATATCTTGAAGAGATGTCATATGAGGCCAAAAAAACTAAAGCCTGCATATCCAGCTGTGAGGATGTATCTCTAGTTTTACTGTGGATCGTTGATTCAAATGCTCTCTCACCTTTGACATAGTTGAAATGGGAATACATCTAAAAATTAATGGCATGAGATAGTTTAATTGGCAGTCTTCTTTCATAATGGTACATTTTATAATCAGTGGCATCTTAGATCAATGAAATATGTGTGACAAAAACAATGGAAGTTTAGTGTTATATAGACAGTTTTGCAGGACTTTTTATTAATGGGTACTTAAATTTTAAAGACTTGATTTTTTTCTAACAGAAGGACTGACAAGGGATAATTTGTAAATTTTCTTTGTAATTTACAAAGATATAATTTGTAAATTATAGACTGAATAATCTGCATTTTGGACATTGATTCATGTTTATTTCAGTTGAATAAATTTTGATAAGCTAAGTAAGTTTTGACAACTATTTAAATCATGGGAAGAGAGATACTCAATATTTTTCCTAAATCTTGGTAAGTTTGTTAAATTTAGTTATTTGAGTGAGGCTTATCATTGGGTTCTATTTTCTGGTTTGGCATGTTACTGTAATAATGAAATGTACTTTTGAAATTATTGATGTCTTGAAGTTTAGTAGACCAACCAGTGTGTTGTATTTTCTTCTCTACTTAGTTACAAATTAAACTTTTTGTAAGTAGAAATTTTAATTTGATAGGTCGCTCTACTTTTTTTTTTCTCTCTCCACTTGTTGAGAAAACAGAGAAATAGGCCAAATTATTAGCATGTTGGGGTTTTTTAAATGTTTATTTTAATACCTTAGGTTTTGGAGTTTTTTTTCCCATATATTACCTGTCCCATGTAACAAAAAGCAATTTTTAATTTGGGCACTTGGTGCCAAAGAAAATACTAAAAGGCATGGATTTTTTTCCTTTGATTCTGCAAAGTAGTTACCAAGAAATCTTCTCTAAGCCAAAGCCGCATTGCGGCTTACAGAGCAATTTTTGTTTAATGGTCTGTGTTAGAACCTTATTGCATGATGGCTTCCAACTGTCAGTGATACATTTTGAGAAGGGTTTATTGTTACATACTTCTTAGAGTGAGTTCTCCATTTCTAATTAAGGCACACATCTGGAGGTTCTCAAGAAACATTAGTGCAGTTGGCCTTGAAAGTGTTATGTGTGACTGACTTGCTTCAGACCATCTTTTGTATCACCAGACGCATGGTGTTACATTTGTTCGACTTGTCTCGCCTTTCTCTCCCACAGAGTATCTCCCATATTCATGCTGCACTTTGTGGAAGGCTTACCGCATAGTGACCTGGAGCGCTATTCATTTCACTCTGAAGGCTGTCTTTATCAAATAACTTCTGTAATTCAGTACCAAGCAAACAATCACTTTATAACATGGATTTTAGATGCTGATGGTAAGTGTTTAAACATTTTTCTTAGAATAGGCTTGGAGACTAACTCTAGTTTGTTCTTTAAAGAACAACCTCTGCCTTGACTCTTCTTGTCCTTGCCTAGAGCCATTTTGTCCCTGTTCTCCACCCTGTCACTAGGGTTTGGAATCTCTCCTAACTTCTACCTTTGCTTATTTATATCAACATATTTATGGGTGTACACATGCCTGTGCATATTTCTTTTTAGAGAAAGAATGAGATCATATATTACTGTTGGTTTACATTTTGCTTTTTTTCACTTAATATCTTTGCTTTTATTTCTTTTTATTACATGAGTAATACATGTTCAGGGAAAAAAATGAACGGTGGCAATTTTGAATTTTTAGATTTATAACTTTATAATTCTGAAGAAGGTGCATCGACTAGAGGCTTTTGGTTGAGAACAACAATAAGTTTTGCTTAGTTTGCAATTGTTAGTAATATAAATAAAAGTAAATAATATAAATAAAATTGTTAGTAATATAAATATTACACACTCTGTTTAACCTTCTCTCACTGTGAAATAGAATATCTGAAATCCATAGTTTGTTAATAACTATAGTCAAGGTAAAGCCTGTATTTAAATAATTAAACTTTTCAATAGAAGGTTAAATAGTACAGCTCATAAATTTTGCTAATTTTTTCCCTTCCATATGTTTAATGTGGTTTACTATTGAGTTTGTTTCCCCTTATAATAATGTTCACTTTGTCTTAGACAAGATAACTTAGTCTCCTTAAAGTGTTTTATCAGGCTGTTGGTAAGAGTTCACTTGAATTTTTTTCCTAATTTTGTTTTCTTTTGTTTGGGATCATTTAGATAGCTGACATGATAATGTGTTTATAAAAGCACTTTGCAAATTGAAACTCATGTATAAATAGTTATAACCTACTTTAGAATCTGGAGGAAGGTGGTTCTCAACATAAAAAAGCTAAAAAAAAAAGTTTTGTTTTTTTATTGCATTCTAGAGAATAAAAAATCCTCTTGGGCAGGTAGAAGAGGTTAGATAGTTTCCAACCCTGACAGCATATAAAAACTGTATGGTTAGCTTATAAAAAAAGAAAATCCTGGTTCTCCCATTCCAATGAATCAGTCTCTGAGGATTGGACCCAAATAATCTTGTGATTCTAATATGCATGTGTGGTGAAGAACCACTGACCTAGGCAAACAGAAGATTCTCAAAGTTTTAATACGTATAAGGATAAGAAGTAGTGGGTTCAGATAGCTTGTAAGAGTGTCTCCACATAAACTTAGCAGATGGTTTTGTTTCGGATTTTTTGGTGTGTAGGGAGGCCTCAACCTCTTCCTCTGTCATCCATCATCTCATTCCCACCTGACAAATGAGAAAACAGGAGCTCAGAAATAAGAGCCGACACTTAAAAATCTAAGCTTTTTTTTTTTTTAACCAAAAAGAGAAATACAGAATTAAGTGTTGGTACTTGAGGTAACAAGTTTAATTTATCTTGAAAATTCATATGTATGGAAATAATTTACATTCTGATATTGTTAGTTGTATTAAGTGATACTGTATTCTAAGTTCCAGAAGTGAAATACAATTTTCTGTCTTGTTTTGTGGGCATTTTAGAAAAGAGTAAACACTACCTCAGTTTTTCACTTATCTGGCTGTTAGTCCATAACCTGTGTTATCCAAGTAAAGGCGTGAACATTTGGCAGAGAAAGATGGTGATGTGAGGTTAAAGCCATGTTCTCGAGTGTCGTCCTTTGGTGACTGTCCAGTGATGCAGCAGTTAAAAAGGCCCGAAGAAAGTTGGCCTGGGAAGGCAGAGTTTTTTTGAATGTCTAACCTCTTTCACTTTCATTCCCCATCCCCTAGGAAGTTGGCTGGAATGTGATGACTTAAAAGGCCCATGTTCTGAAAAGCATGAGAAATTTGAAGTTCCTTCTTCAGAGATACATATTGTTATCTGGGAAAGAAAAACATCCCAAATGACAGACAAAGCATCTGCCTGCTGTCTCCTTAAAAAGACTAATGAGCAACATGATTTCGGTGATGAGAAACAAGTTTCGCCAGCATCGTGTTCTGTGGGTGATGCTGCCTCAGCCCAAACGTCCACAGGAAATCACCCTACAGACGTGTCAATTGCTCCTAATACTCTTTCACAAGATGAAGCTGTAGCCCTTGGACATCATTTACTTTCAGATCCGAAAGGTTTGGTTGACAATATTTTACCTTTGACCCTTGAAGAAATACAGGTTAACTCTGAAGGTTTTTTATTAGAACATAAACCTGTGGCAGGAAATACAGGAGTTGTCGAAACAAATACTTTGCAATTGCGAGAGTCAGTAATGGCTTCTTTAGTATCAGCTCCATGCAAGGACAAGCTTGCGCAAGACCATTTTGTGGATTTAAACTTTTCATCTCCTCTTGTAAATACAAACATGACATCACTACAGCTGAATACAGAAGATGCTGTAGTTAGTAAATCTGTGAATGGTATTCATGCTACTGACCCTATACAGGGAGTAAAGTCAGCAGAAACAGAACGTACAGTTGCCCTAGAGAAGGATTCTCCACCAAAACAATTTCTTTCACCAAAACCTGAGAAGTTAAAACCAGAACAACGTGTTATATCTCAGGTGTCCAATTTGAAGGAAAAAGAAACTGCAGCATTGTCCAAGTCATTACAAAATCCATCTCTGAAAGAAAATCAGAAGAAGCCATTTGTGGGAAGTTGGGTTAAAGGCTTATTAAGCAAGGGTGCTTCTTTTATGCCACCTTGTGTTTCAGCTCATAATAGAAACACTATAACTGATCTGCAGCCTTCAGTTAAGGGGGCAAGTAATTTTGGTGGCTTTAAAACTAAAGGTACAAAACAGAAGGCTAACCGGGCATCCAGGAAAGCTCACAGGTGTGCAGGTAAGCCTCCTCCAGTTGGTAACCCTTCACCAAGCCATTCATCGTCAGTCAGCACTGCTTCTCTGCAAGCAAGCAGTAGTGGTGACTCGGAAGTTCCAAAGAAATGTGGAAACACCTCGTATGGAGCTAACCTCAACCACAGTTCTCATGGAAATGAAAATGGTGTTTCTGCAGCAAACCATGGGGACCCAGTTGAGGGTCAGATTCATAAACTTCGTCTAAAACTTCTTAAAAAACTTAAGGCAAAAAAGAAGAAATTAACTGCTCTTATGTCTTTCCCCCAAAATGGAACACTTCCAAGTGAAAATTCAGAACATGTGTCCCATTGTGGGTCTCCCGATGATTGTGAATCAATAGAAGACTTGTTAAAAGAACTACAATATCAAATTGATATTGCCGATAGCAAATCTGAATGTACCACAGTTTCTAGTGTTTCCCCATACAAGAGTCAAACTCATGAAGAAATTTTAGCAGAATTACTGTCTCCTACAACTATTGTTTCAACAGAGCTCTCAGAAAATGGGGAGACTGACTTTCGATATTTAGAAATGGGTGATAACCATATCCCAGCACCAGTTCCTAATGAATTAAACAATATTCCCCAAAACACACATCTGAGACAGGATCATAATTACTGCAGCCCCACCAAGAAGAATCAGTGTGGAGTGCAGCCAGACTCACTCACAAATAACGCTGACGTTAGAACATTGAACTCGGAAAGTCCCATGAAGGCTGATATTTTTGATGAGTTTTTTTCTACTTCAGCGTTAAATTCTTTAGCAAATGACTCATTAGACTTGCCTCATTTTGATGAGTATCTGTTTGACAGTTGTTGAATGCTTGATAACTCTTTTTAGTTTAATATTTATTTATTACTCTTGGGAAGATGTACTGTTTCTAGATAGTGTTTACACACTGGCCTTGTCATGAACAAAATGTAAGCTACTGTAGGTTTTACATTTGGTTATGCCCATAAAGCATGTGATCTGTTTTATAGATTTAAGTGATCAGGAATTCGTTCTCTTTGTTGGCTTCATTTTGTATTTGTAGGAGAATGCAGATTTCAAAATGTTAAAAATGAAAAGTAGTGTATAGTTTCTGGCAGTTTGTACAACTAGGTACATTAAATTTTTACATTTTAAATTTTAGTTATGTAAGTTCGAGAAAAACACTAGTTGATCCAAACGAAGTCATTGTATTAGATATATGAATGTGTGACTGTTTTGTAATGGTTCTGTGGTCTATATAGGAGCCCAAGCTTTCTGGTAGAGTGGTGTGGAATGTGAACTCCCCTGTACAACTTGTCTCCTCTTTCTTCCTTACAAAAGGTGGCAGGAAACTTGTTTCTACAACTTTATATGATGTTAAATGATCAGAAAATGATCTATAACAGGAAAAAGTAATTTATTTTTGTGTTGATGTGCTAAGAGTTTACATTATAAGTATCTTTCTCCCCCAAGACATTTATTTCTGTAACCGAGGTGGGTCACCATACAGCAGTTAGCTTGGGGAGAAAATAATAGCCAGTGCATGTAAGGCTTACTGTATGTCGGATTCTGTTATATATGAAACATAATTCATTAAACCTCAGCATCCCTACGAGCAAGGTACTTTTATCTCGTTTAACAGATAAGGAAAGAGCACGGAGCTAGTAAGCTGTAGAGCTGGGATTGACAGGAGTGGTTACGATAGCAGTTGAGAGTGCTGAACTTGATACATGTTCCACCTCTAGCTTCATTTAAAGTTTGGATGCTCAAACAGCGCCAGTGCTATTGTGATTTGAATTAGTAGCAGTAGTTACTAAGGTTTAAGTGTGGCAGTCTTGGGGAAGAATACTTTGCTAGGGACTCACTACTTCAAAATTATTTGTCAGAGTTACTCCCAACCCCCCCCCCCTTTTTTTTTCCGATTACAAAAGTAACACATGTTTGTTGTAAGGAAAAACTGGGAAAATACAGGAAAACACCAAGATGATTTTGGAGCATTCATCTTAACATTCAGTGGAAATAACTATTGCAGTCATTTTCATATTTTTATGCATATAAACTTTAAGAAATAAAAAGAGATTCTGTTGTACCTATTTGTGTGATCTGTGTCTACTTAAAGTTTAAAGAGCATTTTTTCATCTTAGTTTTTTGACAACTTTTGGATAGCTACATAGTATTAATTGTGTGTATAACTTTTGCAAGACAGCAAAGTGCTAAAGTGACAATCTCTGGTACTGGAGAGATTTAATCAGGAGACTGAATGTCACCATGGAAGCAAGAGGTCATCAGGAAAAAAGGAACTCCTGTGAAATCCTTCAAATCTCAAAATGAAAATGCATCTTCTGGTTAGTTATTGCAGGCACATAATAGCTGATCAAGCACCCTTCTTGCCAGCTTTCTCTTTATTGTAAGCTTCCCACTGGGTCTGGAGGCAGAGATGATCTAAACATGCTGAGGTTCAAGTGTGTCTACAGCTCACCTGATGTTTAAAGCTCCCCCAGGCCCAGGGCAGCGTAAACCTGCCTATTCAGCAGGATGGCAGAATGTTTTGAGTTGCAGACTGCCGCCTCACTGATGTGGAACTTGTGGTCACTGTAAAGAATCCCTGTGCTTGGTAACTAATAGGGAAATCCTATATTTAAAACTTCAGTTCTAGACTGAGTTCTTACCCATTGCAGATTTTCACCTGTATGGTATTTATTATAGTGAATTCCAATTATCAGACCAGCCTGTATTCTAGCATAAGTGAGTATGTTGTACAACTAAGTATAGATAGACTACCATCATGCTCACACATGCATACAGTAATCTACGGTAATCTGCTTCTCAGTTTATTACTAACGTAGTTGAGGATCTTATTTTAAATGTGTATTTGATTTACCTGTTGGTAATAACTAGTTTGAGTCATCTTTGACAGACAATAACTTCGGTTGTTTTTACCAAAAAAAAAAAGAAACGGCTTAATTCCTTTTTTATCAGGGGGCAACTAAAATATGACAGTTTTCTGGACATCATTAAAGAAACTCCCAAGGAAAGAAATGCGAATTGGTATCTGCTGATGGTGTAAATCCTTATAGAAGCGACCCCAAAAGGATCAATATGTCAAAGCCCTTCACTGCCAGTACATCCAGTGGTTCCAGCAATAAAGCATTAAGTGTTAAGACCTCAAGGCAGCTTTGTCTCACTCAAGTCGTTTACTACAAATTTTACCTATCTACTTAATTGCTCAGTGAAAAAGAACAGAAAAGAAAGAAGAAACTGGCTTCTCTTTGTGACTTGTCAATTGTATTAGACTCTTCTTGTTCTTTGTGTTACCTTTAAATCTGAAGTTTAGTAATCTTTCCATACCTGAAAACTTTGGATTTGACATGCTTTATGGCCTTGCTCTGTAATTAGAATACAAATCGAATAAATAAAATACAAAGCCGGGACTTCCAAACCTGGGAACCAAGAGCTCTGCTCCAGGGGGTCTGTGACTCCCTTGGACAATGTAAGTAAAACTTTCTCTGTGAATATGTATGCTCTGGGGAGAGGGTGCTTAGCGTCCCACTCAGATTTTCACAGGGCTCTGTGGACCCCTATGTAGTCTCTTGGGAGGTTTATCTTAAAGAAATGAAGTGTAACTTAAAATGAAGTTAAACTTTAAAAAAATGAAGATTGTTTCTGAGACCAGGTTCTAGATGAGCTCCATGGTGGAGAATTGGCCACAAGTTAGGGAAGCTAAGAGTATGGACAATTTATAATTTTTCTAATTTCACGGTTTAAGACCCCTCCTAAGCCCCACATCAATTTTCTGGGTCCCCCAGGCTCTAAATGTGGGCTTCACCCTCACACTTCCCTCCTGTTTCATCCCTAAGTCATGACCAGCCTTCCCTTGAATTAATCTACATCTTTCAAAGGTGGATAAAGATCCACCTTAGCCGGGAGCCTCATCACCTCTCCTCTGAAATATAATTGCATCTTAACTGTCCTCAGATCTCTTATTTCCCTGACACTGTTGCCAGACCAACCATCTAAAATAGATTTCATTCTGTCCTGAAACAGAAACCTTTAATAGTGGCTCCCTTACTTTACAGGGTAAGGCCCAGCCTCTTCCCTTGGTCTTTAGCACCCTTCCACAAGCTAAGAACATTTTCCCCTGCACCCTATTTAAGTACACTTGGCCCATATACTGGCTGTGCTCACCTCCTGCCACGGCCACCACCCTCTCATCCTGTCCTGAAGTTTCCCCAGCCTTCAGTGCTCCTCCCCTGCCTTCTGACCTGTTTGGATCTTTCAGGTTTGCTTCAAATCCTCCATGAAGACACAGTCCAGCCCATTTATGCTGACTTCCTTCTGCAGGGCCTGGGAATATTTTTCTGTATTCCTCATGCTTTATCATATGCATTTTTATCTGTCTCTGTTAACCACATGCCCCAACAAGGCAGGGATTGCTTCGGTCCTCAGCATGTGCCATGTGACAGGCTCGTGCTAGAGAAGCAAGCGGTGGGAATGAAGACGTGGTCCCTGCTGCAGTGTAGGGAACACGTAACTCCCTGGGTTCAGGGTGGTGTGATGAATGCATAGAGGAGGGGCCTCTAAGTCAGACAGAGGGAGGCAGCGTCAGGGGAGGCCTCCCTGAGGAGGTCAGCTCCTCAGCAGATGTTATCCAGGTAAGCAGAGTGGAGGTGGGGGAGGGCACATCGGGGTCAAGGGAAAGGTGCCTGGCTGAGAAGGGGGTGTAAGGCATCATGGGCCATTCAAGGAACTCCTGCGAAGTGCTTATAACCTCTACAAGATTTCCTGCAGAAACAGGGTGGGCGACATGGCTGCAGATCATGAAAGCCCTTGTGTTTTGAGCTCGAGAATTTGAATTGTATCCTGAATGAAATTTTTTAGAATCTAAAATCATCATTAATAACATAAAATAGTCTCTTCCTTCAAGGAGCTTATAACCTAGTGTACATTATACTCAGCTTCAAAGTGGAAGGACACACTAAGTTCCCATCACTTCAGTAATAGCAAATATTGCACCTTTTTTATCTTGAATTGTTAGACTAAATTTGAACAGTGTAGAAATGATCTTATGCCCTAATCTCCATCTCCCCTACCCCCGCCTTGTTTCCACTGTAAGCTATCCATAAGTCTAGGTGGAAAATTTGGAATTTTGAAGAGCATGAGAAAGGCCTCCAACTAAAAACAGCAGGCTCTCTGTTATTCTGCCATAAGTACAACACTATATCTCCTTACTAGACAGTGGAGGATATACACATAATTTTTTTGGTACGGAGAGGTAATTAGGTCTATTTATTCTTGAAGGAGGTACTGGGGAATTGAACCCAGGACCTCATGCATGGTATGCATGTGCTCTACCACTTGAGCTATACCATCCCTCCAAGTAGAGGATATTTTACTATCAACAATTATTTCATAAATAACTGTCAGCCAGCAGCGTCTGCCAAGGTATTCCCTAAGAGACAGCCTAGTGAGACAGTTAACTATTCCTTCTTCTAGGTCTCTGAATTCTGTCCAGGATAAGTACATCCTAGAGACAAAGCAACCACAACATGACCTCCATCTTGGCAGAAGTGAGTATCATGTTATCCTATTATATCATGTGGTTCTCTATCTTTATAAAAATTCGGACGTGAATCATCTGATTGAAAAATATTCATGTCTTCTGTGAGACCAGGGTTGAAAACATGTCATTCAAGACCTTGTAACAGGAACCCATGCAATTTCTGCTTGAGTTTAACTTTAGGAAGAATTCAGCCAGCAATCTAAAGTAAACGTTAACGCCTTTGCCTAGATTCAAGTCCATTGTCCACAAGCTGTAACCCAGCTTAATTCAGCAAATAGTTTCCTGGGATGGTTGTGCCTCCACATACTTTTAGATGACTCTTCTTGCGTGTCTGCATGTGCACGGCCCCTCAAATCCTTTTGTATATAAGGCAATATTGAATAACCACATTTGCTTTTTGGTGGTATTTTCTGAGATTTTTTCTGAGAAACGAATGGTATTTATTCATCACCTGCCAATGCGCAACTGAATATTTTTGGTTTTGTTTTTTTCCTTTTTGTTTTTGCCATTCCAATGCTGTTGCTGAATAACGTTGTGCAGTTCTTCTGAAGCCTATGTGCGCATTTCGCCTGAATATTTGGCAGGACTAGAATTAACAAGCTATGGAGCTGCCAGTCTAGAAGCTGTGTCGCTCTTCGAGCCACCGCGTTTGGCGCCAAATAGTATTAAGAGGACGTTGCCTTCCTCTGTCCTGGAAGTAGGGTAGTGCCGTACTTCTTACTCGGTTAAAAACCTCTCGGTTGCGGTTTTAAAAACGAACTCCCGGAGAGGAAAACAGGAGCTATCGTCCCTGGGTGGGCTCGAACCACCAACCTTTCGGTTAACAGCCGAACGCGCTAACCGATTGCGCCACAGAGACCCAGCTACCAGGCCCACGCTGCGGTGTGTACAGATTTTCGCGGCCGCCGCGGCTCTCTCGCCGCCCTGGGCGTCTCCGCGCGGGCACCTTGGAGGAGCGCGCGGCGGAAGCGGTGGGAAAAGCCCGGCTGCGGGGGTAAGTTCGAGGCAAGCGGCGGGGCTCTTGCGGGACAAAGGGCGTCCCGCGGGCGGCGCGAGCCTCGGCCCCGCCCCCGACGTGAGAGTCGGCCCCGCCCCGGCGCTCGGGGGGCCCGGGGCGCACCTGCCCCTCCCTTGCTCGCGGGAACGGTTCCCTGGGCTGCTGCGCGCGGCGACGGTGACCAGGCCCAGGCCCGGGGGCGCTGGAAGGGGTGAGGTCGCGCGTGCTCCCCTGCCGGAGCGCACCTAGTCGAGCCTGTGGGACAAGCACGAGGACTGTGCGGGCCTGGAGGGCAGGGAGCCTCACCGTTAGCCCCAAACTTAGGGCCGTGTTTCTTAACCTTTGTGTGCTTGTGTTTTTGCCCCTCTCCCTTGGACGTTTTCCCCCTCATCACCACCCTGCACTATAGAATTTTAGTACCACAGATACACCGCGTATCTGTGAATTGTCGTACGCACTTCTGTGCTTGCGTAGAAAGAGCAAGATTTTTTTCCCTCCAAGGGCCAATTTTTGTCCCCTTTGTGGGGAGGGGCGGGCTTGTGTTGAGAACGCATGGTTGAGGGGACGTCAGGAAGGGCTTTATGGAGGGAGTAGCAACTGAGATATGCCTTTAAGTCTGAAGTGGCCCCTGAAGGTTCCCCCTTTCCCTGACTTCTGAATTGAGGCCTTTGGGAATCTAGGGTGCCCCATGTCCGTGAAGGAGGGGAGTGGGAGCCTTCGCTTTGTGCCACCCTCTTAGAACGCACTTCTGGCTTTAATCTTACTTTTTGCATAGCCCGCTCTCTGGAGCTCCTTTGGGATGTCTCAGACCACAGAATGGGGAATTCACCCTAGCTCTCCACGTACTAAATCCAGACCCGTGTGTTCTGTGTTTCCATTCAACTTACTTGTGAGGAGCCCTCCTCCAGCTCCTCCTTCTCCTCCTTCCCTCATCCCATCCTCTTCTCCTCCTCCTGGTTCTTTGCTTACCATTTTAAGCATTTTTTTTTTTAAAGCATACAGTTCAGTGGCATTGAGTACATTCGCATTGCTGGGCAACCATCACCACCATCTCCAAAACTTCATCACCCCAAACTGAAACTCTGCACCCATTAAACGCAAGCTCTTCATTTCCACCTCTGCCCTCCTGCCCCTGGCGACCACCATCCTACTTTCTGTCTCTATGAATTGACTACTCTGGGTACCTCATGTAAGTGGAATTGTACTGTATTTGTCCCATCTTGTTTCACTTAGCGTGTCTTCAAAGTTTGTCCACTTTGTAACGTGTGTTAGCTCATGGTGGTTTTGATTTGCATGTGATCTGTGATGTTGAGCATCTTTTCTGAACCATCTTTTGAATCTGGGTTCTCCGCTCTTCTACTTGCTTCCTCCTAGCAAGAGCCAACAGCTCTGCTTCAGTGAGGAGAAAACCAACAGTGGCAGAGGCCAGCTTCTGAGAAAGGGCAGAGGGAAAGGGCTAAGGGGGAATTGCAGAGTTGAGCCTGTGCCATGCAAGGAGAGGAGGCGAAGGAGGGATCTTCTGAGGAGGACTGCCTAGAGCTCCTGTTGTGTTGAAGTTCCTGCTCATCTGTGCTGGGTGACTTTGGAGTGAGTTGTGTTTAATCTGGCTCTGTGGAGTACTTCTATATGTGGTACTTGTGAGTGGCCAATAGGTGAAGGAGGAGTTGATGATCTCC
The DNA here is from genome assembly GCF_036321535.1 of Camelus dromedarius. Classification (NCBI taxonomy): domain Eukaryota; kingdom Metazoa; phylum Chordata; class Mammalia; order Artiodactyla; family Camelidae; genus Camelus; species Camelus dromedarius. Next base: position 64,939,284 of record NC_087448.1, on the reverse strand, counting down.
ACCTTGGGATTATTGGAACGAATAAGGTTTTCCCAGCTGCACTCTTAAAAGTTAGCTTAAATTTACCCTAATTTAATGGAATTTTCCATTTGCATTTTTACTTTCTTCTTAAGGACTGTGGGAAATTCTAATTTAAGTGTTTAAACAATGATCTCTCTCTCTCTCTCTTTTTGTGATTTCTCAAAAACACAGTGAGGTCTTTCAGATGTATAAGAAATAGAACTTTATTTTTCTACAAGTCCATTCAATTTCCATTTTGATTCCCTATTCTTTTATTGCCAAAAACACAGTCTCAATCAACTCAGGTTACCCTCTATCCCCTGCCCTGGAGTTGTTTCCAAGTGCTGAGGCTTTGGAGGGTGGCCACTCATCTGGTCCTTGAGTCACATGTGCACACATGTTGCTGAAGAGGCAATTTTTGCTCCCTGGCTCTCCGGTGCTTCCCTTGTGAAATTAGCTGTTGCACCCATCATTCCATAGTCACTTCTGGCACAGTTTGCTCTGCTTATGGGACGTGTTACGGACTAAATATTGGTTTCCCTCAGAAATTCACATGTTGAAATCTATTCACCAATGTGATGGTGTTTGGAGGCGGGGACTTTGGGAGGTATTTGGGTAGGGATGACATGAATGGGATGGGATTAGTGCCCTTTTAAGAAGAGGCTGGAGAGCTAGCTCCATCTTTTTCCACTAGGTTAGGATACAACGCAAGGTCAGCAGTCTGCAACATGGAAGAGGCTCCCACCAAAACCTGACCCTGCTGGCTCCCTAACCTCGGACTTCCATCCTCCAAAACTGTGAGAAATTGATTTCTGTTGTTTATGACTTACTCGGTTTATGGTATTTTGGTATAAGAGCCTGAGCTACGACAAGACCCCAAACCTCCCTCTTCTCATCAGTCCCACCCGCATGCCCCGATTTCTCCAGCCCCAGACTGTGTCCAAGTGGTTGTAAAGTTTTAGAAGCACCTGTGAGGAAGGAAAAAAAGGAAATAACAGTAAGTGTGCTCTTGATGCCTCAAGTCCCATCTGAAAGTCTAAGGGTGTCCTTTCAGTCTGAAAGGATTATCAAATGTTCTCCATTAGGCTGAGCTCCAGGGTCTCTCTTCCTCCATATTTGGGTGGGTACAGTGGTTTTCTGAAAGGAAGATGGCATTAACAGACCAATTATGTTTAAGTTATTGTGAAACAGGTGTTCAGGAACTAGATGATTGTGTTCAATGAAACTGCACTCAACCAGAAGCTCCCACTAAATATGTAAGCTCTCCAAGGACAGAGATTTTAGTTGGCTTTGCCCCCTGCTGAATCCCCAGCACCCGTGACAGTGCCTGTCATGTAGCAGGCCCTCAGTCACTACATGCTGAATCGATGAGTAAATGAAAACCACTAAGCCATAAAGTAAACCGGAAAAAAATATGATGGAAAAATTAAATTCCTAATATGTAAAGAGCATTATAATATGGAAAATAACCTCTTTAAAACTCAACTAAAACCATTAGACAAACAGAAATGGACACATGAACAGAATAGTCCCAAAAGAAGAAATCCACATGACCAATATAAACAAAGGTTTAACCTCACCAGTAATCAAAATCATCAAAATCAAAATCAAATGAAATCAATTTCCTGTTTCCCAAATAGCAAAGAAGACAAAGAGATAACACTAAAATTCGATCGAGGGCATAGTTAGAGGCCACTGTCATACAGGATTGGTAAGAGTAAACTTGGTCTGTTACTTCTGGATAGCAGTTTGTTAATATGAACACTGAATGATATTTTTGCCATCTTATTCTAGAAATTCTAGGTTAGAAATCTGTCCTAAGAAAGTAACCAAGGATGTGACCCAAGTTTTAAGTGCACCATCACATTATTATTTATAAGCAAGAGGAGAAAATGATAAATTGTGGTATATTTAGAAAATAGAGAATTAATTATATAGACTTCAAAAATAATGTTTTCAAAGAATATTTTAAAACATAGTCATGATTAAGTAAAAAAAAAAAGGTAGAATACAGAGCCCTATAATTCTAAGAATATTTGACAACATGGTTATGATAAAGAGGTAAAAGGTCACATGGAGAATTGTGTCGTCATAACTCATAGCTGGATATTCTTTCTATGTGTCTCATGCTGTTAGGTACACTTTACACATATCATCTCATTTAAGCCCGTAGCAACCCTGTGAGGCAGGTACTGTTACTCCTTTTCTAATTTTCCAGGTAGGGGAACGTGAGCAGAGAGCAGTTTCTTCAGGTTACAGAGCTTGTGGGTGGTGGGACAGGTGCCAGACCTGGCGTTAGGCTCCAGCAGCCACGCTTGTAACCTTGACCCACACAGCCTCTCATGCATGGTATGAGCCCAAATTTTGTGTGTGTGTGTGTGTGTGTGTGCATGGTTAGTGGTTATGGTGATTTTTGTTTTCTTCTTCCCCTCTTTCACTGTTTTTGCAAGCATTTGCAGCAAGCAGTACTTTCAAAGGGCCAGCGACGGACAGTGGCAGAAGCAGTTTCCCTGACTTGCAGACAGAGGGTGGTAGGTGGTTGTGCTCGGCCCTTCTGCTTGGCTGGGGCGGAGGAGTGCCAGGCTAGAGGTGGCAACCCGCACAGGCCAGGGTCTGCACACGTGGGTCTTTGCCCAGCGCGGTGTGACTGTCACGCTGGTCTCTCTCCTCCAGCTCTTTCTCCCACCCCGAGAAGGGGTGCCTGAGGGACGTGTAGCCCACTCCCGGGGGGAGTTTCACAGTGTGCGACTCCTCAGTGATGAATGTGCTTCCATTTAAGAATTGGTACTGAGATTTTAGGTGACTTTTATATTCTTAATTTTTTTGTATTATTTTCCCCCTTTTTACAATGAATTATTTTCATTTGGGAAAGATAACCCAATTGATAGGAGGTTATTCAGGCTCTTTTAGCATTTGTAAATTTAATGTGAAGTATGTAATACATTTTGGGCTATATGGCAGATATTTATTGAATCCTGTAAGGAACTGAGCTCAATACTCCTGCCCAAGACCCTCTGAGACATCAATCCTGCCCACAGATCACTTTTAATCTACTTTGGGCACCAGGAGATATATTAAAAAGTGTCCAGGCAGTAGGTGCTAACTTCGTGATGTTTTAGGGACCTGAGGCAAGAATAATCACCGAGCAGTCAGTAAAGAACCCTGGGAGGAAGCGGGTCTTGGGCTGATCCTTGGCAGGATCCTTCAGATGGTGAGAAGGGACAGAGGCATAGATGTGAGAGCATAAGCTCAGCCCAGACAAAGCAAAGGGTTTACACAGAGGGAGGAGGGAAAGGAAGAGAGCTAATTGGTGCCAGAGTATGGAGGCCCTCAAAAAGCAGGTTAGAAAGCTCGCACTATGAATAGTATTGTTCCTAACAGTATTATTCATAAGAGTGGAAAATTTTTAATGACTTAAATACTCATCAAAGGGACACTGTGTAAGTTTGTATGTTATAGTTATACAGTGTGCATTGAGGATGCTCTGAAAATTTTGAATGGAAAGGAGACTTGATACCAACAGGGTTTTGGAAAGATTAATCTGGAGAGTGAGGGAAGGGAGAGAAGCTGGAAGTAGGAAGACTAGTTAGGTGACTGTTTTGGTAAACCAGATGTGAAGTGAGGTGGCCTTGCTGGGGTGGGGGCGGTGGAGAACGGAAAGGAGTTAGCTGACAGACAAAGATTTTACAAAGTGAAAAGCAGTAGATGACGTTGATAAGTTGTAATTACTGACTTGGAGCTATAGATGGCAGTAACTCTGGCATTAAGAATTTTATTGTGCCTTGACGCCTAATGATTGCATTTGTTTTTAAAGAAAAAAGTCCAAAACTCTCTTTACAGGTCCACCACGTAATAGATGCTCAATAAAATTTCTCACTGTGTGGGCTGTTCTAGGTGCCCTGTTCTATTTCTGTAACCCTTGGTAACAAGATTGACTTTCTGCTTTCTAATCTAAATATTGCTATTTTAAAAAATCCTATTTCTCAACTGTATCTTTTGTGAAGAAGAATAATTAGTTATTCCCACTGGTGTGTTCCAAAAGTCATGCTCAGCTTGGCTTCTTTGGGATAAATGGTTAGCAACCCCTTTTACATTTAAGTCCAATTTTGCAATAACAAATTGCTTCTATGAGCAAGGGGTTTAAACAAAAATAAAAATTGGATTTGTGCCACTTCCAGGAGATCAACAAACTAGAAAGAATTCGTGTAGTCAGCAAATATTTACTGAATCATTACTCTGTGCCCTAAGGAAGATGGAACAGTGTCCTTGGAGGAGGAAAGGATTTCATAAACATAACATAATAAGTATGAATGTAAAACAAAGGGTTGATGTATTTGATTATATTTAAAATGTAGTAGAACTTTTGTTAAATGAATAAGCAAAAAATAAATTTAAAGACAAAACCATGGACTGAGAGGAGGATTTGCAACGCATGTAACCAACAAAGCCTTAGTATCCAGAATGTATAAAGGATGCCTACCAGTTAGTGAAAGACAAACAACAAAACAGAAAGCCGGCAAAACATCAATGGAGAGGAAATACATGCTGTCAGTAAACTCCTGAGAAGACACTCAACTCTTCTAATGATCTGGGAAACACTGACTCACAACGAGATGTTATGTCACAGCCAGCAGGTTGGCAGAATCGAGGAAGCCTGACAAACTCAGTTGGTGTGGATGGGAGCACTTGGCACTTTGTCTGTTGTGGGTGAAGACTCGGGCACGTGCCCTGAAGAACAGCTTGTCAGTATCCTGGTGACCCTGGAGAGGCCCTTTCCCTCCAGTGCACACTTCCCCTCCTAGAGCTGTGTAGACAAGGCTGTTCCTGAGGTGATTCGATCCAGTATTGTTCATAATAGTGATACAATTCATTTATTTATTTTTCTTTAAAATTTTTTTATTATGTAAGTTTCACGTGTCCAGCATTATAGTTCAACATCTGTGTACATTGCAGAGTGATCCACCCTTCACTGTACACTTGGCCCCTTCCTCTTATTTTGCTCACTCCACAACCCCCTCCCCTTCTGGTAAGCCTAATCTGTTCTCTGGGTCTATGAGTTTGTTTGTATTTTGTTTGTTCATTTTTCTTAGATTCCACGGATGGGTAGAATCCACATATGAGAATCATGAGGTATTTATGTTTCTCCAGCTGACTTACTTCACTTGTTATAACGTCATCAAGATCCATCCATATTGTCACAAATGGCAGGATTTCTTTCTTTCTTTCTTTTTTTGCTAAGTAGTATTCCACTGTAAGTATGTGTGTGTGTGTGTGTGTGAGTTTGTGTGTGTGTGTGTGTCTGTGTATGTGTATCTCTTTCACATCTTCTTTATTCATCCATCCATCAGTGGACACTTAGGTTTTTTCCATATCTCAGGTATTGTGAACAATGCAGCAATGAACACAGGGGTGCATGTATCTTTTCAAATTAGTGTTTTCATGTTCTTTGAATAAACACTCAGAAGTAGATATGGTAGTTCTATTCTTTTTTTTTTTTTTTTGAGGAACCTCCATACTGCTTTTCATAGTGGCTGCACCAATTTACGTTTCCACCAATGGTGCACGAGGGTTTCCTTTTCTCCACATTTGCTCCAACACTTATTATTCCTTGTCTTTTTGATAACAGTCATTCTAACAGGTGTGAGGTGATACCTCGTTGTGGTTTTGATTTGCATTTCTCTGATAATTAGTGATGTTGAACATCTTTTCATGTGCCTGTCGGCTGTCTGTGTGTCTTTGGAAAAATATCTATTCAGATCCTCTGCCCGTTTTTTAATTGGGTTGTTTGGTGTTATTTTGGTTGTTGTTGAGTTACCATAATAGTAAAACATTTTAGATGACTGAAATACTCATCAGAAGGATGGTGGATGAATAAACATGGTATATTTACACATTGCAGTACTATATAGCAGTTTTAATAATGAACTGAACCTTTATTTACCAATGTGTATAAATTTTAAAATGTGATGTTGCACAAAAGATAGGTATAGTATGGTACCATTTATATGAAAGTGGTAAATAGAACAATGCTGTGTATTATTTATGGAAACATCTACATGTGGTCATAATATCAAACATGCTTAGGAATGATGAAAACCAAACTCATGAAAGCAGATACCTCTGAAGAAGGAAACAGGATGGGAGGGTCATGGAGACAGGAGGCTCCACCATTGTCTGCCCTGCTTTGTTCCTGGAAAAAATAATCTGACGAAATTATAGTGAAATGTTAGGATTTGATAGTGCCCCAGGGTGAGTACACAGATTTTTGTTTTTTTTTTATTGTGGAAAAAACCCCACATAACAAAAATTTTTACCATCTTAATCATTTCTAAGTGTACAATTCAGTAGTGTTAAGAATATTCATATTGTTGTGTAAAAAGCTCCAGAACTTTTTCATCTTGTAGAACAGAAACTCTACACCCATTGAACAGCAACTCTTCTTTTCCCTGTCCTCCCAGTGCCTGGCAACCACTGTTTTACTTTCTGTTTATATGAATCTGACTACTTCAGACTCTTCATATGAATGGAATCATAACAGTATTTGTGGCCGGCTTATTTCATGTAGCATAACATCCTTAAGATTCATCCATGTTGTTGCAAGTGTCAGAATCTCCTTCTCTTTAAAGACCACATTATATGTATATGGTATGTATATATGTAAATATACCTATATTTAGCTGCAGACCACGTTTTCTTTATCCATTCATCTATCAATGGATATTTGGCTGCTTCTACCTCTTGGCTATTGTGAGTAATGCTGTAATGAACATGGGTATGCAAATATCTCTTTGCGATCTTGCTTTTTTTGAATTCTTTTGGATTATATACCCAGCAGCGGGATTGCTGGGTCATATGGTAGTTCTGTTTTTAGTTTTTGGAGGAAGCTCCCCACTGTTTCCCACAATGGCTGCACCATTCTGCATTCCCACCAACACTGCACAAGAGTTCCACTTTCCCCACCTTCCCGCAAGCACCTGGTATCTCCTGTTCTTTTGATAGTGACCATCCTAATGGGTGTGAGGTGGTGGTAACTCATCGTGATTTTCATCTGCATTTCTCTGATAATTAATGGTGTTGAGCATCTTTTCATGTGCCTTTTGGCTGTTTGTATATCTTCTTGGGAGAACTGTCTACTCAAGTCGTTTGCCCCCCCTTTAATTGGGTCACTTGTTTTGTTGTTGTTGTTGTTGAGTTGTATGAGTTCCCTATAAATTCTGGATATTAACCCTTTATCAGATATATGATTTGCAAATATCTTCCCCTATTCTGTAGGTTGTTATTATTTGAACTAATCTTTGTGTTTAAAATGTTTCATAACAATATTTTAAAAGGCAGGTGAGAACTCTTTATCAAAACCACCAAAGTCATGGTTGTTGTAGAAATAATGCCTTATTCTTTATTTTATTTATTTATTTATTTATTTTTAATTGAAGTCCAGTCAGTTACAATGTGTGACTCTCTGGTGCACAGCACAGTGTCCCTGTCACACAGATACATGCATATAATAATGCCTTATTCTAATTTCTGCTCTCTCTTAGAAGTTTCTTGTTTGACTTGATCACACATGTTGAGAGTCTGTATGAGTTTGTATGTAGATGGGAAGATTTAAAATACTATATGATGTAAATTTTCTTAAAATTAATCCATACATTCAGTGCTGTTCCAGTAGAATTTACAGGAAGTCTCTCCGTATAGTATATATATATATATATATATATATATATATATATATATATATATATATATATATATACACACACATATTTGTGTATGTGTGCAAAAAGATCTTGAAGGAGACATACTAAAATATTTAATAATTATCTTTGGAGAGTAGGATTGCCTGAAAGATGACAATGCTCTTTCGCTTTTTTGTTAGAATTTTTTTTTCAGCACGAATAGCTTTTGCAAAAAAAAAAAAAAAAAGAAAACAGATAACAATATCCTCTCTGAGGGAACTTGGTAGGTATAAAATCAAAATCAAAATAAGGGCTCTCTGAGAAAAGCCAAACAAATGAGAAAACTAATAAGGTTTATTGATGACAGTTACTATCAAAAGGCAGCCAGGAGCAGAGAAGTAGATTATGTCCAGGGAACTGATGAGGGAGGCAGGACGTTCATCCCTCTGGGTTCTGAATCTCACCTCCAAGGCAGCTCACAGAAAGCAGGGCTTCCAGACCAGCCAACCAGAACCCGACATCCCTGTGTATTCCACCGAGTCCGCCATGAGTCAGATTCATGATTTACAATATGGTTGAAAAAAACCAACCTCAGGGCTGCTACCCTAACAGACATTATCTTAGACGTTTTCCACTGGAATATGCAAGAAGCCACCTGTACACGTGCTGTCCCTGTCAGGCAGCCCTGCCACACCTGGAGCTCCACTCTTGTTCCCTGGAGCACAGTCACCACAGGGACTACTGTTTTGCACAGACAGCTAGTCATTGGGCCACCGAGGAAAACCATGTGATTAACAATTTCCAGCTTGTTTGGTAGGACATTGCCTGGGACCTGCCATAACTCCTGTCTTACTACATGTGGTAGTGAAAAGCCTACACGATGAAGACGCTCTGAGGTTGAGATTCATTATTAGTGGAACCTCTGAGATTTAGACTCATTATTTTAATGTGTGAACCTTCATGGTCAGCAGTTTGGTTCCATCGTGTCCATTTAGCAAATGCAAAAATATTTTCTGAGCTCTTATAAAATCATGTTGTGCTGAGCACAGGAGTGCAGACCATCTCCTACGAGGAACCAAGTGTCTAGTTGGGCACCCCGGTGTGGGACTGGGTGGTTCTTCCCTGTGTGGAGCTGTCTGGGGCTCTGCAGAATGTTCAGCAAACCTGACCACTTCTCCTCCCAACTATCTGGGACAACCGAAAAATGCCCCTACTCATTTCCAAACACTCTTTAGAGCAGTCATTCTCAAAACGTGGTTCAGGGACCCCTGGGTGCCCTTGAGACCTTTCAGGGATCTTCGAAGTTAAAACTTCGAGCATGTGTACAGTGGTGTTTTCCAGGGTACAAGATTGTGTGCTGATGAAACTGACTGAATGCAGAAGCAAATAGGAGAATCCAGTTGCCCTCCATTTAACCACACATTAAGAGTTTGGCAAAGATGTAAAACAGTGCCATTCTTCTCACTATCTTTTTGTTTTGGAAAATATAGTTATTTTTCATAAAAATAGGCTACTTAGGTTAACCTGTTGTAGGTTTTTTAATTGTAATTTAAAAACATAACATAATAATACATATTTTAAAACTCCTGTTTTAATTTCTAATACAGTCAGTATTGATAGATGTCCCCTACATAAATAAAAGTTTCCAGGGCCTTTTGCCATGCATTTCTTATGAGAGCCACACTGCAACCCAGGGGCATGCCCTCACCATCTTTCACACATGAAGAACCTCAGGCTCAGAGAGGCGGGGACCTGCCCAGGCTGGTGCCCCTCTGGGGGTAAGAGAGGAGGGACCCCAGACCAGTGCTTTCCTTCATGGACACATCATCTCTCCATATGCAGCCTGAAACTCTGTACAAGGAATCAGGTGGCCCAAGTCACTGGGGTCCCCCAAATGGTCACACACAGATGGCAAACAGCAGGCAGGGCCTGGTGTTTCTTGGGCAAAGCAATAAGGTTAAAAAAAACGTCAGTGGCCATTATGTGAATTTAACTCTAATAACAGAATGTAGGGCTCGCCTACCACTACTGTAACGGCCCAGTACTTCTGCAGTCGACACCTAGGGCATTAGCTTACAGGCAGCAAAGCACAGCGGCTAAGGTGGGAGCCTTGCTGGCAGGCTCTTTCAAATTCTGTCACTGCTTACTGCCCGGCACCAGGGCATGTTTCTTTACTTCTCTGCCTTAGTTTCCTTGTCTGTAAATCGGGGATAATAATAAAAACACCAAGGCCTTAGAACTGTTATGAAAATTAAAAGAGACAGGCAAATAAATCTCTCGGAAGAGTCCTGGCATCCCGTGAGCATCAGTTCGTGTCTACCCTGATTGTTGCAATCACTTGCAGTGGTTCCATCTTACCAGATCTGTTGGACACTTTCTGACCAGGTGGCTTTTGTCTCCTAGTAATTGAGCAACAGTGCTGAGTCTTAATGAGCAGGTGCTTGATGCCTATGGTGTGACTGAATTTCCAGACCTCATTGTTGGAGACACAATCCTCCTATTTGATTTTTTCCACTTATTTTTATTACAGTAGTGCATGTGCATGCTGACAGATCAAATAATACGGAGCAGGTTTTAGTGGAAAGTCATGGTCTCCCACCTTTCCTTCCCTTCCATGAATTGACAACTCAGAGACAATATTCTTTCTCTTTTCCTCCCTTCCTCCCTTCCTCCTTCCCTTTCTCTCTCCCTCCCTCCCTCTCTCCTTCTCTCTCTTTCTTTCCAGTTTCTTCACTCAGCTCTGCTTGTGGTCACCTTCAAAATTCTAGACTATGTATTATCACCTCTATTGACCTATTTGGAAGACTTTGACATTAACTTTTAACATTTCAATAAGACGATTTACTTTGCAGTGTCCCAGTCCACCACCATCCTCTTCCCAGTATTAATATTCATATTTATGGCAGGCAGAATTTTAAAACTTAAAAGTACTCTTCTGTGGTTCTCTGAATGTTTCATTTTTGTAGCAACCTGTTCTTGTTGCATGGGTATAAAAGAGCTGGGGGTGGGGGCATCTCATGGTTCAGCCTACAGGACTTTCACTTAATGCCTGGCTCTCGGTCTGGTATCACCAACTGACGCTCTTCCTGGCCCTGCATTAGAGCCCCTCATTTGCCTCATGAGCCCCAAAAGTCTGCTCATATATGAAATAGGAAGAGAAGGGGCTGACATGGGCTTCCTCAGCCATTGTCTATTTTCAGGCAAAGGGTGTCCACCAATTAGGACTTTAGGCTCAGAGCTCTGGGGAAGGTGCTTAAGAAGAGGGCTGTCAGGCTGCAGGAGCCTCCAAATAAGGGCCTAAAAAAGGCTGAATTCTGGGGTTCCAACCTGTGAACCAGAGTCTGAGCTCTCCTTGAATATTTTGTTCAGTGTCTTTGGATTTTTTTCTGTTCTGTCTGCGGGTAAATGCTGGCTCTCTGGGCAGTGACGGGGAAGATGGTGTGTAAAGAGTAGCTGTTCATGCAAGACAGTCACATAATCTGTCACTTTGAGCCCACTTCCTGCTTCTGCTCTCCAACCCAGCTGCTGACTTCAAGCCCAGAAACACACCAGGGTTCTGTTAGGTAGATCAGCTTCCAGCAGCTCTGCAACAACAACAGAAAGTTCTAGGCTGTGTTTTCTCTTTGAGTGTCATCATTCAACTTGCTTCATTTGGTCCTGCATCTTACAGAATTTTAAAGTTATCTCTCTTATGTTGGAGTGGCAGAAACTGCTAGTTAACCACCTAATATTCATATTATCTTGCTTCCTTACTAATAGAACCCCTAAGTTTTTGAGAGTGGCAGCTTAATAATACACCCAGCTTTCCTTGCAGAGAAGAGTGGCCAATGAAATGTCAGTGGAAGTCATGGGAAAGACTGCCAAGAAAACTCTTAGAAAAGACAGACTCAGCTAGCAGTTCTTTCTGTTTATCTTTGCCCCTTCCTTCTCCTTCCTGTGTGGAATATGGCTGTGATGTCTGGAGCTTCAGCAGTCATCTTGGCACAATGTGGGAAGGGCCAAGAGACTCTCAGAAGCCTCAGCCCTGGCATTTTTGTATCCTTCGAAATATTTGCTCCCCTAGAGAAGCATTAGATATTCTTGCTTGTTGCCTTGGGACAAACCTCATTGTCAGATTTGGCCATGTGACTTGCTTTGGCCTGTAAAATGTGAGTGGGAGAACCTTGAATGTTTCTACCAGCATTTTTGCTCTCTTCCCTTTGCCATTTGGAACTCATGTCCAGGATAGAGGCTGTTCCTTTAGCCTGGATTCTGTTATGAGAAGACATTTAAAGGGGACCAGTAACATACAAAGTGAGTTAGAAATAAACCTTTGTTGTTGTAAGCTACAGAGATTTTAGGTTACCACAATACTATCTAGTGAGAGTTGACTTATACAAAATGTAATAGGATAAATAAATATGTGGAGCAGGATGTTAAGTGTTGGTGTTTCAAAGCTGAAGGAGAAGGGCAAAACGTGCTCACACATTGTAAAGAGAGATGCTGGCTCAACCTGCAGCATTCACTATGATTTAGGGAAACCAGTTCTGAAATTCTCCATTACAGATTTGGGTCCTCTAGGGAACAGACATTGAGCTCAAATTCTGAGGACAGGAGGTTTACTGCAGGATGATGACTGTAAAAGATGACAGAGGATGCAGAGTTGGACGGGGAGACCTCAGCCTGAGACAGAATTCTGAGAGAGTGTTGGCCAACCCAGTAGAGGGCCCTGGACCAAAGATGGCTGGTTAGAGGAGCACCACATGAGGTGGCAATGGCCAGGCCCTGTCCCCCAGGTGGAGGGTGTGCAGTGGCTCCTCTGCTGGGGATTCTGTGCGTGTCTGTGCCTTCGAGTGGGCGATCCCTCTCCAGCTGATCTCTGACACTTCCACCAGTCCTGTCTCCAGCAGCAGCATGGCTTCTGTCTCTTTCTACTTGAGTGTCTTGACTCCAGGCAGTCCTCTGGGTGGGGAGATTTTGGGGCTCACAACAGCTGCCTTCCACGGCGCCTATTAGGGCTATGAAAAATCCTGTGCGTCTCTTTCCTATTTAAGTTGTGGTAAAAAAAAAAAAAACAGAACACGTATCATAAACTTCACTATCTTAACCATTTTTAAATGCACAGATTAGTAGAGGACTATGAGATGCCCCCTGACCCCAGCGTATATGCAGACAAGAAATCCTGGAAGGCTCCCTGCTGAGGAGGTAACAGGTAATCATGGGGTGATGATTGGTGTTTGTTGGTTTGCTTATTTATTGTTTATTTCTACTTTCCAGTTTTACTATAATAAACATGTACAATTTCATTATCAGAAAAGCAAACTGCAAACACTAGTTTTAATTGAAAAACCTGAGCCCAAGTCCTGCCTCCCAGGGCCATGCCCTTCCTGCTGTCCCGGAACTGCCTGCAGGAGGAGGAGGAGGGTGTAGCCCACACCCCGGCTGCTGGCCTTGGCCCGTGGGGCCTCCACGGGCAGCCTCTGACGCTCAGCTGTTGGGTATTGCTGCGCATGCCGGTGAGGGAAGGATGGCCACCTGGCCTTGGCCGTGGGTGATGACTCACAGAGCATGGCTGGTTTTATTCTGATAGGAGGGATCAGGACTTATGTTGGAGAGGATGTTGAAAGGACAGATGGAGTGTCTAGCTCAGGGAGAAATCTCCTATCTGCAGCGAATGAGGACTGGCTTTTGGCAATGCAGTTGAGCCCAGACACAGCAGAAAGAGGTGGCAGGAGAGAGGGAGGACAGAGAGAGAGAGAGAGGACAGCAGGGAGAAGGGCTGGAATGACAAGTTATTCCGGAATACAGAACAGAGGAGCAGCGTCAGGACGCCCGTGCGCCAGGTTGAACATTCATATCCCAGATGAAAGCCACGAGGATCTTTATGCTTCCTGTCGGGTGCTGCCAGGTCATCAAAAAAGTCCAAAATTTTGGTCATCAAAAAAGCCCAAAAGTCTTGACCCCGGTGGCTGCACCCCTCCAACGCTGTTTAAGCACGCTCTTTTCCTGTAATCATTCCTGCAGAGCATTTTATCATCTTTATTGATTTGTCTTAATATAGTACATGTATAATATCTTCCCTTTTTAAACATTTGCATTTCTTTAATTGCTTTGGAGGCTGTGCATTTTGTGCTGTGGTGATTTACTCCGCCAATAAACATGTAATCCTACCGTGGGCATGTTTTATTTGTGTAATAAACCAGAATAAAAAATAAAAAAAGAATCTACTGACAATGAATTAGACACGTTGATAGGCACCAGGATTAGAGAGGCGAATGGGACGTGGTCCCCGTTCTTGAGCAGGCTTGGCTGGGGAGACTGGGCATGTACATTAACAGGATTAAAATAATAAGAGTCTTCATCAAATGCTGGGTGAGTGCCACAAAGCACAAATGCTGAAGGGCTTTTTGTGCACGGAGAGATCAAGACTAACACAGGTGATAAGAATAGATAAATTTATCACCTTCATTTAAAATCCACCCCCTGTGTGTGGGGGTGTCTTTTGGGCTGGGGGCTGGGAGCTCTGATTGGCGGCTGCTTCTCGGGCTGGTTCCCAGGGAGACTGAGGAAGGCATGGCCGGTCGTGGAGAAGAGGACAGCGGGGAACCAGTCACCTAGGCTGGCTCCTCTCCTTTCCAAGCTGTTCCAACGGATGTGTTCAAGTCACGTTCTTTTAGAAGCTACTCCAAAAGAAGGAAGGCAGGGAGGAAGCTTCCAGCCAAAAGACCCAAAGGGAAATGTACTTTACATGCATTGTTTTGTTATCTTTCCATATGGAGTGTCTCCCCAAAAAAGCCCATTTCTCTGACAACAGTTCTAAAAGGAGGAATGTCCTTTGCAACAGACTCATGCACTCACCTGTTCCGCCACCCCTGAGCATGTGCTCTTGTCAGGCCCTGTTGTCCGTGCAGCCTGCAAGGACTCTGGCTTCTGTCTCACAGTGAGCCTGGTTAACTCCTCCCTGAAGTCTCAACCATGATTTTTTTTTTTTTAAAGGAGGCAGTTTTCTCAACCTGGGTCTGCTGGCCTTTCAGAGATTCTAAATTCCCTTTTGCAAGTCAGGCTGAGGTTAATGGCTCTTTCTGCCGTCACTGAGAAATCTGAGGGCTCTCCTGCCAGTGCTGAGTAGACAGTTCGAAAGGCCTACTTCCTGTCTCCTGCGTGTGTGGGTGCCCGCCGGAGGCCAGGCCTGGCCACGGGAGGAAGGAGGGGAACCTCAGAAGAGCTGGCCCCAAAGTACCAGCAGCGTGGATGGTCCTGTCTGGCTGCTTCTCCAGCAGAGCCCAGGCGAGGGGAGAAAAGCCAGCATTCTGAGGCAGAATGAGCAAAGGAGGGGGACATTAAAAAGAGCACGAGCAGACCCCCACGGCCTGGAAAGGAAGGGAGAGGAGGGGACAGGAGGATGAGCAGATGGTGAGCAGTGGCTTCAGAAATTGGGAAGGAGCCCATCTTATTGGAAGAGAAGGATGTACAGAAGGAGAACAGGAAGGAAACAGAGACAGCCTGTCATGGGGGAGCTGGCAAGGACCACCTTCTCATTTTACAGATGAGGAGACTGAGGCCCAGAGAGGGCAGGTCTGTCTCTCTCTCTGCACTGCCTCACTGGCCCTTCTGTCCTGAGTCAGTGCCGATGGCCTGATTGGAAGCCCTACACAGACGGGCCTGGGGTGGCTGTAAAGCACAGGAGGGTCCTGGGTGCGGTTTGAGTCTTAATTCCAGGTCAGGGAAAAGAAGATCTTTTTTTTTTTTAACTTACTTTTTTATTGAAGTTAGTTGATTTACAGTATTGTGCTAGTTGCTGGTGTACAGCAAAGGGATTCAGTTATATGTATATATTCTTTTTCATATTTTTTTCATTATGGTTTTATTCTAGGATATTGAGTATAGTTTCCTGTGCTATACAGTAGGGCCTTGTTGTTTATCTGTTTGATATGTAGTAGTGTGTATGTGTTAATCCCAAACTCCTGATTTATCCCTCCTCCAACCTTTCCCCGTTGGTAACCATAAGTTTGTTTTCTATGTCTGTGAATCTGTTTCTGTTTTGTAAATAAGTTCATTTGTGTCACATTTTAGATTCCACATATAGGTGATATCGTGTGATACTTGTCTTTCTCTGTCTGACTTACTTCACTTCGTATGATCATCTCTAGGTCCATCCCTGTTGCTGCAAATGGCATTATTTCATTCTTTTCTATGGCTGAGTGGTTTCCCATTGTATATATGTACCACATCTTCTTTATCCAATTACCTGTTGATGGACTTTTAAGTTGGTAGGAAGGGGAGATCTTCGAGATGGCTGCCCTCCTTCCTGTAATCTCCCTCAGCCTCCAAAGCAGTATCAAATGCAAATGTTTAAAAAGGGAAGATATTCTTACCGGGTGTAGGTGGGGTATCTGGAGTGGCTGCTGAGCTTCTAGACAAAAATCCTGGAGAACGTAAAGCTGGCTGTGAGCTGGAGGCAGAGGCAACAGGGTGGTTGTGTTCAGAGTGAGGGATCCCCACAGGGATGCATGTGGGTGCTGAAACTCTCTGTCAACCCTCTTTGAAGATGTATGAGTCTATTCTCCAACTTTTCTATTTGGCGTCCTCACAGGAGACCTTAGAGGTAAGAACTGCAGGCTTTCTAATCAGTTTCCACCTCCTCCAGGAACCCCCACCTGTCTGTGGAATTCATCTCGGCTCCTGACTGGGCTCGCCGGTATTTTTAACTCTATCTTTCTAGTACCTTTATAGAACAACTTGAGCCTGGATTTCAGTTATGTGGACCTCTGTCTGCTTCCTTCCTTCCTTCTCTGGGTCGGATATCCTCCGAGGCCAGTAGGTCCTGGTCCCCTTCATACCCGTATGTCGCCTACCTGTGTCAGTGCACAAAACATTTGATGCTTTGGAGTCTGAAACCAGCTGTTAACGCAGGCCTGTTTGCGACGAGCTCTGAGTACCGAAGGGTGGAAAGAAGAGGAATTTGAGTGCTGGAAATGGAAGGTTATTCTAAGAATGGGTGTGGCAGGAAAGACAAATATAGCTGGTAGAGTGGAGAGTGAGTGGGAGGAAAGAAAGTGGAAGTGGAGGAGAAGGGGCAGAGAGTGAGAGTGTGAGCTGAGGAAGGGGAAGGGGAAGGAAGCCGGGACTCAGCGCCCAGGGCCAGTGCCCGCGCAGGAGCTTGCCTGTTGGGGCAGCAGGAAACCGCAGCCTCAGACCTTCTTGTCTTTTGTCTGTCTTCTGACGCTGCATCATTGACAAAGATCTCTTGCTTAATTTCCACCAATACATATGGCAAAAAGAGGTTATGGCCCTTGCATGCCTTCCTACTAAGATGGAAATAAGTATCCATTGAAACTGTTTTTATTTCTTGAAAGTTATTTGTGGAATTAAAAATTCCCATGATCGTTTTGGCTCAAACATCATGCCTGGGGCTTGGGGATAAAGTGTGCAATTTGATGCAAAATATGAGTGCCCATGCCTCGTTACCCAGCCAAACATACACATGGAGACTGAGATTTTTTATCATTACATCTTCTCCTACCCTGTGTTTCTGCCTTCACATCCTTTAAATTTGCTGGTGTTTGGCAGCCGCAGGCCGGATCTGGTTTCGCAGGAGGGTTTTTATAGGAGTGAACTGCCAATCGGCCCTTGGCTCTGTGATAGGGCACTGGGCTGGCTTGCTGGAACAGTGTTGCTGTAATCTCTGGGCCGGAAGTGCCCGGGGCGTGAACTGTTACCACCTACTCTTCCCTTAGCTTGAGTTCCATCTGGAAAGCTGAAGCTTTTCTCTGACATTTTACACAGTCACTGATCCTCATTTGTCAAAATGTGTCCCGAGGAAGTTTTCTTGAAAGTGAAAGGAGTCCATAAGCACTCTGTGCACAGCCTCCTGCCCCTCCTCCACTCTGCTTCCTCTGCCTAACTGATAATGTGGTTGTGAGCATCCGTCCAACAATATCTGTAAAGTGCTCAGAACAGTGTCTGGCACATAAATGCTCAGAAAATACTAACTCTTATTATTACTAACAATCTGACATATATTCCTTGAGCGGGGTACTGGGTACATAGTGTTCATTTTATTAAGCTTTAAACTGCGTATATCTTATAAATCCTTTTTATGTGTATAATATATTTTGCATACATTAAAATACTCTCATTAAAAATAAATGAGCATTTATGAGGTTTGCTTTAGCAGTCGTACGTCCCAGGGTTCCGGGACAGCAATGAAGGAAATATTCCCCCTGATTACTAGACCCATGTTCCAAACCACGGGACTGCCCAGGTGTTCTTATTCGTGGATCAAAAAAATACAGTAATGATAATAGTAAAAATACAGCAAAGAATAGTACAACTCCCTGGGAATTAATATCTGAGCATGTTTTTATTTTTTCCCTTCTTCTTAGAAGACCAGCAGGTTCTAGACTCCTTGGCGTCACTAGTGTTGAATCACTAGCGCAGGCTTGTGCCCTCCGGGCCGGCCGCCGCGGTCCAGAGCGGGACGGCCAGCACTGGGCAGTCCGAGGTGAGGACCAGGCTGATTCCACGCTGCCGACACGTTTCACCTCGAGAACTTCAGTGTGTCCCTGTTCTTGTTTCCTTTCTTGGTTCTCAGTTCCCTGCGTAGAGAGAGATTGACAAGGATGTTTTGTTCTGGGACTCAGGGGTTAGTGTTCAGATGTTGCTGGACAAAAAAGGACTCAGCTTTTTGTCTCTGATGTAGTTTGTGGTGGCTCCTGGGCTCTCAGCAGCTCCTGTAGCAGAAGCGAGGGCCCTGCCCCTCGCGCTGGCGGAGGGCCGTCTCCTGCATCACTGTCGGAACCTGCCGCTGCTGGGGTCCCGTTTGTGTTATAGTCATTTGTGTACTTGCTTGTCTCCTCCACTGGGTTATGAAGGTCTTGAAAGGAGAAACCATCTCGTTTATCTTTGAATCCCCACAGTGTCTTCCTCCGTGTTTGTTGAGTGTCTGGGTGAGTAGGTGACTGAATGAGTGAGTGAGTGAATGAATGAATAGGAACCATCACAGAAGAGCTGAGAAGAAAGTGGAAAGATTGGGCCATAAAACCTTTACAAAATCTTACTTTAAAATACTTTCAGGAATATTCGAATGCATTGAGTTGACAAAATAGAGACTTCTAAATGTAGTGTCATTTGTCCAGTCATTTCTGAGGATTTATCGGTGTTTTGCTAAGCTGAAAACTCCACGGAAGCAAGAACCATGTCTGTCCCCAGCAGCCAGCACATGGTATGATGCTAAATGAAGTAGCCTCTTCTCAGCCAGTAACCTGGACAGGAAGAAAGGCACATTCAATTCAATTTAATACATTTCTATAGAGCATCTTCTTCCAGTACTTTGCCGAGGATTGGGTGAAAATGTGAATGTCACAGTTTCTCTCTTTTAGGAGTTTTCAGTCTTTTGGAAGTAGAATTTGCACCCAGCTCACAAGGCAGAGTGTGCTAAGTCCGGTAACAAGTAAAAGTGCTCAGTGAACGAGGAGTTTATTAAAGGCTATGGGATCTGGGGGTGTCTTCATGGAAAAGTGAGCTCTGGCAGGAGAGAGAAGACTTTGGCAGCTAGAAGTGGGAGGAGGATCATTTTGAGTGGCTGCCTGCGGGGTGCCCAGGATGGGAGGGGGAAGGTCAAGATGGAAAATCTGGTAGCCAGCCTCCCAGCTGGTGCCCAGTGAGCCTCACCTCCTGGTAGTTATGCTCTTTCGTAGTTCACCCAACATCGTATCAAGGTTGGTCTGTGCGACTGATTAAACATGGCAGGGAAGTGATGTTGTGCGGCTTCTAAGACTAGGTCACAAAAGATGTTGCCACTTCTCTCATTGGGTTTTGGATTGCCTGCCCTGTCATGAGACACACAAGCAACCTAGGGAGAGACCCCCATGGGGAAGGAACTGAGGTCTCCTGCCAATAGCCAGCACCGACTTACTATCTGCGTGCGCGAGCCATCTTGGGGGTGGGTCTTCCGGCCCTAGGTCAAGCTTTCAGGTGACTCCAGCCCCCGCTGACATCCTGACTGAAAACTCATGAGAGACCCCCAGCCAGAACTGCCCTGCTAGGACATTCCTGAATTTCTGACCCACAGAGAGTGACAGACGGTAAATGTTTTCTTTGTTGCTTTAAGCCACTAAATTTGGAGGTAATTTGTTATGCGACAATAGATATAGAAATGAAGGCTGGGGGAACCGTTTGGGGAAAGCCTTGATTTTCAAGGACTTGCAACTGTGTTGTACGCAGTGGGCGTAATGTTTTTTGTTTTTTGTTTGTATGTTTGTTTGTTTGATTTTATTTTTTGAGGTGAGGAGGTAATTAGGTTTATTTATTATTTTTCATGGAGGTACCGGGAATTGAACCCAGGACCTTGTACAGGCTAAGCATGCAGTCTCCCACTGAGCTATACCCTCCTTCTTGTTTTATGTTTTTGTTTGTTTGTTTAAAACAAAGAATGATAATTCTGATGCTGTGTATAATATGAGTTGTCAAAAGGAGTGATGAAGCAGGAAGATAATTTCAGAGGTCACTGCAATGGTCCCGACGAGAGGTAATGAGAGAGTCTGGACGGAGACACTGTTGGGGGGTTGGAAAGAGACACTGCCGAGGTGGACCCACGAGGCACTCGATGTGAGCAGGGAAGGGTGACTCCTTGGTTTAGAGCCTAGGGACACGGCAGGGCCAAGATCTCATTTATGCCAAGAGGAAACAGTTTAGATGGCCAGCTCCGGGGTTGGTGGGGGGAGCTCCCTGTGTTCAGAGCCCTGCGGAGGGCTGGGCACCAGGCTCACTCCCAGACCGGGCTGGTTGAGACATCATCCCCTGAAGGATGGGGCCGTTCTATCCCAGAGCACTTCTTCCTCCCTGCCAAGTGTTCCCTGCTGACAGAGGCTGCCATCAATATTTTTAGCGTGTGACCTTTCCCAGCATGAAGAGCAGCGTCCTCTGCCCGGAACTTGTTCTCCAGCGGTCAGCCAGTGACCCTCAGAGGCAGGAACCGCAGAGGCCTGGCCAGCGAGAGTCTGCTGCAGGGCCACTGTGAGGGCAGAGGAATTCAGACCCGAGTTTTGCAGGAAGTCTCTGTCTCACTGCCTTCTATTGTGCTGCTGAGGCCTGTCAACTTCAGTGCAAATCAGAGGCTGAGAAATAAAAAGCCCTGTTCATAAGTCCCAAGTGGAAGAGAGCATCTCATGTAAATTGCCTTATATGACAGTGACATCAAGCCTGGAGGTAATATTTGGGCAGATTATGTTAGGAAACCACCAGGACATAAACGTTGCTTTTATAGATCCTAGAACAGGCCTGAGCAAAACCCCAGTGGATTCATAACGCTCTTTCTTGCACCAAATACAGTCTGATATGGGGCAAAGCAAGGAAGCACTGAGGGAAACTTGAGAAAGAGTGAAGAGTGTCTCAAACGGGGTCCGAACCCCTGCCAAAGGCTGGGTGGGAGGATGCACCTGGCTGTAGGCCCAGAGTTGTGAGAGGTCTCTGCAAGGGATCTGTGTTAAAACCGTGTGTTTTCATGTTTATGATCATCTAAACAGATGGAGATAACCCTGTTCTGTGCTATCTGATGACTCCTGCAGACAGGAGTATTACCTTGCCTCCTCAGGACTCATATTCATAAATGGGTTTATAATCATTTTGATGCCAAGTGGGTGTTTTAAAAGAGGTTGCAGACAAATGGAAAAGACGAGAGATGGATTTCATACATAATGTAGCATTTGTGCCAAGTGAAGGACAAGGGACATCTCAGTGCCCTGCATGAACAAGACAGAGCAGCAGCTCAAAACAAGAAGCCGGGGAGCTGCCCGACAGGCGGACCACCTCCATGGGTTGAGGGAATGAGGGTTCAGCAAAATAATCTCATCTGTCACTCTGAACTAATGTGGTTCCCGGAATTTGAGGGTTTTGAAGCTTCTTGCATTTAATTTGCAGCAGGTCAAATGGCAGAAGCAGAAGGTGAAATGAACTTGGAGGGCAGTCCTGGCAGGGCACCGAGCTGCGCAGCCCAGTTCTTCTCCCCAGCTTTCCGGTCAATATGCCAAGTCTTCTTCCAAAGGGAGAGTGCAGGGGGAGGGTGTAGCTCAGTGTTGGAGAGCATGCCTAGCACGCACAAGGTCCTGGGTTCAACCCCCAGTCCCTCTGTTTAAAAAATAATGAATAAACCTGAGTTACTCCCCCCCCCCCATAAAAAATGGAAAATACACACACACACACACGCAAACACGGGAGCGTGCAGGAGAAAGCAGGAAAAAGATGCCAGAAGTCAGAGGTCTTCTTCGGTGCATTTCTGCTGGAGAGTGCAGGTTTCTTTCCTCTGAAGGGAACCTAAGATAAGAATGACTCCTTATCCAGAGCCATCAGTTTGCCCCCTAGAAACGTCACGGTCACTGTTGCTGCAGAGCTAGAGTCTGGTGAGCACAATTTCATTTACTTTCTAAAGCTAAGCTTTCCTGGGAGATGTGTGAGTCCCCCAAAAGAAGGAGAAGGAAGGACCACTGTTTTCAGGAATATAATTATCAGAATCATCACCGCCACCGTCCTCATCCTCAGAGCGTTTACCTGGCGTCTGCTGCAGTGGGTACTAGTAATGGGATGTGTTGTTGTTATTCAGTGGGAACTGCGTGCTTTGGGTTCAGAACACAGGATCTTATTGCTAATACTGTGAAACAGCCGCCAGGCTGTAGGGGTGTGTAGGAGACCAATTCGGGGAGTGACACAGAGGTTGGGAAAGAGGAAGTGTCCACAGGGGACACTGTCCTTCTGCAGACCTGACCCTCTGGGGCTTCCTGCAGGAAGTGACTAAGCGAGACAGGATTGCAACTTCTGGCCTCTCATATTGCACTGCCCCAACCCCAAAGTTAGAAAACTGTACCTTCCCCCATCCTTGTCTGGGGTGTGTTTGATCCGAAAGCTGGTGAGGCAAGAGGCACCCAGAAAAGGGACAGAAATCACTTCTCATCACCAGGGAAAGCAGTGTCACAGCTCTGGCAGAGGAGGGGCATTGCCTCTGCTGTGGGAAGCTCTGTAGTTCTGGGTTCCTCCACCCCCATCTCTGCCCCTCCATCCCCTCCCTTCCCAGATCCCTGTGAAAAGGCGGAGTCCTGACATATCTGGAAGACCCTGCAAAAACTACATAGAGCTCACTCCAATGTGAACCTGGTGTTGTACAACTCCAGGAAGTCAGCAGAAACAAAAATGCTAGTTTTTAACTGTAACTCTCATGGTGTACACGGGAGAGTTGGAAACCTCTGAATCTGGAAAATCTTTAGGCTCTTGGGGGAGTGTTGGGAACATGTGAACCGTTGGCTGTCTCTGAGAGGCGGGCATAGGGGTGTGTGTGTGTGTGTGTGTGTGTGTGTGTGTGTGTGTGTGTCTTGGGGGCATCCTCTACATGTCCCCTACAAATCTGCCTGGGCCCTCCAACCTCATGCAGTGGTTTAAGACCTGACACTCCCAGAAACAGTGTTGGGCAGTCACATTGATTCCGAGATCTCCATCCAACTTCTTCTACTCTGAATCAAATTTCTTCTAAAGTTTGGTTCCATAAATCTGAATCATGGGGTCACACTGGGATTCGAGAGATTCTTACCTGCCTTGCATTAAATGACTGTGATTCCCCTGAGAGGTGCCCCGTGGAGGTAACTCCCAGCCATGGCTCTTTATAAATGGATGCTGAATGAGCATTAGGGTAAGTGATGGATGTATTAACCTTAAAAGAAAAGACCTGAGCTGAGTGTTCAGAGATTCACAAAGAGCTTAGAACATCTCTCTGTCCCTGTGGAGGGAGGAGCTGGGTGACCCTTTCTACTCTCTCCCAAGGGCGACACCTGGGTGTAGGAAGGCTGTATGCACTCCTCACAGGAGGCCGCCCAGGTCCAAGGGCGAAGAGGGTGAGGCAACGAGGGGGAGACTTGAGGAGTAAGCATGGGTGTCAGCACAAATCAGTGGGGCGACTCGGCCTGAGCGGTCCACTTCCGGAGGTTTCATTCATTCTTTCCTGCCCTCCCTGGGTCCCTGGCTCTTCCTGAGAGAGGCAGTGGGCTGGCGAGGGGCCTGGCAGGAAGCTTCCTGCGGGCTGCCCGCTGCCCTGGGCTGAAAGAGCTCCCGGGGCCCGGCCGCTAGCTGGCAGCCTGTGGGTGGCTCTCGCAGATGCTTCGGAGGCAAGCATGCTCGACTGGAAGACGTCCGTAGGAGGTTCTGCTGGGGGCTTTTGTGGCCTCTGAGAAGGCAGCTTGCCATCAGCCCCCGGCACTTGGCAGAATGTCTCCACGTGGCTTACAGGCTCTGATTCCTGTTGGGAAATTCAGGGCTTGCCAAAGTGTTCATCTCACTATGTGAGCAAGGCCATTCCTGGCACCATCGTTACTCACACGGTCTTGCGCTGGGCTCCGCTCTGGAACTCGCATCAAGGTTGTGAGACTGTCCTTTGGCTGGGGAGGGGACAATTCTGTGGTCAGATCATTTCTGGATTGGCTATGGCGCCCTGGCGGTCGCAGGGCTGCCCTCTTCCCCAGCTCTGCCACCCTGACCTTGCTCCCTCACCAGGTCGACATGTGCTGGGGACCAGTGGCCTGAGGCCCCTGGGCCTCCAGCAAACAAGTATGTCACTGACTTTGGAGTCTATAGGTCTAGCTTTGAGTACCATGTTTTCACTTGCTGTGTGTTTACAGCCAAGTTACTGGGACTCTCTGAGCTTCAATTTCCTCACCTGTAGAAAGGGTGACAACAGTAGGCTTTTGTCCATGTTAAATGAGGCATTGGATGCGAAGCACTCACTACAGTGCCCGGTGCACGTGCTGCATTTGATGTATGTTAGCTTTTACTGTAAGGAACGTTCTGTGACTCTGCAAGTGCAGCTGGGCCACGTGACGCTGGCCAGCATGAAGGAGGTGCCTTCTCGTGCATGGGGACAGAGAGTATCTCCACGCTCCTTACTCGCTCCTAGCCTGGATGCCTCCCTGCCAGTACACACAGGGGAAAAGGCAGCAGCAACCTACAAGGCCTATCTGTGGATCGGGGAGGCAGGGACGTTACTGAGGGGGTTGGGCGTGGCCTGGGTACCATGCTGCCCTGCCCCAGTGGCTGCTCCTGGCTTGAGCCTCTGTAGGAGCCGTCCTCGTGATGGGACGGGCCCATCCATCACCATGGGGTTTGAGACCAGAACATTTTGAAAAGCTCCCCATGGAGTTTCCTTCTGTAACACATTAGCATCCCTTTCCACTCTTGGGCTTCTCAGAAACTTATGATCAGGCATGTGGCCTTTGACTTCTAGGGTGATTCCTTCTTGGCCACCAATTCCAGCATTCAAAGTGGTAAGAAAAAAAAATGGTCATAGTTAAACAGGAAGGTCAGCATTTAACGGCCCAATGGTCACTGTGGTGCTGAGTTTAGGGCAACATCTGTCAACTCGTGACATCAAGTCTTGTTCCCCATCACAGCTGAGCTGCTGCCAGAGGTCTGAGTCACTGGGCGTGTGGCATGGAGGTGATGGGAGCTACCAGCCTGGAGGAAGCAATCCCCGGGGCCCAGGGGAACCCCGCATGGATACATGCTCCCTTGGCAGTCTCACAGGGTCTGGGCTTGATATCACAGAGATCAAGTGCTCAGGGCAATATCTGATACACATAGAAAGCATCCAATAAATGTTAGTAGGTATTGTTATTATGATGATGATTCTCTAGAATCAAACAAAACTAGTCTAGGATTTCGGCTTTACCACGTGTGATGTCTCTCAGCCCTCAGTGTTCCCATCTGTAAAATGGGACAACAGTACCTCTTCAAGATTAAATAGAGTAATGTGCTCAGGTTGCTTGCACTTAGTTGTGCTCAACAAACGTTCCCATATCCTCATCCTCATTCTTCCTTATTCTCTCCCTGTAGGTGTAGACTTCAGAGAACGAAGCTTGTTACAATCCTGCATAAAATGACCAGACTCTTTAGGGTGTTTCAAAGAGTCAAACAGCATTTAGTGAACATTCTCTGTTAAACCTGCCTGGATCGCTCAGGGTTGTCTTCGCTGTCAGAGGTCATTGCTGTGTCATGTGTCATAGTGGGGTTAATGGACACGTGCCGGGTGAGTGAGGAGTGACTGTTTCAGATGTTCTGCTGATAAACTTGTGTCACTTCTAACTTGTGAGTGTGATTCAAACACAGCCTGAGAACTAGGGCTGTGCCTCAAATGCTTTGTTTTTCTTCATTTCAAGGGTGCTTTTGAAATAGGCATTTGCATTTGGAAAGTGTGGTGGGTAGTTTTTCTAACTTCGTAATATTACAGAGAAAATCAGATGCTACAGATTACTGAAAGCCTCTGGCCACCTAAGACGCTCTCTAAGTGGTTTTCAACACCCTTCATGTACAATGTAAATGGCACTATCTCTCAGGATATGTGAGAACATCCGTTTTTCTTCTAATGCAGTAAACACATAGGTGTCTCGTGGGATGTCTTTTAAATAGACTTAACACAATATTCAGGAATGATAAGCAAAATAGAATCACAGGAATGTATTTCATATTAATAACATTGGAACCTTATGTTTAATGCAGTGTTAAAAGTTGACAATTAAGTATGTAGGAGTCAGGAAATTCAATTAAAATTATCACAGTAATATGAATTTAGCCACATCCTGTATTAGTTATGAAATCCATTTAACACTGCAAACAGTAGTGTTTTCATCTAGTTTATTCAAAAGGAAACAGGAACAAAAACACTTTAGTACTATATATACTCTGCTAATGTGGTCAGGCTGATTTTGCCAGAGGAAGAAACTTAACTTTTGAATCTTTGAAGCCCCAGTCACTTAATCCAACATCTGTTTCCTTGCTTGTTGCATAATATCTGTCAATAAAGGTAGTACAACAAACAAAGGACTTTTCCTTCTCTTCTCCCCTCTGCTCCCTGAGAGAATGGGGTGTCTGCACCCCGAGGGAACCGTCCAGAGAGCACAGCCACCCTTCTGATTTCTCTCCCCTCCTCTCTGTGGGTGCAGATGCTCTTGGGGTGCAGGGGGGTTGTGATTCAGGGTGAATGCCGCACCTCTCATCTAGAGCTGGGAACCCCCTGTGGCCATGGATTTGGGGGGAAATGAAACTTGTAATTCAGTCCTCCAGTCATGACACAGGGTTCTTGGATTCTGTTGAGTCTATTCCGTGCACCTTCCTCCTGCTAGCCGAGCACTCCACCCTCTGCTCCTTCTGCTAGCAGGAGCAGGAGGAGACGGGCTTTCGTTTTTAATACAGGTACATCTGCATCAAGTCTTATTTTGCTACATCTCATCAGTACTGCCGCGTGGATCACTGAGGGGCTATGGTGCTTAGCACAGTTCGCTCAAGAATAGCCAGAGTCAACCAAGCACTGGGAACTTCAGCTACACGCCCGAATGACCCCTGGCGAAGTACTGTAAGAATGACAGTGAAAGGGTCTTGAAAGGAACGTCTCAGGGAATTGAGCCAACGCTCATCCAGAATGTTGTCAGAAATCTGAGGCTTATTCTCCTCTTCTCTTCCTTATCCCCCACCCCTCCCTAAAAATTGTAGTTGCTATTTAATAAATAGCCCTGAAATCCACCAGCTTCTGCCCACAGGAGTCTAAGCTGCCATCTTTTCTCTGTAGATCTCTGGAACAGATGCCCAAATCTCCACGCTGGCTCCTCCAGTTTGTTCTCCACACTGTGGCCAGCGTGATCTTCCAAAATGCAAATTCAGTTGCAAGACAATCCTCTTAAAATCCTTGAGTAGCTTCTCTTTGCCCCCAGGATCATTTTGAAACTTCTTGACGGTACTCACAAGGTCCTTTGTGATGTCGTTGCCCAGACCCGCCCACACCACCTGTTCAGTCTAGTTTCCAGTTAAATGAAAAACATTTCAGCTCTTCAATTGTATTGTGATCTTCCTTTTAATTGGGATCTTTGAACATATCATTTCCTCTTTCCTTATGTCTTTGCCAAGCTGATTTCTACTCATCCTTTGCGTTTCGTCTTAGATGCCACCTCCTCTGGGAAGATTTTCCTGGTATCTTCTGTAAAATAAAGACTACAACTAGTTGCCTACCCAATATCCATTTCCCATTCATCCCAGACTCTATTCAGGGTATTAATGTGCCTGGCTGAAAGATTTTATTCCTAGTTTCTTCTGAATCTAGGAATGGCCATGTGACAGCATTCTGGGCAATGAAATAGAAGCTGAAGTTGAAGGGTATGACTGATTCCTCTTTTCCCTTCTTACTCTTTCTCCTTTCTGCTTCCCAAATGCAGAACAGATGACAGAAGCACCAGAAGTGATCTTGGACAGTCAAGTGACATTGGGATGGAGGCCACACTTACGACAGTGGAGCAGAAAGAGAGAAGGCACCTGGGTCCTTGATGACCTTGGAATCACCACATCAGTCCTGGTTTGCTTACCACTGGAATTCCTTTACATGAGAGAAAAACGAACTTTAATGTTTCTAAGCCATTGCTGTTTTGGTTTTTCTGCTTATATGCAGATGAACTTAATCCTAACCAATATTACCACTGACTGGTAATGAAACCAGTGGTATGTATGTTTGATAAGTATTTGTTGAATGAGTGAATAAATGAGAGAAGATAGAGAACATATAACATTTCGTACTCCTGCCCTCTGTCATCTGATCCTCTTTAGGACCTGGGTCTGTGGAGCTATACTTAACAATATGATTCCTTTAATAGATCAGTGGAAGACGCTGGACCACCCTTCTAACAGATTACTTGGGACTCTACTCATCACACATCTCTAAAAATAGTTGCTATCTTGAAGATTCTTTAAGATCATTTGTTTCATATCCAACAACTCATTGCTAAAGAGACACAAGAAGCAGAAAATGCAAAGAGACTAATGTGTTGATAATTTTTGTGAAGAATGTAAGTTGTGTCTAGATTTACTTTTTTGCATGTGGATGTCCAGTTGTTCTAACTATTTCTTGAAAAATGAGTTTTTCACCATTGTATTGTCTTTGCTCCTTGTCAAAGGTCATTTAATTGTATTTATGTGGATCTATTTCTGTGCTTTCTATTTTATTCCATTGACCTCTTTGTCTATTCTTTCACCTCAAAGTAGACAATGTCTTAATTACACAAGTTTTATAGTAAGTGCTGAAGTTGAATGGTGTCGGTCTTCTGATTTTGTTTTTCTCCTTCAATATTAAGTTGGCTATTCTGGTACTAATGCCCCTCCTTATAAACTTAGAATTAGTTTGTCAATACCCACATAATAACTTGATGTGATTTTAATTGGGATTGTGTTGAATCTACAGATCAAGTTGGGAAGAGCTGACATTTTGATAATATTGAGTCTTCCCCTCCATGAACATGGACTATTTCTCCATTTATTTAGTTCTTTGATTTCATTTATCAGAGTTTAGTAGTTTTCCTCATATAGGTCTCAAACATACTTATTTTGTTAGATTTATACCAAAATATTTCATTTTTGGGGGTGCTAATGTAAATGGCATTGTGTATTTAGTTCCAAATTCCACTTGCTCATTGCTGTTATATAGGAAAGCAATTGACTTTCGTATCTTGTATCCTGCAATTTTGGTGTAATCACTTAGTTCCAGGAATTTTTTGTTGTTGCTGTTGTTGTCTATTCTTTCACATAGACAGTTACATCATCTACAAACAAAGGCAGTCTATTTTTTTCCTTCCCAAACTGTGTATCTTTTATTTCCTTTTCTTTTCTTATTGCATTGGCTAAGGCTTTCAGTATAAAGTTGAAAAGGAGTAGTGAGAGAGGGCATCCTTGCTTTTTTCCCCCTGACTTTAGCAGTAATGTCAGCTGTAGTGCTTTGTGAATTTTTTTTTTATCAAGTTGGGGAAATTTTCCTCTATTCCTAGTTTGCTGAGAATGTGATGACACTTGAACATGCCCATATTTCATACCAGATAACTGAGATTTAGGAGAGGAGCAGAGGCTGCAGCTAGTTTATAAAATTGAGCAAGTGACTGTAAGCTCCAGTTTCTATCTTGGTAAAATGGACTAAGTAAGGTAATGCATGTAGAATGCTTAGCAGTGTTCTGGGCAAAAGGTGAGCCCTCAATAAATGTTAGCTATTACTACTTGTTCGTGGGTGAGGTTCCAGGCCAAGCATGTCCTTCCCCAGTGCTAGGCTTAAGTAGAACAATTTTATTCTCTATTGGTTTGGAGCAGTTGGTCCCTGTGACTTTTGCTTAGGATTAGTTGTGACCTGATTTTGTGAAGCCCTTTCTAACAGATTCCTAATAGAATCAGGCAAACTCCTATCTGGTGACTGATTTGCTCCTTCTTTGAGCTCATTTGTATTTAGTATCTTCCTTTAATTTCTGGATTCCTTTTTTTATCTGCTTACTTTTCTTCTTCTGAGATTGAACCGGTAATCCAGTCTTATATTGGGTGACTTCTGGCTGAAGACAGAAGATGATCTAAGATCAGTAGCTACTTACAACTATTTCCTTGATTATTATCTATAGAAGTAGAAACTATTTTTATTGTTTGGGGTAGTCCAGGACATCTGGTCACCTTATCTTAGAATCTCAGACAGGTGACTCTACTACCTAACTACTTAAAATAGAGGCCAAAGTAAATAGTGGGACAAAGGATATACAATAAGATATTAGTGTACCTGGCTTGGCCCTTCAGACAGAATTGCATTTGTATAGGAAGAGTGG
Organism: Camelus dromedarius; assembly: GCF_036321535.1. Classification (NCBI taxonomy): domain Eukaryota; kingdom Metazoa; phylum Chordata; class Mammalia; order Artiodactyla; family Camelidae; genus Camelus; species Camelus dromedarius. The sequence continues at coordinate 64,908,986 of NC_087448.1, read as the reverse complement.
GTAATGGAACTTTCTGCCACCTGATATTTCTAAACTATTTGAAATGCAAAGCCAGGAGATCCTCTATTCCATGCATTCCATAGTTTAGTTAATATAAATTCCTTTGTTGAACCTTCACCAGTTGAATGATTATATATGTCTATGTAATTTACTTTACTTTCTAAGTGAAAAACACTACTGAGCTATTAAACATCAAAACATTTCTTCCTGCTCCTTTAACATCAATTTTATTGAGGTATAATTTATATACAATACAATTCTCACATTTAAGTGTACAGTTTGACGAGTTTTGACAAATGTGTACATCCATGTAACCATCACCAAAATCAAGATGCAGAACACTTCTACCACCCCAAAAAAGTTTCCCTTGTGTTCCTTCGTATCTGTAAAAGTAGATAATTAAGACTAGGGGACAGACAAGGTCCTAAACCTCTATGGTTGCAAAATTACTGAGCCTTAGTTTTCATATCTATAACACTTAATTTATTATTATTATCTCCAGTCAATATCCAGCCCAGCCTCAGCTCCAGGCAACACTGATCTGCCTTCTGTCACTGTAGATTCTACTGATCTTTTCTGGAGTTTTGTGTACATGGAATGACACACTCTTTTGTGTCTGTCTTCTTTTGCTCAGCATAATGGCTTTGAGGTTCGTCTGTGTTGTGTGCATTAGTAGTTAGTTCTTTTTTATTATTGAACAATTCCATTGTAAGGAAGTACCACAATTTGTTTATTCCATTCACCTGCTGATGGACATTTGGATTGTTTCCAGTTTTTAGCTAGTTTGAGTAAAGCTGCTACAAACATGACAATCCAGGTCTTTGTGTGGACATGTGACCGATTTGTAGTCCACAGAAATTCTGGGGCCTGCCTCTGCTGTGAAATTTCTCAGGAATCCAAAAGTCTGAGCCATGGTGAATTATCCTTTCTAAGGTGAAATACAAGTTCTTACATCTGGCCCCTCCTACCACTAAGAAAGAGTCATAATGCCCAGTAGACCTGTTTGGATCTTGGATGTAACATATACCCCATTTGGGCATGCTAGTCCAACCCATTCACTGAATAACCTAAAAAGGCACCAGTTTTGAGTGAGACCCAGAGTAAGAGGAGGCCCTGCACACAAATTCAGGCTGCTGTACAAGCTGCTCTGTTACTTGAGCCTTAAGACTCTGCTGATACAATGGTGCTTGAAGTATCCGCGGTAGGTGGCTGGTGGTGGTAGGTAGGCAGGTGCTGTTTGGAGCCTTCAGCAGGCCTCTACAGGTGAATCCAAGCCTAACTCCTTAGGATGGTGGAACAAAGCTATGTTATCCTCTGAAGATAACTATTTTAAGAAACACTTGTCTTGCTATTGGTAATAAATGCAGACTCTTCACCATGGACCATCATGTTATCTTTTTTTTTCAGGTTTTTTTTTTTTTATTGAACAACAGTCAATTACAATGTGTCAATTTCTGGTGTACAGCACAATGTCCCAGTTATGCATATACATACATATATTCGTTTCCATTTTTTTCATTAATGGTTATTATAAGATATTAAACATAGTTCCCTGTGCTATACAGAAGAAACTTTTTTAAAAATCTATTTTCATATATAGTGGCTAACATTTGTAAATCTCAAACTCCCAAATTTATCCCTTCCCACCCCCTTTCCCCAGTAACCATAAGATTGTTTACTATGTCTGCAAGTCTGTTTCTGTTTTGTAGATGAGTTCATAGTGTCTTTTTTTTTTTTTTTCAGATTCCACGTATGAGTGATATCATACGGCATTTTTCTTTCTCTTTCTGGCTTACTTCACTTAGAATGACGATTTCTAGGTCCAAACATGTTGGTGCAAATGGCATTTTATTCTTTTTATGGCTGAGTAATATGCCATTGTATAAATATACCACAACTTCTTTATCCAGTCATCTGTCGATGGACATTTAGGTTGCTTCCATGTCTTGGATGTTGTAAATAGTGCTGCTACATCGTGTTATCTTGTGAGCTGAATATCATCACTCACACCAGTAAGCCAGGTTTGCAAAGAAGCCACATTCCATCATCAAATAGAAGGGGTATGCATATAAGAGGCTGGGCTCAAGCAGTTCCAGAAGGTACAAACACATTGCATAAGCAAGTAAGCTTCAGAGGCAGCGACGCCCTGCCAACATCTTGATCTGGGACTTCTACTCCCCAGAACTATGAGTCAATAAACTTCCGTTGTTTTAAGGCGCCCATTTGTGGTGCTTTGCTATAGCAACCCTGGATACAAATACACACATGCACGTAGACTATTTAACAACACAGTTATGTTAGGTCACATACCTATAACACAGCCATCTATATATTTTGTCTGCTAGTGGTTCTGGTTCTCTGGTTGAACCCTGATTGATACGGGACATTTGTTTTCATTTCTTTTGGAAAAAATACCTAAGAATTGCCAGGGAATAGTTAAGTGTGTATTTAGCTTTTAAAGAAACCGCCAAACTTTTTCCAAAGTGTTTTTATTAACAGTCTGCCATTTTTACATGTGTCACTTTACACTCTCGCCAGCTACAGGTTAGAATTCCACTTGCTCCACACCCTTGCTACAGTCGCAAGAGCTTTACGGTGGGATCTCGTTGTGGTTTTACTGTGCATTTCCCTGATGACAAGGGATGCTGGGCATCTTTTCATGCACTTATTTAAGAGGAGTTGTTTATATTTTTATCATTGACTGAAAATAAGTTCCTTATAATTCTGGGTGTAAGTCCTTCATCAGATTTATCTATTACAAATACCATCTCCCTGTCTGTGGCTTGCCTTTTTATTTTCCTAATGGTGTCTTTTGAAGTGCAGTTTTCCATCTTGATGAAGTCTAATTTATTGATGTTTTTCCTTTTCATAGCTCCCTCTTTTTGTGTCTTATCTAAAAAAATCTCTGCCTTCCTCATAGTCACAAAGACTTTCTCCTGTGTTTTCTTCTAGAAGTTTATAGTTCTAGTTTTTATGTTTAGGTTTAAGGCTCATTTCTAGTTATATTTTGTGTGATTTTGGGGTGGGGTCAACGTTCATTTTTTTCCCCCATATGGATATCCACTTGTTCTAGTACCCCTTGTTGAAAAGGCTTTCCTTTCCTCGTTGAATTATTTGGTCAAAAATCAGCTGAGCTTATATGAGCATCACAATTTTTAATCTTGTTAGAGTTGAATGTTTCCAAGTCAGGTCATGCCCATTTCTGATCCCATTTCCTTGGAGAGTCTATAAGACAAATTAAGCTGATACCTGGGCGAAGGAAACTATGTCTCACCTCTGGTTTTGTACACAGAACACAGCATGATGTTCTCTGCACTTAAGGGTCACTTGCTTAATTTTCCAGCAAACTCTTCAGCAGTACACACTGCTGTGTGTTTGTGACAGGAGAGGGAAGAGGCTCTCCGGACGTGCTGTCGTGGGTTCTTGCAGTCTGTGTGAATGCCTCTGGACTTCTGCTTCTATTTGTTTCCTTGTGCTGGTAGTGTCAGCCTATTACTTGAGGTTCTACAGAATGGAGGTCATATCTGTACGTGTCGTTTTGATTAGTGAAGCATTTAGCTCAGTGTCCTGAGCATGTGTGGACTTTCAGCAGTAGCCTTGGGGTTGCAGCAAATTCCCTACCCCTCAGTTTCCTCATCTGTATAAGGCATGAGGGCCAGTCTCTAACTGGCTCAGTTCAATTCAGAACCACAAGCTGTTCATGTAAAGATGGGCCATCTGATTGTGGCCGGGAAGAAGACATGACACTTTAACCAGGCTGACTTGGTTCTCGTGGAGACTATCGACACATGACGTCTGGAACAGACTGTGGTCTGATCATTGTTCCTATCACTTATCGGTCTGAATCAATATTGGTCTGAATATTCTTTAGATTAACTAAAATTAAAAGGAACTGCTTTGTAACCACCTCCCATATGTGCCTGTATACCTGGGCTATATCTCTGTGCCTTGTCTAGAGTTGACCCCCTCACCCCTCCCGGCCCGGGAGCATTCTGTCCACCCGGCCTGGGAGCATTCTGTGCCCTCTCCCTCACTCCCAACGTTTGTGTACAGGCAATTCCTTGTCCTAATGAATGCTGAGGGCAACCTTGGCCAGAAAGCGAAGGGAAGAGCCATCCTGAAACAGCAGCACACGACTCGGGTGAGATGAAGGCTGCCTGAATGGTGTTGCCTGAAGTGGGCCCGTGTTGCTATGGTGATGGAGGCGCGTTGATGCCAAGTGGATGAGCAGCTCCCATGGATTTTAACAGCAGCTGGTCAGTGCCACCGCCTTCCCTGAATTGCTGCCCCCTTGAGTCACTACTTGGCCCCAGCTGTCCTGATCTCTGTTGACAAATGGTTGTCCTTCACAGTCAGACTACTAACAGTACTCTAATTAATGAACATGCTAATTATTCTCCCTCCTCCCAGTACATTTGTCTAAGTAACCTGTCACACACAGATAAGTGCAGCGTCTGCAGAAGCACCGAGGGCGCTGGGAGCAGGGGTCCGGGAGGAGCCGGGGTGGCTTACAGCCTGGGAGCTGTGAGCTGTTTCTGGTTAAATTACCTTTACTAACGGTCAGGTGTCCCAGGAATATATTTCCTGCAAAAAGTAGACATTTCCCTGTCTTTTAAAAAAAAACAACTCTTTAAGGGGCGGAGCGGCCATTGGTCACTTTACTAGCCTCTGAGGGGATTACCAAAGGGAGATGCAGAAGGACCAGGAGTCCCAAGCCCTGAAAACTATTCCAGAGGCAGCATTCAGGGTGGTTAAAGACCCAGACTTTGAAGCTAGACAGGCCTGGGTTTGAATCCTGGGTCTGCTCTTCCTGTGTATCCTTGGACTTGTGGTTTAACCCCTCTGAACCTCAGTCTCATCTTTGGGGCAGTGGGAGAGAGAATTGTCCCCAGAGGGGTGTGTTGAGGAGCAAATGAACAAAGGAGGTCCTCAGATCACAGCTGCTTGGTGCCTCGGGTCTGGGGCTTGGTCTGGCCTGGTTTTGGGTGGGCCAGAGCCGGCAGCGGGCCTGGCAACAGCCTTGTTGGAAATCCGGAATCCAGCCTGGCGGCTGTGCACCCCTCCCCCCTCCCCCGCACCCCTCCCCCGCGCCCGGCCGTCCCTCTCTTTTTTTTTGTTCTGTCTCAGCAGCTCTCTATTGAGATGAATGGCATTTCCAGAGGCTTCACCTCTGATAAGTGTTCCTCTGCAGCCGCAGCCAGCATCTTAATGTGTTCGCTGTAATTTAATGGCCATCTCGGCTGACGATTAAAATGCTCTCATCCCGGGTAAAGCGGACTCGCTTCACCAGCACGTGCGTTCCCACCCTGGCCAGGTGACTCCGGGAGCTCAGATGTGGGTGTCCCACCAGGGAAGGGGTGCCGTTGCTGAACCTCCTTTCCCGCGCCTTCTCAGCCTTCTGAAGTGGAGGTGGCTGGGCATCCCCCAACCCCGTTGGCAGGGCTCCTGAGGCTTGAGAAACCAGCAATAGAGGCTGCGCCTTCCTGGTCCCCCACATTTCCTGGGAGCTGGCAAGATTTCCACAGGCCTCCTGGGCTGACCATGTAGGATTCCACCGGTGCTGTTTTCCGTGTGCCTGCAGACCCTGGGCACAGCACCGTAAAATAAACTCTCACGCCGGAAGGAGATCAGGATGAGCCTTTAAGCTGTCAGGCTATAGGATAGAGAAAGTTCTTTAAAACTGGGCATTTTAATCTGGAATTATAAATCGTGGACAGCCACAGCAAGACAGTAGACACACCCAGCACTCCCCACCATTCCCCGCATCTTTCTTTAGGGAACTGTCCCCCTCAACCACATGACGACTATGGAACCACCAGTTTCTTTCATTTTCCTGCCATCTGGTTGTCCTAGGAATGGATACCTGGATATTGTCCTGAGAGTTCGTCGAGAGAAACCAGCCCTTTACAGGTGACAGAGCTGTAAGGTGTAAAACTCCAGAGTTGGAGGTGGACACATTTTCCACTGTGTGGGGAAAACTGGTCTGCAGAGAGAACAAGCTATGAGAAAGTTGAGAGAAAGAGAGGCATTGAGAGAGAGAAGTCTGCTTGAGAGGCCCAACCTCATCTCTGCTCTTTTCAACGCCTGGTCGTTCAGTTCCTTAGATTCTTTGAGCCAGTGAATTTCCCTTTTTGCCCAAGCGAGTTTGAGCTAAGTTTCTATTGTTTGTAGCTGGGGTACTTCTCAAGGGGACTGGCCTTCACTTGTGATGCATTGTCACTGAGACATAAGGAGTACTGGAAAGGCTAACTTTATGGGGACCAGACTCCTTGTCTGCTGGGACCGAAGCCTTCCCTGGAACTTACAGATGAGATCTTGTTGAGGTGGATGCACAAGCCTTGCTAGTGCTGAGGTCCTAACCAATCTCACAATGACTCCACACTTGGTGAAGTGCCCCCAGGCATTCGGAGAATTCCCAAGAGCATGGAGACCAGCCAGGAGCGCCCTTGCTGCTGGCCTCTGAGCATCCAAGCTACTCATGCTGCCTGCATGGACCTCCGTGGGCCTCTTTCACTCAAGCTGGCCTCGGCTGCTCCAGGTGTGAGGCCTGTGTGATCTCTTCCCTACGCTGGCCTCTCCCACACTGAGATGCAGCTCCCGCGGCCGCCAAGTATAGTGACCAACGTTCTCTTTCCAAGTGAGGTTTTGGTAAAGGCCCTCCTTAAATTCTGCCAAGTGTTGCTGAGTCTGGGATGAAGACTGTAGGAATCTTGCATTTTCGATGTAACTTCCGAGGGATTGCCATTTACACGGAGAAAGCCATCCTGTAAAATGCCAGGCCACCACCTACCTCGCCCAGCAGGTTCCCACTTACACCTTCTCTCTCTTTCTCCTCTTATTATGCCAAGAAGATTCCAGGGAAGTGTCTCAGTAATTATCTCCAAGAAGCCCGTTACACGGTTTAACAGTCCTTCTGGTGTGGAAGTTTTCCTTAGGGGTCACCTGTGACCCCCTTTCTGTTCCTTATTTAAGTTCTGTGGTTTAGTTTTAATTCTCTTGTTGCTTGTTTCCTGTCTACACGGAGACATCAGCCATCCCCTTGGCATCATTCATTCATTCATTCTTTCATCCAGGCCTTATTATGTAGCTGCTAGTCCGGACTCTGCCATGTGTTAAGGATTTATTTTTTCCCCCGGGAATTCAAGGAACGAAAAAGACAGTACTCCGGAGGCAGATCTTTTTGGTGCTCTAGAGACAAAAAACAAGTTTCACTTTTTCTTCCTCTCCTGCCCCTCTCCGGAGCCTAGCTTCTCCTGGCAGGACACGCTGAGCCAGGGCACTTTGGTGGTTGGTTTAAAAAAGAGAAAAAGGAGAAGAAGGCGGCTTGTAATTGTGCTGGGACCTTCGGAAATTCTAATGATGAAAGGCAGAGCTCAGCCCTCACTTCCCCTTTCTGCACAGTGCGGTGCTGGGTGCCACGGAGCGGAGCGGTCCTTGCCAGGAGCCTGAAACAGACATGGATCAAGAAACCCTGGGCAACGTCGTCCTGCTGGCCATCGTCACCCTCATCAGCGTGGTCCAGAACGGTGAGGGAAGCCCCTCCCTTGGGGCGGATTTTGTTTCTAGTTGTTTGAAAGTCAGGCTTACACACTTGTGTGTGTGCGTGAATGTGTACACGTTTGTCTTCTCTGTATTTGGATCTTTATTTGAAAGTCTAGGGGTGTGTGCATTTCTGTGTGAATCTGGGATTTTCCCTTCTTCCCAGTCTTTCACTTTAATGGGGATGACTAATCACATCTGTAGAGCCGGGGCAGCAAGCTGGAGGCTGCACCGACACCCACACTGAAGCGTCTGCAATCAGCATTTCAGCTGTTAATGACTATGGCCAGAGACCGGCTGGAGGGCAGGAAGCCTGGAGAGGGGCCGTCAGATACATGTCCACCCGGACCCTGGCGTTTACTAAGTGCAGCTGGGCGGACTTCAGTGCACTGGGGTTACCCATCACCTGTAGGCTAAGAAAAGAGTGAATTCGGATGGGGTGGGGGGGATTTCACCTTATCATCATCTTACCTCTGTATTGCTTTTTTTTTTTTCTTTTGTAGGAACATGTTCTTTGTAATACTTTCTCTTCCTCTGGCAATGTGCAGTTTTGGAAGTATTTTTTGTAGGCGTTATATACTTAGAGAGAGAGAGAGCGAGGATGATTTTCTTGTTTGCAGTTGACATTTCTGTTTGCCCTGCTGTCACTAAAACAAAGCAAGGTACCTATAGCTGAAAAAGGCAGGACTGGGTCAAACTTTCTCTTTGAAGTTCTGAGTTAGACTGCCTCAGACTCCTTTTAATCAGCGTCTCCAGAGTCTTTGCGATTTCCATTTATTAAGAGAGAGAAAAAAGGAGAGAAATTACTAAAGGCAGCTCTGTCCCTTAATGGTAGTTCCTGAATGTTCACACACTCTCACAGTTTGGAAAACTAGACATGCAATCAATTTAGGATATTCTGATACTTTCCCCCAACTTGAGTGTGGTTAGAGGCTGGCGATGAGCTTTCTGGACACAGAACAAGGCTTCCCTTGGCTGCCCCACACCAGAGAGGCCCAACTTTGCATACTTCGAGTATGTCTCCTTTATGGAACAAGACTTGGCAGCTTTCTGATCCAAACATTTTCATACTAAATCTCACACAATAGACTTGCAGCTCAGAGAGGGGCGCCTTGGTCTCGTCAGTTATCAAGGGATTCATTCATTCAACCTACAGACACCCACAGCAGGGACCCCGCTCTGTCTGGGAAGGGTCCTGCATCCGAGGGGATATAGCAGCGAACAAGGCAGCTCTGGTTCCTGCCTCCTGAGAAGGAAAGGGCAGTGGGAAAACGTGGGCAGGCAGGTAAGCAGGAAGCCTGCAAGGCCATCCTGGTCCCTGCAGAGGCAGAGGCTTGAGGGGGTGGGCGGGCACTGCTTGTTCAGCTCTGTGTAGGCTCCCCCACCCCCCGCCTTCCCCCTCATATCCATCCGTTTAGTTGACACGTGTCAGTGGACAGGAGCCAGTGTCCCCTCAGTCGCCCGTGCAGATGGGGCTAAGCAGAAGTTTGAGTCCACTCTGAGCTGCTTCCTCTCAGTTCAGAGCTGAGTAGGGGAAGCTGTGGGGTCCCACCTGTGAAAACTGGGTCTCTTCATCTCTCCTGAGACACACCAGAACCGGGCCCTGGTCTGTCCAGTGGGCCCTGGGCTTTTCCGTAGAGGTTCAGCAAACCCTGAGCAGACCTGAGGTGGACAATGAGATTTCTAATTATTTTTGGCAAAGGAGATGAAGTCCTCTTCTTGAGTGTGACGGTGACGAGGGGAGGAGAGATGATAGATAGCCATCTGTCTGGGTTTTAACTACAGTGTTTCGGCAGCCATTTCAGACGGGTGGCGACAGAATGTAGTGGCCTCACCACAGACTCCCATGCACCGCTGAGGCTTCCCGGTGGGGGAGACAAGTCTGGCCCAGCCTGCAGCCACTGCTTTGGGCTGAGACTTTTCCCCCTGGGCAGACAGATGACTGCAGTGTGTGTATATATCTGTGTTGACAGCATGGCCCCCACATCACGGCCTCTGTCCCTCCCCAGTCCCCCGTGAGCAGGGAGGGCAACATGTGGGCAGAGTGACTTTTTGCAGAGCTGTCCCACCGTGCTTGGAGGAGGGACACACTGCTGCCCTTTGGAAGCCACAGGAGGAGCCCTTGTGTCCCCCTTAAGGGCTTAGGACAAGCCACACCCTGCTCTGAGGCAGAGAGCAGGGCTCCTGCGATGCCGAGGTCACCCTGTGAGGACTTTTTGTTTCTAACTGTTAAATGTGCCCATGCAGGGGAGCAAGAAAAATTCAAATGACTTGGGAGACAACACCTCTGCCTGCTTTAACCATGAGAGTTTAGGCAAACACAAAGGTCCAAATGTAGGTCCAGAACCTCTCTTTGCAATTCTAATTAACCTCAATGTTGCAACCATAGAGCTACCTTATTGATTGAGTTCAGAAAATATGCAAAAACTGTGCTTTTTCTCCCTCTGGCCCCCCCCCCCAATTCCATTCCAAACCCTTCCTGTTGGTTTCAAGAACTGCTTTCATGTTGTTGCCAGGCACGGCGCACTTTGTCCTAAGACAAGGAAGCCCAGTCCAGTGTCTGTGCCGGTGCTGGGAGCTCTGCTCTCTGTACGTTGTGTGAGCCTGATTCCCCAGGGAGAGGCCAGAGCCCGCCTGCCTGGTGGCACTTCCTCCTCTGCCTCCCAAGCCCTCTTTCATCATCAAGATCTTTGAACTCGTGGCCCGCTTCCAACTTGATCCAGCAAAATGCAGATTTGGAAACACAGAACAAGTTTAAAGTACGTTGTTCCAAGAAAACTGGACCAGAACTACCAAAGTCCAGTTTCTGAGGGAGAGGAGAAAGGTGCTTTTCCAACAAACAGCACCCAGAGAGCCTCCCGACCTCTTAGGCCAAGGTGCCAGTAGCTTTGATGTGAAGCAAGCCTGGGAAACACAGACGAGGGGAAAGCGATTTCCACAGGAAGCCACGCTAATTAGCTTGGGAGGAGAGGGTGAGCTGAGGGGAGGGACCCTGAGCCTTGCCTGCAAGCCTGAATGGTGACAGCAGAGATTTGTTTTTTTAATTTATTTAAACTTTTTATTGAAGTATAGTTGATGTTCAAAATTATGTAAAGTTACAGGTGTACAATAGTCACAATTTTTAAAGGTTATACTCTATTTATAGTTATTATAAAATATTGTCTCTATTCCCTGTGTTGTACAACATATTACTGTGGTTTATTTTAGGCATAATAGTTTGTATCTTTCAGTCCCCTACTGGGTGTTGAAAGTGGGATTCAAACCTACTCCAAAGAGCAGACATTTCCGCCGTGCACACTGCTGCAAATTCATTCACTCACACGCACACAACTTGGGGAGTTCTCTATTGTAACGAGCTGAAATCTGTTGTCCTGTAATTTCTATCCACTGGTCCTGCGTCTGTTCTTTGAAAAGCTTCACCTGTGCCTGCTGCCTCTGTGTTTACAAAACCAGCTGTAACATCCCTTCTTCAACATATTTCTCATGGGACTTGGTTTCCAGACTCCCTTGTCCTTGAGTTTCCCCGCCACCACCCACCCCAACCTGCCACATTCTTTCTAAGATGCAGGTAGGTGTTTTCTGCGTGGGGAAACTGTTCCTGAGATCCAGACATCAGTTCTATTAAAATAATCCATGTGTGAGTTATTCTTCTGGGGATTTGTGTCACACTGCTGGCTCATACTAACTTGGTGCTTAAAAATCTCAAGATCTTTTAATGTGATCCTGAGAAAGTTTTCTGACCCTCAGTTTCCTCAGTGGAGAAGTGGCGTTATTAATACCTTCCACGCGTAGTGGCTGTAGGTACTGCCTGAGATGGCAACACAGGCAGAGTCGCTCGCGGAGCCCGGCATGTGGTAGGTTCTAGGTGACGACTGCAGCCTTCTCTCTCTGTGTCTCTTTCTGTCTCTCTGGTTTGGCCGGATGTTAGCAGCTGCCCAAGAGAGGTGTGAGAAAAGGGGTCTCCGCGTGCACAGCTCCTGTAATATGGTCTGGGATAGTAGAAGTTGGGGTGTCAGTGTTCAGTGAGGAGTCGGCATAGATGACCCAACTCTTTCAAGTTTAGCTTAGGAGGAAGGAGAAGGAGACCCTAGTGGGACACTGGGCTGAGGCAGGCTTGTTTCTGTTTCATTTTGAGGGTGGGAAAGATCTGAGTGTGTTTCGAAGGTAAAGAGAAGGAGAAAATAGAGACTGAATGTTCTGGAAACGGGGCAAACACTGATGAACAAAGACCTGAAGATGGTGGCAGAAACGAGGACAAGATGGCAGGTGGAGGGCCAGCCTGGGAAAAGAGGAAGGAGTTTGTTCTCTAAGTAAGCAGAGGAAGGAGAGGCGGACTCGGAGAAGTACAACCACGCTGTGCAGCTGGTTGCAGACATCACCTCTGCCTTTCTTAATACTGTCCCTGTTTACATGTTCAGAGGCAGCGGACGTCACCTTGCGTTCTGGGAAGACAATGATCAGAATCTTCCACTGCCTTCTATGGTGAGAAGAGACATTGAGAACGGACTGTTGGATACTTAAACCCTGTGTAGCTGATGGAATCCCTGCAGTGAGTCTCAGTGTGACAGTAAGGGGATAAACATCCTTGTGTGCACAGCGGGCTTCCAATCCCCGCTTCCCTGCTCCCCAGTGGAGTGACTCTGAGAAAGTTATTTCACCTCCCTGAGCCGTATGCCCTTGTCTACAAAGTGGGGGTGGTACCGCCCACTTCACAGAGCTGGTGCAAAGCCCAGTAAAGGAATATAAGTCAGGTGCCTACCAGCGCATCTGCAGGGGGGTAGACCCCCCTCCACACAAGCTAGCCCTGCAGCTCTGCTCAACACGGGCACAGTTCCAGAAAGGAAAACACAAAGGCTTTTATTCATGTATGCAATTGATAAGGCATCTTTCTCCTATCTTTTTGAGGAGGCTCATGTGAAGCTGATGAGAAGGAATCCTGTGAGTGGATCCTTGACAGTCACACGTTTCCTTTTTTCACTTTCGAAATAGGAGTCAAGGGAAAAATAAGAGGGGTGGGGAGAGAGAGAGACCTTCATCCCCTACCCCCGACGTACAGTCTACAGACAAGACAGATTCTGCCTCCTCGGCATCTCTGAATCCCACAGGGGTCACCCTCACTAGCTCCTCCTGCTTCCCATCCTGGGTCTCACCGTCTAAACACTCCCCGTGCGAAAGACCGAGTGGCTGTCTGACGATGCGGTTCCTCAGCTTACACTTGTCAGGAGCTCCTTCTTGCTTTTGAGATGGAAATAAATTCCGAAGTTCTTAACGTGGCTCTCATCAAGGTCAAGGTCACGGTCACACTGCTAAGTCCGGTGGGCACTTCTCAGCCACCATCTTCTCCAGCTTGGCCCTCTTACTGCCTTCTTCTCGAGGCTCCCTCCGGCCACCCCGTCCAGTACTCCCAATGGCCCTCATCATGCTACACTTTCTCTTCTGCCCAAAGCCCAGCACACTGTATAGTTTTAATTTTTGCACTTTGTTTCCTGTGTGTGGTCTGTCTCCTCTGCTTGTATCCTCTTCAGAACGTAAGCTCCTTGGGCCAAAGCTCTTTGTCTGTTTCGTTCTCGGATGCAAGCTGAGTGTCTGGCACATGGCAAGTGACAACAGAGAAATGACATTGAAAGAACAGTTCACCACCTACTTCTTTGGCCTCATTTGCAGTTCTGCCAGGTTCCCCACCCCTTCCACTGCGCCCCTTCCCCCCCAGTAAGCTGGAGGTACTGAGGTTCTTGCCTCTGAATCTTCGCCTGTGTCACTAGAGTGGCATGACCTCCTCCCTGTCCCCTACCCCCTCCATCTGCTTGGCCACTTCCTACTTGTTCTTCAGATTTTATCCTGCATGTCACTTCCTGTAGGAATCCTGTGACCCAAACACTGAATTAACTTGCCCTCTTTGATCCTTGATAGCTCCATGTTGTCTCTCAGTCTCATCTTAGCATGAGTCCCTCTGTACTTTCTGTGCTTCTCTATTTCTTTCGACTGTGGGATCCTTGAAATTGGAGGCCATGTCTCACTCACCATTGTTGCATCACCAGCACCAAACACAGTGATCAGAAGAGAGTAGCTCCTGAATAAATGTTTGCTCAGTAACATTTGACAGAGGACATTTAGGGCTGTGAAGAGGTCCAGTTAAGGAAACATTTAACACGCTAGTAATGTGATACCAGGCTCGTGAACGTGCTGTTATAAACCAAATCCAAACCTTCCCCCTGCAGGGTTCTTTGCCCACAAGGTGGAGCACGAGAGCAAGACGCATAATGGGCGGAGCTTCCAGAGGACGGGGACACTCGCCTTTGAGCGGGTCTACACTGCCAAGTGAGTCCAAACCCTGACACTCTGACTTACAGAGAAGGGGCCTGGGCACAGGGCTTCTCTGCCTGAGTGGCGGCCACCTTGAGACCACATGTCTGCCTGGGCCAACCTCCTGAAGGCCGGGGAGGCGGGGCTCCCAGGGAAGGCTGAACTTCACCTCAGAGACTCTGTAGACACTCTTCATCATCTTAGCAACTTCTGGTGCTTAAAGAAGGTGGGGTGTGGGGGTGGGGGCTGGGGAGTGATCTCCACAGCCAGTCACTGACCAACTTCCTGGCCAGGGTTGGGGTGGGGGGTTAGTCCAGAGGTGCTTTCATGAAAACCAGCCATGACTCACCAGCCGGCTTCAGAAGCCACAGGCGGGACCGGCTGGCAACAGCCTGCCCTCAGCGGCCCTCAGGGCCCCTCGGCGGAGTCCGGAGGGGGCTCCAGTGCATTTCCTAACCTGGGTCTCCTTGAGCAACCAGAACAAGAAGAGAAAGAGTGGGAGGATTATGCAACTGCTTCTCCACCTCTCATCCTTTACTTCCGAATAAAAAGCTGTTTGAAAACACCTGAACAACTCTGCAAAGGAGGTGGGTGCTATTTGGGATGCAAATCCGAACGGATGTTACTCAAACACTCATTTTCCTCTCTGCCGAATGCGTTTCCACAGATGATTCAGTCAGTGGCATGTCGCCTGCTTCTCTGTGCCTGTGGCCAGGGGCCTGTCAGAAAGGAAGGCTTTAGCAAGGAGCTGGCCAAGGAGCTGGCCTTAGTCTCGGCTTGGAGGTGACTTTGATGTCACCAGAGATCCTTCCAAAGGGGGAGTCATGGCCACACAAAAATGTCCTTTTAGAAAGGCAAGAATACGATCCATCTGTCTCCTGCCCGCCTCACCCGCCTAGACCCAGCACTCCTGTGTGGTCTGATCGCAAAGAAATCCTTCCCCAAATGACTTAGAGAGATTTCCATCTTCAGTGTATTAACCCTCAGAATCAATGGGAGAAGTTTAAAGATGTGAGTTAAGCCTTTTTAGATGTTCACATATACAGGGGGCAGGGACAGTGCCTAGGGTCACATCAACCTCTCCGCGCTGTTTGCTGGGGGAGGGGGGAGAGGTCCCCTCAGACATCCACGTGCAAGAGGGGCCAAGATGGTGTCCTCGATCAGGGGTGACACTACCACCTCCCTGGAAACGGAATCGAAAAGAACATTAATACTCTTCTACGCTTCTGGTTTGGAAGAAGCAGCTTTTTTCTGCCCAGATCACTACATTCTCACCAGCTCCACTGTGTTCTTAGGAACACAGCTCGTCCAGTTTGGAGAAGTGGGGCAGGGCTGGTGAGAGGCGACGTTTCCATTTTGCCAGCAGTGAAGGAGAGACGGAGCAGACCAGGCTGTCTGGCTTCTGCCAGTCCCCCCAGGAGTGAACTAGCTCTCCATCTAAGAGGCCACTGTGCTGCTGACACCTGGTCCCCACCGCCAGCCTCCAAACTGTGTTAGTGCCGCTTGGTGGTGGCTGCGCTGTCATCTGGAAAGGTGGCTTGGAAGTTCTGCAACGACATGGGGTTCCTGAGGGCAGAAGGCACTGGAGGAGAGTGATGGGTGGTCGGTGCGGCCCAGGGGTCCCCACCGTGGGGGTGCTGCAGCCCTGCTCCCGAAACCCCCGACTCACACTTACCCTCCCAGAGAGCGGAGCGGGTGGAGACTGAGGGGAGGAGAGAGAGCTGTGGAGAGGTAGGAACTAGGTGGGGTGGGGGGAGGAGGAGAATTTTCTGTAAGATAAGGTTACCCAGACACGGCTGTGGTTCTGTTACAAAGACCGCTTCCTCCCTGACCCAGCGAGCGGTGCGCTGTGTGTGCCCGCAGTGGGCCGTGGAAGGGGTTGCTGATCAACGCAGAGGCTGCTGCCTACCGGCCAAGCCGGGGCTCCCAGTCTGCTCGCCTCTGCCAGGAAGCTCCTGTGAAGTGTTAGTCCAGTAGAAAGTCATCCCCAGTGCTCGCATCTCCAGGAGACTCCAAAACGCCAAGGAGGGTGCAAGATGAGCCATGGGGTCCAAGAAGAAAAGAACGTGTGTTTAATCTTGCTATCTAAAAATTAGGGAGTGAAATTTGACTCAGTTTTAATATACAGATTGAGAGTCTTGTGTGTATATAATTTATACACAAATATACCTGTCATAGGACCGCACAATCAAAACTGTTGGTTGATGGGGTGTGGGATCATAAATGTTTAGAGACCGTATGAAGGGAAAATAGCATGAAGAATAAATGGTGCTGGGGGACTGAAAACCTGATGCATATTTTTCAGCATAAAATATGACTGTTGGCTGATATAGGTAGCTGAAGATTTGAGAGCAGCTGATAAACAGATGTCCCAGCCAGGGGAGGACCCCAGCTCATACTCGGGTCGGTGAATGGGCTGCCCCACCACCCAGCTCCCTCGAGAGCACACCTGAGTCAGGGTTTGAGAACTAAAAGGATCTTGACCTTGACTTTCTGTTCATGTGTCTAAAACATAGTTGAAAGCCCTGTCCCCCGCTGACAAACACAGCCAGAGCAGTCGAAGTTTGATTTTTGGAGGAAAGTCTCCGTTAACTGAGCTAAGATTCTTCCCCATGAGAGCAGGTGAGCACAGGTGGCAGAGAGTAGATGGGTCTCTGGAGATGTGCCATTTTCTAAAATGTGCCCCATAGATTACAAGCGTGCGGGCGGATAACAGGTGTCACAGGGAAGAACAGGTTCTGTACAGCGAGACTGCTGAGAACCTTTAAAGTACTAAGAGACACTGTGATCCTTGGTTTTCCAAGAAGGCGAGGTCTTATTTAAGTACAGACAGCCCTCCTTTTTTTTTTTTTTTTTTCGCAGAGCATAGCAAAGGTATAGTGTTTCACAAAATGCATTTTAGTAGATGCCACCCTGAGGGGTCTTCTCCCCTGCACCTCTCAGAATTCACTCTAGACTCACTTCTAAGTAGCGTGGATTGTTGAATTATTTCAAGGGGACATATCTACATTGATACTATTGATTAGTATTGAGACTATAACTATTATTAGCGATCTTTACTTATTTTAAATGAGCCCAAATTAACTAACAAAACATTAAGTGCTTCTATAGCGCATTCCCAAAGGCAGAGAAGTATGAAAGGGAAAATCGCAATGAGTCCTTTGCTCCATAAAAACACTGACAGCGCAGTGCGCCTAACTGAACACAGCACAGTGAATTGTCGCCAGATCTGCTGAGTAGCTCATTGTTAGACCTCAAGAAATGACAGACGCAATGAGTTTGTCAGCTCTGTCTTGCAGGAAAAAAATGGCACAAATGAATATTTGGGAGAATAATCTTTGTCAGTAGGAAAGACATTTCCACTGGGGGTTATAAGAAGGAAGAGGCTGGAGGAGTAACAGCCACCATTTACTGGATGCTTAGTACGAGCCAGGCACGGCTTTATCTCACTGTATCCTGATAGCAGTTCAGGGAGGTAATTCTCACGTCTCCATTCACCTCTAATGGATGAGGAAATTGAGACTCAGGGAGGCTAGGAAATGCACCCGCAATCACACAGTCAGAAAGCAGTAGACCCTGCGTTGGACCTGGGCTCTGTGACTTTAAAGAACACACAGGCATCCTCTGGGCCCCAAGAGGCAGCTGTGTCACTGACCAAAGCTGCTTGAATTCAGCCCCGCAGCAGCCCGCAGTCAAGGAGGGGCATGTGTGCATGGAGCTTTGGATGGCAGACGTGTCGCAGGTCCTGGATGGGGAGGGGGCCTAGCTTGAGCCAGGGTGAGAGTTAGGACTCTGGGTATATTCTGGGCATCATCCAGAAAAAGGCCCATTTTCTTAGCGTTGGGAGAGTTTCGTTGCATTCCAGGCAGACCATGTTTTATCAGGGACCATGGTGACTTGAGCTAATAGGGAGGAATGCCTGAATGACTGATCCAATGTGTCCAGTCACTGGACAGTTCTCTCTACGAGCAGATCCCTTGGACAATAAAGAATTCTTAAAAATTTTGCATCACCCAGACAAAATCACTACTTCAAAACAAACAAAAACAGAAGTATGAGAATGAGGGGAAGCAGGGAGATCTTTGGTAGTGACAGATTTTCAAACTGTTGGAGCGTCAGGTATTAGATCCCATCAGACATGGAACATCATTCAACTACAGAAAAAGGAGTTTTCTCTCTAGTTTCCTTGAGCTGGGAGATGGATCACGTTCTCCGTGTGCTGAGGCTGCAGTTTTGTCTCTAATAACGTGTAAGAAGAGGTGCGATGCTCCTGTTTGCTTAGTGGCTGCTACAGTTATCACTGTGCGGCTTGTTTCCTCACTAAGTGTTTCCTCCCAAATGGTTGATTTGAAAGGGGCTCCTGCCCTTTGGCGTTTATTGCGTCCATAGGTCAGTGGAAATCTTGGGCTTCTGAAGTACCTGGCCAGGTCAGCAGAGCTCTGCTGCCTCCCTGGTGCCCGTATCCCAGGACAGGATACACTGGTCTCTTACCTTTTCCATTCATTGACTTCTCCAGTAAAGGATTTTTTGACCATCAGAGAAACATGAGGGCCCGCATGGCCAGAGTTAACGTCCCAGCCTCTCTGGGTGCTCTGCAGGGGACGGACCAAGGGCTGGTCATTCCAGAGTTCTCAGTGCTACCAGCTGAATCGTGAGACCCTATCAATTTGAGCGAGGGTTCAAGACTGACTTTTAGGAGGAAAATGATCAGTATCAGATCAAGAAGGATCCAGATGAAGAATCCAAGGGAGGAGTTTGATGAAAGGCCAAATATATTTTGAAATTGCATCTTTGCTTTTACGTAGATAGTTTGAATGACCTTAGACCAGTGGTTCTCAAACCTGAGTGCGCATCAGAATCACCTGGAGGGCTTGTTAAAACGCAGATTGCTGGGCCTGTGGGTCTGGGGAGGGCGTTAATATTTGCATTTTTAACAATTTCCCTGGTGATTCTGATGTTGCTGATCCATGAACCACAACTTGGGAACCAGTACATTGGACCATCGACTCTTAGAGTTTAAGTGGATCTTAGAGTTATTAATTATTAGTCTCTTAGTTTTACAGGTAAGGAAACTAAGTCCAGAGAGCTTGCTTTGCCAAAGACAAACAGCTGGTTAATGTCAGGTCAGGGCCTGAATACTCGTCATGTGCCCATTCCAGGCTATTTCACTGCCCCCCACTTCTGCTTCTGTGTCTTGTCATGTTGTTTTTCCATGGATGTGTATATTCATTGTCCTGATCTGGACTGTAAACTCCTCAAGAGGACACTCAGGATTTAATTTAGTACAGCAAACCTTGTTTTATTGCAGTCCACAGAAATTGCATTTCTTGTTTTCTTTCTTTTTTTTTTTTAACAAGTTGAAAGTTTATGGCAACCCTGCATTGTCAGATGATAGTTTAGCAATTTTTAGCAATAAAATATTTGCTTTGTTTCTTAGACATAAAGCTATTACGTACTTATTGGACTATAGCATAGCATAAACATCACTTTTATATGCACTGAGAAACCAAAAAAAAAAATCATATGACTTGCTTTATTGCTGTATTTGCTTTATTGCACTGGTCTGAAACCGAATCCACGATATCTCCAAGGTGTGCCTGTGGAGTTGAGGAGGTAACAGACCTGGTTTTAGAATCATACTGACCAGGGTGTGAATCCTGGCTTTGCTACTCTGCAGCTGGGTGGCCCTGGGCAAGTTATTCAGTTTCTCCAAGATTCAGTTTCTCAGCTGAAACATGAGACTAACTGTGGTAGGCAGAGTAATGACCCCCAAAGATGTTCACATCCTAATCCTGGGAACATGTGAATAGGAGATGTTACATTGCAAGGGGGAATTAAGGTTGCTGACCAGTTGATCTTAAGACAAAGAGATTACCTGGGTGGGACCCAGTGTAATCACAAGGGTCCTTTAAACATGGGAGAAGGAGGTAGAAGAGCTGGTGTTGCAAAGACATGATCAGCCATTGCTGGCTTTGAGGTTGGAAGGGGCCACAAGCCAAGGAATGAAGGAGATTCCTAGAAGCTGGGAAAGGCGAGGAAAGAGGGTGGATGCAGCCATACTGATACCTTGATTTTGGCCCAATGGGATCGATTTCAGACTTCTGACCTCCAGATAATACATTTGTCTTGTTTTAAGCCACTGAGCTTGTGGCTACTTGTCGCAGCAGCCACAGAAACCTCGTGCAGTCACCACATGTCCTGCGAGGGTTTAAAGGGGACGAAAAGTGTTAAGATGCCAGCCTGAGAGCCCCTTCCACAGAGACAAGGACTGAGCCTTGCACACAGAAGTTGTTCCATCAGCAAGATAACTTTCTGAGCGCCGGCTTTTCTGAATCAACCCGGTTCCTTTCAGGCTTGAAGCTCGCCTTTCCTTCCTCGGCCTGACCCCATGTCTGAGCTGACTTGTGTGTCTGACATAAAGCTTTCCTTAGAGTTGGATCCCTCTCCCCTGTGGCCCCAGCCCTGACTGCCGCCCAGCCTTGCTGTCTGCGTTGCTCACTTTTCAATTCCAAAAAGTGCTTTGGCATAGCTGGGAGTGGAAACCCTGCCAAGGCGAATCCATCAACAAACCGGGTCTCTGATGGGCTTCACCGAGGAAGGGAGTAAATGGATTCTGAACATGTGTTCCCCTTCCACCACTGTCTGTTTCTGACGTGGCCGCTGCCCCATTTATCAGGTAGATTTCAGTGGAATTATGAATGGGGTTTGTGCCTCTGAGTGCTGGTGATTGTTAATTCAGGGTTTCAGGTAATTTTCAGACTGCACTGCAGTCCCCTGTCTTCTGATTTTTCTCCTTGTTTATTTATTCCACAGCCAAAACTGTGTTGATGCATACCCCACCTTCCTGGTCATGCTGTGGAGTGCAGGGCTTCTCTGCAGCCAAGGTAACCCAGGCTTCTCCTTGTGTGTTCTCTTTCTGAAACAAAGAGGTTTGAGTGCAGGCTTTTTGTTGAAAAGACTTTGCCTGACCTCCAGCTCGGATCCGTGAAACCCCGGAGGGGTGAGAGCCCTCCAGAGGTCACAGAGCGGGTGTGGTAATGCATTGCTAACGCCTGCTCCCCAGCGGCTGGTGGAGAGCAGCAGTGCTGACGGGCAGGTTTTAGGCTAAGTGTGACTCAGAATCCTTAAGCAGAGTTAGCTCAGATACAAGGGCATTATCAATGAGAGCGCCTGAGGGGTCTATTCTGGGATGGCTGTCACTTGGCTGTCCTGCTAATAGGCGCCTGGCGTGGTGGTCCTCCTTCGGGCCTGGGTCCAGCCTTCCAGGTTATCAGCAGCCCACAGTCTTGACTACAGCAAGTTGACTCCCAGAGTTGATTTAAAATGCTGTGGAAATCAGTCTTTTTGGTCCCCTTTGGAGACTGGCTTTGTGTCTGGTGAAGGCTTGGCGTGACCTGGCCGGCTTCCACACAGTGGCCCAGCAGTGCATGAGAAAAGGCCACTAGTGTCCTCTGATGAACGATTTCATCCTTCACCCTCTTACCTGTTCTATAAAGTAGGTAGAGTGGAATTATTTCCCCCTGGTACCTTTGAGGACACTTTGATTTAGGGAGATAAAGTAACTTGTTCAAGGATGCTCAGCTGGCCAATGACAGAGCCAGGATGGGAGCCCTGGTCTTTCAGGCTAAATCCTGGGTTCCTTCACAAGTATCCTCCTACTTTATTCGTTTCCATAAAAATATGTATCAAACACCTACTATGTGCCAAGCCCTGTCCCTGGATACACAGTGATAAATAAAACAGAGATGGTGGTAGAGCACACAGCAGATGGCAAGATGGTCCAGAAAATAAGTGAATGGATACATTATTGCCAAGAGTGAGACGCGCCATGAAGGAAAAGAATAAGGTACCATGGTGGAGAAGAGAGTTGAGGGATGGTAGCAGAAGCCACTCCCGGAGCACCATGTGGCCGCCTCCTGTGCACCAGAAGGCGATCTGTAAGCTCACCATTTATTTCCCACTTTCTGTCCTCAGTTAAATAAGAAACATGTCTGGCATGACTTGAAAAACCAAGTCAAACTACACTTACTGTAGGAGTTATGATTCCTTTCATGTCTTGAGTAATACTTGGTATAGATGAATGTGGAATTGTTCTAGTTAGATAAAAACAAACGGGGTCTGAAAGGGCCTCAGGGCCCTGGAAATATGCACTTTCTGCCAAAACAAGTGCTGGCATTGCTGGGAGACAAAAGTGTCACTAACCCCTGTTCTATAACCGTCATTTCTTACCAATATGGCAGATTGTAGGATTTTTTAGGTGAAAGGAGCCCCAGAGATCATTCCAGCCCAAACCCATCACTTTATAGAGCAGGAACCCACACCCCAGGGGAACTTGCTTACATCTGAGAATTTTAGACCCTGGATTAAAACCTGTGACACCCCTCCTGGTGACCCAGCAGCCCAGGCCACACCGGAGGTGGGCGCCATTCCCTCCAAGAAGGCAATGAATTAAGCCACTTGGCACCCTGATTTCTCTCAGATCATGTTCAGTTTAGTTCCCAGTAGAAGAGAGACTGGCCGGTAAGTAAGAACAGAGCCATCCAGAAGGGACCAACCAGGAAAAAGTTTGTCCAAGGTGAACTGTGAATAGTGACAATGTTGTGACCTTCAGAAAACAGGCAAACCTCACAAGCAGTTTTGTGCTTCTGTTTTCTTATCTGCCACATGACACTAGTATTGGGGGAGGCAAGGGGGAGTCATGGGTGAACATGGGCCTTGGGGGCAGACAGATTGGAGGCACCTCCGAGGACACTCACTGCTGGGTTGTGACCCTAGGATGCTACTCACCTTTCCTAGTCTGTGTCCCCATTTGTAAAACAGGAATAACTGTGTTCCCAGCATGACTGAGACAGTGTGCTTGAAGCCCCTGCCACAGTGCATGACACGCACTGGATTGAACCATATAAAACTGCCGATATCTGACTCTGTCTGACCCACAAAGCAGCACTTTCATACACTTCCACCTAATAGAAGTAAATAAATGTTATTTTTCTAAAAAATATTTTATTTTACTTATTTTTTGTTTTGGGGGTAATTAGATTTATTTGTTTACTTATTTATTTTGCTGGAGGTACTGGGGATGGAACCCAGGACCTCATGCGTGCTAAGCACGCGCTCTGCCACTGAGCGCCACCCTCCCCCCATAAACGTTGTTATTGATGGTGCTGGTGGTGGTGATAAAGCTGTGAAGTCAGACAGACCTAGTATCAGGTTTTGCCTCTTCTTGGTCCACCTCGCTGACCCTTAGTCACTCATTTGACACACGTTTTGTAAGCCTGTATGTCCAGGCGCTGTGCCGGGCACAGAGACGGTGGCCAGCCAGAGATGGCTACCCCTGGGGATCTTTTGATCTGGTAGGTGACTCTGGGCAAGTGGACTTCCTTGAGCCTAAATGTCTTCATCTGTCAAGTGGTGACGGTAATGTCCTCCTTACCAGGCGGTTGGAAGGATCAGAGACCCAGGTACCTAAAGGGCCCGGGGCAGTGCCTGCACATAAAAAAGTACTCAATCGATGCTCTTAATTTGGTATTTGAATAATGCTGGGGGGTTTCAAAGAGCTTTTATACCCATACTTCTATTTCAGCCTCATAATAATTCCTGATCAGTAGGGAAGCTGTCGTCAGCCCTTTGTCCAGATGTAGAATTAGTTAAGCATCAGCTCCCAGTCATCACAGTCCTGGTGGGGCTGGGCTTTCTAACTCTCAGCTCAAGTTCATGGCTCCGAGGGTCATTTGGCTTGTGGATATTCCTCACAGGGCTGGAATGCAAGGGGCATTTCTTTCCCTAGAGATAGTTTCTGAATGGTGGCATCTGTTCAGAAAAGATCAAGCGCTGAGAGTCCGGGAGGCCCACAGGTCAAGGGTGTACTTTGAAGAGAACCAGACTCAGAGCGGGGCTCAGGGTTCAAGTTCAGCTCTTCTCCCAAACACACACACACACACACACACACACACACACACACACCCCAGCTGACAGCCTTACACAAGCCCCTTGACCACTGGAGCCCATATTCCCACATCTGGAAGTAGAAAGATGATACCAGCCATGTGAGGAGGACCCCAGTTAGACAGGGGGTATGAGAACACCCTGTAAACTACACCATGACGTCAGCACAAGGAAATACGACTATCATTAAAGGTCTTTGGTTTCTTCCAGCCCGAGGCTCTTTGCTGAACTTCCCATCAGCCCCAACTGTCAGAACCCGAGGGCCTCTGCTGGATTTTGTGACCAGCGTCAACTGCATGATGACTGTATTAATGCTGGGCCAGCAGCATCGTTTGGCATCTGTGACACTGACACGGGTGTTGTCCTTTCTCCACTAGTGCCTGCCGCCTTTGCTGGGCTGATGTACCTGTTTGTGAGGCAGAAGTACTTCGTCGGCTATCTGGGAGAGAGAACTCAGAGGTAGGCCCCCGGGGCTGTTTCAGAACCGTGGAGAGAGTCACAGTTTTTCAGCAGGAAGAGCGATCATTCACACAGACCATTAAAGCCCACAGTTAACCTGTGGGACCATGTGGGGTTGGAGGGCGGAGCTGCCTAGGAGCCTTCATCCTTTCCTCCTTGGACTTTGCTAGTTCTGAAAATGCAGCTGGGGCACTTGACTGGTTTTCCCATGAAAAAATTCTTCTACATGCTGTTGGGCTCACAAAGGATGCTTTAACGCATTCCCTGCAACCCCACACCCTCCACTCCCACCCTGCAGAGTCTGGGGCTTGAATGAGTTCTGTGTCTGGCTCCCCAAGGCCTTCATTGAGTGAAACATGTCATTGTTTGCCTAGAGAAATGAGAACTAAAGCCTGCACCTTGTGATAAGTTCTCTTGAGTAACACATCATCCGGAGACCGGCAGGAAGAATGTTGAGAAAGTAGGGTACAATAACGTGCGGCAGACAGAGGGCGTGGCGAGAGCCAGCACCGCGTTGCTTACAGACGTCGCCCGGAGCGGCAGTGGTACTTTGACTAGACCTGGGTTGGGAAGTCTGGATGTTAGTAGAATAAATGCTAACACTCACAGAAGAAATGTTCGAATTACAATGTGCCACCGGTTCCTTAGCAATCAGAATTCCCAGTGTACCAGAAGGGCTCCAAGGGCCAGAAGGATGCTCTGGGAGCCTGCCGCCCACACACCGACCCCAGCCGCCCCATCATTCTTCTCCCTTGTCTAATTTCACATCCCTCTCCGTCTGTCACAATAGCACCCTTTTCTAGAGGATAATGGGCTCTCCGTTGAGAGAGCATCCTTCAGCCGTGACAAAGGCAGCGACATCCCAGGAGGTCAGCAGGTGAAATCACTGCATCTGGGGAACCTGGGAGCCTGCGAAGCTGAGTGGTTTCGGGTGGTTTGAGGGGGAGCTGCAGCCGGAGAACGTGGCTGTCCCCCCAGCCGCCCTCCCCTAAACCCGTCTCTCCCTCCTGTCTCTCTGGAGGCGTTTTTTATTTATCCTCCCAAACCACAACTCCATTCCCTCTCTTACCCTTATCAGAGCTGTCCTTGGTGGTCTTCATACTCTTTTACCCTGGAGAGCCTTTCCCCAGAGGTTTACCTGTTGTCCAGAGTCGGAGGAGACGGAGTGTCTATGGATGAAGTGACAGGGTTCTGCTCTCCTGGGCTGGCTCCCTCTGCTGGCTTCCTCATCCAAGGTCCCAGGGATTCAGCCCAGGCACTGGTCTCCTCTTCATCCATCACCCCTTGCCTGAGATCTTCAAGTTGCTTTAATTCTGAGGTCATCTGAGAGGCATCACAAAATATGTCCATCATCCAGAGGCTCTCGTCATTTTAATCACTACTAGCCAATGTACAAGAGGTGGCAAAAAGTAAACAATGGATATAGACTTAAAACTTGACGCTTCTCTGGACCTCACTGAAATGTAAATGGCCTAAGCGCTTAAGTCCCTCCCTGGCCCCCCTGCTAGGCGGTAGTAAAACCATCCCAAGGCCCCTCAGCCCACTGCCTGTGCTGGTTCCGGACCCTCCCCCGACGCCTGCACCGGTAGCGTTCATTACTACCCAGTCCTGCTGCTCTTTCCTGCCGGACCACACGTGGCCCCACAGTGCTTCTAACACGGCGTTCGGAGCAGCCGTCAGCAGTAGGAGTGCTGTAGGCTAGATGAAGTGTCTGATTCTAATGTCATCAAAATATAGCCTAAGGGGCTCTGTGGTCAGGCCAAGGGGCTTTTCAGTTCTGCCTTCTAGAAACTACTTGCTAATCTCCCTTCTGTCGTGGAATGTCCTCCTCCCCCGCCCCCCTTCTGTCCCTGGGCTGGGTCACCCTTGGACTCTGCAGACACCGTCATGCCCGTGGGCTCTGCTTTGGTCCCTAGCCTCACTAACAGGCTCCTTCCCCAAGACTTTCTTCCTTGGCCACTAGATAGCTTTTGCTCCTGCCCAGAAGTTGCATTGACCCTGCCCACCGGAGAAGTTCCAGGGTCATTTTTGGTCCTGTGGGTGGGTAAGTCATTCCTTGATGTACCTCCCTCACCAGAGCTTCAGCGTTCAGGCTCCAGGCTGCTCTGCAAGGACTTGACAGCTCCGTCCCCTCTTCCTTTTAGAAGTTGATGGCTCTTATTCTCAGTCCTTCATCCTACACCCTGACCCCTGTCTCCTTGTCCTGATGAGGGCATCTGCACCCCCTTAACTACACTGCAGCATAGGGTGAATCTTAGTTTCTTTTCCTTTCATTCTGAGCTACTATCTGGGCCCAAACTCAATGGCAGTTGGCATGACAAGACTTACTTGCCTTTTGTCACCTACCTGGCATCTAGGCTGCTCTGTCTTCCTGTCACCTAGAGTGCTGCCTGCTGTCGGAGCTCCCACTAAATTCCTCTTTGCAATTTGAAGTTCTCAGTTCAGTGCTGGATGGGCAAAGATTGATAACTCGAGGCCGGTGAACCCAGGTCAGCCAAGCCCACCTTCTCCTCACTGCCCATGCCCCCTCGTTCACTCAGCATCTGTTCAGGGCCTTTACTGACCACCTGCTCTGAGCAGGCACGGGGGCAGCTGTGAGGTGGTAACAGTCAGCACAGCAGAGCCCTTGCCCTCAGAGAGACCCGGGGTCTCCCAGAGTCTGGGGCACCGTGCAAGACCCAAAATAGTGAACTTACAGAAATGACCATGGACACAATTTTCAAAAGAACTGACCCCTCACAGCCATTTCTCCCCTTAGCATCAATATGTCAGAGTCTCTGCCCCCGCCCCCCAGTAAGTGGACCATAAGGTTACTTCACCAGGGGTGGGAGACAAACTTGCTACTTTTGGAGCCCCTGGGGGGAGTACTTGGGCATCAAGGCTGGTATTTCCACAGTGAAACCCACCAACCAACCGCACCAGAATCGCCTGGGGTGCGTGTTAAAAACAGATCCCTGAGCCCCACCCTGGACTCATGGAACCAGTATCTCTGAGGCAGGGCCGCGGGAATCTGAAAGTTAACGACTTCTTCAGGTTAACTTCAGAGTTGGAGAATCACTGAAGGCGGTTCGTGCTTCTCTTCTGAGAATGATTCATTCATTTCAAAAAAATGTACGGGGGACCCGATCTATTGGAGACGAGTAAACGAAGGAGGCTGTATCTGCCCTCACAGATCTTACCATTTGCCTTCCCTTTAGAAGTTACCAGATTAAAAGTGCTATTTCTTTATTGAAAAGAACAGGATTTTAAAGCCAGAGGGACTGTAGAGTTTTCTTGTCTACTCCTATTTTGTGTGCATTTCTGTGTGAGGCAGGGAGGCTTGGAGGCTTGGCCAGGGCCACACTGCAGTGATGGGGCTGGAACTCGGGTCTCTGGATGCCCACGATCACCTCCCCCACACCACAGAAACTCTTCCTAGGAGTTTCGGGCACATTCAAGATGGGAATTGTTCGGCATATTGCATCTTCCATGTTTCCATGTGGGCTGTATGCCGTGTGTGGAGGGCACGCTTATTTCAAAACTAATAACCAAGTCCTAGTCTCCAGACTCTGAAGGAGCCCCAGGAAGTCAGCGTGGTAGGAAGAGCAGGACCCTGGCCTCTTCCTGGCTGTGACCTTAGGCAAATCACTCAACCTGTCTGCTCTCAGTTTCCCCACCTGGAAAACAGGTTAATAATAATAATAATACCTCACAGAAGGGTTCTGAGAATTAAATGAAGTCACAGATATAAAACACCTGGCCCCTCCAGGTGCTTAATAATTCAATTCTGACCTTCCCCACCCCATGTAGAGAGAAGTGCTTATCGACCGTTAGAAACAAAAGAGAAAGCTTGGTAATTCAAAGGTTAACGATGCTGCGAGTGCACTGAGGCCCCTGGCTCTTCCTCTGCTCTCTGCTTCACGTGAGGCTCTCCGGGGCTTTGCTGGGTCTGGGGCAGGCATCTGCACACACCAGGCCCACCTCCCAGGGCCATGGCCCGTCTCCAAGCTGGAGAGACTTAAAAGTGCAGTGAATGAAGGGCCAGAGCTGGGGACCTCCATTCACACTTAGCCTTGCACGTGCTGGGTGTGTGCTGAGTTCTGGAAGAGTTAAAGCACCATTGCCCCATGTCCTTTAGGGGAGATGTGCCTTGGGTCCTTGGAAACACCCTGCCCAAATCCAGAACACCACTATTTCATCAGAAGGCACTCTTGTTTCATCCTTCACCGCAGATTTATCTTGAGCACGTTCTGAAATAGCTTCACAAATCACTTTTCCTTGTTTCTGTAATGAGCATATGGTGGCCCCATTCATGTGATAAATCTGAGCCACTGCAATATTTGACTTATAACAGTTTAATTTCTCTGAAGCCTCTCTTCTCTGGCTAAAATAGACTCCTTTACTTTCTTTCCACTTCCTTACCAACATTAGCAGGTAATTCTGTCTTTGTCTGTGAGGGCCACCTTAACAAAATGCCACAGACTGGGGGGCTTAAACAACAGAAATGTATTTTCTCGCTGTCCTGGAGGCTGAGAGTCCAAGGTCAAGGTGCCGGCGGTGTTGGTTTCTTCTGAGGCCTGTGCCCTTGGCTCGCAGATGGCCGTCTCCTCCCTGTGTCCTCACATGGTCTACCCTCGTGAGTGCCTGTGTCCATATCTTCTCTTCTTGCAAGAATACTAGTTATAGAGAGTTAAGGTCCACCCTAATTTTTATTTATGATGATAGCATTTTACCTCAGTTACCTCCTTACAGACCTGATTTCCAAATACAGTCATTCTGAGGTCCCGGGGTTCAACATGTGAGTGGGGAGAAGGGACAGAATTCAGCCCACAACACTCTCTTTTGGGACCAAACTTTTTTCCCCAATAAAGAGATAGACTGTCTCACTTTAAGGGCATGACTGTGAACAGAAAACCAAGGAGAGAGGACCCCAGCTGGCCAAGGAGCAGGGTGAGGAGCTCTCAGCTGGCAGTGCCTCTCAAACTTTGACGTGCCTGTGAGTCACAGAGGGAGCTTGTCGAAACGCAGATTCTGATGCAGGAGATCTGGGGAGGATCTGGGAGACTGCATTTCCATCAAGCTCCCTGGTTGGTCCTGGAACACTGTGAGGAGGGAGGGGGTCGGTATTCAGCTGTGGAATGATGGTCAAACTCTTGACAAAGGAAAATTAGGAGTTACGTGATGCATCTTTGGGTCCCTTGCAAAAAGATAAAAGGATTTTAACGTTGAATCTATGGACACCACATTCTGCTCTCTGATTATAGCAGGATGGGCTGAGCAGCATTAAGGCACAGGTTTGGATGAGCTGGCTGTTCTTGTGGGGCCCTCCTGATTGCCAAAGGGTCCCCTTGCCTTACTAACAGCCTTAGTGACCCATTTGGCTGGACTTTCCAAACGTACTAGCGCCACACAGATGGAAGCAGCAGAGGAGGCGGGGAGCCCGGGCGGCCGCTGGCTGTGCACAGCGAGGTGGTCACGTGTCACTGGGGAGCTGCCTTCTGACCCCAGCTGATGCTCTGTCTAAGCAGCTTAGGATTTAGAGCCTCTGTGAGAAGATGCATGGACTAAAAAGTCTCCCTCCCCTGATTCACTTAAAATGTAAGGGCCTGCCTTCCGTCGCTGGGGGCCAGCTCTCATTAGTGTGAACATAAATTATTCCCAGGCAGCCTCAGGAGACTCAATCAAGCCCTCAGATGCCAAAGCACCTCTTAGATTCCACCAGCCTTCCTGGCTCATATAAACCGTCCCTTCTCACATGGAGACACTGAAAGTCCTACATCAAACACAGCTGCCAGCAAGGCTCTTACCGGCGCCCCTGGAGAGGAGCAGCTGTGGGGTGGGTCTTAGGGAGCCCACGGGTTCCTAATCCGCAGTCCTAACCCTGATGACCAACAGAAGCCACCACCTTCACGGCATCAGGAGCCGGAGTCCTGACAGCACTGCGGAGCCCTAGAGCAGAGCCGCCCTGATGGTGATGGATTTTGAGGCTCTTTAACTTGGTTTTGAGGTAGATGCAACCACTAATAATAGCTAAGACACTCCCATCCTTCATGTGAAACAAATGGAGCATTCCTGAGTAAAAGGGGCTATAATTTAAACCCCATGAATCTCAAAGTGATAACGTTTTTTGTTGAATTGGTGTCATTTGTGCTGCTTCTACAGTTTTTCCCTTTCCTTCGCTTGCAGCACGCCTGGCTACATATTTGGGAAGCGCATCATCCTGTTTCTGTTCCTCATGTCCCTCGCTGGGATCTTCAACTACTACCTCATCCTCCTTTTCGGAAGCGACTTTAGAAACTACATAAAGACGATCACTACCACCATCTCCCCTCTCCTTCTCATCCCCTGACTCTCTGCCGAATACCGGGTGGCTGTGCGCATCTAATCAATACCTAGAAGCCACCATAACTCAACCTGTTAAAAGATGCAGCTCCTCATTAGAGAGCTGTAAATCTCAGCACCCTCTGGGCTTTGCAGCTTGAGTTAACCTTGCTTTTCCTGGAAGAGACCATCTGTGTGTCAGCCCCGCCCCCTGCACATGGCCGTGGCCCCAGATTTGCTCTTCAGATCCCTTCTGTGTGTTTCTTGACTTGCCCTGCTTTCTGAAGATGTTTTGTGATCAGATTTGGGTTTTAATAAAATAAAATGCAGACACGTGTTAGAGGCTGGTGGTTGAGTTTTTTGTGGGTCTATTGCTATGGTTGATAAACTAGTTTGTTTTCCTTAATGATAATTTTTAAAATGCTATAATTACACACACAGACACACACACACACATGCCTGGAAGGTTGCCGGTGGTCAGCTGTGGTTGATTATCTCTGGGTGAAGAGGCTTGGGGGTAAGTTTTATTTATTTATATTTCCATGTATTATTTGAATTTTTTCGTGAGCAACTAATACGACCAAACAAAGAAACAGACGAGATACAACTGAAGATTGCCTTTTCTGGGAGGCCTTTCCTGACTCCAGGTTGGTCTAGTGTTGCCCCCTGCCCTCCCAGAGCACCCTCGGCACACCCCAACCACAGCAAATCCATATTACAATGTAAAGATGTTTATTAGAATGTGTCACCCTTCCCCACTGAATCATCAGCTCTTGAATGTCCCTGAGGTCCTATTCATTTTGATTTTCTTGTGCCAAGCTTAAAGCCAGGCACATACATAGCAGGCACCTAGGGGCTCACACTATTTGGGAGCTCAAAAAACATCCTGTACTGTAGGCGTGAGTTTTATGAGATTAAGATGTGGTTTTCCCCAATGGTTTTAATGAATAAATTGTGGAGAAATGCAAAAGCAAATAACACCCCCCCAAAAAAACCTGTCCTTCCTATAGACAAACAGACTTCCTTAAGAATTTTTTTTCCTTAAGAATCTTTTGTTGACTCTGCACCCCCACTCACACCCCATGAGAATTAGGCTGGCATCTTTCCGTGCTAGCATCATACCCAGCACACAGCGTATCATTCTTTCTTTCAGGGAGGTATGCCCTTGAACTGTGGCTAGTCTGAATTGAAATGCCTTGTACATGTAAAACGCACACCAGATTTTGAAGACTTAACATAAAATATGTTAACTATCCTATTAATGTTTTTATATTGACTCCACATTGAAATGATCATCTGGTGGGTATGTTGTGTTAAATAAAATGTATTATTAAAATTAACCTCACCTGTTTCTTTCTACTTACTGGGACAACTAGAAAATTTTACATTACAAATGCAGCTTGCATTGTATTTCTGTTGGGCAGCACTGACCTAGAAGTTCTGGGGGAGCCAGCAGGGTCTCCCAGCCAAAAAAAAAAAAAAAAAAAAAAAAAAATACTGTACCTCACCCCAAGCACTTTCTCTTTTTAGGTAACGATTCCTCCCAGACGATGTTGAAAACCGTGCCCATGAAAATTAGCACAAGAAGCAAACGGGCCCTGTCTCAATCCGGAAAAGAGTTCTTTGAAGCTTGTTACCATATGATCATGAGAGTGTTTCATTAAGTATTTCTGATCACAGATGCGGCATATTATTAAAATATCATTTTTACGGTCACCCTAGAGGCAAGGGTTATCTGACTACAGAGAGAGAAACAGCTTGTGGAGCTGTTGTATAAATGAAATTACTAGAAAGCAGTGCACTCGATTGCGTATTGGCTCGGGGGCTTTTTCTTATTAAAATGTTTAGATAGCAGTTTCTGTTCATTTCTGCAGAATTGCTCTCCAAATTAAAAATTTGGCTTGGCGTACCAATAGACCCGAGTCCCAGGAGAAGTTCATCTTCCTTCTTTCTTATTATCCTGGCCTGAGCACGCAGACGCGGCGCTGATAGGTGGTGCAGACTGCGAGGAGCGTGTGTGTTAGAAGGCCCTGCAGCCCTGAGAACTGGCACACGCCGGCTGGCCTCAGAGTCTAAGTCAGCGCAGACTTCAAGAAAATCAGAAGCTCTATCTATAGAAAAGCAACACCTCTGTCTCCCTTTTGACGATTTTTGAAAACAATTTTTAATGGAAATTGGCCTTAACGGTTGAGGAATCGCTGCAAAAATGGACAAGCTATTAATAGATTAGAAACCACTGCAGAGACAAAATGAAACAGAAGCCTTCTCAGAATTCCAACTAAAAAAAGAACAGCTCAGCCAATCAACAAGAGGGCAAAGGAATGAGCATTGGGCGCATGATTACTTGGTTCCGCGCGGATACATTCCAGTCCTCACCGGCAGTGCTATGGCAACCGGGACGTGGCCACAGCGCTGTCTGGAAAGGTCTGTGCTCACCTGGAGCCAGGAGGCCACGTCCGCCGGGCACACAGCCCCTCCCCCTCCCCCCCCCCCCCAGTTATATTTACACTTATCAATGCTTTGAATGCATTGGCCAGTGGCATATGAAAAGGGTGCTGGCTGAGTCTTGTCTCTGGAAAAGGCTTGGGGGGGGGAGGGAAGGGGGTGTGTGTATGTGTGTGTGTGTGTGTGTGTGTGTGTGTGTGTGTAGTTCATGCCTGCCGTGAGGAAGAAAATCGCAACAGCATTCTGTGATTCAGCTGACACATCCTTTCCATCGCCCTTTCAATCACCTGGGCTAATGGGGACCACAGAAAGCAGAGCTAATGACTGAACATCATCTCATGTTTTACCCTGTTTCAAAGCCCTTCCTTTCATGAGTTCCCTGCCTGCATTCTTCCCCTGAGGTGGGGCTGTTCTTGAGACGGGAAATGGGAGAGGCCAGGCAGAGAAAGGAAGTGGGTCTCTAGAAGTTGAGGGTTGCCTGTGTCCTGTTCTGCAATGTTCCACTTTACCTCAGTGAGGGAGTCTCAACTGGTGTGTTATCATGAAACAAGTCAAAAAAATCTCTCACCACAAGGCCTGACTTTGATGAAATTCTAAAATAAATAGGCAAACAAGTAAATAAGCCATATTTTTAATCATCACTCTTTTCACTGTTCTGTTGGAAGCATCAGGAAAAACTCCTATCACTCAGAGATAACTCAGTGTTTGGTTCACTCAGACCTGAACTCAGAGAAAAGGAGAAAGAAATGCCTTTAAGGGGTCAAGAAAGAAAGAGGAGAAAAGAGAAGAAAGAAAAAAAATCAGTATAAAGTGGAAATGTTAGAGACACTTTACAGCACAGGAGGAATACAGACTACACCGCTGAGGGCTGTTTGTGCTCACAGCTTTGTGCCACACCCAGGGGATAAACCCTGGTGTGACGGCTCTGCTCTCTGCGGTCCGGTCCCCTTTATCAAATAGGGCTGGGAAATTTGGGTTTATGACATCACTGAGACATTTGCGGTGGCTGAGAGTCAGCTATGCCCTCAGGCCTTGTTACCATATTATAAGAGAGCAATTCTCAAACAATTTGGCCACAAATACAGACCTTTTGTAAACAAACTTTCCTTAAAAAGGAGGCCCGGGACAGAACCGTGAACTTGACGGATTCTACCTCTTGACTAATAAGTTCCCCTGAGGCGCAAGCAGCAAGATTCCAGAGGTAGGACCCTAGAGCTGGTATGAGGCGCCAGGGAGTGTAAGCAGTGGCTGGTCACAGGACTGTCTGTGGACCAACCTCATCCCCACAGACAGGACCCCAGGCCTCCTGGACTCCAGCAGCCCACAGTGATTTACCCAGTCTTCCCGATCTGAATACCTTTCATCTTACCGTTGAGAGCCTATTTCTGACATTCATCATGTCCACTAGCAAGCCCCGCATTTCACCAATAAAAACTCATTTCTGACACGCACTGTCTTAATTTGCAAAGCCTCAGGTGATGCTTGAGATTTGAGGAGCTGACATCTTTCTGATATATTGCCAGCTGACCACCCCTGAGGCTGAATTTTCTATTAGAGCAACTTACATGCCCTGAGAGTTAAGCCTTCCACTAATGCAAACTCGCGTGTCCATTCTCAATGTCAAGCTATTTTCAAGTAAAATTATGGACATTGTAAACTCATGCTCTCAACTATTACTCCGTAAAACCTGCAATATAGATTTTTTAAAATTGATACAAATAAACGATGAAGTACTGATATTATTCTTTTTGACCAGAGAATCTTAAACTCGTGGCCCAGGCATGAAAATAACAGCTAACGATGACCACCTTTCATCATGGGCAGGGCACCGGGCTGAGTGCTTCTGATACAGCTGCTCACTGAATCGTCAAGATAAACTGATGAGCTCGGCGTCATTACATCCACTTTACGAAGGAGGAGAGCGCGCCTTAGAGCGAGTAAGCGACCTGGATCACAGAGCTCAGAAGTGGTAGACGTGGGATCCAGGTCTGGACCTCCTGGGCGGGGATACTTGAAAACCCTGAAATTAGTCTCAAAGTGCGCACGTGTGGGCATCCATGTTGTTCACACTGTTTCCAGGGCTGAGCGGGGAGGGAGCGGCGCGGTAAGGGTCTATGACATTCACTGGATTCTCAAAGGCTTTCAGCACTGGGGTCTGAATGGACTCAGCCAGAATCCAGACGCCGTGTCTGACAGCTGCCTGTTGTAAGTCATCTAACTAATGGAGGCACACAGCAGATGCTTCATTTCCTCTTCCGCGGACAGATGTATTGAACTGAGTCTTTTAATCTAAAAACCCTGCGTCATTTCCTAATTTATGGAAAATATGTCAGGTAAGAAAAATCACATTCATAAGAAATCAATTGATCCTTTGCACTTTCCAATGTAGGGCTGGGCTCAAAGAACGAGATGGTTCTACACAGTAACAAATTAAAATACAGGTCTTTCTCATACTGTCTGTTAAAGAAATGTGACTTGAAGGAATTTTTGTGAAAATGGGCTTGCAAGCCTTCCAGACTTTATAGGTGATTTCTAACTCTATGGTCCTTGGCTGTTTGAAAAAATAATCTACTCCCATATTTATCTGCATCAAAGCAAAATGGTGAAATTTCCCTTGGCTTTGGTGAGGTGTTGACAGAACAGATAATTGAAGTATCTTACTGTTGCTGAAGCAAACTGACTTGAAAAAGAAGATGAGGCGGGACAGAGGAAGTAGACGTTCTCCTGAAATACTTTGTCCTTCTGTTTTCCTTCAGAGGTAACTTGCGAGTTCATGGAGCAGTATTTCAGGAATTAGTACAGAAAGAAGATATGTGGTTTCTTTGATTCCTTCTCAAGTCTCATATGTTTATCTTAAAAATTGCCTGAAATTTTTACAGGAAAAAGGTATATAAATTTTACAAAAACTCAAAGCACGTTCTACTTACACGTGCCCAGCAATCTAGCACTTTAAGTGCCGCCTGGCTTATACTCTAGAAATTAGGCTAAAACAAGTAAATGCCTGATTGTCCTTTGAGGCTCATCCGCCCCTTATACAAAGAATTCTGTGAGCGCCGAAGCTTTGCTCAGTATAATATGAGGATTTGGTTATATTAATGCAGAAATTCATGAATTCCCCACTATAATGCTTGAGTACGCAGAATTGAGAACTATTTCAGGTTAGTATATCAGACCTGAGAGAGAAATTGGTGTGGAAATTGATTTTTCCAAAGCCTCAACATTTCAAATGCAAAACCTCTTTTATCTGGTTACTTCTGGGGAAATAACGGCTGGGAGCTAATGAACGGGCAGAGACACCAAGATAGCTCAGCTCCGCGTTGGCCCTAATTCCACTTCCACCACCAGTCCTCGTGGGTGTTAACTTGTAGGACTGAGCTCCTAGGAAAATCTCCTCCGACTGTCAGCCAGTGGCCGGTGGGCACTGGGGTCGCTTTCACAGAGGTTGTTGGCATGCTGATTCATTCACAGCCTCTTGCCTAATCCCCCATCCCCAACACATGTGTGTGCCGGCAAAAGTGAGGCATTTCAGGCTGGACGACAGTAAAAGGGCCTTTGAATGTGAGTGGCTTCCTCCTCCTTCAAACACCTAGAGCATTCCCACTCTGCCCCAGTATATGTCTCCTCTAAATCTTCCATTCATGTTTACACCAGTCTCCTCAACTAGATTGTAAATTCTCTGAGACAAAAAGCCTTTGTCCTGCATTTGCCTTGAACATATATATTTTTTAAAATTGAAGTACAGTCAGTTACAATGTGTCGATTTCTGTTGTACAGCACAACGTCCCAGTCACGCATAGTGGCAGAAGCTTTCGCAGAGGCTGTACTTTCTCTAGTAAATGGAAAGCTTCATGAGGACAGGAACTACGGATTAATCATTATTGCGTCTTAGGTAGCATCCAGTTTAATGACTGATCAGAAGAAATCCTCAATAATTACCTTGGAGAAACTGAAATAGATAAAGCAGAGATGAGTGGACCAAGTTTTTGTGATGCTTCACAAGAACAATTTATGATGCTGGAAAACGGGGAAGGGGCAGTGTTTAGTTTTCCTCCTGGCATGGGAGCATTTCCCTAGCGTGGGTTGATCGGTCTTGTCTTGGAACACTTTCTTTATTTGGCTTCCACGAGGCTTGCCTACCTACTTTCTTCCCCCCTGGGCAGGAGGATCTCTTGGATGTATTTTAACATCTACATAGAATCCCTGAGTGCTCCTTACCCTTGCCAATTTCTAAAATTTTGTTTCCTACGAAAAAAGATCTCTTTTTTTAACTTGCAGATTAAATATCCAATTTCCCTCTTCTCCCTTAGTATGTCCACAGCAAAATCCTGAGTTCCTCAACCCCCAAATCACTTTCTGCCCCACCCCCGACGTTGGTTCTCATTTCAGTAAGTGGGAACTCTGTACCCACTGCTCAGGACAAAGCCTTGGGGTCAGTTCTGACTCCCCTTCCTCTCATCCTGCACACCCAGTCCTCAGAAAATCATGTTGGTTTTACCTTCAGAAGATATTGTAAAAACCTGGCCGTTTCGCCACTCTGTCACCTCCACCCTGTTCTCAGCCTCCACCATCACTGCAGCATAAACTCTGTGAAGGCACAGACCTGGTCTGTTTTGTTCGTCACCGTATCTTCAGTTCCTGGAGGGAACACTGCCGGGCACACGTAGGTGCTCAGTTGCTATTTAATGGGTAGATTTCTTGCCTAGATTATTGCAGTAATCCCCTAACTCTGGGTTTCTCAGCCTTGGCACTCCTGACATTTGGGGCTGGAAAATTCTGTTTGGAGGCTTCAAGTACATTGTAGGATGATTGACCATATCCCTGACTGATACTCAGCAGAGCCCTCGGCACACTTCCCCACCCCAAGGTTTGACAACCAAAAATGTCTCCAGATGCTGTCGGATGTCCACTAGGGGGCAGAACTACTGCCACAGCTGGTCCTCCCGCTTCATGCTCATGCCCCGTAGTCTCTGAGTAGCCAGAGTGACCCTCCAAACATGTAAGTCAAACTATGGCTTCCTGTTGACTCAGAGTAAAATCCAGATGCCTTACAGCACCTGTAAGTCCTCTCCCTTCCCCCACCCCTCCCTGCCCACTGCTCTCTGCATCTCAGACACAATCTTTGCTTGTCCCCTGGACACACCAGGCACATTCCTGCCTCAGAACCTCAACAGTTACTGTCCCCTTGCCTGGAACACTCTGCTCCCAGATTCCTACATGGAGCCTATGAAGCAGAGTCCTCTTCTGTCCTCGGCACCCCAGCCCCTACCTCACTCTGTGCCTCAGTAGTTCTCACCACCTGTTGATGGACAAATGTATCCAGAATGGTGCCTGGCGGTGGTTAGGTGATGGGTGAATGGTCGGTGGCCAGGTGGGTGCACGTGGAAGATGGTGGCTCTGTCGAAGATCCTCCTTCACCTTCAGTCTTTGGCTCTCTCCTAAGTCTTGCCAAATCACAGCTAGTTCTCTTTCCTCCTAACACTGAACATACGACCAGAACTCAACAAACAGCGTGAAAGAACCAACATAGACAACGAAAAGCATCACGGGAGATATTGTCCAGAACCCAGCTTGGACCCAAGGATGTGGGCTTTGTTTGGGGTTAACAGCACAGCCGAG
The DNA here is from genome assembly GCF_036321535.1 of Camelus dromedarius. Classification (NCBI taxonomy): domain Eukaryota; kingdom Metazoa; phylum Chordata; class Mammalia; order Artiodactyla; family Camelidae; genus Camelus; species Camelus dromedarius. Next base: position 64,870,379 of record NC_087448.1, on the reverse strand, counting down.
TGATTCCTCCTAGAGTCTGGGGTTGGACTGCCTGGTACAGCCAGGTGTCCTCTGATCCCCTGTGTGGTCATTGGCAAGGACATTTCCTACCTGTGCCCTCGGGCCTTATCTGTAATGTGACAGAGTTCCCTGGGCTGTTGTGAGGATTAAGAGAATTAATTATACACGCAAATTACTTAGGTATGTAGTGAGCCCTGGATAAATACTTGCTAGTGATACTAGTCTGTGTATTTTCTGTCTTCATGAGGTGCCTGGTGACAAGATGAAACGTTGAAAGTTTCTGCAAGACATTTGCTCAGTCAGTCTACACATATGGACAGCCTACTATCCTGCTATGCTGTTCTAGGTCCTGCGGACATGGGTTGAATAGGACAAACAAGGTTCCTGTCTTCCTGAAGTTTACTTTCTGTTTTGAGGACATGGACCAATAAGCAAATTAACAACAAATTATCAGATAGTGGTAGGCGCTGCGGTAGAATGAAACGGGGCAGGGTGAAGAGATATGGAGGGAGGGGGGAGGGGCATTGCTTTAGGTTTCATGATCTGGACAAATTGCTTTGAAAGGCAACTTTCATGCTGTTACCTGAATAACAAGGCAGCAGCCAGGCAAACACCTGGGGCAAGAATTTTCCAAGCACAGTAACCAGCTCATGCGGAACCCCAAGCAGGGATAAAACTAGGTGCGTTCGAGAAGCAGAAAGGAGGCTGGTGTCGGGGCAGTGGGGTGGGGTGGTGGGGAGCATGATGGAGAGAGTGGGTGAGAACGGGGTTGGGGGGACTGAGTCACGGGGCATTGGAGCCCACAGGAAAGGGTCAGCTATTTTGCAAAAGGACTGGGGACTCATTGGAGGTTTAAAGCAGGGAGTGACATTTTCCAAAGGCCCCTCTGGCTGCTGGGTGGGGAATAGACTGCAGAGATTAGTTAGTGCTCTGATGGGGGACAATGACAAGCAAAGCACGTGACCAGTGGGCGTGATGATGGCGGAGGTTCTGTCAGGATGTGATGCTCTGATGCAGCGCTCAGTTCTGATGCTGACACGAGCCATCAGCACCCAGCGAGGATGTGGTCCTGGCCCATCCTTGCTACCCAGGAAGGAGGATGGCTTAGCCCTTCAGGCCTCCTGCTTTTTTCTCTCCAAGGAGATTTTAATGTAAACCTGTAATGTGAGCAGTGTCGGGGCAAAAGGTGAGACTAGACTCCCTTTACTTCTAGAACTTTCTTCCATGGCTCCTAGAAATATTAAGAAAATAAAATAGTGTTGAGTCTAAAAGGAGAACAACAGAATCCAGACAGATGCTGACCAAGAATCCTGTGCTGACAGTGGGTTTATTTATTAAATAGTACATTTCGACAGCGGCAATAACTACATGTGGAAAATGTTTGTTTCAAGAATCTTGGGCGAAAAATACAAAACGCAGAGACTTCTTCCAAAGGTTAAAAGCCAAAGGGCCCCGTGTTCTCCCCATTCTGTAAGTTTTATTCTGAATGAGGCCATATGTTTCATATTTCATAAACAGTCACTGGGTTGGAAGGATTTATTTTTTGGATCAAGTAGACTGAAGGCCAAAGGGTTCTTTTGTTTTTGTGTTTTGTTTTTTAAGGGCTTTTTTTTTCTGTTCTAATTTGGCCCCCTATCTATAGATCTGCCATTTTCCCTGCTTAGACTACTTTCCAAAATGCAAGGAAGAGGCCAAGTGAAGTTGTCAGAGGTCTACCTCCTGGGTCTTCTGAAGACCAAACCACTGCTGACGATAGGACTTAAGTCCCTGAAAGTTGGTCTTTGGTCCGATGTTTGCTGAGTTAGTCCGTGCAAGATCACTTCTTGGGCAACCCGGGCTAGGGTTGCCAGATCGAGTATAGAACACCAGTTAAATTTAAATTTCAGATTTTAAAAAGTGAATAGTATTTTAGTATAAGTACACCCCAAGCATCACGAGGACAGTTAGTAGTTGTTTATTTAAAATTCGAATTTAACTGACTAGCACCCTTGCCTGTGCTTTTGTTTGATTACATGGCGTCTCAAGCCCTTAAGGGTGGTGGGGGGATGGTTGGGAAGCATTCCCAGCAGCAGGAGCCACTCACACCACACGTCTGCTGCCTCCTTGGGCCTGTCCACCTCTGGTCACCTGCTCTTCTCTGCCCTGCTGGACCAGCCAACATAGAGCAAGAGGGCGTGGTCACTGGAATGAGAAGCTCTCTCTCTTTATCTTCTTTCTTGTGTCTCAGTTAGACTGCCAAGTCTATATTTAGGACATTCCCTCCTTCCCCGTAGTAGAAGACATCATCCATCCATCCATCCATCCATTTAATAAGTATTTATAGAACACCTTTTTTAAAATTGAAGTATAGTTGATTTACAATGTTGTGTTAATTCCTGGTGTACAACATAGTGATTCAGTTATATATATATGTGTGTGTATATTCCTTTTCATATTCTTTTTCATTATAGGCTATTATAAGGTATTGAATATAGTTCCCTATGCTATGCAGTAGGAGCTTTTTGTTTATCTGTTTTATATATAGTAGTTAGTATCTGCAAATTCTGAACTTCCAGTTTATCCCTCCACCCTCCCCTCTGCCCTTTGGTAACCATAAATTTGTTTTGTATGTCAGTGAGTCTGTTTCTGATTTGTAAATAAGTTAATTTGTGTCATTTTTTAGATTCCACATGTGAGTGTTATCATATGGTATTTTTCTTTCTCTTTCTGGTTTATTTCACTTAGTATGACAATCTCCAGATCCATCCATGTTGCTGAACGGCATTAGTTTAATTCTTTTAAATGGCTGAGTAGTATTCCATTATATAAATATACCACACCTTCTTTATCTAGTCATCTGTCAGTGGGCACTTGGGTTGCTTCCATGTCTTGGCTATTGTAAATAGTGCTGCTGTGAACATTGGGGTGCATTTATATTTTTGAATTAGTTTCCTATGGATATATGCCCAGGTGTGGGATTGTTGGATCATATGGTAACTCTATTTTTAGCTTTTTTAAGGAATCTCCATACTGTTCTCCATAGTGACTGCACCAAACACCCTTTCCAGGATTGATCATTTGTGGACTTTTTAATCATGGCCATTTTGATTGGTGTAAGGTGATACTTCATTGTACTTTTGATTTGTATTTCTCTGATAATTAGCAACATTGAGCATTTTTTCAAGCGCCTATTAGCAGAACACCTTTGAAATATCAGACACCATGCAGCAAAGCCATAATCTCTCTGAGAACATGTTATGTGAACCAGTAATGTTCTGTCTTGGAGCCAACTTCTTGGAAGTCCTCCAGAGCACAGGAAGTAGCTGCTGTGATGCGGAACAGCTCTGATCCCAGCATCTCTGGACCTTCCCAACTGAGCCTCCATACCTCAGACGCCACGGGTTGCCCTGGCTCTACTCCTGTGACATGTAGTCCAGGGAAGCTGAGACTTAGACAGGACTGTCCCAACGTATCGGTTAGGGAGGCTACTAGTTGTAACAAACAGATCTCAACATGTATAGTCACATGAGAGGTTTATTTCTTGTTCAGGCAATACTGGGTAGGGGCAGAGGTTGGTGGGCAACTCAGTTCAGCACAGCTGCTCAGGGGCTTGGATTGGCAGAGGCTCTGCCTTCTTCACCAGGTCACTGGTCACTTCCAAGTTTTCTCAGTGGTCCTTATTCCAGCCAGCCGGGAGAGGATGAGCATGAGGAGACACGCATGGGATATTTTTAAGACCAGGCCTGGAAATGGCCCACATCACTCCCTCTCAGGTCCCTTGGCTAGCCACCTGGCCTCTCCTAGTTGCAGGGGAGGTCAGGCAATGTGTGCCCAGGAAGATGCTAAGAACATGCATTTGGCTAACTTCTCTGAGCCTCAGCTTCCTTGTTTGTGAAACACTCCCCTGGTTACTTCCCAAATTCAACTGGTAAAATTTGGCTGGGACCCACCATCAGCAGCTCTGACAACATTTTCTGGTGCCCCTGTCCCAGTGTCAGTCCTCCCCACATCCCCCAAAAGCCACTCTGTGGATAAAGGAGAACTGATCCCTCTTCTGCTTTCCCATCCTGGCTGCTTCTTGGTTCTCGCCCTTCTCAACACGCTGCCAAGAGTGAAGACGCTTCATCTCCCAGGACCGGCTCCCGCAGTGTGTTTACTGGCTGGTCGCTTTGGAATTTTGAATGCATTTCTCCACAGAAGCAGCTGTAGGTGGGGTGGTTCGATTCCCAGTGAAGCCCAGCCCCCCTCTTCTGGCCCCAGGCAACACTAAGGGGTGGGCTGGGGGGAGGCTCTGGCACCTGGGCAGTTCCCATGGCAGCAACTGAGAAGGCTGGCAGCAGGGAGTGGGGGAGGAGTTCAGGGGCCCCAGAGGCTTTGTGAGTGGCTGGTTCCCATGGCAACTGTGGGGTGGCCTCCACAACAGCCAGGGACCAATAGCACCAGCTAGAAGCTGATGGTAAGTTCCGAGCTCGAGCTCGACCTTGTAAGTAAGCCTGGAGCTGCCTGGGGCTGCCACCTGGAGCAGAGCACCTTTGGAGCTGGGCTGGTTCCATGACCAGCGTGCACTAAATAGCTCCGTTTCCATCTCATTGAAACAAACATTTATTGAGCATCTGTATGCCCAGCACTGCAGTGGATGCTGGGAACCCGGGAAGAAGAGTCACCGGCCCTCTCCTGGCAGGTCTCCCAGCCTAGAGTGGAGGCAAACACACATGCATAGAGAGGGACGGTGCCCATGTGACCCAGGCAGGAAGGAGGGGATCGGGGAGGCTCTGGGAGGAGGAGAGGCGTGAGGATGAGTATGGTTTCAGTAGGAAGGAAAAGCTTTGGTCTAAATGGCACCTGCAGAAGCCCAGAGAGAGGCTGCAGAAGCTGTGATGGGGGTCACGTGCAGGGTGAGTGTGTGGGTGGGCAGACGGCCCAGGGACTGCTGGTGACCTTGGAGCAGGAGCATCTACAGACTTTGGATCAAGTTCTGGTGGGACGTAGGCCCTGAAACCTGCTCAGAGATGAGCATTTGAGGACAGTAAGTCCAATGGATCCATGAATATTTTCAAAATTTTTAACTAGTTTTAGACTTCTTGGATTTATAAAAACAAAAACAAAAACCTTGAGGATGTTTCTCTAATGTTTGGTAAATCTTGCCCACTGACAAGTCCTGTCTACACCCTCCAAATGATCATGATTATAGCCTGGAGACCAGCTGAAACTTTTCTTAAAAGTTGGAGAACGTTACCTTGCGGTCCTTGTCCTGCAGGGGGCGTCTTTGTGGGCAGCGACTTTCTCTTTGCTCCACGCAGCCCGGCATCTACACTTGAGGCCCGCCTTAATTTAATGTCCAGGTATCCACATTCACACAAGGGGCGACCAAATGTCCTGGTTTCAGCTCTGAGAGTCCCTCCTCCCAGGAAGCCCTCCAGTCCCCGGGGCAAACCTCCAGGACAGGGAGGAAAGGCTCAGTCCAGACCTCAGGCTTTTAAGACGCTGCCAGGCAGTGGGGTCCTAGAGAGAAGGCTGGCTTCAGAGCCAGGCCTGCCCAACTGACGCTCGATTTCTTGGCTTACGTGTGAGATCTTAGAGAAGTTTCTTCACCTTTTTGATCCTTGGTTTTCTCATCTGTTATCAGGAAAAATAATGCCCATCTTATGGGTTTGGAAACAATGTATGTTAGACGCTGACAGGTAGGAAGTACTCAGTAAATGACAGCTGATACCTCCCCGGGAAGGCAGAGCAGCAGGCATCATGTCCTGTGGTATGAGCCGTGCTGAGCTTCTCTGTTGAATGTTGACACAGAGGAGACACGTGGAACACAATTGCTTCCGACTCCTGGGTGAGGCTCGCAGGTGGGGCCCTCCTGCCCTGCACATGTCCGCTGTGGACTGTAAGTGGAAATTAGGGAGAAGTGAGTGCAGTGCAGAGAGTAGCAGGGACATTGGAGCACTGACTGTTACACACACGAAGCACACCTGGTCTCTGGACTCGAACTCCGTTCATGTCGGGAAAGAAACCGCAGTTGGGGGATTCTGAAGCCTGGAAGTGCCTGGAGCAGAGAGCTGAGTTGCCTAGCAGGGGGTACAGGCATTCAGAATTCCTAGGAAGTTCTGGAACAATCTAGTATATTCTGGCATGTACTCCCTGTGGGTGAAGCCAGGGGGCAGAGAGAAGTTCCTGTTCTATTTGTGAGAAGATGCTGCTTTTGAGGGAGAGGTGGAGTTTGCTGACTTATCTAGTTGAGGAAGCCTCCCGGGGGCCACAGAGGCCTTGCAGCCGCATCTGGAGAGATCTGCTGCCCTCCACAGATCTCAGGACTCTGGACAGAGAAGCAAACTTCCTCCAGGAGTGTGGCCAGGTCTAAATTGTACTGTGATTTCTTTGCCAGAAAGTCTGAAGACCATTAACTGTGGAAAATCAGTGCTTTCCTCCCATGTCCCCCCAGAGTTGGATGTCTCCTCTTGAAGGTCATCTTTTGTGCTGAAGCTGTGGAGAAGGCACGTTTCTTTCTTGTTCAGAAATCAGAGCTCCTTTAAGAACATCATCTGCAATGACATGAAGTGAGGTTAGTGATGAGCAGGTGTCTGGCCTCTTGAGAATGCTCTGTGTCTCAGGGCCAGTGGCTCCAATCACGGTGATGGGGGAGACGAGGCTGGAAGGAACCTGCCCTGCAACTCAAAACAACAGAGAATTAATCACTGGCCGCATTTCCCTCCCATTCACAGGGCCAGGTCTGGGTCCACTGTCCTGTGGGGACCGGAACAGTGTTCTGCCTTGACGTCTCCACTGAGCCCTCTTCCCACCCCTTGCCTGTGCGCCTCTGATGACTGAATGTCATCCCCAGGGCCACGTGCATCGCCTTCATCTGTTGACCCTCCATCTGGGGGACCACTGCTTTTAGAGACAATGACCACGGCATCTCAGATCGGAGCTCCTTCCCGTGGTAACGTCAACAGCAGCATCTTACCAGAGCCGCCCTGGCAGCAGGTGGAGGGCGGACCTGCGTGCTTTGCTTTGGGTTCTTAATAAGTACAGTAAATTCAGTCTCGTCAAACGTGAGCTTGTATTATAATGGGGTAGGTGGAATGGCCAGGTGAGCTTGGTGCAGAGGGCAGGAATCCCTCACCCCTCCCTTTAGAGCCATCTACTGTTACTGCGGGTGTGTTATCTTGGGGCTTCATTCTGTGTGGAATAAAGACATCATTTCCACCAAGTGCAAAGGGAGCAAACTCTACCTGCATTTTGCAGATCCAGTGAGTGTGGTTATGAGAGATTCCGATGCAGACAGGCCATGGTTTGCCCTGGGGAGGTGGTCCAGGGGAGGACTCCATTTGTTCAGATGCTCTGACCTCAGTACCACACCCCCTCCTGTCACCCGAGCCAGGCGTCCGAGTGTGGGAACAGCTGACTCTGGCTCACACCTGTGGAGCCTGGGGGTCAGGCAGTTGGGGTGCCGAGCCCGCAAGCTGAGCAGGGAGCCCCCCAGAACAGCGACTGTGTGCCCCAGCCCCCAAGCGCCTGCTGGTGAGCCAGGCAGGGCTCCTGGATCTCATTAGGCCACAGCTGCCCTGCAGCTTGGACACTGTGAGCAGAGACAGGGCCTGGTTTCCATTACTTGAGTGCTGATTCGGCCTGTAATCATCATCAGAGGGCACATTCCAGGTTCGTGGTTTAAGAGGAAAGCATACTTTTGTCTACAATCAAGAAGCCATTCCTCTCTGAGTGTTTAATGCTTCTCTGAGGCTCAGCACCACTCCTTCTTCTGTCTGGATCTGACCATACAGCTTTGATTTCAGAGACAGGCCGACAGGATGCTTGGAAGGGCATGGGGGCCCCCAGTCTGGATCTGCCTGAGAGCTTAAACGTGCAGATGTCGCCGACGAATGTGCACTGTGTTCCTGTGCTGAGGGTTCCCCGGGGAGTGCTGGGCTCTGCATCTTTATTGGAAACACCCAATAAACCCCTGGCTTCAAGGCCCTGTTGTTTTAGTGCAGGGCTTAGATGCAGCCTCCTTCAGGCTGTCAAAGTACCTTTGACCACACCGCTGCTTGCAGTCCACAGCCAATGTGACTCCCTAGACCCCCGGCCTGCTCCGGCAGAGCCTCCGGGAACAGACGATGCTCTGGCTTTCTCTTTGCGTGCAGAGCGAGTTCTCAACGCAGTGACCCACTCTTCTCTGTGCTCCAGGCAACACTGGGGCCACCTGTCATCAGGGATGGGGCAGTGGACAAGCTGTATTCAGCCAGACACCTACTCACCCATGGGAGATTTTGAAAGCCAGCTGGCTGAGGCTCAAAGTGGGCCCTGGGGCAAAGGGACAGTTTGTCTGCATGCGGTGAAGCCACGTTCCACACTTCTCTAGGTTATAACCAGCCCATGTGGTAACAGCTAGCTATTTGATAATCACAGGCGGACAGAATTTTTATCGGCCAGAGACATAGAAAATTAAAGCCTGTGTGTTAAATAGCTTCACAGAAGAGACAACGCGCGTTTTTGCTCCCGGACGGCCTGTCGTTGCTGCGGCCGGAGGACGCGGGTCCCGGCCGAGGGCTCACGGACTCACTGTCGAGGGGGAGGCCTTCCAGGCTGAGCTCACCGGACCGCAGCCCACGGACACGTGCGCGGTGGCCACTCAGGCCCGGCGGCTGGCGGTACCCAAGTCGGGCAGGCTCCTGGCGCTCAGGAATCTGGGGTCAATTAGGGATCAGTGGGGCCAGAGGATTTACAACAATTGCAAACAGCAGGGCAGGCTCTGGAGGTAACGGTGGAGGAAGGCGGCACACATGTGGATACAACCTTGCTGTCCCCAGAGGGAGCCACGCTCTACCCCCGCCCCTCAAAGCCTTCTTCTCAACAAGTGGGATTGTCCATGGCCAAGGTTTAACTGCTGGTCAGAGGAGTCACCAACGACTGGTCCATCACTTACCCTTTGCTGTGGATGCCGAATTCATAGTCACTTAGGGGCAATGTCTGCAAATTTCTGAAGGACCATGGACGCTAACTTCACCTGATTTCACCCGTGTCTTATATTTTCAAGCCACAGGTTTCCGTGATTTGACTGACCAGGATGTTAGGTCTTTATTTGTCTGTCATTGTTTCTCATTTTGTCAGAAGGGGCAGGGGTCAGAGGGTCCAGGTCTGCTGCCGGCTGTGGGCTCTGGGGCAGCCGCCCCTCCTCTCCTCCATGCAGAGCTCCCCCTGCCCTTGGCCACCTCCCCTTGTCTGCTCAGTGGCCTCTGCTGTCTGTGGATTTTAGCTCAAAGCTCTCCTCATCAGAAGGACCTCCCCAGTCACCCCCTCAACCCACCAGAGATCCTTCCTCTGGGCCCCTTCTGATCCTGGGCACAATGCTCACTGGTCTTGTCCCCCGTGCTGGCCTTCCTTGCCGAGTCATCTGCCTCCCCTACCTGCCAGGAGCTCCCAGGGGTCCTCTCAGGTCCCCAGCATTCCTGGAGGACCTGGTGTCTAGCAAGGACTTAATACAGGTTCATTTTATGAATATGAAGTGGACCTGCTTACCTCACAAGAGAACAAACATCTCCCAAATAAGTAACAATAACACAGTAATTCTGTGATAATAATAACAAAATGGCCACGTGGCCGGCCTGTTCTAAGCCTCTGTCGTGTGTGTCTCAGCTAAAGGCACAGCCCGTGCACTAAGGACTAGTGTTATCTGCATTGTAAGATGCGTGCATTAAATTCCCTGTCATAAATGACCACAACCCAGTGGCTTGAAACAACACAAATTCATTACCGCGTGGCTCTGGGTGTCAGAAGTCTACAGGCAAGGTGTCGGTGGGGCTGCGTTCCTTCTGGAAGCTCTGGGGAGAATCCCTCCCTGGCCTTTTCCGGCTTTTGGAGGCCCCTGCTTCCCTCCACTCAGGGCTACGTCACCCCAACCATCTGCTATCTCACCTCATCTCTCAGGACTGACTCTGACCCCCTGCCTTCTCCCTCCTATAAGGACCCGCCTGGTGATGACATTGGGTTCACCTGGATGGACCGGGATGGTCTCCATCTCAAGGTCCTTCATCACATTCTCAAAGTCTCTTTTACCATGTGAGGCCACAGACACAGGGTCCCGGGATTCAGACGTGGGCATCTCAGGAGCCACTATTCTGCTCACCACAAGGAGGAAACGGAGAAATACAGGAGGAATTCTGTGAAAATGTGCTGGGAAGCATAAAGCAGTTTGTAAGCAGTAAGTCTTAATAATGTTCCTCAGAGCTTCAAGCACTTTGGCGGTGCTCAATGTACACTTTGGAGTCGAAGTGATTCTTCAAAAGTGAAATGAATTGGCCCAGCATCTATTAAAATATCTGCTTAAAGATTTTAAAATTTAGTTTTCCAGGTTTTAAAAAATTATCTTCGAACTCTAGGGGTTTCCTTATTCTTGTTCACCTAGGATCTTGTGAACGCTGGGTCACTGCTTGGTCCCTGGCTGTTCTGGAGGAGAGCGCTCGGAGGCGGGGAGGCCTTGCTTGCTATCTGAGGAAGCGAGTCTCACTATCTTTGCGTGAGAAGGTACTGCGTTAAGTTTGCGGTGAGAGCAATGATCAGACCCTTCCTGTCACAGACTATGGATCGAAAATGTGATGTTTCTCTCCCCTGGTCACCATGCATTCTACCCCTCTGCCATTCGGCACTTACAGGGTGTTTTCCACGTGCCAAGCTCTGGACGACGTATGGGGGTGGCATAGCTGAATACAAGAAGGCCTGTCTTCCGAAGGCCTTGCAGTTAGGTCAGAGAGGAGGACAAACGACCAAACGTGTGATTACGACACTGCACAAAGGAGCATAAACCAGGGGGGAACAAGCAAGCTGTACCTGTCGCCTGGGGTGTCTAGGGAGCCCCAGCACCTAGCTGTGTAAGAAGGAAACGTGGATGCCGGTGTGGCTGCAAGCAACCCAGGGAACAGAGGCTGGAAGAGTCTGCTGTGGCTGAGCCCCGAGGTCAGAGTGCAGAGTGGAGGGAGGATGCCCAGAGGGGTGCAGGGGGAGGTGAGGGCGAAGTGGGTTCTTCGCTTGTAATGTGGCTTCCTGGGTTTTTTCACCTTCATCCTGCGTTCTTCTGTTTTCTTGTCTCTGCTGTCTTTCCATCGCCTTGAGTCGTAGTAAATATATACATTGCGGTGAGACAGACGGTACTTGCCCAGGGGGCATCCATGAAGCATCAGGAAGTGGTTTAGCATGGGCCTGAGACAGACCTGGAGGCATTCCCCTCAACACGAGCCTTCTCTCTGGTCTCTGAAAGCAGGTTCCTGACGAGGCTTCAGGGTTAAAAAGAGCAGCACTGATTCCCTTTCTCCACAGGGACAGTGCCCGACTCTGGGCCACCCCCTACCCCCCAGTTCTCTGAGCAGATCACTTACCATCTCTGAGCCTTCGTTTCTTGGTGACAGTAAAAGAGTCCCTTCTTTGGCTCTTGTAAGGGTTAAAAGATTCAGTACAGACGGTCCCCAACTTAAGATGGTTCGACTTAGGCCTTGTCCTCTCTATGACTGCGCAGCAGCAGCATCACGCGTTCGGGAGAAACCGCACTTCACGTTGTGAGCGTGCAGCCTTCCCCAGGCTAGCGATACGAGGCGCATCCTCTCTGGTGATGCTGGGCTCTCGGTCAGTCACGTGATCACGGGGCTCAACCCCAGATATGCTCACATTCTGGACCCAGGCGACCATTCCGTTTTTCACTTCCGGTACAATATCTGATAAATTACGTGAGCTGTTCAACACTCTATCATGAAATAGGTTTTGTGTTAGATGATTTTGCCCAACTGTCGGCTAATGTAAGTGTTCTGAGCACGTTGAAGGCGGACCGGGCTAAGCTGTGATGTTCAGTGGGTTAGGGGTATTAAATGCACTTTCGACTTCAGATATTTTCATTTTACAATGGCTTTACCCCACCATCCGGCGAGGAAGATCTGTATATGTAAAGTTCCCAGCTTAATGTCTGGAACTTAAAGAGCTCATAAGAAATGTGCCAATTCCCGTCACTGGGAAATTCTGCCCCAGGGAAGTTTTAATTACAGTTCCTTTCTCTCTCTCTCCCAATTCAAGGATTCGCTTCTAAGCCAGTTAACAGGCCACAGAGTTCTGCCACCCATCAGCCACTGGTGGCCAACAGACTCCGGGTACTGGCTTCAACATAGTCTCTTGAAGCCGAGACACTTAGGTGGAGGCCAGTGTGTCGCACCCCGGCTCCCAGTGCATCCAGACTGGTGACTGTTACACAGACATGTACGTAAATATTTAACTCTGTGCAGAGTCACCCCAGCACGGCGGGGCTCAGGAGAGAATCCAAGAAGCAAGACGGCTTTGGCATCGTCTGCTCCTAGCCTGGTGGAGCATATGCCTTGTTGGGAGGGATCTTCCACAGACTGGACAACTGCTGCTTTAAAATACTAACAATAATTATCTCCCCCAAACTCAGGAATAAATATCAGGTGGGACAGATCGGGTGTCAAACTTAGCCAGTTAGAACGGCTCCCTGGTACCATTTCCCGGAGTGTCCCGGTACCTAAATTCCTGGTGTGGGCTCCTGGCAGGAAGAGGGAGGGACAAATGTTTCAGCACCAGCAGAGCACCTGGCTCGAGCTTCATCTCATTGATGCTGCTGCAGGAACATTATCTTTATTGTTGTTATTATTTCTCTTTTACAGATAAGAAAATCTCTGGCTCAGAGAAGGTGAGTGATATACCCAAGGCCACACAGCTCTGAGAAGCAGGGCCAGGGTTTGGCTCCTGGCTTCTTGTCTCTACAGGCATGGCACAGAGGAAAGACTCACATAAGAAGAATATTCCAGTATCCTTTCAAAAGTCTCATTGAGGAGATAGGTCTCAAAGGGCGCCCTGGTGGCCAAGAGGCCCTGGCTTCATTTAACAAAAGTAGAGAATTTCTTCTGCTAAAGGCAGCCCCGATCTCTGGGCCTCTCTGTAAGTTTCCTCCATCAGAGACTGCTCAGGGCAGTGTCTCTAGGGATGCGAACAGGATAGGACCAGATCCAAAGCCAAATAGGCAGCAGGGCGAGCAAGGCTATCGCCAGGGTAACTGAAATCCATGCTATCGAGGGATTTCTGGAGGGATTCAAATTATCTCTCTTAGATTCTACCCCGGGGCATCAAGGTGGAAACACCAGTGCACACAGGGAGACTGCAGAGTCTGGAGGGGAGGCAGGCACAGCCTGCGGACCACTGCCCCGGAAGCGGTGCCTCGAAGTCCCCAGCAGCCTCCAGGCAGCGTCCCCTCCCAGGGAGCTGAGTACTTCCACACGTGGGAGGAAAGTCTGCTCAGACTCTCACGGAAGCCCAGGAGGCAGCCTGTTTTAGGGGTCCAGAGGCTGGTGCAGAAACCCTTTAGGTCTCTTCCCTGTATCAAAGATCTGTCACTCCCCAACCCCTGGGAAGATTCTGATTTTGTAGGTGGTGGGATTGGTGGTGGGGGCGGGGAGAGTCTGCATATTTCCCCCGGGATTTTGATGTGGGAAGTCTGTGGGCCGTATTTTGAAAATTGCTGCTTTTCTTGCCAACACAGCTTTCATTGCATCCCCTCTGGCCACAGTGACACTCCCAGCTGCCTGGAGCCTCAGAGCATTCTCTAGAAAATGAATCCACACTGGAGTCAAGAGGAATATTCACCGGGCTCGTTGCTGAGCTGTTAGGGCCCAGGGGGAGGGCTGTTCCTGCGACTCTGCACAGGGAGCAGGGCCTCAACCAGGAATCGTGTCCCTCTCTTGCCCCAGAATCTGGAGTGGGTGGCCTGGGCTCCTCCAGAGATGGATAGGTGCATGCTCAGAGCAGGACAGCTCCCTGCAGCCTGCTGGCCCTGAAAGGGTTAAGGGTCTCCCTGGAAGCCCGGATTCCAAGGAGAAATTTGAGTGCCAGGAAAACAGGGCCCTCTCTGTCTGGAACTCTGGGCACCCCAGCTCTTGTGCCTGTCCCTGGGGGCTGAGACCCTGCGCCTCCCCTCCTGCCTTCCCCCAGGGGTGTGGGGTGGGGAAGAGGTTAGCCCCACACCCTCAGGACAAAGAACACAGGCACGGAGGAGGGATGGGTCAGCATCTACACAACACTTCTGAATGTTCTGGAAAGGAAAACAAAACAAACAAGCGCATGAGGTAGTGACTGAGATATTAAAAATATTTCCCTTTAAAGCCGGAGACGTCTGTCCCCTCCCTCCCGCGTCACTTTAGGCCCTGATGGCTTTCTTGATCTTTCAGGGTCATAACCGCTATCTCAGTGACTAGTAGGAAACTCCATTAGGCCCTTTCTTTAGGAAAGGAATTAATGACTGAAAATTTAGTGCTTTGTAAACACAGTAGGGAAAGCGTTTCCCTCAGGCCCCCTGATTCCTTGGCAAGGAGGGAGTCTGGATGGGAAAGTAAGTGTTTCCAGCCTGCTGAGAAGCCCTGCACCCAGCACCGTCTGCTTCTGGTAAAGCTGGCCCCACAGTGCTGGGAGCTCAAAAACCCTGAGAAAGGAGTTGCAGGGAAAGCAAAAGAGGCAGGACCCAGGGAGAACGAGACATGTCTGTTGAGTTGAAAAAATACCAATGGTGAAGTTTTCTAACATAAATGCATATTTTTAGTAAAAATGTGTGTCCTTGGCAAGTCCAGTTTTTGAACTGAATTAGAGAAATCTGTTGTTTACGTGGCCCAGACTCGCAGACTAATTACCCTCTTTTGAGAGCTCTTTTAAACTTTCAGACCCGGCCCCTGACATAAAACCCTTGGAAATAAAAACACCTCTCGGGACAGACACTGAGAAGGAGGCATGGGAGTTGGGATCTCAGTCACGCATTGCTGGCAGCCACTCGGCAAGTTCCTGACTCCTGAGGGAGGGGAGGTGGGGGACTGGGGGGAGGGCCTGGTTTGATATAAGGACCGCATTCCAAGCGCTTTTCCAGAGAAGTTTCCTGGCCCACCAAGTCTTTCTCCTAGAAGGCAGCCTTTCCCAGAGACCAGCCTTTTCCTGCCCAGTTACTCCCTCCTTCAGAAAACCACGGTGACATCATTTTAGCAAATCCTCGTGTCTTTGAAAGCTGGCCAGTCCTGCTTGGAGACCCCAGGGGGTGGAACTGCCAAGGCCTGAACCAGGGATTCAGCCATTCTTCCCCAGGGTCTTGGTTTGGTTGTGTGAACTCACTGATTCATTTAACAAATAGTATTGAGCACATACTGGGTTCAGATTTAGGGGTGAATCTTTGAGATTCAGAAATTGGTTCTTCAAAAAGTGTCTGAATATTTGTCATAGCAACAGCAGCCGAAAACTTCTATTTCTTGGGGGTTATCTGAGTTTTTGAGTCAACCCTGCCATGACTTTTTGTTTCTTAAAATGTTTTGAAGGCGCCACCTAGACTAGTGAAACGGGATTGCCAGGGGCATCTTCCGGACTCAGGACGACCCTTCCTACTATTTCAACGTCATTATGAATTTAATGGACTTTTGCAAAAAAGCCTAGAAACCGTTTATAATAACATTGTGAATTAATTAAAAAAATTTTTTAAATGAATCTACCGCCTAAATCCTCTGAGAAATTAGAATATACTTTCTGAAGTTAGAAAATCAGAAAAATTAGGCTTTGTGTATTACATATAAAAGAGAAAAGTTTAGAAGACACCATTTGAAGGTGTTCAAATTAAAGGTTAAGCAAAATGAAAGGTTAAGCAAAATTAAAGGTGCTGATAAGTAGGTAGTATTGGCAAATGTGACCATTCGGGCAAAGGATTACAGGTAACAAATACTCAAGAGCCCTTTGACCTAATGCTATGCCACAGAAAGAATGCATCTGATGTCTAATTTTATCTTATTTTAATTTTGCTCTGTTCCATAAGGACTTAAGGGAGTTTACGAAAGAGAAACAAAATATAAGTTTGCACTAAAAACAGGAGTAAAGGGAAAAGGAAAGATAAGGGCGATGGCATAAAAATGGAGCCAACAGGGAAGTGAGAGAGAAAATAAAAAGTATACTGTGCAGGTTTATAGACTTCCTTCCAATGGGCCACAAATTTGGCACTAGGAGTTAATGAAGAAAGGGAAACGGATGAGTGTTTAACATAAAAGCAATCAATTACTTCAGAGATCACTATTTTTGGAACCAAGGAAAGACAGGCATTTCTCCTAAGGGCCTTTCCCTGCCCATCTGTGTTATGTACTAAGCCACAGCCGTAATAACATCCTGCATCTGACCTCACCTCAAATAGTTTAGAATTTAGAACGGTGGCACTTGCTTAAGACTTCAATTCACTTCTTCTTGGTGCATACTTTGCTGCCAAATACCTCATAACTGGGCACATAGTCAGTTGGATCTGCGTACTTTGGTCTAGACAATGGCACCTTCCAGAATCTGCCGTACAGATCAAGTAGACAGTGACCGTATTTCTCAACCCCCACAATTGTAAAGAACCTCCTGACAACATGAGTGTCCATGTGAGACTAAGAAGAAAAATTAATGTGAAGGAAGGATCACCTGATACATGCGGAGCAGAGCGTTGGACAAGCCTCCAACCTTCAGCCTGTCTGGGGAGGGGGAGAGACTACACGGGATCGAGGCACATTTGAGACCCACCCCAGGTCCGGTTTACCCGCCAGGGATACCAGAATGGGTGATTTGACATTTTTAAATGGTAACAACTCTGTATTCCATCCCTTAGATGCTTTCCCCCTCTGGTCACATTAAATGTGTTTAACTGATGCTTCTTCATGTAAGAGGATAAATAAGCCGTTCCCTTTGATAAAAGCCCGGAGCTTTCCCTAGGAGGAAGGCACATTGGGATCAGCCTTCTCATTAAAGGGCATTTAAACGACTGGTTTCCTCGCCCAGTGCCCGCGCTCCCGCGCTCCCGCGCTCCCGGAGTAGGGAAGGGCGGACGCGCCACCTAGTGGCCACTCTCAAAACGTCCCCCGCGGGCGCGCTCCTGATGCTCCAGGCGCTCTGGGATGGGAGGCACCGGCATTCCAGAGGTTAACCAAGAGCTTGCAGGGTCTCGCGCTCTCCTTCCAGTCTGGCTGAGCCTTTCCGTGAGGGTGGTCGCAAAGGGTCCTGGGCTGACGGTAGGCAAGAAACCCGATCAATAAACAGGCCGCGTAACCTCCCTGCAAGGGTAGCGCGTCTTTGCCGCAGGGACCTTCCTGCCACAGATCCCTGGTCCCTCTGCAACCCTGCTCGATGTCTCTCTAGTGCCTTCGCCGTGGACCGGCCCTGCCAGCCCTGACTCCCCCCAGACTGCTTCTGCAGGGTTCCTTCTACGACTCAGAGGAGCTCCGCCTCGGGGTATTCCGGGCCTTGGAGGGGGGGGGGCTCAGGATGACCCTTCTTACGATGTCGACATTATTATGAATTTAATATGTTTTTGCAAAAAAAGCCTTGGAACCATTTATAATAGGATTTCCATGAGCAAACATATTCCATATTCTAAACAACCAACGTGTTCTATTCATAAGATAAAGACTTCCCTTGTCTTTAAGGTCTCCTGCCCAGCATCCTCCTGGTTCTCTTCCCCAGGTCAAGATCAGGGCCAGGACTCTGGGACACGGTATTTACTAAGTCAGGGGTGAGGGGCCCCAGCTTGGCTTAGGCTGGGCCTCTTGGCTTCAGGTCTGCCTGGGCAAGTCTGCTGGGCTGTGGAGTGGACCAGCCGGGAGTTGAGTGTGGTGGCTGCCCAGGGCACTTAGCAGGCACAGAGATGCACCGCCCAGATTCCCTTCCAGAAAGGGCACGGGGCCCATTACAAGGAGTGTGCTTGCTGACAGCCTCCAGCTGTTGGCCTTTCCAGGACATGCCTCAGCTTTCAGACCCGATCGTACATACTCTCCTTAGGGCTGCCCAGGCCCACCTCAGATCAAGGCTGTGGTCTAAAAGCCCAGCATTTCTGCCCAACATGGGACTCCGCTCCTAGGTGGTCGTTCTCCAGAATCCCTGTTGAGATCCCCCTCCTGCTGATGGCTCCCCTCCCACAGGAGCTTCTCAGCTACAGGCCCTCTGTCTGCCTAACTCCCGCTCAGGCTCTTGCCTGGAGAGTCAGCCTAACAGATTGACTGACCCTATGGAAGCCAGCATCCTTGGTATTTTACGGTTCATGACCCTCTTTTGAGAGCATGACAATCACTGTGGGGGTCTTCCCAGAAATGCACATGCACTCAGGGTCACCCAGTGCAGACCTCCTGGGTTCATCCCCTGGGCCTTTGAGTCAGGCTGAGAACCCCTGTCTTGAGGGAGGGCATGGGACAGGAGGGGCGGTGGTCGGGGAGGTGGGGATAGAGGAATGGTAACAGAGCTTCAGGCATTTGGAGAGAAGGCTTAATTCTAATTTCTGCCTCTGATGCGACCCTCAGCCCAGCCTCCTATGAGCTCATGGATTCTGTGAGAGAAAATCGGAAGCCAGTTCCCTTAAGTTCTCTCCAAGGCCCTGCAGGCAGGCCACCCAGCTTGGCCCTGTGTGGATCTGACACAGTGAGAGCTCAGAGAACAGAGCTGGCTTGGCCTAAGTGTCAGGGCCCAGCCGCCCATCTGGCCAGGGTGGGGTGGCTACCACATTATCTGGGGAGACCACCATGTCCACTGGGCCCTGGAGACAAGGTTTTAGGCCCCTTGGAGGCAGCATCCTTGAAAGTGGGCATCACCAAACAATGTGCAACTGGAGAGAAAGAGATGGCAGCCTGGATGTGGGATCGTACAGGACCTCCTCCAGGAAGTCCCCCTTCCTGAAATAACTGGCATTGGTTTGCAGGGGGTTAGGTGTCCTCCATGAACAGGGGGAGAAAGGAGCCAGCAAGATAGGATTATGCAAGATGGGAAGAAGTATTGTAGGAGTTACAAGAGCAGACACAGAGCACTTACCGTATACCAGGCACCATTTAAGCACTCACCTATAGCAACTGATTTAATTTGTATATACCCCATGTGATGGGTCCTATCATTATTCCCATTCCACACAGAGAGGTTTAGCAACCTGCTAAAGTCACACAGCTAAAAGCAACAGAGCTGGGATTTGATCCCAGGCAGTGGGGAGGGGGGTGGTCTGTGTTCTTGATCTCTGGCTGTCTTGGCTCTGTGTTTGCTAGTGGTCAAGAACTTGGATGTTGTTGTTGAGTGGCTTTGGGTATGTCTCTGGTTCCCCCTCTTACTAGTTGTGGGATGGCAGTAGGTTTCATACCTCTCCATGACTCGGTTTTCTCAACTGAGTGTAAAAATGATATTAATCCTACCTCTCAGAGACCTGTGAGGTTTAAATGAGCTAGTCATGTAAAGGGCTTTTGCTGGCACCCAGAAAATGCTCAAAATGATGTTGTATGTGTGCAGAGTCTTCGGGCATATGCAAGCCACAGAACTCAAAGTGGCTCCTTCAAAGAAACTTGTGGCCCAAAGCTCCCAGGCCAGCCCAGGCCAGCCCAGGCCAGCCCAGCTGCAGAGGGCCTTGAGGGTAGGAGGCCTGGGGCCACCTTGGAGTTAAGGGCCAGGCGTGTGTCTTCCCGATTCCTCGCTGGGCGCAGGGCCCGTGGGCTCTCCTGGTCACTGGGCATCTCTGTCTTCAAAGGGTTTACTGCCTGTGGCAGCCCCTGCACTGTTCCACCAGCGCCTGAGCCAACAGTGCCGTTGTTTTCCTCGGAGACGAGGGGCACGCGGGAGGAGGCTCAGGGCGCCCTGTCACCGGCCCAGCCCCAGCCTCTGGAAGGGGAGGCCGTTCCCACGTGGGGCCGCCTGCTTTCCATCAGCCCAGCCGGGGCCTCACACAAGGGGCGCCGCTGGCTTTGTAAAAGGACACACTTCGAGGGAGTGTAACTCCCTTGATCAATACAAATTTAATCAACGCGAAACTTTCTACTACACGTGCCTGGTGTAAAGCGATACTCACATTCAGGAAAGTCGAACCTCATTCTCCAAAACGGTTCTGCAGGCAGGAAGAAGAGGGCATCCGCTTCTCAGACCGGGGAGGTTCGGGAGAGGCAGGGGCTGCGGGCGGGCTGTGAGGCGTAGAGTAAAGGGGCGCAGGGCTGGGGAGAGAGGATTTTTGGAATGGATTCTCACCGATTTTATAAATTATGTGGGCATTTGTCTTAAAAACAGGTTGTGAAATAATTAAAAGCACAAGGTAATTTCACTTTATAATTTTGAGTTCCATCAACTAATGATCCCCAGATACTCAAAGGCTTTCAATGAAGGCTTTTCTTGAATGAACTGAAATTTTAATCTTTTACTTCTCATCAGAATTCATTAATCTTGTCTCCTTAGAGGCTTTTTGTTTTCCTGGCATGGCAAGGCATTAAGAGCTTAGAGGACAAGGGTAGCCTTCTCATCTAAGTGAACTTTATAAGCCACAAGTTCCTCCCTTTAGCTGGAAGGATGAGCTAATTCCAAGGACTGAAATTAGTTATTTCACCCTTGACTTTCTTTCCGTGTTTGCAGCATTAGAATTCAGGTCACTTAGCGTCTTTCACAGATACAGATATCAGAGTTGGGTTTTTTTCCCCCACACACAAATTTGTATATTTTTCCTAATAAATGATGTTTAATTAAGTCAGTTAATTTAATTATAAGTGCCCCAGGAAAGTTTCTTTCTAAGTTATTAGTTTTCACTTTTCTTCTTTTTTCTGTTGGCTTTACTCAACAAATTGTAAGTGCTTATTATATGCCAAGCACTAGTCTAGCCATGGGATTATAATATTGAACAAAGTTTCTGCTTTTCTGAAGCTTTTATTTTAGAACAAGTGTATTTTTCAATCGAGTGAACTAATTTCAGAGTATTTTGGTGGAGAGTAGCAGGGTAGAGATGCCTGAGAGGGACTCACTGGGGAGGCCTTTCTGAGAGGGAGGAGAGTCTGGGTTGAGATGTAGATGCCAAGGTGGAGCCAGCCACGTAAATGTAGGGCAGTAGGCAGTCTAGGGAGCGGGACGGCAAGTACAAAGGCACTGAGGTAGGGATCGGCTCAGTGAGTCCAACAACAGAAGGGCCTCCTGGCCAGAAAGGAGTGAAAAAATGCCATCAGAGGGGTTAGCAGGGCTCCGAGTGCCCTGGTGATGTGTAGGACTTCACCTTGGGAAGCTGGGAGGTTTTTACGCTAGGAAGTGACCTGATCCAATTTGTTTATAAAGATCCCCTGTTGTCAAGGATTTGCTGCAAAATAGTGTGGGGGAGGGGAGAAGTGAGTTGGGGTCTAGTTGAAACAAGACTGGCCCTGAGCTGCTAAGTATTGCTGCTGGGTGGTGGGGGGTATTACACTCGCTTTGTTTTGTGTGGGCTTGAACGTTGCTGTGATAAATGTTTACAGAAGAATTCTTTAAACTGCAAAAGAAACAAAATGGGGAAAAAAGAATCCTTTAAACTGCAAACAGACAAAACCAAGCCATAGCAAAACACCCTCTCTGGCTGCTCTGGGGAACGGACTTGGGAGGGAAACCCAGCTGGAGGGTTTCCGTGATGTTTCTGGCAAGGCTCTGTGGGGCGTGGCTCAGAGGGCAGAAGACGTGAGGTCAGAGGGGGTGTTTTGGGGCCGAAGCCCATTGGACTTGCTGGTGGACTGGAGGTGGGGGTGAGGGAGGAGAGGGGTCAGCACAAAGGACTATAAGGCAAGTCATTATCTCCAAATGAGCCTCTTGCCGCTAGCTGGGGTTCGGCTGCTGAGCTGCACGAACTAGCTTATTGGTTGGAGGACGGGTATTAATCCCGTCTTTTATTTTCTCTATTTCCTGGTGCTTTGACCTGCAGGCTTTGCTGGTCCTGGAGGGACTGCCCCTCCCAGGGTTAGAAAGAGGTAACAACTGGCCCTTGAGCATGCTTTCCACGTGCAAACCAACCCACCCGGAGCCCACAGCCCACAGCCCAGCGCCTCCTTTACCTACAGGGCTCTTACACTCAGGACGACCGTTCCCCGGCCCTAAGCACCCAGGCCCCGGCACAGACAGCTCAGGACAGCCCCGACACCTCAGAGCCTGTGGAAACTCTTCCCCGAAGCCAGTCCTAAGCCCGCGTGCACTGCCTTGTCCGTTCCTTCCTGCGCATGAACCGTAATGAAAGCCCGTCCCTCCCCAGTGCCCGCCTCTCCCTCTGCCTCTGGACTGACCTGTGCTTCACCCCAGCCCCCTGCCGCCTCCATGGCCCTGCTCCCTCTGCTCTTGGAAACGGGAGTCTCAGACCGCATCTCCTGATCTGCTGGCCTGACCACACCTGGACAGTCACACAACTCACATTTGAAAACCCGAGGCAATTGCCTGGTGCCACTCAAGCAGGCATCAGAAGACCTCCCACCAAAATGGAGGCCCCTCAGCAGTGGCGGCTGATGTCCTTCCTGGTCTGTCTGCACGGATCTGTGTCTGCCACCCACCTCCTGCTTACAGGCAGGTGTCTCAGAGTGGGCTGTGTTGTCCACCCATTATGTCTTACCAGGAGTAAACCCAGCAGGACTGCTCTTTTCCAAGCCCCCAGTTTAAGCCAAGTTGCAAAGGGGGAATTTGATGAAAGGAGAGATGCTCCATTGGTAAATGGTCCTTTCCTCTCTCTCTCCCCTGAGTAGGGGATGCAGGGCAGCCAGTGGGGCCTCCTCTGCCACCTGCTAGAGCCTTCCAGAAGAAGGAAGCAGTGAACGAGGGCTTCGGAAGGTACCTGAAAAGTCTCTCGTGCTCTTAAACAGGTCTGCTCGGTCCACAGGTCCAGGGGAGTGGTAGCTGTGTGGATGGTGCCCAGAGCTTATGGGGCCCTGGCTCTTCCAAGAGGGTGTGAAAAGTGGCAGGAGGTCAAGCAGTTACGAGAGTTTTCTTTCCTACAGGCTGTGTGACCTGCTGCCACGGCAGGGATACTCATGGTCCCCTGGTGAGAGCTGTTGCTGGATGAGGCTGCCCACTGAGGGTTCCAGCTCGCACGTCCCCACCCAGTCCCTGTGTCACAGGGCACGGCTTCCGGCCACATTCAGGGCAGAGCCAGGCTTGTGGGGAACTGGACCTGGTCACTGCTGCCAGAGGTTTCCATCCTCAGTCCCCAAGGAGCCAAGTCAGCCCATTGCTGCCAGGAAGCTTCACACTGCTTTGGGGATTAGAGGAAACACACACACACACACACACACACACACACACGCACACACACCACGAAGCCAGCACCAGCGGGGAGTAACCTACCGAGGAAACTGATCAGGTACCGTCCTGGGGGCACGGAGGGCCGGGTCTGAAGCTGCCCCCTCCCCCCGGCGTGGTGTCCAGTGAGCCCGCCCTGCCCGGGGTGATGGCGTCAAGGCCAAGGCACGACCCGCGCCTGCCTGACGCGCCCTCTGAAGCCAGCCGGCAGCAGCAGTTGCTGGGCAGCAGCAGCGGCTGAGCTCTGCCCCGGGAGCTCTCACACAGCCGTCCAACCAGCCCTTGTCGCACAAGCCACTGCTTCTGACAGGCGGCCGCCGCAGGGCAGGCGCCGGCCACCGGGCAGGTGTGGAGCCTCCATCCTGTGGCCCCTTCTACCATTTTCCTTCCCCCTCACCCCCACCCAGCTGACTCCCCAGAGACCCAGCCCGAGGACCGATTCATCCCGAGGACCGACAAGATGTGGGCTGGTAGAGCCGGCTGCGTGGAGCCGAGGCTGGGATCCCAGACGCTCCCTCCTCGTGGGCCCCTCGCGCAGTTAGCCTGACTTCAGCAGAAACCCACAGCGGAGGACCCGGAGCTGCGCCAGCACCTGCAGCTGAAGAATTCAGAACCACAAGCAATGGGTCTAAATTGGCAGGTTTCGTGCAATCCCGCCAGTCTGCGAGCGTACGGCTGCCACGGGTCACGTAAAACGTACGTAGCTTTAATACACAGTTTCGTTTGCGGGACTAGCCGTCTGGGTGCAGATCATCAAAGGATGGCTCGGGGTGGAGAATTTAATACAAGAATCCAGCCGGGGCGGCCAAGCCATATATGTGCTAATGTTGCCATTTCCACCCTGGACTTCAGGTCAAGATTAATTTAGTGAAACATAATATTCACGATGCAGCAGATACATTCTGAGTTGGAGAGTCTTCTAGGGGCGGGGGAGCGGGTCCAGGAAGAGAGATGAGGCAGGGGTGGTTTTGCCAAATGGCAAAAGTGGGGCGTTCTCTGAGAGAGGGTTCAGTGGAGAGCGGTATTTTTCTTTGCCTCAACTACTCAACTCTGCTGTTTTGACACCCAAAGCAGCCCCAGATGGTACGTAAATGATGTTTCTGCTTCTAACAGAGATTTATTTGTGGATACTACATTGGTGTTTCACGTGATTTCACATTTTATGAAATCTTTTAATTTTTTTCCCTGCCATTTAAAAATGTACAGATAATTCTTAGTTCATAAGCAGCGCAAACCTAGTTGGCGGGCCAGAGCTAACCCACAGACCATGGTTTACCTGACCCTTGAGGTGGTGTAAGGATTCCCTCTACCCATCAGCCAGTTTCAACCAAAATCAACTCATGGACGGTCTTGTTTCATCTCTTCCCCCTATTCCTTCTCCCTTCCCCTGGATTCTTGGACGCAAATGTTGATCAACAAATTAGTTCATTCATATTCGTATTTCAGTGTTGATCTCCAAAAGAGGACTCCTATTTTAAGCATAAGACTACAATATCACTCTCACATCAAAAAATATTAACAATAATTCTTTAATGTCATAAAATATCCAATTGATATTCAGTTTTTTCAGCTGTCTCATCAATGTTTATTGTTACATGTTCTGAGTTGTTTCCCCTACAGTTTGTTTGTTTCAGTCAGGATCTGAACAAGTTCCCTGTATCACAACAGCTTGATGGATCTCTCGAGTTTCTTTTAATCTGTGAGTTCTCTTCCTCTCTCTGTTTTGTTTCTCTTTACACATTGTTTGTTAGAGAAATTGTGTTTTGTTCTCTGTGTTTTGTTTCTTAGAGTCTGCATTTTGCTGGTTGCATCCCGGAGCTGTGGTTGGACGTGTTGCTTTGTTCTGTGTATTTTCTATAGTGCAAGGATATTTTCTGCCCTTTGGAAGTTAGGGAGAGAGGCTTGATGAGATTCAAGTTTTCTTATGTTTTTAGTTTGTTTTTTGGTGCAATTAGGGTGGTGTTCTGTTCTTCCGTCAGGAGGCACATAGCCTGTGGTTGTTTCTCTCTTTGTACGTTAGCTGCCACTGATGATTGTTGCCTAGATCAATTCTCTCTCTGAAAAATAATTAGACTTTTTTAAAAAGCTGTTTTAGATTTACAGGGAAGTTGAGCAGCTAGTACAGACAGTTCCCACAGACACCCTCGCTGCCACCCACAGTGTCCCCTGTTACTAACATCCAGCGCTGGCCTGTACCTTTGTTACAACTGATGAACCAACATTGATAAATTCTTATTTAGTCTGTAGTTTACATTACGGTTCACACTTTGTTTTATATAATTCTGTGGTTTTGACAAATGCGTAATGACATGTATCCACTATTACAGGATCATGAAGAATAGTTTCAGTGCCTTGACAATCCCCTGTCCATCCACCCCTGCACCTCTAAATCCCTGGCAGCCACCGATCCTTTTACAGTTTCCATAGTTTTGCCTTTTCCAGAATTTCATGTAGTTAGAATCATACAGTAGGCAGGTAGACTTTTCAGATCGACTTTGTTCCCTTAACAACATGCATTTAAGTTTCCTCCATGTCTTTTCTGTGGTTTGATAGCTCATTTCTTTTTTGTTTCTGTTGTTTTTTTTGGGGAGGGCATGGGTGATTAGGTTTATTTATTTATTTATTTTAATGGAGGTACTGGGAATTGAACTCAGGCCCTTGTGCATGCTAAGCACTGCACTCTACCACTGAGCCATACCCTCCCCCGAGATAACTCATTTCTTTTCATTGCTGAGTAGTATTCCATTGTATAGACGTACCATAGTTTGTCGATCCATTCATCTACTAAAGATTCCAATTTAGGGAAATTATGAATAAAACTGTTATAAACATTCGTGTGCAAATTTTTGCATTGACAGAAGTTTTTAACTTGGGCAAAACCCAAGGAGCATGATTTCTGAAATGTATGGTAAGAATATGTTTAGCTTTTAAGAAACTGCCAAACTGTCTTCCAAAGTGGCTGTATCATTTTTGCATTCCCACTGGCAATGAGTGAGAGTCCCTCTTGTCCCACATCCTTGCCAGCTTTTTAGATTGTCACTTTTTGGGATTTTGGCCATTCTAATAGGTGTGCAGTGGACTCTCATTGTTGTTTGAATTTGCATTTCCATAATGACATGATGTAGAGCATCTTTTCAGATCCTTGTTTGCCATCTGTGTGTTTTCTTTGGTGAGCTGTCTTTGCCCATTTATAAATTGAGTTTTTTTAAGTTGTTGAGCTTTAAGAGTTCTTTATAGATGATAGACACAAGTCCTTTTTCAGATTTGTGTTTTGTAAACATTTCCTCCAAGACTATAGTTTGTCTTCACAATGTCTTTCACAGAAGTTTTTAATTTAATAAAGTCCAGTTTATTTGTTTTTTTTTTCTTTCTTGGGTCACGCTTTTGGTGTTGTATCTGAAAACTCATTACCAAAACCAAAGTCATTTAGATTTTTTTTCCTTTGTTATTTATGAAAACAACAAGTTTTACATTTTGTATTTTACATTTAGGTCTATGGTCCATTTTGAGTTAGTTTTGTGAAGGGTGTAAGGTCTGTGTCTAGATTCATTTTATGTGGATGTCCAGTTGTTCCAGCATCATTTGTTGAAAAGACTATCTTTTCTCCATTGTATTGCCTTTGCTCCTTTGTCAAAGATCAAATGACTGTATCTGTGCGGGTCTACTTCCAGGCTTTCTATTCTGTTCCATCAATCTGTCTATTTTCTCACCAATTCCACACTGTTTTGATTTACTGTAGCTTTACAGTAAGTATTGAAATTCAGGTAGTATCAGTTCTCCAGCTTTATTTTCCTTCAGTACTTTGTTGGCTATTCTGGGTCTTCTGCTTCTTCATAAAAACTTTAGAATCAGTATTTTGGTATCCACAAAATAACTTGCTGGAATTTTGATTGAGATAGCATTGAATCTATAGATCAACTTGGGAAGAATTGACTTAATAATATTGTCTTCTTATCCATAAATCTGAAATCTCTCTCCATTTATTTAAATTTTCTTTGATTTCTTTCATCAAAATTTTGTAGTTTTCTTCAGATAGATCCTGTGCACATTATGTGAGATTTCTACCTAACTATTACATCTTTTGGATGCTAATGTAAATAGTATTGTGCTTTTCATTGCAAATTCAATTCTTCATGCTGGGGCAGGCCCATTCGTTTTTTTAGGAGTTGCAGAATGGTGATATTCTATCATTCATTCTTCATTTATTAGCTGACACTTCTGTATAAAAAATTTCCCATCATCAACTCTTTGGGTATTCAGAGGACTGGATCCTTTAGGAAAGAACATATCTTTATGTGATACTTTCTTTAATTATTATTATGAAAGATATTTTGTGTTTCTATCTATTGTACTTAGTATCCTTATTGGTGCAAACTGTCTCTGTAGCACTGGGGCCTTTTCAGCTGACATCTGACATGACCCGTGGTCTTTGATAGTTTCTGTCCTTATGGGATGAAATGGTCCAGGCTCATCTTATACACATCCCTTCTCTGACCTGTTACCAGCCATTTCTTCAAGAAGCCCAGGTTCCTTTTAATAGGAAATGGTGTTTCATGGGGGAGGGTATAGCTCAGTGGTAGACCGCACGCTCAGTATGCACGAAGTCCTGGGTTCAATCCCCAGTACCTCCATTAAAAAAAAAAATCTAATTACACCCTCCCCCCCCCAAAAAAAAAACAAAAAAAAAGGGGGGGAAATGGTGTTTAGAAGCCACTGAAATGCACATCTGTTTGGAATTATACATTTCATTTGTTTAAGATTAAATGTATCATGAACTTATACTGATACATTCAATTTAGAACAATGAGGTTTTCACTTAGTCCTGTTGGTTTTGTAACGTTTTCCTTTATTCCATGCTAAAATTGCTTTATTACACAGTACACATACAATAGCGTCAGAATATAATACCACTGTTACCACCATCAATATATTTATTGAAAACAGTTTTTTTTTCTTTTTCTTTTCTAGCCCCTGCCTTTAGAATGTAATAGCCCATTAGAGAGATACAATAAAATACAGTGTTTTAAAGTTTCCTGATCTCGGTCCTGTTTGTGTGGTTATGCCACCAAGAGGTTGTGGAGTGAAGTTTATTTGTTTCCATTTGGTTTTGCTTTTTAAAAGTTTAGGCATTTAAAAATTGCTACACACATTTGTCTTTTCATATTTTTGCCAGTTTATCTCTGGAATGAGTTCTTAGAACTGGGATTGCTGCTTCAAAGGGCAAATACATATGTAATTTTGCTAGATACTGCCAAATTCCCCTCAGCAGGGGTTGTACCATTTTACATTTTACTGGCAAAAAGAACCCGAATCCCCATCTTAAAGGTTCATCCTTTACATTTGTAAAGCGTGTGAAGTGTTTTCTTACAACATATTTTATTTTGTCCCGGCAACAGCACTGGAAGTTAGGTATCATTCTCACTCTGACTTTATAGATGAGGAAACTAAGGCCCCAGAGAGCCAGAGTCCTGCACATGACAGAGAATGAGCTGATTGGAGCCCCAGTTCCACGCTTGGCCATAGAGCATCCTTGGGCAAGACGTGGAGTCCTGCCTCTGGTGCCCAAGTGGCTCTCTGCTTGCCAGCCTCGGAGTTTTCTCTGTGGCTGTGGAAATTTGCCAAGCGTGTCCCAGTGCAGATCGGAAGTGTGGGATAGTTATTACGCTCTGGGGTGTCCCCCAGCCCATGGGAACGGGAGCCCCCGACGTCCTTCAGTGGCACAGGATGCCTCTGGTGAGAAGGAGCCCACGGGCACATCCCTAACCGGCTCAGTAGCTCACCTGTCAGTGGCTTTCCCTTCCTTCCTGCCTCCCCCTCTCCTTCTTCCTGGGATCGCCTTCCAAGTAACCACACCAGACCCAAGTCCCCGGTGTGGGCTTTGTTTCAGGGAAACCCAAACCAGACAAACAGTAACAGCATCTGCCTGGCCCTGAGCTGGGCTGAGTCATGCTCCAGGCACCTCAAGGTCCCAGCTCGGTGGACTGTAGCTCCAGCTCCCTGGGGCTGCAGCGCCCCCATGGGGCCACCCCATGGCCGATCCCTGGCCTTTTCCTCTATCCATGGTCACACTGCACTCTTGGAACAGATGTGATGGGAAATTTGGCTCTATTGAGGACTTCCCTGTTGGTGCCTCATCCTTGGTCTCCCCAGACCATTGCTTTGTGAGCTGAAAGATTTTGTCTGAAATTGGACCATCACTGGTGGGGAGAGTGGAGGGCTAAGTTGTGGCCCTGGACTGGCCTCAGCATTCTTTGGTTTAGAAGACACTTGCTCAGGACGCCGTCGTCTTTCCTTGATGTCTGGAAGGGCACCACTGGACACAGGGTCTTATAGGTCCAAAACCTGGGAAGGGGAAGAAGACGCCGGTACCTGCTGGCGATGCAGTGCAGTTGCCTAGGTGGCCCTGATGGCCTCGATGCCTCGGCCAAGGCCGTGTGACCCACGGGCCAGCTTGACGGAGGCTGCTTAACTCAGGGAGGAGCCACTTCTCCAAGGCCCCGTCACTCGCTCATCTTCCATGGCCTGGTCTGGGTGGGTCCCTGGGGGGCTACACACTTGGGCCCTTCATACTCATGGGACCACTCCTCGCCTGGGCCTCACTGAGCACTTTTTCATCCTCCCACAACCATCTCATATAAACCGTTACTGCAGAGGCCAAAGTGCCCCTCAGGAGGGCTCCAAACTCAGTCCCCTCCACCCCTTTGGTAAGAAGAGGAGAGAAATGGGCTAGGTGAGGTGCAGGACTCGCCCTCCACACACAGCTCTTGGTGCTTCCTTGTTCCACTTTCAGCTGGAGTCTCCTCTCCTGCAGAGCCTGAGGGTGAGGGCATGGCCCTTGGCTATTGCCCTCCTTCATTCATTTACTGGACAAATGGCAGAGGGCAAGAGGCCAATGCCAGTGAAGAAGAGGCTCAGAGCTCCTGGTCTGGAGGGGGTACACGTACCTGAGTCCACATCAGATGCAGGGCGAGGGTGAGGATGCGGGAGTGGGGGCCGCTATGGAAACGACAAGGGCGGAGCTTTAAAGAAAAAGAGAGGACAGAAGGGGGTTCCTGGGAGAAGTGACAGCTCAGCTGAGGGTGAGGGGTGAGTAAGACTTAGACACGCCCAGGGGAAGGACAAGGGAGAAGAGGGTCCTGGGAGGAACCTCTGGAAACTCTGGAGGCAAGGAAGGAGCCATGGGCATTGAAGATGTAAGTTGTGGTCTGCGTGGTTATAGTTAATGGAACTGCAGGTGGATTCCTTAGCAGTCCCACAGCAGTCTCTGGGTGGCCAGGTTTTGGAAATCCAAGTCTGTGACACGATCATCAATGTCGCAGGTCCTGCCTCCTTATTGTGCCTGGTGTTACCCGCCCCGATACTTCCCACGTAGGCAGAAATGCCTGTCTCTCGGGGGTCTTCACATGTCTTCTCCCAGCCTGGTGGGAGCCACCGTGGACCAAAATCTGATAGTGACTGGTGTACCAGGGAATTCTGAGTGCTAGCCTGCCAGTTAAAGGCAACATAAAAAATGCAGATTAAGCCGTGATTTGATTATAGAAAACTGTATCTGGGAAGAGAGAGAAAGGGAAAAATGTTTCTCGAGTGTTTAAGAATCTGAATTTGCCTTTGTTTACTAGAATAAAAAGTTGGCTGTGAGTTAATGGGCCAATAATGACACTACATCTCCATCAGCATGTTTGGTGGGAGGGGCCAATAAACAAAAATAAAGATCTTTGTCCCTAGATCAAATATATCCTGGACCTGCTTGATGGGGGTTAATAAAATTAGTGAGTAAGGCAAATGAGCAGCCAGCCTGGAGCAAGCTTCTGGATTTTGTGCAGGAGAGCCCTGAAAATAAAACTTTGAGGCCCATTTTCTCTCGCCCGCAGCTGACAGTGAGCCCGCCTCACCATCCCTGTCCCCTTTTGCTGTGTGAACACAATCTCTCCAGACTGTCCGGGGCACGCGGAAGCACATCTGACTGAAACTTTGTGATCAACGAGTTTCTAAAAATTGCAAGCCTGTGTTATTGGCGGTCTGCCCTAAGCCTTTTCCCTAAGGTTTCTCCTGTGTAGAAATAACAATGGTCCTTTGACTTGGCTGTTAACGTCCTAATGAGTTGCCTAGAACAATGAATCAGTGTGGATATGAAATTCAGGAAGTTTGATGTGAACTTACGTGCGTCACATCATCTTCACATTTCACAGGCATTTCCCAGAAGCCCGAGTTTCATTCTTTTCTCTTTCTCATCTCATTCATTCATGCCCATGACACCAATGACCATCTAAACAGAGATGAATTAATTCCCAGTTTGTATCTCTAGCTCCCATCTCTTCTCTGCACATCCCCAAACAGCTATTCAGCGTCACCCCTTGGATGTTTCTCTGCCACCCCATCCTGCAGATCCGGTCCACTTCTGGTGAAGGAGACCACAACCTTTAAGTTACACAAATCAGAAGCAGGGGAATCCATTCTGACGCACCCCTCCCCCTCGTTCCCAGAAATCTGTTTGTTCCTAGTGCTTGTGTATCTCATCTCCTGCATGACACTTGCATCCAACCCCTTATTCCATCTGTTCTCCTCCGACTTTCCCTGTCTCAGTACCAACCACTTACGGCTAACTAGCTTCCTAACTAGTCTTCCTCTGCTTCTGCACTTCTTCGACCCATCCTCCACGTTGCCACCTAAACATTATTTCTGTGTGTGAACCCGCTTGAGTTACCCCTTCTTCAGACCTTTGATGGGTTCCAGTTGCCTTTCGGATAAAGACCGGTTCTTGAAGGGGACTCCCGGCTCCAACGCGTCGCGTCCTGTCTGCGCATCTCCTGGCTCTTCCTGCTCAGGAGACCCCCGTGTTCTTCACAGCACATCCCAGGGCTGGGACCCTGCCCCACTCCCTCCTTTCCCAGGCTGCTCCTGTGGCCTCCCTGACCCCAAGCATCCTTTGTGTCTCAGCTCAGGCATGTCCCTTTCTCGGTCACACCTTCCCTGGCCCTCAGCTTGGACCAGGTGTCTGGTCACCTGCTCTCAGAGAGCTGCTCCATCTGTGCTAACACTCAGCCCAACTTGGGGTTATATATTTGCATGTGTCATCGTCCAATCCCATCTCTCCCTCACTAGCCCAGAGCAAGACCAGGCACCATGTCTGTTTTTACCACTGGACCCACTGCCACTTGCACAGTGCCTGGCACCATGTGCCTGCCTGATACATGCAGACTGAGTGAATAAAGCAAACCAATCACCTCCAGAAACGGCCTCTGAAGTCTGTGCTAACACACCAGAATCATCTAAAGTAGGCATCTCTGGAAAAAAGTGTGTTAGACTCCATGAAGAAGAATTCTAACAGAAGAGAACACTCTGAAACTTTAAGGCACACATCCTAGGGAGACGGAGTCTAGAATGAATAGCTTGTCAGTTTAATGACGAGTTTGATGTTTCCTTTCCTGTAGGACTGTGACTAATGTAACAGGACTGTAGATATAATTAGCCCTGGTGTTTGTGCCTTACCTTTTGCATTTATCAGTTTTTGTGGAAGTAAATCTTGAATCCTGAGCTGTCATTGAAGTGGAGGCTGAACTGCAGTGACATCACGGTGATAACGATGCGGAATATTTACGACTGAGCTCTTTGGTGTGCGCACTTGTGATGTCCCTTCTGTTCACTGTTACTCTAACGCCATGATAATTATTGGGCTGATGATTTGTTAAAACAATATAGACACACATTTCAGAAGAGACTTAGGTGCCATCATGTGATAACCTGCTCTAAGCAGAGAATGATGGAAACACTGAGATTTGCTTCCAGCGATTCAGAACTAATCCTGAACGAATAATAAACTAGGTCATACAGTTAGGTCTACAGAGAATAAGTGCATCCTCTGAGCCATTAAGACTTTGGAAACCAGTACAGCTTCCAAATGGGAGAAACTAGTTAATTTCCTCTTACTGTGATGACCTCAGGGGAGCCTCAGTCAGATTTTAGAAATGTCACAAATAAACTGACACCGGTGTTCTGGATTAAACAAGGGTCAAGAACACAGCAGGATGGGGAGGAGCTCGTGTGACAGGTGTATCTGTGTGTCAGCCAGGAAAGAATTTGCAGGTACATTTTAAGCCTTCAATCTAGCATGTAACTCCCATTGACAGTAATAGGACTTGAACACCTGGACAAAGAGAGCAAAATGCAAACAAATCCTCGAGACAGAGTGTAAACTATTTACGTAAAAGAAAATGGAACCAGGGATTTGCTAGGTGGGTCTAAGAGGGGGAAAACATTAATAAGCATCACCTATTAACAAATGGGTCCAAAACCATCCTCTCAATCCTCTTAGTGCTGACAGATGTGACATTACTCTCCGAGCAGTGTGTGTGACCAAGGAAATACACTATTCCTGATTTTTATGCTTGGAACATCTTATACACATATGGACCTTTTTCAGGAATTGGACACACGGACTGACACAGCTAAATAAGGAAAGCTAGTACATTAATCTAGTTTAGCTCCAATTCACTGAGAGCTTCAGCTTCCTAATATTTTAAATAAAAAGAAAATCTCTCATTTTCATTCATCAGGCTGTGCCTATGCCATAAAGGCAAAATTTAATTCATTTTGGCCAAATTTTGACCATTTTGACTCATTTAGGAGGTCAAGGAAGTAGAAAGTGTTCGATTGATTTCTTTCCCCTGTGACGTCTCCAGGTCGCCTGTTAGAAGGGTTTGTAGCCATAAATCACACCTACTTCCTTGGTTATTATGTGCCTACTCTTTCATCCAAATCTCAGAAACGGAGGGAATGTCTTTGAAATAAATCTGAGAGTGTAGTTCCCAAACCAAGCTGATTAATAGAATTGCCTGGGGAGCTTTAAAAACATACAGATTCCTGGATCCCATCCCAGATCCACTGAATCAGAAACTCTCCTGACGGTGGGGCCAGGAACAAAGGTCCCCAGGAGATGCTGATGCAGTCAGCCAAGGCCAGCAACTGGAAGAAGCCCCAGCTTCTCTCCCAAGAGAGTGGCTGGAAGGAAATAATCCCAGGGCCACGTTTTAGAGGAAGGAAAAGTAGCTTTTGTGGCAGCAACTGAGTTTTATCTCTAAGTCCAATTCAGAATCTTCTAGGTCCTTAGAGCATTTCCGGGTTCTTTACTTGGGAGCAATTCCGGCCCAGTGTGTACCTGGACATCCAAGGCTGCAGTGTTCCTTGGGTGGCTCTGGGTCACTGCCTCCTGGAAGGAACATTCTCCTTTATCTGCTCGGTGCTGCTTCCCCGGATCCAGAGCATCCTCGAGGCCCAGCCAGAGACCCACCCCTTCCACGAAAACAGCAATGACTACATTAGCTTCTTCTCCCTCTGAGAATCCCCTGGGCTAGTCAGAGGCATATAATTTAACACTTAATTGTTTTCTAATTGCTTCCGATCTGTTCTGTTCCCTCACCCTATTATAAGCAGCTCAAGGGTGGAGACCGTGGTTCCTCACAGTGCCTTTAACAAGGCTGGTTGCCTGCCTGGCTCATCCTTGGGGCCCCAGAGCCTCAGACTGCCTGGGAGTTGGCTTTCCATGAATATTTGTTGAATTAATGAATTTGGTGATGGAATGCTTATTGGAATATTTAGTCAGAAAACCACAGCCTGAAAACAAACTACCCAGAATGCGCTCCATTCTATTCTATTCAATCAGCATTTAGTAGAGATGTGACAACCGCCTCCTGTGTACCAGGCTCTGTCCTTGGTGCTGGGGGTACAGCAATAAATGTCCCT
Organism: Camelus dromedarius; assembly: GCF_036321535.1. NCBI lineage: Eukaryota > Metazoa > Chordata > Mammalia > Artiodactyla > Camelidae > Camelus > Camelus dromedarius. Next base: position 64,835,612 of record NC_087448.1, on the reverse strand, counting down.
CATCACGTACTAAGTGCTCACTTTTAAAGGAAGTAAATGTAAAGCTTTTGAAATGGTTCTTCCAGGTCCCAGAAACCATGAGAAACAGGGACAGAGATCGGCTCAATCAGAATCAATCAGGTTCAAAGTAGCCCACAGTACTAGAGAGATCTGTAGTGGCAACTAGGTTTCGTCCCTTCCACAGCCTCCCTCACCACACTGTCCGCGTGCAGAGGCACCATTACTCATTTTAGGATTGGTCTATTTTGTGTTAGATGTTTTCCTCTTTGATAGCACAAGCAGAACAGGACCAGGTCTTGCCCGTTGGTCACTGGTGTCCTCTGAGCTCATCTCCTTGCGTGACAGGATTCCAGAGCCCAGATGTCAAGACTTCACTCTGGGCGTGTTGATCTGAAACCATCCAAGACATGGTGATTTGGTCTAATGGGATAATGGCGTTAGTTCTGCAGAAACAAATTCTCTTTTTCCATTCAAAGTGATTTCTAAAACGTGGTGACTCTGTCTGTCCCTTCCTGCCCCCATGTCTCACCTGGAAGTGCTGTTTTTCTGCACACTCGCTGAAGTCAGCAGCAGGCATTTCCCCCTGACCCGATGCCACCTTCCTCAGCACGTGGCTTCAGCTGCTCTGGCTTGTGGTAATTACTGAACCAACTGATTGCGGGAGAAGCAGCCCACAGAGATTTCTACTGCCAAGTAATTAGGGCCAGAGAAGTTCCACAGACCATTAGTGTCACTTTGGGGAACAGGATTTTACAAACATTGTGGCAGGCACTTGATTTGAAGTTCTGTGTCTTTTCAAGTAGGAATGAATATCAGAAAAAGAGAGGAAGGGATGGAGACATGAAGGAGAAAACAGAGGGAGAGAAATTCATCCAATAAGGATGAGGAGGAAAGGGAGCAAAAGAGAGAGAGAGAGAGAGCCCTCGGTTGGGGCAGTTTTCCATTTATTAAAGAAGACAGCCAGTGTGTTCACTTAAAGGATCAATGAGTTGTTTTGACCCTGTGGCTATCCCTGAATAAAGGAGTGATTGTCACACGGGCAGGCAAGTTGCTGTCCAAGTGACACCACCCATAGGTGGCTTCCCTAGGTTGGCAGCCTGTTGCTCTCAGGGTGTCCCTGAGTCCCTGGCCTCTGGTGCTTCATCCACTCCTTTCTCTTCAGGCATCCAAGCCATTCTTCCCAGCAAAGGTGCCTTGGTGAAGTGTTGGTAATTACTTTGAGGCATTAGGTAAAAGAGACTCGGTTCCCATAAATGGTCTATCTCATGAGGCAGGGATGAGATGGGGCTCAAAGAGGCAGGGAAGTGACTTGTTTTCCACTATTGTGCTCAAAATACATTCAAATATATCAGTTTTCTGGTTTCCTTGGATAGAGGTGCCACATCATTGTACCAGGGCCAAAGTCAGACCCATCCCTGGCTAGGGCCCAGCGCGGATTTCTGATTTGGTGTTATTCTGGTTTCTGTACCCCTGGATTTCCTGATTTGATGTCATTCAACATTTCCAGTAAGACCAATTATTATATGACAAAATGAACAAGGCTTCATTTTTAAGCCTTTGTAAAACCTGATGATAAAACAAGTCAGAAAAATAAAATGATGACTGTGCAGAGACTTTTGTTGTAAAAACTGGGTCACTTTAAGAGACCTCAGAAATCTTGGGTTAGGTGCCCTCAATTTGGCTGTCTATTTCTCTCTTCATTCTAATTTATATGTCTCTAACATCTGTCCATATCTAATCTGCCAATCACTTTTCTATCCATCATCTATAGATTCTAATTTATGAGCTGTCTATCACAAGTCTAAATTATCTATCTATCTGTCTATCTATCTATCTATCTATCTATCTATCTATCTATCTATCTACCTACCTACCTACCTATTTTTCTAGTACTTGTTTGCTCACAGCAAGCTGTCCCCCTGGTTCTGGGCGATTCTGCACAATGTCCTCACATCACATCTCAGAGTGCAGCAACGGTCCATGATCCTTATTCCTCCAGACTGGGGGCTTGTTCCTGTGTTTAGGCTTCCTGAAAATTCTGAAAGCTGAGGCCCAGCCAATCAGCACCTCAGTGGGGGTCGTGCTGGAATTGCCTCCGCTCGGGAACAACCTGTTAGTTCCCCAGCTTGAAAACAATTCTACTTGTGAAGTTCCTGCCGACAGGCTGTTGCCTAGCGTGGTGCCAACAGCAGGCGGCAGGTGACCTCCAGGGGCGTGGGGGCTGCCCTGGGGTGGCAGGAAGTTGGAGGGGCCAGGCCTCGTGCCTGCTAATCCTCACACTGGGTGCACCGGGGCAGCCCCGTTGTGTCCCGAGCCCGGCTCTCCCATCGCCTTTTCTATGAAGCCTCCTCCAGCCGCCTGAGGTGGGGGCACTTCCCCGGCTCCCCGTGGCACTGTGTCCTTCTGTCTCCAGCTGTGCTTGTGCGGCGTCTGTGCGTCATGTTCCTGTGACGCACCCCGGGCCGCGGCCCCAGGATGGGGGCTGTGCTTCTCAGCTTTGTTTTCTGAAGACTGGCACCAGGCTCAGGTCCGCGCTGCAAGGCTTTTTTTTTAATTGAAGTAAAGTTGATTTACAACATTGTGTTGGTTTCTGGTATACAGCATCGTGATTCAGTTATGCTTATGTATTATTTAGTGTTTGTTGCATGAACAAATGAGGCATAAATTAACAACTGGACCAGGGCGGTGGGGGGAGGGGGCTGCTGCTGGCAGCGGACTCCTCCCTGATAGTGGTCACATGGTCATGGCCTGCTCCAGGACTGTCACCTGACACTTTGGTTAGGTAGCATGGCAAAGCTGTGACCTGACCTCAGGCAATCCTGCAGTTGCTAGGGGTCTGTGGCACCTGTTGTCTTTCTGGAAAGGTCCAGAGAAGTAAAAGTAATAGGCTCACTCTTTCCTGGCATGTGGGGTTGAGGGGTAGGGGAGGGGAGCTCTTAAAGCAAAGATTCTCAAAGTGTGGTCCCGGGCCAGCGGCATGATGGCCACCTGCAAACTTGTTGGAAATGCAAATTCTTGGGCCTACTCAGACCTACAGCAATAACGGGACAGGGGGCAACAGTCTGTGTTTAACAAGCTTCCAGGAGGCTCTGATGCACACTGAAGTTTGGGAACCACTGGTTTCAACTGAGGTTGGAGGGCAGCCCTCCTGCGTTTGAAACCTTGGGCTACCTGTTGAAAGTCACACCCCGGGCCAACCTCCGACTTATGAGATCTCTTGGATCCCCTCAAGAGTTCACATTTTAATAAATATCCCTGGGGATTCCATGGTCGTTAAAGTTTGCAGAAGACTCTGGCTAAAAGGCTGAGGGGGTCAGGGCTTGGAAGGGTGAGCATTCTTGGAGTGAGAGACTTGGGAAAATCAGAGTTGTTCTGACAACAGGAAACCAAGAAGAAAAATCTTGGATGGATCAGGCAGCCAAGTGGAATGAATGGGGTCAGTTTCTGATTACCCAGTGGGAGGATTTATGGGTGCCTTGTAACCTCAGTTGTAGCATCACGAGCTCCCAGTGTTTTCTGGCTGGACACTGGCGCCTCTCCCGACCTTTCCCCAGCCCTTCAGAAGCTGTCACTCAGTTCTCATCCTCCCGCCAGCTGCCGAGGCCCCTCCTGGGATGGCTGCTCCCTTACTGTGACCGCGGAGTGGGGAGGGGACCCTGTTCTCCCTGGTGTGGGGCAGGTCCTGCCCTAAGGCCCCTCCACAAAGCAGAGACCAGGCTGAGATCGTCCACAGGGCTCTAGAAGGTCCAGGGACACGTGGAAGGGAAGCAGATATCGAGAATGCGAGGCTTACATGCCCATCCCCTCGGCACCTCTTACCGGGCAGGCCTCCAGCTTTCTTCCAGACTTGCCTCCAAGGGCATCATAAATGTCCCTGAAACTTCGTGCATCGGAAATCAGGGCCACGGCAGAAGTCTGGCTGCTGGGAAGGACCTTTCCTTCACCGCAGCCTCCTTGCTGCCCTAGGCTGGCTGCTCCCCAGCACGACGAGCTGCGGGTACGTTAATCCTTTCAAGGGACAGTACACGTCCACCTTTGATCAGCTCAGGTCTTCCAGAAAGCAGCCACCAGCAGAGGAGGAGATGCGCTGGAGGCCCGGAGGTGGGCGGGGCCTGCAGTCCGGGGGCAGGGCTGCCGCCTGCGAAGGACCGGGAGGACGGGTGGGTGGGAGGAGCCTCTCCTGCAGTTTTCAGAGGGTCTTCTGTGTTGACCTCAAGCAAAGTGTGCCTGTCGGAAGAGGCCTGTGCTGAGCCATTGGCTGGAAGCATCCTGGGGAGGTGGGAGGGATGTGGGCTCAGCAGAGGTCCCCCAGGGTCCGAAGGTGCTGGAGGCTGTCAGCCAGCCGTGCTCCCTGCAGGCCCTCTTGACGGGGAGCTGAATGACTCACTTCACCCCAGCCACAGTCCACCCTTGTGCTGGACCGATTTACTCCTGCAAGCAGGTTTGGGAAGATGGTTCCCCGGGGCCTTTCTTTATAAGGGGAAACTTAGGAGATGGAGGGATGTGGGGAGAACCACCTCCTCTGTCACCGCAGTTGGTCTCGCAGTGCGGTACCTGGATCCATTGCCTTTTGTCTTGGCTCTGCCTTTTACAAGCCCCTCTCCGTCAGCTGTCACGTGGACAGGTCTTGGTGGCTCTCCTGGTGGTGTGGCCCATACCCTCATTTGTGGGCTCTTGGTTACCAGGCTGTGCTCAGGCCAGGATGGATCTGCACGTGTTCATTTACAGTTGTAACTGGGTCAGGAAGGAACAAGAGACACCCAGGCGATTACCTGGGTCCCACACATGCTCCTGCCTGAGCGGCCCCATCTCCTCCTGCTGATCAGAATCAATTACCTCTGCCAAGATGTGAGTCCTCCTCTTGCCTACTGGTTGGTGGACATAAGCTGTAACCTGTACATCCATGGACCCTCCCTTGTGGTGTCCCCTGGCAAAAGTGCAACCCCTCTGGGGACCAGGCTCTCTAACCCCGCAGAGCCCAGAACTGTAGGAACAGGAAGTACAAAGTTCCTGCTGTGATCCAAATGTTCAAGATTCGTCTGTTGAAAGTTTGCTAGAGAAAAAACCACTATGACAACACTGCTTCACTTCTGACACCAGACGTGTGGGTGTTCCACACCCCAGCAGTTCTGTGACACCAGCTGGCTGTCCTTCAACTTAACTTAATCTTGACAATCCAGGAGATAGCATCAGGCCCCATGGATTATGGGTTCAGTCCCACTTCAGAGGCCAACTGCAAGTCAGGTTATTACCTGTGCTTCCAACCAACCAGCTGTAAATTGGAGGTGCAGATTAACTTGGGTGTGATTTTGAATTTGAATTTGCAGGGTGGCTCAGAGATCACAGAAAAAAGGTTTACTTCCTACATTACTGGTTTATTATAAAGGATATTAAAGGATACGCATCAACTGCCAGATGAAGAGATACGTAAGGGGAGGTCCAGAAGGGTCCTGAGCACAGGAGCTCCTGTCTCCATGGACTTGGGGTGTGCCACCCTCCCAGCACTTGCATGCATTATTTTTCAGTCTTGAAGCTCTCTGAATCTTGTTCTTTTGGGTTTTTGTGGAAGCTTCTTTATGGTGGTCTAATTGATTAAATCATTGGCATTGATGATTGAACTCAATCTCTAACCCTTCTCTCCTCCCTGGAGGTGGGGGTGGAGGGAGGTGCGGAAAGTTTCAACCCTCTAACCACATAGTTGGTTCTCCTGGCAACCAGCCCCATCCTCGAGACTTTCCAAAAGTCACCTCATTAAAATGAACTCAGGTGTGGTTAAAAGGGGTTTGCTGCGAATAACATAAATCACCCATTTCACCTTCATCACTCTAGACCTATTTCAGGAGCTGGGACTGTAAGATGCCCCTATAACTCTCATCACTTAGGAGATTACAAAGGTTTCAGGAGCAATGTGCTGGGAACCCTGGAAGAAAACCAAGTATATTTTTCCTGTAAAAAGTTACAATATCACAGAATGCTAATACCCAAGGAGATGATAGGGATTTTGGGACGCGAATAGGGCATGAGGGCGGCACCCTCATGATTGAGATGAATACCTAATAAGAGAGGTTCCAGACAGATCCTTGCCCCTCCTCCATGTAGATACAAGAAGTCTGTATCTGGAAGCAACCCAGGCCCTCCTGGCACCCTGAACTTGGACTTTCAGCTTCCAGAACCATAAGACGTAAATTTCTGCTGTTCGTAAGCCACCCAGTCTCTGGCATTTTGTTAGAGCAGCCCGAAAGGATGAAGTCCAGTCCACAGATTGGTCACTGGGAGAACAGGAAGTGGGTTTTCTATCTGCTGTAACAAATGACCACGAACTTAGTGGCTTAAAACAACACAAATGTACTATACCACCGTTCTGTAAATCGCATAGTTCTCACCTGAGAAGGGAGCGAGGGGCTGGGTAGGAGGACCTCAGATTACAGCACGGTTGGTTCTGAGAAAGTCTTGGCCAGGTGGGTTTGGTGACCCAAGCAAGGTGTGTCCTTTGGAGGAGCGCCGTGCTGGGCAGCGGTGGTCCGTCTCTGAGACCCCCGCTGTGTTCATCTTTGTCCTGGGAGCAGCCGGGGTCTAGTGTGGGCTCAGCGTGAAGGCCTGGGGGATCCAGAGGCGGTCCGTCAACCCTGCTCCTCGAATGGCTCTCTTGAAAGGGGAGCTGAATGGCGCCCTCCTGTGGCCGCCACGCGCCCAAGGGCCTGATGGCCCTTCAGGAGAACAGCTCGCCTCCCTCCCTTCCCTGCTCTGGTCACTGAGTCTTCGTGGCCTCGCTGTGGGATTGGTCTAGCTGGCTCAGCAAGGTCATGGCCGTTCCCTTCAGCCTCTCCTCATCAAGGGTTCAGAAATGCTTAGGAGCCACTCTCCCTCAGAGAGAACTTGTTCCCTAATAAGGAACTTAATTGGAAAGAGAGTGGGAATGGATTTGCATTTTTTAAAGCTACAAGGGACTTCAGGGAATTTTGTTCTAGTCCTCCCCCTTCCCTTCCACCCCTCAGAGTCCCTGCGGGAAACAAATGCCACACTGATATTAGGGCAATTTGTCGAGGGTTTGTTTACAAAGATGTGGGTGGGATATGGAAAACCACACCGGGTATTGCGGTGTCCTGGGTTAGTAACAGCACGGCCCTTAGCATCCTGGGTCCTGGGAGGATGGAGAGATGTGGGGAGACAGCAATCTCCAGAATCTGGGAAGACAGTCATGGAGGGGAGAGCCTCTGGGGAGGGCAGTGACCCCTGAATAGAGGACACAGAGTCTGAAGCAAGAACTCAGCGAGTGAGCGTGGGGGTTGGGACCGGACCGTACTTGCTGTCCTCTGAGATCTGCCAGGGCTGCCACTGACCACATCCAACCAGAAAGCAGCGGGTGAGGGAACCCCTGATGGGCTCAGAGAGGTGAGCTTCCCCGGGGCAGAGAGCAGGGGGCTGAGTGGCTGAGGGGTGGGGACACAGCCAGCACAGCCCCGAGTTGCAGCCTGAGGGCCCAATAAAGGAGACACAACAACCGTCCTTCACTCATCGACTCAGCAAATCTGGGGTCAGCACAGTGCTAGGTTCTGGAGATACAGAGATCTCTGGGAACTTGCTCCTTGATGGCATTCTGAGGGGCTCCAGCCACTGGATGAAATAAGACTGGGGGTTGCTGCCGTTTTATTTGCCTCAGTGTTGTCGTGGCCTCCGTGGCTGACACGTAGCTGAGATACAAGGCACAGCTGCTCCTCGGAGTGAGACCCGCCTGTGTGTGTAGATGGAGAGATGCTGGGCAGGGTCTCCTTGCCCACTGAAGCCTGAATCCCATGTAATTTGAGAGCAGAATTTGGTCTCCAAGGACTTTTTGCTTTTCAGTGTCCACCGTGGAAATGCAACCCTGTTCCCTTCACTGCCCCAAATAAGTCATTCCTTTCATTTTGGTTTCTCCACTTCAGCCTCCCTTGGGCATCACCATGAGAGCCTGTAAGAACACAAATTCTGGGGCCCAGCCCAGAGGCTCTGCTTAAAGGGCCAGTGGGGCCCAGGTTGCTGTGTGTCTTGATCCTCACGTGCAGCCAGGACTAAGACCGTGAGCCTGAAACCTTCATCAGTTGAGTCTGAGCGCTGAGAGCCAGCTTTAGGCAAAGCTGGTGCTGGGGTGCAGGCCGATGTTAGATTGAGGGGGAACTTGGAGGCCAAATACCTTTATGGTTTTGTCCAGTGCTGGCTGTGCTGGAGTAGAGAAGATCTGGAGACCCCTAACAGATCCAGATGTGATTCAGCTGGTGTGGGAGGCAGGGTCAGGGATGCCCCTCTGCTGGGATGAAGACGTTTGGAGGCTGTGTACCCCAGGTGCACGCTGTCCCACCAGGGAGGCAGCCGCCCTCTGGGGCAGGCCCCGTCCAGGGCGAGCAGAGGGAGGACTCACCCTCGGGTTCCACAATGGCAGGCTGGATCCTGTCTTTATTTCCATTTTGATATTTGGTTCATCGTGGATGTTTTGCATTAATTTCAATTTTTAAAATATTGCATTAAAATATTATTTATCACCATTGTGGTTTCGGTGCTCAGTTCAATTTTACACCAGAAACCAGTTAGACTCATGTCACTCTCCTCCTGGCCCTGCTCTCGGGAGGGAAGTGACATTTACTGCAGCCCTACTGTGTGCGGCTTATGGTTTTGGGACAGGCTTTAAGGTGGGACAGACTTGCATTTGAATTGCAGCCTCAGCTATGTGACCTTGGACAGGTCACTAACCTCTCTGAGCCATAGTTTCATTCACTGTCACTTGGGGATAATAACTCCCTATTAGCAGGGTTTGCTGTGAGGGCAAGATTAACTAATGGGGTGTAAAGGCAGCAAAGTCAGGGCCCAGCACAGGTGAGCTCAGCGAAGGGCCCTGCGCACGTTTGGGCACCAGGCTGAAGGGTAGAGGCAGGGCTCTGCATTCGGCCTTTTGTTCCTTGTGGGCTTGGATTCTTTCTTTTCAGGTGTGAATCATCTTTGGCAGCCCAAGGACCCCTCCCGGTGTCCCCTGTCCGCCGCTGCACCCATGGTCGGAGCCGGGATGTGGGCTGCCCCACGCCCCTGTCCCTGCCACGCACAGAGGGCCCCTTTGTCCCTGCCCACACCTGCCTGCGCACAGCAAGGGGCCACGGCGCTGCTGGCATGCAGCCAGGCCACTCTCAGCCGTAACGTTAGTCATGCCTCCGCCAGAAACCGCCTTGTAAGCCGCTTCTGGGTCTGGGTGGCCCCGGGTAGCGTTTTTCATTTCCTTTCCATGCTGGTTTTAAAGGCAGGCTGCTTTTTGGTGCCCGACGGAGACTCTGTGGGTCAGCCGTGGGTCGGCTCCCTGCTGCTCTGGCTCCAGGGGGCCGGTCACCACGTCGCCCCCTGCAGAGCTGAACAGTTTGCTGTCACCACCCCTAACCACACACACACATGCTCCCGAAGGCTCCAACATAAGTGCAAACCGCTGAGTCCCTGGCCACTTAGGAGAGTCACCTTGAAGCCGGCTCCTTTGTTCCCGAAGCAGGTGCTGCCCCAGCGCTGGCGCTGGTGGGTCTCCCCAGCTGCAAGGCTGCTCAGAACTGCTGGTTTTTTTGACCATCCCTAGGCTGCCTTCTGGAGGGAGACGTGGGTCACGTTTGCCTTTGGAACAGGGATGACCGCAGTCAAACTGCTCGCTCAGCACTGATGTGACAGCCCTGCACTGCATGGGCTCCTCCAGAAGCCCTGGGGCCCAGCGCTGGGGGTCCTGGCACTGGGGGACTCCTGGCCTAGTGTGGGGGGGCGGGGGTGGAGCTGGCAGTAAGATTTGAAGCCAGGTTGTTGATACCACTGAAAATTGGAGCTGACTGAGTTGGGCGTCACAGCTGTTCACAGAGCTCTGTGTTCCCTCCTCCCGGGCACACGTAGATGGCATTTGCTCATCTTGTTGAACTCGGGCATTTGCGTGGAAGTGGCTGCGTCGCTCCTGAGTGTGAGTTTTCAAGGCCTATGCTTTGCTTTGCGGCGCTTCTTCCCTTTGCCATGGTAACTGGCGATGTCCTAGACAGTGCCTCCCCCTCCTGCTCCCCCCTCTCTCAGCCTGGGTTCTGGGGGGGGGGGACACGGGCGGCTGGCGCTGGGGTTTGTTTGCCACCTAGTGTGACCCAGCCCGTGGGGACTGCGGCACTGACCCACCCCTCCCGGCCCCCGCAGGGGTCAGAGGGACACGGGAAAGTGCACCTCTCCACGTGCCCACGTCTCCCTCATCTTTGAAATCTTAGAAGAAATATTGTTCACTCCATGAAGTCTTCCATAAATAGGGTAGATAGGTTTAGCACATAAAAACCCAGGGCACACAGTTGAATTTGCATGTCAGACGAAGAATGCTGAACGATGCATTGTTTTCATACGGAGGTGCGGGGAATTGAACCCAGGACTTGATGCATGCTAATCATGCGCTCCACCCCTGAGCTATCCCCGCAACCATGCATCTTTCTTTTAGCACAAGTATATCCCAAGCAGTATTTGTGACATACTTATACTAACAAAATATGCAAACTTCAGTGGGCAGCTTATATTTTATCTACCAACCCTATCTATAAATCTCTCATTTCCTCTAAACCGCATAGCAGTAGAGCTCTGTTTATCACTCTCCGTCTGGTGTTGCAGTAATCGTGACCCCACTTTATCTGTCCTGTTGGGCTTCCGGCTTCTTGAGGGCACACCCATATCTGATGCATCTTTGGATCTCCCACAGCGCCAGGCTCCAGCCCCCTCCCATGGCACAGAGATTCCTTCAGTGAACCAGTTGGTTTTGATGTGGTAAAGGCTTTGTGAGGAACTCGAAAGGAAAAAAAAATCAAAAATGCAAGGTATTAGACATTTCTGTACATTGCTGTTTTCCGGCTTCCTTCCAAATGTTAGTAGAATCTAGCATTTTACATCCTGCTTCTAGCAGCTGGAATGAAAGCCTGAGATCTTTTCAAGTTGTGCTCATCTTTCCCAGCAGACCCTATGCAGGAAACTGACTCATTCCTCCAGAGACCTCCAGAGTCTCTATGCCACCCTGGGAAGGTGCACAGCAAATGCTGCGTCCCAGGGGTGGGAAGCGCACAGAGTGTCAAATGTCCAAGGGCCTTCCTGAGCCTCCAGCACCTAGGCTGATCCCCCAGGCACCTCTACTGATGCAGGTTCTGCTAAAGACCCTTGGGAATGAAGTGACAGGTGACCACGAGGGACGCTGCTGGGCTGAGGGCCCTGCCAGCCTCTGCCTGGTCAGCAGTGCCCTTCTGGGGGGACCCCTACCCCACCTCAAACCTTGCAAGCCATCTCAGTGCTGTTGAGGTCCCTGCAGGTTCTGCCTTTTGGCCCTTCAAGAAGTGTCAGTGTCCCGAGAACAGCTGCTCCTCTAGTGTTGATCTCACTGTTCCTCCCCGGGCTGGGCTCGGGGTGAGGAGGCACATGCTTCTTCCAAGCTGTGTCTGTTCATCCTCCCATCACAGAGGCTTCATCCAGCCCTGAGTTCCCCCCACGCCCCCACCTTCCAGCTGGCCATGTCCTCCCCACAGTTCCTGGGACATCGTGGGGAAGGGGGAAACCAACCCGATTTTCAGAATCTTATGAAATTTTAGATGCCAGCTACTGCCAGTTGCAGCCAATCTGATACCTCAAACTCAAAGGAGCAAACTTTCACAAAAGTTTACACAGCCAGTAAATTTCTCTATGTTGCCATATTTCCCCCAGATTCCAGTTCAGTCCTCCCCCGTTTCCATAACAACCTGTATCCCAGAATAAGCAGAGTGAGAGCCATGATCAACAGCACTGGAAGAGGGGTGAACTCAGTATTTATTTATGGGGGTTTCCTGTCCCCTTCTTGTAGACTCTTGATGTATGACTTTTGTTTTAAGGCCAAAAATGGACCCTGATAAATCCAGAGGCCCCCGACATTCTCAGCACTTAGGTCCGTATGAATGTTCCCCAGCAGCCAACATCCAAAAACGCGCACACACGAGGCAGACATGAGAATGCACGGACCACAGATAGAACAGGGGAGGCGGGAACAGCTCTGATCATCCCCTTACACACCAGTTCTCCCCCCACACACACACACCCCATATGATCATAAAACACTAAAACAGTGAAGATGCCATGTTACCTAGTGGAATTAGCACCATCACTTCCCAAAGGAATCAGACACATGAAAGGGCAAAGGGGGCCTCCTCCTGCAGTGTAGCCGACACCCCCTCCCCACCACGGCCCAGGGGAGGGGCTTGGGGACTCTGCCCTACACAGGCCGTCACCAAGAACAACCCCTGTGAGCACCCCCCGTGGAGCCCCTAGCCCTAGACGGTGCCTACATCAATGAGCACACACCTGCTGAAGGAAGGCGTGAGCGAAGGAAGGAAGGAAGGAAGGAAGGAGGGAGAGATGTGCATTTTCCCTTTTGCTCTTTTCCTTCCCTGGGCTCACCTGCCCTTGACGTGGAATAGGACCCAGTGAAAGCTGAGGTCAGGATGAGAGTGTGGGGAAAGGCACCCAGGGTGGACATCCCCACTGGGTGCCTCAGGTCTCCCTGACTCTGGCTCCCAGTTTCCGTTGAATTTTCAGTTTCCTCTTGGCATCTTGCAGATACTCCTTGGCCTCTGGCTCAGGATCAGACCCCCTCCCCTCAATTTCCCTGCAGCATCCCCTTCCCTCCCCATTGTCAGATACATTAAAATGTTCTACTGGAAACTGAGGCTAAAGGCAGAAAGGCCTGCATCACAGCACCGCGCACCGGGTAACCGGGACGTGGAAACCAGGCTTTCTGTGCTTAAAAACCCTCCCGGTCGTTTCCACCAGCTCCTGCTGTAGCCTCTTACCAAGGCCCCTCCCCGCCCCTGTGTTCTCTCCTCCAGTTTCTCACCACCCCAAACTCCTGCTCACGTGAAGCTGTGACCAGGAGGGGCTCGCCAGGGAAGGGCTTCTGAGATCACGTTCTATGTCTTAACTTTGGTGATGGGTACACGGGTATTTGGCTTTATAATTTTTTCGTAATTTGAACACACATGACTTACTCTTCTTAATACACAATACACCCCACATTAAAAAGAGGAGGAAAAAAATCCCTGTTCATTACTTACGTGATACAGTTCACTCTCATTTATTTTTCTAACCAAGTCTGAGAGCCTTAGCGTCTATCCTGCAGCAGTCTATCTAGGCATTTTGCTCAATGTAGGTAGTTCTCCCCCAAAGAGGAATGACTTTAACAGAAGATAAAATTTCGTGGAGAATTTTTAAAACTGCCAGTATCCCGTATGGCTAGAATTTGGAGGGTGGGGCAAGAGAAGGTGGGAAAATGAGCTGCGCCTGGCTGAGGGCCGCACAGGCCAGGGGACGGCACATGAGCCTCATCTTGGAGGCAGAGGAGCCACGGGCCTGAGCACAGTCAGGCTGGGTCAGAGGTCATGATGGGGTGAGTTTAGTGCCTGGGAGGCCAGTGAGGAAGGGATGCAGTGGGTTCGGGGACAAGGGGCCATGGGCTGGTGCAAGATGGGGAGAAAGGAAGGGACGGACAGGAGACGTGCTTCGGGGATGAAGAGCAGCGGCTGAAGGACAGATTAGACGTGGCAGGAACGGGAGAGGAGCCTGAGATGCAGTCAGAATTCCAGCCTGAGCACCGTGAGGGGGGTCCTGCGGCTCTCTGAGATGGAGGGAGGGAGGCTGCCTTGGGTGGTGCCTCTGTGGATGCCCAAGTGCAGAATACAGAGGAGCAGAGGCAGGAAATGCCTTCAGAGGCCCAAGATGGGTAACAAGGAAAACAGACGTCCAGCTGCTTTCTCTTCTACCGACATAGGGATCAACAGTTTACCCCCTGGGGAGTTAGAATGGCGCGCAGCAATCCCAGACCTTGGTGTCCATGGCCGGCCCGGCCCGCAGGGGTGAGCGAACCCCCTAGCTGTGAGCATCACCCTCCGAGGCAGGGGCGGAGCTGGAGAAAAGGCAAGCAAGGGAAGAGGAGGAAAGAAAGGCACCAGGAGGGTAAAGGCAGAGGGAGGGGGTAGGAACAGCAGCGGAGATGGGAGAGGAGGACGGGGAGGATGGAGGTAGGGGTGGGGAGTGGGCTGCCAACCGCTTTGTCCACCACAGGCTACCACCTTTTCATCGGGGTGATCATTCATTCGCTCATTCACTCATTCATTCATTCAAGAAGAATTTCTTGAGTGTCTGTTATGTGCGGGCTCAGTGCAGGTTCCCTGATGAACAAATCAGACACGGTCCCTACCCAGCTGGAGCTTACAATCTGGTAGGTGAGGCAAATAATGAGCAAATAAATACAAATTAAATGTTGAATTACAAACTGTGATAAGGGTGGTGAAGGAATAGTACAGCAGGCTGTGAGAATAACACCCGGGGCACTGAATTAGGGGTGAGTGTGTGTGTGTGTGTGTGAGTGTGTGTGTGTGTTGTGTGTGATTCTGTAAGCAACGTCGGGGAAGGCTTCTTCATGGAAGGCTGAAAATCTCTCAGCCCGGCTGTGCTGGGCAAAATGGCAGTAACAGCCAACCCCCAAACTTCTGTGACTCGGCCCGTTAAACTTGTACTTCTCACTCACACTAAATCAGCTGAGGGTCCGGGCGGCTCCCGGGGCAGCTGCCGGCCACATGCAGCTCGGGGTCCCGGAGGCTTTGATCTGCCAGCACTCGCACACTAGCTTGTCCCCCAACAGCAGCACTGCAGAGAGTGGGGCACCGTGGAATGCGCTCCACTCTCAGCGCTTCTGCTGGAAGGTAACGTGTGTCACTCTCACTGGCATTTCACTGGCCAAAGCAAATATCACAGCCAGGCCCAATTTCAAGGGGACATGAGCCCAGAGGCAAGAGAAGCAGAAATGCTGGTGAGTGCTGCTAACGTCTACCACACAGGCCAAGAGTGGGGAGAAGGGCATCGCAGGCGGGAAAAGAGCTCAGAGATGGGGGTGGAGGGTGGGAGGGGTGGATGGAGGGTAGAGAGCAAAGGTGAGAGTTGATGGAAAAGGTGATCAGGGCTCAGACTGGACACAGGAAGGGTTACGTGTTCTATCCTATTCTGTTCTGTTCTGTACAATTGAAGGTTTTAAAGCAAGGGAGTCAGGGTGTATGATTTATTGTTTAAAAAAGTGTTTTGTGTTATTGTTCAGAGAAATGGACGAAGAGGCCATTGAAATAGGGGTAGGTGGTAAGGATGGAGGGAAACAGTGCAATTGAGAGGCATCTTGGGGGTAGGATTGATGAAGTCGGGTGACAGATTGGAATGGAGGAAGAAGAAGGGTCAAGGATGACAGTAGATTTCCTGGCTTAAGCAACTTAATGGATGGCTTCGCTATGTATGAAGGCAGGGAGGCTGGGGGAGGGGTAGACTCTGTGTGTGTGTGTGTGTGTGTGTGTGTGTGTGTGTGTGTGTGTGTGTGTGTGTGTGTGTCGGGGGAGCTCTACCGATGCACAGGGCAGGGAGAGGTACCTATGGGACACCCAGCAGGGATATCGGGGGCGGTGGATCTGGTTCCCGGTCTCAGGTATCTGTGTTAGATGAGCTGCAGCCTCCCCTCGGCATTTCCAGGCAAGCGCTGGATTCGCTCTCTTTTAACCCCAGAGGTCTTCCCCCAAGTGCAAATGTTACTGTCTGCTCTAAAAGGTAGTGTATTAGTAGGAAATCTGAGGCACAGTGAGGCCAACACATCAGGAGATGACTGTCCTTGGGAAGATCATTTGTTACTCACAGTTTCCGGGAAGAGGGGGTACAGCAGCCTCGCAGGCGGGGTCCCAGGGGCTGGTCAGGAGGCAGAGGGGGAGGGGAGAGCTGCAGGCAGGAGCCTTTATCCTGGTTTCCAAGGGAAGGAGCGGGCCAGGCAGGGCAAGCAGGCTTAGGATTGGCTAGGGTGGGAGATTTCAGAGGGCTCTGGGGCAGGGGACTGTCCCCAGTGGCCTGGTTCCCAGGGGGTTGATTAGAGCAGGAGGATAGTGGCCCAGAATCTGAGAGCTAATAATGGAGGTGGTGGTGCTGTGGGCTGTGGATGAGTTGGTTCGCATTTGGAAAGCATGTTCCTGGGCGGGTTGTTTACTGGCTCTAGGACCTGACTAATCCTGGGGTGGGGGAGGCGGGGAGGGCAGCCGCGGAGGTCAGTCACTCCAAGGGTCAGCAAGGCCCACTTGCCAAAGCATCAGAATATAGAACATAAAAGACCTGGTCAATGAACTGCCACCCTGTGTAACAGATTCCCACACTGTGTCCCCAAGGTGACCTGAAGTTCAACCATGCTTACAGGAGGAATGTTTAATGGCCTTTTAAAAAGCATTAGGAGCTATGTTGTTAAGAGATATTCCAACACATCCACCGCCCGACACATCTGTTAGCCGTCTGCTCTAAGAGCTACATAGAACCACTGTGTATATATATCCCCCAGCTCCCGACCAAACAGATACCTTTCTTGGCCTCAGTGACTCTGTAAATGAAGTCAGTGTAGCCCAGACACATGGAGAAAAATGGAAAAGCCTTGCTTTTATATTTAATTCTAATTTGCTCTTCTGAGAAGTGTTATGTTTTTGTGAGAGAGACGGGTTGCCTGGGAGATGTGATTCTCAGGCCAGGATTTCAGTTGTCTGCAAAGTAACAAGGACGTTATTTAAGAAGTTCTCAGACGGTGCAAGGTTGGGAGAAGAGACCACTTGGCTGGATGGAGATGTCGGGAGAGGCTGTGGCGTGGGGGCGACGTCCCCGCCTGTCCCCGCCTGTCCCCGCCTGTCCCTGGTGTGTATGCCAGACCTCAGGACCCATCTCACAGACACCTAAATAGGTCAAGGTGACTGCCTGGAACTTTTCACTCCCCAGGAAGGGGGGCAGCGTGTCAGCTGCCGGCTACCAGGCTTCCTGCTCACACAGAGGGCACAGGCCCTTGACCCTGGGCTTCTCAGCTGCTGAGGGACAGCTCCCATCTGGGCTGGTCACGAAGCTCCGTGGACTTGGGGCAGGAGGACCAAGGCAAATGTGTGGCTGCTCTGTGACATGAGACTGCCATGAATAATAATTGTTCAGGGCCAGTGGGCACAGAGGGAGGCTTTGGAGGCACAAATGGTCAGGGGCTGGCTTAGGGGGGAGCAGGGTATTGGGACCTGGACACACCAACTTGGTAGCAGTTGGGTGCACTAGTAACCTCTCAGGATGGGTGAGGAATTAGATATGCTTTCACCAGTCACAGCAGGTGCCCAAATATTTTTTGAATAAAATAAAATAAAAATAAGAGTTGCTTCAATAGACTGAGCACTGTCTGTGCCAGAGACAGGGCTACGTGTTGCACTTATTTTAATTCTTCTGTGACGGTTGGTTTAGTACCACTCAGCTGTTTAATCAAAGACTAATCTAGGTTTTACTGCAAAGGTATTTCGTAGATGTGGCTAATGTCTGCTCTCAGTTGATTTTAAGTAAAGGAGAGTACCCCCCCAATAAGATGGGTGGGCCTCATCCAATCAGTTGAAAGGCCTTATGAGCAAAAGCTAAAGTTTCCTAGAGAAGAAGAAATTCTGCCTCAAGATTGCAGTATCAACTCCTGCCTGAGTTTCCAGCCTGACTCGTGGGTTCTGACTTGCCAGCCCCCATAAGCGTGTAAGCCAATTCCTTAAAATAAATCTCTTAATATATATGAAGGATATCTCTATATAGAGAGGTAAAGAAAGAGCTAGTCTGTTTTTCTGGAGAACTCAGATACATCTTCCAACAGCTCTACGATTAGCTCCATTTTGCAGTTGAGGAATCTGAGGCTCAGAGATGTTGAGTTGGGGAATTTCCTCAAAGTCACACAGTTCAGTAAGAGGCAGAGCTGGGTCTGTCTGTTTTCAAAATCTGCGATTAAAATGTCACCATATGTGGCCTCACCAGGGTGCCTGAAATAACAGAAGTCCAGCCAGTTCTGGAGAAAGGAGTGCTGAGGTAGACACGTCAGCTCTGTAATCACTCGCTGGAGGGTGCCCAGGAGTTTGGGTTGAAGAATGACTTAATTCTCAGAGAACCAGCTGCTTCACAACCTTGACATTGCTAACAAACCAACTCTGGCCGCTCCGTCGGCGCCCTCCGCTCTCCTGGCCGCAGCTAACCAGGTGTGCGTCCTGGCTGGCGTGGGGCCCTGCCCCTCCGTAGCTACCGGGGCCACCTGCTCCCCCAGCACAGCCGCCGCCTCTGGGCCTAACTGCTCACTGGTCCATCTCCCCAGCGTGTCCCTCTGGAGGGCAGGGCCGTGTGTTCATCCTGCTTTCCAGGGAATTCCAGGCATGCAGCGCAGTGCTTGGCACAGGAAGTCAGGAACGGCTGCTGAGTGTTTCCACTTTGCAGGGTGATTTGAACTTGTCTCCATCCTCCATTTCCGGGAAAGTGCTGAAAGGGGCCAATAGCCCCATGACCTGACATTGTTATGGAAGCAGATCTCAGATTTCAGCTGTTGAATGAGCCGCCAGCGAAGGAACGAGCAACCTGCTGCCTGTTATCAGTGAAGACTCTGCCTGGCCCCGCCCCGCCCCCGGCCCAGGAGGCACAGCCCGATCACTCAGCCTGCTCCTGGGTGGCCTTCACCCAGGAAATCCGCGGTCACCGCACGCCCCTCGGAGCCTGCTCTGCCGTCAGAATCAATAAGCTAGGGATGGATTTGCAAACGCCTGTCATCGAGTCTGTAACAAGGGCAAACCTTTAGAAAATGAGCATTTCTTTAGACTCAGTAAACCTCTGCAGAACAGGCAGAAACAGGCCCTCAAGACAGAGCCAGCTGGGCCAGACGGGGGCAGGGAGCGCTGGGTGTTTGTCATGTGACTGTCAGGCGGTCACCCGGAGTCGGCTGGGGGATTCTCAGAGCTGAGTGATGCAGTGGAACAGGTAAAATCATGACATAGGAAGAGGAGCACTGGCTTGGGATTTTGATGATCTGGGCAAGTCCTTAAACCCTCCAGGCTTTTATTTTCATTATTAGGGCAACTGGTCATCAGGGACCTCCTTGGATTTTTAAGAAAGGATTACCTTGAACCTCCACTTGGACAGCTTGGATATCCAAAGTGCTTGCTGAGTTTGTGTAAATCCCCGGGACCTCCGCCCTCGGTTCTCTCTCCCCAGCCCATCCCGTGCTGCCTCCCTGTCACCAGGCACCAGTCTGGCTCCCAAACTCAGCATCGGCAGTGGTTCCTGGTACTTGCTGCTCTTGCAAAGATCTGCAGACCACAAGGTGCGGATCCTGTGGGGCCCACACTGGACTACCTCCACCTCTACTCAGTGTGGCACCCAAGACCCTGGAGCTCCCAGCAGAGCAGGGCTGCCAGGCCCTCTGCTCTTAAAAGGAGGCACTCTGGCACTAGCATCCCATTCTATGTGCTAGCGTCTCCCAGAGTGTTTGGCTAAACCATCAGTCCCCTGAGATGCTGGCCTGGGAGACCAGCCTGGTGTCCATTGCCAGGCCACGTGCGGGAGCAGCCTCCCTCCCTCGCTTCCCTCTGACCACAGAGCCCTGTGGGGAGCCCCACCTCCTCCTCTCCCAGTGTGGCTTCTTTAATATGAACCTCAGTGAATGTGGTCACGGTGACGGTCCTGATGTCCCTACAAGTTGGATGAATACTGGGCTGAATGCAAGGTCAGGGGCCTCCACTGCAGAGGAACAGCTGAATGGACCCGGAAACGTGAGTCCAGGGAAAGTTCCAGAATGGACCCGCTGTGTGACCTTAGGCGAGTCTCCAACTTCTCGGAGCCTCAGTTTTCCCCTTAAAATGGCAAAAAGAAAAAAAAAAAAGCCATGTTTTCCATTCCTCTCCCAGGTTGTGTGAGGCTCAAATGGGCTGACATATGTGAAAAAACACACTTTATTTCACACACAATCTCAATAAAAGGTGTCACAAAAACACAAAGCGTGCTGAGGGAGGGTACCTCTCCATGTTCAGCTTTTGGATTCTCCTAGCTCTGCCTGGAAAGGAGGTGTGTCAGGAATGAGCTCATATTTTGCCATTTTTTTTATCCAGAGGAACTTGGAATAACATCACTCGACTGCTCACATTAGGAGGAAGCAAAAGCATCAAGAGAGTTAGTGATCAGCCGGGGGCTCATTTTGGAAGGCGTTTGAATGATGTGACTGGGTTTGGGTGGATTTTTTGAAACGTCCAAACACTGTGCACCCGGTATTGAATTTCTGTGGTGACACCCATCCTTTCTGGGCTCTGGTTGTGCAAGTCCACTGGGCAGGGTCAGTGCTGCCCTGACCAGCCCACCCAATCAGGCAGGATAATCAACAGGAGGTTCAGTGAGCTTTCCCCTAAGTTGGGCACCCACTCTGCATCTATGGGCTGATTCTTGTTTTCTGCCTGTCACTCATGCAGCTTTCCCCTGTGAGAGTTTTTAGGTAGTTGGGTCACCTGACCCCTTGAGTTTCCTCGGCTCCCTCTGCAGCTCAGAGCCTGTGTTTCTTTATCTTTGGTGTATTCTGTTCTCTCTCCTCTTAGGAGAGGACACTGAGATTTAGGTTAACAGTGTTAAATCTGAGATGTCCCTTCCACATCTAAGTAGAGGAGACAGTTAGATACGGTATTAGCAAGCTATTGCTGTGTAACAAAAGACCGCTAAACTTAAGGGTTTAAAACAATGAATAGTATTTCACAGTTTCCGGGTGTGGCTTGACCGGGTCCTGTGGTTTAGGATCTCTGGGCTACAACACTTTCCTTCACAGCTGTCGGCCAGATGCCTTGCCCAGCTCCTCGCCACGTGGGCCTCTCCTGAGGGCAGCCCACAGCATGCAGGTGGCCTCCACGTAGCCAGTGATGGGGGGAACAGGAGGGCCAGCAGACAAGAGCCAACTGCAGAAGCAGCAGCCCGTCACTTTGGCTTTATCCAGTTTGTCCCATGCCAGCTACTGGATTGAGGCCACACTCAAGGGGAGGTAAACACCAGGTGGGGGGACCATGGGGGTCTCCAGAGAGGCTGCTCCAGGATGCAAGCTGGGATTCCAGGGAGGGGGCTGGGAACTGCCTGGCTGCTTAGAGACCAGCCACCAGGAGTGAACGTCTAGGCTAGAGGAGCTCTGAGGCCTGAGCTGGAGGCATCAGGGTCTGGGAAGGAACAAGCAAAGGAGGACGAGGCAGGCCGGTGAGGTCTGATGGGTGGCGTGGGCTGCAAGTGATCAGAGATGCATAGGATGAGGTGGAAGCGGAGGGGCGGGGGGCAGACAGGCCACAGCGGTGCGGAGGTGCAGGTGAGGAGCAGGCTGCAAGCCACACCCCACGGCAGGTTCTCGGTGTCCTGGTCTTTAAGAGGTTGTTCACTGAAAAGAGGAGGTTTTCCCAATCCTCGGAGCTCACCACCCCCTGTGCCCATCCCCAACAACTTAAATGGCGAATAATGAGCTGGTTGGCAGCCCTCACGGTCTCCCCTTGGCTTTGGGCTGGCAGGGAGTCTTGGGAAACAGGCAGAGGGCAGGCAAACAAACCAGGGCGTGTCTGCATCCCAGGGAGAGAGGGTCGCTGCTTCCCCTGATCTGCTGCTTCCCCGCAGCAGGCAGGGCCGGCTGAGTCAGCACCAGCAGCCACAGGAGTGAACCATTTGACTTTGCTCCAAGTCCCCCTGAGCTGACTTCCCAGCCAGGCAGTCAAATAAGAAAAGATGCAATTAAGCAATAGACACAAAGAAGAAAAATAATGACAGACAGGCAGTGGACGGGCTGCAGCGTGTGGACGACTGTTTCCTGCTTTCCAGGGCATCCCCTGAACTTAGGATGCTGGGCATCCATCCATCCATCCATTTATTCATTCAGTCATTCAGGAAATATTTATTGAAGACTTTCTATGCCTCAAGCCCAGTGTAGATGCTGGGAATCAACAGTAAGCAGAGGCTGACAATGGCCTTGTCTTCAAGGAGCTTGCAGTCTGGAAGAGGAGGCAGACACGAGTGACATGGCCAAACAGATGCAGGAACATGTAGGGTGGTGGTAACTGACAAAAATGTTTTCCTTGGCCCAGCCTCAACCTTGGCCCCTGTCTTCCCTTTGCTGGCTTGCATCGCCCCGTCTTAGCAAGAATCCCACTGAGTTAGTATAGTGAGCCCCCCTCTGCCCTTGACATCTGACCACCCTAGACGTCTGGTCAAATTCCTCACCCCCAACCCTTGATGCCTGATCACGGGCCTGCCTTCAGCTAGACTCCTATCAAGTCAATTTAGCAAAAAGCCCTGCCCTCATGTCTCCTCTTAATTTCAGTGGGTGGAAAATTAAGAGACCCCCTCACTCTACGCATTGGCTATAACCCCCAACTTGTTTTTGTGTTGGGAGATGAGTCTGCTCTCTCTCCTACTGCAAGTCTCCACACCTATTGCAATAGTCCTGAGTAAGTCTTCCTTACCATTCTAACAAGTGTCAGTATAAGGTTTTCCTTCATCTGGCTGCTGGGAAGGTGAGATACCGGACGCTGTGGAAGCCAGTAGGGGATCTGACCTTGTCAGGGAAGTCAAGGAAGGCTTGTCTGAAGAATGATGTTTGAGCTGAGATCTAATGACTTAAGGCAGGATGGAAGAGGGATGTTAAAATTGTCCAAAACTTGGAAATTGAGCAAGAGGATGACTGAATGACCTTTCAGGGTTAAACTGATAGTCACTCAGCTGCTAAAGATTTTTTTGTCCTATAGAGATGCAAAATGTCTGTGCAGGGGAAAAGATAGCCTCAAAGGTTACAGCTGCATTGCCCTGTAGGACACGAACTTGCTTTGCGCGCAACGCAGCAAGCTTACTTCACCAGTCCTTTCCTGGGAGAGCATATGAATGCTGGTCCCACAAATGCTCTTTGCACCGGTTTCAGCGCCTTGCTAGCTTCCTCATTAGTGAGAAAAACTTCTTCGCAGGTGCCAGTATGTATTGTATGAAAGTCACGTTTTGAATGATTAAAAAATCCTTTTAAAAGAAATCACTTGGTCAGAGGTGGGTGGAGGATATCAGAGAAGTGTGCTTGGTCCTTTCTTACTGGGAACCCAGAGCCTGGACTCTGAAGCCTTGGAGAAAACCTGGGGAAATCCAGGGATGTGGGGGCTGTGTTCACGGAGCTCCTGGACTCATGAGCAGATAAGCACATTACTAGGTTGTCTGCTCAGCCAGACGCCTCACTGCTGGGGCCACACTCTTTCCTACTCCGTAGCTGTTGGGGGCTATCGGTGTCTGTCACCCGATGCAGCTTTACAGATCTAAACCCTTCCCCATATCTAGTCCCTTTGCATCTTCGCTGTTTTTCTCAGCAAGGCATCTTCCCTCCGTCCCTGATGTTGTCCCTGGGTGGTCCTCTTCCCTCTCCTCCCTTGGCTAGTCAGTGCTTCCTCCAGCCTTGACTCTGAGAACTTGCCCTTCCTCTCTGTCCCCACAGTCACCGCCCAGTCCAGGCTCCCCGATCCATGAGGACCTATTGTGGGCTCCTCGTGACTCTTCCAGTTTGCAGGCTCTTCCCTCTCCAGTCCGTCCCCACGTGTTTTTGCCAGATTCGTCTTCCTTATAAAACCACTGCTTCCACTTGTCACCATCCTGTTTAAAATCCCCGGGTGCATCTGCAGCTGTAACTCAGACTCATGTCTGGCCTTTTGGAAGCTTTATACTGGAAAAGCAGAGTGAGGTGCTGGCTGAGGGTATTTTCTGTTTCTCGGAATCCTCAAGGGGTCTCTCCCCACCCTGAGGGTCCCCCAATCAGGGATCTATGCATAAGTCCACCAGTAAGTTTGTCGGCCCATGGGTGGGCGCTTGATTCACGAGCAGCTAGCACAGGGGGCCTGGAATAAAGACCTGCCCAACGGGACCGCTGTGCTGGGTGGAGGCCCCTGGACCTCTCTGGTCCTCTCCTGGGAGTCTGACTTCAGACAAGGCAGCTGAGGGTGAATCACCCAATCTGGAGAACTGGACTGGACAGCGGGGTGACGGCACCGCCAGAGCCACGCTACCCACCTCTTGGTCCTGACTGCACCCTCCTGCGCGGGGATGCTGACCGCCCCCAGCTTCCCCACGGGGAGACCGCCTTCTTCCGACAGGTCCTGACTCTGGAAGAGCTTGATTTCTTTAGTTTCCTGCTGGGCCTGGGAGAGAAGGTGAAATGTAACTAAAAGAAACAAGACAGGAACCAGAGGGGGTGCTGGGCCACCCATGGGGACACAGGGACTCTTTCCTGTGTGGAGGCCAAGGCTGGGGTGGGAGGCTTGGAAATCAAACGGGTCCTTCACAGTCTGGTCTTGGGCTGGCTTGTTTATAATAAAAACATTTGGTTTGACTTCCACAGAATCCAACCTATGATGTAAATGCTGAAGTGTTTCAGGCCACATTCCTTTCGGTCCCCAGAGAAGTTCTGTTCAGAAAGCAAGAGGGGAGGAAGCAAATAGTTCCTGGGACCATCTCCAGCCCACGACACTGCGTTTAGTTTAAGCCGTGCAACTAATTCAGATACTAAAATTCAAGCCTGAAATATACCTTTTAAAGGACAAACGAATTACGTGTGTCCAAGGAGACAGACAGTGTCTCTTTAAATGTTCTTTCTGTTCCTCCCGCGTCGTAATCAGCAGATGGCCCTATCTTCCCCACGGCCCCCTTTCAGCCGACCCTCTAATAGCTAATATCCTGCAGTGACCAAAGCCATTAGAAGGGTTAGGCCATTACCATCCTGTCCAGCAAACACACAACACTCAGGAGGATTGCCTTTTCCCCCTTGGATGTTGTTTTCATGGATGAATCAGGCCCAGTGATGGGTTGAAAAATCAAAACGGGGAGGGCAGAGGGTTATGGTTGTTCTTTTCAAGGACACCTCCCAGACAGCCTTAGGATTTGAAGTTCCTTTGTGAGGATGATGGCAGACGTCAGTTTTGTGGCTCCAATGAGCTCTGACAGGGCACACAGAGTCCGCAGACCTCTGTTCTGGTTATCATAGTATCTCACCCTTGATTTTACCAGGGCGAGTCTCAGCTCTGCCTGTTCACACACGGCCCTGTTTGTGCCAAACGAGACAAACCACCAGCCCAGCCCAGAGCCACGTCGCAGGTTCAGGAATGCTCTGAAACACTGCCACCCAGTGGCACTTCCGAGGCATAACAGCACACAGCCAGGGAGCTGGGAACCGGTTTCCTGAGCTAAAGGACCAAGAGGGAGAGGGCTGTGAAAGCTGGTCTAGGACCCAGAGACCCAGCTGCAGAAAAGCACGCTTCTAGGGTAGCTAGTTTGAAATGGGCTGAATAGTGCAGGAGTTGGAAACACCGAGAAAGGTGGCCGGGGTAGAGAGAGAGAAGACTAGAGAAGGTAAAGACGTGGTATGACTGAGCTGTCTTTTTCTAAACAGAAGAAATACACCCTTCTTCTAAGTGAGAGCTGGAGAAAGATGAGTCAGTGCAGCCTTCTTTGGAGTCGGCCTCCACTTGGATGACTCAGTCTCTGACATGTCTGGGCTCTTAAGGCCGTCTTGGGCTTTGTGGGAAGGTCACCAGACCTCAGTTTCTTTACCCGAAGAAGCTGAGCAAGATCTCTAAATCTCCTTTCAGCCTGACCATTGTGTGATTTTATCATCTGAGACACTGAGCAAACAAGCAATGCAGAAACACAGGCAATGTAAGCCGTGGGCAATCCTTAAATCATGTGCGTCTGGCTTCCAAATGCAGCACGAGACCACGTAAGATGCATCTGCTTCCACCTTCCCACGACTCCATGCTGGGACAAAGCTGGGAAGGTATGCCCGCAGGATGTGGCTGATTCTCAGTAAGAACTTGACTTCTCACCTTCCAGCGTCAGCAGAGGAGGGCCAGCCCCCCGCCCCCACCCCGATCTGGAAACTTCCAGCACTTTCTGTCTGTGGGGGGAGGGGTCGAGAGGGAATGGGCTTAGAAGGGAGGCTGTGCTCCATTAAGATCGAAGCTAAACCAGAAACTTTTAACAGGTCACCCCTCCTAGTAATATTTTTATTTTTAAAAGAGAACTTTTTAAAGGGCAAGTTATTTTTTAAAAAATCAGATTCTGCTGGTTGAAATGCTAAGAATGCAAACAGGAGGGAGGGGCATGGCGTTTAGGCTCCTCTAATCTTATCTGATAGCTCCCACCTGGCCTCAGTCCTCAATATTTCTTGGGAAATGGCATATGCGATTTTAAAGACTGTTGGAATCCCTTTCCAGCCAAAGTCTGAAGGAAGATTTGGGTTCAGGCTCCATTTGAAGAAACCCAGGTTGTGCTTCCCCCAGTGTTTAGGGTAGGATGGTTTCTGCTTATCTAAAGTGCTCACATTGCAAATATGAGCAGCAGAGCTGGGGATTTAAATTCTGTCTTGATGGGAATTTGAACTGAAATACTCTGCCCACTGCCACTTTATAAGCCGGGAATCATCAAGCTGGCTACAAATACCTCGAGGGGGCCTTGCAGTGGCTCCACATAAATCAGCAAAATGACAGGCAATTGACTTTGAAGACAGCGCTCACATGGCTGAGTGGCTGGAGCTGCTGGAAGCAGATGAGGGCATTTTCCTGTAAACATGACCGTGATTAGCACCGGAGTAAACAGGCGAGTGGGCTCTGTGTGTCAGACTCCAGCCTGCTCCGGATTTTTCATTACGTAGAAATTAACATGCGACTCAGGGCGGCAAAGTTGGCAATTCTGAGACGGAAGCTTCTACTGCAACACGTGGTGAAGACTTCTGATTTCCCCGGAAGGTGAGCAAGAAGATCAGTTGATACGGCTGTGTTTTCGTGGAGCAAGAAAACAGGAGCGTGGGAACCAGACGGTTCAATGGAAAAGCCATTCCGCTCGCAGTCCGTGCTCTGATGCTGTCTGACAAAGTCTGGCATTGCTCAGGTTTGGCTGAGTGGACAAGTGAGCCTTTGAAAGGCTGACCTTACTAGTGTCGTCTGAGGTCACCAACCCACATGCCTGAAGAGGTCAGGAAGGTGACATCAGAGGCTAAACTGGATGGCTGGGGGCTGAGGCCACCTGCAGTGAGGCCCTGTCCAGGAATACGGGCTGACCTGCTCCAGAGGGGGTTTTCCCAACTGGGACCGAGAGCCTGGGGTTGTTATACCAACTGATTCGTCAAAAGATGCCAGAAATCAGGATTTTTGTGAAACACTATGTCTGCCAAATAAAATGTGCCTACAGGCCAAAGCAACCTCTGGTGCTGAGTGGCAGGGCTACCTTCATTTTGGTTCCTGCGAATCCATTCCAGCTACACCAGGTCTCTGAGCCATTTAAGAGGATCTCAAGAAGGGGAGGGGGAGGTGGCGCAGACTCCCTGGCAGAGGAGACCTAGGTCTACCAGCTCTCCAGATCTAGGTTTTTTTTTTTAATTTCAAATTTAGATCTTTCATGCTGCAACTTCAATCCCTGCTTTTTATTCTCAGCCAGTGGAAATTCAGGACAACCGCTCATCATTGCTGGAATAATCATAACTCACACGAGAATTTTAAACTCAATTGGCAGTTAGCAGAAGGCAGGCCTGTTGAATGCTCCGGAGCCCCGTTTCCTCGCGGGGAGCTCATGCTGTGGAGAAGCGGGAAGGCCAGGGGCTCTGCTGGGCCTGGGACAGGCCGCCAAGGGCTTTGAACCTCCGCTTCTCCTTTACAGGAAGACTTCTCCCTCCGCCCCGGGGTCCTCTCCTGTGCAGAGCAGGTTCCGGCTGAGGGCAGGAAGCTGTGTCAGTCTCCCCTGGGTCCAGCTCATCTGAGGGTGACTCTCAAAGCCACACCTTGCCCCTCATGTGATTTGGGGCAAATTCCTTCACCTTTCTAAGTCTTGGCATCCTCATCTGTCACATAGGGACTGGAAGAGTGATGGTAGACTTCTGGTGAAAAGGAAGGGAAATGGTCTGAGTCAGTGCTCAGCTCTGATGCAGGCGCGCGGTGAGTCTGGAAGGCACCGCCCAGGGGACGAGCTGGGCTTGGTGTCATGATGGAGGCAGGGAGTTCAGGGCTCTCGAGGTTTCTGGATGACTGGGTGGAGAGTGGAGCCATGAATTAAGACAGGGGACACCTGAGAAGAACTGGCCTGGGAGACAGGTAATTTGCTTAATTCCTGACACGCTAAGTAAGTCACCTCAGAACTCTGAGGTAGAGAGGTCCAGTCAGAAGTCAAGATGTGGGTCTGGATTCTTGGCTGGGACAGTCTCAGTTTAGAAGCAGCAGTGGCAACTGTGCACAGGTGAGGTTGCCCAGAGAAAGTGTATCTTCGGGGGAGAAGAGACCCCAGGAGGACTGAGACCCCAGACCAGAGGTCCAGTGGAAGGGGAATCAGGGAAAAGAACGGAGAAGCTGCATCTCTCGAGGGAGGAACCCCCAGAAAAGGTTTCATGGGAACCAACGGAGAAATGGAGAATGTGGCTCCATCTTCACGAGGTCTGCACTCTGATGAAAAAGCCAAAACAACCCTTGCAACAACCAAAAGACTTCTCAGGGAGGTGAACCCTGAGAGGAGGAGGGAAGGACCTGAGAGGAGGAGGGAAGGACCTGAGAGGCGTTCCAGTCTAGTGTGCGGGTGGTGCTGCTCAGTGCCCCCAGGGGCTGTGGAGAAGGGCTCTCAGGGGTCTTGTAGGTGAGGCCCTCTGGGGACAGTGACAGCAGAGATTTGGGGACCGCACCCGGCTCAGTGGTGCACACTGGAGTGCACTGGGGGACTCTGGGAGGCTCTGTGGGATGGAGTGGGGGCTGGCATCTGTGTCCAGCAAGTGCACTCCAGGGTGGCGTTCACTTGCTCACTGCTGAGCGTTCTGGGGCTTGAGTGGGGAGCAAAGGCTCCGGCTGCTGTCTCCCAGGGAGGCAGCGGCCCCTCTTTGCCTGTTTAGGGCTGACAACTTATGCTACGGAGAGTGGAGAGGAGGTGCTGGGGGGAGCCGGGGCCTTGGCATCACTGCATGGGGCTCCTTGAGTGTGAGGGGACCAGAGAAAGGGCCCAGGAGGCAGAGGGACAGTGGATACTAAGGAACCCTTGCAGATGGATGGATGGATGGTGGAACACAGAGAGGGTTGGAAAATCCCAGGAAATGAAGAGAGGTGTTTCAGAGGGGAAACATCATTGCACCATAGGAAGCAGCCATTATGTTTTGCTGAAAGGGAGAGGAAACCACCAGACAGCGCTGGAGGCTGCAGATGGTCACCAAGGGCCAGCGAGCACATGCCTGCAGTCCTGAGCCTGACCTGGCCCTTCCCTCTGGGCGGCCAGGACCTCCCTGCCTCCCTGGGGAAGCAGCAGCCGGTGGGCACCGTGCTGTCGGGAAGATCCAGGTGGCTGTGTGTGGACACACTGGGCGGAGACACAGGATGGGGCCATGTGGCAGGGACCTGGCGCCAAGGGCAGGTGGGCCCACCGAGGCCACCAAGACAGCCCGAGTCCTCCCCTGGTTGCAGGGACCCAGCTGGGGACGCGCCCAAACCAGCTTCTGTTCTTCTCTCCCTGTGGCCTCCTTTGAACTTGAACCCGGCAAAGCCAGAGCCACAGTAAAACAGCAAATGAAGCAGGTGCTGCTGCGAAGGGCAGGGGACAGACCGGTGGCTCTTCTTCCCAGGCTGGCTGGGCACCTCCAGAGCCACCGCCTTCATTTCTGCGCCCTGCATCCCCCCTTCCCACATGGACCTGCTCGGGACCCACGTCAGCTCCCAGTTCCAACGCGGAAAATATAGCAGCGCGCAATATGTTGTTTTGGCAGAAAGCTATGAATTCGAGTATGGAATGTCTGTCACGGGGGCCCATCCAATTAACTCACTTGTCGAGAAATCAGAATAAATAGTTTGAGAGGAGGCGAGTGCGGCTTTGCTCAGACCTTTATTTCTTCTCTGTTCTCCTGGTGAGGCGGGTCTGTCATCACCAGGACGTGGATTTAGGGCCGAGGAGGAAAGAATACACGCCTTCCCCTTGGCTCTCCCCTTCGTGGGAAGAAAGGGGGTCATTTCCGTGCATGTTCAACCCTGGAGCCCTGGGAAACTTCTGTTTATGGAGGTGTTGTGGAGGCAGCCCTGCAAAATTCCCTGGTTTTGTTCATTCGGAGACAAGACCTGGGCCTGAGTGAGGAGGTTCTCTCCCTCCTCAGGTTTTCCTCTGTGGCTGATGGGCTGGGTGTGGGCGGGGGCGGGGGCAGGGGAACAGCCAGCCTGACACATGTCCCCGTGGGACCTGGGATCCCTGGACAGGGCCCTGGGCACCAGGGGAGAGAGGAGACACTGAGTCGGATGCTGGCATGGCCCCCAGAGTAGCCTCGGGAAGAAGTCCGGCTACACAGGCAAGCCGCCGAGAAAGGAGCTCCTTGGACACAGGCAAGTCATCCTGTGTGGGTTCCTGGGAGCCCCGGGCAGCTGCTTTCCCCAGGATTACAGCTGTGCAGGATGATTTTAGAGGAGTTCAGCAGATCCAACTGTGCAGAGGACGTCTTCCTTTGAGCGTCTTCATTTGCTTCTGTGTCTGTACACCCTTTCAAGGTGGAGGTGAAACCTAAGGCCATTCGGCAGGGAGCCCGCACCCCTGAGTTCTGAACAACATAACATGAGTGAGTTTCCTGCAGCCACAGGGGCAGCCAGGGGACAGTTTCAGTCCCCTGCACACCTCTCCCAAGCTCGGTGCTTCTGAAAAGCACCCTCCCAGCGTCTGCGGGTGCCCCCCATCCCCCCCCCCCGGCCCCCGGCACTGCCACCTCCCCTTCCCAGCATTCACGCTCTCGAATTTCACACCAGCATTACTCCAACAGTAGTGCAAAAGCCTCATCCAAGACAAAAGCATTTTTTGACCTTTGCTCTTGGAGGCAAGTTCCCCTGAGTAATGAGGACCCAGAACATTGTCTGTAGCACCGAAGCCCAGATTCCACATCCTGGGCCACCAGTCAGAAGTCAAAGGCTCCTTCCTCAGGGGCTGCAGACTAAGTTTGTCTCTGTGCTGTGGTGCTGCTTTCATTTCAAAGGCTTCACCAGCGAATCCAGTGAGTCATTCCTGGAACCTTCAGGAGTCTCCATGGTGACGGGGCTGAGAGGGCCGGAGGGAAGCCAGCATTCACTCCACTTTCCAACTAGTTCCTCTTTTCTGATTTTTTTTTTCTTTTTCAGTAAAAAGTAGGGCTGAGGCTGTGGCTTTTTTGTTTCTAAAGCAAATCACAAAATGGGAACTCCCTAAGCTCCTTTCCTATTTTGTCAAAAAACATTCTATATCAATATGTACTCTGGTCTTTAACTGCCTCTGTTGAGACCATAAAAAACAAAAACTGCATTTGTGAGGTTTTTTGTTTTTTTTTTTATTCTACCAGTGTTTTGAGAAACAGTCTGATTTTCCTGTTTATCTCAGTGGAAGGGCCTTGGTTAAACTGCCATTGTCCGGGAACACAGATACCAGTAGCGTCAGCCCCAGAGAGTGGAATGCCTTTCTGGCCCACCAGCTACACGGCAGAGGTTGACCAGAAGTCTGAAAATACCGTCCAATCACAGTTGGCAGAGATGTGTGTGTTCTTCTGTCCCCAGTGCTCTCCATACTCACAGAGCGATTCTCCTATAATGCTCAGGGCAAAGCACATTTTTTTTCCACATGGGACTAAGTATTAAACTCTGTCCCCAGTGTAATGAGAATTGATCAACATAAATACACTTGCATAATCTTTTTGGTGCAAATCTTGTGTCATAGTGGTGTGTCACCTGAATGCTCGCGTGTGTGAGTGGCAATGACTTTACAACAAATGTGATCTGAATTCTGCGGCCTCTGGGTTCTTAGGACACAGTTTCTTAACTTTTGGGGGGTCACAGAGCCTTTCAAAGAGTTACTACAAGCCCTGACCCCTCTCTCAGAAGAGTACATACATACACGCAGCATTTCGCAGACAAACCCAGTTCACGGACCTGGGAAGCTGATAGCTGGGTTTCTGGGTAAGAATCCAGCCTCAGGAGGAATTTTCTTGCAAGAACTTTCTTAGTACTGCTTTGTTCTCTGGTCCAATCCAATTCACCAGTGTGCCAGACACCGAGTACAGCTGAACCCCCACCGTGGGCTCACCCAGCCCAAGCCGAGGCTGCCACAATGTGCACACGAGTTTTCAGTCCTCTACTCCACATACGCTGCCTATAAATAAGCATGTAAAAGAAAGTATTTCCTACTCCAGTCTGCTCTTCAGGGCCTTTTGTAAAGAGGAGTCTAGCTCTGCTTGGAAAGATGAAGCACACAGGCTTCATGCCAAACCCCAGGCAGCCCAGGACTCCAGCACTTGGGGTTGGAGGATCCAGAAGATACATACGTGGGTCCTTATCTAGCTGGAAGTTTTTTAAAAATCACACATACAATTAATCTTCCTATTTTTCTGATTGTTGTTCTCTTTCTTGGGAAGAAGATACTTACAAAGTAGATTTGATCTAACTTCACTCTGCCCCACATTTTGCTCTTAAGCGCCTGGATGTTGAGATGGTCCCTGTATCCGTTTCCTAGGGCTTCTATCACCAGTGACCACAAACTTCGTGGCTTTAAACAATAGAAATTTATTCTCTCACAGTTCTGGAGCCAGGCATCCGAAGATCAAGCGCTGGCAGGCTCGCGCTTCCTCTGTAGGCCTTACAGGAGGAGCCTTCCTTACTTCTTCCAACTTGTGGGGGCTCCAGACATCCCTTGGCTCCGCCTCTGCCTCCATCTCTCCAGGCTCAGCCTTCTCCCTGGTGTCTCTCTCTGTGTGTCTCTTAGAAAGTTGCTGGTCATTGGATTTAGGCACCACCCGGCTGATCCAAGATGATCTCATCTGAAGATCCCTAACTTAAAACTTAATTTACATCTGCAAAGACTATCCTTCCAAGTCAGATCACATTCACAGGTTCCAGGCATTAGGATGTGGACCTCGCTTTGGGGGCCCCACGGTATTGCTCATTTACATCCCCAGGATCTCACAGTGCCTGGCAGGCAGTCACAGCTCAGCAAGGCGTCTGTGTATTTGCGCTGGATGAGTTGGAATCGAACCTGGCAACCAGGTGTTCTATCTGCTCGATTCTGAATAAAGGTGGTTTGTGCTTGGAAGAAGCTCAGTGTCTTCAGCATCCTTGACTATGAAAATAGCTACCAGACTAATTAGCACACAGAGTTTCTTGCTTTCCCTTTGGGAGTTCTGATAAAGTGTTTGATGCCATTGTTTCAACTTATTACCTTCTAAGTATGCAGGAATTATTTAGGAATAAAGCAAATATGTTTGAAGGTCTTTTTTTCTCCCCTGAAGCGGGGTCTTCTCAGACCCTCAGCATCTGAAAATAAGTTGGATTTTACTTATGAGATAACCTTTTGTGTATATGTTTCATAATATTTATTAAGACAAAAAGATACGCATTTATAAGAGTATGATTATATATTTTCATGTAGGTGGTCTCATTTCTGTCATCTGGCATTTCATTGACACCTAATGTTGACTTCATTTAGATGATATGCATACAAAGGAAGTGACATGTCTTTTTTTTCTTTAAAAATACAGCTGTGCCTGATGCTCTTGTAGAGAGTAAATGAATATAATCTGATTTCCCCCTGCTCTGGAGTGCAAATTTTAAGCTTTCAATGTACTATGAAGTCTTGCCAACCTCCCTATCTGCAATGATTTTATTTGACAAGGTTAAAAGTGGTAGTGAGAAGTCTGGCTTTGCCAGTGGGAACTATTTAAAACAACTTCTCCCTGCGAATGTAATTCACTCAGTACATACCTTGCAATTTTATGCGGCTGGTCATATTTTATTTATGAAATGTTTGGAATCTGGAATCCAAAATTAGGGAAGGTTCAAAGTCTTTGTTCCCTACCCATAGTGTAAATTAGTTCAAGTGGCTTTTTTTTCATGGTTTTGTTCCACATTCTTTTAAAACTAAGACTTGGGGAGGCCCTTATTAATATCTTTGTCATCATTTATCCATTTTACAATGAACAAACAACAGGAGAATCAGAAGAAATCAGCCAGAGAAAAAGCGGGCTCCCGGTCTCAGGGGTCAGACCACGTGCATGCGGGAGGCGGCGGAAACGCACGAGCTAGACTGCTGCCGATCAAAGCACACCGCTCGGCGCAGCCCAGCTTAAATGAGGGCGTGCATGGCGCGTCTTGAAGTTGAAGATGCATTAACACAAGCCTTTCAACGTCACATAGTAATAAGCCCCAGCAACGACACAGCATCAATCAACTGCATAAGACTTCGCTACAAAAGCCTCCACGTACCCCCAAGGGATCCCTGTAGACAGATTTCGTGTCCGAGTTCAAAGGACGGTTAGAGTTGCCTCCTCCTCGTCCTGCTCTCAGCTCTGCAAACCCTTTGCAATTTTCTTTCTTTCCCCAAAGTATTTTAGCTCATCTACAAATGAGCTGGCTCCCCTGCAAAAACTAGTCAACTTGTCTACCACAATTAGTAAGTCTCATTGTTTCAAAGTACTGTGTATTTGATTTTTAAGCTCCCTGACAGCTCTATGTGGTTTTAATTAACTTCTTCGAATAGAGTTGTTTTAAACTTGAAAGTGTTCCTGGATAAAAATTAGCATTATCAGTTTGTGTGAGTGTGTGTCTTAAGCCTGTGGTAAGCTTTTTCCTTGCTGTAACGGGCTGCAGAGAGATGAGAGGCTATTTATTTATCAAAGGCTGGCTTCTCCTGCATAACTTTGTGATAGAGACCGGCTGGGATTATCTTGTAGAAAATTGGGCCCAGACCAAATAAAATGGAGGGAAGGACAACTGATTCTGGCTTTCAAAACTATCTGTGTTTGCAACTGCCTACAAGTTCAGTGTCTGAGGCCCATCTTCTTTATCATTCTTAGCTAGCATTGTGATACAGGCTTTTAAAAACACGGTTTCTGGAGCACTTTCAATACACCTAAGCTTGGGACCCTGCTCATTGGCTCCTTGCCTTTGTCAGATACAGGGTAGCTGTATATTTTTTTGTCCATGACAGTGGATGGGGGTGCTAGCTGGATGGGATGCCAAGACAGCAGTGTGAACCAGGACATCCTGGCAAACAGGCATATTGGGTCCCCCCAGACAGATGGAACTTTTGTGTCCCCCTGGGCCACTACCAAGGGCTTTTGAAGGCCCCGTTTGTGCTGGAAATGTGGCTAAACTTTACCTGCTAATGATTCTCATAAATCCAGGCATCCTCTCTTTCTGGAATCATCCATTACTTCCTCCTTGGTCCATCAACCTCAGTAACTTCTGGACCCCCAGACACTTCCACCAGAAGCCCTCCTCCTGCAGATAGCACTCCCACCCGTGTCTCCCATCTCCACCTGTGGAGGCTCTAGTGACTCTTCCAGACCTAACTCAACAGTGCCTCGTCGGGAAGGAGTAGGTGGGGAAAGTTGGCATCACTAAGCCCCCACAGGGCTGTATTTGTGTCCTTCTTGGGGCACCTGCCTCTTTCCATTTCGTTACAGTTTTGGTGCAGCATCATATTCTCTGCTGAACCGAGAAGTGGGACCAAGCACATAGGCTGGACTTCACAGCCCTCCCTGGATTTCAGCCCCTCCTCTTAGCTACTTCTCATTTTAATTCCGGTCTGTTTGATGTATTCTTTTCTAAAGTGTGATAAGAAACAAGCATACAAGAAGATTGAAAGCCTTGCTGAATTTGGCACTTGCAAGGAACAGGCCCTCACTATTGCTGGGTTCGAATTCTGGCTTCCTCATTGACGAGCTGTGCAATCTTGTGCCAGTCACCTAACCTCTCTGTGTCTACAAAATGGGGATAATAATAGTCCCTACTTCCTAGGGCTGTAATGAGGGCTGAGTCCTCACAGAACAGAGCACGGAGATATTCAATACTCAATATCTTAGCTCTTCTTATTCTAGTTGCAGTTATATTATATTGCATATATTGTAGTTATATTAACCACATAAACTATAGTTACACAGTCAGACTGCATTTCCTATTTCTTGAGCTTTTATTCACATTTTTGAATTGCACTGTAACTAAAAGAAAACCAAAGCTATCAGCAGTGCAACAGTAGGGAGGCCTGTTGTGTCCATGTACATACCTGGCACACCAGTGATGTCCGCTGGGGAACTATTGCCTTGATGACCCAATGGACACTTGACGGGACAGGATGGTGAAAGCGAGGGTTGGTGGTGGCAGTGCAGCAAAGAGCAGCCCGAGCCACCTCCTACCCTCTCCCCTTGAGGTCAGAGAGCTGAGGTGCTGGGTCTCTGCACATCTGTAGAATAGGAACAATAAGAGTGCGTACCTCGTGGGCTTGAAGCAAAGATCAGCTAGAAACTGATCAATACGTAAAGCAGCTGGCGTGGTGTCTGGTGCAGAAGTGACTGGTTGTTCTCAGCATGCATCCTGAACTCCAGGTGACTGTTGAGAGACATGTGTCGAGTGTCCTGGAGAAAGTGCTCCCAGACTTCCTTTAACTGTGGGGAATCCTGTGTGGCTCCACCAGGGGCATTTCAATAACAGACTGAGAATGCAGGGTTCCCTCTTTTTACTGGGAATCACTGGTGCAGCAGCACCTCCCCCTCTGTGAGCATTCACTGCAGGAAGGCCAGCATCTACAGGTAGAAAATGGTCAGAGACAGAGATAATATACAGATACAGCAGTGACTGTCAGCAACAGAAGTGGTGACAGATTAAGCCCATTAAGTCACAAGCTGGAAACAAGACAAGAAATCTTTATTAGTCACCAGGGAGAAGATGTGACCTCTCAGAGACTCAGCCAGGAGAGAGGAGGTCAGAGCCTAGGAGGGAGCTCAGAGCCAGTGGGTTGCTAATAGCATGGTTCTTGACTCCTGCACCCCTGGAGTGACTCGGACTATGGTGGCCTGGAGAACCAGGGGTTACACGCAACGCAGAATCACACTCCCAGGGAAAGAAAATGGTTTACAGGTGCATCTGTACCTGACTCACACATCTGTCTTGTTCTAAGAATTCCCAAGGAAGGGGATTCCACCAGCTTTTCTTGCCATTCTGTGCCAATAATTAGAAATTTTTCTCTATGTTTGTTCTTATTAATGCCATTTCTTTTTTAATCTCTGCTCATGGAATGATAGACAGCTAAGGCGGGTTGTGTTCTTCTACAGCAAGCGCGACTCAGAGTCCAAATGGCACAGCTGCCGTCAGTTAATTTTCACTTAGATCTTAACCTCTCAGTTTATTTCACTTGGACTGTGAATATTAAAGTAGAAATAATGCTTTGTGACCTTTAAGCAAGGCTCCTCCACCCTTTCCCTTGTGGCTTTGTGAACTATACAGTCCAGTTCTGTAATATCCTTATTTCTGGACTTCTAACCTGTTTCTGCCAGCAGGAAGGTGACTAACGCTAAAAACCACATATTACACCACTGCTTCCCAGGCACATCAAATGCTCATTTCAAATGGTAATATCTGTCCTTGGAACCGAGGTTAAATTTACTTAAACTAAGAAGTTCCAACTTTGCTAGACCCTCTTCAGTTCTGTTCCCTTTACCTCCCCAAGGATGCAATGAGAAAGACTTCAGAAGTGAGCGCACTGGTGGGCCTCAGTTACACCCAGGCCGAGTTCCAGGGAGTGCTGTGGCTCTGTGATGCTCTGAGGGAGGCATGACCATGCAGAGGGCTTGCTGTAAACTCCTCCTTGGCAGGAGCTGATCACTTCACCGTGTTTGCTCTGGTGAAGTAGATTTCAATGGCAGCATAGTGAGGGGTGCAGCTGGGGTGGGAAGGCGGTCAGGAGAACTTTCTTTAGTGGCCTCCAGGTCTTTCAGACCAAGCTTCCCTTTGTACTGCCATCTTTGCCCCCGCTCCACCCCCCACCCCCGCCCCAGGCGTCTAGGCGGCAGCTCAGACTTTGAAGTTGCCATGACTCCCAGGTTGAAAGCTTGGAGGAGGTCAAGGAAGGAAGGGAGCTCAAGGCCGGTGCAGTCCCTCCTGCGAGGACAGTGTTCCTGGCCTCCACCCACTGCGCCCACCTGACACTCCGGCCACAGCCCAGCAGAGCGCTGCCCGCGCCTGCCTCCGGGAAGCTGTGTGGCAGGCTAGAAATGCACTGGGGGGGAGGGGGGGACACTTCCCCCAAGTATGCTGTGGGCTAGATCTACCGGTCCCCCGTGGTTTTCAGGAAAGAGAGTGAAAGATGGGAGTTATTTTGAAATTCTGTTTGTTTGCAGGACTGCATTTGTCCTGCTGCGCGCTGAGGGTCCAGGCTGGGGAAGGACCACAAGTGGAAGCAGACGATGGGCCGGGGGTAGGTTTCTCTACCCCTGGGCCCAGGGGAACGATGACACCGGTGGAGGAGGCGTTAAAATGGAGACATTCGGATGCGGTGTGTATGGAACAGGCAACGGTGAGAAGTGAAGGAGGTGATGGTGGCAAGGGTGGTGCTGATTTACGTGCGGATATGTTGGCTGTTACTTTCATATTCTGCCCGGGAGCCTTCTGGCTGCTGGGCTGTGAGTGGCTGACTTCACTTTCCTGTGTCCTACAGCG
This sequence comes from Camelus dromedarius, assembly GCF_036321535.1. NCBI lineage: Eukaryota > Metazoa > Chordata > Mammalia > Artiodactyla > Camelidae > Camelus > Camelus dromedarius. Next base: position 64,797,285 of record NC_087448.1, on the reverse strand, counting down.
CGGTCTATACTGTTGGCAACTGGGATTAGGGGGGGCCACGAAGAGAACACTAAACTTTCACATCGTTTTTATGACCGACTTTTGTTGCTGGCGCCTTCTCTTGGAAAAAGACATTGATTCACGACTGAACAACCCCTATACACGGAGGCAAACATCTTTGGAGCCTCCCAGTTGGTTTCTGTTTACAAGAATGGATGGTTCCCAAAGGCTTGTCAGAAAATGGCTGAGAGAAGAGTCAGAGAGAAGAAGTTGATGTTTTACTTCTGCCTCCATCCCTCCACGTCGGAGTCTGAAATTCTTGCTGTGGGCCATATGGAGTAGATATTCCAGAAGGAAATTATATACTGCTCTCTGTTTCTCCTCAAAGGCTTTTCACTTTGTCAAGTGGACCCTTTGAAGCAGCCTTCTCCTTACCTCAGATTCTGACATGAAAACTTGTTTAATTGCCTTTCAGTCTACACAAGATAAGGAGCCATGTCTCAAAATTGTATAATTCTCTTAACCAAACAATAGCAGAACCACCCCGAGCAGTTTTCAAAGAAAGAAAAGAATTCCTTACATATGTTAAGCATTTTATTCTTGGCCAAGTGCTGTGCTCTGTCGTGCTTTGTTAAATTGGATAATGCATATGAAGGGTTGTGTCAATTGCATCGTATAACAAAAACGTATGATTTTATAACAATTATTGATTCGATTTTCCATATAAGAGACTGAGGCTCAGGGAAGGGAAGTTACAGCCCGGATCACAGCCATTAAGCTCAGCTCAGACAGTGGTTAGTTCCCACCCTCTGCTGAGCTCTCTCCTCGCCCCAGTGGAGGCCAAAATCACCGTGAACCCACAGCAGAGGCTCGCTCTCGGTTGCCGCATCCTGGCTCGCTCTCTCCCCTTGCAGGGTTAAGGCAGAGACTTGGCTTTTATCCTGCGCCATTGCTGCCAATCACTCTACTGCAGAGCCCCTCCCCTCAGGCTGGAGCAAAGGAGTTATTACAATCCCTAGATTGCATAATATACAGGTAGCTTTTTCTTTAAAATAATTTTGTCCCTGAAATAAGTGCACAATCCATTTCTGTATTTTTAAAAAGCTGCCAGCAAATTCTCCTGGTAGGATGGTGTCTTTAGCTTCAGGGGTTTTAAGAGAGGGCCGGGGACTGCTGCGGCTGGAGTCACAGGGAGCTGGAGCACCAGCCATCCCACCCCCAGCCCGCCACCAGGGCAGGGCCTGCCCCGAGGGGCAGGAGGACACAGGGCCCAGGACGCCCCCCAATACCAGCTGACCCTGTGGGGCTGGGCAAGGGTCTGCGAGGAGGGGCCAGACGCAGGTGGGGAGGGGGTTCCTAGTGCTACAAGAAAGGGTTCGTGAGTATCAAAGGACACAATCAACAGAGTGAAAAGACAACCATGAAGTGAGAGAAAATATTTGCAAATCGTATATCCAACAAGAGACCAGTGTCCAGCATATATGAAGAACTCTTACAAGTCAGTAATAACAGGAAAACCACCCAAATGAAAAATGGGCAGAGGATTTGAATAGACATTTCTCCCAAGAAGATATATGAATGGCCCAACAGGCACATGAGAAGGTGCTCAATATCACTGATCATTAGGGAGATGCAAATCCAAACCGCAAGGAGATGCCACTTTCTGTCCATTAGGGCCACTGTTAAAAAAAAACAAAAACCCAAAACCCTAAAATACTCTCAACAAACCAGAAAATAACAAGTGTTGGTGAGGATGTGGAGAAACTAGAACTCTGTACACCGCTGGTGGGGATGTAAAATGGTACAGCTACTGCAGAAAACAGTATGGCAGTTTCTCAAAAAATTAAACACAGAATTATTGCATGGTCCAGCAATTTCACTTCTGGGTATATACCCGAAAGGACTGAAAGTAGAAACTGGAACAAATACACCAATGGTCACAGCAGTATTATTCAAAATATCCAAAAGGCTGAAACAACCCAAATGTCCATTGATGATGCATGGATAAACAACATGTCATCCATACACACAATGGAATATTATTCAGCCTTAAAAAGGAAGGACATTCTGACACATGCTACAACATAGACCAACCTCGAAAACATGGCCTGCAGTGAATATAATGGCTGTGAGTTCCACCTGTGGAAGAGGTTCTTTATAGCTGCTTTATGTGAAACTCTGGGTGTATAACTAGGTAACTCAGACCTCGGGGTGGCCTGGCCTCATTCAGATAAATTATTTAGAGGTTTTATTTATTTTTTTTTTTAAAGAAATGGGAAATCATCATAACTGACTAGTGATTTGAATAAGATATTTAAACAGGAAAAATTTTTTTAAATCTTTGGAAGTATCTATTATCAGACAGGCATACACTCATTTTTTTCCTAATAATTTTATAAATGTCAAAAATTCACTTAAACTATATGGCTATTATTTGGAGTAAAATGGTGATTATGTCAATGAATCTGTTAATTATCTTATTTATTAGAACACTATTTATGTTTCTCTGACCTTACATACATCATAGAATGTCAATTCATGCCTCTAATTTTCCCAAATTTTCAGTTTTTTGTTTTGTTTTTGTTTTTGTTTTTGTTTTTGTTTTTTTAGTTCACCTGGGACTATAAAATGGATTTCAGGCAGCACTGTTGGTTGACAATTGCTTCAAATTCAGCTACTTGAGCAGTTAGTTGGTTGCATATTCATCATCCATTCCCCTCCATCCTCATTCTCTACCCAGCAGCTAATCACTTTCTCCTGGGGGATCCATGAGGTTCCGGGGAAGCTGATTTCAGGTCCATCATCAGCATTGGGGGCATGTAGTCTATGTTAAGCCAATCAGTGCCTTCCATTCCTCTGGACACAGATGTTGGTTACCAAACGGGCATGTGACCTAAGGAGGCCCAATCAGGATGGATCTTGAGGTTTTGGGGGGAAAGGCTGGGCAGGGATGCTCTCTGTTCTGTCCTGGACCACAGTGAGGAAGTACCATGCCTGAGAGCTGCCGGAAGCTATAGGGGACCTTGACGGAAGTCTTAGAATTTGACACTGAAAAGGGCAAAATAAAGAGCTAGAAAGAAACTGGATTCGTGGTGACATTGTTGAGCTACTGGATCAAGCCTTGTGTGAAGCCAGTGTTATCTCCAGTATTTTCAGTTACTTAAGCTAACAAATTCCCTTGATGGTTTAAACCATTTTGAGTGAAGCTTTCTATTACTTGCATTCAAGGTGAGAGAGTTTATCTATGACATATTAGTACACAACTTAGCAGTTTACAAATCATCTTATCCTACTTGGTTTTCACAACATCTCCACAGGGATATTCAGAAAGGCTGTAATTCCTCTCATCTTCCATGAAGAAAGGGAGCAGGAAGGCATTGCCCTAGGTTAAACAGATGGTTAAGTAGAAAACTTACGTGAGGACAGGAAGTATGCTGTATTCTTAGCGTCCTTTATAGTGTCGTCAACTGGATTAATACATGCTGAATAAAGAAATAAATTGGGGGGAGGGTACAGCTCAGTGGTAGGGTGCGTGCTTAGCATGCATGAGGTCATGGGTTCAGTTTCTAGTACCATCATTCAAATAAATAAATAAATATACACAGTTACCTCCCCTGCCCAAATGAAAAGAATTTAAAAAAATCTTTTTAAAAGAGAAATAAAATTAAGAATATAATTGAAATAGTAAAATGAGCAGTAAGCTTTGTATTAATTATTCATTCCTTTTTCCAACAAATTTTTACCAAATGCCTGCTATGTACTAGGCATGAGACTAAGTGTTCAAATTAAATACTCTTTGTCTCAACAAAGTGCAAAAGAGAGAGAAAATTGTTGAAGTCTTTAATATTCTTATGCTCTTTTAAAAGTTTCAAACCTTTAAGAGATTATTTCAAGTCCTGCAATGTTTTGCTAGAGAGGATCCATGAGTTTTGAATTTTTCTCTTTTCTGTTGCACGTGTCCGTGGTTTCCACCTCACTGAACTTGAGGATGAATACCTCCTGAGCAGAAAGACACGTCTGTGGCTGTATGCTGCCCATGCTCGGTGCAGCCGAACACCACATAGACACTGAATTATTGTCTCCTCGCTGTCGGAGTCTCCTTCTGACAGGATGTTAGGGGGTCCGCTCATTCAAATCTCTGGGGGCCATCAAGGTGGACTTTTACTATTTTAGTATGTATCACAGTAGATTGAAAATCCATACATAACGGGAGAAGGCAATATATAAATTTGGAACTCTGTCCGATTTTAGATTAACAGGAACGTGGAAGGAAGATTGCCCTGCGGGAACGAGGCACTAGCCAACTAGCTGGGAAAAGAGCATGAGCCGTGATTCCCCAGGGATGGACGGAGACCTGAAGAAAGACACAACCATAAATTTACATCCTCATCCCTCCTCAGAAACCTCAGAGAATGACATTCACAGAATCGACGGATGAAAACGGTTTCACGATTTAAAAACGCAGCAAGATTTTGTTTCCTCTTTTCCTGTTCTGCCTGAGAGCAGAGAAGAGGGAGCTGCTCGTTGGATGCATTTTGATGGTCGAGTTTGGGAAAGTCAGCCCTGAGCAGTGGGAAGATTTGTAAATGCCCCCGAGCGAGGCTGAGCCAGGTCCGAATCCTTCCTCTGACAATTCAGGCCGGGCACTTAATCCTCAGTCCTTTCCTCACCTGGAAAGCAGTGATAACATGTCCCTTAACAGTGAGATACGTGTGTGTAAAATGCCTGGGAAATTCCAGGCACCTAGGAAATGGTAGCTGTTAGTTTGTACTTTTTACATAAGTGGGACAAACTTGGACTCATTAAAAAAGTGTCGCACTTACTTCTTGCTTTTCTTATCAGAAAAAAAAATTTATGTTCAGAAAATGTCTAATAGCACAGAAAGGAAAAAGCAAATGAAAAACACCTGGTACTTTTCAGAGACTCAAAATTCAATCATAGCTGCATGATGAGGGTGGAACATTGCCCTCATGTTCCTCTTACTGCTGAACTTACTACTTTCATCTGAGAAAACGAGGGAGGCTTTGGTCACATCCTCGAATACCACTCGAAGTGTCTCATGTTTCTGATATTGCCTTGCAGGACCTTGAGCAAACTAACAGTAAAAGAGATGGATGACTGAGGGTTATTCAGCAGGTTCTCGGCAGCCTTTCAGAACCCTTAACAACAGTGTTTCAACTGTTTAGTCATAAACTTGTGATGTTTCCCCTTGGGTAAGGTCTCTCATCTTTGAAGCTGAGTCCACGCCAGCTGTCAATGGCCTGATTTTTTCCTGTTAAGGACCAAGGAGGAGGCAGGCTGATGGGTGGCTGCTGGCTCCCACCCCCGCCCCCTCGGGTGATGGATTTGGAGCAGGCCCACTCCAGGTGTGAGGCTAAGGTGTGGGTGGAGGCAGCTCTGAACAGAGCCTAGAGCACTGAGGTGGAGTGGGGCGGCCCTGCCAGTCACTTCTGACCTGTTCCTTATCTGCACTATTCTGGTTAGAGAAAACAACAGGCTGCAAATACTGTGCAGCCGAAGTGGCAGTCTTGCATTATACTAATACATTTGGCATGAGGTTTACAGAGAATCAAAGCAATTTAGGAAATTCATGTTTTTCTCCAGCTGAAAATACCTGATAACTAACCATTTCTAATTCTTTAAGTTACAAAACTTGAATTTTGCTTTTTTTTTTTTGACAGTATATAAAATCAATTCTGTGATGCTCTAAAAGTATGAAGTGTCACTGACATGCTTAAACCATACCTTTATGCTGTAAAATCCCAGATGCCTCCCTGCACTGGGCTTGGGAACTTTGAATAAGCTCATTGGTCATTCAGAATCAGGGAAACTTAGAACTGAAGATTCTCACTTCTCTTCAAGGTCTTGGAAGAAATTCTCAAACCTTGCACGTCTATGTCTCCCGCCTTTCACATCCTAAGGTTGAATCTGCTGATAATCATGTAAACTGCTGTATCACTTAATACCTTTCAAAACATGTATCTTCACAATATAACAAGCAGAGGAGACATCATTATCTTCACTTTTTGGAGGAGAATATTTAATATTCAAAGAAATCAACCAACTTGGATAACGATCACTTTGAAGAATTGCTGAGTCTCTAGGAGGAACTGCACATATTGGATACAAGTTGCAAACTAAGCTTGATAGAAACTCAATTTTTAAAATATAAAAGTGAAATCATAAATATTTGAGAAAGAAACAAACAAGAATATTGTTATAATTCGAGGGGTGGTGATAGAGAAGGATTTTATAACTACGACTTTCAGGACAAAAGTCATAGTGGAAAATATTACTGGATTTGAGTCCTTAAAACACACACACACACACAACTCCTGAATGGTGAAAAACATACTTTGATAGACTTTGGTATTTAACGAAGTCTAAAGGTAGATGATAAATTTAAAAATAAAAGGAAAATCTTTAATATATAAAAAGCTCTTACAATCCAATAAAGTAAAGATTAATCCATATGTTAACAAGGGACACAAATAGCAAATTCCCAGTGGAAACAATTAAAATATCCAATAAACATAAACAAAAATGTTTAACCTTTCTGGTAACAAAATAAATAAAAATTTAAAAAATGAAACTCCCCAACCTGATGGGGAAAAAATGAAATAGACTGAAAGTATCCAGTATTGGCAAGAATTTGGGGGGAAAAAGTCACCTTCATGCTGTGCTGCTGGGAATTTAAAGTGGTAAAACTTTTTGGAGAGCAATTGGGCATCATGTACCAAAATCCTTGACAAAGAGCATAGCACCAGACCCAGTTTCTAGGGATGAATTTTAAGCAAGTAATTGGACAAGCTGCCAAAGATCCAAGTGCAAAAAATGTAAATGGTAGTATTTTTTTCATAATAGTGAAAAAGAAGAAATAACTTAAAATACTGACAATATAGGGTTTTATGTAATTATTTTAAAAAGGGCTGCCAAATACCATGAATAGTTTGATGTAATTTTATTTGGCAAAAGTGCATGTATATATTAATGAAAACACACACACAAGCACGGAACAGTGCCAGTCACCGTCCTGGTGTTTCACGTGGAATAATCCATTTAATCCTCACTACAACCTTGTGAAGTGGGTGCTGTAAAGAAATCCACTTCACAGATGAGGAAACTGAGGCAGAAAGAGCAACACACTTACCTAACATCCCACAGGGGGAAGGTGCAGGGCCTGGATTCCCATCCAAGTCCTGTGGTTCCAAGGTGCCTGGTTTTAACGACTAGCCGGGCTACACTGGGTGAAAAAGTGTGTTTTGTGTCCTCACTTTACACGGTTAAGAAAGGCTTGGGGAGCCCACACCGACCCACCTTCAGTGCTTACCTCTGGGTGGGGGAAACGGTAGAGGGAAGATGTCTGTTTATTAATTTTTAAAAATCAGATCAACGTATTCTGATTTTTCTGCACTTAACACACATCACTTAGTGGTAACGAAGAACACGTTTTTCAAAGCTGTAGAGTTGTCAGAAATGGTGAGGAAATATTCATTCTCCCCGCTGATCTGCTGTTTCGGGAACTTACAGGCCAAAACAGGATTAATGAAGGGCCGGTTCCGATTTCCAACCCCCGTCCTACTAAGCCTGTGATGGTAAAGTCTCACAAAGACACAAAATGTGTGATGTTTTGTTTGCTAAATTTCTCTTCCTTCTGAACATCCTGTGCCTGTCCTTTTTCCCTTCTGCAAGGATTCCTGCGCCAGGCCTGGCATTCCACAGGCCTGACGTTTGGGACCCTCTTCCCACCGCTGTCAGCCCGGCATAGCCAAGAACCTTATTACTTCTGCTCCGTGTTTTCTCAAAATCCCAGGGGATCTTGGTAAGAGGAAAATTCTCATTTTTCTCTCCTGACTCAAATCATTTGGCTCTTGAGATTGTAACAAATACCAAGGGGCTTAGAAATAGTACAGTGTTTCCTGGTATTAAATTGTTTAGAAAGCGAGAACACACTCGGGGTTGCTGTCTCTGAACCTGTGTTGGCTTCACCAGCTCCAGCGAGGGGCCGCTGAGATTCTTCAGTAACAACAGTGACGGCGGCATGAGGCTGCTAAGCTCTCAGGCCTGGGCCTGGGCCAGGGCCAAAGGCTTGGCACACCCTCCTCTCCTGCCCACTCCTCGCAGAAACGGGAGGGGTTAAGGGCATCCCCACATCTTCCGGGCTCATTGGTGTAGCCGTTCTCATGCAGAGCTCACCAGTGGAAGAATCAGGATCTGAACCCAGGTCTGTCCAAACTCTAAGTCTGCGCCTTGGCCATTCTGGTCAGGGTCTAAGACCAGAGGTGACTACTGATTCTGTGGAGTCTGCGTCCCGCCCCCTCACCCCCCCTAGAATGTACCAGGACCAAGGGGCTTAACCAATGTTCGTGGAGTGAACAAACGACTGGGTCAATGAGTGCAGGAGCAGGGCCACCTCCTGCCTCAGGTCATCTGCGCTTCCTCTGGATGCTGTCCTTGTGCCAGATGCTTCCGGCCACTGCAGCATCCTAGCCCACGTTCACCTCTGGGCCCACATCACTCAGTGCCCCGCCAGCAATTAAAGAGTTTTAACCAAAGCTCCAAAGAACGTAACAGGATGAACCAACTGGCCTGGGTGGGCCTTGCCTGTGAACGCTGCGGCTGAGAGGGAGTGTTTATTTGGGCAGACAGTGCACTCAGAGAAGCAGTGAACTCAGAGATTAACACCGCCAGAGCCCGATGAGATCAGCAGAGAGGGGAGGAAGCAAAATTTTCCATTCCAGTTCAGCCATGACTAAAGTTGTCAGGAATCAGTGCAATAACCATGAGTCTGAACCGATTTGCATGGCTAAATCTCTCTGCAAATCTGGGCTTTTATTTTCCCATATGTTCCTACTTTAGCTTTCTTAAGACTTCAACAGATACAGTCACAGAAGAAGTGATTCAGAACATGCTCAGTATGTTTTTGCCATTTATTGAGCAAACACTCAATAGTCCATATCATGTGTCAGGTACCAGTCTAAGAACTTTCTATATATCCATGACACGATGCTGCCTTTCATTCATTGATTCATTCATTCAGCAAAGATAACTTGGATGTATTCTGTGAAACCACATTGCGCTAGGAATAAAAAAAGCATCAGATACAGTTTTTTTTCTCCCTCTCATGGGTTTAGTGGGAGAGACAGACGAATAAATCAACGCACACCGCCTGGATGGGAGCACACACAGCAGGTGCTGTCTGTCCCGGGGATTAGGCAGGAGGGCAGTGACTGAGCCCCGAGGAGGTGAGGTGTAAACTGTGTCTTGAAGGGTGAGTCTTGAAGGCGCTGTAACGCTGGCGGGGGGACAGTGTCGTAGGAGGAGCCCGTGCATAGCGCTGAGGGAAGGTCTGTCTGTGCTTCAGGGAGCAGCAAGGCCTGCCCCACAAGCCTGGAGCAGAGGGTGTGGACGTGAGGCTGAGGCAGGGTCTCTGTCTGCTCGGGCTGCCATGCCAAGTACCACGGACTAGGGGACTGAATAAACAGACATTTATTTTTTCACCGCTCGGAGGCTGAAGTCCAAGATCAAGGGTCAGCAGTTCAGGTATCTCCCGAGGCCTCTCTGGCCCATGGATGCTGCTTTCTCGCAGCATGTGGCCATCCTTCCGTGCAAGACTGTCTGGTGTCTCTTCCTCTACTTATAAGGACACCAGTCCTATTGGAGGATGGCCTTGTTTTAATTTAATTACCTCCTTAAAGGCCCTATCTTCAAATACAATCATATTTTCTGGTACTGGGGGATTAGGACTTCTGTGTACAAATTTTTAGAGGGTGGGGTGGACACAATTCATCCAGAAACCATGAGGAGGAGGGCGGAGGCAGGTTAGGCTGGTATGGCAGCTGCTGCGAGGGTCCAAGGGGAGAGAGGTGGAGGACCAAATAAAGAGCAGCAGCAGGCGTGAGAAGAGAGCAGGAGATTCCTGAGATTTGTGGAAGAATCTGCAGGGGGAGGCAGCCAGTTGGCCGGGAGGACTGGGCGGAGGGACAGCAGAGGAGGGTGGGGGTGGAGGGAGGAAGTGAGAGGTGGGATGACTCCCAAGTTCTGAACAGAATGATGGAGATGCTTCCTGGAATGAGGAATGGGGGGAAGGAGCACATCTGGAGGCGAGAGGAAGATGGTGAGTTAAAGGTGCCAGTGGAAAACCACAGGGAGCTTTTAGCAGGGAGTTGGGATGTTGGTCTGAGAATCTAAAAAGAGGTCGGGCCTGGAGCCAGAGATTCGGGAATCATCAGCTAACATGGGGCCAAGAAGTTGGAGCCAAGGGTTTGAACAAAAAGGAAAGAGAAGGTGGCCGAGGACAGAACCCTGGGATTCACGAAAAGGAGCAGGCTGAGAAGTGAGAGGAGGACAGGGAGAAGACAGGGAGCTGGTCCCTGTGAAGTGAGGGCCTGCTGTGTGCTGGGTGCTGTGCTGGACGCTGTGACAGAATCTTATGCAGCCCTTACAGAAGTCCCTGTCGTAGGCATAATGCAAACTCTTAAAGAGCCCTTACTGTTCGGAATACTTTGCGATACCTTGTCAAACCCTCACAAAGCCCTACAGTGCACACACAAGGAAATGGCAGCACAGGAGTGATGTGCTTGAGATCAGAGAGCTAGAACTGGACTGGAATCCAGGTGATACGGCACCAAGGTCCGAGCTCAGAACCACGTTGCTGTTCTGCCTCAGCCTGTACTGCACTCATTTTAGAGATGGGAAAGTTGAGGACCAGAGAGGTGAAGACGAGATGGCTAGTAAGTGTCAGAGTTGGGCTTTTGGCTAAAACCTTTGCACTTTTCATTGTCTGTGCAACTTCTTTACAAGCTAAAGGAGGAGAGAATTGCAGGGACAAGTGTCATCTAGTGAGGTTAGGACAGAAGGCATCTATTAGATTTGGCCACACGGAGGCCACTGGGGACGCAGGAAGGTCAGTTTCAGTGGTGTGATGGGGTAGAAGTCAGGCTGTAAAATCTTGAAGAGTGAACAGCAGGCCAGGAATGTAGATGATCCTTTCAGGGGGTTTGACTATAGAGAGAAGGAGAGAGACGGAAGAGCAGCTGAAAAAGAGAAATGGGATGTAAAAATGTTCCAAAAGCAATTTTTCGTTTAAGAGGAAGAAACTTGCAGGCATTTGTATGCTGACAGAAAATCCAAGGCTGGGGGTATTGGGGGTGGAGAATTGACTTTCAGTCTGCTGTGAGTTTGGTTAATTGGAATCAGGGTCTCTGGGCCTGGCTGACGTGGACCTCCAAAACCGAGTCACTGAGCCTGTAATCTGCTCAAGTCACCAAAGCGTAGTCACCCCAAAGGGAACATATGCAGAATGGCAGGATCCTGATTCTCTTGTTTTAACTGCAAACAGAGCCACAGACTCATCTATAGGTGATTGTTCTGCTAAAAACAATCTCTAAATTTATATGGTAGCATCACAGCAAACTGCTAGCTTCACTTGTAATCTAAGAACTACAAATGTAAATAGCTACGAGGTACCATACCCTGAGTGCCAAAGACTTGAAACCATGAGAATTCACTGCTGGTGAGAAGACAGTTTGGTACAATTCTTTTGGAAAATAATGGTACATGTTTCAAGAGACTTGTGTATTGCCAGATCACGTGTCTCAATAATTCCATTTTCGAGAGTTTGGATATCAAAAGAAGTTAAAGTGCAAAGATATTCATTGCAGCATTGTTTATAATAAGGAAAAACTGGAAACAAGTTAAGAGCTCAAGAGCAAAGAAATGTCTAAATAAACAATAGTACATCCACTTGATAGAAAATAACATAGTGGCTTAAAATAATACTTACAAAGACAAATATTGAAACATGACATACATATAGTCTTAAAGCAGAACAGCGGAATGAAAATTCTACATTGTGAACACAATGGTGCAAACAGGCGAACAATGTAAAAAAGGCTCAAAATATATTTACTAGCCTTGATTGTTTGCCTGGTTGGAAAGAAACCACACATGAAAATATTTCTATACCTCTCCACTGATTAGCAATGGCTGGCATTACTCACAATAAAGCTATTCTTTTCTGTTCACTTTTTCCTATCTTTCTCTGGCATTTTGGCAATACATAAATTATCCACAAAGAAATGCAGGTGTTTTATTGAAAATGCATCAAATGAAACCTCTAGATAACACATCACAGGAAAGCATCTTTAAAATGTTTTTTTAAATGATGTTCAACATCATTTTTCCATTTGGAAAATGCAGGAAAATTGTAAAATCAGGGAACTATAGAAAGGCAAAGAAAAAGCTCATTTTAATTCTTCATGCAAGTAATAAGTGTTGATACTTCACTGCAACAGAACCAGATTTTGATGGGAGGGGCCGTTATGTTCATCTTAACCAAGTGCATATAATTCTGACAGAACTTGGTTAGATTTCACCCCTCAACAAAGCCAAATCATCCACAAACAGTGCAGAATTAAGGGTGATAAAACAGTATTGAGCTTGGTCCATGTGGAGCTGGGTGGGGCTCTGCAGTGGACCTGCCCTCATTGACCTTATAATTGGGAAAGCAACTTCTTTCTGGAGCAGTTGTTGTTCTTGGCATGTACTCCACCAGTAGATCAGAGACATGCTATAAGCAAAACATAAGTAGACTTCAGCAACAAGTCTGGCCGTGGTGCCATCAGATGAGCTGTGCTGATCCCTGCATTTCTCCCAGTTACTTGAGAATGGGACCATCCTCCATTCATTCATCTCGGAATCTGCAGCAAACTGCTGGCCCTGAAACACAGCAGGTGCTCAACGAACATTTGTGGAGGTAAACAAAAGGCTTGGGTTCAGATTCCTACCCCATCACTTATTAGCTAGATGCTCTCATTCACTTCTTTAGCTTTTATCCTTGTCTTTGAGCTAATGACTTTCAAATTTCAATTGTTAACCCTGTCTTCTCCCCAAAACTCCAGACCCAGCAAACTAGCTCCCTCTTGGCTTTTCCACCCGGATGTTCCAAACGTAGCTTCAAATCAGAATGTCTCCACCTAAACTTCTCCTATTCCCTCCCCAAATCCACTTCCTCCCATGACCCTTGACTTTATTCATGGCCATCACCATCTATGTACCCAAGAGAGAGACTAAATGTCTCCCTCTTCAATGCCTCATTCTTTCCTCTTCTGTTGATCAGCTCATGAAATCCTGCTGACTCTTGTTCAAAAATATCCCAAGTGCATCCTGTCATCTCCATCCCTACACCTGCTGTGTGAACTAGTTCCAAACCTCATTATACCTTACCTGGACTCTTACATCAGTGTCCTACCTGGTCTCTCTGCCTCAATCTGCCTGTTCCAAGACCTCTTCTATGTGACCATAACCGAAGGCATCTATTTTAACTCAGTCATAATTATAACATTTCCTTCCTTCAAGACATTCAAGAGCTCCCAATTGCCCTGAGAAACTGAATTCTTAGACAACTCAGAGGGTCTGTCACAAACTGGCAACAACGCTTTCTGGTCTCATCTCTTACAAAACTCACCCTCTCACCCTAAATAGGCATTTTCTGCTTGGGCCACACGTTTTCCACTCCTCCCCAAAAAGATCATACTTTCTCTCTTTGCATAGGTTGGTCTAGAATCTTCTCTCCCAATATTTTTTTTCCTGTTCATTGTCTTTTATTACTTTTTTGGTCTTTCTATTTTTTCTTTTTCCATTTTATTAGCTAGAATTATTACAGTTTGACTGCACATATACATTATATTGCATGTGAATACTGTTCATTGTTTCTAAGAACAGATTAGAGCTTTAGCTTTTTAAACTTACATAGTTATCAAAGGAATAAAGGCAACCACAAATTAAGAATCAACAGAATGCAGTAATCCAATCATACAGGACAGTCAAATGTGCTTACACATATTCAAGAAATCAATCATCTAAGTTATAAATAATAAGCAGTTCATTTGTGCCTTTTTTTTTTTTTTTTTTTTTTTTTTTTAGGTTCTACATGTAAGTGATGTCACATGGCATTTTTCTTTCTCTTTCCAGCCCACTTCATTTAGAATGACGATCTTCAGGTCTCTCCCAACTTTTTGATGGTGCTCCTATGCTGTATTCAAAGTCCAGCTCATTTGTCACCTCCTCTGAGAATACATCCTGGTTCCTCCCAGGTGGAACCAGCCACTTGACCCTGCTCTCATAGGGCTTGGTCTGTGCATCGGTTAGAGTTTTCATCTTGATTGGGTTCTCTATTTTATTTTATTTTTGATGCCATCAGAACTTAAGATGGTGCCTGGTTCATACACAGCAGTGACTAGGTCAGGTTTGGGGTGAGATTCAGTATCAGTGTATGCTGGGCAAAATGGATTTGTTCAGAGAGACTCAGCCATGGGGACGGGTCCTGGGGCAAAGGGACCCATGTCTGGAGAAAGGAGTGAATGGAGCTCATTTATATTCTGAGAGTTAATGAGATGTGACAGAAAGATTCTTTGTTCAACATGATTAAACCTATAGCAGGGTCCTGGTAGGGGCATATGAAGACAAATGAAAGATATTCTCTAAATTCTACTCAACTTTTAGGATCGAGCTTAGAGTCAATCCTAAATTCCAGTACTTGAGGAGGCCTCCCCAGCTCCTCAGCACTGGGCTGGATTCTCCCTTACAAATCCAGGTTTCTCCTAAGCAGAGATTTTCATGCAGTGCATTATACCCGCTGGACTGCTTGTCCAATCCCTCTATTAGACGGTAAGTTAGGCAAGGGCAGGACGTGTGTTTATTCATCCTACTCTTCTCAGAATTTAGCTTACTGTCTGTCTCCTAGCAGGTGTTTTGGAAATAGTTGTTCAATTAAATGGAGTGGGAAAAGCCCTCCTTGCAGGCCTCAGGAGACTTCATCACATTCGGCATGTCCGCAGAAGCAGCACACAGCTAGCCCTCAAATATCTATAGGCTGAATGTGAGCATATTCCCGGGCTCAAGGGTTCAGCCTCTGCGGAGGCAGGGGAGGGAGAGGACTGGAGGGTCCTTTCTGTGCCCACCGCTGGGCACACTGCGCCTGCGGTCCACCGCGCGGGAGAAGCAAACAGAGCAAAGTGATGAAATCCATGGGACGTTCACGAAGCCTTGATGGAAAAGTGACACAATGAGCAGTGGGATTTCTACACGGAAGGGCATCCAGAGTAAGAAATACTGCGGGGAAAGGCGAGGGGTGGGGGGATGGGGAGGGGATGGGGGCTGCTGGGAATGATCTGGAGGGAAAAAAAGCAGAAAACTGAGGCTAGGAGATACTGACAATTGACTCCAACTTGGGCGCGGGGCGTAGGAGTGGAGATCAGAGGTCCAGCACTGCCCCGACGACCCCAAGGGCCCAGGGACGGAGCGGAGAGAAGAGCGCGCGCCTCTCTCCAACCGGCGTGCAAAGGTGTGGTGTCTTGGGCATGGGCGGGAGCTGCGCGCTCTCGCTCTCACCGCCGGCCAGACCCCGCACCTGGGACGGATGCTCCCACCCCCGGGCAGTGTCCCTCGCCCCCACCCCGCCCCGCAGTGTCCAGGCGGGGGCGGGCCCAGCCCCGGGCGTGGAGCGGAGCACCCCAGGGGGATGAGTAACCCTCGGCTGCGAGCGGGCGCGGCCCTCCGGGCGCGTGCCAAACCCCGAGATGCTGTAACGCGCCCGGAGCGTCTGGGGTCGTGCCCGAGGGCCGGGAGGGGCGCGGCGGCGGATAAAAGGGCCGCGCGGTGCCGGGAACGCTTTTTCCGCTCGGTGCCTGCGGCGCTTCGCTCCTCGCGGGCGGGCAGGCGGGCGGCACCCGAGCGGCGACCCGAGCTCGGGAGGGCGGACGGAGTCGGGGCGCCAGCCCGTCCCTGGGACATCGACGGCGGGAGCGCGGGCAGGGCCATGGCGGGGACGGCGAGCGCGCCGGCAGCCAGGCCGAGCCTGACGTCCATCTCGTCGGGGGAGCTGCGCAGCCTGTGGACGTGCGACTGCGAGCTGGCCCTGCTGCCGCTGGCACAGCTGCTGCGCCTGCAGCCCGGCGCCTTCCAGCTGCGCGGCGACCAGCTCGTGGTGCCCGGCCCCGCGGAGCCCGCGGCCGCGCGCGGCGGCTTCAACGTCTTCAGCGACGGCCTCGTGCGCCTCGACGGGCAGCTCTGCCGCCTCAGCAGCTACATCAGGAGGTGGGTGGCCTCGCCGCGCGCCCCGGCCCGCCGCCTGGCCCCCGCCGAGGCCTGCCCCCTCGCTGCTGGCCCCGTCCCTGGCCTCGCTTCCCGAGTCCCAGCCTGTACCTCCCTCCTAAGTCAGACTTCGAAATTTTGCTCTTTGCTAACGTCACCTGGAGGTGCATAGCCCTCCTACCCCCGCCCTGGTTTTTCTGCCCATTGCACTGACATTTTGCGGCCATGTGAGCCGCCCAGGTGGGCATCAGGGCAGGCGCGTGGGGAAGGGCAGGGTGGGGAAAACAGAACTGGCGGGTGATTTTCCCTTTCTGGCTCCTTAACTGGGTCTGATGAGCTCCAGTTTGGGGCACACCCTTTGCTAAGGAGAGACTCACACCCTGGCTTTAGACTGGGGGGAAGGGGAGGGGAGAGGATGTTCCACTTTGTGCGATGCTCGCTTATCTAGTGAGGAGACCCAAGGGCAGAAATTTAAAGTTTCCTGTCTTTGGCCTCACTTAGTTAAAAAAAAAAAATCAATAAACCATGGCTGAGAAGGGACCAAAGCCCCGTGAAGTCCAACCCAGGGCCATGTGGGTTGTCAAGTGGGCAGTTCAGTTCTGGGAAAGTAAGTGCAATGAGTGTTGCTTCCATGGACCCTGGGGCAGAGCTTGCGTGCGCTGAGCTTAATTGGATGAAGGGTGCGCAGGATGCCTAAGTGTTGTGGACAAAGTGCCTGCAGCACTTCCTACCAGACAAGAAGCCACCAGGGATGTAGTCAGGCTGGAGCGGGCTTTGATGGGGTAAAGGAGGCAGCTTCACTGCTGGATTCTGCGGCGCCTCTTGCCACCAGAGGCCACAGCGTGTGGGTGGGGGGATCAGCGGCTCCACGCGGACAGGTCTTAAATTTGCGGCAGAGCTGAGTGCCAGGAAGCGGGCAGTGCAGTCTAGAGTTTGATTCAGAGATGAGTAAGCCGGCCAGCTATTAAAAGGGAAGGCCTTTGCTTTGGGGAAGACAGCAGGCGGTGGTGGGGGATGGAGCCAGGAGAGCAAGCAAAAAAAAAAAAAAAAAAGAGAGAGAGAGAGAGAGAGATTTAAAATGCCTCCTTCAAAGCTACTGGGAAAAACTTGCTTTTCCACACAAAGATAGCGAGGGCTTTGAGTGCCTGAAAAGCCATTTCCCAGCAAGAAATTTCTTCGTCCTTTCTTAGTGAATTGAAAATTCCAAGACATAAGCAGGGGACCATGGGAAGAAATGAGTTAGAAATCAGTTTGCAAAGATTTTAAAAGAAGATAAATATTGTATTTGAGAACAGAGTATGAAAAGTAAAAAATGTCCAGAATTAAT
The DNA here is from genome assembly GCF_036321535.1 of Camelus dromedarius. Taxonomy (NCBI): domain Eukaryota; kingdom Metazoa; phylum Chordata; class Mammalia; order Artiodactyla; family Camelidae; genus Camelus; species Camelus dromedarius. The sequence continues at coordinate 64,779,884 of NC_087448.1, read as the reverse complement.
TGAAGCTATAGGTTAGACCTTTGACAAGAGTCAGCTCCCCTAGTCTCAGCAAACAGTGTTGCAAAACTTCAAATGGTTTTGAAGTCTGATTGTTAGACTCTTGCTCTGAACACCTCCTCCACAGAAGAAAATTAAACAGCATGGTTCCCTGGCAGTTTAGAGTCTAGAATAAAAATGATCAGGTGACAGAGACCAGGGTTCAAACAGGGATCAGCAAATACAAGGTTCTCATAGTCTACACAATCAAGTGAGGGCCTTTGTCCCCCAGGAGCAGCAGAGAGCATCTGTGACTAGTTTGGGAGCTGGAAGGAACCTGTCTTCCCCCCAGAGGACATGCTGCGGCAGAGGAAGTAGCCCCTTATAACTGGGTGTGCAGGTCTGAAAGATGACTGGGAGGGAACCGCATCTGAATGGAGAGAGCCTTCTAGAAAGAGGAGGAAGACAGTTGTGGACAGCAGTGGGAGGTTCTGCCCTCATGGATCAGGAGTGAGGTGCAGTCAGAATTCAGGTGTCTTTGTTGCTGCTCCTCAAATTGGCCAGATTTAAGCAGTTGTCTTTGGCTTTGGAGGGAGCATACAACTTCCTCTCTCAACATTTGCTCCAAAGCAGTCACTTATTTCCTTCTTCCCTCCCTGAAAGAGGCCACATCTTATACCAGTGCTTCTCAGACTTTAAATAAGCTTGCAAGTCTCCCGAGGATCTTGTTAAAATGCAGATTTTAGATTGAATAAAATTGAAGAGGGACTCAGGATTCTGCAGTTTTACAAGCTCCCACATGATGCCTGTGCTGTTGGCCCAGCGATCATACTTTAAGCAACAAGGTCTTACATACATCTGTCATTTCACATTGAAATGGTGCATCTTCTTATCTGTCTTCCCAATAGACTATATGTTTCTGAAAAAGGAAAGCAAAACTATTTCCTTTTTCATCTTGTGTCCCCAGTGCCCTGCACATAGTAGGTGCCTAGTAAATGTTTATTGCACAAATGAATGTGTGTATTGTTGATTAGAGTCACAGACCTGAGAGTGATAAATCTGAAAATTTGGCTTATTTCACTAGACTAGGGGCAGAAGAAGAAGGTGAGGGAGTGAACAGAAGGAATTGTTGGAGAGCAAAAGGGAGGCTTTGCATAAAGCTAGTGAGTTAACCCGGGAAACACAGCAGGGCCGTCCTGTGTACTCTCAAGGGCAGAACGTTCCTGTAAACTTCTGCTTAGTGTCACAGCAAAGGATTATGGTAGCTATAAGCAGTTTCTGGGCCTTTTACACAAGGACTGTTCCTGTATATTCCCCCTTTTCTCTGCTACTCTCTTCATATTTTTTAAAAATGAACGTACACATACACACACACACAGAGATGGAAGCCATGGGTTTGAATTCCTATTTGAACATTAAATTGTCAGGATCCAGGGAAATTTGGAGCAGCTTTTCAAGTCATGCTAGAGATGATGTAAAATCTGCAGAGAATGCTGGGTAGACATCCTAAAGGGTGAGTGATGTTTCAGCTACTCCTGATTTGCGAGAAGCAAAAATTCAAAGTGCTTTCTTGGTCCCATCTTTCAGACATTGCCTTGGCTAAGCTGTTCTCTTTTGCCTCCCAAACTGAAAAGATGAGGAAAGAAATTGGAGCAAGAAAGGAGAACCTCTTACTCATTTATTTTTCAGATACTCATACAGTCCTCCTTTCCTGGCAACTCACATGAACACAGCGCTGGTTGTGTGTCAGAAGCTTACAGAGCTTCACCCTAAGGCCAGCTGAGTTGGCCAGAATTAAAGACACTGATGATGTTTGTTAAGTATTTACTATCAGCCCAAGTATGCACATCTATGCTATTGGCACTGCATTAAATCATCAAGTAGAAGGCAACAGTGCTATATCTCTTTTACAGAGGAGGGAACCAGTCCAGATGGGTTAAGTAACTCAAGGTCGTGGTGAGTTGCGGCTCTGGGACCGAGTTCACACAGCCAGTCAGTCAGGACGTGAATGAGATCTTCTTATCTGGAATCACCAAGCTTTCCATTACGTTGTTCTGCCTTTCAGTCTTCGGATTAAAGCCAGGCGTAGAAAGTTTCAGCCTAGCAGCATTTGGGGGCCAGGATAAAATCAATGAAGAGATGAGAGTTTAAAGGAACTCTCTTAAACTGTTTGTGTCTCATCCCTAATGATAAGTTCAGCAAATATCATAAATATCCAGGACACAGAAGCAGTATTTGCATTCATAATTTAGAAATATGCATGATTAAAGATGAGATAACTAGTCCCTAATGTAGTCTGGCCAGGCTTATCTTAAAATAAAATCGGGGGTTGAATGTCAGGTGCTTTAAGACCTGTGAGACTTAACAACTAGGTCCTCAGTCTTTTTGTATTTTAGTGACATACTTATCCAAATCTCACACCAGTGAATTCCAAAGGGATATTCACATTTATTTATTTCGCTGCAATTTTGGGATGTTTAACAATTGGACCATAACTGGAGGCTGAGAATGGATGAATTAAGGAGGTATTTCTGATCTGTGACCTTGTTTAAATAGAGAGTTAAGTAGGGATCTTGCCACAGCCTCTTGTCTGTAAATTCTGTTATCAGAGCTCTCATGTGAGCAGCATTTTCCTGCATCTGTGGTACAGTGATAACTGCCATGCTCTGTGATGATGTTTACAGCCCCGTTAAGATCCTAAACGTGCCTCTAAATCATCAAAGGAAGATTAAATTATGCTGAGCATAGTCTTATTATTCAGGATATCTTATTAAATTCAGACTCCAAAAGAGGCGATGCATGTATAGGTATGCATTAAACTCAATATGTGACTATCCAGAAGATTCTCCCTCCTCCTCCCCCTGCCCAGTCCTCCTCCTTTGATCAGGCCAAATAGCTCTCTGAGCCCTTAGCATTCAAAAAAGCCTTCTACAGAATTCTGGGGAAAACTGATTATTTTCCCAACCAGTGATCATTTCCAAGTTGCAATTTTTATCTTTTTCCTGCCGATGATACCTCCAATCAGATGTCAGTCGATTTTGTAGGCAGAGGCAAGGATCGCACTGTTATTTGTGTCATCACAGTAGTAATCAAAACTGCAGATTTTCTGGATGTACGGTACACACACATCGTGTGTGTGTGCTGGAGAATGATGGTTAGACTGTGGATATTGAGAGAGAAGAGGAATCTCCTTGAGGAAAATATTAAGTGCTTAAATGACTATAAATTAACTCCATGATAAACAAGGTGGGAGAATGTGAAAATTGCTTTGGATGGCTCACAGGTGGTACCCGACTTCCAGCCGGCATCATGCATCTATCTCTTTGTTCACTCCAATCAGACTCGTCCTTTTCTTCCTCTTTGACTACAAGACTTTTCTCTCTCTGCCCATCCCCGCAGCCCTCTGCAACCACAGACCTTACTCTCCTCTCCTCACCCCCCTCCCAGGTCACTCTTGCCAGCCTGTGCCAGGTCCTTGGCAGCTGCATAGATGGATGGCAGAGGGGTAGGGAGCACGAGGGAGCCCCTCCCTGTGCCGCTGCCCTGTTACTCTATCCCCATCTTCTGGGCCCTAAGCCCCTCAGATATGTAAGTTGTATGTCAATGCCCGGCACATAATTGGTGCTGAGTGAATGCTGTTGAATGAATGAATGAGAATGAATGAACCCAGCAAACGGTGGTTCCCTTTCTGATTCCTGCGCCTCTGCTTCCTTTCTCCAGTACCTCTTGGCAGTTGGTCAGTTGGGACAAAGAACAGGAAAATTCTCTCTGCTGATGCGGAGCACAGCGACACTCCCCTTCAGGGGCTGCCCCACCCTGTCTCAGCGTGCACTGTTCCGCCTGGTCAGGGTGAGGGTGGAGGAGGCACATAAGAAGAACCATGCGACACCCCGTCTGCACTGTCTTACCATCCGTTCCCCTCCAACGCAGCTAGGTCCCCTGCCTCTTCTCCATTGGCACCTCCTCTCCCCTACTCCAGCCCTCAGCACCTGCAGCCCTGAACATCAACCCCTGCATCCCCTCTCCTCCCCTGGATGCATCAGCCCGTGTCCCCTCCCCAGGGGACCAGCCCCCTGGCCACCCCTGGTGCCCAGGGTTGGGAGGTGGAGACCACCTTAAATGCCTGGGGAAATAGAAGGCAGAATCACCTTAAATGCTCCGTGGGGGTTAGGTTTTAAAGGATCTCAAATCAGATCTGACAATCCCAGAAAAAAATGATGACACAGATTTCCAAGAAGCCAAGCTGGAGGCCTGCGAGCAGAAGCTGTGCTTTTCTGGCTGGGGGTTAGGTATTCTCCACTGCTCCTGACCCCTGCCTGGGGCACTGTCCTGGGCTCCGGCCCCTCTAAGTGGGTTGTGGGAAGTGGGCGATGGGGAGGGAGGCTGAGAGGACAGTGTGGCCACAACTCCCTGCTGTGGGGGCTCCCCAAGGCGGTGATTTTCATGTCAGGCTCTGGAAGGACCACAGGCTGGAAAGAAAAGCGGGAGCCGTCCCGCCCGGGACAAGCCAGCTCAGGGTGTAGTGGCGAAAGCAGCCCATTGACTCCATGCAGCCCGCACAGCAGAGCCGTCCACGGGAAGCCGTGCGGTCTGGAAGAGGGACTGTGGCTGACATCCCGCAGCCTGCTGGGTACCACTCGGCCTGCCCAGGTCCACTCGGCTTCTGAGCTTGGGCTCAGTTAGACAATTAGCCATCTTCTTGAAGGAAGACAATTTGCGCTCGCATCTGTCTTGTTTATCAACCGTGCAGGTTGAGATGCAGACTGCTTGGAAAATGTGTAGAGTGGGGAGAGAAAGCTGACGTGCTGGAGGAAAGAGTCAAAAAGCCAGAAGCTCTTCCTGGGCTGGAATAATGAACTAAAACCAAGGAGGCTAAATTTAATAGGGCCCTGGACAGAAATCTAACATTATTTTGGTTTTTGTTTTTCAACTGCACACGCTCACCGTCAGGGAGAGGTGAATTAGTTCGATTCTGGTGAATACTGGTCGATTGCGTAATCTGGGGGGGGGTGCTGGGTTTATCTTGGAATTAGAGAAGGGAAAAGGGGAGGAGAAGGAGAGGAAAATTTCAGACCCACCAGTTAGTCAGGATGACTGCACTGAGCACACCCAGTGAATTCCACTGATTGAGTATAAGTCATTCTCAGTCCAGAGAGACGTAGCACTCCTGTAGCTTCAAACTAACTCTTACAGCCCAAGGTGGACGGTGCTGGTCAGCATCTGGTGAAGACTGCCTCTGAGAGCCAAGCATTGGTGCCAGGTGCCCCCAGGACCACGGACACCTTTTGGCTGCATGCAGATCTGTCTGCCGACCAGGGGGAAGGATTTATGCATTTGGTACAAGATGTGGCTGCCTCCCTAAGGGCACACGTTAGGGGACTTTCTTCAAAAAGTCTGGATGTTGCAGGCACCTGTCCAGCATGTCCCCTCCTGACTGTGACTGGAGGGTTCACTGCACTTGCCGCCTTCTCTGCTTTCTTCATAGGTATGTGGAACTGACCAACTACTGTGATTATAAAGACTACAGGGAAACTATATTGAGCAAACCAATGCTGTTCTTTATTAACGTGCAAACCCAAAAGGACGCCTCAAAAGGTAGGTCTGTAGATGTTTGCGCTTGGTTCTGCCTTGCTGGGCTGTGGGCTGTGGTCAGCTGCTGAGGCAGACGCTGGGCCTGGAGAAAGCAGGGTGGACATCAGCTCGTGCCAGGCTGGAAATGAGAAGCCTGCCATGTTAGGCCACCGAAAGCCCAGCACAAGCCTGCAGAGCAAACCCCTGAATGATCCTCCGGCTGAAGCCATCTGTCTCCTGAGTTTTCTTTCATGCTTCCTGTCTGAGCAGGGAGTGATTTCTGAGCCTACAGGGGTTGCAAAGATGACCGGAGTGATGAAGAGGATGATCTGTGTTACTGTTTACCGCATCCCAAACACGTGTGCCAGGCATGCTCTGATGTCATTAATTTGCCAACAGCCCTGCTGGGCATATCATCCAAAGGAGAACGTTTTTGAGCGTGAAAGCAGGTACTGTTAATAATTATGCTGCTACAGAGGTATAAACTGGAAGAGACTCAGGCTTAGCTAGGATGAATGGTCATCCTGCCTGAGAAAGGACTTGGATTCTCCCCATTTTATAAAGGAGAAAACTAAAATAAAGAAGGTAAATGATTTCGATGCTTTTATATTTCATGTTATAGCCTTCAAATTTCAATTTTAGACATATCTCTTTCTCGTTTTCTTCCAAGAAATCAGACTAACTGATAACAACTATATTAACTCAAATTTCAATATGAAAAATCTCAGTTTTTAACTTCTACCTCCTGCTGAAGTGATATATGGTGAAAGTCATGAGCATAATGCTCTGTGATAGAGTTAGAATGTCTTAAACTTACTTCTAAATAACGTTCTTAAAATGAGCCCAAGGGAATAAGAATTGATCTACAAATTCCAAACAGACTTCCTCAAACCTGCCCTCTCATTCAGATTCGTGGAGCTGACTCTCTGCTGTCTCATTCAGAGTCATTCAGATTCCCTGCTCATTTCATCATTCAAAGTCACGATGTCCTTCTCTGCAGGAGGGGCTGGGAACAGATCGCACTGTAACAAGCAATGCTTGTTAGAGCCTCTGAGCCCCTGATCTTATTTGGCTTGATGGTGACTAGAAAGCCAGTGAATTCTCTAAGAATGCAATTCACAGATGTATCAAGTACACCTCCTGCGTCGATCTCTCAGGAGGAATCTCAAGAAAGAATAAGAGACCTCTCCATTTTAACATTTTCATGAAAGTACAGGGAGTGGTAGAAGGAATATTTGTGGGTGGCCTTCAGAAGTACACAGTTGTGTCTCTTGTGGAAGGAGGCACTGAAACCCAGTCCTGGTTAATTGTAAGGAAAGCCATGAAATGAAGAAATTCTCTGACATAGACTCTTAATATGGTTAAGGTTAAGTTATGAAAATTGTGATGCAACATGTTCAGCCCTGCTTCTATCCCAAAATATACTCTTGTGCAAATTTAGAAAAAGCCACCATTAACGCCAGACAATTTACTGATCCTTCCCAAAAGTCTGTCATTAGAAATATACACATAGACAATGTGAAAGTGATTGGCATCCTCTAGAATTGTGCAGTGTGCAACCTGCCCAACCAGCACAACTGTGGAGCGTGGTGGCCCCGAGTGTCTAATGAGCTCAAAGGTCTTGATTTGGCTTATGTGAAAGTTAACTCAAAGTATCAAATAGCTGGCTTGTTTTACTTGATTATTTATATCTTTTCTCAAAGAGGATATAAGGTGGTTTATATCTAAAGTGTCCCCCAAATGATTTGGGAGACAGGAAAAGCGGAGTAGGAAAAATAAGATGAATAAGGTTAGTGCAAAAGTTAAGTTCAAAATGTATTCCCCAAGGACGTAACGCTTGCTCTTGGTGGACGACAGGTTTGACGCTCAAAACCAGTGCAGAATGTTCGGTTTCCAAAATCATGTGATGGCTGGTCCATGGCCTTTAGACAAAGGGTGACATCCTGTGTTATATATCTTCCTAGAAAAAAATGCTTGAGTAATGAAGGCCATAGAGCTTGATTCTGGGGGCTGGAAAAGTTAAGAGATTATTGGTTAATAATATTGCAAATTTCCTAGTGAGTGAACAACCTTCCTTTTGCTTAGATTATATAGATTTGGACAGAGTTGGATTTAAGGGATTACTAAACCAAACCCACCAAACAAACACCAACAAAAAACAACTTCCAGAACACAGACGCGTTAGTATTTAAACATCGGGAGAGACTTTCCCATGGGCTAGTATTGCTGGAGTTGGGTGTGGAGGAGAACCACCCTCAAATTGCCTCGGTCCTTAGAACCCAGATTAGCCCTTTGGCAAAGGGCTCTAGGGGAGGGCAGGGAAGGAAGAGGGAGGGGCAGCCACGGGGTAGCCTCCTTCCCTGGACTTTGCTGATTTTCTGCTTTGCAAATGAGGAAGCGTAGGTGAGAGCCAAGTCACTGTTTACCCAGCCAGGCGGGGACCCGTGTTCACTTTGGCTCCCCACACTGGATGCGTGCAGCGGCGACTCAATCCTCATCTGTGATAATTAGGGAACGGAATTTTCAATTTCTGAGACAAGAGTAACAAAGTGCAGCCTGGGGGGAGCTGGTTTTCTGAGCTGCCTTTACAAGATCCTGGAGCTTCCTTCACATTTACATCTGCAAACTTCTCAGAAACATTCCTAGAGATGGGTTAGGCTTTGCAGCCAGGTCCTGAGGGAGCAGCAAGGGAAGTTATAAACAAATAAAATCTCCAAACACGGTGGGAATCACTGCTTTGTCAGAAGTATGTTTACATCACACATGCACCCTTCTCTTTGACTTCTGTGTCCTAATTTCTAGAAAGAACATATGCATTTCTTGTGAATACAAGGCACCCCAAGATAAGAAGACAGCTGGAGCAGGGGATGGACATGGTCATTTCCTCAGTGATTGGAGAAAGCTACCGGCTTCAGGTGAGCGTCAGTCTGTCTGAATCCAGGGCTGTCAATGCACAGAGGGCATCTGTGCTCTCTACCTGCCAGGGCTGAGTCCCTGGAGCTCAAATGTAACTTAACTGAATGCAGGCATAGAAGTTTTCCATTGCTTCATTACACAACCAAGAAAATGGGCTTAGTTTCTAGCCATTTATTAGACACGGGTAAGAATAAATATAAATTTGACAGAGCAGTTCAAGGTCTTTACATGGAATTTGAAGCAAATGCAAAGGTCTGTTTAAAAAAAAATCAAGGCAAATGTTTAAAAATACATCAGAATGAAAGAGAAATAAGAGGTGCTATATTTTGGATATTTTGGCCATTGTTAATTCTATAATATAATTCTATAATAAAATATGTCTGTAATATAATCCATGAAATCCATTAACTGCTTCTTTCTCTTTCAGTTTGATTTTCAAGAGGCAGTAAAGAATTTTTTCCCTCCAGGAAACAAGGTGGTTAATGGAGAAAATTTGAGCTTTGCGTATGAATTCAAGGCTGATGCGTTATTTGATTTCTTCTATTGGTTTGGGCTCAGCAATTCCACTGTAAAAGTGAATGGAAAAGTCCTGAATTTGTCAAGTACAAGTCCAGAAAAGAAGGAGACCATTAAATTATTCCTGGAAAAAATGAGTGAGCCTTTAATCCGAAGGAGCAGTTTCTCTGACCGAAAATTCAGTGTAACTTCCAGAGGTATGTTAAAAGCTCTCAAGTACCTGAGGAAGACGGTTAAATAAAAGGGGAGAATAGTATCATGGGAGAGAAGAATCAGTTAATTGAAAAGATAAAGCCTCTTGATAAAGGGTGAGTGTAATATCACATATTTCAGGAAGTAAGACGTGAGAAATGTTTACCACCAAAAAGCAGCACAGTGACTTTTCCTTTTAGGCTCCTTAAAGTCTTCTGACAGCAGTTCTATTGTGCAGTGCACCTAGAAAATAATTTTAAAATATATTATTAATGTACATACATGTTAAACTCATTTAAGTATTGTTAATAATAATTTAAATATAAAAGAATAATGCTTTCCTCATGTGATTATTCAGCGCAACAGAATGTTAAGGAAAAGTGTTGGTTGGGGGAGGAAGCTACCTGGTCAAGACATCTATCTTCAAAAATATTTGGAAGGGTTCTCCAGAGTTTGTAAGACCACAAAAGAATAACTCTTCCTTTTTCTGGCTTACTTCACTTAGAATGGCAATCTCCAGGTCCATCCATGTTGCTGCAAATGGCATTATTTTATTCTTTTTTATGGCTGAAATACCATGATATCACTCATAGGTGGAATCTGAAAAAAAAAAAAAAGACACAAATGAACTTACTTACAAAACAGAAACAGACTCACAGACATAGAAAACAAACTTATGGTTACCAGTGGGGGAAGGCGGGGTGAAGGGATAAATTGGGAGTTTGAGATGCACCGATACTAACTACCATATATAAAATAGATGAACAATGAGTTTCTTCTGTATAGCCCAGGGAACTATATTCAATATCTTGTAGTCACCTATAGTGAAAAAGAATATGAAAAAGAATATATGTATGTGTATGTAGGACTGAAACATTATGCTGTACACCAGAAACTGACACAACACTGTAAACTGGATATACTTCAATTAAAAAAAAAATGAGGCACCAGTGAAGAATAAACGTTTTTAAAACTTGTTAAAAAAAAAAAAAAGAAGAAGAAGAACTCTTGAGAATGCTACAGATCACATGGGGTGTGTTCTAGCTTTGAATACCCAGCGCCTCCACCCAGGACTAGTCTGATGTGGTTAAGGAGGTGGCATCAGTCAGGTCTTGTCTGGATTTGTCTTTTGCTGAGCCCTTCTCTGTCCCAGGCTAGTCTGGGCTGAAAGACAATGTCCTTGAACCAGAACTCCTGCTGCTAATTGCAAACAAACAAACAAACAAACAAAAACAAGCAAACAAAAGAACACCAGTCTCTATGAACCTGCAGTTTTCAAAAAGTTAAAAAAAAAAAAAAAAACCCAAAGGTTTCATTAATTGTATTTGATGACAGTTCCTTTCTTCCAGTGTTTCTAGCAAAAATGCTTACTCCTAGCTCGCTCTTATCCTGGAATGAGTTTCTCTGTGTCTCCCTCCTCCTCCTCCCCCTCCCACCCCCTACCCCTTGCTGTAGCTTCCTCTGCTGGTTGTTTCCTACAAAGATGCCCTTCTGCTCTGCTCCATGGCAGCCATGTGGGTGGTTATACGCTCTTCCTTTTTGGGGAAGATTGCCTTGCCTGGTTGCAGCCATCCCAGATGCCTGGTCCTTCCTGTGACGCCCTCCAGCCTCACCCACTGGCCACCGCAGCCTGGGCAGCGCTTCACTGTTTCACCATTGCTCACCCTCTATCCTATATGCTGCCCGGATGTCCACTCACATCCTGGGGACACTGTGGGGCACGTGAAATTGGGCAGTGCTTCCTTGCAAAGTTTCCTCTGAGCCAGCCCTGGGGCCACTTCCACTCCAGGGCAGTGAGAAGGACACTTCAAGGCCCACGGAGCCATCATTATGCACCACAGGTGGCCCAGCCACGATACAGCAGCCCCCACCGCCTCCCAGCAGACAGCTCCACCGGCTCTGCCCTTGTGATCAGTTAGCCCAGCTCCATCTCCACTCAAAAACTGACTTGTGTCCCGGCATCTGTCCCCCACCTGTGGGCCTTTTGTCATCAAATGAGAAAGGGTACCTGCATCTCCAGGCCCTGGAGAAAACAGGTGACAATCCACATCCTGCAGGTAAACAGAAAGCAACACGTTTCTGTCAGCTTTCTGAGTTTTTCTGGGGAAGCCAGATTCGCTGTTCATTATTGAAATGGTTACGCTGGGTGTTGCACGGGTTTTAAGGCACTGTTGGGTTATGGTTTTGTTTTCCCAGTGATGGTAATAACGCCTGCCCTGTTTACCTTTTTCAGGTTCAATAGATGAAGTTTTTAACTGTAGTCTGTCACCCAGATCATCTTTGGCAGAGCTTCTTTTGACAGAATTGCCATTTCCATGTGTTCTGGAATCTGAAGAGACACCCAACCAATTTATCTGATTGGACTGGACACTCGGGGCTTCCTCCTGCTCCCCGGGCCTGCGCCACAACTAGGTTGAGGGGACGAGAGAGAGAGGTGGGAGGCAGGCACTTCCGCCCTCCACTCCTACAGAGGCCCCTCTCTTCCATGTCCACGGGCAGTGCCTTGGCAGCTGACTTCAGGATGGGGGGGCTTTGGCCCCATGGCCTGGGGCGGGGGGTGGTGTCCTCTCCTTTTAACACTTCTCCAAAGAGGCAGAGGGAGCGGCAGGTCCTGCCACCCTGAACACTTTGCTGACACCCTGGCGTCCTGAGAACTTCCCGGGCAGCCTTTGTGGGAGCCGTCTGACTTGGGTTTTGCCCTGTGATGCTTCATAAATTTGGGTTCAGCCCTCTGCTTGGAACATCCTTGTCTGAACCCACACCCAGCAAGCGTGGGGTTCGCAGTGCTGTTCTCTTGCGAACTTGGCTGGGCAAAAAGCCAGAACATCTTTCATTGAAAGGCAAGTCTGTTTTTCATCCTGCCCACAGGACACCTTAGGAGAAACGTTCAAGGTACGATTTGCTGGAGGACTGGCCAGGTGGATAGGATGGTAACCCCACCCCCCACTGCCTGCAATTTGAACTCCCTCGGCCTCCCTTTTATCAACGTGGCCTGTGTAGAAAGAGGCCAGGTGATGTGATACCAGACATGACAGGAGAAGGGTAATGTATACAGCAGTGTCCTCTTTATTAAAAGCACATTATGTCAGTTGGGTATTTTATAAGCTTTTAGTTTCCTAACACTAAAAGCAAAATTGAAGAAAGCTATACCATTACCATAATACGTTGTTACATCAATACATTTTTCATCTCATAGCTACAGTGGAGTTCTTCAAAAAGAAAAAAAAAATCATCCTATTTACATACAAAAACCTGCACGAATGAATCGCTACATGTGTTATAATGAGGAAGATGTATGGGTCCTGAGTATAATTTTTCTATCCTTTTAAAAAATATTTCTGTATTATACGTTTTGATAGCACTACTAATTGGCCTTTCACTTATATTTGAAATGTTGTGTACTATATTTGTGCAGTTAAATGTTTCCTTAGCATTCAGCATAGAATCGATTAACTTTGTGACCAAGCGTGTGCGATCCTCCCTGGGTTCCGCAGGGGGTGTGCTTGCCTTGTAACTTACTAACTTACAGCAGGAACTGTGGTCTTACGGCTACTTTCTGAAGAAGAGCCTTTTGAAGAGCAGGTCTATGAAGTATTTGAAGAAAAAAAAATTGATACTGATGTTTCAGAAAAGGGAACTATTCCTTAATAACAGAAGAGGACAAACATTTGTTACTCAACTGAGTGCAAAATGGAGAGTATGAATAAGAACATAAATGTTATACCAGAGCAAACAAACCTCTGGTGGATATCAAATATTATATGCTTCCCAAAGGAAATAGAAACTCTATTCACAAAAACTGACAAAGTAGATTTTTCAAAAGTAGTTAAATTTGGGGAAACCATTGGGAACCACTCCAGGAATGGACTAAAGATCTGAAAGGTTTCTTTTATCATTAAAATTTGTTTTTCAGTTGACTCAGCAGTCACTCATTTGAAAGTCACTCAGCAAACTTTTATCGACTCCCTCTAAAGAAATGTACACTGTGCTAACATATTTCATTAGCAAATGTCACAAAGAAGCAATATTGGGAAATCTTTAAAATTGGTGAAAAGTCTATTGGGACAGATGTTCCTGGGTAGAAGAGATCTGGGTATATATGTGGCCTGATTCCGATGTTTTGACAGACTAAGACCACTAGAAATCTATAGGACAGGAATGGCCTAAGCAATCATCCATTCATTCAACAGGTATGATTGAGTGCCTGCTGTGTGCAGTGCACTGAGGCTGGTATATTAGGTATTAATTTGTTCCAACAAGAATGCAAATCCAGACATTATCTACAGAATGAAGGAGTTTTTTCCTTATTACCTCATGGTTATAGTTTGATTTTTGGCCAAAGAATAACATTGCCAGACTTGATTGCCTACCTTAATTATCAGCTCAAGTTTCTTCTTACTGTTTCAAATACCCAGTCTATCTTCAAAGAGCAAAGTTATGCCCCTACTTAAGACATTCAAAAGAATGTGCATCAATTTCTGAAGGGAGTTTCTAAAGAATTTCAAAAATGCTTTAAGCAATCATGGTGTCATTAGAATAAATGATTACTTTGAAGAAGAGAACATTCATTTGGATGGATAAATGCTGGTATAACAGATTTAAAATGACTGTTCACACTTGATATTCACGGCTTGAATAAACTTGAGAGGACTAACAATGCAAGGTGTTAGTAATTACTCTTAAGAGTTCAGAGAAGAGCAGAACACAAGAATCAGAGACAGCAGAGATGGCCCAGGAGGGAGGTGACATTTATACACGATTGATGAGGTTTTGATAGAATCAAGGTCTGAACTTGCTCTCATGGCTTTATTTGGATAAAATGTAAGCGAGTTTGGAGAATGGCAAGCTACAAGCAGAGCTTAGAATTTACTCTATTAAACTGGGCTGTCCTAATAAAATAGAGAATATTATAGAATTTTCTTCTCTGGATTTTTTCAATGAAAGGATAGCATTCATTCATGGACTGCTTAACCTCAACCCCTCTTAGTGGCAGAAATGAACCAGATGACCTCAGGAAGACACAGATCTCTGATGGTTAATTTTATGTGTCAATCTGGCTGGGCTGCGGTGTCCAGATGTCTCAATAAACATTATTCTTGATGTTTCTATGAGGGTGTTTTTGGATGAGGCTAACATTGAGATCAGTGGACTTTAAGTAAAGCAGATGGCCCTCCACGATGCCAGTGGGCCTCTCCCATCAGTTGAAGGCCTGAATTTAACAAAAGTCTGACCTGCCCTGAGCAAGAGGAAATTCTCCACAGATGACCTTCAGGCTTGAACTGCAAGGTCGGATCTGCCTGGAGTTGCCCTGGGTCTCTGGCCTGCTGGCCGGCTTTAGGACTTGCCAGGCTCCACAGCTGTGTGAGGCAGTTCCTTAAACGAAATCTCTTTCTCTCTACAACCACACACTGTATTGGTTCTGTTTCTCTAGAGAACCCTTAATAATACAGTCTATCACAGAAATTGAGAAAATGTTTTATGAATTAATCAATCAGCCAAAACAAAAAGGCAGTTTTGTTTTTTTTTTTTTTAACATGAAGACATTTGAATAAAAGCACATACTACATAGTAATAGAAAGTCTTTGCCCCAAATGTAACAAGCAAGCCAGAGAGAGAAACTTCACTCAGGAAATCTGTATCCAAAGCACGTGGCATCGCTAAGGAAGGTCTGTGACCATTTCTGGGCTTTTGGACGCAGCCATCCACCCAGTCTCCCATCAACTCTTCCCCATTCCCCCTCTCATTCAGGAGACAAACTTGCCTCTTCCTTTACCTGGAGCAGAGCTCCTCACACTTGAATGTGCCCAGGAGTCTGCTGGCGGTTAAGCCGCAGGAAGTCTGGGTGGGACCTGAGCTGCTGCGTTTCTAGCAGTTTCCCAGGTGGTACCCAGACTGCCGGCCCTGGGACAAGGCGCTAGACCTACCTGCCCTTCTCATACTTTATGGATCACCTGGGGATCTAGTTAGAAAAGCAGAATCTCGGGCCGAGCTGACACACTGGCCTGTGTTCTGGTCAGATGCCCGGGTGGCAGTGGGTGCACTCAGTGTGGGAAGCAGCTTCCTGGCACACCTGCCTCCCCGGGCCCAGACCCCACCTGCTCTCTCCTGGAGCATCACGTTCTCTCTCTCCCTGCTCCTTCCCCTTGGCCTATGAACTTGGCTAGTCCTCCCTCATTTCAAGTAGTAACTGTCTACCTGACCCACTCCCTCTTTCCAGCTAGACTTTCCTCCTTCACAGCCCAAATTTCTATCCTTGCTGTCCCCTCTGCCACCACCCACCCCGTCTCTACTATTCATCACATTCCCTCTGTAGTGTGCGTGGCAGAGAGAAATTTATTGTAATCATTTCACTTGGAAATAACCAGTTAACATTTAACCCATTCAGTGTAACTACCTTCAGTTGGTTTTGATTAATTCAAAACACTGGAAGAGCCATCTTGGTGACCTAGATGTCTTTGTACCTGTATGGTTGACTCACTCTGGTGGGATACGGAACCTCGCTTCTCTTGCTCCAGGAGAAGAGCCCAAGATTTACTTAAACTAACCGACCTGACCCCGCTCTGTCGTCTAACCCACTTCAGTGCCTTCTCTGTGTGTCCAGGTGGAGCCCAGGCTTCAGGGCCTTCTGCTCAGCTCTCTGGCCCCTTTGCAGTTTGGCAGGACCGGGCTGTCAGGGACCCTGGCGTGCGCAGGCGCAGGCCGTTCCCGCCTCCTGGGCGCCTGCTCAGCCTTGTGGCCCCTCCTCCTCTTCACCTGAGAACTCAGTGCAGGCAGCTCCTCTTCCAGGACCCGCCCCCCGGGCTCCCGTGGTACCGGGTACTGCCCTGAGTGTGCTCAGTACTTGTTGAGGGGAAGAAGAAAGGAAAAGAATTCTGCTTAATCCTTGAACAGAGTTGCCTTGAGGAATCCAAATCCAAAGGCAGGCAGAGTGCTGTACTGCTCACAATGCAATGGACCCATCCCAGCAATCCATTCTGAAGCAGAAATGAAAGATTCTAAAAAGGATGGAGATCAGAAGAGCAGTAAGACAAAAGGGCAATAGCTTTGGTTTGTGTGGCTTGAAGAGTTATAAATTGTCATTAGAATTATTTACCTTTCAGCCCAGTGAGGTACGTTCTCGTATATTCACTTTACAGACAAGGGAGCTGGGGCTCCGAGCAGCATCTGCTCTCTCCGCAAGGCTCCCAGCTAGAAAGTGATGCATCTTCTGACTCTCATTCAGTGCGTACCCCACCATTGCACGGCTTGCTTAAGACGAGGCAAATGTAGGATATTAATAAAAATTCACTTTTAAAATTCTATGTACTCACTGTGCTATTTTAAAAATATAGTTCTCTTAAATTATGCCATGCCAATTAGCTCTATTTCCAGACTGTAATCCGTTATTGGGTGTTACTTTCTTAATTTAGATGCCACTACCAAATCCTAACTTAGACTCATCCCTTCTAATAACATCTACAGAAATCTAGGTCTCTTCATGTGTCCCACTATTCACTGCTCTAAATCTGAGAGTCTCAGTGTGTTGTATTCATTCCGTTACATGGATAGGACTCTCAGAAAACGCTAGTAGCGCTTCATTTTGAAGAAACTCCTTGCATATATTCGTGGGATCCTTACTTTGATGCCTATTCTGTCTCCTTTGATAAACTCCCTTTCGTTACACCTCACTGTTCCCCTAAGGTCCTATGTTAGAATAACCCCTTGAAAGGATAAGGGATGGTTGTAAATTGCTTTCTAAACATGTTGCCAGCAATCTCCAACGCACACTTCTGTCTTCTCTGTGCACCCGCGTGGGTAATAGCTGCGTCCTAACCTGGAGGCATTCAATATTACTAAGCACCTACTATGCGTCAGATTTTCAGGTAGGTGCCAATAATATGAATATAAAAGGCACTCCACATGCTGGGAAAACTCTAACATACTTGGGGGTGGGAGACAGTTTCATCTGTGGGGACGGAAGATCAGTTCAATCGATAATCACAAAACACGGTTTTCGGTGCCAGGAACGTGGCCTTGGGAGGAGAAAGGTGTCACAAACATCCCTGCTCTCTCCTCTTTCCAAGCACACTTTTCTTTCACCTTCCTCCCTCTCCTAATTCCTGTGCTCACTTCAGTCTAATCTCCCCGTGCTCCTCTCCCCAGATACACAAGACAATGCGCAGGAAAGCTCATTGCATGAACAATACAAGTACACGAAAGTAAGGTATTCATGTTACTGGGAACACATCCTTCTGCTTTCCGAACCCGGTCCCCCAGCCGGCCTGGTTAAGCGCCCTGCACCTCGCTCCACGCGCCCCCTGGTTGAGCGGCTGTACCGACCTCGTCTCCATGGCGACGCGTCACAAAGCAGCCGCGCAGCGCCCAGTCCAGCTGGCGGAAGGGGCCCCGCGACGGCCTCTTGGGGCAAGAATGGCACAGCCTGGGCCCGAGACTCTGTGCCCCTCTCAATATGGGCACAAGATCCAGCCAAGTAAGTCTGCGGACCCTGCCAGCCGGCGGGGCGGGGGCGGGGCCTCTCCTGGGGATGGGATACCCTGGGCAAGGCTGCTTGCGTCTTTAAGGGTGTGTGCCTGGCTCTTACGGGTGGGACTCACTTTAAAGAGCGGCTGGGAGTCAGGGAGAATGAGAGAGTGTTCATGACCTTGTCTCTTCCCAGCTCTATGCCAAACCTTCTGCCAAACCTCTCCCTAAAACGCTCAGGTGCTTTTAAATACTCCATGAAATGCCCAGGAGGGGACAGGAGAAAAGGACTTGTGCCTTCAGGAGAACAAGGCCAAAGACAAAGAAGGAACGGAGATCAGGAGCTTTGAAGAGAGCAGACGCAGCGGGAGCCCTGGTCCCAGGCAGGATCTGGGAACCAGCACGGAAGGTGGGAGGTGCAGGACGCAGACAGGCGACCTCCCGGTGGGTCTGCAGAGGCAGCGCCCCGTCCCCCACATGTCTGTAGCAGGGGCTGGGAACTCTGCCTGTTCAGCTGTCGCTTCTAACCTTCACTGATTTTTCTTTCAAAGTGATTTTGTATTCGACAGAGGGAGTGCTTTGGATGCTCATTCTGCATGCAAATGCAGCTGGTTTACTAACTCAGCTTTTTGTGTCAGCCAGGGCAGAGCCACTCTAGCTGTGACGCTAGTGGCATGATTACTGTGTAGTCAGCTCCGTCCTGGCCTTCCTCACAGCAATAATAACCCACCACAGCCCTCTAGCTGGGTGATTGTAGCTCCCTGGAGGCTGCAGAGCAGTGGGGACTGTTCAATTGCAAATTCCCTAGAACTGCAGTCTCCCAGGAATGAGTGAAATGCATACTTTCATTCCATTCATCCTTTTGTAAATTAAGGATAGCAAATGAAAATAATTAATACTAAAATATTTACAACACTGACTTTCTCTATGGCGTCAAGGCAAAGAGGAGAGGCAGGGCGGGGGGCAGTGGTGGAGAGCCTCCTCCCCAGGACTGGCCCCACAGCAGCCCTCCTGAATCTCGCCCTCTCTTTCCAGTCACCCTGTCTTGGTTTCTTTCACTGTCTGCTCACTCACCCTTTTCTTGTCTGGAAAAGCTGGAGTACTCCAAGCTTTATTCTTCTTGGTTTACCAGCCTCGTGTGAGCGGCCACATCCTGCCACAGG
This sequence comes from Camelus dromedarius, assembly GCF_036321535.1. Lineage (NCBI taxonomy): Eukaryota > Metazoa > Chordata > Mammalia > Artiodactyla > Camelidae > Camelus > Camelus dromedarius. The sequence continues at coordinate 64,761,090 of NC_087448.1, read as the reverse complement.
GCTTCAAGTCTACATACAGGTGCTATGAATAGCCCTCTAATCTTTACCTCTAACTCAGACACTCTCCCTAATTCTCAGACTAAAATATCCATCCGTCTACCAGATGCACTTGGATGTCACCAAAGGGCTTCAAGCTCAAAATGTGCGCAGTTACACCCCTTGTCCTCCTAGACTTTAGAAACTCAGTTGTGGGGAGGGGTGGGTCCTAGCTGCTCCAAGTAGAAGGGAGGGCAGCCTCACTGACACTTCAATTTGATGACCAGGTCTCACTGATTCTGCCTCCAGAGTTCCGCTTCCCCTGGGGGAGTCTGCCCCTTCATAGCCAGTCTTGAGTCTCTAACGGCTGCTCTGTGCTACTTCCTCTTCCGCTGCTGGAAGGGTCACCCTCCAGAAGGCAGGCCTGAGGGGTCGCTGCTCAGCTTTTGTCTCAAAATAGGATGAGGCTGATGATGACGACTCTGAGCTAATTGCTACTGAATTATTACTATCGACTGGGCTCTTAAGTGCTGTATTCCTTCCAGGGGCTGCCATAAATTACCACAAACTGGTGGCTTAAAACAACAGAAATTCATTTCCTCACATTTTGGAGGCCAGAAGCCCGAAATCAAACTTGGGGGACCCTGGGTTTCAGCCTTTAGACGTCACCTCCTCTAACGACACTCCTTCCCTTGTTGAGTTCATCCACTCTCACGGCTTTAAAGAACGTCTATACCACAGAGTCTTGCACCGTTACGCAAAGGATGAATTAGAGCTGGACCAGACGGGTTAGAGGGGTTTCCCATATGATGCCATTAGGTGACAGAACAGAAGGACACTTTGTGTGAGATGAGCCCATTTTTGTAAAACACAATGGTGAGAACTAAAAACCAAACGCTAATGTATTGATATCCTTCTATATCCATCTGTATCTGATTATATCAGCAAGTATAACAATTTGGAGAGAAACATGCAGAGTCCTTAACGTGGGCTGCCTGGGAGGATGCGGGGGGGGGGGGGGGGTGGAGACGGATAACAAGCAGGGAGAGGCAGGAGCAAGGAGAAGGGTCCAGGAGAGAACCTGGCACGTAAGCCATGACCCCTTTTGTGTAAAATCAGTTTGCATGCTTACACGAGACTCATGAAAAGTCAGGCACTAAAACATTGATAGTATCTTAAGATGATAGAATTTCAAATGAACTGTCTTCTTTATTTTTCATGTATTGCTTAAATTCTTTAAAATAGCTCATGTGAATTCTCAAGAAAAACAGTAGAGGGAGGAAACTCAGATAATTAAACTGAGTTTCCCCTCTTTCCTAGCAGACGTCACAAGTTGGTGCGCATTCTTTTAGACTCTAAATTCCTACACAAAATGTTTGCCTCTCGTAAAATTAGTTTAATTACTAAAACCATTGATCAAAATATGCTAGTTTGCCACACTTAAGACTGTTTTATTGTACTTTTAGCAGCTGATACCAGTTGGGATTCCTATGCTACCACCATGAAGACTGCGTTCACACCTAAGACTGGAGCAGCGCCTGCTTTAATTCGGTACATCCCTCTTTTGAGTCTTTCATTTGTTCATTTGTCTTCTATTGCTCAGAATCCAAAACCAACAGAGAGCAATCAGAGAAGGCTTATAGAAAATACACTTGGATAAGACCCACTGCACACACAGGTCTCCTCTAACCATCAGAGAGGGTTTGCCCTCCAGTGTCCCAATCTCTTACAGAAAAATTAGGAAATTAACACACGAATCCTTCATAAAGTCACTGTGTATTGTGCTTTACTCTAGAGACAGTATATTACTGATAGAATTGTGCTACCTAAACATGGAGCATGAATTGAGTCCATTACCTGGTGTATAGTAGGCAGATGGAATGAATAGATAAGTGATTCACTGTTAGCACTCCCATCACTAACACTAGTCTTGGAGGCTAGAACAAGGCCACAGTCCCCTTACCCTTACCTTCACTCTTCCAAATACTGCTTCCTAAAGCAACTTCTCCTCCAATTCCACTTGAACCGAGGGTGGTGGAAATTTCTCTCCATCCGCTGTCTCTCTAAGCTCCTTGGCGGCTGAGGGAGGGCGGGGTGTGGAAAGCTGCTGTCCTTCATTGCATCGGTGGTAAGGGGGAACTCAGCATGGGGGACCTTCATTGCCCGTGTTTACTCTGTAAATTGTTTCCAATATGGAGCTTCTTTTCACCTTAAACGTTCATGTTATTGAGAAGCCAAACAGAGTCTTGGAAAGACAGAGGCGGTGCAGTCAGGAAAAAATGGGTTCCAACCTCAGCTCCCTGCTCTAATCCATATTCTCTCTGCTGCCTTAGGCGAGGAACAAGCCATCTAGGGCTCAGTTTTATGGTTGGCTAAGTGGGAAGGGTGATTCCTGTCTAAGGTAGTCGTTCTGAGGGTGCATTAAAAGCTCTAGACAGGTGACTAGCATGAGGAAGTTATCTCAAACTTTTTCATTCATTTTTTTCCTCAGCATAATATAAGACAGAATTCCAAAAAGTTCAGGGCTGCAAGACTCCTGATTCCTGAGTTATTGGCTATCCCACTGAGTCACATTATGTCCCCTAACTGGGAGATTTATCATCTGACAGTAACAATTACTCCAGCTTCCCAGATGGTAACAGTTGTCTGAAGAAGAAACATTTGGGATGAAAGCCAAAACCAAATGGGTACTTACGGAGTCTAGGTCAGTGGTCTTCAAATTCATGTATTTTTTAAGTTCACAGAAAAGTTAAGTTCTCATCATAAATTAAAATAGTTGTAAAACATAAAACTTCCAGGCCCTCCTAAATATTGACATTTTAAAACAAAACCGTTAAATCATTTCTTTAAACATAAGCAATGGGATATAAATATAACCACCTTAAGCAAATTGATACTCACTCTGGTCCTTTTAAAAAATACATACAAACAAGCTCTTCTTTAATAGAAAATATATTTCATTCTCTTTCCTTCTTGAACTGTTGTTACTCCCGCTCCACTTCCTCCATAGAATTTTACCCTGCTCTAATATATTTTGTGTTTGAAAGCAATTTATTGATCACTCCATTATATTTCTTTGCAACTATTTCAGTATATTAATTGAAATTAATTTTTAAACATGTTATATGATCCTAAGTATTGAGTCATCACAATTATTTTTGGTACAGAATTGCTCAAAGCAATAAATACATTACAAATGTTAATAATTACTAAATGCAAAAAGTGAATTTTTTTGGAATTGCATCTTAATGAGATAAATGGGGTTGTTTTGTTTTCAATCACTTTATGTCTCCAGATTTGAGTGTTATTATTTTTGGAATGAGACCACATTCTGCACCAATTTTTTCCTGCTTCTTTCTTTTTTTTCAGTTTATAAATGCTACTATTGAGAAACCTTGTTCACATAATTAAGTCAATGTGAATGAAACGAGTTTTAGTATAGTACTGTCATTCAATACTCTGAACTCTTTGTGAGTTTTATGCCAAAAATCACAAGGCAGCTTTTAATGATTGATCAGCAGACGGTTGGTTGGGTGCGCCTTCAGTTTTATTGAAAGCAAATAATTAGATGGTTTGTCATCCAGTTATTGAGTTATTCCCTATCTTATTTTCTGAGAAATATGCCAAAAAGGCATGTCTTATCAAATGATAATTAAATTACATCTGTTACTCCTTCACTTGGGAGAAACTTGTTTAATATTATGTACTCAAAAAGGACTTGGAAAATAGGAACATTAATTTCAATAAACATTTCCCAATATAATCTGTGCTTTTTGTTTTAGTAAAAATGCTTTTGTTGTGACATCCCTTTAATGTATTTTTATCAAAATATTCGAGGTGAAGATTCAACTCATACAATTTACATCATGTTTACCTAGCTGGTAAAATCAGTCCTTATTGTCCAAATAAATGAAATTAGGCTTACTTCCTGTTAAAATAAAAATCTGACTATACTTCCTGCTCAAATAAATGTTAATAATTGTTAGGACAGGGAAAACGAGACATTATTCTCAGCCACACCAGTCTACAGTGGACCTACATTCAGAACATCCCCCACTGGCCATAATATATGTTTTGAGGAATATTATGAAAACGACTAATAAATTATGGAATGCATATTTTAGAGAAGATTATTAAAATTACACAGAAGTGTAAAAAGATTCAGATCTAACATGATTAATTATGTCCAAGTAATAAAAATAATGCAACGAAGTGTGTAGCTAAATATGTAAGTTATCTGAGAAGTGAATATGATTTAAAAAAAAAATGAGTTTCCTTAGCTGATTACATTCTCATGTGTGTAGAACTCTGGTGCTTGACTTTGGGAAATAGTTAAATAATATCATTCATAAACATGAATGGAACAATTCATTGATTTCTTTAGACACCATATCAAACATTTACTATGCGTTTAATGAAAGAGAAGGTTATGTATGGTGAATATTAATAGTCTGGCAAATCTGCATATACTTTCATGTATTGTTAAATATTTTACATCATAAAATAAAACGAGGACTGGCTATATGGGAGTAAATATTTCATAATGTGTTTGGGTTAAAACACTAGATTTAAACACCTTATTGAATGATAAATACAAAATCTGAAAAAAATAAAGATCACAAGATTTTTATGTACCAGTTTTATGCAGTGAATCTTTAAAAATTTGATTGTCTTAGAAAAGATTCCAGTTACATGGAAAAGAATCAGCATTGCCACCCTGTACTGCTTCGTCTCCTCAGAGGTGCCCTTCTTTCCAGCTAATGACATATCCTAGGGATTTTCAAAAAGCTGGAAAAAATGCTTACTTTTAAATATGTGGGGCAAAGAACCATTTTAAGCGTTCTATGTTCTATATTCTCTGCTCTGCTTTTTAAGCTTCTCTTTAAAGAGGCATGAACATTTTATAATTGTTAGGACCGGGAAAATGAGACGTTATTCTTAGCCACACCAGTCTACAGCGGACCTACATTCAGAACATCCCCGCACTGGTCGTAATGCTCTGCTTATAGCCCACTTTTCACTCTTGACCTAGAACAGCAAGCCCTAGGCAGGTGTACGGAATTTGGATTACAAGGGGGTTCCCTGAAATCACTATAACATAGTTTCCCTTTGCCAGGCACCCCTCTCACGGTTGGAGGCTTACACCCAGGGGTAAAATGCACCTTAGTGAGATCTTTAGTCAAGTTGGGAAGGGAGAAAGCGGTGAGGGAAAGAAAAGACCCGCAGAGAGATGCAGCTTTGTTCTCCGGTAGATCCATGTTAGGAAAGTGTATACTGAGAAATGGAGATGTGATCATCGATCCCTTTAAAGCTAATCGTGCTGTGTTCTCCTTGGAAAATCTTCATCTACCTTGGATGAGTTCAGTTTGATTTAGGACCACAGTCCTACTTGAATCTGCATATCTCAGAGACACGTGAGACAGTCCGGCATCCAGATGTATCCCACTTTCCAGATGTTTGGTTTCTTACAGATGTAACCTGAATCTAAAAAAGCCCCCTTTGTTGAAAAAAAGTCAATATGAAATATTTTAGACATACACAAAGGAATATACAATAAATCCCCAGCAATCATCCAGCTGCAATAATCAACAACACGTGGACTTTTTTATGTACATCCTCCATCCAGCCTTCCCCCTGGATAATGTTGAAGCAAATTCCAGACATTACATCCTGTCGATTCTAAATATGTTTTTATGTATATCTGAGACCTAAGGATTCTTTAGAAAAAAAATTAACAATACCATTATCTCACCTAAAAAAGCAATTCCTTAATATCCAATAGCCAATCAGCAATAAAATTTTCCCTAGTTGCCTGATAATTAAAAAAAAAAAGCAACAGTTGTTTAGAAATTAAATCCAGACATGGTCTATGCATTTCATTCTCTTACTTCATCTAATCTGCAGGTTCCTCTGCTTCCCCCGCCCCCAAGAATTTCTTTGTTGAAGAAACAGATCATTGTTCCAGATCTTTCTAACTTCATCCCTCTCATGTCATTTTAAAATATCCTTTTCATGTATTTCCTGTAATGTGGTATTCCAAAGACTTCATCTGATTCAGGTTGGGTGTTTTGGCAAAAATATTTAATAGGTGGTGTTGTGTATGTGTGTCCAGAGCACACACTCTCTGCTGGTCCCTCTTTTGGAAATGTGAGTGGCAGTGGCTGATCATGGCCTAGTTGCATTATTTCACTGGGGACTTGCAAGCCAGTGGTATCCTAGTTCTTATATTTCTTCCTTTTATTAACTGGAATGCTTCTGTAGAGAGTAACTTTTCTTCACCGAGTATTTGGTTACACTGAAGTACTGTTTTTAAGGAAGAGTACTCAGCTTTTTAAAAAATTAATTTAAAAGTTAATAAATTTCAGATTATTCTTTTAAGTTCATATTAGAACTCCCATACTTTTTGTTAGGAGCATCCTAAGATACAGGATTGCTTCTTTTTAGGGAGATCTGGAAATTAAATGGTTTCTGGCATCAAGTCTTAAGCCAACCAAGCTTTTAAAAACTATTTGACAAGTATACTGTGGTGAGATTTGACATTTAATCACTTACTCTAATTTCCACTCTTTCCTTGTAGTCAAAAAGGCACCAGAAGATTCGGATATGCGTATTCACTTAGGGATCCTATTCACAACCAGACACAGTACAATGAAGAGTATGTTTGGAAACCATATTCTAAAGAAGATTTTATCAACACTGGGACTTCAAGAGGAACCAGGAGCCACAAATCTCACCTCAGTAAAGTGAGCTAATATCTACATGTCTTTTGAATTTAATATTGTATCAATAACCCATAAGAACGAGAGTGTGACTATATCCCAAAGATCCTACATCACCTACAGCTACGGTCCTTCTTTGACTATTTTTTGCCCACCTTCTCACAGTTATTTCTAACTACATCTCCCTTATCCCCCTGAATAAGAAAAAATATTTTAATTGAAGTAAAATTCACATAGCATAAAATGAATCATTTTAATGTGAACAAATCACTGGCAATTAGTACATTCATCACGTCCTGCACCCACCACTTCTATCTCACTCCAAAATATTTTCATCACCCCAAGAGGAAACCCTAGTTCCCTCTCCCCTAGTCTCTCGCAGCTTCCAGTCTGCTTTCTGTTTCTATGGATGACATAGTCTGGACACTCAATGTGTGGAATCATGCAAAATGTGACCTTTTGTGTGTGGCTTCTTTCACTTAGCATAATGTTCTCAAGGTTCATTCGCATTGTAGCATCTGTTAGTACTTCATTCCTTTTCATGGCTGGATAATATTCTATTGCATGTACACACAACCATTTGTTTATGCATTTATCTATTGATGGACATTTGGGTTGTTTCCATCTTTTGACTTTTATGAACAAAGCTACTGTGAACAGGCACGTGCAAGTATTTGGTATGAAGCGTTCTCAAACCACCAGACCCTTCATCATTCTGTTGACTATCCAGATGCTCTTCTCCTGTCCACCAAAGAAACTCATAGATTCTTCAAGGCTCAGCTTAGAGAGAGTCATATCTAATTCCCTTCTCCTCTAGGTGGAAGTAACTGACCCTCTCTCTGTTTTCTTGGTGCTGTGTACCCTTCTACCATCATAAAAGGCAATGCTCAGTCGTAGGAAAGGGTTGCATTTATTTGGCTGCCACTTGGAATGGTGCCACCTGGAATGGACTCACCTTGACACATTCAATAGATAATAAGGCAGCAGAATGGTCAGGATTTGATGACTGAAAGGATGTAAAAAGGAAGAGGAATGAATGAAGGATGATATTCCTGTTTTGTTTTTTACTTAGATGGCTGGGTCTGAACTGATGCTGTTCACTGAGCTGGCACTTGCAGGGGGACTGGGTTTGGTGGGAAGGGCTTGGGGGGAAATGTGAGCACAGCTGAAGACATGTTGGTTGAGGATATGTCCATTAGGTGAACCTATGTGGATTTTCTTGAAAATTTTGTTTATATTGATAGGACTTCTTTCTCTGGACGCTACCTCAAGGTCAATCAACAGCATCAGTAAAGAGCTACTTCCCTTGGAAAATCGCTGCTTCAATGGACGAGGTTAGGAAAGCAATACCAAATCAGTTTATTTCCCATACAAGGAGAGACTTTGTGGACAGAACAGAAGGTAAATGTTCGTTTTTTTCCCTCTCCCTGGCAATGTGTTAGGCACTGGAGTCACAGTGGTTAGCAACACAGATGTAGTCTCTTCCTTTAAGGAACTCACAGTATAGACACGGAAAAGGGCAATTGAGTGAACAACAGTTGAACAGAAAAAGGTGCATGTTGTGGGAAGTGCAGGGTGCTGTGGGTACATAGTAGGACATCCAGCTAAGGTGGGGAGGAAGATCAGAAAAGGCTTGTTGTCCAAAGGACAAGGATGAATGAGCCAGGAGAGGAGGACAAGGTCGAGTTAAACATGCTGTTTTCAATTCTTAACTGCTGTTTACTATTTTTAAATTACTTAAATTAAAATTACTTTTATTAAACTGATACATGCATAAAGGTAAATAGTTACCTAAAGCCTCACAGGAAATAGCAGTTCCGTGACCCATCCCTCTCCTCTCCCGGTTTTACTCCCATTGGCAATTTCCATTCTTTCAACTATTTCTTCTTATGTGAGCCTCCATATTTAAAATCATATGCTTATATTGCTATTTTTGATTCATCAATTCTAGACATTATTGTTGACTTCCTGTTATAGTAACTGAGGATTTGGCCCTCCTATAATTCTTTCTCACTCCCCCTCCATCCATCCTCTCAATATAATTATATTACAAATTTTGGGTTAATTCAATTGCTAGTGTTTATATTATGATTACAATGATGTGATATATCATGATTATGTAAATATATACCACTGAGCCAAATGATATTTTATGATTGTTTCCTTTTAGTTTTCCTTTTTTATTTTGTTTTTTATCAGTTAATAATTGACTTTTTAAAATATGCTTAGTTTTCTATGTGCCTGTCACTATTTTTTCCAAATACTTTGTTACACATTTACCAAGATTTTCTCCAAACATGGTTTCAAACATTTTATCAGTTTGAGTATTTTCCCGGAGATGATCTTTCTGACACCCTCCGACATTCCCCTCCTATCTAGACTGGTTGCTCTGTAGGTTTGCTGCCCAGCTGGGCCCTGGGACTTCTTATTTCATCATTCTGGGCATTTCTTTGGCCTCTGCCCACATGGATCTGGTTTCCTCCTGAATCCACATGTTTCTCTTTCTTACTTCTTCTCCCTCATTTTGCTGAAGCACATCTTCCAGTTGCTTCCTAAGAAAGGATGAATGGGAGTGACTTTTTTGACTGTGTTCTTCCCAATCTGGAAATATCTTTGTTTCTTCCTTACACATGTTTGATAGTTCGGCTGGATATAGAATTCTAGGGTGATAATCATTTTCCCTCAATGCATCCCTCCAAATGACTCTAGAAATCCAGGATTTCTATGGAGAACACTGACGCCATTTTGATTCCTGATTCTTTTGTATTTTTCCCACTGGAACCTCTTAGCATCCTCTCTTTATTCCTGACATTGTGAGATTTCACAATTGTATACATTAGTGAGAATCTTTTGCATTCATTATATTAGACAGTCAGAGGTCCTTTCAATCTAGAGACTCATGCCTTCAATTATGGGAATTGTTTCCTGCAGTTCTTTTTTAATTAAAAAAATTTTTTGGCAGGGGAGGTAATTAGGTTTGTTTGTTTGTTTGTTTACTTACTTACTTATTTTACTGGAGGTACTGGGGATTGAACCCAGGACCTCATACATGCTAAGCACGTGCTCTACCACTGAGCACGTGCTTAGTGTCCTCCCCCCTCTATTGTTTTTGTTTTACTCTTTCCTCCACTATTCAGTAAGCACCCCAAAGACCTTTATTCACTCAGGGTCTAGTGCAGTATGTAGTCCAGTCTGGTGTATAGAAGGTGATCTGTAAATTATGCTGAATGATGGAGAGAATGTATGGAAGTACATGTTTTGAAGCTAGATGGGTATGGAGTTAAAAGACCTTCATACTTGCAGATGAACACTGAGGGTCATGGAAAAACATTTGAAATGTCAGCATTCTTAAAAGATGTCTTTGAGTTTCCAATCAAAGTCATCCTTTCAGCATGCACAAATCACCATTTCCCCATGTGCGGATAAATACCCAAGACCGTCAGGACTCCCTCCTAAATCTCTTACCTCCATCTGCTTCTCTCCCTCCCTACGGCCACTGCCTTAGATCAGGCTACCATCATCTCTCCTTGGATGACTTCTCATCCACTCCATTCTCCAGCTTTGTCTCCTCTAGTCCACTGTCCACCCTAGCACCGTTGTGAGTTTCCAGATATGCAAATTGACATCACTGTCCAGCTTAAAATCCTTCAGTGAGCCCTCCACCCCCGGCCCCACATCATTCTCAGGATAAAAGCTAAATGCCTTAAGATGAGCCCTATATAATCTGGCCCCTATCTGTCCCCATACGCTTTTTGAAACCAACTGCCTTCTGCCTTCCAGGTTCACGACACCCCTGCAGCTTCGTGCCCTTTGCACACGTTGCCTCCTCCCCATGAAGACCTCTCCCTTCCTCCTTTTAGTTGACACCTGTCCATAATCTAAGTTTAAATGTTAGCTTTATTTCCCTTCTCTGATCCCCCAGGTTTGAATTGGTGGCCTTGCCTTTTTTTTTTAGACCCCATTCTTACCTCTTCTGCAGCATTTATCAAATAATATACTGATTATCTTTTTTTGTATCTGTTTCTCTAATACCTTAAGCTTCTGAAGCACAGGGACTGTGTCTTGTCTTTGTATCCTCATTATTGAATTAAGGCAAATGGGTGAGGCGCACTTGAGGTGCTTATTTCCACATTCAGACTTGAAGAACTTGGCTTTGATGAATTAGAAGAGCAGAGAAAAACAGCAGAACTAAGCTCTCACTTGGCTATAGATTATGTGTCCATGGTCCTAGTGGTTCTGAACAGTCCTTGCTGTAGATTTACTTTTGGAAGGGGCCTTTCTGCAGATGTCCTGCCTAATCTTAAAGGGCCAGCTATTCCCTTTTGGTTAGAACTACTCAGTATCACCTTTATCAAGTGGAAAAAAACCAGTGGGTGCTGATCTCCTGAGGGGCGGGGCTGGTCCCCGGGAGGAGTCCAGGCCTCAGGGGCATGGATACCACTGGGTCAGGTTATCTTCTCTATCCAGACTTCAACACCCCTACATGGACTTCGGGTGCTGGTCAGGTCCTTTTGCTTCAGGAACTTCTCCTCTTAATAGTCCTGAAGGAACTCATTAACACTAAGTTTTACAAAGATAATAAAACCATTAGTTGAGAAGGACTAAGAACTTAGAGTTACCTTAAGCATATATCACTTAAGCGGTCACTAGAGTGTGATTCAGATTAATTGCTAACTCACGGCAATTACATTTCCATTTTTTCTCTTTTGTTCACTCATTAATTTAGTAAATACTTAATGAGGTCTATTACTGTAATAAGTACTGAGGGTCAATGAAGAATAAGACTTAATCTTTATCTTCAAAGGAGCTCACAGTAACTCTAAAGCCTGATTTTTGTCTTTTCTGCTGGTCCATCTTGCCCACTTGGACCAGCATCTCAAGACCCTTTACAACCTGGTTCCTAACTTGCCTCTCCTGCTTCACCCTCAGCTACTCCTCCCTGCCCTGGGCGCCTCACACTTCCACCAGCTAGACCACATTTGGCGAGCACACTGTGCATCTTTGCTTCCGTTTCGACCCATCGTCAAAACACGCCTTCCACTGCGTCTGCCTTTTGATGCTCGTCTTCCTCCACTTCCACCAACAGAGCCCATCACACTGTCTCTGGGCTTCTGCAGCACCTTGTCCAAAGCTTAGAGTCAGTGATTCTTAAGCAAACTGGAAGCTTGTTCACAATATAAGTGCCTGGGTCCCACTTCTAGAAATTCTCAATGTCTGAGATGAGGTTCAGTGGGTGTATTTTGGAAAACCCTTCCTAGGTGATTGTGATGTATCATCTCCAGGTGAGAACCACAGTTCCAAGTGTTACGGCTGCAAGATATGACATTCCATATCTGTGTGTCCTGTACGTAGCTCTCTAATCATACCAGTTTGAGGTGAATGATGACTTAATTACCTTTAACTTTGGCACAGAATACATATAGGAACTGAAAACATTTTCTTTTGAGTGGTAGCTGGGGGAGATGGATAGGCATTAAGCATTTCAGCAGGAACTGGTTTATGAATAAAGCTATGAGTAATTTACAAAAACCAAGTTATAGGTGGTGCTTCCCGGAAACAATACAGATGACTTTCCAAAATATCTTAAGGAATGTCCTGATTTTTCAGCCCTCAAGTTTTCTCCTCCCTGTAACCTTGTCCTCTCCTCGGGCGGTTTATGAGGTCGTTATGAAGGCCATTCGGTAGCCACGTCCTGTGTTCCTAAGTCATCTAAATTAAGAGGCGGCATGTAGTGAAACTCTTTCCCACTGTGCTGATCTAGACAGAGGTCATTTTTTAAAAATCAATATTAAAATGCACTTGGGTGCCAGTAGATGACATCACATATTGTTTGATATACAATGTGCATTTGAGTTTATTCTGGAAAGACCTGTTGAAAAACTAATTTGGAAAAAGAATTGAGTTAGTGTCACCGGTAATTAGCACTGTAGTGACACTGCTCATGATACTCATTAAAGTTGGTGTTGTGATTAAAGTTGGTGTTGTGTGATGTGTGTCTGAACCAACATTTTGCAGCAAGAATTCAGGGTGAACTCATTCTATGACTCTCTCCTTGGCTAATCTGGTAGTGTTCGTGGAAACTGGTGTTTAGTCAGTGCTTCAGAGGTATTTAATGATCATATATTTAATGAATATTTATTAGCACAGTTATTTCAAAAAATAGTGCCTCATCTGCTAATGACAGTGCTGTTACCTAACCCTCCATCGGCAAGGCTCTTTTCCTCTGCCCCCAACTCAGGTTGCCAGATTTAGCAAATGCAAATACAAGACATCCAGTTAAATTTAAATAGTGATATATAGTAGATAAAAAATAAGTGCTCATCCATGCTTACACTAAAAAATTATTCACTGCTTATCTGAAATTCAAATTTAACTGGCATCCTATTTTTATATGGCAACCATAGCCTATCTAAAATCTCTCCCTCTGCTCCCCAACCCCTGGCCCAGGGACTAGGCAAGACCACTGGAGGGAGGCATGCTTTCAGCAGCAAAAGAGCACTCCTAACTGATGTGAAATTCTGCATTAGAAACTGCTTTTAATCATTTAAGCATATACTTCCTGTGCCTGATAAAGCAGAAAATTATTTCTTGGTTGAAATATCCATAAAAAGTACATTGACCATACCTCTAAATGTAAGAAGAGTGGGTTTCAGTGTGATGAATTGGAAGCTACCGCCAGAAGCAAAGCAGAATGAAAATACGATGCTATTTGGAAATAGCATACAAGGAGTAATTATTGCCTTCTGTTTGTACCCCCACCCCAGCTCAGAAGATTAAGCAGCATTCTCAGATGTTTCTAGAAAGGAAAAAGTTACTTCCCCAACCAGCAGACACTGAATTTCGACGGAATTACCAAATTCCAGCTAAAATTCCTGAGTTTCAGGATTTTAGTTTCAAATACGGATGCCACTCAAGCCTATCCATTGCTTCTCAAGGTCTAGGTAAGCACACTCGTGGCTTTTTTTTTTTTTTAATTGAAGTATAGTTGATTTACAACACTTGTAGCTTTTAAAACAAATTCATAGACTATCATGGAGAATGCCAGTGATCCCTGCATGGAATTAAAACTGTGACTGTGGCACCAAGCCTCAAACCCGGGGGCTGAATAAATCTCAGAAGAGAACTGACTGCTTATGCCGTGAAATGAGTACATCTTCTGCCTGGAAGGGACAGTCACTGGGTTTGGGGGACACGTTCCCCTCATCAAATAAAAGGGTGGATTTATAGGCTATAAAACGATGGGGGAAAAGTTTAGATGGGAATCCAATTAGACTTGTCAGTTATTCACTGGAAGTTTATCCACATGGCACATCCTTCAGGCATCTTGGGATTTAGCAACCATTCTACTTAGGTGCTCTTTTATGATCCTCATTCCTATTGTTTTCAACAGAAAAGTTTTTAAAAGTTCCATGACCAAGCCACCTTCAAGTTCCTGGTTAAGAGGATAATTTGATGTCAGTCTTGAGACAGTGATTCACTCCTGGCATGGAGCTGAGATCAAGTAGTGCTTTAAACAGACAAAACCACAGAATAGAAGCTGAGCATCTTGGGGTTAGAAGGCAGCCTAGAAGTAATGTATGAGCCCCTTCTCCCCCATCCTTGCCCAAGGGTGATACTGTACCTGTTCAAACTCTTCACGGGGGTTGCCCCACTCTCCAAGGTAGCTCCTTCGTGCTTGGATTCGCCACCTGTTTGAAAGTTCTCAACAGCTGGAACTTTCCTTGCTAAACCTCTGGCCATTGGTTCTATTTCTTCCCACAGAGGTTAACTATTATGAATTTACTATCCTGTGAAAACCTGACTATATGCCCTCCATATTCTCCACTTAAATCATTTCCAGACCCTACAAACACTCTTCTCAGGATATAGCGTCAAGTCCCCACCAGTGCCTGGTCCCTCCTACTGGTTAACAGTCCCTCTAAAAGGGACGCCTACACCTGAAAGCAGTACTTAAGACGTCCCTGAAGTTGACAGAGGTTGCAGGTTGCAGAAATTAGATACTCACGTTAGGTCTTCATTGTTTGTTTCTCATGATGACTCCATGACTATCAGAACCCACCTGAAATGAGCAATATTCAGGACCAAGTATGTATGGGCTTGGTTTTGCTTGCACCTCGTCCCTCCATTGGGGGATGTGCAGTGAACGCTAACGGTGAATATTATCATCCTTCCAAACCGTCCATCCTGAGAACCCTAGATCCCTGAAGGAGGCCTGTCTGTCTGTCAGTCCACATCTGCACAGGAGATGGCATGAAAGAGAAGGAAGCTTCTGTTTATTCAGCAGGTGGTGAATGCTACCAACCTAACATGCTGACCTGCATGCTACCATCCTAACATGCTGACCTGCAGCAGAGCCAATTTCAGGGACAACTTCTTTTCTGAAAACAGTGGTCAAAATCAATCTTCTGGCCATCATCTCTAACCACTCCCACTCCCACCAGAAACAGTCCTGAATCCCAGCAGCTCTGCACAGCACCGGTCATGGGAGATGTCATTCATATAGCTCCACCCTTTCCAATACCATTAAGGATGCTGATTAAGTCCCAAGTTGGGTTCAGGGCTCTCAGGTGCATCCCACAAACAAAGGCACAAATTCTCTGCTCAGTGACAGCCTCCTTTTCTTTCCTTCCTTTGCATTCTTCTAGTCCCTTCTGTCCTGTACAGCCACTTGAGGAATCAGGAGCGCACGAAGAAGCAGACCACGTACCAAAGTGATTACGGGAAAGCCTACCTGGATTTCTTAACAATTCTAAACTCATTTACTCCCTCTCAAGTCACAGAGTACCTTCAGAGCGTTTCCTACAAAGGTAAGATGAGGTCTTGACTTGTGCCCGAAACCCCTTGTCATTTTCCAGTGTCCAGAATGGAGGCTAATGCTTTTCAGCGGAGGGCTGAGTGAGGATGCAAGAGAATAAACAGCCTGGCAGATACAAGCGGCTGAATTATTATCACCTCAACTTAAATCATTTTACTGGGTTATTCCTCTTGGACAGTATAGAAGCCCAGAACAGGTACATTTTAGAAGAGAGGGGAAGTTTCAGCATAGTGGCCTAAGATGGGGGCTGGGAGTTGGCAGGGTAGTGGGGTGAGGGTGGGCTTAGAGAAAGCCACAAATAAAGCTGGGGAAGAAGGAAGGAGGAGTACCTGAGGGTAAATATTTTGTTTCCAATAACTCTGTATGGCTAGTTTTCGTATTTATCACTCGAGGAAATTGAACTCGGTGTCTTCAGAGGCCATTCTGCTTTAAACACAGCTTTCTTCTCAGTGATTCACACCACTCAACAACTCGCCCTCTAGGCTCTGTTATCCATCAGTGAAGACTGTCATCTCCCAGCCTGTCGCCCCTTGAAAGGCAAAATTATCTGAAATCTGATTTTCAGAAATTTTCAGCTCTCATTCCCTCCCCATCTCTTCCTCCAGTTAAAACTCCCATGAATATGGCTACCCAAAGGGTATTTCTTCCTTGGTGTGACTTTCAGTATTGTTCAGAAGACATTTATTTAGTCACTCAATAAACTTCATTGATTGAATACCTTATCATATGCGCTTAATACAAAGATAAATAAAAAATGCTTCTTGTCAGGGAACTCACTGTTGGGTGTGGGAGACAGACGTAGTTGTAACGTCATAAGCTCGTAATCGAAGCCATCTCTGGGTATATCAGAAGCCTGCAGAGGGGGTACTCCCTACCCTGTGGGTCGACCAGGGATCAGGGAAGGCTGCTCAGAAGAGGCTTCCTTTAAGTGTTAAGAATGAAGGGGCAGGAGAAACAGGGCCCTTCCTAAGCAGGGAGAACAGCATCAACAAAACCCCAGGGGCGTGAATCTGCCTCTGTAACATGATGAATACGGGTGGCATCTGAATTACAGCTGGTAGCCTTTTTGAACAGTTATTTAATTTGACACAATCGCATCTTTTTTATAAATTCATGCCAAACCTGGTTCATCTTTCACGCTTATCTTT
Organism: Camelus dromedarius; assembly: GCF_036321535.1. Taxonomy (NCBI): domain Eukaryota; kingdom Metazoa; phylum Chordata; class Mammalia; order Artiodactyla; family Camelidae; genus Camelus; species Camelus dromedarius. The sequence goes on along the minus strand of NC_087448.1, from coordinate 64,744,432 downwards.
GGTATCAGAAAAAAATTTTTTTGCTCATTTAAAATGAACTCCGGTATGAGATTTAAAATAAAGGCATTTTAGGCCTCAAATGAAGAGGATTGAAAATAGCAAACGCTGACAATCCAAAGCAGTACGTCTCTGGTAAGAGTACCAAATAGCACAGGCACTTTGGAAACAGATCTCACAGTTTCTGATAAAGTCAAACATATTCCGACTTCATGACCCCAAATCCCTTTCTGGATATTTATGCAAGAGAAAAGAAAACATACATCCACAGAAGGACTTCTGCGACAACTTTTATAATCACTTCATTCTTAATAGTCTCAAACTGGATACAACCCAGATCTCCATCAGCAGGATAATGGAAAAATAAGCTGGTATATTCACAAAATGAAATACTACCAGACAATAAAAAAGAGTGAATTACTGATGTATTCAACAAAATGTATAAACCTCAATAAGATTATGCTAAGTGAAAGAAGCTGGACACAATACATTTCATATAATTTCATTTATTCGAAAGTCTACAACAGGCAAAACTTACTTATGATGAAGGAAATCAGAACTGAGGCTGTCTTGGGGCAGGAGTATGACAGGTCTTTCTGGGATGGTGGAAATGATCTATATCATTATGTGGGTGTGGGTTACACATATGCAGGTGTCAACCCATCAGCCTGAACAGGCAAGATCAGTGCGTTTCACTTCATGAAAAGTCTGGGGTCAGGAAAGGTATGGAGAAGGGTGGGCATGGTTGAAAATTAAATGTGAGATCACAGAAAGAAATAAATGCAAAAGTAACTGGAGACTACACCAGGAACACACATACGCGCACACACACACACACACACACCCCTGATGTCTAGCCCTCAGGTGGCACTCATGACCCTGAGCATGGTACCAAGGACACTGACCATGACAACATGCTATCTATCACTCACAATCTTCCTTTCTCTTAGTTTTGGCTGCACAGATGACAATTGCTAGGAGTGACAAAGTTTTACGGTATACAATTTAAAAATACGTAATTAGGATTAGAGAACCATAGATACTCAGAATCAGACAAGATTCATCAATTTCCAGATGAGCAAACGGAGGCCCAGGGAGTTGAAGGCCTTCCTATGGTCAGTTATCACTCAAAGATCTCAAAGCCTGCTAACACTGGTGGGCAGATAAGCAACCCTGGCTTCGATGAAAACCCTATTGTTTTGTGTCTCCTGGCATCACCCAGTCATAAGAGGGTAAGGCTGTACCATTTCCTGAGTGTCTTATAGGGACCACACACTGTCTAGGTGCATCACACGTAGCCTGCCTTGTCCATCCCAGCAACTGTGCTAGGTGAGTACCATCACCTGTATTCAAAGATGAAATGAATAAATGGATGTGGCAGGTGAGTCACTTATACTTGTCAGCCCAGAACTGAAAGCCAAGTTTGTTTCATTCCAAAATCCATGCGCCTTCCAGCAAGCTTTGCTGAACCCTTGAATATTACTTGTTCTTTTTAATCAATAATTACACAATTGTGCCTTTAGCTATTAGACACACTATCCTTTGATTATTTTGGTCTCATCAAATTCGTATATACAGTACTATTATCAGATATTTGCCTGCTTCCTAGGATTTCTCTCTTTAGCAGTTAAATAGTTATATGGAAATTTTCATCCTGTTTTTCTTCATAATTTTCAGACCGACAGATTCTTGATCGCTTTATTCGCTCTCACTGTGACGTCAACAAAGTGATGGAATGAAAAAGGAAAATAGTTCAAATGAAGAAAATCTGAAAATAACTGGGTTATTTTCTCAATAATCAAGGAAAAATAAGATCTAGATTGTTCTAAATATAACTTCGTGTAAATGTGTTTTGTTTTATTTTTAAACAATAAGATCATTTAAGGCGGAGATTTTAATATAATGTTTTTTCCTGTTCTCTTTTGAACACTCAATTTATGGTTTCAGTTTTGATTTCCTCTTTGAACCAAGAATTACGTGGAAGAGATTTCTTAATTTTTCAATAATTAGAGGATTTTAAAAAAAACTTTTTAGTGTTGATTTTCTATTTGAAAGTTAAAAAACAAATCTCTGCTTTGAGAAAATTAGCAAAGTGTTTTTTATGCCAAGTAGTAGCCAAGTAGGAGATTACTTTGTGTATTACATGACTATCAGAAGAAAAAAATGTATGGTTTATTGTGTTTTTCAAGTCCCTTGTATCTTTGCCTTCATTGTATGTTTGAGCTGTCAGGATCTGAGACCATAATATTAAAAACATTCCACAAGAAAAGTGTTTTCATCGCTGTCTCCTCGTATCTCTGGGACTTTTGCTGTATAGATTTGGCTGCTGTGTTGTTTATCAATGCTTATGACTTACACAGAGCTTCTTCATGGAGTAACTTTTTCCCATTACCTGTTGCTCTCCTTTGACCCTGTTAATGATTTTGACCTTGAATTATATTTCAGTTGGTACTCATGTTGCCATTCATGCTGGGGTATTTTTTTTCCCCTTAGTTTTTCTTTTTTGCCGTTTATGTCTTTCTTGGAGTATTGGGGACTGTAGCTGTAGCCAACCAGTAATTTCATATGAATTTCTCCTTAGTTTAGTACGTTTGCTGCGGGGCTTCCTGTCCTCATAACACTCTCCAAGGCATAGTCCATATTCCAACAGGATCTTGACCCAAATACTGAAAAATGAGTAGCCTTTCATTCAATAAATATTTATTGAACACCTACTATGTGTCAGGCAGTGTGGTAGGTAATGGGAATTCACTAGTAGTGAAAAGACATGCATGGGGCTTATGTTCTAGAGGAAGGGACAGATCACAAACAAGCAGAAGTGAACAGTATAGTTACAAAATGTAAGTGCCACACACAAATCTAAGCAGTGCGGTGACTGGGGGGCTCCTGTGGGGAGGCCTCGTTTAAGCTGACTGGTTAAGAGGAGAAAGAGCCAGCCGCGTGAAGAGATGGGGCAACAGCTTGCCGGGCTTGGGAAAACTGTTTCAGCACCCTAAAGTAGCCCCTTGCTTCACCTGGTTGACCCTCCCCTATATCTTTCATTTCTTCTTTGGAGACAGTTTTGGTATTCTAAGGGCAGGACAGCCCCAAAAATCCACCATCTGGTGGGACTGTAGTTGGGTACAGCCATTATGGATATTTCTTAAAAAACTAAAAATAAACTTACTATATGATCCAGCAATCCCACTCCTGGGCATATTCGAAAAGTTACATGCACCCCAATGTTCACAGCAGCAATATTTACAATAGCCAGGACATGGAAGCAACCTTAATGTCCATCGACAGATGATTGGATAAAGAAGTTGCCACACACACACACACACACACACACACACACACACACACACACACACACAGGAATACTACTCAGCCATAAAAAAGAATAAAATAATGACATTTGCAGCAACATGATTGGACCTGGAGATTGTCATACTAAGTGGAGTAAGCCAGAAAGAGAAAGAAGAATACTATATGATATCACTTATACGTGGAATCCAAAAAAAGAAGGCAAATGAACTTATTTATAAAACAGAGACAGACTCATAGACATAGAAAACAAACTTATGGTTACCAAGAGGGGAAGAGGGTGGAGAAGATAAATTGGGAATTTGGGATTTGCAGATACACATTACTGTATATAAAATAGATAAACAACAAGGTCCTACTGTATAGCACAGGGAACTATATTCAATATCTTGTAGTAACCTATAATGAAAAAGAATCTGAAAAGGAATATATATATATATATATATATATATATATATATATAACTGAATCACTAGGCTGTACATCAGAAACTAACACAACATTGTAAATCAACTGTGCTTCAATTAAAAGAAAGCCAGCATCAGCTCCATTGCCTTGCAGCAGACAGCCTATGGATGAGTGCTACCATCCACCGGACTGGAAACAGAAAGCCATCCTACAAACAGACTTGTAGAACAGGTAAGTGACTGCCACTCCAGAGCCAGAAATACTATTATAAACACAGTATTGGGGTGCACTACTTGACAGACTTTTTCTTTAGGCACCAAGGTAAACTGAATTATTGTCCCTGATTCTTCACCTTTCCCCATCTCCACACTCTCGGCTGTGTGACTCTGCAGTCCCTCCTACTACAGCTGGACCATATTTCCCAAGCCTTGGGCTGTAAGCTTGGTCATGTGACTTGTTTTAGCCAATGGGATATTAGCAGACATGAGTCTGGGCTGCCTACTGGTGCCAGCAGGATGTGAGAGGCTGGTATTAGGAGGTGGGTCTTTTGGAGGTGATCAGGTCGTGAGGCAGAGCAGTCATGGATGGGGTCAGTGCCCTTATAAGAGAAACCCCACGGAGCTCCCTTCTGCCACGTGAGGACACAGGGGAAAAATGGCTGGCTGAACCGGAAGGTTCCCACCCACCAGCAAATCTGTTGGTGCCGTGATCTTGGAATTCCAGCCTCCAGAACTATAAGAAATAAACATTATTGCTTATAAACTACTTCGTTTATGGTGTTTCAATATAGCAGCCCAAATGGGCTTGTACAGGCACCCCAGCTGACCTACCACCGTGACCCACAGACTGTGCGTGAGAAATAGTGCTTTTTGTTGAGATTACTGTAGCAGTAGCTAAGTGATCCAGGGCACGGTGTTTATTTAGATGAGATTTCTCTAGAACCCTCAAGATGAAGTGAAAGGCTTGGTAGAATCCGTTTTCCCTCTGAAAAATATTAAGCCTGGTCATCACTGACAAATGTGTACTGTTTAAACAGTGATTGTCTTTTAAGACAGGAGAGTGTGGCTGTGGCTCTTTTGTATTTTAAAACCTGCCAAATGGTGAAGGCATTTTAAACATTGAACACTTCAAAGGTTCTCAGGAGGCCAGTGGCCACTACTTATTTTAATATGCCAAAGATTGTGAATGAGTGCTTTAATGTGGTTCCTTTTTCAGAGCAGATTGTCAAGACCAGATCAGTCAGTGCCGTTGACGTGCGTTAATTATGTAGCACGCGTACCTTCATTATTATATTTCAAAGAGAGCAGCATTTCAACACAGATAACGATTCTGAATTTTTTTCCCTTGCGGTATCCCCTGATAGCTCTTTTGATTCTCCTTCTAACCTCCTGCAAAACTCACCCCCTCCATCCCACCACACACACATCCAATCAGAAAAAAAGTATATCGAGCAGGTTTCCAGGCTTTCCAGAAACATCTGTTCTTTGTTTTTAACCTCTTGGAAAAAATGGTTCTATAAATAGGTTTAAACTTGTTCTATTTTGTTTAAAAAATGCTTTCAGGAATGGAAGAGTAGAAGAGTAACATCACTTTAAACTGAAGACTGCAATAATTTGTTAAAAAAAAAAAAAAGGGAAACATCACAATGGGGACTATGTAGTCGAGTTTTCATCATGTGCTAAAAATCTCCCGTCTGTATGGGAGGTGTACCAGCCAGCGCAATGCTTCTCAACTTCGGCTGCACAATAGAAGAGCCTGGAGAGATTTCTAAACTCCTGATGCCCAGACTGCTCCCTGGACCAACTGCATTGGAAAATCTAGGGATGGAACCTGCAGCAGTCTGCTCTAAAGTTCCCCAGATGGTTCTGATGCACAGCAAAGAGGAAGCCCCATGGACCTAGGGGAGCAGCAGTCGCACCTGCTAAGTTTAAGCTGATGGTTCAGTCAAGGTGTAGGCAGGAAACAGAATCCACCCCGACCTGTTTCACATGATGGGACTTAAATAAAGGAATACCTCTGAGGGTGAGGTTTGCAGAGACTAGCAATGGCAGGAAGCTGTTACCAGCTCTGGGCCTGAATGGACAGTGTGACTGGAGCTCAGTGAGACCCAGATGCATAGGGGAGCCACTGTCCCCTGGGGGCTGTGGTCAGGGAGCGATAGAGCCCTGGCCAGAGACACAAAACAGGGAGAGACGGGGAAGAAATACTCCATTCTGGCTTCTCCTTCCCTCTGATACAGTCTGAGCTCCTGCCAATGGCTCCCACTGACCAGACCCAATGCGCATCACTAGAAAGGTATTGAGGGAGATGCAGCCCAAAGGCTCAGCCCCCAGTGGCACAGAGGGGGCTAGAGGAGGGTATTAAGGGCATTTGGAGGCCAAACAGAATATAACCTACACAGGCAGCCGGGCTTTCTGAACCGAAACCAGAAGCAGAGTGTGTGGCCAAGTATACTGAATATGATTTCTGAATGAAATTTTACAGAATGCTTTACAAAATATAAAGTGAAATTATTCATTCATTTAGAGAATCATCTTAAAAAATAATCACATTTCATGAAATTGGGATTGTTCCAGAAAATCCAAGGTGTATGATTATGAGAGTTTAAATTTTATCCTTCATTCAACATTATTTTAAAATATTTTCAAGTCTCTTGTGCCAGACACTGTGTTATATTAGATACCAAAATCAAAGACAGAGTAACACTTCTTAAAGATTTAAGAGTGGAGTGGAAAATACAGACACGTTAGCAAATGTAGTATTTTCCCAGGGTAGTGGACCTCACTTCAGGGATACTCCCCACCCCCAACTCCAGCCACGGGCATCTGATGTCAGCTGAAAACTCACTGCGGCCTCCCTGGGCCATGTCTGGTTCCCCTCCTCTCTGGCCACAGTCAGAGTCCAGCCCCAGGTTATCCTCGTGGAGGTGTGTGCGGGGCTCTCTTTCCTCCGTGCTTATGAGGCTGTGAGACACGTCCAGAGCTGCCCAGGATCTGTCTTGAGCCCCATGGGGACAACCAACCCCAGAGAATGGGGACGAGGGGAGGACCTTGTGGATGTCTGGAGGAAGGGCCTTTCAGGAGAAGGGGACAAGGGCAGAAGCCCTGCATGTTCTAACAGAAGGTCAGCGTGGTCCCGGAGAAGGGCGGGCAGAGCAGCAGGAGATGAGGTCAGACAGGCAGAGGGCAGATCACAGAAGCCTCTGAGGCAACGAATTTTACTTTGAATCTTACTTTGAGAGAGAGATGAGAAGCATGGATTGACATTGTCCAACTTCTGCTTTTAAAAGATCGCTCTCTACGTGGAATATCTTGTAGGGGGTGAGCAGAGACGAGAACAGGGAGACCAGTGAGGAGGCACTGCCAGCCCAGGGAGAGACGTGGACGGCTTGGACCGGGAGGTACTGGAGGAAGTGAGGCGTGGTTGGATTCCAGACATACTTCAAAGGTCGAGCCAATAGGATTTTTTTGGCGGACTGAATGTGCATTTAGAAGAAAAAGAGGGGAGGGAGATGACTCCAAGGGTTTTTCCCTAAACAGTTGGAAAAATGGAGCTGTCATCTGAGATGGGGTAGGTGGAGGAGGCATGGGAGTGGGTAATCGAGGGTTCAGTTCTGGACAGTGGCTGGCGCCCACATATAATTACTATTAATGATACCCTGGCAGGGCAAGTTGTTAAGAGAGCATTTTTAATACCAGTTATTTTCCTCTTTGTCACTCCCTGGCATTTCCTCCCCGTCCCTCCTCCCAGCCTCGTGTTAGCATCGATAACCTTCACATGTGAGGGATCAATGCACGTGGGGAGGAGCGGAGAGGGGAGGCCCCCACCCAGGTACTCCAGTTACAAAGCCTGGCACAGCGAGCGGCGAGACACCACCGTGGGTAGAGCTCTTCAGCACTGGCTGCTCCCAGGGAGACAGCAGCAAGATTTTCTTCACCTGGCCTCTCTCTGATCATCAGTAATTGCTCTTGGGGACCGAGCAGACATGAGTCTAATCAGTCAGGAGTGAGTACCTGGCAGGTTTTGCTGTCTGATATCATGAACTCGAGAGGAAGCAGAGCGGGTTCTGCTTTGGGAAGGTTAGAAACATCTCATGCTAACAGGTAAGAGAAAGTTCTCTTCGTTCTTTGCTTTTTTTTTAAACGTCATAGAATTTTCTAGAATTCTGCCTGGGGTACAGGCAGAGAGAGCTGCCTGCAGTAAGAATGGGTACTATAAGGTAACTATTTAAATTGCCAAGGAAGCAGGTTTTGCTCCCCAGGAGGAAGGCAGAGGGAAGCTTGCCCATTCATTGTGGAGCTGACCACGCGCCCCCTCGGCCTGGCACGAACTTGGGTGCAGCAGTGCGCTGGGCTCAGCGTGCTCAGCTAGCTGTTGCTATGGAATTTCGTCCTGCAATCAAAGCCTCTGCCTTGATAATTTAATTGCACTTTAAAAAAAAAAAAAAAACCTTGAATTCGAGTAAATCCTGAGAATATCATGAGAGCTTTTGATTAATGTAAAATTAAAGCTCTTTCAGAAGCATTAATTGAATAAAAAGAACACTATTCAAAAAGCTGTAAGGACGTCCCAAGCCATTTAAAGATATACAGTCATTATCTTAAAATCTGGTTAATTAAGCTACTGATATCAAACATTTTGACTTCAGAGTACTTTATTTATGTTTAAGTTTCTATCTCATCTTCTTGTTGCCCTGACCCTTTGGTATCTATTTTTATTTCCTATTGACCTATCCTGAATCTCTTCTTTTCCATGTTAGCTGGCAAACAAGCCCTAAAATATTTCCAATTTCATCTTTCTCAGCATCCTTCTTGCTGGCCAAGGGTGGGTGAGATGTCATAATTAAAAGCGATCCAAAAAAGAATATGAAAACAAATATGTGTATGGATATGTATGAGTGAACTATTATGCTGTACACCAGAAATTGACACGATATTATAAACTGACTATACTTCAATAAAAAAAAATTTTTTAAAGCATTTGTGTGGGAAAAAAGTGATCCACTCCTTCTGGGATAGCTGAGATAAAACATGCTTTTAGGTTGGCAGAAGAATTTGGATTTTGAGTATCGAAAGAAACAAATTGTGAGCATGATATGAAATTAGTATTAAGATTGACCAACAATACACTTAAAAGATTGGGAAAATGCTCTTCCCCCCAGCAAGGTAAAAGAAACCATTCAGTTAGGGCCAAGCACCGCCCTCAAGGCCCTTGGCGTGATCCTGTTGCCAGTGGGCATGGGTTACCTTGCTCTCGGTCTTGTGAAACCACAGGGACCAGCTAGGATGCTTAGTGCCTCGCAGGGGTCATGGAAGACCCACAATGCCCACACATTAAAAAACTGATTATCTTACAACATACATTTGTCGGTAGAGGGTACCCCAAGGTTGGTTAATTCAACAATGCAAAGGTGTACCTGAACACAGATATTCTTTCCATCCTCGGTGTTCAGGCTTTTGGGCTCACATATGTCCTGTTGCAAGATGGCAACAGCATCTCCATCCACATCTGAGGCAGGAAAGGAGCTCAGTTTTCTCCTTTCCTTCACTTTTTAAAAGCATGAGGACCTTTCCCGTAGTCAGCCAGTGGACTTACATTCACACATCTGACTGGCCAAAGTTGTGTCTCATGCTCATGAGTAAACCTAAACCAGCAAGGAGAGCAGATTACTGTGGTCATCTTAAACCCCACGATTCGTCCCCCCGAGACTAGGGAGAAGCCATGCCTCTCGTGGTGGGCAAGACCCCCAAGACCTACCCAAGGCAGAGTTCCGTCAGCAGGGATGGGGAGAGACAGCTGCCGGGCGGGAACGACGGGCGAGCAGCAGCGTTTCCTACCACACGTCTCTGGTTTTCTTCCCATATCCCAGCTGAGCCACTTAGTCCCCTTTGCTTACTCCTCTTCCCTCTGCCTGTCCTCGAAACACTGGAACCCCTCAGCACTCGGCCGGGCCGTCTTCTCTCCTCCATGTGTGCTCTCCTCTCAGCCCTGTGGTTTTAAATGCCATCTACATGCTGCTGATGCTCCGGATTTATATCTTCCACCCAGACCCTTCTTCTCTGGGCTCCGTATTTGGACATCTAACTGCACACTTGATGGCTCTACTTTCATGTCTCAGAAGCATCCCAAACGTGTATGTCCAAAACCAAACTTTCTATTTTCCCCCAAACCAGCCCCTCTCCAGGCTTTCCCATCTTAGTGATTGGCACCTCCATCTGCCCAGTGTCTCAGAACAGATGTCTGGGATGTCTTGATTCGTACCTTCCCTAACTGCTCATGAAAACCACTCTTCTTTTATTCAACATGGCATCTAGCGTGCCACTCCCACCGTAAGTGTCCAGCCCACAGTAGGTACTCAAAAAGTATTTGTTGAAAATGATCAAGTGTGCTTGTGTGGTACATACTTGACTGGAGAGTGGAAACATGGAGGTTTAGAAAGAGCCTGAGCATAGTAATATGTCGCATTCTGATAAAGATGTTCGTATGGGAGTGAATTGAAAGAAACATTGACAATACTTTCTGAGAATTATAATGCCACTCTTCCTCCCCAGTTCAAGCATAATCCCACCAATCTTTTGACAGGACTCCCATGGGCACTAAAGGGGTAGAGATGAAATCTTACAATTTACTTGGAGCTTCTCTCGGATGTATTGGCCTCCTTGTGGCTCCTGTCGCAAAGCCATGTTTGATGGCACGGTGCGTAACAAGAGCCCAACATGAATTCAAATGGTGATGCATGATCTGCACTTTCTCTCAGTGAGGCTTGCAATCAGTGACCACTGAAACAGAGAGCAGAGGGATGCTCCTTTCTTTCCCAACATCAGTGACACTGAATGCTGTAATGTTTGAAAGATGGGGGACTTTAACAGCCAGGTACTGCTGCGTAATGAGTACCTATAAAATCTTGGTGGCAACGAGCATTTACTTCCCATTCGTCTGCAGCTTGGTCAAAGCAGCTCATCTGGGCTGGGCGCTGCTGGGGCGCTGCTGGGGCGCTGCTGGATTTGATTCTGGTGGGGTGGGGAGGGGTGACTGCTCCACACGTATTCATTCTGAGTGCTGCTGAAGGGGCAGCGGCTGCCCAAGGGAAGTTCTTCTCGCAGTGATGACAAAAAACACAGAAGGGCAAGTGGAAATTCTTGAAGTCTCTTAAAGCCAAGGCTCAGAACTAGCACACTGCCATTTTGGCTAGTCAAGGCAAGCTATAAGATCAAGCCCAAAGTCAAGGGCAGTACACAATGCCCTTTGTGGGACGGTCTACAGAGCTACAGGGCAAAAGGCGTGGATACAGGGAGGAGGGATGAGCTGGAACAATAGTTCAGTCTGTCCGAGTATACACTACACAACAAAGAAAGCAGAAGAGAAAGCTTGGGTTCAGCTCGAACAGATCAAGTCAAGGGTGGGGCTGCCTCTCCCTCTGCTCTGTCTGCTCTTCACTGCAATTCACACTACACCTTATGGTCCCTTTGAAATAGACTACCCAGTGTAGGCCCCATCCCTCTCAAATCCATGCCGTTTTTTGTCTATTTAGTAACACCCGGACCACGTCCCAGGCTGGTGCCCGCGATGATTTCTTAGTACGGCTGTTATGGGAGGCATTTCATTTCACATCTGCTGACACAATTTGCTGTCTCTCTAAAATTAAAAAAAAAAGAAAAGAAAGAGAGAGGGAGATTCATACTCTGACGGCTGTAAAGGATAATGAGTAATTTATTCAGAGCTATATACAAATCAGACTATCGTCTTCCAGACAGAATCAATAATATAATTTTAAGCCCACACACATTTACAAATGCGAACACTCCAGCGCAGCTGGGTTGCCATGGGCAACCAGGGCATGCCAGCTCGTGATCTGAAACAGGCCGATGTCTCCCAGCCTGGTAAGCACATTCTGCAGACAGACTCCAAGGGAGCAGAGGATGTTAGTGTTGGCTCTGATCAGGCCGCCGCACAAATGCGCCCCTCCGATGGTTTGGATTAGTTCTCATCTGAACTGCACTGCTTTTTCAAACTCTTATTTGCACAGGGCTTCTTCAATATCCCGTCTGTGTCTGTGTTGAAGCAGGCTGGGGGGTGGAATGGGGAGGCGTGTGATGGAGCCGTGTGGACTACAGCAGGTGGCATGACTCACACCCCAAAGCTCCTGACAGTCTGAGGTCAGATCAGCAACAGGCAGGGCTCAGGTCAGAGGCCGGGAGGCAGGCTGACTGGTCAACTGGAAAGTGGGCCCAATGGGCCTTCCCCAAAAGGGGGCCTGATCAGATGTCGAGAGCTGATGTATGTTGGTTGGAAAAATAAGAGGAAGAAACAGGAAGGCATGAAGTGGAAAGTGAAGGTGGTTTGGGCAAACGCAAACACTGAGAGTGGGGTGAGGGGCAAGTAGGTCCTTCAAAGGGCTGGGGGGAGGGGGGCACACAGGAATGAAACATGATGGTTCCATTAAACATGTCGGTACAAACCTAAATTCATTGCCAGGAGAGCCTGTCTTAGCTCGGGTGGCCATGACAAAACGCCATAGATTGGGGGCCTTAAACAACAACATTTATTTCTCACAGTTCTGGGGGCTGGAAGCCCAGGCACTGGGTGCCCGCATGGTGGGGCTCTTGCAGGCGGCTGTCTCCCTGGCTTATGGACAACCAGCTTCTCTTTGTATCCTTGCATTGTGGAAAGCGATGTCGCCTTTCTTGTGTCTGTTTTTATAAAGGTGGCAATCCCCTTCGTGAAGGCTCTACTCTCATGGCCTTACTACTTCTCCAAATATCAGCATATTGGGGATTACGGCTTCAACATATGCCTCTGGGGGGACAGGACACAAACTACGAATTATGGGATGTTCCTCGTGAGAGAGCCACTGATATTCGCAAGAACCACGAAAACATTTCATTAAGAATGAGGAGATATTTTTGATGATACCATAACATGACCTGTCCCCATCCTGCTGACTAGTCTTGGTCAGATTCAAAGAGCAGACCGGTAGAGAGCTCTGGGCTACACCCTACACCCACCCCAGAACTCCTCCTTGACTTAAAACTGAGGCTTCTCCCTCAGCTTACACACCTGCTACAGTGGGGAGGTGCCTTGGCTGGGGACAATGCGAGCAGAAGGTCTTAGGTGAGACCAGCACTGGGTGTTCCTAGACGGAAGGAGACCCAGAGCCTAAAGGTGTGAGCTGGGGTGGGATCCCATCAGGAGAGTCTTTTTGCCCCTAACTTTCTGTGGTGAGAACATTGAAGTTCTTCTCTCTTGGCAAATTTCAATTATACAATAGAATGTCATCAACCAGAGTCACCGGGCTCTACATTAGATCCTCAGTCCCTGGTCACTTTATAACTGAAAGTTCCTATCATTTGACCAACCTCTTCTTATTTCTCCCATCTCCAGCCCCTGGCAACCACTGCTGTGCTCTGTTTCTATGAGTCTGACTTTTGTTTAGATTCCACATGTTAAGTGACACCTGCTGTATTTGTCTTTCTCTGTCTGGCTTATTTCACTTAGCAAAATGCCCTCCAGTTTCATTATTCATATTGTTGCAAATGACAGAATTTCCTTCTTTTTTAAGGCTGAATAATATTCCATTGAAGAAATATGTATCATAAACATGTATCTATCTATATATATATCACATTTTCTTTATCCATTCATCCATTGACAAACACTTAGATTGTTTCCATTCCTGGGCTATTGTGAATGATGCTGCTAATAACAGGGGAACATAGATATCTCTTTGAGACAATGATCTCATTTCCTTTGGATAAATTCCAGAAGTGGAATGGCTGGATCATTCTATTTTTAATTTCTTGAGGAACCTCCATACTGTTTTGCATAGTATCTGCACTGTACTGCTGGTGGGAGTTCATACTCCCACCAGCAGTACACAAGCGTCCCCTTTTCTTCACAGCCTTGCCAGCACTTTTCTCTCATCTTTTTGATATTAGACATCCTAACAGGTATGAGTTGAGAGGAGCTTTAAAGTGCAGCAGAAAAGTCAAAAAGCACCTGCGAGATCACTGGGTCCTACCACCTCACTTTATGGGCACAAAAATTAAAGTCACAGAAGTTAAACGATTCGTCCAAGGTCAGAAAACCAGAGTGGCAGTTGTGTAGAGACTGTGGGGCAGTGGGGCCCCTGGCTCCAAGTAGAGGGATGGCTTGAGGAAAGGAGACTTCGTGAGAGGGGAATCTGAGGTCAGCAAGGATCAGGGTTGAGAACAGCAAATGTCAGGGAGGCCCAGAAACCACTCATGTTAGCAGGATAACAGGAGGATTGAATGACTTGAAGACTGGGCAGATAAAGAGGATGGTGGCTTTGGATTCCGGGGGTATCTGGTAGCCAAGGAGCAATAGCTCAAAAGCTTCACTCTGAAGCCTCATCGTTCATGCAACTCAGCTCCCTCCGCTTGTCTGTTTCTGTCTGTCTGGCCACCATTTCCTGAACATTTTCCCACCACTTCCTGAACCCTTTTCAAAGGCCCTAACTTAAACACCAGGAGAGAGACTCACACTGGCCCAGCTCATCTTTTCAGTAGTCCTCAGTTCCCCTCGTCTAATCAGCTGTGGCAAGAGGATCAAGTCTACTTGGTCAGCCTTTTGTAGAACAAAAAGAGGCAGGGCTGGACATGATGATGATGATGATGATGATGATGATGATGATGATGATAATAATAATAATAATAATAATAATAATAATATAGCTAACACACCTGGAGCACCTACTATGTGCCTTTCACTGCTCTGAATACTTGACGTTCATTATAACACAGACTTTGCTTTTTACCCTATGACGTGTGCACCAGAATTGTGAGCATTTCAGCTGGGGACATTTAATATCAGAAGCCATGCACCTGTATCTCCATACTCTCCCACCCCAGATAAAAGGTTGTGTGTCTCCAATGCTTCCACATCCTAACCTCTTCTCTCCCCTTCAGCATCTTCCTCCCGGCCACACACACACCCTGCAGAGGTTCGGTGCTCCCACTGGAGCTTCGTTCTCAAAGTGCTTCATTTAAATGCCCGTGGTCCGAAACCATCCCTACTCCTCCCCCCCAACCCCATCCAAATCCTGCTGCTCTCAGCTCACCTCCGGCTCTCGCCCCTCTCTTCACCTGACCCCAGAAAGCCTGATTTGTTGTGCAGGGCCTGCCCATATTAGAGAAGCCTTTCTCCACAACAGATATTATGTTATTTTGGTCACAGTGAAATAAAATTTCAAGGCACGAAGAGTGAGAGAATTTTCAAAGAGTTTCGCAGGCTCTGTGGACGCAGTTTCCACACGCAGCATCCAGAAGCAACACCCAGGATGCTCTGAACGGGGCCCTCCGATCCCCCAGGAGCCCAGACCCCAGGGAGGACCCACAGTCTGCCCCGGAGCCTGAGGACGGGTCTCTGATAAGATAACTGTTTTGCTTTTGTTCCTCTACCTGGAGCCCAAGGACGGGTCTCTGATAAGATAACTGTTTTGCGTTTTGTTCCTCTTCCTGGAGCCCAAATATGGCCCAATGAGATGAAATGAGATTACAAACTTCTTTTGCCTTATTTGGTGACCAAAGGGATGGGTTTCTCCCTAACCTCTATGTTTCAAAAAGATCCGGTAAGCAAGATTTTTCAGTCAAGGCAGTTTAAGCAAGACTCTAGCAAGTGCTACTCTCTCTGAGCACAAATGCAAAAGGGCACAGTTTTCAAGAAAGAAGTCTCAAATCTGTTATAGCCTTTGTTCTTTATGGTGGAAACACTTCCATGGAAAAACCAGCAATCTCAGTCACCTCTGGGGACTTTCCTGAGCATCCCCCATAACAGTGTTGTTATGTGTTGTCAAATTAATAGTAATTAGGATTATTGCTCAAGCAACTTATTTATGTCTAATTGCCACACGCTACAACAAAAATGATCGTGACAGATTTGCTTTGTTGTAAGCTTTATTTAATTACAATCCTTCACTTACACGGATTTTGTCTTAATAGTTTACTGCTTACTTGTTATGTTGTCTGCTCAGAACCGAAAACATGTAAGAAGCTAGTCGTTCTGGGGCTGTATCCGGGGCTCTTCTTTTTCTTACAGCAGAGTGGGAAGGACTCGGCTTGATGTCTTCCGTCTTGACCATCGAAGGTAGAGATCCTGCCTCCACATCCCCAAAGTCCTTTCCCGCTTTGGCGCCACCTCTGAGAAGCTGGCTTCTCAGAAGGGACTTGCATGTGGGGTCGTGGGCAGTGGGGGTGAAGGGGGACCCAGGCTCCTCACCGAGACCCCTGACCGGGCTGTCTCCGCGTGGGGTCCGGGCGGCATCCTGAACGCAGCGGCGATCCTGGGGGAGCCAGCGATGCTTCGAGCTCAGACCTGCCCCTGCGGACCTCGGCCTTCGGGGGAGCAGGGGCTGCGGAGAGCCGACGCCCCGGCCTGGCCGCTGCGGGCCCGCCTCACCGGGCGGAGGACGCGCGGCCCCTCAGTCGGAACCGAGGACCTGGCCCAGGGGAGGATGCCGCCCCACCGCGCGGACCCGGCGCGGAGCCCGAGGGCGGAAAAGGTAAGGTGCGGGGAGGGGACGAGCAGACCACCTTCCTGAGCCACGCATGTTCTCAGACAGGGCTTGGAACGGGGCTGGAATCCCCTAGGGTCCCTGGCGCAATGATCGTATTTAAAGCCAGGGTCCCTATCAGGTGTGCTGTGGCCCCCTCCCCCTCCCACGGGAGACCCATCGGCTGTTTGCTGCCTCCTAACCGGCCCTCGCCGCGTGCACACACCTGGCGGAGCGTCCCGGTGACCCACCGTGGCCAGTTTCTCCACGTGTCCTTCCCCCTTCTCCTTTCCATGTCTACCAACATTTTCCTTTTTTAGGTCCAGCTCCTTTCCAGTGTCATTCTTTGCTTTCCAAGGTCACGATTGCCTCTCCAGATAAATTGGATTCATGCTAATATGTTAAGGGTATGAATGAATTCCAATTAATCCGTTTCGTTTGATTTTAATTCAGCAAACTTTTTATGGAGCAGTATCATACACCGAGCCCCAGAGAAAACTCAAATTTAAACAAAACATAGCCCCTCAAGATTTTATACAACCAATACAGTTTTTCCTCAAAGGAAGTAGTTTAGAGAGTACCGAAGTGAGATTTTTAAGTTTTTAATAAGAGTATACTTATGCTAATGTTCACTGGAAGTCTAACAAGCACATCAAACCCATGGTTCCATGATGATTATTGTTTAGAATGAGGCTAAAGAAGGTAATATATACAATAAGCAATCTATTTGAAGAAAAATATTAAGTAAATGACACTGAAATGACAAAAATCAGTGCAGGCGATGGACTCATGACTAATTTTCAGGAAGCAGGAGCTCCGTAAGAGAGAAAGATGTGTATCCAAAAGACAGGCGCTCCTGACGGGGAGACGGTGGGGAGGGAGGGAGAGTACTGCTGGCTTGGGAGACAAGGAGGGCTTCCGGGAGGAAGTGGCATGTGAGCTGGGCCTTAGAGGATGGCCAAGAGTTTTTCCAAGGTTATACGAAGTGGAGCCACCCCCATGGAAGAAACAGCACATAAGACGTACAAGCGATTGAAGTACGCTGGCCAAGAAGCAGAAATGGGATGAATGCCGGACAGGAAGGTTGGAAATGGATGATGCGGAGTTAAGACTTGGGTTTTGTTCTTTTTGCCATTGTGACCCATGCACATAATACAACAACAGGAGCTTTCCTCAGAGCAGGGATCTTCATAGTGCTTTGAGGATGAGATCAGTTAATGGGTCAGGAGACTGACTCGCTGGAATATGATTGGCATCTAAAACTGAGACAGACAATAGTTAATATCAGAGGGCGTCTTCCAGAAGCAGCATGAGCAGTGCATTGGGAAACTTTTGCTTCCTAAGTGTGCACCAAGTCCTGATGTCAAATGGGTCAGAAAAGTCTGGAGCGAGCTGCCCCCGTGTGATGAGACTTTCGGCTGCTGCAGACCTTCATGAACAATCTATTTCTGGGCCCCTCTCAAGTCAGTGCATAGAGAGTTCAACCTGGGAGGTTCTACTCTGACCTCTGCTTTGTCTATCAAACCCCTTTTCAGTCCTCCAGGATTCCGCCAGAAAGTTTCAGTCACCGTCAGAGGATGTGGGGCGTTTCATGGTTGAGGGTGACTTTTTCACTGACTGCAACCAGCCTGGGTTTTAATTCTTTGCTGATTGGCTTACCCAGTTTGGAAACTGCAGTGACCCAGGACACAGTGCTTGTGCCGGGCTGTGTTTGGCAGGGGACCTCTGAGGCCTGAGGCTCTTCGTCGCCAACTTGGAGTAGTGATGCATCTGAAGCTCCTGGCGCAGAGTGTGTGTGGGCAGGTGCAGAATCAAGGCTGTGCAGGAGGGTGTGGGATGATGCCACTTCAAAGTAAAAGGCATGGCTTCCATGACATATATTTAAATGAATATATGTGGGAAAACAGGCACACAGTAGCTATTTTTAATGTGCATTAAAACTATAACAGCCAGAGTTGCTCATAGAGTCCTGGCTTTGGATATAGGAGATGAAGACCTTTTTGGCTCTACCACTGACTTCCCTGGTGACAGCAAGGAAGGTGGGCAAGAGCCCAGGGAAGCAGTGGGTGGCAAGACCAGCCCATTGTTCATAGTTCAAGTTTATCATCACTTTGTCTCCAGACTGTTGCCTCTTTGAAAGTTTCATCTTTGAGGGTGCCAACTTTGTTTCCGCACCACCCTAGGTCAGCTCCTTCATATAATGCTTGTTCCTCCCTCAAGACCTGCTCTCAGGAAAAGATCTAGAAGTTTCTTAGTAGACGGATAATAGCTTAAATTGACCTTTGCAGAAGTTTTTGTGCTTTAGCAAGTCTGAGGACCTCCAAGCAGGGAGGAGGCTTGAGCTAGACTCGCATTAGTCAGTGAGTGGAGCATCTGCCAGGGCAGATAAACACACGGTTAAAGCACAGCATGTAGGTGGCTGCCATTCCATCAATGCACACACTCAGATTCGCTCAGTGCCACTTAGAATCAGGTTTTTAAAGCTGGAAAGAACCTGGTTAAGATTTCTTCCCTTAGTGATAAAGAAACTGAGACCCAGAGGGATAAAGTCAATTAAGTGCAACTGAACACCTACTTTTTGAGCATCTACTGTGTGCCGGACACATGCTCCACACAAGGGAAACAATGAATGTGACTTGGTCGGGACCTGCCCTTCATCTTCCCAAGGTCACATGGTCCATCTGTACAGACCTCGATTCTGCAGGCTGCTCTGTCACTGAGAGTGGGCAGCCAGGGCACCAGCAGGAAAAGATTCTTTAATTTGGTAGAACTGCGAATAGTGACTTGTAAAAGGTTTCTATTTATCTTCTATCACAATCCTCAGTGAGAACCTGTTAAGCATATATGTACACACATGCTATAAATTGTATATACACACACACACACACACTCACACATAACATTTTGTGAAATATATATTATATATAATATATATATAATTTATAGCATGCATGTGTATATATGTTTAACAGATTCTCACTGAGGATTGTAATATAAAAGAAAGTCATGATTTACAGTACATAACATTGGAAGGGGTGATATTTTAGGCATACATGCCAATCAATACATAAGTGAACAGATAGGATATTAGTTATCTATTGCCACGGTGATGCTGCTGCTTAACAAAAAACCACAAAACCTCAGCGGCATCCAGCACTAACCACTGGTTCCTCACATGCCTGCAGAGTCAGCTAGACAGCCCTGTCCCCATGGCTGGCTGGCTCACACGTCTGGAAACCAGGAGGCTGCCAGCTGATGTAAGGTCTAAGTGGCTGGGCAATGTGTCTTCTAGCAGACTAGCTGAGGCACGGTCTCATGTTGATGGCGTGAGCGAGAGGACATGCTCAATCATGTAAACATGTTTTTAAGCCTCTGTTTGCTCACATTTTCTAATTTTTCATTGACCAAAGCGAGTCACCCAGCTAAGCCCAGAGACAAGGTAGGAAGCCATTGTGAGTTACCTGGCGAAGTATGCAGGGCATTTTTTTTACAATTTATCACAACAGTGGGCAATAAAGTTGGATTTGCTTTGTCGATCCCGTTCCCAGAATATTGGCCTTCCCCTCTCTGATCTTGGTTTTCAACATCTGGTGCCTAGAACTCCAGAGGATATTGTGAGAGCCTTTTTTTTTTTCCTTTGCAGGCTAACAGGTAGAAAAGATACAGGTGTTTAGCAAAGATGTGCCCTCAAGAGATAGACTAGAAAGGGGACACTGGACAGGAAACAGGGACCTGGCATCTCCCAGCAAGGCAGAGCTGGGGTGGAAGGCAGCTAGGAAAGAGGGTATGAATGGAGTTACAGGAGGGCCCTGATGGCAGCTGGGAACATCCCCATCCTCCCAACTGTGGACTTGGTTCAAGGGGAAAGTTTCAAACAACTTGTTCCAGGAATGGGAAGAGTCAGTCCCATTTCTAATGCAGAAAGAATCTAGATTTCCAGTCTCAACACTAATCAGTAAGCTGACCTTAGGCAAGTTACTTACTTCTCCGGTCCTCAGCTTTCCGGCTGCAAGGAAGAGGGGTGACTGTGAGGGGCCTAAGTTCCCTCCCAGCTCAGTCCTTCTCTGTCTCTTTCTCCATCACCTTGTTCTTGGTACAGACACGTTGTGTTCTCACTCCTCCCTACAGTGCTCGTGGCAAACAGAGCGGCTCCACCCTGGCTTTTCCCTGCCAAGAGCCTCAGAATCCTGCTCAACCTGGTACTCGAGCACTCCAGCTGATGTGCATGCTCCTGCCAGGGCAGCTCTGCTGCATTTCTTTGCTGAGGCGGGAAGAAGCACTTCCCTTCTCTGTTCTTTTTTTTAACCATGAGGAGGCCATGGAATCTACCCAAGCAGCTGGGAAAGCAGCAAAATACTCATTTTAGATTAATTTAGGGAAGCAAGCTGGGAAATGCTCGGGCTGCTCTTTGCAACAAATTTGGATCCTTTTAAAAGCTTCAATAAGCTGTGGAATATCCCCACAGTGGGAAGGCTTTAATACTCACTGAAAGAAGGGAGAAGATGTGACTCTTCAAATGTCACCACACTTTTAACCATATAACATACAACCATGTAAGCATAACCAAAATAACAAAGCAAAAACACCTCCAAGTGAAGGGGCCTTTGAGGTTCACTTTTAGGCGACCAGCCACTTGGGTTGAAACAATCCACTGATTTTTAGATTCTCTGGAGAGGAGACATGAGTGACAGTGGACATTAGCAGTCTGGAAGTCCACACCCCTCCACCCCACCCATCTGCCTGTGTTCTCTTGGGAGCTGGCCCCAGAGCTGGCCGGGGACCTGGGGCAGAGGCAGGGCAGCAGAGGAGAGTTGGCGAGCAGCACAGATCACCTGTGCTGGGATCCTGGTTCCAGCACCCACTATTTGTGGGAAGCCAGGCAAGTTATTTGGCCTCTCTGTGCCTCAGTTTCCTGATCTGTAAAATATGGACCCTGATAGTATCTCCCTCAGAGTTGTTATGAAAATTAATGGAAATGCGCACATGAAGCACCCAGCAGCTGGCTCATAATGAATTCCAATAAAGGTTAGATGTTAGTGGCATCCTGCCTAAGGTTGCCTTAACTTCCTTAAAATTGAAGCAACTTTCTGAACTTCCTGTTCCTAAGATGGCTAAGAAGACAATCTTTTTTTAAGCCTCAGTTTATTGTGCATTTGAGAGTTCCTGGCAGAATCACCCAGGCCTTTTTTTCTTCCCCCTCTTCTTCCAGTGGTTATGTGATTATCTTGTTTCCCCCAAGAAAAAGATTGCTTTCACAACCTGGGTTCCTGTAACTGCCCCTCTTCCTCTTCATCAGGACGATCCGCCTGGGAGCCTCTAGCTGTCCTCACGCTCTGAAGTTACTGTCCTTTTTAGACTCTTAAGGCCACAGGATCATAGCTCTCTACTTTCTGAAGCTATAGAGACAGCCACACAAGGAACAGATTTTCAAAAGGACACTTTATCCGATTAATTAGTCAATTCCCTTGTCGTAGATGTGAAATTACCCCTAAACCATCCTGACTGAGGAGACTCAACAGTGAGCCGCGAAGAGCTGCTGGGATGTAACAATAGGAGAGCTCATTTGCAATGCAAATGAGCAACCAGCAGGCAAACAAACCCCTATGGGAAAACCACTCTAATCATAAAACACACCCCCCCCCCCTGCTTTGGGGAGGCTGCAGTGTCAGGACAAACAGAATCATAGCCCTGTGAATCCTCGCCAGTATAGGATATTAGCGAGTTATCCAGGTAGTTTTTTACGAGATTGCATTTGAATACAGCAAAATGCATTACTGGGCAATCGATAATATCTTTAAAACTTGACTCCACAATTGTGGACTGAATTATTTATGCTTGTCCCTATAGCGATGATAGTTTGGAAATAAAATAGTCAGGCTTTTCTCTGTGTTTTTATTTGTAGGAAAACAAGTCATTCAAGCTTTTTACGGATACAATGTGACTAGCTGTCGATGGCAGTTACAAATTTTCAAGCCCTGCCAAGCACAGGAGAACCCAGAAGGGACATATGTTTTCTCTGCTTTGTGTTCCAAATTTGCCTTAAAAACATGCAATTATGTGAAGGCCTGATTTATAATTTCAAGGAAAAGCACAATAATGGCTCTATCTCGTAGCTGCGTTTCTCCAAATCGTATTTATATTACTGCCTTTTCAAAAGAAGTTGGCTAATGATCACTGGATTTTTCGCTTTCCATCATGACATGAAAATTTGATGAGGTCTGTGAGATTTAAGAACTGATTTCTTAGGTGCAAAGGAAATTTAGTTAACATTGTTTGGTACTGCAGCCCTGAAAAATCTTCTGTGGTTATCTTTCATCCACTTCCTTATTTTTGTGTTGAGTGGGAGAAGGGGCTGTGTATCTACAGCCAGGAGGCAAAGATGGAATAGAATGACCAGGAAAACAAAGAGGAAACCTGAAGGCGCGGGAGGCTGTAGGTGTCTTACAAGTGCAGGGAGGAGGCAGGGTGTTCAGGATGCTTGTTGGATGGCTCTGGGGAGAAGTTGTGAAGCGAGACAGTGAGGCTTTTTGGTCACATTTTATGCATAACTGAAAATTGCTGTAAAGCCCTCTATAAATTATATAATCACTGACTTTGATTCCATGCCCTTTGTTACTATTTTTAATAATGGCTTTTACTTCACTCTCTCCGAAGCATTTCTAGTAAATTTATGGAATGAAGAGGAATTAGTCTCTTTCTGGATTGGGGAGCCCCCTCCTGGGAGGTAGGCAGTTTTGGGTTTGTTTGTTATTTGTTCTTTTTGAGTAATGGAGGTAGAGAAAGGTGCAAGGCCAATTTCACTTAATAAGGTTCTTAGTGGACAAATAATAATCATTGTATAGAGTTTCAGGAAATTTTGAAGCTAAGAGAAAAAGATATTTGGGGACAGTGGAAAGATAGAAGTTTGTGGCAAGGATAACATTATAGGCAATATGTTTTGATTGCTTTGTACAAATCTAGAGTCACCACTTTGTTAGTTTAGGAATATAAACGTCTTATGTAACTTTCAGACTCACAGAGTATTTATATTGTATATTTAGAATTGTAAAGGCTCAGAAAAATACAGTAGGAAAAGTTGAAATAATACCATGTCTTTCTCATAAAATTCCAGTCTTAAAGGGAATAATTTTCAAATTCTTAAAAAATTGTTTCACCCTCTGGAAGCCACATCTAGGGTGGAGGATAAGAAGTCACATGCCCTTAGAGGCCCCATCTTCTTTCAGGCCTCCGATTTGAGTACACTTGTCTCACACGTGTCATGTGTGCGCCTGGTATGCGCCTGGTGTACTCTCGTCTGCTTTTTTGGATGCTGGAGAAGGCTTAGTCTAAGAAAATGTTGAATTCATTTGACAGCAATATCTATTATCAAGGAGGAAAAATGGCTTTTGCATTTGCTGGAATCACCTGTCAGACATACTTGAATACTGTTGGGGTCTTTTTCCCAATCAGCTCTCTGCACGTTACCTCCTGGGTTCAGGTCTTGCCAGAGGAGCCCTACGGGAAAAGTTCAAGCGGAAACTTCAGCTGGAGTGCTTTCTCATTCTAGAGCCAGGTTTCTAATTTTCTCCCTCAGTGAAAGCAAGTTAAAAAAGAATCATTCAGTCACTTCAGACGATTTGAAATGTGCGTCAACTTTTACAAAACGGTGGATCTCCCAAGAGCTTTGGTGTCAGTTTGAGTTTTATGGTAAAGGCCACTACCTTGGAAGCTTAGGGGTGGTCATAGAAATTTCAGAAGATGAGCCCGTTGGGGAAATAGCCAATTTCCTCCTTCGCTGTCTTCCTTAGGCCTCATGAGACGGTGCAAGAACATCAGCACTTAACTTGACTCTACCCGTTGGTGACAGTTTATTCATTCAAGCTGGAAGTTTAAGGATTTTCATTTATAAAAGCCGAATTGTTGAGATAGAAGCTAAGAGACTGGAGGTGAGCAAGAGACGTCCCCTGGTGATCTGTTTATTGAGTGAAGGACAGGTGACTACAAGGTAACCAGTTTCCCTAACACCAAGAGTAGCAAGAACTTCTAGTCATGGCTTCAGAAAACTACCCCAGAAAAAAGGGCTGCGGATCAGTCCTGCCAAGACCTCCTCCTGGTTCAGCCTGGGGTGAGAAGGAGTGGAGAGCAGAGGGTGTGGCTAAAGGCAGTTCTCACGCACTGGCCTCCCAGCAGAGAGAGCATCTTTGGAATCTGATCCGCCAAAGTATTTTCAGTCTCCCTTCTCTCCTATCCGTCCAGCCCCTGATCTTTTCTCTCCTGAGTCTGTCGTCTCCCCTCCTCCCACTACCTTGCCACCTCTTCCTTCCTTCCAGCCCAGTTGAGCCCAGCCTACCCCAGAATTTGGGGCTGAGGAATCAGATGAATTGGAGGAGAGATTAAGAAAACGAGAGACCAAGAAAATGAGGGTTGGCATATTCTAAGCGTTACTTCGAGGCTCAGCTATCCCAATCTCATAAAGAGAGGAATTATGGGTTTCCAGAAATTGCATTTTATGGGCATTACTGTTAGCATTATATGTTTTTAATTTATTTTCTTTTTGCTTTGGCAAGATCGAACATCAAGTGACCCTTGAAGAGCTACAACGCTTAAATGCACTCTTTCAGGTAGGAATCGAGCAGGTGAGCTTTCTAAATAATCATCTGGGTAATTTGATTCTCTTTTTGATGGCTGATTTTTCAGTGAAAGTACAATCCTTTAACTCCTATAAAATAGCAATGAAGAGTAAATTCTCTGTAATTGTGACTTCTTAATGGATTTGGAAACAAATTGTGAAAGCATCAGAGAAACGAACAAAAAGGTAACGTGTTAGAAGTTGACAGAGTTCAGGTAAGTCCAATTAGACATTCAGTTCTTGGGACTCTTGCTCCCAGACTAAACAAAATGCAACTGTGTTCATAGCTAATGATTCTTTTTCCCTCCTAGGAGTATGAGAAGAGAGAAAGACAGCTGCTGGATATGGAAACTTTCAAATACATAATGAAGCAGAGCATGAGGTCACAGAAGAGAGTAAATGGGTTTTATAAATGTTGGAGCATTGCGACCACAGTTAAAGCGTTAACCCTAGGAACCAGTTAGGCTTGGTGAGCTATCTGCGTGATCACACTCAGCTCTGAACTGTGATTTCTGCCGAGACCCAGACTGAACAGCTTCTATGGGAAAATACTTTTAAATTACTCAGTACATTAGACCAGCAAGATATTTAGAGACTTTTCTGTAAAAAGAGAAAAAAGCTTTTATTAGATCACTGGTTGTTTCCAAAGAATTTGGGAACTTCTCCCATCCCTACACTGCTGGAATTAAGTATTTTAGATATTCTCTCTGCCATCTTGGTTAGCCTATTTTTTTAGCCCAGAATATGAAATTTTATGGAATATCTTAGTCCCTTCAGGCTGCCGTACAAAAACCCATAAAATAAGTGGCTAGATAGCAAGCACTTGTTTCTCACAGTTCCAGAGCCTAGAACTGAGGTCAGGGTGCAGACTTCTTGTTGGATGCTCCCAGGACAGAAGGATCTCTTTCGTAAGATCACTGATCCTGTTCTTGAGGGCTCCATGCTCGTGCCCTGAGCACCTCCCAAATGCCCCACTTCCTAATACCATCACATTGGGCATTAGGGTTTCAGCATATGAATTTGGGGGTACACCAACATCCAAACCATAGCAATGAATAAGGCTGTATTCGTAAGATAAAGAACACATTAGAACAGGAGATGCTGTTTACGCTCCACTTGCTAAAGTGTCATGATTACATCGTAAATTATAAAAAAAAAAAAACCACTCAAGGTAAATCTCGACAATTTTGTCCCTTGAGTTTGAACAAAAGCCCACCACTGTCAAACTGCAGGCTGCTGAGGTCCCAGCTGCCCCCTCTCAGTTACAAAGCCCTCGGGTTCGATGGTTGCCATGGAAGTTTAGGTGTTTAGAGTCTCATCCACTATGCAGATGTGATCATTAAATAGCACTTATTTTTTAAAAATATCTGCTCCATATGAGTAATATTAAACAAATAAACAAAACTTCTGTTGGGCAGAGAGAGGAGCGATTTCAATGGATAAATTATTAGATGTTTTAACAATATCCCAGATCTTTTTGACCAAGCAGTCTAATTACCTACATTTTTAGCCTAGTCACTCATCTACTCATTCTCTTATCCTCTCATTCATTCACTCACTCACTCATCCATTCATTCAATAAATATTTACTTATGGCACAAAAAGTCAATCACGATGTGATCTCTGCCCTCAGGGAGGTCAGGGCTGGCTTAGCTTTCAGCCCAGGTGCTATGGGAGCATCTAAACCAGACCAGGGAGCCAGGAAGTTCTCCTGGAAGAGACGAACCTTGGGCTGAGTTGTCAGGAGCACAATGTGTAGGCTGAGTATTTCAGACATGGGTGGCATCGAGGAATGGGGGTCTCACCACAAGCCCTGTGGTTTCCTTGGGGAGCAGAGAAGGTGATGCTCTATTTTCCTATTTCCATGGCTTCCATGTGCTGTTGTTCCCTTGCCTAGAATGTTCTCTTTCCATTTTTTACCTGAGCAATAATTATCTCTGGATTCTGATTTTTCTTTATATTTCGAGAATTTAGAGCCATGCCTGGCACATACAGGTACCCAATAAATGTTATTGGGAGAACAAAGGACTTTAAGGCAGTGCAGTCATCATAGACTCAAAGGAATCTGTTCTAACTTCCCTAGAAATAAGTAGATGCTCCTCTTTTAAGCTGGTGGTGGTCTGCAGTTACCTGTAGCGCAGAACTGATCTTTGGCATTGCATTGCTGGCTTGCTGTGACCCCAGAGACAGTGACTACTGCGAGGGCAAGTAACACGTCTTTCAGGGCTGAAGCCTCAGCATCTGGCACAGGGCTTGGCGAACCGCTGACGCTCACTCTGTTTTTATTCAGTACGTGAGTCTATGTGAGGAGGAAGTAGTCCAGTGTCCTTCAGCATCTCACGTAATCATACTGAGAAGGTAGTTCCCCGCCGGGGCAGAGGCTGTTCATGCAAACACATGCTCCCCACAGCTCTGGGCTGATGGAGGAAGCTGGGTCTCTCTGGGCAGAGCCACAGCGCTGCAAGGCCAGGGCGAGGCCGTGTGGTGGCCTGTGCACCGCCCGAGGGCCCACTCCCACAGTGACTCACAGCGCTGCACGGCCCTTGCCTGATGCCACCTGGTCTGGAGCTCCAGGCATCCAGGCAGACCCACACCTCTCCCAGGCTCCGCCCTGTGGTGACAGGGGTGGTCCAGGTGAGCAGCCCGAGCCTCAGCAGTGGTTTCCCTCATCCTGAGCTTTTTGTGTTTCCTGTTCCATCTCTGATCCCAGGCTCTCTGGAAGCCGTCCCTCTGGGTGTTTTGGTTTGTTGGGACTTTCATTCCAAAAATATTTGTTACCAGTTATGTGTGTGGTATTGTCTAGTTGCCATGGTGATGTCTGCGCTGGCAGCCATACCCAGGAATGTGCGATGTCTCCTTTGGAACGTGACTTAGAGGAAGCTGGGGCTGAGCTTAGTCCCACAGCCAGGGCCTGTTCACAGGACCCCTACCCTGGCACGGGGTATCAGCTCACCAGGGGGCAATGCCCGTGTCTTGGAGATCGGGCATCATCTTATTTCCTCCATTTTGGTGTCTTTACCAAGCAAAGGCATACACCCCTGGGACTTACAAGAGGAAAGCCAACATCTCACACTCCCCAAAATAGACATAAAACCTGACCATCTCTCCTGAAGCTGCAAATTATGGAATCCAAGGGTTTGAAAGAATCTTAGAAGTCACTTAGTATGTAAACTCTTCAATGCACAAATTCTCTTCTCTGCTAAGCCAGGAGCCAGCATATGCTTGGAAACTTTCAGGTAAAGGAAACTCAATACCTTATAGGTTACCCATTTCAAGGCTGGAGAGACGTGACCTTAAATTAAAAATAAGTTTTTTTCCCTTTCTGAGCTGAAATTGGTCTTTCTTGGCATTCTACTCATTAGCCCAACTTCTAATCTTATGAATCACTGTATGAATTAGGCATTGCACCAGAACGAATTATCACAAATTTAGTAGCTTAAAACTACACGTATGTTATCTCACAGTTTTTGTAAGTTAGGAATCCAGTCATGGCTTAGCTGGATTCTGTGCTCCAGGGTGTCTTGTGAGGCTGCATCAAGGTGGTAGCTATGCTTGGATCTCATCTGAAAGCTTGACTGGGGAATGATGCACTTCCAAGGACACATGGTTGTTGCCAGATTCAGTTTCTTGCAGGTTGTTAGACTAAGGCCTCTGTTCCTCACTGGTTGTTGGCCAGAGTCTGCCCTCAGTTCCCTTCCACGTGGGTAGCTCACACCATGATAGCTGGCTTCCTCAAAGCCAGCAAGGGAGAGAGCGCCCACCAGGAAGACGGAAGTTATGATCTCATGTAATCTAATCACAGAAGTGACATCACTTCAGTGTTGAGGTACTGAGACCCATTGGTCCCAGGCAAGTTACTCAAGGAGACGGTATTTCATCAGCCATGAGCACCAAGAGGCAGGGACCATGGGGTCCATCTTCTAGCCTGCCTGCTACGGCCACACAGAGGAAATCTGCTCCCACACAATGACCCTTCTAACACTTGAACATAATTTTCATGACTTGCACATCTTTTTGTCTTGGCTACGCCCAAGTGAGTAACTCCCTCACGAACCGAGTCATTGTCCTCAGAACCTGCTTTGCTGTTT
Organism: Camelus dromedarius; assembly: GCF_036321535.1. Taxonomy (NCBI): domain Eukaryota; kingdom Metazoa; phylum Chordata; class Mammalia; order Artiodactyla; family Camelidae; genus Camelus; species Camelus dromedarius. Next base: position 64,715,517 of record NC_087448.1, on the reverse strand, counting down.
ATCTCCAACTGGGGCCCCTAAAGACAGGTCAGTTCTCTAGCTGGAACTGACCAGGGTGGAGTGGGACCTCCTGGGAGCGCAAGCTTGGGAGACACGCAGCTCCTCTTACTAATTAGGGCCTGATTTCAAAAATAGAACTTCTAGGAGCCCAGTCTCTCACTGGGGAAGAGTTTTGGTGTCAGTGCACTGAATTCAGATTAATAGTCCTATTAGTGTTCTGAAGCAAACATTCCAGAGAGCTTTAAGCATTATGCATTTTTGAATGTGAAATTCATAAACTGGAAAAGTAAAGCTGTCCCCTTTCTCCTGTATCCCTTTACCCACCAATCCAGTGAATAATTTACTCTATCAAACAGATTAATTTTTTTCCTCTCCAGAATATTGAACAAATAGAACAACTTTTCATGAAAATAGACTATAAAGCAGTGGGCAAAATTCAGTGGGTAAGTTGGGTGGTGTTATGTAACTCAGACTTGAAGTTCGTAAGGGAAACGTATGAGATGTTTGCTTCTGAGCCTTTCTGTTGTTCCCTGTGCCCCTCAGTGCCTTTGCCAAGTGGAAGTTGAACCAAGGGGACACGCATGTTTACAATTTAAAAGTTCCTGTAATGTCAGGTTATACTTGGAAGAGTTTAACTAGGAATTTCAGTAGCTAAGGCAAGTTCCAAGAAGGCTTTCCTAGCCAGGGAAGGAGGATACACCTGCCACTTTGCCCAAAAGCAAACGTGGAACAGCAGTGAGCAAGAAATCCTGGGCGCAAGCGCCACCTGATGCTAATGAGCTCACTGACGCATCTAACGGGTTTAGAACAGGGACAGCCACAGAGTAATTTCTCAACAAATATTATTATCATCATCACTATCAATGTATCCCAATATGGGGGTATCCCAATAATGAGGAGCTGAGGCAACTGCTTTTAAAATTCTCTGCCATTGTGCGTCAGTATCCTTCTGCTGTTCTAGGATGAATTAAGTTCTAAAGTGACAAGCTGAGCGGTGGGACACCTCTATTCAGACCTCAGAGCAGCTCCCCAACCAAATCAAATACAAGTGTTTTCACTGTCATCTGATTTGAAAAGGAGCAGTCAGGACTCCAGGGAAGGGAAGGGGAGACGAGTGAAGTAGGGCTTTGGGGGAAGTGGAGAGAAAATGGAGGTGTTCCCAGGCCCTGTGGGCACCCCCACCCCTGCCCTCCCACCACAGGCCTGCTTTTCCCTGCATACACTGCTGAGATTCGAAATGAGGCATACATCCTGGTGGGTAGGACCAACAGACCAACGGGTGCTCAAGTCTCAGGCCAGCCACTTGCCAGTTGTTTAAGGCTATGTAACCTTTCTAGACTTGAGTTTCCCAATTTGTAACATGAAGAGAACAATTACCTATCTCATCCAGTTATCTCCAGGATGGAGGTGAGGGTCCACATGGCCTGGAACAGGGTCTATGCTCAACCACCACCACCATTGTCACCTTTAGAGGAAGGGACTGGGCCCGGAAGGGAGCCCAGACCCTGGGTAGCAGTCCAGCAGGCCCAACTCAGTTATCAGCCCCGAGTGTTTGGCAGCCAAGTCCACACCAGTGAACTAGGTCGTACTGATACTTATGTCATGTCCAAGAAAGGATAGTCGTGCCTGGATGATAAAGAGAATTTCGGAAAGCCAGAAAGACAGGAGAGGTTTAATGAATTTTCTTTGATTCTCCAGGATGGCTTCTGCACATATCTGCAGCTCGTGTATTCTGAGCAAGCTGATGCTTTGGCTCGACAAAAAGAGGTTTCCTTCCAGCTGCCTGCTGTGCTGCAGGGGCTGTCATACGGGGGTCCCGTGCTGCGCATTCTCTCCGCAACTGATGACACCTTAATCATGATCAGAGAAGATGGAGCCATTTATTTCTGGTCCCTGCAGCTGAAGTTGAAAAGAAGAAAGTGGGTTTTTGTATGTGATTCTCATTTTCTAAGGATGCTGAGTGCTCCAGTTTGATTCTATTTGCTATTTTAAACTGCTCCTCAAGTGGCATGATTACAGAAATTGTGTCCTTGAATATAATATATTCATGTTGGATTTTGCCAGTCTACGGAATGCAAATAAAATATGATCTCTATATGTAGCACAAGATAATTCTTCCTCCTGCTTCTAAAATCAGATGGAGTGATGAATTACATGTGACTCCATCATGTAATTTACCATATATCTTAATGAATGACAAATGGAAAAGAATTTTCCATTTTTCTCCCTGTTAATGGTTATTTCAGTTTAGGTGGCTGTGCTAGGGTTTCTCTTCAGAGAACTTAATGAATCACAGAATCAGAACCTCAGAAGGCAAGAAGCATTTGGGAAGTGCGCTTAGGACAGGAATAACAATACCTGACCCATTCCAGAATATAATCTGTCTTTTAAGTCATTGTTTCATTATCTCATTCAATGAATCGTTGAGCCCTTGTTGCTGCTCAGGCTCTGTGCAGGGTGCTGAGAATACAGACACCCATTCCTGCCCTCAGGAAACTTACCATCCACCCTGGAAGATACAGCTAAACTATACCCCTCAGGCTGCCAAATAAGCCCTGCCTAGAGAGAGGGGCTAAAGTTGGCTCTTCATGCTGATGTAGCAAGTTCTCTTTACAGGCAGACCTTGTTTCATCGCGTTTCTCTGGTACTGCATTGGTCGCAGACTGAAGGCTGTGGCAACGCTGCATCCAGCAGGGCTATCAGTGCCATTTTCCCAACCGCAGTTGTTCACTTTGTTTCTCTGTGTCACATTTTGATAATTCTTGCAATATTTCCCAATTTTTCACTCTCATTATATCTGTTATGGTGACCTGTGATCAGTGATCTTTGATGCTACTATTGCAAAAAGATAACTACTCGTGGAAGGCTCAGATGACAGTTAGCATCTTTTAACAATAAAGTATTTTTAAATTAAGATGTGTACATTGATTTTTAAGACATAATGCACACTTAATAGACTACAGCACAGTGTAAACTTAACTTTTGTATGCACTGGGAAACCACAGCACTCATGTGACTCACTCTATTGCGGTGGTCTCTGGCACTGAACCCATAATATCTCCGAGATATTCCTGTACTTGAGGGCAAAAGTCAATTAAAGAAAATTCTAAAATGTTAAGCATGCATATTACGGACCAGAATAGCTTGAGACAACTGAAACTGTCTTATCATTAAAAGGGCATTTTTTTGTTCTTTTCCACCATTCAACCCTGTAGGACAAGTCCATCATTCGGAAGCTCAGGTGGGTGACGGATGTCACCAGCATGCCATAGTACAACAAACTGATCCTGGGGACTGGGTGACTGCCTGCAGCTCTTCCACCGGGAAGTGAGTAATTGTTGGGCTATGAAATTCATTGCCATGTGTAAGTTTACACAGATACATGCATGTCTGTGGTAACAGGATAAAGTATGAAGCCCTTTAAAAAAAATACTAGAACTCATATATCATCAAAGCTGTCATGCAAAGTCATCACTTTGTTTAGCCTGTTGCAATAATACTGTCATTACCCCAAGCAGAAGAGGCCCTCTTTTGGAATACTTCCAGAGTGAGAAAAAATGTCTTGTTACCTTTTAGTGCCCTTTATTTTAGATTCAAATAATATTCCTATTTTATTATCCACCAAAATTCACTCCAAAGTGCTCTGGCCTGATTCAAAAAATTAAAATCCACAGTAAAAAAAAAACAAAAAACAAAACAAAGAACTACTCACTTTTGAAGAGCCTCAGAAGAATGGGTCCAGGCTGGGAAGGTAGACCCTGAAGGTTTCGATGGCAGCGAGATGAAAATGAATGCGCTGCCTCCCGGGCGCTGCTTGCAAATTCAGTAATGGGCCAAGACAAGGGAGTGCAGCTTGGTAGGAAGGAATTTTGGAAAATTTCAAATCAACGGTGAAGCAAAGCAAGTTCAACACTGGGGGAGGGTGAACTGTGACCTGTGAGCGGGTGGTGTCCTGGCTGAGGAATCAGGCTATTTAGCAAGGAACTAGGGGTGTGGCTAAATGAGGGGGCGGGGCTTGACGGTGGTTCTTTGCCTACTGACTCCTCCCCTCTCCTCTGACCCCTCCCAAGCCCAGACTTGTCTCCTTTAGCAGGACCTGGTTCCCTCCGCTTCAACCACCTTAGGGAGCAAATGGTTAATACAACCTCAGATCATCCAGGCTATTAAATACAATCAAATTTAATGTTAAGTTTAATTATTAGAATATATTTATTAATATATTAAAATACATTAGTAATAATTAATGTTAACCATTAAAAAGCAACAAATTTGGATTTATAAATTCAGCCCAGCTTGATTTTAGAAAGCACACTCAGTAAATTTATTATCACGTCTTTTACACACATAGAAGTTCAGAGATTAAAACAGTAACTTCCTAGAGACTCTATGAGCTGGCAAATCAGAAGATGAGGCAAAGCATATGACCCTGGCAGCGGGGAACCACTCTTGAGCTGCATGGCAGGTAGAAATGAAATGGAAAAAAGATGTTTAACACTGAGGGCAAGGCAAGTCTTTGGAATTTAGGGAGTGCCCCTGTGTGCTCCATGCAAACAGGCTGAAGCAGTAAGCTGTTTTTCTTACAGCCACAGACTTGTCCTTCTCTCGGTCAGCTACAGGGTCGACAAGCTAGCATAGGAGGGAAGGGTCACAAGAACAGGTTAGGAAGGCAGAGTGAGAGGGGAACTGACTTAACCCCTTAGTTACAGAAAGAGGCCTCAACCCTCCACTTTGCAGATCTAATCATCTTTATTATCAGCAGCAAAACTCAGCTCACATCTTTGAGCACTTCAGAAGTCCCAGGTGCTGGACTGATCACTTTCCCGCACATCTGCTCATTTAATCCCTGTAACTCCCCTATAGGACAGGAACCGGTATGAGCCCGGTTTTACAGATGAGGGAGCTGCTGTGGTATGCTGGGAACCGATGCCCCAACTGTTGGCATCCAGGATCCATGTTGTTGAAAACTGCCAGGGAAGAACGGGCCCCGTGGCCAGTTTAGAACCAGGCAGAAGAGATGTCCCCAAATGGTAGAACTGGGGAGGGAGCCCTCAAGCTCAGCGAAAGGCGGCGCTCAGGAAGGCAGGCGTTTCACTCATCAGGTGTTTCTGTTTTGCTGAGTCCATGTGATATAAAAAGTGCTCTACAAAAGCAACATGAGAACTTTAAGTTTACTCCAAGTACCCTTGATCTTTGAACAGAAACCGTGAGCTCCAGCTGTATGAACTCTCTAACTTGGAGCCCTACTGTCAGATTGGTGGCCTGGAAGCTGTCCCTCTGAAACTGGCCTACCAGTAAGAAAGAGGCATCTCCAGGGCCAGCCAGGCCTCCTGTGGGCTCCTCTCACCTGAGCACCAAATCTTTCCTCCTCTTTCCTTGGGCAGTGATGTTCACTTGTGCTCAGTCAGTAAGTGCTGGGACTTCCAATGGCACCTGTCATGACCATGTCACGTCACAGTAGTGCCCAGAAAGGAAGGACCTTCCTGTATCTATGTGGTAATGGAAGGTCCAAAGAGGTGAAATGTTTTCTGGTCATGAATTATAATTATTATTAATTATGAACTCATCTGTATTTTAAATGTGGCTGGGTTAATTTTCCTGAAACTTGACTCAGACCATGTTACTCTGCTTTTTCATGGTTGCCAGTTCTCTCTCCAAGAATATCCACACCTTTCAATGGCATCCAAGCCCCCTCTGCCATTCCAGCCTTCCTCCACACTGAGCCTCAACCTAGAGAGTCTTCAGCTTGGGCCAAGCTAGTCACTGTCACACTGCTCCAGATGCTGCTCCGTTCCCCATCCAACCTTGTTGAGCACCTACTATGCGCCTGACCTTGCTGGATATGGGGACACACATGAATAAGACATGGTTCCCAGTGGCTTTCACAGTGTCACAGAGCACGTGGTTCCTGCAGAAATCCTACCGTTCTTTATGGGCCCAAATGTTATCTTTGTGGATTCCCCCGAATCTGCTGCATACCCAGAAGCCAGTGTCCCCCTGGGAGCTTCCCCAGCCTGTGGCTGTGGCGGCCCTGCGGACATCACTGGCAGAAGGTCCCGAGGAACGTGCTGGCGGCACCGACGCCTCAGTCTGCCGTGTGCTCTCTAGTACCTACACACCAACCGGCACATAGTAGGCTCTCAAGAAGCGTTTGTTGAATGACCAAGTCAGAGATCTCTTACTGATTTCTAAAGAAGGATCTAATTTTAATTTACCTTTTCATTCCTTCTCTTCCTTTTCCTCACAGCTCAACGATTTCAGTAAAATATATCTTTCATTCAATTTTCTTCTACTAATTATTTTGTATATTGAGAAATATACAGAAGAGCTGATGAATTTGGAAGGAAGTGACTGAAAAGCAAATTTGTCGCCAAGGGTGTTCCCATGGAACAAAGCCAGGCAGAGCCCTCCCCCAGCGCCCCTCGTGCGCATGCGCAGCCCCACCCAAGGCCCCATCCCTCCCAGAGGGCCGCCCACTGGACTCCATAGGAGGGACCCCTGGGGCAGGAGGGGGCTGGAGCCTTGGCCCGCGCTAAGGGGCCCAGGTGCCCAGCCTGGCTCGGTGAGGGCAGCGCATTATTGAGTTGTGGCAGACTGATTGCCATTTAGTCAAGACATCTCGGAGAGTTTCCTGAAATTGATACATTGTGTTATCACTGCTTTCAAGAAAGGACACTTTGATGAGAAAAGAAAAAAGACACCTCTGAGAGAACTTGTGCTGGCCCAGCAGAGCGAGTGCCGCTCAGCCTGGCTGTGTTTGCCTGCTGCCTCCCCCAGCACTGGCCAGACCCCAGCACCCGCGGCAGGGCAGCGCGGGGTCTCCGGGGAGGCAAGGACTTTGTGGTGGACTCACATCTCTGCCCCTTTACTCATCTCTGGGGAACTGAGCAAGTCCTGTCTTCACGCTCAACCGCAGGGGCCATCTGCAGAACGGAGATGAGAAGGCTGGCCTCACCGGGCTGAGGTGAGGAGGAGACGCGTGCCCTAGATCTAGGCCCTCACGCAGCCCCGAGCGGACGGGAGCTCCGCGCCCCGTCCGCCCTTCCTCTTACAATTCCAGCAGGCTGGGGGCAGCATGAACAGCGCACGATGGCCCACCGGCCTTCTGTCCCCTCACCTCTTCAGACCTTCTCCCACTCCACTAGCTCCCTGACTTTGGAGCACTGGTCCCCCTGGCCTCATTCAGTTCCTCAGACGCCCTCAGCAGTTTCCCATTCCATGGCCTTTGCACATACTGTGCATGGGTATGTTTTGGAGAGTGGGGGAAGATGTCTGCGTCACCCTAAAATCTCAATTAAGGATTGCTGACTTGGTTTCTTTCTGGTTTCTAGCTAAGCAGCCAGAACGTAAACTTTGCATTTTATCTCCATTTCATCTCACCACCCCTGCTCACCCCTAGACCTAATCACTTAGAGCAATATTAGAACCAACATGGTATTTATCATAATATCCTGGGAGAGCAGGGTTCTGGTAGTTACAATGATAGCTAGTTACAGGGACTGAAGGCTCCGGGGAGCATTAATCACGGTGTCTGAGTGCATTTGTGGGAGCACATTGTAAACTAATTGCCATGTACAGAGCTCACTCTGTGATTACCTTTAATATACAATTTCACGTAGAACTTTTGTGTTGTTTTCTTAGAGTGTAGACACACTCTAAGGTATGTCTCAGCCTTAAATTTTTAGCTGTAAAAACAAAACAGGAAGGTAAGAGAAATGTTTGTGATGAGTGATAAATGCATCTGCCTAATAGCCCTTAGAGCATAGAAGACACTCAATAGCTATTTTTGACTAAACAGGTGAAAACATAAAAAATAAGTATTTTTTTTAATCCCCGCTTGATCTACTGCTAATTTGTCTGCTAACCTAGGGCAAGACATTGCCCTCTTTGAACATAAAATAAACTAACAACAGAAGAAGGGGGGGAAAAACACTTTACTAACTAAAGGATATGATATTGCCACCCCAGAGGATTTCTTGGAAGAAACCTTTATTATGTTGAGGTACTTTCCTTCAATTCTTAGTTTGCTGAGAGATTTTTTTTTTTATCATGAAAGGATGGATATTGAATTTTGTCAAACACTTTTGCATCTGTTGAGACAATCATGCTTTATGGTAGTGCCTAGATTCATCTTTGACTGGATATCCTACAGGCCTTTCAAAACTGAAGTGTCATCTGTGGAAAACAGTATGGAGATTCCTTTAAAAAAAACTAAAGATAGACTTACCATGTGATCCAGCATCCCACTCTTGGGCATATATCCGGAGGAAACCCTGATATGAAAAGACACACGCACCCCAATGTTCATAGCAGCACTATTTACAATAGCCAGGACATAGAAAGAACTTAAATGTCCACTGACAGATGACTGCATAAAGAAGATACATACACACATATATATATATATATGTATAAACAGACTACTACTCAGACATAGAAAAGAATGAAATAAAGCCAATATGGATGAACCTAGAGATTGTCATACTAAGTGAAGTAAGCCAGAAAGAGAATGAAAAATACCATATATCACTTATATGTGGAATCTTAAAAAATGACATAAGTGAACTTATTTACAAATCAGAAACAGATTCACTGACATAGAAAACAAACCTATGGTTACCAGGATAAAAAGGGGCTGGGGAGGGATGAATTGGGAGTTTGGGGTTTGCAAGTACTAACTAATATATATAAAATAGATAAACAACAAGGTCCGGCTATGCAGCACAGGGAACTATACTCAATATCTTGTAATAACCTCTATGAAAAGGAGCATATACGTATAACTGAATCACTATGCTGTACGCCAGAAACTAACACGACATTGTAAATCTACTATACTTTAAATTTAATTTAAAAACAAAAAACAAAGTGTCAAAATACAACTGCCCTCCGCCTGGATTCTGCAGTGTTTCCTGTGTTTTCTGTCTTGATTATAGCCCCCATCTCATCACTCAAATTGAAAACCTTGGAAATCTCTGTGGTTGCTTCCACCCTACCTCACCTTCTACGTCCAATTACTGACCAGTTCTGGTCCCTTTTCTCCTCTCACTTCTGTATTACTGTCCCAGTGTGGGTCCCCACAATTTCTTACATATTCTAGTTGAATGGCTTATTGCCTCCAGTCTCTCCTCTTTGCAACTTGGCCCACAAGTTCTGGGCAGATTTGACTATGCTCTGCTCACAGTCTTGAACAAATGGTATTTGGTCCCTATCCCAATGGGTCAAGGCCTTTTTGGACACTGATGCTTGTCACATGATCTGCACTCTGTGCCAGCTTCCTTGAAGTACAAAAGTGATCAGTATCACCATTGTTTTCTGGTTTTCATCCAAGGTGATGTTACGACATTGGCTGGCTCTCTCAAGACATGGTTCATCCATCACAGTAAGCCCCATGCTGCCCCAGATGAGCTTTCTCACATACGGGACAGAATCCCAGCCAGCCTTCAGTGCCTTAGTACTGCCAATTCCATTCGGGTCAAGAGTGCACTGAGTAAAAAGTGGCCTGCCTTCTTTCCTTAGCCGAGTTCTGAATTGGGAGCACTGAGGATCCATCCACTTGCTTGTTTCTGGAAGGCTGACGTCTAGAAAAGAAGACTCTAACTTCAATAACCAGAGACACATCCAGTGTGATCTCTTATCCTACTGGCCTTTCTCTCTTTTGCACTGATTGGCCCCTTGTGGACAGCTGTCATTGGTCTCAGTCTCCTCATCACCTTTCATAACTGGGACTCCATGATCCTCTCCATTTTGAAGGGGAAAACCAGGAAATTTATTCCATGCTTTATCCTGCTGCAATCTGGAGGGGGCAAAAATATGGACAAGGGAGAATCATTAGGATTTAGAATACCAAGACTTGTCAGAAATTGACTCACTTGTAATAATGCTTTGCAATTTAGAAAACTTCAGAGAAAGGAAACCTGGAGCCAGTCCGAGCACTGCTGGGTGTTTCCGGTTTCTGGTGCCCGTGTTCTTTCCAGCAGCATGTGCTGAGTTCGCCCGGGGTCTGGGGCCCCGTCCTCAGCACTGTATGACAGCTTCAGGTTATTAGATGTGATAAAATGCTCTCCTGAATCCCTGGGCGGCAGCTAGTCCGATAAAACTCCTCTAACCCTAACTCCCAAGTGAGATGAGAGGCTTGCTGCCCTTTTTGACAATAAAACACACGGATTAGCTACAGAGATTTCTGAAGAAGGGAGGAACTCATCACTCCCAAATTGGGCCTCTTTGCATCTTAAAAAGAAATCAAAGACAGCCTCTTTGAAAACCTCGATCTCTCCAGATCCTTATCGCTCGTGTCTATCGCTGCTACTGCAGCGCAGTGAAGTGTTTCAGATGCCTCCATCTCCAGGAATCTGGCCTCTTGCCGGAGGTGCAGAGTGACATGAGTAACTTCTGGGCTCTGATACTCTGGATGGGTGTGTTTCTGGGATTTTTTTTTTTTTTTTTTTTTTTAGCAGAAATACCACCGGAGTCTCTCTCAGAGCAGTCAGCGACTGCGCGCTTTGAGGCAGACTCAGATCCTCCTTTTGGGGTAACAGCAGAGTAGAGATCTCCATGTAAGGCAGCTCTTGCCATTTCTTCAAGTCTTGTTGTAAGAAAAACTATGCTAACATCCAGGGGCAAAGATTTGTGAAAGATAAGCCAGGGGTGCCCCGCAGTTTGTTTCCCCTGATTTTCATGTACTTAGAATAACGTAGCAAGTGTGAATCTTAGTCTGTAACCTTGGATGTGCAAGAAATAGAACCTTACTTTATTTTCCAAAACTCAAGTTCAATTCTATTGAGCTCCCCACCATAATATTAGTCATTGCAGGGGTTCCCCCACCGACATGGTGCCACAGTTCAGGGACCCACTGGGGGGAAGCCATCATCAAGACCCCTTCAGGGCTGTGGCCATCTCGTACACAAGACTCTGCACGAGGCTGCAGGTGGCATATCTGCCTGGAGCTCCATGCGGCCACTTCTCTCCTGCTCCTGAGGAACCACTGCTCCGCCTGGCAGCCCCTCTGGGAAGCTGGGCTGGGTGCCCACTAGAACCCTCAGCCTCTCTCCCTCCCCTTTCCTTGTGGCTCTTCTTCTGCTCTTCCTGCTTTCCCCAGCCCAGAGAGACTCTCCTGTTCCAGGGGAAATTCTCCCCACTTTATGCTTCCTCCACGCCACTCTGTCCCTACTAGGACCCTCCTGCTCGCCCACCCTGCTCCAGGCCTCTGCATGCCTTGCTGCTCTTTGAATATCCCAAGCACATTTGCACCTCAGGGCCTTTGCACCTGCCATCTTCTTCTCCAGGGCTAACCTTCCCTTCTGAAATCCATGTGGCTCAATCCAGTGTCACCTACTCCTCTGAGAGGCCTCTCTGACCATGAGGATACATTCTGCACATCACCCCACTCCCAGACCCAGAATTCCTTATTGCCCTCACCCTGCTTTAATGATTTTTTAATTGAGATATAGTTGATGTACAGCACTGTATAAGTTACAGGTGTACAACACAGTGACTCACAGTTTTTAAAGGTTATACTGCATTTATAGTTATTGTAAAATATTGGCTATATTCCTCTCCCTGCTTTATTTCCATAGCAAGTATCATCATCTGACATATGATATATTTATTTTGTTATTTATTTATTACCTGTCTCCTCACTAGAATATCAGTGCCACAGTGGCAGTGCTTTCTCGCTTCTATCCCGTCAGCCTAGAACAGTGCTGGGCACATGGTATATATTCAGTAAATATTTGAAGAATGAAGGAATAAATGGCAGGCAGCAGGGAATGTGCAGCCAGATCACTGGGACCAAGAAAGGGAGACTTGTGGCCTCCAGGTCCGGCTGTGACACCGGCTGAGGCTTGGAGGCCAAGCAGGCAAGGGTGAGCGGGGAAGGTGGGTGCAGCGTGCAGGCCAGACACCGGTATCCACCTCGAACAAATACAGCACAGAAGGCCCTAGAAGGCTTGTGGGTGGGAGGACGGGGCAGAGCTCACTAGGCACCACTGGGGGAGGGACTGGAGTGGGGAGCAGCTGTGAGCCACAGGGGTCCCAGGCGAGGCTGGAGTCTACGTGGTGGGGCCTGGTGTGCTTGGGGAGTTCAGTGTGGCCAGCCCGGGACACGTGGCTGTGTCAGCAACAGAGATCAGTGGAGCTCATTATGGGCCCGACCCTGCTCTGGGCGCGCGGGCTATGTTAAGTGAATAAAATAAGCAAGGACCCTTACTCCAGTGGAACCTGGCTTCCTGATAATAAACAGTCAACGCAATAGATGATTATGTAGGGTGTTAGAAAGTGCTAAGTGCTGTGAAGAAAGAAGGAGCAGCTGAGGGCATCAGAAAATTCATGACGGTCAGCGTGTGCACGTTGGGGGGATGGGAGTCACATGCTAATGAGCATAAAGAGGTGGAGTCAAAGCCACAAGGCCGGTGGATGCGCTGGCAGATGGCGTCCGCGCAGGTAGCAAGGGCTGAGTCCTGGGCACTCAAACCTGGGTGACCAGCATCAAGCGCAGCTGCTAGAAAGACGAGGACCCAGACTTTCCACTGGCGGTCACTGCAGTTTGTCCAAGGTGGACAAGCCAGATGGGAATGCTGTTGAGTGGGGATAGGAGGAGAGAAATGGAGGTAACAGGAGCAGCTCCTCTCTAGTAATTTTTCTGTAAAGGGAAGGAGGAAAATGCGATGACAGTGGGGTGGGGTCCGGGGTCAAAACAAGTCTTTTTAATTTTCCGTGATGAGAGAAGTAAGAGCACGTTTATGTGCTGATGGGAATGATCCAGGTTATCCACGGTGCAGGAGAGATCGGGGAGCAGTGCTGAACGGCAGCCTTGGGGAGGTGAGAGGGGATGGGACCCAGTGCCCAAGTTGACCCCAGGGAGGAGCCTGGGACCCAAAGGAAGCCCCAATGGGTAGGTCCATGTGCAGTTGGCTCTGGGGGAGGGTCTCTTTTGAGGATTTCCATTTTCCTGATGACTTGGGAAGCAAGGTCTTCATCTGAAAATGGGCATCGGGAAGAGATGAGGAGATTTGTAGCGCAAAGTTAGTATGAAATGGCCTTGGAGAGTGGGAGACAAGGGAGGGCTGCCAGGAAACACGAAGAACTTACTTGTGGTTTGTGGTCACGGATTTGAAGTCAGACCACTCAGCACAGTGTATGGTTTGTCTCCAGCCACATTTTCAAGGGCATGTGTGCAGGGGTAGGTGGAAAGTCAATTTGAACCAGGGGTGTACTTTTGCAGAGAGAAAACAACAGCAAAAGAGAGAGTTAGGGGTATATATGAGGGAGCGGCTATAAATGACCGTGGAATTTAAGCCGGATATGATAGAAAGTGAGGCACGGAAGGGTCAAGGACAGTGAAAATGTGTTGGGATCAATGGATTGAAAGTCCTAGAGTTAGAGCTGGAACGTATTGCGAATAAAGTAGAAAGACTGGAGGTGAGATGTTTGAAATGGAGGTTCTGGAGGGGTTCCAGGAATTACTGATGACAAAAATCTAATGGTACAACCATGGCAGTGAGTGGTTGAAGTATGATAGAAGACAAGACCATTGAGAGGTAGGTCAAGGAAATGAGAAACTGGTGGATGGGAGAGATTATTTATGATTGAGATTAAAATCCCAAGAATTATCAAAAAGTTGTGTTGAAGGAGAATGACAATGTGTGCAAGGAGCTGAATTTTATATTTTAAATCTATGAAAATATGAAGTATAGAGAAAATTGGGGGATCCAAACAAGTCTTTTTGATAGTTTAGTGGAGAGCCTCTGGTCTTTGTCTTTTTGAGGGACATGTATGACTTTTTATTGTTGTAATTTACTCAACTGCCCAAATGTTTCTTAATATTCCAGCATCATGCCTGGGCTGAGCTGGTCTTTGCCAGTAAAAGGTATGTCAGATCTCTGCTGCATCACAGGAATACCTTGGCCGTGAGGAACTTGACTCTTTACTATCTGTCTCACTTCCTCTTTGTCTGAGGAAGAAATAGACAGGTAGCTAACTGAATATTTCTAGAAATAATCTTAACAAGAAATGTGTAAGATATAACTAGAGTAATAACAACCTTTCTAAAAACGTAAAAGAAAATCCAAACAAATGGGGAACAACTATGTTCCTGGGTAGGAAAATTCAATATTGTGACGGCGTCATCTCTCCCCAAATTAGATGTCAAATTCAGTGGAATTCCACCCAAAATATCTAAGAGATTGTTTTGAAACTCAGCAAGTTGATTCTAAAGTTCATCTGGAAGAGTAAATATGTGAAAATAGCCCAGAAAAAAGTTGAACAGGAATAACGAGGAAAGACTGGAACTACCAGTTATCAAAGCAAGCTGTTAAGTTACAGTAAAGGAAAGAGGTAAAATTCTGGTGCAAAGGAGAGACAAACAGATCGATGGCAGACCTGTGTGTACAGGGGAAGCAGTGTTTGGTAAAACAAGCGCTTCAAATGGGAGGGAGGACAGTCAAACAAGTAATTGTTGGCTATTTCTTCAGGGGAAAAAATCAAGTCCTTAAATTGCAATATACATAAAAGTAAATTCCAAGTAAAGGTCTAAATATTTTTAAAGTGGATACTGGAAGAAAATAGAAGAGAACATCTTAATAATAATGGAGGTGAAAAAAGTCTTTTGCAAAAGGAGAACTCTAATCGCTGAGGTTCAGAAAAGATTAAATAACAGATCTGACTGCAAAACCTAAGGAATATTCTATGCAGTAAAAGATTAAAGTGTAAGAACTTCCAGAATAAGCAAAAAATCCATTTATTTGTGTTTTTATTTATTAATAACCTCATAATCTGAAAGAGGATTTGGGGACTCTTGCTGTCAGCAATGAATATAGAATAGAATAAGAGACAATACACATACACACAGACGAATGAGGGCGAAGGCAAAAAATTTATATAGGAAGACAAAGCCAGTGAACTAAATATATTTCATGACTCCATAAACAAGTTTTAGAAATGAATAGCATATTTTTCTTTGAGTTTCCTAGAAGCCAGAAAAGAGAGGGAAACAACACCCGCTGGCCAGTTCCTAGTGTCCAGAAGACAACAATTAAGGTGTTTAGGACATGCACAGATTTCTGATGCTGACACGGGAAAGAAATGTCTTTGGTAGGTCCCTTCTGTCTTTGGAAATAAAAGAGCAATAAATTAATACAGAGGACAAATTATTTGTCAAGTTTAATGTAGCCGCACATGGGGACAGATGGTTACTTATGGTGATTATTTCATAATGCATGCAAGTGTCAAATCATGATGCAGTACACCTGAGACTAACATAATACTGTACATCAACTGTATTTCCCCCCAAAATGTGATGTAGCCACATAATGTCAAATAAGCCTTGTAGCTGTATTGTTAATGTTTCCCAGATACTGGCAGGGCCTCTACTTGTTGCATCCGCTTGGCCCCTTCACTGGTTTTGACAAGAAATCCAACCTCACTGAGCATTGCGTGGTTTTTGTAGGTATTACTGATTTTTCTAGGTACCCTCCCCATCCCCTCCCTTGCTCTTTCTTGGCCTCTTCATCCCTTCTCCAGGCCAACTCCCTGCACATTCAAGTCTTCCTCCATCAGCAGCTGTTTCCCTCCCTCTGGTCCCGGCACCAGCCAGTGGGCACCCTACCCTCGGAGCCAGCCACTTACCCAAAGTGGAGTAGTGTGGCATTTCCCCATAAAAACCTGCCTGTCTGGTGGAGGAACGTCTTCACTCCCCATCTTGTACAGTAGGATCGGGGAGCCCGTCGCCTCTTCCCCGCTCTCTCCACCTCCCATCTGATCCGGGAGATGCCTGGTCAGGGAAATCCCTGCCTCTCCTCCCAGAACAGCCAGTGTGGTTTAGGGTTTAATTCACAGAGATTTCATCAGCTGAAGCATCTCCTTACAGTTCTCTCTCAGCTCCGGCACTAGCTTTATAAATAAGTTTCTCATTTTAATTATGAACCCGCACAATGGAAGTAGATGATTAAACGAGGAGAAATCTGAAATTACTTCTGACCTGGGCGAAGTAAACAAGTGCCTACTTCCACATTTGAGTGTTCTACAAATAGAACGCAGGTGTGATATCAAGGACATTCGTCAGCCTCCCGCTCCCCGAGCTGCTGTTGTTCTTGTCTGAAGATGTTTTCCTTTTCCATTCTTTGCTTTAGTTATGAGGATCCAGACAAGTGCTTGATTCTCTACGGTGATGATCAGGTAGGTGTGGAGGGCAGAAGGAGGCAGTCGGCACTGATTCAGGGGCCAGAAGACCATCTGCCATCCTTTCAGGGAGAAGCAAGGGGGAGGGAAGTGGGTGGGAGCATCGGTGTCTCAAAGCCCAGGCACAAGGAGAGGAAACAGAAGAGGAGATAACAGCATTATGACAAATAAATAAAACACTAAGAAGTCACACAGGCAGAGTGCTCACCTCTGCCCGATGCTCTGCTCAGTGCCTGCAGCAGTCCTCACCCCCCCCCCCCACCAGGCGATGTTCTTAGTGCCATTTGTGAGAACTGGGACACTGAGGCACAGAGCAGTCGTGCAATTTCCCCAGTTACGTGCTGCTGGGAGGTGACAGAGCTGAGATCTACACCTGAGCAGTCTGATCTGAGCCTGCATTTAAACACTGTGCTTTACTGGCTTTCAAGTAAAACGAAAGGGATGTTCCAGGTAAATGTGTGAAGAAACAGGACTGAGAACGAAGGAATCACTCAGAAAGCTTTCAAGTCAAAGAACGGGGGCCGGGGGGAGGGGGGTAGCGCGATGCATGAGGCAGGGGAGGCTCCTGTTAATCAGAGCTAAGAGGAAAGGGGCCAGGAGGGAGGAATCCTTTCTCTGGATTTTGTTTCACAATTAGAAATAAGGCTTGAATGCAAATTCCCGTGGAAGAGGAGGCAGTGATGTGTATACAGCTGAAGTTGGTGGTGTGATGTCCCAGCATCTTTTTGAAGAGTGCGTTGGAACAGGGCAAAGCCAGAACATCAGGAGGGTGCCAGATTCTTGGACCAGGGATGGGACAGAGGAAGAAGAGAGACCACAACAGACACTGAACTCCAACTGGTCCCAATTTCTAGTTTTGCTTGGGTGTTCCTTTCTCTCTGCTTTCCCTAGAACCTTTTAAGGAACATTTAAAAGTAAAAAAATTGAAGAGCCAGGAGAGGACAGACTGGTGCTTCTACAGAGACCTACAGCCCAGGGGCCCTGCACCGTGGGAGCAGGGAATCTACACTCGCTGCCCATCTCCAGGGGGCACCATTCACACAGACTGCGACATGAATGGTGTCCCTGGATCTGTGCTTCGCAGCTGCCAGGCCTGGAATTCCCCAAATGGATGCTGGCACGGGGATGGGATGGAAGAGGCGACCCCACCCCACCCCCACCCCTCGCGGGGTCAGTCATGCCTCCATGGTCACCAGCCCCAGGCAACTGTTAAATCCAGCTCCAGGGCTCTGCCTGTCCACTGTGCTGCAGTCCTGGGTGCGGTCCAGCCTGTGACTGGCAGCAGTCCAGCAGAAGCCAGGCAGGCGAGTCCAGGGCCCATCCAGGCGACGCTGCCTGTTCATTATAATGCAAGTTCATCGGTAAAAATGCAAATGATTCGTTCTACTTCATCCTTCTGACAGACTGTGCTGGGAGCAATAACTGGCTGCTCCCTACACCTGTCATCACTGCAGCACTGCTCACTTGGTGTAAAAGGCCTGCCACACTTCAGGTGTATATATAGCAACCGGCATGAAAGCCGCCTGGTGGAAACTCGATCATGCACTGCCCCCTAGTGGACTGGAAGTGAATGAGCCCATATACTGTGCTCCTTTGATTTAGGTTCTGAGAAAATCGAGTTGCATTTTGTTTCAGGTATAGTTTGCAGGGTCTGTTGCCTTTTAATCGTTGTTGCTAGCGGCTGTGGTTCTTCATTAACAGCACTTTAGTGAGATAAAGTGTCAATCGTGGGCGGCTCTTTATAGAGCTTTATTTGAATGTTAAAAAGTCTCAACATTTTCAAACAGTTTTGAGCCCTCATTTGATGCTCATTTTAAAAATCAATTTTTCTTTAGGCTGAAGAAAGGCTTAAAGTGAAGGTAGCATTAAAGAGCTCATGCTGCTGTCTAGCAAAGCCATGAGTTGTGCCTGAAAGAGAAATAAGTTTACTGGCTCTGTCTGTCTTATCACTTAACATCTCCTAGCCATCCTTTGTCAGCTTTCAAGGTCTTCACAGTTTGCATAATTCCTGATGGGCATGTGTCCCTGGAATCGGGGACACACTCAGCATAAGGGAAGCTGCACTGGCGATATGCTGACCTGGGCAAGGGAAACCTGGCTCGTCATCCCCATACCGCGAAGGCGGCCTCCTTGAGTGACTATGCAGATTCCTTGGGCTTATTTCTTTATTGCGTCCGGCCCAGGATCACGCACTTAATATCAACCAATGATAATATCCACCAATGTTGCATTCAGCATACAAGAAATCTGTTTCTTAAGATGGTTAAAATAATCTACTCTTATACCCTTTCTGAGCTATTTGCTCATTGCAAGGACTTGAACAGATCTGCAACTATCTCGGAGTTCAGTGACATCATTGCTGTGAACTTATAGCTCATCTACTGCTAGAATATTATAGATGCTAGAATAACTCTCTTCCATAGCCTGGACTCTTGCCATAAAGACCTCGATTCATGAAGTCTAGGCCAACAACATCCAAAGGCACCCCTCATATATATGGATTAGCTTCTCATCCATGCATCTAGAATGATGCTAGTTACATGTCATCCTTGGGAGAAATGCAAAAAAACTAGTCCCTCAAATCATTTTCTGTGCCTGGTGGTACAGATGAGGAAACTGGGCAGAGACATGGTTACATAAGAGGCGGCATCTGGCTCAGATTGGGAGGCGGGTAATGCTGTATCCATCCCCCCCTCGACCCTGGGACAGCCTTGGTCACTTAATTAATTTGTTTCAGGATGACCAAAGGATGGACACAATATTGATGATAGGAAACTTCCAAGAGAGAGAATGTTGGTGAGAAAGCTTCAGTGTATCAGTGCAGAGCAGAACTCAGATTTTTCCACCCTTGTGTAGATCAGGAGCCGCAGTAAGTGAAGCGCTTCAGCGTTCTTCCTGAGCAAACTGTAGTCCTCCCCGGAATGTCACAGGAAGTGCTGCCGGTGATTCATCAGGTTAAACCTTTCCTCCTTAGTCAGAAGAACACAAAACGGCTGTCCAGTGTGGGGGCCCAGAGGGTCCTGGGCGTGAGGAGGGGGAGACAGAGCAGGCTTGTTTGCTAACCGGTCAGAACGTTCTAGTTGTGAAAACTTGAATGGCTGCTGAGGAATATAGTGAAACCCTCAACCCATGGAAACTTCCAATCCAATAATAAACATTAAATAGCTTGGGTGTAACTTACCAGAGAGAACTAGGCCAGCAGAGCCGCCTTTCTGCAGGTCCCCATTACAGCACAGTGAAGCTCGGGGACTGCCTGTTTTACCAACGTTGGGCAAGGTGCCCATTGAGTGGCTCCATTTTGCCTGACCTAGTTTAAATCGGTCAGTCAACATGTCTCCTGGACCCAGAGGCCCGGGATCTGAGTGGTCATGCGGTCTGCCCCTTGGCCTCCTCAGCTGTCATTTCTAAAGAGGTGCTCGAGCCAGGACTGAATGAAGTTCTAGAGGCAGGGAGCAGGGAAAGCAGAGTCAGGGTGTGGGCAAAAGCTAAGAAAATTCTTTTGTCCACCCTGGGAATTTGACAACCTAACTAGAAAAATCAAGGCAAAATACATGGGAAATGATTTTAAAGTGCACATAAAGAAGGCACGCAGCACACAGTCAGAATTTCTGCTGCCTGGCCTTGTCGTGGTGCTTCTTCCGGTGAAGATCGCCCGGCTCCGGGCACGTGGCAGGTGGGTGAAGGGGTGCAGCAGGCAGACGTGGCAGAGAGAGCCCGGCTCCGAGCCGGCCAAGTTCAGCCGAGGAGCTGGCTGTCTCCTCGAGGCTGCAGGCTCGGCTCAGCCGCGTCCTGTCCAGCTGGTCTCGGGCCAGGCTGCCTCACTGGCGATACTGAGCATGTTTTACGTAAGCGTTTCAAAGCCGCCGCCACTGCTGCTGCAGTGACTATAACCTGGCCTTTCATGTCTCAGTCTAGACAGATGCAGGGTTGAATAAAGGATTCCTCCAAGCCTTGTGTCACATTGGCCATCTGGAACGAAGCCGACCGCTCATTTAGCAAATTGCGCTGTTTGAATGCAGCTGCTGTGTCTCAGCGTTGCTGCTGCCGGGACGGCTCGCACAATTCCTCTGCCTTCACTTGTCTAAGCCGTTGCTCTCAATCTGCTGGGGAATGCACAAGGGCTGTTAGTGCAGACAAGGCACTTGACCCACATGACTTCTGAGCCCAGGGGGAGCATTCGTCTTGTGCTGGGCCGTCTTTTCCTCAAAAGCGAGGGCACCTTGCCTTTGCTCCCTGCCTTCATGAAAGCGCCTTTATTAAGAATCCCATTAAGCGCCATAGCGCCCAGCCATCCAACACTGTAAATATCACCCTTTACAAACACATCCAGAGGCCCGGCGTGGGCAGCTGGCCCGGTAACAAGTCAGGAGGTGACCTCAGACCTCAGATCTCTGCAGACAGAAGGGTGTTGTGTGACAGCCTGGGGCCTCTCTCCTTTTGGAAAGATGGATTACAGTCATTAGCAGATAATGTCAACAAAGCCCCTGAGATGATCTGAATAAGCTTTGGAAGCAAGATAATTTCAGACTAGCAATGAACGCTCAGGTTGGTTTTTGTGTTGTTTTTTTCCCCCTTGGTTTTCTATTTTCCAAAGAGAATGGAAAAAAGGGGGACTACCCAGGCTAAGCAGTTTATTGTCAGGATGTCTGGTCACTGTGGCTTGGTCCTGATTATTATCTGCTATTTATCAGGCAAATAATCTGGTGTGACCCCTGGTTTCATCAACTGCTTAACTCAACTGGGGTCACAGTGTCTAGGTCTGGAAGTCAGAAGCCAAAAGGAGTGTTTATGAAATAAGTATCGTGCTCCACCCTTAGCTAGGCCCCCTGGAAAAGAGACAGAACAGTGCAATAAATGATCTTTGACCTTGAATCCTTTGGGAGACAAAAAGAACAAATACAGAGTATTTAGCACAGGGAAGCTGTAAGGTATGCGGGCTTTGGAGTCAGATTTCCTGGATTCGAATCCCAAGCGCAATTTTGGGCAAATTCACCTTCTGAATCTGTTTTCTCATCTGCAAAATTAGATGGACATTTATCTCTCGGAGTTATTTTTAGGAGAGATGGAATCAATGTTTGTATGTTGTAAGAATTCAACAAATCCTACTAATGGTAGGTAAAGGATGCACGATCTTGACTATAAATGCCAGAGGGATTCAGAGGGAATAAAGAGCATTTTGGATTAGGGAAAACAAGGCAGTCTTTCTCGATTAGCTAGATCCTGAAGGAAATACAAACTCTGGGGAGAGGAAGGGTGTCTGATGGGAGCAAGACATAGAGACTAGGGCAGAGTAGGAGGTGGGGTAGCTGGTTGGCCTGGAGGGACGAGCTCCCATTTTGGGGTGTAGGGGTGGAAGTGCTGAATGAATGAGGGCCCCCCTTGATGGAGGATCTTGAAATCAAACTAAAGGATTTTAACCTAATCTAACTGGTAACATGGAAGCACCGTGATTTCTTTAGCAGGAAAGTGGCAGAGAGCGTGCCGTGGGTTAGAGGGACTTACCTGGTGCCACGGAAGAGGGTGGTTAACTGGGGAAATCAGGGCTGGGAGACAAGGTCCAAGCCAGGCCCTGTTCCAGGCCCAATGGATGAGGGGTTAAGTGAAGGTGGCCCCAGGGTGGATGGGATGGAATAAAGCTGGTACTCCCTTCCGCACTAGACAAACCCAATGCCTGGGTAACCACTGAGAGGGAGGGAGAGGGAGGCAGAAAGGAAGCGCCAGGACATAGTTGCCCGCTTTCCAGCCAAAGTTCCCCAACCCTTCTCATTTTACCAAGCGTAGGGCCCTAGGACACAGAGAGACTAACTGGCCCCAAAGGTTAGGGGTCCACCCAGAAGGGGAGCTGTGTTCTGGCCGCCCAGGCTAAGAGGCGTGGAGAGTGAGTGACATCATCCCCATGAGGGTCGTGTGGGAGAGCTCAGCTGTAATACTCAAGGAGCATGAGTTGGGGGTGAGTTTTGGAAGGAAAGAGCAGAGGGCTAAGACCCCAGTCTCAGAGGCATGAGCAAGGAGCTGAGAGGAACTAGCAGAAGCCAAGGGAGGAAGGCAGTCCAGGAGGAAAGAGCCCGTCAGTAGCCAAGCATCCAGGGAGCTCGGGGGAGATGAGAGACTGAGAAATGCCCTTTGATTTATTAGAGACGGAACCCGTGGTGAGAAAAACGCCAGTGGAGGAACAGGGACACAAGCCAGATTGCAGGCTCTGACAAGGGAGCATGGAGGAGGAAAATGACACGTTAACTAGGAGAGATGTGGAGAGAGGGCAAGCTCATACCGTGATTTCCTGAAATAAAATGAGTTTCTAAACAGTACTGTAATCGCAGGAAAAAGTGACAGAACCCAGTGACACTAATGTAATTCTCACTGATAGATTATGTACTGGAAAAATCTTACAGACCACACGCAACACAGAATTTTTTGGTGTATATCATGCTAAGGTTAAAAAAAACAAAACCCAGCACACTGAGATTGCTATTGTATCCAGACTGAGCAAGAAAATGGCATTATCTACTGTGAACGCCACATCCTGTGAACTTGACTAAGGCCATAGCTCGTTCTGTGCCGATCCACCTGAGCTCAGAGACCACGTGAAACTGAGCAAGTCCAGAGTTGATGCCACTTAGGACTTCGGTTACCTTGGGCTCATCACTCAACCTCTTTCTGCCTCGATCTTCTCATCTGTCAAATGGAAATAATAAAATCGCCTGCCCCAGAGGATAACTGCATAGATTTCACAAGATAAGTCATTCAAAGCACTTAGTCACTGTTATGCCTGGCACTTATCCAAGGAAACATTCTTTAGTCATGTGACACCATCCACAAACTAGCAGCTCTAATTTCATACAAGAGACAGCAGCTTCTGCTGTTGCACACACCCCTCTATTGTGCTGGTGTTTCCTCTGGGCCAAATGCTATTCCAAGTGCCAGTCACTGTGAGAAATGTCCCGGAGTGATCCAGGTCCTCCAAGTACAGTGTCACATGCAGTGGGGAGCTGCCCCCGTGACCTCGGTCCGGGCATTTGGACAGGACAGTCTGTCCAGGCCCACCTCCTGCTCAAGGTTACAGCCGGGTGAAAGCATGTCTGTTTGAGGGGGAACAGAGAAGCCTGAAAGCGATCACTCCCTTTTAAATGGAAAAGGGCTGCTGGATGCTTCTGCTGGGAGAACACAAGCTCTTCGTGTGCAGGAAATAAATGGAATGTGTTGGCTTTTTACTTCTGAAGAGAATTTATTTTTCTTTTCTTTTTTAAACTGTGTTGCAGGGATGTGTGAACATTCTGTTTTTGGCTTCTGTCGGTGAACTATTAAGGTAAATATTGAAGTTTAAGTCTAATTTCTAAAAGAAGGGGAATAACACATTTTTGAAAAGCAAGTTTTATGTAACTGTTGCCATGGGGTAAAAGACTAAACCCAGAAAATGCTCTTAAGATAGCTTAGGGTTTGGATTCGCTTTTTCTTCTTCTTTCTCATTTTCTCATCCCCACCCCCTGCTGTACTCTTTTCCTGCTTTGCTCTGATGCTCCCCCATCACGGATGCGGCGCCACCACCGACCTCCAAAGTCAGCACATTTATTCGTTCATCTGAGAAATGTTTTCTGAGGATATATCAGATCATTCTGCTGGGTTCAGAGGACAGAGCAGTGAAACCAAAACCAGTCACAGGAAAAGTCAGGGTGGACAATTCTACTAAACATACAATCTTCAGAGGGTCAGAGAAAACAACCGCCTATGTTGGTAGGGGTGGGCAAGGTGGGCAAGATGCTGTAAATAACAACCCCTACATTCTTTCCAGATCCACGCATTTAATGGGTGGCTTCCATGGGGTGATTTGGGGATCCAGGCTCCCCAAGGGCCTTGGAGCCTCTGCATCCAGGCAGCATGTTAAGGAGGAGATCTGAGTGAAGGGTCCTGTGGGCAGCCTTACGGGCGTGGCCGGGAAGGGCTGTGGGTCGCTTCTGCCCAGATGCCCGGAGTCAGGCACACGCCCCCCGATTGCAAGGGAAGCTGGGAACAGTGAACAAGCACAGAGGGCAGTGGGTTTGGAGCGTAACCAGCCTGAGTAGTCACATAGCCTGCGAAGGAAGAACCAGGACAACAACACACTGTATGTTTCCTGTGACATTCCGGCTGGTGGCACAGAACCCCCTTGTCACCAGGGGTTCCTCTCTTCCCGTCACCTCTCTCTCTGCCCCTTCTTCCCTCTCTTCTTTGCCACTGGCTGGCCTGCTGAGTCCAACTCCTCTCAGGCTCAGGGAATGGCCATCTTTGCTTGGCTTCCAAACTTCACATCTGAAATGCGATGGGGAGCCGTCCATTCTGGGTCTTCAAATTCCTCTCCCACCTTCAGTGCCCAGATCAAGCCCTGTCTCTTCGCAAGGCCTCCCTGATCGGCACACACAGCCCACCCTCTGCCCTGCCGTCGTCTGCCCCTCACCCGGGCCCTTCCCTTTCACCACCTCACCTTTCTGACAGAATTAACGCCACTGCAGAGAACAGCACGTGTCACCCAGCCGGCAGTCACGACACAGCTGCAGAGGGAAGACAGTGAGATGACAGGACCCACCAGCCCAAGCTCTGTCCCCTGAGGCTTGGCTGCAGCCAGATCCTTCCCACTGCTTGGTGTCCTCCTCCATAACCCAGAGACAGTACTGTCTGCACAGCCCTTCCCTCCAGAGGGGTTTTGAGATTCAAATGAGGTCACTCAGGTGTATCCAGAAAGAGAACAAGGAAGGCTGGTCCCCAGGCTTATCTGACCAAGAGGCAAACACGAGGTGTCCTGGGGAGGGACTCAGGTGAGTCCCAGCACCTGCCAGGGGACAACCACCACCCCCCCAGCTGTGTCAGCCGGACCGGGAAGTCACGGAGTGCCTGTCCATGGGGCTTCTTGGAAACAGGAGGTGTTCTCTGAAGTCAATAGGAAGGAGAAGTCTGGAAAGAACACCCTGGTTTCTGGCTTTGAAGTTAGTAGAGGAATAGCTTTTGCAAACAACAGAACTAGCTGGCTAAAATCACTCTGTGATCAGAGCGCTGCTTAAGACCACATTTAATGCCTGAAAGGCAAGCACAGTGTCTTTCCACATTTACAAACCTGGGAGCAAATGCAGGCTGCACCAGAGTTCTCCTGAAAAGGCTTCATGTTAGTGCGGATCACTGGCACCACACATTATGTGTAAATGCCCCTCTGCACCCAGTGGTTTTGCTGAGGAGACCTGGATTCCTCTGAATGGCTGTACCACTGGTTGACTTTAAGTTCCCTGGATAATGTGAAGACCACACTCTCTAGAGAACATTTCATTTCTGTTTAGCTGAAGGAAAAATTCTCCTTGAAGCAAAGTGAATTATCACCCAGGTGTCTTTTGCTCCTTTTGCTCATTTTTGGAAGCTACCAGAAAAAGGATGCTAGACATGGCCCCACTACACTCTCCCCTAGTTGGTCCTGGAGACGCCAAGTGTGCGCCGTTATCGGTGGAGGCGTCCCGAGGTGCATTGGTAGAGACTCCGGGGAATGGGGTGAGAACTCTAGGCCCTGTCCACAGAGCAGGAGTCCACCGGGCCTGCCCAGCTGTCTCTCAGGGGAGGGGCCACCCTGAATCCCCCTCAGAGGGAGGTCACCCCCCCATTCCTCTCAGTGGAAGCACACACCCCAGCTCCCCCTCGGGAGGAGGTCACACCCCAGCTCCCTCTCAAGGGGAGGTCACGCCCCCAATTCCCTCTCAGGGAGAAGATCACACGCTGATTCCTCTCAGGGGGAGGGGAGGTCAGACCCCAGCTCCCTCTCAG
Organism: Camelus dromedarius; assembly: GCF_036321535.1. NCBI lineage: Eukaryota > Metazoa > Chordata > Mammalia > Artiodactyla > Camelidae > Camelus > Camelus dromedarius. Next base: position 64,689,567 of record NC_087448.1, on the reverse strand, counting down.
GGGCAGGTCACCCCCTCAGTTCCTCCCAGGGGGACATCACACCCCAGCTCCTGCTCCTGAAGAGGTCAGTCTGGGTCGAGTGTTCTGTCACTGTTGGTGGCTGGAGATTCCAAGGAAACAGCTGCTGGGTCTTGTCACAGCCATGTCTAGGGACAGAGAAGCACAGAGCAGGAGGGAAGTTCTGGTGGAATTCTCAGATGCTGTCTCACCCCACGTGTGGTGAGTCCAGACTCAAATGGCACAGAGAGGGCACCCAGAGAGCTCAGCCTCTCCCAGACTCCAGCAGCACCCCCACAGACTCTCCCACACACGCCCCAGAGATACCCGCGAATGTTCCCACAAGTAAATGCACAGACGGTCGTCACAAATGGTCACTGCCACATCCTCCAGAGACACCCTGAGGCTCACCCCATAGACTCTCTATACTCTAGTCACACTCACACCCCACACAGTCCCCACTGTCACCACACAGACGCTTTACAGACACCCCCACATCCCCCACGGACACCTCAAAATAAACCCCCAAACCCTCGCACACAGCCCTCCACACATCTTCCGCCGACTTCCCTCACATTTACCCCAAAACGTCTCCTAACTTCATCCTACAGGCTCCCCAAACAACACTCACAAGTACCCTAGAAGGCAGGGCCGTGCCCCTGACACACACACGGGCGCAGCTCCGTGACCTCCAGCGACGCCGGCCCAGGCGCCGTGCACGCGCGGCCCCACGCAGAGCCTGTGCGCACACGGACAGACAGACACGGCTGCGACGCACAGGCACGCCCATCCCCGCCCCTGCGCCTCCGCACCCTCCGCACAGACCCTCAGGGCCTGACAGGCGCAGGCGACGGCACACGGACACCTCAGCGGCACTTCTCAGTGTGTCATTGTAAGCAGTCTTCTTCCAGTTGTCATCTGGAAAATCAATAGACATCTTCTCAAAGCTATTTAAAAACATAGTGCACCCTCCCCGGTCCTGGGGAAGGGAGCAGAAAGCTGCTGAAGTGGGATCGAATGGTGCCCTGGGAGCGCGGGCGAGGGGAGCAGGAGAGGCGCTCGGCAGGCCCAGGCCGAGGTGTGGCTTCTGGGACCTGCTGGCCCATTTGTCCCCCCGTGGGAGGCTCTCGTCCTGCGCTCAGGGACGGCTTTCCTCCCACACAGCCCTGCAGCTGGTCTTCCTTACAAGACAAAAGCAGAAAGAAAGGAAAAAATAATGCTCTAAAAAAATCCTCCAATTCTCTTAGAAAATAGGTGCTTCCAAAGAGAGGTAGAATCCGGTGGCTGTTAGAGGAGGAGGGGAGAGAAAAGGGATCAAAAAGAAAACCCAGAGGACAGATAAGAGGATGCGGATGCAAGAAATAGCCCAGGCCAGCTGGTGGCCATCTGGGAGCCACGGAGAAAGGGAAGAGCCAAGTTGGTGAGTTTCTAGCAAGTGGGCACAGTTTATCATGAGAGGAGGTTACTGCTTTGAGGAACTGGAAAGAAGCCAGAGCCATTAAAAAAAAAAAAAAAAGAGCGGTTTCTCTGTGGATTGGACTGCAGGGAGTTTGCTCTGGTCTGAAGTAAACTAGTGAAGGACATTATCATTTTAGGGAAAGTTAGGAGGCCCCCGAGGCTGTCATGTTATAGAGGCTTCATCTCTGGATGTCAGTATATAAATGGACAGTGGAGAAATGGGAAATATATTTGATTATACCTTATACAGAAATTTTTTAAAACATCAAATAAGACCACAAGGAAGGCCAGTGATTATAGGATAAGCTGTAAATTATTGTATTCAATTATTTTGATTTTGGTAAAAATTTGCGGTAAATTGAATGTGTTTGCATAGGGGCTGTCTATAGACAGGAAGGAGATACATTGTAAAAACAACATGTACTGAGCAACATAGCGAGATAGTACGTATCCACTCAGCCCACAGAGAACTGGAGGCTAGCCTGTCTGAAAGTAAGCTCGTTGTGTCTTTGCCGTCCACCCAAGATTAGCACATCTTTTCTCTTCCTCTGGACCTGATGACAACTCCACTTAGTTCCCACAACCAAATAATTCGTCACCAAGTCCTGAGAACTCTGTTCCCTTAATAACTCTAACGTGGGCCCTCCCTTCTCTCCCTGCAGCCACTGCCCCATTCAACCTGTCAGCATCATTACAGCAGACTCTTAACTGGCCTCCCCAGCCCTAAGATCAAATCCCTGCACACCAACCTCTGTATTTTCACAGAGTAGTTTAAAAAAAAAAAGGGGGGGCAAATCTAATTTCTGCTCATCCAGTGTTTGTTCGAGATGCTTGGGACACATCAGTGAGCAAGACAAAGATACCTACCCTTATAGAGTTAGAGTTTAATGGGAGGAGAAAGACAATGAGCATAATATTTTATTAGATATCTTAGAAGGTGATAAATGCTGGGGAAAAGAGAAGAAAACAAGCAGGGTATGGAGGATCAAGAGTGCCGACTGTGTGTGTGGTTTTACATAATGCGGCCAGGAGAGGCCTCACGGAGATGTTGGCATTTGCTCAAAGCAGGTGAGGGAGTGAGCCCCAGGGATGTCAGGGGGAAGCACATGCCTTGCAGACAGAAGAGCCAGAGATGTGCCCTAAGGCGGAGTGTACTTGGAGGGTCCGAGGAAGAGCAGGGACCAGCGTAGCTGGAGCAGAGTAGACACAGGGTGACAGCGGAAGGCATGAGGTCAGAGAGATGTGGGACCTCAGGTCACATGGGCCTTGTAGCAGGGGGGACCCACTGCAGGGCTTTAAGCAGTGGGCGACATGCTCTGACTCCTGTATTGAACAGTCTTTTTGGTGATGATGGTGTCTCAGACCAGGGGTACCAGTAGAGACTGTGAGAGGCTGTGATGTCTCTGTCCTGCTCAGAATCCTTCAGTGACTCCCCTTGGCTTTCAGATAAAATCTAAACTCTTCTGTGTGACCCACAAAACACTTCAGGATAGCAGCCTTGCTTCTGCTTCCTTTTCCGTATTCATCGCTCCCTGGCACTTTCACAGCTCCAAGCCCCACCATGTTCTGAAGCAGATGAGCTTCTGTCGAGCATCGCTGTCTCTCTTGGCCCCATGTGTCTGTGTAGATGGTTTCCCCTGCCCGCACACAGTGCCCTCAGGGACTTCACTAAACACTTTCTGCTCGGGAAGTCTTTCTCTCCTCTTGGAACCACGCACCCCTAAGGCTGTCCATGTGTACTTCAAGATTGGGATTATAGCCCTGAGTCAGAATGCTCTGTCCCCAGTCCGTCTCTCTCACCAGACTGGGAACTCCTAGAGGATTGAAATAGCGCTCTTATTTCTGAGTCCCTAGTACACATTGGATGGATGGATGGATGGATGGATGGATGGATGGATGGATGGATGTTGGTTCTTTCATCAGATCTTGAATTCTAGGGATTTTGTTTTTAGGTTAAAATTAGTTAAGCATTAAAAAATGCTTTAAAAATGAACTATAAGATGATAACTTCTCCATTGTTGAGGAGATGGTGAAAGGAATGAGCTCAGGTAACTACTTGTGAGCATATATGAAATATAAATTACAGTCAAGTCCTTATTTTAGAGACTTTGTCCCCATCTGTTAATTCATGCACAAGAGACTGAATCTGTGTTTCCAAGCAGTAATTCCAAGGAGTTTAAAGACTTTTCCTGAAGTTTTATCTCTTGAAGTATGAATGCATTTTCAAGTCAGTTACCTTTGATTATTGGTTATCATCTCCTCGATCTGCGTCTGTGAACTTGGCCAGCTTTTCTCTTCTGCCCCATCTTCTGTTACGCAGATTCCTTCCCAGAGATTAAATGTATCCAGGGAAGGTAACATAGATGATGAATGGCGCTATGGAGAGCTTGATGGAAGTGGGTCAGAAAAGTTTTTATTTGAGGGAGATTTAAACGAGAGAAGATTAATTGACAGAAAAAGTGGGTTGAAGGATTCTCAAAGTACCACAAAGAAATGTGCAGGCTGAGGAGAAGTTTGTGTTCTTTGCTTTATTGTTGGGGAACAGACACTTCATAAAGTAACAATAGCAGACTTTTTAAACTGCTTCTGGAAAATTGTTTTTTAAACAGAGAAGTTCCAGTAACTAGTGAGATCAGATTCACTGGGGTTTTGTTATGGAAGCCAAGTGAATCTAAACCATAACATAAATCTTAAAAAGACAACAGCGCCGGCGAAATGGAGATTGTCAGGTTGTCGGGACTGGTTCCGCAGTGCCTGCGATCTGAAAGCAGACACAACAATGAGTAATGGGGCTTGTGAGCCCTGGACTTTGGAGACTGAAATCTGCTCAGTCTAAAACTCTCTGACTCTGTGGCTTAGGTAGATGGCGATGCGGGGGCTTGGATGGGAAGTTCAAGAAAACTCAGTAGTAAAGAGCTTCATCGGGTAAGAGTGGATGAAAAGTTCTGTCCAAGACATGAGGTGCCCTGACATGAGTTCATCTGGAGAGAAAGTGAGTCCACACATAGAGCTCCCTCACCCCTGCGCAAGCTGAGACAGTCCGGCAAGGGTTAACCAGACTGAGAGGCAGGGCTAAGTGATCGCCAGTTTACTGTTCTGATAGGGCCACTATTCGCAGAAGATTCTCAAGAAATAACTTTTGGGTGTATTGAAATTTACAAATCTAATACTTGAAAAGTAGTCAAAAGTAATGAGCAACTTCAATGAAAAAATACACTGCCAGGCTAGCAATTAAGAAGTGCAGAGATAACTGTATTATGGCATAACTAACAAAAAGAAAAAACAATTACCAGGGGGAAAAAAACAATATTGGAACTGCTTTGGGAAAGCCAATGTGCTTCTATCATTGCTGGCAGTATGTATAAAAACACCTGGCCTGCAGGTTTCAGTGCTACACAGATCACCACTCCAGGTTACGTCTAATCTAATATTTTCCAGGCCATCTCAAAGGATCCCTCCCAGCTCTATAACCAGTTCTACAATTCAGTGATTTGTTAAACCAAAAGAACATCAACTGTAGAGTATTGTGTATAGTTATCCATTAAGAATGCTTCAAGCTGAAATCCAGGCTGTCTAAGTTTGAATCCTGATGCTGCTACTTGCTAACTTTGACAAGTTATTTAAGATCTTTCAATGCCTCAGTTTACTCCCTCTTAAGAAATAATAATAGTGTCTTAAAAAGGGAATAATAATAGTGTTTAATCTCATAAGGTTATGTTAAGGAGTAAATGAGTTATGATGCATAAAGTGCTTGGAACAGTGCTTGACACATGGTAAGAAATTGATAAATATTTATTATTATAGTAACATAAAAAATGGCTAACAGGATAAAGGAGTTTATCTTTCTTTCATTAATACAAATATCAGGATATAGGTGATTGCTGCCTTGGTTTAGCTTATCAATGATGTCATCAAGAGTCTTCAATCTCTACCATGTCACTACACCACCTATAGCATGTTGGCTTTTTGTCCTTCAGCTCATGGCCTCATGGTCTCATAATGGCTGCTGTAGCTCCAGATACCTCACATCTCAATTACATTTAAAATCAGAAAGAACAACACCATTCAAGGGAGAGGAAAAGTGAGAAAGAAAAATGAGAAAGATAGAGAAAAAGAGACTATCTCACACTATTTTCACATTTTATGAAGGAGCAAAAATATTTTCCCAGAGCTCCTCTGCTGATTTCACCTTATCTCACTGGCCAGAACTGAGTCACATGACACCCCTGAAGTCAAGGGCCCTCTGCCTGGGTTTTGTTGGCAGGGAAGAAGGGAGAGAATGCCTGATGGGGACACAAGCACAGGTCCTCCACAGATAACCATTCCTCTGTTATACCAGCAGCTTTGTTCCTGCTTTGGCTGTAGGAAGGACAGTCTGTCCCTCAGTGTTCGTGTGAATTAATCAATAATTACAGAGCTTTTATAACATGTGAGGTCACAGATGCCACCTCTAAGATTTTCCCATCTGCCTTCATGCATGATGCCTATGGGTAAGGTCCACTTCATTTTGAGACAGCCATTGAAAGCCCAATATCTTCTTCTAAAAGGCTCTTTAAACCCCAGCTGGAACACACAAGGATGTTCGTTGGAGTCCTCAGCCAGTCAGCCTTGGTTGAGTCTCTGCTGTCCACCAGGATTGTGGGGCTCCAGGGAAGAACCTTGCTTTCAGCATCCAATTACATGCTCAGTTCTCCTGGAGTCCAGAAAAGGGAGCAATCAAGTGTTCTGGCATACAGAGAGGTTTCCATGGAGGATTTACTGAGGTCACAGAAAATGGGGAGAATTTATATGAGCCGAGGAGAGGAGGGAGGGAATTCCTGACCAGAAGGCTAGGCAACGAAAAGGCTCCTGGTTGGAGTGAGCAGCATGTGGGAAGGACATTCATTCTTACCCTTTTGAGATTTTTATGTTTTTCTCATTAGAACCTGGAAGAAGCTGCCCAAAGTTGAGAACATGCCAAACATTAGCATTGATAATGCTGTGAACTCTCCAAATGTAAATTACACCTGCTGGAAAGTACACAGAGACTGGGTTACTCAGGTAAAAAAAAAAGTTTATGTAAAAGTAAATTGTAATATGCTGGCCTGCCTCTTTCTCCAGGGGTATCAGACAAGCAATCAAACAACAGTATATATTCTTTAATGAGTCACCACTGGTCCTGAGATAACTTAGCTGAAAATAATGAAAAATATATGTCACAAGGGATTTCTAGAACAGCACAAAGAATAATAAATATCTGGTTTCTGGAAGTGAGTGAAAATAATCAATTTGGATTTCCTGGCATATTTGCGTTGTGGGTGTTTCCACCCCAGGTACCCTTCAGTCTGAAAACAGTAGATGCGTTTTTCTTCCTCTTGTAGCAGTTAAGAGACAGCTCAAATGACTTCAGTGTCTTAGGACCCATAATGTGACTTTAGACATGCAACTTGTTTCCCTTAGATTTCTACTGGCTCTGATAAGCTAAATTAATGTTTCCCAAGAGAATAAAAAAGCAAAACAGTGTCCTTTAAGTGTTAAGACACCCAAGGACAACCAAGAAAAATGAAGATATATGTCCACACAAAAACGTATACCTGAATGTTCATAGCAGCATTATTCATGATAGTCAAAAAGTGGAAACAACCCAAATGTCCATCAGCTGGTGAATAGGTAAACAAAATGTGGTATATCCATACAATGAAATAGTATTTGACAATAAAAGGAATGAAGCAGTGATACATGCTGTAACATGAATGACACTTGAAAACATTATGCTAAGTGGAAAAAGCCAGTCACAAAAGACCCCATGTTATATGATCCCATTTATATGAAATGTCCAGAGCAGGAAAATCCACAGGGACAAAAAGCAGGCTCGTGGTTGCCTAGGGATGAAGAAATCGTGGGCAACTGGGGAATGGCTGTTTATGGGTATAGGGTTTCTTTCCTAAGCAATGAAAATGTTTTAAAATTGATGATGGTGATAGTGCACAACTTTGAATATGCTAAAAACCATTCAGTTGTACACTTTAAATTGAAAGGGAAAAAACAGCCCAAATGCAGAACGGACATGCAGAAGGGACAGCAGAGGTCCTTCAGAAGTGATGAGACTCCTTTGCTGGGGGAGCACGGACACCTCTTACATCCTTCTAAACACATCAGGTTTAAGCCAGGTAGAGAAGATTTTTAATAAAGAAGACATGTGCAAGAAAAGGAAGGTAGGAAATATTATTGGGTGAAGGGAAAAGAACCAAACGTATTTGCTGAGTGAAAAGGAGAATTAAAGGGAAAGAAAAATTGGTCCAAGAAAATAGCATTTGTCTAAAAGATGAAGACCCACAAAGTTTCAAACACAAAGAGAAGAAAAGAGAAAGAAAATGTGAATTAAGAAAGCTAGATACAAGAGACAGCAGTAATCTGACTGAAGAAGCCCACAGAAAATTGCCACGTGTGCCATGTGGCGTGTCTCGAAGGTGGTTGAAACAAGGTTCTTTTTCCCTTCAACTTGTTTGAGGTCCAATTTACCTGTCATAAATTTCACCCGTTTCAGGTGTACAATTAATGACTGTTGATGAGTTTACTGAGTTGTGCAATTATCACCATAATCTGGTTTAGGAATATTTCCATTCCCCCAGTAAGATCCCTCCTAACCATATACAGTCGATCCCAGTTCCTAGTCCCAGCTCTAGGCAACCGCTAATCTACTATTCGTCTCTATAGATTTGCCTTTTTTGTTTGTTTGGGGTTTTTTTTGCCATTTCCTGTAAATAGAATCATACCTTTTTCGGCCTTGTGAGCCTGGCTTCTTCCCCTCAGCAGAATGGAGCTATGCTTTTGGAGAATGTGGACATTTTGTGCCACTGAATTGCTGGTCCCCAGACCCTGCTTTCTGGGCCAGCCCACCTTCTCTGACTCGCCCTCTTCAGTGCTCTGTGCCTGGAAGAAGGAGCAGTACCGAGACCCCGAGCCAGTGCTGCCCACAGGGTGACTGTGTGCCGAGGGGCGGGGAGGGGAGAAAACGAGGCTGGGCATTGGCCAAGCAGACACGGAGCCCCACAGAGAGGAGCTGCAGGGTGGGAGAATTCCCTGGGGGCTGCTGTCCTTTCTCCTCTGGAACCTCAGGGAGTGTGTTCAGGACCTTCCTGAAAGGTCAGCCTGTGAACTGCCTCCAGGGAGCCTGAGTGATGGAGAAAAAGCAGAGGACAGTTCTGGGCTCAGGAGGTTACTCTGGCCACTGAGCCCTGGTGCCCTGGGCCACACCCAACTGCAGAAATCCCCCTTCCTCCTCCTGGCTCTCAGGGTCTGCGGTTTCTGCCCTCCACGCCGAGCAGAACCAAGGGCTATCGACCCTATCTCCTCCTCTAAACCAAGCATAGTTCCTGGAAGCTCTAATGATAAGGAATCACCCTCTGTAACCAATATGTGTTCTTTCAACACAGCTGTGGCTTTAGCCCATGTCTACACGTTCATATTCTTACTAAGGACTTCTGCAGGGGGGCTGAGAGGGCAGGAACTCCTGGTTCTTTGCACCCAGGACTGGCCCTGGCCCTCGCTCAGTGTCCTGCTCGAAAGCTCTGGGTCCCCAACCCCAGCACATCTGCTTCGGAGCCTGGCACACCATTTCCAAAGATGAGGGGAAAGAGGTCGTTGCCTTCCCGGTGTGACACTCAGCATAGCTTCCAACTTAAATCTGTTTAGAGTGAAGGCTACGCTCTTTTCTCTGTGAAACCCCTGTAGCTACACAGGCAGCATTCTGATTTTCCCAGAAATATCTAAACGCGGCAGTAGAAACTTCGGCACAGTCTCCCAGACAGGACACCCAGGATTTGCTTGCTCTGGTGTTAACCTTGAGCGAGCACAGAGAGAAGCGAGCCCACACGAGCTCCGCTCCCACCACGCCACCTGCATATCTGCCCACACGCAGATGTGGCTTTTTAAAGACACACCCGTCCTGTGAACAAGGGGTTCCTTCCTTCCTCTTGAAATGTGTGTCAAAATGTACCTTCAGTACAGTTAAACTCTTACTTGACCTAGTATGCAATCTTCATATTAATTAGCATTTTCTTTTTTTTTTTTTTTTCCTGTTTCTAGCTTAACTACTACAATTCTCTCAAACCCGTCATTTCCAGCTCCATGCACGAGCCCGCTGCTCTCAGCACAGGCGCTGCTCACGCCTCTCTCAGGGTTGCCATGTTCTCTTGGTGTGTCAGCTCCTCGGCTGTCTCCCACCTTTATAATTCTTGCAAGGGGCGTCCCACACTTCAATAATAACTCCTGGTGCAGCTCAGAATGGGACATCCTCCCACTGCTGAGTTTTAGAAGCCTCACTCTAGGCTGCTGGAGAGGCAGAGGGAGGGCGTGCACACCTATCACAGGCTTCACACATACCAGGAGCTCGATCAATATTTGCTGAGTTGAAATAAGAGCAAAACCCACTTCCAGCAACCTCAGGCCGTATCATTCAAACAGCCCTAATGTGCTACCTGATATTAAATACACCGACATAATGTCAGTATCGACACAAAACAGTGGTCTCGAGGTGTTTGTATGAAGTGGGATTTGGGAATTTTTAAGACTTCAAAAGGCACACGTGATGTCACAGCTGCCGGCAGTGGCCACGGGAAGACCCAGAACCTGCAGCCGTTTGGATTTTCTGGAAGCTGGACTTGGACCAAGCGAATTCAGAGAAAGGCCACAGGAGAGCCCGGGTCCCAGCCCAGCCCTCACCCTTACAGCCCCCGGTGCACGGACATGACCAGGCTGATCCGGGGTCTTTGGAGTAGGGGACATGTCAGGGTAAGCCTGCTACTCACGTGGGAGTCGTTCTGTCTGGGCCAGACCCAGGACAGACATCCTGGCGCCGGATGAACTGCAAGGGTTCTAGTGATTCAGATTTGAACCAGGAGCCACCCTCTTTACAATGGACCATTCCCTGGATACCAACTCATGGTCTGAAACAGACACAACTTCTCACGGCCCTGGGGCATTCTGACTAGAACACTTAGTGCCAGGCACTGTGCTAAGTGCCTTCTGTGTATTAATATACCCAGTCTCCATGATAACCTCATGATTAGACCCCACTACCAGCCCCATCTCACGGGTGAGGAAACCGAAGTTCAGAATAATAGACTTGTCCTCGGATGTTATTCAGGGCTTTTCCCCCCCTTCTATATGTATTGAAAGAAGCCCAAACTAAAATTGACATAAGCAACAAGGAGAATTGTTTGGATGTCTCATAAAACGCGAGAACAGGAAAGCAGCTCAGCGTTGGAGCTACTGGGAGCAGAGCCTCCAGTGCTGCTCCCACTCTGTTTCTCCCTCACCTGTGATTCACTTTCCATGTCAGTCCTTCCGGATGACAATGAACCCAGCTTCACATGCTTCACCACCAACGGAGCCTGGCTGATGCTCCGGTCCCCAGTCCAATCACCCCTTGGGAAGGTTCTCACTGGCCAGTTTGGCCCATCTTTGGGACAGTCGTGATCCAACTGACCGAGGAAGGGCAGGGGCAGAAAGACCCTGGCCGTGCCCGTTCAAACCACGTGATTAGTGTATGGGAACGTGTGCTCTCCAGGAGTGGGGACAGGGAGGGGGGTTACTAATTACAAAAAGTGAAGGATGACCTCTGCCTTGAGCCACGAAACTTGGAAATGGAAGGCCAGGAACTTGAACCCAGGTCTGCCTCCAAAGCCTGCGCTTGTAATCCCTAGACCAGAAAAACAGCACCATCGGGGAGCGAGTTCGAAATGCAGCCTCGGCTGCCCCCAGAGCTCCCGAGTCAGTTTGCCTTTGAAAAGAGCTGCGGATGACTCATGTGCATGTCAAGTCCAGGGGGCATCCTTTAATGACAATAATATGATTTTACACATTTTTTTCTGTATTTTCTATATTATTCTCTTTTTAATAATTTTTTCTAATAACTTGCCACTTGAAGATCCTCTTAATTCTTCACATTTACTTCATCAAACTTTATCCTTACTTTGTGAAGCTCTTGAAAGCATGTTGGAAAGCTCTACGCAATTATTCAACGTCACTGTCATCGTATTTAATTTTCAAGTTGCTGTTCCTTACGTGTATTTGGCATTTCCTATTTTGTAAAGAACTTTCACATTCATCAGTGCTTCTCAGTCTTGGCTGCCCTTAGGGATCATCTGGGGAACTGTATAAAATCTGATCACCACCTGGGTCCTGCCCGCAGGCAGGGATTCTGGCTCAGTTGGTCTGGGATAAAGCCTGGGCATTGGGGCTTTTAAAAGTGCCCCCCTCCCTGAGTGATTCTAATATGTGGCCAAGATTAGAAGCGCTGTCCAAGGGGCTGGCCCAGGCACCTGTATCTTTTTGACACTTCAGCCCGGGATGAGAACCACTCACATATATTTGTTATCTGACCTTCACGGTAGCAGGTGAGGTATGACAGTATGCACTCCCATTTTACCGGTGCAGAGTAAGACCATTAGGTCACTTAGCTGGAAGAGCTGGGACTCAACTCCAGTTTTTATGACCCCAACGCCAGTATTCCACCTGCCAGTCCCTAGCCTTGGGTCAGTAAAGCCCTGTCTCTCAGGCCTAGCACTTGTTTTGGAATGGCCTCATTCTCTCCCTGGAGCAGAATAAATCTCTGAAATGTCATCATTCACCCTAGTGCGGTGGGAAAGTTGTAGTCTGGCAGAGGCTGCCTGCGATTGGCTCTGCAGTCTCTGGGTGAGGTCCCCGCACACCTGTGTTTGGCTCTGCAGTCTCTGGGTGAGGTCCCCGCACACCTGGGTGGCAGCGGTAGCAGGAGCAGCCCGAGGAAGGAGCCAGGGAGGGGCCCAGATACAGGCACTCATGGCCGCTGCCCAGCCGGGCCCACCGCGCAGGGAGGCGGGGAGGGCTGGGGGGCTCGGGTTGTGCACCCACCTCCCAGAGGCTGGTTATGACTCGCGTCTCTTCCTGCACGAGATCTTCTCCAGGTATTTCATTTGCTGGCGTGACCTTCCCCTCTTTCTCCTGGCTCTCTGCACTGCCCTCCCCTCTCCCACCTCCCCCAGCTCCACTTCTGGACTTTAAGGGCCTGGTGTCACCCAGCAGTGCATTTGTAATGAATCAAATATTCAACGCTGTCTTCCACGACTCAGAAGTCAGCCGCCGACATGATGACGGCAGCCGCGTGTTTTGTGAAGCCTTTCAGCCGGGCTGTGCTTGAGCACTTCTGAGCTTTGGAAAAGCTGAAATCTTAAGGGTTTTTTCCCCTCTTCCATTAGAATCCTGTTCCAGTCGCCACTGCACATCATGGAAAATCAGTAATGAATCGGGCCCCAGGCCTCAGTCACCTGTGAAACACCGCCTTGCTTCTCTCTTGACAGGAGTCTGACAGAGGTCCCTTCCACCTCTGACTCACAGCCTTCGAACTCACGTTAGCTTTCAAGGAAAGCTTCCTTTATAAATTTCTGATTCACTGACATTTAAGTCAGTGAAGTGTTAGGAGAGATGTGCTGTGAGTAAGAAGTTTCTTGGGAGTTTTCATTAGACTTTCTGGGGACTAGGAAATTATGGCTTCTAGAATGGTAATGGATATGAATCCCAAGTAACTGAAAGTCAGCCTGCAGAGGCTGAAGCAGCTCAAAATTCAGTGTTTGTCATGAAGGAACAAAAAAATCGATGAATCCAGAGTGAGGGTCTCTGGGTTCTAGGCCTGGCTCTGCTGCCAATGGAGCTGTGACCTCAGGCCTCAGTTTCCTCTCTAGCTCAGTGAGGAAGCTGGATGTGAGCTCTAAGGATTGGAATTTGCAGATCCTCGTTCTGCTGTAAGTCCCCTGTCCATCCCTTCCTCCTCCTCACGTCTCGGACAGCCGGGGCCACTACAATCGCTTACAGCTCTGAGCCACCAAGTGCCTCTAGAGACCCAGTTAACTCTGCTGTAGAGAGTCGCTCCCCCACCCCCGGTCACCATCACTGCTGCTTCACTGTGTCGGGTCTCTGTGACGTGCCCAGCACCGTACTCAGCTGAGAATGCTGAGGAGCCTTTGGAGTGAAACTCCTGGAAAGAGTTGCCTGTGCCTGTCCTCCCGGGCTGTCTAAAACCCGCTCCAGCCCAGCTTTGTCCCACCATGCCAGCAAAATCACTCTTGTAAGGGTCACCAGTGCCCCTCGTGTTGCTGAATCAGTGTCCAGTCCTCATCCCACTTGCTCCTTTAACACTTGAAGGCACAGATCGCTCAGCTTCCTTCCCGTACTTTGCTCACTTGGCTTGAGGACTCCAGCCTATTTTGGTTTCCTTTCCATTCTGCTTGTTGCTTCTTCTGTCTCCCTTACTTGTTCCCCTGCATCTCTGTGATGTAATGTCCACAGTGTGACGTTGGAGCCCCCAGAGTTCCATCCTTGGTCCTCTTCTCTTCCATGTCTGCACCACTCCCTCGATGATCCACTCCAGCACCACTGTTGTCAATTCCCAAATTTACGTCTCTTGTCCGGTCCCCTCCCTGCCCTTCAGCCTGGAATTTCCAACTGCCTTGGATCTATCTCTAAAGGACATCTCCTTGGATATCTCATGGAATTCAAAACCAAACCCAAACCTGAATCTACATCTTCTCTCTCACTCCACTTTCCCCATCTCAGTTGGTGCTAAGTCCATCCTTCCAGTTGCTCTGGCCAATGTCTAGTATTCACCCTTGACTCCTGTCTCTCACAACCCATTCCAGCCTGTTGGCTCTGCCTTCCTAATCCACCCGGAATCTGGACACTTCTCCCCAGCCCCACCGCTACCATCTACCTTCTCTTCGCTGGATCACTGCAAGAGCCTCGCTGCTCTCCCTGCTTCCATCCTGCCCCTGTAGTCTTTTCTCCACATGGCAGCCAGAGACAGCCTGTAAAGCCAGAAGTCAGGTCAGCCCCAGTCGTCCAGTGTGCCCATCTCACTCAGAGCACAACCCAACGTCTCTGGCTTGCTCTCCTACTTCCCAGCCCTCCCTCCCTCACTCTGTGCCAGCCACACAATCTCCCTGAATATATTTAGGATTTTTTCAGCACTTCTTCCTTGTGCCTGGCAGGTTCTCCCTGAAAATGTCTGTATCACTAGCTCCCTCAGCCCCTTGAAGTCTTTGCTTAGATGTCACCTCTCAGTGCGGCCTCCTTATCCACTTAATTGCATACTGGAGCAGCCCAGCCTCTGCCCCGGCATTCCCTAACCTTCTTACCTCGTTCTGCTCTTATTTAAATCCATGCATCATTTTTTTTTTTTTAGTCAGTTACAATGTGTCAGTTTCTGGCATACAGCATAATGTTTCAGTCATACATATGCATACATATATATTCGTTTTCATTCTTTTTCATTATAGGTTACTACAAGATATTGAATATAGTTCCCTGTGCTATACAGAAGAAATTTGGTTTTTATCTATTTTATATATAGTAGTTAATATTTGCAAATCTTGAACTCCCAGTTTATCCCTTCCCACCCCCTTTCCGCCTGATAGCCATACATTTGTTTACTATGTCTGTGAGTCTGTTTCTGTTTTGTAGATAAGTCCATCAGTGTCTTCTTTTTTCTTTCTTTCTTTCTTTTTTTTTTTTTTTTTTTTTTTTTTAGATTCCACATATGAGTGATATCATATGGCATTTTTCTTTCTCCTTCTGCCTTACTTCACTTAGAATGATGATCTCCAGGTCCATCCATGGTGCTGCAAAACCCATGCATTTTATCGCTTTCTAATATGCTCTGTAACTTATCTATTATGTTTGTGGTTTACGGTCTGTCGTCCCTCATCAGAAGGCAAGCCCCTCAGACGCAGGAGTTTCGTCTGTTTTGTTCACTGTTGTGTCCCAAGCACTTAGCATGGTGCATGGCACATAAGTAGGCGCTCAGTGAATACATATTGAACGGATTTATTAGTGAAGTCAGAATTCATAACAAACTCATCTCCCTCCCAAAGCAGTGCTCTGAAGCATTACACACCAGGAAAGCTGGGGTTCTGCAGTGACAAGCTCTCCAAGTGTCTCCTGCCCTTCTCCTCCCAGCTCCCCATCCGCCCTCCTACATGTCCCACAGTGTCCTAGGCCCATCAGTCTGGTATGTATATGTCCCCACACACCCCAACCCCACACTCACACACTCCTCCACCACATGCTGTCGCACCAGCACTCCCACCCCAAGTGGTCGCTAGAGATGGTCACCCCATCAGGAAGAAGGTAGAGGGTCCACCCCCTCCCACGACCCCCTCTGAACTAGTTTCAGTCTCCATTTCTCAGAGGAGCCCTCCCTTCCACAGCCCTGTAGGGACGGCCCTCTGCATACTCCTGGACTTCAACACTCAGCTTCAGGGCAGCCAGCTATTCCCGAACAGGGTCACCCCCGTCAGGAGGGGAAACCGTAACAGAAGAGACAACCGTCACACAGAGGCTCTGCACCGTCAGAAGTGCTTCCACGCGCACATGTTCACTCACAGTGATGGGAGGCAGGAATCTCTTGCTTCATTCTGGTTACTCATGAACATGAAAGCGGGACATATCTTGGTCAAGGCCATAAGGAGACCAAGGCTGGGCCTCGAATGTCTTCTGTCCTGCAAACCTGAGTAGGGTTCCATTTTGTGACAGCAGATCTGTGGGCTCCCGCCATCCTGAGGAAATTGATGGAGGGAAGGGAATGAAATACAAAGCAGCAGAGGCCCCAAGGTCCACCTCAAAACAGGAAGAGTGGAGGTCTGAGCTTTCAGGGGACACACCCACCTCACTGCTGACCCCCTGGGGATGCTCTGGGCCCTTGACTGTGGATGTAGCCTCTGGCTCAGCCCTGATTCAAGAAACCACAGTGGAGAGTCAGAATTCACCTTTTACCAGGACCCCAGCATCTGAAGACTTATCTGCTGGTTAGTGTGCTGGGATCTGAACCCGCCTTGAATCTGCTCTAGGTTTCCATGGTGATTGCTTCAACTTTTCATCATCCTTCTGTCAAACCTAAGGGGAGAGCAATGCTCTCTGGTTTCCATGGCAACCACTTAAACATGTATCTCTGTCTGGCTCTGTTGGAAAAGAACTGCTAGAGATCATGCAAATGAACTGGCTGCTCTCCCTCCGCTTAAAAAAATAAAAATAAAGTGACACACCTGCTCAGAGGTTTCAGATCTCTGCTCACAACAAGAGGGGTGAAAGTGTCAAACTGGTGTTCGTGGAAGGCCTGCTGCATTGCTTTGACATTTCAAGTGCTCACCCAGGTATGCGGGCGCACACTGCCGTCTGAAGTAATTATCTACACTCAGCACTCGTCCTCCCCTCCCCTCTGCCTGGCAGATGTAAAAGCTGCAGGTTCAAGGCTGTTTACCTTCCTGCTGCATG
The DNA here is from genome assembly GCF_036321535.1 of Camelus dromedarius. Classification (NCBI taxonomy): domain Eukaryota; kingdom Metazoa; phylum Chordata; class Mammalia; order Artiodactyla; family Camelidae; genus Camelus; species Camelus dromedarius. The sequence continues at coordinate 64,672,827 of NC_087448.1, read as the reverse complement.
CTAAAGGAGGAAGGAAGGACAGGGCCACAGTGGCTGCCCAACGCAGCCCTTGGCCACCGTGGGAAGGAGGCACAGAGAGCAGGGTCATCACCTCAACTCGCTGTCCATAAACCAGCCACGGGTGGCTGCTGCCTCGGATTACAGCCCCAAATAACGAGGCAATCACAGGGCCCAATTGTTCAGAAATGACTCTGCTTCTCTACTGGAATTCACCGAGCGGAGAACAGCCACACAGCTCTGAAGGAAGGAGCTCAGAAGTGGGAAGATGAGGGCTCCCTTCCCACATCCCGGACACCTGCCTGTCCTCTACCATACGACCCACCCCTAAACCAGACCCCCAAGAGGTGGCATCGCATCCGGCCAAGCAGCCACAGACAGATTTGCAGCATGTTTTGAAACTAAGTACCAACACGTAAAGTTCTGGCAATTACCAGTGAAAAATGGAGACGTCCCACTTCTTTGGGAAATTCGGCAGGTCTGCCTCAGTCTGACCGCAGAGGGTCCGCTGGATTGCAGTAGCACCAGCCTCGGGAGGTGAAGCCTGGGCTTCTCTTCTCCCCCAGTCCTGGGAAAGAGCTGGACCTGTGACTCGTGCTAACAGGCCCGAGACCCAGATCAAACCACTCACCCTTCAGCTGATGGCTGAAGTCACAAGCAATGAAAGAGGATTCTTCTCTGGGGTTCGGGGGTCGGGTGGGCGTGGGGGACTGAAGACAAATGTTCTTCCACCTTCTTCCTCCAAGGTCCTTTAGTCACCTTGAACTAGGTTGGAGTTCAGGGGAAGGCAGGTGGGTGGATGGGAGATGCACTCACGTGAGTGTATTTCAAATTTCTTCCACCATCTTCTGGTAAGAATAACGTCTCCAGCCTACAGGAAGGCCCCCGATTTCTTCTGTGTGATACTTCCGTGTGATGCTACCATTTTATCCTACTGCTCAGTAGACTCATAAGCCCAGAAGATGTTTGACTGAAAATATCTGTCACAGTAATTTCAGGATGAAATTGACTGGTTAGTTGATGAAGCCAATAGGCCCCAGTTTATGTGTCAGACAGTCCCGGGCTTGGCTCCACCGTTGCCTTGATGACAAGTTTTTATCCTCCTGAGTGTAAGTTTTCTTACCTATGAGCAGGAGGTGAAGGTGTCTGCCCACTGAGTTTCTGTGAGGCTCGAACAAGATGGTGTGTAGAGAGGCTCTGGCACTTGGTAGGGATGTCATAGAAGTCCGTCTGCTCAGAATAAGATGGTCTTTTCGTGTTTCCTCTCTTCCCCTGGTGGCCCTTCTTGTTCTTTTCTAGAGGAGGCATGGGGGAACCTCGTTTTCCGTACAGCAGTACTTTCATTCTTCAGGCTGTCTACAGTTTAACACCTGGGGGTGAAAAAGAAGAAAACCCCAGTCCTCGCTGAAACTGAGCCTGAGTCCTTTAAAAATTAGTAACTTCTCAGAAAATTAACTGATCATGTTAAGAAGCTGTGTTTTGCTTTTCTGTGAATATTTTAGGGTGCACTATGGGAACAACAAATGTCAAGCGAAAGATGAAAGAGATAAGGATGTTAGAAAAGATGTCAAGACAAGAAAAGGCCAGGCGCTCCTCCGTTTGCCCCAAAGACGAGCAGAATGTGATCAAACAGTTTTTAATGTCTATAAGGGAGTCAAGGCATTTTCGTTCTGTACGAGAAAGAACTTGCTGCTGACAGGTGGAATGAATTGAATAATTAGCATCTGGAATCCTTATCTGCCTGGGTAAGCTTTTTGTTATTATTATTATTGAAGCAGAGTCAATTACAATGTGTCAGTTTCTGGTGTACGGCGCAATGTCCTTTCTCTCTCCAACCAAAAGAGCCCTTGATCTAGTAAGTACATGACAGCAGGACAAGGAATCACTAATTCCCCTTTAGAACAACTTAAGAACACTTATCCAGAATTGCCCTCCCTTACACACAGCCTGGGGGACTTCTGTCTGTGGCTATTGAAGAGTCATTCTTTGGGGTTAATCACCTAAAATGCAAATACCTTGCAGGGACCATTCACTCAGAATCGGAATGATTTTCTTTGATCAGATTGCTATCGTCCTTACAATGAACGATGATCAGTTGTAGAGAGTGTGTAGGGGTTTTGATGTGTAATCAAGGTCCTTTCTGTGCACCTCCCCCCGACAGCCCTGAGCTTACACACGAATTACACACGAGCTCTCCACTAGAGTTGTTTAGCCCCATCTGAACTAATGACTCTACCACCTCTGAGGTGTAGCAGAATTGACATAAGGAAATGGGGATTGTTCTGGAAAGCCTGGAATTGGGGTAGCAGGGTAGCAAACTTTCCCATCAGAGGGGCAGATGGTTGCCATCACACCCTCAATGTGTAATCATCACACTCCTTAGAACTGGGCTCACGTCTTTCATGGGTGCCCCTCCAGAGCAAGTGCTCAGTAACACTTTCTGGGTAATTACAGCAGCTCTCACTTAACTGAGCATCTACTTTGTCCTGGGCACTGTGCGCCATTTGCATTCTCTCTAGTCCTCACCTCATCTCTCCATTTACCAAGGGAGAACTCGAAGGTCAGAGGAGGTAAGTAACTTTTTGGAAGTAATGCCAGAATCGGGGATCAAAAGCAGCTTGGCTTCTAAAAGCCTATGTCATTTCTGTCACTAAGTGTTGAAGAAGGAAGGAGAGCAGAAAATGGGGGGTTGATAGTGGGATTTGGGGATAAGAACGGGTCATCAAGGGAAAGCCCAGATTCCTGTCTGAGCCCCTGTCCAGGCGTCAGTGAGGACCCGCCAGGTGCCCCCTGCCCCTCTCAGCCGCAGCGGGCAGCCACGAGGCAGGGCTGTGTGGCAGGGAGGCTCTGCGGGGCAGCTGATCCAGCGTCTGTCCCTTTCTAGCTGGGTGATTCCGAGCACGGGCTGCAGCCTCTGCTTCCTCAGCCACAGCAGTGGTACCAAGAGGACCCACTCCTGGCGTGGCAATAAAGATCACAAACGAGACGGTCCACACAGAGCACGCAGCACAACATCAGATACCTGGTAAGAAAGAAAGAAACATGATTTTTCTATCTGCTTCTGTTCCCTAGACTCCCGTGTGTCTGCAGATTGAGAACAATTTGCTTACTTTCCGGTGACTTGCTTATAAAAAGACTTTGTGCTCTCCCGTCAACCTCAGCCCTGCCCCTCTTCTCCTGAGCTCCCCAGCCTCCCACCGCACGCCCAGCCCTGAGCCCCTCGGGGCACTGTGGTCCCTCAGAGCTCCTTAAAATAAACTCATGTTAAAAAGACACTCGCCCCAGATCTGAATACCGCATAGAGCTACAACCCCCGTGGAATGTACCCCAACCCCACCCTGCGCTCTTCCGTGTCTATTCCGTATATGGTGATTTTGTCGGCCGTGAGAGAAACAAAGCCCCGGGCTTCACCTCACATGGAGCTGTGTTGCTAGAGCTGGGTGTTATTTGCTTCAGTCCTTTTCTCACACAAGATATATACTTGTTTAATTTCAGAGGGAGACATAACCCTCCCCAGGCTGAATAGAGCTGCCAGATGCAGGCCAAGTTTAGTCTTGCATTTTTATTTAGAAATCACAGGTAGAGCTGCTTGGTATTCATCTGTTCTTTTTTCCATCCTAGAAAACCAACAGGTGTGCTGAGGAGCCACACAGCTCCAGTGATCTACGTCCATGTGTCTCCTGAGGATAACAAAGTATTTTCCACGTCCACCAACAGCACGATTAACGTCTTTGCCCTCTTCTGTTTTGATGTGTTATCCAATATGGTTTCAGACAGAGAAGTTTTCATGTTTCATGTTTCATGTTTTCATTCCTCTCTCTGTAGACTTTGGGGCCTCTGGATTAGCAGATACTCAAATGGTATTTATGTTGGGGGGTTTGCTTTGAAAAGGGAGACAATGTTGGCAGTGGAAGGGCAGCCTCTTAGAGAACTTTCTATACCTGGGGTTTTATTGGGATGAATAAACATTACAGCCTCTAGGCCCCTGCTTGCGTTCTGTCCAAAGATTCCCTGTGAGGGTGCAGATCGGAGGATGGAGAAGGGGAGCCGGGGACAGAAAGTGGACATAGGAGGCAGTGGTCCCTCGCCACGATAGGTTATCATCTTATCTTGCGGTATACGTAGGGCCAGTAGGCCCTTTCTGAAATGCTGTCTGTAAATCTTAGAAGTTAAACATTTCTGGCACTGGTAGCGACATCACCACCTTCATTTTGTTTGCCTTCACAGAGGCAAACACCCTGTGATCAGTCACCTTGTGGCCTTTGTAAGACACTATTTTTTATACAAAAAAAAAATCACTAACTTGTTTCATCCATCATCTCATATGCCTTTCCAATGAATAAGACAAATTTGCATGATTCATCCACCTTCTTTTCGAGGCTGTCACAGGGCCAGAGGGTGGGAGTTTAGAGCAGTGTGAGTCAAAGGAATGCTGGACCCTCAGGAAGGAGGTCAGATTCACTGCTCTGTACAGACACAGAAATCAGCCCACTGACTCCTCACATAATAAATGATTGACAGATGATAAGGGCTAAATTGTGTCCCCTCAAAAGTCATATGTCAAAGCCTTAACCGCCAGTACCTTAGAATGTGACTCTATTTGGAGATGGGGCCTATACGGAAGCAATGAAGGTTAAATGAGGTCATATTGGCAGGCCCTAATCCAACAGGACTGGTGTCCTTATAAGAGGAGGAAATCAGGACACTTGGACCGAGAGGCAACCATGCAAAGACACTGCAAGGAGGTGTCTGCAAGCCAAGAGGGAGGCCTCAGAAGTAACCAAATCTGTCTACACCTTGATTTTGAACTTGAGTCCCTTACTTCACACCACATACAAAAGTTAACTCAAAATGGATCATAGACCTAAGTGTAAAAAGAGCCGCATCTACAAAACTCTTAGGAGAAAACAGGAATAAATCTTCATGACCTTAGACTAGGCAGTGACTTCTTAGCTATGACATCAAAGGCACAAGAGACAGGAGGGAAAAAACAAGTTGTACTTCATCAAAAATAAAAACTTGTGCTTCAAAGGACACTATTAAGAAAGTGATTAGACAATCTACATAATGCGATAAAACATTTGCAAATCACATGTCTGATGAGGGATTTGTATCTAGAATACAAAGAACTCAATGTTCAGCAAAAAAAAACACAAATAGCTTAATTTTTAAATCGGCAAAGAACTTGGACAGAAATTTCTTCAAAGAAAATATTCAAATGGCCTGGCCAAAAACACAGGACAAGATGCTCAACATCATTAGTCATTATGAAAGTGCAAACTAAAACCACAAATGAAATACCACTTTGCATCCGTTAGGGTGGCTAAAATCAAAAGATGGATGATAACAAGTATTGACAAGGGTGTGGAGAAACTGGAGCCTTCATGTATTGCTGGTAGGAATTTAAAATGGTACAGCCACTTTGGAAAATATTGTGGCAGTTTCTCAGAGTTAACATATGACCCAGCAACTCTGCTCCTAGGTTTGCACCCCAGAGAATTGAAAACATCTGTTCACACAAACACTTGCATATGAATATTCATAGCAGTGTTATTTGTGATAGCCAACACATAGAAATAAACCAAATGTCTGTGAACTGAGGAATGGATAAACAAAATCTGGTATATCCACACAACGAAATATTATTCAGCAACGAAAAGAAATGAAGCACCAACACGTGCTACAACTTGAAAAAGTTTGAGCAGCTTTAAGTGTTAAGTGTGAAAGCCAATCACAAAAGGCCAAGTATTGTATGATTCTATTTATATGAAACATTCAGATTAAGCAAATACACAAAGACAGAAATGAGTTTAGTACTTGCCAGGGGGTGGGGAGAAGTGGGACTAGGGAGTGGCTACTGATGGTATGGAGTTTCTTTTTGGAGTAATGACAAGTTTTTGAAAATAGATAGTGGTGATGAATTGTACAACTCTGCGACTACGCTAAAAACCACTGAATTGTAGACTTTAAGAAGGCAAATTCTGTAGTGGATTAAATGTCAATAAAATTGTTACTTTTTTCTAAGAGGGGAGAGAGAGGCCAAACACTGTGATGAGGAAGACGGTGGGTGAGAAGAGTGTAAGATCAGAAGCGCAGTGGTGGATGCGTCAGAGAGAGTCCTCCTGAGTTGAGGGGAGCTGTCAGGGCTGGAGGTATAAATTTAGGAATCATTAGCATTTAGATGAAATTTTAAGCCACGGAGTGGATGAGATCACAAAAGGAGAAAGAGTGGGGAAAGGAGAGGAAATCTCCAGACTAAGCACGGGGACATGGTGATGTTCCAGGATTTTATTGTTTGTGGGTCCAACATGGCTCCTGTATAGTGAGCTCGGAGTCCATCTCATGGCAATGGAGAAGATATTTTAGACAAAATTAGGTGTTGAGATCAGAGTCAGGGATACAACAGGACCCAAACTCAATTCAATCCTCCAAGAAAATGTGATTAAAATGGTGAGATTTATGGACTTCAGTTTTTGATTTATTTTGAAAATCAAATTCATCCAAATGCATCCTCCAAGGCCACAAAGTTGGAGATTTCATATTTTTAATGCTCTTGTTTTTTTCAAAACCTGCCACCCTCAGATAATCATAATTCTGTATGTGAGGACACATCTTCTATCCTATTTTATTTTCCTAGTGCCTCTCCATTTTCTTCCAATCTAAACTCATGATGACAAGATTAGCATCTTGCCTGTGACGATTCAGGCATATTGAATCACTTCCCAAAGTGTGTTTAAAATATATTGAAATCCTATCTTGGAAATATGGCATAATTTATTTCAGAATATATTATTCCTATCAAATAAAAACTAATCAACTAGGAGCCAAACAGCTAAATTTCTAGCATGCCTGATCACATAGTCTTCTTTCTTTGAATTGATTTTTTAGCCCAAATTTTTCACGTCTCTAAATCATGGGGACACACAAAACGTTTCAGGAGTCTGCTGATTTCTGGCATTCTCTAGAGAAGAGTGAAGTGACAGATTCAGATTTCCATTTTCACTTGTGAGTTTCTGTGAATTTAATATTGCACACCACAAAGACAGCTGTTTTGTGTCAACAGGAATTAGGATGGAAAGAAAGTTATTTCTTGGAAGGAAGAGAGCATGGCTGTTAGTTAAGGTAAGGCTTGCCACTGTAACAGATAAATCCCATATTTTCCATCGATTGAAACAAGAGCAAGTTATTTCTGTCTACTGTAAGAATCCAGCATTTATGAGCCATTTATGCAATCTTCCTTGCTAGTGCCGGTGCTCCTGGGGAGGGGCACCTTTTCTCCTTCAAGAACAGGGCTGTCTCCATATGAGTTCCCACCTTGCTTAGGTTCTCAGATTCCTCTCAATCTAGGAACAAGTGTGAGAATAGAGAAGGCATATCTGTCTCTTTAAAAATTCCAGCCATAAATGACACATTATGTTCTCTCACATTCTACTGCTGAGTTCATGACTCTGGGTGAGAGGGGAACTGGGAAATGCCTTAGTCCAGTAGCTGCTCCCCAGTAACTTTACACTGTGGACAGGAAGATTTGGAGGCGGTGCAGACAGAGTGCCTTGGAAACAGGGAGGCTTGGGTTTAAGCTCTGAATCTACCACAAATTAGACGACCTTGGGTGAAGTCATCAATCCTTCTGAAGTAAGTTACCTAATTCTTTTGCACGTTGGTTTACTCTTCTGCAAAATGGGAGGGAGGGCCACCTTGTGGGTTAGTTGTGTTCATAAAAGGTCGTGTATGAACTGTGCTCGCTACAGAGTAGTTTTACCAGGTGAGACTCTTTTGAGCCAAAGAGACAAAAATCTAACTCAAATAGTTGAAGCTGAAAAGGGAGAATTTGAAGGACTCAGTGCACTACTGCTGGTTTAAAGACAGAGGGGAAACAGGACGAGGAGCGTAGGTGCCTGAGGAGCTGAGAGAGGCTCCTGGCCAAAAGCCAGCAAAGAGACAGGACCCCACCCCTCCAAACACAAGTGAGAAGGTTCAAGATGGCAGCGCAGGAAGATCCTGAACTGACCTCCTCCCTTGGACACAAATCTGCAACTACAAATGGAATAATTTCCTCAGTAAGAGATCTGAAAATTGGATAAACAGAGCGTCCACAACAAAAGGTAAAAGGGCAGCGTTGAGATGCACAGGAGAGTCAGCGATAGAGGCTCCCAAGGAAAGACCGCCCCCCTGTGCACAACTGGGAGGGACCACAACAGGACAGATCTTCCCCTGAGGAGTGAGGGGTGTGAGCTCCACATCAGGCACCCAACCCCTAGATCCTACGTAGGAGAAATAAGCCCCCAAATCACCTGGCTGTGAAAACCAGTGGGGAATGTGCCCAGGAAAAACTACAGAACTGCAGGGAACAAAAACCCCTGCTCTTAAAAGGCTGATGTGCGGACTCCCCCAACCTGAAAACCAGCGCAAAAACACCAGTTGATCAGTGTATGTTTCATAGGCGGAGAGTACCCATTTACTAGTCTTCAAGTGTCTGCTGGAGAAGCAGGAGCCAGCTGGGATACTTCCTGGGCACTGAGTCGCTGACAGGAGCCATTCATGCGTTCTGTCTTCCTTGCTAATGCCGGTGCTGGTGGGCACCATTTTGGAATTCTCCATCTAAGCTGTTGGCACCAGTGGGCAAGCCCCACTGACAGCCCCGTCCACCCCACACCCTGGCAGGGTCCCACAGCCAGGGAAACAATAGCCTGGCTCACCAGCGCCCCAAGGCAGCCACAGCCCCACCACAGCTGGAGGGCACGTGCAGCCCACATAAGGCACACCCCTTGAACACCTGGCTCTGGTGGCCAGGCAGGCTTGCTCTTCTGAGCCCCAGAGGACATCTCTTAAATAAGGCCATTCCTTCAAGACTGGAGACATAGCTGATCTACATAATACATAGTAACAAACACAGAGAAGCAGGCAAAATGCAGCCACTCCTTGCAATTCTCATCAGATCACAGAACCTTAAGATCCCACATGAACCACAGCATGACTTGTGTGCCAATCAAAATAAATGATTAACAATAATATTATCATTCTAACTATATTATACCATTTTCTAGCCACTATCATAAACACTCTTTATTAAAATTTTAAATTCCTTAAAACAACTCTATAAGGTAAGTACTGTTCTTATTCTCCCCATTTTACAGATGAAGAAACTGAGGGAAAGTGAGTATAGTAATTTGCCCAAGGCCACACAGCCGTAAGGCAGTGAAGCTGGGATTCTCAGGCAGGGGTTCGGGACCTCCATGCTCTCAACCAATAGCCACTCCTGAGGTTTGTCCCCTGTGTCCTCCAAGTGTCTCTTCGGTGGCTGGTTTTGAGGACCTGTCGTAAGAAATGGGAACGTATCTGGGGGATAGTGGTAACTCTGCACTACAGATCAGGCCCACCGTGTGAGCCCCCGCCATGGAAGCTGGGCCCGTGGGAAGAAGGGAGTTAAGCACAGCTCTGGGGTGGCTTGGCTGCAGTGCCCCCGCTGTTCGGGCAGCTTCGGCATGGCCGAGGGGCTCAGGAACTCGGTCCCCGCTTTCTGCTTCCTTTACAAACAACAAAGGAGAAGAAAGTCCTTTTACTACTTTTCCTTTGGGTGAGGTGGGATTGGGGCAGTGTTTAAACTTCCCTCAAGCCTAACCAGACCCCACAGCAGGTGACAGCTTTGGAAACACAGAGAAGCAGGCTGTTCAGGAGCTGAGGTCACTTTTTCCTCGTTTCCTCCTCAGATCTGGGATCTGAAGACCGCCAGCTGCCTATTTACTGCCTCCTCCAAAGCCAGCGGTATTAGGGGGAGCCTGGGGCCTGCCTCTACCCCCACCCCACCCCAGAGCCCTGTGTGTGTCCACTGACGCCATCGCTCTCCTGCACCTGCGGCTCAGGTAGGGGGTTACCCTCTGGGCCCCGAGCGGTCAGCTCTCCAGAAGGTACTGCAGAGCCCAGTGCAGCTGCTTCCAACCTTAACGATCCGCAGCTGAGGTCTCTGTGTGAGCCCCGGGACTGTCTGCCCCACGTCCCTGGCTGGCAGTGTATGTTTGGCAAGCTGTCTAACATTTCCTACTAATTACTCCGGCACCAGATCCCTATATCATCCAAAAGTCTGGAATCTACCTCTCGAGCCCTATTCCAACCACTGGCCCTCCTCCTGTAAGAAATTGTCCAAAAAGCCCCAGGGCTGCTTATTCAGTCCTAAGGCATCAACCACTCCTGTCCCCAAAGCAGGGCAACCATTCAGGGACACACAGGGACCCTGCCAGACTGGCATTGCAGCCAGGCCTGGAAGTCAGGCTCTTCACTCACGATGCCAAAGCAACCAGCTGAAAAACAGGACTGCCAGTCAGTCAAACTGCTGTTTGGTCCGCATGACACCACTGTATAGAACAAACAGCCTGTGTGATTGACTTTTTAGGGGAGCGAAGTGTCTGAAATTCCACCCCATGGCAGAAACAGCCTGTCTCTAGCACCAGCGCGTAGGTGCCAGAGAAGGTCTTCGTTCCCTGCTCTGTCCCTCGGGATCTTGTGGTCTCGAGCGAGTTGCCTGGTCCGGCTCAGTGTCCTGCTGGTTTCCTCATCTGTGAAGTGGGGGGACTTCGTTTTCCCTCCCGTGCTGGGAAAGGGACGCAGGTGAAGGAAGCAGGGCCTGGCTGGAAGCCCAGCTCTCTCTTTGGGACTCTGCTCCCCACACCCTCCCCTTCCTCACACACTGGCCAGACTCCACCTTCACATCCCGCCATCCAGGGACCATCGTGGGAAAGTTCTAATCATCCTTATGCCAAATCTTGTTCTTCCTTGAAAGGGATTCACCCGCACCGAGAATCTTCTGGCGCTAAATCGGAGGCTTCAGGTCCCCGAATCTTGGTTAGTGGCTCAGGCTTGGGGCTGACCGGGCGTGGGAACAGTAAAGAGAGTGCAGGCTGGGGACCAACATTCGTTTATTCAGTGTCCTCTACGTGCCAGACTCCTCCAGACATCTTACATCCTTTCCCTCACTTCCTCCTCATAAAATGTCTATAAAAGATTCCATTTTACAGATGAGGAAATTAGTGCGAAGGGGTGGGGGTGGCTTAACTCCGAGGGCTGTCCGTTCTGTGTGCTGACCTCCCAGAGGTGGCTCAGGGGACACAGTCCACGGGCACAGGCACCCCTTTGCTCCTGGGTTCCCGTGGGAGGCATGCTGCAGGGCCTCCCAGGACCTGGCCTGGCCCTGGCCCTGCTGTGAGGGAGAAGCTCTGCTATTCAGGCTTGAGGATTCAGAATGGGATAACAGAGTTTGTTTCAGGGAAGATGTAAATTAATAGGGAAGAAGGTTCACTCTGCAGTGATTCTCTGGTTTCACGGTTCTCACGAAATCGCACTCTGGCTGCCCCAGCAAGGACACATGTGATACCAGTTTTCGTGGTTCGTGGCCACTGCTCATTTCATGCCAGTTGTGTTATGGGAGGTTCTGTGCTAAGGACATTACAGTCGACCCTCCCTATCCATGTGCTCTGCATCAGCAAATTCAACCAACCGTGGCTGGAAAAAAACATTAATTCCGGAAGTTTCCGAAAAGCAAAAGTTGACTTTGCGACACACCAACAACTATTTACACAGCCTTCGCATTGTACTGGGTATTGTAAGTAGTCTAGAGATTATGTAAAGTGTATGAAAGGAAGTGCGTAAGTTATATGCAAATACTATGCCAATTTATGTTAAGAGGCTTGAGCATCCGTGGAGTTTGGTACACTTGGGGGGATTCTCGAACCAATTGCCCACGGATACCGAGGGACAGCTGTATATATGTTTTCTCTAATCCTCAAAACAACACTTTAAAGGAGATACCATTATCCCCACTTAATAGATAAGGAAGTTAGAGTTTTGAGCAGTGACTTGTTCAAGGTCACAGATCCATCAAGACCGTCCTCTTAACCGTTCTGTAATAAAGCACTCGATGCCTCACCCCAGATATGCGTGTTGTACACCCGGTTCAAGGTTTCAGCCTCTTTCTGTTTTTCATGAGCACGATCTCCCCATGAGTCTAACCTAGTGGTTTCCTATGAAGAGCCCATGGCCTGCTGCCAGTACAACCCCGCCTTCCAGCAGGTGGTCAGCTGCTCAGAAGAATCAGTAAGTGTCAACCCTTGGTCTCTTTGGCAATGATGCGTTTATGAGTGTGGGCCCCACTGTCCTCAGCTTGGGGCAGAGCAGAATGTTCTGAGGACATTCTGATCCCAGAAGTGAGGAACGGGCTGTTCATTTCTTCTCCACTAATTGCCTAGTATTGTTTGGACACTCTTCTGTGAACGCTGGGTGGAAGAGCTCACAGATTCTCCAGGGGCTTGCAGTGTGAGCTATTTGGAAGGACCATCTGGTCCTGTGGAATGATATTATTTCACGGTGATTCTCTTGTACGGTGCAGGATGATTGATACACTAGTTCTGAACCGGGCTGGAGGGTCCAGAGCATGCCACTCTGCTTACCCTGTCACCGGGGCTTGTGAGGCTTGTGCTGGCCCTGTGCTGGAGGAGTGGCACAGTGTCGGGCCCACAGGAGGGGACATCATCAGTCATCATTGCTCCTTGAATAAGGAGCTGGAGCAAGGAAAATGCACATCACATACCTCCTGGGAGGGCACACCTCAGCTACTCTCGTGATGCAGAAATGGTCTGCAATCTCCTCATCTTAGTTCAGTCACTGCCTGCATCACTGGCCGAGGCCCCAGCACTTACACGTGAGTGTCCCAGGCCACCAGGCCTTGCCCTCTTTCCTTCTTCCTGCCAGAGCCTGGCACACCCCCGTCTTTAGGATTGCCAGCGTTGGGGGCATCACGGTCCGGACACATCCTCTTTGTGTTCACACTCGCTTCAGCCGCACCTCCAGGGAGACGTGGCTGTCGTTGCCCCTGTTCCTGCCTAGTTTCTGCTCCAGAGATCACCATGGTTTTATTAAGTATGAAGAGAAATAGATTGCCTGGTCTGTTGGTTGAATTTTTTTGTGATGACTCAGTCACAGTTCATCTCTAAGAAAGTTGATTCCTGTATCGTTTGGGTTCATACTTATAAAGAAGCATTTGCCCTCCAGGTTTTTCAGTGTCACCTCTGACTCCAAGGAAGCCAGCCTTTTTCCCTTCCCAGTATCCTGCACATTCCTGCCCCTGGATCTGCGCAACCTTTTCCCAACTCCACCCCTGAATTTCCTGCTTCCTCTTCTTTTCCCACACACACCTGAGCAATCCTTCCAGGTCCAACTCAAGTCCTATCTCCACCAGGAAAAACCTGCCTTTGGCACTCAGACTCACGCAGGCACCTCCCTCTTCCTGACCACCCACAGCTAGTGCCTCCCGTGGGTCCTGGATCACGTTGTCACCTGCCTTCTTTTGCTTCACGTGTGTGAGCCTCATTTCTAAACAATTTCAGCAGGCACTTGAGGGCAGGAATCAGAGCATCTGTTTTTCTTCTTTCCTTCTTGATCTGTCAAAACCCTTCTTATTCTTTAAGGCACAACTCAGATGCCAGCTCCTCTAAGAAAGTCCTAGATCTCCTCCCACATTCAGGCAGAATGAATGGCTCCATTAGCATTTGGGCTCCTAATTCTATGATAACACAGTCTGCCTCCCTCAATAGCATTATTTTGATATGCATATCTCCCCTGGTGGGGGGTGGTTAAGTAGATGTTGAATTGAGATGTAAATACTCTCACAGCTGTTACTGTATGAGGCACATACTGGTAATAAACTCTCCAGTACTTACTGAATTAAATTATTGATTTGAATATTTGCTCACCTTGCAAATCTGCTGCTGTGTGAAATCTTCCTAACATCATTATGCCCACTGTCACCATCCACAGCGTCTAAACCACATGGCGCTTTATATCTGTGCAGGAGAGAGTATAGCCCAAGATCTTGGTGAAGCCTGAATTTATGAAGACCACTGTCCTACGCCTCATCCATCCAGTTGTATAAGCAGAGTGCTGGCAACCACCAACTGCCGAGCCTCTGAAAATGCTTGTAAACTGCACAATGAAAATTAATGTTCAGTTAAATGTCTACAACATATTACATATGAGCTGCAACCTAACACACATAGTTTTATGTAATATGAAAGTTTATAAGAATAACAGATAATTTTTTATCAAGTGAGCTTAAAATATATTCTTTAAGTTATTTTAAAATTACTAGCAAAATTCTATTTAATATGGGACATGTTTGCATTTTAATTTTTTAATATTTAATTTTTTATTTTTTAATGGTGGATTAAATTGAACCCAGGACCTCGTTAATATATTTAATTGAATGGAATCTCCAAAAGGAAGAACAACATAGGGCAGTGAAATTCTTAAAGGAGCCCCCTGCTATGGCATGAAACTCCCGCTACAAAACACAAGTGAATAGGTATACCTGAAGAGGGTACACAGCACCTTTAGCCTTGTATTGATTCTGTAAATAGAACCCTAAAGTCATTTTCAAAGATGTTTTTTCATTGCTCACTTCAGTCTTTTCACTTCCATTACCAGCAGTATCAGGTGGTCTTCTTGGGTGAATTAGAAAAAAAAAAAAAATAGCTGTGTTTAATCACATAACAGGAAGGCAGGTCCAGAGAGAGGATGCCTCCCTTGGTTGTGGATCCTGGGCCGTCTGCCCAGGCTCATTCGTCCGTATCATCAGGTACTTAATTCAATTCTGGACTACAACCATATTACAAATCACTGCATATTGTGGAACTTTGCAAAGATTGAAACCACTGAAGTAAAACCCAGTAATGCTAAGGGTTTATTGCAATATTAAGGAGAATGGATGAGTACACCTGAGCTGTACACACCCCTGGGAACCCTGGCCTTGGAGGAGGACAGAGGGAAGGAAGCAAAGTGCACTGCTGATCTCAGCAATAAGAAATCAACAACAGTGCCTCCTGGCTTCTGGTTTGGAGACCAAGAAGTTTCTCTAATGTCAATGGAGCAGCCTTTTTTACAAAGGGGAAGACTAGAAGGAATGTTCGATGGTCCTGAGAAAGAGCGTTGTCCTCAAGTTTTTCCGCTCCCACGTTGTCACCACCTTGGGATGCAGGACCTGGAAAGTCTGCCCCAGAAGATGCCCTTCCTCGGAGTGGGCACATTCCTCCAACAGTTGTGACAGATGCTACCCAGCTCCCTTTAAAGATGATTCTTAGTCAAAGGCTCCTCAAGGGATGGGGCTAAAAGAAAGTGACTACAAGACTGGAATGATTTGAACTTAGTGAAATCTTAAACCTGAGGGTTTATATCTGCTTCCCAGAAAACAGGTCATCTTTCCCACTCAGCTTTGCTTTGATGGTGAATAAATTTTGCTGCTCAAAATTCAATCCAAACCTATCTTCTCTGAGCCTAGATGGTCAGGAGAATTTTATCCAATATTTCTAAATCTCCTAATCTTCTCAGTGAGTGTTATGGACTGAATTGTGTTCCACCAAAATTCATGTGTTGAAGTCCAAAGACCTAGCACCTCAGAAGGTGGCTGTATTCAGAGATGGAGTCTTTAAAGAGGCGATCAAGTTAAAATGAGGCTATTAGGGTGGGCCCTCATCCAATCTGACTGGTGTCCTTATAACAAGAGGCGATGTGGACACAGAGAGAGACTCTGAGGTGTACACCAGAGAGAAAAGACCGCGTGAGAACACAGGGAGAAGGCGGCTGTCTGCAAGCCAAGGAGAGACGCCTCAGAAGAAACCAAACCCCGCTGGCAAATTGATCTCGGCCTTCCAGACTCCAGAGCTGTGAGAAAACAAATGCCTGCTGCTTTAGCTCCCGGTGCGTGGTACTTTGTTATGCAGACTAGCTAACAAATGCACTCAGGCAAGCCAACTTGTATTGAAAGTACAGAAACTTCCGGGGTAAATTTTATCTCTCAGACCTATGACAGCAGACTTCTAAACGTAAATTTTCTTTAATTTGATGGCCAGTATCTCCAGGCTACTTTTTTTTTTCAACTTCCTGATACAGGTGGTGAAAGTATGGGACTTTGAAACAGGAAGACTGTTGTCTGAATTTACTGGGGCTCGTGGCAGCGCTGGAATCACTTGTCTGCCCTTTGACCCAGTGGAAGAAGGTATGTGCCTTCTCTAGTATCTTCTACCACTAGGCAGGGTGACCCCCGACATGCCATCCTGACGGGGGCTCTGTTTCCTAGGCTAGTCACCAGAGGCAGAGATGGCTGGCTGAGAATATGGAGCTACAGCAACGGGCGTTGTCTGCACACCCTGAAACACGGCAAGTCATTTTCTACCAAGGGTCCGCATATTATAATGATGCGAGATTGGGCGTTTGTAGTCAATGTGGAAGAAATCAAATGGGAGAGAATCTAGGAGGCATGTAACAATCCTACCTCCTTTTCTCTGGCATTTCATTGCCAATGACTCTAAACATCTATGTAGCAAGGACATACTTCACATAAATGTTTGTGGTCCCAGCTGTACCCCATGCGTTTGCTCCCTCGCTGCCTGAGTTTTAAAAGAGTTTATACCTGGTATATATACATATATACCTGGTATACACCTGATTTCTTAAGAGTTTAACTTTTCTAAACATTTTAATCATCGTGTAAGTCAAACATGCAAAGTCTAGATGAACCTAGTCTCTTTTGTGTGTCATTGTGATTTTTTGTTCTCAAGCCTGCTTTTTCCGTTTGTTCATGTGCTGTGTCTGTTCTTAGTAAAATTTCCACAGTTCTGGCCTGTGAGACTATGCGGAAGATCAGAGGCAAACTTTCTTCAGGTATCAGAGAATATAAATGAAATTGAAGTAAATAAGATAAAAATTACTCGGAGTAACAAGTGTGTGATCACTAGTTCTGCCTCTGACCTCACACATGCGTCTGCTCATTCGCTGAGTCAGTGAGTGCCAGGCACTGTGTGGCGTCTTTCAGGAGAAGGTGAGCCCCTTCCTGTAGCTGAGTGAGGGCTGAATCGGCCCTTTAGGGCAGGGAGGGTGGCAGTGCTTTGATGGCTTGAAAGACACATAACTGTGGTCTGGAAACTAGAAAGTAAGTGCTGAAGTTTCCCCAGTCATCCGTTGGGTGAAGTCAGTGTGTGTAAACTGATTCAAGAACTAAGATAGAAGAATAAGTTGATAATATTATCTTTCTAGATGAAAAGCAAAATGAAATCTGTGATTGTACCTACTGGGAGGTGAGCCAAAACAAGTGAGTTATAGTCCACTTGACTGTAAGAGGGGCATCTTGGGTACTTAGTGGGGCATCTTTTTTGATACAAAGTTTGTCCTGGAGGAAGACACCAAGACAGTAAAGGGAATTTTCCAGAAAGAAATGTGTCGAAGAATTCCCCCAAACTGTGGTTGGTCCCAGATGGTAATTCAGACAACGAGGCTCTTCCAGAATATTGGAAGCAATTCTCTGCACATTTTGATAACTGTGTAGGGATAGAGACCAGAAGCACTGTATCTCTCCACCAAATACTTTATTACGGAATAAATCACAAACTAGAGTAATTAAATTCAGCAGCCATGAGTCAAAGAATAAAAACCCTATAAGTTCCCTCCTGAACATTGAAATGTTAAAAACAATTCTTGATCAATTTATGTTTGTGCCCCTGCCTCCGTGGTTCAACCACGCTCTTGGGATCAGGGCATTCTTCGGAAGGCAGCTGCTCGTGGAGCGCACCTTGGAAATAACCGGGTACCCTGCTTCTGCTTCTGCATCCTTTAAGAACCAGTTAAAAAACGGACCCTGTTATCAAATCACGTTTTATCTTGCTCTTTGCAAAAAACAGAAGAGGTTGTTTTCTTGCTGTCTTCATTTATCATATGTACATGACAAAATTAAGCCACAGTATTGATTCCATGCAAAAAATTAAGCAGATAATAAGCTCAAGTATCAAAATGTCATGGTCTGTTGTTGTTCTGGGCGTATCACAGCTGCTGAATGGGACAGAAGAATAAACGTGTACTTTGTCAGTGAAATGTACAAAACTATGGTATTTCAAAACTCTGCTTCAGACTGATTTCCTTTCCCACACTCACCCCCCGTTGATTCTTTTCCCTTTAAAAACAGATTTTGGAGAAATTCTTTATGCCATTGTTGGTACAAGTCACACCATGATATAGACAAAAGTTTCCTCCTCTCTCTCTCTTCTCTGTCTCATCTTTCCTTCCTGCTTCCCTTTTTTAAAAAAAAAGTTTATACTTTTCCTTTTTCAGTTTCTTCTCACTAGTTCTTTTCTACGGGAAGAAGTGTAATGACTCTGTGCCCAGTTGCGATGTATGGGGGTTTCCTCACGCCAACAAGCAGTTCTCCAACACCAGCTGGTACCCTACAATTCAACTCCATTCTCACGCTACCTACCTTGAGAGAGCGTCAGATTCCACAGGTTCAGGGTTGAGTCCTATAAGGTACAAGACTCCTCACCGCAACTTCAGACACCATTTGCAAATCCAGGTTGTCACCTGTGCCTCTGACCAACTGGCTATAACATAGGAGTTTCCAAAGACTCCCCTCCTTGGGTTATATTAATTGGCTTAGAGCAGCTCACAGACCTTAGAGAAACTTTTTTCCTACTGGATTGCCAGTTTATTATAAAAGGATATAACTCAGGAACAGCCAGATGGGAGAGGTGCATAGGGCGCAGTATGGGGAAAGGGCAAGGAGCTTCCATGGTCAGCACTTAGGAAATTCAGAATGGAAACAAAAACCAAATACATATTTCTAATTATAAATCACAATGTCACACAGTCCTAGGCAGACAAACTATCGGGGCAGAGAGGGCATCTTTGGGGATCCAAACCAGACCGTACCTTGACACCTGTGGCTCCCCCTCACCTTGCCTAGTCTTCTCAGCTTTTGTGCAGGCTGGCTGTGTTCCTTGCATCCTCAGATGATTTGAAAGATGACTACCTGAGAGGTCCCGCCTTTGAATTTGTTCTTTGGTACTACAGGCTCCTGAGCTGATGGCTTTTGTTTTAGCCCCTGCAACAGTTCTGGGTCTCATTACAGAGGTGAAGCTATGCAGACCATCCGAGGAGAGCCTGTCAGTTGACATATGATTTGCTGGAATGCAATCAGCCCAAACATCAGGACTGGATTGCCTTTTATTCCCACTGGCAGTAGGGGAATTTGCTTTGACATTTCAAAAATCCACATCACTGGTAGGGTGAGGGGTAGGGTTATAAAATGTGCCATCACCTCTCCCTGAAGCTGTGAGTGTGTTGGCAGCTCATTTTACTGCTTGTACAACTTCTCCTGTTTGGCTTTGAATACAGGACACACCGTCTCATTTTCATCACTTCCGGAAGCCACAAGCACACTGGCAGGATGACCTGGTGAGCCCTGGTCCACTGTCCGGCTCTCAACCCAGACAGTGGCACTTGATGGGGATGTCCTTCACTCCTGGGGTTCACCCTGAGTCTCCTGGGCCTGCATCTGCCTAGGGTGATCACAGCATCTCAAAAGCCTTTGCTGTGGCGGGGTTTCGTGATTGGGATGCAGGTAGAGCCAGTAGCACTGAGCTTCCAGCAGCTGCTTCAGCTCCAAGAAGAGTGATGGCCTGTGTCCAGGTTGGGACATGAGGCCCAGGAGCAAACCCATGCATCTCCCCTTGAGCTCAGCCTAGAGTCCTGCGGTGTAGGAATGGCAGCCCAGGATGTGATACGTATGACTTTCCTCAAAGAAGCATCCACTTCCTATTTGTTCTTGGCATGCAAAACTGTACGCATTCACTGTGCCATCCTTGGGTGGCTGGGGAACCTAAGCGATGACATTCCTTCCACCTGTGAGGGACTTCTTACGATTCTTGTTAGCACTCAAATTGCCCCCAACTTTCTACAGCTTCTCAGGGTTGAGTGACATCTCTCAGAATTGTCTGGATGCCAAGCCTTTGAGACAAGTGTTAAGAAAGAATGGTTACTGTGAATAATAACCACTTCCCACCACCCAACCTTACATTACGCCCTTATAAATATTCCAAAAGCTACAAGTCACTAGAATACAAATTCAGTGAAGACAGACCTTGTCTGTTTTCTCTATCACATTCCCAGGAACAGCTTGGTGTCTGGTTTATCTTAGATGCCCTATTAATATGTGTTCATTCAGCAAGCATACATCAAATGCCTGTTGTGGGCCCACTGTGCGCCGTTCACTGAAGATGCAGCAATGAGCAAAGTGGTCACCACACGGTCCCTGCCTTCGTGGAGTCTGCAGATGAGTGATTGCTGACTGAAAGAACACAGTTATGCAGAAGATGACCCGAGGGAAGCCATGGTCATTGGAAGGGCAGAAGTCATGCCAGAGTCAGTGAAGTGTTAGTTTATTCAAATATTTATTCATTCAGTTATCAATTCTTTCAACACCTATTGATCAAGCCCTGTCATAGTGCCATCCTTAGAGGGTAGACACAGAAGATAGAAACATGAATAAAATGTGATTCCCGGCCCAGAATTTCACAGGCTGGCAAGGCGATCAACTAAGGAAATAATCATCACACGATGTGACAGATGCTATAATAATGTATGAAACGCTGGAGAAAGCTGGGACAGCTGGGAACTGCTAACTTTGCTCTAGCACCGTACAGGATATTAAAAGATTACTAGGATTTTTCCAGGAGGCCAAGGTAGGGAACAGCAGCCGAGAGGAGGAGGAAGGGGGAGAGCGTGAGCCGAGTGGGAGCACGAGAAGCCATTGAATGAATGTCTCTTTCCCAACTGTCTTACCCACCATCTTCCCAGCAGCTTTCAAGCAGAAGAGGCATCTTAGATGATCGCGGATAGGTCCTCAAGGGACGCTCTGTAGGAACTAGGTGAGGGCAAGGGAGAAAAAAATATCTTTACAGCCCCAAGAAAGGCCAATTCTCTCCACAAGGAAACTGCTCCCCAGTGAGAAAGTGGAAAGGATAACGGCCAGGGACTCTTTGAAGTCTGCAGACTAGTCTCAAAACCAAAAATATGTTCATTTCTTATCTTTCTTAAGGATCCACATCCAAAAATCTTCCTTTCAAGGAGAGTAGATAATTCCAGTTCCTAACAGCACTGGTGAGCCACAGATGGGGGCAGATGGGAGCCCTGGGGGAATTGAGTTGAGGGACTCCACACATTGGAATTCAGATGTGGGGCTCTGGGGAGACCACACCCCTTTGGCCAGTGCTTGGGTTCCGTTGTCCTTTCCCATCAGCATTCCGATATTGCCAGCGCCATGTGGAGGTAAGGAAGCTGCTAGAGTAGCGCTTGCCTGGGGAAGGTGACAAAACTGGCTGCAGGAGACGCAGCACCTCTCTCGCTGACCTGCAAGCAGACGCCTGCCTGGGGGACCCCCTGGTCCTCTGGGCTGGGCCACGAGGTTCCGGTGAGTCCTTGATGTGGGCAACCACAGGATCCTCTGTCTTAGGCACCAAATGGAGGGAAGTTAGCTGTGGGTGGCTGGGGACTGGATTTCTCAATCTGTCCCTCTCTGTCTCTCCCAGAACCACAGGAACAAGGAGGCCGTCCTCTGTGTGGCTTACTGCCCACCTTTCCTCCTGGCCACCTCCCACGATGATGGCGAGAGCATCATTTGGAATGTCATCTCAGGCCACGGGTACTGCAAGCTCAACACCTCTAGCCCCCCTGAAGGAGCAGAAGACGGAGAAGGTAGGTGCGGGGTGGCCTCCACGGACACTCTGATTGGCCTGGCAGCCTTGGGCTCCCAGCAAGTTGTCTCAAGGAGCCTCAGCTTTGGGTGGCTTCCGGTTATAAGGGATTGGCCTGAATTCAGGCTTAACTCGTCAGATGGAGATTCAGATTCCCTAAACTGGAAGGAAGCTTAAGAGTTGAGCTAGCTCAGTCCACATCCTCAGGCACCCATCCATGAAAGCTCATCTCGCAGGCCAGCCCACCACCTCCAGGAGCCCTTTTCTCATCCCCTGCCCGCCCCTTGGGCCTTGCTGGTACAGCTCTTCCAGTGCTGACTGTTCTCCTCTGCTTTTAGGACCACCCTCCACGTGCTTCTATCACCTAGCAAGCAAGCCAGACCCACCCCACCCGCCCAGTTCAGACATCATCTCCTGATGGCCACTCATCTGTGTGCCCTCAGGCTTTATGCCACCCTCACCATCAGCCCCCTCTAGTGGCCTCAGGTTCCTGGGTCCTCACATGGCCTACAGCCCCCTAACCCACCGTCCCACTGGGGCCTGTCCTTACTTCTTGTATACTGTATTGCAAAACTTCTCCCCACCCTCCCACCCCTACTGTCCCCAGTTTCCCTGCCCTGGGTCCATTTCTCCAAGCCCCTTTCTCTTGGATGGGTTCATTCATTCACTTATTCATTCAAAGAATATTGACAAGCCCTTGCTATGTGCCAGGCCCGGTGCCAGGTCTTGGGGCTGGTAATCACATCCCTTTCCCCCTTAAGTCCTGAACCACATGGGAAAATACACATGGGAGGATCCACTCGTCTGTCAGTTTCATTGCTGGCGGTGCTGGACTGGAAAACTGGCAGGAGCCCACAGCCAAATGGGCTTCTTACCCCTTCTCTCCCCACGTCCAGAGTCCAGGCCCATCCTCTCCCAGCGGCCATCTGAAGACCCGCATCTGCCAAAAGCCAGAGGACCCACTGCCTCACACCCATGGGGCCCCAACAAGAGAGACACAGGGTGCTGGGCATATCTGCATAAAACTGGAGAGCTCCTGCATCTCCTGAAACCCAACCAGCAAACCCTTAGAGAGCCATGAGCCCCAGACGACAATACCTGCTTTGGGCATTTGATGATTTAGTAGCCAAGGAAAAGCTCTAATGATTCATTGGATCAGCAAATATCTTTGAGCTGCTTCCACGGGCATAACTCCATGGGAGATGCGTAGAGGAGACTAGAGAGAGATGTGGGGCCTGGTGCTGCCCTCAGGGGAGTCAGTGTAAATCCAGAGACAAAATGTGCATGCCCAACAGGTAAAGTAATGATACAGTGATGCAGTCAGCCCCTCTGTGCTTGAGAGACACTCTGGAGGGCAGGGGTTGAAACTGAAACCACTGGACACCACGAGATTAAAAAGAAAGTCTTACCTGCAGATTTATTATCCAGTCTATTCTAACCCCCTTTACTACACATAAAAAAAGCCTCTCCTGTGGAGCTCTTTCTGAGAGTGCCTAAGAATTTTTTAAATCTTTAGGGGGAAAAATGGTGGCATTTCCTTCTAAAGGTTTATTTTCATTGCATTTAAATGAAAATTAAGTCACTGGCCAAGAATGCAATGTTGACCTTTCAGCCAGCAGTTCTAATTTAAAATCCTATTTGAAGCAGCATTTATTGCTTAAAGTTATGTGACTGCTGGTTTTGAAAACCTCCTCTTCTACTCCAAAAATGCAAAGCCAGCCATAGCTCCCAATTATTCACATTTCAACACTGCAAAAATTGCACAAATTAGGTGGAAATATGTGAAAGTTCCCCCACCCTTCTGGGAAAGAGCGGTACTGGCTCTTCCTGAAGGGCAGAATGGAACACAGTGGTCTCTTTTCACATGGGACTGTTTAAGAGGCTGCCATCTTACTTGGAAAACCATCTGGACATTTCTCCTGAAGTCATCCTCTGTAGAGAGGGGAGTTAAGAGAGAAAGGCGGTCGTGCAAGCAAAGCTGAAAACATATTTTTTCTGCCAACTTTTCAATATTTTAGCTTCATTCTTCCTTCTACGTATTGGGAATTGTTACATCTTCCGCTACATCAAAGAGAAAGAATTTGAGAGCGAAAGAGAGAGACCAAGAGATTTCAGCCAGGCTAAAATCCAGAAATTTGTGAGTTCACTGAGAAAATAAAGCTCTTTCTATTCTTCTTCTTCTTTTTTAATTGTGGTAAAATACACATAATGTAATATTTGCCATCTTAATTATTTTAAGTCTATAGTTCAGTGGTGTAAATACATTCACAGTTGTGCAGCCAACACCTCCATCCTTCCCCATAACTCTTCTTGAACCTGAACTCTGTACCTATTAAACAATAACTCCCCCGTCCCCACTGCCCCCAGGCCCTGGCCGCCACCATTACAATTCCTGTCTTTATGATCTCGATTACTCATGGAAATGGAATCATACAGTATGACTGGTTCACTTCACCTAGCATAACATCCTCAAAGATAACGTCCATCCATATTGTAGCATATTGCAGAACTTCCTTCCTTCTTAAGGCTGAATAGTATTCCATTAGGTATATATACCACAGTTTGCTTATCCATTCATCCATTGATACTTGGATTGCTTCCACCTTTTAACTGTTGTGAATAATGTTTCCATGAGCATGCTTGTACAAATATCTCTTCAAGACCCTGCTTTTGATTCTCTTGACTATATTCCCAGAAGCGGAATTGCTGGATACATGATACTTCTAGTTCTGATTTTCTGAGAGACCACCATACTGATTTCCACAGGGGTTCTGCCATTCTACAGTCCTGCCAACAGTGCACAGGGTTCCGATTTCTCCACGTCCTGACCAACACTTGTTATTTTCTGGTTTTTGTTAGTAGCCGTCTTAATGGGTGTGAGGTGGTATCTCATGGTGGTTTTGATGTGCATTTCCCTAAGGATTAGTGATGTTGAGCATCTTTTCATGTGCTTATGGCCCTTTGTATACCTTTTTTGGAAAGATGTCTGTTCAAGTCCTTTGCTTTTTTGAAACTGCTTGTTTTTTCTTATTGTTGTGTTTCAGAAGTTTTCTATATATTCTGGATATTAATCTATTATCAATATATTATTTGCAAATATTCTCTCCCATTCTGTAGGCTTCCTTTTTACTCTATGGATAGTGTCTTTTGATGCACAAAAGGTTAATTTTCATGAAGTCCAACATGTCTATTTTTTCTTTTATTACCTGTGTTTTTGGTGCCATATCCAAGAAATCATTGTCAAATCCAATGTCATGCAGCTTTTGTTCTATGTTTTCTTCTAAGAGTTTTATTGTTTTAGGTCTTACATTTAGGTCTTTCATCCATTTTGAGTTAATTTTTGTACCTGGTGTTAGTTAAGGGTCCAAATTTCTTCCTTTGCAGATGGATATCCAGTGTTCTCAGCACCATTTGTTGAAAAGACTGAAAAGGGTCTTGGCACCCTTGTCAAAAATCATTTGACCATAAATGTGAGGGTTTACTTTAGGGCTCTCTATCCCATTCCACTGTCCTGTGCATCTGTCTTTATGCCAGTGCCACAGTTCTGATGACTGTAGCTTTGTCAAATGTTCTGAAATAAGGAAGTGTGAGTCCTCGAGTTTTCTCTTCTTTTTCAAGATTGTTTTGGCTCTCAGGGGTCCCTTGACATTCCTTATGAATTTTAAAATGGCTTTTTCTATTTCTGCCAACAACATCTTTGGGATGTTGATAGAGATTGCATTGAATCTATACATCGCTTTTGGTAGTATTGACGTTTTAACAATATTTCTTCCAATCCATGAACATGGGATGTGTTTCTATCTATGTCTTAATTTCTTTCAACAATGTTTTTTAGTTTTCATTGTACAAGTCATTCACATCCTTGGTTAATTCCTAAGTATTTCAGTCTTTTTGATGCTATTCTAAATGGAGGTTTCTTTTTTTAAATTTACTTTTCAGATTGTTCCTTGGTCATATATAGAAATGCAACTGAGTTCTGTCTGTTGACTTTGTATCCTGCTACTTTGCTGAATTCATTCACTGCTTCTAAGAGATGAAAGCTTTTTATTTAGGGAAACAATATAATAATATTTAGTTTATTTGTGAATAATATTAGAACAAAATAATAATATAATAATTTAAATAAGATAGTATTTTTATTAATAATAGTATTTAGTAGTTAATAATACAGTAAATATAATAACAATATGCTAATAATTATATAAGTAACATATTTAATCCTGTATGTCATTTTCCTGAGTACTTTTAATGTATTACCTCATTTAGTACTCACATCAACCCAGGGAGATAGGTGCTATTGGACCCATTTTCATAGATGAGGAAACTGAGGCTAGAGAATTAAGTAACAGTAACTAGAATGGTTACCATTTGTTGAGTGTCTCTGTGCTCTGAGTACCTTAGGTGCAGTATCTCCATTCAGCTTCATAGCAAGGTCATGGAGCACGACTCCCATAGAGTCCCTAGTTTACTCTTCCCTGAAACTCTGTGAACTAGCAAGTATTGTCTCCCTGTCATGGATGAAAAAACTGAGGTTTTGGGAAGTGAAATGCTCCTCCAGACCACGCGTAGGGGAGTGGGGGAGCAGCACACCCGCCCCTACCCTAGGATGAAGTGGGCAGGTGAAGGGGGTTATCTCTGCTGCCCCTCCCCCTTTTTCATCATCCTCCCTCCCACCACCCTCTAGGGCAATACCCCCAGAGCCGGATAATCTGAGAGTAAGGTGACACCTTAGCCCATCGCTGACCACACACCCCAGGCTTCAGGGAGGATACGGGGGCCGAGGAGCCTGCAGGAGCCTCACCACCATGTAGGTAACCCTCCATCTGTCTCTGAGAATCCTCAGTGCCCCAAGGACAACCACAAAGCCCAATGTCAAGGGCACGGGCTTTGGCTGCAAACACATCTGGGTTTGAATCTCAGCACCTCCACGTATGAGCTGTGTGACCTCAGGCAATGCGGTTCTTTCTAAACCACGGTCTCACTGCCTGTAAAATCAAGAGCATGATGTCTAACTGGGATTGCTGTGCTAACTGACCATGGTGGTGTTGAGAAGGTACTGAGCTCAGTGCCTGACACAGGAAGTTCCACTAAGTGGATTAGCCTTGCTGTGGTGGTCGTCCACCTGCTGGCAGGGCCTCAGTCTGCCTTGTCCACCGTGGTTTCCCAAGTGCACAGACCCGATAAAAAACGAGTGAAGGAAAGAATGAACTCTTGATGGCTTTGAGCAAAGCTTGTAACTGTTTTAAATCTCCATTTCCTCGTCTGACCCTGGGACTGATAACCCAGTACCACGTGATTTCACATGGTTCTGCATCTTGGCAAATGTAAAAAGTGGCATGCAGGTTAATTAGTATTATTCCAATCCAGGAATCCCAGGGAGTGGGGACCTCTTGGGAAGTGTCCACAGAGTCCCGGGCTAATCCCCGACCTCCCCACCAGCTCGCGGGCCCCGCCCTCCAGCCCACACCAAGTTCCCAATCCCTGTCTCTCTCCCCGGGTCCTATGGCAACGCCAGGGTGCCCTGAGCCACAGGGGCCCTCAGCCTTCACGTCTGCCTTCACCCGGTCAACCAGGCTGGGCTGGTTCCTAACCTTCTTCGTGCGCCGCCTCGGCTTCAGGCCCCAGGCCGGGGGCAGCTCTGTGACCCGGGGACAGACCCAGGAGAGGATGAGAAAAGAGCTGGGAGCACAACCAAAACGCTCTCCTTGCCCCCAGGCCCAGGCCGGAGTGCTTCCTGCCTCACCTTCCTGAAGGCGCGGGCAGCGGCGCTGGGATCAGCCGCCCAGCCCTGGCGGCCCGTGGCCCGAGGGCAGAAGGGAGCCCGCACGGCTCTTCCCTGCGGCGCTGCGGGCGGGTTTGGAGAGGAAGCATCTCCAGGCGGTCAGAACGCCCCGGCTGCGCCCGCTGCCCTTTCCCTCCGGCTGCTCCGGTCTCGCCTTGGAGCCCAGGCGGACTAACGCCAGCCTGCTCGGCGGCAAGATGAGCAAAGGATCCTGCGCTGGGGATCAGCGGTGGGGGCCGGTTCCCGAGCCCACTAACTAGCTCGGTGATGTCACCCGGGTGACAGGACCTCCAGCCTTCAGTAACATGTAATGAGTGGGCCAACGTCCTGCTCCAAAGCTCTAGGATTTTATTTTAAATCTCAAGTTAAAAGCAGCTACCGAGCAGGGAGCTCGGGAAACGCAAGGCACAGACGCCCAGGCGCCCTTCCTCCTGCTCCCCTCCTCCAGGGCTCCGTCACCTTCTGGAGGCTGTTCGCGAGGCCTGTCCCATCGCAAACTTCACTACTCTTAAGTTTGGCCGTGGTTTGGTAATAAGTTCCATGCTTCAGGTTTGGGTTTGTTTGTCTGTCTGTCTGTTTTGACACTAGCCTAAGTGACGCAGCAGCTCATCAGGGCTCCAAGCCCTTTCTATCTGTATGTCTACTTTACTGGAGGATTAATACCAGCACAGTGACTAGTTCTTACTATAAATGGGAGATAGCATTTCACTTGCCATGGTCTGACAAGTAAGCTGTACCTGCGATGGGCCGTGTGTGTGTGTGTGCGTGTGTGTGTGAGATGGACCCTGTGTGTGTATATGTAATGCGCCCTCTGTGTGTATTCTGTGTAATGATCCCTGTGCGTGTGTCTTTCAGTCCAGAGACAAAGCCCGGATCAGCAGCATGGCAGTGACAGCAGGAGACACCTGTGACTATGTGGCTGACCAGGACGGCTTGGTGCATGTCTGCGACATCGAGGAGTACGGCCTGCCGGGACCAGAGCTGCAACCTTCCAAGGGCAGGCAATGAGCTCTCTGTGTTAAACACTCTGATGAGCACAGCTTCAGTCTTAGTTTAATGTTCCGGTTGGTAAAATTAAATTGCACCCAGTGAGGAAGAGATCTCTTAAAACCCTTTAAGAGCAGATCTAGAGAAAAATATTTTCATGAAAGTATTCAATGTTAACAAGGAAATGGGAAAATGGCACTTATACACTCCTGGATGGAGGATGAATTGGTGTATAGTATCTGAAGGGCACGTTGACAATGTGCATTAAAGCTTTCAACCAGCAATTCTAAAGATCTGACCAAAAGAAATAATAATAAATGTGCACAAAGATTTAGTCATAAGGCTGTGAATCAATATATTTCTCATGAAAGAGAGAGAGGAAAATAATAGAGAAAGCCAGGTGTCCAACATACGGTGTTGTAACATATTAGAATGTCATTTAGTCATTAAATAGGGGTGCTATGTATGAAAATGTATTCACAGGGAAAACAGTCATGATGAAATTATTAAATGAAAAAAAATCAGATCACAAAACAATAGGACCGTACAGTTCTACCTTTGTTAAAACAAAGTACATGAAAAATCAAAAGTATAAAAAAAATGCACCAATGTTTTAACAAATGTTACCTTTTTGTACATGAGGTTATAGATGTGTTTTATTTTCTTCTTTTTGGAACTGTCTTTTCTAATTTTTCTGGATACATATTGTTTTGGTAATAACAAAAATATGTTTAAAATTGTGAAACACTTTCATACAATTGTAAAAGTGCTCATGTTTAGAAGAATATCAAAAAGCATGAAAGAACGCAAAGTGAAAAGTACTAGTTGCATTTCTGACCTCCTCTACCCCCTAACCTGCCATTCCTGCATCCTAGTAACACTGTTAATGAACCTGAATTTCCTTCCAGAAAGTTTCTATGTATGTGCGTATATGTGTGTATATATATATATATATATATATACAGGGCCCATACACACACGCCCACAATACCCACAATACATAATTTTCAGGGCTTGTATTTTTCATTGTATCTCTTGGCCAACTTTCTAAATAACCATATTTAGGTCTATTTAGTATGTTTAATACTTCGCATATTTAAATGGTTACATAATATTCCATTAAATACGCTTCTGTAAAGCTCGTTTCCTGTTCCACCACCGAAGAAGTTTAAGTGCTAAAGTAAGAAAAACTGGAATTTAGAGTAACAGTGATCTGCCTTGCACTGGTCTCTACTGGGGACACAGCTTTCACCAGGCTATTTTAAAAATTATTTTTGATTACTCGCCTCCTCCTGCATGCTTACCAAACCCTAAGTGCTGAAGGAAACCGTAGCATAAGGACCTTGCACAGGCCCCGTTTTATGTGCCTTTGGAGCTGGAACAGGGTCTTGCACGTAATAGATGCTGGATAAACATGTCTCAGATTAATGCAGCAAGACCAGTGATTGGCCACACCAGTGCCTCTCTCCCTGCTGGACGCTCCTCCAGACCCGATCCCATCCTGTAGGGACCGTTATGCAGCGTCTGGCGTCATGGTGGCTACCTCTGCCAGTGTGCTCAGGTGTGCTCTTTCCTCTGATTTAGATGGGATGTTCTGGCGGGCCCACGTCAGCATGGTGACATCGTGAGTACCATCTGTTTTACAGTTCCGGGATGTGTAAAAGAGTTAACATCCTTTTCACAGCTTTGATCAGACTCAGGATTCTCTCAGAAGACCTCTGAAGTAGTCAAAAGAGGAGAGCGGCGTTATAATTCTGCTGCTGCTGGAAACATGTATGCTGCCTACACAGAGTGAAGGATGAGATTGAAGTCTTCATTTTTCTTGTAAATGGATGATTGTTTTCCTCAAATTGATCTGGTATTTTAGTGTAAGTTTAGAAGCTTAGTAAGTTTAAGATTTTTTTTCACTGGAGTTAAAAGGAGTCATTGCTGGGGTGGGACCTGAACCCTGGCCAGAAGTTTCTTTTCAGCCTCTTGGTCTTCCTCACAGACCCATCATCCATAAGATGGTCTCCAATATGTCTTGTCTGGCGTCTTGGGGCTGGAGGTGAGGAATTTGGAGCAGGTATGTCATGGTAGGAGGCAGGGGAGAATGGTACCAAGAATAACTCGGGAGATGACCCGGCTTCTGTGTTCCAACTTTAATTAGTGGTGTATTGACATATCAAGCCAACACCCCTTTCATGCTGGTGCAACCTTGGGGCATCTCTTCTCCCCTTTTATCTCATTAGTTTGGAGCTGATAGAAGAAAAGATTCTGTTGTCATCCTCCCTGGACCGCACTGTGTGCCTGTGGAGCACAGACAGGGAGCATATATGTATGGACCATCCACCTGGCCACCAGCTCAGTCCCAGTTCAGAGCCTTGATGGAGTCTCCATTGGGTCATGAATTCTCTGAAGTCAAATGTATTCGTCAGGCCAGTACTCGGGCTGCCGTGATGACATACCAAACACTGGGCAGCTTAAGCTGCGGAACTTTATTTCTCACATGTGTGGAGTTCTGGAGACTGGAAGTCTGAAGCAGGGTGCCAGTGTGGTCAGAGGGGGCTTTTCCTGGCTTGCAGGTGGACATCTTTTCAGGTCATATTTTGTTGAGTCCTCGCATGACCCAGAGAGAAAGAGAGAGAGAGAAGGTGAACACTCTGGTGTCTCTTCTTATAAGATCACTTTTGGATCAGGGTCCCACCACATGACCTCAATTAACCTTAATTACTTCCATAAAGGCCTTATCTCCAAATACAGTCACACTGGGGGTTAGGGCTTCAACAGAAGAATTTGGGGGAGGCAGACAAAATTCAGTGTATACCTTAAAATCAGTTTATTTTCACAAAAATTATCAAAATCAAAAACATGTAAATTTAGAGAACTCGGCTAGACTGGAGGCAGTGAATTTGGTAAGGAACTGTGCTATCATGTCCCGGTAGGAATGATTCAGGACTTGGGGGAGCTGTGTGATGAGGAGTGGGCTGTAGTGATGACATTAACCCGAGTCACTGCTCAGAGAGACTCCATACCTGCTTAAGTAGGTTACCTTGTCTCCCTAGCTGAGGTTTCTTGAAGCAGGTGCTAGAACTATTTTGGATTTATCCTGCAAGTTCTTAGCGTAGACTGAGTCACTTGTGCGCTGATGTGATACGTTTTGTAGGAGCTCTTCCGGGCTTGAGGCTCCAGGGCCAATTGCCCTGGATTGTTTCTTACGGAACCATGGGCAGAACTGAATTTGATTACGTGGACCTCACAAAACTTTGCTCTGATTAGAACTCAGGTTCCCTTCCATCCTACATTTACTGTGTATTAATTTATCTCTGTTCTTCCAGGAACCTTTGGGCAGAGTAGTCCCTGGGATATTTTCACTCCTGCCTCCTAGGGCCACCACCCTAGAGTGCCAGTGAAGTTCCGACAGGTCCGCAGAGCGTGCCTGCTCACCCAGCGCTGGAAGGAGGTGTTCCTGCCACGCGCACAGGAGAGGAGGGACAAGGCAAGGTGGTGGAGGGCAAGGCTGGTGCTAAGGTGGGTCTGCACATCCAACTCACCTGTGCTTCCTTCGTAGCTTCCTGGCAGATCAGCACAGATTACAAACTGCAGCCTGAAAGGGCCAAGGCATGACCCAGAGGACCAAGTCAGTACAGAAACAAATGTCCCAAGGTCGTGCTACTGGCCAGGGCCGGGGGGCTTATTGTTGCAGGTAGGAGACAGCGGGGGCTAATCCCCCAGCATCAACTTGACTTTGTCCTCCTTTTCACCGGTGTAAAGGCTATTGTCCGTGGCCTTGGAACACAGAGACTCAGCACCACACTCAACCTGCTGTCACATCAAAGAGACAGACCCGGAAGATTCAGCCTGCAGCACACGCTCACCATTAGGAAATACATTTAAGCGCTGGGCCTCCTGACGGGTGAAAAGAAGAAATGGTGGGTTTAGCGCCCGAGTCTATGAAAGCGTCGGAGCAAGAGATGTTGAGCGGGCCCTGGTAGATGCAGCCTTGATTTAGAGCTCAGTGAAATATATGGATTTCCAAGAAATGCTTGCCCTTTAATAAATGGAAAAGAAGGTCATTTCATGAGCTATTGCTCACTGGTTATGTTACAACTCAAAGCAGGACACCTGCTCTGCCAGCAAAAAAATGTGTCTTAGGTTTTGCCTTGGCAGCCTCTTGGAATACTGATCACACAGTGTGTCCTCGTCACTGACGTCCTCGCAGAGCCCCAGACACAGAAAATGGGGAGTGAAGGGCCCGGGCAGCCATCAATCCAGAAGACCTTCTGTCTTGTCAGGAGCCTCCCATGGTTCCAGGACCTTGTTCTCACAGCGTTCCCAAGGTGGTAACACGGGGCCCTGGTAGCTCCCGGGAGGCTCAGAATGTTTCCACACAGCACTGGCACTGTCGGCCTATTTAAAATACACTCATTTCAGCAGGCATGTGATATCCAGAAAATAAATATGTTCATTCACTTTGATCAGGCCCCCAATTTAGAAAACAAAAGCACAGGGGGAGGTGGGAAGAGAGAGAGGAAGGAGCTAATGGGGGAAATGAACTAATAGACACAAAACCCTGGGTCCCCACACCAGACCTGGAGAAAATCAGACAGCAGCTCAGATGCAGGAAGAAGGGAGCTGAGGGAGGGCAGGCTGGGAGGGAGCGGGGAGGAATGGGAGGAAAGGGAGGGATGAAGTATTCTCAGTTCAGTACATTCAAAATAAATAACTCACATGATGCTCGCTTCCCCCTCCCCAACCCGGTGAAAGAGGAGGAAGCAATAGACTTCATGGGTGACCTTGATCTTGTGTAGGGAAACCACTAGGTGCTTTTGTGTTTCTTATTCTGTCCAATTTGGCTGCAAATACTTCAGGAAACAGTCTGTAAATTCTCCCCAAGAAAAATACACAGAAAAAAAAAAAAAAAAGAACCTGAGGACCCCTTATGTAGTGTGTCTGGGCCGGTCGATGGGAATTCAAAGTGAAAATACAGAACAAAGTGTTTGCAGTGCTGTTTACAAGTTCGGGTTGCCTGAGGTCTACTCCCAGGTTCGCACCCATTAGTTGGGTGACCTCCAGCAATCACTTCCACTGATCTACAAAACAAGGGCTGGGATTAGCTGATCTTTAAGTTTCATTCTAGCCCTAAAAAATATTATTATGTTTCTCTGCACATCTGTTTTGCAAAACGAATGTGTTGATTGGATTCTGGATGTCAGGAGTGAGTCCGCCAGGATGCCAGCGTATCAGACACAACCACAACTGAAACAAGTTGACTGAATGCAGAAAACCGTTCACCTGGAAAGCATCACAGATGAATTGGTAGTTTGCGTTGAAAGCTCAGGGGAACACGCTCTTGTTATCTAACGAATTCAACCAGCCTGGGTCCTGTCCTAACACGGAAAATCCATGTAACTGACATGTTACCTGTGATCCTGGTTCCCATTCCCACATCTCCTTCTTCCAGCCTGGAGAGACCACAAACCCTCATTCTCCAGGAGACTCTGTCCTAGAAGTTGAAGGGAAAGAAGATATACATCAATGGGATGCATTTTGCAGTGACAGGTCAGCTGAAAAGAAAACCCAGGTTGAAGCCAGGGCCCTCCTGAAATAAAAGGCAGCCTTTGCTGGCTGAGGTATCCCAGGTCACCTGTCCTTAGCACGAGTCACTGGTCCCTAAGCCCCACAGCCTGTGAGAAAAGCAAGGTCACAGCTCAAATCTCACCAGTTTAACATCCTGCTTACCTGGCTCAGGACACTCTAAGGGGCCCCAGTTTTGTCTGGTCAATGAATGTGGTCAGAGGCCACCTTTGCCTCAAGCTCTGTGGCCGGTTGCTGCCCAGGCTGCTTGAGGCAGGACCACGCACGGGTACTCCCACAGGAGCCCTTTGTGTCCCCTGCCGCTCCTCTCGTCATGGGACTTGGACCTAGGTGGTGGGGCTGCATGAGTGATGATGTCACCCTGACCTCCCCGGTTTCTTGGAGTAGCAGCTCCGAGGCCGAGAGCCCAGGCCCCTACTGCATACGGCTGCCCTGCTGTCCTAGCCTCATTTCCCTCTCACTGTGGCCTTGTGGTACAGATGCTGTTGGGGCCTCCTGTTTCCTGCTCCTGAAACAGGAGCGTGCAGAACCAGGTCCAGGACAGAAGTGTGTGCCCTCCCACGAGATCAGCTCCCTTTGCCGACTTTCCAGGAGGCCTTGCACACTTCTGCTCACATCTTGAGGGCCAGAATTTAGTCGCTGGGCCCCACCTCATCACAAGAGAGGCTGAGAGTTCTGTACCTAAAGAAGAAGGAAAGAAAGAATTTGGGGTAGACAACTGGCAATCTCTGTGCCAGGAGGTCAAAGAGTAAAAGGCTTTGGATGCTTCAGAGTCGGAGGGTATCACACCTAGAAACACCATTCGTTGTGCATTTCCTGCCAGAAAATGGCAGAGAGCCGTGAATCTAAGGTCTGGATTGGGAGAATACTCAGCTTGTAGGAACGCGATGTGGACTTTGGTTACAGTCACAGGTCTGTCTTTGAAGTCATTTAAGCTCCCTGTTTGTCTACCTGAGATCTTCCAGGTGGATCTGCAAGCCAGTGAGATGGTCAGTGTAATGATGTGTTGATGTCTGAGGCTGCAAAGGGAGGGGCTCCCCCGTCCACGGACGTCTGGGGTTGAGGGAGTGACGTCATCGGCACCTCCATCATCACCATCACTGGCGGTGACGGCAGAATCAGCGCAGTCCTCTCTGCGCCTTCCCAGGCAGGGTGTGCTATGGCTTCAGTTGCCTCAGGCTGCTGTAACAAAATATGGTAGACTAGATGGCTTAAGCAACAGACATTTATTTCTCAGAGTTCTGGAGGCTGGAATTCTGAGATCAAGGTCCAGGCCAGTTCATTTCCAGGAGTGGGAGGGCCTTCTTCCTGGCTCGCAAGTGGCCGCTTTTCTCTCTGTGTCCTCAGGGGCTGGAGAGAGAGCAAGCTCTATCCTTTCTTCTTCCTATCAAACCACTAATCCTATCAGAAAGGCCCCACCCTCATGACCTCATCAACCCTAATTACTTCCCAAAGGCCCCATCCCCACATTCGGTGGGTGGTGGGCAGCGGAGAGGGCTTCAGCATGTATTTGGGGGGACATAGTTCCGTCCAAAGTACTGAAACTGCTGTGGGGTGTCAGGCAGGACAACAGCTCACACGCAGCAGGAGGCAGCCGCGCTCAGGCTTGTTCACTCCTGCTGGCACCCACTCCAAGGAGAGGCAGCACGGGAACTCGGCTCTGAACGCAGAGCTGGTTCTAATTCTCAGCCCCTCTTTGGTGAGTGACTAAATGACTAAACGGGAAACGGGAGAGGTGAGCAATGAACGAGGCCAGAGTGGGGCCGCTTAGAGGGTCCCAAACAGGAGGTTGAACAGCAGAAACCCTCTCCTCCAACTGGATCCCCACCAGTGGCTGTTAGGTTAATTCAAAAATATATATTTGAAGGCAAGGAACCATTTTTAAATGATATGTACCTCCTATAAACATTTTATTTCAATTTGCAACAGTAAAATGTACATTCGTTCCCAATCTTTTGATGTAAGGCCAAGGCTTTTTCTTCGAGTAAGAGGCAAGTTCAACACAGTCTGCCATAAATGCATTATTTATGACTTTCAGTTTCTGCTTTTTTTAAGCAGAGCAAGAACTTAAAGATATTTGCAAAGCAATGAGAGCACTAGACTTCTAGTTTTTTGCAATTTCCCCCAAGCTTTAAAAGTTGTATCATCTGTCCTCAATTTAACATGACCCTTCATCTGGTCTTTTCCAAGTATTCATCTTAGTTTTCACAAAGTTTTTTCGTGCTAATTTCGTCAAATTTCATTTTGCTTAAATAAATGTATAATCACAATAAAATGTACGACTGGCAGCCGCAGGTTTGGGAACAAACACAGCTGATTCGTGTTAAGTTACAGCCCCTCAGCCGTCAGGAGCAGAAGTGCCATCTACCAGACGCGAGTGTCTAGAGCATTCTGCGGGCATTTGGCAGGGGGTTTGCAGAGAGTCAGTCAATCCATCAGTTCAGTTAAGAGAGTGTCTACCACATGTAATCCTTTGAGCAACAAGGATTCCCTAGAAACCAAATCAGTGCTTTCCCTGGACAGCTTGGCCGTAGTGCAGAGGAGGGGGAGGGAGCACGTGATCTTGTCCTTAGTCTACCTGGGTTAGTGGTACCTCACCTGCATCACCTCAGTGGGGCCCAGCCTCCTCCAATAGCTCACGTCTCATCCAGTGTCAGCAACTGTCAGGATCCCACCCAGGGCCATCGCCGACGTTTGGGTGGGGAATTACTAAACTGCTTTGTCTTATTCTTGCAGCGTCTTGGATGCACTCCTTGTTATCCTCACTCACAGATGAGAAAGTGGAGGCTTAGGGAGGACATGTGACTTGCCCAAAGTCAAGCCACTGGCCAGTGGTAAGGCAGGAACATGGGCCCACCCTCTGTCCACTCCCCCCCAGTGAAAGGACCAGGCCTCAGACAAGGGCTCTGATATGAGCACAGAGATGAAGTAGAAGCTATTGGCAATGGGCAGATTATTGTGGATCTGGGAATCCTCCCCAGCATGCAGGCCCGAGTGATCGTGCTAGTGTTACTTGCTGAGACACATGACGGGGTTCCTTAAATGGAAAGGGGTGGAGAGGCGGCCAGGAGTAGGAGCCTCCCGGGCTGGGCAGGGTGAAGTGAGGACAGGAGAGGCAGACTGGGAAACCACCTCCGGAGACACGGTGCCAGGAGGGCGGAGGGGTGACGGGGGCTGTGCGTGGAGCACAGGGGCTGTAGATGCCACTGGGTTCTCCAAGGACAGTGGTGCTGACTGAGCAGGGGCTGCGGGGGAGGCCAGAGAATCAGTGATCAGATGGAGAGCCCGGCCTTGGAGACAAACGATACGCTCCAGCAAAGGCTGGTTAAGATTCCTCGTACCCCTGCTGGGTCAAGGACATGCAGATTTGGCCTCCAGGCTTGTGCTGGAAATTGTCAGCAAATATTTCAGGGAACATTTGTTCAACATTCACTCTCATTGTTTGTTGAGCTCCACCCTGCCAGGCACGGGCTGTGATGAGACACTGGGGTACAGCTGGGAAGGGGACGGAGTCTGTGCCCCGAGGAGCGTGTACTTGGTCGGGGCAGAGGGGTCTCCGGGCTCCGTGCCTTCACTGCCTGGCTCTCCCCTGACAGGAGGGCTGCAAAGCATTGTGGGAGCACCGGTGCCGGGGTCGAGGGGGCCTCCTGGAGGAACGGACTTTGTACTCAGACCTGAAAGATGGATGGGAAGTAGTCCGTTCAAAGGGGATTTTAAGAGAAGGAAGAGCTGCTACAACATAGATGAACCCTGAGGACATTATGCTCAGTGAAAGAAGCTGGCTGCAAAAGGCCACGTGCTGCATGATCCCACTCACATGAGGTTCCTGGAGTCCTAAACTCCCAGCGACAGAAAGCAGAACGGTGGGTGCCAGAGGCCAGAGGGGAGGGGGGGTAGTTCTTTTTCACCGAGTTTCGGTTTTGCAAGATGACAAGATTTCCAGAGATGGATGGTAGTGATGGTTGCACAACACTGTGAATGGACTTAAGGCCACAGAGCTGCACACTTAAAATGACTAAGGTGGTCAATTTTATGTTCTGTGTGTTTTACCACAATTAAAAATTAAAGAGAGAGAAATAAAGGAGGAGCATGAGGCAAGGAAGGCCCCCAGATGAGTCAGAAAGGGGAGTAGTTCCCTGTATTTAGCCCAGAGCTGGGGGGGAGGTGACAGTGGCAAGGACTGTCATGAAAGGAAGGCATTTGAGGGGTGGAAGTCGGTGGCTTTCCAAGGTGTTCAGAAATGAACAGGAGGAGAGCCTTGGTGATCAACTCGAGGATCAAGTAGAAAGGATCAACATAGACATGTCTTTGCTAATGGACCATGTGCTCTGATGACAGGTACCACTGCCCTCCATCCAGGGGCTTGCATTTCAGCAAGAGGCAGCAGTGAGCCACCAGGTGCACGAGGAGTACGCACTCCCCTGGTTCTTTCCCTCCAGGCCGCCTCTGGAGCAGAGCAAGCCCTCCCGGGGAGCGCCCGCGCTGGGGGTGCCCAGTATTTACCAGACCCTCTGGTGCCACAAGGTCACCTGCGTGTCAGCTCTTGTGAAGAAGCCGGATTTGTCCATCATTGGTGGAGATTTGTTCAATTTAAACTTACCCAGGAAGAAAGAGGACATGAAGCTGCCCAAAAACGATACTGATCACATAGCAGTTTCCCTGTTCGAGTGCTGCAGAGACCAGGCTGCTAGTTTCTTTTCTTGGCAAATTCTTCTTCCCTGGTTGATCAAGAAGTCTGACTGAGATTCAGCTTTGCCCGACGGGGCAAAGAAAAACAAAACAAGAAGTGATTTCAGCCAACATGGGCTTCTTCCCAAAGCAATTAGAGCTTGGATTTAAGCAAACAAATCGGATTCATGGTTTTTCCCCCTCGGAGACATTATTTCATTGAGCGAAGAGAGCACAGGGCTGATGGACCCTGAAGCAGCTTCACCAGGACCCCGAATATCACTGACAGCGGCTGCCCGAGCCGGGCTGGGAGCAGAGGGAGGGGAAGGGGTTGCTAGTAAGAAAGCTGACAGTTTTGAAGGTTTGCTTTGTGCCAGGCAAGCCCTAGTTAAGACCTTAGATGAATCATCTCACTTCTTTCTAATCTTGCCCCCAGGGATAGATGCTCTTATTGGCCCATTTCACCAACAAAGAAACTGAGGCTCTAGGAAGTTAAGCAACTTGCCAATGGTTAACAGTTAAGAAAATGGCACAAAATGATCCAGAGCCCACGCTCCTAACTGCTAACTGCAGTGACTCTCAGAGAAGAGGGAATGACATCAGAAGGCCAGCGGCCCTCTCCTTTCCAAGCACGGGCCTTGTACCATCACCTCCAAGCCATGTGCCATCTCAGAGGTCCCAACAGTAATAGGAAAAGAATAACAACACACTGCCGGTTACAGATCACTTACTACGCTCACCTCTTCATGGACATCATTTAATCCTCAAAGCAGGCTCTCTAGACCCTCTCCAGGGTACATCCCCTGCTTTACAGATGAGAAAACCGGTCCTCGTAGAAATTAAGTATTTTGCCCAAAGTCACACAGCAACAACAGCAACACAAAAAGCCCTCAAAATTCAAATCTTAGTTTGGCCCCAAACACTGGGCTATTCATCTCTGCCTCTGACTCAGAGCCATCATTTTGCCAAGAAGACCTTATGGTGAAGGGAACCCATAACTGCAAAGCTCGGAAGTCTCCTAACCCCCAAAGTCCAGCACTTTCCTGGGCCCACTCCCCCTTTCTTTGGTCAGCTCATGACAAGTATCCTACTGAAACGGGCAAAAGGCGCTGTCCTGGCCCCGCCCTGCCCCCTGGGGCCAGGGGTCTGCAGAACCAAGGAGAAGAGTCCTCCCAAAGACTGCACCCCCTTCTAGACCACCCAGCAGGTCCTGGGACCTGGGGATCCCCTGCCTCGGTGGCCCTGAGTCTGCATTCAGAGCCTGTGCAGCACCCCCAGATCCGTCCGTCCTCAGGGGACCACTGCTCCCAGGCCCTTGAGGTGGCTAAGGACTAAGATGTTTGCTGGGGTGCAGATACTGGACACGCTGGCTGGGGGGCCGTGCACACGCACATTAAGGCCCTAGGGGTGCAGGAAGAGGCTAGAGGCACAGGGAGAAGGAGGGCAAGCCAGGGTTTCAGGGCCGGGGCCTCGGGGCAGGGGGATGGGGGCTGGGGCCTGGGGGCTGGCTCCCCATGCTCTGCCACATTCACCATGGAACTATGAGGACTTTATCCGTTGAGCCTTAATTTCCTCAGCTGTTAAAAGGGAGGGGGCTGCAGTTTGCTCCCCAGATTTCCCTGTTTCTGAATCTTTGTTTCTGAATCTTTGAGCAATCAGCCTAACTTGTCCAGACCTCTTTTCCCACTGTGCTTTTTTTTTTTTTAATGAACTTTTAAACAGTGGGTTTCTCTCTATTTTAATGAAGTATTCATTTTTAATCCTTGATTTTTGGACCGTAATTTAGAGTTTAAGCCTGGGGGTTCTAGCCTGCCCACGTGGTCCTGTTTAAACTGAGAGCCCTGCATGAACGTTGTTTTGCTGAGGGCGGGTTCCCTCTATTAACTACTCCCTTGAGGAAAGAACGCCGTTATATGAAGTCAGCAGTGTTCGGAACAAAACCTGTCTTATAAATCAAGCCGAGCAGGGTTCTGGATTCCTCCAGGGGCAACTTCCAATTGGTCTGGGCTTGCTGGAAGAAAACGAGGCAAAGTTGTGAAACAAAGGAGTGAACGGGCCGTCCCTCCTCCGACCCAGATCTGCCCACCAGGGTTTGGTGAGTGACCCGCCTTCAGTAATGAAGTCCAGTCGGAACCCGGGTCTCTAGTCGGTGGTATTAGAAGCTGGGACTGTCTTCTTTCCTCCTGTCTGGACAACCTAAAGGAGCCTCAGAACACAAGTTTTTTAGGATGCTCTGGCAGAAAATAGGGGCCCACCAAGGAGGGACTGTGGTCTTTTCTCCACTCCGGGTGCTCAGGCGGAGGCCGGCTACAGCTCCTGGAGGCTTGGTCAGGTCCCTCTGAGACTCAGGAAGGGGCCATGATCTTCTACACCCTTAAGGCCACTCTGTGCTTCCTGAATCCTGAGGCCATCCTCTGTCCTCCATCCCTCACACCCCCTCACCCCCGGCTGAGTTCAGGTGAAACCTAGGTCTGCCCTCCCCTCCTCTCAGTTTCCAGATCCCCAAGAGAATATTTTGTAGTTTATCTGCTAGTCTGAAATACTCCAGGCGGTGTCTCACCTTCCGTGACCTCCTGTCCTGAAACACACCTGCCAGCCTCCCTACTTCCTCCTACCTCTTGTTGGTGGCAGCTCTCATGAAGAACACTAGCATCTCTGTGCATCTTTGTCACCATCAGAGGTTTTACTAAAGGCTTAAGAAGTTTAATTACTGGTTTAGTTTTCCTAGACAACAACAAAGCAGGCCCATTTTATTTGGGAGATGTCTCTCTGGTGAAACACAGACAGGAAAACACCAAAAGAAAGATGCAGGCAACAATTTTTTCATTCACTAGGGAGCACTGTCTGGGCTGAATAACAGCCACCAACAGACAGCAAGTTCTAATCCCATGTGCTGTGACCATGACCTTACCGGGAAGTGGGTCTTTGCAGATTTAAGTACAGGAGGGTCAGGAGATGAGGAGATGACCGTGGATTTTTCAGGTGGGCCCTAAATGCCATCACAAGTGTCCTTATGAGAGGCAAAAAGAGATGAGAGGGACACAAGGGGAAATGTGGTGCAAAGGAGAAACAGGGGAGGTCGCAGCCACAAGCCACGGGCTGCCTGGAGCCGCCAGAGGCTGGAAGAGGCAAGGACGGATTCTCCCCTGGATCCCGCGGTGAGGGGGTTTAGGGGGAGCAGCCCTGCCAGCAGCTTGATTTCAGACGTCTGACCTCCTGATCTGTAAGAGAATCAGCTTCTGTTGTTTTAAGCCTCCCAGTTTGTGGCTGTTGGTTACAGCAGCCCTAGGGAAGTGAACACAGGCACTAAGGCGTCTAGAATGGGGCACGCTTTCCCTTATCAAGAATGTGCCATCTGGCCAGCACCTATCCATTAATTATTTCATTTATTTATTTAGTTAACAAATTCTCTACATATCAGGCTCTGTGCTAAGCTCTGGGGACACAAATAGGACTAGGAAACTGTCCCTGTTGTCAAGGAGAACACAGTTTAGCAGGAGAAAGACATATAAAGAGATCACTATAAAGTAATGCCTTAAACACAACAGGACAGAAGTCGAGGGAGCTCCCCAGGGGCAGGTAATGGATGTGGTCAGGAGGTTTGGCTGGGATTCCTCGGGGAGGGGGAGGGGGAGGCCTGGGCAGTGGGAAGGCAGGCAGGGCAGGGCTGGTGGGCGGTGGGGCTGGGTGGTGTGTGTGTGGAGGGGGTACGGGTGTGAGGAAAAAATGTGGGTGTGTGTGCACTCTTCTGGGAGCCACAGTCCCCTGTCCTGAGAAGTGCCCCCTCTTAACATTTCTTACATTGAAGGTCTTCCAGCAACAAATGACCCAGGTTTTGTTTTTCTGATAAAGACTTCTCTTCCTTTTTTGAAAGATATTCGCCATGGGTATAGAATTCTGGATTGAGAGGGGTTTTTTATTTTCCCTTTCAGCCCTGGTTTATTTGGTTTCTGACAAGAAATGTGCTGTTCATTTTATCTTTTTCCTCTGAATTGAATGTGTCTTCATTTTCTGGCTACTTTCAAGATTTCCTCTTTTGTTTTGGGTTTTCAGAAAAGTAGGACAAATATTATTACGTGTTTTTGAAGTGAAGATTGTTGAGGCTTCGAAAGGTAACTGGCCCAAAGTCACAACACTAGAAATTGGCTGAGTGAGGACTAGAACCCAGGTCTTTGGACTCATCCTGGAAGCAACGAGTATAGGTCACCTGTTGAAAGTGTCCTCCAATGAAAGAAAGCCAGAAATCAACTTAGTAAAGTCAACAGTTAAAAAGGTATTTGTATACACTGGAAGTAAATGTAGTGGATTGTACAGGAAGAGCAAGGATTCCAGGAAGGCAGTGCCAGCCCCTCCTTCTTTTCCTCTTTTTCTTTATTCTCTAGTTGGCCAGTGTGTGTTTTTTTCCCTAAGGATTATTCTGACATCCTCCACTCCACAGGGAAGTGGCTGTGCTCTGACAGAGCTCACTCCTGCACATAGTTTGGTCCCCGGGAGGGCACCCATCACAAGTTTTCCCCCGACTCCTTGACACAGGAAGGTGTGTGTCAGCACGTCTGCCGGGGCGCTCCCCACCCTGCCCGGGGAGCAAGTTTGCCGCAGGGAGAGCAGACCTCAGCGAGGACAGTGGGCAGGTGCACCGGGCTCTGTGTTGTGCAAGCCCTGTCTCCCTGAGTTAACCCACAGACTGGTTATTCAACGCTCTTTAATCACATGGATCAGTGGTTACAAGTACTGTCTATCAGGAAATATTTGACTGATTAAGAGCCGTCTTCTGATTCCTCTAATAGAGCTGTCCTTTAGGCAACATGCTTACAGAGACTATTACTGTAAAATGTCCAGAATTCTCCAAAAAAAAAAAAAAGCTTACATCATGTAAAAAGTGTTGGGCAGATTATGACAACCAAATGAAGCATATAATCCTCAATTGCATCTTAAATCCAAAATATAGCTGTAAAGGACGCTCGGGACTTTGGACCCAATAATGCTATCGTGCCCGTGAGCAGGTTCTGGGATGTGGTACTGGACTTGCCACTGGGCAGAGGTCCCTGTGGCTGAGAAGCCTTGTGGCG
The DNA here is from genome assembly GCF_036321535.1 of Camelus dromedarius. NCBI lineage: Eukaryota > Metazoa > Chordata > Mammalia > Artiodactyla > Camelidae > Camelus > Camelus dromedarius. The sequence continues at coordinate 64,629,190 of NC_087448.1, read as the reverse complement.
AAGACATAGGGGTGAGCGTTGCAGTGACCAGTCACGTGTTCATTGCACTTCGCTTTCAACTTGTCTAAATTAAAAGGTGGGGCATTAAAAAAAAAGAATGCTACTCTGGGATTGTTGTCATTCGAAGGGAAGGGGATATTGTCAAAGTGACTCTTGCAGAGAGGTTTCTTATGTTAGTAAACAGGACAATTCACAAATCCTGACAATCACATCTTCGAAACTGCGAAAATATTGTCCTGTTTATTGACAGTAAAGTCAGTATTCTCCAGACACATTTCTGGTACCATCTGGCATTCAGAACACTCCCCAACCTGGAAGTGGTTAGCAAAGAGGTAACCCTGAGTAATAAAACAGACTCTGAGTTTCCACTAAGCCGTGGTGGCTGGATGGCTCACCGAGCAGGAAGAAAGCCTTGCTCTGACTGCCCGTGTCTATTTAAAAAGCCACACTTTCCACAGAAAACCTGAAAGGAAGGGAAGAAATGAAAAAAAAAATGCGGTGTTTGTGTGCTCGGCGGTGGGAGGGGAGGAGTAAGCAGGATACACTGATGGTGGAGAGGAGTGAGGAGGAGACAGGCGGAGCCCTCAGGCATCAAACGTAACCTTCAGTGGGGGTGGGCTCCGCACCAAGATCGCCACACGCTTCACAGGGACAAGCGCCTTTACTCCTGTGCGGGGAGAAACATCTTACAGAGGAAACTGGCCGGGAGAGGTCAATGCCAAGGTCATGCTGTTTGTAAAAAGTGGAGCCAGAATGTAAACCCATGTATATTTGACTGAAACGCCACAAAGCACTTAATTTACTATCCAGTACTGCCCCCTAACTCAGCTGGAGCCAGTACTCAGTATATAGGGGGCTGTTTCCCGATTCTCCGCACTGTCTTATTTTTGATAATAAAAGATGAAAGCACACCTGTGGGAAACCCCTGGAGGGAGGATGTTGGTGCAGGGGTTTTGGGGTGAGGGGTGCTGAACATCTATAGCCAGTGAGAAAAGTCTAAGTCAGAAGACTATAAGTGGATAAGCACGTATCAGTTTATCCACAGAATACAGCGCTGATGCTCAGAAAATGAGACTTCGGGTTGTTAGGGCTGAGGTATCAAAGGCATCGCACAGGATGCCCCACATGGAGGCCAACAGTCCAGCGGTTCTTCAGGTTGTGTGACACTCATCTGGGAAGCTTTTCAAATCCCCATGCCCACGTCCCATTCAGACCAATTAAATCAGAATCTCTAGGGGTGGGTGTATTTTTTTTAAGCCCCTGAGAAATTCCAAAATGCAGCCAGTGTTGTGAAACATTGTTTCTAATCTAATAATTTTCAAAGAAAAGACAAGCTTGTTGTTTTTTTTTTAAACAATTGCAGTTGTCTAACAAAAGCATCAAGGAATGGTACCTTGCCTCCTCCTGGTGCACTGATATTTTGTTTTACTTGGGTTTTTTTTTTTGTTTGTTTGTTTTTTAAGAAAAATACTGGCCTTGATCGGGTTTGAAAACACTGGGCTAAGAATCTATATTTGGTAAAGAAAAGCTTTGGTGTTTCACATAAGCACATGGTTGGAGAACTGGACACAGTCTGGTGAAAACACAGCAGATCCTAACACGGCTGAACTTTGCGGCTAATTTCAGGGAACAGATTTGGAGTCCTCCTGTTGGGAGTTTTCAACGAGGATGAACGTGTATTTGGTGTTGCTGATCAACTTCTACGCCAGGGTAAGCGCGTGCTGTGGTCACTCTGCCACCACGGAGAGAACACGGCCTTTGGAATCAGTCAGCTCCAAGTTCTGATTAACCTTTTAACTTGGTCAAATGATCTTTCAGCTCATGTTCTCACCCACATAAACCAGTGAGGATTATCGTGAAGCCTGCGTCAGAGCAAGGAGCAGAGCGCCGGCTCACCAGAAGGCACGCGGCCAGTTTACTTTCTTCTCTTTGCCTATGATTTTAAAGTTCAAAGTCACTTTCCCGAGAGCAGGGGTCCTCAAGGGACAGGGGTCATTGTCACAACGTGAGGCCAGGGATGTTGTTAAATGTTCTTCAGTGCACAGGGCAGGCCCCCCATAACAATGAATTCCCCAGCCCATATGAACTATGTATAAAATAAATAAGCTACAAAGATCTTCATACAGCACAGGGAATAGAGCCAAAATTTTATAACTTTAAAAGGCGTATAAGCTATAAAAATTTGGAATCATTATCTTTTATACTTTAAACTAATACGATATTGTAAATCAACCATAAAGTATGAATTTTAAAAATTCATGTAGAAAATTCATGATGAACAAAATATCAAGTTTACATAAACACAAGCTGTTAGTATTAAAAGGTAATAATAAAAATTACCCAACCCAGAATGACAACAGAGCTGAGGCTGAGAAACCCTGCACTAGAGGAATCCACAACATCAGAGATTCAGCCAAGTGTATGTTCTGTGGATTTGGATGAGGAAATGGAGATTCAGAAAAGTTAGGGGATCTGCCTAAAAACCACAGTGCTGGGAGGGGGTGGGGACAGCACAGTTTGGACCCTTGGATACAAAACCAAACCTTTTCCTTCCCCAAAATGTGCTCTTTCCACTATGCTATGCACCACCCATCCTGAAGCAGAGGAACTGGTAAGGGGCCCATGCTTGACTGCAGTTCTGGGAAAGAAAAACCGCAGGTGACTGGAAAAGCTAATTTATCATAGAGCTTTCAAATTATACATGCGTCTATTGTTTAAAAGCTACATGCAAATACAGACTCAAAAGTAACTAATTTTGGTGGGTTGTCTTTCAGGAAGCACCCAGGGTGACAGAGTTAGCCCACGCACACCTGCCACAGCAAGTAGCCATAGGGCAGGGAAACTTCCTCATCAGCCTGCCCACCAGGAGAGCTTAACCACACCAAATCTGCTCAGTACTTCGACAAAGTGAATCTGTCTCCTAACAGTAAGTTTCAGTCTCCCCATAAAAGCATGACATAATTTTTTTGTGCTATGATTACAAATAGTGAGACATTGATCTGCAGCAAATGCCACAGGCAAGGTGGAAGTCTGGATATGAACTGATCAGTGGTTAACACTGAGAAAACACCTCAGAAGCTGCTGGGAACAGTGAGTCATCACTGATCCCGTTTGCTGACTGTGAGGTTATTTTGTGGCTTTCAGAAGGTGACTCTCCATAGGCTACTTTTTGATGAGGAATCAAGGACAATAGAAATCAAGTGAGTGCTGGGGACTTCTCCCCAGGAAAGCAAGTTAATTGTTGCTCAGACACTACTAATGTTCATGATGAACTACACTCAAGGTTCAATTTTCAGTTTGATTACTAAAATGACTGGAGAATTTTAGAAATAGTCATAAAGTGACAATCTAAGGAAAAATTACATATAAAGTTCAGTCCTTTATTAGAGCATTTATCCAACCTGGTCCACGTCCTAGGGATTCTAGGTAATTACTAATGCATCACACAGCTGTGTGAGCCAATGATATTAACATGTTATAAAAGTCAGTGAGACAGTGGGTTTTTCCCACATCCAAAAATGAAGTTCTGAGGTCTACAGCAAACTCAGCTATAGCTAGTCAAGCCGTGTTTTGAAATACTGCTTCACCTTTATAGAGGAAAAGTGATGCTACAGAAATCTTTGAAACTTAAAGGCCAGATTGATACTTCCCCCGTTATCTGGTGCTATTTTGGGGCATAAGAAAAAAAGTTTTCTCCCCATCCATACTTTTTAAAACTTTTTATGAGCTTCCTGGTTGTACACAGCACATTAAACCTATCTTCATGTGTCAGTGGATAAATGTATACCGACTGAATGTGCATTAGTGTGCATGGAGAGAGCATAAGAAAAACCATAAAAACACTAAGAGAGAGATTATATTAAAATCTAAGGCTTCAAAATGGTAAATGTTAAAAGAAACTACCAAGTGGGAAATGCTATCTCGCAAATGGTTAAGATCCTTGAAAGAACATCTTATAAAAAAATCAATATTCTAACATTACAAATGAGAATGAATAAAATATCCCAAGTCATGAAATAAAATTAGGCAAGTTAAAAATGTTTAAAACAAAGATGCACTGCTCAGTGCAGAAGTGGAATGTGGGCTTTCCAATTGGAGTAAACTTGAGTGCCCACATTTGTTCCCAGCTAATACTTCCTGTGTGATTTTCTGAATTATTTAACCTTAACCATGTATGTGGTTTTGAGGATGAAACTATGTGAAGTACCTCATACAGAGCAGCTCAACAGTGGTTGCTAGGTAAAAGATGAACCCCTGAAGGAGGGAACCACTGCATCTTGGTGGGGACAATGGTTACTTGTGGTCCATGCTAAGGATGCAGGCCTTCTCCCCACACGACCCTCCACATCACTGCAGTTTTGTCCTGAGACAAGATTCATTGCGGCATCATTTAGAATAGCAAAACCTTGGGAAACACCGAAGCCCACCAATACTGGGACTGGTTAGATGCTGATGTTCATATGTCTTTATAAGTTACATGTAACTTCACATTTTTTTAAAAAATTTAATGTAATAAACGTTACTTTTCTATCAGGAGAAAGTTATTCTTAAAAGTGATAGCATATGTAAGAAACAGCAAAAAAGGAAAACTGGATTTTCAGTTTATCACTGTCCTAATCCCATTTTTAAATTAGTGACAATATTGTTTAGAAATGACACCATAAGATGAACTTTATTTTAAAGCTCATAAAAGGCTTCACAACATCAGTTACAAACAGAATCAATGTTTCTTACATTTTACACCTTCACATGACAACATACCGAATAGCGAGAGAGAGATTTTAAAGGTTTGGTTCTGCATGCTGCTAACACATTTCACTAGCTTTTGCTTTTAGTCACTGGGTTGTTAATAATATCAAAGCAAAAAGTCATATTCTATTGGACAGAATTAATTTCAGAAAGCCCTTATGAAGTCAGACTTAGTCTTGTTTATAAACACTCACACCCACACACATGCTGAAATGGAGAGCAAAATGCAAGAAAACTACCTTGGCAGAAACAAATGCTTGAAGAGTTTAATCACAGCCCTCTTGAACAAGCGGTACAGTTTGGTTTTTTCTCCAAAGACAAAAGTCAATTTCATCCTCAGTGATACAAATGGTAATACTGCACAGAAGCTTAGTATGAATTCACAATTCCACAGGAATCTGAAAGTTACCAAGGCAATTTTCCCTTTTAGGATCATAAAGACTACAGACTTAAGCTTTTTCTTTTTCCATATAATAATACACAAAGTTTCTAAACATCCTTAAAAAAGAAAATATAAATAGTCTCAGTATGTTATGTAGAATCACATACTATGGCAAAATATTTTATTAATTTAAGGACTAAGCCAGGGTCGTGTCATCTAGTCCAAGTCCATGTTAATGGAGCTCTTCTCGTTAGGGTAACATTCGCCGTTCTGATGTGGGGGCTCAGCACTGAAACTGTTTTTGCCTTCTAAGTCCTCTTCCTTTTTATCAGCACCCGGGCCATTTGGAGTTCTTTCCAGTTTGGGCGATTCAATTTTTGGTTTGGGTTGTGTTACGACAGGTTCACAAGTGTTATTCAACTCCTATGAAAGGAAAACAAAACTAGTCATCAGATTAACTCTAGTTCATTTTCATTTCAATTAACTTTCCTACATACCCGGACCAGCATTGTTCCACCAATGCCAATTACACATACCTCAAAGAATTGCATTTGCTCATGACATTCGCCTGAAGCCTGATCAGAAGAGAAGTGAATACTATTCTACACTGTGCCAGGGTCTCGCCAAGTACTCATATATTGTTACCCCATTTACTCCTCGCAGTAAGTATTAAAAGGTAGGAATTATCATCCCCACTATGGAATGAGAGGTTAAATAACTTAACCTCAGGATCAGAAAAATTAGTAGACAAAGAGCTAGAATTCAAGCTTATATACAGCCCACTAACCTCAAAGGCTCATGTTAACCTTTACTGAGTATTTTTCCAGAGAAAGCAGTTCCTTGGTTTTCTTCCCAACTTCCTTCAAGCCTCATGCTCTCAGCAAGGCTTTCCCAGGTAAAATACCAGCCTGGGTCCCTCTCCATCGCCCCAAATTTCCTAAACCCTTTTGACTCTTAATTTTTACCCTTGGCACCTAACACAATCTGATATCCTTCCTTACTCGCTTATCGTAAAGTCTTCCTCGCACTGGCAGATGACTTCCACGGGGCTCATCTTTCTCTGTACACTGAAGGTTTAACCCCTAGAACAACGGCTGGCATATCGTAGGGGCTCAACAAGTGTATTTGCTGAACTTAATGAATAAATGAAAAAATAGAAATTTAACAGAATCTTATAAGGTCTTCTATATTTTGTAATATCAATAATGAACTAAAAAATGTGGTTCCAGGATGAGGTAAAAGATTTAAGGAAAAATGGCTATGTTTATAGTTCAAATGATTGCAACCGGAATCCCTAAGAAAACACAGCAGTAAGCGCTAGAGGGAAACACGCACCTTTATTTTTGCTCTGATTTCCTGAGCACGTACAACGGGGTCCTGGTCGAGACTCTTTTTAGCCTGGGCGTTCATGGCATTATTCATCCATTCCATCACTTCATTTACAGACTTCTCAACCTTTTTCATTTCAGACTCATCAATATGGTTATATTTCTCATCCTGAATGGAAAAGGGCATTCTGTAGAATTAAGTATTTAACAGTAACACCTAGTTTGACCCACTTTTCCGTAAGTTCAAATCTATCTTTGGTCAAACGCCAAAACCCACCTTCTAAATTGAGAACATCTGTTCCCAATGAAGGTCCCTCAACTTACACGCGAGCTTCTAACACCCAGGGAACCTCCTCACTGCGCACAGACTTACGTTGCTCCTGAAGTCAGCTGCTATCTTGGCGTAGTGCTGCAGCCTCTGTCCCAGTTCTTCAAACATTTTTGGCCGCTCTTCAGCTTCTTGAAACCGGATTTTAATTGGAGTGCCAATTTTCTAAAACCAAATGTAATGAATCAGTGTTTGTCATCACTGTATATTCAGAGTCTACAGTCTCAAGCACAAGTTCTGCCTTCTAGGGGGCGAGCAGGGCCTACCATTAATTCTTCCAACTTGTCCACATACGCTTGCTTAGCCTGGTCCTCTCCTTCTTCATAGAGCCAGTTCTCAGTCTCTGTGAGCAGTCTCAAAAAATTCTGATGATCCTATATATGAAACGTGAGATCAACATTTAGTGGCAATCATACTTAAAAAGTTTTCACAACAAAACAGTCATCTTCAGAAGTGTTAATCATGAAGATAGCTAATCTTATCTCTACGAAGGCACTTAGCTGGCTGTCTTCATTGAACAGTATCAGGGAGCAATAAACACTCCGCCATTAGCTCCATACAGTTATTTTACACGAGGGGTTGACAACTGTCCTTTGGCTATCCTTTTACACAGGGATGTTTGAGAATTTTTGGTAAACTGCTCTGATTGACTTTTAATAATTTTTCTTAGAAGTCCAACTTTGGACAATTTATACACTAAAATGTGATTATGGAAGAGCAATCATCTTCCTGCTCTCCAAAAAAAATTAGGTCTCGATTAGTCACTTTCTGTTCACTTCCACAACTATCAAATACTGCGAGGGAAACTGGACAAGTTGACAATTCAATCACTGAACACGTAAGTCACCCCCAACCAACTTACATAAAGCATGCATTTCTACTCTGGCTTTAGGAGGTCTAGCTGGTTTGGGCCATCTCTGCCTCAGAATCCCAACCATAAGAAATCCAGGAAATGTTAGGGCGGAGCCAAGAATGAAGCGTCTTACAAGGCAGCCCAAGGATCTTGGGATGAAAATAGACTCCAGACTTCATCCTGAAACCACCCTAGATTTCTATCTAGCGAATTTTTCTCCAAAGCCCACTTGTCACAGTTGTGCTTCTTGGATTTACTTAGAGCCATACGGCTTCTGGGAGCTCAGAAAAGTCTAAGAGGAATACTGGTGCCTGATAAACTTTGGCATCACTGGATCAACAAGTCTTATGGGATAAAACAATGACAGAGAGCAACCAAAGGACCAGAGTCATCAAAAAAATCTGAGGTCTTTGAAAGCAAGGATTTTCTCTCATTTATCTTTCTAGCCCCCAGTAACTGTGATGTCACAGACTACGAACAAATGTGTTGACAGGTTCTTTCTTTGATGGTAAAAACTAAAGCTATGGGGATAAACTAGAATAAAACTACACATCAGTAATGAGCCTCTCTCCATGACTTTGTTTATATCATCTCTACTTCAAATTGTTTTGTTTTCAAAAAGCTCAAGTTAGTTTAGACGTCAAATTTGATATTAAACACTTCATAATGAGATTACCTGAATAAAAACAGAGCTCTAAACATACCTGCTCACATATAAACTTTTCGTATGGTCCACACAGCTTGTCCCTGAACTCATACACATATTCCTCCACTGCGTTTTTAGCATCATTTCTTTCCTTTTCCAGTTTATCCTGCATTATCATCTTACCCTGTCAGGAAGCAGAAAAGGTTAATTCCAGTCTTCTCTTAACTATAACTAAATTTTAACTAGATTCTGGTGTTAATAAAAATCAATAATTATACCCAAAAAAAGTCTTAATAGTTCTAATATATACCTCATAAAATTCTCCAATAATTCCTACAAAGTTCTTCATTTTCTAAATACACAGAATGAAGTTTCTTTTTTAAACATTAATAAAGTTACACAGCTTTCACATTTCTGATTTAATACTAAGGGAAAAAAACCAATCTACTTTCATACAGTTTTGTTTTGTTTTCTTCTCTGTAGTTACATGGTCGTCTCCTAATGGGATCAGTACTGACCCATGTATAATGGCCGTAACACTTTGCTACCACATTTTTAAACCAAAGCTAAACAAATGTCCTTCGAGTCCACTTATTTATCAAATATAATACAAACGGAGTATAATTTATTATTAAATTTCTAAACACAATGTTCCCATCTCAGTAAAGGAAAACGGAATCTCAATTATTTCAAATATTCTAGACTACAAAGCAGCACGATGTACGTATTTTAACCGCAACATTTAGTGTGGCCTGAGATATCCACTGCGTTGTGTTCCTCCAAGCTAGAAGACAGCAGCATCTAATTTCTTCACATTAGAACTTGGGCAATCAAGTTTACACCAAGCAGAGAGATCTATGGTACAGCTCTCTTTAATAAGAATACAAAAACATAAACAAAACTTGTTTTAAAAAAATTAAACTGAAAATACAATTTTACAATTTTTCTAATTTTACTATTAGTTTTGGCTTTATCCTATCTCTAAAAATTGTATAAAACTTGAGGCACGGGACAGAATTATAGCCACTCATCTATTATGTGGGTAACAGGGACAACTAAACATATTCCAAAATAAAAATATTTAATTGAATTACTTACCTCTGTTTCTATATACATGTTAAGAAGGTCTTTCCCTAACTGCCAGACTAAGTTGGCTTCAATAGGTAGCTCAACATTCACCACCTTTATTTTGGGTTTTTTAGCTTCTGGAGGCTGGTCAACTTTTTTCTCATTAGCCTTGGGAAAGAGGTTAAAAAAAAGAAAAAGGGAGAAATTCTTAAATAATCCTTGAAAAACAAAAATCTCCCTATCATACTTACTGATGACTTAAGCAAAAATAAAATTCCTAAAATCACAAATTTGGAAGAATGTATAAGATCATCTAACTTCCACCTGCCCATTTTAAATCAGGGCTGCAATGACACTTAGACATGCCACACTTCCCTTCAGGAATTCACCAGGATATTCTTCTTTTCATATTAAATGTAATCTCTCCTGCTAAAAGCTCTTCTTCACAGCTCTTTACTTTCTAATCCCTTTAGGCAATGTTTGTGACTCCAAAAAAGAAAAAAATTTCATCAAATTACCACACCTTTAAATTATAGCCTACAATCTAAAAGTAATCCCAGATAGAATTTAACCAACTGCTAAACATGTTAGGATCAACACTATTCCTATAATATCTGAGTCTCTATATATCCCAGTATTAAACCTGCTTTAATTACAATTTGCTCTACTCTGATGAGTGCCTTTTAGACCTTCCTGAATGTGGACATTAGACACATACACATATATATGTATGTGTGTATCTATAGCTATTATCTCTCTCTATATCTTTATTCCTACTACCTGCCTTTGAGCCGTATCACTTCTTATAAGCAACTCTAAGGCATAAAGAGATAAAGCAGCAAATGCTGCTTAAGTTTTTCAAAATATGTAAATACAGGGCTAAAGAAGTAAGTATCTCCTATGGCCTTTGATTTTTCCAAGCCTTTTACAGTATTTTCATTTCTGCAGGTTCCTATAAGCACAAATGACAAAGAACACAATTTAGGAAACTCAGTCGTAGAACAGATCAGAAGACAACCAAGGGGCACTCAGCATGTACCCTGCCTGGCTGAGACAGTGAAACAGGAACAGATGGCCCACGAGGCACAGCAAGCGCTGGCACTGGGGATGGGTGGAGGGGGGGAGCTGTAAAGAATGTTAGAATTCCAAGCGCTCTGTAAGATGAAATGGGACTCGGAAGAGGCTCAGTGGCTTGCCTAAAATCACAAAGACAGAAACTGAACTAGAAAGCACGTTGCCCAGGCTTCTGTTTCAGTGATCCTTAGGAATCACGTCTCTGAAGTGCTGTGAGCTGTATCACTAGTAATAATCTGGTCAGTCAGCCTGCAGTCCCCATGTCTTCTTCCTTCTAGTGCATAAGAGAAACCTCCAATATATTATGCATGCTCTGGGGGCACGAAACAAGAAAGAAAATGAATCAGATGACACCTACACCCAGCAAAACACAGAACACAACAGGTATCTGGGGAACAAGTGGATGACAGCTACACGTATGGAGGTTAAGTCAGGATACGACCATCCAGCAACATTAAGCCAACTACTGAGAAAACCAGTGTATCACAAAATACACTCCACATGGCACAGACCAGGACCCTCCAAGGGCGTCTGTGATGATATTCCAAGGAGTTCAGCACCAGTGGTCCCACCTGCAGCTAAGAACACGAGATGCTACCCGATGTCACGCTGTAGACAGGTGCTGAGCCCACCGGCATGAATCAGCTCACAGTCAACACTCAGTGAAGAGAAGTGACGCTGAAATTAAGGAGCTGCTATTGCAAAGAAAGCAATGCTGCTATACCATCAACACATCACCTTTAACGGGAGGAAAAGGCTTTCAGAAACCAGAATCAGGACCTGCAGCTCATGGTAGAAGCCCCACAGGATCAACCGGGGCGTGGGGAGATTAAAAACAAAAACCTTTCACCAAGTGCGAAGGGTATTTTGATCCCAATGGACAACTCTCTGTAATTGTCTGAGGGTAAACAATTCTATCTTCAGAACATGACAGAACACCAAACTACTGATGAAAGTTAATCATTTATATGCAGCCTGCACAAAGAATGAAGTTCTGCAAAGCACAGATCTGGAATAACAATGGAAACTTCCCAATCAATATCCATGTGACCATGAATTGTTTAGGTTTGACTAGAAGTTATCATTTTTCAAGGCACATGACACAACTATTTAATTTAGCTTCTGATACATACTATGGAATAAGAAAAAAAGAATAATTACTTTGAAATGCAATCTGGTTATTACCAGATCATCATAATTAATTTATTTAAATTTGACAGGTGATTTGAGAGAAGAAAAAAGTTTACTAGACTCCTATAGCCCATGTATTTATCAGACGAATTCAGGTGAAAACTAATCACACAGCACTGCGCTGTGCCTACTTCGATGCTCACATTTGCAGACACCCCCAGCACTAGAGAAAACACAAAAGCTATGCATTCGCCGCTAGCTGCTTGGAGTGCAGTTAATCAAGAGAAGCTTTCAGGTCGAAAGAGCAGGATATTCAATTCTCTCAGATGAGCTGGAATACCTCTAACTGGTTTTAGTTGAAAAACACAGAAATTCAACAGGAAAAAAAAATTCTACACAGGATAAGACAACCTGGTGCTTGCTCTTGAAACTGCAGATTGAACGGTACCATTAATGATCACATGTTGCAACATTGTCTAATGGAATGAACTGGAAGAGTAACTCACTTTGTCAGCATCTGGGTTTTTGTTTTCTTCTGAGGTAAGTTCAGGTGAAGGGGGAGACTGTGAGGTTTGATGGCCATCAGTTTGTACCTGGGGCTGTGTTCCAGCTTCAGTGTTGTCTTGCTGGATATTTTTCTGAAATGAAAGCCCAGGCACAAAGGATGTAGACAGCAGGTGTACTTGTATAAGTTTAAAAGGTTACAGGGCACCACAGACAGTACACTCAATTTTTGAAATCTTAATAGGCGAGGGGAAAAGATACTGGATAAAAGCAAAATGAACACAAAATATTTGAAAACATCTTAGATATTTTACACCTGTAAGAAATTCTTTGAATGGTAGCAGTTAACACAGTTAAACACCATCAGCAGTAGGCATTCTGACTGATGTGATGACGACCAAGAACCCCCCTCTAAGACACCTTCATCTAGCCCAGTACAAGGATTAACTCTCAAAAGCACAGGAAATACCTTTACTCCAGGCCTCTATCCCAGAAACAAGCTCCCAAAACCTAATTTCACCAGCGGCCATCATGCATCTCGACAAATCTCAATTTCAAGAAACTTAACAGTTACATAAAATAACCAACGACCAGTCATCTGGGGGTTCATCATTTCAGTTTATAGAGAACCAAGACCCTCTCCGTTCCCACTCTTTGTGACCCAGCTATTTACACTCAAAAGGCCCCAGTATAAAGAACACCTGCCACATGTCAGGAGACACTGCAACCCCCAGGCTATCAGTGCTCTCTGTATCTTTCCCCATTTTTGGGCGAAGCTGGAAACATTGGAATTTAACTACTTTCTGCCCACCCTGAAGTCTCTCATACTTTTCTCTCCAGGCTTCAAGTTCCTAAGGCAGACACTGAAGTAGTCAGTAGCAACACACTCCTGATGTACATACACCCAAAAGGTACCAAGAGATTAGAAAAATGGTGTCTGTAGCCAAATGAGAAAGTTTATAACGCTGGTCATTTAACTCATTACACTGAAGTTTTTCCAGATGAGAACAAAACTAAAGCTCAGGCGCTAATGCACCTTAAATATCCCAGGAATGATAACAGTGACAACAGAGTTCTCTGACACGGAGCACTGCGCTCTCTCACATCTGATCTGAAACACAACACTGCCTGCTGCCTCACCGTAACCCAGATGTGATCTATAACAACTAATCTACTTTAAAGTTTCTTAAAAGTCTTCTGCTGACCATAGAAAACTAGCACTCATGCTAACAGAGGTCTGGACAGCCATGAACAAGCACGACCTCCTAGATTCTAGGCAGACACCTCCCTTGCCCTCCTACAACCCAGCGAACCACAGAAATCAAAGCAAGTTCTGAAATACCAAAGCCAATTTTGCCAGTTTTTTTTTTAAATGCTTTAATATTTTGTATGTATTTCACCAAACAGTTTTTGTTTTAGTCTTTTCTCTTAATCATCAGTCAGCATTTGATTTCTCAATATGTGGCCTATGTCTTTAAAAAAAAACAATTCAGAGAAACTTTACCCACTCATTAAATTGTCATATGCCAATTCAAATAAAGCTACACAGAATTTAGTCACAATTCACCAAACTCCAGGCTGTATGTTACCATCAACTTAGCGACTACTATTGTCATCATTACCCAAAATTTTAATTGAAATTAAGAAAAATAGATTTTAACCCGTCCCCTCCTGTTTATTAAGGCTTAGAATTAAGTAAACCATATATTCTAACTCAAAGGCTTATCCACAAACTTACCTCAGCGTCTGGGTTTTCCTGTGGCCTCTGATTCTGACACTCCATATCTGCTTCAACAGAAGATGCTTCGTTTTCCTCGGTTGGAACTTTCTCCACCATGGATGCCGTAGAGATGGTGAAAATGCCGTGGGTGTTGACTCGCACTTTGACTTTCACTCTAGATTTTTCTCCATCTTTCTGTGCAGAAACATTCTGAACTATGAAGCGGCCTAGAAGAAAAAGAAATGGACAATTTTAGTATTGAATCTAAATCTCTATCAAGAAGACTAAAAGTTAACATTGCTATTTCAAACTCTCCCCATTTTCTCTGCCACCTGAAATTAGATTTAAGCCCTTTAATGTACACTATAACCATAACCTTTTAAAACAGGCTTACAGGTACACAGTATACTTACAGTAGTTGAGATTAGTCTTAATATGCCATAAAACCTTCAAAGGCAAGGGCACTTTTGTTACTTTCTACTTAATACATCTGACATAAACCCTGTAAGACTGAGGACAAGCCGTCCCTGCCTCTTCCTTCCCTGTTTCTCTAGGTGAGCACAACCCAGACACGCAAGCCTTAAGTATAAGGCAGATGATACCAAGCACTTGCTGAATTTTGATTCAGAGAATACTGTTTTGTTGATTGAATAAACATTTTCCTACGTTTCAAATAGGCAAGGTGAGCTAAAACCTGTATCAAAGCCTGAAATTATTATGCATTATAGAGAAGTTCCAGAACATTACCGAGTAGGAGTTAGGAGTGGTAACTCTGACCCAGACTACCTGGGCCTGAAACTCGGCTGTGTGATCTGCTGCAAGTTACTTCAGCTAGCTTCTGTGGTCTGAGTTGGTAAGTGTTTATTTACAGTGAGCACTTAAAACTCTGGAACCAAGCACTGAATGTCAGTTATCACCTCCACCAACAGTACTGTTACTACAGAAACCACTAAAGAAAATTGAGTATTTTGAACCTATTATACACAAAGCACTATGTGAGATTTAATAGCCTTGTATTTAAAGTGCTGTCTACACAAACACACATAGTTATATTTACTAGGTCAGTGAAAGATGTTGGAATAGACCTTCATTAAGTATCAAATCACCAGGTTCAGGAAATAATTGCCATAGATCCATTTAAAGAAACAAACTGACACAACATGGAAGAGAGAGAGAAAGGGAGGGAGAAAGGAAGAGCATTTACTGAAGGGCATCCAGGAAGACTCACAGAAGAGACAGAAACATGTAAGGTGGTTTTTACATGTACGTGCAAGCTTTTCAATTTTAGTGATGATATTAAAGACTTGATGCCACACTGAAGAGCTTAGATACTATCCTCTGCACAACGGGGAATAGAATCCAGCCTGTTAAAATTTAAGCCTATATTCAGTGATTCCTTAAACTAACTGTCTATCAATAAATTCTTAAAAACTGTTTTTAAAAATAAAACAACTCTTGTGTCAGAACATTTTTAGTTTTAAATAGTACGAAAGAAAACACAACTGGCCAGGTTAGACTCCTTCAAACAATTTCATTATGAAAAGGTATGGGGCAAAGACGAGTCCTGACAAGATCTAGCATTATTGGCAAATTTTACCCCCAGCCTGGGAAAGAGGCAAGGCTATTCAAGAAGATGCCTGTAGCTCTCTCTCAGATTTCCAGTCATTATGGGTCAAACTAGGTGGACAGTGTCCAGCTTCTTAAAGAAAAATGTACCAAAAAAGATACATTTTTTAAAAAGATTATAATACAAGGGTGTATTTGAGAAGTAGTTTTAATGGTCGATGAACCAGATTTTAAATTGGAAGTAACATTCTGCAGATAACATTTCATCCAGAGGAAAGGTTAGTATTAAAAGTAGGTGGTAATCCTATAAGTATAGACTTATTAGAAAAAGAAAAACACTCAACTCTCCTAAATATACACACTTGGAAGTAACAGCAGCACTGGAAGTCATTTCCCCCTACAGGCCAGTTTATTCACCAATAAAACAAAGAGCTTTCCCCATCACCATTATCCCAAACTGAAAATGTCTTCACATGGCATTACGGTCCACTCAACACTGCTAAGAGTAAGAAAAGTGTTTAAGCCTGGACACTAAGTAAATGACATCTTTAAAAGATAAATACAATTAACTGCTTACCTATTTTTGCTTCTGGATATGGAACTCCTTGAGGATCAGAATAGAAAGCTTCTAGCTCAAAAGGCCCACTTCTCAGGAAGGTGAGAACTTTGGAGAAAGGAGCAGCGTGGTTCCTGCTAAAGACCTCGTGGACGCTAGGCGAAGGGAAAGGCATCGTCAGAAGCTCAGAGTCCACACTCACGGTGCAGCACAAGCAGAACAGAGTCTAGGACCTGTGTCTGCCTTGTCCCACCACTTACAACCCCAAATGGGAGAAATACTTGGTATGTTTGGTTGTTCAGAGGTCCCAATCACTCTACCATAAAAGCCATTTGTTAATTTTTCTTTATATTACACAATATCTGAAAGATATTTTCTCCTACATACCCCTCAGCATCTTCTGAATCGTGGTTCCAGACCAGAGATATTGGAAAAGGAACTGCATCGGTGACGGAAAATTCTCTAACTTTAAATGCCGGAGAAAGGATTGCACACTTTAAAAAAAAAAAAAAAGATCATCATGAGCACATGAAAAATTTCACTCACCTTTTTAATACAAAACTCAACTAGGATGGGTAGGTTTAAATTCAAATACAAAATTGCTTACGTGTCTTAAGTATATGTGAATTAAGCATAAGTGATTTAGCCCCTAAATACTATGACAATCACCAGCTATAAGTACAAATAACACAAGGAATCTTAGGATAGTAATTGTTAATTAGTAGCAAGGTTCAGAGAGGCTTAGGAAAAAACACTGGTCTTTTCATAAATGCCCTGCTGACAGCCATTTCACAAGCTGCATCACTTGTGAACATGTATATACATCGCAGCAGCTCTGTCCACATCGCCTTTTAACCATCTAAGAAACTGAAAAAGGGTAAAACCCAAAGTGTTCCTAATTTCAAGTAATTTTACGAATGAAGGAAGCAATGGCAAATTCAAATTTGAGGTAGACAACACCCAACAGACCAACAGGTGGATTTAGATTTGTCACATGAAAATGACTAAATAGATGACTAAATAAAAAGTCAATTAAGGGGGAGGGTATAGCTCACATGGTAGAGCGCACGCTTAGGATGCATGAGACCCTAGGTTCAATCCCCAGTACCTCCTCCAAAAATAAATAAACCTAATTACCTCCCCCACCCCCACAAAATAATTTAATAGTACAATAGTAAATAAAGTATTTTTTAAATAAATAAGTAAATTAAAGTCAATTATTTCTTGAATAGCACAGGATTCTTCAAAAGAGAAGCCAAAATAAGCTCTACTTCTTAAAAAAAACTAAAACTTCCAAAGTTTGGGGGAATTAATGCAGGAGACATACTCCATTATCAAGGAAAAAGCAAAAACAAAAACCCATAAAACATGATGCATCTTGATGATGCAATGGATTATCAGCAGTGGTCAGCATATATTCTTTTAAAAAATGTTAGAGTACTCAGTCTAAATATTTTTGTCTAAAGAATCTCTTGCTTTATATTAAAAAAATACCGCTAACTAGATCAAGTTAACTTCTAGATTGGATGCTCTTGCTTTCACAACCTTTATGCCTCTGGGCTGCCTATTTGTTAAGCAAGTTAAAACCACCTGTTAGCTAATCCTCTTACCCCTGCCAACTTCCCCCAAATTATTCCTTTTTACACCAGGTTGCCATTCTAATTCCCTTCTGTGTGCTTTGTAACATCTGTCACCACCACAGAGCTAACCAGTGCTTTACAGCTGTGTTTTTTATGATCCCCCCAGAATCATCCCAGTTTGAGAAACACTAGTTCTATAGTTCTTTTCATCTTAAATTTCCTAACTCTTCCAGATTTGAAGATCCTTGTGCCCCTACAGCCTTACAGATTTATTAAGAAGTAATTCTCTTGTGGAATCTAACTGGGCACTGGGCCCTGCTCACCTGATGACCCCACCACAAAGGAGAAATGGGTGAGGAATGGGCACCAAGAGAAAGACGGGCAGACAAGGCAGTACGTACCTGTAGCGCGCATCCTCTGGCCACTGCTTCATCTGCATTGAGTGTCGTGCTAATATCTTTTCCAAAGAATTTGGCAATTTTTTCTTTCACAGCTGGAATTCGTGTAGTGCCTCCAACTATCTCAACAGCACTCACATCTTCTACTTTGAGCTGAGTTTGTTCCATCAATGAATAAAGTGGAACTTCTATCTTTTGCAATAGGTCAGCACAGAGTTCTTCAAATTGTGCCCTTGGCAATTAAAAGGAAAACTTTATAAATATTTAGGAAAATTATCTTAAAGCCAATATCCTGTCCTATTTTTTTAAACAATAAGTCTTATCAACCCAATGAATCTTTTTCCTCAGATACCCTGAATTCCACATGAGCCAAGTTCAACTGTATCATAATTTGTAACTTTTTTTTCCCCAAAAAATACACAAAACAGATGTAGAAAGGTGACAGGGGAGAAAATCAATCTGAATGGTATTACTGGAATAAATCATTTTTATGTTAAGATTGCCATTTCATTCCTTAATGTTTCATGTGATCCGATTTTGATTACTTTGAATACTTCCATTGACTTCAAAGTATTTCTGTGAAATGTTTTGTGAAACCATTACTCAATCACTGGCCCAGAAATACTGAAAAGTGAATACCACCAAAAAGACTTAGTCAGTCATGAGGGCACTTAGCAACGCTCTCTCTTAGAACCCCCTTTGCAGATGTAACCCTAGTTCTAACGGTTCTGACTTCCAACAGGTCCTATACAATCTTGAGACGTGGGCCGAGATTCACACCACCACAGCTAGAACTGACGCCCAGGCTATAGTTTCAGCAAGAAGTTCCTTCTATTTAATCTGGCAGAATTCAAGACACACCTGTTCATCTTCCCCGAAACATCTTTGTCATTCATAAAGCACTCGATATTCAGTGGTAGATCCGTGCTGTTAGAGCTCATTAGCTTTTTCAATTTTTCACACTCCTGATACAGACGAAGGAGTGCTCGAATTTTGGATTTTGCATCCAACTTGTACTTAGTTTTAAATTCTGCACAAAAATGTTCCACTAACTTTGCATCAAAGTTTTTTCCTCCTAAGAAAGGATCAAAAGCTGTTCCCAGTACCTAATTTAGTTAAAACAACAAATAATCTGGTTATTTTCAATAATATTGGTAACTAGAATCTTAAATATTACTACTCAAACAAGTAAATAGTAATAGGCTCAAGATTTCTATTTAAACTACAACATGAAATCCAAGTCAGTTAGGAGACAGGTAACTACCTAATCTAAATGCAGCTAAAAACCAAAAATATCTTAGAGACTTAACAATTACACGGGATAATCTTTTAAAGCTTTTCTTCCCTAAGCAAGAACACTTGAAGAGTACGGTAAAGCAAACACGTCATCTTTAGGGAGATCAACCTTAGCAATGACTCTCTGTTGGTATCTTTAGCCAAAACTCTTCATTACCTAGAAGAGCACAGTCAAAAAACTCAGCAGCTTACATTAATGACAATTTTAGCACATTTAATATTTGGGTCACTTAGTTCCAATTTATGACTTTACCTTCAATTTTCCCTTGTTAAAGGCACAGGCAGACACTTGAAAAGCTGAGTGTCCCATATCAACAAAAACCACTATTCGAGGTTTCTCATCCAGGCCTGGGAGATCCTGCTTATAAATTCCATAATTCAAAGCAACTAAAAAAAAATTAGTATGTTTCAATTCTTTGGTTTGCATTTTCTTAGGAATTTCATTGTTACTGATATAACTACACATGCAGGAAACCTGACTATACTTCGATCAATTAAAGATGAACATATTCCTTTCATATCTGACTTCACACTAATTTTCTTGGCATCAATTACCTTATCCCTTTGTGATTTTAGAACAATGTTCTATCACTTTTAAATAAATGGGGAGACATAACAGAAAAGACAAACATGATTGCAAAACAATGGAATGTAATCCACATGTAACCACAAACAGAATCAGACTCATTACACAAATACTTACATTTCAACCACAACCTGCTAGAGACTGCTTATCCAAAAAAATTAAGAATTTAATATACAACTAGAGCAACTGTAGTTCCTACCAATTTGATCCAAGGTAAGTAATTGATCTACCTTACACAGTCTGTGTTAGCTTTTTTTGAACCCACCGTATTCCTAAATATGTATACTTAAGACGTCGTCAGTACCGAGTTCTTAACACATCTATTAAGTATATACTAAACACAGCCTGTTCTTGCTGTGCCTGAATACATGAGGCTATACCTGACTTTGAGTCCGTCTATAATCACAATGAACTGACAGAAGCTCCAGGAGCAGGTGAGTGAGTGCTCTGCTCCACACCACACCCACTCCTAACACAGGCCCAGCAAATGGTACAGCTTAAATCAGTATCTGATAGAAGATGAATGATCAACTCCTAACTACATATAACTGGAAAGTATAGAAGAAAAAAATATTTTAAACTAAATCAGTGGTCAAGGTAGTTGTAAAAGTAACAATCGTAAGGTTTTGGGAAAACTTACTTAACTATAAAAACATGTAAGGAAATTAAAAAAAAAAAACTAAATCCAACACACTAATTCAAAGGATTAGATATATATATACACACACAAGAAATTTCCTAATGAAAGCAAATTCATAAATTTGACAAAGTGCCATATTCTCATTAAAACAAGCATCTGAAAGGCTTTCAAATCTAACACATGCTTTTTTAATAAGCTGTGTTTCTACACCTACATGAAAGTGTTTGATAACAGACCCAGTGTGTCTTAACTTTAGTTTGGACAGCACATTAACTTCTACACAAAAGCAGGTTTTCTTCTTACCAGCTGTCATGTCGTTCATAAGTCTTAAGCAGTTTAGGCCAACAATTTGTGCAGCATCTAAGACAGAGCGCCTCTCCGCATCTGTGAAGAAAGAGGGGACCTACAAACAAAAAGGGAAAGGATTTAACTCACCTAGATCACAAAAATGCATACCAACTCCTCACAGCCACTTGTAATAAATTCACAAGAGCCCAGCTAAACAGTCCCCAGCCAAGATATGAAACAAACAGAACTTCAGACTAAGTTTCTGGCAAGTTCTTAACGTTCAGAAACAGTAACTACTTTTGAAAAGATTGCCCTAGAATTATCACATCAAACTCACTATAACAAAATTTTAACCTGAAATAAAAAGTAATCAGGAGTATTCATTAGACACATTAACAGTTACTTAAATCTAACAGAAAGTTTTAACTTTAAGTGGATGAAATACCATTTCCAAACTAGTCTTAAATTTCTGACATTTGGAAATTGTTATGCTAAGTCAACATTAAATGTTACATGTAACTAAACTATAAAGGCGACAGGCACTTAAAGGTAATACAGGGCTAATTCTAGCCACTGCCCTTTAGCTTGGCTAGTCATTGTGCATTAATAGGTGGAGTACCTTCTAATTCAGTAGACCTGGAATACACTCATATAATCACACAACTGGAAAGCGCCTAAGGGAAAACCTGGTACACTGGCTTTCATGTTTTTTCCCATAGTAACTACGAATGCTTCAGAAAGAGACAGGGGCAAGAGCAAAGGTGGGGTCTCTGCTCACCTTTCAAATCAGAACACTACTTTCTTGAGTTTTCCATATTAGGTTATTTAAAGGGAAAAGAAAAAAGGAAGAAGGAAGGACCACTGATATAACTTAATTCTTTAATTTTACCAAAACCTAACAGCATTTCTCCAAGCAAGACCCAGACAGCCCCTTGGTAGAACACCTTCTGTCTTGCAAGAGAGAAATTTTAGCCTTTCTGCTTCTATCCTTTCATATCCCAGGATGCACTGCCATAAAGGCTTCTGACATGTCTGGGCAGCCCACCCTGCCCCGGATGTGATGCAAACCAGGCCGAAGGTAAATTCATTACAGACAGTCCCGGTGCAGAGCATAATCCCAGCAGATTAAGAAATGACTGGAGGCATCTGAGAGCGCAGGACTGACAACAGCTTTTTGGTGTCCAAATAAGAGGCAGCTTTTGTACACTGCAAGTCCTCCTTGACAACCTAATTATCAACTGTCCATTGACGCAGTGAGCTTGCCAGTGCTAAATGTAACAGTCGGTTATATTTCAAAGTAAATGTTCACCAAAAACTAATTCACTGGTTCTCACGTGAGGGTGGAATTCTGAACAGCTCCCATCTAAGTATACAAACTGTCTAACAACACATCAAGTAACTTTAGAATATCCTCCAATTCAACCAGTCAGTCTGTATTTTCAAAAAGCCTGACAGAAGATTTTGATTTGCACCACCACTCAAGAACCTCTGCAACTTCTGGCTAAAAATACCACTCAAACCTACTCTTAAATGCTGCTGAACACTATGTTAATACAGTCCAGGGGAATTCTGATCTCTACAGAACAGCTTTCACACATTCAATATTAAAAAATAACATAAAGAAAGCAAATTAAAATGAAACACATTTCCTTGCTGAATTCTACTTACTGAAATAACACAATCTGTTACTGGCTTCTTGAGGTTGTTTTCAGCAGTTTCCTTTAACTTAGTCAACAGCATGGCTGTTATCTGCTCCACACTAAATAGATGCTCTTCATCCATGTACATTACCTATATTGAGGAAAGAAAAATGTTTTAAATACTATGATTCTTAAAGCTACATACTAATATTAACTTCCAAACATTATTACATATTCTCTTCCAGAAAATCTTTATTGTTACAGCTGTTCAGAAAAGGAGGAGGAAAGGAATGGTAAAAGGAAGAGAAAACAGGGAAAGGAAAGCTAAGAACAAAGAAAGATTTTTTCCCCTAGAGATGAAGAGGAGGAAAAAAAAAGCTGGGGCAGGTTTTCCCCATATCCAAAGTACTAGTCAAAACATTATAGAAGGTAGTAAATTTCCACTCTAACTGAAGAGATGAATCACTGGGATAAATATTATTTTGTGCAGATCACAAGACAGGAATGCAACAGGAATAAACACCATGAGGCAACTCTAAATTTTACAATTGCCAATAAGTCACAAAAAAGTTGTAGCAGTATATACCATATGAATAATTTTCAATGATGATTTAAACATAAACTTACAGTTTAAGAGAAGCTAGATAAATAAGTAAGTTTTTAAGAACACCTTGCCCAATTAACAAAACTGAGTTAAATATTTATTAAGAATTAAGTACATTTCTCTGTAGATGAATTAGACCATTTCCTAGAAAGGAACCTAAGGTCAATTATATTACCTTTATTCCAACTCCTCCATTTTTCATTGGAACCAGATCGTAACTTAAGTTTTCCTTCTCCTTTTGAATGAAGGGGTCACTGAATGCTCGACCATGAAACCTCTTGAAATTAGATACTGTATTGTTTGCATGAGTGATTTGCTGCAAATGAAATTTGAGATTTAATTTTTTTTTTCCTAATTTCCACACCTATTAGCAATTAAGAAGAAAGTCAAATGTACAACTCAAACCATAGGGATGTAAGTCACTTTTCCTAGAGCCCTAAATTTCTCCATCAGTGAATAGATTTTATTCTTCTTCCCCAACAGAAATGCCAGAAGGGAGGCCGTGAGAGGGACACACACAGACTTCAAAATCTCCAAGATAAACTCGAAGACAGTGACACTATCACTACAGGTCTAAGTAACTCCCAAGACCTATACGTATTCCTTCCCCCTACTAAACCTGCAAGTTTTACACCTAATGAATAAGTGAAAAAGGAGATCTAGCAGCAACATAGTCATATTACATTTTTTTAAAAACAGTTAATTGTCATAGTCTATTAAGTTGCTAAGTGGTTAGAATAAATATTTGGGGCCACAAAATACATGGATTGCTACTTGACCTATTAATAGCATATAATACTAATTATCGATATCAAAAAGCAGAAAAAGCAAGGGTAATTCACAAAACCCCTGTATGAGGTGGTGCTTTCGCTGCACGTACAGGTTTTTGATGATCAGGCTCTGGACTTACAAGTCCCATTTCACAGCATATTTCACGCAAAGATGTCAGCACTGGGAACTTTATTTAAAATACAAAAATAATTAAAAGATAAAAAACTAAGACTTCTAAAGTTACTAGCTTGAAAATGCCAAAACAGTTTACTATTTGCTGTTTTCTCTGATCTACACTTTTTAAAGGGAAAAATATAGCTTGACAACACTAGTTTTCAAATAATATGGAGTAGTATTCCAGGATTTAGAGTTGTTTCTTTTTTAGCATATTTTCCATACTTAAAAGAATTTTTTCAATCTTTCTTTTTTAATTGAATAAATCCAACATGTAACATTGTATAAGTTTAAGGTGTACAGTGTATGTTACTTTTACATGTTGCAATAGGATTGCTTTCAGTCCCTTCCTTAAAAGAGTCTCAAAAGGAATTTTCATATTTCATATTTACTTTTCTCCTCAGCTCCTACATTTCAACAGTTATAACGTGAGCCCCAAATGGGAGCCACATAGGTAAATTTTCAAGTCCTGTTAATAAGGAAACCTAATTCCGAAAAAGGGTGAAATTAATTTCAATAACCTATTCAGCTTAGTATATCTAAAATATCATCATCTCCACATGCTCTCAGTGTAAAAAATTTATGAGGTGGTTTACTCTTTATTTAAGTCTTCGAAATCATGTATTCTGTACCTTACTTTTCGATTCAGATCAGGTACACTTCAAGTGCTGCAGAGCCATGGGGAGCCAATGGCCACCACGTAGACGGCAGAGCCTGGACAGAAGCTCTCCTCCTACCACCTTAATTAGTAAGTAACCTGGAAACACTTTTAAACGCAGAACTTCTTAGATGTTCCTTCTATAAAAGGAATCCTTAACTCTTAAATGAATATCATGAGAAACTTCACATGAAAGAACAAGTGTCTCATTTATAATTTTTAAAAATTAGATAAATTAGAAGGTAGCAAAGTATCTAAGAGCTCAAAGGAATACTTGCATTACAGTTCTAAAACAAAAAAATAGATAGGCTTAGGTATTTCATGTTCTTATGTCTGAGATTTTACATTTAAAACCTCTCCCCTAAAAAGTGATCAAAATTCTCTTAAACCTACCTGATTTTTGGCTGCAACTCCAATTGTTCTGTTTTTTGATCCAAATGATATGACTGATCTGGAAGAAATTTTAAAAGCATGTTTCAAAAATGTTAAAAAGCATAAATGTGAACATTTTTAAATGACATGAGAAAGATTCTAATATAAATGTCCTACCCATTCATGGGGACTGGGGCACAAGGACAGCACAATTTTGAAGTCTAAAGCTTCAATGACTCTAAGAGGGGCCCCCTTAACTGCTACTGTGAGAATCCAATCTAGGTGTCAGTTGTACCCCACCACCCATCCCATCCCCATCCCAGATCCAGTCTGCTCGTGGATCAGAGAACATTTTCCAATACCAGCATAATTCTCTAGGCTCCAATTGTTAGGAAGTGGACAGTAACTCTGAAAATGCTTTGAACAGTTAAAGAGTATTATTAACATGGCCTGAGATGCATGATTTAACAAAGTATGGTGTAACCACTTTGCAGTTACCAACTCCATACAAATCTAAATATCACTATCATACTTATTGCTGTCCTGAAGGTACCATTTGACTCTTTAGGATCAAAAGTTTTTATACAATTAAATTGATACAAGTAAGCCTAAGTTATGCTTCTGGAATTTAAAAGCACAAAACAGACTCCTGTATGGAAGAAATCTACTTGAGGAAGCCAAGTAGAAGCAAGTACCACAGCAGAAACAAGTACAAATGCTGAGGAAAAGGACTGAATAATCAGTTACATTAAGTCAGCTTTGACGAGCAAAGTGACTTGTAACTGAGTCAGCCTTCTGAGAAATGGAGACAGAATGGTAGCACAGAGCAGAGAAGTCTCGTCAGAAGGAAGGAAGTGAATTAGGTTTTAGAGGGCAGATAAGAGTAATGGTACCATAGGAGCAAAATGGGATATACTGAGGGCATTAAATACCAAGCTGAATCAAATTTAAATCTGCTGTAACAGAAACATCTTTGACCTAGATTATTTGAGCAGATGCTCAATCACATCCTAAAAGCCAGCGAACTGTTGGAGCAAAGGCTAGATCTTTAAAATTCTTTCCAAAAACCTAGTATCACTCCAAGCTCAGAGTAAATATACAGCTGTAGAACAAATTCACTCATTTTCCAAGGGGAGAATGAAATCAATTACACTAAACAGAAATTAACAGTAGCCAATGCAGTTGAACCAAATATCTATCTTCCAAAAAATATTAAAAGAAACTCCAATACTACCCTCAGTTTACCACGTTTTAGAGCCCTATCTGTCATCTTTAGTTTCACACTGGTCACTGTAGCCACGTAATTTTTTCTTACTCTCCTTTGAGCTTTTCTTCCTTTCATTGGATCAAACAGAAAAAAATGTAAACTGCACCCAGGCATGAAAGCCTGAGAAACTGTCTTCTTTCTTACTAGACTCCCATCACAGCCCTTTGCACAGCCAAAGAAAAGACTATATAGATTTACAGAGGTCCATGCATGAGATGCTCAGGGAGTAAGTCTTCCCAATGCAACTAATACTTAGATGTTTGGGATTTGCCATTCACTTTTCATAAATACTCTTCGTGATACAAGCCCCCAGTCATTTCACCTTTGGGCTCAATGTTTCATTCTACGATTTTTACCTTGGGTTTAAGGCATTAAAAATAAATACCTACATCATTTTCCCTGAGAAACAAAACAGTTGTTTTTGTTAGTGCACATACAGGCATGTTTCCATGTATTATGCTCAGAAATTAAGACCCCCCCCCCAAAAAAAGTTGCTTTTTAAAATGTTAACCTTTGCCCACCACGCGCTGCTGTAGAATATACCACTTAACTCAGTGACAACATCCACACTCTGGAGAGCTTCTAGCACAAAAGTACGCAATTTTTATTTTCTCTCCTTCTTAATCATGCAAAATTAATAAAGAAATTAGGGCACGACTTGGGATTCTTCTTTAATGGCTCTCATAAAATGAGCAAAAAAGCCGTTTACATCTTCCACAAATGATCCAAGAGTAAGAGCAGGCAGATTTATCAGAGGAGTGTTCTGTGGTCGCTAACAACAATCCGCCCTCTCACTGCTCAAGCAGCAGCATACAGGCTCTGGAAGCTTCCAGTTCATTTCGAGATTCACAATGCGGAAGAAAAAAACTCGGCAGCCCGGGATCTGCGATGCAGAGACATGTTTGGAGGGAGGGGGCCGAGTTGGGGGCGGCTAAGCCAGCTCAGAGAAGCCGGGTGGGGAAACGGGGGCGGCCGCGGAAAGAACTGGCTGAAGCTTCTTGCCTAGAAAAGGGATCGAAGTCTCGGCCTTGGCCGCACCCCGGTCCCCAGGAGGAAGCCCATCCAAAGTGACGACCCTAGAAGATTAGACTCTCGGGCTTCTCTTGGCCCCGCGAACCCCGGAGACACCCCCTCTCCGATTTGTGCCCCCAAGACCCCTCGCCTACTCGGCGGCCGGGCGGCCAGCATCCTGACCCCACGGAGGGGCGCACCGCTTCCCACATCGCCCTCACTTCGTCCTGGTGATCCGCAACCAGTCTCAAGCCTGGGGTCCCCACGCTCCCCGCCCCCGAACCTCCCCCCAGCGCCCCGCAGGCTCTCACTTACGGGGTACACCGGTCACTGAACTCGTTGGCGATGGTCTCGATGCCCCCGGCCCGGGCCACCGCGATGTAGCAGCTCTGCGAGCCCACGTCCAGCCCCACCACCGACATGGCCGGTTCTCGGTCCGCCTCCGCCTTGGGTCTGGGTCTCGGTCTGCGTCCTCTGGCCGCCGCTTCCTGCCCCGGCCACGCGCGGCTCCCGCAAGGTTCGCTCCTGTCACGCAGACGGACAGACGGACAGCAACCGGTCAGGCGCCTCCGGCTTCCAGGGAACAGTGGCGGCTCGCCGATAAATCTCCACTGGAGAAAACGGCGTTCAGTCTCCAAAGGTCGCTCCGCAGCTCCGGCTGGCTGCCTGGATCTACAGCCGCTGGCTCACCGGCGCGCCGCTGAACTACCGACCCAAAAGGGGAGGTCCCAGCTCCTCAGCCTTATGTATCGCACTGATCGGAACTTTCCAGAATCTGCGGCATTTACTCACCGGCGCCTCCACCGGCCCCTCCACGTGCCACTTCCGCTTCCTTCTTCTCGAGCCTTCTCGAAAGATTCTACCCAATGGGTGGCTGGTCCCTCTGGGGACGACAGTCGTTGCCATGGCGGCAGGACAGCCGCTCCGGCGCTATTTGCTCAAGCAGGCCAAGCTGACCCGCCCACGCCCCGCCCCTCCCTAGCTAGGGGCTCTTCGCTGTCCTAATAAAATGGACAATGAAAAATGACTCGAAAAATCGTAATCTTCGTGATTTAATAATGAGCGATGGTGTCCGACCCTTAGACTCGAAGGAGAGGCTGAGCAGGCGGGGACACACATCCCTACTTCTGCAGAGACCCGAGACGCCCGGACGCCAAGGAGGCCGACCGGCTCTCAGAGGAGCGTGTAGGGAACCGTAGTCAGGCTGGAGGACGGTGTCGCCTTGCATGCTGGGATGTGTAGTCCCGGCCGCAGAGCGTGCTGGGAGCTGGCTTTGTCTTGGGGGACTCGCGGGAGAGGCCGGCTTCCCTCTAGCGCTTTTGTGCGCATTCCTCAGTGATGGCGTTATTTCTTTACCCTGCTTTCTCGGTATCCGCTTCCACTATTGTCTAAATTACCCCACAGCTGGTGAATTAGAAATTAGAAGGAGGATTTTCTGTTTAAATTTCTAGTAACAAGCACAGGGTTTGTATTAAATGTTACTGAATTTATCAGCGGCAGGATAGTCTTTTGTGGAATGAAATGTTCCTTTTTCTTTTTTTTTTTAAGCGGGTTTTATATGTGGCATAATTTGGAAAGCTGTCTGCTTACTTTTGACACATCTGACGTGAGCAGGCCTTGGTCTACCCTGCCACTCCTGAGCCGTAAATTATTAGATAAGTTTTGCTTCTTATTTGATCTGAAACAGCTTGTGTTTCTTTAATAGCTATGTCCCTATTATTTTCAGTAAAGAGACAAGCATAGAAAGGAAAAAAAAGGTGGCACTCTGCTGCTGTTATCAGGTCTTTTACAGCCTTCTGTGTCCTTTTAAGTTTGCCTGAGAGCTCCTTGCTTACTCTCCCTCAGGCACATAGAAATATAGATGAAATATGTAGGAATTTCGAGCTGAAGTTAGAATAATTAAAGCCCTGAAGAGTACGGCAATCCTTAGAAGGTTAAATCAGAAACGAGGCTAGAAGGCCAGGTTTATGTTACATATAAAGTCAATTGTGTGCTTGGCCCAGCATTTAGACAAGCTACTTAACCTTTACATTGCTTCGGTTAACTGGTCTTTAAAATGAGAACCATTTAATGAAATAGTAGGTCTCTAAAGGTGATTGTATTCTTAAATTTGAAAATACAGCTAGCTATAATTATTTTTGTTTTGCTTTACAATTCCCCCCCCACACACACACACACTTTTTTTGCGTATCAAAACCTTGTATTAAAATCCATGGAATCATAACATTTTTGAACGGAAACAGAACTTGGGGATTTTTTGGTCAGCTTCCCACATTTATGTGGGGAAACTGTTGTGCAGACAAGAGAAAGGAACAGTTCTTGGTCTTTGGAGCCAGACGGATTTGGATCAGGTTCAAATCCTCGGGCAATACTGTTAGCACTTTATAGTACTGCTTGTAAGACCCCCAGCTCTCCTTCATGGAATCTTGAAGAATATAGAATCTTGGCTATACAGATTTATTAATTTGCCAGCTGTGTGACCTTGAGATAATTACTAAGCTTTCCTGTGCTCCACCTCATAGGATATGTGTTAATGATGGAAAGGGTATGTAAAGTGCTAAACGTATGTCATTATTATGTGATACCCATTTAATGTTCTTCAGATTCTTCTTTGAGCTTCCATTTCAGCATCTGTAATGGACATATACCTATCTTTTGGGGATTTTGGAAGAATCAGATGTAAATAAAACAGCTAGTATGGTAGTAGACATTCAGTAAGTTTTAGTAATAGTAACAGTAATATTATTCAAGAAAAGCTAGTGCCAGAACTTGTAGCTCAACTTGTGCTGCTTGGACACTGAGTTGTACCTTTGTGTAGCCCCCTTTTATTTAATCAGTCCACCTTAACCGTGTGTTGGAACAGGTGAGTGAGTAGGGGCCATATGAACTACCACGTTTATTATCTAATATTACATTTATTGTATGCTTGGAATCCTTGTCATTTTTATTACTTAATTACATTTTATTTATTTTGATTTATTATGTTTTAAATACATAAATAGTTTCTCACACTATTTCTATCGTAGTGTCAAATTTTAGAATGAAACTAACACCAGATAAGAGTAGTCCCAACGAATTGTCTAATTGTGGATCCACAGGTAAACAGGGAATTAAGTTGACGTTACCCTGTCTGCTAGCAGCTACCAGTGCAGTTACTGGGTTTTTCCCCATATTTGTCTTAGAGAGCGAGAGAGTTCTTAAAACTAGAAGTGGAGACAGCACCCGAAGAACAACAAAGATAAAACAAAAATGCAAAGATAAAAGAAGAAAAGCCCAAACAAAAATGCATCTCAAAGAGATGATGAGCAGTAGATATAAAGAGCTGGGAGAGGTGTCCTTGAAAGGGAGGAAGAGATGGGCAGCGTGGTTGCATAGATAGAATAATGCACATGAAAGTGCTCATGACCTTCACCTTCTGGTGAGTCAGTATTTTTGTGGTCTTTGTATTCAGCACGGTGCCAGGTGCTGGGAGTTACAGAAGGAGTATCAAACTTGTTCTAAATCAAGATGCCTTTTGTCTGGCTTGTCTATAATGCCAGTACATCTGAATGCTCAGGTATCTGAAATCTTATCCTTTCCAGTCTCTTTCAATATTTGCTTTCTAAAGGGTTTTTCCTTCTCATATATTAACTTGAAATTTATTTAAAAATTAATTGGTGGCTGTAAAATCTATTTTTTCTTGATTTGAAGTTATTTTAGAAAGAATGATCACCTAAAAATAGGAATACATGGAGAAATCCTGAAGGAAAAAAGACTACATGTTTTTTCTTCTAACCTAAAAAGGACCGTCATATTTTATGGCCAATGTGGTTGTAGGATAATGTTCATGTCCCCCCACCCCCACCCCAAGCTCGCTGTGAACCACTTCACCGCTGGAACAGCGGTGGCCTTGCTGACCTCAAGGCTTTGGTGCTCGTTGGGCCCACCTAGAAAGCTCTTCTTAGGCTCTTGGCTAGGCCAGCTTCTTCTCATCCTTCAAGGCTCAGTCGAAATCTCATTTCCCACAGAGGGAGGTTTCTGAATGCCAACTAGTAAGCACATCACCCTTCCCAAAGGACCACTCAGTGTTTGTTTAGTTACTAAGGTGAACCTGGTACCAGACCTGGTTCCAAGGATGGTCACCATTTGGCTTGAGCCAGTCAGCACATTCCTTTTCCCTTCATCACAGTCGTTGGTTCAGGGGTGATCACGTGATGCACTCAGCCCAACCAGGTGACTCTCGGTACTATCACTTAGAATGCTGGGATGGGAGCATCACCTCTCTGCTCCTCCTCACTCCGTGCCCTCCACCTCCTCCCATGTCCTCCAGCCACTATCTTGTGAGGTTCTGAGATCACAATAACCTTACTACAGAAAAGGTAGCTAGCATACAGCATTGGATAGAAGTTGGAGCCCAGGACTTAACGCCAACCCTGAAACCCAGCTTGCCTCTGCATTTAAGTTAGGTGAACCATATGTTTCCTTAGTGTTGAAGCCAGCTTGAATTGGGAGTTTCTGTTATTTGCTGACAAAAACATCGTAATTTCCTCAGCAAGGTAGGTCTTCCTTGACTATATCTAAAGCATCCCCTGGTTTCCAGTTACCCTCTACTGTTACCACTTATTTCCTTTCCAATATATACCACAGCCTGCAATTATCTTGTTTATTTATTTACTTATCTTTTTTCTCTTTGAATCGTATGGCTCAGGAAGGCAGTGACCTTGTTCTCTTCCTCACAGCGCCCTATAGATGTTCAGTAAATATTTGGTGAATGGCTGAATGATAAAAGTATTTCATAAGCTTATTAGGAAAAAGGGATCTGTACCAGCTTTCCTCTAATACAGAGTTGTTCCATCTTGGCACTGCTGACACACTAGGCCAGGTGCTCGCTGTCCTGTGGGCGCTGTCCTGTGCATTGCGGGGGGTTTAGCAGGACCCCAGACCTCTACCCCGTAGATGCCAGTAACACCGTCAAAAACAAATTGTCCCTGATTGAGAACCACTGTTGTAAGATTTTACTTACGCTTCACTGGCCCAGAAAGGGCATTGTCTTAAGACATTCTTTTGAGAGAAAACAAAGTAATGTTTGATTCTGAATCACAGAGACTGAGACATGGGAGGAGTGAAAGCCTCGTTATGAGTGAGTCAGGCACCTTCAGCCCGTGTTTGGTCCCATAGGTGAGGAGGGATGGCGCGCCTCCCATTTAGCCGCAGGACACGCTTACTGACCGTCATGAAAATGGAGGAGCTAATTTTGACAGTGGTTGAGAAGTATTTTTGTGATTACAAATTATTTCCTTCAGACAAGTGTATATAACTCACTGCTTTTCTGTGCCTTAGTTTCCTTGCTTGTGAACGAATACTTTGAGTGCCTGCACAATTACTGGAAAGTATTCATTCTTACATTTATGGTCACCTTAACCACCCTGTTTTAGCAGAAAAAAAGAAAGAAATTTAGTATTTGGTAACCGGGATCATTACTGCCTTACATGCTATTCTGACTTTCCACCCTGAAAACTAAATTCACATGCCATGGATAGATTCCGTCTTTTCCGCTTTGTTTCCTCAGCACATGGGAGGAAAAGGAGAGGGAGAACGAATACCCTGTGTGTGCTGTATTCTGAACTATAATGGGGTAAATTCAAAGTCCTTCCAAGTGAAGTGAGTCATTTCAGCACAGACTGTTTGGATTTGGCCTGTTGAAAGGAAGTACCTTAGTTTTCAGAGGGGAAATAACACCAAAGTGTTGATGTCCTTTTTTCTTTTCTTTTCTTTTCTTTTTTTTGAATCAGATAGGTTCTGAAAGCAGGATGTGTCTGAGCTCCAGAGATGTTAGCATTGACGATGGACGCCATCAGTGGGTGGCACCTTAAGGGTGCCAGAACCAAGGGTGTATTCAGTTCCCCAGATGAATTAATAATTTCCTCAGGAGGGTGGAAGTGGTAGAATAAATAACATTTTCAGTATTTTATTTTATTGGACAAGTCGGATTGTCCTTAACCTCATTTGTGCCAAGTGAAAAGACACTTCAGGAGAGCTGGCTACCTGACTGCAAAGCGGAATCGTGGCAAGGATGGATAGACTCACAGAGTCAGTTGTCTCGTGATGGACAACTAGAACGATAAAAAGAGAGACATGAGAACTAAGAGTCACGCGAACCAAAGTTACTTTATTTAATTCCCCAACACAAAGGAAAAACAGCAAAAGGGTATTTCTTGCCAATTCTGAAAGATGAAGCACTCCAAAATAATTGCACGTGCCCCCCGCTGCTCTCTACATCAGCGAACATTAAGGTTTACGGTCTGTTTGGAGGAGTGAATAAAGCACTGGAGAAGCTGAGTCCCTCTAGCCCGCTAGAGAGGGGGAAACGCAGTTACTGTTAGGAAGAGCATGTTGCTAACAACCTTGAAACCAGCTATTTAAATTGTGAAATGTTAAGCCTGTTTTTCCGGAGGAAGTTTGTGAATTGTTACTTTTCACTTGAAAAAAAGAAAAAGACACTCCACAGATCCCTTATTGCACTTAATCTTAACGCTTGCAAAGGCTCTCTTCTGAGGATTCACCATTTATCAACTCTTTTCATTTTTTGACGATATGTATTCTTCCCCTTGGCCAGCTAAAGAATGTCACTCGCCATTCAGCTCTACAGGAATTAAGTCATTAGCCACTGCAGTCATTGACCTTCAGCACACCTCGAAAGGCGTGCTCTGAGGAAACTGGCAGGACAGGCCTTCAGATAGTTTTTCAGGAGAAGATTTTATGAACCCAATTTCTTGCATTTTCCCGTCCTTAGAAAAGCACTAAAACCATTAAGTTAGCTGTGCCTTGTGACTGGCAGTAGCCTTCTACTAAGGTGTTGCTTGATTGCACCTACCCATTCTCAAAATCACGTGCGTGCTGACCGCTGCCCTCGCCTCTTTGGAGCAGTTCCACAGAGCTCTCTGGGAGGCTGGCTCCCAGGATACTGTCCTCAGTGAGTCCCCAGATAGAACTGGAACGCTCAGCTCTCAGTTTGTGCGTTTTGATTTCAGTTGACACCTTTGTTTCTGAAGGGAGTAGAGTCAGCCCAAGACGAGAAGTCAGGAAGGCCTGTCTGTAGCTCCTGTCCCCTGCCTTTCCACCCCGTCTCCAGCCTCCTCCTTTACTACTGGTTATGTCTCCTCAGTGTCCCAGAATGTAAATCCCTGAGCTCCTCTGCCAAGGTTTTAGGCGATATATGTGTGTTCTGTTCCTGTCTGATTTCTTTTTGGCCTCCCAAGGGCGGAGGGGCTTAACCAGCAAAAGGCAACCCGGTCCCGTCTTACCTCATCAGTTGGGGAAAAAAGTGTCCCTCTCTCCTGGAACAAACCACTACGGGCCGTTTTCCCACCTGGCCCTGCGCTGGTCTTGCTTGGTGAGGACAATGGTGAGGACACCTCCTAAGGAGGAGCAAGTCCCATCTAGGCTCATTGCCACTGGGATGGAGGTGAATGTTTCCTGAGAGTACAGGAAGCCCCACCCTTATTGCTGTGGCCTATGACGCGTCCTTGAGGTTGGCCTCTGTCCTTGAGCAGACTCAGAACTCTTCCCTAGGGCAGAGTAAAGTATGTCTGTGAATCAGGGAATGTTTGCTTGGCAGGGAAGGTGGGGAGGGGGGACCCTAGTACCCAGGAGCCTTGGGCTGTTTCCAGGAAGGGTTCCAAGTACCTGGTTGACTTTTTTCAATAGTAGTGGGTCTCTAGGAAATTCATCATGATAAAATAGGACAAATATGGACAAACCTTTGTGCTTTTAAATATGTCCTTACAGATTACATAACAGAAATGCCTGTTAGCCTTCATCTTGACGTGTTTTGTCCTAACTAGTCAACTCTGCACTCCTGGCCTCACCTGCAGTTGATGAGCACTTTCACTGGGCAAGACTTTGACTTTGTACTGGAGGTGCAGTGATGAACCCACCCACATCCCCGCCCTCGGGATTCTGAAGAGGAAGCCGCTCTTAGAACAAGGTTCAGGACTTGGCCAGCTGGGCTGTGGTTCCAAGTGATGGTAAAAGTTCCAAGACAATACAGTAGACCCTGTCTGGAGTCAGATGGATCTGGGTGTAAGTCCTGGCGTCTATAACCTCTTGTAGGCAAATTACTTAACCTCTGTGAAATCATACCTGTCAGATGTGGATAGGAAATCCTACAGCATCACAGTGTTGTGGAGGCCAGTTAAATAATATGACATAAGCAAAGTGCCTACCACAGAAAGGAAGCATGATTAATAGCAGCTGTGGTTGTTACTGCCTTGATTACTTAACCTCTTGGTCACCTAAGGCACCTCCTCACTTCCTTGCCCTCATAATCCTCTCCCTGCACGACTGCACACACCTGTTACCCTCCTCCCCTTGCCCAGTGGGCCACTCCTGTGGCATCTCTGCTTAGACGATCACAGATTTCCAAAAGTTCGATAGATCTGTGTTCATATCTTTGCTGATAATTCAAAACCAGAGAATCAGATTTTAGCAGGGAGGTTAAAATGCCTCCTTTCTGTTGTGAGAGATTCTGAAGAATATTGCAAATACCAGAGATTTTAACTTTGTCAGTGTCCTTAAAAAATTCACTTAATTAACCTTTATTTCTGTTACATAACTCTTAAAGCCCTTTCCCCAGTGTTACTTTATAACATTATGTTTCTGCTTAGTGGATCACTGGAGTGATATTAGTACATTTTCTAAAGGAATATTGCAGTACCCCGCACTAAACGGACTAGTCAGCCACCCTTGCTCAGCACTGGAAGTTTCCCCAAGTCTAGTCACTCACCCATTCATCCAACAAATATTTGTGGAATTCCTTCCATTAAAAAGCCATTATATAAGAGTGTTACAGGTGATTCAAAGATCATTATCAACAAAAAATATTTGCCTACCTGCTGGGGTGAGGGATGGAGGGAGGTGTAAGTGGAAGCTACAGGGAAGTGTCAGTGAAGCCAAGGACCTGGGGACCAGAGAGAGCTGTGCTCCAACCTCACTCTCTCACTATAACCATGTGAGTCCAGGAAGCAGCCTGAGCTCTCTGAGCCTCTGCATTTTCATCTTCAGAATGTGGATCCACTATCAGCGTTCAACACACATGTCCACTTTGTGCTGGGTACATCTCCTTGTCAAGCTACACTCTCTTGGTAAATGCTCACCGCAGTGCTCTAAGGCATCTAGCCAGTAGGTTCTCAACAAATGTGATTTTATCTTCTCCTGTCTTTCTAACATATATTCATTTAATAAACTTTGGACCAAGCCCTGTGCTAGAAGCACTTGGTTTAAAGATAACAGAGATAAAGACCACACCTCGAGCTTCCCAGTCTAGTTGGGGACATAACCTGTAAACAGATACTTATCCAGGGTAATCACTGTAATGACAGCCCTGTGCAAAGAGCATTATTGGAAACAGAAGTAGGATCCGTAGCCCAGCCTGGGCCAAAGGTGTGGCACGGGGGTGGGGTGGAGAAAGGTGGTTGGCACCTGAGTGGAGGTGAGGAGGTTGGAGGAAGGGTCCTCCCTTTCTCTGCCCGATCTGCAACTACCCGAGAGGTGTCGATACCTGGGAGGACAAGCAGGTTACTGTTTCTAAAATAAGGAAAGAGCAACAATGATGAAAAAACGTAAGCACAGCGGAGCGGCACGGACTCAGGTTGTGCTTCCAGGCTGACTGAGTACCGAACGGTTGGTGTGGTTCCCAGGAGTAGCACTCCCTCTCCAAAAAATGGAGCATGATCGAATAAAAGCAAACGTCTGTATTTTTAAATATGTCCTCACAAATTACATAAGAAAAATGCCTACCAGCTTGACTTAAAATTTTTTTTTTTTTATTCTGCACTTTCCTCATTCAGAGTAAGCTGGATGGGCCCAACTGACGTGGCTGTGGCTTTTAAAAGCACGATGGAGTCACATAGTCTGTTGGTGAATCTTCTAATAATATCAAAATGGTGCTTTGTGTCCTGACTGCTTGTAGAGGAGAGTGACGCACTGCCCTCCTGACGTGGGCCACTCACTGTGCCACTGACCCAGACCCACTGGCCACCCCAAACGGGACCAGTCAGGGGACTAGACAGGCTCACAGCAGACACAGCACCACCACAGCCAGGAAAGCAGGTGAACCATGAAAAAGAAATCTCTGTCGAAGCCTTTGTGGGCCAAGTTAACCCAAGGATGTCTGAGACTAGAGGAGTCAAAGTGTAAAAAGATCATGGAAATGAGAATGCTTATGCAGAGTGTGGGATTCCTAGAAATGTGAATTTATTCTCTTTGCCACCCAGGGGAGCCAGAGACTCATGAAAATCTTACACAAAGCTGCCTAAGTTACAAGCCAGGGAGCAGAGAAGTACTACTTCAGTTTCGGCTTTAGCAACTGCAGTCAACAGGGAAAACAGCCGACCAACAGAAAAAGAGATGCATTAATTCACGTAACTTGCATCTGGCTTAGGCTCAGCCGTGTTTAGGGCTCAGGTGGGCTCATCACGACCCACCCGGTCTTCCTCTCCAGCCTCCTCTCTGTGTTGCCGTCCTTCCCCACGTGGGACAAAGCCCCACTCTGCTCCGCACTGATGCAGTGCTTACACCTGGGACGAGGAGAGGGGGGTGGGCGACACCATGTTTTCCAGGTAACCTCCAGGGTCCCTCTGAAATAGGTACCTTCTATTTCAGCCTCGTTTTACAAATAAGACTCAGCTGGGCTAAGTAATTTCCCAAAGGACCACTGTTAAGTGGTGGAGCAGGGTGTTAAACACCACAGCCCTTGCTTGATCGCAGGGCAGGGGAAGCGATGGGAGGACAGAAGGTCAGACAGAGGGCCGCTGGCTGGCAGGCTGGGAGTGGGGCCTGGGCCCTGGGCGCAGGTGGGTGGGGGGAAACGGAACGTGCTTTGAAGTAACTCCTCCCCTTTCTTCGAGCACAGCCTGAGCCACAAAACCCGTAAGAGGTAAGTCCCAAAGAATGGGAGAGAATTTCCATTCCGTTGGAGGCCCAGGTTGCTATCTGGTGCTGGGCAGCCCGTTGGGATGGCAGAGGTGCAGCTTTGGGAGTGTCCGCGGGGACAGTGCCCTTGTCTGAGCTCACAGACCAGATCCCAGGTCTGCCCGGCCCTGAGGCTGGCCGGATGGGGAAGGGGGGGGGAGGGGGAGGGAGTTGGGGTGGGGGGAGCTGAGTTCCCAGAGGCTCCCTGACCACCCGCGGGGCCTGCAGCCGCCAGGTACTCCTTTCCCTGTTAATCTTTCCAGAGGGCTGCCTCCCCCTCGAGTCCAGAAGGGGTGGGAACGACCCAGAGATGACTCCTGAAGCCTGGGGGTGGGGGATAAACTGTGAACTAGAGGTCTCTCGGAAGTGGGTTTTTATTTATCAAGAAAAGCTGACATTTCAGTTTCTCCTTGAGTTGAGGAGAATGCTCAGGAGAACACTAGGTAATGGGGAATGAGGTAACGTCCAGAGCACACATGACCTGCAGACAGAGGACAGCGGAAGCCGGGCCTCGCTCTGGAAAATTTAATCAATCTGTGACTTGACTCGAGTTATTGTAAAAGCACAGCTCAAGCCTTACAGTAATTGGTTTCATGCTCTTTGGAGTCTTTGCTTTCTTTTTATTTTACCTAAGAACTTTAAAATACTATATTTCGTTTTAGTTGTGAGAAATGCAGGGGAAGAAAGAGGGAAGGAAAGATGACACAAGTGCAGAAGAGGCTTGGAGCTGTGTCAGGGTTGGTGATATTTGGATGGCGCCCAGCACTGCCAGGTCCTGGCCTGCCGGAGCCACCGCCTTGGGTGTCTGTGGAGACAGAGTCAGGCAGAGGGGCCCTCATTCCTCAGAGGCTTTTGCTTCAGTCCCCGAAGTAGCAATCCGCTGCTGGTGGAGGAGATCCTCACTTAGAGTAGCAGCAGACCTGAGGGCACCCCGGCCTTTTCCCCCTGGGTCCACACGTTTACCGCTCTGATACTTGTTGACTGAGAAAAATGAACAACTTAAAAGTTGAGGATTATGTTTTATTCAGCAGACATTCTGAGAACTTCAAGCTGGGGAGGCAGCCTCTCAGATCACTCTAAGGGACTGCTCCCAAGAGGTAGGGGAGGAGCCAAGATACACAGGAGTTTTTGCAACAAAGACCAGGGAGTTGGAACATCAAAAGATGTTACTGAGAAAACCAGGTATCTAGAGTTAAGGAATTTAGCACTTTTCTATATATGGGAAGATGCAAGAGTCTGGGCTTACTGAAATCATTCCTTTGATGTACACCTAGCTACCTTGGGCCAGTATCCTGTGCTTTCCCATCCTGAGTTCCCCTAGGGGGCACCGTTGGAAGTGGCTGCAGAGGCTGAGGGCTTGGCAGCAGGCAGCCTGCTTGTCTCCATCCTGAGTTCCCTCTGGTTCATTGTCGGGGGCATCGGTAGTGGCTGAGGACTTGATGGCCACAGCATCCTTTGTTTGCTGATACAGCTGGCAATATTTTTCATTCACATATTCATTCAGCAAACATTCACTGAGTGTCTACTACATGCCAGGCACAGTTCTAGGCACTTGGTCTTCAGCAATAAACAACACATAAAAATCTCTGCCCTCATGGGGCTTAAATTCTAAGATTGGGAGACTGACAAAAAATGATGGCTTGTGGTAAACACCATGAAGAAAACTAAAGCAGAGTAACCAGGGAACAGGTGGTAATGGGATGTGTATGTGTGTGTATGTGTGTGCACACACACTCCTACTTTAAATTGGAATGTAACAAAAGAGCAGAGACCTGAAGGAAGGAGGGAGTGACATACAAATATCTGAGGGGAGGGATTCTGAGCAGAGGGAACAACACATGCAAAGGCCCTGGGGTAGAAGCATGGTTGGCATGTTCCATGAGTAGCAAGGAGGCCAGTGTGCCCCGAATGGAGTGGCAGAGACAAGAATGATAGGAGAAGGGGGTTGGAGAGGTAGGTGGGATCATCTACAACCATCTGAGTCCTCACAGGCCACAATAATATCTTTCACTTGTCTCTGAGTGAAGTCTAGAGCCATTGGAGAGCTTGAAATTCACCATTCTCAAAGGATCACTCTAGGTGCTGCATGGAGTCCAGAGCAACATGGTCCAATAGAAATATAACGTGAGTCACAAATGGAAGTCATAATGTAATTTAAACAATTTGGGGGGGATGATATAGCTCAAGTGGTAGAGCACATGCTTAGCACGCATGACATTCCTGCCACGGACAAGGTGGGGACTTGTGTCTGAGTGTGAGGGCACTGAGAGCAGAACTCCTTGATATGGACACGTACTATGAGTGAAAATAAGCCATTTTTTTAAAAGAGTTATTTGGTAATGAAACAATACTGAGGCCGGAACACTTTCATAGTTGTGTTCTCCATTTGCAGGTCTCTTTCGTGTCTCACTTTTCTGAAGTTCTCTGAGGTCAGCCTAAAACATAAGCGTGTAACAGCGCGCATTCGATCGTAATGTGGTTTAGCTGTGTTCGGTGTCCTGCTCATGGTAACCTTCCCTAGAAAGGACGGCACACCCCCTCCCTCACGGGTGGCCATGCAGCTTACTTTGCCCAATGAGATGTGAACAAAGATAATGTGTAGTTTGCTGTATTTTTCCCCTGCTGCTATGGCAATGGCCAATGTCCCAGGCAGAGGCTGCTCTGTCACCTTGGGTCCTAGAGTCAAATCGACGTGGAGCAGAACTACAGCTGGCCCCTGATGGACACATCGGAGGAGAGAGAAATTAATCTTTGTTATGTAAGCCTCGGAGAGTTTGGGGGTCATTTTGAGAGAGGTGATTAGGCAGGTTTGCTGACCCTGACTGCCTTCCAACAAGGGGAAGACAGTGCCAGGCTGCTGAAAGGCAGGGCATTTCTCATCTCCCACAGCTGGCTCCTTAATTCCAAGGACATGGTCCTACAACAGGATGACTTATGTCCCACGGCTGCTGCATTAATGCCAAGGACAGACCTCAGTATCTTTTTCTTTGTGTTCTTTCTCCTTCTGAACTTCCTGTTTCAGGGCTGAGCTCCCAGGGAGGGAAGAGTCAGTAATAAAGTAATTAGCGCCACCACCAGAAGGAAGAGAAGGATAAAAAGCCCCTGCGGCCTGAGCAGGGGCTGGAGCTGTGTCCACCAGCTACCTCGCCGCCGGCTCCCCACTCCAGTGTTTTCTTTTCCTCTCTCTCTGACCAAAAAAGCAGCTCTTTCTTCCACTTTGACCCTCTGCTCTATTGAGAATTCTTTCTCAGTCTCTCTCCGTCTGCTGGCTGCACATTTAAGGGGGCTTGCCCACCCTTCTGGGGAGTTTCCCAAGTTGGGGTTTCCTCTATCTGCTAACGGTTTGTTTGTTATTCAATATAGCATAGCCTAACCTGACAGATACATAGGCGCATACCCATGACATTTCAAAAACACCAGCAAAGCATAGAACTGAATATTACCATTACTGGGGAAGAGGGGTTTTCAGAACTTATCACTGTCGGCCTCTCTCCCCATAGTGGATGGACTACTTTAACCCACACTTACCCTTATCCTCAAGCACAGCCATGTTTCCGCAGAAAGTGGATTGCTGATTGATTATAGTTCAAGACATTTGCTGGCCTGGGTGTTGCTAGTGAGCTGTATTATTGGTCTTAAAGGTCAGGACTGACAAGAGACACTGTGACTTCCTTTTCTACATTCGGCCTCCACAGGGCCTTGCTTCTGATGGAGTATGTCATCTCTGCCCATTTGATTGCCTGGGCTGGTGGACTTGCGCCGCTCTTGGATTTGGAAGGGAAGAATCAGAAGCAAGGTGCTTCACTTAAGCCTCCGATGCAGCCCGCTTAACTCTAGCTCAGTGGTGGGGGTGTTGTTCAAGCAGAGCTCGGCTTCTGTTCCTCATGTGTAGGGCATTTAGGAATAAATTCCTCGAGGGAAGGAAGAATGAGTGGTTTATTACCCCAAACACCAACCCAAACCCTAAACAGCTCCTTTAATAGCATACAATCTACTATTAATTTCCTTATCTGTAGGGTTTCCCAAACAAAAGCCGCATGCTTAATAGCTAACCCATGTTACTGTTTCTAAAGAGCTCTTAGCAGAAATTGAATGTTGTCTTGAGGGAGAAGTAAACAGAGAACAAAATAAAGAATAAGTGCTCAGTCAAGGCTCTTTATGGACCTATTTCAAATTGGCTTTTTTTTTAAGGGTATATTTTGGAGGTTTATTGGAAGGATGCTGAAAGGTGAAGCTATAGAACCTGGTGCAGAGTCAGCACTCACTCCCCGGGCCACCTCCCCCTCAGGCAGGTGCACTCAGGCTCTCGCCAGAGCAGAGAACTCACTTAATTATTAACATGTTAGCACGTTGTTGCCTGATTAGCTTGGCCATCAGCAGTATAATTTAATCAACTAGAATGTTCATCATAGAAGACCACAACATAACAGCATTTGTAAAAGATTGTATTTTTTAAACAAATATTCACAGTCAGATAATTCTCATATGAAAAAGCACTGAGATTCGAACACCCAAACTGAATAGAATTTTCAAAAATGGAAATTGTGAGTATTTAAAATTCATTCCTATCATTTTCCTCCCCTGAGGTTCAAGACTTGCTTGAATAACTGTGCTTTTGGCTTGTTTGGGGAGACTTTTCACATTTGCAAATTAGTGACCCAGTCCTAGCTGAGGTGGTGATGTTCAAATACTTCATTTCAAAAACAAACCCAGATCTGGAATTTTTAATAGCCCAGACCCGGGGTTGGATTGTGTTTGTCTGTGCCCCGAGGTCTACATCTAAGACTGACAGGAGAAAACCCAACTGAGCACAAGTGTTGGGACAGTTTGCATGAAGAGTTATTTGCTTGAGTTTCCCACACCCTCCTCTTGAGTTTTAAATAGCATTTGTTCAGTAAGTCATTCAATGCACCAGTTTCTACAATCAGCAAATACCGACAAATTATGGGAGCTTGAAACTATAAAAAATGATTTCTAGTGTAGCATAAAGTTAATTCAGCAGATATTTATAAGCACCTATTTCTTGTCAGGCACTGTGTGGATACAAAGCAAATTAGGGTATTGAAACAGAATTATAACAGGATGTGATAGATGCCATGAATGTGATGGAATTGTGTCCAAAGGGCGTGGTCCCTGGGCTGTGGGTGGGGGAGGGGACAGAAAAAATATTAGAACTTGTCTTTATTTTTTTATCTCATACTTTAATTTTTCTGTTTTTGCATGTTTCTAGATAGAACTGGTACAGTGACATACATAATTTATAAATAGGTAGCTATGGTGCGTAATTGCTTTGCTGAATGAGAACAGAAACTGGGATCATTTGCTCTGAGGTGCAGAGGACTCGGAACAAAGTCCCCGAATAAGCAGTGTTTCACACAAATCCCACAGAAAGCCTGTGATTTCGCCAGGCAGAAAAGCGGGGGGACTGTGCTAGTCAGAAAGAAAATACTGCCGTGTCTTCTCACATGTGGGAAAGAATATGACACTTCTACAAAATGTGGGGTGGCTGGGGAGAGCCCTGCACCTGTGGTGGGAAGTAGAGGGGAGGAAGCGGTAGCGCCAGTGTGGGAAGGTCACGGCCAGGTGGGAAGGACGTGGCCAAGTTCAGGGACCCGTGTTTTACGCCGCAGGAAGGAGAGGAGGGGAGGAAAGGGAAGACCAGGCCTTCCCACAGCCCCACTGGACCAATCCGTGGGATCCTCTTTCTAGTTGTGATGCTAAGGGTGAGTTTCGCCTATAATTTTGGAATAGCTTTGGAAGCAAAGGGAGACAAGCTCCTCGAGGGCGGTGGAGAGACCCCCTTATTTATGTTGTCAGAGTCTTCTTCCTGAGCACCTGCTGCAGGGGCGGCCAGGGCCACTGCATCCTCTCCGAGCTGCATCTCCTCTTCCTGCCTTGCTCCTCTCCCACAGGGGAGGAAGATTCTCTTGCTTCCCTAAAGGCTAAAGCCTCAGGTGCAGTGAGAGCAGGTGTGCACCATTCCAGGGTGTGGGGCAGGGTTAACAGACGGTTAGATCATGGGTCTGATGATCACAATGGTCTTAAGTCCTAGAGACCCAGTTTTAGACATTCTAATCCACTGTCAGACCCCAGGCCGGGTTTTAGGTTTGGAAAATAACCCCCAAGGCCCACTCGTAATTCATAAAGCCACTTCACTGTGTTAGAAGAGAACAGCCTTCTCAACACTGGTGGGGGAGGGGAGAGTTGGATTCTGTCCCTTGCTCGGTCCTCACTGGTCAGGACAGGATCCCCAGTCATGGGACAGAGGCAGCCGGCTGGCCAGGGCTGGGCAAGAAGCGCGTCCCTACTGCCACACCAACAACCCAGCACACTCCTCTGGGTGCCTCTGCCTGGGACGCCTTTCCTCCTTTTCTCAGCCCAGGAACCTGCTATTCCCTTGTTCAGACCCTGCACAAAAGCCACGCCCACTTTTCTGACCAATTCC
Source organism: Camelus dromedarius (assembly GCF_036321535.1). Classification (NCBI taxonomy): domain Eukaryota; kingdom Metazoa; phylum Chordata; class Mammalia; order Artiodactyla; family Camelidae; genus Camelus; species Camelus dromedarius. The sequence goes on along the minus strand of NC_087448.1, from coordinate 64,584,605 downwards.
CGTGGCCCCGATTTGATTTTTCCCTCGGTATGTTCCAAAGCGTTTCCACCTGTGCTGGAGCATAACGTCACGGCAGTGGCATTCCTTCTGAACGTTTCCACCTCCCCAACGGGGCTGTGCACTCTTGCGCCCGGTGCCTCGTTTCATGCTCCTTTGTGTCCCCTCCAGAGCCCGGTCACGGGCAGGCCAGCTCGAAGGCGTTCACCATCAGCTGAATGAATGAATGCAGTCCAGCCTTTTGGGCCTGAAGTATAGTTATTATGAGATCCAAAACCCATCTGTTTGGAGCTTATTAGATTATTTGGCTAGCCATGGCTTTATGCATAGCTCTTTATGTTCTCCTTTAGTATTTAGAAAATTCTTTTAAAAATTACCAGTCAGTTTTAATTATGGTGCAATAGGCCCCTCAAAAGACATGCCTCCTTGCTGAACCCCTGCACAGGGGAAGGGCATACTTTTGGGGGCCAGGATGGGGGTGGCATCCAGAATTCAGGTGAGTGAGCCCCAGGAAGATAAAGCTGTGACCTGCTCTTCCTTCGTATCACAGTCTCAGAGGACAAGAGATTAATTCGTTTCTGTTGGAAGGTGTCCCCTTACAGTTGGTGTTCCAGGTGGCAAAGAGGCGCAGGGGGGAAGGACTGTGTCACCAAGAGCCTCTGTGTCCTCACGGGCATGTTTTGTTTCAGGAACTCTCAACTTGTGATTGGGAGGGAGCACTGCCAGCAAGTGCATTTATCACGCAACTGGAGTGAGAGGTAATCCTTTAGAAACCGTGAGGTATGGAGCTCTGTGACCGTTTATCTGCACCTGCCATGGGAGGGAGGACGCCGGGCCAGGCTTGTGGCTAGGAGTGTGCGCTCTGCCGTGTGCAGGGCTCTGTTTCCCACACCTCTGCTCTGCGTGCTGAATTCTGATGAAAACATTGATTAAGCACCTAGAGTTGCTTGTTAGCAAACATGGAGTAGCTATCTGAACACATACCTGGTAGGCAAGCTGCTTAATTACCAGGCTTCTGTGTCTGTTTTAAACAAGTCTTGGTTTAATGTTTAATATAGGTGGGGAGTTATTTTCTTGGAAGAAAGGTAAACAGCTTTGGAAATTGGAAAACTTCTAGAATTCGACACCAGGCAGGTAGGTTTTAAGGAAGGACAGAAGGGATCAATGCAGTCAACCACAAATTTGAAAAGCTTCGCTGAAAAAAACGAAAGGAAGGATTCTGACACCACTTCCTCCCAGAAAAATGCTGTTGACATGTAGCCATAAGCCTTGGCTGAATGGAACAAAATGGCCCTATGTGCATTCACGGGAAATGGACAACACGCAAAATATTCAGTTTCAGGTTTCAAGAAGTCAATATAAATCACAGAGAGAAAACCCATTGTCTCTAGACTTCCTTTTAAAAACTTGCAGCCGCTGTTGCAAGGACATACTGCCCGGCGCTGTGAGGGTAATCTCTCATCAAGCGTTCATGTTTATTAGGCTCAAGACAGCAAACGTTTAGCCTGCACCGGCCTCTCTCCCCCACGTCCTACTGGTATCCGTAGGGCCTGGCATTGGTCTTCATTTAATGTTTGGCAAATGGGTGAACACTGGATGTCCATGTGGAAGATACTGGTGTTCACAGGGCACCTAATGAGCATCCAGAAATATGGTGAAGTGCAGTGAAAACATGGACGAGACTTCAGGAGGTCACGGTCTACACTCAGGTAAGCACGAGCACTTGGTCCTGTCTTCCCCCCGGGAGACAGAAATGAGTCGAGGCTCCGGGGAGGCTCGGGGGCGTTCAGGACCCTGGGAGGGGTTTGCAGCTCTTCCTTCTCTTCAGTGCACCATCTTCCCCGCTCGGGAGGGACAGTCACATGCGGACAAGAGGGACTTTCCGAAGGAGGATTCTGCAGTCCCTCCACTTTTCGGCATTCCGATTCAATTAATTTTTATCAGACTTTTGGATAAAAGTACCCCCTCTGTGTTCCATTATGGTGAACACTTAAAATTACATTTATACAAAATTACATTTACACAAACTTCTATAAAATTCCAGGCCTAAGCCATTGGCCAAATTCCATTTAAAAAGAGAATATTAAGTAAATTAGTTGAGCTGATTAAAAACACCTTCATCAAAGTAGAATACTGGTGCCAACAATATTAAGATTTGAATTATTGATTTTTTTTATAGCAGATGGTATACTAGCAGGGAAGAAAAGTGATTCTCCCTTCTTTCCTCTGCCGCCCATCACCCGCTGCCCCCACCCCTTCACTTCGGGGGTAAGAAGGGGCGCCACTGACCTACCGCTGGCGATCCGGGGAGGGGAGGTGACGGAGTAAGGAGGACGCGAGAAGAGAGGATGGGGCCTAGGTGAGGGAGAGGAAGGAAGGGAGGAGTGGAGACGAGTGGCCGCAGGGAGCAGAGGTCAGACGCCTGGAAGGAGGGCGCTGTCCCAGCGTTGGAGCGGCCACCTCTACCCTCACCCTGGCGGCGACCCCAGCCCCAACCGCCAACCAAGCGGGTGCGACAAGCGCGCACAAGAGCGCTCCCGCTACCGGCCGCCAGAGGGCGCGTCGGGAGCCGACGCGGTGGAGCCGGAGGAGGGAGGAGGGGAGCCGGCGGAGAAGGGTCAGCCGCGGCGGCTGGGGCGGCGGCGGCGGCAGCGGCGCAGCTCCGCTCCCCGCGCGTCTCCCGTCCCCGCGCCCGGACAGGGAGCACAGCTCCGCCGCCGGGATGCGGCCACACGCCCGCCGGGGCCGCCGCCTGGCGCTCCCGGCACTGCTCTCGCTGCTCACCTGCTCCCTGGGTAAGTAGCGGGCGGCCCGGGTGCGCACGGGAGAGGCGTGGGCTCCCCGGGCGCAGCCGCCCGCGCCCCGCGTCCGCGCGCTGAGGGAGGCGCTGGGCGGCCCAGCCTTGCCCCGCAGGCGCCCGCGCCCCGCCGTCCGGTCCCCGCTGCGCCGGCAGCAGCGCCCTCTCGCGGCGCCAGGGCGGGACCCCCCCCTCCCCCGAACCCGGGACCCGGGGGCGCACCTCCACGGCCCCTTTCGGCGCGCGGAGTCCCGTCGCCGCCCCGGCCCGCCTCGCATCTTCCCGCTTCCTTCCGCCAGGAGCGGGCGGCCGGCCGGCCGGGCCGCGAGGGCGCGGCGCCCACCCCCACAGGAAGCGCGGAGTGAATGTGCAACTGCGAGAAACTTTGAACGGAGGGAAGCGGCGGCCGCGGGCCCGCCCCCCATGCCTTCCGCCCGCGCCCCGCGCGCCCCGCGCTGGCGCAGAGGCTGGAGGCGGGCGGGCTCAGCTGCCCGGGCCCCCGCTCCGCCCCGCCCCGCCCCTCCCGCCCGGCCCGCGCGCCCCTCCGGGGCTCCCTGCGGGGTCTGACGGTCCTGCCCGGGCTCCCAAGGCTGAGATGCCCACTGGGCACCAGCCCCTTCCACTGATTCCTGGACCAGGAAGTGGGAACCGGGTACCCGGCTGGGCCTCCGTGTGTCGGTCGTGGCTTGGGGCAGGCAGCGGGGAAGCCTTCCCGAATCTTGCGTCTTCGTGGGGGGAAATTAGAGAACACTTCTGCAACAGTGCTTGTCTGCTGCAGCTGTAATGCCCCTTCCCTTTACCCCCATGCGCCTCACAAGAGCCTGCTTACCCCTTTATCATAAAATAATGTTGCAAAAGTTTAAAAAAAATTGCAGTTGACTTTCATGATTTGTGCAAGTTTGAAAGCTTTGGGGGAAAATTATTCCCTTTGCAGTGTTCTCAGGGTTATTGTCTTCTTTCCCAGGCTTTTGTGTTTCCAGCCCGTTAAGAGGCAGTAATTTCAGATTTTTAGAAATGGCAGAATGGTGCAATTTAGGAAAAGACGTAGCGTCATTGCACACTGCTGTTTTGGTAGCCCACCAGAACCTTTCTAGCCGTTTTCATTTGGACTTAAAACTCTCCGAATAAGGACCTTGTTTGGTACCCTGGCGTGTCTGTAGGTGCTCAGTAAGTGTGGAAAAAGTGAGTGAGACTAATTGGTAATTGTTCACATGCATGATTAAGTAAGTAACAATGTAATTAAAAATGTTTGGGCACCTTGGGCGGAGAAGGCTGTAATTGACGGTGGGGAGCAACTGAACTTGGCCAGAATCTGCTTTGGTGGAAGAGAGTGCGTTGCTGGGGAGGCAGCCCTGGGGGAAGGGGGGACTGAAGGGGTGGGACGCGGACTAGGTGACTGCTGGCTGCATCAGTTGGCTGGCTCCCTGGGCGTTTTTGCATGTCACCAAATGGGGTGGGTGGTAGCTGAAATTGGCATTCTATTTATAGCACTGCACTTTACAATGCTGTAGTGGGAACACAATGTTTGTATGTAACATATTCACTGTACTGGCTGAAGTGCACACTTGTGTTGCTATGTGTATCTTTTTCACTGCGCTTACGGGGATATCTGCATTATCCAAACTTGATAATACATTAAAGGACGTTCAGAATGAACTAAAATGTCCTCCGGTTTTTGGAGATGTCTCAGGCTTGTGAAGTTGTCAGGTAGGCACAACAAATAAGACATAAAACCTATTAAAAGGTCCCTGTGAGACATTTGGATTTATGAAGTGGTTTTCATGTGTTGGTACAGACAGGTCTTCGAGGTCAGAGGTAAACCATGAGTTCCTTCTATTGAGATCTTCTTTGATGTTGCAGAAAGGCACCAAGAAATAAAAAGATGTGGTACCCACTCTATATCTTCAAATCAGGATTTTGGAAAGTTTCTGAAATAGAGAATGTGATAGGAGTTCTCAGGCATGTGAACAATCCTGACAGTGTAAAAATACCTTAAATTCCCTTGTAAGGGTGGCCTGACTGTATATAGCTTCCCACAAACCGTAGTGTATTCATTTGAGCTTTTAAAGTCAATAGAACATTTATTTTAAACCCATATGATTATACAAACAAAATTCACTGTAACTTCAGTTCTAAAGTCTGAAAGCCAGCACTAGAATCAGAAGATTTATTCATGCTTCCAGGTCACCCATGGTGTGGCTCCTCTTTGCTTTCTTTGAGCCTCAATTTTCTCATATAAAACAGGAGGCATAGACTAGATAAAAATACTAGAACTTCGACATCTCTTACAGTTTTAACTGATTCTATTGTAGCAGAGTTTGCTGTCTGCTACCCTCAAGCCCCTAGTTCCTTCTTTTCCTGACCGAAAAACCTCTTAGATAATCAGCAGTGTTATGGACTGAATTGTGTCCTGCAAATGCACGTGTTGAAGCCTTAATCCACAGTATGACTGTTTGGAGATGTGCCTTTAAGGAGGTAATGAAGGTTAAATGAGGTCTTAAGGGTGGGGCCCTAATCCAGTAGGACCCATGTCCTTATCAGAAAAGGAAGAGGTACCAGGAATGCTTGCAAACAAAGAAAAGGCTGTGTGAGGACAGAGAGAAAACGGCCATCTGTAAGCCAAGGGGAGAGTTCTCAGCAGAAACCAGCCCTGCTGGTACCTTGATTTTGAACTCCTGGCTTCCAGGACTGTGAGAAATACATTTCTGTTGTTTAAGCCTCGCCGTGGCTTCTATTACGGCAGCCCTAGCAGACTAATAATACAGGGGGTGAGGGGAAGGGTGGTGGGGGGTGGCTGTGTGTCCAGTGAGAAAACATTTTTCAGTGGTCCTTGCAAACAGGTGTAGCCAGTGAGCTATCTGTAGAGATTTTTGGGTGGGTCTCTTGGTGGCTGACCCAGTTGAGATGCAGAACTTCTGTCATTGTTTCCTCCTCCTCCTCATTGCCTATTGTGTGAATCTGATGGCTGGAGCTTTGGTGGCCATCTTGTGACCACGAGGTGACCTTGAAGACAGAAGCCAGTGGTGCAGATGGTAGAGGGGCAGGGGTACCACCACCTGGGTGCCAGGTGGGTGTGGAGCACCAGGCTAGCCCGGGATGGCCTGTTACCACACTTGTATTACATGTGATAAAAACATAAACCTGTCTTTTTAAAGCCTCGGTTGTTAGGGTATTTTAATTACATGCAGCCAAACCTAATTCTAATGGGTACATCTGGGAAGAGACTCATTTGAACCAATGGTAAAAATAATAATGTTAACATTTATCTTTCTCGTCCCTGTTTCTGCTCTGTATGAGTCAGGATTGTGAAGTCTTAGCACCTGCCAAAATTAGGGATGGTTTTTCATTCCAAGCCAGGTCTTGCTCAGATTCTTTTCATTGCAGTGAGTCAGACATTTTAGGACCCTGAGAGTCACACCTGGCTCCAGGTTATCTTGTTTGTTTTTTTTTTTTTTTAAATTTTTATTTTGAAGCCCTCCTTTTGTTTCTTCAGCGGTACTCAGGTATCACCGGCATAGATTTCAGTTGTCTGGATGAATTCTCTGTGGTCCAGATAGCCCAGGTCCCCCAAACTAGCATGGCCCCCTTGGTCATGGACTTGGCCCATGGGAGTTTGCCTGTGGCCAACAGTCAGGCTCTGGGGAGGAGGCAGGGAGGGCTGGGGGTGGTGGAAGGGGAGGGAGGAAGGGCATCTGTTCCACATGAGGAGGGGGGCGGGGAGGGTATGTCCTGACCTTCCTGCCAACTTTGTCTGAGGCGAACCTTGTGGGCCCAGGGCCTGAGTCAGTCATCGTTACTGAGGTCACTGGGGCCACTGAGGGCCAGGTTTCTCGCTTTCTGTTACAAGCATGTAAAGCAGGCCTAGTTTGCAGACGTTCTGCGTTCTCCTCCTTGTAGCCATTACGTGTAGTCCATCTGGGGTGCTGAGCAGATTCCTGCTGAAGAACAATATACAGGGGTGTGATTTCCATTTTCGTGAATATAAAGGAAAAGTTACGGTGTGTGTCTGGGGTTCCTGAGACCCGTGACTGATTGAGAGTCTCCTTTAATACCATATTTCAGAGGATCTGTTCACTAAGCCACTTCCAAAGACACTGGATGCAGTGTGGGTGCGGACTTGAACTACTAGAAAATGTTAACTTAAGAGTAGTATTAAAAGCAAAAACCAGCTCCAAGCTTGTTTTATTTATTCAAAGAGGGTAGAGTAGCTAGTCTACATCCAGCATTGGGATGTTGCAGGGAGCCAGAACTAGTCTGTGTCTACCCTTGTGAAGCTTGCAGGGAAGGTGACATTAAACACTCACTTCACCAAAAATGCTGGCTGCAGCCTGCTCGGTGCAGTGAGGGGGCTGCGGGGACGCATGTGACTTTATCCTGGAGTCTGGGGCCCCCAGGGATGTTAATGGCTTTAGCCTGGAGTCTGGGGCCGTGGTTCTCAACAGTCATCTTGCCCCACCCGGGAACACCTGTGGATGCCTAGAGATTTGGTGTCTGTCACACAGGATGGCTGGGCAGGGAGCGCTGCTGAGTGTCCTACAATGCGTAGGACAACCCCCACCTCCCGAAGAATCAACTATCTGGTCCAAGCTGCCAGTAGTGCAGGGCTGAGGAAGCTCAGAGCAGGGACTCAAGAAAGGGACATCAGAGCTCAGACCCGAAGGGGAAGCAGAGATCAGGTAAGCGGAGGAAAGAGCTCGGGCTGGAGGAATTCTGTGGAAAAAGGATGGGGCTGTAGAGGGGGTGGGGGTCAGTAGGGGCTCTGGAGACCAGGCTAGGGATTTGGGACTTTGACCTTAGAACAGTCAGAGCTATTGAAGGGCTGTCATAGGGGAGTGACATGATTTGACTTGCATTTTAAGAAGCTCACGCTGGTTGTCCCCTAGGACAGGGACGGGAGGGGGCCAGTGTGGACATAGGGGACCAGTGAGGAGGCTGCCAGAGCCAACCCCAGGGGACCTGATTAAGAGTCTCTGAGGTGTGGTGGTGACTGGTCCAGCGGGCTGGGAGGAAAGCTCAAGGATGAGTCTTGGTTTTTGTTCTGAGCTGTCGGTGAAGAGGTGTTATTTACTGATACAGGCATTGATGGAGAAGGACCAGATTCAACCGCAAGAGAAAATTTTAATTGTAATTAAATATATACAACATAAAATGTATCACTTCAGCCATTTTTAAGTGTACAGTTGTGGCATTAAGTATTCAAAGTTTTCTAAAATTTACTTTTAATTTTAGGGGGAGGTGCAGATGATGAGCTGAGTTTGGACAAGTTGAGTTTGGGGTACATGCAAGATGCTCAGGCGCCCTGTCTGGTGGGGAGTTAGAGCTGCGGGTCTAGAGCTCAGAGGAGAGGTTGGCTGAAGAGAGATTTGGGGGCAATTTGCGTTTTTTGTTGTTGTTTTTTAAGAAGAGAGCCTTGATTGACAAAATAAACTTATTTAAGCTTTTACTCAAAATGTCTGTGCTCTGAAATTTGGTAGACGTTGGGGAAATAAACAGTCTTTATCTGTAAAACTCATACAGTGTAGAGCTGCAGGTTTAGACACACACACAAAAAAGAGTTAAAGTGTCATCAAACACGGTTTGGAATGCATCTCAAGCACAGCAATGCCAGTCTCTCCTGGGCATACAACTTACTTTCACTCCTAAAGGAGTCTTTTATGATCTGCAAAGGTGATATGTTTTGGTTCACATCATTGCTTCCCATAAGAAGCTCAAGGCTTCTTACACAGCACGCTGAATTTATCTTCTCCGGATCCTTGAGGGTGGATATGCAGGGGCCTGTTCTTCGTTTATGAGATGAAGGAGGCAAAGGAAGATAAACGGTGAGAAAAGCCCGTCCCGTCTGCCTGAGTCTTGCTGTCTGTCCATCCCAGCGTGCATCAGACTTCACACACGGAAACACCTCAGGGTCTTAAAGAGGCCCCTTTGTTAAAATGCAGATTCCTGGGTTCAGGCTCCAGATTTTTCTGATTCAAGAGGTGGGTGATGAGGCCTGTGGATCTGCATTTTTAAAAAGGCGCCACATGAGTTGTATATGCTGGCAGGTACAGAGCCCTGCATGGGCTGCCCTTGCCTGGGGTCAGTGGGGCCGATTCCCTGCTCATCTGTAGAAGGTAAAGATGATTGCCGGTTGCTTGGTCTTTAAATTGAGTAAGGCGCTGTTTTGGAGAGAGCAAAGTGTGGAATGGAGGCCTGACACTCAGCAATCAGGTGTTTTGTCTCCTTGGGGAAGGAACCAGAAACCCCAGAATTCAGACTGAGAAGTCTCTCTCTGATTCCAGCATCGTTTAGCAGATTTACAGATGCTACTGAAGGGACTGCATGAGTCTCAAAAGCTGAAGCAGTGGGTTGTTAGAGCAAAGATTTTTGGACAATAGACAAGTAAGCTCTTGAAGGCGTTGGCACATCTCAGACTGTGGGCACCACGGATTCAGTGGCACTGACGGGCGCTTTTTAGGACCCACTCTGTCTTACAAAACTAAGTTACCCAAGAGTCAAGCAGAAGCGTGCTCTTACAGATTAGCCAGACGGCTAGCTGCTGAATATGCGTTAGCAACGTAAAGGCCTTGTGCGGAGCGCGGCTTTCCTGGTGTTTGAGTGAGTGCCCTCGCGGAGCTCCTCTGTGCTGGGGAGTAGGCTGTGCGGCCAGGACTCCTCTGCCCCTTACCCATGGCTCAGCCTCTGGAACATGCTTGTGCATTTCTCCCAAAACTCTGTTTGAGTTGGAATTTTCTAGTTTTCAGACCCTGACTGACATGGGTTTTCATATCTTCTGTTTAAATGAGATATGAATCAAAGAAGCAAAAGATCTTTTCCTTCCTAAAATATATGGTCCGTGCCCAGGTCACCCCCTCCAGGTGTCCCTGCCCAGGTCACACCCCCAGGTGTCCATGCCCAGGTCACCCCCTCCAGGTGTCCATGCCTAGATCACAGACCCCAGCTGTCCCTGCCCAGGTCACACCCTCCAGGTGTCCCTGCCTAGATCACAGACCCCAGGTGTCTGTGCCCAGGTCACACCCCCAGGTGTCCATGCCCAGGTCAACCCCTCCAGGTGTCCATGCCTAGATCACAGACCCCAGGTGTCCCTGCCTAGGTCACACCCCCCAGCTGTCCCTGCCCAGGTCACAACCTCCAGGTGTCCCTGCCTAGATCACAGACCCCAGGTGTCTGTGCCCAGGTCACACCCCCAGGTGTCCCTGCCTAGATCACAGACCCCAGGTGTCTGTGCCCAGGTCACACCCCCCAGGTGTCCATGCTCTGGGCACACCGGACTGTTTAATGTGCTTTGTGTGCAGAAGCCTGTTTCCAGGCCTTCTCCTCTTGTACTTGAAGTCTCTGCTGCCTGGGGTTTACTTCCTTGAGCACCGAGGCGAGCTTGCTGCAGGCAGTGCCCCGCGCTCTGGCGGCCTCCCTTCCCCGCTGCCCTGCCAGTGCGATGCCCTCTCTCCCCGCGGGGGCTCCCTCAGTGGTGCCTTTAGAACGGCTGCCTTCAGGGGGCGCCCGTCGGCACTTGGTTGCTGACTGAGGGGCTTGGCAAGTTAGACCATTAGCTCCTTGGGGAGTTGCTCATTCATCGTCTGCCCGGCTCCTAGCCGAATGCAGGGCACATATAACATGCAGCCGCTCTTTGATTTTCTGTTGAACAAACGAAAGTATAAATTAATAAAAGTAATGACAATAGCTGCTCACACCCAGAGCCCCTTGCGTGTGCCAGGCCCCATCCTGGGCCTGTTACAGGGGCTCAACCATTAGCTCCTCAGCCGCCTGAGCTGGTCTGTCCTTCTGTTCTCAGCCCTGCGGAGTGAAGGGCCCTCCATCCGTGGTTGAGTGGCATCTCCCCTCCCTCATGACCGCAGCTCTGGGGACCGTGGATTTGTCTGAGGAGGACAAGGGAAGGCCTGTCACTGGGCCAGCATGTTTGTTTCTGTTCCCTCTGCTGCCAGGGATTATCTTCAAAGCAGGTCTTTGGAACCAAGTAAATTGACTGCAGGCTATGCATCCTGGAGCTTAAGGCCCCTTCGGAGGACCTGGAATTAAACCTGGAAGCTCCAGGGAGCAGGAGCTGCTGGGGAGGAGCTGTGCGGGCGGTGGGGGGTGGGGGGGACCTGTTAAGGAAAGTAGGTCACAGCAAAGAACCCGGGCCCCAGGTGCTCCCTCCCACTGTGCCCGGGAAGAGCCCTGAGCCTGGGGGGGCACTGGCCGCAGGCTCCCGGGTGCTGTGAGCTCTGTCCTGGATGGCAGGGCTGCCCTCCCTCTGCTTCCTCCTCCCGGCCTGTGTGCCGGACACACGCCCGCCCGACCCACGGTGACGGTGACGGCTGGTTTGCTCCACCAGCATCTCCGCAGCCCCCTCCTGAGCCTTCGGTATCCGCTGAGCCCTCTCGGAGCACTTGCTGCCTCATCTCACTCAGTCCTGACGGCACCCCCTGGGGGGTTATTTAGCGTCTTACTGGTTTTGTTTTTTGGTATTTAATTCAGTTTCTATGATAGATGTTACTGGAGGAGTTTGGGAGGAATAAAACAGGAGAATCAGTCACCTTTCCTGCCTGGGCCGGTCCCTGGTCCCTCCCCGGAACAGAAGAGAGCTGATTAGTGCTGCTTAAATGCATTGCAATTAATTTCTCTCCTGTTTTCTCACACTCCAGGGCTTGGGCTGGTCGATAAATCTTGGGCCCAGGTTAGCTGTAAAATTTGATTTATCTCTCAGGATAGATGCGCTAACACATTAGTTGGCTTGAATTACTTAAACTTATCATGAGAAGGGTCTTATTTCTATTGTCCGCTCTGATTTGCACTTTAAATATAGTTCCCTGTAGCAATTCACAGGGATTCATGTTGAAAATAGAAAAGGGGAAATTACTTTTAAACAGCAGTTTGGCATATAAGAGCTGATTTACCTTGGAATATTTCTCCCAACTGCACATTAAGGCCAAGCTTTCAAGAATATTTCTTTTCCCCCCACTGAATCTGGAAATTAGTAGCAAGTCAAACAGTACACCCTGAGCCCCAGGTGGCCCCTCCCCATGGCGGGGGTGGGGGGTCTCACTCCCTCTCCCGCCTCCCTCCCTCCTGCTGGGTGAAATGTCCGCACTGTGCTCTTGTTAGGGCTGTTGAAGGTGACATGTAATTTCTTACCTCACTTGCTGATTTTTCTCACTTTCCTCTTCTACTATAATGCACCATTTTGCCTTCATTTCCACGAACTGCAAAAGCTGGGATTTTGTTGGTAGGAGTTCTGTAAATGATTCATTATTTTAAGGTTGAATTTATCAGGGTAGAGAGGGTATCGCTCAAGTGGTAGAGCACATGCTTAGCATGCACGAGGTGCCGGGTTCAATCCCCAGTACCTCCTCCAGAAATAAAGACAGAAACCTAATTATCACCCTTCAGCCCGCCCCCCCCCAAAGGATTGGATTTGTCAATAGTGTAGCATATTCTTCAAAATGCACTTGGTTCCTTGGTGATTTATTTTGTTTTATTTAGATTATGGAAATACAGAGCTAAAACCAACTAGTTATTTGTTTAGATATTCATCTAATGGGGATTGTCTTGCCATATTATGATTTGCTCTTATGCTTGAAAGGCCTTCTGATGGCTTTTTTATGTTATTGCTTTACATTTTATGTAATTTATTTCTCTCACGGGGAAAAGGTCTTAATTTCACAGCAGAGTGATGGGGAGAAATAAATTTTATTTCCTTTTTTTTTTTTAAAGGATATTTAAACTCTAGGCCAGTATATTTTTGGAGACAACTAAAATCTAATTTCCCTTAAGCCTTGTCTGAATAAAAGTATGGTGTCTTTATTCTATAAAGACAGCAGGGTTTGAGGAATTTACTTGACTTATGGGAAACATCTTTCCTCTGTGTAGTTCCTACTTTACACAGTAACATTGTCAAATAATATTAGCTGCTTATTTTTGAAAGCTGATGCATTAGTAGTACTTAGAACCAATACCAGCTAAAGACGCTTTCCTTCAGTATAGAGCCTGCATTTGGAAGGGCCTGGGGCTTTTGTGTGGACATACTTTTCTTTTTCACATGGCCAACTGGTCTTGCCAAAAAGTGAGGTTAAGAGTAAATGCTGGGTATTAGCTGATAAGTCACTGAACATGTTAAATTGGGAGGGTTATTTTTCTTGATAAAGGAGGAAATTCTAACCCAGAGAGCTTTGACTGTCCATGTTTGGAATTAGGCAGTGGTGAGTTGGGGCAGATGGATTTTTGAGTCTCAAGTCCTATATTAGATTGACCACAGTTTTTAGATCCTGCAAGTTATTGGAATGTTGCAACCTCACTATATGATGTTTATTAATAATTCTATTTTTAAGATCTTGTTGAGGGTTTTAAATGTACACACTAGCTTGGAGATAAATAAAACAATATCAAAAGATTAAATACCCAGAAGGAGAATTTAAATGGTGTTTGAAGTTCAATCTGTCCTCTCTTCTTGGGACTTAATAAATGATTGGACTTTGCATTTGGCTTGGGATGTGTGTGTGTGTGCTATGCATGCACATGTGTGTAAAAAGTGAGAAAGCAGATCAGATCCTAGTGAACATAAACTGAGTAGGGTACTAAACTTCAGTCTGCTGGGTTGAGATGTTGAGTGTAAGGAGGGGACAGCCCTTCAGTGATGGATTGGAGACGAGCTCACTCCATTCATTCATTCAATAAATGTTTATTGAGCTGCTTCTGATTTGGGGGCAAACAGTAAATAAAACCACTCCTGCCTTCACGGAGCTTGCGCTACACTAATCTATAAGACAAGCAATAAACACGTAAACATATATTGTGTCAGCAGCAGGAGGTGCTCTGGAGGAACATAAAGCAGAGCAGAGGGTCGGAGGGTGGCGGTGGGGATTCACTCAGGGAGCCTCATGCAGCACCTGCTGGGATCGAGGTTCACATAGAGGCTCATTCGGCTTCCATTTGGATTTTACCCGCCTTCCGAAATATCATTCTGGAAGTGGAATTGATTCGACCTTGTTAGTCATTTGCTTCTTAGTGTGAGTATGTTTTAGGTTATTTCCTTTGAGCAGATGTTAATGGAGAGGGAACTTGAGGCGGGGGCCGTCTCCTCCTCTGTTCCCCGGGAGCCCCGGCACTGACGCTCCGTATGCGGTGTGACTGCTGCCCGGAATCGCCTGTCCAGCCCTTTCAGCGCCTTTTTGCTCTAAGGCACTGCACGTCTCCTCCTGGGAACGCTAACTGGAGAAAGCAAACTCCGAAACGCTTTCCTCTTAGCCCTTCAGGGGACATGCACTGTAAAATTAAGCTTTTTTTTTTTTTTTTTTGGTCTGGTTACCCTTCCTGTTTCATTTATCATTTTGCTTTATATTTTCAAAATGTTACTGTCAGGTTATTATTATTATTTTTAATGTAGAGCCTAGTTTTGTCTCTAGGGATGTTTTTGCCTGTTTATGGGCTCCGACTCAAAACATGAAATTCTGAGCGGGGGATGGTCCTAACTCCTCCGGCTCCCCTGGCCCCGTGGCTTTAGTAGGGATCTCTTATTTCTCCCCTGCGAGCTGGGAGCAGTTTCTGCACCACACTGCAGACCCTGCACCCACAACCCCCGAGATGGAAAACTTGCCCCAGGTTTAGCTCTGTTGCCCGCCAGACTCTGGCACGGATGAGAGGGTGGAAATCTGTGCTGCTTCTTGCCGGATTCTCAGGAATTCCTCTTTGCTTAAGAAGGTACCAGAATCAGGGTTTCTGAGAAGTCGTATGTTTGTATGCGTCTGTCCTGTGGTTTATAATTATAGATAATTCCTTTGCTGTCCATTTTCCTTAGCTCGGTAGCCTAAGCATGTTGGCTTCACACTGATGGATAATCTTAGGTCCGGAGGTAAAGGTGGCCTGGGCACCAGCTTGCAGCAGTGCCACTGCTTTCAAAAATGAGCAAAACGAATCTTGTTAAAGTATTTTTTTTTCCTCATTTTAAGGAAAACCGTTTAATGTGAGAATGAATCTTAATTGTTAATTTTAATGTAGAAATGTTTCTTTCTTTTTGTTTTTTTCCAGCTTTTGCTTTGGTTTCTGAAGATATAAAGAAAGAGGTCAAGCAGTCTAAGGTACAAGTCTAATGATCAAATCCATTCTTCCTATGTGAGATTTGTTTGTATTTTCTTTAATGGGAGCAGCAATGATTTCATGTTTCCATAGTTACCAGATTTCTTTTTTTTAAATGAATCATTGGTCAATGTAGATTTTGAATCCAGGCAGCAATCCACAAATAGGCTTGCTTAAAAAAGCCCTTTAATAGTTAAGGCAGATCCACTAGGCTTTCAATTCCATTTTCAGAGAAAAGGTGCTTTGGTATGGAGCTAGACATTTTAGCAGTCTTGCCTGGATACCATAGTCTTCTCCAGTCTTTCACAACTTAACCTTGGGCTGTCCCTCACCTTGAAGGTGGCACCATGTTGAGAGGGCATCCTGGGAACCGGCCTGGAGACCCCCAAAGGTGGCCGTCAGGCTCCTTACACAGTCAGAACCAGAAACTGAGACCTGGGGACCGACGGAGAGGGGACAACACTTACCCAAATCTCAGAGCTGTCCCTTCTTGATCATTGGTTGCATTCAAGAACTGCGTCTAAATTTCGCCATTTGGGGTTGCATTAGATCAGTTTGGCACATGAGAAAGAGAAACAATATTTTAAACATATGAGCTGTTTTCTGTCATATTAATTAAGGCTCAGTTGACTGTATTTTTCCCCACATAATTGGTATAAAAGCATTTTTAAATGGAATGTTTCTTTTTTCAGCAGAGTGTGATCTGTTCTAACTACACCATGGGATTCCTATGCTAGGGAAATGATGATAATAATTCCTTATGGCTTTAAGAGTCTTTGTGGTTGGTTAATGAAGCCTTTTCAGACATTTCATTTAATTTGATTTTCTGAATGATCGTGTTATTGCTAAGCAAAGCAGATATTCCCACATATAGCAGAAAACATTTACCCTCAGAGAAGTTAAGTAATTTGATTGAGGTCGAAAGGTGAAGTCAGAATCCAAATTTTCCAAATACTTGAATTTTTCACACTGTGATTTCATAGTACATAGCTGTGTGTGTATGTGTGTGTGTGTGTGTGTGTGTGTATTTGGCAATAATGAGGCTCATTTATAATGAATTTAAGGGTTATTAATGGGGAATTAATATTTTGTGTGGTGAATTTAGAAATTAGAGCACCTACTTTCAAATATAGGTTTTAAATAATCTTTTCAAAAGAAGAAATACATATATTCTTTGCCTTAAATACATATATAAATATAAATAGAGGTAGGTAAGGTGAGTCCTATATCTTAGTGTCATTTTTCACACACAGCTATTAAAGCCCTTGAAAAATGTCATTAACCCCATCTGTGCTTAGGTCACAGAACCAACAAGCCATTCAGCCCATGAGGAGAGGCAGTGATGAAGTGTCCCCTGTAGCCCATCCCAAGACTGGGCGATGAAGAAGTGGTTTGTCCAGTGTTGTCCAACGTCTGTGCAGTCTGGAGTTCTCCAGAACTCGGCCAGCCCTGCCCAGGGCAGGTCCTTCCCCAAACAGTGGTCAGACACGCTGGTTGGCCTCTGGTGGCTTTGCGCCCAAATCCTGAGAGCTGCCCGTGCCCTGCCATCCTGCCTGGGGCCTGAGCTCTGGGCCAGGCTCCTCTTCTGGGCACCTGGCCCTGGGACTGCCCAGATTCTGAGCTGCCCCGGCTTTCAGGGGAGCCTGCCCTCCCAGGCTGGTGCTCAGGCCCTGGGTGCTGCCTCAGCCAAGCCCCATACCTGTCCTCAGCCTGCAGGTTTGCCTGGCCTCACACCCTGTGGTGGCTTGAGTTACTGGGTCCTGAGTGACGTAGGCTGAGAGCTGAACCCTGGGGCCAGGCTGCGGTGTTCACAGCCCTTCCCCGACTCTGACCCCCTGCAGGAGTCCCGGAACCTCGCTGTGCTCAGCCTCCTCGTCCGTCTGGACGATGGGGTGATGGGACCTCCCTCGGAAAGCTCTTTTGCAGATTAAGTGTGTGTATGTGTTGTGTTGTGTTGTGTGTCCACCACTTAGAGCAGTGCGGGTCCCTATTTAAATGTTTACTAGATATGACAACAGGAAGTGTCTTATGCAGTTTTGGGAGGAACCTACATAAATCAAAGTAGAAAGAGGAACCATAGACCTTACTGCTTCTATCAGTTAAGTTTCTTCCGTGGGCCTCACGTGACACGGGTGATGAGGATGACTGTTTAAAGGGGGCAGGAGCACATGTTGAGCATTTGCTTTGGGCAGACGTGATACTATCTAACTGAACCTTCACACCAACCCTGTGCAGAAGGTCTTGTAATTATGATTCCTGTTTTACCGAACCTGAGGCCTGAGCTAGTGAGTGGTGGAGGCAGAATTAGAGCACAGGACCAGCTTGCAGCTGAGTGCGCTGGCGGACGCGTCTGATGAGTTCATTTCATACAAAATGTGGGCGGGGGGCGGGGCAGGGGGCTGTTTGCAACCTGGTAGAAGATGCCATTTTATTTCTCTTTTCTTCTTAAAACATTTCATAGCAAATTCTTCTGAGCTTGTTTTATCTTCTTTTGGTGAAGGATGTACACACTGGGCATCACATGTACGGATTGCAAGTGTTCAACTCTATTGTGTCTTAAAAATAAAACCTGCACGGAAGGGTGGCTTGGACCTGTCTGTTCCCGGTGAGGGTGGGAGCTGTCTGTGGGGAGCTGCACTTGTGGCACATCTGTCTCTCTCCTCTCTGAGTAGCAATTCCATTGACTTAGAAACCTTTGACAGAGCACATTTTGATTGATATTGATCGTCTGTGTCAGAAACATGGGGAAGCAGAGATAATAAAACAAACCATGTGTTTCTGTCTTCTTTAGGAAGAACTAAGCCTTTTCACAAGGGAAGCTGGAGACAATTTAAAATGTTCTGTCAATTCGTTCATTTGGTCTAATTTTCTTTCTCAAAGGGGAGATTACTGAAGACCATTTTTGGTTCTGTTTCAATTCACCTAATGCAGCTATTCCTTGGATATTTCATTTTTACAGTTTACAAATTGAGCCGTTTGAAATGGCTAATCATTTCCTAGCTCAAAATTGTGTCAGGCAGTCGGAGCCGCAGTGCTTAATAACAAACAGACAGCCGTGTCATTTCGGCTGATTGTCTTTGTTTTCACAAAAGCATGTGGTAGAAAGTCCGGTTCCTGTTCTAAGCTCAAGTTAGTCTGGATGCGTTGAGTTCAGGGTGTTTTTTATATTCAGCTTCTGGGTGAAGATGACTTTTGTGGCAGGTGTTACTTTGAGCTTACTCTCCAAGTACGTTTCCATCTAATGAGGCATGTCGTCTGAAGCAGGCCTCTGCAGTAGCGCTGGGCATGCGACGTCCAGCAGTGTAAGGAAGGAACCCTGGGAAGGCTCACAGACCTGGATTTTAATCCTGCTTCTGTGGCCGGAGTGACTCATGGACACTGGGCAAATCCTGTATCTTTTCTGAGCCTCCCTTGTCTTATTTGCAAAAGGCGAGTGTTGGATTGAATCATCTATGCTATTTTTAAAAATTGTAAAATACACATAATATAAAATAGACCATTTTAGCCATTTTTAAGTGCACAATTCAGTACCGTTAAGTATATTCATACTGTTGAGCAAGCAGTCTCCAGAACGCTTTTCACCCCGTGAGACTGAAGCTCTGTCCCCGTTAAACTGCAACTCTCCCTTCCCTTCCCCCAGCCCCGGCCCGCACCATCCTGCTTTCTCTCTAGGAATTTGGTGACTCTAGGCTGTCTTAAATGGGGTCATACAGTGTCTGTCATTTTATAACTGGCTTCTTTCACTGAGCATAACGTTCTCCAGGTTCATCCATGGTGTTGCATGTATCAGAATTCCCTTCCTGTTTCAGGCTGAATAATATTCCACTGTATGGAGGGACCACATTTAAAAAATCCATTCCAGGCCTATTTTTAGATCTAAAATTTGCAATTTTCCATGATCCTCATCTGGCCGCCAAGGCCGTGGCCTCTCTGCTGCATGCTGACGGGGACACTGAGGGCGCCTTCCCCGGCTGGAGCGGCAGTCAGTCCCCACGTGCTCACTTCGGTGACAGCCTGGCTTTGCTTCAGGTCACGTGGACAAGTGGCTTGGGCTGTTCAGTCTTTTTTAGTGGCTCTTCCAAAAAGTATGTGTTTTTATCTGGGTTAAGTAGGGTCACTTGATCCTGAGGTGGAGATCAGGACGCGACTGTGAGGTCCCTCTTGACCCGGTGGTATTTCTGTTCTTGAGATAATGATAACTTCAGAAAATGCCACCAAAGGTGGCCACTGTGCTGTGTTTCTCTCTCTCTGCACGCCGTTGTCACGGCCCTGCTGGCATCCTTAGAGGATGCGTCTCTGCAGCTGCATCTTGGCTTTTAAGCTGTTCCGGTTTTGTTGATAGAGGCTCACAACTGCATTTCTTGTTGCAGTCTGCGCAGAAAACTGGAGGATATTTGCCACCATCCAATTGTCGTAATTATAGCGTATGGTGGTTGAAAATGGAAGGGGGCAATTAGAGAGAAAATCTCTCTGCCAGAGAAGACAATGCAAGTGGCAGATTCCGCGCTGACACTGTGCGCTTTGTCGGAGCGGTCCCTGAAGAGCCCCTCCCCCGACTTACCCGGGATCAGGATCAGGGGTTCCTGTGCCCACATCTGGGTTTCTGTGCCTGGAGCTCTGCAGCTCTAAGACACGCACCTCTGTGCTGGTGAGATCTCGTTCGCCCCGGGCTGACCGCCTCCGGGGCCCTGCTCCGGCTCCCAGGGCCGCTTCTCAGGTAGGAGACGCATCACAGGAACATTCTCGAGGACGGCACGTCTGAGCCTCCAAGATGGGAGACACAGTAGTGAGCGGAGCCCCACGAGGACCACGCAGCCAGGGCTGGCACGACCTCTGATGTGTCTGCCATGCTTGGCGTTTACGGGGTTTTTAAGCCAACCCTTCCCCAAACACTGTGAGCCGTTTACACTGGAGGAAGGAGTCTCAGCTCAATTCAGTGACTCGCCCAAGATCACAGAAGAAAGGCCCCATCAGAACCTTACGTTGTGATACAGAAGTGCATCATTGCTGCCTTTTCTCCTTTAATTTTGTTCTGTTTCTTTAGGGAAGCCTTTCTAAGCTCTCATTTTCAGTGTCTCCCCTGCAAATGTTAACATGTACCATACATATTTATTTACACATAGGTGTATTGCTAGTTTTGTTATGTGACGAGATTGATCTTTTTCTCTTTTATTTAAAATACAGAATTTGGAGAAAAGTGGTATATTGAAGAAAAATGATATAGGTAAGTAATGATTTCTCTTTTTTAAACTGAAGAGTGTGTATCCAGGTGTATTTCTTGTAAATTATATTTCAGTGAAGTGAATTTTGCTTTCTGATTGTATGGGATAAATACTGTTGTCCCGATACTTTGTCTCTGGCCCAGCTCAGTGTTGAAGACACAGGGAGAACACTTTTCAGGCTGGCTCACTGGCATTCGATACATGTTAGAAGTTACAGCTCATATTTTGGATTTAAGTCCTTTGGCCACAATTTATTGAGTTTCCAGTAAGGACAGATTCTGGTACCAGGTGGGCACTGAGGGGGCTGCAGAGGTGAATAAACAGGGTCTGTTCTTAGTGGGAGGAGAGGACGGCCTTGGCCTTGCCCACGCCCTCCTCCGCCTGGAGCCGGGTGTCCCGCTCGCTGACCCGCGGACAGTGTGTTCCCCTCGGTCTGCTCACCACCACCTCTTCTGTCAAGTTCGTCTGGAGATCCCTGGGGTGGAGGTGGCTTCTCACTGCTGTGCAGACACACCATGCTTCCCTCCCAGCCCGTAAACACCCTCACCTGCACTCCTTTTTAAAAAAATTTTTTATTGACGTGTAGTTGATTTACAGTGGCGGTTTCAGGTGTACGGCGAAGTGATTCAGTTATATATATACATACACATATTTTCTTTTCAGATTCTTTCTCATTCTAGGCCATTACAAGGTATTGACTATAGTTCCCTGTGCTGTACAGTAGGTCCTTGTTGTTTATCTAGTTTATGTATAGTCGTGTGTGTCTGTTAATCCCCAGCCCCTCTGTTATCCCTCCCTCCCCTTTCCCCTTTGTACTCCCTTTTTATCACATCTTTCTCCCTCCGGTGTTTTGTGAGCATCTTCAGGGATGTGACCATGAGTTAGTCTATAGGATGGAGGCTGAGGGCTGTGGGGGCTACCAAAGCAGCTGTCCCAGCAGAATCAGAGCCTGGATCATGGTCGCACAACACTCAGGGCTGCTGACCAAGTCCAAGGGCGGGCAGTCTTTTTTCCTCTTTTGACTCATTGCCTAATCAATATATTGACTGGTGACCATTATTCTTACCACATACAGCATAACTGGAGTGGCTCTGTGTGTGTGTGTATGTGTGTGTGTATGTGTGTGCATGCATGTGTGTGTTTGTGCATGTATTGTGTGCACATGTTTTGTGTGTATGTGTCTGTGTGTGTATTGTGTTTTGTGTGCATGTATTGTGTTTTGTGTGCATGTATTGTGTTTTGTGTGCATGTATCTGTGCATGTATTGTGTGTATTGTGTGTGCATGTACTGTGTGTATGTGCATGTGTTTGCATGTATTTGTGTGTACATGTATTGTGTGTGTTGTGTGTGCATGCGTCTGTGTACATGTATTTGTGCATGTATTTGTGTGTTGTGTATACATGTGCGTACGTGCATGTGTGTGCATGTATTGTGTGTATTGTGTGTGTGCGCGCATGTATTTGTGTGCATGTATTGTGTGTGTGCATGCATGTATTTGTGTGTGCATGTATTGTGTATGTGTGTATATGCGTGCGTGTATGCATATGTTGTGTGTGTGTGTACATGTATTATGTGTATGCGTGTGTGAGCATGTTGACCCCTCAGCCTTAGGTCATAGGCTGCTTGTTACCAGAAGCTTTTGTCAGAAGAACATCACATTGAATCCTCATCAGAAAAACACCAGCACTAGGAAACTCAGGTTTCTAGATAATTTCTGACCGGGAGAGGTCAGCATTTAGTAGAGTGTGTGGTGTGTGATGTATGCTCAGAAGCGGGGGAATGGGAGCCTTTGATCTCTTTACCTTCACAGAGGGCTTAGTTGTCCTGCAGGGACCCTTCTCTAGCCATCTCTGGTTCTGTTTCCTGAAAGCTCTCTGTGGCTTACGTTGGCTTCAGAGCTGCGTGGGTTCCTCTGCTTCCTTGAGTAACAACTTCATCTTCCCCCCTTGCCGGTCACACTCATCATTACTGTCAGGCACTCATTGTGCGACCCATTTATCGCTCATTCCTGGAGGGGAAACAGTGACATTCTGTCTGGAGCTGTGACGGGGTTTGCTAAGGGCAAACTGCAGTGAGTTTAGGGCAGTAGCATCAGAGTGAGGAGGAAGGAGTGAATTGTCTTAGGCGGCTCTGTTGACTGGGCGGTGGGATGGCATAAACGGAGAAGACAGCTGCCAAGGCGAGCCCTGGGATCTAGACTCAGCCAGGATGCGATTTGGTTAGGATGTATGTCAGGAAATATTTCTTGGTGCTGATATAGAGAACAGCAGGAATTTGAGAACCAAATTGTACTGTCCTGGTTCTTTTCTGGGATTGGGGTGGGGCTTAATGGCATGGAAGTGATTTTCTGTCATTCATTACATCAGGGCTGTGGGACCTGGGTGCACCTTCCTCTTCTGCCTCATCGCAGGGAACTCCCCTGCACGCGTCCGACTCCTCACCCAGCTGTGCCTAACTGATGTTTTCAGGGCCCCACCTCCACTTCCTGTCCCAGACCGTCCCTGCTCTCTCTTTTGGGAACATCCTCCCACCCTCTCTCTGGGTGTCCCGAGGGTCGGTGTCCTTATCCCATTCTCTGGGGAGGCCCTGCTGCCTGGGGGCCCAGGTGGTCTGGGACCCTTCCCGTTTGAAGGCTGTTAATCTGTAGACCCAGCCTCTCCGCATGTCATATAAATCCTCCAGGATCGGGTCTGGCTGACCCAGCCTTCCTCTCCAACTATCACTGACTTCATCCTTTTCCCAGAAATGCCGGATAAACTCCCCGGTCACCTACTTGGGGATGCTGCAGAGATAAGGTGGGCTGTGGGCTCCAGGATCCCCTCCCTTCTTTCTCTGCCTCCTGTCTGCTGCCTTCTGCGCCTGAGTCTGCAGAAACTGCTGCATTTTAAAGGAGACTCAGGAAACACCCCTTCCCAGAAACCCCCCAGGGCCAGCTCCCCCACCCCTGTCCCCTACGCTCCAGAGTCCCCGCGGGGCTCGGCGGAGAGCTCGCTGCCTGGCGTTGAGATGGCTGAGCGGGACTCGGGCCCTCCCGTGCTGGGGCTGCGCCCGTTCCTCTGCGTGTCTGGACCCTCGCGCTTAGGAGGGGCTCGGAGGTGTTGCTGAAGGAGCTCACGTCACACGCATGAGGGAAGCACATGAAAAAGCAAGTGACCGCTCAGTAGCAAAGGAAACAACTCACAGCACAGGACCTGATACAGGAGAAGGGGAAGAATTCTCACCAAGCTCGTCCCCGCGCGGAGGAGCCATTGTGCAAATGGGGAGCTTTGCGGATCTGCTAGAACAGGGGGCAAGAGTTGATTCCTGGGGGGTTAGCCTTTTGACAGGTGCAATTGCACTTTTTAAAAGTTTAGTATGACTTATTTTGAACCTATAGGAGGCTATAGAGAGTAACAGAATGAACAGCCTTGTATCTACCACCCTGATTAAGAAATAAAACATTCCTAGCACAGCCGAAGCCTTTAAACCATTATCCTGGTTTGGTGTTTAGCATTCTCATGTAGTCTTTCGTACTTCCATGTCGTAGTTAATTGGACACATGCATATATATAGCATGTGTCCATTTTACATATATTTGTGTTTCTATTTTTGCAAAGCGTTGGTTTATACCGTATGGTTATGCCTTTGCAGCCTGCTTTTTCTGCCATTCTCTGGGTAGGGTTCGTCTACGATGTCCATGTAGATCGATCCGTGGAGTGCTGGTTAATCTTTATTGCTGTGTTGCGGTCCAGTTGGGATATCTCGTCAGTGGGTGTCTGGTTTGCTTCCAGCCTCTTCTTTCTACGCAGGGCTGCCGTGAGCACTGTGGTTGTGTGTCCTGTACCCACGTATGAGAGTTTCTCAAGGATGACTAATGGTGGAATTTCTGGGTCATTGGAAATGTGCATCTTTAACTTTATTACATTTTGCAAAAATTATTCTCTGAGGTTTATTGACTCCATTGTTAACAAACGTGAATCTTTTTCAGTTTGGTAAGTCAGCTGTGCTAGTGTTTCAGAGGTAGTGGACTGAAGGTTATGTGTCAGTTGAAATAGAAGACACCCACTGAGCCTTAGCCGGATGTCTGATTTATAGAGCCAAGAAGCCAGTTTAAAGCAGAAATAGGTATGTGGGGGCTCATATTTATCTAAACGCCTACAGAGAAGGAGTTAGGTCATATTCTGTAGGTTGCTCAGCATTTCCTTGTGCATTTTTGAGTTTTAAGCAATGAGCACTTTGGATTATTTTGGGGATCTAGCTGGCTCGCTGTGGAGCTGTTTGTTGTATGAATATTTGAGTGAATAAATGAATGGAGCTGTGGAACTAAACATGAAAATGATAAAATAGAACAGAATAAAATTAAAACGAGTTTTTTAATTTTAATAAAATTAAAAGCTCACGGTGGCAGGGAGGGTCCCCACGTTCACTTACTGTCAACCTGGCTGGAGGCTGCAGTTCTATGTCACATCTGCCTTCGGCCAACACCTCTGTCTGGAGGCAGAGTCTCGACACAGTGGCTGTTTCTTTACTTTGTCATAACTGCCTCCCTCTCTGCCCACCTGTCAAAACTCTGGCTGCCCTGCAGCGGGTCTCCAGCTGGGAGGCAAGTACTTCTCTGCAGCACCTCCTGCCCCAGCCTTGTTGCCGTGGAATCTTGGCTCTTGTCCTGGAGATAACACTTCGCTCTGGCCAGGTGCCTTGTGAGGTCCCTGCTGAGTGTCACCTTAAAGGGCCGTCTAGAACATGCTTGAGGTGGTGTCTTAGTTTGCTAGGACGGCCGAAACAAAGTGCCACCAATCGTGTGGCTTAAACAGACACCTGTCTCCCATTTCTGGAGGCCGGTCGGTTGCCCCTGAGGCCTTCGTCCTTGGCTTGAAGATGGCTGTCTTCTCCCTGTGTCTTCACAGTCTCCTCCCCCGTGGGTCTCTTGTCCAGATTTCTCCTTTTTATAAAAACACCGGATACACTGGATTAGGACCTAAACTAATAGCCTGACTTTAACTTGGCTACTTCTGTAAAGACCCACTTCCAAATAAGGCCATGTTCTGAGGTCCTGGGGGCTAGGATTTCAGCATACGTAGTTTGGGGGACACAGTTCAACCCCTAATGGGTAACAACACACTGTAGGTTTATGTGTGAATTGTTCAAAGGCTTCTTGCAAACACTGGATTTTCAGGGACGAGGGAGGTGAGCGCTCCAGGCGGCTTCACCCTTTCCTCCATGTTTATATTTGCATTCTTGACAAATGTAGCAGCAAATTCAGTTTGTTACCCCAGACTTGGTCTAGCACAGCGAGCTTATTTACTTGCTGACTGCTAGGAAGGAAGTTTCAGAGATCAGTTTTAAAAGAGAGATTTTCTCCCTAGAATTACATATAAATTGATTTTTCCCCCCTAACAGTTTATTGCCTGAAGGCTTGCCTTGTGGGCTGGGTTTTTCGTCATTGTTGTCCACTTGTTTTCAAGTTTATTTCAGTCATTGTTAGAAAAAAGTCTGAAAACTTTTTTGTTGTTGTTGTTCTAGATTTAAAAGAAATTGTATTTGTCATCCAGAGTCAAAGTAATTCTTTTCATGCAAGAAAAGCAGAACAGTTAAAAAAAAGCATCTTAAAGCAAGCTGCAGATCTTACACAGGTATGTGGAGACGGCTTGGGGTGTCTGGTAATTACTTATTTCTTGATGCATCATGTGTCCAAAGCTCTTGGTCCGTAGAGAATCAACTTTATTTAGATGAAGATACCTGTTCTGATTTGTTTCGCTGGCTTAATAGGGACTATCTGTTGTTTAAAATGCTCGTTATTCCCAATACTCAAAGCATCATATTCTAAATTATTATATGTGTATTTTAAGAAAATCATATAAATGGTATGGGACTATCATGGTTTTATCAAGAAGTGTGATAGAAAAAATTGGAAAAAATAACTTTTTAAAGGCAGGGCTTAAAATAGCAAAGATAATTAACTTTTAAAATTTTGCTAAGAAGTCCTATGGCAATTTTTATGTTGAAATAACATTTTCATTAACCTTAGTGCGGTGCTTCTTCCATGGGTCCCTTAATCTGTTTTTTAATTGGATATTATTAATTGAACTTTCGATTTGATTTATAATGTAATATCTGAGAAGGATTATGGAGAGAAAGATCGACACAGACAGGTACATTGTAATAATGTTTGAAACAGGCGTGAACTGAATTTAAACCTGTTCTGAATAATGCTGGGGTTTGGAGCAAAAGAAGAGCTTCCTTCTTGTGCTGCTGCTCGGAGCTTGCTTCTTAGGCAAGTGGAGAAATTCCTCCAGCCTTGGAGACAGACGTGCTTGTCTGGAGGCAAATAGGGCCGTTTCTCGGTTCTCTCAGCAAAAGCTCTTTGCCCAGAGACCCGTGTGCTTGACAGATGGCTTGATTTCTGTTGGTGGGCGCTTGGAAATAAAGGGTTGGAAATACCAGTGGAAAAATTAACAACCTTAATGGTCTCCAAGGTTAAGCCCTGCTGACAGTAGGGTTCATTATGCTTAATCTTTAGATGCTTTCTGGGCAAAGTTCATCCAGCCTCCCCAGTCCCTGCAGGGACGGATCCTTGGCTCCTCTGCCGTGGGGCATCATACCTTCTCCAGGGAGAGGGAAGAATTGCAGACACCAGGCAGTTTTTCTGGTAACTGGAAATGGGAGCAGCTTGATGAGTTTACCATTCTCCTTGGCCTGGAAACCCAACTTTGGGGATTTTCTTCTACTCAGTTTTTTAGATGCCGTCAGTATGGAAGACACGCAGCAACCTTGGGGCCGGGCTTCCTCCGTGGGTCCCGGTGGAGGCACCTGTGGCAGGGGGACGGGAAGGGGGAGCCCATGCAGCCCCCTCGGTCCAGGCTCAGCATCCGTGGAATCGAGCCCAGCCAGCCTTGGCACTCCCCCCAGCTGTGTGATCAGTGGTGACGTCAGGGCAGAGTTACGTATCGCTTGAATTCATGTATGAATTAAGGGCACATGTATCTCTGGGACTTGTACGCTCGTTCCCAGAAGCACCTTCCCTCTTGTAGACGCAGACTCACGTGTGATGAGGGTATGTGTCTTCCCCCTTGAATCTGTGCTGTCAGTCCTGTGGTCAGTGTGGGTGCCTACACACTTTGCCAGCCAAGGCCAGCTGAGGGAGTTTGCCCCAGTACTTCCTTTACTGTTTGTCAGCTCCTTTTTTGTGGTTTTTTGGGTTAAACTTTTTCTTGTGTATGCAAATCGCTACTCATCACTGGCTCCCTGCCTGCCTTTCCCTCTCCACTCTTCTGGGAAGAAGCGCTTCCTGGGAGCTGGGGGCAGGACAGTGCTCCCGGGACTTGGTTTACAGTGGGGAAGACGTGTGTGGGCACCGCTTGGTGGGAAGCAATGTAGATTATAAAACATTCCTCCTCCTTTTCCGCCCCACAGGCAGAGGTACGCCTGGGGGCTGGGAATACCTGCTCCTTCGGGAGGCCTGGGGGCTCTGTAGGGGTCAGGCCCAGGAATGCTGGTGCTTAAAACTGGCTGGAGGTTCTGGGGAAGATGGTGACAGGTTCCCATCTCAGCCAAGCTTGGCACGTTTAGGAATGGAGAATGGGCATGGCTCTCGGGCGTGTCTCTTGGGAATTGAGGCAGGACAGCAGTCCAATAAGGTGTGGATCCAGCAGACCCCTGGGAACCTCCCATGCTCATTACCTTTTACCAAGACAGCCTCCCAGAGCTTGTTAACCAAAGTCCCCGTCCCTGATCCCATCTTCATTCCCTGCCACTCGTCCCTTTGCATTTTGTTTGCCAGTGATTTCGAACTCTTCATGGTCCCTGGGGTCACCTGGTTATGTCATACTGCTGTGGCCCTGCATGTGATGACCTTCGTCTTGACAAGCTCCCGTATCCGGTGAAGCCTTTCTGTGCACTCGCTTGATCTACGGGGACAGATCACTTCCTCTTTGCTTCCACTTTTAGCGTATACTTTACACTTTGGACTATTTTTATTTGTTACATCTCTGTCTCTTTTATGAATTTTGAGAGCAGAGAATGTGTCTGATTGGTTTCTGATTCTTCAGAACCAAGCACAGAGCTTTCCATGCACTGAACCTGAGTCCTCAGTGAATGTTAATTAAACTGGATCTCTGAAATTCATGGTTTCATTTTTCCTTACTCTCTTTTCTTTTTGATTTCTTTTTTTTTTTACTTTTTAAAATTGAAGTATAATCAATTACAATGTGTCAATTTCTAGTGTACAACATAATGTCCCAGTCATGATATATATATATACATATATTCATTTTCACACTCTTTTTCATTAAAGGTTATTACATGATATTGAATATAGTTCCCTGTGCTATACAGAGAAATTTGATTTTTAAATCTATATTTATATATAGTGGCTAACATTTGCAAATCTCAAACTCCCAAATTTATCCCTTCCCACCCCCTTTTTCCCTGGTAACCATAAGATTGTTTGCTGTGTCTGTGAGTCTCTTTCTGTTTTTCAGATGAATTCATTAGTGTCTTCTTTTTTTTCCTTTTATTTCTCTTACAGTATGGTCACCTTTGACCACACACACGCCCTCACATCCACACACACACACTTGTCTTAAGTTACAGGTTCTTTGAGGCAGGTTCTTTGGCTTTCTCTGCTTTTGATTCCTCCACGGCACCTTAAATGTAGTGTGTATTCAACATATGGCAGTTGAACTGAATCCAGAAGAAACTGAACAAATGAAAACTAAATATTACTTTGAGTAGATTATTTTTTCTATTAAAATTTTGGGGAGTAGTTCTTAAATTGATAGTGGCCAGCCCCTCTCATATTAAATATAATGTCTGTTTTACTTTTCCCTGTGAAATCAGAGTTTAGGGGGAAGAGCAGAATAAAACATTGAGCACGAGTTGGTGCTCTGAGAGTCTGATTTCATGATTAAGTGAATCTTTGAGAGGCAGTATGGAAAAGCACCAGAAAATTCACTGACTGCTTTCACGCAGACTGCATAACAATGACTAAGGAAGGTGGAGCCTTACTCCCCCCAACACAGTCCATTTGAGGGGCAGGGGCGGGCAGCTCTGGTCCGGTTTCTTCCGTCTTGTGACTTTGCCATAGGCTCAGGTGTCTGGTCCTCATCTGTGTGATTGGAGCTGGCTTACCGCCCTTACATCTGCATTCTGATATGTGGAGGACAAGGATCCTTTCAAGGATGTGACCTTGAAGTTGTATGCTCAACATTAGAAACTGTATTTTCATGGATGTGCGAGTCTCAGCTTTTAAAACTCAGAAAACCGTTCCATTTCTCGAAAGTATTGAACATTTTTAGCACTTTATTCTGTGCTTCTATTTAGTTTCAGGGTGCTTATACTTAAATTTTTGTTGTCCTTTACGTTTATAACTTGCAGTTTAGACCACCTATTTAGCCAGTGACTTAAATTGCCACTAGGTGGCAGTATTGGTTTTGCATTTAAAGACACCTAATTAAGCAATCTCATCAAGCAAACGCCTCTCCCAGCACCTACTTTCTGTGATAATAAATGGAGCCTAGACTAAACCACAGGAAACCTCCCTCTAATTATCAGATAGCCTGTTTTTCTTATTCCAAAATTCTTTCCCTGATGGACTCCAGCTCTGAGTACTGAAGTAGTTATGAAGGGACTTTATTCTAGCACTTGGGTTTAAACTGCTCACGAGATCCAGGGTGCTCTGTTATGACTCAGGTAATTCCACATTTGGGTTAACAAGTCTTTCGGTAGTTGAGCTGGCCAGGAGACTTCAGAGTGTGCAGCCGTGTGTGATACTAGTTCATTTTTTCCTCTTTATAGTGTTCTTTATGTTACATATGTAATTGAAAGTTGAATTTATTCCATGCATAGCGTTTTGGAGAGCCACAGGTTGCTGACAGCTCACAGTGGGTCTGCGGACAATTCACATTGGGTCTGCAGACAGTTCTTGGAGCAGTGCTGAGCTACCTGGACCTAGAACTGCACACAGACAAAGAAGATTAACTGCAGAGAATTAAATGCTGAGATGCACAAAACATAGGGCATCAAAGTCGCTTTAAGAGGCAGGTAATGGCTCCCTAGTTACAACTTAACTGGAATTTGTGTTTTTAAGAAACTGACATATTCTTGAGAAAGAATTGATAGCTTAGTTGTCAGCCATGGAAGCGGAGGATGGTTGAGTTCAAGGCAGAGCTGTCGGGGCACCCCAGCCCTGTGGTGGGGAGCGGGCGGCTCCCCCTCTGAGGGGTCAGTCCCGTGGTTTGCCAGGTGTGTGCTGTGCCTCTGATGGAGTGGGAAGTCCCCTGGGCCCTGAACCCTGAAGTCTTTAGGTTACAGTTTTGCTTTTCTCCATAGATTTGCCCACCATGAGCTTTCACAAAAGCTGCTTATGGGGGAGGAATCAGCGGTAGGTTTTATCATCTGAATATTTATCTGATAGCCCAAAATATCTGTTCCTCCCACACTGCCAGATGTCTAGAACTGCTGTTTATTTATTCATTACTCCTATCGAGTTGCACTCCACTATGAAATCTGCCAAAAATTAAGGTGCAGAAAAGTAACAGTTTCTGGGGTTACGCACCTGCTTCTAACTGTTCTCTTCTGCTCTAGCAAGTCAGTGTGCTCTTATTAAAAACACAAACACTTTTCATGCTTCTCATGTGAATAGAAAAAAAAAAAGAACTTTCTGTCTGAAACTTAATACTGTGCTTGGGGTTGTTACCGGAGTGGTGACACTGTTTCCCTTGTTTTCTGAAATAATCTGGGTCATTGTGAGTTGTCACTCCCATCTCCAGTTTTGAAGATTTTAACGCAGTCTGTAATGGTTTTGAAGCTTATAATGGGTTATTTCTTCTAATCAGGGAGCCAGCAGACTTTACCAAGTGCTTTCTGTGTTCAGAGAACCATTCTACATTGCTGTGGAGCCAAGAGTTAGGAATTAGAAAAGATACTGTGGTTCCTTGAATCACTCATAAGGTAGATGGTAACAGCCTCATAATAGAAGTGACTCTATCATTAAGTAGAAATTAGAAGTCCAAAATAAATGCATTAAAATGTTTATTCAACAAACATTAATTGGCCATCTGTAGCTGTAGGAGGTACTTGTGAATATAAAAGGACATCTCTCCATAGGACCTGGGCCCTTGAGAAAGTGATGCTCACGGAGCTGTTTAGGAAGAAGAGTGATGTATAAAAACATGAGTAAGTCTAGTGCTGACTGTGCCTGTGAAGCCTGGGAGGATAAAGAAGGAAGACTTTTGTCAGATCAGGGAGGAGAGACAGGAAGTTAGCTGGAGGGATGTCAGCTGAGAACAGGGATCGGATCCGGAAGACAAAGACGCTGACTGTCAGGACGGTCTGCTGCTGGGATGCCCGGGGGACCTGGAGTCTGTGGCAGGCGGCACAGTCTGGGGGATGAGTAGCACATGTATTAACAGGAGGAGTGAGCTTTTTAGATTGAAATAGGTGGAAAGTAAAGCTGGGGAGGCGGGGGATGTGGCTGACCAATACGGGTTCCTAAATGCACATCTGTAGTTATAAGAATACAGATGTGGAAAAAGTGCTCCTTTTTTCCCCTGAGTTTTCTCCCTGCGTTACAGATGGAAGGGGAATGCGAAGTTATAAAGATTGACTGTTTAAAGAGGTGCGTGAACAAAAGCCAGGTGGAGGTGAGGCCACGGAAACCCGGAAGGAGAGTTTGTGTGACAGTCTCCGAGTTAATCAGGCTCTTCATTGGATTTCATTTTAAGCACCTATTATGTGCATAGCATCTGTGCACCAATTATGATTTGACTTTTATTTTTTTTGAACTTGAAAAAATTCCTTCTTGAGTGGATGTTTGTGTGGAAATTCCTTTTTCTTTTTTTTTTAACCGAAAAGGGGCACAGACAGCTCAGTCCCTGGTGAAGACTCTATTGGAGAACCCTGTTTATGTTGTGTTGGAGAGGCTGTCATCTGAGAGTCTTTTTTCTTCCCCTATGGGACCTGGGACCCAGTGACCAAGGCTGATCCTAGATTGAGATAATTTTTTTTTTTGTTTTCATTTTAATTTATTCTCTGCAGTTTAAAGTGAAAACTAGAACATGATACAGCCCTACCACAGAAGCTTTAGATACAGTGTTGATCAGTTTTGAAGCAGTGACAATGAGTAATCATTGCACACACTCCTCATCTCTAACTTTACATCTAGATTGAGATGATTTTTACTGTAGCTTTAGAAATGTATTGACACTTGCTTAAAATGATGAAACTATTACTGCTCTCCAAAGCAATTTCAAAGTAAGATTAAACTGGAAACAATAAAGGAGAGAGGATAAAGTATCACTGTGTGTGTGTGTGTGTGTGTGTGTGTGTGTGTGTGTGTGTGTGTGTGTGTGTGTGTTTTTAAAGTAGGTTCTAGTAAAATAAGGATTCATATACTATTTTGAAAACTCTAAAGTGTGACCTTTAATCTTAGTGCCAGGCACGGGTCATGCTTGGCTGGGGAGTCACTTTGAATGAGGAACGGGGAATGAGTCCCTGCGGGAGTGATGCTGGCAGAGAGGGAAGGGCAGGGTTCAGAGTGAAGGAAGGACCTGAGATGGGGCAGAACCACCAATGAAGGCATCCCACAAATGCAGAAAAGAAAATTCAGAAGCGAGTTATGCTTATAAGGCGGTTTTTTTGGGGGGGGTGGGAGGTGGGGAGTGTATGGTGCAGCTGTAAATTTCATTTTATGGCAGATGTTGGATTACATTTCCCCTTTGAGGCCAAAAGGAGCCAGACTATTCAGAAACCTCCCCCACTCTTCTGGCCTTCGGCTGAATAGCTTTTAAAGAGAACAGACACTTTTAATTCTGTTGCCGACTTTCGTGGTATGAACTTCATTTAAAACCTGGCAGAATTGCAGCCTTACAGATAAATGATTCTTTTTGCTTGTCCACAGAGAGTTTGGAAAATCACTATTTTCTTGAGAAGAGTTAGTCAGGCCTTGGCTCATTAGTTTAAAAAAAAACTCATTTCCATGAGATAAGCCAGGAAAGCGGGGAGCAAAGCCTTTTACAGGTTGGTGCAAAGAAGCTGGAGAAAATGGCCTTGCACTGTCTATTTTTAGACTTTCTGTATTGGCCAGGAGACTGTGAGTGCTTCATTAAAATGTTAGCTTGGAGAGTCAAGCTGCTCTTCCACTAAACTTCCCTTTTTAGATGAGAGCAATTGGATGCTGAATTACTTAGTAAAATTTCATTTTTTGTAGTAATCCATAGGCATTAAGTAATCACATTAAATTGTTCGTTAAATTGGAGTTTTTAATTACATTGCTGTTGGATAAGAATTTATGCATCTAATGATATCTTTATGGAATATTTACTCACACACGGCCCAGGTGAGGTGCCCCAGGAGAAAACAGAACAGTGAGACCGAGTTCCCTTCCTCAGGGGGTTGCTCAGCGCCAGTGAGTTCTTCACACCCCGTCTTGGATGTCGACTGCCCAGTGGTTGGACCCCCTCCCTCCCCGGAGAACTGGGACCCTGTGTGAGTCTGGTGGGAGGTGGGCTTGGCCCACGAAGAACCTCAGAGGCCAGGCGCTGGGTCCTCCCAGCTCAGAGATGGTGGACAGTTGGATGTGGCCATGCAGGATTCTGAGTCTGCAGCCAGGGACCCAGAGAAGTGGTCACTTTAGATCTCACTCCCCTGGTGGTGACATCAGTGCCCAGTGTCTGGTGGTGACAGTGGGGACCAAGCGAGGAGGCAGCACACATGTGTGTGGAGGAGGCTAGTGCTGGGGTGTGGACGAGGGTGACATCCTGTGGGGCGACTGGGCGACCCTTCCAGTGAGTCACTGTGGACGGGCCCCACCTCTGCCGGCCTCCAGGAGGCTCACGTTGGGGGAGACCCTCATGTCACGGTCTGCAGCCACATCAGCCACGAGAACCCAGGTCGGGCAGCAGCCAGCCCTGCCGGAAGGCTCTGTCCTGACGTTTGACCTGAGCTTGAAGGAACAGTAAGAGTTTGTTAGACTCCCGCCTGGGACGACTGCGAGGACCCTCAGTGATGGAGACGGTGCATCTCAGTCTCCCAGGACAGGAGCCAAGGGGTCAGCTACTCCGTGAGCTCACGCGGTGAGTTAGTCTGGGAAGGCGGGGCTGCAGGGACCAGGGAGAGCCCTGAAATGTGGGGCTGGGTCTGCGGCAGGGACGGGTCGGAGCTGCAGCGCGATCACGGCCGACTTCCGTGAGCGCCGGTCGCGGGCGTTGCCTCACTTGGCGCTCCTGCCAGGACGCTGTGCCGCTGTCGGGCATCACTCGCTTAAGACTGTGAAGCGGTTTCTGTGATT
The DNA here is from genome assembly GCF_036321535.1 of Camelus dromedarius. Classification (NCBI taxonomy): domain Eukaryota; kingdom Metazoa; phylum Chordata; class Mammalia; order Artiodactyla; family Camelidae; genus Camelus; species Camelus dromedarius. Next base: position 64,550,253 of record NC_087448.1, on the reverse strand, counting down.
CTCCCCGTCTGCAGAGAGGAAACTCAGGCTTAGAGGGGTGGAGCGACTTGCCCCTGCTAGAGTCACTAGTAAGTGGTGCGGCCAGGCCGGCATCTCGGTTCCCACCTGCTCCCCGACACACAGACGGGGCCTCAGTCGCAGGCCGGGTGGCAGGTTGCGCGGCTGGTGTGTGCAGATTATTCCACGCTGGTTAGTAAACAGTGGCCTGTGCTGTCTCTCGCTTTAGCTGGCTTTATTTTTTTTTAATACCATTTATCCTTGACGTTATATTCTAGATTTCTTTGCTTATTATTTGTCTCCTTCGTTAGAACTTGAGATCCGAGAGGGCAGGGATTTGGCCCTGTCTGTTCATAGCTGTTTGCTGTGATCCTTGAACAGCGCCTGGCACGTAGTAGTTGCTCAACAAATATTGTAAAATCAGTAATACTATTAATAACCATCACGTTCAAGCTTGTGCCAGGTACTTGGCATGTTTTAAGTCCCTTGATCCCAGGAGAATTGTTTTCCCTGTGTTAGGGGTGAGAGGACAGAACCACAGGCAGGTCTGGGAACCTGCTCAGGATTGTGTGGCTCCGAAGAGCTGGAGCGAAGATTCTGATGCAAGTACTTTGGCTCCAGAAATCGGGTTCCTAAATGCTAAGCTTTATCGCCTTTCATGAATGGGTGAATGATTGGTTAAAACAGATTTATATGAGCTATAAAAATGTACTTAGTAACGCATTTCAAAGTAAATAGTTAATAAAAGTAAATTATATAAATAATGAGGTAATATTTTTCTCTTGTTAGGTAATGATGGTTAATGATTAAGACAGGTTTCTGGAAAAAAATGTGTTTTAATATAGGCTCAGATTCCTGGAAGGTTTGTTGTTATGGTATCACATATAATCTACTGGTCCATAAATGAATACTGTTTTTTTTTTAAAGGCTAGTAAATCTGTCTGATATATGTTCCTAACTGCATATTATACATCTTGGTTATTATCCTCATAAGATAGACCTACATCTTATGGAAGAAATTATAACAATAAACAGATGTTAATTTTCATCATAATTTATTTGTTGGTCTAAAAGCTCAGTTCAGTGCCTAAGAACTATATAATGATTGGGATTTAGAAATACAGTTGAACTGGAATCAGTCTTAAAACAAGATTTAGTCCTTCAGAACCTTTGCCTAACACTGAACAAATGTCTTGGCTTTGGTTTCTAATTTAGTACTTGCTCTGAGTAATGGGATTGAATTAGACCATAAACTCCTATACTGCCAGGCTTATATTTTAAATTAAGGTATGGACAGGTTACAAATAGTGGGAAATAGTCTGTGGACAAGGGAAAAGGCCAACATCATGGAGTTACATTAGCTGAATCTTTTCCAGACAGAGGCAGAAAGACAAAAGTGGTTCACAACCAAATTTGCCTAGTAATTTAAGTTATTTATGGTATTTAAAATATTAATCTGTTTTGATCCATGTTCAAATGTTGGCTTTTTCATTCATACTATTAATATTTCTAGATATAAATTTTTAATGATCTCTCCCTCCATATTCAGGAATAACGGGCTTTCTCCATGCTGAAAGCATTTTTAGAGTGCTTAGCTGTGGAATCAAACCCCTTTCCCAAATGAAGGTGATAAGTATGAATAAGAACCAGGTAATGAATTAGAGTGTTGATTTTGAATTTGTTGGTTCTCAATAATTATTATTTAAATATGACTATGCCTTAATAAAACATGTTCAGAGGAAGTACTGCCTGAAGGTCCAGTGGGCTTTCTGACTTCAAAGGGTTTATTAGCAGACCATGGTCAATGCTGATGATGGAAAATAAAGGGAGACTTTGGATCAGTGAGACAAATAGCATTAATATAAGATGTTTAAATTACTGTGATCAACTTTTTCACTTTTTTCCTTGCCTGTCATTTTCCCATATTAGATTATTTGTATTTTTAGCCCCTTTATGCTTGCCTCTGTTAGGGCATTATCTAATTTTTGGTAGAATTTTCCCTGCCTTTTAGGTTTGAAGTAGTAGCATGGTTTGGCGAATAGGCGTCATTTCGGTTGACGGCAGGTGGCACTGCACGCATGGGTGTCTTTACTGTGGCTTTTACTCCAGAGGACTCTGTTGATAGAACATTTTCTTACTTTTTCTTTGATTTTTCATCTGAAAACTTTCTTATTCATCCATCCAATTATATATTAAAAGAACTCTCTTTGTATCTTAAAGTGCTGTAAGGTGGTGATGCGGCACCCTGAAGGAGGTCTAAGTCTTGTGGCGGTGTAAATAGAACAGAACATAAATTGTCACAACCACAAGTGGTAAAACTGAGATAAGATCGTTTGATCATTTGATGGGAAATTTGATTGTGACCTTTTAAATTATTTTATCTTAGAAGTGCTAATACACACGAGTATGTGTGTATCTAAGTCTGGGTCTGTGTGTGTTCATACACAGAATACACACACACACATATACACATATACACACATATATATAAGACAAGAATAAAAGCTCTTGGTCCCTTTTGAGGATTAGTAGGTGAAAGTTTATAAGTGAAATGACTTTGGCTTAATCAAGAGCAGGTTTCTGAGCATCAAGGTAGGACCTATTTTATATTTTTGAGATAAAGGTATTGGCACATATCTGGAGATAATTATGCATAAAGCACACTGGTTGTGAAATGTTTCTACTTGGAGACAGAGAGGTACAGAAAACTTGATTGCCATTTTTATGTTCACCAACTGAAGCAAATATGAAAGCCAGGCATATGATTTAGAAAACAAGAAGTAACGGAGATGGGAAAGATTGTAATCCACTAGCAATCCACAGAGTTTATTTTAGTCTAGAATTTAACTCTTTCTTTGTGCTGACTAAACCTTAGCCTACAGCACTTTTACTGTCATGACAGGAGGTTTTCACACGTCTGTCTTTGCATCTCTGCCAGGAAAGGGCCCTCACAGCCTTTCTGCTGAGGTCACCGTCTGCGTATAACCCCTGCTGACATCACTTGGATAGTTCCTATAACTCGGAAGGGTAGTTCTTGTTTGGAAGCCAAATTTTTGTATTTATTTCTGCCCAAAATAATTTTTTACTTAAAATACATTTTAACTTTATTTTTCTCACTCCTTTCCAGTCTCTGTTCATGTGTGAACGTGTCTTACACAGTTGGAATCATGTCTGTTTTTTCACTTAACATAAAGAAGTTCCCATGGTTATAATGTCTTCATTATTATAATTTCAGTTGCTACATAATTGCTCATTTGCTACTTACTTTCTTATAAACCTTTTTTTAGTATTTGCTGTTTCTTTTCTAGCTAGTTCATATTGGCACACACCCATAATAATTTGAAGGTTTTATGCAAATGTTAATATTACTAGTTTTCTTCACATATGATTTTTGTTCTTACATAATCCCTCATGAGTATATATATGGCATTTATATGCATAAAGCATATAGCTATATATGTATATATGACATATGTGTATAGCATATAGCTATTGTCTGTGTGTGTGTGTGTGTGTGTGTGTGTGTATATATATATATATAAATACACATAGCAATTTTTGAAAAGACAATGAAAATTACTGCAAGATTCAGAATCAACAGTAGGAAAGCCCAGAATTATATTGGGTAGCTGTTAATTCATCCTTTAGGGTTTGCTTTTTCTAACGTGCCACACTGTGTGATTGGACCTTTGACTACTGTTTTTACATTTCATATTTGTACATGGAAGCTAAAAATACTATATAAAGAAATAAGGCTTATTTGAGATTCCAAAGATTTAAATTAAAAACCATTCTTTTCTTCCTAAATAATAAACTTATATGAACTTCAGGACTCGTATGGAATCTTCATTACTGTGGTAATGTTTCAGATGGTTAATCATTTCTTCTTAAAGTCTTTTGTCTGTAACAGTTACCAGGATGTAGGTAGTATAAAACACAGAACATAATAAAGTTTGTTGTGGGGGGTGTTCAGGCGTATTAGATTTCTGACTTTTGGCTTGTCACAACCTGAAATTCATTGAATAGTGCTTAACTTCAAAGCTAACATTTATAGTTTAACAATTAGTCTCTTTCTTGTATGTATGTATGTGTCTCCATGCATATTCAACCATAGTTGTATCTTATTTCTGGATCTTAGTTCCTCCAAAGTTTATAAATTCTGAACTTCCATCATTATGCTATTACTGTTTTTGCCTTATGAATCCTTAGGGACTCTGTTTCTAGTATACAGATCCAAAGCTCTTCACTATGGCGGTGTTTCAGTGTTTTTAGGGCACTCTGAAAGTTGTTTTCTTCACGGGAGGTAAATGGGGCATTATACGCTCTTGTTTAGCCGAGGTGTTTTATTTTCCGTGTACTACCGCTGTCGTGTGTACAATAAAAACTGTCCTTACGCCGCTGAGTTTCCCTGACTTCCCCGGGCTCTGCAAGTTTCAGGTCAGCTCTGGTCTCACTGAGGACCCTTCTTGGAGGTCGTGGGCCCTGTTTGGAGCCTGGCTGGTGGGGAAGTTGTGTGGATTCAGCTAAAATCCTTTGTTTCTAGTAGCTCCTGAAGAGAAGAAAAGAGAGAGTGGTGTAAAGAATAAAACATCAGATCTTTTAAAATTTAAAAAAAAAAAATATATATATATATATATTTTTTACATACCTGGTCTTAAATCTGAATCTTTTAAAAAAAAAATTGTGGTCCTATTGTCTGTTCTATTTATTTCTCTGCTTTGATGGTTGTTTCCTCAGGAAGGCCCCCGAGTGCTCCTCCTTCACCAGCTTGCCCAGCAGGAAGGCGCGTGGACCATACTTCCACTATTACCGCAGTACGTTCACTGGGCTGTGTGCGTGACCGGCGTCTCTGCCCGACCCTCGGGGGCTCCCTGGGTTTCTTACTAAGGGGTGTTTTTCCTCAGAGTTAGGAAAGTAAAGGAAATTTGGACTCTGTTTTTCCTTCTCACTACTCCCTTAATCAGATTTCATGATGATTGATTCTTAATCATGAATAGCTTTTATTTTTAAATATGTTTCTCTCGTAAAAGATATGATGTCAATATATTTGATATTTTACTTGAAAAGTATCTCTCTTCTGAATTGCTGTTTGTCATGGAAAGAATTAACCTTAAGAACTCTAGCTGTTTCATAAACCAGTAGAATCCGGCTTTCCTATAAGCTGAAACTATACATGGAAGAAAAATATAGGGGAAAAAAAATCCAGGTTCCTTGCCATTTTATATGTTTTTCATCCATGTCCCGCTTATGAGTTTTAAACCTTATTATAGAAGTGATTACTATAACCTATTTCTTTCTGTCAGCTTTTCTGTAACATATAGCAGAAATTCATCTTGGATTTTCTTCTGTGAAGAAGAGACAAGAATACAAATTCCAGAACTCTTAGAAACACTCAGAAGATACGACCCATCAAAGGTGAATACAGTCTCCACACGGGTACTTATCTTTTGGGGAAAATGCTTAAAAGAAGTTTAACTTTGATTAAGAGCCTTTTCAGTCTAATAAAAACACTTAATTTAAAATTTAAAAAAGTGAAATAATAGTTGGCTATCTGGAAGCAATGTTAAGTAATTCTCTTTGTGGTTTGGAGCTTTCAGAGGATGGAACTTATAATGAGCCAATTTCAAATGAAAAAAATATCTATATGTGTTAGCAGTTTTAAAAAGTTAAAAACTACACCCTAGAGTTAAAAAGTAAGTTTAAGTTGGTTCTTTCTCTTCGTCAACAATGACCACACATTATTTTAGATATTAAATATTTTTTGAGGACCAACTGTGTATCAAGGAGTGATCGTAGGGGTGAGGACAGACAAGGCTCCTGATCACCTGCATGGTACAGAGTCGCAGGGGGAGGACGGACTATGAAAGGAGCAATTACAGTTAACAGTGAGACACCTTACGAAGGGAAACACTGGGCTCTATTAGAAGCACAGAGCAGGGCCTCAGACCTGACCTGGGAAGGTCATGACAGGGAGTGACATTTAATCCAAGCCCTGTGGGATGAGTAGAGGTTAAGAAGAGGAAGCGTTTTAAGCAGGGGAACAATATTTGAGAAGGTCTGGAAATGAGACAGAATGCATCTTATGTGAGAAGGTCATCACTGCATTCATATTTCTAAATTTTACCTTGTGCAGATATGATGTCACAATTGGATCTTGTTTGGATCTTGTTTACATCCCAATTCCTAGCGCTGAGGGGTGTTCAACACTTAGTAGGTGGTCAGGAAATATCTGTGAAGGACTGAATGACCCTATAAAGACAGCAGGACAGCTGGGCTGTGTTCAGTGTCTCTGGAGGTGTAGAGGCTACCCTGGAAATGTGTCCAAAGTAAATCAGGCTGTTCAGTTCTCTTGGAGAAGGCCAGGTCACACCCTGGTCACTTAATGGAATTCTTTACACGTGGAATAAGCAGAATTGGGCCCCTTCTGGTACCACTGGACACTCAGCTCAGCCCTGTTCTGATGCCCACTGCAGGCGGGAGTCGGGTTTAACTGGCACGTGGATGAGGAACGGTGGGTTGGTTCCGGGACCCTGCTTGGTTTGTTGATGTAGACACACAAAGTTGGGTAGCCATCACCATTAGATTAATTCTCAAAGGCTGGAAAGTTTGTTACTATAATAAAACCACTGGTTTTCATGCCTTTTAAATGCTGGAAGGACCCATTATGATTTCTCTTTATGCTTTTGAGTTCTGGGAACGTACAGATAAAATTGAATGAGAAGGTTGTTAGGTTAAAAAAAAAAATTCCTTCAAAGGAGAGAAGAATTATGAACGTGTCTCATGCAGGCTTCTGAGATCATGCTAAGCACCATCTGTGTACTTTGTGCTGTGTTTTATGTCAGACGTTAGTTAGGCTTTTATGTTTTCCTTTGACTTGAGGAAAACTCCCAAACCTTTTTTCGGATGTAGGAGTTTTAGTCTCCTGCTAGTGTCCATTTCGCCTGGAGGTTATTTTCACATTCGCCATAGCTCTAATTCTGTACAGAAGATGGTGACTAACTGTACTTTAGAATGAAAATTAGAATGATAAATCTAAAAGTTCAAAGCAAGTTCATGAAAAGCAAGTACAGAACAGAGGTAAAAATGAGATATTTTCTTCTTTTTCGAGCTCTACCATGTGGAAAAAAACAATCTAGATGCTTTATTTCTTTTGAAACTAACATGAGGAAGTAAGAATTACATAATGTTGCAGTTAGCCAAACCAGTGTGGGTTTGTCCTTCTACTGCATAAAATTTTAGGAGAAAAGCATGAAACAAACCTGGCTTGATGTTGCTACATATGAACTACATTAAAATAATAATTATACAATGCATTAGGGTTATCTGCTATTTTGTCTGATTCTGACTTTTTCCCTTCAGTATATTTTCTGTCATTCTTATTAAATGCAAATTTATGCTTTTATACACTATTTTAAATGAAAACCTTTAATCTTTACTAAAGTGATTAATCTTTGTTAAGTCGCCTTTCTAGGTGATTTCTATACATGTCTGTATCTTATTGAAGTCTTTCTGTTTTTCCTCACAATGCGCTTTTAATATGTGTGCATTGGTGAAGCGTCTTGAATTTTTTTATTTTTAACAGAGGTGAGACATGAGTGCTGGCAAAGAGTAACTCTGAGATACTAAAAAGGACATTGTCTGACCTTCTCTTTTGCAGTTTGTCTTGATTATAATTGTCTTTATTAAGAAGCCATTAAGAAAATCACTAGGAAAGATGGGGAGGTGCCTCTTCACTCAGTCTGTATTAACTTCTCCCTTAGAGCAGTTTACAGTATAACCCCTCCACAAAAATAATGAAAAACAACCTTATATACTAGGTAATAGCTGAATACCACTATTAGTTGTTAAAACATAAAAGTGTGTCCCGTGTAAATACATGTTTGGAACGGGAGATTATGATAGTGAAAGATCAGTGAGAAAATGCTTAACTATACTGGTGTTTATGTTCTTTAATTTTAAGTAAGCTATATTTGCATAGTATGTTAAATCTGATGATTTCCACATTGGTTAATGTTTAGTAGTTTGAGTTTTTCAAAAAGATGCTGAATTTCCTTCTCAGGCCATGGCTGCTGGCCTTGTAATTACTTCTCTTGCCCAGGGGTGACTTAATATATCCATGGAGTGTCGAGAGGAAATCCTCAGGTGGGGCTGTGGGCCCGGACACAGCTGTGTTACCGGCTTTCACATATGTTCATGACTTGTTGATGAAATGACCCAAATGTGAGACTCTGGGAGGCGCCCGGAACTCAACCGTAGGCAGAAGGCTCTTAGGAGACAGTCTGCATCCCTCCTGCAGCTTTATTTTTTGATAAGAAGTGGGGAGCAAGGTGGTGGTGGTTGGATAAGAGTGAAGATATACAAGACTTTGTCTTCAGGGTAGCTGATGTAAGTGGCATGCTGACGTTTCCTTACCAGCTGCGTCTGAAAGCTCTCCCAGGCTTGCTGTGTTCATTGAACACAGCCCTCGGGAACATCTGTGACGTGGTAGGTACCCTGGGGATACAGTGGGGAGCGAGATGGACAGCATCCCTGGTCACCAGGAGGGGATGTTCTCGTGGCGGGGGGACAGGCAGTAGACAAACGTAAAATAATGTGTCAGACGGCAATAAGCGTCTGGAGAAAAAGAAAGCAAGGTAAGAGGGATAAAGGATAGACTGAGGGTGGGCTTGCTTTCCTGTATAGGGTGTTCAGGAAATACCGCACAGGTCAGGTCACATTTAGCCAAGTGTGAAGGGACCGAGGGAGTGTGCCGTGGGCGCCCTACTCTGATGCCAGGCGCCTACCTACCTGTCTCACAGGAACCCCCAGCTCAGCGTGTTCAAGACCGAACTCCTCACCCCCCTTTTAACCTCTTCCATCTTCAGTCCCCTCATCTCAGAAATGGCTTCACTGTCTATCCAGTTGCTCATATAAAGAACCCTGGGGCTGGTGGTGGACTCCTCTCCCCTGAACCGCAGTTGAGTCTGCCTCCAGAATCCATCTGCTGTCCACTTCTCCTCTCCCTGTTGAACGCCTGCACCCTCCCGCTGACCGTGACTAGAGCGTCCCCGCTGGTCTCCTGCTCCCCACTCTCGCCATCCTGACAATCCCGTATCTCTGTCATTCAGACCACCTCGCCCACCTGCTCATAAGCTTGCGTGGTTCCCCACCCCGCCTAAGAGAGATTCACTAGGTGTAGCTCTCTGGGTCGGCAGCAACCTCCTACCACTGTAAAGATGCTCCCTTCTTTCATGTCTCCCGTTTTTGTTGAAAAGTTGTTCTATTTTTGCTCCTTTGAAAGAAATGTGTGCACCCCTCCCCGAAAACAACTTTTAATGTTTTCTCTCTCTTTGGGTTTTCAACCGACATATGTCTGTGGGTGCTTTTCTTTGTATTTGTCTTGACTAGAGTTTATAGAGCTTCTTGAATCTATGGCTTGATGCTTTCTGTCAGTTTTTAAAGAAGATTCTCAGCCTGTATTTCCTCAAATGTTGATTCAGTTCCATTGTCTCTCCCTGTCCTGGGTTTCCAGCATCGTATATTTTAGAACTTTCATTGTGTCCCATGTTGCGTTTAAGCGCTTTTCTGTATGTTCCTCTTTGTTTTCCCTTTTGTGCAGCAATATGGATATTTTTCACTGAACTTAACCTTCCAGGGTCACTAATTCTCACTTCTATTATGTCTAATATCCTCTTGAATTCCTAGTTCCAGTTACTGCATTAATTAGTTTTAGAATTTCCATTTGACTCCTGTTTATAGATACTAGTTTTTTGGGGTAAAAATCTTCATCTTTTCATCTATTGTCTTAAACATTAATTGTAGTTATTTTTTAACTGCAAAATTTGATGTATCTGTGAATCTCTCATTTTTCAGTTTTTGATCTGGTCTTGTTTCTTGGCATGCCTGGTAATTTTCCATTAAATGTTAGATATTTTATGTGAAAAAGAGGTTATGGATCATATGCTGTTCTGCAGGAGGGTTTAATCTTCCTCTGGGTTGTAGACCTTGTTTGGGGAGGTCTGTTTACAGATGCCCTTACTCCTGGACGCCTTTCTCCTGGGCAGACCCTTCTGGCTCCCAGAACTGTCGCTGAAGTCTTTGCTCAGCTTTTTAACTGCTGTTTCCGTTTGATTCTTGGTTTTTGTGCAGCCTGGGAATTGACGGGAAATTGCAGGCAGAATGCTGGGCTCCCTTCTCTGGGATCCCGTTACGTCTCTTCCTCCTCGGCAGCCTCCAGCTCCAGCCTCTGTCTCTGCAGTCCAGCCGGGTTGCAGGAGTCCCCACCTGCTTTCTGTTGTGTGCTGTTCTCTGCTCTGGGACCAGCAATCCCTTGGGGTGAAAGGAGGTGAATATGGGCCTCCTGGGGGGCTCCCCTGCTCTCTGGGAAATTAGCCTTCACATTCCCATTTGCCTTTGTCATTTTCTGATGCCCTCAATCTTTGCTTTAACAGCATCTCCAGCTGTTAGAGTTTGAGTCTGATCCAGACTCTGACATCTAAGCCCTGGTCTGGCTCCTGCGTCTCTTTCATACTGTTTCCCATACCCAGTCTGTTACAGCCACACCAGGCTTATTTCTTCCTCGAATGTATCCAACTTTTTCTCACCTCAGGGACCCTGTATTAACGGCCTCACCTGCTCCTCCCCAGATTTGTGCACAACCGGCTTCTTGATGTTGTTTAATCTCAGTTCAGCTGTTCCCTCCTGAGAGCCTTCCCTCCCACAGGGACCCCCAGTCACCCTGGTTCGTTTTTGTCATAGCACGCTGCGGTCACGTCAAATGTTACTTTACTTCCTTCCTTACTCTCTGTCTCCCCACTGTGTCAGCTCTGTTCCCACCTGGTGTGGGATAAATGTCAAATGTTAATTGATAACAAATAATAATAAATGTTAATTGCACGAATAAGTGAATGGATAAAATAGGCATTGATTCCGGGAGGAATTTTTCAAATTCTTCTTTACAAACATCAGTGGGACATAAAGGAACACGTTTTCCTTATATTAATAGTATTTTGATATGGAATATTCTATAAAATACCACTTTTATACATTTATAGTATAATGATGACTAACATTTTGTTTGCCCTGATGGTCTGATCTTAAGTTACTCTCTTCATAGACAAAGATTATGCTATATTCATTATCATATGAGTATTAATTATATTTTGGTTAAAATTCTTCAAAAAAAATACACAATCTATGCTTATTCTCTGTCACCCAGAATACTTAGCTGAGACTCATGATACTAATTTGTTTTTGGTCTTGCATGAAATGGCTTTTTAAACAATTCTGTTATCTTTATTTAACAGGAATGGTTTTTAGGAAAAGCCTTACACGATGAAGAGTCTACAATAATTCACCATTATGCCTTTTCTGAAAACCCCACAGTGTTTAAGTATCCAGACTTCGCTGCTGGCTGGGCCCTGAGTATGCCACTTGTAAACAAGTAAGGATTTATTAGACTTTCTTTTCATTTCATTTCATGTATGAATCAACTTTTATTTCCCTGAGTCTTGTAATTGATGAATCTCGGTGAGGTTGCTGAAAAGCAAGTGGTAGAGTGGGGGGCCTGCGGCCAGAGCCAGACGTGGGGGGCTCTTGCTTCTGCTCCGTCTCGTGCTGGGCCCCTTGGACTCACCGCCCAGCTGCTCTGAACTTCCTCTGACTCACCTGCAAAGCAAGGCGAATGATGACCTTGAGCCTAAGGGCGCGCACGGAAGTGCTCTGGGAGCTCTGCACGTGGAGGCCTGAGCGCTGCTGGTGGTGGACCTAGAGAGCTCTGGGTGTGCCTGGCTGGCAGTGAGGGGACGAACAGCAGGAGGGCCGGGCCGAGGTGGGGGGCTCACTATGTGCAGGGGACACACGCGTATCTGAACTCGGGCTGGGCCGGAGGCGCCGCTGAGAGGCGCTGTGGATCACCGCACGGAGCTGTTTGTGTGAGCACAGTCGTGCTTTTCCAGGTGTGAAAAGCGAGGATAATTAGGTCATAATCCAGAAGCAATAGGGTTGTTGACTGGCTTTCTCTGAATCTAAATCATGCGAGTTGGTTGTACGCGTTTGTTCTTTAGGGAGTGGAAAGTTGATAACACATCTGCGAAGAGAGTGTTTCTATTACTACAGTAAGTGTCCTGTTTCTAGGGTTTGTAGTCCTGGAGAGTTTCTGGCTTGCTGTAGATGGTAGATATGTTGTCATTTGTCGTTGGCCAAACTTCTTGATGACTCCCTTGGTATTTGAAAGGATATACATCCTTCCTAATGTAGATCTGAAAAATGGCAACAGCAAAATCTGTTTCCTTGCCATCCTGGCTACCAGGAAACCGCTGTATGATACAGGGTCCATCAGCTAGAAGCACTGTGGGAAATTCTTTCTGGGAACTGACTCATCTGGGGAAGGAGACAATGCATGGGTGGCCATGTGGCTCGATAGATCATGACAGAAGAGGGGTCTTTTGGGGGCTGGCAGCTGAGACAGTGGCTCCCTGATGGTGAGTTTCTAAATCTGAGGGTGTAGAGGTGCTGAGGGCCTGGCAGGTGCTGCGGCTCCGGCTTAACACTTCTCTCGAAACCCCCTCGAGCTGGGCCTGTGACTCACTGCCAGGGCTCCTGCACTGGCCAGGAGAGCAGTCTTGTCCAGGGAGACTCCATGTTAGGGGTTAACTGGCATTTTGTAGAGTTGGTCCCACGGGCACATGATTGTCTCCTCAGTCGTGTTCACAAGGTTGCTGGAAACATCTATCAACTGGTCCAGCCTGCTCTCCTCCTGGTCGCACGTAACCACACTTTCTGCTGAGGAATGGGAGGACCCGAGGGTCTTATGTCACTGCAGTAGGGCATGCAGGGAACTGTGGCTGAAGGAATTGGGGCCAAAAGACTAATCTTTTGCACCTTTCAGGAAATTCCTGGCACCTCCCCCAGAACTCTGACATGAGAGAGGAGGGAGGCACCAGCTAAGTTCTGTGTTCAGTGTCGTTTGCTCACACAACGCTGAGTGGCTGCCAAGTAACTACAGAATGTTTGCGGTGCATTAATATCTGTGGTCTTTCCCCATCCCTCCTCTAGCAGAAGCAAAACAAAATGAAGATGTAGACTCCACCATACACCAAATTCAGAATTCTAGTTAGACCGCATTTCCTTTTTCTCATGATGCAGACAAGTAATCAAATAAACAGATGATGTAACCCATCCAAGATCAACTATTTTGTTGCCACGATGTATTTTAAAATGGGTTTCTAATAGGAGATTCTAACGTATTCTTCAAGAGATTGGTGTTATATGTAGAACTAAAGGAGGCATAAAGCAGCCATTGGATCTTCTGATGGTTGGCTTTTCCGGTTCCAAAGTTGGTAGGCTGACGTCATTTCCTCCTGCTATTAGGAATTATATCAGCATGCTTTTGGATGCAAGTAGCAGAAAATTACTCACCATGGATTAAGGGAATATTATTGCTGTTGTTGGAAGGGGAGATCAGCCGTGTTACTGAGGACCCTGGCTCTCTCTCTCTCTGCTGCTTGGCACACAGCATCATTTCATCCTAAATCTGGTTCGCTCTGTGGTTGGTTTCAGGGCAGTAAGGGCTGCGTGTTTCTTACTTATGTCCAGCAGTAGAGCGCCTCTAATCACGGAATGTAAGCACTTATCCTCAGTGTCTAACTGGATTCTCCTGTCCAGTTAAAAGTTGATGGGGACAACTTCAGGCCCGTATGTACCAACCACTGGACCATTAAGAGTAGAATTTCAGTGCATTGGCTGGGATCAAATTCATTCTGATCATGGAGCCCCTTTATTGGGCTGAATAATTAATCAAATCAATATTCTCTCCAGAAGGAAGGGGAAGCTCTGTTTTGTGTAGATGAGCAACAGCGCCCTCTGCAGGAGTGTTCATTCCCTTTGTCCCCTTTCCTTGACTTCATGGAGGTTATTAAAAGGAGGAGACTGAAAAGGAGCCACTTTTGTTACTCTGTCACGCGAACTTTTTTCTTTTCTGCCCTTTTCTTTGTCTGTCATTATTTTGTCAAGGATTATTAGGAGTCAACAAAGTTCATGGCTTTTTGAAAAGACATTTATTATATTGTGTTGTTTTATGTTATTTTCCAGATGCTGAAATAACGATGCTACATTTGCAACAAACCTTGCCTTCATTTACTGGTCCACAGATAATTGTGTTTTCACAGCCCTTTGCTTCAGGGAAATGAAACCCTTTTATCTTAAAATGTATATTTTTATCTGTTTTCAAACATTAAATAGTCTCGAGAATGTGTTATTCTTGTCTGACACCTCTTTTGGTTTTTAAAAAACTCTGCCTCTATTTTCTAGGCTTACCAAGAGGTTAAAGAGTGAATCCCTGAAATCAGACTTTACGATAGATTTAAAACACGAGGTAGGTCCTGGTTGGTTTGGTGAAAAGTCTTTGTAATTAAGAGTGTGTTGACATAAAAGGTGTTTTGTGTTCCCTTAAATGTGCCCCCTTCCCCCCCCACACCTTCTCCCAGCAGGAGACCTGCAGCACCCTGAGAGGGGCCCTTCTCTTGCAAGCTCCTCTAGGTCACGAAGGTGGAGAGGAAGGTGGGAAAGATTCTTCATCCTTTGTTTTTAAGCTCAGCGGGAGGTCCAGAGGTGGATTTTTGAAAACATGCACAAATATTACTCAGATACCTCTGATTGTATTTGGCGCTTTGATTGCACATGAGCCTTTGTCACATCTCTGTGCTTGGTCCTCTGGAGCAGAATTGAGGCAGGTGGCCCCAAGCAGGCAGCTGTGGCCTGCTCGCCTGGACCCTCGGCACCTAGTGGACATCTGTGACCAAGTACCTGGAGGCAGGTGGCAGGTGTCCCATATTAATTCACGAATCTCTCCTGAATCAGCCTTAACAAGGTCTCTGTGCATTTCATTCACGGCACCTCTGACTGCCTGAAACAGCCATCCCTCTGTATCTTAGGACGTGGGGTCAGTCTCGACAGGTCCTGAGCCCAGCAGTGCTGGCAGCCTACCAGGAGTGAAAAACATACTCCCAAGGTTTTCATTTTGGGGGGTGTTTTTAAATGATGAATAAGCTTATTTGAGGAGAAATGTACATGTTAAAAAATCATTCATTTCCATAAAAGGGAAAGAATGATTAGTTGAAAGCCAGGGTCCATCTAGATATTTCTACTGAAAAGTCAGCTTGGATGTAGAGACCCATGTTTGGGAAACTATTAAACACTGAGTAACATGCAGAAAAATGAAGGTATAAGGATCAGCCAGAATATCTGTGCTGAGGAGCTGGAACTTGACCAGGTGTTTGGAAGCCACCTGCACACATCTCCCCAGTGGCTCCCTCACCGGAGTAAACAACTTTCTTGAATTTTCTGTTTCCCTTTTCTTCATATTGTACAAGCTTTGAATGAATCTCTGCATAACATATTGTGCAATGATTGCATCCTCCTGGATTCTGTGTAAGCAGAATCATACCATGAACATTGTTCTAGTTGGAAACTCATCCGTGTTGAGGGTGGGGCTTTCAAGAGCTTACGGTCGTTTTCAGGACAGTCTCTCATGTGACTGTGCCACAGCTTTGTCGTCCGTTCTCCGGCCCTGGGTTTCTGGGCTGCGACTGGCTTTTTGCTGTCACAGTCACTACTTCTAGGAGGATTTTTGTCGTGTATTATGACGATCGTCTGTAAGAGCTTCTCTAGGGCAGAAGCTTTTACACTGTTCTTTTGACTGTGACCCACTTTAAAAGACATTTTTTCATGGTGACTTAGTGTACTTGTGTGTTGTTATTGTGCCTTACTGATTTCTAGCTCCGTGTCGGTGGCCTGTATGAGTCATCTGACATATTTTTTAGGTGTAGTTCGTGTTCACTTTTCATAAACGGAGAGAAGGATGTACATGCTCTAATCTGGGGGTCTAATGTTCTCCTTGTATCTGTTAGGTTAACGAAGAAATAGATTTTCGCATATTTTATTTCCTCCTGCCCTCCTCCCTCCCTTCATTCCCTTCCTTCCACTGTTGTTTTGCTTGATCTCTCATTTACCAAGGGAGGAATGTGAAAATCTCCCAGAATAGTGGGACCGTGTCTTCTTGGGGACCTGCCATCTCTCGCTATTTATACTCTGAGGCTATGTTAATTAGATGCATGCAAGTTGAGAATTGTTACATCTTCTTGGTAAATTTATCTTTTATCTCTAGTGATGCTCTTTGCCTTACAGTTAATTTTGTCGATGGGAACACTTCTGTACTAGCTTTCTTCCGGCGTTGCCCCATAACTGTTTTCGCCGCTTCTTTCAGTCCTTTGTGTCCTCATCTTCTGATGTGTCTCTCTGAAAGAGGACATGTGTTTTTTTCCTCCTGGTTTGACAGTCTTCATCTTCAAACCATGCAGGAAATTGAAGTGTACATGTTTCATGGTGACTAACACTTTATTTTATCCTTTGTCCCTGTTTTTTTTCCTTTTAAAAATTTCCTTGCTTTTAGATTTTTTTTTCGTTCCATTTTTTTTCCCCTCCTCTGCTATTTGGAAGTTTAGCCTCAATGTGTGTTCCCTAATGGTTATTTTAACATGCATTCTTAACCTAACAATCCTGAAAATTCAAGGCCAGAGACTAATTTAACTCTGATTGTCCCCTCTCCCAGCTTATATGCTCTTATTGTCCAGGATTTATGTGCTTTTTTTGAACCGTGCAACTCAGATGCTGTCCTGTTTACGCAGGGAGCACCTGCATTCACCTCGCCCTCTGTTACCAGTGGCTGTGGTCCCTCCTCCCTCTTCCTTCTCCCACCTGCCAACGGGATCATGTTTATTCTTCCTGAATTACATCCTTCAGAATGCCCTTGTTAGTGAGGTGGCAAATTCTCAGTTTTTTTCTTTAAAAAATAAATTATTTCAGCTTTGTTCCTGAGACATAGCTGCCTTGCGAACACACTTCTAGGTTGTCAGGCGCGGTCTGTCGTCACGGTGTTGTCACCCTGCTGTGTGCTGGCTGCTGTCACTGCTGTGGTGCTGGGAGGCCGGCCCTCACTCCCCGTGGTCCCATGTGGGTAACCTGGCCTTTCTCTTTGGCGGCTTTTGAGACTGTCTCCTTGTCTTCGGTCTCCGCAGTGCCTCTACGGCGTGTGTGCCCTAATCCTACTTGGCATTCAGTGAGCCTTTCTAGAACAGCAATTTTACAAGATGCTCAGCCAATCCACTATTTTCTCATCCCTCTGTCCCCTCCTCCTGGGACTCTAGACTCTGCGAGGGCTGACCTTCTCCACATTTCCCATCTCCGCGTCTTGCTGTGCTCTGTTCCACATAACTGGGCTCCAGCTTTTAGCGCCCTCATTTTTAGTCAGCTGTGTCTAATATGCCATTTATCCTCACCATTAAAATGTCTTTTTTAAGCCTTATATTTTTCACTCCCAGGCGTTCTAGTCACTTCTTTTTCAGATTTTGCTCTCTTGCATAATTATATAGAACTTTGGCTCATGTTTTAAAGTTTTTCTTTTCTTTATAAAAATATTTTAGCAGTAATGCTGCCCCCGAAGCCTCTGGGGTGGGATGAGGCTGTGTCTGCTGGCTCGTCCTCACCATTGCATCCTTTGTGCTGCTTTTGGTGACTTTTCTGGGAACTCTTGCTCCCTTGGAACTCCATCCAGGGCAGCCCCCTGAGTCCTGGATAAGGTCCTGGGGTCCTCAGGAAGGGTCAGCATTAGCTTTTGCCTGCTGCCGGGGGCTCTTGCTGACTTAGGACCACTTTAAATTACTCTGAGCTGTTTGGGGGCCACACAGGTGACAAATTAGGGAGGCCTGGTAACAAAATCTCAGAGGACATCTGGAGAGGATTTTTCTCTCCATCTAGTGCCCAGTCCCAGCTTCATATGCGGGTTTTGCTGACAGACACGCCCCCCCCCCCCCCATGGGTGGGTCGCGGGCTTTGTTCTCTTAACTGGCGGATCAGAACCTCCGCCTTCCCTGAGCTCAGCGGGATCCCCACCCGGGAAACTACCCTCGGAGCCCTTTCCCGCAGGTTCTCACTTGTCCATTTTTGTCCTCACAAGTTCCACACTTTTGTGCCAATTTAATAATGCATTTAAAATGATTTTAAAGATATTTTATCCAACATTTTTAGGTATTTTTAGCTGGTTATTCAGGGTCTGTACTTGCCAGCCTGTGGGAAACCAGAGTTGTGATAGTATTTCCTTTTATCCTTCTCTCTGATGCTTTAGAATCCCTAGAACAGCTTCCCTGAAGTTGCTATGGCCACTTTGCAATCTTCTGCAGGTCAGAATATTGATTCCTAATTGCTTATGGTTAATAAAAGATTAGATTGCTCTACATGGAATTACTAGTTTTGTAAGTTAAAAAAAATCAAAAATACTTGTTGAATGTTGATAAATTGATGTGGTTCAACCTAACATCCTCTAGAGAAGGATGGCCTGCTTTTCTTTGAGATGCTTCCTGCCTCCATCTGCCTGTGGTGCTGGCGGAGCTTTGTCATGACGCCCGTCTCCTGTGTGACAGATCGCCCTCTACATCTGGGACAGAGGCGGCGGACACCCCCTCACTCCGGTGCCCGAGCTTTGTACCGACGGTGTGGACGCGTCCTGTGCTACCACGTTCCGTTCTTTCCTGCCGCTCTGTGTAAGTAACACAAGGGCCTCTTCCTTGCCGTCAGAGGGGAACGCACCTGCTGTGCACAAGGCCGGCCTAGCACTTTACATGCTAAACAGTAAAATCAACACTTGCCGTGTGCCTGGTGAGAACTCTGTGCATCACGTTTCCAGTGATGACAACCCCAGGAGGTGAGCCCTTTGTTCCCCATTTGACAGGACAGGAGGGAGGCGTGGAGAAGCTAAGCACTTGCTCGGGGTGACACAGGGACTTCGCAGGGAAGTGAGTGAGCTTGTGACCTGCCGTCTCACCCCAGGGCCGGTGTGCAGCGCTCGCTCCATGGAGACTGTGTGCCCGGGGTCTGTTCTTCTGTTGACAACAGAGCATGGAGCTTGGGATTTCAATTCTGTTCCCTAGGAAGGTGATGAGACATTTCCCATCAAGCCACAGCCTTCTCCTCAAGGCCGCCCCCTTTACCCTCTCAGCCAGTGACCCCACTTTGATGTCACCTGAGACTGTCCAGAACTTTCAGAATGAACTTCCTTGTTCTGGTGGACCCTTGGTCCAGTCCCCAGGAGAAGCCTGAAGACCCCGGCACTCAACTGGGTGGTTAACAGTTCTTCTTCATCAGGAAAAATGGATTCAGCACCTCAAACGTTGTCTGTTATTTTCAAGTCAGTGACACAGAAGTCTGCATGTTGCACTGTCAAAGAGGAATGTACGTACACGTACACATACACACACACAACTCACACACTCACTCACATACACTCTCACACTCTGCAACAGTAGGGGAGAATCTGTAATGCTGGCACAGTGCCTGAGGGGGGAGTGTCTTTCTGGACATTACGCTTGCTTGTTCTTTAGTTCTTTTGGAAAGTCTGGAGGGTCTGACCTGGTGTCTTGAGTGACATGACCAAACTACGGTTACATGTCACTATAAACCAGCCCCAAATGATGCAGGAATCATGACTGAATATTGATTGTTCCAAGCCTAAGACAGGTGATGAAGGGGTCAGAACACCTGCCCCCCCCCCCCACCGTGAAGCACCGTGGTCAGGGTGCGGGCTGCCCACAGACTCTTCGTGTGCCCCTTCGCCTGAGTAACCAACCTGGGCTGCAGCCAGCTCAGGCCTCCAGGCTCCCGCAGGTGTTTGTAGTCCTGCCTTTGGCAGAGGACGGAGCATCACTATTGCCTAGACTTGGGTTGGCAATAAAGGGCCATAAAAATACGTCAAACATCACAGTGAGGCCAGGCTTGCAGAAGGGTGTCACCTCTTACTTTGCGCTGAAACGTCTGCCTACTTCTCCCTTCCTTTGTCAAAATCTTCCCCAGCTGGAGAAAGGAAAGGGAACGGAACCAGCATTTACTGAGTACCTCTGACGTGCGTAATAACTCAGAGTGCTAAAAGCAGCTTGACTGTTGGCTGCCATTCCAGTGTGCTAAATGAGCAGACTGAAGTTCAGAGAGCTGGGGACTCTGGTTCCGGTGACACTGCCTTTGTGGCAGAGCTGGGACTCTGGTGTAGGCCGGGCTGACTGCAAAGGTTTTACTGTCAGCGGAGCTACAGTTCCTTTTTTTCCTTAAAACTTAATCCTGGAAACAAGTCTGATATCCCTGACGTTGGTGAATTTGAACTTGGGAGCATGAGAGAGCATGTGGGTGTGAAGTTAAGATACACTGACTCATACATGCATATATTTTTATTTTCTTTTAGGGAAATCCAGTGAAGAAGGAGGAGATTTTTGTTGCAGTAAAAACATGCAAGAAATTTCATGGTGACAGAAGTATGTTTTGGGTTATTCATTTTTATTGAACTTTAATAAAAGTCCAAATTGCCTTTAAAAAAAAAAAACTAGAAATCGGTTATAAACTCAAGAAAGAGATAATGACAGATATATTACTGAAGTGCAAGCACTTACTTAGTCAGTATTCTTCATTGTACCCCTTCAGTCTCCAAGATCAGTCACACAAATAATTCTGTATTGCAGTGTGAGTGGTCACAGCCTTTCTAAGGACCGATTAGAGCAGTATTTTAAATTGGAACTGGAAAAGCTCAGCTGTGGCAACTGAGGAGACAGTAAGTGGATAACAGTCCATTTTACAAAACAGCGTCCTGTGATGTCCATGCGGTCTCTGAGCTGTGGGAAAAATACCAGAGGGAATTTCGGAGTAACAGCATGCCAAAAAGAGTGTTTTCCTGAAGGCTGTTCCTTCTTTTTATATTTATTCAAATGCACATATTAGAACTTCAAGGATATGTACTTGCTCATGCATAGATATACTGGAGAAAAGGAAAAAGGTGCCTTACAAGCAGTGGTTCCTCCTTAAGGAAATCTTGCATGCAGATGAGTGTTGTTTTTATTCAAATTTTTGGTGTCATTACAGAATTCTACTATGTTATGGTGATAATATTAACAAAAAAGCCTATCCTAAATATAAATACATAATTTATCTCTTTTTTTTCACCGTATTTCAAGCAGCACTGACCTGAAATTGAGAATTAGACAGCCTTTCGCATTTTCTAATTTTAGCACATATTTTAATTTTTGTCCATGAAGACTCTCAGTTTTCACCAAGAGTGTGATATTTATATAGGAGAGATTCCTAAACCAGCTATCATTTTTGTGGGATTGGAGCTATGGGAGTTCATTTATATAATTTATGTGATAACATGATATTTACAAATTATATTTTAAATGGGAACATATTTTCCAAATAAAAGAATATTATAATTTGGGATCAAAGCACTGCCTAAGACACTGACATCAATTCAAATCTGGTTATAATCAACAATATCTTACAAGTACATTTGTTGACGAACTCGGGTTTGGCTGCTTGCTGCTCAAAAGCTAATGAATTTGAGAGGCAAGTGTCAGTGGGAAGGAAAGATGCTTTGGTCAGAAAAGCTGGCAATCTGGGGAGAAGGTGGACTCCTGTGGACCATCTCTGAAGAGTCTGCTCGGCCATGGCAATTTTTAAAAGGAACATGGGAGGGAAGAATCTCAGTGGATCACCAAGGCAGGAGGTTGGGGTCTGCATCCTTCTCCACTGCCCGCAGACTGCCGGACTCTTCAGTTGTTATCTTGCCCATGTGATCTGCCTGCAGGATTGCTCAGGGGCTGGTGGGGCTAGAGAGCTAATCGTTCTTTAACTGCTTACTTTTTCATTCTTATTTCTTTTTATCTAGGAAAATCAGCAGGTTAGGGCATGGCATGCATTCAGGAGAGCATAAGTCAGGGGTTAGTTTCAGTTGCTTAGTGATCTCATTCCTATACTTAGGTTAAGGTTAGAGCAGGACAGAAATGGGCAAACAGGAAAGGGTCAAAAGAGCTGCTTTCACATTTATTACAAAGCTTCACGGTTACCTGAAATAGACACAATAAGTTCTAAGTCCTGTTAAATCAGCCTGAAGAAATACACGCATTCATTATATAAGGAGTCCTAAAATACTATTAAAATGAATATAGCACTTAAAATGTTCATTTATCATGAGTTTAACCTGGATTTAATATCTCTTTTTTTCATAATCTGGAAGTGCTCTGTGGGATGATTTCTGATATCTTTCATAAAAAAGTATCAAGGGAAATGAACTAGGCTGCTTTTTTTTAAAACACAGCAAGCAGAAGTGCTCAAATGATTCACCTGATCTTGAAGCTGCACCTGGAACGTGATGTTGATGTTAAGAATGAGACAGTAAAGCAGTAAAACTGGGGACCTTCCCTGTTGTAGTTTTCATATTCCACAGAAATGAAAAAAGTTTGCTAATTTTAATTGAGTCATTTTGAATAATCTAGCTTACTGCTTTCTTATTTTGCATAAGGTTGAGATGATCCTTTCAGATACCTATTAAATGCTTTTATATTTGAATTCTGAGTCAAAGGTCTTTAAAAATGACAAAATCTTATAGGCCTTTTAGGAGAATTCAAACCAGACCTCCCAGAGCCAGACTCATTGACTTGCTGCTGTTAATTTGGACCTGCAGTCACTGAAGCCTGAGACCTACAGGGTGTCTTAAGGATTTCACAGCTGACTTTCTGTGGCAGGCCATCTTTAAACTTGGACCTGTTTGAAAAGATGCTCTAAGACAGCAGGGTTTTAGAGTCTTTGATGTCCATTTTTCTGGGTGGAAGTGAAACCTGCCAGGCTAGTGGGCTCTGTCCCTCCTTTTGGAAGTTTAGTCCAGCCACCCATTGGCCCAAAGAATTATCCAGTAATCATATTAATTTCAGTGGCAACAGCTTCTAGCCGCTCATCTTTTTTTCCATTTTCTGGTGTGTTTTTCACATATATTATATCATCTGGTTTCATGCTGGCAGTTCCTTGTGACGTGGTAACTATTATTACTCACTCGATGTTATAGGCAAAGCTGACCATGGACAACACGCTGGCCCAGCTTCTCATAGGCTGAGTAGGGGAGCTGGGGCTCCAGTTTTGGGGCTCCAAATCCCCAGTTCTTTCCACTAGCGGAGCCATACTGTAAACTCTTTGGATGCATTACAAACCTAATGATAGTCGTGTTGAAGCTCTGCTACGTTCAAGGTCAGTTGTGACTTGGTCAGAAGCCATGGCAGAGGCTTTTTATTTTCAGTAGTGGTGAAGGTAGCCAGGAACTGAAGTCCACGGATGATCTGAAGTATATATTGAGCTGGGAATCCAGATTGCCACCCTATCCAGGCGTATTACTGCTGCAGTCAAGCCAAATACACGGACTGGGTGTTTTCTGTTTCTTTCCATGTGCACTCTGGTAGAAACACTTGAAGTTACAAAAGCCAGATGACAATGAGGGAAAAAATAAACACAGACAAGACTGTTTATCTCTGAGAAACTGGGAGTCGGCTACACAGCAGTGACTTACCCTGAGGCAGGCTCTCCCGCGTGTGCGCTGCCCCGGGTTCTGAGCGTAAGCGGACGCTAGCCACAGCCCCACTCCTGGCTCCTCCAGGAACGAGGGGGAGTGATGGAACATGCTGTTCAGGGCTCTAGTCAAGGCAAGGGAAAATACAAGCTGAACTCATTCTACATACTCTTTTAATAAAATAAAAGCCAAGTTCCAAAATTAGGAAAATTATTTTACATCTTGTACTTTTAAACGTTTACGTAACTGCTTGTGTCTTCATTCTGATTTAGATGAAATAAAGCATCTTAGGACAGAGTTAGCAAAAATATATCCTATCTTTTGCTCAAGAAAGAAATACACATTGACACCATCGAAACCGCAGCACTCGCTGAGATGCAAGCAGTTGGTAGGGTCTTAAAGACACTGAAGGTTATGACAGAAAGCGACGAATTGGATAATGTGTAAAGCTGTGTCTGAGCAAGGAAAATCTCTCTGGAGTTCTGATATTCATCTTGATCACTTCCTCTTGGGTTACATGTTTTCCCTTGTGTGATGTGAGCCATCAGAAAACGTTAGGAATTTTCTCTGCCTCATTTTGCAGGCGGTTCCCATATGTGGCAGCCACTTTTTGTCAAACGGTGGGATGGGAGATATTCCCCTCCTGCAGACTCCCTCTAATTAAAGGGGTTAAATTGCCATTTGCTCAGCCTTTAGTTCCTTTTCAGTTTCCTGAGCCCCTAAAAATACTTTATTCCTTTCAGGTTAAAAAAAAAGTTTGATATCTTTACTGCAGTGATCTTGTCTAGAAGATGCAAATCTGAACACACGTATTAAAAAGAGTGTCTGGTAGCTGTGTCCCCTTTATACCTTGTAAGAGGTGCTCACAAGCCTCTCTCACCCGTATGCTTATTGGAAACAGGAGGTTTGAATCAAATGCAGCCAGATGGAAGGCCACACCCCGTGCTGAATGCGTGAGCAGATAAATTATTAACATTAACATTGCTTTGTTCCGTTCGCCCTGGCTGCTGCACAGGTGAGGATGCTCCAGATTGCCCTGACATGCTGTGTTAGATCAGCCATGGGGGATGCGCT
This sequence comes from Camelus dromedarius, assembly GCF_036321535.1. Classification (NCBI taxonomy): domain Eukaryota; kingdom Metazoa; phylum Chordata; class Mammalia; order Artiodactyla; family Camelidae; genus Camelus; species Camelus dromedarius. Next base: position 64,525,778 of record NC_087448.1, on the reverse strand, counting down.
TCCATCTTACCTGCCTCGCACCTCTAGACCCAGGACTGCAAGCACACCCTTGGGGTGCTGTGGCCAACCCTCTCCTGAGAAGAGAGGAGAAACCACAGCTTTATTTTGTGGTCTTTGACTTTCATACCGAGACAAAAGGTCCATTTGTCCATTAAAAATAGCAGATTCCTTAAAATCAAAACAGTCATGTACACTGGATCCTGTGGTGGTTTTTGTACAGGGTTCAAGTGTCAGTTCATTTTCATTTGTAATCAGAGTTTTGCAAGTAAATTCACTGGGAGTAAAAATGTATCTTCTGTGCCTCGTAGGGAGACACATCTCTTGCCTCCAGTCTGTAAAGCAAAAGGCAAGATTTATGTCATCTGAGCAGAGAGTTTTTTTAATAGTACAGTTTTTACTTTGCTCCAATTTTAAGTTATCTTATGGCAAACCTTGAAAGAAGCATTCGCTATTGTCTTATTATGTGGGAGAAAGTATGCTTCTCTTGATTGAAAATGAGATAACAGATCACAAAGCTATACTGAAATATTTTCTCAAAGTTTAATATCTTTAGGAATATAGTGCCTCAATATAATATAAAATATTTTATAAATAGAATGAATTCAATTTAGAATTCAAACAGTGGTAATAAAATAGACCAATATCTTAAAACTTTTAAGTAATTTTGAATCAACTGGTTGAAAATAAAGCCTTCACCTGCTGTCATAGAAGACTCAGCTTTAACTTTTAATTCTTTACAGCTGGTGGATACAACAAATGCACAGGCGTTACCATGATGAGGGGACGGATGGTACAAACTGATGCTTCTGGAGTTAGAGACTCATAACACGTTACTGTGGTTGGTTCATTTTTGAATGACTGGCAATGGTGGTACCAGTCTTGTACCAAAGAATGAATCACCAGTAAGAAGAAAACCTTCCCCAAATAGCCGTCAGCCTAGTGTTGGAATTCCTCCAGAGTCCGGTCCTCAGTCACTATTTATTGAGCACCTGCTACCTCCCAGGCACTGTGCTGGGTGCTGGGGACTGAGTCAAAGAGTAATTCCTACCTTTAGTGAAATTTGTTTCATCTGTTTCAAATGAAAACTAGAAGCAAGTCGTTAGGTGTAGCAAAGAGCTAACTGACACTTGATTTTGATTTTTAACTTCACTGAAATCAGCGAATTGAGAAGAGAAGCCTGTGCTGTTTAATGACGCTCGTAGAGCAAACAGAAACTGAAGGCTTAAAGGCTGAGGAAAATGAAAGCAGAGTTTGCAGGACCCAGTGCTGGGGACCAAGGAAAATTCTTGACCTTTCCTCCCAGCTTCTTCCTGTTACACAGTGGGGGACGCTTTCCCAAGAGCGTGAACGCGTAGTGGTCGCAGGGAGCCTTGCCTGGGAAAGTCCTCCTGCTTATTATATGCAAAGCAGGTGCCACTGCAGGGCCAAGGTTAAGATTTCTGTTGTGCTGGAACGCCGAAGTAGAACAGAGTGAGGATTTTTTTTTCTCTTTTTCACCCCAGCAACCTGATCTGTTATGTCCATTCTGTCAGGGAGAAATCTTCTAATCTTCCTTTTTATGACTGCAGAAATATACTTTAATGTGTAAAAATAATATTTAGTGGCTTAAAATGGGTAATTTGTAGATTAGTATAGCAAACATGCAGAATTCATAAGTCTTTTTATTTTTTAAAAGCTGGTGAATTATGGACTATAAAGTAGTACACTTTTGATTGTTTTCATAAAAGGACTGGGAGTTTGACTCCAGATAACCGACTAGCATAGCTAGACACTTAAATTTGGCATTGCATGGATAGTTTTTGCATCTAATTTATTTTTATTTAGGTTGGTGGAAAAGGAAAAGTTAAATGATCTAATAAAGTCTTAAAATACTGACCTAAAGATTTGGTTCATCAGAGCTGAGATTCTTAAATCAACAGGGTATAAAATCTAGATATCTTTTCTGTTAAAACAATGGAAACCCTTTTTAAAATTTAGAGATGCACAGAAGAAAATAATGACTGGAATAGTTGGTCAAGTGAATTAATACCAAGTAGTGATCAGGCAGATTTCTGTATGTCAGGCATGGAGACACACCTACCTTTGAGCATCTCACCCTAAAATACAGAAAACCAGCAATTTACTGCTGTTTGTGTTTATTGTATTAAAATAATTTATCTGTTCATGGTAGATCTTTAGAATCTGCAGTGGTTCTCAATCTTATTTCTTCCATATTTTTCCAAAGTCCACCATAGTAATGTCAGCATCACATGCAGTGCTTCTCCATCTAGGGTCGTGCCCTTTATAGGCTGGGTGGTCCTGTTAGAATCTCTGAGGGGAGATGTGTGTTGTTTGAAAAGCGCCCCACCCCCCATCCCACTGTGAGGGAGGCAAGTTTACATCTCAGCTAGAACCACACAGAATGTTCCAGTCCTTAGAAGTGATTACATTCCCTACTCCCCTAAAAAGTATTTTAAAAATCCATTTATAAATTGTGAATTATAAATGAAGGAGCCTATTGGGAAAAGAGAACAATTAGTTAAAATTAATTTAAACACAACAGTATCATGAGACTAGAAAACTGATCGCTCTCTGGACGCAGTGCGTCCAGCACTGGGAATGAGCAGTCTTGGTCCTGGGGTGTGTCTGAAAATGCCTCTAGAAGACAGTTTGACTCGTGTGCTGTCGGCGTTCCTCAGAGTAGAGCAAGCTCTAAGCCTTGGGACCCTGGAAGAAGAACAAGCAACGGTTCCGTCCTTTACAGGCGATAAGCCTGCTGCTTTGAGTTCCCAGCCTCCCAGACAACAGTGCGGTGACGGTCCCCTCCCTCGTTTTTTCAGTCCCCATCGTGAAGCAGACTTGGGCGGGTCAGGCAGCTCTCATCGAATACTACAGCGATTATGCAGATGGCTCCATTCCGACGGTAGATCTGGGAGTTCCCAATACGGACAGAGGTCAGTCCTGCATTTACTCCTCTTCTCCAAAGCGTCCCTTCTGTAAATGTCGTAAATTAGGATAAAATGAAGTGTTTATGAATACTGTAATTTTTGCTTCATACAGGTTTCTTTTCCTCCCTCGCATCTTCATCCAGGGATACGGACTGACTCCTGCAGTTTCAGAGCTGCTTTTAGTACTAACAGAGGTTTTGAGTTTTTAATTGGTCATGTTATGATTGACGTGCATGACAATTATGCATATGACAGTTATGGTAGAGTTTAATAATATATTTTTGGTACCTTCATAATTCATTGTGGCCATAATGGGGTGTTCAAAGTTAATTTATCATCTTCCCCTACAAAGCATCTCTTCATTTAATTGTAGCAGTTTATCCAGCCAGGACTGTTACCCAGCTGCCGTGTGCCAGCCACTGTTAGACACTGAGGCAAAAAGGAATGAAGCTGACAGTTTCTGTCCTCCTGGAGCTTATGGTCTGTGACAGTCTGGGGCACATCTTGTTTGTACTTCTCAGGAGCATTTAACCACATTCTACACTGTATACATGCAGTAAAAGCTCACCTACATGTATGTCCATATATTAATATTTTAATTAGTAAATTGGAAGTACACCTGCTTTTCTCTTCAGATTGCAGGCTTTCTAATTAGAAACGTTCTTTATTTCAAAAAACAGGAGTAGAAATTTGACTATTTCATCTTCAGATGCTCTTTGTTCATCTTAATTTTTATCCTGTGTTCCTGCCACATTTTTTTCTTTAGTTTTCTGGTTCCCTCAAACCCTTTCATGAATGAAAAAAATAAAAGTATTAAGTTGATTATCTTGTTCTACAGAGTAATTTGTCTTGAGTAGTTTATGGTAGTGTCACCCAGAATGCCTTGACTGATAAAGTACAACGTAGAATCAGGTGTGTCAGTGCTGTAATTATCTGTAATCCCGACAAGGTTAGTAAATGTATTGCTGAGTCTGTCTGTTGCTGTCTGTTTTAGAAAAAGGATTTAGACTGAATTTTCTTTTGTTCTTTTTTTGTTTCTGTTAATCTTGCTTTTTAGACTTTAAGTTGACTATAATAATCATTTTTTCGTTGATGCATTCCTCATCTGATTTTAGTCTGACCTTATTATTTCTCATATTTATATTCTACTTTCTCCAAAGGTAATTTGAGATGGCTTTCAAGGGTATATACCATAATGGTTAAAAGTACACACAGGGATCAAGAATACAGAAAATGAAGGTTAAATCGAGTGGTTTGTTCTCTGTTGTATAACCAAATACTTTGTTGAAATGAGGGGTTTATTCTTACTTACCAACTTAAGTTCTCTTCCCAAGCGTTTTATTGTTATCCTGGCCCCAGCATTTTCCATTAAAGCATCGATATCTGTTGGCGTCTAAGGGGCTGTGACTCTGTCTCAGGTAGCATGTATCTTTAATGCATATCCTAGAACTGGCCGCCATATCTGGCATATTAGAAACTTAATAGCAAATATTTGTAAAATAAATAAGTGAAGGTATAGTACTACATTTTGGTACCATTGTTTCATTTGAGTTTCTACTGTTTCCTTCAGGATACAGTAAATCTGAGGAGAGATGTCAAGCACCTGTAATTTCTGTGAGGCTTACAGCTCTCTTGTTTGTCTGGAGGGAAATTAGTCCCACTTGTGCTTGACCTTGTGTAAGTCCCCTCACCTCCTAGGTCTTCAGTCCCTTGTGTGTGAAATGAATCACTTTGACTTTGTGATCTCTAAAGTTCCCACTGGTTCACTATGCCTATGGAAATTAGAAAAGGCTTATTTTTCACATTTCAAATTCTTAAGGTGTATGTCAGCATTTAAGCTTTTACTTGTCACATTTTAAAACTTTTAAGTTTTAAATATATATGATTTATATATATTTTAAGAAAGATAATGAATTTTAAGTTTCTTTTCATCTTTCCTAGGTCATTGTGGAAAGACATTTGCCATTTTGGAAAGGTTTCTGAATCACAGCCACGACAGAGTAGCCTGGTTAGTCATCCTGGATGATGACACGCTGATAAGGTACGGAGTAGGTACGGAGTCTTTCTTGTCCTCGGGTGGCTTTAAATGCTACATAGATTCACAGTCAGAAACAATGATGGGTACTTACGCTTCTGGCCAAGATGGAGTAACAGGGACTGGATTTACCCTCCCATCTGAAACAACCCCCCAAAAGGATACAATGTATCAAATAGGTGTGTTTTGTTTTTTAAATACTGACATTAGGCAACAAGGTACAGTGATCATGAGACACAGGAAGCAAGTAGGGTGAGTCCTCTGACAGCCCCAGGTAACTGCCTTATGAGAGTTTCCACAGTCCTGCTCAGGGAGGGGAACCCAGGTGGAACCCAGCCGAACCCCTGAGCTGAAGTGATGAAGCTGAGAGTCTGGGGAGACCAAAGCCATTAGAGCTGCAGGGCAGAGCACGGGAAAGGAGAAGCTGCACAGAAAGAGCACTGGAGACTATGGAGACTCCCCTGAAGTATTCAGCAGAGTATGTGTGAGGAGACTCCCAGAGGCTGGGGAAAGAACCAACCCAGATGACCAGAGGGAGTGGTGCCCAGCCCTCCCACAGGGCTGAATATGGTACCTGGTCCCACCAGCCTGCCCGGAAAACCCTTGATTCACAGTATTGGGTAGAGTTTATAGAAGGGTCTTACTTTAACAGTGAGAAATAGCTAACCCTAGACTAAGCACTGCTTTGGTCTTGCCTGACAAATAGTAAAGCAAGACCCCAAAAGACCGAACTGTTTCTAAGTCACTGGCCTGCATCCAAGAACAAAGCTCAAGAATATATACAGAAATACAAAACCATCCAGCACCCAACAAGGTAAAATTTACAGTATCTGTGGTTGAAATGGAGGAGGCCATGAAGTCTAACACAGGTATAACTGGAGTCCCTGATGGAAGCAACTCAATAGAACAGAAATAATATTTAAATTACCAGAAATAAAAGACAATCTTAATTTGTATATTGAAAGGGCCTAGCTGGTGCCGGGGAAAACTGGACTGAGATCATCAGCTTCTTCCCATATCCTAGTAATACAACTGGATTTTGATAATTAAGTCCTCCGAGTCTCTGAAGTAAGCTAAAGAGCATGAAAATTAGACGGGCGTCAGACTTCCCAAAATAACGCAAGAAGTGTGATAATGGTGGAGGAGTGTTTTCAACCAACTGAAAGAAACTGTGAGTCAGGGATTTTATATGCAGCTAAGATGTTCTTCCAGTATCAAGGCTGCAGACAAGGTTCTCAGTGCACATGAATTCAGGGAACAGTGTACACGTGTCCTTCCTGAGGAATATATTAGGGAAAGAACTTCATGCAACTAAGATGAAATCTGGACAAAAGGACTGATGGTGAGCATTTCGTATGTTTAACTGTAGAACTAAAAGCAAAATGGGGGTGGGGGCATGGGTAAAGAACAGCGTGTAAATGTATGTTCTGACAAAGCAGAGAGCTTGCAACTTAAAAAAAAAGGAAGGAGAAGGGGACAGTAGGATGAGATCATGGTGAATTGTATGGGTAGCGGATGGAATTCAAAGGAGACTGTGTAGAACTGACAGGCCAAGTAATAAAATGTTAAATAAGGAAGAAGGCATAGTTGAGACATGAAAAGGTAAACAGAAGATAAATACCAGGAAAATAAAACTTTCTAATAGCAAAAATATTTTTAAGAAGCAGAAAAAGACTCACTAAGTAGATAAAGAAACACAGTAAATACAGTATAATACATATAATAATTCAAACAAAGTAATCTTAGTGTTGAAATCAAACATCATCAGTCATATCACTAGATGTGAGTGGGTTTAACTCACCTAATAAAAGAACAGACTTTTCAGATTGGCTCATAAAGCAAACCCCAACTCTGCTTTATATGAAAGACACATAAAACAGTCATTCCAAAAGTCTGACAATAAAGGCTGGGTAAGGTTTGCCAAGCTAGTGGGAACAATAAAGATAAAAAATTTAATTCCCAGCTCAAAAAACTAGGGAAAGAATCACAAAGTCAACTCAAAAAAGCACAAGGAAGAAAATAAGAATTAAGATAAAAGCAGAAATAATGATGTAGAGGTCAAAAAAGCAGAGATCAAACTAATGAACCAAAATTTTGGTTCCTTGAAAAAAAAATTGTATTGAGTGATTCCTAGAAGATACCTGACAACCGCCAAGCGCACAAGAACATATTTAGTTTGCTTCCTTGTGTGTAAGAAAGAAGGGGAAATAAAACACTCCGTAGGCTTATCTTTACACAAAAGGACAGATAAGCCAGAAAATCCTGAAGTAGTTTCTACAGAGGGAGGAGGACAGGGTGGATGGAGGTGGGGGTATGTGACCCTTTTCTGAGTTTATCTCTTAGTTTAGTTATGACTTTGGGAAGCATGCTGATATTTTACCTGTTGAAAAATAAATCCAAGACAGAAGAAAAGTAAACTAGGATGATGAGAAAACTGAAACGGAAGAATATGTGTTCCAGATGAAAACACAATCACACTAAAGGGCAAATAAAACTAATGCAAGTGCTGCTGAGGACAGGACTTAGAGACACCGTCAGGCAGGGGCGGGGCGAGGCGAGGAGTGTCCGCCCCCAGGTGTGCAGCCGGTCTGGTTTCTGGGGCGGGGCGGGGCGGGCAGTCCTGAAGGGCTGTGAGGGACACTGTAGGCCTGAGTAAATGAGTAAGTGGTAGTGGTGTCAGTAGCCAAGGTGCTGTCTGTGGAAGGATTTGGAACAAGCTGGTCAAGGAAGAGCCCCGCGGGAGGGCTGGAAGACTGAAATGGAGAAATCTGCCAGAATTCCTGATTTCCGTTAGACTCATGATTCCTGAAAAGTGTGTGTGTGTGTGTGTGTGTGTGTGTGTGTGTACGTGCGTGCACGCGTGCACGTGTGCACTTGCACACATACATCTTTCTAGTTCTTTCCCCCAGAGAAGAGTAGAATCGAAGACATCCCAGAAGCACCGAGCAGCAGTGACCAGAACTAATAGTGCAATTTCCACCACTAAAAGGAACCAGGCCTTCTCAGAAATACCTGATTTTAAGGCTGAGGCAAGGAAGATAGAGGAAGACGTTTGGAACATTCTTTTTTATACCAAAGAGTAAGGAAATAGGAAGAAAAAAAGTGCATGTCAAGAGGACACAGATGTGAGCTTGAAAAGGTTCCCGCTGGCTGTGAACCTGGGACAAATTGAGCATCAGTATGAGTAAGGACAATAGTGAATTATGAACCATTAAAGTCAGGAATCGGTGAGTTCATGCTGATAATAAGTAAGTAAATAAACCAATAAATGAGGCAGATCAGGCACCACAACAAAATACTGCAGACTGGGGGCTTAAACAACAGAAATTTCCTTCTCACGGTTCTGGAGGTTGGTCCAAGATCGGGGGCTGACAAGGTCGGTTTCTGAGGCCTCTTGGTTTCAGGTGGCCACCACCTTGCCTATGACCTTTTCTCTGTGTGCCATGCAGCAACAGCTCTCTGGTGTCTCTTATAAGGACACTAATTCTGTTGCACCAGGGTCCTATCCTTTTGACATCATTTAACCTTAGTTACCTTCCTAAAGGCCCCACCTCCAGATACGGTCACGTTGTGGGTTAGGACTTCCACATCTGAGTATCGGGGTGCGGGCCATAGTGCGGTCCACAGCAGGCCGGCAGGACAGTGAGGAGTTCTGACTGATAAATGTGGACGGAGTTGGAAAAATCATCTCTTTGCAACCATCATAGTAAAGATTGATTCAGGTTGGAATCATTAATGGATGCTAAACTAGGAGTACATGTTGATGAGGACCTGGGTATTTGCTGGTATTAAAGTATCTGCCCAGAGATTCTGAAAAATAGCAAAGGGAAAACAGTAAGTGTCCAGGGAGAAACCAGGTAGCACCTTGAGTAGGTGATCAAAATAGATAAAAATAGACACTGCCAGTGGAGGGCAGGTGGGTACCACGTGCCAGACAGCAGCACGTTTGTGTTACCGCACCTGGGAGCGCATAACCTGGGCTTTATCATGAGGAAACGCCAGGCGAACCCACCATGAGGATCAGTCTATTAAAGGGGAGGTGCATTTATTTTTAAAAATACCACTGTCGTGAAAGATGAAAGCTGAGGAACTGTTCCAGATGACAGGAGAAAAAAGTGAATGATAAATAAATGCAGTAAGGGTCCTGGGCTGCATCCTGTACTGGAGGGAAAAAATGCTGTAAACAACATTACTGGGTCAGTTGACAGAGTTGGAATATGGTGGTAGCTCAGATACAAGCACGGTGTCAGTGTTCACGACTTTGGATTATAATTCAGGCTGCAGTGAACCTTCATGTCCATGTCTTTGTATAGACATCTGCTTTATCTTGGCCAAATACCTAGGGGCAGGATGGCTGGGACATACAATAGGTTTATGTTTAAACTTGTTAAGAAACTTACTGTCAGTAGTAGTTTTTGAAGTTGCTAACTTGCACTGTTCTTAGAATACACACATTGATGTATTTAGGGGGGGAAAGGCACAATATAATGTCAAATATTTCAGCAAAGGAAATAAAAGTATGTACACATATACATGTATGTATATGTATATATTCATACATACAGGTGTGTGTGTGTGTACATAGAGAGAGACAGAGACAGAGAGAATGATAAAACCCTAAAATGTACTAACAGAATTTTGATGTCACTTGAGCATTTCCATACTGCTTCTCTTCATTTCTGAGCCTCAAATTGCCTGAAATGGTAACTGATTGTTAAATGAGGCTTTTCTCCTGGATCAGGAGCCAGTCCACTTGGCGAGAACTAGAGATCTGCCTGCTGTGGCCACATTCCCCTTTTTAGCAGATAAGGAGTAAGTGATCGTTGTCAGCCTCAGTCTATGCCTCTTCAGCTTTAATGTGATCTTGTGAATATGGAAATGGCTAATGTTGTCAGGAAAAGAAAATCAGATGCAGTGTTAAATCCTAGTTATTTTAACCTCAGAAATTGAGGGTTTAGGGTTTAACTAATAATTGTACAGTATGCAGGAAGAAGGGAGATACTCATTTCTTCTAGGTCAAGAAGTAGACATGTATTTGCCCCAGGGGGCTTTGAGTTTTTCACCAACCAAAGGCTGCGATTTCATTAGAGATCTTTGAGTATCTTGTCCATGACCGAACGGTGAGTTACTAGGTGTCCACACCCTTCCTTGCTTTCTCCTGCCGAGGTATTTATTAGATGCCTTTCTGAAGACTGATTCCAAACTAGGTGCCCAGAATGTTTAACTTCTGTGTCAAAAACACGGTAGGTTTTCAGACACTTTCTGGCCACTTAGAAACCGTCAATGTTATCAGAGCCCTTGACCTTGGGGTAGATATAAAGCTGTTCAGCCAGCTTGTAGACTATGAGCACCTCACTTGTAAGAGACGTTTTTCATACATTATTTTTCTTTTTTTCTTCTCTTCCAGCCTCGGTGTTATTAGCTGGGTGTTTCTGTAAGCTGTGTGAGCGTGGGTGGGAAAAGATGGCTCCTTCCTGTCCACTTCTACTCTGTTTTCTATGACCCCCCCGCCCCCCAGAAAGAGGAAAAGTAAATGAGGGCTGTAGAGCAGTAGTGTTCTAGATGTTAATACTGCTCTTGAGAACAGAATTCATGATTAGTAATTGAGAGAAATCCTTGATATATCGACCTCTTAAGAGATGCATGATGCTCATGAATCACAGGCTTGAGAAACACTAAAATTTACTTTGCCCATTAAAAATATGTAATCCAAATCCAAAGTCACTGGCCGTGGGAAAACTTGTTTCAGGGAATGCTGATTGACGTGAGGGAAGCTAGGATTTTGTATGTGTGACTTGAAAATCTCTAGAAGAAGCAGTGGAAGGACTTTACAAGGCATTCTTTCGTGATACAAGTTCTTAAAACGTGGATAAACTAGCCTTTCTTAACATCAACCTTTGTCTCCACTTTAAAAACATTATTTCTAGATTTTATTTTCCTATGAAATCTTTTTTTCCCATCCTTACAGCAGCCACAGTTGCCAGCACTTTTCTGACCAGCTCATGGGTACTCTCACTGCCCTTTGTAAGCGACCACTGTTGACACAGGACAAAGAAGGATAGGGGGCGGAAGGTACAGACAGAAATAAAGGACCATAGATGAGGGAAGCCTTCCTTGAAGAAGGTACAAGCACACTGGTGCATCATAATCTGAAGGTTAGCCTGGAAAACCTCACTGCTCATGTTCCCTTCCCCACCTGCCAGCGACCTGCCTGACATGGACTTCATCTGTACCTCAAAAGTTCCTTTTTCGGCCATCAAGAATTTTAAAAAATACCAAGGACATCTGAAAAGATGTGACCATCAGTTCACTCTCACTGGGGATCACTGGGGAGCAGTTCCAGTAGAACTGAGCTGTGTGGTACCCAGGACACCTTTACTTCATTAACCTGCCGCCCTGCCCACCCAAACGAGGCCACCACGACTGGCAGGGGCTTTCTTAAAACTGGGGGGGAAGCCCTTGTTTCTCAGTTTCTCTCCTGTTTCCAGTAATGTATGGTGTTCATCAGTTTTTTTTTTTAATCCATTTCTTGTGTAAATCACTTGAATTTCATCTCTAAATGATTTCCTTTTTTAAAAATTGAAGTATAATGAGTTACAATGTGTCAGTTTCCAGTGTACAGCATAATGTTTCAGTCATACATATACATACATATATTCGTTTTCATATTCTTCTTCATTATAGGTTACTACAAGATACTGAATATAGTTCCCTGTGCTACACAGAAGAAATTTGTTTTTTTTTAACTATTTTATATAGAGTAAATATTTCCAAATCTCGAACTCTGAATGTCTCTCCAAGTACTGCATAATATAACCACTGGGCTGTAAGAGCCATAACATACTTACTCTGAACGCACATCTGAATTAAGTAACTGTTGCTTTGTTCGCTTTGGGATCGCAGCATCTCCAGGCTCCGGCACCTGCTGAGCTGCTACGACCCCCGCGAGCCCGTGTTCCTGGGAGAGCGCTACGGCTACGGCCTGGGCGCCGGCGGCTACAGCTACGTCACGGGAGGAGGAGGGTAACTATGAGCTTCCGGCCACACTCTCAGCACACTTCCGCTTCCGGGCCGCAGGGGCGGGTCTGGCGGTGGGATCTGCGCTGCTACGTAAGTGCTCTGCAAACAGCAGCTGTTACTGTGGTAGGAAAGTGAACGTTAAATTTGCTAAATATGAGAAGATCCCACTGTAAAGAATATGTCACTCCTTGAAGAGGCAGTAATATAAGTGCATGTGGAGGTACTTGGGAGAAACGTCCCTGTGGTAGTGATTGCTTTGAGGCAGCTAATTCGTTTTGACTGTTTAAGTGGAAAAAAAAAGTTGGATATAGATTTTAATTTCAGAAAATAAGTCATTAGATTTTTTTAACTATCCAGTGCTTATAAGTCACATTTGGGAAAATAGTGGTATAGAAGTTTAGATTTGAGCAATCAAGTGATACTTGTGGGGGATTTATAGGGTTTAAATACAGTTAAAAATCAGTGCTTTAAAAAAATAAGCATCTGCCTAATCTCTCGGGAAAGATTTTGATTTGATTTACATGGCTAAGTCAGCTAAGCAGTCGTTCTGTTATTTCTATAGTCTTTTGCTATTGGGCTATTTAGGGATAATCTCAGTTTGTTACCACTGTTGTAATGTAAATTCATTCACCAGGTTTTTGTTGAATGTCCACTATGTGCTGGGCAGCATTCATTCTAGTCACTGGATTACAAACATCTGACAGCTGGGACCTGATATTCCTATTTCACAGTCCCCTAGATGAGAGCCGTTTCTGCTGCGAGACCTACTGCATGGTCACCCTCCCAGTGTTCTGGTTGGTCTGGCCCGTTCGGTGGTGACTGTCACGTGGTTATGGAGGTGGCTCTTCTAGTGACGATCCAAGCCTGTGCAGGAGTACTGATCTCTGTTCACCCATCGGCGGCCGTTAGCAGGAGGGCAGGGTCCACATAGGCCTTCGGCCTTGGAAAAGACACTAAAGTGTAAACCTAAGGAGAACTGAGCTGTCGTTAAAACAAGGTTCCGCCATTTGCAGCCTTACAGTAATGTGTTTAGTTTCCTGGGTGAGGTGCTGGTGCCCATTGGCCAGAACTTTTGACTTTTGCAAGGGACGCTGTTATTTGTATGAGATTTATATGTTCTGTAGCACGAAGATTTTACTATACACGGCCTCCTGGTCTCTTCTGCTCGTCCTCCACTCCGTGTGTCCTCCACGCCACAGAGACCTGGATGGAAGCACATCTGATCCTCTTGCTCGCTGTCAGGCCTGCGCTGCCTTCCCACTGCCTTTAGTGTAAACTCTTTCCTACTCTGGCATCCGAATAAGACATGATCATTCAGATTTCAACAAGAGTCAAGCTGATCTGGGATTAGGCCTCAGTCGTAACCACTTGTAGCTGCCTAATCTCCAGCCTCCCGGGTGCCGCTGAGATCACGGGGCTAAGCCTCCAGCAGGCCTCTCCTTCCCCCCTCCCGCCCCCAGACCCACTTAAAGCTGCCACCACTTGCTGCTCCCCTGGGCAGGGGTCCTCTCTAGAAACTGGCTCATCTAGGCTTCATATCATTCATCTCTTGAACGATTCCAGAGGCTAATGTGATTTTTATTTTACTTGGATTTTTCTTTGTGTTACCATGGGAGTGAAAGGTTTTGCATCCTTTTGTAACCTCCCACTGCTGTTAGGATAAAGTCCAGATTCCTCATCCAGCTCACCAGGCCTCTTCTGGTCTTAGGAGATGCTTACCTTTTTTGCCTCATTTATCTGCACCTTCATCTTAAAAGAGTTCATACTGAGCCTGTTTCAGTTCTTCAGAGGCACTGTTTTTAACTCTTCCCCCAGATACGGCATCTGCTGGCCCCTACACAGCCTTGTTCCCCCAGCCAGCCTCCTGCCTCTCTCACCTGGCGAATCCCCCTCCTTCTGGACTTGATATCACCATCATTTATGAATTCCTGGAAGCCTCCAGCCTAGTCCAGCCCCTGAAATCTGGGTTTGATGCCTTTCTAATATACTTTCATGGCATATTATGCAAACTATTATCATTTAATTGTCTATTTTCTATTTTCCACCTAGATTATGACTTATTTGAAGGCAGCACCTGTGTTTCATTTCTCATTACATCCTTACTTGCTAGCATGAGGACTCACTTTTCACAAGGTACAGTGGATAAATGAATAAACAAGTGCATGAACACTGGTAATGATTCTTACGTAACTAACATGGACCAGTGTATTCTGTTCTTAACAGCACCTTATAGAGATGCATTCTTTATGAGATTGTCCCATATCTACCTTTGATAAAAGCTGCAGACATGATAATTTCTCTAGTATTATAGGAGACTTCTCTGGTGATCTAGCTTAATAACCAACACTCTTTTTTAAACAGCAAATCAGGGTTGATTAGTGGCTTGTAAAACCAATTAATGGCTCATAACCATCATTTAAAAATAATGAAATGCAGAATGGAATTGAATAAAATAGAAATACCATAGTGTATCACATGTAGTAAAAGTAGTATTGTTACGTGATTTTCTCAGTTTTATGCACATACATACACACATACACAAAACATAAACTACTACTTATAAAATGTGTGTGTTTTCTCACTGTGGCTTACAGTCAAGTTTTGGAAAGCCATTGCCTTAAACCCTCCCTCTTAAGCCCCACTTATCAGAGCTAAGCCAGGAGAGTGGACGCCAGCGATTTACGTGCAGATATTTGGTATTGTTTGGAAACTGAGAACTTTGCACTATTTGAATCCAGGCTGTCTGTGTTTTTGCCTTGTTGCTTACTCCTTAAGTTTGGGTATTTGGAGGCAAGTAGTGCAATAACTGTTTTCTTTTTTGAAAATACTTACTTGTGTATATTTGGGTAGGAAGCTGTGATCAGGATGTCATTAGTCTTTCTGGCAGCCCCCTTGGAAGAGGCCCTGGCAGTGGTGCCCAGAGACAGCCATGACCTGTCCGTCTGCTCGGAGCCCAGGAGTGGGCGGGCTGCTTCTGACCCACGCTGCCGTCTGTACGTGCTCTTGATTTGTGGGTGTGCCCTTGAGGCAGTCCCTGCCTCCCACTTCAGGCTTTCTTATTTCTAAAATTAGTATATTGCATATTAAAGGAAATCATATTATTAGTCTCATAGCCTTTCAATATCTTTTTAATACTTAAAAGTTGGCAGAACAGACATACGATGATATAACTGGTAATTTTCCATTTTGGATGGTAGACCGGGCTGGCCTTTTCTGTCTACTGGCAGAAGAGAGAAAGGAGCATTTTTATTCAGATAGGATTTAAAAGGATAAGATAACAGCTGTGATTGGAATATATTTAGTCACCTATGAAACTTTCCTTGACTGGGCATCGGGTAGACATTCTAAGGGAGAGGTCTGTTTATGGCCAACACAAGTCCTCTCACAGGCTCCTTTCCCGGGCTTGGCCAGTAAAGCAGGAATTTGACTCAGCACATAGGTGTGAGCCAGAGTCACTGGGGGACCCTAGACTTTCTAAGAGAAAGGCAGTTTATGGTAAGTTTTCAGACTTGCAGCTTGCTCCCTTTTGTATAGTTCATAATCACTTTTTTCTTCTTGTGCAGTTGTATTTCCTTGTATCATCTTAAATAACGAGCTGCTTCCTCTTGTCCAGTCATATTCCATGGAGGCTTCTGACATCTTAGCGCGGGCAGGGAGCACTGCCAGCCTAGGGTCAGAAGTGGCAGTCACAGGGCACTGAACTGAGCCCCGCAGAGCAGGAATCAGCGTGTTTGCGTCAGGGACTGCGTTCAGGCTCTGTCCTCTTTCCCTTCCTACTAGATGGATTCATAAAACTTCCCCCTTCCTCGGGATGATCTTTGCAAAGGCGGCTTTGTTCTCATTTGTTGGATCATCAAACTCTTATTGAGGGCTTACTGTATGTGAGGCCCTGTATTTGCCTGTGGGAATATATGGATACATTTTAGACAGTTTTGCTTTCAAGAAAATTGTTGCTTAGTGGGAATGAACTTGTGAACCATGTCAGCCCCCTCAGCCCCATCAGCTACTGGGTTATTCATGAAGCCAGACGGGAAGCCAGAAACCAATCTATATTTTAAAAAGAGAATTTATTGCAAGAACTTGGTACAGAAGTACTGGCAAGGGCTGAGGGATAAAAGGGAGCAGGTGGCCTTACCTGGAGCTCAGTCACTATGGGAAATGCTGTCCCCTGAGGCTGGAGGAGCAAAGGGTGCTGGTTTCTGGTGCTGCTGCTGCTGTCGGGTTAACAACACTGCATCTGGGGCTGGCCCAGGGCTGGCCCCCACTGCTGCTTTGGCATCGTCACTGCCGCTCTGCCACCTCATGTTTCTGTGACAAACACTTCCCCTGGAATAACTGTTAAATGTAAAACTCTGCTCTGTCAATGTCTTTATCAGACACGGGGCTGAGAGCGCTATTTCCTTACTCAGATCACTGCTCGGGAGGAGCTGCTCTAACTGCCTTCTCTGTCTGCATCCCCCCAGGATGGTCTTCAGCAGAGAGGCAATCAGGAGACTTCTCGCCAGCAAGTGTCGCTGCTACAGCAATGATGCTCCGGATGATATGGTCCTGGGGATGTGCTTCAGCGGGTTAGGGATCCCTGTGACACACAGCCCGCTCTTCCATCAGGTGAGAAGAATGTTCTTAGTCCGACCTCAGGGGGAGAGAGGGGGATCTTCCTCTCACTTAAGGGTCCTGCTTCTTTCCCTTCACCTGTTCTGGAAACAACCTTAAGAACCATGTGGACAGGCTCCAGGGGGAAATCCTTAACAGACCTCTTTGTCCAGAGGGTTGGTGCTGTACCAGGTGCAGCATGAAGATGGAAGGCAGAAACATCTAGAAAACGAAATGGTGTTTGACCAGCATCCTTGCATGTAGGACCAGGTAAAGGCTGTTTGTTTTCTTTCTTTTTTTCTTTTGAGTTAAAAAAAATGATGGCATTTAAAAATTATCCAGTGCTATTTAGAAAATATACAGGACTGATCTAATACTGTCTTGCTGGCCACCAAGTGTGTGTCAGCGTACACTGTCCTCAGTTTTTACAGTCTCCATTGGCTACCTTTTTGCTGGGCTTTCTCCCCTTTGCTTGCTATTAAACTGAGTGGCTAAACTTAATTAAATTTCAGTGTACTATCTCAATATGCATATATTCTGGAGGCTATAGAAAAGCAGAGCTGAGATGATGTTTATCAGGGGTGGTTGGTGCTAACAGTGTCACTGTCCTGCAGTGTAGGGTCTGAAGGGAATCCTTCTGCATTATTTATAGAAGTTTTTTTTTTCTCTTAAGAATCAGGTCAGTGTATGATAATGTAAGAATAGCAGCTATACTTAGACTAAAAATAACCACAGCCCACACTCATTTAATGCTCTCCTTTAAGAAACTCAGTAAAGCTTTTTGAAATTTGAAATATTTGAGTGCATGTATATTTTAAGTGCCCTCCCTTATGTTGAAAATATAGTCCTCATGCTTTATTTAACAACCAATAGCAAAAACTATGACAGCAGCACAGGAAACGGGCCTGACAGAGACAGCACTACGGAAGTTCACCTGAACAAGGCAAAGACAGTGCATTATCAAGAGAGGCAGAATCCTCTTCTGCTTTCTTGAGGACTGCAAAGGAGGATAAAAATAGACTGTTGTAATACGAAACGTATGAGAAATCTCCTTCTTGGTACCACTCAGAAGGTACTTTTCCATCTTTTAAACCCTTGAGTCTGTGTGTGGTGGTGTTATGACTTAGAAAAGCAAGTTAGCCTCTTACCCTCTTTTGATGTATCTCATAACGTTTCACTCACAGAAAAAGAAAAGGAAGGGTACTTAAAACTGTTGGTGTATAGGGGAAATAATTTACTATTGTTTACATCACAGTCTTGGGTTTTTACAGCAGCCTTTTTTACTTAGGGAAGAATACGCTAGTAAATGAGATGCTAAGGGAAAAAGGAAGGAGAGTACTCCTTGAGTAAAAGTCCTTTGAAGATAATTTTAAAATAAAAAAAAATTGTTTCCCATACTTTAAAACTCTTGATTTCTCTAATTCACCTAATAAATTTTAAACCTTTCCAAAGTTGTAAAGTATGCTCAAAACCTATCCTCCCCATGGACACTGCTTTATCTTCCAACTCTTAAGCCTCTTTTAAGAGAGTCTGCTTTGATTTGGACATTACCTTCCATTTGTAATGTTTGAACACTGGTCCAAACCGTGTATTTGTTCATACTGAGAAAGAGATATGAGACAGAGAGAAAACCCAGGATTCCTGAGGAGTTAGTGGGCATGTGGAAACAAGCTCAGATACAAAGTTGCCTGGGCCACATTCCTTCTCTTTTTAGGCAGGGAACGTTATTGTGAAACCACAGGTTTAGAAGGAGGCCTCAAGGAATGTCCAGTCTGTCCCTCTGTGTTAAAAACAAAATCTCTAGAGAATGTGGTTTTCTGTTCTTCCAACATTATATGCCTCTGATGGGTGTGGCAACATGCAATGGCCAGTGAATCCTCTGCACAAAATTGTCAAAACAACCACTTCAGGACTCTGAGAGTCAACCAGAAGCACTGAGAAGCATTAACTCCTGAAAATCTACTATAGCTCTGGGTAACAGCAACAGAGCCTGAGGCCTTTCTGTCTGAATCCCCCTACCCAAGCCCTCTTCCATCCCTGTTTGGTTGGAGAGGGCAGCAGCAGTTTCACCAGTATGGGCCTGGTGGGAAAAAAACAATAGGTTTGCTGTCAGAGTTGTGGGCTTGACTTGTGGGAGAGATGAACACCCACAGATACGTCAACTAAAGCTGTCAAACTAGGGTAGGAAACAAACAAGAAAAGCCGGCATCTTCACTGGCCTGGGGTTGTAGTCTCAGTTATCGTGAAGGGAAACCTTTATTACAGCTAAAATATCAAGAAAAAGATTTAAATGTATACTAAAAAGATTTTAATGAAAAAATGCCAATAAAGGAAGAAGAGATGGACAAAAAATGAGACATGTAAAAAACAATGGCATATAGAATGGCAAATGGCTGATGAAGATAGAGCTACATCAAGTATTACATGATTATAAGTGGACTGGATACCCTAGTCAAAAGGCAGAGATTGTCAGACTGGATAAAAAGCATGATTGACTGTATGTTGTGTATGAGAGTCAAGTACACTTCAGATTCATAGACGCAAACAGGTTGCATATAAAAGGATGGGGAAGGATACACCCTGCAAACAGTTGGTTATAGAGCACTTGAGTGGCTGCAGTAGCATTAAACACAATAGATTTTAAGAACAGAAATATTACTAGAGAGAGAGTGGGGCACTTCATGACAAAAGGTCAATACATCAAGAAGATAAAATAATTGTAAATGTATATATACACTAACAACAGACCTTCAAAGTACATGAAATAGAACTGAAGAGAAAAATAGGTTAAGTATTAACTACTTGACCTGACAACAACAGAATGAACATTCTTTTCAAGTACACATGGAACATTCTTCAGGACAGACCATATGCTAAGTCGTAAAACAAGTCTCAATAAATGTAACAGGACTGAAAACATACACAGTTATGTTGGGAATTCCCCCAATATTTGGAAATGAGACAACACACTTTTAAATGACCCATGGGTCAAAGAAGAAATCATAAGGAAAATTAGAAAATACCTTGAATGAAAATGTATCAAAAATTTGTGTGCAGCTGTTGTAGGGATTAAAGGAAATTTATAGTTTTAAACATAATCTAAGTTTCTACATTGAGAAGCAAAAGAATTATATTAAACATGAACTATGTGAAATAAAAGAAGTATTAAAAGTTAGAGCATAATCCAACGAACTAGAAAACAGAAAAACAGTAGAGAAAAATCAATTAAGCCAAAAATTAGTTCTTTTGGAAAGATCAACTACTTTGGTAAACCTTTAGCTCACTGCACCAAGAGAAAAAGAAGACATGAATTGCCAAAACCAGAAATGAAAGAGAGGCATCATTATAAACCCTACCAAAATTAGCCAACAAATTAGACAATTTAAATGAAATGGAGAAGTTTCTAGAATCACACTTTTTAAGCAATCTTATTTCTCCAGGAGGAACAGAAAATGTATTTAAACTTACATACATGGACGAAATTAGAGAACTGAGCATGCTTCCCAACTCATTTCATGAGGCCAGCGTTGACCTAGTATGTCAGAGATGAACGTTGTATCCCTACAGCAAGCACGAAGAAAATGACTAAAATTATATAGCAAAAAAATAACAAAGGGATTAAAATGGTACATCAGAAAAGTAAACTACCAGCAATGTTACTCCTGAACAGAGGTGCAAAAACCCTTAATCAAATATTAACAAGTTGAAGCCAGCAGTATACTAAAGGGGTTATATGACATGACCAAGTCATGCTCATCACAGGGATGCAAGGCTTGTTTAACACCCAAGGTCAATGATTATTATATGAATAATGAATGAAAAACACATGATCCTCTCAGTAGACACAGAAAAACTGTTCGATGAAATCTAACACCGCTTCATGATAAAAAAAAAAATAATAAGCAGACAGAAAAACAAAAAACTGTTTCAACAAATAGAACTTCCTCAACCTGATAAAATGAAGATCAGGAGCAAGGCAGACATATCCAGCCTCAGCACTTTTACTCACCCCTGTATTTAGAGGTTCTCACCAGCGCAGTAAAGCAAAAAAAGAAATACAAGGATACAGATTGGAAAGGAGGAAGTAAAACTGTCTCTACCCACAGACAGCATGATCTTGTATGTAGAAAATCCTAAGAATCTATCAAATACTGCTAAGAGAAATTAAGATGTGAATAAATTGAGATACAGACAGTTTTTATGTATTAAAAAACTAGCAATTTCCTTGATCTTTTAATATTCATTTTAAAATTTATTAATTTATTTCATTCATTTAAAATTTACTTTATTACTTTTATTCTGAATGCTGGCATGAAATGGTCTGGATCAGAGACAGCTTTTTAAATTAAATACCTCACAGTAAATAATAAGAGCATCTTGCCCACACCCCCACTGCCCCTTTGACCTAGTTTTTGCCTCTAGGGCAAGATGAGAGCGAAGTCAGTTATCCTACACTGGTGACCAGATACTCCACAGGCAAGCGATTAGGAAATTTTGTTTTCTCTGCTTATAAAGGTGAAGGAGGCAGCTGTCCCTTTCAGTCCTTACTTCAGCACTTTACTATGCAAATAGTTTCTCCAAGGGCCTCATTCTTCCTTGAAATGTAAATGTATCCCTCCGGTAGTAGTGGGTAGTAGTGTTCAGGTCTTCCTGGCGCTTCAAGGCTTAATTTAGGGACGGAGTTCAGGGCTATGACCACTGGCCTTCTCCCAGAGATGAAGGGGGTTTTACTCTCGTTTTGGATCACAGCAGTTAACTAGAAAATGACTACAATTTAATTCTCATGGAATGTGAGATATTTATAGTGGGCTAAGGCTCTTTTACAGGACACAGTCATGCAGGGAAATTTTGTCTCCCTGTATTCCCCAAATTGATCTATAGATTTGGTGTAATCATATCAAAAGCACAGCAGCAGGCTTCTTTATAAAAACTCACAAGCTTATCCTAAAATGTATATGGAAATACAAAACAGTTTTTTAAAAAAGAGCTCAAAGTGGGAGGATTTACACTTACATGATTTTGAAACTTACTATAAACCTCCAATAATCGGGACAATGTGAAATTAGTATAAGGATAAACATATATATCAAAGGAATGGGACAGATTCTAGAAATAAACCCTCCCATTTATGGTAAACTGATTTTTAACAAAGATGCCAAGGCAAGTCAGTGGGGAAATGGGACAGTGGTGCTGGAACAATTATAGCCACATACAAAAAGTGAACTTAGAACCTTACCTGACACTATACACAGAAATTACCCGAGATGGATCACAGTACAAAATACAAGCTCTAAAGTTACAAGCTTCTGGAAGGAAACAGGGAGAATAGTTCTTTGTGGCCTCAGTTTAGGCAGAGATCTCTTACAGCATCAAAGGCATGATCTAGAAAGGGAAAATTCATAAACTTAACTTCATGTAAATTAAAAACCTGTGTTCTTTGAAAGATATCATTAAGAAAATGAAAAAAAGTACAGGGCAAGTGGCATAATGGATAATGTGTCTGACTATGGATCAGAGGAAAATGAAAACACAAAATAAAACACAGGAAGTCATGGCTGGGAGAAGTATTTGCTAATCATGTATCTGATGAAAGATTTGTGTCCAGAAATATATAACAATCTCTTACAACTGCATAAAGAAACAAACCACTCTGTTTAAAATGGGCTAAGATTTGAATAGATGTTACACTGAAGAAGTGAAGGAAATGGCTAATGAGCACATGAAAAAGCGTGCAACGTTACTGGTCGTTAAGGAAATGTAACGAGATCACTGTGAGGCCCCACCACATGTCTGCTGCACTGGCTGTGAGCAGAAAGCAGAGCATACCATGGACGCTCTGTCCACAAGAACACAGGAAAACTGGCTCTCTCAGACACTGCTGGTGGGAATATGAAATACAGGCACTTTGGGAATGTTTTGGTAGTTTAAGTTAAACATACTTGTAGTAGGCAGTTTATGACATGGACCCCAATGGTGCCCTCTGAATGCCACCAGCAACCACCCAGTGAGGTTGTGGGTGGATCTTTTCGTCATTGAGCCTTCGGATGAGACCACAGACCCTGAGCTGACACCTTGACTGCAACCGTGAGAGACTGTGAAGCCGTGGCCCAGGCTGCGTGCTGCCCAGAATCCTGAGCCGCGGCAGCTGGGCGTGGTTTGTGTGGTACGTCCATACAGGGCACCACCGCCCAGCTGAGAAAGGAACTAACCTCTGACGTATGCCACAATGCCAAGTGAAGGAAGCCAGGCTCAAACACCCCTATTATGATTCCACTCATAAGAAATTTCTAGGGACCACTGTAGAGACAGCAAATCAGTGGTATCCTAGGTCTGTGAATGAGGGTGAGGACTCGTTGCAAATGCATGCAAGGGAATTTGGGGGGCATGACTATAGAGTTCTGAAACCAGATTTGCGGTTGCCTAGCTCTGGAAATCTGCTAACATTATCCAAACTACCATTCACAGCATTATTGTGTGTGAACTGTGTATGGTATGTAAATCATACCTCAATACAGCTGAGATGAAAATGTGTGTCGAAGAAAATATAGTTTTAACCTTCATTTGCTGCACTCTGTTCACTGTGCTGTAAGGAGAAGATTTTAATTTTGCCCAGTGTGTGTTCTCCTCATGCAGTTTCAGCCATCTCTCTCTCTCTCTCTCTCTGGGTACACAGCTTCCCACCATGCTCCCCTCTGTTACCCAGCCCTCCTTCCTCACCCTGACTCTGCCTGCTTGGGATTTCCTTTTGGCCTTTTCACAGACGTGTGATTTTTAGAAGCTAAATGGACTTCTCAGTGTCACAGATGCCTCTCTGGATGCATCCTACTTTTTTCATTTGGTTTTGTTCTTTTCCATGAGCTCATCTGTCAGAAATGATGAGCACATCCTAGAGCTTAATAAGCCAGGTCTTCACTTGCATAGATGGCTCCTGAGATGCAACTAATCACTTCTGGAATCTGCATTAATAGAGGGAAAGATATTATGGATTTATTTTTTTCCTGTTAGATGTATTTGTATCTCCAATAGTTGACTTTTAAATGTGAAAAACAAGCAACGATTCATTTCCATTGCTTTAATTTTTTTCTCCTGAGACCATTGTGGAATTATCTGAGAACTGAATTGAGACTTTGTTTCTCCTAGGTTTTCTTCTCTGCTGGTAAATTCTCAGAGAGCATTGCAAATAAACCCCATGTAATATATGAATTCCCTCAGCTAATATTCAAAACTTTCTCAAGTCATTTAGAATCTATTCTAGTATGTAATTTTGGTCTCTGTCTCACTGTATTTCCCTTAAAAAGTCTCTTCCTAGAATTTTAACTTCATGAACACTTAGAATTTTTAAAGGATAGTACCGTGACCATTATGAAAGTTCTCCCCTACATTATTTTGAAGTCTTCCTCACAGATATTATCATTTGACCCTCAGCTGAGCAGCATACTTGTGCCACCGCTGGATAAAGCCTCCCAAAGCGGCTAGGGCAGCTAAAGCCTCTGACGACCCTGGACAGGCTGAGGTGCTGGCAGGACACTGGCCTAGGAGCTGGGCACCTGCTCTCACCCCCATTCCAACATTTGCAAGTCATGTTACCCCAAGAAAGTTATAACTTCTGTGAGCTCTGGCTTCCTCATTTATGAACTGGGGAGGAATCATGCTGCTCTGACCATCTTGCGAAGTTTGTTTCAAGGACTAAATAAGAACATTTAATGAAGGTATTTTGTAAACCATTTAAGAGAGTTTACTCGTATCAAAAATTTAGATGGAATGTAATAAAGTATTAGCCTAGAGAAGATCTGTTTCTAAATGTATCACATCTAGGTTTAATAAAGTCAAGACTACTTCAGTACTGGTAACCCAGTGAGTTACTATATGACACAGATGGGCTTTATACATTTGTAAACAAGATAAGCTTTGAGAGAAGATGGATGCTTTGCTCAGAGAAAACAAAATGTATCTGGTTTCAGTTTCCTTCCATACCCTGGAGGTTACTTTTTCAGTCTCATTTTAGGCTATATCTGATTCTGCTTACATTTCATTTTTTCAAAAGTTCTGGAGAATTCTGAAATGATAGTAATGCAAAAACTTTCTAGGTCCTATTGCAGACTATTTCAGGTTACTCAAATTTCCAAGGACACCTCTGGAACCAGGCTGGATATTCAGGTAGGAAGAGAGTAGGAGCTACTGCACCCTTCTCCCTGACGAGCTCCACGTTTCCCTGCTCTGAGAGACACCCGCTGATTCCACGTCAGGGCAGCAGACAGGCAATGCGAAGCCTGGAAACCCCTTGCCCCACGCCTCCACACACATGTATGGCCAGAGTTTTAGTTTTTTTAGACCTAAGAAATGACAGATTTTCTGCCTTTTTGCAGAAGGCATAATTGTAACTCAAATGACTTACCAAGGGAAACTTTTCATAATTATTACCACAGTTGAGGAATCTCCCAGAGGTGTGACTATGAAACACAGAAGCAAAAAGCGATGTGTTTCAAGCGATGCACTTGGGGTGTGAAAGTAACTGGAGACATAGAAGCAAAGAGCCTACAGTTAGAGGGAAGATTTTAGTGGGAAGGATTTTCTTCTTGCTTTTAGATTCCCATAACCAACATCAGCTACTGACGGAAAGCAACGGTTTCATGCACTGAGATGCTATTCTGAAGCAAGACTGTCCTCAGTGAGCCAGAGAGCGGCCTTCTCTGTTCTTCTTCCCGCAGGCCCGGCCCGTGGACTACCCCAAGGACTACCTGTCCCACCAGGTCCCCATTTCCTTCCACAAACACTGGAACATCGATCCAGTGAAGGTCTACTTCGCGTGGTTGGCACCCAGTGAGGAAGACAGAGCCCAGCAGGAGACACAGAAAGGCTTCAAAGAGGAGCTATAAGGCCTGGCGCCGGGAGCCCAGGCAGGATGCGAGGCAGAGACCGGCCTCGTCCTGCTGCGGTCCTCATGCTCACGCGCGACACGGGGCACGGCGGCTTCCTGACTTTAGGTGGAAATTACTGGATGGTAATTTCTGAGTTGGGGGGGAGGAGTCATAGGGAAAACAGATTTTTTTTTCCTGAGAGAAATCACTTCCTTTTGCATTACGCGGCTGTTGTAATACGCAGTGATTACTGTGTGTTTTTCAAGCTGTAAAACAGCAGCTTTGTTTCTGTCACAGGAAAAGAAATGGCACCAAAGTCTCCATCCTGCTCTCTCTCCTTTGTAACGGAGGTTTCAGTTGGGCGTGAGGCTGGAGAGACGTGACTGTCTGTCGTCATACGTGTAAAATAAAGAAGAGGGGAAGTCTGCTGATCTGGGTATTACAATGGGGTGAACTTTTTAACCGTATTATTGATGATTGAAATTATTTCCTGGTAACTCACTAGGAATATTGCTGTATTAAGGATCATTCATAAACCATCATAAAAGTCTAGTGATGAAAAATCCCCTGGAGTCTGTAATCAGGGTTGTTATGTTTTATCTATTTTTCTGTTTGTGCCTCATAAAAAGAGAATAAGAAGCCTGCGAGCGTGTTCTACTTCTTTAGAGGTTTGTCTGTGTTCCATTTCTCCCTGAAGCCCTATCTTTACGACCTACTTGTAACACAAGTGTGCTCGCTGCCGCCAGAAAACAGTGTTCTCAACATTTAAAAACAGCGTCATGTTTTATTCAAGTCACTGAGCTCTGTGTAAGTCTCGGGAAGTGAATTAAATTAATTTTACATGGTACTTTACTCTTATTTTTATTTGTATGTTACTTAATGATTCTCTCCAGACTCAGAATAGGCCCCCCAGTGTACCCTGAAGCCCCAGTTGGGGTACCAAATGGTGATTTGGCAGTTTCCCCAGGCTCTTAAAGAATGAAATTTGAAAACGGTATTTTGAAGCAGCTCTAATTTCCACATCATGTCTTTAATATATTATTAAATACATCATTAATTTGTAAAGAATACTCTGTAATTTAACGTTTTAATTATATAATTCAGTTTTCTAAAGATATTTGTGTGAAATTTGATTTTGATACGTCTTAAAACTAATTTTGGTATAGTAAAATACTTTCCTCTTTTTTTTAAATAAAAATTTCTATTCATTAACTTTGCATGTAATGTTTTTCTAGCCAAGCACAGGGTTTTAAAGCCATGCCACCAAAAGTACCCGTGTTTGTGTTTTTAACAGCACATTCTTCTTGCAGCTTATATGCGACTGACTGCCAAAGTGATGCAATAGTATTTACCATTTTTCCAAACTAGCAAATACTTGGACGGGTATGTTTTCAGTGATAACTGAATGCATTGGATTCATTTCTGTGAAAGTGGATTTTGTGGCCTGTCCAAGAAACGGATCAGGGATTATCAGCTGGATAAGAAGCGCCCTAAGGACTTATGGATCCGGGCAAGCTGTTGCTGATGACATCAGCTTTGTTGTCAGAGCCGGCATTACTGTCACTGTTACGCCCGTCATGTCATTGGTAGTAACACTCCTGGAGGGCCTGGCTGCCCAACCAGGGGGGAAGAGCCTTCACGTCCCACCCCTGCCTGCCAGCCGAACACGCTGCCAGAAAACAGCGTGTTCACGCGACAGGCTGGTCCTGGCGTCTCTACATGAAGACCCATGTCAAGCTTTCTCTGTGTATCATGATCAGTGCCTTCTACTGATACCGGAGCACCTTCTCTGGTACCTTTAGGTGTTTTGTTAATTATGTTCACTTTTTGGAACTGTGTAAGCCTAACCCCAAATAAAAGATGTTTGCCTATGTTTCTGATTTCTCAAGTGTATTTATTAGTCCAGGTAGAGTGGGAGTGGGGAGGGGCATGGGGACAAGGGATGAAATGAATCAGAGAAAAAAGTTGGCAGCTCAGTAAACACAGTTTTCAGCAAGAAAAATTAATAAAATCCTATCTTTTTTCAGAGAAAACCATCAGACTCTGAAGATATATTTATACTAAGTATAAACGCTTATCTATTTTATTATACATTGGTGATATTCTGGAACTGATTCTTATAGAATTCATATTTTAAGAACTAGTTTTGAATCTGAACTTTCCTGGACAGATATTGTCCTATTCATACTTTCTTTGCCTTTTAAATAGGAATTTACTGCAAACGTCTGTTTTTATACTGGGGATGTCAACGTCAAGGAATTATAGGTGGAACCATGGAAAGCCGTTTTTCCATCTAAGCCTGTTCTGCTGATACAGCCAAAGCAAGTTGTCTGACTATGTAGGATTTTTACATCTAGCCACTGAGTCAGAAATCCAGACACAGACACAGCCTTTATAGACTGGGAACACAGAACAGCAGCGGGCTAGGCTGCAAGTGATGGAGTGCACAGGTATGTAAACAGCAGAGCTCTCTGAGTTTCTTGCTTTATTGAATACCTTCAGTGCTTCCACATCCATATCCGCTGGAATTGTTCATAATTGTCTCCTCTGCTAGAGTGACATTTGTAAGAATGCTTCTACTGTCTTCTATTCAGAGACACAACTTCCGTAGACTACTATGAATCAATCAGTAGATTCATCAAGCGACTATTCATTAAACCCCCACTGTGTGCCAGCCCTTCCAGGACGCCCCTTGCCTGTCCTGCTCACCAGTCTCTCCCAGGCATCTCTGAACGCCTGGCACTATTGGTGCTATTGTTTTATGTTCCCAAGCTTCCTATAAACATGGCACCTGCAAAATGTGCTCCCCTCCTGTCTGTAGAAAGCAAAGGCTTCTTTTCCGGCAGTAAGTCTTTCAGCACATGTTTTCACTTTAAAGACACATATTCCTGGAGGGAGCTGGGGTAGGTGCAAGGAAAAGGGCATAAACCAGTAAACGAATGAATGAACCAGATGATTTCTAATAATGATCAATGCTGTAAAGACACTGAGAACAGGGAGCTAGAATGGGGTGCGGGCTGGGGACGACTTTGGATGTAGTGGTCAGAGAGCCTCTGAGAAGGTGATGACTGAGTGGAGACTCCACTGAACAGAGTGAGTCAGGGACGCAAGAACATGTGCAGGGAGTTCTAGGCAGGGGAACAGCAAACGTGAGTGCTCTAATGTGGGGACAGATTGTCAGAAAAACCTGTGTGACGTCGTAGCTCTCATCGCTGTTATTAGACATGCAGGTGATGTCAGATAAACAGCTGCTCTGGCAGTCTGCAGCTCAGAGCAGTCAGGGCAGGAGTTACGATATTGTAACTCACCAGCATTTTACAGGTTTTGAAAGCCACAAGACTGGCCAGGATGGTGTAGGGAGAGAAGGAACTAGAGTCAGCCAAGGTGGGAGGGACTTGGGAGCTACGGGTGGGGGTGGGGGTGGGAAGTGCTGTGTAAGGGAAGCCAAGGAAAGAGTGTTCTGTGAAGCAAGTGATCAAGGGTGTCACGTCACCAAGAGGTCCAAGAAGGGAGGACAGAGAGGTGCCAGTGTGATTTGGCAGCGTGGAAGTGACCTTGACAAGACTGCTCCCAGTAAGTGGGGCAGAATGGGAGTTGAGATTGTGGAGAGCAATTATAAACATTTATAGACTGGGAACACAGAACAGTAGCATGCTAGGCTGCAAGTGATGGTGGAGTTCATCCATAGTTAATTCTTTTTATGAGTTAACTCAAAGACAAAGAAAGGTAGCTTGAGGGGGAACATGGCGTCTAGGGGGTTTGTATTTCAGGACGGAAGATGTCTAGGAAATGTCTTATGAGATGAGATGTGGGTTTGTCACCAGTTGTGGGTTCTGGCCAGCAGAAGTCCCACCGAGATGGAATGAATTACTCGAGGCTTTGGAAAAAGTCAAGAGAGCGAGAGGGAGTCAGGAGCCAACTCCATGAACCTCTCAAATGCTCCTACATTTATGGTATGCAATCAAAGGAGAAATCACTAACAGTTGTGTGATGGAATGCAGGAATTTAGGGAAAGACAGGGTGGGATCGAGATTGTAGAGTCTGATTCAAGGTCAGAAGACCCTTTATGTTTTGGTAAATCATGTTTGTGTTGGCACCAGCGAAACTTACAGCTTATCAGGGTGGAACGTATGAGAAGCAGCTGCTTAACAACATTTTTCTTGGACTCAGGCGGCTGTGCCTGTCTTAGGTTGCCCCCACTCTGGGGATCTTACCCATCATTGGCTAACCAGCCTTCTCACCTCTGAGTCTGCAGCTTTTTATAACTTGTTTACCATTCCAGCCCAAGACTTGTTCCTTTGTTCCCACAATCAGGGGCCTACAGTTTATCTTTAGGGAAGTCATGGGAAGAGGGGAACAAGATACATCCTTATAGATATGTTAGAGCAGACCACCAGACCAGCCAGTTCCTTGTTTTGGGTAAGACTATCTAACAGCAGGCACGCCCAGCATTTATAGCTGAGGGCCTGGGTCCTTGCTTGCAACAAGCAGAGTGCTATCTAAAACCTCAACTATGTAAGCAAGGCAGTTACTAAGCACATTTGCTCTTCTTTAAGGAGACAAGTGTCTGGGGTCTGTTACAATTTGTAAACCCAACCATGGGCTCCCACAATGAGAATGATCAAGTTGAGAGGGAGGATGACTGCACGGGCAGTCCTGGCGTCAAGGCATGGAACCCAGTGCTCAGCGGAGGGTTGGACAGGAGGGTTTGCTGTCAAACGGGGCAACAGTGTAGGCACAGAGAAAGATTTTTAGATGTGCTGATGTGAAGATAGGGGTGTTTCCATCTGATCACTTCTATTGAGTGTGAGACAATGTTACTTGCTGAGAGTGATTGACTTTTTACATAGGGTTGCTCTTATGGAAACCACAACATTAATACTAATAACAATGACAACCATTTATATAATGCTTTCTATGCTTGGCACAATTCCAAGTATTTCACACACTGAGTTATTTAATCCTCACAGTAACCCTTTCAAATGAGTACTAGTGTCTTCCCCAATTTACACTGGAGGTACCTGAGGCACAGAGAGATTAAGTAACCAGCTCAGGGTCACACAGCTGGTAAGTAAGTGGCAGAGCTGAGTTTTAAACTCAGACATTTTGGCTCTAGAGTTTATTCACTTAATCTCTGGACTCTTTCACCTCCACCAAGAACATGCAGCCTCTCCCCAGGCTGACTGTACGCCTAGTTCTGAAACACCAGCATAGGCAAAGATGACCAAGAATGCGAGCGTTGACCACGAAGTAATCCTGTAAGATAGATTAAAGGCAAATAAATCAAATAAATATATATCAAATAAATTTTAGAAGCAGTATGTACTAGGAGGTTTAAAAAGGAAAAAACTGGCTACTTGAAACTGAATTTTGAACTTTTGTACCAGAACTCTGGGAAACAACACATCCAGTAAGGGTGAAGATCCTTACTTTCTGACCCCAGAGTTCCCTCAGGTGTGTACCCCAGTGAGACACTCACACACATGTGCTGAGAAGTGTGGACAAGAATGTTCACAGCAGTGTACACAATTCAGGAGAGTGGAAAGCTGGAACCAGCCTGCATGCCCACTGCTTGAAGAATTCATAAGTTCTGTTACATCTTTACAGGATCACGTTATGCTGTGGTTAGTATGAACGAAATACAGCTACATGAGGCACCTCAGTGTTAAGCACATTTTAAAGTCACAGAACAAAACTTATAGTAGGATTTCCTTCATAGAATTTAAAACTATGCAAAATGAAAAAGTAAACATATCAAGATACACATCTAAAAATTAAGAAAAGTGAATGACAGACACAAAATTCAAGACAGTAGTTACCCTCTAGGGGAAAGAAAGGGAAACAGGCTGTCAGACACACCGGGGCTCAAAGGTGATGGTAAGTTCTAGATCTGGAACAGGCTGGTGGGTACAGGGCTGTTTATAAGTACTCTACACACCTGATGCATATGTTATGAATATTCCCTGTTTGATGTAATTAATGGCAATAACGACTTGATTTAATTAAAAGCACAAACGCCTTGTTTGGCCCCTGATGTGTGAGTATTATTTTCCTGCATTAACTGTTGTCCCTGCAACAATTTATCACAAACTGAGTGACTTGAAAAAACACGACTTATTATCCTGCGTCCTGCCTGTGGGTTGGGGAGTCTATAAGCCTTCTTTCATTTCACCCTGTTTTTGTCCCTTCCGGATCACTCTGGCAGTGCTTCTGCTTACATAACAATCTCAAAAACCTTGTGACTCTCCTGTGTATGTTATGGGGATTCTCGCTACTAGACAAGGAGCTCCTCCACAGATCTTTCGAGATGCTCTCATCCCTGTCCCTGGCTTCTGCTGAGGCTGGAGGGGCTCCTGGAGTCATCTCTTCAAGGAACCTTCTGTGTGAGGGAAAACTCTGACCTTCCCCCTTCTCAAGGCACTAGCAACACCTGTGGCTTTCTTTCCAGAGCATGCTTTTCTAATAGTGAATCTCCTCATTTTAGCATCTTTTACAATGTGGATTAGCTGAAAATTTCCCAAACTATCAAGTCCAGGTTCATTTTTGCTTAACAGTAACCTCGATTTATCTCTTTCCCCTCAAATTATACTATAAACTACAAGAAGAGACCAGGCTGCACATTTAGCATGTTGCTTGGAAATCTCAGGAAAATCTCCAAGTTCACTGCTTACGCGTTCTGCCTTCTACATAACTACAGAGCATAATTCAGCTTGACTTTCTGCCACTACATTACAAAGGATCCCCTTCCCTCCAGTTTCCAAAAATATTTTCCTCATTTCCTTCTGAGCCTTCACCTTCTGAGCAGGGCCCTTAGGGTTCAACTTTCTACCAACCTCCTGTTTATAACAGTTTGCGTATTCTCTACAAGGATACAGGCTTTCTCTCCCTCGCTCCTTACTTACTCCTGAGTCCTCACTGGCAGCACCTTTAACATCCATTTCTACCAAAAGTCTGTTCAGAGCAATAAAGTTTTATTGGCTAGGGAATGTTGTATGTAATTTACTTTATAACTTAGTTTTCCTTCCACAGTGGTAGTAGAGCTATCACATAAGAAACTGTATGGACTGAACTGTATCCCTGCCAAATTTATAGGCTGAAGCCCTAACCCCTAATGTGGCTGAATTTGGAGATGGGGTTTTGTAGGCCTCCGCCTGAAGGCTCTAGAGAATAAGCCATGGGCTGAACTGATAAACAAGCTGTGAGGAATGTCATGTATCTAGTATGGACGGCTGGATAGCCAATGAAAACTAGAAATAATAGTTTTGTCCGCTCCTGTGTCTAACAACCCTGTAAATTGCTTTCCTTGTACTGAAACTGTTAAAACAGGTCTGTTATCGGTTAATGAATGTGTCCAAAAAGCTTGCTGTCCTGTATGTCTGAAGCCCTTATCTCCTCTATTATTTTCAGCAAATTTTTGAGCAGGTAAATAAGGTATCAAAATAATTTGAGCAATTCGAGATTGCTTAGGAATAATGTAATAAGAGGCATGAACCATAATTTTAATTTTTCCAGTATAATCATTATCAATAACACCGGGTAAAACTGTTAACCCTTTTAAGCCCATAGATGATTTCCCTATTAGCAATCCAAAATACCCAGAAGGTAAAGGTCCCCAAACTCCAGTAGAGATTAAGTAGGTTTTATTACTGTCATTTATCAACTCATTATCAATAGTCATTAGATCTAAACTTGCGATCCCGGGGGGAGAAGCTGTGATGAGGTCAGAAATGGTGAGATGGGACTTTGGCTGACAGTGATTTCCTATATTTGTTTTTGAGGGGCACCTGGGAGGGTGCCCTGCTTTGAAATAGCCTTTAACAACTGCTGCAGAATATGGAAATAAATCTTTTGCTGTACTGTCACCTGCTGTCCCATGGTTACACTGCGGCGCGCCTGATAGGGTGAAATCCCCAATATAAATTTTTCCCCTTACTTACATGTAGTCGCCACGCTGATATCACATCGGGGTCACCAAATGTTGGTGGCACGGTATCATGTACACACGAACACCGTGCAGAGAGCAGTGAAGCAGTTCTCTGTTTATTGATTCTTGGAAAAGGGTTTATATAGGACATGCACGATGCCTCGCATATCATCTAAGTTATGACAATGCTAATAATCTTAATCTAGTTAGGTCCCCAAGCTCCTGCAGTAAGCACAGGATGTTACACGGTTAAGGACAGATTGTTTTAAAGTTCGTCACGAAACTTCATGACCATCTCTCATCCAGCCGCCTGTGCCTCTTAGGTTGTCCTCCTCTGAGGATCTTACCCGTCACTGGCTAGCCAGCCGTCCATACTGGATACATGATATTCCTCACAGCTTGTTTATCAGTTCAGCCCATGGCTTATTCTCTAGAGCCTTCAGGCGGAGGCCTACAGGTTTTTAGGGAGGTAATTAAGGTTAAGTGAAGTCATAAGGGTGGGATCCTAATCGGTCAGGACTGGTGTTCTTACAGAGATCTACAAGACCCCAGAGGTCTCTGTCACTCTCCATACATACGAAGGAAAGGCCACGTGGGGACACAGTGAGAAGGCAGACGTTTACAGGCCAGGAAGAGAAGCCTCACCAGAAACAGAATTGCCAGCACCTCGATCACTGACTTCTAGCCTCCAGAACTGTGAGAACATACACTTCTGCTGATTAAGGCACCCAGCCTGCAGTATTTTGTTGTGGCAGCCTGAGTAGACTAATACATGAATGGACAGTCTTATGTTTATATACACTTAAATAATGTTACAACGAAAATAATTCAAGCTGACTGGTTGATTCCATGAGCAGTGTTACTTGGAAAAGCGCCTTTTTATTATTATGTAAATTTGACAAACGGGGCTTTGTAGTTAAAATAGGAGAGTGCTGGAGTCCTAATATTTGGGTTTTAATCCTGGCTCTACAATTTACTGTGTGATGCTGAACAAGTTAATTAACCTCTCTACCCCTCAGTGTTCTCTTTTGTGAAATGTATATAATAATAGTTTCTATCTTTTAGGATTTTTGTTGAGGAATATGAGGAAGCTGAGTTAAATGACATAATGAATCAAAATACCTAGCAGAGTAGATAGAAATCTACATTAAAGCTATGTCTTATATTTAAAAATTATTCATGCCATTTTGCTCCTAATCTTCCTAATTGTGATAAATTTCTCTAGTCAAACATGAAATTATTAATAGAGCCGTATATCTAACTTATAATCCTTATGTGCTATTAATAAATAGCTCTTATTACTGAAAAAATGTTAGACAAAAATAAAGGATAGAGGACATTCTAAAATTTCCAAGCAAAGGAGATTTAATAAAGCTGCCAACATGAAATCCCTAGGGGAAAAAAAGAACTTGAGCTAGCCTTAGCAAGATTTAGCTTGGGCTGCTGGTTCTAACAAAGGTGTAAACGATTTGCTTCTAA
The DNA here is from genome assembly GCF_036321535.1 of Camelus dromedarius. Lineage (NCBI taxonomy): Eukaryota > Metazoa > Chordata > Mammalia > Artiodactyla > Camelidae > Camelus > Camelus dromedarius. The sequence goes on along the minus strand of NC_087448.1, from coordinate 64,490,942 downwards.
GTTGCACGCACCTTTGGTGTAGAAGAGATGTCCTGGGCATCACTTCACACTGTCGTCCAAGGACCCAAAAGATTAGTTAAAAATTCAATTTCTTTTTCATATTAGGCAATAGAATCATAAAACTCTCTGAAAACATAACACTATAAAACACATTCTTGGACTTTTGGGGCACTTTATATCTGTAAAGTATATACCCCAAATTGCAGCTTCCAATTGGGAAGAATATGAGACAGAACATGGAAACTTTTCACCTAGGTGGAATTTCCGTATGCCATCTGTATTAGATTCCCATTGCTGCTGTAACAAATTACCACACCTTAGCAATTTAACACAACGTAAATTTATCATCTTACAGTTCTGGAGATCAGATGTCTGAAATGGATCTCAGCAGGCTAATTAAGGGATTGGCAGGCTCCTTTCCTTCCAGAGCTTCTAGGGGAGAATCCATTTCCTTTGTTTTAAGCAAGGAATCTGTTTCCTTGCAGTTTCTGGAGGCCACCTGCATTCCCTGGCTTCTGGCCCCTTCTTCCACCTTCAAAGACAGCAGCATATCATCTTGAAACCTTCCTCTCCCTCTGACCCTCCTGCCTCCCTCTTATCAGGACCCTCACGATTACACTGGATTAAGCTGAATAGCCCAGGATAATCTCCCTACCTCGGAATCTTTAACTTAATCATATCTGCACACCTTTGGCCATGTAAGGTAACACGTTCAAATGTTCTGAGGATATGGATGTGGACACTTCTGGGGGCCACTATTCTGTCCTCCACATCACCCGAGGCTCTGCTCTACCTGGCTGGAAGTCAGAGTGACCCAGGTGTGCTTCTGTGAATCAGGCTACGTGCATGATTATGCTAAATGTGTGACAAGTGCTTTCTCTGCCAAATCAATTCTACACTCATTTTGGTATAACTTCAATGCAACTGACATTGTCCTAAAACCCTGTTTTTAGTTACAGCTATACAGGTTTCTCCCTGCCATTACATAGAACATTTGGAACTTACAGACTAGAGTCCCCCTGATGCTTCTGTAACAGCTCATCAACGTGTCTGTTTACACATGATTATTACCTCTTGGTGTTCTCACACATTATTAGGGAAGGCGGAGCAACTCGGACCAATGTGAGGAAAGGATCGCCTGATGATGGGTTGGAAAACAAAAAATGAAAGCAACCGAAGCCTCTTTCATCAAGCTAGTACTTCTTGCTACGATCAAATGATAAGATCTTTGGATTAACCCTTAAGATGATCAGTACTTGCTAATTTAGAGAATTTCCACAATGACTCTTTAGGAACCAAAGGTAAGGGGAAATAACCTTATGCACAAAGTCATAGCTAAATTTAAAAAAAATTCCAACAGTTTTAGAAACCTTTACAGAAACTGAGGTCATTGCCACTTTCAAGGAGGATTCTGTTCCAAGAGATAAACCTAATTGCAATCCCTGCCCAGCATCCAGTGAAAAATGGGTTATATTTAAACAGGAATGTTCTGCAAAGCAGAAATTAATAAAGTTCTGCTTTTATATTGTGTGCCATGAATGACACACACCCTCATTATAAGACTTATGAATGCATTTCCCTGGGAGGAAACCCATGAGGGTTCCGAAGAAGAAGATAATGTAACTGCTTTCAAAGTATCCCATTTAAGTCCTATTATTTGCCTTTGAAGGAGAAGAGGAGCAAATACATCACTGAAGAAACTGACAAGCCTCCATGGGCAATGTGGTATCAAACACCAGCTCAAACAGGCCTACAGCGAGGTAGGGAAGTCGGATTCACGACAGCAGAACAGTCAGGAGGGGGAGTACAGATCAGAAAATCACTAGCAACTCGGAACCGTGCCCTGGAGGTGCCACTGCCTTGTGAAACTGAGGAGCTGGAATCTCACAAGGACATGCAGAGAGAAGGGAATGGACTGGACAGGGTGGCTGGTCACTGTAAAACACACAAAAATCACCCCTGAAAGAGAATTCCACAAGCAGGGAACACTGAGAACAGGCCTGCGGCCTGGTACACCTTAGCACTGACTGCTGGAGAATTAAAACAAAAAATTGCTGGTCCTTTTACTGGGATCATGTTAAGTATTTTCCATCTCTGACAATCAGGTGACACCTCTTGGCCTCTGCCCCCGTAGGAACCTCATAACCCGCACTGCATTTAGAGAGCCAGCTCCGTGGGAGCAGTTCCCATACGGAGAAGGGCCAAGGATGCTGGGGCTCCTCTCCCAAATCCACCGTCCACGATCACGGTAAAAAGTATGTTCCCTGGTCCCGACCAAGCTGCGTGAGCAGGATTTCTATGATAAGCCCACTTTAACATCCCAGTATCCCTAAGTCCTTGAAGAGCTTCCTCCCCTGCAGCCCAGGGCACTGCTGGCATCTGGCCACCTTAATCCATGTCTCAGACAATCAACCAAAGAGAGCTCTTCCTAACCCCTCAGCTGAAGCAGTGACTCTAGAGTTTTGCTTCGTGAGCTAATCTTCATGTTAGCCTCATACAAGTTTATATTCTTTCCACCTCAATCCCACGCCCTTGAGAGCCGTACCGTACACATGCGTGTCTTCTGTCTGTATACACTGGGAAGATCAGAGCGCTCTGTTGGTATTCCCTCCCCTCTCCACCATGCTCACACACTGGACCCCAGATAGGAAAACAGCTATAAAGGACTTCACTGGGACAGCGGAAGAAATCTGCGTATGAACTGTGGACTAGCGCCTAGAGCTCATCTGTGTTAAGTTGTCTGAGTTTGATCCTTGTGCTTCTGTTATTTTTCTTGTTCTTAGAAAATATATCCAAATCTGGGCAAAAACAGTCTGCTAATCCTCTAAAATGCAGTAAAAATGAACTGTGTACGTACCACTTCAGTCACAGCATTACAGTTCACATAGCCCTCAACAAGATTTTGGAAAATTATGTCACTCTTCTTACCTTTTTTAAGTTAACATTTAAAGTGTTTCACCGTAAGTTTTTCTGAGGGGAATTATCCAAAACTTGTAAATAAGATAAAAAATGTGATTCTAATGTCTTGCTAAGAGCGTATTTCTAATAAGCCAGTTTAGGATAATCTGAGAGGATGTTAGACTTACTTTTACATTCGATCAGAGCCCAGTCATTTTACACTTTTACATCTTACACTCCTGTAAAGATAGAGGCTACTTGTAGAAAAGTAGTAAGATGTGCTGGTTTTTCTTCCGTCTGCTAGAGCACATAACCTTAAGGGTTATGGGCTTACTGCCAGGTGGGAATTAACCAGCTCTGCTTCTAACTAAGCAATCTTGTTTCAGAAGCATTCCTTCTCTCATTAACTACATAAAATCCTAGTTTCTCACACTCCTTTTTAAAGATGGCTTTGTCTCATGTTGGTCCCTTCTTTAATGGGTTAAATAAAATGCTGACTCATCTATTTGTATGATACTTAACATCTATTTGTATGATATTATGTTAACATTTTGTGAGTTTTCATTTGACAGTTCAAATAGTTGCAAAACGTGTAGTTACAGTATATTGTAAAAAATTTTAAAGCGCTAAATCACTCTTTTGATCTATACAGATGAATCCAAAGACCACGGTGATTTAATACCTACCATCAATTTCTAAAAAAAAAAATACAGGAAAGAGCTCATCTTTAACAATCAGAAGCTTAAATCATTGTTTTTCCTCGTTAAACTCATGCCCACAATTCTCAAAATCCTGTCATACTTCTTGGCCAAAAATGTATATATATATTAAAATTACTGTTTTGAAAATTTTCCTCTGAGGATTTAAATGTTAAAAAAATTCTCGGTTGATTTATCACAATTACTATGAAAATACAGTTGACTAAAACAGTTATCTATTAGATTTTTTGATAGTCATTAAATATAAGAAAGTATTTTATTGGAAATGCAACTCAATGAGATTAATGGAGCTTTGTACGATTTTTTATATACTCATGGATGAATATTATTTACTGCTGTTTTAATTTTATTGATGTAAACACCTCAATAAGTAGATAGGAAATAGAAATAATTATTATAGTATTGTCACTTAATTTTTTGAAGTCCTCTGAATTATATGCCAAAAATTAGAGTAATTTATTCATCCAAAATGATGGTTGGTGATCTCCCAGCTAATAACTCCATCCTTCAATTTTGTTGACAGTAAAGAACTGGAAACCACCTGATTTATAGAAGGATTTTTATTGGGTCATTTCCCATCACTGATACCAAGACTTTGAATGGATCCTTTGTTTTGCGCCCAGAGGTTTGTGTCCCCAGAGCAGTATCTCAGGAGACTTGCAATGGTGGAGCAGTAGGCCGTTCTTTTACAGAGTGAGAAGAGAAATTGTGGAAGGGGAGGTGGGGAAGGAGAACCTGCACCCACAGCACAAAGTTCGATGCAAATGCAGGTCTGGAAATGAATTCTGCAAACATCCAAAACCACTTACATGGTTTGAAGGCTGCTACTTTATAGAGAATTTCGCTCATGACCTTGTGATGCTGCGAAGCAGGATTCCCTTACCTACCAATGCTGACCTTCCAATGGGCTTAAATGACTTCCCAGCACAGGTACACCGAGCCCATCGATTTAGTTGTATATTTAGCCCAAACATACCTGTCAATAGAATTCCAAAGAGAAACCCACAAAATGAAGAGTATGCAACCTAGAAATTTATATCAGCATTTGACAACAATTTTTTGAGGTAAGCACTTTAAGAAGGATGAAAAATATCCTCTATCATCAGAAGCTAATGGTGATATTTTATTCCAGCATATTAATGTAGAAAGTCATATTGACTCACTTGCCTAAAATTAAGACACAGAAGTATATCATGTTCCCAATGATACGAAGAATGGCAGTCAACCAAAGAAAGTTAGCGGAAGACACTAATGTTTGAACAGTCTCATCAGAGACATCACCATTTGCTAGGTCACCAGTTCAAATTGCACACAAGGGGGAAGATATGCTGTCCCCTCCCCTCTTCCTCCTCCAACAAGCTTTCAAGGAGCTTATACCTCAATAAGTGGTCTTCAAAATATAACAGAAATAGGCTCTACATTCTCCTGTTACAATCCATTTCCAAATCATTTCATTCTGTAACCTCACATGGAAGTCAGGGCTAATTTAATTAATTGGGAAAACAGCAAATACATACAAAAGACATATAAAGCTCCCTAAACTCATCCTAAGGCATGCTATGTTAAATTGCAGACTAGTCCTTGCTGATGAGGTAATATAGCTACTCCAATGTTTTATATTATAATATTTATCTGCCCTCTGATTTTATGAAGGTTGTTTTAATCACGGAAGATTAGGATGTTTCCCCAGCACGGAACCAGGTTCACTGCCAGTTATTAGCCATCTCCATCTGTGAGGCATCACTGGGCAATACACTCTCACCCATTTCCTTATGACTCCTGAGTCCTCACAACAGCCCAGTTGAGACAAAGGAGGAGACGACCTCCCTGCTGCCCCTGAGAGGGAGCCTGGTGGTGCCTTCCTGCGCCCTGTGGCATGCCGGCGCAGAGCCGTCATCATGGCTGGGAGTCCACAGAAAAACACCCCACTCATCCCCACCTCCAACTTGGGGAGCAAAGAAGTGGGGAGGCAAGAGTTTAACTTTTCAAGTGTATGAGGAGGCAGGTTGTTCTCATAATTCTTGTCTTTCACCATTTCCAATGGAACTATTAAAGGAAATGATCCATTAAACCCAACCTTTCATTCCCCCAACTAAGCAAATGACTTGGCCTGGGAAAAGGATGGAGGACATAAAAAGAAAGACACAACCAAACAGTTCATCCCAAGACATTTTGCCAAATGCTATGGAAATTCAAAGTCAATGTTTAAAAGAAGAGTTCTAGTGAGGAAAGGGAAGGTTCTCTTTTTCTCAAATAAACTTTTTTTTTGGTTTCATCTGGTGCTTTGAATTACTCAGGTGTAGAAGCAGTTGACAAGTATATAGTTTCAACTAGAAGAATGCCTTCTTCTATTTAGTTAACAGTTTCGTTTTTCCTGCTTGTTCGGTTTAGAGCTTTAAGTCTTCAACTCTCAGTAGTCATTAGGATTTCCTGAGTGGCTCTGAAAAAATGGAGATGCTCAGGCTCCATCCCTGAAGACGGGGGACTCTGCATCCCAGCAGGGACTGAACTCCCTTCGGTACTTCCCCACACGTGACGTGGATGGCAGGTGGGGCACCTGCTGTCCACTCCTGGAAAGTTGGGTCCGTGGCCCAACATTATGCAGGGTTGTAAGTATTTTTGTCACTTTGATGTTCAGTTTTATGTATAGGATCTATTTGGGGGTTTTGCCATAAAGAGATTTTAAATTGTTCATAATTAGACCTGTATTTTTCCCTATTGTTCAATCTTTGCTTTATTCTTGGAGAGGTCATACTTATCTTAAAATATAAAAATATTCAACTACTTCCTCAGTGCTATTCTTGTTTTTTAAGTTCATTTATTCAGGCAGGCAGGCACCTACCACCTTTTATCCTCCATCCTCACTTCTGTTCCCTCTCCTACTTTCAGTCTTTGTTATTTCAGCCCTTCTAATGGGTGTGTAGGAATATCTCAAGTTTAAATTTGCATGCCATGAATATTAAAGAGGCTAAGAGGACTGGATAAAGATGTGGTATTTATACAATGGAATACTATTCAGCCATAAAAACCAACAACATAACGCCATTTGCAGCAACACGGATGTTCCTGGAGAATGTCATTCTAAGTGAAGTAAGCCAGAAAGAGAAAGAAAAATACCATATAAGATTGCTTATATGCAGAATCTTAAAAAAAAAACAAACATAAATACAAAACAGAAACAGACTCATAGACATAGAATACAAACTTGTGGTTGCCAGGGGGACAGGGGTGGGAAGGGACAGACTGGGATTTCAAAATGTAGAATAGATAAACAAGATTGTACTGTGTAGCACAGGGAAATATATACAGGATCTTGTGGTGGCCCACAGCGAAAGAGAATGTGACAATGAATGTATGTATGTTTATGTATAGCTGAAAAATTGTGCTCTACACTGGAATTTGACACAACATTGTAAAATGACTATAACTCAATTAAAAAATGTTTAAAAAAAAGAATTTCCTTCTATGTAGTTTGCTAAGAGTATTTTTATTAGTATAAATGAGTATTGGATTTTATCAAATGAATTTTCCATGTCTTTTGATGTCACTATTTTTTCTTTTAGCTTGTTATTGATAAATTACATTGTTACTGAATGTTAAACAACCTTAAATTCTTGAAATAAACCCAGATGATTGAGAAGTATTATCATTTTTATCTATCACTGAATTCAATGTATTAATTTTTTGTTTTGTACTTTTCAATTTACGTTCATGAGAGATTAACTTATAATTTTCCCTTTGTGCAATGTTCTTGTCAAGTTTTGGTGTTAAGGTTATGTAGGTTTCAGAAAACAACTTGAGATGTGTTCCCAAATTTTCTATTTTAAGAAAGAATTTTTTTAAAATGGACATTACTTCTTCCTTGAATGTCTGGAAAGAAGTCACTGGTGAAGCAATCTAGTCTGGAGTTCTCTCTGTGAGATGGTTTTAAATTACTCAATTTTATTAACACATATACTCAGATTCTTCTATTTCCTCTTGTGTCAGTTTCAGTAAATTGTACTTTTCACGAGATTTCCTCATTTCATCCAAAAATTCAAAGCTGGCATAGTACCGTGGTTATTGTCTCTTCAGTGCCCTGTCTTCTCTGTATCTGCAGAATCTGTAGCTACATCACTCTTTTCATTCCTGATATTGGTTAATTATGTCTTCTCTTTTCATTCTCAGTCTTGCCATGGATTTTCAAAGAATCAGCTTTTGGTTTCACTGATTTTCTCTATTCTTCCCTTTATTTTCTCTTTTTATCTTCCCCAGATGTGATTTAACTTCCCTCTAGACAACAGTTAGACTAGAGGGCAAAAAATTTGATCCAATCAGGATGTGAGAGATTCAAGGGGAACTTCAGGCTTTCTGAGGGCTGGTCTTTCCACTCTGTCCTTTCCCCCCTGCCCTCGGCACTTTAGAGAGCTCAGATGAAAACCTGAAATATTTACCAGGGTCCTTCTTCCTTGTCTCATCCTGATGCTCTGTTAGATTGTGTAAACTCTGTCCCATCAAGTAGACACTTAGCAACCATTTTCTGCTTAATTTCTTGGTCTCCTGACCCAGGGCATTTTATGAGCGGCAAATTCCTTGGGAGCAAATGCACTGCAGAATAATGCAGAATGTTGGGCTCACTGCTCTGTGGTTTCTCTCACTTTAGGATCTTGGTACCACAAGCCCTGGGAGCCTTATTACCCTGCATTCATTTTTGCCTCCTAACTGGAAAAATCTCTAGGCAGCTATTCTCTGCTCAGTGTCCATCTTTCACACTGGAAATGAGCCATTCCTTGAGGGAAAGGAGAACAAAGAAAGTTCGGCTCACCTCAGTAAACTGTTCTTAACTTTGAGCTCTTAACTCTTTGAATTAATTTTCTTTTGCTGTGTTTAACAAATTATCATAAACTTTGAGGCTTAAGACAACACACATTTATTATTTGACAGGTTCCTAGGGTCAGAAATCCAGACATGGCTTAGGTGGCTCCTCTGCTCCCAGCTCTTTCAGGAGGCCGCAGTCAGGGTGTGAGCCAGAGCTAGGATCTCATCTCAAGGTCAGACCAGGGAAGGACCCAATTCCAAGCTCGCTCAGTGCTTGTTGGAAGGAGTCACATCCCTGTGGGCTGTGGGACTGAGCGCTGCACTTCCCAGCCATCCTTTGGCCACAGGCTGCCCTCAGTTCCCTGCCACACGGGCTACTCCTACATGGCTGCTTGTTTCATCAAAGTGTCAAACTGAGAAGGCGACAGAGAGAGGTTGCTAGCAAGATGGAACTTACAACCTCAGGTAACAGAATCACAGAAGTGACAGCCCATCACTTTTGTGATATATCGGTTAGAAGCAAGCTAGAAGTCACACCTACACTGCAGAGGAAGGCATCACACAAAAGCATAAATACTATGAGGCAAGGATCACTGGGACCATCTGCAAGTCCACTATCCCTCGGGTCTTGCCTGCCTTGGCCAATTTTTGATGACTATATTCAAAAGCTTTTTCCTAAATTTTATTCTGTTTTTAGAGTTTTTCTTGGTGATCTGTTTGATCTAATACAAGCTACTCTATCAGTGCTGCAAGGAGAAAAACAGTATACATGTCCTTTTTTTGTGGGAAAATACACATAACATAAAATTTACCACGTTAGCCAAGTTAAAGTATACAATTTAGTGGCATTTAGTACACAGTGTTGTGCAACCATCATCCCTACCTAATCCTAGAATATTTTCATCCACCACACAGAAACCCTAGACGCATTAATCAGTCATTCCCGTTCCCTTCTCCCCTAGGCCCCGGAAAACTCAATTTGCTTTCTGTCTCTATGGATTTGCCTATTCTGAACATTTCATATAAGTCAAATCATACAATATGTGGCCTTTTGTGTCTGGCTTCTTTCACTCAGTATTACTGAAAACAAGGATCACCCACTCTGTAGCACGTGTCCACACTTCTTCTCTAGTTATGGCTGAATAACATTTAATTGTACAGCTATGCTGTGGTTCCTTTTAATTTACACAAATACATCTTGCTATAGATCTCATTACGCCTTTTATACTGCTGTGACTCAGGAACTTTAAAAAAAATTATTTTCTTTCAGATAAAATGTACCTCACTGTTGTTATAACTGGATGAGCTTTGATAAATGTATGCATTCACGAAGCTACCACCACAGTCATCATATAGAACATGATCCCAAAGATCCATGAAGAAAACCACAGGACTCCTACAGAAGGGAGAATGAGGTGGGCATTAAGCAATATTAGATTTGCAGTCAAATGGATCAATGCTTTTTAAGTGCTGAGAGTAAGTGATTTGGAACTTGGAATGCTATCCAAGCCACACTGTCCATCAAGTGTGAAAAGCCAGTAAGTACATTATTAAATATGCCAAGATGTAGAAATTTGATTTCTCACACACTGTGCACTACTTCTTAGGAAGCTGCTCATGTTCCAGCCAAATGAGACAGTCAACAAAGGAAGGGATCCAGAAAACAACGGCTCCTACTCCGATGACAGCAAGAGTCCCAGAGTGACACAATGCGGCAGGTCTGGAGAGAAAGAGGTCTGGCTCACCCAGGAAGACGGACGACCCCAGGAGGAAGCTCTCCTGGAGAAAAAGAAGATCCACAGGCCACACAGTACTACTGAGATGCTGGGTGAACTTAAGAATATGCTAAAGGGAGAAAATGCTAGAAGGGCAATTAGATATTTCAGAAAATAAAAGCTGTAAAGGAAAGACATGATCAAAACACACCAGCTCCTCAGGGAACAATATTTACACAGGCAGATTAGTATGTTTTGATCTTTAAAACTTTAAAAATTCATCTATGAAGAACAGAAAAATTAATTATTGTTCCAAATAGCATACAAAGACTGTACAAGTGCATGTGACAAAGGCAGGAAGGGGCGAGGCGCGGGGCTGGGCGGGGGCGAGGAGATGGCTAGGGGGGCTGCATGGTCACGTCTCGGTCTCGCGTGCCGGAAGGTAGCATCTCGAGCTGCTGCTGTGTGCGGCAGAAAGGGAACCACGTTACCTGAAGCTAAAGAGGTGATTAGCAGAGACACAGATGATACAACTGCACCGCGGGGAAGTGGAGAATGCAGCTCAGCGGACTCCTCAGGCTGCCAAGTAAATACTGACAGTGAGAGTCTGTGACCTAGAAATACACTAGTAAACACAGAAGAGTGAGAAATGACCGACGTGAAGTGCCTGCCTCGGGGATCTGAACTGGGAGGACAGGACGAGAGAAAGACATTCTGCTTTTCACTACAGGCCCTCTGTTTTACTGGATTTTCAAGACTATGTATACGTATTACTTTTATAAAATGTGAAAACACAAACATGAAATTTAAAAGATGGTGTTTACTTGAGAACTAAGGTCCAGGTTTATGAAGAACTTGGTGGATTGTAAAAAGGAGTAAGATTGTGTCCTAAGTGATGGTAAGATTTTGAAGAATTTTTATCAAGGGAAAGGTTTACTACAATTTGCATAAGAGAAGATTATGAGGGGATGACTGATGTGGTTTAAGATGAGAGACAGGTAACAGTAAGGATGCTCTAGCGCTGGAACAAGGCAGAGGTGAGGAGGGCCGAAGCTGGAGCAGTGGGAGTCAGAGGTGAGGAAGGCTGGTCTGGGCAAGGAGGGGTGTGGTGGAGCGGATCCCAGAGGGAGAGAGTAAAGGGAGGCAAGGTGATGCTGGGAAGAAGAAGATAGAGTTCAGATTTGATGACATTGCACTTGAAGTGCCTGAACTGGCCTTTGGAAATTCACTGGGCCTCTTGGAACATGGGTGCATGGCTCTGGAGGGATTTGGGGGGCAAAAACACAAACCAGGCTAGTGTCTGTCCACTGAAGCCATGATTATGGGTTAAATCACTCAAAGATTACAGGAGGAGGAGCCACGGGCCAGAAGAGCATCGCCAAAACCGTCAGAGTGCACATGTTGCACCGAGGAACAGCATCTTGGGGGCTGGATGCCTCAAGGACACCTGGCCACCTGATTCGGGCACACCTATCTTGGCCTAACCACCTGTTTCAAGGTTAAGGCTTACTCTTTATTTCAGAATTCCTAGCACAGACACTGTTTGAGACTCACTTTATTTTCACATTCTCTATCACAACTGTCTTGTCACGTGGCACAAAATTATCAGTTATTTAGTGGGAGAGAGAATGTACAGGCTGTGAAAAAAAAAGAAAACCAAATGATTTTTTCATTTTGCACTTAGTTGTTATGTAGTAAGTAAGGAAGAGTAGCTGGCTCTCAGTCAGTACGTTTACTGGTACTTGCTTTCCATGTTGTACTGGGCCATGCTGTCTTGGCTGTCCACTTCAATACGGGCAAGGCATCTCCTTACCTCTTACAGAATAACTTTAGAAGCAACTAGACATTTGGAAAAAGTAACAACAGTCTGGATGTGAAATCTACCAGGGGAAAGATAATCTGAACGATTTATTGATACGTTTAAACATGAAAACAAGTGGTATTAAAGTGTTCAACTGCACTGCAACATGCAAGAAGTGATAATATCTCCCTGGAAATCAATTACCACACGACTTTCTTGTGGCCACCAAGGTAGGGAGAACTGGGAACATAAAAACCAAAGGAAACTTTGAGTTAACAGATGGGTCATAAATACCAAGTGTATTCTCTCAGTGGAGGCGTGTGGTCTCCTGCAAGATGATCTATGCCACAGACCCTCAGGCACATGGCTTCCACATGTCAAATATGTTACGAGATGGCTTTATTCCGCTTAACCCAGACTCAGCATCCAGCCTCACTCCTGAAGGGTAACAGTTTGATGAATGATGTTGCCTTCATTATTTCATACAATGCATTTGAGTGGTATGTTTTCATCTTAAATGAGTCCACAAAGACAGTGGTTTAAGTCATTTTGTTGACCTGCAGTTGAGTGATATGTCATTTGAGTCAACAAACACACACACACAAACATAAACAGATAAGAAACAATGAATAAGAAACCTGAAAATCCACAGCCAGCACAACCATCAACAAAGAAAGAACCCGAGCAGCAGCTCATCTGGCATTAAGTGAGCCAAGTTTTCTTAGAGATGAACAACTATTTTTCAACTCGACCGCTATAGAAAGAAACATCCTGACTTTGTGGTTTTAAGCGGCCAAATCAGAGGAAGTCCAAAGAGGAGATGATGGGAGGCGCAACCTTGTAGAATATTGGCCTTCTTAAGTGTTCATTCAGGAATCTCTCTTGGGCTCACTGCGATGGCCAATGAATTTAGAAGAATGTAGTGTGAGGATGCTATAAGACTGAATTTAAACACTGTATAATTTTTCAGTTATGGGGAGCCTTTGATCTGTGTCATGGTCTGGAATAATGGATTACAACTAGAAATCAAAGAATTCACTTTAGAAATCTACAAACATTGGGTTTATTTCCTCATGAAACCAGGAACCATTTTAGACATAGGAGATGATATATTTGTCAAAAATGTCATCAGTTTAGCAAGACCGCCCAAGTCTGGATTTGCTGTTATTATCTATAGCTACTAATTCATTTAATTTTGTTGTCTTCTAACTTTTGTTAACAGATAAGCAAGTGGCAGTAGCCTACAAAGGCATGAACATTATTTATGGGAGAAAAATCTTAAAATTCAGAAAACATTTCAATTCATCTAGTTTTTTCCCCCAGACCCTTGGGGGAAAAAAACTTGTCAAAATCTGAGCACTTGAGCATGATAACCCATCTCCTTGGGAAATGCCTCAGCAGGCGTACCTTTTTGAAAATCACCGTTTTAGCCAGTAGAAAAAAGCAATGTCAAGGCATCAGAAGTATGGGGCTCACATTTGTTCTTTACTAAAGTCAACACTTGCTTAGCTCACTTCAAAAGTTACTGAGTCTTCAATTTGTCATGTTGACTCAAAAGCTAGCAAATTCTTGTCATTATTAAATGGCTGAATTAATAGAATACATTGCTTTAATCTAGAAATTTAAAACCTTTTGAACTACTGCTGCAATGTAAAGTAAATGAGTGAAAACTGCTGTCATTCTCCCCATGCCTGTTAGCAATACCTATAACTCAGGCAAGAAGAGGCATATTGAAAATGTCGACACGTACAGGGTAATGCAGTGGATTCAGGTAAATCCCAAAGATCTCTCAGTGGGACAAGCAGAAGGAGTGAAGGAGCGGAGAACACTGAGCTGAGAGGGCAGGAGAGAACAAAACTTAACAGGAGATCCTGAGTTTTAGGAAGAGATAATGGTAAGTTAGAAAAAAACTTTTTTAAATTTTTATTGAAGTATAGTTGACTTACAATATTATAATAGTTTCAGCTGCAATCACAGTGATTTGATATTTTTATACATTACGCACCATATGAAGTTACCGCATTGACTGTATTCCCTGTGCTGCACATTACAGCCCTCTGACCTAGGATGCTATACAACTGGCAGTTTGTACCTCTTCAGCCCCTGCACCTGTTTTGCCCGTCCCCTACCCCTCTCCCCTCGAGTAATCACGAGTTTATTCTCTGTATCTGTGAGCTTTTTTCTGTTCTGTTACACTTGCTCATTTGTTTTTTAGATTTCACATATAAGTGAAAAGACAGTATTTGTCTTTCTCTGCCTGACTTATTTCACTTAGTAGAACACCCCCCAGGTCTATCCATGTTGTCACAAATGGTAAGTTTCCATTCTTTTTTATGGCTGAATAATATTCCTCTCTCTCTCTCTCTGTGTGTGTGTGTGTGTGTGTGTGTGTGTGTGTGTGTGTGTGTGTGTCTTCTTTATTGATTCACCTATTGGTGGACACCTAGGTTGCTTCTGTATCTTGGGTACTGTAAATAATGCTGCAATGAATATTGGGGTGCATATACCTTTTTGAATTAGTGTTTTTATATCCTTTGGATAAATACCGAGAAGTGAAGCTGCTGGATCATATGGTAGTTCTATTTATAATTTTTTGAGGAAACTCCATGGGCAATACATTCTTTGACATTAGTCTTAGCAACATTTTTTTGGATCCATCTCCTCAGGCAAGGGAAACAAAAGCAAAAATAAACAAATGGGACCACATCAAACTAAAAAGCTTTTGAACAGCAAAGGAAACCATCAACAAAATGAAAAGGCAACCTACTGAATGGGAGAAAGTATCTGCAAATGATATGTCCAACAACAGGTTAACATCCAAAATATATGAAGAACTCATACAACTCGATATAAAAAGAAATTTTTTACAAAAATATGATCCTTTTTGTCTCTCCTCCAAATTTAGCAAGGCAAGGAAAGGCAGGTGCATGATTCTGTATCTAAAAATAGTTGGAGTCAGTGGGTTGGAAATCAAATCCATGGAAAGTGCAGACTGAGAGACCTTACAGTATTCATGCTGAGAGAGATGCAAGTTAAAGACACACTGCCTGCCAGCATCCTCCCTACCCATCACTCCTGTGAAGCGCTGGTTCCTAGCCCTTCCCACCCTGGCCGGGTTGGCTTTGCAGTGCAGGGCATGGGGCGCCAGGAAACTCAGCTCAGGGTCAGTCAAGATCTATATCCATACCTGTCCATTCAAGGGAGAAACTTCTAGCACCCAACAGGGACGCAGTTTGGCATGGGAATAGGTCCCGTGTTCTTGTTCCTGATGGGAGACAGATCTCTTAAGTCTGAGGTGACTCTCACTGGCCAACCTTTCCTGAAGGCTCAGCCATCGCTTTGGTCAACCCCTCTGAGGGCGCTTAAACTCTGGAGCTGGAGCGACGTACTCAGACCAGTTGTAGGTAAGGGACACCCACATTAACTTCCTTCCTTCCTCCCTCCCTCCTTTCCTTCCGCATAGCTTTTGAGTCCCTAATACGTTCCAGATCACTGTTCCTGGCACTGAAGATGGTTAGAAAACTTTCAAAGAGCTTATATTCAAGAGGAGGGAAATGGAAAATTAAGATACGATTTCTCAGATCTTTAAAAAAAAATGTGAAGGAAATTGATAGGATGATGTGGTAGAGAATGCAGGAAAGTGGGTCAGGAAAGATCTTTCTGATGAACTGACAAGAATGAAAGTGGCCCCCCCCTGTAGGAAGGGCCCACGGGAGCAGGGACCTTCTTTGTTTTGTGACTTAGCATGCTATAGTTCCATGGATGCTGCCAGAAGACACAAGATGCTCGGTTGAAGACAAAGGACTTTGTTTCTCATGGCATAGGAAGTAGAAGGAACTTCGTGCTTGTGTCAGTTCCCTTTAGCCCCAAAACCCACCTGGTGATGTGTGGCTCCTGCGTGCACAGTGGGTTGGCATTACAGGCAAGGAACTGGGAGCTCAGGGAACCTCAACGTTTTTAATGGGCTCCAAGCAAACTGGTCCACCTGCTGCCTCAGGGAGACATTGTTTTTATTGGACAGTAAACAAACCTGCCCCAGGCTCCAGAGTGAGGAACAATTTCTGCCTTTCAAGGCTCTTTGCTATACAGACATCCTTCAAAAGATGGTCTGGAACAAAAGCTGTCAGTGCCTCTGCTTGTAAGACACACACAAACAGGAGGGGCCTGTGGGGAACCGCGATGCTCCGTGATGCTCAGCAGTTGGAATAAACTCCCAGGCCCCTCACAGCAGGGTGGGCCATGTGACTCTTCCAGCCAACGCCCTGTGAGCAGCCACCGCTGACATGGAGCGTTCCAGAGCTCCCTCTTCACTCTGGCACAGTGACTGTCATGTCTGAGATGGTAGCTGTTCAACCAGTCACTACAGCGAGCAGAACACTCAGCTGACCCATGATCGACAGAGAACATAAGCAAAAATTAAACCTTTGTGGTTTAAGCCAGAGACTGACAAGCTACAACCCACAGGGGAAATTTGGCCTGTAGTCTGTTTTCTTGTTGCCCGTGAGCTAAAGATGTTTGTTTTTTGTTTTTACATTTTTTAAGTGCAGTGAAGAAAAAGAGGCAAACAGAGAACATGAGTCAGAGTCCTGTGTGGCCTGCAAAGCCTAAAATATTTACTATCTGGCACTTAACAGAAAATGTTCTCAATCCATTAGGACAGGGCCTTACCCAACAGGATTAGTGTCCTTATAAGAAGAGAGCTAGCTCTCTCTCTTTCCCAATGAACAGGCACCAAGGAAAGGCCACGTGAGGACACATCAAGAAGGAGGCCACTCACAAGCCAGGAAGAGAGGTCCGCTAGAAACTGAACTTACTGGCACCTGGATCTTGGACTTTCAGGCTCCAGAACTGTGAGCAAATAAATTTCTGTTGTTTAAGCCCGTGCTATTTTGTTATGGCAGCCTGAGTAGACAATTACACTTGGCTTCCTAGGGAACATTCTTCCCCTTCCAAACTTCTCTTTGCAAACCTTCAAGTTCTTCCTCTGCCATCTCAATCCTTCCGAGGCTTGTCTTCCGCTAGCGCCCGGTAGACAAACCCGCAATGATGGTTATTAACGTCACAGCCTCTAGCTGCGATATTTAATCAGGACCACTTCTGGATAACTCCCTAACTACAAAGAATGGTTTTAACAGTGGGCTTTCAAACCATTAGGACAGTCAAGCAGAGGAATTCAACATGGCTTTCACACAAGCCTTCTAGTGGACCTTAAACCCCTCCAAAAAGCAGCTGCCTTCTCACTTGTAGATGGCGTCAACCTTAAACTTCAGACTGCAGCAACCTTTTCACTTTCAACATCCAGGCAGGGAATAATTATTTTAGCACAGGGAACAAGGGAAATAATTATATTTAGAAATATCAGTCATTCGTTATTGTGTTATTTATTTGAAATCAGATTGTTACGTATCATGTGTTCATTTTTTTAGTGTTTACTGACACAATGTCTATTTGAAAGACAGTACAGTTCTTCAGGGTAGGAATCATGCTGTGAACTCCTTTTAATATTCTGCTAAACAAAGGTTTAACAAAACCACTGTGTAATACACATACTCAACAAATGTGTGCTGGCTTACTGAGTAACTGAAGCTGGATTAAGTATCAGTAATGCACTGGGTTACAAGTAGCAAAACATTAAACTCACAGAATCTTAATAGGGATTTATTTTTCTTACAACAAAGTACTCTTAAAAGTTGGTCAATTCTGGCTTTGGTTTAGCAGCCCCAAAATGCCATCAGAGACTCAGTCTCTTCATCTGCTTCGACCCTGTCATCCTTAGTGTGCTGGCTTTTGTTCTCATGCTTGTGCCTCGTGATCAAAAGTGACTGCCACACACACACAGATGTCAGGCCTGCACTGAAGCACCTATTAGAACTGTGTCCAGTGGCCACTCTCAGTTGCTAAGGAGGCTTGGAAGGTAAGTATTTTGTTTTTTAACCTAACAATGATGGTAAAAGGAGATGATGAACAGAAATAGGTGCTGAGTGAGCAATAACTGGAAGAAATTGCTTTGTGTTTGGAGACGGTGATTTTTGCAAAATTAATCTGTAATGCTAAAATGTAGGGAGTGACATTTGCACCTGATATCTTGGAATTTTTCTATAAATTAATAATTCTGATTGAGAATTACTTCCTTTTCTCCGATTATAAAACTAGTGCATGTTTGACCTGCTTCTGGTTAAGATACAGAAAGTCGCAGCAGACCATTATTCCCACCATGACAAACAGAAGAAGCCGGATGAATTGCAAAATATGTTTTAAAAATAACAATGGATAGTGTGAATGAAGAAAGTCTAGAGGAAATGAATTCCAGAGTAGAAAGATCTCCTTGTTTCTTCTGTGAATGTAGGTCCACAGCTTTTTTCCTCCCTGAGGCATCTGACAAGTGTGTGCGTGTGTGCGTGGGCTGAGAACTGGGCTGGCTCCTGCAGAGGAGCTCTGTCAGAACAC
The DNA here is from genome assembly GCF_036321535.1 of Camelus dromedarius. Classification (NCBI taxonomy): domain Eukaryota; kingdom Metazoa; phylum Chordata; class Mammalia; order Artiodactyla; family Camelidae; genus Camelus; species Camelus dromedarius. The sequence goes on along the minus strand of NC_087448.1, from coordinate 64,472,565 downwards.
TGAGCAACAGCAGAACTTTCGAGGGCTGCCGTGAAAGATTCAAGTCTGGGGTATTCCTAAATGCAAAGACAGTGTTTTTCTGCTGCTTTCTTCGCATGGCAGTTTTAATGAGTGCTTTGGTGGTATGTGAGGTGCAAGCTGAGCTTGAAAGGCAGAACAAAGTTTCTTGCAGTCCTAGGGTGCACAGAAGGCAAGATCACGCTCGAGAGAGGAACACACGGTAAACTAAGCACACATCTCACCCTTGAGACATTTGAAACCAGAGATGAATTGAGTCTACAAAATCTACAGTCTTTTCCCAGCTCAACTGTTGACTGAGAAAGGAAAGGTCAAATCCTCTCCGGGGAAAACAGCATTTACTTCAATCTTCACACAACTTTCATACACAATTTCTGGCATGTAAGAAAAAAATTACACTACTTTTTAAAAAAGGCAATAAAATGTGATATAATCAAGAGAAAAATAACCAAGAGAGGCAGACAAACAGATGACCCAGACGTTGTATTTTAACACACAAGGTTTTACAATGGTTATTATAAACATGTTAAAGAAAAGAACGGGGAAAAGGTGAACAAAACTGATGAAAAGACAGAATTTCAGCAGGGAAATGGAATCTACCTACTTATCCATCCCAAATGGATATTCTAAGCCTGTAACATTTAAAGAATTTATTGCATTTTAATAAGTTTAATAGCACAATCAAACACATGAGAAGACAGGATTAGTGAACGGAAAATCAGATCAATAGAAATTATCCAAACCTAAGCATACAGAGACAGAAAGAATTTAAAATAAAAATCAGTGTGTAAAAATGTGAAGAACACTTGTCAAATTATGTAATACTTCAGCATGTAAAGTCCTAAAGAAGACAGAAAATGGGGCAAAAGCAATATTTGAATTTTCTAGATCTGATGAAAGACCTCAATCCACAAATTTTAGAATCTCAGTGCATCTCAAGCAAGAAAAATAAAAGAAGTCAAATTTAAACATCTCACATGCCAAATGCTGAAAACTAGAGATAGAGGGAAAAAATCACAAAGTAGCCAGAGGGATAAAAAAAACACATTAAGTTCAAAGGAACAACAATTAGACTGACAAACATTTAAACAGAAACTCTGGAATCCAGGTGACAATGGACAATGGAATGGATGACAATCAGGAATGGTGCCTGACAGTTTAAGGTGCTGCAGGGGAAGGAAGGAAGGGAGGGAGGGAAGGAGGTAAAGAAAGAAAGAAAGGAAGAAAGGAAGAAAGGAAGGAAGGAAGGAAGGAAGGAAGGAAGAGAACAAACGGACTCCTGCCAACCTGTAATTCTTAACCCTGTGAAGTTACCAATTAGAAATGAAGGCAAAAAATATCTGAAAACAAAGATCTAGATAAATCATTTCCAGCAGAATTACAAATAAGAAGTACTAAAGAAAATTCTTCTGGCTGAAAGGAATTATCTGTGAAGGAAACAGAACTGCGGAAAGGAATGAAGAGGACAGGAAAGGCTAAATATGCAGCTAAATACAAAAGCATATTGACTATTTAAACCAGCAATACAGTAACAACGATGTGTAGGATTTAAAACCTATACAGAAGTACAATACATGACAATCTAAGTACAAAGGGCAGGAGGGAGTAAACAGAGCCGTACTCTTGCTTCTTGTATTATTTGTGAAGAGCTAAAGTACAAATTTATGATAGATGCAAATAAATTAAGAATGCATATTGTAATTGCTAGGGTAATCACTAAAAATAAAATAAAAACTAAAAAATTTAGTAGAGGAGATAAAATGGAATGTTAAAATTTTTAATTAACCCAAAAGAAATCAAAAAAGGAAGAAAATATGAACAAAGAACAGACATGACCAGTAGAAACTGAGTAAAAACACTTAAATCCAGTAATATCAATAATTATTTTAAAAATATAAATTGACTAAAAACTTTCACTGAAAGACAAAGATTGTTTTACTGGGTTAAAAATTAACACCCAACTTTATACTGTTTAAAAGAAACACACTTTCAATATAAAAAAAACATAATAAGTTGAAAATAAAAGGATGGAAAAAATATGCAGTGCACACATTGATCAAGAAAACAAAAATGCTGTTTGTTATATTAATATTAACAAAGTAAATTTTGAGGCAAAAATATTACTAGAGTAAAGGGAAACATTTCATAATGATAAAAAGGGAAATTTAACAGAAAAATATAACCATTTTTAATTTAATGCACCTAATAATATAGCTTCAAAATATATAAACCAAATACTGAATGACCAAAAAGGAGCAGACAAATCCATCCTCACAGCTACAAGTTTTACCACAACTCTTAGTGTTTCGTGGTACCAGCAGACAAAAAAAAAAAAAAAAAAAAAAATCAGTAGAAGCTCTCAGAAAACTAGAAACAGAAGGCAAACTCTTCAATATAATAAAGAGTATCTATAAAAAATCTACAGCTATCAGGATACTTAATACTGAATTATTCCCCCCCTAAGTTTGGAGAACAGTCTAGAATTTTAACTGTCACTACTTCCTATTCAACACTGTTTAAGAGATCCCATCCAGGGCAAGAAGACAAGGAAAATAAACAGAACTGTACAAAGAATGGAAATAAAGAAGTAGAATGATATTTGCAGATGAAATGATTATATATAAAGAAAATCCAAACAAATTTAATAAGTATCATATCTAATAAATGAATTTACCAAGATCGCCAGATACAAGGTTAATATGAAAATTAACTGTATTTCTACATACCAACAACAATTAGAAAATAAAATTAGAAAAACAATGTTTACAATAATATAAAAATTCTCAAGTACCTAGAAATAAATTTAATGAAATAGTTGTAAGACCTCAATGCTGAAAGCCATAAAATTTTGCCAAGATATTTAAAAGGAACTAAATAAATGACAGATTTATCATTTCATGTACTGAAATATTCAATACTGTTAGAACTACAATGATCTCAAACTGATTTACAAATTCAGTTCCAATCAAAATCTCAGGTTTTTTCTAAAACTGTTATCTTGATTGTAAATATATATGGAAAAGCAATGAACCTAGCAAGGCTGGACCAATCTTGATGACAAAGTTTGAAGATTTACATTACCAGATTTCAAGACTTAACAAAAAACTACTAAAAAGTGTTTTATTGGCAGAAGGATATACATTAGATAAATTGAACAGAATAGAGTCCAAAAACAGATATGCGTATACATGAGCACTTTATGACAACAGCAATAAATACAGTTCACGAGGGAAACTCTGTAGAGAAATTAGATATCTATATGGAACAACAGAAGCAGCATATATACTTTGATGTATAAGAAGCAGCAGTATAAACTTTGATGGAGAACAGGCAAACTATTTAACGCTTACACTAAAAGCAAATACTACAGTAGTTCCCAGCTGGGGGCTTTCCGGCCCCACGAGACCCTTGGCAGTGTTTTGGGTTGTCACAGTGAGGAGGAAGTGCTACCGGAACCTAGAGGCCATGATGCTGTCACACATGTTACAATGCACAGGGGAGCCCCCACAACAAAGGATCAGCCAGCCCCAAGTGTCAGCTCTGCCAAGGGTGATCGCCCTGATCTAGAAGAGAAAGCAGAGTATCCTCCTGCCCTTAAGTAGGCAATAAACTGTCAACAGATCATAAGAAGCACTACCCATAAAATTAAAAAATGGGTATGTCTGGTTTTGAAATAAAACCATTTTTTCTATCAAAGAAAAGGAAAAGGTAAGTTACACACTTGAAGAAGACACACATGACACGTATATCTGACAAGGACTCTGGCAGGCAGACTCTAAAATGGTCCCCATGATCCCCAACTCCTGGTATTCACACCTTTGTGTAATCCTCTCACCTGGAGTTTTGGTGGGACATGTGGCTTATTTCTAACCAATAAAATATGGCAAAGGTGACGAGATGTATGTGATTATGTGAATGTGACTATGTTCCGTAAGCCTGCAGCATCCATCTTGTGAGGAGACACTCTCCCTTGCTGGCTTAGGAAACAAGCTGTTGTGCTCAGAAACCCCACATGGCAAGGAAGTAGGGGCAGCCTGCAGGCAACAGCCAGCCACAGCCTGACAGCCTAAGGAACTGAGTGCTGCCGGCAGCCATTCCCCACTCTGAGCCACAGATGAGACCGCAGCCCTGACCAACACCTTGATTGCAGCTCTGTGAGAGACTGAAGTGCGGGGCTCAGCTCAGCCATGCTCAGGCTCTTTTAAAATTTTATTTGACAATACTTTTATTTCAGTCAGCATTTATTGAAAAATATCTCATTCCAGCCAAACCGGCTACATAATTTGAGGCCAGTATAAACTGAAAATGCAGTATCTCTCCTTCAAAAATGAGTCAGATTTCAAGATGACAACAGCTGCATGGGTCACATGCCCATGAAGCTGGCCCTGAACCCAGGGAAGGCTTTTGGTCACAGACACAAATACACCTAAATCTTAAGCTTTCAAGCAAATGAGAGAAAAGCACAAAGACATAAAAATCACTGTTCAGGGTAGGAAGAGATGAGTGTTTAGAGATGAAGGACAGCCCAATTTGGGGCATACAGAAGAGCTTTCAAGTGGGCAATTCAGGGAAACTCTTAAAGAGGCATTTGAATTAGAGTTTGAAGGATCAATAGGGATGAACATGTGGCCGAAGTAGAAAAGATACTTCTGCAAGATGGGGAAAAAAACAGATTTCCAAAGGGGTCAAGATCTCTGCCAGAACAAGCTGTTTAATAAAATCATGCTTTGTTTATAGGTATGAACCATGTTTTAAAATAAGCAGAAAAAGATTTTCTATGGAAGGTAAAACTAACGCCACCGGAGTTGGTTTACGCGGGTTTTCCTTTCTTCTAGTTTTTTAATTTTGCTTTTTAATGGTTTCAAACCTACTGAAAAGTTGCAAGAACAGAAAAAAGAACTCCCTCATCCCTTTCACCTGCGTTCCCCTTACCACTAAGTGTCCCTGGACGCACTTTCTCCCCCACTGCCACTGTGCAACCTGTGACAGTCGGGAAGCTGACGCCGGCACAACATTCCCGTCCAGCCCAGAGGCCTGGTCGTTTCACCACCTGCCCCGCCAATGCCTTGTTCTCCCTTCTGGTGCAGCCCCCTGTCTGGGAACGTGTGCTGTATTTAGTGGTCACATCACACCAGTTTCCTCCAAGCTGGAACAGTTACTCAGTCTTTCCTATCCTCACGTCTTTGCAAAGCTTAAAGGATACAGATGTGCAATGTGGCCACCAATCTAGGTTGGTCTCGTGTTTCCTCCTGACCAGACTCTGGGCACATATTCTTGGCAGAAACGGTACAGAAAAGATGCTGGGCTTTTCTCAGTGCTTCATGTTGGGGGACACACGGTGTTGACTGGTTCCAGTAAGATGTTAATCATGATCACTTGGGCAAGTTAGTGTCTGCTAGCATAAAGCCACTGTTCCCCTCTCTGTACGTGATCAGTGTTTGTGGAGAGAGCTTATGAAATCATCCTATTCCTCCAGCCTCCATCCACCAAATCTCACATCCACTGAAATCTCCTGTCCTTCAACTGCTGCTGTGTGACCAAGCGCTGATTATTTTTAACATTCCTTCTACACACTCAGTTGGTAGTGTCCTTTAAAGAGGAGCATTCCTTTCTCTACTTTGCATTCATTAATTTATTTATACTAACATGAACTCGTAGGTTACTATTTTACTCAATAGGTTGTAATCCCACATTGTGTATATATTCCAAAACAGGGAAGTGATTACAAACTCAACCTGTCTGGATTATTTCAAAAGATGCAAGAATTTTTTTTTCATTCAGCAATAACAGATGTTAGAAAGTATTTTCAAAGATGGCAAATGGCAGACAAATTTTCTTGAAAGTCGCAAGTCACATGTATGGTACATCCTACAAAAAGTAAGGGGCATGGAAATTTCATTCACTTTCGTAAGTTTCCTCAAATATTGGACCCACTCAAAGGTGAAGAAGAGAAAAGGCAACCTTCAAAAAGAAGCAAGTGGATTAGAGAGGCGTTTACTCTGCTACTTCCTGAGAGCACCAGACGGGGACTGTGGGGGAGGAGAATGAGCGCTAAATCCATCCCCCTCTGCTCAAGCCCTGGTCGCTGGTTAATTTAAAAACAAGATCGAACAGAAATTTCTCCATACAGCCCCTCAAATGACAACAAACAGAAAAGCAAACCAAAGAGAAAGCCCACTAAGATGTCCCAAGCTGCTCTTCAGAGAGCAACCAGGAGGCAGTTTCAGCAATTTGAGCCAAGGGTTTATCTGTCACAGGGTCTTCACAAGCAAGCCTTCCTTTTCAACAAACGAAACTTTTTGAAATAAACAGAATAAAAAACGGTACCGGTCATTTTTCTTACACCGCTCCTCAACACAGTTCCTTACAATACGTAGTTCCCCAGCTAGCACTTAAGCTGAGTTAGGAGCGGAAGGGGCCACACCTTTGAGCCTTGCTCACAAGAGCACGCGTGGATGGGGACAGGGCACCTGTCATTACTGCAAAACCACATGCTAATGTTTAACGCTTAGCTTGACCTGAACGCTGCTTTCAGAAGCCCACCCACACCGCGGGTGCAGGGAGGGCTCTGGAAGGCGCTCCAGCACGCGCCTGCGGCTCTTCTGTTCCGGAGGCCACGCCGGGGCTAGTAAGTAGTGTTTTGTCAAACACGCTCTCTAGCCCCTTCTGAGGACAGAAGACTCCCCACACTCATAGCCTTCAGGCTTTGCAGGGTGTCTCCAGGCTGATAGGCTTTTGTTTGTCTTTAGCTAGTGTCTCAGTAGCAGAGGCATCACCTGAGGTCAATGTCGGTCCCCATAAGCCAGAAAGGAGCCTTTGGCAGCAATGCTTCAAGCACCCACTTTCCTTTCCTATTTTCAAATGAAGACAGATAGGGCACTGAAAACCGGACTAGGGGTGCATGCCTGTGGACTGGTGAGAGGCTGTAACCTGCCATAACCTACTGGCCTTGCAGTAGAAGTCCGAGGGTACATGACTCCCTGGCAACCCCACCTGTGCCTGCACAGAGGTCAGGGAAGGCTGGTCCGTATTCAGGAGGGAATCTGCTTGTTGGGTAGACTGTCAGGTAACCCTTCTTACCAGTGGCTCTTTCACTGACAACACAATTGTTCGTGTTGCTTAAGTATTTCTGCACCCACTTTCCATATTTCAGATTCAACGTTGGCCTCCAGCTCCCCACCAGGCCACTGGCAGCACTGGGTGCGCTCACAGCCACCGGACAGTGGGTGCCCAGTTTATACTTACATGCTCAAATATTTCTAAATTTGACCAGTGAGGGCCACTTCAAGCTGGCTCTTATTCTTCTTGCCCTTATAATTTTTTGAGCCTTTTTGTATTTTCTGGCCAAAAAAAAAAAAAAGTTGTACGCTTCCCTCCTCCTAACCCAGGGATGGAATCAGCTACTGCTCTAAGGAGCTCTGGTTCCTTTTACTGAAGGATGCCCGTTAGAAACCAAGTTTGACATGAGCACTCAGTGTGCTCACTGCTACCGGGCGGCCACTGCTTTTAGGCCCCTTCAGCAGACGGAGCTGAAAATAATGTTTGTATACAGGTACACACATATGTATTAACATACACACAGAACCAACAACTGAACCTGTTTCTACATCTACCTGTGCAGGTAAGTATTAGCAATTCCTCAGTTAATACCAATTCAACACTCATTCCCATTCAACACCAGAGTTATTTCTAACCTTTCCCTTTTCTATGTTGGTAAATCCCTTCTCAGACCTGATCAGAAGGTTTTTTTTCAACTGAAATTTAGGTTGGAGGGAAAAAAGTCAAAATTGCAAGCCTGGGTATCACAGATGCGATAAACACCACGTGAGAATAAATCATGATTGGCTTTCTGTAACCAGCCACCTTCTCTAAGTATAACACTTGCTGAGACCACAACAGCTCAGAGTCGCATTTTGCCAGGAATACAGTGGGGGATGCCAGGACCCAGATGCGAGCAGAGTCTGGCAGCAGCATGCTAGGACCCAGGAGGTAACGAGAGGCACAGGTCCCCCCGAGGAAAGGGGTCTTCACACCCAGCCTCAGCCTAGCCCTGGAAGGCTCTGGACTGCATTCACCTAGACAGGGCATCCTGCTTCTGGCACTCTGGGGGCCTCAGCCAGCATCTGATGGCTTGTGTCAACGTCAGGTTGACCAGAGAGTCCCTCTCTCCTCACGATGCTGGCTATTCAGGCTGTGCCAGAGCCTGAGCATCTCTGGTCTCTATGAAGGGCAGCACGGTGAGGAGGCTGGAGTCCCTGGAGCCACATCACAGAGTCTAAGTGAGAGAGAGAGATGATTAGCCTGCTGGAAGAATCTGGCCCATAGATATTTTGTTTGAGCCAATTTCTAAAACTTCTGAGTTTTCAACTAAAAATCAGATTTCTGACTTTTCTTAAAAGATGTGAAGATCTGGCAACAAGGGGCCCATATTCTTATGCACTGATACTCAGCTAGAAGTTTAGGAGGGGCAGGTACTCCGCCCGGGGCCCGCTGTTCCTCACTCGCCCCACTCACCAACCCGCACCATGCGACAGCCCTCCCGGAGCTGTCAGCGCAGGAGCCTCATCGGAGTGCATGGGATTCTCTCCCGCTTGGTATTTGCTTTGATCCCACAGCCACTTCTCTTACTTCAGGGCCAGCCTGGGCCCGCCCGTCTCCTCGGAGGGAGAAGTCCACCACTGCAGGTAGAGGCCAACTCTGGGCCAGCTGGGGGAGATGCAGCAGGGGAGGATGGTGGCCTAAACCAGGACTAGACTTCAAGTTCATTGTTGAGACAAAAGTGGAAAAGAAACCAGGATCTCTAAGCATCCGAACCTCTCTACTCTTCCACGTGCCTAGTGAGCAGAGGAAGAACAAAGAGTCACGGCAGAGGGGCCCAGAGAGAGAGGCTGAAGATGTGTGGTTTGCTTCTCTGGGCACACATCTGAACCACGTTTCCCAGACAGCCCTCTGGTCAGAGTGGGGTCCTGTGAGCCAGACACGTGTGTGGATGGAAGTGATGGACACCACTGCTAAGCCCGGCCTCTACTCCTCCTCCCTCTCCCCGTCTTCTGCTCAAAATCTTTCTTTGCCTAAGGAGTTACAGATTCAGTAGAAGATGCTAAGGAGCCCTGCGAGACCCTGGGGCACAGTACTCCTCCCCCACATCCTCAATGGACTCTAATGAGAGCAAGAAATAAATGTCTATGGTTTCAAGCCACTGAGATTTGGGGGTTGTTAAAACAACTAGCATGTCCTGACTGGTGCCCTGGCCTTGACTAGTACACAGATTAAGGGTTTACTTAGGTATTTCCAGAAAGTTCAGTTTCCTTTGAGGTCAAATTTCTCAAATAAAGGCTACATGTCCAAATACTTCTAATTGTTTCCCATCCAATTACTGCCTTATCACCAATAATCTGGTTTGTGTTTCTGTGACTTAACTTGCAATGCACTTGCCAAAAATTTTAACTGCCAAATCCAAAATACTTCCCTGTTCTCATTTTACTTGTGTTTAGTGGCATCTGACACTGTTAACCACACTCTTCTTCCTGAAGCTCTTCCCCCAGCTCTACATGGGCCCTAGAGGTGGACTGTTTCACCTGTCAGCCTCACCACCACTACTAGCTGTGTGACCCTGGGCAACTCCTGAGCCTCACCAAGCTCACTTACAGGCTCTTGTGACGATTCAGAAAGAGAATGTCAAGCTCACTGGATGAATGCAATGAGTAAATGTAAGCGCTCACTGAATGTTAGCTGCTGTTACAATACAGTTAACAATACAGTGTCTTGATTTTCTTCTTTTTTCTTTGTCTTCTCTTCTGCAAAAATTTTGGCTCTTCTTTCTCTCTCTGCTCATGGACTGCTGGTTTTTGCAAAGGTTGCTCTGTTGGATCTTTTCACATCTCATTTCTCCTCTGCGACTGACAGACTTCCATGCCAGCTTCTGAATGCCCTACAAGCTTTATTTCTAATTTGCATCCTCCACACCTCTTCCCTCACATGTTGTCAAAGCATCACACACACAGAACAGACTGACTGAGCGCTTCCCTCTGGGGCTTTGTGGCCAACCCAGAGACTGGGTCAAAAAGGACGCCTTGAGGACATGAATTGTGTCCTGTGTCCTATTCACTAGAACTAAGTGATGAAGTGATAGCAGAGCCAAGGACTTGGCAGAGATTTCTTAAAGGGACGTAACCACTCACTAACTTCCGAGGCCTTCACAGAGCTCCCAATCAGGAAGCACCGCCCGTCACGCACAGTCCTTCTGGTCCTCTCAGTACCGCCCAGTCGAGGAGTGGCTCAGCTGGCTTATTTTTCTTTAGAATGGGCTTCCCAGGGTATGATCCACACAATACTGGACCCTTCAGACACTTCTCAAAAGGAGACCTTCAGAATTAAGTAATAATAATTTTAAAAAGCCCCCTGCTGGAAATTCTCAGAGCATGTTAGTGTAGCGAAGGCCCCGGGAGGCCCTGCTGTAAAGAGACAGGGGAACTAAGTCAGCTTAGCGTCTGCCAGGCTTATTGTCCGGGTTGAGCCCAGTTTGTGGAGGCCCCTCAGGGACAGCCAAGGCTGACGTGTGCCACCAGGCCCGAGCTCCAGGGCTGGCGCGTCGCGGAGCAGGAGCTCGTGGGAAATCAGGCTGTGCCACCTCTTTTATGATAGCCCTCAAAACAGAAGAAGGCCAGAGAAGCTGGGAAAGAGGGAGACCCAGGCACCTGAACTAACTATAACTAGAGAAACCTCAGAGGAATCCTGCCTTCTGATTGCTGGCTGCAGGGGGTGCCTCTGGGAACACAGTCACCCACTGCACTGTTTGTTTCCTCGCACTCAGATTCCATTGGAATGAATAAAGTTGGTATCTTTAAAAGAAGTGCTTTCAAAATGTTTTGAAAAGAAGTTCCAGAGAGAGAAAAAATCTCTGTGCTCCCTGCAGCACAGCAGGCGCACAACTTGCACATGGGCTGGCCTGTCAGTTTCTTATAAGGGTATTTCCCATGCGGCCATGGGGCGAAGGCCCTGGAGCAGAGCTTGCACAGCGGATGTCCAAGACCCAGAGGTGACTAGCAGACTTGCTTTGTTTAACCTATACAGGGTTATAAAAAGTTGAGTAAGACGCAAACATTTAAAAATTGGGAGATTTAGCGTAAAGTATGGATTTCTAGCTTCTCTTGCAAAAATGGAGTCTCAGCAAATTGGCTGGATCTGAGGAGCTGTTTCCACCTTTACATGGGGTAGGTGCTGTATTTCTACCTCAGGGTAGATTCACTCACTTATGTTACCTGCATGGCCCTTGTGGAGATCTGAGTTTGTGACCTTTGCTATGAAGCACTGCTGGAACTGATACTAAGGTATTTTTAACCATGTTTCAGCAGTGTTATAAAATTTGGGCTTCTTAAATCCCAATAACATAAATGAATGGACCAATGCAGCCCCTTAAAATACTTCCTAAACACACCTGGGACCCTGCTGGAGCTGCGTCTCATGGCTGTGTATACTAGCTGCACTCACTCTACCAGTCATTTTTGTTCCAGCTGGTAGGGCCCAGTGCCACAGAAGCTACTAACACCCAGTGAAATGGACACTGCAGGTATCACGGAGCAACTGAAGGTCCCCATCTGAAGTGGAGACTAAGATAATATTCACTTCACTGGGTCATTATGACAGTCAAATGAATAAATATTTGTAAAATACTTCAAACAGGGCCTGGTAAATAGTAAGTACTTTATCGGTATTTAGTGAAAAAAAAAACATTAAGTGCTGCCAAAATTTAATGATGCTGCCAACTTACGTGCTTTTTCCTTTTGTTCTCTCTCTAGCCTGGGTTCAAGCTGAAAAATGGCCTATTCCTCAGGTCACTGTGTCGGCTTAGTTTTAAAAAAGGACCTGTCACCCCTGCATGTTTTATTCTCTGCATTCATAAATTGTGTAAGACCACACTGTTGAGTTCTCAATGCCTTGGAGAGATTTTTACGGGAAGAGATCTTTTAGTCTTTATTTACTCTTGATTGTACCCTCCCCTTTTGCCCTACCTACCCCGAGAGGCAAGAACATGGTGTCTAGACAGAAATAATCTAAATCACAGAGACTGGGTGGCATTCAAATTCACATCTCTCCTGCCTAGGTATAAGCTTCATGCCCCACCTTTCTCTTCCCATAGGAAAGTTTCTATGGCTTTGCAGCTAGAATCTGAAAGCCGGCTCCCAGGGTACTTCAGAAAGCCCAGCTCCTCAGGATCCAGTGATGAGCATAATTAAGGGCCCCAGGCTGGCTCTGGGTCACAGAACTGCTGACCACTCTTTCAAACTCTTTCAAACCAACCCTAACCCTCTCCAGACTGGCCTCTGTACCCTAGCCACCTTCACAGCCAAAGCCGCACATGTCCCTGATTTTCGGAGTAATTCTCTGCAGGCCAGGTGCTAACTCCTCCTTTGAGTGCCAGTAACAGAAGTTGGAAGAGTCTTCAGCAACAAAATTAGTATAATCTCTATTTTCTGTCAAACTTCTCCTTGCCATTCCCACCCCCAAATCTCAACCAGCTGATAACCAAATACAAAAATAAACTTTCATCAGTATTCATCAATAACTGAAGAAGTGATACCACTGCTGACAAGGCCATGCAAAATATTAATCACTCAAGTGCGTACACTACTTTCAGGCACTAAATAATTTTTTTTCTGAGAATAAGTTTTTCTTTCTTGTCTCTTTTTCACATTCTTGGTAAAATTTCTTGAGAGCTTATTTATTCATTGCTTTCCTTAAAGTACTGTATTTGACTATGACTTTTGGACATCACCATAAAGGATGTCTGTGTACTACACATAATAAAAGCTGTTCGTGTGTAGCTGTTTCCTATAAACCAGAATGTCTATATAATGCTTTTAAATAAATGACGTCTGCAACCTTGTGCACAGGCGCAGTGGTGCTTGTGTCCACACCACTCATCATAAACACGGCCATAGTGCAATGAGCATGGCCACAACTTTATTTAATTGGGATACTCCTGCTTTGAGATAGATGGCAATATTTCCCTTTGACACATGAAGAATACACTAATACACTGTTCTTTAGAAAACTTAGTAACTTGCTCAAGGTCATACTATTGGCCAATGGCAGAGTTCTGATCCAAACTCTAGTGTGTCAGGTCCCAAGGGCCTGGGCTTCCCCGCTAGTGTATGGCTAACTCTTTAGCTCTCAACCCTGAAGGGACAGAAGACTCTGAGGTATAAAGTGTTTAAAAAACATACTCAGGTTGACTCTTAATAAAACTCAGAGGTTTATGGTCAAAGTCTCTGTCTCATCTCCAGACAACTGTGGGTAAACTGCATTGTCAGATTCTAAAAGCATGTGTAGACAGTGATGCAATCCAGCAGTTGTTATCAGAGGGAGAACATAATTTACTAGTTCTTTTGAGATTTTAGAAATGGATTTCTGTAGAACTTGATATAGGTTAAAGCATTTTCCAAAAGGATCCAGGCCAGTGATATTCTTCTTTTAAAAAATTTAGTTCCAATAGACTGTCCCAACACTTTGAATAGTTTGTATGAGAGCTCTCTGGGTGTGGTCAAGAATACAGTTAAGAGTCCCTGGGCAGGATGGGCCAAGGGTCCCAGTTATTGATGGAAAGGCGGTGGAGTGGGTCCTGGCCAGGGAAGAAACTTAGCCAAACTCAAATTCAAGGTATCCTAGAGACCATTATAAAAGCTATTATTGTGGGAAAGTACATCGTGGTTTCCAAGATGTCCTAATGATGTTAGAACACACTGTTCTAACTCAAATACCAGAAGACTGCTCAGAAATCCTCACAAATATGTTTCTTTTTTTTTCCTTTCAAGAAAGCAAAGCAAGGATTTATTAAGCAATAGTACACTCTTAAGGGAAGAGTGGGCAGACTCAGGTGAGTAGCTCACAAACATGTTTTTGAACCAAAATGGCCCATGAACTTCTTGCTTCCTTTAGCCAGTTGCACCTTTGGTCCATACGGACTTTTTCTACACACATCCTACATGGGAAGAAAGCAAACTAAACCATGCCTTTAATGTTACTGACATACACTTTTAACAACAAATATAAAAGTGGTGTTCATATTGCTCTTTCCTCTAATTGATAATAAAAAGTCACAACATTAAATTCTTAATGAAGACAGTTTTGGAAGGGAGCTAACTTAAAATAGTCTAAATATATACATTTCTGGAGGCTTCAATGGACTACATTTCAGCACATTTATCACATTACTTTATCTCCAAAATAACTTTAACTCAACCTTCCTTTCCAGCAGAAAATTTAACGTTCATAATTACTGGGCTTCCCTGCAGCATCATGCAAGGGTTTTCCCACCCCTTTACACAGACAAGAGTATTCAGGGTGGGCCTCTGCCTTTGTCCACACCGGTTCCTGCCAAATCCTGAGCCTGCTGTTGCTTCCTGCCAGGCTTTGCCATTTGCCCACTGGCTGCGCTGAACTACACTTCCCAGAATCCCTTCTTCATGCTTCCTGTCAGCATGAGCTCCGAGGGGGGTTCTCTCGCAACAGTTGGAGGACAGAAGGAAAGCAGCGGCCGCTTTGTCACACACACCTTGATCCTGATCTCTTGACTCATCTTATTGGCCTGAAGCAGCAACTTGGCTTTCCCCCTGGATCTTCTTTCATTTTCTCTGACTCCTAGGTCAGTTGTATGTGTGTTTAGGTCCTTGAAGAAGGACCCTGGCCCCTGCAGGATATTCCTGTTGACAAGGTCAGAGGCAACAAGAACCCACGTGGGTCAGCCAGGTCTCACGGGGTTCCAGCCTGCTCATGACCTTCCTTCCTGACCACAGCTCGTGAGCTCTGGACTCCAGCATTAGATGTGGAGACAGCTTTGCAAAGACTGCTTAGTGAACTCCCATGAGTGCTTAAGCTGAATTCCCTTTGATAAATCCACATATATGTATGTCTTACTGGGTCTGCTGCTCTGAGTGAACCCTGACTAATACACTTCCATGCTGCTCTCTGAGGGTACAAGCCTTTCTCAAGGCTGGATTCCCAGGGTCTAGGATGGGGCCTGCCTACATGTGCACCAGTAGCCCCTCCTCCATAAAGCCCTGTCATCCAAAGATGTGCCCTGCAGTTCAGCACAGTTCTCTGCCATGGTAGAATCTGTGACTTCTGCCCCTTTCTTAGTCTGGGAAGGATCCCACTGCATGATTCTACTCCATGTCTTCACTCTGGAGTATCTGATGATACTTCCTCAGTGGAAGTGGGTTGAGGCTTCCACAAAAGACAGGAAGAAGGCTGGCCTACAGGCCACTTCTGCTTTCAAACCCAGGAGAAACTCAGTGAGGCAAGCCAGGACAACCCCTCACCTCCTTGGAGTTGAGAGGTCAATGTGTGAGAAAAAAAATAAAGGGAAACAAGTACAAACACTTCAGTAATTATCCTGCCATAGGAGGGCAGAGCTAAAGACCTAGATAGAGATATGTTCCTTGCCTGTGGTTCCAAAAGCCAGCTAAGTCATTCCCAAATTATATACCTACCAAACCAGAAACTTCTAGGGTGGAGTACAGGGAATCTGCTTTCAGTTAAAACTCCCTCAAGTGGTTCTTATGCACAGATGAATTAAGAATACCTGTCTTATGCCATCTTTTCTATATTGAATGTCCATTCTCTGAGTGGAACATTTGATTGGTAGTGGACAGCAAGTAATAATAATTATCCTATGCAAGGATCTGACGGCTGGCTATTCCACGTAGCTAAATATGCATTTGTGTGTTCTGGAAGCCAGAAGAGGCAGTATCTTATCCAATATTCTTATGCAATTGGGAGGCAACCCCATCTGTGAAAGAACATGAGCAGTGGGGGTTATAATCAAATAAAAAGATAAATTTTAGGGTCAGGACTAGACGTCACTGGGGCTGCAGCTCATGGACTGGGAGGAAAGGGGGCCAGAGTTGGGTGCAGCCTCACATTTGCCTGAGTGTCCTCCTGAGGCAGATGGGTTAGTGTGTTCTTGCAGCTGCGAGTCACACTGCCTTCAGCTGCCCTGGCAGATGTTTAGAGGCTAGAGGAGTTTCAGCTCACTGAGGAAAGAAACACAGACAAAAGCATGATGATGATGATGGAGACTGTCCAGCAAGAAAGCAAAGCCTGATTGGAGCAGTGCACTATGCTGGGTGCCAAGGGTAGCATTCCTGATGGACAGGACAATGTGAGGGCTACATGCACTGGTGGCCTTTCTGCATCTGGCATTAAGAGACCTTCTTTGTGAAGCACTGGATCAGGCAACTGGAGAGCTGCCAAGGGAGGAAGCCCAGAGGAGGTTACAGAAGATTGAAGACAGAGTAATTGATGAAGATGAAGAAGCTGAAACTGATAGAAATATGACTAATGCCCCCTCCATCCTGTATTACAGCAGATCTGAAGAGGGAGTCTGAGTTGTGAGCTGTTCTTCCACGGAGCGTGTACTCTGGGAACTTTCCCCCAAGCGTCTTTTTGATGAGGCAAAGCTGCCACCCAGTGTTTGGACCCCACAGGTTAAAGCCCAGCAAACACACAGCTGCGGGACTGCAGCAGAGGGGGACGCCTGTGCAGCGGTGTGGAGAGAACTGCTCGCACAGAAGCGACGGAACTCAAGAAACTAGCTTCCAAACTAATAGAGTCTGATTTTAGAAGGCTCCTGTGGCCTCGAGTTTGCTAGCATCATAGAAGGACTAGAGAGTTCTGTGAAATGCGTACAATAACAGCTCTGCCTGGGACTTGGAGTGGGGATCTCATGTTGGGTAGCCAATGCATTGGATTCAACTTCTTGCCAAGCAAGCTTGTATCAAAAGAAAAGCTATCATCTACGGGGTTATTAAAGGAATGTTATTTTACAGCCTCTGCTATGGCAAGTTTAAGAAGCTTTAGGTAAAGATGACTTAAATCGGTTGCTACGCTGTCTAAATCGTTAAGATTAAGCCTGAGAATATTCTAAGGTGTAAGAGATGCTTGAGAAAGAAGGCTGCTCCTGCTCTATCTGGCAGCTGAATCACACCTTAGTCCATAGCCAGGGGCTCTGCCGAAAGCAGGGACAATTAATATTGGTGAGAAGGTGGGAAGAAATCAAGAGCTTAATTCTCCCCCTAAGAACTATAATGGAGGCCCTGGGGCTTATGCATTAGTTGTCAATTAATACAATTCTATCGATTAAATAGCCAGGAGAACTATGGCTTACCGCTGCCTCTGAAAATGCGGTGAAAATACAAAAATAAAAAAAGTTTTTTCTCCCAAGGTTTATTTACCTTATGCTAGTGCTGTTCCTTGGTTTCCCTTGAGTAATTGACACACCAGGCTATTCAGTGTGTTTACTAATTAGTGATGAGTGGTCAGGACAGAAACTAGGACGGGAACCAGGTGCAGACTGGCTACGGGAGGGCAGCCCAGTGGATCCTGAGGAAGTGCTGTGTCAGCCAAACAACTTCTGCAGTTAACAAAAAGTTACACCTCTACTAGCAAGCTGAGTTTTCTTGACGGTTAATTTTGAAAATGATAATGAACTCTTAACTGAGAACGTACTGGCAAACGGCACTGAGACTCACTGAAATAGTCAACTCGCCTGGTGTGTAACACATACTGCGCAGTAATCCTAAACATCAGTGGAGACTAGTTTCCCGCTAGCAGGGAATCATCGTCAGTGCCCAGACCAGACTCTTAGGTGTCCTTGGGGGTAGACGGAGTGAAGTTTTAATTTCTAGGAAGAACTCTTCAATGTGGAAAGAACTTGTGGTGAAAAGTGAAATGACAGTTCCTCTATTGTTTCGGACTATCCACTACAACGTTGAAAAGTAATCCTCACATCACACAATGGAAGACCATCCAAGATTTTTATTCTATTTTCCCCTTAGTGAGAATTGAACATTTGTGCAGAAAGAAAATGGTTTATGCCAAGTAGAGATGAATTTTTCGAAAGCAGCCCCATGCTGAAATCTCTTCCCTTGTTGCAGATGGTGTAGATGAGGCACTAATTCGACTGGCTTCACATCTTGCCTGACAGCCCTGCTCTATTTGTCTGTGTAGTCATTAAAACTTTCAATATTTAATATTTGAATACAATATTTAATGTCTATACAGTAAATGTATTGGAACTTCAAACGAGTATTGAAACCAGGTGTAAACCAGCTAATGGTTTCTTAATCTCAGACTTGGAGATGAGTGTCAACTATTTTTGTGAAGTGTGTTTGAAAAACTCCTGCCTCAAGATCACTGTTTAATGGGATCAACTTTCAGAATTGCTTCTGAGCTAAAAGATTTATTCTAGTATGAGACCAAAAAGTAATGGCAAGCCTGTCCAGAGTTAAAGGAGAAGGTATGATGGTGGCCTTCCAAGACATGACTAAGATTGTATTTTATGCCAAACTATTTACTATTCCTATAGAATCTATATGAATTGCTGGGCAGGTTTCTAAACAAAGGTGTATGCAATGAAAAGAAGTAAAGTAAAGGAGTGCCCCAAAACAAGGCTCTCAAAGTGTTGGTAAATATAGGGGAGAATTAAGATTCTGTTAAGATTCAAACAGAACTTGTTTCAGGAGTCTTTACCTGACATGATACTTACTTCCCGCCAAAAAACAAACAAAAAAAAGGATACTGAACATCCTTTTTGAACTCTATCTTCTTGCCTATATTTCACAAAGATTGCTTCCTTTATCCTTGTGATGCTTTACTACTGTTTCCATTTAGCATGGATTAGCATGGATTAGATGTTAGAAAAAAATTATCTAGAGCATGAAAACTTTAATGAACAAATGTGTATTTTCTTTAAATTGTGCAGTAGAATTCTGTTTGGTGTTTTTTTGTTGTTCCTATAAAGGAAATGAGTCTGGTTCTTATAAATATTAAAGGAAAAAACTGCTACTTTTTCTTGAAAGGCACAGATGCAAACTTTAGGAAAATAATGGGAGGGAGAAGAAGCACAAGAAGCATATTTACTAGCAAAGAGCACGTGTTAAGTGGGATCTGAAACTTACGATTTTTTTTCTTTTCCTTTTTTTAAAGAGTGACAAGAATTGTACAGGACTAGGGAAAGTTCTGAAAGATGCTGTCAATTTTACTTTAAAATGAGATTGTGATGTTTCTGTATGTTATCTTTTCTGATGAAATTTTAAGGGATTTTGGGGGGGAAAGTCTAGTTTCAGTTGCCATCATGTTTACCAACTGTTCCAGGCATAGATGAGGGCTAGCTGGAGGCATGGTCCAAGGTTTAGTCAAAGCCAGAGTTCTGGTTCAAGGCAGAGGCGTCGATCAGACTGAGATCCCAGTCACAGAACCGCCTCAACAGTATCTAAGTTGCTCTCGAATCTTAGTGACCTAGAATTTAGTTTTTGAGTATTATGATTGAGTATTGAATATTATAGATTTATATATTCAATGTGTTTCAACAATCCCATTCTTTTTAATGCTCAAAGTGTCCCAAATTTGACCAGTGGGGCCCTTAAATTGGCTGTTGTTATTCTGACATTACCTAGTATCTGGGTACTCCTGTGCTTTCTAGAACAAGGCTCACCTTCTTCATTTCCCATCCCAGACCTAGAATCAGTCAAGTCTGGTTTAGTAGTGTGTGAGTAGAATGGTATTTTGAAACCAAAATCTTGACATTGATGGGAAGCCAAACGTGACAAGGCATCACCAACGACGTATGCTTGTCACAATGTTACGCTTGAATCTGGCCAAGGCGTCAGAACTTTCTTCTGGTTGACTGGAAACGCAGGGAATAGAAGACCAAATTAAATAACGTATTGATGAAACCAGGAGACAAATCCAGACTATGGGGACTTCTACCAGACACTCAGCTTGGTTTCTTTAATAAATCAATGGCATAAACGATGTGGGGAGGTCTGTTGTACATCTGAAGAGACTTAAAAGATGTAACAAAAATAATGTGGGGTCATTACCTAAATTCTTTTTTAAAAAGGTATAAAATCACTCTAGGAATTGTTAGGGAAATTTTAATATAGATTCAATGTTAGATGATACTAAGTAATTAATCTTTTGAGGTGTGACAATGGTATTATGGTTGCTTAGCTAAATATTTTTGGTGACATAGGCTACAATGAAGTGTTTAAGGGTAAATGCAATGATGTCTTTAGTTTATTTAAAATTATTTAACAAAAATAAAAACCAAGGTAAAACACTATATAACAATATAAATATATATGTATATATGAAGAAGATGTGCAAACTCTTCAACAATTGTTGAAGAACTGTTAAATCTAGGTGATGGGTATTTACTGCACTACTCCTTTTCCTTTTCTGTATGTTTCCTTTTATTATAAAAAAAAGTTTAAAAAAGGGACTTTGGGACACAGGAAGCTTTATGCTCCTGAGAACTTTATGCCAGCGTTTCTTCCTGTCTTTCCTGCCCAGGAGATGGTACCACCACCCTCCCAGTTTCCAAGTCAGAAGTCTGAGAGTCTTCCTCGACTCCTCTTCCTTCTTCAGCTTTTTCATTCAACAAGTACCACATTTTTCCAATTACGTCTTCTAAATATATCATGGATCCGCCCCAATCTGTGGCCACGATCTCCGGAGACCCTGGCAGCCACCTTCAGACTGACCTCCCTCCTCCGGGAACATCTTCTTCACATCCATTCAGCCCCAGAGTAATCTTTCCAAAGTGCAGTTCTGATCGCACTGCCTCTCCGTGACTCCCCATTGCTTAGAGGATAAAGTCCAAGCCCCTAGCATGGTGTGCAATGCTGTGTGACCTGCACCACCCATCCCTGCTCCAGCAACGTGGAGCTGTACTCGTACTGTCTCCTCTGTGATGCCCTTCATGTCCTCTTCCCCTGGCTGCCTCCTCATGGGCGTCCTAAAATTCCCAAATGCAGGAGTCCTCCTTCCCCAGGCCAGTTCCTCAGTCACACTGCCATCTTACTGGGCTGCAAGTCCCCCATAATAGCACACGCACATTGCTGTTACTGCATTTGCTCATACTTGTGCGAGGCAGTGGGATGCAGTGATTGGAGTCAAAGTGCCTGAGTTTGAATCCAGCTCTGTTCCTCACTCCCCACTGGTGCTGGGCAAGTAACTGAACCTTTCCATGCCTGTCGTTCTCATCTATGGAGTCAGGATCATAGTAATAGAACCTAACTTACAAAGTGCTGAGGGTGAAGCGAGTCTAAACACGTCAAGTTTAGAATAGCGCCTGGTACATTGTAAGCACTCAATAAGTGTTAGCTATTAAGATTATCTGAACTGTGTTCCTATTTCCTTTCTCACTCAATGGTGAGCTCCTTGAAATGAGGGACAGTATTTACGGATATTACCATGAGCCAGGCACTATGTTAAGTGTCAGCATTTCATTTAATCCTCAAATTGAGTTAACTGCCAATTCTCGCCTCCCTCCTCCTCTGTCTCCCATTTCCTCTCTTCCCCCTCCTCTTGTGCCTCCTTTTCTCTTCCTTCCTTCCACATATATTTTAGTGCCAAGAGTGTGCTATTGTCTCTATTTTACAGATGAGGAAATTGAGGTACAGAGCAGATAAACAGTTTCACCCTATGCACACAGACAGTTCAGTGGGACCCCTGGGTTGGTGTTACCAGCACCTAGCTCTGAAGCTGGTGCATCACTGTACTGAATATTTTTCTATGCATCCATAAATTGCAGTATCTTGACTTGCCATTTAGTGCTAAATGTTTATGGAATGAATGAATGAATGAGAGGAAGCTAAGTTAACATGAGGGAAGGATGGACACATGGGTGGGGAAGGGTATGATGAACTCAGGTTTGGACGTAGGCATAACATGCTCTAAACATCCAGGCGATGTAGCCCATCCAGGAGATACCTGGGGAGTCCCGGTTCAACGTCAAGCCATGGGTGTATTCAAGAGGGGAACCCTGAGAACACATGTGCCAGTTCTTCTAAAGTCAGCCTTGTATTTTGCTGAGAATTCACATGAAACAGAATAATCTGGGCTGAAATCTTCACTGAGGTGAATAATCCCTTGTGGTGAATAATCAGCATTTTGGGGGGCTCCTCTCTTACCCTCCATAATTCCTCAACGATTACTCAGTTTCCAGGATTATGTCTAAAAACTCCCTCATAATTTAGGTCTCCTTAGCAAAGATTTAAAATAAGTAGTTGCCAGGAGTTCTCTTATCACTCCCACAGTGGAGCATCTTTACTGCTTTCTCCGGATTTTCCAGCTTGAAATCCATTCTCCTGGATAGTGCTGGCTGGCGGGAGACCAGCTGCCATTTGGTGGTAGGCAGAGGCCACGGCCACTACATCTGAGACGCTCTCCTTGACTGTCCTCTCTGAATCGGTCCCCCCGTCTCCATCACTGTCATGTTACCCCACGTTACAGTCTTAACAGCATTTATTTTCTTTGAAATTCTCTTAAGCCATAAAAACACTGTGTGTTTCCAGTCTCTGCCTGTCAGAATGTAAGCTCCACGAGGGCGGAGTCTGGTATATCCTGCTTGCTACTGGTGTGTGGGTTGTAGGTACCCAGTAACAACTACTGAACAAATGAAATGGGGATGCACGTGGCATGGAGAAAAGAAGACACAGAAAGGGGGTGAAAACAAACAGGGAAGAGCCCTGACGTGGCGCCAGCAAGCTGCGCTGACTGCCAGCAAAGCAAAGCACCTTCCGCGGTGCTTTAGCTTCTACTTTAATTGAAAATAAAATAATATTGTTCTATGGTTTTCTATGCTAGTCTGTCTCCACTGCTGGCATTTGGGCTGTGAGAGCCTGGCAGTGCGTGCTAACCTTCCTGGTCATGTCATGTCATTCATTCATTTGTTCCTTCCTTGCATTCACTCATATAAGATGACTGAGTGTGACCCTGGCCTAGGGGTTCTGGGAGCCAGCGGTCCGCACAAAGGAAGCGGGACCAGGTGTTGCAAGACTTTTGACTTTGTAATTTTGCTTGCAGCCAAGCCTCCAGCATCAAAGAAGCATTTGCCTTCTCCTGCTGTCCCAGGAGGCTTTAGTGAGCAGCTGTTAGTGACAGGAGAGCAGTCTGCTCCCTGCAGCCCAACCACGATTCCCGAGGAGACCTTCATCAATCCCTTTGAGTGGATTAGGTTTTTTAACACTTATTTAACCACTCTCAGAAAACATCTCACTGATCAGTTCAGCCTGATTTTTTTTTTTTAAATGAGGCTAGAAGTTTATATCCCTTTGCCTTTTAAGTGGAGTAATTTATGTGTTTCAAACTTGAAGTAGGTAACAGTCCAAATTCAATAATGACAACATACTTTCCATTTGTCATGTTTGTTGCTAACAAACATTTTACTTCAAAGTTATTTTTGTTTAATATTTATTATTTTTTGGTATAAAAGACTTGCCATGCTCAAAATATGTGGAAGACAGGAAATAACTTACTTCTTTTAAGAGAGCAACTGATAGTATAAAACAATACTCTCACTTATTAACCAGATTCAAGAATATCTGAGGGGAGGGTATAGCCGAAGTGGCAGAGCGCATGCTTAGCATACACGAGGTCCTGGGTTCAGTCCCCAGTACCCACTCAAAAAATAAATGGAATAAATAAACCTAATTACCTCTTCCCCCACAAAAAACCCTTAAAAATAAAAGAATATCTGGTGCTTACTTTAAAGATGATAGTCACACACATTACTTAGAATTCTATGCCTGAAGTGTCTACGAAGATAAAGCATGCAGTTTATGAAGTTCTTCTTACACATCCACCATCACCTCCACTCCTCCATGTGGCCCCCTACACTCCCACCTCCCCCGAGGCCTCCTCTTCCTCATGACCTCTCCGCCTCTCCCAATGCACCTCTTTTCCTTCCCACCGCCCCCTCTACCTCCTCCATCACTATCAAGCACTCCCAGCGCCCAAGCATGCTGCATTTCCTGCCACATGGCATTTCCTCAGGTGGGGAATCAGTGTCACTCAGCCTTCCTCCCTGTCAGGGATGCTCCCTACTGACTCTGTTAATGGTGGGTGTAACCATCCAGCCAGCGCCACCACATGTTCCAGCGATCCATCTGAGGAGCACCCAGACGGGCCAGTGTAATCGTTGTCTTAACTGGCAAAGCTCAGGCTGAGAAATTCTTTCCACATCATTTGTTTTTACCTTTGCTCTATTCCAGAGGACTGTACTGTCCCATCTAATTGTCTCAATATCTGAAAATGGTATTCATTTCACACACACAAAAAGAGAACCACTGATTTCTTCCATGTGTTTCACCTATTTGGATTTAAATAAGTTTTTTCGCAATTGTTTTTCCAAACAGGATTCTAGGACTTTTGAGAGCTAATTCTTTACCTTTGATTCCATGTGGTTTTAGCATGAGAGGAATGTCAGAAATGAGTGACTCTGGTAAGCCAAAGGTCTAACAGGTGGCTGGAATACTCTGTTGCATTTTATAATTTTTATCAAATTGAGAATTTTGTTTTCCATTTTGTAATATCTGCAAGGGTTAAAGCTTTGTTCTTATAAACAACAGAAGTTTGAAACATCACCTTTTAAAAAAGTCTTTAATATTTTCTAATATGAGATCAGAGTATGGGCATGCCATTTCTTTTAAAAAATCACTTAGCTCGAGCTCAGAATTTTCCTTATCATTTCTTTCAGCTGAAGTCATCCTTTCTTCCACCTCACACAACAGGTTTATTTGGGAGACTAAGCAAGTGTGCACTCCACCCTTCAGGGGACAGTCCCCTTAGCTGCTCTGCCGAGGGCTTGCTCGTTTCAGTGGACCTCTAGGTGTCCAGCATAACCCTGACGGTTCATCACCCAGCTCTGCCATCTCTTGGTCCTTTTTGGGGGGTTATTTTTCATGAAAAAGGGGTATGGTATAGGTGGCTCAGGGAAGGGAGTTCCATTATCAAATAAGGCTATTTTTCAGACTACCACAAATATCCTCACATCCTTCTGCCAATGAACACAGCTGGAATTCAAGGTGAATTGAGCTTTCTGAGTATTATTCTTTTTCTGGGTACTGCCCCTGAAGCAGCGTAAGATGGGGCTTGAGTCTGAGTCAAAAACTGGAAAATTCCAAAGTAAGGACTGAATGATCATCAGCTTTCCATAATGAGGCTATGCGGAGGGCTTATCAAGTGATGCCATAAACGTCTCAAAATGAAGGCCAGTGAGCATGTGGTGACCAGCAAGAGCAAATCAGGACTCAAGTTTCCCACCAGGAGAATGAAAAGTCATTTTAATTTAAAGTCCAGCCATCCAAAAGCTAATCCCTTCTAAAGGTGCAGGTAAACAACTTTTTAAGAAATGGTCAGTGCCATGACACCCCAAAGAGATGGCTTCTTCGTCCTCCCCGACAGCAGGCTCTTGCCCGACCGTGACCCTGGTAAAGCAAGTCAGAGCCTTCCAAAGATCATTTAGAACAAAACTTCATTCTATTTTCCCACTGACTAAAGTCCTTCCCACCATTCCTCATAGCCCCCTGGATAAAGTCCAACCTCCTTCTCTGGACAGGCCCCGCCATTCACCATCTGCCCCTTCACTGCTCTGACTCCAATACATCACATGACCTAGAACTTGGGTTCTTCTGATGCATCACACTGACTTCCTTCCATCTCTGCCTACTCCCTCTGGAATGGCATTCCCTGCCTCCCCACTCTACCACCTTACTCATTTTTCACTACTCCATTTTGATGTCCTTCAGGGAACCGCTCTTAACTTCCAGAGCTGGGTAACACACTTTGCCACGACACTGGAGCATTTACCACAGCATCAATTTGTCTATTCTCTTGTCTACTTTGCAAGGCTACAACTCTCATGGGGGCAAGGACTGTGTTTTAACTCACTATATACCAGTATCTGGCACAAAAATATTTGTTGAATGGATAAACCATTAGATGCTATGGTTTATCCATAGAAAAGGCATGCTAGGTTCAGTGACTCTGGAGGGTCCCTTAAGAATAAAAAAGGAGAGGCTGAATAGTTGGGCTATGGCACAAAGCACGTATGAGTGTGGCTGATAAAGATTTCCCATCCCAGTGTGGCAAACTGCAGCACAATCAGGAAAATAAGATTGACTAGTCCCCATGTGCGGACTGAAGAAAGAGCTGGTGGACCAATGTGCATCCCAGAATGCACTGGAGACCCACTGAAAACTATGCTCAGGGGGCAACGTGACCAGGAATGGCACGCAGCTGCACCTACAGCATGGGGGCCTTTAGTTCCAGCATCTGAGTGGGGCTGAAGGAGCCCAGCAGGGAGGACAGAGGTCTTGGAGACCTCTCCAAAGACATAACCTCGGAGGGGATCCTCCTGGAGGAGAGTTTAACTCATTTTGTTTCCATCTGTAACTGAAAAACAAAGTGATTGCGTATAACTTCAAGTGGCCCACATAGAGGGATAATAAGGGGCCAGAAATTTATACAGGTCTAGAAACCAAAATCAGATTAATACTGAGTTCTATCCAATTCCAAGGAGATGAATGACCATGGGAAATGTATGAAAACAATTCAAAGCACAGATCTATCCTGTCTGGGGGCACTATAAGTAAAGGGCACTCCACAGTCCTGGCATAATTCCCAGGATATTTAGAAGGTCCATATGTTGGCCATATTTCTCTAAAGTGTTTTAGAGACTTGGAGATTCCAGCATCTGTAGTTCAGGGGACGCACCGAAAGGTGCAAGTCTCCCAGAAGAGGGGGGCTGGGGTCTGAAAAGATAGGAGCTGCCCCCCACACAGCTCCTGCCATTCTATCAGGCTGTCACTATCAGGCTAATTTATTTGTTCTTAGCTAAAGCAGGGGAGCAGTGGGAGAAAAACAAAAACCAAACCCCATCTTGGTTGATGGTTCAGTAAGGCCCTGTACAGGAACCCCAGGCTCGTCTAGAATCATGCAACCATAGAGGAGAGAAGAAATGCTCCCACATCATATAACTCAGAGCCTTCTACTCCAAAGTGGCCGGCTCCCCAGGCTCTGGAAATCAGACCCAACCACCCACTCACTCGTTAAACTCTTCACTCATGCCCTGAAATCTCTCTCTCGGTTCTCTTTCCAACCCTCTGGCTGCTCATCACCAGAGCTCATTCTGGATTCTTCTTACTCTGCCCAGTGTCCATCCTCCCGACATATCTGCCCATGCTGAGATGCTTCTTTCACTCTATGCTTGGCCCCTGGGCAAGCTCGCCCATAGCATGACTTCAGCTACCATCTGTATGTTGATGACTCCCAAATATTTGTTCCTTTGTAGATCTCTGTTCTGGATTCTGGGCTAAGAAGAACCTCTCTGCTGAATGTTCCTCAAGCATCTCAAATTCAGCATCTCTCTTGTTTCCTCTCACCACCCAAACTGCCGTTCCTTCAGCCCCTGCCTTTCCCGGAAAAACGAGTGATGACACACACTCTCGGGCAGTCCACTGTCCACAGTTACCCTGACTCCTTCACCTTCCTGAGCCCTCTCCTCAGTCTAGCACCAAACAGCAAGTTCTCTTGCTTTTACCTCCTAAATCTCTCTGAAATCCATCCCTTCTTCTCAATCTTTTTACTCCTGAGCTAGTGAAAGTCAGCTTCTTCTCTGGTTTCTTACCTCCCTTATCACCCTTTCTGCTCTATCTCTATTGTTACCTCTGTGAATTTTCTCATGTGAAATCAAGAAGCGGTTTTCTAGCTTAAGTGCAGTGTTTCCCGGCTGTAAGACCCTCTTGCAGGACCACATCTTCTGCATACGGACTCGCATGACTAACTGCCTACTGCTTTCCCTTTTCTCCCCCTAGAACACTCCTGCCAGACTTTTTCTTGTACTTCCCTTGGCATGAATAGCATGTCTGTATCAGACCACCATGAGCTTGAATGTGAGCAAATGAGACGTTTTTTGAATACTGAACTCAGCTTGGCTCTTGAGAACAGATAACTCAATTGTTCCTATTTTGGCATGTTCAATCTAATCAGGGATTTTTTTCAGCTACACTCAAATGTTATTTTTTCAATCACTGTCACGTTCAAGGTTTATCAAGATGGGATAACTGTTCTGTCTCTCAGCATTTCCTTCCTCTCTACATTCACCTGCCTTTCTTTTTGAAGGTGACATTAAGTGCCTAGTCGGAAGAAGGCTACTGTACTTTCTGGCACTGGGAAAGGGGTGAGTTGTCCCCAGTGGGCATGGCTGTCTGTCCTGCAGTGTCTGCTGAGTGTGGCTCCATGGCCTGGGCATCAGGCATCTGTTGCTGGGCTCTATCCGGTTATGGCCAAAGTCCTCACCACTGTTCCAGTACCTTCCTATTCCTGACTTTAGATCCCCCCATGTCACTTTTCCTCTCAGAATTCCAAAACCTCCTAGAAGGCCCAGGAACGTTAGACGCCTTTCTCCCCATCCCGTGGCAGCAGTGGCTGGGGAGCGTGGCGTCCCTCAGCCTGCCCTGCTCTGTGGCTGCCTGCTTCTCCCACCGCTGTGAGCAATGCCCCACCAGATGTGGGATAAGCCCTCAGAACAATCAACCCTCAACACATTTTACTTATTTTCTATGAGTTTAAAAACCTTTCATTTGAAGAGATGACTTTAGCAGTGATAATGCAGGACCAATGGTTTCCACACTGTTCTGAATACTTTAAGGATCCCTGTGAATCTAAATGGCCATACACCTCAGAAATGGGTTTCTCCCACTTCTTGGCTCAGGGTCTTGGCTAAGTTCCAGGGGCTTTACAAAAGGGTCTGAAAAGTCAATCAGTCTCTGTGTTATCTGACTGGACAGCGTCCACTGTGATGTTCACTGTTGCACTGGGCCCACAGTTGTTGGACCACACAGGTCCAGGGACATCCCTGGGTCCCATCTTCTGGTCCCCCCTTCAGTTCCATTGATATACCATGTCTCAGACCCAGAGGCTTTGGATTTTCAGCCAGTCCAGGCTGCATGGAAGTGTTTGGAGGCCACGTAAGGCAGCATCTTTATAGATGCTCCCTTTATCCCTTTATCTATTTTTTGGAGCCTGGCGACTTCCCAGGGATTTCCCTGGGAGACTGCGCACAAGTTCCCTCCTCGTATGGTCTCCATAGACCCCCCAGGGCTTGACCCAGACAGTGGTCTCTCTTCCAGAGAGACCCACAGACACTGGCCCTTGTATCCCTCCCTCTCCTCCATACTGGAGACAGGAGTCAGAGGAGAGTAGAGAGTCTTGCTTTTATCCAGCTTTTATCCAGCAGGCTTTCTCTCAAATTTTTTGAAGCCAAAGGCTTTTCCAGTCCCATACAGGTCTAGGCTTTTCAAACTCAAAAGGCAGACAGGCACTCTGACCCCCTTAGCCCTCTGTGGTCACTTCTTTTCGCCGAGTGCCTCGGGCCATACCCTGCCTCACTGCTGAGGTGGCCGTCAGACCACCAGAGGTGAGGGGAGGGCTAGCACTCGGACTGGAAGCCTGGGTGGGCCCCTGTTGTCGGGGGCCCTGGTCCTTCACTGCTTCTGGAGGTTCACACTATGAGAAGTGCGCTTGAAAAGCTTATGTAAAGTCCTCTCCAGGGAGGGACGCATTTTCTACTCTTGACCCTCAATGTTCTGTTACACGGTTGAGACAGGACTACGTAGTTTTCTAGCGTCCACAGAAACCATTTCAGGATTCAATAAAAAAAAAAAAAGCTGTGTTTGTTTCTCATCTCTGTCTCTTCCTTTTCTATTTTTTTATTGAAAAGCCTCTGAGGTATGGATCTGCCTGAAAGGGAACGCAGGGAACATCAAGGAAAATGAGGTCAGGTGGCATCCAGACCAGATGGAAACCAGCTGGATGGATGTCTGCTCTGTTCACCCAGGAAAGATGACTATGGAAATCATCTGCTTCTACGAGGAGAAGAAAAGAGAAGTACTTGTAACATCCCATGGCTCAGGGATGTTGAGGACTAGTTCTCTCAACAAGTCCCTGCTCATAGATTTAAAAACATGGATGAAGATGCTACAAACCATTGAAAGCAATCAGGGGACAGATTAGAGAGGAGACCTTTCAGAGGAGCAGGCTGAGATCTCTGGAAAGGAGGCTGTGCTTCCGCAACGGCACCACACACCTCCTCCTCCTGCTCCTATTCGCCCACTATGAGCTAACACCTACTGATCACTTACTCCATGCCAGACATTTCCCAAGAGCCTCCCATGAATTAGCCCATTTAATCTTCACAACAACTCTATGAAGTAGGTATTACCATCATCACCGTCATTTACTCAGATGAGGAAATGAGACATCGAGATGTAATTTGCCCGGGACGGCACAACAGGTGGCAGGGCTGGGACCTGAACCCAGGCAAGCCTATGGTTCCCGATCTGAACTCTCGGACGCCACCGCCCAAGCCTTTTCTTTGTTTGCAGCACTGCAGTCTACAAAGAGCTTGCCCCGCCACTTATGCCTGAGAGGCAGCGGTCAGCTCAGACTTGAGGAATCAGCTCTTCAAGCTTTTGCACCAAAACGCTCCTAAGGGCAGAGGAGAATGAATTTATATCACCCCACTGTCCCTGGTACCAACCACTCTCTCCCAAATCTCACTCTTGGCCAGCCCAAAGCTCCCCTAAAGCACTGATTTTGTTCTGAAATCTCATGTCTTGTCTTAAAATTCAGGCACTCTGGTAACTTATGACATGTTATATCCATGTTTGTTTTGCACACCCCACACTGACTAACAGCAGTAACAGGTTCAGGTGGACAGACTGGGCACAAGCCTATTAATCAAGGTCTGTGGCTCTGAAGGATGAGTCGTCGGAGCAGAAAGCAGAGAAAGGAGCTCCATCCCCTAGTGATGGACGGAGGGCTGAGCTTCCAGGGCCCCAGGGAGGCTCGAAGCAGCAGACACGCAGAGCCTGGACACTGTCCCCCCCCTCCCCAAGCCCAGCTGGCAGAGCAGGAGCGCGTGCCGGGCCCTCCCTGCACAGGGAGCCGCACCATTGCTCAGCACCGTGCCAGTCACAGCACGGGAGGTCTGCACAGCACACGTGGGCGTGAGCGGTCTCCGGACTGACCACCCTCAGCCTCCCCAGGCCAGCACTGCCTGGAATCTTTCCTGTTCTTAGAGCTGTGAACCTGAACAAGGCTCAGACAACCCAGGGTCTCTTAGCATCAGGCTATAAGAACAATTCTCCAATTCAACAATATTTAATTGACTACTTTAGGTAAATGTCCACATTTTATCTAGCCGTTTGTGTGCCCCACCCCGTCAACCTTCTGCCACTTATATCCAGACCTAAGCACCCTGCTTCTTTGGGAAGCATGTGGCTGGCATTATAGTACCAGCATTACGAGCATACGGGTTTTGGGAACCAGATGGGACACTGTGAAGTAGCAACTTCCACAGGCCTGTGGACGTGGCCCAGGCACCAGGTTCTTGGCAGTTACTCATGTCCCCCAAGTCCTGGACCTCAACCCCCGCACAGCTGTCCTGCCCCCGTCTGTGTGGCAGAGCCAGCAACTGGAGAAATGGCTCAACAGTCCTCAGTCCCCACATGCTGAGCTATCTGTCCAGGTTGGGAGGAGCTATGTTCGCCAGCTGTGGCTCTCCAGGGCCACCAGAACCCAGGGACCACCCAAGTCACTGCTCCTTAGGGGCAGAGGGACTACTGTTTGGGGCCTTGAGGGGTTGACTGGTGCATCACTTAGAGCCAGAGGCCAAACCAGGGACCACAGAGGGGGTCAATCGCATACCCAAATTTTGATACACCCTTGAACAAAAACAGAAACCACCTAAAGTGCTTTAAACTCTTCCAGCCATAATATACTTAAGGCATTTTTCTTTGTACGACCCAGCAGAAACATTACTTGTATCGAATCAAAACACACACTTATAAGCAATGAAAATCATCACAATTACACATATCTTGCAGCAAACCTTTAAAGTATGCTGTCAAGACCACATCTTTGGATTACCATCTCATAAAATGACCTTTCTCTGAACTCATCTCCAGGGAGAGCATGACAGTGTGGTTTTGTTTGAACGGCTGTGCCAGCAGCAAGCTGGCCTTGGAGAGCATGTGCCCATGTTGCTGCAGGATGGCAGGCTCTGGGGAGACCAAACCTGCCCTGCCTCTCAAAGGGTGTGGGTTGATTTGGGGCAGATTCCTTCACTTTAGCTAAGGCAATTTCTTCATCTGTAGAATGGGCACAATAATATCTCACCTGAATGGGACCGTTGCATGATACAAGTTTAGTACAAGGACACAGCCAGCACTCAATAGCTTTCATTCATATTTTTACTGCCCAAAGTCCTACAGTTACTAAGATGCAGGGAAAGGGCTTGCTCTTATGCTCTTGTGTTCTGTTATTATTTTTAGCATTTTTTTTTACATTGTAATATAAAACAACATACATAAAAGTGCATAAATCCATGCAGTTTAACAAATATTTGTAAAACCAATACTTGTGTAACCACTGCCGAGGTCAAGAAAAGGATGCTAACATCCTAGGAGCATCTTGTAGGCCCCCTCCCCCCCCTGCCAGGAGCCCTTCCCCCCAGCGGTAGCCTCTCCTTCCCACAGCTCCCAAGCACAACTGCTGTGGCTCTTCGAGAAAAGCTCCTCAGGCGGTGAGCCGCCCTCCCTGCAGCACAACATCCTGAGCCTTGGAGGATTCCTGAGGACTTAGAGGTGAGCCTACCTGCCCTCCCATCCCCACGTCCCACACAGGTGGCGGATGAGTCGGCCCCCTACGGGCAGCAGCTCCTATTCAGGACAAAGGGACAGCTGCCTGCACAGAGTGACGAGCTCACCTAGAAGTCACAGCCCAATTCTTTTGCATTTCTACGTCTTCTGCCCATCTTTCCTAATCAGAGACCAAGTTCTGTTGGTTCTTTTTTCTCCTAACATCTCCAGGCTCTTTCCCGCGGCCCTAGCACCATACTTGCAGAGAGGCAATGGTAACTTGTTTCTTCACAGACTGCCTAAGTTTTAGACCTTATGTCCAGTAAGGATTTTATTTTCTACCAAATCTTAATGCTGTTGTTTGCTCGTGGCCCTCAGTGTATTAATTTCTGACTTTGGTTTAATCTTGTTTTTAACTTTGTTCTCAAGAACAAAGTTATCTCAGGATAAGCTTGTCCATTTTGCAAAGCTTCCCCTTCATTCTCCAGTGCAGCTTTCATGGAGCGCCTCTGCCAGCATGGGGGCAGCAAGAGGCACAGGCCCAGTCCCCACCTTTGGAAGTAGGGTTTTGTGCGTGGGACAGGGGAGTGGGTGACCTACCAAGGTCACCCCAGCCCCTGGCCAGCGCACAGCCCCCAGCAATGACTCAACTACAGGACTTTCTGCGCTATTGGAAACCAGGATCCTGGGTAACAACCTGTGGCTGGATAATAACCTTGGTTATACAAATCTTGATTTGGGGAATTTTTAAAGAAGTAATCCTGAGAACTCAGTATCGCAAATCCCTCATTCATGACCCCAACTGGCAGTATTTCTGTAAAAGCACTGTGCTACAGAGAACGTTAGCTTTCTGGGCACAACCATGCAACCTCCGTGGGGTCAGCCCCTGGAAGAGATGCCACCATTACACAAAGCACTCGGAGGCTTCAGGAAAGCCCACTCTTTGGAGAGCCTGGTC
The DNA here is from genome assembly GCF_036321535.1 of Camelus dromedarius. Classification (NCBI taxonomy): domain Eukaryota; kingdom Metazoa; phylum Chordata; class Mammalia; order Artiodactyla; family Camelidae; genus Camelus; species Camelus dromedarius. The sequence goes on along the minus strand of NC_087448.1, from coordinate 64,439,100 downwards.
ACCCAGGGAGTCTGAGAGTCAGTGTTTGAACATTTGCTCCTCCACATCCTGGGCACACCTGATAATCACTCATGTAGGTCGCAATAAATAAGGGCCTTTTCAAGGAACAAGGCCTCGAAGAACAGCAAATGCTTAGTGAAAGCTTACTGAATTAAAGTTGAGTTACATAAGGCTACACTTTCTTGGCATTAAAACTGAATATTGAAGAATTTTTTAAGCTATTTTGGCAATAACCAATAATGAATAAAAATTTTGAATTCCTACTGTGTATGACCCCGAATATTAATAGTTGAAAGCAAAAGCTTAGCAGTAGAGAGAGGTAATGTGTCCAGATGCAAAACTATTTTCCTATGAAATGACAAAAAGTACTAAGATACTTTTTCTAAAACAATCTATGGGAACTGTGAAATCTATTAAAAATTGGTCAGGTAAATTGTATTTCATTTTCCCCTAGATTAATCTTCCTGTTAATCTAGCAAGTGAAAAAATTAAATTATCTTTCTGGTGAAATAAGTATCTTAATGTTACTGTATACTCTTTCACATAGTTTAGACCACGCCAGATCAAACACAGACAGATGGAGCAATCACATCTCATCTCGTTAGTGTATAATTAAAAGGCATCAAGAGCGATGGCTAGAACTCTCCACATATTAGAGCTACTTCTAACTAGAAACAGAATTTAGTTCATAGTATTTCAAACCATCAAACTGACTTGGTGGAGTAGGGATGGTAATCAACACAAAAATATGACAGCATTTAGAACTGCAAGTAACACGGTGGCCTATAAAATCACTACAGAATTTGTAGTGTGTAATAGTTAAGAGTTAAACAATCTTTGTATCACCCAGTGCAGTCATTGTTACATATGTTTGTGCAAACATGTGCATATGAAGTCAAGTCTAAACGAGTCATAGGGTAAGAGCAGGAGTGAGAGGGAATAAAATGCTGAAGACCTGGAAACGAGGGCACGGGATGAAGGGATTTCTGACACAGCTGGAAAGTAGAGATGTGTGGTGACAGTAGGGGTGAGAGGTAGGGAAGACAGAAAACTGAAGAGATAAGCCAGGGCGGTCCAGCAGGGTCTGGAAGCCAAGATAAGGAATTTGGACTTCATCCTGAGAGCAATGGAGGACCTCTGTGACTTCATCCTTAGAGTAATGGGACACCTTTGGGGGATCTGAAGTAGCGAAGTGACGTGATGATCTGCATTTGACAGAGATACTTCGGCCTGCATTGCAGAGAAGAGATCAGAGGGCAAGGGACAGGGGATTTGGGAGAGCAGTTAGGAGAGAACTACAGGTAAAAATGATAATATGTATACTATCCTTCAATGTCCACATTTCTGAAGTTACACACTAATAAGATGAAAAAATCAGATGGAAATTGTAAGTTGAAAGTCTTCTTGATCATTTAAATTTCATCCAGTGGAACCTCACTGCAGGATTAAAAACCCTTTGTCTTAGACAATTTCTGCAATGCTGCCCAGTATCTGTACAGAACAGAACAGATTTAGGATGTGATTATCATGTGCATGACTACCTCTCAAGGCATTTTTGAATCAAATGGGTTTTAATTACATTAAGGATAACAGAACTGATGTCTTTTGATATTTCTAAGAAATAAGTAACAGCTCAAGAACCAGGAATCTTCACAATCCCCAGATCTTGATGGGTGGTTGAATGTATGGCTTATTTTTGCTTTGGAAAAATTTGTATTTTTCAGTAGAATGAACTTATCCTAACTAGGCAGTTCTTTTTTTTTTTTTTTCCTATCTTGAAATATTGAAGAACACCAGGAAAGAATAAGAGTAAAGGTCACCCCAGCACAGTCTTAATGATTTTGTAGAATTTTTTAGCTTGGGATTGAAGGTTTTCTTTAGTTAAGAAAAGTACAGTATTCATTTCAAGTTTATTTTTCTTTCAAACTTAAGGGCATACAGTATGTTCTGATGTACACTATTACTTATGTTATGTAAATATTTATAAAAATATGCTCTAGCAATAGCTGGTAAGGATGATTTAAAATGCTATCACTAGCTTCCTTAATACTTTAAAAATCATTCTGCTTTCAATTTTTCGATTACCTATAATAAATCTTTCTCATTTCTTATTCCTGAGGGAAATCACTGGAAAGGAAACTCAGCTGGATTTCTTTTGAGAAGGTAGATAAACTAAGACTTCTAAGACATAATTTGTCACTTAAAAGACATCCAGAAAAATAAAAGCTATACTGAGGATCTATTTAGTCAACTTTCTCAAAAACTCCATTTTAAACTCTGAATAATACTATTTGCCTACTTAACATAAGATTAACTAGATGGAGTCTAACTAGAGAGATTCACTGTTGGCATAGCTTCAGGCAACTCATTGTTTTTTTCCTTTTGTGATGTCTTGGCCTAACCTCAACGTGCCAGACTCATGCGTCCTGAAAGCCATGTCCAGAAGATTTCTGCTCTCCTTCATTAATGTCTGGAAGAGGCCTCAGTTACATCCTGCCTATGAGTTGCACATGCAACAGGACCAACAGTGCTGATCCACCAACTTGAACACTGAAGGCAGGGAGGACATGCAAGGGTGGAAGAAAAGTGCCTGGTCGAGAGAAATGCGGCAGGTTTAGAAAGAAAACTTAAGGTTGGAACATTTTCAAAGAGGTTGGTTTGTATGCTTTCTTTTCCTGTATTTTAATCCAGCGGTTATTAAACAGCTGCATGTGTACTGTGTAAGGCAACATGGAGACTATAAACAAAGTGTGAGAACCATCTCTATTGCCCTAAAAGTTTTAACAGTTGGGAAGACAAGACACATACAAAAGTTAAATAATAAGGCTGTGTGCAAAAATGAGAATTTGTGAAGTAGACTTCCGGAGTATGGAGTGGGGAGGACAGGTACCTTTGAAAGAGGAAAGAGGCAACGGTGAAGAAATCACGGTAGAGGCGTGTTTTAGAGGCAGAGGACAGGGAAGCAACAGCACCATTAGCAGAAATAGAGGTATGAGAGTATTCAGCATGTTCAAGGCTCTCCGAAGAAGCCAGAGTGCTGGAGTGATAGCAAGTGACAGGAGACGACACTGGAAAAGAAAGGCTTGGACCGGGTGGTGAAGAACTGTGAATTTCCTGCCAAGGAGCTTGATTTAATGTACTGGCAATGGGGCATCATCTAAGGTTTTAAGCGGGAGAGTGCGATTCACCTCATCACATATACGTTTTTTAATTAAAAATGATTTTTGAGTTAAAAATGAAATTAAAAGAGAAAAAATGATGACAAAATGAGGCTGCTCTTACATTGGACTTTAATGTCTTTTTTACAGCTCAGAAGCTTTCTATTCAATGCTGTTCAACATGCTGGTCTAAGAAAAGGGAAGGAGTCGTGCCCTGTGTTGGGTAAGTCAAGGAATCTCAGGATTCTTTCCATGGTCCTGAGGTTCCTAGGAGCAAGCAGTTTACTGAGCTCCAGAAATCAGGGGGCTGAGGAAAATGTCAACATCAAGAGCTTTCACAGGCCACACAGATGTGGCAGGTGCCATAAGACAGCAGCCTGAGCATCTCAGCACCTCCTGCTGGTCACTTCTGTCCCTGCCTCTGGACCTCCAAGACCCCAGAGTTCCCAGGGATTACCCTCTTCGGCTTTTCCCCCATCCTCCCTGAAATCTGGATAAAGAACCAAGGTTAGAAAGTCAGTGACCTGCTCAAATTCACTCCATCAGGCAGAATAAGAACCAGAAGCTGCGTGCTTTCCTTAACATCATAGGGCCTTTGCCAAAGATGTCAACCTTCCATCCCGGGGGCTGTACAGTTCCAGAAACCTGAATTTCCAAACTCCGGACCTGTCTGTATGAACCTATGATGTCTGTTTTTCCCTCTTAACTTCAACTGACTTTCGGAGTTCACATCTTGACTACACTTTCCAGCTTCTTCTTCCTGTGAAGCCAGACTTCTGTTATCTGGGTCCCCTCTGAAGGTACAAGGAGGGGAAGAGTCTTGACCAGGTAGGTAACCAGGTTACCTAGAGGTTAGGTTATCAGGGTACTGCGTAGCAAGTTAAGAAACAACGAAGCAAAAAGTCCAGAGGTGGGCAGTTAAGTCTGAGGACGTGCTCTGTGGAGGTTTGCGTTAATTATAGGCACAAAATTGGCAAAATCCGTTCACCATCAGCTACTATGGCAAGGGGGTGGGATGAGAGGCTAGACAGGCTCACAGCCTTTGGCTGCATAAGGAATGGATTGGTGTCCATGCTTTGGACTAGTGGGGAACACTTTTCAGCTCCAATTTTAAGCAGGAACTAGAATTTATGCTAAAATTTTTAAACTGGATCCCCATTTTTTGCCCAATAGGGATCCTTCTGAGCTGATATTCAGCTGCTGAACTGGATTTTAATCACTGTAGCACCTGGGTCCCAAAGAGAATGCAATTTCAAAGAGAGCACAGAAACAGGCAGCGCAGACTTGGGCGGGAGAGAGAGGGCAGCCCACTGTGGCCACAGCAAACCTCAGAACCTAGTGAAGGGATACAGAGGCTGCTGTGAAATAAACGGGAAGCACACCAGACACAGAGGCTGTTGCAGCTGCCTAAGCCAAGCCCAGGTCTCAGAAATCAGGGCACAAAGCAAGAAGGGGGCAGCCAGTGAAGATGTGATCTATGGGACAAGGACAGAGGAGACACGAGGAAGAGGACACAGCCTGGGCACCCTGGCTAAGGGTTATCATCCATCCCTTAGTGGGAAAGAGTTCCAGGTTCACACCAGCACCCCTTACAGATCTTTCAGCTTAAAGCCTGCTTCATTTGCCACCAAGGGCATCTGCTCCTCACTCATAGAGACCCTGCCATTCTCCCTGCTCTGCCCTCCCACTTCTTTTCCCAGCAAAAATCCTATTTTTCCCCTCTTCATCCTTCTTCCAAAGTGTTCCACAGGATTTTAAAGTGTTTTCATTAAAATCACTTTTAATTATCCCTACTTCTAGGAAGATAAGTTCACTTTTCTTCCAAAAGTACCTAGAAGGCAGCATGGTGACTTACATCAGAAAAGCCCACGTGCTTTATAATCCTTCTGCCCCCACCCACCCTTCCACCCTCTGGTCTCATCTCACACGGGCCACTCCCACACTGCTGCCCACCTCCTCTGGGTTGCCACTCCATTCATACTGGAGCAAGGGACAATTTGTTCCTCTAGATCACAGCCCTCCCCCTTTCTGGAGCACGTTCCTTCCCTGGCGAAGGAGACAGGATGGGCCTAGGCAGGTAGAGACGCTGGCTCAGGGATGCACAGGGCATTGTACATTCTGGCAGACGTGCCTTGCCCTGCTCCGTCTTTATTCACAGGGATTTTCTCTCAGGACTCCTATATTTTTTCCCTTCAATCTGATTTCCTTTGGGGACACTCAGCCCAGCAGAAGTATCTGAATATATATTGGTTTCAAACGTCCCTACAGAGCTCCTGCTCCATCAAGTGCATCGAGAGATACAGTTGCACATTGCTCTCTGTGGCAGTTAACAACTTTCCCAATGTTCTCTGGCAGTTAAGAGGTGAGTCTTCCTTGTACTCTGCAGCTGAGTCAGAGGTCATGAGTTCTAAGGTTCCTCAGCTCTGGTCTTGGATGAAAATGCCCTTTTACATGCATACAACAAACTATGTATAACTTTCATTTCTAAGTATGTGTTCAGTCATTCAGTATATCATTTTGCTATCTTCACATAAAATCCCAAGTTAAAGAATTCTAGGTATTTGTCTCTGCCCACACTTGGATTGGGCAGACCTCAAAACAAGGTTCCCAGAGTTCACAAGCCCAAGGGGGCAGCACTCTTGTGCTACCAAGGCCCATTTCTGCAGGGGGTGAGACGCCGACACAGGCTGGTGGGAGAGGTCACGGAGAGGCTGGGCAGGGAAGGGGAACCTAGGGAAGGACCATGCAGGAGTCAAAATTCTCGTGTATCTGGGTACGCGCAAGAAGAGGATGTGATTACATTTTATGAGGGACATTGATCTGTAGTTTTCTTTTGGCATCATTTTTTAGTTTTGGTATGAAGTTAATACCACCATCATAAAATAAGTTGGAGAGTATTCCCTTATCTTCTATTTTCTGGAAAAATGTGCAGAATTGGTGTTAATTCTTCAAGTGTTTGGCTGAATTCTCCCATGAAATCATCAGGGACTGGAGAAATTGTTTCTTTTTTCAGTTTTTAATATTACGAATTAAATTTCTTTACTAGTTATAAGGCTATTCAAATTATCCATTTCATACTGGGTGAGACTTGATAGCTTGAGCTTTTTTGTATGTATGTATGTATAATATATACATTTTATTAGATTCAGGTACACAACATAATGATTTGATATTTGTATATACTTGTATATATTGTGGAATCACCATATGTCTAGCTAGTTAACATCTGTCACTATACCAAGCCGCATATTTTTTTTTCTGCACTGCATAGTTTTATCTTTTTGCAGTATGGAATTCAAGATTTTAAGGCTTCTGGTGTTAGTTTGTCAGGATTAGAATCCTTGTTCCACCAAGTATTAGCAAGATAACCTCTCAAAACCTTGGGGTTTTTTTGTCTAGAGATAGTATCTTCCTCATTGGATTGTGTAAATGTAATGGATGATATTTGTAAAGTGCTTTAAAAATAATGCCAAACCCACCAGGAGGCTGGTCAATAGTTAGCAATGTAAAAAGTGGTGGCTGCCCGTTCTTGCCTCGGACAATAGGGTTTATATTCTGACAGGAGAGGAATGAGCCCCGAGGCCAGGGCCCAGGCTACCTGCTGGATCAGTCTGGGGAAGAGATGAGGAAAGGGGAGAGAGTTCCAGCAGCTGGATGGAGATGCCAGTTTCTGGGGCAACTGTCCACAGAAATCTTGCTAGAGAGATTGAGTCACAAATTAAGGGTAGGGTGGGATAAAGCTAAAGAACTAGGTGAACGGGACACTACCCATCACTAAACAGAGACAGCCCAGAAGATAAAGAGAGGTGAGTGGGTGGGGAAAGAAAACCAGTATGAGGCAGTGGAGGTGCAATGAGATGTGGATATGGATAAGAACTCATCGCAATTCACCTCATGAGCCCCAGCTTAGTGGAGGAGGAATTGCCTTCCTCTCGTGTGGGATTTGGTATTGTTGCTACTAGACTGGAGGCAGGTGGTTAAAACGAAGGACCTAGTTGGATGCCAGCAGCTGCCTGTCAAGATATTAGGGGGCAGCCTTAGTTTAAAATCTGCCCTCTCTTCTGCAGAGTAGCTTGGCGGTGCTTTGTAGATTGTATCTGCCAAATTTTGTTATTGAAAACAAAAATGTTTTTAATATACACTTGAGATGATGAGCAAAATTAAGGTGAAGAGATTTCAAATCTCCTTCTAGCTAGTCAGGAAGGGTTTCAGGGAGAAAAGAATTTAGTAAAGAAAAGGGAGATAGATTGGTTTGTGAAAAAGAGAACTCTGTTCCAGGTGTAATGAAAGGTCTCAGAGAGGACTGTGGACAAGAACTGAAGGAAGGGATACAGATATAGCCAGAGGGTAATAAGTAGCCCAAAGTTTGTAAAACTGGGATTAGGAACAGCCAAGGAAATACAGGAAGGGGCTGGCAAGCCAAAGGGGACATTATGGACTGAAATATTAGGGCTGGATCTGTGAGGCGAAAGTAGAGGCGATTCTGGGCTAGTACATGTGAGATGCTTAATAATCAGTGCTTTTCTTAATCACATGAACAAACGGAGGCAGAAAGGTTGGCTTCCCAAGAGGGGCCCCCAGGAGTCTGGTTGAGACATGAGCCTCGGGGTGCAGCCCAAGAGTCTCTCTGACTTGTCTGGGAGGGACGGAGCTCACCGTTCGGAGACACGTGCTCTACAGAATGTGGATTTGTAGAAGGCCAAAGAGAAAGCCTCTCCTATATATTTTCCCTTAACTTTGCATTCTACAATATTTGAAGCATACAAACCAATATACATGAGTTATGAAGAAAAATGCACAAATGAATGATGGTACAGTGGTAACGAGAAAATGACCAATACACCATTTAAGTTGTTTGGGCTCTTCCAGATTCCATTCCATTCACGCCTCTGGGCTGGGGCACTGGCTCTGTTCTTCTCAACACGAGGTTTCCTTCGCTAAGTCAAAGCAGCTGTCTAGCTGTTCTGTGTCCCAGCCATTGGCACAGGAGAAAGGGAATCTGGAATCTTTTAAAAAATGGCTTGGAAGCTGCATGAATCACTTCTCACATCCAGTTGCCAGAACTTAGTCATTTAGCCACGCCTATCTGCAGAGACTCAGGAATTTACTCTGTAACTGGGTGGCCATATGTTCAGCTAAAACTTGGGGATGTTCTACTAGTAAAGGAAGGATAGGTGTGAACACTGGGCGACAGTTCACAGCCACTGACATAAGTATTCACATGTTCAGCTTTACAACACAATGACATATCGATTTTCAGAATGGTTAAATTGATTTACACCCTCCAGCAGGAGATAAAATTTCCATTAATACACATTCTCAGTGATAGCTGTTGATTCAAATGTCTTACATTTTTATTTATTTTTAAACTTATTTAACAGGTGTAAAATATTTCATTATGATCTTAAGTTGCAATTCCCTGATTACTGATGTTGATTACTAATGAAGTCTGTTGATTATTATTTTTTTCTTCAGTGAAATAAATTCCTGTTCAAATCTTTTGCCTATTCCTCCCCACGCCCACTCCCACTGGGTTATCTTTTTTATTCATTTGTAGGTTTTTAGATTTTTGTATAAAATCCTGAATACTGATCATTTGTCAATTATATGTTGTAAATATCTTCTTGCTTTTATGGCTTCTCCTTTCATGTTATGATGCTTTTTGTTAATATAAGTTCTTAATTTTAACATCATAATTTTGGATATTTTATAGTTAAAGATTTATTGTCTTGTTTAAGATGAATCTCCCTACTTGAAGGCTGTAAAAATGCTCTTTCATTCTCTTCTAAAAGTTTTAAAGTTCTACTTTACATAGTTAAAGTTTTTAAAATACTTAGAATCAATTTTATGTAAGGCATGAGACGGGGATAAGGTTTGGCCTGTCTTTCCTGCAGGTGTGTAACACTCTATCACTTAAGTTTCTACGTAGGTGTGAGTCATTTTATGGGCTCTCTTTAGTTCCACTGACAATATGTCTATTCTTACATCTAGTTAAACAATGCTTTAATTACCATAGACATAGTAAGTTCTGAGATCTGGTAAGTCAAATCCTCCCATCATCTTCTGATCTACGTTTTTTTGTCCTTTTCTTTTCTACATATATTTTCAAGCAAATTATCAAATTTCTCTAACGAAGTGCCATTTAGCATTTTGGCAAGCATTGCAAATAATGTATACGTAAATGGGTGAAAACTGTTACCTTTACAACGTCTACAAGTTTACAACTTTTACAACAGTACTGATATCTTCACAACATTGAATCTGTCTTTCCATTAAGTATGGTATATCTTTTCATTTATTTAAATAATCTTTAATGTTTTTTAATAACATTTAAAAATACTCTCTGAGAAGGTCTTGCACATCGTCTGTAAAATTTATTCACAGGTACTCCTTTTTTTGTTTTTGTTATTGTTATTAGTTTGGTTTTTATTCTAAAACTACAATTTCTAACTTGTGTTATAGAAATTGTGTATAGAAATGAAACTGACTTTTGAATATTAACCTTACATTTAAACTTGGTTACCTCTATAATTTATAATTATATTGATAATTATATAGATTGTTTTGGGTTTTCTATGTACACAGCCTGATGTGAATAATGACAGTTTTATTTTCTCCTTTCTAATCCTTCTATTCTTTATTTCTTTTTCTTGATTTACTGCTCTGTCCAGGACCGCTGGAACCATTTGGAATGGACGTGGCAGACAGGCACCATTCTCTTGTTCCTGATTTTAAAGGGAATGCTTCTAATGTTTCACCATTATGATGTTAGGTGTAGGTTCTGAGTAGGTCATCTTACTCATATTAACAGATTTCCCTTCTGTTTCTTACCATGACTTTGCCAAGTGTTTCTTCTTCCTTTTAATCTTGAATAAGTGTGGAATTTTATCAAATGTTCTTTGTGTCCCTATTGAAGTGTCTGTACTTTTTTCTCCCATGTTAATGTGATTAATTACATTCAGATATTTTCTAATGGTAATCACTCCTGCATCTCTAGAATAATCACAATTTAGTCAGAATGTAGTTTCTGTTCTTTATATTACTGGATCTAGTATGCTTTTACCATGTCTAGGATTTTTTTCATGTAGATAAATGAGAACTATTGTCCCATAATTTTCCTTTATCATACGGTCCTTGTCTGATTTTAGTGTCACAGTTGTGTGGGCCTCAGAGTCGAGCTGAGGGAATGTCCTCCTATTTTTCTGTTCTCTAGAAAAGTTTATACCATATGAAATTGCTGTTCTTGTATATAATAATGAAAATTCTGGAATTTTGAGAAAAAATGTTTTAGTCAACCCATGTGTACCATTAACATTAATAAATTTCTTCTACTAACATACTAAATATTATGTTCAGTTTTTAAAAATTGAGTGGTTTTAGACAGCATAAGTTTTCTTAGCCCTCCAATTTACTACTTCTTTACTGAAAGAGGTTTTATTTTTTGGCACTGCAAATGAGGAACATGATGGCAGCCCCCTGGGGAAAGTTCCAGTGAGCACGACATGTGCAAACAACGGTGCTGGCGGTGGTTTCACCTGGGTGTAACGGGCCGCAGTACAGTCACTGGAATCTTCTCTAGTTGCAGCGATGTACCTATGCATACGTGTGTGCTTCAGCAACATCCAGACCCTGCCCAGACAGCTTTCGATTGTTGCATTTCTATTTTCTTTGTCACAGGCTTTGATCCTCTACAAAATGGGTCTGCTTTTGATCACCCATCAATTATTGTGCCTATTTGTTTAATTTTTTTTCACCTTCTCTATTGTAGCCAAGTGTTGACATACTGTGTCACTGGACATGCCTTAAGTTTGCAACAAATGTTTGAATTATTATTTGTGGGTTAGTTTTTAATTCACTGATTTTTATTTAAAACAAAGTTGGATCTTTCTTGAGATTTAATTTTGAAAATAAGATTCCCAGATTGAAATTTTTGAACTATCTTTTGAACAATCCTTTAGTAACAAAACTTTTCCACAGACCAAATGATGCTTCTATCTGCTTCAGGTGTATGATGTTTCAGTTTAAATATAAAAAAGATCTGCATTTACTTCAAAGATATTGTTTACTTCTGTGGCAAAATGAAAACAATAAAAATAAACTCAAGAACCAAGCAAACTTTAAAAGCACTATACTGTTGTAAATTCTCAATAGCAAAAATAGAATTGTATTTATATCAAATTTACAATTCATAGTCAATTTCAACTGACCACGTGTTGACATTCCATGTGGTACACTCTAATATATGCCTGGAATAATCCATTTCTTTAAAGTGTGGTAGAACTTGCCCATAAAACTATATACATTACACATACATACATACACAATGAGTTCATGTAAAAACTGGTGAAAACTGAATAAGACCTATAATCTAGTTAATTGTATTGTGGCAGTGTCAATTTACTGGGTTTGATGCTGCACTAGTTATAAAAGGTGTCACCATTGGGGAAAGATGAGTGAAGGGTTCCTAGAATTCTGTTCTCTTTTCTATTTCTTGTAAATTTAAAACTATTTCAAAAAATAAAGTTAACAAGAAAACACATGGGCCTGTTGTACTTTTATGTATTATTATTATTGTTATTACTACTACTACCATTATTATTATTATTATTTTCATCAAAGTATGCAGCATTTACTGCTGAGTCCAACTCACTGTTGCTCATGTTAATTAAGAACAGGGTCTTTAAAAGGCCTGCGTCAAAGAAGCAGTTTTCACATTTATTTTTCTTAAACTTTGCACTACAGAATTTGATCTCTGTGAGAATAATAATAGGTATTTTAAAAGAAAATCTCGTCTTGGATTGAAAGAATCAATATTGTTATAATGGCCATACTAACAATATACAGATTCAATGTAATCCCTATCAAATTACAGTAACATTTTTCACAGAGCTGGAACAAAAAATGTGAAAATTTGTGTGGAAACACAAAAGACTCCGAATAGCCACACAGACTTGAAAAAGGAGAACAGAGCTGGGGGAATCACGCTCCCTGACTTTAGACTATACTACAAAGCTACAGCAATCAAAACAGTATGGTACTGGCACAAAAACAGATACATCAATGGAACAGGATAAAGTCCAGAAATAAACCCACACACTTATGGTCAATTAATCTATAACAAAGGAGGGAAGAGTATACAATGGAGAAAAGACAGTCTCTTCAACAAGTGGTACTGGGAAAATGGGACAGCTCCCTGTAAAAGACTGAAATTAGGACATAGTCTCTAACACCATATACAAAAAAATAAACTCAAAATGGGTTAAAGACCTAAATGCAAGACCAGATACTATAAAACTACAAGAAAGCATAGGCAGAACACTCTTTGATATAAATCACAGCAATATTCTTTTTGAACCAGCTCCTACAGTAATGGAAATAAAAGCAAAAATAAACAAATAGGATCTAATTAAACTTAAAAGCTTTTGCACAGCTAAGGATACCATCAGCAAAATAAAAAGATAACCTACAGAATGGGAGAAAATATTTGCAAATGATGCAACCAACAAGGGACTAATTTCCAAAATATATAAACAGCTCATACAGCTTAATACCAAAAAACAAGCAACCCAATCAAAAAATGGGAAGAAAACCTAAATAAACATCTCTCCAAAGAAGACATCTCAATGGCCAACAAGCACATGAAAAGATGCTCAACATCACTAATTGTTAGAGAAATGCAAATCAAAACTATAATGAGGTATCATCTTACACCAGTCAGAATGGCCATCATTAAAAAGCTCACAAACGATAAAAGCTGGAGAGGGCGTGGAGTAAAAGAAACCCTCCTACACTGTTGGTGGGAATGTAAATTGGTGCAGTCACTATGGAGGACAGAATGGAGATTCCTCAAAAAACTAAAACTAGACTTAAACCATATGATACAGCAACCCCACTCCTGGGCATATATCTGGAGGAAAATATAATTTGAAAAGACACATGTAGCCCAGTGTTCACAGCAGCACTATTTACAATACCCAAGACATGGAAACAAGCCATTGACAGATGGCTGGATAAAGAAGATGTGGTATATATATACAGGAATACGACTCAGCCATAAAAAAGAATAATGCCATTTGCAGCAACATGGATGGATCTGGAGATTGTCATTCTAAGTGAAGTAAGCCAGAAAGAGAAAGAAAAATACTGTATGATATTGCTTATACGTGGAATCTAAAAAAAGGACACAAATGAACTTATCTACAAAACAGAAACAGACTCACTGACATAGAGAACAAACTTATGGTTACCAGGGGGTAAAGGGGGTGGGAAGGGATAAACTGGGAATCCAAAATTTGCCCCTCTTGAGGAGTGATGGAAATGTTAGCTATCTTGACTGTGGTGGTAGTTTTATTGGTGTTTACATCTATCAAAAGTCATCAAACTGTACATCTGAAATTTGTGTAGTTTACAGGAACCATACCACAATGAAGGTGTTACAAATAAATAAATAAATAAATCCCAGGGATGTTACCTACAGTTGTCTGTCATCCATCTTAACTCTACATTAGTATAAATAATCTAGGTTTGATTATAATTAAAGACAGAATGATGGAAGATGTCATCTACACAAGGATGTCCACTGAACCTCACAAAGATGACAGTTTAATCCATCTACAAGAGGTAATAACTGAAGCATTACTGTAGCAAATACTTTTACAAGCTTTGCATTCTTAGGTTTCTAATACTAATTTAAAATCACTTTGATTCATCTGGCACCATAACTTCACAGGTCCATTTCTAATTCCTGGAGTTTCAAAGATTATTCTGTGCTTTAACTTGAAGGTTTTCCCTCTGCTCCCAGGTGTAGAGGCATCTTTGTAATGGACTGGAGGAAACCTTTTTTGTCGTCTCTCCTGTCAGTGCTGCACTGTGTGCACCAAGCCCGCCATGTGGCCCTTTGCTTGTCATTTTAACGGTCGGCTGGGCAGCTGTTAATAAAGCCAAGTCTATCCGGAAACACCATGATCAGAGACCACATTCAAGAGAGCCTCAAAAAGGAGCGACTAATGTGAGGTTTTTAGCTCTTACTGAATGTCACTCTTTTTAAAGTTGCAAGTGAAAGTCTCTGAAAAAAGTCACCTTGTGATAATGACACAGTTCCAACCACTTTTTTTTTTTTGAGATAAAGGGTCCAGTTTCATTTATGTAGTTTATTAAAAAAAAAAAAAAGCCTAAGAATTAGATATTTAAAGCCATTGGGCTACTTCTAATTTTAAAAGTCTACTTCTAATGCTCTAAAATTGAAATGGCATATTGACACAACATTGTAAACTGACTATACTTCAATAAAAAGCATGTAAAAAATAAAAAGAATTGTAGCCTTCTGCAAAAAAAAAAAAATTGAAATGGCATAAACATTTGTACACTGGCATACTGGTAATTTCTTTTTCTCCCTAGATTTTCATGGGTGTCTCAGGTGCAACCATACACACGCACCTCAAATCTTTGCAGTGAAGAGACCCCCCCAACAATGATGGGAGAAGACATCCAAGCACCAGTGAAGTATTTGATGCTGCGAGGTCTCTGAAACAGATAGAATGAGTGCTTTTCTGTGCCTTTGTACAGTGTGAAAGTAGTAAGAGGAAGAGTAAACATGATTTGGGGACAGTATTCTGGGATAATCACTGTCCATCTGGTCTCAAGCCTTTTCTGTACACGGCAGGGGCCCACTCAACCTTTGTTTCTTAAAGCTTCTATCAAGCTTTTGAGGATTTTTCTTTTTCTTCACGCATAGACCATCTCCTTAGATTCCCAGGAAGCAGGCCATTTGGTGGAAGAAAACTGAGCAACTACTTCTAAAGGAATTCAAAAAAATTATTTTTTTAGTGTTATCATTGAGTTCATAAAAAATGGACTTCGTCTAAGTTAACATTAGGAAAAAGAATTCTAGTGATTTTCAAATATTCTTTATCTTTTAAGATATAAATACATATCTTATTTCCAGTGATTCATCTTTAAGAAATCAGTGACACTTTACAGATATGTAAACCAACACTCACAGAAGACCAGGATCTTGACTTTACACCGCCAAAGCACTGGCTCCCAGGCTTCACTGCCACTTTGGATTTGACGTGCCTCATCTCCTGCCTCTCCACCTTGTGGCTGAAGATCTCTAATGACCTTTGCTCCTGAATCTCTTACTTCAGGGGCCAGTCACTTGAAGTTGAGAAAATAAAAGTAGTAGAATCCTGGCTGACTTTTAAGAATGACAAGCAGAAATCAACACTGCTGGCTCTTATCTCTACTGGATTTCAGTTTAATAAAGTGAAGACATCTGTCTCACCATCTGAAGATTCTCTAACAATGGTGTTTGAATCCCTCCAGATTATTATACTTTGATGGCTAGACATGCAGTAGTGATTGAGAAGCTGGGCCACAGAGATGGACAGAAGTGTCATCTTGTGGCTATGCCTCCCCTAGTCCCCTGTAGACACTCCATTAAGCCAGGAGCCAGCTCAGAACTTGTCTATCCATTGCTCCAAGGGAGATACAATTGTCCAGAGTTGACCCGCCAGATGGAACCCACCTGCTATCCCCAAGCTGACAAAGTCTATAACCTGGAGTAGATCTTACAGGCTCATAAAGGCAAAAGAGTAAAATGATTTAAGAAATAGAAAATGGTATTTTTAATGAGGTAAAGTTAGAGAAAATTTACTAACCTTTTGCAGCACATCTGAGAGACAATTTACTAAATGTGCCAGAAAAAGGACATTAGGAAGGGGAAATCACAGACAACAGGCCTCTCCCTCTTGCTCTAGCATACTAGATATTCACAGGCCAAATACAAACGATTAGCTATTACTTGCTTGACCTCTGTATTCTGTCAGTTTGGCTAAATGAACAATAATTGTGTGACAAGTCAGCAATCAATATCTGTGCCTGCATATTTTGTGCTAGGAAGTTTGGTAGAGAGTAAAAATCATTAAGCACAAATATTATTTAATGTTGGACAATGCAAACTGTTGCTTCAACACAAGTGACTGTCATTTTTAGTGAGGTACGTTACTTTCTTTTCCTCTTAAAACTTTACATCTAATTCCAAATAGAAGGCATGAGTGGTGGTTAAGAACACAGACTCTGTGGCCAGAATGTGCTCTTCAGTCTGAACCCCAGCTCTGCCCTGTTACGGCTTTGTGACACTGGGTTAGTTACTCAATCTTGAAAAATGAGGAAAATAACACCCACATCATATTATTGTTACTGAAATTAAATGAATTCCTATTTGTACACTGCTTAGAACAATGGCTGGCAAATAGTACTATAAGAGCTTATTAAATCAACAAAAAAATCTCTTCTTAGAGTGTATGAACATGGAATAACCGCACTTGTTATCAAGCCTCGTTGAACTGCAATAAATTTGATTATTTCTATTACACAACTAAAGAAACTGAGTTAAGACCCAGAAAAATAAAATATCTTGCTTAAGGATCCAACACTTGGCAAAACATACTTAGATCAATTTACATAAAACACTGCCTAGGAGAAACACAAATATTTTTCTCTTGCTTCCTTAATCAAAAAAAAAAAAAAAGGAAGCATTAAAAGAACAAAAAAAAAGACAGGGAAATAAGTTGAGATTCATCATTTCTCACATGACAGTATGAGTCAGCACCTATCTACATAGCTGGAACAAAGAATGTGATGGACCCCTCCCTTCTGCTGACTCTCTCTGCCTTACTAATGGCATGGCAACTAGAGGTGAAACAAGGCACAGGAGGGTTTCCACTAGGTCTACTAAATTAATACAAGTGCATAACCGACATGATGCTGGTGCTAGCAGGGACAACTACAAGTTCTACTGTCTTGGATAACAGTGCTCAACATTGCCGATAACTGTATTATTTGTGTGTTGTTTCATTTCACTGACTCTGAATTTGATTGTTTTGTCTCTAATAATTTTGTCTGCATGATCACAATTATCATAATAAAAGTAGCAAACATATCCATCACCTCCAAAAGTTTCCACACACACCCTTATCTCAGGCAATCACTGATCTGCTTCTTATAATGTAGACAGTTTATAGATTAGCTTATATTTTCTAGAATTTTACATAAATTGAACTATCCAGTATGTACTCTTTGGGGGGAGGTTGTGGGTTCTTTCATTCATTAATATTTTCAAATTCATTCATATTCTTGCTTTTTAATTGCAGAACAGTATCCCATTGTATGGTGCTATGAATAGAACTGTGTTCTCCCCAAAACTGTATGTTGAAGTTCTAACCTTATTTGGAAACAGGATTATTAGAGGTAATAAAGTTAAAATGAGATCATTAGGGTGGTCCCTAATCAAATATAGGTGGTGCTCTTATAAAATGGAGAAATTTGGGTCCAGAGAAATACACAGACAGAAGATGATGTAAAGACACAGGAAGAACACCATCTACATCTCAAGGAATGTCTGCGGCTGCCAGAAGCTGGGAGAGAAGGATGGACTAGATCGCCCTCAAAGCCCTCAGAAGGAACCAGTCCTCATGACAACTTACTTTTGGAGTTCTAGCCTCCAGAGCCGTGAGACAATAAATACCCGCTGTTTAAACCACTCATTTTGTTACAGCAGCTCTAAGAAGCTAAAACATATGAATATACAAAATATGTTTGCCCATCTGCGTTGTTTCTAGTCAAATTTTAGCTATTCCAAATGTTTCTATGAACATTCACAGCAGCTTTGTAGAGACAAAGGCTTTCACTTCTCTTTGGTAAATATCTAGAAGAAGGATGAATCACATAGTAGGTATATGTTTTACTTTTCCAAAAAACTACTAAACTATTTTCCAAAGTGATTGTACCATTTAAAATTCTGACCAGCAGCCTACGAAAATTCTATTTCCTCCACATCCTTGCTAATATTTGGTTTGACCAGTCTTTTTTTTCCTTTTTTTCTTTTTTTACATTTTTTTAAGTTATAGTCATTTTACAATGCGTCAAATTCCAGTGTACAGCACAATTTTTCAGTTATATGTGAACATACATATATTCATTGTTACATTTTTTTTTGCTGTGAGCTACAAGATCTTGTATATATTTCCCTGTGCTATACAGTACAATCTTGTTTACCTATTCTGCATATGACCAGTCTTTTCAATTTCAGCCATTCTTACAGGTAAGGAGTGGTATTTCATTTGGTTTTAATTTGCATTTTTCTAATAACAACACTAAGCATCTTTTCATGTGCTTATTTGCCATCTGTATATCTTCTTTGAAGAGGCATTTGCTCATTTTTTTTGCTTATTTCACTGGGTTTTGTGTTTTCCCATTACTGAGTTTTGAATATTATTTATATATTTTGAATACAAACCCTTTATTGATTTATAAATATTTTTTAAACTTTAAAAAAATTTTTTTGACTGATTTATAGCTTGCACTATATAATAACTCAAAATGGATTACAATCCTAAGTGTAAAGCCTAGAGTTATAAAACTTCTGGGAGAAAACACAGAAGGAAACATTTGTGATCTTGGATTAGGCAAAGATTTCTTCAACAGGACACTGAAAGCATGATCTATAAACAAACTGGTAAAATGGA
Organism: Camelus dromedarius; assembly: GCF_036321535.1. Lineage (NCBI taxonomy): Eukaryota > Metazoa > Chordata > Mammalia > Artiodactyla > Camelidae > Camelus > Camelus dromedarius. Next base: position 64,420,415 of record NC_087448.1, on the reverse strand, counting down.
TTTTATCAAAATTGAAAATGTCTGCTCTTTAAAAGGCTGTTTTAAAAATAAATAAGACAAACAGCAAACTGAAAATATTTCCAAAACATACATCTGATAACAGAATTTTTATTTATAATACTCTTGAAGTATAGTAATAAGAAAATCATCAACTCAGTATTAAAAATGGGCAAAGTATTTTCTCCCATTCTGTAGCTTGTCTTTTCATTTCTTATGTTTCATCCCAGAAGTTGAACAGTTTCAGATTTTATATTTAAATGTGTGCTTCACCTTAATTTTTATATATGGCATGATGTATGGATTGAGGGACTGACGTACTCTCTCTCTTTTCTGCATACAGATATCCAATTTTTCCAGCACCATTCATTGAAATGAATATTTTTTTCCATTGAACTGCCTTCGTACCTTTGTCAAAAATCAGTTGTCCATATGTATTGGTCTGCCCATACATTTTTCTGAATCTTTCTTCCATTTTGTTAAACTGTTATCAATCTTTATGCCATTTCCACATTGTCTTGATTACTTTTGTTTTATAATAGCCTTGAAATCAGGCAGAGTTAATTCTCTAATCTTGCTTGTTTTAAAGTTGTTTTGGCTAACTTAGATCTTATTCATTTTAATATAAATTTTAGAATTAGCTTGTCAATTTCCACCCTCAAAAAAGCCAGCTGGGATTTCAATTGAGATTTCATTGCATACATACATCAAGTAGAAAGAACTGACATCTTCACTACTGAGTCTTCAGAGCCATAAATACAGTATCTCTCTCCATTTAAGTCTTGTTTCATTGCTCTCATTAATGTTTTATACTTTTCAGTGTACAGGTCTTGCATATTTTTGTCAGATTTATCCTTAAGCATGTCCTATTTTGAGATGCTACTGTATTTTTACAAATTTCAATTTCTGATTATTTGTTAATATATAGAGATACAATTAATTTTTGTAGATTTTTTTTTTCACATAATCATGTCATCAGCAAATAGAGATACTTTGGATAGTTTCTATTGCTCTGTCTTCAAGGTCATTAATCTTTATTCCTGCAATGTCTCATTTGTTGTTAATCCCTTCAGTGTATTTTTCAGACATTGTAGTTTTCATTTCTGGAACCTTGATTTGGATCATTTTTATATCTTTTCATGTCTCTACTTAGCCTTCTGAAAATATATAATATTGTTATAATGTCTTTTAATGTCCTTGTTTGCTAATTCTAACATCTATATCAGTTCTGAGTTGGTTTCCACTGGTTGACTTTTACTTTCATTGTGGATCATATTTTCCAGCTTATTTGCACGGCTGATAGTGAATTTTGTGATTCAAGTATTGTGAATTCTACCTTGTAGGTGCTGGACATTTTTGGTTTTCTGTAAACATTCTTAATCTTTTTTTCTGGGATGCAATTAAGATACTTGGAAACAATTTGATCTTTTTGTGTCTTCCTTTAAAGAGTTATTTAGGCAAGATCAGAACAGCATTTAGTCTAAGGCTACTTATTTCCCACTGCTGAAGTAAGATACTTCTGAGCATCCACTAGATGCTTCATTGGTTATGAGCTTTTCCACTATGGCTGGTGGTAACAGCACCTATTCCTGGTCCTGGGTGGACACCAAGGAACATTTCTTCTAATCCTTTACAATAGTTATTTCCTAGCATCAGGCGGTTACCTTATAAATATGCACTGATCAGTACTCTCCGGGATACTCATCTGCAGATCTCTATAGAGTCCCCTCTTTGGGCAGCTTTCTCATCTCTGTTAGTTGTACTGTAAATTCTAGCTTCTCTGAATGCTCAGCTTAATCTCAATTTAGGGAATCTGACCAGGCTGACCAAGACAATAAGAGAGTAGAAACAAATTACTGTATCAGGAGAGAAAGAATGATATCTTTACAGACCCACCATACATTAAAATATTATAAGGGAATACTGTGAAGAACTCTAAGCACATACATTCAGAAGCTTAGGTGAAATGGAGCAATTCCTTGAAAGACACAAACTACCAAAACTCACTGAAGACGAAATAGATATAGTTCTATTAAAAAAAAAAACAGAATTCATAACTAAATGGCAGAAGTCTGTATGGACAGAGAAAAATAAGACTAACTTATGGATGGAGAGCTCCTTACTTTGCCTGTAGTTTGGAACAGACTGGTCCCCAAATCTGAGATTTTGGTTGCTAACTTATTTGGTCAAAGGTGCTGAGTAAGTAGTAGGCTATGAACCATAGGTTTTGAGCAAATGTCTTGAAATAAGAGAATGATATGATAAATGGTTCTTAAGGTCTTATCTTCCTTAAATTAAGGAGATTATTTTGGCAAATGTGTTTTGGAACAGATATCTGCTTAGAACAGACAGCATCTAGAGACAAGACTACTAACCAGGAGGAGGCTAACATAATGTGGTGGTAAAGATATAAGCTAGGCAGGCAGTTTTCAAAAATGAATGTAAGGGATAACTCTAAGAATTGGTATGGTCTATTGCAAAACCACATGTTTAATTTTATTTTTCTTCAAGTAAGGTATTTTTCTACAAAAGATAATATATAGCTATGCTTTTTGGGTAAAAAGCAATATATATTAAACATTTGTAAAGCATCTGGGAAAAGCTGCCTAGTTTAATACCCCTTTCCCCCATCTGTTTTATTTTAGACAGTTAAATATGCTTTGGACCAGTTGCATTTTTCATAACCATTTTTTGGACATTAAAATGGTTAACTTCTCCAAGCAGAAAATGAAAACCTTGAAATAGAGGCAGAATAAGTAATACTTCTGTTCAATCAAATATAGAATTTAAATACACAATTAAGCTGCTTCTCTTTATATGCTTTAACATTAAAATCGTCTTACCCCATACAATAATTGAAATTACCTGAAGGAAAATAACCAATCTGAGACTGAGTAAAACGAGCCTGGTGGTCTCAGAGACAAGCGCATTTAGTCAAGTAGTGCTGGTAAAATCTATTTTTACACGTAATTTTGAGAGTAAGCCTTTAGGTCAGCATTGAGTTTGTGCTTATGCTGAGAACTAAAACAAATGTGGCCAAGAGAATAGCTCCAGCAATGTTGTCAGTGTTTCTAACTTCAGCCCCATCTGTTTGAAAATTTCTGCCGTGGTGCCCAGAACAGCTTGTTGGTAGCACTGAGGCATTTTCAAGGGGCACATTTTTCTAAGGACCAAATAATCTTTAAAATATTCAAAAGGAAAACAGGAAAAGGGTATACAGTTCAGTGGCAGAGTGCATGACTAGCATGCACAAGGTCCTGGGTTCAATCCCCAGTACCTCCATTAAAAAGCAAAAAAAAAAAAAAAAAAAAGTAAACCTAATTACCTACCCCCTCCAAAAAAAAAAAAAAAAAAAAAACCAAAAAGGAGAACAGAATAGTCTTCTAAGCTCTTGCTACTCAAAGCGTGGTTCTCAGGCCAGCACTACAGAGTCCTGGGAGTGCACCAGGCAGCAGCATCTCAGGCCCCACCCTGAACTACTGAACCAGAATGTCAAGTCATTTTATCCAAGACTTCCAGGCGATTGTTATTAAAATTTGGGACACTGGTTTAGGCTCTTTTGTTAGAGGGTGGACTGGGGGATGTTTTAAGAGATAAGAGTGATCCTTTAGCTGGGGGCTCTGACATTGCAGCTGTGTGAATGAAGAGCATGAAGGCAAAATAAAGAAAAGGAAAAGGCTTCTTTGAGAATTCAATCTCGGCTGGCAACAATGCTCAGAGGATAAACCTCTACTGTGGCACAATAGCGTTCGCAGAGGCCTCCGGGATGCTCGTCAAGTTCAAAGGCAGGAGCTCCAATGTCAGGCAGGTGGTATTAATGCTTTCTTCACATATACACAAATTATGTATTTTCTTAAGTATACACTTATGAATTGACTATCTTCAAGGGGCCAATCCTTCAGCACTTTATCAGACCAAGAGAAAATGATGAGGCCTGTAAACAGTCTGACTCTTTAATCACACAGACATCTCATTCCCATAGGAGGGACACAAAGAAAAGGTTCCCTTTGTAACCCACAATCTGAAGAGATGCAAACTGAGTCCTATATCAGGGTCCAAATTCGGTCTTTTTCTAATTTCCAAAGTGAAACCCTTGGCCCAAAACTCTGGACACACATAGAGCTCTGCCAGTAACACTCTGTTCACTCTGACGAGGGAGTTCTTTCCATTCAGTCTCTGGCAGGCAGGACCCCTCTACTTTGTTTCAAGATGAATTTTCTAGTTCCATCTTTGTACATTGTGTTCTCAAAGACCTTTATGGAAAGGACAGACAGATCTAGATGACCTAGGTCAAGCAGTTTCACATGTGATGGAACATTGAGCTGGGCTTGGGAGGAGCCCCAGCTTCTCCTCTTGGGTCTCTGTGTCTCCTCCCTGTAGCAGCTACTCTCATGACCTTTACATGGTTCATCAATGTGATTCCAACTAGAAATGACTATATAAAGTGACATCTAAATGTCCAATAATGGTGGTTTAACCATTTATTATGCTCTGCTTGGATGTTTAAAATGTTCTTCATTGAATCATCCTCAATGCTTCTGAGAATTCCACCAATGAATTACCACATGGAACCTTCACCGAATGCCCAGGCCCCGATGTCCTGGTATTAGAGACAGCAAGGGACAGCAAGGAACAGCAGGAGGAACACTGGCTCTGAAGGCAGGCACACTGGATTTGGCACCTTAGCGCTGCATGGCTAGCCGCTCCACCTCAGGAAAGTTACCTAAGCCTCACTGAGTTCCGGGTCCTCAGTCTGACAGGGAAAGTGGCATCTACTGTATAGTGAATGCTCTGTGAGGACTAAGGAGGATAAAGGTAAATCATCCAGCAAAATAAAGGCATTTAGTGGGTATCAAGACTACTGTGCTCTCTTTTTCCTTCGTTCATTCGTTTATTCATTCATTTATACCTTCACATATTCATTCAACAAATATTTATTTTCCATCTACTCATTGATAAGTACAGGTCCCTTTTCTTTTGATGGTGAATATTTCAGCCTGGTTTCCTTAGAAAATGGAGCCTAAATCAAAACTAAGGTGCTCATGCTTTGTTGAGGGGTGCAGTCCAGAGAAGCAAACGTGAAGGAGGCACATAAGCGAGGTAGGAGAAGAGAGAAGGCAGGCACAAAGGCAAGCCTTCCAAGCTGTTCAGACTTTACTGGGAAACACAGTGGCTGCTCAGACACATCTGACATCCCCAGAGAGGGCATATGGAAACACTGGGTCCCAGAACAGTCTCTCGCGTAGGAGTAAAGGAGAAGAATCTATCTGTTGGCTCCCTTCCATTTCCTGTTGCTTAATAGCCAAAGTCTCCCCCTCTCTCCACCACTGGGTGTTAACCACCCCCGCCCCTGACACACATTTCTGGGAAATGTGTCACAAGAGCAGTGGCATCAAGCTTGTGGAAGGGATGAGGCGGCAACACTTAATGCCCACCTCTCTGCAACCTGCAGACTTGAAGACCCCTCCTGGAAAGCCAGTGGAGTGGGTAGGTGGGTGGAGTGCTCAGCATGGAGGGCCCTGGCGTCTGTCTGCATGGCAACAGTGACAGGGAAGTGCAGGGCAGGAAGGCAGGGCCCCACAGTGTGAGGTCAGAAGTGTGAGAGGAAGCCTGGTTTGGTATTGCTTCTAGCGACATGGGAGATCAGGAGCAGCAGGACCAACTCCTGGCCAGCCCGGTGTGATGACAAATCAGCCTCCATCATGAGGGCAGGGACAGAGCTCAGTGAGTCCCTTCCAGGAAAGAGGGACATCGCCTCTCTGTACCAATAAGAATGCCAGTGGTGCCAAGTGACCTTCCTGGAGGGTCATCAGTAGCACCAAGCAGGAAAATATGCCCAAGCAAATCTGAGATGTGCATAAACTGGGCCTGGAATTATGAGGACAGGATGCAGGCTTTCAAGAGTTTATAAACGTGGAGGGATGGAAAACTGACTCATGATGCAGTTATGAGTTGGGTCAAGTTTATTTTTAGTGCCCCTCTGATTCACGCTGGTGAGAAAGGTTGGGTTTAGAGACCTTGCTTTGTGAGTTAGCTTGTCAACTGACCTCAAAGTCCAGGCTCAACCATATCACTGGACCTACTGCCTCAGCACAAAGATGGTGCCGAAGCCAAGGGACTAAATGTCATCGCCCAGCATGAACAGAGACAGGGCCCAGAACCCAGCGTACTTGCAGTGACAGAACAAGAGGCTGTGGAAAACACTGGGGGAGGTGGGGAGAAGGGGAAAGGTTTTAGCAACAGAGAGAGAACCAAGAGAGAAATCAATTAAGAAGAGATTTTCAGGTTGAAGGGAGTGACCACCAGGGTCAGATGGTGTCGAGAAGCCAACCTAGTAGAACAGGAGTAAGAAACAAGAAAACAGAGTTTTGTGATTGCAGCTTTGACTGGAACAATTCTGTAATAAGATGGTGGCTGGAAACTCTGCAAAGGATTGAGCAGTGCAAGGGGAGTGAGGAAATAGAGCTGGTATTTTTTTTCCAAAAATATTTTTACTCTGAATTGTCAGAAAGAAAAATAGCTTGAAGCTTGAAGAGAAGTAGAGCTGAAGCAAGGTATATTTTTTCAAAATAGCGTAATTCATTTATTTGATCTGCCTTGATATCTCTGGGTTGTTTCCAATATTTGACAGTTATAAATAGTGGTTTAATAAACATTCTTGTAAATATCTTTGGGTGTATATGTGCGTCTGTTTTGCTTGAGCATATCTCTAGGCATAGTGATAGTGCATTTCTATATTCAAGTGATAACCCAATTTACTAATATGTCAGTTAGATCACATTGATCAATAGCAGATCTGTAATCTTACTACTGCTGTGGTTGGGTGTTCACTTGTTCTTTAAGTTACAGATGAAGGTGTGTTAAGACCCACAGTACATTATTGACATATATTTCCCCTTTTACTTTTGTTAATTTTTGTTGTGTATATTTAGAAGAATATACACATTTAGAATTGTCTATTTAAGCATATACAGATGTCGGATTTTCTATATCTTTCTGGTAATTTAAAATTTTTATCACTAAGAAATTCTTTTAAACAACCTCTAGTAATATTTCCTGTCTTAAAGTTTTCTTTATCTGACAGTCACTATCTTTTGCTTAGAGTTTGTTAGGAATATTTTCTTCTGTCCTTTTATTTTCAATCTCTCTGTATTTTTATATGTAAAATGCACTTCTTAGAATCAGCATACTGATTAAGTAAGGTCCCTTACTTAAGATGGTTTGACTTCATAATTTTTCAATTTTACAGTGGTGTAAAAGTGATATGCATTCCATAGGAACCGTGCTTTTTTGAATTCTGATCTTTTGCCAGGCTAGTAATACGTGGTGTGACTCAATGCTGGGCAGTGGCAGCCACGTGGTCACAAGGGGAAGCAACTGATAAATTTACAACCATTCTGTTTTCACCTTCAGTACAGTAGTCAGCAAATTACACTGAGATAGTCAACACTCTGTTGTAAAATAGGATTTCTGTCAGATGACTTTGCCCATCTGTGGGCTAATATAAGTGTTCTGAGCACGTGTAAGGTAGACTCAGCTAAGCTATGATGCTTGGTAGGTTAGGGGTATTGAATGCATTTTTGACTTGATATTTTCAACTTACTATGGGTTTATCGGAATGTAACCCCATTGTAAATCTGTACAGTTGTTTCTTACTCTCATCTGCTCTGATCAAATTTTCCCATTTGTAAAGCATTTTATTCCATTTATGTTTCTTACAATTATCTAGAAGCAAGGTATTTTTTTAAGATGGTGGAATTACTTATTCTATTCATTGGCAGAGGGGACTGAAAACATAAGTGAGGGAAGGAAAGTGATGACTGCTGGGGCAAGTTCTAGAGGTGATGGATGGCAATGATACCCAGAGTCCAGAGCACAAGACAAGGGACACCTGCAGAGGAGTCCAGGGAACACTGGTCCCTATGCTGAGGGATGGTATGATACGAGTACCATAACAAACCAGTGCTGCACAGGGCAGTGCTAAGTAGCATGTGCATTACTATTGTTGTTAACGTCATAATCTTTAGTTTTAGCGAAAACTAATCCAAGGGCAACCAGAGATGAGCCTGGACTGAAAAGCCCACTTTTCTGGTGTTGGTCTCTTAGAGATGGGGAGTGGGCTGCACCTGCAGCCTTGGGGGGGGGGGGGGCGGGCTCTCTCACTGCTGACGTCATAACAGGCAGACTTGCAGCACAGGCCTCCAGCCCAGAGAGCCATCCCTGAGCCTCCTGTTGGCTCCAGCTGATCCGGGCATTCCCCAGGGATGGCTGAGGACTAGGTGTTGATGATTGGCTCTTCCCCACCAGTGAGCTATTTTCACTGTGTGGGGGGTTTTTAATACAGGCGGCACCAAAGGCTACATGTATATATATGCACATGGGCTTTTATAAAGCAGAAAAGTACCGAATTTATTAAAACTTAAAAAAAAAACAGCCCTGTCTCAGATGTCACATTATCTACAGAAACAAGCAAAGTACCACGTCCTTAATGATGCCCAATGAAAACACACACTGCAGTGTGTGGTATGGAATTGTAAAGGCCTCCACTTGTAAGCTGGGTTAACCGGGTTTGAATTCTGGTTCTGTCACTTAAGAGTTGTGTAACCTTGGGCAAGTTAATCTCTCCGTGACTCAGTTTTCTCTTTTGCAAAATGGGGATGGAAACAATTCCTTGTCTTAAAAGGCTGTGGTAGCAAAGTCTCTGTAAGCCTCAATGCCCAGTATAGAAAAAGCATGGTATGTGTTGACTATTATTATTAAATGAATTTGTTTTAGTATAAAGGAGACGCTTTAAAGTTCAAATTGTGTTACAAAGCAGCAATGCAACCCTGAAAAACAACTCCACAAAATGGCCAAATTCCAGACATAACACAATTTTGTTCTTGAATTAGAAATACTACAGCTTGGGTTTCTGTGTGCCAGTACACAGGTCATGGGCCAGCTTGGGTCTTTGGGTCTCAGGAGGACTTCTGTTGTCAATGTTTCTGCTCTAGCACATTTTTCCTCCCGGTATTTGATGTATCTTTGACAAATCCTTGGAAAGGCTGATGCAAACACTTTCCTCCCTAATAACTGACAGCCACGGTGATGGTGATGAGCATTGAGATCAGTCAACAAGATGCCCTGACTGGTATACCCACGTCCACCTCCTTAGCCTCAAATTGGAGACTGCATCTATGCATTTTGTCCACAATGAGTTAAAAATGAGTAAGTTTTGCTCTCACATTGCTACGTGACATTTCAGAATTCAACAGCATGTAATTACAGAAAAGTATTCTAAACTACCAGTTTCTCTGAATACCATACCTCACGATAATTCAGAGCCCTAAGCATCTTTATCAGTTACTTTCAAATGGTTTCTTGGAGGAAGCTTGGCATCTCAACACTGTGTGATTTTTCTCCACTGCCCTGAAAACCGCATTCAGATTCACTCCAAAGCTACTGAACTTGCATCAACAAATTCAGCCTGAGAGCAAAGAAATGGCCTTTTCAATAAAAGTGATAAAAATAACTTAAATTTCCAGGGTGTCTTTCTTCTGAAAAACTCATAAAGTCTTTACATGATTTGGTGAAAGGATTTTATCCAGAAGGGATGGCATTTGATTGATAAAGTTTCTCAAAGTTTAAATGTATTTCTGAATATCTTCCTCACCTTTTGTTGCTGTGTTTTCAGAAATAACACATTTCAATTTAACTTATTATGACACATATTCTTTTTTTTTTAAACCAGTGTAAGAGTGGAGTCACTTTTCTTAGTTCTCCATGGTTCAGTTTCTCTGGATAACACTTTGTTCCCAAGCCCCTTCTTCTTGCTCAGCCACTCCTTACTTCATGCTGCCATTTCATCTGGGGTATTCCCAGCTGGGGCTGATGAACTGTCACAGTGCCCATGAACTAGGGCTCTGGGCCCCAATTAACAGCCTTACTTTTTACTAGAATGTCATATTCCACTGCCTAACGTTCAGACCTCTGGGCCTGGCTCTTCCAGGAAGTTGAATCCCTTGTTTCCTCCCATCTTACCTACACTCCTACCCCTCTGTGTGCCTTGCACGTGTATTTGTTTGTGATGTTAGGGGGCTCAGCTTATACTCCTACACCCCTGAGTTCTTAACTTCTTAATGTCTTTCAACATAAATCCTCATCCACATTATCCAAATTTTCCAACTCTGCTTTAATTGTATACTATAAAACAAGAATTTCTATTTTTCAGAATCTTTATTTTTTTCTATTATAAGAGCAATATAGGCTCATTGTAAATGAAAGTTAAACATTCCATATGTAACTCCATCTCAAGGAGATTAACAATGACCATATTTTTTTCAGTTGTTTTTGACTTTTTATAAAAGATCAAAATTGGGATCATAACTAATAGAATGAAGTTTAAGAAAAATCAGAACCAAAAGGACTGGTGCACTGAGCATCATGCACCAAGTATTTATGTTGATTTGATTTAAAAATTGATTGATTTAAAAATTTTGTATAATTTTGTGAACATTTTCCCAGGTTATTACTTAAAAAAAAAACTCTCTCAAAACTGCATGAGTTCACTGTTTGAAAGTACTGAGGGTTTGGGTTCTCCTAAGTGCTCACAAAACTTCAGCAGCTGAATGATGGCATGTGTTGTCTGTGACTTCGAAGGAAAGACAGTAATAGCAGACCATGATCCCTGGAAAGTAAAGGGACAGTTAGAAATGTAGCAAACTCTGGGATTATGTGTATCAGTCAGGGCTCTCCAGAACAGAACCAATAGGAGATGACTGATAGATAGACAGATACATACATACATACATACATACATACATACATACATACATACATACATACTAAAGAAATTGGCTCATGTAATGGAGGGAGCTGGCAAGTCTGCAGACCTGCAGGCTAGAAGCTCAGGCAGGGTTTGTATGTTACAGTCTTGAGGTGAGGGAAATGGAATTCTGCGCCCCAATTAGTCACTCAGCAATCTCTTAAATAACTGTTTTCTTGTATAGTCTACAATCAGTCAATTAAAGACCAAAGGTCCAGAAGGTGTTGTCTTGACCAAAAGTAAACTGTCTTGACCAAAAACTGAAGAACAATCCAGAACTTGGAGAAGTGCCTAAAGTCAAGTATTCCTTCCTGGTTCTACTACTGAATCTGTGTCAATTTAAATAACTTCCATTTCTAAATGATTCCCACTTTCAAAGGCCAAAACTCACACTGAAATCAATCAACATTAATCATTACCAAACTTTTAAAGAACAGGTTAATTCTGTCCTGTTAAACTGTCCAACAACATAAAAAGATGAAAATCTTCCCAAGCAGCCAAAGATTTAGGCTTCAAGAAGCCTCTGGCCACGTCAGTGCCTTCACTGCTACCATGAGAGCTGGGAGTAAATCAGACCCTCCATAAATGCTTACTGCTCTGAACAAAATATCTCAGAAAGAAAATTTCAGAACAATCTACATTATGAAGTGCATGGGAAAAAACGTCTCTATAAGCATTAGCAAGGGGAGTTCAGGACTTACCTGCCCAGGTGCTGGCACAGAGAAAGCAGAGTTGGTACCATCTAGGGATTATATTTGTCTGAGCAAGTCAGAAGAAATGGAAAATGGATAAGAAAGTTTAAGGCTTGGGCAAGAGTGGGATGGAGATGTTCTGCCATAAAATTTAAACCGTAGAGAAAGAGGGACGTAAAAAGAGGTGGGGCTGGTGGATGAAGAGAAGACAAATCCTCTGTGAGCCAGGGGCCCTGCTGACGGCTCCGAGGTGGAGTCACGGGTATTGTGCCCTGGCAGCACGCACTCCACAGGGCACGGGTCTTCACCAGAAGGTGAAGGAGAATGATCTAGAAATGATTTTCAGAAGTGGGGAGAACAATGAGCTCACTGCCTGATCACTTAGATCATTGTTCTAAGTGAAGTAAGCCAGAAAGAGAAACAAAATACCATATTATATCATTCATATGTGGAATCTAAAAAAAAAGAAAAGAAAAGAAAGGACACTAATGAACTCATCTACAAAACAGAAACAGACTCACAGGCATAGTAAACAATCTTATGGCTACCAGGGGGAAAGAGGGTGGGAAGGGATAAACTTGGGAGTCTGAGATTTGCAAATGTTAACCACTATATATAAAAATAGATAAAAAATGAATTTCTTCTGTTTAGCACAGGGAACTATATTCAATATCTTAATAACCCTTAATGAAAAAGAATATGAAAACAAATATATATGCATGACTGGGACATTATCCTGTATACCAGAAATTGACACACTATAACTAACTATACTTCAATTAAAAAAAAATTACTTTGCTAAGTTAAAAAAAAAAGTTGCTTACTTAGTAAAGTCTTCTCTCCCCCTGCAGATAAACATAAAGGAACATCTCAGTTCTGTGCCCTTTCAAAGGATTTTGAATTTTAAATTGGAGATTTTTTGAAAGTTAGTTGAACTTTAATAAAAAGATTTCCTGGCTATTACAAACAACTTTACAACACCTTCTTTGGCAGTGGACAAACAGATCCTGTCTCTTTACCACTGTTGTCCTTGCTCTGGGAATGCTGGATGCATCGCCAGACTGCAGAAAGCTATTTGTAAGAGTCTTACTGAGTTACTGTCATTCCCTGTGGAAGGATGCATCTAAGGAAGTAGCAAATTCTCACATCACCCAATTCTTGTCACTTGACAAGGACCAGGGAATTAACAGCAAACCATCAATGAATGAATCTATCACTGGGCAAAACATCTCAGATCACTACTGAACTATTTCTCAAAAAGAAGTTTGTGAACTGAGGTTTAGAGTTAGTTCTACCAGCATGTTAGATTTTAACCATAAGAAGCATCCATCATGCACTTCACGGAGTACAAGGCTGGACCTGGTGTTGCTCCTGAGCACTGGTTTCCAGCCACACAATGGCAGTGATCCACACTATAAGGAAAACCACAGCATTCAGACCTCACCATCAGAGACAGGCAGCAATGTGGGGGTGTAACAGAGCATAACCAATTTTTAACAATCACAGTTTAACACAGAAAAATGAGCAAAATATCTGATGGGGAGGAGGATGGGAGGTCTGAAAGCTTTGGGGAGAGTAGGAGGAGAGCTCTGAAGGACAGCCTGAGATAATATATTTAGCCATTAAAGGTGAAATTACTACCCCTCTTCTAGGAAATGAGTCAAGATTTGGAAGAAGAGGTGAAAGTTTTATGACGTGTTGGAGCAGAGGGAAAGAGCTTAATGAACTGTGGAGGGGTATGAAGAGGTGTTTCAAATGTTCATGAACTGAATCTCTCAGGACCAAGGAGCTCCATCTAGCACAAGCTTGCCCGGTGCAAATGTTATGGTTTAAATATTGCCCAATACTTGATGTGTTAGAACATATTGTACCCTTCATTTGAGAAGGCCAGTTTCATTCATCTCCTTCCCGAATCTCAGGGAGCCATGTGGCTGACTCTCACCCACCCCCAACCTTTTCCAGGAGCCCACTTCCCCACTTTTCAGGCATACTGGACCATTCCACAAATCTAGACATACTTTCAATGGTTTCTGTGCACATGCTCTTGAGGGTGTTACTCCCTCTCTTGAAACACCCTTCTTTTTGGCCCTTTTTAATGCTTATTAAATGCCAGCTCCTTACAAAGATTCCATGATCCTTCTAATTTGATTGCAATCACCTCCTCCTGTGGACATCTATAACATTTTCTACTTGTGATGAAATTCAAGCCATTTCATCATACATTAAGTTTATCTTGCCCAAATCTGTCCCAATTTCCAACAGATTATTAAACTTTTTGAATATATGGATTATTTTGATTTTCTCTGGATCCTTGCCTATACCTAGCACAACTCTTGCAAGCAGAATGTTCATAGTAAGTAGTTATTGAATAATACTGACTCAATATTTGCTGAATGACAACTGGATCAATGCTATGAAAATGGATCCCTTTGTGTGGGAACTCTTTTACTGAAAAGTGGGGCCAGGGTTCCATATAGCATGGGATTCTTGGCGCTGGATTATAAGTGGGGGTAGGGGGTATTTGGTGCTAGGGTTGCAAGATATGGTGCTAAGGGAATTCATAAGACAGTATCTCAGGGTGAAGCCCAAGCTGAGAATGAAAGATAGTCCAAAAGGAGTATCACCCACTCCTGGACATATATCCAGAGAGAAGCTTAATTTAAAAAGATACATGCATCCCAATGTTCACAGCAGCACTATTTACAATGGCCAAGACATGGAAACAGCCTAAATGTCCACTGACAGATGACTGGATAAAGAAGTTGTGCTTTATTTATACAATGGAATACTACTCAGCCATTTGCAGCAACATAGATGGACATGGAGATTGTCATTCTAAGTGAAGTAAGCCAGAAAAATAAAGAAAAATACCATATGATATCACTCATATGTGGAATCTAAAAAAAAAAAAAAAAAGATGAACTTATTTACAAAACAAAGAAATTCACAGACATAGAAAACAAACTTATAGTTACCAGGGTGGGAAGGCGGAGGGAAGGGATAAATTGGGAGTTCAAGATCTGCAGATACTAATATATATAAAATAAAATTACAAGTTCCTACTGTATGGTACAGGAAACTACATTCAATATCTTATAGTAACTTACAGTGAAAAAGAATAAGAAAATGAATATATGTATTTTTATGTATGACTGAAGCATTATGCTATACACCAGAAACTGACACAACATTGTAAACTCACTATACATCAATAAAAATATATGTACAGAAGGAGTATCACCTGTAGAGGCAGCAACCAACAGTTCACCAAGATGGAATAAACAGGTTGGGCAGAGGAATGGCTAGAAGGTATGGATAAGGAGTCTTCCTGCAGTCACTGGAGTAAAAAGATTGGAATCTGGGTGAAGGATTGAGTGGCATGAGCTCCTTATGACACTCTCATCCTTGGTTGTTTCATCCAGTGAGATTTCAAACTAGTGTTTGGCACTGTCTTAGTTCAGGCGTCTTCAGTATAGTCTGATAGATGTTCTTACCAGCTAGTCTGTGCTGGGTTATCTTAATGACCCAGTTAGAGTCAGGTTTCCTTAACCTTTCCTTTAACAGTAAGCTTTCAAAGTGTTCTTCCAATGCTCTGCTATCTGTAACTTGCTACAACTCTGTGAACAGGGTGAGCAGCTTTCTCTAACCCTCATGTGAATGAGTGGGCTGGGCATCCACAGGTGACTTTTCCTGTCAGTGACAGACGGTGAACTTGCCCAGCCTCCTAGAATTTGATTGTCAAGTTGGGTCTTTGGAATTTGATTTTTTTTTTTTTTTTTTGCTCTAGATCTAGCAATTAGGATGAGGTATGGTGAAAAGAGTTCTGAAAGTAAACACTTAGTGTAAGTGCCACTTTTTTCACTGAAAAACTCTGTAGTTTGTCTCTCTGGGCTTCAAACACCTTGCTTTTAAAATGAGATAATAATGTCAAGTAACCCTATTTGTAAAACCCTGAAAGTAGTGAACTTGACATTTGGGCTCTTGAGGTTTTTCTCTTTAATTACTTAAGTTAATTAATATTTCCTGAGCACCAGTGTGTGGGAGACCCCGGACTGAAGTGCGTACACTTGATGCTTTGGGCCACTTATCCCACTGGGCAATCCGTCTTGAGGTACTGGTGCTTTCCACAGTCTAACAAGTCTCTGCAATCTAGAAAAATATCAATAGTGAAATCATAGGTATCTGTTGCATTACTTTATAAGTGTTTCTGTAAAATGAAGATGATAAAAAGCACTACTTGGTGAGGCTGTGCCAAGGATGAAATGAGTGTGATTTAGAAGGGATCTGTGAACCGTGAGTGCCAGGCTATGCTGAAGATGAGGTCCTGAATACAATGAGACAATAAAGTCTAAAGCTTTTCTGATAGTTTGGCTGTGGGTTGTGGGAGAAGGAGTGGTGTCAAAGATGAGTCCAAGGACTTTGGTCTGGGCAGCTGGAAGGATCAGGCTGCCATTAGTAAGACGGGTAGATGGTGGGAAGGGCTGGATTTGGAGGGATAGTCAAGAGTTGAACTTTTGGACATGTTAAGTTTGAGATGTCTGGTAGATATCCAAGAGGAGATATCAGTTTGACAGGGAAAAGTTCAGACTTGAGACAAAAATGTAAAAATCTTCAGCATACACATGGTATTTAAAGCCAAGACATTAGGTGAGATCACTAAGGAGGTGAGTACAGATGGAGAAGAGGTCCAGATACTAAGCTGTGAGGCACTCCAGTGTTTAGAGGTCATGGAGGTGAGGAAGAATCATCAAAGGAGACTAAAGAGGAATAGACACTAAGGCAGAAACCAAACTAAGGGGCCAAGGGAAGAAGTTTTACAAGAATAGGAAGTGATCAACGTTTCAAATGTCACTGAAAGGTCAAATAAGATGAAGCTGTAGAACTGACTGCCTGGTTTGGCAACATGGAGGCCATTACTGACCATGATTGGACAGCGTGTCCTATATCCAGATTATAAAAGCAATGCTATACATTAATTCGTTTGCATTTCTTTCTATATTGCTGATACAGTATACCATTTTCTTTTGGACAAAGAGTATTATGTCTCACTCATTTCTGTGTTCTGACATAGAGCAGGTGCTTAACAAATGTCTGTGAAATGAATGTGCAAATAAGTGAAAACAAATGTTTTAGGTATAAGCCTATGATATCCACTGTAAAGCTGCCAACACTTTAGAACTGTTGGGCCAGAAAGGTCTGTTACCAGGCAAGATTGTACTTGAATCACCCAGGAATGCAGATGACTATCTTATTCTTAATGACACTATCACTCTATAAGTCTAATTTTTGCATACAATCATCATCATCATCCAATATCCGTGTTCTGGCAATTTTTCCCTTATAGTTCATCTCTCAATCAAATATATAAATGGAAAGAGTTACAGTTACTTGCTTTTTCTCCACGGGATCCTTCTTAGTTTGGGTTAAGTCTGTTTGACTTTGCACATCTGGCAGTCCACTCTCTCATAAAGTACCTTCTTGCCCTGCACTCCTGCAGGCCCAAGACCTTTTCCTATGAGAAGCTTAAAGTTTTCTCACCTACCAGTCTCTCTTCTTTAAACCCTGAGGTTAGTGACCTCAAACTACTTATGGCTGGCAGGTGAGTAAGAATCACATAGGGAAGCTCTTAAAACTAGATCTTCCCTGGTCTTAGCCTGACCGGCAGTATCAAGATCTCCAGGAGAGAGGTCTGGTTCTCAAGGCGATTCTGATGCAGATTCAGGCTACAAACTTCAGAGAATCAACCCTACAGCGAGATGAGCTGCAACAGTTACTTTCACCACTAGATGTCAGGCTTTTACTCTCCACTCTGGTTAGAGCACCAAAAACTAGCCACGCCCCTCCCCTCTCCAACTCCCACCTCAAAGGAAATTCAGTATGTTTTGGGCCTGAGCACAAGGATAGGTATTTTCACACGCATTATCCCACTAAGCCTCACAACTGCACTGCAGTTTCTCCATCTGTAAATTATCCCCAATTTACAGATGGAGAAACTGAGGCCCAGTGGGATAACACAGTAGCTGGTTGAACTGGGGTAACTCCAAAGCCCATGTCCTTCCCATTTAACCATGCTGTCTTAATATTGTTGGTTTAGACAATTAACTGTCTTGCATGAAGGAGGAGTTGGGTAAGTACTTGTTTAATGCATTAACTAACAGACAAAAAACAAAAAAACTTAAGCCTAGGAGCAGATGCAGGTGAAATCTCTAGGTTCCTTTCAAAGCAATTTTATTACAATAATTTATCATTATTTCTATTCTCATAAAAGGGCAAGGCGAAATAAAAAGAGTTAAATGTGCTATCTTTTAAATTTCCTGATAGTCTTTGGAGATGAGTAAGCCAAAGTCTAATGTCGGACATGCAAAAAATATAAGCCTATTATACAGGATGATACACCCACCTATAAAAACGTGGTATCGTGAGGCTCAAAAGAACGAGGCCCATCTGGAGCTGTGGCTCCTGACTGTGTCCCTCTGAGGCTTCCATCCCAGGAGGTGCGTCAGGAGCCTCCTTAGTGTATGGTGAGTACATGTGTGAAAGGAGAGGCGTCAAGGACAGATCAAAGGGAGAGGACAGTGAGGCCCTTCAGCCATTTCAACAAGAACATCCACATTTTACTGACTTTATGTGTCGGTACTTCAAAAAAGTTTCAGTTTTTAAACGTGGCTTCTACCACCATTAACAAGTGGGAACTGCTAACTCATAAGCAATTGTAATAGTCTGTGTAGAATTTTCACCTGCATTAGCAACGTGTTAAATAAAATACTTTGCATTTATTCTTAAGATTTTTCAGTTAAGGAAAAACTGTTTAAAGTTATCAAGAAAAAAAGAAAATAAGGCACCAAAACAATTATCTTGAAAATTCAAAAACTGTTTAAGAAGAAAGGTCCAGAAAGAAGTGTTCTCCTACCCATTCTGTTATTTTTTGTTTGTTTCTGTTAAAAGCAAATAGGACGCATGGAACACAAATGATGGGTGGGACTAAAAACGAAACAGCATACTTTTTAGCAACTCTGTCCTGAACCAGGGTCATGATTCTGCGAGCGAGGACACATGAGGGCCTGTAACGCGCATGTAGGAGGGGAATGGCACGGTGGGGTTGTAAAGCTGGTTGCTGAGTATTCCTAACTTCCCTCCTCCCACTGCGCCCAGATTTTAAAGACTGTTAGGAAGGAGCTATCGTAAAGAGTGGGGTCAGTACTTAAGCTTGTATGATTCGTACCGTGTTTCCCTTTCTGAGATGCTTAGGATCAAAAAGGTTGGGCAGGGTGGGGTAGTTAGAAAAAAAATCAATGTTGAATATAAGTCTGGAAACACAACAATGGTTGGAACAAACTGGAACCACATTTCCATCATCAGGGTCCAATAACCAAAAGAAACAATTTTCTTCTCCTTGGGAACTAGATTCTCCCCAGAGTCTTGGGAAGGCCAAGGGGAACATTCAGACCATCTGCCTCCAGGCAAGGCTATGACCGTCTCTGACAGCCCTTCTTCCACTGGAACTGCACTCTGTCGGTTTCATTCCTTCACAGGGCACCCAGTCGTTCAGGGGTGGAAAGTGACAGCACCATTTCCTGAAGATTTTGCAAAAACCCCAAACCTCCCCTGGTAAATATGCAGTGACCTTCCCTGCCCTCAGGGCAAAGGGGCAGAACCAAGCCTCTTAAATTTTAAGGAATGGATGTCCTTGACAAAACTGATTTACAATAGTTCTGTTTAGAAAAGTTATTCTAATTTCCATCTTTCCTTATGTTCTCTAGTGTTTATATATTCCAAGTTCACATCCTTGCTTATTCTTGCATATCTGACTATTCTTTAGAAAAACTCTTCCATTTCTTCTGATACAAATAAAAATCTAGTTTCTGAGTTGTAGCATCACAGAGAAAAGGCACCTGACAAGTAATATCCCAGGGTCTCAGCAGGCTTTCCTGATTGCCCCTTTCAGTTATCAGTGAAATCACTCCCTTTCAAAACATCTTTATTTACTTATTCTTTTGGTAGTACTTCACTCTTGAGGTAATGAGATGTTATTGTCTCTCTCTCCCAATTAGAAGGTACATTTCACCTTGGATATGTACCTAGGATAGTGCCTGGCACATAGTAAGTGTTCGATAAACATTTGTTGGAAAATGGGGAAGGGGCTTATTCAGCCAGTGAGAAGCTTGGAGTGCGTGGCAGGCAGGTCAGAGGGAAGCTGGGTCTCCTCCAGGAAGGAGGAGTCCCCAACAGTACAACTGAACACGTGACTGCTCCGGGAACAAGGTGTACCTGGAGCACCTCTTCCTGCTTCCATCTAGCACCCAGTCCAGGTCAGTGAGTCAGCAGATTAATCAGCACCCTTCTCTCTCTCAGCCTCAAAAGCTGTTCAGAGTAATTGAAAACACTAAGTTTGTTACAAGTGTGGATTAATGAAAACCACTATCAAATTTTACGTAAGATTCTTAAATCTGTCATTTATTTCTCCCTTTCATTTCCTTTTCTAAGGCTTTTGGAAAAAGAAAGAAAAGTGTAAGTACATGTAGCTAGGACGAAGAGGAGAAGTAAAGATTTAAGTCATCTGAAAGTGAAGTGGATTTTTTTAAGTGTTAAAAAAATTTTGAATGATAGCTTTCCAGTTTAAAAGCCCTGAGGGCAAGGACACTTATATGAAAGTTCACTTTTTGAACTCAGAAAGTGACAGTTCATTGACTTAATGGATTTTCAACTCAACCAAACTGCCTTTTAAAGAACAACTAATGCTGTCTTTCTCATGACAAGTGTTTTTTTTACCTCAGTGTTTTCGTAAGCCCCAAATTCTTTACATTTAGGCAGGCTTCTGTACATGGAGTTCAGTGTGAATGCAAATTGTTCTTAAATTTCTATGTCCAAACTGCTACTCAGCATTTCTTCCAAAAGCATGCTTTAGGCTGGACCACTGCTTTTTTCTTGTAATATCTCATTAAACTAAATCAACTTTACCCACGCTTCAAAACTTGCTTTATAGTAGTAGGAATACTGAAGGTCACCAAGTCACCCCAAGGGCAAAAGGCATAGAATGTGCTAGAAACAACCTTTGCCTGGTCACAATTTTGTCTACAGCTGGCCCCAACTGGCATTACATGTGAACTGCAGGGAGGCTGTTACCTAAGCAGATAGTGTTTCTGTTGTGAGGCATGAGGTAGCTGTGTACAATTTCAGAAGGTCCTTTGCACTAAGTTTTATACAGATTGCCCTGGCATTTTTTCAGCAATGTTGTATTCTTGCCAGCAAGTGGCAACCTCTTGGGTCACCAGGGAACACAAAAGGCAATCTGGGGAGGTGCAGGCAGAGCCCTTGAGGTCTGGTTGGCCAGGCAGGTGTGCTGACGACATGGCTCCTGGGACAGGAAGAACAGCCTGTGCACATCTATACAATGTTTTGGATTTGAAGAGAACTCCATGGTAGACATCTTGTATACACCTTCCGGAAAAGAAATGTATAGCACTTTGTTTACATATTTACAACACCGTTGGAAATGTCCCTAATAGCCACAAGGAGACTGAAGATGTTTAAATTCTGTACCTTCCCGTCAGTGTTCAGGAAGAGAAAGAGATGAGCTCTGAAGGCACGTATTTCTGCATTCCACGTTCCGCATCTGGACGTCAACCACGCCGCGGTTAAGCAAACCGTATCTGATTCTTATCAATGCTTTGTGTGCATTCTGGAGGGGGCTTTCCCTTTCAGGAAATATAATTATTATATTTGAAATATTCATGCATCTTCATACTATTCTGGAAAACAGAGAAGCAGTATCCATCCAACTCCCCTCCCACCACCCACTTCACTCTTCTATTCCCAAATAAGCAAATGGAGTTTTCAATGCACATCACTGCCAATAAGAAGAGGAAGCGGAGGGGTCGGGTGGGGGATCTGCGTGCACTGCATTGAGCATGGACTGGAGCTCAGGGAAGTGACAAGACACCTTTACTGCCGCCAGCCAGCAGGGTAACATTGGAAAAAGGTAGTTCACATCTGAGGGTCCTAATTTCCTCAACAGTAAAGTAACAAGAGTAGGCCAGCTCTCTTCAAGCTCAAATTCCAGGATGAGAGTTCAGAAGGCAGCAGAAAGTCACAGCGAGAGTGAAGCACAGTGAGGACTCTCCTTTTTCTTCTCAGAGAGACAATCTGCACTTGTGATGTGCAATAAAGAACATTCAACAGGTAGACGTTTTGTCTGCACTATGGATATAGTTTCCAAAAGGAAAGGGAGAGAGATAGGAGAGACTAAAACGAGGAAGAGAGTTTATGATTTAAAAAAGGTAAGGAAAATTTATGCCACATCGCAAAATTGTGCATCAAAAGAAACACTTACGGTGTATGGATTAGCTGAAGAGGTGAAAGAGGATAAATGATTTTTAAAAAGGAGATTGATTCAAATCAATCTACACAGTATTTTATATGAAGTATTCCACAATCCAGAGTGCTTAGGAAGTGAGAATTTCTAAATGGTCAAGTTTGTTCAGATACCTTAAAACCTTTTAAATTTTATAATTCATTTTTAATGTGAAACCTTCTAAAATGTACATGTGCTTGTTCTATGAGACAAAGCACACTACACGGGATACACGGTTGCAGTACAGGGAATCCCTGGGAACACAGGTGTCAGTCATTACTCACTCTGTGTCCAACTTGTTCGCTGTAACCGTAGGCTCAGATGGAAATGCAGACCACAGTGGACTGTGGGCTGAGGAGTTGCAGACACCAGTTACGGTCCTGAAATGTGTTGTTTTGTTATTATTGCTACAGAAAGTCCCTGGTATCAATCTGCATAACACTCACGTGCCCCCTTTGCATAAAGGCAGTCAAGGCTATGACAGCTAAATGAATTCCTCAGTAGCTTAGTGCAGTTGCCTCTAGGAACATTAATGATCTAATTAAAGCAATCTTTCTAATTATTGCTATTAGTCCCTTTTCCTTGTAAGCACTGTTCAGTACACTGTTACACTCTGACCGCAGACTCCCTGTCAGCATGGGCCATCCTCTCTTTCAATGTCACCTGTGGTGCCTCTTTATAGTCACTTCTGCCAGGGGTTTTTGCTCTAGGGTACAAAACTACACTAATCTGACAGCCAACCAGGGTCCTCTTTTCCATCTGGCCAGTACTGTGTTAGTATAATCTTCAGCTATTTGACTCAAAACTGGGTTTTTTGACAGCTGGGTGTTCAACAGCTGGTGTCTTCTGGCTAACAAGAAAATTAAAATGACTGACAAAACACATCAATCAGCCATTCTACAGGTACCTAAATATGCATGACTTGTTGGCTATGACACACGTGCCCAACCTCCTCTGAGGAGAACAAGCCTCCCCTACATGAGCTCCTGCTCCCACGGTCAGGCCAGGCCCCCACGGTGGCTGTGGACAGTGGCGGTATGGCTACTCTTTATGGCAGAACCGCTAAGGGGATGTGCTTGTTTGTTTCTCAAGCAAAAAATAACAATCCTGAAGCCCTGTAACTCATAAGAAGTTACATCACTAAATTTTGGATTACTTCACTAAACTTTACATATCAATTTGTCTCAAAATAACCCTATGACTTAAAACCAATAGGACCATTTAAATAGCAACACTTTCAGGGTAGGATCTATTAGAATTCCTAATGTTTCTCTTTGCTTCCTATTGCTTATTTACAGTCAGGAAGTATTTATTTGCTGCATGCAAAGCAAGACATTGGAAGCCTTTCAAATTTAGCATGTAGCTTAATGCTTCCCATTAGCCATTATTATTGTTTTGTTTATGTGCACTTTGACTCTCCCCTCACGAATTATTTTCAAATTTTGTGTATTTTGCTACTTGCTTTTTTTAATTTTGACTGGCATATTTACTTTGTCCAGAGTGTTATATAAAAATCCATTAACAGACATTGTACATTATGACTGGCTTCTTAGGGACCAGCACTCTCTGAAAAGCAAAGTTATTTGCATTTATAGTATACATAAAAGACTAGGATTTTATTCATCAGTCCATTTGTTGCATTTATATTTATTGATGTCCATTTATTTATCTTTAACCATATGGTTTTATACTACTTGCCCAGAACTGTTAGAATACTGCTGTATCCACAGATTATGATTTTTATGTTGGTTCTAATAAACTGAATGTAATATTTTATGAGTAAAATAATGTTTCTCCTACAAAACCACAATAAAGTCACTTTCAATAGTTAAGCATGATTAAAAAAACACTTAATTTCCTTCAAAAAGTTCTTCATCAAATCTAGAAGTGTCTTGGAGTCAGATTTATCTTATGTCTATTCAGTATGTATAAAAACAAACGCTTCTTTTGTTGAATATTTATCTAATATCTTCTGGGTAATCGTCTCTGAGACACAACTCTGCTTTAAATGCCGTGGAGCTCAGACCTCTTTCCAGCACATCTTAAGAACTGACACTTGGAAATTCACAGCACTACATGCCTGTGTGAAGTGTTCCCAGCTGCACAGGTCCCGCTTTGCGTTTTATCATCAGGGTTTCCACCACTGTTTTATTAACTAGATATCTCACTGCAGGAATGATACAGTTGTAATTTTCAAATTTTAAGTAAATCCACGTGTGAGACATTAACCAACAAAGTGTAAGAGGGTCTTTTATCCAGGAAATTTTGGTCACAGTCTGACTGGAGTTCTTAAGTAGCTGCAAGGTGTGATGTTGACTTTCATTTAGTAATTTTTTAAAAATCCCAGTTTAAATTTAGTTTCATTTAGCATATTTTTGTGTTTCTTTAAAACCATTTTTACTTTTGGTTCAAATTCAGGCACATTCAGAAAGGGAAAAAAGAGGTTTGCATTTTATGATGGTATAACATAGTGTGGAAATGTTTAATGTCTTTGTAACTTGAGATTTATACTACTATCTAATTCCAGAAGAGATTCAAGGTGGTACATGGAGATGTTGACTTTGCTTTTATCTGGGTGCCTTAAAATGTAATTTATGCTAGTTGTTTTATCCCATGTATTTGCCACCTCTTGGCATTTGGTGATTAATGTCTGTAAGTGGAACAAAACTTACACTGCGGGTATAAAACATCCTCCTGTCTATGAGGTCTTGGCAAGCACTGAGACAACTGCAAGAGGAAATAATCTGAAATGTACACTAAGTGCAAAAGAGCTGAAGGGCTATTTTAATCTTAAAGATGAACTCAGACTGAAAGATAAAATCACTTCCTACTGGGCATTTCCATCAGGAAACCACAGAGCTGGTCCCAACGCAGCCTAGTACTGAACCCAGCTTGTGGTCAAGAGGTGGCAGCAAGACAAGACACTTCAGACGGGCAATGCGGCAATCTGCCATTAGACCGAGAGGCAAAGTCCATGGCAAGGAGACTAATGTTAGACAGAAGCAGTGAGACAGAGAATCAGGTCAGGCTGGAGAACGTTCTGGATGACCTCAGGACTGCCAGGAAGCAGGAGAAGGAGCACACTGGGTCAGGGCACACCAGGAGTCCAAAAGGGTCAGAGACAGAGTTAGCCTTCCTGAGGGAGGGCAGATCCTTTCAGAACAACCTGTGTTTCTGGACTTCTGGTGTGTTCCAGGTGGTGCAGGAAGTCTGCTGCCCTGAGAAACCCAAGTGACGTAAAGTCCTAGAAATGTGGCCAGCTCTCTGAGGAAAGCCAAATCCTTCTTCTTTGAGAGTCCTTTCTTCCCATGGCTCACTAAAACCAAAATGTACCTTAATGTCTCTGGGCCTCGGTTTTCTCATCTGTAAGATGCGGGTGTTGAACTAGAAAATCCCTACTGTATCTTCCAGATCTGTTTCTATGGAAACAAAACAAAATAAATAACTGAGACAGGAAAAAAATCAAAAGAAATTGTTACACAAGACAGGAGAGGAGGTAGAATTTTCTGAAGAGGTGAAAGTTGCTAATGGGCAGAAAGAAAGCTTGGCCAAAGCACGGGAGTACAGTAGACCAGACACGGGCAAGGATGGGAGGTATGCCTCCAGAGGCAACGTCCACACTCTGCTCTGGCATCACAGGGGGGCCAGGAGGAGGTGGGGCTCAGCCTGAAGCCACCTAAGGTCAAGTTCCAAACGAAACTGCCCAATGCAACCACTGCTAACAGCATCCTTTTCCTGGCGAGAGGCAGTGCCTACACTAATCATCTCTGTTACACATGTTATGGGATATTTGGGGCCATGAAGCGTCCTAGGAGTGGCCCTTTCACAAACTATTTAAAACTGAGACTCGTCTGGAAGATCTAAGATGAATGGACACCAGAGCAGGGTAGATGCCACACAAACCACTGGACAGGAGAAAGGCATACACGTAATTCCTTCCTGACCAGAGAGGCCTGTAGACGAGGTCTTTCTGAGTGACGTGAGATTAGAATGATGAGGTGCCAAGCACTGAGAAGTAAGTTTTATTTATTTTATTTTCCTGTTTTACAACCACAAAGACAGCTGAGAAGAGAAGCATAATGTTGGCTGATGGCTTATTTTAGTGATTAAAATGAGAAGGCCGATAAGGAGATGAAAGACTTGTACACACGGCTAAGCGCCCCTCGGATCACGCCTAACAAGTCAAGTTCATTTGGGCAAACACAGAAAAAAAGTAAACCTTGAACTTAGTCCAAGATTTAGAATGAATTTAAAGAAAAAAAAATCAATCAGCCACACTCATTTTTCATAACTTCGGTGTCATATTAGGAATATTTTGACATACCTAAGCTTCTGTAAGTTAAAACAACCGTTTTGAGCAGCCACCTTATTTTAGCTTCCTCAAATACTGATACAATGTCAAGACAGAACCAAGATCTTGAATGCGATGATCAAGACTTCCTATTTGAAAGAGGGTAATTTTCCACTTAATAATTTTAATCGAATGGTCTTTCACTGCATTTGGTTCAGGTTACAGAATTCATAGGCTCAGTATTTAAAAACAGGTTTCTTTTTGATGTTGGTTTTTCTTATTTAAGTGTCACAATCCACTAAAAACTGCAGTTGGTTAATTTTCCTTATTTCTTCACTTTTCCTCTTCACTGCTCCATTTTACATCCACTGTTTTCAAAATCCTATTTTTTTCAGTGATGCCTTAATTTCTTACTGCTTGCCACTTTTTGAATATTACGGCATTTTGACGATTTTGTTCTCACCGGTTTGATGTACTTCTTTGCTCCTGTATCTTAGCCCTGTGTTGAAAGCTCCATGTCCTTTCATAAAACGTCATTTGGGAAAATTAGGCTTTGATATTTTCCAACTCTTTTATTTTTTTCTTTAACATTTCTTGCTACCTCATGTTTTTAGAATGGTACTTTTGCCAAATCTCAAGTGTTGCCAAAAGAAGTCAATCAACATCTTCTCTAGACTTTATCTTGGAAATAAAAAGATAATAAATTTCCCCATGCGAAAAAAAAGGGAACATAAGATCGTTCTTGTGTTCATCATGGTCAATTCAGATTTTGGATTTGAAAATAATGTTTCAACACAAGGGGAATTTATGAACAAAAGGCTATAAAGAAAATACTCAAGAATTACTTTTTATAATTAGTTATATGATACAGAAGAACAGTCACGTGATAGCCAGATTTTACAGAAATACTTTTTTACTGGCTTAGCCTATACAAAACTTCTGACATTTAAAATAATACTGTCTTGTCTGAAGGGTGAAAGCAGAACATCCTTAACTGTATTAAGACAAACGTGAGCTTTTTATTCTATTTACATACCTCCTGTCTGCTCATAGACGTCAGCAAAAATAATTACTAAAATGCATATTGAAAGAATAGGTATCCTGATATATGAAATTCCCACATCTTCTGTGAGAACATCTCCTTTGGTTTTGCGTCCTTGGAAAAGCCTTTACAAGTAACCTAGGTCTTGGAATGAAGGCTGAGGTGAAATCCAACTAACTGCATAGTAACAACGTTAATGAGAAGGGGTCTGCTTATTTTTCCCTCTGCAGTGTCGTCATTTTAACACCAGGAGTTTCAAAGCAATTTCTTTTTTCATTATGAGCTCCCAGAAGCTATAAAATTGGATATAAGCAATGGGGAAGATTTATTATCAAAGTTATGTATGGACTTGCCTATTCCAAGAGACCTGATACAGTCAGATACCACAGTGATGTTCTTGGACAATTATCTTGGAAATTTTTTGTTCGTTTTGTATAAAATCAACACTTTATCATCTATCCAAATATGTTACAGCCTGGCAAAAACAGCCTTAGAAATATTTCCATCGTTAGTAACTACCTATAACTACTTGAAAGTTCTTAGTGCCTCTAAGATCTCCCACTCCAGTCTTCTCTTTATATTTTATTTTAAAAATAATATTGTCTCCTTTTAAATTGTGTTTTTAAAGTAATATAGGAATATATTCTCTCTCAGAAAAATTCAGACATTATGAATTAAGCTTGTGTTCCTCAACCTTTCACTTCTAGTCCTGGTTCCCTTCCTAGAGTTAATCACTGTTATCCATTTATTGTGTATAATTCCAGACCTTTTATTTCTTCTGTGTTTTCTTATCTGTATCTGTATCTATAGTCATATAGTGACCCACTGGGTACTATAAGCATCATGACAAATCTGTCTACCCACTTTTCAGGGATATTTTGTATTGCCTCTAAAATATAAAAAGAAAACTAAACAACTGAAAATAATGTTTAAGACTAGTAAATTTAATGTTGTCAAACTCAGTATTCATTAACAAGTCATAAATACTTGAAAACAATAGGAAGGTTAGATTCTCCTTATGTCACAAATGTTCTCAAATATGAATAATTACTGAAAAATCACAGCTAGCTGCAAATTAAATTAATTATAACCAAATCTTTTCAAAAGCAAAATCACAAAAGGTCTTCCTATTTTTGCAACAAAAATTTGTATTTAATTTAAGAAATACGTTCCAGGTTAGGGGGAGTAGTGCCTTCAAAATTTAAGATTGACTAGAGCCTATAAACTTCTTGAAACAGTCCAGTACAAATATATAGCATTATCTAGTATAAGTATTTTTCTAAGTTGCTTTTATTCATTCAAATGGCTTAGAGATTTTCAACATGAGTAGATCCATATCCACCCGCTTGCCCTGTAACTGAGTAGTAACATTTCACAATGCCAGCTGGTAAGTGGAGGGTATGGCCATGTGGGTTATCTGTGGAAACCACTAGATAAAGTTGGTACTTAAAGACTATGAAGTATAAATAAAATTAAGAACTACGTAAAAATAAAAGCCCCCCAAAAAGGCAGATATCATAGCACACAACAGGAAGCCTAGAGGGGGCGAAATAATGGCATGGATGGTAACTCACTCACTCATTCTCTCAGTAAGTGCTGTTGAGATTCTAGCACGCGCTCCTCACTGCGCCAGGCAGTGGGGATTCAGCGCCCAGCACACTCTGTCTAGCACTATATATACATATATATCACCACCATGTAAAGTGGTCCCATCTTTACGGAGTTTATAGCCTCACAGGAGAGACGTTACACAATAATGCATGATGGCTTCTTACAGGGCAAGTAGAGCGTGTCCTAACTTACTTTACGGGTTAAGCAAGGTCCCTCTAAGGAAGGGAAATTTAAGTGGAGGTGGGGGAATGAGTAGGGTTTTGCCCAGTCACGTGGAGGTGTCAATCTGGACTGGGGGTAGAAATGGCATTACAGGCCCAGCACATGGGAAAGCCTATAAGCAAGAGGGAAGATGGCCACATATATAAGGAGGTAAACAGGAAAGGAGGCAGGGAAGCTGGGCAGATGTCACAGTCTGGAGGGCTTTGAAAGCCAGGTAGGGAGTTGAGTCTTACATCTAAAGGCAATGGACAGTCATTAAAGGGTTTTGAGCAGGTCTGTGGCCTGGCAAAAGCTGTCTCCTAGCAACAGAACTAGAGTGACTGTGTGATGGTGATTGGAGAGACGCAAACCTAGAGCAGGGAGACCAGCGTGGAGATTGTCTCAATAATCCAGACAAGAGACGAAGATCTGGACTAGGGGGAATGAGAAAAGCTCACTTATTCAAGAGACAGTAAGAGGCAGAACTGGGAAGAGTGGTGGTGGAGAGTGAGAGATGATGCCTGAATTTCTGACTTCAGAGATGAGAACCAGAGTGGACCAGAAATCATATTTTACCCTGACTCATTAAGGTTCTTACCCATTCCTTAGTGAGGGTACACTAGAGAATGGTATCAGAATCTGGTTCTTCGTATGTTAGAATGAGTAGTAAAGAGTACATACTTTCACTCTAGAACAAAGTTGGTCATTTTCGATAATTTATTTTTGTTGTTGCTGTCATCTTAAAGGATACCCTGCACTGTGTAGCTAAGTTTGGGTCCCCCACCTTACAATCAATAGTTATTTAAATCTTGGGAGTAAGCAAACTATGTGAGGACTGTTACGGAATTCTGACTTAAGGAGGTTTATTTCTATTTGGCTAAGTTCTGTGTTTCAACGTGACATGTGTAAACTTCTATGACTCTCATTACAGTCCTCTAAACTTGGAAGGGCAGATACTATCCGCTTCCCTTTACAAAAGAGAGTTTAAGTGATGTACATAAAGTAAGGTGGACCCAGAATATTTGACTCAAGTTTTGAGAATTCTTTCTAGTTTAACGCTCTCCCATCCCCAGCTCAACTCAAAAGCTGGAAAAGGCCCAGCTGGGAGAGGAAGGGCTGCTGCGGGCGGCTAAAGCAGGGAGGCCAGGAGGAAGAGCGGGAAGCACTCCGGTCAGGGGAGAGAAACCGAGAGACTGAGTCCCGGTGCAACTGTTTTACCAGAAGTTCCCTGGGCCTGTGCTGAAACCACACAGCTTCATTTGTCAAATGACATCCAAATGGGATGAGAGATTGCATGGAAATGTTTGAAATAATTACGTTTTTCACTCTGAGGAGCAGTGTACCTTAAGTGTCTAATCTTGAAAATGGGTATCTCTGAGCACTTGGGGGCAGGACTGAGGTAAGAGCTGAGTCTGGGAGTCCACACAGTTCCTCAGCACAGGACAGGAGCTCAGGCTTCTGGGTGGTGACACCTGCTTGCTGTACCGCCAGCTGGACATGAGACAGTCTCCAAGCTCCCCTCCAGGGGACGCTAATTCTGAGAGCCAGCTTCCTTCACTTCACACGCGAAAAAATGTGAACAAAATGCCGCTTTAGGCCCATGTACACATTTGCAAGGCAGTTTGATGAAATTCTGGTCACAAAGCTCGGGGTATGTGTGTGTGTGTGTGGGTGTGGGTCTGTGTCACTTGAGTTTTTGGATTTTTGTTTTGGTTGTTTTGATTTTTTTTTAAATATGGCTACTCATACAAGTGAGAGATTGACTAGCATTCTCTAGTGGAAAACTGACTGTTCTGGCTTCATGAGGGCATGGCCTGCTGTGTAAGAAATAAGCGATATACTGCGTTTTCCAAATGAAATCATTTTGTGAAAAGGTCTTTTCTTGTGCACATGCTCCTCAGTATTATGTACAAAAGATCTCAGTCAAATGACAACACTACTATTTTAAGAACTGTCTAAATATGTAGGCAAAGTAGAATCTGTAAATTTATGAAAAGCAGCTCCCCTCATCCTAGTCCTCCCCCTTTTGAT
The DNA here is from genome assembly GCF_036321535.1 of Camelus dromedarius. Lineage (NCBI taxonomy): Eukaryota > Metazoa > Chordata > Mammalia > Artiodactyla > Camelidae > Camelus > Camelus dromedarius. The sequence goes on along the minus strand of NC_087448.1, from coordinate 64,389,395 downwards.
TTCTTTGGAGACATTTCAGAGAGGCTTGGTGATAATTTTGCTTGGAGAGCATTTCATGGTCAATTTAGAGTGCATAAATCTTGTTGTTTAAAAATGTCAAGCCAATTACTGCCTTCTGAAGCTGCAGAGCCTGCCAGCAGGACACATTTGTGCTCTCTCTTCTTGGCCCCCATAGGTCCCAGATTAGAATAAAGTGCCTGGCCCACCTGGCTCTCATGGTGGCACAGCGTTTGGAGACACATGATGCTACGTCCCACAGGAGTCCCAGACAGGAAAGACAGGGAAGACTGGGTTCTATGATACATACAGAGGTGCCTTGATGTGTTTCTTTGATTCTAAACCAGAAGTCTGGGAACTGGCAGCCTCTGCCCACAGAAAGGTACATTTTGTCCACACAGTGTTTTTCTTTTAAAAAAGAATGAATCACCAGTAATTCAATATTGTGATATTTTATATTAAAATCTAGATTTCAGCTTCTCTAGAAAAATCCGAAGATCTAGTGACACTGGGTTTCCACCCCTATTTGGCAACAACCAGCTGTGGAGATGAGGCCTATGCTCTACCCTTTGCCACATTCCTCACAGTTATTAGCATGATGTTCTAATGACTGTGCTTGCACTGTTGTGCTGATTTCTCGCACCAGACTGGCTTTGCTCATTTACCTTCCCTGCTCCCATCCACAGGCAATTAAATTTGTGACTTCTGTTCTAGTATACTTTATTTAAAAACTTTGTTTTGGCTTTAACTGTCTTGCTTTAAGCAAACAAGAAATAAGTCCCTGTCCTGTAGACTTTACACGTAAGCTGGAAAAAAGGCATAACCATTCATTCATTTAACATTTCTCAAGCACTTGCTGTGTTCGAGGCATTGGGCTAGACCCTGGGATATGACAAAAAATAATCCCAGTCCTTGCCCTCATGATTGTACAGTCCAATTATAATTTCATTATTATAATATGATAAATATAGTTCAATTATAAAAATGGTAAATATTTGCTATGAGAAAGTAAATAGTTGCTACAGGAAAGTGGAAAATGAATCTTTATATAAAACCACCATGGAAACTTTCCAAAATATAAGACATGCTCTTTGCTCTTGGAGTGAGTGGATGATGTGATGCTCTGAAGTATACTGATGCTGCACAACTGAAAGATGTCGGTCAAGAATCACCTGGAATATTTGTTTCCTGAGATCAGAACTCAAACTGTTAAGCTGTAACGAACCATCCTTTGGTGACTGCGAAGTCATCTCATGATGTCACTGGACCTCAAAATTGTCTTCAGGAATATCAGGCTTCACTGCTCATTGTTTTGTCTCATTGGGAAAGTCACTTAATCTCTCTGGGCCTCACCGTCTCCTTCTGTAAATAATCTCCAGGGCCTCTTTCAGCACTCAGATCCTATGATTTATGAATGAAAGGGCTAAAAACACATGTTAAAGCATTTAGAGTAATGACAGGGTGCCAAAGAAGCTCTGAGGAATGGGTTAAGTTTTGTAAGGTGAGCTTTTAAAGTCTGAACCCAAATGGACTTGAAGATTTAGTTTTAATGGAGAGAACTTAAGAGAGTATACTAGGTTGGAGATGAGAAATATAGGCAAAGACACAAAATATTGTCCATAATAATAAAGAAATAGCCAAACCACAGGGCACAGCTGATGAGAGGGTTGGCACCAGGGAAGAGCAAGACAGAAACTCAGAGGGCTCAAGTGAGGCCTGTAAATTGAAGGTCTTAGATCCTAAGGTAGAGAACTTAGTCTTGATACAATGAGAAAGATTAAAAACAGAGTTCTAAGATTATTATTTGGACAATTATCTAGACCAGGCTACTGCTTTCTCACCACACCTCTCAACATCACTGACTACTTTCAGAGCCACCTGACATCTGGGCAGAGCCTTCTGAGTTCTTATACAACAAAGGTCTATAGCCATCAGGTCATAAAGGACTTAGTCACAGCCTAAAATCAACTGAGCAGAAATACATAAAACTGTGATTGAAATAAAATTATAATTATAAATTATACAGAAGAGCTAATATCTATCCTTCCTAGGTAATTTGCCATTGCCAGACACTCTTCCCCTCCTCCCATGTTAAGAAAATACAAGAATATGTAAACAACAGATGAAAGAAGAAGCAGTAGAGTTAACTGATTTTCAGGTTCTCTGACTTGAAACACAATCTACCTGGTTATTTGTAAGTGGCAGCTGGGGAATCATTTTCCTGGACTTAAGAAGTTTGAGATTCAGTTTTCCAAAGTCTCTCACCTCTTTTAAAATTGAAAAATGAAAAACAGAATAGCAATCTTCCATGCTGGCAGAGTAGAACTGGGGGCATAAGCACCCCCCCCAAAAAAAGATTTCCAAATTAAGATGTTTTAAAACACAAAGGATATAACAGGATCCCTGGCTACATCAGCAAGTGTTCCAAAGCACAAACCTGAACAATTGTGACTTTCTTCAGTCTTTGCTATATCTTCAGAAGCAATTTTGTTTAATTATTCTATGTCTTCTGAATCTGAAGATCATTAACTCATCAGGATGCTAGCCATCAAAAGCAAACTCAAAAATAAACTAAATTTGGAAATTCTTTGGAAAAATACCTAGGGCCTAGGATATGTACTGTTGCTCTCATTTTGAGAAATGTCTTTGTAAGTTTTTCTTTATCTTAAGGAATGAAGTGAATCTCATCTCAGCTTTGCAGACAGTCCAGAGTATACTTAACTCATGGTAACATCTCAAAGCAAAGGAAAAGGCAAGTCACCTTAAGGTTTCAAAGAACCTAGAGAGATTTTGGTGTGAAAATGGAAGATAAACGACAGGAATTTTTGTCTGAACACACATCTGAATTGTTTGGAGCACTGTTTTGATACTTTGAAAATATTTACGATGTGGGTGGTACAAAAACAATCATTTTATCAGGGTTAAAGTAGGGACAGTTGCTCTAAGCATAATTGCTTTGTGCCACTGAAAAATGGAGGTGCATGGCATTAAAACACTGAGATAAGGGAACTTCTGTTTAAAGAATTCTACTTTTCATTCCATCCTCTGTATCATCTGTAAAATAATCTTTTTTAAAAAGTTACAATCAGAGCATGCCCCTCCTGCTCTTGCTAAAAATGTTCAGTGATTTCCTATTACCTACACCTAATCTCTCTCCAGAACCTTCAACTTCCCCACTCCAGTTACAATCACCACAACAATCTTTTTACTCCTGTGACATAAAGTGAGGATTACTCCTAATTTCACGAGTCCTTCAGTTATTATATCTAAGTGGTTCTCTAGATTGAAACACCATGAATGCAGTGGAAACCATGGCAACACATTGATTTGAAAAAAAAAAAATGCTTACTTTTCTATTTTGTCATCCTTTAGGAAAGCTATCGCTTTTGGTCTGATGAACCCGCTCATTTTCACTGGAAGCATCCCCCTCTTTTTGTAAGCTTGCTCAGCAACTGCAACAGTTAACTGTCCTGATCACTGTATTCCTAAAGTCTCTGAGCTTCTATTACAACTGAGTGTGACTGTAATTATGCCAGAGTATGTTGGTTCCTCCAGTGCACTCTGAGATCTGTGAGACCTGTTTTATACAGCTTTGTGTCTTCAGTGCCTGAAATATAGTCTGTATTTAACAAATGTCTGTTAAAAAAAAAAAGGAATTAATAAAACAATGGTGAATCCTTTTATAAAATGAAGAGCTCTTTTTGTGATGCAAATAACCACGTCCTGACCCATTTGGTTTACAAGTTTGGCATCTGTCTGCTAGGTTTCTGTTATTTTTGGTACAACATATGTCATGTGGCTTCAGAGAGTGCATGAGGAAAAACTACTCAGGCATTCCCACACTTGATACAGTGATTTATCTACTGGACTGTCAACAATGACTAAGGAAAGTGGTGGGGAAAGAAAAAGTAAGAAAATCTCAGGTTTCAATCTATTTTGTTACTAATTTTCAACCACTGTGGGTTTTCTTTTATTTTTTATTGTTGATTTCCTTTTTTAAAAAAACCAGATTGGAAAAATATGAAATAAAATTGTCTGGTGTGTCTCCTTCCCCAACCCTAGAAGAGGTAACATGACCCAGAGGCTGGCAGCACTTTGGGGAAGGAAGTCCTTGCTTAGCCATTCGAGTGCCGGCCGTCAAATCCTCTCGAGGTGTCCTCTTCAGTGGTTCGGATTTAGCTGACAACTCCTGAAGAAACACCTCAAACTTCCCTCCTTCTAGGAGGCCTCCTTTGATGAACAACTTAGTGCCAAGGTTCCCAGTTTCAACAAATCTGTATTTTGTTTGTTGTTATTTTGCTTTGTAAACATTCTTCAGCATCTCATGCATCTGTGCAAGACTCCTCATTATAATGAAATCTTCCTCAGGGACACGTGTACGTGCTCTGTTCATTTGATATCCTCTTTTCACACCCAAAGGCACTCAGCACAGGATTCCTCTAATGTAGACAGATAAGTATGTACATCTGTAGGGCATATTTGCCATGTCCTCAGCTTTCTCATCCCCTAACCCCCAGAAAAGTGATATATGGAATATTTAATTCAGATGATTTCTTTTTTTCATTTAGAACATGTTGTAATATCTCTTAAAATTAACTGGAAGTCCCAAACTGCCAAAAATAAAATCCTATGATGTTGCGTCTCAAAACCAGGAGAGAACAAATGTTGTGTGAAACCAGGAAGCCTGAGTAATAATAGTACTCTGCCACTGCACTGTCACAGAATTGATGGAAAGATTATTTAAGTAGAATGGAAGTATGCTTTGGAAAGAGCAAGCCACTACCTTTGAAGCGTCCTCATTTCCTTTCATGTGTTGTACAGGACACACGTACTCAGAGGTGTGCTGGCAAACTGGCTCTCCAGGCAAAAAAGACACCAGTGTGTACCATTCACTGATGTCTGTGGTGTAAAAACTCCCACCATTACTGATTTCAAGCTATCAATGGATTGATGACCAGTCTGCAAAATTCTTGACTATTTAACAATTGGTTCTTTTTTTTTTTAATTATTATTGAGGTACAGTCAGTTTACAACGTTGTGTCAATTTCTGGTATACAGCACAATTCTTCAGTCATACATGAATACACATATATTCATTTTCACATTGTTTTTCACCATAAGCTACTACAGGATATTAAATATATTTCCCTGTGACATATAGGATAAACTTGTTTATCTATTTTATATATACCAGTCAGTATCTGCAAATCTCAAACTCCCAGTTTATCCCTTCCCTTTCCCCTCCCCCCTGACAACCACAAGTCTGTGTTCTATGTCTGTGAGTCTATTTCTGTTTTATATATAAGTTCATTTAACAATTGGTTCTTGACACAGGCCGACTTCAGCCCACTACTGCATATTCCTGGACTCAGGTCAAATTTTAGATTAGGTCATTGTAAAAGAAGACGCTAATTCCTAAATCCGCTGTTTTCAACGTGAGAAAGTGAAGATGAGTCCTAACCCTCACATAAGTCCTTCTATTGTTAGATCTATTTGATCTTCTAGGTTTGGATACCACAAATGCAGGGGACGCCTGACAATAAAAATTAATACATTGTTTTTAAAATATTTGCTTATCTTCCTATTTTGCAGCAGCTAACAAAATAAGATTTTTGTAGCTACCCAGTTATAACTCTGTGGCTGCAGGAATCTCTTCCCAGCTAATTATTCTGTACCCTAAGTTAAGTACAGAAAAAAAATGATAGCTATTATTATTATAGCTAATGCTTAATGAATGCTTATGATGTGCCAGGCACTTGATGTGTATTAATTCATCTATTCCTCACAACCACCTCATGCAGATGTGTAATTATTATTCCCCATGACACACAGCAGGAAATGGAAGCTCAGTGTACAGCAGCCAAAGGGACTGGGATGCAATCCTAGGCAGCTTGGTGTCAGCTGGGGCTCTTAACCATTAAAGGTTAGTAGCTCCCCTTTCTTCAACATCTTTAAAACTATTCTCCCCGTAGGAATAGCTAGATGCATTTATCACAATGTGGTTATGTTCCAGATCCTCCTTTGGCTTTGCAGCAGGAAGCTGACTTGAAAAATTCTACTCATTAAGAGAGGAAGCTAATAGGTTTCTATTAATGGCTCAGATATGTTCACTTCATCATCTAATCTTGATTTGGACTATTTTTTCCACATAGTAATTGCAGATTCCCCTGTGCTGAATATGTAGCAGGGCAGAGTGTTTTTCTCTAAAATCAAGGAAATAAACAGAATGACACAACCCTACAGCATAAACTATCTGTATAATGCCTCTGTATCTCACCCTGAGTGTAAGGTTTTTGTTACTTATATTTTGATTTTCGTATTATTGTGAATTTCTTGCAAACTGAATTTTACAGATTTTTCTTTAGCTACACCAAGACCAAGAGAAGAAGAAAGTAAACATTAAGTGTTCAGGAAATTGGGAAGGAGGATCACGGTGGAGATCTAGGGGGAAAGTCTGGTTCTTAATGAATCGTGCTTTACAGAGTAGAGGTGCAGAGGAGTGTGGGTTAGAGATAACTCTTACAACAGAGCAAAAGTTATGAAAGGCTGGGCTGCAGTTCTGTTCTCCCATGGAAACAACTGAGAGAAACTAATTAAACAGACTATGTAAGAGACATTAACTTTTATTAACTGCTACAGGGGAAGAATTCTACTGTGCAAAGCTGTTTATTGCCCTGGTATCCCACGCCCTGTTTGGAACCTCCCTGTGTAAAAATGGAAGGAGTTGGGAAGGCTGAGGCTCAAGGAGGCCCATAGGAGGCTCCAACCCCCTGCAAATTTCAGGAAGAAAAAACAAGAGAAGGGAGGTGGGGATAGGAGGAAAGGGAAGGCAAAGAAGAAAGAAAAAGTATTTTTTTTTATAGTTTTAGGAAATAAGTTTCTTTATAGATCTTATTCTGTACTGTATTCAAGAGATCTTAGGAAAATTTTTAGTTTCCTACGGTAAACAGAGTGAAAGATGAGATCTTCTCGAAAGACAGCATGTTCTGAGGAAAGGAAAGGAATCATCCCCTGCTAGAGCACTACTCCTGTGACAGTCTCGGGAAGAGCACTGCAAGTCTCTCACCCTCTCCTGTTTAAGTCCAGCTGCTCCTGAACAAGGGAAGAACAGGCACACGGAATAACTCCGTAACATCTTCTCAGTCTTGACACAAAGAAGTTCTTTATTAATGCATTGAAATGAATTCTAACTTTAGTAATTCAAATGCCTTTATCGCAACAAACATTTACGGACTGGGAATATAGTTGCTCCTCAAGGACAAACACCTGACCAAGTGAGTACGCTCTGCAATTTGAAAGCAGGAAAAGAAGCAGACTCAGAGACACAGAGAACAAACTAGCAGTCACCAGTGGGGAGAGGGAAGTGGGAGGGGCAATATAGAGGCAGGAGAAAAATAGAGTTACTAAGGGATTATATGAAATAGTGTCTGAAACTTTTGAAAATCGTAAAGCACTACAGAATTTAAAGAATCCTTCGTTCAAAAAAATTTTAAAAAGGAGATTTGTACTCTAAAATTATTTTGTGGTATGATCAAAAGAGATGTGTCCTTAAATGGACTCCATGTGTGCTTCACTACAGTAGGCATGGTTACAGAAAAAACCTGAAAGGTATCTGTGAAAGACTGTACATCCAAGTGTCACGGCCAAGGTGATGGCAGCCAAAAGTGATGTAACTGAATTTAACAGATGGACATCTGCTTTAGAGGTTATTCTCAGAGTCATCCTGTTTTATATTAAGTGACTCAGGCATAGAAGAAATGCAGAATAAATATTCTAACCCCAAGGGTATAAGCGTTCTAGCCTCACAACCTTCAGGATAAGTGACACTGATCAGGACACATGCTTCTCTGAGTCTCAGTTTCCTTGTTTGCTAACAAAACAAAGTATGATTTGGTTATGAACATGAGCTTTGAGGGCAGACACAGTTGAAGTCTGGCTTATGACATACTAATGATTTAAATACAGATTCATTATCTAACTGAATTCTTTTTAAATTTTTTTTAATGAATTGTTTTTACTTTTGCTTGTAAGCTGTGAAATGAGAATTATAAAACTGCATACCTCATAGAGTTGTTAGATTTAAGTAATTTAATCTATTTGAAGCACTCAGACTCAATTCCTGGACAAACTGCCCATAAGTGTTACTGTTATTATTATTAACTCGAGTTTTTAGTGTATTGTCACAATATCTAAAGATTAGCTATAATAATAATAACAACAACAACAAAATACAAAAATAAACACTCATTAGAGGTGATCAATAGCAAGAGCCTGGGTAGTTACTGAGGCTATTTTTCCTTACCCATCCCATTTATAAAATGTTGGAATCAAATGGTCTTAACGAAGTAACCTCAATGCTAACATACACATAAGCTCATGCACTTAAGGAGAAGAGGCAGCTTGTGGTGGGCCTTTCTAGCGCTCACCATTCTGAGCTCTTCTTTACTCCTTGGACTACATGTCTCTATATGAAGACTCTATTTCCAGCTACCTAGCAGTTAGGTGGGGACATGTGACTTGTTCTATCCAATGACAGGCGAGTAGAAATATGTTGTCATTTTGGTTAGAGGCAGACTGTCTGGGTCTGCCTCCCTCGCGCTGGATGATGGAACCGGAGGATCTAAGCAGCTTGGATCAGTGAATCACTGCATGGGAACAACTGACGTGGAGAGTCAGCCACACCCAGGGTGAACTTTGTATGAGTGAAAACTTCTACTGTGTAAGGCACTGACATAATGGGGCTGTTTGTTACAGCTGCATGGCCTAGCCATTCCTCATTAATATATTATAAAGCTCAAAGGGGTTACTCTTTTTTTTTCATACTTTAAATTCAGAGCATTAAGTAGCTATATAAGACAAGGTTCACCAAGTACTGGAAAGCTTAGACTAAAATCCTCTTCCTGGATTTCCTTCTACTATATTGCTCTGTGTATTGCTATTCTAGACTCCCAAACCTAATTTGCAGGACTATTGTAAAGAAAACAGGCAAGGTAAGCAAAGTGCCTAGCACAAGACCTATCCCATGGTCCTTAATTTAAAAAATAGTAACTAATGTTTAGATTCCCTATTTTCAAAAATCTATTTTAGATTGTTCCATGCTTTTGCCTGTGCCAAATATGATGATTAATGACCTTCAATTCTGAACCACCATTAAACTAGGAATTGATAATCTATCTCAATTTGGGAGCAATTACATATTTATAGCTTAGATTGCTGGCAAGGAATCTATACTTCACTCCATTTGTATCTATTTAACATAAGAGAAATGCCTATCCATTTTTCAAACAATGACAGAAAATTCACTCACATTTTACGCCTCTAGAAACTGTGAGAATTTATAAAAGCAGAAGCCAAATTCCTGGGAATTCTTTTATCATCATCCCTTCCTGGTCTTATTCCTCGATAGACCACGCATCTCCTCTAATATTCCGTATCCTCACCAGTACCCTTTTTCTTATTCCTCTTGTCTTTCGAAAGAAGCATTATCACATCACTGTAAATTCCTTTTGGCATACCTACAATAACATCTGGTGCTGGCATAATTCAAGGACATCAGAAGGCATTCAAGCTATTAATAGAAAATAGTACCTTCAGTTTAGAAGGGGCCTTAGAAGCTATCCAATTCAGAGTCCTAAATTCTCATCCAAACAAATGCCTCAAAATTGCCTGTGGTGCTTCTAAAAAATGTGGATTCTTAACCACCCCTTCCCAACCAAGTTTCAGTTCCTATTTGGTTTTGGAATCACCTTTACAAACCTCTCTGAAAGATTTTTTCCACTATTTTATACATATTATTCTCAGTGTCACACTATTACCCATTTTATTAGCTATTTGTTCCTTTATCTACAGCTTCACATCACCTATCGAGATGATAAAAAAAGAGCGTTCAATTTTATTCCTAATATGTTGAACTGGAGAGGGACCCCTACCCATGACAGAATCAGAGACACAGAGAGATATTATTATGCCATAGAGATGTCCCTACAGATTTTCACTGGTAATGCTTATTGAGTAAATAATACTTGTTATGCAAACAACATTTTTCACTTTTAATAGTCACTAAGTCCTACTTTTGAAATTGATAGTAGCCATGTGTTAAAATTAAGGTCAATGCTAAGGCATTTTGCAAAATTTTATTACAATTGTTTTTTTAAAACTGAAAGAATCCTCCAAAGTTGAATTATAGGTAGTTCCTTAGAAATTCAACATTTACAATGATGTGATAATGCTTCTTTTCAAAAGAATTGTAGGTAGTTCCTTAGAAATTCAACAGAAGCAAGTAGGCTAAAGTGAAAATATTTACTGCAGCCTTATTCATAACAGCACCAAACTAGAAACAAACCAAGTGTCATTAACAGGAGAATAAATAAGCAAATTGTTGTATATTCAAACACTGGAATACTATTCAGGCCAGGATAGTACTGGAACTAATGGTATACGCAAGGACATGGCTAAATCTCAAAAGCATATGTGGGTGATGTAAGCCTAACTCCATTTGTATCTCTTCTAAGAAGAGGTAAAATAATTTCTGGGGATAGAAGCAAAGAAGTTTTGCCTTGGTATGAGGAAGATTATATGGAAGGAGGCCCGGGACACTTTTCTTGGGTAATGGGAAAATTCTGCATCTTGATTTTGGATAGACTTACATAAGGATGAACATTTCTTAACACTCACTGAACTAGACACTAAAGATCTGTTTGCTGTATGTAAATTACACCTCAACAACAACAATATATTACACTCATTAATATATATGCACCCAATATAGGAGCACCTAAGTACATAAAACAATTACTAACAGAGATAAAGGGGGATATTGATGGGAATACAATCATAGTCGTAGATTTTAACACCGCATTAACATCACTAGACAGATCTTCCAGACAGAAAATAAATAAGGCAACGGAGAAACTAAATAATACAATAGAAAAATTAGACTTGGTGGATATTTTCAGAGCATTACACGCCCCCAAAAAATAGGCTATACATTCTTTTCAAGTGCACATGGAACATTTTATAGGATTGATCATGTACTTGAGCACAAAAGAAGCCTCAACAATTTTAAGAAGATAGAAATTATCTCAAGCATCTTTACTGACCACAATGCCATGAAACTAGAAATCAACTACAGAGAAACAAAGGAGAAAAAAAGGAAACCATGGAGATTAAACAACATGCTATTAAAAAACCAATGGGTCAATGATCGAATCAAAGTTGAAATTAAAAAATACCTTGACACAAATGAAAATGAAAACACAACCACACAAAATTTATGGGACACAGCAAAGGCAGTGCTAAGAGGGAAGTTTATAGCGATACAGGCCTTCCTCAAAAAAGAAGAATAATCTCAAATAAACAATCTAACCCACCAGCTAAAAGTATTAGAAAAAGAAGAGCAAAAACACCCAAAAGTCAGCAGAAGAAAGGAAATAATAAAGATCAGGGAGGAAATAAGTAAAATAGAGCTTAAAAAAACCATAGAAAACAATCAATCAAATCAAAAGCTGGTTTTTTGAAAAAGTAAGTAAAATCGACAAACCTCTGGCCAAACTCACAAAGAAGAAAAAAGAGAGAGCACAAATAAGCAAAATAAGAAAGGAAAATGGAGAAATTACAACAAATAACATAGAAATACAGAATATTATACGAGAATATTATGAAAAACTATATGGAATCAAAACGGATAACTTACAGGAGATGGACAAATTTCTGGAAACATACAGTCCACCAAGACTGAACCAAGAAGAAACTGACCACTTGAACAAACTGATCACTACAAATGAAATTGAATTATCAATAAAAAACCTCCCTACAAATAAAAGTCCAGGACCAGATGGCTTCACTGGGGAATTCTACCAAACATACAAAGAAGAACTCCTACCAGTCCTTCTCAAACTCTTCCAGAGGACTGAAAAGGAGGGAATACTCCCAAACTCATTCTATGAAGCCACCATCACCCTGATACCAAAACCAGGCAAAGACACTACCAAAAAAGAGAATTATAGGCCAATATCACTGATGAACACAGATGCAAAAATCCTCACCAAAATTTTAGCAAATAGAATCCAACAGCAGATAAAAAAGACTATACATCATGACCAAGTGGGATTCATCCAGGGACACAAGGGTGGTTCAACATATGCAAATTAATCAACGTAATACATCACATCAACAAGAGAAAGGACAAAAACCACATGATCATCTCAATAGATGCAGAAAAAGCATTTGATAAAATTCAACACTCATTTATGATAAAAACTCTCACCAAAGTGGGTATAGAGGGAACATATCTCAACATAATAAAAGCTATATATGACAAACCTACAGCCAGCATAGTACTCAATGGTGAAAAACTCAAAAGCTTCCTACTAAAATCTGGGACAAGACAAGGATGCCCACTATCAACACTCCTATTCAACACAGTCTTGGAAGCCCTAGCCACAGCAGTCAAGCAAGAGAGAGAAATAAAAGGGATCCAAATTGGAAAAGAAGAGGTAAAAGTGTCAGTATATGCCAACGACATGTTACTGTATATAGAAAACCCTAAAAGGTCCACACTAAAACTACTAGAAATAATCGAAGAATTCAGCAAGGTAGCAGGTTACAAGATTAACGTTCAAGAATCAGTTGCATTTCTTTACATTTATGATGAATCAACAGAAAAAGAAAGTAAAGAAACAATCCCCTTTAAAATAGCACCCAAAGTAATAAAATACCTAGGAATAAATCTAACCAAGGAAGTGAAAGAATTATACACAGACAACTATAAACCATTGATGAAGGAAATCAAAGAAGACTTTAAAAATGGAAAGATATCCCATGCTCTTGGATCGGAAGAATCAATATTGTTAAAATGGTCACACTGCCCAAGGCACTCTATAGATTTAATGCAATCCCTATCCAATTACCCAGGACATATTTCACAGAACTAGAACAAATCATAATAAAATTTATATGGAACCACAAAAGACCTAGAATTGCCAAAGCATTACTGAAGAAAAAGACAGAGGCTGGAGGAATAACTCTCCCAGACTTCAGACAGTACTATAGAGCTACAGTCATCAAGACAGCATAGTATTGGTACAAAAACAGACATATAGACCAATGGAACAGAATAGAGAGCCCAGAAATGAACCCACAAACTTTTGGTCAACTAATCTTTGACAAAGGAGGCAAGAATATACAATGGAATAAACACTTCAGCAAATGGTGTTGGGAAAACTGGACAGCAGCATGTAAATCAATGGAGCTAGAACACTCCCTTACACCATACACAAAAATAAACTCAAAATGGATCAAAGACTTAAACATAAGACAAGATACAATAAACCTCTTAGAAGAAAACATAGGCAAAACGTCATCTGACATACATCTCAAAAATGTTCTCCTAGGACAGTCTACCCAAGCAATAGAAATAAAAGCAAGAATAAACAAATGGCATCTAATTAAACTTGCAAGCTTCTGCACAGGAAAGGAAACTATAAGTAAAACAAAAAGACAGCCTACGGAATGGGAGAAAATTTTTGCAAATGAAACCAACAAAGGCTTGATCTCCAGAATATATAAGCAGCTCATATGACTTAATAAGAAAAAAACAAACAACTCAATCCAAAAATGGGCAGAAGACCTAAACAAGCAATTCTCCAAGGAAGAAATACAAATGATCGATAGGCCTATGAAAAAATGTTCAATATCACTAATTATCAGAGAAATGCAAATCAAAACTACAATAAGGTATATCACCTCCCACCGGTCAGAATGGCCATCATTCAAAAATCCACTAATGACAAATGCTGGAGAGGCTGTGGAGAATAGGAACCTTCCTACACTGCTGGTGGGAATGTAGTTTGGTACAGCCACTGTGGAAAACAGTATGGAGATTCCTCAAAAGACTAGGAATAGACTTAGCATACGACCCAGGAATCCTGCTCCGGGGCATATATCCAGAAGGAACCCTACTTCAGGATGACACCTGCACCCCAATGTTTATAGCAGCACTATTTACAATAGCCAATACATGGAAACAGCCTAAATGTCCATCAACAGATGACTGGATAAAGAAGAAGTGGTATATTTATACAATGGAATACTATACAGCCAAAAAAAACCAACAACATAACGCCATTTGCAGCAACATGGATGTTCCTGGAGAATGTCATTCTAAGTGAAGTAAGCCAGAAGGAGAAAGAAAAATACCATATGACATCGCTCATATGTAGAATCTAAAAAAACCAAAAAACATAAATACAAACAGAAACAGACTCATAAACATTGAATACAAACTTGTGGTTGCCAAGGCGGCGGGGGGTGGGAAGGGACAGACTGGGATTTCAAAATGTAGAATAGATAAACAAGATTATACTGCATAGCACAGGGAAATATATACAAGATCTTATGGTAGCTCACAGAGAAAAAAATGTGACAATGAATATACACATGTTCATGTATAACTGAAAAATTGTGCTCTACACTGGAATTTGACACAACATTGTAAAATGATTATAACTCAATTAAAAATGTCAAAACAACAACAACAGCAGCAAATACAGTAGCACATGCAAATTTGGAAAAGCCTGTTTTTGTGAGTTCAGTTTTGTATATCCAGAAGTGGGGTGGCTGGATCAGACGGTAGTCCTATTTTTTTGAGGAACCTCCATACTGTTTTCCACGGTGGCTGCACCAATTTATATTCCCACCAACAGTGTACAAGGGTTCCCTTTTCTCCACATCATCACCAATACTTGTTAGCTCTTATCTTTCTGATAATAGTCATTATAACAAGTATAAGGTGATATTTCTTTGTGGTTTTGATTGGCATTTCTCTAATGATTAATGATGTTGAGCACCTTTTTATGTACCTGTTGGCCATGTGTATGTCTCCTTTGGAAAAATTTTCAGTTCCTCTGCCTATATTATAATAGGATTGTTTGGTTTTTTGCTGCTGAGCTGTATGAGTTCCTTACATATTTTGGATATTAACCCCCTTATCAGATACATGGTTTATGAATATTTTTCCCTATTCCATAGGTTACCTTTTCATTTTGTTGATGGTCTTTGCTATGCAGAAGCTTTTTAGTTTGAGGTAGTCCCACTTGCTGATTTCTGCTTTTGTTGCCTATCAAATCCAAAATATTATCAAGACCAAGGTCAAGGAACTGTTTATTTGTGTTTTGTTCTAGAAGTTTTACAGTTTCAGGTATTACATTCAAGCCTTAAACTATGTTGAGATTGGGAGGGTGGTGCTGCTGGATATGCTCTGAGGCTGGGCTGGGCTGCTAGCCTGCGTTCAAGTGGGCCACTAACTGGGCTCTGTACTCATTTCTGGTCAGGCAGGGTCATAGGCTGCATCCCCTGGTAGGCTGGTGCCACTAGTTGGATTCTAAGATTGGACAGGGCTGTGGGCTCTGTTCCATAAGTGCTCTTGATTGGTTGGGACTTCAGGGTTTTATGTTATACAATCAGGTAGGACTCCAAGCTGTCCCCAAAGTGGGTGGGGCCACAGGCTAGGCCAGGCCATCTTGTAGGCCATTGACTGTGCTCTACTGTTGGGCAGCTTCCTTTCAGCCTTTTTGGTCAGACTGGCCCACAGGTATGCTCTGTGATTGAGTAGGGTCACTGGCTGGGCTCCCTACAGGCTATGTTCAGCAATTGGCAAGGTCCTATGCTTGGCTTCACTGCTGAGTAGGATTGTTGGCTGGGTTCCACAGCTGGGTGATATCACTGGCTGGGCTCTGAGGCTGCTCAAGGCCACTGTTCAGACTGCCTGGGTACGCAGAGCCAGAGGCTGTGTTCAGCAACTGGGCAGGGCTGCTGGCTTGGCAGCCTGCCTAGGCAGGACAGGCCATAGGATGTACTCCATGGTTGCTGAGTGCGAATAATACTTCAATAAACATGCATGTGTAGGTATTTCTTCAAGATACAGATTTCAAGTGCTTAAAATATATATCCAGGAGTAGAACTGCTGGATCACTCCAGCAATTTAATTTTTTGAGGAACTACCAGATTATTTTCCATGACTATACATTCCTACTAACAGTATGTAAGGGTTCTCTTTTCTCTACAGCTTTGCCAACATTTTGATAATAGTCATCCTAACAGGTGTGAGTTGACCTCTCTACCTTGTTGTGATTTTGTTTTGCATTTCCCAGAGGATTAGTGATGTTGAGCATCTTTAACTGTACCTATTGGCCATTTATAAGTCTTTTTGGAAAAATGCCTCTCTAGGTCCTTTGCTCATTTTTAAATTGGATTATTTGCTTTTCTGACATTGAATTGTATGAGTTATTTATATACTTGGGATATCAACCCCTTGTCATATATATAGTTTGTGAATATTTTCTCCCACTTGGTAAACTGCCTTTTCAGTTTACTGATTGTGTCCTTTACTGTGAAGAAGCTCTTCAGTCTGATAAAGTTCCATTTGTTTATTTTAGCTTTTTTTGATTGTGCTTTTGGTGTCTTATCCAAGAAATCATTGCCAAGACCAATGTCAAGTATCTTTTTCCCTATGTTTCATTCTTCAGTTTTATAGTTTCATGTCTTAGATTTGAGTCTTTAACTCATTTTGAGTTAATTTTTGTGAGTGGTGTAAGACAGGGGTCCAGTTTCATTCTTTTGCATGTGGATATCCAGTTTATCAATATCATTTATTAAAGGGAGTATTGTTTACCTGCTGTGTGTTCTTGACACTTGCCAAAAATTAGCTGACTATAATGTGTGGGTTTATGTTTGGACTCTATTCTGTTCCACTGTTCTATGTGCCTGTTTTTACGCCAGTACAATACTGTTTTTACTACTGTGGCTTTGTAATATAGTTTGAAATCAGGAACATGATGCCTCCAGCTTTGTTCTTCTTTCTCTGGATTGCTTTGACTATTTGGTTTTCTTTCTTTCTCTTTTTTTTTTTTTTTTTACAGTTTCATATAAATTTTAGGATAGTTTGTCTATTTATGTGAAAAACGCCACTGGAATTTTGGAATGGATTGCACTGACTCTGCAAACTGCTTTGGGTTTTATGGGCATTTTCATAATACTGATTCTTCCAATCCAGGAACACAAGATATCTTTCCTTTTATTTGTGTCTTTTTCAGTCACTTTCATCAATATCTTACAGTTTCCAGCACACAGGTCTTTCACTACCTTGATTAAATTTATTACTAAATATTTTGTTGTTTTTGATGTTACTGTAAATGGGACTGCTTTCTCAATTTCTCTTTCAGACAGTTAGTTCATTGTTAGTGTACAGAAACATATTAGGATTGACTTAAATGATCATGAAGACTGAGAAGCCCCAATTCTGCAATTGGCAAGCTAGAGACCCAGGAGAGTCTGGGTATAGCTCCAGTCTGAGTCTGAAGGCCTGAGAACCAGGACCAACATGGTAAATTCCAGTCAGAGTCAAAAAGGAAAGAGATGACGAATGTCCTAGCACAAAGTCACTTGGGTAGAGAGAACAAATTCTCTCTTACTCAGCCTACTTGTTCTATCTAGGCCTTTAGTGAATTGGTTGAGACCCACCCATGTGGGGCAGGGCAATCTGCTTTATTCAGCCTGATTCAAATACTAATTTCACCCAGAAATACCCACAAAGACATATTCACAGTAACATTTGAGCAAATTCTGGGTACTTCATACCCAGTCAAGATGACACATGAAATTAACCAGCATAGTACTTCTCTCTTCAATCTTGAAATTGAGTTCAATAACTTTCTTAATGAAATTTATACTTAATGATAAAAAACTTAAAAGCAAGATGCCCATACTCCAAATGTATGTCAAAAATAATGTTAAGCAAAACATTCTACATGGCAAATCTGGAAATGAAATGCAATAGCAAATCAAGGAAAAAGTATTAGTATTATATCTAATAAGGGAATAGTATGTCTGCATACAAGACAGGTAATCTTAAATCAATAGCTTATCAATTAGCAATTAATTAGAAGCCACATTTAAAAAAAGGGTAATTGCAAGAGGTGGATGTAGCTCAGTAGTAGAGCACATGAATAGCATGTGTGAGGTCCTGGGTTCAAGCCCCAGAACCTCCATGAAAAAAAAAGATAATTTCCACAAAACAACCCCCAAATACTAAACTTATCAGACTAACTTAACAGGAAATGCATGGACCTTAATGTTACTGAAAGATACTTAAGGAGATTATTTAATAAAGATATACGATATTCTTGAATGAGGAATTCTTACCACAAACCTAATAAAATCTGATATCTAAAATCCGTTAGAAAAAATAAAGAAAAGCTATGAAATTTTAAAAGAGTAAGGGAACAGTTTTCCTAAAAGATATCAAACACAGATAAAGCTACATATGACTCAATGTTGATTTCAATCCCTTTTGTCTTCTAACCTACAGGGGCTATAAAAACAAAACAAGCAAGCAAACAAAAACAAAACTCTCAAGACCGTCTTGTAATTTCTTAGACTTCTTGCACCTAAAGATGACCCTGCAGCATAAATATTGCCTCTTCCTTTTTTCCCTTCTTCATGCAAATGAGTATGTAGTGGCTGGAGTTGCAGAAGTCTGATGAAGCAAGAAAAAGGAAGATTTCTGAGTTCCTGACAGTATCTTGAGCAGCTAAATCATCCCTGGGCTACCAACGCCTTGACTTTTTACTGAGTGAATAAAATAAATAATGTCTTCCTTGTAGTAGGGAGTTTTATGACAGTTGAATACCATCCAAACTGATGTATTACATTAAAGTTGTCCACTACTGATACAAGGAAAGACATAGATCTATTGGGCAGAAACAAAATCCAGAAAATCCAAAAACATACCTTGCTATATATATTAGGTTATTTAACCTAATATAATAACAAGCAAAGTATCATCTATCACTCAAAGGGGGATGAATTGTGTAAATGATTTCCTTTAAGTCATTAAAGGAATAATATAGAGCTTTATATAACATAGGTTAAAAAGGGGGATGAATTGTGTAAATGATTTCCTTTAAGTCATTAAAGGAATAATATAGAGCTTTATATAACATAGGTTAAAACAGAGCTTTATATAACATACATTAAGTTTCAGCTGGATCAAAGGGATACACATAAAATATAAAACTATAACCAAAATACATTTTTTAAACAAACACAAAATACATTATTTTTTAAAACTGATCTCAAGCCAGAGAAAGAACTTCCCAAGTACAAGTTATTGAAAACAATCCTAACAAAAAAAAATGATTTATTTGACTTCTTGAACACATGGACATAAGTTTAAAAGTCAAACAAGAGAGTGGAAAAATATTTGCCTCAAATGTGATAAGCAAATGCTACTTTCCTTAATATATAAGGAAAAATGAATAGAGGACATTTCCAGGACAATTCACAGAAGGAGAAATGCAAATGACCAATAAGCAAAAAAGCATGTTCAATTTTACTAACAGTCAAAGACATCGGAGATAAAACAAAATAATGAGGCACTTTGGGTTTAGCTTATCAAAAAACATGCCATAAAAATAATCAGAAATAGGAATCAAAACTTATGTACATCTGATTGCCACCTCAGTTGAGTTATTTTTATTGGAGTAGTACAGCAGTGTATTTTAACATAAATGTGAATTGCAAATTATTGCTTTTAATGCCTTAAAATTATTCTAGGTGCATACTTCAAACAAAAATTATTCTGTATGCAGAAGACTGCCTGCCATGCACTTGGCTGGTCATGCAATAAGCAGTGGCGTTAAAGTCTACAGAAAATGATACTGGTCTTAAAATTTTCAAAGCTAGAAGAGATGGCATGACCAATTCAAGCACTGTGAAGTTCTTTTACTCAGGCCTAAATATCTACGTGTCAAAAGCTCTGGCCAAGGACCAAGAGACATTATGTATTCTAGTTAAGGAAAAACCTGGACTAACTTCTACTGAATAGGAAATGCAGAAACATTTTTTAAAAAAAAGTACTTCTCAAAATTATATTTTCAGTTCTATAAGGGATGAAGAAGTAATGACCACAGGCACGGATTATGAAAAGCAGCTTGTCATTCTGTTGCCAGCAACAGCTGCTGATGGCTCAGAGTGAACTTAGAACAATATTTAGATTAAATACAATAGAAGGCTTAGAAGAATGCATTATGTATTACATATATTTTTTAATGTTTTTAACTAGTAAAAAATATGTGTACAGTTTTCTTTTCCCAGTAAAAATGTTATAATATTAATAATGTGTCTTAAAAGCAAAAGCTTCCAAATGAAGGAAATAAGATACACACCCAGAGATAGGTTCCCAGGAGGACATACAATAGAATGTTAATTATAGTTATTTCTGGGCTACAGGATAATAACTACTTTATGTTTTCTTTTTCTACTTTCTTCTCTTTCTCTCTCAATTTTCCCTTTTATAAAATTGGGGTAAAGAAAAACATTTTTTAAGTGATTGAAATCATCTACAAACCACTTAACTCAGTCTGAGTAGAGAAAAATTCCCAACTGACCTGTAATTTTCTTTTTTTACCACCTTTATACGTCAAGGCTGAGTCTTTATTTCTGATTTCTGTTTGTTGGTTTATAAATGGTAACTTTATAAATGGCAACTCAGATCAGTTGTTTTATGTAATTTCTATAAATACTCCTTTATTTTAATTTTCTTGTTGGCACTAATCTCCAATGTGTTCCAAAATATTATTTCTACTTTACCCAAACTTCTTTTTTTTTAATTTTTTATTGATTTATAATCATTTTACAATGTTGTGTCAAATTCCAGTGTAGAGCACAATTTTTCAGTTATACCTGAACATATATATATTCATTGTCACATTTTTTTCTCTGTGAGCTACCGTAAGATCTTGTGTATATTTCCCTGTGCTATACAGTATAATCTTGTTTATCTATTCTACAATTTTGAAATCCTGTCTATGCCTTCCCAACCTCCGCCCTCTTGGCAACCACAAGTTAAGCCAGAAAGAGAAAGAAAAATACCACATGAGATCGCTCATATGTGGAATCTAAAAAACAAACAAACAAACAAACAAAATCCACCAAACTTCTTTTTATCTTCTTTATCACAGTTCCACTTGTCAGTTTCTCCAGGAGGATTTTCCTCATTAGTGTCATCCCTTCTGGAATTTACTTCTCCCTTCTCCATTGATACCAACGGAGATAAGATACAGCTATAGACACAGAGGTATGGAGATAGAGCGTGTCACCTTGTACCACTGGCGCAGAATGTTGACCTGAAACAGACTGCCAGATATTTCTCTAGAAAAGATGGGTTTGTTCAAGATCAGCAGAGAACTGCAATTTTGGGTCTACAACCATGGTAAGCCACATGCAAGTCCCCACACAGCCAGGGAAGAAGATTTCACAGAGAGGAAAAGGCAGTTGGGTGGGCTAAAGTAAACATGAATCTATGGCTTTTCATTGGCTGAGTCCATGCCAGAAAAGAAGAGGCGTCTTTCTTCCTGTTGGGCGCTGCGACTGCTGCAGGGTATGACAGCTCCCTCTTCTGGTCTCTCAAGCCTATCTAACTGAGGGTTCCGCTTATTAATTTTTTTTGTGTATATATATATTTATTGAAGTATAGTCAGTTTACTAATTTTTTAAAGGTAGTACAGTCCCCATAGAAATGTAGATAATTCTCATTACCTACCTCAGTGGGTCTGAGTCTCATTTAACTGGTTTGGGGGAGGGGGTGGCTGGGCATCAGTAGTTTTTAAAGGACCACCTGTGATTCTACTGTAACCACAGCTGAGAACAACTGAACTGATTAATCTCTATCAAAGTAGCCTCCATATTCTACAGCAATCCTTTTCACATTTTAGTGTACACAGAAATCCCCAGAGATGTTGCTAAAATGCAGATTCTGATTCAGTCAGGCTGGGGCCAAGCCTCAGATTCTCCATCTCTAACAATCTTCCAGGTGATGCTGATGATACTGCTGCACACATCATGCTTCAAAAGGATGCAGACCACACTACAGAAATGGAATTGTATGAGACAGGATGAAATGGCCTTTAAAAGATCTTGGCAATGTGGAAATTATTCCAAAATGTGGACATTATTTATTCATGTCAAATATTACTGGACTAAAGCTCATTTAGTCACTGGTTGGGTCATTCAAAAATACTGACTGAGAGCCTACCTTGTGCTAGATGCTGTGCCAACTCATGTCTAATATGATTATTTGGAAGATCTTCTAAGTGTTTACCATTTAGAGCATACTGATAATGTGCTTTAAAAGTCAAATTATGAATGATGACAGGCATAGATTTGCCTGCTCTTACTTGTCTTAGGCTTATTTGGCTGGCAGGACCAAAGGCTCTTCACACGTTTTGTTTGTTTGTTTTATTTGTTTGTTTTTTGACATACTAGCTTCTAAGAGAGTTTATTGTAAGAATTGATAAGGGATGTTTCATGTTAATCCAATTACAGAATGATCTGTGTTGGTCTCAACCTATCAATAACCAAGGTTGTGTCTGGACCTGCCCTTGTGATTCTTATTATGACTGCAAGATGCCTCCTGTAATAACCATGAAGAAACTCTGGGAAGCAACTAAAAAAGCTTATTACTTACAAGTCCTGGAAATTACAAGACACACCTGGGGCCTCATAGCAAGGTTCTGGGTTGAGAAAGAGAAAGAGAAAGAGAAAGCAAGCGAGCAAGAACCACAGCGCACGAGCAAGCACGTGCCCAGGGTTCCGGTTTACTGGGGTGGAGGGTGGGGGCCTAGGATACTGTGGGCTCACTCTTTATTGGTGAATTTAAAACATAAGAGCAAAAAATTGACATGTGGTAAGAGAAAAGAAGAGGCCCAAATGGTCAGTAACTGACCGAGATTGACAAAGGAGCCTCAGGGTCTCCAGCTCCCTGGGCAGCAGGGTGTCAGCCAGGGCAGCCATCTCTGAAGCGGGTGCCTCAGTAACCAAAGCCCAAGTCAGGCACCTGCATTACAGGAAAGGGAACGCTCAGCTGTCAGGACTGAGCTCTACACAGGACTTAGCAGGTCTACAGAGTCCAGCACTAACACTGATGTACTTCAGCTCCACCCTTCGGCTTTCCAATTACGGACTTCCCTCCTTGTGTCTTAGTTCAGTTTTCTTAGAGGAGAACGTGGTTGACCCCACTCTCTTTTTGAGCCAGGCTGCACATGTCCGAGGTGCTGGTCAGCCCATGGACAGGCACCCTTTAGGTCAGATGTCTACCTCTTCCAACAGTGAATTGGTCATAATCCCAGACAGTGAAGCCAAGTTGCTCACTCAACAGGTCCATGAGTGGGAGCAGAGAAAGGTGGTGAGGTCACCAAAATATCTGTAAAATTTAAAAATTGTGTTTTTTCACAAAGATGAGTTGCTTCAACTTTTAGCTAGACATAAAGAAAAAAGCAGAAATACTAAGGTTTTATTTATAATTATACTTTATACAAAAATGTGACACCTCAAAAGGATTTGATTTCTCAAAAGATTTTTTTCAAGAACTCTGGAACTAAATGACTGCCCCAAAACTTTGGGAATTCCAAAGTTCCTATTATTTGTGGTAATTTTATCTAATTTATTCCAAAGCTTTGGGTGAAAACTAAATAATTTAATAAGACAAAATACCTAATCAGAAAGTCTTCAACATACAAACCTGCTTAAATACAACAAATTCTGGAAGTCTTATTCTTAATTGAGAACTTCTTCTAGATTGAATTTTGACATATGATACAAGTGAGAAAAGAACAACTTAAAGTCCTGTCATTAAGAGGAAGACATTTAACAAGGACTCATACTCAAAGCACTTTCAGAAGAAATCAGTGAAAGTTTAAATTCAATTCAGAAGCCCTTCTAACTTGGGATGACTTACTTCTTAGCCAAAAGACCATATAACAGATCTTGAAGTAAAGAACTTGGAAAAAGTCAGGGACAAGGAAAACAAAGAGAGACTTACATGGAAATGTGAAATGTGAAAAGATGTGTGGTTAAAATCACAGGATAGTAAAATCTCAGTTCGGAAGGGATCTACTTTCTGGATTTTCTCTATGACATCTTAGCCAAATGGTTACATAGCTTCTTAAGGACCTTGGGAGTAGAGGAAAGTCACTTCGGCAGAAGAGTATAGACTGTCTTAGAAAGTGGAAAGACCAGAAGCCTGGAGGCAAGTTAAGAGCTGAAAGACTTAAATTAAAGGTAGTGATCCAGGTATGTGGCAGGGCAGGAGTTGGGCACTGAAAATGGAAAGGAAGGAGGAGGAGCAATGTAGATGTTAGAAAGTGAGAAACAACTGAGTCTGTCAACTGACTGCAGCTAGAGGTCCCAGAGAACAGCTGATTCCGAGTTTATAACGTGAATGCTTGAGAGGCAGAAACAGCATTACTGTGGCTATTTCTAGAGGGAGAAGCAATGAGGTATTTTTGAACACTAAAACAAAAATTCTGACTGATTTATTTTTCCTCTGGTCAGTGAAATTGTTGATTTTTCTGCCATTTCTGAACATACAATGTTATATCTTCAAACCCTGTAAGTAACTACTTTAATGTTCTCCATTACTAAAAATAAGGACTTTTTTGAGTCATACCTTTGTTTACAGAAGAAAACTTTATTTTGTGTAAGTGTAATAAATGGATTTTTCCCATTAAAATGTGGCTACTTCTAGGGGAAAGATTAACATACAAGTCTCAGACTTACAGAAAAATTACTCTTGGAAGAAATCTTAGAGGACATCTAGTCAAATACTCCCCCAAGGCACACATTACTTTTTTATCATCCCTGACTGATTAATTTACAGTCACCTCTATTTGAATGCTTCTGGTGAGGCATATCTAATTCCATTCCAACATTCCATAGATGGGTAGCCGTAAACTCTCTCTTAAATGTTTTTCTTATTCTCAGTGGCTTTCTCTGAAACAACAGAGCATAAATCTCTTCTCACTTCTATGTAATTATCTATTAAATATTTAGGAGAATTATATTCCTTTTGAGGCTTTTCCAGTCTAAGTATTCCCAAATGTTTCAGAATTCCTTGACTGAAATGGTTTCCTGTCCCCATTACTATCCTGATGACTTTCTTCTGGACATACTTCTGTTTTTTAATGTCCTTCAAAAAACCGCTACAAGAATGTTGTGATCAGTCCAGAGAACAAAGTCCAGTAAACAACCTTTTATTAACTAATAGGCATTTGTTGATGAAAGGAACATGAAATTAACTTTTCATCACCTATATCACATTATATGGTTTAATTTGAACAGCATGAGAGGCTCTTCATCCCCTAACTTGGGCTTTCAGTGGATCTGTACTTTAATCATTAAAGATTTTTATTCCTTCAATAAATAAAGATTTTTATTCACTTATGTTGAAGTTTTAAATTATTTTCGGACGTTTCTAGAGCCCTATAGTAAAACGTAAGTCACTTAGTGTAGGTAATACCTTAAACTTTTTTTCTACTGACGCTTTACTCAGAATGATTTTACAATCACTAAGAAAAAAGGAAAACTGGGTGTAAAATAGTTCATGAAATGAGAGGTATCAATAATACCATTCCCATGATCTTTTGTTCTAGTTCTGTAAAACATGTCATAGGCATTTTGATAAGGACTGCATTGTAACTGTAGATTGCTTTGGGTAGCATGGACATTTTAACAATATCCATTCTTCCAATCCAAGAACACGGGATATCTTTCAATTTCTTTGCATCATTTTCATATTCCATCATCAATGTTTCATAGTTTTCAGAGTATAGGTCTTTTACCCCCTTGGTTAAGCTTATTCCTGGGTATTTTATTCTTTTTGATGTGATTGTAAGTGGGACTGTTTCTTTAAGTGTTCTTTCTGATAGTTATTAGTGTATAAAAAAACCAGTGGTTACCAGTGGGAAGAGGAAAGAGGGGAGGGGTGAGATAAGGGGTATGGGATTAAGAGACACAAACTATTATGTATAAAATAAATAAGCAACAAGGATATATTGTACAGCACAGGGAAATATAGCCATTATTTTAGAATAACTTTAAATGGAGTATAATTTATAAAAACATTGAATCATGTTGTGCACCTAAAACATACCATATGGTAAATTAATACACTTCAATTTAAAAAAATAATGCAATTCCCATGAAGACACAAGTAGGGATTTGCAAAGATACCAAAGAACAAACTTTGCCTACTACAAAACTTTCCTGGCTCTCAATATGTTATATTTACTGACACTTAGTGTTTACACTTGTAAGTTACTTTCTATCTCAAATACCTAAAACTACAAAGGGTCTAAAAATGGCTGGAAAGAGCAGAATATAGTGAAAACTATAATCTTTGGTTTCACATCTGGGATATAGACCTATAGCCACTACCATTCCCCTCCCCCCACCCCATTTATCCTCTCTTTACATTCAAGGTTGAGTTCTTGCATATAGTTGGATTTTGCTATTATCCCCTCTGACAACTTTTGCCTTTTAAGAAAGCTTAGACTAAAGCTATCAGAAAGAAATACAATGTGAGCCATGTATGTACTTTGAAGTCATTTAGGATTCATGTTAAAAAAGTAAAAAGAAAGAGGAGAAATTAATTTTAAGTATATTTTATTTAATCCAATATATACAAAATATTGTTTCTATAATTAATCAGTATAAAATCAATTAATTAGCTATTTAACATTCTCTTTTTGTACTAAGTCCTTGCAATCCAGTAATTCATACAAGCCATATGTCAATGCCCAGTAACCACATGTTCGTAGTGGCTTCCATAATGGATAGCACAGGTTTAAACAACTTAATTTAATGATCATTTTGTTAGGCTTAATCTATTATCTTGCTAGCTGGTTTTTCTAAATTCATTTTTGTTCCTTTGTCCTTTTTTTGCTTACTTACATTTTATCAGTTGAATGTTAGCTTTTATTAATGATTTCATTTTACCTCTACTATTGGCTTATTAGTAATACATTGTACGTCACATTAACAAAATAGAGGGGGAAAAAACCCATACTATTATCTTAATTAAGAAAAAGCATTTGGCCAAATTCAATATCCCTTCATGATAAAAATACTAAAAAAAAAACAAAAACAAACAAAAAACTAGGAATAAAAGAAAGCCACCTTAGCGTAATAAAAGCTATATATGAAAAAGCCACAGTGAATATCATAGTCACTGATGAAAGACTGAAGGCTTTTTCTCTACAATTAGAAACAAGGCAAGCAAGCCCTCTTTAACCACACTATTCAACATATTACTGGAAGTTCTAGTAAGAGCAAGTAGACAAGAAAATAAATAAAAAGCATCCAAATTGGAAAGGAAGAATTAAATTGATCTCTTTGGCAGATATGATCTTACATGTAGAAAACCCTAAAGATTCCACAAAAAGTGTTTAAATTAATAAATGAATTTAGAAAAGTAGCAGGATACAAAATCAACATAAAAAATCAGTTGCATTTCAATTAAAAAAATCAGTTGCATTTCTATACACTAACAATGGACAATGTGAAAAAGAAATCACAAAAACAGTCTCAATCACAACAGCATCAAAAAGAATACAATACTCAGTAATAACCACAAAGGTAAAAGACTTGTACAGTGAAAGCTACCAAACATTGAAATGAATGTCAAAAGAAATGAAAGAAGGCATAAATAAATGGAAACATGCCATGTTTATAGATCAGAAGAGAATTAATATTGTTAAAATGTCTGTACTACCCAAACTGATCTGTAGAGTCAATGCAATCTCTATCAAAATCCCAATGGCGTTTTTAGAAGAAACAAACAAAAAAAAGAATCATAAAATTCATATGGGACCTCAAGGAACTCAAAACAGACAAAACAACCTTGCATACAGTCAAATGATTTTTGACAAGGGTGCCAAGACTGTTCAGTGGGGAAAGGACAGTCTTTTCAACAAATGGTACTGGGAAAACTGGGTATCTATGAACAAAAGAATGAAGTTGGGCCCTTGCCTAAAACCAAATGAAAATTAATTAAAAAAAGATCAAAAACCTAAATGTAAGGCACAAAACAATAAACATCTTAGAAGAAAACAAAGGACAAAACCTTTACCACAATAGATTTGGCAATGATTTCTTGGATACGACACTACAGGCACAGGAAACAAAAGAAAACAGACGAATTGCACTTTATGAATATTAAAAAATTGTGCATCAAAATATACTATCAACAGATTAAAAAGGCAACTCAGAATGGGAGAAAATATTTTAAAATCATATATTTGATCAAAAGGATTAATATCTGGAATATACAGAGGACTTCTAAAACCCAATAATAACAAAAAATCTGACTCAAAAATGGACAGGAACTTGAATAGATATTTTTTCAAAGAAGATTATACAAGTGGCCAGTAAGTACATGAAAAGATGCTCAATATCACTTATAACTAGGGAAATGCAAATCACAACTACAATGAGATACCACTTCACATCTATTAGGATGGCTACTATAAAAAAAAAAAACCCTGAAAAAAATGTGTTCATGAGGATGTGGAGAAATTGGAAACTTTGTACACTGTTGGTAAAAATCTGAAATGGTACAGCTGCTGTCTAAAACAGTGTGGTGATTCCTCAAAAATTAAAAATAGAATAACCACATGATCTAGCAATTCCACTTTTGGGTACCTAGCCAACAGAATTGAAAGCAGGATCTCAAAGAGATATTTGTACATTCATGTTCATAGCAGAATTATTCACAAGAGCTAAAATGTGAAAGCAACCCAAGTGTCCATTGATGGATTAATGGATAAGCAAACTGTGGTATATACATACAATTTAATATTATTTTGTCTTTTAAAAAAAAAAGGAAATTCTGCAATATGCTATAACATGGATGAACCTTGAGGACACTATGCTAAGTGAAACAAGTCGATTATACTAACTACTATACATAAAATAGATAAACAACAAGTTCATACTGTATAGCATAGGGAACTATGTTCAATATCTTGTAGTAATATGGTGAAAAAGAATATGAAAATGAATATATGTATGTTTCTATATGACTGAAGTATTGTGCTGTACACATCAGAAATTGGCACATTGTAAAATGACTATACTTCAATAAAAATATATTTTAAAAAAAGGACAAGTACTGTTATGACTCCATTTATGTGAGGCATTTAGAGTAGTTAAAATGACAGAGATAGAAAGAAGAAAGGTGGTTGCCAGGGATGGTGGGAGTGAGTTTTAATCGTTCAATGTGTGCTTTGCTTGCAGTTTTGCTTGAAAGAGTTCTGGAGATGGATGCTAGTGATGGTTGCACAACATTATGAATGTATTTAACACCACTGAACTATACATGCGAAAGTGATTAAGATGATAAATTTTATGTTTGTGTATTTTACCACAATAAAAAGTGAAAAAAAAGTGCTGTTTTAAGTTACTCAATTTACTGTAATCTGTTATGCAGCAATAGAAAATAGATACAATTATTACATTTTCTTAGATGAATAAACTACCTAGAGAGTTTAAATAAGTTACTCAAGTTTATATGGCTAATTAGTGGCAGGGATGGGGTTTGGACGCAAGCAGTCAGAGGAAG
Source organism: Camelus dromedarius (assembly GCF_036321535.1). Taxonomy (NCBI): domain Eukaryota; kingdom Metazoa; phylum Chordata; class Mammalia; order Artiodactyla; family Camelidae; genus Camelus; species Camelus dromedarius. The sequence continues at coordinate 64,359,946 of NC_087448.1, read as the reverse complement.
AGTCCAAGATTTTAATGTATATGGTTGTCTTTTAAAAAATGAAGGTGGCTGATCTTCAAAGAATTTTAAAAGGCTATTACTTCTCTAATATTTAGAACATGATACTAAACAGATTTTCTTCTGCCTTCAGTATGTTTTGTATCTACTTATTCATGAGGATGGGTTTTTTAAATTTTGTAACATTATATTTTTATTTATTTAGTTTCCATAGGACATTACTCATAATAGGATCCAAGTAGACTAAAAAACTGCATTTGTCTTTAAAAAAAATACTAGCAGTGTAACGAAATAATAGATGGTCTCAAAGGTAAGTGCTCAGACAATATAGAATGAAGTACTTCTAATCACACAAGAAATAAAGTTACTATGGTGTTTACAAATTAAAGAAACTTACACTAAAAGCCTATGATGGATTCTTTTTGCACACAGAAGTACAATTCCCTTAGTTGGCTGTACCATGCAGTTTCAGCTTTATCTTCCACTACTTGTCTTCGTAAGCCCTCTATTCCTGAATACTAGTGGTTTCAAAATGCCTGGTGCTTTTTGTGCCTGAACCTCCACTCACACTGTATCCAAATTAAATTATCTTCCTCTTCATCTTTGCCTCTGTAACTTTAACTCATTCTTTAAAATTCTTTAAAGTGGAGCTCAAATTCCACCTTGCTGGTAAAACACTTCACCATGAAAACCACTGTGTGAAATGGTTTCTCTTTTCCCCATCTCTGTTGGTTTTACTGCCTACATGAATTTGTCATTTACTTTGTAGAATTATTAGTATTCAATTGAGTTTCTTATTTATAGAATTTCCAGGTACTGTGAAACTGTAGAGAATACAGTGAATAAGAGATAGAGCCTGCCTTCAAAGAGTTATTTCTCAGTTGATGAACAGCTATTTGACCAAATTTAAAAAGCCTGAGTCAGGCTTTAAAATAGGAAAAGCTTTCATAATTTAATGGGAATAACAAACACTTACCTTAAAAATAAACTTTTAATTTTAAACAAAAATAAACACACTTTCTTACAGAACAGAGAAACAGACCCAAGGCTCTAAAGTGATGCTTGTAAGGCCAGTACTCTCCCTCAGAGTAAACAAAAACGGAAAAGTAAAATATTTGGTACTCGGCCACAAAATCTGAACAGACTATGGCTGAGGCGGAAAATGTCAGATGAGGAAATAAATTATGCTAAGAAAACAAATTCCTTCATTAAAGGTGATAAAAGAGTAAGAAGGAAGATTCATCACCAGAATATCTCAAGTCTCCCTAAATGTATGCAAAGACAGCAACTGGTGTTTTTCTAAAGCTAGTAAGGTCGACTCTCAAGTTCATACAGAAAAGAAATTAAGGAGGCTGTCTCTACCAGATAAAATTAACATATCATAAATACCGTAATTATCTAATATTTAAAAGAGTATGTAGAGCGCATGAACTGAACAGCCCACTGGAAAGGAACAGAAAGCCTAGAAAGTACTATCTTGAATCAATGAAGAGAATACAAACTTCGTATAACTGGACTTTGTATAACTAATGGCCACCTGGAAAAAACCTAAAATTGACTACATATTAACTGCTTACAAAGATAAACTCAAAGTGTCATTGATTTATATGTAAAAAATGAGATTACAGCTTTGGGGAAAATAGATGTACTTTTCCCTATTCCTCCTGCTAAGTGCAACTAAAAACCTTCAACAGTAGATATAAAACCCAATATAAAAAGACTCTGAGAGGTGGAGAGATGAAGCAGATCAGCTAGGGAATTGGGGGCCAATGGAATGAAACAGAAGCAAATTTCATGAATTTTCTTCTTGCTGCATGTATTTCACACTTGAGAGTTAATGAAGCTGGCAACCCAGAAAAACTAATGAGTGCAGACAAGAAAAATCCCCCCAAATGCCTGCTCTCTCTCACAAAAGGAATGGGACAGGGGTAGCCTAGCAAGACTGAAAACCTTTAGATAATAAACACTTTACTCCAGCCAAACACCACAGAAAATACTGTGGCCCGACTCCCATTGCCAGTAAAGACAAAGTGAGAAATTCAGACTTCCATCCTTGCCATGCTATAATGAGGTGCCCCGAGACTCACTGTGGGGTGCTGTCAGAGAAAGCTAAATAGAGAGCTGGGACTTTGATCCCCATCTGATGGTAATGAAGGCCCCCGCAGCCCCATGGTATCAGTGTTAACCACTGCAGGGAGACTAGAATTCCACCTCCACCCGGCAGAAATGAAGCCCCACTTCCCCCACACAGGGCTAGTGTCACAGGAGGCCTAGGACAGCATGAGGATTTTACCAGTGCCCATCTCCCTGTGATGCAAATGGAAACTATGGGGAGCAGGAATGAGGCTAAGAGGGTCAATTTACCAAGAAGATATAATACTTGTAAACATAGACATATCAAACAACAGAGCCCCATAGTATATGACGCAAACATGGCAAAGTTGAAGGGAAAATAGTTTAAAAGTAATAGTTGGAACTATCCCACTTTCAATAATGCATAGAACTTCTACATAAAAGGTCAGTAAGAAAATGGAAGATGTGAATAACAACTAAATCAACTATAACACCCAGTAACAGCAGAATACACATTCTTCTCAAATTCACAGGCACATATTCTAGGATAGACCATATATTAAGTCACAAAACAAGTCTCAATAAATTTAAAAAGACTGAAATCATACACAGTATCTTTTCCAACCACAATGGAACAAAGCTAGATATAAGTAACAGAAAGAAAAGCCAGGAAATTCACAAATAGATGGAAATTAAACATAACCTTAAACAATCAGTAGGTTAAAGAATGAATCACAAGAGATGTCAGAAAATACTTTGAGACAAATAAAAGCAAAACACAACTTACCAGAATGTATGGGATACGGTGAAGCAGTGCTTCCAGGGAAATTCATAGTTGTAAACACCTGCATTAAAAAGGAAGAAAGATCCCAAGTCAATAATCTAACTTCACCCCTCAGGAATTAGAAGAAAAGCAAACTAAATACATGACAGCAATAACATTTGCTGGGAGAGGTGTATCACTTTATACAGCCACTCAGGGAAATCTTATCCTCTCTAATGACTACAGTCACTGTCTAAACACTCATGTCACCAACATAAACGCTGATTAAACACTCATGTCACCAACATAAATGCTGATAGTCTTCTATCTTTGTTCTCCCACATAAAAATGCTACCTGGGTGTTGCAGTCAATCTCAATAGGGTTGTCAGTGGTTGGCAAACTTGAAGGAGGCCCTGAGTTAAGACTAGTTTTTACATCTTAAAGAGTTATTAACAACAAACAACAAACAAAAACAAAGAAGTGCATGTGCCAGAGAGTGTATGTGGTCTGAGATACCTAAAATATTTACTATTTGGCCTTTTGCAGAACAAGTTTGCCACCCTCCCCCACTCCCCAGCTATGTTATGCTTTGATAACAACCTTCAAGTCTCAGTGGTTTATAAAAACAAAGGATTACTTTCTTTTCACTTAGGTTATGTCAGTGGTGGGACAGCTATGGTTCAGCTGTTCAATGTTTCTACTTCATTCTGGGATCCAAGGTGTATCTGACAGGGACAATCAAGCAAAGTCTGAACTAAATGTTGGCTCGTACTGCTCCTACTTAGATGTGGCACAAATTCCCCGGTTAGAGTAGGTGACATGGCCAAGCCTTATGTTATTATGGCAGGAAAAATACTACTCCCCTCCAAGAAGCGTCACCAGAAGGGGCCTTTACAAGTGGGCCCAATAGAGAGGGGGCACTGAAAAACTGAAAACTATACAGCCTATTGCAAAAGATAAATGGAGATAAAGTATTATCAAATCATCACATTTCGTGAGAGAAGGGTAAACGTAGTATATAACTTAGACATCAGTAAGCTAAATATGCATGTTGTAATTCCAGGGTAGCAACTAAACAAATAAAAATAGACAAAAACTTTCAAACCAGTGAATATTTAAATGACAAAAATAAAATATAAAGCAGTTTAGAAAGAGAAAAAGAAACAACAAATACGTAAAATGCACAAAGTAAAATAGAAACTCTAGCTCCAAAACCTCAGTGATTACTTTAAAAGTAAATGTCCTAAACGTCCAAGTTAAAAGATAATCTCCACCAGCGCTATTTCTACTTTGGGGTTATGGGAAAAGCTACAGTTCAATGGACATTGTGTGGCTGTGAGCAATTTATATTATTGACAGTCTGCAGTATTACTGTTTACTAGTGAAAATAACAGTTAACATTAATCATTTATATCAGACACTATATTAAACATGTATTACCTCATAACAACTCCGTGTGGCTATCATTTCCATTTTAGAAGTGAATAAAATGACACTTATGAGCCTGAGTTCCTTGCGCAGATTCATTCACAGAACCTGAGATGGATTTGAGCCCAGGCAGTCTGCTCAAGAGCACACGTTACTGCCATCGTGCTTCGTTGCTCATGTATCTTCTGTATTCATGGTTCCCAAACAAGGGCGTACAGCAGACGCCCAGGGAGGACTCATTCAGACATCCCTACAGCTCCTGATTCAGCAGGATTGGAGTGGGGCCTGCAAATCTGCATCTCTATCACATTCCCAGGGATGTTGATGCTGCTGGTCTAAGGACTACACTTTGAAAACAGTTGCTCAAAGGATGCTTCTCTGGGGGAATGGGAATGAGCTCAGATCAGTGGTTGGCCCTTCACCTCCTGAACCAGGCGTCTGTGTAATCATCATAATTATCCCAGACAATCACCTAGATGCAAACCTGGCAGAAACAACCACATTCACTTTCAACCTATGACTGGATGCCAAACAGCTCTTATTTTCTCCTCTCAAACATTACTGATACCTAATAAGGACTTGTTAATACTCCTTAACTGTTTACAGCAGGGGAGCAAACCCTGTTTTTACCATGAACTGTCTTCCTGCCCCCTTTCAGGTTCTTGAAACTCTACTCTCCATCCTGTCTTACTACTGACGCACTCTAAGGAACAAGCACGTGGTGGCAGTCAGGTACAGAGAGAAGCTTCCCTGCTTTGTCACTATTCCTTTCCCGTGGAGCCTAGAGCTTCTCCTTCTTCCTCAGTGGCATGGGGACTTCACAAATATCTTAACAGGGGCCTCTGTGTAACTTTGAAACAATTTATTTCAGAGAAGTCAGCAAAAGGCTTTTCTGGTCATGATACTTTTGCTGACTCCGCTGCTCACTCTGAGACCTCATCTCCTACTCTTAGTTTTTCCTCTCTTTCCTGAGAAATAAATAAGAAACATCACAAGGATTTATTGACCTAAGTTCTGCATGTTGTATCCCTTGCCTCTAGAAATATCAGAGCTGCTTCTTGCTGAGTGCTTCTTAGAGGAGACCATTGCTTTTGTTTCCTGAATACTTTGCTTCTATGAAGAACAGACTGACCACAAAGGGACCTCAGTGCTACGCACTTACACTTCTACATTGACAATTTTTGCTCTTAATAATGGTGTCTGCTACATATTGCCTGATCAAGCCGGTTAATACATACTGACTATCTGCTATGTGCCAGCATCTGCACTGAGTACTTTCAAGAGTTCTCGTATTTCTCATAATTATCATATCAGGTAGGTACTAATATTATGTCTATTTTACAGATGAAGAAATCAAGGCTTAGAAAGGTTAAGTCACCAAGGTCACATAGCTAAACAGCACAGCAAAGTTTACAGCCCAATGAAAACCTAAATACATTTCACTCCAGCACACTCAGCTGCTTTCCATTTATTTGCTGGCCCAGTCATCAGCAAATTCACCAATCACTATCTACACACTGAGTCCAAATCCTGGAGTATCTTAAAACTGCCTTCTCTTTGCATTTCCATTTCAATGCCTTTTCCATTCCTATGTTTAGGGAAGGGACTTTCACATATATTGACAAAGACATAGATGAGGAAAATGATTCAACATATTATGGCTCTCCCACGACCACCTAAATTTCTATCCTTTCCTTGCCCCTCCTATTCTCTGAAGGTTTCATTTGACAATGACAACAGAATTTCTCGTTTCAGTTTCCTGCTTCAGAATTTCTTCTAGACCCATGGGCCAGTGGCTGTTGACTTTCCACTCTTAGTCTTCTGTCTGACAAGCCTGTTTGCTGGTGCATCTCTATACAAGGAAGAGAGGAAATCCATTCTGACTTTTCAGAAGGGCCTTTAGTTCAAATCCAAGTTGAAGTTATTAGTTTTTCCTTAGCAAAAATTACATAGTACTGGGAGGCAGGTATAGGCGGAAGCAGCCTGGGCCTCTCATTTTTGTTATTTGTTCTGTTTCCTGGAGACCCAGTTTCACATTTTCACAACTTTACCAGGAAAATCAAACATAAGAGGAAAGACAACACCCTAAGAAGAAAAGAACCAGAAGCAAGCAGACAGCTTTCTTTGTGATGGGATTTTACCAAGTTTTCCTAATTATGCTTCGTTTCAACTTTTTAAAGCCACCATAGATTGCTATGTTTATCTTCCATGTTTCCACTTCTGACATATGACCCTCATTGGGGTAAAAAGTAAGATTTACTTCTTGTTCTCCTGAGTAAACCTCTTTCTGCAACTACCAAAGAGAAGTGAGGAAAAATGGGCTATATTCATGATCAGAACTGAGAACATACGTAAAATAATGCTACTGTTTATATGCTTGTAGTCTCCAATTTTTTAACCGTTTATCGAAGTATAACACACAGAGAAAAATGCCCAAAATATAAACCTGCGCTTTAGTGAATAACCACAAAGGAAAAACCTGTGTACTCACCAAGAGCTGGAACACAGCCAATTATCCTTATGTTCTTCCCATTCACTTCCTCTCCTTCCCAAAGGCAATCACTACTCTAACCTCTGCTGATGTAATTTAGTTTTGCTTGGTTTTGATCTTTATACAGATTGACTCTTACAATATGCATTCTTCTGTCTCTGACTTCTTCCACTCAATAGTATATTTGTGAGATATATCCATATTGTTACGCTTTTCAGTAATTCATTCATTTTCACTACAGTATAGTATTTTGTTGATGCGTATGCACACTTCGTTTATCCAGTCTGATGCTGAATGATATTAGTTAGGGTTGCTTCCTGTTTAAGATTCACACTAGTAACACTTCTGTGAACATCCTGGTACATGTTCCTGGTGCACATGTGTGCATGTTACTACAGGAAATATATAAAGAGTGGACTTGCTGAGTTACAGAGAATCTATGCATACAGCTCTGTTAAGTAATCTCAAACTGTTTTCCAAAATGGCCACACCAATTTACATCCCCAGTAGATAAATTTTCCCCTTTAAAATTATGAAGTATTATTTATGTTTAAGATAAAACAATATTTTCATGCTGATGGCAGGATTCATCTTGATGAGAGAACAGTGTTAAGCACCTTGATGACTTTCTCCACTGTGGAAGAGGAAAGTGGTCTGGATAGGTTAGGGGAAAAAATAGTGGCGAGGGGAGTGTGGGATTTTAAAGTTCCAGGAAGCGAGGAACAACATGCTGATGGAAAGACAAAGGACTGAGGATGGGGTCATCCAGCAGGAAACCCCGAGCTGGGAATGGTGAGAATGCTGTGAATGGCTTAGAGGTGTGTAAGACTGAGAGTCAATTTCAAATTGTCTCCTATTTCTGGTGACATTATCATCCTGTCTTCTCTCTATAAACTTTTAAATAAAATATCTCTACACAAAACTGTCTCATGTAAGTAGTAGTATTTGTAAGGAAAAGGGAGGGGAAACTATGCCTGTTTATATCAGCTTTAAATGAAAAGCAAGTATCAATCACAAGAGGGGAAACACAAATGAAAGAAAATTCTACAGAAACAAGAAATAAGAATAACGTATGACTTAGAGAAACATAATCTTTAGAATCCCTGAAAACATTGGTGGTGATGTTCTGTTTCCCATCATCTGTGGGACAAATGTCAATCTATTTTAATATAAAAGTTGAAGGGAAGGTGATTCTGTAAGGCTGGAGGATATGGGGACATCCATATAACTGGTACCTGGGCCTTCCTTACAAATTCAAGCTGTCTTTATTTTGCAGAAAGGTCTTTATAGAATACAGTACATATAGAATTGATTAGAAATTAATTCTTTGTAGAACATGAAGTTTCAAAACTAACAGGCTCATTGACTAAAAGACATGATGTATTACATATGGGCATCAGTCAGTAGGCATTCTGTATTTTCTCTGTTCTCAGCATCATACCTGCGCTGTGAGAGACATAAAAGACATGGCAGAAACAGTTTCCGCTGTTCGGAAGATAAGAAATGACTAAGTCATATGAAGCAATAAGAGGACTGGGTGCTTAGGCTTGGGCTGGAAAGGTAATAGGAGTTCAGAGAAAGGAAAGATAGGATGAGGTGCAAACATCCAGAAAGCTTGCACCCTGAGGAAGATCTAGGCCTGGAGCGGGGTGAGAGGAAGATGTGGTCTTCCAGGTTGAGAAAACAGCACACATATAAACACAGATGCAGGAATTCAATACGGCAGGGAGCACTGTGTGTACCACAAAATGAATGAGTTGACCTGAGTAGAAGATTCTTCCTTCCCAAGGTGGGAGTCCTGAGATATTGCCTGTGGGGGCAGGAAAAATAATGGAGAAGCCTGAAAGATGAGACTGGTGACACTGTACATTATTTAACCACATGAAGGAAATTTAATAAATGGAGTTTTAGAAATAGTAGCCTGACAGCAGGCTGTAGGATGGCCATGTAATAAGAAACTGAATGAAGGAAACAGGGGCCGAAATCAGGCATTAAGCAACATATGACCAGACCAAGATTGTGGGATCAAGGTGTAATCGAAGGGGCTTGTAAGATTTTTCCACATTTTTAACCCAGCTCTATTTAGCATTAAACCCTTAGAAGCCTTCCCCAGATAAAACCACACCATTTAATAGAGATGGAGCTATCTCTATCATAGAGATCTAGCTATCTCTATAAGTCTAGACTCAAAATATACTTTAAACTACCTTCAGTTTGACAGAAATCTTCATCCAACTAGATAACAAAAACTCACGCTCATGCCTTCGTATAAGCTTGAGAAGCCAACCAACTCCCTATGGGGCTTAGGCATTGCAGACCTTCCATCCGAAAGGTGAAGATTAAAATCTGTTATTATTTTATCTTTGTGACTTTCACAGTCACAGAGTACATGAGATGAGGACAACACGTGACGTCAGGTGCCCTGATGCAAACTAGCTCTGCGGTGGCAGGGCTGGTGGCAGCCGTTGTGGGTTTGCAGGGATATTTAAAGTCTGATGAATGAACACAAAGCGCCTCACTGGTATCATCTAAGTGATTGTGACATAATTTATGCTCCAATTGTGAAACTCTAATAAAGCCAATAAATCCAGGCCAATGGCAAGGAAACCCCAGACGCTGGGCCATTCTGCACACTAAGTACAAAGGCCTCAGTGAATTTACGATCTCTCTGTCTCTGACTCCTTTCTCCCACTTCGGAGATTAGTTTCTCTCTTTAATTCTATCCTGCAATATATGCAGGCTAAAACTGCCTCACAACCTTATCCATCATTAATCCTTAGATTAATTTCAGCATTTGAAAATGCTAAGATGCCAAAACTTAAAAAAAAATACGACTTTGCTGTCTGTTTTACTAATCACTGGCATCTTTGTCTCCAGAGATAAGTGCAACATTAATCAGAAATTCAAGGAAGCATTTTCCATGTTGATTTAAGTGGGTTTCTGCGGTCACTTACAGAAAGTATGAAGCATTCACTCATTATTCTGCATACACTAAGTTGCTAAAAGGTTATTTTTCATTTTACGATCTTATAATTCAAGTTACAGTTTTAGTCCTTAATTAAAGTAGGATTAAGAAACACAGCAGCTTCTAACTTACAGGAAAAATTGGCTTTACTTATAGGAAATTATTTTATAAATTCAATTAGTACTAAGGAAAAGGCAGGAAAAAAGAAAAATTTTAAATGTATTCAGCACACCAAAGTCTCATAGAACAAATATTTAACGAATGAGTGAAAGAAAACAACTCATGGAGATAACAGCTACAGACTTACGTGTCTTACACTGAGCAAAGCTAAACCTCAGGATGCCAGTTTTTTCTCTTCAGTTATCAAACCTAGAACCTGGATATCACTGTCTGATGAATTACCAAAATCAGTAGTGTATCAAATAGGTATAGCTGTTGGAATAAAGGTAATTATTTTAGTGCAAATATGTTTTTTAAATTAAATATAAACAATTATGACTACTTACTGGCAGGGTTTCTGTCTCATTTCTAATGAAGAGTACAGAGGGAGGATTGCCTATCTCTAGACATCAATTTAATTAAAAGTTAATGGGAATAGTTTCAGGTTCTGCTCAAAAGAAACAGAATGAATTTTCTTGTCATCCAGTTTCAATTCCAGCACTACCTTTCTCAGGAGCCTCACTGAGTCCTTCATCAGGATGGTGCTCTATCCTGTCTCACTGCCCATGAAGCCAAGCAGCTCGGAGGACTGCCGTGAATCAGTGAATAGCACCTCACCACGTGGTTTTTTGGCACGACACTGAGACCAAGCTTCTGCAGGCTTAAAACTATTGCCTCAAATCAATAGGGATTTCAGAGCATTGCTGATCAGAGATGTTTCCACATATCTGTGTCCTGGCGATGCCTAACTAGATGAGAGATAGCTAGTGCTGAATGATGTTTATGGGTGAAGAGGTCAGTGCAGGTTTTGATCTTCGTTTATTTTTCTCCCTACACATAGGAGGAAGGGACTGTAAATATGTGATTACAATAATTTGATGCTTAAAAAATCAATGGTTGTAAATGATGGCAGGTAAAATTATCTATTGTGTAAACCCTCTCTACCAAAGCCATCTCTGGTCACAGTGAAGGACTGCCAGAAGTTTTGAGGAACTTTCAGTCTCTGCCAAAAGCCCAAGTGACACAGTTAGTTCTTTCTCTGTGTAATTTAAATCTTAACTGATTTGCCTACCTATGGGGAAAAAGAAAAACAGGCCACATTACAGTTGTTCTCAAGTCAGGAAGACTGACATGCTTTAATTCTATCTTAATTAGTGAAGTTATTTATTCTGCTGCATTTGTGTTTTGAAAGTTTCAAGAAAGACAAAAAATATGGAATGGGAAAGACAGAATAACATACCAGATAAGAGCCAGAAAACTTAGGCTCAAATACTGCTTTATTGTGTGACTTTCAGTAAATTATTTAACTTCTCTGTGGCCTGAGCTCCTCAGTTGAAACTGGGGATGACAATATTAGTTAACTCATAGGATGTTGAGAGGATTGAATGAGTTTATATATAAAATGTGTAGACAGTGCCTAGTACATAATAAACTATATATAAGTATCCACCATCTTGGGACTGAGCTTTATTTAGAGTAAGTGTAAATACTGGAGAGAATAATTCGTTTACCAAAAACTGCAACAATTTCATGAATATGAGCATATTAAATACCAGAGAAATTAAAAAGGAGAGTTATATTCCAACAACATGTGTAAAAGAAGAAATTTTACAAATCTATAATTATTTAACTTATTATTCTAAAAGCAGAGATATTGGTAGCATAACAAATTGGACAAAAAAATTTCAGGTAAATTTCCAACAGACAATGACTTAGAATGGTGATTTTCATCCTTGGTTCATGTTAGAATCTCCTGGGAGAACCCGTGAGCCTCATATTGGGGGCCCAGGCCTCTGAAATGTTGAAAAATATCTCTAAGTGATTCTAATGTAAAATGAAGATAGACAAGAGACTTAAGAGAATGAAGGGGAGCCAAGATCTGGATTCTGGGGTGGAGATGAGATTTGGAAAAGCTGCTCAGGCAGCTGGACTCATAGGGAATTTCACTCAGCATTACTAAGTCACAAACCAGAATAATCCATTCAAGTCAGATCTATTCATCAACTCGTTACTGAGTGTTCCTGTTTTGGGGTCACATAAAAAAAAAGTGGTGCTTATTTTCAAACCTTCTATAATCTTTTGCTCTGACAGGGTGAGAGGAACTGGTTTCTATAAAGAAAGTTAGGCAGTAACTCTTTCATCATAGCGAGTCTTACTTTCAAGACTAGTAATACGTCCTACTTTCTTGTGGTTAGACAATACATACACATACACGTATATTCTGAGTCTTTTGGCAGTATTTGAAAATACTGAAAAAAGCCTGAAATTTAGTACCTCTCCAGCTCCCACCCTCTTTCTCTCTTGTAAAACCACTTTGGCAGGAGTAAGGTAGAGACAAAATAAGGAAAAGATTTAACTTGATGAGTAAATTCAAACTCTGGGAGTTTGAGAGGCTGAACTAGGTTTCTGAATCTTTACAAGTGTCCCTAATCATATTAAGATAATTTCCCAGGATCAGGCCCCATCTGAAAATAAAGTGAGTTTTCCTGAAAACTTGATTAAAATTAAAGTTACTTCATAAGGAGAAGCTTTAGAAATAGTGGAAAAATCATGACACCAGGCATATTCATTTTCTATTCATTTGAAAGAATGGGTCAGAATTTGGGAAGATTTAAAAATGGAGATGTTGTCTCTTCTGAAATTTCGTTTTATCAAATTCCCAGAATGGAGATATTTCATTCCCAGTACTCAGCATTCCCTATTTCAGCTCATTTTTTCCCACATATCTAACCAATTAACCCAGTATTATATTCTTTAAAAGCTTTCATTTCCTCTCCAACTTGTGATGTTATTTTGAATTCTTTTATTTATATATAGCTAGCTGCATTGGAGATATAAATTATTATTTTTAATTTACATATGTTGAGCTATTCCTGAAGTATTTATTTTGTGACATTGATTTATCTCTATTTTTACATCAGTATCAAGCTTGATAATTGTATTTCTAACATGTATTTTAGGATCCAGCAAGATAACTTCCCTAGCCTTCCTCTTCCTTTTCACAAAAGCTATTTAGCTATTTTACCTGTTTGTTAACCTAGCATTATAACAACTTTTAAAAGCCTATTGGAATGCCTCTTGAAACCATAATAAACTTTTAAATCATTTTGGAAACGTTTTCATTATTACATCTGCCCATCAGAGAATACGATGCACCTCTGCAGTCATCAGTTCCTTAGACCTCTCAGTAAAGTGTATTGTTCTTATTGTTTAGGAGATTTCTGGCTGCTCGGTGATCTTTGGTGCTATGGTGAAAGGCATTTCCTAACTGGTTATTGCTGGCAGAACTGAGTTTCCTATTTCTATTTCTATATGGTTTATGAATAAATGAAAATGTTTCCTTTCAACAAACTCTCTTCTTATTTCTGTTCTATGTGTTGCATTAGCTAAAACTTCTGGAATATGTTGAATAATAAGACTATACCAGGCATCCTGGTTTTATTCTGAGTTTTATTGGAACTTCCTCTAGGATTTCTGTTTTAACTTTGAGGCTGTTACGGCTTAAAACAAATGTTAATATTTCTATTATCTTATGAGGAACTATCTGGGATAGCCAGTCTCCAAGGTGCCCCTAATGATTCTAGCCTTCTGGTCATCACATCTTTGTATAGTCTCCTCCCATTTTGAATAAGGCTGATCTGTGTAACCAATAGGGATATTACAGAAATGATGTTTTGTGACTTCTGGGCTAGTTCATGAAAGACAATGAGACTTCTGCCGGGTAATCTTTTCCTGCTCACTCACCCTGAGGGAAGCCAGCTGCCAAGTTGTGAGGACCCTCGAGCTGCAGTGGTGAGGAGTGGAGCACCCTGTCTTGCCAGCACGAACCTGCTAGGCCTGTGAGGAAGGCATCGTGGCAGCAGACGCTCTGGCCCACACCAGCCTTCAGATGACTGCAGCCCTGGCCGAAATCTTGGGTGCAACCTCACAAAAGACCCTGAACCAGAATCATCCAACTCAGTCACTCCTGAATTCCTCATCTACAAAAACTCTGTGAGGTATCAGATGTTTACTGTTTTAAACTGCTAATTTTGGGGTAGTTTGTTATCCAGCAATAGATAGCTAACCCACTTCCAAAATTAAATTCAAAATAATTTATTTAAATCAGTAATGGTAACAATCATATTAAATGCCTTTCCAATATCAATTGAGAGGAGTCCTATTTTCTTCACATGTGATCTATCAAAGTGATGTTTTATTTCATTAGCTTGCCTAACACTAACCCATTCTTTTCTTCCTAGAAAAAAATCTCGAATATGGCAGGTGATTATTTTACTATACAGTACTCTCTAATTTTATTTTCTAGTCATTTGTTCAGAATTTTGTTCATGCATTTTAATAAATGAGATTGGCCTATATCTTTCTTTTTATTAAAATAAAGATTAACTTGCTTTTATAAGATTATCTTTTTTTCTATACTGAGATACAACGTAAAGGGAATCATTTGTCCTTTGAAAGCTTAAAGGAACCAGACCATGAAAACGTCTGAGCCCAAGACCTCTTGCTGTACTTCCTTTGGTAACTTTGTCAAATCTTTCCACAGTTGTGGTCTATCCAGATTTTTCTACCTGAATCAATTTTTAAGGTTTATGTGTTACATAAAATGTTAACTAAACCACTCAAATTACTGGCCTATATATTTGTTTTTAGTGTTATTTGTCTTATGGTTTTAAAAAATCTTCCTGAAATAAGAAATGGATGTGAAGAAACTGAATCCATCAGCAGAATTAAACATCCAGTGGAAGCGTGTGTCCTCTAAAGCAGAAACCAACCTTGGGGAATAATGTAGCTATTTTACTCAAGTGGAAATGTATTCTACAAACAGGTGAAAGAAAGGTTCAGAAGGAACTGAATCCATGGAATCTGGAAAGCTAAATTAAGAAGGAAGCATGCTCATATATCTTATTTGCCACTCACTCCCCCAAAGAAACAAGGTTTTGTTACTGACAGCTGAAGCAATTTACATGAACCCATTAGGCCATGGAAAGGAATTAATTGTCCAGAAGCCAGCATACTTACCACTGTGAGGTACCAAATTAGGAGGAAAATTGGAAGCATTTTGGTTGCCTTTCTTACAGGATCCCTTACTCCTGTCCGGTCAGCATTCTGCTCATGGCCCAGTCTCAGCTACAGCTTTCATCATAGTCATTATTTCCACTTACATCCCAGTTGATGTGAAATAAAGATTTTCCCTTGGCCTGTGGAGTTTAGAGCTATTCACTTTCTGAATGGTTTGGATTGACTGAACTTGGCCCCCTGCTCAGCACTTGGCACTATACTGAGAAAGGTTTCTGACAGAGTCTCTCTTTTATAACCATCCTGAAAATTCCATCAAAGGAAAATCTCAATTCAAATATAAATATCCCTCCCCCATGGTAACTCATCACACTCGGCGAAGCCTTTCCCTTATGTGTTTGGTTTCATGCCATCATGTCTATGAATTTACACATGGAATACACACTCCAGAAACCTAGTCCTGTAGTGTCTTCTCACTCGTCCTCTGCCACTACTCCTCCCCCCAGCAAAACCTTCCACTTCAGCTTCAATGGACTGGCCGTGAATGCTGATGATTGATGCCTCTCATCTCTGCCAGCATTTCCAAATCTGGACTTTTCTTGAAGGCTGTCTTGTTTTACTAAACTTGTCAGTGATATATCCTCCTGTGTTTTGCTCACAGCTGCAGTGGAAATGTAATACCGTCCTTCCCCTTGACTAAGTAGTCTCCTAAGGCCATGAGTGATGAGGTTCTCCTTTGCTCCTGAAGCCCAATACTTTAAAAAAAAGTTGTTGTTTTATCATTCAAGACCAATAAGTGGTTTATAATTTCAGCAATTTAGGGGTCTTGTGATCACCATAATATATGCTAATTAGACTCCTAAGCCCTCCACCACCTGGTCAGAACTTGAAATGCTGACACTTAGCATCAAAATCATGGCCAAGACTCTAAGAATTTCCTTAAAGATTCTGGGCCTAATTATTTCCTCATTGTCTCTTATCAGTCAGCTTGATTAGTACTTTTGTGAGGAACTACCCATTTTAAAGAGCCTGCCGCTGAAGACTATAACAGATAGTGTCTCTCTAGAAATGATTTTTCTCTTCCTTCAAGTCCAAATCATCTGCCCAAGTTACAGACTATTAACATTCTTTTCTCTTTAGTGAAAAAGTTCTTGTGACTAAAGTGGTTAAAGTATTCTCCAAGTTAACAGTGAAGCAAGTCAGGAAGGCATGTGGTATACTCTGAAAGAGCCGAGAGCACGGTCTTTGACTCAAGTTCTCTCTCTACCATCACCAGACAAGTGTTCTTGGTGGGGTTTATGTCCTCTCTTTAATCTTGAGTTTCCATGACAGTGAAATTGGATGATGATAATAATATACATGTCCCGGGGCTATTGTTTGTTTTTTTTTTAAATATAAAATGGCATACTTGAAAGTGTTTTAGAAAGCATAAAACATCAGAGGATATTAATAACTATTCTGCAGCTTCTCCTGTTGCAGGAGTATGGAAACATAACGTGCTTTTGTTTATTTAACATATTCACAGATTCTGCCCCTTGAAGAGAGTTCTAGACATGCCTTATGTCAGGCTACCAGGATCACTGGTCTAACAGATCAGCTTGTGCTTTTATTCTCTTTCTTTGATATGAACCTGTAGTCTTGCCAAGGGCAGGATAATTCAGCCACAGAACATCTGCTCATTAATTCTTCATCATCTCTTGGCTGGTTATGTTCTCTTTGTCATCTCTAGTTTTGTTTGCTTTGTGTTTGTGTTTTTCTATTTTTTTATTAACTTTGCTAGAAATTTATTTTATAAAATTAAAAAATAATCAGCTTTGGTTCTATGTATTTTAGTAATTTCAATTTTCTAATTTTTCAACTTAAAAAATTTTTCTTTCCTGTGTTTTTTTTTTTAACTTGAGTTGAATGTTTAATTATTTTTCCCCCAAAAGGAATACGGTCTTTCCCAAACTAATAAATAATCTTAAAATCACAATGATACAGAGAATATTTATATTTGTAAATAATTGCTCTTTCCTGATACAGCCTTGAGACATCATATATATAATAACATCCCTGTTGTCTTATGGGACATTTATAGGGCTTTAAAAAGTGAGTTCCACAATGATCTTCAGCAAGATCATTGCTTAAATTTGTTCTCTGTGGAGTGCTTTTTAAGTTTTTCTGAGAAAGAAACAGAAAATAAAAGAATATCTCAATAAACTACATCTCTCGTCCCTTTTTTTTCTGTGTCAAGTTCATCCTTTGCTGTTGGATTTGCATTCTCTAGCCCAGGCATGACACTTAAGAAAGCAAATACAGTTGTCCCTCCGTATCTGCAGGTTCTGCATTCATGAATTCAACCAACTGTGGATTGGAAACTTTTTTTTAATTCTAGAAAGTTCCAAAAAACAAAACTTGAATTTTCTACACGCTGGCAACTATTTACATAGCATTTACATTGTATTAGGTAGTATAAGTAATCTAGAGATGATTTAAAGTATATGGAGGGTGTGCGTAGGTTATATGCAAAGTTTATGTAAGGGATTTGAATTTTGGTGCCTATGGGATTCCTGGAACCAATCCCACATGGATACCGAGGGTTAACTATATAGTTCAAATACATATTGCCAAGAAAAATGAAAAACGTGCTAATTCTTACTGTTTATTAGTAGGATGTGAAGGTAGCCTGCTTTTGTTAGTGAATCTGGATTAACTTACATTGATTCTGTTACTACCAGACAAGCCAGATGAAAATGTTAATTCATTTGGGTGAATTTGTACCGATATCTCTTAATTAAGAGGTGTGAGATATGCCTCCTTGTATCATCTGTTTCATCATTAAAAAGCTCTCATCCTCAAGGGGGCAGAGAAGTGTCATTTCCGTGCATGTTACTCTGCCCACAGTGTGTAATGTGTTGACATAACCATGAACATGCCTTTTAGCTGCAGCACAAACAGAACTTGCCACGTGTCTTACACTCCTGATTCCTTTGTCTAAAACAGCTTCTGGATATTTAGCTGCCACAAAAACACACAAGAAATGGAACAGCATTCTACCCTAGTTTAACCCACACCTACAACATCAGACATGCTAGAATAATTCTGTGTCCAGTGTATTTTCTAAATTTTTTATGGAACCAGTGGGTTGCCTTCCTCTATTAGCTACTGGAGATTCTGAATCCACCAAGTATTGAGATGTAGAGTTAAAAGATGTCCGTCTTATAAGAGAGAGCAGCTGTGAAGCAAAGGACCTCCCCAGTGAGTTCTTTCCATACTGTGGACACCAAGACAGTCTTTGCATGCTCTGACAGCTGTTATTTTTAGAACTCAAGACTACTGTACACATTGTCCCCCTCTGGGCAGCATTCTGCATTTGCATCAAGAGTAGCTGAGGCATTAATGATCCTTCTCTGCCAGCGAGAACTTTCTGCAGCTGTTGTTCCCAGGAATACTACTCCTGGGAAGTCTTCTGAGGAGCACAAACAGGCCCTCTGGATCTAATATTTCTCCCACTGATCTGAAAATATGCCTGGAAGTGTGAACTGTATAAAGACCTTATGGTATCTGAAAGAAGTAGCAAACTAGCTAGCAAGAATATTAGCTGGAATTAATTTATCGCTCCTTAGCAGAGGAAATGAGACCCAGAATGGAAAGATTTTCAGAGCAGAAGTCAGAGAGATCTGGAGGTGGAGCAACTAGAGGTCAGGATGGAAAGCTGTGTAGCTTCATTCAGTTACTATTCCAGTGCTGTCCATCTACTATGTGCCAGGCACCATGCCAGGTGGTGGGGTTACAACATGAAGTGTGCTCAGGGGCCACCTCAGTAGCTTTAGGTGTGGAGGCAGATGACAGGGTTAACCAGCCACTCTGAAAAGTGCATGGGTTGAGGAAAGTATCCTGCAGTTGTGTTCGTGGGCACATGGCCAGTCAAGACAGGCCCCAAACAATCACCTCTTCCAATCAGTAAATGGTTTTTGGCAGCTGAACGCCCAGCACGATTCCCAGCAGTGCCTCTCTGCACTTTGCTCACTCACTTACCCCTAACCAGAAGTACCTATTCTGGCATATCTGGAGTGCGGCTTTCTTTCTGAGCTCTGGGTTATTCACAAGAATGTTAAATTGAAACAAATCTATCAGAAACACTTTCTAGATAGCTCACCAGAGAATGGTGCTAATTCTTTAAACTTCAGGAAGCAAAGCACTATGATACCACCTTAATTAAAAATAAATTCTAATGAAATGCCTGATGCAAATGCAAAAGGGCCTACTGGCAAAATTCACTCCATGCTTCGAAATTAATTCCAAAGCTCACTGGCATTTATCTTTGATTTAGAAAGGGGAAAATTGCTTTCCTTTTTGTTCTTTGAAATTTATGTAACTATTACAGAGGGAAAATTAAAGTACATGAAAGTATAGAAATTGAATGATAACTCAGGGCAGCATAACTCCTTTTCCAGAAAGTCAAATGTCATGTGCCTTTGAGCTGATGAGTCTTCTTTGAGATCCTTAGAGAGACTTCTTTCCTTTCTTCCTTCCTCTTACATTCTCCAAGTTAAATTTTCATCATTTAAGGAACTTTAGTTGTTTTCTTTCTATGAAGGCTAGGCCAGAATAGTATCAGGTTCTCTGAGAAATAAGTAGGTCACATGAATATACTGCAAAATAGGATTTGGTGCTCACAAA
The DNA here is from genome assembly GCF_036321535.1 of Camelus dromedarius. Taxonomy (NCBI): domain Eukaryota; kingdom Metazoa; phylum Chordata; class Mammalia; order Artiodactyla; family Camelidae; genus Camelus; species Camelus dromedarius. Next base: position 64,340,388 of record NC_087448.1, on the reverse strand, counting down.
GAATTGGATGAAAATTACTGGGAAAACAAAATTCAGACATTTGAGGATGGTGATTAAAATCCAACATTGCCTGAACTGAAACATGAGCCACTGGATTTAGAAATCAGGAGGCCATTGATGACTTTCCTAAATGTAATGAGTGCATTTCTTTCTTTGTAGAATCACCCGGGGCTTACATGCACTTTACACCAATTTTAATTTTTTCTGATTGCAATTAGGAGTTTAAAAAATGTATAGAAGGGGGTTGGCTCATTATATTCTAGGGTAAGAGAGATAAGACTCAGTGAAGTTTGGTTTCTGTCCTCACCTTATTTAAAGTTTACTTCCTAGCCTGGCCTACAAAAGTAGGTAACAGATGACGTATGTCTCCTAAGACAGAGTTTTTATTCAACATTGGCTAAGGTGTGTCAAAGAGAAACATAGACAGATACTAGTTAGGGGTGATAAAGACAGATTTTATTCAGTATAACTGCAATAGGAAAGAGAGACTTCAATAAAACTGAGCTTAACTCCAAACACAGCAAAAACATCTAGGGATTTATAGTCAAGCAGAGTAAGGGAGGCAGTGAGTAGAAAATTACTAAGAAGGGATGTCAACAGTAGGGGGATTCTTGCTAAAGGCAGGCCAAGGACTTAGACATCAACGTGACTGTCTCTGCCTCGTTCTCTCTTTTGTGTTCCGCCCACATCACTCCAACTGGAGGGCCTTTCCTGGTATATTTCTTTTGTTGCAGGAAATGATTTTCATTTTCAATCTGTGCTAGAAAGGATTCCCCACTGGGCCAAAGATATTGTCTTCCCTATCTAATATGCACCCCGTTCCTGGTGGCAGCAGCTCAGAATTTTTAACCTGTAGTCCTTTCACATCCAGTATTGGGTAGAAGTCTCACCTACATTATTTCATTTGACTCTCTTAAAATCCAGCATAGCTATTATTATCTTAATTTTATACCTAGGAAAACTGGGCTTCAGGGGATAACTATCTTATCCAAGCTGAATAACTAACAAAGCTTCCCTTCCTCCACTGAGGAGAAACCCTACCTAGAAACACAGCCTACACAGAGCTTACTGCCCCTGCTCCTGTTCTGCTATGGTGGAGTGTGAAACCTACAGGGCTCTTCTCAGAAAGAAAACATATTTGTAAAACTACTCAGAGAATCCTCTGCATGATTCTGCCCTTTGTTTTGCATACCTGACACAACACCAGAATTCCCTGGAGATCATTATGATAATACATAAAAAATGATTCTGAGAAATGCGTTCATTTACTCTCTGAAAAGCTGTGTGTTGCAGTTTTAAACTTCTTGAATTTATTATCTGAAATTTCTAGGCTCTGCCTTTTGCAATGGACTGCACAAAATTATAGAAAATGGCTCTGCAGACTCAATATATTTACATGAAGATGTATTAGTTTGATAATTCTTTATCACGGAATAGTACACATTTTAATTCTCAGAAATTCAATTGGTATACTGATATAAAATTCATAAAAATGAGAAGACTGCTTTGGCTTTGATCTTCATAATGAAAGTTTGTGACTTTTTAAAAAACAGCACTAATGGGGGAGACGGAGAAGATGGCGGAGTAGAAGGACGCTCGCAGGTCACCCTCTCCCACAAATACACCAAGACCCACATCTACAGACCCACTCAGCCAACCAGAGCACCTGCGGAACTCCGACAGAACATCGCCCTCTTCAAAAGATAAAGACGCCAAAAATCTGGTAGGAGAAAAGAAAAAAAGAAAGAACAAAAGGCAAAGCAGCGCGGGACGGGTCCCGCGGGGAGGGAGCGGCAAAGGAGGACTGGCGCTCACTCGCTGGGTCTCCCCTCTCCAACTGAGAGGCCAGCGGAAAGGAGGGGGAGCCTCCGAGGCTCGAATATGTACAGAGTAGCCCTTGACTAACAGAACTAAGTTAAACGGCACAGAGCGTCCCCCCAACACCCAGCCTGAGACGCGGACCGGCAGCGGCGGGCAGGGCCAGGCTGCACAAGCCGGGCGGGGGGCGGGGGGCGGGGGACGGGGGCGGCTGCACAGAGGCAGCCCCAGGGGAATGCAAGGGGCTGCACGCTGTGACTGTGGGTGCACAGGGCAGAACAACCTGGGCCCTCCATAAAACAGCAAGGTTGATGTGCTCTGGGGGAAGGGTGCACACCCCCATCTCTGAAAACCCGCGGAAAGTTTTCAGGGGAAGAGAGGCGGGGCTCAGGCACAGCCGCCATATCCTCCGCGCTGAGCACCCGGGCGGGGGCGGGGCTAAACCTGCATCCGCATGGAAGGGCTTAGCAGCCTCAAAGGCCAGACTGAGACTGGCCTGCAGCCCGGGGCAGATAGGATCCTTCCATCCTGGTCCCTCAGAGAATTTGCTCCACAAAGACAAACAAGGAGCTGGGTTTTGGCTCGGAGCAGGGACAGGGCTGTCCCTCGGTCTTCCCCGAGCCCACCCGCGGAGCGCCGACCAGGGCGGAGCGCGCAGCCGCACAGAGAGCGGAACTACAGGCGGTGCAGGTAGAGGGAGAGCGGCTCCCCCCCCCCCCACCTTTCGGGCAGGAACACAGCCCCTGACCGAGGTGCTGGGAGGGGGCACGACCCGCCCTCCTACCTGGCCAGTCTGCAACATCTGACTGCGGTATTCGGAGGGGCAGCAACCCGCCCGCCCACAGCAGAGGAGAGCTGCATCTGACCCAGCGTTAGTAGGAGGCGCGATCTGCTTGCCGACAGGTGCTGGGAGCAGCACAGAAGAGGGCGCCAACAGAGGGCCTCTGAAAACAGCAAGCTGAGCTTCCAAAACAGGACGAAGACAGAAAGACTTCACATTAAAAACACACAGACTCCAGGAGAACACTGACAAACCACCCCCCCTTTTTTTTTTTAAATCTGTTTTTACCTGTTCTATTTTCTATTACTCTCTCAATCTTTACTTCTTAATTCATTTCTATTTCTCTTGGGTTTTGATGTCCTGCTATTGATTAGACACAGGTTTCAAATACATCTATTCATCTCCCCCCCCCCTTTTTTTGTAAAGGTTTTAAAAGGACGTCTCAACCCGATTAATACTCTGCTTCAACTCACTCTTCTATTATTCATTATACACTGTTTTCAAACCCTCTTTCTCCCTTCTTTTAAAATTCTTTCTCTCTCTTATTTTTTTTCTTTCTTTCCTAAGTTCTATTCCTAAATAGGCATTAGATAGATAAAATCCTTAAGGACCAAAATAAACAACTGATACTCCATAAACCACAGGGCCAAAGAGGTATGAGCAAGATGAAGAAGCAGAAAAACCTTTCCCAATTAAAAGAACAAGAGAAATCCCCTGAAAGAAAGATCAACGAAATAGACATCGATAGCCTACTAGATCAAGATTTCAAAAAAGGAGTGATCGAATTGCTGAAGGAATTAAAAGAGATAGTGTTTAGAGATATAAAATATGTCAAAAATGAAATTGAAGCTATAAAGAAGAGCCAAGTAGAATGGGTAAACTCATTGACAGAGATGAGGAATGATCTAATAGCTGTGCAAAGCCGACTAGATAACGCAGAGGAACGAATTAGTGATCTAGAAGACAGGGCAATAGAAAGCACCCATTCAGAAGAACTACAAGATAAGCAAATAAAAAATAATGAAAATAGCATAAGAGACCTATGGGATAATATAAAGCATCCCAATCTTCGCATAATAGGGGTCCCAGAAGGAGAAGAAAGATCAAAGGGGATTGAAAAGGTTTTTGAAGAAATCATGACTGAAAACTTCCCAAACTTAAAGAAGGAATCAGATATCCAAGTACAGGAAGCTCAGAGGGTCCCAAACAGGAAGAACCCAAAAAGACCCACACCAAGACATATCATAATCAAGATGGCCAGAGTCAAGGATAAAGAAATGATTCTAAAGGCAGCAAGAGAAAAGCAAAGAGTAAGTTACAAGGGAACCCCCATAAGGCTCTCAGCTGATTTTCTACACAAACACTACAGGCCAGAAGGGAGTGGCAAGATATATTCAAAGCCCTGAATGAAAAAAAGATGCAGCCTAGGATCCTTTATCCAGCAAGGCTATCCTTGAGGATAGAAGGAGAAATAAAGAGTTTCACAGACAAAAAAAAAGCTGCAGGAGTTTAGCAACACTAAACCCATGCTAAAAGAAATATTGAAAGGGCTATTCTAAATAGAAAAGCAGCAGGATGCTACAGAAATGAGAAACACACAACTGGAAAGGTGGTAACTCATGAATTACAAATAAAGTAAACATGAAATTATAAAAGAAGACATACAAATCACTGAGAGTGGGAGAGGGAGGCAGGGAAATTTTCTTTCTTTTTTAAATTTTTTTAACAGTAGGATGGGTTTGAGATTATGTTACTATCAGTTTTATAAAAACAGTTATAGTAATGGGTTGATAGATTTACAAAAAAGGGTAACCACAAGCCAAAAATTTACAAAGGAGTCACAAAAATTAAATAAAATCCATGATAATAAAAAGGAAAATTACCAAACCACAAAAGGAAGAAGAAAGGAACAAAGAGGATATACCAATTCAACTGCAAAGATAAGTTCAAAATGGCAATAAACACACATCTATCATTAATTACTGTAAATGTTAATGGACTAAATGCTCCAGTCAAAAGACACAGAGTGGCAGACTGGATAATAAAGCAAGAACCTTCAATATGCTGCATACAAGAGACCCACTTTAGGGAGAAGGACACATATAGATTGAGAGTGAAAGGATGGAAAAGGATATTCCATGCAAATGGAAAAGCCAAAAAAGCAGGTGTGGCAGTACTGATTTCAGACAAAATAGACTTTAAAACAAAGGCCATAAAGAAAGATAAAGAAGGACATTTTATAATGATTAAAGGAGTGATACAAGATGAGGATATTACACTCGTTAATATATATGCACCCAATATAGGAGCACCTAAGTACATACAAGAATTACTAACAGAGATAAAGGGGGATATTGATGGGAATACAATCATAGTTGGAGATTTTAATACTGCATTAACATCACTAGAGAGACCTTCCAGACAGAAAATAAACAAGGCAACAGAGAAATTAAATACTACAATAGAAAAACTAGATTTGGTGGATATTTTCAGAGCATTACACCCCCCAAAAATAGGATATACATTCTTTTCAAGTGCACATGGAACATTTTCCAGGATCGATCATGTACTTGGGCACAAAAGAAATCTCAACAATTTTAAGAAGATAGAAATCATCTCAAGCATCTTTACTGACCACAATGCCATGAAACTGGAAATCAACAACAGAGAAACAAAGGAGAAAAAAAGGAAAGCATGGAGATTAAACAATATGTCATTGAAAAAACAATGGATCAATGAGGAAATCAAAGCTGAAATTAAAAAATACCTTGAGACAAATGATAATGAAAGCACAACCACTCAAAACCTATGGGACACAGCAAAGGCAGTGCTAAGAGGGAAGTTTATAGTGATACAGGCCTTCCTCAAAAAAGAAGAACAATCTCAAATAAACAATCTAACCCACCAGCTAAAAGTATTAGAAAAAGAAGAACAAAAAGCCCCAAAAAGCAGCAGAAGGAAGGAAATAATAAAGATCAGGGAGGAAATAAATACAATAGAGATTAACAAGATCATAGAAAAAACCAACCAAACCAAAAGCTGGTTTTTTGAAAAAGTAAATAAAATCGACAAACCTCTGGCCAAACTCACAAAGAAGAAAAAAGAGAGAGCACAAATTAGCAAAATAAGAAAGGAAAATGGAGAAATTACAACAAGCAAAATAGAAATACAGAATATCATACGAGAATATTATGAAAAACTATATGGAACCAAACTGGATAACCTAGAGGAGATGGACAAGTTTCTGGAAACATACTGTCCACCAAAACTGAATCAAGAAGAATCTGAACACTTGAACAATCCGATCACTAGAAAGGAAATAGAAATAGCAATTAAAAACCTCCCTACAAATAAAAGTCCAGGACCGGACGGCTTCACCGGGGAATTCTACCAAACATACAAAGAAGAACTCATACCAGTCCTTCTCAAACTCTTCCAGACGATTGAAAAGGAAGGAATACTTCCAAACTCATTCTATGAAGCCACCATCACCCTGATACCAAAACCAGGCAAAGACACTACCAAAAAAGAGAATTATAGGCCAATATCACTGATGAACATAGACGCCAAAATCCTCACCAAAATTTTAGCAAATAGAATCCAACAACACATAAAAAAGATTATACATCATGACCAAGTGGGGTTCATCCCAGGGACACAAGGCTGGTTCAACATACGCAAATCAATCAGTGTAATACATCACCTCAACAAGAGAAAGGACAAAAACCACATGATCATCTCAATAGATGCAGAAAAAGCATTTGATAAAATTCAACACCCATTTATGATAAAAACTCTCGCCAAAGTGGGTATAGAGGGAACATATCTCAACATAATAAAAGCTATATATGACAAACCTACAGCCAGCATAGTACTCAACGGTGAAAAACTCAAAAGCTTCCTACTAAAATCTGGGACAAGACAAGGATGCCCACTATCACCACTCCTATTCAACATAGTCCTGGAAGTCCTAGCCTCAGCAATCAGGCAAGAGAAAGAAAGAAAAGGGATCCAAATTGGAAAAGAAGAGGTAAAAGTGTCATTATATGCTGATGACATGCTACTATATATAGAAAACCCTAAAAGGTCCACACAAAAGCTACTAGAGCTGATTGAAGAATTCAGCAAGGTAGCAGGTTACAAAATTAACGTTCAAAAATCAGTTGCATTTCTTTACACTAACGATAAATCAACAGAAGAAGAAAGTAAAGAAACAATCCCCTTTAAAATAGCACCCAAAGTAATAAAATATCTGGGAATAAATCTAACCAAGGAGGTGAAAGAATTATACACAGAAAACTATAAACCATTGATGAAGGAAATTAAAGAAGACTTTAAAAAATGGAAAGATATTCCATGCTCTTGGATTGGAAGAATCAATATTGTTAAAATGGTCACACTGCCCAAGGCACTCTACAGATTTAATGCAATCCCTATCCAATTACCCAGGACATATTTCACAGAACTAGAAAAAATCATAATAAAATTCACATGGAACCATCAAAGACCTAGAATTGCCAAAGCATTACTGAAGAGAAAGAAAGAGGCTGGAGGAATAACTCTCCCAGACTTCAGACAATACTATAGAGCTACAGTCATCAAGACAGCATGGTATTGGTACCAAAACAGACATATAGACCAATGGAACAGAATAGAGAGCCCAGAAATGAACCCACAAACTTTTGGTCAACTCATCTTTGACAAAGGAGGCAAGAATATACATTGGAATAAAGACAGTCTCTTCAGCAAATGGTGTTGGGAAAACTGGACAGCAGCATGTAAAACAATGAAGCTAGAACACTCCCTTACACCATATACAAAAATCAACTCAAAATGGATTAAAGACTTAAACATAAGACAAGATACAATAAACCTCCTAGAGGAAAACATAGGCAAAACATTATCTGACATACATTTCAAAAATTTTCTCCTAGAAGAAATAAAAGCAAGAATAAACAAATGGGACCTAATGAAACTTACAAGCTTCTGCACAGCAAAGGAAACCAGAAATAAAACAAGAAGAAAACCTACGGAATGGGAGAAAATTTTTGCAAGTGAAACCAACAAAGGCTTGATCTCCAGAATATATAAGCAGCTCATACGACTCAATAAGAAAAAAATAAACAACCCAATCCAAAAATGGGCAGAAGACCTAAACAAGCAATTCTCCAAAGACATACAAATGATCAAAAAGCACATGAAAAAATGCTCAATACACTAATTATCAGAGAAATGCAAATCAAAACTACAATGAGGTATCACCTCACACCAGTCAGAATGGCCGTCATTCAAAAATCCACTAATGACAAATGCTGGAGAGGCTGTGGAGAAAGGGGAACCCTCCTACACTGCTGGTGGGAATGCAGTTTGGTGCAGCCACTATGGAAAACAGTGTGGAGATTCCTCAAAAGACTAGGAATAGACTTACCATATGACCCAGGAATCCCACTCCTGGGCTTGTATCCAGAAGGAAATCTACTTCAGGATGACACCTGCACCCCAGTGTTCATAGCAGCACTATTTACAATAGCCAAAACATGGAAACAGCCTAAATGTCCATCAACAGGTGACTGGATAAAGAAGATGTGGTATATTTATACAATGGAATACTACTCAGCCATAAAAACTGACAACATAATGCCATTTGCAGCAACATGGATGCTCCTGGAGAATGTCATTCTAAGTGAAGTAAGCCAGAAAGAGAAAGAAAAATACCATATGAGATCGCTCATATGTGGAATCTAAAAAACAAAAACAAACAAACAAACAAACAAAAACAAAGCGTAAATAAAGGACAGAAATAGACTCACAGACAGAGAATACAGACTTGTGGTTACCAGGGGGGTGGAGGGTGGGAAGGGATAGACTGGGATTTCAAAATTGTAGAATAGACTACACTGTATAGCACAGGGAAATATACACAAAATGTTATGATAACTCACAGAGAAAAAAATGTGACAATGAGTGTGTATATGTCCATGAATAACTGAAAAATTGTGAACACTGGAATTAGACACAACATTGTAAAATGATTATAAATCAATAAAAAATGTTAAAAAAAAAAAAAAAACAGCACTAATGTTCTGCGTCGAGGCCCTCAGCTCTCCTTGTCACCTCTGTTGCTCCCACCCTGCAATAAGCGATCCCCTGGAATGAATGACCCAATGCTCCACATTTCCTGTTTTGTTTGCCTTGTGGAGTTAATAATAAAGGAGCTACAAGCAGTTGGGGAACAACTCCCATTTCATTTGGTGTCCTCAAAGTGCCTTATGAGGGCACCCCTCTGTCTTCTCCTTTCTTGCCTTCTACACAGAAAAGGGAATTAAAAGGCATTTTCACCCTCCCTGCATTTGTCTTGTGGCTTCAATAATATAAAAAACAAAAGCAGAAACTGCAGCTTTTCATAAGAAGTGGCAGGAGTTTTTACTTTAAGGAGACAGAACAAAAAGTAACAGAAACACACAAATTGACAGTTAAAGCCACGGGATCCAGAAACCTTCAAAGTTTCACTTCTAGGGTCTTTTAAAAAGAGAAAAGGCGCTCTTAAGGTTTTCACCTCCGGGTCTTAATGTACAAAGATGTTTTTGACACTTCAGAAGGGTTTGATGTTTCATATCTATGGGCAAATTTCTGCAAATTGTGTTTTTTCCCCTAATACTTTGTTCAATAACAATCTTTATACCAACAATTTCAGCAAGAGCTGTACTTTAACATCTTTTAGATCTTGAGAGCGCTCATTGCTATAGATTGAGTAGCTGTGTCCACCCCCTCCAAATTCATGTTGAAATCTAATCCTTAATGTGATGGTATTTGGAGGTGGGACTTTTGAGGGGTGATTAGGTCATGAGGGTAGAGCCCTCACTAATGGATTAGCGCCTTTATGAAAGAAGCCACAGAGAGTTCCCTTGCCCTTTCTGCCATGTGAGAATACAGCAAAAGGACAGTGTCTGTGAGCCAGGAAGTACACAGACCCTTGCCAGACTCTCAACAGACACCTAATTTGCTATCACCTTGATCTTGCACTTCTCAGGCTCCAGAACTGTGAGAAATAAATTTATTCTGTTTATAAGCCACTCAGTCTACGGTATTTTGGGTAAGCAGCACAAATGAACTAAGACACTCACCCTGCTACTCTGGGGAATTCTAATCTTACAACAGCTAAAAATTTCACCCAAACACCACTGACTAGGTAATGAAAAGAAATAGATGAAGATCTCTGATTACTGCCTTGAGACAGATGCTCAACAACATCTGCCCACTCACTGTCCTGTAAAATGTTCTTAGGGGAGAAGGATCACCTGAGAGCTATGCGTAATTCTGGTTAGTAAGGACTGGTGTGTGTGTGTGTGTGTGTGTGTGTGTGTGTGTGTGTGTGTGTGTGTGTGTGTGTGTGTGTGTGTGTGTGTGTGTGTGTGTGTGTGTGTGTGTGTGTATTCTGATACATTCCTTAACTCCTTCTGTAAGCTTCTATTTCATTTTGTCAGCTCCAGGATATGTGCTCTCAAGAAAGGAAATCTGGGATCTGATTTTTGCTCTGCATTTACTTTCTTGCTATTAGTCTTTGGTGCTTCTCCCTCTAATTACTTTTGAAAACATCATGTAACACATTTGGAAAAAGAATGTCAAAAGCTGTATAGTACTGCTGAGAGAATTTTTTAAAAACCTCCAGAGAAAACATCTGACACACACAAAAATATCTTATGCCTCATTCACAATAAGAAAAATAATTCCTTGACTCACTCCCCACACAGCTCTCAATCCCCAAGTGTCAGGTCCCACGTATAGAATTAGTTCCCTGACTTCAGCTTCCACTCACCATTCTGACCGGAGTTTCCTGTTCATTTCTAGGTTTTGAGCTGAGCTATGTATAAATACTTCTTATGTATTATATTCAGCATTTTTTTCCCAACCCTTGCCTCAGTTCAGTCAATTTTATTGACCTCAAAGACCTGAAGTACTGGATCATTATCCATGCCATTCCTAGGGAGGTTTGCTTCATTTAATATAAGGTGCAAAGGATTCATGACCATGGAAAAAATAAGGCTGGAACAGAGGGAGACATGAGCCAGACTGTAGAGGAATTGGATGCTGTGTAGAGATATCTCTGGTAATTAATAGGGAATCATGGAATGATTGGTGGGGTGGTAATGGGATGATGATTCAGAAAGATAAAAAGGTATTATTATTTAATATAGACTATAGTGGAAAAGGTTAAAATACAGGAACAATGGTTAGGAGATATTTGCCCAGGGATGAGGTGATGAGAAATTGAACTAGAAAGAAACGGATGGATGGAAAGAAAAGGAATGAAGGCAAGTGAATGAATTTCTTTTGAGTCCCTGAGTTCTCACTCTGACCAGGAATATAAGATATGTGATTTGCTGATTAACTGGAAGACACAGTTGCCCAGTTGTAAGCAAGGTAGCAGGGACTGAGGCAGTGAGTACTGGGGATGAGGCAGAGATGTGGCAGGGATGGGACATGGGACGGTCAGCACAAAAGCTTCTGTCTGGTTGTAGAGATCTTAATTGTTTTAAGTCTCTCAATGTGAAGTCAGGGAGAGATGCAAAGCCTATGTGACCAATGACCAATGTGGCAGTCTGAGGCAATCCAAAGTAAACCAAGTAAAAAAAATCCAAAGCAAAAAAGTCAATGACAGAGTACCTACCATGCATGCTATGAAGTAGTATCAGTGATGCAGCCCATTAGGTCTTAAACTGGTTCTTATAGAATTTTGTACCATATTTTAGTCAACCTTTATTTTAGTCCAGCTTTTTATTAAGGGCAGCTCAGGCCCTTTCCAGACAATTCTGTTGATGGGACAGCTCTTCTTTGACCTCAGCTGGCTGCCTAATATGGTAGATCCTGATCTCTCGGGGTGAACGCCGTATGCCCTTTGTAATTAGGGTCAGATCAAAGCTCGAGTCCCTTTAGGCTCAAGAGACACTGATTCCATAGTATCTTCAGGAATGTCTTTACTGTTATCTCTGGAGATTGAGAGAAATGTGAAAGCCAGAATGGAGAAGAGGTTTGAGGATGACATCAAAGTTTTACATTTGTCTAATGAGACTGATTGTGCTTGCAGTAGAAATACGGACTTTCAGGTAGGGGTCAGTATGCAGGGCCAAGGGGGGACAGTAGGACTCAGGACCTCAGATCTTCCATTCGACACTATTTTCCCTTTTAGCACTTTCATCCCTCTCCACATTATCATTACTATCGAAATCTCTTGTTTTCTTCCTGTGCTTGTTAAAAGGCTGATAGTAGCGCCAAAGAATGAACTATGTTCTCAATTGTGTTTTAGATTTTCAAACGGTTAGAAGCACTTCCACTTCACTTAACCATGTTTTAATCACCAACAGGAGGAAAACAGATAACCTTCTATTTCAAATCTCAGAAATTACACTGACTTTTCTTAATGGTAGATGTAGAACAAAAGCTCAAAGTTACAGGGAGAAAATAATTTTAAAACAGCAGTTTTATTCTAAGATCAGTTATGTCTGGTATGATTCGTAGTAAATACAATTAATGAACTATAATGAACTGTCTCCTACATGTTTTTCACTTTTTGCAATTACCCAAAACTTATCTCCAAACAATGTTGTCCATGTAAATACAAAGGTTTATTTTACATTTTCATGCCATGTCTTGTCATAAGGCTATTTGTCATCGTAAGTCTTTACCACTTTTCACTGAACAAAAAGAAAGCAGGCACAAACACACTGGAGACTGCTTCTTCAACTGATCAGTTATGTCAGCAGAGCTCTTTGTTGAGTTTATGGCCATTCCTCAGTATCTGCTGGGAATCAGTTCCAGAATGCCCAAGGACACCAAAATCCATGAGTGCTCAAGTCCCTTATATCAAATGGCATAATATTTCCATTTAATCGAAGTACAACCTCCAGTATACTTTAAATAGTCTCTAGATTTATAATTCCAAATACAGTGTAAATGCTATGTAAATAGTTGCCTGCACACAGCAAATTCAAGTATTGCTTTTTTGGAACTTTCTGGAATTTTTTTCTTGAATATTTTTGATCCACGGTTAGTTGAATCTGTGAACGTGAAACTACAAATATGGACGGCCAACTGTACTAGACACTTTTCTTTCAGTTTTACTGAGGTTCAGTTTTTCAATCAGCACATAGAAGGATTTGCGTTTTCCATCAGAGCCCTTAGCATATTTATCACAGTTGTTTTAAATTCTTGATTTGATACATTCAACATCTTTGGCATATCTGAGTGTGGTTCTAATGCTTTCTATGTCTCTTCAGGGTTTGTTTGTTTGTTTGTTTGTTTGTTTGTTTGTTTTTGCCTTTTAGTATGCTTTGAAAGCTGAACATGATGTACTGGTAAAAAGAACTGAGATAAATAAGCCTATAGTGTGAGGTTTTATATTTACCTAGGTAGGACTTAGGCTGTGTTTACTGTTTGCTGTAGCTGTAGATGTATCAGAGGCTGAATTTTCCTCTGGAGTCACTTTTTATCTCTCCTATTGTCTTTTAATTTCCCTATAGGTTTCGTCTTAAGTAAGGTGAGGCATACAGTTCTTTCCACTGTAATCCCCTGTTGCTACATAGCAGCCCTACTGATAGGGTATCAAGGTGTACAGGTATACCTTATCTTACACACTTAGCCATATTGCGCTTCCAGATATCACATTTTTCACAAGTTAAAGTTTGTGTCAACCCTGTATCCAGTAAGTCTATGAGCATATTTTTTTCAATAGCATTTGCTCACTTTGTGTCTCTGTCACATTTTAGTAACTGTCACAATATTTCACACTTTTTCATTATTATTATGTTACAGTGATCTTTGATGCTACTACTGTAATTGGGGAGTCACAAACTGTACCCATATAAGCCAATGAACTTAATCAATAAATGTTGTGTATGTTCTGACTCCTCCATCAACCAGCCGTTCCCCCATCTCTCCCCCTTTCCTTGAGCCTCCCTATTCCTTGAGAAACAATATTGAAATTAGGTCAATTAATAACCCTACATGGGACCCTAAGTGTTGAAGTGAAAGGAAGAGTCACATGTCTTTCCACTTTAAATCAAAAGCTAGAAATGATTAAGCTTAGGGAGGAAGGCATGTTGAAAGCCAGATGGGCTGAAAGTTAGGTCTCATGTGCCAACAGTTAGCCAAGCTCAGAATGGAAAGGAAAAGCACTTGAAGGAAATCAAAAGTGCTACTGCAGTGAACACATGAATGGTAAGAAAGAAAAGCAGCCTTATTGCTGATATGGAGGAAAGTTTTAGTAGTCTGAGTAGATCAAACCAGCCACAACATTCCCTTAAGCCAAAACGTAATCCAGAGCAAGGTCCTAACTCTCTTCAGTTCTACGAAGGCTGAGAGGGGTGAGGAAGCTGTAGGAGGAAAGTCTGAAGCTAGCAGAGGTTGGTTCACGTGGTTTAAGGAAAGAAGCCATTTCTGTAACATGAAAGTGCAAGGCAAAGCAGCAAGTGCTCGTGTAGAAGCTGCAGTAAGTTACCTGGAAGATCTAGCCAAGATAATTAACAAAGGCGGCTACCTAAATGAAAGATTTTCAACGTAGATGAACAATCTTGTATTGGAAGATGCCTTCTGGAACTTTCAACTCCAAGTCTGTGATCCTGGAGTTTTAAAATCTCAATCTTATCAACTTTGAACCTTTAGCAACTCATCACTTACAGGTTAAATTTTCCTACCCTAGGACTGGCTCCAGTGGTGGTTTCTGCTACTGGGCTTCTACTTGAATAAGTTGTGATTCTCTGTATCAGCTTGTTTGTCCCTTCAAATTTGAGAACAGTGATTTTGCCCTATGAGCTCCCTCCTCCTGTAGATCTAAGAGGAGTTGTTGATTTTCAGTTTCTTCAGCTTTTTTTCTTGTCGTAAGGATGGAAGGACCACTTCCAAGCTCCTTCCATGATGGACTAGAAGCCAGAAGTTTATCCTTCTACTTGTTTTTGAAAAAGCACTTCTTAAGAGGCTGCCTAAAGTTAATCACTGCATGATGACATATCACATCTCAAACTAATAACTCATTAATCATTTTAACTAGTATGTTAGAAATATTTGTTCTTTATATTTTTGGCAGTGGCAGCTATGAGGAATGTTTTGTTTTTTCTTTTTGAGAGGGTTTTCTCCTTGAGTAACAGTGAAACAAACTGACATTTGGCGAGTTATTAAAGGAGACCTGAGTTATTAACTGGCACCATATTTCTGATGTATTCCAAGAATGTTTTAGTGCCCACTGTATACTGCAAACAAATATGAGATTGTTTTGTTTCTCATTATACTTAAACTTCAAATTCTTTACTATGTCTATAAGGCTCTTTGTTACCTGGCTCTTTCCCTTTTTTTTTTTTTTTTTACCACTCCTCTCCCATATTTAATACACTCTCTTCTTTGCTCATTGTGCTCTAAGAATCAAACAGTCCAAACTCATTCTCAGTCTAAGACTTCTGCACTTAGGACCTCTGTCTGGAATGCTCAGTCCATAGATCCCCCATGACTGGTGCCTTCTCAAAACCTACATCTCAAGTTAACAGTCATCCCCCCAGGGAAGACTTAGTCGTCTTCTTTCAGAATTCTGTCTTATTTGAAATACTCAGTATCAGCACTGTCTCCCCATTTCTCTTCCAGGTGGGCTCCACTCTGTTTGTCTGCGTTACATTCCTCCACAGCTCATAACACTCTTGAGATTATTTATAAATATCTGTTAATTTTCTGTCTCACCAATATATTGCAAATAGCGTAAGAAATCCAAATTGTCTTCCTTCTACTCTGTGTCCACTCTTGGCAGGCTTCATTTCCAAAAACATATTCAAGAAAGAGACAGAGAATACCAAGCTTACCCAACCCTCCCATCCCCCAAAATGCTTCCCATTGTCCAGTGGGGCTAAATCAGGAGCAGACACATTGACACTGAATTAAAAAAATATACACCCCTGCAACCTGCTCCAAGGAAGATCAAATGGCAGAACACAAATGGTAGTTACTTAACTGTCTTCCTAGTATCCATCCTATACTCCATCTTGCCAAGATAACTTTGCTTTGTTCGGGGAGATAATATGTCCATCACTAGATGATGAATCATGATTGCTCTAAAGCTAGTGTGACGATCCTATTTTGTACTTTTCCAGCCTCCTTTGCAGCCAAAGGTGATCACGTTACACAGTTATAACCAAGGACACTTGTGTAGAAGTCAGCTGATGTTCCTGGGGTGGCATCTGAGTTCTGTTTAGAGTGAAAACAGCCAACTGACATCGTTTTTCTCCTACACCCCCTTTTCTGCCTTGCTGGAGCAGCAGCAGTTATTTTAATATTAATGAAGTAACAAGCCTGAGGTCAAAGCTCGTACACTGAGGGTGCTGAAAAGGCAGGTGGAAAGGGCCTAGGTCTCTGAAGGTATCACTCAACAGCTGAACAAACCTCAACACTCACTCACTCACTCCGAGTCGTTACGTTACACACGTAAGGTATTCTTCCACTTACCTCCATGTATTCAGAGACGATAGTGCGTGATTCTACGAAGCAATGTGCTGCAAGTGGGTCTCAAGCAATAAAATGTGGAAAATGGCTGACAAGAAGATAGATCAATGATGGAAGAGGATCCAAGAATTCAGCTGGAAAGCAGAAACCCTAACTGTGCAATGTGGAAACATTCAGCCTATCATCTGTTGAATCTTGGTACACAGACTCTCTGCCAGTCTAGACTAAAAGTATTACAGGAAACGTTTGGAAAACATAAGGTGTTACACAGCACTTTCTCTGATTCTTAAAATCACTCACCCCACCTATTTTAATTGAATTAGTGAATGAAGAATATATAAAATTGTATAAATTGTAGACAACAAAATTAATTATTACCAGATTAGAAACACTATTTGCTATGTAAATTCTAAAGTTTAACTTATAAATCAGCTTACAAAGTAAGAAACTGCCTCCTGGAATGGCTTGGATTAGTAAATTAGTGTTTTTAGTTCTTCAGTAAGCTGGTAATTGCTTATTTAATTATTGATATCCAATGAGAATATTGGTGTTAAGTCTCTACAAAATATTGGACAGTCAAATATGTTAATTTAGTGGTTCATTAGCATTTTAGAAATGTGAGTCTCAGGAAAGAGTAATTCATCTTTTCTGTATTCTGAGATCAGTGAACATGCAAAAGAGCCAA
Source organism: Camelus dromedarius (assembly GCF_036321535.1). Taxonomy (NCBI): domain Eukaryota; kingdom Metazoa; phylum Chordata; class Mammalia; order Artiodactyla; family Camelidae; genus Camelus; species Camelus dromedarius. Next base: position 64,323,628 of record NC_087448.1, on the reverse strand, counting down.
ATCATCTCACTTGCTTGCTTCTTTGTCAGCAGACACGTCTCAAAAATGTACCTCTCACAAGAGGCAGAGAAGACATTTCAGTGCAGAACTACCTCCTCTACCGGCTGGTACGTGGAGCACAGGCTCGGAGAGTCTCTGCCGCCGAGGCATGCTGGGCGAATGGCTCACCTCGGTGACCCACGGCGTAAGGTTTGGGGAAACAAGGCCCAGAGCACAACATGGGCATGGAGCTTCTCCCCAGAAGCCTGTAGGGCAAATCCATGAATAAATAGAAACCAAATGCTCTGATGCTCACCAGCCTCAAAGGAAAATGAATATTCAACCTTAAACCAAAAAGTCAACAAAACAGAAATTCATCAGGATTTGTTCTATTTCTAACTGGTTGCTCTTAACCAAGACAACTTAGTCTGTCTATTTTGTCCTTGTGCTTGAATAAGTCTCATACCAGGCATTTATTACAATGGGAACTGGATTAAAATGCTACTGTACTTTTCTGTTCTCATTTGCATGGAAATTATTTGTTTTGTTTCGTTTTAAATGGAGTAGTGATTTGAATCATGGGACCAAAGGGAGGTCAGAGACAATTCTTAAGAAATTGAGGGAAGAAAGTAATTCCGAACCAAAGTTGCTCACAATCGCACTCTTCTAAATTTCAGTACATACTGCAGAATACTGCGTCAGTTATTGCCAGAGGATATTTTTCCTTGACCCTTTTAACAACTTCATTTGTCCTTTACCCAACTTAGCTAGTAGTTGAGCAGAAACTCTTACCCATTTTCAGAATGAAATAGAAACATCTTGACTAGGGGGTGGGCCTTTTCTGGGCAGGAAGTAACTTGGCTGTACTTCAGATCAGGCTGATCACAGAAACAGAACAGAGACTGACGGCATGGTGCCAAGCAGATTATACAAGCTGAGAATCCTGTTAGAACAGCTGGGATTCCAGTAGCTAACGACACTAAACGTGATCCCCTCAGAGTCAAGGAAACACTTAAGATGAGCAAGAAATGCTGAAGAAGTCTCATGGGACCATTTTTAATGGAAGGTGATTATGAGCACGTTGCAATACCTATTAAAGAAAAAGAATATGAGTGCCTTATAACTGGAATTTTAAATAGAGCCTGAGTTTTCCATAAGGCAGAAAGGTAGAGAACGGAAAAATAATATGAGTGAGATAGTATTTTGACATTACTATGTAGATTTTTCCCCTTTATTTTCCCTCTGTCCTCTCAATTTCCAGAGACCTGACTCCGGGTTTATGGCTCCATTCAGGTGATGGAGTCAGGTGGAGAACTAGGATTGCCTAGTAAACATGTTTCCTCTTGGCCTGTACTTCCAAAAACCTAAACCCAAGAGGAGGAGAGGATTCATGCGTATAGGAGAAGAAACATTTTGGAGAAGTGAAAGTGGATGTGGGGACCCCCACTCCAAGCCTGGTAGATTCTCCCTGAGGTGAGGGGAAGAGAGATAAAGACATCTGGGGGTCCAGAGAGCAGAGGGGCTTTGGACTCTGTTTCTCAGTAATTTCTTTAGAAAATATGCCTCTACTCTGGAGGGAATGCTGCACGGTATGTCTAGCAAGATGGGACCAGGCATCCAGAATGGTGCAAAAGTAACAGGAGGCCTTTGCAGTCAGGAGCAACGGAGTCTGTGGGATAATGAGCAATGACCAAGGTGTCCCCTGCCCCCAGTGCTCTGGTGCTGCACTAGAGCCACAGTGCCATGGCAGAACCCAAGAGGAGGGTAGGAAGCACTGGGAACACCTGGGATTACATTAAGAGATTAGAAATTAATCTTCATGTAAGAAAAAGTTAAATTTTCTCTCATTTATAAGTTTTCTCTCATTTATAAGTTTTTGTTTGTTTGTTTTACTGGTTTTATATCCATCAAACTGTCCCTCACTGGGTCCCTGCAACACACACCCTCCCCTCTAACCCCAAGGTAACCACTATTCTGATTTCTTATGCCATAAATTAGTTTGGACTTTTAAAGACTTTATTAAATGGCATCATAGGATCTGTCCTCTTCAATGTGTGGCATCTACTCTACAGCATAATGTTTTTGAGTTTCACCTAGTTGCTATGCATATCACAACTTTGCAGGTTTTATAACTAAGTGGAATTCCACTGCAGTAATATACAACAATTTGTTTGCCCATTCTGTTGATGATCATTTGGGTTATTTCCTGTTTGTAGCTTTAAAGAATAAAGTGCTTTTGCAGATTTGTGTACATGTCTTTTGTTTAAAAATACAACTTTAAATAAGTCTTATATAAAAAAAAACTACAATGAATGATGAAAGACAAACTTAGAATTGAATTACACTGCATTACAGAAAATTTGTGGGAATGTAATAAAAACAGTGCTTTGAAGAAAACTGATAGCCTAATATGCCATAATTTATCATGTATAGCCATAAAAGAAAGATACAGGCTAAAAAATAAACGATTAGAGACTTAGTGCTGGCCACGAGGGAGTAGCACGTAACTTACTCTTCTGCTGTAAACAACTATAAACCCGTACAAACATATGAAGGGACTGTTTTCAGAAAATGGACAACAGGCAGCACAAGGTTATGATCTTTGAGAAAAATAAACACACAAAGTGAGCTCAACACTCATGCTGGCCTTCTGTCCGGGGCACTCTCCAACTGCAGCACAGAGACATGGTGCCCACAGCAGCAGTCCATGGCAAGGCAGTATACACAGGTCTGAGTCAGTGCTGCTAAGGTAGCAGGAATTTGTGGGAAGGCTACTGGAAGATGTGAATCACACAAATAAAGAGCCCCAGAAAATTACACTGAAATGCCCTTTGAGATTTTGAGCAAATACTGAGCTAGGTATGGGCAGAGTGAGACTCTGCGAGGCTTTAGCAGAGATGGCTACTGGGGTAAGAGGAGGGTGGGGTTCTGGTGGTGGCACAATGTGGGGAGATGCTGGAATTCTGAGTTGGTTGTTAATGTTTTTTAACCACCCTTGTAATTTTATGCAGACAACACTTGTTAGGATTTACCTAAATGTTCACCATTTTACTGTCTAGTCTGTCTTGCATCCCCAACTGTCCTTTTGGAATAATGTTTCTTCTCTTTAAAGGTGATAAGTTAAAAGTTCTTTTGAAATAAGTCTCTTGGTAGTAGACATCCCCATTTACAAATACTCTAAATTTATAAATATTTCATTTTGCTTTTATTCCTGCATAAGTTTTGCGGGACGCTGGGTTCTAGATTGAATTATTTATTGAATTATTATTCCACTGTACTTTAAGTTCCATGTCTGCTGCTGAGAAGTCTGCTCTCATTCTGCCATAGTCTGTCCTTTCTCTGTAACAATTCTTAAGATCTCTTTTCCTTTGGCATTTTATAGCTCCTCTACAGTATTCCCAGGTGTGGACTTCTCTTTACTATCCTACTTGAGATACACTATACTTCCTGGGTCCTCTTTGATTCATGTAGTGTTTAAGTTTTGCAAAATTTACAGTCATTTTCACTTAAAATATTTCCTCTCCACTCTTCTCTCATTATTCCCAAGATCCCAATCATTTATATGGTAGATCTTTTCATTTAATCCTCCTTGTCCATTAATCTCTTTCATATTTTCCTTCTTGTTATCTCTCTACCGTTAAGTGTCAGTTAGCTTCTTCAGATATATCTTTTCTTTGGCTGTATCTAATCTGCTGCTGAACACTTCCATTGTGTTTTGACATCAACAATTGTATTTTTCATTTCCTAAAGTTTTACTTCATGTTTTTCAAGTTTCTCTATTAATTACTCATACTTCTTTATTATAATTGTATCCTTTGTATCTTTATGCAACTCATAGCAATTATTCTGGATTCTGTATCAGACTGCTCTAGTATCTACAGACTTAGAGAACCTAAACTGGCTGCTTACTGATTCTGTAATTTCCATCCATAGTTTGTCTTCTCATGTATGTCTTCTCATGCCTGAATTTAGTCTTTTAGGCCAAAGTAGAGAGATTTTATTCATACAGGAGACTATTTCTTCTTCTGAAGGTAGTTCCCTGCCCTCTGGCCCCACACTATCCCAGTGCCCCGGTTGGGAAGAGACACAGTAATTCTTCTACCAAGTGATGCACTGACATTCATCCAACAAATATTTATTAACACCCATAACATGCCTGGCATAGTTCTAGGTGCTTGGGATATAACATAAGAAAACTGCTAATTTTAGGCCAAATGTTAAGTGCTTTGGGAAAAATTAAAGCAGTACAAGAGGACAGGATGTGCTTATGCTTGGGGAAACGTTCTGCAATTTTGAATAGGATGGTCAGGGAAGCCACTGTAAGAATGTGGACTTTTACTTTGCTTAAGATGGGAAGGCACTAGAAGTTTTGAGCAGGATAGTGACATGATCTGATTTAGGATCTAACAGGATCACTCTGGGTTCTCTGTTAAGAGTAACTAGTGGAAAGCGCAAAGGGGTAAAGCAGGCAGACCAGATAGAAGGCTACTGTGACAGTACAGGTGAGGGATGGTGGCACTGACCGGAGTGACAACAGTGGTGCTCTCGGGAAGCAATCCGATTCTGGATACAGTCAGAAGGCTGAGCCAACAACATCTGCTGATGAACTGAAAGTGATATGGGAGGGAAAAAGAAGATCTGAAGAGAGTTTTGAGGCTCTGAACAACTAGCACGATGGAGTTAACATTTCTTGAGAAGGCAAAGGCTGTCGGAGAAGCAGATATTGTTGTGGGGGAAGAGACAGGAAAGATAAATTTTGAATATGGTAAGTTTGAGAAATTTACTAGAGATCCAAGTGGAAATGTCAAGTAATTAGTCATATATATGAATTTGAAGTTCAGAGAGAGGTCTGGGCTGGAGATATGAATTGGGAGTCTTCAGTATATAACAGTATTTAAACCTGAGAGATTAGACGCAATTACCTTGAGACAGAATGTAGCTAGAAGGAGAAAAAAAGAGATGTAAGGACCACACTCTTGCACAGTCCATAATTAAGAGGCTGAGAAGATGAGCAGGAGAAGGTAAAGGAGACTGAGATGCAGACACAACAGTAAGAGGAAAACCGTGAGAAGCACAGGAAGCAAGTGGATCCAACAGGGGAGAGTAACTGGCTGGGAAGTCAAGACCATGAAATCTGAGATTTAACCTGATTAAAGTGAGCTCAAGAGGGAACGGGAGAAGAGGAACTGGACAATGAGTTTCGATTATTTTTAAAACTTTCTAGGCTTTAAAGGGGAGCAGAGAAATATAACAGTCCAGTGGAAAATGGCAGTCATGAGAGTTTTACTTTTTAAGATGGATGATATAATTGCATTTTGTATATCGATGAGACTGATCCAGCAGAGAAGGAGAGGCAAGAGAGAAGGGAGAATTTCTTAAGTGATGTGAGCGAGTAGAAAAGAGGAGATTTTAAAAGAGGTGACTGGCCCCTATGTTCAGGGAAGAGTCAAAGCGAGGAACATGGTCAATTACTTCACAGTAACAGGAGGGAGAGCAGGGCATATAAATGAAAGTATTGGAAGGTGTGGTGATGGATACTTGTCAAAGGTTTCCTCTTATTCCTTAGAGTAAAAGCAGCCTCAGAAGGAGGAACCACTCTTCTCCCAATTTTAAGGACTATATAAAAGGACTGTATAAAAACTTGTACTCATTGGCCAGCTCAAAAGGGAATCTCCCAGGCTGGTTCTGTTAATATCAGAAAGTCTTAAACATAATGTAGATAGCTCTGCTGACTGGGAGAAGATGCCAGCTGTGAGAAAACACAGCGACAGTGGATGGTCACTTGATTAGCTGGCACCAGTGGTAAGAGAAGCTACTGAACAAATGCTGTGCTTTCATCAAGAAAGACGAGAGGGAACTGAAGTAGCACTGGGCAATACTTACTGTGGCTCATAAAGATATCCTGGGAAGCAACATTAATGAGCTGGTTATAAATAGTAATGCATCTCTTCTTTTCAATAAAACTTTAATCTGCTACCTTGTCATCAACATGTTTGCGAAAATGTATCATATGATTAGGATGTACTAAAGTATTTTTTCACTTAGGTTTTCTGGGTTGGCTTGATACAAAAGCAGCAATATCTAAAAAAGGTAATTTCGGATATTTAGAGTGCTGCGACATCTCCAATAAAAATGAGACACAGGATTTTAATCTGCTGTGAAAATAAGCACAGATCAATTTCATCAGCATTAATAACGTTTTAAAAATCTTAATTCATAATTTTCCTAATGTAGCATTTTACTTCAGATTATATTGGTGCTTTAATTAGAGATTTAAATTCCCCTTGGGAGGTAATTCAAACATAACTGAATTATTTCTACCCTTGTTTCCCCTTGTCTCACTCATTTTACTGACTGTGAGGCTTCGTGTGAACACTAAGTGAAGGCTAAAGCAGAGTTGTGAACTGCCTCCCGGAGTGGTGAAGAGATGCCCAAGCACACGTAAGGGCCGCACAGTAAGGCTGGTAGACGTACTGGATCAAAATATTTAAGGTAATCTCTATCTGATTATTACTGGATCACCAGGCTACCCAAGCAGAGACATCACAGGACAGAATAAAGACTAAAGAATTAGTCCAGGTCACTAAACAAACAAATGGCAACAACAAGCCTGAGGAGGGAAGGACTCTAATTTCCTAAAGTGTCACACTGTATCACTTAAAATATACAGTTTGAACTGGTTTTGTATCCTTTTTTTCTTATATCCTAATAATAATGCCTTATTAATTCATTTCAAAAGTAACATATGCTCATGATAAAAACTTCAATCAGTACCAAAGGATGTAAAAGCCTGCTTTACCCTGCCCCATTTCCACATCCCAGACATAAATTCTGTTTACAGTCTGTTGTGTGTTACTCCAGAAAGTTTTTATTTAATCTATCTACTTATACTAACCTATATCTAGTTCATTCTCTATCTTCTCCCCCCTTTTTCTCAAATGGAAATATATATATATATTTCTTTATAGTTATGTATAATTCAGCCTCCATTTTTCAATTAACAGCATTTTGAACACCTCTAAATGAAAACATACTTTCTTTTAACTGCTAATTTTTCAAATTATAAATTAATAATTTGCTTAACCAGTTCTCAATTGATGGCCATTAAGATAACTGTCATTGTAGATTTTTGCCGCCATGAGCTTCTTGGCACATATATTATGTACTGTTGAGAGTAAGTCTGAAGGGTTAAGTTCCCAGCAGTCATGTGGCAACCACAGCTGAATGCCACCCAGTGCCCATTCAAAAATAATCCATTGTAAAATGGAATTGAGACACCCAGGGCCAGGCATAAGCAGAGCCAGAGGGCAGAAGTAGACTACAAGAGCAGGTGACCCAAAACCACATGTCATCCACCACTGCTGTACCTTTGCCTCCACTGACACCTCTAGCTGCAGGGACTGAGTGCAGGATATCCTTATAACCTGGTAACTGAGCAGCAAGAAAGCCAAGCTTATTTCATGGTAGGTTGGAGCAGTATGTGGGTGCAAGCTAGAAATGGACTGCTGTTGCACTAGAGTCCTACTCAGGAGTGTCCCCGAAAGATACTTCTAGAGCTACAAACAGTGCATCTGATCAGTTACTCCGTGTAGAAAGAAATGTAGCCAGAGAAAGAAGTACAGGTCCCTCAACAGTAGCAAATGGCTTTGATGGTTGGTTGGTTTCCTTAAAAGAAAAAGCACTGGGAGATTTGTGGTAAGAAGATCTTGAGAAAAAGCAAGTGACTGGACCTGTGGGAATGTACCCATCAAATGTAAAGATCTTTGTATTTCATGTCAATGCCCCTCCTACAGCTCCTACTTAGAAAAGGCAAATGACATTCAAGTGAACAGAATAACTTACCTATTTGATACAAGACAGCCTCTGCCACTCTTCACTGTGGTGCTCCAGGATGGACACATGATGGAGTGGCCATGGTGGCCAAAAAATGGGCTCCCACTGAGTGAGACTGACCTACCTGCTGCCACTATTCAACGTCCAACCTAGCAGCACCAGAGACCAATAATGAGCCTACAGTAAGACAATTCCTCAAAGACTCCAACCAGCCACTTGGTGGTGAGTTGACTATACTGGATCTCTGTCACCTTTAAAGGGCAGTGCTAAGAGTTGAATTGTGCCCTCCCAGAAGATATGTTGATGTCCTAATCCCTGGTACCTGTATAACCTTAATTTGGAAATAGCTTTAAAAATGTAGCCAAGATACTGTCATTAGAGTGGGCCCTAATCCAGTATGACCAGTATTCTTACAAAGAGAAAAGGCGCAGACACAGACACACAGGAAGAACCTTATGTGAAGACAGAGGCAGAGACTGCAGTTATGCAGCTGCAAGACAGGAAACATCAAGCACTGACAGAAACCACCAGAAGCCAGGAAGAGGCAAGAAAGGATTCAGCACCCGCCTCCACAGTCTTAGAGGGAGCATGGCCCTGGTGACACCCTAATTTTGGACTTCTACTCTCCACAATGGTGAGAAAATAAATGTCTGTTATTTTAAGCTGCCCAGTTCACGGTACTTTGTTACAGGAGCCCTAGCAAACCAACACAGGCAGTACTTCACAGCGACTGAACTGACACACACTCCAAGGGTTTGCCTCCTTTGCCTATATGACCTCAGCCAACATCAGTAAGCAAGGGCTCAGAGTGTTTTATCCACCAACACAAAAATCCGTATGATATTACATGAACCAAGAGCTCTACCTCTCAGCAAAGGAGTTGCAGTAGTGAGCATGTGACCACAGAATTCACTGATCTATTTACATACCCAACTATCTGAAGACTGTCGCCCTGATAGGCCAATAGGAGCTTTTTGAAGGTACAGCTGAAGAGCCTACTTGGAGAGAACACCCTGTGGGGACAGTGTGCCATCCTCCAGGATGCAGTACACATCCTAAATCAATGACAATATATAGCACTGTGTCCCCAGTAGATGAATACACGGGTCTGGGAATCAAAACATGGAAGTAGATGCTGTCCTGCTGGCATCATTCAGTGGCACATCTGTGAAATTTGTTCATCCCATTCTCCTATCTTTAGGCTCTACAGATATAAAGGCTCTGGTTTCTAGGAGAGCACCTCCATCACGGGACACAGGAAAAGTCCTATTTAGGTTTAAGTATGGCTGCTGCTTAGTTGCTTAGGCTTCTTTGCCAAAAGACCAGGAAGGAAAGAAAAGGTCACCAAATTGGCAGGAGTTATTAACCTGATTGTTATGAGAAGTCTCATTAGACAGTGGTTGGAGAGGAAGTATCTCTGGAACTTAGGTAATGCACTGGAATAACTTTGTATTGCTGTGCCCAGTTTTCATGTTAAATTAACAAGGACAACAACTATGACTTTAGAAGGACAAAGTGACCAGGAGCTTAGATACCTCAGAATGAGGTTCTGGGCCTCCCCACCAGGTAAGTTACTGATACCAGCAGGGGCACTAGCAAAAGGAAAGAGAAATCTGGAATAAGCAAGAAAAGAGGGTGATAATGAGCACTGATTGTGGCCTTCAGACCAGTTGCAGCAATGGGAGATAGAGTTCATCCCAATAAATTTCCTCTTGAAAACTTCCCCAGGAAAAGAGACTACCAGAGTCCTGGGGGAGCTATTTGTAAGTGCATTAAACTTATTATATGAAGAAAGTGAATCCAAGTAGCACAAGGAGAGGAAGTGTGATCAGTACTCAGCTAGGTCACCCAGATCTGGCAGCATTACTCTGGGAATTTCCCTTGGCTGCATGTGGTGTCTCAGCCAAGGATATTCCCTACTCCTTGATGCAGATGATGCCTAATGACTGAGGAATGCTCAAGGGCCAGACTTGCTTGCCTTGATTTTGGATTGGCTGAGGCTGCTATTGCAACTGCATCTCAGCTCAAATTCTGCTGTTCAATATTCCTTCCTGTGTCCTTTCACCAGTATTATTTCTGAGAATACTCTCTAATAAACACCTGAACTCAAATCTCAGAGTCTCAGATATGTTTTACCAAAGAAACACTCCCTCCCCTATGACAGCAGAGGTCTTGGGTCATAGATACATAATCATCTGACAGGCCAAAGTATCATCTGAGACTCTGGACCCCACCAGCAATGTAGACAGCATACCAAGACAGGTACGCCTTGGAATATACAGTTTAGATTACATCTAAGTGATAGCACTTAAATAATGGACTCAATACCTAAACCTACCTATGGACCTCTCTCTCAAATACTCCCCTATGGCAAAGAATAGGAAGAGTGGCAGAAATAACACCCATTTGGGAGTTTCCAAAGATGATATAATAAGACAATACTTGATGCTTGTGTAGCTTTTCTGATACAACATTGACCCAGGAGAGTGAGGCTGCACCTAGTCATCTAAGAGTTTGGTCAATATATGAAAATGCAGCTCTATGAATTGGGATGCTGAAAACAACTGAGCTGGGTACCTCTATGTCAAATCCTGAGGTACTAGCTTTTGCATGTGAGCCTGCAATTTTCCTCTAAAGGTAGAAAGCACCTATAAAACATGCACTTCAACTTCAGGGACCATGGAGCATTCCAAAGTGAGGTGGGCAGTTCAACAGCACAAATTTGGCTCTCACGGATGTGTGCAACTTTGACCCACTGTGCTACAAAACAGAAATGTGGAATAGCATCTAGGAAGCTGTTTGCTATGAGTGTGAGAGTGATTCCACACTGACCACTTGGGGCTTGGGCATGGATCTCAGGGAGAGCCTACTTGCCCTACCTTAGTTTTAAGAATTCTTTTTCAGCCAGAAGGATAGTGGTATACTTATAGCATGTGTTCCTCATATTATGATAGATTTCTTCAAATGCCTATGCCAGCCAGCTGCTGAATAGTGCAGACCTTTCCTGCGGCAAAGGGAGGGAGTATCAAATGTGGCAAAGAAATCTGCTCTGAAACACAAGCTGAAATAACCTTCTCATATCAAATGGGGGGGGGGGGTGGAGCAAGAGACACGTCTTAGTTAAGTCTCTGTATCCAATAGTGTCCAGTCAGAAAAATAGAACTCATACCATATTACATAAAGGGGATTTAAAACAGGGAATTGATTTTATAAATATTGGGAGATTGAAGGAGCAAAAAAAGCATGCTGAGGTCACTCAGAGATTAATAACAGCAGAAGTCAGTTCCAATATTGGTCCAGGGAACTCAAAGGAAGAGCTGGGGTTACCAGAACCTAGGAGTTCAAGATGGGGCTCTTCAAGACTGGTGTTCAGACCTACAGGGTAAGATTCACTTAGCCTGAGGAGGCGATGCTCTGTGACTGGTGCCCAAAGAAGCTGGGGTTCCCATGGATATGAGAACATATTGGTGGTTGACAGGAGTAGGGGGTGGGGATGGGCAAAATGGTGAAGGGGAATTCTGCCCTATAAGAAGTACAATTACTCATGTGGAGAGGAGAGGTCCTGAGACAACACAAGGAGGGAAAGGACCCAGTTGAGCTCAGAACTGATGTCACCACTAAAGCCCCAGACATGTTAAGAGGTCATCTGGACCCTTCAAACCAGCCACCAGATGAGTACCATAAAGTCAACCTGTTGATGTAATCATACGAAGCAGAAGAATCTCCCAGCCCAGCTTTGCCCAAAAGACTTTTCAAATCATGAGATACATAATAAAATGATTATGTTTAAAGCTACAAGTTTCGAGAATAGTTTTTGTTGCAACAATGAATACCTCAAATGATTTACATTTGCTCTATTATTTTTTTTTTTTTGGTAACTTCCACTTTATGGCCCTCCCAGACTCATAGAGGGAGAAATTCTGCCTACTCTGGACTTCCTAAATCTCTCCTCAGAGAATGATTTAATGCCTTCAACAGTAACCTCTCTGTTTTATGGCACACACTGAAACAGCATTAGCAAGACCCTGGGTGGATCCGTGGAATCCAATATTCTTTCCCAATTTCTACAATCCTGGCCATATGAGGAGTTTTATCCCAAAAGCTAAAGAATGTCACTTGGCTGTTTGATTCAAGGCACATTACGGTAAAACAGCACTTACAATTTAAAAGACAAGAACGTACACTGTAAACAAAGAATAATTTCACTCCCAAGAATGCTCTTTCAATTTGGCCATGTGGTCAAAGGCATTTTTTTTCTGTGGGATCATTGTGGCTTGGTGTGACATGGAATGATTATATTTAGAAAGCATTTTCTTTGGACAAGCATGCCAAACTTGTGCAGTTACACACCATATGCTTTTCATTTTGCAATAATCTATTCTGAGATTTATATTTTCCCTGTTTTCCGAGGTAGTCTTTCCCGAGTGACAGCATGAAAAAAATTACAGGAGCTACTTTTACTGGCTTATGAAGCACTTGAACTCATTTTTTAAAGTGAAGTATGGTTGATGTACAATATTATTTAAGTTACAGGTGTACCATATAGTGATTCACAATTTTTAAAGGTTATACTCCATTTATAGTTATTGCAAAATATTGGCTACATTCCTCCTGAACTCTTTTAAAATACTGGCTTCCTGGTATCTATTAAAGCCTTTACCTTTAGATAGCATCATCAAGTTATGTATAGTGGTTTTTCCTCTGGAATTCTGTCATTATATTTTTAGGTTTCATCTATCATTAAAAGCATTAAATAATGCATTTGTGAATGGATTCCTAAGTTCCTCCCACAGATACTGAATAATCAGCTTTTATAAAAAGTTTTCCTGGTAATTAATAATTTATAAAATTATAAAATTAGTGCTGTTCATAAGGATCTGAAAATGCCCTTAATGCAGTTAGTTCTCAGGACAAGCTGCAAAGCAGAATCACCTGGGGAGCTGTTAAAGGTCTATAAGATAAAGGTATTTAAGTGTGAGGTCTGGACTTGAACACAAGGCATGGGTGAATCCGAGCAGGCTTTTATCTCCTTCACTCCAGGTGATACGCTTCTATTATTGCTCTATTTGTGTTATCTTTTCCAATAGAGACATCTCATTTTCCACTCACGTGAAATTTTGTTTTGACTGGAATGTCTTTTACACCCAAGTTACTGTTAAAGCCACATCTTCCCCAATCTCTATTTGCGTAGTTTTGATACTTTTCAAATAAAAGTGCACAGCCTTACAAAGATTTAAGACCAAGCTATATCCTAGACCAACTAAATCAGAATCCCTGAGTGGGATGTCGGTATTTTTAAAGGTCTCCTGGAGATTTTAACGAATAGTCAAGGTTAAGAACCACCTGAATGTCAATCTAATGGAACTAGAACATTTGCCCTCAATTTTTGGAATTAGTAGCAAAAATGACATGCCATGCAACAGTCCCCAGTGTGAACTGGCTGTTTGAGGAACATATGTTTTAACAGGAACAATGGGCATAGTAGACAAAAAGACTAAGTGGCTAGTGTGCTTGAGGAGTGGCACTGCAGATGGCCCTGGGTTCCAGGAATTATCACAGAATTTAAGAATTTACAAGGATCCTTAGGCTTCAATACTCTAATTGGCTGGTTTTAACAAATAAGAAAAATGAAGTCACAGCAAGTCAGTGGCACAGGCAGGATGTGGCCTGTGATTACCAGGCCAGTGATTTTCTCACTGGTCCAGTTCCCAGTAGCTCAGTCATCACTTTGGGAGATCATGGAGCCACACGAACTCAGAATGGCTGGATCTCACCCCCTCACTCACTCCTGGAGAAAAAATTTGATACAGAGAAAATATGGATCAATATTTCATTCACATCTCTAGTTTATTATCCATTTAGAAGGCATTCACATCTTTGTTAACAATGAATGTCCTCTCTGCCCTTAGTTTCTACTAAAAGGGTAGTAGGGACTGGATTACATCCCATTTGGTCCTTGTACTCTTCCATCACGACTCAAAAGTGAGTTCCAGGGGGAGGGTATAGCACAAGTGGTAAAGTACGTGCTTAGCATGCAGGAGGTCCTGCATTCAATCCCCAGTACCTCCTCTAAAAATAAATAAAACCTAATTACCTCTACCCTGCCAAAATAAAAATAATTAAATAATACAATAATAAATTTAAAAATATTTAAAAAGTGGTTTCCTTTTTTTTTCTGATCTCTTCTGCCTCCCTCACTCTTTTGACCCTCATTATTTACTTCCCCATATTAGTTAGTCTATTTGACCATATGTATGTACATATATTTTTTCTAATAAATTCTTAGTATCTCAACATCTCACACAAAGTTGATACTCAATTTAGGCTGCCAGATTTGCTGGATTCTATTTTAATATTAATTCATTTTATATTCCTATTTTCATATTTTGTTACAATGCTGGGGAAGAGAAAGATTTTACATTTATTTACTTGAGCTCTAAATCTGGCTTCCTCACTGCTTTTTGAACCAATCAGGGAGTTTCCGCTTCTTTTAAAAAGTACAGGTGCCAGGGGGCCTAATATTAACCTATAGTCAGCAATGAGACATCTCTGTCATCCTAATTGTTCATTTGCAACCCAACATCTTTCTACCCAACATCCTACTTCCCAGAAAAATATAACTTTCATGTCACTAGGAAGTCAATTACAGTGAAGCAATGTCTCAGCAATTTGTTTCTATTGTAGCTTAGTGCACTGCTCTGGGGAGTAATGGAGAAAGTGACCATGTTTTCCAAGTGAAAAGTCAGCATAGGTTAAAAGGAAACAAAAATGCAAGGACTTATGGCTGCTGCCGTAGTTAAGATCCCTTCCCACCTCCCAGTCTCTGGAGAGAACTGAAATAACATGATGCCTCATTAAACACACTTGCAGCCTAATCTCTGAGATCCACTTACCAGTGTAAAGAATAAATTTTATGTCTCAAAATAGTTCTTTTTGAAAACTGTCTTTCTTGTCAAAATTTAGCTTGAAAAGGAATACTTCCTTAATTTTAGTTTCTTAAATTACCCTACTTGCTCTAATTAGAGCTCTATTTAAATCTTTGATTTCATAACTCTAAGTTAGTAGACTGAATGGAAGTGAGTTCTTGTCAAACAAATATTAAGAATCATTATATTAATATCACTATATTATTACAGTGATATATATTGTTTTATGTATATATGTTGTATATATATTGTTCTGTGTATATACTAATTCATGAAAAACAAAAATGAATGCTTTAAAGCTTTAACAACTGGCTTTCCAAATACAAGTACTGACTTGTAGAATCTGCCAGTTCCTGTGGTGGAAATACTCCAGCTATATCTAGTCAAACTACCAAATGACATCACAGAACATGGAGTTAGAAAGAGATGGGCTGGCTCCTGTATATTACTGCTTATCTCCATCTAAATTTGTGTCCCACATCTTCTATTAGAGAGATTTTTCATTATGTGATTATCATATCAACAGCAAACATTTTAGAGATCATTTTGGCTATATGGCGTTCTTCCTGGTTCCATAAAAATTTTGGAACTGCTTTTTCTATCTCTTTAAAGAAAATGCCACTGGAATTTTGATTGGGATTGCAATGAACCCATAGATTGCTTTGTGCAGTGTGGAGATTTTAACAATATTAAGTCTTTCAATCCTTAAACACAGGATGTCTTTCCATTTGTTTGTGTCTTCTTTAATTTACTTCAACATTGATTTGTAGTTTTCAATGTAAAAGTCTTTCACCTTAGTTAAGTTTATTCCTAGGTATTTTATTCTTTTTGATGTCATTATAAGTGGGATTGTTTATCTAATTTCCTTTTCAGGTAACTTATTGTTACTGTATAGAAATACAATTTTCATGTGTTGATTTTGTATCCTGAAACTTTGCTGAGTGGAGTCTTTGGAGTTGTCTATATATAAGATCTATGTCACTTGCAAACAAGGACAATTTTACTTCTTCTTGTCCAATTTGGATGCCTTTTATTTCTTTTTCTTGCCTAACTTCTCTGGCCAGGACTTCCAGTACAGAACACAAGTGGTGAGAGTGGGTCCCCTTGCCCTGTTCCTGATCTGAGAGAAAAAGCTTTCAAACAGAGCCACGAATGATTCTGAATAGCTAAAGCAATGTTGAGAAAGAAGAACAAAGCTGGAGGCACTACACTCTCTGATTTCAAAATATATTACAAAGCTACAATAATAACAGTATAGTACTGGCATAGAGAGACAGATGGACCAATGAAACCATATAACCTGAAACCACTAAACTCCTAGAAGAAAACAGAGAATAAAAGCTTTGGTTTTAGCAATGATTTCACTGACATGACATCAAAAGCATAGAAAACAAAAATACATAACAAAAATAAGAAAATAAGTCTACACCAAAAGAAGTAACAAAGTGAAAAGGCAACCTATGAAATGGGAGAAAATGTTAGCAAACTATATTTGATAATGGGTTAATTTCCAAACTATGTAATTAACTCTTACAACTAAATAATCAATAACTAATAGCCCAACTTAAAAATGGGCTAAGGACTTGAACAGACATTTCTCCAAAGACCAAAAGGTATATAAAAATACACTCAACATCACTTATCATCAGGGAAATGCATAATGAATTACAATGTCACATTTCTTAGGGTGACTATTACCAAAAAAACCTAAAAGTCAACAAGTGTTGATGAGGATGTGGGAACCCCTGTACACTATTGGTAGGAATGCAAAATGGTGAGGTTGCTATGGAAAACAATATGGAGAGTCCTCAAAAAATTAAAATTAGAACTACTATTACTATATGATCTTACAAATTCACTTCTGGGTGTTTATCCAAAGAATAAAAATCAGCGTATCAAACAGATATTAGCATTCCCTCATTCACTGTAGCAATATTCATAATAGCCAAGACATGGAAACAACCTAAATGTCCATCGATGAATGAATGGATTTTTAAAATATGGCATATGTATGTATACACACACACTAGTTTAGAACTCAATTATCATGGAGGTTTGTACATCTCACCAATTATTTTCAGAGAAGCAAACATTAGATAGCAATATATTAGAATTGAAAATGAAAAGTAATGCAGGTTCACAACCTGTCTTCCGAACCCTTGAAGTCATAAGTGCTTTCATACTCAGAATTTTTCATCAGTGTTCTAAGGCAGAATCAGTAACTAAATACATTAGTATTTCTACATAGAAATGTATGAATATTTACATAAACTGGGATGAATAAAGACTAACTATAGCCTCGTGTCAGTTAAGGTCAGGTTTTGTGGCCAAATGAGTTTAGAGCAGATCAGATTTTGCAGCCAGATGAGTTGTGAAAAGATTTTCAATTTCCAGAGCTTTTTTCCGTCCTAGAAATGGAGATAAGAGTTTGAGAACCTACACTGAAAGGAGGAACTTTGCTTTTAAAGAGCTTTACATTGTTGTTGAGTGATTTTCTTTACAGCTTTTATACAGCATCTAATATGACTGTAAAATGCTGTAGTTAACTTACATTATCAAAAACAAAACCCAAAAAACTTTTAAGTTTTAAGACCACCTATCCTGTAAAAATAATATATAGAAAATTAGAGAGAACTACAAATTATGTCCATTTTCAGCATGTCAAAATCAGTACATCACCAATGTGATTTCTTTTAAATTGTTGACTATTTACAATTCCAAATGAAGTTCAGGCCACAAAAAAAGTATGGACTTACATACGACTGTGTTGCGCTTTGGGGTGTGCAAGGTGGAGCAGCTGTAAAATAAATCTTTTCTTCTTTTTCATTCTATTGCATAATTTAAGAAAGAAATTGTTTTCAGTTGCAGAAAATCAATATTCTAGCAACTCAGGGCTAATATTTATCATTTTCTACTCTTTCCTTTGTCCTCAAACTCCAGTCAATTATATTTACACCCCCTCTCATTTTGAAATAACCAGAAAAAGTCTTCTATTTTTTACCACTATTTTGAAGCAATAAGCAGAACTGTCAGAAAAGTTTTATGTAGGAAGTTAAAAAAGCATCAATTTCACAGGTAACTAAAGTCTAAAATCCTGCACTTGATGCTTTCTTTCCAGCGTAATTCAGCTCTCCCACTGGGGAACTTCATAAAATATATATAAAGCAAAAACTACCCTTCTTGGCAGTGAACCTTTGGCAATTGCTTCTAAGAAATCTTGAAGTGATGTAGGGCCATTTGAGGCATTTTTCTGAACCTCCAACATTTTGTCAATATATCGGCATGGCACTGAGCTAGAATTCAGGTTGAGAGAAGTTACATACTTTCCTTGACAGAAAAATGTTTAAATTCCAAACTGAAAACTTGGAAGATGATTTTTGAGAAGCAACTGTGTCAATATGTAAGCTTTTAAAGTATTTAAACCCCTTAGTTGAAATGAGAAAAGAAAAAAATAGACAAAAGTAGAGAGACAAATATAGAGAGATGCTCCTCCTAGCATTATTTATAGTAGCAAAAAAGACTACGCAGCCCAAATACATAAGGAGAAAGCTTCTCTAATCATTATATTCAGTCCAGGGAATATAATACAGCCATTCAAGCCATCTACAAAAATTAAAATAACATGAAAAATGCTCATGATGTCGAGAGAAAAAAAACAGAATCCAAAATCTATAATAAAGTATCATCTTAGTTATCAAGGTTTCTCTCACTACTGGACCATTCCCACCAGCAAACACACCTATTCTATTACTGACCAACTTAAAAACAATCCTTTAACCCAAACATCCACCTCAAGCTCCTAAATCATTTCTCTGCTCCTCTTCATAGTAAATTTTCTTCAAAGATCTGTTAATACTTGCTTTATCCCCTGAATCTATTCCAATCAGGATTTTGCCTTTACCATTTCACCAAAATCCACAGCCTCACTGCTGTCAAATCGATGGATCAATTATCACTCAAGTGATACAACCCAGCAGCAGTATCTGAAATAAGTGCTAACTTTCCCCTCCTTGACTTACTTTTTCTTTTTGACTTCTAGAACACGCTCTGTCTCAATCCTATTTTACTGGCCAGTCCTTCTCACTATCCTTTGCTGAATGTATCCTTGTCACCTTCCTGCCATCTGAACACTGGAGTGCCCTAGGGCTCACTCTCCAAACTTCTTTTTTAATATACTTACATAGATAAAATCAGCTGGTCTTATGACTTTAAATGTTATCTAGGTGGTGATGACATTAGCCCAGTCCACCATCTACGTGACATCTCTACTTACAGCTTCTACTTTACTGGACTAATTCTGATTCTCCCCCAGTCTTCTCCATCTCAGTAAATGGTTGCTAACTGTCAGCAATTTTGGATTCATCCAGTCTCCTCTTTCTTACACCCCATATCCACACTATCAGCAGATAACATTTGACTTGACCTTCAAAAATCCCCAAATCTTTCCATTCTCCTCACCTGCCTCACTCACTCCCAGGTCCAAGCCCACCACCTTGCATCTCACCAGTTATTTATAATATCCAACTGGGCTTCCCCATCACTTCCTGTCCTCATCCTCTCTTGTTCTCTCCTATGGTCCTTTCCCAGAAGCATCTCAGTGATCTTTGTAAAGGTTAAGTCAAATCGTGTCTTTACTCCTCTGCTTAAACATTTAGAAATCTTCCCAGTACACAGAGCTTAAAACTACCCTGCAGTTAGGTCTGGACACACATTTGAGTCTGCTAATTAAGATGGAGGCAGAATTGACACAGAGGCTACCCAGCAGCTTCCCTAACTGCTGCTGGTGGCAAGCACCATCGTGAACAGTGTGGGTGGTTTCATTTGTTGTTGTTGTTTTCTGCAGCAGCATCCCAGTGTCCAGGAGCCAGCTTGCTGGATGTAGACAGGCAGGTGCAGAAGTAGCAACTTCTTGATCCCTGATCATCTGCTTTGTGCTCCAAAGGAAAGCAGATGCTGTGCGAGCCCGATTCCCTACCTTCCTGATCCTGGCAGAATAGTAGCTTCCATGGCATGCCCTCCTCAGGGAGTTTTTCTGGAAGATATTCCCAGAGATCCATTAAGAAACCATTCCTCCAACCCTTCTAAAGATTTTGCAGGCACTAAATTCATTTAATTATATCCTTTTCTTTTTCAGTTAGCTAGAGGTTTCCATTCTCTGATATGAACAAATATGCCATCACACTAGAATCAATTCCCAAGTCTTCACTCTCACCCATGAAAACCAATGTGCTCTCCTGCCCTGTTACCTCTCTGGTCTAAGACCTTCTACTGTCCTTCTTGCTCATTCTACTCCAGAAACACAGGCACAGAAATAAACATACCGTTAAAAGAAAACAGAAAAAAAAATGAAGATAATAGCTGCTGAGTTGCATTCTCAGTCATTGTGTGTGATCACTGACAAACATATTTGCACTGCCGAGAACAATAAGGTAAAATACGAAATATAACAGCATTCACATGCACTACTAATCCTAAAGAAAGATTCTGAAAGGCTGCTTATTCTTAGTGATTCTCTGGATTTGTTCCAGCTTCTCAGAGTCCTTATTTATCTGCTCAATCAGCATGGAATTCAAGATTATCATCTCTATGATAGGAATACTCAATTTACATGGTATCGATGTTTTTTCCCCTTGTGGGTTATTCAAGTTAATTCAATAAAAAGTAAAAAGAAAAAAAGTTTAGGGTTTTTTTCCCACATGAATTGCTGTTAAGGCTTCCATCCCTCAGTCTATGTTTATGTTGCCGATACTGGTATTTAGAGGAATTTTACATTTAAATTTATACAATTTCAAAACACTACCTGATGCCCTCCAAAGGGCCAATCTACATGGATTTTATGAATTCTGAATCTCATTTTGGGCATTAGCTGTGAAGTTTACCACTGTTCAGCCAATTCAACTATTTTAGCTGCCTATGCTCTTAGAGCTAAATTCCATAATCTAAAATCTGTAAATATGTCCAAACAACCAAAAATCGATATACTGAAACCTGACATCATGGGGAATTTAAAAAGCTACATTCATTTATTCCCTCTTATTCCCAAATTAATAATGAACTCTAGTATCCTAAATTGTAAACTATATGTATGTATGTGCATATTTATTTTTAAATTTGTGTTTGAGATCCAAGAACAAAAACACATATTTTAGGGGGTTTAGAGTTTAGGTGGGTAGTCCATACTGTCTCCTACCTCTGGACTTTATTGTTTTTATTTTTGTTTTTATGTAAGGGAGACAGAAAGCCTTACATGGTTTAAATTACAGTTACTTTGGAATTTCTTATGACTCCAAAGTTGAACGTAGTCCTAACACACAAAATGTTAAAGATTAAAGTTTAAAGATTTCTGAAGTGAACCACTGTCAGGATGTCCAGGCTCTGGCTGTAAGAATTTCAAAAAATATAAGCATATATCTGACTACTGAAAAGTTTTAAATTATATTATATTAAAATCTATGGAAATTGACACAACATTGTAAATTGACTATAACTCAATAAAATTAAAAAATAAAATAAAATCCATGTCCCAATAGCTTTAGATAGTTGCCTTAATCCTTTCCTATTATCTCATGCCAAATAAAATTAGTTTTATTATTTTCTCTCAGGACATTTGAAAGCAGCAGTTGTTGCTCCAAGTTATCGTCTTTACAGGCTGCACAGCCCCTGTTCTATCAATCTCTCGGAGTGGCAAAGCTTTGCATTTCTGCACCATCCTGGATGCTGTCCTCTGAACATGGTCTAGTGTGTCCATTTCTTTCTTTAAGTACGAGGTCTGGACCTGAACACAGGGCACAGGTGGGTCCGGGCAGGCTTGCATCGCCTTCACTCCACATGATATGCTTCTATTATCACTATATTACCTATTCCAGCAGAGTCATCACATTTTCCATTCACATGAAACTCTGTTTTGACTGGAATACATGAATTTTCCACCCAAACTGCTGTTAAAGCCACATCTTCCCTAAACTCTACTTGTGTAGTTTTGATATTTTCTCAAATACAAGTGCACAGCCTTACAAAGCTAGCCCCTTTAAATCCCACCCTGTAAAGTCTGACTCACTGCTTCAGCCCATGGAGATTTCTGGAAATCTAACTCTAGCACCCATTCCCTCTTATGAAGCGTTGTATTATTGCACTTTTGATAAGCCTCCTCTGGTTCTTCATTTAAATTTCTGATAAAAAGATTAAACAAGGCACCTTGTTCTCGAGCAAGGACCTTCCTCTCAGCTGCCATTCAAACTACTCATCAGAGTCTGGAGACTATAATTCACAGCAAATGATTTTTCTCACGATTGGATTCAACATTTCTTAGCCCAAGAAAAGGAAAGCTTAAGAAAGATTCTTAAAAGTAAATCACTTGGCCACTCAAGGCTGGAGTTGCTGGTTGTTATGGCCTAAATGTTTGAATGTCCCCAAAATTCATAAATGTGACAGCATTTGGAGGTAGGGCCTCTAGAAGGTAATCAGGTCTAGATGAGGTCATGAGGATGGAGATGCCATGATTAGATTAGCGCCCTTACAGTAAGAGGAAGGGACACCAAAGCTTTATCTCCCATGTGCAAATACAGAGAGAAGGCAACCGCCTGCAAACCAGGAAGAGTCCTCACAAAGAAATCAACTCTTCTGGCACCTTGATCTTTGACATCTCAGTCTCCAGAAGCATGAGAAATGCCTGTTGTTTAAACCTAGCGTCTGGTATTTGTTATAGCAACCCAAGCTGACTAAGACAAAGGATTTCCAGCCAGTGACCTTTTCAAAGCTCCTGTAGTTCACTATTGTCAAAGTGCTGATGTGCCACGCTCAAGCTGGGTCCCCTTCCTTGTGACAACGACGCATGTCTTGAGTCAGGGTACTGAATCACATGCCTAAATCTTGCCAGAGGCCACTGGAACATGAGCCCATGTGGAGCAGGTGGTCATAAATGCCTATCCTATTTTAAGGCCTTACTTTGGAACGTGTTGGTGATCACATGACTATGCCCAAAAGTTTTGCCTCTTCATTTATAAGCCATGTGGATTTGGATTCTTATTCCTACTTTGCATTTCTGCCAAGGCAGAGAACCCAACTTTAGCCATGTTTTGAAGGGTGTGGAATTTGTTTCATTAGGCTCTGTAACGGAAAACTATTTGAAATTTACACAGGTCACTGTAAGTTTTTTAAGACCTTGTTCCTTCTGGTTGGACAGACCAGATGTTAATTTTTGTCCCCAGATGACATATTCATAAAGAAAAACAGTTGACTTTTCAAAGGCACTTATTCTACTCAAGCAGTCTTGTCTTTTAAAATGCTAGGAGTGTTAGACTTTCTCATTTTGACATTGGTACAATAGGGAACAAATCTAGTTTCACGCATAGAGGGCTTGAATCCGTGGAGACTCCAATTGGTGTACACGGTACTGATGACAGGGTGATGATCTTACTTTCTTCACTGGCTCTTAGGGACATTCAGGCAAAAGAAGGGTAAGAGGAACGAAAACTATGAGTTTCATAAGAATACATATTGGTTCTATGCCCTCAAGAAACAGTTGAGGTCTTCCAAGATCCAGAAACTCATCCTCTGACTGTATCCCTACTCTGGAGCCCTCAGGACAGGTGGGAAAGTGGCTCAAGGAAGGAAGAGGTAGGCAGGAGATTCTCCAATCTGGAGAAGACCTCAGCTGTGGAGATGCAATCTGGTACCAACTATGATCTAAGCCTGAGGCTAGGCCAGGCAGAACTTTTAGTTCGGGGCTTGTAACTCTCTCGTCATCTCATAGTGAGATTTTCTCAGCTCATTCGTATCCTATAGTCTCCCAGTAAAGCCTGGGTGTGTCTGTACTTCACATTGTACTTCCCAAGCCAGTCAGAAGAATGTTTACCTTTTTATTTCTGGTTCAACTGCTATTACATGTCAGGCACATAGATTTACAAAAAATGATCACATTTAACAAAAGCCCTCTAAGGTAGCTATGATACATTATTATTCACATTCTGCAGAGGCAGGATGTGAAGGTTATATTGGTTAATCAATCTTCTTAAAATTACACAACTAGAAGCAGATGAGCCAGAATTTGGAGCCAGGTCTGCCTGACCCCAAATCCTAGTTTCTTTCACTACACACTGCTTCCACTTGCTCCAAGCAGCAGGCTTCTTCCATTTCAACTCTGTTCGTGGACTCTGGGGGGTCAGAGCAACCTTGAGAGGGAGACAGACAGCCTGAAATATGTCTGGTCCTGCCTAGCATTTTTTCTGACTCATGTATGCTTGCTTCTGAACCTGCTCCATAATTCAACTATTTCAAGTTCTGTAATTTCTGAGCTTTGACTCCAATCTGACCTGGGTATGGATCCTGCTAACAAAGAGACTATTTGTTCCACTTCAAGGGAAATACTACCAAGTTCTTTCTGGTTCATATACCATATAGTTATTTGTGGCCACTGGCTTGATCACCAGTATGCTGGTCACAGGTAAGTGACCCCAACTCACTTAGAGAATGCCAAGACCAAGGACAATTGGGATGAATGTGTGACACAGGTTGGAAGTTCAAACAGAGGCATTATATTAATTCACCTATTTCTCATGGCATATCTATATTTTGTTCTGAAGAACAAGGAGTTCCTTCTGACAGAATCATATAGACAAGCATTAATTACTGGAGTTGGACTCTAGGAATAAAAACAGAAAAACCAAGTGTTGAAAAAGGAAGTAGCTCTAAGAGGCTCAGCTAAGCCAAAGGGCTCTGCCCACCAAGGAGATGGGTTTCCATTTAGTCTAAAAGCAGCCTTCCTGTCTTAGTGATTCTGCTATTCCTGTCAAATTTCCTCTCGCTTAGAACTGCATTTTTTTTCATTGTCAAAATCCATTTTAAACATTAAGCAAAAAAATTGTGGATTCTCAAAAACCTTTCTAATAGATGAATACCAGAAGTTTCACGAAAGGATACGTTGTTATTGGTTATATTCAAATGGTATCAAAATATAACGTGGGAAATGTGGAAAGAAAATCTCTTATGTGTTTTGAATTTGAAACCTACAAAGCAGATCTAGCACAATAAATCAGATAATACAAGATAATTAGCCCACCTTTTCATTGTCCTGATTGAAAATATGAAAAAATCCAAATTTAGTAACAGTCAGTTTGCTAGGGCTGCCATAACAAAATACTACAAATTTAATGACTCGAATAACACAAGTGTATTATCTTACAGTTCTGGAGGCTTAAAGTCTGAAATCAAGGTGTCAGCAGGGTTGGCTCCCTCAAGGACTGAGGGAGGGATCTGTTCTAGGCCTCTCTCTTTGGCTTGTAGATGGCACTTTTCTTCCTTTGTCTTCACATAGTCTTCCCTCTTTATGTCCACATATCCCCCTTTTTAAGGACACCAGTCATATTGGATTAGAATTCATCTAAATGACTTTATTTTTACTTGATTACCTCTGTAAAGACTGTATCTCCAAATAACATCACATTCTGAAGTTAACTGGGGGTTAAAACTTCAACATAAGAATTTTGGGGGAACTCACAATTCAATCCATAACAATCTTATATAATATCTTTAAAGTTCTGTCTCATCTACATTTGAGTTATAATTCCTTTGTGATTTCTTCCATTTGCTATACTTTCACTTTACATGATTAGATTTATAAAAAAATTCAACCTTTTTTTTTTCCAGAGAAATCTTGGATTAATCAATTCTACTGTTTCTACATTACTTATTTATAAATTCATTTTATTATTGATTTCGTAATAATTTTCTTATTAAATTTCATTCTTTTGTTCTTATAATAAAAATATTCAAGGCTACGAATTTATTTCTAATTACAATTTAGGCAATAAGTATCTGATTAAACCATGAGCTCAGGAGCCACTGAGTTCAAATTTTGACTCTGCCGCTAATCTCATAAGGTCATTGTAAAAATTAAATAAGGTATTTGAGCAGTTTCTGGTACACGATCAGTATTCAACAATTAGTTTACAAGGGTATGAGCAGTGACAGTGGTATTAGCTATTACCCAGCCCCATCCACCAACAAGTTAGCACTAGTCCTGGGATGCCCCAGGCCAGGTAGCTTGCCTGGTGGGGACACAGTCTAAACTACCAGCAGGCCAGTTGCCATAGGACCCCCTTAGTCCCTAGCCCTGGGACCAGGACCCAACCACCAGCAGGCCAGCATTAGCCCCAGGATCCAGTCGCACACACTAATGGGAGGGCACCAGCCCTGGGACCCCTTGGCCTCCAAGCCCCCAACACCAGCAGGCTGACATCAGGCCCAGGACCACCATGGCCCTGCAGTCAGCCATGTCAGAATCTAGCCCAACCCACCAGTTGGCCATCACCAGCTCCAGGTCACCCCAGACTCTGTAGCCAGCTGTGTGAGGAACCAGCCCCACTTACCAGGAGGCCAACACCAGCCCTGAAAACTCACTGGGCCATGGCCTTGCCCATCAACAGGTCAACACTAACTCTGGGACCCTTAGCCCCACCAAGGCCTGGCTCCACCCACCAGTGGGCCAGCACTAGCCCTGGGAACCCTTGAGGCATAGAAATAAAAACAGCAAATTAGGCAAAATGAGGCAACAGAGAAGTATGTTCCAAATGAATAAAGAATATAAAACCCAGAAAAACAACTAAGTGAAGTAGAGAAAAGCAATCTACTTGATAAAGAGTTTAATGTGATGATGCTCAAAACTCAGGAGAAGAATGGATGAACAGAATGTTAGAAGTTTTCAACAAAAAGTTAGAAAATATAAAGAATGACCAAAAGAGCTGAAGAATACAATAACTAAAATAAAAATAAATAAAAAATAACACTAGAAAAAATCAACAGATTATATGATACAGAGGAATAGATAAGCAAGCTGGAAGACAGAGTAGTGGAAATCACTCAAGCTGAGTAGAAAAAAAGAATGAAAAGAAATGAGGACAGTTTAAGAGATCTCTGGGACAAAACCAAGTGTATTAACACATTACAGGGGTCCCAGGAGGAGAAGTGAGAGAAAAGGGGCAGAGAACATATTTGAAGACATACTAGCTGAAATCTTCCCTAACCTGGGAAGAAGATGAACATCCAGACCTAGGAAACACTGAGAGTCCCAAATAGGATCACACTAAAGAGGACCACATCAAGATACACTGTAATTAAAATGGCAAAAATTAAAGATAAAGAAAGAATATTAAAAGCAGAAAGGGAAAAGCAACAAGCTATATACAAGGGAACTCCCATAAGGCAATCTGCTGAATTTTCTGCAGAAATTCTGTACACCAGAATGGGGTGGTACAATATATTTCAAATGATGAAAGGGAAAAACCTACAACCCTACATGGCAAAGGGCTTTCATTTAGATTTGAATGAGAGATCAAAAGTATTACAGACAAGCAAGAGATAAGAGTTTAGCACCATGAAATCAGCTTTATATGAAATGCTAAAGGGAATTCTTTAAGCAGGGAAGAAAAGGCCACAACTAAAAACTTGAAAATTGTAAAAGGAAAAATCTCACTGGTAAAGGCAAATATGCAGTCAAGGCAGTTGATCAACCACTTGTAAAGCTAGGAAGGTTAAAGACAAAAGTAGTAAAATCATCTACACCCACAACAAGTGATTAAGGGATACACAAAACAAAAAACCATCTTAAAAACAAAAATGTGTGTGGGTGGCGGGGGGAGTAAAAAAATGCAGAGTTAATAACATAATAAAATAATGCCATTTGCAGCAACACGGGTGGACCTGGAGATAATCATTTTAAGTGGAGTAAGCCAGAAAGAGAAAGAAAAATACCATATGATATCACTTACATGTGGAATCTAAAAAAAAAAAAAAAAAAAAAAAAAAAGACAAATGAACTTATTTACAAAACAGAAACAGACTCACAGAAATAGAAAACAAACTTATGGTTATGGTGGGGAGGGGAAGGTGGAGGGATAAAGAGAGAGTTCAGGATTTGCAAATACTAACTACTATACATAAAATAGATAAACACCAAGGTCCTATTGCATAGCAACAGGAACTATATTCAATACCTTGTAACAGCCTATAACAAAAAAGAATATGAAAGGAATGTATATATATATATATATATATATATATAACTGGAATATATATATAAAGAAATATATATATAAAAAACTGAATCACTATGCTGTACACCAGAAATTAACACATTGTAAATCGACTACACTTCTATAAAAAAAAACTTATGATGTTAAGCATCACAGAAAAATAGAAAAAAAAATGAAACTAAGAGCTGATTCTTCAAAAAAATAAACAAAATTGATAAACCTTTGGCCCAAATAGAATCATAAATGAAAAACAAGTTATAAAACCAACACTCAGAAATATAAAACATCATAAAAGATTACTATGAATAATTAATATGCCGATAAAATGGAAAACCTAGAAGAAATGGACAGATTCCAAGAAAAGTATAATCTCTCAAAAGTGAATCAAAAATAAATAGACAATACAAACAGACCAATTACCAGTAATGAAACTGAATTTGTAGTAAAAAAAAAAAAAAAAATTCACAACAAACCAAAGTCCAAGACTAGACAGCTTCACAGATGAGTTCTACCAAATATTTAGAGAAGAGTTAACACCTATCCTTCTCAAACTATTCAAAAAATTTCATAGGAAGGAACATTTCCAAACTCATTCTACAAGGCCAGCTTCACCCTGATACCAAAACCAGAAAGTACATCACACACAAAAAGACAATCACAGGCTAATATCACTGATGAACATAGATACAAAAATCCTCAACAAAATACTAGCAAACCAAATCCAACAATACATTAAAAGAATCATACCATAATTAAGTGAGATTAATCCCAAGGATGCAAGGACGATTCAACTCCTGCAAATCAACCAACGTGATACACCACATTAACAATTTGAAGGATAAAAATCACCTCAAAAGACGCAGAAAAATCTTTTGACAAAATTCAACACGCATTTATGAGAAAAACTCTCAACATAGTGGGTATAGAAGGGACATACCTCAACATAATAAAGGCCATGTATGAGAAGCCCACAGCAAGCATCATACTCAATGGTGAAAAGCTGAAAGCATTTCCTCTAACATCAGGAACACAACAAGGATGCCCACTCTCATCATTTTATTCACCATAATACTGAAAGTCCTAGCCACAGCAATCAGACAAGAAATAAAAGGAATCCAAACTGGAAAGGAAGAAGAAAAACTGTCACTGTTTGTGGATGACATGATATTACATGTAGAAAACCCTAAAGACGACACAAAAAAACTACTAGAACTCATCAATGGAGTCAGTAAAATTTCAGGATACAAAATTAATATACAGAAATCTGCTGTGTTTCTGTACACAACAGCAAACTATCATAAAGAAAAACTAAGGAAACAATCCCATTCACAATCACATCAAAAAGACTAAAATTCCTGGGAATAAATCTAACTAAGGAGGTAAAAGACCTGTACTTGGGAAACTGTAAGACACTGATGAAAGAAGTGGAAGACGACTCAAACAGTTGGAAAGATATACTGTGACCACAAACTGGAAAAATTAATATTGCTAAAATGACCATACTGCCCAAGGTGATTGACAGATTCAGTGCAATTCATATCAAAATACTAATGGCATTTTTCACAGAGTAATTCTAAAATTTGTAAGAAAACACAAAAGACCCAAAATAGCAACAACAACAAAAAATCGCAAGAAAGAACAAAACAGGAGGTATCACACGCTCTGATTCCAAACTCTACTACAAAGCTACAGCTATCAAAACAGTATGCTAATGGCACAAAACAGACACACAGATGAATGGAACAGAATTGAGAGCCCAGAAATAAAACCACACTTACATGGGCAACTTATCTAAGACAAGGGGGCAAGAATACACAGTGAGGAAAGACAGCCTCTTTAATAAATGGTGTTGGGAAAAATGGACAGCTACATGCAAAAGGATCAAATCGGACTACTTTTGCACACCATATGCAAAAATAAATTCAAAATGGATTGAAGACTTAAATGTAAAACCAGGACCATAAAATTTCTAGAAGAAAACATAGGCAGCACATTCTCTGACATTTGTCTTAGCAATTCTTTTTGGATATGTCTCCTCAGATGAGGGAATCAAAAGCAAAAATAAACAAATGGGACTACATCAAACTAAAAACCTTTTGCACAGCAAAGGAAACTATCAATGAAACAGAAAGGCTACTTACTGAATGGAAGAAGGTAATTGTAAACAATATATCCCCAATATACAAATAACTCATACAACTAATCATCAAAAAACAAATGACCCAATCAAAAAATGGGTAGAGGACCTGAATAGACATTTTTCCAAGGAAGACATACAGATGGCCAACAGGTACATGAAAAGATGCTCAACATCATTAATCATCAGAGAAATGAAAATCAAAACCACAATGAGGTATCACTGCACATCTGTCAGAATGGCTATAATCAAAAAGGTAACAAATGTTGATGTCAAGTATGCATGGAAAAGGGCACCCTTGTACACTGTTGGTGGAAATTTAAACACTATGGAAAACAGTAAGGAGAGTCCTCAAAATATTAAAAATAAAATTACCATACAATCCAGCAATTCCATTTCTGGGTATTTATCTGAAGAAAACAAAAACACAAATTTGAAAAGATACATGAATGTCTATGTTCACTGCAGCATTATTTGTGACAGCAAAGATATAGAAGCAACCTAAGTGTCCATCAACAGATGAATGGATAAAAAAGACGTAGTGACTATGTAATTACATTACAATGAGCACTGTGGTGATGCACACAGAAAAACCCATGGGGGTGCCTAAACCTCAATGTTAATTACATCACAGTGAGCACTGGGTCACGTCAGTGGTCCTTCTTACTACTGCACAGTTGTGGCCGTTGGGTTCTAACCAGTGTCTTGCTGGCACTCATTTAGAGAAAGTAAAGCTCCTTTATGTTGGAGAGGGGCCTAATACCATCTTCCAGACCATCCTCCTACTCCTCCACCGATCTGCCCAGTGCTCCTATTTATCTAACTACCTAACAGGAGCAGGGACATATATTAAGGTGAAAAATCTGAGGTTTTATGGCCTGCCTAGTGAGTTGTTAATAAAGCTGAGTAAGCAATTTACCTCTATCGAGCTCCCTGCTTTTCTACACGATTACCTCCACGAAATTCTCCTCACTTTTGTATTGATTCAGTCCCCTGCATGGTTGCTAACTCCTTTCTGTTACTTTCCCAAGGGGGAAAAGAAAATCAATTCAGAGTAGCTGGAAGACATTCAGCTCTATCTAAAAGTGATCAATGGCAATAAATTTCATTTGTTATTTGTTATTCTCTGGTTCCAAGAGGCTGAGCTTCAAAAAGCTTTGCAAAAAAAGAAACAGATGGTAAAGAGAAATATAAGGTAATAGTTCCCTCAGGGGGAGGAGCTCAGGAGAGCTTTGTGGCTCATTCAAGGACATGTTCAGAATGCAAATGGGCAAAATAATCTGTGTGTTAGCAAGGAGAAAAATTAACAATGAAGCCAAGGAAACAGATTTTGACTATTGTTCATGTAATATGCATATTTAAAAACTGAGATTCAGTCATGAGTCTTCAGTGAAAACAACCATGTTTGCTAAATGTGTGTTCGACAGCCTGATAACTGCCTTGGAATCTTAGGAGATGGGGGCTCTGGTTAGCATTTCTATACTACCAAAAGTAGACAGGAGGATATCTTGGGGAAGAAGATCAGAAACATGATGTATTTTGCATTTCTTACAGTTTTTCCTTTTTTCATACATGCCAAGAAATATACACTTTGCCATTAGCTAATGAATCCTTTTATTTTAATTTTATATATGCATATATATGATTAAAAAGTGATGCATTTACGTTCTGAAATAAAAACCCCTAAATTTCAATCCAAAGGGGAAAAATTAACAATCTTAGGCAAGTTAAATTGAAGATTTCATACTAGGAAATTAGGTCCACTCTCCTACACCAGTCTGTCACGACACCTGCTTGATTTAAACGCTTCAGGTGGGTGCTCTCTACCACTACTGGTAAGGCAGCTATTTTGTCTCTGCCATGTGGAGTCACTGCACCTTGTGTATTCAGAAATGCAAATTTCTTTTCCTTGTGTATGTTACTAATCAGGCCCTGGAAATGGAAACAACTAAAACTGTTGGGGTTGGGTATAATTTACCTTTAGACAGAGAAGCTTTTCTCCTTCAGAGTCCTGTGATCAGGCATAGATGCATGTGAACAAGGAATGGTTTGCTCTTGGGTGCCTTTGAGAAGTGAGCTTTCTTGAGGGAAAGATTCTACAGTGAAATCTCCTGGAGCCGTGTGTGTGCAACAGATTGTGGCAAAATCTTGCCCAACTGCTAATCATTCACAGAAGGTTCACAGGTTATAACATTGGAAAGATCAGGGCTAAGGAGGAGTTCGTTTTGCTCATCAGTTTCACATGCCAGTGAGAACAGGGGTATAAGCTCTTCAAGAGGGTGAAACAACACTAAGAATGACTCTCCCAAGCTTCTGGAAGGCAATCCAATCTACTTGGACAGGAAGGAATAACCAACAAGGAAAAGAAGATGGAATAAACTTAGAGGGAATAAAGGGAAATCAAACAAAGGTGGAAGAATATGACATCTTCAAGAAAGAGAAGGCTCTCACTGTCTCATTATACCTCCAGGGCTATGCATCAGACATAAGGCTCTGTCCTCAAAGGTGATTAAGACCTCCAAAAATAAAGCTTGTGGTTTAAATAAAACAGACTATTAAGAGATAAGGAGGACCTCTGTCACAGATGACAGAGAGGAGGAACAGATGAATCAGGCTGCTGATGACTCCAAGCAGGTGGCTTCAAATAGCCTGGCCTGGCTGGACAAGGGATCCGAGAGACTACTGGGCTCAGTTTCCTCCTTTTATATGTGAGGAACTGAGGGACTCCTAGAGTCACATGAGCTGAGTGCTGTCAAACCCATATTCCCTTCAACCTTTCTAATTCTGCTCAACAATCCTGCTTTGGTTTAACCACTGGACTCATAGGAGCACTTTTTAAGGTGTATGTACCTCTGGGAAAGAATTACACACCTATCTGCAAGATATTCCTAAAGCATGTAAGAATAATAGCTCACACTGAGCACTTACGAGTGCCGGGCACTATTTCAGCCACTTTCACATATATTATCTCATTTCATCCTCACAACAAACCTATGAAGAGGTTAACTATTATTAATCTTTTTTACAATTGAGGAAATTGGGGCATATGCCAGGAGCTAGACATAAAAAAGACTGATTGTGTGTATCATCTCTGAGTATAAAGGGAGATTATTTTTAAAGTATTCTTGCAACATACAGAAATTAACATCTTCTCAAAGCATTCCATCACTCCAAGAGAATCACGTTTACAAGGAATCATAGGGACCAATTACCACGACAGTAAAAGTCATTTCATCACAAGGAGCCACATTCAAACATATTTGGAAATAGCACAGCTCATTCCATAGTTATATTCTTTTCTGCTTTCCCTGTCCCAGCTGACTTCACTTTCATAATTTAGATTACATACTAATTGTGCCTTGGGAATCTGAAGCTGTAAAGAGGAGTAGCTATCAATTTTCAAGCAAAAGCATCCTTTAAAAAATGTTACAAATTGCTAAATGATCACATTTTATTTGTTGTAAACTTAATAATAAATTCAAGCCAAATACTCTGAAGGAAAAAGAGGATAGAGTTTTTCCACCTAAATAATATTTTAGCAGCGGTATGCAAGTCTTTTAGGCAGTACAGCCCACTACCCTTTCCCTATCTACTTCCTGCTCCCATTTGAGAAAAAAGACAGGCAAATGTCAGCAAATTCTGAGGACCAGACTGATCCAGCAGCCATGGCTTGGGTGGGCATTAGAACGGACATCTTCTATCTTCTTCTCTCTGTACCTGTAGTGGAATGTTAATTTGATGGCTCCCAGTGAACCATGCCTCCTTGTGTTCACACCCTAGGTAGCCCCCAATGGGCTTAACTATGTATCTAGTTGTGGCCAATATGGCATCAGCAAGTGAGATGAACATGGAGATTTGATAAGCTCTTGCACTTGGGGCTTATACTCTTGATACATTGCTTTTTGAAACCCAATCACCATGCTGTAAGGAAGCTCAAGAAGACACATGGAGGCAAATATGTGGAGGAGAACTACTTCCTCTAGTTCAAAGTACCAGTTGAGGTCCCAGTTTGTGGCCTACACCAACTGCCACCCATGTGAATGAGGTCATTTAGACCTTCCAGCCATTCCCAAGCCATAGTGGATACTGCATCATAAAGAAGAACCAATCACTCAAGTCACAGAATCACAAGAAATAAATTGTTCTTTTTTTTAAGTCAATGAGTTTTGGGGTAGGTTTTTACACATCAATAGGTAATTCAAACAAGCCCTCTTTACTCTTCTAGTCCAGACCTTCATTAATTCCCTTCTGGATTACTGTCATAATCCTGGGGAAAAACTCCCTATATCCAACCCATTCCTATGCATACTCCAAACTCTAACCATAAAGATCTTTCTAAAAATCATCAGTGGTTCCCCAGGGTCTTTAATATAAGTCCAGCTTATAACACAGAACATGAAGATGATAATAATATGACCCTTACTTCTCTCTCCACTTCAGCTTATTACTCCAGACCACACTTTATGTTCCAGTAATAGTAAACTGTGTGCCTTGCTCTACCAAGGGTCATGCTCTCTAGAACCATCCTTCCCATTTCCACTTTACTATGCTGACTCCTCTTTGCTTTTCAGGACCTGGACCACGTGCATCTCCCCAGGATCCTTTAGCACTCTGCTTACCTCCATCATGGCACTTACCTACTGCACTGCAATTGTATCCTTTCTTATTTCTCTCCTTGTTAGACTGTAGACTATTTGAGGACATTGAATAAATATTTTCTGTGGCCTGAATGTCTGTGTCCCCCCAGTATTAATATGTTGAAAGCTTAATGCCAATGTGAGGGTATTAGGAGGTAGAGCCGTTGGGAGATTCTTAAATCATAAGAATGGAGCCCTCATGAATAGGATTAATGCTCTGATAAGAGAGACCCCAGAAAGCTCCCTAGCCTACTTCCACATATCAAGAATGGCTATGAACGAGGAAGAGGACCAGCACCAGAACTGATCATACTGGCACCCTGATCTTGGACCTTCCAGGCTCCAGAAACGTGAGAAAAAAATTTCTGCCATTTATAAGCTGCCTGAACAGACTCACACAATATTCACTTTTGTTTCCAGCACTGGCCACAATGCTTGGCACATTGTAGGTGTTCACAATGTGTTTTCTCAATGAATAATTTACTTCACCATGCCATCATTCCAAGGTGACATTTGTTTATTTCTCCCAGGCTTACCTCATTCCCACATCAGGGACAAATGAGGAAGCTATTTTTTACAGAAGAATGATTTGATCAAGGTCACATATTACATTCCAGAATAATGGCAAACAGGTCTCAGAAATTCAAGCTACACCAGAGTTCAAAGGGGAAAGCCACAATCTAAATGGGACTTTGTTAGAGACAAGGATTTATAACTTAACCAATTCCAGACTCATTTCATATTTGACTTCCTCTGAGACTCCACCCCTTAACCACAAAGGTTAGACTAGAAGACTTTTCTCCATGTTCTCATAGGATTCTGTTTATTCTTTACTTAACAGTGTATAGTAATTGTCTATCTGCCCTTATCCCTCATTAAACTTGGATTCCTGAATGAAAGAACTATATCTTATTTATATCTCAAGGGTCCAGTACAACACTGGCATATAATGTATGCTCAAGAAATTATTGTTGTATGAATGAATGAATGAATGAATAAGCCAGAAAATGAAACTTTGTTGAGATCACATGGGGTTAGGTAGGGAGCAGAGTTACCTTGAACAAGGGCTGTTTGCAGCTTCTTTTAATGGTTCATTGGATATTAGCCTAGCTCAGTGGTCAGAGGTAAAATGAGCAATTCATCCAAGGTATGGGACTGCCCTGGCTCCCCCAGTAGAATCTCCTGATATGATCTTGTGATTGCAAATTTATTTTAGCTCTAGAATTATTACAGTGAAGCTCAATATGTAAAACAGATGAGAGCAGAGTTCTGGTTGAAGCAGATGAAGGAAACAAGAATCCCACCTATTGGCCCTCTTCCCTCTACCAACCCATTTCTTTCTTCCTCTACTACTTCAGCAGCCCACAAATGTACT
The DNA here is from genome assembly GCF_036321535.1 of Camelus dromedarius. Lineage (NCBI taxonomy): Eukaryota > Metazoa > Chordata > Mammalia > Artiodactyla > Camelidae > Camelus > Camelus dromedarius. Next base: position 64,287,713 of record NC_087448.1, on the reverse strand, counting down.
TCACAGAAGCCTAGTTTGAAAACCGCTGTTCTAAAGCTTTCTTAAGATGTGAGTTAAGTTGCCATGACTACTTTTCTGGTCCATTTTTTCCCAAATAGTAGCAAAGCAACCATCCACACTATAGTTGAGACATAGCTGCCCTGCCTCCCATTATGTCCCCTCAGCTAGTGGGCACTGGAGCTGGTGGGGGGCATGCAGCACACAGCACGTAGTCTGATGCCTTCCCTGACCTGCTTACATACAACTGCCTCACATCATCCCTATCTTTGTCTCATTTTATATCCTCTAAGCAAGCTTGCCTTTTTCTCCAGTCATTACTGTGGCCACTAGCTTCATGCAAGTGTAGCCAGGCAGCCCCTGCCCAGCTGTGCTGCAGAGCTCCTGCTTTCTGCCTCTGGGCTTCTCTCCTGACCCTGCCTGTCAGAGCCCACCCAGCCATCCTGGCAAATGTTCAAACTTGGAATCAAATGGCGGAACCTGTGACCTAATGGAATAGGACCTACTGAAAAATACGGCCACCTTCTGTGATTTGGGTGGACAATTCTAATGCACAATGAAGTTCCTCTGATGATTCCTATGGAGATTGAATCTCAGTTGCCTGCAGCATCACACCCTAAGATGGGCTCTCCTTCCTTTATCGTTTTATTCTTCTCAGTGCTGCACCTTGGGATCTACCAAAGATAAACTATCTACACTTAAGCCATTGTCTCAGGATGATCTGGGAGTCAACCAAGTTAAGATGGCTCCTTGTGTGCTTTATTTTTCTTCTTAGCATTTATTATCCCCTATGTACTTTACATTTATTTGTTTATCTGTCTCCTTCCTCTAAAATAAAAACTGCACAAAAGCTGGGACTTGGTTTTTTTCAATGGTATATTATAATACTTTGAGTAATGCTTGCTACATAGTAGGTACTCAGTGAATATTTTTGAAATTAATCTGTTGAGTCTATGGCTATATTTCTGATTCCCTGGTTGCCAGGATGGATGTGAATTAAACAAGTTCGTCAGCAGACACATACACCTTGGCAGGGGACGGGAATTCAGTGTGGATACAATATAAGGTTAAACGGGTTCCCACTACACTACCAGGATGCAGTCTTCTGCAGACTGTGAAGTTCTCCTCATAGCAGGCAGCAGCTGACATAGTAACCATGTCTGAGGTTACACAGCTGAGGTTACACAGCTGCCTGCTGCACATTATGGCCATTCAGATGTGTCTTAAGAGACTAGACACTTAGGGTCAACTGCTCTGGATCAAATTTGAGCCAACGGGAAGGGACTTCTTGTAGTAGTAAGAAGGTATGGCAGTACAAGTTGGGTCTCCTCTCTTGTTGAAAGAGGAGCAGGACAGGGCTCACCATGCTTGGCCATAATGGGGTTGGCTTCCACAGACATGAGGTAGAAACAGATTTCTCTCCTGACAATGGGTGATGCCAGAAGCCCAGAGGTGATGGATGACGCTAGGGGACTGACTGTCCAGAATAATAACAGAGACATTAGGCCTGACTGCCAAGAAAAGTAGGAATGGGCTCCAAAACTGGAAGTCCAAAGAACTTAAATGCCCATGGCCAGATGACTGGATAAAGAAGATGTGGTATATATACACAGTGGAATACCACTCTGCCATAAAGAATAAAATAATGCCATCTGCAGCAATATGATGGATCTGGAGATTGTCAAACTAAGTAAATTAAGGCAGAAACAGGAAGAAAAATACCATATGATACCACTTACATGTGAAATCTTTTTAAAATGACACAAATGAACTTATTTACAAAACAAAAGCAGACTCCCAGACATAGAAAACAAAATTGGGGTTACCAGGGAGAAAAGGAGACGATGGGATAAATTGGGAGTGTGGGATTTGCAGGTACTAACTACTATATATAACACAGATGAACAGCAAGGTCCTACCCTATATCACAGGAAACTATACTGAATATCTTGTAATAGCCTATAATGAAAAAGAATATGAAAAGGAATATATGTATGTGTGTATATATATACATATATATATATATGAATCACTAAGCTATATACCAGAAATTAACACAATATTGCAAACAGACTATACTTCAGTTAAAAAACTTTAGAATAGAAAAAATAAATAAATAACTGAGAGCTTCTCTAATATTTGCCCCCTGCCTTCAATTGGTACTTTATTCCAAATAAATACGGGTGATATTTTAATCAGTTTTTTGACCACTGAGCGCTCTAGTGGTCAGAGTCCCATCCCCAAATACGGGCTAGATTTTCACTGCCTTCAGCCCCAACCAAGTCAGATAATCTCACATTGCCTAATTGTCTTTAAAGCCTATTTATTACTTGCAACCACTTCTGTCAAGTTTCTGTCTCTAGCTGATGTGAGAAGAGAAAAATGAAATAAAATTACAAAGACTATTGAATAGCTTTCAACCAACTACAGAATCAGGCTTAGAAAACAAGCAGAAATGAAGAAGGTTAGGAACAATCAATGTTACACTTCCTATTCCTCCCATTTTCCCTCAAGAAAAGACTGAAACCATTCCTTCCCGCCACTGTTATCAAGCAATGGCTACAAGATGCCATAGCTGTACCACTGCCTCCAGTGACTGTGGAAACCCAATGTTGTGACTGCTGCTATTTCCTATCCCCAGAAAGGATTCTCTATGGGCCCTGGCTCTTTGCCTGTCTGGCCCTTGATTCAGGATTGAAGCCTGATGCTTCTGATTGGTAAATCAGTACTCTTTACATGCCCATGCTACAAACTACAATAGAAAATACACAGCTGGAGTTTTCAGCTTTCATAGGGGTACACTATATTTGCTTCCCATACAGATTTCAAGGTAAGAAATATTCAAACATGACTTCAAATGCCAGATAAACAGAATTAAAAAATCACACGTCAATTACAAGGGGTAAGGGAGAGACTGTCACTTGATTTCTTGTGTTAAGGAAGCCAAGGATCACATGAACCAGAACTAGAACTGAATCTCATCAATATCCAGTAGCATGGGGCTCTGAACACAAGCTAATGTTACCCTCAGGGGGAGAAAGAAATAAATGTACAATTACTGTTATTTTTTAAACAGTATTTTTACTGTACTGTGTTTATAGGTGAAGTTTCATCACTCAGAGTTTTCCTACATTGTTCATCATTTGATGACAAAAATGGGACATTCTGGCCTTTTTGCTTGTTTTTCATTTCTCAGTCTAGAAGAGAGACACACATTTGATTCCAAGTGATTGATCTGGTATTGCCCTTTTTGTGTCTTTTTGTTCTTTGTTCTTCTATATTATATTATTTCTGCAAGTAGGGCCTATTTTTAAAACTCGTTCCCACATTAAAAAAAAATTTATGCTATTTTTGTTTTAGTCATAAGAGGAGTCAACTTTCTAAGGAATTTTCAATTACCATTGCAGTTGAGTCAGGGGACCTGCCTTTCATTTGTCTCCCTGACAAGCAATGCTCCTTATAAAGAAATTTTCCTCAGACCTTTTCTATTTCAGAACAAAGGACATTTGGGGAGTAGCTTACTCAAAGTATATTTTTCATTCAGAAAAAAAAATACATCAACTTCCTAGTTTTGCATCTCTATGATTTCTAGTTTTCCCTTCTGTGCCTTAAGGCTTGCTCTTGCAAATATATCTGTGCACACACACCCAGTTTTCTCATTATAATACCTTGCATTTACATAATGCTCCACATTATCACCCATTTTACAGACAAAGAAGCAAGCATCCAACAAGATTAAATAACTTGCCCTAGCAAATAATAACCTTGCAAACAGCATGCAGTGTAACCAAGACTCAAGTGCAGGGTCTCCTACTCCACATCCCCCTGCTTCCCAGTCTGTGCAGACCTGACATACACATGTGTTAAGCAGATGCCTGCTGCATACAAGAGGAGCTTGATAATCAAATGCATCAAAATATATTCTGTGTTCTCTGGATAATCTCTGGCTATGTAAGTCTAGGATATTTAAATCCACTGATTAAAATCTGCTATTGATACTTAGTGCTAGTTGAACATTCGGATTCCCTGGAAATTCGAATTCACTGGCAGCTCAGTTAATTTTCATCATTCAGAGAAGTTTCAGAAACACTCTTTTCAACCAACCACCTACCAGGAAAACATGCAGCTTTGGTCCAAAGGGAATAGGGTTAGATGTCATGAGAGATTCAGCGCATATTCTGAACCATTTCATCTGGGTCTCAATGAAAGGTGAAAACATCAGTCAATTGAGAAGATGATTTTCCTTGTTATAGCAATAGTCCCTGTCTTTGCTGAGTTTTAAACACTCCAAAATATTGGATGTTTCATTTCCCTTTTCATCTGCACATGTTAGTTTTCTAGAGACATTACCTAAAGTCATATAGAACTATTATGCTTCTAGCACTGTACTGTGCACATATTAGGAGCTGTATTCACTCCTGAGGGCGGCCATAACAAAGTGCCATAAACTGAGTGGTCTATAAAAAAGAAACTTACTCTCTCTCAGTTCTGCAGGCTAGAAGCCGTCTTGGCTTAGGGATACAGCACTCCATCTTTGCCTCTGTCTTCACATGGCCTTCTTCCCTGCATGTCCTAAGACCCCTCCTCTTATAAGGATACCTCACCTCAACTTGATTACATCTGCAAAGACTATTTCCAATTAAGGTCACATTCACAGATTCTGAGTGGACATGAACTTGGGAGGTAGGGAACACAATTCAACCCAGTACAGGAGTTATGAGTATCAGCTCAGAATAGGAATAAAATGTCAAAGTCTCACATTGCAGTCTGTGCTAAGAAAGAAGTGCAGGACATACATTTCTTTGTGGAATGATCCCTCCCTTTTTCTTTTCTAGATTAATTTAATTAGGGTTAACTCAATAAGCTGTCAGCCAGCTGTTCAAAAACAATAATTAGGAAAATGATAACAAACTTGGAAAACTTCTTATGATACAATGCAAACTTAACAAGTCAAAATATAAAATGATGGTCTTATTTGCACATCATTATACAGATGAAACACTGTGTTAAGATGATCAGGTTATTTGCAGCAACACGGCTGGACCTGGAGATCATCATCCTAAGTGAAGTAAGCCAGAAATGAACTTATTTACAAAACAAAAACAGACGCACAGACAGAGAAAACAAACTTAGAGTTACCAGGCAGGAAAGGGGATGGGAAGGAATAGACTGGGAGTCTGAGATTTGCAGATACTAACTACTATATATAAAACAGATAACAAGTTTCTACTGCATAGCAAAGGGATCTACATTCAATATCTTGTAGTAACCTGTAATGAAAACAAATATGAATATGAAAAGGAATATATGTATGTATATGTATGACTAAAACATTATGCTGTCCACCAGAAATTGATACAACATTGTAAACTGATTGTACTTCAATAATAAATGAAAGAAAACAAAATCCAGAATAAAAAAGAAAAAAGATGGTGGGGATATAGACATTTTGTTTTCAATTTTTCCTTAATGTTCCTTTCTTTTTTTTTCTATCTTTGAGTTACAAACTGACATCGTTTCACTCCAGTAAGAGAACATAACCAATCTCTTCCCATGGAATTCTCTTTGTTTTTCCTTCACAGAGTTATCACATTTTCTAATTAATCATTTTTATGACCTAGTTAACTCGATGCTCACTTACAGTTTTAACAATTTTCCCTACTCCACTCTTCACATTTCTTTATCCTCTTAGAAGTGACACATTTTTCCAGATAGACTACCTTTCCGAAAATCCAGTAAGACTTCTCAACTGCCAAGGATTGGTACTGAGTACAATTCCTGGGGAGTCGCTAACCAGGTCTACTGCTAGAAGAGTTCAACTTACAGTATGAACTTCCCTCCATAACCTCCTCTCCCAGAGACATTATTTATACGAAATCTGGTTCAAACGAGCTCAGAGGCATTGTCAGAGGGAGAAAAAGATACAAAGCAGTCTGAATAAGGGTGTGCGAGCGTGCACGTGAGGCCAGGTCACGTCCACTCCTGAGAGTCAGGCTACGTAGGCTTATCTGGCAGGACACGTGAGGAGGGCCGCTGCAAACGCTCTTGTCAGAGTGACTGCGGATCCTCCTGAGAAGGGGAGCTAAGACCAATCAGACTGGCTTTGGTTTTGGAGACAAAGGTGATTCAGACTGCAAGGTCTACCTGCTGCCACTGGGCTGGGCTCTTCTCTGAATCATGTGACAGAGGCGGAGCATGGTAAGAGAATTAGACATGAAAACATAAATGTTTCCCTAAAGCCCCGGTGTCATCCTTAAACAAGTGAGAACTAACAAGCACCACTCAAAACACGGTCTGCAGCCCAGTGCGGGTCTGTGAACTGTCTGTTACAAGTTCGTCATAAAAGGAACACACAGATCTAGTGGCTTTAGATGCTTTGATTGCAAACAGACAGTGTTGCAACATCAAAGCACGAGATCCGTGGGTTTGTCTCACTGAACAGGGTTAAGACCACAAGTATTAGTAACATTCACCACTCACATTCTCAGAAGCACTGATTATAAACCACAGGACAGAAATTGGAGGCAGGGAGAGCCTGGGTTCATTTTGTGGTTCAGAGCTCTTTCCAGCCTTCTCCTCTGCTACCTACAGGTTCTGACTTTCTGTCCTTCTGCTTATCTTCTTCAAATCACAAAACAATTTCCGCAGCTTAAGACATCACATCCTCATACCAAAATCCCCACAAAGGAAGGAAGGGACAAACAAAGGCTTCTACTTCCTAAGGAAGAAAATCCTCCCTGGAAGCCCCCTGGAAAACTTTCCCTTGCACTGCTTCGCTGAAGAGGAGACTGGAGAACCAAGTTTCTAACAAAGAAAAGTGGGATTATCATGACTATCTTCAGCTGATTATAACGTAGCCCCTGAAGCTGACAGAGGGTCTCCCCTTCCCAGAGATCAGGGAATTTCCTCCTGCTACCTGAACTAATCACGGTTCTGTTAGAGAGGGAGGAAATAACTGTTGAGCAGCCAGTAAACAATTTCTGGGATTCTCCATTAAGATATGGGCTCCGTGAGGGTAAGCACTGCTAATCCTCACTGCTCAGCGTATCCCTGGTAGATACTGGGTTCTCCTACAACCAAATATAATGATGAAACTACTATATTCAGCCCATCCTCTAAATGCTTACTCTTTATGACATCAAGCATCTAGATATTAAGGAGCAGTTTTTCCCTCTATATCACATGGTCTCTCTCTCCCATCTCCTTGCCCCAGATCTTAGCTAATGCAGGCATGAGATTCTGTTTCAGTCAAAGTTTTTGGATGCAATGACTGCAGCCTCTGAATCGTGGCCAAGAAAGTGCTTCCACTTCACCTCATTAAAAAAATCAGTTCTCCCCAAGTTCTAAAACCCTCAAAATGATTTTGTTCCATTAATACTCACTAAAATTCACAGGTTTTAAAACTTCCAGTTTCAGCTTTGACGTGTAAAGAGCTTGGAAGTTGTCACTCCTGTCCTTACAACAAGAAAAAGCAGGCCAAACTAAAACCCAATGACTTTTCTCAGACCTACCAGGGAGGCCATAGGGCAATATGCCACCCTAAAGTCTGGAGAGTTAGGGAAATCCAGACAGTCACAGCCAAAGACTGCTTACCTCGAGCAGACACTGCTGGATCATACTGGTGGGAACACATAAATGGAAGTGTTGATGAGCTGCTGCAGGCTGAGTGCAACCGGCATGAGAAGGAGAATTTCCTTGGGACTGCAGTGGGGGCGGGGGCGCACTTCCACTGGCTTTACCTCCACGAATCTCACCAGCTTCTTAGGACGATGAACAGCTGATAGATACCCTCCCAGGTCTGGCACGGAGGATGAGGAGTAATGCTTGTGAAATAGGCCCAGACCTTTTCTACAACAACAGTCTTCTCTCCAGGGGGAAAGACTTCACCAGAGGCTTGCCCTAGAGCTGTGAGGGAAGGTCATCCCTTTGATTTCTGCCCCCATCTAGTCATCTCAGTCTTACCTAAGGAGCACGGCAAGTGAAACGACACAAAAAACACTTGTGGTCACAGGCCACAGACACAGGCGCAATGAAACAGACTCAGTTGGAAGATTCTAGAATGCTCCTTCTCCCATTTACTTGACCACCACACCAACAGGGCTCCAGGATAACAAGAGGAAAGTTACAGCTGAAAGACCAGCGGGACACGGCCTCTCCCAAACTTAACAGAATCCCAAAGTCAAGAAGGGAGACACAATCAACAACACTAAAAGAATTTGAAGCACCTGGTACCTACAGCTACAGCAAGTACTAAACACAGCCCAGCCAGTTTAGCAGAAAGCCTCACAATTAAGGCCTATTCACCTTGCTTCCCATTACCCAGTACGTGGTATCCAGAGTTCAACAAAAAATTCCATGTCACTCCAAAAGGCAAGGGGAAAAAAAAAATCTGAAGAGGCAAAGCAAGCATCAGAACCAAATTCAGAAATGACACAGTTGTTAGAATTTTCAGTTCATTAAAAATAAGTCTGACTGATATGTTAAAGTCTGTAATGGAAAAGTTAGACAATATGCAAGAAGAGATGAGTTTCTTATACAGAAATTCTAAGAAAGAATCAAAAGAAAACCCTAGAATCAGAAGCACTGTAACAGAAATGACGCTTACCTTGGATGAGCTCAACTAGTCACAGCTGAGGAAAGAATCAGTGCGCCTGAACACAAGTCAGCAGTTCCCAAACTGCAAATCAAAAATAATAATGAACAGAACAATTACAAAAGGTGCAAACTAAGCAGAATGAAGTTACCAAATGAACAATAAAGAGGGAAAAAAAGCAAAAAAAAATTTTTTTTAAGAAATAAACGCTCTAAACTTTTCAAAATTTGAAAATCACTGAACCACAGATCCAGGAAGCTCAAAGTAACCACAAAACGAACCAAAAAAAACACCGCAAAAACCCTAAAAAAAAAAAAAAAAAAAAAAAAAAAGCCTATACTTAGATATACGACATTTCAACGGCAGAAAACCAAAGAAAGAGAAAATCTTGAAAGAGCCCAGAAGGTGGCGGGGGTGGGGTAGGTGGGAGGCCGCCTTACCTGAGGAGGACCGCTGTTACCATCGGTGGGCTTCGCTCTGAAACCAGCAAGCACTTACCTTTTCTTTACCCGGAGGGTCGCACGCAGGCCACGGACCGGGCTTGGTCTGGCTGAGTGGTCGGCTTTCCCAGGAAGGCAAACAGGGCCCAGCCGGAGCGGAGGGTGCGCCGACTGACACCAGGTGCGCAGTGTCGGTGATTGTGGGTCCCGTCCGCGCGGCACGGAGAGGATGGGCTGGGATTCGCTGAGCACCACGGGTGGCTTGGAGAACCGTGGGCTAAGGCCCGACGCGCGGCCGCCGAAAGCATTCTTCCCAGAGGAAGCCTGATCTCGCGGGATCTCAGGGTTCTACGCGGACCGGAAGCGGTGTCTGGGGATGAGAACCACCTGGGTGCTCTGGATACCGGAGGTCCTGGTCCCGGACTTGATTGGCAAGGATTACAGCCCACGCCACCCATCAAGTCGACCTCAGTCCTCTCCAACGCCTCGTCTGCCTGTCCCTCCCGATGACGCCTCACCTCAGGGGCCAGCCAGGTGCAGGGGAACGCCTCTGACCCAAAACCTGCGGAGGGGCAGGATCACCCGGTGACGGAGGAGGAGAACTGGGAATGCGCATTCAGCAAATCCGGAGCCTTCCACAGGGGCCTTTTGCGGGAAACCCCAGGGCCCCAGTCCAACCCACCATGATCCAACGATGGAGCAACGCAAACGTGGTTCCATAGCACTTCCTTGGAACCCGCTTTCCCTCCAGCACCTGCAAGGTGGCCAGGGTTCATCCCAAAAGACCTGTATCTAGTGAATAACCTTCAGAAGTGAGTGGGAAATGAAGACTTTCTCAGCCATATAAACACTGAAGGAATTCATTACTAGCAGACATTCCCTGAGAGGAATATAAGAAAATCGAAGGAAGAAATAGGTGGTTCCACAATAATACTTGGAGACTTTAATACCCGATCTAAATAATGAATAGGACAGAACTTCATAGCACAAAGAGCGAACCTTAATGTATGCAAATTAAAAAAAATCATTTAGGAGATCGAGGATCCCAGGATGGACTGCAGAATGTGACAAAAGACTCTAAATGCATTATGAATGTATGAAACAACTTCCATGAAGGGAGTGGAGGAACAAGATACTGACCTAAAATAACTTTGGAAATGAATGATCTCTAAGAGTTAAGGCAAAAGGAATTATGCATAATCTCTGTACTCTAGGTGATAAAGTTTTCCCCATGGGTTTGTGGGTTAACAATTCTAAAACCAGTATAATGGAATTGAACAATCAAGTAAATGGGCAGAGAGTAGTGAGAGCAAGGTTTCTCACCTTTGGAGTGGTAATTGACAGATAAACGAGGGAAGGAGGCTAGAAGGATCCATGTGGTAATGGGTTAGAGATGGAGACATTGATATGAACTCATGTTTAACTTAATACAGATACTGCTGATTACATGTAGAATATTTATAGATGTGTATGTACACACAGGTTAATATATACGTAAGTATCTCCTTGCCCTGTCAGCCAAGAGGGCCTAGAAGTAATGGCTAACACTCTAGTGGCAACAAGCATACCTACCACCCAGATCTTGGTTTCTAATACAATTATCCAGTGAAAGGAACCAGGCCTCCTTGTAGGAGTAATTGATTCTGGGACTGGATGAGAAAATATGCAAGATGGGCCTAGAGCATATTGTAGTTAGTGCCAACAATTAAGACAGTTTCAAATTAAAAAAAAAAAATACAGTGATAGAAATATATAAAAGGGACACAGAAGCCAACTGAAAGAGCTTCAGAGACCAAAGATGGAACAATTTGAGCAACAAAATAAGTATAGCAGAATAAAATAAATACACATGACTTCACAATAATAAAAATGACTGAATAAGGAAAAATAGAAATCTCCCAAGCAGAAGAATTCTAAATAATTTATGTACATACTCTACCATCAAGGAGATGGAGCATAACTAACTACACTTTAGTGTGGGCTTCACATAGTGACTTTCTGCCAAAGAGTACAGTATGGACAGGGAAAAATCATGTGGAGAAACCCAAGCACTACCTCAGGTGATCGAGGTCAGCAGCAACAATAAGTTATGTACCCTTGATGTGATGTGATGAGAATGGCACTTTACTTCTCTGGTTTTCCTCCAGAAAAATACACGTCTACTCATGAGATGAACATCAGAAACTCTCAACTGAGCAACTATCTACAAATACATGATTGGTAATTTTTGAAACTGTCAAGGTCAGCCAAAACAAGAAAGTACAAGAAGCTGTCACAAGCAAGATTACATGGTAAATAACGTCATGTGAAATTCTGCATAGGATCCTACAATGGAAAATTATAGTAGAGAGAAATGGAGTAGATCTGAATAAATTATGGACTTTAGTTAATAATAATGTTCAGTATCAGTTCATTAGTTGTGACAGGTGTACCACACTAATGTAAGATGTCAGTAATAAGGGAAACTGGGTATAGGGTATATGGGAACTCTCTGCATTATGTTTGCAATAATTCTATAAATCTAAAACTGTTCTAAAAGAAAAGCTTAATTTAAAAACATCTCTTCCTGATATCTGAATGAGTTGCAAAGCAATGGATAATCAAAAATCACTTTAATAATAAATGTTACTTATATCACACATTAAACATTTTTTAATGATTGACTTGGTATGGGTTTCAGATGTGCTTTAAATAACATTTTTATTTCATTTATAAAAAATCCCCTATATTAAATAACATTTATTTCTATGTTCATCAAACCACACTCAGGAAAATAAGTAATTGCATGAAGCCAGAATTGTTCAAGAAAATTTAGAGGAACGTAGAGATGACCACAAAGTCAGCAGTTGCATATGCCTGTCAGGAATGCCAGCAGACAGCCTGCCCAGTCCTCCAATGATGGTGGTTCTTCAGGGCTGTGCCATTTCCTAGCTGTGCCACACATGTCCCAAAAGGAAACTCAAAACTCATCCGTGGGGACCACCATTAAAATATTCTGCAGCATGCCTGTCCTCCCCACACAGAGTATTTCTGGAGGCTCGAATATTGACTGGATTTTACTTTGTGATTCTTTAACTATTAACTCCTTAAGAAACTTCTAGATTCTCTTAATAAGTGAGAACTGGCTTGGCTATTGGATGTTAGATGTCTTTCTCTCTTTCCCCTTTTAAAAAATTTGGTCAAAGAATTATCTTTGATCTCTTACTTCCTAACAGCAAAATTACAATTCAACCAGCTTTCCAGTACAAAGGTATGCTATATATTTCTGCATTTCTTCCCTCTGCCTCCCATTTTCCAATCTGGGACAACAATGATTCCTACTTAGTGAATGACAATAGGTTGGATTCACATGAAAAGCACAATGTTAAATGATATATAAATTCACCATTCAAAGTCATCCTGATGAAAATTAAAATATTTGAACAAACTTCAAAATATCCAATTTCAGTAGGTTTAGGCATTGGAAATGTTTGAGCACATCCAACCTATAACTCTGTCTACGTAGCACCAAGCAATATGGACTTCGGATTGTGTACTCAGAGATGATAGTCACTAATTCTCGACATAGAGATAACCATAAATGTAGTTACATGTCATGGTTGCATCTTTTTCTAAAATGACACCAACAAGTGGTCTTTCTATTTTGTTTATTAGATTATTGAAAATTTCCAGGTCGCCATTTTCTATTCCTTGGCAGTGCCTGAGGATACAATATTTTCATTCCTCCCAGATCAAAATACACCTAGTCGCCCTTTTGGAGATAATTTAACAAACATATCTATGCCCTTCTGCTATAATGACATTTTCGCTTAATGACATTTTTGTTTTAATGACAGCTCTTGGAAATTTTATTCCAGAGGAATGAGTCTAATGGTAGGAAATCCATGAAGATTGTCTGGGGAAATGTTTTGGAGTAGGTCGACCTTTTAAAACCTTTCAAATCTTTCATCCAGCCTTATTTAGACTTAGGGTGGACAAACTTGATATATATATCAATTGTTTTTATGGAGATTTAATTGTTTCCTGAAGAAAGATGAAAATGTGAATTTTTGTGATTACAGAGCCAAGGACAAATGGCCTAGATCAACACTATCCAAGATAAATATAACATAAATTATGTATGAAGTTTACAATTTTGTAGAAGTTATATTAAAAATGTAAAAGAGGTAAAATTAATTTTAATGACATAATTTATTTAACTCAATATATCCAAAATATTATCATTTCAACATATAATACATATTTTAAAATTCTCATCAAGATATTTTAATTCTTTTTCATATTGTCTCTGAAATCTTGTGTGTTTTATGCATACAGCACATCTTGATTTGGACTAGCCACATTTCAAGAGTTTAATAACCACCTATGTCTAGAGGTGGTATAGACAGTGCTGGTATAGACATAGTGGCGTTTAAGAGGAGGGAGCTGGATTTGGATGGTTTAAGAGTTGGAGCCGACATGGTATAATGGGGAAAATGTGGGGTTTAGTCACCAATATTCAAATTCCAGCTTCCACAATTAATTAAGAACCTTTAGAAAAACTGCCTTAAATGTTTTCATGTTTGTCAAATACAAAACATGTTATTTCATGGGGTTATAGGTAAGATTAAATAAGATAATGTGCATAAATCTTTGGCTACACGATATTCATTAAATCTTATCTTGAATCTTTAAGGGGGAATGTGTACTGTGATTTATTAATTCTGCAGCAAGTATTTATTGACCAACTACTCTAATGTTATATATCAGTGAGCAAAAAATTCTACCAAGAAAGTAGAGGAAGACAGACAATAAAGAAATAAAGTATGTTGTAGTCTGTTGGAAGATGATAAGTGCTATAGGAAAAATAAAGCAAAGTAAGGGGGATCAGGTATGAAGAAGATGTGGCATCATTTTAAATAAAGTGGTCAGGCTGATTGAGGAGAAGACATTCGGGCAAAGACTAAAGGAAGTGAAGGAGTTGACCATGTAGACCTCTGAAGGACAAACATGCCCAGAGGGGAGTTGGCTGGAGCAAAGACCCTGAGGTAGGGTTGTTCCTGGCATGTTTGAGGAACATCAGGGATAGCATATGGCTGGCGTGCAGGGAGTGAGAGGGAAAGAGACAGGAGATAAAGTCAGAAAGGTCCTGATCACGTGGGGCTTGTAAGCTAGTGTAAGAATTCAGGCTTTCACTCCAAGTGAGATAGGCGCTACTGCAAGATTTTAAGTAGGGACCGACATGTTCTAACTTCCAATTTAAAGATATCACTCTTACAGCTGGGTTGAGAACAGGTTATGGGTGGCAAGGGTTGGGGGCAAGTGGTACGTGGAGTAAGGGGAGCAGCATAGAGACTGGTTAGGGGCTCCTGCAGTCATCAAGGAGGAATGATGGTGGCTAGAGTAGTCGTGGAAGTGGTGAGTCTCTAGATCTACACTGAAGGTAAAACCAACAGTATTTCCCAATCCTTTGGTTGTGGAGTATGTTATCAAGAGAGAAGCATCAAGAATGACACCAGCATTTTAAGAATAAGAGACTATGTATTTTTCACTAACTTAAATGACAAGACCAAAGGAAGAGCAGTTTTGGGGGGAAGAGCAGCAGTTCTATTTAGGATGCACTAGGTCAGAGATGTGCCCCTCTTCCCAAGTGGCTCCCGGAACAACAGCAACAGGTGAGAGTTTACAAGTTTCCCTCTCTGGGGAAACCAATAAGCCACCAAGAAGAAGACACATAGGGGTCCAAGAGTGGGAAATCTCTTATCAAAATTTCCCATTAGACTATTTCACTGAGAAGCTCATCAATAGATAGGCATTTGTCAATTCTGAAGCTCATTTTGTTTTCTATTTCAAGAACTTTAACAACTTTTTAGGTGCATTTTAAAATAGTAAACATTGTACAGTCACCAATGGCCATGCACGGTCATGAAGTGGACATCACTGACTGTGCAGTACAAAGCTGGTTTTCATCCCTGATAATGGAACGAACTTGACACCTGTAACCCTTCATTGAATATTGATGTAACTGAAAATTATAACCTAACTATATATACGAAGCCTGACTCTTCATATTCTGTTAAAGTTGGAAGTCAATAATGTTCAATACCCAAAAACCTCAAAAAGCAATAGAATCTATTTTCACTAGAAACTATATGGAATCATATATGCTTCTATAGCTTTGCTATAAATAAAATAAACGATAAAAAACAGGACATGATATAATGCTGCAACATGCTTACGCTTTGAGTCATTCCAGAGATCTGTCCTTCCAAAAGTCATCTTCCACACCACTACTAGAAGAATTTTCTAAACCTTCTTTACATTTTGACTATTTCCAGAGATCTGTTTTGAAATTTTTTCACAAAGTTTTCACATCTTTTAAGCAATGCAGAAAGCCCAGTGCTTAAAGCGTGGGGCTGTCATGGGGACTAAAGCCTTGAAGGAAAAGAGAAACTCCAGGAATCCAGGAAACCCTATGGGAAGTGAATAAATTTGCCACTAGTTTCCCTCAGGGAGGCAGCTCAGTTAGACACTGCTGTAATTATTACTGACTTGAAGAAAGATACTCTTGAGTCTAGCAACTGAGTGTTCCTTGCCAACTCCACAGCCCACTGACAGCTGCTAATAGACCTACACGTGGTCCACGTGGAATTCTCTGAGACTAGTGGAGTTGAGCATCAATCTTCAAGTGACTGAAACTAGGTTCATTGTTCACAGCTTATCTGGAGCTGGGTCCTAGACAGGGATTCACACTCTTTTGTTGTTCTATAAATCAGAAACCTGTATTGTTCAATATGGCAAAGCAGGGAATACAGTATTTTCTAGAGGAGAAACTGGAGGGAAAAATAGTCTAAGAATGCCAAGTTGATCTGATGCTAAATCAAGGGAAGGATGTACATTTATAGTAAAAGTAAAATCTGAGTTACAATGATGAAAATAAAAGTTCAAGCTGCTGATTCATTGAAGCAAACTTAAAAAAACAACAACAACAAAGAAGAGAAATGTGTTTGTCTCATCCAGAAAGATGAGATAATCTGAAAAATAAACCTTGAAAGATGTAATCAGTCATGTACCCCTCAAGGGAGAATGCACAGAAATGTCTGTTTCCAGCTACACAAAGTCATTTCCATAAGAATAACAATGCAACCACAAATCTTTAGAGTATGCATAAATGAATGAACAAAGAAGTGGGTAAATACAGAATTATTCAATAAGGCAGAACAAGAAGCTAGAAAAATGAGAAAAAGTGGAAAACTGTGGTGCACAGGGCACTAATCCAATAGTGGGAAGAAAAAAACCAATCTGCTATCAGAAGAGTGTATTTCAGAGGATCAGGAAAAAACAAACCAGATACAGCAAACCCAAAGCACAAAGCCAGAAGACATTGTTAACAACAAAAACTGTTTGATAATCTTGTTTTGTTTTGTTTTTTGTTTTTTTTTTTTTTTTGATGGGGTTGGGATGAGGATTTTTACTACTGGTATCACTCTGGTTAGGGAAATCTCTTAAACAAACAGCCACTCTCATAGAAACAGCTAATTTGGAGGTAGCTGTATCCTAAGAGTATAACAAAGAAATCCACCCTCTAAATTGCAAACTTTACTAGTGGCTTTTTTTTTTTTTGAACACAGCTACTCCACCAAGTGGGAAATAACTGAATGGAGGAGGGGTTGACAAGCAAATGGCTTTTCTAAAAATTTTTTTAGGGAGTGGAATATAAAGCTGCATTTATTTTCCAGCCTGAGAAAATAGCTGAATACAGTGACCACGTTCCACAGTGTCACCTAGTGGTCTTGAGGGACAGGATCTTGAACAGAAGCACAAACTGGTAAATGTACAGCTGGCTTCAGAAGCCTGTCATCTCAGAAAGCCGCCTTCTCTTTTGCTTGGGGTAGGGGGTTGAAGAGGATTAATAGCCGACTTCACTAAAACCACGGGGCAAAAACTTAAGCCTCACTTACACTGTGTGTTTCACACCACTGACCTCACTTACTTTTATAAGCCTAAAACCAGAGCTTTGAAATCAGGTTTCCACTCACCTGATATAAAACTCCTCCGTCAGATGTTTTTGAGATCTCTGAGAACCAGACAGAAAAAATATCAGCTAAATAGATGCATGATTTTATGCAAAAGTCATTTCCAAGTTGTGTAGAACTGATTTGTACACAAATAGCCTCATTCTCAGGTTCCAATCTACTGTGTCACCTAAATTGGTTTGTCATTTGATTACAACATCATGGGCCTCACTGATGCAGAAATGTTTGGTTCAGGACATTCTCCGTTGTTTCCAGAATCATTGCAACTCACTTACCTGCCCGTAGCCTGGACCCTACAGAATTTATCACCCACACTTTCTAAAGCATAAATGTGATTGTCTTGTTCCTGGTGTTAAATCCTTTATGGCTTTCTCTTTGCCTTCAGCAGAAAGCTCAAATTCCTTAAAGGACATGCGAGGCCTGGGACTCACCCCTGCCCACCTCCCTGGTAGAACCAACCACTCCTTTTCATACTCCACACCCAGCCAGACAGAGTCCTGTCGTGCACACCTGGACCCTGGCCTGTGGTTCTCCCTGCTGCAACAATCTTCCCCACCCTCTCTTGACCTGTGTTATTCCTGCTCATCCTTCATCCTTCCCCGACCTCAAGCTTGAGTTAGGGGCCTCTCCCACACTCCCCTAGGGTATTCCACACAACCCACAATATGATAAGTAATACTCTGTTTGATACTTATTCCTCCATCAAACTACTAACTCCTGGAGTGTCTTACAGCTCCAGATCTCTAGTGCCTGGAAGAGTGCCGGGGCCACAAATATTTGAATAAAAGAAGTCACGGATGCTTGAATCAATGCCATGCTTCTCTGTTCTCTAGCATATCCAGCCAATCAACTTAGTTCCAAATATAAATGTGACCTGATGTTTAGTGGGACTCATGTGTGACTATTAAACCACAGAGGCATAGACAAAGAAGAAGGTGTGACGCATCTAAAGAGAACACACAACAATAAACGCCAGGCATCCCCCACCCCACTAACCACAACCTACTTTCAGCCCCTGCAAGGCTGCTCTGGGAAAAGGTCTTGGGAGAGGGAGGAAAGGGGCCACCACTCTCAGCCTTATGGGGGCTGTAGTGTTCATGTAGCATGTACCCCTCTTCCTCCAACGTCAAGTATTGGATCCTCCACAGCTACCAGAACCAAACTCCGTAGAGGCACTGAGTGAATCCTGCTCCTCAACGCATCATATAATAGTCTCCTCTGATGTTGATTCTGCTCATATCTAACCATATGTGTCTGAGTTAAGGAATACGTGAGTGGTATAGAAAAAGTGTGTAGGGGGAGGGCATTTAATTCTGAAATTTCCAGTAAAAATGTCACATTGGCATGTAGAGGAATTACTTAAAAATTAACCCTAAATTCCTAGATCAGTGCCCAGAAGTTCTCAAATATCTAAGGAAATTATTTCACTTAAGAAAATTCCTATTTGGAATTATTTTTACTATATTGTAAACACAAAATTCATTTTGATTCCTTTACATTTACCTCAGTTGAGGAGAGCCTTCTATTTGGTAAATTAATTTAAATATGGACTCCTAAATTCCTTTGATGAAGAAGTTGGTGGCTTAGATACTATTTCACTTTTCCCATTAAAAAACAGTATCAGATGCTTGGAAAGGCTCTCCCTTGATAGATAGTGATGATTTCCATTTGTTGAAATTGATTTCTTTTGATTTACTCCCTATCAAATACTGGTACTGAAAGAATTTTTAGCATCAAAGATGATCTAAGGAATTAATATATTAATATATTTGATGCTGAATAAATAGAAATTTTTACATTCTTTTCACTTGTATCAAAGTAAAGGAAGTAAAAGTTTGTGTAATAAAATATGATATAAACTTTTACTTCAGATCTTACAGAAAATGTTTGGAGGCAATAATAGATTTTTACCTTATGGGAGTAGGATTTTTGCTGGACTACTAACAACTCTATTAACAGATTGAAATTTTCTCTCATTGGATATGTCAAGCCTGGGACTGTCTTCCCCAAAGAAATTTATATGAAGTACTTTTTTATATTTATTTGAAACAGAGACTTAGTTGGCTTTGTAAATATCTTGAGAGGCCTTTGTTAATATCTTCATGGAAGATAAACTCCAGTTCATACTCTAGTTCATGCTGGAATGGTACTTCTGCCATTAATGTCAGAATTTCCTTGCTTGTCCCATCCCATCCCATCCTAAAGATATTTTATGATATCTGAAAAAACCTCTCATATGCTGTGCAACCACAAGATAACTAACTTCAGAAAGATCCAGAGGGTGGAGTGAAAATATTTTTTCCATTATACCTGCTGAAATGTTGAACATTAATTACCCACATTTATTTGATTTATAAAAGTATGTTCCTCATGCTCAAATTTTGATTGGAACCAAACTGAAGTATGGAATTGGAGGTCCTGTATTCTTGCTCTCTCTTGGTAACTAACTGTGTGATTATGAACAGGATCTCTTTTTCTGGGCCTCAGGTTTCTCATTTGTGAAATGAGTTTAAGTACAAAATTTCTAAGATCTTTTAATTTTCATGGAGACTGAAAAGTGATTAAATGTATCATCATGTAAAAACTATACTTCACATCAATAGAATATTTTCCTTTCTCAAACCACCCAATGATTTCACATTTAAATAATTCAAAATTTTCATGGAGTGCTCTCTGCAATGTTTATGACCTGTGCAAGCTCAAAAAAAAAAATACATTCATTGAATCTATCAGCCAAAAGTATTAATCATATTTTTCCTTGAGATTAGCACTCGAAGAAGTGTCTGTTAGATTAGCACTTGATTCTAATTCCAGTTATACATTTTCTTGCCAACATTTCCCAAAATGTATTTCTGAATTGCTTTTATGAAGAAGTGGGCAGCTTTGATATGATTTCACTTTTCACAGTGAAAAACACCACCTGATACTGGGAGAGGGTCCCAATGTCACCCTTGATAGACGGTGGTGATTTCCATTTGTTGAAATTGGCTTCTTTTACTTTACTTCTAGCTCTACAGTGAGTTAATAGATACTCTGTTTTTTTAAAAAGAATCTTGCTGGCAAATAATTTGGAAAAATGATGGGTTGACAAAATTAAACCAGTCTCCTTATCGCATTCAGACCATTCAACTTGCTGACATGAATTTCATCCTCCTGTACAGGATTGGTGTGCACTGCGAAGGGAGGTGCCTGCTGCCAAGTCAGTAGGTTACCCCCTGCCAACACCACCCCCCTTTCCCGACACACACATACACACACACACACACACACACACACACACACACACACACACACACACACATACACACACAGACACGGCTCTCACAGTGAGTAATAAGGCAATGAGAGTTTTGGCCAGAGCAATTCTTTCTGTATCTGGTATGTAGAGACTAAGCCAAACCATTTTTATTTCAAGAAGCAGAGAGGACAGATTTTGAACTAATCCAAAAATGTTCAGTCCATAGCCATTTATAGCTCAATTTTAAAAAGGACTCTTTACAAAGAAGATAAGCAAAAATGGAAAGGACTTTTTCTGGAGGTCACGGGCTTTGGTCCTGGGAAGTGATTGCACAAAGGCAATTAGGAAGTAAAGGAACCAGGTACTCAGAGCATTTCCCATGGAAAAGGTAGGATGTGATTTTTCGTTCAGGGCCTGATTGTCACTGCAGCTCCCTTGTGAAGAGCAGGAGCTTACTCAGTGATGGTCTTCCTGGGAGGACCCTGCCATCCAGTCATTTTTCTGGGAGTGTGGGCTGGCACCCACATGGTGGGGGACGAAGCTAACCTGTATGGCCCTGGGCCCAGGCTAAGTATAGACCAGGGAAAGGGGTAGCCTTCTCCCTGGGGCCTAGTCCTAACTCAGCTCCACCCACCTCCGCCACCAGGGACACCTGGCCCAGCCTGGCCCCGTGTACTGTCCACAGGACAAAGTTCAGAATTAAGGCGGCAGAATTTAGAGGTTAAGAACATGGCCTTTGGAGTCAAACAACCTGGTTTGGACTCTTGAACAAGTGGCATCTTAGTTTCTCCAACCTAAAATGATCTTAAGAGCTGGAGAGACACAGGAGTTAGCTCATGTAAAACAACCCACAAATGTTATGATAAGTAATGCTAAATAAACATTGCTACAGCAGATTTAATTTTTGAAGTATTTCCTAACCTACTATCTTACTTGAGTCTCATAACAACCCTATAAATTAGGTAGGGCAAATGTAGAGAATTATACTTTTTTCCCCCTGAGATGTGAGGAAACTGAGGTACAAAGCAATCGAGTGACTCGGGTATTTAAGAGCTTTCGAGTCAGGGAGAACCCCTTTTGAATCTGAGTCTAACACCACTAGCCCTGTGATCTTTAGCAAGTAACTTAACCTGTCTGAGCCTTTATTTCCTCATCTCTAAAATGGAAGTAATCATAATATTTACCTCACAACGTTGTTGTAAGAAATCAAAGAGTTAGTACGTAAAAAACACTTATAACAATGCCTGGCAAGTAAGAACTAGTCATTTTATTTATTTATTTTTTAAGAACTAGTCATTTTAATTGTTGCTCTTACTATTTCTCCCCTTGTTAGTTATATTCTTTTCCTACTGCCCCAATTCTTGGTGTAGTACTTGACATATAAATAGTGATCAAAAATATTTTGTTGAATGAAAATGCTGTAAGATTTCAGAAAAGAAGGAGATCATGAAAACTGGGAAGGCTCTACAAGGTTTTATGAAGGAGGTGGGGCTTGGATTGGCTTCACAGATGCCTATAATTTAAATATGTAATAGGAAACATTTTTGTAGGTAACAGAAGAGAGATTACATACTATACATATACTCCGGGATTACATATATACATTTGCTCTTGGATTTAACACATTCTACATTATATTATTTAATTCCCTCCATTTGTAGTTAATTGATGGCAAAACCTATTTAAACTACATTATAAAATGTAGCTTATCTTGCACTTACATCTTTTATGTGTTTGCTATAAATTCTAGTTGACATAATCAGAAATCAGACTGAATTCATCATCATTATAAGATATGGAAAAAAATCACACCAAACAGCCTTAGGGATATCGTGTTTAGCTGCATTATAAGAAATGACCCACAATAATTTCAACAATTTCACAGAGAACTTTCATTTATCTAAATTTTATTTTTGCTAAGTGAATCAAATTATAGCTCTGCTTCTCTTAGTAGCTGGGTTTTTTTTTTTTTTTAGTTTCCAGGCAAAACCCCTATGTTTAATCTGCCTGGAGTGAAACTCCTTCTTCACGTGTCAGAAATAGTTATTAGTATGTTTTTCACTTACCATTTGCTGCCAGCCCTAGAGTATCTTAATTTCTTTGTTCAAATGTCTGCCATTGCCAGTGAGGGTGCATTAAGGATATTGTAACATAATTAACACCAAATGTTCTTCAGAAAATAAAAAGGGTGGTTTTTATTCTCTTTTTAACTCTACATTTGTAGTCTGTCCCATGCTATGCCTCAATATCGAAACAAAAATGAAAAAACATAGGCAGCCAGCTGAGTGTTTGATCTCTCTGATGTTGGTGCCAGATCATTTAGTCATTTCTAATGCTCCAGATGATCAACACTTCCCATCTGAGATCCACACCATCAGACTTGACCTCTTGCTGCTCCTCTTTGTGGCTGTCATCTGTAGCCCCCTCCCCACTCCTCATTCATTGATGATTTTATCAGCTGAGCTCTTTCTTACTCCTGTCATCATTCTTAATAAGTTCAACATCAACATAGATCATTGATTCAAATTTTCTCAAATCCTTGGGCTCTTTGCTTCTGACAATGTGTTTCTTCTTCCCACCTCAGCAGCTCTTCCGCAATCTTTTAAAAGCCTTCCCCTTCGTAACCACATCTTTCCCATCGATCTCTCCTACCCTGAGTGCCCACTCCAGAAATTCTCAGACCTGCCAAAGTATTGACCTGACCCTTTCCTACTACCAACCTTCCCTTTGGGCTTGTACCCTTTCTTATTCAGCATAGACTCCACAGACCATGATTAGAAACTTAACCCCCTCACTCCTCCCTCCCTCACCACTAACCTTGCAAAGCTGACACCCTACTTAAGCTCTGCTATCCATCTGCTTCCCACCTGCACCCAAGCAACTCAAAAGTGCTGCAGCAAATACACAAACAAGCAGACTTGCTTCTCTTTAAGTTTATAGTGACAATCTCAAATGAGCACGTTTCTCATATGCATACTTGTCCACTTTCCAAAAAGACAATTTCCTGTCTTCTCTTTTTTGCTCAACTCTATCTCACACACACACACACACACACACACACACACATACACACAGAGTTTTCTCCCCTCTGTAATCTTTGCTTTACCAGTGACCTTGCTTCATATTCTACTAAAAAAGAAATACTCAATCAGTTAGGCACAGAATTGATTCACTTTTCCTAAACAAACCTAGATTAAGAACTTTGCTCTTAGGTACAATGATGAATCAAGATATAGACTATGTTTAATAAAAGTATCATTACATTTTTTTGTTTACTTGAGTTTGTGAATTGACAACATTATATCTTCAGTAAAAGCAAGACACTTGACAGTGTCTTTTCAATCTTCATTAAAATATATTTTTAAAATATTGTACATGATAGTATAATTAGGTGTGTTCCTACCTGGTTGAATTAAAAAGAAATACAGCATTATCTGAAGGATCAGTGGTAACAAGAGATGATCTGCAGGGTCACAGAGCTCTGTTCATGAATCTGTCTCTTTGATATTTTATGGATGAAGGTACACAGATGCTAGAAAGTTGGAGAAAAAACTAATATGTTGGATGAAAAAATGTTGAAAGATTTAACACGCTAAAACAATTGACTGAAACAAATAAGATGAAATTTAACAAGGATAAATATAAAATCCTTCATTTGGCTTTAAAAACAAATTTATAATAAAGTACAGGATGGACAACACTAAATTAACAGAAATAAATGCACAGAGTAATCTTTTATTAACAAAGAAACATGTTCATCACAAAGAAAGCAATAGACCAACCATCGTAGGCACAGGCCAGACCTCGGCAAAGGAACCAGATTTAATTCTGGGGAATTTATTTCAAGAGTGTAACATTTACAGCATGTGAAATGAAGGGGAGGCAGGATAACGAAGAATGGAAACGTTGTGCGAAAAACAAGCTCTGCAGTGGCTGAAAGACAGATCTAAGACCGCCTGGCATGGTTGAATCTGGTGTCCTTCATGCGCAAGTTCAAATCCCAGCTCTGCCAGTGATTCACCTTGTAAACTTGGGCAAGTTACTCCCATCTCCAAGTCTCAGTAGCTCCATTTACAAAAAAAAAAAAAAAAAAAGATAATCTTATTAACAACTGTTTCATGACAATGGTATGAAAACCAAATGAGAGAATCCATTTGAAGCAATCATCCCATTCCTGGAGCAAAACACACGTTAAATAAACATTTGCTACTGCGCAGAGGCAGAGCTAGCAGAGGTGTAGGAGAAAAGCAGGTTGTTATTACAGAGCCTGAAGTTAGTACTTGTAAAGTTCAGTACTTTTTATGTTCGTAAAATATTGCTCTATTTGACTCAGTTAATTTGGGAGGGGTTTTTATCCCCCCAACTCCAGACAGTTTAAGTCCTGGTTAGGCAGAAAGTTCAAAAGAGCTGTATTCTTTTCGACCTGTGGGCCAGCGAGCAGAGGGAGAGAAGTGTCTGAAACACATCAGGTGTTGTGGTGATGAGACCCATCATGGGTGACAAACACAGGGGACCATGGTCAGGAACTGCTAAGTTTCTGTCCCCCAGGGTCTCTTTCTGAAACGTTTGCTTCCATCTTGAGGTTATGAGTTTTGTTTATGTGAAGGTGGCTTTTCCTTACCTGCTGCATCAAGGTGACTGGATACTGAGCTTGGGGACAGAAAGTGACATCCCGTGGGGGAAACCTAAATAAACCATTTGATGTAACGGACCCCCCCTACCCTCTGCAAACTGCGCAGCACTGCCCAGGCCAAGAGCGGGAGCCTTTCCTATGACCTCTCAGGAATTACAGTTCAGTGCCTTACCTCTCCAACAAATAGGGAGCTTTCACCTTCCTCCGTTTCAAGTTGGGCCCCCAAAAGCATCCTTCAGCCCAGGGTCATTGGAGCCAATAGAAGGAGACTGAGTTCAGTACACAAGCAAAGGAAGACTATTTTTTTATCAAAAAACGAAGAGGTGTGAGCTCGCCCTAGAGTGACAGGCCGTGGGCGGGGCTGCTTTACAGGGATCTGGTCAGCGGGGAGGGGGTGGCGGTCCCTCGGGCCGCGCAGGCGCAGGCGCAGCTGTGCCGCTCACGCTGGCTCCAGAGGCGGAGCCGGGCGCCGCCTCGCTGCACACGGCCCGCCGCCGCCATCTTGGATTCGGTGCCTGCGCAGCGCTTCTGCCCGCGGCCGGAGCTGAGGTGGCCGGAGCTGAGGTGTCTGGAGCAGCCCTTTCACACCGGTAACTCCAGTCTGAAGTGTCAGGAGCGAGGCCTCTGCATGAGGCTTCCTCTGAACCAGTGAAATGATGAAGCACAAAGGAAAAGAAAAAAAAAAGGTTAGGCTTTATGTTGTGACTCAGATTCTGTTTTTATTTCCTGTGTATTTGCTGGTGGCATTTTGACCTACGCCCCTCTCAGTGGTATTAATAGTGCTCTCCTTAGGCTGGCCCCGTAGGAGAAAGAGCAGTGCTAATTACTCCTTCTGGAAGAGCACAGCCTGCAAAACTAGCAGGAATCCTCAACCCGTGGGCCCAGACCTCCCCTGACGGGCCCTGCAATCCTGCTGGGCATGTTTCCACTCTCCCCTGGTCCCTCAGCCTCCCTATCTGTCTTTTTTTAAAAATACGTCTTTCCTGCCTTCTTCCCTGTTAGTTTCACTTTACTTTGTCCTTTAGAATCAAACTTCTTGAAAGAGTGGTCCTCCGGGCCAGGGAGATGCAGTCGCCTTGGCCATGTTCTGTCCTTCAGGCGGGTGGTGGTGGTCATCACTATGTTTCATGACTTACATGTATGTTACATATGTGCTTTTGAAAACATCAAGTAAGGCAAAAGGAAAACAGAGTGGCCCCATGAGTTCCTGTTGCTTCAGTGCCTAGTCATTCCTGACCCCACTAGAATCTGGACCCCCTGCCCAGCATTACACTGAAACTTCTCTGCTAATGTAACCAGTGGCCTTATATGTCTGTGCTTACTTCACTGGAATTCTCTGAGACGTTTGATGGAATAAAGACTACATGATTCTTGGAACCCTTTCCTTTCTTGTTCTCTGGACAACCTCTCTCCTTCATAGTTGGCCTTTTTCTGAATCTTTTTCCCCAGATTCTCTTTTTTTCTACTTAACCCCTGTAGCAGATAGTATTGATTAGCTAATCAACACTCGTCCCCACTCCCCAGGAACCGTGGCAGCCCCTGCTTCACTACACTGATCAGCAGTGCAAAGGGCAAGGTAGCCACTCAGAACAGGCCTATGAGACCTGCAAGGTGCCAGGAGGCCATCAAGGATGTGGAGGAAGACCCTCTCCCCAGATTCAGTCCTGATGTGGATATCCGATTTGAAGGACATATTCAGGCAGTCAGTTCACGAATAAGAAACTCAGCCCTTAGAAACTTGGCTTCAGTTTGTTGGGCAGAGGGGCTCCTACTCCCTACTCCAGGTAATGTTTCCTGCTCTTTGATGCCTGGGTTTCCTTGACCCTCCTATGATCAGCAGAAGATCCTAAGTTTATGCATAGGCCCAAGCTCAGGAGGGTATGGGGGA
The DNA here is from genome assembly GCF_036321535.1 of Camelus dromedarius. Taxonomy (NCBI): domain Eukaryota; kingdom Metazoa; phylum Chordata; class Mammalia; order Artiodactyla; family Camelidae; genus Camelus; species Camelus dromedarius. The sequence goes on along the minus strand of NC_087448.1, from coordinate 64,260,909 downwards.
AGAATCAGCAGGTGTCAGGTTGGGAATCACCCCCTGAGTCGTTGGACGGTGGGGGAGGGCGCATGGCAGCAGTGGTCACTGACTTTGCTTGCACCCACTGCAGAGGGTGATCTGCAGAGCCCCTTAAGCACATTGCTTGTCCATGAAGAGGCACAATGCTGGGGAAAGGCAGGCTGGGCTCGGGAAGGGGGCTGGCTGCAGCCTGGCTGGGACTTCTCCGTCTGGAGGCTGCAGCTCCCTCTGTGAGGGCAGGAAGGAGGAAGCAGTGAGTGAATGTACAGTTGACCCTTGAACAACGTGGGGATTAGAGGCACCCACCTTGTGGGCAGCAGAAACTTCAAGTATAACTTCACAGTCAGCCCTCCAAATCTGCCAGTCCACATCCATGGATACAACCAACCCCAGATCGTTTAGTACGGATTTGTTGAAGAAAAAAAAAACTAGCATAGATATGGACCCTTGCGGTTGAAATCCATGTTGTTCAAGGGTCAGCCGTATACAGAATTCACAGTGCATGTGACAGCATTCCTGGGGAGGATAACTCTTTACTCAAATATGTGAGCTGACTATAGGTCTGAGGCGCAAGTGGATGGTATAGACTTGGCTTAATCTCAAGTGTTATCATGTGGCTTTTTGATAATTGGATAAAAGCTGAGACCTCCAGATCGCAAAAGGTATAGTCAGGAAAACAGAGAATGGGAAGAGGCTTTACAAATACAAACATGTAGACCTGGACTGAGAGAAGGCCTCAGCCACACCCAGGTTCTTACCCCAAGACAGGCTGGACTGGGCCATCTCCACACCATGGCAAGACAGTCATGTCTGAATTTATTAAAAAGTCAATTGAGTGTGTGTATTGGGGGGGGGCTCACTATTCTCTCCAGAAACCTACACAACATAGAACGGAAGCAAATTGCCTTTCTCTTTCCTCCTGCTCCTGCCTTGAGCTGAGAGCAAGCAAACAGTCCAATTTCAGTTTCTCTCCTGTAACCCCGCTGATCTCCAGGCTGAAATAAGTGGGAGTTCTTCCATGCCCCAGGTCACTCAGACAGGGAGAGAAGCAGGGGAAAGGGAACACGGGGGGAAATGTTTCCTTTAACTTAAAATGTCAGTCCAAGTCTCTCTCTGGCTTTCCTGCCAGAGGAGATCTTGTGAGGCCTGAAACTGGACTGGCAGGCAGGGTAGGGGGATAAAGAAATTTATGTTTACATGTTTCCAGAAACCCTTCCTCATGGTCACTTAGTCAATGGCCTGTCTCCAGGGCCTGCTCCTCTGTTCTTCTCACCATGTCACTCCTGCCCTCTCCAGAGGCTGCCCTAGGCTGTGCTGTGTGCTCTGCCCAAGCGTGGACTCAGGCACAGTTGAAAGACCCAGTTCACACTTGATGGGAACTGACTGAAGACTTTGGAGAATAACACAGCTTCACCTGGAAACAAGATGGATGCCTTAGCCTGCTCAGTCTGCCGTAACGGAGCACGCAGACTGGGTGGCTTAGAATTTCTTACAGTAACAGGAGCTGGGAAGTCCAAGATCAGGGTGCCTGGTGAGAGCCCACGCTTGGCTTGGAGCTGGCCATTTTCTTGTGTCCTTACGTGCCCGAGGCGCATAGCGTTTATTCCACGGATGCGAACCTTTTCTCAGAGTCGGCACGCCCCAGACCCTCCAAATGGATCCTCATGCTTACAGCTTTTCTCTGACCCTGGTGTGATGCTAAATTTTGTCCCTCAAGACATGGGCAGTGGGGGACATCTCCTTGAGAAATGTCCCTCCTGCATAGTGTCTAGTTGCTAATATGAGGAAAATGATAAAACTTTCCCTGTACACATAAGAGCTGGATAAATGGAGAGAACCACTGTATTCTCAGGTGGGACTACTGAACCTTTTAAAGATAAGGACCCTTTTATCTTAGAAGGTCAACATAATTACAATGTAAAAACCCCAGCATTTTTTGGAACTTTACAAATTGATTGCAAATTATTGAAAAATAAATAGGCAAAGATTGCTTGAAATAAATTATAAAGTAAACTATCGGGTTTCAAAATCTACTTTAAAGAAAGCTGATGATGATAGTAACTAACATTTGTTGAGCACTTGTGTGTTGGGCATTATGCTAAGAACTTTCTGCACATTATTTTTTCTAAGCTTCACAATAATGCTATGAAATAGGTACTGTTATTCATATTTTACAGAAGAAGGGACATAATTAAAGGGGTTGTTCAAGATCAATAACTTGTTCAAGATCAAACAGCTAATCAGCTGTGCGGCCGGGGTCTACCTGACTCCTGGGCTGATCTCTTCCCCTCTCTGCATCAACAGGGAACCCGCCTGCTGCTGAGGAAATAGGCAGATGAAGTAATAGAACAGAAAGCTGAGGGTAGTTTTCTTAGTTAAAATTGATGAAATAAGTCACCAGGAAAATGGTTCCAAAAATTTAACCCTATATTGTTGCAAACACACACAGATGTACAGCACTCAAAACACATACAAATGAAGGCTAAAATAAGTCAGAATGTCAGCAAATATAACAAAGAGGTGGAATGGGGTTAAGATCAGAATTACAGTCTGCAGCTGGGAAAGGAAAACAAGTGCAAGCAGAATAGATTTGAGGGTGAAAATAGGCCTAGAAATACTTGGAGTAAATTTCTAGCACGGTATCAGCTCCCATTTTTACTTACTTGGCTGAAAAAACCAGGGGTTAAACAGACTATGTGTGAGAGGGCATACTAAAATAATTTGCCACCTATTTTTACCCACTGAATTATCTCCCCTTCTAGGGATCTACAGCCCCAACCCAGGGCAGATGAACAACCCCCAGAGGATGGGCAACTTCATGCTGGGACACAATCGTTACTGGCTCAGAGGTGGGTGAGGCTCCCCACAAGTTGTCCACGAAACATGCTGTGGCACTGCCCCCAGGAATGGAACAGCCAAGAGGCATGTGTCCAAGCCCGACCTTCCTTACTCTAGCATCCAGGGTGGTGATGGAAAGTGGGCCTGCTCCCACCGGGTTGATGCCCAGGTTGAGGATGGCAGTGGTTGCAGGGGCAGAGAGGGCCTGGAGCTTCATGGCGTGGGGAGCATATGGCAGAGAACTCCTGGTGAGGAGGTGGGGAGACAGCAGGAGCCAAGCTCCAAGCCCTCAGCACATGCTCCATTGTCCCATTGGACTTTATTTATAAAACACAGATTCAAAGGTGAAATGATTAAGAATCTGGAGGCTCCAGTCACAGAGCATTAAACCCCAAGCATAGGGCTTTTCTGAGCATGGGGTTCTGTGGGAAACTGTTCTGGTCCCAGGCCCTCTGAAGAGTTGAGTAGCTGAGACAGACCTTAGGACCCCTAAAATAGCTATAGAAGTATTTTACAAAAATGCTCACAGACTCCTGGTTTAGAGGATTCTGATAGCTTATTGGATTTTGGGTGGATCTGTGCTTTTCATTGGCTTGACAATTTTGCAACTCTATAGAGTCAGAAATTAATTCTTAGAGAGGCCTGCTAACCATACCCTTCACAGGTGAAGATGTGATTGGTTGCTCTTCCATGAAAGAGGCCAGTTTTGCATCTAATCACAAAGGCATCTCCGCATTCCTGATTGTTTATGTCTGCTATTTGGAGATGATCTAAATGAAATCTTCCACACATGTTCATTCTATATTTGTATGGCCATCATGATTCACCTTTTTGGAAAAAAAGAAGTTGTGCTTTAACAGAATACTGTTATTTATCCTTTAACAGATGATTGTTATTCATCCTTTGACAGAATATTGTTATATATCTAGTGATTTTCCTTTATTCAGCTTAAGGAAGGGGAGGATGTGTGTTTGTTCAGTATCAGGATTTGAAGAGGTTTGTTTTGTTTTGTTTTGTTTTTGAGATTGTGTGTTAAACCTTTCAGCTGTTGCCAAATAATGAAAGAGGAAAATTTATGTATTCTAAAGTTTTATTTTACTGCAGTGCAGTCCCGCTGGGCTGGGAGGTGTGAGGGTGAAATGATCAGAAGCACCACCTTCTGGCAGAAGGGTTGTGCTGGGCAGTCAGGTCTGGGGACTGACATTGCTGTGGGTTTTCCAGGGCTCATTTGGGGGTCCCTGTGGGGAATCCCAGGCATTCATTTCCTAGGTGAGTTCTCTCCTCTGCTCATGTTGGAATGTGAGCAGTTTGCTCTGGTTTCTGCTATAGAGTCTAAAAATGTTTTTTCTTGGTTTATAGTAATGTCCCTAATTTTTCAGAGCTGAAACAAGATTTCTGCTTTAAAAACAAAGAATCAAAAAAAAAAAAAACTGGCAATTTCAATGGGATTTAGGAGAAAAACAAGGCAAATCAGTGGAATCAAGTAGTTGTCAATCTGTATCATTTCTAATTTTTAACTTGTGTAAATAATGATGATGTCATCTTCGTATTTGGATGATTTTTCTAGAATCTAGTCGCACAGTGGGAGTATTGGCCTATGCATATTGACATAGTTGTGTCACTTGATATATATAATTGCTAAATTGCTTTTCTAAAATGTCAATTCCTTTTCCAGTGCCTTCAGTGATATATGGAGGTACGAAATGGCAAGATTCTAGCTCATCGTGAGCATTTTTCCTCCTTAATTTGGTAACTGAGATAGTGGCTGCTGCTTATTTTAATTTGTACACCTTTTACTCTTTTGAGGAAGAATCTGTTACCTTTACATTAGCTGCAGGGATGTTAGCAAGCGCTCCGGCCTGCTGGTTTCACCTTGTTCCATTATATTTAAATAAAAATTGCTTCAATTCCCTGGGTAATGAAACCGAGAGTCCACTGTGACACGTCTAGAGATCTGATCTTTCTCATCTACTCAATTCTTGTTCCAGTTTTTTGAGTCAGTGGAATTCTCAGTCTCTCCCATTTCTTCATATGACTCTCATCACTCCATACCCTTTTCTACATTTCCTTCAAACACTTCATACCAGGGACAGCAGAAGGAGAGGTGGAACTTGCAAGTAAACACAGCCTCTCAGCATGGCAAACAGCCTAAAAATTAAATTTCAGACATTTCTCTCGGAAGAGGGCGCAGCCATTCCTGCTCCCAGGAGGTTCTCATTGAGCCCTTTCCTTCTTGGATCCCAGCCCTGCATCTGGCTGGACCACACCTTGTCAAGCGCCCCTCTTACCTCTGAGTCCTGGGCTCCTCACCCTGTGCTGTTCAGGAGCCTCTAGTTCCGCTCTCACTTCCACGTGGCCGTGTCCATCAGTGTTTTGCTCAACAAATGCAGTTTTCTCCCTGAGTCATTATGCCAATCACTTTTAACCACTATTTTTTCCTCCCCTTTTTCCTGCCATATTTCCTCTTTTGTATGTTTTCTGGTCAAGTTCTTTGCTCATTTATCTATTGATGTCTTAATGTTTCTCTGATTGATTAATGCCCTCTTTTTGCCTAAATTAAGAAAAAATCATAATTAACAGATGTTCTCTCCACAGTAAACAGAAGGCACTATTTCTTAGTTTATGAAGAAAATTACTTTCTCCTAGAAGAATCAATAAATCTTTCAAAAGATAGTTACATATGTGGTTTCAAGCTAAAAAATGGGAACTCAAATCTCATTTTATGTGTATATCAGAAGACATTTCCCATAATTGTGTTTGTTTATCTCTGGGTATCTTGGTAATCAATATCATGTTGTTACCCACATAAAATACAATAAATAGTCAACATCTGAATTTTACTAGACAAAATAAACATCTTTGCTTTGAATATTAGACATGTATTCTTTTATTTTGAATCTTATTCTGAATAGTTTGAGAATCATCTAGTTCCAGAAATGTATTTTACCAAACTTGAATCCTTGGCTGTGTCTTTGAGGAAGTTACTGTATCTTACTGTTTATTATATCTCAGGTGAAAAGAGGTAGATACTTAGAATATGGAATTCATAGTTATGTATTTTATATTTTCTTTAAAAATCCAAGCAGCCACATAGCCAATGCCAATTAATAATAAATGCCCAGACCTTTTGCCAGTGTTTCTCAAGTCGTTCCCAATATACATGCAGTGACCCTTTGAGGAAAGGGGAAGTTCTCTTTACAGAAAAAAAAAAAAAAAAGATTCAGGAATGATGCGCAAAGGCAGACCGTAAGGAGTCAATGGGGAATCAAAATAAATAGAATATAAGTAAAATAGATACAGATATTCAAATGCATTTTATAAATGTAAAATCAGATCAGAATAGAGTGTTGTCTTGTCAAGAACTTGAAGGTAAAAATAATTCTCTGCCACCAAATCTCTGTGACTGGCATTGCCCTCCTTTCAAGAGGTTGATATGCATCTGCTGAGCAATAAGCAGGCTGCAGAAATATAAGGAGGCTTCACGTGCATTAGATCATAGGCAGAAAATTAACTCCATCTTCTAATGGTGGTTAATGAGTTCCAGCATTTTCTGGAGCGGTCTCTCACACCATCTGAACACATCTAGGCCGAAGGTTCACCAACTGACTTTTTGATGTATGAACTTCTATCCAGCAGACCGCCTGCTGAAATACAGAAAACTTATTAATCAAATAGCTCCTTGTTTCTGCAGATTCATATGGGAATAATTCATAGAAACCAGACAAACCTGCAAAATTATCTCCATTAACTCTAAAGTGCTGGGAAGGAAACAATAGGTCTTAAGAACACGGATGATATGTTCAGGTTTTTAACTTTGGAGGCAAGGTCACTGAATGTGAAGAGACCATCGATAAGACAGAACTAAAAACTTGCTTGTGTGGATGGTGTCAGGGAACGGGATTTGGTTTTCTGCATTAGAACCCAAACTTCCCAAACAATGGGTTTTTAATAAGGGACAGAATGATCCTCCTGAAGACCAGGGAAAAAAGCATTTTTTTCCCCTCTCAATTCAAGTTTACAAAGGCTAATGATCTGATTAAGAATTCTCTTTAATCAATGTAGTGTAAATTTTTTTAAAATGCTTTGTAACCCTTGTTATCTGAGGCCATACTAGCCTGTGGGAAGATAAATAGTATTCTTATTGCTGATTCTTTGGTTCTGAGCCTAAGGCAAAGGATGTTGAGATCTGAGTACCCACTGCACCACCTCCCACATCCTGTCCTTTACCAGGTAGACAGGTGGTTTTTCTTCTCTCGTTGAGTATGCGACATGGTGGATGTGTGTGTGTCTGGTGTGGGTATGTGATATGGGCAGACGGAACAGAACAGGTCCCTCTCCTGCTCCCTGTAGCACCTAGCACAGTTCCTGGGGCGTAATTCATATGGATATGGATATGGATATGGTGAGGATGAGCGGGATAAAGGGAAGCATTATAGCCTTGTCCTGAAAGTGCTGTTTCAAGATGAGATGGGTTCAAACTCTTTCACTTCCTAACAGCATGACCTGGCAAATCACTTAACCTTTCTACACCTCCAATTCTTCATTGCAAAATGAGGATAGTCATTGTACCTGATTAAAATGTTGACTCCATATCAAAAATAGGATGAGTTCAAATTCCTTATTACATAAACTTCTTCACACTTTGGTCTCAAACTAACCACTGCTGGTGGCTCTTATAACTTCTTAGTGCTCCTGTTCTCCAATCCCACCAAGCACCTCACCTTTTCCTATTGGGATAGTAGGACACAGGAGGATCCCTTAATATGTGGTTATCTTTTAAACTCTATCTGGCATGCCTGTCCCCTTTCTGCCTTCTGAACTCCTTCTCACCTTTATTGTTTCTCTCAAAAATCTCCGCCCTTTCTGATTTCTCTATCCCGTGGGAAGGAGTTAGGCCCTCTCCTCTGAGTGCACAGTGAACTCTGAGTTTCCTGCTCTCCAGCAGATATCTATTTCATACTATTTATGATGTAACTTGTAAGCATTTTTGAGGGCAAAATGTATGTATCTTTGTCTACCATTTCTAGCACAGTAATGGTTATGTAATATCCTACCAATTAATGTTGAGTGAATTAAGTTCTTCCTTTTGTTTTTTAACGTTTAAAAAAAACTGAACTTAATTTGACAAATAGACTTATATAAGAGTTTATACAATAGCTCAAATTGATCAATAAGCAAAGTGAATGAATCTTCTTACTAATCACTGATGCTAGGTTCCGTACCTTGAGGCTAATTGATTCTAATTTAGTTCATAGAAGAAAAAATGCAAAAAGCCAGTAAACATATGAAAAAAATGTTCAACTGAACTAATAAACAAAGAAGTTAAAGTATAAAAACAAGATACCAAAAAAACCCCAATAGAATAAATGAAAAAACAAAAAAATCAAAGATACACAATTCTGTTGAGGGTACTGTGAAATGTAAACTCTGATACAACGCAAGTGGGAGTATTGGCCTAATATTTCTGTAAAGCAACTTGATAGTATGTATCAAGAGTCTTAAAAATCTTCTTATCTTTTCTGAGTAGTCAACTTCTAAGAATCTCTCACAAGGAAATAAACAGAAATGTAGACGAAGCTTTGTGCACATAAGTACTCTGTATAGCCGAAGTCATAACAGAGAAAAACTGGAAGCAATTGAACTAGGAAGAGTTAAACTGAGTTATAGAAATATATCCATATAAGAAATATTATGTAGCCACTGGAAATTATGAGTATCAATGGTCAGTAATACTTTTGAGAAACACTGAGGATTGAAAGTGCATCATTAACTTCGGCACAAAGAAGATGGTACATAAGCAGTCCGCAGTGTCAGCAGCACTTTCACTGGACATCTTTTTTTTTCTTTACTACATTTTTCCTGTCTTTTGTTTTCTGTAATGAGCATATATTTTATTAAAAAATTTAAGCATTAATTTAAAATTGAAAACTGAACTTACCAGGGAGCGACAATCATGGCCTCAAGTGGTTTCTTCCATAAATGGGTCCTTTAGCCATCTTCCTTTAAGCATGACCCTCAGGCAAGGGCTCGCTAACACTGAAGCTGAACTTTGAAGATTCAGAAGGGATTTGTTAAGCCAGAAAGAGAAAGGGCTTTCCAGGCAAGAGCAGCTAAACCAGTGGTACAATCTCCTGTACCAATGGCCTTGGTATAAGAGATGGAATATCGTGATGCTCACTCTTTGGGAATTGCAGAGTGGGACTTGAGAGATGGATCTGAAATAGATGACAGGTTCATAGAGTGAGGGGCACTGGGGTCTGTTCTGTGGAGTTTGGACTTAAACCTGCTGCCATGAGAAGCCTGTGGCTCAGCAATTCCGCTCCTAGGTGTATACCTAAGTGTCCACATATGCTCACCAAAAGACACATCTGCAGGTGTTCATGGAAACACTGTTTGCAGTGGCTGCAGATGGAGCAATGCTGATGTTCATCTGTGAGGGTGATGGATGGGTCTCAATATTGTCTTTGGTGGACAATAATAGAATGTATGAGGTTTAGCTGCACACCTCAGCATAAATGAAATTTGCAGATGTGTTTTGAGTGAGGATGGCTATTCACACAGGGGAATACGTGTATGGTTCTGTTTATGTGAAATAAAAGAACAGGTTAAAAAAAAGTATGCTTCAGGAAGTCAGGATGGTGGTCGCCCTTGTGGCAGCGGGCAGTGATAGGAGGGAGACACGCGAGGGGCTGTCTGTGGTGCAGTGCCCTGTTTCATAATCTGTCTGCAGATCATACAAGTGCATTCACTATGTGGAAATATATTCAGCTGTGTGATTAAGATTTGCACACTTTTTTGCATGTTATACTTCAACAATGTTTACAAAAATAAAATACATTAAAATAAAACCAACTCTGGGAGAACTTCTTTCCTGTTTTCCCCTGCAACATACAAAGTTAGAGGCCCTTGCTTCCTGACTGCAAAGGTCTGGAGGAGTTGAGCAGCTGTCTTCTGCCTTCCTAGCATCCGATCGAAGATCCCCAAGCACTCGGGGGTCCAAATTATTGTATCTGCTTTTTACTTAATACAGCCTTAGACCTGAGGTAATGACTGGCCTAATCAAGGAAAATCTGCAGCTGTTTCTCTGTTTTTAGACTTCCCCATTTGTAAACAGATTCAATTCTGTCCCTAAAGAGTGATAATGTGACCAGTCATACACCTCAGGGAATCCAAATTATAGTGCCTAGTTTTCGTCATTAGGCTTGACTTCTATATTGCCAAGTAGTCCAGATGTTTTCCTCTACTTCCAATTAAAAGTTGTAATATTTTCTGTATACATTATCATAATGGGTTCCATTCAAGCAAAAAACCCTGCAAGGTGGTTTGAGAATTTCTTACCCAGAAAGGAAATGCATTAAAATCATGTAATCCCTGCGGAGCAAAAAAATCATCCTGGCCCTGTTTTCTGGGCTTACTTCTACTTTCCAGAATTCTTTCTTCAAAAGTTTTCTTTAGATTAGGTGACCTACAATGACCTTAGCAGACGCTGATGATTCCTCCATATAATATGGTCTCAACAAGGAGGAGCCATGTGATTTATTGAGAGCACATCTTCCCTCTTGTCATCACTCAATGTGCTGGCCACTTAGCACACCAAAGCCATGAGCAATGCCAAAGCTTTTAAGCTCGGGAAATTGCTCCCCAATATCAGCATGCCAGCTTTTCTCTCTCAGTATTGTATAGACGTCTTCATTCACTCATGAATTCACTCACTCAGTCACTGCACAATTTATTGAGCATCTACTAAAGTGAAGCATGTTGTAAGCACTGGGGATAGATAATGAAGAAAACAGCCCCAGATGGTGGCCTTGGGGAGCTTACATTCTAAAGAGAGAAGACTGACAACGAAGAGATTAATACGTAAAATGATCACAGGTGGAGAGAGGCCTGGGAAGAAGGAAGGCAGAGTGAGGGGAGGTAGCAGGAAGAAGTGTGATATTTAGGGAACCTCTCTGAAGGACCTCTCTGAGCATGGACCTGAATGAAGTGAGCTTTAACTACATCAAAATCTGGGGAAAGAGCATTCCGTGTGGAGGAACAGCCTTGGAAAAGTCTGAGGGAGGAGCGAGTTTGGCACATTCAGATTTGCGTATCAGTATCCACCCAGTCAGCCACCTTGATTGGTTTCAAGTTTTACCCTCTGGAATGATATCCAGTTACATGCTCCTTAGCCTCTTCTTGGCAATTTGGTCCTTTAAGATGAATTTTTCTTCTGACCATTTCCCAAAGCAGGTCAGCTGAGGAGTATGGTTGGGAATGTCAGCAAAGATCCCTTCATGGGTGATGGCTGGGCCTTCCTTTGATGGCAGGAACATGGGACTGTGTAAATCCATCCTTTGAAGAGCCACCAGTAAAAACAAGCTCCCTCTGGACTGTAGCTGTAGAGCCAGGAATATATAACATGATTGAACATGGACCCAGGACTGACACTGGATGCTTGCTCTGCCTACTTCACACAACTTGACCTCTCTGTGCCTCAGTTCCTTCATCTATAACATGGGGACAATAACAGTAACCACCTCATAGTTTATTATAGAAATCACTTTAATTATATAAATGCTTACTGTCATGCCTGGCACATAACGAGAGCTTCATAAATGTTAGTTCTTGTTAGAATCATCTTCCCCTGTCCTGTCTTCCACACTGCTTCCAGACATATCTTTCCTTAGCAATGGTTTTCTGATTAGAAAAGTAATACATGCTTATTGTAAAAAAGTTGGAAAATACAGAAAAATATAGTATTTTTCTATACTAAATATAGAAGAAATTTAAAATAATTTATAATGCCGTCACCCACTGGGATTATCATTTCAGTTGTTTCTAGTTTCTCTTCCATGCATGTGTAGTTTTTACTGTTTAAAAAATCGGGATCATACTATCTAAATATGCTTAACTGTCTTTTTTTCGATTGAAGTATAGTCAGTTTACAATGTTCTGTTAATTTCTGGTGTACAGCACAGTGATTCAGCTATACATATACATATATATATTCCTTTTCATAGTCTTTTTCATTATAGGCTATTACAAGGTATCGAATATAGTTCCCTGTGCTATACAATAGGACCTTGTTGTTTATCTATTTTATATATCGTAGTTAGTATCTGCTAATCCTGAACTTGCAGTTTATCCCTCCTCAACCCCCTTTCCCCTTTGGTAACCATAAGTTTGTTTTCCATGTCTGTGAGTCTGTTTCTGTTTTGTAAATAAGTTCATTTGTGCCATTTTTTTAGATTCCACATATAAGTGATACGGTATTTTCCTTTCTCTTACTGGCTTACTTCACTTAGTATGACAATCTCCAGGTCCATCCATGTTGCTGCAAATGGCATTATTTCATTCTTTTTTTAATCGCTGAGTAAAATTCCATTGTGTGCATGTGTATGTGTGTGTGTGTGTGTGTATGTATGTATACACACACCACATCTTCTTTATACAGTCTTTTGTCGATGGACATTTAGGTGGCTTCCATGTCTTGGCTATCGTAAATAGTGCTGCTATGAATATTGGGGTGCATGTATCTTTTCAAATTAGAGTTTCCTCCCGGTATACGCCCAGGAGTGGGATTGCTAGATCATATGATAAGTCTATTTCTGTTTAAAGCATCTCCACACTGTTTTCCACAATGGCTGCACCAAACTACATTCCCACCAACAGTGTTGGAAAGTTCCCTTTTCTCCACACCCTCTCTAGCATTTATCATTTGTGGACTTTTTAATGATGGCCATTCTGACTGGTTTGAGGTGATACCTCATTGTAGCTTTGATTTACATTTCTCTGATAATTAGCAACATTGAGCATTTTTTCATGTGCTTACTGGACATCTGTATGTCTTCATTGGAGAAATGTTTGTTTAGGTCTTCTGCCTGTCTTTTGACAGGGTTGTGTGGTTTTTTGTTATTGAGTTGTATGAGCTGTTTGTATATTCTGGAAATTAAGCCCTTGTCAGTCACATCATTTGCAAATGTTTTCTCCCATTCTGCTGTTTAACTTTCTTTTCGTACTTACCATGCACTGTGAACATTTTCCATATCTTAAGTACTCTTTTCTTTTAACATGCTTTTAAATTGTTGTGTAATATCCTTTCCTACCTATTCATAATAATGTTTACTTCATGGGATTATTGTGAGGATTAAAGATGTAGCTAAAAAGTAGTAGTAAAATGTAGTTAGAACAGCATCATTTTTGCATAGAAAGAGCTTAAAAATATTAGCTAAAAATAATAATATGATGATGGTCAAACCACATTTTGGGACAGTTTAATACATTTCCAGTTGTAAAACCAGACATTTTCTGACTGAGTGGGACAAACAACACCCGTTTCATCTCTCTGTGTCCATTTGTGCACGTGGTTTTGGTTGTGTGACTGGAGAGGAGGGAGAAGTTTAGTGTAAGTAGGGGCTTGGGGAGAGGGTGGAGATGCAGCTTCCTCCCCTGACCTCTTCACGCCATGGTCTTCCTCACCCTGTGAGTAGGGGTGGTGGGGTTTCTGTTGCTACACAGACCCATAAACTGAGTTTGAACCTCTGTAATTGGAAGAGAGGCAGAGGCTTACATAACCCAGGAGACACGGTATGAGGTTCTTGGTGGTATGAAATCACAACCTGATCATATTGTCTCCACTTTAAAAGTCTCTGAGCACAGGCACGGTTACTCTGAAAATAGGTGTCCACAAGTGGTTCCTTATTCTGGGGCATATTCTTCTCCTGGCCTCTCTGTGGAGCCCAGCTCCCCAGGCTCCCTGAGGCTCCCTGCCTTTTGAAGCCACAGCAGGCAGCCTCCCTAGCAAGCCATTGAAGTCCTTACAACAGCTGCTTGAGCTGTGGATATGGTGAGAATCCCAAGTGACTTCTCAGGTAATTGAAGTTAAACACCACGGGGAGCCAAAGAAAAAGCAAGAATGTATTTCTTCTGGAACCAACATGGGCCACTCAGGAGAAAAAACCAATCTGGAGCCATTTCAAACACTGCCCCAGAGGACAGCCAGGAGTTGCGGACCTCCTAGGTCTCTGCAGTTGGTGGCCGGCCAGGAGACTGTATAGCGACTATGGCCAAGTGTTGCCAGTCTGGACTTCTGAAATCAACACGGATGCACCCCAAGAAAAAGAATCAGCTTTGCTTATTCACCACCAAGCCCAGAGAATCAGCTTTAAATATCTGCCAAAGAAAGAACCAGAGCCTGATTAAATTGGTACAAATCAAATAAGACCTTTCTTGCTTCTCCTCTTTCCTCTGTGGCCTCCACTTAGACCCTGGAGGAGAAGACATTCTAGACAATGAAACAGAGGAGAGGATGCTGATGCTTCTGACGGTGAGTGCAAAGCACCGCCTGGCAGTGTGCGCCTGGCAGTGTGCGCCTATTCTCTTTGCCGCTGTTTTGGGCTGAACTGTGTGCCCACCCTACTCAAATTCGTATGTTGGAGTCTTAATCCCCAGCCCCACAGGATGTGACTGTTTGGTGATAGGGCTTTTAAAGAGGTAATTAAGATTAAATGAGGTTATTAGGGTGGACCCTAATCCAATATGACTGGTATTCCTGTAAGAAGAGGAAATTTGGACATAGACATGTACAGAGGGAAGACCATGAGGACAGTGAGAAGAAGGTTAAAAAAAAACACTAGCTCAAAACAATATATACACCCCCATGTTCATTGCAGTATTACTTACAATAGCCAATACATGGAAATAATCTACATGACCACCAATAGATGAATGAATAAAGAAAATGTGGTGTATATATTCAATGGAATGTTATTCAGCAAAAAAAAAAAGAATGGAATCTTGCCATGTTTGACAACATGGATGGACCTTCAAGGTATTATGCTAAGTGACATTAAGTTCAATAGAGACAGATACCACATGATTTCACTCATATGTGGAATTTAAAATAAAAACAAAGAAACCAAGCTCATAGATAGAACAGATTGGTAGTTGCCAGAGGCAGGGAAAGAGTAAAGGGATGAAAAGGTAAAAATCTCCAGTTATAAAATAAATAAGTCATGGAGATGTACAGCATGATGACTATGGTTAATAATACTGTATTCTGTATTTGAAAGTTGCTGAGAGAGTAAATCTTTAAAGTTCTTATTGTAAGAAAAAAATTGTAACTATGCATGGTGAGGGATAACTAGACTTACTGTGGTGATAATTTCACAGTATATACAAATATCAGATCATTATGTTATACACCTGAAACTAATATAATGTCATATACAATTATACTTCAATTAAATATATATGATAAAGAAAGATACTCTCAAAGGAGACCAATTACCTATGAAAATATTTGGGCTAAAATATTTATACATTTCAGTATTAAAAATAAGTTTGAATCAAAAATATTTTCAGCAGTGCCTGCCTTACTCATTCATCTTCTTTTCCAAAGAACTCCTTTTTGTTTCACAATTATTTTACAACTAATCACACAGGAAAGTAAAGACTTTGGGGAAGAATGATCATTAACTACAAGAAATTCTACAGTACACTTAAGGTTCCCTGCCCCCCAACTTTTGGGCGGTCTTAGTGAAGCTCTGTATGACCTCTCCCCTCAGGGAGCCCAACAGCAGCCTCCTTCCTGCTGTAGAATGAGAAAGGGGATAAATCATACCAGTTTTGCTTGACACTGAAGGATGGTGGGTGGACCAACTGAGAATATACGTTTAAAAGTGATTTGTTAACTATGGATCTTCTGTTCAGGTAGAATGAAGTGGTATTTGGCTTCCAAAACAGGCTTCACTGCTTAGGAGGGAAACTGTGGTGATACTCCTTGCCAACATGATCCTAGCAGTCATTTTACTTATGAAAAATGATTAAGTTGGCTTTCTGCTTCAACTTGAACTGCTATGGGTGTGGACAGCACTGCCCTATTTCCCAGGGTATTAATGCTCTAGGTGAATTTAGCCACAGAAGACGCTTTAGGTTTTAGTTCTGCCAAGGTGACAGACCAAATGGCAGATATGTGTCCTTTCTCACCATGGCTGGAAAATAATCGTAAATGTAAGTCTTTAAAATGGGGCAAGTGCATTACACAAGGAGTTGATACGTGGGCAGTGCTGAGGTGACCTTGAGGAAGCCATTTGAATTCTGTCAGCATGAATTTGTCACCCAGTAAAAAATAGAGTGAATAATGTTAATCCTGCCTATTTTCAGAGTAGTTACGAAGTTTTAACGAGGTCTGTAAAGACACTTTGCAAACTATAAAGTGGTCTCTGGAAGTGAAATATGACAGTTATTATATTTATTATTATATAACTAAGTTACTAATTAGAAAATGAATTAAGTTAAAACTTCTTTGAAAAGCCAGGCATTTCTCAGATCCTAAAAGCCAACATTTGGGAAGATCATAAAATAACAATGCTAATAAACTGTGGTTTAACTGCATTGTCTCATTTACTGCTCATAAGAACAAAGTTCCCAAGATTAGGAAAAAGTCTCCAACTTTCATTCTTCAAACTTGAGATCAGATGTTATTTTTAACATTATAATGAGCAAATAATTGTGGAGGGATTCCTATGGTTGAGTCACTTTAATGCACCATGGACATTAAGGTCTCTACCATTGTAATGCTTAGAACTTGGAAAAGGAATGCAGATATACACCCAAAAGAACAAATAATGCCACAACACTATAGAGGCAGCAATAAATTATACTGTGAACCAAAACTGCCTCAGAAATTGAGAACAGGGAGAAGTCTCAGTGAGCTGGGAAATCTGGAAAAGTTTTGAAGAGAAGGCAGTGGGACTTTTATTAGATCTTGAAGGACTCATCACATGTATTTGGACATACGTAGATTCCTAGTCAACCACTGCAGGCAGGGAGAAGAGTATGTGAACAAAAGTTGTAGGTGAAAAATCATGGGTGTATTTGAAAAACATTAAGGTAGACTGGCTGGCTGGAGTCAAGGAACCGTGAAGTGGCCAATGAAAAACAGATTTGCAGGCTTTCCCAGCTCTGCTTTGTCTCCATCAGTAATTCACTTCAGGAAGCCTCCCTCCATTCCCACGTTCATCTCGGCCCTGGCATGTCTCTTACCCCTTTTGCAATGACACCCCAAGGGAGTCCCAGTCAGTCCACTCTGTAGAACTCATACATCGTCTCAAGTTAGGAAATGACCTCCAGGTAAGACACCTCAAAGGAAGAGTTTTCTAAGATAATACTTGTGTCAAAGCAGTTTTCTAATCGTAAATAAATACCCTTTTTAGAAAAAAAAAATTTTTTTATTGAAGTGTAGTCAGTTTACAATGTTAGTTTCAGGTGTACAGCAAAGCAGTTCAGTTATACACATACATATATATTGTTTTTTTCAGTTTCTTTTACATTAAGGCTCATTACAAGAAATTGAATATAGTTCCCTGTGCTATGCAGTGGGTCCTTGTTGTTTATCTATTAAATATCCTTTAGTTAGGACATGTCTATACTTGATTTTTCTAATATGGATATACTTAGGATTCTCTTTTCTTAGAATATCCTTCTCTCTTCAAAGGTTAGAAATCAAAATAGTCAACTACCCTTAGTATTTAAAGCAAACCTCTTAGAACCCAGTAACATTGGGAAAAGAAGCAAAGAAAACGTTTTGCATACTTCAGCGCTGCTACCTTAAAATCCTTTTTGGTACTCCTGTAATGATGATATTTAGTTAGTTTATCAAGTAATTATGAGCAATAAAACAATTTTTTTTCTATCAAGAACTTATAATGTTGAAGAAAGACATCAACCAAGGTTTAAAAATAACCTTTTTCTTTACTGAGAAGTGTAAAACAGTCAATTTATCAGTTTACTCCTGGATTACATAAATCGTAAGATTCCTTTTGGCAAAAAAATTTAAATTCTTTTATTGAACTAAAACCATTGGAATCTAAATGTCTTTGAGTTCCAAGTTGTATTATTTACATGAGGGAAACAGCTAAAGAAAAAGAAAACGAAGAAGAACAAGGTGATGAGAGGTGGAAAGAAACACGCAGAGAGAGATTGATGAAGAAAAGTCCCCCATTTACACAATCAGCAGATGTTTATTGAGTCTCCCATGTGCCTGGATCAATGATAAAAAGGAAGAAGGGGAGGAAGAAGGAAGGAATGAAAAAGCAAAAGCAAAAAACCAAAGGGAGAAGCCATGTGGTTTCTGAATCAGAGGGAGCGCAGGGTTAACTGCTGTTCTCTGAGGCGATGCCATCGGAGGTGCCGTACCTGCAAGCGGAACTGTCTGTCCTCCAACATTTTGTTGAGTTGAAATCTGCAGTTCATAGTTCTCCCAAAGCGTCATTAAACATTTGCAGACTCTTCCGGAAATGGAATAATCCCAGCAACAAAATTGCCCCGAGGGCTGCAGAAGCTCTTGTCAGGCCCACACTCACATCAGGGATATTTGCCAAGATTCAGATGAACTAGCTTAGGGCCAAATTTGACCCTTGGGCTGGAGAGGTGCCAAATCTGGAGTAATCCAATATGGTTTTCCAACACATATTACGCGGTATGTGATTATGTCCTGAGATCAAATTTTCGTGTAGTGAAAAATGATCATAAGCGAAAGTTACATATTTATGGGATGCCAACTTATTTATACTCCTAGAAGATACATTAAATGAAAAGTGTTCAGTTATTCAGTATAATTGAATATATAATTATTCAGATATATAATTGGTGTCTGTTATAAAATCCAACAGACTCAATTTACTAAAATTAGTAATTAAATGGTTTTTAAACTAAAGAACTAGTTCAACATATGCTAAAGACATACTCTGCACACTTAACAGATTCTCAGTGTTTGTTTCAGCAAATGAGGTTTTCGGGTTTATTCAGTGATCAGGCTTTCTGAGTCATTAACATTGTTCTGCTCTTTTCAATTTCTTCAGACCCAAATAATTCCTCTTTGTCCCCTCCCCTCCCTTCCCCTCACCTCCTCCCTCCCCCCATATATATATATCCGCTATTTCTTTAGTTTTCCATTAACAATAGCTTCCAAAAAGGACAGAAAACATGTCTGGGGACACAGACCAAAGAATGATGAAGTATATCCTGCTTTAACATATTGGAGAGTTTTATAAGGCTGCAACTTTCTAATTTAGCTGTTGTGTTTAGTAAACTCTACATTATTTATCATTTAGACTTTTAAGCTCAAATGAGGGGAAAATTGTGTGGATTTTAAAAATATTTTTCTTTGAGTTTATTTGCATTTATTTATTTTACTGCAACTGTAAAATCTTTATATAAATTATTTTTAATGATTTGCTGTATTGTGAAATATGCTTTTCCTGATGTTTGAGGGCCAGTTATTTTCTAGAGAAAGATATATTTGGTTTTACAATGAAAATCAATGGGTCTTACTGACTCATTGGAAAGGAATTTATTTTACAGATACTATTGTCAAAAATGCAACTATTTCAAGATTCTGTTATTCATTAAAAATTTGAAGTTTTGGCAAGACTTTTGGGCCGTTCCCATGAAAATTCTATAATGTGGGATTTCTGTAATAAAATAGAACCCAGCTAGTGGCCCCTCGTTTGCCTCTTTAAAGTAGTCATGAAAACAAAAACAAGGTACAAAGTTGCTGCACCAGTAGAAGCTAGACAGATGGGTCAGCATTGATGAGAAGAGTTTCATTATCTGAAGTGCAGATGGGGCCCTCAGGGAGAAGAGGGGGAGTCAGGTAGAGAAAAACGGCGCCTCACATGTCTCTCTGTGATGTCCCCACTTCACAGTTATGGGGACTTTGCCGGGCAACTGGGGACTTTCAGCCTCCTCGATCACAGAGTCTCTTTTCAAGTATACGAGCTCTTTAACAGAAAAAGGAAACCCTTCCCTCCTTAGAAAAGCTCTTTCTACTTAATTTAGGAACTATAATTTCCAGTGATACAATACAGCCGTGAGTAGAGGTGGAGGGAGTTGTTCAAGCAATATAATTCAGAAAATTATCCCTATGCATATGACAAGGACTGTGCTAAGAATTCAGGAAACAACAATGAAGCAGTCACAGCCTTTGCTATTGAATATAGTGGGAAAATGAACACACACAAATTACAATATAAAAAGCATCATAAAAGAGATTTCCTAAGGCCTGGGAGCTAAGGAAGGGGACTTTAAAGATTGCAAGTTGACAATTGCAACGTCCCTTCTCTCCTTCTTAGGAGCTTAGCCCTGCTTTTTAGTTTTCATGCTCCCACCTGGAATGAAAGACAACCTCTCCCATTCTCTGCTTGGCATGAGTCTTTGTTGATATAGCAAAACTATTAACCAACTTTCCAGAATAATGTTATGTGAGAAAGAGTTAAATTTTTCTTTATGTGGAGGTTCAGCAGGTAAACCTAAATACGATACAAGGGCAAGTCAGATGAAAAGAAAAGGAAGAAAGTGCTGCTTGGAAGGTAAAAGCAAGAGTGGGGAAGACTCCTTAGAGCAGCACACTCTGCAATTGCAGGTTTTCATACCCTACTGGTAGTAAAGGAAGACCTAAAATCACAGAGCAGCTGCTCGTCATTCTAACAGAGCCACAGTAGATCAATGAAACCCTGGTCCCATAAATTTGATGCCTGGAAAGACCAGTGCATCAACCAGCGTTCCAATAGGAAATGAGCTAACACAACGGTGAAGGTTCCCATGAGAAAGTACCAGTCGTAGTCTATGTAAATATGCAGTCACACCAATCAGGAGAGAGGCAAACATTGTCGCACTTCCCTTACAGTAAACTTCGCTTTGTACTCAAGTTCCCACTTCAGTTGATGGCAGCAATCTCACACTTGCCTATTGTGGCAGTCTCTAGAGTGACTCCCCCCAAACCGTGGTCTCTACCTCCTGTGAACATGTCCTTGTAAAATCTCCTTTTGAGTGGGAGGTGGGATTTCTTTCCAACCAATAAAATATGAAAAGTGATGGAGTATCACTCAATGATGATGTTGTTTTAGGTAAGACTCTCTCTTGATAGCAAACTTGCTCTAGAGATTTTTTCCTTGCTGGCTTGATGAAGAGGCCATGGTGGGGACACTCGCACAGTAAGGACCTGCAGGAGGTCTCTAGGAACTGGGGACAGTCTTTGATTGCTGAAGTCCATCTCCAGGAACAGCCAATAAGAGGCTTACTAAGAGATCCTTAGCTGTATAACTGCAAGGAAATAAATTCTGCCAACAACATGACTGACCTTGGAAGTAGATTCTTCCCCAGTTGAGCATCCAGATAATAAGACAGCCCAGCTGACACCTTGATTACAGCCTTTGAGACAGACTTTGAGCAGTGGACCCAGCCTGCTGTGCCCAGACTCCTGATCCACAGAAACTGAGATAACAAATGTGTGTTTTAAGCTGCAAAATTTGTGGTAGATAACTAATACACTAATTCAAGGTAGTGTGGTCCTTTCTATTTTAAAACATCCATTTTTTTCTTTTATTACCTTTGCATTTTGGTTCGTAGCTGTAAAGTCTTTCCTTACACCGTGGTTAAAGAGGAACTCATCCATAGTGTCTTCTAGTGCTTGTGTGGTTTCGTCTTTTACCTTTAGATTTCTAAACCATTTGGAGTTTATTCTTATGTTCAGTGTGAGACATAGATCTGATTGTATCTTTTTCCAAATTGCTCTGCTATTTTCTGGTCTCTTTCTCTTTACCCTGTTCCATTTTTCATACTACTGCTTGAGCTGTCTTCTCCTACTCAATGGCCGCAAGTGGCTTTTTGTCACCTGCTACTTCAAATCAAAGCCCTCCATAATACATATCATCTAGCGTTTTCAATCCATTCCAAAATCCTAGAATGCACCTAATTTTCCAGTCTTTTAGACTTAAATGTAAGAGCTAAAGTTTATGTAAATATGTACACAAAGTTGGTATATAAGCTATATATTTTTAAAATTTTTATTGTATGTAATCTATAACTCAATAAAGTTATTTAATATATACCCATTATTATATATAGGACATTTTTGTTTATACTGAGTATAATAAAAGAATGAATTAAAATTTCTTTTCTCCTAGAAACGTGGTGTTTTACAAAGTACTCTGTTTGAACCATGACCTCATCTAGAAACCAAAGGGTCTGTTCTGAAAAAGTCTTATAAATCAAATATCTCCATGTTATAAGACACACAGAGTTGCATGTTACATTTTAATTTTTCAGGAATATTCCTACATGTGTTTTATATCCACTAGAGGCTTTGTTGCTACATCTGGCAATAGTTATATAATTATAATTTTGAATAATCCTTAACATAGTTATCTTGAGAGTTTCAGACTTGTTTCTGAAAAACTTCAGCAACAGAAAGTTGAACAACAGCAAAAATAAGAAAATGGCAGAACTCTGCTACAGGGAAGTCAAAGTGGTCTCTCACTAAATATTTCCTGAGCACCAGCTCATGTAAATGTCATGGTAGTTTATGGTGATGGAAGCTTTGGTGTTCCTCAGACACCAGCAGCCAAGCTACTCCTGGGAAAACTGCTGTTGGTTGCTGAGCCATGGATTGTTGTTCTGTTAACAATATCTGTATATGATCCTACCTGATACGGTTGTGTGACTTCCTGAGTAACTTGTTATTAACTGTCTCGAATAGAGAAATAACACTACCAGATGTGAGATGAACAAAAGCTGTAATTATTATTAGTATATTCTTGGAAGGGAAGCTTTTTCACTCTCTGAGCTTTCCAGAGCAGAAAAGAAAAATACATGTATAATTCTGGAATTCCCCTTTTCTTCCATGGGCTTACTCTTAGGTATGGCTATGACATTCACAAACACCTCCTCGTTTCAGCCTATTTTTTTCATTGTTCTCCTACTCATTTCCTTTCTCTTGGCATGTTTGCTTTTCAAATACTCTACTGTGATGATGTGTCCCCTTCCTCTCCCATCCTCCTATGTCATATTTTTATATATGTTAAATATGACTGAAAGTCGTATTTAGAGAAGTCATCCTTAAATGCGTCTGCCTCAGGGACAGTTCTGTGATTTATTAGAGGATTTTACCCTTTTTCTAGCTCTGTGCTTGGTCTTATTTAGACCATCAACCTGATTCTAAAGTTGGCTGCTATATTAGATCCAACAAAAGTAAAACTTTTCAATATTTTCATGGAGTTTACTCTCATTCATTTTTTAGCTTTAAGTGCCTTAAGTATGCATTCTGAAATCCAGTACCATTGTATTGACAGGATCTAGCTAATTTTCTGCATATGTGCTTGGAATATGCACATGTGCATACAATTACTTACCTAGTTTCACATACTACCCACGATATTGTCACTTTTCTTCTTAGCTCTTTTACTTTGGTTTACCCAAATGGAGACTCTGTATGCTGGTCATATGGTAAATGTTCATTAGATAGTAATCTGAAAGTAGTTGTATGTAGCCCTTGTACCTTGAGCGCCTTAGAATTTTAGTGACATAAGATTCTGATGAATATCTTCTTATATACATATAGCAACTAAATGATTTAAAATTTTTAATTGTAGCTTTCCAATCTCTTTATTTTAAAGTCTTTTAGGGCATTATTTTACAAGTGAGACTCCTTGTTTCCCATACCACACCTCTTCCATGAATTCTAACTTCTGTTTCCACCTGCTGGCTAGAGTTTGCTATCTGGATGTTCCTCAGGTCCCTCAAGTTCAGCACATGGAGATACTCACTCAACATTGTCCTGATAAAACACTCTTGCTCCTGGGTCTACAACCCAGTGGCTCAGTCTGGAGATCTGAGAATCACCTGAGGCATCTCTCTCCCTTCCTCCCATTGCTCATCATATCCCTTCAATTCTACCTCCTAAATAGAGCTTAGATTTGTTCCTTCTCCTCCATTCCCTTTGCCTGGGTTCATGCCTTCCTGGACTACTGCAGTAGATCTAATTGGTCCTCCCGCCTTCAGGCTCTGTCCTCTCCAGCACACCCTCTACATGATGGCCAACACACTCTTCCTTCTATTTGATTAAAGCTTCTCAACAGCTTTCCCTTTTGAGCCACATAAAATATACATTTCTTCCAATGGTTCCAAAAGCACTACCTAAGCTAGTCCCTGTTCCACAAAAGCACCTGGCATCCTCCCACAGCCCCCTTCACTCCAGCCCTCCATAACGCTACACAGCCCCACTCTTCAACTTCAGTGTAGTTAAACTCGATTTGTTGAATAAGTATGTTGCCTTAAGATCGGCTCTTGTCCCTGGCGAGCTGAATAATTCAGGGGCAGGGTCTTAGAGCTTAGAAGGAAAGAGGCAGCTTTATTGCTTTGCCGGGCAAAGGGGCCTCACAGTAGGGGCCTCAAAACCGTCTTGGGGTTGGGTCTTAGTGATTATATAGATGAACAGGTTGGAGTATGAAAGGTGATAACAACAGGTGAGAGCATAAAAGGCAGGAATAATCACAAGGGTCTCTGATGAAACTTCCTCCTAAATCTTGATGAGTCTGCCTGGTATCGTGGGACCTCCCAGTGGTCTGGAAGGTCATCAGCCCACGGTCTTCTCTACTTGGTCAGACTCATCCAGCGCTGCAGAGGAACTCTGGGGGGCCTGGTCATTCTCCTGAGGTTATCGTCCCATGACTCCCTTCCTGGGGAATGATTCAGATGCCAAACGTGATTGTAAATTTTAATTATCAGAGTAAGGTAAAATCAAACAGTGGAATCAACAACTTCATCTTTAATAATAGGCCTGGGGCTGGGAGCAGGGTCTGGTCAGTCAGGTTTGCTGATTGTTCTGAAAGCAAGCAGTAAGCATAAAGCCAAGAATTTGTTAGCCTAAGTGTGGTCATTTTATTACTTCTCCTTCAAGTACACAAATGAAGTGAAAATATCCACCATGAGTTATTAAAGAAGTTGCCCAAAGATAAACAGGGTTAACTTCGCTATCCAGGGATTAATTGGTGTATTACTTACTTAGGGCCTTGCTTCTGCTCATTCTCCTATCTAAAACCAACATTTTGGGCACTTTTCTGGATAGTTCATTCAGATGTCGGAATGTAAAGTAATAGAGTGAAGAAACAGTTCACAGATCAGTGTTCATACTCAAACAAAAGGCCAATAAGGAAACAGGAGAATAATGGCCATTAAGAGCATTCTAGCTGGTTTGAGGGCTTCAGTGGGCTCTGCCAGGTTTGTGTCTTTATGATCCTATGAAAGGAAGGGCTGGGGAAATGAATTCAAGAAGAGTTTAGATAAAAATGATTTGTGACTTTTCACTTTAAATCAGAGATCACTACCCAGCAGTATGCGTGATTGTACTTTATAAATAAAGGTACATTCATTCAGGGTAAACTCAATATGCAGACTTGAAAATTAAAACAATCACCAAATAGTGTTCTAATTTATTTTATGTTACCTGCAGCTTTAAAATTTAGGCACTCGGAGACCATGATACATATGTGCTAGAAAATGCACCTGTTTACAAAGTGCATACTGAAGCTCAGTCATGTTACACAGAATTCCAGTAAAACAAAAGAATTTAGTAAATATTTGGGGACCGTTTTGTAAATAATGAAGGGAACATCACCTCTGGAATTATTACCTGTATAATTTGCTCTAAGAAATTTGGGAATAGTATATAATGTAGAGGATATTGCAAAAGAAGAAAATTTCTTCAAAGAAAAATGGAATTTGTGCACTAATTTACTCAATGTACGTAGCACACATGCCTCTAGCCCAATGTCTTCAGGTCTTGTCCTAAAAAACCAAAGACTGGACCAGTGACTTCCAGATCTGTCTGTCTGAGTCAGGTTTTCTGTGGCAACCAAAACAGCAACAATAAAATAAAAATCTCAATGACTTACAACAATAAGCATGTATGCCTTGCTAATGGGTCTGTGAGTCATCTGTGACCCTTCGGGCTTGGCTGGACTTGGCTTCAAGCATGCTGCTGTGACACTCATTCTGGCTAAAGAGCGGAGTAGCCAAGCCACACCACACAGGCGCATTGAAAGCTTCTGCTGGAATGTGGCACGTGCTGCCTCTGGTCACATTTAATTGATCAAAATCAGTCCCACGACCAAGGCAAAAGTCAGTGTGGCAGAGAAAAAATACACTACCGGTAAGAGGAACTGCCAAGTCACATGGCCAAAAGGGGGAGTGCATAATCCTTTTATCAAATGTGGAATAACTGGAAATGCTAATCTAATGTACCGTAATATCTCTCACATGCTTTTTGAGTAACTGTCCTCTTTTTGGTCTGCCCATACGTGTGTGGGCGTGATTCTCTCAGTTTCAGGTACAAGAGTCTGCTTTGCTTCTTCCCACCTTCAGCCTCACTTCAGTGTGTCTCAGCACCACTCTGAGCATAGCTGACATGACTTCTTAACCTCTCAATCTATCATATTCAAGACGGACAGAGCACAGTTTTCAACTAAAGGTCTTCACAGCTCAGGTTGTTCCCTTCCCTGAAAGACCACTGAACTTCTTATCTGCAGCTTTCATTTGGGTTCTCAGCTTTTGAATATATCTTGTACTTGGCTTTATTTTATGCCCCCTTTAAAAGACAGTTTTCCTGGGTACCAGTTTTTGGTTGCCAATCACTTTCTCTCAGAAGTTGAGTGCTCCTGCACTTCCTCTGCCTTCCATCATTGTTGTTGAGAAGTCTGCTTGCGTTTTGCTTTCCCTCTTGTACGTCATTGTTCTTTCTGGTTTCTTTTTAAAGCCTTTTTTGTATATTTGACATTACCCAATTTCAACACCAAATATCCATCCCAATAAATGTGGATTTGTTTTTATTTGCACTGCCAACTAGAAGTTTGTTCTTCCAGTATCTGTAAATGTTAAATTTTACCATTTCTAGAAAATTCTTTGTCCTTGTCTCCCCAGATATTCTTCCTTAATTTGTTCTCACTATTCTCTCCTTCTGGGACTCTAATTCGCTGTATGTTGAAACTTCTCATGCGTTCCTCCAAATCTTTTAACTTCTTTAATTTTGTTCATTCCCTGTTTATCAGTACTATCTTCTGGAAAATTTCTTCACCTCTTTATTCCATCTACAACTTTTTTTTCTCGACTATGTCTTAACGACCACTTTTACCCATCCATTGAGTTCATAAGTGTCACAAATACATTGTTCATTTCCAAATATTCTCTTTGGTTCTTTTAATGGTTTCTAATTTCTACTCACTTTTGTGATTCCATGTGTTTGTTTCTTTAAACTTTCCATATTCTATAACCGATAATTTCAATATTTGATGTTCTTCAGGTTCTAAATCCATTTCTTTTATTTCTGCTAAGTGTCGCCTAAGTATGCTTGGTTGATCTTTGATAGTGAGCCAATATTTTGTTGATATAAATCTGGGTAAACCCTAAGGATCTAAACTGAGGGTGTTTCCTACAGAGTTTGCCTTTCTCTTGCATGGTGCTAGAGAGAGTGCCTCCTTTGACTGTGCTCAGCTTACTCCTCTGGGGAGGCTTAAGCCCTCAGGCCTTTCCACTGACCCAAGGCTTTGTCTGAAAGTTGGTCTAAACGTTGATACCCACGCTTGTCTGTAGAAGCATCTTGCCTTTTATGTTTGTTTACTGTTCTCCATTGCTGTTTCAGCATTTTGTTTTTGTTTTGTCCTGTGTTTTTCCCTTAGACTTAATTCTTCTCGTTTTGAACACTTCAGAAATGCACTGAAAATTGTTTTATACAGGAGCTGTTATTTTCAAGCAAGAAGGCTTTTCAGAGGATCTAATCTCCTGTCCTGCCAGTAGTGGATATCTCCCATTTTGTTTTTCACTCTGGGTTTATATCTATGCTCCTAATCACTCAGCTTGCTGAGAGGTGAAATTCCCAGATAAATGAAGCATGACTTCAATTATTTTAAATGTAGAACATCAGAGTTAGAACACTTAACTGAGACCTCCCTTCTCAAAACGGACCCTAAACCAGGACTCGTTTGCTTAACTGACACACCATGCTGAGATCATGTGATTCAGTTAGGTTTGCTCTGCCTGCAGTGCAAATAAATCTGTTACCCCTGCAGAAAAGGTTACTCAAAACATCAATCGTATTGAATGATGAGTTAATGATAAAATCTCATGAAGAAAGGCTAACATAATCACAAAAACTAAGCTGGTAGAGCTGAATAGCTAAGGTTTTACAATAACTTCCCTGCGGTAAGGAGACTCTTCAAGTGAACATCGCCACTGTTGGCCTGCTATCAGAGCTCAGGATTCTTCTATTTATTGTTCTATGATTTATCTTTTTGAGGAAAAATCTTATCTATTGATATAATTCCTTCATTGACTATCCTATGTCCTTTTCCCTCAAAACAGAAAGTGATTCTAAACAGCTAGTGAATCAGGTTTTGTGACTAAAAGACTAGGTAGACTGGAAACGAGAGGTGTTTACAAGCCTATACTGGCATTAAACAGAGTGGGTGTGTAGTAAATATCTAGATTGAAAACACTGATTTGGCAAGAGTGAATTATAACCTATATGAAAAACAATCACACAATTCTGAAAGTGAGTTACTATCAGAGTTTTCTGACCATGTTTAAACAATGTTCCGGATTTCAGAACTTTATATGTAACAGTGGCTTCTAAGATGTGAAGAAAAGTTAGGAGAGAAGCTAAGAAAATGCCCCTAGTCCCCTCCCCCTCCCACGGAAAGAGCCAATTAGTACCTTCAGTAAATAAATTCCCTTTAATTAGCCTGAATTACATTGAATTGTGCTATTTATTAAATACTACTTTTACATGAGCTGTATACTGTTACAGCCAAAAATATGACTGCTGCCCTCAGGAGACTGGAATGAAGGAATGAGTTGGTTCAGGCAAGGATCAATAAAATGCCCTGGTGCAAATCTGAAGTTAATATCCAGGGATGAATCAGTTCGTACAAGTCTTCCTCTCAGCTCTGCATGAAGCACTCTCTGGAGCTTCCTTACCAACTGCGTCTCTAAGGAGAGAGTAAATTCGTTCACCCTTATTTCAACACATACATTATATCCTTGTGTACACTTCAGCCATTTGGGTTTCAGTTCAAAAGGCTGGATACTCACGCTAGGTAAATCAACTTTAAAACATGTTACATGAAACATGTTTCAATACTTGCACTTTCTGCCTTTAGAAACTAATAATGAGTCTAAGATGTTCTTAACTATTATTTATAATTATTGAGTTCTGAATTTTTTGTGTTAATATTTCAGAGATTAACTTTGAAAAGCTTAGCATAAAGTCATGATGATTCAACTTTTTAGCAATTTAAATCTATTTCTAAGGCCTAATATTCACAAAGAAGTTGGAACTAAGTTCTTTGAAATCTTGACATTTCTTCTTTCTCTAAAAATTGCGTTTTCATGGAATGTATATTTAAACTTCAAATAGACTTGTGATGGGCAATTCATGGTATTTAATTGCACTTAAAAATTCATGCAAAGTTTCAGTACCAGAACTGGTATCTATCATCTTGACAGCAGAACACAAAATGTAAGAAAAACCGGTTACCCTGATTTTTCTTATGTGAACAAAGGCAGTTTTTTATTTAAAAAAACTTCGAGGTTAATGAAGAAAACGATACTTGAAATGTGAGAAAAACTTTAATATATTTCTTTTCATCTTTTCCTTTATTCTCTTTGTTGCTCTCTCTCTTCGTTCGAACAATAAGATGAGAACACATCTAAATGTATGTGGAAAGAGTTTCGGAGAATTTAGCTCACTTCTTAAAAGAGAAAATAACTACATTATGTGATAAATAAAATATTTTCTATTTGAAATTCCCTTTGAATCTTTGTTCTATCAAAGGCTGGAATGAAAGAAAGAACAATGAAAACCCCATCTCTTACATTTTGTGATGACAATAGCCAATCATTGCAGAATAGTTTTTCAGTGTTGTTACGACATGATTAATAACAACATATAAGAGGCTCTGTATCATTCACTTACAAAATCCTCTCTCCATATCAGGACTACAGAATATTTCACATGTCTACATAGACATGTATCAGAATTTCAGACAATGAAATTCTACAATGTCCTTTCATAGAACTCTTTATCGTTACCCTAGGATCAACTGAATCCTACAACCAAAGTCCTTTTCTGTAGTTAAACTTGCACTAACTATCCTGTTTTAAAAGCTGCTTTCAGGATGTAAGAACTGAATTATAATTAATATTTTCTAATAAGTGTACAACATGGGATTAAAAGTAAAAATAAAATTATCCACTTTAAAAAAGGAATACGATTATAGAGAAAGTAAAGAAAGTTTAAAATGTTGTGTAAATGTTTTACAGTGAGTAACTGTTAAACACAGGGGCATATATTTTAGTTATTACCATTTTTATGTATGTCATTTGAAAACATTTAAGTACATTTGAATGAAAGTAGGTGTTCTTCATGTATTTGCCAGTGAGTAGCTTTTTGTCACTTGTTTATTGCATGAGAAATATGCTTGCAAAGAGTTTCATCACCTATTCAGTGTAAATCTGTACCCCTTCCTATTTGAGAACTTCTGTATACTGTACGTTTGGATTCAAAACAGAGCAAATTATACTACACGCTTTAAGGGGAAAAATTCTTTTAAGTGATTTTTAAAAAAAATGTTTCTTATCTAATAATACCAAAGTCTTATTTATGTCTCTCTGTACATACTCTAATGAATTAATCACCAAGAATACAATTGTAGATTTAAAATAAAATGCAGCAAGAAAAGAACGAAAAAGATAGGCTGCATAGTGCCAAAAGATCATCTCCTCTCCTGCCAGTAAAGTTCTAGCTGTGAGCATGCTCAGACACAGGGGAGGCACCGAAGTTACTATATCAGAACTCCTTCTGAGGTATAAAGAAGATGTGTCTAATAACTCAATTGCCGCGAACCCATTGTTATCTTTCTGGTATTAAGCATTTCTTCAGCCGCAGATTGAGTGCAATGTTCCTTCTACTTCATTTCATCCTTCTGATGGATGTCAAAGGTAAGGCTGCTGCTTTCTCGCTTAAACAGACGTCCAGCCTGCATTGTCATTGTCATTATCACTAATTGCTTGTACTCCCATCCTAGCAATTTTTAGACGCAACAAAATTTTCATGGAAACTTGCCTTTAAATGTTGTTAAAATTGTAGAAAAGATAGCTTTAAAAACCGATGTTGAATAAACCAACTATAATGGAGAAGATTTTTTTTAGTATTTGAAAAAATAAGACAAATCAATAAATTAAAATCTTGTCTTATGAAGTTTCAACCTGTTGAATTTTGTACATAAATTATATATAATTGTTAGTTGCTATGTTTTGTTGTTAACATAGTTAGACTGGGAACTGCAAAACCACAGACAAATCTAAAAATCAGTATCTCTCCCTAAGAGCAAACCTATGAAAAATAAAATAATTAAAAATGTACAGAAGTTACATACTTAGATAATTCTCTTTTCTTTTTAAAATTTTAAACATTTTCATTTTAGCCAAACTGCTCATGTTCAAGTCAGTGGCATTTTTTTTTTTGTAAAGCTGAGAAAAAAATAAAATTTAATCTTCACCTGGTTTTAGAGAGAACTATAGACTTACTTTGTTATGAGCTTGTACACTTGCAAAAATCTATTGATCGTACTCAAGGCATGTTGGGTTTATTGCTGTTATTCAAAAATGTATCTACTTAAGTTCATAGTCTTTCTTAAAGACTATTGATAAAGAATAAAAGTTAGAATTTCAAATTATTTTTGTTTTCTGAGCAACTTGTTTTAGGTTTCTTAAGTGTTTAATTTTATTAAATGAATTCAACTAAATATTTTAAATATTGAAATAAAATGCAATATTTATGAGCAGTCTTTTGATTGTAAAGAACTTCTAACAAATAAATTTTTAATATTTGAATTTATTTTCAATTTGGAACATTAAAACTTTACGTTTCAGATTATTTTAAAATATCATTTTAATACACATAGCACAATTTTTGTTTTGTATTTTAATCTTTCTTACATGAAAACTTAAGTGTTATCTAAGGAGAAACAATATATGAATTCATTTTGTATGAAATACAGTTGTAGAACGCAGTCTACTTCTTGATTTAAGGTCTTCTTCCCTCAGAAGTTAATGCCCTGTGCACATTTGTAATACTCAATTTTTAATGATTTTTAAGAATAGGCAGTTTTAAAAGTAGGTTCTTGGATTCAACACACCTCATAGAGGTTATCACTGCTCTTAAAAATTATTTAATGTACAGGAATGTAGCTCCTGTTAACCAATTTTTCTTAAAGTACTGCTTCTACATATGGTAATGCATCTAATTGATTTGCCTTAGAAAAATAAAATCTATATGAGAAGAAAAACATTTATTATTAAAACAATCTTTTAAGATTTACCACAATGTAATGGTGTTCTTTAAAAAGAGAAAGAATTTTAAACACTTTTTTTAATTTTTAAGTAAATGTCATTTAAAAAATTTTTTATTGAAGTGTAGTTGATTTACAATTTAGTTTCATGTGTACAGCAAAGTGATTCAATTGTACTTATACGTACATATATATTTACTATATTCAGTTTCTTGTAATAAGCTGTAATGGGAAATAATCTGTAAATGTCATATTTAAAATCTGTAGTACCAACTTGATAATTATTTATTCATTGTAATTCCCTGGAAAATTTTATATTCTAATTTTATATTAGTTTTGATTGCTAATTAAAACCTTTATATTTAAAGTTATTCATTTTTAAAGTTAGATATGTTAGTCAATGCTTTGATATCTTATTCTCACTTAGAAAAAATAATAATTTGCTATATATAATAGCAAAACTTTTTTCTTTTTCACAATACAGTTATAGTTAAATTAGTTAAAGCAGTTAAACTTATACAGTTAAAGCAGTAAGGCTCTTTATACTAAATAAAGAAAAGTCATTTAGAATTATGTAAGGGTAAAAATTGCTTTTTAAATTTAAATTAGTATTTGTGATAGATTCTTAGGCCAGATCTATACAAAAGGAAAAGTTAGAAATTATATGATTACCATTTTTCCCTTCTGGCCATGATCACCCTTGGGTGCCTAAGGAATGAATAACTATCTTAAGCTACAGACATTAATTGATAAGTAAAGACAACATGTCTCATTATCACTTTCTATATGTTTTTTTTATCATCAGTTTATTCACTGGGTATCCTTACTAACCAGCTTTAAATGCCCTCCAAGAAAAGGTTAACTGTGAACAATATTACAAACCAAAACACAAGTGCTTAATTGGGAAATTAAAAGCATGAGGTATTGAGAATGCTACCTGATAACTATCAGTTGCTACTTATTCAAATAATTTGCTAATCTTGAAAAATGCAGTCATCAAAAGCAGGGCCAGAGCAACATTTTGAAGTGAGCAGTATTTGACTGCCCCCTAATGGACTAGTTCAAATCTCAACTTGGTCCTTTCTAAGTAATGTCAGCTCATCTTGGAGGCTGTGACTCAAGAAGAGGTTTTTCAAACTCAATTTTAATTTCACACAATTACACTCATGCTGCCAATAGCTGTGAAAATCAATTAGATTGCAGGCCAGTCATACTGAGAGGCTAACGCAAGCCCATTAATGAGAAAGAAACTCACCTGCTTCAGGGCTAAAAGGAGCCTGCGGGGGTGGGGTGGGGGGAGGAGGAAAAATATCAGGAACCTAGGGGTTAAGGCCATTTGCATTACATTATCTCTAAAGGCACTAACTACATATATCTCACAACAGATGTTTATTCATTTGCTCACCTTACTGTGAATGACTATGACCAGATGTAATGAAAGAGTTTTACGGACTCTCACTTGAAGTGACAAAATTGGCTGTCACCTGAATTTTGAAGACAGAAATGGGATGTTACTTTCAAATAAGTTGATATTGAAAAATGGCACATTTCTGTCCTAGAAAATTGCGGCTTGAGTAAAATTCTATTAACTAAGAATAGTTTTGTGTTCACAGTTACATGATAAATGCACACAGTTTTTAGGAGTATATATATATAGATATATATATATATCTGAGAACCTAAAACAGCTTGGTTTATTTGCTTCGTAAATATGTAACTTAACATTCATCAGGCAAAATGAATGTGTTTTACATGAGAAATAATAGTGGAATTAGAGGAAGAATTTTAAATGCTTTGTTCCCTTGCATCAGTTCCTCAGCACTGTTACTCTGGATGTTGAGTACGTATAGGAAAAAAATAAGCTTGCAATAAATACTATCCTCATCGGTAGTATATTACTTTTTTTTTTTTTTTCGCCCAGGGAAGTTCTGTGTTAGGGGAATAAGTGTTTGATAAGGGAAGATAATTTTATCTCCCGTTTCTCCAGGTGTGAATTCTCTTTTTTGGAGCCCTAGACATCTTCATGAAGTCGGAGGGGGTTTTCTCCTGCAGTTGTCTCCCTCTGAGTGGTTTCAGAACTGCCTCAGCATAGCCATTGGAGTGTTCACATCTGAGCCGTGTTTATTACACGAGTGTCTCAGGGATTTACCCTTGAGGGTGATCCAGTTCCAGGTCTCATGTTCAGTTTACAGAGGCACCACCACAGCTTTCGCTGCTGGCCCTGGGCAAGGGGCAATATTCAGACCACAGCCTTGGGTGGTCAGGCAGAGGTCTTTCATCCCCAGCTGGGGGTTGTTAGAGGCTCAGTCCCAGTGTGCAGCTTCATGCAGGTTCCAGCCTCTGCTGGTGAGGCTGCGTTCAGCCGCTTTCTCACACAGGCATGGAAGCCAGTCTAACTGCGATCTAGTCTCGGCCCCCGTCAACCGAGTGGGCTTAGCTCTTCTCACCACCTCGCTGTTCATGCTCTGGAGGAGATCATCTTTTTGATAAACTAAATGTTTCAGTGAAAAAGCATAATATCAGTCTTCTCTATGTCTATGGAAAAGAGACTGTTGTGGGGAGCATGTTCAAGATCCTCACAATAGATCATCTTGACCCAAGATTCAGAAAAGAAGGTAGTTTTTATTCTTCAGTATTTGCTTAATCAGAGATTAGACATGAAAGGGTATACACAGCAGAGGTCTGGAATCGTGAGGTGAAGTGCTGCACAAATGGAAGGGAAGAGGATGGGAGAGGCAGCAGAGTGGCAAGGATGCGGGATTGCAGGGTTAGCAGACCTGTGCTCAAGTCACAGCCCTGATCCCCAGCAGCCTTTGACCTTCAGCAAGCTAGTTAACCTCTTAGCCTCAGCCATAACACTGGTGTAATTACTGAGTTGCTAAGAACCACTTGTGATAATGTTAGAGAAATAGATTCTAGGACTCCAGCCCCTGTAGATTTGATAAGTCTAGGGCTGGGTGTGGGACTCTCCACATTTAGGAAGCTCTCCAGGTGATGACCACACCTCTGGAAACACTGGTATTGTAATTAGCACACCAAAATATAGGTAAGCTTTCTTCTACAAAGAATGCTGACTCCTTGCTGTACTCTTTGTGCACACCAGGATTGCTAATTGGGTTCACTAGGATTATTGGACACATTAATCCTACCTGAAAAGGTTTTTTTTTTTTTTCAATTTTGGCAGTTATAAAGACAAATTAAGTATTTGGCAAGGAAATAGCTGAACCTACATTGTCTAACGATTAATAAAAGTCAAAAAAGTTAATTAATATGCAAATTTAGCTATAAAGTAGTCGATGCTAATTACCACTCCCTCTTTAAGAAATAAGAAGAAATTAGTAAACCAATGACACAGGTGGCTGGGGAAGAGTCTCTGCTGCTTTGGAGCTAGACCCTCTTTCTCATTCATCACCTGTTCTTATTTTCCACTTTTTCTTCGATTATGGTCCAGCCAGTGAACACTGGACTAGTCATTTGCCTGTCACAGGACAAGAGTGATAATTCAGGATCGTCTCCTCCCCTTCCCTCCCCTCTCTTCTCTTTTTCTTATTCACACCCTGCCTGAGACTTTCTGTCTCAACCACACAGGCTAAAAATAGAATATCTATTGTAGATGTTTCTACTCTTAACTTCCTTATATGTAGATTTATGAAATATAAGAAATTCAAAAGATCTTGATCATTTTCCATTCTGCCTTTGAGGGCCGCTGATAAAATATCCCCTCAGAAGCTATGAATTCTGTCTGAGGATGAAAAGAGGGAGTCTTTATGTCACCATGCTCATAGGCAGGATAAAAGGTAGTAACTCACACTGAGCGTTACTGAAAAGCTGTGTTCTCCTGTTCAGAAGCCACTCCTTTGTGGTCCTTTCCTGTTTCCTATTTAAAAATGCCACTCTTATTGTAATAATTCCCTAAAACTAGAACAATCTGCTTCGAAAAATAAGTTGCCCTCCCTAAGGGCTTAAGGTTTTGCAAGGGCTATCTTATTTTTATCTATTCTATGTGAGAATTGCGAGAGTTTTGCAAAGAGTAAAGCATGAGGAAATTACCTTTACTGTAACCTGAATCACAGACGTAGAGCATATGGTACAATAAGCTGGTGGGGGCCAGCTTACCCTGACTACATAGAGACCACCTGGAAATTAGGAAAGGCCTAACCATCTCTCCTCTGCTATAGTAGATAGCTTCAAGCAAAAATGTCAACATGAAAAAACTGAAGCATTGATACAAGATAAATGAGAAAGAAGAATTGAGTGCAGAGCTTCTTGCATGCACCGAACCCACAACGACGTCATATCCAACACGGGTAGGCGCAGGTTTGGCCTAGTGCCACGGACCATCACTGAAGCCCTAGGTGCTCCCTGCTTCCACACACAGGGATTTAGGTGTGTGCAGCCCAGTTATGGCAGCTATATTGCTACCCCTGAAAATGTTAATTTAGTTAACAATTTTGAGGCAAATGGTACACACTGAAAACTGAGAACTTTTCTAGCCACTGGGAAAATCAAAATTAATAAAATTCCCTTAACAGTAGACTGTGGGGAAAAATAAAAATATCTATAATTATAATAAAATGCCACAGATGCTACCATTGAGGTATGTGCAAGATACGTTGGGAAGAAAAAAGAGAAAGTTCATACTCTGGTCCCAGAGAGGATCAGGAATTTTTTCACAGAAATGACTCCTGAGATGAATATCAAAGAGTGATGAAGTGCATAAGGAGAAAAAATATGCACTTCAGATAGAACAGCACAAGCTAAAGTCTCAGTATCTTATTACCATATAAGTCAGAGCTGCCAGAATGTTTTGGTGACTGAGTACACAATAACGATAAAATAAACCCACGGGCTGTGCTTGGTCTGAAATCACTTTGAGTGATGACTTTGTTCATTTTTAATACTATATAGTATGTCATTGATAAATATACCACAATTTTTATCCACTTTATTTTTTTCAAAGACATTTGCATTGTTTCCAGTTTGGGGCTGCAACGAGTAATGCTTCTGTGAATATTCTTGTCTGAGTCTCGGTGCACATGTGCATGTATTTGTATGGGCGTGTACCCAGAACTAAAACTGCCGACTCAAGGTTCTCAAAGCGTGGAGTTGAGTAGATAATGACAAACTGTTTTCTAAAGCATTCTTTCCAGTTAACACCTAACACAGTGCAGGGGAGTTTGCAGGGCTTCACACTCTCATCAAACAGTGTATGATTGGTGGTTTTTTAAATTACACATAGCCATACTGGTCATCTGTAGTGATATCTCCCTGTAGTTTTAATTTACATTTCCCTGATTACTAGTTAGATTTAATGTCCATTTGGGTAGCCTCTTTCGTTTAGTATCTGGTCACGTCTCTTGCCCGTTTTCCTATCTTCTGTTCATCTTTTCTGTATTTATTTGTAGGACTGATCTCTCTTTTATAATTACAGACTTTTTGCAAACATCTGCTCTGAGGCTTGCCTTCACATTTTCTTAACAGTAACCTTTTTTTTTTTTTTGGTTAACTGAAGTTCTGAATTTTAATACTATCTAATTTAAATATCTTTCCCTTTATGATTAATGCTTTCACTTTTTTTTTATCTCCCTTAAAATGCTACCCTAAAGTCATAAGATTTTCTCCTACATTATCTTCTAAACTCTATTGTTTTATGTTTAGTATTTAGATCTAGAATCTACCTAGAGGTGACTGTCCCTCACTACTGCTCTGCAGTGACACTTGGTCATAAATCAAATGTCCATATACGTGTTTCTCTCCTTCTGAATTTTCTGAGTTATTGTCTCATTATAATGAGTCCTGATATACAGGTAACAAGTTCTCTCACCTTGTTTTTCTTCAAGACACACCTGGCTCTTCCTGTCCTTCAGCATTACAACATGCCTTTGGGAAACACCTTACCCATTTTGACACACACACACACACACACACACGCATGCACACTCTTGGATTTTTATTGGAATTGCTTTGAACCTATAGATCAATTTTAGAGAAGAACTAACATCTTTAAAATACTGAATCTCCATTTATTAATGTCTCAGTAATTTTACATACTTTGTGTAAATGTCTGGCAGGTTTTTGTTAGATTTATTCCTAAACACTGTTGATGCTGTAGTAAAAGCATTTTTTAAATATTTCATTGTCTAGTTTGTTGCTAATAAATAGAAGTTAAATAGATTTTACAGGAACTTTGATAAGCTCTCTCTTACTAATAATTAATTATTTGGGATTTTTTTATGTTCACAATCATATCTTTTGTGAATAATGACAGTTTTATTTCTTCCAACATCTACGCCATTGAGATTTGCCATGCCTCACTACACTTGCTAAGTCCTGCAGGACAATCTTGAAAAAACTGTAGTAATAGTGGATATCACTGCCTTGTTCCCAGTCTCAAAGTGAAATTCTTCAAAAGTTTACCATTAAGGATATTATATACAGTGGGTTTTTAAAGATATCCTTAATTAAGTCAATTAAGTTGCCCTCTGTTTTTGGTTTGCATCGTTATTTTAAAGTCAGGATCTGAGAGTTTCCTCTTTGGAGCCTCTGTTGTAAGACAAGTTAAGACAAGTGAGAAACTGGAAGGAAATATTTGTGAGTTATAGGACAGAGAGTTAACCTCCCTGAAGAATTCTGATAACATTGCCAGATTCGGTTTTCTCACACATAGTTAGTTCCAAACACTGTGTTCCAGGCCACTGCTGTCAGGAATGGAAGTTTCACTAGTCCATGAGCATAAATAAGCTTAGTTTTTCATAAATTTAAATATATCCCTTTCAAAGGATTGTCTTTTCTTCTGTGGATAGAGTCTGTCAAATTTTTAACAATAAAATACTATTTTTCTAATAATCATCATTCAATGATAATTTAGGGTTTTTTTTTTTAATGTTCTTGTTTGACAAACTAAAATATTAGTAACTCTTTGCAGTTTCCTCTAAATTCTTTAATTGGCTTGATTTTGACCTAATGTATATCAGTGGCATTTGGGATACTGACAAAGAAAAAGGAACCAATTGCACTGAGAAGATGGGGAGGAGGGGCTAGGAATAGAAGGGGGCATTAAAGAACATGGAGAAGAAAGAAGTAAACCAGGGCAGTGAGACATCACAAAGCCAAGGGAAGAAAGGTTTCAACATGGCAACTGTGGTTGGTTGTGTCAAATGCTGCAGAGAACTTAAGTACAATAAAGACTATAAAATATCTGTGGTTTAGTAACAAAGAGGATATTAGTGATTCCAGTGGGAAGAATTTCAATTTGGGAGCAGCAAAGCCAAGACTGAATGGTGTGATTCAAAGAAAGAAAGGACGGTGAGGAACTGAAGACATTGTGGAACAAAAATCATGCTTAATTTTGAAGGGAGAAAGCTGTCTCAATTCCAGCGTGGATAGAATACGATTTGGGTTGGTTAGTTAGTTGATTGATTCATTTGTTGGTTTTGAAGATGAGAGCTGATTAAGACTAATGTTAACAGAAAAACCAGTGGAGAGACAGGAATATTGAAAATATAGACGAGAAAGGAGGTCTTGCAGAGAGAGTCTGAGAAGAGGAGATTAAGTGGGATATAGAAAGCACATGGAAGATTTTCCCAGAGGCAAGGAGGGAGACTGTCATCCTCTGTGCATCATAAAAGAAGCACCCGGGGCCTCAGTGTGGGACTGTGTGGCTTCTGCGCAGCTCAACACCAGCAGTTGTGTGAATAGTGCCCCATGCTTGTGTGAGGTACATACTGCCCAGTCATATGCAGCAGCCTTGGATGCAGGAAAGTATGTATGTTGTATGACTAGAATTTGAGAGAATTACCACCAAGAAGAATAGCTGGTGAAAGTCTCTTGAGACAGAGAAGTCAACAAATCAGAGAGGAATTAGAGAGCAGTGATAGGGAAAAGTTGTCACCTGTCCTCTCCACCTTTCCCATGCCAGGTTTCCATCAGGTTTCACCCTACCTCCCTCACAATCATCCTTTCCACATTCTTCTTCTCTTCACCCACCACAGCGTCCAGTCTCTGAGCTGTTTGTACACAGACAGGTTTTAGGAAGAAGCCGGGCCCTCAAACTCCTGCAGAGTAAGATAGGCATTTAAATACTGAAACATAAGATATTAACCTAAAAGAATGCATCCCTCAAGGTGAAGTTCAAGCAGTTTACTGATCAGTAGACGAGATCTTTTTGGAAGACAATTCTTTCTTGTGTCTTTATATACCTTAGGACCCAT
The DNA here is from genome assembly GCF_036321535.1 of Camelus dromedarius. Lineage (NCBI taxonomy): Eukaryota > Metazoa > Chordata > Mammalia > Artiodactyla > Camelidae > Camelus > Camelus dromedarius. The sequence continues at coordinate 64,220,684 of NC_087448.1, read as the reverse complement.
CAAGAATCGTGGTGTTCAGTTTGTGACCCACATAAAAGCACCCAGCTCAGGGGAACATGGGACCAAAATCCATCCCTAGTGAGGATGATGTTGGCAACTTGAAATTCTTATTTTCAATTTTAAATCAATGAGTATTGACCTTACACTATGTTCCACATAGATACCGTTTTCCCAGGTCTGTCCTAACATTGGGCAATAATCTGAAAGGGAGGTGGGGTGATAGTTTCTGCAGAAAATCTGTGAGTAGGATCCTGAAGAATATTCACCAGCCTGAGGTGGTTGGTTTGTCCCAGAAGAACACAACAGAAAACGGGGGCTTAGAGAAACTCAGTTAAGTCAGGAATCTTTGAAGTGGGAAGAAGGTGGGGTAAGTGTGTGTGTGAACTGGCTCTGAATTCTGTGCATACTGACCTTGGCCACACAGCAATATCAGGGCTGCGACCACCAAGTAGTGGCATAGAAGGCTAAGATTTCTGTGTTTAAAAAACAACCACCAAGAGGCCATTTCTCTCCACTCACCTAAACATAAAAGCTTTTTCAGGAAGAGTTTACTAGTTTCCATCAAGCAAACAATAAATCGTGTACCCTGAAAAGGTATAGACACCCCTCAAAAGTTGGGGGGTCCACCAGGTGGACTCAGTGAATGAGCTGGATTCACCTTTGCTTCAGTGATGGCGTTGCTGCTCCTCCTGGAGATTCTGGCACCTGAGCTCCAGGTGGGATTGGATGTTGTCTACCTTGTTGACATAGCACATAGTAGGCACTCAACTAACATTTGCTGGATGTTAAATGAATGTTTCTTCTGGTGCCTCAGTAACTGGCTCGTTAGAGTAAATGGCAAAGGCTTCATCTGCATCCGAACTGGACTGAGTGCACTCTGGGAAATGGCCTCATTGGCTGGGATCCTCTGGGCTCCCTGTGGATGGTGGGGCCATCATCTCTGGCGTGGATGTGGAGAGTCCCAGCCAGGACACCAGGCTGAGAGGATAAAGGCTTTCTTCTGCTTCATGCAGGACAAGCATAGGCAGAGGGTCAGAGAAAGCAAAGAGGGACTTGCACATCTCCATCAATTCTCAACCTGAGCACTGAAAACATCATTCTCACCTGTTGTTTCCCGACAAGGAAGGTGTTGGGCAGCGAAGTATGTCCTTAAGCGGCAGTCCAGTTGGCTTCAAAAAGCTATCAAGGAGTCATTTAAAGTCCTTTTGCACAGACATGTCCAGAATATTGACCAGGAGAGAGAAGAACTATTACTGAGAAGTTTTGTTTCACATGTTCAAACCTCCCCTCAGCCATGTGTTTGGCAGAGGTCCCATAGAAATTGCTGCGGAAGCTATTGACACAGCTTTTATATAAGCATCCTCTATTTTATAATCCTCAAGTTTCAATAAAACTATCTCTTTCCACTTCCACAGATGGCAGGAAAAATAGACAGCATAACATGCGGTCTGCTGAGGGGTATCGATTCTCTTTCAGTATGCCGTTACAGCAGGGGTGCGTCATCATTTTCTAAGCTGTATAATGACAGAATGATAAATGACACATATCTTAAAGACTAAACAATATTTTGTCATCAGAATAAAAACATTAGCCTGAAACTTTGGGAATTTTACATTTTGAAAGATGTTTTGCCTTTAACTCCTCTTTTATTCCTAAATGACCCATTAATTCATTTGTTCATTAAAAAAATCATTGAGGACCAAGTAAGTAAGAGACACTAGGTTACACAATGGGGATTTAGAATACAGAGGGCAAGGGGTAGGTAGGGAATAGATTTATTTATTTTCTTTCCACAGAAAATTTACACCTTGAGTTATTTTCAGGAAGATTCCATTCTGGGGTGGAAAAGGGAAGATTTTAGAAACACAGTTGGTAGGTTCTGTTTGTACATGGTCACTTTTTCCCCTCCCCTTCATTCACCCATACTTGCTAGAAGAAACCCATTTTTTTCCCCCAGGGAAAAGGAAATAATCTTGATCCTTCTTGTGTGTGACACTTGATGGTTTGGCTCCCTCTGAATGAGTCTGTTTCTGTGAGATGGACATTTAGGTGGATCGAGCCCTCAGAGAGCTCAAGGTTTTCTTTGTGATAAATCCCATGAAGGAAGACAATATACCACCTTCAAAATGTTTCACACAGCCTCAGCCTTTTATTTCAAAACTGTCTTCAATCAAATCTTTACTCACCTCTTCTAGATCAATAAGAAAATATTATTATCAGGACGCTGTAAGGACATTTTTGTGGCTTAATCATTTACAGCCCTCCGTTCAGCTTTCAAAAGATATTGGAGACTGCTTATAATAGAAACCATATACGTCATACGGCTTTTAAAATAGAATAACATGGAGAAGTAAGAGAAGCTTTCTTATAGTCCTATTACTTCTTTCATAGACGTCATATGAAAAAAAAATCATGCAGTGCTAAGGCATAGCAAGCTTCCATGCTACACAGAGCTTCCTTCTTAAAGCCCTATTTTCTCGCCTCATGCTGAAATTGCCCATATGCCAGCACTAACCCAGGGTTTACCATGGGCCAGGCACCCTCCAGCACTTTGTAAGCATTAGCTTGTCTGACACTAACCAGTTGTAATCCCGTCTCATGGTCTCCAGAGTACTTCACTACTAACGAATACTTTTAAATAGTGGGGTCACATCCCATTAGTTGCTCATGAGCTCAACTTAGTGACTTATGATGCCTTTTCAAGTGAGTAAGTTAGAATTGCAATGATCAGAGTTTATCCACCATAGTAAAAGGTAAGTAATATTTCAAGAAATTTGTTTTCTTTGTGTGTGTGTGTGTGTGTGAGTTTGTACGCTGAATTGTGACGTGATATAAAATATGTTTTTAACTATGAGTTACTATCTTAAACAATTTCTGCTACACTAAGGAACATTGAACCTTATTTGCTCATGTTCCAAACACAAGAGGACAACTGGTTTTTATAAATCTGCCCTCTGTAGAAATCTTTACAAGAACATAGTTAAGAGATTTAAAAATCTGTGACTCAGATGCCTCTCCCTGTGTGAACAGGCTTAACAAGCCAACCCCCAGAGCCACACAGCAGAGAGTTTTCCTAAAATAGTCAGACCTGACTGGTCTTATGCTTTGTTTCTTGTAGTAAATCATTTATTGACCACTGCAGAAATAGCAGAGAAAATATTTTTTGCTTTTGTAAGAACAAAAATCCAGTGGGTAGAAAAGAATCCGAGGGCCACCATCCCCACTCGGGGAAGGTCTAACAGATACATCAGTAGCAGCTTCCAGGGGAGAGTGGGTGCTGGTGCACCTGGCTGTCCCCAGGAAAGGACCGGATGCAGCTCTTTTAAGTGCTCACTGGATCTCAAAGGCCATCATAACTAAAGGACTAAAGTTCGAAAAAAACAAATAATCTACGCATCCTCTCTGAAGATACCGCTAAAAGCTTAATATGCACTATGGCTCAGAAAAAGTTTTAGTGCCTTTAACAAGCTCCTGCCTTTTTACAAATGGTGTGATTTGTGAAACAATGAGGGCCATCAGGCTTCTCCAGGGAGAGGCTGGCGACCCGTCTAGTGGGAGAACACCTCACTGCAAGGCAGCCTTCTCTTGGAGGGCCCAGACTTCCCAAGGGCCTTTTCCCAAGAACCAGAGTAGAAGTGCCTGCACTTCCTCAGCCTTCATTCCTCATCTTTATGTGGAGATAATACCAACACAAAGTTGAGGTTAAGATGAAATTGTCAGGAAACACCCAGCCCGCAGTAGCTGATGCTACACAAAAGTTGGCTCTCTATTCCTCTGCTGTATGAAAAAGCACCACACCCCCAACCCAAGGAAATTCCCGGCCATGATGCTTCAGTGGTGCGGTGAGGAAGACTTTGCCAACATCCCTGTTCCCTTCATAATGAACAGTAACCCTGCCTGAGTCTACACTCTCCTTTAATCAATTTCTCTGAAATTTCATCTAGCATTCCTTTTTTCCCCCCACACACTGTACATTTTATACCCTTGACTCCTTTTGCAACTAGAAGTCTGTACCTCTTCATCCCCCTCACCTCCTTTTAAAAAAAGTAAATGACTTCTAAACTTTTACTAGGTATTTACAAAACAACACCACCAACACCACATCTGGAAAGTACTCTTTCAAAATTGAAAGAATGTCTCTTACATCTAAATTTCTGGAATTTCTTTGGTCATCCTACCCACAGATATAGTAACTTTGTAAACGTTAATTATATTTCCTTTCTGCACTTTCTCATGCAACCCAACAGTTGTTCAACTCTCATCCACCTTCTCTCATGTTCCCTGCATAAGATGACTATTCTTAATTCATCCTCATGGACAACTTATGCTCCTTGAAGTGCAGGTTCCAATTCCTCCTAGCGTGATGGTTAGAAACGGGCCTCTGGGGTCAGAGAGATGATTCAAACCCACCTGTGTGATTTTGCAGATGAAAGACAGCATTTAACTCCTCTAATCCTGAAACAGGAAGGAGAATATCACCCGCAGAGATTGGTTGAAGGAATAACAGATTAAGCACTGTGCAAACTACCTGGCACACAGAAATTCCAGTGATGGTTAGATATCACTACTTAGTGTCGTCTCTCCTTATGCCAGTGTGGTTCTGGATTTCATTCACATTTAAACAGTCCTTTTGCATGTACATTTTCATTAAGTTACCTCAAATCCTTCTTATAAAGGATTAATAAGTGAATAATCCATCTATTTGATCCCGTTAGCTTCTGGTTTTACCTTTCTGTTTTCAGGAGTAGGCAAGTCTTTGATTTCATGCAAAAGAAGGACGATTGCTTTAGGTTTGTTTACTGTTGTCTTCCTGGAGCAAATTCAAAATGAGGCTCAATTCCATTCTTGGTACAGCTGGTGTTTGTTTGATATGATTGTGATTATTTTAAACAATGTAATTAAGAGTATTATGCAAAGAAATTGTGCGCTAAGAATAACACCAGACTCATAGCGTTTTGTGAAAGTTAAATGGAATGACATGAAAAGAGTCTGGTCATATTCACTGATTGTTCTTATTAAGATTTCTGTCCCCTCTTTAACATAGATTTTGCATTGACTGAAAGCAGTACAATCACTCCTTTGTGCCAAAAAGGATATTTTCCCTGTGGGAATCTGACCATGTGCTTACCCGGAACGTTCCACTGTGATGGCGTGGACGACTGCGGGAACGGAGCAGATGAGGAGAACTGTGGTGAGTCCTCCGCTCAGCTCCATACGTCCTCACCCCTTGTGAACGCCTCCAAACTGTGGGTGGACCAAATACTAATGGTAACAAACCAGAAGAAATGACTGGGCATTCGATAGGGAGTCCTGTTGTAACACAAATAATTGCTCCTTAGTTTATTTGTGATAATAATGACATGAATTTTCATATAGAGAGTTGCTTAAATCAGAATTGTAAAATATTGTATCTGATAAAAAAGTAAAATTATTTCAAATTCTACTTGGATAGCCAAATTTTAGTTTTACGTGGCTTACTATAACCACTTCCTTATGGCTTGGTAGTGTGGTTCAGCTGCAGGAATTTCCATAAAGTGCAAGTGGTCCAGCCTAGAGAATTGTTATTCAGTAGCCCTGTATCGAGTGCCCATGATATGCTCTTCAAATCACCAAGGCACAGCAGGCTCAAGAGGGACAAGTGTCTTGCCCTTGTGGAGTTCACAGGGACCATGTGGATGGGGAGGACCATAAACTTGTACATAAATAAATTAAGTAATTTCAGAGTAGTAAGTGCCACAGAGTATACAGAACAGGATAAAGGGATAAAAAGTGACTTGGAGGAAGGGCTACTTTAAAGACATAACCAGAAGAACCCTCTCTGAGATGATATTTGAATTGAGAATGAAATGAAAAGCAGAAAAAGAAAAAAAACATGAAATATTCAGGAAGAGCAGAGTTCCAGATGAAAGAAACAGCAAATGCAAAGGCCCTGGGGCCAAATGAAACAAGACAATGTGTTTGTGGGACAGAAAAACAGATGGGCTCGGGCAGAGTGAATACAGAACATAGAGAGGTAACAGAGGCCGGATCATCACAGGTCTTACAGACTATCTTAGGTCTGTGTATCAGGACTCTGTATGTTGTCTCATCTAACCTGTGCATTCTTCTCCGAAAGAAACTGATGCCAAGAGAGGCTGACATGTCTAGGTAGTCACTGAGCAGACACCAGAACCCAGACCTTCTGAATCTGAAAGAATCCTGTGTGATTTCTACCACACAGAACTGCCACTCCTTGGCACTGCCCAACTAGCAGTCAGAGTGGGACAGCAAAGTCTAGGAATGCCGGGTGTCTGTCTCTAGAATCTGCTCTCCTGCCCCTGGGAACTCACGCACGCCTCCCTCTCACGGCACCGTCTGCCTTCACCACCTGTGGATCACTCCTACTCATCTTTTAGGATGCAGTTGAGGGGTCCCCTCCTCACCTGAGAAGCTTGGCTTCCCAGGCCATGCTTCCCCACCCAGAAGCTCCACCACCAGTCTGGACGAGCACCCTTTCTCTGATGCCATAGTGCCCTGGATGATTGTGCTAGGGGCTGCCTTGTCTTTTCACTGGACTTCCCCCACTAGACATAAGCTCCTTGAGAGGTGTTCTTCTTTGTGTCTCGTGCATTTTGATGTTACCAAAGCCTAGAACAGTGGAGTACAGTCAGTGCTCAGTGATGGGGCAGCTCTCCAATGCCAGTGGCAAGTTACTCACACACTTGGCCTTTCCTGTTCACTGCCTGGGAATCAGAGACCACGTGTGTCTACCTCATGAGAGTGTTCCAAAGACAAATTAAATGGCTCATGTAAAGGCATCAGATAGAATAATTTCAAAAAACATTGAGGTTATTAATAAGAAATAAAAATAAACTAAAATTTACCGGGACCTGTGGGCAACTATTTAAATTTACTTTTCTATTTGTATGAACTTGAGTATCATACATTATATTGTGTATTTTATTATGTTAATAGCTTATGCTAAAGTAATGATACTTCACAATCAGGCCATCTTTTTTTAAAAGAATATTATTTTATTGCAAAAATAGAGAAGGAAACTTGGCAAATAAGCAAGATGATATGATTTGTCAGATCATCTGACAAATTGAGAAAATATTTTTCTCATCAGGGCTAGACAGACTTCACTAAAAGGAACTTTGTTTTTGCTTTTTTAAAAAGGTCAAGTGACATAAATTTTATCAGAACTTATTACCTCTATCAGGAATGCATCTACATATACATATGCATATGACAAAATAAAATTCAGATTACGTTTTCTTCTGAGGACCTCAAAATTAAGATCAAACATTTAAAATGTCAGCATTAGAAATAGGTGACATTTTTCAAGATGGATCCATGTGTGTAAAATAATCATCTATTTCCATTATATTTTATGATACATACATTTTAGATGTTTGTAATTGCAGAAAAAGACAAAAGTCCAGATGTTTGCCTACCTTTTTCTCCCTTACCATCGTTATTATCTTTCTATTACTTAAACAAAAATTTTAATTGATCTCATAATCAAATTTTTATAGTTTTGTTTTGTAATTTGATATTTGATTTATAGAATAACTGACACATATTCATCACCGTGTGTTTCACAGGAGACACTAGTGGATGGGCGACTATATTTGGCACAGTCCATGGAAATGCTAATATTGTGGCATTAACACAGGAGTGCTGTAAGTGGTATTGGTTCGAAGACTCAGCCCAAGCTTTGCGAGCAACATGATTTGTGGTGCATGGATTTATATGGGTGGTGTGATCAATTCCCTCTAGAACTGCAATTTCAGTTCAACGTATTTCAGTGGTCAACTGGTTTATCATCTGCTGGTAGGACTGAAAAGATAGAAAGAAGAAAACAACACGCTCCATTCATGCTCACTCTGTGTATCAGCCTGTGATTGCAAGAATGCATAGGTAATGAATGCTGGTGACAGATAATAAAGGCCTTACTCCCTGTGATTACTTTCTCCAATAAAGACATTGAGCACCAACTATTTTGCAGCCCCCTATGTCAGGCACAGAGAGTGCAATGATAATTAAGATGTGGTCCCCACCCACAGATGCCTCATATGGTCGCAGGAAAGCAAACCCTTACAGAGGCAGGAACGATGCACTATTAGTGCTAAACTGAAGGAGGGATGTTTGCACAAGGGAATGTGGAAGCCCACTGGGAGACATGATGACTGTGCCAGGGGTGGGGAAGATTCACAGACAAGGTGACATTGTGATGGACCTGGAAGTCCTTGGACGGAGGGAAGGGTGAGAGGTAACAGGGTGAGCAGGGGAGCACAGTCAGCAAAACAGAAGGGTAGGAAGTTCAGAGCATGCTTCACCATGCCCTTCACAGTGGTGCTGTGTGTGCGAGGCAGACGAGCAGGAGCTGCACCCCAGAAGGGTGGCGCCAGCCCATGAGGGGTTTTGGGTGCACTATTTGGAGCTTGCCCTCTATCCTATCTATAGAATTATCTCTCTCTAAATACACATACTACGTTATATATTACATATAACATACTACGTATAATAATATGTATATGCATGGATGTAATTATGTAGGTGTAAGTACATTAACATACATGAGTATGTATACATAGTGTATGTATATAAAGTATGCACACTAAGTACTACACTAACAGTGTATTATGCAGTTTAATACCAGGTTATAATTACCACTTATTATATACTTTATTATAAATGACTATATCATGCATAAAGTCAGAAATTAAAAAGAGTAAGCTAAAAAGACTAAAAATAAATACAACTGAAAGTTCGCACATTTTCCTCCTGAAGCACAAGGGGTCATCTTGTACACGAGCCATTGTGGCGATCACTGGTGTGTACGGTGGGCTCCGAAGTTGTGAGCTGATTTTCATTTAGTGAAGAGGAAGAAGCACAGGCTAAGAAGTGTATGTGAGAATGACTCTTCTACCAGAACTGTAAAGAATGGATGAGAACAGTGTTCTCAGCCTGAGACAGTACTGCCCCTGGAGAACATCTGGCAATGTCTGGAGACATTCTGGGGTGTCACAACGGGAAGGGGGGTGGACCACTTGCATCCAGTGGGTGGAGGCCAAGGATGCTGCTGAACCTTCTACAATGCACAGGACAGCCCCCAACAACAGATAGTGATCTGACCCAAACATCAGCCTTGCTGAGGTCAAGGAGAAAGCTTGGTGAAAAAGATACTGGATGTTACGTGTCTTGCAGTGCTTCAGACTAATACTAAAACTCTGAGCCCAGAAAATACCACCGGGAAGAGGGAGGTAGAAAGAGATGCAAGAGGCATTTCAGAAGCAGAGTCCAGAGGTTGGGGATTGACCGACTTGCAGATGAGGGAGTTAGTTACACTCATTTCTGGTTTAGTCAGCTGGCCCATCTTGGACTACGTGACATTCTTTTATTGGTAAATAAGAATTCCAACCCCAGATTTTCAATCTAATAATGTAACTGCTATTTTCCATGCCAATTAAACATTGAAGTACACATTATGAAATTATTTTTAGAAAGTTGAGATCACCAGCATAAGTCTATTAACAATATAGAATATTTCCTAAAAGTTTATACACTAGAATGAATCTTTTGAATTAAACAGAAACTCAATAAAAGTTTGTTGGATTTACTACAAATTCAATGAAATTGATTTTAAAAATAAAGTTTGGATAAAAGTGATCTAAAAGGAGCAGAACAGTTAGAACTTATAAACAGTTTTTAAATAATAAATTAAAAAATTTGAAAATAACTCTTTTTTTAGCTTTGTCAAAACAAATACTCACAGGGTCATAGGCAAAAATCAAATGCTCCATAAATACCACCCCCCAACACTCACTGTCTTACACACACACACACACACACACACAAATACCACCCCCCAACACTGTCTTACACACACACACACACACACACACACTGATTGTTCTGTGGACCAACTTGGCCTGGTTTCTCCATAAGTTTCTCCTATGCCATTATTTTAATAATCAACATAATATATAGTATTAGTAACTATATGATATATAAATATAGGATTATGTATTATGATGTTTATATATTACTACTATATTATTATGATAATATGCTATTATATTAATAACTATGTAAGTTCCTTCAGAGTGAATGTTTCAGACAGGTGGATCTTTGGTTCTCTCCCCTTTATAGCTGCTCTACAACTTTTACCTACCACTTTAACTTCATAGTAATGAAAAGTGAGGAGCCAAAGTGGGAGCGTGTCTGACTTGGTTGATTTTAAGAAGTCACAGTGGTGGCTACAGTGGGATCTGCGTCTAACTCTTGTCACAGCTCTAAGAGAAGTCTGAAAGGAAATGATTCAATTTAATTTTAACCAACAAGCATTTGTTGAGCAACCTCTTTGAGCCATTCAATTAAGTTAAATTGACCCTACTATACCTATTAAAGATTTACTCAGTCACACTCAAGCTTTTCTTTGAGGAGAACTTAATCTTCCTTTACTATATGCTTTTATGCTACTTAAACATTTCTGTATTCTTTCTAATCACTTGTTAAATGCTTCTGAAATGGCCACTGGAAGCACTGAGATGAATACCACATGAGTCTACATTTGACTAGGAGAGCATTCGTGTTTGCTTCCATTATGGGCCTGAATAAGTTCATTTAACAAGGTGTAAATGTCATACATTCAGTGGAAAGAGAACAATGTCAGTTACTGAAGTCATAATTAAAAGAAGTATATTTTCCTGTTGAATTGTTTCTCTTTTTGCCCCCTAGTTTTAAATCAGTATCCACAACAATGTGACTGCAGAGAAACTGAGCTGGAATGTGTAAATGCTGGCTTGACATCCATGCCAACAGTCTCCAGCAATGTGACATTACTGTGAGTAGAATTCAAATACTAATATTTGCTTCTACAGTCATATGAAAACCGTGTAGTCTGATCTAATCTCTCTTTGTTCTGTTTTATGCTACTTGTGTATTCGCAAGCTAATAGAAACTCCCTTTAAAACCACCAGCCATCAGATAATTCTGCATGCTTCTTCTCCAGGGAAGAAATGTTTTGAATGCTGTGTGCTAGATTAGCCAGGTATCCCTTAGGTCACAAACGCCATGGTCTGGAATTCTTGTTTTCAATTACTTTCCAATGTATGTATTATTACTAATATGCCAGTACTGTACAAGTGAAAATAAAAATTTAGGGGAAAAAAAGGAAGACCGCTCAGTCTATCTCATTTTTAATAGGAGTAATTTGTCCAAGACCATAAAGGTATAAAAGACCCATGAAACTAGCTGTGGCATAATCATGCAAGTTTTTCTGAACACTACATAAAAGTTTTGAGAGCCTCAGGAATTGGTTTGCAGTCATACCGTAATTTGGGCATGTGTGAGATGGTTAGGATTTTTGTTGTTTTTTGGATTTTTTTTGGTTGTGTTTTGTTTAATTATCTAGAGAACAAAAGAAAAGGTTAAATGACCATAGATGGTCTAGTCTATTATGCTAACTGGCTAACCTCGTCAAATATTTGCAAACTGCTTGAATTTTTACCTTATGGACTTTTCATTCTCACATAATTGTTTTCATTTATTATGGGCATTTTCAAATGTCTGTTAAGTAGTATGGAATATCATCAAGTATTCTCATGCATGCAGCTTCTGGGGAAGAGTTTGGTTGGTCATAAAATCCATAATAAAGTCTTCTTTACATGTTATTTTAGGTCTCTTAAGAAAAACAATATTCACAGTCTTTCAGATAAAGTTTTCATCAAATACACAGAACTTAAAATGATGTAAGTAGCTATTAATAGTGTTTTTATGTGAAAATCAATGAGATGTTTTAAGATGTTTCCATCCTAAAAGTAAAATGAAATATGTTTATTATCTTTATCATTAAATTTATTTTTAATGTAATTAAGATTAGACAATAAAGCACTGAAAAGCATGCTTTCTTTCCATTTAGTAATTTAAAATAACTAAACGGATTTTATTTAAACTTTTTTTTTTAGACAGTTAAATTGGAGCTGAGATTGAGCATCTCAGTAATTCATAGTTCCAAGCTTTTACTCCAGATCATTTGGAAAATGACATTGCAGATTCAGAGACACTAGATGCACTCTTTAACTTGGAAGAAGAGTGTTTACATAGTCAAGAACCATCAGGTCATTTAAAACACTTAATGGTAGGGTATGGACTGTCTCCCTGATGATCTTGGTGAAATCAGTGATGTTAGCATATTTGAGGAAAGAAATTAATAAATAAGACACAGTCAGGAGTGAGAAACAAAGGGTCAAGATGCTTCTAGCATCATCAAAGAAAGAAAACCAGGGTCTGAGAGATACAATACTTAGAGATAGTCTCTGTTGGGAGGCAGGGATAGATTGTCCATCTCCAGCATAACTCTCATCAACTTTATTTTGACACTATCCCTATTAAGATGGAGATTCTCTTTGCTTTGATTCCCTGCTCACCAAGCAACCTTATGATGACTACATTAACTTTCTAAATTATTCATACTAAAGTATTTGGGAAGTTACACTGGATGGGGAATAAGAACATTCCAGTTAGTGGAATAGAATACATCCTATTTAAATAAAGAAATTAAATATTCAGCCTCTAGAGAGTTTGGTTACTATGTGTCAGTCCCTCTGAGCCCAGTCACTCTGGGATAATGGAGAGGTCAATTTCTACCCTTGCCAAGATGACCATTAGATTAGATTAGAAAATTAGCCAGCCAGTGCTGGAGGGCACCTTGGGCACCATCATTTACTGTTTTGCCCTTTAACATTCAGAATAGGAGAGGAGGTTTCTAGAAGTGTGACATACGTTAAAACCCAGGACTAAAAATAATCTGGTCCTTTGCTGATACTGGACAAAAACATTTGGTTTGAAAAGCATTCAACAATTCTGTGCTGCTCATGGATTCAGGCACAGATTCCCACATACAAGGAAGGAAGTCACTGAAGAAGTCTATTAGTGTGGAAGAGTCTGTGTGAACTTACAGACTCATGCCTGGGTTTGATTGTAGCCTCTGTAACTCCCACCGGCAGTGAACACCTTCTGCTCTGTCCTGGAGCGTGCTGTCCTTGTCTCTCTGGTGTAGCTTTGCATTGGCTCTTGGGGTTCCAGGCCCCTCTAGAGAAGGAATCTTACCTATGCTGCTTCTGCTCTTACTGGAAATTCTTAGACTCACAACATGTTCCTTCTATAAATCAAATTGTCCTTGTATGCCCTGAATAATGCTCAAGGGAAGAAAGATAAAATAGCACTAGCAGAAAGGAAGGAAAAATACTCATGTTTTAGAGTAGCTATTGAAATTCTGTTATCTAGAGTCATAGAAGTCTTATGAAATTCTAATTAAATCTTCTCATTATTTACAAGATAACTGAAGTCTGCAGCAGTTAAATGACTTACCTAAGATCTATAACTAATTTGTGGAAGAGCCAGAATTAGACCATATATCTTCTGATGCCCAATACAGGGTTTATTTTATAATAACCAGAAACCTAGAGAAGGAAAGAAATTGTTCTAGTATCTAATTAAATCCTGTACCAACACATACTCTTCTGTCACAGGCAGAACTCCCTTCTATACCTTTTCCCCCCTAATCTGGGGAAAGCTGACTTCAGGGGGGCAGAGGAATCACCAGGACATCAAGCAAGGAGATTTAAAGTTAGACTTCTCAGGCCAAATTCTTTCCTGGACCTCTGATCCGTAGCTTTGCTCTGTGTCAGTATTTCTCTTGGTATCTGGTATCTGGTAGCCCACTGGAGGAAGAATGTGGCAGCACTAACTTTGATAATTCAGGCCCTGATTTTTCCTGTTTTTTCCCCCAGATTACCCAGATCAGCTGGAAATTTCTACTTTGCTTAATTCTACTTTGAGAAAACACAGGTATCACATTATTACATGAATATCACTTAGCAGGGGTTCTCCCAATGCAAGGTGGTATTTGATGGTTTCTAGGCAATTGGATTCTCCCAGAGACTCGGAGACAAAAGATTGTAAGACTCTTACCAATGAACATTCACTTAGTGTCTACTGTATACAAGGTTCAGCATGGGGGATGAAACACAATTTCTTACATTTATATATCATTTTTTGAAGTTAGTGAAGGCTTCCAACATTTGGAATTCTCATGTGGAGTTTGATCCTCAGAGTCTGCGAGGTGGGACAGCCATCATTAGATTCCTTTCAGGGATGAGGAGACCACCCTTGAAGAACGGTTGTTTGTCCAAAGTCAGTCCGCTGACAAGTATTAGAGTTCGACTTCAAAGCCAAACCTCTTGACTATGGTCCTCTGGAAGTTCAGTCTCAGAATATTGTTACCATTGATGAAAACATCCAGAAACCAAATTTTGGTTTCAAAATAACCAAAGCTCTTTATAAGCATTATTCAAATATACTAAAGCAACTCATAAATTCAGGAACGCTTCATTTTTTTTTCACTTTTTTAAAATTGAAGTGTAGTCAGTTTCGAATGTTGTGTCAGTTTCTGATGTACAGCACAATGCTTCAGTCATACGTGAATATACATATATTCTTTTTCGCTGTAAGCTACTACAAGGTATTGAATATAGTTCCCTGTGCTATACAGTATAAACTTATTTATCTGTTTTATATATACCAGTCAGTATCTGCAAATCTTGAACTCCCAATTTATCACTTCCCACTCCCTTACCCTGGTAACAATAGTTTGTTTTCTATGTCTGTGAGTCTGTTTCTATTTTGTAAATAAGTTCATTTGTCTTTTTTTTAGATTCCACATATAAGTGATATCATATGGTATTTTTCTTTCTCTTTCTGGCTTACTTCACTTAGAATGACAATCTCCAGGGCCATTCATGTTGTTGCAAATGGCATTATTTTATTAGTTTTTATGGCTGAGTAGTATTCCATTGTATAAATATACCATGAGTTGTGGGACTTTAAATTTGTCCCTTTTCAGTTTCATCCTGTTAGATTCAGTTTTTCTTAACCAGACTGTGAAGACCTTTTTGGATCATCCAGCAGATTCACTGTTCCTCCCAGCATTCTGTCATCTGAAAATAAAATGAACCATCTTTACCCAAGTCATGGAGTAGAGTGTCAAAGAGAACAGTGTCAAGTCTTCTTTCCACATCCTTCACCACCATCCTTCAGATAATGTGTATTCTTTATTTTGTCCATAAAAACATCACAAAACCACTTGATCAATGCCTGGTAGACATATAAGCAAAGTCGACCACATACTTTTGTCTGATTAGTCTTTCAAAGAGGACAGTCAGGCTGGTCTGGCATGCCATTTTTCATGAACTGCCCTGTTCATGTTCTCTTTGAAGTGCTCACAAAGCAACCTCGCAATACCCTGCTCTACGATCTCACCCAGAACCAACTTAAAGCTCATCCAAACATAGCTTGTGAAATCTACTTCTTCCCTTTTTGAAAAATCAAAACTGCATTTGCCATCTTTAATTTTCCAGCTGCCCTTCCTTTCTCCCAATTCCTCAGTAATGGGTCATAACGAAGTATTTACATTTTAAGTGTCCTTCTGTTTCCAGGAGAAATTGTCCAAACCAGAGGGCTTTAACTCATTTTGATTAACGTATTCTACCATTTCGGGCTTTCACTGCCACAACCCTATATCCTATTTATTCACTTCAGTTCTGAGACCATCTTCTTTGACCAAGAAAACAAGGACAATATTGGAGTTGAGAATTTCTTTTACTATTTCACAATATTATAAAACATGTCCCATACAGGAGGCTTGGGCTTTTCCTTAACATTTTCTTGTTTCTAAAATACAACTAGAAATTCATTCCTATTGCCCACAGTATTCTTCCCTGTCTGAGTTTTGAACATGTCTTAGGTCATTCTTTCAACGATGATTCCATTTTTGTGAACCCTTCACATTCGTCCTTGAATTTTGAAGAAACTCCTCACTGACCATCATACCCTCCGCCTGAATTGGATGGTCCTTCTGGTTCTCTCACAGTAATAGATATCACCAATGTCACATAGGCTGAAACAGACATGAGGATCAGTGAGTATTTGTCGAAGGATGATGTGTAGGATAAGACACAGGGATAAAGAGAAGGTAGGGAGCATCTTCACCAGGGAGGACAGAGAAGCATAAGGATATTGGGAAGAGAGTGCCAGGGAAGTTTGTCTAAAGGAAAAGAGTTCCCACAGGAAATGACTGAGCAAATGCTGGAGAGGTCATTGAATCATGATCATAGGGCCCTCGAACACTAGGCTAAAGAATCTGGGCTTTATTCTGTTTAAACAAGGAAAGGACATGCACAAATATGTGTTAGATTATACTGAGCTAATAAAGTTAATATGCATTTTGAAGTTGTATTGGGATACATCCTAAGAGATCCCCAAATTTAATGTCAAGTGAGTCTCCAGTCTTGGTGGTTTAACTAAGGTGAAGTTGAGGTCATTTAGGCATCCAGAAAAATAAATTCTTAAAAGTCAAAATAAAATTTTATTTGCCCAATGAATAAATGTCACTCAGCTAATCTACTGATCAGTTTATTCATTTAAAAATTTTTTCCTAACACTGGGAGGAAAGAAGCAGTTTAAGATGACCTTTCAGAGAAATAAAATACAATTTATGAGATTGACCATAATATTTTATCACTGCTACCATGGAAACCAATAGCAGTTCTTCTCCTCACTGTGACATAAATCTTATATAAATTAGGAATCCCTTCTTAAACTGGGTTCTCCTTCAGTGCAATCATTGGCAACAAACTGTAATTCATGGAGTCTGCCTGGCTCTTGAATACAGAATGTTGCATTAAAAAATAGCCTGTAAACACGTATGTCATTAAAGCATTTATTTGCTTTAGTTTCAGGTACATAAATTCCTGGCGTTTCTGCTTGAAAAGTCCTGACAGCTGAAACAGCAGGAATTCATGAACCAGTAAGTTATTCTTAGAAAAGCCATTCAATGTAAAGTATACCAAACGGGCTCATATCTCAGTTCCAAATAAAAAGAGGACATGACTTGCCAAATTGTGTGTTTCCAAATTTTCCCTTATATTCACCAAGCCACTGTTCTGCAGAGAAGAAAGCAGATACTGGAGGATCGAGTATTAAAATTCAGCAGCCTGAGTCAGAGATGAGGGCCCTGGGAAGCTAGCTCTCTGTGGGGTGCCACCAAGCTGACTAAATTGAAGACCAGAAGCTGTTTATTATTTAAGAAGTTGGAGTTTTCATTTGTGTCAGTGAAGGCAGATAGACTGTTCACATCAGGTGAGTTGTGCAGATTAAAAGCACAAGGTCAGATTCACAATTTGTGACTGCATCCATCTCTTCAAATTTGACAACATGGAGGTGAAATGTGCATTGCATTTTGACTTAATCGTCTTGAATAAAATGTAAATAGCACTAGTTAGGTAGTAAATTTTATATTTAAGAGGAACTTCAAATACCTATATTGCAATATTAGATTCTGTTTCTATTTTCATTTGCTATTATAATTCACAGTAATATAATTCACTGTGTTAACTTTCATTACATCACTCTGAGTGCTCTGAAAATGCTAAAACATGTTGATCTGCATTGGTTCATTCTCCATAACAGAACTTTAAAGCAACAGCAGAATTTATGCTGCCATGTGAAGCATCTCCTCACAGAAATGGTGCAGGGGTCGGGGGAGGGCGGGGTGGAATGGCACAGGGTCTTAACTGGGTTTCGAATTTACTTCATAGGATTAAAATTGCTGCTTCGTGTGTCACTGTGGATGTAATGCACGTGCTCTGTCATACCCACCTTTTCCACATGGTGGTACGCAGAGAAAAGGACAGCCTCTGCTCAATACTTACGGTTCAGAGCTGGGTTTGTTAATAACTGGAAGCGAATCTTGGCTTTACTTTGTCCCCTTGAGGGCTGAGGGCGTCAGTACCCCCCACACACCTGTAAGGCATTCATGACTCAAAGGCTGGGAAGCTTTGCTCGGGAATGACCGTGGTAATAACAAAACTCAAGAGTACAGCCAGGTGCTGAACAAGCAAAGGTCTACCAACAGTTTTGCAGGGAAGTATCATCACAGTAAGGAAGTGTTGTAGAGTATTTTAGGAACCAAACCAAATCAAAATAAGAGGGGAGCCATTCAGAAGACGATGCAGGCATTAGTTACTGTTCATAGTGTGACGATTTCCTGTCTAAAGGCCTTTAGAAAGTATCAATTCAGGGCTAATCTCCTATTGTATAATGAGGATAGGAAATGGAAATTATTTACTTAGATACTCCTGAAAGTTCTCTTACCGCATCAGTACGATATTGCAAGACTGCTCCAGAGGTTAAGCACGCCACGGCCCTGTGAGCCGAAGCTGATGCTCTGGCCCCAGCTCACCACTGATGCCATTTGTGACCTTGAGCACCTCTGTGACTCACTGTGTGCTTCTCCCTCTGCATGTTGAAGCAGAGCAGAGTAAGACTTGCCCTCTCCCTTTTTTTTCATGGGAATAGAATGGAAAGAAATGAGGAGTTAAAGGTGGAACTCTAGACTGAAAGAGTGAGACAGCTCAGCAGTGAGAGCCTGGCTAGTCTCACATGGTGAGCAACGCCTGCAGGTCAGAGCTGGAAGGTGGCCAGAGACATGACTAGTCCCCTCCTCAAACACAGCACCCCGGACGTCAGGGGCACAAGTCAGAGATGCCCCGATCCCTTTGCACAGGTGCTGCAAGGGCAGCAGGCACTGACTAGGTTCACAGTTGTCTCTCATTGGCAATGCTTCTACCTCCCAACACGAGAATAGGATGTGGGACTTTATGAGCCAGTTTCACAAACTGTCTTTAGGTGAAGAAAGTGGAGAGCACATTTAGCAACCTAACAAAGTAGATGAACTGCAATCACATGACTCTTCTACCTTATTCCTACCAGATTCCTTCAGCATAATTGTATTAGACATATATCCAGGAAAGCATTTTTTGGATTACATAATCTGCAAATACTGTGAGTAACTTTTTAATAATTCTATTATGAGTACAATTTTAAGTAAAGGTTAAAAGGGGAGAATAGTACTTTTTAAAGGCTTGACTTTGACTTGGATGTGGAGAAATAGGTTTTCACAAAGTACTCAGATTAATTATTACACTGAAAGAATTACTAAAAAAACCAAATTCCCAGTTTTACCAGAAGACAGATATAAAGGCTGTCTTTAACCTTGTCTTCTCAAGTTTGGGTCATTTCCACAATATTTTAGCATCTTCTTTTTTTCTAACCCTTGCTAACTTCCCTATATACTTTCTTAAAACATTAGTCTACCAAGGAGGTGACCAAAAAGACAGAAGCCAAAATCACCTCGCATGTTTGTTCTACTCTTACACTCTGACCTAATGTAATATCCCAATACATTATTTTTGGCCACTTTCCTGGTCACGGCCCTGCTGTTTGTCCCTGAGGCTGGTGGTTCTCTGTATCTCCTGACTGTTTCTTGATGTCCCTGCTCTGCTCATCCAGCAGAGTGCTTTTGGAGACAGATGTCCATACTTCCACCATCATCAGTGGCTCATATTCTAATTACATGTGACTGAAATGGAGTATTAAGTTTGCCTAATTTACTCACCCATGCTATTTGTAGATATCTCAACCACAACTGCATTACCGCTCTCAGACCTGGAGTATTCAGAGACTTACATCAGCTAACGTGGCTGTGAGTATTCTAGTTTTTCCTCCCCTCGTGAAGGTTCACAGTCCCAATGATACTCATCGAGGCTCACGGTTTCCATTTATTTATGTGTGCTGTTTCCTACACGTATTTTTCTGCTTGTCACATCATCTGGAGCACTGTGTTCAAGCAGCTCAGATCATGGCAGAGCAAATGGTAGTCGTGCAAAGAGAGATCAGTGCCATGCTCTTCCAGGTGGCCTTCTGAGCCCAGCAGTGGGCTAGCGAAGTCAGCCGTGCATCCAGGGTTTACCTGTAGCAGAACTTCTCAACCCAGCTCCGTTGGCATTTTGGCCCAGATAATTCTCTGATTGGGGTGAAGGGGGTGTGCCCTGAGCATTTTAGGATGTTTTGCGCCATCTGTGGCCTCTACCCCACTAGATGGTACTCACTCCCAGAGTTGTGACAACCAACAGTTTCTCCAGACAGTCCCAGATGTCCCTTGAGGGGAAAAGTGCCCTCTGGTGAAAATCACTGACCTAGAAAGCAAAAAGGTTACGGACTTTTTTGATTTCCAGAGAAGTCATAGAAAAGTCTGCAAATATGGTAGATTGTGGTGTTTCAGCACTTTCCAGGCTAAGCCATCACTTCTATCCCAAGTGGTGTCAGAACAGAAGTCCATGTTTTCATCAGGAAAAATGAACACAGGGCCCTCAGAAGGCTGTGTCCACCTTCCTGTGCTCTGTAGGGCAGCCCGGTCGAGTGGGAAAAGCCGCGATTGCAGCTTCATCCCCATCTTTGTGTATGCCATGGCCCCCAGCTTCGTGCTCCAGGCAATTTTCTTAATCTTCTTAGGCCTCTTTTTCTTCATCTTTAAACTATAATCATAATTCCTTTTTCTAAGAGAGATGTTATGAGAATTAAATCACATAACATAGATAAAGTGCCACATGCACAATGCCTGGCACATAGTAGGTGCTCAGTATGGCTCCCTTCTCCAAATCCTACCCTCAGGTCCCTCTGAGAGTTCAAGGGAATGGGGCCTGGTTTCAAAGGCAACAAGAGAAAAGAAAGCATATTTCTCCTTATCTATTTTTTTCTAAGAAAATACCATATAGAGTTAAAAACAGTGATTTGAATTTGTAAATCTTTTCACCCTTTCACCCTCAAAGCTCCTAATGAGATTTTTGTTTGTTTGTTTTGTTTGTTTTGCATAGACCTCACAAAATACATCATTTAAACACCATGAGACCAAGGAACCACTTGTGATTTCCTAAGAATTTTTTTTTCATTTATTCTTCATTCAATCAGTAGGTCAAAGCATTTATGAAGCTCATATTCAGCCAATAAATAAGAGCAGCTTGTCTGGACCCAGGTATCCAGAGGTGAAGGACCTTAAGTCCCACAGGAGGTGGATGCAGGGGGAGAAGACCATCAGGATGGATTTGACAAGTGCTGAGATGAGGGTTGTGGGGATTTGGAGGAAAGTGCTGCTCCAACCACAGGGTGAAGGAAAAACTCTCTGGGAAGAGACCTGAGCCAAGTGTGGACGGACAGGAAGGAGGAGGGCAGGTGTCAGGGGGAGGCAGGATCGTCACGTTATTTCTTCCTGTTTTATTTCACAAATGTCTCTAACGTTGGAAATGTTTGTGATATGTTTTGTCAGAATTCTAGATGACAATCCCATAACCAGAATTTCACAGCAGTTGTTTACTGGATTAAATTCCTTGTTCTTCCTGTAAGTATTCATCTACCTTTCAATCCATCCGTCTATAAATTGCAATGACATCTAAAGCTAGCTTTTAAAAAGAGATTTAAGAAAATCAAGCCCCCTAAAATTTCCATTAGCCAGAAATTCTTCTGTATTTCAAGCCACAATTACTGTTGCGACGTCCTGCTGGTGGCTCATGGTATATTTTTAAGCCTACCAGTTCATTTCCTTTTGATCTCTTTTAATTCCCTTTAGTCCTAAGGCATGTTTTTACTTGCAGTGGTTGACCAAAGATAGTATTCGTTTTTATTTAAATCTGTTAGATTCTCCCAGGAGCTCACATCCGACTATACTTTTAACAAAGGAAAATGTGCCTTTACCCAGCAAGAGTCACTAAAAATTCCAAAATCTTTGCCTTTATCAACTGAGCTTTTCTCCCAATTACATTTTCACTGTCTGTTAATACCCTGAGATGATTTGTCAGCAGGGGATTATTAATGTTCCCTTACAGTTGATCATATAGCATCGTTATTTTTCCGTTTACGAAAAGGGACCACAATATCATACGTTAATTGTGCAGCTTAACATGCTCATGAGTTGTTTTCCTCCCAAATGCCCCCTTCTATCACTTCTTAGATTTCATGCAGTTTCTAATGTGGCCTTTTAATATTGTAAATGATTAATGTTTCCCTTAAGATGAAACTTTAGATGTATGATGCTGGAAATGATGGCAAATTTGAAGTTTATAAGGAAAATTACTATGAACTTCAAAATTATTACCCAGTATATCCTTTTGTTTCATCTCATAAAATTAAACTGTTTCACATTTATTCCAGGTTATGTGTCACACGTATGCATTCATAGTTTCTCTGACATCTGCTCTCTTACCCATGCCGTACACAAATCTAGAGATGGTTTTGAAGTGGCAGTTATGCTTATATACTTCATCCTAATGTATTGATTTTTAGCATGCAAGCTTCCAAATTCTGGAAATGATAACAATATTATTCTTAAAGTGGCAAATGATTTTGTTTCTAATTAATCTCTTCTTTGTTCAAAGGTCAATAGTGAATAACTATTTAGAAGCACTTCCTACCCAGATGTGTGCCCAAATGCCTCGACTCAACTGGATGTAAGTATGCACTTAGGAGCTTATTTGTTATTTGCCCAGATTAAGGAAACCAGCCCTAAAATTAATTCACAATCACATGAGAATCTCATCTGTGCTTTTCTTTCTAAAACCAGTGTCTGATCATGTTACTTCCTGGTTTAAAACTCTTGAGAATCCCCACAGGTTTGAGGGCAAAGTTCAAACTTTCCCATTTAGCACCAGAGACCCCTCATCTTCTATCCCTTCCTCCACCTTCCCCTGGGGCCTCTTTCCCGGCCCCTTCTCCTCACATGCCTTCCTTCCAGATGCACCTGCAGTCAGTTCCCTGAGCACAGACTGTTCCTTAATCTTGAAAGGCCTTGCTTCTTTATCCTTTTGGTTAACTCCAACATTTCCTTCCAAAGTCAATTTAAACATCACCTTCAGGAAGCTGTCCCTGACACACCAACTGGCTCAGCGGCTGCCTCGTGCTCCCATCACACCAGGAGCAGCCTCCAGCACACCTGCCCCGCTCCACACTGCACCCCTGTCTCAGGGCACCATCATCACAGAACCAGCGGTTTGCCCATCTGTCCTCTACCACTTGGTAGATTCTGTGATTTTATCCCCAGCGTCAGCGCAACGATCAGCACATAATAGTGCTCAGCAAAACTTTGTGAAATGAACGTGCTAAACCTCTTCCACTCCTTGTTAGCTTTGAGCCGGTACATGTTTAAAGCCTTCGTTTAAGTTACACTGTGGCTTAAGTTGCCACTCTGCCGTGTTCATCTTCACAATCTCGTGAGACAGGCAGGACTGGCAGTCATTTCCCGCCCCGTGGAAATGCTGATTTACCCTGCCCCCCAGAACTCTCCTTATTGTCAAATTGGGGGACTTAATAATCATGATCTGAAGAAACTTTAGTACCTCAGCTTTTGATCCTCTCTGAGCTAGCCTCAGAATTACTTGTGACAACACTACGAGGTGACCTTGTGTATATTTGCTGACTTAAAAAAATTATTTATATACCTGTTATCAAAAGGCTCTTAAGGCAATTGGGGTCTCATGTAAATGTGCCGAATGTTAAAAATGAAAATGATGATCTGAAAAACATGCAAATAAAACTCATTATGAACAAGTGAAAAATACTTAGAAACTGAACAAGTACATCCTCACAATGGGAAACCAACAAGAAAGAGTAAAATGAACAGAAAAAAGACCAGGATCCCATCCTGCCCCCACCCCATCCCCATGGGCATCAGCAACAAAAAGGAGACCAGGAAGCAGCGTCGAAACCCTGGGTTCCGAGGACACTCATTTTCACTCTAGTCTTCCACAGACACTGGGGGAAAACAGACACCCAATGAAAATACATAATTAGCAAGGTTGCCTGATCACAAATGAGAGCTGAGAGGTCAGACCTGAACTGCCCCAGTTTAAAGGCAGAAAAAAACCTGCCTCGGCCATGCTTCTCCTTCCTTACTTGCTATCAAATAGGACTGTTTGTTGCTCACTGCTCCAAAGTTGTGTGCTTATGAGATGTAAAAGCATTTCCCCATCCTATTTAACAACATTTAGACTTTCAAGAGAGTGCAGTTCTGTAATCAAGGCTGTATTTTAAGAGTGAAAAAAAAATTGAGTTCCTACCAGACCTCCAAGATGGCTTTAAAATCAGATTTTAAGGGCAGTGACAAAGGGATTGGTGATTTTAGTGTGAATGTGAGAAAGGTTCAGAGGCAGCAAAACAGCTATTGTCATACACGGAGGAGACAGTAAGAAGCTGACCGTAAAAAGAAGTTAGGAGACTTGGCAGAAGAGTCGACCCTCTCATCCTTGATGCTGCTGGGAGCGGTCATGTCAGAGTGTTCCCAAGGCTGTTCCCTGAGTATGTGGGATGCTGCTGTCATAAGGTCCACCTGGCAGAATCCAATCTCTCTACCGGTGCTTCTCGAACGTCAGCATTTATCACAAACAATGTGAGGACTTAAGACAGATGGTTGGACCTCAGGCCTAGAGTTTCTGATTCAGTGGGTCTGGGGAGGAGCCTGGGAATTTGCGTTTTAACAAGTTCCCAGGTGATGCTGAGGCCTGGTTCCAGGCACCCTTGGAGCAGCCCTGCACTCAGCACCTGCATCACTGAGGGAGGTAGAAAGAGCAGGCACCTTCTATCACAGAGCTTGGGACTCATATCCTGACTCTGGTGTCCAGTATTTGAAAGGTAATTTGGGCTGAATTTCTCCTTCTGCAAAATAGAGACACAAATGTCTACCCGATCTTGGGGGCATGTGAGCATATAACGATCTACGATGCCATGGTCAAGTGTCTAGACGTTAGATTCAGACAGATCTGGGTTAGAAGGTCAGCTCTGCCAGTTAACAGCTGTGTGATCAGAAGAAAAGTGAATTTCCAAGATCCTCTGATTCTTCTTATATTAAATGGTGGGGGTTGGTAATAAATCCAACTTCGCAAGAGTGTATGTTACGCGCTCAGAATAGTACCTGACACTGTAAAAACCCAATAATCAGTAGTTACCACTGTTACAGTGGCAATGTTATGATATTTAATAGCGTGGTATCCATCACAGACATTCACTAAATGGTGGACTTCCCTTTCCCTCAGTTTTATTAAGTTCTAATATTAATTGGAAGGGGAAAGAAGCATGATATTAATAACACGGACCCTGCGATAATTCAGAGGAAAGCATAAAAATTGGAATGAAGGAAAAATAAAGTTCAGAACTGTCATATCACCAAAAAGTGCCTCTAGACGTATGATTTGTGCAAAAACATTAAAACTATTTTTTCTTCCTTTTAGGGATTTGGAAGGCAATGGAATAAAATACCTTACAAATTCCACCTTTCAGTTTTGCAATTCACTCACAGTGCTGTAAGTATACAACAGAATTCAGTAAATGAGGGGAAACCCAGTAGCTCTGGGAATCAAAAGAAAACATTGAGAGGTTTTAAAGTACGTTTTGTTTACAGCCTGGGTCTGAAATTGCAGTACTAGAAAATGCACACATGGATCTATTGACCTTGACTTTGGGGCCAAGCCTTCTGTTTAGCTGCCAGTCATTTAAGCCTCCTCCTTTCTGAGAGCAGTCATCACTCCTGTGCACTCTCTCAGCTGGGCTGATAGCTAACCCCATGCTCCGAGGAAGTGAGGAAACGTACGTGAAAGTGGTTAGCTGTACGATCATCAGTTGTTCCTGCCAGTGACACTTAACACTTGATGCTTCTCTCGGTAAAGAAAAAAAAATTATTCCGAAGGGAAGAACCTCAAATGTATTCAGATTGGCCAAAGACTGGTGATTTTGATTGCCGATTATGTTTTTTTATGGGGGTAGGAAGGCAGATGGATTAGTTAATTGGCACATTTGCGCTGGTAAACTTAAAAACAAAAGAATTTGCTTTAGTTTTAATCATAGTTCTCCATATATAGTAAGTACTTAGTAAACTAACAAAGATTTTGTTGATTGGATGGGTGATTGGAAAAGAAAATTTAGGGTATATCCGTTTGAAGTAGTCTAACCAATTTTCTCCAACAAACTAAGCAATAAAGGCTACTGCCAGTTTGCAAATTTATCAATCAGATTGAAGATTAGCACATTTAATGAGAAAAGAGGCTATCCCACATAGGAGACGTGAAGAATTTATTCTTCCCCTCATAGATTATGAGAGAGAACACCGGAAAACTAAACAGTAATGACATGGACATCTTCTATTTTATAGCTCCATGTAGCTTTTGAATCGCTTCCATACTCATTATCTCATTTGTTAACACCTCTGTAAGGCAGTTAGCTGCCGACCCCCTCTTTTCTGCCGTTTGTTTTGGGGGATTCCATTTCTAGACAAAGGAAATGTAAAACCACTGCCCCACCAAACAAATTTAAAATTTGTTTGTGGCTCAAAGGGGTTGGTTCAGGCTTTGCTCTTTCTGGCCTTCTCGTAAGGAACGTGCCTTACGCAAAGATCCTCTTGAAGCTTTCTCTGAGAATTATTAGCAGGGTCCAAATTTGATATTACATGTGTGTTTATTGGGAAAAAACACTTCCTAAAATAATCAGAATCCAAACCAAGTGCAGTCCTATAGCCCACGCTCAGCATTTCAAGTTCCTTAGGGCAGCCTGTCCCGAAGAGCATGTGGATACGTCCTTGGTGAGAAACTCCTGCCTTGTTTTCCACACCAGAACAGGTCTTGCTTTAAGACTTCAAAGGAGGCGTATTAGGTTACACCCAGCTCAATGGCATCTCCTAATGAGAACTGATTATTACAGCAGACACAAACCAACAGTGCTGACTCTCACCATGTCTTACAGGTTTCTGCCTAGAAATCAAATTGATTTTGTTCCAGAGAAGACATTTTCTTCATTAAAAAATTTAGGAGAACTGTAAGTAGCATTGTCTACTAGGAAAATATGATTGCTTCTTCAAGATTATAAATTTGAATGACTAGTGAGACTGCTTTTCCACTAGTAGCAATCAAAATCCTGTAGACTACTGGATATCCAAAATCAATTAAGAAAACCAACATTATCCCAAAAGCAAATTAAAATCAGACAGTGGGCTTAATATGGATTTAGCCTCCTCTAATTTCCCTGCCTATTTTCTTTGGGTGATTTCATGTATATACATATATGTGTGTGTGTTTGGGAGAAAATGAGTTTTCCATAGCTCTTAAACTCAGGGATCCTTGTCTCTAATGGCTGGAGTACAATTAATTCTCAATGAATGCTTGCTGAATGAAAAACTGACTGATTAAAATAATATAATAATAATTATAACTGAACAAAGGAATGAAGATACTTATTATCGCTTGAGAAATTATATTTCTAGAGCAGATGAAGCAAATACAAATGTCTAGAAAGAGGATTAGGCTTATTGAAAATATTCAGGGAGCTCATGTACTTTTTTTATTCAAATACATATTTTGTAGACCTAAGCCTTTTGAAAAGCATCTGTCTTACTATTAATTCATTGCTCACTACCCACATTGTGTATATCATTGGAATTTAAAATTGTCTGTTGCATTACAAATACTGGTGATTAGGGCAGAGAACCCCTTCTGATCTGAAGTCTAAAAGTGGAAATTAATTTCTTAATCACCTTCTCTCCCACTCTTTATACCTTGCTTTGAAATCCAGAAGGGACTGAGAAAAGTAACTCAGTAAGAGTAATTTGAAAAACAATTCAAGAATAATAAAGATTATTCAATCTAATGACTATCATAAAACAAATCCACAAATATTTAGTAAGCGCCTACAATATGCAAAGCACTGCATTAGAACTAAACTATTATCATTTTATGGCAAAAAAAAAATTAAAGGAAGCTCACTCAGAAGAGCTCACTCTTTGCTCACAGGGGCATTCCTGATCAGACCTTGGAGGATGGATATGGATTTGGGTTAAGAGGTGGAATGGAGGAGCAGCCAGGACAAAAAGGAGTGTGTTTTTATAAAAACTTAAGGAAACAGTGGTATAGAATCCACACTCTAAACGTTTTCCTACACTTAGGCAAAGCCACCACCCACCAAAAAGAAGAGCCTAGTTAAGATACTAGCTTACTTTTCTAAAGACTACCACCAATTCACTGCAACCTCGATAGCGTCAGTACGACGGAAGAAATTCAGAACTTAATAGAATTAGCTTGAACAAAGGCATTTATAGTTCTTGAGTTTACAAAAGCGTTAGATAATTTTACTGCGCCCTTACGGCCACAAACCCTTCCTGCAGAGGAATAAGCACACTTACGTAAGGCCACCGAGGATGTTTCTATGCAAAAGACTGTACTTTATTTTTCAAGGCAACACTTTGCAGGATGTTTTCCAGGTGTACCATGTGCAAGACTGTCATTCTTTTGCTCTGTTGTCACGCTCCCTCTGGCCTGTGCACACTTGTGGCTTTCCTTCTGCTCCATGACCCATGTATGCTCCTGGCATCTGGAGCACCGGCTCAGCCTTCCCATCTGGCAGACTGTCTATGCA
This sequence comes from Camelus dromedarius, assembly GCF_036321535.1. Lineage (NCBI taxonomy): Eukaryota > Metazoa > Chordata > Mammalia > Artiodactyla > Camelidae > Camelus > Camelus dromedarius. The sequence goes on along the minus strand of NC_087448.1, from coordinate 64,192,355 downwards.
TGGATGTCATGACAGCCCCTCAGAAACAATCTGTTAAAATTAATTTACAGGTGATCCAGTTTCTTCCCCAGACTTGCCTGCATCGTGGTATCGGCACGCTTGCCGGCAGCCTGGCTGGAAGACTCTGCCCTTTCCTTCTGCCTCTCTTCACACTTGATGTCCTATCAGACTGTAAGCCCTGCTAGTGCCTCCTTATACCCTCATCAGCTCTAACCTGGTCCAGGGTCACAGTCTCCCACCAGGACTCTCCTCTGACTCTTTGACTTTTCATCTTATCTTTCCTTCTTCTGACAGAATTGTCATCCCATAACCCAGAGCACATTTTGCCACCGTCCTCCCTCCTTGTTGCCTGCCTTGTAGCAAAGTCCTTGACATAGTTCTCAAATGTTAATGATCAGAAGAATCACAGGGGATGCTGGCTTTAAATACATGTTACCAGCCTCCCTCCCAGAAATTCGGATGTGATAGTTCTGGAGGGGGCACCTCTTTTTATCTCTTTATTCTGATGCCTGAGCCATACTCTGGGAAACACTGCCTTGGAATGTATTCCTGGCCCTCCCATTTTGTCTCCATGCTCTTTTCCAGGCTTACCTCCTCTGTGTCTCCCCATCCTTTCTACCCTCCAGCCATGTGGGACCGCTTGCTGACTTCGGAAGATGTCATTGACTTCCAAGCGTTTTCCTCTGGTCCTGCTTAACCCTCACCTGAAAAGCTGCTCTTGTTTGACTCCACCTATAAAAATCATCAAGCTTTGCTCAAACACTTCCTAACTTCCCAGGCAAACTTCGATGATTCCTTCCTCTGTTTTTTATCCATACCTCTATAACAATAGTTGTTTCATTCTTTTCTTGCTTTATAATCTAGTTGTTTAATTGTAAGCTTCTTTAGAGAAAGAACTAAGTCCTAGTTATCTGTAACTCCCACATGTCCATCAGGAGCTCCAAAGCATCAAAAAAGAGATGAGATCTTTTGCTTGACTTCTAGGCAATTTCACATCTGTTTCACTTTCAGTATCTTCTCTGGCTCAGAAGGATATTTTGGACTCTTAAAGATTCCTGATTCCTTCTTATCCTAACAAATCTCTTTTTCACATTCTGTAGAAAAACTCCCTTACAATTCTTTCTGGATTGGATAGCTCTATTATATGTAGATCTAAACCCTCAGTTTCTTCTAAAAAATAGTACCATATAAAAATAGGTTAAAAATATATGAACTTACCCACTTGCGATCATCTGGGCAGATGTCGTAGGGCCAATACGATCTTAGTTGAATGCAGAATAAGTAAAGGGCATAGGTTTCGACTTTAAAAAGCTTATAATGTGGTTGGGTAAATAAGATATCCCATACATGAATCAAATAGGAATCACAGAAACAACGAATGGTGGAAGGTACAAAGAGTACCTAAAACAGGAAATTAGTTGAAGTAGATGTTGAAGCCGGGTTGGGAATGTGTTGGAGAGGGCTGAGAGGAAATTCCATACTGGAACTGGATGAACACAATGTCACATGTCTGAAAGTGATGGAAAACATATCCATTTGGCTGACGCACACAGCTTTGTTGTGTAACAAGTTATCAGGTTGGTTAAAATTGGGTTGTATTTTCTGTTACGTCAGATGGGCTGATGACAGTTGTGAGGAGTGTCATTTATTTCTGGTGTAATTGCTGTGGGCTTTCACTGTCATCCACAGGAACCTGTCTGGCAATCTGATAACAGAGCTCCCCCCCGACATTTTCAAAGACCTGAAGCTTCTACAGAAACTGTAAGTCCTCCTTCCCACTGTCATCAGATTTAAATGGCAGTATCTTGAGCTTCCAAAATAATAACGTCCTGATGCTTCTTTCCTCCTCCCTTCTAATGGTACAAAAGGAATCTGTCGTCCAACCCTCTTTTGTATCTCCACAAGAACCAGTTTGAAAGTCTTAAACAACTTCAGTCTCTGTAAGTGAAACGTAACAGTATGTTGATTATAATTTTGGTGAATGTGCTTTACTTAGAACCACATTTATTTTTAAGCGGGTATTTTACACACAGGAGGGCTTTTAATTTGAGGATACACCCTCAGACTCTTGTGAGTATGATCGTTACCGTCAAGTTTGTGCTGAATGACAACAAGCCTCATTTTTTTACCATTCAGTGTATAAAGACCCTTTCTGTGTTTGAAGCTATATATAGCACCTTTCTGAAAACTGGATTCATATGGAAAAAGCTCATCTTACAATTTTCACAAAGAATTAAATTTGCAATAGTTTTGTTACTAAGCAGTTGGTTAAAAAAAAACAATTACGTAAGACTTCCCTACTTTTTCCCTTCCTCCTTTCCTATAGCAATCTACTTTATATTAATCTACAAAGCATGCTTTTTACTTTTCAATCAGTTAAGAAAAAATTATCCCACAAATATGAACATTCAGACAACTAATGTTATTTAGTATTTTAAAATTTCAAACATACTAGGTTTTGTGCCAAGAACTCTGCCAGTTATTCTGTGTACCTCATGGATTCCTTCCCCATAAATAGCCATTGTTGGTCGAAGTTTGAGTCTTTTCCTACGGAGGGCATAATACATTACCTGATCTCAGCCTAAAGCCTTTCTTTGTTTAATTCCAAAGACCAGTTCTTAATGTCACCTTTTATTCTTGCTAAATAGTTTTCTATTGGAAGCTAATACAAGATTTTGATTCTCTCTTAATAGATATTAGAGAACATCCAGTGATGAAAAAGACTTGATTCCTGTTCTCAATAAGCTAGTATATAAAACCCCCAAAATATAAATAATACATTGTTCTTAAGTGTAAGTTAGACCTCTCTTCCCTTCATACAATATACACTGAGTTCTGAAAGCTAAAATATCAAATTACACATCATGCCCTTCTGAAAAGTCAAAGTAGTAACTATTTACTTCATACTTCTCTTTCTTCATTTCTTTTCTCTTTTCTTTTTTTTTTTTTTCCCTAGAGATTCGTCTACACATTTATTTCACAAACATTTATTGGCCACTAACTTAATCATAGCACTGTCTTGGGTACTCAGGATACTGTAGCCTCTGCTCTTTTGAAACCTATAGACTATTAATCAAATAATCACATAATTCATGTAACACTGAAACTGCGCCAGTTCAGGAGAAGCTAGAGGGCAAAAGAAAGAAGGGAGAAGAAACCCTTGAAAAAAGGACTCAAGAGTTTCCTGCAGAAGGGCCCCTCTGATGATTCAGTAGTGTAACTGCTCCTGAAGTCTCACTTCTGCCAGCCAAAGAGCAAGGCGGTTCCTCTATAAAGGACTCGGTGGACGAAGGGAAACTCAGAACCTTGTCAAGAAATCCTTATTCAGATTTTCCCAAAAGAAACTGAGTGGGAATCAAATGCCTTTCAAAATAAGCCTTAAAAAAGCAAAAGGCTTCTGTCTTTTTAGACTGTCCTCTTTCCATCTGTGTCTTCTGAGAACATGGCAGACTCCCTTAATTCATGTACCCTACAGAGTCTTCAAAGAATCTATATTTGAGGAAACTTCCGGATAAGTGAGGAGTGTTCGGGGTTCTCACTGCTGCCCTCTGAGGACCCTTTGTGGGGCTGGAGGAATGAAACGGATTACGCTTCCCAGGGTTGTCTTAGAAACCCCTGGTCCTGACCCAGAGCTCCTCCTCCTGCTTCCATGGTTCCCCACCCCAAAGACACACAGACCAGGGAGGAAGGACTGTATTTAAATCCAGATTCTCACAAAACTCGCTTCAGTGATGCTCTCGGGTTGAAAATATCAGCCCCTGTCTGAAACCTTCTAACTCACACTGCATGGTTTATAAAACCAAAGTACAGAGCCCATCTCATAATCACACAAATCACCACTGCCATTGTTGAATCAAACGAATGAATGTGTTTTATCAGAAGGTAGTTCTGTGTGTGAAGTGACAGAATCAGCTCCAACTTAACAGGAGTCATGAACAGAAATGGCAATTTTCTAAGACAGTGTATTGTAAACTTTTCATCCTAATTTGAATTTATAACGTAAGATTTTGAAGTATGGTTTTTAGGATATGATAAAGAATGCAATGATTAAAAAGTTAAACCCTAAAAACATGAAACCTATCGTGTGTATTTTCCAGAGACCTGGAAAGGATAGAGATTCCAAATATAGACACACGAATGTTTCAGCCTATGAAGAATCTTTCTTACGTGTATGTATGTATGTATGAAAGAATGGAGAAGACAGTATGGTGAAATGCCGCAGATGTTCTGATGTAAATTGTCTAATGTATCACTGCATTGTGTTTATATGCAAGAAAAGTCTTTTATTGAGAACTTTTTAATTTTGTCACCTTTGGTCCCTGTTCAAATAGAATTCAATATTATGATGTGCCGACATGAATGACACTTCTCTCTGGAAACACGCTGTTTATCCAGTCGAGGCCCAATAAGAGATCAGGGTACCAGAATGCCACATATTACACAAGATGAAGTCACTGGCTAACTGGTACTCAGGAGACCTGGAAACATTAATTCACCTCACATGAGTGAGCAGCTGGCTGCTCTAAGATTTGAGCCCTTAGGAACAAAAGTGCTATATAAATTCCAGGTGTTGTTACTGTTACTAAGTGCACTGCAAAATGGAGGTAATTAATCTTTATAGTAGTTTTTGATAAGTCACGTTAATCTATTGGCTAAAGTGCACTGTGTAAGTTGTGTTAATATATGTGTTTATGACATGATCATTTATTTATCAACTGTGTAATCTGTGTGTTCATGATTTCAAAAATTAACCATTGTTATCCACAACAATAGGGAGGATTCGATGTAAGATTACAAGTTGGGTGCAGCAAGTGACTGAAATGGTTAGTGTGAAGGTGCTCTTTTGGGAGAACATTTTGTTTATGTCTGTGAAGTAGGTGTGATTACCCAAAGGCAAGTTATTTGATGCATATCCACCTGGTTTTTATAATTTCTCTTTCTGTGGCATCAGTAGATAAATATTTAATAAGGCTGTCATTTCCTTGGTGCAGGCAGAATGCGCGGTCTTCTTAGAATAGGGAAATTCAACCCTTGTAGAACTTGATGGAGATGCTGCTGCTTTAAGTACGAACCTCAGGTTGAGGTCAAGAAGGACCCAACAATTAACAGAAAACGTGTGACCTTAGTTGCTTCCCTGCTGAGTAATCTAGTGATTCTTCTTTCATCTTCCTTGCCCACCATTTATTAAACACCTCCACCCTCATAACCCCATCATCCCTTCCACCTGCCAACCAGTTCCCAGGTCACAGTGGGAGGAGAGGTTGGCCCACAGAGAGACCCTGGCTGGCTCTATCTGAAGACAGTGGACATGATGGAATCCTGAAGGAAGCAAGAGGTCGAGTCCAGTGTGTGCCAGGGACCCAAGGAAAGGAGACGAAAACCAGAGAATTATATGTCAGGCCCCTTTAATTGGATAGATGACATCAGGAAGCTAGACTGTAGGCTCCTCCGGGGCAGGGACACCTTCCAACATCTCCACCTGACATGCCCCACACTAGAGCCCACATCATTTGTTTGCTCACCTAGCAAGTATTTGTTGAGTACAACCATGTGCCAGGCACTGTTTTAGGTCTGGGGACACAGGGGTGGACAGGAGAGAGAAGGATCTGCTCCATAGAGCTCCTGTTCAGCTTTGGGAATCAGAAAGTAAGCCAGTGAACAGATAAATCGTTACGAAATGCTGGGAAGGAAAGAAGAGGTGGAGGGAGGCTGGAGATGGTTCACACAAAAGTCAGGGACATGACATTCAAGCAGACCTGCATGGAGGGAGACAGCAGCCCTGGCAATCCTGGGAGGAGATTCTTCCAGGCGGAGGGAAAAGCAAGAGCTCCGCACTGAGAGGGGCCTGAGCCTGGCTCGTGTGAGGACTGGAAGGAAGCCCACGTGTCTGGGCGGAGTGAGCGATGAAGGGAAGGTGTGAGGCGGCCCAGGGGAGCCAGGGGTCCAATCATGGGACGCCTCTGAGCTGGGGCAGATTAAGCTTTGTTTAACTTGCTAGTCTAGCAACTGAATGGGCAGAGGACAAAAAAGAAAAAAAAAAAGATTAGATGAGGAGAAAAGAACTAAAAGTGATGATAAATGAATACAAAAATAGAATGAGTGTTAATGGGAGAAAACCCCAAAATATACAGATTTGGAGAATGGCAGTAAACCAAATGACCTCCCCCAATTCAAACTCTTCAAGATTCCACACACCTAGGTCACAAACACGTTGATCACAGACAAGCCTGTATTTTCCTCTAGAAATTGTTTAAGTCCTTCCAGACCCTGTTAAGGAATCTGAGTTTGAGGCAGCTGCTTTCTCCTCCACACTCCAATGAGACTGAACTTTCCTAGTCTCAGAGATCCTCCCATCTGCCAGTATCAAGGAAAAGAAGGCTAGTTTTAAGTGAATATACTTAAAACTAAGTACAAGACAGAGATGTTTTTAGCGAGCTACCGCAGGTCCCTGACAGCCCAAACCCAAGTCCCTGAATGTTTACTAAAGGTCAGTTTAACAATGACAGTTTGCTTTCTATAGTACGCTAGGAAATCACCAGTGTAACGGGGAAGATGGAGCCCTAGGGATGTCCCATTCTTGCGTCCTCCCTGGACTCACCCCAAGCAAGCCACAGATTCCTGTGCCCTCCAGTTGCTCACCTTTAACAGAAGAACACTGCCTAGAGCAACATCACACTTAAGGAGGAACTCTGTAATTACATAATCACTACTAAATAAAAATACCCAAGCCCAGTGAAGCCGTATCTAACACAGCTGCTCTTTCCGCGTCATTGCTGTAAAGTGACTCTTGTTTTCCCTTTGACTTTAGTTATTTCAAAACCTTTCGATACTGCTCCTATGCTCCCCATGTCCGAATATGTAGGCCCTTGACTGACGGCGTTTCTTCACTTGAGGACCTCTTGGCTAGTGATATCCTCAGAATATTTGTCTGGGTTATTGCTTTCATAACCTGCTTTGGAAATCTTTTTGTCATTGGCATGAGATCTTTCATTAAAGCTGAAAACACGACTCACGCTACGTCCATCAAAATCCTTTGTTGTAAGTATGTTTCCTATCTAAATAGATTTCGGATCTCTTCTGTAAGCTGTGCTCTCAATTATATTCATCCTCAACAAATGATATTTAATATGAACTCTATATGCTGGGCGTTTTTTTTCTAAATATGAAGGTCCTATTTTTCTCTATGGCTGCTCTGTTCTGGATTGCATGAGTTTGCGGTGACCTGGTAGCCACCCCTAGGGGTTATGTCTTGGAAATGAGGTAACAGGGAACCGATGAGTCAAGGGATGGGTTAAAGAGGACATGTTGTGAGTTACAAAACTAAGCTTTGTTTAACCTTCAATCTCAATAACATCCATGTTCCTCATGCCCAGAAAATTACTCTATTAGCTATGTAAGTCATATTTGTTTACCACTTAAAAGCTAGTCGCTCCACCCCCAGCAAATTACCCCCCCACCAACATTTTTTCAAAATTGTAAAACAAAAATGCATGTGGCACTTCAGAAGTAGTGTACTTTTTGAAGTCCGTTGGCTTCTAGGTACTGTTGCAGGTGTTTACGTTAGTTCAGTTGATACAAGATGAAGGAACTAGACCTAATCAGAAAACTAAGACAGAGATGCTGGGAACTACCAACATACACCGTGTGATTCTCAACAGGTGCAGACTGCCTGATGGGTGTTTATTTGTTCTTCATCGGCTTTTTCGATCTGAAATACCGCGGGCATTATCAGAAGTATGCGTTGCTGTGGATGGAGAGTTTACAGTGCCACCTCCTGGGCTTCCTGGCCATGCTGTCCAGCGAAGTCTCTGTCCTATTGCTGACGTACTTGACTTTGGAGAAGTTCCTGGCCGTTGTCTTTCCCTTCAGTAACATTCGTCCTAGAAAATGGCAGACTTTGGTCATCCTTGTTTGCATCTGGATTGTGGGATTTTTAATAGCAGTGATTCCATTTTGGAAGGAGGATTATTTTGGAAACTTCTATGGAAAAAATGGAGTATGTTTCCCACTTTATGACGACCAAACAGAAGATACTGGAAGCAAATGGTATTCTCTTGGAATTTTCCTAGGTAAATTATATTTCTCATTTCCTGGACTAACGTCATTTTGGTAGAAATACCATAAATTTCAGTAAAGCCATATTTGTCCATTTCAGAAAGTAAACAGATAGTTAAGACCGTGTCCTTTTTAAGGGAAAAATTCTTGTTGTGTATTTATAGGAGTTTTATTAAACTTTTTATTATGGAGAGTTAATGTGGAAAACAAAAACACATTGTCAGGATCTCTGGATGGTCTTTTAATTACCTGTGAGACCCTTTGATTTCACACACAGTGACTTTCAGCTGGAGGAATTCTAGTTCAGTGCCTTGTCTTGTCACTCTACCAAGTTATTTAAACTCATTTTTTTTAAATCTAGATATGAGCTAAATAAATAATAATAATAAAATTGTGGAAACTCACTAGCAGGAGGTTACCTGAACCAGGAAGGTTTACTGCCTTTTGTAAATGCAGTTCTAAAGTCAGCAAAGGAAGGCTGCCCAATTAAACTCTTTGCTTCTCAGTTTTCTTAATTCTCCCAAATTTTTTTGAAAAGAAAACCCTACCTTCTCTATCACGAATGCGTGAGAAGTTTAGCCCTTTAAGGTTAAAAACTTTTCTATGTCTAATAGGTATAAGCAAGGCCATTCTCGTGTCCTCTCTTTAACTAGGGCAGAATTTTCAATTCCCCCTTCTCATCTTTTCCCCTCATCCAAGGGGTTTGTAATCTCTGTCATCCTGTCTTTTTTATCAAATGTTCTTCCCTCAGAACATGCTGTCTTTCTTCCAGTCTCTACCTACTGCTATCACCTTTGTTTAAAATCTTTCAACCTCCACCCTGAATTCTTACGTTAGCCGTTACAGGTCTTCTGGCCTCTGGGGCCTTCTCTCTTCTGTTTATCTGTTCAACTACCCAAGTGCCAAAAGGACTATGTACCTCTGCTTAGAGACCTTCAGGAACTCCCTGCTACCAAGGTCAAGTTTGTATTAGTCACTGAAAGCCCATCATAAAATGTCGCTAACCCCCTTTCCCAGCTCCTCTCCATCTATTCCTTCTCTTCTTCGTCTGGAAAATAGAACACTTTATTTGCACCATTTTCATAATATTCCACACATACAGCCCTGTTTGGTAGCCCTCTTTTCTCAACTATGTCACTCCTGTAATATTGTAAACCATTTCTGGCGTAGGTACACTTCATGGAGACCCTCTCTCCCTCACCCACGTACACATACACACACACACACACACTCCAGTCCATTCACTGATCCAGAAAGGACTTATTAAGCACCAACTAGAGGCCGGGCTCTCTTTTGGGTGCTGGAGATAAAACAAGTGGTCCTCACAGACCTGCATCCAGAAAGGAGGATTAAGACAAGGAAACACGTCCTCACATCACAGACTGACAAGACGCCATGAAGGAGGAATACAGGATGTTCTAGAAGCCCCTGGATCTGAGGACCAGGGAAGGCATCTCAATAGCAGTGAATCCAAACCAAGGCCCAAAGGATGAGGATGCAGTAGCCAAATGAAGGCAGAGGTCGTGTTCCAGGAGTTAGAAGCCCAAAGCCAGGGGCCAGGCCCACATAAACGGCAAAAGAAGTTTGGTGTGGCTGGATCTTACAGCTAAGGTGTGAGAGTCAGTTAAAAGGATTTAGCACCTGTGATACGGTCCAGATAGATAAAGCAATAGTGATGCACGTGGAAACACACACACACCATCATCTACGTATACACAGCTTACCTCTGTGAGGTGGAGTCCAGACCCCTTTTTGCTTAAAAATATAATCTACAACTTCTAATTAATTTTTTATTTTAGAATAGATTTAGAGAACACTCGAAATGCCCCTCACCCAGGTTCCTGCTGTTAACATCTCACGTTCCTATGGTGCATTCAGAACACACATTCGGAAACTTTCTGTAAGTCCGTTTTCAAAATTTGCACCAGAGGAACATCTTTAACAGTTACTTTCTTTTAGTCTTAACTAAACTTTCTGACCATAGGCCTAAGATAAACCAACTTTATGAAGTTCTATTATATGGCTTTAGAATGCAATTCCATGGAATATGTTTATGTTTTGGATAAAAACAACAGAACACCTTGAATTTATAGTATTTTTCCTTGGACTTCACTAGCCTTACATACAGTCTAATTAGATAAACTTTTTTTTAACGACTTTGAAATTACATACATATTTTATGTTCACCATAAAGAAAAATATGATCACTTAGGATTTTTATTATAGCAAGATTATAATAAAATGACAAAGAAGTCAGCATCGTAGGGTAACGATTAGTGAGAATCTGCTGAACTATCTGACCTTAAAAGAGTAATTCCTGTTGTTGAATTTTTAATTTTTTCTAATTTTTTTTCTAAAACTAATCTAGAGGGTTCTGAATTTTAGTTTAGATTACTATAGGTAATCTGAAGAAAAATAAAAATGTGTTTTTATCCTATGTATTTTTAAAAATATGAGGAATAGTGTCTCTGAGGCTATTACCTTCTTGATATTCCAAGGTTATCTTTTATTTATATAATAAAGGAATGGCGGCATATTGATTTTCTGAGATAAACATGTGATTACAGTAATCTCTTAAGGTTTGAATTTGCAGAGGGCTAAAAATGAAATAGCTTTTCCCCTGCTTTATTTAAAAAGCTAAATTTTACCTCATGATATACCAAAGTCTATAATTTGGGGTAACGGGTTTATGTATTTGAAATACCTTTTTGATCTGGCAAACCCTATTCCTGTAGCTTATTCCAGATTTCAGCCGTGGAACAGGGTTTTAGCTGATGACCATGGGGCTTATACAAAGAAGGCTTCTTGTAAGTACAGTGGAAGAAGCACCATACTGGACATCTAAGTAACAGTATTTCTACTGTCGATTTGTGCACCTGAGATGTTAAGAGGTGTGCTTTTCCCAACAGGTGTGAATTTGCTGGCTTTTCTCATCATTGTGCTCTCCTATACTATTATGTTCTGTTCCATTCAAAAAACTGCCTTGCAGACTTCAGAAGTGAGGAATCCCATCGGAAGAGAGGTGGCTCTCGCAAACCGTTTCTTTTTTATAGTGTTCTCTGATGCCATCTGCTGGATTCCTGTGTTTGTAATTAAAATTCTTTCCCTCTTCCGGGTGGAAATACCAGGTCAGTCCCTTCCATTATTCCCGAGTACATGGTGCCTTCTTATGCCCTTTGTTCAGCAAGGCCAGGATACACTGCTTTTCATATAGTAAATTCTCAGTAAATACCTACAACTTTAGTACAAAGAGTTAGGATTTCCTCAGAGTTCTATAATCAGTATTCTAAGGTAGAAACTGGGTGGTGGTGCAATCCAGACAAGAATAATAAAAGCACAGAAGCTAGAGAGAAACAATTTCTTAGTATCTCACTTCTCCCTGAGCTAGATAGTGTTTCTTAACCAAGAATGCATCAAACAAAACAAAATATACGCGCCCTGGGCTCCTCCCTGGGCATCTGAGTTTAGTCTGTAAGGGCTAAGGCCTGCACATGAGTATTTTGGAAAAGTTCCCCCTGTGACTCTGAGGTGAAAGAAAACTTAAATGAACCAGGCAGCCCTCTCCAAAATAGCGTTGACTGTAAAATACTACGTGTATTCGCGTCTATTAAAACCTCAATTTCTTTCGCTTCTCCAGGCACAGTCACTTCCTGGGTGGTCATTTTCTTCCTTCCAGTAAACAGTGCCTTGAACCCAGTCCTCTACACTCTCACAACCAGCTTTTACAAGGACGAGTTGAAACAGCTGCTGCACAAACATCGAAGAAAATTGATTTTCAAAACTAAAAAAAAAAGTTTGTCTACCTCCATTGTGTGGACAGATGACTCCTCTTTACTTAAACTTGGGGTTTTGAACAAAATAACCCTTGGGGACAATATAGTGAAACCAATTTCCTAGTAATGGTTTTGTATCACTGGACTTTAAATGGACTACCTAAAAAAAAAAAAGCACAGCATTTGGAAGATGACGTCTGTAATACTTCTCATCTTTAGCAGCAGCAGACCCTTCTGCACGGAGAGCACAGCATGGTGACTTCGGGCTCTGCGTTCAGAGGGCAGCTGTGCTATTTGTCAACCGTGCTAAGAACTGGACCTAAGGGTTCTCCTCACCCTGACATGGCTGAAATGCGCAAGTGAATCCATCTGTAGTAGGCTGGTGTGTAGTCCATCTCTGGCTAGTCAACACGCCAGCCTACCAGGGGATGCCCACACGTGGGCGCTGTGTGGTCTGCTTTTAAATGAAGTTACGCTATCCATAAAATAAAAACATTCACAACATCTAATTCTAGTCTAGCTGTAATAGCACAAGCCCAACATGTCCTTCCTTGCTTGCAGATGAAACCATCAGCATCCTCTGACCTGATGGCAAAGGGTTTTGGGGATGTTCACCCACCTCACGTCCTGCCCTCGGGAGGCTGGTGGAGTAGCTGCTTTGAAAGCTTAACTTCATACCAGGTTCTCAGTCAGACACATGATCAGAGAGGCGTGCTGACTATTCACCTAGTACCATTCACCTTTTTGGCTTGTATTTAATGTCAGAAATGCTGAGATCCCAAGATATTTTTCTTAAGGTGGCCCCTGCCACAGGAAAACTGGGCACTCCAACTGCCAAAAACTACATTTTTTTAACATTTTTTATTGATTTATAATCATTTTACAATGTTGTGTCAAATTCCAGTGTTCAGCACAATTTTTCAGTTATTCATGGACATATACACACTCATTGTCACATTTTTTTCTCTGTGAGTTATCATAACATTTTGTGTATATTTCCCTGTGCTATATACAGTGTAGTCTATTCTATACAATTTTGAAATCCCAGTCTATCCCTTCCCACCCTCCACGCCCCTGGTAACCACAAGTCTGTATTCTCTGTGAGTCTATTTCTGTCCTTTATTTACGCTTTGTTTTTGTTTGTTTGTTTGTTTGTTTGTTTTTTAGATTCCACATATGAGCGATCTCATATGGTATTTTTCTTTTTCTTTCTGGCTTACTTCACTTAGAGTGACATTCTCCAGGAGCATCCATGTTGCTGCAAATGGCATTATGTTGTCGGTTTTTATGGCTGAGTAGTATTCCATTGTATAAATATACCACATCTTCTTTATCCAGTCACCTGTTGATGGACATTTAGGCTGTTTCCATGTTTTGGCTATTGTAAATAGTGCTGCTATGAACACTGGGGTGCAGGTGTCATCCTGAAGTAGATTTCCTTCTGGATACAAGCCCAGGAGTGGGATTCCTGGGTCATATGGTAAGTCTATTCCTAGTCTTTTGAGGAATCTCCACACTGTTTTCCATAGTGGCTGCACCAAACTGCATTCCCACCAGCAGTGTAGGAGGGTTCCCCTTTCTCCACAGCCTCTCCAGCATTTGTCATTAGTGGATTTTTGAATGACGGCCATTCTGACTGTTGTGAGGTGATACCTCATTGTAGTTTTGATTTGCATTTCTCTGATAATTAGTGATATTGAGCAAAAACTACATTTTAATACGTTTTCAAGTATAATTTCTTTAGAGCAGTATCCCTATTGCTGGCAAGTCCTGCATTCATATAACACACAGATAAGAAGTATTAATGGGAATTTAAGAATACGGGATGCAGATAAATTCCCATTGTTTTTAACAAAAAGATCGGTAGGTTTGGGTTTGTTTTTTGAAAATGAAAAGTGCTTGTGAAGGCCTGGTGTGTTTTTACACTGAAAATTCATATGTGAAAAAAAGAGGATCGGGTAAATAAAATTATATTTTACATTTGTCCATATATTATTTTAAGTTCAACAAAGACCATGGATAGGGCTTATTGATTGTTACCCATGTTTCTCCTGGTCGAGAATGTAACTAGGAGACAAACACAGTACCTCAGTTAACAGGACGACACCTCTTGTCTTTTTCTTTCTCTTCCTCCTTTTTCCAAAGCATGAAGCAGTACCTTGGTTTCTTCCCTGTTGACTTCATTCTGAGTTCCTTTAATGAGATGGAAGGTAAGCAGACGGCTGAGAGCACCAGCTCACCTCCTACTGCATGTTAGATAGGATGCCCTTTTATCCAGTAGCATCCAGCAAAGAAAGCATCCCAGAGTTTATGCATCACGGCTGTTCCAGTGATTTACCGGTCATTACCTAATATGAACTAAAACCGTCGTGTGAGTGCCTTTATTTTCATCAAGCGAGGTATTTCTTACATCTGTGAACTCTCCACTAAATAGTGGACCTCCCCGTTGACTAGGCTGCCCCTTTTCCTTACAGTTTCTAACTTTTCTCCATTTCGTGTCCTCACTGTGATTAGTTGCTTCCCGGCGTATCTGTTTTGTTAAATGTCTGTTGCCAGCCCTTGATCATCATACGATTTATTTCCTAATACGTTTCCCAACATCAGAATCATAAATAAGGAGTAGACCCTGAGCCTAGGGTGTTTCAATCTTAGCACAAATGTGTGTCTCCCAGTTTCCCATTCTTGAAAGGCATCAGGCTTGGGCGGGAGCCAAGCATCTGGGAACCATGTTTGTGAACGTCAGCGCTCTCACTGCTGAGCTTTGACATGAGAAGCACAAGGTCAGATGCACCAGGGAAACTGACAGCATATTTCACAGACAAATGGAGGCTGTATATTGGTCAGCAGCATGCCAACGAATGGCATACAGTTGATTTCTAATAGCTTAGTGATTTACAATCTTACTCTCTGTACTGCTATATAAATAGAAAACCATCAGAAATATGTTTGATTTTAGCAAATAATAGCCTTTTATCTGGACTGAGTGGTCTTTTGTATTGAGTCAGACTTGTTTTCTAAACCCAGTATTTCTATGTAATTATGAAAATACCACCTCTGTTCACGAGCCATTTTCTATGACAACATAAACATCAATTAAACATCACTCTAGAATTCAAGATGGCATAGACTGCCATCTCTGAGCAGGAGAGGGTGAGGGCAAATTACCTGATCCACATCCTACTCTGCATTTTGTGTATGTCTAGTATCTTGTCTTGAAAAGAAAAAGATAACCTGAAAAATCAATAAGGAGCCTTAGACAAGAGCACAAACAGGCTATGTGGTTTATATGCAATAGACAAAGCCAAGCTTTTTTTTTTTAATATCACTTTGTTTTATTTCTAATTAAAATTAAACTAGTTACAGCCCATCGCAGTTGCTTCTTGATGAGCAGATGCTTTAAGTGAAATTATGCATATCTGAGCTTTTGTGTAAGTAGCAGTATCACCTTCCCCACTCTAATCTTACACCCCAATTCTGCAGCTTCATTGACCTGGTCTGTGTAGCATCACAGAGCCACAAAAGCAATGTTGGTCAGCTAAGGATGACTCTGTTGCCAGATCAAGTCAGTATTTGGTAATTTGCTACGTATCTACTCACGCCACATTTTCAAGATTTTCTCTCACCCAAGGCAATCTTCACTCTGCTTTACCGTCCTCAAGTTCATGAGCAACGCAGAGATCCAGAGAATGCACATGCTAGAGATGAGAAATGATAAAGATTTCATATCAGTCATATCCACCTTATCATCTGATTAAATTCTCCAAGGGAGTTGGAAGGAGACTTAGCTTCCAAAATTAACAAGGAATACATGTAAGACTTAATTTCTTTCTAGCTTTTGCAGTGTAACATAAATGAGCATGTGGTTCTATTTAATAAGTAGCCTTAGGCAACTTTATTCAAGAAACAAAACATTGAAGATAAGTGTTTATGTTTTCTTATTTCCTTATCCTGGTGAATGAGTGACTACAAAGATTTCTCTTTACAGATATCTGTATATTTATCTGTTTATGTATATATCTGTTCATATGTCACTTGCGTAACATCTTGTTTATGAAAGACAGAAGATGCCTATTTAATAATGATGATGTTTATTTCTGAACCAGGAAAATGAAATGAAATTAGATGATTCTCCTTTTAAATGGCTTTTCAGTGGGAGATCTCAAAAGTCCTTGAGAAATACTTCCCAAAGCCCTGCAAGCTAATTGAGACCTATTACTCAATGTATTTCATTACCCCAGTCTTTAGGATATTTCTCCACATGACATGTTTGGAAGAAATAAATCACAAATGAAGAAATAGAGAACAAAAAGGCCAAGTGATGCAATTGCAGATCTGGGGGTGGGGATCTTCTGCTGTCTGAACAGCCTGGTCCCAGCCCATGGTGACACCTCCTACCACTAGGACCTGGGCAAACTCATAGCAATTTTGAGTTATAAACTCAAAGCTACTTTATATACCAGAAGAAATTATTTCTGGACTATCTGGGAGCTATTAAAACTTTCACTTGTTTAGTGATTCTCTGAATTCATGGTGTGAGGGTGTTTGATTTAGTATAAGTTTTGTAATGGAAGCCATATACTTCCTGCTGAAGAC
This sequence comes from Camelus dromedarius, assembly GCF_036321535.1. NCBI lineage: Eukaryota > Metazoa > Chordata > Mammalia > Artiodactyla > Camelidae > Camelus > Camelus dromedarius. The sequence goes on along the minus strand of NC_087448.1, from coordinate 64,175,934 downwards.
AACACACATTTAAGGCAAGGAAATATGGTGTCAAAAGTGAGGGGGTGGTGCTGCAGTTCGAGGTCAGCCATCAACTACCTACAAGTCCTCAGACAAATATCTTTAAATCACTTCCATTCTCCGTAACTGACGTTCCTTAAGATTTTATCACATAAACTGGTGTCTTGTCCCATTTCTGGGAAGATCTATTATGTGGATTTGAAAACTTAGTGTGGGTTAAAAATCCTGAAGTTTACATGAAGTTAAAGGATCACTCATTTCTCAATTTCCCTTTTCTCAGGAAGAATCAATGCACAGATCGCCAGTGTTCAGAAGTCCACTCCATCCAGTGGATTTCCTTCCAGGAATCTTCTATTCTAGAAAGAAAACTGAAGTCAAGTCTCAGACATTGAAGCTTTTCAAAGACACAGGAGCTGACAACAATATAGCAGTAAGTACAGCTTAAAACTTAGGTGGTGCATTGCTACAAAATCTAGGAATAAGAGATCAGGGTAATTAACAAGCAAACATCTTAGCTACGAATCATAGACTGGTCTCTTCGCGTGAGTGCATTAATAGGTCTGCTGTCACCTAAATTACCCTCTAACACAGATGCAGATACACAGGGATGTCCAGCTCTTATGACTGGATGTATTCCTGGGAAATGTGTTGTTAGGATAAAGAGACAATGACGTGTACTTTCTGCATGGAGCCATCATAGAACATGTGGTCCTTGACCCAGAATTCTCCATCTCGAATTTTGCACCATCAGCCATGAACCCTTCTCTTGGCACCAACCTCTCCCTCTGTGTTGGCTCTTTCTCCTCAAAACACAATGTTCAGAATTCCCACAGTTGAAAGACAGTCTTCCCATCCTATACCCTCCTTGAGCCTCTGTCTTTTTCTCACCTTCGCTTTATAGCTAAACATTTTGAAAGAAGGGGAAGCTCTTGGTCATCAGCATCTCACCTCCTGTGACTGCTCAACAACTGACCATCTTCACCAGTCCACTGAGCTGTCCTTGTGGAGATCCAGTCACTATGTTGTACACATGAAACTAATATAATAACATTATTATGTCAATTATATGTCAATGAAAATAAATATATACATACATACTTTAAATTTACAAAAATCACCAGGATGACAACCCAATGGGCAGTTTCTTTTCTTCAACTACTTCACTTCTTTGAGGCATTTGTCACTGGTGGCCACCTCCTTCTTCTTCAAACCCCTCCCTCGGAATGGACCCCCTCTTTCCTGTTCTGCACTACTTCACCGGTTCTTCCCTCCCACATCATCATGAAGTTTTTCTTCCTCTTGTCCCTTAAACTTAGATAGAAAGTTCCCAGGGCTTTATTCTTGACTCCCTGTTCTTTGCCCTCCATATGACCTTCCTTGGCTTCAACTTCTCTGTGGCTGTCATAGCCAAGTTAATTAGTTTTTACAAACTCTCTTTAAAAGTAAGTACAAATAGAAGGAGCTTATTTGGATGGTTCTAGCAAGATCTTGACACTTATTTGTTCAATCTTCTCCACCAATTACAGAACAATGTTTGATGAAATTTCTAACCTCCCAGATGAGAATCAGCTCTTCTCTCAAGCTCATCCAAAGGCAGTGCATTTTTATATTTTAATAAATAGGTTCAAAACCCACCAAACCTATTTGTTGGGAAGATTTTTTTTAAACAGGATAGAAAATTTCATAAGCTTATAATACAGCAGTAGTCCAGGCTGGAGAGGGAAGATGAAGACTCCGGTGGCTCTCTGTGAACTTCCTCTCAATTCCCTTATTTTCAATCCAAAACCTCAGCTTGTATAACCTTCTTACTAGTTCATTATTTTTGTCAGACCAAATCAGAACATGCAGACATGACCACTGGCAGTGTGAGATCTAGAAGGGCGTCTCAAGGGAAAGCTTCACCCCCATCAGTGAAGAGTCACTGTACAGGGAGGAGTGGAAACAGATCACGTGACAGTTGTTCTGGAGACCGTGGAGCGAGCAACAGCCTCCGTCTTCGGAGCTGTACCACTCTGTTGCTTTAGGAACGACGAATCTTTTTGTCTTCATCTTCCACTCTTCTCAGCTAAGTTCTTTCTTAAATGCTTGGTTCCTCATTTGCTTTGAATTTTTCATTGCTACCTTTTTTTATATGAGTGTTCAAATACCAGAAGGAAAACCTTCCAAAACACACTCAAAAAGAAATTGCTAACCTGGTGGCTATTATTAAATAATAACCACTATAAAACTATTTAAACAATATTTAAACTATTTAAACAAATTGAGTAGGTAGTTTAGAATCTACCCACAAATGGTGCTGGAACAATTAGGCATCCATATTCAATAAAACAAAACTGGACTCAGAGTGTACATGTGTCACAAAAATTAACTCAAAATGGATCATAGACCTAACTGTAAAATAAAAAAAAATTAAAACTTCTAGAAAATAACATAGGAGAAAAACTAAATGACCTTGAATATAACAATGACTTTTTAGATATAACACCAAATTCCAACTGTATGACATTCTGGAAAAGGTAAAACTATGGAAACAATAAAAATATCAGGGGTTGCGGGCATGGGGACAGGAGAGGGTTGAAGAGGCTCAGTACAGAGGACTTTTTGGGCAGTGAAAATACTCTGCGATACTATAATCATGCATATACCTGTCATTATGTATGTCTAAACCCATAGAATATACAACACCAAGAGGGAACCATAATGTAACTTCTGGACTTTGGATGATTACGATGTGTCAATGCAGGGTCATCAGCTATTATAAATGTACCACTCTGGTGGGGAATGTTAGTAATGGGGGAGACTAGCATGTGGGGGATCAGGGAGTATATGAGAAATCTCTGTACCTTCAATCGTTCTAAAAAATTGCTTAAATTGCTCTAAAAAATAAAGTCTTAATTAAAAAATATTTAACTAAAAATTGAGTTAATAGACTTTGTAACACACATAAATTACCAAAAAAAATTATTATTCAGAAATACCAAGAACATCCAACAAACTAATAGGAATAAGACAAGCCAAATTTTTTTAACGGACCAAGGATTTAAACCAACAATTCACAGAAGAAAACTAAATGGCCCATAAATACAAACAGAAAACAAACAAAAATGTTTACTCACATTATTAATCAGATAAATACAAATTAACACAAAAATGAAATACTGGCTTACACCATTAGATTAATAAAAGTAAGTCTGGATACACTGACTTTTCAAGAATGTAGTGGAAGAGAAAATCTTTTGCGTTGCTGGGTGGGAGTGTAAATTGTCACAACAGTTGTGAACAGTTTGGCACTATTAAAGTTAAATGGGTGCAAAATAGGCCTACCCTATTGGCTTCATCTTATACGCCTCCCCGTATTCTCCTGAACCATCTACTCCAACTCAGTTGCTGCTATTACGGTCACTTTCACATAGACCTGAAACAACATGTAACACATTGAGCAGCTAAAACTGGTTTTGCCTCCTTAAATAGGTTGTTGATTAATCAAGCCTGGAGTTATTTTATAGGGACAGCACTGCACATGTGATAGGAACCCATGTCTCCAGGATGTCCCTGGAACCGAGAATCTTCAGTCTACAAAACTTGAATAGAAATGTTGCCACCAGGGCCCTTTACAAAGTGAGAAGTCCTTCAGTAAGGAAAACCTGGCTTCCAGCATCGGAAGTAGCTCGTGTGGACTGATTCATGACTAGCCAGTCAGCTTCCAAGTTTGAAATTCCCCTAACCCCTTAAATATCGCCCTGGACCCTGGGTCGGGAAGACAGATTTGAGCCTCATGTCCTGTCTCCTTGTCAGTTGACCTCGCAATAAAGCTGTTTCTTTTCTCGAAAGCTAGTGCCATAGTATTGGCTTCTATGTGTGTTAAGCAGTGAATCCTTGCTTGGTTGCAGGCCTGTGCAGCTCTGCTCCCTGACGCTGACCAGCCAGCCATCAGAAGTCTCTGGCTCTCCTCCTCAGGAAGAAGCATGAGGCCACAGGAGGGTGAGAAGCTGGGGAGGGGGGTGGAATCCGGCCTCTCCAGCAGCTACTGAAGAGGCCAGGTGATGTAATCTGAAGGTGCAGGGTACTCCCCTTTGAATGAACTTTATCTGTAGGAGAGAGAAAAGGGGGGCCAGCAGATTAATTGACTGAAAACAAAAGTTATAAAAGATGATGTACAGTATATCATTTACACAAAAGTTTAAACGTATACCCATATATATCTAATACAGGGGAATGATACTCTTCAGTTTTAAAAAAGGATTTATTTCTGGGAAAGAGAAAAAATTTAATCTGTCTTTAACAACTGTTCTTTAAAAAAAGACCTAAAGCAAATATAATTAATGTGATTATCTATTTAATTTTGTCAGTGTATACACTGTTAACAGTTATCTTAGTTTGTAAACTTCTCTGTGATTCCACTGTCTTTCAGAATTAAAATTTAAATGGGTCAAGCCCTCATCCTGCATATCATAGTGTTAGAATGTCCAGAAGTTTATTTGACTTTTCAGGGGATTTTCAACTATTGCCTAAGTCAGTTCCTGTTCTATAAGCCCTTAACCTTCTCCCCTGACCCTCGGCTCTGGGCCTCCTCTAGTCTTGACTATCTGGACCATATGCCTCAGTCCTCCCTCAGTATGGTGCTGCCACCAATACCCTTGCACAGCAGAAGGATGCTGCAGGGAGGGCTGTGTTATCCCCAGACTCCACATACCATTATTAGCACAGAGGTACTGTTTACAGACTTATGCTTGAGGGTAATGAAGATGGATTACAGTTCAGTAAAAATATTATATAAAATATGTTCTAAAAGCTCATTCAGCCATTTCCATCACTACATTTAGGCCGACGTTGTCTCCATCTCCTGGGGCTTTTCTGACACACACACACACACACAGCCACACACACACACAGACACACACACACACACACACACACACACACACACACACACACACACACACCCTTTCTCCCTACCCTGACTGCCAGACTTCCATCCCTCAGATCCCGTCAATCCCTTCTGCAGAATAGTTGTGTTTTTCACCCTGCCCCAAACTGAGTTTCAGGCCTACCTATGCTTATCCAAAATAGGAATCCATACTGTTAAACAAAAGGCCTTCTATTTAGGGTCTCCACCCTTTAGCTGCACAAAACAGAAGGAAAAGCTTTGAAATTATAGGCTTTCCTTCAGCATAAAACATGTTTATGAAAGATAGCTTCCCCCTACAAGTCTTTCTGAGAACAGCATGAAAATTCACTTTACATCTGTCCAGAATAAATCTGCAAGAGTGGTAACTCCTCCCAGTCCCCCCCCCCCCCATATTTTACCCAACTCAGCCCTTCTATAGATACAGAAATGCTAAAGCCCTGAAATCCGGGTCAGTTCAGCACAGGGGAGAATAATTCTATACGTCTGAATTGATCCTGAAGAAATGTCTGTATTATGATCCAGTATTAAGATGACTGTCCATAAGGATGATGCCTTACATGTGTACAACCTTCCACAGTTTATAGGAACTTTTATATTAAAAAAAAACAGTCTGTAAAGGAATACACAAGGAGATAACAAATGATTTTTAGCAGAACCGAAACAAAAATCCAGTTCTCTTAACTCTGAATACAGTCCTTTCTACTCTACCAACCTGTGTCCAACCTTCTGTCACCAGGAAAAGATTAGATTAGTATGAAGGTACTATAGAAAGGATAAAGTGAAAAGAAATATAAAAGATTTCAGGAAGAATTCATTTCAGAGTTTAAGTTTGGGTGGATAAATAGTTGTCTAGAGCAGTGCCTAATACATCCTGTGTGCTCAATAATTTGTCGAATGAATGAATAAAATGTGGATGTCCTTGGCAGCCTGAAGTCACCATCTAGTTGTCAAGAATAACACCGGGATTTTAGGTGGCTGAAGTGGTGTTCTCCAGGACAGGGGGTGATGTGTTTACATGTATGTAAATCTATCCCCAGAATTTCCCCATCCCTATTACTCTCTTCCTTGCCTACCACTTGTACCCAAAGCCACGTTAGAAAGTGTTGATTGTCAATAACATACCCAGGGATATGAAGACCCTACCTAGAGGGAGATGCTGAGGTTCATATAAAATTTTTTCACAACTTTATTACCTACTGAATAGAGTATCTTTTGTGTAATCTTTGGTAAAACCAGACTTTCTTAAAGGAGTGAGTGTATGTGACATCATCTTCCTGGAGTTGAGGATGAATGAGGCTGTGCAGAACACACAGATTATAGGAGGTGAAGTAAAATCCTTGACTTTAATTCACAAGGGTGACGGCAGGGTGGATTTGCTCAGAGAATAAGACACATCAGAGAACAGAGCTCGGTTCCAGGCTCAGGAGAGACTGCCCAGTGGCTGAACAAGACAACAGAGTTTTATTTGGCAGAATTTGCTTCAGAGAGCAAGAAAAGAGAAAAGGAATTCAAAGAAAGAGTGAGGATCAAGTTTTAAACCCCTGCTACAAATACTGCAATCAGATTGAAGCATAACAGAGAATTTACAGCACTAACCAAAACATAAGCGGTATCTATCTAGCAAAAATGCCAGAATGTAATCAAGTCACCTGCAAAGCACATTCAGGAGCGATAAGGGGTCTCTGTTTGCCTTAAACCACAGCAATTCCTGAATGATTTCCTGGTTTATATCCATGAGAAGCTTATAGAACACTGCCAAATATTAAACATCTATGATTGTATTGAGTTAAAAACTCACTAAAGAAGTGGGGGAGGGTATAGCTCAAGTGGTAGAGCATATGCGTAGCATACATGGAGGTCACGGGTCCAATCCCCAGTATCTCCTCTAAGAATAAATAAATATTAAATAAACCTAATTATCTCCCCCATCAAATAAATAAACTTTATTAAAAAAAACTTACTAAAGTATTCAAACATCTTGTGATAAGTGAACATGAATCAAAAGAAACAAAATTCCATTAACTCAATGCAATTTTGAATCAGCAGATATTGAAGATTCAATTTAAGAGTTAACGGTTTTAGAGTAGCCTCTAGGCAAGGAGATAACGTCTTTCCTTGGGGTAGATTAGGGAAGTAAAATATAGCTTTCTTGGACTTCCACAGTGGCTGACTGGCTTCCACAGTTTGCCAGATCTACTCTGAAGTTTTTATTATTATGATTATTATTTATTTTTTATTGATGTATTGTCAGTTTACAATGTTGCATCCATTTCTGATATACAGCACAATGTTTCAGTCTTCCGGATACATACATATATTCCTGTTCATATTCTTTTTCATTATGGATACTGTGAATTTTTTAAACCCTAACTCACTACTGGGGCCCAACAGGCTCACTCCAGAGCCACTGTGGTGTTGGGAAAGCCACAAACTGGTGGTCTGTTTTCTTTGTAACAATGTAGTTAGTATTGCACAAACTAAACTATGGCAACACTGAAAGAAACTTAAATTAAAAAAAAGGTAATTATCCATAATCCCACCATTTTGATATAATAATGATTTTCATTTATTTATATATTTTCTGGCCCTTATGATGTTAATATATGTGTTTTCATCATTGTCAGTTCAGGGTACATATAATTGTGTGGTGCTGATTTTCTTTTGCAAGATTGTAAAATTTTTTCATGTTACCCAGTTTTCATAATTGTTGTTTTTCTTTATTGAGATGCATGATTTTCCACTGAAGTGTTAGTCCTAATTGACTTAACCACTTCCCTGCTGTGAAACACTCTGTTTCTTTCCAACTTTGTTTATTCATTCAGAAAGCATGAAGAGCCTTTTATGTGCCAAGCACTGGACTAAACATTAGAGACATTAGACCTTTTTAATAATTAAACATTAGAGACATAAATAGTCCTGCACTTGACAAGTTCAGGGGGAAAGAGACGTGCTCGCTGAAGGGAGACCTGGAAGCAAACTGCCTGGATTGAAATCCTGGCTCCCTAATTCTGAGCTCTTTGAGCTCTGCCAAGTCCCTTGAACCTTAATGTGACTCAGTTTCCCTCACCTCATCAGGTTTGGGGATTTGAAAATTAAAAGAATTAATAAACCTCAACATTTAGGATCTGGAATACAGAAAATGCTCAATAAAGTTTATTTCATTCACAGATGAAGGGTGCTTAGGGTTCATTCCTAGGCACAGTTTTTTGGTTTGGTTTGGTTTAAGTGGTGTGGCCGCTATATAATGACTATATAAGAAGAATGACTGTATAGGAAGAATGAATATTTGGTTTTCTTTCTGACACTGACACAAATATGCTATTTTTTAAAATTTGCAACTTTTTAAGTTCAAAAATTGCAACTTTTCCACCTATCAATGGGAGTGGTGACTATCCACCATGAGAGTTCTGTAGGAATATGACAGAGGCACAAAACTGTGCAGTCAGCAGCCTTCAGGGATGGCCTCACCTCCAGAGCCGCCTCACCCAAGGTCACGCTCTCCCGAGGCTGGCTGGCATCTGACAACCGACTGAGATGGGGACCCCCAGTGCAGTTCAAGGCATGACAGCTCTGATGGCTCATCTCTGACCCAGAGCTCCCTGTGGCATAGGTCCTGCATCCTGGCTCATTTCTCCCTCTGCTTCATCTGCTTCCTCCCTCTTCTTTCTACCTCCCTAAGAAACCCCCTGAACATGAAACTCTGCCTCAGAGTCTGCTTTCTGGATAAATGAACCTGTGAAATACCATGAAAGAAACATGAGGTTGCCAAACCCTTGGGTAGAAAAGGAACATAAAAATCTCACACTGGGCATCGAAAGACCTAGTTCAAGTCCCACATCAGCCACAGAGAGGCAGTGTGATCTTGAACAAGCCTCTCACTGTCTTGACACTCAAATGTTTGTGAGACAAGAATAATTCCTCCCTGTCTATCTTACAGGGTTATGGTCATGAGGACATAATGGTAAGATAATACATGTCTTGAGAAAACACTACAGACTGTAAGACATTAGATAATTTATTATTATTCGGTAGATTCTGGAGTCGTTCTTTTCTTTGACTGTTGCTTAAGTTTATCCTTCTCAGCATTAAACCATTCAGATTGCTCTAGAAAAATATTTCCCTGGGCTATGCTCATTGCTGGCTGGAACCCTTTAAGGCTCATAAAAAGATGTCAGAAATTCTGTGTGAATGTCAGAGTTCTCAGCAGACTTACCACAAACATTTCCAAGTAAAATAATCTGTGATTACACACCTAGATCCTAGGCTACGTGAAAACCTGCAGTATTGGGTATAAATGAACTAAGATGTAAGAGAGTTAGTGGTAGACACTTAAGAATGGATACAAAGGAGACACTTAAGAATGGATACAAAGGAGACACTTGGGCCCCAAGTCCCATTACTGCAGAGGAAGTTCTAGTACAGTGATTTTTATGGGGAGAGGGGGATATTGCTGCTTCAGCCCATCTTGGCTAGAGAACTGTGCATGTACCCCTTGGTTCATTTTTCTTTGTGTTTGTTGAATTTCTTCATAATAGTCAGGAGTCTCATCAGAAAGATGGTAACTCAATTGGAAATCAGAAGAATGATGGACATTTCAATTTGCAATGGAAAGAGAGGCTGATAATGCAGAGACTGGACTTAACGGGAACGGCAGCTCTTCAGTGAAAAGTGTCAGTGGGAGAAGGTACACCAGCTACCTCTGCTCACCGTGCCCTGCGCCGTGTCGGTCTGACAAAGGTGTCCAGTGAGCTGCTTCCACTGCAAACATTTCATCTATCTATCTGTCTGTCTGTCTGTCTATCTATCTACCTACCTACCTACCTATCATCTCTTTTTCTGAGAAGTCTGAGATTACTGTTAGAGTTCACTTACCAGTAAACTTCTATAAAAGAAAATTTAGGGGCTATAATGAAGGTCATGGCCTCTCTACCTTCAGAGATCTTTGAGATCCTCATTTCAATTCACTGAAAAACACGTTAGTAACTAAATATTAAAGCATTTTCCCTTTGCTAAGGGCAGCAATCTTCCTCTTAACCCCTTTCCAGCACTGATATGAACACAGCAGATCCTATTCAAAAAGCACACTGGTGATGGTGGGGCTGCTCTGTCAACGCCTGCCAACAAGAGTGCACAAATTATCCTTGATTTTCACCCCAAAATATTAATAAATGATTAATAGAGAAACTGAGGGTCTATTTGATAGTAAATAGAATAAGATCTAAGCTAAACAAAGAAAAATGAAAAAAATTGATGTAAATATCTCTTGTCTGCTCTCTGTTTCTCTCACTCTTCTCTCTTCCTTAGGATCTAACAACCTTTGCAAAGGTTTTTTTCCCTTGCAGTCCCCTGGCTTCCCAAACTCCTCACCCTAATTTGGCCACCCATGACTCAGTTATCTTTATTTTGACTCCACCTCCCAACCCAAGGCATGCATTCCTTCCCCACTCACGACCCCAGTCGTAGATGGGTTCTTATGCCCTCAGATTTTAGGGCTAACTAGCTAACCTGGAGGCTAACTTAGTATTATAGAAAGGGGCTGGGTGGGGATGGGCTGCTCCCAGGTAACACGTACCAAATGTATGTTAATGACAACCCCCTCCAGACGAATTGTCCACGGGAACTACTTTCCCCATTGGAGGTTCTAATGGTGGACATTTCTGACTTGACAGCTAAGGACGGCCAGACTCGGGCTGGCTCAGGGAGCAGAGACACTGCACCAGAGTGCCCACTTCCGCCCCAGTCTGAGGAGGTTCCGCCAGCCCTCATGTTTTCACGTAGAGGCCCTCTACCTGCTGCTTTCCTTCCTTCAAAGTTCTGGGAATGTTGAGACTATCTTGCCAACAGCCTTTCTGATTCCCTTAATTCCCTTTAGTCTGGTAGTGCACTTGGCTTCAGAACAGAGAGGACTGAAGTGTCTGTCAGTGATGATCCCCTCTGATCTGGCAATTCTGAAGGATAAGCGTGCCAAAATGAGACAATTAAAGGAGCGGTGCCCTGTGTGTGAGAACAAGGATTTCCTAAAGCACTGAGTGCCGCCCAAAAGATAAGTAGGAAGTACCCGAAGACCCTCGCAGTATTTTAACTTACATTTACAAAAAATCATGACGATTTAAAACTCCGCCAGTGTCTACAACAGAATCACTCTGCATTTCCTGAGACAGAAGCTGTGTGAAAAGAGAGACATTGCCAAGGACATTTGGGAGGCTGACCAGCGGTGACATTGAGCAGCAGTTTCCTGTGAGAAGACCAGCTGCCATTTAGACGCATTTAGACCAGACAGGCAAGGGCAGAAACCCAGCAAAGAGGACTGGAGAGAGGAGACGAGGGTCTGGAAGTGAGGGGGATAATGGAGATGCCTTGCTGTAGGCCGTAGGCAGGAAAGCCCCAGTGAGGAGCTCAGCAAATACCCTACAAACAACACGCACCGCCACTCACCTCCTGAGTCAGCACGTGACTCTGCGAACTCCTGACCTCAGGGCACCTGACGCATAAAAACCAACATGGCAAACCTTTCCTTTTGTTCTTATGAACTAGCAAATATAAGGCCCATACCACTGATGTTCCCCCAAAGTCCCGACTATCCAAAATGACCAGAAACAAGTCATTCACTCATTCAGTGAAATGGATGGAGTGGAAAATGGGGGGTGGGCACAGGAGGGACATTTCACCAACTTCCACATACTTCAGCAAGATCTTCATGTCTGCCTTCCGCTTGGCCGTAACACTTGTATGCGGTTGAGATTTTCTTTTTCCTGTTAGCCTGTTCAGGTAGCTGTGCTTCACTTGACTAATGTACAGGTATATGATTTTAATCAGGTCGATTTTGCTTTTTTTTTTTTTTAAGTTTGCATCCTTTTACCAACTTCTCCCTGTTTTCCCCACCTCCCCCAGCCCCTGGCAACCACCATTCTACTCTATGTGTTTGACTTTTTATTTTTAATTTTTTTTCAGATTCCACATTTAAGTGATGCCATGAAGCTTTTTTCTTTCTCTGGCTTATTTCACTTAGCATAATGCCCTCAAGGTCCATCCATGTTGTCACATGTGGCAGGATTTCCTTCTTTCTCATAGCTGAATAATAGTTCATTATATAGAGATCTTCCTTGACTTACAATGGGGTTACATAGTGATAAACACATCCTATGTTGAAAATATCATAAGTTGAAAATGCATTTAATACACATAACCTACTAAACAGCATAGCTTAGCCCAGCCTAACTTAAATGTGCTCAGAACACTTACATTAGCCTACAGCTGGGCAAAATCATCTAACATAAAGCCTGTTTTATAATGAAGTGTTGAGCATCTCATGTAATGTATTGAATACTGTACTGAAAGTGAACAACAAAGTGGTTATAAGTGTTTTATACCCTCGTGAGCCTGTGGCTGACTGGGAACTGCAGCTCGCTGCCACTGCCCAACCTCACCAGAGAGTATTGCACCCATATCACTAGCCCAGGAAAAGGTCCACGTTCAAAATTCAAAGTATGGTTTCTACAGAAAGCATGGCTTTCACACCATCGTAAAGTCCAAAAATCTTAAGTGAAACCATCATAAGTTGGGAACCATCTGTATGTATACCACATCTTTTTTATCCGTTCATCTGGTGATGGACATTTAGATTGTTTCCATATTTTGGCTCCTGTGAATAATGCTGCAGTGAACATGGAAGTACAGAGACTCTCCAATATTCTGTTTTCATTTACTTTGGAGACTTACCCAGAAGTGGGATTGCTAGATCATATGGTAATTCTATTTTTAATTTTTTGAGGAACCTCAAAACTGTTTTCCATAGAGGCTGAATCAGTTTGCATTCCCACCAACAGCACATGAAAATTCCCTTTTATCCACATCCTCGCCAACCCTGTTATCGCTTGTCTTTTTGATGACAGCCATTTTCACAGGTCTGAGGTGGTACCTCCTGGTGGTTTTGATTTGCCTTTCCCTGACTGTTAGGAACATTAAGCATCTATTCATGTACCGATTGACCATTTATATGTCTTCTTTGGGAAAATGTCTATTCAGTTCCTCTGCCCATTTTTAAACCGGATTCTTTGGGGTTTTTTGCTGTTGAGTTACATGAGTTCTTTATATATTTTGGATATTAACCCCTTAGCAGGTAGACATTTTGCAAAATATTTTCTCCCATTCTGTAGGTTGTCTCTTCATTTTGTTGATGGTTTCCTTTGCTGTACAGACACTTTTTAGTTTGATGTAGTCCCATTTGTTTATTTTTGCTTTTTTTGCTTTTGCTTTTGGTGTCAAATCTTAAAAAATTTCATTGCCAAGACAAGTGTCAAGGAGCTTACCCCCTATGTTTTCTTCTAGGTCCATTCTGTCAACTTTGGTCAATTCTGTTACAATAAAACTTCATTCCTGAATGATTTGTTCAGGAACAAATCCTGAACAATGATTTGTTCATTGAGTTGTTACTGTATAAGGAAAATAACATCAAAATGCAAGACTTAGAAAAACAAAAACAATAATTTAAGTTTTTGCAAGATCAAAGTGTTACTCACTTTTACTTAATATCAGATTGTAAATCATCAACTGCAAGAAAGAAATTATTCAATTTTTCATAGTCTTGACTAAAGATTCCATTTTTACAAGATGCAGAACAAATTGTATGATTTTTAATGATATTTTTTCCTTAGGATCGGAGTAATTTTTTTCCAATCAAGAAACAACATTTTCAAAAAAACTTCATCTCTGTCAATGCACCTAATGGATACTATAAAATATACCAGCTTGTTGACTTTCTATGCTAATAACTGACCCAGAAAAGAAGTTTAATTTCTTAGAATGTAAAATAGGGTTATTTCCATGTATTTGTCTATTAATCAAATATCTTAAACCCAAATTTATAATGGGCATATGTGTCTGGCATTAAATTGTTTTTCGAATGAAGTACATTATTTCTCTGACCCAACAGCTATTACCGAATACTACAGAGATGTCTGTAATTGTGTTTGCAAGCACAGCTCTAATGGCTTCTGAAATACAATTTAAAAATCAACATCTGAAAGTATTTTAAATGCATACTTGGACATTATTCATCCTAGAGGCATGCACATCTCATTTTCTAGAAAAACCAAAGGCATATTCTGTCAAAATAAAAACTACTTTTTCAATTCTGTCTGTATGACTTGATTGTGCAGGGATAGTACTCAGATTTAACCAGTTTAGAGGATGAACTAAATGATGACAAATGTTAAACTTGAACAGCTTAGACACATTTTCTACAGCTAAAACTTTGTGTCTTAGTAATATGTAGCTACCACCATGCACAAAGAAATGAATAAAGTAAAAATTAACTCTAAGTTTCTAAAGACATTGCCACAGGACTGGTTGTGAATGTTAAATGTATAGTTTCTTATGGAACTAAGACTAAGTGATGCCTAAAAGAGAGAGATGACAGTATTTAGAGTTCTATGCAAGAGAGGAAGCTGTAGCTTAAGTGGTAGAGTGCATGCTTAGCATGCATGAGGCCCTGGGTTCAACCCCCAGTACCTCCTCTAGAAAATAAATAAGTAAGCAAACGTAATTACCTCCCCCGGAAACATAGAAAAATAAAATTAGAGTTCTATGCATAGAACTCTCCTGGATTCTGGCCCATGTGCCTCATACCTTGGCTGATTTTAATCTGGATCCTTTCATGGTAATCCGTAACTGTGAGTATAACAGCTTTCAGTGGGCTCAGTTTGAGTAACATTATTCTTCCAGCTACAGATTTACGTAATTGTCTTACATACACTTCCTCACTTCATGTAGAAGTACATCATCAGAGATGTAAGCAAATAGCTTACTGATGTTCACAGACTTTATTCATTAGGATAGAACCTAAGCTGCGATAACATGGAGACTCAAAAATTCCTTCTAGTGAATTATCAAATCTGAGGGTACCCCTGGGGACCCCAGACTTGCAATGACGTCAGAAGTGTGGTAATCTTAACTCCTTAACCCTGAACCCATTAATCATGTTTACATCCATGACTTTATAATGGTGTTAAAGAAACTGGTCATCTTTGGAGGATGTTAGGAAATTACCTTGCAAACTGCTAAATAAGGGGAAAAGCAAGCATTTATTATGTCTCAGTTGTATGAACTGAACCACTGGGTAAGCAAATAATAGATTAGGGGAAATGCATCCTTTAAAAAGTAACACAAGTGAAAAGTGAAGTAGAAATGACCAATACAGGATCTCACCATTTTGCATCCCTTAACGAATGAACAGATTTAGGTACTAAGTATCAATAGTGCCTGTAACCACATAAAAGAGAACAACCTGATAATACACACTTCCTACTGAAAAAAATAAAATCCTACCACAGCCTTGCCAAAGGAATCAAAACCAAGTCTGTTAATTATCTGGATCCAGCTACCAATTTTCACGAGATAACAGGACAGAGGATCTTGTTAAACAGCACAGTGAAGGCTATGCAGGCTACACAGTCCAGGCTGTGGGACACACTCTAGGCCAGACAGCCCCACTTCTGCACCAGATTGAAAGGAAATAAAAGAGTGAGAAAGAAACCTGTAGCCTAAAAGAGACTTATCAAATTATAATATGGACAAGACTAAATTACAGTGTCAAAGCATGAATATTTAGGCAATAAAACTAAAAGGAAATGCAAGGAAGTAATTACTGTAAAAGTCACACTTGATGTGAAGGAATGGTAGTTACAACAGGCACACGGAGGAGCTTCCTGAGTGTCTGGAAATGTTCTGTTCCTTGATTTGCATGGCTGGGTGCAAGAGTTGCGAGAGTATTCTCCGTGTATGATTTATTAAGTTACACATTTGTCTTGTGTGGTTTTCTTTACCTTGTGAATTTTTTAATTCAGGTGCAAGGTTTACATTTATCCGTACTAAATTATATTCAATTCACTTCTGTAGATTCTTAAGATGCACTTGTATTATCATTTTATCCAACATAACTGTTATCCCTCTTGGCTTAATGCTACCCACAAATTCAGAGGCAAAGCATCTTCACCCCAACAACTAGAAAAAAAGAAGTCAACAATGCAAATTTTATATCTTGGCTAGGGTGGTGCTTGCACAAGTGTGTACATTCATTAGAACTCATTAAATTGCACTTAAAAGGAGTATAAGCCTCCTTCACATGCTGTTTTGGTTTTTTTTTTCTTTCCCTTTCCTTTCTTGCCAGCAAGATGGCTGGGATTCCTTGTGACTCATCCTCAACCACGCAGACAACCTGGAGGAATCTGAGCTCCTGTTTGACCACTTTGGGTAGAGCCTTTTATGGTGGGAACATTCCCCTTTAACTCCGAGGTGAGAAACAAACTGCTTTCATTTTTTAAGTCACAGTATTGTTGTAGCAGTCTGTAATCTATTACCCTAACTAATGTTCTGAGGGTTGCTCACTCAAATGCCTTCAGGTGCCAAGCAGGGAACATAAATACATGAAGAGGCAAGAGGAAGACAGTGGAGCTGTGGAAATGGAGAATGCATACTGTCCTAAAGGCACTCAATTAAAAAATTTTTTTCCCAATATACTGTACTGAAAACAAAATGTCTGTAGGGCCAGATTCCACCTGATGGCTATCGTTTGCAACCCCTGCTTAATCACAAGGATTTGAATAAGGTTATTCTCCCAGCTACAAAGTCACAAAATTGTCTTGTACACATTTCTTCTCTTTGTATAGAAACATAAGGAGACCTAAGCGGATGTCTTATTGAAATTCACGTATTTTATTAATTAGGATACAACCTAAGCTGCTATATCCCGGAGACTCAAAAACTTCAGTTGCTCAAACAAGAGTTTATTTCTCTCTACTACACAGTATGGGGAGAGAGGTGGCTTCTCTTCATGAGGCCATCAAGGGACTCAGAGACCCTCTGTGTTATCCCACCATCCCCTCAGGGCTGTTCTCACTACTTGGTGGAAGTCTCCTCACCACTGCCCATCTGGGAAAAGGGAAGGAGGAGGTGGAGAGAAGAGATCCGGAGATGGGACACATCACTCCTACTCACATCCCATATCCCGGGGACCAGAATCCAGTCACGTGGCCACAGCCAGCCACAGTGGCGTCTCTAACTACATTGCTGGGTGTTCAACTCTACTCAGGGAGTTTTTTTTTTAAGAAGATGGAAAGAATAGATATTGGGGGACAGTTAGCAGTCTCTGCCATGTATACGTTAGCCTAATAAATTTCTGACCTATCAGTATAACTGGGGTGAACCCAGGGGATTCATCATGATTTATTCTTCAGTAATCTCTGCTAGACTCTGGTGGTCATTTCTTTCTAGTAGGTGCTAGTACCCAGCCTTTTAGTAACCTGGTTTAGACCTTCACACAGAATTCTGAGCAAGCTCATTAGGCTTACTTTGCAGAAATGACCTCTTTGTGTTTGGGAAAACTGGATTTAAATTTTAGCTTTTCCAGTCTTCCAGCAGCACTGCCAGTCTGAGATTCCTCAAAGATCAACACCTTGGTAGTTTCTTCTTCGCCACTCCCAGTGCCATGAAATATAATTCTTATAGGCCAAGAGACAGGAAAAGAAAAAAGAAATGGAACCAATTTCAACTAGTCCAGTAAGTAATCAAAAAGAGAGAGAATTACAAAATAAAGAAGGAGAATTTGAATTCATTTTTGAGAGAAGTTTAGCAACATCAGAAAAATGCTTCCAGTCAATTATTAAAAAGAAATGACGTCAATCTCCTTTATATACACACATCCATTGGGTTTTGTTTTATTTTATTATCATTTGAAGGAAACTAAAATTACAAAAATCAGCTCCTCTGAATAATCACTATGAAGTCTTCCAAAAGAAGGCAAGGGCTATTCTACATGTTTGGAAGTCTTCCCAGTTAACAGTCAAAACAGTAGCTTCCTTTGGGATAACTATTCTTCTTTAGTCTACTGAAGAGCCTTTTTAGTGGCTTATTCTGAATAATTACGTATCATGCTTGACTTTCCTTTCACAAAATATGAAAATTTTAATTTTCTTATTCTCTATGGTAACAGCTAAATTACTTCAAGCCAGTTTCTTTTCTCTCTTAAATATGTATCTATTTTCCTGGACATGGAGGTGGGGAGCCTATAAGTACACAAAGGTAGAGAACGGAGAACGGTTTAGATGAACAGAAACCCGTATTCCCTCCACACTTTACCCACATCGAGTCAGAGTGTGTTTTTCTGAAACCATACACATATTCACAGCAGGAGACTTTCCAGATGCTGTTTGCTCAACACAGAGGCTCCTGCTGCCCCTTCATCCTCAGATTGCTCTTCCTCACTCATCTTTCATGGTCAGTTCAAAATCCACCTCCATCAGGATGCCTTTTCCCTGATCATCCGGACAGGGTAACGTGTTCTTCCCTCAGCTAGGGGATGGTTCCCCACTGTTAACTTTTTAGAGTATGCAACTGTAGCTTGCTTTTTTTTCTGATTTTTTTAAAAAGACTTCACAATTTTCACATTTATACTACTTACAAAGTTGTTCTTTTTCACTGGGTTACCAACTCCTGTAGTCATTTGTCTCCTGGTACCCTTCCTTTCCTGAAATTTCATCATGAAGGGACGCTGATTTTCCTAGAACAGCAGGGAACCCCAGGCTAGTTGACTGGAAACACCAGGATCCTGCAGACAGCTCAGAAGGGGAACATTTTGGCTCCTCCACTCTATCTTTGGTTGGCTTTTCACCCATAGAAGCAGGTCCCACAAATATGCCAAGAGGCAGAAGCCAATCACTGTCCCAACAGCTCTCTGCCAAGTGACCTGGAAAGGAGGAAGCCTGCTTGAGAAGTCTGCAGAGCTATGGCAGTGGGGCAGCGGACAGCTGACACAGCCAGCTGAACCCATCCAACGACACCACGTTCCTCTTCCTGAGGACTGTTATCCACAAGCTGTTACGTGTGGTCCAGTTAAGTTGGTCTTTTTGTGCCAATTATTCTTTTCTGAATACATTTGGAAAACTCATGTTCGTCTGCTTTTATTTATATTAGTAAAGAATACTTATTTAGGGATCTATCTGGCTGGGGCTGATGATGTTTGATAACATTCACAAAGTAGCGTATTTATTTTCATTACCTCATTCCTTCCAGCACATAATAACTCCTTGGGGAGGGACAGCGTCTGCTCCTGCAAGAGGAGTAGCTCCAGCCTTCTCATTGCTTTCCCCAAGGCTGGGTCCAGGGAGATTAGCACTGCCTCATTCTTTTGGATTCCCTAGATTTTTGCACAGAAATTTATGGAAAAGAGAATTGTAATGCTGATGTGTTAATTAGATACCATAATCCTGTGAAGGACAAAAATGAGACTAAAAGGAGGAACAGAAAAAGGAAAAGAAAAGAAGCAATGACTATTTAGAAAAGATTTCAAAGACCTTTAAAACCACCAGTAAGTTATCTCCATAGAAAAAAAATTCTATGATTAAATATTAAAATTTTTCTGCTGTTAAGTACTTAGCTTATTTACTGTTAAAATAAAATATTGTACTTTCCTAGATTGAGACTAACTTAAATTTCAGGCATTTAGATTGAGAGTTCAACTCATAGCTTATTAAAATGTAGAATGTAATTCTCTAACGTTCTTGCAACTGTCTTGAAACTCTAGAGTGTACAGGCTATATGGGCCAATTGATTTCTGAAAGTTGTAATGCATGTCAGCACTATAAACAATTAGTGACAACAACAAAAGATACCCTTTTTGATGATAAAATGACCGTGAGCATTTAACAAACATTCATGGAGGGCCTATTGGGTCCCTGGTGCTGAGAGTAGGGATGGGGATGGGGGGAGGATAGATGCAGATGCAGCTGCAGATGCAGATGCAGATGCAGGTGTGTGGAGGGGAAACAAGGAAATGAATAGAACACTGTACTTATTTTCAAAAGGTGTTCACAATCCCACGAGGGATGGAAGAAAATGTGGAGGAAAAGAAAAATGCTGTTGGTATGCTGTCAGTTATATACTGACAGTACAGGTAGGTAGCCTCTAGTTTGCAAAATTGCAGAGCCACTTTGTCATAAAGCCTAAAATCCACGATTTTTTTTGCAGAAACCCAACTGAGAAGCTAAGAAGATCCGTAGCTGTTTCCCCTCTCCCCCACTTTGGGCCTATAATAGTCCTACTTCCCAATCAAAAAGTAGATCAACTCCAAGTGTAACAACAGTTTCATGTGCTGCTGCTTAAAAAGCTTTCTTAGCTCAAGAGTTCTTTGCACTTCTGTGGAAGTTTCTTCACAACTTGAAAGGCTGGTAATGTCAACCCCTTGAGTGCAACCCCTCACCTCTCCACCTTCAGAGGAGAGAACGCAAGAAAGCCCTTTGTGTACCAAAAAGGTAGCAACAAAGGCCAGCTAATGATACCACTGTGCCCCTATGGCATAATGAAACTGGGCTTAGACTAATTAAGACCATTCACCAAAATCACACACTACACTAGGGATAAGAACGATCCAGAGGAATTCAAATTTTTACTTCCTGATTAGCCTGCCCCTCTTGAACTGAGCTTGAATCCACAGTGATATTTTGTCCTGTAACTGTCCAGCTTCACTTCCTGCCACACCTCCCACACTGGGCCACACCAGCCATTGCTAAAACGCAACTCCAGCCCCTCCGTGACTGTGCTAAGTAGACCCTTTAGACCCTAAACCTGGCACTGTCTTACCTCCTTGTAGTAACACTTACCTTGTTGTATTATAACGCTTGCTCCTCAACACCCTGGCAACTCTTTGGAAACAGAGATCGTGTATTATTAATCTTTGTACCCTTGTCAGAGTACCTGGTAAAGATAGACATGGTTTATTGAATGAATGAAGGGGTGCATGCGTACATACAAACCATAATTTCTGCCCACAAAGAACAGAATTGTGACATACTCCACCTATGTGCTTGTGTGTATTTCCTCAAAGCATTGTCACTCTGGATATAGTTTTATAACAGCTTTATTAAAATATAATTTACATACAGGTATCCTCAGCTTTTCAAAAGTTTACTGTATACCACTCGATTTTACGAAAAACTTACATTAGTTACCATTTTCCCTAAACGAAAGAAATCTAAAGAGGGTTTTTGCTTTTATGTAAAAGGCAAAAAGCAAAAATAGGATTCAGCATTTGATTTGCAGGGAGCCCTTAAAAAGGCAGCACAAATCGGGGCAAGGAGAGTGGCCCCGCCAAGCTCCTCCCTGGGGAACTACACTCAGCATCTCAGCAAAAATCTGCCATAGCTTTGGACTGTGTCTGTGGGCATCTGTGCTTTAAAATCTCCATTTATTTTGTTTGTTCCTTAGCAAGATGTATTCTACGGTAATTGCTTCTGTGCTTTATGCCATTGTGACTTATGAAGGGTTTCATAGGAACACTCTACTTCACATAGCGGGGGAAACCTGTACCACAAAGTTGCCTCAAAATGTACAATTCAGCGGTTTTTTAGTATATTCAGAATTGTGCATCCATCACCACTAACAAATTGAGGAACAGTCTCATCACCCCCAAAAGAAACCCCTACATCTTAGCAGTCACTCAGCATCCCCCCACATCCCCACCCCCTAGCAACCACTAATCTACTTTCTGTCGCTACAGATTCTTAATTAATTTTTTTTTGTTACACTGTGTATCTAGCTTCAATTAGAACGCATCTCTTTGCATGACTGAGAAATAAAAGCTGAAGCAGCTTTAATTTAGTAACAAAGTACAGAATCAATTTCCTTGCTCTGTGACCTTGGACAGGTTGTCGAACTGGGTTGTTTCCTCATAAAATGAGTAAGTTTGGGCAGTGTGTGAGGGCACCTTCAGATTAAAAAAAAAAAACAGCAAAAACAAAACCAAAAAACCCTTCTAGCTGTAATTCCAGTACTCCATCCTAGGTAGCCCTTTCTCGGCTTCCCTAACAAATGTCTTTATATTATTAAGATTTCACACGAGAACTGCAGCAGCGGCTGCTTTCCGGCGAAGGGTCCTAGAGAAAACGTTTTCTCTTTTTCTGTTCCTCTTGGTCGTCTGTTTCTGGGCGGGCCAAGGAGAAACTGCAGAGCCCAGGAGCGGAGTCTCCGCGCGCGGTACCCGCAGGAAGCCTCGCCCAGCCAGGGACCCCACCCTCCGCGGCGCCCCTGGAGGGAGCCGGCCGCGGCGCGCGCCACCAGCGCGGGAGGGGCGCGGCGGCGGCGG
The DNA here is from genome assembly GCF_036321535.1 of Camelus dromedarius. NCBI lineage: Eukaryota > Metazoa > Chordata > Mammalia > Artiodactyla > Camelidae > Camelus > Camelus dromedarius. The sequence continues at coordinate 64,153,891 of NC_087448.1, read as the reverse complement.
GGGCGGAGCCAGCGGCTCCGCAGCCAATCCGGGCGGCGGCGCGTCCCGGGGGCCGCGGCTCGCCTGGCGCGCAGGGGGCGGGGCTCCGCTTGACAGTGGCGGTCGCCGGGCAGCGGAGCCCGGGGCGCAGCGAACGGAGCGCGGCGCTGGGAGCGAGAGCGGCGCAGGCGGCGGCAGCAGCGGCGCCAGGTCCCCACCGGCTCCCGCTCTCAGCGCAGCGGAGTAGCCTCCAGCGGCGGCGGTGGCGGCGGCGGCGGCGTCCAGGCGATGCTGCGGGTCTCCTCAGGCGCCGGTGTCTTGACCTCTCCCTAAAGGTACCCAGCCGCGCTCGCCCCCTTGCCCCGGGCGTCGCAGCGCCGGGAAGTGGCTTTGTGAAGCTCTGGGCTCCAGCGGCCGGGCGGTGGGCTGGGGCGCGGGGTGGGTGGGGCTGGGCGGGGCTGCGCTGTCTGGGCCGCTTTCCCTGTGAGGAAGAGGGTGGGGGCTGAGGGAAGCCGGCTCGGGGAGGAGGGCTGTCTCCCGGCAGCAGCTGCCTTCACCCCCATCCTCCATCCTCCTGCCTCCATGTGGTTTGAAAGAGGTTTTGTTCCAGAAGAAAGTTTGATGCTGAGACTCGAGGGTCCCCGAGGCCCGCCCCTTTAGAGAGAGGCAGGTCACCCTTGCCGGGGACGTCCGTGACCTGAATATGGGCATGCAGGAACCCATGCCACTTTCCGACCCGAGCGGCATTCCTGACGCAGGCTCTTCCCTGAGGAAGTTCCTCCCTGGGAATCCCCCTTGGGGAGAGGACTCTCCGGAGACAGGGCATCTAAAGCCCCCATATTGTGACTTTTGCAGCAGGTACTCAACGTCCCCGCGCGCTCTCCCCCGAGAATGGGCGCTACCAAAATCTATGCCCTAAGGGCTGCAAAAATTTAAGTCTGCCTTACCTTCTGATTAAAGATCCCTAAGCAACGTGTCCAAGGTGCCAATGACTACTTCTGACAAATCTTGAATATTTTCTTAATGCCGCATGCTTGCAGTTGACTTTCCGTCAGTGCTGGGACGGGGCTGAGAAGCACGTGAAAGGTAGTAGAAGTTATGGCCCAGCTCTTAGGGTCAGAGGTGGGGAGAGAAGAATACAGGACACATATACCTACTTGAAAACAGGGAAAGTTTCAGCCTTCAGAACAAGATGGATTCGGGGATTATTTGCTTTACAAAATCTCCTCTAATGCAGAGAAATAGAATTCGCGTTGAGTTTTACACAAGTTTGTAGGAACACATCTATCATAAAGTGGCTCACAGTCGAGGTAGTAGTGTGGACATCGTATGGACTTGAAATTAACAGATCTCAACAAGTGAATGTTGAATTCTGTTAAATTCTAATCCACCTGATACTTTTCTGATCACACATGTGGATTCTCGCAGTTTATGTCTTTTTTACCGAGAATATTCATACCATAAAACAACTTCTCAATACCAACTTTTGTACCCTGGAGACACCCTTAGCCAAGAACATCGATATGATTTCTGGTCTGTATGATTTACCCCCACACCAGGTCACATAGCTTCTGTAAGAACATTTACATCACAAAGAGAAGGAAACCTCAACAGTCAATGGGGACACAATATATTGAGGACACGCTATGTGCCAGATATATTACTAGGTGTTTTATATATATTATAACTTTTAATTCTCACAGTCACCCTGGTGAGGTACTATTACTATTTGGGGGTTTAAAGAGTTTTACATCTTGTCAAGATTATATGTCAGATGATAGAGGTGGGATTTGAATCTGGGTGTGTTTGACCCTCTGCCCGTGCTCTTTTCCACCACACTATGCTGTCTCCCAGCCCCTCTTGAGAGAGAGTTGCCCGTGTTATGATGTAGTAGGAAATCCAAATACGGCAACATACACTGCATCTCTTGGCTAGATCAGAACCCTTTATATAGTATCGTCTCCCTCTGGGGACCCAGCACTGAATGCCCATGCCAAGCACGTATTCCCTTCACTAAAGGGTGTCATCAGGGACTCCACAGACTCCTCCCCGACACCCGCAGTCCCCAAGATGGAAATCAGATGGAAATCTCCAGACATATAAACTTCTTGCTCTTCCAGATAACTTGGTTCCAGAAGACAGGTTACCAAGTGTTTCCCTCACTGGCACTTGAGGAGCAGTCTCTCCCTCTTGGCCATTCAAGTCTATTTTACGTCTATTTTAAGCCTGCACATATACATACACCCCACCAGTTGGCAGCAACCCTGCAGAGTTCACACTGACACGCTTATCCTCCTGTACCAACTGTCAGAGAATTTCTAACACAGCCCAGCCTACTTAAAATGAAAGACTGACACAGATCACTGGGGAGCGTGGTGTTAGTCCAGGGAATCCCTGGATTCTCTACTAGTGACCAGAAAGGAAATTAACCTCTAGCCCTAGGAGCAGGCAAAGTCCACGTATGCAGCCTGTTGTCAGCACTAGTGAAGACATGCATTCACCATATAGAAATGCTTTTATCTGTTGTCTTCGTGATGGATGTGGCCACACACATATTTTGGATTTGATTAGTCACTTTCACACTGAGGCAGTTGTCACTTGGCTGAAGGGTATCAGAAACTAGTGTCACAGTTTTGACAGTAAGTTTTGAAGCTGTGCCTAAAAAATGTGTCTATTATTATAATCTACAGCCACCGTTTTATCATTTTTCTTCCTAGTGGTGTGTGTGTATTCTCTCCCTTGGTACAGTCTTCAGCTCTCTCTGGTTCCAAAATGATTTGCAGTACCCAGGCTAAAAAGAAATAAATGCATTTTGAGCTGTGACCATATGCTGCTGGAAGCATGTCCCTGTAGTTGGCATCTTTCTCATGTTACTCTAGTGCTAAGAATCTGAAAGTCCCGTATGAATGCTTTGGGATCTCAAATGGGCTCTCCTGTCTAATTATTTCACTCCATCCCTGTAGCAGTGGTAAGTAGGGTTTGAGTTTAGAATACAGCCCTGGCACCTCTCCTCTAATATCTCTAAACTGCCAGAAACTGGAGCAGCACTAATTAAAGTCGGGAAAGTAGAACATGAGGTCTGCTCATTGTCATTCTTGCACCAGAATGGAAAATGTACCAAAAACATTTTGGGGGATAAAGGCTAAAGCAGACTTCTTTAAATGACTGGGTATCTACTGAGCTATACCAGGTTATTGACATCGTAGAGTTTGCCTGAAGCTGGGTGTCTGCAAATACCTCAGTAACCTAAAACTGTCCAGTGTCAAAGACTTCCACTCTGCGTTCTATTCTGTTTTTAGAACTTCTCATTAGCTAGCAATCTGTCTTTATTTCCACATTTCATCAAATCTAAAATATCATCAGCTGTAAGACATAGCATTATTTTTGTTATACTGGAAGAAAGAGAAAATACTGCCCACGAGATTATGACATGCCACTCTAACAGGGGTCAGCCATGACACTGCGTGAATCTGTCACACTAGCCTTTCATTGCTTGCAAGGTTCCTCGGTCTCTTCTATGGCTTTTGGTACTTTCCTCTGCTGGTGCCTTCAGTAGGTACCTTCAGTAGCATTGCTTATGGTGTTATAGGCAATGCTTTGCCTACATCTTAGTTACCAGCTAACACAGATTCATCTTCTGTGTTTTCCTTCAGTCTGGTGAAGCATTTGGATTTTGCGCTGCAAGGTAATGTGGAATTGCCAAGGACAAATGCTTCCTTTAGTGATATAACATTTATGCCCCACTGCTCTGTTTGATTGGTGCATACACAGTAACATCTTCAAGTGCCAAATCATAGTGTAATCTTTTTGAAAGCCATTTAAATGGCGATTAAACAGAACATGTATAGTGCCAACAATGCCTCTAACTTAGTAGATATGATAACAAAATGAATAGCTGTGACCAAGTTTATGCAAATACAGGGAAATGGCAGTTGTGACTATTGCCAAGTTGTCATCAATTTTAAGATACCATCAATATTAAGACACAGTCTGATTTCAGAGATATTAAAATGTGTGGGAAAATGAACCTTAATGAAATATGCTAATCTGTGCCCACTTAGTTCCCTGAACTCTTAACCTGCCTACCTTCTTGCATGATTTCATTCATTCATATAGTCATCCATTTTGTTAAACTCCAAGCTCCAGTTGGGCAAGGATTTTTTCTCTCTTGTTCTTTACCATATGCTGACCACTTAGAACAGTCACTGACACATGGTTAAGCTGCTCAATAAATAACCTTAGAATGAATGAGTGAATATCCCCCTTGGAAGACTTGGAGACGCATCAGGCAGCTCACTACTCTCCTGATAGTTAGGAAACATATTCTTAAAATTATGACATTGACAGAAAGGCCAAACATAGAAAAGGAATACAGGCCAGCATTAAGTCCTTGATTTTATTTGCAAAGCCCAATCCAAAATATTTCATGGCATTGCAAAACTAGTTTCTGGTAGAAGAAATTCCAGTGTGGCTTTTATTGATCTTTGACCACTTAAGGAATTTATAACAACTTATATCTTTGTTCTTTTGTATGATCCAAAATCGTTAATTGCTTGAATTTCATACTTAGTTCAGTTTCATATATTTGTCCGATTATAGATGTAGCATGTACCAGATGGCAGATAGCCCATCCTTCAGTAGGCTCCTCTGAAACAGCAACTTAGTGATGGTGAGCTTGTCTGGATATACACACACTCCTCCAAGAAAATATATATCTACTTAAAGTCCTTGTCTTATAGTGTGCTTTGTAACTCCCCAAAAAGGCCATCTTTACATTTTGGCATCTGACCAAAAAAAAAAAGAGACAAGCAAAATGCAAAACCAAAAACCAAGGAAAAAGAAAAGAAAGAAAGGAAAAAGATAAGAAAGAAAGGAAAAAGAAAACCCTGATGGGCAAGACAGACCTCCATCTGCCAGTGCCTCTGCTTCCTTATTGCTCCCTGGTGGTCAAGCAGAATGCACTTCCAGGTCAAGGACAGGGAGCTGGATGAAGATGCCAGCAGAAGGAAAAGCAGAGGAGTTTACATAGCCTCAAGCTCTGGAGCTGTCCTGAGGATTGAAGTCAGTTAGCATTGTCCATGTTCTATGAACACGTCATAGCTGGACCTGCAAAGACACACCTAGATTCCAGTCCAGGGAAATGCGGGACCTTTGACACATGTAATAAACCAAGGTCACTCGTGGGCTTCTAAGATTCATTTAGTCTGCTTGTTCAGGGAGAGGGTAAGTGCCGTGGGCAGAAAGTCATTCCTGCCTCCCCTACGTATGGGTGTAGACAGGTGGCATGGGAGCGGTGCTGAGAGGGGACCTGCCACATAGTCCACAGCCAGCTCTTTCACACAGAAAAAGTAATGATTAATTAAATCTTTGGGTTATATACTAAAAGAATTTACATATAATTACTTCTATTAAGTATTGTTAACATGGGCCAGACAAATGACAAAAACAAAGGCTTAAAACTTGTTTTTAGTGAACAAAAAGGGTAGAATTAAAAAAAAAAAAAACAATTATCTTAGCTGCCAGTTCTATGATTCTGTGATCATGTGGGGTGCTAACAGTGGTACTCAGGATTTCTTTTTATCGGGTAAGGCCAGGCACCGACTGTCATAAAGGAAGAAGTTGGTTATACTCACAGTCTCCTGTATTATGAGCCTCAAGGTATTATGTGAGCCGCCTGGGGAAGCAGTGGCCACAGTCAGGCAGCAGCAGGAGCAGGGGAGGAGGGGGAGATGTGGAGGAGAGCCTTTATTGTGGTTTCCACTGGAAGGAACAGGATTGGCAAGGTTAGCAGGTTTGGAACTAGCTAGTTTGAAGAATTTCAGAGGCTCTGGGACATAGAGGAGCAGTTTTTCATTGGCTGATGCCTGGCCCTGAGGTGATGGGGCAGGTGGAGAATGGCCCCGGGTATGAGAGCCAATAAAGACACGGTTGGGAGTCTGGGCTCTGGATTGGTCGGTTTGCAGGCTTGCTGGAAGGTAAATTGTTTATCTCCAGGAATTGGCTCACCCTGGGGCAGCAGTCCCCCCCTCCAGGGTCCTCAAGACTCCAAGATGTCAAAACATCAGAATGCAAAAAATAAAAGGCTTGGTTAAATACATGGGGGGTTAAAAAAAAATAGTCAACTAACGAATTAGGTCCAGGTGCAGCCAAATTTGCAGAAGTGCCCAGCCCAGGAGCTGACACATGGTGCTCACCCAATAAACATTAATTAAATCTGAGTCGTGGTGCCAGATGGTCCGAGCGTGCTCACAGTCAGTCTTTGTTGGATACTGTGGTCAGGTGTGCAGTGTTCATCTTGAGAGAAAGAAAAAAGTGAGAAACTGTATACTACGTTGAGGATCCCCAGGTAAAAGAAGAACCACCCATCCAGGACAAAGAAGAGGCTTAAGTCTCTAGAAACATAAATGAACCCTTAAGCAAATACATCTTTAGCTTTATGACCTTAAAATCCATAAGGTAATTATATGTTTAGGAATTCCTTGTTCACTATGGATTTGGACTATCAGTAACAGACAGGAAACCTGAAAGTTACAGGCAACTTTGTAAAAGGTTGTTTCTCAGAGTAAAATTAAAGTTTGAAAGTGAATTATGTGTTGCAGATGGTGTGCCCAGGGGTAGACTTCTACACGTGAGTTACTAAAAATAGCTTGAAACATATTTTTCTTCTCATCTGTCCTTCAGTATTGATACGATGAGCCAAATTTACAGTCACATAGAAGAATGCTACTGGAGAGAGTTACATGAAGGCAATTAACAGGACCGGTGGTGGTGGCAAGTCTAGGCCTGGAATGTTTACAGTGTACCTGTTCTAACAAGTGTCTGCTTTGAGGACGCGGGTGGAGGATGGCAATGGGACAGGTGGACCAGGGGTTAGACATTTCTCTCTAATTTTAATTGAAGTATAGTTGATTTACAATGTTATGTTAGTTTCTGGTGTACAGCATAGTGATTCAGTTTTATATATTCTTTTTCATACTGCTTTTCATTATAGGGTATTACAAGATACTGAATATAGTTCCCCATGCTACACATTAGGACCTTGTTGTTTATCTGTTTTTATATAGTAATTTGTATCCGCTAATCCCAAACTCCTAATTTATCCCTCCCCGACTCCCTTTCCCCTTTGGTAACCATAGTTCTCTATGTCAAGGCATTACTGTCAGTGATGAATGGCAGGTGCTTGAGGGTCACAGCTAAGGAAAGTAAATGCGTGTTCCTGTGCCCAGCCTTGTGACTTTCCTTTAAGTGGTTGGTTAATGATTATAACGTCTTCAAGGTCCTATAACTTAGAATCCTGACCACGCATGTTAAGAAATAATACTGAAAACAAGCCAGAGATCAGTCCAGTAATCTAAGAAGGGTAATTCCTTAGCAGTGAAAACTCTGAGCATGCCCTCTGTGTACAATTCCTTGTAGTTTGTGACTTTGCACACATCTCTTTTGCATTCATGTAGGAGCTTATCTGAGTTGATGGAAATTGCAGAAATGTTTTCACTGTAGCACAGCTGCTCTCCCTTTGGGTTTCCAAGCTGACATCATAACTCTAATTAAAGTAGCAATAGTAGCCTAAACTGCCCAATGAGAGCATTGCTGCCTGGCTTATGGTGCTGACCTAGATTTGATGTTGGTCAGGACGGTCTTTGGATTTATTCACACCACTGACACATGTCTCTTAACATTTTACAGTCCAGGATTTTATGGCCTTTTAACCTCTTGATCCCCTCCGTGGATTAAGCCCATGTAAAAAGAGAGTATTCAGTCAAATGAGATAATACGCAGAAACATTTGAATTGTCCAAAAAACAATGTAATGAACAATTGAATCAACCTACATTTTGCTTTCAGGTATTTCTCAATGTCAGAAATACTCGTGAGTTTTTGCTTCCTGGAGCTCTTTCTTTCTGTTGATGCTTCTAAGTGAGACCCCAGATGGGTCCCAGAGGGTGAGGGAGAGGGCAGCCTTCCTGGAGCTGTTCTAGGTATTTATTTGCATTCTGTTTCAGCTTTAACCTTTATGCATTTGAATTGCTCTCTTTTGGGAGTAGAGTTGAGAGAGGCATACCTTGTTTGTCTCTTCAGTCCTGGAGCCTAGAAAAGTACCTGCAAATAGTAGAGTGTAATAACTATTTGCTGAATTAAAAAATATCATTTGACTGGTTGACACAGGAATTCCCATCCTTCTTCGGCTTGAAGATTCTTATTACTCATGAATAAAAACATTTTCCTCACAAAATGCTTTCTAATTTGATAGTTAAGTCACCTAGAATAAAGAATCTAAAACATCAAAACTGAAATTTTAACAAACAGAAGTCATGATGATAAACTTGCCTTAACAAGTTAAAAAATCTATTACAAATGACCGTTATTTAAAGTCTATGATGTTGGATCGAAAACTAGGCAAATGAAAAATAATAGTATAGAAATTACAGATTTTGATTTAGATTAGTCAGAACTTAATTTAACACACACAGATAAGCAATTCCACTTTTGAAGAAAGGATCAATTAATGAAACTTGCTAAAACAATAGAATAACAGTTTGAAAAGAAAATAGTAAGAAAAAAATAACTTACATTTTGATCATAAGCAAATATTGCAGTACATTTCCAATAAGCCATGGTGTTAAATGCTGTAGGAAAAAAAAAGAAATACCATAATTATGGATACATGTCATTATACATTTGTCCAAACCCACAGAATGTACAACACTGAGAGTGAACTTTAATGTAAACGATGGACTTTGGGTGATTATGATGTATCAGTTAGGTTTACCAGTTGTAACAGATGTACCACTCTGGTGGGGGGATGTTGATAATGAAGGAGGCTGTGCCTGTGTGGGGGACAGAGGATAATGTGGGAAATCTCTGTACCTTCCCCTCAATTTTGCTGCGAACCTAAAACTGCTGTAAAAAAAATAAAGTCCTAATAAAAAAGAAACCCCATGCAGCTGTGTGCCTGTGTTGCAGCAAAGTGTGTTACAGCTCAGTGTTACAGCTCAGCTGGGACAGCAACCTGGGTCCGGGTGAGAGACCAAGCAGCACTCGGAGGGTTGGAGAACTCAGGTTTATTACCCTAGTGGGCCTAGAGGAGTTAACACTCCAAGCTCTGGACTCTGTCTGTAGGTTTACACAGGCTTTTATAGGCTGCCAGTCTAGACTTTGCAACATCATATGCAAATAAGGTGTAACAAAATTGACTAATTAGGAATGAGCTTTGTAGAAATAGACCAATCAGGAGTGAGCTTTATGCAAATGAGGTGTTACAAATGGACCAATCAGGAGTTAGCTCAGGGACCCAGTAGAATCTTAGGGGTAAGTTCTGCTTTCCTAGAAGCAAACGTTTTAGAAGCAAAAAGTGAGATAATGCTGCTGGGCCAGGGAACTGGATGGTGCTGGCAGGAAAGTAGTGGCCCCGCCTGGGGGTCCTGCCTGCCTTTTTCATGGGGCTTCCCATCTCACCTGTGGCCTCCTTTTCTCCCTGGCCAGCTTCGCCTGTCCATCCTTTCTCCCCCACCTTCACGTCTTCCTTCAGCACTGCCACTTCTCGTCCACACTTTCTTTCCTATTGGACAACACCCTGACATTTTTGTCCTCTCAGGGAGAACATATGATGTATCTGAAAAAACAAACTTTAAGACCATCACAGCTGTTCACGTTTCCTGAAACAGCACTACCTATTTAAAAGGGTTTGGGGTTTTTTTGTTTTTGTTTTTTCTTAAAGGAAGCCATTCGGTGCTTTGGCTCTCGGGCCACTCTTGCAGCTAGGTGGGTTGGGACTGTAAGAAAGGGTTCCTGCCCTCTGGTTACATCACAGATGCTGAGAAGGGCCATTCTGATTTAGTCACGGCACCGCACTTAATTTCTGAACTTTCTCCCCATCTTGCTGTATAAGTGGCTTATTCCGCAGTAGCTGTGATCCAGGCCCTGTGGGACCACTCCAGCCTGTCTTAATCATCTATCAATAACATTAAAAGCCTTCCTGGACAATGACGTTTGCCAGCACTTACAGGCCAAATTGGATGAGTGGCTTTTGAATGTTTTCAGTTTCTCCTCGATGTTTGTTACCCAGTTGAGGTATTTATCAGAAATAGCCCTTGGACACAAACACATTCTAGTACGTATGTGCTTTTCATTGTATTTTTTGCTGAAACTGTAGAACTTGATTTTTTGTTGGATCGTGTCCTTAGCCCCAGAAAGGAATCCTGGAAGTGTTGAAAAGAAATTATGTATGAATTACCCCTATTTAGCAGAAGATGGTCAAAGCTGGCACAGCCTTCCCAGCTCTCAGCCAGGACTGAGTGTGAGGACTGTTGATGAGGCAGGGAGAGGGTGAGATCCGCACCCCACCTCCTCTCCACCCCTCTCCCCTCCCACCCAACACAGTGCCCCATGCCCACTGACCTAGCGAGGGGCCAATGCCAGCTGGACCCCAGATTAGAAAACGAGAAACACAGTCCAAAGCTAGCAAGGGACCCAGCGAAATGGCTGTTGCACTACTGATTTCATTTGGATTCTGAATGTGATTCAGGACGTCAGTGACTTCTTCCTTGAACTTTGTGTGAAACGCGGGCAATCATGCATGTATTCTTTCCTTTCTATTTATTTTCTTTCTTTCCTTCTTTCTTTTTTTTCCTGAAAGAGTCTATAGCTTTGATCAAGTTCTTAGATCTTAGAGGAATCCAAGGCTAAAAAGTATCTAAGAACCACAGTTCTAGTTTTTCTTCCCAGTTTAAAATAGACCTCTCCTTTGCTGACTGTGAGTTTTGTTCAAATTGTCCTAAAAGGGAGAAGTTTGAGGTATTCTAAACCTCCAGGTTCAGTTGCTGGGGCTGGGGGCCTTTTAAACCCAAACCCTTACCTTCCTGAGCACCCAGTGAATCCAAGAAACCTCTGCATCAGAGGGAGGCTGCCCTGATGAGGCTCAACAGTGTGTGGGGGTGATACTGTCCATGCCCAGCAAGATCTGAAGGCTGGGGGAAGATGCTGGGCTGCATGGCAGAATTGGCCTGTCCAGCTCTTGGAATGACCTTTGTTCTTTTGGCTCAAGTGAGCATAAATTCCTACAACTTTGGTATAACCCCAAATAGCTAGAAGTCCAAATATACTTTCAGAATTCTAAGTTCTAAAGTAATTTAAAAGTACATGATCTTTTGGATGGGTACTTGAACGATGTATATAAATTAAAGAGATTTCCCTTTTTAAAAATGACTGATCTGAAATAATATGAATCAAAACGAAGTCAAGTCCTAATCAAGCCCTTTTCACATGCAGTTAGGCTTTAAGAGTTTAAGGACTGTTTCTTTTTTGTGTCACACTATGTGATGAACTGACTAAGTATACATACAAGAGAAAGAAATAAAGATATGAAGTTTTTATTTTTAAAAGTTTCTCTATTAATATCTTTATATCAATATTATTATCAGTATTGCAGAAAAGGTCCAGCTTTGTTTTAAAGGGGAGACTCTAAGTAACTTTTGTTTTACACTATCTGATTGGCTAAATTCCCTTCAGCTGATCTTTTGAATTATCAGTTCTGCTCACGAGTTTTATTCTGTGAACTTGAGTGAAGTTTCTGGATTTTTGCAAGTGGATTTACTTATTTGCAAAACTTTCCAAGGTTGTCTTTATTTTACTTGAACACCCATTAAATGCGAGGGTATACTTTACTGAAAGGAGATCTTGACTGAAGATTAACCAGCCAAAGCAGAAGAAAGTGATGACTGACTGATGTTAATCTACTTATCCCAGAGTTGACCATGAACCTTTAGGGCCTAAGTGCCAAACAGATCCCTCTGTTTATAAAGATGGTGCTGCCTTTGGCATCACCAGTAGCTTAGTACTGTTGGGAGGCTTTTGCAAAATTGGTCACTTACTACTTCACAAGCACAACAGAGCCTCATTTATCTATCGTTAGAGGGGAATGTGTTCCAAATAGGTTAGTTTTTCAGATAACTTAAGCTCACTTTGTTGGGAATCTTTCTGAAGGGAAGACACTGTCTTCTGAAACAGTGCTGCATTAACTTTCCCTTTTCCGGATGTCTTGGGCCATCTGGGAATGTACCTTCTGGGGCTGGAAAGCTGTGAATGTGGGGTCATTTGTCTGTTAAGCTAAGGTACCCGGATGTCTGTGTTTTCTTACTTATTCCCTCTGATTTTTATGGACCTTTTTCCTCCACAGCTCACTGTGGTAACTTCCCACACCTGTGGGCATGTTTAGGGTACACTCATTTCCTCTGCTTACCTGGAGGGCTCCATGCCTTTCCTATGCTATAATAAAGAGCACTTTAAAAGTTCTATTCTTTTAAAAATAGTAAGAGAGTTAGGATTGACAACACTTAGTTCAGGGTCATGAGTCTTACTAGTTTTAACTGTTCTCAAAGTGAGTGTGGATTAAAGAATGGCTTCCAGTTCATTATAATGACATCGGCAAAATTCTAAAACATACCTTTCTCTTTAGAAACTGTATGTACAAAGCCCCTTATTTAGCTTCATCTGAAGTCAGTCTACTAATTGTCCCTTTACCAAAAATTTTGGCTTAATTTATGTTGTATACAGTGTAACGTAGGTAACACAAATGATAAAATAATGCAAATAATAAGGACCTACGGGGAAATAAAATGAAATAAAATGAGAATTTTGAAGAGCTTACATCACTATGCCTGTAAATATAACTTTCTAGGAAGTAGGGAGAGATTTGAATATATTTAGAGTTGTGTTTCTCCCAGATTTAAGTTATCGGCCACACATTAAATGGCTCGGTGACTTGGTGTCTGTATCTATATCCCTACAAAAAGAATCTTTCCTAGTACATGCTTAACAATCAAAAAAGTAATTTTTATTTATTTTCAGTCAATTAATTCTTTTGTGAAATTTAGACAGTATCTCCATATTTCATTATATCTCTTCCGACATTTATTTATTTCACAATGCTTTTTTCAGCATTGCAAGTAGTTGCATTTAGACTGTAGATGCAAACATCAACAGCTTCCTTCCTCGGAACTTCTGTAAAGATGTGGTGGCAGTGGCTGTAAGGAGCATAGTTGGAGGCTGTGGAACTAGATGGAAACCAATTTCAGTTACAGAGAGAAGTCTGGTTACCACAGCAACTTCTCCCTTTGTTCTAGAGCAGCATTTCTTTCTTTCTTTCTTTCTTTTTTTCCTTTTCAGTTCCAGACTAGAGTTGTTTACAGTCTTTCTTCCTCACAGATTCCAGTCACCTGCAGATGTGGCAGCTGATCAACAAAACTGATTACTCTGCAGGTGGAAACCAGATAATTTAGGTCCCCAAATCATGCTGGACCAGAAGCATTTAGTTGGCTTTTCTCCGCTAATAAAGTTCACAGGATGGTTATAAATCATCCCTTTGCATTTAGATTTGAAAATCGGAGCCTCATCACAATGACATTTAGCTGGTCCAGGTGGGAGCCTGAGTAATCTAGGTCAGCTACTTAGATAAAGTGACAAATCCATAGGTCAGAGCAAGAACATAAGTTATGTGACTCCTCCATCATTACTATTATTACTACTACTACTACTACTATTATTATTATTATTATATTGTTCAGGGAAAGGCACTTAGAGACCTAAGTTGACTTTATTTCCTCTACTGATTTGGGATGATAATTTTATCACATGTGACTTTTTTTTGGTAATACTTATTTATTGAACAAAAAATTCGTTTGTTATATTTAACATGTTTTTGAAATAGTTTTCATGTATATATAAACATAATTTTGAAATGTATTTTTATACTTATAATAAAATTTTACTATAATTAACATTAAGTTAATATTTTATTGTGTATTTATTATGATAGTTGTTAAATTTATTATTAAAATTTTTATTGTTGAATTTATTTTATAAATTAAAAAAACCATAAATCACATGAAAATATTGGTGTATATTATATCAGTATGCACTGAATAAAAACTTTAGAAAATGTCTTTATATCAACTACCTGAACATTAAAAAAAAGTAGATAGCAGTACTTTTTATGTATTTTTATAATTTTTCCAATTTTCTTTGTTAATAGTATTTTTTGAAAAAGCTTTTTTTCAATATAGCCTTTTTTTTTTTTACAAAGATGCCTGAAAGCATCTTCAGAGTTTCAAATTATGGATAGTGGTATCTTCTAATGATTCTTTTTTTTTTCAGTTTTCAGTTTTATTAGGTAAAATTGATACAGTTTGACTGCACATGTATAATATATAGCATGTAAATACATATACACAATACACTGCATATATTTTTAAAATTTACATATATGTAGAGGGAGGGTATAGCTCAGTGGTAGAGCATGTGCCTAGCATGCATGAGGTCCTGGTTCAATCCCCAGTACCTCTGTTAAAAAAATAAACAAATAAACCTAATTACCTCCCCCCAAAATAAAAACAAACAAACAACAATCAGCTCAGACAAAATTTAAAAAATTTACATATATGTACTGTTCATTGTTTCTAAGAACAGTTTAGATCTTTAGCTTTTTAAACTTACATAGTTATCAAAGGAATAAAGCCAACCACAAAATAAGAGTCAACAGAATGCAGTAATCCAATTATAAAGGACAATCAAATACGCTTATGCATATTCAAATCAGTAATCTAACTTATAAATAATACATAGTTCGTTTGTATCCTTTTTTTTTTTAGATTCCATATATAAGTGATATCATATGGCATTTTTCTTTCTTTTGCTGGCTTACTTCACTTAGAATGATGAGCTCCAGGTCCATCCACGTTGCTGCAAATGGCATTATTTTATTCTTTTTTTATGGATGAGTATATATATATATAAAATAGTTTCCATGTCTTCCTTATCCAGTCATCTGTTGACAGACATTTGGGTTGTTTCCGTGTCTTGGCTATTGTAAATAGTGCTGCTTTGAACATTGGGGTGCGTGTGTCTTTTTCAATGTGACTTTTGATTATAATGTCTTAATGAAATCTGCGGTGAGAGGAAGAGGAATCTCAGAGAATGATTATGTATGTTTAAGTAGCATTCTAACGATTCTGGAAATTACCTAAGAAAGATATAATTAATTAGATGACACTGCTTCTCAACTTTGGGCCATGTTTCTGCATTTCTCACTTGATTACCTGGAAACTAGTATCATTAAACTAAAAGACATCTGCGTTTTATGTCTTGATAGAAAAAAAAAGATTAATGATACTTTAGGAAATGCTCGGACTCTAACCAGGAAATGATATCTTCTCACTAATTTTGCATTCCAGCCTAAAACATTCCCACCTAAGCCTGCTCTGTAATTAGAAATATAATAAGTTGATAAATCCAGGCATTAGGAAAAATGTAAGATTTATTCCCCACCCGCAAATATACTATATTTGTTTAGTTTATTGTCTTCTCAGTAATGAAGAAATTTTATTTACATTTGCATGTTAGAAAATAGAAAATTAAATGATTCACCAGATTTACCATTAGTGTAAATATATATAATAAAATATGTATTCTATTTTTATACTAGTTAACCATGTTTTGAGACATAAGGCACAGGAAAGGCTTCCCTGTATGTAGTATGTATATAGTAACTTTCCAGCCCACAGAAGTGGGTTGCATTTTGAACCTATGTGACAAGTAAATACTTCTATCCTCATTATCTGAAAGGAAGATACCCAGTGTGATTTCCTGTGTAGGAAAACATGTCTCAGAACACCACCATGAGGATTACAAGGCTTTTGAGTGCTGTAAAGTTGGTTTTCTGTTTAAACTTACATATATATTGTAAGGTACTTAGAAATTACCTGGTGCAAAATAATTTACCATTAACTAGAAATAATTTTAAAGGCCCATAGCCTCATAATCTCTTTTAAATAATCTTTATTAGGCACTTTCCCACAAGCACACTGTGGTCTGGAGCATAAACTTGGTATTACAGTGTTGCTGACAACTGCTTGCTCAGATTTTACGATGGATCAAAGACAACTTTTATGCTGACAGCTAATTCTAGGAGAGTGTCAGTTTCCCCGGCCACACTCTCAGAACCTGCTCCCATCCGAGACTCTGCTCTCTTCTCCACTAGCACCCACCAGCAGGCCCAGAAATTGGCTGGTCAGACCAGAGGTGCCAGGTAGGTGCCACTGCCTGAGGGAGGTGGAGATCATACAAGAAAAATGCAAGACAAAATTCCAGTCTTTAAATAGCTCGGGGCCGTTGAATAGTGGAGATGAATGTAAGAGAAACAATGAACTGACTGAACTATGGAAAGCTAAGTACTCGATTGTGTGAGGTTCAAAGTTGTTTTCTTAGAGAACCAGCCAAGAGGAAATGGAGTGAACTAGGGCTGATTTTGTTAGACATAAGGAAGGTCAAGTTTCCCTGGTGGGTTAGGTATGACATAGGACCAGAGCTTGGTACCTCTTAGTACTGGTTCATGGCTTAATGGCTACAGCAAATGAACCCAGGTCAGGAACCACCCTCATCGTATACTTGACCTTGTGGTAGTTTAGAAAAGGCTGTTTGGCATCAGCTGAGAATCTATACTTCATCTGCGGTAAAGCTGAGCAATACAATGGGTGACCTCTAGACTACATGATAAGCCAAAAGTTTGGTCTGTAATCCTCCTAGGGGTGTTATGGGGAAGGGAGACAGAGAAACTGGCTCATTTGCATGGCATCCTGCCCAGAAAAAAATTTTGCTGATTGCAGCTCTAATTTTTTTTTTTAACTCTGGAAAGAGCACTTACCATGAGAGCTACCCTTTTAACAAAATTTTAAGTGTGCAATACAGTATTGTGGACTGTAGGTATGATGTTGTACAGAAAATCTCTAGAACTTACCTTGTTTAACTGAAACTCCATGCTTGTTGATTAGTTATTCCCATTTTTTCTGCCCTCAGCCCTTGGCAACCACCATTCCACTCTCGCAGTTTGACTGTTTTAGACACTGCATATGAGTAGAATCATGCAGTGTTTATCTTTCTGTGACTGGCTTATTTTCCTTAGCATCAAGTCC
The DNA here is from genome assembly GCF_036321535.1 of Camelus dromedarius. NCBI lineage: Eukaryota > Metazoa > Chordata > Mammalia > Artiodactyla > Camelidae > Camelus > Camelus dromedarius. Next base: position 64,136,949 of record NC_087448.1, on the reverse strand, counting down.
TCAAGGTCCATTCATGTTGCCTCACATTGCAGAATTCCCTTCTTTTTTAAAGGTGAATAGTATTCCGTTGTTAGCATCTACTGCATTTTCTTTATCCATTCATCTGTCAGTGGATACTTGGGTTGTTTCCACATTTGGCTATTGTGAGTAGTTATGCAATGAACATGGAAGTGCTAATATCTCTTCAGGATTCTGATTTCATTTATTCTGGATAAATACTCAGAAATAAGATTGCTGGATCAAATGGTAGTTTTATTTTTAATTTTTTGAGAAAGCTCCATACTGTTTTCTATAGCAGTTTTACCATTTTGCATTCCCACCAACAGAATGCCACAGATTTCTCCACATCCTTGACAATACTTATTGTTGTCACTTGGGGTTTTTTTTGGTTTTTTTTTTTTGGATAATAACCATCCTGATAGGTGTGAAGTGATGTCTCTTGTGGTTTGGATTTGCATTACCCTGGTAATTAGTGACATTGAACATTTTTCATATATCTCTTTGCTATCTGTATATCTTCTTTGGAAAAATGTCTCTTTAAATCCTTAGCCCATTTTTAAAGAGTTGTAAGAGTTCCTTACATATTTTGGAGATTAACTCATTGCCAGATGTATGGTTTGCAAATATTTTCTTTCATTCCGTAAGTTGCCATTTTATTCTGGTGATTGTTTCCTTTGCTGTGAAGAATCTTCTTAGTTTGATCTTAGAGGCAAAGCTTTCAGTTTTTTATCATTAAGTATAATGTGGGCTGTGGGTTTTTCATAACTGGTTTTATTATGTTATTTCTAGTTTGTTTAGAATTTTTAGCGTGAAAAGGTGTTGGACTTTGTCAGATGCTTTTTCTGTGTTTATTGAGATGACTGTGTGTGTGATTTTTATCTTTCATTCTGTTAATATGGTATATCACATTAACTGATTTTCACATATTGAAATACCCTTCCATCCTAGGGATAAATCTCACTTGGTTGTGGTGTATGATCCTTCTGATTTGCTATTAGCTTTGGTTTGCTAGTATTTTGATGAGGAATTTTACCCGTATATTCATCAGAGATACTGGCTGTAGTTTTTTCTTTTCTTGTTTCTTTGTCTAGTTTTGATGTCAGGTGAATACTGGAAGATGTTTGGAAGTGTTCACTCCACTTCCATTTTTGGAAGAGTTTGAGAAGGATTGGCACTAATTCTTCTTTAATGGGTAGGATTCACCATGAAGCCGTGTGGTTCTGAGCTTTTCTTTTTTGGGAGATCTTGGTTACTGATTCAGTCTCTATACTAACTGTAAGTCTGTTAAGGCTTTCTGTTTACTGATGATTTGGTCGTAGATTGTATATTTCTAGGAATTAATCCATCTCTAGGTTATCCAGTCTGTTGTTCATAGTAGCCTCTTACGATCCTTCTTATTTCTGTGGCGTCAGTTGTAATGACTCCTCTTTCATCTCTCATTTAATTTGAGTCTTCTTTTTATCTTAGTCTGTCGAGGAGTTTGTTAGTGTTGCTTATCTTTTCAAAAACTAACTGGAAAATTCACAAGTACATGGAAATTAAACTACATACTCTTGAACAACTGTTAGATCAAAGAAGAAAATCAAAGACGACACTAGAAAATACCTCAAGACAAATTAAAATAAAAACAAAAAATACCCAAACTTATGGGATGCAGCAAAAACAGAAGAGGGGAGTACAGTGCAATAAATGTTGGCATTAAAAAAGGAGAAAGATCTTAAATAACCTAACTTTATACCTCAAGGAGCTAGAAAAAGGAGCCTAAATTTAGCAGAAAGAAGGAAATAACAAATATTAGAGCAGAGAAAAATGAAATAGAAAAACAATAGGAAAAATTAAAAATTGAGTTGGCTTTTAATTGCAACTTTTCTTAACTCTAAAATTAAGATAATATGTGTGCCTGCAGTAGCCAATTTAATGCAAGCAGGTATCTATATCCACATGATTTGGGGCAGAAATACGAATGCAAGGACAAAATGTGTGTCAGTGTACTCGCAAGAATGCTTCATCATGCCTGTCAGCTTAGGTCTCATCCTGAGACCGCTTTACTGCTGGACCATTTGTTAAAGAATTATTTCACTCAGGTGGTGTCTGCAGAGGGCTCCGAGGCTTCACATTCAGTTACTTAGTGTGCACTAATTCTTTGCTGGGGTGCACCATGAAATGATGCTGGGTGTCTGGTTTCTCGCTTGATTCACCTTTTTCCCTGTCTAAAGCAGTCTCCAGTGGGGACAATAACCTAACACACTGAGTTCAGTATAAACAGGAAATCTGGCAGCAATAAGTGGACCAAGGGCTAACTTTGCAAAGCCAAGTTTTAATGAGTAATTTGCAAAGTAATTAATCAGGAGGCCACTGTCGGGAGGAAATGGGGTGAGCGCACTCCACACTGACTTGGTGCCTTTCCTGGCTGCCTGCGGTGATAGTATTTCGTGGGCCTACCCTCCTGATGACCAGAAAGCTTCTCCAGGTAACCTGCCTTTACCAGGATCAAAGAGAGACCGTTGTGAACTCCAGAATCCACTTCTTTAGTCTAGACAACTGCAGATCATGGCCCATTAATGACCCATCAGTGGATCAGAAAATCAATTTAGTGATTCAAAATCAGCTATTTTTAAAAAATTAAATAGAATAGACAAAAAATATCAAAATGTGTCATGTAAGGTTAAATATTTTGCAAAACAAGTTTTTTATACACATGTGAATATGTGTACACCTATGTTGGTACTGGATTGCAAAGAATATCTTTTTCTTACTGTGGATCTTGGTCAGAGAAGCTTAAGAGTCAGCTTACTGTATTTAAAACTTTTTTGAAATCTGGAAATATTTTTTCAATTACATTTTAGATATAGTGATCAAGAGATAGTTTATTTCTTTATGCTTAGGAAAAAGAACTTCTCTAGGAAAATAATGAATTTACTCAAAGTTGCTGAATTTAGACAAAAGAAATGAATATGCTTATATGACCGTCCAAAAATATGACATTAGATGTAAACTGTTTGCTATCTCATGCTATTGACTTAAGTATCCTGAAATATTTCACAGCTATATTGATAACTGTATTTTTGTAGATACCATTAAAGTATGCAAATCAATGATGACAATGCAAGTAATTTATTCAGACATTTTAAATAGCATTTCAAAATTTAGAGTCTTGACACTAAAAAGATTTAAAAAAAAATCTAATAAAAAAGCACCAACAGCAAATCTTCAGGTTTTTCCTAGTAGAGAACACAACTGGGCTATTTCAAGGCTGTCACCAATACATTTTTTTTCATATTGTCTTAGAAATTTCTATAAAGCCCTATTACTTTTAGTATTTGAGCAGCTTTTTTCACCATTCACACTGGTACATTTATTTTCTTTTGGGGGGGTCAAGGAGATCATTTTGTTCTAAAGAATTATATTTTTATTTAAAGTAAGTGCAACAGTGACACACCCTAGGAGCGTTTCACTCCAGAACCGGATTGCTTGGCTTACGTCACCCAGAGCTGGTCCTGTAGCCTGTCTGTGCTTCACTTTCCTCATCCTCAAAAAGGATGAAGGAGCAGTGTCTGTGTGAAGGAGGATTAAATGAGTTAGTATTTGTAAGTCTGGCAAGTTAGGAAGTGCTAAGAGTTTGCTGTTGTGATGGCACCTCCTCAACTTTTGTTCATTCCTCAAGCATTCGCACAGTGCCTAGAGAGCAAACAGGGAGCTAGGGATGAAGGACAACCTCCAGTACTGAAGAGCACGCCTGGGCAGACCAGATTCCTGGAAGGGTGACAGGAGGCAGTCATGGAGGAAAGCAAGGTGCTAATTTGGTGGTGGAGGGGAGGGTGAGATGGGGTGGGCAGGGAGGGTGAAAACTCACTTTTCTTAAATAAGGGCTAGTTGTCCCTGGTCGAAACAAAGTCCAGATGTTGACATTTATTTTGGATTTTCCCCTTGGCCAGGCAGCCTAATTCCTGGCCTTTCCCTTCCTTCCCACCTCGTGTAGGCTTCTTGTTGCCATTTCTCTAGTGTGACTTTTCTGTAGGTGTTTGGTCTCAATGAAGCTGTTGAAGGGCTGCAGATGGGGCAGCTGTAACTGATCACACAAGACTCCGGGTCCGGCTGTGGTTCTCTCCGTGCTGATCCACATGCCTGTGGTTGGTTGGCCCACTTGTCAGAGTAGAACAAGGAGCTACTGCTTTAGTTTACAGACTTTCTTAACCTCCTCTTCCCAACCCAACTGCTAGACTTGCAAAATGCTTCAAATATTCTCTAATCATACTAGGTTGTGGCACAAAGCTTCTCAAATACATTTTGAAATACCATGAAAATGTAAGCCCTGGATGGTTTTGATTTCTCTCATAATTTGTTACACTGTGTATTTACTCGTAAAGTCAGTGTTACAAAATAGAAATTGTGTGTTGAGGTTCAGGGTTGAGAGTCAAGGAGCCATTTCAGGGAGGTAGAAATCTTACTTGTTCATCACTTTGTAAGGAACCCCAGTATGAGGCTAAGAGGATCTGAATATGAATCAGATGCTCCAGGAGCTCAGAGCTGGATTAGGGGAAGCAGATGTGGCTGTTAAGTATTAGGCGCACACTAGCAGAATGACAAATGTGTTTCAGTGGTGGCTCATTGGAGGGAGTGGCCAGTTACACTCTGGGGATGGAGGTGCTGTTAGGTAATGTGTGGTAGCGCATTACCAAGTGAGCCCCAGCTCATATTAACTGAGGACCTTCTGCAGGTGGGACACAGTGTCCAGGCGCAGGGCTACACACCGTAATGGGACAGTGGGAAGGCAGACCAGAAAGCTGCCCACGTGGCCACATCTAGCTCAGCCCTGTACACACACAGCCCCATCTGAGCTGGGGTCATGTCCCAGCCACCAGCATATGTTTATTCACACCATTTCTGTTCCTATAGGGATGAATTAGAAGCTACATCCCTGTCTGTTACAGAGATTGAGAGTATGTTTATCTTTTATAAAATATGCAGGAGGTGCTGAGGCAAGCAAGCGAAAGATAAACCCCTACCCAAGTGGTCAACATCACCAGCAGAGCAGAAACTTGATCCAAATATAACTGCAGAAAGTTAACAATGGGGAGGAATAGAAAGAGAAGCTTTGGGAAGGAGTGTGACTTTGAGTCAAATAGCACGTGTTTCACGAGTGAAGAATATATGCTAAGCCTTGAAACTAAAAATGAGAAAGTCAATTTGATGTGAAAGGAGAAACATGATGATAAAGAATTCGAATGACTGAAAGGAAACTGATGTATTAGGTGATGGAGAAACAGCTGGACACTCAGCAGTTTCATCTGGGAGGAAAAAGGAGGAGGCTAACCTAGTCCATGCGACCCTCCTGGGCTCAGTCACAGTAATGCTGAAGTCAAAGGGAAGGGAACCTTGGTGATGAAAATAAGGAGGGTTAGTTATGCACAGAAGACAAGTTTCCAGGTTGGGATCAAGAAACCAAGATGAATAAATCAATCCAGAACATTGTGTGTGAAATATGATCAAAGTGAGGGGAAGACTGTCTTCTCAAACTATACCCTGAGCGAGGGAATTCCTGGGATGGGGGCAGCAGGGATATGTGCTGATGAAGGAAAATGGCTGGTTTAAGGAGTTCAGGAATTGAGAAATAAAGCAATGAGAACAGCTACCTCAAAACCCCCTAACCTATAGAACCTCAACATAAGCAAGACCTGAGAATAAACTAAAAGGCATCAGATTGCTCTTTCCAAGCCACACCAGGTATGTGTTAGTCCAGCCCCCTGTCTCCCGAGTCAAGAAAATTGCCAGATCTAAAAACAAAACAAACAAGACTGAAAAAAAAGCCCCTAAAGATCTAAACACAAGGGCTTGATGATTCAAACCTGAAGTGGAAAGAGCAGAAGTGTCGTAACTGAGATAGGAAAAGGAGGCAGTAACCAGCGCACAGACAGGGCTTGCAGGGGAAGCAGCACCGGCCCGTGAGGCAGGGTCCCTGAATTCTCATCTCACTGCTGCTCCCACCCTGCTTTGTGGTCTTGGTGAGGGGGTTGCCCAATGTGTTTCTGTTTCTTTGCTTGTAAAACAAGATTAGAATAATTGAATTCTAAGATCCTTACCACACTTAAAGATTTCCAGAAGGATAAGGAGAATAGAACAATATAAAGTGAATTCAATTCTCATCGTTACCAAGTCCAAACTCATTCTGCTCACTGCACGACCGGCCAGTAAATCGGGAGATGAGGTGTTGGGGCAAGCAATAACGACTTTATTCAGAAAGCCAGCAGACGGAGAAGACAGCAGACTAACGTCCTGGAGACCCATCTTCCCCAAGTCAGAATTCAGGCTCCTTTTATACTAAAAAGGGGAAGAGGTGTGGTTGGTTGTTGCAACCTTCTTGGTGTCAGAATCCTTTGCTGTTGCAGCTGTCCACTAGGTCAAGTCACTGTGTCCCTGTAAACCTCCAATAAGACAAATGTTATTCTCTGTTCTGCACCTTTTTCTCTCTATGTGAATGGAGAAGTCTTAATACCCTTAACGATCAGAGCCTTGAGAATGGGCTATCCTGTATATTTCAGGCTAGAGGCAACATTCTTTTCCAAAAGGTGGGAACCAGCATGACTCAGCTTGGGGAACAGGGCACAGGGTTAGACCTAAAGGAACAGACCTAATATGGAGTCAGATTTGTTCTTCCCTATTACGTCATGACAAGTTCAAAATGAATTCACTACTCAGGAAGTAAGAAGGAGGTTTCTATCAGTTGGTCATTTACTTTTTTCTCGTCTTTTTTTAGATTGCCAACTCACTCACTCTTAATCTAGGTTCACAAAAAAATCTATTCCATCCCTTCCTCAAAACCTTCCTGGAATGTCAAATTGTCTTCGTAAGACTTCTCTCCCAATTTCAATAAGAATAGGCATATTTTGAATCATTAAAGGCCGTAATGTCCAAAGTTTGTACATATTCTGCCTATTTTGCTCCTGCCTTGCTGCTTCTTGAGACGCCAGGGCCCTTGGTTTTCTTGGCTCTGTGGGTGCTACATCCTGGGGAATATACTAGCCAAGGAATTTAAACTGTGTCTGTTTAAAGTTGCAGCATGCAGGTTGAGGGAAGTGGGTTAAGGTGGCCAAAAGGTACAAACTTGGAGTTGTAAGAGAGATAAGCCCTGGGGATGTCATGTACAGCATGGTAACTACAGTTAACAATACTGAATTGTTTGCTAACAGAGTAGATCTTGGAAGCTCTCATCACAAGGGAAAGAAAATGTGTAACTATATGAGATAACAGATGTTAACTAAACATATTGTGGTATATATACTTATATCAAATCATTCCACTGTACACCTTAAACTTATACAATGTTATGTGTCAATTATATCTCAATAAATCGGGGAAATCAAGTTGCCTTGTGCAGTAGAATATTGCTTGGTCACTTCAGTCATAGTGATAAGCATCAAATGAAAATTGTGGGGCACACATTGCCTTGTTTCTGCTAGAGTCAAGTGCTTTTTCTCTTGTTCAGTGTAATTGGGAACACATAAGAAACCAAAGGATAGAAAAGTCATTTCAGCCTGCCAATTAAATGTGGCATTGGACTGACTTTGTTTTCCTAGGGTGCTAATATGACCCTAAGAAATCAGAAGAGTGGCACCCCTCTTTTTTCTCTGGGTTCCAAAAGAAAAATAAGTTATTTAAGAATGTTGTCAAACCTTCCATAAAAATACGCCTTTAGTAAGATTGAACAAGACACTCTGCGGCCAGAAGGGGCAAATCAACAAGAGTGGCGTTAGAGAAAGACGCTAGAAGCTGAGAGTCAGATGACAAGACTGAGCAGCACAGGGGAGAGTCCTGCTAAGTTTTAGACAACAATCTTGGTCAAGTTACATTTGAATTGCTGATGAGCTGCCACGTAGAAGATGCTGCAGAGATAATGACAGTTAAGATTCCACCGGATGAAGGGATCTGGGGTGGACAGTCGGACTGGGGACCTACAAGTGTTGGGTAGATGATAGAATCTGAGTACAGGTGATCAATAAGAAGGGTGGGCAGGAGACCAACGGTGGAATTTTGTTTTTTTAATTAACACGAGCAAGAAAAAGTAGTCTTCAAGGCTATGTCTACACTAAACTGGCAAGTGAGGTTGAAGGGTCCAGAACATCTTTTAGTGTTCACCACCATCCTACAACCTGGAGTTCCCCAAGAAGTTTTTGAAACGGATGCTCCGTCTGCATTCCAGGTAGGATATTTTGTGGTGGGTCCTGATTGCTTTGTGTTTTGATTCTTTTTCGGAATAGCCACTAGCGTGGATTCAGGTGTTCCACTGATCTTTAGAGCGTTGAGTTCATTCAGATTCTGAAATATGAGCTTTCTAATGAGTTTAAGCTTGTGCATGACCTGTCTTGATTGTGCACTTGGAAAGATTATCAGGAAATCCCGGGAAGGGAAGTGTCATTAAGAAAATTCCGGGAGAGAGAATCAAGGGCAAGGAAAGTCTCAGCTGGAAAATCCTACCCCTGTTTGGGCGAGGATAAAGGGAGACTAGAGGCGAGCTAGCATTGTTTGTAAAAAGCCAGATACTGACTCTGAGATCAAAAACAGACAAAGTAAATAAAAAATTTTATTTTAAAAATTCAATAAAGCACCAGGGAAGAAAATAATGATTATCACAGAGTCTATCAGAGGTTTCAGTTAAAGAGGAGGGAAGAAAAAGAGTGTGTTAGACAGGAGTGGCCACTTAGTTTAAAGGAGGCTTTTATGAAAATTAGATTGAGAAAGTGACATTCATAATTGATGACATGACGGTAGTAAAACGTTTCCTGCACTTTCTGGTATTTTTAATTTGATTACTCTGTATCCTCTGAGATATGGAAGAGCATGGGTGACTTTGTAACATTAGTTATCTGTCCAAGTTGAATATTGTAGATGTATGTGTGTGTGCTCTGTATAATAGGGCCAGAATGTGAGTCTGTAATGTGTAGTTCAGTTTTGAGATTCTTAGCCTGGGTTGCTACTCATGTGTAGAATTTAAGGTGTATTGACAACCAACGGATTGTGTTTGAGTCTTTGGCATTTGAATGAGGATATATTTTCTTTTTCTCTCTTACTCCACAAATAAATTGTGTGAGTTTTAAAAATTTCTACTTCAATGGCATACTAGAAAATTTCAGAATGGTGGCAGAGTGAAAGCTCACTTGAAATTTTAACTCTGACATAGACGTGTTTTTCCCTTGCCAATACAGGGAATCTGCAGGGACACTTTGTTTCCAGACAGATGGAAAATTCCTATTTTGGGAATCAACTCTGACTATTTTTAAATAGTATTCAGCCATTACTTAATCTGGGGCATGGCTTTTGATCCACTGCTCAGAGGATTAAACAAAATTCTGGGTTTCAAGTGAAAGGTCAATAACTACCACGCAGGCCTGTGTGGAAAAGGCTGAGTTACGTGGTTCACTGGTGCGCTTGCATCTGAGGTTCGTTCGTGTGGGACTAGCTATTTGTTTTGGGTTTCTTGGTAAATGTTTTTTCAAAATACATTTTGACAGTTGTTTGATGTATCAGGATACCGTAAGTGGGTCCAAATCAGTCTGACAGCTTGTTTGCATTGAGGTCTCTGTCTTTGCTAAGTGAAGTGTGGGTGTTGCTAAGACACAGTTTTCAAAGTATTCGTGACCATGATTGATGCCTGGACGTATTTCCCAATGTATATGTGCCTTTAGCTTCAGTGCAGTCTGACTGACTGCAGATTAAGTAACAAATGAAATTGAGACTCAGTGGAAACGTGAAGCTAAGTCAGATAAAGAGCACTAGCATTACCCTCGAGTGTGGATCCGAGTGGAAGAGGAATCTGGGATCCTGATGTCATGATAGCTTCCTCTGAAATGTGATGCTCTCAGCCTGTGAAGAGACTGCTTGTGTGTATGTGCAGTATTTCAGTGTATATCTATTTAGAAAGGACTACCTGGGTTATATTTATAAGTATACAGATACACACATATATTATAGATTATATATGTGCTAGATAATCCTCTCAAATATATATAGAATATAATATATATAGAGAGAGAGCCAGAGAGATGGAGAGGGACAGAGACAGAGCATACACCCAAGTGTGTGCATGCACTAGTGCATACGTGTGTGTGTGTGTGTGTGTATTCTGTGGGTGGATGTGTGAGTGCACATGTAGGTATGTACACATATATTTAAAGCTATACCCCAGATGGCTGGAAATCTTTCTCACATTGCTTCCCTGTTCTTCAAGTACATTCCTGAACAGTGTCCTTGAAGTTGTGAATAGTTGTGAATGCCCCTAGGCATCGGTAGACATAGCATTATCTCCAGTTCTGGGGAGATAATGCCTAAGCTTATAGATTAAAATATATTCTTGCTTTTTCTTTAACAGTTTTTCTTCTCTAAAAAATAAAGGCAACGGGAATCTTTCCCAATGATTTTCTTTTTTTAATGTGAAATCATTTGTTGTCCTCAGGCCCAAGAATCTTAAAGGGTAGATATCATCATAGAACCTCAGGAGCTACTATCCTGAGATTAGGTCTAACTTTGAAATGTAATTTCCATAGGATCCCATGGTTCAAATTTATGGTGTCCTGAACTAAATCTGAAATTTTCAGATTACCACGGAATAAAAATTTGTTTGATGAGAAAGCCCCCTGTGCCTAGTAGGAGAATAAGCTCTAAGACTCCAATATTTACAGGCATCAGAATTTATCTTTGATGTCATAATGGCTTTTTCTGAATCTGTACCTGTTCACCAGGAAAGCCTAGATATCTGCTTCCAAATTAAAGCTATATATGGTGTAATATCTATCCTGTATAATCATAATGTTATAATAAAGATACATCATGTAATAAGTTATTTCTAAATATTGCCTTAAAACATGGCTGTAGATGTATCAGAAGGAAAAATATGACCTGACTTAGATAATATAATTAGCCTCTGGGTTATTATTATTATTAATGCACCGAAATCTCATTAATTCACACACAGTTTGGAATTGATTATTTAAGTGAAACCTTGGCCTAAGTCTCCAATTTCTCTATTTATAATAAAAGTAGAAATAATAAGTATGGACGGAGTAGATTTTAAGAGGAGGAACACAATGAATGAGTGCCTCTAAGTGCTAAGCAGCACAGGTGTTACTCATTGAAGTCGCAGGTAGCCTCTGAAGGAGATGATGTCACCTGTAGTTTACCAATGAGAAATCTGAGGTTTATGCTAAGTGATTAACCAAAGTCATGTATCTGAGAAAATGGATTGAGGATTTGAACTCGGGCCCCATGCTTTTTTGAGGACCACACCTCTTTCTCAGTTCCTTAGGAATTTTCATTCTTTCATTCAAGAGTATTTACTGAGCAACACCGTGGTCCTAACAGTATGTTAAACATTATTCTTGCAAGGAACGTGCTTATTATAATGTTTAGTGATCGTTCTTACCCAGGCACTCCAGCAGTGCTGTCGGGCTTCGGTGTGCTGGGGCTCTCCTGGCCTGGGAGAGACTCCTCTGCATACATTCCAAATGCTCAGATCCTAATAATTTATATTCCTCTGAACCTCATGCCTATCCCCAACCAGCCTAATTAGTTCTGTTTTGCTCCACTTCATTTTGTGTGTTCATGGAACTTCTTACCGCTTAAAGTCAGGATTCAGTATAGGACAGGACGGATAAAACCCAGCCTTCCTCAGCAGTGGCCACTTCCTGATAGCATTGTGGGCAAAGGCTCTTGCTGAACCTGAACTCTGAAAATGTTCTCCACTGTTGAGATGATGACGTGAATGAAAACCAGTTAGAACTTTAAGGTAGAAGATCTCAGAATCTATTCTGAGAGTCAGATGGGAAGAAGTAGCTGTGAAAATGTCTTATTTTGAAAATCGGGAGCAAAGGTTTTCTTGTTTGTGCTGCCAGTTTCGTGTTTCAGAAAACAGCTGGCCCTTCTGATGGTTGAGTTAACAAAAAAATGGTGTGCTTCCTCCTCAGCTTTAAGTTCAGTGAGCTTCTAGGTTCTTAGAAGTGTCTGCAGTATTTCTCCCTCCTGTCTAGCGAGGCATAAGCATTATTCTTGTTGAAATGCACAGGAAGGCCTAGCAGAGTTCCTGCCATGTGGAAGCCACTTGTCTTGCTATTTTCATCACTGCTAATGTTAGATGTGATTTCTTTAAAGCCTTCCTTTAATCTCCGAGATACACGAAATTCTAAGTGTTCCTGTGAAATGTCAGTGAATGGAATTAAGCAGGCAATTAAGCAGAGACAAGCTACGTTGGCATAACTACACCTTAGCATATATATTTTAGAAAAAAAGTAACTCAAAAGGTGGAAAAGTTGAAGTATTTTTAAAGATGCCTGGGGACTTGTTAGCAATGGATGCCCTGGCACACTGTTTCTATTATACACTTTTATCTTGGAAGAATGGTGGCGTTTTATGATAACAAAGTTTCCTCCCAGCCTGTGATAAACTAATGGGTTGTATTTTCCCTCTCATTACTGGCTGAGACTTCTGCTAACAGCCAGGCCTCACTGGCTCTGTGCCAGGATTGCCATCTGTCCTCTTACCCATGTTATAAAGCATGTCCTTTCATGTCCCGTGACCCAAATGGAAACAACTCCAATGATTGCTTCACACACAGTAGAAATGAGGCATTGGTGCACACTGAGAATCTACTGTTTTGTCATCTACTTCCTCGAGAGTCAGACCTGCATAGGGTGCTCCTTCTATAGAAATAATTTATGGAGGAAAAGGAGAGCAAAAAAAGAAAAAGACAAAAAAGGATAAACTTCTATAGCGCTCCACTGAAGTGAGATACCAACCCCAGGAATTTCTCTAGTCATTATGTTGTGAACAGCGGGTGCTTGTGCAGTTACCAGATGAATTACATCAGTGTATGTATGCAAACTGTAAAGTGCAGTCCAAAATAGAGCTTTGCTTCAGAATTGTGTTTTCCTTATTCACTTGTACCCAGATCAATCCATAATTTCCTCAACATTCACTTTCCTTGGTGTGTTGAGCGTTGTGTATAAGCATGTTTCACCTTGCATGTCTGTGTATTCTAGACATCGAAGACTAGACTCTCACTTAATTTTAATACATCTTATTTGCTAAGAAAAGAGTGGTAATTAAGTGGTATCTTTGCCAAAAAGAAAAAAAGAAAAAAAAAGTTAGAATGATTCCTTTGGTCTTGTCTTACAGTTTTTGTTTCCATACCTGCTGGAAATTAACTTTAACAGTAACACATTTAATCAAGTTAAAAGACCTTTTAAAAGTAGCTTATGCAATAAAATCATAAACTATTGGCCCCTGTGAAATGCTAAGTGTGCCAGCAGTCTTTAAACCTTTTGCAAAAAGAATCATGGAAAAGGTTTACATGAATGGGTTAGATTTTATTTTAAAATTCATTAAGTGAATTAACAAATATGAACAATTTGCCTTATAAGTTACTGTAAGTACTTTCAGTAAAGGAAAATAGGAGTCAAGTATTGGAGTAGTAATCAAGTCTCAGAGCAATGGTTAGAGAGGAATAAATGTGTTTTGAAATAACAGAAGAGCCATGATTTCAGGTTTTTTAAAAAATATGAGCTGTAATTTATATAAACAATCAGTTATTTCCACTTTGGGGTTGTTTTCTTGCTTAATAAATGGAATACACAGTTACGTTTTTAAGAAGGAGTTAATTGCAGCAACATGGATAGACCTAGAGATGATCATACTAAGTGAAGTAAATCAGAGAAAGACAATTATCATGTATCACTTAGATGTGGAAGCTAAAAAAAATGATACAAATGAACTTATTTATGAAACAGAAACAGACTCATAGACACAGAAAACAAACATGGTTACCAAAGCACAGCCCTAGACCAAAGGCTTACAGGGGCTAGAACGGCACAAGCTATAATTTTTCTAGAATGGGTTGAACTGCTCTCAGCTCAGCCAGTTCCTCCCAGCCCTAGTGTTGCCAGGTTTTCTGATTTTTTTTTTTCAGGGAAGCCAGAAATTCAGAGTCCTGTGGGAAACTTCTTGATTTGTACGTGTTGGTAACTAATCGAAAACTTTTTAAACGTCTTATGACTCTGGCCCTCAGGTGGCCATTTTGTGGCTTCTATTCCCAGCATTTCATATTTTAAACCAGTTTCTCTGGCTTATCCAACTAGCAGGATTAGATTTGGTTAAGGACAATAAAGGATCCCTGGTTCTCACAAATGCAGATGTGCTTGAACATATTTTTAAATGCATGGACTTGATCCCACATCAGAATGTATTCAGTGGTTGCCCAGCGAACTCAAGTGCCTTCAGGAAAGAAAATTTCATGTCTTCAAAGAACCTAGAGTGGGAAAGCACCGGGGATAAAGCCCTCGTTGCTCCAGCTGACTGCACCCATCCCCTTTTTTTAACCATTCATCCCACCTGGAAGCATTTGTTCAGCGTCCATTTGCCATGTCAGATTACAGGCTTCTTGAGGGCAGGCAGAATCTGTCGTGTTCCTCTCCGTATCCCCAGCATCTTGTGTATGGCAGGCTTTGTGCAAGTATTTACTGAATGAATGAGTAAGAACATAATGTAACTTAAAGCCCAAGGAGGGAATGTTGGTGAGGATATGGGAAAATTGGAACTCTTGTGCACTGCTGGTGGGAATGTGAAATGGTGCATCCACTTTGAAAAACAGCATGGAGGTTCCTCAAAAAATTAGAAATAGAATTTACCATATCATCCAGCAATTCTATTTCTGGATATGTACCCCCCAAAATTGAAAGCAAGGGCACAAAGAGATATTTGCACACCCATGATCATAACAGCATTATTCACGCTAGCTAAAAGGTGGAAGCAACCCAGCAGCATGAACAGATAAACAAAATATTATACATACATAAAATGGAATATTATTCTGCCTTGAGGAAGAAAATTTTGTCACGTGATACAACATGGGTAAAACCTGAAGACATTATGGTGAGTGAAATGAGATAATCACAAAAGGAGAAATACTGTATGATTCCACTTATATGAAGTGTCCAGAGTAGTCAAACTCATAGAGACAGATGGTTAGAATGGTGGTTACTGAAGGCTGGGAGGAGAGGGCAATGGGAAGAGATTGTTTAATGGGTGCAGAGTTTCAGGTCTGCAAGATGAAAAGAGTTCTGTGGATGGTTGGTGGTGATGGTTGCACAACAGTGTGAATGTACCTAATGACACTGAACTGTGTGCTTAAAAATGATTCAAGTGGTAAATTTTGTTATATATATTTTGCTAAAAACATGTAATTTTTTTTTAATTCAGGAAATTCATGGTCACGGTATTCTACCCTGGAGCTTTTAAAACTATCCCAGACTATCTGTAGTGTTTTTGAAGTAGCATGGTAGTAAAGGGAGGACTTAAAGCTGGGAGCTGGTAGACCTAGGTCCTGAGAAGTCATTTGATTTCTTAGAGCCTCATTCCCCACACATGTGTCATGCTGTCTCCCTTGAAACAACTTAGTAGTAAGGTGAAGATGATGAGAAGAAATATGTATGAGAAAGGTATGCATGCTAGATTAATCTGGGCCGAACACATTATGCTCTGGGGGAATCAATGTATTATTGAGACAGAAACCTCCTGGTCACATAGCCAACATGTGAGATCCTTGTGGAACTGATGCCCCAGCGTGATCGTTCCCAGTTCAGTTAAATGGTCGACTGGGTGTAAAAGTTTGCCTCAGTTACTGAGAAGGTTTGCTTTGCTTTGCTGTTGTCTTCATGATGATGATGATATTATTTAAGCATTGTTTCCTGTGTGCTGACCTGCCCTGGGAGTCAGATTCTTCTCTAGCTCTCAGAGTCAGGTGAGGGGGGAAGAGAGTCCAGGTGCAATAGGATATCGAATTCCGAGATGCAGTGCCCCACCCTGAAGTGCAGCATCTTCAGGTGACCTTGACCGGCCCCGGGAGCCATGTGAATGTCTGTTGTTCAAAGCAGCCAGATTTCAGCAATTAGAGAAGAAAGCATAAGCGTTTTAATATTTCCATTCTCTAGAGATTGGCATTATTAAGAAAGCAAGCTCTCAGTTTCCTGTCACATGCTGTATCGAAGCTCATTGTTGAAGAGGACGTTATCTTGAGGCCAAGAAATTAAACGAGATTCTCTACTCGTTCTGAATCATAGATGGCCCAGTTTATCCACCCTAATGTTTTAAAAATGAACACAACCAAATGCCTTGCATGTTGCTACTTGCAGATTGATTCTTCCCGTTGTTTGGAGAGCTTTCAGTCACATCATGCACTAAAATTAATTCAAGATTGATTAAAGGAGTTGAATGTAGAAAACAAAACCATGAAAATCAAGAAGAAAAGACTGATGACAATTTAGTTTGGGGAAAGGATCTTGAGATATAACTGCAATGAAAAAATTGCAAAAGAAAAATTGATAAATTTAACTACATTGATAAGTTTAACTGCAAATAACTTCTACATATCAAAAATATAAAAGTTAAGCAACATGTTAGGAAAATATTTGCAACAACTATGATAGACTAAAAGCTAATATATAAATCTCTCTAATTAATTATAAAAAACTTTATCATCCCAATAAAATAATGGACACAGGACATGATTAGGAACATGATTTTTCTTTACAAACTAAGAAATGTAAGTGGCTAGTTATTGTGAAAAAAGTAATTATCTCTAGATATTAAAAAGATGCAAACTTAAGTAAGATGAAGACTGTTTCTCCTATTAAACTGGCAAAATTTTTTTTACAAGATAACCTTCAATACTGGCATTCATATACTGCTGGGTGGAGTATAAGTTGATATAGCTTTTCTGGAAAGCTATTTAGCAGCAGAAACTAAACTTTAAATGTGATCATACACATTGACTCAGAAACTGTTCTAAGGAAATAATTAGAAATATCTGTAAAGATTTATATGTAAGGATGTTCACTGCAGCATTATTTGTAGCAGTGAAAAACTAAAGATAAGACAAATGAACAACAGGAAATTATTTACATAAATTATGACTCATCAGTGATGATACTAAAAATCAAGAGTCAAAAAATATTTATTAAAATGTTCAGTGTGAAATGTGCCCAATTATATAATGTATAATTGTGTGAATGTGAACAATTACATAACAATAGATGCCATGGCAAATGTATACATGTGTGTTGAAGAAGGATTACATGACAATCAGCAATGTGTTAGAAACAGTTATCTCTGGATGGCCAGATTATAAATAATTTCAATTTTCTTTATCCCTTTCTGCCTGTTCTAGATTTTCTACAGTAAAATATTATTTTTATAAATGGGGAAAAGATTTTTAAAAACTAAATTGCCACGAAAACAAATTTATTGTGAAAAAGATTCTGCATCTTTTCTGTAACCTTTTTCCTGGCACCATCACTCACTTCATCGTTAATGACTCCCCATAACCATCAAATTACTGAATCTTGTAAAGTCTTCCACCTCAATGCTTCCTAGACCTGGCGCCTGTGTTTTCCTGCTTACAGTCACCCATTACTTATTGCCAGGTCAAAAAAACTTTCATTTTCTTTCCATTGCCCCGGGTTTGAACCCTGATCCTAGGCCGAGCACGCACCGCCCTTGGGGACATGCCTCTCACCTGGCGCTCACACGTCCTCAGACTTCCCCATCCCTTCAACCCACGCACCTGGTCTTTCACGTCTCTACGATGTTCCTTCCACTGGCAGTAGACTGTTCATTTGTTCATTCAACAGACATTTACTGAGCAAATTTCATGTGCCAGCCAATCTGGGCCCCAAAACGAATTAAATACGCATCTCTGCCTTACTGTGGTTCACAGTCAACCTGTGGAGGCAAATGAATAAACAACTAGTTATATTTTGTATGATAAATGCTAGTTGTGTTGACTGTGTTATTCAGTGGTGGAACTCGGATTTGGACCCAGGTTGATTTGCCTCGAAAATCATTTTGCTTTAAGATGAAGAAAGATGAAAACAATGGCAGTGGTCTGATAATGGCTGGCACCTGGGTGCATGCAGGGGAGGAATGGGAGCTCAGGCTGCAGAATGGCCCTGTCTGCCGGGGCGCAGGGGTTAAAACTGAATCCTCTTTACAGCTGGAATAACGACACATAATAACTAATGCTTGGTACCACCCCCTGTTCTAAGTGCTTTGCACACACTGACTCAGTTCATCCTCACAAGGACTTTATGAGGGAGGTCAAACAACTGTATCTTTTTTAGAGATAAAGAAACTGAGGCTCAGACAGATTAAGTCATTTGCACAGTGTCACATAGTAAGTCTCTGGCTCCGGAGTCTGAGCTCTTTACTCTGTGCTATAATAACTTCTTTTATGTGCTTAGTGTCTTGTCTCTGCAAATAAATTATAAAACATGGAAGGTCAGAGACTCTCGGAGGCACTTTTGTGTCCCTAGTACAACTCTAGACATTGACACCAGTAAATATGAATTGAATTGTACAGCGAGCCTTCAAATTCTCCGGTGAAATACTCTTACTTGCTTTGATAATTATCCAGACCTATGTTGTGAAAGAAGAGTGGAGAAAAAGAAAGGGACTGTTGATTGCACCGTCTTAATTCGGAATATATGTCCTTCAGAAGCAGGTAACACATCTGTGTTGGCTGACTTCACACGACCTGGTCCTTACGTGGCAGAGTCAGGGTTTCTTCAAGTCAGACGTGATCGTGGCAGTGGCCTCTCACTGGTTCGAAACTGTAACTTGACTGAAAGGCTCTACAAACATGAGTCTGGAATGTGAGAGGCTCTTGCTCTTTTTAAATTCACTTGTTCTCAGCCTGTAGCTTTTTAGAGGAGAGAATGAGCAGTGCCGGGTTGGATTCCAGCATAATAGAGTCATAATGTGTAAGTGTCTAGGGGACGCTATGCAAATGAACACTTGTTTCCTGCTTGAGCCCAAAGATAGCGCAGTGCACTGGGGTATCGGGAGTCTTACCTTTCCCGTCGTGGGACTGATGCTGGCCGACCTGCACGGCCACAGTAGGAATGTCACAGAATCTTGCAGCCCGTGCGTATAGAGGGTGGAACATGCTAATTCTTTTCTCTTCGCCCCCACCCCCACCCTCACACATGCGGGAGGAGCAAGCTGCTGTGAGGTCATGTAAGGACACACTGCACTTCTCATTCCAACCGTAGCATCGTGTTTGCTCTAACAGAGCAGCAGGGCAGAGGGGAGAGACAGGGGAAGAGCGAGGACATCTCACAGCACCCTCTCCTGCCATGGCTTTGTCACAGCTTTCCCCATCACAGCCCGACCTCTGTGCCCACAAATCAGAATCATTTTTAGCCTTTGAGGCCAGGCTCAGCAAAGATCTCTTTAATAACAATACCAGCAGCTAACAACCTTAATTGAGCACATTTACCAAGTGCCAGGCTCCGTGTTGCGTTGGGAGATCAGTGCAGGTACCCGCGGGGGGCTGTGTTCAATGTTCTTTCCCACGTTTACCAGCTGCAGAAACTAAGGTTCAGAGCAGTTTAGTGAATTGCCTGAGATGGAGGGGCCAAGACTCAGATCCAAGCTGTGTTACTCCAGAGCCCAGGCTTTGAGCCTTTGTGCTATGCTTTCTTGGCCACAAAACTTTTGGCCTCTAAATGCTCCGTCCTTCCACTTCCAGCCAGGAGTGATTTAACCTTCTAACAAATTCTCACGGTGCTTTATCTGCGTTTCTTGCAGGGGCTTACCAGTGTTAACATCCTCTTACCGTTACTATATAAAGTGTTCACGTTTCCTGTTAAACTGGGGGTGTGGAGGCAGAGTACATACTGTATCCCTTGGCAGTATTTCCCAGAGCTCAGCAGCCCCTCAGACAGAACTAAAAATTAAACAAGGTTCTTTCTGATCAGAGCTGCCCCTTCTGAGCACCTGCACCTTGATGGAATTTAGGAATCTAGAAAACCACCTGTAAGATTTCTTCAGCTCAGATTTCTGAAAGAAAAGTAAAGATTTATTTGAGAAAGGTTGAATCATGGTTTTCCTAACAAAAGCAGGTAAATCATATACCATAGTCCACCTTTTAGTCCCTTTCCCGTAATACTCCCATTCCTTGCTTCTGAGAGACCATTAGCATCCCAGTCTGACCAGAACCTCTTCTTGCTTGTGGTTCAGATTTGTGATCCTTTTCTGTGCATCACATTTGTTTTGTGTCAGAGTTGACGCCACTTGGGGTCCCCTGTGAGAGGCCGCAAAGACACATCCCTCTCATGTTGCTTCAGTTCAGACGTTAAAGGGTCTGGTTGTCATTAACTATACTTTGAGGTTCTTCTATTACATACTTTTATCCACATGGATTTCAGAACATTCTGGGAAATAACCTGTTCAGCTATTTGTTGCGCCAGGAATGCACACTCGTCTCTCTTTCTGTTTCTCTCTCCATCTCCCTTTCTCTCTCTCTCTCTCTCTCTCTCTCTCTCTCTGCAAGGCCGTTTCTCTCTAGTCTTGCTTCTTGGGCTATGACAGATGAGAAAGGTTTTAAGTTCATATCCTCATCCGGTTTTTGACAGAAGACAGCTGTCTTGAGGACGAACCCGGCTCTATAGTACCTCCCATGATCCACCCTTAAACATCTTTCTGGATGCATTACTCAAGATTCTTATGTTTTCCCCTTTAGCCATTTCATAATCACTGGTTTCTAAGCTATACTAGCAGAGTATTTTGTTCTTAATTATGCACAGATACTTCTCAGTGAAGGAACCAGTGGGGGGAAAAGGGAAGAAAGAAACTAGTGTGTCCAGTTTCACTAGTACAAGCAATGCCATCCCTTTTCCTCAAAGTACAGCCCTAAACAGGATGTCCAGTTGGAGCACCCCAGCCCCACCCATCCTCGCCGATTTCTGTAAATCGCAAGGTGCTTGCACCTGCCCTGAACTCAGTCTTGCTGTCTGTGCTGCCTGCTGGGAGCACAGTCCACAGCTGGCTCTGATGTTGCTGCCACCGCCCCCGACTCCCTCCATCAGCATAGCAAGGATTCTGGCAAATCGGTAATGTGGTCCCTGAACCTATGGGTCCCCTCTGGGTTATACTTGTTTGAAGAGGCTGGAGACAAAGACGTCCCCAAAGCCAGGCTGCTCGAAATCCCTGAGAGAAAATTCTTGCTCTTGCCATCGTGACGGGAGGGAGCTGAGCTCCCCGGCGCTTCCATGGAAGTGGGTTCGGCAGAGCTGCTCCCCGCACTGGTCCTGCTGCTCCTTCATGGCCACGGCTGAAGCCCAGGTATGGTCTTGCCGTTTGCTGAGGTTCAAGAAGACACAGAAAAGTGGCCCCACAGAGCCAATGCTGACTCCCAGTGGCAGCTCCCTGGCCTTGCCCCCTGTCCAGGCCCTGCTGGGCCACCCAAGCTGCAGCGGCTTCTCCAGGGCCCAGAGTGCATGCACCTTCCCTCAGAGGCTCGCTGTCAGGAGCGCCCTGGGGGCGTGGCTGTCTTCTTCACTCCCTGAGCCCGAGAGCATCGCTCCGATGGAACCCCTACTACCGTTGGCCCTGCAACATGTTCTCCAATAAGTCACTTCATGGACCATACCACTGTCCCTTCAGCGTCCAGCCCTGGAGGCAGTTCCGCTGGCTCTGTCTCCTCCCTCCTTCCAGAGGCTCCCTCTCTCAGGTACCTCTGTCCTTTCCTCCGTCCGGTCTTGGACGAGGGACTGTCATCAGACAAATCTCAGTAACTGTGAATCTGAACTAGAAGGGACTGGGGTCAGATCAGTGCACCAGAAAGACCTTCTGCTTCCATGTAAACTAGTGGACACACCCAGACACGCGGAGACGACCCCACAGGGCTCCCCCCGGGGACGCAAGCTCCAGCTGTGAGCAGGAGGAGCCCTCCCTCACCCTCAGGGGCTGAGCCCAGGCTTTGGGTCCACCTAGATGTCCAGTCTCATACACAGTTGTCTTACTGCCTGTAAACAGAGGGGGGTCTCTCACTGAGTGCCGCAAGTTTCTTCCAAGTAGGTTAACTTTTATTTCTTGTCCTCTCTTTTAATTTAGAAATTTCTTTATTGTTGATATAAATTTCATAAGTAAATACTTACAAAACATAACTTTAACCTTTTCCACATAGAGGAAGGACTTTTAATGTGTAAAACTTCTTCCTCCAAAGAATGAACCGTGCCATAGTCTCACACTTAGCATCTGGGGTTAATCAGATAAATGGATATTTCAGTGGCACTGAACACTGTTTTCTCCTTGGTGGATTGTGACCCACTGGTGGGACATCATCGGCTGTTTTAGTGACATAGAGACACAGTAATAGTAGAGTAGGACAGACTAGGAAAAATGAGTGCCTTATACAGAGTAAGGCTAAGTACTTTCTTTCATGAAACTGTTATCTCAGCTGTATGTTTATGTGTGTGCGTGTGTGTACACAGATCACCCATTTACCTGTGTCCTGAGTGTCCTCTGTGTGAAAAGTGTGCGTCATCCCAGGCTGTGGCCAAGCTGAGGTTGAAAAGTTGCAGCTCGGGAGGCCCCTTCCCTGCAGAGCCACCGCCATCACTGCCACCTCAGCCACTTTGGATTCTGCCCCTCTTTCTGCAACCTCCAAGTGCTGTTTTCTTTCCTCAAAGCCAAGTCAGACATGCCTGACTGGTTGTGCCATGTTTGAAGCCTTACTTCTTAATTCTTGCAAGATGACTGAAGGGAGAAGCAGGGATGGTGACAAGCGGACAGTAGATAAATGGCATCTCATCACTGCCACTGGAATAACTCCTGTTGCTATTTTTAAATGCCGCTCAGTTTAATGCAGTGTCTGCTGTTCAGAAGTCACACCTGCACCAGTGCATAGCTTGTGCTTTGGTCCATGACCTTGCCTGGGTAAGATTTAAAGGGCTGAGTCCTTTGCAGGTGTCCATCTGCCTATGTATTAATTGAGGCAAGTCAGTGTGGAGAGCCCTTTAAAGTGCTCAGGAATGTTGCAGAGTGGCTGAATTCCTCAGGGGCGGGCTCAGTGGACTACCTGCAGTTACATGGTGTCAATGAACACACCATCTCATGTTTGTGAAAGGAGCAAACAGTGAAGCTCCTACTAAGTGCCAGGCACTGAGGCTTGGGACCCCGCTCTCAGCTCCTTCCAGCAGCTCAGAGGATAGGCTACCGAGGCCGCCTCCTAGATGCCAACCCTCATTTCCGTGCCGGGGGCATTTGGAAAACATCACCATCAGATATGGCAATTCATTTCCTTAAGACAGAGCTCGGAGTTGAAAGGAGGTTAAATGAAAAGGAACACAGCAGTGCCAGGTTTCCAGCCCTTTCTTTTGTGCATAAATATTAATAGACACTTGGCGTAAGAGTTCTGCCGCTTTGTAATCACCCGTGACAGAGGCAGGCCTTCGGGTTGGATGTGCATCGTTAGTTCTCCATTCATCTGTCTTTGGTTACTCAGCGTATTTCCATGTGCTCTGAACCCAGAGTGCTACTTTTTCTAGTGTCTTTTTTATTGTCTTTTTATCGTGTGGTTAACAGTATCATATAACGGGTATACTTTAAGATGAAGCCATCTGCTTCTTCAGTCTCTGGAGCATGCTTCTCTGTGGTTAATAGCACAGAACCATGCATGTAAAATTGCATGGTATGCTGTCAGGCCCGTCACTTGCTCATTTGAGACTTCCTCGTCTGTCACATAGGAACAGCCTGTAAAGTAGCTGTTCTAATCTTAGACACATATCAATTATTCAGCAGCCTGGCGCCTCTTGTACATTATCTCATAGAATTCACCTTGGTGACATTGCACCTCATTCTTAAATCTTAATCTGAAACTGATACATTAATACTAGGTGTCTGCTGCTTTAGATGATTTTCTATATGTCAGCTGATTCTGAAAATAATTTAAAGTGTTTTTCTCCTTCCCTTAGTTTATATGAAGGTTATTTCATATAAAAATTTACACGAGGTTTAAGAAACTAAGAACTGACTATCATTTTCTATTTTTTAGTATCAGCTATAAGATGATATTTCTAATATATCAGTCTTTTAGCTTTTGAGAGAAAGTATGCAGGCAAGAATTTCTGCAGAAATCTATTTTATATACTGTTGTTTGTAGTGTTCAGTGCAAGAGTATAAAATATGTTTTCACTTTTCAAATAAGTGTAATTCAAAATTACACATACTACAGTTATTAATTTTCACTACATGTGGAGAAAATTGTGTACAATTTTGAGTTTCTGATTTTTCATAAGTAAAACATAATCTACAAGTCCATGGACATAAAGAAATTCATCCTTTTTATTATGTTTTTAGTTTCTTTTTTACCTCGGGTACAAGCAAAGGAACCAAACCATGTTGAGGAAGGGACCACATCATTGTCATTAATTAGCTTGCTTGACAGGATGGATAATTATCCTCTTGAGCGCCTCTCGTAAAAGAACTAATGGTTCCTGGAGAGAATCTAGCTGGCTCAGGAAAGAAGCAGGGACTACAGTTATAATGTTAATAGTCTTAATGAGCATGTGTACATTATCTCTGAGGTGGCAGAGTGCCGCTTGGTTCATGCTTGGCTGTCAGTGTATGCAGAATGACTTGCACTGTGTAGTTGTGAAAGTTAGATGGCGGATGATTTCTCACGGGAAAAATAACATTCTTAAAAAGATGTCAGAACAGCACAATTGGACACGGTCCATATTTATCATTGTGTCTAAAGATGGGCCTGGGATGGCTACCCGTCAGTAATATTGCTGCACAAAACAGGCACACAGGAAGTGGTTCAGCCCAGGTCAGGGGACAGCAGACGAGTGACAGGAAGGAGCTTTCATAGTGTGAAGAGTCAGGTCCTGGAATGAGTGACATTTTAGGAAATAAGTTAAGGTTTAAGTAAATCAAGGATCCAATGAAGGACGTTAATAATACTGTAGTTAAACAGCAACTGTATTCTAAAGCATCTTCAGTGTCCTGTTATGATACTACAGAACATTTCACTCCACCCTTGGAGAGTTTAGGTTGTCTTAAGTGAAATATTCTGAAATATTTCTACTTTTTTTTTTATTAAGTCTTTATTTTTTAGAGCAGTTTTAAGTTCACAGCAAAAATTGAGGAGAAGGTACAGATTTTCCCATATATCCCTGCCCCACCCTTAAGCATGAACAGCCTGACCCATTGTTAACATCTCCATGTCTATTTATTCTTATGAGTGGCTGGATATTATTTTTGACAATATTTGTCTATAAAAATATTCTAATTTTTGTTGAGTTTTTTATGTTAAGAAATATCCACTAAAAAAAAAAAAAGAAATATCCGTTTGTTTAATAAACTTATTTTAGCATCTGTTGTAAGCTAAGCACAGTGTTAGGGCTAGGGGTATTGATCTCAGCATTTAACATCATCTTTTTACATAAAAGAATCAATATTTGGTGAATAATTGCATAGAAGATGAATAAAATGCATCCTTGAGAAATCTGACAAGCTCATAATCTATTAGAGTCAGAAGAGGGAGGAAAAAGACATATGAAGTTAAAAAATCACAGTGGAGTTAATGGTTATAACAGACATCAAAAAGTACTAAAAAGAGAAAAGTGTCATACACCCAAAATTAACACAACATTGTAAATCAACTACACTTCAGTGAAAAAAAAGTCAGCGGCAAATGAACTCATCTCCAGAAGATGTTAGAGTCAAGGGACGCCACATTTTATTGGTATTTATATCTACAAAATTTCAGGGCAAAGGGCACTCCAAGTTACAGCAAATTATATTTGTAGGAAAAAATTAAAGTGAAGTGTGTTCAATATGATTTTCCCAGAAATAACAGTAGAATAAGAATTTGCATTTCTAAGCAAGGTCTTAATACCCAATATTTTAAAAATAATGAACACGAGCACTGTGTGTAATCAACCATTTGGCACTATAAATTATGTAGCTTTCAACTGCACAAAGGAAGCTTCCTACCATGTGAAATTACATTTAATGTGACATGGTATTATGTATAGTTTCACCTTTATCATTCGTGCTGTATTTTACTACAACTATTCAAAAGGTCAAATAATTCATGTGTTGGCAGAAATGAGATTAAGTCATGATACGCACCTTTAAGGTAGGGGTGGGAGGTGGTTGGAAATACTTAGAATTTCCTGATGGCTTGTTTGTAAAACTCATATAGAGTGTATTTTATTTTTTGCCCTCCTTCTCATTTTAATTGTCTTGAGGCAGGCATACAGAGGAGAACCTCGGTATCGGCCTTTCACAATTTGAAGACAAATCCTTCCTGTGGAGGCATCTCACATGCAGCCACTGTTCTACCTTGAACTCCAGCAAAATGCATAACCAACCAGCGTGACTTCATTGGTTCCAGTTGTATTACTTGTGCTTCATTTGCAACAACATTACTTCCTAGCATTGTGCTGTTTTTGCTGCAAATACAGTTGCCTCTCCGTATCCATGGGGACTGGTTGCAGGACTGGTATCCCCTCCCCGCATCCCTTGTAGATAACAAAATCCACAGATGCTCAAGTCCCTCATATAGAATAGCATAGTATTTGCTTTTAACCTAAGCACGCCCTCCTGTATACTTTAAATCATCTCTAGATTACTCATAATACCCAATACAATGTAAATGCTATGTAAATAGTTACCAGATTATCTCTGGGGGACTTTGTGGAATTTTTCTTCAAATATTTTTGATCAGTGGCTGGTGGAATCTGTGGGTGTGGAAAGCCTGGATACAGAGGGCTGAGTGTATCTAAGGTAGTGATATAAACAGGCCTGGGTTTGAGTTGGATCCCAGCTTGCTGACTATTTCTTTTTTTTTAGAATTTGTACCGTAATTTGTAATTTATTTTCCTTAAATAATAATTTGCTGCAATCCTGTCACAAATTTTTAAAAAATTTAACACAGAAAGGCAGAATTCTTAGGACAATCAAAATCATGGTGTACTTTGAATAAATGAGCATCAAATTGTGTAACTTTGCACAGTTTACCTCTCAAAGCTCCAATGTACCATCCATAAAATGAAAATAATGTTTTTGTGGGGAATAAAGGGAGGGATTGGTCCTCACACTGTGCATGGCATAGCGTCTTGCACGCACCTAGTAAGTGTTGGTGACAGGACTTGCTCAGAGTGAGGCCCGAAGCCGCCCGGCGCGCGGCCTGCCCAGCTCCCTAGGGCCGCCCAGCTGGTTGTTGTTGTTGCTGTTGTTAATCCACAGGGAAAGTGTTCTGAGTTCGAAACACTAGACCTATCTATAGACTCTGACTGTGACCTTGTCTCAAGTTGGAACTGTAAATGACAGGAAAAGTAGACAAACAAATGTTAGAGATGTTTAGGGTGTGGGAGATGTGAGCTGGCGCCATCAGGAATGTTCTCAAAGATTTGGTGCTTGAATCATGGGCAGGAGGAAGGGGTTTTCATGTTCAAGAGAATGTTTTGTGCTCACTCGAGTAAAGATTTCAAAGGGGTTCAGTGCCAAGCTTGCAAAAAAAAAAAAAAAAAAAAGCCTTCTTACCATTTTGCCTGGAAGAAAAACCAGGAGCCAGCCAGCCTCTTAGCATTACAAGTTGCAGACAGGGTTGTTGGGAGGAGAGTGGGGGCCCGGGAGCCCCTCAGTTCTGAGTCTCTTTATTTAATGATGCTGTCAACTGAGGAGACCCCTCTGGTCCTCACTGTAGCCCCGCTCAGCGGCTGTAGAGGCTCGTTCTGCCACTGTGACAGTTG
This sequence comes from Camelus dromedarius, assembly GCF_036321535.1. Lineage (NCBI taxonomy): Eukaryota > Metazoa > Chordata > Mammalia > Artiodactyla > Camelidae > Camelus > Camelus dromedarius. Next base: position 64,109,365 of record NC_087448.1, on the reverse strand, counting down.
TGGGCGAGAACAGGGAACCCCAGTCCCCCAGGAGGAGGCAGGGTGGTTGGCCGGCTCACTGAACAGCCCTGGAAGAACTGCTTTCCCAGCCTCAAAACAGGACTCCACCCTCAGAATAAAGCTGACTTGATAGCAGCCTAACTAAGTAGCCCCATGGGGTTTCTGGGAGCTGAAAACCACAGCAGAACTTCCTCCTGACTGGGCATGACGCTCAGACAGGAAAAAGAGGTCATTTTAGACTACAAACTTTGACCTTGTGAATAGAAGGAGAATGATATAAATAAAGACCAATAATGTGATGAAGCAAGCGGAAAAAGGATAGGATTGAAACCACTGGATCCTAAGATCGGACCCAATTTTTTAAATACCCTACAGACTCATACTGGAGAGTTTGAATCTTAACCCAGCTATCATCTCTTTATTTTGTATGTGATGCGAATGATTCGGAGCAGCTTAATATCATCTGCTCTTTCGGCATCTGTTATTTATTACCTTTTGCTTTGCACAGATGGTGCAGAATGCCCTGCGCAGTCTGCTCTGAGTGTATGAGTTTCCTATGGCTGCTGTGACAAATAGCTACAGATTTAGTGGCTTAAAGCAACACAGATCTATTCTCTTATATTTCTGGAGACCAGAAGTAAAATGGGTCAGCAGGGCTGCATTCCTTTTGGAGACTGCAGGAGAAAATCCTTTCCTGGCCGTTTCTGGCTTCTCGAGGCTGCCTGCATTTCCAGGCTCATGGTCCTGCCCACTCGGACCTCTGCTTCCATAGTCCCCATCTCCCCACTCTGACTCCGGTCCTCCTTCTCCCTCTTAGGAGGACCCTTGTGATTACACGTAGGGCCCACCCAGATCATCTCCCCATCTTAGGATCTTTAACTTAATCCCATCTGCAAAGTCCATTTTGCCTTGCAAGGGGCCATACTCACAGGTTCCTGGGGGAAGGGGGTGGGCATTTGAGGGTCTGTTTTTCAGCTACCGCACTGAGGCTGAGTGTGCTAGACAGACAACCTAGACTGAAATCAATCAGTGGAGAAAATGGTGAAATGTTGGCAGCCGAAGGTTATGCAAGGTCAGTTTGGTCCTGTACAGAATTCTATATAGTTTAATACATTTTATATGTGAAATATAAAAATGTATTCAAGTATTATGTTTAGAAAGAGGGAGTTTCTCCCTTCACCTTCTGTAGATGTTTTAATACGTGGTCCGGAGCATCTGCATCACTCATTCTTCAGCATTTGACCTGTTAGCCTGGATAACTGAGGGCCTGCCACCCACTGGGTGCTGCTGTAAACTGCAGGCAAACCCCGTTCAAGTCAGCTCATTTCCTGTCCGTTACAGGGTGTCTTTGCTTTAGGTTTAGCATATACATTGGGTGTCAGTCCCAGCCCAGAGCAGTAACATGAACTTGCAGCCTAGCACAGCACTTCCTCGGAAATACAGCCGTATTTTTCTGGCTTCCTCTTGTGGCTAGTAAGAAGCAGCAGGAGGAAAGTTCTGGGTAGAGAGCTGCCCTGGAGTGGGGGCCGGGCGAGCAGGTGGCCCTCTTGCTGTGGAGGAGGTCATCCGGGGTTCGTGGGTGACAGTACCGTGTACTGACAGTGCCTGAGGGAGCTGCCTGCGGAGGGGAGGTTGCAGCGCAAGTCCCGAGGCAGATGGAAGAACTCACTGTAGAAGCTTCTTATCCTGGGGTGTGAAGCCACGGGCTTGTGGGGGGGGGGGCACCTGCTCAAGGCAGAAGCTGGAAGGTTGGGAATCACTTAATTGTAGGCAGTGCAGGTCCCTTAGAGGCTGCTGGGGGCCCACGCTCTCCTCCCGCTGGGAGTGCGTGTGCCTGGCCGGGGCCCCTGGACTGACCTCCGCATCCCTACCTCTGCGCAACCACGTGTGCGGTGGAGAGAGCTGAGCTGCCCACGGCCTCCTCTCTCAGTGGACGCTGGAAAACCACTCGCGTGTGGTGTCATGTGCTCCCTGATGCATAAAGGGGGTTTGCTGATGCCTAATGAAAATTCATATTTATTGAGTATTTACTCATGTGCCAGACGCTACTGTTAGCTCTTTACAGAGTTACACCATTTAATCCTCAGAACTATAGATTAAAGGTGCTCCTCTTCTTTTACAGAAAATGGGCCCAGCATGGTTAAGTAACTCACCCAAAGCCACACAGCTAGTGAGTGGCAAATTTGCCATTAAACCCTGGCAGCCCATGCTCTGTCTTCTGCTGCTCCCTACGGAGATGAGATGCTGAATGCTCTGGACTGAAGATCTTTAAGAAACTTGAGTGATAATGCAGACACTTATGAGGGCTTTACATATGTTAATTCATTTAATCCTCAGAAACCCCCCCAGGTAGGTCCTGTTAGTATTCATGGAGGAGGGGGAGGGTATAGCTCAGTAGTAGAGTGCATGCTTATCATACACGAGGTCCTGGGTTCAATCCCCAGTACCTCCATTAAAAATAGATAGATAGGTAGATAGATAGATAGATAGATAGATAGATAGATAGATAGATAAACCTAATTATCTCCTCACCAAAAAAATTAGAAAATGCCATATCTATTATCGATAGAGAAATGAAAGCATGGGAGGGGTTACGTAGCTTGTCCAAACTCACACAGAGAGTAAGTAGCACAATTTGCAGACAGGCAGTCTACCTCTGTTGCTCTAAAAAGAAAATATGTTGTCATTGAGATACAAAGATAACACCCAGTTTATAGATGATGGAACTAAAATGATGGGATTTATATTAAGATTGCAGAAGGCACTGTCATTGGTACAATACGGAAATGAATCCAAGACAAAGTCTCTCTCCTTTCCCCAGGGAGTTTGTAGCCCAAGATAAGTGGCTTAGATGCAGCCAATTATAAACTCAATGACTTTGGGCACTCAGAAGACACTGTGATGAGAGGAAAGGGGGTTCTGGGTCCTGGCTTGCCTTCTAGAGAGATAGGACAATGCCACACATCTTACAGTCTCGCCTCTTCAAATTTCATCTGTTACCTGAGTGTGTAATAGTGCCTCTCTGTTCAGTACGCGTGGTCATTCCACTTCCCACAAGAAACAGAAGTAGAAGGAAAGGCTGAAGGTGACCAGCATGTTGGCTTAAACTGTGAATGAGGCAGAGTAGTCGGCATGAGGAGGGAAGTGTCCCAGGTGCAGGGACCAGTGAATAACAATGCAGGGAGGCAGGCAGGAGGTGACAAGCCCGAATAGAGGGGCTGGACCAGCAAAGCAGTGAAGTGAAGGATGTGAAATAAATTTTGGATGGACAGTGATAGTAAGTTCCTTAGAGGTCCTTAACAAAGGGAGTAAGAAATCATTGCCTAGAGAAAGGTAACTTAGTATAATGAAGGTTCTCTACAACCCTGACTTTGGAGTTTGTGTTTTTGTTTAGAAGAGTCTCATACTTAATTCAACTCTATAACAAGTGGATTGTGGTGAGATTTGGTTGTATTTTTAATATATGGTGACCTGACACCAGATTGGTGGGCCAGAAAGGTATTCATCTCAGAGGTTTCCTTCTGATGCTGATGCTGTAACAAAGAACCACAAACTTAGTGGCTTAAAGCAACCCAAGTTTGTTTTCATACAGTTCTGTACATCAGAAGTCCAGGATGCTTCTCAGTGAGCCAAGACCAAGGGTATAACTCCCTTCTGGAGACTCCAGGGGAGAATCTCTCTTCTCGCCTCTTCCACCTTCTCGAGGCTGCCTGCTTTCCTTGGCTCATGGCCCCTTCTTCCATCCTCAGAGGCAAGAAGAGTCCTTCTTAGACCCCCACCTCCCCCTTTTTCATAATCACATCTCTCTCTTCCTTTCTCTTTTGATACCTGGATTCTGAATGTCTTGGGATTATGGCCTTCTGTTCTAAAATTATATTGCCCGAGGTGTGGCTGCATTTCAGCTAGAGTTATGAGTGAGGAAATGGTGATGAAGGTGACAAGGGAGAGTTGGAAAGTCAAAAGCCTAGGCAGGTGTAAGCAAAAGAGGAAGGAAAGAGGTTGGGGCCCCAAGAAGTATGTCCCTGTGCGTCTGAACTTTTAGTGTTAGTACAAATTGTGCTTGCCGAATGAATGAAGTTTACATGCTGCTATAAGACATACATTGTTTTTATTATTCCTAGGAAGTAACTCGTGATACAGTTATAATGTTGAACAGATGTTTATTAACCTAGATAGTGTTGACAGCATAGTATTACAAGGACTTTTCAGAAAAATAAGAATTGCGTTTGACTTGCAGAAATTATAATTTCAATATTTACTTCTCATCTATCTATTGCATTCTACATTACAACCTGGGGAGAATATAAAAACTGACCTGTATCAAACAGAAACCTGACTCTGGCAGAAGAACAGGTTTCCATAAAAATCAAGCACAAGGGACAAAAAGAAGAAGTAGGCAGATTTTATTACATCAATTTTTGTCCATTTCCTCAGTTTTTCCTGATTTATTTTAAAACCCTGGTCATACGGGGCCAGAACCGCTATTTATTATTAAATAAACATATCCGTTAGACCTGAATCCATATAAGGAGAATATTGCAAATCTTGGTTCCAGTGGTACTTTAAAGCCTTAACATTCTGGGTTGGTTTAGTAGCCTTAGGCTGTTTTTTTGTTTTTTGTTTTTTTTTTGTCCTCCATACTCTGCACTCAAATATAATTGCCAGCCCTTCTCTACTTTTCTCACTTCCTCTATCCCATTAAAGCTTGAAAGGATGCCTTTCTTACAGAACATTATTCTCACCCCTCCTTTCTTCTTCTTTATTTTGTTCTTGCCTTTCTACCTTAGCCATATGTTAGTCTCTTACTTCCTCTAATGAATAACTCCTTTCAGTTCAATGGGTAAGAGAAACCAAGCAAAACTTCACCCTTGAAGTAATTTATTAGACTAATTTTTACACTGTCTCTTTAAAATCCCATAATTGCTTTTTCATCAGGCACATTAGTTAAATTCTAAGCACCAGCAAGCAGAATCAAAGGCCTGGAGCTGTATGCTTTTTCAGCATAAAGTATTGCTGTTGCCCCTAGTTTTGCACATTCTGGTAAAAAGCGTTGATATTTCCTTTGTTTCTGCCTCAGTCATCAAGTGATATAAGGCTAAAAAATCGCAGGAAGATGACTGGAACTTGGCTAGTAGTTAAAGAAGGCAAGTCTGCTCAGAACCACAAAGATCTCCAGACTGTGTTTGAATTGTACTTACTACAGACAGGTCTCAACCCATTTGATGAGACTGAAGTGCTGTGTCAAGCATTCTGGGTCTGTGATCAGTTAGTAATGTCTGCATGGGTTCAGAATATGAGAGTAGAAAAAAATACATATATATATATATACGCCACGGATTTAACTCTTAAAATCTAGATGAAGGGTACATAACAGCCTTTTTTTTTTCTTTTAAAGGCAGCATGACTTAGTGGGAAGAACTTAGGTGGGTTCTAGAATCAAGTCCATTTCAGGTCCAAATCTCTCTTGTCCTTTTGTCTAGTTTTATGACCCTGGGAAAGCCAGTTAACACTTCTTCAGTCTATGAAATGGGATTGGTAACGGCTGCGTTACCTGGTAGTTGGAATCATCAATCAGGATACTACATGTCAAGCCCCTGGGCCCTCGTATCCCCATAAGTGAGCTGTAGTGGTTATTTCCTGTGCTGTCTTCCCACATTGTCACCCACCATTCTTCCCAAAGTCCTCACCAGGCCATTTGCCTCTGGTGGGAGGGAGGGATTTCCCAACTAACCAGTCACGTTACACTCCTCCCAACTCAAGCCAGACCAGGCCGAGTCCTTCCTTGGGGAATTTGCAGACTTAAGCTGGGGAAGGAGAGAGGTTTTCTCTCCATTGGCTTGTGTCCCCAGAGTGGGGATTCTCGTCCCCGTGACAAAGCCATCTACACTGGAGACACTGAACTCACATGCAGCACCTGAGTGGCTAGTTCCAGTGACTGAGCCCCTGGACCCTCTCCTCCCAAAGCCTGGGTGTTTGGTCATCTTTCCCTTTGATTCCATAAGCTCCACCCGCAACTTCCACTCCAAACACCATAGGCTTCTAATCCTATTTAACTTTAAACTAGATCCGGACTCAAAACAGTTCTGACTGATATTCTAATTATTATTGTGCCTATTTCTTAAGAAGTTTGATTTCTACAGATTATCACTTTATTTCATCATTGCTCCTCTCTTGACATTTTCCCCATTTTTGTTGTACAAGGAGGCCTTAAAATCCAAAGTGGCTTTTAAAGGCTTTGCTTATAAGCATGTCGTGTTAAGTAACTGAGCTATATATATTTACTGTTATTTACATATTGGGAAAATTGGTTTCTTGCAGTGGCATAAGGAGATAGCATTTATATCCTACAATGGGCAGTACTGAGGAGTCTGTCAGAAGTTTGGTACTATATGGTGCAAATAAAGCCCCAGTCATTGTTTTAGAACCTGTTTCGGGCAAGTCAGCTGCCCGCAAAGAAAGCTTGGCTCCACCTTACAGCTCTGATCACGGAGGGGCCTGGGTAGTCCTGGGCGGACCCCAGCATCATCCTGGTGGGAACTGGGCGTGGAGGGCCTGCCATTCTTAGCCTATGGCATTTCATCCCTGTCACACCCCACTTGCCCCACTCCAGTGTCTGACCATGGTTGGTCTTCCAGAAATGTTGATTTGATTGATTACAACCACAAGCAGAGAGAAAACACATTAAACTAATGTATCTCTTCCCTAAATCTCACCCCAACCATTTCCCCTCCCTGTCTTCAGGCTTTTTCTGTCTGAATGCACCTTTCTACACTCAAAAATCCTCTTCTCAGTTCTTTTAAGAAGAAATTTCATTTCCAATGAAAATTCTAAATTCAGGAGAATGATTTTTCCATAAGTTATGTAGAAAAATCAGACCCATTGCTTTCAATTTATTACACACACACACACACACACACACACACACAAATTACCCTTGCCCTTAAGAAATTCCGTATATTATTTTAGAAACTTACACACATGAAAAAGTTGGAAAACCACAAATTCACAAACTCTCATAATCAGGAAAAAGAGGCAGCCAGGGAGAGTCCTTTCAGTTTTCCATTTTTCCCATCAAACTGCTAAGCACGAATAGAGCAAACACTTGCTCATTAATTTGTGCCTTAACTAAAAGCCTATATAATCCTTGCAGTCTGTTACCCCAACTCAGCTTTTCATTGATTTTTAGTTGTTTCACTTTGGTTGGACATTTATATCTTATTCATTGTAAACTTTTCATGAACCAGATTTGAATGATGTTTTCATAATCATCTTTTGGTTCCTATGTATACATTAGGTACTTAGTTGATAACTGAACAGGGAATTATGGTGAAAATAATGTCTTTCAGAAACTGATAGTCTAGTGGGAAACAACAAGATCAACTCAATGATGACTATAATTTCCCAAGAGCATTCAAATAAATAATTTAACAAGCATTCACTTTAAAGCTGAACTAGGGCTGCATTATGCAGTGTGGCCGAAATTGCTGTGCCCCAAAGCACACAGAGAACTATGTAATATGTAGAACCAGCCGAGCAGGCGAGTAGAATGTTCTGGACAGTCAGGTGTTCTGGGTAATACAGTTTCAGAATTTGGGGAGCTGTAAGAGTCTTTAATCCAAGCCCTTCATTTTGCAGCTGGGAAAACTGTAGCGCAGAGAGGTGATGTTCTCCAGATCACACAGTTAACTAGCAGAGAGCTCTGTCTCAAATCTTCAAACCCCCAAGTGCTGCTTTTTCGAACAAGTAGGATTAAATAAAATAAACCTATATGAAACTTGTTGCAGAATTTGTCTTCTTGATGCTGCAGAGCTAAGCCATGGTGGGAGAAAACAAACAAACAAACAAACAAAAAACAACAGAGTCAGAAAGTCCTCTCCTAATGATTGTGTGACCCCAGGCGTGTCATTCAGCCTCTCTGAGCCTCAGTTTTCTGCTCTGTGGGATGAGAGTGACAGCCAGCTGCCTCAGAGCGGATTTCAGCATCCAACAAAACAGCTGTCTGAAGATACTTTGTTAATTGTAAAGCATCATGTAAATGTGAGGTATTATTATTTTTGCTGTTGGGATCTTGTATCACCTCAAGACCCTTGTTATGAGCTTCCATCACATGGGATTTCTGGGACTAGAGAATGCCAGTTGAGGGAATGCAGGCCACACTGGATTTTACTCTGTCCGTATGTACTCACCCAGTGATGTGACTTGAAAGCATTATTAAAAGTAAAGGCTGTTTTTAAATTAAGCTTTCAAAAGGAGTGTGATTATTTTTAGTGGCTCTCCATCTAGAGCCATAAAGGAAAACATTGCTCTGATTAATGTCCTAGCCAGGTGTCGCTCTTTTCTGTTATTTCCTCTAAGAACAGGCCTGTTAGCTAACTTTTATTTGTCCATTTCACACTGAATTTTTACCTCTTTCTTATGTTCCTGCCCAAATTTGAGGTAGTGCTGCGTGGAGGTCAATGAAGGTAAATGGGAATTTTGTTCTCCTCTCTCACCACTGAAAACTTGTGAATAGCTGTTTTAACAAGTGCTAGGTCAGGCCGTTGGGAGTGTAGCTGCAGTGGGGGGGTTTAAATCATCACCAAAACAATAACAACTCATGACTGGGCTACGTCAGAGGAGAGGGCGCTGAGTAGCCCGCATCTCTTCCTGTGTTCAGAAGACAGAAGGGAGCTACCACCAGCCACTCAATTCAGTGCCTCCACAAAAGGAAATCTCCCCGGCTCTGAATGTGGAGATTGTCCAACACGTAAAGACAATTGTCTGAATAAAACTAGAACAAGAATTCTTGGGTGGGACACACAAGTCCCTTTTCCATCACTAAGATTCGCTTGCAAGTCTCCACAAAGTTGACCCTGTTGTTCTGTAGTAAAATGGGGAGAACGCACCATTTGAATCATGGAAACCCAGAAATAATCACCAGAAACATTATTTTAGCCAGTGGCTTCAAATTTCTTTTCAGAAAAAAAAAAAAAAAAGGTTTCTACTTAAGGGCAGCCATTGATTGATTTTAATTTTACCTCCTTTTCTGCATTGAATACTCTTGATTTTGAATAGAGCAAAATAAAGCAGGAGAGGAAGAGAAAGGCAGTAAATATTGATAAAGCCTGTTTTTGATGAAAATGTTACAATGTGTATATTTAAGTACATATTTACGTGGCTTGGTTATAGAAATAAGAAAAGATACGAGCTATAAGTAGTGAAAAGATGCTTCACATAACTTAGGAAAGAGGTATGTTTACAAATTACTGTAAGATATTCAGTGTTTGAGTATAATTTCAGGTGTTCTGTTTTTGTGCAGACACCCTCCTGCATTCAGTCTAGCGATGCTGCGAGGTTCCCTGGTCATCTTTGTCTTCATGTCTTGCTAAGACACCTGGTGGCAGCTGACGTGTTGACCTACCCACGTTCTCCCCCTGTCCTCTGGAACAGCACCCTCTCCCAATTTCCTCATACGTCACTGGCTGCTCCTTTTCCATCTTCTTTGCCGGTTCCTCCTCCCTTGCCCAACCACTGATGCTGAGTGTCCCAAGACCCTGGGTCCCCAGCCTCCTTCTTTTCATTATGTGAGGTCATCTCCTCCAATCCCGTCTGCTGATAGTACCCCAAGTCTCTGGTCCAAACAGATATTCTAAATGCCTTTAAGGCAGGAAAATGGATGTGGGGCGTGAGAAGGGCCATGTGCCAGGCTTTGGTTGAGCCCCTGGGACGTGCCCCGCCAAGTGTGGGTCCTTGGCTTCACGCAGGAAAGAATTCAAGAGCGAGCCACAGTTGAGTGAAGGTAGATTTATTCATGAGATACGTTGAAAGGCAAGGGAAAGGCCACGAGGTGTGGGTGTGGGTGTGGGTGCTCAGATTAAAAGTAGGTACACATTCCATAGACAGAACGTGGGCTGTCTCAGAAGAGGGAGAGAGAGGGGTGGCCGAGAGGCACCCTGTTGCTGGTTTTTATGGGCTTGGTGGCTTCATATGCTAAGTGGAAGGACCAGTCTAAGTAGCCTGGAGAAGGGGCTGGGATTCCCAGGAAGTTGGCCATTTCCCACCCTTCGACCTTTTGTGGCTAGCCTGGGGACTGCCCTGGTGCCTGTGGGCGTGTTATTCACCATGTTAATATATTACAATGAGCGTGTAATGAAGATCTACTAGAAGTTAAATCTCCCACCGTCTTGAGCCTCAAGGCCTAGGGGGTGGGGGTTGAATCTTTCACCGTTTTGACGTTAACTGCTGTAGCCTTCCTTGAGTGGCTGTGCCCTGCCCCTTCCGTCCTGTCTCACCTTCACTTGGAGGTCTCGGAGGCATTTCATACTTAGCAAGGCCAAGACGGAAGTTGATTTTCTATCCCATACCTGTTCCTCCCCCACTTTATGCATTTCAATAGATAACACCGTCAGCCAACATCAAGGCAAAAAGTCCAGCGCTCATCCTTGATTATTTTCTTACCTTCACCCTTCGCAGTCTGTCCTGTCAGCCCTGCCTCCAAAACAGCTCCCAGGCCATCTCCTCCTTTCCGTTTCCACTACCCACCTCCCAGTCCAAATCACCATCGTTTCCGACCCTCGCCTGTTGCACCAGCTGCCACGTCATCTCCCCGATTCCGTTCCTCAGTCGCTGCAGTCTCTCCTCTGCACAGCAGCCACGGTCACCTTTTAGAAACTATATCACACCCCGCTTCCCAGTGGCACCCCATCCCCGCTGCCGCAGCATCCAGACCCTGCCCTGGTTTACCAAGCCCCCCGCACCCTCTGGACCCTGGACCCTGAGGGACCCTGAGGGGCCCTGCCTCGGGCTCCAGCATTGTTTTATATCACTCTTCCTTTTTTCACACCCCAACTCTACTGTTCGCTTCTTGTTCTCTGACACATCGGGTAGTTCCTACCACAGAGCTTTTTCTATAGTCTTTCTGGTCTCAAAGCTCTTACCTCTCATCTCGGAGTGGTTGGATCCTTTTTAACGTTCACATCTCAGCCTAACTCCCCTCCTCGGAGATGCCTCCCACGACACCCTTACACTCGTCGCCCTCTGTCACGTCACTCCGCTTGAATTTTCTGCTGTGTATTTGTTACTAGCTGACATCATCTTGCTTCTCTATTTATTAAGTTTTACTTTTTGGCCCTCGAGTGGGCGTATACATCTATACCTATGAGAGCTCTGAGGGCAGGAGCCTTGAAGATCTTATTTGCCATAAAAGCTGGGTGCTTGGAACAGTGCATGTAGTAGGTGCTCAAGAGACGTATTTTGAACAAATACATGAATGAATTCAAGCAACAGGGAAATCTGTTAAGGGGGAAATTGATGACATTTTCTGTTTTATTTCATAGTGAGGTCTTGGCGGATCTAGCTAGATTCCTAAGGAGTAATCAAAAAAAAAAAAAAAAATCAAACTTCCTCTTACTTGGCTGATTCAGTTCATTGAAACCTCTTCTGTGTTTGTGACCAAGGCAGCCGTAAAGAAGAAACAGGATGGCGCTGTACGTCTAACAGATTTCTGGTTAGATGCACAGAAGGAGGTCGTGCGCTGGGAGACAGGATCCTTACAACCAATGATGTCTGGATTCTCATTTGTCTAATGAGATTACGGCCGTAAACTTCAAGTGGCTGGCACAAAGTCTGTAGTGCTAAGAAGTACTCTCGTGGAGGCCCCAGTTCTTTCCTCAGTCTTTCCTCCTTTTTCCTGCTACGAAATGAAATAAAAAGTACAGCAGGCTTGGTACTGGGACGTTCTTGGTCAGAATTAGCCAGATCACAGGTTCTCACCTGTGGAGGGGCTCAAGCACCCATGTGAACCCGAGTCTGCCTGACTCTCAGCTAAGCAGGAGATGTGAGTCCAAGCACGTTGACCCATTTAAAGATCCGGGAGTAAGGAACTTTCTATTTATTTGCCTCGGAAGCACTATTTATGGTGTTCTAATCACGTGGCACTCGTCGGTCTGTAATTATAGAGTTTTGCATGAGAAAAGTATAGAACTCTTGTTTGATTTATCCTTTAATTTATCCTGGGATTTAGTATTGAAAATAGTCTTACTTATTATTGGAAATAGTTTTGTAAGACCTGTAGCCAGTCCCCTATTCCTTTTCTCATTTCACAATTGCAGAGTGCTACTGGTGTCATTTTCCTCTGTTTTGAGCCCCACCCTTCCTGTTGCTAAGCAGATGAACTGGATTGCATAAACTGTCAATTACTCAGCTGTGACAATGAAATAGACAGGCCAGCAATAGCCAGAAATGAGGACAGCTACTCCTAGCACTTGGATTTAGGGTAGATGATGAAGAGAGAGTGAAAAGGCAGTAGGTGAAGTTAGTGTAAGCAAAAGTTTGATTTATAGTTACCAACTGGGACAATTTGGAAACAAGACAAAAAGTTCCTCTTTCCCGAACTTTCTTTACATAGATTTTCAGAAGGACCTGAGCAAGCTCATTCTCCTTTCAGAATATTTATTGAAGTGAGATTTTTCCCCCCATGGTAAATGTAATTTCCTATCATGACCAAAAGAAAAAGAAAAGAAGAAAGGATATTATTAGAAGGAAAAAAAGGTAACATAATTCTACTACTTTAATACAAACCCTATTAGCATTTGGGTACATTTCCTTCAGAGATTTCTACTCATTATATTAGAGTAGACTGATTTGTTTGTGTATTTGTTTGTGCCTAGTTATAATTTATATACTTTGATCCTTAGTTTTCTTTATTGAGTGGCAGTTTATTTATTTTTAATATTTCACATTAGGTTGACTCCCAAATCTGAAGTCAGTTCTAAAATCTGTATGTATTAGAGGAACATATTTGCATTTCTAACCCACAAAAAAGGTGGGGAGGGGCTAGCATTGCTTTTGGCAGTAAATCTTCACTCATCTCATTTACTCACCTTCTTTTTTTAAACAAAGCAGGTTTAGCATGGCAGGTATCCACCAAACATTTGACTCTCACCAGGTCACCTATGGCTCCCCGTCGAAATTTTCCATAAAACAAGCATTAAATAGGATTACAAAGATTTCCTCCTGGAGCCCTAACGTTTACTGACTCCACTCACCTGTGAGACTCTAATAATGAGCATAATGCCGGCTCTGACTCCCCAGCGAGAGGTAAACAGTGTGTACGGGAATAGTTAGCACGCTGTCGGTTTGTAACATCCGGGGATTTGGGTTTTTTTTGATGAGACATTCCCCTCCAGACACGTTAGTGGCTTCCCAGAGAGCTTCTTGCAAATAGCTCATGGAAACAGCAAATAATGAACTCAAAAAACGTGTGCTGTGAATAAAACGCCAGAGGGCGCTAGAGTAACGTTGTAACGTGCCCCTGCTTTTCCCTTCGCTCCGCTGTTAAAAAAATAAAATAAAGCCTTTAAAATAGTGCACTAACTTGCCTTGAACACATTTACACCATTTACACCACACAGATTTATGATGTGAGTCAAACATTTGTTGTTATTTATTAGCGTTTTCTCAGAAGCAGGTCTTTTCTTCCCACGCTGAAATTAAGAAAGGAATCTTTAACAACCTCTTCGTAGACAGTTTTGTTTTGTTTTTTTTATGGAAAGCACATTCTTATTCTTCCAAGAATGTGAATCTGTCCTCTCCCAAGAGATAGCCAAGTGTGTTAAAATGTTTTGTAATTCTAATCTGCTACATATTAAAGAAATGAATTGTTTCCCAACCTGCTTTTAGAATCATAGAATGTGGTCATTCGATCAGTATATGCCTACTATTGAATTTAAAATAAAACATATGACTGCCTCAGGATAAAATATCAGTGCTAAAAATTATGAGTAGTTAGAAAATCACACTGGTATTTATTCCTAAACAACCAATTTAGTTTAACCAGAAGTTTTTATTTTTCAATGTTAAGCTATTTTGACATTCTAAATAAAGTATTTTTGTTCAACGTAACTTATTTTAAAAGTATAAATTTAGTGCCTAATGTTTATGTGTCTGTGTGCCTACAATTGCCTTTTAAACCATCCTGCCCTCAAGACCGGGCAGTCTTCTTAAAGAAACAGAGTATTTTCTCTTGAAGAAGTTGTCACATGACAACTTAAATAATCCAAGAGGTAAATACTACACGCCGGACATACAAGATTTCACAAATGTGCATCAGATAAAATACTGTGTGTTCAAAGGATGGAGATACTACAGGACCAGAGGACTGGGGAGACTCTACAAGGGGAAGAGCTAGCTGGGCTTGAAGGACGGGTAGGACTTGGTTAGGCAGGGACCAGGTGACTCTGGCCCAGCTGGAAGGGAGAGCGGGCAGCAATTCGTGTGCAGCAACACATCCTGGTATCTCTTCATCCCTCCAAAGAGAGGTCCCAATCCAAAGTGCTAAATGTCATTGGTTTTCTGTTATTGCTTTGTTTTTCACGTTGTGGGTTGGAATGTTTTGGTGGTTGTTTTTTGTTTGCGTTTTGTTTTAGAGTTTGTTTTGTTTATTGTTGTGGTGCCTCTGTGACCAGAAAAAAACAAATCCCAACTGTCTATAAGATGGCAATTCATTCTCCATCCCCAGTGTTCCTGATATTTCTCCTGGCCTTTCATGACTGTCGCAGCCAGATCGGTGTGTGCTGCTGCGAGCACAGCCAGGCTCCTCAGGAGGGGGTGCTCCATCCTCAGGGTTCCCCCAGCACCCCATCCGGGTATCCCGATGTGCCTGGGAATGGGTCCTCTCCCTCCAGCGACTGAGGGTAGAATTATGCCCCTATTTCATCTTTGTTGTCCTAATACACTGTGCACATTGGAGCTTGGTAAATATTTCTTTTATAATTTAAAAATATTTTATTAGTGTAAAGGCATTATAAATGCACTGTGGAAAATTAGAAAATACATAGAGCAAAAATATTTCTTGAAAAATAGCATTTTCTCACAGTTTACTGTTAATATCTTAAAGTATCTGTCCTTCCAGACTTTTTCCTATACGTGTCTATATTAATCTGTCTTTCTATTTATCTATCTACCTACCTATCTAGGTATTTTAAAATCAGATAATATTATAATACACACTACTTTATAATGTGCACTGTTTTATAGCCTGTTTTTTTCATTTAATAATCTCCGCTTTTCCATGAAAATAAGTATTGATCTTCATATGATTCCTGCCAACAAGCTCACTGCATGCAAATCTTCCTAGAGAGTGCTTGCTAAAATTCATATTCCTAGACCCTAACTTGGGTCTGCAGATTCAGAATCTCCAGAGTTAAGGCCCTGGAATTTGTATTTTGGCAAATGTCTAAATGCCCCAGTCTCAGTCACTGATCTGCAGCGTCATTCTGAGGACCTGAATAGATTTCCAATGTTTAGATACACCGCAGTTTATCTAACCAATCTGTCCTGGTTTAATTTTTCATCATCTTGAGCCAGGTGGTCAACATCATTAAGTGATGAGCATGACAGGTTGAGATGATAAACATGTTAAATCTCTGTGAACGTCCACAGACTCATCTATTAAGTGCTAGTATAAAGAAATTAAATCTGTGCTCCATATGTTTAGGGGGATCTCTGGTGTGATCCCAAAGCCACAGGACAGATCACCATAAAATGAGCTGAAGTAAAACTACTGCAGTGGCCTTTCTTTTCCCCTTTCTTTCTTTATTCTGTCATCCATCTGCCACGGGGACATAAATGTGTGTGCCTGTGTGGGTGGCCAGGTGACTCGGGGCCTCATTTTTAGTGCTCTCTCCTCTGGGTGATGCGGACGCATTGACCTTTTTGCCTCTGAACCCTTTTGATGTCTGCTGACAGATCCTTTCTTAACACCACGTAACACCAGTGATTAAGTTATAATCAGACAGCTCTGCTCAGCCCAGATTATTTCATACTGATGTGTTGATACAGTGGCCCATCACTCCCAAGTTCTTAGCTGCCCTAGGGAAAGAATCTGCCCCAGATTTTTTTCATACCTATTTCTTTCCTTTGAACTGTTTTTTGTAGTTCCCTCAGTTTCATGATATAATGACAATGGAATTAAACTTGAGCAGCTTAGAATCAAGTAATTACATGACACTTCAGTAATAATTACTAATTGATCCCCACCTACCTGGGTGACCTCTGGTGGCAGTGAGTTTCATAGTGCTCTGATGGACAGGTGGTGAGGCTCTATTTGGCCTGTCATGTATGAGATCCAGGTAATTAGGTTAAAAAAATGTTCTTCACAGACCTCAGATGGGCCACATTTGTCAAAAGGCTGGGTATGGACACCTAGACACTGTTAGGTTGGTGTTTTCTAATCTGTTAAGTATAATATTACCGATTCTGTTTCAACACAGTAGGGCTGAGAAGTCCATTCATTTGTTCACTCAGTAGTTCCTGCGCCCTCACTGAGTGCGGGCGCCGTGCTAGGCCCTGCGGTCAGCGGTGAACAGATTGACGTAGTTTCTGCTCTCATGGAGCTGACAGTCTAAGTGACCAAAGACAACTAAGCAGGCAGTTCCTACAAACACAGTAGGAACGACTGAACCCAGGCGTAGAGTGTTGGGAACGGCTTCTGCAGGTTAGGTCCAGACACATCTAAAGGGCAGATAGGAGCTGATTAAAGAGGGCAGGAGTTGTCTAAGGTGAAGGAACACAGTCTACAAAAGCCCGTGAGGCACCAATGCCACATTCAGGGGACTGAACGAGCCCACTTGGCTGGAGCTGGAGCCAGAGCTTCACTGAAATCGGTGAGCCTTCACTTCCCACCTGGTACCTGGGAAGCCTTGGTAGGGAGCTTGGGCTTATTATAAGAATAATGGGGAGCCACTGATGGTGTTTAAGAAGAGAAGTATAACCGGATACATGTTTTAAAGCCATCACCCTGGCAGAAGTAGGAGGAATGGGTTGAAAAGTAGTGAGACAAGAGGCAGGAAGATCAGACGGTTCCCTCTTGCCGTCTTCCAGCTGAGAACTGGTGCTGCCCCGTGACAGGAGGATTCATTCATTGTTTATATTTGTCTAGTCTGACAGTTTCATTTATAGTATTACACTCGGCTGATTCTTACCAGGAGCCAGGCACTATTCTGTTTCAACAGTCTCTATTTTTTTTTTTTTTTGAGCTTACATTCGGGTGAGGAGAGACAGACAGTAAACATTAAAAAAAAATTAATACCATAGCAGCATGATTCACAATGGCTGAAATGTGGAAACAACCTAACAGTCCATGGATAAACCAAAGGTGGTGTATATATACCATGGAATATCATTCAGCCCTAAAAAGGGATGAAATTCGGATTCTTGCTACGATGTGGATGAACCGTGAAGACATGCTAAGTAAAATAAGCCGGACACAAAAGGACAAGTACTGTATGATTCCACTTGCATGAGGCGCCTAGAGTAGTCAGGTTCACAGAGGTGGAGAGAAGAGAGGTTACCAGGGGACCGGAGACTGGGGTTAGGGGCGGGTGAGGATTTTCTGTTTAATGAGTACAGTATTCCTGTTTGAGAAGATGAAAAAGTTCTGGAAGTGGATAGCCGTGATGGTCGCACAACATCATGAGTGTACTTAATGCCACAGAATCATACATGTTCAATAGTTAAAATGGTAAATTTTATATTATATATATTACACCACAGTTTTAAAAAAAACAACAAAAACCTCATTTCCTCCACAGCCAAACATCCCATGAGGCTCTGGGGTAAAGAAATGCAGGAAAGAGCGACCAAAGCAATGTGTCGGGTAGATTTTTTTTCTGGGCAAAAAGTCTCACACAGATGGTGGTAAATTCAATGAAGCAATAAAGCAGACGTGCAGGGGGAGCAACTTGGAGGGGCAGGTGGGTCTGGGCTCTTTCTTTAGGTGACGTGGTCAGAGAAGGACTCGGAAGAAGTGACAGTTGAGTTAAACGTGATGGAAGGACTCAGCCTTGCAGGGACCTGGCGGGGGAGCATCCCGGGCAGAGAGCGCGCGGGGGCCCAGGCGCTAAGGTCGGGAGGAGCGTGGCCCGGAGAGCAAAGCACCCGCGGCTGGAAGGCAGTGGGCACAGCAGGCGTGGTAGGAAATAGAGGATAAGGCAGGAACCAGATTCCATGGGCTCGAAGGTCCCGTCAGGAACGGAGGTGGGGTTTATGCTAATTACTAGGGAGGCACTGGAGGCTTTTAAGCACAGCAGAGATGTGATCAGGATTTTGGAACAGGAATGTGGCCCAGCTGTGAGATGAGAGCCTGGGGAGGTGGAGGTGGGGGACATGAGGCTGCTGTCTGCAGTACTGGGGTGGGGGTGAGTGATGCTGGGATACAGAGAAGGGAGTGGATCTAAGAGCTCCCAGGGGCCGAGCCCCGGGACGGCCCTCCTGACTGACCGTGGGCCGTGAGCTCTGCAACGCCCCGGCTTCTAGCCTGGGCTTCCGGATGGACGTGGGGGCTGCCGTGGGGCCTGGGTGTTGAAGTCCTGTGACAGACACATGGTTGAGGCCTGCGCTGGGCTTCCTCCAGGGAGGCTGTATTTGTAAGGAGATGTGTAGTAAAGAGTAAGAGCTTTGGCTTTGGGGTCGAGAGGCTTGGGTTTGCGTGAGCACCGCTTACCAACTTGGGAAAGATACTTAATCTCTTTAAGCCTCTGAAAATGAGGCTAATAGGAAATCTGGGTGCAGTGGGACCCCTAAAAATGATCGATGCCCTTCCCTTCTGTGAGCCCCACCTCCCCAGCCTCACTGGAGGAGAGCCATGGCTCCAAAGCCAGTAACACAAGGTTTGGCCTGAAGGGCCCATCAGGCAGATCTCAGAGGACACCCCATTTCTGCACTTCCCTAAAGTAGCTGACAATGGAAAACAGTGTTAACCTGCAGCCTGTGGCTAAGCCTCCGGTGAGCTGTGAGTCCATATAGGCAGACACGGGCAAGGTCAACCTGCAGACATCTAAAGCCTTCTGGCAACAGCAACAACAAACGTTGTTAAGTAATGGTGAGGAGGAGGGAGGGTTTGGGGGGTATGACGGTGGTCCTCATTCACAATAATAGAAAAAGCTAAAAGGCAAGAATAAATCTAAAAGATATTCAGGTCCTCATGGAGAAAATTACAAAACATTACTGAAGAACATAAAATAAGGTGCAAAGCAAAGGAGAGAGACCACATATTCCTAGATGGTAAAATTCAATATCAAAATTGATTTTTACCAAATTGACTTTAAAACAATAAAATTTAGATCAGACTCTCAGGAGGTTTTGTGTGGGTGTATGGAATTTTATAAGCCAATTCTAAAATTCATATGAGAAGCACAAAAAGCAAAATGTTTGAAGACCATCTGGAGAAACTTACCCTATCAGATGCTAAAACTTACTTGAAACCCATCCTGATTTAGTCAAAGGAGCGCTGACGCAAGGATAGAAACAGACTGAAGTAGAGACCCCAGAAACAAACCCATGCCCATATAGAAACGTGATGTATGTCCTCAATATTGGCACGGCTCATCAGGCGAGGGAAATGATTGATATTCAGTCGTAGATCAAGTAGGAGAAATGATTGACATTTAACTCATTACACATTCATACAAAAATAAATTCTAGGTGGATTAAAGACCTAAATGTTAACCAACACATAAGAAAAATACCTTCAAAATATCATATTACGGAAGAATTTCACAGACAGGATACAGAAAATGCAATCATAATTGATAAATCTGACTATATTAAAATTCAAGTTGTCTGTTTAACAGAAAATACTATAAACAAAATAATAAGCTACGTAATGGAAGGAGGTATTGGCATTGGCTGTAAGTTACTAAAAATTAGTATCCAGAATGTATTTTAAAAATATAAATCAATAAGTTATAGGAAGATAGCCTAACATAAAACTGGGCAAAGAAAATGAACAAAAACACACAGAAGAAATTTAATTGGTGTGAAAAGACACCCCGTCTCCCAGTAGTTACGAGGATGTGACGTAGAGCCTTACAGCTACCTGTGCAGTTGCTCAGCCCCCTATGACGTTCGTGGTAGGTCGAAGGTTCCCAGTCTTTGGGAGTTCCCAGGGTAGCACTGGCTTGGAGCTAAATGCCAGGTTGGTGTCTAACTCTTTAACCTTTGCCGAAGCTTAGAAGGTCAATAGCCAGAGTGATACAGAATTCAGATCTTGAGCCAAACTGTGCCGGATTTTTGGAGAGAGTGGAATTTGGATGAAGACTTGGTGAGGCGGGGAGGCCCAAGGCTATAGGGATGAACAACCCAGATCGTGTCACAGCCAGGGGGCAGCTAAAGTCACGGGAAGCCAGATCGTGAGCTGAAATTTATGCCAGGTCCATTCTTATGCTCATTAAGTGTTGGACAAGTGAAGGCTGGTACTCTAGGCAGGCTGAGCCTCATGTGAAAGGCAGTGACTCTGAAAATGACATAGTACAAACCTGTGGCCACCTCTGGCCACCTGGTCACCTCTGTCCAACAAGGACACCTCTGCAACAAGCAGGCTTTTCTCAGTCTTAACAAGTAAGCAGTGTCTCTTGAGCAAGACTAATCACCCAAAGTCAGAATCAGCGTCCTCCCCGCTTAGCTGGGGTTCTTAGGTAATGCTGTTTGTGCGTTCAGTGTGTCATGATTGAGTGTCTCACGTGGACCAGACACTGTTCTAGGTGCTTGGGATACACTGATGAGTAAAATAAACAGAGATCTCTGTCCTCCTGGAATTTATACTTTAGAGGGAAGGGAGACATTATCAATAACCAGAATGAATAAGTAAATCATTTATCTCAGATTTGACCCCAGATCTACTGAAAAAAGAATGTATATTTTTACCAGTTCTTCCAGTAATTTATAAAGTTTGAAAAACACTGCAAGTCTTGGAATCATTGGCTTTTCCACTCATAATTCTACATCCAACTGATCACGGTTGGATTGGCTTTCTGCCAAGTCAACACCTAACCTGTTCTTGGTAATGGACAGTTACCACATCTCTTGGTGGTGGCGATGGGAAATAACATTTGTGAGCAGATATTATAGGCAACACTCACCACGTCATTTTGAATTCGGGACAGCTTCCTTTGCTATAAATGTGCCTGTTTCTTACACCGAGCAACTACTGGCTGTAATTAAGGCGACTTTAATGGCAGCGAGTGGTTTTGTTATGTTGTGCGCCTTGCTATTCTGGACCAATTTATTTTAGTCCTGGTACATCTGGTTCTACCAAAAAATATTGACTCCTTTGCTAAATAAAGGCATTCTCACAATTTTCTTCCTTTGAACACAAAGACGTAGGCAGGCGGTTAAGAGCCGAAGACAGTAGTCAGAATGGCCTGAAGTGTTTTGTCACCTCCACCCATCGGCGTCCACCACTGCCACTTCCAGAAGCTTCTCTCCACGTTTCTCTCCAAAAACAAAACATCCACTTTGGGGATCCAGCTCCTGGGGATTCTTTTCCATTCATACTTCCCTGCTCATCCCTAAACAAAGCAGTTACCTTAACTTTCCACGCAGACAACACCTACTGCTACTGCCTCTGTGCTTCAGTTTGAAATGGATCATGTACTTACACCAGCTCTTCCGCGCTGGCTTTGAGCTGTCCTTTGTGTCCTGCGAATGGTCGTCGAAGTCTCAGATGATTGTCTGCATTCTCATACTTTCAAGTCATATTTTCCAGGATACGTTTTAGACTCTTTATGGACGGGAGCTGCCTTGTCCACAATTGTCATTCACTCCATGGGTAAAGACTTTTTCCTTTTGCAAGGTCAAGAATCTAGTATATAAATGATAAAATTTGGGACTGACATCACACGGACATTTCCATCTGCTGTTGAAGTAAAGCTTTAAGTAGTATTTTAAGTGTTGGAACTGAATCGTGTTTGGCTTGGAATGACATTTCTCAGGCGGCTGGTTTGTTCCCAGCGTGTGAGATGACAGGAACCGGATTACTGTTTGAAGAGCAAGATAATCGGCCTCCAGCATTAGAAAACAGGCTGCAAAGCAATTTAGAATTCAGATTGAACACCACTAATTTTTACTAGGGTGTTCCTTGTACGGGGTCACCAGCAGACATTTGAAAGAAAGCTGTAACCCAAGTCTAAACAGGATTGTCGTAAAAGCAGAAGGACTATGAAAAGCATACTGAGGATTTTTTTCGAGCAGTGCCATGCAAAATCAGTTCCATACCGATCCAACACAGTTCCCAAAGAAATGGTGGAGATCACTACACTACAATATTTAATGAGTTTATTCCTAACTATGCAGTTTACTCAAGGAGAAGAGATTAGCAAGAACTCCGAAACTGAGAGATTATGGTAGAGCTAGGGTTTAAGATTGCTTGCCCCGTGCAAACTTTTTTCTTCAAAAGATGCACATTCTTACTGTGTCCTATTTCCTCTTTCCAAAGACCTTCCCTTTATATTGATGAAAGGAAAAAATGGGCTACCCTGTCCTTCAGTTTGTTTTTAATAGCTTAGCACGTCATCCTGTGCAACCTGGGGCCAGCTGGAATCTTGCTGGAAATGCAACTGCCAGACTTGTAACTGGGATGAGCTGAAGTTGCCTACAGGACTGCATTTTTGGAAGATGGAAAAACAAAATAATAATAATAATTCTAAACACTGAAAGCTTATTTTGGAAAACACACAGGCTCCTTCTATTCCATGACTTTTTCTGGATTTTTCCATTAACTGTGAAGTTTCGTATTCTAAAAGTCAATCCCTGTTCATCTAACCGACAATAAACACTACCATAACTCTGCCTCCACCTGTGTTCCCTGCCTAGGCAGCCTATTCTCTATGTGTTTATTAAAGTTATCTTTCTCAAACAGCAATATAATTTCATTCTATTTTGAAAATTGTCCATTGACTTACATCTTATCCACTAATGTGTATTGCACGTGCATGTACACAAAGTCACAAACAGGATCATATAAAGTATAATATTTTATAAGCGATGTTTCATTGGACAGCTATTTGCTGAACAGCTGCTTTGAGCTTGCATTCCTGACAACATCTGTAGGAACCACTCTACGTTCCCGGCCTCACACCCCGTCGGCCGCCTCCGTGGGTGGTCCATGCACACTCACCTTTGTTTGTCAAGCACACACCAAGCAGTAGCTCCATGTATCTGCCGCAGGCTTTCCCTGATGCCTCAGAAGCTCGCTTTGCTCACACGTGAGCACATCCCGGAAGCAACCTTCCACCAGTGGAGATGGGAGCCGATGGGTGAAGTAGGAACAAGCTCCAGCCCTGTCCTTCATGAGGACAATTGGCGACACTGCTGCCTGGTTCCTCACAAGGTTCTCAGCAGGACTGAGCAGCTGCCCACAGACATGGCTGCTCAGCCATCATCCTTCACTGGGTTTCCCTCCTTCTCTCTCTCACTGTCCCCTACTCCCTCACTCCTGTATCCTTGGATCATCTCCCAAATAAACATCCTGCACCCAAGTCTTTGTCTCATGCCCTGATTTCAGGGGAACCCAAACTGGGGCCTCGTCAGACAGTTACAGATATAATTAAGTTACGATGAGTGAGAAGAAGGCTGAGTGTGAGACACCTTGTGAGTATATAACCAGGGAGATCTGGGAAGGGTGTTTATGTTGAGAACAAATGGGTAACTGTGAGTTGGCCAAAAGAAAGGGGGAGTCCATGAACATCATCCCGTATTAATAAACGTATGTCTGTATCATTATTAAAAGCTGTGTAGCCTTCTATCGTATGAGTGTTCTTGTTGGCACCCTTCCTAATAAGGAAAATACCATTCTTTCTGTTTGATAATTTGATTCATGAAAAATCTCATTGTTGTTTGCATTTCTTTAATTGTTACTAAGATTGGACACTTTTTCCATATATTTATTGGCTGTTATTCACTTATCTCTGAGAAATTACTTGTTCATGAACTTAGCTTACTTTTCTGTGGGTTTAAACGTAATTTTCTTAAATGTACATAGTCAAATCTACCAGTCTTCTCCTTCATAATTCCTATTCTCCATAGCTATACTTTGAAAATCTCTCTCTACTTTAAGATTGACTTTCCTTAATAATTTGAGTGTTCAACTTTATCGTATTCTAAATTCCTACTAACACTGGTATCTGCTTCTGGACTTTCTACTCTAGTTTTTTTTACTCTTTCTGTTTACTTATGCTATCACATTGTTTTAATTATTGTAGTTTTAAAACATTTTCACGTCTAGGAGTGTAAGCCACTCATTATACATAATATATATTATATATGTACACATACCATATGTATGTAGTTGTAAGTTTTCATTGTATGACTACAGACTTATACAAGAGTTGCAGGAATGTTACAAGGAACTCTGCTATACCTTTTATCCAGATTTACCGATTATTTACATTTTGCTCTGTTTACTTTACCATTCATATTACCATTACCTCTTTCTCTCCCTCCCTCCCTATTTCCCTGTATACGTACACCAAACACACACACACACACACACACACACACACACACACACAAACACAAACACACTCTCTCTTAAACAGTTTTAGCTGTTTGAGAATCAGTTGCAGACACAACTGCAGTGCAGACACCCGAAATCCTTCAATGCACATTTCCTAAGATCAAGGATATTCTCTTATATTTCTATAGTACATTTATCTAACTAGGAAAAATTAGACAAAGTCCACATTCAAATTTTGTCAATCACCCCAATAATGTCCTTTATAGGTATTTATACCACTATCACCACCACCACCTCCCTCTCCTCCCAACCTCCCCGCCCCTCCTCCTCCCCTCAAGTCCAGGGTTCAATCCAGGATCACACATCACATTTAGCTGCATTGTCTTTTTAGTCTTTTATTTTGGAACAAGAGGTTCTCATCCCTTGTCTTTTGTGACCTTGATATTTTTAAAGACTGCAAGCCAGTTGTAGAATACTCCTCATTTGAGGTTTGTTTGATGTTTCTTCATGATTAAATTCAAGTTAGACTTTTTTTTTTGGCAGGGATATCATAGCAGCAATGCTGTGTCCTCCTCATTACTTCACAGCAAACGCGCTGTCAGTTTGTGCCAGGACAGGGGTGTTGGTGCTGATCACTGATTACACTGGGTCATCCAGATTTCTCTGAATATTGTAGAATCATTTTGACAAGTTCTGAGAAAAATATTTTTACTGTAAATCCACCTGATTTATAGATTAATTTGGAAAGAGCAATGTTTTCTCTTTTTTAACTCTACTTTTTAGTCTCTCATTAACATTTTGTAGTATTTTCCTTTCTTATGGGTTCTACAGGTGTCTCGTTCAGTCTTAGGTTTTAAGGATTTCTGACTGTAGTTGGAAACAGAATTTCTTTTTTCTTCATGTTTTCTTTTTTTGTGTTGCTACTAGGGAGGAAGTCAGTTTATCTTTGTATTGTTGTGTAACTGGTTTACCCATCTCTGCTAGTTTTTATAGGTTTTTGTGATTCTCTTTTGTGAATAATCTTATTACCTTCAGATAATGAGGTTTGTCTTTTGAGTTTGAAATCAGAATCTACCAGTTGTTAGTCTGAGCTTTAATGCTTCTTAGCCTCCATTTCTTCATCTATGAAATGGGCATAGAAATACTTTATATCATTGCTATGAAGAGTAAAAGAGATAATGCATGTAAAACTCTTAGGACAGTATTTATCAAGGGATGGAGCTCTCAATATATGTAAGCTAGTTTGGAAATTATAGTAAACTAATCTTAGAAGTCATGGCATAGATCATGTTTTTTTATTGTTATGGATTGGATCTTTGTGGAAAATTTATATCCCAACCAATTACTGCTAATACATAGGAAAGCAGTGCATTTTTCTATATTATTGTAATGAGCTTTTTTACTAAAATTATTAATGTCAATGCTTTTTCAATAATGGTTTTTACAAGTTTAAATTCACATAATCTGCAAATAATGCAACTAGTTCTTCTTATTTTGTTATATTAGTCAGAATTCCTAGATAAAATTGTTTAATACTATCAGTTTCTGATTTTGCTGAGAATATCTATATAGTGTTTCATCATTTTATGTAAGGCATTGACTGGTCTTGGATTATAATTTTATCATATTATTGACTTATTATTCTAATCCTAGCAAACTATAATTTTCTAAACAGGAAGTAAGTTTTATTAAGTGCTTTTCAGTATCCATTGAAATGATAATGTGTTTTCCACTTTTTTGAGGTTAATTATAATAGATTGAAGTAATTAATTCTGAACAAATTTTCTAATGTTGAACTATTTTTGCATTACTGGAATATAGTCCATTTTGTTATAATTTTCTTTATAACTTCATTTATCAACATTTTATTAGGATTTCTGCGTCTGTATTCCTAAGTAGGTTATCAGGTTGTAGATTCTTGCTTTGCTTGCTTTTTCGTTTGGGGGCTTTATATTTCTCCGCTCTTTGCAGCAAGGATATGTGAATTTTATTAAATGAATTGGAAATCTTTCCACCTTTTTTTATTCTCCAGAATGGCTTGAATAATTTGGACATATTTGTTCCTTAACATTTGCTTATGAAATAATTTGCAACTAGTGACTTTTGGGAAATTGGGTTTATTTTTAATCATTGCTACAATTTCTTCTGTAATTATCAGCATATCGGGATGTCTGAATTTCTTCTTGTGTCACTTTGGTAACACTTTTCTATAAGATTGTCTATTTCTTACGACTTTTGGAATTTGCTAACATGGAGTGTATATGTTGTTCTTCATCGTACACGTTATTTTTTATTCCTAGAGCAGTATATTTGTACTTTGTCCCAGGCTTAATCTACCTTTGGCAGAAGTTTGACTCTTTTATTGTCATTTTAAAGAGTCAATTCTTAGATTCTTCAATTCTACAGTTTTCTAACTCATTACTTTCTGGTTTTCTATGTCTTTAAAATCTGTCCCTTTCAGATTCTTAATTTATGTTATTTCTCTGTCATCCTAGGTAATATATTTAATTCATTTATTTTATTTTGTCCCAATTTAATAACAGCAATCTTAGTTGCATTGTGTCCCACAGAGACACAAGTGTTTTGAAACTGGAGGAAACTGTCAAAACCATATAATTCAAACCTTTTGTTTTCCATATTAGGAAAGCAAACAGGTTAAAGGCTTGTTTCACAGCTGGCTACTTGCAGAACCAAAGTATCAAACAACTTTCCTGACCCTCTTCTACTCCAGCACTCTTCCTTGGCTTCCTAACCCTGTCAAAGACACAAGAGTAAAGTAAAGAGAGATCACTTCTGGTGGGAATGTGACCCGTCTGCTGTTACAGCTTAGGAGACCCCTCTCCAGTGGCCAGGGCTTACAGCAGCCAGCTCAGTGCTTTCTGAGCAGTTTTTTTGTCTCTGGGACAGAGGTTAGTTTGTGTTGACACAGGCTAAACAAATAAGCCTGTTGATTCAGGTAGAGTGCAGGGCCTGTAGAGGGCGGCTTTGGAACTAGAGTTCAGACCAGTGGAGCCACACCCGTCCTAAAGGAACTCGCATCCCTTCCACTGGGCTCTGAACCAGCCCTCCCAGGGGAGAGAACCTCATTCTTCCCACTGGTTCCAGTCTGACCACGCCCCCACCCACCACCCTGCTCCATTGTTCCTGCATGGTGACCTAATTGCGTTTTTACCCCAGAGCCACCTTGCCCCTAGAAGGTCTGCATCTCCTTGAATTATATCTCCCGGAGCAAGGCCAGTCAGCTTAGCAGAGGGGGTGGGAGAGGGGAAGAAGAAATGAAATCAGAGCAGCTCAGTCAATAAACAGTCTGGCTCCCTCCATTTTTCTCCTTTCTGGCCTTAACTTGTATTAATGAAAGTGCAGTGGGATGGGGCCAAAAGCAGAGTGGTTGAGGCACAGGTTCAAAAATGAGTTTTTCTTCCTTTTTTGCTTACACAGAGTTATGAAAGTTCAATACTTTCATTTAACATTAGATATTAGATGAGAATGAAGATGCAAAAAGATGGATGAATGTGTACATACATATGTATATACGCACACACATTTTACACACATGGAATAGTCTGGAACCCAAGGGAATCATGTGATGGGGCATCTTTATGTAAAGTGATGAATGCTTCTGTCATGGGAATAAGTTTACTCCATCTTTAAGTGCCTATTTTGTCTGGGTTTTTTACATTTGATATACAATAATGCTCAGTCTATTTTTTATTCTTTTTTTTTTTCTGCACTGCTTGAAGATAAGGGTTGTTGTACTGTTGTCACCTGGAATTACCTGTAAAAGTCAATGCAGCTCACAATTCCAAGTCAACTGTTGTTTATTAAGGGCTAACTCTGTGCCAAGCCCTGTACCCAGGGGCTTTCACAAGAATTATCTTGTTTACTTTCCTACAGCCACCTCCTGAATAGTTAATGCTATTATTCTTGCTTCACAGATGGTAACACAGACGCTCAGAGAGGTTAACTCACTTACCCTAGTTCACACAGCTAATAAATGCCAGAATCTAAGATCAAATTCAGACCTTCTGATTTCAAGTTTAATAGTCTCTCATCTGCCTCCCAGACCAAAGCCATTTCTTACTACATGGTAAACTCCTCAAGGTTTAGGGTAATGCCTTGTTTGTCTGCATATGGTGTATTGTCAGCTGTTTCCCAGGAGATTATATGCTTTGTGGATTATTATCTTTTATTGATTTTTATTTTTATCAAAGTACTACATAAACATTCTTTGAAAGGTCAGATAACAATGCTATAAGTCCTTTCAAAACTAGCCATCTCCTGACCTACCCTACGTAATAAGTTTTGTGTTCCAGAATTGTTCCCTGCAGTTTGATTTAGAATTTGAAAGAGAAAGGAATAAGAAATTGCTTCTATTTAACAAATACTGTGTCCCAGGCAGAATGAGTTGCATTTCCTGAAGGGGATCATATTAAATCCTCAACAAGACCCTCACTTATCCTGGGCTCCCTCCCTGTGCCATGAGAAACACATCTGTTATCAAGTGTCAAGACCATTAGCAAGATGTTTTATATATCATGGGCAAGTTCAGCTGGTTCTCAGGAGTTCTTCCCTCTACTCCCAAATTGATTGGTTACTACTAAGTCAGAAATGAAGCTAAAGCAATCTGCATGAGCACTTTTTTTTTTTTAATGAAATTCATTATATTCACCCCTACTCTGTTCCTTCTGAAAACAGATGTATATCCTATAACTTTATTTGAATTTTTATAGTTAGAAGCTACACAAGTCTGAAATGGTATGAAATTTCAAGTAAATGTTCTTCATTTTGCCTCTAAAATACTGCATTTTACCCTGCCCACAGAGTGGCACGTAGATAACCCTTTGAACTTGAGAACAGACAGCCCAGTCTGCGCAGCACTGGATCAATTTGTTGGTGTAAATTATATTTACTAGCTTTTTGCTTATATTCATTTTTCTACTTCAGTCGTTCATTAAGTACATACGATGGAAATTCCGTCTCTCTTCCTCCCCGCACTCCCTTTTTCTTATTCCTGGCACACCCTGGAGCCAGACAATCTGGTCAGGTGGTGTTGTTCTCCTTGGTTCATTAAATTGAAAATTCCTCCAGCTCAGGAATGTTTTTATTCTTTTATTTCTACCTCCCACCCCTGGACTTACATTTCTGATACATAAAACAGCCCAGTAAATGTGTGTTGCATTGAATAGAAAGGAGCCACAGCATCTGTCAGCCTTGGGGGACATCCTGTTTGTACCTCCACCTGCCCCTCGCGTGCCCAGAGGCGAGCGCTTCCAGAAGGGGACTGAGGTTCCCAGGGAGACACCGTTCACTGGGGCAGGCGGGAGAGCCACGGTCTCACATCCCACCTGCCTGTCCATTCCTCTTGCTGTATGTAAAGCCTTACGCTCCTGCGGCCCTGTCTCTTCCCTTGGAAAGGTGCTGCTGTCATTGCCCAATTCTATTGCAGAATCTAAATGAAATGTCAGTTAGATGGATTAGCACTAGAATTCTCTTCCCTTCTCTTTCTCTTTCTCTCTCTCTGTTTTTGGCATAACTTAAAAAAAAATTTTTGTGATTATTTTTTGCACTCACTCCTTTTGCAACTTGACAGAGGCAGTTGTTCATAGTCATGTTTCAGTCATTTGTGGATCAAGAAAATCAGCTTTAGAAGGTTAGGGTCAAGTGTTCAGACCTTATCCTTCCCTGCTGGCCTTTTACCTACGTATTTCAGTTTGTCTTGAACTCTTATTATTATTTTTTCTTTTTCTAACTTCCTTTTTTCTGCTGATGTCAACTAGTTAGGTATCTGTGTTTATGTAAGTGGATGAAAATAGAACTCCTGCAGCCCCAAACGGCTTCTAGAAATTGCAAGGACTCAGGAGACACAGTTCCCCTGGCATCTACCTCTGCTCCCTCCTCTTAGCTCTGGAAGCCTGGCCTTCTGTACAAAGACACACACCCAGGGCAAGGCGTCAGTGACCCCAGTGAGGCAGGAGGGTGAACCTTCAGCTCCACAGCCCAGCAGACGTTCACTGAGGACTGAGTATTTGCCAGGCACTGCGCTAGGCACTGGGGATGCAAAGATGAGTAAGAAGTGAGTCACATGCCAGCCAGTGAGACTGATGCTCAAGCAGATAATCAGAAAGCAGCAGAGGATGGGCGGTGGTAGAAAGCTATGTGGGTGAGCTAGCAGCACAGAGGGGATGCTAACTCAGCTGGGAAAAGCCAGAAACAGTTTCTTACTGGAGCCTAGGGAATTGGGGGTAGGGGAGGAAGGAGGAGTGGTGTAGGGAGGGAGTGAAGGCAATTAAGGGGTGAGGGGCAGGTGAGAAAAGGGAGGAGGTGGCAAAAGGAACTGGGCACTAACTGAGAAATGCCTGGGAGTGGGGAGTGTTCAGGGCACTAACTAAGTGCAGCTGAGCGTTGGTGAACAGGCAAGTGCAAAGAAGGTGGCAGAGATGAGTGTGCAAGGCAGACTGGCACCGGTCATGGAGAAAAGGCTTGGTGATACCCAGGATGGAAATGGAGCCATCATTGTCTTTCCACCTAAAGACCTCAGGGAGCCATCAGACAATTTAAGCAGGATGACCTCGCCGTTTGCCTTTTCAGTGGAGCCACTGGCACCTACAGTTCAGACATGTTGGAGGGCAGAGTGCTGGAGGCAGAAGAAAGTTATCACAGGGTCTGGGCAAGGGTTGATGGAGACCCACATTAGGACATGGGCGACAGGAATAGAGGAAGCGATGAATTCAAGGAGAGAGAGCTGGCAGTACTGGCTAAGCGGTGTGTGGTGAGGGCAGGGATTTAGAATGATTCCCAAGTTAGAAACTCATGTGGCCAAGAAAATGCTGGAGGGGTAGCAATTTAGAGATTATGATGATTTCCATTCTGGACATATTGAGCCTTGGGTGATCTTAAATATCCAGGTGGAAGTATCCATTAGGTAGTTGGATGTGAGCTCAACTGCGAGATGGTAGCACAGATTTGAGAATTTTATGTATCTGGAGAGCACACAGCCAGTACGTGAGAAGGAGAACACAAAGGTGATTAAATTTTATCCCTCAGTTGATCATATCTGTCTGAAAATCCCAAGCTGCTTAGCCATATAGGTCAAGACAGAGATATAGACACACATGTGTGTGCATACGTACTGTTCCCCTCCCCGCTAAGGACTAGTAAAAGAAATATTCTGTGAAGCATTGCATCAGAAGAAGCGTTTGCAAGGAATGTAGACAAAACAACATAAACCAAAAGCCACATACCTCCTCCAAAAAAAGAGCAGTGCACGTAGAAAATTACAGCTTTGTATCCATGTCAAGGAAGAGGGTTTGACAGCTGCAGGATGTGAGAAGATTCAAATAACTGACTTGTTTGGTTTGGGGAAAAGGCACACTCACACGAAGTCACAAGAGAGCCCCTTGCATCCTCAGTATCCAGTCAAGTCACTCAATACATCCCTACGCCGCTCCTCCTAACAATGTATTTAATGTGTCCACGCAGTCTTTCTTTTCCCCCCTAGTAAGTATGAAACTGTGCAAAATACTGCAGATTTTTAGATCTGGGCATTCACTAAAGTCATTTTGATATTTCAAAGTGGAAGTTAAATTGTAGCCATTTTCTAGGGACAAGAAACTTCATGTGTCTGTCTGTATAGTACGAGATACACAGCTGGCCGTCTGTACCTGCAGGTTCCACATTTGTGGATTCACCCAACTGCATTTTACAAAAGAGGCTTGAGCATCTGTTGATTTTGGTATCCGCTGGGGGTCCTGGAACCAATGCCCCATGGATACTGAAGACCACTGTGTTACCTTACTAAGTGACAACTCAATACAGGAAGTTCTTGTATTAAGTGATTTGAAGAATTTTATTTCTGATAAACAATGAGGTCCTACTATTTAGCAAAGGGAACTATATTCAATATCTTATAACAACCTATAATGATAAAGAATGTGAAAAAGAATATATTTATGCATAATTGAATCACTATGCTATATATACACCAGAAACTAACACAACATTGTAAATCAATGATGCTTCAATTAAAAAAAAAAGAATTTTATTTCTTATAGTTCCTCTCTTGAAATAGCAAAGAAATAAACCTTTGTAACAGTTGGTAAATATTTTATCATTTTTTCAAGTGTGAATCACACTGAGAATTCCATTGTCAGTTTCTCCAAAACTCTTAAAACTTTGCAGAATTCTTAAATGTTTCATTCCTATAAGAATTCTCTCTCAATGTAGGAAAGAGGAATTCGAGAAATCAGTTATAAATACCCAGCCTTTCAGATTAAGAGTAAATACAAAATAAAGGCCTGACAAAAATAAAGACAGAAAACCTAGAGCTAAGGTAGTGAGAATTTCAGAAGGATTATTGTGGAAAAATGGAAAACCATGAAACAGCTTTTATTAAATTACTAGTCAAATGTCTACCTCTCTGTCAGGACCGAAATGAAACCATAAGCAGTCATAGATGGAAAAAAACTGACCTCCCTAATAGGATAGCATTTCAGCAAGGTGGTGTGATAGCCGATCCTTTGTGGAGAAACTCGTTCAACAACAAGAAAAATACAGGTTTGTGTATAACAGAGTAACTACTGATTTATGAAGAACTCTGCGGAGTTTCAGTTATTTTCTGTCTACTTTGGGGACAATCTATAGAAAAATGCAGGTACATTTTGAGTTCTCTTGCCCCCTTCCAACAGTTGGTGTGTGCGGGAAAGGTAAAAATTCATTTCTTTAGTTGCCTGTATAAATTATCATTATAAAGACAGTTCCTTTGGCTTGTATTGGACTCCTGAGCCTGATGTAAAGTATTTGAAGTCACTTTTTTCTGCTGTATCTTCTTTAGCACAGGTAAAAGTAGTCAATTTTGTATTGATTGCATAGCATTGAGGTCTGTCCTTGTAGGGGACAGAGGACCCGGCAAACAAGGTGCAGGGACTTAAAATGTGTTTGTTCCTTTTACTTGACCTGTCACAACTCCCAAAGAGGCCATCATCAAATGGCTTTTAGGGGACTGAGGGTACAGCTCAGTGGTAGAGTGTGTGCTTAGCATGTGCGAGGTCCTGGGATCAATCCCCAATACCTCAATAAAAAAGTGAATTAAAAAATTTACATGTTATTACTTGGTGTACTGATAATCATTTAAAAGTAAAGACTATGTCATGCATTAAAAAAATGGCTTTTTGTTTTGCAGAACATCAAGGCTGAAGGATACTGATAGTTTTTTGATAGTAAATAAGGGGAAAGAAAGTTCTCTGTTCAACAAAGTTTGGAAAATGCCAGTTAAGCAGAGTTAAGTAGGGTTGGTTCTTTGCGGCAAGATTCAGGAGTCTTCAGTGTGGCCCCTTGCACGGCGACTCTCCAAGAGAGGACAGCTGTTTGCAGAATTTCCTGGCTGTTTCTCACCTGGCGCAGCTCTGTCACTAGGACTTTCACAAACCTGCTGTCTGAAAATGCGAAGGCACTGACTTGGGAAGTTCTGTGATGACGACCATGTGGGCCAGGGAGCGGGTTAAACCAGAGGCCTCAACTAATGCGCGATTTTGGTTTCTTTGGCCTGTACACTGTTTTTAAAAACCTGAAGCCAACATTTACAAATCAGGATATTTCAATACAGAAATCAGGGGTTCAAGCTTCTCTTGAGAAAGAATGGATGAGGCAAGTTTGGGCCTTCAGTCCTCCACAGGCACAGTCCACTGGACCTTGGGAAGCCACTACCCTGCAGGGGAGAGATGTGCGCCCCGTTTATCAGTGTCTACCCACTCCCTTTCCTACACAACAGCCTCACTCATTGGTCTCACTTGGGTGGCTCCAGAAATATCAGCCCCTCCCAGCCACATGGTACCCTTCACATGGGTGAGGGGACCTCCGAGGTTGAATATGGGTGGGGGGTGGATGGCAGGACAAAGCCTGGAATCTAAAACCAAATATACCAAAATGTAGACAGCGGTTGTCTTGATTTCCACTTCCTTTTATTTACTTTTTTGTGTGTTCCTAATATTCTGCAACAAATAGGTCTTTCCTTTATAATCAAAAAGAGATAATTTTTTAAAAAGCAGCTAAAAAGAATCTGGAAAAGGAATTTTTTGAAGTTTAGCTGCTATGAAATACCTACCTTGATGATTTTATTTACTTACTTTTTTGGTGGGAGGAGGTAATTCGGTTTTATTTTTGTTTTTGGAGGAGGTACCAGGGATTGAACCCAGGACCTTCTATATGCTAAGCATGCGCTCTACCACTTGAGCTATACTCTCCCCCTGCCTTCCTTTAAATCCTGATTTCTAGTAGTATTTATAAGATCAGTAAGAGACATGTGAATTTGATACAAGAAACCAAAAATAGGCCTGCTTCAAGAGTTGTCTTAAGATCCTGTCTCTTAGCTAGTCTACTTGAGTTAAAAATATAAATTTGTAGTTATATTTTGTGGAGGTAGGGTTGAAAGATGTTGGTTTGGCTTGTATGAAGTTTGGTTTCTGATACTTGGACCTTTCCTAGATTCCAGAATAAGATGTAAAATAAATCAACATTTATCTAGAAAGTGATTTAAAGAAAATAAAAGATGGATAAATAGATCTTTCTGAGGGGATCGAGGAGCTGGGGAGAATTGAAGTGGAAAATTAAGGCCCACCTTACTGGTGAAGACAGTTCCAAGTTTTGATAAAGTTTCCTTGAAGCTAGCTAAGATTCAGTAGGAAGTAAACAAACATGACACATTCTAAAATCTTGTGTGAAACAGACGCTTGGAATTCTGAGTTGGAATTTCATTCCTGGACAAAGGAAATAACATGGTGGCTCCATTCCACACCTGAGGGTGGAAATACTGGTCATAAAAGAAGGCCCAGAAATGAGGGTGGGGCAAAGGAGATGCTTTGTGGATAAGGATAAGGAACCAAGGAGAAGGGAGACAAAAACATTTATTTAGATTTTCTTTAATTTCTCTGAGTAATATATCTTTAGTTTTCAGTGTATACGTCTGTCACATCTTTTGTCAGATTTATCCCCAAGTGCTTAATATTTTTATAAGATTGTTTATTTTATTTTCCAGTTTTTCATTGCTAAAATAGAAATACAGTTGATTTTGTGCATT
Source organism: Camelus dromedarius (assembly GCF_036321535.1). Lineage (NCBI taxonomy): Eukaryota > Metazoa > Chordata > Mammalia > Artiodactyla > Camelidae > Camelus > Camelus dromedarius. The sequence continues at coordinate 64,074,023 of NC_087448.1, read as the reverse complement.
TATCTTGTATCCTGCAACCTTGCTGAACCCACTTACTAGTTCTTGTAACTTTATTGTAGAATCTGTCAGATTTTCTACTTAGGCATTTGTGTCACCTGCAAATACAGTTTCATGTCATCCTTTCTAATTTGATGCCTTTTATATTTCTTTTTCTTGCCCAATTTCACTGAATAGAACTTACAGAATAGTGTTCAAGAGAAGTGGTGAGTGTAGTCATTCTTGCCTCATTCTTGGTCTTTGTCATTAAATATGGTAAAATCTGTAAGTTTTTTGCAGATATCCTTTATTAGGTTGAGGGACTTCCCTTCTTTTTTATTTTGCTGAGTGTTTTAATCAGGAATATCACTCTCAAATCAAATACATTTTATAAAAGTCATAATGATAAAGGTACCACGTCATTTGCCAGAATAACACTACCTAGCATTATGTGAATACATACAATTCCTCAGCTTGCTCTTATTTATTATCTATTTTATACATATATAACATCTTTCCCCTAAGAATATCAACCATTACTTAGTTAATTCACCCAAGGCATTAGTGAAAGAAGCGAGAACGACTTCCCTTTTTTAGCTCAGAATATTAAGATACCACAACACGAAATAGCTTAATCCTAGAGAACAACAATTTATTTGTTTGTCCAAATACAAAATTTATAAATTTAGATTTCTAGCTTAAGGAACCTTTTGGATTAATGATTAAAAGACATTTCTAAATACTACCCTTTCTGCTCTCTCCTCACCCCAAACAAAACCCCAAACATATGGGACAAGCAAGGACTGGATCCAAGAGCCAAAAACCCAACAAAATGAAATCTCATGGAGGCAATGTAAAGACCTCTGATGCGTTTCAGAAAGTCAGGATCTTAGGGTCAGGATTGGCGAGGTCTCCCCTCACAGCAAGGCATGTGTTGAACTTTGGGGGTTTTGGTTGGTCAGATGATCAGACAGTAAAGAAATATGGCTGCTATAAACACTAAAGTCATTTTATGTTGCATTAATAGATGTATAGCATTTATATCAAGGGTAGAACTAGTCTTATGATTCTCTGGACTAGAGCACATCAGAGGTGTTCGATCCAATTCTTAACAGTATTTAAAAGAGGGAAATGGTCTAACCAGAGGTAATTTGCTAAGATGTGAAGGGTCAAGATTCCATGTCAAAGGTGGAACACTTAAGGAACTGAAACTAGAAATAGTCAGGCCTGTTGGGAGTCTAAAGCAATAGCTCAGGAAAGAGATAATGAATGCTACCCCTGGGCAGTGATAGCAGAGGTGCAGAACATGTTTAAACACAGATGTTTAAGGGGTAAACGTGACATCCTTTGGGTGATTTCAAGATTTATAGCTGCTGAGTCACTGGGTAAGTGGTGATGCCATTTTAGTGGGAAATTCAGGAATGGAGGTTTGGAGGGCCCAGTTTTGTACATGCTGAGTTTCCACTGGGAAACGTTTGGTATGTAATGGAATACACAGATCTAGAACACTACAGAGGAGTTTGGGATGGACTTAGACATCATTGGTACACAGATGAAAGTTGCGTTCATGGCTGAGAACATCTGCTGAGTGCCACTACTGCTGTGGCCATCTCGGTTATTAGCAGTCACTTGCCAACCTGGTTTTAAGCAGCCACATTTCTGAGGATACACTGTACAGTTTTTGGACAAAATACTTCAAAAGCTTTGATTCTCTTATGAATGCAAATTTCAGTTCAGTTCCTTAAACCGAAGAATAACAAGGACTGTCTGTCCTTCCCTTTGTAGACCATGTGGGTGTGTTTATAGGGAGGGAGATTTGTTTATGTTGTACCCTCTTACCGAAGAGCTCACAGCAAGCCCAGAAAAATGTGCCCTGAAGCCCTGCCTTAATTTGAGAAAAGGCCAGGCAGTTGCACTGGCATTTTGCTGAGACTTGCAAAATTGAACAAGGAGGAATGCAAGTGCAAATGAAGTTGGATTTCAAGCCAGTAAGTGCTTTTTTAAAAAAGGTACAGTCTGCATGCCATTACAAACTTGTGTAAGAGTCTGCTTCAGCAAATCCCTGTGTCATAGATTCTGGAATAAATAAAGATGACTCAGGAGAATGGTTACTTACTGGAGCCAACATTTTTTAAATGTCTTTTTACATTTTGTTAGGAATTACCGAATTGTTTGAAAAGATTGGAGACAGTTTTTTAATACTGATTTTTTTACAGTAAATGTCTTCAGTGTGTCTAATTTGTGGTGGTGTTTAAAATATATATAATAATGCCAACTTAAGGCTTTTCCTTCAGTTCCCCATTTTCTAGGATTGCCCAATCTTATTTTCCCAACGTCTGCACTTCTGCATGACGTCACGCCCCCTTGTGGGTGCCGGACTGCTGTACTTGCCACTTTGTGGACATTTAGTGCAATGTCACGTCTTAGTGCCTTTGCTCCGGTTTCCTTTGCCTTCCTGGTGAACTCGCTCCTTCTCACCTGAAAACCCTTTCCTTCCCATTCCCCTCTCCATCAGGAAGAGTTGACCAAGTAGCTTTTTAATGCCACCTCTGCATAGAGTGTTCTCTCTGTGTTGTAATAACTAGTTTGTTAGAGATCTGCTCCCTTCCCAGATGAAGAGCTTCTCAAGAGCAGAGATCCTAGATGTAGAGTGATGTCAGACACAGAGTAGCTGCTCAATAAATGTGCTGGCCAAAGACAAGGAGCGAGGGAAGGAGGGAAGAAAATACCCTTCTAAGGAGCCCCTGAAGGATCTGAGCAGAAGGGACCTGAGACACAGGAGGAGAAACAAGAGATAATAAATAGTGTCTTGGAAGCCAAGGGAACAGAGAATTTTAAGAGGGAAAGGCTGGTCATTAGTGTTAATTGTCATGGAGAGCCAGTGAGATAAGTACTGAAAATCTCCATTGTATTTTTAGGAGCTGAGAAAAGATTTCCTCAGCGATAATCATACCCTAGATACTACTGCAGGTGTGTTAACACCAAGCAAAGATGTGTTGGCAGTAAGAGGTGGTGGGTGACCTCCTGGAGAGGAGCATCAGTGAAACCCTGGACTTGGAGATAGCCTTCTTCGATACAGTACTTTATTCTGGTGGCAAACCCACTGAATAATGGGTCTTTCTGTTTACAGACTAAATAAAGAGTTCAAAAATAAGAAATAGTTGCACGGTACAGCAGAGTCAGACTGAGATTTGGAAGCTAACTGGGTGACTGACTCTTCACAGAGCTAAAACTCTTGGTGGATCATTTCTCAAAAGGTGATAATGAGCAAGATGGTCCCAGGTATAAAATTGTACAGTTCTCAACTGGCAGCTTTCTCACAAAAAGCCCAATAATTTAGCAGCGCTATTTTAAAACTATCAAAATTCACAAGGAAATGTTATGATAACTCACAGAGAAAAAAATGTGACAATGAGTGTGTATATGTCCATGAATAACTGAAAAATTGTGCTGAACACTGGAATTTGACACAACATTGTAAAATGATTATAAATTAATAAAAAATGTTAAAAAAAATTCACAAGGAAATCATAGCTGCAAAGTGAGGAAATGTCTTTCTGTGGAATATTTGAGCATTCTAAGAGAAGGGAGACAGTGTCTTACTAGCAGGCAGAATAAAATGTTCATGAGATGGTAACATCATTTAATAAAAAAATACACAACTTCTTGAAGGGTAAGAGATTAGAATAATTCAAAAGATTAATATTCTAGATTTTTAGGAGAATGGAAACTTAAAACGTAGTGGTCATTAAAAATATAGGAATAGAGAACTATATATATTTCCAATTAAATATTTTTAATTACTTAATTATGCTGTAAGTTTTAAGATTTTTTTTAGTTCAGAGCCCAGTATCATCATCTTCTTTTGACTACCTGAAAAAACATGAAATTCCATTTTTAGCTATTACTAGGAAGCAGGAAGGATAGACTTAACATTACAATCTGAATATTCTCATTCAGAGCAAACCAAGCTAGAGTTTTTGTGGATGATTATCATTCATGTTCTCAGCCAATTTAAATGTTTTGAAAGGAAAGTTTACTTTTCTCATGTTCACAGGTTTACTTACTACTTTTTATTTTATTTTTATTTTTTATTTTTGGTAGGGAGAGGTAATTTGGTTTGTTTATTTATTTATTTATTTATTATTTTTTAATGGAGGTACTGGGGAATTGAACCCAGGACCTTGTGCATGCTAAGCACGTGCTCTACCACTGAGCTATACCCTCCCCCCACTACTACTTTTAAATAAATAAAAATTGTCCTTTTTTCATTCTCCTAAGGTTTTAATAATAGCAGATTCAAGTTGTTCCCACTTTTCTCTTTAAGAAAATATATTAAATGAGGTAGATTCACATCTGTTTATATTCCCAATGGGTGGAGAATAGTTGGGCAGGACAGGGATTAAATTGAGCATATCAGGAACCTTGGAGTCCTCTCTTACGTCATTTCATTTTTACAGGATCAGGAGATTACAGGGACCTTTGCAGTAGGGTAGGATTTTTTCCCCAATTATAATTCAAATCACAGGGAAATATAATATGTTTATCTAAAAGGCATTATAATATGAAAAGTCTCAACATGAATACTTTATGATTAAAGCAAAAACCTAAACTCCCTTCTGCTTTTTCTTACTTTCATTCCATTCATTCTTTAAGAAAGACCTCCAGACGGCTGGGTTACATGGGGCAGGCCCGGATAGGTCAGCCAGACCACTCCATCCTTCGGTGATGCAGTGGACATCTTAAAACCAAGAATGGTTTTAGAAAAACAGAGAAAGGCTTTCAAGCTCTTACAGATTTCATATACATTTAATAATGCAGTATGGTGTAGTCTGTTTTGTTTTTGTTTTTGTTTCTTCAGTATGATGTAGTTTAAAGCATGGACTTGGGCGTAAGCATTGGAGTCAGGTCAGACTTATGTTCAAATCTTCTCTGCCCCAATTCCTAGCTATTTGACGTCTCAGTGTGCTCATCAGGGGGGTTAGGAAGAATCAATGAGATAGTGTATGTCAGAAGCTTAGCACAGAACCCGGCCAGTATTAAGCTTGCAATAAACCACAGCTATTATTATAATGCATTCCAGGTGCATATGTACTTAACTCTGCCCACAGCCAGCCTCTTGAAGATGCAGCTTACCAGTTCCACACTGTGTGTGATAGTAACACTGTTCCTCAGAGACTCCATTTCATCTCATATATACTCTTATTTAGCCCCACGAAGATACCATGAATTGGGAAAGGCACAGTCACTAAATGCTCAACTTTCTGCTTCTCTGTCGCTAGATTTCTCCCTGTTAGCACCCGGTATTTTGCGTCCTAGGCTCTACCCTGTTAGGTATTTGAAACTCAAGCATTGTTCTTGAGATTTTCATTATGGAGATGTATTTTTTTCTCCTATTAAATCATTACCTTAAACTTTAAATAATGCTTTACTTTTTATGTCTCTAACAGGAAAAAAATGTGTCTTTCCATTAAGCTAAGGGAGACGCAAGAAGTCTCATGGGCTTTTCAAAGTAGTTTTGAACAAGCCACTCATTGTTTTGACATTTTTGGTATGTTCCAACTTGGTAAAACAGTTTTAAGTCCTGCGAGGGAAAGGGTGTAGTTGTTTCTCAGAATTAGTGAAATAACATAATAATCTCATATGTAAGTGTGTAAATATGGATTATAATTAAAATTTAGGGGTTATAAATGCAACCCAAATCTGGACATACTTGTTAAAAAGACACTTTTTCTCTTCAGAAGATCTTTTGTAGTTTGAAGACCTAGAAAGAGCATAAGGAGAAAAGAGAGTGAAACTTACACAAGCGTGGAAGGGTGCCCTAAATTAGCTGAAAAGACTCAGCCCCTCCGTTCTAACAACTTATATAGCCTACTGGGCATCCAGGAAACAGGAGTAAACAGTGATTTCTGAAACAACCCCCAAATCCTTTAAGATGTTCTGTATCTACTGATCCCAGGCACTGGGAAGAGAAAAGGCAGATCTTATCATCTTTATCTCCTGACTCACCCTGCAACCAGATGGAACTTAAGAGAGGTGGGAGAGTGTGTGTGAGTCTGTGAGAGACAGAGACAGAGAGATAGGGAGAGAGGAGGGGCGGGGGAGAGGAGACACTGCCCTGGGACACAAGAGAGTAAATGAGTGTGTTCTGACTTATGCACAGTCAGTTAAAGAAAAGAGGGCAGAACATTTCCACATAAATAGAGTGAGGGGGAAAGAAACAAAGGACACAAAAATGCAAAATCTGGAAGAGAAAGAAGGAAAATCTGGGATGGGTGAAGCAGGAGTTTAGTAAATGCAGCTTTTCCTCAGACCAGCAAACCAGTTGACCATTTGAGTTAAGCACAAGGCAGAATCCCCACAAGGATAACGACGTTTACTTTTCATTTGCTGAGTGGAGGCCACCATCACTTGCACGGTCACAGCTTGTTTGCTAGACCTCTGACTTCCCCGCCAGACAGCTAAAACTTTTTGAGAAGCCATCTGCCAGGTAGAGCACAGGATGGAAGGGGTGGGTGGGGAGCCGTGCTGGGTTCCCGGCGGTACACACCCACCACGGGTTCCTTCCTGATCATCACCAACCATCTCTCATCAACTTGTCCAGCCAACTTCCAGCTGGCTGCCTGCCACATAAGGAATTTCATAAAGACGGATGTTTGTTCTGCATGTGTAGTTTGAAACAAAAAAGGTAGGAGGGAATGTAAAAATGCTTCTCGAAGACTTGTGAAAATCTACATGAGTTTGGGAACTGATAATAATAATTAGACTGGCCATTTGCATAGATATTCATCCGTAAAGAGTAAGTTGTGTTTGCTTTATGGCGTTGCACTGATAAAACAGCAATTTCACACAGTAACCATTATACCACTTTTATTACCCGTGTGCCACATCTGTTCACATTCCTCAGTCTTCTGCACCTAATGATTTTTTTGGATCTCTCCTCCCCCTTGCTATTAACTGTTGAAGGGAGGGGCTACTGAGTAATTCTACACCTGTTCAAGTCCACGCCTACCAACTTGCTCAGCTTCCCAAACAAGTGCGGGTAAAGCACCAGAACGTCTGAATCTGGGGTGGGGATGGCGGTGGCTGCCGCTGGGTTTGGCTTTTCAGATTTTTGTTAAGAGAATCTAATGTATCTCCTACCATGGCAGTTGATGACAGCAATTTATATTCCAGAACGAAGAACAAACTAAATTCATCTCAGAATGACTGTAAATCATCCAGACGGAGTAGCCTGCCACCTGAATTGCTCATAGGAAATGACATTAAAGGAAGACTTCAAAGGAACATTAAAAACTTGGAACCCATTCACCTGAGGCGCCCGAAAAAGAGACCATCCATATTTCCAGGTAGGATTTGTTTCAAGTGATGCCTGCCAGTTAAAAAACAAAAACGTCTGTCCTAATAAGGACTGTCCGTCGTTTGTTCAGATCAGATGTGTTACATTTGAAATTAACTTGGGACATGTTTAGGAGCTTAAAGTAGCCAACTAAACATGTTCGAATGTGAAGGATAGAGTGAGTCCTCCATCTGAAAGCACTTCTGTCTTTTTTTTTTTCTTTATTTCTTTTAACATCTTCAAGGGTCTGTAAACAGGCAGATAAATTTTGTTATCAGGAGCAGCAGGATCACAGAACTCCTTTCTTGCAGTCCTGAAAAATTCCATGCTGCATTTCATTCTCTGGTGTATTTTCCTTATTTTGCAAGATTATTGGATTGTTGAGTGAAGCTGATGTTTGTGTGCACCAGAAATTAACACCATGAAATACTCGAATGCATGCTTCAAATTCCTGTCTTGCATCAGAGCCTAAAACCATTTGTAGTAAAGGGCGCGATTAAACAATGTGGATGGTGAAGTGGATTAGAGTACAGCAGACTCGTGGATTTCAATCTCGATAAAGAGATGGCCGCTGTAGACGTCTGTGCCTGAAATGACAGGTGTGCAGGTTGTGTAAGATGCCCGTGACAGTGAACTCTCACTGAGGGATCACTGGCGTGTGATCACTGGAGAGGATGAATTATTTCATCAATTTACTTCCATACTATTCGCACTGGAATTTTCCTGGAGAAACGGAAAGTGGCCTTTCTGTTGTGACTGAGTGACTGGAGTCTTTAAGGAGGATAGATTAGACCCAACTGCTGAGGGCTAACTCTGTGATGAAAGCAAACAAAAATAACTCAGTCAAGCTTTACTTCATCATAAAGATGAAATGGACCCCCCCCACACACACAACAGCTGAGTCTTTATATTGCTTTTCTAGGAGGTGGTTTAGAAATGTGGGGACCCAAGGCCTCAAGCTGAAAAACTTCATTTCTTAAAGGAGTTCTTGTTTTTATGAAGATCTTGCTTCAGTGATGTGGGAACTCCTGTGCAGGAAAAAGCAAAGGCCAGACTAGAACGGGCAGAGGTGGAAGTGTCTGGTCGCGTTGGGGGGAGAAGGAAGGGGATGATCTTTGAAAGCTTGCAAGGTGGAGCGTCTGAGTGTCTCAAGTTTCTAAAAACACAGTCGCTTTCTGCCTGCTCTCTTTGACCTGAAGGCACCGTGGAGCCCAGAGCTGCCTTGCTCTGAGCTGGCGTGACGTGGAGCGTTTTCTGTGGAGCTGGCTCACTAGCCCGTCTTCGGGAACCTTCTCCCAGACCTGTTTTTCACCTTCTGCTCTTTCTTCTCTTCCCTTGTGTTTTGGTTTAACACGTCTGGATCCACGTGTGTCATGATTCACCCTGCTTTCTCTGCCACCACAACGCAGCCCCACCCGCACACTTCATGATGGCTTCTTTCCCCCCTTTCTAGCAGCCAGGTCCCCAGACACCTCATGGCCTCCAGCCACGAGCCCCACTTTGCCCTCTCTTTCAGTAAGGTCATCTAGCGCTGGCTGGCAGCTACAGCCACACAATTGTAAGAAGACCTCCAGTTTGGACCTTGTTATCCTTTATAAGCTCTAAAATTGTTGTCATTAATCTGACAGGGTGGAGTCGTGAAAAGAGCGTTGAACTTTGGGGACGTGAGCCTAGTCTACACTGCCCCTAAACGGCTGTGTGTGATCTCCAAGGCACCTCACCGACCCCGTGGCCTTCGAGCACATTATTTTTTCTGCCCACTTCTGCTGTCACTCCCCTGCATTGGGGTGGCAATGGAGATGAGCTCTCTATGTCCTTCCCCTAATCTTACTGCCAGGGTCTCTGATGGACAAGGTTGAGAGTAAACTGCCCCAGGTTTGAACAGTACTGGCTACTCATTTTTTAAAATTCGCTTTCAGATAAACCACGACTTCCCTGTAATACAGATTGCACTAACTACTTTTTACAGTGGGTGACTGAGAAATGCCACCAGCCTGCACATCCCACCGTAGCTCCTAAACTTCCGCTGAGATCAGAACTGTACATAGATTGGGATAACCATTCGCATTTTATACTGCTCGGCAGTTACACACAGAGAGCAGATGTAATGTGGGACCAGAGGGTCGGAGAAATTAAGGCGCAACTCAAAATTAACTGGCAAACCTCCAGCTCAGACATGGGTCTTCTAACTCCAGCGTTGAAGCTGTTTCCATCGGTTTCGCTGCGCTCCACTGTCCACTGTTGCTATCATTTGTCTGATGAGTTTAAGATTTGAAGACGTGTCCGTGTTCCGACGTGCATGCCCTCTGACCCTTACACACGCACAGAAAACTGTATCTTCCACCTCAAGCCTCCTGTTTTCCCTCCTGTGCTGGATGATTGAAGGATAGGTTGACTAGTTCCTTCATTCACTCCTCAAGTATTTAGTTCTTGCACTGTGTTAGGGTAGACTTTCAAGAATCTACCTGTTACCCTTCTGGCCTCATCTCCCATTTCTCCTCTAAGGGCCATCTCACACTGCAGAGACTTATCTACCCCAAATGCAAATATGTTTATTTCATTCCCTTGCTTAAAATTCTTCAGTGGTTACCAGTGCTGTCAGGATAAAGTCCAGACTCCTTCATGTTGAGTACAGGAGCCTGCAGGACTGGCCACTGCTTCCGGCCCCATCCCTCAGCTCCCCTCCCCCTTGCAGTCTGGCAAAGCCAGCCAGCCTCAGATCCCTGGGGTCCAGCGCGCGTGCTCTGCTAGGGTAGGTGCTGTACAACCGACCTGCACCGGCTCACCTTCTAATTCCTACTTTGGCTTCCAGTGTCAGCTTGACACCCCTTCTTCTAGGAAGCTTTCCTGTCCCTCACACCTGGGCTGGGTCCATTCTGTGTCCTTCTCATAACACCTGGGCTTTTCCCTAGCACAGCGCTTATCACACTGTATTGTCATCGTCTGTTTGCTTGTCTGTATCTTCCACCAGCCAGGGAGCCAGGGACCATATCGGTCTTCTTAACCATTGTATCCCTGGTACCTATCACAATGCTTGGCACATGGTGTGAACTCAATAAATATTTATTCAGTTGACTCAAATCCTGCTGGACAGAATTAGCTCTTGGCATACCCTGTATACTCCCATTCTCTTGGCCCTCCCAACACACACACGTGCACACACACACATATGCACACACACACACCTGTATTCCTATTATGCCCTTTTTTCCATTATCCCTCTGGGCTTCAGGGCCTAATTCAAGACCTGTCTTCTGTAGTCACCCAGTCTTTGACCTCTTTGAGTTCTCCTTTATGCCTGCTACCTCCCTGGCCTTGGTGCTGCACAAAGAGTCTTTCCCACTCTTCTTGGGATTGTGTTCAATTGTCTTAGGTTGTGAATAGGTTCAGTGATCCCTTTGTGGCAACTGTTAAGTTTTTGTTTGTATAGAAACTCTTTGAAAGCAGGGACTATATCTTATGTATTCTTGAATGGCCCAATGTGTAGGAGAGGAAATTGCACATAGTAGGTTATCAGTTAACATCTGGTGGGGAACTAAGTTGCTGGAAGGCTGTGTGCATCCTGTGGGGCCTATCTGATTCTAGATCCAGGAAAAAACTGGTTGTAGAGACTGTCAAAGGGGGAGGACTTCATACTGATTTTCATCACTGCAGGAACTCCTGGTGGGGGAGGAATGCGGGTACCTCTTGTCTCAGTGTGTAATTCATTCATTACAAAATGCGTTAGGGTTCTACTCTATGCCGAGAGCTATTCCGGACCTCGGGAAGAGAGCAGAAAATAAGGCAGTTTCCTGTGTGACTGATGGCAAAGAATTTTCCTCGTAGGATGCCTTGTATGTTGTGCAACCCAGTAAGTATTTCTTGAGTAAAGGAATGAGCGCATACCACACTCACAGCCATGGATCTTCAAAAACAAAAGCAATAAGTTTAAAAATCATATTTTTATGATTTTTACCAAAAAATAAAAAACTAATCATTTTTCTTCCCCTAAAGAAGCCTCAACAATAGCATGCTAGTTTGAGTTGCTTGGTTGAAGTTCTACGTCTGGGTCTCACCAAGCCAGGCGTTAAGAGTGTAAGTCTCCAGCCGGCGGCCAGCCTGGCTTCCTCGTCCCCTGAAGGAAGTCCGGCGGCTCCAGAGCAGAGGGCTTAGCTTGGGTGAAGAAGGCGAAGGAAGAGAGAGAAGTGGTCCCAACACGTACTGCACCCCCAGGCATGTCGGGTTAAAACGAGCATCTCTTCCTGTACCTGGAAGCAGGTGGGGCTCAGGTGCCAGGTGTAGTGGGTGTTCGTTCAGCAAACAAGTCGGTGTGTTTAATCAGCTCATTCTTGAAATATCCTGCTGATTTTACAGTCACCTGTTTGAAAAGCCAGGAGCCATCTGCTTGGAGGAAACAGGCAGTTTCCCGCACGTCCTTGTTGCTGAGTCGGAGGAACGGGCTGAGGCTCTGGTCAGGACTCACGTGGCAGGTGTATCAGCATGCAGGCTCACCTCCATTCTCGTACTTAAGTCAGTTCTGTTCCAGAGGTGTTTTTTTTTTTTTTAATCCACAATCTAAAAAATGTTATTTAAAATCATTTTACTAACTAAACAGATTTTGAACATTTCTAAAGTAAAGCTGCTTTTTTTTTTTCTTGCTGCATGTAGGATTTTCTTGGAAACACAGGATAGTAGCAAGAACAATGCAGCCAGATGGTTCTGGGCTCCCTTAGGGTGGCAGAAGGAGAAAGTAAGGACTGGCAGTTCCGTTCTGGCCCCTCCTGGGAGCCTGCTTCTCCAGGCATGGGCAAGACACCCTGTAACTAAGCCTGCCTCCTCAAGTGTTATGTTCGTGTTAGAATTCTGTCATGTTAGTGATTCAATGACGTTTCAGCTGGGCCTTCCAGGGACAGTGAGAACTTGGTGGCACCTCCTTAAAGTCATGCTGTGAAAAGAGTGCTTCCTAGGATTGTGCCCAGTTGGATTCAGTGGTTCCTCTTTGTGACAACAGGACCCACCCACGTTTTATACACCTCAGTGTCCCCACAACACCCACCGCGGGGCTTTGATATGGGAGGTGATGGGAGATGGTGAAGTAGGCAGGCAAGATGGAGGCGTGTGAGAATGGATGTGTCATGACCACTCTGGGGCCACACCCCCGTCCTGGTCCCAAGATTTCCTTCCACAGCCCCCTCCAAAGCCCGCTGTTCTCAGGGCCCCAGGCAAGACAGCCTCAAAGGCATGAGTTTGAACCCCTCCTCCTATGAAAGAGTTTCAGCCAGAGGATTCCACAAAGGAAATGTCTGCCTTACAACTGGGTTCAAGCTCTGGCCCCCCATCTTACTAAATGTGTGACCTTGGACAAGTCACATGATCTCTCGGAACCTATTTCTTCATCTGTGAAATGGGAGTGAAAACACCAGGGTCACAGGGTTGTGTGACACTCAGACGATACAGTGCATGATGATGAAGTGATACACAGCGGGAACTGACAGTGTTCACTTTGTCTTTCTTTCTTTTGGATATCAGAGGTTTGGTTTCTCATAATCAGTACCTTTTCTTTTAGTGGGTGAGTGGTGAGTGTAGTTGGAACATTTGCAGTCTTCCTGGTTGGAAGACTTCATCTGACCCTCTACGTAAATTCTGTATAATGAGACACCACTAAAAAACCTGTTAGTTTAAATTTGCCATAAAAAGAGGATAACATGCAAACTCTTCTTCAGGATATAAATATCCATATATTTTCTCAACACAAATTTTAAACTTGAGAGTATTGTCATGTCAGGCCTCTGAAAATTGTTCAGTATTAGAAACAACAATGTCTATGATTTAGAAACTTACCTGTAGCCTTGTCGTGTTTCATAATTTACCTAATCTTGTCTTCTTTTGGAAATTCAGCTTTGGCTTTTCTTTGAGCTAAAAGTTGGAATAGGAAGGTTAATTGGTTTGCAATTATGTATTATATATAGCTTATATATGAGATTATAAATGAAGTCACTTGAAATTAATCTTTTTAAATACTAGAAGTGTTTACACTTCGAAAACTTTGGAAAGTCAGCATTTAACATTTTGATTTAAAATATTTAAAATTTATAGCTTTTCTTTCTCAGAAATATTGATGCAGCAAAAACTGAGGTATTTTGTTGACTTAAATTAACCAAATTTATTTTTTGGGCAAGTTTATTTGGGAGGTGAAATTTCTGTTCTTGTTTTGCTTTGTTTTGTTTTCTAAAATGAAACAAAACCAAAAACTTTTAATGAGGATATTAGTGGTAACCCAGATACTTTTAAGGAAAACAGAAGTGCTAACACTACTTACCTGCATGCTTTATAAGGAAGAGGAGATATGTTTGACCTTTATGCGGGGACCAGTAGTGAGCCCAGCATAAGCAGAAGGCATGAGATTTAAAGCTTGACTTCAGGCTTTTTCTCCATAAAAAATAAATACATACAAACATAGGGTTCTGAATTCAGGACGCACGATATAGGTATATTGAGAAGTGGCTTAAAGCTTCTGTTCTAAAAGCCGTTCATTTCCATTTGTTGATCTACCGCAAATGTAGAACTTCATACATTTGACCGCTCCCACACACTTTTCTCCCTATTCTTGAATAATGCTCTAAAGTCTAGTAGTCACATCTAGATTATGAAGAGATAATGTATTTTTACATCCATATAACTTTATTCAAGATACTTAGTGGTATCTTGAATACCACTGGTATTCAAGTGGTAATTTTAAGCATTTTTAATTGTTTTCATAAATGGTGTAGTTTTTCTTGTTTGTTTCTGATAACTTTATTTTTTCTCTAGGTAGCTATTTAAAAAATTATTCTTACCATGGCAACCTCAGTGCTGGCTCTGGAAAATGCGATTTCTTTCTTTGTTTTTTTCCATTTCGTTTTAATTGAAGTATAGTTGGTTTATAATGTGTCAATTTCTGGTGTAGAGCATAATGTTTCGGGCATACATTACATGTATTCCTTCCCATATTCTTTTTCATTACAGGTTACTGTAAGATATTGAATATAGTTCCCTGTGCTATACAGTAGAAACTTGTTGTTTATTTGTTTTATATATAGTAGTTAGTATCTGCAAATCTCCAACTCCCAATTTATCCCTTCCCACCCCCTTTTGCTTCTGGTAACCATAGGTTTGTTTTCTATGTCTGTGAGTCTGTTTCTGATTTGTAAATAAGTTCATTTGTGTCATTTTTTTAGATTCCACATATAAGTGATATATGGTATTTTTCTTTTTCTTTCTGGCTTTACTTCACTTAGAATGATGATCCCCAGGTCCATCCATGTTGCTGCAAATGGTATTGTTTAATTCTTTTTTATGTCTGAGTAGTATGAATAATGAACTTTTAAGAAACATTTGGGGGGAAATGGTCATCCAGATACTCAGTTACATAAAGAAACAACCATACCCCCAACATTCTTTTGCTTCAAATACTTTGGGACCCTCTAAGGTATGTTGCTTTCAAAAGTCACTTTGAATACTTGCAGCTTTTCTTTAAAGTCTAGGAAAGTATAGACTTGGGAGTAGGGGTTTACGAAATGAGCTTAAACAGATAGACATTTTCACGTGACATACATGTAAACACTCTCATTACAAGATGGTCAGAGTGTTTTTCAGTCACAGTTTTAAAACCTTTACATCCTAAGTGGGGCATGAGTTAATTTTCTTGTGCCAAACAGCTGATTATCAGATTTACCTTTGAGCATCCTGGGAGTTCAGAGCACAGAGATGGAGGAACAACGTGGATGGTGTGTATTTTTGTCAGTAAATCAGATTTATCCACGGGGCTCCCTCAGCTACGAAATAACACTCTTCTCTCCCACCCTGTGAGACTTAAGAACGATTAAGTCATCTTGATAGATAATCAGTACTGGATGGCGTTTTGGAGTCATTATGGGCCAGAAAGATTCAATTTAAAGAAACAAGAAGTATCCAAAGACATGCCCAAGGATAAATGAAAGACATTCACAACAAAGTGTACAATATTGTTCAATAAAAATCTAAACTCTCTTGTTGAATGTCTATTGGATATAAAACGCTGAAGGCCTAGATGATGGTTAAGACATCGATACACAGCAATTTGTTCTCCTAATTTTTCACTAGGAGAGCAGGCTGCCCTAATTTGGGCGTTCATGATTCTCTGGCACCCGTATTTAAGCCTCTGAGTTGCACCAGTTAATGGCAATACTGAAACCGTGACACCTGGCACAGAAGCCCTAATCGGCAGTGGAGCATCTCCTTGCAGGAAAGTCCCAGGGAACCTTAATTGTCCTCCTCATCAGGATTTCTTTGCTGGGGCTTTGTTTACTTTTGGTAATTTGTGCCTCTTCTGCACCCTCTAAAACACAGCTAAGCGGGAAAGTGTCATAAGTCAAATGTTCCTCCCAGGGCTCAGCTCAGGAAGGGTTTCCAGTCTTATGAGATTTTTCAAATGCTTGTACAACCAAGGGAATATTAACTTAGCAACTTAGGGCATTCTTTTTAAATCAACTGTACAAATGCAAATTATTGGAGGAGGTTTTTTCAGAATCCACAAGCACCGGCCCTGGAGATTTGATTGAGGAAGTCTAGACTGGGGCCAGGCTTCTAACTGCTCTGTGAAAAGATTCCCCAGGTACGTGTGATGTTTGTCTCATCCCCTAGGTGAGAACTGCTGACTTAAAGGAAGCAGAAAAGATCCTCAAAGATCAAAGTCATTCTTAAACAGGGGACTATCTCACATGTAGGAAGCAGGAGGCATCTATTCATGCCCAACCCCTAGCCCTGCCCACGCACACCCTGCTGCCACCACCCTCAAAGGTCAGTGTGTTCTTAGGCAGGAAGACAGCCTGCATTTTCTCTCCTAATAGTGCCTGGATTTGAGGTCCATTATATACAGACTTCCTCTTGGTTCCCATTCATAATCTTACAAACTACCCATCTAGGTCTTTGTTCGAACCCCTGCTCACATAGGGTGAAACATAAGACTCTTTCTGCCACCTCTTGACCAATTTTTTTAATGGTAACAATGCACTATGGGCTGAATGTTTGTGTCCCCCAAGAATTCACATGTTGAAGCTACAGTCCACAATGGGATGGCATTTGGAGATGGAGCCTTTGGGGGCAATTAGGTCATGAGGATGTAACCCTCATTCATGGGGTTAGTGCCCTTATAAGAAGAGACATGAGAGATGCTCTCTCTCTCTCTGTGAGGACACAGTGAGAAGCTAGGAAGACAGCTCCCACTAGACACCAAATCAGCCGGCACCTTGATCTTAGACTTCCCAGCCTCCAGATGCAAATGAGATGTAAATGTTTGTTGTCAAAGCCACCCAGACTCTGGTAATTGGTTATAGTAGCCTAAACTGACTAAGCCAATTGGATGAATGAGAAATATTTTAAGTCCTTAAGAAGAAAAACTCTCAACCATGTTCAATGAATGAAAGTTGATGATATCATACACAACACTTAGGCACAGAGATTGCATTATTCAGAAATGGAGTAAACTATAGTGACTTACTTTCTTTTGTTGTTGAATCACATCCATCCAAAATAGTGGCTGAGCGACTTCTCAAAAGAGGTATTGCCAAAGTGGTTTCGCTTCTTTAAAGTGTCGACGTTTGAGATTAACAAACACTGTAAAATGGATCAATGTGTCATTGTTGTGCACAAAATACGGATTAATCAGCGAACTGAAATTCTGTCCCTGCTCTGGACCAGAGTGTTTATAAACCCAAATCTTGAGTACTCCACAGCTATGATCTTAACCTGCTCAGTGCTTGCTGTATGCTGCTCATTGCTGGATGGAGTGGCACGTAACATCTACTTAAATGTGGTGTAATGAACTATTGCATGGTTTAGGGCTTTAAATTTTAAAAGTCATAAAATTTTAAATGTCATGAATTTCATCTCAAGTGGCAATATTTTTCCAATCAGCATTTAAGGAGTATAATTAGGTGAGAAGTATATGTCACTTTCAAAATATTTTTATTTCATTATTGAGAAAATAGTAGTACACATATTTTAAAGCCATGGGGATTCTTCAAGCTCAGATCTTGCCAATTCTGGACATTAATAAGCTAGTTCAGTTTTTTGATCATCACTACTGTTGTTTTAATCAATGATAGGCTATCTTAGAAAACCTATGGCATTTCTCTGAAAGTTGAATTCTTAATTCCCTGCTAATTATACATCTTATGGATGTGCCTATGAGTCCTGGGCATTTATTATTTTTTCGGAGCTCAAACTGCACAAAGTGCTTGGTGGTTGTGCTATTGAAGAACTTAGACAAGCAAATCACTCACTTGGCAGGGAGCGCGGGGGAAAGTCAGAGCATCGTTGAATTATGGATCTGAAAGAAATCTTAGAGAGCATTTAATTCAATGCCCTCATTTTACAGAAGAAGTGCAGACCTACATAGACAGCTTACCTGGAGCGTCTCCTGCTTCCAGTCTGATCTTCATGAGATCATCACCTAAACCTAGTTTAAGAACCTCTGGGATCCTTTTTTGTAAACAGAGAAGATGAGGAGAAAATGATACCCACATCTTTCCTTGTGGGTCCCAGAGGCAAGCAATCCATTGTCAGCCTGTGTTTATCCAGCCTCCACATGTCCACTGTGCTGCCCAGGACACAGCAGGGGCAGGGAGTGGGCAGGTGGAGGTCGAAGCTTTAAAAGGCACATGCTGGTCACAGGTGGTGAGACATTCAGCTGAGGGGTGAGCCTGGTCCAGTGCATGGCATCCAGATCTCAGCTGCTTTTATTTTTCATTCTGTCCTTAAGAGATAAAAATTCTGTTTCTTTGAAGAAAACAATCAAGTGAGAGAAGGGGACTTTTCGTTTCAGGTAACTTTAGTTCAGGGAAACACACAGGAAACATGAGTCTCCTCAGAGACGTGATCCAGGGGAAAGCTGGACCCTATATAAACATTTCTTTTGGAGGGAAAATTTCTAGGGATAGTTTCCTTTTGAATGGTCAAGAGGCCTGCTAAACTGTCACTGTCCTCACAGACTAAGATCACTCTTCCCCTGTCACAGTGGGGAAACTGAACAAAGCCTATGGAAATGATCTGTTAAGAGAGCAAATCTGAGACAAGATTTCACAGCTTTTCAGTTTCAAGTTCTCCTTCACCAAGTATTCTCTGACGTTTACTCCATTCTCATGTTCAAAACGTTATAACCCAAAGCAGCTTCACAACCTTATATCTTAGTAACTGAACAGGAAAATCCTTTTTTTTTTCCCACCCAGGATATAACCAAATCCCTAATTAAAAACCAGTCAGTATCTCTCCTGATTAAAGGGGCATCGAAAGTTGACAGTGGAGTTCGCATAATGTGCCCACGGAGCAGCCGTGTGCCTGCGCCTGTCCCCGAGAAGTACATGCTTTGCTCGTTTGAGGGAAGTGTGTTACTTTTTAAGGTTGTCAGGGCTCAGTTTAGTCCCTGAAAAGTAGGTCACCCTGTTGCTTTGTGTGGTCCTCAGGTTAAAAAGTTGTCTAACAGAAAGTTCCACACCTCTAAAGAGATATGTAGTAAATGATCATTGCTTTAGGAAAATATCCTAGAAGAACTCAGACTAAAGCAAAAAAACATTTTTTTAAAGCTAACTTCTTCTGAGCACTGGAGTTTGAAAATACAGAAGATTGTTTTGTTTTCTGTTTTAAAGCTGTGGAAGGAGAAGAGCCTATAACCTGAAAGCCAGCTGAGTGCACTTTGCTCTTCAAATGTGAGTCAGGATTGATCAGGCTTCCATGGCAGTGCCTGTAGAAAGCTCCAGGCCCAGCCCCAAGAATCTACAACTTGTCAGGGACTTGTGCTTAGGTTCCTGCTTCTGCTGATGTTTTGTTTGTTTGTTCTTTTTTCCCCATTTATGGAATTTTTCATTATCTTCTTCTGCTGGGTCCACTGTGTACTTACTGTGTGGGCTCAGAAGGGAGGTTCAGCCTCTTTCCTTGATTTCTGCAAACGGAAACTCAACCATAAAAGCCTGTGTGTATAGCAGACTGCAGCTGCCTGGACTGAGACATCCATTCAGCACAAATGGCTTTGATTTAATATTAGATGTCCCTGTTCTGTCAACGCCCTTTCAGCCGCCGTGCCATTTGAGATTTCTCATTGCTTCTGCTACCAGTATCCTGCAACCTCTTGACATCTTGGTGGCGTCTTCCTCCTTGTCTCTTCCCATCTATCCTTTCAAATTCCTTTCTCCCACAATGTCCCCACAATTTCATTTTCTTCTCCCTCTATTGTAGAGAGTAGTTCTGATCGTTGCAGCTCTGACCCCCAGCCCTTCTTCGGACCTGTCACAGCACAGCCCAAACCATCAAAATCAAAGGGCCATCTGAGACTCTTCCTTTAAAGCCATGGTCCTCATAAACGTACATGAGAACCCCCTGCAGATCTTCTTAAAATTAAATCCAGATGCTGGCTCTTCAGGTTTGGGATCAGCCTGGGAATACTTAATTTTTAATAATCATGACTTGAGTCTGATTGAAGGATCTTCAGCTCATGTACTGAGAAACTCTGTACTCTAATAAGATTCATCCTGTACAGGAGGCAGTTGGATTCCAGAGAGCAGGGGTTTCCTCCTTTGCATATAGACTGTACCTATTCTAGACAAAACCCTGCAAAGACCCCACTGTGATTGGGGTTAAACATCTCCCCATCATTCCTATGGTTTGACCATCTTATGGTGTAAGCCTGAGATTACTCTTCTTAGAAGCTCTGTCAGTTAAAACTTTGGTAGACTCATTAGTAGGGGATAAGACTCATATTACCTGTCTTAAGAGGATTTCTCTTGTCAAACATATTTGTATTCACTTGAACAGGCTCGGTGACCCGTGTAACTAAGTCACATAGAGGACAAAGCTTGCTCTGGGACAACCCAGGGAACTTTGTTTACCATCTTCCAATGGTAAGATGGAACAGAGGACAATCTTAAGGGATTAGGAAGTAAGACTATCTTGGGTTAGCAGACGTCCATATTATTTTATATTTTTTAATACCCAGAGTAGTAGTGATAAGTTCACATTGATTTGGGCAGCATTATTAAATGAGAGGAGCTTGTTTCCACTCAGTTTATAGGAGAACTATGCCCCCTTTACAAGATAATTTAATTGCAAGACCAGAAACGGATCAGAGGGTTATTATAAAGGGTATACATTATCCATACTATAAATTAATAAATTCTCTTCCGTAATGCATTTAAATAATTCGTTTTATAAAAATGTGACACACTTTTCAGGAAGGTTTCAACTCAGTTGTATAAAGAAATATGTGTAATATCTATACTGTCCTTCCTAACACATTTACTATCTTTTGTCATGTTTCTGTTCTCCTTCTATCTCCATTCTTAGCTCTTTCAATAGAAGAGCTGAATTTCCTATTTTTTTTAAATCTCCCTGAAACATTTATCTAATGATTGCTGCCCGCAGTGGGTGTTCAGGAAGATGCTTCTGCCCTACCCAGAGCTGTGTCATTCTTTCCCCTCCTCCACTAGCTGCGTGTGGAGCTGGGTCAGTAATTTAGTCACCTGTACATCATAGAATATTCCCTGTGGAGTGGGGTAAAATAGGAGCTGATCCCCCAAAGCTCTACTATTTTAAGGACCCTTCTGGAGTCTAGAACTGCATCCCTGCAGTAGTTCTCTCATCCAGTGGTCCATTTTCTCCTGTTAAACACTGAGATGCTCTGGAACATCCTGTGTCTTCTTGTTGATGGTGTCTCTGTCATGTTTTAGCCCCTTGACTTTCAGGATCCAGCCTACACTCTCGAGCATGACCTTGAAGACCCGGTCCGGCCCTGTGCTCGGATGGAAGGGTTTGTCCCTGTCCCGGGCCTTTCTGTGCGCTGTTCCAGCCACACGGAGCCACTGATGCCGTCTGCCCCCACTGTCCTTCTGTTGGTGTGGGTCTCCACACGGGCTTCCTCACCCTCCCACCTGGCTTTTCTCTGTCATATTCTCTTTCAAGGCTGAGCTCAAATGTCACCTTCTCTTTCAAACTGTCCCTTACACTCCCAGCCCCAGATGATTTAGCTGTAGCTCACCTTCTGTTTCATAGGTCTTTGCACATTGTGGTGTTTAATGCTGCATGTATCTCTTACTAAAACCACCCTCTCTACTCAGGCTCCAAGCCTTTTGAAGGCAGAAACTGTGAAGCCCATGAATGAATGAATGAATGAGTGAGTGAGTAAAGGAATGAATGGATGCTTTTCCTTAACTGCCTGGTCTGCCTTAACCGTCAGTAACGCGCACAAAGCTAAGCTGTTCCCTGGGAAGTGGTCGTCTTCCTTAGAATCAGTTTTCCAGTGAAAGTGGCCTCTTTTCCTCTCTCCAAATCCCTCCTCACCTGGGCTCCAGTTGTTTCACTCTTGCCTTAGTCTATCCCATTTCAAGAGGATTTTTTGCTTATATTATTAGCTACGTTAAATCCTTTGCAGATTTAAGTAAGTGAAAAGCATAATGCAATATCCTCTAAGCATCATCTGAGCTAAATAAAATCTCTTTCCATCAAAGGCTGCATCATTTTTTCCACTTCCCTTTCCTCACTTACTGTATCCTGGGCAAAACCAACGTTGGCTCTTCATGTGTCCATCAAGTTGCCCAATGTTTTGAGTCAGTCTCCTTTATTATCTTATTTTCCTTCTGCATCCATGATTGGCTACAGTTATTTGACAGTTTCTTTTTGGCTAACATAGATTTACAAAATCAAAACTTTCTAAATCACTTTGCTATTGCTGGTATCATTAGGCATGCTGCAATAGCAGTGAAGATAATTGTTGTTTTGTGTAAAAATAGGGAAGAATTAAGTAGAAAGAATGAAGAAAAGAGCCTTGACAAAAAGAGATGACCATAAGCTTGTCAGAGGATAAAAGTGAGTTTCCTAAAATTATTAATATAGTGACAAGTATATGCAACCTTTGCATCAAATCATCAGGTATAAAGTCTTATTCCTAAGAATTCGCAATGTTGGTTCTTTGATGTTTGGAATAGGTTGTTTACATGATGGAGCAACACAACAAATATCTCAGGAATAACCAGCTTTACAGCCAACAGCAAACTCCTTAGGGCAAGGACTTTATACGTTTGGCACAATTTACTTTTTGTGTATCAGTGCTGCATAAATATTTAATAACAGTTCCTCCCACACCTATTCCTGGCAAGTTGAGCCTTCCTGACTTGTCACATCCTTAATCAAATATGTATTTCCACATTAGTCACTTGAGGTGTGGTGCCACTTGTAGGCTGGGTTCTCCGGGATGATGCCATCTCTTGGGGTGTGCTCTGGGTGACTGGAATAGAGATAAACAGCTGTGAACATCAATCAGCACTCTATCTTTTCCTTTCTTGAAAAAAATCTCTTCCTTTTTAGAGTTCAGTGATTGACAGAGTGAGCTATATTTTCCCCTAAAGGTAGAAGAGTCACCTTTGTTGCCGTTACACCAAGACCTGGGCTTTGTCCTCCAGGCTTTGTAACTAACAGCTGGACCCTGGGCAGCCCACCAGACCTCTCCTGAGGTCCTCTGGCTTGTCTGAAAGAAGATCCTCCTGTGCTAATCATAAATGTTGATTCTGGCCCCAGAGTTTTAATGTACTGCTTATTTCCAGATGTAACAGTTGTGCTTACTTGCTCAGAAAAACAAATTAGCTCATTTCTAAGTATCTTTCTAGTGAACGCGAGAAACATGCTACTGCTTAAATATTTCATCTGTTGTCTGATTTTAAGAAGAATTTACCCAATATTCATTATTTAGACAAAGAGAGTCCTTGTGGCAATGGATTAGAATTCCAAAGTGCATACATACAGAGCAGCATAGCTATTTAATTATGTAAATTTTAAAAGAACAACAAAATATAAAGTGATCAGAAAGAACAGAATCTATTGGCTCTGGGAGACAAAAGTCTACTAATCGTGTGAACTCTGTAAATTCTATGTATTCTGTGGATATCTTCTTTTGTGGTTACTGTGGGAATTATGTAAAACATCCTAAAGTCATAACAATCTCTTTAAAACTGATAACAACTTAAGTTGCATGCAAAACCTCTGCTCATTTACATCTCTGCTCCACCTCCAGTTTCCATTATTGATGTCATGAATTACATCTTTATACATTGTGTACCTGTTAATATAGATTTATAGTCATTGTTTATGCTTTTGTTTTTTAAATGCTGTTAGAAAATAAATGGCGATTTACAAACCAAAATTGCTAGAATTTATTTTTATATTTGTACATATATTGACCTTTACCAGAGGACTTCTATTTTCATGCGGCTTAAAGTTACTATTTAGTATCCTTTTGTCTCAACTTTAAAGACTCCCTTTAGCATTTCTTTCAGGGCACATTGTCTAGTATTAACTCCCTCAGCTTCTGTTTACCTGGGAATGGCTTAATATCTCTCTCATTTTTGAAGAACAGTTTTGCTGGATGTAATATTCTCAGTTGACAGTTTTTCTTTCAGTTCTTTAAATACATTATCCTATTGCCTTCTGGCCTGGAAGATTTCTGCTGAGAAATCCACCAATGACATTATTGACAGTTCCTTGTTTGTAATGAGCCACTTTTCTCTTGCTGCTTCCAGGATTCTCTCTTTGTCTTTGACTTTCTACTGTTTGATTATAATGTGTCTCAGTGAGGGTCTCTGCGGGTTTATCCTACTTAGAGTTTGTTAAGAGTCTTGTATGTGTATATCCATGTCTCTCCTCAGATTTGGGACACTTTCACCATTTTTTTCTTCAAATAAATTCTCTGCTCCCCTCTCTCTAATCCTTCTGGAACCCCCATAATGCGTATATTCATCTGCTTGATGGTATCTCATAAGTCCTGTAGGGTCCTTTCACATTTCTTCATTCTTTTTTCTTTTCGTTCCTCACACTCAAAGATATCAGATGATCCATCTTCAAGTTTTCTGATTCCCTTTTCTACCTGTTTGAATTCACTGTTGAACCCTTCTAGTGAATTTTTGAATTCAGTTATTGTTTTTATCAGCTCCATGATTTCTGTTTGGTTCTGTTTTATAATTTTTAGCTCTTTGTTGATGGTCCCATTTTGTTCATGCATTATTTTCCTAAATTGGCTTACTTTTCTGTCTGTGTTCCCCTTTATCTCACTGAGCAAACTTAAGAAAATTATTTTAAAGTCTTTGTTAAATAAGTCTAAGACCTGTGTTTCTTCAAGGCTGGTTTCTGGAGATTTATTTTGCTCCTTTTAATGGACCACGTTTACCTCTTTCTTTGTATGCCTTGTGATCTTTTGTTGAAAACATGGGCATTTGAGCAAACCATCTTCTTACGCAGTCTTTGGGGCTTGGCTCTGCACCAAGGAGGCTCTGCACTAACCAGCCTGGAATGAAGGCTGAGTCCTCTCAGACTTTCTCTGGGGATATGTCTCCCCTGCCCCTGTGCAGATGCTTCGTTCCCCCTTCAGTTCTCCTGTATACATGGCTGCTTTTCAATCTCTTAATTTTCCTAAGAGTCTTATCCCTGCTCATTCTCAGGACCTTAGATGTTCTGTTGTATTCCTCTGCCTGCAGTCTCTTGCCCCCAGGTGCCCACGGGTCTGCAGTCTCCTGAAGTTGTCCCAGGCCACTGAACTCACCACTGCTTTCAGCAGCCTCCAACCTGATATTCAAAACATGTCACCATTCCCATCAATGCTCTGAGTCACGTCAGAAAGGACAGTCCCTCAGACAAGCCAGAATGTCACAAGCAAGTTCTACTCTTTCCTTCTGTCCTGAAGGAGGGACTGGAAATTGAATGGCCACCTCCTGACCACATCATGCTGCACTGGGGAGGGTGGAGTCAGGGCAAGCAGAAATGCCACAGATGTCCCATTGTTTTGAGTGTGGCTTTTTCTTGGCAAGGTATTCGCTTGCTTGCTGCGGCTTCTTAACTGGTTCTAGACTTCCCACAAAGCTACTTTGGTCCATATGTTGTCATTGTTCATTTGGTATTTCCGTGGGAGAACGAGGGCCTGGAGCTTCCTCGTCTGTCATCTTGCTGATGTCACCCTTGTTAATAAGTAACATAACCCAGAGAGGAAGAGAGGCACATAATAAGAGTGACATAAACAGCTTTGTGTTTTTGAAAAAAAAATAACTCTTAAGATTACACATCCTTGTACAAGCGAAAATAAACTTCAGAGCCAGAGGAACCATTGGAAACCTGCGTATTGGACTAGGTGATAAATGGCAAGGGCCTGAACTAAGACAGAGGCATACATTCAGGAGACATTCAGGAGGGACGGTTCTAAGGCTGTACAGCCTGTTGAAGCATGGGCCAGGGATGTGAAGGCAGAAGAAATATGGAATCAAGAAGGAGACAAGTAGGTCCCAATAACTCTGATTTTAGGCAAGTTTCTTAGCCGTTCTAACTTCATTTCCTCATGTGTTAAGTAGGACAGTTGTGAAGGTTAAAAGAGATAACACGTGTCAGTGCCTAGTATATTGTAGGCGACTAAAAGGGTTAGTTTCTTTTTTTCC
Organism: Camelus dromedarius; assembly: GCF_036321535.1. NCBI lineage: Eukaryota > Metazoa > Chordata > Mammalia > Artiodactyla > Camelidae > Camelus > Camelus dromedarius. The sequence goes on along the minus strand of NC_087448.1, from coordinate 64,048,253 downwards.
ATCCCTCCACCTCTCACCAGCATTACCAGATTATGCAGCTTAGTGGATGGTGGTGTTACTAACTAAAATGGAGCATCGGAAAAATGCAGGCCAATCTTCTAAATCTCTGGGTGTGCTGGTTTTTTTTTTAAAACTCCTACTCTTTAGTAATAATAATACACAGTAGACAGTCTCTATATAAGGAAGTGTTTGCATTTATGTTTATCTTTCTCAAACAAGCCGTCCTAAGTGTCCTAAAATTATTATCTGATTCCGAGAATATTCCCCTAAAATTAGGCAGGAAGCAGGGTCACTTTTAGCGTGCTGGTTGATTCCAGGTTGTTCAGTAAATTCGGAGCAAAGTGGTAAAAATAATTGCTGTCTCCTGGCTCTTGAGCAAATACTTTGTTATCAACTCTGAGGCTTTTAAAAAACTTCTGTGAGAATCTTCTCCAAATGGCTCTAATTTGACAGATTTACAGCCCTGTAAATATATGTGTGCATTCATGATGACAGTTTAAATGTTGTGTTTAGAGATTATGAAAGGAAAATAGAAAAAGGAATTTCAACTGGCCCTTTTTTCCCCTTAGAGCTCTGACCTTTTTATAAATCATGTTTCCATAGGCCAAGATTCAAATTGCTATCACTACTAGAGAATGTCAGTTTTCATGAAGCTACTATTTTATATGGACTGTGCAACTAAGCTCAACAAATCATAGACTAGTAGCTTGTAAAAGATGACAAAGAACGATTCAAAAACCTATTTTTGAGATATTCTAGAGTAATCAGGATAGTGTGTTTAACCCTTGAAAATAACACTATACTTAAGATCTAGGCATCAGATTTTACTAGATGATCTGTTATGTATCCAAATAGTCCATCCTGATGGAAGAAAAGTCTACTGGCTTGTAAAATATGAAATCTGAAAAGTTGCAATGACTCAGGCTTCTCGCTGGAGGGTGATGTAAGCAGTTGGTGTAAGTGTACCCCTGAGTTCTTCCCTCTAAGTCAGATCCCATTTCCCACACCACCAAGAAATGGAATTTTCCAGAGTCCTGTGTTTGGTTAGTCATATTATATGTTTTGAATTGTTTTCAAGAAAAACAAAAGCTATAAAAATATCAAGTAGCATCATCTAATTCTTTTCGGCTCATCCCATAGCTATGGTACATTTCCTGCATCTCATTTCTTATCTAGTGAAATAGCCAAATAGGTCATCACATGTCACGTCCCGTGGAGAAACAAACAACCACATTTTGGGGGTACTGAAAATGATGAAACACTGGTGGAATTCTCACTATAATTCATTGTAATGCACTGGGAGAGATTTTTGTTTAGCAAAGCCCTGCTATAGCACTGGAAAGACACAATTGTTCAGTGAGTGATGTCTTTACCTATTTTAACGTGTGATATTGTGTTATGCAGAGATTTGGCTCCAGCAGATCATAGGGCTGCATTTCTCAGAGGTGCCAAATGGACATGCACAGACACAGAGAATAGTTATGCTCTTAAAGCCTTGTCTCTTCAGAGGCTGGCTCAGATGATAACGTTGCCTCACAAAGTCCTAATGTAATTGAAGCAGGTGCCCACCTGGATAACTGCTGACTTCCCAGACTCGCCTCCGCGCTCCAGGCACACTGAACTCCCAGCAGTCACGCCTTTTCCTTCACCCTGGGCATCTCCGACACCACCATTCACATGCGTCCCCTCCCCTTCACGCTGTCCCCACTGGCTGAAATAGGCTTCTTCCCTCCCCGCTCCACCAGTGCCCGCTTTGTCCTATATTCCAGGCTCCAGAACTTGGCTTAGGCTCGAGCCCTTCTGGGAAGCTGCCTCGACTTCCATGTTGAGGTGGGTCTCCTTCTAAGCGCTCCCGAGAGCCCTCTGCAAACCCTGGTTGTAGCGTTCTAGCCCTTTGCTTATTTTCCCCATTGGATAGTGAGCTTCTTGAGGATCAAAACCATCAAACTTGTCTTTTAATTAACAACACCGAGAATACTGCCTGGCACCTGGGGTGGAGGGGAATGCAACAAACATGTGTGGAATGAGTAAGGAGACAAAGGAGTGATGTCATCCTGGTCTGTAAATGAAAGATTAACAAGAATTGTAACTAACTCTTACCAAGTTTTTTCCATGGGCCAGGCATGGTGTTGCGCTTTTTGAGAAGCATCCACTCATGTATTCCCTTCAACAACTCTGTGAGACAGATATCTTTATTTTCCCCATTCTAGGAATGAGAAAACTGAGACACAGAGAGTTAAATGACCAAGATCCCACCACGCCAACAGATTTCAGCCTTTGATTTGTTGAGCCCTTTACAGTCAGTCTGCCCTGTGGGGAGATGCCCCAGGCCCAACAACTCAGACTAAGAGGACAGTCTGAGGAAGACCGCATAGTCTGAGCCTTATTACAATACAGAATAAAATCTGGTGAAAACTGACATCCACCATGGCTGCAAATGGAGGTCAGGGGGGAAGTTGTCAGAAAAGGGGCCACATGCACGTGAGATGAGACGTTTGTGTGGAGCAGAGGGAGTAGCCCAGACTGCAAAACCTGCCTGCATCCTTTTGGTGGTCCTTGGGGACTTTATGCTGAAAAACTCAGAAATTTAAAACAGAAAACAAAGACCTGTCAGCTGGTGTCACTGCTGTCTGCTTCCTGGCACGGGGGCTCCAAAGCCACTTTAGATCTAGAGAGGAGACTGTTGTCTCCATGAGGTCAGGGTCATTTCTGCTTTTGTACTTTACGATTAACACCGTATGTCAAGCCTTTAGCACAATACTTGGCACGTAACAGGTGTTAACTAAGTATTTGTTTAAAAGAAGGCATAGGTGGCGTAGAGAGCAAATGCTTTAGAATCAGAAAGATTGAGGTTGGAAGCCTGTACCTGTCACTGATTAACTCTCTGGCATTGGATAAATGACTTGACCTCTCAGAGTTTCAGTTTCCTCGTGTGAGATGAGGACAATATGATTCACCTTACCTGGTGGTTTGTATGTTGCTTGGGTGTGTAATGATTAGTATGGCAGAGGGCATCACACGGCGGGTGGGGGGAACCCACGGATTGTGCATGGCTGAACAGTGACTTGTGTACGAGGTAAACAGGTAAGAAGACGGGGTGGAAGCATGCAAGAAACAAAACTTCACGTAAAAATAAGTAAGCTGCAGAAAATTAGGAGTGATGTGTGACTAGAATGCGCCAGAAATGCAACAGAAGGGGAGAGAACCAGCTTTTCTAATCCTTACTAAGCTGATTAGTTATTTCCCACTTATTGACTTTTAGGCCCCGCTATGGGTAATCTCATTTTTTTCATATTGGTTTCTTGTTTACCTCTAGAAAAGTTTTAATAATAACTCATATAAATAAGAAACCGATTTTATAGTATAGAGATTTACAAGGACTGTCTTTAGGAGATTCTGCCATTTTTTTAGAACACAAGAAACTTATTTTGAAACTCTCATATGGTCTCCCAAAGTGCTTCCTAGAAATCTTTTTAGAACATTAATTTGGCAGAAAATAGACATCACAATTTGGTAAGAAGCCTAAAATCCTCATTTGTCCTTTGTTTTGGGGATAGTGTACTCCATTTAGGCGTGTGTGTGTGTGTTTGTGTGTGTGTGTGTGTTTGTACTTCAGTAAAATAGTGTTACATATTGCAGATGTTGGCTGAGGACTCTTAAATAAACAAAAACTAAATAAGAAACAGCACCACTGTCATCCAACTATGCTGACCTGCTCAAAGGCTCCTCCTTACTCTCCTGTCGTTTCATATTCACAGATAGCTGTTAGCACTAAGCCTCCCGCCAAGAATTTCTTTCTGATTTTCCAAGCACTCTTCCATCATTTAAACAGCACCTCCAATCTAATCAAGTCTGAACACCGATTGGGAAAAAACCTGTCCACTTGCATGTAAACCTCCAAGTTCTCCATCATTGGATCAGGACACCAGCTTCCTTGATTCTCCCAAGAATGGATGTGCCTGTCCCTTTAACTCGTAACGTAGCTTCCCTTTATGTTATTTGTGGTTTATATCACTGTAAGTCTTTTTCCTTTAAATTAAAAAAATAATTATGAAGTGCTTCAAAAACAAAAGAATTTCAAAAATATGGTATCAGACACCCACCCTCAAACTAAAACAGATGCTAATAAATTAAGGAATTAAACCTTGCAGGTGCAGCTAAATCTCCATCTCTGTCCTTTCCCCACTTCTCCTTCCAAAGAGATAAGCATGGTTCCTGGCACTGGGGGACTTCATTTCTATGAAATGTCTCAATAATTCTAATATATATGTGTGTGTATATATATATATATACAAACACACACACACACATATATATATATATATCCCCTCAAAACTCTACTTTGTCATAAGTCCAAAGTCGTATTTCTTATCTCCACACTGGCCAAGCCCCTAGGTTCCCGAGAGCAGCCACTGTGCCCTGATACCGCCTCCCAGGGCCGCTGTCATGTCACCTCACGTCTCACTGGTTTTCAGTCCCTGGGGCATTTTGGGAACCCTGTGATGTCCCCTTCTCTCTTACAAACTTAGCTATGCATGTAAAAGTAAGCACTTTAGCCAGCATATCTGAGTGGCTTTAACAGGAATGTTTTCGGGTGCTGTTCCAGAAAGCAGAAGTTCTAGCTTGAGTTTCACGGACCCATCACTTTCCTGCAGTAGTTCTCTCACGCCTTGTGTTGCTGCTTTGATGGGACTGTGCATAACAGGTACTGTGTCTCCTATCAGTGTGGATTAGGGCCCTTATATCTGAAAGAGTGAGTCTCTCAGACCTGTTTTCTTCGCTACCTCCGAACTATAAGATTCTGTGACTCTTAGGAACTGTAACATGAATGACAAGTACTTAGCATGTGACAAAATTTTTTTACAATAATGTGAACTAAATGTTAGCATAATACTGCATAAAATATTTTATAGCAAGCTTAAAAAAACAAATTTCATTCCCTTTGTTAAGAATACTTCCTAGAGGGGAAGGATATCGCTCAAATGGTAGAGTGCACGCTTAGCATGCATGAGATCCTGGGTTCAATTCCCAGTACCTCCTCTAAAAATAAAAGACCAAATTTAAGACCAAAGACCAAAAAAACCTAATTACCTCCCTCCTCCTCCACTAAAAAAGAAAAATTTCCTAGAAGTGACCATATATATTTTCTAAAAAAGATATGTATGGTCATGAAGGAAAATGATTTGCTTAATAAATGTGGATGTCAGTTTTAGCAAATTACCTCAAAAGTGTGCCTTCTTTTCCTTGACGATGGGTATTTTGTGATCTTTTTCTTAATAAAGCTTCTTTTGCCCTCATCCACTCCTTAGTCAAGACCACTGCCAGGTTTTTAATTATAAAGCCACTTCCTTCATGGGTTGATGGAGGTGAATCCTGACTGATTACTGGAAGGATAAAACTAGAAATCTCAGTTCAGTAAAGTTTCACCCTAAACATTGTTCTGAAAGAGTCATCTTTTGTTCCAGAAAACCTGGCGTGGGACTCTGACCCCTGGGCCAAGTTACACCTATGTTTTCCAATGTCTCTAATGCTTGGCTACAGTGTACGTGTTGTTCACTTAAAAGCCAGTAAAACTGAAGGTACACAATGGGCTCTTAGCCAGACTGAGGACTAACACTGAGTAATTTAAAATTCTTCCTGATCAAACGTGTCCTTGTGAGATTGGTGGAGATAACTTGTTCCTTGGGCTATCCAGCCGGGAACCACGCACCGATGCACCGTCCCAGATGGTCGGCCTGAGCTGCCCCCGGGGGTTGCATGAAGTGTCATTTACATGCCTGGGGCTTGGGGACCCCGGGCCACGCCTCTGCCAGCTCCCTCTTCCTGACGCAAGTCTGTACTCAGTTTCAAACCATGACTAAAAGCCTTTATGTTTTAAGAATATAATGGGATAGTTATATTCCCCCATTATATAGAAGGGATTGAAATACATTTTCTATCACTTGGCGGGGGATGGACATAAGCATAGGAAAACTGACTATGATGGAAAGTGAAGGAACTGTTAAAAGGGCAGTGGTGGGATAACCCTGGCAGATGATTCTGGAAGTTTCAAAGAAGTCTTGAGGTGGAAGTTTGTCAGTCCCGAGAGTCTGGGGGAAAGGTGAGCCCTTTAAGGTCCTTGTCACGCAGGAGTTGTAATTGGGGCTCTCTCTTGGAGTGCAGGAAAAGAATTCAAGTGACGTCCAGACCAAGTGACAGGAAACCTGGATTCCAGTCCTGGCTCTGCCTCACAGTGCCGTCGTGTGACGCAGGGCAAGACCCAGACCCTGTGGTCCACGGTCTCCTTTGTCTGGACTTCTGCCGAGGTTGGAGTGATGACCTGTGGTTCTTTTCGTCTCTGAAGAGCTTGCAGATCCTTTCCAAATACAGCCGATTTTAACTGTCTCCTGTAGTACAGGTGCACCTCTCGTGGAAGTCTGGGACACATCCGCCACCTTCATCTTCGGAGACACACTTTCTTCACCTCACTGGCTTACATGGGATTGAGTGACCTGCTCCTCTGTTCACTGGAAGCCATGTTGTTTCCTTGAGATTCACTCCTCCGTGGCTTTATGTTAGTTGAATGCTGACGTTAACTTTTTTACTTCTCTATTTTAGTTTAACTACTAGGGGCATCTATTAATGATATTTCAACCTTCCTACCATGCCACTGACCTGCATCTAGGTCCGTTTATTTGTTTGTGTATTCATTCAACAAACATTAAGTTTCTCCAGTGTTCCAAGCCCTGCAAAGGCTGGGATTGAGGTTGCAAAGTGGACAAGCATGTGTTCTGTAGTAATAATCACAACATTGTGTACTCTATTCCAATAAAAGCCAACACAGTGTCATGAGACCACATAGGAAGCAGCTCTTTGCTCTATTATGTTCCTGAAACAGAAGATCTTGTCTCCTGACCCTTAAATCCACTACTAACCAATAAACCATATTCTGATCAGAACTCTCTACTTGCTTCCATATTATTGAACAATTTTCCTTCTACTTCATATTCTGGTTAGTCACTGAAATACACCTAGTCACTTACTTCTCTGTCCCCATGTAGTTTCTTCAGAAAATGGCACTTACATTTGTTTCTGTTTTCTCAAATGGGTATCAGGTGCAAAATGTTGAGAAGTCAGCTACATTTGGAAATCACTCCACAAAGAAAAGTTGCTCTCTAAGGCATTGTACTTACTAGTAAAGACATAACAAAAATTAGAGATAAAAACGTAGTAGTCAACCAATTATATTTAGAGTTGGTTTATTCAAATGTATTTTTGTTCTTAATGGCCTACCCTAGAGGTATTTGAATGCCTCAGTATTTGAATGTCCAGAGATAACCTGGAGATGTGAGATTTGTTTAGAGTGTAGCTAGAAATCAAGGGTGTGAATCTGTGAAGAGGAAAAGCAGAAAAAGAAATCTGCATAGAGGTATGACGAAAGATGATGACGAAATACCGTGTTTTTCTGAAAAGAAGACAACCTCTTTATCTACGTAGTTTAATTGGAAAAAGGGGGTGCACTGAAATTTGAGAAAATCAGTATCTATTGATGAAAGGACGCAGTTGACGGTTAACATGTTTATTGATAGTTAAACACAGCATAGAATTAGTTATATTAGAATTAGATTCAAACAATTTAACCATAGTTAAAGCGAGGAAGAATTTTAAGATAGAAAACACAGTGCCTGTAGTGAAAGTTATACAGAAACGTGAGGTATATAAGCTGAAGACAGTAATAGAGTCACGTGTCGGAAGGACTAATGCAGCAGAAGCCATGCGTTAGAAGGCAGGTGGGCAGTGGCCTGAGCTGTCCTTTCTTCCAACCCGGGAATGAGTAATACCCGCGGTGTGTCTGTTGGATTTTAAATGGTTCTTTGACCTCTTCTGGAAACTTTCAGAAATGAGGTGTTTTCTAATCTGAAAATCAGATTACATTCTCTAGGTCTTCTAATTGCAAGAATCTTCCTCATAGTGCAGCCAAATTCAGCCTCTTGTGCCATTTGCCTGGCTCTGGGCTCTGAAGACGCGCGAGGCCAACCCGTTCTTCCTTCACTGTGACAGCCCTTTGTGAATACTTGAAGAATCTGGACATGCTTTTTCTGAGTTGCTCTTCTCAACCTCAGTATCTCCCAGTTTTCAAATCATCGTTCATAGGAGCTTGTTTCCATACTTTTCAATATCCTGGGCCTCAGGTCCTCAAGGTTCCTTTGAAACTGTGGGGCTGAGACCTCTGACAAGGTCTGAGCATTGCTTGAAGGGCCAATGGGCTCTTATTCATCCAGCTCAAGGTTATGTTTCCTTTTGAAGGGTAGTCCTATCATGTTATTGTTTATAAAGAGAGTTTAGTATTTTTATTCCCAACCTTTCTGAGCCTTTGGTATATCTATTCTAGGGTTTTTTGTTTGTTTTATTTACAGACACTAATTGAGCACCATGCTGTTTCAGGTGCAATGTCAGGCCCTGGGGGCAAAAGACGGATTAGATTCAGGCTGGAGGATTTTATGATGTCTATGTGGGAGTGACAGACACGTAAAAAATAATTACAATGTGTCATGTGATAGAAATGTGAACTCAGTGCTCTAAGAATCTAAGAAAAGAAATGAACTGCCTGGGAGGTGGGCAGGGACTAGTAAAGACTAACCATTCATGCCTTCATTCAATAAATAAATGTTTTCTGATACACTTCTGTATGCGAGACTCATAGACACTCGTGTATGATTATGAATCCTCCAAGTATGGTATCAGGTCGTATTTTTCTGGTTTATCTCTGAAAGTTTAATGAAAGATTGTGAGAACTTCCTTGCTACATTCCCTTGGTCTTTTCATCTTGTAATACAAGAAGAGGTTAATATCGTGAATAACTATTGGTTCCTAACGATTACTAATTTATTTTCAAAGTACTGAAAAACTACTTGTTTTATAACTTGCTCTTGGATTCGAATATCAAGTAAAACCCATGTTGTAGTTTTACAGTTTCTAGAATATGCTTCTCCCCTTTCTTTGGAATTTACCATTTCTTCCCTTTGTTGTAATTTCTCCAAGACCAATAAAGGCAGTTTCATGATCATGTCTACATTTTCTCCAGATGCTCGTTTATGATTTGTTTGGCTGTGAGGACTGGAACTCAAAGTGGCTGGGTGCTCCCTTACTATCTTTTCCTTACACTAGGCATTTATTCCGTCTAACTCATGTTGTAATTTTAAAATTAAGTTTACTGATTACGACAACAGACAGAAAATACTTGTGAGGAATTCAGTACCCTGACCACAGTATTGAATCCATCCCTCTTTCATTCAGTGGGTATTTATGAGTGTGAGTTGGGATCCAGATGCTGGCTTTGGATGTACCTGAAAAGAAACATCTTTAGCTCAACAATTTGTACTTTTATGCCCTTAGCTGTGGTTCATTCTGGGCTTCTAGCCTTCCTGCCACAGAATGCACAGATTTGGGCTGCTTTCATGTTATTTCTTCATTAAGTTTCTGTACCTCTGCTTCTGAAGTCCCAGTGTCTTTATATGTTTCTGTTTTTATTTTTCATAAGGATCACTGGGGGCGTGGGTTCAGAATATTTTTTAAGCTCTATTCCTTTTAAACTCCCTGGCCAAAAAAAAAAAAAAAAAAAAAGTACTCATCTTTTCTTTGAAATAGTAACAAAGGATAAGAAAAAGAATATAGGCAAATTGTTGGGGGGAGAACATTACACGGTTAACATGTAAATAATAAGAGAATGAACAATGGTCTAGGCACCGCACTCGGTCGAAGCTAGTCTGTACGTGGCTGCGAGTTGTGAGGGGAGCTCCCTGTCTTAAATATGCTTGATCTTTTTTCTTTAGTGCTTAACTTATTTTTTGGATATACATTTTTAGTAGAATACCTATTCACATGATGTACAACATAAGAAGTATAAAAACTACACAGTGAAAAGCCGCCCTCCTTTTCTTACATCCCGTCCGTCCAGTTCCTGTCCTCTCTTGCCCCGCTGGTGACCACAATTATTTTCTTTATCCATACATAAGTAAATATGAATACAGATCACCTCTTTTACACAGAAGGTAGCATATTATAAAAATCGTTTTGAACCTGCTTTTTTACACTTAATATATCATAGTGCTTTCTTCATGTCAGTACACAGAGAAGGTCTTTGCTGTTTCTTAAGGATACGTGTATTCCATCGATACGTGTACTATTATTTACTTACCTACAACCCTACTGATGGACATTTAGGTTGTTTCCAACATTTCATTACGACAGACAGTGCTGTAGTGAATAACCTGGTGTATGTATTATTCCCAGTATAAGCCAGTATAGCTGCAGAATCTGTTTCCAAAAGTGGAATTATGTGTATTTGTAATTTGGATAGAGAGTTGCCAATAATACGGATCCTCCAATCACACAAGAGTACCTGTTTTCCCATAATCTCACGAACAGAAGTTTTGTCCAACTTAATTTACTGCTAAAGCTTATTATAAACAGATTTTATAACCAACAGATTTTTTAAATCTTCCCTGATGCCTACAGCTATGACCTTTCTTCATACCCTTTGTGGAGAACATACCACTGCTCACCTCATTTTCCCTAATTTCAGAGCATAAGGTGCCACTTGTCATCTTCTCGCCTCAAGCTTGCATATGCAACAAGGATCATGTTTATCAAGGTGTTTTTCTCTTTTACATTGCCTTATGTTCAAAATATCCCTATTGTGCAAGGGATATGCCTGTAGAGGGTTAGGTTTGTTGTGGCAGAAATGCAAAGTGAAAGAAGGAATTGTTATTTACCTTTCTAACATCCAAAGCCAAGTTTGTTTTTTTGTTGAAGAAAGAAAAGGGATTTTTAATATTTTTTAGTTCTCATTGACATACCAAAATTTAGATCTTACAGACTATCAAATATACTAAAATCTACTTCTAATTTAATACATCCAAGAAATATCTACCTGTCCTCAGTGAAAATAAAAGGAATTTTGTATGCAGTATACATAAGTATGTGTGTAATATTTTCAGGATGTCATAAGAAATTAACAAAAGGAGTATCACTAGGCAAGGTGGCCAAGTGATTTTAATGAAACAGACCTGGTTATTTAGCGTGTGGATAAGAGATACTGTGCTGCAGGGTAAAGAACAAACATCGTAGTTTTAAAAACTGAACTTAAGAATAATAAAAGGCATTAGTCATTTTCTAGGTTTGGGCCGTCTGCACCAGAGGTTCTTTAACACGTGGATTCTTTTTCCACCTTTGACCCATTCAGAATGTTCTAACACTCTGAAAAAGTGGTGCACGATAATAAGAACTGGAGAATGCTAGGGAGGAGGGCAGGGTTCAGTGGCTACCGAGTGAAGACAAAGGGCTGATTTGTTGCTCTTTTAGTTGCTAGAAAAGATCATTAAGGCCGGATAGGATGCACGTGGTAAAGGAGGGCACCTAAACAAACAGGTATTGAATTTGGAGAATGCCTACAAGACTGTTCTGGGCTACGTTCCCAGGGCAGACTCAGAAGTTACCTGCCCCTGCCAGGTCCCTACTAATCTCTTCCCCTCAGAAGGGAACATTTTATCCATGGCTGTACGAGGTGCCTCTTGAAAGCTCCAAGTCTGATTTTTTTCCCCTATATGCTTAACTGGTAAAGTGTGAAGTTTTGAGTAATTACATTAAGTAATTTTTGATGATGGAATGAATCCAGTGTTCCCTGAAACTGCCCTCGTGGCCCCATATGAAGGAAAGACTTCACAGACACTTCAGTGTACCTACAACTGAGAAATTGATGTCAGTCTCTAGATTCAGGCTGATGGCTCCTGGAGAGAATGCAACTTCATGCTGAATTATAAGACATGTGGGATGCCATCTGTGAAATAAGAAACTGAACACCTTATTTAAATTCTTGGTTTTCTCTTAGCCTTTAATCAGAAATGTAAACGAGGTGCTTGGTATATTGTTCTGGAATAAACCACTGAGGCTTCTTTTGCCTTTCCTTATCATTTTGTACTGATGAAATGTAGAAAATATGCCAAGTGCTGCATCCTGCACTTTTTACCGCAGGCATTTAACAGAACGGCAGCTTTCGATGTACGTGGACCTGTCAGTTGCACACACTCAGTACCTGCTGCGTGGCAATTTCAGGTTACCATCTTCCCCATCGTGTACTCTCCTCTAATGAAGCTTCCATTATTCCATTCGAATAGCCATGTTCTGCAAATGAACTTATTTACAAAACAGAAACAGATTCACAGACATAGAAAACAAAGAAGACTTCGTGGGAATTACTTATTTTATACATCTGAATTTCACTTCACTAAGACTTAGTGGTGAGGACTTAACCCTGCTCAGCCCAGGAATTAGAGGTCTGGCAAACCTTGTTGGAGCTGTCAGAGCCACCAGGGGTTCTCAAATGACCCAAAGGAAGAGGCGGGAATGGCAGAGACCAGTAAATAACAGGAGCAAGAGCTGGTACCAGCTCTGGTTTAATTGGAGAAAATAAAGAAGTGTGATATTATTGACTGTCAAGTGTTGGGGAGCGCTGCATATCTAATATCCTGTAAAAAAAAAAAAAAAACAAAAACAAAAAAACAAAAAACCGGTGGCTCGCCACTGCCCACAGAAATAAAAAAATCTAAAATTGCTTTAGAGGCATGCCAGGCTCTCTACATGAAGCTCCACATCTTTCCTTGGAATTTCAAACCCACCGTCCCCCCAGCCACCCTGGTTCCATTGCCGTCCCCTGATGTGATTTTGCTTGGCCGCCTCCCTGCCTTTACTCTGTGGTGACATTGGGCAGTTCGGGATTTTTGATGGGTTCCATGTGTGGGGGAGAACCTTTGACCCTTGACTTCTCACAGACCTATTGCCCATCTCTCTCCTTTCTATCTCCTTATTTCTCACCACCCACTACCTCCCAACCCAGTATCTTCCTGCATCACATAAATACTCAATATCTCAGTAAAAAGAATCTCACTTTGCAACTAATCAAACATTTAAATACCTTGTCATTTCTTTACCTGATATAGTCATTCGTTCACCCAATAAATACTCAACAGATACACCAGGCACTATGCTTGGTCCTAGGAATTCAAAGAGGAATAGGCCATGGATCCAAAAAAAAGCCTGCAATTCTGAAAGAAACTGAGAGAACTAGATTCCCAAGAAGAAGGCTCATCTTTGATTGTGAAAGTGATTTGATTTTATGGTTGCTTGTTTATACCTGTTTGGAAGAGTTCCGGATTACAAGTGACGAAAAGATGTTTTGAAGACTTTTTTGCGTTTGCCTCATTGACACAATCTTTGTTTGCTTTAAATATTGAACAATTAATAACTGTTCCTTATCATCCATTGTGGTACTTTATGCATTTTTAGTAAGAACAATAGTTAAAGGGCCACACACTCTGACGCAGGATCTCTCAAAGTCCCCTTTCCCAGTCCACTGTGTCTTTGAAGCATGAAAAGCCTGAAACAGAATGTCACGGGAGAGATCATTTAGCCAAAGTAGGACATTAAACAGCGTATGGGTCATAACTTGAGAAAGTCTGGGTATAGGCATGTGAACATGATTTTTTTTTCTTTCAACATAGGTGCCAAAGGAGGGAAGGACAATACATTGGACAGTATCCCATTAGAACAAAAACTATATAAGACAAATAAAGGCCAGAGGTTTTATTTTCCCAAGAGATTAAATCTGGATGGGCAAAGATGATGGTGTCCCAAAGGACAGAGACATCCCCTGGGGAGATGCTGAACACATCTCAAATTAATGTCTCCAGTCACACCTGAGTATTCTTTTGGCTGGAGTATTTTAATAGATATTTATTTTGAAAAAAAAAAAAAAGAGGCATAATAAAATCTATCAATTTTAATTCTGAAGTTTCTAGGATATGATTTCAGTTCATTTCCCATGGATTTTGCTCTTTTCTATGATGATGTTTAATATGCTTGTCATGAGAAAGAAGTATTTTCTTTTAGGTTCACTACCTGGACAGTGGTAAATAGATGATGTGGAAACTTACCTGACATGATGAAGTACTTTCTGAAATATAAATTACCTTCTCTCCATAACATTTGGTTTATGACTTAAGGATTGCCTATTTATTTTGATTTTCCCAGCCCCTAGAGTTTATGGGGAGAAATGTTAGCTCTGACCAAAAACAAAATGTTTCCATACATTATATTGTTAGCTAAGTTTTCACCTTGAATTTTCTACATATGGGTTATGATTTATGCATGAATGGTTCAGCCATTACTTTTGGAATATTTGGAATATGGTTGGTTATATTAAATAGATCTGCCACTGGAACATGCACAAGTTACAGAAAATAATAGTTAGGAATAACATCTTCTATGTGTGTAGCACATTATGCATTCATGTGTAGTTTGATATTTAATTATGAAGCCAAGCATAGGAGTCAAATACTATTATTCCCAGTTTGCAAATGAAAAAACTGAGACTCTGAGTGGTTATGTAATTTACTAAGAAACACACCTATCGATGGCAGAGTTCAAATCAAATTGTTTTGACTCCAGATCCAGCATTGAGTCTATTTTTTCCTTAAAAATTATTACTTTTTCTGTTTCTCTGAGACAGTATGTCTCTGGAATCTGGAGACCTGAACTTAAATCCCAGTCACACCATTCACTAAACATGTGGCTTAGACAAGGTACTTGACCTCACAAAGCCTTAGATCCTAAGACCGTACTGTCCAGATGATGATTGACCTACATCTTGGGATTGTGAAGATTAAGTCAGATCATACTTGTAAATCTCAAGCATGCAGGAACCACTCAATAAATGTTGGCTGTTTTAATTTTTATTCTCAGAAAAATTCTTAGGGAAATGTTTTAAGAGTTGGTATGAGATTTCCACTCTTTGAACTCTCAAGTTTCAGAATGTCTGGCCCAATTCTTCAACATTTTTTCTTGTTTTCCCCACCACTAATACTCTTTGGCAAAGATGTCTAACCATGCACGAGTCCCCCAAACTCCATATTTCTTTCTTTCCCGTGGTTCAGTGCACAATGGTTTAGCTAATTGCCCAAGAGCACAGACAAAAACCTAGTAGTAGAGATAAACCTAGAATGTCCTAAGGGTTCATTAGTTAGGCAGCAAAACTCAATATTTCTATTTGGTGTTCTCTTACCACACCTAGCAATGACCTTGTAATTCCACATGTACCACATTAAGAGTTAGTCCTCTTTTTCCATCTCTTCTACAGTATGAATTTCTCTTGCTTATAATTCAATTTAAATGACACTGTTGGGGAAATTCTCAAGTAATAAATCCAAAAATGTCAACCTTACTCTTCTGGAACTATAATTAGATGTATGTTAGAATTTACCACTCTATCCTACTGGTCTCTTAAGTTCTTTCATATTTTTGGTCTCTTCCTCTGTCTGGGCTGTATTCTGGATAATGTCTTCAGATGTATCTTCCAGTTCACCAATTCTTTCTTCTAGCTGTATTGAATTTGTTGTTAAATCTATTTCTAACTTCAATTATTGTATTTTTATCTCTAGAAGTTTGCTTCTTTGCCTAATCGATTTGCATATCTTTTAACATTTCTGGTTCCTTGAACATATTCTTCAATCTTGTCTTTTATTTATTTAAACATGGTATATATGGTTATTTTGGAGTCTGTATTCACTAACTCCATTATCCAAAATTCTTGGTGGGGGTCTGTTTTTGCTGTCTGTTGTTTCTGTTAATTGTTTCTCATGATACCTTATTTCCTTTTGTATTTAGCTAGCTAGATTGTGTGTGTGTGTGTGTGTGTGTGTGTGTGTGTGTACTACTTATTTTCCTTGGAATTTTGTGTGTGACAGTTCTTTGAACCCAAGGCAATTATGCATTTGTTTAGAGAGGTTTGGCATCTACTTGTACCAGAACACGACCTGAGGGTACTACCCATCAAAGATCACTCCAAATCAGAATTCTGGCCTGAAATGCTTTGGACTACCTAAGTGGTGTGAATTTGAGCTCCAAGCTAACGTAAAGCTGATTTGTACACCCGGATTTTAACAGAGATTCTTTTCTTCTCTGTTTATTACCTAAATTTGAAAATATACTATTTATTTGGTATTTCCTTGTGTGTAGAGGAGTGGGTGTCATTTTCTATTCGCTTACACTAAGGGTGTAGCCCTTTGCAGTCTCAACTTTACGTTGGAGAGGAAGTCAGACTACGCCCCATCCAGGAGCAATCTCTAGACTCTACCAGCACCCGGTGTGGTCATGAGTATCAAAGCTAAAGTTCATGCAGTTTAGCAAGTGGCCCAGAGACAGAAAGTCAGCTGCAGTGCTCCACTTAACCATGAGTTCCTTCACCTAGGTTTTAGGTCCAAGAATTTAAATATTTTATCTAGAATGTTTAAGTTGTTTCCAGCAGGAGGGTCAGTCCACGTACGTCTTGTCCATATTGCTCAAAGCAGAAGTCCCTCCCCATATTTTTACTGATTCCATCTTTGTTTCAAATTTGGTATCAATTTGGTAAAATTGGCAACTGGAAGAAAAGAAATTGGATCCAACAAAAATCAGAAACATGTGGCTAAGCAGTCAACTGAGTTACTCCTTCTAGACGATCATACAGTTCATGCACCTGAACTCACTCTACAATGGTGACAGTAACTGTCTTGCCAGGATGGCAATCACACTGGCCCTCGCTCAGAGGAAAGCCTCAGACTGATTCCATGCAGGCTTCCAAGATACACAGGGCCCTCAGCCTCTGGCTTGATGTGTCCAGAACTGCCGAGTATCAGACTGAGAGTTGCCCACACTAGAAGGGCAGGCAGACAGTGGGGAAGGATGGGGGCGTTACGTGGACTCTTTGGGATACAGTGGAGCTTATCCAGAGAAGTTCAAAGAGAAAGGGCTAAATTGACCAGCAGGTGTTCTCCCCGGAAAGCAACAAGAAGGATAGATCTGGGTTAATGAAGCTTCTCTGCAGCTCCCTAGGCTCTTGCCAGAAGACCTTTCACCTTGACCCCACTGCCCCAACCACAACTTCTACCCTCTTCAGCTACAGTTTTCTGCCCTCCGGCCTCTGCTCCTCTTCTGTTCTTTTCCAGTCTGATGTCATTTATCAAGCAGAAAAATCTCTCTGTATAAATAGGCGTCCAAATCTTTTTCTGTGGAGCAGTTTTCATAGCCTTCTCAGCAAGACGAAGACAAATTTGGAGCTGTGGGTTAAGGCCATAGTTTCAAGATTTGTTTTTAAACTTTCCTGAACTGGTTAAATACTTAGAAAATTAAAAGTACATACAAAGAATATTCACTTTTTTTTTGGTTTTATAAGTTAGAATGTAATTTTTTAAATGACTGCAAGCTAGTTTCTGCTATTGTATCCGTTTACTGCATGAGAAACCAGTCAAAATGCAGCAGCTTAATGCACGTTTATTGTTGCCCTACATCCGAGGCTCTTCATGTCTGGGCCTGCTCGCCAGGGGCTGGGCGGCCCAGGACGCGCTCATTCACACGCCTGGGCTCTTGGTGTGGGCAGCTCGGATGGATGGGGCCTACTCCATGTGGTCTCTCATCCCAGGAAGCCAACCCAGGCTCGCTCATGTGTGGCCAGAGGGTTCTCAGCAGCAAAGGAGGAAGCCTCCGCGCACAAGTCCCGTTGCCAAAGCAAGGCACACGGGCACGCTCAGATCTGAGGGCTGGAGAGACAGTCCTCCTCTTGCTGGAAGGCGCTTCCAGGTCCTACCTCAAGTGAACAAACAGGAAAGGATTGTGATCATTTATCCTGCAGTCGACTGCAATTATAAGTATCATTTCATAGAAAAGAAGTATCTTACCAAAAAAAGGATAAAAATTCCTTAAGTGTCAAATATTTTTAGCTTTATGAAAAAACCTCACCACATTGTCCTTTATTATTATTACTATTATTACTAATACCAGGAACTGTTGAAAACTTCATTCCTGTCCCATTATTTTAGAAAACAGTGCTGGGAACTCTGATGTTAGGAAACTGAATCTGGCAGCGTTGCCTCGGATTAGAGAGAAGGGTGGGACACTAGAGGGAGGGAGGCCAGATAAGAATCCAGATAAAAGATAACGTGAGAGCATGAAGTGGCCGTTGAAATAATGAGGGAGCAGGGAAATATGATAAGTAGCTCAGGGAGGCTGGGCTGTGTGCTTGTGTGCGCGTGCGTGTGTGCGTGTGCGTGTGTGTGTGTAAGTGTAAGGGAAAGGATGGAGTCCTGATTCTGGGGATTCCACTTTGGGATAATCCAAAAACTTGATAAGCATCCCGTATTGGTTTTCTATTATTGAGTGACAAGCTGCCACTAACTAAGCAATTTAAAACAACACCCACGTTTTATCTCACAGTTTGCTTGGGTGAGGAGTCCTTGTTGTCTGTGAGCTGGGACCCTGCTGTCTTCAAGCCAGCAAGGGGACGTCGAAGCCCCCACGTTGCTGCCAGTCTTCTGCCACCAGCCCGAGGAAGCGCTCTGCTTTGAAGGGCTCGTGTGATCAGATCCACCCTACTCGATAATCTCCCTGTTTTAAGGTCACTTCTGCCATGTGACATAACACTGCATAACACGATCGTGGGAGTGGTATCCCATTCATGGGTTCTGGGGATTAGGGCAGGACAGCTTTGGGGAGCAAGTTTAGAAATTCTGCCTACCAAGTCATCTCTTGGAAAAGGATCATGATACAATTAGATTTTTTTTCATGAAGATATAATTTTATTGTGAAATCATTATCATCTCACAGGATTATTGTTTGACGCATATATTAACAATAAGAAAATGGGTTGTGAATATAAAGAGCTGGAATGAGCACAGACCCACAGACTTGGACTTCGAAAACCACTTCCACTCCTTACAAGCTGGATGACCTTAGGCAGGTCAGTGGCATCCAGGGAACATCTGTCCTCCTGAGGGTTTTATTACTGCCTGCCACTAGGTGTCACCTACACAGCTGGGAGAAGATAGGCTCCTGGTGGCTGTTTCCTCTCTCTCGGGGGCTGAGCTGGACAGAGATCTGTGAAGCCTCCCTGTTGTGGATTCCAGAATTCGAGCTCCTCGTCCCGGGGGATTCGGAAGCTTGGAGGGACCTTGAGGAACCCAGTTCTTTCAAAGGTGCGAGCCACACATGGGAAGGGGCTTATCGTCTGTGCAGTAGCGGGTGGGGATACGGGTGGCGATGAGGAGACGGGCTGGGATGCCTTTGTTAGGCTTTGCACGTCCTTCACCAAGATCCTGCGGCCTGTCTGGTTTTGGCAGGGAAGTGAAGCTTTTTCTTGCCCTGCCCGCCTCAGCAGCATGGCTTGGCACCTTCGAGACAGGAGTGGATGATACGGGCCAATGTGAAAACCAAAGTGCTGGCATTCAGGGTCCCCGAAGGAGGGGTGGAACTCCTTGTTGCAAAGGCCCACGTGACACTTGGCTGGACCATGTTCCCTGTTGTTCTTCACTGGGTCAAACAAACAAACTTTAGATACACCTCGGGGCCCCCAGGTTTCCAGGTCAGGAAGCTGGCAGGAGAGGGCAGAGCCGTGTAGATTTGAGCCCAGGCCCACTGCACGCAGGGTGCCAATAGAATATAAGACTTGCCAAAGAGAACTCTCTTGCAGGATGTAGGATGCAGGCTTAGAAGGAGACGCCAGCTCTAAATTGATGCTTGTTACCTGTTGCGGTGAATGAGCTACAATGAGGGGATGCATGTCTGTGTTTGCTTCTTTAGCACCAGACTCCAATTATCCAACTCCTCTAGCAGTAACTGCACATGTCTTCATTAACCAGTACCACTGAGGGAAATACAGACCTCACCAGTTCAACAGTATGTTTTATTAATGCATATACTCTCTGTGCAGAGATCACTGATGTTTCAACAGCTTAATGGTACATGGAAGGCTTCAGCATTTTAAAAGCACACAGAAAAATGTAGAAGGTGAATTATAAGGGAATTGATTTTTTTTCTTACCTTGTGTTATGGGAAAGTTAGTCTTGAGAGTTATCCCCAGAAGCTGGAGTCTGCAGCCTTTTATGACTTTCTCAAAAGGACATTAGAATATGAAGAAATAACAGGAAAACAAATCAGTTGTGACTTTGCAAAAGACATTTATCCAAGCAGATAATACAATAACTAAATCAAATAGTCAAGAGATGCAGACAGTGTAAAGGCCATGAAGGCCTGTACATCTTAAGGTTCCAGCAATCCAGTGGGAGGCTGGGATCTGTGAACACCCGGGGGCCCCTGGCCCTCCCCTCGGCTGGCTTGTTCTCTGGTAGGGACCTGGGTTTTAGTCAAGGACCTATTTCTCCTTGCCAGTGAGTCTCGGCTTGTGTCTGTAACATGAATTCATGAAGTGTAAAACCCCGGGATCTGTGCACATGCCCGTGTCTTTTCTTAACGTCATTTATAATCAGATCCTTTCTCCTGTTTCAGTTCTGCCTTGACAGTCCTGAGTAGGTTTATTTTTTATGCTAGAAGTAGATTTGGTGATGAGAGGGTTTTATTTTTTATGTTAGAAGTGTATTTGGTGACGAGAGAGATTTCCGGTTTTGCAAAAGGAGTAAGAAGGATGAATGGCGTTTTCAAGTTTTTACTGTGGATCAATATAATCCTCATTATGACCCTTTGAGATAGACTGTTACTAGGATCTCAGTTTATAGAAACCTAGGGCTCAGGAGGGTTTAGTGATGTTCCCAGGGATGTGGCTAGGATGGGACGGAGCAGGACTCCTAGCTGGGCCGGAGGACTCCGGACACCACTTTGGGGCGTCTGCCCATGGTGTTTGTCAGGAAGTGTGTGCTCAGCTGAGCCTGTGGCCGGAGCCTGCCACGTACCCATGGACAGCATGTCCCCGTGGACAGCGTGTCCCCGTGGACAGCACGACACAGGCTGGCAGTCCTAAAGGGGGGATCCCCAGCCCTTCAAATGTATGAGATGGGCTTTCGCCTTCGGGCCGTCTTTCTACTGCCCATTTCAAAGGAGGAACTGGTTTTTCCGAGCCCCACTCTCCTAATTTGCAAAATGGGTTGAATTTTTCCTCTACTTAAAATATATAAAATATAGGAACCTCAGACCACATAACGTAGTCATGGGCTCATGAAAATATCTTGAATCACCTCGTATCAGGCGTTATTGTAATTTTCTCTTATAATTCAGCTTTAATACATAGATGAGGCCTAAATTCTATTTTTCCTTGAAATTACCATGCCATTTTCTGATAAGAATTACTTTTAGATTCTTTTTAAAATACGTAGATTGTATTTTGCTTCTTGACAGATATTTTGTGAGTTTTGTGTTTCCTCTGGAAAAGGGGGTAAGGGGGTACACCATTGAAAAACAACTTTAGAGCACTTTCTTGCTCGCCCCTAAGATAGCATTTAATGGAGAATCTCTACTCCCAGGGCTGTGCTGGCATCCTCACTCAGCCGAGTGTGCGGGAGCATTTTGAGATGAATTCTTAATCACATAGAATAAATTCTTCTAAGAGCAGAGGCCAGGCTGACGGGAAATATGCTCCCTGTTCGTAAAGATTACCTTATTTGTCCATGAGAAAACCTCTCCTCTAGGGGTCACGTTTTCTCCCAGAATATTCTAGAATGTGACTTAGAAGAACACAGTAAATCAAATCTCGTCTCCTGCACATTGGTGAGTGTCACGGCCAGGCCATGACACAGTGGCCTGGTTGCATAGATTAAGCTGCTGAGTGACTTCTCCTGGCGGCCACAGAAGGCATCAAGTGTCACCTCGGAAATGGACCACAGGCCGGGATGCTCTCCGACTCAGAAGCAACCCAGATCTATGCAATAAAAGATAAAAAATGGCAACCAGTTTGGGTGGATCACCTTTCTTAAACTCAGTCAAACTTTTATTTTAAAAAAAAGTCAAAATTCTTTTAGTCTCTCAAAAAAGAGACGTTATCTTCTACTCCAAAAACAGCCAGAGTTAGACTTGTGTACAAAATGCATGTTTAGTTGGTGACACATTGGAGAATTGTTTTTGTGAAGTAGCATGTTCCTTTTCTTCCCCATAAAATAATTTTTGAGCTGTAACTTTTGTTCAGATTATTAATGTGTCAGGTTTTGTACCCTAGCCAGTATGATTTTATTTAGCCTTATTAAAGTGCTGTGAATGTCAGAGTGGCTCAGTTCCTGTTTAAACCTTCCTATGCTAACATCATATATCCATCTGAAATTCCAAGATCGTGTGCCTCAAAATAATCAACAGGCAGATCATTTATTCAAAACTCAGTTTCCTCTTCCCAAAGCTTAGGATCTTATTTATTCTTATTGTAAAACTGCTTAAAAAAACAGAACTGTGGAACTGCCCCAAATGAATCTTTGTTAATTTACTGAATATATATATACACGTGACTTTGATTTTGGTATTGATACAGAATCAGTTCAGCGATGGTCTTCGTGTGAATATTCCTGCTCTCGCCTTTCCCTATTTCCTGTCTTTTCTTCCTCTGCCCCGTGTTTCAGCCCACATCACTTCTCTAGTTGAACCATCTTTCTGGTGGCCCACCAGCAGGCATACCCCTGGGAATTAGATGAACTCTACCTACCTTCTCTCTTGAATTCAGGGTACTAGGTGTCCGGGTACTCCTAGCATGCAAGAAACTGCACAGAGCATTTGCATGTTTAGCTATGTTGCAAGCATGTGAGGGCAGGGGTTTATTTTATACCTTTCTGGGTTCCCATTTTTTAAAGTATGTCTTGATGGCTTAAATTATTTTATCTTCTTACCTTCTGACTCCTCTCTTGAGTGATTTTTTTCATTCCTCTTAGGTGGACTGTAATGGCTTGTTCTACGTGGCAGTTTATGGTAAAATTTTTCTCTCTTCATCTATGTCTGCCTTTATTCTCTTTTCCCAAATCCACACCGATGTCACTCACTGCAGGGAGAACTCAGAGGTCAAATGGGAGCTGCTGAAAATGTCCAAGGCGCAGAAGCACAGCTGACTGTAGGAAGCCCCATCGTGCCATGCAGAGATAAAAGGGGAAAAACTCGAAAAAAGGAATTTAACCTGTTAGTATCAGGAATTTTGTCTTTAAATTTTTTTGGAGCCTAGAACTAGTGATTCTCAACCTCTTAGACTCCACTTCCCTTTTATTACAAATATTTTGTCACATCCCCTTTATTTTTCTGAAATGAAATTGAAAGATAATACAATTCACCTACCCATATAATTTCTTTTTAAAAAATCCATATTTTAATATTCATATCTGGATCTCATATCTGTAATATAAAAAGAGAAAGGTAAGGAAAGTAATTGGTGATAAACTACTTGGAATGTCAACACCCTCAGTACTCTGACACTGTTACATGGACAGACACACTGAAATAGTCAGATACACGCACCTGTCCGAGAGCCACCATGAATGCACAGTTTGGAGGTAGCAACGAACATAATACGTTGGAAGGGAGGCATCAGGGGAGTGGTCCAGGAGGTGGCCGAGAAAGGATAGTGGTGGTAGTGATGGTGGCTGGAAGGAGTTTGCCTGTCGGGGAGAAATGTAAAGAAAATGGACTATACTTCAATAAATACATATTTCATATATATATGTGTATATATGTGTGTGTGTGTGTGTGTGTGTGTGTGTGTGTGTATAAATTGTTTGGCAGATTGGGGACCAGACTGATTATTTACTTTTGACCAGAATTACTGAGAATTACTTTAAAAGACCAGATGTTATCTGTGAGTTCCATTTTTAACAAATACATTCCTCAGGGATTTGTTTTTTCATTTTACTTCTTGTGTCAGTGAAAACACAGTGTTCGTGGTCAGATTTTGGACTGAATGCTAGTGATCATGTTATGCAAGTATCTGGAAACAAGAATTAGAAAAGAGAAAATGTTATCGTTTGTCATTATTTTATTTTATTATTATAGTTTATTATTTTGTATTGCCTTCATTCAGTTAAGTCATGTTAGAATAGCTGGGCACCCAAAGTTAGAGGCAGGCTGTGTGCTGAGCTATGCTTGGGGTTGGAATCGGAAGCCACAGCCGTACCACCTTAGGCAGTAACTTCTCCCTGATGAACCTCAGCTTTCCCATCTTTAGAATGGGGATAATACTGCCCTCAAAAACACACACAGGTCTTTGAATTAAGTGCAATAACATGTAAATTAGCACATTGTGTGGCATCTAGGAGGCACTTAATAAATATTAAGTCTCTTATTAGACTAAGATATTTAACCCCGTTAAGAGTGGGTGAAATTTGTGTTCCATCACAGAACTAGTAAAGTTTATGAAAATTACATCTCATCAGCCAAGCAAGTATTTATTATCTGAATGACCTTGGCTTCTCTAAACTTTAGTCTTTTCGTCTATAAAATAGGGATGATAGACCAAGCTCAGAGAGTTGTTACGAGAATCAAGTGCAGTGGTACATGAAAAGTGCTGAGCACATTCGCTGGCACAAAGCAGTCTCTCCATACACATGATCAGTGGTGCAGTTATGCTGTTAATATCATATGATGCCTACTACGTGCCATGCACCTATCCTAACTCCATCTATAGTTCAGTCCTAAGTAGGGTGTATTTTTAAAATTTCATCTTTATTGAGGTGAAAGTAAATTTATAAAATTATTTATAAAATGGTATGATATTTAAATTGCACATCGTGGTGGCTTGATACGCATACACATTGTGAAAGTATTCCGCTCACTCGGTTATTTAACACATCCATTTATGTACTGTTAATGTTCCTATTTTTACATGGGCAGGAGCTGAAGAATGGGGAAATTAGATGTTCTGCTCAGGGTTACCAATTGGTTAATTGGTAAGGTTGGACTTGAACACAGACCTTCCAGTTGCAAGTCTGGAGTGTTTTCCACCCATGCCAGTACTGCCATGAACCTTTGCAATGTGCCAGGATAACCCTTTCCTTCAACCCTCACTTTAAAAATGATTCATAGACCAGTTTGGAAACCACTGGACAGAGTAACAAACGTTTCTTGAGGCCCCAGAGCCTCCAGTGACATTTTATATAGTACCAGTCCTGCCTAGTCCAAGCCCTGCTTTTCCAGGGAGGATGATCAGGATGGAACAGATAATCCTAATCTTAGCACCTCCTCTGTTTGTCAGTGCGTTTCTCCCCAGGGCCTGCGTGCTGATGCAGTGGGCTGTGGGAGCTGGGTGGGAAATTTGACCATTAAGAACTATTCAACACAGCTTACCTTTCAGTACTGATCACTGCTACCAGGGGCTGTGAACAGGTTTGACTTACCACCATCTATGTCATAGTGAAGTATTTTAATCTGGTTGCCAATCAGTGTTGATCATTTCTTGGGTTCCATTTAGAGCGGGAATATTTCTTAAGAAAATAAATATTTTGGTGGTACAGCTAGAATATAAACAAACATGCAAGTGGAGGCACTACCAACCCAGACATGTGTTGGGCTGTGGAAGTTGCCATTGTGGCTCCATGCGTCGTGTTACTCTTGGCACCCAGCAGGATGTTAGCAATTCGGAAGTCGAGTTGATGGGAGCCAGCAAATGTTAAACACCTGCCAAAGTGAATTATGAAACAAAAATTTTCTTTATTGAAAATGTTTGTGCTTTTCAGTTCACCTGAACGTTGTAATGCTCTGCATTTCTGAGCCATAGGAAGGGCCTGAAATCTTGACCTTGGGGCGAAGCATCTTCTGTGGAGTGGAGGTGGGAGGCTGTCCTGTCTCCCTTCCTCTTTTGTATTCAAGGGCAGGCCTAGTTTTCAAAATCTCCATAAGGTCATCTGGTGATTTTGTGTGTGTGTGTGACTGAATGGTTGTGATGGAGAGTGTGCAGGCTCATCTGTGAGAGCAGGGTCTGTGCCAAAAGAATCCTTGGAACAACAACAGCAAAATTCGTAAGCTTCTTGTGAGTTTCACTGTGTTCTTTGAATGCTGGCTTCTTGAAAGGTCTATGGGCAGCCAGAGGCACAGCAAGGATTAGGCACAGCCAGAACTCACCATCTGCCCCTGCTCTTGGGAGTGTAAGAAGAAGATGGTAATTCTTCTTATTATTAGTTATTCATCATTGGTCATTAAGACTCCTCAGTCTTCTGCGGTTGGAGCTCATGCATTAAATTAAATGGACGTAAGAAACAGAAATGTCTGTCTCCCTTAATAAAAACTTGAAAAGAGTAGGCTCTAAGAAAACAATTTATAGTAAATTATACTTAATATTTATTTTATTTTCTCTTTGTTAGGCGGTAATACATTCAGGTTGAAGAAATGCCAAATGCCAACAGGATGGGCCTGTTACTTTTACTAAAATTCATATACGAAGGCAGATGTTTAACTGTGGGCCTTTACTGTGAGGAGCGTCTATAGTTCAGTCATCAGTAGTAGCAGTAGATTTATAAAATTTCAGCTTTGAGCAGGGACCCTGAAGTAGCCTAAAATTGTGCCCTCGACCAGAAACTTCTCAGTAATATCCTCACAGACAGCGTGTTTGGCTTTTGTTCAGATCCCTCCAGTGTCAGGAAAAGCTTTATCTCCGGAGAAGAGTCATTTACTCAGTGTATTTACTGAACACCTACTATGCGCCTGTCTTCATGGAGCTCACCTCAGCCATAAATGATAAATTCAGTAATTAAATAAATTAGATATGAGTGCTCATTTATTCCACGTTAAAATGTCTCTTTTTGCCAGAAAGTGTTCCCTTATAGTTTCTTCTCTATAATGGCTATTATTATATTTGAAGAAAATACCCATTGCCCTCTTAATGCACCTCATTTTCAAATTATACATGCTTAGCTGGTTAAGCAGTTACTTACACACACTAGTTTGCCGTAACAAAGTACCACATCTTGGGTGCGGCGAGCAGCAGAAGTTGGCTCAGAGGTCTGGAGGCTGGAAGTCCAAGATCAATGCGTTGTCGGGATTGGTTACTTCTCGGCTTGCAGATGGCCGTCTTCTCCCTGTGTCTTCACGTGATCTTTTCTCCGTGTATGTCTGTGTCATCATCTCCTTTAAGGACACCAGTCAAATTCAATTAGGATGCTAGCGACCTTGTTTTAACCTAATTACCTCCTTAAAGACCCTACTCCAAATGCAGTCACATTCTGCAGTGCTGGGGGTTAGGACTTCAACAGAAGAATTTGGTGGGAGACACAATTCAGCCCATAACACATATTCTTAAATTGGAACACTCACAAGCAGGCAGATTACTCCACAGATAAGGAGTCAGGCAGTGTGGTCACATCCCCTGCTCTGGACATTACTTTTGAAAGCCCCGGCATATTGACTGACATTGAACTTGCAGTCAACAAGAAATGCCAAGTCTTTAAATGACTTGCTTTTAAGTCATACCTCCCTCCATCTTTTGCATAGATTATTCATTCATTCAGTTATTCATTCACTGAATCTGTCCTGAGCACCTGCTACTTTGCAGGTTCGCACAGACACTGGGGATTGCAGCAAGGAAACAGGCAGACAATGTCCCTGCCTTCTTTGGAGCTTAAATTATATCTGTGAAGGGTTTCAATAAGCAAGTGAACAAACAAACCTGTAATTATAAATTGATATGTACTATAAAGTGAATGGATATGTGAGAGGCACCCTACTTTTGATAGTTTTGGGGGAGGTGGTCAAAGTGCAGAGTTTGGAATAAAATACTATATTTTAAATTTGGCCCACATTCTGTTCTGCCCAGTCATTTACAGGAGAGATCCTGACTGTCATTTATCGTATACAGCATCTCCCCCGCCTTCACTTTACTCTGTAGTGTGATGAGTATGATACCTCTGGCTTCATCCAAATCATTCATCAAAAAATCTAACAGGTCGGAATATTACCAGTGTCATCATAGAACTAATGATAATGCCCCTGCGCTGCACACAGCTGAAGGTCTGGCCACCACATATAAAGTGGGACTCCAATTAGAAGTATTAACAGGAATTAAACTGCCTGCTGCTAAGTCTTCTCTTTCACTACCCTGAGCCTAAAATGTTCCTCTGGTTGAACCACATTTATCACAAAAGGCCTCTGAAGTTGTCTATCTGATGATTCTTAAAAGGTCAAGTCCATTTTAAGTGTTTCACTCGTAATGTGAGGAAATGGAAGTTGTTTTCAGTCTAACCAGAAAGAACACCATTTGCGTAACAGAATGAATGCCTCTGTTTTATGGTGTAAAGGCTCAAAGATGATGTCGTCAGCTTCTTTTAAATGGACCTGCCCTGCCCATGTGGTCCCACTCTGGGACCGCATGGTCCAGGCCAGCTCTTACCCAGACCAGCTCTCTCTTCTTACGCTGGGCATCCTTGGCATTAACAACCAGTTCTGCCCTGATCCAGCCTGGTTTCCCCCACAGGCACAGTCTCTGTCTTTGTCTGCAGCCATCACACCTAACATCTGGGTAAAAGGCACCTCGAATCGCGTGGCTGCTAGTCCCCTTAACTGACCCTCTTTCTAGCGGGGTTGGAAGAGTTCAGTCATCTTCAGAGAATTGGGGATTGAGTCGTTCACCCAGCAGGCACATCAGCCTAGACCATCAGGGGCCACTGACCCCAGAGGCGTTGTCACCTTCACAGCCGTGGCAGCAGACTGAGAGGAGAGAAAATGAAGTGCTTGCATAGACAGGCCAACCTGGCCTTGCATTTAGCACGGACCATGGCTGGTCGGCTTCATGAGCAGAGAGGGCACCGTGGTAAGCATTTGTTGATGGAGACATTATTTGACATTAGTTTGCTTGTTGAATTGGCATGTTATAATCCACCATATACACAGAGTAAGTTAAATTGCAACAAAATTCATTCACTCATTTATTCACTCATTTGATATTACTTGAGCACCTATCTTGTGCCATATTTTTCTGAATTACTAGGATGACAGCAGGGAGTAAAACAGATAGAACCCCTGCCCTCACAGGTCTCATATTCTAATGAGGATGGGAGACAGACTGTGAATGTGGGCGTATGAATTATTTAGAAAGTGAAACATGCTTTGAATAAAATAAAGGAGGGAAAGGAGGATACAGTGACAAGGGGGTGAAATCTTACCTTATCGATGTGGTCAGGGCAGACTTGCCGATAGACAGAGACTTGCAGAAAGAGATGCTGTAAAGCATGTGGACGTCTGGGGAGAGGGGATTCAGGCAGAGGAGAGAGCAAGTGCAAAGGCCCGGGGCGTGGCCTGTTTGAGGAACAGCAAGGAGGCCACTGTGGCTGGTGTGTTCCTAGTGCTTATTCTTTATCACTGGTGTTTCAGAAAATCAGATCGATTCTTCACAGGACTTGCCCTATTTCGTTATTGCTGAGTTTTTTGTTGTTAACTCAATGTGTTTGAGAAAAGAATGTTTTTGTTCCACTGTCGCTGTTATTACCTGACTAAGGAGGTAATCCCAGAGTGTGTGTGTGAGTGTACACTTATATGTATGTATGTGTATCTATGTAGATGCGTGTTTAATGATGTTAGGAGAGCAGTTGAGACGCAGATTTTTATGTTTAAATGTGAGCATGTGAGAGTCATCTCCCTGATTGAAAACACCCCTCTGGGGCCTGTTACGCAGCTGCTGTTACGATCAGTCCTGCCAGTGCAATCGTTTTCATCCTCCAGATAAAGCCCAGGAGGTGGGTAACGGCCAGAGTAGTTAGAAATTTGAGTGAGAGCTCTGGTTGTTTACAGGCTTCCGCACACCTGTGTCAGACTGCTGCCGGAGCAATCCCATTGGCGGCAGACAGTTTAACAGGCAAAACCTGGGCTGACGTTGCTTCCTGACGCCAGGCTTTCTTTTCAAGCGCGGTTGGTCTTCCCTGACCTCCTGGTAGGCTGCTTCTGGGCACCATGCATCCTGAGAAAGGCTGGGAGGTTTTTTTCGGTTACAAAGCAAACAGTTTTCATGCTTCCGAGTGTTTCCATGCGTCAGCATCTGAGACATGACCTGTGTTGGGAGCGGAACGTGTGCGGGTGATGCTGTGCCGGGAAGGCTGGCTCAATGGTCCTGCCGGAGTGGTTCAGACAGCCCAGGGGGCCATGGCTGTCCACCAACACGCCGGTGACCCCCGAGGACACCAGGACACTTGAGGTACCAGGGAAGCAAAGGAATAAAACTATAACTGCTTCAGAATTGAACTCCGAAATGCACCAACAAAACTTTAGTTGGTCCTGGGAGGAAAGTTTGCAAATATAAGAACAGTGTTTGGACTGAATCTTTGGCCATAACCACCTTATTTAAATGCCTCAATCTCTCCATTGGTGAATGCAAAGGCATGGCAGACCTTCACATGATGGGAAGGTGTGTTAATTAGTTCTTTATTGGAAAAGAAAGTCACAGTGAGCCGTGGTGGTCTTTCTTGGTTGGAGCTGGTGCTTTGAAGGACCGACTGGGTAAGTGTGTCCTAGTAAAATTAAGTCTTTTCATTGACAAGTGTTTTTAGAGCCTTATAAGATTTCATGGATCACATTCTGCATCTGCCTGGTAGCTTCTAAGGATTGAACATATGGCATTTAAGGAAATTTGGGGGTAATGACCGGAGATTTCAAAATTCATCTCTAGAATTACATCTCTCTGATTGGACATTTTAGTAGAAACAGGCTATCCTGTACTGTCCTGTGATTTTTAGGCTTTGGTTTGTATGAAGCAATTAATTGTTCTCCTTTCTATTGTGTCTGTGGATTTCTACAGAAAACCCCTTGACAGATGCACAACGAGAGAATATATTTATATATTTAATGTATTGAGAGAGATGCCATCCTAGCCATTGCTTGTGGGCTCACCCACAGAAATAAACCTCAGCAAGCATTTTACAGGATTACTGATGGTCCAGGCAGCATCGCGGATGCTGGTAATTCAGTGATG
Organism: Camelus dromedarius; assembly: GCF_036321535.1. Taxonomy (NCBI): domain Eukaryota; kingdom Metazoa; phylum Chordata; class Mammalia; order Artiodactyla; family Camelidae; genus Camelus; species Camelus dromedarius. Next base: position 64,017,550 of record NC_087448.1, on the reverse strand, counting down.
AGGGGCACCTCCCACTTCTAGCAAGGAGCTCGCAGTCTGGTGGGGAGGCAGGCGAGTAAACTAATTATCAAGCCCATGTAACACGTGCTACTGGAGCCCAAGGAGGAGAACGGGGGAGGGTCAGAGCCGAGAAAGAGGGAACAGAAGGCAGCATGTACAGGGTAAAGCGTCACCGTATGTGGCAGCGTGATGTTTGGGGGACTTGCCGACAGTCCCCTGTGGCTGAAGCACCGGGTTGCGTGAAGTTGGACAAGTAGGAAAGGGTATAGTTTGACAACGAAAGGGTGAGCTTTACCCCACAAGTGATAGAGGACGCTTGAACTATCTGCAGCTGGAGGCAGGACTGCAAGACCTATAAGGAGGCTGTTGCAAGAGCCCAGCAAGGAATTACCAGGACCTGAATTAGGACGGTGGTAGGAATGAAGATGACAAGACAGAGACGAGGTATTTAAGAGATGGAATCGACAGGGCTTGCTGAGTCTCTGGATGTGGGGGATCAGTAGGAAGGGGGTTCTTGGCTTCCTAACTTGAGTGACTTAGTAAATGGTGGTGCCATTCAGGCAGTAAAGGAGATGGTGGGAACTGGGGAAGGGAAGTGGTGCGTTCAGGTTTGGAGGTGTTGAATTTCAGGTGCCTGCATGGTACCCAGGTGGAGCTGGACAACAGAATGTAAAGTAGTATAAAGGGATGGGGAACTGAGCAGGATCTAATGAAAGGATTAGAAATAACTCAGGAAGCGTACACAACCGCTAAAGCGAAGGGTTCAGATGAAATATCCGAAGCAGTACTTTCACAGGAGAAGAAAAGGGACTCGGTGTGGAACTCTGAATTACTCTTACATTTGATTGAAGGGAGGGGTGGAGGAGGGGGGAGCCCTTAAGGCAATAAGACCAGTCACAGAGGAAGGAGGGGAACAGAGGAGACTGAAGCCACAGAAGCCAAGTAGAGTCAAAGTGTCAAAAAAGAAGACTGCCGAGAGGCCAAGAAAGGTGAGGACAGAAGGTCCCTGGGGTTTGGGCCTTGGTGGTGGCAGCCCACTCACTCCCAAAGAGCTGGAATGGCAGTAAGTTGGAAAGTGAGAGGGATGAGGGAGGGTGGACAGAAAGGGTGTGTGTGTCTTTAAGAAACTTGGCTGTAAGGAGGAGGGGGTTGCACGTTGTGATTTCATCAGGTGCTGCTGAATCCTTAAATTAGACTCTCCCCGGCCTAACTGACCACGTGCGGCAAGGAATTCTCTATCATTGTCAAATCAACAGGCTCCCTGCAGCATTGTTTTAAAGCATAAGGGTAAAAATTTTTACATTAAAAGTCAACCCCAGCTAGACACCTGCCTGGGACTTTCTAACACCTCTGGCTGCTCCTGAGAATCTCAGAATCTCATTAGAGATGTTCTGGTCTTAGTGCTTTGAATAGGATGGGTGTGGAACAGCTCCACTGAGAAATCAATGACCTGGCGCCCTCCAGGCAGGAACTTGGTTGTTTGCAGAAGGGAGCTGGATTTCAGTCCGTCCAGTTCTCCCCCGATTGGAGACCTGGGTTAAGTCCCTTACAACTTAAGCTTGGGTTTTCTATCTGTATAATGACTGAATCTGATTTGGTGACTTATCAGACCCACCCCATCCCGGTTCACCAGACTTTGATACCAGCTTCAGAGTTTCTTTCTTTCTTTTTTTTAATAACATTAATTATCAAACTCAATTTCTGAAAGTCAGGAATCTGAGAGTTGTTTAGTTGGGTGTTTTTTGCTTTGGCTTTTTGGTAGAGAAGGTAATTAGGTTTATTTTTTAACAGAGGTCCCAGGGATTGAACCCAGGACCTCATTCCTGCTAAGCATTCACTCTACCGCTGAGCTATACCCTCCCCCGCACCCCCGAGCTTCTTTTCGTTTCCCCTTCCCTGTGCCTCCAGTGCTTTGCGTCTCCTACACACGCAGCCTCTGTAGTTCCCAGTCTACAATGCGCTGCCACGAGAGTGCCCCATCTGCAGCCAACGCGGTTGGAAATTGTGGTGGGGAAACAAGGAATCAAGCACCGAGAAAATCGGGACCGTTTTCTTCTGGCTTACTTTCCCCTTGGCTTTTTGCCTCCTTGCACTGCCAGCTTAATCACCGTCTTGGCTAAAATGGGAGTTTGTTCAAACAGGTATCAAACAGCCTGAAAAATTATGGACAGCTTCTGCCTGGAGAAGATCAAAGGCCTGGAGCAGCCGGGGTGAACTCACTAAAGTGCTTTGACCCCCTGCCACTGGTTAGCATATTTGCTCTGATTCACTTTCCCCAGTAGCTGTTCATTCCGTAGCGAATGACCCAGTGCCTCCCGTGCACTGTGGTTACTGTGTTCACCTGGGGTCCCAGGGCACAGGAGTGAAACAGTGAACACAGTGAACATGGAATCTGCCCCGGTGGGGTTGATAGTCCAGAGAGGGAGGAAAACATTGAAAAAAGTTACCCAAAAACTGCATAACTACACATTGTGATAAGGGCTATTAAAAAAAAAGATTAAAAAAGCAATGAGAAATTTTAACATTTGGTCTGGATTTCAACCAGGATGTCAAGGGAAGGGTTCTGTAAGGAAGTTATGTTTAGACTGATGGGAGGACAAACAGGATTTAGCAAAGCAAGGAGACCAGAGAAAGCCTGCAGGTGGGTGGACCAGCACTGCTTAGACCTGGGGTGGAGGAGGGCGAGGTGACCGGAGAATTGGTGGGGGTAGGGAGCAAAGGGAGACTGGAGACGCTGGCAGAGCCAACCACGCAAGACCTAGAAGACCAAGAAAGTAGGGGGTCATGGAAGCAAAGGAAAGAGTTTTGAGATGGTTGGAGGTCAGCACAGCAAAGGCTGCTGAGATGCTATCAAAGTTAAAGCCTGAGACATGCCCATTGGCTCACTGGCGGCTACTGTCACCTTAGCAGGAGTGTGGCTGCAGGAGACAGGGAACTGGTGAAGGGGAAACAGGGTTGGGGGGCTGGGGGTAAGACAGGGGTGCAAAGGCAGCTGTGCTGAGACACTGAGCTCTGCCTGGAAAGCCGGGAGATCAGGTAGAAACTGGGGGGAATGTGGGATAAAAGGAAGGGTTTTGTATTGCTTATTGGTTGCTTTTCAGATGAGAGGTATTCAGCGTTTTAATAAAGATGGAAAAGGTCTCATAGGAGGAGAAAGGTTCCGATACAGGCGAGCCAGGGAGGCAGAGACCGGCCAAAGAGGTGGTTCCTCCATCCCAACAGGAGATGGGAAGGTGCTTCAGGGATTTGGTAGCAGAAAAATGGGAGCCTTTGCATCCCATGCCGCCTGTGAGGCAGTCGTCCCTGAGAATGGGCTGGCAGGAGGGGAGTGGGAAAGGCAAGAAGTGACAGCTGCCAAGAGGGGCGCCTGCTAGCCCTGAGACCCCGGGGGTAGGGGCGGCCTGGTTCCTGGTACCTGCTGGCAGGGCTTTCCTACTCACCACCTGTCCCCCTGATCCTGTCAGCGTTCTTAGAAGTGTCTAAGGTCAGTGTTTTGATTTTGTTTGCTGTGGTTTCCAATGCCAGATTACACCTCCGTATATAATTTCCTTACAAATCCTCAACGGTCTGCCGTGGGAGCCGTGCATTTGGCTCCAGTCATTTTGCTTCCCCATGTAATTTCTAATTAATTTCATGGTCCTCCCCGTCCAGGTTCTTGCTTTTTTACCCTTTGAGTCACTTACTTTGGCCTTGTGATATGAAAAGGACACAATTCTGTGTCTGCCTTTCTGGTTGTTCTTGTAACTACAGCTCGTAGTTCAGTCTGCCTTCCATCCCATTTTTATAGAACACATTATGAAGTTGGAATCTTTCCTGCAAGCCCACTTGTGAAAATATCCAAATACTTTGCCTTGTGTGTTCTTTGGCCTCTGCCTCCCCCTTCACCCCCGCCCCTAGGAGCTTTTAGGCAATGCTTGTGGGAGTAACTAGACTGCTAGATCCCTCCTTCCTTCCCCCGTCCCCGTTCCTCTTATACGCCGGGCACTCCCCAGGGCCCTGCTGCTTCTGCCCTTGGGCTTTGTATTTGTTTAGTTTCTGCTCTGTGTCCTGTGCTGGACTCTCCAGACCTCTGTGTCTTTGCTCCAGATACCCAGAGTCTTTTTTTCCTTCCAACGTTAATCTGTAACAGGGGAGCCCCCTTGGAGGAACAAGTCTTCTTGTTTGGGGTTCATACCAGGTAGCTTTAGCAACAATGAAGGCCAAGGAAGGGAACTAACTTGGGTGAGCATTTACCTGTGTTCGGTGCATGTCTTACGCTGTAGGAACCCTTGCATTCATCCTGCTGTAGGGACTGCTGGTCCCAGTTGATAGACAGATAAACAAATCCCAGATTCAGTGACTTCTTGATAAATGTTTCAGGGCCAGGACTGGAAGCCATCCTTCTCAGCCTTAAGCGCGAGGGGGCCGGAGGTTATCCCTGTGCGTCCTCTGGACCCTCATGAAATAGAGGCCTCAGTTTAGAGCATGGACCTTGACTTGATTCTGATTTTGAACTCCCCCTGATTTGGGGGTGGCTTGCCTGGCAATCAGGTGTCTTTAGTCCTCTAGTCCAGACAGGAATCTCCTTCACCACTAGGTGGCGATGTAGCAGCACCACAAGTGGTCCCCGGGCAAATGGACAGGACCTGGGAACAAGGCTTCTGGAGCAAGGGCATTCCAACTTTTTTTTTTTTTTTCCTTTAAATAATTTCTTGAGGTGAAATTAATTTTACACAAAGTTATCCATTTTAAAGTGACAATTCAGTGGCATTTAGTGCATTCACAGTGGTGTACAACCACTACCTGTATCTAGTTCCAAACCATTTCCATCACTCCAAATAAAACCCCTTAACCATTAAGCAGATTCTCCCCATCCCCCTGCCCTGTACCCCTGGCAACAGCCAATCGGCACTCTGTCTCTATGGATTTACCTATTCTGGGCATTTCTTATAAATCAAATCATACAACATATGACCTTTTGTGTCTGGCTTTGTTCTCTTAGCATAATGTTTTCAAGGCTTACTCATGTAGCATATGTTGATGTTTCATTCCTTTTTGTGGCTGAATAATATTCCATTGGATGGATAGACCACAATTGAGTTATTCATTCATCTGTTGATGGACATCTGGGCTGTTTCCACCTTTTGGCCATTGTGATTAGTGCTTCTATGAACATGGGTGAACATATATTTGAGCCCCTGCTTTCAATTCTTTGGGGTACATACCAAAAGTGGGATTGTAGGGTCATTTGGTAATTCTGTGTTTAACTTTTTGAGGAACTGCTAAATGTTTCCACAGCAGCTGAACTGTTTTGCCTTCCCACCAGCAGTGTAAAGATTTGAAGACTTTTTTGACCGTGACACACAATGAGAAACACATTTTACATTGCAACCCAGCATTTCATGTGTGTTTATGTATTTCTATAATATATATGTATATGTAATACATATTTGTATGCCTATAAAATACAAGTTTCATGAAATAATCTCACCCTTATTGCTACATGGTGCACTCTGATGTGTCCTATCCTTTTTTATTAGAAAAATATGCTGGTTTTGATCCACCAAATTAGTTCCGCAACTCAAAGCAAAATGAAATCTTAAAAATTAGTTTAGCTGTTATGATCAGAGTATTATTCTAAGTGCAAATAATATCATATCTTCTTATCATTTGGATAGTCAAAGAATTTAGGTTTTCATCAATTTATCAATATACAAGTTTGTGGGGGAGGCTCACCCAGCTTATGAAGATGACACTTTATGTAGTATATTCTCAAACATGGACAATGTAGATCACATCCAAATGTGAGTCATATTGCATGTACTTGACAGAGTCTGAGGATTGTAATTAGCTGGTGATCTATAGTCAAGCAACACGTTTTTGGATAGGTATAGTGCCTGTGGTTTCTAGGGAAAGCCCTGTCATGCATGTTACTGTCACTTACTGAAGGGCTCAGTTCTTCATATATCCCTTGAGTCTTTCACAGTAGAGTAAGACACTGAAGGGCGCAGTGCACATGGCAGAGCAAGTGATGGAAGGAGAAAGAGGCAGAATCAAGAGAACTGGGAGAAAAGCATGAGAAGCTACTCACATGGGCAGCGATCGTTTCTAACCATCTTCAAGAACTGCCTGAAACTGTGAGCCCACCTGGAAGGAGTCATGTTTGGGACCAGTAGAGACTAGTGGTTAGAGGAAATTTCACTGAAAGGAGTGAAGGATGGATACAGCCAGGTCTCCAGGCAGGATTGAGGGGGCCAATGGGCTTAGATGAGAAAAGATTACATTTTACTTCTCATTAAACTCTAACGGAAATTTATATTTTCTTCACATTGCATATATAGGCAACAAACATAATATTAGCAGAGCTTAAGACTTCACTACCAATTGAAATCAAATATTTTCATCCCATTACAGTTACTTTACGTAGATTTCCATATTGTTTGTTTTATTTAAAAATTATAATAATTACTAGGCTTGTCACTAGATTGTTATTTAGCATATTATTTAAAATGCATATATACAATACCGCAATTTAAAATTTGGTTTTTAAAATAATTTGAGAACTGTATTTCAAAATAACTGGTTCCCCCTTCTACACTGCTGGTGGGAATGTAAATTGGGGCAGCCATGGTGGAAAACAGTACGGAGGTTCCTTAAACTAAAAGTAGAGCTATCCAGCGATTCCCCTCCTGGGTGTATATGCAGAAGAAATGAAAACACTAATCCAGAATAACTTGTTCCCTTTATAATCCCATGTCTTTGGTCTCATTCGTGTGAACACATTATGAGAAGGATCCCATTGGCTTTGCTGATGGGGTTCATGCCCTAAAATGTTAAGGACCCCCTAGAGCTGCACTCCAGTAAGGGAGCTGGTGGCCACGTGGAGCGACTGAGCACATGGGCTATTTGTGGCTACTCCCTACTGAGATGTGTTGTGAAATACACAACGGATTTCAAATATTTAGTTTAAAAAAAATGAAATGTTCCGCTAAAGATTTTATATTTATTACATATTGAGATGATAATATTTGGGATATATTGGGTTGAATAAAATGTACTAAATTTAATCTCACCTCTTTACATTTAGTTATAATAAATGTAAGTACTGGAACATTTTCAGTTGCATATGTAGACATCACTGACCTGGCGTCAGGTCTGAGCTCCAGCCACGTAGCCAGCAATTATCTTTACTATGGTTATTATCATTATTCCACCATGTCCTAGCTGTCAGATCCCCATAAATTTCCAATTCCTCAGAGAGTATTGCTATGTTCATTCCAGATTCAGCCTTCTTCCTAATACATTTCATTTACTGTCAGAAATGCACCATCTTATCTTACCCAAAAGTCCAACAGAAGGCCCACTTCTGTATGCCTTTTCCTTATTATTCTGCTGCTCTTTGTTTTAATGAACATGAAATTTAAATTATATGTAAGAGTGATATACAAAGTTGAGGATAGAAGAATTTATAGACAGTGATTTTTTTTTAATTTAAAGAATAAGAAAAAAAAGGGGAAATTCCAAGGGGTGTTCACTCGGAGAGCCAAGAAGATGGAAATAAGTTTTGAGGTCGGGTGGAGTCTGGGGCAGACTGCCGTTGCCACTCACCTGTATTTACCAGAGAGGCTAAAGTAGCTTTTGGATAAAACCCAAGCAAACCAGCAGCAGACTCCTGGAATTTAGAAGTGGCCGCTTAAAGAGCAGGACAGCCCTGATGTGTCCCTAAACTGGAAGTCCAGCAGGCTGTGTTCAGTAGCTGGGAAGGTGACAGTGTGTTTCTTTAAGAGGGAAGGGCTGAGGAAGGACCTCCCATGCTTTTGTTTGTCTGACCCTTAAACTGATGGAGCCCTGAGCATCTTAACACTAGTGCCCTGGGAATACAAAGCCATTTCATCTACAGAATCTCAGAGGAGATTCTGAGATGAAACAACAACTTTCTGTAGACACCAGATAGTAGAGCATCACATGCACCTTATGGATGAGAAGGGAATTGCTCAAACACAAAAGTGGATGACTGTGGCCAGGACCCGGTGGGTTAGGGGCTGACCATGAGCTTGGGTTTCTCCATAGCTGACGGTGTGAGGGTCAGAATCATGACCTTCCACCTCGGCTTCGCTGGGCCTCTCAGAGAGACCTCCCCCACCCTGGCTGTCTGCAAAGATCATTATTCCCCCTGCTGGCTCTCAGCTGAGCCACGCACTTGGAACTGCCCTCCCCACCAGCCCGTTAAGCTGCTCCCTTCCATCATTGAGACGGTTTCTAACAGCCCCACCCTCCTACACAAAGCACTGCCTGTCTGGTCAAAGCAGGGTGGTGATTTCCCCACCCTTTCTAAAAACATGCCTTGCCAGACTGTCTCTATCCTCCAAAATATGCTTCACAGCTACGTTTTCTATCACGTTTGAACTGGGCCTGTGGGAGGAGCATATGATGTAGGTGCTTCTCTGATTCACTGCTGTCGGGCTCATACCTCAGTCTCCAAAGGCAGGAATCAGAAGGCCCTGAACCACATGGCTCCAGGAACAGATGGTCATTTTAAAGATTTTGAAGCTTTAATCAGCGATGCTTAGTGAGGTAGACACTTCTTGTTAAAGCATTATTCCCAATGCAGGGACACTCTATACACCTTTAATTCCTTGGCTGAACAATTCTCGATCTCAGGGGTAATAACCTGGCTTCTGCTGTGGTTTGTCCCTGGTTTACAGGACATGCCCAGTTGTATCATTTCCATCAGTTTTCCTCTAAGCTGAGTGAAGCATTTTGATGTTGCCTCATTAATTTCACACTAGACAGCTCCATCACCTTCATACTGATTTATCTCTTTCTAATTCCCAATTATTTTTTGGTCCTGTGTCAGCCTCTCCTACTGGTCAACCAATGTGTGCTTTATATTGGGTACTTTTGATACTAGCTTTATCAAAACATAATTGAGCGAGTGAATCTGTTGTCCCCAAATTCAAATCCTATATGCCAAGACTTACATAAAATAGTTTATTGCCCAGAGTCCTGCTTTCATCATGCGTGGTTCCTCCCAATAGTATGGAAACTCAAAGGCTGGGCTGTCCAAGAGATGAGGCAGTTTGGTGGTAAGAAGCAACATCCTTCATTTGGTAGAAAAGTAACTTGTCCAAGGTCAGAGTATCAGGGTCAGAATTAGGAGCAGAATAAGCTTCTTGATTCCTAGTCCTTCAGCCTTTGTTGGTAGGTAACTATAAACAAGTGATCATACCTAGACGAAGGAGAAACATTAGCATATGGAAAATTTAAGTAGAGAGCATATAAAGAAACTAATCAAAACTTCTGATTTTTTCCAGTCTCATTGACTTAAAATGGTAGATTTCAGCAATGATACACATTAAATGGTACCTCTGAGGAAATGTTGATCTGACCCTTAGGGCTTAAACTCTCATTTATTTTTATGTATGAAACTGGGAACATTAGTGGGAATATTAACTCTAGCCCAAAAAAGTACTTAATTTTTATCACTAATGGAAGTAGCTTATCATAGTTGAAAAATTTTAATGTAACTATGAGAATGCTGCCTTTTGGTGTGTTAAATTATCATTCCTACAGGGAAGAACCAACATTGCTTAGTTCTCTTTTAGACGGAAAAATAATGTTTGGGGAAGAGGGATGATGAATATAAATAGAATTGTTTTTTACTTTAAGTATTATCTATCTGTGCATTTTTGGTAAATAATGATGTGTGAAGCAAACGCCATTTCTTTACCTCAGAAAGGACATAATATTTTATAACCATGTATTTGTTGTTGGCTCCTATTGTGGCCAGTTACATCGGACCTGTTAGTATCCGGTGTCAGTGATTTCTCAGGTTGCTGGCGGTACATGAAAATAGCGTGGGAAAGTTATCAGTGCTTCTGTGGTAAAGGCCAGTGGAGAAAACCTTCCACATTTTTTCTTTCCATGCACGTCTGTCAAAACAATATTAAATACTATGTGTGCCTTGCATTTGCTCTGCAGAAATTGAGGTCAAATCTTTATATTTATTTGTGCAAAATATACTTGAACCTCAACATCTCCTAGTTTGAGCTTGAGGTTAATAATATCCAAACATGCGGGCCCTACTTTGAGAGGTTAATGGGAAGAGTAAAGTACGTAAATATTGAGCTGATACCAAGCTGACCAGAGCCTCTGCTCGGCTTTACCCTGGGCACCGGAAGTTAGAAGCACTAAGATATTAAGTAATACTTTTTTTGTATGTACATGCTTGGCTTTCTTTATCTTTGCAAAGCTTCAGCCTTATCCAGGTTGTCAGCAGAGGTGGCTGGAGGCGGGGACCCTCTGTGATGAGCAGGGTCCCCTTCCCCTGCCCCCTGTTCCTAGCCTGACTCTGGAGCGAAGAGGGCATTTCGTGCTGGGTATTCTGGGTTCATTCTTAGCTGTAGATCCACTGTGTAGCAGTTGTCATCTTCTGTGCGTTCATCTAGTCTTCATAAAAGAAGCTGAGTGATAAGCAGTATTTCACAGACAGGGAAACCAAAGCCACGAGATGTCCCATGGCTCTGCTAACAGCGCAGCTCCTGTGTGTGAGAGCAGGGACTCCGGTCTCCTGTGCTGCTCCCCTTCCAATGAATAGCCTTTGAATGTTTGCTCTCAAAGTCACCATTCAATTGTCTGGAGCAGTGTCGAGGGAAAGGCCCGACTTCCGGTGCACCGATATGAAGCTGCTGGGGTGGGGACTGAGTTAACAGGCACCTTTGTCCCAGTTCACCACCAGGATGGCTCAGGGCCACTTGCAGAGAGATGCCCCACAGGTGCCCAGCAGACCCGCCCCTTCGCTCAGCTTTGTCCATACAGGCCCCCTGAGATACAGCCTAGCAGTGTCTCCACATCACGGCTCAGCACATGTCATTCCTTCTATCCCCTCTAAACTCGTGAAACACGCTGGTGAAACGAGCTCATGAAGGAGGCCTTCCCTGGGAGAGCAGTAGGGGGATGGGCTTCAGGCTTCTTCCTCTTCTCATGCTGAAACCTTCTAGAACGTCCCACTGCCCTAGACCAACGTCCAGTCTCCTTATCGTGGCCCGAGGTTCCTTACCAAACTCCTTTGCGGGGAGTTGGGGGAGAGGTGAGTGGGGAAGGAAAATAGGTTCTGCTGCTGTTAAGGAAAATGATTTTCAGAGATACGATTTTCCCTGTTGATGTCTGAATCTGTGCAGCAACAAGCTGTGCTTCAGTGAAGTTCCGTCGCATTCAAAAAATTTAAATATCTTTCAGTTCACTTGAAAGAATGATTTGCACTGGATAGTAATGGAGTAAATGTTTTCAAAACTTGCAGAATCTATTTTGGTGAAGATTTGTATATGTGGGTTGGATTTTTTTTTAAACAGAGATGATTATTGCGTTTCATGTTTATGAAAGGAATGTTGTGTGGCATCATTATTTTTTCTCTAATATTTCTTAATGGGATAGATCAGCCCAAATTCTGCATAGATAGGAATAGAAGCTTGTGGTCTATCTCAATTATTTGTTCTTTACAGTATCTCTAAAAGGCCTTTTATTCTACTGCCTGAAGGAAAACAAAACCCTTTCTCCGTAATTGTCACCATAGATCTCAGCTGCTCTTTCTAACTCCATCCAGGCGATGCTTAATTTGACTTGGAACTGTTCTTATTAATACAATGTATAATAGTAGGAATATAATATATTTAATGCTGTTCTGGAACTTGAAACTCCAGATCAAAAATTGATAAAGCAATTTTTTTCTTACATTAAGTGGTTTTCCTTTGTTTCCTCGGGATGCTGGTAAAAACATTCTGCTCTGCCTCATAGATTCTGTTCATGAGTGTACATGTCACTCTGTGATAATTACACGTGTGTAACCACGTGCAGCCATCCACAGGGAAAGGGGGTGGATTCCAGCCCTAACCCAATCAACTCAATCAGACGCTTTAAAATCATTAGGTAATGGCTCTCCGTGTTGGCAGGCATCCAGATGGTTTGCCTCACTTTGTTTTCACTTTTTTTTTTGAACACCACACATTTTGGTCTCCAAAAAAATTGTCAAAAATACTAAGGAAGGGAAAATTAAATGTGAATGGAAACATAATTCGATTGCACTTCTGTTGCACATTTTTTTCACAGGCAACAGCCAGCACTAGGCATGTATGACAAGTCTGTTCATTCAGTGACTTGCTCAATGTATGTATTTTGCATGAGGACTCACTGTGCTCAGAGCTGTGGGGGTACACAATGGGGTGACACACACCTCTTCTGGAGGGAGATGGGACAGCAGTTATAATAGGAATCCAGGCAGGATGTGGGGAAATGCTACCGATTGTAACATGCAATCCATGCCCCCTTGACCACCCTCACTCCACTCGGCCACCCGCAACCTGGGATAGGAGTGACCACGTGGTCTCTGCCTTCTGGAAGGAAACACCCTTGTCTTGGTTCCTGCTGCGCTGCCCCAGGCTACCACCAGCCCGTTAGGTATCTTGATCACAGATAGGCACCCTTTCCTGCAGACTGAGTATCGGGCAGAGGTGGCCCCACGGATCGCCATCCCTTTATAGCTTGGAGGGTTGGCATCAACACTAGGTTTCCATCCTCACTTGCCCCACCCCCACCCCAGGTCAGGGGTCCTTGTACTGAATACAACCTGTACAGTAAATCAAATTAATAGGAAAAATCATGGCATTCTCCTCTAGGCTCATTTTGCATGGGACTGCAGCCCCCAGGTAACAAGTCTTCCTCCAGACTAAAGCCAGAGGGGAGGGCAGTGAGTAGCCCTGGAGAGCCAGTGCCTGGAAGTGCTCCTCTTGGTGCTGGTGAGGGTCTCAGCCCCTCTTCCTGAGCTTTTGCTCAAGAAGTTGGTAACCATGATTCTGGCCTTACTTGTGACTAAAATTCATACATACATAAAATTGAGAAGAAATGACTCAGATTTTAAATTTGCTAGACCTCGATTTTACCAGCTATTTGACTTTGACCTGATTTTATTCCTCTTTTAAGTTCCATTTTCTCATCTGTAAAATGGGGCTATTAATAGTACTTCATAGGTTTAGGGTGTGGGTGAAATATGATTAAAAAATTGGTATTTTCAGTGCAATTTTGCTTTTTCAGTAAATGGAGAAGATCTCATTTAATGTTATCACTGTCTCAGGTCACTTTCTGACTTTTTCCCACCCTTTGATACCATTTCCCGAGGCCTCCCACTTTTCCTGTATTACTGCTACTTTTCTCTTAGTCCCCAACATCTGTGCCTAATTCCTTTCTTAAAAGTTCATGCTCTGTTATGATTTTTCAGGAAGGGTGCCTCTTTTTACAGAAATGAAAGCTGAAATAGTTTTAGTTCACTTTACATGACAACTGAAGTCTCATAGCAAGCCAGGGACGAGTTCAGATTTTATTTTGTATTTTAGGCACCTCTGTCCAGGTGCCTGTTCTGACTGCATTTTTTAGAAGTCTCCCCACCCCCATCCACCCAGAGAGAGGAAACAAAAGGATAAATGTTTCTTCCCAGCTTGCGGCAGGTGTCATTCTATTTGATTTGCAGGCCTTTCAACGAAACAAAAGGCCTCTTCTGTTCTTTTACAATATATGCTCTCTTTAAAGGTACTCGAATGAGGGGAAAAGCCTACGTTGGACACGATTTCAGGTTCTAACGGATAGAAACTAGGCTCTCAGTGGCTGATTCACTCTTCACAGGGAAAGCTAGATGCCATTAAAAACATTCTTTTCTAAATAGCATTTAAAATTTTATGATCGTTTCCTCTTGAAACACTATATATGAGCGGCATTCTCAGCAAATTAAAATGTTTAGAGTAGGACTGAAAACTTTTAAAAGCCAGTTAAGATCTGTTTTACAAAGTCAACAGAGAGAATCTGTCTGCTTGAGACACAGTGTATCTCCAACTTGCTCTTCTTAGATAGTTACCATTGGTGTTCAAAAGTGACAGACCTCACATAGTACAGAACTGTATGTTACACTGAAAAATTCTATTCTGGAGTCCCTAAGAAAGAGTGCACAATAAATATCAGAGTAGCTAAAATGTGGGTGTTTACTGCATGCAAAGACTATGCTGAGCACTTTCATTCATAATGTCATTTACACTCTTTCCAGCACGATGGTCCCTATTTTACAGATGAGCAAACTAAGGCTTAGTGTGGTTAGTAGCTTGCTCTGGGTCTCATAGCTAGGAAGTTCTGATGAGTTCTGAGAGTCGTTGTGCTCATTAACTCCCAGGCACTCCTCAACCTCCCTGTTCATTCATTGCCATCCATAGTGGGGGAGGCATCAGAAAGGGGGTGTGGATATTGGGTTTTGTTTTCAGATGTAATAGCCATTTTGGTAAATCCTTTGGGTGCTGTTTCCCCTGGAATCCATATAGTCAAAGTACAGGTGATAAAATCAGCTCATCAACTCCAGCCTGTGTGTAAATGAAACAAGTCAATCTAATGAGACTTCATGAGAAGAAAGTGCTGTGAGTGGAGGTGGAAATCTTAGTGGTGGAGGGCTTGCCTTTTGTGTTAGTGTAAGGAGTTGGAAAAGCTCATTATATTGATAGTGCCTGAGGGCATTTCAGGAATAGTCCTAAAAGTTCTCTTTAGTGTTGAATTTTTACAAAGTCCTAGTCTTAAAAAAGGTGTATTGTACTCTTTCCTTGCCATATCTCAAATGCACTGTTAGTCTAGGAAGTCCCATTTGTGTGTTGATTTTGAGTGGGGGAGGTATGCCCAACGATTTTTATGTGAAATAACTATTAATATGGCTTATTAATCCCTTTGGAAAATGCTCATCATAAATGTACTGGGGAGGGAGGGGGATTGGTGGTTTAACATGGTCAGCCAAGTCCCACCCACTCAAAGGTAGCCTGTCAAAATTAAGTACTCTTACTTAATCCCTAGTCAAGCTAAATGATCCCATGAAACAAAGCTAACCGAAATCAGGACACCTGATAGCAAGATTTCATAAAGTAAAAAGCCATTGTGCAGTAAGGAATAGAATGCTTTTGCTTCTTATCTTTTTAATACAAATGAAAGCAAGCTTCATTGGGCTCGGGAATTCTTAGAAAAGACAAATTTGAAAAGCAGCTCCATCGCGGAGCCTGACATTCTATGAATAAGCCTAAGCCGTTTGTACCGTCCCCTTTGGATGCACAGGCTGGGGCGGCGGAGCCCCTCCAATGCCAGCATTTCTGGGAGGGAGAGGCACAAAGTGCAGCCTCCTCTGTGCCCGTGAAAGAAGGAGAGGAAAAAGCCCAGGCCAGGATCCTGTTGTTAGCAGTCTCTCCTGCTGCAACCAGGGGCTTTTCAAATCGTCGCTGCGACCAGACCCGGGGGTGCCGCTCTGCTTACCGCAGCGCTGCGGTTGCGCGGATTTCGGGGCAGCGCCGGGGGAAGGAGCAGCCGGTGCACACACAGGGCTGCCGGCCGGGAGCGCTGCTGAAGCTCCCCGGGAGCTGGGAAGTTGCTCCCGCAGCTGAGTCAGAGGCCGAGGGGTGGCTCAGGTTGAGCCCGTGGGCAGGGGCAGGGGCGGCGCTCCCAGCCCATCCCTCAGCCCTGCGGCCGCCCGGGGGGAGCCGAGTGGGCCAGAGGCGGTCTGCGCCGCGTCCGGGAGGCCGGCGAGAAGCCCTCCCTCCCAGGGCAAGCCGGATCCTAGCTCAGGTGGGGACTTCCTCGGTGCTGTACCTGCCGGAGCCGCGCATGTGGGCGGCCGGCAGCGGGCGTCCCCGCTCATGGCAGCCCAGAAATGAAAGCCGCGGCCGCCGCCTCCTCTGAGGGCTCGGAGAGCAGCACCCAGCGAATGAGACGCAAGTCCTGGACCCGGAGGAGGAGGAGCGGCCGAGCATCTCTCTCTCGCTCCTCCGTGTCCTTTAAATGAGGACTCCCTGCCGGCGCCGGAGGTAGATCTGCAGAGCCTTCCTCTCGGCCGCTGACCCCGCTTACATCACTAACCTGTGACAGGCACATCTCCACGCCCGGTACCTGCTCCTCAGCGGCTCCCAGTCCGGTCCGAGGAGCCTCTTTGTATGCCGCCGACATGGCCAGCCAGCAGGATTCCGGCTTCTTTGAGATCAGTATCAAATATTTACTGAAGTCCTGGAGTAACAGTGAGTAATAGGAAATAACCTTGTTTTGTTTGTTTGTTTGCTGGATGTTGCGTAAGGTGGTTGGAGAAATAGAATTTCAACTGGACACATACGCTTGTGAGCCCGGGAAGTTTTTTTTTTTCCTCCCATCTGCTATGAAAATCAAAATGTCAGAGACTGAACTAGCTTTCCTGAAGTGCAAAGGCTGCAGTGGAATTACAGTAGATTTGGTTTGATTAAATTTGCAAGTGAGATGGTCCTTTAGACCCTGGTGAGTGCAGGATGGGGCATTCCAGGCTGCATTTCCTGCCTTAGTGTTTGTTTGATATGTTCAGTTTTATCGAAATATTTTGTGAAGTGTGCTTTAATCAGAGGGGTGTGGCAGGATTTCAGAGCACTTCATAATTGGTTTATTAGGGTATTGTCTAAACAAAAAAGTATCTAATAGTCTAAAACCTGACTCATCTTTTTTTTTTTAATATAAAGGCAATTTGCACATTTGATTTCTGCCTTGTCCGTGTGGATGGTGTTCAGAATGCTGTTACAATATTTGATCTGTAAAAAAAATCCTGATGTTTGTTACAGTCTGAATAATGTGCTTTTTTGTGACATAAACAAGTGAGGTTCCGACCCTAATTATGTATTAGGATATCGGAATGTTATGGCTTCTGAAGTTCTATTTCTGACCTACTTAAAGATTTTAGCAGTAAGATATTTCAAAAAGACAACCTCCAAGGCATCACGGATCTGGAATCAAATGAAAATGAGGCCTTCAGGTGATCAATGTTGTCTTGTATTTTTCTGAACAGTTTAAAAACAAAGTCTTCTCTATTTCACCAACCAGCCTTTGTACTTGCTTTGGATAAAAGACCGGCAGGTATTGCAGATCCTTAATTGTTTGAAATTTCAAAAAATTTTCCAAGAAACATTTTAATGTTGTGCATACTAATTTTAACCTACCTGTGCTCAAGGAGCTGGGGATTAATTGTCTCCTACACAAATGACCTGTGGCCAAAATTGTCCTTCTGTAAACAAAACCTGGGCAGGGGATCCAGTGCCATAATTGTTTTGAGAAAAGAACCGAAGTACCTTCAGGCTGAAGGTATTCAGGGATATATGCATCTCTAAATGACACCCATAGAAACCATCCTTTCCAGGTCACTTTGTGCCCCTGTATACACTGTGGGGCTTGTCTGAAGCTGTTTTTCTACAGGTGGGAAGCCATTTGGGAGTAATACTGTCACTCCAGGAGCATTCCTTTGTTAGTCATAACTCATTTCTCTTGGTTTCATTATTTGTGTAATACTTCACACTCAAGGATGAAGCTTCCTTTGTCTATCCACCCTTTGATTAATGAAAAGAAATTGGACATTCAAGGTTCTTTATAGAGCAATTTTCCAATATCTGAAAAGACTTACTGAGAGTTTGACGTTGGTGTGTGGTTTTGAAGCATTATTTTGAGTACTTTGAGGCCAGATTATTGTCTTATATCCCTTTCTGTCACCTTCCATTGCCTCATTAGATTGAAAATTACATTGTGACAGTGCTCAGGCCAGTGGGATTTCTTTTAAAATCTTTCTCCCTTGTCTATTTTCAAGTTACTCTAGACAAAGTATATATCCTCCCCACCCTTCCTAAACTCTCTCCACTCCCCCCATACACACATCAAGAGATGGTTCAAAATGCCTCTTCATTTCTACTTTGAGAGTACCTGGGGCACAATTTTGAATTCTTTCCATTCATTCAGCAGATCTTTATTCCACGTCTACTATGTGCCAGGCTGTGGAGCTACAAAGGTGAATAAGACACACAGTACCTGCCCTCCACCTTAGTTTCTTTCTCGCACAAGAGTGAACTTGGTAATTCTCTAGCTTTCCTTTGGGGGTCAGAATGTTTTTCAGTCCTTTCTTGAAAGAGGAAGAGGAAATACACCTTATGTTTAGTCTTCTTTAAGCTTTGTTGCAACACTAACCGGCTTGCAACCTAGCGTAGCTCTCAGGTTTACATATTTTCCGTAGCCAAGAGAGAAAGGAATTTGTGTGGAAGACAAAGTAGAAAACAGAAGCCTTAGGGTGCTCAGCCTACTCAGTGTAAGGAGGCTGAGAGGATGCACCACAGGGCAAGCAGCTGATTGGCCCAGCATCACAGGTTTGAGAGGCGAGGAAGCCCGCCCACATACCTGAATGGAGAATCAGGCCCCTAATTATGTAGTGGTGCTTATTTATAAAAGTACAGCAATTAGAAAGCAATAAAACTCTAACTATGGCTGCCTGCTTTGCTAGGTGGTAGTAAAAGGGAAGATGATTCCCTGAGTATTTCCAGGTTAAGCTTTCTTTTCTTTTTTTTTTTTAATGGCACATTGTGGGGGGAAATGTAATTTTGTATATATTTGTCTCCTCTGAAGAATTAACAAGTCAATTACATCAGGTGAGCTGTATTAGCTTTTCATTCTGTGGTCATTTTGACAACTCTCTTCTTCACTCGCTTCACTCGCCCACCCACTCTGTCAGGCTGCCCCTTTATTTTAATGGAGTTAGGGATTCAAATGGCCTTCATGCCTGCAGATGAATGTCCTTTGTCGACCTCACTGCAGAAGCTTTCCTTATCTATTTGGACACTTGTCCTGGTCTGCTGCTTCCCCACCCTTCCCCAGGCCTTGCCCAGCTGCTCAGTGATGCTCACAGCTGTGACCCTCCACGTTCATGGCCGTGGCCACCATAGGACCTCCTCAGTTTAACCTGGAAGATTGCAGTGGTCTCCTCACAGTCCCTCTGACACAGAGTAGCCCAGAGAGTCTTCTGCCAGCTTTTCAAAGACTACATCTCAGCCCCCACTGCCCCCGAGTGTCAATGACCACCGTAAAGTCCCCTCTGAGTTCCTCGTTCGTGTTCTCTCGTGTTGTTTTTCTGCCCCAGCCATGGTTGATCTGCTCACCCTGCTCTGCATTTCACAACTGCTCTCCAGTTTGTGCCTGCACACATGTCCGCCCCCTAATCTGGCTTGCCCTCACCTAGAACACACACGCTACAGAGCTAGATAGACTTGGTTCGGATCTCTGGCTCCTGCATTTCCCAGGCCTTGGGCAATCAATTAACTGCTCTGCCTCAATTTTTTCATCTGTAAAATGGAGGCAAAAATAATGAATACCTCCCAGGAATAAATGAGACATTAAGATGTAAAGTACTTAGCGTAGTGTCTAGCACATTGTGAACTTCAATAACTGTTAAAATATTATTAATGTATTCCAATGCTCCCTTCTCTTCTAAATCCACTCAAAATCAGGCTTAGACCATTTTCCCCCTGAGGGGTGACAGCCTCAGTGGATAACTCTCTGAGTAGTCAACATTTACTACACCCCAGAGAAGGAAACTGCATGAATATATGCCAAAATTAGTTGCTTGCTTCGGGCCATTCTTTTTTCTAGATTTATTTTTTAACTGTACCCCCCTTTTCCACCTCAGCTCCTACTGGAACATGCCTGCCTTCCCTGAGTGCACACCTTCCGGCAGCACAGGGGACGACCTGGGAATATTCTCAGCGGCAGAAAGTCACCTTGGCCTTTCCCATTTGCTACAGAAAACATTTAAGGCAGATAGTTTCAAGCTATTTCCATGGGAAAAGAGGGCTTGCTTTGTATTGATGTACAGAGCTGGTGTGTAGGCTCTCCCTCTGGTCTGAAACTCCTACTGGCATTCCTTGTGTCTCTATCCACCCCATAATATTCAGTGAACACCGGCCCAATGAGTGAAGGTGGACTCAGTGTCCACTTAGCATCCCAGTCTGTCCAGGGCAGGACAGTTGGCATCTTTCCTGCAACATCTGACAAACCATAGAGGGACACTTTTGAATGCCCATTAACTCTTTCTGGGAATGAGAATTCCATTGATACACAAACTGCCCTGAGGAACTGAACAAGCCCTCTCCTTTTGGAAGGGGCTGCTGTACATTGTAAAATGTCTCATGTTGCTACAGAAAACCTTGCATTAGTTGGGAAAATTGGATGTGGCATTTTTCAGGTATGTGGTAGTGAGTGAAGTCGTGGTGATAAGGACAATATTTCTGTCCAACATAGAAGTGCTGGTTAGTACAGGGTAAGCTCTAGGGACAGAGAAACCACGTGCCAGTAAGGATTGAAAACACATCTGATTCACAGCAGAGCAGTACTTACTGACCTTTGTTTAAGTCCCCAGGATACCGCAAAGATGCTGTGAGAAAGCCTAAAGGAAAAATCTCAAGATGTTCATTTAGTTAGTTTTGTAGAGTTGGTTTGAAGAAGTAGAAAATTAAAGAGGTTAACTGAGTTGCCTCAGTCTAGCAGAGCAGTACAGCTCAAGTTCAAGCACACCTACCTCATTCTGTTAACCGTGGGAAGCACCCAGCACGGTCCCAGGCACTTAGAAGAGAATTACTCCAGTCTTCTGTGGCCATGGCCACTTCTGCTAAAGTATCTGACAGTCCTCATGAGAAGCAGAACCCCAAATCAGTATCCTCTGTCTCTAAGTAGGAAGGGGTGTTCTCGCCTGGGTTTATAATGGTGGCACATTTAAAGGGTTGTGTTTTTTGTTTTTTGTTTTTTTTGGTTGGTTGGTTGAAATGCATGACCAATCCTAGAATCTAGAACCTAGACTAGCAGTAGCTGCCTCTGACTGAGGGCTCACTCTGTGTCACGTGTAATGCTTGGTAATTTATATGTTTGGCAACCACATCATTATTTGTCCAAACTGAGATACTTTTGAGAGTGATTGTTAATAATTAGGCTGGGCCTGTCGTGGGCAAAGGAGGCCATATGACCCCTCGGGTTATTATCTTCAGTCTTCCCAGTAACCCTGCACAGTTACGTATTATCTACATTTTACAGATAAAAAAATGAGAGCTGAAAAAATGATTTGCTCAAAGCCAGGATGGTAGTAAGTACCATAAACCCTTCCCTCAGCCCAGTCGATAATCTCACCCAGAAGATGATCAAAGGATCAGGAACGCTTTGGGGAATTTAGTGCTTTATAGGCACTTTCATTCTTGTTGGCTGATGGCACTGCCAGGTCTTGGCCTCCTCCCTTCCCTGTGCACCTCTGAAGGGCCTTCTGTCTCTCTTCCTCTCTGTCTCTCAAGACCTAGCGCTGGAGAGCACCATCCCCTGAGCACAGACCTGTTTGAAAGACCTACATATTAACAACTCTTAACTATCATTAAATACAATACAGGGGCAGTTCTGTGCCCTATGGTCTTTTGATTTCACACACACACACACACACACACACACACGATTATAGTAAAAAGGGACATTTCTTATGTTGGAATATTTTATGTTGATTTTTTTCCCCTGTTTTCAAAGTATATGTAAATATGCAATTAAATAGCTTTAGTAAATAAAAATGTATTAGTGATCTTTACTTCTTTTAGAATTGTCATTTGCTTACTTTGCTGAGGTTTCTCTGCTATGTTGTGCTCTTTTTAGGAAACAGTAGTAAATTCCTAATCGTCTTTAGCAGTGAGAACAGGGAGACTATTTCCAGGGATAATGAAAATCTATCTATAATTCAGGTATCTCGTTTTAACCTGATAGCTCTGGTCTCCGCCACCATAAAACTCTCCAGGAGACAGGCAGCACAAAAATGATCCCGTTTCAGCTTCTTTGCCTACTTTCGCATGCTGCTTGGAGAAGTTGCCAACAAGAACTGAAATAGTCAGCAAGGCAAACAGCACTAGGCAAGGAGAGATGACCTGGATATTTCTACAATCCAGGAACAGCCCAGGATATTTGAGAAAGTTGCCAGTATTTAGATGGTTCAACTGATACAACGTGCAAATATGCTCTTTATTTAAAAGACATCTATTTCAAAACATTTTAATACCTGTGACTCATTAGTTCACCTTTGGGTACAGTTCAGGGAATTGTATAGATTACATGAGTCCTGGTCATCTTATTAGTTGCTTCTGTATTTTTGAGCCGTAGGCGATACTCAGAATGAGCTCGGCTTAGAAGGAAGTTTGGGCTGATGAGATATGATGTTTTACTTGTGTTGAGGCTGTTCTGTAAACTGACGGCCCCAAATAGAAGCCTTTTGTGTAGGTTCTTTGTTAATACGAAACCTGAAATTTATTTAGTGCCTTGTAGTCTGAGCAGCACCTTCAAAACCACATTACCTCATTTGATGAATGAGATGCATTGATTCTGAATAAATTAGCTTCTTCTTAAATGTTCCTGGTTTGGGAGTGATAAGGCTTAATTCTCCCAGAATTCAGCTTCTGTGGTATGAGATACCCATAAAACATCACATAGGTGTATTTTGTGCGGTTGCAGATCAAATGAGCAAATAATGATCTTAGTCTATGGTCTTGACCTTTGAATGGGACTTTTTTGTGTATATATATTTTTACTGAAGTATAGTCAGTTTACAATGGTGTGTCAATTTCTAGTGTACAAGAATGGGGCTTTTTTAAAACACAACATAGCTTGGCATTTGTCACATAAATATGCAGAGGTGAGTTCATCCAAAAAACATATGTAGTAAAGTTTTCTGGATCTGTACCCTAGCATTTCTTG
The DNA here is from genome assembly GCF_036321535.1 of Camelus dromedarius. Lineage (NCBI taxonomy): Eukaryota > Metazoa > Chordata > Mammalia > Artiodactyla > Camelidae > Camelus > Camelus dromedarius. Next base: position 63,994,972 of record NC_087448.1, on the reverse strand, counting down.
GTCCTCTTTTTTTAAACACTTAAACATTTCTAATTTTCCACAATATGGTGCCTTTGGGAATCACCCACTCTTTGGAAACTACCCCACTGCAGAAGGTTTTGGCGGCAACCACTTCCTAGAAAGCGGCATTTTTGGACTTTCGGCTGGTTATGTGAATAAGAGAGTGCTCTCTCTTTGAGCTAAAATGTATCTCCCAGTTTTGGAGGAGCAACAGCAGTAGCTTTTTCTACAATAACATCTTTATTTATTTTTCATTGCTGCCTTATACTCAAAACCTTACCATCTTAGCATCAGCTTTTCCTAGTTGTTACTCTGAAATGCTGTGCTGCTTGATGGTGTCAGAGAAGCAAGGCAAACACTGCAATACAAAGCAATACTTCTTTCTTGAGCATCTGCTATGCACTAGACGCACTACTTAGGGAGCTTCATAGCTTAACTGGACCAGGATTCCACCATCAAGGGTCTCACATCTCCTTCTTCCTTGTCAGATTCACAATTCCGAAATATTAATGCAGAAGCTCCCAGGACCAGGAGAGGATCCAGTGATATTTCAGAGACATTGTATGCCCTGGAGAATTTTATTTGGGAGGGCGTGTTTGATAGATCCTGTTGACTTTAACTTAATGGATTTGTACTTTCACTGCATCAGAGAACTATTGGAAGCCTGGTGTTTGCAGGCAGAGTCCTGTGGGAACATTTTCAAATATTCCTCCCAGCAGGATGGCTGAAGGAGAAGAAGAAATGTAAATTATTTACTCGGGACCACTTGACCAGATGTCAGTATTTGGGAGAGCAAGCATTTCAGACAGGCATTTGTTATGTTAGAAAAATGCGAAGAGTTAATGATGTTTATCAGAATTTTGACCTGGGATAAATTTAAAGCCATCATACTTCATTTGGAGTGATCCTGTCATTCTTCAGAATATTTGGGGGATTAGAGAGAAGAGATGTGTGTATGTGTGTGAATTATATATTTCTGTAAGTTGCTTAATGATGATTTATCTCACCTATATTCTTACAAACACCGTTCTCCTTTTTACAGAACACACAAGCACAAGCATTTAAATGTTAGTCACCCAAAACTCCAGATGCTGAGCAGTGAAAGTTTATATTCTGCCAGCATATCAGACTTTGTAATGAGTCTGATTTTGGGTTTAATTCCTTTTTACTGTTTAGTCATTTGATGAGCTGCAGATGGAAATTTAAGCCAAAGCCATAACATTTCAGCTCATACTTTTTATGCTGCTGTAAGAACTTGTTGTCGTGTCAATTTAAGGGAGTTGAAATCTTTTTCAAGAAGGCATTCAAATCTGCATTAAGTGCCTTTATCAACTCTAATTTGATATACAACTCTAAGTGCCTCTGCTATTCTTAATCAATTGCAAAGTGCAAAGTAGTTTAGCAGTGGAAGGCAGCTTTGAAATTTTTAGGATTTCTCAGCCAATGCCACAAGCACAACATTATGGAAATACACAATTAAATTTCCATTAAATTTTTTTTCCCCTAAGCTTAAGAAACACTAGACTGACTTCTTTGAGTTTGGACTTAAACAGGTAAATATGTATTTTGGCAGCCATGAAAAGGCTAAGGTATTAGATTAACTAGGGCAATACTTAAGTAAAATTCCATTTGAATGTTATATTTATGTGGGAAGGATTCTGCAAATTAATAAAGTGGTTTATTATGTGAGTGTCCAATCAATACAGTGCTTCAATTGTGCCAATACAAGATTAGGCTTTTCTTTCCTGTTTTTCTGTGTGACCTTGATTGTCTCCTTCCCTCACTTCCTTGTGTGAAAGTAACGAACCTGACACTTTGTCTCTAGCTGTTTTGGGTGAAGGCTTTTGAATACCTCCACTGAAAAAAAGAGGTTTATGTAAACATCATGATATTTGTCAGTTATTTCTCCCGCCCTGTTAAAGCCAGACCAACGGAGGGTGAGCTGTACATTTCTGAACTTGACTGATAAGCAGAGCCTGGATCTCTGACTTTCCAAGCTTGGTCAGTTTCTTGGCCTAGCTCACCCTTCAGTATTCTGAATAAGAACAAGTTGTCACACTACACAGCCTATCGGGTTCTTTCTATTGTTTTGTTTTGTGTTTTTTTTTTACAGTAAAGTGACTGTGTGTCTAACTCAATGAATTTGAACAAGGTTGTCTCCAATCTGAAGGGCTGGTGTTTCTGATTTGGAGACAAGCATTTCTTTCTGTGCAGTAAGATGTGGTGTTTAATGGAAATTGCTGGCATCCTGGAGGTTTTATAACATAGGATTATACAGCCAGAGGATGCTCTTCTAGGTTTTGGTAAATACTCTGCATCAGTTAAGCCACGTTGAAATAAAGAATGTCATCAGGATGCAAGATGCTATTAAAATATCCATCAGAAGCATTGTTTAATGCCTGCAGCAGGGTGGAACGCTCTGTGACAGCTTTAAAGAATTTTTAAAACTAGGAAAGTTATTCTAGGTGGGTAGATTGCCTATGAGTTTAGCAAATTATAAGCAGTTGGTTTAAAATTTACATGTTAGAGCACCAATGAGAGGATAAATTGCAGTTTTCCTTAAAAAAAAAAAAACTCTGTGTTTTAACTTTTAGTTTTTGAAAACAACATTTTTAACAACTCTCCTCTAAAAATGAGGCCTTGCAGGTGAAGAACAACATGGGCTCAGCCACGGACTCACTTGTACCGTTCCAGCACCCAGAACTGATCTGCTACTTATCTTTGCTTTAACTGAAGTGCAGTTGATGTACGTATTATATAAGTTACAGGTGTGCAATGTAGTGATTCACAGTTTTTAAAGGTTCTACTCCATTTATAGTTATTGTAAAATATTGACGATGTTTCCTGTTTTTTGCAACATATCATTGTAGCTCATTTTATACATAATAGCTTGTACCTCCCAATCCCCTACCCCTGTATTGATCTTCTGCTTTTCTAATGAGAATGGTAGCTTCCTTGGGGAGTTAAGAGAGAAGCCAAGCCCCCTGTTGGGCCACACTGGGTATTTGGTCTCACTTCTCTCAGTTTGATGGTGGCCCTGAGGCCTGTTTTCATCTTTTCTTCCACAGCAGCCTGTCCTCTTTGTTTTATTTGACTGAACATAACTGCAAGCAAATAGGAAAATAAAAGACATTTTAGTCTTGCCTTCTGATTTTGTATTCCATTGACCAACAAACCCCCGATCCTTATCATTATAGGAAAGATAATCCTAGTTTATGCCAATTGAGGTATCAATTTTGAAGGTATTTGAAAACCTGGCCCACTTTCAACTGAAAAAACAGTTTTTTAAACTAACAATTTTAAGTGCTTGAACATTAAGAAAGGTCACAATTATGAATGAGAATGAAAATTCTATGACAGTTTAAATATCCAAAAACCTGTTTGACCTTAGCTTCTTCTCTTTCTCTTGTGAACTGTTTCGTTTGCCATTTCAGTGCTCATTACCATTTTCTTAGAGGGGCGAAGGAATTGAAATTCAAATTATTACCATTGTAGTTAGTCAACTGCTTTACTTATTTTAAAAAGGAAAAAGAAAAGAAATATAAAATTAGAAACTATTGAGTAGGATTCTTGAAGATTAATTACTTTCATTTCTAAATCCTAAATCCTTCTTGTCACTAATCAAAATAAAGTAACATGCCTGTTGTTCACAAGTATAATGGTAGGGTTAATACACAGAACTAACTTATGCCATCTGGTAATTTAAAGTGTGTGTCATTTTGTGGAATATAACTGAGCCATAAAGAAGAGTGAAATAATGACATTTGTAACAACATGGATGGACCTAGAGATCATCATTATATTAAGTGAAGTAAGTCAGAGAAAGACAAATATCATATGATATCACTTATATATGGAATCTAAAAAAAGAACCAAACTGATACAGATTCTATTTACAAACCAAAAACAGACTCATCGACATAGAAAACAAACTATGGTTGCCAAAGGGGAAAGGGCAGGGGAGAGATAAATTAGGAGTTTGGGCAGATACACAGTACTATATATAAAACTGATAAACAACAAGGACCTACTGTATAGCACAGGGAACTGTATTCAGTTTCTTGTAATAACATATAATGTAAACGAATCTGAAAAAAATAATGTATGTTTATGTATAACTGAATTGCTTTGCTATACACCTGAAACTAACATTGAAAATCAGCTAGACTTCAATTAAAAGAAAAGATGCTGAGAAAAAAAATTTTTTAAATAAAATGTGTGTCATTTTAGGATGCTTTTGCTCTAAATAATAGGATAATTTTATAATGACTGAATGCATAAAGACTTCTAGTTAGCTTGTCTAACCCACAGCCTGGATTCCAAGTAGCTTTAGAAGCTCAAGGACCCAGGCCATCCAGTCTCTAGACTTGTCACTGCATGATCACAAGACGGCCACCTCAGTTTCAAACATCTTTGCTTTACTTAAGAGGAAGGAAGGAGGCCCAGTTTAGGTTTTTTTCTGGCAAGAAGAAGATTTTGCTAAAAACCCTAGCAAACTTCCTCTTGCGTTCCTCTGATCAGAATTGGGTCACATGCCAATCACTCACATTGGTGAATTACCACATTGGCTTTGACAAATCGATGCATGTCCTGTCACTGGGGTGGGTCCTCCTTCTGTTAGACCTGAACACAGTAGAGATTCTTTTACCAAGGAAAAGGGTAGGCAGCCAATAAGGCTGACTTATATTCCATAAAATAACCCCCATAAAATAAACTATACAATGGTAGATGACCTTTAATAATTTACCACCTGTTCTATAATGTTGCATTAAATGCAGTGATGGTAGCTGATACTGATAAGGCCCTGTGAAGTGTCGAGTGCTGTATTAAATGCTTTACCTGCATCGTTTCCTCTAATCTTCATGGTAACCCACTTTTATGTGTACCATTTGTAAGCGACAGAGCCAGGAATGAAACCCAGATTCTAGGGGAATCCCTAAATTATGCTACCTCTCATCGTCATTTGTGAGGTCAAAATATTAACAGTAGGTGAAATTGATGAAACTCAGGTAGGAGCAGAAGTATATTGCCATGTACTTCCCAGTAAGTCACCACAGTGGTGTTTGTCAAAAAGTAGTGGCAGGGAGTTTTCAGAGTACTCAAAATAAAGACTCTCTATCTCTTTTCCTCCAGTTTCAGGAGAAAAAGGAGCATTTCCTCATGTTTTCTTTCTTATGCCCATTCAATAAGAAATTGAGTTTGTGTTTTTAAAAAGCAAATTATAAAGAAGGATATTACCGGGTCAGAAACTTTAGCCCTTTAAGATTGTACCCAGTTCTCAGTTGAAAGAGGTGGGGGGGGGGAATGAAGGAATGTAATAGGATTATAAAAATCTGTTACAGTAAAATGAACAAATACAGTATTTATTCATTTGAGGGCCATTATGATGGGAGTAAATGAAATAGCCTTAATTTTGTCATTACCCCCCAAAAATGACAAAATGTTTTCAGATATTTCCATTTATGTAGAAATGCTAGTATTTTTCAATGAGGTTTCAATTTCAATCTCATTGTTCGGATTCAGCTATTAATTTGAAATGGCTTTAGCTTGACTCACTTTACCCACCCACAGCCCCCTTAAGCTACATCTTGCAATGGTCCAGTAAGAGGAACAGCTAGCATTTACGAAGGATCACTGTGTTTCAGCCACTGTGCTGAGCACTATCTCATTTAAACATCGACTCCTATTGAGGCAAGTCCCACTTCATAGATTAAAAGCCTAAAGCTAATAAATAAATTAATAATAAAAAATAAGGAGGAGACTTCCCCAAGGGAAGTGCGTGAATAAGTATTGGCCTGGATCAAATTTGCTTCTGGCTCCAGAGCCCCTATTCCCCTCGGCAGCCCAGCAGGAGCCTTGCTAACCCCCTTCTCCTGTGCAGATTTCCCACCAGAATGTTTGAAGGAGGCAGGTGCTGGCATTTTCAGCCTTCAGTGCAAGCTTGCACCTGCCATTCAGTTGCTGGGGGAACTTCTGGAATGCATTTTTCTTCCTGAAAACAGGAGAAATTCATTCTTTGCCACTCCGACCTGCTGTGTTCAGCCCTTGGACACAGTTTGTGTACATGGCAGGGAAAAAAAATTAAATTCTAACACCCAGAGATGACTTTAAGCTGAACATGAGTCAAATTCCTGCTCTTAAGGAGAGGATTGTGTAGTGAGACCTACATAAATCAATAATTACAATCAAACACATCCAGGAACCAACCGCATGAAAGATGAGTGTCTGTGACTAAGAGTGACTATCGTTTGTACAATAAGCCCTGAAGGCCAGATTTTCTGTTCTTTCCCTGCGTTGTTCTTTTTGTTTTGTTTTGCTTTGCTTTTAATTTTTTTTTAACATTTTTTATTGAGTTATAGTCATTTTGCAATGTTGTATCAAATTCCAGTGTAGAGCACAATTTTACAGTTATACATGAACATACATATATTCATTGTCACATTTTTTTCGCTGTGAGATATCACAAGATCTTGTATATATTTCCCTGTGCTATACAGTATAATCTTTTTTGTCTATTCTGCATATGCCTGTCAGTATCTACAAATTTTGAAATCTCAGTCTGTCTCTTCCCACCCTCTGCTCCCTTGGCAATCACAAGTTTGTATTCTATATCTATGAGTCTGTTTCTGTTTTGTATTTATGTTCTTTTTCTTTTTTTTTAGATTCCATGTATGAGCGATCTCACATGGTACTTTTCTTTCTCTTTCTGGCTTCACTTAGAATGACGTTCTCCAGGGACATCCATGTTGCTGCAAATGGTGTCATGCTGTTGTTTTTTATGGCTAAATAGTATTCCATTGTATAAATATGCCACATCTTCTTTATCCAGTCATCTGTTGGTGGACATTTAGGCTGTTTCTGTGTCTTGGCTATTGTAAATAGTGCTGCTATGAACTTTGGGGTGCAGGTGTCTTTTTGATGTAGGGTTCCTTCTGGATACATGCCCAGGAGCGGGATTCCTGGGTCATATGGTAAGTCTATTCCTAGTCTTTTGAGGAATCTCCATACTATTTTCCACAGTGGCTGCACCAACCTGCATTCCCACCAGCAGTGTAAGAGGGTTCCTTTTTCTCCACAGCCTCTCCAGCATTTGTCATTTGTGGATTTTTGAATGATGGCCATTCTGACCTGTGTGAGGTGATACCTCATTGTAGTTTTGTTTTGCATTTCTCTGATAATTAGTGATACTGAGCATTTTTTTCATGTGCCTATTGATCATTTGCATTTTTTCCTTGGAGAATTGCTTGTTTAGGTCTTCTGCCCATTTTTGAATTGGGTTGTTTGTTTTTTTCTTATTATGTCGTATGAGCTGCTTATATATTCTGGAGATCAAGCCTTCATCGGTTTCATTGTTTGCAAAATTTTTTTCCCATTCCATAGGTTGTCATTTTGTTTTACTTATGGTTTCCTTTGCTGTGCAGAAGCTTGTAAGTCTAATTAGGTCCCATTTGTTTATTCTTGCTTTTATTTCTGTTGCTTGGGTAGACTGCTCTAGGAGAACATTTTTGAGATGTATATCAGATAATGTTTTGCCTATATTTTCTTCTAGGAGGTTTATTGTATCTTGTCTTATGTTTAAGTCTTTGATCCATTTTGAGTTTATTTTTGTGTATGGTGTAAGGGAGTGTTCTAGCTTCACTGATTTACATGCTGCTGTCCAGTTTTCCCAACACCATTTACTGAAGAGACTGTCTTTATTCCATTGTATATTCTTGCCTCCTTTGTCGAAGATTAGTTGACCGAAAGTTTGTGGGTTCACTTCTGGGCTCTCTATTCTGTTGCATTGGTCCATATGTCTGTTTTTGTACAAATACCATGCTGTTTTGATGACTGTAGCTCTGTAGTATTGTCTGAAGTCTGGGAGAGTTATTCCTCCAGCCTCTTTCTTTTTCTTCAGTAATGCTTTGGCAGTTCTAGGTCTTTTGTGATTCCATATAAATTTTATTGTGATTTGTTCTAGTTCTGTGAAATATGTTCTGGGTAATTTGATAGGGATTGGATAAAATCTGTAGATTGCCTTGGGCAGTGTGACCATTTTAACAATATTGATTCTTCCCATCCAGGAGCATGGGATATATTTCCATTTTTTAAAGTCTTTAATTTCCTTCATCAATAGGTTATAGTTTTCCATGTATAATTCTTTCACCTCCTTGGTAAGATTTATTCCTAGGTGTTTTATTACTTTGGGTGCTATTTTAAAGGGGATTGTTTCTTTACTTTCTTTTTCTGTTGATTCATCGTTAGTGTAAAGAAATGCAACTGATTTTTGAACGTTAATCTTGTAACCTGCTACCTTGCTGAATTCTTCAATCAGCTCTAGTAGTTTTTGTGTGTACTTTTAGGGTTTTCTATATATAGTATCATGTCACCTTTACCTCTTCTTTTCCAATTTGGATCTCTATTATTTCTCTCTCTTGCCTGATTGCTGTGGTTGGGACTTCCAAGACTATGTTAAATAGGAGTGGTGATAGTGGGCAGCCTTGTCTTGTCCCAGATTTTAGTGGGAAGCTTTTGAGTTTTTCATTGTTGAGTACTATGCTGGCTGTAGGTCTGTCATATATAGCTTTTATTCTGTTGAGGTATGTTCCCTCTATACCCAGTTTGGTGAGAGTTTTTATCATAAATGTTGTTGTCCCTGCATTGTTGAGAGTCATCTCCAAAGCTGGATCTTTTCTCACCAGCTCGGCAGAGCTATGACTTCATCTGTCTCCTCCAGGTCCCTTCTTGTCCTCAGCTTCCTCATCATAGATGCTGAATTTCTCTTATCAGTCAGTCCCAGGCAAGAGACTCTTTTTCAACCCTTCTCTGTGGTTCATTCAAAACAGCACTAAAACTTCTCATGCTTTCCCCTCCCACATCTGGTGCTCCATCACCATCACCTCTGCCAAAGCCTTGTTCCAGGTCTTTATCACCTCCCATCTGGAAACATCAAACCCTTCCTTACCAGCCTTTCTGCTGCTGCCACCCCTCCGCCTTTCCAGGATGGTCTGTCTGGTCCTTGCCATAGCCTTGAGCATTGACCTTCACCTTTGCTTTTGTAATTGTGTGTTGGCACTGAGAGTGCTGTTTCCATAGGCAGGAGTGGCACAATAAATGCTTTTGATGGGGATGATAGCAAACGCACTGAGTAGTTAAAATGTCAGTATGAACCTGAACTCGTTGTCTTGACCTGGTATATCCAAACCACTTATTGTGGTAGGTTTGAATTCTGTAGAGCACGGAGGTGGATTCAGTCTCTGATCCACGTTCTGGAATCACAGTCACGGGCCAGGGGTGAGATGGAGTGTTATTGTAGTGCTAGAAACACACTTTAAGGTAAAAAAGAGTAACATATTCTACTCTGTATATTTTCATGCTGCTGAGATTTGAAGAGCCTGGATTTGATGGGCATGCTGCAGAAACAAAGGAAAAGCTTGCCTAAAGTTAAGTAAAAGTCCAAAAGCTAAGTATAATTATCTGCTAATATATTAAATGAGAATCTAACTACTCATGAAGTGTACACACTCCAGTGATGGAAGGCCCACTCAACAATTCTCAAGTGTCCCTCATACACAAACTAACAGTCATCACACTGGCCCAATGAGCTCATTAAATATCATATTGTTCTGCCAGATAAGGCCCTTGTTTTAGGGAGTGACTAAGAGACTGTCACTTCTTGGGCCAGGAGAATGAAAATGCTCTTCAGGCTCTGGGAAGAGGATAGAGCTAAATTGTTGATACTGTTTGTCCCTCCCCATTTCAGTCTGTGTCTTCTTGGGCTGTGTTTTTGAAAGATGACTACTCAGCTGATTTATTCAGCTCAGTGTTTTCATGACGTTTCTGCTGTAGACCCACACGGTGGAGAGGAGGCTAGAATGCTCTTTGTGGACAGTGTTCAACTAATGCCAAAGAACGACCCAGACCTGGTGGTGCTGGGCTGGCAGAGTCATTTGTGCCCGAGCTTGTGTCTGAGCTTCCATCTCCTTCTTTTTAGGTGGAAAGTTAACCAAGTCCAGAAGAGGCAGCCAGGCCTCCCCTTTGGGTTATTTGCTTTTATTTTGTTTTCTTGCTGAAAACAGAAGTGAATCAGTCTTCACTGAGCCCTGTTGCCCAAGGAAATGATGCAACGCTGGTCACGTGGCACCAGGGAAAAAGGCCCATTATGCAAACCTCGTTCCTCTTTGTGTTACGGTGTAAGGGGAGGTCCAGTCTTCACACCGGGAAGCAGCACAGAACTGTGGTTCTTAAACGTGGATCCTTTTCTACATGGAGGAACTGTGATGTTTTACACTGTGTTTGTCTATTATTCTTCTGCCTTTTTGACCACTGGACTCATTCATTTTGATTGTAATACAAAGTATGGAAAGAATTGATTTAAGCTGTTGGGTTTACTTTTTCCGTCTGATTTGGGGTAGTTACGTACATGTGCTTTGCCTCAGCCCCTAACTTGCTGTGTGACCTTGGACAAGGCACCGCAACTCTGATTCTGTAAGAACTGGTTTTAATACATATCACGTGTATTTCTATAAGTAATACACATATGTGTATATGTAATATGCCTAACATAAAGCCATAAGAATCAAGCAAGTTAATATTTATCAGAAGTTGAGTATGCAGCCTCACTATTGTAACTGCTTGATAAATGGTAGCCATTATTATTAGGAATTTGTCTAGTTAATGCTTGTCTGAACTCGTCTGTGATTTAATGATTTTTATTGTGTTTGCTCGTTGCCAAGACAATAGGACCAGGAACCGAAGTCCTGGAGTCTTTTTCTGACATCTTTTTGGCTTGTTGATCTGGTCTTTACCACTCCGCATAGTAGACGTTTTGGTAAAGAAGTATATTTGAGGAACTTTAGAAGATAAACCATCAGAAGATGTTCAAGGTGAAATGCCTTCCTTCCAAATACAGAGTTGTTTGGAGAGGCTGATAATGTAGCAAGACACTAGCATGGACTACAGTTGCAGCCTCTTCTGTGAGTGTCACGTGAGTTAAACCTTCAGCATGTGGTTTTTGGACCTGAGCCAAATGCCTCTCCCCAGTCTGAGTTCAGTGTCGCCTTCAGGGCGAAGTCTCCTCTGACCGCCTCACTTCCCCTGCCCTTTCTACACACTTCCACTGTAGCAATGGCCACATGGTTGTGCAAGTGTGCTTTTCTGGTCCAGGCCCCTCCTGGGCTAAGAGTCCACCATCGTTATATTCTCCAGACATTTCAGGGCACATTGGCTCTTGTTAATAAACTGTGAAATGTTGACAGAGTGAATAAAACTACCTGAATGAGTGTGGGAGGCTTGCAGCCCAACTTACCCAGCGTTTAGCCCCCTCCTGGGTCAGCCCCCGCAAGCAATGACAATGTTCTGTATACCAGGGGGTGGGGGGTTGTCTTTTACTTCAAGCAGTAGCTCAACATCCAGTCTCAGCCAAAAAGTCTCTTTCCTTCTTGACCCTCACCTGTGTTCTTTGAGTGGATTTAACAAGTTAAATTGCACCTTTGTGTTCACAGAACCCAGGGCCCGTGTGTCCATGAAACACACAATGAACTTAGACTGAAATCATTTTTCATTTATGTTGTGATCAGCCAACTTGGGAGAATTATCTCTGTGATGGGTTTTTGTTTTAAATCAATTAACACTGTCAGAGAGTCTCTCTATAAAAAATATGAACTTATCCCTATGTTTGTCTCAATGCCATTTAAGTTAAATAGATTGAATTTAACTCTACTTTTGAACCTTCCAGCCACTTTTGCCAAATTGGAAGGAAATCATTCTCAGTGAAATTACTGAGCTAATTTAATTCTTTACTGATCAGGGTCTCGTTCCGTGTGAAGGATGCTGCTGTTCATATTTGGAGAAATTGATTGCCTTAGTAGAAATATTTCTGAACCCAAAGATTTTATCGTGACCATTAAGGTGGATGTACTCAGAGCATCAGCCCAAACTGGACGTGCATGAATGAGCTTCAGGAAGTCCCTGCGAGTGAATCAACAGTCTTCCCCTTCTCTTCTTCTGAATTATTAAATGACCACTGGAGTTGGGCACCGTGCTGGATCGAGTCCAGCGGGACTCAGCAAGCCCACCTCCGGCCTTCCACAGGCTTTACGATCAAAGACAGCTGGCTTTGACGAAAGAGCAGATACAAGGAAGTCGCAGAGAACAAAAATGCTGATTAAACGAATGTTCTGCCTGTGCCAGGCACTGTGCTTGGACTCGGGGATACTGACTTAAATAATCACCAGAGGATAAAGTGATTCATCATTTTATGTGGGAGGGAAGAGGCAGAGGAATTGTTCCAAGAGGCTGTGACATTTGAACCTGAGGAATGCTACAGAAAAGCGGGGAGAAGTCAGAGGGAAGAGCATGATCAGATGCTGGGAGGTATGAAATTCATGGGTTCAGGGAGCGACAGCTAGATCCCAGGATCCTGGAAGGAGAGTGACCGATGGTACATGGAGGCGAATTGGGTCAGATCATGAGCATTGGAGGAGCTGTTAAAGGGCCTACGGACTTTATCCTGAAAGCATCAGGCAAGCTTCCTGGCTTCTTAAAGCAGGAGCAACATGGTCAGACCCCAGATTCTGGGAGCCTTGGCTGAAAATGCAGGTAGAGAGAATCTCTGCTGATAACCCAGGAAAAAGATGACAGGGACTCAAAGTAGCAGGAAAGGTGTTGGAAAGGAGGGATTGGTTTATGCAACTTGTCTGGGATAGAGTTTCCAGGGTTCAGTATCTTCCCTAGATCCAGCCTGTGCTTTATTTTAATGTATAATTTAAACATGTGGTGGTGTAGTTCATGCCAGCTGCTTAAAAAAAAAAAAGAGCGAGAGAGAGAGAAGCTGCTACTTGAGGAGCAGTGTTTTGAAATTATACGTTGAACAGAAGTTGTGCTCTTAAAACGGCATATTTGTGTTGAAGCTGAAAGGTGATGGCAGAGTTCTCTCTTGACAGCTCTCGTTTGCTTACTGCAGCACGATAGATAGCACAGAGGCGTTTTTCTGCGGTCGTACGTAGCCTCTGTTGTATTTGTTTCATGGTTATTCCTAGGATATAGATCAACAGTGGTTTTATTTTGTTTTATTTTTCAATAAAATATAAAATTTAGATGAGCAAGTGACCTCGAATCATTTCAACATACAAATAGGCCTCTAATGATGCTGCATAGTAGCCCCCTGGCACACGTTGGGATGGTTTGGGGGGTAGCAAGTCATCCAAATTGTCTGACCAGTTTTTGTATATGAAAGTCTCCCAGGAAAATGGAGTAGAATTTTCACAGGAAACCAGTGTATCATGAAGGGTCCCAAAGAGAGTGCTTCTTAAGAAACAGGGTCCAAGGTAATCTCTGTGAGCTGCTTTTTGCTGTATCCATGGCCAGACCTGGTTTGGTCCTGCCCGGCAGACCGGTTATACCAGGTGTCTCGCTTTCCTTTCTGCCTCCTAGGGAGCGCTCTCGTGAGCTTTTCAGTCCTATGTGTCCTTGCATAGATCGTTCTAGGAGGAAATTTCTAGTCTTAAGTAACTTGATGATGACGTTTTTCTGTGTTTTTATGCCAGTTCAAACTCTATCCCACTAGGCTAGTTGAATCAGATTCTCCCAGTGTCTCCTCCCTGCCCGTACGTGAGGACGCTTCTGGAGGTTGTTTTAACTTTTGTGGGCTGCCAAGGCATGACAGTAACTACTTCAGAATGCTACAGAGTGCTCGAGTAACAGTAAGGACTGGCAGGCGGCATATCATCACATACGAAGGGAGGGCAGACGTGCACCTGCTTTGTCGTAATAAAACAACACCATAAACTTACACCTATGCTGTCTTGTGCAGTCAGTTCTCTGAAGATTGCAAAATAAAGGAAATGAAAATCATATCGATAGATCCACTACATATTGTATTTCAAGAGGACATGTTAGCAATGTGAACAAGCTCCTAAAAAGCTACTTAAGAATGAGGACTATTTAAGTAGATGAATCTGTAGCAATATAGTTGAGACAGAAATAATACTTTCAACTGAGAAAGTTATACAGTAACAAAACTCCATTCATAGAGATACATATTTAAGTATTTCCACCCTTTTCCAATCTGAGAGCTCAGAATTATTACATCCCAGGATGGAATTAGGTGAGGAAAAGAACTGTTTCCCTTGTATTTGTTTAAGGGAGGCTTTGTGGTACAAGTAGGATTTGTAAAAGGTCTTTGAAAGAGAAGATGTGTTGGCAGGATTGGGAGGAAAAAGGCATGTCAAGCAAAAAGTGTGTGGCTGGAGTGGAAGAAGCAAAGGAAGGGAGTGGTGAGGTGGCTGGCAGGAGCGGCTGAAGGGAATTCTAGAACCACCTCCTGGAATGAAATAGAAATCCACCAAAAATCCAGTTACACATTTGCCAATTGAGCTTTCTGCTTAAACAGGATCCCAGTTTCCCCAGCGCTCAAAGTACTTCTGAGGTTTCAGATGGGGATTAACTCGCCAAGACCACGAAAGTGAGCACGCAAGAAAGTGATTCTGCTGGGGGGACCCTGTGACTCAAGGTTGTGATGTGCCCGTATCACTCATGCAAGTCTGGAGGAGGAAGTCACGTTTTGTCAGACAATCTTAGCAGCTTTTTTTCCCACATAGATGTGACTTAAAAATGAAAGCTTTAAACAGATTAATAAATATCCATTGAGAACCCACTGTGTGCAAAACACTGCTCGAGGAGCCAGGTGAATTGTAAAGAAGGGTGTGGTACTTGCCCCAGATCGGCGGGCAGGGTGGAGATGCACAATATTTAGTAAGGGTGACAAAGGCAATACGAGGCTGTCACAAATCAGTGAATGCTCAACTGTCCTGTGGTGATAGAGTTAGATAGTGTTAAAGGAGTGTTAAGATGTTTAAAAATCTGTTTCCTCATCAGTTATGTGTTTTTGGTTTTATATGAATTTGGGTGCCATGTTGAAGCATTTAATATCTCATATTTTTTCTGGTATTTTTGCATCTAAGCTTCTAGGAGGCAATCTGGTAAGGCAGGAAGGGTACAGACTTCTGAGCCAGGAGAGCTGTATTTGAGTCCTTTTTTCTGGCATTAGTTGGGTATGTGATCTTGGACAATTTCCTTTAATTTTCTCAACTGTGGAGCAGGGACAAAAGTAACTTGCCTCTCAGTCTTGAAAGCAAGCCCCCCTAAAACTGATTTCCTAGTCTTACCCAGCCTGAGAGTTTTTAAAGTGTTGAACAGATGTTTACTTGTTGAATCAATAAATCAATATTTATCACTTATTTGTGAATATTTGACTACAGGTATTTACTAATTCATAAATATGCAACACTGTGACTTTTCTTAATGACTTTCCGTGTTTAATCACAAAAATTATTTCCCTTAAGTCTAAGTTTTATAAAGCAGAAATTGGTCTAAACTAGAGAACAGCATGCATAGTAGAAATATCATGCAAAACCCTTATACACTTTAAGTTTTTCTAGTAGCCACATTAAAGAGAGATTAAAAATATCTGAAATTAATTGTAATAAAGTATTCTACCTAGTTCAGTATTTCTAGAATATTATCCTTTGACATGTAATAAGCATAGAAGTTATTTAATGAGATATTTTACATTCTCTTTTGGAGGGAATAATTCTTCAAAATCCATTTATGTGTGTGTATTTTGCACCACCAGCACATCTAAATTTGAATACCAAATTGGTCAAAACTACTTGATCTTTATTTTGATTTCATATAATTTATAGTTTAAAAAAAGTGGTTTTTACCTATGCAAATTGTTACAAGTTCCAATAGCTGAATCAATCATCAGTTTTTAAATTTTGATTTAAACTAATTACAGTTAAAATTCAGTAACTTAGTTGCACCAGCTCCCTTTCAAGCACTTAATAGCTGTATGTGGCTGGTATTGAGCAGCACAGGTAAAATTATCTTGATTATTTTTCAGTAGGTGCCCAGACTTTTAGGCAGCAGAATCATTTCATAATAAAAAATAAAGACAATCTAAACCTGGATCTCATTTTGGAAGTTGCCTTACACTGACAATGTTTAGTGGCGACTTCTGACACTCAGCTTGTTCTGCCTGCTAGATTTATGAGGTCTCCTTTGAATAAAGCTCTCTAGAGCTAATTAGCCTAAGGAATGTTTACTTACTTCTAAAATGCTGCAGAAAGCTTGCTGATTTTTCATAGTATGCTTCCGAGTCCATCATCTTTGTAGGTGAAGGGTCTCTGGGTCTCGAACTGCACGACTTGCCTGAGGCCCTGTGGCTCCTTGTGTGGCAGAGACAGCCATTAAACGTCGACTTACATGAGGGTCCTGGCTGTCCTGCCGTGGGGACTTATTTAGGTACAAGTGGATCCCTGATTCCCTGAATTGGACACTTAATGCCTTACCCGAAGGAAGACCTTTTCTCAGGCCATATTTTTTGAGTCTCAAAAGTACCATTAACCCCAGATCCAAGGTGGATCATGGAGACCACATTGTAACCAAGTTGTCTCAAAGAGTCCTTGGGCAGAGCAGAGCTGTGGATGTGAAGGTGGTGGAGGAGGAGGCTTCCTTAGGAATGAACAGCTATGTGGCGCAGTGCCTTCCTCCTGCTCCTTCATTGACTTGTAAGGGCAAAATGCAACTTGCCAGAAAAACAAGCATTCTAGTCCCCACGTAGTGGTTCTCTTCCCTGTGTACGCTTCTGTGTGTAAGTTTCTCTTTGGGAAATGACTTTTTTTTTTTTTTTTTTTTTTTTTTTTTTTTTTTTTTGCTGGTATATAAAACCAGTAAAGATGAGTTCCATTGGGTGGAAATGGATATGGGACACTTAGCTGAAAAAGTTTCCTTAACATTCAGGGTAACTGGTTCTTAGACACTGTGGTTCCTATATGCTTTCTTAATGAATGGTCAAGAAGGATATGAGCAGATTTTCTGAGCTCCTGGCATTAACTGTTTCCTCAGAATTTACATATTTTATAGAAAAGGATCATGTTTTGAAGGTCAGTCAAAATTTCAAGTTCAAAAATCTTGGTTTAAGTGATCCTGTCTTAGATGCAAGCAGTTGTTTATATTCATTTTAACTGTGCCTACTTGCGCTTCCATTTGTCAAGTTTTAAGTATTTAGATGTTTTGGATGAAAATATAATAATCTTTCAGAAGTTCCCACCCTTTACTATGGATGCAGTGTCATCTTGAACACGCCCCCTCTTTTGTTCTGGGCAGCTATTCGGAAATGTCCCCAAGGACTGTTTAGTGTTTCCAGGAGGTTTACTCGAAACTAAATGGCATTGCCCTGCCTTTGTTGGCATTGTCATTAATTGTGTGAATGCTTTTTAGAATCTTTGCATCTATCAAGTGATCATTTGTTACATCTTGCCTTTTTTCTGCATCCAGTTTGCCAAGAGTTTAAGAACTGAGTAAGTAAACCTGCTTGAATTCTATGTAAATAAAAGTTAGACTTGGAGTGAGAACTTGCATTAGTCTCTGTATAAAGTACTTGGATTTTGTGACATTTCTTTGGGCAAAGAACCTATGAGACTGTTTTAAAGTAAGAAACAAATTAAGGACAACATAAGTAAACCCCAAGTTTTTTGGGTTTTGGTTTTTGTTTGTTTCCTTCCTGATTCTTCATTATGTTTAAAGTTGTAAGTATGAGGTTATAAGCTTGACAGCTCTGTTCAAGATGGTAACTATTTTTAACTCTCCTATGCATTCCCCTGCCTAGGGAGACAGTTTACAAGATTCTCAATTATCATTTATTATTAAATATTCCCAGAGGCCACCGGTAGCCTCCAAGCCTGGCCACACATCAGACTTACTTAGGGAGCCTTTAAAAAAGATTCCAGTCTCACCAGAAGTTTGTGAAAGTTGTATTGGAATTTGTACTTTTTATAGAGCTCCCCAGCTTTGGGTAAACTCAAGGCTTTTGTCAGGCCCCTTGCCCCAGAATGAATGAGATAAACTCAAGAAATGGGATCAGTGCAGTGTTCCTCCAATATCCTGTAATTAAAAGACTATAGGCTAGGGACAGATCCAGTTGGAGGTTGCATTTATAGTGGTGGAACTGGGAGTGTTTTTAAGCTGATTAATCATCAGAGAAACGTTTTTGGAGAAAAAGCATTCAGAGTATTCCAACCCATGTCTTATTAGCTTCTTATTAGCATAGAGTCCCTTCTGATTTTCCTCTCCAAGGCTGGGCTTAAGTGCACCTGGTAATTTACAAGAAAATGGCTGAGGCATAGAGGTTTCAGGAGGGCCTCTGTGTAGGTCAGACAGTCTGTGCATAGCAAGTATTGCACACCTGTTGGTAGAACACTGCTTTCACGGTGGCTGGCTTCCAGAGCACCCTGTGCCAGAACAAACCAGGATTGTCCTAGAGGCCTTCCTAGTAAAATTGTTCGGGTTGCATTTGTTTGTTGCATATGTCTTTAGGTAATGACATTCTTGGCAATTGCTACCTACAACTGGAAGGCTGTTTGATAGCCGCTACTTCCAAGCATCATGCCACAATGTCTTTTATAGGTTCTCTGACCTTATAGTTTCCACGGGGAAGGGGCAGGACTGCAGGTGACGTTTGCTTATGTCGTACTTAATGTGGTTCCTATCCTAGGACCACCTCAAATCTGAAAGATCTGTTAATACAAGTGAATGAATATATTCTGTAGTATGTTGTATCGTGGAAAAATTGTGAAAAGTTGTAATCCTCTTAGCACTGGTATCTGTGGTTAACTGCTGTATTTCTGTGGCAATATTTTAACACTTGTATTTACTAAATTTCTAGGAAGACTAATGTGCATGTGATTATGCAAATAAAAGATAACATTTTATTACTGAAATATTTCATTAAATATGTCATATACTGGTTCTAAAGCCTCAGTGAGAAGTGTTGGGTTTTTAAGACCAATGGTGGGGGAAAAAAAGAATCATTATCAGATTGAGTTTCTTATCACTTTAGGGTTTTGACTGATACAAGTAATGTTAAACATAATTATTTTGTTCTTTAAAATTTTTTTAATTAAAAATTTTTTTCTTTTTTTCTTTCTTCTTGAAAAGAAAAAAAAATGATCATTTTAAATGCTGATCTTTTCTTCAAGCTGGAAAAATTTCTTGAGTTGGTGTCTGTAGGATATTTCTTGCTTCCCATAGTGTAATAGAGTAGACTGACTGCACGATAAGGAAGGTGCATAAAGCTAGTAGGCTACATTTAATCAGAGCGGTTACGTGATCTAACCTTCATGCTAGTGAAGTAGTATCAATCAGTCAGGAACCTAAGAACAGTCTTTCTTAAAGCAATGAGGTTGACTAGACACACTCAGGAATGTCCTTGCAACTTGTAAGCTTGTGAAGGTGGAAGCAACCGGTTTGGACTTTCACTTACGCTTAAAAATATTTGCAGTCATGCCAGCAGGCCCCAACAGAAACAGAAAGGAAATTTTCATGAATATTAGATTAACTGTTAAAGCAATAAAAAGCATCAACTTTAAAGTCATCGTTCAATTAATATTTGAGGGTTATTATGGAACTATCAATTAAACATGCCAGGGATCCAGCTTGTTTTTTTATTAAATTTAGATTACATTAATGTAGTTGAAAATGCATGCCATTTCTTTAGCATCATTGGGGAACAAATGATCTCTGAGTAAATTTCTCCCAGTCATGAAGCTTAACCCTTAAAGTGTCAAAACATTTCCATTTAATAATGGAGATGGGTCAGGTAAGGTGGGAACTCTTAGTAATAAAGACTCTGAGCTTTAATGGGTGGACTTTGAGCCATCTGTTTTGACTCTAAAAGACCTCTTCTATTATTTATTAATTCAACTTTACTAAGCCTCCAAAGATGAGAACAGTGTGGTTCATGCCCTTAGAATGCTCCCCAAACCAGCAAGGGCCAGGCTACCACAGGAGGATGAATAGACCCTGGAGGATATCAAAGGAGACTACACTCTTTGGAATTCAAAGGAGTTTTGGACATGTGAAAAAGTAGGTTATTTGGGGACTACTCCTAAATGTATACAAAAACAAATACTCGAAGGTTACCATTGTTTAGAAGTTCTAATTCATAGTAAGGAAAGTACTAGAATAAAAGCTAATAAATGTGGTGACTCTGGAGTCTGACAACTCTGTGTTTGAATGACCTCGGGCAATCTTAATTATAATCCTTTCTATCGATTCTAAAATGGTGTTGGTAATGCCTGCCTTATAAGGTTGCTTTGAGGACTGAATGAAATAATTTATGAAAAGTGCCTGGCAGAGTACCTGAATCCAGGTCCATGTCTCACTAATGTTAGTTCCTTTTTCTACTTCTTTCTCCCTGGCATTTCCCAAATGTTGTCTGATGATTGGTATCTGTAAAAAAGAGAGAAAAAACAAAATGACAAATACTTTTTTTCTTATTTCTATGAGGCTCTTTTAAGAAATGCTCTTAATTGAATGACAGTCACATCATTTGAAAGGTTGGTCTAATAATAGCACCAGAGACTCGAAGCTGACAAAGTGTAAATTTGCAGTCGAGTCTTGATTACAGTTTAGATCCAGAAAGAGGAGAATTGAAGAATTCTTATTCCTCAAAACACATCCCTCCCTAGGCACACTATTGGGTTATAACTGTTTTGACCCCTTTTAGTAAAACATAAACCAAATGCCACATATGCACCTCAGTCAACTCTTAAAAAAAAAAAAAAGGCATTTATAATCCCTGAATGTGCAAGACAACCATGGGGACATCTTGCCTGAAACACTCAGGGTGTTCATTGTGGTAATCTGGACATTTTTCTCCTTCCTGTGAAATGCTGTAGTTCATCAGTCAGTTCCCCACACTGTGCTGTTTTGTAATTCCAACCTATATTGCTGGAGAAAACCTTCAGTTACCCCGAATAAGTCAAGAATAGAAAACGCCTTGGGTTTGTGCTCTTCACAGCTGTGTTAGTGAAGAAATAGATTTTCACTGACCCTCATAAAATTCTTCTGTCAGGAATAATGCCCACTGGAAAATCAGTTGGTTACACTTCCCGTTTTATTTTTAAGTAACTTTGCGTTTTCCTTCTGTCTCCTCACTGGCCTGGATCTGTTTTCTTTTTAAGGTGGAGCCCTTAATAGTCGCCAATATTGGCTCCTTCTTGGTCTTAGAAATTAAATTTTTAACAAGTCGATTTAGGCTGTGTCTTTTAAACAACATAGCTTTACATTTAAACCCAATCACTTCGCTTTACTAGTTATGTGAACAGATGTTCCGTGTTCCGTTTTCCATGAGGGTGTATAGTTTCTCACTGACTCTTGGCTTCAGATAGGGATTCTCTGCTGTGGGTTTTGTCTGTAAGAACTTAAGCTGTTTAAAGCTGTTTGTACTTGGGGCCAAGAGCGCCTAGTTCCCAAAGCAACGGTTCATCACCCACCTTGTGTTATCTTTGCTCTTGTCTCTCTTTGGCCACGGGGACCCAGCTGCGGCCCGGTGGGTCGGATCTGTGGGTCGCGTGTGGACTCGGTATGCGTGGACCGTTTGTGCGAGCTGTGGGGTCAGGCTCATGTTCCTGGAGTGCTAATCTGTCCGCATAGTATGTTCTTGTGGTTAAATATAGACACACGGGCTCTCTGCGACTTGTAGGTCACTGTCTTACTGTGCAGCTAAAAATTGTCCCATTGGTATGGTCGGCCTGCCCCGGACGGAAGGCCTGTTTTAGTTTGTCTTCTACTGTAGGTCTTTAGCACCTGGCTAAAAATACACCTTGGGCCAGAAATAAAAAAGAGCCCTACCTTGTGGCCGAGACACTTGATGGTGGCAGAGAGCCGCGGGATCATGGAGTCCAGCCTTCTGTTCTGCTTTGGAACCTAGTCTGTGTAACCGTCCCAGACTGGGAGTGTGGGTTCCTTTTCAGGCCCATGGAGATTACAGCAGCTTGTTGGAGACGGTCCTGTGTGATCAGCTTCATAAAAGGGCTGGGTAGGTATGAAGACTGTTAATTGTGCGGAGCGGGGAGTGGGTTATTAGACGCCGAGTGGACGGGGATTCTCCTTAGGGTTTCGGTGGATGGGGGTGGGAGGAGCAGCTGTGTCTCCAGGCAGGGGGCGGCTTATACTGTCACTGTTGAGACACAGGAGTAACGCCCTGTAGGCTTTCTGCTCAGGATTGCGATATTTCCGAGGTTAAGAGTTGGTTATTTTTGTTGACGAGCCTGTGGAATGTTGCTGTGCACTGACGTTTCAGTGAAAGAGTCGATGTGACTATCTGCTTTATGAAATTGCTCCTCTGTAAAAGTTGCTGCCACGTATTTGGAGAACAGTTAATACCAGTGCATTTGCTGTTACAGCAGAGGTAGGGTTTGTGCTTGATTTCTTCTAAATATTGATGTAAGTGTCCTTATTTGTTTTGTTTTAAACACTGAAATAGGCCTAAAGCAGATTTCCCTTTGCTTTTGGCCTAGCCTTCTCCAACATTTAAAAAATAAAATATTTCTCTTTTTTTGTTTATGAACTAAAAAACAGGATACCATATGTTAACCAGCGTTAAATGGGTCCAAATTGCATGCCGCTGCTTTTTCTTTATCCAAGTAATAGCCTGATTACTTTAGTTCTCGCATAACCTTGTAAGCAATATTGTACAAGAGTTCCAAAAAATAAATGAGAGGAAACTTCCATGACACAGAGTTAATTACATGCATCCTGGCTATCGACTGTTTAACTTTCTATTTAATGTAGGTAGAGGAAAAGTTAATTTGTAATTTGTAAAGGCACAACATATTACTCTAATAGAGGAGAAACATTTTGTTTATTAATGGTTTGGGAGATTTAATTATTTGTTAATTATTCTACTGTACTGTCTCTAATGAATCTATTAGGTGTTTACATATAATACCATTCCGTTTCTAGGAATAAAATCTCTATTAGTCATTAATTTACCTCTTACTTTTTGGTTTATAAAATGGGATATGTATTAGGGAACTTTTTTTCCTCAAGAGTTTTTTTTGTTTTTTTTTTTTAATGTATTATGAGCATACTAGTTAAAAGACAAAACTTACCGTTTTATGCACTTGGAAAAAATGTTGCATCATAATAGGACTTATGTGAAATTCTTTTTTTTTAAACTTTTTTATTGAGTTATAGTTATTTTACAATGTTGTATCAAATTCCACTATAGAGCACAATTTTTCAGTTATACAGGAACATGCCTATATTCATTGTCACATTTTTTTTTTCACTATGGGATACCACAAGATCTTGTATATCTTAATATTTTTTTGTTTTATATCTCTTAGAAGTGTTACTGACCCTTACTATGTTTCAGCTGAATAGACCACTCCCATGGTCTGGTAGCCGCCCCAGCTTCCCTTTAACTCATTGCCTTTCTTGCTCATAATATGTTTCTGTGAATTGGTAGACTCATCATTGCTTTAGATGATAAACTTCTGATAAGCACATATCAAGTGAATTTTACAGAGTCATTGTACAGTTTCATAGCTATTTGAAATTTAATAAAACCTAAATTTTTTTTATTAAATGAGCTGGCATCCAAATAAATAAGCACATATGAATTTAATAAATATTTTGATCTTGACAAAAATCAAAAACTAATCAGACTATAAAGGATTTCACTTAGTCAGTTCATCAACAGATATTTCTAGTTTCTGTTGTGTACCCTGCATTGGAAGTCCTTTCCTCCCCATACAGTTTGCATACATGCATATGCATAGCTTCTATATTATAAATGTATATTATTGTATACAGATGTCTATGTATATATTTTATAGTAGAATTCATCTTGTAATGCATATTGTACTGGTGTATATGTATATTATTTCATGATATAATACATACTATATTAACAAAGGCATATGTCAGATTAGACTCTTTTTCAAGTCACTCCTTCCATCATGTCGTCTGCAGGGGGACCCTAGAGGGGAACAGCTAAAACTCTGATTCGTGACCTTTAACGTCAATATAGAGCAGCATCTGGCACTGCTCTGGTGGCCTTCCCTGTGCATCCAGGCGACCTGTCTTTGCTGGCCCTTCCAGTTGGGTGCCTGTGTAACGCACTCACTATTGCAGCTGCCAAAGCTTCTGTTCACTTACCCTTGCTTCTGGCTTAAATATGGTTCTAATAAAATAGCTCAAGAAGCTGGGTTTGTCGTTTTGGGTGGGCCTGAGTCTCACGCTCAGACAACAGCCTACAAACGACTCCTGTTCCCACAGCCTCTAGCACTTCCCTGCCCACAACCCACAGTGAGAAACACGTCTTGCATTGTGACCCCGCCCATGAGTGCACGCACAAGCACACGCGCACACAGACACATCTCTGTCGGCACAGAGACTGGAAACAAAAGTTTCATGAAGCAGCACTTCCCCCGCTGTGCCAGCAGCCATCACACTGCTGTTTTCACTTCGATGGTTTTCTGTTTTGTTTCATCGCAGGCATCATGGTAGGCACCCACTCAGTTGGTTTCATGATCGAGTAACGGGTCACAACCTGCACTTCGACAAGCTCTGCTGTAAAGATTTCCTAAGCCAGGTGTTCTCAACACACCATTAGTCAAGTTCCGTCCTGAAATGATGCTCTGTCGTCCTTGTTATAATATTCCGCTCCTGGGCATTTTGGTGCTTTGTCTTGGCTGCAGGAAGAGCTCTCTCAGTAGACCTGATGTCAGTCTTAGGTTGAGTGTAGGGTTTCTAAGCCAGAGACAGTTCATGCCCCAATGTATCTTAATGCTTTCTTCATCCTTAATGCAGCAAATACTTATTGAGTCGTGGGTATTAAGCTAGAAAGTGAGGGTATACGAGGAATTAAACAAATTTGTTGCCCTTGTTGCAGACAGAAAACAAATACAAAATATGCCCTCACACATCAAGGTGGCCAGTGCTCTGCAGGAGGGGAAAGCCAGTGAAGGGGGTTGGAGGCTCTGGGCAGAGGGAGGTGCCAAAGAGCGTCCAGACAGAGAGCCTCTAATAAAACCAGAAGGAAGTGACCTAGTGAGCCCCGATGCAGTGTCCTCTTTCCCCCACTTTGCCCTCATCCTCTTCTGCCTTGAAGCCTCCTCTGACTGTATCTATCATCAGTTATTTCTAGATCCCAACGTCAATGTCACCATCCCAGACAGTCCTGCCCTGACCCCTCGATCACAGATATGTACCCACCCCCGTTTCTCTTTGTTTTTTGGTGTTTTTTTTTTTTAGAATTTTTTAAAACCTGAAGTATGGTTGGTTTAGCGTTTCAAGTGTGCAACAGGGTGATTCAGATTCTTTTCCATTATAGGTTATTACAAGATACTGAATATAGTTCCCTGTGCTGTACAGCAGGTCCTTGCTGTGTGTCTGTTGTGTGCGTAGTCATGTGTATCTGTTAATCCCAAGTTCCTGGCTTATCCCTCCCCCCTTTTCCCCTTTGGTAACCGTAAGTTTGTTCTCTGTGTCTGTGAGTCTGCTCCCGTCTCCCTCTTGCAGCAGCACCCATAGGACTTCCATGATCATGTTTCTGGGTGTGTTTATTACCTAACACCTGTCTCCCCCGCATACCATCAGCTGGGTGAGAACCGGAGTCACACCTGTCTCCTCCCACCCCCCGTCGCTGGCACAGTAGAGTGGGCCTCTGGTAAACATTTGGTGACCAATTCAATGAGCAAATTAATGAATGCTCTCCTAAATTCACGTGCTCTTCCATTGACTGATCAACCTGACACTGCCTTATATATTATTACGAAATTTTTCAAACACAGGAGAAAGAATAATACAATATACAACACATTGCCGTCACTCAGATTCGATAGTTATCAAGATTCAGTCATGTTTACTTCATTTATACCTGTTTTCTCTTAAAGTAGTTTGAATCAATTATAGGCATCATTTCACTGAACTACATCTAATCAGTATACATTCTAGAAGATACAGATACAATGATGTTATCATTCCTAACAAAATTAACCATGATTCTTTGATATTACCTAATACTCAGTTCATATTCAAATTGCTTTGTTATTTTTTTAAAAATGTCTTTTAACAGTTGGTTTCCTCAAATCAAGTTTCGAACAAGGTCCACACATTACTTTTGGTTGTTCTGTCTCCTAAGTCTCCCTTAATCATCCTACCCATTTTTCTCTCTTCCACTCTTTATAGAAATTAGTGCAGTTTTATTATAAAATGGACCTAATTCTGGATTCTTTCTTTTGCTTTCTTAGAGTTACATTTCACTTGTTCCTATAGTCCCCTTGTTTCTTGCAAATGGATATGAGCTTGAATGTTTTGAAAATTTGATGAACTTGGGCATAGGGCAAGGTACAGTTCCCTCTCTGCCACTCTGCTGAAGTCATTTCTGTTCTTGTACTAGGAGGTTGGGAACCACTCTGTTGGTCCAAGAATAAATAGCCAACAGTTTTCAGTGCTTGGGTATAGTAACTCTGACCAATGCCCTGCCACAGGGAGGGAATTTTGAGAAAGCTTCTTGAGTCAGTATTCTAAAAAAGTTCCTTAAACACCTTAATCATTACAAAACCTCGCCAGGAAACATACCTTGCATGTTTTCCTTATTGAGAAAGTGTGATTTGACAGGATTTCAGATCATCTCTGTAAGATGTAGGACCTTCCTTTCTGTTCTGATGGGCCCCATCCAGGTTCCCACCTTCACTCTTTTTCTCATGGTAGGTACAGTGGTCTTTAACTCATATTGTCCCTCAAATAGCCGGTTTTTTTAGCCCAGCCTACACAGCAATATTAGATCATCAGTCTTCTCATAATCTTGCTGCCCCCAGCTAAAATCCAAACGTGTTGGCTTGTCATCCAAGACCTTAGTTCTAATAATAAGAATTAAAACCTACATTTTATGGGGCTTAGGAGCTGACATTTTTCATATCTATACTTGTTCAATGATCTCATTCACACCAAGACTGTACTGTGGAATCAGATGGGTTCAGTTCGATTAAGTAAGCACAGTTTTTAAGTTACGTATGGCAGGCATTGTGCTAAGTGTTTGGGATAAAGACAGGATGTCATCCTGGTCTCTGGGACTTTGCAGTTCCTTGGGGAAGACAAAGTCTGAGCACATGTGCTGGGATGGGATGTGTGGGGGAGGGCGAGGGGAGAAGGGGGGAGGAGAGGCCCAGGAGATGCCTCCACTCACCCACTGTGCTATGCTCTCGCCTCGGCTCCCATTCCTCATCTCTGCCTCTCTGAATCCTACCTGTCCTTTAAGACTTGGATCAAATGCCATCTCTTCCAGGAAGTCTGGCTAATTAGTGGCCCGGAACAGAGATGATGCCTCTGCCCTTCTAGGCCTAGTACAGCATTTTGGGGAAAGGCAGACTCTCAGGACATAATTGGAAAAAAAAAAAAATGTTGATGCAAGTCCTGAGTTTACAGCTAGGAATAAAGACAGGTTTCCTCTTGTGTTCACCTGTGCTGGAGGGGGTCACCGGTCTCAGACAGGTGAGTGAAAGCAGAGAAGAAATGGAGGCAGAACTGGAGGGGTCAGGATTACCTGTGAAGCTCTCCTTTAGAGAGAGGACAGACCATAAAATTTCACTGGTTCATGTTAATTCAAGGGAAGGCAAGTGTTAGTTACTAAATATTCGAATCATGAAAATTTTGAATAAGTGACGTTTTTATGCATTTTCAGTGCATACTGTTAGATAGTCACAGACTCCTGGAGCTAGGAAAGGCAAGATGGCCTAGCCTCTTTAAGAATGACAGGTAAGGAAACCGAAGCCCAGCTGTGTAAGTTCATCCCTCAGGGTCACGCAGAGCCATGCTAGGACCTTGACCTCTGACTCCCCACTCAGTGCTCTTTCTCTGTTTTGCCTCCGGAGAAATGACTTGGTCGGAGTTAAGGAAGCACATCCTTTTTGCTATGGGCAAAAGGAAATAAAAACAATTTTATCAGCTGGATTAATCCGTCCCCTTTGCTTTCCTTAGAAACCTCAGCATATGGTCCCCGGGGCCAGCAGCACTGGTGTAACCTGGGAATTGGTTTGAAATGCAAATTGCCGAGCCCCACCCCTGACCCACTGAATCAGGTGGGGCCCAGCCTTCCAGGTGGATCTGGTGTGCAGAGTTTCTGAGCACCACTGATACACTAGGAAAATTAGCAAATCTTGTTCAAAGCTAATGTTAAAAAAAAATGCAAGGGCTTGTACAATTTATCACAAATTTTGAATTAATGAATTTTCAATTAATGAGATTTTGCTCCATAAAATGAGCCAGAATTGGAAGAAAATAGAAAGGAGAACATGGGAGGAAGGGGGGGGAGGACAGGCAGTGAGCACCGCAGGAATGAAAGCAGTTTGTCAGTTCTGTCCCGGAGAAGGAAGTTGAAATTCAGGCTTGTCCTGCCTCTAGCAGGTTATTCGATCTCCTTTTGGTGAGAAAGGACCTTGAAATGTCAGTGTAACCTCATCTTCCTTTGCTCATAGATCTTGGCAAACATTCTTTCAGGCTCTGATGACAGTAGTTACTTTGAAAATCGAGGGAAAGTCCATGTAATTGCATCTTAGCAGATGACAGACATTTATAAAGGAAATCACTGAAGTGTTACTGTCATTTCTCTAAGATAAAATACTGGAAGGCAAAGGAGGAGGGGAAGAAAACAGGGCTGTGCCTTGATGCTTACTCTCTGTTTATTGAACTACTTCACTCTCCCCAGGGTATTCCGTCTTTGGGCGACCAAAGACAAAGACAAAGGTTTTGAGAGGCTGCAGATTGAGGTAAACACAGAGAACTGTGCCTTCAAGTTCACTTGCTGCTTCTTAGGATAACAACCTGTTAAAGGTTATATCATTTGGGAAGAATAGCCTCTAGACCTTTCTAAGGCGTGTCATTAGTCACATTTCATGGATTTTTATGAATCCTTCATTCTTGATGGTTTTTTGTATTCCTAGCCTTTCTCAGACCCCTCTAATGGTTAAAAGCTGTGCTCAAGGTAAAGAGGGAAGACAGCTTGGCAGGAGGGACCCCCAGGGCTAGAGGTTGTGTCTTTCTAGAAAATAATCAACTATACTAATCTAGAGGAAGACTTGGTCTCCAAATTGCAACATTAATGTTTTATTTTGTCATCCCGTGATGTACCCAAAGCAGCTTACGCCAGGGGAAACACTCGTGGGTAAGGGGGCTTACTGTATTCAGTTTTCATCACTTGCGACTGATTTGTTTTAAAAAACCGAGTGATAGGGGTGCTCAGAAAATACGTTCTCAAGTAGACATGGGCTCAGATCCTGAGTCAACCTCTCTGTGACCTTGGGCAAATCACTTAACCTCTCTGAACCTACATGATCTTATCTGTAAAAGGGAGAGTGTTAGGCCTTCTAGGATTATTTTTGAGGATCAAAGATATGACCTATCCTTGAGATATGTTGTGAACCCTGAAACCTGAAGGGACACAGTTTGAGAACTATAGAATGAAGAGAACTAAATAGTGTGAGATAAAGGAGGAATTTATTTAATTAACAAAAATGGGAGAAACATTTTACATTATTAGAATTTGATGGAAATTAATTACACAGAACTTAACATGTCATTGAATTTATTTTTCTTCCAAGGCAAAAATTATTTTGGAGTATTTTGACCTAGCAGTCTCTTCTTGGCCTACTTTGAAATATATAATATTATTCAGGAATCATCCATCTCTTAAGACTTGTTTTTCTGTTGCTCAAAGTAATTATTTCTTCTCATCTCAACATTTTCTCTTTCTTAGCAACATTCTTTGGAGGAACATAATTCATACTTGGAGGGTTTTTTCTTTTCATCCTAATTTACTTTGCATGACCTTTGGGATTTCTGGTCATTTTGAGTATTTGCACTACCTTTAAAAAGCCAACTCTAAAGCACCCTCATAAATGCTTTAGTGGACAATTTATTATTGTTCTATACACAGTGTGACATGTTCTCACGGTAGCTGCATCATCCTTGGTTTGTTGTATTTTATGAAATGTTCTCATAATTCCAGTAAACAAAATAAGACCTACAGGGAGAGGGGGATTGTGGGAGAAAGCATGGCCCTAAGGAAGGATCCAGCTCTTAGTTACTTAAGGGATTGCTCTCAGAATCTACTAAATGAATGAGGCACCGAGAACTGGCAGAAAGAATAACTAACATCCAACTGGGGACACAGATCGAATTAGTTATTCCTGTGTTGAGAGACAAGGCTGCATGGATCTCTCGAAGTCAAGTTGTTTGAATGGGCCTCCATCTCTAAGAGGAGTACCTACTTTGAACAGTTACCACTTACCATCCCTGGGTACTTCAAAAAAAAAAAAAAAAAAAAAAACAGGAAACCACTTTTTATTTCAAATGTTCAGTCTGATTCCAGTCATGAAAACATCAGAAAAAGCATTGAGTGTTTTGACAAACTGGCACTTTGCTTGTCTGTCTTTGTAAGATGCTGAAGACCAGGCCAAGATGACCCCTTTCTCCGATCCCATACTCCATGAAGGAGGCTGTACCACCTGGGCACCTCTGTGCCGAGAAGAGCAGGTTCTTCTATTCACGCTCTAGGTTTAATTTTCCCTTTTTCTTTTAGAACGTATTGCAATCTAATATACTGTGTGTGCGTGCACACACACACACAGAATTGCTGATGCTGTGAGCCTGCCTCAGTAAACTGTAAACTCCACGAGGGTAGGAATCATCCGTTCTGTTCACTGCCATTTTCCCACTGAAACCCGGGCCCTCATTCATTAAATATCAGTTGAAGTGAATGAGTGAATGCACAAATGGTAGGCTATAGTGAGCGATGGTATTAACTTCTCTGAAAATCTGAGAAACTCAGTTGCTGTCTGTCATAGAACATAGATTGCCACTTTTAGCCTCTGAGGCATTTATATGAGGAAACTTATTATAGCCTTTCCTTTCCTTTTGTGTCATAATAAAAATGTAGCCGAGCTACCAGTTGTGGGGGCGTTTGTGTCACTGTTGCAGTTAGGAGGTGAGTAATTCCTGGCAATGTTGGTAACTCAGGGAAATTGTACTGAAACTGTAGCCAGCTAAGAGCGGTCACACTAAAAATTAAAGAATTAAATAGGTCAATGAAATTAGGGGAAAAAATATAATCACGTTCAAAAGATGATCACTTGCTGTCAGAAATAGATCTAATAAAGAGGTAACGAATGGGTTGCAAAAGCCTAAAGCTGACTTCTTATGGATTAAGGAACAGACCCTGCTTGATAGAAGAAATAGAGACCCAGTGAGGGAGGAAAAGACCCCCTGAAACCATCCAGCAGAACCAAATAAAAATAATAAAATAGCATCAACAAAACCCATTTAAGACAAAAGAAGGTGACAGAGAAGAATTAGAATGTATTTAATCCAAGATTACAATAACTGTGACAACCTGCAGGAGGTGGCGATGTTGCCTCCAAGCCTGTGAGAATGTCACGTTCTGTGTCCCTGTACTAAACGCCTTCAGGCAACTGCAGTGTTACGTTCTAGTGGCTTTTGAGAGTTATGCCTTTTTTTCTTCTTCTTTTGCTGTTAATGCTTCTACTCTTAGATGTTGTACCTTTCCCTTGTCATTTTCTGTTTCCAGACTATTGTGAATTTAGAAACTAGACAATTGATCTTAATTATGCGTAGATTAAGAACAAGCAAGTGCTGAGGGAGGGTCTGAGGATTTTTTTCTAATGGTAGTGGTCTAATGTTCAGACTAGTCTGGACTGGGCGACTTAGTTTTGACTGCCAGGAACTTCTATTTTCTGCTTCTCAACTATATTGTTACCGAATAACTGAGTCACTGGAAGGTGCCATGTCACATGTTTACTTTTGAAAATTATCCTAACAAAAACCTAGGATTTATTATGAATTAATTATGGTAGGATGAAAAGGGTACTAAAACTCCAGAGTGGATCTAGCTCAAGGACACTTACCCCATTAACTCTCACCACATCTCCATCTGCCCAGCTGATCTATTTGCAACCAGAATGCAAGGAATCCTCCCCTTGAGTCACGTTCTGCTCTGGCACAGGGCTCTGCTGGGCTAGGGCGGTTCTGGCTCACTGAGGCTGTGCACGCACGCTTTGGTACTCACAAGGATAGTTGGCTTTTAAGTACAGGTGGATACCTTTTTTTTTTTTTTAAATGATAGCAGTGAATTGGTACTTTGGTACTTTTAAATGGAAGATTTGTCTGGGAGACATTCTGGTATCTGCATTTCAGCTATTCTGGTTCAAAATGCAGCTTTGCAAGAGGACTGCCAGAAGTCACTCTTACGAAAATTCTCTCACTGTAGTTATGACTTTCAGGCCCCAGAGCCTTACAATTATGGATCTGGTCTTGCAGTTATATATATCCCATCAACCTGATGATTGCTGTCTTCTAGGAATGGATTAAATCCCGTGGATGACTAAAGATAATAAAAAGTCCTCCACTTGGACTTTTTCAGTTTCTATTCCAGTCTCCAGCCCTGTGACCCAGTGCCCTTGATACATTAGAAAGATGCCCCCCGGAGCTCTTACGTGCTTCTGTGGGTTGGACTGGGGAGGCTGTCTGCCTCCACCGGGTGCTTGCCCTTAGAGCAGGAGGTGACGCAGAGGAATGGCCAGGACTTTGATTTGCATCATCTGATTTGGAATCTGCCCTTTAGAATTAATCTGCCCTTTTGGCAAGCTGCTTGGAGTGCCATTTACTAATGACTCTTCATTGCAAATACTGCAATGAAGTATTGCTTTAAAGACTCTTCCTTTAAAGACTGACTGCTGCTTCTTCTCATAGAGTTCCCTCCTTATGAATCCCTTCAAGACGTACAGAAATAAAGTATAGCCCTTTTAGTCAGCTGTTTAAGGAGATTTGTTGAACATGATCTGTGTGAGGAACTCTGTATCAGATCTGGGAAGCTACAGTCCTGTTAGGGGGCACAGTTAAGAGTGTATGGTTCAGTTACAGGGCCAACCCTCGGCAAAACTGCGTGACCAGTTGATCATGACTTCACTCGTCAGTTCTCTGGAGTCTCCATTAGGTCATGTCAGATGGACAGTGCCGCAGGCTGTGAGTTAAATGTTTAAATCTTACAAGTTTACCAGTGAGGATTGGCCTGATGGAGGTCGGTTTTATGGCGATGAGACTAGAAGAGGTTCTGAAAGGCCAGGAGGGTGAGATGAAGGGAGAAGGGAGAGCAGCAGCCGGAGACAAAGCAGGAAGGTGGCGATGAGAATGGTGCATCCTGGGGCCAGCCGAGGCATCAGCACACCATGGGCGCAGTCAGAACCGGGCCACGTGTTTGAGGCTTGATGATGAAAATTGACAGCCATTGACAATTCTGAGCAGAAATGTGTTACAGTGAAACTGAAGGAAGATTCATTTGTTATGTAAAATGAGTGAACTTAAGCCAGCAAAGGGGCTGCTGTCATAATGTAGCCATAGGTTTCCAGGGACCTAGACTAGGATGGAGCTAAGGAGAATGGAGAAAAAATGGAATCATACACAGCATATTTTATTTTTATAACTTGAGAGGCCATATTCTTCAAGTTTAGTAGTAGTTGAGATGTGGGAAGACCCTCCAGATGGAAGCCCCCCTCCCCAGATGGAAGGCAGGTTAAATGAGTGAGAGATGGAGGGGGTGAGAGACGGAGGGGCATTCAGAAAGAGCAGAAAAGATGAGGGAGAATCTGCAACATGACATGAGGACGTGTTGGTAATTCCATAAAATAAATGAAATTTTTGCACAGCTTCCTCAGAATTTGACTTGAAGTAGAAAGAAGATAAGAGAAGCCTTGAATTCATCTGTAGCTTTGAGGAGAGTGTTCTGCTTCCGTGGAGAACTTTTTCCTACTTTATTATCAATGACACACCACCATTCTCTTGATATCCAAACCTGAGTACAAACTGGAAATCTACTTTTTCTCTTTACTCCTTTCCTTAATCTCTATATCTAGTCACCCAAAACTAAATTGTCTTCCTTTTAAAAGTCTACCTTATCCTCACCCTGCCCTCAGCATTCCTAATGCCTCTATCCTTAGCGTACACACTCTCGTATTTCTTTTGCTGGATATTGATAACTGACCATCTCAAGGACATCGGTGGAAGGGGCTAGTGCCTGTCAGAATTCGACATGTCAAAGGATAGTAGAAAGTAGAGAGACAGGAAATTTTCATTTATGAGTAAGAAATTTTTTTCGCTGTAACTGTCAAATTAAAATACTGGTCCAACCGTTGCAGCCTGAAAGGAGGTCCTTCACTAGAGACTGTTAGAGCTGCCTCTGTTCAAGATCTGATCCAAGTAGGGAATCTGTACATTTTATAAAGAATGAGAAGGGGGTGTCCCAGCTTGAACCAGAGGATGGTGAGAGGGAAAAGTTAAAGCCACACCTTAGATGGCTAGAAGGGGTGCTGCCTGAGCCTTTTATCTCTCAAGGGGTTCATCCCTTTTGGGAGTGAGAGCCAACTGGGCTTCTGAAAACTGGGTCTGGAAAACTTGTGGGAGGGAGGATCCCAGAGTCTTTTCCATTATTAGAATAAAGCACAGAAGACAGAGAGATCCTGGTCGTTCGGAAAACCAGGACAAGAAATCAGTTTTGTTCCTCTATGCATTTTCTTAGTCCATTTCCCTGAAACATAATAGAGAATCTA
Organism: Camelus dromedarius; assembly: GCF_036321535.1. Lineage (NCBI taxonomy): Eukaryota > Metazoa > Chordata > Mammalia > Artiodactyla > Camelidae > Camelus > Camelus dromedarius. Next base: position 63,960,521 of record NC_087448.1, on the reverse strand, counting down.
AAAACGTCTTAAATGTCGTAGGATTTGTCAGTTGTATTGTGTCCTTGCAACACAATTTACCTAAAGCCATGTGGCAAGCAGAATTGTTTTGAGGTGATCAAATATGCAACTTAATGTAATCAAAATAAGTGCAACATTCTTCATGTGATTCATGTCCTTATATGTACGGTTTAACACAGCCAGTCTGATTATTATGTTATTTTTGGCTGGTAAGAATATCCATTATATTTTTCAGCTTCTCCTGTTGGCAACGGTTACATCAAGCCTCCAGTCCCACCTGTCTCTGGCACACAGAAGGAGAAAGGGCCACCCACCATGTTACCCATCAGTGTGGACCCAGACAGCAAACCGGGAGAATATGTCCTCAAGAGTTTGTTTGTCAACTTCACCACTCAGGCTGAGCGCAAGATTCGCATCATCATGGCAGAGCCTCTGGTGAGTGTGTGCAGGAAACTGATGGCTTTTTAAATTCATCTTGACACTGAATATAGATTTTACAGCTCTAAGAAAGGGTGGATGGCTTTTCCCCTTATTTCCAAAGGGTTTTTGACACCATGGGCAGTTTTTAAAGATAATAGTTAAGTTTCCTCATTATAGAAAAGAAATCTGAGGATCAAGGACTTTAAAACAATCCTCAGCAAATACAATTTAGCAGTATGCTTCACTGCTGCATTGAGGACTAGTAGGCATTTAACAATAAGAAGTATTAATCATGGAAAAATCATGTTCAGTCTCTGCTGTGACTGCTTTAGTCGAAATCCTTTGTCCAATTTTTTTTTCGGTTTAAAACAATATGTATTTATTATCTCACAGTTTCTATAGGTTGGGAGTTCAGGATACAGCTTATTTGGGTCTTCTGCAATCAAGGTATCAGCTAGGGCTGTGGTCACATCTGAGACTCAAGTGGGGAAAAGATTTGCGTCCAAGTTCTTGTGATTGTTAGCAGAATCCAGTTCGTTGATGGTTGATGAGGGACCATCTCAAGATTCTGCTTGTCAGCTAAAGGCTGACCTCAGTCTCTTGTCACATGACTCCCCACTTAGCAGCTTGGAGCGTGGCAGCTTGCTTCTTCAAAACCAACAAGGAATAAAAGTCTTAGCAAGATGGACATTACAGTCTTATGTGGTGTAATTGTGTACACATCATTGTCTACATACCTTATTTTTAAAGTAAATGAGAAAAAATCATCATTCAAGTGGATGCCTGAACTCCCAGTTTGAGAACGAATGGTCTTAGTGACACGTTATCTGAGGAAGTTTTTTGATGAGTTGCTCAGAAATACCACTCTGTTATCTGTTATCTGAAAATTGGAAGATGGGAAAGTCTTGGCTCACCTTACCTTTAGGTCCCTTATTAGGTGGATAGTGCCCTTCACAGTCAGTAAGTCAGTACCTCTCTTTGCAAATGGTTCTGCTGCAGAATAAGACTTGTGCTTCAGCCTTGTGTTAATTACCTGCACAGGGGCTCTAAGGACAGAGTAGAGTGCTGAGACTCAAAAGGACAGGAAGGAAGGAAGTCCAATTGAAGGTTTCAGATTACCTTTTTTCTGACCTTGGCAGGCCACACACAGTAAGAGAAAGGGAAAGGATTCAGGATGGTGCAGCTCTTCCCATAAAGCTAGGCTTTGTACCTCCTGTGAGGGTACTGGGGCAGAAGAGGTCTGAGGTTGGCTTTAAGGCATCATTGCTTAAAATAATTAAATGTAATAGTGAGCCCACAGCACAGAGTGCCTCAAAAAAAGATATAACTGATGATGTTCAACATCACATATTAAAAATGACCTTTCTAAGAATCGCAGTTTAAGGTTTGGGAATCAAAATTCAGGAATATTTATTACCTGTGTGGTTACCTGAAAGTTACAAACTTTGAATTTTAAAGTTTTCGTTAGATCAGTGGAGGTTAGCTTTCTAACTTCTTATAAAGGAAAATGTTTTCTTGGTTTTACAGTTAAATTGTTTAAATGGAACCTTAGCACTGTCCCTGTTTCCCGTTCACCCATGTTTTTGTGTTTCTATTACTCTTACTAGTAATAAATAGCTAATACTTCTCAAGTACTTATGATGTGCTGGGCACTGTGCTTAGCCTATTATCTCCTTGAATCTTCACAGTGACCTTAGGTCGGTAGCATTTCTATCCTTGTTGACAATGGGAAAAGCTGGCACAGAGAGGGGAGAGTAATCACCCAAGGTCACACAGTGTGGCTGTGGATTCAAGCAGCGTGGCTTCAGAGCCCACCTCTGAACCGTTCTGCACTCTGTTGCCAGTCTTTGCATGGTCATCTTCATGTAAAGATACCTTCTTTAACTTCTTAAAACAAGCCAACACAGGGCTCTCCTATAACTTGAGTCCAAAAATCATGTACCCAAATTCCTATTGCCCCAAACAGTGCTGATCTCTGGACCCCTCTGAGCTCCTTGAGAGCTGCTGAGGCAGCCCTGCCCTTCCCCCTGGTGGAGGGTGGGTAGCCACCTGGGCTCCAGAGGTCATAGGGGAGTTGGAGGAGGAGAGAGTGGGAAGATAGTAAGAGTCATGTCACTCCTGAACAGTGGAAAAGTGGCAAAATGGCTCTGAAATTGTGCACCGTGGTGGATTTTCCTGAGAAGCTGGCAAGTCGTCTGATAGTTGAAAGAGCTGCTTAGGAGGCTCGATCCTGAGCCTTCTGTTTCTCCAAAATAATAGTTTAGATACTGTTATTTAAGAATTTATGAAGTAAAATCATTTGGGTTTAATTTTTTCATCTTCACTCAGCTGGGAATGTGTTTGTGTGACATTTTTCTTCTTGGAGTAAACATTATGTCTGAAAAGCTAGCATGTACCGCAGCATTCTTTTAATTAGAGGTGGACATTTTTGTTCCTTTCAATGAGACAAATGTCCCCAAACAAGGAAAATGGGAAAGAACAAGTGTAAGTTCTCTTCATCAGCAAATCTTCATTGTGTGTCCAGGATGAGAAAGTTTACTAGATGCGGAGGGCCAAATAGATGGACGTTATGTTTTTAGCTGAAGAAATGTGTTCAATCAATTTTTAATATTGTTGCTTTTTATAAAAAGAGACTATTTATTCCCTTCGTAGTTTTTGGCAGAGATGTCAGCTTCCTGCCATATCCATTTCTTGTCTGCTGAAAAGTGCTTAGTAATTTTGCCCTTATATTTACTTACTTATGGGACAATAAATGTGAGTACATTCTGTGGCTTGCTACCTGATTCTAATACAAATGTGCCTTTGGCATTTTGTTCTATGGCCATAACAAGAGGTGTTTTTTTGATTTATGCATAGTACATTTAAAGTGAATTCCAGATAAATGCCCTTACTATTTTCCTTGCTGAAGTTGGCTTTATAAATAAGACATTGAATCCTTTAAAAGCCTGAATTTATGTAGGCTTGTAGCATAGCACAAAATTGTATTCTATTATCTCTGATGTAATTAAAACTTGTGTGGTCATAGCAAGGGGAATTTTTTAAAACTTGCAAGAATAGATTTATTATTTATGGGGCTACTCAGGAATCTGTATTTTTCTGTTTTATTTTTAAAAGATTGAATACTTCAGAATTCCACATCAGTTAGGCTGTGTGGGATCAGTTATATACAATATTAAGGTTGTATTTATGAATTACCAGTATCCAAAAAGCTTACTTAAATAAGGGGAAAAAAGGAAAGGAAATAAAAATGTTCTACCAAAATTAGATGTTTCTCTTATTGAACATCTTTCACTGCTTCAGCAGTACTGTTCTTTGTATTCAAAAGATGCCCAGGTCATATTTATTAATATTTATGGATATGTCAATAATTTTATTCTATTTTGGTTGCTTCCTGGGGTCATTTGATAGCATTTGCTCTTGGCCACTCTTCCCACTATTTCACCTTTCCCAAGCAAAGAGTGTTAAACAAGATAAATTGGGTCATCTGTATCTTTTTTATATTTTTATTTCAAAACAAAAAAAGTACAGAAAATAACGTAATGGATGCTTTCCCTCTTGCCTCCTATTTCTTTCTTCTGGTTTAAATTTTCTTTTCCCCAAAGTATATGTTTTTGTAGTTCTTTAAGTAACAGTCAGTGGCTGGTGAATCACTGTCTTGTTTAAGATGCCTGTATTTTCCCTTTAATTATCAGTGATAGTTCAGCTGGGAATAAAATTCTAGTTTGACATTTATTCCCCCTAGACTTTTGACAACATATTTCACTATGTTGTCTCCAGCATTGCTATTGAAGAGTCTGTGGTTGATTTGTTATTTGTCTATGGATTACTTACTTTTTTCTTGGTTTGTGTGTATGGTTTTTTGCTTTGTCTATAGTGTTCTGCAGTTTCACTATGTTGTGTGTTTAGATGTGGATTTATTTTTATTTTCTTGTTTGAGACCCTTCTGCTTCTGGAATTGAGGGTTTATGTCTTTCATCAGTTCGGGAAAATTCTAAGCCAAATGATTTGAATATTGCCATCTCTCCACTTTTCTTCTTCCCTTTTTCTGGCATTCCTATTAGATGTACAGTAGGCCTTCTCATGCAGTATTGCATATCTTTTTACCCTTCTTTTATTATTTCTACTTTGTCTCTTACTACTGCATTCTGAGTAATCTTCTGAGTTCTATCTTCAGTTCATTAATACTCTCCTGGGCTATGTCTCCTCTGCTGTTTAACACGCCCAGTGAGAATTACAGTTTTGGTGACTTAATTTTTTGTTTTTAGAAGTACTGTTTTAAAATCTGTTTAGGTGGGGGTTTTGTTTAGGTGTATTTTGTTCCTCTCTTAGGTTTACAACTTCCATTTTATGTCTTTGATCACATTAAACATACAGTTTTTGCATGTCCTCTTGTAGGTTAGCCCCAGAGTCTTCACTGTCTGGGGCCAAATGTTACATTAATTTCTTGGTTTGGGAATTTCTGCACCTAGAAGGCTGATGTGAATGTAAACTCCAAACTCACAGAAGACTTAAGACTGTGGTTTCAAATTCCTGGGAAGAATTTTGCTGTTGTTCTTGTTTTTATGTAGAACCCAGGTAGGGACCATTGGAATACCTTTTCACCTTCCTGTGCATGTGCATAGATTTGTCCCTAGTCCATTGTTTCATTGTTTAGGTCAGACTTTATGTAGGTGTCTTATTTCCAGTGTTCCACCTGTCAGTGCTCACAGCTTTGTTTCCTGTCCCCCAGTGGACAACAGAAAAGCCTTCAGAATGATGAGACCAGTAGTTCTCCCCCTACGCAGCCACTAATGTGACCTCCTATATTCCTGCTTTTCATTTCCACTTTCCTTTCTTATGAACTCGTTTCTACCTTTTTAAAAATTCGTATACTCCACTCAATATTTCTAAGAGGTTAAAATAAAGCATGTGAAATTTTGAGTTATCTTAGTCCATAACCCTGCCCAAGCCCTCCGCAGAAGTCTTGGTTTGCTTTTCATGCAGATAAGGGCAGGGTGGGTCTTGGCACAGATGTTTGTGTGCAAGCAGAAGTTCCCATGGCAAGGTGGAGTGTCCCCAAGATGAACACGAGGAAGAGTGAGGAGACCCACCAATTCTTCCTTTTCTCATCTTGCCTGAGGAATCTTCCCTAAATACAACCCTCCCTTTCACTCTTATTCCAACCCTTCATTCCTTGATTTGACTACAACCTCTCTTCCTTCCTCCGTGCATCTTTGTGAACCTGTTTCATTTCGGTGCTCGCCTGCCACCTGGTATATAGGCACACTGTCCCCTCCTCCTGGAATGCCCCTCATCTCTTCATCCTGCCTATCTTCCAAGGCCCAACTCAAGTACCTCCTCATCTGAAGAGGTTTACTTGATTTCTTCCCTGCTGACTCCACATAATTATGCAGAGGTGGCTATATACACCTGTAAATCTCTATTGGAACCACCATATCATTCTCTCAAACAAACTGTCTTCATTAAATAAGAGCATTAGAATAGAATAGAAAATACCAGAGTACATTATAGGTTTTAAGAGTAGATGTTGTTTTATGAAATTTTCAGTTGTGCCAGACTTTGGTATAAAATGTATATTTTTATGGTGGATAGGGGTGGGAGATACAGATTTTTTTTTTAAGTTAAAGAAACACTTTACTAATCAGTAAGTTCCTTACAGACATTAACTGTGTTTTATTCATCTGCACACACACACACCCCATGTCCACATGTCTGGAAAGTCTCCTTTATGCACAGTAGACAGTGTTTTTTTGATTGAATGAATGAGTATGAAGTGAATGAATGGATAGATGGATGGATGGATGGATGAAAAAATACTAATATAATAGCTTAAAAGGAATGTAGGATCCTGTGTGTTTCTGAGGGTCATCTTGCCAACCTCTAAACTGATAATAATGGATTTTGTTCTGTCCTTTGTACCTCTCAGCAGATGAATGCCCTCCAATCTGCTGAGTACATGGGACGTTAATTCTCAGCCTTCTCCTTGGGGCATCTAAGGATTCCGCATTATTTGTTGATGTGGTCACCTGTTCCCACTTCACCCAAGCAGGATGTGAAGAGAAGAGTCAGGCTGACTCTTAGGGGTCAGACACAGTTGCAGAATATACACTTCCATCATCTGTGAGTGTCTCCATTTATATAGCATCTGTCACTGTAGTCACAGGCAATTACCTTCTCAATAAACTCCTGTCCAAAAAACAAGACTCTCCAGCTTTTCAAAATTTAAGAGCCCCCATAATCTTGACTTTGTAGATTTAACAGACAAGAAGAGATAAAGCTAAAGACAAAACAACTTTTCTTCCCACCTGATCTGGATTTGAATTTGGATTCCACCCCTTTAGAGTTGTGGGGCCTTGGGCCAGCCAGTCAACCTCCCCGTTTTCTCATTTGCAAGAGCCTGGCTCGTGGAGTGAGGGAGAGGATTAGAAACCTGGAAAAAGGAAAAGATCTGCATGACCTCAAAGGAAGACCACACACTTTTCATCTTGTCCTTCAGCAGGGCCTATGACTGAGCAGGAGAGCAGAGCTCGCCTGCCTGTAACATCCTGGCATTTAGATTTTGCTGTGGGGTTGCTTGAGCCTTGATAGCCCCTGCTCACAAAATAGTTAGCAGACGAGGTACAGGCAGGAGCTTTCACATATTAGCCCTGTGTTAAGCTTGGAGTGTACGTGAAGGGAGACTTACTTATAAAGATGCTAACTGGGTGGTACTGGGATGGAGACTTAACAATCGCATAACATGATCTTGTTGGCTTGCTAACATGAGAGACACAATTCAAGGAGTTTGGGTTTTAATATAAGACTAAAAGTAAACTGGAAGTAACACAAAATATTTCCTTGGAGTGCAAGTCATCAAGAATCCAGGGTGCCAGCCTGTGTGGCAGCACCCACCGCAAACCTATAGTGAAGTGTGTCACACCTTGAGACCAAGCCTGTAGGAACAGCAGTCACGGCCAGCTGGCGCAAACACAGGAAGGCTGAGCAATTAGCTCACGACAGCGTCACAGCGCGCTAACATGGTCCTAGGTTCAGGCAGCGCGCCTGCTGACACACCATTGTTCTTGGCCCGCGTCTCAGGCTTCCAGCTGATGCCTCAGGGCTGGCATCAGGACAACTCCTTGGTTAACCCCGAAGTTGAGCGGGACACTGTGCTGAAATAATGACACAAGTGACCTGCCACCAAGAAACTCTGTGTGATGAGTGGCTCTAGTAGCTTTAATGAATTTTATGATGGCACTAAGTAAGCAAAACCATTGGCAAGTGAAATACACACACTCACACACTCAGCTTCCTCTTATGATTTTAGACCAGATCTGATGAGAGGCCGCAGACTAAGGTTGGAATACAGTCTATTTGTAGTTGTAAAGAGCTTTTTTTTTTTTTTTTTTTGCCTCTGGCCCATATGAAGATTGAACCTTCTGCCGTGAGTTGTCTGCTGATGTCTAGATGCCAGAAAATATCAGATCCTTTGACCAGGAACCTTTTAATATTTAAGGAATTTGTGAATTAGGAAATCCTGCTGCATTAATCGAAGGACAGAACAACTGCCTTTAATTAAGTCTGGATCTTTATATGGCAGATTTTCATGAAACCCATTATGATTAGCCATGCTTTTAACCTGATAGTCATTCAGCAACCTCAGTGGTGGTACTTCAAGGTGATACTGTATCACACCCCGATCTGCAAGTTGGCGCTTTTTCTGCACTGTTGTCTAAGCTAGTCTTCCTCTACCAACCAGATGTTAAGTCTGTCATCTAAAGATGTGTAAACAGCAGAAACGGCATCGTTAATATCTCTCCGCACTGTGGATTCAAGTCCCTTCCCAGAAGGACAACCAGCTAGTGTTTTTAGCCAAACTCCTCTTTAAATAGAGGCTCCTCTTGCTTCAAGGGAACTAATAAGGGACATCTAAAGAGAATAAAAATAACTTCTAGATTTAGTTCTCTGTTGAGGATAGTGACAGAACCCGAGTAATGCCGCCCTGAAAGGAGACTCAGACACTTGAGCTCGGATGAGGAATATTTATACTACACTTGACGAAGTACTGGCTTGTTTTCTAAATTATAAATTTTTCAGAAAAACTTTTAAAATAGCTATTTCTTAGCAAAGCAGCTCCACCTAGTAACACTTACTTAATCTAGTCAGACTCTCACCAGAAATCTAAAAGCTCACCCTAACCCAGAAACAAAATCGTGTTAGTAGCTAAAACGAGATAATTGTTGAAAGGCTGCTGAAAAAGGCAGTCTTCCCAGTGAACTCACAAACTCACTTTTTCCTGTATACTGTTCAACTTGGAGTTTGTTTTCCTTATCATGAATATTCTTGGATTCATATAGATGAAAAGCAGTTATTTTGTGGCTGTTAAATGGGGTTTTTTTCCAACCATGAAATGAAGTTGAATGCACCATGGTAGTAAAAGTTCAATTGAACCGTATAGCAAATAAACCATGTGAAAAGTATCATGAAGGTAAAAAAACAAACAAACAACAAAAACCAAAGGGCTTTTTACTTCAACTTAATAGTATCCAACTCAATTCATCCATGGGTGAGACCATAATTTTTATGCCCAGCAACTGGGAGAAGATTACCAAAGTTTCTTTTTGAGAATACAAAACCAGGGAGGTTATTCCTCGAGTCATTTTCAGTCTAGTTTTTTTTTTTCTGATTATGTGCTTTTTAATATTTATAGAGACATCATTTTTAACAGAAAAGATCATTTGAAAATACATCATCATTTTTACAGTGACAGAAAATGCCAATAAAAGTAGGTTTGGTAATGTGACATAGTAACAAGAACCAAGGCCCAGCCCTCTGCTGTCATAGAACGTCGCTGTTTTCACACAGCATTGTGCCTTGTGACATTCCTGCAAGTCATTAATGCGACTCTAGGCAGCAGCAGTCTTGACTGTAGCACTGGAGTCATTTTGACTGGCTGAAATTCCACAGGTCGTGCTCATGGCCCGCTGGGTGGATGTCCCACTCCACCACCCGTGGCCTCAGTCAACTATGGAGCTATGTGTAGATTAATTCCCATTTTCTAGACTCTTACATCAATGGAAGCCACACAACAGGTACTCTTTTGTGTCTAGTTTGTTTCACTCAGCATAATATATTTGGGCTGTACCCATTTTTATTATTAGTAATTCATTCATCTTTATGGCTGAATAGAGTTCCATTTAATGTATATACCACAGTGTGTTTATTTAGTCACCTTCGGATGGCCTTTGGGTCAAAAAACAGTGTTTGAGTATAATTTTAACCAGCATAAGTCTTGGTTTCCACAGATCGTGCCAGCAAAATACCATGTAATCCAAAAACAGATGAGTGAAGGTGGCACCTTACGTTTCTTGGTAGCTGCTATAGTTTGAAAAAAAAAAAAAAAAAAAGCCTGTGGGAGCTGCTCTTTTGTTCAATTAAAATGAAGATTAACCTTTTAGCCGAATTTAATTGAAGTCTCCCCTCCACTATTCAAATAATGGGTTTGTACTTGGGGCTGTTAGCTTTGGCCGGGAAACTGGCTTCTCTGAAATGTGCAAAGCCAGCTGTATATAGGACAGATTCTCTCAAGAGTTTTTAGGTTTTTTTAAAAAAGTGCCCAAATAATCTTACAGATTTTTTTCTTCCAGATTTGAAATTACTCATTTCATATCACAGGGCACTTATGTAGCATCTTACTTGCTAGTAACTTGAACCAATTTGAGAAAGTTTTCTATCATTCTCTTGCTCTTGGGATTTTTTTCCCCCAATGTTTTGGGTGAGAATCAGTATATATTGCCTTGTTTAAAGCATTCATTTGGTAACTGAGTAGAATAAAAGGGAAACAGTTCCATCTGTTTCTATAAGCCCCCCTCCTCTGCAGATCTCCAGTGGTTTTTAAGTAGTGTTCTTGCGTTCTTACTAGAAACCTAGTCAGGACGTTATGAAGTCACGTTCATTTTTATCTGTGGACAGACTGAGGCACAGTGATCCCTGCAGGCTGTCAAAATGACCGCAGTATGTCTTCAAGATGATTCAGGGTTCCTGACGGCCGCTCATGCAGGGAGAGACTTTTGGGGAGGAGTGGTCAGTATTCAGAACTGTGACCTCTCAGGCTCAATCCTTAACATCTCTTTCCAAAGTTGAGTCAAAGTTGGCACAAATAAGATCTAAAGAAAAATGTCAGACATGAAGATATTTTGAACCCCGTTTTTCTTTGGTTCAGCCTAAGGAGGGTGCCAGCTGCTGTGCTCTGGTAGCTCTGGATGAAGTGCCACTGTGGGCATTTCAACAGGCGAGCCCGTACTCTGTGCTCTGCAGCCGGCAGCTCACTCTTGTCCCCGCCGTGTTCTGGTGAGGAGCAGAGATCCCAATTGCAGAAGTTCAGTTCTGAAAAGTTGTTGTTAATTACTATAATACATTTGTCTTATAAAATTTCACTGCTAATGATATCAGAATCCTGAGTCAGTGATGCATAACATGTTCCTATAATCAAAAACACTGTAGTTTCAAGACTTGAGAAGTTTGGTGGTTTTTTTTTTTTTTCAAAGTTGGTTATTTATTTTGTAGCATCCGACCATTAACTTAAAAGGTTTCCTCTAAATTACATATTAAGAAATAAAGTCATTGTAATAATGTGAGATTTGTTTTAAGAAAGAGGGACAATTATTCTTTATGTTTTTTCCCCTTACTTTCTTTAATACAGCTTTCTAGTTACACTTGGAAGTTTCCAGGAAGCTAAAATTAAAGCTTGCTTTAACATTAGTGGGAGCGTGTGTTGCCCCCAGAAAGAGGTGGAATTAAGTTTCAGCTCCTGAGCATTATGAAGGAGGTTACACATTTTAATCCTATCTAACTTGAATAATAATGTTATGAAAAGGAATTTAAATAGTAGTAATGATTTATCAATGATTGGGTTATCGGTGTCATTCATCTTCCAGTTCAATGAGGGAGGTTGGCATTATATATCCTTATGTCACCTAAAAGTGAACTGAAGCTTAGAGAGGTTAAGTAGGATCCAATAAGGGACATAGGAGTCAAAGTCACATCTCTCAGATCCCACAGCTGAACTACTGTGTCCAACTATTATCTAATAATTAAAAGACATTAAAATAGCACCTTCATCAGCAAGGTTGGTGACATATTTAACAAATCGGATAAGCTCATGTTAACTCTAGTGACATTGCTGGGTGCCGCATTCATTGAAATCTCTCTGAGGGCAGTAATCATTGGGATCATTTGAGATTAGTGAAGTCCAGCCTATGGGGAGCGCACTGGGGATATTTTTAGGCCACTAAAAACTCAGAAGTAGAAAGTGATTTATTAAATGAGCCCCTTGTATCCCACAAATAAAACACCTTTTGATACACAGGACTTTCCCTGGACCTGCCTAACTGCCGAGTCCTGTCGTGTATGGCCGTCTCTACTCTTATGGATGACAGAGAGGCCCAGTGAGAAGAGATTATGAAGTGAAAATGTAGCTGGTATGCGCTGAAATTGTTTGGAAATTGAGGTCAACGTCAGTGGCCTTTTTCTGGGCACAAAGAGCTTTTAGTGTTTGTATTTTCCTAAGGGAGGGAGGGAGAGTTTGGAACGTCCCAAGGTGTGAGAAGCACAAACAGGGACCTTTCTCTTTTCCTGTGGAAACACTTGAAACCCCTACAGGTTTCTTCCCGACAGGAGAAAATCCCTGTTGAATGGGTTGGGACAGCAGTGCTCTTTGATTCAGGGGAAGCAAACTCAAAGAACAGCCCACAGTGTGGGCTGAGAAGGTCAGCTTGCTTCCCACACCGCAGGCAGGGTGTTAGCCACCCAGATCCTGCCTGCAAATAGGGGGAGACGGACGGTGGGCTCCTTCTGCAACTCCATTTGGCCAAGATCAAGTTGGATCAGTGCTCTTGAAATCAGTTTTAAGTGACTTACTCTATCCTGAAAAGTGAGACATGATAAAAACAAATGTTTTTAATGATGAGAGAAGTGATATATCATGGTTCTCAGACTGTTTTTAGTTTTTGTTTGTTTTTATGGAGAATTTCAAACATATACTAAAGTGGGAAGACTGGGTGATGAACACTTTCATCATGTTCAGCAGTTATCAACTCATGGCCAGTTTGTTACAAACGCCCTCTCCCCAATATCATTGGAAACAAGTGCTAGAAACCATATCATTTCATCTCTAAATGTTTCAGTATGTATCTCTAAAAGATGAAGATTCTTTTTTTTTAATTTAAAAAAATTTAAAATTTTTTGGTTGTATAATCAGTTTGCAATGTTGTATCAATTTCTGGTGTACAGCATAATGTTTTAGTGATACATATACATATGTATATTCTTTTTCATACCTTTTTCATTATAGGTTACTACAAGATATTGAATAGAGTTCCCTGTGCTGTACAGTATGAACTTAGTGTTTATCTATTTTATATACAGTAGTTAGTATCTACAAATCTCAAACTCCCAATTTATCCCTTCCCTCCCGGTAACCACAGTTTTGTTTTCTATGTCTTTGAGTCTGTTTCTATTCTGTAAATAAGTTCATTTGTGTCTTTTTTAAACAAGACCATTCCCACACCTAAGAAATCAAAATAGTCCTATAACGTCATCTAATGTCTAATAAGTATTCAAATCACCAATGGTCTCATGAATGTCAGACTTTCTCTAAACAGATTATGTGAATCAGGATTCAGGTAAGATCCACAAGGTGCAGTAGCCTTAAAAAAATCAGTAGGATCCACCTCAACTTCTCTTTTTTTTTCCTCCTTGGAGCTTATTTACTGAAGGAACATCTTTCTTTTCAGTTTTCTTCAGTCTGGGTCTTACTGGTTGCATCCCTGTGGCTTCGGTGTAACATATTCCTCTTACTCCTGCCTCATTCCTGTATATCCTGAAAATTGGAAATGACATCTTAAGGCTTGGCTAGATTCAGGTTTTGTTTGTTTGTTTGTTTGTTTTTGTCAAGACTGTTTCATACTGTTTTCTTCCACCAGGAGGGACTGAACGTCTATTTTGTCCTCTTTGTGCTATTAGCAACCTCTGGTATTCAGTGCCAAGTCTCCTGATGTTTTTGGTTTGCCCATCTCTTCTGTTCACTGTAACCTGGTGAGCTGGAGCTTCTGGTCGAGTCACAGGTGAAGGTCTCCCAGCTTTGGACCACTAAGAATTTTCAGGGATCCATCACCCCAAAGTTTTGTTTTTTTTAAATAATTTTTGAAAAACAAACATAACATTCAATTTGATTAAAGAACCTTTAGTAAGTAAGTAAATTTGTACTAAAACATAGAACAAAGACATTTAAAGTATACACAGCACACTGTTCTTATTGGACAAATGAGGCCATTATTTTCAGGCTCCTCCATCACAGGCTGTTTCTACTTGTTCTTTAAGTACCCATTGTTTATTCTGTGTCCATTTCATTTTACTGCTCATTTAATGCTCTTTGAGAACCATGATGTCTTGAATGCACAGACCTTGGATTCTTGCAGACCTTAGATTCTGTGCGCCAATCTTTCCAGGAGAACCTCAAGCAGAACCACGCCTCTACAGTTCTTTTCTCAGGTGGGCACGAGCCTTGTTCGTCTTTGCCCTGCGCTCAGATGGCTCTTCTGAGCTCCAGCAAGTTTGTCTCTCCTCTTCCATTCTCCCTCCCTCCCACCCGTCCTTCCTTCCTTTTCTCTTTCCTTTTTAGCCAGTGTGATAACTCTCTTCCCCAGGTCTACTCTTTAGCCTCCTGACACTGATGAAATCTATGTGGATGCAAAGATAATCTTGGGAATGTTAAAATGTGAACTTGATTCTCTGTGCCCAAAGCTGTTTTTCCAAATGCAGAGGGATTTATTCAGTTAGTAAAGCCTGATAATAAGTTTCAATTCTGTACTAGGAGTGTGGGGAGACAGACCAGTTACAACACAGTGGAAATGCTGACAAGAATAGATGCAAACAAAGTGCCATGTGACAACAGACAGATGACTCTGCCTGGGAAAAGTGGGGACTGGCTTAATCTTGGAAGTGACAGTGAAACTAAGCCTTCAAAGAATATGATTAAGACAGCATATTTGTGTAAAAATAGTTCAGGAGAACTTACTGTAAAGTTATGTTGTTTTATCAAGGCAGGGACCTCAAGTAATTGGCTGATGGATTTGACTTTTGAGTACAGCAACAACTTACTGTATCAACTTCACCTGCTTGAGAAAGTGAGACTTGCAGTAGGTTATTTTCTTCATATGCATGCAAATGTGTGTAAGCATAAAATACCACAATTATCAGAATTCCCACCCAATTAGTAGTGGGAAAAAATGACTTTTAGGCATGGGTTGTTCCAGGACATGGGTGGACACAGTCATCTTGCTTCCCCCACTGTGACAGGATCCCATCTTTTAGGATGAAAGAAGGATTGCAGGTTCCCAAGGTCTGAACTGCTGAGTGTTTGCCCGGGTGTACAGATCAGCACCAGTACCAGCCAGTATCTTCGGACTGAATACATTACAGTCTCCCGTATAGATTATCCTCATTTTCCTAATGTATATAAAACAAGTATTGTTGCTATTATAGTACAAAGCCATTTAAAAGTATCGTTGAAGTCATGGTATTAGCTATGTTGTAATGTACGGTTTTAAATGACAGATACTTAAGAATTCGTTGTTCTCTTTATCTTAGATGAATTTGCATTTTGAAGCTGTGTATTTGCAAATGAGACAGAGCAGTTAATTGATATGGTTCTTGGTAAAGCTTCAGATACCCAGACTGAGCCCATCTCTTGAAGAATAAAGACTCTGTGGGGTGGGGGTGGGGCTCACATCAGGTTTGCAGTATCTTTTCCATGGAGGAGAAGATTGGAGAAGTGAGGCGGGGAAAGGATCTACGTGATCAGCAAAGTGTAAATGGAATCTTTCTAGGACATCTACATTGGCTAAAGTAAAACATTATTTTTTTGATACATAACTTTTGCATGGTTTTTAATCCTAAATCAAATTTGGGCCAGTATTAACTTCCATACCAAAAAGAAAAAGATACAGGTAAGGATAAATAGCTATAAAATGCCTTCCTGAAAGGTCAGTTAAGGCTTCCTAATGGAAACAAAGACATAACAATTAGGAAAATTTATCTCTGTATACCTTTGTCACTACCCACATTAGTTTTGCAGCTTTGGATGTGTTGAAAGTCAAAATAACATGCTCAAAATTCACCAGTTACACCTAGTAAGTATATGATTGGTAGGTGGTCCCTCAATGCCAGTCTAATAATTAGGCCTTACTTTGTTTCTAAATCTAGGGACTTGGAATAGTGTATTGCTTTCAACTTTTTATTATCTGTCAAGTCGCAACATAGGTACTAAAATTTTTCAAACCTATTCCCTAGTTTTTATTATGTGGTTTCCATTGAAAACACGGGACCACTTACAGCAAAAGATTTTTAATGTCTTAGTCAAAGAGATATATGTTAGGATGAATAGCAAGACTCTTGGTGGTAATGATCAAACACTATACTTTAAGGTTTGGATAATGAGAAAGAGTTTCTCACTCTTTTGAAAACTGGCATCTCTTCTTCCTATAAAGGGAGAAACAGCTGCCAAAAATTGAAACAATAATGGGATTTCTTTTGTAATATTTAAGAGCCTCTAGTAATTTTTCTGGTATATATTCTTTTTCTTTCTAGGAAAAGCCATTGACAAAATCTCTGCAACGTGGAGAAGACCCTCAGTTTGATCAAGTACGTAATATATCGTGTATGTTACATACTGGTTCTTAACCTATTTCAGGGCATACAAAAGGCAAGGGCTGAATGCTCACAATGGTGTGTTGATGAACTTCCCCAGCGAGCATATGGGAGGGTCATCTTAGGAACTGTGTCCTGGAGCTTTTACAGTTACAGCTTACAGTAGACATTCAGTAAATGTCTATTGGTTCCAACTGGAGAGAACTGAAAAGTGTTGCAATAATGAGCAGGCCCTCAGTTGGTTGTTTCTTGAATCTTTGTATAGCAGAATTAAAAGAGCTGAGAAAAGTTAAAGGAACTTCTATTCAAAACCTTACTGAGATTCTTCTGAATCAGAGGTACTATATGATGAGTAAATCTCCGCACTAGAGCTTGCTGACTTACATTCTCATCCAACGGTGTGTTGAACACCAACTATTTGCTTGGCACAGCCCTCGGCACTGGTGATTTAAAATCTAAGACAAATTTTAGCCCTTCAAGAAGTCACACTCCTGTGAGACAGAAACTACCTAAGCAATAATTATAAGACAATGTAGAAACTTAGATTCTAAGAGAGAAAGTGATACATGAACAAAACAAGTTAAGACAGGGGATAAGTACAAAGAAAGTCCTTTGAAAATAGATCAGGACTAGTAAAAGGACCTCCAACTCTGTACGGCAGGTAATAGACACAGGAAACCAGGGCCTCAGTCACTTCAGGAGGGGTTCAGATGTGCGTAGGATGGTGGATAACAGGACATCAGAGGAGGCTGGAGATGTGTTTGCAGTGCTTCCTAAACTTCTGTGGTTAATGACAAGGAGGATGGCATGTTCTTTAAAAACCTCATTCAGTGCCAGCAACAGAGACATTACCGCTGGATGCACCACGGCCTGACCCAATACAGTGGGCTTTTAAATTGTTTTACAGAGAACACACGGAGAGTAGGTTTTCTGCAGAGCTTTGAAATTGCCTTTAATGTGGAATCAAGAGGAAGATTCTGTGGCTGTTACAGTCCAGACTGGTTCAATCCAAAAATGTAAGGACTGACTATAGAGACAGAATCCTCCATTTTCTATTTTATAAGCTGTTCACGAAGGGAGCCCTCACAGGTTCGTGCTCATGTCTGGTCTTGGGAGGCTGGTGTGGCTCTGGGTTTACACCCTGTTGCTGGCAGAGCTGGCTGGTTTCTGGAACGCTGGTGAGTTGGAGTATAGGCTTTGTCTGTCGGTCGTGGAGCTGTGTTCTCTCGTCAGGTTCTCCTTAGTTGCTGTCCCCTGGTTCTGCTTGGGAGGTCAGGGACCTGGGGTGAATATTTGGAGTCATTATTTTGGAAATGTGGCAAGTGTGGCTCTTTCTGTTCTCTTTAAGAATGTAAATATTTATCATCCGTTCCCATGATTTTTCACTCTATTTTGTATTTTTAATCTCTGTCCTGTTAGATTATCACGTCCTTTCCTCAAAAAAAAAAAAAATTGTGGGTTTTTTTTTCTCTCCAGCTTAATGTACTTCCTTTTTCTCTGGGAAAATAGTGCTTTTACATTTTAACATTGCAGATAATAGTTAGCCCAAATCATTTGGCTTAAACAGTTTCTCATTTATTTTTCAGCATTCTGATTCTGCACTTCAGCATTGTGGGAGAGAGAGACTTAAGAATTGGACAGACCCAGGTTTAAATCCTAACTTTATCACTTAATTAGCTATAATACTTTTAACTTTCCCTCTCAAAATGTTGAAACGCAGAATCTCTGTCCTGCCCCAGACCTACTGAGTCAGATTCTGCAACGTAGTGAGCTCCACAGGTGACCCTCCCTACCATACACACACATACACACTGATGGGTGAGAAGCACTGCTTGTAACACGTCTCTGCGCATTAAAGACACTTTAGGAGTGAACCAGTAGTGAGATGGTCACTGAGAACTTTCAAATAAGGCACATAAGATTATCCTTTGATTGTAAAATCATAAATTTACACATGAACCGTGAAAGAAGGCAACCTACAGTCTGTCTCCTGTCCACTGTTTTCAACTGCAAATTATGAGAATTGTGGTTCTATTGGCAAGGCTGTGAATGTATTGAGCTCTCTTAGTGTTTTGATATCAAACAACCAAATTCTGTAATTCCCCTTGCTCTCATTTCAAGCCAGAGGATGTTAATGTGGATTCATACAAGGGTCTGTCTGTAGGAGAAGCAGCTGGTGACTCCATGCTGGGACTGTACACTCCACTGCATTAATCACGGGAGCAGTAGTAACAGCAGAAGTAACATTTAGTACTTACCATGGGATAGGCACTCTGCTAAGTACACCCTCTGGACAGCAACAACTGGTCACTGTTTGAAGAATTTTTTTTTTATCAGTTTATCCCTTTTAAATATCACTGGCATTAATGATGGGCTAAAGAGAGCTGGGCTTATAAACTTTCTGCCTGATCTTGGGGTGGCCCTGTTAACTCCTCCACTCAACAAGCTCATGATTCATTTTGCTCCTGTTAGAAATAGAAGCAAAAATAAAATAATAAAAACTAAGTAATACTTTAGAATTTACCAAGCCCCTTCTCACGTATTCTTTACCTGACATCACTCAACCCTTCAAACAAGCCCAGGGAGAAGGTATCATCACACGGTCATTTCTGTGTTACAGTTAATGGCAACGAGCCCTGGAGAGGTTGCCCAGTATTATGTGACTGAAGCCTCAAAGGACTGGAATCCATATGTTCTGACTATGAAGTCTGTGCTTTTCACTCTGTAACATGCTCATATTTCTAAAAACTAAGTTGGTGAGAGTTTAGAAGGGAGCTTTCAACAGGTATCAGTTAAGATTAGGTTTGGCTGCAGATGGCATGTAAAATAACAGTATTTTGAACAAAGGTGGAAGTTTATTTCTCTGTCACGTTGAAGAAGTACAATTAGTCCAGGATCTCTGTATGTTGTATATGGTTTCCATTCCCAAGGTCACCTCATGGTCCAGTTTGGCTTGTGGAGCTCAGCCATTACATCTGTATTCCAGGCAGCAGGAAGGGGAAATGGAAAAAGAATTTATATTAAAAAATAAACAAAAACCAGAACATCCTAACATTGCACATACCACTTCTGCTGATGTCTGTTCACACAGCCACATATACCTATAAGAAAGATTAGGAAATTTTATTTTGGGCAACCAGGTATTCATTTAAAAATGAAATATTTTATAGTTAAAGAAGAAGAGAAGAGTGGCTGTTGAGTATTACCTGTCTCTACTAAATATTACAGATCCTGTTTTTGCCAAAATTCCCAATAAAGAGGACCATGTACAGTTCTGTACCTCTTTTTTCCACTATAGAAATCTCCTAGAATTTAATATTCTAGTTTGAATTTAAGAACATACACACTTAAAAGTTAAAACTTGATATTTCCTTAAGTTTTCTATTTCTTTTCTATTTAATTAACTACTAGTGCAATATCTCTTAATTTAACCTAATTACACTCTAATCCTGTATAAAGTGGACCTGGAAAAAAGGCTCCGTTGCTTCATAAATGACAAGATGTTTGTACAGGATTAATATTTTTACCCTCAGTATTAGAGAAAAATGATACTCATGACTGCTTTATATATTGGAGAGCTAATCTGTACTCTCTTTCCCAGAATTTCACTTTTTATAAATTTGATGAATGTGAGTTCCACCCATTCATACAAGTACTTCCTGTGTGGCAGCCTTGTGCCAATTACACCAGCTTGTGGAAATAAACATGAAAGAAACACACCTTCCCTGGAGAGGCCCCCAGTCTAGTGAGAGGGACAAAGAAGAAAGATGTATTCAGATCAGTTTTAACCTCAGACTAGTGAGGAAGCACACAGCGGAAGAACCAGGCATGGGCCAAGCCTAGGAGAGCAAGCTTTGTCCTATACTGGGGAGCCAGGGAGGGTTCCCAGTTCCTGCTAGTGGGTGAGATTTCCAATAGCATTTTGAAAATGCATACTGCCACTGATTTATTTTAAATGCCTAAATTAACTCTCAGTTCTTAGAAAGTAAATGAAAAATTGTCCTGGTAGTAAAGTTCCTTATTTTAGCAAACATTTATTAAGTGAGTGTGTGTGTGTGCACATACTCACAAAGTCCTGTGTGGGACAAAGAGACGTAAGAACGTGGTCCCTGCATTCCAGGTAGGAAGGGAACATTAAGGAAGACCTTAATGCTGATGGGTGGGGCCTTACTGTCTATGTATCAGTATCAAAGCTAAACCCTGAGGAAACAGTGTTTGTGAATGGAGAGATCCTTGAAGTTTGGAGGCATTTTGGGAATTGGGGTGTTGATAAAGATTTGAGGCTAAAAGAGGCCAGAACTAAAACAGAGACAGTGGGACTAGAAGGAAAGAACGATGATAAGCAACATTGTATAAGTAGAATCAATATTGATTGAGAGAAGGAAAAACAAAAGGTAACTGTAGTTTTCAACCATGATTGGGAGCCATTGCTGTTGAATTTAACAAGCACCGAGCGCCTGGAGCATGCCAGGATCTGTGCGAGGTGCCGGGGTTACAAAGCAGTAAGACAGTTCCTGCCTTCAAGGAATTCTCAATCCCAGGAGGAAGACAGATACCTAAACAAGTAATAGTATAATGTAAATACTGTAAGAAAGTACAGTTCAAGTGCTATGGGAACTCAGGTAAAGGAGCGGTTACGGATACTTGAAAGGTAGGTGGTTATGTCACAGGAAGAGCCATGTGAACAAAGAAGCTGAAGATGAGAAGAGCAGAGTGCTAGGGAGGGGCCTAGGGTGGAGGTGGGCAAGTGGCTGGAGCCCATTGCTCCAGTGACTGTGGAAGCCACACTGAGTCTGGGCTGTTTTCTGTACATAGGAAGTTCTTCAGAGGAATGCTGTGCTTGGGGAGAGACTGTAAATCGGTTTTACATGGAGTGAATTTTCAGTGCGGGTAGATGTCTGAGAACTAACGGGCTCATTCGTTTACATGGAGACCCAACAAACACCGCAAGATGAGAAAGGTAGAGGAGGTGGGGGAAGCTTATCATTAGGTAACATAGTTCATTTAGGATCAGAAAGTGGGATCCACAAAAGAATGCCCAGAAAAAGGGTGGCCAAAAAAGTGAGGGGATCCTAGGAAGATGCAGCTTTCCAGGGCAGGGGTGGGCTCGTGATGGCAGCCTGTGCAGGGGCCCTCACTGAAGGATGAGAGGTTAGCAGTTAGGAGCTCATTGGAAGCTGGCATTGAGAAGGCCTTTTGGCTGCTCATTGCAGTATGGAATACATTTTCCTATTGACAGATTAATGTTAAATAGTTTAAGAGACTCACTTTCACAGCTAAGCTGTAGTGGCTGGTCGTCACCAGCGTCAGGCCAGGCCTCAGGTGGGTGCCAGTGATGAGCTCCCTGTCTGTGATCTGTGCAGAGCACCCTGGGAGTTTAGGGCCCTGCAAGCTCACCGTTTTAACTTCAAGTGACTTTCTTCTGTTATCAAATACAAAGGCCAAGGCATTTTATTTCGGATTTTCCAATGAAACAACAGCTAACCTGTAATGAGTGTGGACCTGGGTAGATGGTGATCAAATGCAGCTCAGGTATCAAGTTAACCTATTTTGAAAAGTGAAAAATACCACTCGAGAATAACCCTCACTTGAGGGAGTGTGTAGCCCTTACCTGGAAGAGGATGTGTTAGTGACAATCACTAGATACATTTCCACACAGATGAAAATTCTGGCTGTTGAATAAAGTAATAACTGAACCTTTATTATTTCACATACCTTCCAGCTACTTATGCTTCTTGTAGATTTTCTCTGCCGTGGCTTTTAAACCTTTGCTTAAATCTGATGATGACATAAACATGCAGTGAGTGAAAGGATACAAGCAACGGCACACCACATGGTGTTCTTCTGATTGAAGTACTGCTCCAACTTTGTTTCTTAAAGCAGTCTCATAGAGTGAGTGGAAGTCACTTCCTGTTTGCGTCGTAAAGTAGGATTACTCCCCAGAGGAGCTTGTGCTAGAACAACCTGAATTAGAATCCAGCCCCTTGTTTCCGCAGGCGGATTGTCTTCCTATACTTGGGCGTTGCTTAAGTAGCCACCCCGAGGAGGAAAGCATTTCCAGGAGAACCTGATAACTCGTGTCACGTGCTCAGGAGAACTCAGGGGAAATGACTGCAAAGAGGCCATTGGTTGCCCGTGGGTTTGTCCTTTCTGATCTTTCACATAAACGTGTCAGCACTGTGACAAGAGCAGAAATCAGGTTTCAGGGATGAACAAGAGAGGCAGGAAGAGGAAGCATCACCAGTACGTGGCTGATGGAGAACCCGGCCCAAAGGAGGACCGGTCAGTGGGTGAGAGAGGGCAGAGCAGGGTCAAACGAGGGCTGTATATGTTTTCCGGAACCCTCTTCTGCATGAAATACAAGAGCTTAAGGTTGTGCCTTTCTGCCAAGGGCTGTGTCCATTCTTCTGTTATAAAGTGGCTTATAACACTATATAAATTTCCTGCGTACAGTATTATGTTTGGCATCTGTGTACATTACAGGGTGCTCACCATGAAAGGTTTAGTTTCCATCCATCCCTGTTCAGCTGGCCCTCTTTACTCCATTTTGCTCTCCCGGCCACCTCCTCTCCTCTGGTAACCAATACTCTGTTCTTGGTATCTGTGTGTTTGTTTTTGTTTGGTGTGTTTATTCATGTGTGTGTATGCATTCATCCTTCACTTACTTTTGAGCTCAACACCTTCTTCAGGATGGTTGAGGTTCTGAGAACCTCATGAGTTGGGACTTAAGAATTTGTTTTTTTTCAACTGATTGATTGTGGTTCTAGAATGGTTACTATCTCAGTCCTTTCCCATTTGCTTTAGAGTGAGCTGTGCCTGCAATCAACTCAGAGTCCAGCGTTGCTCCCTGTCCCTTACAGAGCTGATGTAGACAGGCATTGCTCAGGGACCTCCACAGAAAGCATTTGGAAAGCACTGTGTTTACATCTGCTGGAGCCAGAAAAGCATGGGACCACAAACTAAGCTGCAAGGGTTCCAGTGGTGCCCTAGATAGTTTGTCCTTGGATGAGAGATAGTGTGGACACGGCAGTTGTCCTTGGTGTCCACAGGACGTTTGTTCCAGGTCCTCCGACCTACCTGGATACCAAAATCTGTGGATGCTGAAGTCCCTTATATAAAGATGGCATAGCATTTGCATATAACCTACACATCCTCCTGTGTACTTTAAATCATCCTTAGATACTTATAATACCTAGTATAATGTAAGTGCTATCTAAATAGTTAGTTAACACTATGCAAATTGTTGCCAGAGAGCGACAAGTTCAAGTTTGGCTTGAATTTGGAACTTCTGAAATTTCTTTTTTGTATTTGGAATTTCTGAAACTTTTTTTTCTGAGTATTTTTGATCTATGGTTGGTTGAGTTTGTGGATACCAAGGATCAACTGTATACCTAAGAGCAATATTTATCAGCTCTGATAAGTAAAATCTGTCATCAGCTTCTGTCATTTGTTCTGTCATTAATTTAGCCTATGATCTTATCAGAGTCAAAGTGTTTTATGTCTGTGCTTGAGTTTCAATATTTGGAAATGGAAGAGGGAAAAAAGAAACAGACCTTTCTGAAGGTCTGTTATGTGCTTCACAGTCTGTGGTGTCTCATTTAGTCTCCATAGAAGCCCAGTGAGGTAAGTATTCTTAAGTCCTATTTTATAGCTGGAAATACAGTGCTTCAAACATGGCCAAACTCATACAGTCAATAAAAGGCAGAGCTGTAACTTCACCCCCAAACCACCTGATCTTCCCAATACACTAATGAAATTATGAAAATGCAGCTTGTGAAGGACCAGTCATTAGACATGATGTTCTGAGAATGTTACTTCAAGTTGCGGCTATTTGCAATTCAGTGTGATCTATTCTATATTGGTCAGAGCTCCATAAATTCCAGATAATTTGCTCAAACATTAAATTAACTTCTTTATGGGTTTTCTTCTAAATGTTATGTTTATATCCTTTTGTGACATCTTAGTTTCTTAATATATTAAAAATGCCGTCTATAAGCAGGAAACACATTGTAAAATAAATCTATTATAAATCTATAATAGAACTAAAATTACTTTTTACCATCTTGGGTAGTAATAATTCTCCTGCAAAGGAGGCAGATGAAATTCTAGTGGTTCAACATTGATTCTGATGCTAGAATTCAATGACAATCTATTTAAAATGTATAAATGAAAAATATAAGCAATTAAGAGTAAAAACCAATTAGCTGGCATTGGACTTACATTAGGGTTAGTCAGTGTTTCTTAAATTATTCTCCAGTGGAACAGTGAGTTCAATAAAATGGACCAGGATGCTAAACTCAGACAATGAAGGTCTTTTCCTAATTTGTAAGAAAGTATATTTAACATGTAGATTTTTATAATTTTAAGCTTTTATAATAAATTATGCTTAAGCCTTTAGTGTCTGTCATCACTCATCAAATGCTATAATCTAGCAATAATATGATAACTGATCAAGTAAAAAAAATTGCATCTAAGTTGGTTTAATAGATCAGTATTCTGTGGTATTAAATAGAGAGTACCCTGGCCCCCAGCTGCTTGGCCACCTGAACTAGTTTGAGAAATTAAACTATCAATGAAGTTACTTTAAAAGTACTCGTTAATGCACCACTCATGACAAGTCAGCCTTATTACTATAAACTATGGAAGGACTCCACTGAGTGTTCAAATATTTATGTGTGAAGTTTCCTTCTTTGCATTCAGCAGGTATAATAAAATGCTTATGAAAAATTAATGTCTTAGCTACAGCATAATGGACAGTCTCTTTTAGCCTATTTATATATAAAATTCCAAAATAAACATTAAGAAAACATTAACAAAGTACATTTAGTATTCCCCTCTCTCCCCTCCAAAAGAAAACACCAGTATGAAATAGTTCTGTGATTCTGTGCACTTCATCTCCTCAAGCTGCCCAGTACCTAGCTCATCTGTGATGGAAGAATATGATCATTTAAATGCAACAAGAACATCTTTGTAAATGGGCCTGCCCCTTTCAACAGCAGTACAGAGCTAGAATTCATCTCACCATTGGCTCTGCTTCCCGTAAATGAAGGAGTTGAGTAACCAAGAAGCCAGCTAGACCTTCCTCCCTTCCTGAGCTTTGAGGGCCAGGTCTTTGCAAATTCCACCCTTCCTTCCTGAAAGCCTGTACTCAAAAGGGCAGTAACAGAGAGATGGAAAAAACACGCACATCCACCCCATGCTGCCCTTTCATCTCTTCTAAGATGGTCTCAGTGTATTTGCTGTGGAAAGTATGCCCAGTAGATATAATACCAAGAATGGCTTCAGGATGACTTTCTAACGGGTAGAAAAATTATTACAGCTGAGGTTTGAAGTACACCATTGACATTCTCTGTGGAGAATGTGGGTTACACCTAAGTGAAGTAGCTGAATGCTCTGGTAGAGAATGCTCCACCCTGAGAGGTTTAGGAGTCAAATACAAGTTTAATACATTATGGGTATGTAGTAAATAAAGGAGCTTGTAAACAGCCCTCACAAGTATCTTTGAAAAACACTTTTTATTTTAGAATAGTTTTGGATTTGCAGAAAAGTTGCAAAGTAGTACAAAATGTTGTCAATATACTGCGAACCCAGTTTTTCCTATTAACATCTTGTATTTCCATGGTACATTTGTTGTAACTGAGAAACCAACATCAGTATGTTATTATGAACTAAATTCTATATTTATATTTCATTTGTTTTTCCCTAATTTTTTTGGTTAAAAATCACCCCAAATGTATTTATTTAATATATTCATCACAAGGGCTTAACCAGACACTTAATTTAAAAAAAACAGAAACAAAACAAAAATGACCCCACAGATAAGATACAGAGTTTTCTATTCCAGGATACCGTCTAGGACACCATATTACATTTAGTCATGGTGTTTCTTTAAGTCTCATCTAGATTTCCACAAGAATTTTTAAATTATTGGAATGCAGTAGTAGATGCTTTGGGATTTTATTATATATTCAATAATTAAGGCAGAATTAACCCGTGGTCAGAGACTCTGAATTCTGATCTCTTTTCCCCTCTAGGAGGAACCCCCCTCATTTCCCAGTTCAAAATATTTCAGTTGATGGTGGTTTGAGGAAATATCCTTTCTGGGGCTAGGGTAACTTTAAAGAGAACTAGTAATTTACCCACCTTGCCAGAATTATTTGCTTTCCTCTAAAAATTTATTGTTATTATATCCATGGGAAGAACAGGAAAATTTGTGGCTATGAAGGTTATAGCATGGAAGAGAAGGCTCTTTAAAAAAAATTAGATGTTTTTAAGTTACAAAAACCTGATAACAGTGAGCAGGTTCACAGAGCAGGCTGAATGCAGCAGTCTGTTTATTTTTTAACTTATTTTAACCCATAACTAAAGATAATGTGCAATTTTGTGTATGTACATCTAACCATAACTGTAAGAGAGAGAGCATGAAATGAACTACCAAGAAAAAGAATCTGAGGAAGAAAGCAGTCGTTGTTTTGTTCGCTCTTAGAGCTTATTTTAAAGGCAACAATGGAGGGAGGAGGGTGTGGCTCAGTGGTAGAGCACATGCTTAGCATGCACGAGGTCCTGGGTTCAATCCCTAGTACCTCCATCAAAAATGAATAAATAAACCTAATTACCTTCCTTCCTCCAAAGAACCATCACCACCAACAAAAAGTAACAAAATTTTAAAACATTGAATTAAAAAAAGAATAGAAAGCAGTTCTTAAAAAATTAAAAATAAAGGTGACAATGGAAAATTCTGTTGACATGGAGCACTTCAGCGTTCATTGCTCTCGTTTCCTGCTTTATAAAAGGAGGTTAAGCCTCGCCTGCTTAACTGCAGGAATATTTTAAGTTAACTAAGGTTTTCCATTTCTTCTGCCACCTCCCTAGCTCAGGCTCTGATCACTCATGCCTGGAACTGTTACGGTAACCTCATTCCATTCAAGCCTCTGTGTGTCTGTTCTCTAAACCGCCTGTTAGCAAACCCTTCTGGTCCCCCCTACACGTCACTGCTAGATTCAGCCTCCCCAGACACCATTTTTATGGGCTCAGTATCCTATTCAGAAATCTTTAGGGGCGTCCCATTTCCTAGAGAAGAAAACTGAGAATTGTTGGACTGGCATTTGAAGTACCTTTTATAGAGAATTAGTTCCAACTTAAAATGTGCAACATTATTTCCCTCCATGCTGGTATACCAAAGTCCCAACACCAGTCAGATAATTTTTTCTTTCAGTTCCTTCATTAAATTAATCATATAATCATTCTAACAAACAATTATTTTGCACCTTCATTACCAGATGATTTCCTGCTTAGGCTCCCTGCTTAGTTTCTTTCTTGACTCTGATTTCAAATTTCTGACCTTTCTCGAAAAGGCCCAGGGAAAATCCTACCTTCATTTCCCTTAAACACCTCCCTACCCACTCCATCTGGGGATCTCTCTCCAGAGAACTCCTGATTTTAATATGCACTTTTCATATGTTAGTGTGTTCCCTCGTGGTCTTATTTTCTATATATTCCTACTTAGAGTATCAAATTGGGATCATACCAATTAAATAATCTTTCATTTTTTTTCACTTAATGTATCATGAACATTTTCATATCATTCAATATTTTTGAAATAGGGTTTTTAATGGTTTCATAGATGGGCTATATCAAATTCTGCCTTGTTTTAAGGCATTTACATATAGCTGGACATTTGACTTGTTTACATTTTTTTTGCTATAATAGGTAATGCTGTCCTGAACATTCTTACTCATCTCTAATTACGTACTTGAGATAAATTCCTGAGTGGGCTTATGAAGTGTGATTTTTATTAGGTTCTTGATATGTATTTCCAAATTACCTTCCAGATGTTACGCCAAGTTTTTCTTTTATCTGTAGTGTATGAACATGTCCATTTTATCACTGTTTCATCAGCACTGGGTGTTATAATTTGCTGATACTGTTTGTTAATTAAGCAATTAAAATCTATCTCATTGCAGTTTTATATATTCTGATTATAAGACCTTTATCAGAGAGGCGTTTTGAAAATATTTTCTCCCAGTCTGTGATCTGTCTTTTCATCACTTTAACAGTATCTTTCTAAAAGAATAAGCTTTTAATTTTGATAATTTTCAGTATATCGAATTACCATGGACTTTGCTTTTGGTTTGATACCTAAGAAATCCTTGCTTACCCCCAAATCACAAGGATTTTCTGCTACGTTTTCTTCAGAAATTTTATAGTTTTAGGTGTTACTCTTAAGTCTGTGATCTATTTTCAGTTAATTTTTGCATATTGTATGAGATACGGATTGAGGTTCATTTTTTTGGTGATAATGAGTAAAAGATCAGGAATCTTTCCAGGTAAGGAAATTAGAATGACTCATCTATCAAAAGCATATTTGTTGTTTAAAGAAAAGGGGGAAAGTTTGCCTTTAATGTAACACAGGGTGAATTATTGCTGCTGACTCGTATCTTGAGTCTAATTTGGGGCAGACCTCAGATTACTGTATGAATGGTTATTGGTAGGAAACCATACACTGTATTATCACATAGGTTATTTGTTTGGAGGATGGATCTGCTTATTTCACCTAAGCGATTAATGTAAGTGTATTAATTAATGTATGTGTTTATATAACAAGCATTTTTGAGGCTCTAAGAAGTACAAGGCACTGTACTTCTTAGATGGTGTGGGAAAATAATTTCTTTATGGTCCATGAACAACCTGTATGCAGTTTCCATCTGATTTTTAGAATGAAAGAGAGTCAAAGTAACTAACTTTCTTAAACTACAAAGTTGTTATTCTGTCAGGAACATCTGTCAACAGTAAGAAAGTCGGGCACTTGGGAATGTCCGAATAAAGATATTTAAGGAGAGGACTGTGATAAATAAGAAAACTTTGTAGTGAGTATGGTTTGGAGTTCATTGTGAGATGAAATTTCTCAGTAGTTGGCGGTGCCACCCATGCTTTTTATTCGCCTGTTTTTCCCTGTAGGTCATCAGCTCAATGAGCTCCCTTTCTGAGTACTGCCTGCCTTCTATTCTGCGGACATTGTTTGACTGGTACAAAAGGCAAAATGGCATTGAGGATGAATCACATGAATACAGACCAAGAACAAGCAATAAATCCAAAAGGTACATTTCTTTTGTGTCAGGATTATGAGGATTATAGTCTTTCTTTCTTTTTTCCTTTCCTTCCTTTCTTCTTTCCTTCTTTTTTTTTTTTTTCTTTCTTTTTTTCCTTCTTTTTTCTTAAGAAACAAATCAAAGTGGGAGTTACAAGGCATCTAGGTCCTCCTGCCTCTTCACACACAAGCACACGCTGCAGGGGCCCCCTTGTCTGGCAGGCAGCACATTTGGGATATTAGTCACTGTCAGCTGCCACAGGTTGAAAGTGCACACTCGGCCTTATTTTGACCTCGGTGAGGGCAAGGTGTAAGGGACCCCAGGTAGCCCTCTGCCTGCTTCTCTCCTGGGCCCTCTCTCCTCCAGTCTGCTTCTAGAGGCAGAAGGTCGGTGGCAGGCCCTGCACAACACGGCCTAGATGTTTGGGTTCACATTTGTAATCTCGATTGCCCGGTCCTGGTGCTGCCACTGATCAGCCACTTGACTTTGGGCAACTCACCACCTCTCGCTACCTCAGTCTCTTTATGAGCAAAGCAGGGAAGTCAGATTACCCCAACTCTAACTTCCCTTCCAGCTGAGAATTGTGTTTATTCGTTCTGTGGTTCCCTTCTCTTGTGATTTTGACAAGTGGGACTTGCTGCTACAGGAGCTGTTCAGCAGCCATAAAACTTCAAATTCTCATTCTGTCCAATGCAGGTGTGTCCCGAGAATTTTAGGTAAATACATACAATTTCATATGCTTGAAATCAACCTATTATAGCAAGGGAGCAAATATGAGAAAATTTAATATGTTTACTTTTTTTAAAAAACCAGATTATTTTAAAAGCAGATTTCTCCACATGAATTGATTATACTTTTTTATGCTTTTAAAGACAATAAACTGAAGTTAATCACTTAGAAGAATCAGATATTAACTACTGCTTGTGAGTGTTTTATCTCTGTCCTTTTTCTTGACACCCCTAATACTTCTTAAAAATATATAAACTTCTTTTGAAATTGAAGACCTGTCATTTTACCAAATTACATATCACGTGAACTTATAGTTCCGTTTTGTAATATGTACAAAGGCTTGAGTTTATGCAAGATTCAACCATTTGCTTATCACTTTGGGGGAGAGATTAATAACTTTTTCATATTGAATAATACTTTTAGTTGAAAGCTTTTTTAAAAAATTGAGCTATAATTTACATACCATAAAATGCTTCCTTTTAAAGTGTGTAATTCCGTGTTTTTAGTATATTCACAGAGTAGTACAGCCATCAGCACTGTCTAATTCAGGAATATTTTTATCACCTCAAATTGGGGGGATGATAATTTTTATCACCCCATACTAATTGGCAGTCTCTCATAAATAGATTTTTAATGTATCAGATTTAAAGGGAGAATTTTGATTCTGTGTCTGAAAGTGGTTCAGATGGTATGATTAATAAATTAATGAGATCACTTTACTATTTCCCCCATATTACATTCAGCTTATGAAAACTGTAACTAAAGCTTTCTGGGGATGGGGAGTGGGGCAGTTTTAGTGAGCTGAATTAAGTAAGTTTTAATTTTGTTCCTCTGTTTTGTTAGAATTTAGTTATTAAAAGTAGGTTTTTCATGAGTTGATTTCTTATGCATTGAAAATAGTAGGTTTTGGGGTTGTATTAATGATTCTTTTCAGGATATGAGAGTAATTGTTGAGATTAGATACAGAATCAGGACAGGGAAACCCAACTCTCTTGCATCTTAGTTGGCATTTTAAAGTTTAAACTAAGAAAGAGAGAAATGTTTGTGACAAAGCCAACAGAATGAGGGTCTCTAGAATATGATGTAGTTAATAAAGGGAGTTTCTGTTACTAGAAACAAGAAAAGAGGAACTTCAGGGAGAAGCATAAGCAACTGAAAACAGTCAAATGTGATGGATGTGTGTTTGGGTTATGATTTCTAAGATTAGTATAGTATCAACATTTTGACTGCCAAATAAATTTGTCGGATGCCTCTGGCTCCTGGCAGTTAGACCTCAAACCAGCAATAAAGTTGAATTCATCATTGGAAATGTATGTCTTAACTTTCATTTGAAAGCATTATTAAATAAAATAGAATCAGGAGTTAAATTTTTTTTTTCTACCAAAATTTTTTTGCTACTTTCTCAAGGTCCTCTGGCCTCTTTTGAAGACCCTTACTAGCTTCCTCCTCTCCACTGTGCTGGTCACGTTTGAGAGTTTTCCTTCCCTGTGGTCTTCAGGCTTCTTGTTTCCCTACCATGGTGTAACCCTGGGTCAGACTTGTGGACACCCTCTTTTTAATGCAGCTCCGTATGTTTTCCCCTCCCCTCCTCCATCTGGCAGTAACACTTTCTAGTTCTGGTGGGTTTCAAAGGACTCCAGATGGATGATTTGGTCCACCGCTCTTCCTCCTGGCAGGACCGTTTGTAAATGATCCTGAATGAATGAGCTCCTACCCTGTCCATACATTTCCCCTTGAAAGTTAAAGCTGCAGCTTCCTTTGTTAACCTGCTCTGTCACCTACTTGACTTGCTCAAGGCTGGGGAGCTCCTCCAGAGTTCTTCTTTATATCTTTTAAATATCACCTTTTTCTCCTCACTCTTTTCTGACTGTAGAGAAAGAACGTTCCCTATTTAACATAAGTCTTGGCTTATTTTGAAATTGTCTGCCTGACAAATCCAAATCCTGTCCTCCTGTCTCACTGGTTTTATTTAATATATGAGTACTGAGCAGTTGTATGTTTGGGAGACTGTACTAAGTACTTACATGTTTTATCTTACTTAATACCCAAACAGACCTTACTAGAATTACCATTATTAGTCCGAGTTTATAGATGGAAAAATCACTGGTAAGTGGAAGAGGCATAATTTTAACCCAGGACTGTTCCACGCTAAAACCAGTGCCCTCAGCCGCCGTTCTGTGCTAAGGAGCTCGGCAGTCACTTCATTTGTTCAGTTCCCAGTTAGCCCTCAGTCAGCACGTTAGACAAGCAGGAAGTGAAGGGGGCTGGCGTTGAACTCACATTTCTGTCCTCTTGCCGGTGAGAATTCTGCTCCCTAACTTTTGAATGAGTTCAGATGGCTCCACTTTGCCCCTCTTAACCTCCATCTGCCTTCTAATCTTTCTCTCTTCCACCACCCCTCCACTTCTTTCTTCCTCTTGTCAGTCTCAAGTGACAGAAGGTCACAAGGAAAGGGACGAGGGGAGAAAAAGAGAAGTAATGCTGATCCCTTTCTCCACCCACCGCAGTCCTGCTCTGGTTGGTAATCATATTATTTCTCTCCAATGTTGAGCTCTTTCCACAAGATCCTTTCAGTGTCTGCCTCCAGCATGGCAGCCCTGTCTCGTGTTTGTTTTCATTTTACAGGTGGTAGGATTCCTGGGTTGAAAGGTACCTTGAAAAGTCCGTAAGATGAAGTTGTAGACTCACAAATAGCTATTTCAAATTGACATTGTTGAAAATTTAAAACATGAGTCAAATATTTGGATCCAGTATTTGTCCACGGCACCACACTGATCATAGGAATAACTTTCGCATGTATTTCCCATTGCAATCTTGTTGTCACAGAACTGGTTTGCAGTCCACTGGGGATGGGTCCTAGATTTTTGGTGAATTATATCACTCTGAGAATATTTTCCGTGCCATTTAATGCTAGTATTTTAAATTTTACAGTGATGAACAGCAGCGAGATTATTTAATGGAAAGACGGGACCTCGCCATTGACTTTATTTTTTCTTTAGTGTTAATAGAAGTTTTGAAACAGGTAGGTCATAAATTTACTATTACTTTTATATAAGACTTATTTATCTAAAAATGACTTACTTTTTAAGGCCTAAGTTTATTAAGTTGTTCATGAGTTTCACATACTGGGTCATATGAATTATATTTATTGATTGCTAAAGGCCATGTATAGTCACTGGAAGTACTGATTTGATCTTTAATATTCCTTTCCAAATTAAGAGTCATCTTTTTTTTTTCCAGATTCCACTTCATCCTGTAATAGACAGCTTAATACATGATGTTATTAACTTGGCTTTCAAGCACTTTAAATACAAAGAAGGGTAAAGTAATTTCTCACCTTAGAATTTTGAAGAAGTTGGGTTCTTAAAGCTAAATCAAGTCTGCTCTTTTCAGATGACCTGATTATCTAACTGTATCTTATTTAGGTACCTTGGTCCTAACACTGGCAATATGCACATTGTGGCCGACCTGTATGCTGAAGTCATTGGAGTGCTGGCCCAAGCTAAGTAAGTGAGCCTCAGAGTGCTTTACCGAAAAGCATATGTGCCCCTTCTCTGTGCCACCCAGCCCTCCTCTCGGGAAGGGGGAGGTTGTGAGTTTACAGGAAACTGCGGTTCTTTTTGCTGTGTGTGCCCTGTCTCTGAACCACGCTAAGAGCTCCCCAAGGCGAGTACCAGGTCTTTTTCCAATTTGTTTTCTCCGTTATCTTTTTCACTTGGCACTGGGGCCAGACCCTAAGAGACCGTGGGTTCCAGACTGCTGCAGCAGAGAAGGAAATGAACTACCCACAGTACTTTTCTCCCTGCCCAATTTTCCAAAGAAGTTTATCAGTTTTAAAAGTTTTGTTTTCTGTATTCCATGAGTAGGTGGTTATGATACAGCATCTGAGTAGGAAAATTCCATTCTAGAATGTCCCTTTACTATAGGCCTTACTTAATTCAACTGAGCTAAAAACGTCCCAGACTCTGTCATGGAAACAAGTCGGAAAATTCTCATTGCTAAATTTATCTGGCCCCATAACACTACTTAGCAGGCTAGAACAAAGTGGCATTAGGCTATTAGCAATAATATACTTCTTCCAAAAGTGATGTCACACCCTATTCACCCGTCTTCTTATTCAACTCTGAGGCAAATTGGGCAGGATCCTGAATGCCTAAGGTTAGGCAGAGTGAGCCAGAGACATCACGTAAATCCAAGCCAAGAGGCCAGCTTGGAGCAACGGTGATGCCCTGATCCTTGTGAAATGCAATCCTCAGAAAGACTTTTATCTTCAAGAGATGGAATTTCCTAACTTAGCAGCATGGAAATACTCAATTTATCAAAAGACAAAATTTTTAAAAAGTACTTACGCAACAACCTTACCTAGCCAAAACATAGACAAGAACTCAGGAAACAGACCTGAAAGATGATTTATTTAATCTAACCCCATTTATCTATTCATCTAGACTACTTACTGTTAGGTGGAAGAGAGGTAGCTACACTGACACACGGAGAAGTAGCAAACTCAAAAACTGACAGCAACAGAGAAAAAAGAAAAATTGGCCAAAGCATTCATACGAACTAAATAATAGAGTTATGTGGACCATTTCGCGTGAGAATGTGTTGTATTTTTTTTATAGCCCATTGTAATAGCTGCGGTTCATGAGTCATCAAGAAAGAAAAGTGTGTAATGCGTTTTGGAGAGATTTCCATTGCAATTAAATAATGCAAGTATTGGCTTTTTGAAGGAATAAGCTGCAATTATCTGGCAAATTAACTCATGTGTTTCTACCTCATTCCTAGAAAAGATCAGAAAAATGAGTTGTTAATATGTGTTTTGGCCGATTTGTCAAACCCTGAAAATCTCATCATGTTCCTTTGTAATTCTCTTGTGATTATCCCTGCATAACTGTCTTATATAATCATTTGGAAAATTTGATATACCAAAAATGACTTCTTGTGTTTTTCTTAGTTTTTGTGCATTATGCATAACAGTGTCAGTTACTATAGAAGGAGCTTCCTTAGCTACATTGATTTTGAACTGTTGGAGAATGAATTGGGAAGCATGGTCATAATTAAGCAACATTCTAAGGTTGTGGGAATTTCCATATCAGGTCAGATTTATGATCCTCCAAGCCAGTATTTTCTTGCCAACAGTGGCTTTTTTAATTTTCATGATGTCAATATTTGTCTGAATTCTGCAACAGCAGGCTATAACAAATGCCTCAATTTGAACAATGCTCCAGTACTTTCTAGTCACAAGAAAACGCCTTGGCCAGTGGGTTCTTACCATAATAAATAGTAATTACAATGATAGATTCTCAACCAGTCAATACTGAGTTAATCTTTATTGATAGACGGTATAATCTTCAACTGGTGTCATATTACAAATCATCACAGTACATTCTTCTCATGAGTATACCAGGATCCTTACTTTATTGGTGCCTTAGAAAATTACTGCTCCCTTTGATCTCAGGGGGGAAAAAGGATGTATGCTTATCTAGCTAGTATAGGCTGGTTATCATTAAAAAAATAATAAACTTGAGTAATGGAGCAATTGTAATTTTAGACTTTATATCTAGATCCCAGTGGTAATGCATATGAAATATTTTCTTCATTATGACTTTAGTTATTAATGCTTAGTTTGATCTTTAAGTTTTAGCCGAATCACCAATTTTCATCTTACTAATGATAATGCACTTAATTCCTATCACTAAGGGGAAAATTTTTTTTTGCCGTTAAGTGATCTCCACCTTGACTTTTTCAGTCAATTAAGTTAAAATTGGATTTTTTTAAGGTAAGTTTCTTTGATTAAAATCTGGTATATTCATTTAAATAGTGATAGTTGTTTATAAAGTTCATAATTTCAAAACTACTCTCTCTTTATGTGATATAATTTTAATGTATATATTCTTATACTCTCACTTTAATGGTATATACTATACATTTTAAAGCAGAAGACCAAGTAATCATTTAGTTACTGTATTTGCTAAAGGATACTAAACACTAAAGTCATGGTCATTAAAAAGAAATTAATTTTTTCCTAAAATTACTTTAAGGGAAAATAGATTTTAAGCACAAATAGCTTTTTGGGTTATTTTTATTTTAAAATAACATTTTTATGTCACTTGGAGCTTTTTAAAGTAAAAGATAGCCATATTTATTTTTAAATGGGAAGTAGACTTTAGCCACTAACTCATGAGAATATTGAAATAGTGAGGCGTACAAATAACCTGCCTTTTCTTACCTCTCCTTGTTTCAGTTGTGAGTTAGCAATGGAAAACACACTTTTCTAAGTATCATGTGATCTTTAAAACAATATAACTCAATAAATAAATAAATAGACAATATAACTCTAATCTGTAAAGTTATCTTTGTCCTTGTAAACACTCACATTTCAAAATTAAAACCATAGATAGTTTTTTTAGTGTTTGGAACTAACTTGAATTAAAATGTAATGTTAAAAAATCTAGTAGGGTTGGGAATTATTAAATTTTTATAATCTTGATCGAAAGTGTCACTTCAGTTGCTTTGCAGTGCCATTTCTGCTTCCTGTTCTTCACCTGTCTTTGCCTGAAGACCTCAGCTCACCCTTCACCCCAACACAAATCCCCTGTGAGATCTCCCCTAATTATCCAGAAGGAAAAAGCCCCTCATTCCCCAATGCCCCCTAGTCTCTTTAAGTATATTATTCACATAAAAAGCATGTGAAATGAGAGAGTGATCTGGTCTGGGGCATTTAACCTTCCTGAAGGATCAGAGAGATCCAGACGAAGTCCCAGGCACAAGCTAACACACCTCAAAAATAATAATAATGATTGTTTTTAAAATTGTTATTATTCACATGGCTTTTGGGCAATGCTACATTGCTGCATCTTCCCAATCAAGTTGTACACTATTCTAGATAGGGCAGGGGCTGCACTTCCTAGCTCGTGACTGTCTGAGGTAGCTACGGAATAGTGGAAATTCTTGGAATTCAGATTAGAAGTTCTGTGTTTGAGTCTTATCTTTGTCACTTTGATCTTCCGGTCAGTTTCATCATTCATAAAATGGAAACACACTTGCTACCTGACTCAATGGATTGTAGTGAAGATAAGAATGTGAAAGAGTATAATGTGCATGGTAAAGCGTAAGACATCTTACAAGGGCATCTAATTGTTATTCCTAGAATCACCTAAAGGGCTTGTTAAACAAGATCACTGGACTCATCCCCAGGCTATTCAGCAGGTGTGGAGTGAGCCAGAGAATGTATATTGCTCACAAGTTCCCAGTTGAGGCTGATGCTGCTGATCTGGGGACCACACTGTGAGAATCACTGGTCTAGACATCATTTAGCTCAGAGAGTAAGAGTAGGAACTCTAGAGCCAGACACGTGGGTTAAAATTCTGGCTCCACCACTTATGTGCTGTGTGACGTTAGCACATTATCTACTGGAGTTGTTGTGAGGACTAAATGAGTTGCTAGATGTAAAGCTCACTGAACTTGCCACATACTATGAGTGCTTTATGTCTACTTGCTGCTGTCACCACCACCATCATCATCATCACCACCATCAACATCATCACCACCATCATCACCATCCCCATCATCTTCACCATCATCATCATCTTTTTTTTCTATAAGAAGTAGAAAAGAATGATGATGCTGGAATAAATTTACATCTTCTGCTTCATTGCTGCCTTAAAATCTTTTCTTGCTATATGCAGCAAACAAAAAAAAATTCATAAATTGTTTAGAAAATACA
Organism: Camelus dromedarius; assembly: GCF_036321535.1. Taxonomy (NCBI): domain Eukaryota; kingdom Metazoa; phylum Chordata; class Mammalia; order Artiodactyla; family Camelidae; genus Camelus; species Camelus dromedarius. The sequence continues at coordinate 63,922,874 of NC_087448.1, read as the reverse complement.
ATTTTAACACATTGTTATCAAAAAAAAATCACATAACCTCCTCCACTCAAGCCAAGCATGAGAAAATTGCCGACTCTCACGAAGCCCCTGACACCCAACTTACCAGTCATACACCCCTTGCTGTGCCTTTTGGTGAAGCCGTACCTGTGTGTTTACACCTACTTTAGATGTCCTGAAATTTCTACTTTGGGGTGTCGAGGGTTGTCGTTTCAAACTTCTGGGATTCTATTAGTTGGCCTTTAACTTGTGGAATCATAGTTACCCTCTCTGATCATGCCCTCTTACTTAATTGATCTTTTGCGGAAACTCAGGCTGATTGTCTCAGGAAAAAATACAGTGAGTCTTAGAATGCTTTCCCTGTTTTTTTTTTTTTAACTAATAGTCAAATCAACCATCTCGGAAAGTGTTTGAATAACTTGTCTGTTCGTGATCTTACGTGCTCAGAGAATTTGCTGCTGCTTTCTGTCCTCCTGGGATCTATTCTTTTTAATCTTATATGATAATGTTGTTGTAATTAATATTATCAATTATTAATATTATTTTACTTTCAGACAATGCAAATGCCTTAAGCTCCTTGGGGACTGTGAGTTTTTACTTGTGAAATCCCATGCATGTAGTGGAGAGTTAGTCAGCTTTTGGAGATGATTTGAGTTTTCCCATTGCTAGATTTTCCTTCAGCCTAAAAATACTTTTTTCAACAATCATTAGCCTAAGACTATAAAAGAAACAACAACAGAAAACTTTGGAAATGAATGTAAGAATATTACTTGGCATTGTTTGCTGTCATTATCAGAAATACCTGGCCTTGTATGTTACTGTCCGCCTGTTCACAATTGGAAACTTCAGGCCTCTGGGGTCTGTAAACATGGTGGAAATTGCTAAGCCTGAGGAAATGAAGCTTTTCGTCAGGCTCAATTTGAGAGCTAGACCATTCCGAAAGAGTCTGAATAACCTTGGGTCTTCTCCCTGGGCTGAAGGAGAGGTTGAGCATCTGACAGAATAAGAGAAGAAAGGAGGAGACTGGATTCTTTCCCAAATCCCCCGTATCAAAACCTTTACAAGAGGACAGCCACTGTACCTCACCTGATTCGAAGGACCCCCATCACTGTGCCCTGACAGTCCCAGACGCTGGACGCCTCTATTACAGTCACTTTCCTACCCGTTATTTGATCAGTCACTCATGTTCTCTTCCTAGATTCCCTGCTGTGAAGAAGAAATTTATGGCAGAGCTAAAAGAATTACGGCACAAAGAGCAGAGCCCCTATGTGGTTCAGAGCATCATCAGCTTGATAATGGGGATGAAATTCTTTCGAATTAAGATGTATCCAGTGGAAGACTTTGAAGCCTCTCTTCAGTTTATGCAGGTAATGTCTTGGGCAGGAGAAGTGAGCGTCTTTCCTCAGTGTAACAGACCTGGGAGGTGAACACCCATTCACTTGTCAACGTGGGAAAAAGCCCTACTTTTTTTCCCTCGGTGATTCCTAAAGTGTTTCATAACCAAATAATTGCGTTTAAGGCACATAATTTAATTTTTAAAGTCATATCATCTTTGGAGTAGGATGTACAGTGAAATCTTATCTGTGAAATTTTTTTTCTCTTTTTTTACCTATTGGCTGCCATTGTTCTGTCAATAAATATAGCTAAGTTTTTACTTTTTCAGACTGATTGCATTGCATTGGCTATGTTAACATTTCTAGGCGTGAGAACTTTAAATAGTGAAATCCTTTTTTATTCATAGTATAAAAAGGAATCAATTTTTAAAAATCAACCAAATCATACAGGTTTAGGTGTCTACCCAGTGTTCACCATTATGTATTAAAAAAAAAAAAAGAATGTTGCTAATGAGGATTTCCCAGAATACACAGCTCTCTTAGATTTTATAGAACTTTAGTATTTGAAGGGATTTTTCCCTAATGCTATTGTGAGTTAGATTTAGTGAGGATCTTAATGAAGATTGTAGATACAGGGGTTATGAATGTAGGTTGTGCCACTTTTATAATCCAAGGGACAGACAACAGCAAGTCACCTGTTGCTGAGGATTTAGAGAAAGTGGAACCTTCATACTCTGCTGGTGGGAATATAAAACAGCTCAGCAGCTTGGGAAGACTGTCTGGCAGTTCCTCAGATGTTTAAATCTAGAATTACTGTATAATCCAGTAATTCCAAGTCTAGGTGCAGTATCCAAGAGAAATAAAAATATACGTCCACGCAAAAACTTGCATGCAAATGTTCGTGGCAGCGTTATTAATAATAGCATATGTCCAGGATGGGCAAATCCACAGAGACAGAAAGTAGGTTAGTTGTGTCGTTTGCTGGAGAAGGGGGTGTGAGTAACGGGCTGGGGATGACTGCTAACAGGTGCCGTGTTTCTCTCGTGGATGATGAAAAGTTTCTAAATTGGACTGTGGTGAAAGATGTACAATTGTGAATATACTAGAAGCTATTGAATTGTACTCTTTAAATGCGTGAATTGCATGATATACGAACTATGTCTCAATAAAGCTGTTAAAAAAAATATAGGCCCTGTATCAAACTTCTTAGGTTTGAATTCAAGCTTCAGTGCTGACCAGCTCTGTGACCTTGGACAAGTCACACTTAACCCCTCCCAGCCTCACTTACCTTGTCTGCAAAGTAGGAACAGTGACTCTAACTGTAGAAGGTGGTTCTGGGCATTCTTGGCGCACGATAAGCACTCAGTAAATGCTAACTATTTTTCTCTCTCTTTCATACTAACGATTTGTCTATCTACGTACTTGAATGACGATTTGAGACAGTACTTACATACATATATAAAATAACATAGGAAAGGGCCCACAATTCTGAGAACCATCAAGCTCCATTGTGGATCAGGAAAACTGTCTCAAAGACTTTCCGTGCTGGCAGCGCCTGTCTTGGACTGATGTCTTAGTATGATATTGATATACTGGGGACCTGAGTAACTGTTGTTGGCAATGGTCCCAATGTTGACTGAAAATAAGTGGTAATAGTGGATACAGATACTAACATGTCATCACAAATACGTGTCGCCTTGGACTCGTCCATGAAAACAACACCTAAAAAAGACCACAGTAATTTACTGCCCTAAAGGCCAGGGAAGAGAAAGGGGCTGGCAGAATTCAGGACACGGCAAATCTTCTAATAAATTATTCCCTGGGCAACCAGAAATACCCTTTCGTAGGCAGGAGTCCACAGGCAAAGAGATCCTTGCTTGAGGATTCGTTCCAAAGGCTCCCTTGTCAGAGGTGGGGAAGGGAGGCATTCCAGACTTGCTCATGAAACTTGTGAATAATAAACACCTAAAATGTCAGGGCTAACAAGTAGACAGCTCTGTGCCGGGGGCTGTCACGGCCTAAAATAAGTTTAGTGTCTTCTGCCTCTTTTCCTATGTTGACCTTCTCTGGGGCTCTGTGTTTGGGATTAATCAAGGACCCAGGGCCCCCCACACAGCAGGTAGCCAATAGAAATTTGTTGGAAATGAATGAAGGAACCAATTCACGCATCTGCTTGCTGGTTATAGGTGCTTTGTCCTTTCAGCGTAGTGATTTGGAGAGAGTGAGAAAACCAGCCTTGCAAAATGTCACTGAAGGTTGTTGTGAACTTAAATATAAATGCCTGAATCTAGTCATTTTAATAGAGTGTAGAATATACTGTGTTAATAGGTATGATTGACTTAAGATATGTTTACTTAAATGTGTTCATGTACATTTTATGTGCACATCTCAATCTTCCTCCCTCCCTTTACTCTTTTTTCTACTTCCTAGGAATGTGCACATTACTTCCTCGAGGTCAAAGACAAAGACATCAAGCATGCCTTGGCTGGGCTTTTTGTTGAAATTCTTGTCCCAGTTGCGGCTGTGAGTTACATTTTCATTTTTAAGAACGTCTTCAGATTGGATCAGAGAATCACCAGTTTCATGAGTATAACATGAACACGCACCTCTGTTTCAGGCTGTCAAAAATGAAGTAAACGTTCCCTGCCTCAGAAACTTCGTCGAAAGCCTGTATGATACCACGCTGGAACTTTCTTCTCGAAAGAAGCATTCCCTGGTTAGTAACTATGAGAAAACCCAGAACACAGAACTATGGAGACTGAAATTCCTAGGCTGAAGTCTGAGTCGTTAACTGTTCCACAGCTGGGAGAATTACTATAGCTCCATCAGAAAGAGGCAGCATTTCAAATCTTGGAGCTTGCACCTAGTGTTGACCATGATTGAATTGTGGTAATGTCAGGAGATGAAACCATGTCGCCTCGGGTGACCCCTCTAGTCCTAAGGATTCCATTGTTTATTTTCAAGATTGGCTTCACTTCACTTTTATTTTAATCTCTGAGTGTTTTTTCCAAACTGAAGGCTAAAGATTATAAAAAGAGTTTCTCTACTTGATCCTCAGAAATCTTGAGTAATTAATTCCCATTCTGATCAAATCAAAGTGGAACCAGGCAGGAAAGGGAGTTGGGACACAGGTGCCCAGAGGAAAGATTCTCCGAAGGCTGAGAAGACAATTTGGGGGAATGCTTTCGGACCGAAGAGCAGCATAGAAAAGTCTTCTAAATTAGCACAACCTTTTGCCCTCAGTGGTAAACAAAGCTCTGGCTTATGAATCGGCGGGTGGTATACCAGCTGTAATTGTGATCGTGTGGAGGAGGCAGGTTCCTTAGCTAGCTGGTTACTAGCATGGTTTCTGCTAGTCTTTAACGTCTGAACGTGACCACCATTATTTGGTCATGTATTCAGACATGCTTTGCCAGGAGTGGTGACAAATTTCCTCATTTATCTACATTCTGTGGTCATTGTGACTGCTTTTATTTTTGTTTTTAAATTACCAGCTGGAATTAGAGTTGCCGTCAAGGGAAGCAATATTTCAAAGTCAGTTTAAAACTTAAGTTAATAAGAAAAAACTAAGTTAATGGATTGTGAAGCACTGACTCTCATTATGACAATAGATTTTTCTCTAATTCAAGTTTAGGGGAAGGGCCAGTTACATTTTTGTTTCAGTCTTCCTTAGCCCTAATCTGGGGGGAGCCGTAAAGGTGCCTGTTAATCTGGTTCAGCAAAATAGTGGTGGGCTCCGCATAGGTATTGCTGGGTGGCCACCCGTTAGCTCTTCCGTCTTCTCCAGTTGCTGCGGGAAACATGCCCAGTTAGGCAGGGAAAGCACAGTAGCACCTCTGTTTATTCGGTTGTAAGCAAATTCCTCCTGTGGTTAAATTTGTCTTGGTGGGATTTACCAATGCAATAACATTTCTTTTAGGAAGCGTCCTTAATTACAGGAGGATTGCATGCAAAAGAAAATATATACCCCTACCTCTAAGACAGGGACAAACTAGTAGATTTTTATGAGCAACGAAGCCGGCGACGTTCTCAACACGAATGTGCCTTCCTGCTTGCTTTTCTGAGAAGTTTGTTTTTAAAATCCATAAGGGAAGTCTAAATCATGGAATCAGATTTCTCCTGATACATGAAGCTCACTGCACCCTATACATAACTCTAGATTAGTCTAGTGGCATCAGAAAGCACTTGCAAAATCCCCACCTCTGCACGGCACCCGTTGGGCATTGGTGTGTGATAAAGCATCCTGTGTATTCTGGCCCGTTCAGCGCTCACAGAGGGAGATGGATGGGGAGTGGGTCCTGAGAGCGTGTGTTACCTGGTTGGTTGGGATATACATCATCCTGTGACCTCGTCTGCTCTCTCCTCAGGCCTTGTACCCCCTGGTGACCTGTCTGCTCTGTGTCAGCCAGAAGCAGCTGTTCCTGAACAGGTGGCACGTTTTCCTCAACAACTGCTTATCCAATCTCAAAGTTAGTATTTATCAGCTCTTTTATAAAAATGTATACGAGTCTGAGGCTGGGACGTATGCTTCTGAGAGTGACTCTGTGATGTTTGCGGGGGAAATGATCCTATCCTGTTGGAACAGTGAAAAAGGTTTCTAGTGTGTTTTTCTTTTAAATATCATCAGTTTTAGAAGGTGATTGGGGCTAAGAGAAATCACATCAAATGTGGGGGGAAAAAAATCTCCCCTAATAAGGATAACTTTAAAGGCAGAGTTAAATGCCCCTGTATGTTCATCTATTGTCACATATTGTCTAAATGATTAAAAAAAAAGGGGGGGGAGGCCGCACTTCACTGGCATAAGCGTGCAAATTGATTTCAGAAGCTCACCTAAACTTTCTCCATCCTTCCTCTAACTCCCTCCAGTCTGAAAATATTTGGGGGGAAGTGTTCCATCCTGTGGGGGGTTGACCTAGTAACAGAAAAGACTTATTTCCTGTCCCCGTTATTTGTGATTATTTGAAGGTATTCTGTTCAAGCCATATGACCACTGAGTAGTCCTAAGCTTTCACTGAACAGCTGCTGTTCAGGTAGGCAGTACAGGTGCCGGGTGATGTGAGGGATAAAGTCGTGGGCCCGGAAACCGAGGAACCTACAGCTAGAACAACTGTAATGATTAGCTTTAAAACTGGCTTTATAACTTTAACATGGTGAACATACTTTAAGTTTTAGTGACCTGTTGATAACAGTCAACTAAATGACACCGTTTCTAATAAGTGCAAGTAGCACATGTTTTTCACACTTACTCTCAGTTGTGTCCAAAGATGCTGAATTCGTTTACAAGTTGAATACTTGTTTCTTCAGAATTTTTGAAGTGTTCTTAGTTGTAAAATCCTGTATGTGCTTAGACATGTTGCCTTGTCTTTTTTTGTTCCAAGACACTTTAGTAAAGTGGTTAAGATTAATTATATTATTTTGGCATTTACCATAATTACACAATAATCTGCCTTGGTGCTGTTTTAAGCACCATGTACTGGCTCTACAAGCCAATTGTGAAATCCAAGATTGGAATCACTGATTTTCTTCAAATTGGCGGGGAAGTATAATAGCAGTGAATATAGAATTAAGCTTTTCTGTATTCTGGAAAAGAAAATGCTTTTCAGGGTATCAACTATTATATAATGGCCACTGTCAGATGTTTTGTTTAGGGATTTATCCATCTGCCATACACTTCTAACACACAGCCCAATATAATTTTTTTTGTTATTTGGTCCACTTTTAAGTTATTCAGTTATTAGTTCCAGTTAAAAATGTTACATTTTGTTTCCTCCATTTTACACAAATAGAAAGTGGTCATTTTGTTCAAAACCAAAAAAAGAGAAATGATTAAGAATGTTCATTTTTTTTCTGTATGTATTATGTTAAATGTGTTTGTGATGAATTTTAGTTAGAATTAAAATAGTGGTTTTGTGTGACAATTTACTCTTGTGGCCAAAAAGACCAAAATTTTCTGTGTCCAGAGTTGCTTTTGAAATACAGCAGCATAAGCTCACTTTGAACTTAATTGCTTCAAAGTTAGAATATTGTTTGAAGCTCTGGTCAAAGCCCACCAAAAAGACTTAACAGCAGGGTTACCAGCAGCCCTCGAGAGAAGTGGGGCTGCGCACTGATGGTGTTTCCCTCTGCAGACGTCTCAAGCATTAGGATTTCTCAAAGGGCAAGGAAACGTGATCAGAAAGAGTAGAAAGGGTCAGCAGTATAGAGAGACTGACCCACGTTCCAGAGCGTAGCTCAGTTCACCAGTAGTTATGAACTGTATGAGGGGCTAGGGAAGGTGTCGGAAGCGGGAGAGATGGGGGAGTCTGTTGTATAAACACTAGCTACACAGTCCCCTGTTCTTGAGGGGCTTGGCGTTTCACTGGGGGACGTCTAATGAAGTTTCAAACTGCATGATGCAGACAGAGAGGGATGGAAAAGGCGGCAGCAGGGAGACACCTGTGCCAGGTCTAGAGGTTCGGTACCCTGTGAAGCATGAAGAGGTGGTTATTAGGCAAAAGAAAGGCACTGATATTTCACTTTATGGGTAATAAATTACTGGAATTCACCTCCTCAAGGGTAAAAGACATAAGATCCTTGATGAGTTCCAACTGGAATAAAATTATATCACACATATTTGGAACTAAGCCCAGTAGGGATTAAATTGGATCATTTAAAAATGTCATAAATTGTGAGGGGGGTTTGGCTCAGTGGTAGAGCACATGCTTAGCATGCACAAGGTCCTGGGTTCAATCCCCAGTACCTCCATTAATTAAAGAATAAATAAATAAGCCTGATTACCTACCCGTCCTCAAAAAAAAATGCCATAAATATACAGAAGACCTTCCAAACCTCAAGAGTCTCAAAAAGGAAGAAATATCTGGGGAGAAACTAGCATGGCTTCAAGAGTATACTTTGTCTTGAATGAGTATACTTTGTCAAAATTCAGTATTTTGTAGAATGTAGAGCCAACTATATCATTTCAAAAGGACCTCCAATCCAGCTCTTTCCTATCTTCACCATCCCCCTTTTCCCCTGCAGTCCCCTCCCCCACTTGTCTCCCCACCCCATACACAGTCTCCAATATGACGAACCCAGTGTTTGAACGCTGCGTGTTGAACTTGGCAGCCACCTTTGATGTGCTCTGTAGAGGAGAGTCATCAAGGTGGCAGCCTGACATAGAGCAGAATAGAAAAGTGTGAGCAGGAAGAATCTGCTTTCAAAGTAAACAAGCTCTCAGATTCACCGCTCATTAACGTCAGTGTCCTTGTTTATCCTCAGTGTCAGTCTCTCAGAAGCAGGCAGTTTTGGTGACACAGACTTGAAGCCTTTATTTACACTTATTAACTCGGTCAACCATATATTAGCAATATATCCTTGTAAAGTGGTGATAAATTTGTAACACCTTCTCACCATGACCTTGACATCTTTTAGGAACTCCTGGTCAGTGGTGACCAATACTTTTTTCTTCAATGCATTTTATGTCAGAATCTGAACAGATTGAGCTATAAAAAACTGACATATTCCCTTCATAGCTGCCTTACCGTATCTAACTCCAAAAAAAGAAATAGGTTTTTAAAACCTGACTTAATATTATTTTTATTTTTTGTCATGAATCCTCCTTTATTAACAGTTCTTTTAAAATGCAGTAATTATGAAGTCTTCATAATAACTATATGCTAGTTTCTTATGCTCAAAAATGGGTGTAATTAGGAGAATCTTTAAATTTCTTTTTTCTTATAATAATGAATATAATATACCAGTGAGGGCTTGATTATAAAACCAAAACAAAAACCAAAAACAAACCTCAAAGTTAAGAAATCTATTTACTATGTAATTAATAGCAACAACAAGCCTCATTAATTGGAGGTCTGTTGTGAGCCAGGCCAGTGGGAGGGCCTTTAGACACATCATCATGGATTATCATGATCATGTCAGAGGTTGCACTGAACTCTACACTTTCATGATTATTTGTTTTCCTAAAAATTTTGCTCAGATAACAAAACTGAAGGTCCGTCATTTGAAGGTTAGACATTAGTCAGCCTAGCTTCATTGTTCTAGAGACCAAAGTACAGATTTAAAAATAAGTCTTCTGATTTAATCACCACTTCTGCTAGGACTTGAATGCATTCACTTACTCAGTCAGTGGGGCAAGAAGTGTGCCAGGTACTTTTCTAGGTGTTGGGAGTAAGTGATGAATGAGACGGTAACACTCTCTGGTCTCTTAGACCTTGTAATTTAGAGGAGGAGACAAGACAGTAAACAAGTAAACAAATAGATAAGGAATAAACTTCAGATAGTGATAACTGCTATAAAGAAAATCAAATAGGATATGATAATAGAGAATTATACATTCAAAAAGGACACAGAAGGTACAAGGAAGGTCTTTTGATTTCCATTAAGAATCTAAAAAAAAAAAGTGTGGTTGCCATGAATTTTTTTCTTAATTGACATATAGTTGATATTCAATGTTGTTTAATTTCAGGTGTACAGCAACATGGTTCAGATATGTCTGTATTCTTTTTCAGATTCTTTTCCACTATAGGTCATTACAACATATTAAGTGTAGTTCCCTGTGCCATACAGTAGGACCTTGTTTTTTATCTATTTTATATGTATAGTAGTTTGTATCTGCTAATCCCAAACTCCTAATTTTTTTGATGAAGCTTGTCTTCAGCACTTAATACATATTTGTGTGTAATAATCACAATGAAGTTAAAGAAATGCTTTTTCTTAAGTTTTCATATAATAGTAAGGGTATTAATGATATTCTTATTTTATAAGGGGAAGCAGGGAGTAGTATATTAAGGATTCCACAGTCGTTGCCTGAATGCATTAAAATGTGTGGTACCATTTAGAACAACTGCTGTTCTCTGTAAATATCAAATTTAAAGGGTACAGAATTAACTATTTAAGAAGTAATTATTCTGTTTTACTATTAACCTCATTTCTATGAACTTGAGAAAAATCTCTTAGATCTATGTTTTGGATCTGTCAAAGGCACCTTTCAGAGTGAAATTTATAAATTCGAATAGTGCACATAAATTGGGTGTGAAAATTAGTGATCAGATGACAAGTGTATTAATTTCTGTGAGTGCCTTATTTATGAATTGAAAAATAATCTCTGTAAACTGTTGGTATGGTAATTTTAGAGGTTATCCTAAGCTGTAGCATATGTATTATTTGGATAGTTCAGTCATCAAAAATATGGGCTTACAAGCAAAGTAAATTGATTGAGGTATCAAAAGGGGGTACCAAAAAGAAGGAAGGTGTTGACCGTGCTGTGATATGCAAGGAAATATAACAGAAAGAAATAGGTTTACTTCAATCGCTTCAGTTATGATGGAAGAAAAATTGCAAGAGTTTTGAGTATAACAAGATCAAAAGATGACTAGAATTTTTTTTCAAGCTGTTATCAGTAGATCTTTACCTTAGTGTCCATGAGAATCTCTGAGGGAGCCTGTTACAAATGCAACTTGCTGAAACCTACCTCTGGAGATTCTGGTTTAGAATATCTGAGGCATAGCCACAGAATTTGCATATTTATAGGAAGCCCCTGTGACTGGGTGCAAATGGTCAGCTGATGGATCTTGGGAAATGGTCTGGCCAATGACCCTATCACCAACCAAGTTATCAGCGAATTCTGTTCTTCCTACTTGTTGCCGTTAACATTCTTCAGTCTCTATGGGAGCAAAAATAGACAATCTCAAGCACACTCTTAAGAGTGAAAGGACATCAGTCACAACAAGATGCATCAAAAAGATAATTGTGGGTAGAGGGGCAGGGAAAGAGTATAAGAGAAGTTGAAGTTAAGCAGAAGACAGTAATATGAATCATTTAAACAGGAGATTTCAGTTAAGCTCCTAAACGGAAGTTAGATGATGATTGCCCTACCTGGTCATGATCCACAATGTGGGATAAGGCACAAGAGAGAATGCTGAATGCCACACTATGCAAACATAAAAAGTACTTAATGTGTGCTCATAAAGGGACATTCACAAAGGAGGAGACGTTTCCACTGGAATGGAGGCTCCCTGAAGTCAGGGACTACATCTCCTTTGTTTGCTGTTGGATCTTTGCCTCATACCTAATACTAATTACAATGGGCAGGAACGGTGCTAAATTCCTTCTATGCACTAACTCATTTAGTTCTCCTAACACTCCTAGGAGGGAGGGAGGAATATCATCTGCATTCCACAGACAGGGACGATCAGACCCAGGGGGATTGCAGAGGTTCCCTGCTGCTAATAACTGCAGGGCAAGGATGGGTGTAAACCCAGGCCGGGTGTGTCTATAGTCTGCTTTTAACCACTGTGGAAGCACATCATAGACATTTGCTGATCTGGAGTGACTGGAGGAAGGATAATTAGAATTCCTGACATTTTTAAATGATGGAATAATTTAAATGCAACTTTACTCATTTAGTAGTTAAAGTATTTTTATGTAACCAAGACATTTGACATACTATAAGGAGTATCACCTGTTTTACTAACAGAACAAAAAAAGTGCTTTGTGTATAAAGGTACGCTTCTAAAAAGTTGGGGCATTTTTTTCCCTAGAGCTAGAAAAGTAGTTATAAAGTTTATTTGGAAGAATAAATTTTCACAAATATCTGAGAAAATCCTAAAAATAGAAAGAAAAGAAAAAGAGCAGAGGATGGTAGAAGGTAGACCATTCAAGATAGTAAAATACATCCTATAGCCTCAGAAATTAAAATGATGTGGTGTCAGCACGTGAAGAGACAGACGAATAGAAGAAAAAAATCCAAAATCAGACCAAATGCATACAGAAATTGAGAATTTTATAATATTCACACTACAAAGTTATTTTAAAAATACATAGACATAAGAAATCTCTTTCCTAATCTAAAAAACTACTCCCTGTAGTCTTTTCCATAGAATTTATTTATGTGACTCATCTTTATTCAGTAAGTAGTTTAATGGTAAATTTATCTTAGATTATCTCTAAACAATTATGAGTTCTTCAAAAATCAGTACCCAAATTATCCGAGATCAGACGAGATTGGGCGTGTTCAGGATGGCATGGCCATAGACAGTACCCAGATTCTCTACACTCAGAGTACAGCAGCTTAAACAGTTATGATAAGATTAATAAATGAACAGGGAAGAGAAGTAATATAAAAGCAAAAGACCTATAAGAAGGTTAAGAGGGACTTTTCAAGGCTGTTTAGCAAACACTTATTGACCCCCTAGCAGAGTGGCAGGAATTCTAATAGATGTTGGGGTAACTGCCTCTTCTTTTCAGAGAACCCACTATTTATGTGGGTGCTTATGTCAAAACAAGACCATGTGTGGAGTTGAAAGGCTAGGCTAGATGTTTGTATGAGGGTCAGGGGACACTCAGGAGGGGGTAAGTGTTTTAATGGGATGGGATTCGGGATGTTGAGGAGGACTGGAGAAGCCTGCCCGAAGGAGGAGACATTCAAGTAGACAGTGAAAGAGTAGGGTTCATGTGGTAGAAAAGGATACAGGGGAGGGCAGGGACCCACTCCGGACTCAGAAATGGAGCAAAGGTGGTCTCGCTAGAGCTTGGGGAGCTTGTGGGAGAAAAACAGGATGGGATGCAGAAAAGATAGGTTAGAGCCAGATATTGCCTGATCAGGTACGCCATGCCAAGAAACATTAACTTGATCACGTAAGCATCAGGGAGACCATCCAACCCATGACTTTTAAATAGAAAGGATTACGATCAGTGTCAGATAGGACGTGGGGAGGGAATCAATTGGCGGAGACTGTGCAGGAGGTGACTGTGGCAACCCCAGGGACAGGGCAGGAAGCCTGGGCTGTAGCAGGAAGTGGGAACGGAGAAGATGCCGAATTCAAGACCCATTTTGTAGATAAAATCTATAAAACCATGAAAGGATGGAGTGAGAGTCAGAAAGGAAGGCATGAAGGTGAAGACCCTCAGAGGACAAAATCCTTTCCCTCCCTTCTGGCCTATTTGTTGGAGCCGGGAAGCCGGCAGCTGTGCCCCAGCTGGTCTCCCTGCCCCTGCTCCGGTCCCCCCACTGCAGACTTCCTCCATGGTCTCCTTGCTCTTCGCGGCTTCCTGTCACCGTCATGAGAACCCTGGTTTCTTCATTTAGCATGGCGTGTAGGGTCCTTCGTGTGATCCCTGCCTTCCTCTCAAGGCATAGGGGCCACTGCTCCTTTGCCTGGGCCTGTGCACTGGCATACAAACTATTCTAGGGTCCAAAACATGGCCCCTCTTCCCCAGCTCTCGTAGCTCCCATGTGCTGTTGCCTCTGCAGAAAATGCCCTTCCCTCCCCATCATTTTAGTTTCTAGAGTCAAGCATAAGGCGTGGCCCAGTATAGCTGCTCGAATGTTTGTTGAATGAACAAATGAATAGATTTAAGTTCATCTGAGTTTTTGTCTGCCCTTGGAAACCTTTCCTGACTCCCATCCTTGATTTGCCATGGGTTACCTTTCTTTCCACCCTCGAGCTCCAGTCCCTACCAGTTTTTCATTGTGTCTTTGACTGTTTATTATCCATCTCCCAATCCCTCAAAGATTGCGAACATCTTAGGGGAAGAGGATTACCTTTTATCTCTGTATCCCGGTGCTTAGTGTAATTAGTCTCAGTAGATGTTGGAGGGTAATTAGATGGGAGGTGAGGGTGGGTGGTAAGGAGTTTGGGGAATCAAAGTGATAAGTGTTACAAGGGCATAATCAGCAATAGAAAGAACAGATGGATTCTCCTTTAGGTTCTGGAGGATATTGTTCCCTAGGGCTGGAGGAAGAAGGCAGTCTCAAGTACTCATCTTGGAAAGGAGAGAACGTCATGACTTCCCCCAGAACTCCTCTGTCCTGCCCTTCTGGCTATTTGGATGCTTCCTCAGAGATTACTTATTCAGAGATTGCACCTGGAAGCAATGACCCTGTGAGTCCCAGATGGTGCAGTGTACTCAGTAGGGACCCTACCACCCTCCTGAGGCCCTCTATTTCCAGGCATTCAGAAAAGAAGCATCTCCATTTAATCTGAAATCCTACATCTTGGTTTCTGTTGTAGAATAAAGACCCCAAGATGGCTCGAGTTGCACTGGAATCTCTGTACAGATTACTTTGGGTTTACATGATTCGCATTAAATGTGAAAGCAACACGGCTACTCAGAGGTAAGGAGCTGGCTTGGGTTAATGGTAACCACCTCACTTAGCCAGGGAAGAGGGTATCTGGTTTCATTGCTGCCTACACTAACCAAACTAGAAGCTGCTCAAAGTGGACAGCTTTTAAAAGATCTAAGCGCTAAGGACATTTTCAGGCTTTCCTTGACGCTGGCTTGGCAGCCATTACAGAAACTCCAGCCTCTACCAGAACTGCCAAGATCCGTGTCAGGGCTACACTTACCACTTTAGCAAAGGAAATGGCTATAATTTTCCAAGTGCCTTTAGTTTTCCAGAAAACCTTTTCATAGAGTAATTATGCTAATGGAAAAGGAATGAAGTGGTTTGTTTTCTTTTTCTGAATTCTGTCTGATACTTAGATAAGATACTTAGATAAGCATCTGCCATTTTCCCTTAAAGTACTGGAGCTCAGCCAATCTTGCTTGTTTTTCTCTTTTTTTCCCCTTATCTTTCAGCCGTCTTATAACCATCATCACAACACTTTTCCCCAAAGGGTCCCGTGGTGTGGTGCCAAGGGATATGCCTCTGAACATCTTTGTGAAAATCATCCAGTTCATTGCCCAGGTAATGGAGAAGCTTCTGGCAGTGAGAGTCTTCTAATTGCAATTAAGTAGCCACCTCCTTCTTATGAGGTACTAACAGAAGAAGGGTCTAAAATAATATCTTACGTGTAGAGACTTATCAGAATGGTTTGCAAATGTTTTCACACATGGCTTTTTTTTTTTTTTTTTTTTTTTTGCTTCAAAACAAATTATGACATGGTTGCCAAGTGTTTTCAGCATTTGACAAATGAAGGACCTCAGAGACAGGGTTTAAGTGACTCATATAAGGTCACAGAGCCTATTAGTAAAAGGGTCCTGACTCTTAGTCTCTGTTTTTTCCTGCTTCTCTGCTCTAGATTCTGCAAGTCGGGAGGAAACAGAGTCTGATGTTTGGAGGAAATCAGAAAAAGACAATTTAGTGAACTTGGAGGAGTAAATAATGCTCTAGCTTTCACCCTGTGAAAAAGAGGAATGTAAAAGCATTATTAACATTTATCAGGCACTTATTCTTTGCCAAGATTTGTCCTAAGCACTTCACACATACTAGTTTACTTAAGAACTAGGACCAATAATATTAAACATGGTTTTTAGTGTTAGTTTACTATTTAGACCCAAGATTTTTACTTTTTAAAACACTTTGTGTGTAAATGGTTTTATCCCAACTTGGACTTCCTTGCGATTTACAGAGAAGTATAAAAAGACGATTACTCTGTTCCAGCCTCTGACATGAGGCAGCTCTATACCTTAAAGAAGTCACAGAACATCTTTTTTCTCAGTGTCTTTATCTGTAAAATGTGGATGAAAATGCCTACTGTCACTCAGAATGTCATGTGGATGAGGGGAAATCGTAGGCATGAAAATACTGTTGAAGTGCTATTGACATTGATATCAAGTTGTAAAGTTCAGTTGCTACTTCACAGACTATTTAATATGTGATCTCTGTGTGTGTGTTTAGTACAGTGAAATGCCTCTTTAATATTTGTACTTAGGGAAAGGACATTACTTACTTTGCAGGCAGATGAATTAATGTAACTTTCCTACATGTAGTTTTCATGTGACTGAGAATGTGCTTTGATTATTCTGAAACATCTTATATAAAATGAACATGTCATATCTTACTAGTCACTGTCTCAAATTACTAGAAATTGGCTTAAACTTTCCCATTTAAGTAACTTGGATATTGTCTTGTTGGTTGATTATTCATTTCACTTGCAAGATTGTCTATTATAACATGATCCAAAGGATCTGCATTTAGAGAGTAGAAGAAAATGGCCATTTTGCAGTGGTATTTTAAAAAATACATTTTAAACTGAGTTTCAAGAAGTTATCAGCATTTGCAGTACAAGCAGGAAGAGTTTGTACTGTATATAAGCCCAGATAGTGTTTTGGTTTTTTATTTCTTGGCTTTTAGTCATTAGCCATTCTGTGCTTTAGGCCTAAGTACATATATAATGAAAGCATTTATACATGCCTCATGAAAACAGAAGCAGCTCCACCAGAGGTTCGAATAGATAATGATTTTCCTTCAGGGATTCTCTGATGCATAAAACTAAATGGTACCTCTCTTTCAGCAGTCACCTGTTTGGTGTATATGACCAAAATAGACATGTCATGTTAAACTAGTATTGTAACACCTTCGTTGTGGTTTTTCTTTTTCACTATAGGAGCGTCTAGATTTTGCAATGAAAGAAATCATTTTTGATTTTCTCTGTGTGGGAAAACCAGCAAAAGCTTTCAGTCTCAATCCAGAGGTAAGAATGATCCTCTTGTGTACTTCTTACAGAGCATGTGTTGACAGAACCCTACCTTTGCTTTGTAACCTTGGGGAATGGGGTGAAGATCATCACTTCCAAAATATCTTCTGTTTGTTTCTTTCCATGTTATTTGGCTAAATAGTCAAGATGGCTCAATTTCAGAAGTAAGATTTTGGATGAATAGACTTAGAAGGATAAAAAGTTGGTGTGCAGCCATATGCCGTTCTTGTATGAGGGAGCAAACCTTGCTTCCAAAGATAATCTGTCAGTGCGAGTCAGGTTGTTTATTTTAGAAAAGTCAGTACTTTTACTTATAACTATTTCAGTGCAGGTTAGCAAGTTGAAAAGTACTGGGAAGTGATGAAACAAGAGAAGAATCAGTACATGCAATGATTAAATCCCAAAATCTAGTGAAATTAAATAAGTGATGTATGCATATATGACTCTGTGGCAGCATCACAACTCAAGGGCCAGGCAGATCATGGAAATGAGTGTGTAATGAGTATAATGTACCACATGGGATGAGGGGAGGGGTTGCTATGCAAATGAACAGCACATTCAATTTTAAACTTCTAAAAAGACTGTTGGCCAAGAGAAGTACGCCTGGCAAGCTGCCTCTTTGCAACCTTTTCCCTGTGAGATTGTGGAAAGAACACTGAACCCGAAGTCATCAGAGTTGGACTTAAGGCTTGCCACAGGCTCTGCCTCCTTCACTAGCTATAGGCCATGGACTTCTCTGAACCTCAGCTTTTTTTAAGGAAGTACAGATGTTTTAGTACCTTCTGACCTTTTAAGATTATCGCTGCTGGGAGCAACTATCGTACCAAGTCATCTTTCAGAGCCAATATTTTGCCTTACGTGAGCCTGCGGAAGATAACGATCTGGCCCGGATTGACATTTCTTTGTATAAGCGCGTGTGTTTTTTAATCAGTAACAAGTTCTGTGGCATTTAATTTTTTAAATTTATTTTCAAACTTGCCAGCCTTTGTGAATCAAAAGTCAACAGCCTGCAGGTCAGAGCAGACTTTTGTTTTTGTGATTCACATTTGGAACTCCTGTTTGTTTTCATCCAGTCTTTGTGAATTAACGCGGGTCTCCTTCCAGGAGACAGAAGAGACTTTCGTTGACCTCAGCTGGCCTTGGTTGCAGCTGCCCTAGAGGATGACAGCCTGTCCCTTTGAGGTGCACCCAGGATCCCCCAGATAGTTTGAGCATGACATCTCAAACATACCCTCTAAGTTTGATGAAAATCTTCCCAGTAGTTTTCTTGTAATATAGCAACAAATGTTGTCAGAAACTTACTTTTATTTTCATAAGTTTGGCCCAAATTCTTGTGCCTTTTAAATGACTTTCTCACGCCAATCTAGGTGGCAAGCCATGCTTAACTTCTCTGAAAGACTGATGATTTAGTTTCACTGAAATGATTGGGTCTTTCTCTTTACCATGAACATATTGTCTCCTACAGAGAATGAACATTGGTTTACGGGCGTTCTTGGTGATAGCTGATAGCTTGCAGCAGAAAGATGGTGAACCTCCCATGCCCGTTACAGGAGCAGTTCTCCCTTCAGGAAACACACTGAGAGTGAAGAAAACATATCTGAGTAAAACATTAACTGAAGAGGAAGCCAAAATGATAGGTGAGTGTCAAAGATACGTTTGCACTGGGCCTTATTCAGCCTTTAAAATGACCAACAGGTACTTCCCTTTAGTGAGATTCACTTTAAAAAAAAATCTCCTTAAAAAAAAAGTAACTGATGAGACATTCCAGCATTAATTGTTTTGATTCATGCTGTGCTTGGTTTTACTGCCCTTTATACGTTTTGGAACTTCATGGTAAACATTTTTGCCATTTAAATGTTAGATTTTTATCTGTGGTCTTTTTTAACTTCTGATATTGGTTAGCTGCAATTTATAGTAAATTTCTAAGATATCTATGCCCTTTGGTAGATAATCCTGTTTATAAAGCAACTGTGTGTGTGTATGCATTCATTTATTCCTTCATTCATTTTTATAGTTCCTTTTCTTCTTTTTTTTCAGTAAAATTAGTTTAACCTGTGTTACAAACATGCCAAATCCCATATACCCCAAGGTATATTGTAGGTTTAACTTACATAAGATTATTTTCTTTTTAGTTTAACTGTCTTAATCCAAAGAGGTGTTTTTTTGTTTGTTTGCTTGTTTTGCATTTGTTTCTTCTTTACTGAGCTCTAGAATTTAGAAACCTCCTGCAAACTTAGATAGTTCCTGGATTCCAAAGACCTGGAGGAAACATATGAGGCAACTTTTTCCTTTAAAATATTTGTCTTCAGTTATCCAATGCTTAAATGAGTTCAAAAAAGTTTAGTAAGTGAGGTATAACCATTAATAATTATTTCATTAAAGTACAAATTTTAAATGCAAAGCAATTTGCTCTTCATTTGTATTATATACATATATAAAATGCATGTTCATATATGAAATACATATTCTGCAAACATTTGTTTTCCACTATATTAATGAGAGCGATAAAATAATATAGCTAAAATACACTCTTCTTCCTTTAAAATTTTATTATGTGAAGTCATTTTATTGCTTTTACTAAAAAAAAAATCCACACATGTATTTTAGAAAATAATGTAAAGTTATTAAAATCCTAACCCCAAATGAGAATTATCTTTTATTCACACAATCACTCATGATGGTGAAATTTCTTATACTAACTAGAAACATAAAAATTCTAGTGTGGAACTTCCTATTTCCTTGTTTATTTTAATTTTTCTGGAAAATATTTCCCTTTGAAGTATTAGAATTCCTAGATATTGAATTAAAATGATTATCTGGGGAACACTATGAGCGGGGCTCTATGCTAAGAGTCCTGCAGGTGAGAGATTGAATTGGCTCTGCTCAGAGAAGTCACTGACCCACAGAAAGTCTTCAGTAAAATAATATCATAGAGGATGAATAAACCAGGATTTCAACCTGATAAATTTAGTCAAAGATGTAACTGTAATGTGTGTTTTTCAGGCATGTCATTATATTATTCTCAAGTACGAAAAGCTGTGGACAACATTTTAAGACACCTTGATAAAGAAGTAGGAAGGTGTATGATGCTAACTAACGTCCAGATGTTAAACAAAGAACCTGAAGACATGATCACGTGAGTATCATGAGGACTAAGTTTTCAATGGAGGATTAATGAACCAAAAGACACCAGTGGAGATTCTTTCCCTTTATTCTGTGTTTCGTTCTCATCTTATTAGAATCAGAGATCTTAGAAGTTTTTCTTTTTTTTTTTTGAGTTACAGTCAGTTTACAATGTTGTGTCAATTCCAGTGTAGAGTACAATTTTTCAGTTATACATGATCATGCATATATTCATTGTCACATTCTTTTTCACTGTGAGCTACCACAAGATCTTGTATATATTTCCCTGTGCTATACAGTATAATCTCGCTTATCTATTCTACATATGCCTGTCAGTATCTACAAATTTCGACAGAGTTCTTAGAAGTATTAAGGATAGTAAAAACATACTTTGATAAGATTTAATGAATGGTAAAAAAAAAAAAAAGTCAAACCTGAGATTGATCTGTTTTGGTTATATTTCAAGTATCATTAGGCTGGGAAGTTAGAAAATGGGCCCAAGAACTTTTTTACTGGTCCACATTTTTCAGAAATGATGCTTTGCTCCCAAGCCCATGTGCTGTAGTGACATCACCAGTTTACAGCCATTCCATTTTCATGAATCTCAAGTTCACTTGTTTCTAGTGACAGTTCCTGAATTGTGAGAGTTAAACCTGCTTAATAGTCTCTGTGCAACTGTGCCATAGAAATACTGGATGTTAAGGATGCACTTGTAGCTTAGAATGTAGAAATCAAATGCTCTTAGCCAAAATCCCAGGTCTAGATTTGTAATTAAAGCTCTGCATTTGAAACTTAGACAACTTGTATTTGCTACTTTTGATTAATTATGGCAGGAACTCGGATTAGATTATGACTTTACATTTTAAGAAAGTTTGGACTTTGTTGTTGAACTGAGTTAAATTATATTTGGCACCTATGGCATAAATTTCCAAAAATATAATTAGGAAAATTTTCTTTGTCACCCAGTTCCAAATACCACAATTAGCTGGAAGGTTGTTACCTATATAGGGAAGTTCACATGGTGGGTGTGTATTTTTATTACAATGGTAGCATGTTGAAAACAAAGTATGACAAAGCAAAACATGATAAAATAATGTTAAAAATAGAGAATTGTTTAAAATACATATTTAGCAGTATGGCAAATTAAAATGAAAGCCTCCTCCTCAGAGCTCCACCTGAAATCTACAACCATTCCTTGGTTCAGTGTGATTTCTTCCAGACCTTTCCCTATGTCAACACAAATATGTACATACATACATACTTTTTTAAAATAAGAATGGGATTATATGATGTACTTGTCCTGCAGCTTGCCAGTCGTTTGATTTAAATGATAGTAAGATCATGTTGCTTTAGACTTTTAAACCAAGATGATAGCAGAATTGAAATTGACCAAAGTTAATAACATTAAATATATTATGTACAGCGTATCTCACAAATTGCTGGATTGTCCATAAACCTTTAAGCTCCTTATTACATGCTCTTTGAATACATGAGAGCAATTTTCAGTTTTTAATATGGAAGATACAAGATGCTTTTAAAACTTCTGCCATGTAGTTGTTTCCTGTAAAAACAGTAAAGAAATGAAAGACCTTTAAAGGAAAACTGTATTTATAACCCAGAGATCATGAGATAGGGTCAGAACCAAAGCAGTATACTCAAAACCATTAAAGGGTACAGGTTTAGCTGTAAATGTAAACATTTCATTTGGATTTTAACAATACCTTAAACTTTGTCTGAGGTGATTCTTTACCTTTTCCTGTCAACCATCTTAAGACCCCCAAACAGGGCTAGAAATAGTTTTCATGCTAGACTTCAAGGCAGATCCTTGAAAAGAAAATAACTCATGGCTACATTTCTAAAAACAAGAAGAAACATTAGAGAATCATGTCAGCTTTTAGGAAAAGAGAGTTAAGTTGCACATCACGCTAATGGAAAGTTACTGGAGTTGATATTGGAGGTCGGTCCACCATTTTTCCAGACCTTGCTTAAGACGTGAACTTGAACATGAAGCATTCTGTGTTGCTCTGTTTCTATTCCTCATCCCTTTTGTGTGTTATGCTGGCTAATAATAATAATAATATATAATATCTGTTACTAATTATTGTATGATGTCTGTTGATTAAAATTACGTTATTTGAGGGATTCACACGCTTCCTTTAAAAGCCCAAAAATCAAGGACGCAGTAAAAGGAAACCATGCACCGATTAGAGTTTCTAATCTAGGCTTGCTTTATCAGCTGGGAAGTCTGGCAGAATTTGCCTTGCACTGCAGGCCAGGCAGGGTCATCTGTTTTCTGACAGGTATGAAAATAATCCCAACTGTTTAAAACATCTGGTGAGCAGGTTGGAACTATTTAAGCAACTTTTAATCAGTTCACTAGGCTCTGACTCAGTCCAGCCCTCACCACTGTACAGTGGCTTCCTCTCCAGAATCCTTATACATCCCATGCAGAAGGACTATGGAGAAGGAGAGAAAATAATCTCACAACTTTCCACAAAAGCAGAGTATTTTAGAAATTAACATATATGTGTTCTACTTTTCACATAAACAGTTTTGTATTCATTCCTAACAAACTTACAAATGCATGCTAAAAAGTAACATCACAGAGCAAAATTGCTGTCTGATTATCATCCTCAGATTATAGACAGCATGGATTCTGCTTGTTACATTTCTATTCTGACTGCAGTTACTGTTCCAGAAAGGAATTTACTTCTATGCTCCTTCATGTCATCATTACTGTGTTTGTGTCCTACGATTGTGTTAATTTGGTACCAATTTTATGTTTATTCTTAGAGGACTAAATCATCAGAATTTAAAAATGCTGTTATATTTTATCACTTAGGTTATTTGAAAGATTTGATACGGAATTTAGTTTTTTCCATAAAGGTTATTGATAAAATATGTGATTAAGAGTCAGTTACCTATTTAAATAACTAAAAGTTGAAATAATTTATCACAAAATTTATATCTTTCCTTCAAATTTTACAGCATAATATAGCAGGCATTAATTACCTTTAAAGATGCATATTCTCAAGAAAGTAAAAAGAAGAAATCTCCATAGAGGTCAGGACCATCAGTGTAATTTTAAAAATCAGAAATGGGTGGACAATTTATATACATTTCAGGATTTTACTTGACATTATGAAAGACTTAGTTTTGGAAGCACTTAACTTTTTTGGAAAAAAAACAAGGGTGGGAATTCTACAAGGAGAAGTGTAACTCATCAGGGAGAGAAGCTTCCAGGTGTCATGCTTGTTAGGGGCACCATTCCCGTCTTTAAATGCTGAATGTAGGAATGACTGCAGTGTATTTCTTACATGTGATGCATTTAGGCATTTCAGTGAATTCAGCGTCTTAAATGCAGCCCACAGGGACCAAACTCCATGGAACTCAGCTGAATGGCAAGACATATGATAGAATGCTACTGCTATTGGTGTTTTTCTTTTCAGATACATTCCTCTAAGTCCTCTTAGGACTGACCAAGCTCTAAAGGGCATAAATACTTAAGAATAATACAGAGCAAACAAACACCAGGCAGTGATTCAGAAAGCATGGATTCTAGTCTTTGTTCACATATTTGATCAATTTTTCAAAAAATTTTTCATAACCTCTGACCTATGTTTAAACTTTGTCTTCAAATTCTAGGGGTGAGAGAAAGCCAAAAATAGATCTCTTCAGGACCTGTGTAGCTGCTATTCCTCGACTGCTTCCTGATGGGATGTCAAAACTTGAACTGATTGACTTGCTGGCTAGGTAGGTGAGAACTATGGTGGGCATTATTTGATCAAAATTGATTTTAATCCTTTGTCATGATTCCCAAAAATATATATATATTTATATAATGATTATTAAAAATGGACAAACATTTACTAATTCTAGGTATTCTCTGGAGTACCCAGGAAGAATATAGAAATGTTTTTCTTTTGTTTGGGTTTTTTTTGCCCATATTCAGTGGGCTTAAAATTCAATGTAGTTTGGGAGAGTACAGCTCAGTGGTGGCCCTGGGTTCAATCCCCAGCACCTCCATTAAAAAATAAATAAACCTAATTACCCTCCCCCACAAAAAGAGACAAAAACAGAAAAAGATTATTTAAAAAAATAAAACTCAGTGTAGAAGCAGATACATAGGCATCTAAAGTAACTATCCAAGGCCTGAAACATGCAAGTTAAAGGCACAAAAAATGTGACACATGAAATCAGAGGATAGAAGGATTCCTGTGGACTGGGTGTGGCAGCAGATGGCTCCGGGGAGAAGGAGGAACTTGAACCACCCTTAGAAGGAAAGACTGAATTCAGAAATGGTACACGGAGCAACAGGAGGAAAAGCCCAGGGGTGGGCCCAGAAATGAGGGGATGAATCTGGCTGGAAAAGAGTTCACTCAGGGTCTGATTCCCAGTCTGAGACCCACACACCCACAGGGCCCAAGAGGTGGGTAACAGGGATGCTAAGCTAATTTTAGAACTTCAGAAGGCTTCCCCAAATCATACATTTTTCACCCTCCCCATCCACCATATGAATGCACAGTCCAACTAGAACCTAAAGTTAATTTGCTTTGAGTGATACGATCTTATTATTGTTAAGTAAGCTTGATTTTTCTCATGTTGATCCGAGGTTCTGGTTGATGGTTATGCGTGTCTTTAATTTAAAAATCATAAGTGACTTATTACCTAATTGCATAGAGAAGGCAAAATCATTAGAAACGGGGTGCATGGGGGGAATGGAATGAGGAAGAACAAAAGTCTTCCTTGATTTTGAAAAAAAATAAAGAAAAAGGAGTTTAGAAACCCAATGATAAAAAGAAATGGAAATAAAACTGGAGAGGTAGATTTTCAACTAATCTTTACTATTAGCTGAGGCGTTTGGACTGATGGAATTTTAAAGCAGGAGAATAACATAATAAAAAATGTCATTTCAGTCTGGTTAATCTGATAATGATGGAATAGAGGAAAGCCCGGAGAAGGATAACAAATATTAATGCTGCCTGGATGAAAGATGCATTATGCATAACCTTGTTCACCCATGTTCTCTAGCCTTCCGAGGGCACAGTTCCCATCAGTGTCCGAAAAACAGCCCCAGCCCCCATCCCACAAGACTACAGATCACCCGGTCGCCTCCCCACAGCTCTAAGTGTCCCCATGGAGCACAGTGTCTCCTGGCGATGGTGGTCATGGTGCTCTCTGCTCTGCACAGCCAGTCCAGGATCCTGTGTGGGTCACTTCCTGCTATCAGTTAATAGCTCTCATCAGTCAATAGCCTACTGTCCACCCCTCCTTTACTCTTTCCTCCTTCCAGTCACCACTAGCCCAGGGTGATGCTGGCTGGTGAGGTTTACTGAATGAAGATCCATTACTTTGCTAACCACTGTGTCAGCCTTGAGGCTCTCTGGCCAAAGCCTTCTGCCCTTCTCACTGGCTTTTGTCACCTCTTCTTTGCTATAATCGGCAATCTCGGGTCCTTCTTTCTTCCATTCCATGTTTAGGAGATACTTGAAGAAGAACATGAAGTCAAAACAAGTGCCAGCCGAGGCTTATGTGGAGGCCCGGCCCCCAGAATGTGAGCCTGGGGCACCTTCGTCAGAAGCGGGAGCAGTGGGGAAAGAGGGGAAACAAGCCCGGATCCCAGAGGGGCTTCCAGTTCTGGGTGAGGGAGGAATGAAGGGTGGATTCCCGGAGAGGAATGAACGTGATGACTTGGATGAAGGGTCAGGGAAGCAGAGGAATAAAGAGACTCAGATCCTGGGAAGGGTCATCCACACTCACATGGAGTCTCCTAGGATGATGCAGAGCCAGAGAGTAGAGAACCGCTGTGAGACGTGTGCCTCAATCACCCAGGAATGGGCGGGAGCAGCCTGTCCATGTGCCACAGACGAGCGGGCAGAGGGTGGTGGGACACAGAGGTAGGTGCTGGGAGCAGAGGCTGGGCGCCACAGTGAGGAGTTAGGAAACAGAAGACCCCTCTCCATGGCCTGTGAACCAGCAGAGAATGGGAGCCCCCCCGCCCCCCGCCGCCACTTAAGGGATCTGGAGGAGGTGCCTCCAGAATGGGAATAGGACTCACTCATTTGGAAATCTGGATTTTGCTTCCCTGCTTTGCCATTCTACTAGCCATGTGATCTAGACAAATGATTTCGCCCCCTCAGCCTGTCCTTTTTCCTTGGTAAAATGGGATTAGGACTGCCTGTCTCCTAAAACTGTGGAGAGGGTTTAAACGACAGAAGACATGGCCCTTTGGTTAATCTGCGAGAAAAATGTGTCAGCAGGGAAAAGATCCTTATCAGTTAAAGTGAAGTAGAGGGGAAGTTCACTTATTTCAGTGCAGGGCTAATTGGTGTTGATTATGTAACTAAGCCCTTTGAGATGCTGAGTTTTTTAAATGTTGTGCAGAGTCCTGGTGAAGTCTCTAGTTTTGCTGTCAGTCTGTGTGGGAGACGCTTACCTCTGGAATCACATGGTGGCCTGACCCAGTGCCGCCTGGGTCCGCTGGCCCCGGGGCCAGGCGTGTCCGGGGGAGTCTGTCAGACGTGGCTGGAATGGCGGTGCTATTTATAGTGCATCGTGCTTATTACGATGTATGTTCTCACAAAGCCCAAAGCGATGGGTACTGTTTTTATGAGGGGAAAGAATAAATAAATATTCTTGAGAGTTCAAGTCTTAGGGCAAAGTCAAGAAGATGGCTGGACTTATATGGGCAGCCTGTGAAGAGACCTTTTTCATAAGCTTCAAAAGAAGCCACAGGCCGTTCTCCTCAAGGGAAAGATAACTTGGCGTGCTGGCCCTCACACTGCACCTATTAACCTGTGAGAAAATGAGCCCCTTCAGATCTCAAGGTCAGAGGACAGAAATGAAGAAATCGAATAGCAGTCAATGAGGGCTTCCAGTCTTAGGTCACCTCATTCCCCTATAGTCCAATCGCCTTTGATTCAAGTTGACTCCTGACGCAGAACACGATGTGGTCAGAGAAGTGTGGGACTTTTTACCTCAGACACTTCGTGGCCACATCCCTATTACATTTTTACTGGAGAAAAACTTTTGTTGTTTTTTTTTTCATAATTGGCAAAATAGGACCAACATTCACGCCAGCTCCCCATCCTTCGAAGCTCAGTTCCCTGAATAAGGAGTCTCCAGGTTTTGCCCCACAGAACTACCCTGGGCTCCCTCCCCAGCAGCTCTGCTACTGCTGAATCCCAGACCCCTCCCCTCCGACTCCAGTTAGTATGTTCAGCGTAGCAGTAGTTAACGGAATGGAATGGGCAAACCCCTCTCTCCAAGCTCCTGACTTCCTGATCTTACGTGTGTTGCTCAGCCCACTCACGAGGGCCCAGTGTGAGGAATCTTCCCATGTCTGCCCCATGGAAGCCACACAGGCCCTCCTTACATCCTGATAAACAGATCCCTGGGGAGCATTTCCTTCCTACCCTCAGCAGAGCCTGCCCTTCCCGGCTGCCTGGGTCTCCCAAGGATTCTCCACATACGAGGGGAGCTCACGTCTCTCCTTGGCAGCCGTCTCTCTCACTCTCCTCACAGGTGTTTCCAGCTCCACCCTTGACCACAGGGAGGACTTTCTCTAGCAGTCTGTGGACTCCTGGCCTCTGTGACTTCCTGCAGCACTATGTGTACACAGAGGGCCTGCTGTGCCATATTTACTCTCCTTTCATGAATTAAATAATGCATGTAAATCACTTAGCATAGAGCCTAGAACACAGTAAGCTCTCAGCAAACGTTGCTTATTATTTTTAGGCGTCTTTAAATTTGAGTAACATATTATGCCACGATGTACAGTGCATCTTCATACACATCATGGTAGGAGAGCTGGGTACATATTCACTCCAATTTTCAGACAAAGAGATTAAACTTCAGAAGAGTGAAGTCAGTTGCCCGAAGTTATTTCCCTGAAGTCAAATGGAAGTGACAAATGTCATTGGTTTTATGCGAAAAGACAGATGAACACATTTTATGCAGTGTTTCTTGACAGTTGGTGGAGCTTCCTGAGGTAATGGATACACAGTTCCACGATCTTCTGTGGTGTCTGGAAAATACTTAACATTTACCGTTTATCATTCGTTCTTCAGCCTCCGTCTGTAGAGGGAGGGTGGCTAGCTGTTTTGAGTAGCCGGGTGAGAACTATGGAGTCATTGCATATATTGCCTCAATAAACCACTTAATCTTGTTTCTTTATTTTCATTGAGATGCAGTTCAAAGCACTGTAAATAGGTGGGTTCATTCTTTAATACCTGCAGAGAAGGAATTCCCACCACTTCTGGTGAATTTTCCAAAGGTTAACAGTCCACTTGTCGGCAAGTCCCTCCTTTGGGGACTTTAAAACTATTCACTTTAATCTTTAAACCCCTTCTGTCGTTGCTGACATTAGGGGCAGCAGGCCCCTCACCTCTGCCTAAGAACCTTTCATGTATCCTGTCAGAACTGAGAGGAGGTTGTTTCTCCTAATGGCTCTTTTCTTCCACATGGTGTGTGAATTTGAAATGACTCCCTTTTCATTCGTGCACCTCTAGCAGCAAAATTGTTCAAAGCTACTGAGCTGATTCCATCGGAATCTGAGCTCACCTTTATGAAAGTGTTTTCCGTTCAGAGTCATTTGTCTGATCCAACCAACCAAGGAAGGGGCCTTGCTCAAGTTCTGGGTTTTCTCCATTTTTCCCACATCCTTACTGAGTAGTAAGGTCCTGTGCTTACCCCCCTCACCCAGCCTAGACCACCCCAGCCAGGGCCCCGGGACCGTTCGCACCGGCACGTGTGGCCTGTGCAGAGTGTCTCTGCCCGTTTCATCAGGCCGGGCTGGTCCGTGCTGCTCTGGCCAGCTGCCGGGGAGGGGCAGATGCGACAGGTGCAGCTGATGCTGGCAGCGGTGGTTTCTTCTGGTCTGTTTAATTGCTGTGTCACTGTGGAGTCCTTTTAAGCTTCCTCGATGGTTTTGTGTGTAACCACATACCTGTGACCCCATTTTAGGCTCCTGGAAACCAGATCAGCTTCTTAGAAGTGTTGCTTTAAAGTCCCCCAAGCTTGTCACACTTCATGAGCTGCCTTCTCTAGAAGTCTCTGTTCTCTTTAATTACTGCTACCAAACTCTCACAGGACTGTTGTTTATTATGGTCACAGTTGTTTATTTTACAGGCAAGAACTTGTCCTTTCTTTCCTGGTTTCTCAATGGGATGGCCCCGCAGGGGTTTGGGGAACCCCTCTCCTCACCCCGACTCCTTGGCCACTGGACCAGGAGACATTGTGAGACAGCAGATATGCCGCCAGCATCTCGCAGCATCCCTGCACAACCTGCATCCTCAGCATGGCTGGGCATCTTTCTTATTTAACTCTGAGTCTTTGCCTCCTTTTTCATTAGCTAAAATTTTTTCTTTGTTTTATAATATTAAATCCCATGTGCTTCACAAGATGATCCGTGATTATCTGGTTAAAATCTAACAAAAGTACAAATGGAAGAGACCTGGGTGGGAGACATGTCAGCTGTACCTGATGCGAGCTCCCTACTCAGACTCTTCCAGGAACGACACAGGCAGGGGTCTTGTCCTCGCAGCTTCTTCCCCTTCGCCCTCACCCGCTGCCACTCAGACTTGCCCTGATATGTTATTTTCACTCTCAGTTCCATAACACTGGGCCTTTTTCTTCTACAAACATTCCACTTTTATTATCAACTGGGCCTTCTATTCCCAAAGCTCCCTCCCCTCCCTGGTCCTGTCTTTTCATACTCCAGGAATATTTTTGAGTGTTTTCACTGGTCAAGCATGTGAATACCATTGTTTCAAGAGGAGTGGGACCAAATATGGCCAGAGCTACATACACCACCTTGGGGCTGTCAAGAGTCCTTAAAACGATCCTGTGCTGTCAGTTTAAAGTTCAGACAGATTCCAGATGGCCAGTT
Source organism: Camelus dromedarius (assembly GCF_036321535.1). Taxonomy (NCBI): domain Eukaryota; kingdom Metazoa; phylum Chordata; class Mammalia; order Artiodactyla; family Camelidae; genus Camelus; species Camelus dromedarius. The sequence goes on along the minus strand of NC_087448.1, from coordinate 63,893,115 downwards.
GTGAATGATGGCAAAGTTAAGTGAAGAGTGGAATTAACCTCATTGGAAATCTGCAAGTATTGGCCCTTGCTTGAAAGTTGCATCTAAAGAGACCATGACATGGCTTTTATGTTGACTTTTGACTCTAAAGGTAGATTCTTGCCTACTTTCATGGGTAGTGTGCTGGGGCGGCCATAATACAGCACCACAGACTGGGGAAATCGGAGTAAGGTCTGTATTTTGGTTCATAGCACTGTACCAATGCTAACTTAGTTTTGGCAAAGTACCATGGTTCTGTAAGATGTTAACATTAGGGGAGCTGAGTGAAGAATATAATAATACAGTAGGGGAGGGTGACCCATTGTTCAGACACAAATAAAAACAGAGGCCTACGTGTGTTCCTTGATAGACGTAGAAGAAAAGCTAATAAAGTGAATGATTGTATCTCCATTTCTCAGGCTCTCCATTCACATGGATGATGAACTGCGACATATTGCACAAAATTCTCTTCAGGGCTTACTTGTTGACTTCTCGGACTGGAGGGAAGATGTCCTTTTTGGCTTTACCAACTTCCTGCTCCGGGAAGTAAATGACATGCATCACGCACTCCTCGATTCATCCCTCAAGTTACTGCTCCAGCTGCTCACCCAGTGGAAACTGGTCATACAAACTCAAGGAAAAGTCTATGAACAGGCCAACAAAATCAGAAATTCAGAGGTGATTTTCACCCTCTTCCCCCTAATTTATATTCTTTGACATAGTACATATGTAAATAAGTTGCAGCCCAGAGAACCTTTGTTCTTACTTCCTGCTGTCTAGGAACTTTCTCCCTAGTGGTGGCCCTTAGTTTTCCCATCTGCTTAAATTGTGACCAAGAAACTCAAGGCATGGTAAGCCACATCAGGTTAGACTTAATAATATAAGCAAGGCCATTTAGGGAGTTGAAAATGTTTATTTTTTTTTCAGGGAATTATGATTATAAATCTGTAAGAGCAAATTACCATAGGGCAGGGGTAGAAAGATGGATATGGACCTAGAGATGGATATGATCTAGAGATGGATGTGGGCCTAGAAATGGATGTAGATCTAGAGATGGGTATGGATCTAGAGCTGGATGTGGATATAGAGATGGATATGGATTTAGATACGAATGTAGAGCTGGAAATAGATCTAGATATGAATATGGATATAGAGATGCCTATGAATACAGAACTGATATGGATATAAAGCTGGTTATGGATATGGATATATAAAAGTTAGCTGCCCTCCAGATTTTTTTCTCCTAGTCAGCAACATATTAACTGCTTTCTCCCATAGCCAGAGAAGAAAGTACAGTCTTGTGGTTTCTTTAGTCTTTTGTGCCTCAGTCCGGAACAGCAAAAATTAATGATAACATTTTGAAGATCAGGGAGGAAGAGTTGTCAGAGGAGAACCAGGGCAGTGGTGACTTGGCATTGGCAATGAGCAGATGGAGAAAGGGTCTGGCTGGTGAAGAGGGTTTGAGGAATGTGGAGGCTCGGGAAGTATAATAGCATTCAGGGACCATCTAGGGTACCAGAGATGAGGGTCAGGTCATTCCTCCTTGCTTGTATTCTACACTTGGCAAAAGATGACAGGGAGAAAAACAAGGATTACATATGCTTATAAAAGGAAGACTGAAATGAAGGTGGAATCTGCCTTGTTGTCTGGCATGCTTCTGTTTTAGATTCACTTGGTTTGGGAACTTTCAGAACACATCTCATGGAAGTGCAAAACCCAGATTAAAATCTAACATGAAAACAAGTAAACAAGTCTGATTAGAAAGTAAATGTTTGAAAATTCAATTAAATAGTAAGTAAAGGTCTATAGAGAATTTAAATAAAACCAAATTAGGCCACTTTGATTAAATATATAGTCATCTCAGATGGGATGGATGGAAGAAGTTTTGTTTTTATTCATATTAATAGCCTTTGAAAAATTATTTCATATCAGAAGCAGTAGAGGGTTGATGGTATTCCAAAGTAACAACTGATCTGAAAACAAAAAGGGATCTATGGTATTTCGTGAATAATAATTAATTCATAGACACGTCTGATTCTAAGCCATTGTAATTTGTTTTAGTATTACAAGGTCAAATGTGCCAGAAGATGTACATAGAAGAGTAGTTTTTTCTTCCATTGTTCTTTTTCTCAACATAAAATGTTCTCATTGCACGACAGCTAATTGCAAATGGCTCTGGCCACCGAATCCAGTCGGAGCGGGGTCCCCACTGCAGCGTGCTCCATGCCGTGGAAGGCTTTGCTCTGGTTTTACTCTGCAGTTTCCAGGTGGCCACACGCAAACTGTCTGTTCTAATACTCAAGGAAATTCGAGCTTTATTCGTTGCCCTGGGTCAGCCTGAGGTATGGACTATTTTTCTGACTTTTCCAATTCGTGTCTTTCAGCAGTTTCCAAGTTTAGATTAAAAACTATGAAGAATGCATTACTGTTTTAAGTACTTTCATGTCACCCATGATGCCAACAAATAATTTTTGATTCAGGGTGGGTTTTTAATTGCAAAATCGGACTCTTGATCTACAAGAGATAAGTCGCATGTTCTGAGAGCAATACGATAGACCATTCCTGATTCTCTAAGAGATGGTGCTTTGTGAAGAAGTGAAGAATCTTAAGATTAGGTTATAGATCATTTTCTTTCATAATATTCAGCGTATATCAAACTAAGAAGATATTATTACATTTATATTAGAGAATGAACTTGAGAAAACAATCCATCCCGTTTAAAATGAGCAAGGTACCGAACAGTCTGACTCACTGAAAACTGTTTAATCTCAATAGTGGTAGAAAAATGACACCACAAGAAAACATGTCCCCTTGAGATGGGAGAAGTAAGCCAATTAATAACCACAAATGACTTCATTTCTCCTCCCATTTTGGTCAAGTACTGTGTATCCTTGTTTGGTTGTTAAGGTACAGGTGGCCAAACTCTATACATAAGTTGATGAAAGAAGGACCAGCTTTATATGTCACATACTTCTTTAGAAAAATGCTACTTCCTATTTACTTGTTTTAAATCACTAATCTTGGTTCTGTGATCCTCAAATGGTCATTTTGTTTACAAAATATTTGCAAATGTATCCCAGTCCTCTGTGTTCAGATTTCTTCAGTGAGCTTTCTGATATATTTTAGGACATCTCTGGGATCTGGCAAATGGATCTCTGAGACATTCTGTAGTTTGGTAAGCTTCCAGTAAGTGTCTAGTTAGGATAATAATGATGATAATAATTACTGCGTATGTGTCAGGCACTGAGCTGTGCTCTGCACGTATCATCTCATATAAGCCTCACAGTATTGTTTTTGTCCCCATTGTGCAGATTCTAAGACTGAGGTTTAGAGGGGTGAGATGCCTTACCCGCAATCAACAGCTAAGGTGTGGCAGAGCTATAATTGAAAGCCAGATACATATGCTGCCAAAGACCAGATTTTAAACTGCTATTCCAGCAGGCTGTGTAAGGAACATTTCTCCTATGTTGCTCTCTCTCTGGCCAGCCACAAACTTTTTTTGTATAATTTTCTTATTGAGGTATAATTGACGTACAACAGTGTACTAGTTTCAGGTGTACAAGATAATGGTTCCATTTTTGTATACATTGTGAAATGTTCACCACAATAAGGAGTTAACATCCATCACCATACATAGCTACAAGATTTTCTTTCTTGTGATGAGAACTTTTAAGATCTCCTCTCTTATAGCAACTTTCAAATATGCAATACAGTATTATTAACTAGAGCTGCCTGCTGTACCTTACATCGCCAGGACTTACTTATTTTATAACTGGAAGTTTATACCTTTTAACTCCTTCACCCATTTCGCCACCACTCTTCCCCCTGCCTCTGGCAACCTACCAGTCCATTCTTTGTATCTTGGTTTGTTTTTTTTTTCAACCACAAATTTTTTGAAACCATTCTCACTCCTACATGAACAAGGACATTCCGAAGCTTTCTTATAAGACTTCTAAGTAAATAATTTCGTATTTTCAAGCCTCTCTATAATAAAGGATGCCAAAATACACGTTTGGGCATGCGTGTGTTATTTGTGTAGAAGAACTTCTTAAAAGATATTCTCTCTTGTGCTTTTTCCAATCTGCTTCTTTTACCAAATAGCTGTGCACGACATAGGTACCACATGGAGTACGTGGTCAGTCTCAGTGCCATTTCTTTGGGACTGAACTTCAATCACAGTCAACAATTTATCAGTTATTTTAGCAGATCAGTGACTTAAGTAAGTAGCATTTCCGTGGTCTGGCAAAGCATACTCCTGTGGGGTTTCCATTCCTTCACATGAATAATAATATGAACATTTTAGTGAGTAACGTGTGGCACTGGGATTTAGATACATGTATGTGCACAAGTTTTTAAAATTCAGGTACATGTCTTTTCAGTACAATGTGTGATTGGAGCTCTAATTATCTTCCACGGAAACTGGTAAGACTAAACTCAGAATCCTAGGGAGTTGTACCCCTCCCTTTCACCACCTTGGCACTCGCTCTTCTGTGAGAAAACCCTTATCACTACCTTGCAAGCTGTTCTGCTTCATGTGCCAGACAGAGGCGCCAGGGAGGGCGGAAGGATTCATTTTCCCGTGGAGAATGACTGCCTCCCTTCTGTGCAGGACGATGACAGGCCTATGATTGATGTCATGGATCAGCTAAGTTCTTCCATCCTTGAAAGTTTTATTCATGTAGCAGTTTCGGATTCAGTAAGTACATGTTTGATCCTCTTTGCTGATGGTTCTTAAGTATAAACTCAGCCTCTCTGAAAAAGAGACCCCCAAAAAAATGATGTGGAAGAATTCTGGGGTTTTGTGTCAGGTTAGTAAACAGACGCAAAAGTACTTAGGAAAACAAGACTAGCTTCTCAAATACTAGCTCAGGAGATACTCAGATACATTTGAAACAAAATTTGAGCCTTAGGAAAACAGATATTTTGCAAATAGCAATTTCAAGAATTGTTTGGGATTCTTTGAGAAAATTAATTTGCTTTATTATACTTAATACTATATATAACTTATACTTATGTGGTCCGTGACAGTTTACAAGTTGCTTTCATATTTATTGTCTTTTTTGACCCTCATAGGTATTGAAACTCAAAAACATTAAGGGTCAGGACCGTATCATACAGAGTGTTAGGGCCTGAGCTTGACCTTATCTGGACTCTGAATCCAGCAGAGCTTAATCTGCTACACAAATACATTCTTTGCTTTGAAGAGCATATTGGCAGCTTTCAATTTCTGATCAAGTAGTAGGGAAATTGAAACTGATTTTAATTATCTGACTTTTAAACAGTTAGTATATAGCACAGTGATGAGGCTTGGATTAATTTTAGCTAAATAGCTGAAGAGAAGCAGGGCAGATCTGTGGAATCCACATTGCTGATGCCCCTTGTATGTTGTGGTCAAATAAGTATAAGATGAATATAAACATATTTGACAAACAGCTATAAGTAAATATAGAACCTAAAGGCATTTGTGAGCTTTTCAAGCTGAGATTGAACACAGATCCCTATTTTTAGCTGCCCTGTTCTAGCGTATGGTTGTTATATTAATGATAATTCCTTAAACCGTTAGCCAAGCAGTGCAGAACTTACCAGGGATATTGAATAGTCCTACCTCTTCGTTTAGAAATTCACACTGTTTTGACATGGAATGGAAGAGTCAGGTGTAATTGTTTTATATACATACCTTGTTTCCCTGAAGATTATGCTTTGTTCATGTGATTTGGGTTCTGTGTTTATCAGAATCAAAATGTTGAGCTGGGGTAACTAGGTCAGCATTTCTGCACGTAGGAAGATGCACAGACACGGGAGATGAGGGATGGGGGAGAGCAGTGTTTGCTTTGTGCCAGGTTTGACTTCCGTTATCTCAGGTAATTCACTTAAAAATTAGGTGAGATCATCATTATGATTTCCAAGTCATAAATTAAGGAGACAGAGACTCTGAGACTTTCAGAAATTTTCCTAGGTCACAGGCTGGGGGGCAGAAGCCCGTATTGGAGCCTTACCCTCCGGCTCTGGACCTGTAGCACTCTTTCCCGTGGGAACTCGGAGACCCAGCAGAACAAACGGGTCACTTTTAATGCCTAACAAACTTAATGGCAATGTTCTCTTCTGTCACAACAGCTAGATTATTTGAAACTTGGTCTTCCCTAAACTTTGATATTCCGGACTTAGAAGAGAATGAAATATTAAGAAATTATATGTTATCAATAAATATGCATCTACATATGATGTAATATATAATGTATATTAATACAGACATAGATATCTTACAGAAGGCTTTAGAATGTATTATTTTAACTTGGTATCATAGAAGAATAAGTAAGTATCTTAGCTCAAAAATCGTCAGTAAAATGCCCTTCATAAAAGGGGTTGAACTTAGCCATCTCCCTAAGCCAGAGGGAAGGTGTTTCAGTCCAAGTAAAGGTAAATAAGATCATGGCTTAAAAAAAAAAAAAAAACACTTATTACAGGATAATAACACATTTAGGAATCTCAGAGGTTGATAATTTTGCAGAATTTGAAATGGACAAATCCATGGTCGAGTTTAAATTAACTAATGCCAGGGGGAGGGTATAGCTCAGTGGTGGAGCACATGCTTAGCATGTATGAGGTCTTGGACTCAATCCCCAGGGCCTCCATTTAAATAAATAAATCGAATTACCCCCTCCCCTTAAAATTTTTTTAATAATAAATTAACAAATGCCATATATTGTTAAACAAGTATTTAATGAGCAGCTTCTGGGTACAAGTGTACAGGGCTACATGACATTAAAACTGTACAAAACGTGGCCCCTGTCCTTCAGCATGGCACTTCTGCTGACTGAAGTCTAGCATAGGAAACGGCGATGACTGCAGACCCAGGTCCTACGTGGTAGGGGTTGGTGGGAGGGGTGTTTCAGATTCCAGCTCAGCCTGTTGCAAAGGTGGACAGGAAAAGCACCACGGACCAAGAGGCTCTAGGCAGAGCCAGGACGAAGACATACAACTTGCAGCTCAGCATTGATACCCTGCTGGCTTTTTGCACCTGCAGGCAACCTTACCGCTGACTCACAGCGTGGACCTGCAGTGGCTGGTGGAGTGGAACGCAGTTCTGGTCAATAGCCATTATGATGTGAAGAGCCCTTCCCACGTCTGGATTTTCGCCCAGTCTGTCAAAGACCCCTGGGTCCTCTGCCTCTTCAGCTTCCTCCGGCAGGAGAACTTGCCCAAGCACTGCCCCACCGCCCTCAGCTACGCCTGGCCATACGCCTTCACTCGGCTGCAGTCGGTGATGCCCCTGGTGGACCCAAAGTAAGGCATTAGTGCGCTCTCCTCTCTGTTTTGCTTGCTTTACCATTTGCCCTTTTACATTTTTATTTTATATAAGAAATCGGGATATCATCCTCTCTAGTGTCTGACTATCCTACTACAGAATTCTTAACATTGAGTAAAAGCAGGTTAAAAGTTCTTGTCTGGAGTTAGTTTTTCCCCCCTTAATAATCAGTGTGATTGTCTGAGCCTCGGATCTCAGCGTCTTACTGCTGAAGATCTTAAGTTCCATTCAATCTTCCACCCTATAGAGACATTCCCTGTCCAGACAATCTTTGAGAGATAACTTGTTCAACCAGTTGGAGCCCTTCCCAGGATCTTTATTTAATAAGCGATATCTAAAATCTGGAATTTCGTTTCACTCTTGTTTTCTACTCCATATTTCTAGTAGCCCAATTAATGCCAAGAAAACCAGCACCGCCGGCAGCGGAGACAACTACGTTACCTTGTGGAGAAATTACCTTATTCTTTGTTTTGGAGTTGCAAAACCCAGTATTATGAGCCCAGGACACTTAAGAGCTTCCACTCCAGAAATAATGGCGACCACGCCCGATGGTACAGTGAGCTACGATAACAAGGTGACATGACATGCTTCAGAAGAATTATTCTGTAAGGTTTTTTTTTAGCTTGTTTGTCTAGAGTTCACAGTGTGAATTGCACTGTGCCTGCCATCTGGAGTATATGGGATCAGATTTTCATCCTACACATCTCTAAATTCCATTGAGTGTTTATGTGAATAATTTATTATTCCTCCCTGACAACTGGGGAGCTGAAGATCAAGGGACGTTAGGAAACTTGCCTAGGGCCACAGAGTGACTTGTATTTACTAGTGCCTTGAGGTTTCATTCATGTCCTGCATACCACATTTCTCTCACTCCTCACCAAGTATTCACCTTTAAACCGTGTCTTGATTAAATTATCGTGTTAAAGATGGCTTTGCGGAGTTAAGTGAGTTTAAAAAATAATAATAATAGATGGCCGTTATACTGTAATAATAAGAATGTTCTTTAGGATGTATGTCCCAGGTGAAAATGCATTCATTGTGCTGTGTTAAAATTTATGTGCTTTTTTTCCTGAAATGATGGCAGTGCCTTGGGATGTGGTTCAGTACTTTAAAACTGTTATAATGGAATCATCGTTTAATTAAAGGAAGCATCAGTTATCATGTTACCTGTTTTTCACTTTTGATTAACTTGTTTCAGGCCATAGGCACCCCATCGGTGGGAGTTCTGTTAAAGCAGCTGGTGCCTTTGATGAGACTGGAGGGCATTGAGATCACAGAGTCCCTAGTTTTAGGATTTGGAAGAACAAATTCCCTTGTTTTCAGGTACAGTGATCTGAATGAGTTGTTCTGAATTCCCACGTGCTGCTGCTGTGGCAGTTGCTGATTCTGACGCAAGTTTGAGTTCGCGTATTGGCTTGTGTCTGGAGAGTCTGCAGGCTTTGCACAATTTATGTCCTTTGGCTTGATGTGCATGTGACGAGCATTCTTTGCTGCTGCCTCCTCGCCTCTCACTTTTAGTCATTGCGACTTTGATTTTACCCGTTGGATTTTCTCTCGCTCGTAAGCTTTGTTTTAGGTGACTGTAAGTGAAGATAATTCAGGGTCAATCCCTAGTTAGACAGACTGTTCAGAGGCTATAATGTCAAAATAACAAGTGTCTGCTCATCAGCCGCTTGGACAAAGACTCCCAAAGGTTAAGCATTGGTAGAACACTTCCTGGGGTGTCTGCTACCATTAAATGCTTGTTGGTCTTTCTGTAAGATGCTGTATTTGCCTTAAGAGGACCATCACGTCTTAATTTCCGGATTCCTTACTCATTTCACACCTGTAATCAAATAACCCTTCCATCTGAGACAGTGTCAAAGCCTTTGCAAAGAGTTATCATTAAATGTTAGTTCAGGCTGCTTCTGATGACTTTATCTAACAGTGAAAGCCTGGAAGGGCAAAGAAAATCTTAGTTTTTCATGCACACAGAAAAGGGAACGCTTCAAGCATCGGTGAGAAATCGTCTGAAAAATGAAGATTAATGAGACATTTTAGAAGCAACTGAAAAACATGTTACAATATAGAGTCAGATTTTATCCGTAAAAAAAAATTGCGACTACTTGAGTGCCAGTTAACCAGTGTTTTACTACTTACTGGTTATATAATGGTGTATACAGATATACTAAAGAAGATAATAAAAATAATGCCTAGAATTGCCTAACGTTCTTTCCCAAAGAACCTAAGGCTCCTTTGGGTATCTTACCCTCTGAGTATTCCTAGGAGCAGGCACGATTATGCAATTTACTAGCCACGTGGATATGGAAAACTTAACGTCTCTGGGCCTCAGTTCCCTCATCTGGAAAATTGTTTTATAAATAAAAGTAAAATGAATCTCTCTAATTTAAAGAAATTGGTATAATTATAGAATAAATCTTACAGATTTATTGAGAGGATTAAGTGTAAAAACACGTGTAGTAAATATTTGATAAATGGTTGCAATTAGGCAAAAGAGACCGTTAGTATTATTTCCATTTCTTTGATGAAGAAATTCTAGCATCTGTATTGGAGAAATCTGGAATGGAATTCAGGCTTTCTATTTCTCAGCACAGAATGCTGTAGAGTTTACCTTCCTGTCCTTGGATTTCCCTGGAGGGTGATGTTTAATGGCACAAAATATTCTAGCAGGAAATACAAGGTTTCAGACATGGAGCAGACTATAGACAAAATACCTAGCGACAGGCTCCTAATTTTGTCCATTGTGACAAAGCAAATCAGAAGTTAGTTCCTAAAGATGGCAGTTGATTAGATTAGCAGATATAAAGCTGAGACTGGAGGTACTGGGGACAGGTGAACTATATACATGTAGTGTAAGATATGCATTAATATGATGAATTTTTTATTTTCACTGTGTAAGAGAAAATGTTTTGATGACAACCTATTATAGTACTGGCCATAATTTACATTGATCATATAGCTCAAATAAAATAATTTGTCTCTGAAATTCCAGAAAGACTTCAAATCAGCTATAAATCAGTGCCCTGAGCACTGATCCCAAAGGTGGTACCATAGTAATTGCACCTGTTTCTTTTGCTCTAATTAGATTGAGAATTTCTTCTGTTCAGGGGCTCAGTTTTATCTATCTTCAGCCCTACAGCCTGCAGTAAAGGGCTTTGAACTTAGTAAGCACCTACGTAATATTGTTTGTGCAGTTGTTTAGGTAGTGTTTTACCGTAGAGGTCTCCAGAACATTAAACCAAAACTAAGTCAACGAATTTGTATTGACCCCAAATTATATACACAGCACTGGGATTAAGACTGATAATACGAGGTCTAGCCCAATGCCTGATTCCAGTTCATTGTGTGATTGGGAAATGGAAAGGAAAGGCCAGGGGGGATTTTGATACCAGAAGCAAAGTTTTTTTAAAAAGCAGATTAGTTAGTATTGAATGGCTATATTTTGTGACAAATTTGGTGTCAATAATGATGAATTCTAAATGCTGACCTTTTTTATTCATAGAGAATTGGTGGAAGAACTTCACCCATTAATGAAGGAGGCTCTGGAACGAAGACCAGAGGTAAGGTTTTGAATTTAAATAATGAATGCCTTGGTTTATTTGGACAGTAGTGTGAGTTTAAATCATACCCAGTGGTTTCCCCTAAAGAAAACAAACATATCAACATACTTTTAACAATGAATCTTACTATTTTAACTTTTGTTATTTTCATTATTTTTCAGTATTATTATTTCAGTATTGTACTAAATATAATATCATATGGTTCCAATTTTAAAAGATTTTAGGTCCAAAACTTAAGCAACCTAAATAGTCATGTGTTTGCTAAGATATTACATTCTTGCAAGAGGTTTTAGTTAAGACTGAATTTTGCTTTTTAGTTAGTTTGCTTGTTTTTCACAAGGGGTTGAATGTCCAAGAACATTGTTTCATCTGGTACATGAGGCATTTTCCTCAACATCATTGTCCCTGAAGTGAACTCTGAAAAGGATAAACTTATAATAGAGCAGGATGAAAACATTTAAAGATTAAACAAGAACCTCCTCATGTAGTAGATAAGATGCAACAAGCAGCTGAATTTTGGCAACTCAAGTAAGCATAGTTTTACCTCCGTGACCAGAACTGGGGGGACTGTTAGTGACCACGGTCCTTTTCCACTTGTTTCTGATATTTTAGTTTCTCAGCAGCTGCTGGGAGCCTCTAGAAAATGAGACTTATTGATTCTCAACATTTCCAACTTATAAATGTTTTTTGACCCACTTACGATCTGTTTCTCTCGTAGCCCATAATAGAAAGTGTATTCTCTAAGGATTAGGAAGGAAGAAAAATACTTTTTGTCTTCTAAGCTTAGAAAATGGAAAATGACTTGATGATGCCTTTCTTTAGTACAGTTTCCTAAAGCAAAGGTAGCATTGTCGTGCCATGTCTGTAAATGGTATTGCCTCTTTCCACACAGAACAAAAAACGCCGAGAACGGCGGGACTTGTTAAGGCTACAGCTACTTCGAATTTTTGAACTTCTGGCTGATGCTGGTGTGATAAGTGACAGGTAGAGTGGAAATTATACTGAGTTAATCTTGCTTTACCAAACTGATCTTTTTGTCTCTTTCTTTTTCTTTTTTTTTTTTTTTTAATATTACATTTGACTTTTACTTAGAAAAGTACCCAAAAGCTTGGTTTTTTTTAAAAAAAAAAGTATTTACACTACACAAAGGTCAAGAGCACATTTAGTGTGTGCATTCTGACAGTGAATCTTACTTTCCATGCTGCATGCGCTACTTTGACACAAAGACTAATCATCTAAAATTTTAATTTCCTTTTATTCCAGCACAAATGGAGCCTTAGAGCGGGATACTTTGGCCCTTGGAGCTTTGTTCTTAGAATATGTGGACCTGACCCGCATGCTCCTAGAAGCTGAAAATGATAAAGAAGTTGAAATTCTGAAGGATATCCGGGCACATTTTAGTGCCATGGTTGCCAACTTGATTCAGCGCGTTCCAGGTGATACATCACTGCAAGTTACCTTTCATGCTGGAAAAGACATTTGTGTTCATTTGTGTGCTTTCCTCTTTAAACCCACTGGCCTGTGGGCCGGTCTGGGATGGGATGGTTTATTTGTTTGGAAATACCTGGAAATCCACGAGAACAGATTGTGGTTATGCAGCAAAGGGTTGGTAGGGGAACAAAAGGAATTAAGTCTGGCTTTGTGCTCATCATCACTTGTGTTCTTTATTTCGGCTCCCATCTGAGCATGAACCTGTGTGATTTCCATAGGAAGAAACTAATTCAAAAGGAACATTCACATGTATTTTCATTCACCTTGTGCTAATCTGTGAACGTATAATCTCAGCGATAGTCCCACTCTTGGCTCTATTCAATCAACACGTTATATAGAATTCTATATAGCTCAAGAACTTATTGAGAATTTTTTTCACAGAGCAAATAGGTCTAAAGCATTTTCATCTAACAGAAGCATAGAGAATAAAAATAGCTCATCAGTTTGATGTAAAAATTAATTATTGTAATTAAAGCTTTTTGACATAATTACAAAAAGCTGCAACTCAACTGTTTCTACTTTTTCATCATTTTGATATTGGAAAACCTTCTTACCAATCCGCCGCATCTTTGATGACCCTAAATTAAGATTTGAGTTAACTTCTTCGGTAAAAGTGTGTTTTGTTTAAAATAGTCTATACGTTGTATTTCATAGTTCTTCCTAGAGACTCCGCAGCAATCGAGAGAACATTTTACATGTAATCAGCAGCTGAGTGGAAGGTGTTGTGTTTTTTTCTGGACATTGATTAGAGAACAGTGTCTCTGAGTCCATTTTCTATCTCTACTTTCTGCTCTGAGACGAGGTGCTATTGACTGAAACATGAGAAGAAGAAAAAGAAACTTAGGCTTGACTTGTTAGATATATGTTTCATGACCAAAAGAAAACTTGAGTTAGAAAATGAAATTTTACTCCTTTCCCCAAAACTTAAGGATCATGCATAATAGCAACATAAACTGTATTCTCTATATTTTTCAGTTTAGCAGACTCTTAGGCTCTGTGTTTTCTCTCTAGTTCACCATCGAAGATTTCTCTTCCCCCAGCAAAGCCTGAGGCACCATCTTTTCATCTTATTTAGCCAATGGGCAGGACCCTTCAGCATTATGTTCACGCCTCTGGACCGTTATAGTGATAGAAATCATCAGATTACAAGATACCAGTATTGTGCATTAAAGGTAGGTCACCTTCGCCTCAGTGAATGACTTTGCTCTCATCCTGGAAGAGACTCCCAGAAATAAATTCCTCTATTGCTAGGACTCTTCAGAATTTTCAGAATCATGGTTATAGCGTGGTTTCTTTTAGAAAATTAACTGTATAGCACCTCTGTCATGTATACCAGAAGTTGCTGTCAGGCTGACATTTGCCTCAGGGAAGCTAATTTAAACCCTGGCCCTGGTAGTCATTTGGACCCACTAATTACAAAGTGAATCAAATCTTCCCTTACATTCTCTTCCCTTTCTTCCTCCTCTCTCAAAGAAACTAAAGTTTATATTCTTCATTTTCTTTATCTTTGATTAAGAACCACAATTATTTATTTCTATATTTTTCGCAGTTTGTCAATTTAGTACATTAGTCAAATATTTGTCAAATTTGTCAGTTTAGTACGCTAGTCAAATATTTGTCATCAAAGGAAAATTTGAAAAGCTATGCTTTTCCTACAAGCAGAATTCATTCATCTGAAGTCACCAAAGATAAATTTATTTTAAATACTGTGAAATGGTCATTTTGTTTTGATTATCTTAGTCTTTCATCATAAAGATTAATTATAAAATTACATGTCTACGAAGTTCAATTTATGGGTTTTAACTCTTATAAAAAGACAAAATTAGGAATCTGGTTTTTTTTTTAATTGAATCCGTTAAGGAATATTCTTAAATCTTATGGAAATAACTACTTTAAAAGACCTTAATCGTTTATGAATCTGGTAGTATGTTTTTTAAACTCAGTTGCATACCATCCAGTCATCCCAGGTTTCATTCCCAGGTTGTGTTCTGTTTCGTTGTCAGGCTATGTCAGCCGTGTTGTGCTGTGGCCCAGTGTTTGACAACGTGGGCCTTTCCCCAGATGGTTACCTGTATAAGTGGCTTGACAACATTCTGGCTTGTCAAGACTTAAGAGTGAGTACTAGCCAAAAATGCATTGTTTTTAAATATCTTGAGGGTTCTGCCTTGGTTGCGTTACTGACATTTCTAAGCATTGTTCACAGCACAGTTTCTTCAAACATCAGCCACGAAAGTGTAGGCTTTTGTGCTGTTCACATTACACTGTGGTGCATCAGGATGAAAAACACAGTAACATTTACCAAAGTTGACCATAAACAAGGCCGTAAAGCAAGTCTCCATGAAGTTCAAGTGATTGCAATCACTCAGGCTATGTTCTTTAATCACAGTGGCATTGAGCTAGTAATCAATAATAAAAAATGATAATAATTAAGGAATGCTCTTTGAGATAACCAGTGAGTCAAAGAATAAATAAAAATAGAAAGTAAAAAATATTTTTAACTGAAGAATAATGGAAATACTACATTGTAAACTTGTGGGTTGCTTAGAATGACTGTGTGGCCTTAAATGCATATATTAGAAAAAAAGCTGATAATCAATAACCTAACCACCCATTTCAAGAAGTTAGAAAAAGAATAATGTATCAAACTCAAAAAAAGTGCAATGAAGGAAATAATAGAGCTAAGAGCAGAAATTAATTAAAGAGAAAAAATTAATAGGCATGCTCATTTAAACCAAAAGTTGGACTTATTTAAAGACTAATAAAATTAATAAATCCGTGGCAAGTCTGATCAAGAGAGATAAGACACATGTCACCATCCTGAGAAATGTAAAGGGAGCCTCACTACAGATGCTACAGATATAAAAGTAAGAGAACATATGAACATCTTTGTGCCAATAAACTTGAAAATTTAGATAAAATAGACAAATTCCTAGAGAAACGCAAGAAGAAAAGAAAATCTCAATAGTCATATAAGTAATAAAGAAACTTAATCTATATTTGAAATTCTTTCCACAAAGAAAACTTTAAGGCCAGATGACTTTACAGATTAATTCAATATTTAAGGGACAAATTGCATTGATTTAATACAAATCCTCAAAGAGAAAACAGCTCAAGAGGAAATACATCTTAACATATTTTGTGAGACCCACATAAGCTTCATACTAAAACCTGACAAGAATTTAATGAGAAAGACAATTAAAAGGCAATTTCATTCATGAAGATAGATACAAAAAAATTAAACAAAATATTAGAAAATTTAATTTAGTGATATTAAAAAGATGACTCATCATGAGCAAATTGAATTATTCAAGAACTGCAAGATTGGTTTAATATCCTTCAGTTGGTTCAAATGTCCTTCAGTTCATTTGTATATTAATTATATTAATAGGGTCTTAAAAAGAAAATATCATATGATCTCAATAAATACAGAGAAAGCATTTAATAATATCATTCGTGAGAGAAACTCCTAATGAAACTAAGAATAAAAATGAACTCCCTTAGTTTGATAAAAGGTGTTTTTAAAAAAGCCTATAGTAAACAAACTAAACAGTGAATCCTGGAAGTGTTCCCTGAGATTAGAATGATCCAAGAAGCCCCCTTACCACTTTTATCAACATTATTAAAGATACTACCCAATGTATTAGAAAAGGAAAAATAAGATGTCAGGAATGGAAAAGAAGAAATAGGTTGTAGATCTATCTAAATGTGAAAGCTAAAAAACTAACATTCCTAGAAAATAACACAGGAGGATATTTCAATCCTTGGTATTAGGGAAAGATTTCTTAAACAAGATGCAAGGATTACTAACCATAAAGAAAGAATAATTAATAACTTGTGTTTATCAAAATATGCCATTAAGAATGTAAACAGGCTAGCCATAGAGTGACAGACGTTTGCAGCATAAAACCAACAGAGTTCTTATCTAGAAGAGTAAAGGGCCCTACAAATAAGTAAAATAAAGACACTCACAGAAGAATAAGTGGAGACTTGACCAGTTTACAAAACAGGTATCTAAATGGCCAATAAACATAAGAAAAGGATCTCAAATTCATTAGTAATCAGAGAGTTGCAGACTAAAGCCACATGAGATACAACTTCAAATTCACTAGAATGGCTAAAATTTAAAAGATTAACAATACTAAATATTGATGAGGAAATGGAGCAACAGGAACTCTCATACAATGCTCTAGAGAGAGTAAATTAGAATAACCTTTTTGGAAAACCAATGGGCATTATCTCCTGAAGTTGAGCATAGCACACCCTACAACCCAGAAGTTGTATTCCTCTGTATACATCCACTATGTGTAACATAAGACACAGAAATATCCAAAGCAGTATTATGAAGTCAAAAGCTGGAAGCAACCCAGATGTCCATCAGTAGTAAAATGAATAAATTGTGGATCCATCGTAAGTTAGAACACTATACAACAATGGAAGTGAGTGAGTGTGGATGACTTTTAAACATAAGTTGAATGAAAGAAAATAGACACAAAGTTATATATTGTATAATTCTACTTACAGTAGAGTTCAGAGCAGCTCAGACTAACCAATGGTGGCAGAAATTGGGATAGTGGTTACTTTTGAGGAAGAGGGAGAGGTTAGTGATTAAGAAAAAGTTGCAGCATTGCATCCTCTTAAAGAGGAATTTGTGGAATACAAATTAATCAAGATGAATGTTCAGTCTTCACTCCTTTTACCCAGTTTATGTTTGCTAAGCTTGATTTGGTGTCTTTCCCTA
Organism: Camelus dromedarius; assembly: GCF_036321535.1. Lineage (NCBI taxonomy): Eukaryota > Metazoa > Chordata > Mammalia > Artiodactyla > Camelidae > Camelus > Camelus dromedarius. The sequence continues at coordinate 63,876,002 of NC_087448.1, read as the reverse complement.
GAATAACCTTTCATGAAATGTGAATAATTGTTTTTCTCCATGTATTCAGGTTCATCAGCTTGGCTGCGAAGTTGTCGTCTTGCTATTGGAATTAAATCCTGACCAGATAAATCTTTTCAACTGGGCAATTGACCGATGCTACACTGGTTCCTACCAACTCGCATCTGGCTGCTTCAAAGCCATTGCTACTGTGTGTGGAAGCAGGTATGAATTCTTTAAATGGAAGGTACTGCCCAGTGACAAGTGCAATGAAAGATGCTCTTCATTCATATGAATAATTGAGAGCTGGCTGCTTTTGCAAGGATCTGAGCAAATTCTAAGGAAATACAAAATGGTCTGCATTTCCTCAGCAGACAGATTATTCCCTCTAAGTCCACAGCTACGCTGACTTTTCGTTCTACTGGGAGAATGGTTTGTAGTTATAGCACCCTTCTTTTTAATTGCCTGGAAATTTATAATGAAGTAATACAACAGGATTTGAAAATAATAAAGAAGATACATTAAAGGAATTAAGGGCACTTCTGGAGGTGTTTGTGATGGGTGCGAGCTGTAGGCCCTTCAGCCATTTTGAGACCAAACCAAACTCCGGAAGCAACCTAAAAATGCCAAATTCCTCTTGTCAAAAACTTCAGAAAGGAAGAAAAGGAAAGAAAATGTGTCTCCCTGGATTCCATAGATCACACTTAAAACCACTCCCTAATTATGTAAATTCGTCATTCAGGGGAGTCATTCAGCACTACAATTTATTGAGTGAAATAATTTCATAGCCAAGATGAAAGGGTTAATGAAGACTCCCCAGATTGCATACATTATTCCCAAGAAAAAGCTTATTATGTGTTAGAAATTGAGAGAAGGCAGCTCAAGATTATTTTTGAAAGGACTCATATAGACTTATTGCAGACTAAAGCCACATGAGATACAACTTCAAATTCACTAGAATGGCTAAAATTTAATTTTGATTAAATGTTGTGTTTTTAATAGCTATCTTGAACTACCAGATAAAGAAAATAAGAGTAAATCAGTTTTAAATTCCAACCTATTATGGTCATAAATTAATAAGAACAGAATTTTAGAGGATATCTACTTTCAATAAACCTCAAGTGAATGTGCTATTCAAAGAAACGTTTCTCTTTAATATTTTTCTTTCTTTTATAAAGATAGTAGATAACATTTCATGTCTAAAGCTTTCATTTTCTATAACCTTAGTAGTAAAATTATTATATATGTATACTTAATTTCCATAAGAGATATAGCAGATGAGCATAATCTAAACTGTCTGATTTTCCATTGGTTTATTTCTTGATGTTAGCATTACTAAGTAATATTTATACCTATAGAATATTACCAAAACAACATTTTTTACAAAAATCTCTTTCCCTGGGGTGTGTTTTTATTTCATGTATTTCAACATTCTAAAAATGAATTTCTGTTCACATGACTCTTTGATTTTAAAAAAAACTTGTTTAGTATCTATGACTTGGACCATAGATTCCTTTGACAAAAATAAGAATAATAAAACTTCCCTCTCTTTGCTGCCCTTCTCCCAGTGAACTTGATTTGAACTATTCTAGTCAAATTTATTTCATTGTGTAGCCATCTCATAAAATATCACTCTGCATTCCTCTGAATAAATCTAGGTATTTTTTTAGCACAAATAAATGCTTTATGAATTTAGCAATATCATCTCAATTCCAGTAATATTTGAGTCACAAAAATATTAGGTTATAAAGCCTTCTATGTTTAGAGTATATTTTTTTAGGATAGTATCCTAAACTATTTTGGTTTCTTAAACAAATACTGTTTATCAGCTTACACTCAAGACACTCATCTCTTGTGAGGGAAGGTCAGAGGCCAGGCGATGCCATGGCTGCAAGTTCTCCGCCAAGACAGTAGCCAACAATTCTGTCATTTCTCACTACAGAGCATGTTGAGAATTTAAAGTCTCAGCTGTGGCCTAAATTTTGCTCTCTTTTCCCATAAATTCTCAGTCTGTATAGTCTGGATAAGCCTCCAGATGTGTTTGAGCAATCTTTGCTCCTAGGTTTTCAGTACTTTTTTCGAAAGCAACTCTGGTGTTTTAGACTTTGCTTTATTTTCTGCAAGTTTGCTTCTAAAAAACACCTAAGCAACTTATGAAATAATCTGTTCCTGAAAAGTCATACATAAACTGGATCATATTTTAAATTTCTCGAACAAGTTGTTTGTACAGTAACTCCCACAACAAGACCACGGTGTAAAGCAGAGAACACTTCCTAGAAAGTAAGTAATTACCTCTCCCTTCTCAAATAAGAATGATCATATGTTGGGTTTATTTTTGTAGAAACAGGACAGCTTATAAGCAGACTTATTTATTAAGGAATCACTTATAATTGAGTTTTTTAAAAAACCTTAAAATTTTCACATTTTTTAGAATTCTCTTGTTGATTAAAACTTTCTTTCTACCTTTTCTACCTAAAACTTTCTACCTTTAGTTTTAGAATTAAAGCAATTTTTGAGTGGCTAATATATCAATCCTTATGGTCAGCAGCTGTAATGGAAAAAAAAATGGTTCTCTACATTTTTTTTTTTTAATTTATGTATTGAATTCTTTGGAGGTAGACCTATCCAGGATGGAATCTAGGCTCCACCTCTCCTCCCTGACCTTGAGCAAATACTTAATTTCTCTAAGCCTCCCAGGCTTGTTGTGAAGATAAATAACAAATCCGGGTAAAGGACTTGGTATAGTAACAGCACAAAGTAAGCACATCATGACACAAATATTACCTGCCCATCAGTCATCATCTTCCTCACCACCATCATGGGGGGGGGGGGGGGCTGCCCAATTTCCCACATGATACGTCAGACTCATGCTTTTTTGCTCATTTAAAGTTCTAGAAAAGTAATCATTTTGGAGTGCAAATTGGTAAAGCCATTTTAAAGGTCAATATAGCCGTATCGACCAAAATTTTGACCCCACGTGACCTCTTCTAGAAATCTACTCTAAAGAAGTATTTGTACATTTGATGTCTGCAGCATTATAATAGTAGAAAAATGAAAATAACCTTTAAATGTTGGTCAGTGCATGGCAAAGGTTGGCTTCCCCAGGAAACAAGACTGTGAGGTGGAGATTTGAGTTCAAATATTTATTAGGGAAGGCCCTTGGGATCAAGCTCTATGGGTAAGTGAAGGATACCGGACTGGGCAGCGAAAAGAAACCTCAGCCAGTCCCACAGGGGTGCTGCTGGGGAGCAGGCATGGCCTTGGCCCAGAGAGACCAGGTCCCAGAGAGGGATTCAGCCCGAGACAGCAGCTTCCCACCCTGCAGAGTAAGGAGCGCCTCAGTCCTGCGACGGGGATCTGAGGGGCACACACAGCAACTGCCACAAGGCAGTGATCTATGGTCGGTCCATACTGTGGAATACTGCCCAGGTATTAAGAAGACTGAAGTGAGCCTCACTGGTGAAAAGGCGAATCTCCAAATAACACATGTAGGTGGTATGTTCACAGTTACGTTTGGAATCCTGTGTAGTGGCGGAGGGATATTTTGATGCAGATACATGCACATACACGCGTATGCAGAAGAGAGTGATTGCCTCTAACAACTGAGGCAGAGAAAGGAGGCGGAGCACTTCCACGTTTTCTTCTCCGCACCTCCCTGCAGCCAGCGTCAACTTGCAACCCTTGTGTGAACCATCTTCAGGGTGGATCCTCCAAACCCCACGTGTTGCTCGAATTTTCTAAAACAAAATATACTACTCGTATCATGCAAAATTAAATTTGATTTATATCAAAAATAAAAAGTGAAAAACAACCCTTCTTCCGTGTTTAACCAGTCCTCACTATAATCCCTCACTAAGTATGCTGTACAATGGGCAGGTACCCGTAGTAGGAGTATGCCTTTCTAGAAGGATGATTGTCCTAAAACGGAACTTCCTAGATCGTGTAAGGAGACCCCAAGAAAAAGAACATTCTTTTTTTTCACCTTTAAGCTGTCTTCTGCTTTCTGAAGTTTGCCTCAAAATATGTATCAGTCACTCGCTTCTGCTTGTGGCCCATTCGCTAATTGTTTACCTCACCAGGAGTTTTCTCTTTGAGACCTCGTTCCCACTGTAGACTAAGAAAGTACATACAGTGAGAAAGACGTCATCTTCAAGCAGTGTTACACAGCTAGAGAGAAGATGAGGACGTAACGGCCACATGGCATTTGCTCACACCACTGGTCCCCACAGAACCTATTCCTCGTGTTCCTCCTCTCCCCTGGCTCCCTCCCCGCACATCCAGTTACCAGTCCTGCTGGTTCTGCCTCCCTTGTGTTTTTCACATCTGTCCCCTCCTTTCTGCCTCTACCATCCCTGTCCTGATTCCGGCCCTTGTCAGTTCCCCTCTGGATTATTGTAACGGCTTCCAGCATTGACCCCTGTACAGTCCATCCTCCACCAGGCAATCAGAGTGACTCTTCAAAAGCTATCATTGTCCCACCGCCCTGCTACAGATCCCGTAGGGGCTTCATGATTTTTAGGATGAAGTCCATGAGCAGGTCATCATCTGAACTCACCTACCACCCTCGCCCCTTCTCCTTCTGTTCCTCTGCTTATTTCTTTCACTACGTCTGCTACACAGAGGTTCTTCCCTTTTGCAGGAGGTGTTGTGCATTTTCACTGTTGTAATCTTTGAAAATGCTGGCCTTCTCTCTGCCTAGAGCGCTCCCCGTGCTACTCCTTCTGTGGCCCTGCTAACAATCACCATGTCTCTGGTGCTTCAAGGCTCAGTTTCCTTGTGTCCCCCCTTGGAAAGGCCTCCCCTAACCCCATGTCTGATGTAGGGGTCGCCTGTCGGGTTCTGTGTCGTGCGGGGGGTAGTCCCACCAAGACTCACTGTGACGAGACTGTGGAGTTTGTCTCCCTTACTGAACTATAAGCCTTCCTTAGGGGAGGAGACCAGCCTGACTAACTTAATATAATGACACTTTGCAGTTACTTCTGATACATTTTGGTGCCTAATAAATTTAGGTGGATTAAATGAAAATATTGTCAGTGAGTTACTGAGAAATTTAGACATATTTGTATTTGGTTTTCATTTGCCAATAGACAGATTTTTTTTGCATTCGTTTATCCTGGTATGGCAGTATTCAGTTTTAACCAAAAATAGAGTTATTACCTTTCACCTACTAATAAACAACAAAAGAATGAGGGGGAAATGACCAAATGGGCATGGGACTGTCACTAGCAAGTGTGACTGAGGCCAGGGTGCCAACTAGAATTTGGAGAGGTAATGATTTATCAGGGTAACTAGCCAGGCTGTGTCATAAACTATGCTGTTGGTTTTTTTGTTTTTTTTTAAGGAACTACCCCTTCGACATAGTGACATTGCTGAACCTTGTCCTATTCAAGGCCTCTGACACCAACAGAGAGATTTATGAAATCTCCATGCAGCTCATGCAGGCACGTATCGTTGACTGTACAGAAACTGCCACCCTTGGGCACAGAGAGTAGCAATGGTAGTTGGTCCCTAGATGGCTGTTTGTTTATTTCTGCACATCACTGGTCAGTATGAAGAGTCAAAACACAGTTACATGATCTTCTGTAAACACAGGAAGTAACGGCTGCTTTACCTTTAGTAAATTAAAGTATGCATTCATTAGTTTTATTTAAAAAGCTTATTAAATATGAATACTCCTGAGACAGCTAGCCAGTGTTTTTTCCACACTGTTTCTGACTTTCCTGCCTCTTTGTAGATCCTTGAAGCAAAGCTTTTTGTATACTCGAAGAAAGTGGCTGAACAGAGACCGGGCAGTATTCTCTATGGAACGCACGGCCCGCTGCCTCCCCTCTACAGCGTGTCCCTAGCACTCTTGTCGTGCGAGCTGGCCAGGATGTACCCCGAGCTCACGCTCCCACTCTTCTCAGGTACCGCACCATTGTCATTCAGGCCATGTGTGATCGTTTCTGCTCTGAGAATCCTTCCTTCTTAAATTCTAGTGTAATTTTGAGCCACAATTATTGATGCTAAATTTGTAGCTCAGAGTTGCTTTGGGCTAAGTTCAGTTACATATCTGTAAATATAAAACAGTGTGTTTATCTAAGTCAGTGTAAGTATAAATAAACACAGAACAAATGTGAAGATGCTTAGATGAATCATAATGCTCTACACACATTATGTATGTAAAATTTCCCAAAGAGATGAACTGTGGGTAGTGTAACTTCTAATACACACGACGGCTGTGAGTTGCTTTTTAGTGGTAGTGACGATGGTATTTTGTAGCTTAAATGTTGCCGTGTATCTAAGTTGTTGAGAGTTTGATTTGGGGCACATCTTTACAAGTAATCCTTGTGAATAATGTTTTGGAAAATCCACTTTTAAAGAATTACACGTGTTGATTAACTACTTGCCTAGGCCCACGTAGCTAGCACCTTGCTGAGAGATTGGCTTTGGTCTCTTAAGTCATCTTTCTTTTCCGTCCACATCACCAATACCTTAGTCCAAATCCTTATCTGTCCCCCCACCCCACCCCTGCCTCTAACATCGCCTGCCTGCCCCCTCCACACAGCGGACCATCCGCTACACAAAACCAAATATGCACAGCTCTTTTCAACTCAGATTTGTCTGCCCAGTTGTCCTAAAACTAACTGCTGATAGTAATAGCTCCTATCTACTGAGTGCCTGTGCTAGGCACTTTCTATACATTTCATTTATCCTTTAAACTCCACAACCCTATGAGTAGTGGTTAGAAATGAGGCTCTGGAGTTAGGAAGCCTGGGTTCATCCCTGGCCTGCCATTCACACAGCCTTGCTGTTTGACCTCAGGCAAGTCCCAGGACCTCTAAATTCCGTTTCCTTATCTACAATAGTAACCACCTTACAGAGTGTGAAGATTAATGTAAGCTAATACAGATCAAGCAGTTGGCCCAGTCCTGGCGTGGAATTAGCACTGTGATTCTCACGTCTATTTTACAGATGAGAAATTAAGACTCAGGGACAAGTAATTTGCTCAAGACTGTATAGCTAGGGAGCAAGCAAGTCGGAATTAAATGCAGATGTCTTCCTCCAAAGCCAGTGCTATAAAATTGAAACTCCTTCACTTGTTTAAAAAAAATCTCCTTTTCCATCTTTCATCTAAGAACCCTCTACTCCAATGACACTTCATCTCTTACCAACATTTCAGGCCCTTTTATAAATCCTTGCTTCTGTACCTGCTGCTTCCTCTGCTGGAAATAGCCCTTCTCCCATCTCCTTAGCTTCCAGTCTTCCTTAAGATCCAATTTAAAATCTGCTTCTACTGTGAAAACCTCTCTATTATCTGAGACAGAGTTAGTCACATCCTTGCATTGTGCCTGAAACAGTGGAAGGACTCAAGAAAAACCTTTTTCTTGGAATTTTCTTTAGAAAACCTTTCTTGGAAAACTAAAATTTATTTTTATTCACTCCAGCCAAGATTTTGAGTGCCACCAGTGTGCCAGGCACTGTGCTTGGGTCCTAGGAATACCAAGCGGAGTAAAACAGTCTATCATTAAAGGTTCACAGTCTAGTAATAAAGAAAGATGTGCAGGCTTGTGATTATGATGCAGTGCAGCAAGTGCGACTTTACCTTTTTTGTATATGTGTATATTTTTTATTGAAGTATAGTCAGTTTACAATGTTGTGTCAGTTTCTGGTGTACAGCATAATGCTCCAGTCAAGTGCAATTTTAAAAAAGCATGTTCTCTGTATGAGGTGGAAGATTGAGGAGTAATCAGTTTTGGGGCCAGGAACATCGGGAAAGACTTCCCAGAGAAGTTGGTGTCAGAGCTGCAGTTCGAAAGAAGAGAAGTTTGCAAAGCAGACAGGTAGTTGACATGGTAGTTGGCAAGTAGACAGGCGTCACAGGCCAAGGAAATGGCATATGCATTGGCTGAGAGGTATAAAATAGCTTGACGCATGTGAGAGATTATATAGTAGTCAACTGGGCTAACATCACATGCAGGGAAGGGGGAAGGGTCATAGACAGAGAGGCAGCAGTCCATCTCAGAAGGCCCTGTATTGTACCTTAAGGAGTTTGCAGGCCATTGGACTCTATGTGCTTCTTGAAACCCCTGAGAACCCTGTGGACAGGGAGGGCATCCAAGCAAGCGGTGTGGGTTTTGACAGCCACTGATCAGTTTCATACAAGAAGAGAGGAGGATGAAATCAGAGTGAGTTTTGGAAAGACTGGCTGCAGTCTGGAGGGTGGATTAGGGAACGTCCAATCCAGAGAGAGGGGACCAGTTGAGGAACAACAGTAGTGCAAGGAGGAAACAATGAGGGACAGATTCAGACAGCCCAGTGAGAGCGGAGGGGAGAGACCACGGTCAAGAGCTGCTGGGCGTTTGCGCAGGAGGGAGTGCCTGATGTGGCGTCTGGTGGGCAGGTGGAGGTGGCCGCACCCAGAGAGCCCATGCAGAGGGAAGAGGAGGGTCAGGTGAGGGGAGATCACGAGCTCAGTTTGGGGTATCGGCTTGGAGTGTGGGCACCTGTTGGACATCCTTCTGTGTAGACAGACCAGGGTCAAGGGAAGGCCAGCACTAGCAACTCATGGACGACCAGAGGGGGTTAGAACCACGGGAGCAGATGAGGTCATGGATGGAGAGAATACAGAGTGAAAGAACGAACCTGGATACCCAGCTTGTGAGGACCAGGCCAAGGAAGGACGAGGGAGCAGAGGGAAGGAGGCGTGTTCACGGAAGGAAAATACCTGGAAAGTGTGTTTTATGGAAACCTGGGGAAAACAGGATTTCAGGGGAGAGAGTGAGCAGTCCACAGCCTTGAATATGTAGAGAGATCCGCGAAGATAAGGTCTAAAAATTACCATCCGGATTTCACAATTCATTAGTAGCAGTCGATGGTTTCCATGGAGAAGTAGCAGCAGAAGCCAGATCTCAGGGGCTTGGCTGAGAAAGAAGTAAAAAGAGGATGGAGCCACACTGGGATGCAGAGTCGGAGGAGGAGCGAGAGTCAAGCTTGTTTATTAGCTGAGAGGAGGGCGCTAGTGAAGGGGGAGAGGCTGACCGTTGGGGAGGAAGAGGGGCGATAAACCATCCAGCAAATTTAACAAAAAAAGAAGCTCATGTAATGAATTCAAGCAAGTTCAGCCTGAGTTTTTGTCCAGAATTGGCCTTTTGGCTATTTTGACTTATGAGGAGTAATTTTTAAATAATGTGGAAAAATAAAGAGGCTATTATAACAGATTCCTAGCTCTTGTTTTTACTGCCTTTACTACTTAAAAAAAAAAAAAACCCTGTGGTGAGATTTTTATTGCCTGTAATTTCAGATGACTTAATTCCTTGTAGGTAGCCAGGCAGATTGTTTAGGTCGACCTCTCTCAAACAGCCAGAAAATGTACATTGCATCCCACTGGCGTTTTATTTGATTTGCTTCTGGAGAGGTGAATGGGGGTCATTTGCATGTCAGGGCATTTTTTTTCTCTTTTCCCTTTAAAACACCCCTACAATCTAGGCCCTGATCTAAATGTTTGGACAGACAGGCGTACTTCACCCCCTTGGACTTTGTCTGACAGACAAGACATAATAAACATCATAAATCATCCTAAATAGATGATTGCAATAAAAATCACAAATTACTTATAAATTTTATAAGTATAAACTTATTTTATATAAATAAGTAATCTGATAGAAGGTGATTATTGCTACAAAAAGCCTGTAGATTTTGACACCACGATTAAAGGATGACAGGCATTCTTAAAGCGGTTGTCCCTCTGATTGGAAAGATTTCTCTCTCTCCAAAGTCCCAGTCCTTTCTAGCAGAGTTTAAATGGTTCTTTGGCCATAAAAATGCCCTGAATCTTTATAACAAGAAGTCATTTTCCTCCACTGAACCCCCACAGCACTCTGTACCTCTCTTGTGCCATTGGTCACTTTCTACCTTGCCCCAGAGTTATCTGTCCACATCACAAGTCTCAGAGCTGCCTCCTCAGGGGAGGACCACCTCTTTATCCTGTGCTGTCTCCATAATGCCTCGCACAGCTCCTTGCACCTGGAGGAGGCCCAGTGTGTTGGAATAAATGAACATTCTGATTTTATAAGGATCTCAAGATGTGTCATAAAAGTCCGCAATGTCTGTCGTGACATGCATGAAGTTTAGAAATTAAGTAAATTTTGAAATTTTGACCCGTGTGAAGCATAACGCATCTGACTATTGTGGCACAGCATTATTAACTATATTCTTCCTCTTCAAGGTAAAATAATTATAATTGTGCTTTTGGGAGAAAGGCCACATCAGTGAAGGCTCCTGTTTGAGGGACCCAGCAGGTTATCTGGGTGGAATTCCTGGCATCTGCATTGTCTCTTGTAGAACAGCCACGAGCTCTCTAAATGGGATCGCAGGCCACCCTGGATAACAGCAAGTGCAGCAGACCAAGCTTTCTGATCTCCCTCAGGACAGGACAGTTTCTTCTGTAAATGTCAGCAATAGGAGATGACTTCTGAGTTTGCAGTATATACATAAAGTTGTGCTTTTAATTCTATAGAAAGCGTATTCAGATCATAAAATTCCGTGCTGCTGGTGGTGAAACAATGCAAAAATGCTGTCATTGGAGGCAGTGGTGAAATGACTGGGCTAGACATAGAGTTTTACCCTTTTGATTCATTTATTTCATAAAATGAAGCACAGCATGGAACACACACCTTCCACATAGTTGGCCATTTTCAAGTAGACACAGGAACGTGAGTCCACGCACTGGGCTTGTTCTTCCTGGAGGCTCACATCCCACTTTGTAACAGCCAGTAGTTCAAGCAAGGCACTTTGTGAAAGATGGGTCTAGTGGAAAGATAACAGTCATAGTGATAGTAGTCCTGCCTGCTGTGCATTAAGAGCCTTCTGGATGACAGGCACTGTGCCGAGTGTATTATAGACATTACGATTGTATCTTTTAATCCTCACAATAGGCCAGTGCGGGACCCTATTGGCCCCATTTTACAGATGAGGAAATGGAGAAACAGAGAGGTTAAATAACTAACCCAGAGTCTCATGCAGCTGGCATGTGGAGGAACTGGGATCTGGTCGCCTGTCCCTCTGAGCCCACGTCCCCTGTTTTGTCCACTCTGACGTAGTCCAGATGTGAGCTCGGGGTCTTCCCTCCCACTCCACGTTTCTCAAGCCTGTGCATTCCCCGCCGTGCTCCCAGGGGGCTGGAGGACAAGCCTCAGGTTTAAGACTGTGTGGCCTTGGGGAGCTGCTGTCCATGGAGACGCTTTGTGAGCTGAGGGCCCTGTTGGACCTGTCAGTTGCTGTTCCTGCTGTGGTTTACTTTGGTGGGATGACGTGGCTCTCTGTCACTGCTGTTCCCTCCAGAGGTGAGCCAGCGCTTCCCCACGACGCACCCGAATGGGCGTCAGATCATGCTCACCTACCTGCTGCCCTGGCTGCACAACATCGAGCTGGTGGACAGCAGGCTCCTCCTCCCGGGGTCGAGCCCCAGCAGCCCCGAGGACGACGTCAAGGACCGGGAAGGAGATGGCACGGCTTCCCACGGGCTGAAAGGCAGCGGCTGGGGCTCCCCGGAAGCGACGTCGCTGGTGCTGAATAACCTCATGTACATGACGGCCAAGGTAAACTCGGAGGAGTCGCGCCCCAGTGACGTGGCTCCCGCCTCCGAGGAAAGCTGGAGTTCATCACACCCCGGGCTGCAAACCCGGCACCTGTCGTTAAAAGTCACAGGACTAGGCCGTGGAAGAAGAGGGGGTGAAGGTTGCACAACAGTGTGAGAGAGCTTCATGCCACTGAGCTGCACACTCAGAAATGGTTAAGATGGGAAACTTCATGTTGTGTGCATTTTACCGTAATTTTAATAATAAGCCTAACATTTAAAAACCATGTGAGTAACTATCGTGCTTGTGATTTGTGCATTATAAATTGCTTTAAAAAATGGCCTCTTTCTGATGAATGGCCACGTTTCCCCCTTCTGAGGATTTTAAGATGACTGTGACCCTTAAAATGACTTTTCACTGGACACTTTGCATCCTGACATTTTCCCCACGTGCCTCCCGGCGGGTTTTTATTGTGTTTGTTGCAGTATGGAGATGAGGTTCCAGGACCGGAAATGGAAAATGCCTGGAATGCGTTAGCCAACAACGAGAAATGGAGCAACAACCTGCGGGTCACCTTGCAGTTCCTGATCAGCCTGTGCGGGGTTAGCAGCGACACGCTTCTCCTGCCCTACGTGAGTGCCCCCTCGACTTTCCCGAGTCATTACTCTGTCCGTGGCTCTGTCAGCAGTTTGTAAATCAGACTGTGCTCTTTGCTCCAAGTGGAATAGACGTGTCAGATTTCATCAGTCACACTAATCTCCTGTGAGCGTCCCAGGTGTTATGTTAAAGTTCCCTTCTGCCCCCCTGAGACGCAGGCTACAGTGTCCTAGTGACCCTTCTGTCATCCCCTTTCCAAGCCTTTGGACATAGACACCTATGGATGAAGGGGTGGACAGTCTTCTAATAATCACCGAAATTATTAGACCCATTACGTAAGAGAAACTAGGTGAAACATTCTGTTATTACTGATAAAAATGTTTCCTGTTTGTATCTTCATGCTCTTAAAACAAAAATGCAGAACATCCAAGTTTTTCTCTTCAAAGGTAGGCAGTGGAAGAGAGAAATAAGCAGAGAGAAGTCCTTCTGAGATGCCCGCTACTTACTGTTTGTATTTCAAGGTGGCGTGATCCATAAAACGGTTGCAGTTTTAAAACCCTAACTCAGGTGGCATCTGTGTGCTGGTTGTCTTTCTGAGCGATTCTATGCCTGCCTGCTATTTTGAGCCACATAAGCCTCATTGCAGCTTCAGTGCCTCAGGTTTGACTATGAGGGCGACAGTAATGCAGAGCTTTAATCCAGAGTTATTTTTAAAATTTAAAACCATGCAAGCAGCTAAAACTCGTTTGCTTCTAGGGAAGAAGAGACCAGCAGGGACTGGCTTCCTTTTGTTAAAAAAAAAAAAAAAAAAAAAAACAGCTGGCCGTTTTCCCCTATGGTTTGCATAAATAAAATACTTTTTCAAGATAAGACCTTAGGTGGCAGGGTTTTAGCTGAGATAGAAGTCATCTTTACCCCAAAAGTTACCCCAAAAGTAACTTCTGAAAACTTAGCCTTTAAGGAAGGTAAAACCTTTAACAACACACTCCAATCGGATGTGCGTGTGACAAGAGGGCAACTTTAATCCAGACTCCTGGCTCATCCTAGGAGAGAAGAAAGATGAGCTATGGGGTGGCTAGCTCCCAGGAGGTGACACATTCATCAAAATGAATGGGTTATCCTCTCTGCTGTCGTCAGCCCGGCGTTCTCATGGACATGCCCTGGAAAGCATCCCTTGTGTTCTGTTTCTTGTCTTAGATTAAAAAGGTGGCCATCTACTTGTGCCGTAATAACACCATTCAGACCATGGAAGAGCTTCTGTTTGAGTTACAGCAGACGGAGCCGGTGAACCCCATCGTCCAGCACTGTGACAACCCGCCTTTCTACCGGTTCGCTGCCAGCAACAAGGCCTCCGCCGCCGCCTCCGGTAGGGGAGGGCGCTGGGGGGACACCTTGACCTGGGGCCTGGGCTTCCCTTTACGTAGGGCAGTGAAAGGATATGAGGATGTGGTTGTTACTCTTTCTTGTTCCTACATGTCCATTCATTGAAGAAGTGGCTCAGGGATGGCTGAGACTCTCAGCACACTGTCCAGTGGAGGAAATGATTTTTGTCAGGATAACTGACAGTCGAGAGCCCAGGACTCATAGGCCACGGAGCTTTTTACTTTAGGCTGAGCTTAGGGAGGACACTGTAGTCACTTAGAAGTCTCATTTCTGGACCCTCCTTCTCGTATCTGTGGTATTCCTGTGGCTTATATTCTGCCAGGGTTGACTAAAATGCCCCCCACCAGTATTACTGCTTTCAGTAAATTGGCCTCTCAGCATCATTTTATGAAATATATACCTCCCTCGCCAAATTCCTGGAAGCCGTCCTCCCTTCGATTTCCCTAACACCGTAACTGCCTTCAGACGTCTCTCCTCCCTGGTCTCTTACACCCTGTGTGCCCTACACCCTCCTGCAGAGCTGTGTTCCTGGCCCAGGGATCAGGGGCTCTAGGTACTTGGAACTGCTTCGCTAACATTAGTTTAATAACTCCTGGACCCAGAGATGCTAACGCAGCCAACAGCAGGGCTGGCCACTACAAATAAGGTCGTTACCTAAGTAGCTGGGAAGAAGGGGTTTCAAGAATGTTGTAGCCTCACTTTCTAAGTGACTTAAGGAATTTGGTTTGACCTTAACAGATGTCTGGGATTCTCTGTTTCAGGGGCTTGGAAGATTGTTTAGAATGTCTGAGATTGTGCAGAAGATGTGAGGAATCTTTCAAATATGAGATTTTACAGGAAATCCTTTCCTGGAATTACTTGAGACTTGAGCTTGACCCCTTCACATGCATTTTTTTCCTATGTGTTTTTCCTTAATCCCATGTGCAGGAACCACCTCCAGCAGCAACACAGTGGTTGCCGGCCAGGACAGTTTCCCAGACGCCGAGGAGAACAAGATACTGAAAGAATCTGATGACAGGTCGGTGCACAAATTTGGCTTCATGTCCAGTTTAACCCTCGGCAATAGTCTATACCAAACATTAGTAACATTTGGGGGGGCTTCATAAATTTCACACAGACACACACGCACACAAATCCTTCTTGGTTTTTAAGAAACACAGGTTGACTTTTAGACCTGCTCTGTTTGTCCCTAAAAATAACGATTTCTCCCTGAGCAAACCCAGAGGAGAGAAGTAATAAGAGGGGTGTGGTTCTGGTGGCTGAAGCCCACTTACCCCAGGGCTTAATAAAAACCGCAAGTTATTCTGCTGGTGGTCACAGACCATCTGGAGTTGAAGGGAATTTCCATGTGAAACTGTCAAATCTGGTTCTTGAATGATTTCTTAGAGATACAGTAGTTGTCTTGAGGTGAGTTCTGTGAAACAGCATCATTCTTATTTTCCCTTTATTCTGTCACATCTTGGCTAACCAAGAGCACGGTCATCTCCTGCTAAAAGAAGTTTCAGTCCCCTTCCCATTAACTCTTTAATGATAACATTTCTCTTGTCTCTGCTTTCACATTGCTTAGGAACCACTCGTAAGTAAGCAAAATCTGGTTGTTTTCTGTGGTTGATTGTGAAGAGCAGAGAGACAAACCAAAAGAGATAAATAGGACTCATATTTTAAAATAAAAATTAGGAGTGGGGGAGGGTATGGCTCAGTGGCAGAGTGCATGCTCAGCACGCACAAGGTCCTGGGTTCAATCCCCAGTCCCTCCATTAACAATAATAATAAAAAAATTAAGATGTTACTCATGATGTTGAAAACTCTTCAGGCTGAGTACTTTCTAGTGAAAAGTAATGGGGAGCCCTTTCATTTAAGAAATTAGTAACAAGGATGAGGTACTCACAGACTCATACTGGAGAAAAATTAGTGGGTCAAATAATGAAAATAATTTATTTAGCCTGAAATGTCCCTGGACGCTTTGTAACCACCTCAGGATTTCATCCTGTGCACAGTGATACATCTCGGGCTACAGATGGAAGATTATCTGACACAGGGCTGGAGTTCTGAAAGTTCATTCTCTAATTCAGGCATTTATCAAATTCCTCACCATGTTCATCCCTGGCTGTCTGTGCTGCCTTCAGGCAGATGCTCACCCATATGCACTTGCCTTCAGATCAGAAGCTCTAACTCAGTAGATCATGAATTATAGACCTTTTCCTTTGTTCTCTAATAAAAGCCTTCCTTTCTCAAAAATGGATAAAGTTCTTCATACTCCATACATCAGTGACAGTACAAGATTATTAATTAAGGTGTTATTTTTTAATCTATATTTGCTAGCACTTTCTTTCAAAAAGTCCTAGTTTAAAAAAAAAGTCACATGCTTCTCTAAAGATATTTCTACTTTCTGGGGAAAGTGTTAATATTCTTTATCATTTACGTGTAGTCTAAATTTTTCATTTTAATTATACTAAGGGTAGAAAGGTGATACATTTCTGTATATTAACATCTCATTAGGAAGGCCCCTGTAGGACCAGGGTTCTGAGTGTCCTGCCTAAAGTTTCAGTGGTGGCCTTTAAAATGAAGAAGCCAGCTATCGCTGTAGCATCGAGACCGGGAAAAAATCAGTAAGAGGCTCACTTGTTTATCTCTTGCCGCCTTCTATCACTGCATCTCTGTTGGCCATTGGAAGGCTTGAAGCAGTTATGTACCAACATTTTTACATATTCATATCCATCTTATTCTTTCACACGGACTGTATCTATTTATCTACCTGTAGATAGATTAACTGATCATATTTACATATATATGGTGGTAGCTATATGAATATTCTGCCCCAAAGAGTACTACTGGGCTGTTGATCCTATATTCTACCTACACTTTTTGTATATATTCTATCTTTCCTTTGAAAGTAGACTGTGCCCTCAGCCTAAAATGCCTTTCTTACCTGCAGTCTCCTTATCACCTTCCTCCCTTTTGGACCCTGTCACGTGGATGTATGGCTACTTGTATACATGCTTGTGTCTCAACCACGAGATTTTAATTCTTAGGAAATGGAGATTAGAGAGCTTTTATCATAGTCCTATTCACAATGACTAGCCTGCTGTGCTTCCCAGAGCAATCGTTTTTTTAACTGGTTATTTAATATGTGAATGAAAGTTGGAGAAACAGCACAACCCGGGGTGAATAAGCCATCCAAACATCATCCAGCCCCCCTTTCTCCCTCTCTCTCGCTAACTCCATGACAGGACACAGTTATTTACTGGGTTCCTTACAATCCTTCTAGGTGAAGAGGCTACAGAGATAATCTTGGGCAGAAATACTGGCCTGGCTGCTGTGTGAGACAGCTCCTGGGGGTACTGGTCGCCAGAATGCGTCATTGGGCTCCAGGGGGCGCCGTGGAGCCACGCAAAGCAGCACCCCTGATGTCATCTTCTTTGCAACTAGATTAATGGTTCTTGGATATAATCCAGAAATATTTCATAATACCATACCTACTGACAAAACATTCAGATAGCTTATAGTAAAAGAACCATTAAAACCAGGGTGAGAAAAGAAGAGTCAAGCTAGAAGGACAGTAGTTGTGTCAAAAGTCCTGACTGAGGAAAACTGCTAAAAGGCAGTATTAACCTAACCTTGAGTTCCTCCATAGCCAAAGTGAACAGAGGAAAAGATGGCAAGTTTTGTAACTTCCAGTGTAACAGAAACCAAAAATGATTCATCGGAAGCTGCTAAAAAAGTATCCCTAAGCTCTAGGAAGTATTTATCATGTAGTTTTTTTAATTAAAAACTAAAGTGAACACATATTTTTAATTAAAATAGCAGTTTGTAAAATATGCAAAAACAAACCCCATTAAGCATTTTTAACACATCAACCCTTAATAAAATCTTATTTTATATATCTGTAGTTCCATGAAAGGATTTTTCATAGGGAACTAATAGCAATAGACTTCAGCTATAAGTTTCTGGTGATTTATGTTGATAGAGGGGTAGAGATTAGTAATCCGCAGAAAGTTACCTGAGTATTAATTTGAGCAAAATCAGCAAGAGGAAACTTGGGAAAACATTTAGTCCTTTTCTAATTTTTCTCTTAGCAGAGCTATTTTTATGATACATTTCTGAGACAGGTACCTTTATATCAAAAGACTATTCAGTCTACTTCTTGGAATTCCTCTGGGACCTAGAACCCAAATTGTCTTCTTCAACCCAGGAAAGCAAAGGGAAATTACAGATTTTACTCTTGGGAATTGGTTTTTACTTTGTCTTTGCCAAGTGTGTACTTCACTGCACTTGGTCTCCATCTTCTCCAGAGTAAGAACAGTATGGAAGGGGCTCACTCCTCCCCTTCATCCTGGCCTCATGAACTTGACTCAGCACTCCTTGGGCTCTGTCTCAAAAGAGAAAGAAAAGAATTGCCATCTGTTCTGCAGTTCTTCCCTGCCTGGCCTTTCTGAGCATGATTGTAAATTTGACGTGTATCGCTCACAATTCCTGAGCATCTAGGAGGGCTGAGAAGCTCTCTGTCTGAGGAAATCTCCTGGGTGATTTTTTTTTCATCATCCTGTTTTTGTCCCTTGTTGGATGATGCCTGGGCTCTGCGTATGCTGTAGATATCTTTGCATTTATCAGCATAAATACGATTGAAGAACTTCTCCATAAGGTTAATAAATAGGTTTGTCACTTTTCCAATTGCATAAGTACCAGTCTGACTGAGACGATTACATGGCCTGATTTGTGTGAAACGAAGCAGGTGGCCTCCATGTTCTGTTTTATCGGTTTGCAAAGTAATAGCCCAAAAGACATGAGAATGAAGAATGTCTGAAATACACAGTTGCTGGGGGAAAGATGGCTTGTCAGAACCACACACAGAAAGGCTGCCACAGATATCTACAAACTGAATGAAACCAAAGGCTTCATCGTCATCATCATAGTCAGTACATTTCTGTTTTCAGCAAATCGAAACCACTGTTGCAGGGTTCTGAGGTTGTACATCTGGGACAAGGTAGCATCTTAACAGCAAACCCAGCATTTCTTCCTGAAACATCACTCCTTCTCCATACATTGGTGAGGACAGCTATAGCCCTGTATCTTCCAGTGTTCCAGAGGGAAATAGAGCGTTGATCTGCTATCATTTAGGGCAGAACACTCAGTTGGTAATATAGATAAAACCTGCTTTGTATTATTTTATATGAAATAAATATAGGCATACTATTTCACCCACACTTCCCTTCAGCCACTCCCATGCCTGACCTGATAGGTCTTTGGATCATAAGAATACTATTAAGAGAAAAGGCATTCTAGAAATCCAAAGTAGAAGAATAGTAATTAATACCTTGTCATTGCGTGGTGTCTTGAAGTTTTGGAAACATTCTCGCATCATTTCTTTTGATTCCCACAACAAGTAATAGTGAGGTGTTATTATTCCTTTTTGGCAGATATGGAAGCAGGGTCCCCAAGGAGGTAAAGGGTGACAGAGCTAGTGAGTGGGGCTCATCCTGAGGTCACATGTGCCCCTTCTCGGAGGCAGCACGGCCGTCAAAGCTGCCCAGACCGCCGCCTTCCTCTGGCTGGCACTGAACAAGGTGCTCGGCCTCACTCATCCTCATTTGCAAAGTAAATAATGCTTATCTCAAAGATGAGTGACTGAGGTTAAATGAGATAATATGCATGAAGGTTTACTTGTAACCTTTTTTAGTTGTTGTTTCTTAAGCCACAGAAGAGACCAGTCTCTGGTTATGTTACACTTCGTAACACTTCAACTAGCACTTTTTCTAAAAACCCTCTGATCATTTTAAAGAAAACTTTAAAGCTGGGAAAGTCCAAACTTTGTTGTGAAACTTTTTTTGTGGATTTCCAGTTCTGTCTCCTTTCACTTACTCAGTCATTCAGCCATTATTTCTTGACCACCTACCACGCACCTGGCTACCATATGAACAAAGGGTTCGTGTTATTCAGGGTCCTGCCCATTTTCTTCCCAAACAAATGTTCCAGTTTTCTAGTTTAATTCAAAGAGGAGCCTTGAAATGTTTATCTTTTCAAGGTTTGAACTTGTGCTCATGAGCAAAAGTGACCACCGGCTCTCTGGAGGACAAAAGGAGGGTTTTGTGTACACTGTTTACAGTGCGCTTTTAGGAGAAGCATCATCAGAGCTCACTGCCGAAAACCGTCACTGAAGAGTAGCATGTGTTTATGTGTAGCAGCACGTGTGCGTTTGTGTGTAGCACGTGTCAGTAGTTCACGATGGCTGCTCTTGTATTCGAAGGTTTAGTAACGTCATCAGAGCCCACACCCGTCTGGAGTCAAGATACAGCAATAGTTCTGGAGGGTCGTATGATGAGGATAAAAGTAAGTATCAGCAGGCGGTGGGGTTCCTGATGGGATGCAGGTGGTTGGAGGATGGAAAATGACTATCTTGGTTATTCTTGTTCTAATCACTAAAAAGGGGGCCCACAAATATTAAGCAGCCATGTCATCCAGCTATGCAAATGGGCAGAGAGTCAGCCTCTTATAAGTAAAAAAGAAGCCAAACAGTGCGTACATCAAAATTATAAAGCTTCAAGCTACTACCCAAACCCGTATGTTTATATTCTTGACACTTTTCCTTGGTGATGCAGTTGGGGAAAGAATAATAAGAAACTGTCCCATTAGAAAACAAACGTTGCGGGTCAATTTTCCAGTCTGTCCTGGGAGTGGACTTAACCTTTAAGCTTTGTGCGTCAGCTCAGCCAGGATAGATCTGTTTTCACATTGACTCTCTCAACAGCATAGTCTCAGTGGCCAAGTGAAACCCTCGCCAGACTGGGAGATAGAATTATCGCAGAAATGTCATTGTGCCTTGGGAAGTTAGGAAAACCGAAAAGGTCAGTGCATTCACTGATTTTGTTTAAGCCCTGGACAGGTTGTGTAGACACTGAGCAGGTAATGGGTGTTACTTGTTCACAAGTTACAGAAATTCTGGACCCAGGGAACACTCCCAGTGACATTTAGGTATGCTAAGGAAATTGGTCAACTATCTGGTAGAACTTATCTATCTGTTTTGGGGGAAGTCATAATATGATGATATTTCATGAGTTAGGTTCATTTTGTAAGTCAGTGCATTGGAGCTTTGTAGTGGTGGTTTTGAATTGTTCTGTTCTTATGGGAAATGTGCAGGGTGATTTAAGAGCTAAGTAGTTCTGATGACACATTTCAGCTGCCCTTACTTTACTTCTTAGTGCATAGATATGTAATTCTCTGCCATTCAAATTACCCATGGAAGGGATATCTAAAATCCATATATAATTGCCATACCGGGTTAAGTTTTATCTATGTCTCTATAAAACCTTTTTCTAGAACTGTCAGTATGAGGTCAAAAAATAAAAAAAGCTATTTGCAATTCCCCTCCTTTCTGTGTCCCATCTGGGGACTGTACCATCCAATCACCAATCAGTTGAATCTCGGGAGCACAGACCATTGGTCTAGGCAAGACTAGATTTTACAGTTGAGAAAAGTAGTGCCTGAGAAACAGAGAGTGTTGGTTCAAGAAAAGTCTAGTCCGTGTGCAGTATCTTGTAACGAAATCTGAGGGCAAATTAAATCATGAAAAGGTTAAGCAGTCATTTCCTGACTCCCCCAGAAGGTGACCGGCATGATGTAACAAAATATAACACTCTGTGAGGGTGGATTTTACCTTAGGGATATTGTTGTACTTTGGCCAGTTGATTTCTTCAAAGTGTGTCTCTTTGTTCTGGGTACAGGACACAGAGTTTGGTAGAAACACTGTAACATAGTAATAATCATTTTGAAAATACACCTTTAAAACCCTCTGGTATTAAAACTTCACATTTCTTATGTATTTTAAAATAGTAAATTTCAGAGAATAATTACAGCAAAATGAGATAATAATTGTAATCGTTATATAAACTCAGATCACTAACTTTAGGGACAAAAAGAAAAAGTAATAGAAGTATTTATAAAGGGAAAGAAAAACTAATGTGATTGCAGTTAAGGCATAAAAAGTAGTCTAGTATTATCATTATGGCCTCTGTTTTACCTAGAGATGTTTCTAAATTTGTTGTACTAGCATAAATAGCTTTAATGGGAAATTTTTGGTATAAAATTTGAATTTGATTGAGTCATGTGTCAGTAATATTCTTCACATGGTTACTGATAATGACCAGAGAAGTCAGAGTTCACAGTGTGGAGTTTGGGCATTGAGAGCTCAAGTTTTAAATTACTCATAAAAGAAAATGAATTCAAGCTACTTAAACAGATCCTCCTCACAGAAAAGTCCATAAAATACATGCTAAGATCCTTTTCCAGACACTCAAGTGATAGTACTTGACTTTGGCTGTCTTACGAAGCAGCATGTCTGGCGGGGCAGGAGTTCCCACAGGACTTTGGTAACCGGGTCCTCCCTGATGCGTTTTGGTTCCAGCTACCCAGTGATGGATGGAGCTTATGCCACGAGAGAGGCAAAGATTAGTAGGCTCAGTTCCAAAGCCTTATGGCCAGGCATCTGGTATATGTTAAGGGCAGTTATTTCCTCCCTGAATTCCTGAGGGTTTCAACGGAGGCGAGGAGACTTTAAGAAGGGCTTAGGAGAGACCTCGTGGCCCAGTGCTTCGTAGTCTGGGTTTATCTAAAAAAGGATGGTGTGGCACCCTCTTAAATGTATTCTCTATTTTAAAAACCATACCACCTTGAGTAGAATGGACATGCAAACTGATTTCGATCTGGCCTATAAAGTAATTTTCTACCAATATTATGTAAACTTTTTTTTTTCAAAACTGCTTAAAAATATCTGGATTATTTTCCAAGGCCATATGCTCCTGGATGTAGTTGGATCCCCACAACAGGGACCCAGCTAGTTAAGATGGGTAGCAGCTGAGTCACAGTGGTTTATGCCTAACTGTAGAAAACCAGTTTTAGATCAGCTTAATCCTTCTCAACACATTTTTGCTGGATTGAATATATATCTGAGAACATTAATGAAACAAAAAAATAGCATATCCTTCCCTAACAGGAAAGGATTTCCTAACAGAAATTTCACAAGGATCTTTTTTTTTTTTTTAATTCTTCAGTCTTCTCCCATTTTTGCTCTTCTTTCAAGTTTTATTGTAAAGTAACTAGTTACTTAGAAGTGCAGTTTGCAACTAACTTATCCTGGTTGCTTATTCAAGAAGTTAATTTGCTAAAAGTGAGACATCCTGTAGGTAGTTTACTGAGTGGACTAAGCTGAGTGACTCTTACACTCATTTTCAATTTTTTTCTGGGCTAAGGCGGTGGCCAGGCTTCATGGTGTGGAATGACAGGGGTCTCCTCGGTCACTTGCTGGTGTGTTAGAGCCCGCAGTCACTTTCCGAGGTGACTCCTGGTCTTCCTCCTGGAGTTCACCTCCCGGGAGCAGTGGGCTATACTTGGGTTTCGTGCCCCACTGTGTTTGGAGCCCCAATTTCCACAACAGGAAGGCTGCCTCTCCACTAACTCTGCTAACGTTAGGACCAGCATTCTCCACAGGACCGGCAGCACCAAATCAGCCACCTCCCACTACCTTCAAAGTGTAACCAAGAAAAACTGCATTTTGGAGAAATTGCCCAAGGTGATGTAATACCTCCTTCCCCTTGATACACTAGAACCTCTCCCAGGATTGAGCCAGCTTGTCTGAAGACATATACGTGGATCATATTATGTGGCCCCAAAGCGTAACTGCTTGTCTCGGGTGCCACTGGCCTATATTGAGAGCATGATAGGAAATAACTCCATGAGATTTGTTGCTGTGCTTATTTTAAAGATATTTTGTTGAGGAAATTTGTTAATTCATTAAAAAAATATGCATCGATCGCCTACTACGTGCCAGATACTGCTCTCGCTACTAGGGAAACAACACTGAACAAAACAGAGGAAGTCCTGCTCTCGTGGGGCTTGTGTTAGAGCGGGGAGGCGGTCGGTGCCGGAGAATCTGGGCCAGGGAGGAAACTAAAGCAGGACGAGGGGAGAGAACGCAGTTGGGGATGGGGGTGGGTTTTAAATACAGTGGTCCCGGAAATTCTCTATGATAAAGTGACGCTTCAGCAGCGACTTGAATGGAGTAAAGGGGGAGCCGCGCAGCCATCGGGGAAGAACACTGCAGCCACGGGGGACCAGTGGGACGGAGCCTGGCCAGGTCACGGAACAGCAAGCAAGCCAGGGTGACAGTGCAGTAGGAGATAAGCCAGGAGAGTGACAGGAGGAGGATCTTGTCAGGCCTGCAAGGCCATGGTGTGGATTTGGGGTTTCCTTTTGAGTGTGAAGGGGAGCCACTGGAGAGTGGAAAGCAGAGAAGGGGACTTGAATGAGCTTCTGTTTTAAAAGGATGGTTCTGGCCACTCTGTAGAGAATAACCTCTAGAGGGGCAAGGATGGAAGCAGGGAGACAGCAGGTGGCTCTGACTCCTATGAGAGATGGTGATGGCTCAGCCTAGGATAATAGGGAGACGGTGAAAAGCAGTCACATCCTGGATACGTTTTGAAGTAGAGCTCACTGACTATGTTGATGGTGGCAAGTTACTTAACCTTAGTGTCCCCTCTATAAAGTAGGGATAACCGGTACCTCTGATGGGGCTACTAATACGTGAAGTGTGTAGACCAGTGCCTGGCATAAAGCACGCGCTCTCTGTGTTCTGATGGTGTAGAATGGTCAGTTTATTACTACTCACATATCGTTGCCATCATCATGAGTAGCAGTTGGGTGTGAGGTAAGAGAGAAGTCAGGGAGGAGTCCTGAGCACGCTGGAAATACGGAATTGCATTTTACTGAGAGAGGGAGATTAGAGAAAGAGCAGCTTGTCCCGGCAATGCGAATTCACGTGATTTCATGGTTTTCTTTTTGTGTATCTGTATTTTCCATCACTCTCTAATGAATAACTATAAATTAGGGACCCAAGAAATAAAGGGATGGAAGAAACTTAATCAAGTAATTCTACCCATTTGATCATATAATTTCACACTCACCAAATGGAATGGTTAGAAAGTTATTTTTACAAGCATGAATTTGTAAGTTTCCTTCTAAAAAGTCAAGTAGGGAAAACAAAAATCTTCTCTCCCTGAAAATAAAGCCCTCTTGCCTCTCTCGTGCTGCAGATGACCCAATTTCTCCCTATACGGGCTGGCTGCTGAGCATCACAGAGACCAAACAGCCGCAGCCCTTACCCATGCCGTGTACCGGAGGCTGCTGGGCCCCCCTGGTTGACTACCTCCCAGAGACCATCACGCCACGGGGGCCACTGCACAGGTGGGTAGCATGTACAGGTAGAGGGAAATGACCACTTAGCTTTGACGGGACTTTTCTTCCTATGAAAACAGAAACTTATTCCAGGTCCCACCAAATGAAATGCTCTTTGACATCAGAGAGAACACGCATGACTTAACTGCAGCTCTCAGCGTACGGGCAGAGTTTGGTTGAATATTAACCAGTGCGCACAGCTGCCTGTAGCCCTTTGAAATTTTCCCTGATGTAATCTTGGTATGGGTATTCATTCTGTTATGCTTTTTAAATTTTGAGCCACTTGAAGACAGAGCCCTGGCCTTCTATTTCTCTTCATCCCACAGCGCTTACTGCCTAGAGACAGGTAGACTCTGCATTCTATGATTAGCTCAACTGATGTTTCTTCTGCTTGTAGAACTCTGTGCTCTGCCAGAAGTTAAGCTCCATGTCCCTGGAATAAAGGTTTTACGTAATTCTTCAACGAGGCTTAAGAGTTGGATTTCATTGTGGCTTAATGATCTAACAGTATATTTTCATCCTCTTCAGAAGTTGCATTAATGTCATCATTTCATTGACTAGGTGCAATATCGCTGTGATTTTTATGACTGAGATGGTGGCGGATCACAGTGTAAGAGAAGACTGGGCTCTTCACCTCCCATTATTGCTCCATGCTGTCTTCTTAGGTAAGACTTGATCGAATAGGAATTCTAGCCAATAGGGTCAAAAACCTCTAGCAGTAATCCGTAGAGCTTTCCTTTTACACTGACATCCTGCTTTTCCCCATGTCTGCAACATCTAGTCTCTTCTGGTTTTCACTGTCTTTTTGTGACATCTGTAAAATTTCAGTTGACCAGTCACTGTTTAAACTTGCCTGATTACCGCAGTATAGAGTGGTACCTCGCTCATGCTAATTACTCTAAAGATATCCAAGACAAGTTGGGCCTCTTTGAGGGTCTTTGGTCAGAAGTGATAAATTTAAAGTCATGAGTGAAGCCAATTTGGAAAACAGTATGGAGATTCCTCAAAAGACTGAAAATATACTTACCATATGATCCAGCAATCCTACTTCTGGGCATACATCTGGAGGAAACTCTAATGCGAAAAGATACATGCTCCCCAATGTTCACAGCAGCACTATTTACAACAGCCAAGACATGGAAACAACCTAAATGTCCATTGACAGCTGACTGGTTAAAGAAGTTGTGACATATTTATATAATGGAATACTACTTAGCCATAAAAAGGAATAAAGTAATTGCATTTGCAGCAACATGGATGGGCCTGGAGACTGTCAGTCTAAGTGAAGTAAGCCAGAAGGAGAAAGAGAAATACCATATGATATCACTCATATGTGGAATCAAAAAAAAAAAGGACACTATGAACTCATCTACAAAATAGAAACAGACTCGCAGACATAATAAACAATCTTATGATTACCAGAGAAAGGGGGTAGGAAGGGATAAATTAGGAGTTTGAGACTTACAAATGTTAGCCACTATACATAAAAATAGATTTTTAAAAAGTTTCTTCTGTATAGCACAGGGATCTGTGTTCAATATCTTGTAATAACCATTAATGAAAACAAATATATGTATGTATATGCATGACTGGGACATAGTGCTGTACCCCAGAAATTGACGCACTGTGATTGACTGTACTTCAATTAATAATAATAATAATTTTTAAAAAAACAAAGCCATGAGAGACAGTCAGTGCAGAGAGGAAGAAGATAGAGCACAGTGGGCCTAGCAGTGAGATTTTAAAATACCCAAGTTGTAAAGCGAAAAAATGGAGAGAGGAACCAAGCAGGGAAACTCAGAAGTTCAGTTAGAAATAGAATGAGAATCCTTCAGTAACAGGGAGAGCCAGGGAGGAGACTGTCTCAGGAAGGAGGAATGCTAACCATGTCAGATGCTACAGGGAGGTCAGGAAAAGTCCACCTGTCAGCATTTTACAAGAACGTTTGATTTAAGGAATAAAACATTTTATTTTCCCTAAGCCCAGCTTCTTTATGTCAGTAACACAAACAATAACAAAGAAAACTAAACATTCTTTGAACGTGTTCCTGGCGGGTGTCTTGGAATCCTTACTATCCCTGGAATCTGAACGAGCTGAAGATTTGTTTATACTAAGAGATTCCGCCGTTTTGTTCCAGGTTTGGACCATTACCGGCCTGAAGTCTTTGAACACAGCAAAAAATTGCTTCTTCACCTCCTGATTGCCCTCTCCTGCAACAGCAGTTTTCACGCCATTGCTTCTGTGCTCCTGCAGACTCGAGAGATGGGGGAAGCTAAGACCCTGACAGTTCAGCCAGCCTACCAACCTGAGTATCTCTACACAGGTAACCAGAGGAGCGACAGGGAGCCCACGACAGAGTCACAAACATGAAGATAGCTAGAGATGTCACTGGAGCCCAAATTAACTCTTCTAAGTGCTGTTAACTCTCCCCCAACTTTCAAAGTGATAGAATAACAGCGCGGTAAACCTGCGCCATTTCACTTGATGTCAACATGCGTCTCAGAATCCTTCTTCATTAGTTAATATTTTCAAATAGATGTTTTAAATTATTATCATGATTGCTGTTTCATAAATATGTTCCATAAGTACACTCCTATTGTTGCGTTGGAAATGAAAATGTCCGTTGGCCAAGAGTATCAGTCTGGAACCCTGAAGAAGGAGAATGCAGAAAACAGGGCTTGTCCTCATCACCTTAAGGGCAGGCATTGCCAAGGTGCCAGATGTTTCACTACGTACCTTCTGGTTCCCCTGAAGGGATCTGTTAAATGACTGACTTCTCTGGAAGACACCATTAGTGGAAGTCTATTAAAAATCATTGCTGTTCTGAAACCAAAAATTTCTTCTTAGAAATGAGAACAGAAAGCATTAGCTGAGTCAAAGAAATTACTCTATTGTGTCCAGCTACTCAAAACTTTCCCAAAGGGGCTGACCAGCCGTTTTCATTTAGAACCAGAATGTGTAAAATATCTTAAAATGATGATGAACTAGCAGAGTCCTGGGGCTACTTTTCTTTACCTAATTATTTTGTCCATCACATTGGCACTGGGTTATGGTATGGTGTTTCATGTGTTACCACGTACTTCCTTCACTTGAAAGGAAGGACCTTTTATTCCCCGCTTGTGCTCTGCCCTGTCTTGTCTTCTGATGGATGCAAAAGTCACATATTTCTTTGGAGAACAAATCTGAAGTCGTTAACTCTGAGACATAGGGACTACTGACCTCCTCTTTATTTTGAACCAAGCTACACTTAATCGATATTAATCCATCAGTAGCCTCTCAGAGACACAAAACTATTACAGACGCTTAGTTAAAAAACTGAAGACTCTGGCTGTCCTAACTCCCCAGGATAGGGATGTATTCCGTTAAGCACATGGCCTTAGAGTGAGAAAATTGTAGTCTCTGTTAAGCTGTGGATCTCTGAGTGTCTCAGTTTCGCATTCACTCTACTACTGATGTGGCATTAAGTGGTTTAGAGTGGGGATTTACAAAGCAAAACCAAACACAACATACTATAGACAAGACAAAAAATAGCCAAAAAATTTGGATAGCTGAAATGATTGAATCTGTGGTTCACATGGACTGAGTGTACAAAAAGTTTGAGAATCATCTACTGTTTATAAACATTTGTTAACTATTTATTGAGTATCCCGTTTCAACTATAGTTGCTTTCAAATCCATACTAAAAACCTATGTGATAAAAATTATTATCTTCATATTATTTTAATAGGAAGCTGAGGTACAGAGAAGTTACATGACTCCCTGAGATCACACAGTAGATGGCAGAGATAATATTCAGACCCAGGGCTTCTTTCTTCTCATTTAACGTATCTGTCAAACATACCAGAACCATGGACTTTTTCTGTTATTGAGTAGGAGAAAAGGGATGGTCATGGGTATGTATTTTCAGACCCACAGCCCACCCACCCAGAGATGTAGAATGCTAACTGTAGTATTCGCTTACCTATTTCTTTGACTGCTTTGAAACATACTTTATTAAAAATATATTAATATACACATAATATTTACAATTCTGGGCACATTTACTCATAACATTATGTGTAACTTACTCATCGCCGTTCGGTGCTGGTATCCTCAAAAGTGGTATCGTTTCACTCAGTTAAGTAGTCTATTATCCAGGTATAATTTACTAACAGCGCCCTTGGGTCCAAGTGTTTAGTAGTGGACCATTCATCAGCCTGTGCACGTGTGCGTGCATGCACCCACAGACACGCACACTCTTGTTTGCAGAAAGCATCAATTAAAACCCCAGAGTAGAAAATAGCAGATGACCTTCTATTACCAAGTGCACTCTAGTTTACACAGCAATGCAGCAATTCCATAAGCAGAGAAAAGAATATCAGTCTTGTTTAATCATAGCCATAGTCAAAATCAAGTGTTTTTTCCAAAAAATTTAAATAACTAGACACTTCTGTATGCGCACCTGACCTCATTAAGTGCGTGGCCTGCACATTCCACCTTGACCTTGTCTCCCACCAGGTGGCTTTGACTTCCTGAGAGAGGACCAGTCATCCCCAGTGCCAGACTCGGGGCTGAGCTCCAGTTCCACCTCCTCCAGCATCAGCCTTGGGGGCAGCAGCGGGAACCTCCCACAGATGACCCAAGAGGTAGAAGATGTGGATGCAGCTGCCGAGACGGACGAGAAGGCAAACAAGCTGATTGAGTTTCTGACGACCAGGTAATGAGGGGTCAGGAGATAGGCCGCTGTTTTCAGGTCCATCTTTGGAAAAGTGACATCACTCTAAAACCACACAGATGGAAGAGTGGGCCAGAAGTTCCAGCAGAGCCTTCTTTCTCTTCTGAATTGTGTCTGCTGGAGTCTGCATACCAGGCAGACACCGGTAGACGTTGTCTAAGAGCCCACTTACGTCACACTTGAGGGGCAAGGAGATTTCCTAATACAGTAACCACACAGCAGATGGAGGGAGGAGACAGTAGCACCCCGAGGTGAGCATGACGTTAATCATCTATAGGGCTGCCAGGATCTGGGAGTTCTGAGACTCGGCACAGAACATCACTCTGGAAACCAAAGATAGGGGCCGTGGTTGACCCAGAGGGGACCACTGTCTGCTCATCTGGTCCAAGGAATTATTTATAAATGGCAGTCAGAAACCAGAAACAATATGACGTATGATGGGAAAGGAATCAAACTAATAATAAATCAAAAGTAAGAAAAACTGTGAGCCATCCTGTTTTTCCAGGTTTTCTGGTTCTTCTTGTGAACACTTGAGCTTGTAAGGTTTCTGAATCTCTAGTTCCCTGAGGTCTGGTATTTGTATAAACACACGCTTACCTGTGACCTGGGGTGTGCTGTCCTTCCTCTGTGAGTTAAGTCCTGGAAGTCTAGTCTACATGTGTGTTTGTTACCTAGGACCTTACATGATTTTTCTTTCTTCAACTAAGGTTATCAATGCAAAAAGTAAAAAGAGAGTGTTTCCTTTTTTTACTTAATGATTTA
This sequence comes from Camelus dromedarius, assembly GCF_036321535.1. Lineage (NCBI taxonomy): Eukaryota > Metazoa > Chordata > Mammalia > Artiodactyla > Camelidae > Camelus > Camelus dromedarius. Next base: position 63,845,786 of record NC_087448.1, on the reverse strand, counting down.
GGGTGTTCTGTGCAGCACTCAGCTCAGTACAGGATTTAGTGTACAGGACGCTCAGGAAGGGGGCTGATGGTGCCTCCATGCTGATGGTGCCTCCAAACCTCAGAGACCTGACTGGTTTGTGCAGAAGAAGGTTACTGTCACCGCTCACGGCTGTCAGTGCCACGTGCTGGGAAGGGCGTTCTCTGAAATTCTCACACCTGGCTCCATCCCGTTCTCACGTTGTTAAAAAACAGATAAGAGTGATTGCATCTTCAATTTGGTTCTGCTGTATCTGGCAAGCTAATGAAGTGGTCCTAATAAAAGCATTACCTCTGCAAATTCTACAATGTATAAATTGAGTCTGTGTCTAAATCTGTATTTTATTTAACTTGTTATATCATTCTATCTAACACGTACATAGCACCTATTATATGCCAAACTCTGTCATGGTGAATTGAGAGGTTTTAATTTTGCAGGGTTTTAAGTTTGTAAAACATAAGAAAAAGTATGTCTGTCAATTAGCTAAATCTGTTTTGAGTATGCTCTTAAGCCTTATAAGACTGAAATTTACCAACAAATTAATAAGTAAAAATTTCAAAACGTATGTTGCCCCTTTGGAGTTGGAATTGTGTATATCGTTTTAAAAATGCAAAAGGATAGTTACATTTTTGATATTTTGTGTGTTTTCTTGAAGGGCATTTGGTCCACTTTGGTGCCATGAGGACATCACGCCCAAAAATCAGAATTCAAAGAGTGCTGAACAACTCACTAACTTTCTACGTCATGTTGTGTCCGTGTTTAAAGATTCCAAATCAGGTACTTCTTCCTACTTCCCCAAATCCCACTGTCAGCATTTTTCCATCATGGAGCTCATCCTCCCCATATAACTACACACCATTACGTCTGTCTATTTGTCTGTCTGTCTAGCTATACGTACATATATATACACACACATACATATATATATACACACACACACATACATACAGATATACTTGTATTTGTGTGTATATATAATCCTGCATTTGGCATCAGTAGGAAAGGAAAATTCACAGGGGAGTTTTGAAGCTTTTTCAGATGTCCTAGCTGAATGATAGCTAATGCCCCATATACTTGGGTTCCATTCTACCAGATAATCTCCCCCAAATCACTCTTCTTGCTTCTTTTACTTCACTAGAATTAAACTGTACCAATATTAATTTTATTTAAAGAAGGCCATGCATGAGAAACAAATCTTATTCATTGACTGTGATTAGACTCAACTGTGAGAAACTGTCAGCCTTGCAAACTGGTTTTAAAAAAAATTTTGTGATAAATGTTTTGCCAACAGGTCCTGTGCCAGTGACCACTCAGTATTCTAAACACTGTGTGATTCTAATTTAGACTACAGCAGCATCATAATATTTAAGCCTTTAGCTGAATTCCATTCAGATTCAACTTGGCCTGGGCTGATATGTGTGTGAAATTTAAGTTTGGTTCCTCAGCACGATACAGCAGAGATCCCTGCCTTTGTTCACACAGCAGGCTGACCATAGTAAATACCGCTTGCCAGCTCTCCTGGCTGCTCTGTTAATTGGCACGTTTTTCACAGTTTAAAACATTCCAGATTAGCCACTTCTCCTTTCATTGTCAGGGGATGCTTACTGAAAAACAAGACATACTGGTAAACCAAAATAGGAAAGGAGTTCCAGGAATAGGGCTGTCATTTCTTGTTTTGAGTTTCTACTTCAGAACTTCTTTGAAATATTAAGACCTTTTATACTGGTATTTCCCCCACTTAAAAGTCACATGGTAGCCCAAAGGAAGAAATTTACTGTTTGCATATGAACTATTCATTTCTCTAAAAGTCTTGATTGTATGAAGATACTAAAAATGAGAAAACAGTTGACTGCCTTACAGTGTATTCTCAACGGATGCTTCAGGCTGCTTAGAGTCTAAATCTTTTCATACCTTGCCCAAGATGTTTTTACCCACTACAACTTCTTTGTACATTGCCGCTTTCTGCCTGTTCCCAGTGTAGTACAGTAAGATGTATTCCAGGAAACACTCGTGTTAGTCAGGGTAGCAGGAACAACCCTCGCAGCTCAGAGACCTAACACAGTAGGCCGTTTCTGGATCATGTAACAGTTTCATGCGAACATTTAGCCAGCAGCTTTCCACCTGGTGCTTCAGGGACCATCCACCCTGCGGCCCTGCCACCCCCGAGGCTCAGAGGCCCCCACTTGACCCTGTCGGGCGGGCGGAGGAGGAGAGCGCGTGGAGGAGACTCGGGGGAGCTCACGTGCCGGCCTCGAACGCGCGTTCCCGCGCTTCTTCCCGCACTGCGTGGCCGGGGCTCAGGGGCCGCACTGACAGCAAAGAGGGCCGGGACACGTGGGTTCACTGTGTGATGGGAGAAGCACGATGCCACCTGTTATGTAGCTTTTCCCGAAGGATGTTGTCGCGGCGGGGGAGGGGTCTGCGGTCCGACTAGTACAGTTCTAGCGTTGTGATTTAAATCAGCCTCTGGTCATTGTCAGGGGACATGATCCCTATGTGTAAAATGGCTTAAGTAGGGAAATAATGTTTTGAAAAACAAAATAAAGATGTAAAAAACTATTTTGAAACATGATCTAGTCGTAAATGGTGGATTGCCTGTATGGCTTAAATCCTCTGTTTGCTACCCTGAATGTATCTAGTCCACTTTCCAGGACCCTTTGTTTGCGCTGCAGGAATATTTTCTTACATAGGGTGTGTGTCCCTAGGGTCAGACAGCCAAGTGGCAGCTGGGAACAGTAACACCGAATTGTCCTCCTGGTCCACTTCCGCGGACAATCAGATGTGCCGCAGGGCCCCCAGACCGCAGAGACAGCCCAAATAGCCCAAATCCCTGTTTAGATCATGTCCTCTGACCCTCGTAGCCTGGTTTTCTCCCTGTAAAGAGGCAACCAGCGTATGGTTGAATGGCCCAGAATTCAATCAGGGGACTTCCCCTTATGTTTTCATTTCTGTCTGATCAAATGGTTTTCTGATGACTGAGATTATTTTCATGCCACTGGAAGAGCAAATACTCAGGCGAAAGTTTAAATGATGCCTGCCTCCTCTGCCACACCTGCATCTCCGTATCTGCCCGTTTGTGGACGGTGCTGAAGAGCAGCCTTTGGCCTGGGCTTTGGCTATGCTTTCAGCTGACCAGACCCAGAACCGCTTTCCTCTGCATACACAAGGACTCTGAAAATTTGCTTCTAACAAACTCTCTTATGAAAAAAGGAGTGAAAGTCCCCCCATGTAAAAAGCAGTACAGAAAGACAATGTCCAACAATAGCAGGGTAATAAATAACAATGCATTTGTGAGCCCATATTGTATATCAGGCACTGTACTGAGCACTTTTCAAGTTGTGTGATTTTTCACAACTCTTTGAGATAGATGCTGTTATTCACAAGGTAAAGACAAGCAAAGAAGCTCACAGAGACCCAGTGTCTTTCCCAGAGTCCCAAATCCTCATTCACAACCGGGACCATCTTGTCCTAAAGCTTCTGACGTTTCTGCTACACAACGCCTCTTTAAGATTTATTCAGATTTGATTTCTATTTTTAAATGGTTGATTTTTAAATAAGTGCCACTAGGAGGTAGCTCTGTGCGGTTAGCCTGTTTTAAAGGTACCGGTAAACCGTGCCCTGCGGTTTGCAGAGAAGCTGACCTGCTCTCTGGCCCCTGTGCCCTAGGTTTCCACCTGGAGCAGCACTTGAGTGAGGTCGCGCTGCAGACGGCCCTTGCCAGCTCGTCAAGGCACTATGCCGGCCGGTCCTTCCAGATATTCCGGGCCCTCAAGCAGCCTCTGTCAGCACACGCCTTGTCTGACCTTCTCTCAAGACTGGTGGAGGTGATTGGGGAACACGGAGATGAGATTCAGGTATAGAAGCAAAGCCCACTGAACCCACCCTTCTCTCATCACAAAGATGAGGAGTGAGCAGCTTTCATTGTCCTCTCTTCCTCTCGCCAATTACCCCAGCCATCTGGACATGTGTATTTTATTAACAGCATTCTAGAGGTTGACTTTTACTTTTACAAAAGTCACTGCAAGAAACATTGTTCTAGAATTCAATGCACTCCATCTTATTGAGCCAAAAACTAAAATCCTTCAGCAACTTCCTTTGTTGTTTTTGTTGTTGGTTTTATTTGGCAGAGTGGGGGGGAGTTATTTTGTATTGTTTCGTCTTTTGACTCCTACCCTAGGGTGCAATTGTACAATCTCCCCACCCAGAGACGGGATCTCCATTGTATCTATGCAAAGCACCAGCCCTGGCTGTACGGCTAGCCTTCCGTAAACAGAGGAAAGCCAAAGAAATAATGAGGAGAATAGCTGCCACAAGAAGCCCCTGTGGACTGGGGGCCCCAGAGACTGAGGAGTTGGTCAGGTGGAAAGCCAGGGGCGTTACAAGCTCTGTAGCTGGGATTGAGCCCTTCTTTTCCATCAGCAATGTCCCTGCATCTCAGGGGGCCCGCACACCCGCAGTCTTCAGCTTCTTTTCCTCCTTCTGGCCATTGGAGGTGCTATTTAGAATGCCGTTCTCACACTTCATCTCTTAAACTCTGGCTTTTGGACGTTGCCACTTGGTATTTCAAATGCCCACCATCTCCCCTGGCAAGGGGCTTGCCCCCTGTAGCCTCGCCCACTCCCTGTTGCATTTCAAATGAGACTGATCGGTTGAAGACCATACATGTAGGGAAATAAATGTTCATGATGATCCGCTAACTCCTAAGCCATCTGAATTTCCTCAGTGGCCCTGAAATTTTGTTTGTAGACTTTGTAAATTAAAGCTTCCATGACTATCTAGCTTTCAATGATATGACCATTATTTGAATAAAGTTTGCATTAATTAAGTTTATCTTGCAGAAGTTAACAATATTATAAGCAGTTCAAAATGTTGTCTTTGCATGTTTGGCAGGGTTATGTAATGGAAGCACTCCTTACCTTGGAAGCTGCTGTCGATAACTTGTCTGACTGCTTGAAGAACAGTGATCTCCTAACTGTATTGTCTCGGTGAGAATCAGCTTACTGACATTTTGAAATCAAATACACTGTACTGAATATGTGAGAGATGCCTGGACTTTGGGCAAAGACTAAAGAACAAATCTAGTTTTTGAAGTCTGTTGATAACCCAAGAAAGTATATATGATATTTCCTTAAGTTAAAAAAAGGAAGTTAAAACACACACACATATATACACAGTGTATGAGAATTTTAAAACATTGGAAGATAGACATTAAGTGTTATTTCTAAATAATACAAATATTAATGATTTTTCATGTCCTATCTCTGAGTATTTTTTCAAATTTTATGAAATTATCCTATTTATTACATTTTATAGAAACAAAGTATTATTTTTTAAATGACTGTATACAAAACTCTTCTGTTCCATTACTATAAAATCAGATGGAATAAATGTTGATTTTACTTGAAGAAATTTCTACCTGAGGATCTTTCTTTTTTTATTTTTTAATTCTTTTTGCTTCTGCCAATACTTTATAACCCATTTAAAATCATTTACAATTTTGTATTCTATTTGTGTAATTAAGCTCATCTTGCTTGAAATTGAGTCAGTAATGTTATAGCACATTGGGCCTTGTTTCATTTTTAAGTTGAACATTTTTATGGATCAGTAATTTTAGTGTGATTACTAACATCATGTATATTTTCCTATATAGACCTTCAGATTTATCTAAATAAATAAGTATCTTTTCAGCCTGAAATAGACTTAGAAATCATTTTCATAAATTTTTATAACTGCAAAAAATTTCCTTTGACACAAACATTTACTGACTTTTTTCTTTCTAGGTATTTCTATATCTGTTCTTTTTTTACCAATTAATAGAATATTAACATTTGTACCTATAAGGTACATTTTATTTTATAATTACTTTTGCCCAAATTCAAACAGAAAAATAAATGAAAGATCAGTAAACTATACAGCCACCTGCTTATTTCTTCAACTTTTCCATAAGTAGAAGTCCATATTCGGTTTTGTTGTTTTTTTGATGAGGGTGGTTCTGGTTAAGTTTTGTTCTCCATAACTTTATGTTTAAGAAGGAATAAGGAAACATAAGCTTTAAAATATGGAAAAATGAATAGAAAGTAATATTTTCAAAGAATGATTTCCCTCCCTTATTGTTTGTTGGTGGATCTTAAAAGGACTGGCTTTTCACTGAAGCATGTTGGTTCCTATGGAACTTTTTTATTTTTATACCCAGCTCTTCATCACCAGATTTAAGCTCTAGCACTAAACTAACAGCCAGCAGAAAGAGCACAGGACAACTCAATGTGAACCCTGGAACAGCCAGCGGCAACACAGCGACTGCAGAGCGGAGCCGGCATCAGAGGAGCTTCTCTGTGCCCAAGAAGTTTGGTGTTGTTGACCGATCCTCAGACCCACCTCGGAGTGCCACCCTGGACAGGATTCAGGCCTGTACCCAACAAGGACTCTCCTCCAAAACCAGAAGCTCATCCTCCTTGAAGGACAGCCTCACGGATCCATCGCACATAAACCATCCAACCAACCTGTTAGCCACCATCTTTTGGGTCACAGTGGCCTTGATGGAATCTGATTTCGAGTTTGAATACCTAATGGCCTTAAGGCTGTTGAACAGACTGCTGGCTCACATGCCACTCGATAAAGCTGAGAACCGAGAAAAACTTGAGAAACTCCAGGCACAGCTCAAGTGGGCAGACTTCTCGGGGTTGCAGCAGTTGCTCCTGAAAGGATTCACCTCCCTCACCACCACTGACCTTACCCTGCAGCTTTTCAGTTTGCTGACACCAGTGTCCAAAGTATCCATGGTGGATTCATCCCAAGCCATTGGTAAAGCCCACAGCGCTCACTCTCTCACAACTCTGGTCGTGGCTGGGCTCCTGTTTAGTGTAACAAGATATTGTGGGCTTAGTGCTTTTAATAGTTCTGCTGGGAAATAGATCTTTGGGAATGGTTTGTTTCTTTGAAAATTCCATGTAAGTCTTAATTACGTTTATTATAGAAGATATTTTGAAGGCAGTAGCATAAAAGGGGCAGGAGTAATACACAAGATATTAGTCATTTCTTTGTGCTTTGCAGAACAAACTTCAGATAGTGTTTGTTTATTCTGTCATTCTAGTACAGACATTTTTTTCCCTTTTTTTCTTAACTCCTGAATCTTTTATTTTTCTTAGTCTTTCCCTCTTGAAAATTTCCCTGGTTCCCGATTGTTTCGAATTAAGCCAAATCAACAAACCAGGTTTTTAATACCATGGCACGTGGCCCAGAATTCTTTCCAAGAAGCTAAAGCTTAACACAGTGGGACTAATCTACTCCTCATCATTTTAAAGAATCTTTGGTTACATGAGTAAGACTTCAACTGATTGGCCCATGTCTTCCCAAACAGATTTTCCTTAAAGTACTTTTTTTGATAAAAATTTCAAACTAGGGTTTTAGTTCATTTCAATCCATTTTTTAAAATCTGTGCCAATCATTCATATTTACAACTGTCCAGAGCAAGACAGCCACTGTATCTGAAAATGATAAATCTACTTAAGTGCCTCCTTTGAACTGGTTAGTTTAGATTTTATTTTAGTCAGATTACAGTGGCTTCAAGAGACTGCTTTTGCATCACCTCAGAATAAAATCTATAATATGCCTTCCTACTGTTCACGGTTAAAGTGCACCCTATTCACCCATCTCCATTGTATCTTCTCTAATCCAGGGTTTCCACTGAATGTCTTATGTCTTCTGCCCCAGCTGATACAGCATTTTGAAAGCCCCAATCAGTTCTGTAAGGATGTAGCCGAAAGGATTGCTCAGGTATGACCTACAGCTCCACCCTCAGACAGACCCATACCAGCCTTCAGGAAGGCTTCACTGATGTCAGGCAGGCATTACCAGGCCCAGGCAGAGCGACTGAGTTTCATAAAACCTGAAAATCACAACTGATACTGCTAGTAATTCACACTCCTGGGGGGCTGAATCACATTGCCACATCATTAATGAGAAAGCAGGGGGAGGGGGAGGAGAAGGGTATAGGTCAGTGGTAGAGTGCATGCCTAGCATTCACGAGGTCCTGGGTTCAATCCCCAGTACCTCCAACAACAACAACAACAAAAACAGTAAATAAATAAACCTAATTACCTCACTCTGCAAAAAAAAGAAAGAAAGAAAGAAAGCAGATGGAAAAAAAATTGTGAAAATTAAATTACTAAGCACTTCTGCAGCTACCCAAAAAATGTACCCATGAGTTTTCCAGCCTGCTGAGGCTTATAGCAAAATTGCTAACACTTCTTCCTTGTCATCAGGCGGTTTTATCCCTAATTGATTTTCTCCTTGTAAAAGGTTTGTTTGGAAGAGAAGAACCCCAAACTTTCCAATCTTGCGCACGTCATGACTCTTTATAAAACGCACAGCTACACGAGGGACTGTGCCACGTGGGTCAACGTGGTCTGCCGGTACCTCCATGAAGCGTATGCTGACATCACCTTGAACATGGTGACCTACCTGGCAGAGGTAAGCTGTTCAACCAAGGATAAAACCTACTCTAGTTTCTATGGGTAAAATACATATTTAGAACTGATAATAATACTCTTAATTACATTCATTGAGCATCTATTATATATTATCATATGCTGTAGGAAAACATTTTAACTCCTTACAGCAACTCAGTGACGTAGCTATTATCACAACAGGGGATCTGAAGCTCAGCCAGGTTAAATAATCTGTCACAATTTTAAGGTGACAGAGCCAGACTTTGAACTTAGGTACAAAAGCTTAAACTCCTTTTTTACTACATTAATACCTGTCTGCACATGGCAGAGACAAGGAAATTTTATCCTGATTATTTAGGGTCTTCAAATCCTATTTAAAGAGTTACTGCGTGGCTTGATATGTTTAATGGTTGTTTGCTCTGAACTCATTAACCAAGCATATATTTTTGAAAAGAAAAATTTAATCTTCATCTTTTGTGTTTTGTTTTTAAAACTGGAATGGGATTTTTGTCCTCTTACAAATGTGTTCCCAGCACGTTTGTTACAAACCCCTACTCTGACATCTGTGTACGTTGGTGCTAGAAATAACACCACATTGGGCAAGTGATGAAGTGAATTCTGTTTAGCACCTTCGGACCTCAACTACTTTAATATACAAGGTCACAAAATTTACGAGGCAAGTGATTAATAGCTGTTACCTTGTTTTTGCATTTTCAGCATTGCTTTTCCTTTCTGGAAATATGCATTTATGCCTCTTGCTAGGGCCTTTTCAGAAGTGATCAGGACAGTCCATGCTGATTTTTCTTTCAGTTTTACCACCAATTCAGGGTACAGATAAGTTAAGAATCAGTCATTTTCTTAAAGGCTCCATCAGACTGAAAGCCTCGACCTGAAGAAGGTAGCTGCCCCATCCATTAACACTGATAGCTGATGTCACAGGATTTTTATTTGCAACACAAATCAGCAGTGTTGGGCTGTATTCAAACTGTCAGCAGCCAAGGATTCACTTGCTCTTTCCATACCCCCATCCCTGTCATTTAAAGAATCTCTTTTATGTGGAAAAAAAGGAACCCTCCTATACTGTTGGTGGGAATGTAAATTGGCGTAGCCACTATGGAGGACAGTATGGAGGTTCATAAAAAAACTAAAAATAGAGTTACCATATGATCCAGCAACCCTACTCCTGGGCATATATCTGGGGAAAACTCTAACTTGAAAAGATACATGCACCCCAATGTTCATAGCAGCACTATTTACAATAGCCAGAACATGGAAGCAACCTAAATGTCCAGCAGCATGTGACTGGATGAAGAAGATGCAGTTTGTGTATATGTATCTGTATCTATACATCTATATATCTATATATAGATACATTAGAATACTACTCAGCTATAAAAAAGAAGGAAGTAATGCCATTTACCACAACATGGATGGACCTAGAGATTATCATACTAAGTGAGGTAAATCAGAGAAAGACAAACATCATATATCACTTACATATGGGATCTAAAAAAAAAAAAATGAAACAAATGAACTTATTTACAAACCAGAAATAGACTCACAGACATAGAAAACAAACTATGGTTACCAAATGGAAAAAGAGGGGGAGAGATAAGTCAGGAGTTTGGGATTAGCATTTACACAATACTATATATAGTACTGTATAGTGCAGGAAACTATATTCAATGCCTTGTAATAACCTGTAACGGAACAGAATCTGAAAAAGAATAACATATGTACATATATGTATAACTGAGTCACTTTGCTGCACACATGAAACTAACACAACCTTGTGAATCAACTACACTTCAATAAAAATTAAAAAAACAAAAAACAACCCCCCTCCCCGAAAGAAAGAGATAAAGAAAGAAAGAACCTCTCTTAAGTGCCACCCTGCTGCCTTTGATGATCAGCTTGGTCACATCTGTCCCTGTGAGATCGCTAAGCAAGCACACATGCCATAGCAAACAGGAAGCACCTGGAGAAACAATGTAAATGTCCTGCTTACGGAGGCAGCCAGTGCCTGTTCTAAAACAAGGTGAGATGCAGCATTGTAAACTGACTATACTTCAGTTTTTTAAAAAAAGTGAAATGGGAATAAGCAAGGAGGCAAAATTTGTTTGGTTCACTAGACATAAATTTTTTTTAATTATACATGGGTTGTGGTCTGTACATACGATGGAATATTATTCAGGCTTTAAAAAGTATTGAAGTACTGACTCATGCTTCAGCATAGATGAACCTTGAAAACACTACGCTAAGTGAAGTAAGCCAGACACAAAAGGACAAATGTTATATGATTCCACTTATATGAGGTACATAGAAGAGGCAAACTGAGAGCCATTTTTTCACAGTTAGAGAGTTTCAGTTTGGGACAATGAACAGGTTCTGGAAATGAACAGTGGTGATGGTAGCACAAAAGTGTGAATGTACTTAATGCCATAGAACTGCACATGTAAAAATAGTTAAAATGGCAAATTTTTAATTGTATATATCTTGACCACAATAGAAAAATAAATTTAAATGGATTACCTAATTTGTTCTATTCAGCCCTTATCACCAACTATCACCAAAAATTTTATTATAAAGTTACCTTCTCACTGTATATAGTACAAATTAACTCCTATTTCAGTTACTCACATGTTCTTTGAGGTGGTGGTCAGGTACATACACATAATATTCGGTAGCCGTGGTCGCTGTTTTGAACCTGCTCTGCTCACTTCACGGGCACTTCGTGTATGTTTGTGAGTGTGTTGACGTAGCTCACATAGTGTTATCTTCAGTAACTGTGGAATTCTGTCAAATTAACACCACTTGCTTAACCATCTCCCTTTTGTTGCTTATATTCATAACTTTTTTCTATTACAAAGGATCCTTTGATGTAGACATTTTATCAGATCATATTCAGATCATTTCTTCTGGTGGCATTTCCCAAAGTAACTGTCCAGGTAAAGCTCACGGACGCGTAGCTACGTCACTTAGCTCTTCTACACATTAGGGAAATTGGTCTTTACAGAGATTTTCCCAGTTTACAACACTACAAGGTATAAATATTTATGTTTTCCTATACCCCCACTAAATTTTATCATTCAGTTTATTCATTATTTTCAGGTTAATATTTTTATTGAAACTTTAAAATTATTCGCTTTGGGTATTTCCTTTCTAGTGAAGATGTTAGTTTTTCCATGCAGCGGATTTGTGTGGTTATTTATTTCCTCACATGTTAACGATACAGTTATTTCTTTTGGCCACTTTTAGTGTAGAATTTCAGCATTTATTTGAGTCTTTCTATTAATTCTTTATTTTGAACCTTTTTCACTATGTCTGTCACATAAATTTTCTCATTATTTTGCTTTGCTTTTTGAAAATATCATTGAATTTCTCCTGATTATAAAAGCAGTATATGTTTTTAACAGAAAATCTGGAAGGTACAGAAAAGTTAAAAAAAAAAAAAAAAAAGAAAGAAAAGAAAAGAAAATTTTTCCGAAATAATTATATTATCTAGAGAGAAACACTATTAACATTTTGTTGGGTTTTCTTCCAGTGTTATTTCTATATAACACACACCCATTCATACCAGTGTTATCATCATCTATTATATAGAAATTGTTTATCCTTCCTCTTAACAATATTATATGATATGCTTTACTATCTTTAAAAATGTCATTCTATTGATTACATAATATTTCATTGTACCATTTACCATAATTTATGTATCCATTTACCTAGTGTTAAACATTTAGGTTACTTACCAACTTTCTTGTTTTGTGTGGGTTTTTTTTTCTTTTACCATTATAAGTAATACCTTGGTAGTTACTATTTCAAAAGATATGAACCCTGTTAGTACTCTCAAACTCAGTTGCCAAATTATCCAGTTTACATCTCCACTGCTGTGTGAGAATATTCTTATATCCTCACCAATACAATCATCAATTTCTAATCTTTGCCAATTTGATAATGATAAATTATATCTTTTTTCATTTGTGATTTTCAATACTTGGTGGTGTTTGATGCTTTCCTTTTGAGGTTTATTTTGTTGTATTCCATTGTGTGAATATTGTATTTATATATTTAGACATGCCAAATTGCCTTTGAAAAATCCCCATTTCTTCAATAAGATTGAGGTTAGGATTTTCTTTTCCCTCCAAAGGAAAAGTGCAATCATAAAGGCACTGGGAAGGCTTGGGGCGTCCGTGTGAAAACCTGGTGTCAGACTCTGACTCCCTCTGCTTCGCCCACAGCTGCTGGAGAAGGGCCTCCCGGGGATGCAACAGCCGCTCCTGCAGGTGATCCACAGCCTGCTCAGCTACATGGACCTCTCCGTCGTCCCTGTGAAGCAGTTCAATGTGGAAGTCCTGAAGACCATTGAAAAATACGTGCAGGTGAGTGTTTGAATCAGGGTGTTTCCAGAGAGTCAATCCACAAAGACTGAGTGAGGCTTTGCATGGGACGGGCACTAGGCTACAGAGCTCCGTGGGTACCAGGCCACGTGTTCATCCACTGAGATGCATGACATGCTGAGAGCGGTCCAGACGGTGGCTGACCACACCCTGAGTGGTGTCCTGAGGAGAAGGATGGGGCCAGGCCCCAGCGCGTTTCTGAGCCTTCAGAGGACACATCTCTGCCTCTTGGGCTCTTGAAAGCACACTCCTGGCCAGGAGGGCAGGGGCAGTGTCTTGTTTGTACGGTCCCATTTCACAGGAGGAGGAAGAAGCACCTTGTGTGGGCCTGGTTCTAGGCCAGGTGTTTCCAATGCGAAGGGTTCATTCAGAGGTTAAAACTGTCACTCTAGACCTGAAGGATCTAAGGTTAAGAAACTGGCATAAATGTACTTGAAAATACTCCAACAGTCGAGCATAGGGTACTTGGTGAGTTTCGAGGGCAATGCTAGGTTTTCTCTGGTTAAACTCATTGACAAAGTTGTATAATTTTAAACATTTTTTTCCATCCTCACTTCACCAATCACATTACTTGCAGAAATTAATGCTGAAAGTAATTTTCAAGCTTTTTTTTTTTTTTTTTCCATTTTTCAAGTGGCATTGCTCCAGTAACAGTGGTACCATGTACTGGTAGGTTTTCATTATCACTTTCTCACTTTACACTCACAGGAGGCAGAGAGTCCGTTCGCATCTTCCTACTGCCCATGTGCCCCTGGTTTTAAAAAAAAAGTTGTTTTTTCAGGCTACCTCTTCTGTCTTAGGCCTATGGGCCATCCCTGGTTCTCCATATCTTATGATCTCATGAATGGTGGCAAATTTCATATTCAAACTGTGACTTCCCATGTGCAGAATTCAACAGTGAAGGACATGTGTTTTATTTCATGTGCTTTTATTTCAAGGCCTAGGCAAATAATAACTTTTTTCATGCTAGTTTATCTACGTTCAGTATTTTTGTGGGAGAAGTACCTCCGTCTGCCTGGGGGGTTGTCAGGGATACAAAGATGGTAAAACAAAGTGAGACCTACAGGAAGAGTAGGTGTTTGCTAAGACGAGGAGAGGAAGGGCCTTCCAGGATGAGGGACTAGCATGAGCAGAGGCACAGAGGCTGAGAGACCTTGCCTGGTTTGGGGGACTCCAGGAGTAGCCTGAGGGAGATGACCCCTGGAGGCCCTTCTGGAAGAGTGTGGACTCCACCCTGTCCACCAGAGGGAGTCCTTGCAGGAGTTTAGGCAGGGAAGTGGCTTGGGCTGAAGAGTTCTAGAAAGATCACTGTAGTTGGAGTGGGTATGATGGGCCTCGGGAGAGGCTGCAAGCAGGGAAACCAGTTAAAAGGCCGCTGAAATAGTTCAGGTCGAGACCAGAGAGGATTCAGCTGAGCCAGTGCCAGCGGGCACGGAGCGTCGGGACAGATTCTCAGGAGGGAGGGAAAGGGCTCAGAATGGCTCCCAGCCTCCCGGGTTAGGTCACGAGGCAGACACGGAGCAAGCAGGGACGGGGGCTGAGGGTGGAGATGCGGCACCTGGGGGCACATGGAGCAGGAAGAGCAGGGCAGCGGAAGGACCAAGGAAGCCCGGAGGTGGAGGTGGGGAGACTTGAGACAGCGGCAGTCGTCGATAGCTTAAAATGCAGTTGGGATTGTTGGGGTGTTTTTTTTGTTTGTTTGTTTTTTGATTGGTTTGGATTTTCAAATCAAGGAGGTACCTTATTAGTAAAAATTGTACAGGGTTATTTTAAACTTTTCTTATTTGAATGTGGACGGAATCAGTCTTTTTTTATTAGCTTGTTTCCTAAATGTAGCTCATCTTATATACAAATTATCTTTTTAATTCATTTGCCTTTTACTTATCACAGAATGTCCTACACCTCTTTAAATCAATGAATTCTGCTGGTCATAAGAAGTTTTGGTTGCTAGTGGTGTATTAGTTTTTTTTTTTTCAATGAAATTATTTTTAACCATGGACTTCTATTTCCTTCAGAGTGTTCACTGGAGAGAGGCTTTGAATATTTTGAAGCTGGTAGTGTCTCGATCTGCCAGCCTAGTTTTGCCTTCCTACCAACACAGTGAGCTCTCAAAGATAGAAATACATCGAGTCTGGACTAGCGCCTCCAAGGAATTACCTGGGAAAACCCTGGACTTCCACTTCGATATTTCAGAGGTATGTTAACCATTTCTGTAAACTTTAGCATGACTGTGTAGTGGCAAAGGTCAAAACTAGTTGCCTGGAGAAAGGGAGACATACTTCACATTTATATCAAATGAAAGCTTCTGAGTCCAAACTGAGTTCTGTTTTTTAAGAACATATTGAGGGTCATATTCACTGGCCTCTTATTTGGCAGCTTTTAAAAACAGAAGCTAGCTCAGTTATACAAAAGTGACTTGTAAAAAAAGAGAGAGAACTTGAAAATGGAATGATCTTAAGTATTTTAAACCATGACCTTCGCTCATTCTTTATCTGATAGCTGTCATGGCCTCTTGTGTCTGCAGTCTTGCTCCCTGAACCTCAGCCAAACAAGGAAATGACTGAGATTTGCAGGAATACAGAATCTGCCTTTATGGTTGCCTCCCCAAGTCACACTGCTTTTTAAACCGGTAAAACCGCCTAAATTCTTGTCTTGAGACAGAGGGAAGTGTGGAGGGATGCGACTTGTGCACCAAGCTAAGGAGTCAAGAAGAAAGGGGGACAGAAAATAGTCAGGTTTACCAGCTGGTCCATGGATGAGCTTTTGGGAGGCCTGTATTTAACCCTTTTACTCTAAGATGTAAAAATACATTTGCTTCCCTGTCTCTCTTACCCCATGACCCGTAAGCCCCCCATAAGCAGAAAGTACGATCTGCCCACTTTGTAACCAGGGTCTGGTATGGTGTCTGGTACATGCGGTCCTTCATAAATATTCATCAACTCGGCTGAATGAGTTAGTTCACTAAAGGAATAAACCACATCTGCGTACACGGAAATTACTCACTCTATGAAGTCAGTGGTAGCCCCGTTGGGTTTTTTCACACGTGCTCTCATTGACCTTTTATTATTTCGGTGCTCAGGATGAGATGCTATTTTCTGTCACTGTGATACCTGTACAGCATCTATGTACAGTATGTATATGATACCAAGGTATCAGATCAGTATTTTTCCATTTTCTATGTTGCTGGGAGAAAAGCTACTTCTGCTCTTTGACTTAAGTTTGTTCCAAAGAGGTACAGAACACCTGTAGCCAGTCAGCTGCAGGCCCCAGAGTCCCAGCTGCTCCAGAAAAATGGGCCTTGAGAGACAGGTGGAGAATTACCAGCCAGTTCCTGCCATGCGCCTACAGACAGGTTTCTGTGGAGACCTCCTTGGGGCCCAAGTTTGAGAAGTTGACACTCCAGGACTGTAAGGAAGTGAAAGTTCTCAAGTGCTGCCCAAGAACCTGGCCCTGACCTCATTCATTTAAATAATTGAAAAGATATAAATGATTTAAATAAATTTTTAAATAAGTGAGAGCATATCAAGATTGGTGATTACAGGTTGGGAAAAGGTGAAGAAATTTTGGTCTCTTGTTATAACTCTTAAGAAATTCTTTCAGGCCTAAACATGTGATAACTGACTCTACTTTCCTGCATATTTTCCTTCTCATCTTTTCAGTCTTTTCTAAGGTGTGTTTAAGAACAAGCGATTGGATTTGTTTTCAGGTACTAAAGAGGGTGGGAAAATGCTGAAGATGCTGACTGATTTAGATGTGTACTTGAACTTCAGGAAAATGAGCCTCCTTGAAACACTGAACTCCTCTAAGTTTTAATCAGTAAGCAGTTCTTGGCGGCCGCTGGGTCAGAGTGATCCGTATGCCACAGAACTATTAATGAGCCGGAAGAACGTGTGCTTTTCTCCTCTTTTTTCTCGAGACGCCCATCATCGGAAGGCGGTATGATGAGCTGCAGAACTCTGCGGGGCGGGATGGGAAACCCAGGGCTGTGGCCGTCACCCGGAGCACGTCCTCCACCTCGTCAGGCTCCAACTCTAATGTCCTTGTTCCCGTAAGCTGGAAGAGGCCCCAGTATTCTCAGGTAAAGAGTCCTGACTCCCAGGATCAGAAGGGAGCTTAGGGGACCTACTGAACCCAGCTGCCCATGTGTTACGGGGTCCGTGCATCCACCATCCCAGCCTTGCCCATCTGGGTGTCAGCACTGCAGTGATGAGGATCTCACCGGCTTCCAAGGGGGCAGATTTTATCTTTGAACAGTTCATTACCTTGAGTTGAAGTCGGACACTTTGTTGCTTCTGCTCATTGGTCCTAGCTCTTTTGAGGCTCAGAAGATGAAATCTGATCGAAATTTCACATGGCGGCCCTTCAGGCACTTAAAGAAATGCCACCCCCTCTGCGCCTCACCCAGATGAGTCCTCTTTTCTCCAAGTAGTGCACCCTTAGTTCTCCCGACCAATCCTATGCGATAGGGCTGCCCCCCCGGTGACCATGCTGCCTGCTGCCCCGTGAGCCTGTCCTCCCGTCGTGGGCTCCATGCACGGCCGAGCCCTGCGGAGCAGAGCGGCTGCCGGCTTTCTCTGCGGTTCTGTTACCACAGCCTCAGACTGTATCCACCTTCGGGGTGCCTGCTTCACAGTAGTGGTGTCACTGGGCTTACTGTCAAGTGAAACTCCTGTATCATTCGGGGCTCTTTTTGTGACATGTGCCAAAAGCCCAGGGAGAAAGTACCTTAAGTGGAAAAGGAGTTTATTAACTCATATATCATGGCTTCGAGCACAGCTGCATTCTAGCACACAAACCCCTTAGACTCTCTCTCTCCTTCTCGCTATCCCCACCATCCCTTCCCAAAATCTTGGCCCTGCCTGCTTTCCTGTCTGCTGACTTCATTCTCAGGCAGACTCTGCCCACATGAGGCACCACGGCCTCTGGCAGCTCCAGATTGCCGTGGTCTTTGTCTCTGATGATTTCAAGACAGACGCCTTCCCTCCCCAACGTCCCCAACAGCTCCACAAAAAGGACCCTTGCAGGATGTGTGAGGGAGGCAAAGCCCCACTTAGCGGGAGAAGAGCCGTTCCCAAGATACAAAAGGACCACGTTGCTGGAAGAAGGGAAGTGGGCGCTGAGCAGAGAAAAGCCCTTTGCTTGCAAGCCCAGCAGGACTCACCTTCACTCTGCAAGGCTGGGACAGTGTACGCCACAGCACGGTGCCTGCTGGAGCAGAGCTGGTCTCAGTGAGTGCTCACTGATGGTTGAATAGAGAGCCCGCTGCACCTCCTTGCGGGGCTGGATAAGAGAAGAATAATGTGCAGTCCATTTCTGTGTTCCTCTTTGTTGACTCCTTCCCAGAATTGTAAAATGCCCACTAAAACTTAGGGAAATAGGTTAGTAAATCTCTTGTCCTTCAGTATCAAGGCCCTCCTGTCTTTGACCTTGAAATGATAATGTATTGAGCGTCCTATCTATAATTTAAGAAGGACGCAGGGAACCGAGTTCCGTTTGGAAGGAAAACCTGTGAGTGATCTTAGCCTCCTTGCGTTCTCCCTATTAAATGAGATTAAACGAGAAAAAAAAATCATTTTCAAGAGATTAGAGTGATTGCTTTAAGAGCAATTCTGAAGCACCTTTAACATTTTTTTTTAGGCTCTGGTTACTCATCCTTTTCATTTTCAACTCACTGATCATTCTGAGACCTAGTTTATCTGTGCCATTGGAAAACGTGGTGGTTTGCAGAAGAATCCCCATGCTTAAGGGACTGAAGATTAAGGTTTATGAAGAAAAAAAAAAGGAATTGAATCTGTTTAACTTTAGGAAGAATAAATTGAGAAAGATTTAATATGGCTTGCAAATAATTGAATTTTTTAACTCTACAGAAAGTAAAATTATCCTCCCACTTGAGGGAAATAGATTTGTGTTGTAACATAATAGATTTAACTTAGGCGTAAGGAGACCCTGGTGAGTGCTGGACACTGTAGCTCGCAGGAAAAGATGATCAAGGGGAGAAATGAGTATCTGCTACCGAACCGAGGGACTGATTGTCACGCCCCCTCCCTGGGGAAAACTTAGATCCGCACTGACCAGTAGAAACATAATGTGAGCCCCATTTTAAATGTTCTAATAGTCCCCCTTTGAAAAAAGGTTAAAGGAGCGGGGAGGGTGTAGCTCAGTGGTAGAGTGCCATGCTTAGCATGCACAAGGTCCTGGTTTCAATCCCCAGTACCTCCATTAAAATAAATACTTAATTACTTTCCCCACCCAAAAAAAAGACTGATTAATAAAATTTTTAAAGTTTAAAAAAAATTTTTTTAAGTAAAAGGAAACAGGTAGAAGTTCATTTTAATAATATATTTTAGTTAACCTAATATACCTAAAATATACCCAAACCTAATACAACCTAAATACAGGTTATATTATAACTATGTATCTAAAATATTATTTTTTCAATATATAATCAATATTTTACAATTATTGATGAGCTATTTCACATCCCTTTTTCATACCAACTCTTTGTGTGTTTTGCATCTCAGTTCTCACCGGCCACATTTCAGGTGGGTTAAGCTAGGGTTTTAGAGCAGATCTGATCACAGGGCCCCAAGATTAAAATCTGCTTGTGTGTTTCTTTTCCAGAAGAGGACAAAAGAGAAGTTGGTGCACGTCCTTTCTCTGTGTGGCCAAGAAGTAGGATTAAGCAAAAATCCATCAGTAAGTTCTACCTTGTATCACATCTTGGCACCATATCGTCTTTACCTTTGGTCTGTTTTTGCCTTTGGTTAAATAGTTCAGAAGAATGAACTGCAAGTACGCTCTCCACCACGTAGGTCAAACCCCTAGATTATTTCTCTTCACGCTATGAGTTTTAATCTCACTTAGTTCAAAGCAGTGAAAGATGTTGTTTGCTATTTGCTCCACTGTCTGTTAAAATACTCAGTGATTGCTATTTTTTAATATCTTGGATTTTTAATAAGTATGCTCAGACTGCCTCAGAATATGTATGTGTGACTCTCCTGCAGCACCATGTGCGACACACATTCCTTGTGGGTGTGATTTCACTCTCTGTGCACACACCTCTTACTGTGATGTCACGTTAGATGTCTCATGTACTATGGAAGTGAACATAATGACATACTGTCATGTTTTTTAATCTCATATAAACTTCCACTGATGTTACAGGTTTTTTTTAAAAAGCCATTGGGCTCTGGAATAAATGAATAATTGAAGTATTAGGAGTTAGTTTCTGAAGCTTTTATAAAATTTAGAAAATTCAAATCGTGTGTGTGAGAAAGTATACTGTAGCAAAAGCAGTAAAAAAATCTCAGGCTTTGGTTTCACCAAACATTTTTATTTCATGTATATCACAGCACCTTTATTAGTAACCAAAACAGAAATAGCAAACTAAATAATTTCTCAGGTAAAAAGAACTAGCAAACAATTTCTCTGTGGAGCTACTTTTAAAATTCCAAAATGTATGTACTAATGTACTTGGTGAGCAGGAGAAATGTACGAGACAAAAAGACTTGCTGAAGTGCAAGCTGATACTTCTCATCCTCTGGGGGTGCACCCCAGCCAGAAGCATGGCTTCCGTTGAAGTCACCTTCTGAATAATTGATCAATGGGTTTCTGCTGCTCCTGTGACTTTACTGAGGGCAGAGGGACGAGGCGGTGGTGGCCGGGCAGACGGAGCCGCCAAGCGCCCGAGGGAGAGGAGCAGGACGGCGTGGCCTTGCAGCGCAGCACAGCCGGCGAGGGCTGTTTCTTACAGCTTTGTGGTTGCACTTTCTCCTCGAGCTCCCAGCTGCCTGCTTCTGTGCTGAGGCCTTTCTAGCTGGAAATGTTTACCTGGACCATGTTACAAATAAGAGAAGCAGCACCAACTGAGAGAGGGAGCCTTCAGCTGAAGAAATCAGAATTCTAGTCTCATCTCTCACTGACTAGCTGGCTGCTCCTCAGTGCTGTTTATCTCATGTGCGCACTTGCAATCCTGCACCGACTGTGTGTCTCGTACCATTTTATGAGAACACAGTGTTAGGCCTGTTCTTAAACACTGGAGGGAAAATAAAGTATACTTAAAATCCATTCACTCTTTTCACTTTGGAGAGACATCTGGTACCTTTAAATTCTAATAAATGACTTCCTTACTTCCAAGAAAGACCAAGACGTTATAATGGCTAAATAAGGAATACTGTTCATTTTATTTAATATCAGTCTATGTTCAGGAGAGGCTGGATGGCAAAACATTTAGGTTCATTTTAGTCTATTATTTCTGCAAAGTTCTACTAAAATGGCCCAGTGAAAAGAACCTAAACAAAGAAGTTAATTTTAAAATATTAACATACTACAGTTTTCATGGGAGAAAAAAGTTTTATTTTGTTTAAATCAACAGGTCGGGAATTTAAGTAGGAATTATGAGCACAGCTGCTCAGTTCCTCTTATGTGATCAAATGAACAAGTACTGTACTTTTTGGCTTCTGCTGCTTTTTCCTTCCCAGTTCTTGGCTTATCTCTAAAAGGGTTAAACCCTTTGCTCTCACAGTTCATTCTACAATAACATATCTTGGCATCAGCAGTCCTTAAATATTACATGTTAGAGAGTGTGTGTGTGTGTGTGTGTGTGTGTGTGTGTGTGTGTGTGTGTGTGTGTGTGTTCAATGTCTAACCTCAGTCAGTTCAGAAAGAATGGAAAATTTCTTGTATGCTCCAGTCTGTCTGTGAACACATGCTCAGTTGCCACACACACACATGCACGCACACGCACGCACAGGTAGGATCCTGTTTCCATCCACTAAGAAGCCGCGATTTGACTAGAACATTTTCCTAGTGCGAGAACTTGCGTCTTTGCAACGAGTTTAATCTGAAGGCACCTGTCCAACATAAATAATAAAAGAGCAATCTAAAAATACCCACTTAAGGAATTAGGTGTGTACTGGAAATACAGTGCAAGGAGGAGCCAATTACAGTTTCTGTAGCACAAACAACCCAAGGGAGAGCGGTTTCTCAGGAGAGGACTCTCGGTCCGCAGGTGATTTTCTCCTCGTGTGGGGACTTGGACCTGCTGGAGCACCAGGCGAGCCTGGTGTCTTCCGAGGACGGCGCCCGGGAGCAGGAGAACATGGATGACAGCAACAGCGAGCAGCAGTTCCGGGTCTTCCGAGACTTCGACTTCCTAGACGTGGAGCTGGAGGACGGAGAGGTAGGGTGGAGGCTCCGTGGGAGCGATCCACTCCTCCTTTTCCTTGACTCACAAAACCGTTTCTTTTACTTGCTAAATAATGAGTTCTTTAATTGGAAAGCTGTAAACTTTATTTTGAATTGACTTATTCAAAGTACAGCAGCTTAACTTTGGCAGAAGTCACCACACCCTTCCTGTCTGAGTCCACAGCCAGAGCGGCCAAGTTCTTTCTAAATGGCAGAGATCTGACTTTGAATGACCACACGGAGACTGTGTGTGTGTGTGTGTGTGTGTGTGTAGCCCAAAGATGAACGTAAACAAACAGAAAAAAATCACAGGTACACTCTAGGTCTGAGTCTGTTCTCTGGTACCTGGGTAAAACATGCTAAGCATGTCACTATTTCAAATGTGAAATCACTCGAGTTTGATAACTTTGGAGCTTGCCTGCTGCCACATGCAGTCAGAGCCTGAGGGCCCCGGCATCTCTGGGCTGTTCGATGAAGCTGTCGAACTGGAAGCTAGATGCAACACACGAGAGAGCTCTTGGCTCCACTTTTGGCTGGGAGCTGGCATTCCTGACACCTGGAGCGACTGAATTCAGGTCTCAACAGGCAAATGCAGATTCATTTATGTGAACGCTCATCATGGTAATAAGGTGCTTTCAGTTACGAGTCATGTTTTTGAAAACTGGGATCAGAAGGAGGAGCGCCATTTCAGCAGCTCGGGGGCATGTTCCAGCTGAGGGGCAGTCTTCTGCCTCCTGGGATGAACACTTAAGTTCCCTGAAGTGAGACTGGCATCTGTCCGCCTGGTCCCCAGCCTGGCATGCGATGCTGCTTCACATACTTGAGCTCACATTTCACTGAGTGTGCTGTATTTCCCAGACAAAGACAGGGCTTTCTGCTAGTCATGCAGTTAAAATGGAGGACCAGAGCCAAAGCTGATATATCCTATGGCAGGTAGGCACCTCCGAACTTAAGTTAGGAAAATGATGCTTCAAGTGGCTGCTTACCTTCCCTCCAAGGATACGATTGTTAATCAATCCACTCATGTCCAGGGGAGGCTGAGGAGCGAGCCACCTTTGTCCTTCCTGGACCACTGACCGCCCTGGCTGTCTGCGCCAGCAAGGGAGCATCCTGTCCTCAGAATGAAGAATGTTTTCTTTACCAATTCTCTCCCTGGAAAACAAGTTAGCAGACCCAGTCCTTAAAGAGTCTAAAGGCATTGACTGCAAGGCATCTTTAAAATAAGTGTCAGCTTTTCACCTTGAATTGTTCTAGAACCAGTAAAAAGTATTGCAGCGTTTTCTGACTTAACTATAATTAGTGATAAAGAAATCAGCCACTAAATGTGGTGAGAATTATTTAAAGTCTCCTACAAAATACAACTGTTTTGAATAGTTTCAAAATGATCCAGGGGATATAAGGAATGTCAAAATATGAGCTTTCTGATCTGGGCAGCTGACCTAACCTTTGTTTTTCGGCTAGAATTCAAGCTTGGGCATCCTCTTCACTCTCGAGATTAAAATAAGGAGGGAAAAATTGATGAAACAAGAGAGGCATCGTTTTTCAGTCTCAGCCAAAGAAAAGGTGTTATGTGAAGGGACCTAGCAAGAATGATGTAGAGGAATCAGACACAATTTCAGAACGACTAACAAATTTACTTTCTATCAAAACAAAGTAAGGAAAACCTTAGGTGCCTATCACTTAAAAATAAATATTATACTAATGTTTTTCAGGGATGATAAATAATGAATACTGCACCTTCCTTCTAGAGTTCTTTTGTCCTAGCCATCAAGAACTAAAAAATCATAGTGATTATTTGATCTTGTATGATTAAGATTTTATAAGAAACTCAGGAATGTGAAAGTATAGATTTTCTCCAAATAAATAAACCATTTGAGAATGTTTTGCTACTTCTCCATAAGGTTATCACTAGAGATTGTAGCGTGCTTGCGGAGTGGTGGCGTGAAAGTGCCTGGGCTTTGGAGCCAGACAGGTCCAACTGTGACTTTCAACTCTGCCACTGACCCAGCTGCATGACCTTAAGCATGGATGCAGCTTCTCTTGGCATCTTCCTCTGCTGAATGGGTGTGACAGTACAGGCCCACAGAGGTGATGTGAGGCTCCACTAAGATGACCTGGGCAAAGCTTTTCACATAGCTCCATGTACATAGTATGCCTTCTAAATGTCTGTTCCTTTGTACTGGCATTGGTGAATAATTTCAGTATTTCCTCATCTGAGAAAGTTAAGCATATTTGGCTTCTAGATCAAAACACATTTATCAAAAAAAAAGAGAGAGAATTTTTTTGTCATGTCTGTTCCTTTTCATCAAATAGCCTCAGAATGTACTGACTAATATATTTAAGGGTTTGCCTTTGAACTCTTCTGAATCTTTAAAAGGTGCTGTGTCTTTGCTATTAATTGCACATCAGCAGTGAAACAGGTCCTGATCACACGCACCTCTGGCTTAGTGAGCAGGATCAGGTCACATCACCTTTTTTTCCCAGCTGATGACCCCCATGCGTCTTCCCGTGACATTCCATAATTTTCCCACAAATAGAAATTTAGGCATTCCAAAAAAAAAAAAAAAGTGTTGAGGAGACCAAAGTTTTCACTGAATGGAAAGCTGTTTCAGAAATTGCATTTGTGATGTGTTACCAACTACATCATCCACCACTAAGAGGTTTGGAATATCTGGTGTTTGATACTGATTTTTCTCTTTGGGGTTTATGTATCTTTGTCATTTTTTTTTAAGTTGCATCTACGTAAGTATATATTGTTAGTATTGTTGCTGTTGTATTAAAACTAAGACAAGTGCACTTGAGTATCTGTAATATAATCATTTTAAATAGACCTCTTATTTGTTTTTCTGTCCATTCAATCTGCTTCCCAGGAACTTCAGGTAAGATGGTGCTATTTTTGGTTCGGATATGCTAGTAGATGTTTTGCATCATTGCAGATTTATAACAACATAATTGCTTTTTTCCTCCCGTCTAGAGTATGTATGCCTATTTGCGTATGTACACTGAGGTGTGTGTGTGATAGAAAGAAGTATTTTTCTTGGTTGCTCTAGAAGGGAAATGCTTTCTGAAGTATAAATACAAGGTAGTTTTAAAATCTTTCTGTGTCTAGTTCTGGAAGTTGCATGATTATATCTCATGAGAGAAAGTAAGTTTTTAAATACGATCCATAGAAATCCCGTAATTTCTGATCAGGCAGTTGTACAACCGGATTGGTTTTGTTGTTAAATTCTTTTGTTAAAGTTGAAGTCAATAAGCTTTATCTAACAATTTACCACATACACTTCCAATCAATTCCTTTCATTTTCCAGGAATTAGGAGCTATCTTTGTATGGTGACTATATAAGAAGTTTCATTCAAATGAGGACCCTTTTGCAAGTAAAAGAGGGTCTGGTAATAATTATACCCAGACAGCAGGCATAAACCAGGATTTTCCTGAGCAAACTGACCTATCATCACCCAGTATCTAGGCAATAAGGACTTACACTAAGTAGGAACATTTGGGGAAACATTTTGACCACAGTCCATCCATGTTCCTGCAACAATAATTCTTACTTGATGGAATTCCAATAAGAAAAAAAATTACTTCAAAGAATATTATTTCAACATTTCTAGAATATTGAGTTATTAATACTTTCTCATCTCACTAGAAATCCTGAGGGGTGATTTAAGTTTGATAACTGACACGTGCACATTGTCCACCCGGAAGAGTCAGCCATCTTCTAAATGTTCTCACACATAGAAAATCTGACTTAATCAGTAATACAGTTTTGGCTTTTAACCTCGTATGTAGCATAAAATGCAAATCTGACATTTGGTTGTGGGGGAGGTGGAGGGTGGCTCTCCCAGGAAGGGTATTCCTGTGCCATGAGAAGGCCAGCTGACTTTTAATCACCACTGACTTGCACGTCGGCAAGGCTACGGCACTGTTCCATCCCAGCCTCTCAGCCCCCACCAGGCAGACGATTTCAACACCTTTACTTCTAATGGAGTTACTGCATTCTCTGGCAGGACACCCAGATATTACTCCTGCAAAAACAGCTTCCCTGACTTCAGTTCCCACACCCGGTTGATTCAGGCTTCACCTGAGCTGTGGTCAGACAGCGGCAGTGGTCTGTGCCCAGCGCAGCGCTCTCTGGCCTCAGCTGTCTGTATTTGTCTGCAAGCTCCATGCAACCCAGGCTCAGTGTGGGACACTTCCAGAACTGCTGCCTGAGATAGTTCATCCAACCCATCCATTGATTTGGTGCCGGAGAATCAGTTGTGTGAATTTATGTTGTGTATCTGTACATTTCTCCCAGTGGTTTTCACATTCTTCTTTTTATTCTGTATTACACTGCCCTTTTCTTTAACTTCTTTATTTCTTCACACATTCCATTTTTTTTTCCTTCCCAGAACTCTTGCCTCTTCTACTTTTTTTTTTTTTTTCATTGAAATAGCTATTTTAAAATACCAGCTTAACAAAGCCTTTTCTACCAGGAAAAAAAATTATCTGATGGTAATTTATCACAGCATAAAAGGTACAGATACAGCTACAAAATATGGAAACCATATTCTCAGTTTTTCTCTTATAATCAAACAGTCCTAAAAACAATCATAAACATCAGAAATGGGGGTGGATAAAGATAGCAATTTCCATATCCAGAATGTGTGCAGGATTCTCACCTGCCGCCTTCCCCCGTGAATAGCCAAAACAGACTTGGGAAAAGCTAAGCATTTTTATAAGAGAGCTCTGTGAGAATGACCAGCTTCGTCTCATTGGGAACCAGAAAAAACAGATCCTTAAAACAAGAGGAAAATTAATACAATTAATGCTCATTAATTTTAATAGTAATTTACATCTCTCGCTGAAATTATATTATGATGCTACTTACTGAGCTCTCACCATAAAGTTATTTTATTTATTTCAGTGAACTGTCACTGTTTCAAATGACTAATAAATGACAGGATTCTGTGCTAGATTTTATTCAGATTACCTATTTGTTAATAGGTTAAAATTTGCTTACCAGTGGGCTGGTAGTATTTCCCATGTTTTATTCCTATAGAGAATAGCTTAACAGAGAGAAAAATAAAACCCAGTTTAGTTTTTAGAAAAAAAATTTTATGTTCGTCAAGTAAACTTAACATCTGATGGTTGTAGAGAAAGTCTGAAATATGCCTAAAATCTTTAACACTTACGTTGCCAGGGAGGGTATAGCTCAGTGGTAGAGTGCATGCTTAGCATGCATGAGGTCCTGGGTTCAATCCCCAGTACCCCCATTTTTTTAAAAAATGAAATAAAAGATTTTTTTTCAAGTTTAAAAAACAAAAACACATTGCCACTTAGCCTCGTTCTCAGTGAATTCAAATGTACAGTTTAGCAGTGACCCTTGGTACCAAGTCAGTTCATTCAGGCCCAAGGAGGGAATTATTTTCTATGTTGGGACACTTATTTAAAGATGAGCCTCACGCAAACCTTCAGCCTTGCTGCCCGGCCCCTGCGTAGTGCATGAGCGTCAGGCCGTGCCCAGCTGCTCTCTCATACTCTTAACTCTGCATTTGATCTGTGAAAACCGCTGTGGCAGAAAGGGCTGGAATGTTGACCTAATGCTCGTCTACATAATACCCAAAGGGCGTGGAATGTGCCACGAGCATAGCTCCCACTTCTCTTTCTGAAATCGGGACTAAAGAGGGGCGGGATGTGGGGCAGGAACCACCTCTTTGACGTTGTTTTACTGTTCAGTCTCTTTCTGACAGATTGTTGTTGACACAGATTATTTATAGTGTATCCCCACAAATCACCTTGTAAGAAAACAGAGTATGACCCACTAGGCCAAAGAAGAGTGTGTAGTCACGTCTGCCTAGGACTTAACATGCGTTTAGGTGGAAACAGTGCGCTCTTCACTGCTTCCCACATCATGGAAGCGAAAAGTCTGGTGCCCGGGGCCAGGAGGGCTTGAGGGCTCATCGTGAGAGCGCTTCTTTCTGAGCTGTGGCTAGCTGAAGGTGTGAAGGTGTGAGTGCAGGGAGGTTTCTGACCTAAACACAGCAGCTGATGGTGTGATTTCAGGGCGAGAGTATGGACAATTTCAACTGGGGAGTACGCAGGCGCTCTCTGGACAGCCTGGACAAGTGTGACATGCAGCTCCTGGAGGAGCACCAGCTTTCGGGAAGCTCTCCCAGCCTCAGTAAAATGAACCATGAGGATTCCGACGAGTCCTCTGAAGAGGAGGACCTCACGACCAGCCAGATCCTGGAGCACTCTGACCTAGTAAGTGGGAGCCCGCCCAGCCGCTCTTCCCAGGAGATGCCAGACTGCTTTCTGTAATTCAGGCAGCGCTGCAGTTTCCAGGTGCAGCTCGAGAAGCTTCCCACAGCAGCTAAACCAAAATCTGAAGTGTCGGGTGGTGTCTGAGTCTAACTGGCCTTTTCTCCGTAGGTTGCAAATGGAAACAAAAGCTGGGCTTTTTGATGAGCTCTGAGTGCCATCAAGTCTGTTCAGGCCTAGATTTTCCCCCAGTAACTTCTATTATGCTGGAATCTTTTTGGGAAAAAAAGAAAATCCTCAGACATCTGAAGTGTGAGGAAACATGGCAGGACAGACGTTTTGATGGGGCGATCTGGAAGTCAGGGTATTTGTGTTTTGGAGAGCGGCGCCGTCATACCAGGTTGCCGGCTGCCGCGCTTACGTTCTGTAGCAGTGAAGTGTGCAGGTGGAACTGTCAGTACCTAGCCACCACCAACCAGCCTGTGTGAGCTCGTGTGAAGACTAAAGTAGAGCCTCTAAAGACTCGAACATCACTCTGTTTTCTTCCCTTTGCTTTCTCCTCAGATCATGACCCTCTCCCCTTCTGAGGAGACTAACCCCATGGCATCGCTCACGACAGCCTGCGATCTGACCCCTGCTGACCCCCATTCCTTTAACTCCAGAATGACTGGCTTCAGTGCTGCTTTGCCTGATATGAACAACCTTCAGATCTCTGAGGGTTCAAAGGTGAGGAGATTTTGGCAATTGTTGACCGTCATTTTCTTAAAGAAAAAGCACTTCCAATTTTCTGAGCATTCCTAGCGGGTTAAACAAGTGGAGGGACCATCTTTATCTTTTCCTTTCTTTTTTTGGCACAATGGAGTTTGTGCACCTAAGCCCAGGTTTTGAAGTTGTTTTACTCTTACAGACTTGAGCAGCCACCTTCTTGTGGGTTGAAAGAGATTTGATTTGAGGTCCTTTTAAAATGAAACATTTTTGTGTTTTCCACGTAGTGTGAACACTGCTGATTAACAAATTGGTATGTGTCTGAGATCGCTGAGACTGAGAAACCCTTGCTTTGTCCTGACTTTTATAAAACAATATGCCAAGTGAGGTGTGGGTGTATGCATGTGTTGGGGGAAATTTTTTCCTACATAGGGACCAATTACACAATCTGTACATTGATTCCGTTTGGCAGACTATCAGAATTTTCAGTATCACAGTATTATACACAAAAGAGATTCACACAGAACAGTCCTAATCAGGCTCTCTGAGGAGAAAAGTAAGTTACGGACACAGTTTCCCTATTTAGAAGGTCAGCTTAAAGAAAAAAAAATCTAACTGTGTATTTCATTTAAAGTTTATTTTATCAAAATTTCAATAAAATTTCCTGTCTATAAAACTATTAACTCCCACACTGTTTTCACATATGTGCCCACATATATGCCCATTAGTATAGAATTTTATTTCCTTATATTAGAAATACCAAAATAACCTATTGCTGTTAGGATAAAGTTTTCTTTAACCTGAGTTTGGTTATGGTGTTGTAAATTTAAAAGTGAAAAAAAAAGAAAAAAATTTATAAAAATATATTATTTCTGATCCTTCTAATGGAAAAATCTAATACTGGCCATTTGTATTATTTTATAGTGCACTAAAAATATACCTGAGATCTAGCGAAATCTGCCCTTGGTTAGGGCAGACAACCAAATTGCAATCACTTAAAAATACTGAAGCTTAAGAAAGAATTATTTCTAAGACTGCCTCACTGCAAAAGGACTAGAACCAGGATTCTTAGAATTTGCAGTGTCCTTTTTTTGCCAAAAAAAAAAGGGGGGGGGCTATAAAGGAAATTTGTCTGAGATTAAAATGCCAGAATCTTAAGATTGAGAAATTAAATTTCATTGAAAGGACATCACAAAATAAGTGTAACATTTGACATGTCTCAGTCTTGCAATAATTATTTTCTCAATTTTTCTATTTTGAATGCTAAGTTGTATAGATTTCGCATACAGAGCCTTTCCTAAGTAGTAATATTTTCATGAACTCACGCAAAAATCTAATTTTCTCAAGGAATTCTGTCAAGAAAAGGTTGAGTCTAATTTCTGAAAAGCTATCTGTTTTTCAACATGAGCTAGGTTTCTGTAGTGTTTGGTGTACCTGTGATGTTTGAAAGAGAAGATAAAAGATATTTTTAAACGAACTCAGCCCACCCCCAATAGATTAAGTTTATACACACTGATAACCCAGCCCAATCACCAGAGGCCCGTCTTGTTGGCACCACTCTAGTTTTAAAAGCAGGAAGCAGCAGATATGGATAAGCCTCTGAAACGCAGTCTTTACAAGCAATTCCTTCAAAGACATAAGATACCCTATTTCCTTAACATATCTGTAAACATTCCTAATTTCCCTGTTAATCCTATACTCAAAATACTAAGCTGGTAGCCATATGTCAGCCCATGATAATGCCCTAATTCATAGATATGTCTCTTTTGCCTTGGTTTTGTTTTTGTTGTAAGAAAATGACTCACGGAACCCTGTACGTGTGATCTCTTCCTCTCCTCTTCTGCTCTGGGACGCAGTTGCCTTCCTTCCTCTCATAAAGAACAATCAGTTCTCCAGAGGGTTTCCCCCTGGCCCGCGTTCAAGCCCAGCCTCTTTTTCCATTCTACTTGCCACGTCTCTTTCCTGCCCCCGACTGATCCCAGCCCTGCCTGCCCTAGGGCCCTCTCCTCGCTGCTCTTTCCACGTGTCATAGCGAGCTGGGTATCTGTTAGAGTCGAGGGATGTTCCGCAGGGTAAAGCATGTGTGTATGTAGATCTCAGAAGGTTGTCCACATGGAAAGGCCTTTCAGCGTGGTGGGCTCAGTGCGTAACTGCGGATCACTCGTGCGCACTGCGGATAGGTATGGAGCCGTGACTGTCCCATCGTTTCCACGGGTAAGAGACCCTCTATTGGACGGCCGGCTTTGGCAGGCTGGGGTTGTACAATGGGAAGAGTTCCAAATCCAGAGATGGCGGTTCTCATCCCCGCTCCGGCCCTGCCTGTCTCCCTGGTATCGGACATGGCCCTTTCCCACGACGAACATCCATGTCTCGTCTATGAAATGTGGTGGCTGAACCAGGGGGGCCTCTAGGGTCCTTCCTAAGTTTAGCGTCTATACTCCATAAACATGGGTCAAAAATGGTAATCTACTGAGAGTCTCATTGGGAACGCTCCTGGAAAAGACTGGCAAGACACACTGGCTATACCGTAGCTAGAAGACACGGGCCCCCAGTTCCCGTTACGCTCAGGATTGCAGATCTTCCTGTAGATATTCTTACACATGGCGGGGGTTCTTTTCTCTTTCTGCGCTTCCAGGCTGACGCTGTCCCGGAGGAGGAGGACGCCACTGTGCATGAGGATGATCTGTCTGGCTCCATCAACGAGCTCCCGGCCACTTTCGAATGCAGCGATAGCTTCAGCCTGGACATGACTGAGGCAGAAGAAAAAGGCAGTCGGGCCCTGGACCAGTTTACTCTCGCAAGGTAAGGCAGCCCTGGGGCGCCTGCACCTATCACGTCTTACTGGGTTCGCTCTAACTCCAGCTAAATGTCAGGCTTGCACTGCTGGGACTTCCTAATGGAGTCCAAGTTGACATCTAACTTGGAGGGCTCTCGGTGCGATGGAATCATCTGACCCCAGTGGGGGGCCTCATGTGGAGCTGAAAAGGCTGGGCACGCAGGAACTCATAAAGCCCTAGAGTAACGCACAAAGCCAAAGAAGGGCCTGGGGACAGGGTCCAGGCCCTGTCAGCTCGGAAAATAAGCAAGCTTGGCAGGGCTTGGGAGCAGGGAGTTCTTTCCACTTTGAGTTAAGAGTCCAGAACAAGAGGCCCTTTATAAGCTAAATACCTACTCTTTGTTTAAGGGGGTGGCTTTCAGCCTCGTGGCTGACATTTCTGAGACTAGTGAGATCTAGTCAGAGAATATGAATAGAAAAAAATATAAAGAGGAATCAATTTTTTAAAAATCACTAATGCAGCATCTAGAATAAATCACAAAGGATAACGCTGCAGATGTACTGTAGCATCAGAGAAGAAAGCCAGAATCCTAAAACCACTCCTCTGAACGTTAAAAGTAAGAACTAAGTGAGAGCTTCTGCTATGGTGACCCCTGTCTGTCCGTCTAGGTGAAGCCTGGAGGAGGATGTGGCTTTGCACATTTTGTTCTTTTCTCTCCTTTCTTTGTACCTCACCTCTCTGTCTCATCCTGCATCTCTCGTCTTTCATTTCCTTCCCTCCCTCGTCCCCTTTCTTCCAGACATTTATGCATATGCACTCATTAATACTTTTCCTCCACAAAAGAGAAGTAAAAAGATTCAAAATTTTTCTCATCGTTTTTTTGTATAGAAAAGTGAAAAGAGGAAAGAGATAAATTAGGGGTTTGGGATTAACAGATACACATTACTATATATAAAATAACAAGGCCCTACTGTATAGCACAGGGAAGTGTATATGCAGTATCTTATAAGCTATAATGGAAAAGAATCTGAAATATATATATGTATACCTGAATCACTTGGCTGTACAGCTGAAATTAACATTGTAAATTAACTATACTTCAATCAAAAAAAATTAAATTAAAAAAAAAAAAACAGGAAGGACTGAAATGGCCAAACGAATGTTTACTGTGCAGGGAAAGGCCGGCAGGAAAGTGAGGGGCAGTTGCTGAAGGCTAAACAAGGTACCACATCTGTAGAAAGGAAATCAGAATTGGAGGAATCCAGAGATTCCAGAGGGGAAAATTCTGTTTCCTAGAGTCAAAGAATCCCGGAGCCTCCGAATGAAGGCCAGGTTCCCAGAGCAACCTCGGCGGGAGGAGCGGGCAGAAGGGGCAGCCTCGGGTGAGAACTCAACTCAAGCCAGCCAGCAGGGGGAAGGACGTCACTTTCTGACAGTCATTTCCATTTTTTCCAGCTTTGGGGAAGGTGAGAGGGGAGTCTCTCCACCCCCGTCGCCCTTCTTCTCGGCCATCCTCGCTGCGTTTCAGCCCACCACCTGTGACGACGCAGAGGAGGCCTGGCGCAGCCACATCAACCAGCTCATGTGCGACTCAGACGGCTCGTGTGCTGTGTACACGTTCCACGTGTTCTCCTCGTTGTTCAAGGTACGCGCTTGCCTGGGTCGGAGGGCTCTCAGGTAGCCAGCTGGCTGTCGGCTAGTGCTGGGTTTATCCAACTCTCTTCCAGTCACCTGGCTTTATCATTCCTTCTGTTAAACCTTCTTCTACTCAGCCTCCCCAGACTGGCCTTGTGGGGATGCTGCCGTCAGTGGTCTGGGCCGCCATCCTGCCTTTTATTGACGTCACCTGTCCCAGGCAGGCAGCCATGACTTCGGGACCACTGAGTGGTATCTTCTGCCAAGCCCATCCTCCTCCTCTTTGCGCCACGTCCTCTCCTGTAGCTCTTTTTTCTCCATCATTTGTGTTCTTCCTTTCCTTGTCTTCTAACTCCCGCTCCCCATGAATTCCTTAAGCATGCCAGCTGTAGCTGTGAACACTTGCTTACTCTCCTTAGCTGCTACTAAACAGATGAAAGGTCATTCTTTGCTCCTATGTGAACCACAGCCCAGCTAGTCTCTATAGGGTCTTTGTGCAAATTGGAAACAAATGTCCCGCCCTGCAAGGGTTGCAGTACCACACGTGGCCAGCAGAGGGCAGGCTGGGTGTCAACCACAAGGAGTTCTGTGTAGCAGCCTCGCGTGTGGACACCTTCAGATTTCACTTGCTCCCCCATAATACACTTACAACGACTACTGAAGTAGACATGGCGGGAGCTCGACTTCTGATTGGTGGTTGAAAGTTTATAACATGCCTTGTTATAACTAGCCCTGTGTGCCCTGTCTGAAGCTGATATGGACTAGGGGAAAAGGGCAGTGCTGGAAATACTACTCAGCCATGAAGATGAGGTTACAGGAGATTGAACTCAGGGCTGGAGGGACTGTTAGGCTTGAGACAGAAAATAATGGGCTGCTGAGAAGTAAGAATTCCAGAAGCACCCCAACACAAAGCCAGAGTGAAATTTAAAAACAGACTACCAGAAAGCTATCATTTGAGGTAAATATAATTGTTAAGGATTCAGGAGCAGAGAAATTTATTGTATTTACACTGTTCTAAAGTCTATTTTTAAATAATGGTTAATAATGTATATTTCAGTAATTGTGGTAATTTTTGTGTTACAGTTACTAGACTCTCCATGCTCAGTGTTACCGTCCTGAGCAGCCCTCTTCCCTCTGCCAAGAGCGGTCCTCTCTCCTTGTCCCTCAGCTGTACTCCCAGGGACACGCAGATCCCTGACTGGATGTCACTTCAGTCAGTGAAGGCTTCCCTTCCTGCTTTCTCCCCCCTGTCACTTGGGACCCGAGCACATGGTGGCTGCATCTGTTTCCTTGTCACACTGCACTGGGATCACCTGTTTAGGTGTCTGTCTCCCCCAGAGAAGGCAGGTTATGGGATCATGCTTTGATTCCCCAGCTGTTGGCACAGTTGCTCTGCTCAGTAAATGCAGTAAAATGGGGATGTTTTTAATATAAACCTTAAACGTACACCTTCTGACTTAATGCCAGGATAGCAACAGGTTGTCATATGAGCAGGGACATGGGACTGGACCGTGGCAGGGGCAGATAGACACAGACACTGGGGTTTGGCTTATTTTCTCATCAGTGTATCGGATCAATTCCTTAGGAGCTTAACTGCAGTAATAATACAGATGTGTACCTCCTAGTTCAGTTTTTAAGAACTTTCTCAGCTACCATCAAGTGCTCTGTGATTGAGAGCAATACTGGTAGCAAAATCAGTATTAATCAAATATGCTGGGAATGAAACACACTTCAGACGTGCAGTCTATTAACCTCTCATCACATCCTCACCATGTCTATTTACTGTTTTTCAACCTTTTCTTGTGAGTCTGCACCATGTTTCCCTGTTTGGTTGGATTCTGGACAAAGTACAGAGGAGGTAATTGCAAGAATAACTTGGTTTTAAAATCAAGGAAATGGTTTCTAATGTCCAGCATGGACATCGTTCCAAGTGTCTCACTGTGTTTCCTTCCCATTGCTCCTGTATTAGAATATTGTCATTTGGTCACACACAGTGCCACCAAACTGTGATATTTTTATCTGGAAGTCACATGTGGCTCTGAGTTCCCTGAAAAATCTAGCTTCTCAGTACAATACAAAATAAACCCAAATCTCACCGTTTCCTTGGATAAGACGGAAGGAACCATAAGCTATTTGGAGGACCTGGATCACATGGCATTTCCTGTGTCTTTTGGCTGTAACATTCTGTTGTGTTTTTTTTTAACTGCACATAAACTAACAGCACCATAAAGACATATGGATGTTATGCCCTCCAGCAAGATTTGCAGATATATCAAATAGAAAGTAAATAATATGCCATGTGGTTGGCATTTTTCTAATAAGGAACCAAGAGCCTGCTGCTGTGTGGGGGACCTGCTAACTTCCCCAGAGCAGGGCCGGGCGGATTTCTCAGGGACTGGATTCTCCAGTTTAGAAGGCATGACATCTCTCTGGGGAAAGCCAGTGCCCAGGACTGGAATTATTTTTTGGTTAACTATTTTGTTCTTTTTGTTACTGTGTTAGAAGCTGGAGCTAAAAGTGGTCTCATTTTGGCACTGACCCAGGCACAGTGAATCAGATTCTTCCTCAGTGTGGTTTTTGACCAGACAGCAGAGGACGAGTAGGACCGTTCAGGGAGCATTACGGGTTGAGGGGAGGAACGCGAACTTGGAACCAGGCTCCCCTTCCCCCGTTACTTACCAGTTGTGTGTCCTTGAGTGAGTCCTTTAATCGCACTTAACCTCAACGTCTTCACCTGGCTGGGAGGCTCAGTGGGTTGACGGACTCGAAGCTGTAAGACAGAGAGACCCCAATCTCACGTGCTGTCCCAGGGAGAGGGGTCCCATCTAGAATTTACCCTGTAATTCTTCAGAAGGCCCCATGTTAGTACTCTGTCCCATGGAAACAGAAAAGGTTTATCCCGTGCCCTGTTTCCTCTCATCCACGTTGAAGTCATCTCAGGAATCCTCACACTAGGACTCACGCTGCTGACCGGCACCGACCATCCACAGAAAGCAAAGCAGCATTTATGTAAAAGATTATACGAACGTCCACAACTGAGAAATGGCATTTTAGGCAGAAATTTTGTCCTCACCGAGTGATTATTTACTTAAGACCAACATTCACTCTGCCTCTGTCACCTCCCTCGCTACACGGAGAACCTGTGCTCATTTGATATTCTTATAAAGATTAAAAAATAGCTTTTTCTAGTACGTGAGTTAAAATGTGGCCTTTACAAATAATGATCATTTTGCCTTTCAGAATATTCAGAAAAGGTTCTGCTTCCTAACCTGTGACGCAGCCAGTTACCTGGGAGACAACCTCCGGGGCATCGGATCCAAGTTTGTCAGCTCTTCCCAGATGCTCACCTCCTGCTCCGAGTGCCCCACGCTTTTCGTGGACGCTGAGACTGTGAGTACCCCAGGCCTGCTGCTGTGGCCAAAGGCCTGCCCAGGAACTTCAGGGACGCACGTGTGTGTTGTGGTTTGTCTGAAAGACAGTTTGAGTGTGAGCGAGCAGCACTGTGTTGCAATACTGGTCCCAGAGGCCTGGGTCGGCCCAGGCCAAGGCATTCACTGCAGGGAACCAGGAGAAAATCCACCTCTGTGCTCCCTGCATGTCCTTGGCGCCCCCTTTGATGGCTCTAATGGCTGTGAACATGGTAAGCGAATCCCCCAGAGTGGACCTCACCCTTCCCCCCGCCACCCGCTCCCCGGCCACCTCCCCCGGGCCAGGCTGGCCAGCCAGATGGGTCCCCAAGGGGCAACGTGTCATCACTTTCCCTACTTCCAAGAGAATGACTGCCCTCTGGGTGGATTCACCCAGCCCAGCCACAGATGATGAGTTTAAAGGCTGTTTAAAACGGTCTCTGGCTGACAGCTGCCTCATGACTGTATAAATACAGTGCTAACCTTGCAAGGCAGGCAAGCTCTGGAGGGCACGTTACCTCCTTACCTGCCCTGTGCACACCACAGAACCATCGCATGTGCTGAGTGACTGCTGAGGTTTAGAGTCAATGAGGATGTGCTTAGATTTTAAGTCTCTGAAGAGTCGGTCTGTCCAAGAACTTGGTTGGTGGCTGGCTGTCTTGCAGCAAGGAATACAACATGAGAAGTCATTCTGTGTTAAGGGATTTAAAGTACAGATTAAATACAAAATCAGTCTGCAAATCTATTTGGGGGTCCGTCTTCACATTACTCGGAGTATTACTGGGTGAAGATACTGGAGTCCATGCTTAAAATTGGTACCTTGTCTTAGTAAGTGTTTCTGTGGAATGCTTGCTAAGATTTGTCTGTATTTTTCCCGTATCAGTGTAGACATTTTTATAGGAGATTTAGATTAGCCAGTTGTATTCAAATGCAGGTGCAGGTGATAGTGGAGCAAAACTACAAACTGCGCAGCTTATTAAAATGGCTGCCACAGCCCCCACTTCACATGACGTCTGACGTTACTTCTCTCGTCTAGCTGCGTAGCTGCGCCCTGGTCTGGGTCTCTCTCTAGTAGCTGTTTTAATACCAAGTGTTTTCCTCTCTTTAGCTCCTGTCTTGTGGACTTCTGGATAAGCTCAAATTCAGTGTTTTGGAACTGCAAGAATATCTGGACACCTACAACAATAGAAAAGAGGCCACTCTCTCGGTAAGCTCTTACGTTTCTGTGCGTGTCCATTTAGTTAAAACCAAATGAACCCAACCACTATGAGCTCTTGGGAGGCAGTGTGATTAACCTAAGAGAGGCTCTTTTGTGAGAACACAGACTGCCTCTATTCCTCTGGTAAGGATTACATTCCAATTTAATGGTGGTAGAACGCTCAATAGTATGGATTCTATTAAAATAATTTTCTACAAAAGAGAAATTTTCCAGCTTTCAATTTCCACTCCATTATTTCCCTACCAAGAAATTGGGGAGCGTGAGTATCTGCCTAATGTCACTTTATCAACGTTATAACTTTTCTTTTCTCAGAAATTTAAAATTGTTCATTACTTCCTTCCAGGGTTAGCCTCACCCAAAACTAGTTGAGGTGGATCCCGGCTGTCTCCTCCTCTTGGTAGCTGTTTCTCGCTGACTCCATGGCTTCTCTTGGCCTTAGCTCCTGCTCTTTACTTTTTCCTCCCTTCAAAGATCTAAACTGTAAAATATTAGAGACAGAGGTGGTCCAGTGGGGGAAGGGTATAGCTCAAGTGGTAAAGCACATGCTCAGCACCCAAGAGGTCCTGGGTTCAATCCCCAGTACCTCCTCCAAGCGGAAATCAATGAAGAAACCTAATCACCTCCCCCTTGTAAAACAATACAAGAAGTGGTCCAGAAACCATCCATGCAAACCCCCGATCCATGATGCAAATAATCATGTGGAATTTCTAGGGAGCACTTCCTGTCATATACTGAGCACTATAAAAAGAGCATGGATTTTGAAGTCAGATGGACTTGAGTTCAGATTGCAGCTCGGCCAGCTAAGGATGAGTGACCTTAAATAAGTTGCTGACCGTCTCATCTCAGGTTCACCATCTGCGAGGCAGTGATAATAGTAATTAACTTGCAGAATGGTTGTAAGGATATAACCATCATCACAGTCGTAGCCCCTGTCATCTCCTGAGTTCCCTTCTATGCGCCCAACAACCTGATAAGAGTTACATCTCTTATATTAAATCATGTAACACTTACAACTACCCTGGGAGCTGCTACTATTATTCTCGTTAGCTGGGAGGTAGAAGAGTAGTATTGAAACCCAGGTCTGTGGGATTTAAAGGTCCATGCTCTTAACCACAACACAATACTGCCTTTAAAATAGAAATAATATATGTAAACTACCCAGCACAAGTGCCTCCTACACAGAAAACGTTCACTGTAAAGTTCCTGGGCTTTTGTTTATTGTTACTGTCATTACTTAGCTCGTGACCTGTCAAAGGGAGAGAGTTCTGA
The DNA here is from genome assembly GCF_036321535.1 of Camelus dromedarius. Taxonomy (NCBI): domain Eukaryota; kingdom Metazoa; phylum Chordata; class Mammalia; order Artiodactyla; family Camelidae; genus Camelus; species Camelus dromedarius. The sequence goes on along the minus strand of NC_087448.1, from coordinate 63,806,479 downwards.
CTTCCTGCTGCAACTGTCCCCTTTGTCTTCTCTTTCTGTGGCTCTTTTGCTGTCACTGTTTTCCAGCTTCTCAGTCATCAGTTCATAAAAGTAATCCTTTCATTCTGGGTGGTGAACGAGCCAGTCTTCCGACGTCAAGTGTGAATTTTAGTTCTTCAGTGCCTGCTGTCTTCTGCCCAGAGGTTCCTTTCACATCTGTATTAGTTACTAACCCAGATACTTAAGACTGGCAGAATCTCTAAGCAGCTGGGCTATTATAATAATATATTATAATGTAATATATTATAAATAGCCCTTCTTACAGGGAAAGAGGCCTTCTCCATAGGCGCCACCGCAATACAACAGAGAGGAAGGGGCTCCAGGAGTCGGGTTGCGTTGTCCAGAACTACCCAGCCTGCGAGGAAGTGTAGGCCCCACCTCCTAATCCCAATCTTATGAAAGGTTTCTAACCATCTGTGACTTTGTTTTAATTTATACATAAATTAGGAATGGTCTGGTGAAACCATTCTTCAAGGTGATGCATCACAGTGTTGAAATTATAAATGTTGACATTTTTTAATAACCATTGCTGAACCCATAGAAACAGGTATTTTTATTTCAAATTGTTAATCTTTAACCAAAAATTTTTTTCAAAAAGTCATTTTAGCCGAATTTTGTTTACTGTGATTAGAAGCATAAGCTATCTTCCCTGACAGAATTGATGGTAAGAGTACTCTTAGGACATCACTGTATTTACCTGCGTCTGTTTCTCTCTCTAACAGTGGCTTGCAAATTGTAAGGCAACATTTGCAGGGGGATCAAGAGCTGGAGTCATTACCTGTCAGCCAGGCGACTCAGAAGAAAAGGTAATAATAAAAGCCCGTTGGAATTTACCTTTTCTGTGCTCTGACTTGGTGTGTTCATTCTGATCCACCCAAGAAGCGTGGAGCTTGAAAAAGGAAGAGGCAGAATGAGTCTTACCATACATTCACGTGACACCTGTAGAGTAAGACAGAATGACATTCAACAAGCATGACTGTGTGTTGATGGGATCTGGGGTGGGTTCTTCCTTTTGGAAAAGCAGACGTGTAAAAATAACCTTCCTGCTGGACACTAACTATACTAACCGTTTCCTAATAAATCTATTCTTCGTTCAGAATATAAAGCCAAATGTCATTAATTCTTCACTACACCACTTAGTTCCTTCAATGAAGACAGTCTTTATTGACCTTCCAGCAATCACTCAAAAGAAGTTCTAAACGAGAAAAAAAAAATCGGTTTCAAAGTACACACCTCAGACCAGTTGGCTTGTAGATGTCTGCCATACTGTAAAGGCAACTGGGCAGAAAAGTGTGAACAGATTAAAATCATTCCTTCTGCAGTTGCTCCCGTGTGGCCCCCATGGTGGATACACTCATGAATTCTGCTCTGGTGGAGTTTCTGATCTGTTCAGGGAGACAGACATTAATCAAAGAGTCATACGTGTGTAAACTGTTAAGTGCCATTAAGGAAAAGACAGAACAGTAGGCATGAAAGAATATAGCAAAAGAACCTGACCCCGTGGGCGGGCGGTTCTGGGACGGCTTCTCCACGGACATGCCATCTAAGCAGAGATCTCAGCCACGAGCTAGAGCTCCCCAGGTGAAGGGGTGGGTGGAGAGCCTGTGTCAAGGCCCCTGGGCAGGAGTATGGAAAGTGATGGGAGAAAAAGTGGAGCAGAGTCTGAGGAGGCTGGCAGAAGCCAGACCATGCAGGGCTGGGGTGCGAACCTTAGCAGCAGTGGTAAGTAATTCCTTGTTTTACCAGGCGGTTGTGATTCCATCTCCCGTGGAAATGGACTGAAGTGGAGAAGAGTAGATTTGAGAGGATGAGTTAGGAGGCTACTGACCGGTCAAGGCAGAGAAGGTGGTGGCACCTTGGGATTACAGTGTCACACCTAGAAGAGCAGGTCAAACTGTGCATCCTCCAGAGTATGAGAATGCACCCTCAGGGCTGGCCCTGAGGAGAAATGACAGTGTCACACCATTTAAGTATGGCTCTCATGTCCAGAGTTGGTAGAGATACTTCTCTGATTAGAGCTACCATTTGGCTTCCATCCCAAAACAAAACCCAACAAGTGTTTGACCTCAGAGCACGGCTTACCCTCCAGTGATTCACTCCAGCTCTCTTTTTTGTCAGATTCTCTGTCTTCTGGATGAGTTTGATGTTGCCAGTTATTCTGAGCATCCTTTGTGTGGGGACAAATGGAAGGGGGACAGGAAATGAGCTTTAATTCAAAGAATCTGTGTCTGGACATAAATTGCAAAGCTAACATGCCCAAAATGATTCCACATGTACATTCTAGTTCAGGGAAGTGTGGACTTTATGGAAGGATTCGTACTCGGCTTATTAAACCTAGCAACGTAAACCCTTGAGCAGTTAGAGACGTCAGTCGGCCAGAGCGAGTGACCACGTAGACAGGCACATGGCATCTTCCCACCCCGAGCCCTGCCCCGTCTGGTCTGGTCTTTGCCCGTAGCTGATTTCTCGTCATTCTTAACAGGTGACATAAGTGAGAAATGGCTATCATACTGTTTGCAGAAAAGGATATAGCTCTTTGCTGGGTGTTGAACATTTGTTTTCTGATTTTTCTTCTGTTGTCAACATGAAGTTGCAGACATCAAATTAGTGAGGAAGGTGACACACTGGTGGCCTGTAAGCTGTAAGCAATTCACAGATGTGTTTTATTTAGCTTGTACAATTTTTTAATTGACCCAACATTTAAAAATTAAAATTGTTCATACATACACTCAAAACAGCATTTCTGGCATCTCTCAAAAAAAAAAAAAAAAAAAGCTAGCAACATGGGGCCTGCCTTTGTAGAGTCCAGCAATGACCCTGAGCTAACTATTGACCACCCCTCCACTGTCCCCTCAGCACACTGAGTCCCTGACCCTGCTGGCAAGAGCCAGATGCCAGTCATCACGATGCTGGACTGGCGTTTTCTGTAAAATGGAAACACGGGCCTCTGTACCTTAGGCCCCAAAACGGGGACATGAAAGCTAAACACCAAGAGCTGTCTGTTTCCAGAAAAACGGGAGTGTTCTCCTCTGCCTCTGCAAGAAAATAAGATGCGAGCACCTGTGTGCAGAGCTCACGCTGACGCGGAGGCAGGGAGAGAAGCCACAGTGTGTGTGCAAGACAGCGGAACAAACGGTGTCCTAAGAAACGTGTCTCTAATACGGGAGAAGTATCTGAGGGATGGCTTTTTTTTCCTAAAGACAGGTGTGATCAGTAAAGGATTTAGGCTTGCTGGTGATTACGGTACCAGCCCTCCTAGAGTGAGGCGCGTCGCACAGTGCATAGGATGTAGAACAAGGCAGGCGACCTGAGTCGCACGTGCCATGAGCACAGCTCCGCTCATGGGCAGACACCGCTTTCCCTGGGGTTTCTCAGCCTGCGCCTGGAGGAGAGAGGGATCTTGTTATGACTTGAAACCAGCACTCCTGATTAAGGATTGTGGTTTCCCTTCTCCATCTCCCACGGGATTCACTCTGGAGCGGCTACTGCTGGGTAGTTAAGTTCCCGGAAACGCAGGAGGGGTGAAGCCTCTGGGCCCTGGGCTCTGGGTATCGGCCCTACCGCCAGTCAGCAGAGCTTGCCTCCCCTGTCCTGCAGAGCTGGCCCTGGGGCAGCTGGAGAGGCTGCCATTTCAACTGTTAGAAGTGATTTTAGTTCCTCTCTACAGCTGTTTCTGAGCGCTACTTGAACATTTGACTCTTTGGACTCAAATACAATCATTTATATTTAGTCCCACCACATTTTATCTTATTATAGTCAAGCCACCATAGAGTCTTTCTGGACACTAACCTTCGTAGTTGTGTATTTCCCACCCCTGCCTAATCCATGAAGGAGAGTAGCCTGCAACCTCTGTTCTTCTACCAGCTGAACAAGCTACATGTTGAACAAGACAAGATGTTTCCGCAGCTAAATTGCAACCCATTAAACATCATCCTTCAGATACAATCAGTCTTTTGCTGTAAGGAATCCTCTTTCCTGTACTGACTAAGGAAGTGTCTGCTGAAGCAAAAGTTTTCTTGAAAATAGCAAATACCTCAGTCTGTATAATCTGTATGATAGGGTTAAAGGTATTTATCTTTCAAAGCTTTGAAAGATATTCATGGCCAAGGTCAAAAAAATTTACTCAACAAACATAACACAGTAGTCATCAGTGTTCTAGAGCCAAATGGTTTTAGCAACAGGTGATTAGCATTGTTCACACCTGCTTAGGAGATGGCATGCGTCTGTTTTACTGAGTAGGAAAGCTTCAATATTTGGCTAGATTTTCCAAATGTTTTCTAGTTTAGCTTAAACCAGTGACTTTCAGAGATTAAACATGATGAAAATTATAGCTTATATGGTATATACTGAGGCCTACTTTCTCAGATTTTTACCTAACTGGCTATATCATAAGCATAGAACTCATTTCAGAGCAGAACACAGAGGAACAAGTATGGCTGTGCTATTGTTAATGATCAAGAACTAGATTATTCCAGGTTCATCCGTTTTTTCAAAATTTGGGGGGGGGGAGGCAGGTAATGAGGTTTATTTATTTATTTTTAGAGGAGGTACTGGGGATTGAACTCAGGACCTAATGCATGCTAAGCATCTCTTCTACCACTGAGTTATACCCTCCCCCCTTATCAATTTTTAACATCTTGATTTTATTTTTCTCATTTTGGGGAAACATACCTCTAAATCCAATATATAAATCAAGCTATATCAGGAGTACAGGAAGAGGGCTTGAAGAAAATCCTTGTGACCAAATAAAACAGTGACATTCCCACATTTTCAAAAGAATCTTAAATCACCAAAACATAGCTACATCTATAAAGACTTCTAAAGGGATTATTTTCAAAGCCCGGACACAGGAAAACCTCAGCACGGCGTCAGGGTGGGGAAGTTTCAACATTTTCCTTGAAAGGCATTGCTCACTATTTTTTGGAGCTCTAATGAAAACTAGGTCCCACCCTGTGGCCTAGGAAAGGATTCTGAGATAATAAATATCAACGTGGCTTGGACTAGCTACCGAATAAGGAAAGTTTAAGGAGGACCCTGAGAACTAGTGTTCGTCAAGTTGGCCATCTCCCAAGAAACACAATTTTGTGCCCTGACCACTGAGTGGGAGGAATTTATTGACAATGAAATTCCTTAGCACCAAGCTGGAGTCAGAAAGTCTCATCTGCCTTCATTGAACAGAGAGCTTTTTGCTTTAACGGATTTCATGACCTTCTTGGATTACAACCTTATTTTGGAAAACAGTAAAAAGATAGCAGTTTTCTTCACGCAAGACCATGTAATTTACTCAGCACTTGCTTCATTCCATGCTTCTGAAAAGTAAATTCCATGGGAGAAGCAGCTATGTGCTAATAAATTGCATACTAAATGTCTCAATCAAATTTGATGTTTTCTAAAAAGTCTTCACACTGGAAACTCTGTACATGTAGACTTAAGACTCAGGTCCTGAACTCCTTTCTTGTGTTAACACTGTCTTTCAGTACATAAGGTTTGGTTATAAAAACATCTAGCATAGTTAGTTTTCTTGAAAATAGTAAACACCTCCAGTTGTGTAGTCTATTTCACAGATTTAAAGGTATTTGTCTTTCAAAGCTTTGAAGATATTCATGGCCAGGGTCCAAAAAACTACTCAATAAACATAATATAATAGTCACCAATGTGCCAAACCCACATGGTACTAGTAACAAGCGAGGTCAGGAAAGACCCTTGGAGTACAGGGGTAGGGAGGTGGGAATTGGGATGGGAGCTGTTATTGGTGATGCTTTATGTTTGAAAATACCAATAAATAATCTGATAGCTTTTTTTAATGCAGTGTACCTTATGTTAAGTACAATACATTAAACTGGTGATAACCTAGAGATTTTTTTTTATAAAGAGCTTTAAAATAAGGGGCTTTTTTTTTGGTCAAGGATTAGAAAAGCTAGACAGGTCCTTAAATATTTTGAAAATCCAGAACCAGACATATTGATCCATGATTAGGAATGGCCAACTTGATTTTTTTTTAATATTCTGTCAAGTTGTGGTAATCTCTTTCCACATAACCAAAGTTTCCTTGAACCAATTCTGTGGTTATGATATGGTAACACCAAAAACTGGTAGCCATAGTTGAACATGGCCCAGTTACAAAGTTATATTATTCTAGACTAATCATCAGTTCTAGATTACTTTTAGAAATTGTCTACTGGGGAAGAAAATTACACAAAAAAAATGCAAGAAAATTACTTGTATCTCACACTTGTTTGGGAACATATGGACAATATGCAGTCCTTTGAAATAACAATATTAGCAGTCCTATAAAACAGTCTCAATGTGGAAGGCAATCTGACTCCAAAGAAAAAGCCACTTAAATTATTAGTTATATTCCAGGCTAATTGGATAGTCATAGTTTAGTAGATATGAAGCCAAACATATTAAAGGCTCTGCCTTAACTAACACTTAGCAATAGTCTCATTTGTTTGGGGCTGTAGTTCTTTCAAATTAAACAGCTGGTCTCCTCATAGTTTTACTGTGTTCAAATATTATGGACATGTAAACAGTAAAATCTTCAAGCAAGACAAGTTTTGACTTCTGGTCTCCAAGGCTGACAAAATCTAAACCAACTAATCTAAAAGATCACAGGTTACATTTTTCAATGACAGGTTTCCCATTACGGCTTGTTCCTAACTGGACCGCTGCGCATGCTGAATGGGTACAACGTTTGCAACCACTTATCACGTTGGGGCAAGCGATGCTAATACTGCTGACGGTTCTGCTCTCGGACGAGGGCATGCTTTCTGTTGCATGCGTTACACTGACCCTGTACTTTCTTTCCTTTCCTTTGTTTCCTGTGCCATGCTTGCTGTGTAGCAAATGGAATCTCTTGCAGTAAGTTAACTTTCTTTCATATTCTTTGTCCACTTAGGCATGGACCCATAACAAATCTTATTTTTACTGTTACTGTTAAATCTCTTAGCGTGCTTTCCCTTTTTCATTTCCTTTTATTTGGTAGGCCTGAGACACGTAGTTTATTAGCATTCTGGGCTACCTTCCTCCCAAAGGAGAAACCTATGTTGCTATGGACTCCCATGCTATCAGGGGAATATTTGTAGTAATAATGACCATTGTCTGACACTTAGGAAAGTCAGTTTCATAGCTAGGTTTCACCCTAAATTGTGAAAGGTAATATTTTGTTTTTAAACAATCCTTTTTTTTTTTTTTTATCTGCAAGTCTCTGGAAGCTGTCTTTTACTCCAGATTTGGAAAGCTTTCTATAAAGAAAAGTTTAAGTGATCATCAAATAAAATATTTTACTGAAACAACCAAAGATCTGGTTTGGGTTAACGAGTGAGTGTAGCTACTTCTTTAAACTTAGGCTGGATCCCGGCATTGAGATAGCAAAGAAATCTGAGCAGAACTGATTTTTCTCCTAAGGGCCAAGGACAGAGGAGAAAGAAAACCTCATTCAGCAGGCTTAGCATGAACTTTAGTAACTTGTAAAACTTATGCTCAAAAGTATGTTAATACTGTTAAGTAGACTATTCTTCCTAAAACCTGAATTTAAGTTCTTGCCATTTCTCTCTGTAAACTGATTTTAGAGGGAACCATTTTAAGTCACTTCAGCAGCTCTCAATTCTGAGCTGAGTTCTTTTCAGTCCATGAGTAAACTGAGAGGCCCTGTTTATTCTCACTTGACCACATCTGAAAACTGAGCAGTCATACGTTTGGCTTAAGCCACATATTTAACCCGCTTTCAGTGGTGACGTGGAGCCGTGAAATTCCACCTGCGAGGGCTGTCCTCTTCCTTTCATGGAATCCCATCCACTACCTTGGAGCTAAGCCATTCCCGGGATAAAACAGGCGAAGTTTAGAGGCCGTTATAAGCAGATGAGCTCAGAGAGTCGTGTGATCATTGGTGCTGGAGTTACTCGTGGTTTATTCTTTCCTCTGTGTAATGAAAACGTTTTAAACTCCAAAGGTGTCTACAGGGCTCGAGGGCCATTTTGTGTAATGTTCTTTCCACAGAAAGTTTTGTTTGCTTTCATAATTTCTCCTTTTTGTAAGCACTTTGGGCCCTTTTTATCTAATTCGACAAATACTTACTGGGCACCGAGTAGAAGCAAGTAAAACTGATGCAGGGCCTCAAAGGATCACGTGACTCTGGTGTTTGCACAGATTTTAGGATCACTACCTACATCCTAAACGGTGGCCAGAATTGTCACAAGCAGTAATCTTCCAAGTGTCTGCTGAACTTATAAATTTAACACCTAGAACCACTTAATGCTGTATCTTTCAAATATACTTTAAAAAAAAGAATTGTTTTAAAAACATGTAGTTTATAAATATTAAGACAACCACAGCTATAACTGGTAGAGATTTAATTGGCAAATATCATGGAAACTTGGCAGTTCACTAAGTCCCTTTGTAGCCACTCCTTTTTAATTAGTCACCTTCCAGGGGCTGTTTTATTCTGTATGATACAGTGATTTTTCTCACAGATATTTACTAATTGGGTTTTGTTTATTTTATTTGGGATGGTAACAGCTGGTTATGTTTCCTTGATGAAAAAAAAAAGTGTTAGCCTCCACCAAGATTTCACTTGTTATACAAGAATGATCTTTAGTAACTATGTCTTCCCGTGCAAATTCTCTCTTTAGCAATTGGAACTGTGTCAGAGATTGTATAAGCTACACTTCCAGCTGCTGCTGCTTTTTCAGTCCTACTGTAAGCTCATCGGCCAGGTGCACGAGGTCAGCTCCATGCCAGAGGTGAGCCCACCCCTCCCGCCCCAGGTGCTGCTATGAAAATCATTCCTTTCCTTTCGTTCTCCCCTCACCAGTTTATAAAATGTCCAAGTGATTTTACTCCCCCATAATTATCTCACTCAAGTGCAAGTCTCAGGTACAAGTGTTTTGTATTTCTATCTGTGCTGGTCGGCAGTGCCCGCAGGACAAGGCGGGAGGCAGGTGCCGTACGTGGACGTAACGCATAAGGACACCCCTGAGGGTGAGCGCCTCCCTCAATGCTGTGCCGAGGGGCCTCACTTGCCTCCCCATGGCCCTGGCCCTGTGTCTAGGGATCCTTATTGGAAAAAGTTCCTCGTGTTACGATTTTTCTTCTCTATCTATAGCTTTTCATAGCTGTCCCTATATTGAGATAAGAAGGAAATAATTACGTGATGTTTGATTCTCTTCAGCTTCCCTGCCCTGCTTAGCATTGGGCTGTGTTAATATTTTTAAACGTGAAAGGCAAAATAACTTAAGCATACTGCTTCTGAGCAAGCCAAAATTTTCCTAGACCTGGAAAAAATACCACTGCAGTGTAGTAGGTGTACACTGGAAACTATGGAAGCGCAGAGGGTGAGTGCCTGGTTCAGCTGGAGGCCGGGAGGTTGAAAGAGGAGCCTTTCGGGGGAAATCACAGCTGAGCCAGTTCTTAGAGGATGAGTTGGAGTTAGAAGAAGTGGGAGCTGAGAAGCAACATTCCAATAAGAACAAACAGTGTAGTAAGAAAGAGGAAGGAACTACAGAGCAGGCAGTTTAATACTGCTAGACTACAAGGAGCAAACGGAGTGAGGCAGAAGAGATAAGTGAGGATGAGATCATGGAAGACACCCGCCTGGGAGTGTTTTAGTTAGATCTTTACAGCAAGGAGGTGGAGGGTGGACTTGATGACAAGCAGGTTGGAGACAAGAGACCAGTTACGAGGCTGCTGAAATAGCTCAGATGGAGAAAAGAGTCTGAATTAGGACCAAAGTGCTTTGTATGAGAAGAGGGAGGAAATGTGGGGGACATTTTAGGACAAAAGGTCAATGATAACGGTTGGGTGGGGGCTGAAGGAGAGGGAGGAGTCGAGGACGATTCTAGGTTCCATCTCAGATGAACTAGGTGACTGGCCGGCGGAGCCACAGCAGAGACAGAGAGAGAGCAGGAGGGCCGAGGCGACTGTACGTCCCATCGGTGACGTTCAGTCAGTGACCAGGTCTGCCTGCAAGACCACACAGGTGTGACGGCATCTTGCAGGTAGTTAAATAAGAGGACCTGCAGCTGAAGGTGCAGATGTGGTAACTGTCAGGGAACAGCCATGAGTCCATGAAACAGTCCCACCCTGAACAGCAGGGTGAGGACGGAGCCCAGGAAACCTTGCGTCTTGATAGAGGAGGAGGAGACAGAATGACAACCATGTTACCACGTTTACCACTCAGCTTGGGAAAAAAGGAAAGTGTACAGTTGACCCTTGAACAGCATGAGTTTAAACTTAGTGGGTCCACTTTAATGTGGTTTTTTTTAAATATATGGGAAATCTTTTTAGAGATTTGTGACAATTTGAAAAAACTCATAAACTGCATAAGCCTAGAAATAATGAAAAACTGAGAAGTTATGTCATGAATACCTAAAATACGTAGATGTACATATAACACATAAAAATATGTGTTCATCGGCTGTTTGTGTTATTGATAAGACTTCTAGTCAACAGTAGGCTATTAGTAAAGCTTTGGGGGAGTCCAAAGTTATATGGCACCCTAACCGCACATTGTTCAAGGGTCAGCTGTACTTCCACAAATGCCTAATTTCAAGGGAGGAGAAGACATCTTGCTTTATAAAGAGCTCTTCACAGACCACAAGTTATCAGATAAAAGACATGGTAACTGCTATCTGCCCCACTATCAAGACTTTACGCTTACTGTCCCAGCAAATATGAACAGGATCCTCAGAGTCCATCTTTGCTCAAAAAATAGAGGACATACAAGTGCAACTCACATGTCATTTTCCACACTGAAAAAGTCATTCAAGCTTCACTCCAGAGTAGTAAATTACATGTTATATACTGTGTGTCTATATATGTATGCAATTATTTTAAATCTAATAAATTTAAAGTGAATTTCTCCTTTATTTTAAATCTAGAGAAGTTTTAAATACTATACACACACATACAGTATTTAAAACTTGCCTAGATTTAAAATAAATTCACTTTTTCAAACTTAAAAACTGTATACCTAGAATACTCTAATAACTTATAGGAAAGAATCGCCTCATTAAATTTTAAACCTAGTTCTGGAATAGATCGTTGTATCTACAGGCATCTGTGTGAAGGCGGATAGTCCTTGAGGGCTCAGTTCTATAGCTTGTACAACAAGCAAGCTGGGAATGAAGATGAAGATGTTGGCTAAAGCAACTTCCTAAAGAAAATGGGCATTCTCAGCTTGCATTACAAAGTGAAAGGGGAAAATAACCTTTAAATTCACATCAGGTTTTTTTTTTTTAATGCTCTTAGGGTCAAACTGCAGGAGAGTCGTCTTCCACAGTACACTTTGGGGGCCCTAAGGAGTGACAGAGGTGCTCCCTCACCATTTACTTTTTAACAACTCTGGATCTTTGGGTTCCAGTAATTCTGAGGGAAAACGTCTTTTACCTCTGTAATATGAATACTAACATTACACTGAGATTTTTCCTTCTCTCCCTTAAAATTATGTCTATTTCTATGCCATAGGTAAAGGTTAGTCAAATTTATTCTTCACACAGGTTCCGTGTTCTTGATTACATGTATTGAGCACTTAGGTGCCAAACTATTTGTTTAATATTTAAAATAACCTTGTGAGGTGGATAATCCCTTCTGTCTCACAGATGAAAAAACTGAGGCACGTAAAAGTCTGTTTCCTTGACTGTGCCATAGTCAACAGTGCAGAACTGCCATCTAAACTCAGCTCTGCCCAACTCCCAAGCCTGTTCTCTTGTGCATTTTACTTCTACGTGTGCCCTTCTATCTAAATAGAAACCATTTTAAAGAGACTATCTTTTATATAAGGAGAGCATCCCAGCTGCTGATACATAGTTATTCCGTGCGTGCGGCCCCAGAACGCTACATACACCATGCAGTACTTTCATTTGTCCTTTTAGTTTACCAAGATATTAAGCTCATGATTAACCAGATCTCTTATAGTCATTTTTTTCCCTTGGGGGATATAAAATCCAGCCTGCAACTAAATACAGGAAAAATAACATTTTTTTTTAACAGCTGCTAAATATGTCCAGGGAACTGAGTGACCTAAAGAAAAACCTGAAGGAGGCCACTGCAGCCATCGCTGCTGACCCTCTCTACATAGAGGGGGCGTGGTCTGAGCCAACCTTCTCGTCCACCGAAGCAGCCATCCAGTCCATGCTCGAGTGCTTGAAGAACAACGAACTTGGCAAGGCTTTACGGCAAATCAGGGAATGCAGGTGACTCTACTGTTTCTATTTAGAGATGGTTAAAGGAAATGTGTGCCTAATAGCTGCCCTGTTGTGGAAGGAAAGTCTAGGCCTCTGCCATCACCATGCGAGAAACATCAGAATTCACAACTTAGCGGTTAAAGTATTGGTGTTGGTTCTGGTCATTTGTTATCCTTAAAATGTTGAATCACTTCCAAGTATACGCCAACATAATTTTAAAACTAATTATTTGAATGTACCTCTTTGGGTTTTCCCCTCTACATTATGGTAGTATATTCACATTCATTGGAACCAGAATGCTATAGCAAATAAATGTTTTAAAGATTATCAGATTTTATTCTTATATTTTTATATTTTAGGTATTTTTATCAAATCTAATAATATTCAGTATTCTAAAACTGATTACAGTGATGTTTGCACAACTCTGATTATACTTAAAAAGCCACAGAATTGTATGCTTTAGACAGTTGAATTGTATGTGAATTACACCTCAATAAAAGCTTCTATTAAAAGTAATTTTCTTACACTAATAAAGACTCTTAACTCGTCAACCTTGTGACCAATAGTGCCTCTCATCTCTGCTTCTCTTTCCTGACTGCAGAAGTCTGTGGCCCAATGACATCTTTGGAAGCAGCTCTGACGACGAGGTCCAGACACTACTGAATATTTACTTCCGTCATCAAACTCTAGGACAAACAGGCACTTATGCCCTGGTGGGGTCTAACCAGAGCCTGACGGAAATCTGCACCAAGTTGATGGAGCTGAACATGGAGATCCGGGACATGATCCGCAGGGCCCAGAGCTACCGGGTCCTCACTGCTTTCCTCCCAGACTCCAGCGTTTCCGGCACTAGTCTCTGACAGGAGCCTCCCGCCCCCCGTGGGTGCCAGGCTGGGGGTGCTGCCACGCTGGGGTGACCTCATTCAGTGTCTTCTCAGCCTTCAAAAGGCTTGGTCAGACTGTTCTCCCTCTTGTTACCTGCAGGACTTTCTCTAAAGAGGATGGCAGGACTTCCCACGTGTAGCAATACTATCAGAACCAAGGCAGCACAGGCCATTCTGGGACAGACTCCAGCGGTCATGCTGTGTAGCACACACGTGTTACCATTTTACTGAGCAAACACAATTCACTACTGAAGACGTGACTTCCACTGCATACCAAAGCCGACTACTCTGAACAATACCTTCCTTTCTAGAAACAGTTTTAGATTGGCACAAGTGCAATGTTTTCTTCACTAAAAAGTATTTTATATTCTGCAACTTGTACATTCTTTCCCTTTCTTTTTCTTTTTTTTTTTCCTGGGTGAATTGAGGAAGGGGCAGGCAGAATGAAGCTGGCCACTGAAAACTGTATAACGGTCAAAAGCTGACAGCCTGTATGTGTGAAAAGGGAATTGTAAATGGACAAATTTAATGTACACTGAAATTTGAATACAATTACTGTATCTAAAAGGAGCTGCTATGAAGTACCTTTCTTATGTTGCTAGGCTACTGTCTCTGAAAGCCCTGGATCTCTTTGCAGGGGTCTGTGATTAGGACCCTCACACCAAAAATGGTCCACATAGACCCTTTTTTTTAAGGATCCTGGCTGCTTTTTACTAGAAGGTTGCTTTTATGAGCATATTTATACTATAGGAGAATGAGTGTTAATTTTAACCAACTTTTCCATTTTGTAGAAAAAAGTTAAAGATATTTACACTCTAAATTCCAAGTCTTTCCACCTGTCACGCATGCATATTTTAGTATCCATTTGGATAATCGGAAGTAGAATCATAAAGGTAAAATATGAGTTGTCACTTTGTTTCTTAAGAAATGTCATTTTATTTGTAATATAAATGTAAAGGGCCACCCTTAAGTTTTCTCCTTAAACTTAATGCTGTCCCGTGTTAGCTGCGTGCATGTGAAGCTGTTGCACATATTCAGAAACATAGTCAAAGTTTATCTATGTAACTTATTCACTCTGTAAATACATTTAAAGTTTTTGTGATGTAATCTTGGTTGATACTCTGTTCAGAACTTCCTTTAGACTAAAAAAGAAAAAATACATATTGACCATGAGTTTTGTTTCTGGTTAATGAAGATTCTGCCTTTGACACATTTATGGTTTTGCATGTGGGTCACCACAGTGACAGCCCCAAAGGGTGCTGCACTCATGCCTATTCCGTGAATGCCACCACTGGGGCTTGCTAGCACAGTGACCCTGGGAAGCAGGAGGACTCTAGAACCTCTTTGGAAGTGGACACCAAAGATGGTGACCTTCAACCATCTTTCATGGAGCAATCAGCAAAGAACCAGAGCTCTGACTGTCCACAGCCTATCATGAGGTTGTCATCCTTACAATTTTGAAAAAGACCCAGAATGAGCAGGAAGAAATAGGAGGAGTTTTAATTCTCTCACCGACACCCATCTATCCCTCACCCCACTCGAAAAATAGGGGTATGGAGACACACAACCATCTAATTTCTACTGTCCTCTTACTCACAGTTCTTAGACTAACAAATATAACTTGCTTTCCTAACATACAACCAAATCATAAATGGTAATTTTCTAGAAGGATCCTACAACAGAGTCTGACCCAAGAGTTTTTTTAATGTTACCATAGATACAACTATTAACTGACTTTAATGACTTTCTGGAGATTGCTGTCAACACATTCTGCTGGTGATTTATTTTTTTCAACTTAGCTGAAAAATGATTTGCCACAAATTTAGAAAAAAAAAACTGAATCACGAGCTCTCTGAAAAAAAATCTCATTAAATACTACCAACCCTAGCCAACTCTCAGAGTTCTGCTGGGACCCACAGTAGAAAGGACTAACCAATTAACTAACCAAGTTAATGACTTAACTTTCCACCATGGCCTCTAACCCAGCAAAGAATCACTGTAACGGCGTACTCTTAAAAAAAAAAAAAAAAAAAGAAGAGTAGGGGAGGATTTCATGCCATAGCTCATACTGTCCAAAGGTGCTTTAAAAATACTCAGCTGGAGAGGGCCACGATAGTGGAGTAGAAGGATGCTCATAGCTCACCCTCTCCCACGAATACATGAAGACTGACATCCACAGAAGACCCACCCAACCAATCAAAACACTTGCTGAACTTCGGCAGAACATCGCCTTCTTCAAAAGACAAAATATGCAATCTAGTAGGAGAAAAGGAAAAAAAGGAAAAAGCAAAATAGTGCAGGACCAGTCCCACGGGGAGGGAGAGGCAAAGGAGGAACAGCGCTCGTACACTGGGGTCTCCCCCTCTCCAACGGAGAGGTCAGTGGGATGGAGGAGGAACCTCCAAGGCTCGGATCTGTACTGAATAGCCCTTGACTGACAGAACCAAGTTAAACGGGCACAAAGGGTCCCTGTGACCCCCAACCCTAGACTCGAATCGGCAGGGGTGGGACTGGACAGGCTGCCCAAGCCGGGCCGACTGCACAGGGGCAAACTTGGGGGACTGCAGTGTGCTGTGTGCCATTGCTGGGAGGGTAGACTGATCAGAACAGCCTGGGTCCCCCATAAAATACAAAAAAAAAAAAAAAAAAAGCAGAGCAAAACTGCTGGTGTGCCCTGGGGGGAGGGGCACCGTAGCCTTTGTCCCCACAGACCCGCAGCACCATTACTGCAGAAGAGAGGCGGGGCTCAGCCACAGCCACCACATTCTCAGTTGCGGGTGCCCAGACAGAGGCAGGGTGGAAGCCTGAATCCTTACCTACGGGTTCCACAACCTCATAGATGGGACTGACATTTCTTTACAGCCCCAGGCAGAGGGGAATGTTGTGAACTCATGCCTCTAAGACAAATGAACAAGGAGCACAGTTCTGGCACAGAGCAGGGGTGAGGGCTGCTGCCACCCTTTTCTCCAAGCCAGCCTACCCAGCGCAGACCCCACATGGCACAGGGAGCGGCACTGAATGGGGCGAAACCTGAGGGCCTCTGGAACCAGTGAGTGGAGTTCGCACAGCAGGCAAGGGCAAGGGCAGGAGTGGTGACAACCACAGAACAAAAAGGAGGCCCTGATCAGTAGCCAGGGCAGGCTCTGACTACCAACGGCCACATGCCTAACCAAAGGGATAACAGGCAAAAGGCATGGAAGGAAGACTTGGCAACCACCCATACTTAAGAAGGACCTCTCGATAAAATTATTAAGAGCACACAATCTCCACAGGAAAATATCCACTTTTATTTCTTTTCCTTTTTTAATTTTTAATTTTTTTAATTTTTAATTTTTTAATCCCTTTTAAAATTTTCTTTAAACTTTTTATTGTTTTTTTAAATTTGTCTCAATTTGATTTTAATTACTCTTTGTTTTGTTCTGTTATTTTTTATACTGCTTTCAAATATCTTTTCTTCTTTAAAATTTTTCTTTTAATTTGTCTTAACTTGATTTTTATTTCTCCTCATTTTGTTCTTCTCTGATTGATTATATCCTGTTTTCAAATCTTTTTTTCTTCTTTTAAACTTTTTTTTTAGTTTTATTTCCACATCCACTTTAGATAAATAAACAAATTAATAAATAAACCCTTTCAGGACCACAGTAGATAATTGATATTCCATAATCCATAGGGCCAGAGAGATATAAGTAAAATGAAGAAGCAGAGGAACCACTCCCAATTAAAAGAAAAAGAGAAATCCCCTGAAAGAACAATCAATGAAATGGAGCTTAATAGTCTACTAGATCATGATTTCAAAAAAGGAGTGATCAAAGTACTGAAGGAACTGAAAGAGACTGTGAATAGAGACAGAATATGTCAAAAAGGAAATTGAAACTATAAAGAGGAGCCAATTAAAATTGGAAAAGTTATTTGCTGAGATGAGAGCTGAGCTAAAGGCTGTAAAAAGTAGGCTAGATAATGCAGAGGAACGAATGAGTGACTTAGAAGACAGGATAACAGAAATCACCCAATCAGAACAGCTGAAAGAAAAACAAATGAGAACAATAAAAGGGACCTATGGGATAGTATAAAGCAACCAACCTATGCATAATAGGGGTCCCAGAAGGAGAAGAAAGAGCAAAGGGGATTGAAAAGGTATTTGAAGAAGCCATGATTGAAAACTTCCAAAACCTAAAGAAGGAAACAGATACCAAGTACAGGAAGCACAGAGGGTCCCAAACAAGAACTCAAACAGACCCACACCAAGACATATTATAATCAGAATGGCCAGGGTTAGGAATAAAGAAATAATTCTAAAGGCAGCAAGAGAAAAACAAAGAGTTACAAGGGAACCCCCATAAGGCTTTCAGCTCATTTCTCTACATGAACACTGCAGGCCAGAAGGGAGTGGCAAGATATATTTAAAGCCCTGAATGAGAAGAAGATGCAACCTATGATACTTAATCCAGAAAATCTATCCTTTAGAATAGAAGGAGAGATAAAGAACGTCACAGGCAAGCAAAAACTAAAAGAATTCAGCAACACTAAACCTATGCTAAAAGATATATTGAAAAATCTACTCTACATAGAAAAGCAGGATGCTACAGAAAGGAGAAAACCATAATTGGAAGGTGATAACAATAATGAATTACAACAGAATAAACATGAAATTGTAAAAGATGACATTTAAATCATTAAGAGTGGGAGAGGGGAGCAAGAAAATATAGTTTTCTTCTTTTTCATTTTCTTTTTTTGTTCTTAATAGGATGGGTTTGAGCTTATATTACTGTTTAAAACAGATATAGTAATGGGTTAGTATACATATAAAATAAGGTAACCACAAGCCAAAAGATTACAATAGAGTCACAAAAACTAAAAAGAAACCAAGACAATACAAAGGAAAATTATCAAACCACAAAAAGAAAAAGGAACAAAGAGGAAATACCAAATCAACTGCAAAACTAAGTTCAAAATGGCAATAAACACACATGTTCAATAATTACTATAAATGTCAGTAGACTAAATACTCCAATCAAAAGACACAGAATGGCAGACTGGATAATAAAACAAGAACCTACAATATGCTGCATACAAGAGACCCACTTTAGGGAGAAAGACATACATAGATTGAGAGTGAGAAGATGGAAAAAGATATTTCATGGAAATGGAAATGACAAGAAAGCAGGAGTAGCAATACTGATCTCAGATAAAATAGACTTTAAAACAAAGGCCAAAGAGAAAGATAAAGAAGGACATTATGTAATGATTAAAGGAGCAATACAAGATGAGGATATTACAATCATTAACACATATGCACCCAATATGGAAGTACCTAAATACATAAAGCAAATACTAACAGATATAAAGGGAGAAACTGATGGGAACACAATCATAGTAGAAGATTTTAACACCCCATTAACATCACTGGAAAGATCTTCCACACAGAAAATTAATAAAGCAACAGAGAAATTAAATGATACAATAGAACAATTAGACTTGGTTGATATTTTCAGAACATTACATCCCCTAAAAATAGAATATATATTCTTTTCAAGTGAACATGTAACATTTTCTAGGGTAGATCATGTTTGGGCACAAAAGAAGCCTCAACAAATTTAAGAGGATAGAAATTATTTCAAGCATTTTTTTTCTGATCACAATGCCATGAAACTAGAAATCAACTACAGAAAAACAAAGGAGGAAAGAACGACAGCATGGATATTAAACAACATGCTACTAAAAAACCAATGGGTCAATGATGAAATCAAAGAAGAAATTAAAAAATAATTTGAAACAAATGACAATGAAAAACAACCACACAAAATCTATGGGATGCAGCAAAAGCAGTCCTAAGAGGGAAGTTTAGTGATAGAGGCCTTCATCAAAAAAGAACAATCTCAAAAAAATAATCTAAACTACCTGATAAAAGAATTAGAAGAAGAGCAGCAAACAAAACCAAAAATCAGCAGAAGGAAGGAAATAATAAAGATCAGGAAAGAAATAAATAGAGTTTTTAAAAAAAGAGAAAAACAACACCCATTTATGATAAAAACTCTCACCAAAGTGGGTATAGAGGGAACATATCTCAACATAATAAAAGCTATATATGACAAACCTACAGCCAGCATAGTACTCAATGGTGAAAAACTCAAAAGCTTTGCACTAAAATCTGGGACAAGAAAAGGATGTCCACTATCACCGCTCCTATTCAACATAGACTTGCAAGTCCTAGCCACAGCATTCAGGCAAGAGAGAGAAATAAAAGGGTTCCAAATTGGAAAAGAAGAGGTAAAAGTGCCACTATATGCCGACAACATGTTACTATATATAGAAAACCCTAAAAGGTCCACACAAAAACTACTAGAGCTGATCAAAGAATTCAGCAAGGTAGCACGTTACAAGATTAACGTTCAAAAATCAGTTGCATTTCTTTACACTAACGATGAATCAACAGAAAAAGAAAGTAAAGAAACAATCCCCTTTAAAATAGCACCCAAAGTAATAAAATACCTAGGAATAAATCTAACCAAGGAGGTGAAAGACTTATACACGGAAAACTATAACCCATTGATGAAGGAAATTAAAGAAGACTTAAAAAAATGGAAATATATCCCATTGCTCCTGGATTGGAAGAATCAATATTGTTAAAATGGTCACACTGCCCAAGGAAATCTACAGATTTAATGCAATCCCTATCCAATTACCCAGGACATATTTCACAGAACTAGAAAAAATCATAATAAAATTTATATAGAACCATCAAAGACCTAGAATTGCCAAAGCATTACTGAAGAGAAAGAAAGAGGCTGGAGGAATAACTCTCCCAGACTTTAGACAATACTATAGAGCTACAGTCATCAAGACAGCATGGTATTGGTACAAAAACAGACATATAGAGCAATGGAACAGAACAGAGAGCCCAGACATGAACCCACAAACTTTTGGTCAACTAATCTTCGACAAAGGAGGCAAGAATATACAATGGAATAAAGACAGTCTCTTCAGTAAATGGTGTTGGGAAAACTGGATAGCAGCATGTAAAACAATGAAGCTAGAACACTCCCTTACACCATACACAAAAATAAACTCAAAATGGATCAAAGACTTAAACATAAGACAAGATACAATAAACCTCCTAAAGGAAAAGATAGGCAAAACATTATCTGACATATATCTCAAAAATTTTCTCCTAGAAGAAACTAAAGCAAGAATAAACAAATGGGACCTAATGAAACTTACCAGCTTCTGCACAGCAAAGGAAACCATAAGTAAAACAAAAAGACAACCTACGGAACGGGAAAAAATTTTGCAGATGAAACTAATAAAGGCTTGATCTCCAGAATATATAAGCAGCTCATACGACTCAATAAAAAAATAAACAACCCAATCCAAAAATGGGCAGAAGACCTAAACAAGCAATTCTCCAAAGAAGACATACAAATGATCAATAGACACATGAAAAAATGTTCAATATCACTAATTATCAGAGAAATGCAAATTAAACCTACAATAAGGTATCGCCTCACACCAGTCAGAATGGCCATCATTCAAAAATCCACAAATGACAAATGCTGGAGAGGCTGTGGAGAAAAGGGAACCGTCCTTCACTGCTGGTGGGAATGCAGTTTGGTGCAGCCACTGTGGAAAACAGAATGGAGATTCCTCAAAAGACTAGGAATAGACTTACATATGACCCAGCAATCCTACTCCTGGGCATATATCCAGAAGGAACCCTACTTCAGGATGACACCTGCACCCCAATGTTCATAGCAGCATTATTTACAATAGCCAAGACATGGAAACAGCCTAAATGTCCATCAACAGATGACTGGATAAAGATGATGTGGTATATTTATACAATGGAATACTACTCAGCCATAAAAACCAACAACATAACGCCATTTGCAGCAACATGGATGCCCCTGGAGAATGTCATTCTAAGTGAAGTAAGCCAGAAAGAGAAAGAAAAATACCATATGAGATCGCTGATATGTGGAATCTAAAAAACAAACAAACAAACAAACAAACAAAAAGCATAAATACAAAATGGAAAAAGACTCACAGACATAGAATACAAACTTGTGGTTGCCAAGGGGGCGGGGGGTGGGAAGAGAGACTGGGATTTCAAAATTGTAGAATAGGTAAACAAGATTATACTGTATAGCACAGGGAAATATATACATATATCATAAGATCTTATGGTAGCTCACAGAGAAAAAAATGTGACAATGAATATATATATGTTCATGTATAACTGTAAAATTGTGCTATACACTGGAATTTGACACATTGTAAAATGATTATAAGTCAATAAAAAATGTTAAAAAAAAAAAAAAAGAGAAATCAATCAAACCAAGAGCTGGTTTTTTGAAAGAATAAGCAAAACTGACAAACTTCTTGCCATGCTCCCCAAGAAGAGAAAAGAGAGAGCACAAATAAACTAAATAAGAAAGGAAAATGGAGAAATTAAAACCAATACCACAGAAATACAAAAAATCATAAGAAAATACTATGAACAACTATATGGAAACAAAATGGATAACCTAGAAGAAATGGACAAGTTTCTGGAAACATACAGTCCACCAAGACTGAATCAAGAAGAAATAGACCACTTGAACAAACCAATCACAAGAAATGAAATAGAATTAGCAATAAAAAAAAAAACCTCCCTACAAACAAAAGTCCAGGACCAGATGGCTTCACCTGGGAATTCTACCAACATGCAAAGAAGAAATCATACTGGTCATTCTCAAATTCTTTCAGAAGATTGAAAAGGAGGGAGTACTCCCAAACTCTATTTATTAAGCCATCATCACCCTGATACCAAAACCAGACAAACACACTACCAAAAAAAGAAAATTACAGACCAATTTCACTGATGAACATAGATGCAAAAATCCTCAACAAAATATTAGCCAACAGAATACAACAGCACATTAAAAAGACCATACACCATGATAATGTTGGGTTCATCACAGGAACACAAGGATGGTTCAACATACACAAATCAATTAATGTGATACACCACATTCACAAAAGGACAAAAATCACATGATCACCTCAATAGATGCAGGAAAAGCATTTGATAAAGTTCAACACCCATTTATGATAAAAACTCTTACCAAAGAGGGTATAGAGGGAAAATATCTCAACATAATAAAAGCTATTTATGACAAACTTACAGCAAGCATAGTGCTCAACAGTGAAAAACTGAAAGCCCTCCCACTAAACTCTGGGACAAGACAAGGTTGTTCACTCTCGCCATTTCTATTCAACATAGTCTTGGAAGTCTTACCCACAGCATTCAGGCAAGAAAAAGAAATAATAAGGGATCCGAATTGGAAAAGAAGAGGTAAAATTGTCACTGTAGGCAGATGACATGATACTATATATAGAAAACCCTAAAAGCTACTTATAAAAACCACTAGAGCTGATAAAAGAACTCAGCAAGGTAGCAGATTACAAGATTAATGTACAAAAATCAGTTGCATTTCTTTACACTAACGATGAATCAACAGGAAAAAAAAGTAAAGAAACAATCTCTTAAAATAGCACCCAAAGTAATAAAACATCTATGGATAAATCTGATCAAGGAGGTTAAAGATTTATACATGTAGAACTACAAAACATTGATTAAGGAAATTAAAGAAGACTTAAAGAAATGGAAAGATATCCCATACTCCTGGATTGGA
Source organism: Camelus dromedarius (assembly GCF_036321535.1). NCBI lineage: Eukaryota > Metazoa > Chordata > Mammalia > Artiodactyla > Camelidae > Camelus > Camelus dromedarius. Next base: position 63,783,703 of record NC_087448.1, on the reverse strand, counting down.
AAAATCAATATTGTTAAAATGGCAACAGTGCCCAAAGCAATCTATAGATTTAATGCAATCCCTGTCAAATAACCCAGGACATTTTTCACAGAACTAGAACAAGTCATATTAAAATTTATGTGGAATCACAAAAGACCCAGAATTGCCAAAGCATTACTGAAGAAAAAGAAAGAGGCTGGAGGAATAACCCTCCCAGACTTCAGACAATATTACAGAGATACAGTAATCAAAACAGCATAGTATTGGTAGAAAAACAGACATATGGATCAATGGAACAGAAAAGAGAGCCCAAAAATGAACCTACAAACTTTTGGTCAATTAATCTTTGACAAAGGAGGCGAGAACATACAATGGAATAAAGATAGACTCTTTAGCAAATGTGTTGGGAAAACTGGACAGCAGCATGGAAATCAATGAAGTTAGAATACTCTCTCACACCACACACAAAAATAAACTCAAAATGGCTTAATAACTTAAACATAAGACAAGACACAATAAATTTACTAGAAAAAAAAGAAAATTACCGCAAAACATTATCTCACATACATCTCAGCAACATTGTCCGAGAGCAGTCTACCCAGGCAATAGAAATAAAAGCAAAAATAAACAATTGAGACCTAATTAAACTTACAAGCTTTTGCACAGCAAAGGAAACCATAAGTAAAACAAAAATGACAATCTACGGAACCGGAGAAAATATTTGCAAAAGATGAGACTGACAAGGGTTTGATTTCCAGAATATATAAACAGTTCACACAACTTAACAAAAAACAAAAAACCCACCCAATCCAAAAATGGGCAGAAGACCTAAACAAGCAATTCTCCAAAGAAGGCATATGAATGACCAATAGGCACATGAAAACATGCTCTATATCAGTAATTATCAGAGAAATGCAAATCAAAACTACAGTGAGGTATCACCTCACACCAGTCAGAATGGCCATCATTCAAAAGTCCACAAATGATAAATGCTGGAGAGGGTGTGGAGAAAAGGGAACCCTCCTACACTGCTAGTGGGAATGCAGTTTGGTGCAGCCATTGTGGAAAACAATATGGAGATTTCTCAAAAGACTAAAAACAGACTTACCATATGACCCAGCAATCCTACTCCTGGGCATATATCCAGAGGGAACCTTAATTCAAAAAGACACCTGCACCCCAATGTTCATAGCAGCACTGTTTACAATGGTCAAGACATGGAAACAACCTAAATGTCCACAGACAGATGACTGGATAAAGAAGAATTGGTATATTTATACAATGGAATACTACTCATCCATAAAAAAATGATAAAATAATGCCATTTGCAGAAACATGGATGGCCCTGGAGAACGTCATTCTAAGTGAAGTAAGCCAGAAAGAAAGAAAAATACCATATGATATCACTCATGTGTGGAAACTAAAGAAGAAAAAGACAAATGAATTTATGTATAAAGCAGAATCAGACTCACAGACATAGAATACAGACCTGTGGTTACCAGGAGGGTGGGAAGTGGGAAGAGATAAACTGGGAGTTTGAGATTTGCAGATACTGACTCATACATATAAAAGAAAAGTTTATACTGTATAGCACAGGGAACTATATTCAATATCTTGTAATAGCTTACAGTGAAAAAGAAAGTGAAAATGAATATGTATATTCAGGTATGACTGAAGCATTGTGCCATACATCAGAAATTGACACAACATTGCTAACTGTGCCTCAATTTAAAAAAAAATACTCAGCTGTGTCATGTGGAGGAATATCTCATTTTCATTTTTATTGGAAGATAATCTCTTTCACTTTAGAGTATCAAGAGAGAAAAGGAAAATTCTTCAGAATAAAGATATTTTTAAAGCTTAAAATATAATAAAATACAATTAAAAGGGGGATTTCAATAATATCTTATAATCTGTAGTCATGGGAATTAGTGGAGGTTTTTTGTCTTGTTTTTTAAAAAATAGATTAATGTGAAAGATTTCTTTTCCTCTATTTCTTCACCTACTCTCCCTTGAGTGTAGGAGAAAGATCCTTTAAAGCTGCAGACCTACCCCAACTGAGCGCAACAATGACTTTAGATCCCCAGTTAAACCTCCTTGGATATCGTGTTGTGCCGCTGTTACTGAAGCATCAATTTTCACTTCCCTGGGGATGTGCGGGAGAACAGGGAGGGTGGGTAGAGATATCCACCCAGAGGAGAGGGCAGATATCTAACAGACGCTTTCTAGCCCCAACACGTAACACACTTTATCCACTGGCATAAAAAAAGCAATTCAGATATGTGCACAGCAACTTAAACATAACTTGATTAAAACTGCAGTGTCCAAATCCAGTATCTTGGAAAAAGCACCTTGGCATGTCAATGTCTCATCCCCACCAACAGGTGAGACTGTTAATATGTTAGTACAGCTGTGAAATAAAGATGCTTCTGTTAGGGTTACACATGCCCACACGTGCACACAAACGTGCAGAGGCAGGTCTTAAGGCTCTTCAGGTTCCAATTCCTAATGCTATTCTTTTCAGTGAATTGTAGAATTACAGACATAAGGGTACCTCCAGGCTGTTTATGTCAATAGCTTACACCTGCTTCCAAATACCTGCCTGAGAAGTAACATAAACATTAGTGTCTGTGGGTGATTTTGCAGCATCTTAATTATATCTTGTTAAATTGGTTCTTTTAAGTTTTTTTATACACTTACTCAGGATTAACTTTTGAATACCTACCGTGAGCTGAGTGTTTTCCTTCATCCAGCACACATTTATCGTGTACCTACTCTGGGCTAGGCACTGTGTCAGGGGATACTGCATGGATCCAAACAGACCCATCCCTGTTTGCAGGCAGCTTGCATTTTCGGAGGGGAGATGTGCTTGTCTGCCTATGCCAGGTGGTGTCGAGGGAGAGACAGTAACGGGTGTGGGGCTATTTGAGAAAGGGGGCCAGAGGAGCCTTCCTAACAGGATGATATCTGAGCAGAGGTATGAGTCAAGTGAGTATATAGCATGGATTTCTGGGGGAAGAGCGTTCCAGAAAAGAGAAAGGCAGGTGCGAAGATCCAGAAGCAGGAGCAGGATCTCCCTGTTGAAGGGCCAGCAGGGAAGCCAGTGACCAGAGTGAAACGAGTGAGGAGGAGAGTGGTCAGAGGGCAGCAGAAAGGGCCGTGTGGGCCAGGAGGGACTCGGGACTTTACCAGGTGACATGGAAAGCCACTGGATGTTGGGCAGCAGAGCAGTGACAGGCTTTGACTTTTGACCTGTGTTTGACAAAGAGCATTCTATTTGGAATGATGAAAAAATTCTGGAAATAGATAGTGGTGACGGTTATATGACACTGTGAATGTACTTAATGCTGCTGAATTGTGTACTTAGATGGTAAATTTCCTGTTCTCTATATTTTACCACAATAAAATAAATCGTTGAGGAAGGATCTGGCTGCTACGTGCAGAACAGACCACCAGACAGCAGAAGCAGGAGGACCAGATAGAAGGCCACGGCAACAGTGTCGTCACAGGTGATGGTGGCCAGGGCTGGGGTAGTAGCCACGGAGGTGATGAGAAGTGGGCCTGTTCTGGAAATATTTCAGAGGTGGAGCTCTGAAATACAGGACTTGATGACGATAGGCAGAATATGAGAGACCCCAAAGTCTGGCCCAAACCACTGAAAGAATGGAGTTGCTATCTCCCAAGAGGAGGTACAAGTTTGGGAAGTGGAGATCAAGATTTAATTTTCAGACATGTTAACTAAGATGCTTAATTAAACACCCAAGACAATATGGAGAACAAATGGGTGGATCTACGGGTCCACTACTGAGAAGTCTAAAAACGTAGAGATGGTATGTAAAGCCACTGAGGGAAAAGCAATACACATCTGTCTCCCCTGTAAGACTCAGAGTGTCGTACAATGAGTTTGAAACCTTAGTTGCACGTTAAATCACATGGGGAACTTAAAACACCAATACCCGCTCCACTCAGCCAAAGATTGATTTAAGTGGTCTGAAGTGTGCAGCTCCAGAGCTGTTGAAAGTTCCCCAGGTGATTCTGATCCACTGCCGAGATTGAAATACTGCTTTGGTGGTTCTCGAAACTAAGAATCACTGAAGGATGCTTGTGAAAAATAAGTACTTGCTCAGGTAAATCCAGGGTCCACCAAATCAGCATTTTTATAACCATTTCACTTTGAATGTCATTGAATTAGGAGGAATTTATGCTACAGCAAAGTGCACAGCATCATTTTTCCATGCTGGCTGTTTGTGTGGTGATTCAACCCCAAGTCTGTCATTGATTTGTTACTTTGTTTTGTCTTTGAGGTCACAGGAAGTGAGTGGCTAGAGTCCGCTGTGGTCCACTTACAAAGCAATTTCCTGGCAGATGCTTCCTTCTCTGTCACCACCTCCTCTAGCCCCGACCCTGCTTTTAACAGCAAACTCTTGCTGTAACACTGTGTGCCAACTCAAGTTGTTGGTTCCAACAAGTCTGGCCACCTGCCACCAACTTCCAGGAGTTCCTGGGCCAGGAAGTTGATAAAACTCCTTCTTGCCTACCTCTTCGGTTTCCATCCCTTCTCTCCTTATTTCTATTTCAAGAAGCCCAGAGACTTGGAATTCATGCTGCCCAGCTGCACTAACCATCCTCCTTCCTCAAGTCCATCACTATCCCCATTACCCACAGGGGAGACTGTGAACCTTGGAGCATGTTAGAATCATCAGAGAAGCTTTTAAAATATTCTGAGTCCTAGGCCCCACCCCAGACCCCCTAAATCAAACCCTCAGGGTAGGGCCCCACCATGGTAACTTATGAAGTTTATCCTGTGAGTTTAAGTTGCAGCTGTGGCTGAGAACTGCTGATCTAAAGCTCTCCTGCTCACAGTGCCTTATTCATTGAATAGACTACAGCTTATTGCTCACGGCCTCTCTCTCCACCCCAACTTCTGATGTTGTTCTCAGAGACTGCAAAATCCTCATGGATAACCCAAACAATATGCTTTTCCTCTCAGTTTAATATTCTTACCTCTTGGGGGGGGGGGGTCTTTGCTCCCTTCCGTTCCACCTTGGCCACTCAACTTTACAGCTATACCGAAACCCTATCCATAGCAGCAAGTGTACCAGCTTCAGCATCTCATCTTTCAGCATCCCACTCAGGAAGGCTTCTGGGTCCCTCTTACTCTAGCTGCCCACCCATTTTAACAGTTCTTCTCCCATTATAACATCTGTTGACCTACTTTTTCCACTACCCACCACCAAGCTTCACTCCTCTTCTAAACAAGTTTAAATTCCATGGATTATAATCACTTCCCTGCTGACACTCACAAATATCTTACCCCTCTCTTACTCAACTAGTTAAAACCCTGCCACACGTGCACTAGAACCACTGAAATGTGACCTTACTAGAATACAACTGCAACCAAGCATATCTTGAAGAGTGCCAAATCTCAAAATGAGCTCTCGATGCTATCAGACAATCCTATATTACAATTATGCTCCCTGGCAGTCCCAAATTCCTACTACCTGAGATAATTTCATACTTTGTTCTCCCTCCTCAGCTTTCCCACCTCCTTTTTATTATTAATGTATAATTGACATACAACATTATATTAGTTTCAGGTGTACAACATAATGCCGTTTGCAGCAACATGGATGGCCCTGGAGAATGTCATTCTAAGTGAAGTAAGCCAGAAAGAAAAAAAAATACCATATGATATCACTCATATGTGGAATCTAAAAAAAAGGACAAATGAACTTATTTGCAAAACAAACAGACTCACAGACAGAAAATAAACTTATGGTTATCAGAGGGGAAAGGGATGGGAAGGGATAAATTGGGAGTTCGAGATTTGCAGATACTGACTGGTATATATAAAATAGATAAACAAGTTTATACTCTATAGCACAGGGAACTATATTTGATATCTTGCAGTAGCTTATGGTGAAAAAGAATATAAAAACAAATACATGTATATTCATGTATGACTGAAACATTGTGCTGCTGTACACCAGAAATTGGCACAACACTGTAAACTGACTATACTTCACTTTTAAAAAATGAAATAAAATTGGCTGTCTGGACAGATGCAGTTTTCAAAATGAGAAGTAGATCTTAGGTCTTTAGATCCTAAACAGCAAGATAAGCAAATAAAACTTAAGGATGATTGTTGAAGTACATGGAATGCTTACCTGTACAACATAAAAACCAGTAATTAAACTATGTTCAATATCTTGTAATAACTTTTATTGGAAAAAAATATGAAAATATATGTATGTATATGGATGACTAGGAAACTCTGTTATACACCAGAGATTGACACATTGTAATTGACTGTATGTACTTCAATAAAAAAAGTAATTTTTAATTTAAAAAAAATGTGGTATTGGCATAGAAACAGACACGTGGATCTATGGGACAGAATAGAGAGTCCAGAAATAAACCCACAGACCTACAGTCAATTCATCTTTGACGAAGGAGGCTAGAATATACATTGGAGAAAAGACAGTCTCTTCAGCAAGTGGTGTTGGAAAAACTGGATAGCAGCATGTAAATCAATGAAGTCAGAACACTCCCTCACACTATATACAAAAATAAACTCAAAATCGCTTAAAGACTTGAATATAAGACAAGACACGATAAACCTCCTAGAAGAAAACATAAGCAAAACATTCTCTGACATAAATCTTAGCAATATTCTCCTAGGACCATCTACCCAGGCAATAGAAATAAAAGCAAAAATTAACAAATGGGACCTACTCAACTTATAAGCTTTTGCACAGCAAAGGAAACCATAAGCAAAACAAAATGACAACTTACAGAATGGGAGAAAATATTTGCAAATGATGCAATTGACAAAGGTTTAATTTCCAGAACATATAAACAGCTCATACAACTTACTAACAACAAAAAAAAACCCAATCCAAAAATGGGCAGAAGACCTAAACAAGCAATTCTCCAGTGAAGACATACAAATGGCCAATAGGCACATGAAAAAATGCTCAATATCGCTAATTATCAGACAAATGAAAATCAAAATTACAATGAGGTATCACTTCACGCCAGTCAGAATAGCCATCATTAAAAAGCCCAAAAATGATAAATTCTGGAGAGGGTGTGGAGAAAAGGGAACCCTCCTACACTGTTGGTGGGAATGCAGTTTGGTACAGCAATTATGGGAAACAGTATCGAGATTCCTCAAAAAACTAAAAATACACTTACCATATGACCCAGTAATCCCACTCCTGGGCATATATCCAGAGAGAACTCTAATTTAAAAAGATACATGCACCCCAATGTTTATAGCAGCACTATTTACAATAGCCAAGACATGGAAACAAGCTAAATATCCATTGACAGATGACTGGATAAAGATGTGGTGTATTTATACAACGGAATACTACTCAGCAATAAAAAAACAATAAAATAATGCCATTTGCAGCAACATGAATGAACCTGGAGATCATCATTCTAAGTGAAGCCAGCCAGAAAGAGAAAGAAAAATTCCATATATCACTCATATGTGGAATCTAAAAAGAAGGGGAAAAAAAGGACACTAATGAACTCATCTACAAAATATAAAGACTCGCAGACATAGTAAACAATCTTATGGTTACTGGGGGAGAGGGGGTTGGAAGGAATAAAGTTAGGAGTTTGAGATTTGCAAATGTTAACCACTATATATAACAATAGATAAAAAACAAATTTCTTCTGTATAGCATAGGGAACTATATTCAATATATTGTAATAACCTTTAGTGAAAAAGAATATGAAAACGAATATATGTGTGTGTGCATGACTGGGACACTTTGCTGTACAACAGAAATTGACACACTGTAATTGACTGTACTTCAGATTTAAAAAATGAACAAACATAACCAAACAGAAACAGTCATAGATTCAGAGAACAACAGGTGTTGCCAGAGGGGAGGGGGTTGGAGGAGGAAGAAAATAGGGAGAGGGGATTAAGAGGTTCAAAATACTAGGTATAAAGTTGCAAGGATGTAATGCACAGCACAGGGGATACAACCAGTATTTTATAACTTTAAATGAAGTATAATCTATAAAAATATCAAATCACTATGTTATACACCTAAGACTAATATAACATTGTAAATCCACTATACTTCAATATAAAAAAGAAATCAGATGATTTTATCTTCATTCCCAAATCTATAAACCTATCTTTATCTAACTAGCCCATGTTTTAAGCGTTCCATCTTTTTACAACAGAAGGAATATCACTGTTCCCACTCAGGCATAATCACTTCACCTCTGCTCTGGATCCCATCTCTTCTCCCTTTGCAAGCATTTTCCTCCTACAGGCATGTCTTCTCCCTGCTCTACCAACAATTCTCTACTGAATTATTCCCCATTAATATATAAACTTAGTACCTCCTTTTCCCCCAAATGCCCTCCTGGGTATTGCTGATTTCTCTGCTTTTTAACAGCAAAGCTTCTAGAAAGTACTATCACTATTCACTGTCTTCACTTTATTAACTCTGGCTTCCATCCCTACTACTCCATTGAAACTTCTCTCTTCCTTCACCAGCCACCTTCATGTCACCAAATCCAACAGACATGTCCATCTTCATCTTTCTCATTCACCAAAGGACCTGACTCGGCTGACCACTCCTTCCTTCTTGAAATACCGTTTCATCTTGGCTTTCATGACACCATCCTCCTCCTATCCCTCTTGACCTCCTCTTTCCTCTAACCTCTAACTTCTTGCTACTGAAAGTGTGCTCAGAAGACCAGCAGCAATGATTGCAAATCTGAGACGCTCCAGGATGCTAAGTCTCAGACCCCAGACTCACTGGACCAGAATATCCAATTAACAAGATCACCAGGTAACTCCAGGGACATTAAAGTTTTAGAATAATTACCCTAAATGCTGGTGTGCCCCAGGGCCCACATATCCTACGTGATACCATGCAGGCCCACAGCTTTAAGTACAACATACTTTTTAATCTACAAATCTCTCTCCATAGCTCTGACTTCCCTCCTAAATTCCAGATTCATATAATCAATAGCCTACATGACATCTTCATTTGGATAGTCTCAAATACTTCAAACTCAATGTTGAAAATAGAAACCTTCCTCCATCTCACTACATAGCCCCACCAAAAAAAGGATGGCCAAGTGTACTTAGCCCTCACAGTGTTACAGGTACCGTCCTAAGTGCTTAACATGGAGCAGCTGCTTAAGTCCTCACATCACCACTAAGAGACAGGTACTACAATTGTCCCCATTTTACAGAAGAGTAATTGAGACAGAGCGTAAGTAATTGCCCACAATCACACATTTCCTAATATCCCATCGAGGATTTGAAGTTGGGTAATCTGACTCTAGAATACACCCCTAACTGCTATACCTCTCAAGTTCATCCAACCCAGAGTTCAAAGCAGAAATCTAAAAGTCATCATTTATTCCACCATCACCCACTTCCAATCCTGGGTGTCTCATTTTCAAACATTATCTTGAATTGATGTATTTCTTTCTATGTCCACGGCCACCCACTCTTTTCCAAGCCATCAGTTTGCTCATGCATTCATTAACCTCCCATCTGGTCTCCCTCCTTCCACTCTACCTGGTCTGCCCTCACGGCAGTGCCTTTTTTATAGTAAGAATCTGATGTCGGGGCCTTGTTTAAACCCTTTCATGGGCTGCCACACGCTTGACCACGGCCAAAAGAACCCATCTGCGACCTGAGCCTTGTCTTCCCCAGCCTATGCCTGACATTAGCCGCAGGAGCTCCTGCTCCTGGGACATGCCAGGTACAAGTCTTGTCCCACCCCCGGGGTCTTTGCTCTTGTTGGATCAAACCCACCTTTTCTCCCAGCTCTCTCTCTTCCTGCTGGTCTCAATTCTCATGTCGCCTTTTTTCAACCACCCTATTTAACAGAGTCACTCTATTTCATCACCCTGTTTCCTTCACTGCACTTAACACATCCGAATCTGAGAAAAAATATCAATATACTAGTTACATCCATAGCCAAATAGAGTACGAGAATGTACTACCTGGGTTTAAATCCCGGCTTTACCCTATGACCTCCCTGTGGCTCCCTCTCCTCATCTATTAAAAAGGGGCACAACAGTTCCTAGTCACTATGACTGCTGTGATGAATCGCAACAAGGCCTGGCACACACTAAGGGCTATTTAAGCATTTGCTATAATTGTTATGTATACTTGAAGGCAAGGACCTTGCTCTTTGGTCTCTGTACTCCCAGTGCTCAGAACACCCAGCTCACAGAAGTTGGTCAGATGAATGACTGTTGCTCATCTTTTATCGTTCCCTTCATATTAGTGATAAGATGTACCATTCCCCAATGTTTTATTGATGTTTTTAGTCCCAGGGTCACCAATTAATGTGCCTTCATAGTCTATTTTACATGCATTTATTTTATTCTATTCACATTGACAATTATCATACAACCTACAAAAAGTACAAAAAGCCTAATTCATTTTCCAATACCAGGTCAGAGCTAAGTTACAAAACAGGAACTGTACGGTGAGTTACAAGCAGAGTTTGGTTGTCCTGCACAAGTCATACTGCCTGTCACATGATGTATTTAAAGCTGTAAATATTGCCACAGGAGAATCTCTTGTCTTTGCAGCGGCCACACAGTTCCTGCCGATGAGGCCTCCTTAGATCGATGTGTCTTTTCTTTTGAGAACAGGAGCAACGAGACTTTGAACAGGTCTTTAGAAAAGAAGGAACATTTTGGGCACTAAATGATCAAATTAGTGCTTCAAATGTAATTTTCAGATGAAGGTATTTCTGCCCACCACCCCATCCCTGGCATCTTTATCCTCCTTTGAATCCAAGTTGTACAAAACCACTCACACTCCATTAACTGTCATGCATTTTTCCTGGTGAATGATCAAAGATGATATTTAAGAGAAAATTGCTGAAGCAATCCAGAAGACAGAAGAGAAGAGTTTTTAAATTTAGAGTCTTGTAGAGTGTCTTCACTATGTACATTTTTACATTTGCAGCCAGGCAGGGGTGAGGAGCAGAGGGTGTTAAGTGATTTGGTTGTCTAGACTGGAACACTTAGACACTAGCGCAGTGATTCTCTACTGGCAGCTCCCCACCTACCAGCAGACGTCTGGCAGGATCCTCAGATATTTTTGGTTGTCACAACTGGAGGGAGACGTGTTCTAGAGGAAGTAAATGTTTTCCTTCCAGACATGCCTAATCTTTACAGGAATTTGAAGTGTTTTTAACCAGTATCCCATTCTGTCTTTTGATAAATGAGAATCGCACCCCACGGAGACTGGTACACTGCCATGACCCACCCTCCCACCCCTGCTAGTCTTCAAAATTAATAACCACCGCTCTATTTTCTGTATGTCCACAGCTAAATAGAGTTCAGTTGAGCTTTACCTTTTGTATTTTTTAATTTATTTACTATTGTATCATTTTGTTTATTTTATCTTCATTGGGGGGAGGTAATTAGGTTTATTTTTAGAGTTGGTACTGGGGACTGAACCCAGGACCTCATGCATGCTAAGCATGTTCTCTACCGCTGAGCTACACCCTACCCTGAACCTTTTATATTTTGAATGCAGGCATTTTATTTTCCAAATGAGAGTCTCAAATATGATTTATCAAACACTATTTTTCATTTTCCACCCTATTGATAAGTATGCATCGTGAACAAAGTTCTAAATAGCAATACTCACGGTGTTTACTATATGCACTGCTCTAAGCACCTAACATAGCTTATTTCATTTAATCCTTACATCACCTTTATAAGGAAGAAAAAGCTCAATTAAAAAAATTTAAATTAAAAAAAAAAGTCAGGATTTACTCTAAAAGGTAGGTCTCTGCTTCTGGCAATGATGGATTAGGTAGTTTTGACCAAGTCTCCTGCTTAGGACCACTAGAAAAGCTGAGCAAAGAAAATGATCATTGAGAATGAGAACTCTCTGAAGGCACTGAAGAATTATCAAACTATTAGAGAAGGAAACCCAGAAACACCAATGAGTCTGACATTCGGGTCTACATTTCTCTAAAGGCATCTGCCACTTCCAGAAGAGGTGAAAGGCAGCAGGAAGCTGAGAATGAGTTAAATAAGTTGATGAGGCTGAGGGATAATCTTAAATATATCAAAATGGAAGAGCCCCGATAAACAATTCAGGTTTTGTGTTGGGAAAGATGTACCCAAAGAATAAGGATGAACCAGACTTGACCAGCCTTCCCAGATGCTGAAGCCCCGCTTCCAAACAGCTCAACCTTGACTGGAAAACAGTAACCAGAAATTGCAAGTGTCCCTATCGGCCTGACAAAGGCAAACAATTCTTCTGTGGAAAAAGAGACTATCCTAGGCCTCAGATTATCACTATAATTTTTCATAGACAATATCTAGCACTCAAAACAACCAGGTATATGATGAGAGAGCAACATACTTGAAAATCAAGGAATATGAAAAGGACAGCAACAGAACCATAGGGGATTAAGTTAATGGAGTTATCTGGTACAGATTTTAATTATGCTTACTATGTTTTAAGAAATGAGACTGATGTTTCCAGAGAATTGGACATTTAAAAGGACATATTTCTTTTATGCAAAATGCAATAACTAATCAATAACTCAATAGATGGGTTTGATAGCAGATTGGGAAAAGCTGAAGGAAAAATTAGAGAAATGGAAGATACTTTAGTAGTTATCCAAAACTGAAGCAAGGAGAGAAACAAAAACATAGGGAATATAGAAAAGAGCATAAAGGTATAAGGGATATGATGAAAAGTCTAATATGAGTAATCAGAAGAAAGAAAAACGGAGGCAGAAGCAGTATTTTAAAAATAATGGCTCATCGTTATGCAAGACTTTATGGAGATTCCTCAGAAAAACTAAAAATGGACTTACCATATGATCCAGCAATCCCACTCCTGGGCATATATCCAGAGGGAACTCTAATTTGAAAAGATACATGCACCCCAATGTCCATAGCAACACTATTTAATATAGCCAAGCCATGGAAACAACCTAAATGTCCATCAACAGATGACTGGATAAAGTAGTTTGGTATATTTATACAATAGAATACTACTCAGCCATAAAAAAATAAAATAATGCCATTTACAATAATATGGATAGACATGGAGATTGTCATTCTAAATGAAGTAAGCAAGAGAAAGAAAAATACCATATGATATCACATATGAGAAATCTAAAAAAAAAGACAAAACAGAAACAGATTCACAGACATAGAAAACAAACTTACGGTTACCAAGGGGGAAAGGGAGTGGGAAGGGATATATTGGGAGTTCGAGACTTGCAGATACTAACAACTACATACAAAATAGATAAACAAGTTTATACTGTATAGCACAGGGAACTATATTCAATATCTTGCAGTAACCCATAATGAAAATGAATATACATATGTATGACTAAACTATTATGCTGTATACCAGAAATTGACACAACATTGTAAACTGACTATACTTCAATAAAAAAAAAAAGGAAAAAAGATAATGGCTCAATTTTCCAAAAGTGATAAAAATCTTCAAGCTACAGATTCAAGAAACACTGTGAATTACAAGAAGGATAAATACAAAGAAACCACAACTTGGCGTATAATTATGAAACTCCTGAAAACCAAGGAAGAGAGAAACATCTTAAAAGCAAACAGACTTAAGAAGGTAAGAAATATTACTTCAAAGAAGCTGCAATAAGCCAATAGCCAACTTTACAGAAACAATAAAGGTCAGATCCTTAAAGGGCAGAAAAAAACTACTGCCAGCCTAAAAACGTTATACTCAGCAAAAGTATCCTTTAAAAAAGCTATCCAGACAAAATAAAATGTTGTCAGCTTCAGATCTGCGCTACAGGAAATATTAAAATGTGTTCAAGTAAAAGGAAAGAGGTCCCAGATACAAAAAGGACCTAAGAGCAACAGGAAGGGTAAATACGTAGCAAAAGCTAAATTAAATATGACTATATGAAATAATGTCTTGTGAAGTTTAAAACTGACATATACAACAACAGCAAAGAAGCTAGTATGAAGTGATAAGGAATTATAGTGTTGTAAGGTCACTGCATTGCTAAGGAGAGGTAACTCTGACTTATCAGAGTCCATATAAATTGTTACAGAATCATGCTGTCATCTCTAGGGTAACTACCAGAAGAACACTAAAGAATGAATAACTGCCAAGATAATGGGGGGGGGGTAGATTTTTTTTTAAAAAATCAATTCGAGTGAACACAAGAAAAATGGAGTAAAATATTAAGAAAATATATTTAAATCCAAAGCAATATTAAACAATAAATGAGAATGTCAGAGTAGAAAATCTAACAATAAAATAAACTATTAGACTAGTTTTTTGAATTATTTATTTCTAAGTAGTAAAAAATATTTTTAACTAAGTGAAGGATTTAGGTTAAAAAAAAAAAGTCGATTATGAAAATCAACTATGTCACACTTTTCTGAAAAGCTGAAAACAGACATTTCCTGCAAGCCATTTTAAATAAGAGCTCATCGAATTCTGTGATTTCCTAGACACTGGTGACACCATGGAATCAGATCACAGTTCTAATACTATCTGTTTAACGTTAGATTTTCTTACTGAATTTGAGCTTACTGGTCTGTATCACGGGGATAACACCTACATCAAAGGTTAGATTACAGGAGACTATGCAAAGCACTTAGACCCAAGGCTGGCACATAGTGAAGGCTTAATAAAGGTTACCTATTAAATTTATTACATCCAAAGTATACCCAGGGTGTTTGAGGAAAAACTCACACACCCCATACATAAACACACCCCATAAGGCAACTTAAGAGTAAATCTCCCTCGTCCTCAAAAAACCTAGAATTTATGCTTTCTTTTCTAAAACATAAAAATTCAAACATATAGAAAACCTAACACTCATATACAAATATCCAAGGCTATCAAATCCTAACATTTGCCACAGAACCTTCATGCTTAAGAATGGAAACATTGTAGACCCAATGGAAATATTCTATTTGCTTACCTGGCACTGGATTGCTTCTACCCGGTAAGGGTTAAAACTCTTTTGGCATTTGCAACAGAGTTGTTTGAAATAAACCTAGAGAGAAATTTGTCTTTTATACAAGCTTATATGTACCCTAGGCTCCCAGTTAAGCAATCCATTCCTCCACCTTGTATCTTGCCTTTGCCCAGCTTGCTTTTGCCCTGAGGTCTTAGGCTCTTCTAGTGCTACCAGTCACTTTTTCTTTATTCTCTGAACCTCATTTTCCTTACCTGTAAAATCGAGATTAATACCACCTCCTTTTTCTAAAATTCTGACAATTACCCAATAATGTCCACAAAGTACCATAGTAAAAGTCTTCAGTGGGAAGTACCTAGTATAATTGTATTCATTGCGCAGGCAGGATCCCTGACTTTTTGTCCCAGTCTATTTGCCTGTACCTTTTCAGTTTTTTCAGTGTTTCCCCACTTGAACTTCAAATTACTTACAGTTACCTACCAGTACATGTGATTTTTAGGCTGTGGGCATTTTCTTGTGCACTTTTCCTCCCTTCCTCAACTTGGTAAACTCCTCCTACTTAAAAACCTTTAAAGCCGTGCTTAGACATCACGATGCCTTCCCTCTGAGAGGGTTAATCGTCCCCCTCCTGTAGCATTTCCATACACTTCCATGCCACAGGTGCCAATGCAGCTACTGCCAAACCTTGTTTTGTCTGCGTTACTACTATCAGAATAAATTTCTTCAGGATTAGTTCTATGTCTTGTTCTTTGTATCCTAGTACTATTGTTTGGATTAAATCCCCTGTTTTCCTTCTGGCAGGAGAAGGAAAGTAATTTTAGTTTAAAAATCTGTTCACCTCCAATGACTAGTAAATGGCTAGTGAAAAAAATCCAGTTATCATTCAGGCCTTAGCATGCTTCCTTGCCCTCTCCCTCTACAGCCCTTAAGCCAGAAAAACAGTATCTAAAATGCAGCCACACAGGAGACTTGAACTCAAATGCTTGCACAAGGTAATGAGATAGACCAGGTGTAGATTGTAACAAAATGATCCGCCCACACCCAGGGGAAGGAGAGAGCTGCTCAGCCCCTGCCTACCGGCTCTCACGTTGAAATGAGTGTTTAATGACCAGAGTCTGACTGTTAGGAAAATCTGGAAATGCAGAATGTGAACTCTTTCCCAATCTTAATATATTTATGACTAAATCAAAATGGGGGTTGGGGGGGAGGGACTGCTTAGCTTAAACAAGTCTAACTTTTACAATACATTATTTCTCTTATTGCCCCACCTTGTGGACAGACAGTGGAAATTTTCCAGAGCTAAGGCCCAGCTACGGACCTGTTGAAAATGTATCAACTAAAAAGTAATTATAGGAAGTCCCAATGTACACAAGAGCAAGCGTTCATCCAAATTACCCAACATTTTGTACGACAGGAGCTACCAAAACAAATATAACACCGGGATACAGTTCAGGAACCTCAAGAGCTGATGGGGACAGTCCAATTCAGTTCAACTCTAACATTCAATGAGCACCAACTCCGTGCCTGGCATTAAGGATGCCAAGATGACTGACAGAGCACTACCGTCATGTTCCGTTAGCAAACATTCTTCCTCCATTTAGCATCTGTGCTGTCCCATCCTTCTCCCGTGACCCACTCACTTTTACTTACCTTATTAGTTCCAGAAATGCACCACACGTAAGCACTCTCCCATCTGGTCTTACAATCTTTGCAGTGAAAATAGCCGTATTTTGGTTCTAAAAACTGCAAATCAGGAGGAAAAGTTTTTTACTACTTTGAGAGGGTGGGAAAAAGCCAGATCCCTCTTTCCTTGTGACTTTGTATAAGGGGGGAAAAAACAAACCCCCCAAAAACAAGAAATCTCCTTAACCTCATTCGTTGCTCTTCTCAAGGTCACTCCACTAACTAAGCGTCTCAAGTCTCAAGGGCTGGTTACTCTGGAACGCTTCCTGCTGTTCTCACATTTTTCCAATCTATTTTCCCCAAGGCCGCTAGCCCCATCTGCACAAAATGAAGATCTCATGACGTATTTCACAAACCTGAAACCCATCTTCGTCTCCTCATTCCCGATACTATGGTTCCCAAACTTTAGTTTTTACAGGCTTAAGGTCAGCACCCTACTTTATCAAAAAGTTACATAACACAGTACTTGTAAAATACATGTTTTCTGATCTTCCTCTCCTTCATCAAATAAAGGGGAGAAGGCAGAAAAGATTCTACTTTTATCGCCCCAGAAACGGAAAAAGAGGAAAAGAGAGGGTAGGACCCGCAGAGGGCTGAGGCGAGGGGAGAGGAACCTTACCTGAAAGTTGGATTTCCGGAGCGGAGGGCCGGCGTCTCCCTGGGCTTGCTTGCCCTTCCCTTCCCGGGGACTCGAGGCATCTTCCCCCACCAACTCCTCCCGCGGCTGCAGTTCCTCGCGGGGGTCCTCCTCCGCCCTTGGCGTTGGTGGAGGCGGCGGCTGCTGCTGCGGCTGGCTGGCCTCCGCAGGACCCGAAAGCGCATTCCTCTCCTCGTCTTCCCCATCCTTCCGCAGCCGCACCAAGCCCCTGTGGCCCATCACTGGCGAATAGACTCCCCAGGCTAACATGGGAGGCTTGTGACCTAGGCTGCCCCAGGGGGAGCGGCTGCGCAGGGTGCGAGGCCCCAGAGAGCACTGGACGGACTTGTCCACCCGCGGGCTCACCTGCACGCCCACCTCCTTGGTGTTGGCCTTGCATAGCCGTAGGCTCAGGCTGGGGTTCATCTGGGAGAGAATGGCCTTAAGCTGGGCCCTCTTGTAAGGGTCCACGTAGTAGTCAGGGGCGTTCGAGGGCACCAGCAGCCCCGGTCTGGCCAGGAAAGCGGGAGGACCGTTGTTTTGCCCCCAGTCGGGCTGTTTGTGTTCAGAGAGTCCAGGCTGGCCCAAAGGCAGCGTGTTGCCATAGCCCGGGTACAAACCGTAGGGAACACGGACGAAGCGCTCCATTCGCCCACCGGGCGCCCAGGCGCAGCGCAGTATCCCAGAGTAGTTTGTTTGTGTCCTTGTTTTGCCTTCCACCTTCATCCGCCCCCTTTCTCCAGATCAAGTTGGTTCAGGCTTATCCCGAGCTTCTCCATTTATTTCAGATTCTGATGGGTGCTGCTGCCTATTATCCTAATTGGAGGGGGGAAGGGATCTCCCTACCAACAGAGGTCTAATTGCCACCTGACCCTTAATTGCTCTTCCCTGCCTCTTCAATTCACTGCTCCTGAATCTTTTTTCAAAGCTGTTTTTCATTTAGCTTCTTATTCACACACATGCTTTAATTAGCAATTCATTAATTTATTACCATAATGACTTAACATTTAGAGATCCTGTTTTGAAAGATACTGTACATGGAATACAAGCAGTAAATTATTCGAACTGCCACCCTAGAAGAATGAGTACAAGGAAGAAAGTGTATTATAGCCAAGCTAATTAATGTAAAAAACCTGAACACAGGAGCAAGTTGCATTAAGTTATGGGGGGTGGGGGGATGGTGCATATAATGAAAAAAAAATGCTTTTCAGAGGGTTATATGACATGTCAACGGTTCGCATTAGCCCACTCTAGTGAGGACCCCTCTCCCCCCCCAAAAAAGTAGGGGAGAAAAGCAAATAGTTCTGATTTAGAAGGTAAATGCAGATTTAATTGCAGGATAGTTAAGTATCTGAAGTCTCCCAGACTTGAATTGAAACCTGAGCCTTGTTTACCAGGCAACTTACTTAACTAGGTGATTCAGTTTCCCCATCTGACAATACTAACCAATTTATAAAATTATTATAAGATTAAATGTGATATTGCTTATAAAGCACAAAGCAGAATAACACGTAGGTGTTCATCAAGTTGTAGCTGTTATTGGGTAAGGGTTACAGGCCTGTGTTTCTTCACTATTTAGACCTAGGTGATCAAAAGCTTTGGTATTTATCAATATTGGTAAGGCTTCCTACTACAGCTAAGGATTATGAACAAACTAAAATGACACCTAAGGAACTAAGTAGAGGCCACCCCTTTGCTAATCCAAGATGCCTCCGCTGTTTACTGCTCAAGAGCCTTCTGGAAACAGCAAGGCCCATGACCCACCCTCACCTCCAGAATCCAGCTGAAGGCTTTCTAGGTCACACAATAAACCTGAGTGAAGCCTTGTGCTAGGCATATCACCGATCTTGCGAATGATGAGACTGCCGTCTTCCCGGGCAGTTTGGAGGGGAAGTCTGGCACAAAACAGGGTGCCCCAGGAATGCCAAGGATACTACGGAAGCCTGCAGAGGGAAGGAGCTAACACTGTAGGAGACTTAAGGTGGGTTCCACAATTTTTCAAGCAGGGACACCGGCTCAGAGGTCTTGGAAACCTGCTGCCTAAGAGTAACACGCGGACTAGCAGCTAAAGTTCCTCTGGCTTCGAAACTCAGCCCCTTCCACTCTACAGGGAGCACAAAGCTGGGAAAGGGGTCCTCCACAACCACGGGCCACGTGGGGGCTTTCTAACGTCTGCCCACTTTAGGGCACGCACCTTCTTTGCACAGAACAAAGACCTTTCAAAGACCCCAGGCCGTGTCATCCAAACGTGAGACGGAGCAGAGAGAAGGGCGTAAAAGTACTGTTAGGGGAGCAAGCTGGGGCGTATACACAGGGCGTGGTCCCTCCAAGCAGCGCGGCCTGGTACTCTGAAGCCTCAGGAGAAGAGAACAAGCGCCCCAGCGCGCTCCTTAGCGGCTCGTGACTGACGGTCAGGCAGCTGAACAAGGATTGGCTTTTGCCACAAGGAGAGGCGGGTCCCGCCCGGCCAGAGCCTGACTTCCGGGTGGCGCGCGCGCAGCGTGCCGCGTCATTGCGTCATCGCGTGACGTGGCCCGAGCAGGCTTTTGGCGGGAGCGTCCGAAACCCAGGGAGCGGAGGCGGGGCTGCCGGGGCTCGGCGCCTTGGGGTTGTCTGGGGAGGTGGGCCACCGCGAAAAGGAGCCTGAGGGGTCAGATTTCTGATCCCAGTCCGGCGCGGCATTTGTCAGCCTACTCTGGCCCCAAAGAGCTGCACCTCCGAAGGCGGTTAGTGGCGGCAGGGGTGGAGACGGGCCAGCCTTCCGCGGTCCCAGGCGGCGGGGAGCGCATCTCAGGCTGGGTGGGAGCCGCGGCCTCCGGCGCTCGGTGGTCCCTTCCAGCCCCACGCCGACAGGGGAAAGGGACAGCCGGAGGTTCGAGCCCCGCCCCTTCCCGGGGACTCCATGGCCCAGCTGGGCGCCGCCGGTCCCAGATGCCCCGATCTGAAATTTACTTCGTTGGAAACACGATAAAGTTACTTTGAGGGAATATTGCTATTTTGGAGAATGTTTTATAGCCTGTGGCACACAGTGCCTGCCTTATTTAGTTCCCAGGTAATTGCTGTGTTACGGAGATTTATTGATTGGCGATTGTCAAACGATGTTCATCTAATAGCCGTCGCTAACTGCGCAGCCACGAGTGACTAGATAGCTACTTAGAGTTTAAATAACAAAAAATTCTGTTCTTGAGTCATACTAGCCACATTTCAAATGCTTAAAGTGGCTAGTGGCTGCTTTATTTGGACGGCACAAATACAGAATGCGCCCTTCATCGCGGTGAGTTCGGTACTTGTCCCCAAAACGGGACCGAGGTAAATAAACAATGTTAGTTTAGGCAACTTTATCCGCTTCCGATTTTACCAGAGTCTCTTAACAAGGACTGCATCCCTGTGAAGTGTATTTTGGTGTTCTCTTTTGCAGACTCATTTACCAAACGTTGGAGTAATATTGTAGATAAAAATGCCTATTGGATGCAAAGAGAGGCCAACTTTTTTTGAAATTTTTAAGACGCGATGCAACAAAGCAGGTATTGACAGATATTATATAAATTGAGCAATTACATTGAGAAAAATGTTTTCAGAAAAATGTGTAATTGTGCATGTTTGCTGAAAAGAATACAGTACTTCTCGTTTTTGTTTACACCATAAACTGTGCTCTGTAGAGTCAAATTAGTTAAGAAAAATAATCCTTTGCAGTTAACCAAATGGTAAGTACAGACCCCACAGTGGATAAAGAGCTGGCTGGCCCCTTGATTAGCAGAAGAGTTGTTTTTAAAAGCAGAGAAGTTCCAGAAAGTCAGAAGCATTGGTGATGTGATAGCAGAAGTTGTCACTTTTTGGTCTCAGTACTCCTTACACTCTTAAAATGATAGGGGACCTCAAAGAGCTTTTGTTTATGTAGGATACCATATTAGAAATTAAAACTAAGAACTTAAAAAAAATTTATTATTTTACTTAATAACAGAACATTGCATAGTAACATGAATAACATTTTTATGAAAAATAACTTCAAAAAGAAGTGAGAGGAGTGGTATTATTTTAAAAATTTACAGTTCTCTATAATATTACTTAGTAGAAGATAGTTGGATTCTCATACCCATTTCTGCATTTAATCTGTTAAAGGTATTTTGGTAAAAAGTATATGAAGAAAACCCAACCTCACACAGCAATGTAGTTAGAAAAAGGAGTGTTTTTTTAGCCTTCAGTTAATTGTGGGTATTTTTCTTTGATACTTAAGACAAGTGGTAGTTTCTTAGAAGTTGCGGTGTGGAATCTGAAACCATGTAATGAATTTTTCATGCTCTTGTTACATTAAATTCAATTAGTTTTTCTTGCACCTTGAATAAATCTTTCATCCATGCATAGATTATTTGAAAAATATTGATGTTCTGAATTACACAAGATATTCCATATATTGACACATTGCATTAGACATGATTTAAAAATCACATTGGTTAATTCACTGATCTCATCAGAAAAGTCTTTTAAGTTTGGGAAAATGTCAAGCTCACAGGGGCTGATAAAGTTTAACAAAATTCTGATTCTCATTTGAAAGCTCACATTTTATCATCGGCAACAAACTGTTCTTTTCCTTGCAGTAACAGGCCCACTTCAGTCATTTTTGAGAAAATGTCTGCTAAATCATCCAACTCAGAATAACTTTGTTGTTCTTTCTAGTAAAAATGGCTTTCCATGAAAAAAATACTAATTTAGTCAACAACTTGTGATGAGTGCTTTTCTAGACAACTGTTGTACTTAAATATGCAGAAATGCTTCATGCATGCTTTCTATTTTGTTACAGAATATTAAAAAGATGTACTCAAGGGTTAGGCTTTGATAAAACTAACTTTTGCTGCTTCGTTAAGGACACTTTAAGTTAAACTTGCTTTTTGTTTTTGATTTTTTTTGTTGTTTTTTTTTAACAAGTAATGATAACAAAGGATACAATGACTAGTACAGTTTTTTGCCACTGCCTTGACTCATGCAAAGCTATCTTTTAAAGTTTTACCCACCAGTGGTGCAAATATCAACATCGTGAAAAAGACAAATGATGCCTAATACTATGAAAACAGTTTTGACTATTTCTCTTGAAAGGATCTTGGGGACCTTCCCCTCAAATGGTCCACAGACCACACTTTGAGAACCACTATTTTAAGGGTGGATAGATTACAGGAGAAATTTTGTCATTAACAGAGAATCTATTTATTCCATTTTATTTGTGAGTCTACATGTTTCTTGTACCTGTAGATTTGTCACATCTGCTTTTGTAGTGTTGATAATTATTTGGATCTGTGGAATGTATTCTTATTATGGATGAGTTTTGTTTCTGACTTGTGAATATAAAAGAAAATTTTAGAAGAGCTAATATTGCTAATAACCCCTTGCAATTTTTGTAAACTCTTGTTACACCTTACTACAGATTCAAAAGAGAATAGATTAATGGTCTTGTTTAATTGGTATGCCTTAAAAGTAATCCACAGTCAAAATCTGAAGCATCCTTTTCTTTATCATAATCTTTCCTGGCTCATGGATTTTATTGTGTCACTGATTAAAACTGAGATGAGATTTTTATTTTTCTTACAGACTTAGGACCAATAAGCCTTAATTGGTTTGAAGAACTTTCTTCAGAAGCTCCACCCTACAATTCTGAACCTTCAGAAGAATCAGAATATAAAATCAGCAGTTATGAACCAAACCTATTTAAAACACCACAGAGGAAACCTTATCATCATTTGGCTTCAACTCCAATAATATTCAAAGAGCAAGGTCCAACTCTGCCACTGTACCAATCTCCTTTAAAAGAGCAAGGTAAATTCAGATTAGATTTAGGTAAGTGATGTGATGTGGTTGACTAGACAAAAACGTGAACTAGTCATTCAGACAAAACTGTGTTAAAAACCCCAGCTCTGTTGTTAACTGTGTTAATTTGGTCAAGTCAACCTCTCTGGCCATACTTTCCCCACTTGAAAAGTGGAAATGATGAAAATAATACCTAGGTTTGGATTAAATCAAACTATGTAGGTACTTAATAAGTGTTTTCCTTCTTCCTTTGATTAATATATCCTGCCTACTGAGATTTGCTAAATTATATCTTTCCTATACAAAAAAAAAACACACACACACACACACAGGACTTGTTTTGATGTTAAACTAAACTGTATTTCTGCAGGCTATCACAGAGGACAGAGATTAGTTTTAACAGTTGCTGTAAATGTCTTTTGATTTGCTATCACTTTCCCTGGCCTATGTGCCAGATCCTTGCAGTTTACTACACACTAAGATTATATATTCATTCAAATATTTATTACCTGCTTGATTTAAGTAACATACTCTCCCTTTCTTTGGAGTATTACTGTCTAGTAAGGAGAAATTAGCAGTAAACAGGTAAAGGATAGTCTAAGGTTGAATGTGGTACATGCCAAAAGAAAAGGACAAAAACTGTATTGAGAGTTAAGAGTAAAGAAAGCATAAATAGTATTGGGGGAATTAGAGAATGATTCAGTTGAATTAAACCTCGAAGAAGAGATGAGATTCAGAAATTTGAAGATGGAGTAGAGTGAGTATTCTAGGCAGAGGGAAAAACATGAGGATTATGTAGTTTGTTAAGAGAACAGCAAGTAATTCAGACTGGGGTGTTACATGTCTGAAAGGGACCCATAAACAACCTAAGGCTGAAAAGAGCAGATGTAGAGGCAGGCATTGAATGCCAGGCTAAAGAAATTGAATTTATTCGATAGGTTGTTGAGCAGAGAAATCACATGCAAATTTAATTGTGCTACTTCCTGCTTCAAACCTTTGATTACCTCCCTTTGCCCTCATGATAAAATCCAGATCCTTAATATGCTCTACAAGGTCCTTTATAATCTGTTCCCTCATAACTCTTGCCTCATTTTGCCATATTCCTCTTCCCATCCACCCTCAATTTACTCTTCATTCATACGGAATTTCTTTTTGAAACCACCATGCTCTGTGGCTCTTACACACTGTTATGTTACGCCTGCCCAGAACTAACTTACTCCCTCCTACTCCCTCGTCTAGCTGAATGACACTCATCTTTCAGATCTTGACTTACCTCTCTGCTTCTGGGAAGTAGTCCCTGTTGCACTCACTTAGCTTCTAGTGAAGGAGATTTACATAAGCATTTGTAGAGTGATAAGTGCTATGAAAGAGGAAACTCGTATTAGAAAATGCACATCCAAAGCAGATGTAGGTAATGGGCAAATATTTTCTTGTATGTTATTGGATACCTAATGTATACATAGTGTGTATTCAGTAAGTATTTGTAGAATAAATGAATATTTATTTTGCGTAGAAAGCCTAATAATCTGGCAGCAGTCTTTGGAGATATGTTTTTCAAAATGTGATGCCTGGACCATTAGAATCTTCTGAAGTGCTGACTGAAAAGGAAGATTCCAGGCACTACTGAGCAACTGTTAAATTAGAATCTCTGGGCATGGAGGTCATCACTGTACATTTTAAACTAATTGGGTGATTCTTATAGATCGAGAAGCCTGGGGGCAGAGAGATGAATCAGGAGACATAGAGTGGCCCAGGTGATAGGGGGCAAGTGCCTGAATTAGAGTTAATGGTAGTGAAAGTGGATGTGGAAGATAGGAACTACAGGACCCTGTATTAGCCTAGATGTGGAGGAGTCAAAAGAAAGGATCAAATCACAGGTTTGGGGCATGAATAAGAATGCAGTGGTGACATTCCTAGAAATTGTAAGCACTGGGAGGAAAGGAGGTTTGAGAGGGAAAAGGTTTGAAAGGATTGAAAAAAGAAGTAAATTGAGGTTTGGGCTGCAGTTTGAGACAGTAGTGGGATGTGAAGGTGGAGATGTCCTGAGGGCTTTTGAGAATACAAGACTAAAACTATAGAAAGAATACAGGTAGGAGAGAAAGCTGTAGGAATCAACTGTCTGCTTGGAAGGTGAGAAAGTCATCATATAGGGTGAGAAAATTGATTATGATGAGGCCTCGGATGAAGACATAGAGAATATTTAGCAGATGAAATGTGGAAGAGAACACAGAAAAGGGAATCACTGATTCAACAAATGACCCATGCTTACTTTGTGCCTGGCAGCTTGCTTGGTATTAAGGATACAAACATGAATAAGATGGCCTTTGACCTCTAGGAACTCAGTCTTACATGGGAGAAAATATGTAAATATACTGGTTGGTATATGTTATAATAGGAGCATGTACAAAGTACCTCATTGTGGACACAACATTGTAAAATGACTATAACTCAATAAAAAAATGTTTATATAAAAAAAAACAACAACAAAGTACTACATTGTGGGCACAGTAAAGGGAACAGCCATCTATCTTAGTGGTCAGGAAGAGCTCCATAAACTAGCTTATACTGAATCTACAGAATCTTGAAAGACATACCTAGAATCAGTGGTTCATTCTCTAATATTAACCTGCTGGGAATGGTCGATGTATAACCAGGAAAGGACAGGAACAAATTAATAAGGCACTCTGGACTCACTGCTGAGGAGTTGACTTTTTTAAGATTATAGTGCATAAATATTCTGTTGACTATAGTCTCCTGAGACCTTTTGCTTCTAAGTTTACTTTAAATTCAGTATTGAAATGGAAGAATAAGACTTGAGCTGTTTTTTAACCTTCTTAGTTCAATTCTAACATCTAATACGTTAATTTTTTTAAGTTATCCTTAAAATCACATGAGGAAATGTGCTATTTCTTCTTCTTAGCAGTCCTTCCTTTTGCATAAAATCATATGAGTTTATCTTCAACATCATTCAGCTTTACGAGATTCTTAAATTATTCGGGAAATACTTATTTGGGGATGAACTTGGTTTTGCCTGGTTCATTTTTTTACTTTTTTATTTTTTACAGTTCCTGTTCTTTTGCATTCTTTTTATTGATGAGCCAGTATTAATGCTTTATTATTAACTAAAGTCCTGTGTTTACATTAGGGTTCACTCTTTGTACAGTTTATGGATTTTGGCAAATGTGTAATGTCGTGTATCTACCAACTGCAGTATCATACACAATAGATTCACTGCATCACTCAAGATATCTTATTCATATTATATGCTGCATATGGCTGTTGAATTGGGACAGACATCCTTTGAGACATCCCTTTTTTGAAAGGAGTCAGCAAACTGAAAAACCAATTCAGACTGAATTCCCCATGCATCTTCCTTCCCAGTATGGATGAGACTTTTTGTTTTTAAATACTTCCAGAGAATGAAAATTTACAATCCAGAACATATATATCCTCACTGAATTATTGTACTGTTTCAGGAAAGGATGTTACCAATAGTAAACATAAAAGTTTTTGCACAATGAAGGCCAAAGTGGATCAAGCAAATGATGTTACCAGCCCACCTCCAAATTCTTGTCTTAGTGAAAGGTATGATAAAGTTATTACATTAAAATACTTAAATGAAACATTTTCCTAAATGTGATATTTGTTTTGTAGGAATGAGTCTAATTTCCATGGTAACATCTTGCCTCAGAGCCTGGTAGAGGATAATTTCCTTTTAGGTTGCATTTTTTAATACAATAATTTTTACATTGGAAACGTTTACTTTGTTTTTCTTGTTGAATTCACTGGTTTTTCTGTATATCTATGAAATTTTTAAGTAACAAAAATACTAATGATCAAAAGCAGTGCCTTTGAAATATCCATTTTAAACTAAATTATTTGTGTATTCTTTGGAAAGAATATGATACTATTATAGATTCATTTTACATAATTTTTAAATTTGAAATATACAATTCCCAGCAGCTAGAATTTGTGAGTACTTTATATATTACTTTCAATGAGGATTTTAAACATAATTTAGTGGTTACTCAATTCTTCATAAAATACTTTTTAAAAAGTAATCTAAAAATATTACAAAACTAGTATAATTCTAGTAATTTATATGATTGAGAGTCCTTTTTATAAATAAGATCAGTATTTTGTTTCTTTTTGCTGTTTTTGTTCTCTTTTGAGTAATCTGAGGGATGTGTTTTATTTTGTTTCAGTCCTGTTCTACGATATACACATGAAACACCTCAAAGAGAAAAGTCGGGTATGGTTAAAAACAAGGCTTTTTATTTTTCAAATATTCAAAATTTTAATAAAAACAAAACTTAGTAATTTCTCCCCTTGTTTTATCCCCAGTGATATGTGGAACTTTATTTCATACACCAAAGCTCACGAAGGTAAATATTTTGCCTAGTTTATTTTCATTGCGTAGTCATTAATTTGACAATAGTGTCCTAACTTTGCCCTGAGATTTACAGGTATGTATCTGCTGACTCACCTAGGCATTCAGTAACTGATAAATGAAAAAATAAGTGAATAGAAACATATTCTTAATCATCAGTGCACTTGAAATGGGAAATAAGTAATATAAAATATAAAATAAATAACTATTTTCTTTATTTTCAGGGTCAGACACCAAAACGTATTTCTGAAAGTTTAGGAGCTGAGGTGGATCCTGATATGTCTTGGTCAAGTTCTTTGGCCACACCACCAACACTTAGTTCTACTGTGCTCATAGGTAATACTAGCAAATGTGTATTACATATGATGATGCTGATAAGTTATCATCCGTAATGCTTCTGTTAAAAAAAAAAAGGAAGAGATAATTAGAGTGTAATCAGATTAGACAATACTGTCTTTGATAGGTGCGTTAGTAGTTCAGAATAATTTCATTCTATGTAGTGTAGATTGAGATAAGTCTCAAGTGCATTAAATGGCATTTTAGAGGAGTCAAATTTATATACAAACCAGGATTTTTTTTTTACTCTAGCAAAAATACATTCCATTTTGATTCCTCTTTAGCTGGATATTTAACTTTCTTCTTTTCTTGTCAGATGAAATAATATAGGTAAAACATGTTGCAAAGTAAGAAATGTTTAACATATGACATATCTTTCAACTGTATTATTATATATATATAATACTAAGTCTGCAAGCTTTTG
This sequence comes from Camelus dromedarius, assembly GCF_036321535.1. Classification (NCBI taxonomy): domain Eukaryota; kingdom Metazoa; phylum Chordata; class Mammalia; order Artiodactyla; family Camelidae; genus Camelus; species Camelus dromedarius. The sequence goes on along the minus strand of NC_087448.1, from coordinate 63,755,498 downwards.
CTTTTAAGTCATGACCTGACAGGTTCATCTGATTTTCTAAGCCCTTATGGACAGAAATACCTGTACGTATTACCTTGTGGACAGTATTACCTTCAAGTCAGGATCACCAAACCATAGTTTCTTACCACCTTATGAGTGGTACTAAGGAAGTGTGAGTGTAGCTTACCCACTGTGTTGATTGACCTCTCTATTTACTGTACTTGGATCAATTCATTTTGGTTCAAATGTGTACATTAATAAAATGCACAAGTGTCTTTTGATGTCTGACCAAAAAAATACATAAGTTTTGCATTAACTTCAGTGTATGATGTGTAGTACAGAATAGGTAAATTGAACTTTTTTTTTTTGCAGTCAGAGATGAGGAAGCATCTGCAGCTGCATTTCCTAGTGATACTACTGCTGTAAGTAAACATGACGAATGGTTATGCTATTGCAATTGCATATGATTTTAGAATGCCTTGAAAAATTATTTATCTTGCATTTTTCATCGTCTATGATTTATCTAAGCCTTTGGGGAAGTCTCTATACGTGATTTCTTTGATCTACGAAACTCTGCTGTCTGTTTAAGGTAAATACACTGTATGCGTTGTTAGAGTTTTTATACTTGTGATTTTAAAATATAACTTTTGCAGATTTTGAAAAGCTGCTTTTCTAACCATGATCAAAGTCTGAAGAAAAATGATAGGTTTATCCCTTCTGGGCCAGACAAGGAAAATCAAAGAAAAGCTAAAAGTCATGGTAAGTCCTTTGTTTAATTGACATCATTAAATTATTGCTCCTCTTTTCTTAAAGAGAAGACACATTGCTTCTCCTTTCTTGATTATTGAAGGTATTGAGAATAGAAACTAAGTTTATTTAGATGAAAATGTTTAAACATCATGTTAGGATAATACTACTCAAGATGCTCTTGTGACACAAAAACAAAACAAAACCCATTACTGCAAACGCAGAGATAGATAATAAGACTTATAACTGACAAAACGTTAAGACCTCATTTTCTAATTAGAAAGTAAGTATGGTTGCAGATATACCAAAAGGTAACTAATCAGGTCGTTGGAATATTACATATTCTTAGTATGTGTCTATATCTGTATAAATGTGTAGGATTGGATGTCTGTGTGTGTATATGGGTAAAGTCAGATTTTACTCTGTGATAGGGCCACAAAATTAATTTGGAACATGTAGTTTGATAAATCTTAGAATATTAAATTGTGTATGTATGTATGTGTATATAGATAGGTAGACAGTAAAACTGAGTGAGGTCTGATTGAACGAGCTGATAAAGAAAGGTTATTAGGGATTGAGTGTGAATCAAAGGTTTGGGTACACTGGAATCAATTTTGACCAGAAAAGCGGGACAAGGTTGTTACCCCCTTACCCAAAAAATAGCTAGCACTCAGGATAACTTTTAAATGCTAGATTATGTGTTACTTAGTATATACTGTTTCTATGAAAAAAATTATGAGAATAGTATGAATTATATGGTTGTGTTATAAAATGTTATTAACAATGCTTCTATTTTAAATTTTAATAGAATTGGAGAAAATTTTAGAGGAGTCATTTGGTAAAGGAAATAGCTGCAAAGATCATTTTGAAAAGTCAATGCCAAATGTCCTAGAAGATGAAGTACATGAAACAGTTGCAGATATTTCTGAAGAAGATAGTTTTCCAGTATGTATTTCTAAATATAAAAGAAGAAATCTACGAAAAGTAAAAACTGGCAAGACTAGGAAAAATATTTTCAATAAAACAAAAACCAATGAATATGAAGAAGCTGAAAAACAAATGACAGAAAATAAACATTCATTTGTATCTGAAATGGGACCAAATGACAGTGATCCATTAGATTCAAATGTAACAAATCAGAAGCTCTTTGGGAATGGAACTGACAAAATCTCTAAGGAAGTTATACCATCTTCAGCATCTGAATGGTCTCAGCTAACTCTCTCGGGTCTAAATGGAACCCAAATGGAGAAAACGTCCCTACTGCATATTTCTTCTTGTGACCAAAATAATTCAGAAGAAGACTGCATAGGCACAAAGAAAGAATGTATCAACTTCATTACTTCAGAAAATTATTTGCCACATATTTCAAGCTTATCAAAAACAGTGAAGATACTAAATGAGGAAATAGTGGTAAATAAGACAGATGAAGGGCAGTGTCTTGAATCTCATGAAGATTCCACTGTTGTGGAAAAGCAAGCAATATCTGACTCTTCTCTAATAGCTTCTCCACTTCAGGGTATCAAAAAGTCTATATTCAGGATAAGAGAATCACCGGAAGAGACATTCAGAGCAGATTTCTCAAGTAATACAACTGATCCGAACTTTAAAGAAGAACCTGAGGCCTCTAAAAGTGGGTTGGAAATACAAACTGTTTGCTCACAGAAAGAGGATTCTTTATGTACAAGTTCAGTTGATAATGGAAGCTGGCCAGCGACTACCAAGAATACTTCTGTAGCTTTAAAAAATGCAGGTTTAATATCCACTTTGAAAAAGAAAACTAAAAGGTTTATTTATGCTATAAATGATAAAACATCTTATCAAGGACTAAAAATGCAGAGAGACCAAGAATCAGAACTAACTCACTCTTCAGCCCAATTAGAAGCAGACCATTTTGAAACACCACTTACATTTACAAACATTGATTCAGGTAACTCTTTTTGTGTGTTTTGTGTGTGTGTTTGTGAATAGTGCATATAGTTTTATGGATGGTGATATGCTCTCTCATCTGGATATGTGAATCTCTTTCTTTAACCTTTTTAAAAAAACGTACTGCCTACTTTTATTCTGTAGTTTTTTTGGTTTGTCTTCTGTAGTGTTTTAGGGTTTTTTTAATCTATAATTTATATTCCTCTTTTTTTTAAATTGCAGTATAGTTGATTTACAATGTGTTAATTTCTGGTGTACAGTGTAGTGATTCAGTTGTACATATATATTCTTTCTCATATTCTTTTTTGTTATAGGCTATTACAAGGTACTAAATATAGTTCATATATTTTATATTCAGTATCAGACAATGTCTACACCATTGTTGTTTAGGCCTTTGATTATCAATGTTCAGAATCATTTCATTAAAACTTGTTGGATCAATTTGCGTAGTATGTAGTATATCATCATAACTTTTGAGACAGAACATGTGATTCATAAACATCACGAGCTTGGCTACTTAATTCTTGCTTTAATTTTCAGTATTTAGTATGTGTAAATTAGACAATTCTGTAAATATGTTGTGCTATTTAATAGGTATTTTGTCTAAAGCATGTAAAAGAAAGAAAAAAGCTAATTGCTAGCTGTGTTTAATGTAAGGCAGTCATAAAAATAAAGTAGTGATTTTTTTGTTGTTACATAGTTTTCTTAAATATTTAGAGATTGCTTAGAGTTACTGCTATATATCTGGTTGTTCAGAGTGTGCACAGTGAAAGTCATTTTTCATTTGGGTAGCAGTTTATTTATCAGTAGGTTTACTGTATGTTCAAAAGGTGATTTTTATCTCCCTCTGAGAAGATTTGAGTGGGTGAGTATCTCTGAATAATAGATTTGGTGTAATGAGTGACAGAACTGTTTGAGATTTCAGTTAATTTCAGAGAAAAATGCTTGATGTTGTATATATCAGAGATAAAACCAATGAAACAGCTAATATGTAGTAGTGGTCACTGATTAAATAAAATGAGATTAATAATTCTGACTTGTTAATAGGAAATTCAGAGGGTCAATAAAATTAGGCAGAGCAGTTTACCTCACTTTCCTGTTATAACTGAGATTAGGTACTCACGGACACTTCATGTGTAGAACCTGTTTTTAAAAGTTCATTTTTTGGTGTTTTTTGATATGAAAGACTGAATTAACCAAAGGAAATGGTTACTTTGTAATTCCTTTTCTTTGCCTTGCTTTTTCTAAGTCCTATTATGTCTAAATTAGCAAAGAATTTTTTCCAATTTTATTTTCCAATAAAACTACTTTGAATTTTACTTATGGCAGCTGGCTGCTTTCTTGAACTACATACTAATTTTAACTGAGTTGATAATTTTACCAGAAAAATCCTAGATCCTGTACATCTTTAGTTGAGAAATGTAGTAACTTCAAAACAGAGGATACTTAGAATTCTTTCCTTTAAACCTGACATGCACTTCTTTTCATGTAGTTCTTGTTTTAGACACTGCCTTTTTAACTCAGTGGAAAATATTTAGTGAATGTGATTGATGGTACTTCAGTTTCATTTTGTCATTTTTTGTCTTTGTGTTTAGGTTTACTGCACTCTTCCATCCAAAAACACCATTTACAGAATGATTCTGAAGAGCCACTTTTGTCTTTAACCAGCTCTTTTGGGACAATTCTGAGAAAATGTTCTAATAATGCAAGCAATTCTTCTAATAATAAAATAGTATCTCAGGATCTTGATTATAAAGAAGCAAAAATCAATAAGGAAAAACTGGAGTCATTTATAACCACAGAAACTGATTATATGTCATGCTTGCTGGGAGAACATTGTGACAATGATCCAAAAAGCCAGAGAGTTTCAGAGGAAAAAGTCTTGCCTGCAGTATGTCACCCTGCAGTGCCACATTCAGAAGACTGTAGTGGTATTCACTTTCAATCTCAGGAAACCTTTTTACACGACAATGATAACACCACTGTTTTAACTACTGGCTTCAACAACCTTCTCTCAAACCCAGTTGTGATTTCTAGAGGAGAATCATATAAAATGTCAGAGGAAATAAAACCTAAGAATTCTGAAGCTGGTTCTGAATTAACCAAAAATATTTCTTTGGAAAATAGTCAAGAAGCATGTATTTTAAAGGAAGATTCCAGAAAACCTGAGCTGTTGACACCTGAACAGTATGTAACAGCAGCATCACCTCTTACGAAGGTACAATTCAACCAAAATACAAGTCTCACAGTAATCCAAAAAAACCAAGAAGAAACTACTTTAATTTCAAAAATAACTGTCAGTTCAAACTCTGAAGAACTTTTCCCGGACAATGAGAATAATTTTGCCTTTCAAATAACTAGTGAAAAGAGTATTCCTATTTTAGAAAACACTAAGGAACTGCATGAGGCAGACATCAGTTGTTTAAGAGAACCTGTTCTCAAGAGCTCTGCCATGTCAGCACATACGGACCTGGGAGACAAACAAGCAGCCAAAGTGTCGATTACAAACAATTTTGTTTCATCAAATAAAGTCCATGATCTTACAGAGAAAAACAGAAATAGTGTAAAGCAGCAACCAAAAATGACTCTCAGTCAAGATTCAAAGTCAGATGTCTCCTTGAATATAAATATGAAATCAAACAGAGGTAACGATTGCATGGACAAATGGGCAAGAGTCTCAGATTCGATTTCAAGTCACAGTTTTGGAAATGGCTTTAGAACAGCTTCTAATAAAGAGATAAAACTCTCTGAACACAACATTAAGAAAAGTAAAATGTTCTTCAAAGATATTGAAGAACATTTCCCTACTAGTTTAGCTTGTATTGAGACTGTAAATACATTATCATTAAAAAGTCAAAAGAAACCAAGCAGACCTCATGCAGTTGATTCACAGTCAATGAATGCTGTATCTGGGTGTGTGCAGAATAGTGCGTTTATTTCTGACAGTGAAAATAGTCACACAACTCCAATTTTATCATTAAAGGAAGATTTTCATTCAAACCATAATTTAACACCTAGCCAAAAAGCAGAAATTACAGAACTTTCTACTATATTGGAAGAATCAGGAAGTCAATTTGAATTTACACAGTTTAGAAAACCAAGCCACATAATACAAAATAATCCATTTGAAATGCCTGAAAATCAGATGAGTGTCTTAAAGACCACTTCTGAGGAGTGGAAAGATGTTTATCTTCCTCTCGCAGTTAATGTCCCATCTAGCAGTCAGGTAGATAGCAGCAAGGAATTCGAAGTTGGAGATAAGCAAAAATTTGCCTGCTTGTCAACAACCAACTGTAACAAGAGTGCTTCTGGTTATTTAACAGATAAAAATGAAGTGGAGCTTAGGGGCTTTTATTCGGCTCGTGGCACAAAACTGAGTATTTCTAGTGAAGCACTACAGAAAGCTATGAAACTGTTCAGTGACATTGAAAATGTTGGTGGAGAAACTCCTGCAGAATTAGATCCAAGAATTTTCTCTTTAAGTAAATGTAACAATTCTGATGTTTCAGAGTTTAAGGAAGAAGATTATAGCAATGATAAAAATTTAAGTGAGAAGAATAATAAATGCCAACTAGTAGTACAAAATAACATTGAAATGACAGCTGGCATTTTTGTTGAAGAAAATACTGAAGATTACAAGAGAAATACTGAAAATGAAGATAACAAATGTATTGGTTTTGTTTGTAACTTAAGAGAATCTGATGGAAGTTCATCAAGTAAAAATGATACAGTTTCTATTCACAAAGATGAAGATGTCTTACCATGTACTGATCAACACAACATGTATCTGAAATCATCTAGCCAGTATATGATGGAGGGAAACTCTCAAAATAAAGATTTGTCAGATTTAACTTGTTTGGAAGTTGTAAAAGCTGAAGAAACATTTCATGTTAATATGTCAAATAAAAATCAGTCAACTGCTAATAAGATGAGGCAGAATATAAAAAATTTTGACACTTTTGGTTTGTCCTTTCAGACTGCAAGTGGGAAGAATATCAGCATCTCTAAAGAGTCATTAAGTAAAGTTATAAATTTCTTTGATGAAAAATGTACCAAGGAAGAGTTGAATAACTTTTCAGATTCCTCAAATTCTGAATTACTTTCTGGCATAAATACCAACAAAATAGACATTTCAAGTCATGAGGAACTAGATAAGGTTAAAGACAAAATACTTAAAGAAAGTGACTCAGTTGGTATTGAAAATCAATTACTAACTCTCCAGCAAGGACCAGAATATGAAATCAAAAATATCAAAGAACCTACCATGTTGGGTTTTCATACAGCTAGTGGAAAAAAAGTAAAAATTGTGAAGGAGTCTTTGGACAAAGTGAAAAATCTTTTTGATGAAAAAAAGCAAGATAATAGTGAAGTCACTAATTTTAGCTATCAAGGGGCAAAGATGCTAATGGACCGAGAGGTATGTAAAGAAGGTTTTGAGTTAGCATGTGAGACTGTTGACATAACTGCCCGAAAGCATGAAGAAATGCAGAATTCTTTAGAGGAGAAAAAACTTGTTTCTGAAGAGTGTGCCATGCCACCCAGGCTCTTAAGTGATCATTTATACAGACAAACTGAAAATCTCAGCATACCAAATAGCATATCTCTGAAAGTCAAAGTTCATGAAAATATAGAAGAAACAGCAAAAAGTCCTGTGACTTGTTATACAAATCAACCCACTTGTTCAGCCATTGAAAATTCAGCTCTAGCATTTTACACGGGGCATGGTAGGAAAATTTCTGTAAGTCAGGCTTCACTATTTGAAGCCAAAAAATGGCTTAGAGAAGGAGAACTGGATGATCAGCCAGAAAAAATAAATTCTGCCAAGGTTATATGTTTAAAGGAATATCCTGGGGATTATGTAGGAAATCTTTCATGTGGAAATCGTTCAAACAGGATCACAACCGAAAATGACAAAAATCTCTCTGAAGAACAAGATCCAACTTATTTAAGTAACAGGATGTCTAACAGCTATTCATGCCATTCTGATTTTTGTCATTCCAGTGAGGTATTTAATAAGTCAGAATATCTCTCAAAAAATAAAATGGGTAATTCTGGTATTGAGCCAGTAGTGAAGAATGTCAAAGACAGAAAAAACATTAGTTTTTCTGAAGTAATGTCCACTGTAAGAGAAGCAAACGCTTATCAAAAAGCTGTAGATGAAAGTACTTGTGTTCAGAAGCTCGTGACTAACTCCTCACCATGCAGAAATAACAATAAAGCCACAGAAATGGTCGTATCTGATTCAAATAATTTTGAGATAGAACCACCTGCATTCAGTACAGCAAGCGATAAAACAGAAATGAGAGAGAGACTTACAGATAACGGCGGGAAGGTAATTAAGCAAAACACTGAGAGCAAATCAGACACTTGCCAAACAAAAATTGTGACAGGTTCTCATAAGGCACTGGAGGATTCACAGGATATTACTTTTCCTGACTCTCCAGAGAGTGAAGAACATAGTATGCGTTCACGTGATGTTTCACCTGACATTCAAAGTGAACCAATTTTATGTCATGACCCAGGTATGTCTGGATTGGAGAAAGTTTCTGAAATACCACCTTTTCATATTAATTTGAAAACTTCTGATATATGTAAGTTGAATGTGGAAAAGCATCCCAGGTCAGTCTCTTCTATGAATGCTTGTGGGGTTTTTAGCACAGCAAGTGGAAAATCTGTACAAGTATCAGATGCTGCATTCCAAAAGGCAAAACAGGTATTTTCTAAGATAGAAGATAATGCTAAGCAACTCCTTTCCAAAGTATCGTTTAAAAGTAATGAAGAACAGTCGGACAAGTTCTCAGGGGAAAATACTAAGATACATACCCCTCAAAATTTACTGTCATCTGCTTTCTCTGGATTTAGTACAGCAAGTGGAAAACAGGTTCCAGTTTCTGAGAGTTCCTTATGCAAAGTTAAGGGAATGTTTGAGGAATTTGATTTAATCAGAACTGACCGTAGTCTTCAGCATTCACCTACATCTAGGCAAAATGTATCAAAAATACTTCCTCTCTCTTGTATCGATAAGAGAACCCCAGAACACTCTGTAAGTTCCAAAACAGAAAAAGACTACAATAAAGAATTTAAATTAACAAATAACCGTAACGTTGAAAGGGATTCTTCAGAAAATAATCACTCTATTAAAGTTTTTCCATCTCTCATTCAGTGTAGGCAAGACAAACAACAGTTGGTATTAGGAACCAAAGTCTCACTTGTTGAGAACATTGATCTTTTGGGAAAAGAACAGATTTTACCTAAAAATATAAAAATGGAAATTGGGAAAGCTGAAACTTTTCCTAATCTTCCTGTGAAAACAAATACAGAAATTTGTTCTACCAACTCCAAAGATTCAGAAAACTATTTTGAAACAGAAGCAGTAGACATTGCCAGAGCTTTTATGGAAGATGGTGGGTTGACAGATTCTGAACTGCTAAGCCATGCCAAACACTCTCTTTTTACGGGCCAAAAAAATGAGGAAACAGTTTTGTTAAATTCAGGAATCGGAAAAAGAAGAGGAGGTGCACTTGTCACAGTTGGTAAGTGTTTTGTCTTTTGGTTTGCCAATCGCTTTTTAAATTGTCAAGTCCTTCATAATTTTGCTATGCTAGCTTATAGCAATTAGGATATTATACACTAGGTATATTTTTTCAGACTTTTATGTTTAGTTTGGGGAAATGTGGTTTTACTCTTGATATCACTGAGTCTGTGTACCAAGAAGTCATTGGCTGAGTTATGTTGTATAAAGGTTCTGGCTCTAAAGTTTAAAAGTTGGCTTCTAGTTATAGGTGTTGGCTTGCTTGCTTTTTTTTTTTTTTTTTTTTTTAATCTAAGAAGTGTTCTAAAATCAGTTATCCTTAGCAAATAGTATTCTGGTCTTAATGCCATTTGGACTGTGTTCTAACTTCTCTTTTAAATGTAGTGTATTTAACAACTTGGTTTGACTATTCGGTTAGTTGGATGTGTGATTTTTTTTTTTTTTCTGTTAGTATCTCTGGCTAGGAATAATCTTAAATAATTGAATCTGTTGATTAGTTACAATGAAAGTAAATGCCAAAACTAACTCTTCAACTTTTAAATGGATGACCTTCAATAACTAGCTCCTTTTTTAAAAACTGTAGACTGATAGAGTATCACAGGGCTTCTTGTCCAGTCTCTTCCTGTTACAGAGGATACTAAAGCCAGGCAGTTCATTCTTCCACTGGGTGCATTTTGCCCTGAAGTCATCCCAGTGGATGCAGATTTGCTTCATCACGTGTTATCCAGGTCACGTTCTATACCAAGTTTATGTTATGGGCAAAGTAGTAAGTTTGTAAGACTTATCTTAGACTGTTGCTGTTCTCTAGTGAAAAATTCTGAGGTGCAGATGCTTTAAGATATGCATAATTCTTTCATAGAGAATAATAGTTTTATTTATGGGACCCCATTTTGTTCATGCATATAGTAAACCCTTATGCTTAGGAATAAAAATAACTCAGACTTCTAATAAATGTTCTCAACAGCATCACTAATTTCCCTCACTTCTGTTAGGTTATAAATATATATGCACTTAATCAGCTTCTGGTTACTTGAATAGTACAGAGCCTTGTCAAACAGTTAAATCACTTTATAATCCAACACTTGATAAAGTGATAAAGCCTTGCTTGGACATTTTTACTTACTAAATCCTTCAAATTCATTCCCTTTACTAAAGCATCAAAAAGCAAAGTATCTATTAACACATATTATCTCAGTATGACATGGAAACACATGACTTGAATTACGGTTTAAGTTTACTCTCAGCCTTTGTAGAATTTTTAAACAAGAAGTACATAATAGTTTTGCTAATATTTTAATGTAATTTTGGTAATTTAAAGTCTTTTCTCCCACTCAATGACTCTAATTCAAGGACCTATATAATAAATTCCTTCTTGAGTGTAATGCAAAAAAAATTATTTTAAGAAATTGTTTGTCTTTATTGCAAGTAAACCTTTGAGTTACGTTAAGTGTTAGTTCATTAAAAAGTAACTTATCTTTGTATCTGGTAACATCTGTTTATTGCTGAACCCTGAATAAATAGTGATATTTTAAAGGGTCAAAAAAAATAATAGAAGTTAAATTGATATTGAGAAATTAATTTTTTCTTTCAAAATAGAATGTTCACTATTTAAGTTATTATTATTGTTTGCTTAACATATTATAAGAGTCAGTACTTCAGTTTTAAAAAATGGACTATAGGCTTTTGAAAAATAAAATTGATACTATTTGCTTTAAAAACGTGTATGGAAATTTCTTTTTAGGAGAACCCCCAATCAAAAGAAATTTGTTAAATGAATTTGACAGGATAATAGAAAATCAAGAAAAATCCTTAAAGCCTTCAAAAAGCACTCCAGAGGGTAAAATTTGCTTTTTATCCATATCTTCCCCTCCCCCCAATAGCTACAATACATAATATTCTAAAGTTATTTTTCTCAACTCTTTTGGGTATATGCATAATTGGGCAAGCCTTTACAGTGTAGTTTGTTAAAACTTGTATCTTGCCTTGTTTGTTATGCGAGCTTTTCCTTCATAATGCCTAGATATTAGAGATAGTAGATACAAGATATTATACTAGAGGTTCTCCATAATTCAGTGTGAAGAGACAATGAAATAATGACTTTAAATTAAAAAGCTGTAAGAATTTAGTAAGAACTTAGTAAAATAATTGAAGCTCAGGTTCTAGTTCAATTGATTTCATAATATTTACTTGAATCAGTTATTTAATTGAAGGTTGAGAAATAGTAACTTTCAAATTTGATTATTTCTTATAACAAAATTTCCCTTAATAACTAGGGACGAACTTAGTTCTTCCTACAAAGGCAGGGTAAAATACTTAATTCTTTTCCTTAAATTACCAGTTTTCAGAGTAAAGAGTAGTTGGTGTAATCATTACTAATGGTAGCAAATGAATTTTTTTCTTTCTCTCTTGAGTAAAACAGATTTCTTAGATTTTTATTTGTAAGATATATAAAGTTTAAAAGTACACATAAATAATATATTTCTTTATTAAAGAAAGCATTCTTTTTGAGGTTCAAATCATTCCAAATTTGGAAGTAGAAACCTCTTCAAGTATTTCCCAAGAGTTGTTTTTTTTTTTTTAATATACCTTGATTAACCTTTGAGCACTTTCTTGCTTTCTGTTATCACAAAAAGATTTTCTAGGATGTCCATGTAATTCCCCTCCCCAGTTAGAATCCTAAGAATCTCCAAAGATCTTTTCAGTGGTTAATATTTTTTAAAAAAAACAATATTTGGATACTAACTATGCTCATAGCTGCTGGTGTTACTGTTTTTTAAATTCTGAATTCTTGTTTCCTAATAACATTAACATATTTACTTATTTCCTTTATCTTCCAGTCCTGGTTCTCAAACTTTTATATCTCAAGACCTCTTTATACTCTTAAAAATTATTGAGGATCCCAAAGAGCATTTATTTAGGTGGATTATATCTACTTCTATTTACCATATTCAAAATTAAAATTGAGAAATTTTAATATCTGTAACATTGTGCATTGGTCATTTTGAAAATACTAGTTTGGAGTTATACAGCTCTTTCAAATGTTGACGTGTTTTGTTACACAATATTAAACAAATACTTTTGTCAATGTCACCAGTGATCTAATCTGAAAATTTAGTATTGGGAAATTGTCAAGCGAACAGCCTGTTACAAGATTTCCAAAATTATAATTTCATTTAAAAGCTTGAATTTTACAATTCAGTTTGGCAACAAATACTATTGCTTGTTTTCTGTTTTTTTTTATAGTGACAAGCTTATTTCATTCTTTTTTGAAGAAATATCTGCTGAATACCCAAGTCTGAATAATTGTAGTTTGTTATTCTTTCAAGTAAAAGTGGAATTGTTTGAAAAAAGTGATTAGTACATTTCATATAAAGTGCATTTCCATGAGACAATCATAGCACCAAAGTATGCAGCAGGACACACCAGCAGTGCAAATGTCAACACAGTGAGAGACACTTATATAACATCATCATTATTATTAAGATAGTTTGACAGCTTGAATCCCCTCTGAACATTGTGGGTACTCCCCCTCCAGGGTTCCACGGATCACTCTTTGATAATCACTGTCTTACAGTATATGTATAATAGCTTCAAGTTGACAATACCAATTTTACTACTAATAATAAACTACCAAGGGAAGTCTAAGAATTCTTTGCAGTTTTTTGTCCTAAGAATACATATCATTAAAAATGTATAGTCGAAGTTCTGTGTTCTGATGTCACTCAAAATAATTCTTTTGTTTGTGGTTAACAACTTGTTAATTAGCTTAGATTCTTTTGTTTCAGTTTGTTTTCAATATTAGGATTTGCTTTTTCTTTTTTAATTTTATATTTGAATAAATAGAACTTCTCTGTAGTTCATTCATCAAAAATACAGAAAGGCTTACTTGGAGAAGTCTTGTTTCCATCACTGTCCCCTCCATACTGTTCACCTGTTATACTAGTAATTGTTTTTAATGGTTTTTGGTTTACCCTTTTCAGGTTTCTTTTTGTCAAAATAAGTAAATAGTTGTATATATATTCTACTTTTCTTACTCAAAAGGTATCAGTACACACATGGTCTTTGTTTGTTGTTTACTTTAGAATTTATCAGGAGATCGTGACTTAACTCAATATATAGTGATCTTCCTTGTTCTAATGGTTGCATGTACTTAATCATGGGGCTGTACCAGTATGTTCTGGTTTATTCAACCAGTCCTCTCCCTACCAGTGGACTAATCAAAGGTTTAAGAAGTACAAGTTACATACTGAGAAAGAGTAATACCTAAACTTTTGCTTATAAACCTTCATAAAACTAAATTTTATATTTGCATCGGCAATTAGCTAACACCTTTACGTTATGACTAACTAAATTTATACTGATTTCTCACATATGTTTGCACTGTGAGTTGTTTGGTATTAATGATTATCAATTTGTGAATCAATTGATAGTTCTTACCTAAGCATCCATTATATGCACTGAAAATTTTTAACAATATAATTTTATAAAATGTTTGTGTAAATGTTCACAGTAATGTGCAATGAACATAGGAAATAAAATCTCTCATTAGCTTGTCATTAATACATAATATAAAACATACTTCATTAATGCATTATGTAAAATAATATTTTTCTAGGCACAGTGAAAGATAGAAGATTGTTTATGCATCACACTTCTTTAGAGCCAGTTACCTGTGGACCCTTTTGGTAAGACATGTTTAAGTTTTTTTTAATTCTACTAATACAGTGTAGGAAAAGTGTGGGGTTTTTTAGTAAATATTTCTAAAAACAAAGGCTCTAACATACAGTAAAGACACTAGCACTTCCCTTTTTGAAAGCCTGCATCAGGATTAAATAGTTCTGTACTTTGGTAGTACTTTATAGTGCTGTACGTACTATTATCTCATCTTTAATTTCATAACTTTGTAAAGTAGACTAACAGGTTTTGTCCCAGTTTTGTGAATAAGGTACTGTGGTTGAAAGGGATTAAGGAAATTACTCAAAATCAATAAATATAGCAGATTTTATGTTTCAATTATATTAATAAAAGTGAAAGAAAAATAAAAGATGGCATATATTTAAAATATGCTTTATCTCTCTTCCTTCTCAAAACCCTACTAGTTACTAAGAATTTTTTTTTTAATGTATAAATCCATAAGAATAGTGATCAGAAGAAACAGTAACATTTTGGAAGCTAAAAAGCATGAATGACTTAGAAAGACATAGCAAGCTAAAACCTGAGCAAGCAGAGAAGCTACCTGGTTTCCCCAGAGAACCTGAGAAAGACTAAAATTGGCAGCAACATATACTTCTTAAGGTGAGGTAGAAAATACGAAGATGAGTTGAAAATCTGTTCAGGAAACAGATATGCCCTCTCCCCACCACAGGCAGGCAATTATCCCTCTTCTGCCAAAAGACCAGAAGGTCATTCTCTGGAGATGAATTAGAAGGATTCTAAATTGGGGATGGGGTTGGGGGAAGTACTGAAAACAGAGATTAATTAGAAATCTGTATATCAAATAGTGAGACTCCCTAACCTCCTTCCCACATTTAGCTCCCAAATGCCAGCAGCCAGGCCTCTAGGCAGAAGACTGGAAGATATTTTTTCTGGGTAATAGGACCAGCCCAGTAGGAAAAACTAAAAATGCTGGCAGTGGTGGGTACTGAAATGAAACCACATAGCCACATCACCAAGAAGCCAACAATTGCCGAGCCCTACAGCACACAGCTTCCTGTCAGCTGTTCAGCGCTTCACTCTGAAATAAGACCAGATAGTCAAGGGTCACTAGTCACTGGAAGAAAACCTCTATAAAAGATAGTATCCAAAGTACAAAAACCAAAACAAAAGGAACTTAGAGGAAATAGACTGTACAAGGAGAAGAAAACGTCAAAAAGCTTACTAATAATTTCAGGAAAGAGAACATATTGCATCCTTAAAATAAGAAGCTCTTGGAAATTAAAACTATGATGGCACAAGTCAACTAACTCAGTAGAAGAAACAGGAGTTAAAAGTTATGAAAACTCCCAGAATGTAGAACCAAAAAGAAAAGGAGATAAAAAAGGAATGAAAGATAATTTTTTAAAGTCAGCCCTGTAGGTCTAACATCTGAAAATTTGGAGTTTGAGGAAGAGGGAACAGAGGAGAAATGAAGAGAGAAGTTTTCAAAGAAATAATTTAAGGTATTTTATCAGTACTGAACAACATGAGTTTCCTTGATCAAAAGGACCCTCTGAGTGAACGCATAAATAAAAATGACCCAGCTAAGGCATATCCTTGTGAAATTTTAGAACACTGTGGGCAAAGAGGAACCTTAAAATTTCAAACTTCAAGTTCCAGGGGTTTAGGACTGGGTAAAAGGAAGTATGGGGTTTTCAACAAGATACTAATTAGGAAGAACATGTATGCTGAGGAAGGTGATAGTTTAGTTTTGGACTTGCTGAGTTTGCAGTGAGTGTGGAACATCAGGATAGGGATGTGTGGTGCTAAATGCAGTCCAAAGTGCAGGAATAACACCTGGGGAATGTCAAGCATAAAGATCCGTGTTTTTATTTTTAAATAAAAATATTTCACAATATTCCATATTTTTATTGTTAAATAAATTCCCATTTTTATTGTTAAATGATAATTTAAGCAATGGAAATGACTCATATCACCCAGGGAAAGTGTCTAGGGAAGAAATCCAACTTTGAATGCAGGAATATTTTTAAGAGAAAAAGGAAAAGCCAGTTTAAAAAAAAAAAAAGGAAAGAAAGAAAGGGACAGTCGTGGCAGTGAGAATTTTAAAAAGGAAAAAGCTGTCAAAACTGGCACAGGTCAAGTAGAATGAGTTTACACATGAAGCTTTGTTCTTTTTGGCATTGGGCGGTCATTAGCAACTTTACTGAGAACAGTTTCTGTGGAATAGTGGGGGAAGTGAGAGCTCAATGAGGAGAAAGTGAGGAAGTGAAACAGCTCGTTTAGATTAACCGCGGAGGAAGATTGGCCGGCCGTGAGGGAGAGGGAGCAGTATTAGCTTGAAGGGGAGATAAGGCTGAGAAAAAGGGTGGGCAAGGCTTTCTGACTGAGAAAGGTGTAACAGCTGGTAGAGAAAGGACCAAAATGGAGTAACCATTGAAAAGGTGGGGCTCCCGAGGAGACAGAGTTACTAGCTGGGGGCAGGGGTAAAGGGGAAGGGGTCGCTGTGAGAAAGAACAGAAAGGAGATGTCTGGTGAAGGGGGTTAGTGAGGAGCTTTGGAACTGGAGGAGACAAACGGAGGACCCACGTTTGACAGACTCTTCTCTCGTGTTTATAAAGTCAAAGACTGGGAGTTGATGTGTGAGCGACAGTTACAGACTTGGAAAGCATGGTATTGTTCTAGAGGACAACCACGATGAAATGCAAAACAGTGACCAGAATAAGATTGCCAGGTAGCAGTTGAGGCTCTCTCTATGTATATATTCTAAAACATTTATGTCTGTGTACATTTACTGGTAAATAATGAAACAAATATTTTCTCCCCATTGTAGCACAACTAAGGAACGGCAAGAAATAAAGAATCCAAACATCACTGCACCTGGTCAAGAGTTTCTATCTAAATCTCATTTTTATGAACACCTGACTTTGGAAAAGTCGTCAAGCAATTTACCAGTTTCCGGGCAGCCACTTTGTAAGGTTCCTGCCCCAAGAAATGAAAAAAGGAGACACTCGATATCTGCAGGCAAACCAATGAAAGTTTTTGTCCCACCTTTTAAAACTAAATCACACCTTCACAGAGATGCACAGTGTGTGAACAGGAATAGTAATTTGGAGGAAGACAAACAAAAACAAAAAAACATAGATGAACGCGGCTCTGGTGATAGTGAAAATAATGGCAGTGAAATTCATCAGCTTAACAAAAGTAACTCCAATCAAACAGCAGCTGTAATGTTCACAAAGGGTGACAAAGAACCTTTAGGTATTATGTGAAAATTTGTATTGACTTATTTTTGCCTTTCAGTCATATATTTTTTATAGTAAATAATGCCTTTAGAGTTTCCCCCTTTTATAATGATTACTAATTTCAAAACCTTTTGTAATGCTTAAATTTTTCCAAGTCCAAAGATTAAGTTTAAAGTATTCTGATGTTTTCTTTCAAAGGTAACTACTTGTAGACTTTCTTGTTTAAGAAAAAAAGAAAAAGCTATTAGACACATAATCTAGGATTGCTATTATTGCATTATATTTTTTATCAGGCAGGCTGCTAATTTTCTTCCAAATTCAAAATAAAAATAATAGATCTATTTCTGTTCTTTACAAATAGAAACTTTTTTCATCCCTGAAGATTTAAAGTTAGAGCACAGTGATATATATAATTTTATAAAACAAGGGTTGTGCTTTTAAAATTTCATACTCAATTTTATTTTTTGCTAATTATTTTCTTTAATAGATTTAATTACAAATCTTCAGAATGCCAGAGATATTCAAGATAAGCGAATTAAAAAGAAACAAAAGCAACGTATTTTTCCACAGCCAGGCAGTCTGTATCTTGCAAAAACATCCACTGTGCCTAGAATCTCTCTGAAAGTGGCAGTAGAAGGCCGAGTTCCCTCTGCATGTTCTCATAAACAGGTATGCTTTTATCCATAATGCGAATAACTTTTACAGCACTGCGCAACTTTATTAACTGGCATCTCCAAATTTTTTTGTTTAAAGAAAGAAAAAAATTAATGCAGAAAGGGATGAGTAAAAATCATCTTGCCTCCTAATCAGTGTACAGTGGCAGCTGCCTTCTCCTCTGCTCCCCTGTCTTACCAAAGTTCTCTGTGCTTCAGGATTACCATTTCTCTTCCTGCTTCAAAACATGTTCATTTTATTACTGTACGTGCTCTCAGCTACGTGTTAGAGGAAAGTAGTCTCACTGAATTTAAAGTGTGACTAACTCATTACCCTGAACCTGCTAAGAGCTATTTACATTTTTAGAAGAGGATTCTTATTAAGCCAGTACCATCGAGTTACAATTTTAGGTAATGGGGAGGTAAAAGGTTGGACTCCTTGAAAGCTTTTTAACTTAAGAGGTTTTGTAAAACATTAAATGACTTTTTCAAGCCCCACAGCAGCTTCCTGTGGCAGACAGAGCAGGAGGCATGTACACAGGGGAATGAGAAAGATGCAGCAGACTCTTGGATGTGTGGGTCATGTGTATTACATAAAAATGTCTTAGCTTCTAGTAAGTAAGTTAAATATTTTTATAGTCAATATTTTCATATTTAGATGAAAAACTGGGTAACTGATTTGGTTTGTTTCTATTCTGTGAAACATGCTCTTTAGTTTTGTTTTTTATTCATTATCAAACTTTTATGTCATTTATTTTGTGCAGCTATATATGTATGGTGTTTCTAAACACTGCATAAAAATTAACAGCAAAAGTGCAGAGTCTTTTCAGTTTCACACCCAGGATTACTTTGGTAAAGAAGGTTTATGGGCTGAAAAGGGAATTCAGTTGGCTGATGGCGGATGGCTCATACCCTCCAATGATGGAAAGGCTGGAAAAGAAGAATTTTATAGGTACTCTCTGGGAAAAGAAATTTTCTGTTAACTTTTATATATTCCATCATCCCTCTCTTCTTCATGAGTCCTTTTTTTTTTTTTCTCTTTCCTTATCTCTCTTAAACTTAAAAATTTGGCCAGAAATCAAAATTTTATACATTGAATCATTTTAAGTACATTGTGGTTCACTTGATATTCTATTGAAATCTTTTGAAAAGTGAATTTTGGTTTGTCTTAGGATTTGCTCTACTGGTTTTTCTTAGATTAGGACATTATTCCTATGGCTTTTACAAAATAAAGATGGATAAGAAAAGTTAAGTGTGATCGGCCTTATGGTAAACTTCCCCCCACACACATATGCTTATGTGGCTGATCTCTTTCATTGTGTATTTCAATCAAGTTAAACAGAAATACTTAAATATCAGAAACACTAAATAACTAGTTAATTTCAGTGCCCTAAAACATCAACAGTTTAGAAACTGTATCGTCTTATGATTCTAATGTTTATACAAACATAACTTAAAATTTTTGGTGTCAGGTAGGTATTATATCATGCCAATGACAAGAGAGATAGGAAACCTTTCTCCAGTGCCCATATTTTTTGAAATACCTGTACATCTTTCCAAAATTTATAGTTTGGGGAAAATGGTAAAATAATTTTTCCTTAAATTTTTGTTGTATTTTAAAATAGGAATGTTATTTACATCTTGCATTTGTCCCATGTAACAAATATCTGCTCTTGACTCTGGAAAAGTAAGTTGTCTCACTTAATTATATTAAGTAGACTGCACAGTGTAGAGGTTAAGAGTGATTTCCCTGCAATCAGGTGGGCATGGTTCAAAATGTTTTGAGTGCTGAAGCTCAAGCTGTGTTTTTGATCATTCAACAGATATTTATTGAGCACCTACTGTGTGCCAGATACTATCTTGAGTACTAGAGATAACAAAAATCTCTGCCCTACTAAGTCATTCTTGTGAAGGGGTTCAGGACAGGGAAAGAAAAATTTAAAAAGAAATAGGTTAACTGTATAGTATATAAAAAGTGACAAATACTTTGAAGATATAGCTGAAGGAGGAGGGTGGAGAGAATTGGGTGAGGAGAGGTGCAAGTTCTTAAGTAAGAGTAAGTAGTCAGGAGGCTTCACTGACTACTTTGATATTTGATCTGTGTCCTGAAGGATGTCAAGGGAGTGAGCATAGGACCATCTGGGGAAAGCAGGGAGCATGCTAACTTGAGGAACAGAAGGAAGGTTGGTGTGACTGGAGTAGAGTGGGTGAGAGAAGAATCATGGATGAGGTCGAGAACTTTGGCTTTTACTCTGAGGAAACCATTAGAATGTTTAAAGCAGAGAGGTGACATGATCTGACTTAGTTTTGAAAGAATGACTCTGGCTGCTTGTTGAGATTAGACCATAAGGAGGGGCAAGGATGAAAGCAGAGAGACTACTTCAGAAGCTATTGCATAAGCCAGGTGAGAAATGGTTGCTTGGGCCAAGGAGGTGGCGGGGAGCTGGTGAAAAGCAGTTGGAAACTGGGTATTTTTTGAAGGTAGCATCATCAGTATTTGCTCAAGGATTGGATGAGGAGTGTAAGAATGGCATTAGCAGCTGGAAGGAAACAAGCTACCATATACCATGAATGGAGACGACCAAGGATGAAAGGGAAATTGAGAGTTCAGTTTTGGACATTTGAAGTTTGAGGCATTAGTAGGCATCTAAGGGGAGATGTTCCGTAGGCAGTTGGATGGATATGCAGGTCTGGAGTTCACAGGTGAACTCTAAGCCAAAGAAAGCAGTTCAAAGAGTTATCAGGATATAGATGGAATTCAAAGCCATGAAACTCTGAGAAAGAGCAACCCCAAAATCAAAAATAAATGCTAAAGAATGTGGTATGTTGCAAACCAAGTAAAGGTAGAGCTTCAGGTAATGGAGAGTGACCAGCTCTGTCAGTTGCTGCTGATAGGTAAAGGTGAGAACTGACGATTGATCACTGGATTGTAGAGGTCCTTACTAATCTTAATAAAAATAATTCATTAGGTTGGTGGGGCAAAAGCCTGATCAGGATGCAGTAAAAGGGCAGTGGGAGAAGAGAAGTTGGAGAGAGAATACAGTCATTCTTTCCTGAATTGCTATGAAGAGAAGCAGAGTAAGAGGCAGTATCTGAAGAAGAAAGTAGGGTCAAAGGGTGTTCAGCTTTGTTGTGTTTGTTTGTTTTAAGGTAGGAAAATATTTTTTATGCTGACGGAAATCATCTAGTAGAGGGGGAAGAAATTGATGGTGCAGGAGGGAGGAGGCATTTCCCAGACAAATGTCCTTGACTAGGCAAGAAGGGTGGGAGCTAGTGTCCAAATGACAGGAGGAGCCAAAGTGTAAGGGAACCGGTGCTGGTGAGTCGGTAGACAGGAGGGTAGAAGTTTATGGTTCTGTTTTAATTGCTTCTGTTTACTTAGTTCTGAGCATGAGAATGGAGAGGAGTTGTAGATTTGAGCAGAAAGGGAACAATATCAAGAAGAGCACCAGGACTAGAGAAGGAGGTTCTTAGGTAATTGCTAAAAATAATCTCTTTAATAAGAAATATCTAATCAAAAATACAATTATTTTAAGTTAAGTTTCTCATTTTCCAGTTGAAATAATTGTATTGACTAATATATTAAATGAAACTTTTATAATTTTTATTAGTATATCTTCATACATGTCAAATCATTTTCTAAAATTATATTACTTATTGATTATACATTAACTCATAAAGACTTACTGAATAATCTTGTACAATGTAGGTTTTTTTTGCAAAGAATAGTTGGGGGTTATTAAATTCAATATCATCTTATGTGTTTTTTATTATGTATTCTACCTTTATTTGTTCAGGGCTCTGTGTGACACCCCAGGTGTGGATCCACAGCTTATTTCTAGAGTTTGGGTCTATAATCACTATAGATGGATTATATGGAAACTGGCAGCTATGGAATTTGCCTTTCCTAAGGAATTTGCTAACAGATGCCTAAGCCCAGAAAGGGTGCTGCTTCAACTAAAATACAGGCAAGTTTAAAGCATTATACCATGTCAGCATACAGAGGTCATAGAGGTACCCTAGCCAGTTGTTGGTGGCAGGTGCCATCCCACACTGCTGTTCAGTGGTGTGGAGCCATTCTGTTGTCACCCCCACCCCCCTACTCCATCACACTGTCTCCTTAACCTCTTGGCCCATTTGAAGAATGTGAATTACTAATTTGATCCACTATTTAGGGATTGCTAATAAAGCATTTTTGAATTTGGGGGTTTTAATATTTTATTTATATTTTAGCAGTATAAAACTTAATATATTGCTAGCTACCAAATTTTAAGTTCTCTTTGGTCTCAGTATTTCTTCAATAAAGGTGTTTAATTTTATTCTTGGTTATTTGGTGGCTTTTTTTAAACGGTGAAATTCTAGACTCACAGTTCCTAAAACAATGCATTTTTCTTTTTCTTTTTAGATATGATGTGGAAATTGATAGAAGCAGAAGATCAGCTATTAAAAAGATAATGGAAAAGGATGACACAGCTGCAAAAACACTTGTTCTCTGTGTTTCTGAAATAGCTTCATTAAGCACAGATACATCTGAAACTCCTAGCAGTAAAACTAGTGGTATAGATACCACAAAAGCAGCCGTGGTCGAACTTACAGATGGATGGTATGCAATTAAGGCCCAGACAGACCCTCCCCTCTCAGCTCTCATAAAGAACGGGAGACTGACTGTGGGTCAGAAGGTCATTATTCACGGAGCAGAGCTGGTGGGCTCTCCTGATGCCTGTACACCCCTTGAAGCCCCAGAATCTCTTATGTTAAAGGTAAATTAAATTAATGCACACTCTTGGTGCAGAAAAGTCAGTTACTGATTTTAAGTTCTAGGGAAATTTCACACTTAAAATTTTAAATTTACTTATGCCTATTAAGGATGTTTCTTGAAAATGAACCGATACTCTTAGTCTTTCTAGGTCTATTTCCTAATTTTAAGGGCATTCAACCTCCAGAGGCTTCTTGAAAAAGAAAACATGCAGTGTTTTTTCATCTTATCACAAGATTGGCTGAATATAGAATTTGAGGTTGGAATAATTTTGAAGACATTTCCTCCGTTATCTATTGCTTCTAGTACAATTTCTGCTAAGTTCAGTGCTGGTCTTACTCCCAGTCCTTCACCATGTGATCTGCTTCCAAGATGTTTCTAAGATCGTTTGTCTCCATTATTCTGAAATTGCACAAAGAGGTGATTTAGTATCAGCCTTTTTTTTTTTTTTTTAAATCATTGTCCTGGGTACATAGTGGCAGTCTGTCTGTAGATATATGTCCTTTGAGTTCTGGGACATTTTCTTGGAGTAGTTCTTTGATAATTTCTTCCCTCTTTTTTCTCAAACTCCTGATACTTGAACATTAGGCCTCTTAGTTTGGTCATCTAATTTTCTCATCTTTTTGATTTTTCTGTTTTATTGTCTTTTTTCCTCCCTACTTTTAGTTCTTAATCTTATCTTCTAATCCCTGAAGGGAATGAATAGTATTCCTATTGGCATGATTTCCAATTTTTGAGAGACTTTTATTTATTATTCCTTAAATGTTTCTTTTTTTAATTGAATTTGGTTATTGTTTCATAGATATAATATCTTCTTATCTTTCTGAAGCTATTAATTAATATTTTGTTTTAATTTCATTTTCTCTGCTTCCTGCATTTTTTTCCTTGTGAGGACCTCTTTTTCTCTTTGTTTGAGCCTCTCAGATTGGAGACTTCCTCAACTGCTGGTTGCTGGCTGTCCCTTCCTCTTAAGGAGTGGGCAGTGATGAGCTGATCAGCAGCTGTGTGTGTCAGCTTGTGGGGGTGAGCAGATGGGGATTTGATGTTTTTCCTTAGGAGACCCTTAGATACTAGTGATCATTCTGAGGGCTGAGCAGAGTAAGAAAACTAATAGAGAAACTCATTTTTAGCATAAGAATAAGTCTTAGGGCTATTGTAAAGATTAAATATTAATTAAAAAAGAAAAAACACTTATCACTGTGCCAGGCACCATAGGAAGTGCTATATGAATGTTTGCTACTTTTAGTAACTGCAGTCATTCTTGGGCTGCTTTGTTATTTACCATTTGTCCAATAAATTCTGAGCTTCCAAAATTTTGGTAGTATCTATTTTCCTCTTCTTTCTAGTTCTCTTTGTCCTTATAGGTTTTTTGAGGGAGCTAGATAAGTAAGTATATCTTACTTCAGTTTAAACATGATGGATTCTCTTTTATTAATTTTCAATAGTAATGTTTATATAACATTAGGACTTTGTATCATTTAAATAATTTTTTTGAGATACTGTATTTTAAGTTAGTATCATACAGTTTTCCTGCTTATTCACTCTCTTTTCTTCATGAGATATTTAATAGAGAATGTTTTTAAAGCAGCCCTAAAGGAAGGAAAACTATTATGAAATCTGAAAGAGAACTGAATATATATCTAACTTATAAGTGACTTATTTATTAATTTGTCCAGATTTCCACTAACAGCACTCGGCCTGCTCGCTGGTATGCCAAACTCGGATTCTCTCCGGATCCTAGACCTTTTCCTCTTCCTTTGTCATCACTTTTCAGTGATGGAGGAAATGTTGGTTGTGTTGATATAATTGTTCAAAGAGCATACCCTATTCAGGTATGATATATTCTGAAGCTTGCTATGTATTTCTCTCTTTAGAGACAGTTAATTTGAATCCCTCCCTAATGTGTATCTTTGTTTGACACATTGTTACAGTGGATGGAGAAGACACCATCTGGATTATACATATTTCGCAATGAAAGAGAAGAAGAAAAGGAAGCAACAAAACATGCAGAAGCCCAACAAAAGAAACTGGAAGCCCTGTTCACTGAACTTCAAGCAGAATTCGAAGAGCATGAAGGTGAAACGAGTCATGTTTACAAGACCTTTTTTTCATGTGAGAACAAAGTTTTAGAGGTTTCTAATTGAGTGAATTGTCTTTCTTTTGAGTAATAGATTTTTTTTTCCTAGTTCTGAATCTGGATTTTTTTTCTGATTTTTAAAAACAGTATTACATAGATACACAGATAAGCATTGAATTGGCCCCAAAATATCATATGTTTATTCAACATAGTAAGCTTTTAGATCCTCATAATTGTCTTAGACAATGAAGCATTACATACCCACAGCACTTTTTAGAAGTCTTCAGTAAACTCCCTCTTCAGCTTCCGTACTAAAGTATTTGTAGTGTCCACGCTGGGTATTAGAGAAGAAAAGCAACACGGGAAAGAACTATCAGGTGATTTTCCCCAAGCCCTTTGCCATTCTCTCTTCTCTGTGCCCTTATCTACATTTTAGAACTTGCATTTTTGGCGTTGAATTTTATGTTTTTATACTGGAGCTACAACTTGTTTTCCCTGTGGCATCAATTTTAATAATAAAAATCATAGTGTTTTATGCTTAAAGGACATGAAATTTACTTTTTTACCCTTTTTATTGCAGAAAATTTTATGTTCTGCATTTGTTCATGATTTTCTTTATTATTTAATTTCATGTTCTACATAAATCTGCAGAAAAATTGGGCTCTCAATATTTGATTTGCTTAAAATGATCACCAACTCATGATTAAGCAAATCATGAAGTTATTTACTTAATTTACAAATTGCTCTAATTAAATAAACTATATTTTTTAAACCATGAATACACTAGTTTCACATTTTCCTGGAGAACTTTTAGCAGATAAATGGTTTGTTTTTTAACCTCCCTACCTTGGGTGTTTTTTGCTGGATTCTCTAGTTTTCCATATTCTTAAATTTGTAGTTTAGCTAATTAGTGTTTTCTCCCCCTAGACAATGTAACAGAACGATGTATACCTTCACGTGCACTGACAAGACAGCAAGTCCATGCTCTGCAAGATGGTGCAGAACTTTATGAAGCCGTGAAGAATGCAGCAGACCCAAGTTACCTGGAGGTAAGAGTAAGCGGGCCTGCAGTGAGCCTTAATCCTCATCCTTGAAGGTGGGGGGCTGTAGTCAGTCTTCTGGCCATTACGGGAAACAGCATGTTGAAATGCTGTGTTTCTCAAAGGGGGCGTGTACTTTTCCAGGGTCCTCAGTGATGTACCAAACCAGTGTGGTACATTTCCAATTCTGTACCAAATAGAGGATGAGAAGGTTAAATAATTTTATATATCAAATATGCTCTAAAATACAGGCAAAACTTGTTTATTTTTAAGATAAAATAAGTATCTTCAAAGCAATGTCTCAGTTTCCATGTTCTCAGCTCTTTCTCAGATCTTTAGACCTAGAGTTTATTTCCTAATCCTCTACCTTAAGGGTACTTAGGTGAGAAAGTTTCAGAAGCACTAAACTGTTACAAATAGCATAGGCCTTAAAATCATGGTTCTACCATTTATTAGCTAAGCAAGTTGGACATAAAATAGCTATCAAATGGGCACAAAATATGTTGTTTTAGGCAAATCAGATAATGTATGTAAAGTATACTGTTACAAAGTTCTATATAAATGTTAGTCACTATTATTAGAACATCATTTTGTACATTAAGGTGAGCTACTGCCTAATTTTTAGACACCTGGGTCTAATTAGATAATTAATGCAAATTCTAGGATTAGTTTGGTAAATAGGGAGGAGAGGGGAAATTCTAGGAAAACTTGTTTATTTATTGATTAATCTCATTTATTTGGTGACAATAAATCTTGTATATAGCCTTTACTTTCTTAAATAGTAGGAGCTTAAAATAAATAATACTCCACTAGGAGAGTGAGGCGCGCTGTTCTGAATAGAATTCCCTTAGATTCCCAAATGTTACAACTCAGTCTCCCTGTGAGAAGTCAATCCGCTTTTCAAGCCTGTGAGTATAGTTGCTCCATGTCTGTAAGGCTTTATTATGCTCACCTGAAAAATCAGTTGCCCCTCTCTCTTTACCTTTGTTGAAGCTTGTGGCATATATGAAGATAGTTCTAATTTCATCCACAAATTTTAACAAAATATTATTCTGGTTTCCATTGATAGAATTTACTGATAAGGAAAAAGTAAGGGGGCAGAATGAGAGTTGGAGGACTAAGTTCTAGACCTGGCCCTGCCCCTGTGTAGCTGGACAAGTGGTTTGTCTCTCAGACCTCCTTTCCACCGTCCGTCAAGGGAAAGCCTGAGAGGGGCTTTCAGGTTCTAAGTTTATATGATTCTATGAAATTTCACTTAGTTATTATAATTCCTAGAGGGAACCATCAGTTTCTAAAATACCCTGTTAAAAGGACTTGTTTTCAGTGGCAATACTTAATGTTGTGGGACTTCTGAAACCACATATCTTTTTAAAACTTCATGTTTAAACTAAACACTGCATATCTAGGAAGACCTGTGTAGAGCACAGGGATTTCATAGTCTTGCCTCCTAACACGGACTCGGGTGTTAGAATGGGGAAGCCAGCAGCAGTCTAGTAGGTTGTGTGTTGAGATTCTGCTTCCTGTTTATTCTGGTTTTGGTTTACTCATTTATTTGTTTTTTGTTAACACTGGGTGAGATTCCCAGGAGGTTTAAACAGCAGTTTGCTGAAATGATGGGGAGAGAAGTGCAGAGGCAGAGATAAGTGCTTGTAGTACATGTCTGTTTTAAATTCTATCTCCTGTTCCAGAGAGTTAAGGCGATTATACTACAGGAGCTAAGAAGGAGGAGGGCTCTTGAGTCAACCCCTGTCTGTATGCCTCTGCAGGTTATTTATTCTGTCTTTACCTCAGTTTCATCATCTACCACAAGAAAACAATAATAGTACCTCATGGGATTATTGTAAGGATTGAATGATTTAATCAATACATTACCTCCTTCCCACATAGATATATTTCTCAAATATATCTAGACCTGGCCCTGCCC
The DNA here is from genome assembly GCF_036321535.1 of Camelus dromedarius. Lineage (NCBI taxonomy): Eukaryota > Metazoa > Chordata > Mammalia > Artiodactyla > Camelidae > Camelus > Camelus dromedarius. Next base: position 63,727,966 of record NC_087448.1, on the reverse strand, counting down.
CTGTGTTCAGATGTTTGCCATTTATAATGTCAGTGTTGATGATTATGATTATTAGAGTATGTTTATAAATACAGGTTGTTTGGGCCCTAGGTAAATTTGTCACAAATATTAGTAAACTGTTTAAGGCACTTGAAAATATTCGTTATATGATAAGCTGAGACCTTTAATCTCAATTTTTATATTATCACATCCTTAAAGTGAACTTGATTCTGTTGTATTTTATCCCCATTTAAAGAGTTTCATTACAATAGATGAGTTGTTTTGTTTCTGTTTTGTTTGCTTTGTATTCCAAAATCATCTGCCTTAATTTATTAAATGGCTACAGGGTTATTTTAGTGAAGAGCAGTTAAGAGCCTTGAATAATCACAGACAGATGTTGAATGATAAGAAGCAAGCCCAGATCCAGTTGGAATTCAGGAAGGCTATGGCATCTGCTGGACAAGGGGAACAGATTTTACCAAGGGATGTTACAACTGTGTGGAAGTTGCGTATCATAAGCTATAAGAAAAAGGAAAAAGATTCAGGTCAGTATGTAAATTTTGTTTTTATAAATTTTTTAAGTTAAAAAATCAGATAAAATTATTTCAAATGCTAGCAAAAATGTAAAGTGAGTGTATATCAGAGAAGCAAAACTGGGTTTCCAGTGCCCACAACATGATAATCCTTAGATCTTTATTGTCCTCAGTATGTATTTTTAAACAAGACTCTTAATGATTATCATTTCTCCCATTGTGTCTTCTTCCTCTTTAAATAGTTATATTGAGTATCTGGCGTCCATCATCTGATTTATATTCCCTCTTAACAGAGGGAAAGAGATACAGAATCTATCATCTTGCAGCATCAAAATCTAAAAGTAAATCTGAAAGAGCTAACATACAGTTAACAGCAACCAAAAAAACTCAGTACCAACAACTACCGGTATAAACTTTTTATTATATTTTTCAATTTTGATAGATGTATGTTAGTTTATAGAATTCACATATATTCATATTTTTTTTTTCTTGTAGGCTTCAGAAGAAATTCTATTTCAAGTTTATCAGCCAAGGGAGCCCCTTCGCTTCAACAAATTATTGGATCCAGACTTCCAGCCGCCTTGCTCTGAGGTGGACCTGATAGGATTTGTAGTTTCGGTTGTGAAAAAAATAGGTAATAATACAGTATATTTAATGGTAGCTTTTTATGGATGCTTTTTAAAACATTGTATTTTAAAACTTGTCTTCATGATTAATTGGACTACTAATCAGCAAGTTTGGTAACTAGTGATTTGAACGTAGGCTTGTTTTAACCCCGATTCTTAATGAAAAGCAATTCTACATTATTACAAGGAAACAACTTACATCCCATCTGTGCTACTTAATTTTAAAGAAATTGCTAGAAAGTGTCTTGCAGCATATTAGTGATTCCTAGACGGATCCTTATAACTTCCCTCTGCAGTTAACTGAGCAATCAGGCCTCCACCTCCTGCTTCAGTTTTTACTACTTTCCAGCATCTTAGCCAAATTCATCTGTATTTTATTCCTTCAGTATGACATTGCTCATTCCTCTTTCCACAGCATTCTATAGATTTTATCTTCAAAGCCACACTCTCTGTCTACATAAGTACTATGCAAGTGTCAGGGTCAGCTTAGGTCTCAACTAGAAGCCTTCCATTTACTGTATTATTTCACGCCAGGCACCTCAGTGCTCTGTGCTCCATTCTCTTCAGCTGCGTTGACACCTTCCTTGCTGTTCTGAGCCAGTTTCATTACAGAGCCTTTCTACTCACTGCTCCCTGCCCAGAAGCCCCTCCCTGCAGACAGCCACGTGGCTGGCCCCCTTGGCTCCTTCAGGTCTCTGGGCAAATGCAACCTTATAAGAGGCCTTTCGCTGAGCACCCTTTGTAAGAGAGCTGTACTCCCTCTGCTCCCCAGCCCAGCACCTTTTCTCCTCTTTACTCTGCTTTATTTTTCTCCATAGCACCCACCACGTGTGTCTCCTTCTAGAATGTTGGCTCTTTAAGGGCAGAGATTTGATTACCGCTGTATCCTCAGCTCTTAAAACAGTGCGTGGTTCAGGGTAGGGTCCCAAATTGGTAGATTCCTTGTTTGATTATCAACTGTTCTGTCATGGTTTTTACCTTCCTCAGTTCTTTGGCTAAGGCTTATTGTCAGTCCTTTTTTCAAGAAGCCTTCAAGTATGCCGTATTCCATGAGTTCCTCATATGTCTGAAATATGTACCTAAAGCCTAATTCTGAGACTCTTATCTTGGCAGGTACAGTAATGTGCGATCTTGCTTTTCTTCCTTCAGAACTTTGTAGAAATTGCTCTTTTGATATTGAACAGTCTGGGACTTGCCTAATTTTCCCCCATTTAGGTGATTTTCTTTTTATGTCTAGAAGTGTGAAGAATATGTCTCAAAGTCCGAAAGTTTAAGCTATGTTTTAGTATAAGCATTCTGTATACAGTTCTCCTGGAACACTGATGCCTTTTTAATCTGCAGGTTCAATGCTTTCTTTATTTCAAGGGAATTCTGTAGTATCTTTGAATAAATCTGCTTTTTCATTCTTTGGGATTTCTACTTCAAGAGCAGCAGTTAGTCTTATGTTGGATTGTTTTTATTTTTATTTTTATCTCTTCTCTGATTGCTTCTGTTTCTTTGTCTTTTCCATCTTCGTTCACCGTGATTATATACAGCCTTTATGTCGTAATTTTATTTTCTGCAATCTATGTTTTATTTCTTGTTATTTGTAATGCATGTGTTTGTCCCATTATGTCCGCAATTTATTTCTTTGGTCCTGTAATCTCCTTTTTGTCTTACCAGGCTATTTTTCATTCCATATTCACATTCAAGCTTTTATTTTATTGAATATATGTTCTTATTAAGTTCAGTTACATGAATCTCTTGAAGACTTCAGAAGTTTTCTTCTCTTCTTCCAGTTTTGTTTACTTATGAGCTGTGCTCTTTGTCTGTTACCGGGCTCTTTTCTCCTTTTGTTTAATGTGTTTCTGTGTTTTGTTTAGTTCTGTTTTAGTGCTTTGTGGGGTTTTCTTTGACTGTTATGTTAATATGCTACATGGTTTTCGTGGCATTTTACTTCCTCTTGCTCGTGTTTGGGTGACTCTCTCCACACGCTGCATTATTGTTGGAGAGGCAAGGTAACTTGTATTCAGTTGTTCAATTCACATTTATTGATGGTTATGTGCCAGGACTGTTTTAAATGCTGGGCGCATAGCAACGAACAAAATAGACAAAAATCCCAGCCCTCGTGGAGCTTACGTTGTAGTTGGGGAGAGAGAACACACACAAAATAAATAAGTAGCATGTAGCTTTCTTACTGTGGCTCAGGAAATTAAGTAGGGAGTGACAGCATCAGGGGGAGAGGGAGAGGAATGTAGCTTTAGACAGGGAAGTGAGGGAAGACCTCGCTGCAAAGGGGAAGAGCCAACGAGATTTGAAGGACTAGAGGGAGGGGGAGCACATCTGGGGAAGGAACATTCCAGGCAGAAGGAACAGCAGTTACAGAGGACTGTTACAGCAGGATCCTCCCTGGTGCCTTATGTATTGACAGAGGCCAGAGAGTGAGGAGTAACAGCTGGGAAGAGGCTGTCAAGGACCAGAGGACAGGGTGGTCTTGTATAGATTAACTTTTTCTCTGAGTGTGATGGGAAGTCTTAGGAAGTTCTGAAGGAAGGAGTGACATCTAGTGGGTGTGTGGTGAGAGTGACGTTAGCTGGTAGCAGAGCTGGTCTGTCCACCGCTAAAGAGGAAGGAGTAGTGTATACAGGTACGGGTGTGAGTGGAAGAGGTGATGTGTAAGTGGAAACTGGCAGCAGATCTCTTCTGATTGCTTCTGTTTCCTCAGTAAAATAGGGAACACAATCGTCAACTGAGTCAGAATTGAGGAAAACGTATTGAAGGTTTGAGAAGAGAGGAAAGGCATGAAGTTATTCAAGAAAGTGGCCGAGTGAATGGACTCTGTAAATACACTGTGACTGCCAGGGCCCACTGGAGGCTAATGTTCATGCGTATAAAATAAAACTAGTCATCGTGGTTGTGTGATATTTTTCCAACCACGTTTAGCTATAAAGGTCCGTGAAGTGGGTGGGAAGTGAGACTTAACCAGACTTGTAGTTTAGCCCAGTGAATAACACAAATCAAGAAGGGCAAAGAATTTGGGGATATATGCAAAGGAGGGACTTTTAATAACCAACCCTGAAGTTTAAGCACAATACAGAGGAGAGAGAGGACCTTAGGGGAATGTGTCCCATTAGGGAAATGAGTGGTATGTCCCAGGGGGCTTGAAGGATTGGTTGAGGTGGGGTTCTTGGGGGAGTGAGCTGGAAAGATCACAGGTGGTGGTTAAGAATGATTTATTTGAAACTGAGATTCTGGAGGGGATGAAGTTAGTTTATGGGAAATAGTCTTGGGTATGTGCAATGGAATGAGCAGCTGGCAGAAATGAGAACAGGATCATTCAAGGAGAAGAAAACAAGGAACCTGGAAGCCCAGGGTACTGGAGCGATTATCTGAAATGAGCAAGAAATACAGCAGCAGAGATGACAGAATGACCGTGAGCTGTAAGTTACAGTCTTAAAGGAGGGGAAGGGAATGAGTGACTGGAGGCCCACAGATGCCTAAACGAGGAGGAGTGAATGACACGGTTCACAGCTGGGTGTTTTAGGGAGGGGGAGCAGTGGGAGAGGCGAGGAGACACTACCCTCTGACATCCAGGAGACAAGGGCTCTGCAGAGGCAGCTGTGTCATCCAGGGAGAGCCAGGTTTCACTTCCAGTAAAGGCTGAGGCTAGTGGAGATTTTACTGAGTTCCAGAGGGTCCAATAAGAGGCTCCCAGAAGTCAGGGGGAGGTTGGAGACGGTGTGCAAAAAGGCAGTGTGTGAAGCTCTCTGGAGACTGAGTCCAGGCTCCCTGCGGAGACTGACCTCATGGTCCCAAGGCAGTTGTGGTGATGAGGTGAGGTATGTGGGGTAAAGAGGCCTGCCAGCACCCCATGCAGTTCTCGAGTCGTTTTTTTTCTTTTTCTACTGTATTCAAGACCGGTTTTTCCCCTCTTAGTTTCCATCCACTGTATATTCCATATCTGAAGAAGATCGAATCTCTGTTCTGGATCACTGTCCCTAGTTGAGTGAGTAACCCCATGTATTCATGTGCTATGAGGCTGTAATTAAGTACCACAAACTGGGCGGCTTAAACAGCATAAATGTATCATCCCATAGTTCTGAAGGCTAGACATCTACAACCAAGACACTGGCAGGGTTGGTTCCTTCTGAGGGCTGAGAAGGAATCTGTCCAACACCTCGCTCCCAGCTTCTGGTGGTTTGCTGGCCATCTTTGGCCTGTAGACGCATCACCCCAGTCTCTGCCTTCATCTTCACAGGGCATTCCCCCTCTGTGCGTGTCTGTGTCCAAATATCCTCTTTTCATAGGGACACTGGATTAGGATGCACCATAATAACCGCATCTTAACCTGATTTTGTCAGCAAACACTGTATTTGCAAACAAGGTCACGTTCACAGGTACTGGGGGTTAGGACTTCAGCATCTTTAACGGGACACAGTTCAACCCACACGGCTGTTATTCTGTCAGTCAGTCCTCATCGCGTGCTTTCCACTGTGGCCATTTTCATTACTTCTAATCGGAAGGGGGACACGTAAGGATACTCATTCTATCTGCTTTTCTTCAGATTTAAGGGTAATAGAATTCTCAGGATGTGTGTCATCTCACCAGTGTGGGGAAGGGACGAGAAGCGGAGCCTCCTGTGCTTGGTTCTAGCCACAACCTTCTGTTTCTTTCCTTCATCATCAGTTTTTAAATTTTGTATCAGGATGTTCCTTATTTGCATGTTTTTGGTGAACACTTCTTTCTTTTATTTAGTTTGATGTCAAGTGTTAGAGAAAGAAAGTTCTACTAGAGAGCACCACACTGCCACCTGAAGCCCGAAGTACTCGTTCCCCGACACCCAAATCTAATCGGGATGTGTCTCAGCTTAAAACCTTTGGTGGCTCTCCCTGCTCCTTAGAAAATGAAACCTGAGCTCCTTCATATGCCTGAAAACCTTTCGGCCTCCTGCCTTAAACCACCACCCCACATACCTCAGCAAAACTGTACCATTTCACATACTTGACACACTAAAGTATTTAACAGTTCCTACCTTTAAAATTGCATTCACTTTGCTTAGAATGTACATTTCCTTCCCATCTTGATGAATTTTTCCTGTTTGCTGTTCAGCTTACATGTTGCCTGCTTCCCCATGGCCTCTGCAACAGAATGTGTTGTCATACTGCATGGAAATTTTAGCATCAGAAGCAACAGGTCATTTTGGAAATGCTGAGCTTTCTCTAAATTTAGTTATTTTGATTTGTTTTTACCATCAGCATACCAAAATAAATGGCCATATTTAGAGGTTCTTTGTATTTTTTAATTTATCTAACACATTTATAAATGAAGTTTTTTTGTTTGTTTGTTTTCTGTTTTTTGATTTTTTTTTCCAATTGTAGGTCTTGCTCCTTTGGTCTATTTATCAGATGAATGCCATAATTTATTGGCAATAAAGTTTTGGATAGATCTTAATGAAGACATTATTAAACCTCACATGTTAATTGCTGCAAGCAACCTCCAGTGGCGACCAGAGTACAAATCAGGAATTCCTACTTTATTTGCTGGAGATTTTTCCATGTTTTCTGCCAGTCCAAAGGAAGGCCATTTTCAAGAGACATTCCACAAAATGAAAAATACTATTGAGGTAAAATTAGCTTTGAGCATTACCATGCATGTTGGTATTGTCCTATTTTGACAGTCAGATGTCAAGGAAGTAGCAGTTTTTATGAAAATTGGATAGTTGAGTTATAAATGGAGGGTGAGATTTCACCATATGTTAATTGGTTGTGAACCTTATGAGATGGTGGCTGACAGTATCAGGAAGAAAAGAAAGATCTAAAAAGGAACTGCCCGGGGTGGGGATGTAGCTCAGTGGCAGAGCGTATGCTTAGCATGCGTGAGGTCCTAGGTTCAATCCCCAGTACCTCCATTTAAAAAAAAAAAAAAAGAAAAGGAACTGAATTAGGGAAAAGTGTGAGAAGGATGTTCAGAGCCTTAGACTGTTCAGGCAAACTGGAAATTGGTGACAAGAATAATACGAGTTATCTGTGGTTCAGAGCACTTGGCAGTGTAGTTAGTTAATAATATGTAGACTGTAAATTTACATTTTAAACTCCATATCTAGTATTTTATACAGTTTATACCTGTCCTAGATTTGAAATAATACCAAATAGGAGAACAAAGTTTATTGAGTGCTTATTGTATGTCTGGCTTTGTTCTCAGCCTGTCTCATTTAATTCCCCCATCAACCCTGCTGAAGTAAAGAACTGTTTTTGCATTTGATTGATGAGAAGCAGAAAAGTTAAATCACAGAGCCAAGTTGGTAGAACCAGGATTCATATGTAAGCAATCTGAATGCAAACTATGCCCAAACTATGAGCTACTATGCAGTGCTGCCTCCCAATAAAATCTACAAAAGATAAGCCTCTTAGTTCCATAGTTTAATATTTGAAATATTATTTAAAATTCATATAAATTAAAATTATATTTTAAAAGCATTAGAGTAGCCAACTATATAAAGGAAATTTGTGTGATATTTTACCTAAAGACTTGCTTCATATCATGACTAACACCCTGGTTTATCTGGTTTCTAAACTGAGGGTTACATTCATAATTTGGCTCCCATGCAGAATACCTAGTACTATTTATTACCCTAGATTTTCTCAGACCATTCAAGGGCAGTTCAGAGATGACTGTCCTTTACATATCATTTTAAAGTTTACTAACAAAATACTCTAGTAAATTAGGTTAAACCGTAACTGAATTGCTTGTATTTGACCATTTGTGACTTCTGAAACAACAGTTTCATGTGATATAACCTACACATTACTTCACTTAATCCTTGGAACAGACATGAGGCAGTTCTCTGACCTTATTACTAACCAAAGGAGTACTCCGTGACATGTCAGGTGATTTACAGCTGGTAGGTAGTAAATAAAGCTGAAATTCGAGCCCCAAACCTACCAGCTCCAAATCCAGGATCATATGATAGCCTGCTGATGACACCAGGTTAGGTTTTGCATTTTTGCACTGGTATATTGTGTGACAGTTGCTGTCAAATTTGTGGTGTCTCATTCTTTTCTTCTGGTCCGAGTTTTTTCTGGTTTTAAAAACACTTTCTGAAAACATGAATGTGGGGGTTTGCATTTTACAAAACAGCTTTTCCAATTTATTTTCTTAGAATATTGATATATTTTGCAATGATGCAGAAAACAAACTTATTCATATACTTAATGCAAATAATCCCAAGTGGTCCACTCCGACTGAAGACTATACTTCAGAATCACACACTGCCCAAACAGTCCTTGCTACAGGAAGTAAGTTTCTGGTAAGTTAATGCAAATTTAAAGAATTTTATAAATATTATAACACAGGCAACAATATATTCTAGTGTATACATAGTAAACATAATGAAATGTTGATTAAACTTAATTAGAAAATGTGGTTAATTGTTAAGTGGCTCCTATAGGTGTAAGTTATCTGGAAATTATAACCTGTTTATTGAAGCCAGAATGTAACACTCTTTGGGGGGAAAATTTTATTAACAGGAGCTTTCATTTGTGATTGAAAGACTTTTTTTTGCCTGTGTCTTTTTGCTAAGAGGACTGTTCTGTACACTTAGGGTTGTTTCTAAGCTCAGTTTGATTTAATTCTTTAAATCACAATAAAAGCAAATCAAGCTAAAGTCTAATATTGGCTAAGGGCTAATTCCTAAGTAGCTAATACTTGCTAAGAGTATGTATATTAACTCATTTAATCTTCACGACACCCCTATGAAATAAAAATTATCTCCATTTTACAGATGAGGAAACTATGACATACAGGGATTAAGCAATTGCCTACAATCCCAAAACTAGAAAAGTAGGATTAGAACCCAGGCGGTCAGTGTTCTTAAAATGGTTTTACAATGCTTAGCTTTGTTTAGCCTGTTAGTAACAAAAAGGAAAAGATTAAAGCGTAAGTTATATCCCCTACCTCCCTTTCTGTCTTACTGCGATTAGAGTTCGTCTTTCTTTCTTTTCATGTCATTTTTATATCCTCTTTTGCAAAATTATTACCTTCTGGAATAAGAGGAAGAATATGAATGTCTCTTGAAATCATAGCCACTAGGGGAGTGAGATTGTGTGGTATTTGTGTGTTTAAATATTTTTTAATGAAAAGCTACTTTGATTTTTATATATTAGTACATAATTATATAGGCTATTTTTTAATTTGTTTTTTATCAGATGTCTTCTCCCAGTGAAATGAAATATCAGAGTCCTTTATCACTTAGTAAGCCAAAAGGGAAATCTATCTCCACACCTGTATCAGCCCAAATGACTTCAAAGTCTTGTTGCAAAGGGGAGAAAGAGACTGATGACCCAAAAAGCTGCAAAAAGAGAAGAGCCTTGGATTTCTTAAGTAGACTGCCTGTACCTCCACCTGTTAGTCCCATTTGTACATTTGTTTCTCCAGCTGCACAAAAGGCATTTCAGCCACCACGGAGTTGTGGCACCAGATATGAAAGACCTATAAAGAAAAAAGAATTGAATTCACCTCAGATGACTCTACTTAAAAAATTTAATGACATTTCTCTTTTGGAAGATGATTCAATAGCTGATGAAGAACTTGCACTGATAAATACCCAAGCCCTTTTGTCCGGTTCAGCAGGAGAAGATCAACGTATGTCTATCAATGAATCCACTAGGACTGCTCCCACTAGTGCAGAGGATTATCTCACACTGAAAAGGCATTACACTACACCTGGGATCAAAGAACGAGAGAATTCCCAAGCCAGGACTGAAGAACATGAGACTAATGTGCAGGACACAAGTACAATAAAAAATATCTCCAAGAGGCTGCAAAGGCAACAGAAACCAAAATGACAATAGTTATTAACAACCTTTCCAGTCTGTAAAGCATATCCAGTTTCAAACTGTACACCAGTATCTGCATAATGATAAAAGAAAGCAAATAATTCAAATTTTACCTCAGTGCTTGTATATCTCAGCAATGCTCTTTGCCTGCTTCTGTATTGGTGTACTCTTACTTCAGTTATATATCTTAAAACGGTGACTGTATATTTATTAACTAATCAAGAAAAAATCTTTAAATCTTCAGATCACTCTAAGTATTATTTTACAAACATAGGAAACATACCTGTCTCTTTTAGATTGTATCCTTATAATTAAATGAAACTAGGTTTCTCAATACAGTTATTTTGACTCACATAATTCTTTTTAATTTAGTTCCTATTTTAGGTTTTTTTTTTTTAAGGGGGGAACCCAATAGGAATCAATTTTCCTTAATGCATGTGTTGGTTCTACTACAGTTTTATGCTGATCAAAAAAGTCAGGATCAGTAAGAGACTACAGTAGTGTTTCCTTCTGACCAATTCTTCATCCTTCAGTCAGCATGACAAGAAAAATAGAACCCTCAATGCACTTACTTTTTATGATTCCAGTGTTATCTGTGAAATTAAATTATTTCAATTAAAAGTTCAAATACTTCAAATCAGAAACAGATTTCACAGTGTTAATTTTTTTTTAACAAAATGATCATCTGGACTACGACTTAAAATCTTTCTTTCAAATTGGCACTGATTCTACTTGATTTATTTTTAGCCCTATCACAGGATTCAGCAAGTAGTCCCCTTTAAACCTAGTTTTTTCTAACTACCAAAGCAGGAGATAACAATTCAATTTAAGATGATATTCTCTTAATTTGTTACTTTCTTACATTTAATAGAGAAAAGAGAGAAAGCAGTTTGAAGTAGGTACTCATAGCATGGAGAAGCTCTTAAATCAGGTCTTTTAATATGTCTTAAATTTATATACAGTATCATGTTATCAGATCTCATTATAAACACATTTTAAAGCCAAGAATAGATCCTTTTAAAAAGCAATTTGTTTCCTTCCATAACTGTGACCCATGATTTTTCTCTGTTCTCAAAATCATTAACATAGTAGTCTACTCTAGTGTTCTAACTTAAGTGTTCTGCCAGTCTTATTAATGTGATTTAAGTTTTGTTCATATAATAATTTGGTCTTCACATCCTAATCATCTTCCCAGTGATCCACTCCAGAACAGGGAATAAAACTTCAAGTGTCAGGGAAACAAAGAATTATAAAAATTTAAAAATTTAACCTTTTTTTTTTTTTTGATTCCTGGAAAAACTTGAGCTATAACCTCCTTCATTCTTCATTACCATTTAGACAACCCACTGCAGACACATCTAATGCACACACTGCTTTTTATAAATTATAAACAATATAGCCAACTTGTATGAGAAAAATATGAAGCTTGAGTATATGTGAATATCATCCCCCCACATAGTAAATGACAATTTAATGATTACAAAGTCAACAATATACACTGCATGATAAGGGATAAATGGTAGAAGCAATCTGTGTAACTTACTCAACAATCACTTAATCAGAGCCTACTCTGTCTGTAAAGCACTATCCCAGTTCTAAGAGTGATGCAAATGGTAATACATAAAACAAGTCAGTAAAATTATACAAATCAGGAGCCATGGGAGTTGTTGAGAGAAAAAATAGAACACGTCTAGGTGGGATAAATAAAGTTGGTGGCATTTAATCAATGATTCTTATGCTTCCAAACAAAGTATTTTAGGAGTCACACAGGGAAAAACAGGCAAATAAACAGGGAAGCTATTCTGAGCTCTTTAAAAGCTTTGCACTTGTAACCTGGGGCTACTTCTCCATAGTGGCCCAGCCCAGTCCAGCCCAGGTGAACCAGAAGCCCTAAGTAGAGAGTCAGACCTAAGTCAGGAGGGCTTGAGTTCTGGTCCGTTAGGCTGCTCCCATGGGATCAAAGGAAAGGCGTTCCCACCTCGGTTCTTTGCCACTTCTTGGTCTACTATCCTAAATGAGTCAAGCCATCCAGACTGAGCTAGTTCTGCAGTGACCACATTGACTAGGATACCCAGAGCTACCTGGGCCTGGAAAACAGGGCAGTTGTCATGTGGATCATCATTATTATTAGATTATTATGTGTTGTGCTTGGACATACAGAATTTAGCAAAACTATACCTTAAAATCATTCAGATTCGCTAAACTTTAGTTTGTTGGCCAAACTTGGCTACTCAAAGGAGACACCAATTTTTTTAATGTTAATGAAGAAAAAAATTACAGATGCGTTGCTGGTAGTCAAGATGTTGTATAGATTTCAATAGTGTTAGATAATGGAATGTTAAAGTAATAATACAGTCTTTCTAATGTGTACAGATCAAATCATTTATATAAGCCAGTAAAATATCAGGTTGCATTTGTTACCTATTCATTGAAGACTGGTAAATAAGTTTATGATATAGAAAAGCTGGTTCTTAATACTGTAGGATTCTGTGGAATTTATGGTAATTAAATTTTTTTATATTCTTAAACTAAAACCTTAGATTCAATGACAAATCCATTAAAAGCAATACCATATATAATTTTAATAACCATAAAAGCACCATTAGATAGGACACTTAAAAATAATACTTCACAAAACATTAGAAAGCTGTTGGCCAACAAGAAATAAAGCATACATCCTACATGATCTTATCTATCGTGGTCTCACACCAAACTAATCTGATTTCAATCTGCTGAGATTTAATTTGGATTCATTAGTTCAGTATTAGTATAAGAGAAGTGGTAGAACTTTACTGTCTTAATGCCACATAAAAATACCAAGACTGCTCATCTTAAGACAAGTGTGACTTTTACCTATCTCCATAGGATCTGCGTCCTCGGATGCTTAATTCCTTGCACTCCCAAAACTTTGGGCTGCCATGTCATTATATACATGTTTATAGGCATAATGTTAAAAATTGCTTGATTATTCCTCTTAAAAATTGGTGTTTTATAAAAGCAGGCCTGTTTTATTTACACTATTAGCACAACAGCCAAAAGTTATTCAGGTTTAACCCTGTTCAATAAAGTGGTAGTTAAAACACAAGATGCGACTTTAAGTAACGACACTGATTTTCCTCAGTAGCTTGTATAGCTAATAAGAAGGATTTTGACAGACATGTTTAACAATGATACATCACTAAAATAAAGGAATAATTTCCCAAAGTGTCTACTTTGAAGGACAATATTCCCTTAGATGTGTACTTTCTGCCATATTCATTTCAAAGGAAAATCAGTATCATCATTACAGCCACACATCTCACATTGTTAGATACATGGATTATCAGCGTAGCAATGGCACTAAAATTTTTCCTGCCTCCTACTTCTCCTCCCCCACTGTTCCAACTTTCCTGATGGAGATGAATTTCCTGGAAAAAAAATAGGTTGCTTCAGAGAAAGTGGTACTGAAGCTTTATATTATAAACACTTCATTTCATTAATGGACCTACAAGGCTGACTATGTTCTTGGGTATGTCCTCAGGTTTCAGCTTCAAATTAATCCTTTCCCTATAGAAATGGACTTTGTTTAATCAAATCGGCAGAGTTCCCAGCATCAGGCCATGCATATAGGATCACTTTAACAAATGCTTGTTGAAGATGAATGTAGTTACTTCTGCTCAAAAACTTTCAGGTTCGACTATTTACATTAGAATTAGAGCTCTGACTACAATTGAACAAAGAATAAATACCAAAATTTGAAGTAAAAACTGATTTAGGAAAATTCTGAGTGCCTGTAAGAGAGACCTCTAATATCCATGGTGACAACCACCCCTTCTGTTAAAGGAGCTCTCATTAATGAAGCCGCCATGAGCCCTCCGGTTTGGGAACTCTGCGTAGGTGTTCCAATACCCTGCACCGTCGGAAGGAGATGCATTACTTCTGTCCTGGCTTCTGTTTGCTCTGCTCGGTTTCTCGGCATGCAGCACACTGTGAAAGGTAACATCATGTTCATACCGTTCTTTCATTCGGTGTATTTTTTCTCTTGGGACTCCATGAATGTTTCTTCTATGTGGAAAAAAATGCAAAAGGTTAGTTAAGGCATCATATCAAAAGGAGTTACTTGTACTTTACAACTCCTGTATTATTATCTCAGGATGGAACTCTGACAAAAGCATAACAGTCATGTTAGCAGTTATCTTTCAGGCTCAAGTCCCGTTTTTCATGCTGCCCTGCAAACCCTCAAACTACCCTGAGGCTAGCAAAAAGCTAAAGCTTCAGAAATGCTTTGTTTCTGGACATCTCATTTCTGTGCTTCAAGTTGTAAAAGAGCACCATTACTTTTTTTTTTATTATGTATTTGCCAGTTTGTCATGCATATTATCTATAATCAATTATGTCAGTCCTACATACTTCTAGATGCTTATTAAAATAATCTTCTTTAATTCAAGAGGGCATGAGAATCAACTGGGGATATAGTCTGAAATGCAGTTGCCAGAGATTCCAACTGTGGATGGGCCCGTGAATTAGGATTTTAACATCCACCCCAGGCAATTCTGATGGGGGCGCTCCACAGATCCCTTTGGAAACACTGTCTGCTTATAACTGTAAGATGAACTAGGCCTATTCCCCAAAACTAAATTCTGATCTCACTGGTTACTTTAAATCACTGACATTATCAAATAGCACAGATAGTGAGTATCAGAATCCATGCATTCAATCAACAAGTTAGTGTTATTTGAACATTTATTGCTTTACAAATCAGAAGCAGCATTTAGATCATAAATGAACCACAAACGGTTCCACATCTGAAGATCTTTGTTTAGCCTAAGTGCAAAAACACCACTCACAAGTGCAATCCCATGCAGAGGAAAGTGCTTTTAAATGTTCGCTGATAAAGAAGCATTTAGCAGCATGTTAAACGTGTCCTTTTCAAGGACCAAGTCCAAGCCAAGATTTAGCATTTAGCATTACATCAGAAAACTGATCCCAAACTAAAGTCTTCACATTAATAATTCCAAAGTTATCAATTTCTAAGAATTACCATTTCTGGCCTGAAAACTACCATGTCCATTTCCAGCCTGAAAAGATTCTTTTGTTCGGTCTGAAATACCTGAAAATAGCAGGATACATAATGAGGAACTAGAAAAACAAAGAAGTACCTTGCTAACTCTTGAACGTTGAATTTCCAGCGAGTGTCAGGTTCTCGGAATATAACTTCATAGTTATTTTCAAGTGCCTGATTTTTCAAAAGTACATAAAACATTGAAGACATGGTATGTATGTTTGGGAATGGTTACGCTGCCATTTAACATTTATTACAAATCTTTTCTAAAATTCCTCTTGTTTGACCAGTAATCCAATGCCTTAGTTTATGTTAACAAATACAGTTGGTTCATTTCCCTTCTTAGCCACTCTTAGATTATTACGGCTCCCAATGATCAATTTTGGTCAATTTTATCTGCTATGCTGGAAAATTATAAAGGTTCTTTGTTTTGGCTAGTTAAAAAACAGATAGCTGAACTAGTTTTAAATGCCCTGTCCACAGGTATGAGCAATGAACTCTAATGGCTTCTCAAAGTCCTTTATGTGATTATCATGGACTCACTTCTGTCAGATGCTTTAGAAAGTGAGGGTGCCACAGGCACAGAGCTTAGGAAATAAAAGTGACTTCCACCTACTTGTTCTCCCTGCTATGCAGGACAGTTGGGCTCAATTCAGTGGGCCCCATTTCCTTGAGTTTAGAAAATTACCACTTCACATAAACATCAAACATTCTTTGCATTCATAAACTGACCACTACTTTTTAACCTCAAACTGAACTTTCTATTATCACTATTGTTTATTGTGTTATAAAATACAGAATGAAAAGAGCTAAGTTAAAGATTTCCTCTTCATTCTCTAAATGGACACTTCGAATTTGGGAAGGACATCAAATGTCATATGTGGAAAATACCTAATTTCTGGGTCTTATTAATGGCTGTGGGTGGCTAGAAAAGATGGTCCATGTCTAGAAAACAGAAGATAAAAAATAAAAAGTAAAATGACTTCCCTTGAGCCTCTCACTTAACCCCTGACTCTTGGTTCTGAGCTGTGCCTTAACTAACTCGACTCTTCACGTCCCTGTTCATTTCTCTCCCAAGTGGACGCTCGAGCCACGAACTGAAGTAACCACAAACTTGATGCTCTTTCTTTCCTACATTCACCAAAGTCCCACAGTCTGGGCCTGCGTAAAACTGATGAAGTACAGTTAAGGGAAAGCATATTCGTAGGTAAGCTATTTTGCCCAAAACATGAAGAGGCCTAAAAACAGACGGCCACGAGCCCAGTTTTAGAGATATTCGCTTTACAGTTAGCCAAGTGGGGAGACTCCTCAGCTGTCTTCTTCCTGCCCCGGCATGTTTCTGGATCTTTTCTCCTTTCTACACTCAGTAAGGAATGAAAACTTATTAGCACGCAAGATGAAATACGTCTGAAAACAGATCAGACATATTTCAAACTCAAAGAAAAATGTGCACATCACTTTATTCAATCTTACTGTTCTGAGCGTAGACAACTTAGTTACCTTTATATGTGAATTTATATTTATATTCCAGTATCATAACAGGGTTACAATGTTAATCCTAAATCTGTTTTTAAACTAAGAAATTCGTTGCCCTGGAACATAGTACTCAAGTGCCCGGCGTGACAGAGACAGAACTGTCCTATGAACATCATCTGCAGCTCCTCTGGTGGCATCACCTAGCCCAGCACTTCCTGGCCGGTTTCAGTGGAGGCTCCTGTGTATGCCTCCCTTAGGAAAACAGCCAAGATGGACACGCTATCAAGAATTCAGACCAAGGACTATTTTTAAAATGTACCCTGAAGTGATACCAGCATCTCAGCAAATTTCAGCCACTGAACAACAGAGAAACACTAAAATAAAACCTCTTTATCTGCTCCCTGAGAGGACGACTATTAATGAATATGAGATCATGGAAGATCAGAAAAAGAAGAAAAAACAAATGTTTCAACTTTCTCACAAAATGCCCGTAACTGAAAATTCAGAATGATACTTCTTCCTACCATGACTGCATAGGGCTTCATTTCCCAGGCGTGGAGGTTGGTATTATCAATAATAATGGGGGATATGCCATTCCTCATTGCTTTTCTTGCTGCAACACAATGTTACATAACAGTGAACAACATGCAACAGTCAGAGAAGGGTGAGCGTGCTCCATATTTTGTTATTTTTATTACCAGAGGTCCTCATTACACAACTTTAACACCACCTATTTCAGAACCCATTATCAATCATTCTCTTTTTCCTGGAATCTAGGGAGGTTACACTCTGGCATTCTGTTTGAGGGGGGAAAAAATGGCAGAACTTTAGATTAAGCTCCTTCCATAACACTTTTTCATTTTGCAGTAGCTACAATCTACGTGCACAATAGGATTTCCCAGGAGTGTGGAAAGGAATGTTTCACCTCTTTTCTGGTTCCATTCATGAGCTTCCTCCAGGAAATCAGGATTGAACTCATAGGCACCATCTTCCCTGAAGAAAAAATCATCAGTGCTGAAAATCAGGGCCCTGGGAAAGTCGTGCTGCAATTGTCTGGAAAGTGGGGAAATAAGAGATTATTTTATGACGATGCATTGTCATAACGTAAATCACTTCCTTCCATCTCTAACATTTAGCAGTTTGTAATTATGAGACCATCAGGTTTTGAGATGTTGCAATTCAAGTTGGAAAGAGAGATGCTAGCCTTTCTAGAAGGTATCATTCCTTCATAGGAGGCAGGAGAGGGCTGAGAGGAGACTTGAAAGTAACAAATGCTGGTCACCACCACTGACTTCTGCAGCAACCAGGACTAATTCTAGACAAAACTCTTTAGGCCACGTTGCGGGTGTGACGACAGCCTTCCCTTGTGGGCACAGCCCTCACTGCCACTGGTCTGTGATGCGCCAACGCCCACGCACCCATGCTGCAGCCCTTTCTTTCATACCCGCACCTGTCCTGGGTCCCCTGCCCTTGGAGCTATGTCCTCTGTAAGGACCCATCCTTGAAACTAGTTCTTGCTGAGGTATGAAATGTAGATAAAAGTGATGTGGGTGCTACCCCGTTAGGTAACATATCAGCAGTGACCTAAGCCAAATTTAGAAACCACAGCAGGAGAAGGAAAGAAGGACACCCGACATTCCCCATGCCTTCCTAAACCTCAATTACTCTCTCGAAATATGAAAATACCACAGAAAAAAAGAAAAACCATCATGGAATATGTCCTTTAAAGGAGGGAGAAAAAAAGCACATTAAGTTCTGCACAAAATAACTTCAAAGAGAAGATGATTCCAATTGAAATCCATACTCAGCCTTTTTGGGAGAGAAGGTGGCTATTATGCTAGACAGTAACAGGGTAAATCCCTGAGCCTCCTTTCCTCATCTGTAAAAACTGAGGACAATGTCACACATCTTGGCAAGTTAGGATGATGACCTCACAACCTGGGGAAGCCCCCGCACAGCACCTGACACCACGAGTGTGTGCTTCTCTCCCTCCTCCGTGCAGCACTCACCAGCATAATTCTAACTTCAAACAAATTCACCAGGCAGATAGAGTATATGACAACACGGCCATGCTCATAATAAAAAGATATTTAAAAGTTGGAGGAAAAAAATGTTGAAGAACGACAAGGGCAGAAAATGCAAGAGAAAGCAGAGCTATTCAACTCTTTTTGTTTTTTCTTCTCCATCAAGAAGAATTCTTTAATCAAGAAAGAACGTAAGGCACTGAAGCCGCAGATGATGAGGAAGCACCTAAGCTGCTTAAAAGACTTGCATTCAGTTCTTGACTTTTCCTCTACCCCGTCATGTGATCTCTCTAAGCTTCTGTTTTCCCAACTGAAAACACGGATAAGAATCACTACCTTTTAAACAGGGCTTCTAGTAAGACTCAAATGAGGTGAGGTATGGGAATACATTTTCCAAGAGGTAAGGCACTTTACAAATGTAAGCTACTATTATTTTACTAATAGTAAGAAGTGAAGTCAAATTTTCTAACCGAGACTATTTACATGCCATTGTAGTAAAGTATATTGGAGTCTGTACATAATGGGAGAGATGGCAAAGAAAATATGGCCATTTTAAATCTACCACAGACACAGAAAGCAACATGAAAGAAAGTATAAAGATTCAACGAAACAAATTCAGTTTCCACATAAATGTCTTTTGACCTTAAATAAATTCAAACTGAAAACCCAGATCAAAGTTCCAAACTTTAACCTCCAATGCAAACAATTATTATAAAGACACCTTAGAAGAAAACCTAAGGGCAACACTAGCTGCATTTTCAGGTGTGTGTATTTTATATTTGTGAAAGAGTTTACAGGTTTTAAATTATTTTCATCAATATTATCTAGTTTAAATCATGAAAGCTACAAAGTTTAAATAATAATGTGTAACTTACTTTCCTTTCTTTTGTGTACTCAGTTAAGCAACTATGGATATTAGTTGCAAGATTTTTTTTTTCCTTTTTGGTCCCTGATATGACATCCCTTCTAAATCTGGTTTCATCTGTTTCCCTATTAAGTCTGACCTTAGAGGTTTTGTTTTGTTTTGTCATTTCCAGAGATGAGTTTTTCTTTTCATAAACAGACCCTTATCTACTAGTGTTTTCCTTTTTATGGTTTATATTATCTATTGGAAGTTAATACTCTCTAATGTTTCCTTTAAAAAAAAATTTAAGGCATGTGTTCAATTCACATTTCATTTGAACCCTATTCCCTAGAAAACAAAAACAAAACATAGCAAAGAAACTACTACCCTCCCTGATTGGAAAATTTTGCCTTAGAGTAAAAGTTAAATTGTTCAAGACCACTATAGGGCTAAACCATCTAACCCTCATTTCCTAAGGCACATGTGACTTTAGCCTACATGGTTACAGGTAGGCAAAAATATGAGTGGTTTTCACCTTTACAACGCTAATGGAATTTGGGGGAGGGGGTTGGGAGAGAGGTGCCTGTATGATCTTCATGATCATTCCCTCAAAAACTTGTTTTATCTTCACCTGAATGTTAAATTAGCACTGGTAGCCATGGTACACCTTGAATATGCAAGACAATAAAAGCTCTCCTACCTAAATGAAGAACTGATTAAACAGACAAACTTGAGAGTCTCAAACTTAAGTGGAAGCAATAAATACCATTCCATCAGCTTCAGAAGTGATGAGGATAATGCCCCAGCTCTAGCTTTCTTTGTGGTGGTCAGGAGCCTCGTGCATTAGGGAAATTGAGAGGACGAAAATAAAAGGGAAAAAACAGGAAGACAGTTACTTCCATATAACCTTCACCTTCACAGCTCCCCCAGATTCACTTGAAATCACTGCTAGGAGAGAAACTTAGGTTCTAATCTTGATTTCACAACTTATCATCCTTTTGTATAATTCTTTTATTTAATAATAGAGAACCATAGAAATATATTTAGGTACCTATTAGTCACTCACCCACTCACTGACAAAGCTCAACATTAGTATATAATTTTGAGTTGTACCCCTAACTTTTTATTATGGAAACTTGTGGGAGCCCATGATTGGGTTAACAAATTGTAACAATCCCAGCCACTTATCTCCTTAAAGAAGATGTGCTTAGTAACTGCCTTGAGGTTTTAGCAATGACCCAGGCCCCCGGCTATAAATGCTGGGCGTGCTTGCTGTTAGTCTTCTATCCCCAAAACAGCCTTGGGCTGGAATGGTAAAAAACTGCAGACTCAGAGCTGAGAAGGCTGGTTGGCCAATGACGGGTAAGACCCCCTGAGGGGGCAACCTAAGACAGGCACAGTCGCCTGAGTCCAGGAAAATCTTGTCAAGCAGCTGATTCTTATAAGTTCCACCCTGATAAGCTGAAAGGCTCAACACTGTTATGACTCACCAAAAAGGGTCTTATGACCTTGAGCCAAACACCAACAATAAACAAAGCCTTTGTACTCATTGTGATCCCACCCTGTCCTTCCCTAAATTCCTGCTTCAACTGTACTCAATAAACATGAGAGATTTGAGAGGCTCGTGGAGTTGGCTTCCAACTCCCTCTCACTCTCTTGACTTTTCCCCAGAGTCTTGAGTAATTCATTCCGTCTCGGTGGGACTTCTGCTGGCCAGAACCCACAACTGGTGACGAACCCACAGAAACTTTCCAACGTGGAAAAGCAGACAGAATAACATAATCATTCCCCATGTGCCCATGGTCCAGCTTGAACAATCATCATCATATGGCCAATGTTGTTTCACCTGCTTCATACTGCATTTCACCAAACATCCCAACAGTACTCAAATTTTCCCAATTGTTTCATAAACCTAATCCTACACATGGTTTGCTTGAATCAAGAGCCAAACAAGACCCACACATTGTATTTGGTTGCTATGTCCTGTAAGTTTCATTTTTCCATACTTTTCCCTGAACTTTTTTCCCCTCAACCTTTTAAATTTAGAAAATGTTCAAACCTATAGAAATGAATTGAAAGAATAATACAATGAATACTGGTTACCTTCTAAGTTGCAGACATCATGATACTTTGTTCTTAAATGCTTTAAGTATCTTCTATGAATAAGAACATTCTCCTACACATTCATGATCATATCTAAAAAATAACATTAATTTATATTATTTTTATAATTATAAATCATAATACATTGTTTTAAATAAATTATAATTTTATTAACTTATGTTATAATTTATATTATAGTTATTCATAATAGCTAATGTTAATAGATTTTTTAAAGTTTTAAATTTCCTTCATGGTATCAATAATATCTTTCATAGGTTCAAGTACTGCATTTGGTTATTATGTTTCTTTAGTGTTTTAAACTAGAACTGTCCTCGTGCCCTCTTTGGTTTCCCTTTTCAGAGTCGAGGTCAGTTGGCTTGAGAATGCCCCACATTCTGGGTTTGTCTGATTGTTTCCTCATAATTGGATCCAGGTTAAACATTTTTGGAAGGTGACTACAGAGGTGATGTTTACTTCAGATTGCACATAATGACCATTTGTACCATCATGCTAAGTATGATCACTTGGCTAAAAGGTGGTGTCAGCCAGATGTCTCCTCTATAAAGGTCCATTGCTTCGCTTGTAATGCTACCTAAGGCTGGGCGTGGGAAGGGTGGGTGGGTGTGAAACATGAGACCCCATGTAACAACCCTGTTTCCTAAAACCTTTCCCTCGATGATGTTTACATTCATTGCTAGATCACTGGCAAATTGATTATTACACTGGGAATTGAAGAATACCGATTATCACATTATATAATCTCTTCTATATATACAAGGTGGCATTGTCTAGTCAAGAACAGCTCTCTTTCTCTCCCCTTCCCCTGTTAATCATGCTCACTATCGCTGGTCTTTATGATGCTCAAACTATCCCAAATTTGGCCAGCAGGTAGCCCTTCAATCTGGCTCCTGTGTCTTACTCTACAGAAACCTTAAAAATACTGTTTTTCCTTTCTAATTAGCAAAGTAATACATATTCACTGCAAAATATTTTGAAAGAGAAAACTACAAAATAGGGGAGGTTCCTATATCCCCCCACCTAAAAATAATTACTATAAACATTTTGATCTTCTTTCCAGGAGACAGAATTTCTTTTCCTCTGATGTGTTGTTACATAAAAACAAACATAATCTAGAGCATTTCAACTTTTCACCAAACTTATTTCCACAGCAGTTATTTCCCACCTCATGAAATATTATTCTATACCATTCTTTTAATGATGTAGTTACTCGTATGGATGTACCATAATTTACTTAACCAATGCTCTATGGTTAGGAA
Source organism: Camelus dromedarius (assembly GCF_036321535.1). Taxonomy (NCBI): domain Eukaryota; kingdom Metazoa; phylum Chordata; class Mammalia; order Artiodactyla; family Camelidae; genus Camelus; species Camelus dromedarius. Next base: position 63,705,250 of record NC_087448.1, on the reverse strand, counting down.
TTTAGTTTGTCCCCAACTTCTTTTATTACCAGCAAGTTTAAATATTTTTTCTTATCTGTGCTGGTCATTTAGAGATACTCTTTTGTGAACTGCATTTTCATGTTCTTTGATTGTTAATAAAAAACCTCTACTGAGAGGTTTATGGCTTTCTTATTAAATATGTAAATTTCTTATTAAGTACATCAATTTCTTTTAAATTTTTCATAATAAACTCTAACATAAAATTCTAACTTATTAGAAATTTTCTAGTCACTGTATCCATCTTTTATTTTCCACTTTCTGCCTTTGATAATACATTTACAACAATCTTTCTCACCCCAAGATTATATTAACATTCATTTGTGTTCTATTACATTTTACTCCTCAATCCATCTAAAATTTTAGTTCAGTAGGTGGCAGTGGTTGAGGATCTAATTTGATTTTTTGCCCACATGAAACTGGTTATCCCCAAACCACTGACTGAACATTTCATCAATTCCTCATTGTTTTGAAATATTTGTATTATATGTATACTAAACGATAACAAATAATTAGGCCTATGGTTGGACTTTCTATTTTGTCCCACTAAGCTTGATGTCTAAGTTCTTCTTCATTGTCTCTCTCCCCAGTATTTCCAGTATTATTTCCTTGATTACATTCACTAGCTGCAAATCTTTCCTTTACAAAATGTATACTTTTGTTTTCTTATTTTATTGAAGACACATTTCTGAACAATATCAAATAAAATGATTTCCCCTTCTTGATGTCTTTGAGTCTTCGCATGGTGGACTAAAGTTGGCTGTCCCAATAAATTTGCTTTTTTTCTAAGAATGCTAAGCACTAAACAAAGAGCTTGGCATATATTCTCTCTCCTTACCCTTTACAACAAACTTATAAAGGCAACAACATTTTCTCTATTTTTTTAGATGAAGAAACTAAGGCTTCAAGAGGCTAAATAACTAGTCCAGATTTATAAGACCTGGATATGGTGCTGCCAGAATTGTACCCCAGGTTAATACAGTCAGGGCACACGGCTGTTCTATACTTTGTGAGTTCTTGTGGATCTAAGAAAGCTCTTCTATTGTCTTCAAACACAATTTGGCTGAATGAGAACTACTTATTACAATCCTTTTCCACAGATATTTTTAGTTCAAATTTGTTTCAGTTAAAATTGAGTTCAATCGCATTTAATAGAAAACTCAGATAACAGTGGCTTTTAAAAATGTACAGATACATGTATGTGTGTGTGTATACATATATACGTGTGTGAAAAATCCAGAAGTAGATTCTAAGGCTGGTATCACGTGGACCCAAGGTCAACATGGACCCAGGTGTCTGCCATCTTTTGTTTTTCCTTTTTTCATAAACGTGTGTCTACTGTCCTTTTTTTAACATGTGGCTTCCATTCTTTCATTCTTCCATTTTGTTCCCCTTAATGGGCACAGGGTGCCACTGCAGTTCCAGCTTTTACACCCATATTCTACAGAGCAGGAAGCAGCAAGGGAGTCTTGAAAACGTGGTTGGCACGTTGCCACACCTAACAAAAAGGGACTAAGGAAGTAGGGGTAGCCGGTTAACAGCTTCTGCAGCAGTCTTACCAGGATATAGCTAGGTACTAAATTTATTTTTTATCACTTTTGTTTAAGTCTTCAACTCATAAGTATGTTCTATTAAATCTGTAATTGTTGCTTTAGTTACATTTATTCTGGTTTTATTTGGTTCTATTTAATCTCACAGTGGTCTTCTGTGTTTCTATGCTACTGTTTGATTTGCTGCATTGTGGTTCTGCTCATCTCTATGTCTCATAAACTTTAAAATTCCAACATTTACCTTAAATTATTTTTTTAAATATTCAGCTCCTTCAAAAACTTTGTTCTGCATCTTAGCCTTTTATAGTTAGCCAACTCCTTTTATAGTTCAGACTCATTATCATTTTTCTTGTACCTCTTATATCAGAGACAAGAATTTTTCAGAAAAAAATTTTTGTGTATAAAGTTAAAAGAAATTAATATGACAAACACTGAAGCTGATAATTATTAACACTTTCTCCTATTTGTTGTGTTGGTTTAAAATCCAACCAAACCTCCACCTTAACTCTGGCAATCCCAAACCCCTTTACTATATACTCTTTTCCCTTTTCTACAGCACTTATGACCTCCTAACATAATGGGTAGTTTTCTTATATTTTACAGCCTTTTCCCTACCTCTGGTATATAGGGTCCATGAGAGCAGGATCTTTGTTTTGTTCACTGATGATTCCCAAGTACCTAGAACACTTCCTGGAACATAGTAGGCACTCAATAAATATTTGTTGAATGAATAAGTGAAGGAAAAAATATTTTTAGATGTATTCATGTTGATATATAGACTTAGTCCATTTCTTTTAACTGCTACATAAAGAGTAGCCATTAATGCCATAAGAATAAACATAGCTAACATTTATTAAGTACTTACTATGTTTCAAGCACTATTCTAATGACATTTCTCATATAATGCTCAAATAGACCTGAGATAAGTACTGCTCGCAACCCCCATGTTACAAATGAAGAAATTAAGACGAGTGAGTGGATACAGAATCAACATACAGAAATCAGTTCCATTTCTACACACTAACAATAAAACATCTGAAAAAGAAAATATTCCCATTTACAACAGCATCAAAAACAATAAAATACTTGGAAATAAATTTAACCAAGGAAGTGAAGATCTGTATGTTGAAAACAATAAGACTCTGATGAAAGAAGCTGAAGTAGACACAAGCAAATGGTTAAGATATTCTGTGCTCATGGATCAGAAGAATTAATACTGTAAAAATGTCCATATTACCCAAAGCCACCTACAGAATCACTGCAATGTCTATCAAAATTCCAAAGGCATTTTTTAGAAAAATGAAACAAACAATCCAGAAATTTGTATGGAACCAAAAAAGACCCCAATTAGCCAGAGCAATCTTGAGAAAGAACAACAAAGCTGGAGGCATCACACTTCCTGATTTCAAACTAAGCTACAAATCAATAGCAAACAAAACAGTAATGGTACTCGAATAAAAACAGATACATAGACCAATGGAATAGAACTGAGAGCCTAGAAACAAGCCCTCACATATGCAGTCAACTAATACTTGACAAATAAATCAAGAATGCCCAATGGAGAAACAGTCTCTTTAATAAAGTGTTTAATAAAGAAATAATCAACAAAATGAAAAGGCAACCTATCAAATGGGAGAAAATATTTCCAAATCATGTATCTGATAAGGGATTAATATCTAAAATATATAAAGAACTCATACAACTCATTAGCAAACAACAAACAATCCAATTTTAAAATGGGCAGAGGATCTGAATAGACCTTTTTCCACAGAAGACATATAAATGGCAAACAGGTACCTGAAAAGGTACTCAATATCACTAATTACTAGGGAAATGCAAATCAAAACCACAATGAAACCCTCCTACACTGTTGGTGGGAATGTAGTTTGCTGCAGCCATTACAGAAAACAATATAGAGATTCCTTAGAAGACTAAAAACAGACTTACCGTATGATCCAGCAATCCCACTCTTGGGCATATATCAAAAGGGAACCTTAATTCAAAAAGATACATGCACCCCAGTGTCCACAGCAGAACTATTTACAATAGCCAAGACACGGAAACCACCTAAACGTCCATCGACAGATGACTGGATAAAGAAGTTGTGGTATAATTATACAATGGAATACTACTCAGCTATAAAAAATAATGAAATAATGCCATTTGCAGCAACATGGATGGACCTGGAGATTGTCATTCTAAGTGAAGTAAGCCAGAAAGAGAAAGAAAAATACCGTATGATATCACTTATATGTGGAATTAAAAAAAAGACAAATGAACTTATTTACAAAACAGAAACAGACTCACAGACATGGAAAACAAATTTATGGTTACCAGGGGCGAAAGGGGGTGGAAAGGAATAAATTGGGAGTTTGAGATTTGCAGATACTAACTAATATATATAAAATAGATAAACAACAAGTTCATACTGTATAGAACAGGTAACTATATTCAATATCTTGTAGTAACTTATGGTGAAAAAGAATATGAAAACAAATATACATATGTTCATTTATGACTGAAGCATTATGCTGTACACTAGAAATGAACACAACATTGTAAACTGACTATACTTCAATAAAAATAGATATATATACAACTTAAAATTTTTTTAAATAAAATATAAAGAAGGGAAAAAACGAAACCGTGAGCTATCACCTCACACCTGTTAGAATGGCTATCATCAAGAAGAGATTAATGACGACGTGGAGAAAAGGAAACACTTGTGCACTGTTGGTGGGAATGTAAATTAGTGCAGCCACTGTGGAAAGCAGAATGAAGTTTTCTCAAGAAATTAAAAATAGAACTACCATAAAATCCAGTAATCCCACTTCTGCTTATACATCCAAAGGAAATGAAAACAGGACCTAGAAGAGATATCTGCACTCCCAAGTTCATTGAAGCACTGCTCACAATAGTCAAGATATGAAAACAACCTAAGAGCCTGTCAATGGATACATGGGCAAATGTGGGAAATATATACAATGGAATATTATTCTGCCATGAGAAAGAAGGAAATCCTGCCATTTGTGACAACATTGATGGGTCTTGAGGGCATTATGCTAAGTGAAATAAATCAGACAGAGAAAGACATATACTGTATGATCTCACTTACATGTGGAATCTAAAGAAGTCAAACTCATAGAAACAGAGTAGAGCGGTGGTTACCAAGTGCTGAGGGGTGCGGGAAATGGGGAAGTGTTGATCAAAGGGTACAAATGTCATAATTATAAGGTAAGTCTGGGGAGCTAGTGTACAGCATGGTGATTATAGTTAATACTGTATTATATACTTGAAAGTCGCTAAGAGAATATATCTTAAATGTTCTCACCACAAAAAAGGAGTGTTTCATTATGCAACACAATGGAGGTGGTGGCTAACACCACAGTGGTAACCATTTTTCAGTACAGAAGTGTATCAACACATTGTACACCTTATACTTACACAATGTGTCAGTTACACCTCAATCAAGCTAGAAAAAAGAAAAAAAAGATCAGTGAGTGGTACAGCTGGATTAAAACTCAGGCTTCTGGCCTCAGAGCTATACACTAAATCACTGTGATAGAGTGCTGAAAAATAGACAAACCACATTTATCCTTTTCTCTAATGACACTGAGGTTGTTTGCAATTTTATCATGAACAACTTTCAATGAACATCATTGTGTCAATCTCCCTGTGCAAACGTAGAGCGTCTTCTGAGGATCTATACCTCAAGTGGAAGAGCTATGGAATCCTTTTTGTTTGTTTTTATGAAAGGACAGAGCAGAGCAGATGTTGTTTACAACTTCCTTTACTTCAAAAAAAAATTTCTCTCTGATAGAATACATGTTCCATGAAGGCAGGGATTTTTCTCTTTGGTTCACTGTTCTATTCTAAGCATCAGAAGAATGTCAGGTACAGGCAAATTAATCGATAAATATTTGGTAAATGTATGAATGGTTCTGTTGCTTTAATTATGAAAACTTTGTATAGGGTCCCAAACTGTGTGAGGAGAATTTCTATTTACTCATCTTTATACATTGAGAATTTTACCCAAACCTCAGATTTACCCCCAAACACGACTGGGAGAGAGGACTTTCCTCGGATTCCAGCACTTCCTCTGGATGTTATTAGAATTCTCCTCGAAGACTTTAAGCTGGGAGGTGGGAAACAGGTTCGGTGACCAAACAACCTGAGGAGAATGGGGAGGGAGCCACAGCTGTAAACACCTTGGGACAGTGTCCCCTGCGGCCTGGGGTGGCCTGACCTTCTTGGTGCTGCCAACCACCATGCCAAGGCTAGCCCTGCCCCTGTAGAGACAGACCTCAACCATCACCAGCCCCACGGATACCACTAAGCCACAGCGGCTACTGGGACTCCAGTGAAGGGCTCCCAGGCCGTCCTACTGCTCACTCTTGCCCTCATCCCTTACCCCTCACAGCAGGGCATGTTTATGGGATCCAAAACCAGACTCATAGTTAGCTCTCAAGTGCCAATGTGGCCCCACTGCACACATCTACAGAAATCCCTTCAGTATCTTGCACGTGAACAGTGCCCTTCTGGAGAATCCAGCAATGCCACAGGTTTCCCCTATGTTTGTGTTTTGCTGGTCACTCCAGCCATGCTCAGAAGAGGGGAAGGAATCAGAAGCACACACCCACCTCAGCATTAACTTGTTTTCGGCTGTGTTTTCCCAAAATGTCATAAATCACTTACAGACAACAGGACAGTGGCCATACAAGAAAACTGTCACTTTGGGTTCTTTTTTGACTGCTGCTTATTATGGGAAAGCAGCTGTACCTCTGATACTTATTTTTAAATCTCTTTTTAGGGATAACTATTGGGTGAAGGAGACGGCACATCAAACATTTTCACACGTAAAACACGGGAATGGTTTTCTTATGAACTGAATTGAAGAGAACATTGGAGCATTTGGAGAGAGTGGCTCCACTCCTTTATTCCTCTTGTCTGTTCTCCACAGCCTATTCATTCTTTCACATTTTCTCTTTATGTGAATGATCTCCTTTTTGGTTTTGCTGTTCACTCAAGACCCATGCTGATTCTGAGCTAACTCTTAGGAAGCTTCTGGCATGAACAAATCCGTCAAACGTTTAGGCCTACTATGTGCCAGGCCTTCCTTTAGGGGCTGAACCAAATAAAGTTCCTGATCTTGTGGAGCTTACATCCCATCTCATGAAGCGCACCTTTTCATAAGCGAAATAGATAATAAACAAGTAAGTATATGCCAGGCCGTGCTGGTGCAAGGAAGAAAGGTGAGTCAAAGCACAGGGCAAAGACGGCGGGGGAGGTGCTACTCTAGAGAGCAGGGAAGGCCCCTCAGACCCTTTTCCTTATATCCTGGAAGAGTGTGGGAAGGGATGGTGAGACATCCCAGTAATACAATCTTACTTCAACAGGACTCCCTAATCAGTGGATGTTTGTCCATGAACATCCCTGCTAAGGTGAGACCATTTTGTGCATCATGAAATCCCGAGTCTCAGAAGCAAATGTTTCATTCCTTGATCTTAACATCCTCATCTATAAAATAAAAACACTTCATGTTAGAATTACTATAAAGATCCAGTAAGCCAGCAAATATACAGTGCCTGCACACAGTCCACACTCAGTACATACGGGCTTTCTTTTCCGTGTTACCTTTCTAGCAGGTGATTGTGAGCATATACTGCACTCCGTGTTCTTACTCTCTGGGAACATATACAGCATGTGTAATCCTCATTCATCCCAACCTGCAGAGAGAGGCACTGCAAGGACTCTCAGGGATGGGGAAAGGAGATTCAGGACCCATCTTACGAAAAATCACTAAAAATACAAAAAGCTAATAGCTTCCCCAAGTAGACCAAAATGGCTAAAACTCTGAGATGTTGCCTGCCTGATACTCTAGTTTCATACACCCAGACTTGGAATACTGCAAAGTTTCTATTTTGACCTTGCTTTTATTTATGAGAGCCCTGGCCTCATAAACAAAAACACCACGGTCCAGGACGGCAGACTCAGGAGCACTGGGGCACAAGTGCTCTGGGGTCTGACTACTCACGGTTAGTGGTCCTAACTGATCCCCTCTTCTCACTGCTTTCCATATTTCACCACATTTGGCTGTAAAGTACACCTTTGTCCCCATCTCTGTCTTACCATTACACTACATCAGGAAAGCATTCTTTCACCTCCTTGGAAAGCTCTAGTGCCAAGAAATAATGAAAAGGTACTTCTCTGGATGGAAAATTCCATGTTGTCCAGAGATATGAATGCAGAGAAAAGAGAGCTGTCAGCAGGCATCCTTTGAGCCGACCGAATCCATGTTACATTCTTTATGGTTCCAAAGCAAACTAGAATGTTGCAAAAGATGCAACATGTCCTGGAGTCTGATTCCCATACTGTTCTTTGACACATAAAGATTTTTAAAAATTCCAGGAATTTGCTTAAGGTTGACAACTTTTAATTTTTCAAATAAAGACTTTAAAATATTTTTAAAAAGGAAAGACTACCTACTCCTATTGCCATTTCATTTCATCTCAAAAGGATGATTTAGTGGTATAACTATGCAAGGGAATATAATTCAGTCACAAAGCAATGAGGTTATGACACATGTTACAACATGGATGAACCTTGAAAACATTAAGCTAAGTGAAATAAACTAGACACAAAAGGACAAATACTGTATGATGCCACTTGAGCTATCTAGAGTAGTCAAATACAGAGACAGAAGTAGATCAAAGGTCACCAGGGGCTCAGGGGAGGGAGGAAGGGGAGAGTATTGCTTAATGGGTACAGAGTTTCTGTTTGGAGTGATAAAATTCTTTTGAAAAAGACAGTGGTGATGGTTGCACAGTATCAGGCAATTAATGACACTGAATTGTACACTTTATAAATGGTTAAAATGGCCCCAAATTGGGGGATATTTTCACACATACACACAACACAGAAGAAAGCATGGAGGTAAACAGACACCCACAGATGTCTCCACTGAGGTAGGAGATAAGGACAGGTACAGATCCAAGCGAGTTTATGAGTTCAGCTGTGAAAACAGAAATAGTTCTGCATCACCTGCGGAGAGTGAGAGTCTTGAGATTGGAATCTTACTTCTTCTGTCAGCTCTGTACTCCTCTTACCCAGTGTTTAACGTTCTCCATGATCTAGTCCTGGGTTTACCTACCCAACACATCACTACTATGAACAATCCACCCCAGTTAAGCCATGCTCCTCACTAGCCTAGGAGAACATCCAGCTCTTTCTCATCTCCATCTCCTTACTCATGCTGCCAGGCCTTTTCCACTGTTCAGCCACACCCTCCTGGTCTTCAAGGCCAGCTCCACATGGAGATTATCTCTTCCCTAATTATCTTACCTTCCTAACTATCCTCAGTGACTCCCCTGGCCTTGAACACCACCAGCACACAAGACACCATTCCCCATGAGACTTTACTTACCCACAGTAGCATACTGGTTATTGTCTTCCATTTGTTAGTCTTGCATAGGCTCCTGCTCTTAATCTTATTTCCCATATACCTTACTGAACAAGCACTAACAGTCTTACGAGTACTCAGTGAATTCTACTATTGTTGATTAGTGAATAATTAATAATAGTTGTTATTACATAGCCCACGTATTCTACAGTGCTTACACATACATAATCACAGGATCATTGTTTACCACAGTATCTTAAATCCTCACAATAAACTAACCAATGGAATATTAGCTCCATTTTAATGAAAAAGAACTTGTGGTGTTGAAGAATCAAGTGACCTATGCCAGTTCATGTGCTAATTAATAAAATATTTAATAATTAAACAATTAATAGCAATAAGTAATGAAAATCAATCTCCTAACAGATTAAAAAGGCTTCCTAGTATGTCCAACTAAGAATAAACCCAGAGAAGCCTTTTTATATATAAAATGACATATTTATTTGGTTATTTAATAAATGCTTTGTCACACACCTGGGTCTATCTACCCAAATTATTTAATAAAACTATTTTCAACTTTAAATAGCTTTAAAAATTTAACACGTATAAAAAATTTTTTTAATTAAAAAAGTTAATGCATAATATATATTTGTTAGAGAAAAATGAAAAAATAAGCCACAGGTAAAAGTTTATAATCACACTGCCTTAAAGTCAACAACTGTCAACAACTTTCCACACATTTGTTTATAAGTATATGCAGATCCCTTTCTTTGAACACAAAATGGGATTTTGTGTATATACTGGCATGTAAAATGTGCATCTATGTTCCCATTAATGACTCATAACTTATAAGCCAGTCCTCTATTTCTGTATGTTTAATTAAGTTGGCTCACATTGTTTCTAACATATAAAAAACTACAACGCACATTCCTCTGTCTTCATGCACTTGTCCAGCTATTATCTTAGAATGAATTCCTGAGAGTAGGACTTACAGGTCAATGGTAAGAACCTGTTTTTGAAATGCTTTTTAAATGAAATAGAGATGGTAAAACAGAGTTAGGGTGCACGCTGATTTTTCGGTACTCTGATGTACTTTAAAAATTTTAAACCAAATAAAACTCCAACTGTTATTTTTTAATATGTACAAAGAATTTAAATAGATGGTTTCTACATTCCAGCCCTTTCAAACTATGAAAACATACAGATGAAAAGCATAGAAATCCAATGTTGATTTGGAAGATCAGACATAACCTAATTTCAAAAACATTTTTATTTATTTAATCAAATGAAAGATAAAAGTTAAGCAGAAAAAAGAGGAACCCGGATATGTAAAAATGGATCTCCACCAATTTTTAAAAGAAAAAAGTTTTATTTTTCTGATCCAAGAAATACATGCTCATTATAGAAAATTTGGAAAATACATAGAAGAATGAAAATACGAATTTCCCAGAATCCAACGATACATAAGATAGCCTTACAGTTTTACTATTTTCTTACACGTGTATTTTTTTTTGCCATCCTCCTTCTCTTCCCCACCTGAGCTCCCCACAAAAGTAGGGAAGGCAGCTCCTTGACAGCCACAGCCTGTGAATTCCTCCACACCTTTCATCTTCACTGCAGGCCTCCTTCCTTGCTGAGCTGTGGATTGTTTGCTTGCCACTTCCCAGATTTCTATGCAAATACATAACCCACCCGGAGGCAAGGCCAAGGTCCTCTGCTCCCAGAACTGCCGATGCCCAGCCTATCAGGAGAACTCACAGTGTCAACTCCACTTCAGAGCCAGACTTCTCCCCAGGAACATTCTGAAGATTACTTCAGCTGACCAACATCTTGGGCAGTAACTAATGCCTCTAAAATTTATATAGCACTTTAAAGTTTCACAGGTTCTCTCACACATGTTTAATTCTCACAAGAGCCCTCTGAAGTAGATAGAGCAGATATCCCCATTTAACAGGAAGGAAACTGAGGTGCAGAGGAACTGAGATCATAGCTAGTCAGTAGCAGAGCTTGGATCTGAAGCCATAAATTGACTCTGGGGTCAGAGTTCTTTACCTAGCCAGTAATAACAAAACATTTTTAAGTCCTACAACTGGAAATTAAGAGCTAGAAAGATCGTCAATAAATCTTCTAACCTAATCACTTCTTAGCATTCACATGAAAGGAAAGTAAGTCCCAGAAAAGGTGGGTGATTGCCCAAAGTCACCAACTATTTTGTAATGAAGAGGATCTAAAGGCACATCTTCGGACTCCCATGCCAGTGCTCACTCCAGTCGTCCCTAGGGAGGTGTTCTTTAATAAGCTGGTCTCTCATCCGGTGTCTTCCATTTAGCCAAATGTCAATCAGGAATTAAAATCCTAGAAGTGCAGAGTGTTAGAGCCAGAAGGGACCTTAAAGACCACCCAGGCCATCCCACTCACTTTACAAATGAGAAAAGTGAGGTCCAAAACCCATGAATTCTGCAGTTCAATTCTCTGCACTTCCGCTCATCACTTCACTTCCCTTCTGAGTAGTTATAAACAAAATCTGTCCAAAGACGTTTTCTTCCTTCTTGGACACTCTGTGTGATAGGTCACAGATCAGGAAGCCAAAGTGAAACTGAACAGGATTTGATTTCAGAAGACACTTAGTTGGTAAGAGATGTACCCACCATGACCGTATCACAAAATAACCAGTTCCACTGGATTCTAAGCAGGCTCCCCTAGTCTCCACCCAGAGAGAAGACCTATTGAAAGGTGTATATTGTTTTGCTAGAGGCTTCTACTCCACAAATCAGTCACTAATTCTGATTAAAACTGGCAGCACATCACCATAGCTGTCACTGTTTCCTAACCCCAAAGGACCCAGACCCTCCTCCCAGTCTTTGGGTACCAATCAAATCCACTTCTGAATGTGTGCTACCTTGGTTCTTCTTCTATGGTTCCACCGTTCTACGGCCATTCTCCTGGTTTTACAGCCAGCCTTATCTCTCTGGTGAGGTGGAAAGCTCTTTGAGGGCAAAGGTCCACTTCTAATGACACCTACTCCTGCCAGACACTGTGCTTGGCAGGACAGCATACAGGGCCCCTACCTTCAAGAAACTTACAGAAGGATAAACAAAATCATGTGCAAACCAAGTGAAGCCACAGGGGTATAAACGAGGAAGCCGAGGAGGAGCCGGGAGAGCGAGCATCAACCAGTGGGGTAGCTGCCGGGTCAGCTAACAGACCTGAGTCTTAAAGGGCTGGGGGAATCATTCAGGGCAAGGGTGGCAGAGGGCAGGCTAGGCAGGCAAGCCAGGCAGGCGGGCCAGAGTCAGCAAAGGCAAGGAGAGAAACAGTTCAACGCTGCAGGAACAAGTGCAGGGCAGAAGTCGGAGTTGAGGCTGCAGCTGCGGGCCTAGCAAGGTGGCCCCAGCAACAAGCCCGCATAATTTTGCTCTGACCCGGTTCGGAGGCCGATGACGCAATTCACGAGTAAATGAATTTGCGCTCCCGTAGCCAGGCTGTGTCAATGACGGCCTGCGGCGACCGCGCGACCCCCTCCCCCAGGCACCTGTGCACTTTCTCAGCCAAAGCACACGCAGGGCTGCCTCAACTGGCCCGGCCCCCGACCCCAGGCCCCCGTTTCTCCGCTCCCGTTTAAAACGCCTGTTGACGCACCGTGGCGGGTGTCTGCGCGCCAGCGGTCGGCCCGGCGGTTTTCTCTGCAGTCGCCACCGGGCTTTCTTGAAGAAGACTCCCCGCGGGCCCCCGACCCCGGGCAAGGGGCGAAGGCTCCCCAGCCCGGCTGGCGCAGGGGCCGCGCGGGGGCCGGTGCCATCTGCGGCTCGCGCCAGGCGCAGTGCCTAGAGCCGTCTTCCCGCGAGGGCGCAGCATGGGAACCAACGGGACGGGCCGCCCGCAGCTCGGGCCCGCGGCTCGGGCGGGACCGGGCGGCCCGGCTGCCCCGCGGCAGGCTCGGGCCGGGGCCGGGGCCGGGTGAGGGGCTCGCTCGGCCCTGTCCGCGCGCGGCGCCCGGGTGCCGTCATTACCTGGCCAGTGTAGTTTTCCCGGAGCCCGGGAGGCCTCGCAGGAGGTAGAGGTGTTTCCGAAAGCTGTGGCGGCGCAGAGGTGTCCCACGCGGGGGCGGCGGGGCCGGCGGCCGAGGCGGCTGCTGCTGCTGCTGCCGGAGGCTCAGCCTCCCAAAGGATTCAAGAAAACTCTCCTCCATTGGGTGGGGGCTGGTCGCAAGAGCCCTGGGTTCCCTTTCCTGGAGCCAGGGTCCTGGCCAAAGCTGTTGTTTTTGTGGCTCTCCGGCCATGTGATAGATGGAGGGGCGGGCGCTCGGAGCCCAGCCCCTCCTTCCCACCCGCCCGAACCGCGCTGCGTGGGAGGGGGCGTCCCTACCTGGAAAGCTGGGGACTATGGGAGACTGACAGCAGGGAAAACCTTGGTGACGCGACCCCTGCTCTCCGCCCTACTCCCTGGCCTCCCTTCGCCCTGAGGGGAGAGGGCTGGCCCAGCGGGACACTGGACATTTCCCCCGGCTGCCCGCTTGGAAGGCAGGCCCGCCGCAAAAGCCCTCCCTCACCCCACCGCCCACTGGCCTAGACCTTGAAAGTGAAATAGTTTTAGTTGACGATAAAAGAATGTGAACAGCATTTTGAATAGTAACAGTAAAGGCTCATTGTCTCCCCCAGTTTGTGAGCATCAATATCTGGCTGGTGTCCCAACGGCTACCACCACTCTCCCAGGGCCTGTATCTTTTTTTTTTTTTTAATCTTTATCAGCCTGCCAAAAATATTCTTAGAAAGCTTTGTTGCCTCTACATAACTTTAAATCTCTTCTTCAGAAAAAAATCACCCCTTAAAACTAATCTTGATTTATGCACAGCAGCATAAACTAGGCCTCCTGAGAAGGGCGGGCTACTCCCCAAGTTCATATTCTGCTGCCACCTGAAAAGACACGGTCTCTCCGGGAACTATTTGAGCCCCCCCCCCCCCCCCCGGGAAAGAAGCAGCCTTCTGATACTATAGATAAATATCCAGAATTAAATTCTAAGTTCCAGGAACTGGTGAGTGCCAGTTGGTTATCACCATAATACTCTCCAATATTTCACACTCAAGAGTGTGATAGAGTGATCCTATTTTGTAAACTAAAATTTAAGATGCATGGACTGAAAGAGACAAAATTTAAAAATTTTTAAATTAAAGAAATTTCCTTCTAAAATGAAACCTAGAGATTTCACAACGAGCTTTGGGAGGGACTGTCCAAGTAGGGAGGGGCTCTGTGCTAATAATTTTACTTCCTCTTAGGATTAGGGGTGGGGATGAGCGGGCAGGGAGATGAGCTGCTTACTCTTGAAAATCTCTTCCCAGCATTGCAGGAAGGATTCACAGAACTACTGAGAACCACTGGAATTTCAAAAGCTTCTCTAAATATTAGGGGAAACCATAAACAATGGAGAATATATATAATCATAAAATAATGATGCTTACAATGTATGTATCCTATCATACTTCTTACAAGAACATTCTTGCCCAGCCTCAAATACTACTTTTTTCAATCTAGACTTGCACTGTCTAATACAGGAGCCACTAGCCACATGTGGCTCCTGAGCACTTGAAATGTGGCTGGTCCAAACTGAGATTAAAATACATACTGAATTTTGAAGGTTCAGTATGAAAAAAAAAAGTGTAAAATATCTCAATCGTTTTTATATTGATTACATGTTGAAGTGATAATATGTTAAGTGTATTGGGTTCAAATATTACTAAAATTAATTTCACCTGCTTCTTTTTGCTTTTTTAATGTGGCTAGTAGAAAAGTCTAAATTACATATATGACTAACATATTTCTGTTGGACAGTGCCCCATGAGACTTCCGTCCATTTCAATTTCCTTCCATAGAGAGCGTCTTGAGCAGCGCGGGACAGGGCAGCAGGAAGACAGAGCTTTGGAGGCTAGAAGTTTTGGCACACGGATTCTCTAGCGCCTATGGCAGCTGGAGCAACCTAGTGGGTGCTAGGAAATATGAGTGTGTTGTTCAGAAGAGAGGTCTGAGCTGGAGACAAAGCTTTGGAAATCCTTGCCCTGTGAGTAGATAGAGAATAGAGCAGACAGCTGAAGAGGGGGCTTGGGGACAGCATTTGAGGACTATGCCTTTGAGGTGAATCTACTGAAGAAGAGTGTGAGAGACAGAACTCTAATATAGTGTGTGGAGCCCCAGAGAGGGAGAACTCAAGGATAAAATAGTTGGCAGTACCTTAAAGTGACCCTATACACTTCTCCTTTCTCTTAGCTCCCAAGATTTGACTAGTCATCAAACTCTATGTCCCCCTATTTCTCAGAACCACACTGTTGAAAGCTATCTGTTTGTGTATCTGTTTCCTCCCACTAGACTGTAAGTTCAAGGGCAAGGACATTGTTGCCCTTGTTATCCCAAGATCTAACACAGTGCTGACATTTAGGAGGTGCTCAATAATTGTATGTGGACCAGAACTGCTTTCTCATAGATAAGTCTGAGCTAGGGATTTACAAAAGATTAAGACTGAACGAAGATAGTAATGACTTCAGCTAAGGAGTAATGTAAACAGAGTCAGTGACCATACTGACAGATCTGAAAGCCACCTTGCTGTTAGCTGCATTCAGATCCTTACTGGTCTTATCTAGGTGGCAGCCTCCAGAGGAGAGCCACCCCCATATCAGAGGATCCCTGTGATAACACTCCTTCACGCCCTCAGTTCATTCAACCAGCTCTTCAGCTCTAGGGTTCTGTTCCATTTCTCTAGAATGTGATGACCAGTACAATCTCACTTTGCTGCACTAGAAACCATTACCATGATGGACATAAAGAAAATAATCTTGGAAGTCATTTTTGGTAAATGATAAAACATTCAATATTTCTCTAATTATTACTATGGAATGTGGAAAAAAGGAGGTGCACAGGAAGAGCTAGAGAAAAGCAGGAATTTAACCCTCAAATCTACAGTTCCAAATATGCCAGGATTTGGAATGCTCAATTATAAATCAGCCCTAGGTTCCTCCCCTGGAGATGCCAAGATAGCAGAAAATCTGAAAGCAAGATGAAGCTTCCAAAGCAGCCTAACCAAAGACCCTTTAACATTGTAGAACCACTTAAAATATATAGGTAGAAGCTTTCCAATCCTCTCTAATCCTATGTCCTTTCTTCCCCTACCAAAAACTTTTTTCTGATTTTTTTTACTTAAAAGTGTAAGTCTTCTATACATTCTTATTCACCTTGTTGCATATAAGACATGACTTGAAAGGAGAGGAAAGCATCCATCTTCACCTGCTCACTGTTTCTATGGTGGACTCCTGGATACTCCAGCACCTCTAGCTTGCACCTTCTGCCACAGTCTGCACTATCTGGCCATTCAGAGGTAGGACCTTGTTGTCCTCTCTTCCTAACACTGCTTCTACCTAGCTCTTCCCTCATCTTTCCCCTAGAAGCCTGACAGAAGCTGCAGGAAACTGGAGGAGGTTAGGGAGAGGGAAGGGGACAAGGGAAGAACAGTCATACCGAGTATGTCTGCTTGGCTGAATTGAGACGGGAAATGCTCAGGACTCTGGTAGCCTGGGATAAGTCTGCCAATGCAGAAATGTCCTCTGGACAATCCTAATTTTGTTCATTCTACCCTGCACTGCCTCTACCGCCTACATTCCATCCCTCACTCTTCTGGGTCTCACACTTCTCCCCCAAGACAAGGACCATATCATCTATTTCCACAGCATCTAGTATTTTCCACTGTGCACAGGAGTACTTGACGATTATAACCTTTGAGGAGGAAACATAGGAGGTGGGGACAGTAGTCTCAATCCATTTTTTCTAAAGCTCCATTCTGGAAGTTAGGGCAAAGTAATAAAGGCTGGTGCTGGAGAAAGCTAGGGGCATTCTGGAACCTGAATATAAGCCTGGGTGGACAGTCAGGTGGTATGCATCAGTGCAGCACAAAGGAGTCTCAGAACTGATCACTACCCTGTTAAATATTTATAATACTACCCTTACTTATAGCCATGGTGGTATGGTCTCTAACATATTCACTAGAAATCCATAAATGTTGCTGTCGATGGCCCCTAAGAAAGCAAAGATTTGCCAGATGCCAGAGTCTGCTCCCCAGCCACCTGTGCCTTAACCCTACCGCTGATCAGCTCTTCCCTGAAGTCATTCCATCCTAGGTCAAAGGCAGGTCCAGGTTCACAATGGCTCCAGGAGCCTGAACAGAGAGCAAGACCCTTGGGGAGTTCAATCAAACACTGAAGACCATGGTCTCCATCTGGAAGAGACTTAGTTTAGTAGAAAGATAAACTGAAACTGTATGAAATGAAAGGAAATAAGGAAAACATTGAGATGTTTTAAAATAAAGCACTCATTTCCCAATAAAGACGGCAGATGGAACACAAATACTTAACTTCCACCCCCTCACTGAAACCCCACTGAAATGTAAAGGATTTTTTGGGGTGGTGGGGTTATTATTATTTTTAAGTATAAACTGTAAGAAAAGAGAAAAGTTCACAGCAACAAATTTTGAAAACTGGAAAACAAAGGCCCAGTGTTAATTTGGAAAACAAAATCCAAATTATAGAAAGCCAAGAAGCAATAAAATTTACCCTAAATAACCCCTAAAGTTTCAGGAACTGGAAGATTTAGGGCTGGAGATGGGATTTTACACAGGAAGGTCAGTTGAAAGTTTGTTTAAGAAACAAACATCTACATAGTCAGGCAGCTGCCTGCCCACTAAGGAAGCCTGGAGATTTATTCCCTGGAGAAGATAAAACAGGATGAGGAGAAGGTTGTAAATGCCTACATGCTGAATAGTGAGTAATCTTTCATATTTGAAGTTTGTTAAGTACAATTAAACTAAAGTCTACTAATAAAAAAGATAATAGTTACATAGAATACAGTGCAAGTCCCACAATCCCTAACCAGAATCTTTGAGGTCAGATATGTTTTAGAATTTGGAAAGTTCTGAGTGGGGTCTAGGGCAGCCCCTGGTAATTAAACACATTAATATTTCTGCAGTGAAATGTCTGAATAGCCACACTAAGTGGGATAAAAAGGAAGTAAAATCAGCCTCTCTGTTTGGGTCAAGTTTTGCTGTCAACTTAGTTTTAATGCCAAACATTTAAGAAACAAAACAAAACAAAAATAACTATTGGTTTTCAGAGTGTTTTGGACTTTAGAATTCTAGAAATGGAATCGTGGCCCCATACTTGGATATAGGGCCTACCCTTCTATTATGATGCAATTTTTAAAATAAGCTACTCAAGTTTTCTGTGCCTTATTTTCTTCATAAAATAAAGTATGGCAAATATCTTCAAAATTATAGAATAGAATGTTCAAGTTGTTACCTCTTTTGTTGAGTTTTTTTTTTTTTATTAGTATTCGGGTAACTGATCAAGAATGGTTGAACAGATTATTCAAACCAATTTTGGTATCCAACGAGTATATCACTGTGGATGATCCTCTAGGTTGGCGCTGAGCACTCTTTCTGGATGAGTACGATCTTCAACAGCACCAGAGACGGAGAATTCAACTACAAACAAACACAAGCCTGGACAAGCCCAGACAAAATGGTGACGTGAGCGGAGTTTGATGTCGGTTTCCCAGGCTCTTAACCTACTTATACCACACCCCTAGCCCCAGCATCTAGGACCTCACACTGTCCCACAGTCTCCACATCCTGCCTCGTCCCGCCTCATTCAAGAGCCTGTCCTCCTGACGTTGCCCAACCACCTATCTCTCAATCAAAACCTGTTCTATGTCCAGCTATTTATGTTATAAAGTTAATAATAAATACACTAATTAGTGCAAATGTGTTAAGTTTATTTAGTCAATATGTTGTTCTCCTGGATAACACAATTACTATTCTGCCAGGGGCATTTCAAAGACAGTGCTGTAACCAACAAAAGTACTTAGGGGAAGGGAATTAACCCTCCTTACAAAGAGCCTATTATTTGTCTGGTACTATGCTAAGAAATCTGTACAAGTTATTTCATTTACTCCTTTTTTAATACCCCCATGACAGGCTGCTATTATAAACTTATTTTTCTACAGGTGAAGAAACTGAGGACCTGAGAGGGTAATTTGTTTAAGGTCACACAACCAGTCAGCAGTAGCTTCAAGATGGGAACCCATTCTCTTTCCAGCACTCCATCCTACCTCCTTAAAGGAGGAGATATATATATACACACACACACACCCTGGCGACCAGCAGGAAAAGGATCTTGAAAGAGGCAAGGATTTGAGGCTCCCAGAGCAACCACATTCTCCTGCTATTTCTCTCTTTCTAAATTTCTATTTACCCCTTGATGCCTACTGATCATTACGCCAAACACAAAACTTGGAGGCCCATTCTCATAATAATTATAAAAAATCTGTACATAGCTTACAACACTCATAAAAATCCCCAACAAGAGAAGACTAATAACTAGGGATGACTGCTCTGGGAGGTTCACAGAAGGCAGTTAGTTTAGCATGAATGTAGAAGATGAACATAAAAAATCAAAAGTATGGTCCAGAACGTGCCCTTGACACAAAATTAGCAGATAGAAGTTTAGCAGATAGAAGAGACTCCAGAATTGGCTATAGCCAAATATATCCATGCTTGTTGCATGCTGCTTATACTGGTGTCACACTGAGGGGAAGGGAAAATACTCCCTTCCTAACTTTAATCCCAATATAAACTCCATGAGAACAATACTCAGTAAGTATTTGTTGAACAAATATATGAATTTCTTCACCTCCTTTCTCAGGAAGTCCTTATAGCCTCTTATCTCTTCCACTACTGTATTGATCTCACATTTCCTAGTGGTCCCTCCAAGCCTCTAGACTCTTCTCCCAAATCTTTAGTACTTCCCCTTCTTCTTTAAGCAGAAACATGTTGAAAACAAAGAAAACTATTTTTACGGGGTATATGTGTATTTCTAGTTAGTTGAGAAACGGAAACACAGAATACTCTTAGAAATAAGAGTTACAATGAAAAGAGAAAACATATGGCAAATGCAGAGTACATTCAATTCTTATCAAATGCAGACACACATATAATGAAATCACAGCAGCTGTGTTTATTTCATAATTTAGGCATTTGGAAAAAAGTGCAATGTGTTTATTTTAACGTCAGGTTGATGTCAAGTTTAAAACATAACATGGGTTTGTCTATATGTTTTACCTCTTTTCCTAGAGAATCTTCTAATATTTAAATATAACCTATATTCTTAAATTCCCAGCCTTTATCACATATCAATCTAGGGGCTGGGGGCAGAGAGTAAGGGGGAGGAAACTCCTCATAAACTGTGAGTTGACCAAATACTCTAAAATACATTCTAACCAATAAAGTCGGAAAATAAATTTGGTAGCAACATTCTGAGCTTTGTTGTATTTCACAAAAAGATCTACATTTAAAGGAAATAAAAACATTACATGTGCAATAGCACACAGGGTTGCCATGGTAACAGACTACAAGTTTTTTATATTGACTCTTCAATTGTAGTACATATGAGCTATTAGAAACAAATAATGTCAACATTCATTTCCTTCTGATCATATAGTGGTCTCCAGAATAAGCTGTACTTACAGTTCAAGGAATTCTCATTTTTTTAAACCAATCTTCTTCTGTCTTTTCTAGAAATTATAATTAAAATACATATAATAATGATTAATATTTGGCATTGGGGTTAGGTTTGCAACATCATTTAACTCATGTAGGGACACTCCCAAAATGAGAAAAGAAACATGATAGCCACAAACGTCAATTTAAACAGTTAAAATACTGAAGTGTGTGTGTGTGTGTGTGTGCTTAGGTAAAATAAGATCTCCATGGGAACAAGGAAAAATAAGAAGTTTTAAAAAAAAGGATTTGGTTTTACTACCTGGGCACACAAACAAATCTACTTTTCCCACAGCTGTGCTTATATGAACAGTTAAGGAATACCCACTTTCCTGAACTATATACTTCTATAATGTTTCACTAAACCTTAACTTTACTACTTATTTCAAAATGGACCCCTAACATTGCACATTTAAATCACTATGAACTAATGTTACACAAAATCCCAGGCGCTCTTTCCTCATTAGGTTATATAGAGTACTGGCTTTTCCAGAGTTTCTGTTACCTTTCTAACTTTCCCAGCCAGTCCTCCTCCAGCTAACTGGAAAATTAATAGCCTGTCAGAACATTCATAGACCACCAGAACATATTAATAAGGAGGAGCTTCCAAGTCAAGTAAATATGTATCTAATCTGAAGCTGTTACTCTACAAAATAAGATTGAGGACTGGACAGGAGAAAGATGTAAAGAAGAATAAATGACTCTCCTAAAAGTCACCACAGTGAGCGCTTATACTAGCTTACACTATAACAAAGTTAGGGAATTAAACACGACTTTCTCTTTGAGACTAATTGAAAGAAACATGTATATATTATCCACCCAGCCACATACATTCTTTTCTCTAATTTAATATGAGATGTAGCCCTTCATGTTACATTTGATGAACAAGTTTTCTCCAATTCTTTTTTTTTAAGAAACCAGTTAGAGGGCATTATGCTGCATGGAGTAAGTCAGATAAAGAAATAGTGTATGACATCACTTATATGTGGAATCTAAAAAAACAACAAAACTAGTGAATAAAACAAAAAAGAAGCAGATCCACAGATACAGAGAACAAACTAGTGGTCATTAGTGGCCAGGAGAGGCAATATAGGAGTGGGGAAGTGGGAGGTACAAACCACTGGGTCTAAGATAAGCTCAAGGATGTTATGCACAACATAGGGAATATCAGTATTTTGTAACAGCTTTAAATGAAATGTAACCTTTTAAAAATCATATTAAATTTTTTAAAAAATTTTAAAACAAAGAAAGAAACCAGTTAGAGAAGGTCTTCTTTGAAAGCGATAAAAAT
The DNA here is from genome assembly GCF_036321535.1 of Camelus dromedarius. Lineage (NCBI taxonomy): Eukaryota > Metazoa > Chordata > Mammalia > Artiodactyla > Camelidae > Camelus > Camelus dromedarius. The sequence goes on along the minus strand of NC_087448.1, from coordinate 63,683,405 downwards.
GTACCTCTACTGATGTTTTCCATTGCAAACAGATCATCTTCAGTGTCTTCCAATCAAGGGGAACCACACAGTCAAAAGGCAACAAAGATTCTGTGAAAAAACAGAGAATAAATTTCATCTATAATGTCATACAGTTTTTTACCTTAACTGTGAAGATATGCAAACATGATATCAAGACTACCATAATGATAAAAGCCTGGTTTTGAAGATATTTCAGAGACAGTTAAAGCAGGAGTTGTTTGTCTCAGATCTCTATTACTATCCAGACTCAATAAAAATGCTTATGTGTATATGTAAAGTGATGTGTATCATAGTTGATATTCTCAAGTAAGTAAATACATATATATACACATCAGTGGCTTCAAGTGGTACTGCCACAGGGCATAGAATACAGGTAGTCATCCTTTCCTGTGACATGTATAAACTCTGCAACTACAGCAAGTTTAGTTTTGCAAATTACTACTTCCATATTAGTGTCTGGGGGAGAAATGCTTACATACAATTACGATGCTCATAAGCAAGTCTACACATTGATCTATACACATCAGCCATACAAACCATAAAAAATATCTTTCCTATACTCACATATCTCTAGCAACATAGGTAGTTTGGTTTCTTCAGGTCTATGTATGACTCTACTTTATCACCTCACTGTGTTTGCAAAGTTTCTATAACTAGAATTCATTCAAGTTCCCTGTCTTATTTACAAGGCCATAGATTTACCAGAGCTTCTCTTGTCCAATCTAGCCAAATTGGTTTACAGCCTCCACTTAGTTTTCTCCTCTCCTTTTTTAAGCACACACTACTTCCAAATGTGAAATTCTTTCCCTCTTTTTCTTTTAAGCCACATTTATATAAGCACTGGTTATAATTCATTTCCATTTGGAGCCATCCCACATAAAACTATATAACCCTATATTTTCAACAATTCCTTTAGCATGGCTAACCTCATTCATAAAATATTCATGATTGTCATTTATATTTTTCATGTGCAATAATTTTTTGTGTTAGTCTTGTCTCCCTACTTAGAAGGTAAACTATTTGATGAATGAGGTCTATTTCCTCTAAAACGCTTTCTAAAGCCTAATTAATGGATGCTGGACTATTATTGTTGATTATTATGGTGTTGGGCATTCAAGGGAGGAGGTTTAGAATCCTTTCCCACTAGTGACTTCATGCTTTCTAGTGCTGATGTAAGGCAGTGGTTGTTAGTATTTTGGGGTCATGGACATCCCTGAGAAGCTGATAAAATCTATGGACTTTCTCCCTAGCAAAATGGCATAAAATGACACAAAAAGTTTCCTACAACTTCAGAATATGGATTTTGGACAAAGAACCCTGTCCTAAAATGACTTCCATTATCTTGTTAAATTCTTCAAAGCAAGTCCATTTTAATTTTTTTTAATTGGTATGTTTCTTCATTGCACGTAGAAGGATGGAAAATTGCAGCAAACAGTTAAGATGTGATTATTCACAAAGTTTACAAAAATGATAAACATGATGACATAGCAGGTTGATAGCTGTGACTCCCCTGACCCTGAGACTTAGCCAATCTTGGGTCAGAGCTAAGTGGACCAAATTTGCCCATAACAGAAGAAGTTTAGGAACAAAGTAAAAAAAACTCTGGAAGAGAAGCTGTTAGAGAAGCCTAGGGTCCCTGGTAGTTACAGAAAAATATATACATAAATCAGGAAGATACAGGATGTAGGGACTAGAGCTTTACTTCTTGGCTCTTAGAGCTTCTGTCCCCAAGGTAGGAGACACAATGCAATTGCATGAAATCATCAATACATGCAATTGACTTACAGATAAGGAAAGGCTGGGATATGTGTTCCACTTCCTCTTTAAGATATTTAGCATCTTAAATAGGCATATTATTTAGAAGAAATTTACTTAGAATTTTACTTAGAATTATTTTTTAAATTTTTTCACTTTTTAAATTCACAGGTGGATTTTTCACTTCCAAAAACAACAATCTTAAGAGCCCCAAAGAAGCTTTCAAGTCAGCCAGTCAGATTCCTTCCTAAGAGCCATGTGCCAAATAAGGAAAATGTAGAAAGCAGAAAGATTTTTTCTTACAAAAGCAGTCCATCTCTATTTGTTACATAACCACTGCCTGTCTCATTCTTCATTCGTCCCACTATTTAAACTGTGAGTCCACATATTCAATGTGCCCAAAGACATTTCAGACTGCTGGTTGTGGAGGCGGGGGCTGGGAGGCATGACTTCATCAAGTACCATTTGCTGAGTCCTCCCATCCACTGAAAAGCATCACAAGATCAATTAACTGCATGAAATCACTAACACGAGGTAGAAACACCTCAAAAATTATGAACATACGTTAAATCAGACTTTTTATTTGTAGCAAATAAACACAATTTACCCACTGGAACTCCAGGAGATCCAAAAAGCTTTACTAGTTGAAAGGCAAACCTTTGTGATAGTGGTAGCTCAAGGGAATCAAAGCAGTCAGGGCTTGTTAAATCTTGGTTATCCTCAGTTTGTAAGAACTGTAATGACTTAGGTTCTTCCCACATCTTCAGCTTTTTACCAAAACTTTCAGTTAAATAGTGAACATCAGAAGTGACACTAAAAGAGTACAACGTATCAGGGTGGCTACTTAAAATTTCTGAAGTAAGCCTTACATCATTTAGTTTATCACCTACTCTTGTCTTAGAGCTGAAAGTCAATAATGGTTTCTTGCTTGTAAAAGGTATCTTCCAAAAGCTAGATGTATATTGGGGCATAAGAGAAGTAATGGGGTTTTTGTAAAAATATACTGAGTGCCTTAGTCTGGTAAATGGCAGGTAATGAGAATAAAATTGTCTACCAACATTTAGAGGAGTATCTTTGACAATATCAAAGTAAAACCATGATGGATGATGATTGAAGGTCGTAAGTTTTTTCTTATTCTCTTCTTCATTATTTATTTCTGAAATTCTATCATTTTCTTCTTTCAAAGTAATTTTTAATCCATGGCTTTCTGTTAACAAGCCGTACTGCCCCCTTTCTTTTACACTGATATGTATCTGTCCCAGTAAGTTAAAGTTCGGTGCCAAACTGAAAATCCTCTTCTGCCTCCTTTTTTTATTTGTGGAGTGAAAGGCACTCTTCATGATATCCAGCTTAAAGAAGCAGCTTCTAAAGATGTTTGTCTCTGTTTCTATGACAGGATCTATATTCTCAGTTGGAGGTGACAAATCTTCATTTTCTATCAATTGCTTCTCTGCTATCAATGTTTCTGGACTGCTTCCTGGTCCTGATGCTCCTTCAGAAGTGGAGATCAATTTAATCAATTGCCCCTTGCTGTCAGGACAGGCTACCTTTCGCCATCTATCTTTCTTTGGTCTCTGCTCACATATAAACTTATGAGGTCCCTCAGGCCAGCTACCACAATAGGGTTGTCTTTCAGAGCCCAGTTGTAATTCTTCATCAGATAAATCATTTGAGAAAAAAGCCCAGTAATTGTTTCCAGTTGTATTTACTCCCTGTTCCTTTGGTAAAACTTTATCTGAAGTTCGAGATCCATGTTGATCACACAGAATTGTTTCATTCAGAAGACTCTTATCTACCACCTCTCTCTTCTGCATAAGTGAGTGTGGGGTTTCAACAAATTGGTCCTGGACATCTGATGCCATGATCTCTCTATTTCCAGTATGCTTTTCTACCTTTGTGCCAGAGCAGTCATCACTTGCTTCACAGGAAAGATTTTGAGTCACTGTTGGACAGGAAACAGAGCTTTCATTGGGCATCAACGACAAACTTAGAAACAAGTCATCAGCTTTCTTAGGGAGGTAATTCTTTGCTGTATCGTCCAACTCAACTACAGACATAACATTTGGCAAAGTGTTTTCAGAATTTATGTTTTCCTGTCTTTCATCTTTCTGGCCATTTCTGAAATGTCCTACGTCACGTCTCAGACCTCCAGTGAAGGAACATCCTGCTTCTCTTTTGGTCTCTTCTAAGTCTTCCTCTTCACTCTGAGATGGGTCCTGATCTTCTGATGTAAGATAACTTAAGGTTTCAAATGAGTTTTCATCCATGATTTTACCATGACCGCTCTTCTTTTTATTTCTTCTTCTGTTTCTTTTCTGTTTGGTTTTGTTGAGTCTGTGCCCAGTTTTCTTCAAATCCCTTTCTCTGAAATATAAAAGAATTAAGAAATTCATAACTTAATTACTTGTATAACATCAACAAACTAAAACATTATACTCAGTTTTAGGTTTACAGATTGTTAGTACGAGAGTGTGTGTGTACTTTGTACTATATTTTAAAATCACTTTTTAAAAGAGATATACTTTATTTCTCTAAAATGAGTACACTTTGAGAAAGTTACAACTCATTTTCACATACTTATTTCATAAACCAGTAACTTTATGAAAACCCAGTATTTATATATATGTAAAATTTTTTATTTATGTATAGAAAACCTACCAATAAACATCTTGGTTTTCCTAACATTTTGAATTTTGAAAAGTGAAAAGTGACAGGTATAGTCTAAATGGCACAGTTTTAGTGGCTCAAATAGCTAGGACTTCTCTAGACGTAAAAATTTTGGCAATTAACAGTTGCAGCAAAATGGATGGACCTAGAGATGATCATACTAAGTGAAGTTAGACAGAGAAAGACAAATATTATATGATACTTTTTTTTAAATTAAAAAATGGGGGCGATAATTAGGTTTTAATATTTATTTTTAGAGGAGGTACTGGGGATTGAACCCACCACCCTGTGTATGCTAAGCATGTGCTCTACCACTTGAGCTATATGCTCCCCCCAATATGATATTGTTTATATGTGGAATCTAAAATGTGATACAAAGGAACTTATTTACAAAGCAGAAACAGACTCACAGACATAGAAACCATACTTATGTTTACCAAAAGGGAAAGAAATGGGAGGGACAAATTAGGAGTTTGGGATTAGCAGATACACAGTACTATATATAAAATAAACAAACAACCAAGTCCTACTGTATAGCACAGGGAACTATATTCAATATTTTGTAATAAACCATAATGGAAAAGAATCTGAAAAAGAATATACATATATATATATATACACACACACATACATACACACACACACACACACACACACGGGGTGGGGGAGGGAGAAAGAGAGAGAACTGAATCACTTTGTTATACACCAGAAACTAACACAATATTGTAAATTAACTACACTTCAATTAAAAAAAAAACTTTTGGCAATTAAGTTGCCCCATCAAATTATAAAGAACAGTTGATGATGAGGAGCCAAGGCCAGTATTGAGGTGATAACGCTTCCAACTGCCTAGCTAGCAGTGGTTCTAAACCAGAGGCTCCACCACTACCTTATAGGGTGTTTGGAAATGTGTGAAGGCATTTCTGGTGGTCTCAATGGCTGGCACTTGGTACTGAGGCCAGGGATGTTAACCATCCTGCAATGCCGGAGACTGTTCTACAGTGAAGACTCATCCCATACAAAAAAGCAATCGTGTTTTCATCAAGCACAGGAAAAGTACACAGTGCCCCTTGATTGAAGGCAATCTTTGATCCCGAGAGAAAAAGGATTTAGGACATTTTCTAATTTAGAATCTAAAGGTTTAGTTATATTTTCTTTCACAAGATACAGATGGAAACAGTAAAATACAGTGGGGGAAGGACAATAGATACAGCTGAGGGAAAAACAAAACCAGGATAGAGAAATAGGAAAACAATTAAACAAGCAAACAAACACAGAAACAGAGATTATTAAAACTACCCTAGCCTCTGGCCTGGTTTATTCCATCCCATGCTGCTAGGCTACTTTCAATAGGTAGGAGTCCTGAAGGTCTTGTTCTTCGTCATTTAATTGCTGTTGCCCTTGTTTACATATCTTCTTGGATGTTGGTTTAGAAAGAACATTAAGGTTGTAAATCAACCATACTTCAATTAAAAATAAATTTGAATTTTTTGAAAAAGAAAAAAAACCATTAAGGAACAGTAAATTACTGAGAAGCAATTAAGATGTGGCTTCTATAAAAATGATAAGGAGAAACAAGAAGTTTATACTATATAGCACAGGGAAATATCTTATAGTAACTTATGGTTAAAAAGAATATGAAAATGAATATATGTATGTCCCTATATGACTGAAGTATTGTGCTATACACCAGAAATTGACACAACATTATAAACTGACTATACTTCAATAAAAATATATTTTTTAAAAAAGGATATGGAGTAAAGAATGCCAAAACTGACTATACTTCAATAAAAATATATTTTTTAAAAAAGGATATGGAGTAAAGAATGCCAACTCTGTAGTGACTCTTTTCACAGTCAGTTCTGATTCTGATGAAAGGTCTAGTTGAAATCTAACGTGCCATCACTGTTAGGAAATTCACACTGCAGACTTGTCTGTCATCCTAAAACCAAACTCCACTGTCTTCACCCAAACATGAACCATTCTGTTTCAGGGAAAGGAGGAAAATAATGGGTCGAGTTTGTTGTTGCTTTATTTATTGGACTAAATATAAAATACTGAAGACTTAAAACTCACTCCAGGACTGGTGACTCTGTGGAGCTGAATGCATTTAACATGTATCAGTTGGTCCCCTCTCCCCTCTTTTTAACACCTTTATTGTGGTATGGTTCCTGTACAGTAAACTACACATATTTCAAATGTACAATTTGATGAATTTTGATAGATGTATACAGCCAATGTCCCTTTAAACAGCTCTCTACTGCACAAGGTAAAAGCCCTAATCTATGGAAATGGGGTACTAGATATCATCAGAAAAATGTTTATAGCTCCCTATGCCACCAGGAATTCTAAAGTCCACAATGCTACTTTGAAAATTGGCTTAAAAAAATACAACTACTAATGCACACTAACTATTGCTCTACAATATACTAACTTACCAAGTGTTCACAATAACCACATGTGGTAAGGCAAATGCTAGTTTTACCCCCATCTCAAAAAGGCAACTGAAATAAAGAGAAGTTGAAGAATTCTCCCAGCCACAATAGAAAACAGAATGCAGGTTCCTCAAAAAATTAAAAACAGAACTACCATATGATTCAGCAATTCCACTTCTGCGAATATATCCAAAGGAAATAAAAACACTACCTCAAAAAGATATCTGTACCCCATGTTAATAGCAGCATTATTTGCAATAGCCAAAACATGGAAACAAGTGTCCATCAACAGATGACTGGATAAAGAAGATGTGGTATATTTATACAATGGAATACTATTCAGCCATAAACATTGACAACATAATGCCATTTGCAGCAACATGGATGTTCCTGGAGAATGTCATTCTAAGTGAAGTAAGCCAGAAACAGAAAGAAAAATACCATATGAGATCGTTCAAATGTGGGATCTAAAACAAAAACAAAAACAAAAAACATAAATACAAAAAAGAAACAGACTCATAGACATAGAATACAAACTTGTAGTTGCCAAGGGGGCGGGGGGTAGGAAGGGACAGACTGGGATTTCAAAATGTAGAATAGATAAACAAGTTTATACTGTATATCACAGGGAAATATATACAAGATCTTGTGGTAGCTCACAGCGAAAAAGTAATGTGACAATGAATATATATATGTTCATGTATAAGTGAAAAATTGTGCTCTACACTGGAATTTGACACAACATTATAAAATGACTATAACTCAATAAAAATGTTTAAAAAAATACAACATAACACCAAGAAGTATGAAAATCAGAAGATTGACTTGACAAGGAAGTGTGTCAGACTTATACTACTTCTGCACCACTGAAGCTCTATACAGCAACCATACTTGTTCCAGTACTTGGACTAGGCCTTTTGGAAAGAAAACAGAAACTGGTAACAGGGACTTGTGAAGCACCTGGGAAGTAAGAGAAGTGGTGGTGGCAGCGGTGGTACTAACTTCTGTGAGAATGTATACGCAATGGATGGGGCTAATCAGTAGATGTATTGATCTACTTATAAAACGTGAAAGGCTCATCAAACCTGTGTCTCACTTGTGCTGATTCATTTAGGAATGAATGGTACCATTAAAAGAAAAGAAGCATCACTAAATATAAGTTAGTTGTGGAGAAGAAATCAGGAGAGTTGGAGGCATGGGCTGTAGTTTTAGAGAAGAAAGGAAGAAATAAGAAAAGAACAAATGGTAACACATCTCTGATTAATGAGATTTTGCTTTCTAAATAATGGATTAGAATCTAAGCTCCTGGGTAGGGATGGAGTGTACTTCTTAAGAATTAGAAAGAGAGTATTTGTTCAGAGACAAGCTAACCTGACCAAGTGAACTGTGACCTGAACACAAAGGTGAGAGAACATCCAGATAAAGCAAAAACTGACTACTATGGAGAAAACAGTATGTGGTTATTACCTAATAATCTTCATGAACAAAATAATTAAGAGAGCCAGAAACAATATTTCTTTTTGAAGAGGCCTATATACTAAACCATGAAGCATGAACATAAATGAATAAAACTTAATTAAAACACATACATTAAAAAGAGAGGTCTCACAGATTTATGAAATGACTGTGGTTGGAATAATCCAGACCTAGGTCCTAGGTTTGGCTCAGTAATAAGCTAAAAGTGGGATCCTGGGCAAATCAGGTCTCCCTTCTTAAATGGAGATATTACCTCCTTGCAGAGTTGTAAAGGTGATTATTAATACAGATGCTCTTAAATAACTTCTACCAATCAATCATGGATTAATTCTCTCCACTGCCTCTGTACAATATGACTAATGCCAATGACATACCAAATGCTTCCATCTAGATGGTTGTTCTCTAGTATAACCACACCTTTCCACTCCCATTACTTAGGGCTGCATATTTACAATGAGTCAGATGAGCTTATGCCCAAGTCTGATTATATTAATCATAATTGTACTATAATTATGTAGTATGACAAAACATGTCAATCAGTGGGATACAAGTACAAGAAAGAAAGCTTCTATAAAAAAATTAAATTGAAGTCAGTGACTCAATAAAGATAAAGTACTAAACAATTGTTATCAAATTAGGTGTGGGCAAGATAACCATAAGTTTTGGTTAAAATCATAAAAATGTATAATTTTGCACTCCTATTGCTTTGAAGATTTCTTTGGGTTTTCCCTTCAATTTATATCAATGGAAACTAGAAATTCCTTAAACCCGTTCATTATAGTCAATTAATCTACAGCAAAGGAGGCAAGAATATAAAATGGAGAAAAGACAGTCTCTTCAGTAAGTGGTGCTAGGAAAACTGGACAGCTACATGTAAAAGAATGAAATTAGAACATTCTCTAACACCATATTTTAAAAAAAACTAAAAACGGATTAAAGATTTAAATTAAAGGCCAGAAAATATAAGACTCCTAGAGGAAAACATGCAGAACACTCTTTGACATAAATTGTAGCGATATTTTTTTTAAATCTGTCTCATAAAACAAAGAAAATAAAAGCAAAAATAAACAAATGGGATCTAATTAAACTTAAAAAGCTTTTGCAAGGAAAAGGAAATCATCAACAAAACCAAAAGATAGCGTACTAAATGGGAGAAGATATTTGCAAGTGTTCTGACTCATAAGGGGTTAATAGACACACATATAAACAGCACATACAATTCAAGTTAAAAAAAATCTGATTATATGAAAAAATGCTTAATATTGCTAATTATCAGAGAAATGCAAATCAAAACTACAATGAGGTATCAACTCACACCAGCCAGAATAGCCATCATTCAAAAGTCCACAAATGATAAATACTGGAAAGGATGTGGAGAAAAGGGAACCCTCCTATACTGCTGGTGGGAATGTAGTTTGGGGCAGCCATTATGGAAAACAGTATGGAGATTTCTCAAAAAACTAGAAATAGCCCTACCATATGATCCAACAATCCCACTCTTGGGCATATATCCAGAGGGAACTCTAATTTAAAAAGATACATATACTCCAATGTTCATAGCAGCACTATATACAATAGCCAAGACATGCAAGCAACCTAAATGTCCACTGACAGATGACCGGGTAAAGAAGTTGTGGTATATTTATAAAATGGAATACTACTCATCCATAGAAAATAATAAAATAATGTCATTCACAGGAACATGGATGGCCCTGGAGAATGTCACTAAGTGAAGTAAGCCAGAAAGAGAAAGAAAAATGCCATATGATATCACTCATATCTGGAATCTAAAAAAGAAAAAAAAAAGACGAATTTATTTATAAAATGGAAACAGACTCACAGACATAGAAAACAAATTTATGGTTACTGGAGGGAAGGTTACTGGTTAGGAAGGGATAAATTGGGAGTTTGAGATTTGCAAATACTGACTGGTATATATAAAACAGATAAACAAGTTTATGCTGTATAGCTCAGGAACTATATTTGATATCTTGTAGTAGTTTATGGTGAAAAATATGAAAACAAATATATGTATATTTATGTATGACTGAAGCATTCTGCTGTACAGCAGAAATTGACACAACATAGCAAACTGACTATACTTCAATTAAAAAATTTTTAAAAATTATTAGCATGCAAAGAAATAAAAACTTATGGCCCATATACAGGAAAAAAAGTAATTAAGAGAAGCTATCTCTGAGAATGCTCAGACACTAGACTTACTAGACAAACTATATCAACTATTTTTCATATGCTCAAAAAGCTAAAAGAAACCATGGACAAAAATTTAAACAAAACAAAACCATAAGACCAATGTCTCACCAAACAGTGAATATCAATAAAGAGATGGAAATGGGAAACGATTCCCAAAGAGAACCAAATAGAAATTAGAGTTGAAGAATACAACTGAAATAAAAAATTCACTAGAAAAGTGCAACATCAGACTTAAACAGGCAGCAAAATGACTTGGTGAACTTGAAGACAGGTCAACTGGGATTATGTAGGCTGTCATAAAGAAAAAAGACTGAAGAAAAATGAAGAAAGCCCAGAGACCTGTGGGAGCCCTTCAAGCATACCAACATATATATATAATGGGAATCTTAGAAGGGGAAGATAGAAAGGGGCAGAGAGAATACTTGAAGAAATAATAGCTGAAAATGTCCCAAATTTGATGGAAGATATTTATCTATACATTCAAGAATGTGAACAAACTTCAGGCAGGATAAAATCAAAGAAATCCACACTGAGACACATTGTCAGAAGACAAAAGGAAAGAACTTTGAAAGCAGTGAAAGAGAAGTGACTTAACACATACAAAGGTACACTAGCGAGATTTACAGCTGATTTCTCATCAGAAACCATGAAGGCCAGGAGGCAGTGGAATGACATATTCAGAGCACTGAAAGAAAAAGTCTATCAACCATGAACTCTATATCCAGTAAAAGTGAAGGAGAAATTGAGACATTCTCTAATAAACAAAAAATAAAATAGTTCACCACTGGAGGACATGCGCTACCAAAAATGCTAAAGGGATTCCTTCAGGCTGAAATGAAAGGACACTAGATGGTAACTAAAATTCATACAATGTTAAAAAGAACAACAGTAAAGGTAACTATGTAGGAAAATACAAAAGTCAAAATATATTTTTGGTTATAATTCCTTTTCCCCCTTACATTATTAAAAAAACTACACAAAAAATTATAAATCTATGTTGATGGTCACACAATATAAAAAGATGTAATCTGTGACAGTAACAACATAAGAGGGGAAGACTGAGTTACATAGTAGAAAAGCTTTTCTATGTAATTGAAACTAAGTTATTTCTTTTAGAGGATGGCTCAAGTGCAAGGTGAACCTCCAGCTTTTTTTTTTTTTTAATTCTTTTTTTAAAAAAATTCTTGTTGTTGGGTTTTTCTTTGAGGGGTGATAACTAAGTTTGTTTGTTTGTTTGTTTGTTTTTAAATGGAAATACTGGGGATTGAACTCAGGACCTCATGCCTGCTGGGCATGCACTCTACCACTAAGCTATACCCTCCCCACTAAATTGGTATTAATTCAACTAAATTGTTACAAATTAAGATGTTAAATGTAACCCCTGGGAAATCACTAAGAAAATAACTTTAAAATACATAGTAAAAGAAATGAGAAGGAAATCAAAATGGTACACCAGAAATTATCTACCTAACACAAAAGAAGGCAGTTAAAAAAGTGAATAAAAAATATACAAGACATATAGGAAACACAAGTCAATTGCATATACCAGCAACACTCAGTAAGAAAATGTATTCTAAGAAATACATATGTGTCTATGTGATTTATTTCTAGCTATTGTATACTTTCTGTTGCTATGGTATAAAAAGACATTAATGGAAAAGATTGATAAACTTGTTTACATTAAAATTAAGAATTTTAATGTATCAAAAGACACCATAATAGAAGTAGATTCTGGGAAGATGGCAGAGTAAGAAGCAACAGGAACCTGTCTCCCCAGCTAGATAACTATTGCACTGGCAATATCAATCTGAAGTAAATAGTTTGAAATTTTAGAGTCTAGTGAAGGCTTGTAACTTGCAGGGGGAAACTCCTGGATAGTAAACTGTGGTTAATTTTAGTCAATATCAGCTCTTAGCCCAGTACTAGCTACCCACACATAACCACCCCCAGCCCCATGGCAAGTAGCTGTGCATGTGTTTCAGAAGCAGCTTGCACACAGTTTGCAGAAACCAAGGTGAGCAAAAAGGACCCTGCCCTCCAAATTTAGGAGATTTGTGCTCTGATCACTAATTGCTGATTTTAGCACAGAAGTGCAGACAAAGAGGATGTTGGCCATTGTTGTTGTATGTGCCCCTATTGTTGCAAGTCACTCTCCCTCTGGCTGAAGTGACTTGCAGGACATTTAAAGGCCCAACACCCTTTCTTTCTCTCCCTCATTTTCTTATGTCCAGGAGAAAGTGTAGGCTCAGAAAAGACCTGAGAAGATCTTAAATTTACACATTTGATTGATGCTTGGCAAAAAGAGAGACTATAACAATAAAAAAACCCATAAAACCAAAGTCAAAACAATAACAAAAAGTAGCAAAATCTGATGAAGGGGGAAATTCTGATTTCCAGAATTACTACATTATTAGATTCAAATATCCAGTTTTCAACAAAAAATCAGAAGGCATACAAAGAAATGGGAAAGTATGGTCAATTCAAAAGGAAAAAAATCAACAGAAATTGTCCCTTAAAAAGAACTGATGGCAAACCTTCTAGGCAGTCTTTAAAACAACTGTCTTAAAGATGTTAAAAGAATTTAAAAAGAATTAAAGTACAATGTGGAAAATGCCCAAAAAATGAGGTATGAACAAAATGGAAATATCAATAAAGAGACCTAAAACCTACAAGAAATTCTGAAGCTGAAAAGTATGGAATGAAAAACTGGAATAAAAAATTCACTAGAGGATTCAAAGGTAGATTTGAACAGACAGAAAAAAAAGAGTGGCCAAACTTGAAGATAGGAAAATGGAAATTATCAAGTCTAAGAAACAGAAAAAAGATTGGGGGAAAAAAAGACTGAAGAAAAGCAAGCAGAGCCTACGGGATTTCTGGGACACCATCAAGCCGATCAACATTCACATTGTGGGAGTCCCACAAGAAGAGGAAGGAAAGGGCAGAGAAAATATCTGAAGACATAATGGCAGAAAACTTCCCAAATTTGATTAAAGACACAAATATAAACATCCGAGAAGCTCAATGAACTCAGAGACCCACACAAAGACACGATACAATCAAACTTTCAAAAGCCAAAAAAACAGAGACTCTGGAAAGGAGCAAAAGAGAAGCAACTTGTCTTGTTCAAGTGACCCTCAATAAGATTATAAGCAGATTTCTCATCAGAAATTTAATAGGCCAGAAGGTCTCAAATATTCAAAGTGCTAAAAGGAAAAAACTGTCAACCAAGAACCCTATATTAGGTAAAACTATCCTTCAAACATTAGGAGAAATTAAGACATTCCCAGATAAACAAAAGCTGAGGGAGTATGTTACCACTATACCTGCCCTATGAGAAATGCTCAAGGGAGTACAGGAAGGTGAAATGAAAGGATACTGGACAATAATTTGAGGCTATAGGAAGAAATAAGGATCTCAATAAAGGTAAAAATGTGAGTGATTTTAAAAGCTAGTATTACTGTCATAATGGTGTGTAACTCTACTTTTTGTTTTCTATCTAAGAAACTAATGCATTTAAAACAATTATTTGTTCATGTTTTGGGGCACATAATGTACAGAGATATCATTTTGAGACATCAATGACCAGATATACAGAGATACAAAGAAACAGAGTTCTTGTATGTTATTGAAGTTAAGCTGGTATAATTTCAAACTGGACTGTTACAACTTTTGAGGGTAAATGTAATTCCCATGAAAATATCAAAGAAAATAGCTATAGAACATATACAAAAGGAAATGAGAAAAGAACTTAAACATTTCACTAAAAAGTCAACTAAACAAAAAAGAAGACAGTAATGCAGAAAGTGAGAGACAAAAGTTATAAGGCATATAAAAAACAAATAGCAAAATGACAGAAGTCCCTATCAGTAATTATTTTAAATGTAAATGGATTCAACTCTCTAATCAAAAGACAGATATTGTTAGAATGGGAAAGACATATGACCCAACTGTATTGCCTATACTATACAGAAAATGAAAATATGTAAAAAGATATTCTATGTAAATAGTAACCAAATGAGAGCAGGGGTGCCTATACTAGTATCAGACAAAATAGATGTTAAATTTTAAAAAGTCACAAGAGAAAAGGAAGGACATTATACATTAATAAAAAGTTCAATGTAATAAAAGGACATAATTATAAATATGCACCAGTCTATCAAAGCATATGAAACAAATACTGAATTGAAGAATTGAAAGGAGAAATAGACAGTTCTATAATTCTTGGAGACTTCATTACCCCCACTCTCAGTAATGAATAGAATAACCTGACAGATGGTAAGTAAGGAAACAATGGGCTTAAACAGAACAATGAGCCAAACAGATTTAACAGATATATACAAAATATTGTACTCAACAGTAACAGCACACACCTTCTTCTCAAACACACATGGGACATTTTCCATGAGGGACCACAAGTTAAGAAATAAATTAACACAAATTTGTGTTAGGTCACAAACTAAGTCTCAATAAATTTTAAATGATAGATACCATGCAAATTATCTTCTCCCACCACAATGGGAATAAATCAGAAACTAATAAAAGGGGTAAATTTAATTTACAAATTTGTGAAAATTAAACACACTCTTAAACAACTGATGGATAAAAAAGAAACCACAAGGGAAATTAGAAAATACTTAAGATGAAAAAAACCAAAAACACAATATACCAAAATGTATGGGATAAAGTGAAAATAGTATGGAGGGGAAAATTTAAAGCTATAAAAGCTTACTTTGAAAAACCAGAAAAATTTCAAATTGACAACTTAACTTGACAACTTAAGGAACTAGAAAAAGAACAAGCTGTACCTACAGCTAGCAGGAGGAAGGAAATAATAAAGATTAGATCCAAGATAAACAAAATAGAGAATAGAAAAATAGAGAAAATTAATAATATCAAAAGATCTTTGAAAAGATTAACAAGATTGATAAATCTTTAGCTACATGGACTAAGACAAAAAAGAGAAAAGATGCAAATTACTAAAATCAGAAATGAAAATGGGGACATTACTACCAATTATACAGAAATAATAACAATTATAAGAGAGTACTATAAAAAACTGTAAGCTAACAGATTGGACAACCTAGATGAGAGCACCAGATCCTAACCACTAGACCACCAGGAAGTGCACTGCATAACCTAGATAAAATGCGAAAATTCCTAGAAACACAAAAGCTGACTCACAAAGAAATAGAAAATTTAAACAGACCTGTAACTAAAAAGGAGATTGAATCAGTCATCAAAAACCTCTTGACCAAGAAAAGCCCTAGACATAATGGCTTCATTGGTGAATTTTATAATAAATTTAAACAAGAACTAATACCAGTAAACCCCAAAGTTTCCAGAAAAACTGAAGAGGAGGGAACACTTTGTAACTTGTCTATGAGGCCAGCATTATGCTGACAGTAACACCAAAGACACAAGAAAACTGTTCTCTTATGAACATTGAAGTGAACATCCTCAACCAAACTCAGCAACATATTAAAAGAATTATACACCACAATTAAGTGAGATTTATGCCTGGAATGCAAGGATGGTTCAACATTTAAAAAAAAAAAACTGATCAATGTAATGCATCATATTAATAGAACAAAGGGCAAAAATCCACATGATCATCTTAATTGATGCAGAAAAAGCATCTGACAAAACTTAACAATCTTTCATGACAAAAACACTCAACTAGGAATAGAAAACTACCTCAACAATAGGCTGTGAAGTGGTATCTCATAGTTTTGTATTTCCTGGTGATTAGTGATATTGAGCATTTTTCACATACTTATTGGCCATTTGTATATCTTCTCTGGAGAAATATGTATTCAAGTCCTTTGTTCATTTTTTAAATCAAGTTGTGTATTTCTTTGTTGTTGAGTTCTAGGAATTCTATATATATTCTAGATATTAATCCCTTGTCAGATACGTGATTTGAAAGTATTTTGTACTATTCTTTGCCTTTTTACTTAAGTTCATATTGTCTTTTGATGCACAAAATGTTTTCATTTTCATAAAGTCCAATTTGTCTATTTTTGTTGTTGCTGCCTGTGCTTTTGGTGTTATATCTATGTAATCATTGCTAATCACAATGTTGTAAAGGTTTTGCCCTGTGTTTTTTTCTAAGAGTTCTACATTTTCAGATCTTACATTTAGGTCTTTGGTCCATTTGAGTTAATTTTTGTTTATGGTGTTTGGTAAGTGTCCAACTTCATTCTCCTGCATGTGGATATCTAGAGTTCTCAGCACTATTTGTATAAAAGACTTTTTCTTGGCTAATTGTTCTGGCCAGAACTTCCAATACTATATTGAATACAGGTGGTGAAAGTGATTATATTTCTCTTCTCCTGATCTTAGAGGAAGTACTTTCAGCCTTTCAACACTGAGTATGACATTTGCTGTGGGTTTTTCATATATGGCTTGTACTCTGAAGACCACAAAACATTGTTGAAAGAAATTAAAGAAGACTAAACAAACGGAAATGCATCCCATGTTCATGGATCAGAAAATACAGTATTGTTAAGATAGCAACATCCCCCAAACTGATCTACAGATTCCATACAATCTCTATCAAAATCTCATCTTCCTTTTTGCAGAAGTTGGCAGACTGATCCTAAATCAGTATGGAAATTCCAGGGACCCACAACAGCCATAACAATCTCCAAAAAGAACAGAACTGGAGGACTCATACTTCCTAATTTCAAAACTTGCTATAAAGCTATAGTAATCAAGGCTGTGTGGTATTGGCTTAAAGATAAACACAGAGATCAATGGAACAGAATGGAGAGTACAGAAATAAACCCTTATATTTATAATCAATTTTTTTTTATCAGAACAAGTGGTGGATAATTGGATATCTTTAGTGTAAAAGAATCAGGCTGGACCTTACCTTACACCATATACAAAATTTAACTCAAAGTAGATCAAAGACCTAAATATAAGAGCTAAACTATAAAAATCCAGTTAGAAAATATAGGTGCAAATCATCATCACCTTCAATCAGGAAGTGAATTTTTTAGAGAAAACCAAAATCACAAGCAGCCATATAAAAAATAGATAAATAGGGCTTCATTAAAATTAACAACTTTTACACATCAAAGGATATCATCCAGAAAGTGAAAAGACAATGCACAGAATGGGAGAAAATATTTCCAAATTATGTATCTGATAAGAAATTTGTACACACAATACATAAAGAACTCTTACAACACAGTAATACAAACTCAAACTTAAAAATGGGCATAGGATCAGAACAGACCTTTCTCCAAAGAAGATATACAAATGACCAATAAGCACATGAGAAGATGCTCAATCTCACTGGACATCAAGGAAATGCAAATCAAAAACCACAGAGGAACAATAACAAGCATGGTGATGATGTAGAGAAATTGGAATTCAAGAAAATGTCTGAATTATGTACCCACCTGCAATGACAAAAAATGTGTTTGAACATAAACCTTTTTCATATGCAATCAGTAATTATTGTTACAACTAAAATTAATGTAAGTCATTATTTTAATTAAAATTTTAAAAGTAAAAGATAAAATATTCAGATAATATATTTGAGTTAATACAGTAGGAAATATCATTCAGGAAAAAAAAGATTGGGCTTGTAAAAATGCTCACAACATACTGAAGTGAAAAAACTAAAATATAAAGCAGCAATATAATGGCCCATATTTCCTATACACTTGCTATGGGGGCAGATATTTGTTATGTTATACATATAAAATCTCATTTAATCCTTTCTATGAACAACTTGTGAAGAAAGTTCTACCATCAACATCTACTCCATTTAACAGATAAATAAACTGAGGCTTAGAAACTTTCCCAGTTCACATAATTAAATGTATGTGGAGTTAAGACTTAAACTCAAGTCTCTCTGAATCCAAAGTTTATGCTCTCAACCATTATGCTATATAACTGTCAAAATTATAAACCTCACAACTATAATAAAGCCATGATGTATCTGTATACTTATATGTTTTAAAATATGTACATATACAGGTTCTAAAATACAGGGAATATGCAAACTATTAATGGTGGTGAACTAAGGGTGTTGATTTCTTTGTGATTTTCTGTGTGTCCAGAATTCCTACATTTATGGTGTACTACTTTTGTAATAGATTAAGTAGAGAAAGACTTTCTTCAGTAAATAAATTAGGTGAAGCAAAGAAAAAATACATATAAATGTGTTTAAAGTTTTCTCAATATTAAACCTTCACTCTAGAATAACAAATCCACTTATGGATTTAATGAATATAAACTTTGTTTAATGAACGTAAACTTCACCCCTCGCACGCACACACACCCACAAAGCTTGTGTGCAAATTCAGTTCTAGCTAGTAAGACTCAACAATTACTGTTAACACCCATTTTACTCTCTACATCTTCATTAGTCATGAACAAGAATTCCAATTCAAACTATAGTATAGCACATTGAATCAATTTTCCTATTTCTATCATGTGAGCTCTCAAGATTTCACTGAGATAATAATGCTTTAAATTTTATTATTGTCAATAACTGAAAGGCCTCAAAATTAAAATCTAGTTTATTCTTAAATATATTGATTTCATTATGTCCATCTGTAGTCAAATTTTTAAAAATGTATAAAGAGATAAAGCAGTATATTTTTTAGGGCATATTAAATGAAAATCATCATTTTCCTGAAAGTTAAATTTCCCAAGAGAAGTAGTTAATTTTCAAATCTCTAACACCTTCTCAAGTAAATTCTCATTAGTGCAATAGATTGCTTCAAATACAGAAAAGCCTTTTTATTTCCCCTTTACAAGATTACACTCTCTGTGCATAAATCCACAATGAACAAGGTAAATGAGTTCAACATTCTTCCACATTAACTCGAGTCCTATCAATTGTATCAGTTACATTTCTCCTATTACAAATCTAATTGAATTGCCAAGATTTGGGCAACTCTAACTCTTTTTAAAAAGTACTTGCAGTTCATTTTCACTGGTAAGAAATAACAATTTACACTAATAGTATTACTTCACAGATACCCACTAGTCACTAAGAAAAATGAATGGCTAAATATATTGTTATGTGGTCATATAATAAACACCAAAAAATTTAGGCTTGGATTTTATGTTGGTCAAAAATTCCCTTAATAACTGATTAAACCAAAATTAATAAAACTAAGGTACTTAAATATTACTTCTCAAGTAAGAGCTATCCCTACCTGTGTTTAAAATTGCAATCACTGCCTCCGTCCCAACCCCCAACACATGAACTCTTACCCCAGCGAAACACTGCCTATTCTCTTTCTCTTGCTTTTTCCACTAGCACTTATCACCTTCTAGCACACCATGATTGACTTGTCTTCTTTGACTTCTTGTGAAGTTTTGTCCATTGTGCTCCCAGCTGCTCCCCCAGTACCTAGAACAGTGCCTGTGACTTAGAGGTGCTGTTGAATGAATAATTTTACTACTAGGTTAAGAGTGGAAGCTGTTGGTTTTCTCTGAGCTTACTTGGTGACTTACACAAATATGTGGGAAATGCAATATTTAATTTTGTAATTGGAGTAAATCCTCATTTTTCACCCTGCTTAGAGCAGGAAAACACTTTCTCCAGTAGCCTCACCTGAGACATATTAATGATTTCGTGGTTGAGGAGAAGCATATATCCTTAAGACAGTGGCTCACACCCGAAAATGCAAAACAAACCCAGACAGAGAAAATTCATAGGTCCAGGATTTTGCAGGGAAAAGGGTAAAGGTGCTGCTTTTTTTTTTTTTTAATTCTTTGGGTCTCAAATGACTCTTCTCACTCAGTTATTAATTATAAATCATATCAATATTCTTCATTGTGCTTACTGTACATGTTTTACATGTATTACCTTATTTAATCTTCATAACAACCCTCTGAGGTAGATGCTATTAACACCCCCAATTTACAAGTAGAAGACACTGAGATTTAAGTATTCTCCCTAAATGTCTAGTAGGTAGTAGAGGTCTCTGGCATTTAAAGTTTGCATTCTTAAATACTATGTAATACTGTTTACATGATGATGAGTTATAGGAATTTATAGAGTTCAACATAACTATTATAACCTAACCCTGCTCGTTATCTTAAGCACAGACCAAATACAAAAGGAGAAGCAATTTCTGTATATGTAGAATAAGTTCTAGTAGTCTGATGAATTACCATATCAAAGAAATTTCAGGCTACAAAGTAGCTAAGCCAATAAGCAATAGGGAGAGAGTAAAACTAACAAAAATCCAAACATTCGTAACAATAACAACAAAAGACTGCAAAAAGTGTTAACTTACCAGAAGTTCTTCCTAATTGAGATGGACAATCATTATGGACTTTACATATATGAAAAAAGAAAAATACTGCTTTGTAAAAAAAAGTCTTTTCACATATCCCCCCAAAAGTCCTCTGACAACTTGAAAAGCAATGTTAAATACTAAAAATAAGTTACTTTCTGAAAACTATAGAAATAGAAAAATATTTTTGAAGCTTGTTTAATTTTACATCTTGTCCTAAGCCTGAAATGAGATTTGTGACATCCATGCACGATCTCCTATGCACAACACCCCTACTGCCTTAGGATTTAGCACTTTCAAAAGACACTACCTTAAACATTCCAAAACACCAAGGTAAATTTTCAGAAATTATTTTTCCTACATGTTTCCTACAATTATCTTTAGACTCAACATCTGTTTTCTTATCAGAAATAAAAATGATTAAAATGAGGATTCATTACTATACTATGCTTGAAAAAGATATTAATACCCCTTCAAACCGCAAACTTACACCTGTTTAGTAAATCCCATTAGTAGTAGGCACTATTAAGATAGCCCTGATTTGTTACAACTTCCAAGTTCTTAACATGTTTGACACACTTAAAAGTCACAGTTGTTGTTAAAACGAATACAGTAACTACATTTTAAAATCTTTTCAAACGTAAGATTTTAAAAAATTATCATGCCCTCCAAGAACAATACATTTCCCAAACTGGTCTTTTAAGTACAAATTTAAAATTTCACATACTCGAAATTGTGGATTTAAGTCCACCATTTACGCAAAAAGCAGTGACAGAAAGCACCAAAATGTGTGCATTTCCGTAGCCCTAATTTTCTAATAACAAAAACTACACACAATTTTAGCTATTTGACAGACATCAATAACTCCATTCACTGAAAAATGGTTGATGTCCCTAGATGTTTTTAACAAATGTGTATGTCAATTTCTGCTTTCCATGTTTTGTCACTGTAAATAAGTTACCATTGCAATACTTACATGTTAAATGACTTCAAATGTATGGGAGATATTCGCTGCCTCTTTCAAACAACCCCACGTAGTTAAGCTTTTTGAGTTCTTCTATCCATACTTTATACTGTTTTTGTTTCCTCAAATGTTTTCAGGCTATCATATCTATATTCTTTCTGGGACCATTCCAACTTCACTACCACCAGTTACTGCTAAAATATTTGTGGTAGGGAAACCACTAAAATCGCTTTATTGGAATTTTGTACTAAAAAATGTAAATTGCCTCAGAGTCTTTGAAAGGTACTGCACACAGACTTGGGTGTACAGAGCATGCGACATCTACTTTGACAAATCAAAAAAACGCTTTCTTGAATCTTTTGAGATTTTAGCCATTTTCCAAAGTTCGTGAAGAATGACTACCAAATGAGTGAACTGCTTCTGTATTTGCATTTGGAGTGAAAAAGCATCTAGGTTTTCTGGAACACAGTAGGTTCTCAATGTGTGTGAGCATATATATATATATATGCACGTGTATCACATGTCTGTGCCCGTGTTTGTGCGTGTATATGTATGTTTTTCACAGACACAAAAGGGACCTGCAGGATGCATGCCAAACTGTTAACCTTGTCTAAGAAGTAGAATGTGAAGGGCATTAGAAATAAAAAGGACTGTTACTTTTGCTTCACCTCCTTCTGTATGAATTTTAGGTCATGCTTGAAATTATTTATATGTATAATTTATATCCAGGTTTGTGTATCCCAAAAGCCAGTGCAGGCACAACAAATCATTTCCATACTGTGTACCTGGGATGATAGTCCTCACTGTGTACCTGTCACTCACATGTGATTGAGCTGTCATACTGAAATGCTCAGAAGGAACAGCTCCCACCTGTGAAAGCTATACACGTACCGATCACCACTTTTCCTCCTTCACGTCACAGCTCAGTGACATGGTTTTAAGTCATGCTTCAGAGTACACGGATAGATTTTTTTACTTTCCTGCTTGCAGTTGTTCCGTTTTTGTTTCATGACATATTACCTCTTAAAAGGACTCTAGCACACATGGTGCCAGGGAAGCTGCAGATGGGCTGGCTGCAACCCTGGACCTCACCAGTTACTTTATTTTTCCCTTTAATATTATATTCCAAAGGAGAAATGTTGAATCTGTAGTGGGTTCAAGTCTATGGCAATAAATATGATTCTTCTGTAGACTTCTGGCTTTTGTTGTTGTTGTTGTTGTTTTTGTTAAGATATGTTCACATTTTCTGGCTGATTTCCAGGCAGCATAGAGCTTGACTTCTTAGATTCAGTTTTCACTTCTCTATCCTGTGCCTTGTTGTGTTGCACAGTAGATTGTGTTAACTTTAAGTTGTGTAAAAGCGATGAAAACTTTACCTATGTACATTACATTCATGTTTTAAATTGGCACATGATCTTGGCCTTCCTTAGGCTTTTATCGTCAGCCAATATCCCCACTATCATTCAATAAAATAATTTACAAAGAACTCAGGATGCTGAGCACTGCTGAGTTGGGCAAGTGCCCCATCCCTACCCCCAAATTACACCAAAGTCTCTTGTCAAGGTTTCTTATTAAATGTAGTCAAGCAAGTGCTAAAACTGAGCCTGTCTTCAATCAAGCTATATACTATTTTTGATATATAAATTAAGCAGGAAATCAACTTTCATATAACTGCCTTAGAATCTGCATGAATTTTTCTGGGTAGCCAATATGCAACTGGCAAGGATTCAGACTTACTGATAAACTACTGAAATACTACAAGCTAGTATTACTCACCATAAATACTTACTGGGAAGACTTTGGGTATAGGAAAGAAATGCTGGATCCAGGAGTGCTGGATGCTAGTTCTAGTTCTTCCACTGAATATAGGTGTAAGCTATTTAACTTTCTTGGACCTTAATTTCCTTATTTATAAAACGTGAGATTTGAGCTGGATGTCCCATAAATCCCTTTCAGGCTAACACCTCATTTTTTAACATGTTAAATACTCTACCAATAATATATGTTTACTATTTTTTGCAGAATATAGAGTATGCCATAATAGAATCTCATTAATATTCACAGTATTCATGAGACAACAAACATGTATTTATCTTTACATGTAATATTGAGTTATGAACTGGGACAGCAACTTGCAAAGGGTCACAAACCTGTACTAGAATGAGAACAATGATTCTGATTTCTAGATTATGACTGTAGTATTTTATTCACTATACTATCTTTGTAGCTGATTTGTTACACTTAAAAGTAATGTGTTTTAACCGTTCTCATCCCCAGTCAGCCAACTCTAATAAACTTGAACCTACTCTGCTCAATTTCTTACTACTTAAGTCTCCACAGCATTCTCTTTCTCCTTCAATTCTATCATAATAATTATCAATGATACTTTGTTTTCTACATACATGTCTTAGGTTTCCAGGTACAGCCTATCTTTTGCATAATTTCTATTAATTTTCTATATAAATGTCAACTACATATAGAAAAATGTGTAACAATCAACTCTACATTCATCAATGTATTGCTTGGAGCTTGCACCTTTATACATATCCATTACAGCAAAGTATCAAGTGGTTGAAAAGGATGCCAGAGATTCTTTGTACTGTTTGCTACAATGGTTTTGGAACTTCCTCTCTAGCTTTTCTCACTTTCCCTTCTGGGACTCCCAAGCTCTTCATCCTTGAAATCAATGAATGAAATTGATTTACCATGTTCTCCAAATATGTTGGCTTGAATGCCTCTTCTGCATTTTTCCACTCCTGGCTTCCCTGCGCAGAATATCCAGCCTTTGCTGTGGTCTCCAAGACCAAAGACCTATCACTAACCTGTCTGACCAGACCCTCAACCAAGTCCATTTGCTCCCACCTCCCTGCACAAGCTTTCAGAATTGTCCCTAAAACCAGTAGCCACAGAGACATATCTACTGTTAATTCAACATGTAGAAGTGAGAGACCATGCTCTACCCCTTGAATCTAAGAAAGTGGGGGTGAGGGTACAATTCTAACCTCCAATCAAATCCAGCAAATAGTAGCGCTACTGATCCGATACTAGGTACTCTCGTGTCACAGTCTCTCTGAGAGTCTACCTATCCCAGAGAAGAATTAAGAGAAAACTGGAGAAACCGCACAATTTCTTTATGCTTGTAAAAACTGATATGGATACAGGAGTCTGTGATTCTCAGATCTCAAAAGGCTAAAATAAACAGTACGCTTTTGTGGCCAGTTTGTTAAAATACTTAAATTCTTCAATCATTTAACATACGAGCTCCCTCCTAATTCACAGCTCAGCTCCTTCTCCAGCCCTCTACCCTCACTGACCATCAACTATCAGGTTAAGGACTGGCACCCAAAAGGACCCAAAGGTTTCTTTTCTAGCACAGTAACCAGTCTCTATTATGACCAGTTGGTGCCCATGTGACTAACCGTCCCCGCCCCCCACATCATGCCTCTTGGATATTGCCATTGGCTCCCTTTAGGGACTCCCAAGGACTAGCCTGTGCTTTTTTCTGCCTTTCCTACCCATTCCTGGGGAAACTCAAATGGGTCTTGACAAGGAACAGACCTGGCACTAGCCACCTTAGCCATCAGCCAGCCAGTCTCTGTTTCTTCATGTGCCTTCTGCCAGCGCTCACCTGGAACACAGTGGGAGATGAGATATCAGTGGTAGGGCAATGGCACTCCAGCAAACATTTGGTGCCCTTTTGGCCCCTTGACCAAAAGGCTGTGACCACTCACCATTCATTCCCCAGAGCTGCTTTCATGTGGTTACTTGTGGGAACTGCAGCTTCTCCAGGATTTTGACTGAGACAGCTAGGAAGACAGCACATGTGCCAGCTGGCTGACTGGCCTACCATATCAACAAATAAAGAACTTGAATATTATCTCTGCAAAAAGATATATGCAACCAAGCTATCTCTGCTTTTTGACTTCTCTTCTGACATATCTGAGTCTCAGCACTTATGAGGAAGACAAAGATACTTGCTGATTGTGCCAAAGTGGTGGGTTAGTAGCTGATGTGCCATCAAATTCCCAATTCTGACCACATATTCAACAGCCATCTTGCAATGACCCCTCAATTTAGAGTGCATTTCAAAGGACAACAACTTTTGAATTTATCAATTACCTTAAGAATATGGATTCTAACCAAAGACTTGCCCAAGAATTGGAGGGGCCAGCCCAAGTTAAGGTAAGCAGGTTTAGGTAGGGGTGTGGTGATGAGTCCATACAAATGGAAATGGATTTGTGCTTATTATAGACAAACAAGTCCTTTTCAATCAAGAAAAAGAGGAGCTTGACTAAATAACATACTTTGTGACCTCACATCCCTGTTGGAGAGTACCCACTTCCAGAGTGCACTTCAAGTCCTCCAGAATACACAAAGGCAACTGAGTTCAGGAGTTCCTTATGTTTCCTTGATAAATGCTGGAGCTTTTAGTAGGGGAACAAAAACAAAAACAGAAAAACAAGGAATGCTGGCTGTACTTGGATAGGGGTAGCTTCATGCATTAACTGTACAAAAGGGCCAACCATTCCACTTATCTTTAATTTTCCTCAATTCAGAGAGGTTCCCTTGCTCCAAAGTTTTTAGTTTCTTATAATCTACATACTGGACAGCTAAAATGACCCAGCTGATCTGTCACATGATCTGAAAAACCAAGTAACAACAAAGGTCACTCTATCCTGAGAGATATTTCACCCAATCCTTTGTAACCATCTGTTCAACACTGAAACTGAAACAAATAAATCAAATAATCAAATTCTATCAATCAAGAAAGAGATGGTTAAACATAACTTATGCTTCACCAAGGTCAGGGCCACCGGAGAATGGCTCCCAAAGAGCAGAATGCAAGGGGAGAAATGGCAGAGACTACATTATTAGAGTGGCCAAGGGCACTTATCAGTAGAATAAGCCCCATCAATAAACTTTATACCTCTGCCAAACCACTGCCTGCTTAGGCTACTCCAGGCCACTATTCAACGAGCACCACAAAATGTTTGGTGGCCTTTCAACTGATTAAGATGTCCACAGATGTTTCCTTCTTTTACTACTCTTACTGTTAAATATGTTCGATTCCAAACAATGCTACTCAAAAGTGCTACTGTTACTGATGCCAGACCATGAGTCGCAACCAGTCTGTGACAAGAGTACAGAAACTAAGTAACTTTTATAGGAATCTGAGAGTAATTTTTATATCTGCTGAATTTAATTATAAAATATTTGACTTACATTAAAATTTTTCTAGTAATTTACTTTTTAAAAAGTATACTTTCCTAAAGTATCAGACTGCAGTGGAATGGAAAAATTTTTTAAACTTATCTTTCACCACAAGAGTTAGAAAAACATCTATCTAAAACAAGAGTTAGAAAAACATCTATCTAAAAGCAATTATGTCGTATTTCTGCTAAAATCTCCTCACTAATTCCCATTGTCTGCAAGATAGTCTTAGTTCATTAACATCATGTTTTCAGATTCTCCTTGATCTGGCCCCTTCTCTACAGTAGAGCTTCCCAATCAGCTGCTTGGCAATGCCTTAAATGGGTGATGGATAAGATTACTAACTAAATGGAGCCTGCAGCAGGTGGAGTTCCCAAGCCCCAGAACTAGAAGCCTTGGGAGGAGCAGCCCAGTCCACTTAATCCAACAAATTCTACAAACTTTGTTTTCCATATATATCATAATATGGAAAAGGTTGAGAAGTGCTGATGCCTGGAGTTAACTCCCACTACATTATACACCAAATTTTATGCTCCAACAACACTGAAAAGCCTGCTCTCCCACCCATACCCAAATTTGTATTTCCAACCCAGACCTCTCCCATGAACTCTAAAACACACTACATACTTTACATCTCCACTCAGATGTCCAGAAGGCACTTCAAACTTAACATGTCCAAAACTAAACACCTGTTTTCCTTTCCAAATGTGCTCCTCCTATAGTACATTATATCTTAGCAAACTGTAACTCCATCTTTCTCATACTCACTCGTCATTTGATCTATTCAGCAAATCCTGTCAGCTCTAGCTTCAAAGGACTCTCACTACCTCCACCTTTCCCCACCTCCCTCCACCAGTTGAGGTTACAATCATCTCTCACTTGGATTATTCCAAGAGCCATCTAATTAATCCCTACTTCCACTCCTGTCTCTCTAAAAGTGATTCTCAAGACAGCAGCCAGAATTGGCTTGTGTGACTTAAAACACAAGTCAGATCATGTCATCCCTTGCTCAAAACTCTCCAACAGCTTCCCATTTCAGGAAGAGTAGAGGCCTATATTCCTTCAATAATTTACAAGGCCCAAATTGTCTTATTCCTTCTTCCTCTTTGACTCTCTCTTCTTTGCCCTTGGCCCACTTAGCACCAGGCAAACCAACCTCCTTCTACTCCTTAACCACACCAAGCAGTCTCATCTCATCAGGGCCTTCACTTGTAGGATCCTCTGGCTAGAATGCTCTTTTCTCACTTCTCTCTTTGCTAATTCACACTCACTTTCTTCAAGTCTCTGCTCAAATGTTACCTCATCAGTTAGGCCTTTATTGCTCATTCCAGACAAAATAGTACCCATTTCCCCAAGCCCTGCCCTCCCTGTCCCATTCATGATGCTTCAAGTTTCTTCATCGTACTTACCATATGACTACTAGATATTTGTGTATTGATTTACAGTTTGCTTCTCTACACTGACTCCAAGAGGGCAAAGGTTTTGTCTGTTTTGCTCACTGTTCTACCTCTATTGCCTAGAACAATGCCTGGCACACAGTAGGCACTCATGAAACACTGCTGAATAAACAGATGCATGAATAAATGCATTACTGTTTCCTGCCTGAGTCTTTACTCAGTTGCTACTGCCTACAGGCCTTTTCCCTATACTATTTTTCCCCTTGATAAATCCCACTTTTAGACTAGGCTTAGGCATCAACTCCTCCAGAAAGCTTTCCCTGAACCTAGCCTTCCACATTTCACTGACTACCAATCTATTAAATGACTGGTGGAAAAGCAACTTCATGGCTACACATTCACACAGAAAAAATTTTACTACCCCTTCTCACTACTGGTTCATATTTCTCAACCATATTTCCCCAATCAGAAAACACCATTTCATGCCTAGAAATTACAGCTTCCACCTGCTCTTTTCCCACTGCACTGAGTACTTATACTATGTAGCTGCAGACACTGTCCCAAGAGTCAAGATACACCTCATGTACTTAGGAAGAACATAAATCATTCTGATGTGCACCAGACAAGACAATTCAGAGAGGAAACCCTATTTGTTTTCCATACTTTTCATGGTCTTATGACTGCCAAATGTTAGAAGGCTTTCTCCTGGGCCTATTCAAAGTCAGTCCCACCACGTCTCAATTCCAATTTATACCCCTCAAGTATTTCACACTATTCTTGGTCTCCAACGTGGGTTCCGACGGCATAAGTCCCACCCTGCCCACCGGGATGGAATGAATTACTCGATACTCTGTGGAAAGTCAAGAGAGCGAGAGGAAGTCGGGAGCCAACTCCACAAGCCTCTCAAATGCTCCCACATTTATTGTGTATAATCAAAGGAAAAATCATTAACAACTGTGTGATGGAATGCAGGAATTTAGGGAAAGAGAGGATGGGATCGAGATTGTACAAGTCACAATGAGTACAAAGGCTTTATCTTTAGGCAAGTCATGGGGAGAGGGAAGCAAGATACATTCTTACAGATATGTTAAAGCAGACCACCAGACCAGCCAGTTCCCTGTTTGGGGTAAGACTAACAGCAGGCACACCCAGCGTTTATAGCTGAGGGCCTGAGTCCTTGCTTGCAATGAGCAGAGTGCTATCTAAAACCTCAACTATGCAAGCAAGGCATTGTCTCTGCTTTTTAGGGCAAGGAGACAGGAGTGCAGACGTACAAGCGCCTGCTTGCAAAGCAGTTACTAAGCACATCTGTTCTTAAAGGAGACAAGAGGCTGGGGTCTCTTACAATTTGTTAACCCAATTACAGGCTCCCGCACTCCAAGAACTCCAATCCTCTATTTTATAATTTGGCCAAGCCCTGACAACCTGAGATAGAGTCACAGTAAATTGTGGGAATCTTCTAAGCCTACTGGCCCCTCCCAATCCCACCCCCCACCCCCCATCAACCTCCATAACTTTTAAGAATAATCAAGATAAAGCTCTTGATCAAGGTAGGAAAGGCAGACAGGAAGCTTCTAGTCCAATATTGTATCTTAAAATCAGTCTATCCCCCACCAAAAAATAATACAGTTTAACCACCAGTAAAGCAAGCATGCAGTATTTCAACACCATTCATGGCAATGACCGACTATCATCCTTGTATGCACCCAACCTTACTTAATCAGTTCGATTTCAGTTTCTGCCCGTCTCCTGGTTTACTGTGCTTTTGCTTTAAACTTGTTCGCTGAATTTACTGTTCCTCAGCCTAATTTCTGGTGTTTTCTGAGACTTTTAGTGAAGACCTAATATGGCTCTTTTTACTGTCTTAGCAAGATGCTCACTAAACTCAGTCCTAGAGACGTACCATGGGCTCCATGCCTGCAGCAGATCTAACCCCAGCTCCTATAAAGGGAGAATTCATATGGTCAAACATACATCTCTTGAATGTTCCACATTATTTCCACACCATAGCAATTTATCAACACCTTGTTTTATCAAGTCTCAACGGCCAATTATTTAACCAGTTAAAAACTGATAGCGCTTTTCTTCTGATTTCCTTTCTCCATTGAATGCGATCTATACTGCCTCCTGATGATCTCATTTTTCTATAGGTAAATTGTTTCTAAATACAATAATTTCTTCTATTTCCTTGAGGAAGAAATAATCTAAGAAGGGAGTCAAAAAGAATGTTGTTATTGAAAATTTAAATACTATCATTTAAAGCAATAAACAGATGAGATACTAGCAATTGTATCTTAAAATACTACAAACTGCTTCTCTGACCCTTCAATATATACCTTCTTCCCCTTTGTCTACTGAATCTTGTGACAACTCTATCATTTCCCTAACTGTACCATAAAAATAGAAAGCTGACATCCACTCAAACTGATGTTCCCATCTTGAATGACTCATTTCATAAAAGCCCAGGCTGCAATTAACTGATAGTTTTATGTAACTACAGGTAGGCTGACGATACACTATCACATGAACATTACACAGAAGGTCATGATAAAAAAAACAAGAGGAAAAACGTATCTGTGAGAACCAAAGGTGGTGGGGAAAGGCTCTCTTACTTTCATTATGCTTGACATTAGAAAATTTCTTTTAAAGAAATGGGTTTATGAGGTCTGGCCAATACATTTTTCTTTGAAACTAATCATATCAAATTTGTCAGTAAAAATGAGAACGTTAAATTGACTGGGTCATATCAACAGTCCATGTAACAAGGGTGAAAAACAGTGCCACTATTCATGACAAAAAAGGCACATCATCACAAATTGTGTTAAGGTAGTCCACAGCTTTATTCCTGACTGCCTATGCTAATGAGGACTATAAGTACCTGATTAATTTAATAACCAGAAAAATCAAACTTTATCCTTCTAGATCTCTCCTAGCATTTCTAACTAGTATAAAAGTCAGTTGGTTTGCTTACTTCTCTGCCCATCCATAGTGTATAAAGAGGTGAAATCATCAAAAGGCAAATAAAATCACAGAATTTCAAGGCTAACACAAGAGCTATTTCAGCTGAAACACTAACATACTCATCTCATTTAATCTAACCAATAATTCTATGCTATAGATTGAGAAAGTATTCTTTTCATTTAATTATGAGGAAAATTTTCAGCAAATTAAGTGACTTGTCCACGTTGTAGTCAGAACTGCAACTTATCTTCAAATTCTGTAATTTAATTCTGCACTAAAAGTAGAGGATTCTGCTCTTCAGAACAATCCCTGAGGTATCTCAAAGGTATAATCTGAAACACAGAACTCGGTCACACTATGAACATCTCATGTCAGGCAACCCTTTATACACTTAATGAGAAACACGTTCCATTTTCTGAAAGTTTTGAATTAAATTAAAAATTAAGAACCACTGATCCAGTCAAATGCCCTCATTGTACACATGAAGGACCTGCAGAATAGAGAAGTGCCTCTCAACTAGCTAGTGTTAACAGCTGTGTACTAGTTTACTAGGGCTGTGACAAAGCACAGATGGGGTGGCTTAAACAACAGACGTTTATTTTCTCATAATTTCAGAGGTTAAAAGTCTGAGATCAAGGTATCCAAGGGGTTGGTTTCTTCTAAGGCCTCTCTCCTTGGCTGGTAGATGGCCCTCTTCCTCCAGTGTCTTCACAGATCTTCCCTTAGTGTATGTTATTAATATTCTTCTCATGTGCAAAATACATTTACCACATTCCAGAAGCCCCCAACATCTTAACTCATTCTAGCATCACCTCTAAGTCCCAAATCTCATCTAAGTATCATTTAAACCAGGTATGTAGACTTGACATATGATTCATCCTGAGGCAAAATTCCTCTCCAGCTGTGAACCTGCCATTCTAGACAACTCATTGCTTTCAAAAATAACAGTGGGACAGGCATAGGATAGACATTCCCATTCCAAAAGGGAAAAATCAGAAAGGGATGATGGGTCCCAAGCAAATCTAAAACCAAGTAAGGCTAAGTTCATTAGATTTTAAGGCTGAAGAATAATCTTTAATTATAAATAAAGACTAATCTTTGGCTGCACACTGTTCTGCAGGCCTACTGGGCTGGAGGCCTTGCCTTCCAGGCCCACCAAAGTGGTAGCCCCACCCCCTTGGGGCTCTGATCCCATAGTGGCAATGGTAGCTCTGCCAATCTCTGAACTGCTTTCAAGATCATTCTACTCTTTTCATGAAGGACAACACACACTCACAGCTAGATCACCACAGATAGCTCTACTGATTTGTCTTGTAGAAATCTGACAGCCTCCCTTCATTTCATCCTGTCTCTGTCCCATTCAGTCCAAGCTGGCAATGTTTCTGCTGGCATAACCCCATCTCTGGTCCTGCAGAGATAGCTTAATGGACCACTAAGTCACATGCCCATATTCCCTTTAGCAGATGGTTGTCCAGCAACAACCGTGATGTTGTTTCCAGAACACACTTCCTAATTTTTCACAATATGCATAGGCAGAGAATTTTCCAATTCTTCAAGTTTTTGGTTCCATTTTGCTTAACAATTTTTCCTTCAATTTATCTGTCCTCTTGCATTTTACCATAAGCAGCAAGGAGAAACCAGGCTATGCCTTTCACACTTTGCTTAGAAATCTCAGTTAAATGTCCAAGTTCATCACTTACCAATTCTATTTTCCACAAACACCTGGAAGAAAATTTAGTCAAGCTTTTTGCCTGTTTATAACAAGATCATCTTTCCTTCAGTTCCCAGTAACGTGTTCCTCATTTCCATCTGAGACCTTACCAGAAGCACCCTTTTAATATTTCTACCAACACTCTGTTGATGATCACATTTCTATCCCTAAGATGACAGAAGCCTTCTCAACAGCTCTTTTCTTCCAGAGCCTTCACCAGAATCACCTTTAACATCCATATCTCTACATACAATCTCTGAAGGCAACCTTGGCTTTTTCTAATGTAAAGCTCAAAACTCTTCCAGCCTCTACCATACTCAGTTCTAAAGCCACTTCAACATTTTTAGGTATTTTGTTAGAGCAGCATCTTGTTCCCCAATACCAAAAATCTGCGTTAGTTTTTCAAAGCTACAAGATACCACAGTCTGGGTGGCTTAAACAACAGAAATTAACTTTCTCACAATTCTGGAGAAGTCCAAGATCAAGGTGTCAGCAGGGTAGGTTTCTTCAAAAGCTTCTCTCCTTGCTTGTAGATGGCTGTCTTCCTCCAATGTCATCACAAGGTCTTCCCGTTTGGTGTGTCTGCATTCTAATCTCTTCTTATAAGAACACCAATCACTGAATTAGGGCCCAATCATATGACCTCATTTTACCTTAATTACCTCTTTAAAGGCCCTATATCCAAAAAATAGTCAGATCTTAAGTACTGAGGATTAGGACTTCAACACACGAAATTTTAAGGGGACAAAATTCAGCCTATAACAAGCTGAAGCTAGTCATATTCGCTTACTGTATGAATATTGAATAATATTCTTTCTCAGTCATTGTGCTGACCATAAAACCGGTACCTCTGACATATGGTGCTTAAAAATAAAGAGGGGGGGAATAATCATACACAAATTAATAAAGTACACAAGAGCATATAACGTATTTTGGACCTCAGCAAACCTATGTCCAAAAAGGTCTCCTTGAAGAGCTCAAATCTGAAGGATGAGTATAGAAGGGGTGTGTGCACACAACTTTGCAAAGAAGAAGGAAAAGAACAGCACACTCAAGGAAATGAAAGGTGACCTGAAGGGCTGGAATACAGAAAGTAAGAAGAGTAATAAAACATAAGGTTGGATAGGAAGGTGGGGGCCACACCAACTGGAGTCTTAAATATCACACTGATTTTTGGGCTTTTTCCTAACAGCAATGGGAAGTACCTGAAAGCTTTAATACATGATCATATTTTCATTTTACAAAGATCACTCTGGCAAGGTGAGGGCACTGCAGGCTTCTCATTTGCTGGTAATGTTCTACTTCTTGAACAGGATTCTGGTTACATGAGTATGTTCACTTTGTGAAAATGTGTCAAGCCCTACACTTACAATTTAAGCACTTTCTATGTGTATATCATACTTCAGTCTCGTTAGATTGTGGAGAGAAAGAGCTAGAACAGATTAAGTACTAACGTGGGGACTCCTGTCTCAGTAAGAGGTGATAATTCAAATGAGAAAGATGGCAGTATAAAATGGAGACATTCAAGAGATAATTAAATGGTAAAATCTAAAGACCTCAGTTGATGGATTGAATATGAAAGGGGAAAGGAGGCATCAAAGAAGACTCTCAAGTTTCTGGCTTGCAAAAACAGATGGACGGTAGATCCATTCATTATGCAAGAAAATCCTGGAGATCCAGAGATGAAAGGAAAAAAATCACAGATTCAGTTTTTCAGGCTTAAAAGTAGAAATGTCAGGTAGGCAGTTAAGTCTACAGGCTGGAGCTCAGAGGACAGTTTTAAGAAAATACATTTGGAGATCAATATTGTTAATAAAAGCAATGGGTATAAGATCCCTCAGCCAATATTTAATGAGCTCCTACAGTACTATAGGCACTAGTTTAGGTTCCAGGAATACAGCTATAGTCAAAATAAACAAGTTCTCATGGAACTTATATTCTAGTTCAAAAGACCCCCAACAAACAAGTATCAAATAAATAACTTCAACTACTAGTAAGTACTATGATGAAAATAAAACAGGACAATGTAGTAGAGTGACAGGAGTGGGACAACTTTGCTTTAGATTAGAATCGTCAGGGAAGGCGTCTCTGTGGAGGTGACATTTAGGGTGAGACTTAAATGTTGAGAACATGGTAGGCATAGGAAGGGTGGGGGGAAAAAAGCATTCCAAGAAGAAAAAAGATCTAGTGCTTAAAGCAAGATGGATCTTAGTATATTTAAAGAACAGACCAAAAGATCAGTACAGATGAAATGTAGTAAATGAGGAGAAGAGTAGTACAAGGCAGCGTCAAGGAAGAAGCCAAGGGCCAGAGCATGCAGAATTTAAGCAGGGAGTGAATCATGTAATTTATATTAGAACAATTTTTTTTTAAATTACAGATTACTTTAGTTTCTCTGCGGATAAAATTATAGAGTGGTAAAGATAAAAATGAGGAGACGACTATGCCTAGTTGAGAAATGAAGAAATCTCACAGAGAAAGCTAAGAGTTAGAATATAAGATGGTCTAGGACTAAAACTTAACTCTAAAAAGCAAAGACCAAGAAGAAGAGAAGGTAGCAAAGGAGATAGAAAAGTATAGAAATATGAACAAAAAAATCATGATTTCAAGGCAAAGTATTTTAAGGGAAAAAAAAAAAGGATGAAGAGTCAAATGCTTGCTGAGTAGTCACATCAAAATGAGACCTGAAAAATGCTCATCAATTCAGAGGAATTCTAGAGACCTTAAAATCTATTTAGTAGAATCACAGTGGCAGAAGCTAAAATGGGGTGGGTTGAATAGTAACAGTGAGAGTTGAGGGAAAAAAAGACAATGGGTGTAGACAATTCTGTAGAGAAGTTCGGTGTCAAGAAAGGGGAACTTTAAGAGATGAGAGCATTGACCCTTTAAATGTGGACAAACTAAGGAAAAAAAGGCAAGATTGAAGTTATAAAGAGAAGAAATAAATGACAACATATAAAGATGCGTGAGAAGGTAAGAGATGCAATTCAGAGTATAAGCAAAGGCGTTTACCTTAGAACAGAGGAGGGCTACTCTCTCTATTGAAATATAAGGGAGAGAAGTGAGGATGGATACAAATGAAAGCAGAAAGCAGATTTCCCAACCCTTATAATAAACTCTTTCCATTAAAATCATGCTATGGACATTTAGAAAGGTATCCTACGCAGGACCACAAACTAACTAAAGAAAAGTTATACTGAGATTACTTAGCCTGAAGAAGGCAAATAATAACTCCAAATACATTCGTTTTCAAATAAAGGGTAATTATACGAAAATATGCATCAGTACCAGCTACTCTTAACTGCTGAATGAAAATAAAGGTGTTCAAACTGAAAAGAGATCAAAGCACTTGATTTTTTTAAAAGTTACATTTAGGATCACAGTTCTTTGCAAGAAGGTCCTGAAAAATGATCATGAGCTTTTTGTTGGACCACTTTAAGATTAGGATAAATCCCTCAGTTATTTTTCTCAGACTGTCTGAGAATTCTCCTGCAAAGTGTTACAGCAAAAAACAAGAAAATAAT
This sequence comes from Camelus dromedarius, assembly GCF_036321535.1. Lineage (NCBI taxonomy): Eukaryota > Metazoa > Chordata > Mammalia > Artiodactyla > Camelidae > Camelus > Camelus dromedarius. The sequence continues at coordinate 63,646,795 of NC_087448.1, read as the reverse complement.
CTCTAAACAATCCTAAAAGAAATAGAAAATCCAAAGTCTCAGGTTGCTCTACTTATCTGTATTCCATTATTTACCTTATTGATCATAAATCAGAAATCTGAAGACTACTGGTGAGGTTGAAAATCTGAAACAAAAGGCTCTGATGGTGTTAGATACACCAAGTTAAATGGATGAACCTTCCTTTCTGCCTGGACACTCTCTCCCCTAGAAAGTATCAAACACAACTAGTTCACATGCCATATCTCCATGTTTCCTAAATTACAAACTGCCCTATAAAGTTGCTCTATTTAGATGAATGGATTTACCTATATTCAAAATGAAATGCTTAAACCACATCTTTGCCAGTGTAACATTATACAATATTCCAATAATCTCAATCACTTAACTGTTTTCCAGTTTCCTGAACCAAAAACTATCTTAATCTATTTCATAAAGCCATGTTATTTCTTCTTTCATGAAGTCTTTCTCTTTCTAACAAAAATACTCCCTCTGATTTCGCATTTAGAAATAAAGAAAAAAACAAACTGTTCTCAAGGAATTAAGAAAAACCAAACAAGATCCAGTTTTTTTTAAGTTAACTAAAACAAAAAAAGCAAATACTCAACAGCAAGAATTCTTCATTCTGTACTTAAAGGTTTTCCTTGCAGAATCTAATTAATTCAATATAGCAAACTTAAGTAAATGGCTCCTTTATTGTTCTTTAATTTTAGAAAATTAAACAACATAAAGCAAAAAGGATGCTAATTATTGCAATTCTTCAGAAATCCAGAAAACTGATATAATTTCCATGACAGCTGCTGCTAGCACACTTAGAACTGAAAAGCAGAAGAAAAATACACTAAAACCACTTACAAATAGTATTGATCTATTTAGGAAATACTGCCTCCAATAATCAGAAAAACAGCTTATGTAATTTAACAATCCATTTATTGAATACTACACATTCCAAATGCTAATTAAAACCAGGAAATATTAAAATAAAATTTAAACATTAAGGCACAACAGCATATGTAAAAATTCAATTGAAAAGATGTTGCTGAAATGATTATCAATTATATCAATGTATATTTGGTAGAAAACATGTAAACACAGCTTTCAATCTTTACTTAAAACTAGTATTCTAAGTAAATGGCCACTTACAGATTTTTTCACTCAACTTCATTGTTAAGTCAACAATACCTCTAAAACCTCTAAATTCAAAGGTACCATAAAGATGCACTCAACTCTCCCTGGGAATTTCTGTCCTACCTTGAAAAAAAAACCCCTAAATTAATAACAACTTAAACAAAGACAACTATGCAGTTTAAAAGATAAAATGAGATATAGTGAGAAACACGTGTGAATGAGATTTGAATCCCAGTTACATCCCTCCCTAGAGAAATTATATTGGATAAATTGCTTAAACTCTTTAAGTTTTCATTTTCTCTTTAAAAAGCCCTTGTAGGAATGTTATTTTAAAAAATTAAAGACTGTAACAATCACATTTAGAATACAGCCTGGCACTGACAGGCATTAACTAAATGGCAGCTACTAAAACAAGTATTAAATTAAGGCTTGCTGGTATTCCTACTCCTCATTGTAGCAGCATTGTAGAATACGAAGAAATCACCTATAGAAGTTGAACTCAAAATAGCTATCAGCTTTCCTTCAAAATCATTCAGTTCTTTAAAAAGGGCACATTGAAGAATCATGACAGAACAGTGAATTTCCAACTATTATTTATCAACTGGTATATTCAGCATGAAGCTTGAGTAGTGTAAAAGATTTCTTTCTCAAATATGTACAAGTACTATGCCATGTTTAGGGGATTCCTAAGCCATGAGTAATGCTGGTAGATATTTATAAATCTTTCCAAGTATTTTCGCATGAAAATTCTACAGAAACACAGGGTCAGGATACTAACTGCAAAGTTGTGATCTTTAGTTTAACATGATTAAATAAGGTTTATAAGAAACAATGAGTTCAGTGAACACAGGAGGGAAAAAAAATTACCTCCACATTTGTCAATAACTTACCATCCCATCATCTTCAGTTAAAATGTTATGAAGTTAATGCGAGGACAGCTGAGCAGAAAATGGACAGAAGAAAAAGAAAATATGTACAGGAAGAAACTATGAAAGAAGGAAGAAAGAAACACGATTTCTAATACTATTAAGAAAGAAAACAAAAAAAAAGAATAAAGGAAGAGAATGAACTCACAATCCCTTCACAAATCAAATTTTCTTTCATTTTGATATCTTTAAAAAAAACTCTGAAGAGTCCAGAAGCACAAATGAAGAGACAGCAACAAACCTCTATGACTGTAATTACTAGTTGTAGAGTAAAACTTCAGTTTTATATGTCCTAAGAATTTAATTAAAACTGCAAAATAAAAAAATTATCCAAATAAAGTGTATTTTAATGGACTGTACTAAATTTGAACATAATTTTAACCATAAATGAACAAATTCTTCTTACTTTTTCCCTTAGTTACCAATAAAACTAAGAGGCAAAAAGTCCAACAGGCCATCTCAAAATCTCTCAATCATCCTATTAATTTACAAAAAGAAATTCAATTAAAAGAAACAACATGGAAATATTAACAACTAGACAATACTTCCCAATGGAGTCTTCAGTCATTCACTGAAGTAGGTACAATGAATGCTGCTAAAGTGATTGTGTCTAGTTCTAAGATCAGGGTTGAAAGTATGGCTGTCTCCCTGCTAGATTTAAAATAATCTACTTTACTCACATTTAAGTTTAATACAGTCTATTAAAGTTAATGGATTCTGTACTGGTAAGTGTATTATAAAATGTAGTAACTGCGATTTTCAAATCTGGAATGTGACAGGGTTATCATTAGGAGAACAAAATTTGTTAGGAGGCAAGGGAAGAAAGAGAGATTATTTCTAATCTAAATAACTAAAATAAACTTCTATTAAAGGTACCAGAAAGTCAAAACTCTCCTAAAGACACAGTCCTAGCTTCAAGGATAACAACTCTCTATTTACTCTTTTGAGGATCTCTTTTCAAAGAGTATTTCTGTGCTACTCTTTTCCCTTGTTTCTGTACATAATCTGACTGCAACAGTGTATTAAGAATTTCCATACGAGACATATTCAAAATTGAGCTTACACAGATGTATATTCTATTACAAAAATTACACCATTCAGTGCAGACTAAATAAAGATATTGATTATAAAGTATAACCATTCTATTACAAGTTTCGTGATTTTAGTTGCAAAAATCTTAATTTTAAAGTTTTCAAGGTTTACTCTGAAATTTACACAACATGCAAAAGTGAAATTTTTTTAGACTTAAAATCCAGGCAATTTGAATCAAATGAACTGAATTAATTTAAGTGCTGCTTAACAAAGTTTAAAAAAAAAAAAAAAGGAATAAAAGACACACAAGACAATCACTAATTACTCTTCTTTTCAGAATCTACTTCAACAAATTTACTACTACTTCTTGCCATCCAAAGGATATTTAAGGAGAAAATCTGGTACATACAGGGAGACCAATTGTTTCAACGGTACCTTAGTTTAAAAAATAAAATAAAAATTGCTATGCCAATCTTATTTAATTATAAAGAGAAAGAAAACCATCACTAAAGAGGATATCCACTAATCCCTTAATATCTCCTTTCATAAAAATTATGGCTAACAATTTTACCAAGAAAAAAATTTTATTTATAAATTACAATCTACAAAACCTAACTCTAAAAACCACTAAGTCAGTCTGCTGTTCTGCTGCCACCAAATGTTTATTCTCAATTTTCACTGTAACAAAACTAAGTAGTACTTTGTTATGATTCTAGACTAAGAAGCATTACTCTATTTATATGGGTTATAGATGTTAAAAACAAAACATACACACACAAACACTTCAGCCCTGATAACTGAAATCTCAGTTATTGTATTCATGTTATAATACTACATAAAACTTCAATAAAGGCTAGTAAACCTATCTGGTCAAGGCACTAATACATGAACAACCACATTTTTTCAACATTCCAAAGAGAACATCACCATTTTCTTTATATAAATATTTAGAAAACCAGGCTCAGAAAATCAGACATTTCTGCAGTAACAAAAACTTGACTTTGGTCAAAACAAATATTTTTATATCCTTTGAAATCATGATCTCTTTCAAAACTTACCTATAGATAAAACTGGAAAATTTCATAACCTACATTAATTAGGCAAGAGATAAGCCAACTTCAGATACTTAAATCCACCCTATCACACCAACAACAAAATACAACTCAATCTTTTGTAAACAATCTTACTTTAAAACACACATAAAATATTAAAAAATCAACATTTTCTTTCAGAAAGGTGAATACTGAAAATAAAGATTATCAATTTAAAAAGCTGTATCAAAAGGTCAACTTAATTACCACACAAGTATTTTTTACTACCAGGATGATGACATATAGAAAACTGTAATTCTGCTTATCAAAAAGGTGAAGTGATTTTTACACAAAGGCTATGAAAAAACAACTTAATCTTTCTGAACCAAACTAGAAGCTGTATTCTGTTTAACTAAAATGTTCACCTTAGTTAAATATGATGAGTAATGCCTAGTTTACTCTTTGTGATGGAGACCAACATCAGAATGGCAGGTAGCAGCTGGGGGACTATTCCGTTAAGAATATATCTAAATTTAAAAAAGAATGTATCTGAATAGAAGAAAAATATTTGATGAAAAAGCTTTACTTGGTAAATTTCATATTTTTATAGATTTCTAACATTAAGCAATAACCTACAATAGTGATTTTGATATCTTTTATTGCATAGTCATTCCTCCATTCTGTTGTTCAAAAAATAAAAATAATTTTAGCCAGAATGCTTGGTGGGACTATTAATTTAATTTTGCTTTAAAAAAAAAATGAAAGTCTTCCAGAATGTTAATTTCCCTGCCTCAACAAAGATTTATAACTTTTAAAATAATCAGGAGTGACTAATGATCTCTGCATGATTATTCAGTATTCAGAAGAAGTAGAAGATGAGATTGAATCTCAAATCAGTCTGGAAGTTTATTTTAGACTTACTAACATGAACATGTTTCCTCATAATCTGTATCTTCCAAAGGAAATTCTCTATGTCCTCAAAATAAATTTGGCTACTGTTCAAAAACTCTAGATTTATAGTAGTATTACTCCTAAATAAGTTTTATAAAGGGAAAGGGAAAGGGAAAGGGACACGCAGTATATATCTAACAGTTGTTTTCCTGTCCCAAAATTAAATCCTTCTGTACTATTTCAAAATGCCAATATATATAATAAAATGTTGGGAAACATAAGCCCAAATAACAAGAAGTATTACTCTGAAACAAAAGAATATACAAAAATAGTGGATAAAGGAAATGTGTGTATGTATAAATAAATATATATACATTTACACACAAAACATGAGTTAGCATATTACTACATCATATTTAGTTAGGATGAACAAATACATACAAACATACATATGTGCTAAACAAAATGAAGCGAGGTAGTACCCATTCAAAATGTAAACAGCAACTGAACAGTACAAATAAATAGAAATCATATTCTTTTCTCACTAAAGGAAAGGTAATAAAGACCTATGTTTAGTTTTGAGCCTTGCAACTTAATATTACTTAATAATTTAATATTAGTTAAAAAGAAATATAAAGATGCGGGAGACCATTTAATGTAAAATTGAAAAGAACAGCAAAAGGTTTTAAAACAACATTGGAAGAAAGGTTATGGGACTCAGGATGGGGTGGTTCAGGAGAAAGACTTACAGGCAATGAAAGACTATCATGTAAATATATCCTACAGGACAAATCTTACAATTAATGCTACGGATCTGTCTAAAATATCTTCTATACTAGAATTATACTGTGCTAGTTTAAATAAAGAAAAGTGATATATTATCAGAACAGCATGAAGAGCTTTCTCAAACTATCTACTGATGGCCCTATTTACGTATCCAGAATTGGAGAGTACGGGGAGATGCAAGTAGCTTAAGAAGGGTGATGAATATGTATATTACAGAGAAACGCCAGGTGACTGACACACCTACTGCATGGCATTAGATAGAGAATTTTGTTTTAACTACATGATATGCTAACTATAGCTTCTAAAAACTTTTTCACACAGGTGAATCTGCAGAAACATAATTTTACCTGTATAATGGATAGAGTCAACTAAGGTCCCTATAACAAGTCAGTATTTCTTATATATTTAAGGTAGCCAAGGAAAAATACTAAAGTTTTATGAAAAGTTAGATTTAGGTATGAACTATAAAACTGTTTGACATTATCTACAAAACAGATAAAATTAGTTTAAAATTCAATTATAGGAAAGCATTCTAGTTCCTACTCAGTCTACTTAGGTGTCTTCATAATAACCAAAGGTATTACAACAAAAGGTTATAAAAACATTTAAAATACAATTTTATATAATTTTTATTTACACTTTAGAATTTAAACAACTTGCTGGGAAAATTCTTTGTGAGGCAACACAGTATTTTTTTTTTTTTTTTGAAACTACTTAAACTTCAAGATGGGCTCACTAATTTTTTTCAAGGGCAAGCAACACATGTGTTAGCTGAAAATAGCCAACTTAATGATCACTTGTAACACAGACTTGATTATGTGAGCCTAGAGAGCCTCCCCACCTCTGTCTCCCCTGTGAAGGAGGAGGTCTTTGTGTACTTTTGTGTGGCGGTTCCACTGAATTCATTACAATAGAGATGGACATTTGATATTCATAACGATCTAACATCTGAGCAATCTTCTTTCGAGACACACCATGTTTATTCCTCCTGCCAAAAAAAGAAAAGGATTTTAATTTTTTTAAGAATGTACGGGCTTAGAGATTAAAATGTTTTAGAGTAATAGAGTACAGATTCTAAATTACATTTTGTAAATAAATACTAGAAGATACATCTCACTTATATTTTATACAAAATAAATATTGGCTCTCTCAAAGTTTTAAACAGTATCTTACAAAGGCTTAAAGATGCCATAAATCACAGCAAGATGTTAACTCATTACGCCTTCACACAGAACTACTGATTCACTAAACCACTGAGTTAATCGTCCCCCCTTAACAGTAAAATAAAAAATTATAATACTGTTTTGAGAATTACAGGAAAATTGAGTGGGTGGCTAGGACTTACAAAAAGCAATACAAAATATTTATCATTTTGAAAAGTTATTTTAGGACACTTAAACTAAAAAAATTTATTATCAATAACAATTATTAGAGATACAACAATTTGCACATATATCACAATGTTGAGTGAAATAAACTAGATACAATGAAAATACACTGAATAATTCTATTTATATGAAGTTTGAAAAAAATTTAAACTATAATGCTAAAGTAAAGGATACTAAAAAAAAAAAAAAAAAGAAAGAAAGAAAGAAAAAAAAGATGCTTTAAGAAAAAGAAAGGTAGTTATTACCAGGGAACTGCTACTGGGAAAAGGAGTTTAAAAAACTTGTGAAATGTTGGTAGTGCTCTCATGACATGAGTAATAGTTAAATGAGAATCTGCTTAATAAGAAATTTGTTAAGCTACATATTTACATTTTATGTACCTTTCTGTGAGTTTAGTTATGATTAACAGAAAGTGGTTTAAAAATTGTTCTTGACCTCAAAGAACTTTTTTACAAAGTATTCTACCCTTTTAGTTTTCTGTAACTTTACTTGGACATGGCAAAACAACAAGAACATATTTTACATTTAATGTTACAGTTCTAGATTTACTAATGTTAACTCATTTTTCCAGAAAAAGAACACAAAATAAATGTTTACTTTTCAGAACTATTGATGTTTAGGTTACAGATGAGAAGAGAAAGCAAGAGAAAGAAAAAGAGCAGACACCCTCTCTACACACACACACAAAGAGATCTGAGGTTGAGATTGAAATTGGCCAAAATATAACTAAATCCACGAGATGTCAAAATTAATGCTTCAATCAATTCTTTACCAAAAAATCTGTCAAACTATACTAGGTACCACTTCTACTTTTATTTTGTAAAGTTAATTTATATTAAGAATTTTAATAAATTTCAACAGACTCAAATGTAAATAAAACCTAATTATATAATAATTTCATTAATTATTTAGCATAGACCAAATATCGTAAGTTTTTAAACATCTCTCTCTTCTACCTGAGATGCAATAGACACAAAGAGGCAGGCAAACAATACCTAATGTTAATAATATCTATCAGTTTAACTATACATTAATCTAATTTGGCATACAAATCATAAAGGAAAAAAAGGTAAATAAAGGAATGAAAATTCAGAGGTACAAAAGCAAAGAAAGGCAAGGAGGAAAGAGTTAAATTAATTAAACACTGTACACAGAACAACAGCTTTAAGCTGGAAGAGGGCAAACAGGTAGGAGGAAAAAGCTGGTTTTCAAAAAGAAAGGTGATGGTTGCACAACTCTGAATATACTGAAAACCACTGAATTGTACACTTTTAACAGGTAAATTATAAGGCATGTGAATTGTATCTTAAAAGTTGTTTCCAAAGTGGGGAAGGAGGAGTGAAAAGAAAGAAAAAAGGAGCCATACTCAGGAACACCAGGAGAAACGGATGAAGGTAAACACAAATGGAAGAGCAAGGGTGAAAAGTAACACAAGCCCACAATCCCTCACCACAAATTCTGAAATCTAAAGTGCTCTGAATATTGAGTTTTCTGTTGACTCACAGAGCAGCAAAGTCTAACCAGGCTTGTACTCACTGCAGCACAATCTACTGAGAACTATCATTCGATTACGTAGAATCTTTCTTATCTACTTAGATTGACCATTCATGATCTGCTACAGAAATACTGATGTTTGATTACACCATGCTGACCCAAATTCTGCTAGAGGTGTTACAATTAGGTACACTCACTATATTACTTTTCTAAAATCCCCCCAAATATACCTGAAGTCCAAAACACATTGATTCCCAGGATCTTGGGTATAGGACAGGATCTGTAGTAGTAAAGATTGAAAAGGGCGAGAGAGAAAGCACCAGGTAAAAAGGTGATGGGATCTAAAATGGGAAGGAGATGAAGTTGGAAGGGCAAGGCAGAGAAGTGGGCTAGCTAAAAAACAGAGGGAAAAGTCCTAAGTTTTCTCTCAAAAGTTTTTTGGATCTCCACTAGCATTCAATAAACTGGAAACAATGTAGAAATTCGTATAAGAAAAAGTAACAAACACACTTAAGAAACATTTAATGAAATTTAACAGTGCAAAGGGCCTCTAATATTTCACACTGAAGTCAGTATTCCTCTTAACATAAAGTGAGAAACAGTAGCCCCTATTCACAAGCAGCAAAGACACAGTAAGTAAAAGCTAGTAAGGCAATTGACCACATAAAAAAGAAAAGAAACAAAAATAGATAAGGGATTAAAAAAATTTTGAGTGCCTTACTTTTCTAATTCTTCAGGATCAAATTTCCACCAAGTTTCAGGTTCATGAAACTCTACTCTGTATCCTTTTCCTATGGCCTACACAAAAGAAAGGAAGAAAACAAAAACCCAGAGAATACTTCTTAAACTAAAAAGATGGCAGACAGATATAAATTTCATTTAAACAGTATTTCTAAGTTTGTTCAACTGAGAAAAATTTTACTTTTAAAAAAAGTTTATAAAAATTTTAAGACTCCTTAATGGACAAATTCCAAAAACTATCCTCAAGTCTAGGAAAAACTAACAAGATGAGCATATTTCTTAATAAGCACCATTCCCAATTTTTTTTTAAACTAAGCAAATGAACACACCTCTTTAGAGAACAAGGACAAATGTTTTAATAATAAAAATCAAAGTAACCAAAATTTCAGAATATGAAAAAATTGACAAGATAAAATATATAAACTATCTCATATCTTATATTTACCATTTCCACATACGGTTTCATTTCCCAAGCTTGTGTATTAGTGTTGTCTATTATAACTGGAGATCTCCCCTGATTGATAGCTTGTTTTGCTGAAATAAAAAATTTAAAAAACGAAAACAAAACACAGAACTATTAGATAAAATATGCAAAATAAAACGTGTTATTAATCAATTTTCTACATTCCTGTACTGAAATCCAAAACTGTGCACTCTCTTGAGCCAGTGCAATGAAAATAAAAGGACTCTGCTAGATTAAAGGGAATTAAGAGATATAAACACATGCAATGTATTCTCCAGACCAATACTGGTTTTGACGAACTAGCGGAAAAGGACATTTTAAGGAAAACATTTTGTTGAATTTATAACTAATGAAGCCTTCAGCCCAGAGCTAACTTTCATTTACAGAAAATGTTACATTTGAATATGGTCTGAGTAACATTTACTGACATAGAAAGATGGAGGTGTTAACTGAAAATGGCAATTTACAAGATAATATTTAAGTATGATCTTATTATGGTCAAAATATAAAGATATAGGAAGAGTTACTAAGACACCAAAAATGGTCATATGTAGATGGTGGGAATATACGCATTTTGTGCTTTATCTTTATTTTCCAAAGTTCTACAATTACAAAAAATGCTTCTGAAATAAAGCAGACATGTTAAAAAAAAAGTGCTATGGATTTAGCAATATTTATATACCAACTAGCTAAACACTACAGTTCAACTGGATTTGTGGATATTTCTAAGGACTATGATTCTTAAACCGGGAGCTGAGATAGAATGGAACTTTTCTCAATTATATTTTCCCTATCTCTGCTGCATCTATTCTCCCATAGGATGAGAATTACTGCCACACTGAGGCACTGTTAATGACAGTAGTGTGTGTATCCCTTAAGTGTAAACAGGCAAGATTAAGAACCTATGATAAAATTTAAAAGGCTGAGCCAAATGCAATGATACAGAAGTCTGGCTGGGATTTAGAGTTCAAACCATGAAGTTCTACATAATGAAAACATTTATATAGATTTCTAAGGGCAGAATTCTAAAGGTTAGTTTAGTAATGACTATGGTGGAATACGTATTGGGAAGATGTCTCTAAATACTGAAAGAAATTTAGAATTTGGGTCATAAATAGGATACCAAGATGCTATCATCTTCCACTGCTCCATCTGCAAATAGTGATCAAAACTTTCATTTAAAAAAAGGAGTATTAAAGTAATTCTCCAAATGTCTGATAGTGAAGCTTTCACCTTCAAGAAGTTATGATCTAGAAGAGGAGCTTATTAACCAAATAAATCTCTGATTTGCAGGAATGGGGATATTATTCTCTTTCCATGAATAATCAGCATCCAATACCATATTCCAGTACACTCCAGGAGAATAAAGCTCCTGAGTAAACAATGTTTGAATACTCAAAGAGAGTTTGTTTTCTTAAACAAATTAACAGTCATAGTCTAAGAAAGAGAATAATGATACCTTGGAGATATTTTTAATTTATAGGCAGTTGAAGATGAATTTAGATTCTTCTAATAATAAACATGAGGTATATAGATAATCCCAGAATAATGCCTAGCATTTAAAAGTATTCAGAAAATGTTTGTTGGAAAGGGAAATTTTGCCCTAAATTGTTATGTTCATAATTTTTAAAATGTCTAATGATTGCTAGTTATCATTACTTTGAAAAGGGTAATAATTACCTTGAAAAAGCCCATATTTATTATACTAAGAAAACCAGTGGTTTATCTAGACACCAATATGTTCAGCAAGTATAATTCACATGCCATGAACATTTTAATGAAATATTCTAGACTGGTATTACAAAAAGAAAAAATGTTCCGAACAAACTTCCCAGTCCACCAAAGGTGTATCGGCTTATTCCACTTAACCACCTACTCCTATTCCCCTTAACTTTAGGTCAGTAACTCCAAACATTTTTGGATTTGGGCAGTAACTTTCTGTGGCATGATAAAAAAAACAAAAAGAATATTTTAAAAATATTTTATGTTAACATATCTCTAATATATCCAGAGAAATCCTAGAACCCAAACTAGAAAACAGCCTTTCAATCAAACTTACCTGGCACAAACTTTTTACTCAAAAATATCCTCACTGAAATTCCTCACTCTGAAAACTGACAACTAAAAAGAAAAGCATTTATCCTGTTTTTCTTGTACATATTGTACCTTAGGGTAACCCTAGTTGCTAGTTCTAGGTTAGAGGAAGTTCTTCCGTACAGAAGAATTCTAGCTGCTAAACACAGAAGGAATGATAAACCTAGAAAATCATCATTCTGTAACCCTTAATGAAATAACTGATTCAGGAAACAATTCATCTTTGAATAAAACAGGAAGTAGGCCGTCCCTCTGAAGCTAATCAATCTGAACATCACTAAAATTGGACAACCAAACATTTATTTACACACACACACACACAAAATGGTTGAACCTAATAAATCCTCCAGTCTACAGGTTAAAATGGTTACCACAAGGAAGCAAATAGACCACTACAGCATATGAGACACGATAGAATAACCTACCAAGCTTCTGCAACAAGCTAAAGGTATGGGGGCAAAAATAGAAAAAATAACTGTAGATTAACTTAATTAAAAGAATCATAAAGCAAAACGTGAAATGTACTGCAAGGACCTTGTCTGACCCTGATTCAAACAAAACAATTGTAAAGAAATACTTAAGACAATAGGGGAAATTTGATTACAGACTATATTACATGATGTCAAGGAACTGGGATTTTGTTTTCCTTTTTTTTTTGGTATGATGATGGCACTGCAATTAAATAAAGTGTAATTAAGTAAGGAGGTTAATTTGAAATGCATAAAGCAATGTCTAGAATTTGCTTTAAAAAATACTTCAAAAAAAAAACTTCAGCAAATTAAAAAAGGAGGCAAAGAAGAGAAAGCAAAAGGGATAAAGCCAATATAACAATATCTTAGTAAGTGATAATAATTCTGATTGATGGGTGTGTGGGATTCATTGTAATCTCTCTACTCTAGGTTTAAGTAATTTGTCTCATCATCAACACATTCGTAATCTGTTTAAAAAGAAATGAGGTTATAGTATAAGCATTTACTTACATAGTTCTAGGTCAACAGTTTTCAATACTGACTGTAACATTAGAATATCTGGATAACTTAAAAAAACAAAACAAAACAAAAAAAACAATATTTTGATCCACTCCAGACCAACTAAACCAGAATCTCTAAGGCTGACTCAGGCCTAAGTTTTTTTTAAAAGGTCCCTAAGTGATTCAAATATGCAGCCAAGGTTAAGAACTACTATTTCAAAATGAAAAAAAGTTGACCCACGTTCCTTTAAAAAAATGTATTAAGTAGTTTTTTTTGTAAAGTAATATCAATGAAAATACTTTTAGTATTCCTGGGCATTACATTAAGCCTTAGAAAACATTAACATTACTCTTAGGGAAATAACTTTTGGGAATACATAACATTATCAGAGTTCTCTGAATTTGTTCAAGAGGTATAAAATAACAAACTATAAAATAACTATCAAAACACCCTACATCTCTATTGTACAAGCTTATATATGCCACTTATTTACAAAATATTCTACCTTCATTCTCTGATTTTTCACAACAACCTCAATCAAGTTGGGCAGTATAATTTTCATCATTTCTAATAGATGAAAAATTGGGTCTCAAAGCTGTTTCAATGGCTTGTCAAAGCAATCCAGCTGGTAAAAGTCAAGTCGAGAATAAAATTCAGCTCTTCTGACTCTTAGCCAAATATTCTATTCCAGAAGACTTGGCCCAAAACAAACCTCTGTTCTGGTTCCAGTCATGGGCATCACCAAGTTGATTAACATTATACCTGTACCCATCTTGATGGTGAAAATAGTCATCAGTGCTGAACACAATGCCATCACGACTCTGACCAAGTAGAATTCTGTTAATAAAAGAAATCATAAAGGTACCATTTATAAAATCTATAATAGAAATAAGCCACACAGGAAAGGTTATTATATGAATTTCTGGTACATACCTATAAGTGTATTACAGATAGAACAGCATAGGAGCTGAACCTTAAAAAGCTTTCAGATTGCAAGTATCACTTCACACTTAAATCTACATAAATAATAGCCAGTAACAGAAACTCTTTAAAGCAGCTTTTGTATTGCAACTTTTAAAAACACTCGTTAATCTCAAAGTTATGTTAACTATTATTCACGTTTCAACTTTAGTGAATTTGTATTTGGTGTCTAAAATCGCCTAAATATAGTGCAACAGGTAACCTAACAGACAAGTAAGCCTAAGCAAGCAATTCACCTGGGGAAAACTTTATTAGACTCAAGATAGGGTTAATAAACTCGTTTCTGTGAAGCCCAAACATGTATGATCTGAAAACAGGAGTCAGAAATAGCCTGAGGCTTAAGATTGCGAAACAAGCTGTAATCCTCCAGAGTATAATCAAATTTAAAATTTTTAAGGCATTAAATTACTAAATGAAATTAATTATTAAACACTAAATAAAGAACACAATCTCAAAACAAGTCAGTGGTAATCAAGCTTTGTTCTCACAAGATGATACCACCTTCAATCTCTAAGCAGAGAGAGACTGACAAGTGTTCAGTGTCAGAGAAGTTCCACAACCACTGTCTCATAAAAGGTGTGGTGTGCTGAGAAAAGGGAAAAGATAGTAAAAATAATTTGGATCCAACAATAACAAAAATATTTTTTGTCCCCTCTCAACAATTAGGCAACTGGATTTCATTCTATAATTTCTTTTTGAGAGAGGGAAGGAAGTGGAAAGTGGTAGAAGGAATGATATTGTCCAGCAATAATTCAAGAATACTTCCTAATAAAAAGTATTAGTAAGTCAGGGAGGGTATAGCTCAGTGGTAGTGTGCGTGCTGAGCGTGCAGGAGATCCTGGTTCAATCCCCAATATCTCCATTAAAAATAAAGTAAAAAGCAAATAAATCTAATCCCCTCCTCCAAAAAAAAGGAATAGGAAGGATTACAACTATTAAGATAATAAACATCTCTCTCCTTTTTCATCAGCTTACAATAAAATTGTATATACCTTAGAATAAAAATAAAATCTCATGGGTAAAAATTAAATATTTTTAATATACATTTCCACTTACAGAATTATAGTTCAAATTACTTCAAACAAATCAAATTAAAGTAAATGGTTTACATTATTCATATGCTTGTTTGGGAGGCTACAGTTGGACTTTTTATGCAGCCATAATCTTGCCAAAATATACCACCTAACACATTTGGCATCTTATTTCCTTATACAGATTACCTAGAATATAAAAGTGCCACAATATTAGCATTCCACCAAAGCTCAATTACCTAAAAAGATTATCATCATCAACTGTATGATATCTAGTCATAATCAACAGTATCAGAAAACTGGTACCATCTCTCCTAGATACTACATATGTTTCATTTGTTTCCTGTTCTATTACTTTATCAGCAAGTGATATTTTAGATGTTAATAACACCATACTACAAGAGTACAGTAGTGTTTGTATCCAAGAAATGCTTATCTTCTCCCAAATAAAAAAAAGTGTGGGGGGAGTACATCAATTTATAACATTAAATAAACTAAGTCAACATCAAACATGAGTACACTTCAATAAAGAACATCTTAAATATAAATCATAGTTAACAGTAAATAATTCTAGCTTGGAGAGGATTTTTCCTCCCAGACTGCTCATGCAACTTTTCAAAATTCCCTGAATTATCTTAAACTATGAAGCTTTATTTTGGTGACTTGTATTTTTAAAAACCTGTATCAATCTAGATATATCTGATGTCATACCAACCACTTGAACCAAAAATAAATTATTTAAGAATATCAGTATTTTCAAAATTCTTAGTCAGATTCTATCAGAATTTTCACAAGTCAGATACTAAAATGAATTCTCAGGATGACAAAATTCAGAGCTCTGAAAAATCAAGAATCTAATAAAAAAAATTCAGATGTAGTCCCACTGGCCACTTGATTTGTATTTCTTCAAAATAGCTACCTTTTTGAGAATCTCCTATGTGCCAAGTATTTTATTTATATATATGTGTGTATATATATATATATACACATAAAAATATATCTATGATAGCATTTAATTCTCACAACCTTACCAATGTTGCATCAGACAAATCCAGAAAAGAAAATAATTTCAGAAATCAAGCCACCAGCTACAGAAATAGTAGTGGCTTAAAACAGTTTACAGTGATCTCTGCCTCCTGGTATTCACTCTTGTATAATCCCCTCTCCTTGAATGTGGATTAGAGTCAATGACTAGCTTCTAATAGACTATGGAATGCCATTTCCAAGATTAGATTCTAGGGGGGAAAAGTGACTTGCTTTCTCTCATCACATTGTGAATGGAAAGAGACCCAAGTAGCAAAGAACCGAGGGAGGTCTCCAAGCCCACAGAGAGGAACTGAGGCCCACAATCCAACAGCTCACAAAGAATTGAGTCTTGTCCACAACCCCGTGAGACACATTCCAAGCAGATCCTTCCCAAGACAAGCCTTCAGACCAGAACACAGCCCTAAGGAAAATCCTGCTCATAGCACCATTAGAGACCTTGAACCAGAGGTACCCATATTCCTGCCCTTCAAAACTATGAAACAATAAATGTCTGTTCCTTAAACAACTCAGCTTTAGGGTAATAGGGTAATAGAGCCACAGATAATTCATGCACTGTGTGCTTAAAATCTTTCACTTAAGTAAGGAACAAGTGAACTGTGTTCCTTAAACCTCATTTTGAGAAACCTATTCCCCAAAATGGCCTATTATGAGTTAGTTTTCATGGTTTATTTTTAAAATTTCTACAAGCCATACAATTTCTTTAATACATCCACATGCATTTATAAACAGAAGTGATTTGCTCAAAAAATACTGAGTTAAACTGACACTTCACAAACCTTTTACCTCCTATGTACTGAGTGGCCCTGTATACTCCTAGCCCAAGTCCACTTTACTGGGACAGTTCACTCTCCAAACACTCCCTGAATCAAGAATAAAGCTGTACATAAGAAAAGGTCAATCTTTCTGCTGAAGTTTAAACTGAGAGCTGTTCCAAAAGCAGGGAGGGAAAAAAAAGTCTCCTCCCATCTCTCTTTAAACTGTAGCTTTCTATGGCTGTTGTAACAAATTTCATAAATTTGGTGGCTTAAAGCAAACCAAATTTATTATCTTCCAGTTCTGAAGGTCAGAGGTCTGAAGTCAGTTTCACTGGGTTAAAATCAGGTGGTGGGCAGGTTGGCATTTCTTCTGGAGGCTCTGAAGGAGAATCTATTTCCTTGCCTTGTCCAGCTTCTAAAGGCCATCTACGTATCTTGGTTTATGGTTCCTTCCTCAATCTTCAAAGCCAGCAGTGTAGTATTTCTTTGACAAGTGTTTCAACTATCTTTTACCCTGATCAACTCCAGACATTTTGCTAATATAATGAAATTAGTGGCTTGTTTCTGAAAATACAATCTCTCACTGGTGAAATCAATAGCATATAAGAAATGTGAATTAGCTAAAATATTTTAGATTCACCCCTCCTCCTGCAAGAGGGTATAAGAATTTAGCAAAATCTATATAGCCCACACCCCTAGGAATGACACCCACACCCCTAGGAATAACACCCAAGACTTGACCCCTAGTGTCCAACCTGAGTCAGAGGATTCTGTTTGGCTAAGTGCCAACTACAATGGTAACAAAATTCTACCTCTAGAATATCGTTGGATTCTGCCTCGAATGGACCTTCCATCAAGTGCCATCAGTTTGCCAAGAGGACAAAGAGCTGGTACTTTATCACACCTACAAAGATTGTATGAACTGTTTTACACTAGGTTACTCATAAATATTTAAAGTCTGTACTTGTGTTAGAATTTAATCTAAGACTGATTTCATTAAAACCTGTTAGTGAAGTTGTGGGTAAACAACTGAGCCTCACCCACTCAAAACCAAACTGGCTTAGGTCAGTTATCAATAAATAAAAAGATAATGCTGTCTTGTGTAGCTTACGCTACACGAAGAGAGTGGTAAAGGCAAATACTACATGAGTTCAAAATGAGAATTACTGAGGGCTGAGATGAGAAACTCAAACCTCAAAAGTAGAGGCATTTAAGAGTACCTCTGAATAAAGAGAATCCTGAGAACAATGAACCAACAAGTAGTATGTCTCCTGCAGTAAAGGGTAGATACTAGTGTGGAAGGATAAAATAGTGAGGTAAGTAAGGACTAAATTAAGGAAGAAGGGGACCTGAATACTATCCCAAAGGAATTTGAAATTTATCTAACCCCCTATAAACCATCACTACCTATCAATAGTAAATAATGCTATCTTTTAATTTAGTGCCCCAAATCAGCTCAACTCTGATCCTCCAAATCTTTATTCCTTTCTTCAAAGCTCATTTTGAAAGCTAAATCCTATATGAAGTCATTCCTCACTTGAGTATATGTGGCTTTATATCCAATCCCAAACAATCATTCCTACTTCATTCAAAGAAGTGTTGAGCTAACGAGATACTCCTGCTTCTTTAACAAAGCTTCTCAAAGTCAGGAGTCAGGTATAGGGCTACACATGTGACAGATACTAAAGCGAAGGATTAGGTAAGGAACACGTTATTATTTCTAACCCTAGTTTGATCTCTTACCAGTTTTTGTAACTTCTCTCAAGTCCTTTAACATTTTTATTAGCCTCTGCTCCTTCTAAAGAATGAAAAGACTAACTCATCTCACAAGATTATTACATAATAAAGTACTCTACAAATTGTAAATCATAACACAAATGGTAGTTGCAACTATAACTTCCATTCTATTAGACCTAATTCTTCGAATTAAAAAAGTACATGTATGTAATTACTCTGTCATCTCCCACTACAATTATGTCTTCTCAAAATTCTACTGAATTACCATTTAATTTATTCACTTTCAGTTTCAAACATATTCCAATATGTTGTTCTAAACCTAACTTATCTTACCTTTTTTCTATACCTGCTCTCAGTCAAGAGGCCTTAGCTAGGAGATTCCCTTCAACCAATTTCCAAATTTCAACTATTTTTCTCTCTGATATTATATTCTAAACCTAGAAGAATGCCCATGTTTGTAAGACAACTTCATTTTTAATTTCTATATATTCTAAAGAGTTGAAATTTCATCTTCTCTACAAAAATTTTTCACTAAAAGGGAACCAAAATGCATAGACCTAAATTTAAATTCATTTACAAAGATCTAGCTTGAAATGTCTTCATCATAATTTAATCTTTCTCTAATTTCTTGCTTCTGAAGAAATTTTGATTAGGTTGTTTAGGTTGTTTGATTTCTTGCTTCTGAAGAAATTTTGATTAGGTTGTACAAGTAAAAACATGTACAAAATGGTTCCTTGGACTTTTTTATCCTCACCCAAAGACATCAAACAAGTTTTCTTTTTTCCTTATCTAGCCTAAATCTTGAATATCCTACATAAACTACAAAAAATTTGTATTATTTTTCTTTGTATGACTTTTCAAAACTGCACTAATGTATTTAAGTGCATCAGTATTTTTTTCAAATGTAGACAAAAAGAGTAATTTGAAACATTTCACCACATGATAAAACATCACCAGTTCTAACTCTATTAATTCAGATACTGCTCACTTCAAACTCCTTATAAAGAAACCAAAAAAAAAAAAAAGATTTCTCCTGCCAATCAACAGCATGAACATGGCACAGGTCTAAAAACACGCTCAAAATTCCTCTCCTTCAGTTATCTCATTTGCTTCTTACAGTAATTTCAGAGAAGTATTACTCATTTTATTAACACAGAGCAAAACTTGTCCAATATCACAGTGAAATAATCTGCGTCAAAGCCCAAGTCTCCTACTCCTGAATCCAACTCTTGATTAACTGAGTTAAAAGGGAAGGCCAGCACAGTTCTCAAATAGCATTGGCTTTTCTCACTGTCATAATTACACATGGTGAATCTATTTTTAAAGTCCTTAGCAGAATCTTAACATAAATATGTATATGCCAATTCTCCTTTCCTCTATGGGAAAATATCTTTTTAAATATTTACTGTCAGATGCCACTCTCAAGTATAACAAATTAAAGATTTTCCACTAGAAACATAAAAGTATTTGCCATTGATTACAACTATCATTTACGACTAAGTTATGAATTACCAAGTATTTACTTAATATCCTTTACTTACCGAGACAATGTTGTTTTCCCAGAACCAGGTAAGCCTCTTAAGAGAATAAGTAACTTCTGCAATTTATTTAACTTTTCCTCTTGAAACTGCGGATTCATAAACTTGTCTGTTCCATTATACTTGTCCATAGAAGGATCTTTCCAGCATCCTTCACTGGTTTCACAGAAACCATTACTCGCATATCCACCTTGCACACTGTAGCCATTTCTAGAAGGATGATCACTACTGGTAATGTCACTACAGTCAGTATATTCATTGTTCTGATCAAAAGTCAAACAATTCCAGTTAACATGACAACTATTTACATAATATCCATTTTGTAGCTGAAAACCATCTTGGGCATGGAAAATATTTGATGGTGGATTTGGCGGAACACTGAATCTTTGAATATTAAAACTAGGAACAAGAGGGTCTTGGGGTACTATAAAAGAATGCGCTGATTGCCATTCAGGCCTGAAGGAAGTAAACGAATTGTCACAAAATGTAGATATTACTTGTCCATCACAAGGATATTCGTCTGGTTCATTCCCCAGGTACTGTTGACAACCACAATGTGACTGAAGGACATTACTAAACTCTTTTTCCTTTTCTTCTTCAGATTTTAACACATCATTATTACGGCTCTGATAATATGAAATAAGCTGTCCCTCAGAGGGTTCAGGTTCCTTACCACTGACTTCTGAATCATCTTTTTTATTTTCAAGCTCTTCAATTTCTTTGTAAAACTGGAACAATTCACTGTCAATTTCTGATCTTTTCTGTTTCTTTTCTTGTCCTCCTTTGCCATCTATACCATTGATAGTGTCTGCTTGTGTCCTCCTTGCGTTGTATTTTTTTTTCTCAGGGGGTTTGTAAATGGGTCCTATAAATGCTTTACTTGTGCTATATATCTCATTATCTGTGGATACCAATGGAGGATGTCTGGCCTGTAAAACTTGTGAATCAACAGAATCAATAACATCCAGAACATCCGGTCTATTACCAGGCATCTCATCATGCACAGGTTTCAGCAAATCTGTAGTTTTGGTTTTGTCTTCCTGAGAATAACTATGTCCTCTGACATCAATGATGGTCACAGGCACCCAATCATTTCCAGTTTTTTCCCGGATTCTGTGAAAATTAGCACTACCATGATGGGGGAGAACATGTGCCTCTTCAGCAGACTTCAGTTTCTTACAGCATGGTTCACTTGTTAGTTCTTCCCCATGTCCCATGGATTTAGCTTCAATTTCACTATGAGGCATCTAAGGAGCAAATTCATAAAATAAATAGCTAATATTTTAAAAATCTAAACAAAAGTTTCTTTAGAAACAACAGGAAAATATTTGTTATATAAGCATTTCATAACATTTTCCCCAAATACAAAAATTATAAAATTGTAACTTTGTAACTACCATTCAAGTATTGTTAAGACATGACCTACGGGAGGGGTTGCACCGAGATAAACAAACATCCTTTTTTGAAAAAAAAAAGTTACATCTCACATTTAATCTAAGTGATGCATTTCTGAATTCAGAAAACTTAAACAAGAATTTAAGCAAGCTTGGAAAGCTGAATCAATAATATATATTTTGATAATACAGACATACAATGGTGTACTAAAAAGGAGAGTAAATGTGCCAACCAAAGTGACACATACCCAAACTGGTTGTGATAAACTGCACCATAAACGTCTTCCTGTTTAAAACCATTAAGTCCTTAGGAGTAAACAGATCCAGCTGCCAAACCTCGAACAACCTTATCTCCTTAGCAATCAAACGTCAGACTAAAATGTCAGTCTTTATGGGCCCTGTTCCTATGAGCAGGGTAAAAGGGGTTTTCAAATAGGTGTACTGCCTTAATTTTAAAGAAAAAGATGTAATAACTTAAGTTGTACTGAGAATGACGCAAATACGTCATGTTTAGGAAAAAAACCTGGCAACTCCCAAAATCAAAGCCCTCATCTTTCTCAAATGGTTGGTCTTTCGAGAAGATAAATTCTACTTCCCTTGAATTTTCTTGGGGACCCTCCAGAGTACAATTAAAAATCCAAATATTGTTTTATTCAATACTTCTTCATTCCGCCCGCTCTCTGGTCTTCCTCTCTCTAACACAAGAGAAAAGAGAAAGGGCAAAGAGACGGACTAGAATGATACAGGTAGGCCCTAGACAGACTGGAACAAGATACACCTGTAAAAAACGCCGTCATCCAGGACGCAGCCCCCCTCCCAGGCCGCCTCTCAGCTTCTCATTTCCTCATTAGAAAGAGCAGAAAAGTCCCAAGGAAGAACAAGAAAGTTGCGTTAATAGAGAGAGGCCTATACATAACCCAAACCCTAAGGCCGCCTGACCTCCAAAGAGGGCAGCCCGGCCAAAAGTGCGTCACCCAGTTTCTTCGTCCCAACGAGGACATGTTTAAGTTCTGTCTAGGAATTTAAGTGAGTTCCGAGGCTGAAAGGTTCACTCCCGGCTTCTACATGTACCACTAACCTAAAGAGTTCAGCCAAGCGCCAGCGAGAACCCAAGTCGCTAATGGAAGGAGGAAACCGAAAAACGTCACCACAACCCCACCTCACTTAAAATGTCGTGTTTACTCACCTTACACCACAGTTCCGCATTGACTTTTACCTCCCAATAGAACCTTCTTCTAGAAAGACACGAACATCTGAGAAGGTGAAAGAAGCGCGGAGACACGAGCGAAAGCAGACACGCGGGAGAGACTCAAAGCCCAGCCCTCGGAATCTGAGCAACAAGCCGCACCTCCGTACGCAAGATGGCGGCCACCTCGCAGTTACCCCGGCAGAAATTACGGGTTCGCGCCAGGCATTGTGGGAATTGCAGTCCGGCGTTCACACCAGGCCTAGAAACCCCAGCGCCTCCCAGAATCCACTGCTTGACAAACGGGTTAACGGCAACAAACGAAGACCGGAAATAGTTTTTAGTTCGAACCGGAACTAGTTCTTAGTTCTGAAGTAGTTTGGACATAGAAACTTCGGCTGAAAAAGGTGGTGACGTAGCCCGAGTTTCGCCCCCAAAGGAAAAAAAGACTGTGAGTGCCTGGCACCTCAAACAGAGACATAAGTTGCTCTCGGTGCATGCTTTAAAGTCTTTTTAGGAGACAAAGGTTTTTCAAAGGGGGCTTAACGTTTGGTCTCGGCTTTTCAACGAAAAACGAATAATTGTAGCCTCATTTTTCTATCGAAGAAGAGTAACTGCAGGAGAGCCTTGATAACAGATAAAAGTACTTATGAGAAAATCACTTCATGATATATTTATATTGTGTTTTGTTAAGGGAAATAATGACCATTTATTGAAGTTTCTCATTTACAAAATTAATTTGTGAAAAGCGCTTAGAACAGCGCCTGGTAAAAATAAGCGTTGGATAAGTGTTAAATTAGATATGAATACAAACAGAAAAAGTGGCAATCCTCAGCTCAGGGTCCCTTCTTACTTCTCCCCACCCTCTTTAGACCCTCTCTCTCACCTGCATTCTTTCCTGTCTCAGAAAGGAAAACTGCTAATCTCTTCATATGTATTTAAATAAATTCGTTGCGATAGCGTTTTAATTAATAGTTAAAATCAGTCTGGAATATTTGCATTTGTTTTTTTAACAGCCTTATGACCAAAAGGGCTCACCAAAGAAATCCATCCCCTTAAAATGAAAGAATTTTCCTCAAGTACAAATTCTCTCAATGGCCTCTGATGGTTCCTCGTGATTAGATTCAAGTTATGCATCCTCAGTTGAAACAACTACATAAGGGAAGTTGTGTCTTTCCTCGAGGTATTACATCCAGAGGCACAGGGTGTCTGTTCATATTAAAGTGATATTAATCTTTATTACCGGATCAAGGTGTTGTCCACTTTCTCCACTGTTTGTTTTCCCCCTTGCAACTCATAAGCAATCTATGAAAAGATACTTTTGAGACCAAGTAAATATCTTTCTCCTAATCAAACTCTACCTTGAAGTTTTGCGTCCGTTGATAATTCTTACTGCAACTGATTTTTACAGTGAAATTTCCAAAGTACTGATTTTTCCCTCCTAATTCCTTCAAGCCCTCCACATTTATTAGCCCTGATGCTACTATCAAGAAAAACCCTCCTTATTTACTTACTATTAGTATGAATATACGTGAACATTTTATTCAAGAAGTTATAATCCATTGTTTTTCTTATTTGTTTATTTATTAATAATAAATAGACTTACCTAATAGACTATTTTTAGGACAGTTTTAGAGAAAAATTGAGTAGAGAGTTCCTGTGTATCCCCCGACCCCACACAGTTTCCCCTGTTACTAACCTCTGACATTATTATGGTACATTCTTATAACTAACCAATATGTTGGTATTAACTACAGCCTATAGTTTTCCAGATTTCCTTAATTTTTACCTAATGTCCTTTCTGTTTCAGGATCCCATCCATGATACAATATTACATGGAGTTGTCATTTCTCCTTAGGCTATTCTTCTCTGTGACATTTTCTCAGACTCTACTTGTTTTTGATGACCTTGGCAATTTTGAGGAAAACTGGTCAGGTACCTTGTAGGATGCTCTTTTATTCGAATTTATCTGATGCTTTTCTAGATTAAACTGGGGTTATAGGTTTTTGAGAGGAAAACCACAGAGAGAAGTGGCATTTCATTACATTATAGCAAGTATAATTTATCATTGTTTATACTGAATTTGATAACCTGGCTAAAGTAGTGTTTGTCAGATTTCTCTACCACGAAGTTACTCTTCTTTCCCCTTTCCATACTGTACTCCTTGGAAGGAAGTCACTGTGCACAGCGCACATTTCTCAAATGCTGCCCCTTCATTGGGGTAAAATATTTATGTAATTTATTTGGAATTCTTCTGCATGGGAGATTTGTTTCTTCTCTTCCGTCCTTATTTGCTTTGATGCTCAAATTATCTGGAATTTGGTCAGCTTCGGGTTGACTCTTTTTGACCTGCACATTGAGTACTTCCTTACTTTGTGGCACAGTAAGATTTTCTAGGCTCATCTTGTACATTCATTATTCCTGCCCTGGAATCAAAAAATTCTCCAAAAGTCTTGGTTTCTTTTATTTTTTATTGGAGAATGATATTTAGAAGTTAAGACCTTGGCACTAAGGCTCTTTATTTAAATTGGGTTCTTATTGCTTTTAGGTTCTCTCAGTAGACAGAAGTAAGGGAGAGGGGAAATCGATTTTTTTCCCAAATTAGAAATCATAAGTATTGATACTTAGGATTCCTATAAAATTCCACTGTTCTTTGTTGTCTTCCCCATTTCATACTTATATCTGCCTTTTTCAGCAGTGAGAATCTTGTTTCCTAACAGCACATTTACTTATTTGCCTAATACTGCATTGCACTTAAAATAGTTTCAGCATTGCTACATTCACATAGTTACATAAGTAAATCTACTAAAAACGGTTTAAGCCCATATTTGTAGTTTTTCTTCCTTAGGCTGAGGGTTGAAAGTCAAAGTACTACGTGTAAAGATGACTTGGATTACTTCTCTTATCCCACTCTATCCAAGTTTGGTGGGTTTATATTGGTCATTTGAAATACACTTGAGTTCATTTGTTTCTATTTCTGGTTAATTTTTCCTTCCATTATTGATGATTTCATTTTACTTTTGGAATATGTCGAATAATATGCTTCCAAAAGTCAAAACCATACAGAAAGTTATATTCAGAGAAATATCATGGTCTCCCTATCTCTGAACCCTTTCTCCTATCTCTTTTTATATGTATACATATGTTATGGAGGGGGCTTGTTTCCTTAAACTTCACAGACCAACCTGTGCTAGCTTCAAACTTTTCTTTTACAGCTTCCTCACCTCTCTCAGCCCTCATAGAATTTAAGAGTTAGGGCATTTTTCTGGCGTATGCTTTGGCTTAAGGGAATGCTGTGGCTGGTTTGATCTTCTATCTAGATCACTAAAACTTTATCCATATATCCATATGGTGATATCCATAATATCACCCATCCTAAAGGTGTTTTGCTTTCTTATTATTCATGTGTTTACTGGAGTAGCACTTTTACTTTCCTTCTATAACTTTTCCTTTGCAATCACAAATTGGCTAACGGTTACAAGAAGCCTAGCTTTTGGTCTACCCCAGCTTTCAACATGCTTTCTTCACTAAGCTTAATCATTTCTAGCTTTTTATTTAAAGTGGCTGGTGTGCAACTCTTCCTTTCACTTGAACAGTTAGAGGCCATTGTAGGGTCACTAACTGGCCTGATTTCAATATTACTGTGTCTCAGGGAATACGAAGGCCCCAGGAGAGGGGGGAGAAGGGGGAGGAGCTGGTTCATGGAGCAGTCAAAACACACACAACATTTATTGATTAAGTTCACCATCTTATATGGGTGCAGTTCATGGGTGCCCTGAAACAATGTCAATAGTAACATCAAGGATTACTGATCACAGATCATCATAACAAACATGATAGTGAAAAAGTTTGAATTATTGTGAGAATTACCAAAATATGACACAGAGACACAAAGTAAGCAAATGCTGTTGGGAAAATGGCACCAATAAACTTGCCCGGTGCAGGGTTGCCACAAACGTTCAATTTGTAAAAAACACGGTATCCACATAAAGTGCAATAAAACGAGATGTGCCTGTATCGTATATATTCATGTTGCAAAGTATCCATCCTTTCCTATTTTCTCTGGAGTTTTTATTAGCAATGAGTGTTGAATTTTGTTGAAGTGTTTTTCAGCAACTAGACATATTAATATGGGGAATTATCTTAATATTTCCTAATATTGAACCATGCTTTCAAATTTGTTATAAATCTCAAGTGGTCATAACACATTGTTTTCTTAAGGTAGTACTGGAGATTGTTCACTATATTTCACTTAGGATTTTTTCATTTATAAGTGATGTTGGTTTGTAATTTTTTTTGTCATATCTTAGTCAGGTTTTTGTGTCAAAGATTAGTCACTGAAGCAGAAATTAGAAGCAAAATAGATGAGGGAGTCCCACTTTCCCAGTCTCCTACAATCTTCCTTCTCTAAATATACCTAACAAGCCATATTTTGCTCACCTCACATTTTTTGTTCATGCAAGTCTTTTACTTTCCCATTAATATTTATATAAATCAGGACTACCCTTGGTGTGCACCATCTTTGAACTTCTGTATATAGTAATAAAAAAAATTTAGCCTACTAGAATGTTTCCTGTGTTATACATTGGTTACTTTTAGGGTCCTCCTGTTATCTTCACTTTTGAAATTATTCATGTTTGCAAAAGGAGAATTTACCAACACTTTGAAGCCATCTTTTCTTTTTGTCACATATACAGTTCTTACTGTGTTTAGCCTTTCCACCTTGGTTGTTACAAACTCAAAATTGATAGGATCATTTTCTCCTGGTTTCTCAACATTTTCTGGTGATACCCACACTGGTTCTCTTGGCTCTACCTTTATAGTTAGGCCCATGCCTTAAGTCTATCATTTCTTCCAGCCCCTGTTCCATCCTCATAGATGGATCTTAGGAATGGACCCATGCCAAATTAGTCGTTCATAATTACTGAGTTCCTTTTTGCCCAAAGTAGCCACCAATGCCTAGAGATAGAGGAGGGTTATGTATGGCTCCTTGCCACAACTTTGCTACCAGGTTTTAAAGAAAGCAAATTCCAGACTAAATTCTGCCACATATACAGACATTTATTAGCAAAGTGTCACAAAACAAAGTAACAACACTTTTATGATGAAGTCCCAATTTTGTCCTTTAAATGTGCTAAACAATTTGCATGATGAGTTAATTGGAACCAACAATAGAGGTGAATTCAGTTACTTTATAGATTACTGTAGTAGGAATTTTCCAAATTAGTAGCTGAACACAAACTTTTTCAGAATAAAACTTCATACCAGTTCAAAGGATGCCCTGTTATTATAAGGGTGAGGATTGTTTCTATATTTCAACACACCTATCTCTCTATATATTTACATATACATCTTGAACACTGCTAAACACATCAATAAAAATTTGCTTCTAGTATCAAGTATACTAATTAACAAAACTGGCATTGATCAGAGGTGAATAGAGCTAAAGTGGATATAGTAGTCATCTATGGAATGTTAACCCTATTATTAAATATTAGCTAACCATCTCTAAAATATATATATTCCTGAGTAGGGTACACACTAACCCTTACGATGTTGACTTAAACTAATACACACACAATGATATCACATTGTTTATGCTGAAGTATTTGAAAATAAACTATAGACAATTCACAACAGGTCTTAAGCCAAACCCCAGTTCATTTATCTTGCCTGACTTGTGTTGCCCGCCCCCAAAATGATACTAGGAGGCATTTTGTAAATAAGAAAACAATGTATTTCCTTATGGTGCTAAGTGCACTTGTTCCTGAAAATGACAGTGTGAGTAAATCCTAAAGAGAAAAGTTTTTCCCTAGCAGGGGTAACAGCAGGGAAGGTAGTAAAGATACAGGTGTAATGAGGCCAAGGCAGGGGCCAGCCAGTTTCTCCAGTTGGTCCAGGCCTTAGTCTGCCTGCCATTACATCTTCTAACAAGTACATTCTCTGGTGATGTTCATTATTGCCCCCACTCATCTTTCTGTCAGTCTTCACAGAAAACCCAAAACTAAAAATGGATGTGGCATACCAGACTTCACACAAATAAAATGATACCCAAAAATGGAAGAAGTAAGCAATTCTCTTCAATGAACCCTAAAGAAGATTTTCTTAAAATAAAACTGTTTTGCTACAAAGCCATATGATTTTTATCCTATTTGTAAAGAAAATCTGCATTTGGTAATTTTTATATCTAGAATAGGAAATTTCAGGGGTTTGGGTGAAAGAATTAATTTATGAAGTAAAATACTGTATAGTTTTATTTCATGGAATGTAATTGATTCCCACAATTTTTTTTTTTAGCAATACTTTTTTTTTTTTTGAGTTATCAAAGCACTTCCTGTAGAAAGCTACTTTGGGGGACTTCTTTCTTTATAAAAAAATTTTTTTGTGGGGGATGTTATTAGGTTTACTTATTTATTTATTTATTTTTAGAGGAGGTACTGGGGATTAAACCCAGGACCTTATGCATGCCTAAGCATGTGCTCTAGTGCTTGAGCTATATCCTCTCCCCACCCCTACAAATTTTTATTAATTCTATGCATGATGCCTTTTATGCTTCTAATCAGGAATTACTGAAATATGTATGTTAAAACATCCAAATTGTATACTTTAAATATGTGTAGTTTACTGGATGGTTTATTAACTCTATTTAGTCAATCTTATCAGCTTTATATCTTCCCAGAAATTTCTCGAAATGTCTGGTCCTTTTGTGGAATCCTTCCTGACTTTTATTTTAAACTGGAAGATAAACCCTGGTTTTTACATTCCACTAAGCCGTAGATAGTCCAATACAGGATTCTCTCTGGAAACTAAAATCCTCACCCAATGTGTTTAAACTAATTTGTGGAAGATGAAAAATTAGACAATCATTTATAATAAAGGCATGTATGTAATTAAAAACTTAGAAAGTGCTAGGCTCCTAGCACACTCTTTTATCCAGCATCTTTCTGCTCTCATTTGACTCCTGCATCTATATTTACCTTATTTCTGTGCTGCCTCAATGTTTCTCCTCAGCAAGATGCTGCTGGTGCTTCTGATGCAGTTCATTCTAGGGTTCTTGCACTCGTTTACTTTCTTGTAACATTCTGGTGCTGTGACTACCATCTTCTCCTGAACAAGCATTGTCTTTATTTGGTGGGGCCAAGGGGAAGAGATATAGAGTTGTAACATTACATATTATTGGTGTCATGCCTTAGACCTGAAGACAAGGAGATTCCCTTTTGCTGTTGGCATTGAGGTTGTCTATGCTAAATTAACAGGCTGTTCCAGTTTCAGAAACCTCACTCTTGTTACCAATTGATTTTGATTTCCTCAGGTTGGCTAGGTCTCTAAAAATGATCCATATGGAACTTATAAGAACATTTTCTGAAGGTTCTCAGTGATAACATGGAGGGTATACCTCAAATGGCATTTCAACCTTAAATGCTCACACATTCCATCCAATGATCTCTTGGATATCTCCATCCAACCATCCAACTGTACAACTCTATTTTTTGTTTGTGGGATGGTAGTTGGTTGTAGACTGAATAACAAAACATCACAACCATGGCAACGGCACCACGGGTATGTGCATGTAAGTGAGGAGAATTGTGAATAAATGCTATGCATCCCAAATAAAATTAACACAAGGCAGGATGGCATGGGAGGGGAGGATTATTTTCAATTTTAGATATGCTTAGTTTGAAGGAGTGGATTCTTCTAAAGGAGATTCCTAGTAGGCAGTTGGGAATGTGTGACTTAAGTTCAGGAAAAAAGGCAGGAGGAGATAACTTGTTTGTCAGCTGCCTAGTGCCTAATGATCAATAAAGCCTTAATTGAATGAGATGCTCCAGGGGAAAAATATAAAATGAGAAAAACAAGAAACTCAAACCAAGTCTTGACATTAAGAAGAAAAGATTAGGTGTATATCAACTATACTTCAATTTTAAAAAATTAAAGGAAAAAATGTAGAGTTAGCAAAAAGAAAAGAAATATTTAGAAGCAAATTAATGTCCATCAATTGAGGACTTACTACACAGTTATGGTACAGTCACATGATGGAATATTATGTAGCAGAAAAAAAGAATGAGGAAGTTCTTTCTGTATTGACATAGAATAGTCTTTGAGTTATGTTGTTATTTGAGAACTGCACAGTACAAGGAATAGGGGACACACATAGTGAAGTGCCCCAGAAGGGGGCTTTAGGGAAGGGGACAGTGGCAGTTGACACTGTTGTTGAGAGTGAGGAATGCCATAGAACAAGCAAGGGGCAGATGGAGAAAGAGTCTTGGTGAAGAGGTGAGGGCTGAAGAAGAGAGAAGCCATGCTCCTCAGGACATTGAAAGAGAGAAGACCTGTTTATTTATGGAGGGAAAATAGTCTGTGGGCAGTGTCTTTTGCCTGGTTGTGAAGAATCTGGTAAAGTGTTCTAGGAGACAGTACCAAGCCTACCTACCGTGGCTTCCTCAGCACATCCGCATCTCTGCACACCAGGGTCCTTCCCTAGTCCCCTCCCACAGTACTGGACCATTTTATAATCCTTAACTCTCAGTGATGTTCTCTTGTGACAGATTTGATTTTCACGTAAAAGTGTTCTTGCTGCCTCCTTTACTCCATGTTTATTATTTATACACTATAACCTGGGAACTTCCTTTTATTATAGTTTAAACATCCTAATAAATAGTCAAGCTTTTATTAAAATTGTTATAGATAGCATATTACCTAAAATTCAGAGTACCTAGCAGTTTAATGTGCATTTGTTCAAATATATTTCTATGGATATTTTTAGTACTATGGCAATAAATAATAATTTATTTCAAAAGCCTCAGCTTTTGTACAGTAATCTACATTCATAAATGATGGGTTCTCAACCCAGAGAGCTTAAAAGTAGCTAACATAGTACTTACTCTGTGCCAAACACTATTCTAAATACATTACATAATTGACTCATTGAATTTCCTGAACAATCCTATGAAGTAGGTGCTATTGTCATCCCTATTTTACAAACCAAAAAAACTGAGACTCTGAAGGGTTTCATAACTGTTACTTGCTCAGGGTCATAGAGCTAATAAGAACCAGAGCCAGATACTTAAGCATAACTATGTTGGCTCTAAACTTATAGGAGAAGTGTATCTTGTAGAGAATATGTGATAAATTTAACTTAAGGAGGATTTGAATGTGTTCATGTAAAAATTATAAAATTTTTGTTTGATCACTATAAAAAATGCCATAAAATATAATTGAACCTGTAAAAAATGTACATAATATATATTCACTGTAACAAGTGAAAAGTACACAGGTGTATGTGTATATCACTTACATGTGGAATCTAAAAAACATGACACAAATGAACTTATTTACAAAACAGAAAAAAACTCACAAACACAGAAAACAAACTTATGGTTACCAAAGGGGAAAGGGGGTGGGGGAGGGATAAATTAGGAGTTTGGGATTAGCAAATACAAACTACTATATATAATATAGATAAACAACAAGGTCCTACTGTATAGCACAGGGGACTATATTCAGTATCTTGTAATAAATCATAATGGAAAAGAATATATATATATGTTAATAATATAACATACAACATTGTAAATCAAGTATACTTCAATTAAACAAACAAACACTTGAAAAAATACAGAGATACATAACGAAAATGCTAATCATCTATCGTCCAGCCCTCACTTTGCCCAAATCCTCTGAGGTAACCAATGTTAATATCACAGAATATCTCCTTTCACATTCTCCCTGTTTGTCCAAATATATACACACATATATGGGGTTTCCCCCTTGATGCTGCTTTTCTTTCTGCCCCTTCTTTTCACAGAATGGAATCATCCTCTACACATGTTCTTGCAGCTTGCTTTTTTCCAGTCCTTTGGTGGGAAACATTTCACTTTGGAATCATCCTCAGTTACTCTGGGGAAATTCCTTCTTCTGATACCTGTGTTGGGCAAAAGAGCCTTTGGGGAAAAATGAGCCCTGCCCACCTACAGCCTGGATCTGTAAGTGGAAATAGGACAGGACTGAGGTCATCTGTGGCCATTGGTGGCCATTGCAGAAGGGACACTGTAGCTACACACACCAAGGGACATCACTGTGACACTGTGTAAATGAAACCTATAGAGTGGTCCCTTTGTTAATTCTGTTTTCCTTATAATTATTAACAGGAAAATCCCTGAAACAAAGTCACTTTTGTATTTATCTGATAAGGAGAGGGAGCTGGGGAGTCTCCCTTACTAATGCCAAGGGGTAGAATGGGTCAATTCACACTGACTGATACCCTATCCCTGGTAGAGCCCAAAGGGAGCCTGGGACAGACCTGTGACAGCCAAATGATCAAAGATTTAACTGCAGAATACTCATGGGCAGGACTTCATAACATTGTACGAAGCAAAAACTCAAAACGAATTGGTGTATGAATTAAGATATTCACTGATGTCATTATCTCTAGTTTTGTTTTTATAAAAATACATTAATACTGGTATGTATGGATGTTCATTTACACCACTGGTAAGGTAAAAATTGGAACAATTTTTCTGGAGAGCAGTTTGGCAATATATGCCAAAATTTTAAAGTCTGGACACTTAAAAACACATTATTGTAGAATATTTTAAATATATACAAAAGTGGACAGAAGAGTGTAATGAACTGTCTTGTGTCCATCATCCAGCTTCAACAATTTTCAGCTTGGGGTCAGTCTTGTTTCATGCATACTCCATCCACTTTTTCTCCCTTCTGTATTATGTTGAAACTAATTCTAGATATCATTATTTATTTTTTTCTAAAAAATCATTTTATGTCATTGTTATTTATTTGCATTTATATTTTAACTTTATATTGATGCATAATATATATACACAGTGCTATTTATCTAATTTTTTCTTTTTTTTAAATCCATGTGTGTCATCCTTGTACAAGGGCCATGCCAATCTTCTCTGTATCTTTCCAATTTTAGTATATGTGCTGCCGAAGCAAGCACTTTTTTCATTTATTTGTTTTTAAATTGACGTATGGTCGACTTACAACGTTGTGTGTTAGTTTCTGGTGTACAGCTTGGTGATTCAGTTATATATGTGTGTGTTATATATATATATGTATATATATATATATATATTCCTTTTCATAGTCTTTATCATTATAGGCTATTATAAATTTTTAAATAAAGATTATTTTTAGAGACATTTTAGGTTTAGAGCAAAATTCAGAGGAGTTATAGAGACTTCCCATGTAATCCTTGCCCCTACACATGCATAGCTTCCCCCATTATCATTATCCCCTACCAGAGTGGTATAATTATTACAATTGATAAGCCCACATTGACATATCAAAACCTGTAGTTTGCATTAGAGTTCATTCTTTGTGTTGTACACTCTATGGATTTGGACAAATGTACTGACATATATCCATCCTTACAGTATAATACAGAGTATTTTTCACAGCCCTAAAAATCCTCTGTGCTCCACCTATTTCTCCTCACTAACCATCCCAACCACTGATCTTTTTACTGTCACCATACTTTTGCCTTGTCCAGAATGTCATATAATTGGAATCATACACTATGTAGCATTTTCAGATTGGCTTTCACTTAGTAGTATGCATTTAAGTTTCCACCATGTTTTTCATGACTTGATAGATGATTTCTTTTTGGCACCGAATAATAATCTGTTACCTGGATGTATCACAGTTTATTTATCCATTTGCTTACTGATGAACATCTTGATTGCTTCCTGGTTTTGGCAATTATGAATAAGGCTGCTATAAACATTTATGTTCAGGTTTTTATATGGACCTCAGTTTTCAACTCCCTTGGGTAAATACCAAGGAGCAATGTGATTGCTAGATCACATGGTAAGAATGTTTAGTTTTGTAAGAAACTGCCAAACTGTCTTACAAAGTGGCCATACCATTTTTGCATCCCCACCAGCAATGAATGAGAGTTCCTGTTGCTCCACAATGTTTTCAGCATTTGGTGTTGTAAGTGTTTCGGATTTTGACCATTGTAATAGATGTGTAGTGGTATCTCACTGTTATTTTAATTTGCATTTCCTTGATGACATAAGGGGTGGAGTATTTTTTCATATGCTTATTTGCCATATCTTCTTTGGTAGGCTGTCTGTTAAGGTCTTTGGCCTATTTTTAAATCTAGTGCTGTTCATCAAATTTTTACAAACCAAACACACTAATACCTGACCAAGAAACAGAATACTTCATATCAGTAAATTTGTTTTAGCATAACCGTTATGCCATTATTTTATTACATCTAAAAATTAAGCAATGATATCATTAAATATCTAGTATTCTAATTTCCAAATTTCTCATAAATGTAATTATTTTTTAGTTTATTTTCTTGAATCAGGATCCAAGTAGGTCCACCTATTGCAACTGGCTGATCAGTTAACCCCTTTTAGTGTTTAGATTCCCTTTCCATCTCTCATTTATTCCCCCTTGGAATTTATTTTTTCAGTTTTTATTTTTATTGAGGTATAAGTGTCATATAGCACTATATTAGTTTCTGGTGTTCAACATAATGATTCGATGTTTGTATTTATTGTAAAATGATCACCATAATAAGTTCAGTTAACATCTGTCACCATACATAGTTACAGAATTTTTTTTCTTATGATGAGAACTTTTAAGATTTACTCTCAGCAACTTTCAAATATGCAGTACAGTATTATCAACTATACATTAAATTCTCATGACTTGTTTTGTAACTGGAAGTTTATATGCTTGGCCCCTTTACCATCTCACCCAGCTCCCACCTCTGGCAACCACCAATCTGTTCTTTGTGTCTATGAGCTTGTTTTGTTTTGTTTTAGATTTCATGTATAAGTGAGGTCATATGGTATTTGTCTTTTTCTCTCTGGCTTATTTTTCTTAGCATAATTCTGTCAGGGTTCATCCATGTTGTTGCAATTGGCAAGATTTCATTCTTTTTATGACTGAATAATATTTCATTGTATATGTATGAACCACATCTTGTTTACCCATTCACCTACTGATAGACACTGAGGTTGCTTCCATATCTTGGCTGTTGTAAATAATGCTGCAATGAACATGGGGGTGCATACATCTTTTTGAGTTAGTGTTTTAGTTTTCTTCAGATAAATACCCAGGAATGGAATTGCTCAACCATATGATGGTTCTATTTTTAATTTTTTGAGGGACCTCCATATTTTTTTCCATAGTGGCTGTACCAATTTACATTCCCACCAACAGTGCACAAGGGTTCCCTTTTCTCTACATCCTTGCCAACACATTATTTCTTATATTTTTGATATCCATTCTAATAGGTGTGAGGTGTTATCTCATCATGTTTTTGATTTGAATTTACTTGATGATTAGGGATGTTGAGCATCTTTTCACGTACCTGTTTCCTATCTGTATGTTTTCTTTGGAAAAATGTCTATTCAGGTCCCCTGTTTATTTTTAAATCAGATTGTTATTTTGCTACTGAGTTGTATGAGTTGTTATATTTTTCAGATACTAATTCCTTATCAGATGCATGATCTGCAAACATTTTCTCTCATTCAGTAGGTTGCCTTTTCATTTTGTTAATGGATCCCTTTGCTGTGCAGAAGCTTTTTGGTTTGTTGTAGTCCCATTTGTTTATTTTTGCTTTTGTTTCCTTTGGTTCTGATGTTGACTCTCAGAATTTATTTAAGAAACCAGGACATGTCCTCCATATTTCTTATATATTGGTACTTGCTTCTAGAGGCTTGATCAGATTCAGGTTAGATTATTTTGGCAATGTTACTGCATAGGTGCTGCTATGTTCTTCCATCAGGGAGCATCTAATATTCAGTTGTCCCTCTGTGTAATGATAGCAAGTATTTGTGTTCAGTGTCTGGATCTATTATTTTCATTAGGGTTTAAAAAATGATGATATTCTAGTTCTATCATTCTCTCTTCATTTATCAGCTGGACTACTTCTGTTCACAGAAAACTATTTGATTATTCCTTGGCAGGATAAATGATGGATTATTTCTCCTTATTTGCCAGGTTTCAAAATAATGAGTTAGTTCATTAGCAATCTCCAACAGTGACTTAGGGTTTTTTCTTAAAAAATTTATTATGAACTGATGGATTTAAACATATTTTAGGTCGTGATTCATTATTGGACAGTTCAACAATAGAGGTTCATTAAGTGAATTATGATGTAACTACAGAATGAAATAGTAGTATATAGTCACTATAAATATAAGTGTGTATTTATTCACTTGAAAGTTATTCATGATATTTTATTTAAAAATCATTTTTAATATTAAATACATAATCTTGGTACCAAAGGGAATAATAGTGAAAAATTTCTCTGCCACCATTGTTCCTAAGCCACTCCTCCTAGGAGTCCCCTAAGTTTGTGTATCCTTGTTCAGATCTTCCTCAACTTACGATGGAGTTATGTCCCAATAAACCCATCATAACTTGAAAATACCGTAAGTCAAAAATGCATTTAATACACCTTAACCTAGCGAACATCACAGCTTAGCCTACCTTAAGTGTGTTCAGAACACTTACATTAGCCTACAGTTGGGCAAAATAGTCTAACACAAGGCCTGTTTTATATTAAAGTGTTGAATATCTCATGTAATTTGTTGAATACTGTACTGAAAGAGAAAAACAGAATGGTTGTATGGGTCTAGAATGGTTGTAAGTATGTTGGTTGTTAACCAGCATGATCTCGTGGCTGTAGCTTGCTTCCATATTCCAGCATTACGAAAGGGTATCATACCCCATATCACTAGCCTGAGAGAAGATTCAAACTCAAATCCTAAGTCGAACTATCATCGGTTGGGGACTATATTCTTCCAAATGTTTTAGAGCTGATAGTTCAGAAGCTATGCATTGGTGTGGCTGTGTTTTTAAAATAATAAAATACTTCTATAATGTTTTTATATGGTCACTTCCTGACCCCTTGAGTACTCTCCTTCCTCTTTGGGCACTCCAGCCACTCCCTGTCTCCCTGCATACCTTGCCTGTCATCCTTCAATTAAAGGGTGAATGCCTGGCACAGCAGGGAGCATACAGCATCCTGCTCAAGCTACAGCCTGTATCTATTCTGATTGGCCCTTGCCTGTCCTGTACCACTGCAAATATTTTAAATGTTATCCCTGGAGATTTCTATATAAGCAAATACATCTGATTTTTTCAAGGAGAGAAGGCAGACTATAAAACATTATAAATATATATTTTACTATATTAAATTTATATTACAAAGCATATTAAAATTATATTTTTGTAAAATATAAATGTAAAATGAATATATGAATAAACATATTTCAGACATATTACATAAAAAGTATTAAAAGCATTAAAAGTAGTTTTCTCTGGTGGCATGATTAAGATTGATTTTTTTCCTTTTTAAATCTTAACTGCATTTCCATATTTCTCTACAATAAACACATTATTTACACGTGTATATGTATATTATATATATATGTACATATATATATACCTAAACTTGTTTTACTTCAAGAAATTAAAAAAAATTTTTTTAAGTAATAGCAACAGTTTTCGATAGCTCCATCTGCTGGCTGCTGAATAAAGTTAATTTTCAAATACTACTGTTTTTACTATGGCCAGCACAAGAAATATAATTCCTGTATTAAAACAAAGGATGCTTCTTATATACCTATGAAGAGAAGTATCAGGAGTCAAGTTAATTTACCTGGAATGAAAAGTGATACAAATTTGTTTGGGTATAGAGTGGGCTATTACCCCATACACAAAAATAAACTGCTTAGAAACATGACATTGAAGAATTGGTTTGGTGTTTCTGGTTATCTTACACTGACATGCTGATCTTGTTGACTGTGTAAAATAAAAACATTGATTATGGTTGAATATGGATGTATAGGTAATGTATCATATTGTAGGAATTCATACAGTTTTTCAGATACGTTTGGAGCTGCAGTCTGAACTCTCCTGTGTCATTCTCATATTTTCAAGTGAAATTGTTCTGGGTTCCATATCTCTCTATTATTTCCTGAAGCGGAATTGATGATAAATGCTTTCCTAAACACAAATTTCTCTTTAGATGGTAGCAGAAGGTATTATAATTTGCATAAAAGTCAATCATCTAGCTTTGGAACTCTTAAAAAGTAAGATCTATCATTATGCTAAGTGAAATAAGTCATTCAGGAAAAGAAAGTACTGTATGATTCCACTTACATGAGGTATCTGAAGTAGTCAAATTCATAGAAACAGAAAATAAAATGGGAGTTACCAGGGACTAGGGGAAAGAGGAAAAGGGGAATTGCTGCTTAACGGGTATAGAATCTTAGGTTTGCAAGATGAGAAAGTACCGTAGCTCTGTTTCACAACAATGTAAATATGCTTTACTGAACTGTACACCTAAAAATGTTACAATGGTAAATTTTGTATTTGTTTTACCACATTAAAAAGTAGTCTATAATATATATATTACATTTAATATTTATATATTATATATTTTATGTATAACAAATTTGAGAGAACATATTGAAGCAACCGTGCACTGCACTTAGGGTTCCATTTTTCTGGTCTCCCACAAGTCAGTATTTCCACAAATTTATTGTATATATTTGTGACTTATATGGGGCTTAATTTAAAAAGAGAGTCAAACGTTTGTAAGATGGAATGGGATTTTAAAATTACATACTTTTTAGATTAACTGGAGGATGATGAGGTTCACTTAAAAAATTTTCCTGGCTATGGTTCCCTGGACAAATCACTTAGCTATCTGAGTCTTAATTTCTTTATGTAAAATGAATTGAAAGAGATGATCATTTTAGTGCTCTATGAACCCTAAAATTCTCAAAGTCTTTTCATGGCATCTTTCTAACACTTTTCCTAACCAGCTCTAATATATGTAAACAAACTGATAATCAATTTAAAAAGCAACCATCAAGTAATTGAAGGACTATTAGGTACATTTTATATAAGAAATTACACCTAGTTTGATCTTATAAAAAGGAAGCCTCCTCTCTATAATGGGTAGATGTGATATGAATGTCTAAAGAACAGACTTGTTAAATATGCATGTACATACAGAATTAATACAGCCTTCCCATACCCTATTTGGGAAGAATATTGAAATCCTGAGAAAGAATAAGGAATGTTTCCTTTTTTTTTGCCCTTTTTAAAAATAGTGAGGCAAACATTTTCTACAAAATAAAAATAGCATAGGCTGTAAGACTATGGAGAGGAAAAGAAAATTAAGATGAAGGGTAAATCTACAAATGAAGGAAGTCATGGGCTTAAGCAGCATGGGTGTGGGAAGGGAGTGAAAAAATAAAGAGCAATAAGAAGTAGATAAAAGTGGTTAAGTTAAGTAAAGGAGTCTGGTTGAATTAATTGGGGTAGGCACCCACATAGCCGCAACCCTACCTAGTCTACAGTAGCAGGAGTGGCCCTATGCCAGACAATTCATTAAAATCAAAATGTAAATAAGAGGTTTGGGAGAGAGTTCTCATTTTTATTCCATTAAGTCATTTGGCCAGATGGTTCTATTACTCATTATTTCTAACAACATATAAAGAAATTTTATTTTAGATGAAAATGTGTTTAAAGGAGCTCATGTATTATTATAAGGATGCTTCTGGTATTAAGTTTAACGGCTTGCTGAGAATTATGGCTAATTCTAGTGGCTAGTCATAATAGTCATTAAATAAATTCTCATTTACTTTCTTACATATCTGAGCCAATGATATACTTGATATAAATATGAAGTTTAAGATCATTGTTATATATCAAAATAAAAACCTGAGCCTAAAATAACAATATACATACTATACTATATGTGTATAACACTGTGAATGTATGTCTATACATAAATATTTATGCATATGTATTTAAATACATGCACTTCAACTGGTATTGTCATACTTCTTAACAAACTTCAACAGTTGCAAAGAATACATGATGAAACAATGTTGGCTATTTATTACAAGTTGTTTAAAAAATAGCATTTTGATTCCGGGGTTACTGGCTATGCTGTTCACAAGAGGAAGCCACTAGTCACACATACTTTTGAGCACTTGAACCATGGCTAGTGGGAATTGAGATGTGCTTTAAGTGTAAAATTCACAAGATGAACAAAAGAATGTAAATTACCTCATTAATAAAATATTATATTGCTCCCATGTGCAAATGACAATATTTTGGATTTACTGTTTTACATAAAATATTATTAAAATTAATTTTACTGGTTTCTTTTCACTTTTTCAAGTTGGAAGATTTTAAGTTGCATACATGATTCATATCATATTTCTGTTGGATAGAGTGGATTTAGAGCATAAATAAATGCAGTTTCCTCCCATTAACCATTGCAGGCCCATGGATTGCACACACTGCTGAGTGCTGGCCATAGGGTCCTGCGCAGTGCATTCAGGAATTCTCAGCCTGCAGCTCAGATCCTGTCAGTCATAATAATGACCTATGCTGTTTAACTCCCAAGGAAACCAAGACTAGCAAGTCTGTATATTTACCCAAATGATCTTTGCTAACACACACAGACACATAACCCCAAAGATCCCAGAGAGTTCTTCGGGAAAAAAAAAAGAAAGGTAAGAATTTCAGTATAATGTATGCATAGGTGATTGGGAGTAATGTTGATTATCAGGTAAGAAGATGATACAAAACTCTTTAAGATACTAAATGTACTTAACAAATTAAGAATTCTAAAACAATGTTTAAAAAGAAAGTCAGCAGGAAACTGTCTTGGCTCACGTTTGCTGGCTGCGGCATTGAACTGTATTATGAGGTAGAGGTCATCTCAGAACCCTTCTTCTAATTTCTCTTTGTGGCATCCTTCCCCTTCTAGCTTTTCTCCCTGTTTGGAAATCCCAGCACCTTTCTTGGCCCTGTCTCTCTTTTTTTTTTTTTAAACATTTTTTATTGACTTATAATCATTTTACAATGCTGTGTCAAATTCCAGTGCTCAGCACAATTTTTCAGTTATTCATGGACATATACACACTCATTGTCACGTTCTCTTCTCTGTGAATGTACACAGCACTTTGTGTACATTTCCCTGTGCCATACAGTGTAGTCTATTCTACAATTTTGAAATCCCAGTCCATCCCCTCCCACCCTCCACCCCCATTGGCCCTGTCTCTTTTATCTGCCTCTCTCCACGGAAAGGAAAATAATCTTCTGTTAGTGTAAAGCCTGTCAAAGTGTGGGCTGACAGGTGCATGCAATGCGCATAAATTTGCCAGGTGACTTTGAGACCCTTCTGCTCCACTCCAGTTGAGACCCACTGCCCTGAGACTGAAGATGAATGTGGCACTCTTCTAGGAGTATTTGCATTTTAAGGACGGTCACAGGATGGGCACAGTGCTTAATACGGGGGATTAATTATGGAAGGAGGAATTATAGGTACCAGGAGTTGAGTTTTGGGTGAGGGTGGCGGTGAATAGCCTGGTGATGGCAGTGTCACAAACAGGGGTCTGCCTTTAGGGGTTTGGAGAAGACCGCTCCAGTCCTTCACCTCTTGCTTAATGCCTACAACATCACAAAGGGAATTTCTATTCCTCTTAATCTCTGCTGACAGATACGAATGGGCTAGTGAGTTACCTTTTTCAAGTAATGCAACCACATGCCAACATGTTTTCTGGAGATCCAATACCTTAACCCAAAGAATTACTAGTGGGAATTTCAGCAATGTTGTAGGCTGGTGGGAGTCTTGTTGTTAGCCTTTGGGAAGTACCTTGAATTACACCGAATAAGTAACAGCCTATATCTAGGAAGAGCCCAGTCTCCTCATTTACTAACTAGCTGCCCAGCATGCTGTACTATGTATGATAAATGTTTTACTGCATTTTGGAGTGAAATGATAAATGTGAAAGTAAAATGATGTATTTGTTTTGATCAGAGGTGGCCTTTCAGAAATTCTCTTACGTCTCCCCCTGTTTTATACATGTATACAGTTTCTCATAACTCAGTTTACTTCCAGTGCATTTTAAAAGTGATTAGGACTTATTTGTGTTATTCATATACTTGAATGAACATAATTGCAAACACTAAGTACTGTATTTCTAGAGGAGCACATTCATATAGCCTTATATTTTCTTTTTAACCTGGAAATTACTTT
Source organism: Camelus dromedarius (assembly GCF_036321535.1). NCBI lineage: Eukaryota > Metazoa > Chordata > Mammalia > Artiodactyla > Camelidae > Camelus > Camelus dromedarius. Next base: position 63,604,128 of record NC_087448.1, on the reverse strand, counting down.
CTTTCAAATGGTATAAAGTTGAAATTCTAGACCCTCAAGAGACAATTTTGCAGCATACACCTGCTGATACACCGCCTACCATGTCCTACAAGGTCCAAGTGCCCCACAGATAAGGTAGGAAGAATAGCCAAGTATATATGATTTCTGGTGTGGAATAACAAGGATTTCAGAAACCATGCTTTAGTGAGGCTGTATTCAAAATGTAATGGGGTAATGTAGGTGCTTTTAGGGTTGTTCATACTAACTATGTGCATTTCTGATGTCTTCCAACTTCCTAATCCCCTTAACCTCAGCTTTAGACCCTATTAAAAAAAAATCCTGATAACTCAAATATGAGTATTGTGGTAGGCAGAATAAGAACTCCCAAAGATGTCTGTGTCTTGTGTCCCAGAACCTGTGAATATGTTAGGTTACATGGCGAAGGGAAATTAAGGCTACAGATCAAATTAAGGTTACTAATCATTTGACCTTATATTAGGCAGATTGTCCTGGATTATTCAGGTGGGTCTGATGTAATCAGAAGGCATTAAAACTGAATGAAGGAGGAAAAAGGGAGTCAGAGAAAGATGTGACAATGGAAACAGGGTCAGAGAGATGCTGCTGTGTTGACTGAGGATGGAGAAGAGGAAGACCAGAGCTAAGGAAATGTGGTCAGCCTCTAAAAGATGGAAAAGGGTAGAAAATAGATTCTCTCCTAGATCTTCCAGAAAGGAATGCAGCTGTGCCAACCTCTTGATTTTAGCCCAGTGAAACTTGTGTCAGTCCTCTGAACCACAGAATTGTAAGGCTGTACATGTGTACTGTTTATTAATAATTTGTTTACAGTAGCAATAGCAATAGTTTCCTATTCAGGTAGTGACAGGATTTGTGGTTCTTTATAATTAAAGATAATTCTCCTAACCAAGTCTGTATAATCAGCATTTTTTACATCATTCCCATATAATTTCTCTTTCACAGGGTAGACAGAGTTCACAACTGATTTTTGAATGGTGTATGTTAACTTTTAAATTATGCCACATCCAATTATATAGCTCCTGATGAATTATAACGGACTTTTATTTTTATCAGATGTCTTAAGTTCATAGAAAAACTGAGAGGAAGGTACAGAGATTTCCCATATACAGCCTACCTCCACATTTGGTTGTTTTTTTAAAGCCTTAAACAGAGAAGCCTATTTTTCTTTTAATATCTACTTCAGCTTCCAGTTTTCCTTAACACTGTTGCTTTAAATGAAGGTTTATATTATTGATTTGTGTAAACCCATTTGCTGTTGCATAAAACAGGTTTTTTGTTGTTGTTATCAACTATAATTCATTGAGGCCTTAAATTTTTCCCCCCTCTCTCCCTCCAAATAGTAATCGCCACATCAACTTTTAACATACTCCCCCACAGCTGCAAGACGGAGGAGCGGCACCTCCTGGAGGTGAAGGTTAGAAACCCACCTCCTGGAAGGCGTCCTTGTGGTCTTATGATTATTTCTCCCTCCAATAAGGACAACTGTGATAAAACGAATGAATGGAATGCTTTGTTACAGGTGGAATTACAATATCCCTCCCCCTACCCGCCGCGTAAACAATACCTCAAAATGGGAAAGCTCTGGGATTAAGTAAAGACGTAACATACACAGTACAGAAAATAGAAAAAATCTATTTTATGGCATTTTGAGATGACTAGATCAGAGTCACCGAGTAAGGAGCAAAGTAGTTAACACCAATTTCATTTACACAGCACAACATTAGGCCTCAATTTCAGTATTTTTAAAAATGCCCAACTTTTATAACAAAAGTTAGAGATACGTAACAATTTATATGATTTTTCGGCAAAAGTTAGGAAGCCTTAGGGGCAGAGAAAGCATTGACACCCTTGGTCTCGCCGCCACAGCAGCCACAGCGGCCACAGCGGCGGCGTGCCCGTTTGGCTGCGTGCGCGCGCGACGGGAGGGGCGGGGCGAAGCGGAATCCGGCGCGCGCGCGCGCACGGGGCGGGGCGGAGGGGAGTCTGGCGGGTCGGCAGGGGCGCGAGCAGCTGTCTGGTCGGTAGGGGGCGCTGCTCACCCACGCGGCGCTCTGCCTGCCCCCGGGTGCTGTCCGCGGCGGTTCGATTGGAGCAGCCGCCGAAGAGCGCTTGGCGCCATTTTGAAGCGGAGAGGAGGAGGAACGGCCGGGCTGGCTGCGGAAGGGGAGGGGGGGGTGGAGGCGATTGGATGCGGCGGCGGCGGCGGATCCCGGAGAGCAGCGGAGTGAGAGGAGTAGCGAGTCGGACACCCGGAGGTAGGAAATAATTCAGTTAACGGAAAGAATGTCTCTCCTCCCTGGTCACCGCGCTCCATTTTTCAGCGCCCGCCACCGCGGCTGTGTCTGTGGCGGGGCTCAAGCGCCGCCCGCCTGCCAGCCGGGACTCTCCTCCCGGCATCGGGGGCTGCAGCCGCCGGCTGCCTGGCGGCGGTGGGACCGGGAAGAGCGGGGCGCGGGCCGGGGGCGTGGGCCGGGCTGCGCGGTGGGGGTGGGGTGGGCCCCACGGCCGGCGCGCTCCCTCCACGCCGCGGGCTCAGCGGCAGCCTCTGGAAATTAAACTTGCCGCCTTGGCTCGGCCGCGGCGCCCGCGGCCGGGCGAGGGCGGCGGGCGGCGGGCGGTGACCTTGCGCGCGGCCGGGGGTCCGCGCCGGCTGTCCGGCCGCCCCGCCGCCCGCGCCCCGCCGCCGCCCCTCCCCCCGCGCCGGGCCGGCCGGCGGCTGTTTCCCGGGCGGCAGGCGGGCGGCGCGGCGCTCCTGTTGAATCCTCCCGCGGGCGGGTTTTCCCCCTTCCGGGCGAGGGGCGGGAGCGCGGGTCCCGGCCGACTCCGGGGCAGTGTGCGGGCCTCGGCGTCCTCGCCCTCGCTGCCCGGTCCCCCGCGCTGCGCCCGCGCAGCCTGCGCTCCGGCCGACGACAACGGGCCGATAGAGTGACATTTTTATACTGTTACTTGCCAGTCACCGGGGATAAAGCGTGTTCACCGCGCCTCTTGAAGCTAGTGCTGGGGGCACCCGAGGACCTAGTTGAGGAAGAGCCCAGAGCGGGCCGAAGTGGCTCCTCCCCGGCGACCCCTGGGTTCTGGCTTTCGTTTAGGAAGCCTGGGAGATGGGACGACAATGCCAACGGCGTGCAACTGTGTAGTTGACATTTTTGCAGTCTGTTATCTTAGTGACATCTGAAAAGTTTCTGGTCGGGAGAAGCTTGTTGGTGGTTTTTTGTTTTTTTTTTTTTGCTGCTATCACCCTTTGGTGTATACGTTAAAGCTGCGCTAAGCGGCGGTACAGTTATTCGAGGGAATGAGTCTGAACCCTGAAACGCTGCACCTCGTCGTCTTCAAATTGCCTGTTCCTGCGTTCTTTTGCCGCCCGTATAAACTCGGCGAAGGGTTTCAAAGAGCAGGTCCCTATCCACTTAACAAACGTTTTAAGCATCCTAACCCCTAAAGGGGACCTTTTATTTGACTTTGAAGAACGTACTGTGAACGCTCTTTTCACAGTTTTATTGTGAAATGATGGATGGGCAGTACTGTCTTGAACGACCACACCAACCCTGTTTATTAAACCATTTCCGAAACTTTGGATATAGCCTTTAATTTCGAAGGTTGGTCTGGGGTCTTGAGTGAGTGAGTCTTCTACTGTTTTCTTACTAGTCCTTAAAAATTCAAGTGTGTTTATGTATAAGAGGCGACCTATAAATAAATCACAATTATTTAAAACTTGAGTGGCAGTGTAATCATTGCCCTCAGTTAACACGTAAAGTTCCAAGACTGGGCATAGAACATTTTCTATACTACCTCATGTAGTATCAAGTAAAATAGTTAAAAACACAAAAATGATGTTAAGCAAAATAAGGACTAGTAAGGACACTTATCAATGCAGTTCGTATGTCAGAGATGTTAGCATTTTTAGGGACAATAAAATGGGCATTTCCATGATGCATGCAGGTCAGTTGGTAGAACAATCTTGTATCACCTGGTATAGCAGAAAACCTAATTACAATTTGTAGTGGTGAATATGTAGGTGAAAGTTTCAACATGGAACTTCTTATGATAAAATAGGTTTATTCCGAAAAACAACTATTAAAAAATCGCTGTCATAACATTCTTTCGAAATAAATTTACCAATGTATACAGAAAAGGTGCACTTTAGACTTTATTTGATTACTGAAGTAGTGTGTGTGTGTGTGTGTGTGTGTGTGTGTATATAGGCCTTTGGACTGTTTAAAAAAATTATCCTCTGGGTTTTACTTGAAGGTCTGAATATTTTAAATAACAAAGTAGTGTTTGTACTTTTTTTTATATATACAACTTTTGGGCCCTTTCTTATTTTCTCCTTTTTTTTTTTTTTTTGTTGAGATTAATTCTCCTTATGTTAACTTTGTTTTTACAGCAGTTTTTGTACAAGTTTTTGTACTCTTCTGTCACTTTCATTCCTGTTTGGTATGCCTTTCTTTTCCCTCACTTTTCCCAAGAGTTAGAGGAGATAATGTGGTGATGATAGTGGTTCTTGTTGTCATGGGATGTTTTGTACAAAGCTTATTTGACATATATTTCTACATGGGTTGGCTATCGAATAAGTTTTGATTTTAAAATTTATATTAAAAGTGTTTTGCAGCTTTAACAGTCACAAAGAGTTAGGTTTTGAGGACTGGGCTTTATCAATAATTTGTTAAGCCTAAAGTAAAGTGATTCTCTGTATTAGACAGAGGTGGCCCTGGTGAAGAGTGAAGTGGTAGACTATACCCAGAACTTTGTGAGAAGGGAAAAATTTGGGGAGATTGTGCTCTTTTTGCTTCTCCGTCTTGGAGAATTAAGATTGTCCTGTGGCTTCCTCAGGGCTACGTTTTTTGATCACATATACCTAGAACTAACAGGAGAGTACACGGTGAGTTGGCTGACAAGTGTTGTATATTGGAAAAGAATAAATTTGTGTCTCCTCGTTAGAGAGCTGCAAGGATACTTCAGTGATCTCCAACTCACGTATATGCTTGAGAAATTAGGTTCAGATTGTAATTTGATTTATCCAAAGTCACAGTCATATTCCTGTGGTGGAATTGGGGCAGCCCTGAGATATCCTGGAGGTTTAGAAGCATCTACATTGTCTGTATTGTTTTATTCAGAGCTTAAGTAATATTTAAAATTATTGCCAAATAGCATATTGTTCTCTATCTCCTTCTCCCCTTTTCTTTTCATTCATTCAGCCAAGAAATAAAGTTTTGAGGTTAACCATCTGTTTCAGAGTTGGATTTTAATAATTTCTTTCCAGGATTCAGTCCACTTACGTTGTCTCAGAAGATAACCTCTTGTATGTTTCTGTCTTTTGGAGGTGCTTGGTCTTTCATTGTGACAGTACTTGAGAAGGCATTTACTTCTTCTTTGTTAAACTTGTAAGCCAGAGTAATTTGGAAGTTAGTATTGCACTTTATTTTGTTATAAAATGTATGTGTGTATGAGTGTGCATTTTTTTACTTTTAAACTCAATTTGCTGCACAAGTCATTTATCACTTACAATTACAATAGGTGGTAGGAGAAAACTGTTTGAGTATTCCTGTTTAGAAGTGTTAAAAATTCCAAAAATACTTAGTTTAAAAATAAACCCAGTAACTTCTCGGAGGACATATTTACTTTTTAATCTTATTTAATGAGCTGCCAAATGGTTTGAAATTCTGACATCTTGGAGTGGAGGTCAGCTCTTCCACACTCTACTGTTATGAACCACCTGATAGCCATTTCCCCCAATACTTGAAAAAGTATTTTATAACCTTTTCTCAGTAATTAGTTCAAAATTAAGGATAAGTTTGCTGCTTTGAGGCTGTAATTGTTTGAGTTGGTAGGGGTGATCATGCTTGGTGAGAAAATCATGAAGATTATACTCAGATGAGAAAAATTAGTTGGTTAAGGTAAATCTTAAACCCATTAATCTGAGATATTTAAAAATATTCAAAACAGTTATTGTGCTCTAATGATTAGACATCAGTAGTAAGCGACAATTGGAAATACTTGGTTTAGCTGTGTGAAACTTCTAAGCTAAGGAGAGTGGAGGAAAGACTGATAAGCAGGAAGCTATTTTGAGGCATCTTTAAAGGGCTATGACCTAGAAGTACTCCACTAACTTGCCTCCCTTTGACAGAGAATGCTCTGACCTGATTCAGTTAAAATGAACAAATACTAAGGTTCATATACATACAGTACTGGGGATGGTGCAGTAAACAGGACTGAGACCCTGCCCTGGAGAAGTTTAGAGGCGTGGTTGGCCACCTGCACCAAGGTGATGATAGCTGAGAAAAACCAGAGTAGGATCCCTGCTGTTAATTGATTCTGCAAGGGTCAGGCCTTCCTCCCTCCTCACTGACAGTTGAGGTTGCCCTTCTTTATGTGAGAGAGTGAAGGAGGGGACATTATAACCACAAGCATTGTCTCTCTCTAGGAGAGAATGGTTAGAGGGCCCAAAAGGAAAACGAGAGTTTGTGGTTCCCTGGGCAGTGTAGGGATTCTTTTTCTCTTTCATCTCAGAGGTTGTTTTAGAGAGCTAAGTGAAGAAATTTCAAAGAAAAGTCCTAGATATATATCCAAAATGTATTTACAAAATATATCCTTTAGTAGTTGAAATTCCTTCAGGCAGTTTCCATTAGTATGCAGATACTGGGTCGGGAGTAGGGAGGGGATGTGTGGAGAGTTGGTGGTGAGAGTAGTTAAGGTTGGGAGGAATGGAGTACTTTAAGGCTTGAAATATACAAATTAAAAGTTATACCTATATATGATAAACAAATTCTAATGGTACAGAAAAGTAAAAATAAAAGCTACTTTTCCTCTTTCCCCTAAAAATCCACTGTTAGCAAGTTTCCAAAAAGTTTACTTTTCAAAAAACTTACACAAATAGTACTATACCTTATTGCTTTTTCTTGTTATTAAAAACTATTAAAAACTGTTTTCCTGCAGTTTATTTTTTTCCATAGTTAATGTCATATAGCTCTTTTCATATTGGCAGATATAGGTCAACATAGTTTTTAAAATGATTCATTTTATATGCACGTATCATAATTTATTCTGACTCTTTTTTAGGTTGTAACAATTTACACAAACTAACAATATATGAGTATGCCTGTTACATGTTCACCAACACAGGACTTTATTAAACTTCGCTTTTTGTTGACTTGATATGTGAAGTTTGTATCTTGTTTGGGGTTTCCATTTTGTTGATTATGAAGAGGGTAAACTTTTTTAATATGCTTATTGGGCAGAAGTTACTTGCAGCACATACTTTACATTGAGTAGGTTAATTTATCTATGACCACACCCCCCACCCCAATCTAAAATGTTCTGAGGGAGATGGTTAAGAGGAATAAGATTTTAGAGCTTGGGGCACCTTGGAGGGGAACAATGCTCTGAATGGAAAGTCTACAGTGCTGGGCTTTGAACAACCAAGGGTTAAGATAAGGTTATTTAAAGTTCTTAAGTTTATCTTAACAGAAGATACATAAAGGCAAGAAGGGAGATTTGATCGGGGCAAATAAATTTTGTATAGGGTCAACTCTGTCTCCTACTGTCTTCTTGTCCTGTCTCACCACTCCCCACTCTTGCCCCAACTGTCATTTTATTTTTATTTATAATGTCATTTGATTTGCTCTTCTTCCCTGGTCGGGGTGGCAACCTTGAGTTTGGTATTTCAGTTCCTCCAGAGATGAGGGACACTTAGTTTCTTCTGTAAGGGAAACTGATTTTCCTTCAAATCACTCAAAGGGAGCAGTTCTCATTTCTAACATCTTAGGTCTATTTTCTGATCTTTACAGTTGGTGTTCTGCTAGTGTCAGAGGCCTTGCATGCTGAGCTATACAGAAACCTGGGGTGTTGGCATGACTACAGGGGCTTTGTTCCTATTTAATCCCTATATGCTGCCCCAACTTCCAGCTTCACTTTTTTCTTTTTTTTATGAAATAGTTTTTTCTTAGTAGGCTTGGAAGGGAGTTGGTGTAAAAGGCTCTTGTCTGTCACGCCCTCTTTCCTCCACACAAAATGGTAACTGGGAAGAAGTGATGTTAATTAGCTTGATTGTGGTGCTCTTTTCACATTTTGATACATATATCAAAACTTAAATACATACATTTTATCTGTGAAAGGTACCTCAATAAAACCGATTTAAAAAAGTTCTTATCTTTCTCCAATTATTATATATACTAGTTAACATCAAATGGTTGGCCTTTTTTCATCATTACCTTTAGCCTAGGCCAGTGATTCTCAAATGGGGGGTGACTTTGAACACCCCTTCTCTCCCCAGCTCCTCCCCTTCAGGATGTTTGGCAATGTCTAGAGACATGTTGGTTGTCATAGCTGGGGGGTGGTGGGGAGAGTGGTGCTACTGAGTAGAGGCCAGGGGTGTTGCTAAACATCCTACAGTGTGTAGGGCAGCTTCCCACAACAGAAAATTATCTGGCCCCAAATGAAACCCTGGTCTAGGCAGAACTAGTCCAGGAAGCCTGCAGTTAGCCCCAGCTCAGCTGAATTAGATCTGCCCACCAACTTTGATGATAGCAACCAAGCAGCAGTCATGTTTCATGTAATCTTATGCTCAAAATGGAGAGCTTTGAAATATAGCTCCTGAATACTTTTTTCCCCTCCTCTGTGTCTTTGGTCCCTTTCTTTTCAGCTTTTTACTTTCCTTCTCCTCTACCTTTATGATATAACATAATTAGGTCAAGGTTTTGTAGTCCTAGTTGGAGTGACTTGAACAGCAGTAGGAGCATATGTCAGCATTTGATGTGGTGCTTGATGAGTGAAGTCCCTTGGTAAGGATAACAGAAGAGCATGGCAGTTAAGCATACAGATGTAGCATCAAGACTGCTTGGGTTTTTATCCTGCCTCCATCACTAGCTTGCTGTGTCACCGTGAACAAATTACCTAATATTGCCAAGCCTCAGTTTCTTAATCTGTGAAGTGGGGATAATAGCAGGTATGTTATTTTTAAAAGCAGCTTTATTGAGATATAATTCACATGACATAAAGTTCCCCCATTGAAAGTGTACAGTTCATTTTTTTCTAGTACATTTGCAGGTGTGTGCAACCATCACCACAATCTGATCTTAGAACATTTTTGTCTCCCATGAAAGAACCCCCCAAACCCATTAGCTGTCACTTCCCATCACCCCTTATCTCATTAGTTTTTGGCATAAGCCAGGCCACGTGCTTACCCTGGTGCCAAATATGTAAGTACTTAATAAAGAACTATTATAACTTGGGGCAGTGAGACTATTTGTGGCAAGCTCATTCACATCACTTTAGAGAAAGCAAAGATGGATAATTGTTGAATAGATAATTTGCATGCTATACTGTGCAAGGAAACTGTTCAGAGATACAAAGGTGAAAGATATTCCTTCATTTAAGAGGTCTATATTCAAATAGGAATAAAGATTGGTATAATAAAATACTAGCTGTAATTATAAAATAATTACAAAACAAGACAGAGTAAAGTGGTTTCAGGAAGGTGTGAACAAAATATTTGCAATTAGAAATTTGATAAAGGGAGATTGATTAGTTATATTAGGCTAAGAGCGCAGGAACCATGAAAAACTCCTTGAAGGAGGGACCATTCTGGCCAAGTCTTAGATGATAAAGTATAAGACTTTGGCTCCTGTGAAGAGCACTTGGAGAATGCTTTGCCTTCTGAGGTGGTGGTGGTATCCTCCTCATCATTTTTTGGCTGCCTCATACTGCTGCCAAATAGTTGCCTTGGTAGCTACACCCACACCCTTTTTTTGATGTTTCTAATCTGTTGTGAACTTGGGAAATTATCTAAACATAAGAAATAAATAAGCTTTCAGTGAAAGTGTGATGTCTGTGAGAAAAGGATATGATTATGTGGCCTTATGCTGTCACTTTGAGTTAGTTGCCTTTTTAGTTTTATTCTTTGGATTAATTGGGTTTATTGAATAAACAATTCCTACATAAATTAGACTTATATAAATGTCTTCTTTTTTTTTTTTTTTAATTCTCCAAGGCTTCTTCTAAGAGCTATACCCAACCTTTCTTCTAAATTTCCTATCTTTTTCTCATGTACCATCAAACATGATGCCTCCAGTACAACTTGTCCAAAACTGAGCTGCCTTCCTCTACCCTTTAACACCTGCCTTGGTTAACAGAGTTGTTGTTTTTTTTTTAAGTTTAGTGACTAGACAGCAACTTGGGTGTCATCTTGACCTATCCATCTCCTTTCTTCTCAAATCAAATGAGTTACCAAATCCTGCTGATTTCTGATACAGTAGTTTCAGTTTTTTAATGCTATATGCACATTAATACTTCAAAAGTAAAAAAGCAAAAAGAGAAAAAAAGATGAACAGTAAAAAGTCACTCATCCTTACCCTTCCTCATCTGCATAGTTAGTTCCGAGATTCCTACAATAGTTTACTAGTATTATTGATTTCTTACATATCCTTTTGGGGATTTAAAAAATATAACCCTGACAAATACATTTATCTCACCCTACTCCTCCTCTCCCAACACATGTTTTACATTAATGTTGGAAACTTTAACTGCTTTGCCTCCCCCCCCCCCACTTAACGGTATACCCTGGGGATCTTTTTGTATTAATATATAAAGTGCTGTCTCACAGCAGCCTCAGAGTGTTCATTTTTATTTATGTACCATAATTTAACTAGCCCATTGATGGACAGTTAAGATTGTTTCTAGTTTTTATTATTATAAAAATGCTACATTGAGCAACTTTGTACGTATGCAAGTGTGTCTGTTGATTAAATTCCTAGAAGTGGTATTGCTGGGTCAAAGAATATAGCAGGTACAATTTTGATAGATATTGTCAAGTTGCCCTTCATAGGGGTTGTAACAATAATGTATATATAAGAATACTTGTTTTCCTGTAGCCTTGCCAACTCAGCATATAATTAGACTTTTTGGATTTTGGCTAATATGATAGGTGAAAAATGGTACCTCAGTGTGGTTTTAATTTACATTTCTTTTATGAGTGAAGCTAAGTATCTATTCATAGATTTGGGCCATTATTATTATTATTTTTTCTGTGAACTGTCTGATCTTAATCTTTACTCATTTCCCTGTCCATTTTGGGGATCGTTAAATTTCTCTTCAGCCTGTGTTCCATTGGTAGAGTTATTAAAAGTAAACATGGCTTGCTTACTCATTTGCAGTTGCCTTCTGACAGGTCGCTCTTCTTGCATTCTCACTCCCTCCTTGGCTCTGTCTCACACTGTTAGCAGAGTGATACTTCTCATCGCAAATTTGAATGTGTGATTCCCTAGATTAAAACTGTTCAGTGGCTCTTCACTGTCTCTATAATCCAGTGCCTTAGCATTAGCATGGTACCTACCTACCTTGCCGATATTTCCTTTTGCTCCTCATAGGTTCTCTAAATCCCAAGAACATTGAACTGCTCCTCGTTCCCTATTGTGTTAGACCCTTTGCTTCTTTGTCTTTGCATGTGGTATTTCTCTGCTTATAAAGGTCCATTCCTGCATGTCTACAAGTCCAAAGGCCTGCTTTTCATCCTCTACCTAATGGAAAGGCTTTCTGATACTTAACTCTTCAGTTAGGCAGTATCTGGGGCCCTCTTCTCCTTCTTACAAATCCTTGTGTATACGTTTATAATGGAAAACTTCACATTATGTGTTGTTATTAAATGTTTGTTTCCTTGCCTAGATTGTTACCTTCCTGAGGGCATGGAGTTTTAGTTATTTTGGAAACTAGCATAGTGTTTGGCACATAGTAGATGAGAATACATGTAAATATATGTATGTATACACTAAATATACGTGTGAACAACCCAAGACTGAAGAAAAAAGAAAAATTAATACTGTAAGCTCAAATTTATTTTTAAAATTTATTTTATTTATATGGAGATGTAAGTTAAATACAATAAAATGTACAGATCTTAGCTGTTCACCTTGAGGTCTGATGGTTATACCTGTGTAACTAATAATCAAAAGATGTTACATAGCATTCTCGTCACCCTAGAAAGTTCACTGGTTACCCTTCCCATTCAATTCTCCTCTCCGCAGGCACTCTGATTTCTAACAATGTTGATTATTTTGTTTGGTCTTCATATAGTATATACTTTTTTGCATCTAGCTTCTTTTGCTTAACACATGTTTCCAGATGAATCTATGAGGTTGGATGTGTCAGAGTTTTTTCTTTTTATTGCTGAGTATTAGTTAATTGTATGAATATACCAGGGTTAATCTTTTCTTCTGTTGTTGGACATTTGAGTTGTTTCTAGTTTTTTTACTGTTAAGAATAAGGTCTGTACGGATCTTCTTGCAAACATGTTTTTTAATTTCTCTTGAGTACATACCTAGGAATGAAATTGTTGCTTCCTAGGCAGATGTGTTTAACTGTGTTAGGTACTGCCACCTAGTTTTTTGAAGGGTTTTCTCTTACATACTCCCACCATGACAGTTGGAGAATTCTAGTTGCTCTACACTTTTGCCAACATTTGGATACTCATTCTTTTTAATTGCAGTTATTTTAGTGGATGTGATACAGTTTTTGACAAATTGATACAATAATAGTGTAATAATTATAATTATAATTATAATATTATAATTATAATAATAAACTAATAATAATTAGTGTATTTTCTTTTGTGAAATACCTCAGTTTTCTACACACTGAAAAAATTGGTTCTTTATTGTTGATGTAAAGAATTCTTAATATAGTCTGGATACAAATTCTTTGTCATATCAGTGTTTTTAGAGTATTTTTTCTCCCAACTTGTAAGTTGTCTTTTCCTTAACAGTGTATTTTGATAAGCTAAAGTTTTAAATTTTGATGAAGTTCAATTAATCAGTTTTTTCTTTAATGGATTTGAGTTCTGAGAAACCTTTGCCTACCCAGAAGTCATGAAAATAATTCCCTTGTTTTCTTTTAGAGGTTTCTGTCTTTTACATATAGGGCTGTGATCTATCTTGAGTTAACTGTGCATGGTGTCAAGTAGGGGGTTGAGGTTCATTAAAAAAAAGTTTATCCAATTCCATCACCATTGTTGAAAAAAGAAATCTTTTCCTTTCCAGCACTGAATTGCCTTTGTCTCTTTGTCCAGGATTGCTTGAACTTTATGTATGGATCTATTTCTGGACTGTGTTTTGTTTCATTGATCTAATTGTTTTTCCTATGCCAGTATCATATTGTCTCTATTACCAGAAGTCTTGGAATCAAATAGTGTGAATCCTCCAACGTTGGCCAGTCTAGTTCCTTTGTGTTTCCATATAAATTTTAAATTCAGTTTATCAATTTCTATTTTTAAAAAAGCCTTTTGGAATTTTGGTTGGGATCTTGTTGCAAGATGGTTCCCATTGATCCCTGCCTCCTTGTATTTATACCCTTTTATAGTCACCTTGCACATTGTGTGAGGATTGGTCTGTGTAACTAATAGAATATGATAGAAGTGATAATATGTCACTTCTGAAATTAGATTATAAAAGACACAGTGGCTTGCGCATTGGTCTCTCTCTCTCATCACTCACTCTAGGAAAAACCAACTGCCATGTTGTAAAGAGGCCCACTGTCAAGACTGTGAAGGATCTGAGATTTTACCCTACTTGTAGGCTAACAGGTTAGCCTACTACAGTTTCATGGATGCTGATAGAAGACATGAGATTTCTGGGTCTCAGTGGAAAAATAGTTTACTGTCACAGCTATAGCAGTAGCCCGGGTACTGTCAGCATTTTTGTACCAGTTCCTCAAGCTCCAAATCGTACCTAATGTAAAGAGGGGCAGATGACAACTGCGCATGCAGTGGTTGTGTTACAGGAAAGGAATTCTGAACATAGGGAACTTGGATGAAAGAAAATTTTTATTTATTCAGTTTTAAAGATTACTTTCCTTTTACAGTTATTACAAAATATTTGCTATATTCCCTGTGTTGTACAGTAGTATATCCTTGAGCCTATCTTACATCCAGTAGTTTGTACCTCCCATTCCCCCACCCCAGTATTGTGCCCTACCTCCCCTCCCCACTGGTAGCCACTAGTTCTCTGTATCTGTGTCTGCTTCTTTTTTGTTATATTAACTAGTTAGTTGCATTTTTTGGATTCTACATGTAAGTGATATCATGTAGTATTTGTCTTTCTCTGACCTATTTCCCTTAGCATAGTACCCTCTAAGTCCATCTATGTTGCTGCAAATGGCAAATTTTCATTCTTTTTTTGTGGCTGAGTAGTATTTCATTGTATACATATACCACATCTTTATCCATTCATCCGTTGTTGGAAACTTAGGTTGTTACCATTCTTAGCAATTGTAGATAATGCTGCTATGAACATTGGGGTGCATGTATCTTTTTGTATTAGTGGATTTTTTTCCCTGTATGTATGCCCAGGAGTGGAATTCCTGGATCATATAGTAGTTCTATTTTTAGTTTTTTGAGAACCTCCATACTGTTTTCCGCAGAGGCTACACCAACTTACCTTCCCACCAACAGTGCACAGTGGTTCCCTCTTTTCAACATCCGCACCAATATTTGTTATTTGTGTTCTTTTTGGTGATAGCCTTTCTGACAGGTGTGAGGTGATACCTCACTGTGGTTTTGATTTGCATTTCCCTGATTATTAGCCATGTTGAGCATTTTTATGTATGCCTGTTGGCCATCTGCATTTTTTCTTTGGATGAACCTGGATATTTTTTAATGGACAGTAAGCATACCTGCTCCTTGCTCTGGAGGATACTTTATCTTCTAAATCTGCTTACTTTTTTAGATGTCTTTGGAGAGGTAGTCTGGAACATAGGGCAGTAAGAGCTTCAATTGCAAGATGTGCAGAAATGCAAGAGACTGATGGAATATTGTCTTCGAACATCCATATGACAAAAAGCTGGGCTCTTCTGCCAATAGCTTTGAGTGAACTTGGAAGCAGATCTTCTGTCCTTCAGTTTATTGTGGACCTAACTACAACTTGCAACCTCATGAGAGACCCTTGAGCCAGATCCACCGTCTAAGCTGCTTCTGGATTCCTGACCCTTAGAAACTGTGTGAGATGTTAAATGTTTCCAACTGCTAAAATTTCGGAGTAGTATATTACACAGCAGTAGATTACTAATACAATTGTGTACTTCTTTTATGTAGGTCACCTTTTTTTGATGAGTGCTATAAACATATATTTATATATAAATATCTATGTAAATATGCAAAATCTCTACATCACCCCACTAAAATAGATGTTTCCATGTTAATGTGGCAATTACACGATACAGTTTTATGTTAATGTATTAACATGTGCCTATAATATAAAGTAACATCTTCCCGTCCCCCGTAGAGATCTTGCATGTTAAAATTTATTCCTAAAGGTTTTTCTTTTTGGTGTTATTTTCTTAATTTCATTTTTCAGTTTTTTCCTGCTAGTATATAGAAATACAGTAGTTTTTTTTAAAATTGTTATCTGCATATCCTTTGACCTTGCTTAAATTCACTTACTTCCAATAATCTTTTTGTAGATTCTTTAGGATTTTCTTTACAAAAACAATTCTTTAAATTCACTTAGTTCCAATAATCTTTTTGTGGATTCTTTAGGATTTTCTTTACAAAATAAGCTTTTTATTTCTTTGTCTTACCTTATTCTACTGTCTAGCATTTTCAGTTTAATGTTGATGAGAAATGGTGACAGTGGACTTTCTTGTCCTGTTCCTCATCTTAAGGGGAAAGCATTGTCTTTACCATTAAATAGAACGTCAGCACTGGATTTTTTTGTTTGTTTGTTTTGTTTTGTTTTGTAGATTAAAGAAATCAGTTGGAGGATGTTCCCTTCTATTCCCAGTTAACTGAGATTTTAATTTTTAAATTATGGATAGGTGTTGAATTTCCCCCTTTTTTTGTATTTCTTGAGATAATTGTATGGTTTTTACTCTTTATTCTGTCATGGTGAATTACATTAAACCAGTTTTGCATTCCTGGGTTAATCTCAGTTGGTCATGATGTATTATCCTTTTATCTGTTCCTGAATTTGGTCTGCTAGTATTTTGTTAAGGGTTTTAGTGTTTATGTTCATAAGGAATATTGGTCTATAATTTTCATTTCTTGTAATGCCTTTTAATAGCATGGTTATACAAGCCTTCTAAAACTATTTATGAAGTGTTTCCTCTTCTGTTTTCAGAAATAGTTTGTATATGATTGGTATTATTTCTTTAATGTTTGGTAACCATCTGGGCATGGAGGTTTTTTGGTGTGTGTGGGAAGGTTTTTAGTAACAGATTTCATTTCTTTGGTAAATATATGGTTGTAGGGATTTTCTCTTTTGTCTTTTTTTCCTAAGCAGTGTATCTCATTTAGGTTATCAAATCTCTTAGCACAAAGTTTGTAACTTTTCTTTGTGGTCCTTGAATGTCTGTAGGATCTGTAGTGACCTCTTTTTTATTCCTGATGTTGGTAATTTGTATTTTACTTTCTTCTTGATCATTCTTGCTAGGGGTTTAGCCATTTTTTTCCCCACAGCTTTTGGTTTCAATAATTTATTTTAATTGACTTTTGCTCTTTTCTTGGTAATTTTCTTCACTCTTATTTTCATTTTTTGTTAATTTTTTTTGGTGGGGGGAGAAGGAGGTAATCAGGTTTATTTGTTTTTTTAATGGGAGGGATTGAACCCAGGACCTCCTGCATGCTAAGCACATGCATGCTCTACCGTTGAGCTACACCCTCTCCAACCTTCACTTTTACTTTCTGTTGGTTTAATTTGTTCTTTTTTTTTACCTTTCTAGCTTCTTATGCTAGAACTTTAGGCGTTTAATTTGGGAATTTAAATACTTAAATTTAAGACTTTCTTTTAAAATATAAGTACTTAAAGTTATAATTTCCAAACAATTTTTTATATAATTTTATATTTTTATTTTTTATTTTTATATATTATATATATATATTTTGTTTTATATATTATATTTTTATTATCTGTTCAAAATATTTTCTGATGTTCCTTGTGATTTCTTCTTTGACTCATTTTTTTTTTTTTTAGAAGTTTGTTGCTTAATTTTCAGATAGTTTGAGTTTTCCTGGATAACTTAACTGTAATTGATTTCTAATGTAATTCTGTTGTAGTCACAGAATATACTCTGTAAGATTCCTTCATTTGAAATGTAAGGCTTGTTTCATGGTGTAGTATATGGTCTCATAAGATTAAGTTGGTTAATAGTGTTGTTCAAATCACCTATATCTGAGATCAGAAAATGTTCTGCAAAGGACTGTATAGAAAATATTTTAGGTTTTGTGAATTATACAGTTTCTGTTTTAACTACTCTACCCTTGTAGTGCAAGAGCAGCTGTGATAGTATGTAAATGGTAGGTATGGCAGTGTTCTGATAAAACTTTATTTATAAAGATGGGCAGAGGGCCATGGATCTGCCCTGCAGTTTGCTGACTCCTGATTTATATGCCTGTGGATTTTTTTTTCCCATTTCTGTTGCTGAGAGAAGGAATATTAAAATTTCCAACTGTAACTGTGGGTTTCTTCATTTTTTCCTATAACTTTGTCAGCTTTTGTTTCATGTATTTCCTCCATGCAGTTTTTACCTCAACCTCTGATACTAAGTGCGTTCTCATTTACAGTTGTTATGCCTTTTGGATGAATTTATCTTTATCTGTGATAATTCTTCTTTATTGAAGTTAATTTTTTTCTGACATTAATGTGCATATGTCAGTTCCCTATGTTTAGTATTTATATTCATGGTGTATAAGTTTTTGTTATATGTTTAACCTGACTGTGTCTTTGTTTTTAAAATGTATCTCTTATAGGCAACATATATTTAATGGCTTTTTTCTTCTTTATTTCTTTTTCTTATTATTAAACATATCTAATAATCTCTGCCTTTGAGTGGAGGGTTTGGTAACTACATTTAATATTATTTATATGGTTGAGTTTAAGTCTACCACTTTGCTAATTTTTTTAATTGACATATAGTTCAGAGGTGCAGCAAAGTGATTCAGTTATAGCTATATGTTTTATATTTTATCTGTCTCTTCTCTCTTCTTTTATTGCCTTTTATGTTAGTCAAATTTTAAAAAATATTCTATTTTGAATCCTTGATTGGTTTTTTAAGCTGTACTATTTTGTATAAGTGACTGTTCTAGAGATTACAGTGATCATGATTGACTTTTACAGTTCATTTAGCATTAACATTATGCCACGTCATGTAAAGTGAAAGAACCTTATAAACCATAATTATATTTGACCTTTATGCTATTGGTGTGTGATCTTTTGGTGTAATACAATGCTGTTTTTGCTTTAAATAGTTGGTAGCCTTTTAAAGAATTTGAGAGAAATAAGTCTTTTGTATATAACTACATAGTTATTATTTCAGGTTTTCTTTATTTCTTTGTGTTGTTCTTAGTTTTATCTGATGTCATTTCCCTTCAGCTTGAAGAATTTCCTTTAACATTGCATAATGTCCAGGTCTAGAGATAAACTCTTAAGCTTATATATATATATTTACTCTTATTTTTCAAGAACATGTTTGCTGGATATAGGTTCTGGGTTGACAGTCTTTAACTGCTTTAAATATTTTGTTAAATTGTCTTCTGGTCTCTGTAGCGTCTTTAATTTTGAACTGTTTGATGTGTTCTTTTTCATTTTTTTTTTTTGTTTGTTTTTCTGCTTAGAGTTTGTTGACTTATTGAATTTGCACATTGATTTTTTTCACCAATTTTTAACCATTATTTAAAAATGCTTTTTCTGCCCCATTTGCTCTTCTTCTGAGATTCTTCTTATTTTGTTTGAAATTGTACTATTATAAGTCTGTGAGTCTTTGTTGTTTTTAATTTTTTCCCAATCTTTTTCCCTCTGTTCTTCAGATTGAATAATTTCTACTGATCTGTCTTCAAGTCATTGATCCTTTTTAATGTTGCTTTTAAAATGCTGTGAAGCCCATTTTCTCCCCTCCATTTACTTATTTACTTACTTTCCATCTTCACTGACAGATAACATTGTGTAAATTTAGCCTGTACAACATGATCATTTGATATATGTATATATTGTTAAAAGGTTAGCACAATTAGGTTAGTTAATACATCTGTTATTTCACATATTTAACATTATTTTGTGTGTGTGGTGAGAATATGTAAAATTTACTCTCTTAGCAGCTTTCAAGTACACAGTACAGTATTGTTAACTGTAGTCATCATGCTGTACATTAGATTTAAATTCCCAGAACTTATTTATCTTATAACTGAAAGTTTGTACTCTTTAACAGAATCTCCATACCTCTTCCCGCCCTACCTCAACCCTCTAGCTCCTGGCAGCTCTGTTTATATGAGTTTGGCTTTTTAGATTCCACGTATAAGTGAGATCATGCATTATTTATCTTTCTCTGATTTATTTCACTTAGATAATACCCTCAAGTTTCATCCATGTTGTCACAAATGGCAGGATATCCTTCCTCATGGCCAAATAATATTCTCTTAAATATATATACTGCATCTTTATTCATTCATCCTTTGATGGATGTTGAGGTTGTTTCCATGTCTTGGCCATTGTGAATAATGCTGCCATGAGCTTGGGGGTGCAGATGTCTCTGCACTTTGAAATACTGTAATCTTTAGTTCTATTTCATTTTTTAAC
This sequence comes from Camelus dromedarius, assembly GCF_036321535.1. Taxonomy (NCBI): domain Eukaryota; kingdom Metazoa; phylum Chordata; class Mammalia; order Artiodactyla; family Camelidae; genus Camelus; species Camelus dromedarius. The sequence goes on along the minus strand of NC_087448.1, from coordinate 63,584,566 downwards.
TGTTTCCATTTTACTGCTGAGATTCTACATTGTCACCATGTTTTCCATTAAGTCCTCGAACAGATTTTTAGTAGCTGCTTTAAAAGTCCTTGTTTGTTAATTCTCTCATGTGAGTTATTTCATTGCCTTTTTCTGTTTACTACTTCTTTTCCACCCTTGAGAATAGGTCACATTTTCCTGCTGCTTTTCATGTGTAGAAAGTTTTAATTTTAGAGTGGACATTGTGTATCATCCCTAAATTCTCTTTGTCTTCCTCTGATGAATATAATTAAATTAATTATAAATTATAATTATATTATAATATTATATATTATAAATTATAATTATATTAATAAATCATCTTCAACTTGTGGTGGCTTGGTCTTATACTTTAAGATCGGTTTGTAGAAAGCCTGAGATGTTTTTTAAGCCCTCGTAACTTGGTCAGGCTCATGTCTCCTCTGCAGTGGGCAGCAGCTGAGATTGTGGCTGAGTTCTTTCAGCTTTCCAGTTGTTGTTTTCCACTGGACTCCTTGGACTCTTCCCTGAGTATACTTAGTTCAGGGGTCGGTGAAGAATTTGAAAGAGTTATATTAGTTTTTGAAGCTTATGCTGCTGTGTCACACCCATCTCCTGAATTTCCCCTGTGAATCTCCGGCAACTCTGTGGCCATGAATTTAATAAAACTGCAACTTTCTGCTTGAGTTCCAGTAGCCCTGTGCTTTTTGCAGACTAGGAATGCCCTCGGGAAAAGCTGTATAAATTTGAATCTCTTCGATTGTATTTCCCTTCTTTCAGTGGTCAGATTTTCCAGTTTCTACCTTCTCTTGGTGCTTTTTTCTGCTTTCAAATCATTATTTTACCCAGAGTTTTTTTTGTTTTGTTTTTTGTTTTTTTACAATTGTTATCTATGAAAGGGTTAGTTTAATGAGTTGGCAGAAGCTACTCCACTATTGTTAGAACTCTTCAGACTCATTTTGATTTATTTCAGACTGGCCCTTTAAGCACAGTTGCTGATTTAACACACATTTTGTTTTAGGGTTACACGTTTTTAACATAAGATAGAAACTCACTAGTGCTTCAATTATATATACTTGGTTTTAATAGGTAGTTATTTAGTGAAAAGCCTTGAGCTAAAGAATGTTTACAAAGACTGGTAAGAGGGACAGCCGTATTTCTGTTGCTATTTCTCTCCCACTTTATTAGCAGCAGCCTTTGATAGACAGCATTGGGACACATGGGACCAGATAATATTGGAAGAAAATGTCATTTTTCAACTGTCTTAGATAGGCTTTTACTTCTCTTGGTATTTCTACTTTGTGTAAGAAGTACTAAAATGTAAATGTTTGTCTCAACGGCTTCTGTCTCAAAATTCGTGTTTATGATAGGGCTGTGGGACATCTATTTACGTTTAAATGGTTAGCTAGAACCAGCTCAGGTTCAGAGGATAGGATCATTTTACAAATATTTGAGTTTATGGTTTTGACTTTAAGCAAAATATATTTAAAAGAAAGTATGTTCAAGAGGAAACTCGGTGAGTTGATTGTAGAGATTGTAAATGTAATGGCAATACATTTTTTTAATAAACTGAGTGTTTTGTGCTTCTAGTACAAGTCTAAGGTTAACGTATAGTCAAAATACATATATTAAGGGGTGTTGATTTTTAGTTGCTCTCTTGAATTCGAACAGCTTATTTTGTTGTTTTAATGTACATATAACTTTAAAGATAAGAAGGTAGATTTTAAAATTTGAACTTGCTCTTTTAGAAAGTAAACGCTTTCAAAACTTAGTATTCTTCAGGTAAATCCTTAAGTATTTTTGCTCATGGAAGAAAAGTGAGGTACATTATAACCCCAATATGTGATATTTGACTTTTTCTCTTTAGTTGAGTGTTGTAAGAGGTAGAGAAGAGGTGGACACGTTCAGCCCATAGAGAAGAGGCAGGTGAACACGTTCAGCCTTTTCTACAATAGTTTAACCCTAAATAACATTTTCATCACTATCGATTAGAGTTTGCTTGAAAAGTAAAATTATTGTAGTGATTGTTTTTTACCAATTGTAGGAACTAATTATACGTACCTGAATCTGGTGCTAGGCTTGAAGTCAGTAGGGCTGGCAGTTGGGAAGGGAAGATGGACATGAAATGGGGGTAAGGTGAGGTTAAACTAGAACCTACAAAGAAGATTTAGAACTTGTAGAAATGAATTGGAATGTATGAGCCCGAACTTGAGCCTTCATAACTCTCACTGGTTTCACACCTGCAACCTTGATGATGCAGGTGATCTGCAGTAGGTGTGGGACACCTCATCATGGAGCTGCACACACACTTGCCTCGGTATAATCTGGAAGAGCAAAGGTGGAGATCTGACAGGAGCTGGAAGAGCTTTGGGCCCAGTCGCTGCCCCATGCCAATGAAAGTGAGCCTAAAGAGCCATGACTGTGTGAGAACTGCCGTAACACCTGACTTTATGTTGATGTTCTTAACTTGGCTGCTGCTTCACTTCTGTCTTCTGAATCTCGTGGAAAAACTTTTTGAGGCCCAACCTAACCCACAACCATGTGGGGAATGGTATTTCGGAAAATGTAGTTGCAACCCAGCTAAGATAAAAAGCCATCACAGACCATCCCTTGTCACCACAGCACCAATGCAAACCTCTTTTAATCATATTTAACTTAAAAATAAAGCAAATTACAAACCTGTACTTTTGGTGAACATAATGCAACTATCCTTTGTTCAGCTGATAACATACAAATCCTTTCCTTAAGAAAAGGTACAAAATCCCTTTATCCATAGTTGTGTTAATTTTTTTTCTACCTACGTCACATTTTCTACTTATATCCTTAATGTAAGGATAAACTTACATTACTTACATAACTTAAATTTGGTAATACGATATTATATTAGCTACTATCAGATGGTTGTAGAAAGGGAGATAAAAATAAATTGACTAATATACAATTTTTTATATCATAAAAAGAAAAAATACTCATTAGAGTTTTCATTTCTGCAGCTAGTCATGTGGTTGTGGTTGCTACCTGTAATTGCCTTCTCTGGCTGTCATTCCACATTCCCTCTGTTCTTGGCAAGTACCTCAGCTGATTGTGGTTTCTTGCCTGGTAGGGTGACCTAAATCTTCATTCCTTAAGGGTCTGTGTCATTAGCCAGCCTGCCTGGATTATTTCCACTGCCTTTAATCACAGTACATGGAAATACTAAGTGGCCTCCTAGAGGAACTCCTGCATTCCAGACATACTTTTTCTTAGCCCCTCTTGTATAGTAGCAGCCCAGCTTCCCCTTGATTGTAAGATCAGTCACCCTAGTCAGTTCTGTAACCCTCTTTGTTGATTCATTGACACGAAAAGCCCAAAGTGGCTGGGTGACAGTCTCAACTTCCAGTTGAATGAAACTATTACTGTATCCCTTGGTGGAAATTAAGATCTACCAAGGGAACTGTATGGGCATGGATGAATGCATCATATGATGTATTGTGTTATGTATCAGTGAATTGGGAAGCAAAGTAAGTCAGTTAAGAATGAGAATGAATTAATACAAAATAATATAGTCTCACAGTACTCGGGAGTTAATCAGGATACCCTGTTCAGAAATATTTACTTTGAAAGAAGTGTAGATATATCCGAAATGTGCGTGTAGTTTTTTCTTGTTTATTACCCAGTATTTAATAATGGACAGGTGGTCGGTAGCTGTTGCATTCTGATTCTAGATCTGACGTGCTTTTTTGGATTTTTTATTTACCTAAAGCAAACAATTGTATTTACTATTTTGAGCTTTTATAAGTTAATAAGACTAAAACAGTTAGCGTAAATGACTTCTTTTTCACAAGTGAAAATACTATAGTAGCACTGCATGTCATGTCTAATCTGAAACTGGAAATTATAATAATGTAGTGATTAGGATGGTGAGCTTGGAGCCAGACTGCCTGGCCTTAAATCCCAGCTCTTCTGCTTACCATGAATTCCAGTTAGCTATTACTCGGTAACAACCCCCACTCCCCCAGAATTTCAGTGGCTTAAAATGAGTGTGTGTTATTATGAATCTGTAGATCAGGTGGATGACTCTGATCATCTGGGCTAGATTTGGCTCATTACAGTTGAGCTGATTTCATCTGGGATTGCTCATGTATCTGTGGTCACCTGGCAGGTTGGCTGGAGGCTGGCTGATCTATGGTGGCTTCTCATATTTCTGGCGGTTGGCTGACTATCTGCTGGATGATGGAGGGTGACTGAGGCACATATCTCATCATTTATTAGGCAAGTCTGGTCTTGTTCACATGGTGGGGGGCAGGATTCTAAGAGAGGTAGTAGAAACATGCAAGGTCTCTTGAGGTCAGCACTTGAAACTGGCACAGTGTCACTTCTGCCACTTTCTGTTGGTTCAGGGCAAGTCATGAGGCCAGACAAGGCTCAAGATGTGGGGAAATCAACTTTGCCTTTTGTTGGGAGGAGCTGCAGTGTCACATTGCTGGGGGTATGGATACTAGGAGGGGTGGAGAATTGGGGCCATTTTATATTCATCCTACCATGTAACACCATCACGCACAAATCTCTCCATCTCTTTGAATCTATTTCCTAACCTGTAAAAATGGTTAGGAGAGTAATGATACTTTTTGAGACAGTTTTGAAGAATAGATAAAATAATCTATATAAAGTGTCTTTGACAGTGTCTTGATATATGCCAATATGTACTCAGTAAATTTTTATTATTACTACTTGGTAATAATTAGCCGGGTGTTTTATATTCATTACTATATACTCATAATAATCCTTTGATAGTGTCATTATTTCCTTCTTATAGCTGAGGAGACAGGCTGAGCTGCTTAAGTTACCAATATGCCAAGATTGGTTGTAGACCCAACATTTGAACCAAAGTATTATCATGTTTTTGCTTTTTTGCTTTGAGAGCCAGTACAGTGGTAACATATGTGGGCTCTGGAACTGTGTTAAGAGTCCTTGTCCCAGACCTTACTAGCCTTTCCGCCTTGGGCAAATTACTTAACCTCTTTGTGCATCACTTTCTAGGAAAGGAGATTACTTACCTCCAAAGGTTGCTGGTGAGGATTAAATGAATTAATACACATTAAGTGTTTAGAACTGTGAGCACAGGCTAGAGGGGTACTCAGTATGTTGTTATTTCTTCTCCTCTTAATATTATACCATGCTGCCTTTAGTCTAAACCTTTAAAACCTTTCTTACAGAAAAACATAAATGAGACTGAAATTGTCACCCTTTTTAGAGCTATCTAATTTTTTCATGAAGTATTATTAACCTTTATGGTTAGTTTCCTAATATAATAATTAATTATGGGTTTTACTGGTGTGAATTGGTTATATAGGGACATTTCAATTTGAGGAAAAACTATTCCACAGTGTTTTGGGTTTTTTTTTCCCCCTCATCTCCTTTCTGAGCTTTGCTTGCATAAGGTCATTCATTTCTGTGGCTTCCATTCTATGTTGGTTACCCCCAAATCAACATCTGAAGTTTGACCTGACTCCTGGTTTTCATTCCTTAATTGGTTTTTCTTCTTTCTCCAATTAGTTATTAAATTTACTATTTCTGTAATCTCTCACACCTTCTCTTCCTCTTTATGTTTATTGCTTTTGGTTTAATCCAGATCCTCATGATTCTTTTTCCTTCTCTCTCTCTCTTTTTTTAATATCTGACCTTATTTATTTGTTACTCTTGGAACATCATATTTTTGACTGAACTCAGAGATGGAAGCTCTCAGAGAGGACAGCTTCTGTCTCTTGGTAGTTTGTTCCTTGTGTTTTTCTTTGACCTCCTTCATTCTTTTGGCCAAAAGTTTAGCATATTCTGCAGCCTTTCCTTATTTTTCTTAGCATGCTGTTCTTTCAGGGCAAATAGGTTGATGTTTGTGTTACAGAACATGTGGAGTAACAAACACTGCATGCATCTTGGGTGCTTTGGTCCTTGGTTTCTTACTTTCTCTGTTTAGGTGCTTTCTCATGACATGCTGGCAGACATCATCTTTAGAGAGATTGAAAAGTTTGTGAATTCTAGCTATTTTGGACCCCAGGGCGATGAGGCACAGTCGTATCAGTGAGTCCAGGAATATCCTCTCTGTCCCCTTTTTATGATGACCAAATTGAGAACACTTAGATTGGCATTCGCAATGCAACCCTGAACAAATTTGCACTTTCTTTCTCCAGTTTTCCTTGATCTATAACAGAACTTCACCTTAACTCAGTAGCAGACAGACACAGCCATGGATCAGGACACCCTGCTTCATGGGGAAACCTTGTTTATCATTTCCCACTACTGATTTGGACTATATAACCCTTCCATTCTTCACCCAGAACATTAGCAGCAACTTCTATAGCCATATGCTTTGCATAAAAGGTATGAAGTTTGCATTTATCATCTACTTCAGTGAGTTTCTGGCAACCAGTGGCTCGGAAAGAGATGTTCAACTTCATTCTGAAGCAGCTGACTGCCTCTGAGGTGCCACGAAAAAGAGCTTTTTTATAGAGAGCAAACCAGTGGGAGAAGGAAGGGGAGAGAAGGACAAAATAGGGATAGAGGATAAAAGAAAGGGTTATTATGGGATTTTATGAAATCGTGTGTGAAACCTTTGACAATTGTAAAGCACTATAAAATTTAAAGAATCTTTTGTTCACTAAAAAAGTAAATTTAAAAAATTAGTAACCTCCTAATCAGTCTCTTAAGTTCTATTCTTACCTTTTTCTAGTCCATCTTCCAGGAACTGTCAAAATAGTTTATGTAAAAGACATTTGATCATTTTATTCCCTTGGTTAAAACTTTAAATTCTCATTGCTCACAAGAAAAAAATAAATTTGATCATTTAGGTTTCTTGATGAATCTGCCTCTGCTTCCCTCTCCAGCAGAATCTTTAGTTACTTAGCGACAGAATTTCTGAGTTCTGGCTATGTGAAATTACCCTGTACTGTCATATTCTCTTGCATGTCTATACATTTCCATGTGCTTTTAATTTCGTCTGAAATCCTCTGCCTAGATTTGTTCTGTTGGCAGACTTTGTGCATCTTTTTTGGAGATTTACTGAAGTGTGATTTCTCAGGGAAGGTTTCCTTATCCCTACTATACACTGTCAGACTCCTGATTCTTTGCCTGGACTGGTATATGCTTTTATTATAGCTTTTATCACATTGATATTTTTAAACATCTTTGTTTCGATATAATTTGTATACCATACAGTTCACTAATTTAAAGTGTATAGCTCAGTGGTTTAGTATATTTACAGAGTTATGCATTATTACCATAATTTTAGAACATTTCATTATCCCAAAAGAAACCTACATTTCTTAGCCAACACCTCCTAGCATCTCACTCTCCTTCCCCCCTCCATCCTGCAGTCATTGATCTGCTTTCTGTCTCCAGAGATATGCCTATTCCATACATTTCATATTAGTGGAATCATTTATTATTTAGTCCTTTGTAGTTGGTATCTTTAACTTAATGTTTTCAAAGTTCAGCAATCTTGTAGTATTATATGTTAGTACTTCATTTCTTTTTATTGCCAAATATTTCATTGTATGGGTAGACAATATTTTATCCATTCGTTAGTTGATGGGCATTTGAGTTGTTTCTGCTTTAGCTATTATGAATAATACTATAATGAGCATTTGTGTACAAGTTTATGTGCAGACATACATTTTTATTTCTCTGGATATATACGTAGGATCATTTGGTAACTGTTTAACTGTTTGAGAAAATACCAGACTGTTTTCCAAAGCTGCAGTGTCATTTAACATTCCCACCATCAGTGTATGAAGGTTTTAATTTCTCTACATCCTTGTCCACACTTGTTATTGTTGTCTGTGTTTTTGATTACAGCCATTCTAGTGGGTGTGAACAAGTATTTCGTTGGGATTTTGATTTGCATTTCCTGATGGTTAATGATGTTGAGCAACTTTTCATGTGTGTATTAACCATTTGCATATCTTCTTTGGAAGACTATTCAGAGCCTTTGTCACATTTTAAAATTGAGTTGTAATAGTTCTTTATATATTCTAGATATAAGCCCCTTATCAGTTATGATTATGTAATTTTTCTCCCATTCTGTTGGTTGTCATTCACTTTGTTGATACTGTCCTTTGAGCTATAAAAGTTTTTTTGTTTTTGTTAAAAATTCCCACTTATCCTTGTATTCAGAGTTGAGCCTAGTCTCTCTCTTCTGTTGTTTATCCTTGTATTCAGAGTTGAGCCTAGTCTCTCTCTTCTGTTGTTATAGTCTTGACACTTAAAGGAGTCCAGAATAAGTGACCATGGCATAAAAGTTATTTTGAGAAGAAATCTCTTAACCTGCCTAAAAACGGAGTTTCCCCAAAGAACTCAATTGTCATAAATTCCCTTTTGGGGAGCAGCCAGGAAAGATTGACTCTTATCACTGGAGATGAAAAGTTGCTACACCATACCTAAATAGACATTGTCACAGAACTACCTTGTCTCTCATCTGTTCTTGTAAGGGCCCATTTATCTTTCCAAAAAGTCATTTATTTTCCTGTAAGTGCCCTTCACTTATTAAGGTGCTATGTAAGTCCCAGATTCTAAACATCTCCTTGAGTCACATTTTTCTGTAAACTTGTTTGTATACATACATATGTGAATAAAAGTCTGTCTTTTCTCTTGCTAATCTGTTGTATGGCAGAGAAAAACCTTTTTTCTCTATCTTAAGTTTGCTGGCTGGGGCCTTACAAATTAGACTGACAAAAGAATAATGCATTTTTAGAGAAGTGACAGGACAGAGGAAAAGGATTCTTGAGTTTCTAAGGGTGGCAAGTTGTGGAAAGTTAAATGTATGGGGAAATAATGGAAGATAAGGACTAGTGAAAATTTTAAAGTTAAAATTTTTAAATTGAGATGTAATTGACATATTAGTTTCAGGTATACAATATAATGATTTGATATTTGTATATATTGTGAAATGATCACCACAGTAAGCCTAATTATAGTTAACCTCTGTCACCACACAGTTAGGAGTTTTTTCTTTTAAAATTCACTCTTAGCAAATCTCAAATGTACAATGCAATATTATTGTATATAGTCACCATGTTACATCCCCATGACTTACTTACTTTATAACTGAAAATTTGTACTTTTTGACCATGTCCACCCATTTTGCCCATCTCTTCCTCTACCTCTGGCAACCACCAATCTAAATTGTTCCCTGTAGCTATGAATTCGGTTGTTTTCTGTTCTGTTTAGATTCCACATATAAGTCATATCATAGGGTATTTGTCTTTTTCTCTCTGACTTATTTCACTTATCATAATGCCCTCAAGGTCCATTTAATGTCTGAAGAGTGTTCTATTGGAATTAAATTTGGAATTAAGTCTGGCTTTATCAATTACAAGTGTTACGACCTTGTGGACTGTGGACATGTTGCTTCTCTTAATCTCTAAGAGAACATCATGTATCTCAGGGTTACTGGAATAACACAAAGTACATAAAAGTAACTTATGTAGCTCCTCGCAAATAGGTGCTTAGCGGCTATTAGTTTTATTCTTTCATTTATTATATAATAAATACAATAATTTGCCAATCTAAAAGTAAACTTTTCTTTTCAAAATACTGAAGTATTTTCATAATGTACTTTGCCTGCAGCCAGAGACTTCCCTAACACTGTGAAATATAGTTACATCTTGGGTTCTAGAAATTTGTCAAGATGCTAAGCTAGAAGTGACAATTACTTTTTCTCTTTTAAACAATTTTATATTTTAAAAACACAAATGGAGATCGTAGTATATATGTGTATTGTTTTGCTGCTTCAATTTAATATGTATTTTGGACTTTGATCTGGATCAGCACATAAATTGCCTCATCAATTTTAGTTTTGTATGTGTATACCAAAAATTGCTTAACTTTTCCAATGCAGGACATGTAGGCAATTTTCAGTATTTTGCTATTATACCTATCTCCGCATGTAAATACAAAAAAATGTAGTCTGTGTTCCCATTGCCTGGTATCTTGAGGTTGAAACTGGCATGGGACTAAGGGAAGAGTCAAGGAAATGGGACCGAATTAGAACCAGGAGCAGTAATGGAACCATACCGAAAACCTTCTCTACTTTGGGATTACTGTTTATTTTCCTGACAGTAAACCCTTTTTTGTTGTTGAATGTAGCTGGACTAGGAAATTTCGTTCCTTAACACGTCACAAATCCAAATGAATATTGTGAGGCTTTTCACTAGTCTCAGTAGAAATGGTCTAGTGTTTTGTAATTAAGTTTAATTATTTGTTCTTTACTTCTGAAAACTAGTTTATTGTATTGAAGAATTTTCTTTCTCATCCTGGTTTGCTGTAAGATATTTATATAAATCAGGAATAGTGAGCAGTTTAATTTAGATAATCTTGTGCTTTTTTTTTTTTTGCCGATCAATAGAATTCTTTCATTAATAAATTCTCTGATGTTGACAGTCTTTGCAGAGTGAACTTGTTTGCGAGAGAGCCATCGCACACTAGTGAGACAGTGAAATTATGTGCATATTTATTACTTGTCTCATCTAAAACAGATTCCTGAGCTATGATTGAACCACCTCTGAATCAGTACCCCTGACTTAGAGAATTGCTGTATCCTCATAGCTTAAATCTATTTTACCTTAAACCATCCATTTACTCTCTAGGGAGGGGGAACTATACTGATTATCTTGGCTAGTTAGGGCCTATTTAATGGACTTAGATGTTACTACTACCCTAAATTCATTGCAGCTATGTTATCAAAGAGGGGTGTAATGATTGTAGGGGAGGCAAACACATATCCACGTTGTTTTGGGCATTTTTGCAATGTAAAAATATGAGATAAATAAGAGACTTGTCAAATGTTTACTAGATTTTTTCCTCTTGTGGTACACCTGATAGTGACATTTTTTTCTGTTGGGTTGTTTTTCTTCACTGTTTATCGATGTTCTTAGTATATTCTGGTTGCTAGCTTTAAAAAAAAGTTGAATTGCAAATACCTTTTCCCATATGAGGTATTAATTTTAATGTAGTAAAGCTTATCAGTCTTTTATTTTTTGATTTATGTATCTAATTACATTTAGTTTGATTTAAGAAATCTTTCCAGACTTGGATAATAAAACACATCTCTTGTTTTAAACCTTCGTCTTTCATTTTAGTTTATTGGGGGTGCTATTATATCTTTTTTGCCATCAACAGTGGGATAGGCCTTGAAATTCTTTTTTTCCTTTATGAATATTCAGATTCCTTTAATAAAGACTCTGTCTTTTCTGCGTTGATCTGTAAAACTAACTCTCATAATCAAGTTTCCATATGTGTGTGGGTCTATTTCTGGACTCAGTTCTGTTCCATGATCTATTTGTCTATCCTCACTGTAATAACTTGTGCTATCTGGTAGGACACATTCCCTCTACTTTATTTTTCATGGGTGTTCTGACTTTTTGCACATCCAGATAATTTTAAAATTGGTGCTAAAGTCTTTCAGGTGCTCTGTTGAATTATATATCTAGAATACTTTGGGGGAGAATTGACATCTTTATGATAGTGAATATCTTTATGATATGAACATAATACACCTGTAATCAATTATACTTTATGTTTTTTAATAAGGTATTATAGTTTTCGTCATGTAGGTCTTAAATATGTTTGCTTAGATTCTAAAAACGCACCTTATACTTTTGATTTTAAATTACATTTTCAGTTGCTTTGACAGGTATATGGAAATACAGTAGATTTTTGCATGGTAATCTGTCCATCTTGCTAAGCTTTTAGTTTTCTAATATTTTGCTATTTATGAATTTCTATATAGCAGATTGTGTCACCTGCAAATATAAATAATAGTTTCTTTCTAATCCTTATACCACACATTTACTTTTCTTAGAGTACTAGTTAGAATCTTCTGGTAAATATTTAAGTGTAGTAGTGATAGTGGAATTATTATTGTTTCTGATTTTAAAAGGAATACTTGATATGTTTCACCATTAAGAATGATGTTTTTTGTTGGTTTTTGGTAGGTAACCTTTATCAGGTAACCATATTTCCTTTTCTTGTATCTTTAGCAAAGGGGTATTGATTTTTCACGTGTTGAGACAGTTTTATTTCTTCCTTCAGTGTGTTGATGTGGTAAGTGATATTGATAGATATCTTTCTGGTCATAAACCAACGTTGGGTTATTAGGATAAATTGAATTTGGTCATAATATAAGTGTACTGTCCAATATAGTAGCCACTAGCCACATGTGGCGATTTAAATTTAAATTAATGAAAATTAAATAAAATTAAAAATCCAGTTTCTAAGACATACCAACCATATTTCAAGTGTTAATTGAAGCTAGCAGCTGTCATATTGAACAATGCAAATTAGAACATTTCCATTGCAGAAAATTCTATTGGGCAGTGCTGTAATATCACTCTTTTAAAAGTACAAGTTGGAGTTACGTGGCTAATTCATGTACATATGTTTGCTTATGAGTTTTCGTAATATTTTCTGATTTTCATGTCAAAGTTATATTAGTTTCACAGAAAGAGATGGGAAATACTCTTTTCATTTCTGTTCTCTGGAAGCTTTTGTAAAAAGATGGAACCATTGTATTCTTTAAGTTTGAAACAACTCATTAAGCCTGATGTTTTGTTTGTGGGACGATTTTAATTTTCAGTTTCTTTAATGATTATTAGCCTATTTAAATTTTTTTTATTTCTTCTAGAATAAGTTTTTGTTACTTACATGTTTTCTAGGAAATTATATCACCTGAGTTATCAGGTTTATTAGCATAAATCAGGAGTCAGCAAACTGTTGCCTGCAGGCTGCCTGCCTCTTTTTGTAAATAGAGTTTTATTGGATGAGTGATACTCATTCATATTGTCTGTGATTGCTTTAGTGCTATAAATGCAGAGTTAGGGCAGAAGGTATGAGCCACAAGCCAGAAACATTTATTGTGTAGTGCTTTAAGGAAGAGGTTGTCAGTCCTTGGCTTAATGTATTCTTAAAGTCATCCTTTTAATACTCATAGTAATCTCTGTAGTTAATCCCTTTTTAAAATTCCTAATATTAATTCTTAAAATTTCTATTCTTGATCCACCTCATCAGAAATTCACCAGTTAAAAAAATTATTTAGATGTATTCTCCTAATTAATTAATTTCTGCTCTTTACTATTTTCTTTCTCTATTCTTTGGGATCATTTTTGGTTTATTCTTATTTTCTTTTCCTGGCTTTTTAGGTTTCATGCTTAACATATTTTAACCTTTTTTTCTTTTCAGCATAAACAAATAAGGCTTTCAATTTTCCTTTCTATTCTACTTTCTCTAATTCCTACAGGTTTTATGTCTATTTTTTCTTATGTCTCTCAGTTATAATTATTTTATTATTTTCGTGTTTTTATAGTTCCTAATGTGGAACTGCTTATCTTTTCGGTTTCTACCCATTGATTACATTTTAGTCAAAAGTGTGCGGTGTGTGAGATTTGGATTCTTTTGAATTTGTTATATACAAGATTGCCATTAGTTATTCTGAGTGTTACATACTGTGCTTAAGAATCTATAAGGGTACAGGGTTCTATAAATGACCAACAAATCAAACTTGTTAATTATCTTATATAAGTCTTCTGTATCTTTAGTAATTTTTCTAGTGTATAATCTGTCAATAGTAGAATAAGTGTTAAAATGCTTTGTACTGTGTTCATGGGTATGTCAGATTATCCCTATGGTTTTATCAAATTTTGCTATATTTGCATGTTATCTAATAGTTCATATAAATTTAAAATTACTTTCCTTATATCTGGAGGAAACTCTAGTTTGAAAAGATACATGTACCCTGGTGTTCATAGCAGCACTATATATAATAGCCAAGACATGAAAGGAACCTGAATGTCCATCAACAAATGACTAGATCAAGAAGTTGTGGTATATATATTATTATTATTGTTTCTGATTTTAGAAGGAATACTTGATATGTATGATAAGTATGATGGAATACTACTCAGCCATCAAAAGGGTAAAATGCCATTTGCAGCAACATTCTTTGACCTGGAGATTGTCATACTAAGTGAAGTAAGCCAGAAAGAGAAAGAAAAATACCGTATGATATCACTTATGTGGAATCTGAAAAAAATGACACAAATAGACAAATGAAATTTACAAAACAGAAAGAGACAGACATAGGAAACAAACTTATGGTTACCTGGAGAGGTGAGGGGGATAAATTGGGAGTTCAGGATTTTCAGATAACAAACTACTATATTTAAAATAGATAAAACAAGGTCCTACTGTATACCACAGGGAACCATAATAACTTTGTAATAACCTATAATTAAAAAGAATATATAAAGAAATATATATATGTATAACTGAAACACTGGGCTGTACACCAAAAATTAACAACATTGTAAACTGACTATACTTCAATAAAAAAAAAATTAAATTACTTTCCTGGTGATTAGAATATTTTAATAATTTTTGATGACCTCTCTATGTCCTATAATTCTTTGTCTTTTAAAATCTTTTTGCCCATTGATAATAATGTAAGCAACCACTTTTCTTTTTCTTATAGTTTCCATTTTCTATTTGTCCTACCTTTCCTTTTTCTTTGCTTCCTTTTATTTCTTTTTAAAAAAGTTATTTTCATTTTAGCACAGTCTGTTTTCTTTTTTTTAAAGTTTTGTTTTGATTGAATAAATTTAACATGTAACATTGTATAAGATGTACAACAGGTTACTATGATACATTTATATGTTGTATGAGTGTAGATGTAGCGATATTAATCACATTGCCTACAGTACAATATTATTTCTGTGTTCATTATTCTGTGCATTCAATTTCTATGGCTTATCTGCTACTTATAAATTTGTACCCCTAAACACCATCAATGTTGTCCCCTTTTTCCCTACTCCATGCACCCCCTGGTAAGCACCAATTTTTTTTTTTGTGGGTTTAACTTTTTGAATTCTACTTATAAGTGATAACATACAGTACTTGTCTTTGTCAGATTTGTCTCACTTAGCATAATATGCTCAAGTTACATCTGTGTTGTTGCAATGGCAGGTTATCCTTCTTTCTTATGGTTGAATAATAATTCCTTTGTGTGTATGTATTACTTCTATATTATCCATTTATCCACTGATGGGTATTTGGGTTGCTTCCATATTTTGGATATAGTAAATAAAGTTGTGATAAACCTGGAGGTGCATGAACTCATCAAAATCCTGTTTTCATTTCCTTTGGGTATATACTGAGAAGTGTAATTGCAGAAGTGTAATTGTTGGTTTGTATGGTGGATCTATTTTTAATTTGTTGAGGAACCTACCTCCATTGTTGCTTTCCATAGGGGCTAGACCAATTTACATTCCCAGCAACAATGTGTAAGGGTTCGCTTTACACCTCATCTTTGCCAACACCTTTTGTCTCTTGCCTTCTTGATCATATAGCTCTCTCTCTTTTTTTTTTTTTGGTGGAGGGGAAGGTAATTAGGTTTAATTAATTAATTTTTTAATGGGGGTACCGGGGATTGAACCCAGGGCCTCGTTCATGCTAAGCACACTACTACTGAGCTATACTCTCCCCTGATAGATATCTCATTGTGGTATTGACTTGCATTCCCTGATGATTAGCATCTTTTCATGTGCCTGTTGGCCATTTTGATGTTCTTTTTGGAAAAATGTCTTTATTTTTTCTGCCCACTTTTTAATTGGATTGTTTGTATTTTTGTTATTAAATTCTTTGTATATTTTGTATATTAACCCGTTATCTGATACATGGTTTGGGAAATTTCTCTCTGTACATTTTTTTCACTTTGTTATTTCTTTTGCTTTACAGAAGTTTTTGAGTTTGATATAGTTCCATTTGTTGATTTTTACCTTTGCTGTTTGTGCTTTTGGTGTCGTGTCCAAAAAAATCATTGCTAAGACCAATATTGGCCAGCTTCTTACCTGCATTTTCTTCTAGGAGTTTAATGGTATCAAGTCTTGTTTTGTCTTTGATCCATTTTGAGTTAATTTTTGTTAGTTGTGAGTGTTGTGTGATTGGGGTCCAGTTTTTTTGTTATGCATATATTTCTCCAGTTTTCCCAGCATTGTTTCTTGAAGAGACTATTTTCCCTTTGGGTATTTTTGGCTTCCTTGTTAAATATTATTTGACCATATATGCCAGGATTTAATTCTGGACTCTATTCTGTTCCATTGGCTGATGTGTCTGTTTTCTGTGTTTTTATTACTATGGTTTTATGGTGTAGTTTGAAGTCTGGAAGTGTGGTATCTTTGGCTTTATTCTTTTTTTCTTAGTATTGCTTTGGCTGTTTGGGGTCTTTTGTGGGCCCATACAAATTTTAGGATTATTTCTTCTATTCCTATGAAGAATGTCATTTTTATTTCATGGAGGTTATGTTTAATCTGTGGATAGCTTTGGGTAGTATGGCCACTTTAACAATATTCTTTCGATTCATGAACATGAGAAGTCTTTCCATTTGTTTGTGTTTTTGATTTATTTTAGCGGAGTCTTGTAGTTTTCATTATGCAGATCTTTCACTTCCTTGGTTAAATTTGTTCATAAAAAAATTTTTTTTGATGCTGTTGTAGCTTGAATAGTTATCTTTATTTTTCCAATGCTTCATCATTAGTATAAAGGACTGCAGCTCATTTTTGTATGTTGATTTTGTATCCTCCCACTTTACCGAAGTTATTGATTAATTTAAATAGTTTTTAGTCGTATTTTTTGGGATTCTATATATGAGATCATGTCATTAGCAAATAGCAACTGTTTTACTAATTTGGATGCTTTTTACCTGTCCATCTTGTATAACTGTTTTAGCTAGGACTTGCAGTAATATATTGAGTAGGAATGATGAAAATGGGCATCCTTGTCTTGTTCTGGATCTTAGAGGAAACACTTTGAATTTCTTTCCATTGAACATAACGTTAGTTGTGGGTTTGTCTTATATGGCATTTGTTATGTTGAGGTATGTTCCTTCCATACCCACTATGTTGGGTTTTCATCACGAAAGGATTTTTGTATTTTGCCAGTGCTTTTTCTGTGTCTTTTGAGATGATCATGTGATTTTAATCTTTTATTTTATCGATGTGATACATTACATTTATTGACTTGCATATATTGAACAATCCTTATATCCCAGGGATAAATCCGACTTGGCCATGGTGTATGATCTTTTGATGTATACTTCCCCCTGCCCCCACCCCAAGGGTGGAGGTAATTAGATTTCTTTATTTTAATAGAGGTCCTGGGGATTGAACTCAGGACCTTGTGCATGCTAAGTATCTACCACTGAGCTTTATCCTCCCCCACCTTTTGATGTGTTCTTGAATTTGGCTTGCTAATTGAGAATTTTTGCATCTATATTCATAAGGAATATTGGTCTGTATATTTTTTCTTATGGTATCCTTATCTGGTTTTTGTATCAAGGTAATGCTGACTTCGTAGAATGAGTTAGAACATGTTCCCTCTTTCTTAATATTTTGGAAGAGTTTGAGGAGGATTTGTGTTAATTCTTTAAATATTTGGTAGAATTTTCCATTGAAGCTGTCCGGTCCTGGAGTTTTCTATGTTGGGAGGTTTCAAATTATTGATACAATCTCTTCTCATTATTGATCTGTTCAAATTTTGTTTCTTCTTGATTTAGTCTTGATAGGTTGTTTCTAGAAATGTATCAGTTTCCTCTAGGTTATGTAATTTGTTGGCATAAAAATTGTTCTTAGTAGTCACTTATGATTCTGTGTATTTCTGTATTATCAGTTGTAATGTCTCCTTTTTGTCTTTAATTTTGAGTCTTCTTTTCTTTTCTTTTTTTTTTTTTTTTGAAGTAGCTAAAGGTTTGTCTATTTTCTTTATCTTTTTGAAGAACCACCTCTTAATGTCATTTTGATCCTTTTCATTGTTTTCCTGGTCTCTCTTATTTCTGCTCTGATCTTTATTGTTTCCTTTCTTTTACTAACTTTGAACTTAATGTGTTCTTCTTTTTCTGGTTCCAAAAGATAGTTGGTATAGTTTCAGTTTTCTCAAATTTGCCAAGATTTGTCTTGTGGCCTAAGATCTATTCTGGAGAATGTTCCATGTGCACTTGAGAAGAATGTGTATTCTGCTGCTGTTGGATTAATTGTTCTTTATATGTCTGTTAAGTCCATATGTTCTAAAGTGTGGTTCAATTCCATTGTTTCCTTACTGATTTTCTGTTTGGATGATTTATCCATTGCTGATAGGGGGAGTTTGAAGTCCCATATTATTGTATTGTTGTCTATTTCTCCTTTAAGATTTGTTAGTATTTGCTTAATATTTTCAGTGCTTGAGTGTTAGGGGCATTTACACTTAGTTTTGTTATGTCTGTACATATTGATCCCTTTATCGTTGCATAATGACCTTTGTCTCTTGTTACTCTTTTGGCTTGAAGTCTGTTTTGTCTGATACAAGTATGCTCTGCCTGCCTGCTTTTGATTTCCATTTGCTTGGAATATCATCTTCTGTCCTTTCACTTTTGAGTCTAGTATGTCTGTAGAGCTGAAGTGAGTCTCCTATAGGCAGCATATAGTTGGGTCTTGTTTTTCTTATTCATTCAGCTACTGTGTCTTTTGGTAGGTGAGGTCAGTTTACATTTAGGGTCATTATTGATATGTAAGGGTTTACTACTGCCATTTTATCTTTTGCCTTCTGGTTATTTTGTCTTTCCGTTGTTTCCTTTTCTTTCTGTTTACCTTTGTAGGTGGGTTTCCAGGGCGATTTGCTCAGTCTCTGCCTTACTTGTTTTGTGTCTCCTCTAGATTTTTGCTTGGTGTAGTTACTATGAGGTTTACATAAAACATCTTATAAATAGTCCTTTTTCTGCTGATAACAATTTATTGTCACTCACCTATAAAAGTTTTATCCTTTTACTCTTCTTCCTTTATATTTTCAGTGTCACAAAGTATCTTTTTATGCTGTGATTTCATTACCAAGTTGTAGTAGCTACAGTTATAGTTTACATTTCTCTTTGTCAACCAGTATCTCTTAAATCCCTTTAAAATCTCTCATCTGTTTGTCTCTTGACCCTGCATTTTAGGTAGTTGATTCAAATTGCTAACTTTTATGACTTTTTCTATCCAATTTTAATCTCTTTAAATGGTCCATTGAAATTTTGAGATCAACTGTTACTTTTATTACAATCCCTGTCCCCCCCAGTCTTTCTGGTTATTTTCAGCAGCCTCTTCCTGCTAGCTTATTTTGTAATTTCATTTAACAGTTTTCTTTTAGCATTTCATCCATATTTTACCTTTTGGCAATCAAATTTTAATATTTGAATTCGGTGGTGCATGAATCTCGCATGTGGTGTTCATTTTCTTATGTGTTTGGTGATCCTTGAATAGAATTCATGTTTTGTTGAGCTTAATATGTGGAAAATTTGGGCGCCTACACTGAGAAGTTTTTTTTTTTTTTTTAAAGTCCACAGAGGATTTGCTTCTGCACCTGCTAAGATATAGGATTTATTATATCCTGGGAACTTTCTAAGGTCCATGCTTAAAGGATGACTCTCAGGTTCAACTTCCTTCTTGTAGCTGGCACAGTGCTGATATGGACATTTGCCCTCTTGAATCTCCACGTGCATACTGCTTACTGCCCAAGTTTCAAGTCATTCTATTTTTACGAGAATGGAGAGATGGGGAGTATAGAAGTGAAGGTGGATTATGGAAATGCTCTTATAGATTTTTCCTTATATGAGTTCAACAGTATTACAGTTTTCTGTTGACGCATTTAGGCCCTTCATAATAGATAGACTGTATACTACTGGATATGAGTGTTCAGTTTTTTTAAGTGTATTTGTTGAGCTCTTCACTGCTTTTGTTGGTATAGTTCTCTCTCCCCTCATCCCTTCCAGTTGGAATTTATCATGCCCTCAGGTCACTAGAATTCTCTGTTTTACTATTGCTGCTTTTCATAGCAGCTTACTTTAGTTACTATGTATACAAGTTTCTCCACATTTCATTGCCAGTACTAATTAAAAAACTTTCTGTTGTGTCTTTTTGTATTAACTTTATTTTATTTGGCCTTTTCTCTCATTCTCAGTTTGTGTACCTATTTTGGATTCTGACTCTCCTGTTGTCTTTGTTGATTTATCCTTATTCAGTTATATTTGTAAGTGAAATTCTCAATTAGTCATTATTGGTAGCAGGTGTGGGCTTCTTTAGCCATTGTACCAATTAGGATTATTTTCTCTAGATGGGTCCTTCTAAGGGAATGGGTAGCTCTAGTTTTTTCTCTTTGTGACTTATCCCAAGTTTGGTAAATAACTGAGGCAGGCTTTAAAAGTAGAATTATTTTTAGGGTATGTGGGTTGGGAGCACACTGGTAGGGCTTGTGTCTCCTGTGAGCAAAACAGATGGCTGAGAGAGCATCTGGGTCACAAAATCCCAACTTGATGTGTCTTACAGTCTATGCCAAGTCAAGAAAGCTCAAGTGCAAAGTCTTTATCTCTTAATTCTATTTTGGTTTCTGGTGGACTTTCAGAATCCTATTGTTTGCTGTGTTATTTGAGCTGAGGTTACTGGCAGGAATTAGGAAAGGTGTTGCTGTAGAGGTAAGAGTATATAATTGGAAGATTCTGTTTGCTTGTTTGTTAATTATGGTGGCCCAAAGCTAAGGAACTTTTATCTTCTTGTCTTCATTCAGTCCTCTCCTCCCCCACCCCATTTCTGAGATGAGGTGTTCTACTGAGTCCTGGTTTTGCTTGTGTTGACTATCAGTATTGGTGATCTTTTGATTTCTGACACTGCTGTCATTTTTTCCTTAGTTTTTGTTTATTTGACCAATTTAATGGTTTGGGGGAGTAGGAGAAAGAAATGTTATAATGTAGTTGACCACTGTAAAATCAGCAGTTGTGTTGAAAAAGAGTTAAAGATTTATTCTTATTTTCAAGTTGGAAAGTTCTTTCTTAACTAGAGATAAAATTTTGATGATTTTATTTTTTTACAGTCAGCTCTTATTCATGCAGATTCATTCCTTCCTTATTCTCCCTCTTCCTGCCTTTTCTGTTGTTTTTATTTGGTTTTTGGAATGGATGGTGAGTTGAAAATCTTAAGATTTTGTTATATTATTTCCAAATAATAAATTTGTTCTCTTTTCTCCTTCTCTCTTAATGCACTTTAAATTATCTATTTATTTATTTTAGGTTGAGAAGTCACTGAGGTAATTTTTTAGGCCAGAGTTTTGTAAACCATGTTTCAATTTGTGTAGGAAAATCTCAGAATGAATTACATACGAGAAGAATATAATTGAGACTTTTTTTTCCATTGTATTTATATACTGGGTTGTATTGCAGTTAAAAAAATAAGTTTGAAAGTCATTGTCCTAGCTTTAGGCCATGGATTGTGCCTCCTCAAAGAATCCATTATTTAACCCTCTGTAAAGCTGAGCCACCTAATTGAAGGTAAGGGAAGGCCTCCCTCCTTCCCTGCAGCAACCTAAAACTAACTGTTAAAGAGGCTCCAGTGAATACTGTCAGAAGTGCGGAGGAGGTAGGCCGGGCTATGGTCCTAGGCTCCTCATCAGCAAACAGAGACTTCTGCTTTTTAAATACTGTGTAATTTAGAATATAGTGGGAGATTTTGTTTGAAAGTGAGCTCATCTGCTAGAGTGAAGACTGTTGTTAGGTAACCAAGGCTATGAGACTGACTTGTCTTTAAATAAACCAACATAATACAACAACATTTGGGGTTTTTTTTCCTTATTTTTTCCCCCTTATTTAATTACTGTATTCAACCTTTAGTTTTGTCTCCTGCTTTTCTAGAATGAAATGTGATGGTGATAAGCCTGTTACCATCTTACTCATTTTTGGTATTTTTTCAGTGTTCACAATTTTTAATTTTCATTGCCCTGTCACCAGTGTAGATAGGGTAAATGTTGTACCATGGTGCAAAACGTCTGTGAGAATCCCTGCATTGAGAATTTCTTGGTTCATGGTGCTTTTAGTGTTTCATCATTTTTTCATAGTGAAAAATGATACCTAACAATTCTGTTTAGTTAGGTACAATAGCTTAATAAGTATTTCTGGTCCAAGAATTACACTTACATTGAAAGAAAAAAAATAGTTCTTTTTTATTATTAAATAACGACAGTTACTTATTGATGGGATTTGTATGCCTGTTGGGCATGTACAAGTTCTAAAGTCTTACTAGAATCAGATTCGACACTGCCACCTGCATTTCCTGTTTCACATTGATTTCCATGCAGTACTTATTATCACATCAACTGCCCCAAACCCAGTTTCTCAAAGACATGGTAACCATCAAAAGGAACGTAGAATGATCTCATGTTGAAATGGTACTCCCTTGAGCTAGTAGTTCACCTCGTGTTTGACAGCTCTTGACAATTGCCGTGTTTTCCTTCATAATTAAAAGTATCCTACAATACCTGTGACTTTGCTGTGGTGTTCATGGTGTTCCAAGATGTCTCGGTGCACAGTTTGGTAGCTGTATGTGTAGTGCTTTATAGTTTATACAGCGATTAAGCAAATAGTTACCTACATTTTATAAACAAGAAAATGGAGCCACCTCTGTAGGATAAGCTATAGATATTTGTACAAAGCTAATCTTCTGAGTTGTCTATTTGCATCTCAGAAGAAAGTCTGTATTTTAAAGTTTATTTCTGACTAGTGTTTATTTTTAAAATGCAGTTCAGTTTCTGTGAATTTTTACCCATCTAACTGAAGAAAATTTGTGATTTCCAGGGGGTTAAAAAGAAATACCTTCTTTGAAAGTGAAAGACAATAAAACCAATTTCTGTACTGACTGACTTAAGTTTGTTTTCCTAAGAAAATATAGAAAGAAGAGATCAAAAATTAACTTTAAAATGAGTAATTGTAGTAATTGAGTAATTTGCATTAATGGATCTGTGATTTAACTGATATTGTTGGATAGTGAATAGTAAGAATTACAGACAACTAGGAGTATATGATACAATAAGATAGTAGAATTACAGAGTTTTAGATCTGGAAGAGAGGTGAAATATGGGGATGGAGAGTTGGATCATTTGATGGAATTCATTGCATCATCTAATTGAACTCTTCTGTGCTGTTTAGGATCTTGCAGTGGGAGATAGAGGGAGACTGGTTGGGAAGGAGGGAGGAAGGAAGAGCCATGGTTAGTAAGAGGGAGATTGTGATTTTATTCTTGTTTCAGGCAGAGGTGTCTGACAGTTAAGAATCTTTGTCATAGTATGTAACCTGGAATATCTGTTGCCTACTTTTCATTTGAAAGTTCAGTTTTAAGGGAAAAATGTTAATTGAGAAAAGCTCGAAGGGTGGCAGTTCATAATACCTATGGATTGATTATTGGTTTGTTTCCTTTAAGGATTGCTTTTTAAAAACACTATTACAAACACTTTGAAATAACACATCTGTAAGAGAGCTATCTTCAATCCCTAGTTCGAACCATATCTGTATTCCATTTTAACAGACAATAAAATAATTTTGAATTCTGTATTTTCCTATTAATTTAGTTCTGAACATATTTCTCCATTTTATTTCCTGTCTCTCCAGAGGTGCTTTTATTTTTGGTGTACGTTGTAGTGGTGCTTGTTTTACAAAAGTGTCATTATAGTACCCATATGGGCAACACACATGCAGAGTTGAGAATAACACTTTCTTCACTCCTGAGTTTTAGTATAGATGAGTTGATACAACTTTATATCAACTTTATAATGACTGCATAATATTCCATGGCAGAGATTTACCACATTTCTTATTGCTGTTCCTTTGTTGTTGTTAGTTAGGGTTTTTTCCATTTTTTTTTCTCCCACAATAAGCAGTACTAAATTAAATATTCTTCTACATTAATGTCAGCATTTTTATTCCTTTGAAAAAGAGTTGAAAGAGAGGGATTGCTGGGTTGATGGAAATGTGTCATTAAAACTTTATAGGTGTAATTAATACGTTTCTTTTCAGAAAGGCTGTAATAATTCACATTTCCATCATCATCAGACAGATCAGTGGTTTTCATGTTATTCCCTGGGGACTTTTCTTAACAAGAAGAAGAGTCAGGGGCATTGGGGTACCCATCCCCCAAATTCAGCTAGAGTGGTTCTCTTTTAATCCGTTCAATATACTAGACATTGTTCTAAGATACTGGTTGAAAGAATAAGTTTTGTGATTAAAATAAGTTTGAAGAATCATTGCTTTTTCTTCTAGATCAGATTAGGCATTGAGATCACTGACTTTTCAGGCGCCTTGTGTTGGCTCCCCATTCCTGTAGAGTCTTTTTATTGAATCATATTTTAAGTGCTTTGAATTGTACTTTGGCTTGCATTGAGGAATAAAAATAATTAACTAACTCACTTTCATACTTATTCTAAGTTTGTTGTCAAGTTATTCATTATATCACTGACCTAGTGAGATGAGTTCAGTGAAGACTCAGAAAAAGCTTTGCTTACCCCTGAGCAAGTCTTAGGTTTGGACTTAACTCTTGGACATTGTTAATCTTATAGTTGATATTTCTGTTTGTTTTATTCATCTTACGTTCTTTGAAGATAGTTTGTTAGTGGTTATTGGTTATGTACCATAATTATAGTGCTGTATATTTTGATTTTAAATTAAGTAAAAGCAAGAAGTTAGATGTGCTCCTGTTACTGTTTCCAGTCACATAACCATGTAGACAGCTGTGGTGTAGTTCCAGTTACATCATTCAGGAGCTTTCTGATCCTGGGCAGATCCATGAACTTGTACTGACCTTCGTTTCTTCATTTGTTAAATAGGGATGATAATAGAATGGCAGTTGATACTTTCTCCAAAACATCTTTCAGCAAATTCAATGACTGGTTTTGTATACTTCTAATGGATTTCTTGGTGAAAGCCCAAAAAAAGAAGAAACCAAAGTACAACCTACTGAAGGTGAACATGTGGGGTCTAAGACAGATGTGGCTCAGATTTGGAGCTTTCTGGTGCTGTTGTTTAACCCACTTAAAATACTAAAGGAAATGTTCCTTAACTTTCTTTTTTGAGCCCTGAGCCTTTTTAGGTAATAAAAGCTCTGAACCTTTACCTCAGAAAAATGCACATTTTCATATATATGCAATCTTTATGTACTTTTTCAGATGAGTAGATGGTTCATAGACCTCTTGAAGCCCATTTGTGGGTTTCTTACTTGGAACTTCAGTAGAACTGACCTGTAGTAGTGGTTTCAGTCTAGAGTGATTTTGCCCTGTAGGGACATTTGATAATGTCGGGAAACGTTTTTGGTTGTCACACTGGTGATGATAGTTGAGTGTGTGTGTGTGTGTGTGTGTGTGTGCGTGCGTGCGCGCGCTGGCATCTAGTGGACAGAAGACAGGGATACTGCTGAACATCTTGCATAGGAACACCACCCCTATCCCCACCCACAACAGAGAATTCTTAGGAAAAACATCAGTAGTGCTGAGGTTGAGAAACTCTGATCTAGAGGAAGAGCTGAATTGGATCTCTTTGAAAAATGTAACTGTTCTTTGGGTTTCTTTGATGATGGTTCGGTAGTAGATAAAGCTTGTAACCTCTGGGCCTCACTCTATCTTGAATATTTTCCCCTTAGGTGTTTACATAGTTTATTCTCTTACTCTTTTTCAGGTTTCTGCCCAAATGTCACCTCACTGGAGAGTCCTTTTGTGTCTTTGCATCTAAAATAGCTCCCTCTCCCACTTACCCTTTATTTTCTTAATAACTGACATTACCTAATACACACATACTTACTTGTCTGTCTCCCTCCAACTTCAAATATGTTTCATGAGAGCAAGCATCTTTGTTTTTCTTTACTTTTGTTTCCCTGGTAGCTAGAACAGATGCTTAAAAATTTGTTGTTGAAAGAATGAATGTCATGAGCCTGTGTTATGGCAAGTTTGTGTTGTTTATTTTGGTGAAGCCCTATGTTTTAGAGGTCAAATGTGCAGATGGTAAAGTTGACAACCTTTTGTGAACATTAAGTACTCTTACCTAAGTCCTCATCTGGATGTAGCATAAGCTAAGGGTGGTGTCTGAGGGCTTAGCCAGGATTAAAAAAAATAAATTAGTTTTTTGGCTACTCTAGAATATGAATCAGGTACCTGAAGTTGTATTCTGTAGTGTTCTCCAAACTTGTTTGACCAAGAGACACTCCTTAAAAATGTAGAATCTGAAGTCTCTCCTCAAACCCACTGAATCAAAATTTCTAGAGGAGAGATCAGGATATCTTTATTAAAAACAGATCAGCAGGAAGAGGACAGTCTGAAACAGATGATACTGTAGCAACTGGATTTCCTCATGTAAAAGAATGAAGTTGGACTGTGTCTCAAACAATATATAAAAATTAGCTCAAAGTCGATCAATGACCTAAAGAGCTAAAACCATAAATGCTTAGAAGAAAATACAGAGGTAAAATTTCACCACTTTGGAGGTTTGGTAATAGATTTTTAGATATGATAGCAGCAGCATGAGCAATAAAAGAAAAAAATGGGTAACTGTAGCTACATAAAAATTAAAAACTTGTACATCAGAGGATGTTATCAACAAAGTGAAAGACAGCCCACCAATTTGTTATCCAGAAATCCTGTAGCTCAACAGGAAAAGAACAAATGACCTAATTCAAAAGTCATGTAAAGGACTTCAATAAACATTTCTTTAAGATCTATGGATTGTAAAGAATCCATAAAATCCTAAGTATTTACCAAATAGAATTGAAAATAAGATCTTAAAGAGATGTTTGTACACTCACATTCGTAACAGTGTTATTCACAATAGCTACAAGTGGAAACAACCCAAGTGTCCATCAATACATGAATGAATAAACAAAATGTGGTATATCCATATAATAGAATATTATTCAGTTATAAAAAATAATGAAGTTCTGATAATAATAAAATGTGGATGGATCTTGAAAATATTATGCTATATGAAATAAGCCAAACACAACAGGACAATAAATTCTATATGATTATACTTCTATGAGATGTTTAAAATAGTCCAATTCTTACAGTCAGAAAGTAGATTAGAGGTTACTAGGGGCTGGGGAGAGGAGAGAATGGGAGTATTATTGCTTAATGGTTAATAAGTTTCTGTTTGGGGTGATGGAAAAGTTTTGGAACTAGTTAGTGGTGATGGTTGCACAACATTGTGAATGTAATTAATGCCACTGAATTGTACACTTAAAATGGCTAAAATGAAAAAATTTATGATATATATATAACCACAAGAAAAGTTAATACTGTATTAAAACTATTGAATTTAAACCAAAAACTACTTAAGCCCAAAACGAAATGGAGAGTGAGTTGTATGGTATGTGAATTACATCTCAGTAAAGCCGTCTAAGAAAACAAAAATCAGCACAAAAACAAGCGTCCACGTCTGGACAACACTGCCACAGAACAAGGTTGGGTTGATTTTAGCCAGGAAGGATATAAGGTAGATGTTTGCAGTTATCTCTTGTAACCATAGAAGAATCTGTGTAGCTCTCCCATGGAGTGAGCAGCAGCTTTCCAGTTAGGATAAAGCAGCTGCAAAATATCCCTAAGTAGGCAAAGAAATTTAGAGATTTCAAATTATTAGAGATAATTCAGTTAATAACTGAAAAAATGATAGTCAGTGAGATTAGATTAAAACACTTGTACATACCTTTAAAATTAATATCTTCAAGTATTTATGTACTATGATGGTTTTGTTATGTTTTCCCATTAAGGAAAATTTACTGAGCGGTTTATCAAACTAAACTTTTTGGTGGACTTCACTTCCAGACTTATCTTCCAGTTACCCCAACTCCTGTCCAATTTATTCATTGTTTTTCATCTCCAGGGAACATAACTTTAAAACTTTAAAAAAATTTATCATGATAGGAACAGTTAATGTGAAATTTACCCTGTTAAATATTTAAATTTATAATATAGTAAGTATATAACTTTTAAAGCAAAGTTAGGAATTATTTGTCATTATGGATATTCTACTACTTTTAATTAAGTAGAATTAATTATTATACTTTAATCTGCATACAGTGTGGTATGGTCCTTAAATATCAATATGTATAGTATGCTTATGTCTATTTTATTGTAGTCTTTTCAAAGAGATACAAATGTAGTTTAATACAAGGTATATTGCATTTTGAATTGAAAATATAGGTCTCTCTGAGTGGCACTGTTTAAGTTACACTGTGCAGCTTATTACTGAACATGGTAGCTCTTTGTGAACAGTTTTCATTCTGAGTCCCCTAGGTGAGGGAAGGTTAGGGGAAATAACTGGGATGCCTAGGAGATAAATGACTATACCTGCCTTGGTCTGAGATAAGGTCAGGATGTTCTCTATTCAGGGATTAAGGTTGCCTCCTGCTGTCATAATCATTTTCTCCCAATAAACCATACCTCTCTTCTGTTTTCTATTATATCCTACCTTTGAATGTTCTCTTCCTATTATTGCATCTGTGAGCCCCTCATGTATTCTAGCAGTCTTCTTATATTCCAATTGGTATGTCTCTGTCTTTGGAAATTCTGAAATACAAATCTGATTGCTCTTTGTGATCACTGGAGAACAAAGAAAAACAGACAATTAACCTCCTCATGTGCTAAAGACCGAACTTCTTGTCAGGGATATAGAAAAACCTGAGATTAACTGGTCTCAATTTTTTTTATAATACTCTTTACCAATATGTGCACATATATACATACACACATGTGCATACCAGTTAAATTACTTTGTTAATGTCACTCTGCTACAATACATGTATCTGTAATATAAATTAGCTCTGTGGTAAGTAGGTGAATGATTTTAGTATAATGCGGAAGTATCATTGGTCATAAATGTTCTTTTTCCAGCACATTAATATTTTGAAGCATTCAAAGGCAATCTTACTTCCAAAGATAACATTTTAACAGCATATGAAGATAAGAGCTGAAAATCCTTAATGCATAATCAAAACCACAATGAGATCAGACCACACTTGTTAGAATGGCTATTAACAAAAAAGACAAGAAATCGTTGTTGATGAAGATGTGGAAAAAAGGGAACCCTTGTGTACTGTTGATGGGAAGGTATATTGGTGAAGCCACTTTGGAGAACAGTATGGAGATTCTTCAAAAAATTAAAAATAGAACTGCTATATGATCCAGCAATTCTACTTCTAGGTATCTTTCCAAAGAAAATGAAAACACTAATTCGCAAAGATACATGCACTCCCATGTTCATTGCAGCGTTATTTACAATAGCCAAGATATGGAAACAATTTCTGTCCATTGATGGATGAATGATTAAAGAAAATGTGACACATAGACACACACAGTGAAATATTACTCAGCCATAAAAAAGAAGAAACCCCTTCCATTTGCAACAGCATGAATGGACCTTGAGGGCATTATGCTGAGTGAAATAAGTCAAAGACAAGTACTGTATGAACTCTCTTATATGTAAAATTTGAAAAAAAAAAGGAAAAAAAACCCCAACAAATCAGAAACCTGAACTCAATAGATTCAAGAAACAGATTGGTAGTTGCCAGAGGGAGGGGATGGGGAGTTGGGTGAAATGGATGAAGGAGGTCAAAAGATACAAACTTCCAGTTAAAAAAGTAAGTCATGGGATGCAATGCACAGCATGGTGACTATGGTTATTAATACTTTATTATGCATTTGAAAGTTGCTAAGAGAATGTAGATCTTAAACATTTTCTTCACAAGAAAATTTATAACTGTGTAGTGATGGATGTTAACTAGATTTGTGGCGATCATTTTGCAGTATATACATATAATGAATCATTATATTGCATACCTGAAACTAATACAATGTCAGTTATATCACAGTGAAAATTAAGAAATTTTAAAATGTGGTATCATATGTTATGTTTGAATTTATACTGGATCTACATGCTTGACAAAAAGATTGTTTAGATTTATTTTGCTATGAAGGAAAATACGTTCTGTAAGTGATCCATAGATGCAGTGAAAAAAGAAAAAGTTGAAAATCTTGATACAAAATTGCCTCTGTTATAAGCAGAAGATTTAATAGTATCAGGAATCTCTAATCTTCTGTTAAGCTGTCTGATACAGCTGCAAGGGTAGGTGAAATATCTGTGAGGCTATTTCCCCCACTTTTAATGAAAAATTGAAGGCTGTCACTGTTTATCTTTAGCTTTTTTTTTTCTGTTCTTTTGTTTTGTTTTTCTTTTTCTTTCTTTCCTTCTTCCCTTTCTGCTTTCCCTTTTTTCCTCCCTTCCTTCCTTCTTCCCTCCCTTCCTTTCTTCTTCCTCCTTCTCCTGATGACTGAACCCAGGACCTTGTGCATGCTAAGCATAGGCTCTACCACTGAGTTATTCCCCTCTCCCCTAAATTCTTAATTTTGCTAAAATTTTTCCTATTAGAAATAAGCACCTTCAGAGACCTATATTTGAAGGGAAAAGCCTGAGTTCCAAGATTTAAGGCTAAGTTTGATTATGATGCTGGGAACAATTGTCAGTCAATAGTAACTATGCAGTATTTTATTAGGATTGTTGTTTTGCTAATGTTCTTTTCTGTTATTTTTAAGTGTTGATTTTGCAGAGTGTCAGATTTTTCTAGAAACACACATGTGTTTTGATAGCTACCTGTCCTTGTTTTTTTTCTTAGACCTATTATATCTTTGTGCTTTTGCTCATGGCTCAGTATTTCCTCTGCCCAGAATACTCACCTCACCACCCTGTTGTCCTCCACAGCTTAAATTTCAACTCTCTGTGATGTGCTGCTGACAACTTTCTTTATTGTCTTTGACAGAATGAATTATTCCCTCATTTGTGTTTCCTTTATAACATTGATTTTATGTATACAAGTCAATGATTTTTAGTAAATTTAGAGTGTGAAACCGTTGCCCTCCAAACATTACTTGCGTCCATTTGTAGTCACTCATTTCTCACCCCTAGCCAACTAGTATATTTTCTGCTTCTGTAGATTTGCCCTTTGTGGATCTTTCATGTGAATGTAATCACACAATATGTAGTCTTCTGTGTCTGGCTTTTACTTGGATACTGTTTTTGAGATTCATCTATGTTGTCTTATATATCAGTACTTTGTTTCTTTTTATTTCTAATTATTGTAGGGATATACCACATTGTAGGGATATACCACATTTTGTTTATCCCATTGTAGGGATATACCACATTTTGTTTATCCATTCGCTAGTTAATAGATATTTGGATTGTTCACACTTTTTGGCTCTTAGGGTACACTGTTGCTCAACTTTGTAAAAATCCCCATGGAACTTTCTTTAAGTGCAGATGTTTGGGCCTCATTGTTAGGGGATTCAGCGTGTTCCAAAGGTTGGAGATCATTAGGTTAAGAGAATAAGTCTTAGGAGTCATATATGGATTAGTTCCAGTTTAACTGCTAGATAACTTCAGCATAGTTTATTCTCCCTGATTCTGAGTATCCTCATTTATAAAATGGGTATAATATATAACCAGTCTTATTATTAAGAATATTTGTTGAGCGCTTGCTTTTTGCCCTTTATTGTATTATGTATTAAGTATACTGCAATGAATCAAATGGGATACTTGTTCTTACAGTTTTTAGTTTAGAAGGGGAAACAGACATTAGAGGTTAAATATGTGCAATTATGATAAATTCTTTGAAGGAAAGTACAGGAGTAGTGTGAAAGCGTGTAGTAGAGATTTAATTTAGCTTGGGGGGATTTGGGACAGTGTCTCTGAGGAATTGACATACAAGACTTGAAAAGTCAATGTTAGCCAGGCATGAGGGGAAGGAGTAACACAGAGGAGGAACAAGTGTTTGAAGTAGAAAGAATAGCACACACTTAGAAAGGTCTTGGTTTGATACCTTTAGGGAATAGCGGTGTGACTGGAGTGTAGTGAGAAAGTGTTCAGATTAGTATAATTTAGAACTTATTTTAAGGTCTGTGGAAACCTATTTAAGAGTTTTAAGTAAGGCAGTGATATGAAGAGATTAGATATTAAGAGCATTCTGGCTGCTATATGAAGAATGAATTGGAGGTGGCTTAGGTTAGGTTGTGGTGAAGTAATAGCCAAATGAAGGTGAATTTCATATATGTTTTGCAGGTAGCATTTACAGGACTTGATAATTGCTTTAAGTGTTGAAAGAGAATTGTCAAGGGTCACGCCCAGTTTTCTGGGAGTAACAAGTTGGATACTCTAAGACTGAGAGAAGATTGAAGAAATACATTTTTGGAGGGAGAAGAAGTTGGGAGATAGTTTGTGTTTTGTTTTGTTTTGTTTTTTAAGTTCAGGATGCCTTTGAGAATAACCCAGTGGAAATGTTAAGTTGGCAGTTGTATATATGGATTGGTGTTCAAAAGAGAGCTCTTGGTAGGGTATGTATTTATTTTTTTAAAGTCTTTGGAATAGCTTTAAGAAAGCTTTAGGGGGAAAACTTTGGGAGAAAAACATGGTTTGAAAAGTGAATAGAGTATCTGTAGTTGAGCTCTGATGAATTACTGATATTTATGGGTTGAATAGAGGAAAAGGAAACAAAGGAGACAGAGTAACCAGTAAGGTAGGAGAAAATCAAAAAAGGTAAAGTGTAGTAGAAATCAAAGGAAAAGTATTTCAAGAAGGAGGCTGGCATCATCCGTGTGTCATACTGAGATCAGTAAAATTAGGATTAGAAAAGCGTTCATTTGATTTGACAACATGGAAGGCAGTGATGACTTTAGTTAGCTATTACTGCAAATAACTATACCCTAAATCACCCCAAAAATTAATGGCTCAAAACAACCATCATTTATTTAGCTCCCAGTTCTGCAGTTCAGCAGCTTGAGTTTGCCTTAGCTGGGCATTTCTGCTGATCTGGGTCAATCTTAGCTGATTCACCTGGGCTTGCTCATGCATCTAAGTTGTGTGTCTATGGTCACCTGATGGTTTCTCTGGGGCTGGCTTCATTCATGATAATGATGGCTGGGATAACTGGGATCTCTTTCCATATATCTCTCCTTTTCCATTGGAATAGCTTCTGGTGTTGTGCACTTGTGAGGAGCAGAATTCCAAGAGCAGCAAATCAGTAAACCCCAAAACACAAGCACATCTTAAGTTTGCCAGTATCCATTGGCCAAAGGAAGTCTTAAGACCATCTGAGATTCAGTGGCTGAAAAAACACTCTTCTTGATGGGAAGAGCAACACAGTCATGTTACAAGGGTGTAGATACAGGGAAGGGAAAAATCTGTTGTCATTTTTGAAGCCTGCCAAAATGATTGCGGCAAAAGCATTAATGCAGGTGAAGGAGGATACTGGAAACAAAATTGGATTAGCATGAAAAGTGAATGGGAACTGAAGAAGTATGGATTACTTTTTGAAAAACTTGGCTATGAAGATAATTTGAGAGAAGACAGTAGCTGGCGGGGTATTTGTAGTCTAAGCAGGTGTGTTGTGCTTTCTTTCCCTTCCTGTCTGAATGCCTTCCTTCTACGCAAGAACAGAGTATTTATACTGAATACTGAGGGAAAG
Source organism: Camelus dromedarius (assembly GCF_036321535.1). Classification (NCBI taxonomy): domain Eukaryota; kingdom Metazoa; phylum Chordata; class Mammalia; order Artiodactyla; family Camelidae; genus Camelus; species Camelus dromedarius. Next base: position 63,551,234 of record NC_087448.1, on the reverse strand, counting down.
GATCTAGTAGACACAGAATGCTGATGCTGAGGAAAGAGAAGATAACTAATGAAGTGAAAATCTCCTAGAAACCTGGAGAGGATGAGATTCTGGGTACCCGTGAAGGAGTAGTTTTTGATGTGAGGAGGGCTGCATACTTGGTAACAGGAGGGAAGGAGGGAATAGGTACAAATGTAGTAGATAGGCAAGCAGATTTAGTAAGGAGAGATGAGGGAAGTTTCTGTTTGACAGAGCTTCTGTTTTCTCAATGAAGTGGAGGCAGTCACTGAGAGTAGGGGTTGTGCAAGAATGTGTGCTTGAGGTTTGATGCGAATAGAGAAAGTACATAATTTAAACCTCCCACGGAATGGGACATTGAGCTGCCTACTGACTGGGAAACACCAGTCATTCAATAAATGAGAGAGATTATCATTTTTAATATAAAAATATTACTTTAAAGGGATTTAGCAGAACACTTTCTTTGTTAGTAGTTAGAAATTGGTGCTAGTTGGGGTGTTCCAGGGCCTGGAGCTCTTTTTCTGTCTGAAGCAGTTTAACTCTACTCCCTTCTATGGCATTGATGGTCCTTAAAAAGAGAGTAGGCAAAAGAGTAACTGTGTTTAACCTTTTATAAATAAACATTACCAAAAATGCAAACAAAATGAGCCTGCTTTCTAAAAGGGCTTCCTGAAAGCACTTAAAATTAATTTATATTACCAGAACATATTGGAATAACTATTAATTGTACTTAATTTGAGTTAATAAAGATAATTCAAGCTGAATGATGGGTTAGTGGTAAAATTGTATATAGAAAAAAGATTTTTGTTTGAAAAGTTGGAAAATGTGTAAATGTGGTCTTAACATTATATACTTGGGGGGAGGATAACATAATTTATTTTGTCTCTTTTCTCTTAGAACACACTCTCCTTAGCTTTTTATTTGTCTCTGGCCAAGAATAAACCGAACTTCTTATTCTTTGTAATGACTGTGTGCAGGAAGGGTTGTATTTATGGAGGGCACCACCTGCTGGTTATAAAAGGTACCAGTTGTGGGAAGCCTGCCTTTCGCAGTTGTCAGACTCTTCACAAAATCTGTTTTCCTTCTAATTCCACCTTAAGCCTGGAGTAAAGTCCCAGGATGAAAAACAGCCTTTAATTAACATGGCCACATAGGGATTCTAGTAGTGGTTTGATGTGATTTCTGTGACTCTGAGCTTGTCACATACGAATTTTTAAGAAAAATCATCATTAAAAGGGCATCTACCTGTCTTTACTTCTTCCTAAATCAATTAAAAAATGACTATTGCTATTGCTCTTGCCATTGCTCTTCTATCCAGTCAGTGCTTTGTTCTTCTTTTTCATTCGTTGAAAGGATCTTAAATATTTTTACTGCAATCTTTCTGAGTTTCATCTTATGAAACATTTATTTACATCTATTAATATCAGATAGAAGAATGATGATTTCATTAATTTTTTTTCTTCCTAGGACCAGTAGTATGATTTTCAAATTACTGATGTTTCCCTTAATTAATGACCATTTAATTTGAACTTATTCAATGGTTGTATAAAAGACTCTTTAATATTAGAATATTTTGTGTTTTACTTATTGTTCATTCTGGACACAAGGTAAATATTTATAATGGTATGCATATAGTAATATTTGAAATTCAAACTGTAATTGGATTCTGACACAGGTTAGCTTTATATAGATTTTTTTTTTATTATTTTCTCATTTTCAATATATCTATGCTACCATAAGTGGGTATAATTGAATTCCACAAAGATGAATGTCAGGTAATTTCTTTGACACTCTTTAACCTCAGAGGACTGTGTATACATTTTTTTTTTTACACTGATTTTTGGTAACAATTGAAGATCCTATTTCTTTACTGTACCCTCCCTTTCTTCCGATGCACTGCTCCCTCTTCTCCTTCTTTCTCCTTTTCATCTTTTTTCTTCTACCTAATAATTTGGTGTTCATTCCTGTTATTCTCCAGAAAATTCTTTCTTAAGGCTTACCTTACCAGATCCAAGGGAATATTTGCTGAGTTCATTTTGTATCAGTGACGTGTATTTCTGAAACAGCTAGCACTGTATATCACCCCTTCATCTTCTAACATTTTTTATAATAAAAAAAAAGTTACTGTTTTCTTGACCTTTCTTGGCCCTCTTCTGTTTTCTTTCCTGATTCCCCTGTGTCATCTGTCCCCCCACCCCATCCTCCCACCCGGCCCCCGTATCAGTATAGATATTTCCTCAAAGTTCAGTCTTGGTATCTCAATTCACCCTACACAGTTTCTTTATTGATCTTACAAACCCACAAAGCATGAACTATACATAGTGCTAAAATATTTTCTAGCGTTAACTTTTCTCTACAATTTCAACTCTACATCTTCAGCTGCCTTCTATTCCAAACTTAATTTTTCCAAAGACTTGTGCTCTTTCTGATTTTTCCCTGTCTCTTTTATGATGAGGGCAGATATTTTATATATTTTGCTTATCATTGCATTCCTATTACCTGGAATAATGTATCATATCAAGTAAATTCTCAGTAAATATCTAAATAGTTGACTTTCCAGGAACAAAGTCTTGAAATTTTATAATTATCTTCTGCTTCTCTCAAATAACATTTTAGTCTTTGTGTCAGTTTTCTTATTTTCCAGTCATTGCCTGCAGTGAGCTCCTTATTAGTTCTTACCTGGAATTTTGTAGCAGTTTCCTAACTGGTTTTACTGTATTTGATTTCTCCTCTGTTTAGTCTGTGCTGCCTATTGTAGCTACCAGTTCTTAAAATAGTTCTGGTCATTAATCAGCAAGTATTTCCCAAGCACCTAGGAACTTTGTTCTAGGCTCTGTAAGGATGCCTAATATGATATATACTATGTTTGTCATAAGGAGCTTATGGTTTTATAGGAGAAACAGACATAGAAATAAGAAATTTATTAAATATGGTGTGATAAATGCTAATTATGATAAATTGACAGTTTGCCTAGTTGTAGGGGGAAGAGCCTATCTCTGCCTGGAGTGGTGAAGGAAAATTTAAATACAGACTTGAGAATTTAAGGTACGTGGAGTTTGCTTACGAGACATGGGTCAGTAAGTATGTCTTACTCTGAGGAAACAGCCTGTGTACATTCACAGTGGTATTTCAGATGTCTGCTTTAGTAGCATTGCTTATAAACTGAGTGCAACCTGAGTAACCAACTTATTTGTTGGCTCTGTCTTCTCTTAGCTCCCTTTACTTCCTTCTACTTTTTCCTTCAGTCACACTCTTAGACCAGCAACAAATTCTGAATTCTCTTCTTTGATATTCATTCAAATTGTTTTCTCTGTCCTTTTTGTTCTATATTATTACCACTTCACCCCCATTTACTTAGGGAAGCAGGCTTTCTTTCAGTCTTATTTTTTTCCAAGCTCATTGTTTATTGTTTTTGTTAAGATAACTTTAGAATTTATTGTAATTTAGTATTTAGAAGGAATGTCTGTTTCCTTTGTAGATTTTGAGACCCATCTTAACTCATTTTGCCCTATAGTCACCGCTAAAACATCATGCAAGTAGTAGGCACTTGATAAATTTTTGACTGTACAGATGAGTATATTCTACAAAGGTACCATGTCTACATTATTTAGCTGCAGTCTGTGGTCACAGTCATGTGTCTGTTGTTAAGGATGGTGAACAACTTTTGCTTCTTTTAAGGCAAGGCAAAGACTTTCTTCCACTCCAGGTTCTGTGGAAAACTGGGAATCCTGTCACATTTATTTATCTTCCTGTGGAATGATTTGTCCTAGACATTTGCTGAGTATCTTCTTTGGTTGGAGGGACACAGACAGCTGTGGGCTTGGTTCTTGCTAGACAGTTCATTCTTTTCCTGACCTGAGGTCGTGAAGCTGTTCTCCTACATCATATTCACTAAAGCTTTTACATTTTGCTTCAATAGTTAGGTCTTTAATCTACCTGAAATTCATTTTGTATGTGATGTGAGGTATAGGTGCAGTGTCATTTTTTCCCATGTAGATGTGTCTCAGAGCTTTCCAATTTTTTAAAATAACTTTATTGAGGAATAATTTACATACCATAAAAGTAATAAAATTCACCTATGTCAAGTGTACAATTCAGTGATTTTTAATAATTTTACTGAGATATGCAACCATCACCATAATAAAATTTTAAAACATTTTTATTAGTCCAGTAAGCTCCCTCATGCCAATTTATAATTAATCCCTCACTGGATTCTGTTTAGATTTTCATCTTGAACTCTCTGCAGCATCAGTAGTGTTGGCCACTTCCTTTCCTGAAACTTGGTGTACCCCTTACTTTCTGACATGACATCCTTCTGGGTCTTTCCTTTACCTCTTTGATCATTCTCAGATTCCTTTGCAAGCTCCTTTTCCTCTCCTCATTTCAAAGATGGATCTTCTTGCATCTCTTCCTTGGCCTACCAGTTGTCTCACTTTAAAAGTCTTCCTGAATGCTCTCATCTGTGCCCCTGTTTTTATCTATCACTGAGGATTCCCAGATCTTTCTCTAGCTCAGACATCTCTCTGGAGATCTAACTGCCTGCTGGCTGGTCTTTGTCTTTGTCTCCTTCCCCTCCCCCTTCTCCTCCTCTTCTTCCTCCTCATCCCCTTTCCCCCAGCACATGGGGTAAAATTTATTTTCCAGAGGGTACCTGAAAAATCTTACCTTCCCTCTCCCCTAATCAAGGCAATAAACACAGCCATTACTTCTAAAAGTTTCCTTGTGCTCTTTTGCCTTTTTTTTTTTTTTTTTGGAAAATTTAACCTGAGATCTACCCTCTTAAATTTTTAAGTGTACAATACCATTTTGTAAACTAGTGGCACTGTGTTGTACAGCATGCCTCTAGATTTAATCATCTTGCATAACTGTAACTTTAGACCTTTTGAATAATAGCTCCCCATTTCCCATTCTTCCCATCCCCTAGCAACAGCTATTCTACTTTCTGCTTCTGTAAGTTTGACTATTTTAGATATTTCATATAAATGGAATCATGCCATGTTTGTCCTATGTCTGACTTACTTGACTCAGAATAATGTCTTCCAGGTCCATCCATGTTGTTGTAAATGGTAGGATTTCCTTTTTAAAGGCCGAGTAATACTCTATTGTATGTATATACCACTTTTTCTTTATTCATTCATCTGTTGAACATTTAGGTTGTTTCCATATCTTGGCTATTTGAATAATGCTGCAATGAACATGGGTTTATATTCCCACTAGCAGTGTACAAGGGTTCCCATTTACCCTTATCCTGGCCAACACTTTTTTTTCCTTTTTTTTTTTTTTTTTGATAATAGCTATCCTGACAAGCGTGACATTGACACTCCCTTGTGGTTTTGATTTGCATTTCTCAGTGGTAAAAAATGGAAAGCTTTTACTTTTAAATCAAGAACAAGGCAAAGATGTCTACTCTTTCCAGTTCTATTCACTATAATACTAGAAGCCTTAGCCAAAGCAATTACACAAGACAAAGATATGGAGTCATCCCTTGGTATATGTGGGGGATTGGTTCCAAATGCCAAGTCAAATGCCAGAATTCAAGGATGCTGTAGTCCCTCGTATAAAATGGCATAATACTTGCATGTAACCTATGCACTTCCTCCTGTATACTTTAAATCATCTCTAGATTACTTATAATACCTAATACAATGTAACTCAATGTAAATAGTGCCTATATGTGGCAAATTCAAGTCTTGCCATCTGGAACTTTCTAGAATGTTTTTGGGGATATTTTTGATCTGTGGTTGGTTGACTGAGGATGTAGAACTTGCAGATATGAAGGATTGACTATAAAGGGCATCCGAGTTGGAAAGGAAGAAATAAAATTATCTCATTGCAGATGATACGATCTTACATGTAGAAAATCCTCTATTAAGGCTTTATTTAAAAAATCTCTTAGAACTGATCAGCAAATTCAGTTTAAGTTGCAGGATACAAAGTCAACATTCAAAAATCAGTTATGTTTCTATATACTAACAGTGAACTATCTGAAAAGGAAGTTAAACCAAAACACTCCCTTCATAATGGCATCAAAAGAAAAAATTACTTAGGAATAAACTTTACAAAGGAGGTGAAAGACTAGTGTAATGAAAAGTACAATACATTGCTGAAAGAAATAAAAGAAGACACAAATAAATGGAAAGATATCTAATGTTCATGGATTGGAAGACTTAATATTGTCAAAATATTAAGTGATACTCAGAAATTTTTGTATTCTCGTTTTCTGACTGGTATGCCCTGCCACCATTTTCATATATTAAGTTTCATGTTGTGTGGGTCTGTTTCTAGGCTAATATTTCCCATTGATCTTTTTTCTTTTCCAATACCATACCACTGAAATTACTTAATCTTAAAAAGTGTTTTGATATCTGGTAGAGAAGTTCATTCACTTTTTCTTAAGTATCTTGCTGTTTTTGGCCTTTTAAATTTACTTATAAATTTAAAAATAAATGTCATGTTTCTTTAAAAATCAGAACCTGGGCTTTTTTGAGACTGTATTGACTTCATAATCAGTGTCAGAAGTTTTGCTGTCTTTATAGTATTTGAGACTTCTAATCTGTGAACATATCTATTTAATTTTCTTTAACATCTGTCAATATAGCTCTATGATTTTTCTTTCTAAAAATAAATTTTTTATTAGATTAATTCCTAGGTAGGTTATGCTTTGCAATGTAAATTGCATTTTGAATTTTTTGGTTGCTATTCATATATTGATTGTTTTCCTTTTAAAAAGCCTTTTTATTTTGAAATAATTGTGTTTTTGCAAAAAGAGTACTTAGAGTCTTGTGGACCCTTCATCTGTCTTCTGCCATTGGTGACATCTTATGTAACTGTAGCATAATATCAAATTAGGAAATTAACATTGGCATGATATTGTTAGATTATAGACATTATTCAGTTTTCTCAAGTTTTTGCACATTGTCCCTCACCCCCTCCACCCCCCCATGTGTGTTTGAAGTTCTGTGTAGTTTGATCCTCACTATAGATTCATTTCACCACCACCTCAATCAACATACAGAACTATAAAGAAATTCCCTTGTGCTACCTCTCATGCTCATCCACATTCTCTGGCAACTACTAATCTGTTCTCCATGTCCATAGTTTTGTCATTTTGAGGTTGTTAAATAAATGGAACCATAACATTATGCAACCTTTTGAGATTGGCTCTTTCAGTAAGTATAATGACCGTAAGTTATTACGTATCAGTAAAACAGTTCTTTTTGTTGCTGAGAAGTATTCATTATGCAGATCTATCAGAGTTTTAACCATTTACCCATTGATGAACTGTTTTAATTGCTTGCAGTTTTGAGGTATATAAGCAAAGCTGCTATAAACATTCTTGTACAGATTTGTGTGAATGGAAGCTCTCATTTCTCTGTATAAATGCCCCAGAGTACATTCGCTGGTTTGTATTGTAAGTGTATGTTTAGTTTTATGAGAAACTGCCAGACTATTTTTAACTATGACTGTACTATTTTACATTTCTACCAGCAATGTATGATAGATCCAGTTTCTTTGCATCTTTGTTTACATATGATATTTTCATTGCTTTTTATTTTATTCTATTAGTATATGGTGATACTTCATTGTAGTTTTAATTTGCATTTTCCTAATGATTAATGATGTTGAACATCTTTTCATGTCTTATTTGCCATCTGTATATCCTATTCAAATCTGTTCATGTCAACCCATCTTGTAATTGGGTTGTTTGGTTTTTTATAGTACTTTTTAGAATTCTTTATATATTCTAGATATGTCTTTTGTCAGATATGTATTTGCAGATATTGTTTTCCCAATCTGTAGCTTATCTTTTTATTCTCTTAATAGTTTTTCATAGAGTAAACGTTTCTAATTTTTGAAGTTTAGTATATCAGTTTTTTTCTTTTTTGGCTCTTGCTTTTGGAGTCATTTCTAAAAACTCTTTGCCTAGCTTCTATTGTGAAGATTTTCTTCTGTGTTTTCTTCTAAAAGTTTTTTGTTTGCTTTACATTTTGTATTTAGATTCATGATCTATTTTAAATTTTTGTTGAAAGGTATGAGGTATTTAGGTCAAGTTTGTGTTTTGTTTTTTTGTGGGGATGGATGGTTCTATGTACACAGAATGTGGAAAAGCCTATTACTGCTCCATTCAGTTGCTTTTGCATCTTTGTAAAAATCAATTGGGCATACTCACGTGGATTTCTTCCTGGGTTGTCTTTTCTGTTCCACTGATCTGTGTGTCTGTCCCTTCACATTGTCTTGTGGCTATATAGGAAGTTTTAAAGTTCTGTGGAATGATTTCCTCCCACTTCATTCTTTTCTAAAATTATTTCATCTATTCTAGTTCCTTTCCCTTTCTATGTAAATGTTATTATAAGCTTGTCTTTTATCTGTGAAAAATCTTACTGGGTTGTTAGAATCCCTAAACCTGTAGATCAGTTTTGGGAAGAATTGACATCTTTACTATCTTGAACCTTCCAATTCATGAACATAGTATATCTCTCCATTTATTTAGATCTTCTGTGGTTTTTTTCATCAGTGCTTTGTCATTTTCAGCATACCAATCCTGTATATATTTTGTTAGGTTTATCCTGAAATATTTTATTAATGGCAAGGAATGATAAAGATAGTATTGTGCTTTTAACTTAGGTTTCTATCTGTTCTTTGCTAGTATATAGAAACACAGTTGATTTTTACATGTTGATTTTTGCATCCTATGACCTTTATGAAACAGTTTTGTGGCTTTTGTTTGTTTGTTTTAAAGATTCCCTTGGATACTTCTACATAGACAGTCATGTCACTTGGAAGTAGGGACAGTTTTAGTTCTTCCTTTCCAATCAGTATGCCGTTTGTTTCCTTTTCCTTGCCGTATTATGTTGGTTAGGGCTTCAAATATTATGTTGAATAAGACTAGTGAGAACACACATTCTTGTCTTGTTTCTGATTTTTGAGAGTAATTATTCTGTCTTTCACCATGAAGTATTTTGTTAGCTGTAGGTAATTGATGTTTGCATATTGATTTTTCTACTGTACAAGCTGTTAAACTCAAACTTACTAATCCTCATGTTTTATCTATAAATCTTTTAGAGTTTCTATATACATAATCATGTAATTTGCAAATAATAACTGTTTTGTTCCTTCCTTTTTATCTTTATACTCGATTTCTTTTTCTTTTGTTGACTAGCATTTCTATTACCGTGTCAAATAGAAGTGATGATAGCAGGCTTGCTTTCGTAGTCCTGAAAACAAATAAAAAGCTTTTGATAGGTCATCATAAGCATGATTTAGGCTGTGGGGTGTTTATAGCACCCTACCTTTTTCAGATAAAGGAAGCTTCCATATACTTCTTAATTTGTTAAGCTTTTTTCCCTGTCTTAGTTATAGTTATGAATTGATGTTGAGTTTTTATCAAACATTTTCTCTTCATTTTTTGAGATTATGACATTTTTCTTTTTAATCTGTTACTGTGGTGAATTCAACCTTGCATTCCTGTAATTAAACCTAATGTTTATGTAGCTACATTTGGTTTCTCAATATTTAAGAATTTTGTATCTTTGTTTATAAGCAAGATTTGTGTGTGACTTTTTTCTTTCTCTTATTTTTCTCATTTGGTTTTAATATCATGGTTATGCTCGTAGGTTGCATAAAATTAGTAGGAAGGATTCCTTTGTTTTCCAGTCTTTTAGAACTATGTATGTGACATTGAAATTATTTCTTCCTCAGTTATTTGGTGGACCCCTCAAGTAAAGTCATCTAGACTTGGATATTTGTCCTTGTGGAAAGGCTTATAGATTATTGCTTTTATTTCTTAATTTTTTTCCTTGAGTAATTTTTGGTAAGGTGTAGATTTTCTCGAGTTTGTCTAAATTTTCAAATATTTTTGAATGTCAAAAAATGTAAGATTGGCTTGTGATTTTTTTGTGTGTGTGTTTGTGGCCTGGTTTTTGACTTTGTTGATTCAATGCTTGTTTCCTCCCACTCCCCGATTCATTGGTTCTTAAAGTTCTTTTAAATGTTTAAATGTTTGGAGGTTTTCTTGTTTGTTGCTGTAATTCAGAAAGGTATAAAAATTATTAGCGTCTAGCTCTATGACCTTATACAAAGAGAATACAGTAGTGTAACCAGCATCCAAATAAAGAAGTAGAATATAACCTGTACCCAAGAAATCTCCTGTTCCCCTTAAAATTATATCTCCCACCAAGGGAATTCAGTATCCTGATCCGTAACATCATAAATTAGATTTCCTTGTTTTTGAACTCTTCTGGAAGTGTAATCATATTCTATGTATAGTGTTTTGTGTCTGATTTCTTTCCTTGTAATATTGATCTCTATTGTGTGAAGCAGTAACTTATTGCTTACAGCTAATGGCTGTATCATATTCTATTGTATGACTGTACTACAGTATATCTATTCGTTCTACTGTTGATAGGCATTTGTGTTTTCTGTTTTGACTAGTAGGAGTGGTATTGCTATGAACATTTTTATATGTTTTATGGTGGACACATGTATGTGTTTCTGTTGAGTAAATACCAAGCAGTGGATCCTGGGGCCTGCCTATTTGTGTAATTTATACTTAGCTTATGTGCTTTATTTTATTAAATGTTTGCATCCTTTTTTTCATCCTTTTACTTTCAACGTCATATCATTATTTCTTAATTTTTTATTTTTTTGGTAAGTTCTCTATAATAAGATTTTAAAATCTTGGTCTTTAAAATTTATTATGTATACTATATATATTACATTGTAAGATACTAATATGTGTTAAACATTGTTCTAAATGGTATATGTTTTAACTTATTATAGATTTCAGTTTTTGTTTGGTGAATTTGTCTTTATTTCACTCTATTCCATAGTATGGTAGTATTTATTGAAAAAGCTCTGCATATAAGTGGACATGTGCAGTTCAAACCCGTGTTGTTTAAGGACCAAGTGAATAGTCATTTTATCATCTGTTTGATAATTGTAATATTTGAAGTTTTTGGGTCTGTACTTGGGGGTTTGGTTTTTCTGCTGGTTCTTGCTAGTAGTGTCTTGCTTCCTTTGGTGCTTGATTATTTTTGACTTGAAATACTCATTGTCCTAGAAACATCATATGAGGATTCTTTGAGGCAAAGAATGAAGATACCCTCCTCTGGGAGGACTTCAGTTTACTTATTAGGTGCTTAGGGGTGCTGCCAATTGGGGTTCACTAAGTTTGTGTGTTGAGGTTTTCAGGACCACTTAGGTAATGTGAAACTGGGAAAATGTTCAGGCTCATGGCCAAAACTAATTAGGTGTTCCTCCCTTGTATCTACTATTTCTTCTCTGTTCTTAATACCTAGGCAGCCTTCTCAAGCTGGCCTCTGGGTTCTAATGGGGGGATGGGCACGTGTTGACCTTTGGTTTAACTCTCTCTTTTGCAGGTGTTATCTTTTTTGGGTTGGGGTAGTATTACATTAAAGTCAGAAGGGTCTCCTATTTGACATTCTGCCTTGACTAGGACTCTGTCCTCCTTCTGTAACCACCAAACGAAACGCTAGATTTGTCAGGGTTGGCAGATGCCCTGAAGATGTAAATGAATATAATGCTCTATTTACTTCTCTGGGTTTCTATATTCTCTTAGATTTTGGCCCAAGTAATTTGTGGTGCTATAAAAAAAATGTGGTGTGTATGTACTACATATATGTGTACACATATGTATTTTTAAGTCATTTATTGTTTTTGTAGTTGGAGCATTAGTGCAGATAACCTAGCTTGCCACTAACAGAAATGGAAATAAAAGTAAAATTAAAAAAAAAATTGGTGAAATGTTCAGGAAAGTGATCTTCATTAATTAGATAAATGAATTACTATAAATTAGGAAGTAGTTATACATTCTTTTTGTGGGACGGATTCCTTTCCATGTTTATTATGAATGTTGTTAATTCTTATTTTTTGTTTTGCATCTAATAGTTTTCTTGTTTTAGGGGTAAAAATATTTCCATCATGGCTCATTCAAAGACAAGAACCAATGATGGAAAAATTACCTATCCTCCTGGTGTCAAGGAAATCTCAGACAAAATATCTAAAGAAGAGATGGTGAGACGGTTAAAGGTGAGTAAAATTGGGTTATGTCTTTTGGACATCTCTTTAGAAAGGGCAGAGTTGGGGGATCACCTGTGGAAATCGCATAGAACTGTATCTCGGTAGGGCAACTTAAAAAAGAAATCAAAGCAGAAAATGTCTATTGGCCAAAACTAATTAGCTATAATTAGGATCTAGGAGACAGGAGTAGATAAAAAACTGTAGGATTTACTTAGCTGTTGTTAATGGGAGAGCAGTTGGAAAGGTAAAATTTAGATTTTCTGGGGTCTCCTATACTCTAGTATAAAGAACAAATCCACAGTATTTTTATACTCATTATTGTCTGTAGAAAGTTGTCTCCTTTTCCTGTATCTTATTTGTTTTATAAAAGCAAACATATTAATCTGAGAAGAGAAGCTTTGATTCTTTCTACTGAGTACTAAACCTGAATTTTACTTTCTTGTATTTTGAGAGTAAGTTACAGAACTTTACTTTTGGCACCTTTCTCTGCTTCTGATGTACAACAGTGAGTCAAGATTGATAGTATATGGAAATACATGAGGCATCTGCCATATGGTTTGATTCTCTTCATATTTATTTGGGTAATATTTCATCTTTTTCTTCGAGGCAGTGATGGTCTCCATGATTTAAATGGTTGAAGGAAGTGAGTGGCCACAGAGATTGTTAAGCTGATTATTAGTTCAGTTGTTCTTTATTTTTGAACATATTTTACCTTCTATGTTGTAGCTACCTAGACATTTATGTTGCTTGTTATATTAGTATTTACCTATATTTCAAGACTGGAAAACTTACCTTAATTTGTCATTGAGGGTCTAGGAGCCTTATAGTACTGTTTTATTACTGCATGGTTTATTTATTTTTGTGTGTGTGTGCATTTTTTAAACATTTTTTATTGAGTTATAGTCATTTTACAATGTTTTGTTAAATTCCAGTGTAGAGCACAATTTTTCAGTTATACATGAACATACATAAATTCATTGTCACATTTTGCATGGTTTATTTTTATTAGAAGAAAACGTTCCTAATGCTATTATAAATTTCACAGAAAGTCTTGGTATTCTGTCCTTAAGCACAAAGTGTTAGAATGTCAGATATAAGATATTTATTATTCAAATCAAGGTATCTTTGAGCAGATTAAATTTACCAGGATAGATATTTTGTCTAGTTGAGAATTTGTGGATATTTTATTAAAAATAGCCTACAAACATAAGAAATTTTTCATTTCTATGTATCTGCATTTTCTTGATTTGTTAAATTTTTAAAGAAATGAATACATTTATTTCCTCAAGTTTGTTTATATTTTTAGCAATGATATCATTCTTACCGTTTGCTAAGAAATGAATGTTAAATACAGAGACTACACTTACAAGCTACTAGCATTTAGTGTCTTTTAGGGGTGTTATTTTTCTCAGACATCTTTTTTAATTTAAAGGACTCATATACGAGTTATTCCTGAGTTTTATACTACCATTTGAGGTGTAGACAGTGTTGAGGAATTCCTATTGTCTAGTCCTTTGGTGATCTTTGTCTTGGTGGAATGACTTCCACCGTGCTCACATTTAGTTCTTATAGTATGTTTTCATTATTTTGTAGACGTTTATGCCCAGCAGTAACCTGATTACTTCTCTTCATTTGTTTTTCTAATTTATACTTTCCACTGTTTTTAGCAACTTTCTTAGAGAAATATAGAAAGGATTTAATGTGGGATGATAGTAATTTTTTGATATGTACAAGCACAGGTATAAGTTTTATAAATTATAAAAATTTGTTAACTTTTAAGGTGTCGTTTATGTAATTTCTAGACTTTCCTATAACATTTTTTAAAAATATACTTAATCTCTCTTCTGTGAAGAAATTCCAGGGAAAGGAATTCCCTGCATGTAGCTCTTTTTTTGTTCCCTCATCTTTTTTCGTAATTCACCTCAGCCATCAAAGCATCTATCTTAAAAACAATAAAATTAAGTTAGAAGAGTAACTCTGGACATTGTACCACTTAAACTAATTGTAGTGTCAGACTGGAAGTATTACTCTACTGTTGGTTATGGCCTCTGATATAATAGAACTGAGGGTCTGCTCTGAGAGGAACACTGTTACCCACAGCTGCTCTGAGAATTCAGTAATACATTGGACAGTTCATTACTCAGAAGTCTAGCTGTACAGCAAAGTGGAAATCCATCCAGTCTGTCTCAAGGCCCAAGTCATAGACATTGGTAGTTGGTGGCCAGCCCTACTTGTTGATTAGTATTTGCAGCACCACCTAGTGGATGCCAGATGGTCACCTTTGCATTAGAGTTGTATTTAAATGTTCCTGTCAAGGTAGACGTTTTGTTAAGTCTTATTTGAAGTAGTAATATTACAGATTGAGGCTTCATTGTGACTACTAATACTGAAATTAGCGAAAGTTTCTTCACAGAATTCGAACTATATCATTTTTCACCATTTTTGTTTCTGTCCCACTTCTTTTATGTAAATGTTTGCTTCCTTCTGTTCTTCCATACATGCCATTGAGTCCTACTAATGAACCGTCCATATCATATTATCTTTTACAGTGGCACAAGAAATATTTTGTTTGATGCTTTAGTAGTTATTTCATGGTAGTGTTTTTTAATGTCTAGGGATGCATCTTTGTCATCCTCTCTTGAATCTGTTTATATATTCTTTACTAGCTCAATGTTGTAAAAGTGAGATGAAGTACTATGTAAAGCTAATTTTAAACTTTTAAAATCTGGGTAGCAGGTATGATGGATAAATGAAAAGTATTTTACTTAGTCTTTTAAAGAAAAGTTGTATTTACCCCATAGTTTTAGAATGATCTTGTCCTCTCAGATAGACACTTTCAGGGTTCACATGAAAGTGAATTTATTGGAATTTAACCTTTGTAATTAGTATGGTTTTTATTTCAGATGAATGTTATTTTTACATGGAGATTTTATTACTTGATTTTTTTTTTTTAATATATAGATGGTTGTGAAAACTTTCATGGATATGGACCAGGACTCTGAAGAGGAAAAGGAGCTTTATTTAAACCTAGCTTTACATCTTGCTTCAGACTTTTTCCTCAAGCATCCTGACAAAGATGTTCGCTTACTGGTAGCCTGCTGCCTTGCTGATATTTTCAGGATTTATGCTCCTGAAGCTCCTTATACATCCCCCGATAAACTAAAGGCAAGTACTGATTGAAAGAACTACCAAGATTGACTGATGATGCTTTATCTTTCTAACTAAAATGGGAGTTACAGTATTTAGATCATTTCTTTGGATTCTTTGACATTAGTTGCAGCAATCTTTTGTTAAACTACCTCTGTTTTCTGTAGAACTTCTTCCTTGACTGCCCCCCATGCCAGAACCATTTGTACTTAATTTTGTAAAAACAATTTCTCATCTTCAGGATAAGAAGTAGATTACTACAGTGTATTATATAGTTTTTATATTATGTCATCACTAGTGCTATTTCAGTATAACTTGGGGGACACTTCCTTTTCCTTTTGAAAAAAACCACATTGAAGACCATGTTCATTATTTAAAACGCAGTATCTACTATTAATCTGAATTTATAGCATGTGAATCCTGATCATTTAATAGAAGGTGTGATGTAAATTGTTTTGAAGAATATACAATGAAAAGAATTTGAATGAAAGGTAGAAAACACACCTATTACCTGGTTATGGCCGTTGTAAGTAAAGGTCTGTGAATGGAATAATTTTTAAAAGACGAGAAAAGAAAGGGAATAGCCTGATTAACCCAAGAGTAGAAAGCATAAAATAATTAGAGCTGTGCAAAAAGATACTGAATAAGGCAGGTTAGAAGAAAGTTAGAAAAACCAACAATAATAAAAAATAATTGTTGAAACTGGGTTAGGAAATGAGTCCATAGGAAGATTATTAATACCTAGTGTGAAAAAAGGGCAATTTAGGTTTATTTTATTTAACAAATATTGATGTCAGTTATATATCAGGAACTGGGTTTACCTTGGTGAAAAACAACCCAGACTTTGTTCTTAAATTCAGAGAGTTGCTTCTTGATAACTGGAGTGAGGAACCTGTTCATTTGATCAAGTCAGCCAGGATTCCAGTATGGAATGCCCAAACTGATTTGGGCAAGCTTGTTTTATATATCTTAAGATGAGGGAGGTGGGGGACAATATTTGTCATTTAGAAACAGAGTTAAATTATAAGATTTGAGAAACACCAGAGACTTCAAGTAGGTAACAGGAACCAGTCTTTGGAGTTGGGTACCCAGATTGTGTATGTTGATGTGTTGATTTTTGTGTATGTTGAACCTCTAATTTGGAGCACTTGATTTGTTTAAGGAGGAATTGTATTTGGTTGACTGGGCTGTGGCTGTTCCTCACTAGGTGTCTTGTTGGCATTCTCGTGAAGAGGGAAGTCTAATTTAAGAGTGCTGCTACTTCTTCCTCTCTTGTGGATTTCTCAGTGTGCATAATCAATGACCTATCTCAAGACTCAAGTTTGTGTTTTTCTTTGTCTACAGTAGTAGTAATAGAAAATTGTGACACTTTGATTCCCACCTATACACTGTCAGTTTATTGTTGTTGTCAGAAAACTTTTTATACACTGGCTTCGTGTTTAGGATATTGATTATAAATGAGTATCGTCTTTCCGCCTTTGGGTAGAGTCGATACAGCACTTAGTTCTCTCTTAGTGAAACCAGAGATGGTTCATTCTTGGAGGATATATTTTTACAAATGTGTAAATGTGTAGTAACCATTTTTGAAGGATGTACTTTTGATAGTATTTTTCTTGAAAAACTACTCAGTCATCTGTATATTATATTTCTTCCTTTTTAAGAAATGCTTGTTGTTTACTTATAAGGTAAACATTTTTTCCTGTTTTCTTTTTATTGATTGAATAGCATGCTTCCTTCACAGAATTAGCTTTTATTATCATTTTAACCTTTCCCAAACTTTTCAAAAACATTATCCATAAAAATTTGATTCAAAGTGACATTGAACCTATATTTACTGAGGTATAAAGGGGTGTGTAATAAAAAAAAACACAAAAGCAAGAGATGGGGATAGACTGAGAAATGGTAGGGGAAAAACAAGTAATTATAATGACTAGGTAAGAGCTTGACAAGTTAACGTCTAAGGGTCCTTTTAAAATTTCTAAGCTTCTGCAATTTATTATCTTTTCACTTGGTGATTTTATTTTGGAATTTTAAGTTTCTTAAACTGCTGTTTCTTTCTGTATAATTATAATATATGGTGCTGTTCCAGCAAACCTGATCAGATCAGCTCTCAGTCATTGCAATCTTTTTATTAATAATAGCAGAAATTTTAGTTTACTTGGTTTCTCAGGTCTTTTTTTTTTTTTTTAACATACTGTAAGATGAAGTTTTTCTTTTCCTACTTTAAGATCATGGTAAATGATTTACAGTTTTTCTTTGAAGGGTAGTAAGATATCTGGTGTTTTCATGATGATACACATTTAAAAAATTATAGCCAAATACAAGTTTTTTCCCCCTGATTCTTCACAGTTTATCATGATAAATACACGTGAATGCTGAAATACCTTTGGGAGTCTAGTGAATATTTATTTTCATTTAGCATTCATAATCTAAACAATACTTTGTCTTTTTTTTTTTTTAAGGATATATTTATGTTTATAACAAGGCAGTTGAAGGGGCTAGAGGACACAAAGAGTCCACAATTCAATAGGTATTTTTATTTACTTGAGGTAAGCAACATATTATATCTTGATCTGACATTTTAAACTGATTTTTGTGCTTGTATATTTTTACTAATTAAAGTGTTTATCCTTTACCTTTTTTACTTATTTTTAGAACATTGCTTGGGTCAAGTCGTATAACATATGCTTTGAGTTGGAAGATAGCAATGAAATTTTTACCCAGTTATACAGAACGTTATTTTCAGTTATAAAGTAAGTTTATTTTACTGGGAATGTAAGCTTTTTTTAAAATATAAAGAATTTTTAACTTACAGATAAATGCATAAACTGTTTGTTATGAATATTGGAAGGCTCAGAAGAGTTGTAACTTAAGAACTCAACATGATTTTTATAGGTGTTTTAAAAAATCAATAGAACTTAATCAACTTTGTATTGTAAAGAATAATATAAGAGTGGCGTAAGGCAATCTATAGCCAATGTAAAAATATTTTTTGGATTATATTATTTTTCTTTTATTTAAATCACATATTACTGACTCAGTTCATGTGAATAGTTGAGCTTTTTCTGTATTCTTTAAAATTATCTACCAGAATTAACTTTAGCAAAGCAATTTGATTTTCTGAAATTAAGGTAAAACTAAAGTTGCATTTGATTTGGTTACTTTTGATTGTGGAAGTGGTTAAAATTAGTCAAAAGTAGTCCAGCAGATGTAGTTTAAAAAATATCTTGGATGCTACTGTAAGATTTGGGAGAGAGGAAAGAAGCTTTAAAGGAATAGATAGAATTTGATTTAATTAATACCTTAGTATCATTTTAAAAATAAAGTATAATGTCCCATGTTATCATTAAATCCTATACATTTCAGGTATACTTTAAATGAAATATTTGTTTTGAATTCCAGCAATGGCCACAATCAGAAAGTTCATATGCACATGGTAGACCTCATGAGTTCTATTATTTGTGAAGGAGATACAGTATCTCAGGAGCTCTTGGATACGGTTTTGGTAAATCTGGTACCTGCCCATAAGGTAACTAGCAATATATACTGAAATATATCTAAAGCCTGTTAATATTAGTGTCCAGAATTTGTTCTTATGCTCAAAATTCAGTGTATCCTGTTTTAACCTTAGTTTTGGAGATTATTTTATTCATTAATGTTAATGAATATTAATTGTTTAATAAAACAATTATTGGTACACTTATTGGTCACTAATTAAATGAAAAGAAGAAATAAGAGATTTAGTACATGTGATAAAATGTCTGTAAAACTCAGTTTTGTATAGGATTATGTTTCAAGGAGTGTATTAATAGCTACTTTGATGTTATTAGGTAACTCCATATGTTGGGAGATATACAACCAATTAGAGCCTTAGGTAAAAGACAGTGATAGTGTAGTTGGAGGAGAGGGGTAAAAATTAAAAGGGAAGTCTCTACTAATTTGGAGAAAAGGGTATGTTGGTAACAGTGTTTCTTGCCTGGGTGATATTAATCAAAGTGTGTGTGTGTGTGTGTGTTCTTTGAAAATGATCTAGCTCTAGTAAGCAGCCGAAAATACGGTACTGTGATTCACCAGTATAAAGATCTCTGCAAACTTAAGACCTTTCTGGCAAGGTATAATCTAAGTCTATGGCTACCTAGCATTCACAGGGATTACAGTGCAAAGAAGAATTACAATAAATGTAAATGACCCAAATTTACTTCAGACAGATTGTCAGAATGGATTAAAAATAATCCAGCTAGTCATTGTTTTTTTTTGTGTGGGGGGGCAGTAATTTGGTTTATTTATTTATTTTTAATGGAAGTACTGGGGATTGAACCCAGGACCTTGGGCACGTTAAGCACACAGTCTACCACTGAGCGATATCCTCCCTCGCAGTCATTGTTAATAAGAGAGAACAAAAATACTGTCAGAAAGAGGTTGAAAGTAAAAGGATGGAAAAAAGATTTGCTCTGAGACAACATAAGTATAGGCTAAGCTGTGTTGTGCATGTAATTGACAAATGTTTAGTGTATGAAATTTATAGAAGAACTATAAATAACAAGACAAAACAGCTCATTTGATAAATGGCAAAGACAGTAGTTATAGAAAATTATTTTTTATATACACAGGCAAGTACAAGGCGGTTTAATATCTATGAATAGGAGAATGAGTAAATAAGCTGTAGTATATTATGTATTAACATACTGAACAGCAATTAGAAATGAATTAAGTAATACAATACAAAGCATCCATGCAGATAAATCTAAAAATATGCTGAATGGGAGTTTCAGGATATATACACTATTCCTGCTTGTGTTTAAACTGGAATAGTGATTCCATTTTAGATCTTTGGTCATGATTCTATCATCAGAGTCACACAGAAATATATTTTCTTAAAGTATTTTTTCTCTTGCACGTTTTTCTTTTCATATTTGACTGTTTGTTATGTTTCTTGTATCCTTGGACTTAGCTGTTGTCTGAGATGTGCTTTGAGAAAATCTGCTTTCCTATAACTGCCCCAAACTCTTTTGTATTTCCCCACCTTTGGGTCTCTCATTTCTGCCTACACCAGAACTCAGTTTATTCTCTAATGATGTTTTGGGTTTTTTTGGATTTGGAGTGAGCAGTCTGTATTTGTACTCAGCTGAACTGATTTGACTTTGGGACTAACTTACAATGACTGAGTATCTTGTTTTCTGTTCAAAAAACACTTACTGAATTTTTCTCTGTGGTTTACCTTATATTATGAATAAGATATGACCAGTTAGTCTTATGAGAAAAATGACTTTACTGTCTCCCTCTTATTCTAATTGAGCCTTAGACCATTTTCTCATTCATTTACTTAAGAGTAACTTTTTGAATATAAGTAATATTTTATTTTTCATATTTAGAATATATATATCACATATATAATATAGGTTCTGTTTTTTTTCCCCAGAATTTAAACAAGCAAGCATATGATTTGGCAAAGGCTTTACTGAAGAGGACAGCTCAAGCTATTGAACCATATATTACCAATGTAAGTCTTACTTGTAATTGGTTTTCAGAGGGATTAACCAACATTTTAAAGACTGCTAGAAACAAAAATTTGGCAAGTAGTACATACTTTAAAATTTTGTATTGTTTTAATCATTAAGTATATTTTCTTTCTCCTTATTTAAAATTATTATTGGTTAATATTTTCTGGAAAGTGAGTTCTCATCTTCTTTTGTTTATTCATTTCCTTCTTTGAAATTGCCTAGGAACTAAAACAGCTTTATTTTGGTTAGCAAGATGTACTGTTTCTAATGTTGGACAATAGATTTAATTGTAGTTAGATGAAACATATGGAACTTTTCGTTATTCAGAGAAGTTGCTTACAGCTTTTTGAAGATTAAGTTGACTTGTTCAAGAAGATATGAATTAATATCAAGACATAGAAGTTGAAGGCAAGTATGGATGACAGCAATATGGAGAAAATTGCCTTTCTTGACATCCTGGGGGTAGATTCCATATAAATCTATATATTCTGAAAATGGGGAAGAATTGCAGTGAAATGAGCCCTTTCTTTATCATCTCAAATCTACTTATTTATGATTGACCATCTTCTATTTATTTTCAGAAGAATGTATTTTGTCTGATAGGTTCACTGATAGAAGCTTATTGTAAGTTTTATTTTTTCTCCACAGTTCTGTTGAGCTGCACAACTCTAGATGGCACCATTCACATTGTCTTCCATGTGAATGGTACCTACTGGAACAAATCTAGAACAAAGTCTTAATGTTGGCCTCTGGAATTGTGTAGCAGTTCTGTCTCTTCACCTGCTTTCCACATTTACCCACATCTAAACATGTAAAGGATGTAAATCTGTCTTCTTGAAAAAAGTGAGAAAGAAAACCTTTTATAATTACTTATGTATTTAATTTTCCTGAAGTTTATTGAAGGAGAATTTTTCTTGAAGTATACAAAGTCTAAGTCATGTATAAAATACATCATTAAAAGATGTACTTTAAAAAGTAACATACTTTATGAAAGAGTACCTTGGTAAATTCCAGTTTTTATTTCTGACTTATGGCCTTAAATAATTCTAAGCACATGATGATTTAGAAAAATGTATTTGATTTTTAAGGAAATTGTTTTGGAGGGTGAACTTTCAGAAGCTGGAGAATCAAATTGTGTAATCTATTTTAATAGCTCCGATCAGATTACCAGGGAATTATAAATATTGATTTCCACAAATTTTGTGAGTCTTGGGTATTGGCTGGAGTAAACTGGTTAGATTGAGTGGACTGAGCTCTTTTTGTTATTGACTTAATGACACTTGAAGTTTGTAGACCCAAATTTAAGCATTCTATGATTAAATACCCCTTCCCCTTTCCTTTGCTTCAAGTGCCTCTGAATGAGTCTCCATGGCCATTAGATACACTAGGTGAGCTCCTCCTGGTGGTCATTTATTTAAATTGATATTGCCAAGCCAGATGTTTTTTAGGGGAACAATTTTTTTGGATGCCTTTTTCTGGCATAAAAAATAAGAAAATGACACTATACTGCATTGATCTTTTTCTAGGATTGGGGAAATAAATATTTGGGTAAATAAAGAAAAAAAGTTCAAGATAGAATGATGGTATTTGTTGAGTTAGGTGATTAGGTTCGTTATACTATTTTCAACATTTGTGTATGTCTGAAAGTATTTATAATAAAAGTTAAAAGAAAGGTATAAGGATCAAGGAAATACTTTTAGCAATCCCAGATAAATTAAGGTAAAGTATTTCCCTGTCATTTATACCTTAGATTAATTTCCTCCTCATAGTTCTTGCTCACAGAAATAGATAACCCTCCTGCATACTTTCTTGCTGTATATCTTTATCATAACTAGGGGTGGGGTGCAAGAGGCACAGGACTAGTGGAATGGTCTGAGCACACTTTTAGTTACATATTTATTCCCAGTACTTTGTCTCTTTTATTTTCTTACCTAGCTAAGAAGTCGTTAAGAATTGCTAATTTTTTTTTCCTCCTATCTTCCCTTATAAGTCTTCTTATTTTTCTACCTCAAGTGTCACTTGAGGTGAACTTAATTGTCTTGTAGGATTTTAGTACAGTGTTTAAAAATCATTCTCAGCCTTTTTGGACTTGTCTATAATAGCCATTATTCATCTTTCTTGTGGAGACTTAGCAAGCAAAAATAAAAGTAGACTATCAAGATAATAATAACCCCACTTCTGTCTGTTTTTCACTCTCATGCATGTAGGCACGTTCAAGTTTGTTCTTTATAGATAATAATTCTCATATATGTAGAACTTAAGAAATCACTGTGGTGTTACAGATCATTTTTAAAAATAGAATTTGTTATAACTTGACAAACTCAGGAAACTAAAAAGTGTGTGTATATATATGTGTGTGTGTGTGTGTGTGTATATATATATATATATATATATTTTAGAAAGGTAAAACTGTCAAAAACAAAGTACATAGTGACAATTCAAAAAATTTCCTACATGGATCACTTTCTGGTAATGTTTTTTTTTTTTTTTTTAAATCACAAGTTTAAGGAGATGGCACAAAATTATTTTGTTGGATGGAAAAAATATATCAAGTTCATCTTGATATAGGTCAAATTTGGTTACGTTGCTAAATCTCACTTAGGCTGTTATTGGAGTTAATAATACTTGGGGTGATGGTAGAGAATGTGTTAATTAATGTGAAAGCAGTTTTGTAATTAAAATTGACTGTTTAAATCTAAGGTAGAATTTTTTACTGACCCTTAATTTACTCCTTGTTTCATTAGGAGGTGGTTGTTATACTTCAGTTTGTAATGTGAAAATTAGTTACCGATTTGTAAGTGAGACACTTATGTTTTCTGGAAGGAAATACTTTATTCAGATCTATATCTGCTACCTCCACTTAATTGTAAGCCCTCAGGGAGGTTGTTTTACCTATATTTGTATCATAGTAATTGTTATGTATTATTCATTCATTTACTAAATCTACATTGGATATCTCTGTGTCAGGTACATTTTTATAAGTGTCATAAAAGATACAGGCTCTTGTTATATAGTGGAGAAGACTACTTGGAGATATGTGGCAGTTATAAGTGTCAAATAAATATTTTTGACAGAATTTATAAGAAGTTAAACCAGGGAATTTTCTTTTTTTTCCATTTTCAAATGAGTTTTCTCCAGACTGGTGGAAGAGGGTGGTTTGATCACTGAGTTGGCCAGATTGGAAAGAATTACTGTTTTATTTGCTAAAGAAAGGTAGATTTATCCTTTTTAAACAGGAGAAAATTTGTGAATGAAAACAACAAAGCCACTTTATTTTCAGCCTGAATGAAATTTAACCTTTGATGTCATAAAATTCTTTTCCCACAAAACTGATGAACAAGGAGAAACAAATAAGTTAT
This sequence comes from Camelus dromedarius, assembly GCF_036321535.1. Taxonomy (NCBI): domain Eukaryota; kingdom Metazoa; phylum Chordata; class Mammalia; order Artiodactyla; family Camelidae; genus Camelus; species Camelus dromedarius. Next base: position 63,527,191 of record NC_087448.1, on the reverse strand, counting down.
TTTTAAAACCAGTAAAGAAGGACTAGTAAAATAGAATTTGTTCTTTTCTCTCCTTCTGGCTAGGTAGTTAGTACAGGTTCAGAGATCTAAAAATGTTCGTTTAAGAACAACCCAGGAACTAAAAGTAAGCAGAGGAGACATAGAAATGTGAAGTCTTTGTACTTTCCAGATAGAAAACCTAATTAAGCTAAATTGTATGTTAACTGTCACAGAGAGAAGAGATCAGAACAGCTCATATGGTGTAAAGAATCCTTCACTCCTTCTTCAAGTTGAGAATATGTGGTATATGCTCTGAGTTAATTTTTTACATATTTAGAAGATGTTTAATAGAAAGGAACTTGATCATTATGCCCTGTATCTTTACCATTTTCAGTATTAACATGTTGAATGATCTGAGTTTGGAAACTAATTAGAGCTGGCTGCTTATTCACATTTGGATTTTCCTTGTGTTTGTGTGTACTTTTAATTGGACTTTAATTAGTGCTGTAAGCCTTGTACATATGTATACATTGTTTATCAGACTATAAAAGAAGACAAAGTATTAAAAGGTTGTTTTGCATTGTAAACAAAATTTACACATAAAAAAACAGAATTGGCTTCTACTATGAAATGAAGGTTTAAGGTTTTTTTTTTTTGCCTTCATTGCTGTTGTCTTCCATACATGTATAATGAACAAAATGTGATCCTTTGCCCTTAAGAAATTTATCTAGTAGAGAAATTTAGATGTGTACTCATATAACTATAATACAGGATAAAATATGGTAAGCACCATAAGGGGGTATAAAGTATATTTGACAGGTAGGGTGTTTATTGATATACTAACTGATGAGTTAGTAGAAATTACGTATCTTTTATTGTGTACGAGGTGTATTCCTTATTTTTTATGTAGCCCATAATGATTTCCCATCTACTCTTAGAAAATGTTTTGATATGCCTATTTTGACTTTATATAAGATGATAATGAATTTAATTGAGTGATAAGATTTTAGAAAATTTGATTTACCTATGGTGTTTCTATTAATGATAGATTTTCTTTCTCCAAAGTTTTTTAATCAGGTTCTGATGCTTGGGAAAACATCTATCAGTGATTTGTCAGAGCATGTCTTTGACTTGATTTTGGAGCTCTATAATATTGATAGCCATTTGCTGCTCTCAGTTTTACCCCAGCTTGAATTTAAATTGAAGGTAACTATTCTAAAAATAATACAGTTTTATCAACCTGATTAGCAAAGAGTATTATTCGTGACTTTTTAATCCTCATAGTGGGTTTAACTGAATGTTACAGGTGTGATGTTATCTTACTGTTTTTTATTTACACATTTGTACCTTGCCTACTTGTGTTATCTCCAGTTCCTGTCATGGTGCTTTGCAGATAGAATCAGATTAATTAATGATTAGCAGGATGGTATTTCCCTTCATATATTTTCCATGGAAATTCTAGGTTGTGATTAGCTGTTGGGATCATAGCTATACATCAAATTTATGTTTTTAAGGTATAATTTATAGTGGTTCCCAAGACCCTTTGATTTTTGCCATGAAAATAGTTTAGGATCTGTTACCCACATGGGGTGCGATATTTTCCCTTTATTAATAGTGTTACCTTATACTTGCCTAACCTATATTGAAAGCTCCTTTGCTTATCACATAGTTTTCTGGAATCTTTTGTTAACATGTCCTTATTGCATTGACATTAAATTACATCATTAAATTGAGTTTCATTTGCAGATTTGGGGCATGTTCTTTTCTCCTTCAAATTATTACATAAATATTAAATAAGGCTGGTTATAATTAATAATTTCTGATGAACCACACTGTACCACCCAGAAAAGTTTTTAAATGATTTCTTTGTTGTATTTCTTGTTTCTAAAAATTTGAATTTATCTCTTTGAGAGCTACAAAATAAACAGTTTATGTCGGTAGTGTAAATAATCCCAAAATGGAGCAAATAATCAGTCTCATTTATTCTGGGGTATATTTTTGTTGTATTTCTCAAGTGAGTTATTTGATTCACTGACCTTCCTGCCCCCTTTTTTCATTCAGTTAGCAATTTTGATAAGGCAAGAGGCAGTCATACTTTTAATTATTTGTTGGTTTGATTTTCTTTAATAAAAATATTGAGTATTATAAGAAATATAAAAATAAGGAATTATCATTCCTGCTTCCAGCAAATTTATCATCTGTTATGGGAGGAAGAGGAAAAAAATCCAAATCTAGTGAGAGGCCAGATAAGTGTCATAAAAGATACAAGCCAGCATACAATTGAAGCAAAGAAAACACCATGCAGAAGCATATAGAGGTAGGAAGGTGTTGGGTAAATCCACAGAACACAAGGAATGAGAGTTGCATGGTCGCATAAAGTAAGTTTAAATCATTCCTGGCTGCACATTAGCATCTTCACCTGTGAAGCCTTAATAATGTCCAGGCATTAACCCAGACCAGTTGATCAGAATTTCTGGCAATAGTAGAGTCCAGGCATGTGTTTTTTTTGTTTGTTTCTGTTTTTGTTTTTGTTTTTGTTTTTTTACAGCTTTAGACGTCATTGTAATGAGCAACCAGAGTTGAAAAGTACTTTTTTAGAAGAATGATGAAAGAAATAGTGGAGATGAGTCAGGTCATATTATGGGGGCTTTCAATGCTAGGCTGAGGCATTGGTTTAAAATTTTAAAAGAAATCTGTGCAGTGCTGTCCATAGTACCTTGAACATTGGAGCTTTTTGACAATCCCTGATTGTCACGTTTTATGTTCAAGTCTAGTATTGTGGCTGACTCATTCATTTAACTATTGTGTCATTTGTTAGAGGTACCAAAATCAATAGTATAATTTGAGTTCTTACTCCTAGAGTACCCAATTTGTATATAAAGCAGAAATTTTAGCTTTTGCTTATCAAGGCTTCATCACATTATTGAACTCCATTATGAATCTGGTATATGTAGGTGAAATGACTCTCCTTTTGAAGATTTAGTGCATATTTTTTCTACAAAGAGCTTCATCAGTACCATCATACATAATTCTCTCATTACTCTAGGCCTGCACATTAGCATCTTCACCTGTGAAGCCTTAATAATGTCCAGGCATTAACACAGACCAGTTCTATCAGTATCTGTTCTTAAAAATCACAAAGAGTTTTTTTAAGGGCCTCAAGTAGGTTTGATGTGAGTTTTTGAATTTGACTTTGAATGGAAATAAGCCTCAATTGTAGGTGGGGCCACAAATTTTTAATCAGACTTTGGAGTGAATTTTCATGTAGGGGAGTACTTTTTTAATGTAATTTGAGATGATTAGAACATTTAAGATAACATTTAATTTTGTGGCAAATAAAACATTTTTGTGTATAATTTATCAGCTGAATGTATGAAAGGTTTCCTGTGGAATTGGAAGTTAAGGGAAATAATGGGAAAAATTATTCTGAGTATATCTATCTGCCTTATGGTTTTAAAGCTGCGGTTGTGTTTTCTTTTAGAGCAATGATAATGAGGAACGCCTACAAGTTGTTAAACTACTGGCAAAAATGTTTGGGGCAAAGGATTCAGAATTGGCCTCTCAAAACAAACCGCTCTGGCAGTGTTACTTGGGCAGGTATATGATTTTGGTGTCCTGTTTAAAAGTAATGTATGTTTACATCTACTTATTATTTTAAAACAACATCCACATTTAAGATCATTCTCTGTAATTATAATGAAATGAAAGGTTTTATATTTTGAAATTTCTAAATACTGAAAGTGATTGGCCATATTTATGATTTCCCCTTTTCTTCTTATTTTGTCTTCAGTAATTTTTAAAAGATGATATATTTAAAAAGCTATCTCACAAAGTATTATAATCACAGAATTAAACTGTATTACCTAGCAGTGGTTAATTCCAACAGAAAATATATCATCGTGAGATATAGCCCCTCCACAAAATAGTTATATTGAGTTAGATTATTTGGAGATATTTTAAAGATAAGGGTATCCACAGAATGAATAAATAAATGATTATATATGTTCCTTCTACTAACCTCTTTTTTTTACTTTTCTCATGAGAAAGAGGAAATGATAACCTGGATTTCTTGTATGCTTTTAATGATCCACAAACCTCCTGAAATTGGTTGCAGAATTTTGAGTGTGTTTGTGTATTTTTTCTGTAAAAAGAGTTCATTGCATTTTTAAAGGTGTCCTTGATCTGGAATATGTTAAAACCATCACCAAGTACCCTGGCTGAAGCTTACTTTGACCCTGAAGATAAAGGAGGATTTTTTTCCCCTGCTTTTTTGTTATTGTGCTCATGACAAAAATACATACACATTGTAAATAAACAGATGCATAGGATTTAGAGATTCATATTCTATTTTCTTTATTATTTATGTATTTGCATTGTCATCACCACTTTTCTTTCCATTTCATTACCAGAACTATCAATGATTGTGATTAGTTTAGTCTCTTGGTCTTGTTTTTCTTATTTGTTAAATGAAGCTATAAGCCTTTGTAAGTGCTTGTTAAGCCATAAATTCTTATCCTGATTTCTTATCTATTATATAGCTCAATAATATTTAACAAGGTGTGTTAAACTAATAAAAATCAGTCTGTCATCATTTTGAGTTAGATTTCTAGACTTTTTCCCCTTAAATACAATGGAAAGTTTGAGGGCAGTAGTGCAAAATATTTTAATTAAGTTGTGTAAGTAAAATTAAAGTCTGTTTTATTTGAAGTGTTAGAACAAAAATACAATTTTATATATAGACATTTAATATATCTTTAAATCAGGACTTGGCTTAGCCAGACTTTATTTTATAGGTTTTTAAGAGGAAAAATCCTAATTTGAACTTGTTACCTTTCCATTATATTGTAATTTTTCCTTTTATTACTAATGACATAAAACTTGCACATTATTCCTAATGTTAATGAGCTAGAGTAATTTTTAAAGATGTTTTATAATAGTTATATAGTATGTGTTTAGTTGAGAGTGATAAAGTATACAGGAATTGAGTACCTGGATTCAAAACACTCAGGAAACTATATGAGACCAGAGGCTAGATTTTATAACTTTTTTGGGGTGTACTTCATAGAGCAGTTTTTTTCTTCCTAATAATAAGCTTTTATGAGTAATTTTTTGCTCATTTAGAAGACTTCCTTTTTCTTTTTAGTGCTAAATTTTGTACTGAGTGATGTGACATTTGGAAACATTTTGATCTTCTAGAATTAAGACAGGAAAATATTGAATAGAAAATTCTTGCTTCACTTTAATATTAAGAGATTTTTTTTTTAAATCATTGTTTTGTACTCCTTAATGAACTTACGTATGTAGGCTTTAAGTATCAGTGGTTTAGAGACAGCTAGACATCATGTGCTTCCTGATGGAGAAACACAATGCCATTATCAAGGAGTCTTGCTAAAACAAATGAACCTGAACATGATCAGGTCTCTAGACTGGCTACTAATTTGCAGGATTTAGGAGAAAGGGGAACTTTTTAATTGACATCAGAATGATACAATTAGCAAACTCTAAAGTGTGGAAAAACACTACACACACAAACAGAAACAGTTGCTTCATCAAATTACAAGGGGGAAACAAAAGAGAGGGGAAATAGAAGAGTAAGATAATTAAATGACATATCAACCAAAGAGTTTTAATTGTTCAGAGATACATACTAAGGTCTTTACATTTCCATATAAACATTTGCTTTGATACTAGTGCAAATAATTAGTGCAAATGATGATTACTAGATAAGAGTCATTTGAGCATGATTTTAGAGTTATGTGAAATAATACAGAGTTTAGTGCAAGATCTACCAAACATTTGTGAATGTTTAAGAAAGAATACTTCTAGGAAATGTTTTCTTTTCAGTTTGGGATTTATATAATTTATCAGTGAACTATGTATACACATATACTTGCATAAACAGATATATTTGAAAGTATAATTTTTAGAGGAAGAATTTCATCATTCCAGTTCTTGCATATAAGCCAAATGTGTACTGTTTAAACATGCTCCTTAAAGGTACATACTTCTCACAAGAGATTGTCATAGTTTAATATAGAGGTTCCAAAGCATTCATACCTATGTCATATATCAAAAACTTTCTTAAAATAGTCTGGCTTCACTTTGAATTAACCTGCATAAATTGTTTTCTCTTTTAATTGGAGAAATAAATATAAATTGAGTGCAGATTAAACACATATCTGTTTCTCTTATTTTAAATATTACTCTGTGCTTTTATATTTTTATCAGGTTTAATGACATTCATGTACCAATCCGCCTGGAATGTGTGAAATTTGCTAGCCATTGTCTCATGAACCATCCTGATTTAGCAAAGGACTTAACAGGTACTATATACCCCAACAGCAGATGTTCCTAGATGCTCTTTGGTGAAAAAAATGGTTTTATACATAGGAAAAAATCCTTTTTGGGGGGTGTGTATGTGTGTGTGTATGTATGATTATGATAGGTGAAGTCTTCTTGCTTCAGTTCATCATCATGGAAGTTACTCCCTGAGGCTAGAAGTTTTACCTCCTAGCACCTATATAAAAAGTAGTGTTATCAGAGGTAATACTGATTTCTTAGTTAAAGAACAGTTCTAGAAATATTTCAGGCATTTGGATTTGAGTATGTCTTGACTTTGAATAGATTATGAGGCTTTAATGGTCTTTAATATTTTGAGAACTTAGGTGAGAGCCATTAATTTATAAACTAACCATGCTTAATGGAGATAACTTTTCTTAAATCTGTATATTTATAAGATATTTCAGAACTTTGCATTTTTATAGTACTGAGAATATCATGTATCTGACTATTGCTGTTCTGTTAAATTTTTTAAAATTATGAAATATTTCAGAAAATACAGATCAATATAACAGCCTCTGTCTTCCTCAAAAATGTTAGTTTTGCTCTATTAGCTTAGGAGATTTTTAAAAAAGGTAATAATTGTAGATGAGGTTGAAATGCTCTTCACAAACTATTCTCTTTCCTACCTCTACAGAGGGCAACCTCTCTATTAAATTTGGTCTGTATCCTGTTCATGTGTTTCTGTCTATGCCACATGTGTATCTGTCCAGGAATTATACATATAGTATTGTTTTTTCAAACATTTTAAGTGTTAAAGTTCCATTTTAATCAAATAAAAATTTATTTTTCAGAGTATCTTAAAGTGAGGTCACATGATCCTGAGGAAGCTATTAGACATGATGTTATTGTGTCTATAGTCACAGCTGCTAAAAAGGATATTCTTCTGGTCAATGATCACTTGCTTAATTTTGTGAGAGAGAGAACATTAGACAAACGGGTAAGTAGGAATAATTATGATCATTAGTAGGTTTTCATTTTGAGTACTTGAAGTTTAATGGTATTTCATTTGAAAACACTGAGATTTAAATGTAATTAGCCCTTTTGGGGGAAGCATTTTAATATTTAAAATAATATTTATGAGGAGGTTTTACTTTTTGTTACATTAAATTTTATAGTTTTTCTTTATTAGTATCATTTGTTCTTATCCTCAGAATGGGACAACTCTAAATGGTATAGTAGTCAGATATTTAAACTATATACTAGTTTTCATAAGTGACTTTTGTAAAGGCCTCTGACACTTCTCTTTCATCTTTTCTCTTTTTCCTTTCATATGGGTATCAGTTGGTATTCCTCCAGCTGACTGTGTTACAATTTCTGTGGAATAGAAAATAAAAGATATTTTTAACTTGGCAAAGCTAAACCCAACAAAGCAGCATGCTTCTAGCCTATCTTCTATGACCCTGCACCTTCCTTCTTGAGCATCCAATAACTCCACTCATTAGTCAGTGGCTTCTGAAGAGAGGACTGTCTTGTTATGTTTGTATTCCATGTTGCCTGGAATGTATTAGGCATTCAGTTAAGTGTTTCAGTGAATATTCATTCTCTCCTCCTCCCATTGCCTTTCCTTCATGGCATGGATTTCTCAGACTTAGACTTGAGAGTAATTTGGTGAAGGATGAAGATCTTTGAGGTATTTAGGGATTAATTAGCAACGAAAGTGGGAGGTCTGTTGGTAGCTATGACTATAACTAGGTAAATACAACATTTTCACAGTTGTTTATAAGGTCAAGTGTGCTTCTCCATCATTTAATTATCTCTTTGTAATGCTGGTTGTGGATAGAGAATAGATGGACAGGAATTGGACAGTTTTCCCTCCAAATCTGTAGATACTCAGAACAACTTATTTTAATTGATGAATTTAGACTTGTGTTTATAGAATATTTCACTGGAGTATTAAACAGTGAAAAGGCCAAAAGCTATAAAGAAGGAAAAGGAGATTTGCATCATGGTAGGATAATAGTCTTCTAAGTGTTGATGTAATCTTTTTCTTACTTACACTTAGAATTTAAGCTAAGTGTTTGTGTATTATTGGAATCATAATTCACATATATTTTTGATCATGTTGTGTTCATTGTAGGGCTACTTTGTTTATTTATGTAAATATTAATTGAAAACCAAGAAAATTGAGTATATTTATGTTATTGACAGTATTAGAATATGGTATATTTTTAAATTCTCCCTAAAGCAGCAGTTTGGGGAATTAGAGTTAGAAATAGGGAATTAGAAAGTTTTTACAAACAAATGGAATTCTTATTTTATGAGTAGAGCTTTTGAAGTCTTTTATTTCAATATGTATATAGTGGATGGATGAAATAAGGACTATTCTTTATCTACTGTAATTAATTGACAAAAAAAAAAACCAAGGGAAGAATTTGCTATGAGTGACAGACTGCAAAGGAGTAGTTTTTGCAGATTCAAGAAGTTCTAAGTATTACTAACATCCTATTGATTACAGTGCCGTGTTTATGTAAAATTTAACAGTAGACTCATACCAAGATAAGTAATTTAGATGCGCTATAGCAGATATGTATTTATTTAAAAAATAGTTGAATACATTTCTCTTATACTTTGACTTGATTACCAAATATTACAAAATGAACCACTGATGTGTCTGTACATTCAGCAAAATTTGGTAACATGCTTTCCCTCACTAATTCTAAGTGACATTATGTAGATTGTGCTTGACTTTTGTTTTTAGGGGTAGGTGATGGGTGTAAGTTATCAAAGCATTAAAATTCTTTATACATGTTAATATGTGTCTGCTTGATTGACATGGTAGATATATTAAAATGATAGTTGTGTTTTTTCATATAGTCATTATAAATTGATACTCAGTAATTGAAGGTTGGAAATATATTGTGTAAGGTAAATAAAAAACTAGAAAACTAGACTTTCCTGAATTAATACAATGGAAGCATTTTTAAATTATAAAAAAATTTTGTTTTTATTTTAAGTGGAGAGTGCGCAAAGAGGCGATGATGGGACTTGCCCAAATTTATAAGAAATATGCTTTACAATCAGCAGCTGGAAAAGATGCTGCAAAACAGATTTCATGGATCAAAGACAAATTGCTACATATATATTATCAAAACAGTATTGATGATAGGTAAGTTAATCACACCACATGTAAAATATTTGGTGCTTTTGGTATTATACAACTGTTGTCAATCTGTTGTTTTAGGCAAACTATTTTCTTTATAACTTTAAACTCCTTCCTCAGTTTTTATTGTGAGTTACTGATAATGAGTGGCTGGTTTTCTTCCTACCAAAGCCATTAATGAAGTAGTAATGTCCATATAACTTTTGAGGTTGGATACAGCTTTTATGGTCATTTTTGTGTACTTTTTTTTTTTTAACAAAGTAGTATTTAAAAGTAGGAATGCATGTAATTATGATTTAAATTTTGTTTCATAGGTAATAAAGATCTACATTCATTTTTTTGAATAAAAATTTTTGAAATAAAATTCTAATAAATATGCACCCTTTGGATTTAGGCATTTTACATGAAAACAATTCCAACTCAAGGCTGAAAAATTATTTATGTATTTTAATTTTAACATTATCTGCATTTAATCTTTGTATTTTTCTGTTCCAGTGTAAGGTTAGATCTTGTATGGAACCTAACCATTAGTAGTTAATAGACCTGTTAAGTCCTGCCTACAGTTTGAATTGATTTGATAAATTTTTAGTGGGGTCCAAATGATCGTGCCTATAACAAGTGAAAATGAGAAAAAAGAACCAAAAAGAAGAACCAAAAGAACATCTTACAATTTTAAGATGTATAAGAACTAGAAACCAAGTATCTTAAGGTTGATATTATCTAAGAAATTTCTTATTTATTTATTTATAAAATTGACATTTTTAGACTTTTTGAGTGTGTGGCACCATTGCACAGAGATTTGTATTATAGCACTGCCCCCTTCCCCCTTTTTGTATTTCTCACCAGGTCTTTTTTCATGATGGTCAGTATGAAAACTCAGAAGAATCTTAAACATTTCTTTATAGTTTGAGTTTATAGATGATTAGAATTTGTCACTTGGAAGGTTCTGGTGTAGTTTTTAACCCTTTATTATTCAAACAAGGAAATCAAGTCCTTAACTTGCCCAAGGTTATGCAGAGTTAGTTACCTTAGCTGGGTGTCAGGCTGTTTACAGTGCATCCATCATGGGGTTTTTTTGTTTGTTTGTTTTTTGCACTCTTATAGAAGGAAATCTTTGATTTGGAAATCTCATGTCCACTCAGAAAGAAGCTCTTTTATAAAATGTGTTTTTTTTATGTGTTTTGGAGTTTTACATACAGTTAATACATACATTTAAAGAAATCAATTCAGTATCTTCTCTGTGTTCTTTTGTAGATTGCTTGTTGAACGGATCTTTGCTCAGTACATGGTCCCCCACAATTTGGAAACTACAGAACGGATGAAATGCTTATATTACTTATATGCCACACTGGACTTAAATGCTGTGAAGTATGTTTCCAATGTCAAATCCTGTTCTTTCCGTCTTTTACAGTATACTGGATTGTATGGAAAAGAAAGCACAACTGTGTTTTAAAATGTCAACAATTTATGTAATACAAACATTGTTTAAATGATCAGGCACAATAAAATACTTGGGTATTTTTTCAGAAGTACTGCTATTAACATGAAATTAACCAGGATTTTTGTAAGCACTTAAAAAACAGAACTGGTTGACATGGAATCTTTTAGGATTTATTTTTTTCTCTCTCCATATCTTAATAATGTTTCAAGAAATATTGATGTACTTTTTGTTTTTATTTGTGTTTTCCTTAAGGTTAGAAAGGCTAATATTATGAAAATTCTGCTTTCTTGTTTTCACCTGATACTGATTTGAATTATGGTGTAGGGCAGTAGTGTACATATTTGTGTGCTGCACAGTTTCAACATTGTGTTGTAGTTTGGCATAAGGGTAAGCACAAATATATTTTTATGACTGTTTCATTCAAAAAATGCTTTTGAAAGCCTTTGTAGGGAGTTGGCATTTAATTTCCCCCATGGGAATTATTATATGTGCTATTTATATCTTTCATAGATGTATTGAGGAAAACGTTGCAGGAGGAAATATGTGTATTTCTTGATATACACTGTACTTCAGGCACAGGAATTTGTATTACCTATGACTGCTTTTGTGCTGCAGTGGCAAAGTTGAGTAGTTTCAGCAGAGACTGTATGACCCACAAAACTTATAACGTTTACTATCTGGCCTTTTACAGAAAAAGCTTGGCAAGTCCTAGTATAAGTGGTATTTTTTTCCTGTTTTACGCGTGGTGAACTGAATCTCACAGTGGTCAATTAACTTGCACATAGTTATATAGGCAATAACAGACAAAGCCAGAATTTGAACTCACTTCTACTTGGTTCCAAAGTTCATTCTTTTTCCACTGCATATAGTAAAATAAGTTACCAGTATATTTAATTGATTGTAAAACGAATTGAAATGCATCCTTTTCTTCGTGGTGTAATTGATGACCCCTTAGAATGGATGACTGATAGATACATACAGATATAGATATATATTTCATATATATATATATTCCATTTGAAACAACCTATTTGAAATCACACGCAGTATAGACTCCTTGACTCAGCTCAGCTATCATTCAGGGGTAAAAATGAATTAAAGACACTTTCCAGCAAAAAATGAGAGTTAACCACTCATAGATCCTACTTGAAAGAATTGCTAAAGAATAAAAAAGGACGTTAAATCCAGAAGGAAGGAATAGGATAAAGTTTTCAAGTGGTGGGAGTATGGATTAAAAAGTAGCTTAGCATGTAGGCTGAAACTTAGCCAGCATACGCAACTGTAATAGTACATGAGCTCTCTTGAGAGTCCCTGGGACACCCTGCCCCATGCCTGGGTGGACCCTATCAGATAACAACATGTAAGATGGCAGGTAAAATGTTCTAAGTGTCTTTTATCATATAAGAGTGAGGATGGACATGTTGATTACTTAGACCATGAATCAAGTGTGAGTATTAAAAATTTGAGTCACCCTTAAAAAGTAAAATTTGAATGTATAGCTTCCAAACCCATAGGAGCAAAAAATTAATGAAAACTAGAAATAGAAAAAGAGAAGAAAATAATTATAAGTAGAATATAGAAAACATAAATAGCAGATACAACTAAATATTTTTATTAGATATCTTCGCTTAAATGACAAGCTCATTTGATTGAATTAAATAAAAATGGTGACATAGGAAATACACTGAAAAATAATGCCATGGAAAAGTTGAAAGTAGATTCCAACCTGTGGAGCAATTGATTCTACAGAAATAGTTGGTGAGTGAGTGAATATTTACTTGTTTTAAGTTAAATTACGTAAGATATATATAATTTTATTTTTATTTATTTTGGTTTTTTTTTGTTTTTTTGTGATTTTTTTTATTGTGTTATAAGATATATATAATATTTTTAAATGATTTTTTATTTTAACCAACTTTTGGGAATTAACTAACCCAACTATACACCTAATACTTATCAACATTTTATTACTTTAACTTTACATTTATCTGTGGTTATTTTCTCCAAAAGTCTTTACGTTTATTATTATGAAATATTTAATACATGCGAAGAAATCAAATATAAGTTTTGAGGCACAGTAATAAAATAAAAATATCTGTGAATCCGCCACCCAACTTGTGAGCTCTTCTACCTTTCATCCTCCTGCCTTCCTCCCAGAGGAAACCACTAGCCTTAATTTTGTGTTTCTCATTTCTTTTTAAGAAATTGTTTCATCATATGTATGTATATATATAATGTTATATCCTTTAATAATAAATGATATATTTTTGCTTGTTTTTGAGCTTTATGAAAATGGAATAATTGTGGATATAGTCTTCTGTGATTTTTTTTTCCCACCACTCTATTACATTCCTAAGCTTCTTGCATACTATATATATATATATATAACTTGTGGGTCATTCATTTTCACTGTGGTATTGGATTACATTATGTCATTATGTCACAATTTTATTCCATCATCTTGACATTGGAAATATGAGTCAATGGAAAGCTTGGACATTTGTGTTGTTTCCATTTTTTTAGTAATACAAATAGTACTACTGTGAACATTTTTCGATTTAGTATACATACACAAGGGTTTCTCTAAGGTATGGTTATGAATGGTTCTCACATTTGGCTGCATAATTGTCTGAAGTGTAGTAGGGCATTGGGGTTTTTAGAAAAGCGTTTCTGGAGATTCTAATGGGCAGCCAGGGTTTGGGATTGCTAGTCTACAGGTACGGGTGGATTGGCTGAGCATGCACATTTTCAGCATTATAAACTGGTGTCAAATTATTTCCCAGTAAGATTACTCTAATTTATACTCTTACCAGTGTTTTGTAAGTTTCTACATCCTCCTAAACATCAGGTGTCTTATTTTTTGTCAGTCTTTTTGTGTATCAAATTTTGTCTCATTTCCCCCCCATATTTGTGAATACTAATAATATTGATGTTTTTGTTAGTTTCTAATTTCACTATAGTCCTCACCACTCTGTATTATAATAGCTGTCCTACTTTAATCATTTGCATTACTATTCTAGCCCAGAAAGTCATTTGAATTTGTGGCCTCTAATTAGTTTTTTTTTTCCTTTTTTTATTCCTTTTTTTCCCTTTTTTTCTTTTTTAACAATATAACTTTTATTAATTTATAATCATTTACAATGTGTCAAATTCCAGTGTACAGCCCAATTTTTCAGTTATACATGAACATATATATATTCATTGTCACATTTTTTTCTCTGTGCTAGCATAAGATCTTGTGTATATTTCCCAGTGCTATACAGTATAATCTTGTTTATCTATTCTACAATTTTGAAATCCCGTCTATCCCTTCCCACCCTCCGCCCCCTTGGCAACCACAAATTTGTATTCTATGTCTATGAGTCTGTTTCTGTTTTGTATTTATGCTTTGTTTGTTTTTGGTTTTTTTTCTTTTTTAGATTCCACATATGAGTGATCTCATATGGTATTTTTCTTTCTCTTTCTGGCTTGCTTCACTTAGAATGACATTCTCCAGGAGCATCCATGTTGCTGCAAATGGCATTATGTTGTCGGTTTTTATGGCTGAGTAGTAGTCCATTGTGTAAATATACCACATCTTCTTTATCCAGTCATCTGTTGATGGACATTTAGGCTGTCTCCATGTAATTAGTTTGAAAGGGATTTAAAAATAGCTGCTTGGCAAACAGGTTCCTGGTGAGAACTTGTTTGGTAAGGGTTTTTTTTTCATTGTTGTTTTCTCAAAGAGCTGTATATTTTATTCTATGACTATGTTCTTTTGGGGAAGACAAAATACTTCCTATATTTTAGACTTTTTGATGTGTGTCAGCTTTTGGATAAGTCTCTACGTTAATTAAATATCTTGATTATCAAAAAAGAGAATAGAGGAAGGCTTGAGTACTCACTGATCATGGTGTTTATTTCCACCTCCCTCAAGTTTCCCAGAACAGCTGTTAGCGGCAAGAGTAGGTAGTAGTATCAGGTGTCCTGGTTGTGATCTTCTCTTTCATTGAGCAGGCTCTCATCTGCACAGTTCTGTACTGCTGAGTCTGATGGGTACTTTGCCAGTTGGGAGCAGAAGGGTGGAGAAAAGGTTTTCTTCAACATTGGGATAGGTTTCTGAGTGCAGCCCAGTGACAGTTGTCTTTTTCTTTGAATTGGCGTAAACCTGTGGTATGTTGGTACAAACAAGGAGAAGCCCTAGTGAGGGAACTGGTTGTCTACTTAAAATGTCAGTTAGCAAATGTAAAAATATCCAGGCTCTAACCAGATTTTTCATGTTTATTTAGTGACAGAGCTGGATTTCAGGCTAATATTAAATAAATGGGTATTTGTCTTCCTACTATAGTAATATAGTAGATTCTACTAGTATACTAGCTTCTACTAGTATAACTTTTTTTTCCCCTCAAGTACTGTTTAGAAGGGCAGAATGCAAGGACACATTGCCTTTGCTGCTTAATATAATTTAATTAAAATACTTGAGAAATGCTCACCCTAAATATGTTATACTACAAATTTTTAGTCAGTGATGGTCACTTTTTGATTTAAGCTATAACCGTAATAGTTTATAATGAGCTTTAGAATTGCTTGAGATTTCATCTTTAAATTAGTAAATAACTTTAATAGGTAGGATAATTTCTGCTTTATGTTAAGTGAAGGCAAGTTTCAAAATCCAGGCCTTTTAAGAAGTTGTAAATTGTGATAGAAGGTATAGTTAGAGAGAGAATTCACTGACTTTGAAGTTCAGAAGGAATTTCAGAGATGGCTATTCTATTTCTTTGAAAATTACTGTATTAATTACATGACTCTTAGCTGTTAGATTTTTACAGTCCTCTGGATAATGGTCATTTTTCTTTTAATGTTAATATTCTTAAAGATTGCTAGTTAAACTTTTTATGGAACTTTAGTAACTTGAAAACAGTAAGGTACAGCTATTTAAAGATGAAAATGCCCCAATACTCTTGGTTTGTCAGTACCATTTTGGAGTGACTACCTTAAAAGAATTTGTGTCCAGATTTAAACTAATTTATCTCTTTTAAAAAATGCAAAGGCATTTTTAAAATGTACTGTTGAAGAGAATTAAAATATTAAACAGTTGCCTTATGTATCAAGAGAGGAAGAGTGGTTTTGTATGCTTCTGCATTATATTAGTGTTTTTTGACAGTGCTTCATATGTGTGATAATGGAGGTTAACAGAAGTGTAGATAATTGAAAACAAAAGAAGGAGAAGTATTATCTGGTTTGGGGGAATTTCCTTTTTAAAATTAAAATGTGATTGGTTCTGATTTTCTGTAACAATATTTCAGTAGCATTAACTGCTCTCTGTTTTATGTATATTTTTCTTGAGTACCTGTATAATTTCATTTTAGATTTAAATACCTGCCAAAGAACAATAAAAATACTATAAGGACATCAAAATTTCGGGATATAAGAAGAATATTCACATATATAATTTATAAATATTACTTGTAAATGAAAGTATATAATATTACATCTGTTATTTAAAATTATATTTCTGTTTTAGAAAAAAGCATCCTCATTCTCATGGCTAACTAACTCTTTTCTGTTTGTGTCTTTGATTCCTTTTCATCCTGCCTCCTACAGGACCTTACTCCATTAAATATTGTTTAATCTCTGCAGTTAATTGCTATGCCCTTGTCTACAAACATGTTTCAGTTAATGATAGATCCTCCCTATTTTTGTACAAAAGAAAAAAAAACCCCACTATTTCTTTTGATATAGCTGTCTCCTCAAATGTTTTTATTTCTTATATTTGACTCCTCTTTTTTCTTCATACATCATCAGTTGCTTAGTCCTAGTCCTATAAATTTCACCTCATGTCTGTCATCTCTTTTTGTAATTTGAAGTTTAAAAAAATTAATATAGTTGGAATATTCTGGAAGGGTTCTTATCCTATTTTGTTATTTAAATTTATGTGTTTGTGTTTTTCAGAGCATTAAATGAAATGTGGAAATGTCAAAATCTGCTCAGACATCAAGTAAAGGATTTGCTTGACTTAATTAAGCAACCCAAAGTAAGTTAAATTTAATGAGAAGTTTTCCTTTGATAAGTTCTGTAAAACACATGTATTTTACTCTTCACCATTGCTGCTATGTGTTAAACGGGTATTTCTATGTAGAACAGTTCTGACTCTAGAACCTGTGGTCTCTGACTTAGAACCCTGAAATTTTAAAGAAACTTATTACATAGAAAAATTTAAATTTAGTGTATCTACAGAAGGTAATATCCAGCAGGAAAGAGAATGTACTTTTGTGTATTTAGAATTAAGGTTTTTTGGATAACTTTGAAATTAAATAAAGCCAAAACAGTAACTCAGCATCATTGAAAGCATATAGAATAGAGTAAAATTATACTTCATGTTGCCACATTAAAGTGCTCCCATCATCTCTGTATAGTCTTGTGGTTATAGAAAGTTTTAATATCATGTAATTATAGTTAAATATCTTGATATTTTTACTCACAGTTAATGTTACGGTAATTTTAATGTACTACTTACTGGTCTTCATAATTATAATTGATGGTTATTCATCCACTTGGTGTGGTTTGAGAATGTTATATATAGGCCTATAAAAGATATAGTTCACTTAAAAAACAACGTATTTTAAATTGCATCAGGGGAAACAATATGGTGTTTTTTTTTCTTTTTCAGTGCATAGTAGACCCCCCCACCAGCCCCTGCCCCAATATACCTCTTGTTCATAGGACGAAGATCAATAGAGTGGAATTATTTCATCTAAGGGGAGAAAATTTCTGATTTTCCTAGATGTAAATTTGGCCATTTGCCCTAAAAATCAGTGAGCTAACGCTAGCTGTTTGGTTTATAGTGACCATCTCACTTTTTTTTTAAACCTCTAAATCACAAGTAATAAGGCATTTCACACCACTTGTTTGCCAAATTGAAGCTTACAACTGAGTAGTATTTTTGTTTTATAGGCTAACAATAACCTCTTTGTTTATGGCTTATTAAACATAATTTAACCTTCTATGATTATTGAATATATTTAACCTGCTAGACTAAGTTTTTCCTTATAGTCTATGACTTAAAACTAATTTTAGTGGTTCTGTTTCAGTACTTTCTCTGCCAAGGAGGGAAATTGGAAAATCCCAGTTAAGTTAGTATGTTTCAGCCAATAAACATGTGTTTCAGTCAATGTTATAATGCAATAAATTAGGGTGTTTTAGTTAATAATAAGCTATGGATGAAGTGCCCTTGTTTGCTAGCTAGAGCTGTATTAATTTACTTCCTCTTTGTAAAGTTGCAAAAGTGTTAATTAAAAATGTAAGATGTTCTTATGCATGTATATAAAATTAATCCTGATTTCAGGCATTATTGAATTCTTAATAGTACCCAGGTAGCATGTTAAGTGTGTAGGGCATACGTTGAACAGTATGAAGTATGCATTTGTCATAAAAAATAACTTTGTTTTTGACTCTCACTGTCCTTGTAAAATTTATTTAGTGGGAGCTTCTTCCCCTTACTTGTTGATAAAACTTAGGAGGTCTTATTACTTTCCTGTACAGTTGTACGTGAGATAAAATACAGTCTTAATTCAATTAGAATGTTTAGTTCCCTTCTACTTTGAGGAATTTTTCTTTCAATTGTCTTAAAATAATTACGAAGTCATCCAAATTAAATATGGAATTCTCATTCATGTGTGGTGGGGTTGAAGAAGAGAAAGAATGGAGGAAGATAGGACTCTAAAGTGGAACTAGAAAGAAGAATTAGTCTCTTATTACTTAATATTCACTTTATACTGAGAATTATAGTAGATATTGTATATTGTAGAGTTAAATTTAGAAAAAAATACAAAGCTATGTTTAACTTTTGGGTGTTTATAATTCCATTTTATCAGAAAGACTCTTAGATACTGAATAATCAATGTATGTTTCTTTGACTTCATTATTCTTTGTAATTAAGATTGTTTTTATTCTTAACTCAGCAGTGTAGCCCTTCTACTTCATTTAACTGTATTGATTTGCTCAGTGCCTCTCAAAATGACTTTGTAATTTGCTGTGTTGTACCTTGTATGATGTTTTTCATGTGGATCAATTTCTTAAAAGCCCAGCACCACCTCTTTCCCCCCAAATTAAACAACAACAGTAGAAATCTTACGTTTCTAGACAGATCTGTTCAAATACTCTTAAGTTCTAAATATTTGGGAATTAGATTTTGTACTCTGTTATTCTTTATCTCTTACTTCCCCTCAGCAAGCTCCTCCTCAGTAGGGTTGGTTTATTAGTTTATTTGTGTTTTGATTTGTTGCTTTCATCCCAATGTTTTTCTAGCTCAATATTTTACAGAGTTGCTCATTGCTATCTTTTTTATTCTAAATAACACTAACTTGATGGAATGAACAACTGGCATTCTTAGAAACATCTTTTATACGTATGACTTTGTACAAAGTGTATTACATGCAGCACCATGTGGTGAACACATTCATTAACTGAAATAGTAGCAAATAACTAACACTCTTGGAAAAATCTTTTGTACAAATCAGTGGCATCTTAATTGCCTTCATCCAGTCTTCCACATAGGCTTCCTGACTGTGCCTTATAATCCTCAGGCGTAACAATTTTAGGAATACCTCAGTTCAATCAGAATTGTGTTAATTGTCAACTTTTTGTTTGAAATAAGGCTAAAAACGTGAGAACCGTTTCCTTTTTTTAAACTTAATTGCCCTGTTCTTTGAGTACTTAAGAAAAACAAAGTATCTCCCTGTCCGGAAAGGTTGGTGCAGCAGTCTGTTTTTTGTTTTGGAGGCCGACAAAACAAGATGAGAGAAGAGGGGACAACAGTGCAGTATGGTTTCACTTGCACCTTTCATTCAGTTTATCTGGAGTTGAAACATGGCTAAAGAAGGAGCATATAATGGTGGTCAGGGTGCAGGCCTTGGGTTAGTAGGTTGTGCTTACCTAATTTTCTGAATAATATAATGAAGATTGTTGTTAGTAAATTTTAATTTTCCATTTTTTGTGTGTGATTTACAGACAGATGCCAGTGTCAAGGCAATATTTTCAAAAGTGATGGTTATTACAAGTAAGTTATTTTAATTATTATATGTAAAATTTAAGGTTTATTTGAAACGTTTCTTTCTGATAATGTAAAGTGTTTCATGGAGTTGCATTTTAGGCTGTGATAATATAGAAAAGATTAAAGTGTTCTTGATTGATTTTTCCCCACATACTCAGCTTTTCTTTTTTTTCTGATTTTCATTTATTTTGCATATGACACAGTATTTTCTTTTGTGTATTGAAATGAGCAAGAGCTGGAGAAAGTATTTATTACATAAACTTATTTTTGAGAATTCATTCAAGTTACTGCATAAACTTGCTGTTTAGTCAGTTCTTTGGTGTCGCTTTGCTCTAATGTGAATTTATTTGAAGCTAATTTCATTCTAAGCTGAAATTTATAGTGAAGGATATACCTAGTAACTACAAAAGAGCTCCTTTGGGGAAAAAGCTAATTTGCTTTTTTACTTTTAGTAATTTCAAATAAAATGTTAATTTAATTGCCTTTAACAATGAATACTGGAAGATTGTGTAGCCCATCTCCTTTGTTCAGCGCAGGAATAGGGAAGATTAGCTGCTTTTGCAGGGCATTTGCTTTCTTCTGACCTCAGAGATCACTGCGGTTAGCATATGGATGGAAAAACAGGAACGCCTGGAGAAATCTTCTGTTGACCTTCCACTCCGTAGTAATGAAGAGATCTTAGATGGATTTCTGAGATGTTAACAAATACTGCAAGATGTGTGTGGAAGTAATGCTGAGACACTGGAGAGAAGAGTAGCCTAATTCATTGGGTTTTAGACTAGGTGATAGAAGATTTATTAGCATGAGTAGGAATTTCAGACCCAAATATCTTTTAGTCCTGGGCAGTTTAACATAAATTAGTTTTCAGTCCCTTTGGATAACTTAAAGCAAATGATTTTATGCTATTGCTTTTTTAAAATAACTATTTCCTTGGTTGTTTGGCTGTGGACATTATCCCCTAAAGGAGATAATCTCCTGTTTTCTATTTTTAACCCCCTATCCATTTTTTTTCCAGTAAGTGCAGTTATTTCCCAAATTCTGTTCTGAGGAATGCTAGTATCCTGCAGGTGTTAATAGTTTTGTTAGAAAAAAGGGTTCCATGGTCAGGGAGATTTGTAGAATCCTGAACTGAAGAGTTTTGTGGTTGTTTTTCCCTCCCTCGCTTTCTGTCTCTCTGTCTCTCTCCCCTCCTTTTATCTTCCTTCTTCTCTCCCTTTTCTTCTCCCTTCCTCCACCCCCATTTCACTTTCTTTTTGTTTTGTTTCTGAAATGATAGGCTTTATTGTAACCTTTAATATGATGCATATACATTATGGAGGGGCTGTAAAGTGACATTTTCCAAACTGTTTGCAAACAGAACAATAGAATTTTTGTATTATAAAAATATGGAAAGGTTACACAGTCAAGTAGTTAGAAGGGAAATTTTTCTTACTACAGTGATCTAGCCAAGACTTAAAATGGAATTTCAAAGTTGTATATGAATTTGAAAATGGCATTTACTGTGTTCATAATTTAAGATTCAACAAATTTCTACTACTTTTATTACAGTCCATAGTTCTATATTACAATTTCAGTTATTAGAAGTATTCTGCCTAGTTAGTTTCTCCATCACAGTTGTGAGTAACCAGAAAAAAAGATGCTAGAATGAATATTTCATTAGCTTTCGTTAAGTGTTTTGATATATGATATATTAGGAGAGTAGTGTAAAAATCATTTCTGATCCTATAAGGACTCATCCTTTCTCACACACGCAGTATTGGCAAATGCAGCAGTAACACCTGGAACATGCTGCTCAGCATGCATGTGTGTGTGAATCATCTCTGGCTGGTTTAACAATAAACAATGCAGTAAAGGAAAATAGTTTCTTAAAGGTAAAACTTATTGATATCTTGCTATGAATTACAAAACAGCAATGTATGCAGCAAGCTCAAGGGGACAGTAATAAAATTGGTATTATTCAGGTTGACATTTAATGCCGTTAGATATTATAAGAAGTGATTTAGAAATAGCCATTTCAGTCTTTCCCTGTATAGATGGTCCTTCACGGTGATCTTATTTTATGTTTCTAGGAAACATTTCTGTTTGTGAAAATTTACTATTGAAGGTGCTCCACAATTTTTATTTTATTGAATTAAACTGAATTTGTAAGTTAGGATTATTCATCAAAGTAATAAAAAGAATAAAAAATACTGACTTTTTATTATTTTGAGAAATTTCTAAAATTATATTTTTATTGAATTTTGATTTAATTTAAGGAAATTTGCCAGATCCTGGTAAGGCTCAGGATTTCATGAAGAAATTCACACAGGTGTTAGAAGATGATGAGAAAATAAGGAAACAGTTAGAAGTACTTGTCAGTCCAACATGTTCCTGCAAGCAGGCTGAAGGTTGTGTGGTAAGGAAAGAAATTTTAAAAGAGCTACTGTTTGAAGAAACTCCCAAATCTTTTTGTGTCTCCTTTGGTAAAATAATACGTATTTATTATATAAAATTTAGAAAATATCACAAAAATAACGGTACAGTTAAACTGTAATTCCTCTATCGAGACAATTGTTTGTTAATATCATGGTGTATGTCCTGCCAAAATAGGATTATATTATACATACAGCTTTGTACATTTTACCTTTTTCTATTAATTTGTCTTTTATAGTATTGTATTTAATAGCAACATAGCACACCATTGAATATATATATCATAATTTATTGAAGAGTCCTCTTGTGTTACACATTTAAATTTTTTCCCAGTTTTTGATTAATATAAAGAATACTTTAATATCTTTACAGCTAAATAACTTTACACAGTCTTGATTTCATTTCTTTAGGATAAATTCAGTATTGGCCAGTACCATTGTTGGAAATAAGCAAAACTCAAGCAAAACTTAGTTATTTTGGTAGGATCTGTAAAACTGGTTGCTGGTCGTCTGACCATTTTTCTGCTTGGGTGTATTAGCCATTTATATTTCTTTCGTAAGTGTGTGTTTTTCATGTTTGCCTGTTTTTCTGGACAGTTTGTCTTTATCTTATTGATTTGTCAGTTTGTCGTGGTATTGTATGTTAAGCTGCAGATAATTTTCTCAGTTGTAGCTTACCCTTTTCATTTTGTTTATGATGTCCTTTACATACCATAGTTTTATTATCTCACTGAGCCTCCTCATGGTTTTTACCTTTAGAGTCCTGCTTATGAGATCCCATTCTACTGCAGGTCAATGAGACTGTTTAGTAATGTCAGTATTTCTTAATCCATTGCCCATGTATCTTCCTAGAGCCTTTAAAAAAAAAAAAAGATGATTCTTGGCTCCACCCCAGATTTACCAAATGAGAATCTTCACAATGAGACCTAGCAATCTGTAGTTTTAATAAGCTCCCCTGGTACTTTTATTTGCTGAAATTTGTTTGAAATTTTGCTGAAATTTGAAATAATATTCAACATTCAATATGTTCAATATATTGAATAATCTCTCTTTTTCCTATTACTTGAAATGTTACCTTTCTCAATATGCTAAATTCTTAAATCTGTTTTCCAGACTTGTTCAATTCCTATAGATTTGTTTATTATAGCACCAATACTACATGGTTTTAATTATTATAGGTTCTTAACATTTAAATGTAATTAAATACTTAAACATACTTTTAAAATATTTTAAAAATCTGTATTACAGCGTGAAATAACTAAGAAGTTGGGCAACCCCAAACAGCCTACAAATCCTTTTCTGGAAATGATCAAGTTTCTCTTGGAGAGGATAGCGCCTGTGCATATAGATACTGAATCTATCAGGTATTTGTATATTAAAATATTGAATTTCCATTACTGTTCATTCATTCATGCCTCACTTAGTCACTCATTATTGAGTATCTACTGTATAGAGAGCACTCATCTGTATAGATTTATTTATTTACATGATGGCTATGCACTCATCTGTATATACAGCTATTCATACATATCTTTGTGTATATACACACACTCATCTGTATAAATCTGTATGTATTTAGTTTTTCCTGTTATTTATTTTAATTTTATGTACTCCTTCAATTTGGGTGAAAAGTTGTCAATCCAAGCCCAGCTTTTATCTGTTAGTAGGATACTAGGAATTCTTCTTTTTAGTTAGCTTGCATGGGTTAGCTAATAGAAACCAATTGCATTTCTACCCTCAAGAAAAGAAAACTGGGTGAACATGTTGTAAAGCAGTGTATCTAAAGCACTGTTTAAATAAACAACCTTTATTTAAAATTTGAGGTTTGATATCATCTGACTATGACATCTTGGAAAATACTTTCTTTTTATGTCTGTACTCCCTTTTGTAAAGTGTGAAAAGTGCTTTTCTTCTTTTCTTTTTCTTTTTCTTTTTCTTTTCACATTTCTTAAAATGTTTCAACTGGTTGAAAAAAGTAAAGCACTTATAAAATACATACAGCATACTGATTATGAGCGATCAGTAGTATCTTTCAGTGATATATATTAGAATCTAAAATAAATAATACTAATGGTACACTCTGTCCTCAGTGAAGCCACTTTGGGGATTTTTTATTTTTATTTTGAGGAGGGCATAAGGTGTAGTTTTTGGCCTGTGGACCCCTCCGCCCCTGAGTATGGGGACCCTACTTTGGATACCTATTCATCACTTTGGACTCTTGCATCATTTTTCACTTAAAGAAGTTCTTCAGTTTGAAAAATAAAACAAAAGAGACAACTGGGACCCTCTGTATTAGTCCAAGGAAGTATCTGAATCAGACCGAAATTCATTCATTAAATAAATAATCCCATGCCTTTTACGTTTAAAGTAATGCTGGTTAGGTATCAGCAATGCGTAGTTTCTGCTTTTCATCAACTTCCTCTAGGTAGGAAAGTTTTAATCAGGATTATATTATAATTCCATAAAGTTGGTGCAGATAGTGTTCAGAGGACTGAAAGACGATTTCTCTAAGGTGGTGGTATTTGACCTGAGAGGAAGAATGGCTAAGATTTTATTTCTACAGAAATGAGATATTCTAGATATTGAGATTAATATAAGCCAAACTAACTGGAAAGGAAAGAACAGGGATATTTAGAAAATAAATTTGGGAGTTTGAGATTTGCAGATGTTAGCCACTATATATAAAAATATATAGATTAAAAAAACAAATTTCTTCTGTATAACACAGGGAACTATATTCAGTATCTTGAAAAAGAATATGAAAACGAATAAATGTATGTATATGTATGACTGGGGCATTGTGCTGTACACCAGAAATTGACACATTGTACCTACTGTACTTCAGTTAAAAAAGAAAGAAAATGACTGCCATCTATTTAAACTACAGTATGGAGGAGTATGAAAGTGTTATGAGATGGACCTAAAAAGCCTTCAGGATCATGTTGTGGAAAGCCTTTAAGATCTAACTTTTTAGAGCTTTTAGTTTGTTTGGTGTGTTGAGAACTTGGAATGATTGGTGATGGATAGGAGGAGGGAAGTAGGAGAGAGAGACTGGTAACTATCTATGGATGGTAGTGGTAGGATGGAAAGGAAAGAACATATTTGAGGAAGATTTTAAAAGAAAAACCTTAAAAAAATGGGTCATCTTACTAGAAATGGGGAATAAAAAGGAGGAGGAGTCAGAAGTATACGGGGTCAAGTCCAGATGATGAAGAGAATGATAATACCTTGAAATGAAGGAAGGGAGCTGGTGAGAAAGGGCATGCTTCTTATTTGGACATGACAAATTTTTTTAATCAAGGCAAGTTGAATTTAATGTGAAACTGTGAGTATAGGTTAGTTCCCGGAGCAAGATTGTGTAGAAAGAAGATCAAAAGATCATGGACAGAACCTTGGAATTTTTTTTAACAATAGAAAAATTACAGAAAGATAAGAAAATCTGTTTATTGTAGTATGTTTGAAAGTTAAGATAAAGTTTCCAGAAATAATACATATTATGAACAGAGAGGACCAAAGCAGGTCTTTGACTTTAGCCAGTGGTGATATAGAAGATATGTTTAAACATAAATAATAATAACAGGTAGTAGCTGTTGGTGCTTATAATGTGCCTGGGATGATTCTAAATGTTTTATGTGTTTTAACTCATTTACTTCTTAACTTTATGAGGCAAGAAATACTATTATTTCCATTTTATGGGTAAGGGACAGTGAGTTACGCAGATGCCGAGTATGTTTCCCGCTGCTGGGAAGTAGCTGGTGGCATTGAAACTGAGAAAGTCTAGCTCCAGCACCTTCTTGGTTAACCACTACACTGTATAATGGGCCTCCAGAAAGATTCCACTCTTAGTCCCCATCAGTGGTCAGTGAGTGTCCAGTTCACCTAACACTTCCTGATAGTAGCTGTTAACCTTTTCAGTCTTTGCCATCTTGTAGATAGATGGTACTCGTTAAAAAATAAAGTTGAACATTTTTTTTCCATGTGTTTTTTGGCTAATTGCATTTTTATTTTTCTGTGAGGTGCTTGGAGGAATTGTCTTTTTCTTATTATATGAATACTTTATAAAATAAGACTATTAAGCACTTTGATTGCCTTTTAAATTTATGCTTGACCTTAATAAATAGTAAATTATAAAATCTATCATTCGTTTCCTTGATGATTTTGTTCTGCCTTTTATATCATATTTGGTGTTTTTTTTTTTAACATTTAATCTTTAATTGGTCTGGAAATCATTTCAGTGTAATGTGGAGGTAGAGATCCATCCTTTTTTAAAAGCCTGTTGCTAGTTCTATCAACTCCATTTATTGAAAAATTGATTCCTTCCCATTTGATTTAGGATATTCCCTTGTTATAGCATAAATTTTTTTAATATTTGGGCTCTACTGGATTTTTGCTTTTGTTCCTTTCTCTTTTGAGGGTTTTATGATACATTTTTATCTCATTGAGAAAGTTATTTCATCCTAGCTCCCCTAAAACTTACTGGCTGTCCCAAACATTAATTAATTTTTCCAGCTGAGTTATAGAATGCATCTTTTGAATCTTGTCCCACACCAAGTTGTGTTCCTCTGAGATACTTACAGATTTAGTGAAAAATGCTATTTGTATAATACCGTGTTTCCGTCTTACACAAATACTTGTCTTGATTTTTTTCGAATCTCTGTACTCCCTTTATATAATTTTAGAATTTATATGCAGATTCTATTCCTAATTATTTTATATTTTTTGACGACTTGTAAATAGATTCCCCTCGTCCCCTGTATTTTTTTTAGTTGGCTTTGGCTGATACAGAAAAGCACTGTTGATTTTTAGTATTTTGTTGGTGTCACCTCATTGAACTCTTAGTATTTTGTAATAGTTTTTCAATTGAAGGTCTTTGGTTTTCCAGGTTGATGCTTTTTAACAGATTTTTTTATATTTATCTCTTGTTCTTTGGTTATTTGCTCAGTTGTACCTCTTCAGAAATGCCTTTCCTGACTACTCTGGCTAACAAACCTCACTTCTTGTCTTGGCCTTCTTTCAAGTCCTAATTGTTCTTGATTATCTTTTTTATGTATTTGTTTACTTACTTTTGGCCTTTGGCCTTCTCTCACTAGACTGAGAGGTTCATGCTCTTATTCATAAAAGAAAATAATGAGTTTAATTTTGGATATATGTTATTTTTCATTCCTGCAGTACACTAAAAAATCTTGGGGCTGCTGAAATTATGGGAAGAGGATTCAGGCTGAAGATTTTTATTTGGGATAGTTTGAACTATGAGAATCAGTTAATCAGGGAAAATAGATGGAAAAGGAAAGAAAGCATCCTTCAAGATATTAACTGTTAAGGGAATGATAAATTTAAGAGGACCCTGCAAGGGAGTACAAGATACATTCGACTCTGAGCTTGACCTTAAATTTGAGTACATAGTATTTTTGTAGGAACATAGATCCATTAAACATTTTGAGGAACATTGAATAATTGAATTTTCTTGTATTTTGGTATATAATATGTCTCTAACCTGGTGTTTGTTACTTGTTTTTTTGTTAAAAAAATACCTATCAGGGTGAAGATTACTTTAGATAATTGACAGTGCATTATAAATGTTTATTTTAAAAATCACATAAGCTTGTTTTAAGAAGAAAGTTTCAAAACATTGTGTTTCCTTTTTCATCTTTTCTAATGTTCTAGTGAGGATATATTATCTGTCTGTTGCCTGGTGCTTTTACACCTTTCAGGAACAGGCTTTTCTGGCTCTTATAACAGTGCCTGACCCATGGTAATTTTGGTTAATGGCTTGAAAGTGCTTATTGTTGCTGTTTTTTCTTTGTTTCAGTATTCATGGTTCTAGTTACTGGAGCAATAATGAATTTTAGGTAGCTAGAAAACGTCTATTATCATTCACATATTTGGACATAGGCCTTCTGTGAAAAATACAGGAATAAAATATAGCATTAATAACCAGCAAATCAAATAACATTTTGACCTGATGTGAATGGACAAAGGAAAATTCTTTTTCAAAAAAGAAGCATCTCGAAATATTTATTACAGCTTTTTGTTTGGCCATAATGGTTGGGAAACAGCTTTATCAAATTTGTATATGCTTTAGATGTAGTCTATATAGAAAATATTCAGGATTATTTTTCTTAAACATTGCTGATAAAAGACACTTAAAAAATGAAAAAAAAATTTTTTTGTCACACTTCAGTGCTCTTATAAAGCAAGTGAACAAATCAATAGATGGAACAGCAGATGATGAAGATGAAGGTGTTCCAACTGATCAAGCCATCAGGGCAGGTCTTGAACTGCTTAAGGTAAATATGCTTTAGGTCAAATTAACTTCCCCATTAGACAAGTGTTAAACATATATATATATAGTTCATATTTTTTATCCTGAGGATTTGTTTCTTAAGTTTATAGAACCTAAAGTAAAATTTTCTTAATTGCTTTTAGGTAATTTTGAAATTGCATATTTATTCTAACATGTAAGCTAAATACTTTCAGGTTTAAATTGTGTACCATAGCCTAGTATTAATTATGTTAAGAATTTTTGAAGGTTCCGTTAGTGAGCAAAGAAAGTGCTAGCTCTACCACAGAAGGAGCCAAATTTTTTTAATGTCCATTTTATGTGTTATGTAGCTAAAATATACTACCACCTTTTACTGATTGCAAAAATATCAGTTAATTGTTACTAATTTAGAAAATATAAAATCATAAAGAACAAAATATTTATAAGGCATCATACATAAACATTTCTTTTGTTTGCTTTTAATCTTTATAAAAATGTACATATTTATATAGTTGAGATTAGACTGAATGTACCATTTTGTATCTTGACTATTTTCCTATAATAAATTATAAGCATTTTTCTCAGTGTTTTTTTTTAAGACAGTATTTTTCAGTGTCAGAAAACAGACCTGATTTTTGGCTGTCATTTACTAGATGTGTGCTTTGGGGCAAGTTGATTGCCTCTGCTAACTCATCTGTAATGCAGATAATAATAGTACTTATTGCACAAGGACTAAATTAAATCATGAACTTAATGTCTTAGCGCAATGTCTGGCTCATAGTAAAAATAATAATAATCATTTTTTGGAATAGTGATTAGTTCAATTTTGGGGTATCATATTGTTCCTATTTTCCTCTTGTTGGATATTTAGATTTTTCTAATTTTATTCTTATAATCACTGCTAAAAATAAATATATCTACGATCAATTGTCTTTTTTTTTTTTTTTTTTTTTTTGTAATACTAGAAGGGCATTATTGGGTCAAAGAGAATGACCATTTCATAGTTCTTGGAGAGATAATATTTGTCAAATTCCTTTACCGAGAAATCGTATTCTGTATAATTCTGTGTAAGGTACCTGTCTTGACAAAGTTGACTTTTAAGTCTGAAACATACCCCTGTAAAATTTATTTTAAAAATGTGTATTGTGAGGGTGAGTCTAATTTGATTTTTTCCAAGTAGCTACCCACTTTTACCAAAACTATTTACTAAAAATCCCATCCATTCTCAGTTTTTTTGTTGGCTTCTTTATAATTTGTTACACTCTGTATGATATTAAATTCTTATATATGCTAGGGTCTATTTATTGCTTTCGTTTTTCTTTTTTATGTTTCTTGTAATGTTAGTACCATGTTGATTTGATTATTGTAACCTTATAATATCTTTTTGCTATTTGGTGTTTTACCCTGTTCCTTCCCTAGATTATTTTCTTCAAAAAATGTTGTTAGGTAATCTCTTTTAATGACCTTTATTTAGAAAAAGAGTTATTTTGTTAAATTCTATCTTCTTATTTTACTTGTCTCCTACCCTCATTTCCCTCCAGTCCCCCCCTCAACATTAACCAAATCCAAATTATTCTGAATAGAATTATAATAATGTGTAATTTAATTTTGAAGAGTTTCTTTAAATTATGCAGTTTTCCTACACAAGAACATTTCTGTTATATATTTGAGTAAGTTTTAAATTTTATTTATAGTGCTCTTATTTTTTAGCATAATTATTTTTGTATTTTGATTTGTATTTCTAATATGTAATATTATAGATTTATATTATAAAGGTGAAAAGGATTTACAGATCAATTTTTTAATGACTGATTTTTTAGGTACTCTCATTTACACATCCCATCTCTTTTCATTCTGCTGAAACATTTGAGTCTCTCTTGGCTTGTCTGAAAATGGATGACGAAAAAGTAGCAGAAGCTGCACTCCAGATTTTCAAAAACACAGGAAGCAAAATTGAAGAGGATTTCCCACACATCAGATCGTGAGTTGAGTTTATTCTGATAGATACTCTGGAAGATAGAAAAGTAACTTACTGTTTCTTGATTTATGTGTAGTTTGAATCGTTTAAGTTTTGATGAAATAATGTCTAGGTTATCTTAAATCTGTACTGTTCAGTTTAGATTCTTATTTCCCACAAGAAGCATTGATTGGTATTTTAGATTAATGAAAAATTATAGAAGATCAGAAATTTAGTGGAGTGAACATGACATTTCTTTTTGAAGTATTAGTTTGCTTAAAGATTTTAATGAAAATGGTTTTACAATAAAACAGTTCCTTGGCATATTATGGCATAGAATAAACAATTCATGTGAATTTAAGGTCCATTGGGAAATTCCAAAGGATTGTCCATAGCACTCTTTACTTCTTTCTGTGATTATGCATATTGGATTGAAAATTTTCAGAAATAGTACTTTATTTGATGCAGGGAAGCAGGGAAGCACAGAATAAGCATCCTGACAGCAGTGTGTTTGTGTGTGTGCGCATGTCTTTGTCCTGGTATTTCCAAGAATTGGAAATTGTGCTGTTGACCTGGAGATCTCTAATAGTGGTTAGTTATTGTTCAAAATTCTATAATAATAAATCTTTATTGTTTATGGATCCCTGCTTGCTTCACTATGTACATCTTTCCTCCACGTTCCTGGAGAGCATATCTGATAGTTGGTCCTGGCATTGCCATAGTCACTGGTGATCGGTTTTACCTCTGCCTCGTTGGTCTGGTTAGTGGTTAGGGTACCACGCGTCTTTATGTTGAAAAGTTACCTATGGTGCTTTTCCTCAGAAAGAGACTGTGGACAGAGCTAGTTTTTAGAAGCTCAGGTACACTTTTTGTTATTCCTTCCTGTTTATGTGAACTTAATTCTAGAAACTTGATACATGGGACGAAAACATTACTTAAATGATAATTGAAACATACCAACATTTTGTTAACAGTTATGCTCTTTGGCAAGGGTAAGAAACTTTACTGTTTAGAACTAACTTATTAATTTTTAAGGGAGTCTAGGGCATGAATTTCCCTTTGGAATGGAGCTATGACTCTCCTATCCACGTCAGAGATCAGAGTTTGGAGGTATATGTATATGTAAAGCTGTATATAACTCTATACCATTTACAGAATATGCACTTATTATGTTATCTCATTTAAACCTTGTAACAATTCGGTGAAGTGTGGGAATTACCCTAATCTTCCAAATGAGGAATCTAATGTTTACTTGAGCTGAATGGTTCTAGGTCATATAACTCGCAAGAAACAGAGTGAAGATTTGAATACAGGCTTGTTTGTCTGCAGTGCCTGTAGTGCCATATCCATTAGGACACAGTTCCTTTCTTGATTAGAGCTTCGAACAAGTTTTATTTTGATTTATTCAGTGGAAGTTTTTATTTTCATTGTAGATTGACTTTCCTTGTACCTTTTAAAGAAACATTGTTTGATATATTTGTAGGAGAACTATAAGAGCAAGGTCGAAATTTTAGAACACACAAGGGCATTTTAAAACATATGCTGCTTTAATATGGAACTGAAGTACCTAAAATTATTTGATTTATATGCTGAGTATATTTCAGATGTCTCTCATGAGGAGAATTAACTCAACTGATAATGAATACCTGCTGTGTGTGTGCACTGTTCCCAATGAATAACTCACAGTATATGTCTTCCAGGAGATAAAATATGTGTGCAGATTTTATGTTTTAAATTATTAAATTGGGTGATTTGATGTTGAGGAAAAATGATAGAGTTAAATGAATGTTTATTAAATTATCTTCCTTTGAATTCACATAACATTTAAAAGAACCAAAAGAAAAATGTATCTAAGTAGAAGTGACTTAAGACTGAACAGAACTGGTGCTAGATAAGCCATTTAGATTGAATTGAATGTGAGAACATTCACAACTGATACACATATCCCTGAATCTGGTATATATGGTAATGTTTAGTAAGTGTTCTGTCATTTGCTAATATAGAGGGAGGAGATTGAGGTATGGGCAGGCTTTGAGAGAAATAAGGAAAACCAGCTAGAATAGAACTAAAGGAAAGACTTTGGTCATACCATTTTTCTCTGTGCTGACCTCTTTTTCTTAACAGGAGGAGCAAAGCTTAGAGGTGAGGTAAGGTTTAGAGTAGAATTATAAAGCAAATGTCTTATTACCAACTTTACAGGAACAGAAAAAAATAAAGTGCTGACCCACTAAACTGAAATGATTGTGAATTATGGGTTTCATTCTGACTCAGCAAGTCTCTCAGAAGTCTGGCTTACCCCAGAGTAGGCAGATGTGCCAAAATTTAGAGTCCCTTTATAGCATAGGATATGGCCATTGTCCAAGTGGAGCTGGGTCTCAGTGGAAGAGTTCAAGCACACTTGGAGAGAAATTACACAGAAATAAAGCGCTCACTACCTTTAGTCCCAACTCCCTCCTGCATGCTACTTATCCAGCTGATTAAGCAGGTGTAGTTTTGAGTTGGGAGCTTTGATGTTAATTTTTTAAGACAAGTGTTCCTTGTTCAGTCATCAGGGAGACACTATCTGCGTTTTTGTTTGAATGGCAGAGCCAGAGATAATTTCTCTAATTCAAAGATGAGTTAACAAGAATGCAAATAAATTAACAAACATGAAACCTATGCAGATATTTTTACATTAAAAAGATAGCTGATTAACACTTCGGAAGAATTGAACTTTTGTAGGACAAAAGAAGATTTTGACTGTTGTTCTAAACTGCCAAGAAAGTTAAATAGCAAATGACATGGAAAAAAAGAACAAAAATAAGATAACATAAAAAGGGAAATGGCAGAACTAAGGATAAAGAAGAGCAAGAACGAATTTGTATTATAGAATGTAATTATAAACAGCAAGGAGCAGAGTGAACAATAAAGAAGATGTAATCAGGAAGGTAGAATTTGAGCTTGAGGAAACTGCATAGAATGTAGAAATAGTGGGCAAAGAAATGGAGGCAAGTAAAGGGAATTGCAGATATTGAAAAGCCATAATTGGTTTCTGTGCAGAATAGAACAGAATAATGGGAAATGGAAAATATTTCTTAAAAATAATAGTAAACTTGTTTAGAATGAATGAAAACATAACCTAGAGATCAAGAAGGCTCATGTTTTAGGATAATATCCTGATGGAATTTACTGAATTTTCAGAGATTACAGAAGTGGTGCCCCAAATATCAAGAAAAAAAGTGGATCATGTACAATGGAAAAGTCATGAGACCAGCTTATTTCTTTTCAACCACTTAAGATTTCTGAAGTTAATGATTCAACAGCTAGAGAGTTTTGATGGATAAAAAGAATGTAACGCGTTAGCTAACTAGTCAAGTTGTGCTTAAGTAAGGGCAAATGAAGACTGTTCTTTAGGATTCAAGGATTTAGGAAATGTATTACGCCTTTTTATTGTGAGGTCACTCTGTCTGCCAAGTTGTATGCTTTCCCCCTTTGCATTCAGTTTTGCTTGTGCCTCCAAATCCAACTTTTGTTTTCTTCTTGTTTGCATATCTCTGATTTGTCTTTTCATACCATTCTACTCTCAGTATTTAAGCTTTAGATGTGGCTGTATCTCTGTTTTAGATATTTGAAAACCTGGATTTTTTTTTTTTTAAGGGTGATGTAGGTAAATAAAATTGGCTCAAGACAAGAGAAGGGAAAAAACCTAATAGGCCATACTTATAAAAGAATTTGGAAAAATTACCCTTTACTACTATTAATAATGTAATAAGTGCCAATAAAAGTTATGTTAAAGGAGATATTTCAGATCTACAAAAAACCAGGAATTCTTATTTTCAGTTGTTCACAGCATGGCGGGAAGAAAGCATGTAGATTATTTCTTACAAAGCCAAGGTAACTGGCAAGAATGCTAAAACCTGATAAACGATATCCCTCCAAAGGAAAACTAAGACACATCTTACTAATATTGGTGCAAAAATTGTACATAAAATATTATCATATAGAGTTTACTACATTAAAACAAGAATATACTATGGCCAAATGTGGTTAATTCCAGGAATACAAAGAGAGTTACTATTAGTAAGCCTAATATTTGTGTTATAATTCATTATATAAGTGAGTAAAAGGAAAAAGACACAATAGATCATTTTGACAGTTTCTGGAAAGGCCTCTGATAAAAAAGAAAATCAGGGTATTTATAATTAAACCTAATAAAATAGGATAAAAATGCCTTCACACCTCTCATGCCAGTAGGTACTATCATGTTGTAAAACACTAGAAGCGTTCCCAGTAAAATCAAGAACAAAATGAGAAAATACACTATCTCTGATGTGATTTAGCATTGTTTTGGAATGTTGGAATCATTAGCCAATATAATTACGTCAGACAATGAAATAAGAGGTGCAGGTATTGGAGGAAACAAACATCATATTTCTTGGAAAAACCCAAGACAATCAACTGAAAAATTACTAAAAAAAAAAAAAGATAGCCAAAATAAGTATGTAAGAATCAGAAGATTTACAAGTAAAGTATACAAGAAATTTATAACCCAATACAACTCTATAACATTGTGGAAGAGTATAATATTTAATGAGGAAATTAGGAAAACTTAAATTATCCAAATAAATAACTGACAAGCTGTTTTAAAAGGATAATTAGGGGGGAGGGAATAGCTCAGTGGTGGGGAGCACATACTCAGCATGTGTGATGAGGTTCTGGATTCAATCCCCAGTATCTCCATTAAAATAAAATAAATAACTAACACCACCTCAGTGTAGAAAATAAAAAAAGAAAAATTAATGGAGACTGCATACTTGATTTTACATATATTCCAGATGAACTAAAAATTATTTATTTATATAAGATTTCATTTTACAAAATTTTTATCTAAGATTTTAAATATATATAAAACAAATTAATAGAAGAATTGGTAATCGGTACATTTCTTCAGCTTCTTTTTTCTTGTTGGTAGGAGAAGGGACATTAATGCCAAGTCATAAATGAATTATTGAGCAATTCGAGTTCTAAAAATTCTTTTTTTGAACAAATATTTATAGAGCCTTCACTGTATATAAGGTATTGAGGATGTTGAAATGAGCAGGACAGCTTAAGTCTCTGCCCTTATATTTTCATGAGGGAGAATACTATTTAGATAAAAGCAAAAATTATGAAATACTGAAAGAAACACAACTGATATCTGGGAAGCTATTTTTAATGTGTATGACTTTAGAAAAGGTTAGTATTTGTAATGTATAAAGATTCTTAACAAAGGAATCACAAACATGTCTCACAGCAGAATACTAGCGTGGGAATGAACAGGAAGTTTATAAACAGGAAATCCTTTGTCACATGAGGTATGATTTATACCTACTAAGAGTAGTGGAGGAGAGTATAGATAAAAATATCCATGTGCTTCTGGCCAGGCTCACCAAGAAGAAAAGAGAGGGGACACAAAAAACCAAAATAAGAAATGAAAATACCCCTGTGCTCTAACACTTAGTTAGCATGCCAATGATGCTCTCTTGGTTGGAGTATAAATTGATGCAGCTTTTCTCGGTTGGTAATACAGTAATGCATACCAACTTAAAATGTGTGTGATCTTTTATACTGCAGTTTCACTTTTAGAAATTTGCCCCAGAGATAATTAGAAAAGATGTCTACATAATGATTGTATGCTTCAGGGTCCGGTCAGAGAAACAGAAACCACATCAGGTACTTTAAACATAAATAAATAATACAGATATTTTAAATATGAAAAGAACAAAAAGTTGCTTTGATAACCCAGAGATTATGAATTAGTGGGAAGCAGCTACCACCCTTAGGGCTGGTGGAACAACTGGGGAGAAGTGGTGGTGTTAAGGACTGCCCGGTGGGTGGGAGAGCCCTGTCACCATCGCCCACCTGTCAGAGTAGGGGTGGCTGGCTGTTGCGGAAGGGCAGTGCAGCTGCTGCACAGAAGGCCTAAAGAACTGTAGTGCCTCTTGTTGGAAGAACCTGCCAGCTCTTGAGAGAGTCTGGGAAATGTGATCTCAGAGCAGATTACAGGATAGGTTTAAAGCTCAGAAACAGTAGATAAATAACAGGGGTGTTCATGGTTTTGTAGTAGAGAAAAAAAAAATAGACCATCTAAATGCTCATCGGTAGGAGATTGGTTAGATTGGTTGTGATGTAACTGTCCACTGAAAAGCTTGTGTGACCATTGAAAAGGATAGTAGTTGGCAGTACTTGACGTAGGAGGTTCTCTGCAACATTGGTGAAAAATGTTGCCAAATAATATCTTGTATTCTCATTTATGTAATATATGTATAGGGAAATTTCAGACGTATGTTCCTCAAAATGTTAACAGTAATTTTTTCAGGGTAGTGGAATTTTGAGTTTTTTCTCTAGTGTTTTCTATGTATTTTTCAACTTTGCATTCTGCGTGGTTATGATTTTCATCAGGGGAAGATATCTTGAAAGAAGAAAATCAATTTAATGAGATGATTAAAGGATTTCTTTTAATAGAAACTTTATTATAAAAAGCAGTCAGAAGGTAGTTGCTTCATTTACATTTCACTAACTTCTCAGACTGCCAAGGACTTCAGAATTCTTGTAATTTTTCTCTTCTTTATTGTTTTGGTTAATTTCTGTTTTCTGTTTAAATGAGTATCCAACGCATTGGATGAGGTTAAAATTTCTCATACTATCTTAAAAAGTCTTAGCCATAGTTGATTCTTACTTGTGTCTGACCTGTAATTTTTCACTTGATTACTAAGAAATGAGATTATGAGTGTTTGTATTGTAAAGTGATTCCTGAGAAGATAGGTCTTATCTGAGGAGTTTAGTTACTGAAGCAACCAGAAAATAGTGTCTTTTTATTTCACAAAGAAGCCACAAATCATAGACTAAAAACATAGCATTTTGGTGAGACTCAAATTGTTTTTTACATCTTTTATTGAAAATTTCAAACATATATAGAAGTAGATAGAATATTAGAACAAACTCCCATGTTATTCAAGCTTATATATGAGTAACTTACTGCCTCTTTGTTTAATTTATAATGCTACACACTCCCTCATTCCCTTAATATTTGAGAACAAATCCCAGACTGTATATTTCATCTATATATCTAAGTATCTCTAAAAGGTAAGAACTCTTTAAAAAATCACAATACTTTTATCACAAACACAGTTAATAATAATTGCTTAATGCTAATAATATGCAATTAATTTTCTCAAAAATGTAAGTTTTTAGGTGAAAGCATAGTTTTTTTAATTTTAATTTTTTTTAATGGAGGTCCTGAGGATTGAACCCAGGAAGGACCTTGTGCCACTGACCAATCCCCCTTCCCCCCACCTAGTAATTTTTTTTTTAAGTTTGGTTTTTTTGAATCGGAATCCAAGTAAGGTTTCTACATTGCTTTGGTTGATAAGTCTCTGAAGTCCCTTGTCACTTGTAGGCTTCCCCTTCAGTTCTCTTCTTTCTTTGTGTCTGATAAAGAAACCAGGTTGCTTCTCTTGCAGAGTTTCACATAGACGGATTTTTGCTAATTGTACGCCTTTGGCGTGCTTTAATGGTTTTCCGGTACTTTCTGTAAAGTGATAGTTGAATCCAGAGGCCTGCTTAGATTCTGGTTCAACTATTTTTTGCTCCAGGACCACTTTGTGTAGATAGTGGTATGCTTTTCTGTCAAGAGGCACATAATATTTGGTTATTTCTTTTTTTATGATGTTAGCAACTGATCATACTTAGTAATCAGTGGTGATATTCTGTCATTCCTTCATCACTTGTTAGCTGAATACTTTTATAAAGAGGAATGTCTCATCTATTCTTTGGTTCCCCAGTGTTACACTTATTTAGGAAAGGCAGGATAAGTGCTTGATTATTTTGTGTTATTGAACAGTGTTCAAAATAAAGAATGAGGAGTTTACTAGCATCCTCCACTTGTGTCCAGTTAGCTGTTGTTGTCTCTTAAAGATATCGTTGTAAACTCAGGGATTTACTTGTATTTGTGTTTCAGTCAACTGCAGTGATCACTCTGATGCTCACATTGTCCCATCTATGCCCAGGAGGCTGTTCAGGTTGACCTCTGAATCCTTTTGAATAATTGCACTAATCTTTGTAATGTCTTCACAATCTAGTATGAGAAAATGTAGCAGGCCCATCTTCTGCATGTCCTGCCACGGACCCGGAACCAGCCATTTCTTCAGGCAGCCTTGGCGCCTTTTAATGGGAGTAGTATTAAGAAATCAGAATGTGAATTTTGTAGGTACTAATTGCTAATGTGTGGGTCTCTTTTGTAGGACAGTTCAGTGGACACGGCTAAAATAAGTTTTTGGGAAGATAAAATGCACTGTTTGTTTGTATTGATTATTTCGGTTCAAATTCAGGACTACCAGGTTTTTATTGAGCCTCTTCAGTTTTATATTTGTATCTCTTTTTCCCTATGCTGGGATAACACAGGATGATAAAACTATGATATTACATCATAAATTATTTGAATTATCCCATAATAAATACTTAAGGGTCTCAGAATAGTAGTAGCACCACCAATGTGTTTCCTAAAAACATCTGTTTACTTGTTTAGGTAGTTCTCTTTTGTATGTTGGGTGTATCACATTAGGAATTTACAGTCAAATTCCTGTGTTTTAAATTTACTTATGCCAACAGATAGATCCACACTTCTGTTCATTTGTTTTATTTTTAAGGTTACTTTTAAAAAATTATATTTCTTAATTATATGAAATATTTTCTGGTTTTAAAGACAAGTCTGAAACAGCAAGATATAGTCTAAGAAGTCTAGCCTCTATTCCTCAACTCTCTACCCTGTTCCTTCTTACCTATAAACTAGAATAGAAGTCCTTCCATGCGTATATATGTCTAGATGTGTTTAAGTGCATATATGTGTTCATATGCCCCCTTTGATAGATAAATGATAAAGTACACTATACATACTTTTCTCCAACTTGCTTTTTTTTCTCTTTACATGAACTAGCAGAATATTTTGTGGATATATCATAGAATAAATGCATGTATAATTCTGCTAGGTATTGCTACACTTCCCTTCATAGTGGTTGTGCCATTTCACATACCCTCTAGCAATGTATCAGTGTACCTGATTCCCTACAGCCTTGTCAACAGTGTTGTTAATGAAACGTTTTTCTTTGTGCCTGGTCATCTTCTTTGTTCTGCAGTCTTTGAAAGTAGTGTTACCACTTCTACTTTCATTTATATTAGTGTTTTCAAGGCATCTCTCCTTCCCCTCTCCTCCCCTCTCCTCCTCTCTGTCTTTTTTCCTTTTCTTTCTTCGTTTCTTCCCGTCTTTCTATTTTAAAAATGAATTTCTTGTAAATATCTTGTAGTTTGGTCTCCGTTTTGTTTTTGTTGATTTATTTTGGTTTTGGTTGTTTTAATCCAGTTTGCACACCCTCTTTCAGTTGGAATATTTAGACTAATGTAATTATTGATATAGTTGGGTTTAAAGCTACCATCTTGATGTTTGTTTTCATTTCATCTTTTCTGTGCTCCCCTTTCTATTCCTGCTGTCTTTGGGATTAATTGAGTATTTTTAATGGTTTTGTTTTATTAACTCACTATTGGCTTATCTACTTCAAATATAATTATACAACTTAATGTATATTGTAAAAATCTTGCAGCAGCATACTTTCATGCCTTCCCCCTTCAGGCTTTTGTTGCCATATATTTTGTTTCTATATATGTTATAAAGTCTACAATATGTTGTTGATATTTTTGCTTTAAGCAATTTAATATATCTCAGTAAACAATGACAGATTTCTTTCACTTGTACACAAATATTTACCGTTTCTGCCACTCTTCATGTTTTGGATATCTATCCATATTTTCATCTGGTACCATTTTTCTTCATGAATAACTTTAATGTTTCTTAAGAGTATAGTTCTGCTTATAATTAATTATCTTAGCTTTTCTTTATCTGAAAACGTTTTTATTTTACCTTCATTCTTGTTTGGGGGGAGGTAATTAAGTTTATTTACTTATTTATTATTATTATTTTTTATTTAATGGCAGTTCTGGGGATCAAACCACGACCTCGTGCATGCTAATAAGCATGTGCTCTACCACTGAGCTATATCCTTCCCTGTTTTACCCTCATTCCTGAAAGGTATTTTTGCTCGGAATAGAATTCTACATTGAGAGTTTTTTCGTTTAGTACCTCAAAGATGTCACCCCATTATTTTCTGGACCGCATAGTTTGTGATGAAATGCTCTTTCATTCTTTGTTCTATACGTAATGTGTCTTTCTGACTGTTCTTGAGATTTTTCTTTTTATCACTCTTTTTACCAAATTAATAATGATATGGCTTGGAATGGATTAATTTCTATTTCTTTTGCATGAGGTTTTTTGAGATTCTTGGGACTGTGGCTTTATTTCAGACAGATTTGGAAATTTTTTGGCTATTATGTCTTCAATTTTTTTTGAAACGTTCTCTCCTCTTCACCTCCTTGGTTTCTGGGACTCCAATTGAATGTACTTTTGACTACTTCGTATTGTCTTAGAGGTCACTGATGCTCTGTTCTTATTTTTTTCCTGTCTTTTCTCCCCCCTTTTATTTTGCATACTTTCTATTGCTCTCTTCAAGTTCACTTACCTTTTTTTCTGTAATATATAATCTACTTTTAATTCTATGTGTGTATTTTTCATTTGAGGTATTGTGTTTCTCATATTTAGTAGTTCCCTGTGGGTCTTTAATATATATGATATATATGTATTATTTTATATATATATATAAGACATATGTCATTTCTGTCCTCATTATGTTTCCTTTTTACCTTCATGAGCATATGGAGTATATTTATAACAGCTGTTTTAATGTCTTTGCTAATTCTGTCCCCGGTACCATTTCTGGGGCTGTTTCTATTGATTAATTTTCTCCTGATTGCATATTAGACGGTCTTTCTACTGTGGCTGGTGGAAACATAAATTACTACCAGCCCTGTGCACATTAAGGAATTTTTTGGCCTGCTGTTTTCCAACGTTCTTTTCCTGGTCTTGGGTAGTTTTTGCTCCTGCATGACACTGATCATTATTCAGCCAAACACTTGGAGCTATCCCTCTTCAGATCTCCAGAACTCAGGTTCTCTTTCTCTTTTCATAGCTCTCTTCTCTTTGGTACTTTGCCCTAGAAGTTACAGCTGCCTTGGCCTCCCTGAACTCTCATTTTATTCTCATGTAAGTTGTTTTGGCATAAAGTGAACGATGACTTAGAAGAGGAAGAGACTTGAGAAAATAGGAACAATTTAGGTTCCATTACAGTGGTCTTACGTGTAAGGTGACAGAAGCTTAGCTTGAGTGACAACAGTGAGAATAAAATAGAAAAGGCTAATGGAAATGATGTTAGAAAGAAGAAACGGGTCACCATCCATGTTTTTACTTGTAAGTATTAAGTAAAAAGGAATAAATACTTACATTTGTATTGTGCTTTAATATGAACATTTATAAAGCAAAATCATAGATATTGAAAATGAGTCTTTTTTTGTTCTTACAAAACATTACTTAAAAAATATAAACATTGAAGTATCTAGTGGAAGTCATGTTGACTTTTCTGGTTTATTGTTTTCTTTCTTTCTTTCTTTTTTTTTTTCAGAGCTTTGCTTCCTGTTTTACATCACAAATCTAAAAAAGGACCCCCCCGTCAAGC
This sequence comes from Camelus dromedarius, assembly GCF_036321535.1. Taxonomy (NCBI): domain Eukaryota; kingdom Metazoa; phylum Chordata; class Mammalia; order Artiodactyla; family Camelidae; genus Camelus; species Camelus dromedarius. Next base: position 63,485,032 of record NC_087448.1, on the reverse strand, counting down.
CAAATATGCTATTCATTGTATCCACGCGATATTTTCTAGTAAAGAGACCCAGTTTGCACAGATATTTGAGGTAAAGAGAAAAAAAATTTTTGTTTCATTTTATACTTAATGAACAAATATGAATGATTTTATAGGGTGTTCGTATTTGGAGGTGCATCACTTTATAATATATTTTTAGAATTTGAATCAGTATAATCAGTATTGATGAGTGGTTAAAATCTGAAAATACCTGATTATTAAGATGTTTAATGCTAACTGAAATTCAGAAATCAAGTGATTATGTAGTATTTTTGACATTACCTTATACATTTATCATTAGAAAACTATTTTTCATTTATTATTTACATATAAAATCAGAGTTACAGATAGTAGGTAATAGATGTTATTCTGTCAGTTTATAGGTTAGAAAATTAAATTTCTGTTTATGAGATACTACTGAAGTGTGAGGTTTTGTAAATCAATACTAATTTTAATATAAGGTAGATAAGTGCATTTTAATGGTTACCTAATTTTATGTCAGATTAAAACATGGCTTTTCCCTTGCAGAACATTTGGTCGAGACCAAAAGGTCCTTGTAATTTGGTCCTGTCCAAAACATCCATGAGCATATGTGGTCCATACCGAATGGTTTTGGACAAGACCAAATATCAGGGAGATTTTGGTGTGCATCAGATGTTTTATGGATATATTGGACAGAACCAAATATCTGCTGACCTTCTTTTCAATATGTATTTCATATTCTTCTTCTATACTTTGAATTACCATTATCCTTTCTAAACAGTTGCAATTTCATTATAATCTATTATAATCAGGGGCTGTCTTTAGCATTCTTACTGCAAATGAGGCTAAGCAGAAAATCTATAAAATCGTAACTTAGAATTTTAGTTTAGGAGCCTTGAATTAAGCCAAGACAGTTTAGAAATTATGCTGAAGCTGCCCACCATAAATACTTAGACTTGTTATCTCTATTTTAGAAACATTTATGCTAATTTTGTCACATTTTCATGTATTGAAGACTTGAAAGAGGCAAAAAATTAGTCTTCTTTATTAAACAGCACCTTGGTGGTAGATAGCAAATAATAATTTATTTTATATTTTGTGTGTTTTGAGATTAGAGGTATTTTCTGTAGCCTTTTTTTAATATAAAAGAATAACTTCAAAGAATTCATGTTGATTTCTAGAAAGCTTTTTTGTTTTTCTTGAATAGTTTCCTTTTTGTTCCTTCCAGTGTTGATGACGAGGAGGATAATGCCAATAATAACTTTAACTTTTAGGGTACTTTTATTTTCATTTTGGTATCTGTTATTTCATCTTTATAAGAATCTAATCCGTAATCCTTCTACTGTAATATACAAGTTTGAGGGCTTTCTGAGAAAAGGTTTCATAGAGATATCTGGCCTTTATGAGATTACTGTTAATCCAGGGTCTGGCCATTAATTTTGCTTTTTCAGAATTGACTTTATTAGCTTACTGTGGAAAATTGTCATACATTATAATAAACGAATTGAAAAAAGTACACTGTCAGATTTTTGTTAATAATACGAACAACAAGCTGTTATTTAGGTGTGCAGTGGAGGTTTTGAGGGAAGTCATCAAGAAGAGCAAGAAGTAAACTCATTTAAATATACTTACGACTAAACAAAACCTCTCATATTGCCCCAGTATGTTGGGAGAGAATAGTTTTGTGTTGTTTTTCAAGCTTAAAATTCTTGGTGTTCAATGTGGAAGGATAGAGCATCAATTTTTCATTAAAATGTTCATTAAAATTTTTAATAGATAATATGGTCACTTGCTTCAAAATGAAAAGTTAACAAAACAAATATTCAATAGTAAATAGTAAAATGGTAAAAAGTTTTCTCCTTCACCTCATTTCTGTATCCCCAGCTAGCAAGTTTCTTTTCTCAGAGGCAACCAATGTTATCAGTTTGTAACGTACTTTTATGGAGACATTTTATTCGTATACAAGTAATAAAAACACATACACATACATTTTGTCCCCTTTCTCCCTCCCCTTATGCCAATAGTGGCATACTATAGTCAGTGTTCTGATTTTCCTGTTTTAAATATTTAATGATATATTTTAGATATCAATTTATATGAGTATATGAGGAGCCTCATTCTTTTGTCATGGCAAAGTGAGTATTTATAGTTGGGTTTCCTGTCACAATAATAAAAATAATTTTATTAGCTGTGATACTTAATATTTGATGCTGTAAAAATCCACAAAAATGCATGTCACTATACATAATAAAAGCTTATTTCTTACTCCTGAGAAAAGTTCAGCTGGGTGTTTCGATTGCATTCTAACTAGTTGCTTCAGCATACAGACCCTTCTTGACTGGTGGCTTCTCTTTGAGTCCCACTGGATCCTTGGTATTAAACTAGCCAGTGAGTGAAGAGAGGATGTGGAGAAGATAAACTGCTCATATCTATCTGCCTCAGTGCAGGCATGGCATATATACCTCACTTCCATTTTCATTTTGTTAACCAGAACTTACATATCCTCAACTGACTACAAGTGTAGGCATCCTTATTATGCCCAGGAAGTAGAACAGAAGTGGATATTGGTGAGCCCTAGCAGCCTCTAACATATTTATATATGTAGTCATAAAATATATGATACATAATATGGTTCTTCATGCCGAAATGTTTCTTTACCTACTTCTAAAATATGGCAAAATTGAAAACATTTAAACATGATGCCTTCTAGACATAAATAAGCTGTAAAAGTTTAAATGTAAGCTTGAGCTACTACTTGTACCATATATTGGAACTTTTGTAGTTTTTTGCATTTGAAGATGAAATATGTGAGCAGTTTATTTGCATGTTTATGGAGTTGAATATATTTTCCTTTTCTTATTTTCAGCCTCTGCATAAGAGCCTAGATCCAAGCAACCTGGAACATCTCATAACACCGCTGGTCACTATCGGTCACATTGCTCTCCTCGCACCAGATCAGTTTGCTGCTCCTTTGAAGTCTTTGGTAGCTACTTTCATTGTGAAAGATCTCCTCATGAATGATCGGGTAATGTATATATTTTATTTTATTTTATTTTATTTTATTTTATTTTATTTTATTTTATTTTATTTTATTTTATTTTATTTATTTTATTGATTGATTGATTGATTGATTGAGGGGGGAGGTAGTTAGATTTATTTATTATCTTTTTTTTTGGTTTTTAAATGAAGGTACTGGGGATTGAATCCAGGACCTCATGCATACTAAGTGTGCACTCTACCACTTGAGCTATACCCTCCCCCCTGTATATTTTTCAGATGTGTGTTCTTCATAATGCTTTCTTCTAACATTTTATGCAGCAAAGAGATAAGTGAAGTGATGTAAATAATACTTCAATTTGGCTGACTTATTTTAGGTTTTCCTGTCTTTGTAACATACTGTATCTCCATTATAAGTAAAACAATACATTGAAATACATTCCTTGGTAAATACAGAATATCACCCAATTCAGTCCATTTCAACTTTATATGGGTTTGATTTTTGTAATGATGTCTATTTTTAAAAATGTGAAGACTAACAAGCTAGTTCACAGTTTGGGTGTCATGACAGTTAGTTGTTCCATTCCCTACATACAATAGAGAATTAAAAGAGGCCTGGGAGAAAACATTGGGAAAGAAATAATTATTTTCTCTCTCCAATTTATGAGTATTGGGGGCAAGGTGTGTTTGGGTGTGGAAGAATCGGCCTCTTACAGTCATGTGGAATTCTCTGCATGTGTCTGTGTATATTTAGATATACACACATATGCAGACACATACATAACCATCAATTTTGTATCTGTTGTGTGCTCAGCACTGTACAAGGTTTATTAAAACTAAAAAATATGAAATTTAGTTTCTTCTCTTAAAATACAGTTTTTGAAGTGTGTAGGTATGTTAACACATGTTTCATATCCATGGTTATTCTTCCATCCTATTAATACATTTTAATTTTTTTTTAAACAGAGGTGCTGGGGATTGAACTCAGGACCTTGTGCATGCTAAGCACATACTCTACCACTGAGTTATTACCTACTCCCATCCTCCATTTTAATGCTTTTAAAACTTTAAAAAAAAAATTGCTATGGAAAAATAGTTTGTAGAAATAATAGTTAAGACAGAGCTTTGTACATTTTTAGATCTTTCTTCTCTTTGTCTTCTCACAGGTCTCTTAAACTAACCTCATTCTTAAAAATTCTTTTTTCTTTTTACTGTTCAGTGATTTCCATTACTCTGTCTTACAGTTGCCGATCATTCTCTATCATCTAGTCTACTGTTGATTTCTTCTAGTGTGTATTTTTTGTTATTGTATTCTTTAGTTCTGTTTGGGTCTTTTTTTTTTTTTTTTAATTGAGGTATAGTTGATACACAATGTTGTCTTAATTTCCGGTGTACAACATAGTGATTTGGATATATACACACACACATATATATTTTTTTCCCCTTCCTTGGGTCTACTTTATATTTTCTAATTCTTTGTTAAATTTCTCACTGTATTCATCCTTTCTTCTCTCAGGTTTATTGAGCATCTTTGTACTTTCAACTCTTAATCAGGCAGATTGCTTGCTTACACTTTGCTTAGTTCTTCTGGGGTTTTGTCTTGTTTATTCATTTGGAACATATTCCTCTCTCACCTCACTTTGCCTCATTCTCTGTTTATTTCTATGTATTCGGTAGGTTGGTTACATTTCCTGATCTTGGAGAAGTGGCCTTATGTGGGAGACATCTTATGGGGCCCAGCAGCACACACCCCTCTGGTCACCAGAGCTATATACTGTAAGGGTGCCCCCATGTGGCTCTGTGTGCCCTTCTGTTATGGTGAGGCTGGCCACTGTGGACATGCTGGTAGGCAGAGCTGGCCCTTGGTGCAGTTGGCTGCAAGGCCCTGCCTCGTGCCACTGTTGAGTAGGCTGGGTCCCTGCAGAGCTGGCTGAACAGCCTGGGCATCCCATTGCTGGTGCCAACCTGTTAGTGTATGGGTAAGCCTCTGGCACTCACAGGCTAGAGGGAGGACTCCAAAATGGTGCTTGCCAGCACCAGTGTCTGTGTGGTAGAATAAACTCCCCTAAGTGGCTGCTGCCATTTTCTGTGTCCCCAGGGAGACTCCTAGTTGACTTCTGTCACTCCAGGAGGCTTTCCAAGATCAGCAAGTATGTCTGACTCAGATATTTTCAAATTACTGCCTCTATATTGAGATTCAGAGTATGTGAGATTCTGTGTGTAGTCTTTTTTTTTTTCTTTTAAAGTGGAGTTTCTGTTTTCTACAGCCCTCCAGCCCTCCTGTACACAAACCCCACTGGCCTTCACAGCCAGATGTTTTGGGGGTTCATCTTTTGAGTGCAGAACCACTTGGGTTGAGGAGCCCTATGTGGGGCCTGGACACCTTGCTTCTGGTGGGGGGAACCTCTGCAATTGTGATTATCCTCTGTTTATGGGTCAACTACTGAGGGGTGTGGGTCTCGACTATACTGGATCCCCACCCCTCTTGTTGTGGTTCCTTCTTTATATCTTAAGATGTGGAAAGTCTTTTCTGCTTGTTTCAGGTTGTTGTGATAGATAGTTGCTCTCTAAATAATTGTAATTTTGGTGTGCTGTTGGGAGGAAGTGAGTTCAGGGTCTTTTTACTCCACCATCTTGGCCACCTTCTTGTTAATGTTGATGTTTTGACTTCTTCCCATGAATCATGAGTGTTCTTAATGACATCTAGAATGATGAATTCTTTCCAGAAGGTTTTTAATTTAGTTTGCCGAGATCCATCGGAAGAATCACTGTCTATGGCAGCTTTAGCCTTACAAAATGTATTTCTTTACTTGAAAGTCAGAATTACTCCTTTATCTATGGCTGCAGAATGGATGTTGTGTTAGCACACATGAAAACGTTAATCTCATTGTACATCTCCATCAGAGTTCTTGGGTTACCAGGTGCATTGTCAAAGAGCAGTGATAATTCTATAGCAATATTCTTTTCTGAGAAGGAGTTCTCAACAGTATGCTTAAAATACTCAGTAAACTGTGTTGTAAACAGTTGTGCTGTCATCCAGGCTTTGTTGTTCCATTTGTAGAGCACAGGCAGAGTAGATTTAGCATAATTCTCAGGGGCCCTCAGACCTTCAGAATGGTAAATGAGCATTGGGTTCAGTTAAAAGTCACCAGCTGCATTAGCCCCTAACAAGAGAGTCAGCCTGTCCTTTGAAGCTTGATGCCAAGCATTGACCTTCTCTCTGGCTTTGAAAGTCCTACATGGCATGGCCTTCCATTATCGGGTTGTTTCATCTATGTTGAAAAATCTGTTGGTTTAGCATACCCACCTTAATTAATTATCTTAGCTAGATCTTCTGGATAACTTGTTGCAGCTTCTACATCAGCACGTGTTGCTTCACCTTGCATTTTTGTTATGGAGACAACTCCTTTCCTTAAACATCATGAACCAACCTCTGCTAGCCTCAACAGTTTTCTTCTGTAGCTTCCTCACCTCTCTCAGCCTTCACAGTATAGAAGAGAGTTAGGGCCTTGCTCTGGGTTAAGCTTCGGCTGAAGGAAATGTTGTGGCTGGTTTGATCTTCTGTCTAGGCTGCTAAAACTTCCTCCATGTCAGCAATAAGGGTGTTTTACTTTCTTATCATTCATGTGTTCACTGGAGTAGCACTTGTAATTTCTTTTAGGAACTTTTCCTCTGCGTTCGCAACTTGGCTTCTTGCAACAAGAGGTCTGACTTTCAGCTACTTTCAGCTTTTGACATACGTTTGCCACTAAACTTAATAATTTCTAGCTTTTGATTTAAAGTAAGAGACGTGCAATGCTTCCTTTCTTTTGAACACCTAGGGGCCATTGTATTATTAATTGGCCGCATTTCAATATTGCTGTGTCTTAGGAAATAGGGAGGCCTGAGGAGAGGGAGAAAGACGGCGAATCGGTAGTCTTTAGAGCCGTCAGAACACACACAACTTTTATTGTTAAGTATACAGGTGTGGTTCGTGATGCCTGAAAATAATTACAATCGTATCATCAAAGATTGCTGGTCACAGATCACTGTAACAAACATAACAATAGTGAAAAGATTTGAAATATTGCGAGAACTATGAAAATGTGACACACAGACAGGAAATGAGCAAATGCTGTTGGGAAAATGGTGCTGATAGACTTGCTAGATGTAGAGCTGCCACAAACCTTCAATTGTGAAAAGTGCAGTATCTGTGAAGCCTAATGAAACAAGTTTTGCCTGTGTACAAAAGTGTGCCAGACAGGTAGGTCACAGCAAAAAGATACTGTTTGTTTAGAGTGTGTAATTAGAGTTGCAGTAAGAAAGGAAAGAGAATATAAAACGGAAATAGTATTTGAAGTGATAATGCCTGAAAATTATCCAGAATTTATGGACAACATCAAAGCTATAAATTCAGGAAAAGCTCCCAGCCCCAAGTAGGATAAATACAACCAAATGGATACCCAGATATATCCTAGTGAAATCAGAAACCAATCAAAGTAAAAAAGATTAAAAGTTTGCACAGCAAATAGACAGAAAACCTTCAAAGGGACGAGGCTGTCACCTGACTTTGAAGGGAAAAGAAAATAGAAGATAATGGAATAATATCTTCAAATTATTGAGCAGAAGAAATGTACCAGCCTTAGAATTCTAAACTGGAGAAAATATCCTTTAAGAAGGGAAGGCAAAAATGAAGATATTTTCAGACAAACAAAAACAGAGAATTCATTAGGAGTTATCCCAACTAAAAGAATTTCTACTTTAATTCTTTGGGTAAAAAGCAAATCATCACATAGATAAAAAAATGAAAAGTGAGAGAAAGAGAAAAATACATTGCTAAATCTAAGTAAATATTAATTGTATAAGATAAAAACAGGAGTGATCTTGTGTGAACAAGAACACAACAAGTATCACGGTATAAAGGGAATTAAAGTATTTTAAGTTTCTTTGGAATACTGAATCTGCTGTTCTGAAAGTTTTAAGACATAATAGCTGGCCTTCAGTATTGGCCTTCAGTAAGTTAAAGTCACTGCTCTCTAGGGCAACTACCAAAAGAATAGGGAAGTGTAAAACAAACAAGCCAGTAAAGGGGAAAATGGATTAAAAACATGTAATCAAAAATAAGGCAATAAAGAAGAGGAGCATGAACACAGAACTGATAGAACAAACTGAAATTAAGCATCGAACGGCAGATTAACCCAAATCACTATTTACATTACATGTAGACTTTTCTAAGTAAAAGACAGATTTGTCATAAAGTATGCCAGAACTGTGTTGTGTACACTTCTGTATATGACATTTAGATGAAATTTTCAAGTCTTCTATTAGTTAACTGTTAGTCCATCTTTTCCCCCTGAGATTGGAAATGTGATAAAAATGTCCACTATTATTACCACTTGTATCATCTTGAAGAAACATTACATAAGGAAGAAAAATAAATAAAAAGCATTAAGAATGGGGAAAAAAAAGCTGTAATTATGAACAAATGATATAATAGTGAAAGGAGAGAACCGCAAAGAATGTGAAAGTTAATAGAATTAAAAACTCTCTTTAACAAGATCCCAGGATTCAAAGTCAATATAAAAAAGAAATAATTTTATATTTACATGCCAACAGTAAGAAATTAGAAATTAGTAACCATTAAAAATTAAATTTACAGTAGCTTCGAAAACCATGAAATGCCTATGAACATACTTAAGAAAGATAAGCAAGATCTCTACATAAGTATTTAAGAAACATTACTCAGAAAAATTTAAGACTACCTAAGATGTATACTGTCTTAATGAAATGGGAAGCTCAGGATTATAATACCATGGAATGGGAAGGTGATTATATAATAATGAAAATTATGTCCAGATTTACAATTCAACACAATCCCTATCAAAATTCCAGTGAGGTGTGTTGAGGTAGAGTGGTATAGGGAGAAAGATACAAACTGATTGTAAAATTTCAGTAGAAATGTAAAGGCTAAGAACAGCCAAAACCATCTTGAAGAAGAAGAAGATGATGATGATGTAGTCATAGTAGGAGTAGGAGTAGCAGCAGCAGAAGTCATCGTTCACAACATGCGGAGGACTTAACCTACTAGATATCATACCTTCTTCCAATAATTAAGAAAGTATGAAACATAATAGAGTAGATTATGTATGTATGATTTAGAACGAAAGTAACAGTTAAAAGCCATGGAGAATCTTCATAATCTTGGATTGGCAATTATTCATAGATATGAAATCCAAAGTACAAGCAACAAAATAAAAAACTAGATAAATTGCTCTTCATCAAAGTTTAAAACTTTTGTGTATCAAAGGACAATATCAACAAAATGAAAAGGAAACCTACTGAATGGGAGAAAATATTTGAAAATCATATATGTGATAAGGGAGTTAATATCTCAATTATATAAAGAACATATACAACTCAATAGCAAAAATAATTTTTGTGACTAGAAAAGAGGGATAGGACCTCAAGAGACATTTTTTTCTAGAGAAGATGAACAAGTGTCCGACAATTATATGAAAAGTGCTCAACATCACTAATTAACAGGAAAATGCAAGTCAAAACCGCAGTGGGATAGCATCTCACTCCTATTACAGTGGCTAGTATAAATAAGACAAATAACAAGTGTTACTGAGGATGTGGAGAAAAGGAACCCCTCTGCACTGCTGGTGGGAATGTAAATTGATGCAGCCACCATAAAAAAACAGTATGGAGGATCCTCCAAAAATTAAAAATAGGTAAAAAAATTATAAATAAAAATATGTGACCCAGTAATTCCACATCTAGGTATTTATCCAAAGCAAATGTAAACACTAACTCAAAAAGATATCTGCATCCTCATGTTCATTGCAGCATTATTTATAATAATCAAGACATGGAAGCAATCTAAGTGTCCATCAGTGGATGAATGGATAAAGAAAAAGTGGTGTATATATACAGTGTATATATACAGTATGTATATTTTATACATAAAAAAAGATGAAAATGTTGTCACTTATAACAACGTGGATGGACTTTGAGGATGTTATGCTAAGTGAAATAAGTCAAGCAGAGAAAGATAAATACCATGTGATGTCTCTCCTGTGTGGAATCTAAAAAACACCAAATAACAATAACAAGGAAAAAACCCTGAACTTACAGATACAGAGAACAGATTGGTAGTTACCAGAGGTGGGGGATGGAGGGTGGGTGAAATGGATAAAGGGAGTCTAAAGATACAGACTTCCAGTTATAAAATGAGTAAGTCAAAGAATGTAAGTTTAGCATCATGAGTGTAGTGATTAAACTGTAGTGTGTATTTGAAAGTTGTTGAGATAATAGATCTTACAAGTTGTCATCACAGGAGAAATAATTGTAACTGTGTGGTGATGGGTAATAACTAGATACATTGTGCTGATCATTTCACTGTTTATATATGTACATGCACACACACATATATAAATATCAAATCTCCGTTGTACACCTGAAACTAATGTTATATGCCAGTTATCTCTCCTTTTTTAAAAAAATTATCAATTAAAGTGTTGAAAAGTCAGCCTACAGAATGGGAGAAAATATTTGCAAATCATGTATCTGATAAGAGACTTATATCTAGACTATATAAAGAACAATTACAACTCAACAAAAAGACAACCCAATTTTTAAAAATGGGCAAAGGACCCGAACAGTCATTACTATTAATATTACTATTGTACTTTTTTTAGTTTTATATTTTTGTATTAAGTTATGTTCATTTTTTTTTAGACATGATGCTATTGCACACATAATAGACTACACTATAATGTAAACATAACTTTTCTATGCACTGGGAAACCAAAATATGTGTGATGTGCTTTATTGCAGTATTTGCTTTATTGCCGTTGTTTAGAACCATATCTGCAATAATTCCAAAGTATGCCTGTGCTTTTCTGCCTGCTTATGCTTCAGTTTTATTATCTTCTCACCCATCTTTGAGTTTACTAATCCTCCCTTCACATTTGTCTAATCTTATGTTAAACCCATAAAATTGAATTCTTAATTGCACTTGTTACATACTTTCATTCTATAATTTCCTTATACTTTTTAAATAATAGTTGTTAGTTCCCTGCCAGAATTCTTTTGCTTCTCATTTAGTCGTTGACATCCAGTTAATTATGTTAAGGTCTTTGTGTGTTAGCCTCAGCATCTGGTTCTCTTGTGGCTCTTTTTCTCGTCTGTTTTTTTGCCTAATTTTTGGTCAGGTCTCATCTTGCACACATGATATTTTTGATTGAGTGGTAGACTTTGTGTACAAAAAATTTGTAGAGATAATTTGATGCTCTAGATGATTTTTTAATATTTTTTATTGAGTTATAGTCATTTTACAATGTTGTGTCAATTTCCAGTGTAGAGCACAATTTTTCAGTTATACATGAACATATATATATTCATTGTTGCATTTTTTTTTCGCTGTGAGCTACCACAAGATCTTGTATATATTTCCCTGTGCTATACAAGGAAATGTATAATGATTTTATAATTCTTTCAAAGAGGATTTCTTTTTGCTTCTGACAAGCAGTCGAGCTATTGTCAAATCACATTCATTCAATCAAGAATGCAGTGATTGGAAGCTGGGCTTCAGTTTTTGAGAGGCTGATTTCTTTTTCTGGTCATTTTGTCTCTAGGCTGTTTTTATTTGGGACCCTTCCAAAAGTCTACGGTGTTTAACATGGACTCTACTCTATATTAGGCTCAAAATTCTACATTTTTTTTTTCTTCTAGCTCTCTGACAGTAATTGAAACATTGCTCAACCTCTCACCCTCTTTCACTTTCAGAATCAGCTATCATTTATATGAGAAAAGCAATTTTAGTACCAGACTCAAATCTCTTGATTACTGTCCTCTTTTAAAACCTTGCCCTGCAAATTATCACTATTTGAGCTCTCTCTTGCCTTCAAACAGGTTCTTTAAAACTATTTTGTTTAACCTTTCCATTTGTTCCAGTTGGGAACATAGAGGTTCAGAATAACAACTCTACTCAGAAACAGAACTCCTTTTAACCCATTAGTGTATTTTATGTTATATTTGACATGTACAAAGTAATATATATAACATTTATGGAGCTTGTTTTATAATAATATAGTGAACACTCATGAACTGTTAGCTCCAGGTTTTGTTACTTTCCAAAATTTTCTTCCTGTTTCTTTCCTGCCCCAAGTAACCACTTTGTTGAATTTCAGATTTGTTATTCTCTAACTAAAACAGATCATCACTTTACCATATATTTATCTTAAACAACGTACTTGTTTACTTTTACTTGTTCTTAAAGTTTATAAGAGTTACAATACACCATATATAGTCTTGGGTAACTTGATTTTATCATTACACATTTGTGTTTTGGAATAATTCTTGTTATTAAATCTAGCTGTAGTTCATTCATTTATTACTCTGCCTTATATCATTCTGTGAAGTATCTCATAATTTATTCTCTTAATGAATATTTGGAATATTTCCTTTTCGTTCCTCTTTTGACAGTGCCCTTCTGAGTGTTCTTGTAGAAGCCTCCTGATACATATGCGCATGAATTTCTCTAGGTTACAGTCACACGAGTGAAACTGATGAACATTAGTGTGTAAACATTTAACTTTTCATTTTATTACTGAATTATTCTTCAAGATAGTTTTAAAACTTATTTTCTTTTCAGTAGTGTATATCCCCTGTTATTGTCAGATTTCTCGATTTTTGCCAATCTAATAGATAAAAAATAGTGTCTCAGTGTAGTCTTAATTTACATTTTCCTGGTTACTAATAAAGTTTATTTGTCTAGTCATTCATGTTGCCTCCTTTCTGAAATTCCTTTTGATGTCTTTGGCCTTTTTTTCCCTTGGGTTGTCTGTTTTTCATAGGTAATCCTTAAACTCATTAATATTTTTTCAGGTACATGTTGAAGTACCTTCATAAAATGCATAAAATCTCATTTATGGTATGCCTTTTTACTCCCTTCATGGTGTACTTTGAACAAAAGTTATTAATTTTAATGTAGTAAATTTATCATTCTTTTCTTTTGTGGTTAACGCTTTTTATGTCTTGTTTAAGAAATCATTCCCTATGCCAGTGTCATAAAAATAGTCTCCCATATGTTGTTCAGAAAGTTTTAAGATTTTCTTTTCACACATGAAAATTTTAATCCATCTGGAATTGATTTGTTTGTTTGCTTTTTAATGCTGTGACTTAAGGATTCCATTTCTTTTTGTTCTCCATTAGGATAACTAGCTTTCCCAGCAGAATTTCCTGAAGGATCTTTCCTTCTTCGCGTCGTCTGCAGTGCTGCCACTCATATCACGTGCAGCCTCTGTTCTTTTTCATTGCTTTGTTTGCTTATCTACAAGATGACTTTTGGTCAAGTTTTATTTTCTCTGTAAAGAAAATTTTTAAATTCCTCTTACACAACTTTGTTAGGTACTTCAGTTTTTAAAATTATGTTTAATGTTTGTGGTTGATTTAAGGAATTATTTTGTAGTTTTAGTTTTATATCCTCCTGTCTTGCTAAACTCTTCTCTTTACTTTTAATCAAAACTATGAGGAATGCCAGTTTTGATTATTTTCTTATCCTTGAATATTTTATCTCTGTATTTCTTTATATTTATTTGTACATAGGTTTTCTTAGATTTTTTTCATCGCAATTTTGTCTGTCAATTTTTGAAAGCAGTATATTCAAGTCTTCTGTGATGATGATGTTTTTGATATTTCCTCTTTTTTAAAAATCATTTTTGTTTTGGCTTATTCTGATATATTCTGCTAGTTGTACAAATGTTCATGTATTTTGTCTTATAATGTAAGATTAAAGAAAAGTATGTCAATATCCTGTTTACATCAGTATCCCATTTAATGCTTTTCATCTTGACTGGTACATTTGTCCATCCTGTTTTAGATTTTCTCTGTCATTGGTTTTGTTGCATCTGTTGTGGTTTTATTTTATTATTTTTTAACCTATCTGACTGACTGTTGATCTTACTTACGGATAACTTTTTTTTTCTATCTGTAAAGGTTTATGCTGATTGAATTTTTCTTTTTAACTACATATTTTAGTGGAATGCATTTTTGAATAATTGTTTCAGAATGGCTTGTAATTTGGAAACTCTTTCTGTCTTGAATACTAGAATTCTATTTTTCAAGTTACTTAGCTGCAGAAAATTCAGAACGTTGGTTTTTGGCATCTAGTCTTGCTGCCAAGATGTCTGAAGTTGATCTGGTCCTTGTTCCTTTTTTGGTACATTCCCCCCTGGAAGCGTTTGGATTTTTTGGATACTGTTACTTCAGAAATTTCATCAATTATGTTTCTAATATGATTCTTTTCTCATTATTTCCACTTCATCTTCCGAAAGCACTTCTCAACTGGAGAATTGATTTTTCAGCTATATGAACACAGTTCTGTGTGTTTGGGGAGTTTGCCTTCTGGATATTTGGGCTACCTATCCTGTTGCCAGAGAGTTACCTGAGGTGCTGTTTGATTTCCATAGTCTGCCTCTTAGAAATCACTCATGTCAAGTGGAGGTAAAAATGTGATCTCCAGTGTTATAGGATTGGGTTCTGCTTTTTTGTCACCTTAATTTCCTGGCTGCTACTGCAAATTCACATCTCTTGATATCAGTTTATCATCTGAGGGTTATATTCTGTGATTATGCTGAAAAAAATGACACTTTGGAGGGTGTTTCCTTCTGTCCTTTTATGGAGATGTAAGCTCTCTATCTCTGTTAATTTCTTTTCTGTATATTTTTGTTATTCAAATTTTTCCTATGGTTTTGGTTTTCTTTCAGACCCCTTTTGTTTTCCAGCCTGGCTAACTGGGATGTGTGTGTGTGTGTATGTGTGTGTGTGTGTTACCATTTTGGTTGGATTAGGTAGGAATATACTACTGTGTGTTTTCTGTTACTTCAACTGCAAAACTGTATAATTTTTCCCTGCTCAAGATTTTTTGCATCTACCTATCCCTTTGTTTAAGAATGGCAGCTGACCCTTGAGCAGCATGGGGGTTAAAGGTGCCAACCTTTAGCATAGTGGAAATCCTAGAACAGTTTATAGTCAACCCTCTGAATGAGGTTCCTCCCTATCCAAGGGGCGTCCACTATTCAACCAACTGTGGATTGTGCATTACTGTAGTATGTGTGTATTTAAAAATCCACACATAATTGGACCTGTACAGTTCAAATTTGTCTTGTTCAAGAGTCAATTGTAAGCTTTTTGGCTCCATTGATTTTTATCCTAGTCCTTGCCAGCTGCCTTAAATAACTGAAACATTAATCTTAAAGGGGGAGAGGGTGGTGAGTAAGGAAGTATATGTAAGTGGTTAAAGTCAGTCCTACCTCACACCTAGAAAGAACCAACTGATTATGGAGGTATAAGGTGTATATATGGTGCTAGTGAAGACGTACCTTTCAGCCTTTTTGAGTGAGTAACAGAAAACATAGTCATATATAATGACTGTCACTGCAGAAGATAAACATTTCATTCATTCTCTAAATAGTTAAACAGGAGAATTTGTATTTATGTTTTAAAGTTCTCAATTTTTGTTTAGCTTCCAGGAAAAAAGACAACTAAACTTTGGGTTCCAGATGAAGAAGTTTCACCTGAGACAATGGTCAAAGTGAGTGATGTGCATAGATCTGTTGATTTTAATATATTTAATATACTGTATTAGTTTTACAGGGGTTAAAATATGTATTTTTGTTATAAAGTTTCAGCTATTAAAATAAGTCAAGTTTTTATGTTTATTGTATGACGTTATCCTCTGTGTTGTGAAAGTGTAGGGCAATAATGGGAAACTTGAGGCCTGTGGACAGCTACACACAATATAGTTTGAAAAGAAAAAAAGAGTTTGAAAACTTCCTCCATGTTGCTGCTTCCAAGATATTAGCTTTTTAATGGCAAAAGACAGTGCTGCTTTTATTATGTACCTTCTCCTGTTGAGTAAAAATGGTCATCCAGGTTTTAAGACGATTCATCTTTTCCATGAGATTTGATAAACCTTTTGTTTTGATTTTTTTAATTCAACCTTTTATTCCTTGAGTTTAGGAGTTACACATAAAAGATTGTCATCACTAGTATAGACAGCATTACTTTATCACTAAAACCATCTGTAGTCTATAATGTATACCTCATCTCAATCCACTGCCCAGAGTGTGAAGACCAGGAACAAATATATTAAATATTGTTTTTTTTCTAATTGTAATTTCTTATAAGTCATTTCAGGATGTGTGTGTATTTGTTTGTATTTTATATTATGAACTACTTTGTCACTTAATTACAGCTTCAGATTCTGATACTCTCTCTGTAGACTTGGAGGGCCTTTCCTTTAGCATCTTTGATTGATGCTTGATGCTTCTGAGTTCCAGTATAAACCTGTTTTCTCAGCATTGGCCTCCAGCAGCAGTTTTCTATGGTTGAGCAGCACTGCACTAGAAGGCAGGCTGCCTGCACTTAAGTTCATGCTTACAAAGTGGCCCAGAAAAGGGATCTTAAGAGTGTCAGCTACATACCACTACCCATTTAGCTCCTGAGCCTCCAATCTGTAAAAAATTAAGATATGTGAAAAAGAGATAATATGCACCCCTTCGAAAATGGTTGTTGCACACATTATAGGCAGTAACAGGTTTTAAAGTGTTTAAGTACTTCATAGTTATAAAATGTATTACAAATACAAGGTGATATCATTGCTCAGGCACAAAAGATTGAATATAATTTGCTCTTGGGAAGCTTTCTGACTAGGGAAGCTAGCATGATTTTTCTGTAGGTTCTAGAGGATAGAGTGTATGTCAGGGAAATATTGGGGGAAAAAAAGCAAAAACAACCAGGTTTTAGATAAGTCATTCATTTGTCAGTTGCTTAGGGGGTGAGACATCTTTAATTTAAAACATATGCAGAAAATAATAATTCTTCTTTTCTTTTCTAAAAAAGCATCCATTATAAAAACATTTATTCATTTTTAAAGGCTGATATAAAATTTCTTTAAATTATAACAATGTTTTATTTGTCAATTTGTATTTTAAATAGATTCAGGCTATTAAAATGATGGTTCGATGGCTACTTGGAATGAAAAATAATCACAGTAAATCAGGAACTTCTACTTTAAGATTGCTCACAACAATATTGCATAGTGATGGAGACTTGACAGAACAGGGGAAAATTAGGTATGTAATTACTACTTTAGAGTTCTTTAGATTGCCCAGTATTTCAGCACCTCGTGTGATTGTTAATGGTGGTTTCTTTTTTAAAAAATATGTAGTATTATTTAGTAGGAATGTTATATTTTTATTATAATATGCCTTTGTATAGTTAGTTACTTCAAAATGGCCATACATATGTCTGGTGCAGGGTACTGCTGTATACTCGAAATATTTTGAACAATAGATGTTTACTTTTTTTATTATCTAATGTGAAAATGTTAGTGTACCAATCAATAACTGATGTTTTACATTCTGGTTAATATCTAAAGGAAAAAGGATGGACTGGATAGAAGGCAGCTTACTGAATCTATTTCTAGAAGTATAAATATATGCAAATTTTTAAAAGGGTACTTGATTCCACTTATTTAAAACACACATACTTTTGTTTGTTTCATTTGAAAGTTTAAGTATAGTATAGTGATTGAAAACAAGGACTCTGGAGCCCAGATTCAAATCATGGCACCACCACTTACTAGCTAGGTGGCCTTCAGCAAGTTACTTGAACCTCTCTGTACCTCAGTTTTCTCATCTATTAAAACAGAGATGATGATGATACCTATTTCATCTAGCTATTATGATAATCAAGTAAGTTAGTATATTTAATGTATTTTTTTAAAGCACTGCCCAGCACAGAGTGATAGAGGTATTGATGGTGGTAGTGGTTATTATGTCAAGGTTGGCTAAAATTTAGACATCTTTCCGGTTTGAAAACACAAGTGCCATTTATTGCCTCTTATTAGTAATAAAAAATGAGTGTAACTTTTCCCCCTTAGTATATCCAACTTTCTTTAAGACAAAATATAACCAGTGACTACCAGTTGCTTTGTCTCTTTCCATCCTGTTTTGCTCATCCTGTATTTTTTGTGTAGGATGGTAACAGTAGTAGCACATTTTTCTCAAACAAATCAAATAAAAAGAAAACTTTGAAAACCATGTGTAATTCATTTATTTACCTTCTTTTAGTCTAACTAATTGTCTTCCCCTTCTACTTTGTAATTTATGTGCTAGTGTTCAGGATTTATATAATTGGAGAAAAAAATTTCCTTAGTATTAATACATTTTGTCTCTTAAACTTGTTAATTGCATTATTTATGTGCCTATTTAGATCTCATCTCACCTGTTTTTATTCTTAGTATTTAATAAAATCAAATGTGTACTTGAATTGTACAAATGAATGTGAATTGTATTTGTTCTGCATTGTTAAGCAAGACTTTATATAGAAACCTGATCTTCAAAACGTAGTTGTAAAGCGTCTAATTATAACTATTTTTTTATTTATACTAAATAAACTGCAACAGGAAAATCAGACCTTCCTTAGCAGTGGTTGAGTGATTTACCTTATAATAACTACTTGGAATATTACTATTGGTAAACTGAAAAAGCACCTCTAGGACATGTAACTTCAGAACTATATTAATGCTGGTGTGCATTCAGTCAGTATTTTTACATAATCCTTCAAAAGGTAAAGGAAGAGACTTAAAGCAAGTGAACCATTAGATCTTAGAAGACTAAGACTTTTCTTGAAGTCCCTCTCAGTACTGTACATATGATAGACACATATTTGTTGTATGAGTATTAAATAATGCTCTTTACTATGGACATAGGGGGTCCTAATTAAGGAGTTGTAACTTTCCCTCACATTAGTCCAGGATCCCTATAATTTTTTTCAAGATCCCTGTAATTCATGTAATATGTCACTATATTAGGAAGAATTGATTAGATATATTTACCAATCAAGAATTTCCTAATTGTTGAAGTATGTCCCATTTAGCAAAAAATTTTCTTTCCTTAAACTTAAAAAGAGGCTCTTAGTAATATTTTAAAACTTGAATTCTAGCTAAAAATAGTAGTGTTTTATCCACTACACCTGTTTTCCTCTTTTGTACTTAGCACCATAGTTTTTGTTGACAGATTAGCAGGTTGTAGAACATTTGTATGCATAATCTATAAGTAAACACATTTATAAAAAAAAAATCCATAGTGGAAGTCTTAGAATCGAACAACTAACCGTACAGATAGATTTGCTCTAGGCTTGGCTAAAAGCTATTTTGTGTAGACAGAGAATTAAATGATTAGCATAGACTGATGTTCAGGAGAAGAATTTCTAGTATTAGATACCATCTTCCAAAAGTTAAGTAAACATAATATGGTTTTCAATACCAAATTGTTTCCTACCCCCCCCCCCCCTTTTTCTGTCAGAGGAATTTTTATAAAATTAGATATACAAAGTAGGGATGTTTTTGTGTAGACATTTAGAAATCTAACATTCTTCCTTGCTTATTTTTCAGTAAACCAGATATGTCACGCCTGAGACTTGCTGCTGGGAGTGCTATTGTGAAGCTGGCACAAGAACCCTGCTACCATGAAATTATCACATTAGAACAGTATCAGCTATGTGCGTTAGCTATCAATGTAAGGAAAATGGCTGTATAGAACATGACTTTGTTTGGTCTTTGACTTTTAGGAAGAAAAAGTCCACCATGATACAGAGATAAAAATCATGAATGTTTGTGTCTCCTTTTGGAAAATTTATATATGAGACCATTTCAGAGTTGTAAAACTTTGAGTTTTGGGTTGCTAACATAGTACAGTTAGTTCTTGTTACTTGCAGTAGTTCTGTTCTATGAAGTCACCCCAAGCACTGAATAAGCAAATACTCAACCAGTGCTCACAGGGACATTAACACTGAACTCATGTCCAGCAGCACTGTAACTCATGCCTGCAGAAAGCTAATGTGACACATATTTTCTCCATAAGGCACATCACAGCCTTCTTGCTCTTAGGAACACTAACCAGCACTTCAGCACTATGCTTAGGAGCTATTTTAAACAACAAAATAACCAACAAAAAGTACAGAATTGTGAGAAATGTGGCACTAAATAGACTACCAAAAGGATACTTGTTAATGAGAGCTGAAACAGTAAGGGAGAACATTGCCCTCCCTGTGTGACCTCAGCCGGGACACGTGTCAGGCAACTCAAATTTTTGCTGCTCGCGAATGACCATGGAAGTGCAGCAAGTAGTGTTTGGGGTTTACAGATAAGTTTTAGTGAATAGGTGAATTCACAAATTTATAATGTGTGAATAATAAGGATTGAATGGATTTAGTTCTTGAAAGAAAATGTGTAGTTATTTATAGTTTTATAAAGACATGGTATAGGTTAATTTTACGTCAAAGGCATTCTTTATTACTCAGAGCATAACTAAGAAAATTAAAGAAAAAGAACTTTTATAATAGTAAATATGATATTCCATTATGGATTTTTCATTTATAATTTGGTAATTTTACACTTAGTTTTCCTATTCTTTTCCGTGCAGTCTAATTTATAAGAATTTGGCATTTATTTCAGGGATTTTAATTTTTCTCTCCACTCCTCTCTTCTGTTGCTTGTTGCTGCATATGTATAACCCCTAGACATAAACAATCATCTGTTTTTAAATTGTAGTTATTTTGTCAATTTCTGGTACTTCAGGCTTTAAAACAGCTATTCCAAATCCTGTTTATTATTATGATTTATTTTAATTTTGGTGTTGTTATTCAGATATTATACAATTGGAAAAATAACATTGGGAGAACCCATAATTTCCCTGTTTAGTCTTCCCCTTTAATTTTGGAGAAAATCTTACTTTGCAATAAAGTAATAATTGTCTTAAAAGTATATATTAAGTTTCTTAGCAAACAGCCTATGTAATTACTGTTTTCCAATTGGCAGTACCTGCAGTTGATTTATCAGATTCTTGGTTTAGCATTTCTTAAGGTATTGGTGCTGTCAGTTGTGAAGTAGAAATTTAAGAAAAAAGGAAGAAAGTATGGAAATATGTCCAAAGAGATAGGCTTTGTTTGAAACTCCTTAAGTATAATAAGTATATGCACATCATTGGTTTAATGTCCACTATGTACAAAAAGCATGCACACTGGTTAGCTTTTGGAGGCTTTCTTTTCTAGCACACTATTTGTTATATATTATTACCTCAGTTACCAAATTCCCAAGGTGAAAGTTCAGATTGGCTGAGTTTAAAGATTGTTTTGGAATTCTGTTGACTGTGGAACATGTGTTAGTGATTAAAAGTTAATTATTAGCACATTCTTACAACTTACAAACCTATGAGGTTATCATATTCTAAACAAAACTTTTCCTAATTCTGCTGTTGCTTTAAACCATATACCCATCTCTTCTTTTTAAACTTCGAAAACTCAAGAAAGAGTAATCTCTTTACCTCTTATCCTCTCATTCCTCATCTTTTGGCATTTGCCTTTACTGTTTTCTGAAAATGCTCTATGAAAGTCCCCAGATCCATTGATCTTAATCTTCATGGTACATGTCCTTTTTGCACCATTTGACACAACTCATTGTGCCTTTATTCTAGAAACGCTCTCCTTTGGTCTTTGTTTCCTGATTTTTGTCATATTTCTCTGACTACATTTTCTGGCCCTTCTCTTCTCCTTTAAAAATATGTTCTGTGAGGATTTGTTCATGACCAACTTTTCCACTTGCACATTCTTGTTTGGCCATGTCATTTTCTATTCTTCTTTGGCCATGTAACTCCTATTCTAGCAACATTAACTTTTCTTTTCAAGTATCTGGTCCAATGCTAAACAGAAATTTCAAACTTTCATGTATTGTTAATGTAGGACTAAATGCATACTCTATTCTTTTCTGACATGTAGAACCTCACAGTAAGCATCAAATAAATATGAATGCCATTTCTTTGATCTAAAAACATAATTTACGTTTGACCATTTGCTTGCACTTAAACCTTGCTGCAAAAGTCAGATTATTCATACATACCATCTTAACCATACTTACTGCTGTAACCCTCATTAGCTCTCACCTACACTATTGTGAGACTTTCTCTTTTGTTGACTACATTTCCATATTACAGTGCTGATCATGTTATTCCCCTGGTCAAAAATATGTAGAGGGTTATACTCCTAAGAAAGAAAAAAATTCACATCTATTTTACAACTTGCCATACAAGCCCCTCTAATATTTGGACGCAGATACACATCTTAAAATTTTGTTTAGCACACTACCCTCTACTTACTCTCATTTCTGTGAATCTGAGCAATTTTTTTTTCTTTTATGTACCTGTAGTTTGCTGCCTCTAGTTTTCTTCTCACCTCTCATTTCTACACATCCAGATCCAATCCTTTCTGCAAATCAACGCTCAGATGCAATCTTCTCCACAAAACTTACTATTATTCTTGTAGGTGGTCTCCTTTTGATCCCCTACAGATTTTACCTGTAGTCCTCTGATACATACATGACTTGTGCTTAGATATTTATGTGCCTGTGGTTTATTTTTCTTAACTTGAGTTGAACTCTTTAAAGGCAATATTGTATCTCAGAAGCCTTACCATGCATTTGAGTAGAAAGTAAATCTGGAGGGATAGAAATTCAATAATATGAATCATAAAATTATTTAAGAATTGCTTAGGTATTTTAGAATTTGACTGCAGTTCTTTAAAAATTCACTGTGTACTGCTATGTGCTGTGCGTTGTTTTGGGTTCTATAAATACAAAGATGAATCATGGCTACAACCCTCAAGAAGATGATAACCTCTTAGGAGAACAGAAAATATAAATAAGTACTAATAATACAGTGCAATACAGAAAGTAATTGAACTATTTACAAGATAGTAGAAGTAGTTCTGAGGGATAATTTGTACTTTAAAAGGCCACTGAAAGTGAATTTATTTAAGATACAGATGAAAATTGATTTCTTAGTAGTGAATAAAAGCTTTGATTATCTAGGGGGAAAATATTTTGTAGTATTAGACATCTTATTTATGTTGAACCAGTTATTGGCTATAACCATAAACATGAAAAAGTATCAAGTGTTTGCTTTTTTGAGAGTGTATTTTTCCTGATAAAAATTTTATCACTCTGTCCTTTACTTCACATTTTTTAACCTAGTTGAAAGGGTAAATCTTTGCAAAAAAACTACAAATGAAATAAACATTAGGAGACTTCCTCAGTTCCCAGGAGAAAGCTTTTAAATCTCTATTCAGATGAGTCTCTTCTAATGTTCCTGTTGTGTCGTTATTCTTGTCAGTTTTCTCATCTTCTGCTGTTAATTTTGTCAGTTGCCTTGCATATAATTTAACAGTTCTCTGACATCACTTTGATGACTTTTTGAAATCCTGCTACTTGTGCCATGATTCACAATTGACTTTGTACTTAATTTGCATTGTATTACTGGATCCTCATTGATTAGTGAGAGAATGACAAAAATATGGTGTTGGTTGCAAATGCATCTAAGTTGGGGGGGTGTTTGAGTGGTGGTTAATGTTTTTGTTTATTTTTTTGAAGTATAGTTGATTTACAATATTGCATTAGTTTCAGGTGAAAAGCATAGTGATTCAGTTTGGTTTGGTTTGGTTTGGTTTTGCAGATTATATTCCACTATAGATATTGGGTATAATTCCCTGTGCTATATATATAGTAAATCCTTGTTGCTTGTCTATTTATGTATAGTAGTTTGTATCTGTTAATCCCATACTCCTGCTTGTCCCTCTCCTCTTGTTTAATGTTTTAATGAATGATCTGTTCATTTGTGAATATATATGTGATATGTTTACTTTTACTTAATACAGTTTATAATTGGATATTTTCATAGTAAATAATATGATAATGAAGATTCCTCTCTGCCATAAGGGTGATACTGAAGAAGGAGTGAGATAACTTTATTTTGTTGAGTATGAGGGTAGATAATAGACAATATTTCTGTGAAAGCTAGACTACTTCTTTTTAAAGTGGATATTTGATATTATAATAAACTGAAGTTTAAATTAAATGAAAGAAGATACAGAAAATAAGGATTTAAAGATAAGGGCAAGATGTTATGACCTGGGTTTTGAAGAAAAACAAATAACATTGTAGATTGAAGAAATAGTGCACATTAAGTTGCAATAATATGAAAAATACTACACCTTGTGTTCACTGGTGGAATGTAAAGTGTAATTATGAAGGTCTTTGTATTTCATAGAAGGTCTTTATGTGTCTCATGTGTGGCTCAAAAGTCATATTGAGCTTTTCCCTGTAGTTTAGGAAAAATTCTGATAATCTGTGTACCAGACATTGCGCTAGGTTTAGTGGCACAAAGATAAATAAAGACGCAGTTCTTGTCTTCAGGAAATAAGCAGGGATGGGTAAGGCACATAAGCCAGTCATTTTAATCCTGTGTACAAAAAACATGCTATGCTGGAGATCTGCACAG
Organism: Camelus dromedarius; assembly: GCF_036321535.1. Lineage (NCBI taxonomy): Eukaryota > Metazoa > Chordata > Mammalia > Artiodactyla > Camelidae > Camelus > Camelus dromedarius. Next base: position 63,460,658 of record NC_087448.1, on the reverse strand, counting down.
ATCGCCAAGAGAGCACAGTGGTGGGTGGAGGGTGAAGATTAGGCAGTGATTCTGGAAGAGAGAGGAGCTGTCATTAAAGACAAAGAGGACTTAGCTAGGATAGTGGAGGCAGGTGATTTAAGACAGCGAGTTTAGTGTGAAGAAAGCAGGGACAGTGGTAATGAACAGATTGGTTCTTTTCTAATTACTGAAAGTAATGTGTTTCTGAACTTGAGTAGTAACTCTTGCCTTCAGAGTTGTGCATTTTAATCTGAATAGTTTTTAAATGATGAAACTAAAATATGTAACTTGGACAATTTTATCTTGCTCAGTAAATGAAAAAGTTAAATATGAGAGAGTGTTCCAGCTTTTTTCTCATATCTTATTTGTTAGGATAAATTTACATTTACCGGTTTTACTTCTTTTAAGAGTACCTTCAGTATTTTCTAGCACATGTAGTTACTAGGGTCCAGGTGATCACTCCAGTCTTGAAATTAGCTTGTCACAACATCTCAGTCTTATGAGCAGAAGCAGTGGTTGTGGGTAAATTTGCTATGTTTACCCTTCTGGTTACTTGATTTGGCAAATTCATATCTGAAGTTGTTACTTAGTCTTTGGTGCCATGTGGATAATATGTGGAATAATTATGTCTCCACAGGATGAATGCTATCAAGTAAGACAAGTTTTTGCTCAGAAGCTTCACAAAGGCCTTTCTCGATTACGGCTTCCACTTGAGTATATGGCAATCTGTGCACTTTGTGCAAAAGATCCCGTAAAAGAAAGAAGAGCCCACGCCAGGCAGTGTCTGGTAAAAAATATCAATGTGAGACGCGAGTATCTGAAGCAGCATGCAGCTGTTAGTGGTAAGCGTTTATGAAAATGAGAAGCGTACTTTTCCATCCTGCCAGTTTCAGTTTTATAGAACACAACATGATGTTACTGTTTATTTATTATATTCTAATTGGCCCTCATTAAATAAGACATTATTACTACTATTCAATAACAGCTTTTCCCCTTAAAAGGTCATTTTAAAAATACAAATTCAAGAGTATTTAAATATCAACCCTTATATCTTTATGTAACTGACTAAAAGGCCAAGGGAAATAAACAGTGACCTTGGAGGTACTTTTAATGAAACAGTAAAATTTACATTTATATAGATTGCCTAAATACTATCTTTAAGTTTAAAAAACTTTAGTAACTTTTGCCTTCAGAGTTGTGCATTTTAATCTGAATAGTTTTTAAATGATAAAACTAAAATATGTAACCGGTCTTCAGTCTTTTTTGGTTATCCTCACCTGTAACTGACATTAATATCAGTTGCTTGTGTGCCTTTTTAAAATCTGCTCACTTTACACCACCCACGCTGTTAGCTTTTGTGCCTCTCCAACTTTTATGACTTGTTTACAGCATTAAAATCCATTCAGTTATGCAAGTCAGAAATCAGAGGCATTCTTCATGCCTTCTTTCTTCCTTTCATCTGTCACCAAATCCTCTTAATTGTTCTAGTAGGTATCTTCAGTGTTTCTCAATTCTCCTACCCTGCTACATTTTACTTGTATTATCGTATACACTCCTAACTAGCTCCCTGTTTATAAATGTTTCCCTGCCTCTGACCCACCTCCAGCTGTGCCACACCGCTATCAAAATTATCTTTCTAAAACAGATCAGATCACATCACTTCCTTGCTTGAAATACGTGTTGATACTTTATTGCTCATAGGATCAAGTTGAAACTCATTAGCATGGCCTCTTATAGTTTACTCTCAGCCTGAGTTCTAAGCTTTCTCTCTAGCCACTCCCTACTATAAATTCTGTGTTCCTTGTACTCTATTATTTGAAATTTGTGCAGCCATCTTTTTCCTCTGTTGTCAGCTGTATCTGGAAAGTGCCTCCCCCTTCTGGCCAAACAAATAGACAAACAACAAAACCAGGGAGCGTGATTTGCCCTTTTTCAATCCTTTAAAATAATTTTGGTGTCTCACCATTGGGACCCTGTTTCTCTGTCCTCCTTCCTCACCTTGGGAAAAATGAGGGCTCTGGAGTCAAATCCCACCTCTGCTGTTTACTGGTTGCGTTATTTTCGCAGTCTGAGCCTTAGTTTCCTTATTTGTAAGATTTTATAATTTTACTCGTTTCTTATGGTTGTTATGAGGATTAATAAGTTATGTATATAAAGCACCTGGCATAATGCATATTCTAAAGAAGTACTCAGTAGTTGTCAGCTATTTTTATTTTAGGGCGCTGTCCACTTCAGTAAGTACTCAATAAGTATAGCTTCTGTCCTGTCTATGTTTTTATGTGAGGTCTTTATCTAGTCATATTCATCTTTGTATTTAAAATAGTAAGCCCCAGTAAAAATAGTAGGCAAGGAAAATAGTAAACACTCAGTAGATACTTGATAGACTTGAATTTGAATTTCACTGAATTTTGAACCCTGTTTCTTTTTTCCTTCTATACCTACCTTGAATGAATGATATTACACACAAACTATTCTCTTTTGAGTTCAGCAATAGAAATATAGAAAACTTGATGCCTTATAGACACACATGTATAATACATATATTATATATATATATTATTATGCTCTAGGTTTTATTCTCCTTGAATTCAGCAATAGAAATAAAACGTGATGCCTTATTGACACATATATTATATATATGTCAAATGTATATTATATATATTATTATGCTCTAGGTTGAACATCTGATTTTAAGTTTTGAGAGTAGGAAATATAAAAGGAATTGTTCAGAATATGAATCCTGGTCTTTTGAGTAAGCTTTATTAAAACTGGTTAGGATTACCATTTCTACCTCTAATGGATATGTTGATATCAATCAAAATATAAAAATATTTGAATTTAAAGTAAAAAGATGTTTCTTTGTTATTTAAAATGTCCTAGAATCAAAGTCTATTCCTTTATATCTGTTCTTCTGTTACAAATGGTATCAAATAGTATCAAGCTATTCCTATTTTGGTACCATACTAAATTAAAGATTTACCAGTTTTTTCATTTTGCTCAGCAGCTTACCAAGGAGTGTTGAACATAGAGTTGCTAATACTAACAAGAAAAACAGATCTTATGTTTCTTAATCTTGAATATAGTTTGGGTCACTTTCCTCCATATCCATTGAAAATTAAAATTTTGTCTTTGTAGTCTCAGTACATGGTGCGTTTAGTAGACATTTCAATATTGGACATGATGGATGAATGAATAAACTGTTTGAATTATGGTGTACCTGCACACTAGACATTTCAATATATTTTTCTTCTAGCCGTATTGTAGTAAATTGTTGAGATGTAGTATTAGAGAGAAAGAGAATGAGTAAGATTTGTTTTTCTAACCTGGATATTTTTGTTTCTTCTTCTTCTTTTTTTTTTTTTTTTTTTTTTTTTTTATCTTTTTCAGAAAAATTACTGTCTCTTCTACCCGAGTATGTTGTTCCATATACAATTCACCTTTTGGCACATGACCCAGATTATGTCAAAGTACAGGATATTGAACAACTTAAAGATGTTAAAGAGTAAGACTTTTTCCATCCCATTTTCATACTTTTCTGAAATTTTTTTCCCTTTCCTGCTGATAATGAAATCTCAATTATAATTAGTTTATTAAATTTATTTCATTTCTTAGGAGTTTAAGGGTTTTTACCTTATTTGTTCTCTTATTTTTCTTTTTTCATACCATCTCTTCATATTTCATTTCTTAACATAGTTTCCCAAAACAACTTAACATAATTATTGTATTACTTTCCAATTTTTCTACCAGTCTGGCATTTCTTTTCTATTGAAATGATACATTAAATGTTTTCATTCTAGTTCTTATCTTTTCCTACTTTTGTCTGAAACACTGTATAGATTTTCATGTGGGGTGAATTAATACTTTCTTTTACTCACATGGTAAGCACATTTTCTTTGCAGTTACTTTCTTCCTCCATAAGGAAGAGAGGATGGTCTAATTTATAATGGGCCAAGCTGATAACCAGGAAACTGCTCCCACTTACTACTTCATTGATGATTCTCTAATTAAAGTTTGTGACACTCAAAATTTATTCAAAGATTCTTGTTGAGAGGCTGAAAGAGACTATATATGCCTGGGTGTGTAGCAGGGGAATATAACAGTATTTAGAGAAGTCTTCATAATACCAGCAGAGTTCTTTAAATAAGATTTATCTAAAATTTAACAGTGAAAAAGCCCTGTTTATGTTATAATAAAGGATGACCTTTGTGGTTTTCAATAAATTAACTTACTATGTCTTTAACTTCCTATTAAAGGAAAATAGCTCTTGGTTTCTTAATTCATAGAAATATTTTATAGTTAAATATTTGAGATGCTTCAAGAGAATAAAATTAAATTACTGATAACTTTCTCATGGCAAGAGAAAAAGCTTTTACCATCTTTTTGCCCACAGTTTCCATTAAAAAAAAAAAAAAGCAGTTAGTTCCCCCCAAATGAATTCTATGTTAGAGTAATTATAACTAATGAAAACTTTTAGCCATCCTTCTTTCTCAGAGAATTTTGGCTTTTGAAATAGAAAAAATATTCTTCAGAACTGACAAAACATTTTTGGCTGTATTTGTAAATTGCCCTAGTAGAGCCATGAGTGATCTTGATTCTGAGAGCCATTCTGGAAGAACTTACCCTATGTCTGAGATCTCAGAGGTTACTTTTTTTCTCTTCTAGAATGATACCTTGTTTCACATTTCTCCCTTCTTCTCCCATTTTTCTTCTCTGTGCTTTTTCTCTGTCCCATTCTGTCTGCATAGTACACAGAGACAAAGAACTTTCATTTTTTTTTTTTGTAATTAACTTTAAAATTGAGGTACTGGAGCTTTCTTTTAATTTTTCTCTCTTTAAGCAAAAATGGTATATGTAGTTGTCAGCCATGACTTTCCCCTCTAATTTATTGATGAAGATTCTTAATTATTGAGTGTAAGGTAGTTAGATTTCTTTGCCAGTCAGGACTACAGTCAGTCCTGAGTATTTGAGGCTTCACTTTATCTATGGCCCATTTATTCTTTAGCCAATCTCCCTCCCTGTTATAGCCAGGGGTTACAATCACTTCATTCTTAACACCATTTCTGTTCTTTTTTAACCCGCCTCCCTAGGAAAATTAGTGAGACTTTGAGAAGGTGTCTTGTGAACTCACACCTGCATTGCTGACATGTTGTAATATGTGTGTGACATATCTTTTTTTTTCTCTGTTGATTTGTAGGTGTTTCTTTTTCATTTTTTCTGCTTCTGTAGTTTATTGTACTTATGTTTAAAATTATTATATCTGTATTTAACAATGAAATTTTTCTTCTTTTTTTCTTGGTATTTTTTAGGTGTCTTTGGTTCGTTCTGGAAATATTAATGGCAAAGAATGAAAATAACAGCCATGCATTTATCAGAAAGATGGTAGAAAATATTAAACAAACAAAAGATGCTCAAGGACCAGATGATGCAAAAATGAATGAAGTATGTAATTCTTTATAAATAATTGATTCCATGTCGATTTTAAGCATTTAACTATAGAGTATCAAACTTCTGTAGACAACATTAGTCTTTCCTTTTAGTAGTAAATAGTATTTTTATTAATAGTAGTTAGACTTACTAATATAGAATTAGTAATAATACTGTTACTAATAAACTAATGAAAATAATAGTCATTGTAGCATTTTAATTTACACTGTTATCCTGAAAACTCCATATTAAATGCATGTTGTAGAATTACTCCTAATTCACAGAATGTAGGATGCCATTAAGTATCTAATTTTTTTAAATACCATTGCAGAAACTGTATACTGTGTGTGATGTTGCCATGAATATCATCATGTCAAAAAGCACCACATACAGTTTGGAATCTCCTAAAGACCCAGTACTCCCTGCTCGTTTTTTCACCCAGCCTGACAAGGTAGTTGTTTTAGAATTTGTTTGTGTAAGTTGAAATAAGATGTATTCTTGGCACTAGGTTGTGGGAAGGTCAGGAAGGATCATTGTCAAGAGCTGGCCCACTACTAACGTCATGGAAAGATCGCCATGAGTGTTAATAATGTGGTTCAAGACAAGAATATGGGCCAAACTGTAGGACACAAGTAAGGTCCAGAGATGAATTAGGATGATCTATAGTGTTTGAATCCAGCATTTTATGCCAGTTTAGGAACACAGGCAAAAATGTGATCAAAGCTTGTAGATGTATGAGTTAATGGCCACTGATCCAGAATGGGAAAGAGAATGCTGGGAGTCTTAAGTTATAATCCCTTGATTGAGATTTGTAACTGGAATGAGGAAACAAGCAGAGAACTGACACTGGAATAGGCCCAAGATCTTGGGAACATTACAGGAATGTTCCCAAACCACTCGTGAAACTCATGTTTGGTATGATACCAAAAGAGATATTTTTTAGAATCTCTTAGAGGTACATAGTGCATCTAAGCCTAGTAAGTTAACTGAGAGTAAGGGAACCACCACTACTTTTTTTTTTTTCCAAATAGCAAAATACCAGTTAAGGTCCTACCAGTGTCAAGAGATAAGAACTCAGACCTGTAGGTTCACCCAATAGCTAGCTAAAAGGGACTGTCTGCTTTTAAGCATTCACCTTGGTATTTTTAAGATAAGGGGACCGTGTGTGGCCTCTTCCCTGGAGGGTATTATTACGTAAGCCTGTACTTGCTGGTGTGCTCTTAGCACTCTAGCATGTTAGAGCTCAAATATGTTGTGTTAATACTGGAGTTAGTACGAGGTTAGTTTAAGCTTATTAAAGCATTTAAAATCAGTGACTGAAATTTTGAGTTTCAACTGAATATTTAAATAAATATGTATCACAGATACAGTATTTCAGTTTTCATTGACTGTGTCCTTTTTCTTTGCTTGTAGAACTTCAGTAACACCAAAAATTATCTGCCTCCAGAAATGAAATCATTTTTCACTCCTGGAAAAGTATGTTTTGAAATTGTTTTAATTTTTATGTAGTAGTTTATTTTAGTGTGATTATTGGCATAATTATGTTATTTTGTATTTCTTTAAAAATTGATGTATCAAAAGAAAGTATAAGTATTAGGTATCTTCCATTTACTAGTAAGAAATAGTTTTATTTGCTGTCTAGATGCATTCTGCAATACAGAACTTATTTTTTACCTTATGATAAAGCCCTGGAGATGCTGATCCTTAAATATCTTACCCTTTATATTAAGATAAAAATATTAAACTAAAAAGACATTTTCTTAGTTCCTTCTGTAGCAAGAGCCTAATTATCTATTTTCATTGTTGACTATGCATTTAATTTGTGTCACTTTCTGTGTAAGTCTTTGCCTCCAAATAACTAAGAAACTTAAATTTATGCTTGCTACATATTTGTTCAAGTGATACTCAGTTTATTATAATCCTTGCTTTGCTCAAGGATAGGCACTTTTTTGTGATTGTACATTTAAACACTTTGGCAGATGTTATTTATGGTTCTTTACATCTATTTTCTTTTGGCTGTAATCAAATAGAAAGATTTGCATTTTTCATTTCAGCCTAAAACAACCAATGTTCTAGGAGCTGTTAATAAGCCGCTTTCATCAGCAGGCAAACAATCGCAGACAAAATCATCACGAATGGAAACTGTAAGCAATGCAAGCAGTAGTTCAAATCCAAGCTCTCCTGGGAGAATAAAAGGGAGGTAAGTACATAAGAAATATCATGCTTTAAATTTAAGAATTCCAAAAAAGCTGTGAGATGTAAAATAACATAACCCAAAACATTAAATGTCAGTGAATGGAAATCAGTGCATATCTGCAGTTTCCCATGTAATACTGGTAGCCGTTTACAAGTTAAACGTATTTGCTTGCTCATTTCCGATAGGTACTCCATCTTAGCCTTTCATATTTTAGGTCATTGGGGTAATCTGTGTTGTAGACATATAAGCTGGTTTCCAACCTCAATGTCTAGTGATTATAATCCTTTAAATTATGATCCATCCATACAATGGAATATAGTCATTAAAAAAGTGATGAGTATGAGCTAATACGAAGAGTTTCCACATACATTATTGAATGAAAAAGACAAAGAATAGAACAGTGTTAAAGTATTTTTGAGTTTTTAAAAAGGGTTCTTACTTACTTTTGCTTGTATATGTGTGGAAAGTTTTTGGAAGAACACAGCATCTTAATAGTGTCTGTGGCAATCTAGTGTAGGAAGGAGATGATTTTATACACTGGTATGGTTTGAATTCCTTTTTGCCATGTAGATGTGTATAAAGTTTTTTGTTTAAAAAGTAATTTTTGAATGTACTTTCAGTTCATGCTATACAGGAGTTTTTTTTTTTTCTAAGAAAGAAAAGAAAATAATTTAAACTTTAACTAGTTTAGCATAGAGCTTAGTATACCATTTGTTAGCAGCAGAGCCTTGTAAAGGGCTAAACTGCCACCATTTATTGATTTTGCTAAGTTATTATGAAAGATTATGCTGTCTTTTGCATTATTTATAACCAGTCAGTAAAGAAGGGAGGAGACATTCTAAAGTGTCTTATCCCATTTCCCTGTAATTAATAAATTGTTAAATGATATATAGTATAAAAGAAATAAAACAAAAATTACACCTATAACTCTTGTTCTAAATTCCTGTTTGAATACATATTAGTGATTAATAGCTAAATGACATCTTCACATCTGTCATTTGGACATTTTTCTGGTGGATGGCCTCTTACTTAACATGACCAAATACATTTCCAGCAACTCATTTCCTAAATTATTGTTTTTTCTCCCTGAATACCTGGTTATAATCAAAGATGGTCTAATTTACCCATCTAGGCTAAGAGCCTCAAAATTGTCTTTGATTCTGCCCTTGTGCTAAGTTTTGCCAATTATTTTCTCTACAATGTTTAATACTTCTCTTTTTGATTATCATCATTTCATTCATTCCCTTTCTTTAACTGTTTTGTAGTATTTGGCTTTTCCCCTTCGTTATTCCTCTGGCTGCATTACATCACTGCTAGATAATCTTTTTAAAATACTACTCTTTTCAGGTTATTCCATTACTCAGAAATCTTAATTGGCTTCTCTTGTTTGCTTTCAAGACAGTTATATGGTTTTACCCTATCCTCATCTCCCACTGTTATCCAAAACATGAATTGTCCCTGCTATACTTTTTCAGGATACTTTTGGTTAAACTTTCAATCTTTGACTAATGAATTTTGTGCCTCCCCCCCCCCCCCCGCCCCCTGCCCAAATCCCATCAGTTCACCAGGACTGTGTCTAAGGGAATGAGCAAGGCATGTTTGAGAGATCAGTTTGGTTGGAGAGAAGGAATGAGAGAATAATGGTTAGGGATAATCTTGAGCGGTAGCCAGATTTTGTTTGGGCTTTGTGGATAACGTAGGGCATTTGGATTTGATTTTAAGTAAAACTGAAAGATATTGTGGAGTCTAGTGATCTAATGTGTGTTTTTAAAAGATTGCCCTAAGCTAGAACTGAGGTAGAAAAACCAGTTGGGAGTCAGCTAGTAGTAATCTATGGAAGGGATGAAAGGGAGGAAGATGGGAAATAGCCAAATGGTGCTAAATATGATAGAATAAAATTGATAACTTTTGAAAATAATGAAACTTTTCCTCATAAGGTTATAAAGCTATACTAGGGAGCAGGAAAAACTTTTAAGGTTATGTGATTTTAATAACAATTACAAATATCTATATTAAAAGGCTTGATAGTTCTGAAATGGATCACAGTGAAAATGAAGATTACACAATGTCTTCACCTTTGCCAGGAAAAAAAAGTGACAAGAGAGACGACTCTGATCTTGTAAGGGTGAGATATTTGGTTTGATTTTTAAATAGTTATAATAATAATAATTTTACATTGAAACCAGTTAACATTACTCTGAAGTTTGACATCTGATTTTACTTTAATGATTTTAATCACAAATTGGCGTTTATAATTATCCTCTATCGTGTAATTGAAGTATATTTGAATCTCTTGAGTTTATTGTCATTCTAATAAGCAGTCTTTATTCTTTAGGTCTTTGGAATCAAAATGTCACTTCCATATTCACAGCTGCTTGGTTTTTGTGTGTTTTTTTTTCCACTCAATAAATTTAGACTTAGACATAGAGAAGGAGAATAGAATGAGGATCCTAAAGTTTCCTCCATTTTAGTTGATTTCTTGAGCCTATAGTTACTAAATAAGCTTCCAATAAAGGTAGGAAATGCTCCAGTTTTCATAAAGCCCTTGTTTAGTTTTTAATCTTAATAGCAATGGTAACTTGTATGATAGACATAATTTGTAAATGTCACTTGAAGACAAATTTGACAGTTTTAGTACAGATACAGAATACAGTGAGCATTCTAACACAACCTGATGGCATTAATAATTGGGCATATTTTGATTTTCTAGGTTAGGTCTAATCATTTCTTAAATAACCCATTAGGCTCCCTGAATCAATTTCTTTATTTTTAAAATGCGGATGTTTAGCTGGTAAGATTTATCAGAATAAATGTATTAGCCTAAATAAACTGTTGTTGCTGTTGTTTTATTGTTGTTATAAAGGTGAATATTTCTGATTAAGGATTATCATAATAATAAAAGTTACTGTGTTTTAACCTACTCAGCTAATAGAGGCAAAAGTTATTAATAATCACTTTTGCTTTCTCCGAAACATTACTTGCCCTTCTTGTTTTCCACTGTCCCAATGTTACATATCCCAAGAAGTGTGAATTACTTTCAGTTGATTTCATGTTTCTCCAGTAACTTACTTAAACCAGGTTTTTTTTCTTTCCACATAAAAAATTATAATTCTAAAGTTCTTACTAAATCCTAACTGTACGATAAATTCTGATTTGTATTGGCTGTTTAAAAATGTAACCCAAGCAGCATTAAAAATTGATAACTTAGCCAGAAAGGAATCATGTTACCTAGATTTGTAGAAGAGAATCTTTGAATTGAAAAAGGTAATTATGTCTTCTAGTCCTACTTCTCACTTAGTGCAGAAATTCCTTCATTATCATTTTTGAGAATTGGTCACCATGTGCTTAAAAATGCCTTAAGTGGAGAGCTTATAATTTCTCTCATTTGTTGAAAGCCTCTACTAGGCTACCCACACCAACATACTGCCCCTTCCTTCTCCCCCCCAAAATTAGGAAACATGGTTTTGATTAATTCTTAATGTTTTGTTATCCTGTAAATTTCATATCTAGTGCAACCTTTTAGAGCATTGCAGAATAATAAAATCCTAATTTTTTTTATAGAACAGTTTTGAATTTCTGAGCTTTTGAGATTTATTTGTATAACTAATGAAGGCCTTTGGCTGTCTTTTGTGTAACATTGCATCCATTTTCAGAAGACCCTTATAAGTAAGCTAGTTTCAGCTAAAATAATCTTAAAGAGGTGAGCACTGTGAAACAGAATTTCAGTTTAAAGACCAATAGGTTATGGTGAAAGAGTAACACTTCACATTGAAATTTCATTGCCGAGGGATTATCCTTCACATATATTTATATTGAAATGTTTAGTTTTACAAATAACATATTTTCCCCATTTCCTGCTCCCAACCTCAGTTTTATACTTCCTCTGTTCTTAAAACAATACAGTGCAAAATGAAAAATTAGAGAATGTAATGCTTTAGGAAACTGGATTATTTTATGGTATTCTCATGAAAGCAAACACTGGATTTCTTGTTTTTCACCAGCCTTTCCAGAGCATAAAGGAATTCAGCTGCTTTTTCTTATCTTTGGACACCAAAATGAATTGTAATGTTTAAAATTGGAAGGTTTAGTTTTAATTTAATATTTCTCTTCCCATCTCTGAGTAATAACAGTAATTTTTAATTTATGCACAAAACTTTAGATAAATCCTAACAAATTAAAAACCAGTCATTTATAGGTCTTTTTTTCCCCCTGAGATGTAAGGATAATTTAATGCTAAAAAAAAAAAAACCCTTCTAATATAGCACATCAGTATCCCAAATAAAAATACTAACAAAATAATCTCAGATTGTGCCAAGCAGACATAGTAAATTTTAAAATTCATTCTTGACAAATATAAACTCTTAATAAACTAATACTAGAATGATAATTCCTTAACATGCTAAAAATTTTATCTGTTTAAATCAGTAGTCAATGATTTAGTCAAAATTACTCTTCTTAAAGGCAAAATACTTAAAACATTAAAAATCAGGAACAAAAGATGCAAACTGTTGTCACCAATCTTATTTAAAATTGTTCTAGAATATTTGAGCAATTCTGGAGGACATGAAATAGGAGTCAAAAGTATGACAGTAAAAAAGAAGAGGCAAATTTATTTTTATTTTGGTACTCATAAAAAATTTGGGAAACAACTGAAAAACTAAGAATTTAGCATCATAGGCATATGTATGTATGTGTGTAACTAACTTTTACTCTGGTACTTCTACTTTGTATCAGGTATACACTTGGGGGAAAGAGGATTTACTCCAACACGATAACCACTGCAACAGTGAAATTAGTTAGATTGATCTAAACATACCCTTAAACAGAAGTAGGGGGAACCTATGTGGAGAAAATACCAAAACTGAGAAACATAGACGAGAGAGGACACACCATATTGCTTCACGAGAAAAATGAATAAAAAAGATGACAGTTCTTTCTAAATTAATACATCATTGTAAAATTCCAGTGTGATTTTAAGTCCGTGTGGAAGAATAAATGGATGCAAAAGAGAAAAGTAATAGTGATAAAATCAGCCCTACTAGACACACATACCCTTAGTTCTAATTAATAAAATGTGATGCTGTTACAGTAGCCCCAGAACAACATTTCTTAAAAGCTATTACAGAATGAGGTGTTACAAATCAGTGATTTTGAAATGTTGGTTGTCTCTGGTGGTGGGAGTAGGAAAAACAGTTTAGAACCTCATCTCACATCCTATTCTGAAATAAGATACAATAATGTCTTAGTCTGCTCAGACTCGTATAACAAAATACCATAGACTGGGAGGTTTAAACAACACGAATTAATTTTCTCACATTTCTGGAGGTTGGGAAGTCCATGGTCTTAGTCCTGGCCAATTCAGTTCCTGGTGAGAGCTCTCTTCCTGTTTGCAGATGGCCATCTTCTTACTGTGTTCTTACGTGGTAGACAGAGAGGTCTCTCTCTGGTGTCTCTTCATGACACTAACCCCATCATGAGGGCCTTACCCTCATGATCTTACCTCAACTGAATTAAGTCCCAAAGGCCCATCTGCAAATATTGTCATATTAGGGGTTATACAATTTAGTTCATAACAAGTAGGAAATAAAATTTAAACATGCCCGGAAGTGTAGAATAATGTAGTTTAAAACTCAGACTTTAATAAACAAATGGACATAGGGCATAATACCAGGGATATAATCAGCCAGTTCACAGACAGGAAACACAAATGACTGAACCTATAAAAGAATTACAGGTAATTTTGGTTGTTTTTTCCACTGATATTTTTCCTCCATTTTTCAGTTTTATTAGGTAAAATTGATACAGTTTGCATATACACAATATATTGCATATAAATACATACATACAATATACTGCACATATTTTTAAAATTTACATATATGTACTATTCATTGTTTATAAGAACAGTTTAGAGCCTTAGCTTTTTAAACTTAAATTGTTATCAAAGGAATAAAGCCAACCACAAAATAAGAATCAACAGAATGTAGTAATCCAATCATAAAGGACAGTCAAATGTGCTTACACATATTCAGGAAATCAGTCATCTAAGTTATAAATAATAAATAGTTCATTTGTGTCTTTTTTTTTTATTCCACATATAAGTGGTATCATATGGCATTTTTCTCTCTTCCTGGCTCTGCTGATGTTTTGAGAATGTAAATTGGTACAAATTTTTTGGAAATTTAATACTGCAAACATGTATTTATGTGTTTTATGCACATGTGTATACATATAGAGAGCCTTATAAATGTTCATACATCCTATTCTTGGTTTCTTTGAAGAATTTTCTCAGTCTCTATCTGCTGGTCAATGCATAAATTCTGTGAATGTAGATGGGTTTTATTTTAAATTTGAAAGTCACTGATTTAAAAAATTTTTGTTGTTATTAGTTGTATCTGAAAAGTGTATCTTTGATTCAGAAGTGTTTTCAAAATTTTTACTAAATAATGAATGTTTAACTTTTGTAAACAGCCTCCATTTGTAAAACAAAAATGGTTCTTTTATGATGTGTATGCATGATACATATCATAGTTGATATTTTATGTCTTATTATACACTGTGTGGTAAAATTAGAATTACTTAAATTTACTATCAAAACAGATCCATTATACTGTCATATAGTTTCCTTATTCAAGCATTGGCTTTAGGGTGTTCTTTTTTGTGAAATAGCTCTTCACTTTAAATATATATATGTATGTATATAATATAATCAAATATTCACTTGAGAGTTTTCCATTTGAGACTCTCTAGGTTGAGTAAGAATAAAAATTTACCCTCTTACCCCAGATAATTTTTTTAAGTTAAAAAACTGTTAATGAAAGGAAGTAAGTAGTTACGGTTCTGATGCACTTCAAAACTTTAAACCTTATTTAGGTATATTTTTATGACTGAAGTGGATATCAGATTTTTAAAATTTATTCCTTTATTTATTTAGTTATTTTTTAGAATTGAAGTGTAGTCAATTTATAATGTTGTGTTTCTGGTGTACAGCATAGTGATTCAGTTATACATATTTTTGTTTGTTTATTCTTAAAAATATACCTACTAACAGTGCATACTGTTTTATATTTGAAATTGTGACTTTTATTCTTAGTCTGAATTGGACAAGCCTAGAAGCCGGAAGAAAACACCTGTAACAGATTCAGAAGAGAAATTAGGCATGGATGACCTGACTAAGTTGGTACAGGAACAGAAACCTAAAGGCAGTCAGCGTGGACGAAAGAGAGGCCATACGGCTTCAGAATCAGATGAACAGCAGTGGCCTGAGGAAAAGAGGCTTAAAGAAGATATTTTAGAAAATGAGGATGAACAGAATAGTCCACCAAAAAAAGGTAAAAGAGGACGGCCACCAAAACCTCTTGGTGGAGGTACACCCAAAGAGGAGCCAACAATGAAAACTAAAAAAGGAAGCAAAAAAAAATCGGGACCATCAGCAGCGGAAGAAGAGGAAGAAGAAGAAAGACAAAGTGGAAACACAGAGCAGAAGTCAAAAAGCAAACAGCACCGAACTTCAAGGAGAGCACAACAGAGGTAAGTATGTGTAACTCTAAACTGCATATATTTAGTCATTATATTGTAAATCATAATTTGATACTATCCACATTTGGGTCTTCCCCAAAGCAGAGCAGAGTCTCCTGAAACTAGTGCAGTTGAATCCACACAATCCACCCCACAGAAAGGACGAGGAAGACCATCAAAAACGCCATCACCATCACAACCCAAAAAAAATGTGTAAGTTGTAAATAATATTAAATTTCAAACCAGTTTCAAATTAATTTGCAAAAGTTCATAAGTTTCTAACTATACATAGGGCTGTATTTAAATCCCGTATATTTAGCCCAATTATACTAGGTAAGATAAAATTTTTATAAACTTACCTGGGTGATTGATATTCCATTCAACCCTCCGGTAACATCTGTACATTTTTGTAGGTTTTAGGCAAATCTTTATAAATGAACCCCAGAGTTTATTATTTCCAGTACAGACTTTTTGGTTCTTGAAGAGACTATAGGTATTTTAAAATAATCGCGGCATATTGACAACGTTGCCTTGTGATTCTACAGTACAGTTATTCCTCATGTCTCTTCTCAGCAACTTTAAAAAACAGCTTTTACACTTTTGTTTTCATTCTTTGAACTGTGTAGGAAAGTAACAGGCATCATTTTTCTTAAATTACATCCATAGAAATTATCATATGCTGATCTCAAGTTTTTGATGTCTTGATTTTGTTTTCCAATTAACACATCTGTATCTACATGTAGATGGTTTTGGATATTCGCACAAGTACATGTTTATAAGAGTTACAAGAACAAATCTGTATCCAAAATTATTAAAGTCATAGGAGCATCAGTGCTCTAATTTGTAAATTTGGCACATTTTTCTCCTCAGTTATTTAAGTGGAAATAGAATAGCATGTCTTCTATTAGTCAGAAATTCTGCAGTTTTGGTGAAAGTAAATCCCAGGCAGCAGTGGCTTGACTGTTCAGAGTTGCCAACACAACCTTGGTTAAATACTTAGTTACCTTAGACATTTTTCCTGTTCCTGTGTATTCCACAGGAAGAGGAAAGGTTACCTGTGTGTCTAGTCAGTAGTTCATGCCTCCCTCCATTTAATTTTTCCCTCAGGTAAAAAATAAAGGTAAGTACATTTTTGTGGCAGCTTTATAAATGTGGTTGTATTCAACCATGGAAAAAACCACTGCTTTTGTTTTTATTTTCAAAAAATTCTTAAGGAATCTTACATTTCCATGATTAATTTTATAGCAAGAAAGCAACAAGGTAAATATCTTTCATGCTTGTAACTTCAACTTGTTTATATGTAGGCATGATAAAATTAAGGCCTTAGCTGATCATCACGTTATCCTAAAATCACCCAAGTCCTCACATGAGTGATGCAAACCAAACAAGTACTTCATCTAAAAAAACAATACAGAAATTGATTCTGTATTCTATCTTAGCGGTCTAACTTCCTTTCACTGGGAAGCCCTTTTTTAGAAGGAGTGTAATAACGTATGTTATGATTTGCCTGTTTTCTTTTTCTGACCTCAGTGGAAAGATTGTATTATTTTCCATGTAATTCTTTTTTTTTTTTTTTTCTGGTTAATTCTGAAAAGCTGAATCAAGTAAAAAAAAATTATGTAGTTTGAGCATGAATTAAACAATATGTATTTTGGATTGTTTATAGAAGTGATAAATAAATTCTTAATTAAAAAAATAAATATCAAGAGATATGCATTTGATTAAATGGTGGTATCTGTTACGTTTTTTTGAGTTCCTCCTGTTTCAGAGTGTACTAGGTGCTACTTGGGAATATAGTGGTACAAAACAGACATGCTCCTTATCCTTGTGGAACTTATCTAAATGGGAATGTAGTCATTAAATAATCACACATAAATATGAAATTACAAATTTTGGTATGTGTCCTGAAGGATGAAGTTAGTGTACTGTAAGAGTACGTAATGAGAGGGAGGGCTGGGGAATTGGAAGTTTTCTCTTCGGAAAGTGACCAGTTGATTCCTTGACAGTAGTAGGAGTTAGACCAATAGAGAGCAGGGAGAGGAGCATTTCAGGTGGAGGGAACACTGTATTGGAAGGTTGTGAGATGGGAAAAATCTTGGCAACTTCGGAGAACTGAAGGAAGGCAAGGATTTTGCTGTCTCATAGTTGTGGGGAATTGGGGAATGGAAAGAAATGAGAATGAACAGGTAGGCAAAGCCTGTTTGCAAGGCCTCATATTAAGGTTTAGAGAATTACTATCAGTACAGTAGAGGGCCTTCTGTGGGTGGGCAGGGTAGTGGCATCAACCATTTTTACATTTTTAAAAGATTATGTTGTAGAGAGAAAAGGCAAGAGATAAGAATGATTTGGAAATATGTAGGAATGATGGGGATGGAGAGAAGTGAATGGATTTGAAATTTCTTTATAAGCAGAATCTTAGGACCATAGAGAGTTGTACACTATTAAGAAAGACGTGAAATTTTCTGCTTTGAGCAACTCAGTAGATAAAGATACCTTTTACTGAGTTGGGAAATACAAAAAGAAGAGTAGACTTTGGGTTATGTTTTAAAATCCTTTATGGTATTAGTCTCAGTCACACTCTTGTTATTTGGTGAGTCTTTTTATATGTAAGATTCTAGGATTAAACATATACTTTAAGGGTCTAGAATATAAGGAAAATACTGCTTGTCTTACAAAGTAATTGAGGATAAAAATGATAAATGAGAGTTCATGAAATATTTAAAGCATTTCCGCTAATGAAGTAACCTACCAGTTAAAGTCAGAATGTTCATTTTATTTTACATGTGTTTTACTCTAGCCGTGTAGGACGCTCCAAACAAGCAGCTACTAAAGAAAATGATTCAAGTGAAGAAGTAGATGTGTTTCAGGGTAGCTCTCCTGTCAATGATGATAACCCGCAGGAAGAAACAGAGGAAGAGGAAGTTTCTACAGTAAATGTATGTGTTCATGAAAGTGCTGTGTGTGATCATATGAAATATAAAATTAGAGTTGGAAAACATTTAGTCAGATCTATTTAGCACTTGCTGTTACTTAGTAATTCCAGATATTTATATTGTTTTCTTCATTAGTTTGTAGTTTTGTTTCATCTGCCAGCTTAGATAATGGAGAAACCATGCTTTATGAAAACCTGAAACCAAGTGGGAATAATAGATGTAACCTAGTGAAAGTGTAAATGTCCAGTTTAAGACCGGATGTAGAGAAGAACAATAGCAGTCTCATGTTGACACCTCAGGCATTTAAGTTCTACCTTGATCTGAGAGCTCTGGTATCTGTTATGTATGCTGTTGTTTATGTTTCATAAGTTTTTGTTTGAGTTTCCCCCTAGAAACTAACAGTCAATCGTATATAATCATGTCTTTGACTAAAATTAGCTTTTGGAATTCATAAAATTGGTAATAAACACTTCTTTTACAAAAGTAGGAACGTGATACTTCCTGAGACACTTTTTTGTTTTGTTTTAAAGTAATGAATAGCTTTGCCAGTTACATCTCAGATTTATCTCTTTGGGAGAAACATAATAAACACGTTTAAGTGAGAGCTGTTGTCTTGATATTAGTGCTGAATCTTTGGATCAGCTCAGCCAGCCATCTTTGTTTGAGAACCTGGGTTCTGTGTTCAAGTCCCAGAGTCAATCCCTGCCCCTGGTCCTGTGTAATATAATTAGCACTTCTGTCTGCATCAGGATTCATTTATGTGAATGAGTTAATAAGACCGCAGAAAAATATGTTGAATTGTGGTCTCAAACTACTAGTTGGGCTTGTTTTTAAAACAGTTTTGGGGGAAAGTGAAAATAAGGCTGAAGAGTCCATAGCAATTGATGTGGTCATCAGATTTAAAAAAAAACACTATAAATTAATTAAAGTCCTGTTCTGTTTATTTTCCTCTTGTTAATACTGATTTTCTTTGAAATAGTTTTATGCTTTCCTTAGTGCTTGCCAGTAAATAGTAATATGTCTGAATTTCAGATTATTTATATGTGTTTGATACTTGTTAGGATCCAAACTGTTTTCTGAGAAAAACAGCTGTAATCCTAAATTCATAAGTATCAAATGTTTTCTTTTACTACAGAAACATAGGTTAAAAAGGTGATATTTGCAGTTGTCTTTCTTGCTGTTGAATTGACTTGTGTTCATTTCTCTTAAAAATTATTGAATAGAAAAGTAAAATAGTTTTCTCTTTTGCTATCTTGGGAAAGGCTATTTATGGGCATTCAAATAGTGTATAGGTCTAAATATGTGATAACCAAAGCAGAAAGTTAACATAGTAGAAATCTTTTAAAGAACAAAAGCAAAGAAAATCAGAAACTTGTAAGAATAGTGATTGGTTAAGAAGAATAATAATTACTGCTGTGTGTAATTAATGCATTTTAATTAAGCATCTGGTGGTATTTCTTTCAAGGTGCGGCGGCGAAGTTCTAAAAGAGAAAGGCGGTGAACAAATGTCTTTAATAACTTTCTGTGAGAAAGCTTTGAAAAAAATTTTTTGTCAAGCTTCAGGCTGAGTAAAGCCTTTGATGCACAAAATGGGACTGCTGAAGAGTGGACAGTTGGACCTTACTCTGATGACCTTATGTATTTGTGGTCACACGCTTTAGCCATGCGCATGGTGATAACATTGACTATGGAGTCTTGTGAAAAAGTGTAATGTGCGATGGCTCTGTAGACACAAACTAAAGAAGAATCTTGTAAATATATTTTTTCTTTCTTTCTTTTTCTTTCTTTCTTTCTTTTTTCTTTCTTTCTTTTTTTTTTAATGTTTCTGACTTCTAAAGTGCTTGTATAGCTTTTATCTGCGGCTTTAAACTGACAGTACCCAACTGTTTATTGGATCTATTGATTTCAAAAGAATTTGTTAGGATAGATCTTAAGCAGTAATCTGTCAGTGTTTGTATTTGTATTCTTGGCAATTTTACTGTGAAAAAAATTTTTTTCAACAAATGGTGCCATTTTTCTTGATGTCACTGTTTGTTGGAGAGTTAAAATGGTCTCTTTCCCTTGTGTGTCTGACCTAGTGTTTACTCCTGGGCACCCTTAATCTTCAGAGGTGCTAAATTGTTTGCCATTACACCTGAACAATGCCTCTGTTGGGAAGACCCCATGCAGATTGTCAAACAGTCCTGAAGTTGTTTGGTTATTTTACACCTCAGTATTGGTCCCAGAATTTTCTGCCCTTTCATGGCAATGAAAATTTTAAAGAGAGAGAGAGATTTAAAATATTTTAATTTTAAAGAGTGTGTTATAAAATAATGTACTGAATTCTTTATTCCATTTTATCATCCCTTTTCAGTTTTTATTAATCTACTGTATCAATAAAATTCTGTAATTTGAATTAGTTTTTAATAGTCTAGAATGTTATTGTGTATAGATATTTCCTCTTGAACATTATGTTCAGAAAATGCAAATTATTACACTATAATATAAAATCTGATATATACACATTAGAAAAACTTCAGTCTCCATAACAGTGTAAAGTTAATCAGAAAGAAAAAAATTTTATTGATGCAGTGTGTCTTTATAAAGCTGTTCTTGAAAGCAAGTGTTTTGTATTTTATAGTGAGTTGCATGTTTATGAAAAAAAGTGCTGAAAATGGGATGTGCTCTTTTCTGTAAATTCATATTTAGCCATAGTATATGATAGATCGCCCCATAACATAGTTTTTCATCAAGAGTTTATTATTGTACTTTATTTTGGAGCCAAAAACTGTTTTGGGTGGGGAGGGGCAGGGTGGGAGTGATATATCCAACTATATGAGCTACTGTAGGTATCACAGTCTTCTGAGCTTTGAATGAAATTCCACTTTGTCCAGATTGGAAGAAGTGGAAATTTATTTGGATTTAGAGCATATCTTTTTTTTTTCCTTTGTTGTAATCTGCAAAATATAGAAACAAAGGAAGTATCCTTTATGCAGTTTTCTGAACTGTATTTTCAACCAAAACACATAGATTACAACTTAATGCTTATCTAAATTCATTTTAGTATTTCAGGTGCTGTTCTTTCATTTTTTCATGGTTACCATCAGAAAAGAAAATCATATTCTAACTTATTAAATTTATCACATTGAATAATGGAGCATTTTCATGTAATACACCATTATGTTTATGGTATATTTCCAGGTTTGGTTATAATAGATGGGGGATATAATAAAGAAACTACTATTTTGGAAAATGACATTTTACTATTTTCCAATGTATATCACAATTAATGTGATTATTTTTCTTTTAAAGATTCCTTCATGTTTATGAAACGACCTTTTATTTTTAAAAAAAATTTTGAATTGTGTCTTAATCTCTCAATATTTAACTATTACTCATTTACAACAGTACTGACACCAGTGATTATGGGGGGCTGCTACATATCAAGGCAGCTAATGTTGGACCAAGATACAGTTGGTTTTTAAACGTTTCATTAGCTCAGTTCTCCCAAACACCGCTATTTCTATTTCAGCAGTACAAAGGCATGTTTTTAAATCTATAAAATAAAGAAGAAGGGATAGCTTTGTATTTTTGTCGTTGGCTACATTGCACCGGAAATGTTTATGGAAGTATATCTTTAAAACCATTTTATAAAACAATGAAAAAATGATTGTGGAGGATTTTTACTTGCATGATCATAGTTAACCAAATTTCATTGCACATTAATTCTGTACATCAGTTCACAAAAAAATGTTCATTATAGATTTTGTTTAATGCCAATGAGTCTGTGATTTTCAGCTTGTCTGTTTACTTTTTGGGAGGATTATGATGTAAATTTTCCATTTTTCTATAGAAAAATAGGTGCAATAATGATCAAAGTTTTGATGTCCTGAGTCTTCATCTTAGGGGATTATCTTACTATGTTTAAACTTAACATTTCATGTACTAACATTTGGAGAGCCACATACTATAAAGTAAAATTAAGTATGTATAAAACAGTTGCTAATAGTGGTTAGCAAACTCTTCAGTGATAATGTTCATTTTGAAAATGTATACTGTATAAAATTAAGAAAATATTTAACTCACTGTAACAAGTTCCATTATGAAAATCTTATGATTCTTCAGTGAGGTTATCTTTGCTGCACTCAGTAGCAAATGCGTTTAATCTACACTATAATAAAATTTCTTGCTGCAGTGCAACAGGAAGCTTTTTCAGTGATCTCCACTGTATATGTAAATTACAAATGTGGCTGTAAAACTTGTTCCAGGTATTAAAGGTTAAATTACTTTCTGTATCTTCTTACAACTTGTAAGTTTGATTTTTAAGATTTCCTTTTGTCCATTTGAAGAATGTCAGGAATTTAAGAATTTGTTTGACTTAGGCATATCTCTGCTACCGCCATAGTATTATGTCACCATGATGAACAATTGGTATTTAGATAGATAACCAATTTTCAGACACATTTTTGAATTTTCTGTGAAGTTGAATAAACATGAAAGCTAATGTATAATTGTATTATTTTATTTATGTGAATCAATATATTTATATTTACATATGTTTACTAAATGGAGAAAGGCACATTTCAATGATTTTTAATTTGGAGGCTTTGTTCCATGAAGAGGAAATGTATTTCCTAGTAACATTTTTCAGACTTTTTGTTTAAACTTCTCATGCAAAGTCTTGGTTAACAAGAGATTTGCTAAGTATTATTTAAGTTAAAAGAGTACATAACTTGAAGAAAATAAATGTATAATATTAACTTTAAAAGTAAGCACTAAGAAAATAAGTTACTATAGTGGCAGTTTCATTAATTTATTCAGCAAATATTTATTGAGTACCTGCTCTGCTAATCTAGTTATGGAGGAGAAGGTGTGATTTGGATAGAATAGATCTCTGCTGTTGTGCAGCTTACCTTTTCCACAAGGAGGTGGAGGACTAAGGAAACAGTAAACTGTGGAGATTAGAAAAGAAAAAGGATAGAGAGTAGAAATGATTGGAGGAGAAGCCATATTATATACTTTGGAGCTATGTTTTTATTAAAATTTAGGATTGTTATATCTCTATGATGAAGTGACACTTTTATAAATATAAAACGTCACTTGTTATCTGTATGAATACTTCATGCCTACTTTATCTGATAATTGATATAACAACACCAGTTTTAACTATTGTTTTCATGACAAAACCTTTTCTGTCCTGTTATTTTCAACATATTTGTGTCCTTATGTTTAAGTGTGTGTTATATAAACATTTTATACTTCAGTTGTGTTTTTATTCAATCTTAGAATCTTTGTTCTTTAAGTAGAATGTTTAGATTATTTGCTTTTGGTGTAATTACTGATATAGTAGCTTTTTTTTTTTGATATAGTAGCATTTATTGCTATTTTCTTTTTTGCCAATTTTTCTTTATTCCTTTATTTTCTCCTTTTTCTAACTTCTTTTGGTTGAGTAAAGTACTTCTCACTATTCTGTTTTACCCTTCTATTAGCATTTTAGTTATGCCTGATTATATTATTATTTTGGTGGTTACCCTCTAGATTACATATATTTCACTTATAGCCTATACTATGTTAATATTTTTTCCCACCTTCTGAACAATGCAAGAAGTTTAAAACAGTTCAGCTTAATTTTTTGTTATATATTTTGTGGTTATAAATATAAGTTTATCAGTGCTTTCAGTAGTAAGTGTTCTTTCCTGTTTGCTTGTACATTTTCTCTTTTCTCTGTACCTTCTTCTTTCTCTGAGAGTCTTTCTCTGTCTTAATTAGTTTTCCTTCAGCCTGAAGAAATTTTAGTATTTATAGTGCAGATCTGGTGGCAGTTAAGTCATTCAGCTTTTGTTTGTTTGAAAAATCTTAATCATACCTTTATTTTTAAAGAGCATTTTAATTGGATATGGAATTTTAGATTGGCAATTTTATTTATTTGGCAGTTTAAAAGTTGACATTCCGTTGTTCTCTGATTTTCATATTTTCTGTTGTGAAGTCACCTTCAAACCTTTTTGCTCTTTGTAGGTAATACATTTTTTTTTTTTTCTGGCTGCTTGTAGGATTTTCTCTTTATCTTTGTTTTTAGCAGCTTGACTATATGATCCTACTCTTCCTTACACTCATATCCAGTCTGTCATCAAGTTCTGTTGATTTTACCTTCTGATTATCCCTCAATTTTTTTCTACTTTTTTCTTTCTTTTTTTTTTTTTTTTTGCCAGTGTATCTTCTTTAAGTTCTCATTTAATTGCCTCCAATCTCTTCTGCTCACATTTACTCTTGGCTGACCTCAGATTCATTTTCACAGTATAGCCAGACTGGTGAAATAGTGATCCCATCAGCAGTAGCAACAGCGACAAACCCTTTAACACTTCACTGTTGCATTTAGGATAATGTGCCCTACAAAGCTCTGTTATCTTTGGTCACTCCTATCTAGCCAGTCTTTTCTGCAGTCTGTGTCAGCTACACTGTTTCAGTCACCAGAGGTACAGGCTGTTAGGGTGCATATAAAGATATATAGACATTCAAAAGATAAAGCACAGTCTATTCTTAATGCCTGGAGCACTTTTCTGCTTTGTCTAATTGTTTCCTACTTAAACTGTTATACTAGTAAGAATTTTCCCTAAAGAAGCCTTTCTGAATTTCTGTGGTCAGGGCAAACCCCACTATCATATGCCCTCTTAGCTTACCTCTTTTTTTTTTTTTTTGAAGTATAGTCAGTTACAATGTGTCAATTTCTGGTGTACAGTGTAATGTCCCAGTCATGCATATATGTGCATATATTCATTTTCATATTATTTTTCATTAAAGGTTATTACAAGATATTGAATATAGTTCCCTGTGCTATACAGAAGAAATTTGGGTTTTTTTTATCTATTTTTATGTATAGTAGTTAACATTTACAAATCTCTTAACTTCCAAATTTATCTCTTCCCACCCCTTTTCTCCTGGTAACCATAAGATTGTTTACTGTGTCTTTGAGTCTGTTTCTGTTTTGTAGATGAGTTCATTAGTGTCCTCTTTTTTCTTTTTTCTTTTTTTAGATTCCATATATGAGTGATATATGGTGTTTTTCTTTCTCTTTTTGGCTTACTTCACTTAGAATGATGACATCCGGGTCCATCCATGTTTCTGCAAATGGCATTAGTTTATTTTTTAATCACTGAGTAATACTCCATTGTATAAATATACCACAACTTCTTTATCCAGTCATCTGTCAATGATCATTTAGGTTATTTCCATGTCTTGGCTTTTGTATATAATGCTGCTATGAACATTGGGGTGTGTGTATCTTTTCGAATTAGAGTTCCCTCTGGATATATGCCCAGGAGTGAGATTTCCGGATCATATGGTAAGTCTGTTTTTAGTTTTTTGAGTAATCTCTATCCTGTTTTCCATAATGGCTGCACCAAACTACATTCCCACCAGCAGTGTAGGAGCATTCCCTTTCCTCCATACCCTCTCCAACATTTACTGTTCATGGACTTTTTAATGATGGCCATTCTGGATGATGTGAGGTGATACCACATTGTAGTTCTGATTTGCATTTCTCTGATAATTAGGGATATTGAGCATTTTTTCATGTACCTGTGCACCATTTGTATGTCTTCATTGGATAATTTCTTGTTTAGGTCTTCTGCCCATTTTTGGACTGGGTTGTTTGGGTTTTTTTTGTTATTAAGTTGTATGAGCTGTTTATATATTCCAGAAATTAAACCTTTGTCAGTTGCATCATTTGCAAATAATTTCTCCCATTCCATAGGTTTTGTTTTACTTACGATTTCCTTTGCTGTGCAAAAGCTTGTAAGTTTAATTAGGTCCCATTTGTTAATTTTGTTTTTATTTCTATTGCCTGGGTAGACTGCTGTAGGAGAACATTGCTAAGATTTATGCAGAGAATGTTTTGCTTATGTTTTCTTCTAGGAGATTTATTGTGTCTTGTGTTATATTTAGGTCTTTAAGCCATTTTGAGTTTACTTTTGTGTATGGTGTGGGGGAGTGTTCTAACTTCATTGATTTACATGCTGCTGTCCAGTTTTCCCAACAGCACTTGCTGAAGAGACTGTCTTTTCTCCAAATGGTACTTAGCACAATTGGCATTTGGGTTATTTGATTAACACCTGCCCCATTGCCTCCAGCATTGTAAAACCACGTGAAGACAGAGATGGTGTAAAGTTTTGTTCACTATTTTATCTCTAACACTCAGCACAGTACTTAGTGGCCATAGTGAGTACTTGGAAATGTTTGTTGAATAAATCTAGGTTAACTTTATATTATTAAAACATAGATAAATAGTCATTAAAAATTGTTCGATTTAAGATGAAGGAATCTGATAATATATTGTGCCAGATACCTTACTAAAACCTTTACATACAGTATCTCATATAGCCTCACTGTAGTTCTCTGTGCTAATCAGTGGTATGGCCTTTAACAGATGAGGAACTGAGGGTCAGAGATTGTGGTTGACTCAAGATTCCTCATCTCTGAAGTGAAAACTGGAGAGTTGGTCTCATGTTTTACTCCAAAACTATGCTCTTTCTGTACTACCTCAAATATTAATCATCAAACACTGATTGAAAAAAAAATTAAAGATTTTTTAAAAGTAGTGATACTGTAATTCTTAAATTGTGTTGGAATTTCCTAGTCAAGGCATTAACATATTGGCCACATTTTATTGGATACTCTGTTACCTGTTTACCACATTATCTCCCATTGTGAGAAATGTGTGTTTTCAACATTTTATGGAGGAACCTAGACTTGCTGGAAGGTCACAGAGTAGAGCCAGAGTTGATGGTCTGGAATAGCACACTATTGATTTAGACTAGAATTCAAATAATTTTCATAAACCAAAATTGCTTTCTGTGTATTGAAAACATAAAATGCATCAGACTGAGGTCTTAGAAAGTTATGGTTTAAAATGTAAATTTCATTTACAAAATTGACATTCTTGATTGGATGGATTTAACTGGGTTCACTACATAGTCTTCTGCATTATGACCCTTGGGTACCTTTAGTTAATCATATATAAAAATCCTAGAGAGCTGGTAATACTGTTAACCCCTTGTAGATGGTATGTGAATATTTGGAGGTTGGGTGCATAACAGATATGTTCAGTTGGGAATTGAGATCAATTTGGCTGAAGGGGAGAACTTTCTGAGTTGTAGCTGGGTAATAGGGAGATACCCTTGCAAAAGTAGTTTGGGAGGATCTAGTATAGGGCTTTGAATTACAAAGCCAGCTAAGGGAGCTACACATGTCTTCAGAGC
This sequence comes from Camelus dromedarius, assembly GCF_036321535.1. Classification (NCBI taxonomy): domain Eukaryota; kingdom Metazoa; phylum Chordata; class Mammalia; order Artiodactyla; family Camelidae; genus Camelus; species Camelus dromedarius. The sequence continues at coordinate 63,433,353 of NC_087448.1, read as the reverse complement.
AAAAGAAGGAAGCTTGAAGACTTATTAGGACTTCTAACGTGACAGCTTTAGAAGGGTATGTAATACTGTTAAGCAGCTATAAACAGGGAGTCCAGTTAGTTAACTGTAAGATTAGCTTAGTAGTTTGCTCTGAAAAGAAACAATTACCTTGTCCTCAAGCCTCAAACTGTTCATAACTAGAAATTGTTAGAACTGAGTTCTATCACTCCATTATTCAGATTAGCAGACAGTGTTCATATTAAGTAACAGCCAGTTGAACATCTTTTTTTTTTTATTATTTAAAACCTTAACACGGGTACTTCCTAAATACTTTCCCATAGGAAGGAGGGAGAAACAACAGACATTCAGAGCAAAATATGAAAATCACCCTTCGGTTCACTAGATCAGGATTTAGGATTTGTCTGTATCACTTTCTCACTCATATATACCTGTATATCTTTTGTTTTTATGTAAGTGGGGCCATCCTATACCTTTCTACAACTTTTTCCTCAACTTAATGTTTTTATAAGGCTATCAGCATGTATGGGTTAATCTCACCCTTTTAACAGCTGTATAAGATTCATTGTATGGGTATGCCATGATTTATTTAATTACTATTCTGTTGATGGGCATTTGGATTATTTACATTTTTCACTGTTCTAGAGTGCAGTAAATGATCTTTCTTGTATAGTCTTTGTGCTGAAGTGCTAAATTTCCTGTAAGAAATAGATTCTTGCGAAGTATGGAGTTCCTTTAAATTCTGCCAAATTGCTTTCCAAAAAATCTACCAATTAATAGTTTTTAATTTTTGTAAGCCCAGCAGTTACAAAATTAACTTGTTTTTATTTGCATTTCTCCAGTTGCAAATGAGAGAGCATTGTTGCATATGTTTTCTTTTTGATTGGCTATTTCTAGTTTATGAATTACTTGTTCATATTCTTTGCCCATTTTTCCATTTAGCTGTTTGTCTTTATCATTGTTGTTATCTCTGGGTACAGAGGGAGGAAGCAGGGATGGTTGTGGACTTTAGCCACACAATGTTACATTTTGTTACAAACAGGTACTGCAGTTTTGGACTAGCATATATGCTAAACGTCAGCTTACCGTCTTTCCACACGCTCTTTATACGTGCTCACATTATTTGCTTGCTTGTTAAATATGTGGAAGATGTCTTCTAGTGAGTCACTTTATGCTTTTTTTTAATGGTGTCTTTTGCCATATAATATGGGAGTTTCTCCTCTTTGTGAGCTCAGATCTGTCAGTATTTTTCATTATGGCCTCTGAGTTCTGTGCTTACTACAAGATTTTGAAAATATTTTCCTGTTTTCTTCTAATACTTGTATTTTTTTTTTCACATTAAATCACTTAATCCATCTGGGGACTACTTTTGTTATTGTGTGTGATTGTGGTCTAACTTTTTTCCTAGGTGTATAGTTACTTTTCTTAACACAGTTGATTGTATAGTTTCTTTCTTCTCCACTGGTTTGAAATGCGACAGGTATTATGAACTAAATATCTACTTAGATCTGTTTTTGGACATTGACCTCTTTGTCTTTGCCTATACTAACATCTGATGTAATTACTATGCCCATACAGTAAGTTTTTTATTTGGTCTGAAAATTTTCCATAAATTGTATTTCAACAATATCTTGTTATTCTTGGCTATTCTTATTTTCTCTTACTCAAAATATCAACATCTTTATAATATTGAGTCTGCCCAGTGAGATGGATTTTTTTTAAGTCCTTCCTTTCAGTATAGTTTTACTGTTTTCTTCATAATAGGCTTTGTTTACATCTTTAAAAAAATACTTAATGGATTTTACTGTTATTGCTAACATTGTTATTGTTACTCTATTTTCTAACTGGTTACGCCTGCTATGTTATGTTTTCAGACACTTTGCTGAACTTTTATTAGTCGTAATAGTTTTTAGTTAATTCTTTTGGATTTGTTAGATAATGCTCTCTGCGAACAGTTTTGTCATTATTTCAGATTGTTCTGAAACTTATATATTGTGTTTTTCTAGTCTAATTGTGTTGGTTGGCACTTTTAGAGCATTGTTAAATAGAAAGCATCCTGTCTCTTTCCAGTTTAAGAAAGTTTCTATTTCTGTCTAATCAGGGTTATTAAAAAATAAAAACGAGAATGTGTGTTGAATTCCATGTTTGCATGGCAGTTTGTGTTTTTAAAAAGATATGATTATCAGCATAATGAATAATATTGATAGATTTCATGTATAGAATCAGCCTTGCTTTCATAGAATTAACCCAGCTTGGTCATGCTACTAGATTGAGTGTGCTAACACTTTAGTCAGCATCCTTATATTCATGTTGAGTATTGTGATTGGTTTATAATTCTCTTTGCTATGTCCTCCTTACTCCAGTATTGGTAGGAAGGGTTTGCTAGCCTTGTAGAATGACTTGGAAAACTGTCCATATTTTCCTATGAAACAGTTTATGTACTGTAGGAATTATTTACTTCCTGAAATCTTAATAGAGCTCACATTTTCACATGTACATTGTACATGGTACCTCTTTAAATTTTATTTTTTTTCAATTTCCAGGAAATAATATAGTAGACCATCATGAGCTCATTCTCGAGGTTTAAAAGATAATAATTCTTCACTATATTTGTTTCAGTTCTTGATAACTCCTTCCCCACCCCCAACACACACACACTCTCGCTCTCGCTCTCGCTCTCGCTCTCTCGCTCTCTCTTGCTCTCTCTCGCTCTCTCTCGCTCTCTCTCGCTCTCACACGATCTCTCTCTGCTCTCTGTGAGTGGGCAGTAAAATCTCTCTGGAATGTTTAACAAGCAGTGTTCTTTATTGTGTTTTAAGAACAAACATTCCATAATTGTATCATAGTTGCCATGGAATGATTGCATTTATGTCTGTCCTTTTGTGAGGAGGATAAACTCACTTTATACAGAAATTACACTTTTTTTTTGTTTTTAATAAGAAATGAAAGATAACTGCTAAAGCTTAAAACTTTTTCCATCCTTCCCCCCTTTACTAAGTGATAACTATCCTGATATTTATGTATATCATTCCCATGCGTGTTTTCATCCTCATGTTACATATGTGTATTTAAAAAAAATAGGGCTGCTTTGTATATTTTTTAATTTTATGGAAAAAATCCATTTTATCTATAATTTTCAAACTTAATTACTATGTTTCTTTGAGGTATAGCCATGTTAAATGTTCTTTTTTTTTTCATGATTTAACAGCTCTGAAATTAGGATGCTTCTTAAATCATGATGTCATTAGATTTGATTACATCTAGTTAATTCCTCTTAATTGCTTTTGTAAGGCATGCTTTTGTTTGACTATACCACAGTTAATCCATTTTTATAGCACATATAATCATTTATTATTATTATTATTATTATTATTATTATTACTTTTATTACCAGGTTATGTACACTTTCACTTTACAAACAAGGGCCAAAGTGAGCATCATTTCTGTTTCATAAGCAGTTATTTTGAATGGAAATGTTGAATTTAGTGAATATGGGTACTGTACTTTCTAGGTATTGCCTAATTGCCTTCCAAAGTGGTGTCTTACTCTGTGTTCCCACCAGCAATGTATAAGAGCTTTTGTTTGCTTTTAATTTTTAGACCTTTATTTATTCGAAATTTAACTTTGTGTGTGCTGTGGGTTAAGGGTCTTATTTTATATTTTTCAAATGCATAGCCATTCATCTCAGCACTGTTACTTATTAAATAGTTTATTTTTTCTACTTTGATTTAAATGGCATGTCTGTCATACTGAGTGCCTTTATATGTTGAGGATATATTTTAAATAACATAATATTTATTTTTATAATGTTTCCAGGCCATTTGTGTTCCACTAGTTTATGTATGTACTCCTGCAACTAATATATTTTCATTACTGTAGTTTTATAGTAAGGCGTCTCCCTTACTGATACTCTTCAAAATTGTCTTCATTGTTTTTGTCTTTTTACACCTCCACATGAATTTTAAGATAAGGTTGCCAAATTCTGGGAGAAGGATTTTTATTGGAATTGCATTGAATTTAAAAAAATTTTTTTGAGAGACTGATCATTTTTATGACATTGAATCTTTTCATCCATGAATATGTTGGTTGGTTGATGTCTTTATATCCAGTAAAGTTTTAGTTTCCTTCACAAGAGTCTTGCAAACTGTATCTTTCTTTAAAATTACTTTTTCTAATTGCTGCTGATGGATAGGAACACTAGCCTAGCCTACCCTTACTCCTTTACCCTCACTCCTTTGGGGCCTAAAAACCTTTTTTAGGAGCTGAAGCTTTTATTCTCTTTTTGGCTTCCTTTATGGTTAGTTAATCCAAGTTTTTCACTTCTTCCTAGAATGAAATTTTGGTAACTCATGTTTTCCTTGGAAATCGTGCATGTCTAGGTTTAAAAATATGTTGGTAAAAGTTTTATTTACATAGTCTATTTTATTTTATGAATCTCCTCTGTAGCATTTCGTATTTATTTTTTCTTGATTCAAAAAATTTTTCATCGCTTTTTTTGGTTCTCTATCACTGGATTTCATTGAGATTTTGTAAGAACGACTTTTGGTTTTATTGAGTGAGCACTTTTTGTTGTTGCTTGTTATTTCTGTAATTTCTGCAGTAATCTTCATTCCTTCTTTCAAATTTATTTGAATATATTAATTTTTCTTTTAGTCTCTTGGGCTGTATACTTACTAGTTCATTTACCTTTAGTCTTTCTTTTATATGCTTTTCTCTTCTAACTACTGCTTGATTACATTTCAAAGGTTTTGTAGTGTTCCCTTTTATTATTCATTTCTAAATAGCTTATAGTTTTCATTTTGATTCTTAAGTTTAATGGGGCTCTTTTTCCTAGAAGACTTAAAAAAAATTCTGAATAGATAGGTTTGGAGGTTTGGGAGGGGGGGTTATTTTGTTATCTTTTTGTGATTAATTTCTATTTAACTAAATGTAGGCCAAGAATGTCACTTGTGTAATTTTGCTTCTTGGTCTGTATTGAGAGATTTTCATTGTGTGTTTCCATATGTCTAAAAAGGTTTATCCATAGTGTTTTGTAAGCCAAATTGTGTGTATATATCTATGTTTCAGATTGAGCTTGTTTTTTGGGTTACTTAAATTTTTATATCTTGGTTTTATTATTTGTGAAACCTGTTGGTTTAGGAGATGGTTGTTTTAATGTCCACGATGAAGACTGTGAATATATCCACTCCTCTTTGTATCAGTTTTAACCTTACAATTTCAAAGTTTGGATAATAGAAGTTCTATGACTGATAATAAGTATTTGATACCCCTTTTTCCAGCTCCCCTGTGTCATTTTGTTTTACATCTGATTTTAAAACAGCGTATAGCTATCTTTATTATTTCTTTATTTTTTCCCTTCATTTTCTCTGTTCTGTTTCTGGAATTCTTTTTAGATAATTAGAATTTTTCAAAGTATCTTCCACATTTAAACTTTACCCTTGCAACATTTCTCTAGTATGTGTTTTAGGCTGTGGTTCCTCCTAAAGATTTCTTTTTCTTTCCAGAATTTGTCAAAATTTCCATGTCTTTCTCTTACCTTGTGGATTTATCTAGAGTGTCTGTGTATGTGTTCTTACCTGCTTTCATTTTATGAGGAACGATAATTGCCAATACTTAATTTTCTGTCTGGATCCAGTGGAATCCCTTCTTGATTTCAGCACTTAGATTGTATTCCTGCCCATTTTTCTTTTTGTTTGCTTGGGGAATGAAAGTTTCATAAGCTTATACTTAATCATCATTTCTGACTGAGCCTTCCTGAGCTGCTTTGAAACAAAAAACAAAAACTAACTCTCTTTAGCGTGTCTGTTTTACAGCACTACTGCTTATCACGTAGTTGGAGTCACTTCAGTTCCTTAGAGCTTCTGTTGTCCAGTTCAGAGCAGCTCATTGTACAGAATCTTTATTGTGGATCCCAGTGACCAGATCCAGTCCTTTCTTCCCAGTCCTCTTTCCCTAAGACTTCTGTGTGTCAATACTTTCTGACTGGCCCTTGTGACAGTTAGAAAAGGGTTTTCCTCCTAACTTTCTGAATGTCTTTTATTTTCACTGATGGTTTTTCTTCTTTCACCCACTCCTTAATTGGCATTATAACTTAATGTAAGAGTTATCAACTTTTTGTCCCCTTTCTAAAGGCATGAAACAGTTTTACTGACTTCTGAACAGTAGAAATTGTAGTTTTAGTATCCATTGAGAAAAGTTTATATATAGCTATATAAACTCATAATATACTTAAATAGAGCCACATCATGTATTTACACTGATTTTAAAACGTACTCCCCCTGAAAGATATGGCTCTACTAGCTTCTTTAATCTCCACAGCAACCAATAGTATAATAAGATTGAATAAGTATATAGAAGACAATTAACTTAAATACAATGAAGTAAACCTTGCAAGAAGCAATATCTATCTGTCTTCCATTCTCCAGTATTTTCATAGTTATCTTAAAGGCAGAATTGTTTGAATACCCTGACATCTAAATATACATCCTTTTGTGCCTTTCATAGGTTTAGGACATTGATTCTCAAATTTTAGTGTGAGTAGAAATCATTGCTTTGGGTAATGTATGTAAAACCATGGGAGATGTAAGGGATTTTTTAAGGGTGCTTTTAACCATACCTAAATTTGTATGGCAATTTTAGATTTGCCATGCTCATTAAGTTTTTATTCTTCTCTACCTACATACATTTGAATGATATTACTACATATGTGGAAAATACATATATTGAAACTTTATGTAGATGTAAATCTGTTCAGTCTGATTCTCCAGATGTAAAAGAAAGTAGACAAAAAGCCAATAGAGCTTTCAATTTACTGGCTCTGCAAATGTAATAGAAGTGTGATCTTAGGCAAGTTATTTTACATTTCTGAACTGCAGGTTACTCACCTGTAAAATGGGAGTAGATAGCCTTAAAAAACACCTTCAACGTATAGTCAATCAAATAAAATACAGTGCAAAAAAATGTAGATGATAAAGTCCCTAGTTATCAATAATTCAGTTATTGGGATAATGATTGGTCTTGAAAGAAAATATGTTTAACTGAAAAAGCAAGATGCAGTTATGGGGAACTGAGAGTTATATATGGGTGTGTGTATGTTTGAATATCTATATTATATTTACTGCTTTGGGACAGAGGTGGGGAATATCCAAACTGTGTTGCCATCCTCTTCTAGGATCCACCTTTGGTGGTTTCTCAAATCCCTGACCTTTTCCCATTGTCCAAATGATCTTGCCCACTGATCTTGTTGGATTTTTTTCCAATTTTAAAAAATTGTAGTAAAATAACCGCTAACAAAATTTACCATCTTAACAATTTTTAACTGCACAGTTCAGTGGTATTATTTACATTCATAATGTACAGCCATCACCACTATCCATTTCCAGAACTCTTTTTGCAAAACTGAAACTCTGTACCCATTAAACAATAATTCCCTATCCCCACCTCCTTCCAGCCCCTGGCAACCACCACTTATCTGTCAGTGGGCACTTGGGTTGCTTCCACAATTTAGCTATTGTTAATAAGGCTATGAAAATGCATGTTGCAAATATCTCTTCAACACCCTGCTTTCAGATCTTTTGGGTATATACCCAGAAGGTGGAATTGCTGGGTCACGTAGTAATACTATTTAAAAGTTTTTGAGGAGCCTCCATACTGTTTTCCACAGTGGCTGTGCCATTTTACATTCCCACGAACATTACACAGCTGTTCCAATTTCTCCAAACCACACTAATTCTATTTTGATTCCTATTTATTATATCTCTGCTGCAATCCTAACCAAACCTGAATCTAAGACTAAGCCCTGTGCCTTCTGCTTATGACTTGTTAAACTTGAGCATATCCTTTTCAATGGCCCAACTTGATTATACTGTAGAAATACTGTTGTTTTTCTAAATACTTAGGGTATAGACCTTCATGGAATCTTATTTATCCCTCTTTTTAAAACCAGAAGATTTTTTTTTCCTTTCCAGGGCAGTGCAACCATTGAAAAGGATTAAAATAAGTAGGCAACTTCATATTGAGTTAAGGAAAGAAACAGCCATAAGTATATGGCACAAATTCTGAAGAATATCTTCTAAATATTTTTGGACTAAAACAAGGTGAATTCCAAGAGCATCATTAAAGCCTCAAGAAAGGACTTTCTAAAAGAAAGTGTCACCACATTGAAATGTCCGCTTAAAGATTCTCTGGTAGGTGCAACAATTTGATCAGTGGGCCTGGGTGGGTCTGTGACAAGAGTTATACATCCCTGCAGGGACTCAGTTCACATCTTAAAGGACAGGGGGCGTGAGAATGACTAGAAATTTCATGGAATCACTGCATTTTCTGCATTCCAGCCTCTAGATGGAGAGAAAATTGATCTGAAATTGAGAAATGGCGAAGAAGGACATAGCTGCACAGCCCACCTGCAGTTGGTGGCTGAATTTGGCTGAGAGAAACACCGTGTGAATCTCCAGAGAATCATGACAGAGGCTTCACTGTACCTCTTGTTCTGCAGGAGGTGATGCAAAAACTGGGGATAGATGTACTCTTTCCTCCCGCTCCTTGGTAAGAGTGTATTCTGAAACCCAAACTGAAGCTGTCAGCTACTTTCTTTACAATGTCCTAGATACTGTCAGCAGAGGGCCTGGATAGAATTGCCATCATCAGAAGATGAATAATGAGCAGAAAGAAACCAACAGAGGAACTGAATAGTCATCACAACCCAACTGTACCTTTCTCATCCCCCTACTTTCATCCCCCACCCTATAAACCAACAAAAGGAACAAGATAAGTAAAAGGCGATGAAGAATGTGTATCAAGAGAATATTCCAGGAAAGAAGATGCCAGACATTCTCCACATTCTCAAAGAAGCGAGAGAAACTGAACTCAAAACAGAGCTCAAAGAAGTGATGAGATTGAAGAGATGAACACTAGCCTGCAAATAGTTACAGATCACAGTGTGTCAGGGATCAACATAAGGTAAATCTAATAGCTACGTATGCTAAATCCTGTATCCTTGACAGAATACACCTTTTCCAGCAACCCTGGGTTGTTTACAGAACTTGGCTCTCATTCCATAAAGAATCTCAAATTCCAGAATTAAACATTAAAACCAAAGAAATACTTAATTACCTGTCTTTTTTTTAAATACTCTCAAGGGAAAAACAAAAGATGAATATCTAGAAAATAACTAATGAAAATACTGTGTAGTGAAGACAATATATTTATACTGAAGGGTCGAGAATATGGGCCCTACAGCTGGTCCCCGATTGTGTTTGGGTCTCAGGTTTGCTGCTGATCAGGTGTTGAACCTTGAGCAGGTTGTATAACCTCTCAAGGTCTCAGTTTCAATGGATTAAATGAATGTCAAGAAGTACCTAGTAAGTGCTAAAAATTTTTAGCTATTGTAACCATTTTCTGAGATGGCCAGTGTGGCTAGAATGGGGTAAAGAAGGAAGAGCTATGTTCTGAGTGACGTCGGAAATGCAAGGAGCACAGCTGTAGGGCCTTGTAGGCTGTTGGAGGGGCTATAGTGAGTGGGGTGGGAAGCCATCCAAGGTTTTGAGCAGAGGAGTCACATACTCTGACTTCCACTTAAAAGGATCCTCTGGCTAATGTGTTGAGGACAGACTGAGGGAGAAGAGCTGGGGCGGAAAGACCAGTTAAGGAGACTATTGAGTTAATCTGGGTGATATGTGACTGGAATGGCCATGATGGGCTAGGATGGTAGTAACAGATGTGGTGAAAAGTGGTGTCTAAATATATACTGAAGCTAGAGCCTAAAGAATTTGCTGATGGATTGGAAATGCACCTAGGGCAAGCACTGGAGAGGTGGAGCTACCGTTAAGTGGAGGATGTCTATTGCTAAAGAACAAGGCTAAATAATAATAAGAATAAATATCTTTTTCTAAATATGGGATTAGACTCTGAATTCTCCACGGAGTTATGAGCTGTACTGAACTCATAGCTGACTTTTACGGGAATGAGCCTGTTCCCAAATCCCAGTTGGGGGAGCCTGAGCTGTCACTTGGACTTACATTCAGATTCATCCTGTTCATGGAACGAGAGCCCCTCTCCCTCAGGAGCCTGCAGTGTTTGGACACAGGACAGTGACTAACATCTAGCAGAAGGTGTCTGGAGGAAGCCAAAGTGTGACACCCTCACCCGTGGTAAGGGAGTCGGATGAGAAGTCCCCCTTGTGAGACAGCTGCTCGGGTTTAGAGAACACTGAGCCTCCAGACTCTGGGCCCTAAGCTTTCAAAGAGGGGCCGGGAGCTCTCCCTGGTGAGTGTGGAGAGAAGCAGATCGAGAAAAGGAAAATGTGTGAGGCAGAAATTTATCTAATGAAATTTTGTTCACTTGATCATCTCACCTTATTAATGCCTTGTTAAAATTTCCAGTTACGTGGTGAGATCGGATTTGTTTGGGCATCCTGGTGAGGACACTAGTTCCCTGTGCTAACAGACACAAGGCAGAATTAGAGACATCGGGGTTACAGTTTTTGAATTTGGTAACTTGGGAAGGCACAGTGCCTCTTCAGAGAGTTGAGTCAGGGCGCTATTGGGGTGGAGGGGAGGGAGGCAGAAGCCAGACAGGATTAAGCAGATGGGAAGTTGGGAAACGGTGACAGAAGTTTGGATGAAAAGGAAAGAGGAGAGGGCTCTTTTTTTTTTTTTTTTTTGAGGATAAATTAAACTTGAACATTTTTCTCCATTAAACATACATGTTTGGGGATACCTGCCCATGGCCTTTTAAGGACTCTGTCCTGGCCCACAGCCCCCACTGATCCACAATCCAGAGCGATTGTCTCGGCTCTGACCCTAGCTGCCTGGGAAGGGACAGCCTAGGAGCCTAATCACAAGTGACCTCTGCACTGTGAGGTCTGTGTTCTACGTTCACATTTGTGTGACCTGTCTCAGAAGGTGAGCTGAACCTATTTAAAGTTTCCTCATGGAATTTGAATTAAAAGACACAGCGGTTTCCAGAGGGCCATAGAGGGCAAGGTTGGCTCCTTCTGAGGGCTGGGAGGGAGAACCTGTTCCAGGCCTCTCGCTGGCTTGCAGATGGTTGTCTTCTCCATGTGTCTCCTCACCTTGTCTCCCCTCCATGTGTATCTCTGTCCATATTTCCCCTCTGTATTAGGACACTGGTCGTGTTGGACTAGGGTCCATTCTGGTGATTTCACCATAATTACTTCTATAAAGACCCTATCAAAATTAAGTCACATTTTAAGGTGTTGGGGGTTAAGACTTCAACATATGCAGTTTGGGGGACACAATTCAGCTCACAACACCTGGATTTTTGCAGAAGCTTCTTACCTGGTCTTCTTCACCTCTTCTCCCCTAGAGCACGTTCTCCACGCAGTAGCCATAGTTACCTTTTTTAAAATGGAAGTGAGGTCATCTTTCTCTTCTGCTTAAACCTCTTCACTGCATCACCAATGGATTAAAAGCCAGAGTCTTTACAATGGCCTACGAGGCCCTGTGATCTTGTTCCCACTAAATCTCTCACCTCATCTCCCTCGAGTCTCACGCATTCTGCTTCAGCCCAGGGGCTTCCTTGCTGTCCCTCAAACATACCAGGCAAACTTCCGTATCAGCAGCTTCTCCGCCTGGAATATTCTTTGCCCAGATGCTGGCATGCCTTGTCTTCACCTCCTTAGTGAGATCTTCCCTGACTTCTTTATAGTATAAAATTGCACCCCAACTTCCCCAACCCCGGCAGCTCTTATTGATCTTTTAGGCTTTATTTTTCTCCATAGTGCTCATCACTTTCTGGTATACTATATAATACACTTTTATATTTTGTTTATTGTCTGTCTCCCCCCTTCATTAGAATGTGGTCTAGTGAGGTTTGTTCTCTGTTGCATCCCCAGGGTCTAGAATGGTGAGGCAGTCAATACATATGTATAGTGTGAACAAAAGAATTCCCATTTTATAAATGTTGATACTGAAGGACAGAGAAGTTAGGCATTTTTCAAGATAACACAGTTTTTTTGATAGTCCTTGGATTAGAACCCAGGCAGCATAAATATTTTCTTTGTTATAATGGCATCAATATACTAATTAAAGCTTAAAATACAGATTTAATTTTCATTTTTGTCTTCTGCTCAGTAAAGTTATTTCTATCTTATTAATAGCATCGTCAGCCAAATTATAACCCTAACCTGTATAGCATATACTATAGGTGTGACCCCCAAACACTCTTTCTTAAGTGACTTAGTGGGTGCATCTGGACCATTAATGATACCACTATTTTATATTAAGATAAATTTTAATTTTTATAAATAATACATAGACATGGTTAGAAAAATCTAATATTATGGAATGGCCTGCAATAAAATATCCCAAACACTCTGGATAATAGATGTCTTGAGTCCCCCTCCACCCCCACCTCCCTGATTTCCCCTGAACCTCTCTCTCAGAGCTTTGTGTCTTTCTGTACAGCTCTTATTCTGGACTTTCCTTCTCTTAGGTAGAATCTGTTTCCTAGATCTCATGTCTTCCTCTTAGATTATTTCCTTATTTTGCTGGAATTCATCTTCAAGTAAATTCTTAAGAAAGGGTAGTGAAAAGTAAACTTTGTGAGTACTTGAATATCTGAAAATATATTTGTTCTACATTCACATTTGTCATTTGGCTAAAATACAGCCTCTACCTCTCAGTGGAGAAGTGTCGATGACATTGTACAACGTGCCCGAGGAAAGGGATATATATTGGTGTGGCTCTCGGGAAAATCCAGTCTGCCACAGTGAGTGACTTAGCAGCAGGTGTGCTTGCCTCTTTTAGTTTCTGGTTCCTCCTCCTTTGCCTGGCCTTGATCCCCAACTCCATTTTTCTTGTGAGCTCTAGAGCCTATGGGAAATGTTGACCTTTCTGACTCCTGACCCTTAGCTCCGATTCCATGCCAGTGTCAGCTTTCCTCCCTTTGTCTTTCTTTTTGTACTTTCACTGCTACCCTCGGTTCACATGCCATCGACACTTTGATTAATATGCCTGCAGAGCTTAAGAAGGAGAAATAACGCTTGCAGCTATAGCAATCTAACCCAAAAGACAAGTACAACAAGTAGTTAACCCCCTTTGCCTGTAAAGTTTTATATTTCCCTTTTCCCCTACGGCAGTCTACAGTTTTTCCTGTTGAAAAAACAAAACACTAAAGCTAGAGCATTCAAACCCAGAAAGCAACTAATTTAAAAGAAAATGGTTTGCATTTGAAGAGGCTTATTTTCTTGGCAGAAGGATTTCAAATGTGGAGCTTCCTTCATAGATGGGTGTGTGTGAGGGATCAGTGAATAAGGTGCAGAGCTGTTCGGAGCTCAAGGATTTGCAGCCACAACCAGTGGAAGACAAAAGACCACCCAAACACGGTGTTACTGCGAATGGAAAGTGTGGGTTGAGAATTGGTTAGAAGAGATATAAGGAATCTTATATATAAGGGAAGATATGAAATAGCTGAATGAGGAAGGAGAGAGGATTTCTTGGATAAAAAACTGTGCTGTGAGACTCCTGTCCCCACCCCGCCCCGACCTCCACACACGCGTAGTGGGGGGCTTGCTGGCTGTCCTGGCTCAGCTGGGGAGCTGAAGAGGACCAAGACAGCTGGAGGGAGGCTGGCTGCACCCAGGCAGTGCCTGGGGAGTGATACTCTCCCCTCTGCTGGCCTGGCAGGTCCACAGCATGAATCCCGGGCACTAGATGTGGAACCTGGTGGAAATGGCTCGGCATCATTTAAAAGAGATTTTGTCCGAGAAAATTCCCTGCCAGGCTAAGGCCTGCTCAGCAGTAAGAGTTGTGGGGGATTCCAAGAGCTGAAGTGGAGTAGGGGAGTCTAGAGGGCACCCAGAAGAGGGGGATGGCTCAGGAGGGAGACCGAATAACCCAGGGAAGTTCCCATGAAGGAAAGAATCTGCTAGAAGCATCTGCCAAGCCTGAAGAGCCTTCAGTGTGTTAAGTACTTTATTATTATATCTTTGAATCCTTCCCAGAAGGATTCCCTGTTGGACAGTTACTATTATCTCCATTTATAGATGAGATAACTGAGACTTAGGGGTCTGATAACAAATATGATAGATTTATAGCCTGGTTCAAACAGTCCCTGGCATTGGTACCCTGGGACATGGGGACACCTTAGTCTCAAACCTTCACTCCTCCCTCAAGGGCCCTTTGGAAGGGATCGCTTTAAAGGTGACCATAGACAGGTTGCTTTTCACCTTCTGTCCAGGTCCCCATTGCCTCGGGCTCCAGACACCACACTGAGCCACACCATGGTCCCCCAGACCTCCCAGCTTCCCTCTCCCCATTTGTCTTGCAGAGCTGAGTTGAAGATGGTGTCCCTTCCCTGCCAGGCTTAAAAACTTTTAGAAGAAAATGTAGGACAATGTCTTTATGGCCTTGGAATAGATAAAGATTTCTTAACCAAGACACAGTATGCTCTAGCCATAAAGGAAAAGATTCAGCTTGACTGTATTAATGTTAATAATTTTTTTTAATATCTTTTTTTTTGTTTGTTTTAATAGAGGTACTGGGGATTGAAACCAGGACCTCGTGCATGCTAAGCATGTACTCTACCACTGAGCTACACCCTCCAAGCCAAGAGCTCCTGTTCATTAAAGGACATTATAAAGAAGGTGAAGAGCCACACCACAATCTGGAGTAGGATAACTGCACCATATAAAACTGGCAAAGATTAACATCTGGAATTTAGAAAGAGCTCCTGTTGTCAGTGAAAAAAAGACAACCCAATAGAAGAAAGGGCAAAAAACCTAGCAGGCATTTCACACAAGAGGAGCACACAAATAGTGAATAAACTTGACTCATTAGTAATCAAGGCAATGCTAATTCAGACCTCAGCTAGAAGTCATTTTACACCCACTAGATTGGAAACCGTAAGAAGTTTGCTAATACCAAGTATTGGAAAGGATGTGGATAAGAGAAATTCTCATATGCGTTGCCACAAAGAGTTTAAGTGTAATGTTTTGTATGTCCTATGACAGAGCAATTCCACACCTAATATATACTCTGGAGAAACTCTCACATATGGACATTGTGAAATGTAAATATGCAGCTGTGTTCACAAAGTGAAAATGAGCGAACATGGATGAATCTTAGTACCAGAATGTTGAGTGAGAAAGCTGTATGCATATAAGGTGTTATCACATATGTTAGTAATACATGCATATGTAATAACACTATATACTTAATATGTAAAAAAGCAAGGGAATGAGAAACCTGACATTGAAGAAGGGGGTTACACCTGCAGGGGCACAAGGCTGGGATAGGGAAGGAGCACGGAGACACAATAGCAGTGTTTCTGTTCTGTGTCTTAACCAGGGTGGTTTTATAACAGGCACTCCGTTTACTATTATGCTATGTGACACATTACATATATTTTTGTTTGTGTATTAAGTGTATTAAAAGAAGGTTAAGAGGATGCCTGTCCTAATTCTGGACTCAGATGTATCTGATGGATTTGGGGGTATGAGACTTGTACGAGAGCCTAGTGTATTGGGGTTAAGATCTTTCAACCCAAGGGAGAAGGAACCAGTCCCACCCCCTTCCCCACGGAAGCTTTGGTTTCCAGATGGAAGGGCCTTCCTAGAAGAGCTTGTATTTTTTCTCACTGAATTGGCTCCTGGACCAAGTCTGTGCGCTAAAGAGAAAGGCCTGGAAGTAAATAGCAATAGCTCTGTTACCCAAACATTAAAAATCCCTGGGAGAGAAGCTGTCCTGATTAGGAACACTTCTGACTGAATGTCACTTAGAAAGGGAGGGGAGCCATTTCCTCCTCTTTGCAGAGCTCTGAGTGCACTGTGAGGGCTCCGAGGAGGAGGCGATGCAGGCGGGAGGGCTCAGGTCTGGGGAGGTGGCCCTCGTGCCTCTCCTACGAGTCGGTGACCCTGGGACACTTGAGGTGCCAGCGAACCTGCTGGATGTAGGCTCAACGTCCAGGGAACGTTGTGTGAGAGACCGGCGCATCCACAGCAACGTGGAAAAAGACACTTGGAAATGCCTTGCAATACTTGGTGACACGCCTCTGACCTCATCTATATCCATAGTCATCTGTTTGCTTCTGTTTAAGAGAATGAGATTTATAAAATGCTGTCTTTCTGTTTATTGGAGCATAGTAGCAGCAGCAGTCGTGTCTCTGTCTCTGCTTCCCTTCCTTCCTGTCTCCCTCCCGCCTTCTGATAGGATTATTGCGCTAGATTTACCGACCGTTTCCAGTCGGGCCCCAACAAGAGTCCTCCTGCCTGGTGTCACTCATGCTAATAGAACCAGAGTTTGCATTTAAGGTTGATCTATGAAAAATTAACTGAAAACTGTGTTGTCTGTTGGAGAACCCTTACAATATAGGACAACTCAACTGCAACATTTCTAAGTATTTTTAAACCTTCATATTTTGACTATTGCTTAACTCTGAAGAGTTTGGTTCAGAAGCCAAGGGAAGGTTTATTCTCTGAACAAAGAAAGAAGTGCTAGCTCCACCCTACAGGACACACTCTGCCCACCAGCTGTGGCGGGGGACTGCGTCCGCAGCAGGGAGTGCCGAGTTCTCCCGCGCAGGCGCAGCTCTGCCGCTCCCGGTAGCTCCCGATGCAGTGCCGGGCGCAGCCTCACTGCACACGGCCCGTCTCACTGCACACGGCCCGCCGCACCGCCGTCTTGAACAGCCGTCTGTGCCGCGCTCCTGGACGCGGCCTGAGGCACATCTGAGGAGCAGCTGCACACTTCATTTTAGCAACTCTGAGGTGCTGGTGTGGATGTGCGGCCTCTGCACATGGCACCCTGTGAACCAGTGAAACTAGAGTAAGCACAAAGGAAAAGAAAACAAAAAAAGGTTAGACTTTATTTTATTACCCAGGTTCTATTCTTATTTCCCAGAAATTGTTAGTGGGCTTTGCTGGTAACACTAGCTCTAAGCACAGGCCCCTAGTTGCTACTGTTTGTTCTTATAGGGGTTTCTAAATATTTTTTCCAGAAATACAGGGTACAGTTCCCCAGGAAAAGCGTGAATGTGCGTCGCCTTGGTTTCAGGGTGGCTCCCCCCCCCCCCCGTCTCCCTCCGCCTCCCCCTGCCTCCCCCTCACCCCGCCACTGTGGCGCCCTCCCCGCTCCCTTGGTCTGACCGCCTGATTCACTTCCGTGGGGATGCTCTGCTGCGCTGCTTTTCTTTCCAGAGCTGCGAGGCAAGTAAGCCTGCGTTAGTGTTTTCATTTTGCCCTTTCTCTGGCATTGTGCTTAACTCGAAACATTCTGAACAAACCTCTTAAGGATCTTTACATAATGTCAGTGTTTTATGTGTAAATGCCAAGGTTGACAAACTGCTCAGAGAAGTTTAATTAAAAACTGAGGAAGCTTATTTGGAAATTGAGAAGTGGCATTTTGTTTGCTCCTAAATATATTTACACGTCAAGAGAATATAATATGATGCTAGAACCCAAGAGATACTGAGCACGTGTTAACTGATTCTTAGGGCTAAAGCTCAAGTGTATCCTTCCATTCAAATTATGAGGCTCCAAGCTAATTCAACAACTCAAATCTCTGTATAGCTAACAGTTGTCAACCCCTAACAGTTGTCACTTATGTCAAGCAATAGTCTAAACATGAAGGTTTTAAAGCACTTCTTAGAGATTTTGCAATAGAGTTGTTCTATGAAGTAAGGATGTGCCAACAGGCAACATAGTTTTCAGTTGATTTTTCATAGGTCAACTTGACACGAGATTGCCAAATCAATACGCTGAAGCATTGGAATGGCAGTCTCACTGCACCAACAGTTACAGCTGGATGTATAAAACTGGCATTTTGTAAGGTCAAGGTTTTACCATCAGAAGTCTAAACATCCTTAGATTTTAGCAGAAAGCATCAGCTTCATTCTTAGCCTCAATCTTGATGGTAATAGGAGAGTTAATTGGGGCCTTTAATAGAACGTCTGGTCTGGGCTGCAAGAAAAAGAAAATCCCCAATTCAATGGACTTAAACAAAAAAGAAAATATATCACATATAACAGGAAGTCTGGCCTAAAAACCCAAGTTGGGGTAAAGCTAGGACCCAGGTTCCTATTGCTCAGCATCTTGGCTTATCCTCATGGTTGCAAAATGGCTGCAGCAGTTCCTGTCACATCTAGTTGTGATATCAGCAGAGGAAGGGGGGTTTTCTTTGTGTCTCTTTTTATTAGGAAAGATGTCTTTTCCACACTTCCTCCCCAGCCCCCGCCAGATTTTTGCTAGTACATCTTTGACCAGAATGTATTAATTCACATACCTTCACCAGTTACTTGATAAGAAGAATAAAATTATCATAACTCGTTTAATTGATACCTTGTTTTATTTGACCAGTTTATGAGGTGTTGAGTAATACATGAATGTCTTCTTTTTGTATGTAACAAAGCCAGAGCCACATGAT
Source organism: Camelus dromedarius (assembly GCF_036321535.1). Classification (NCBI taxonomy): domain Eukaryota; kingdom Metazoa; phylum Chordata; class Mammalia; order Artiodactyla; family Camelidae; genus Camelus; species Camelus dromedarius. The sequence continues at coordinate 63,414,976 of NC_087448.1, read as the reverse complement.
ATTAAAGCTTTAGAATTAAATTCTGTCTGGAGGCTTTGCACAGTTTTGAGATCTGTAAATTACTTTTATGAGTGAGAGAATTTCATCATTGTTATCAGCATTATTTTCTCTAAGATTCCCATGTTTGTTAATATTCCTGGCCTGCCAGGAAATGAAATTCTTTACTATCTGTGAGACAGGGATGTTATAAGTCACAGAGCAGACAGGTTTTCCTAGGAAGATTTTGTAAATGTAGTCTTTATTTCTTAACTTTGGGCCTATCTCATCTAATTAAATGAAATTTTTGGTATAGGCAATATTCAGTTACATTCTGGTAAGAAAAGGACATGGTCATAAATAGTAATTCCCTCCAGACATAGATAAGCTGTATCAGTTTGCTTAAATCTTTTTAAAAAATTTATAAATAGGACATTTCATAAAAAGTGAGAAACTTAATAATAAAGGTAATTTTCACATTATTAAATCTTGGTTATCACTGTTTTGTAAGCCAATCAATACATGTCATTATAATAAAAAATATTTTAAACTTAATATATTAACTCATAATTTATATCTCATGGACAAGATCTCTCAGATTTTTTTTTTTTTTTTAATTTCAACTGTTCATTTGGGACGAAATGCCATGTTAGGACTGCTTCATTCCAGTGTATGAGTAGATATATCCCTTTAAATTGAGGGTGAGAGATAGATTGAATATTTTTCTAATGTAGATTTAAGTAAAATATTAATCATAATGAAATCAGTACTCACAAACTTTTTCAGAACACATATCCACCTTTGTTATTGTCACCTTTCAATTTGTTGCAAACATTGAATTTATTATACAATTTACTTATTAATTTAAAAGTTCTTTGCCACGTGTGTGAATGTGTGTGCGCACTGAGGGAAGTGGAGATGTATTTAATAGTACCTTCAGGATCCAAAGCAGAGAGCATTTTCTGCTACTGGTCTTGATTTTCTTTTATACTTCTAGACACATTCCCAGCAGGGTCTTAATATGGTTAAATTAGCTCATAATGTCTAAAGGGAGAAAATGGCCTCCTAGATGGCACATTATGATGCCCCTTCTGAGAAAAGTATTACAGCAAAAGTTGGACTTAATTATAAAAACATTAAACTTATAAAAGCATGAAATTGCATCTTAGGGTGTACATAAATTAATATCGTCTTCATACTGGAGGTTTTTCCATGTGTATCACTCAGATTCGACCACACACGGTTATGATTTTGCACCACTGAGGACTGCTTTGCAAAGCTGTGTTGTCTGCTGAAAACAAAGCAAGAAAAGGAAAGGAAAAGAAAAGAATCACCCAGAATAGTTTGAGCTGGTCGAGGAGTGAAAGATACTTCATTAAGATCGCCTCTCTTGGATTCCACCTCCTATGTTTTCCTCTGAATAGGAGCTCAGACATTTGTTGTGGACTGATGACCTCCGGGAATCCACGGGGCTTACCTTTCCAGGCCTCCTGGTCCTGTGTGAAACCCGCATTCTTACATCCAGAGGATCAGGACCAGGCCACATGGCCCAGTTGCTGCCACTTAAAGCCAGCTGCAGTGTAGATTTGTTTGCAGAGAACTATCCAGTATTGCAAATGCCAAGCAGCATTGTTTTGTGGAGTCAGCCATCCCTGAACTCACTAGAAAGCACCACTGAGATCTGTGGATTCTGAGCATGTTGTGTTAATAACACGGAAAGGCAGAGGGAAAAAGAACACGCTCCTGCTTATGTAGCAGTTTTTTATTCTTCTGGTTTTAAATAGGAGTAACCTTTTTTGGGCAGCAGTTTGAAAATGGCCCTTTCTAGAAAATGCTTCTCTAGCATATGTGTAAATTGGTGGTAAAATATTCACTTTGGGATGAGCTGCAAGGAGCTCCACCTTTCGAAGCAGGCAGAAAGGGTGTGGGTTCTGGGATCAGAAGGAAGAGATTCCTAATCTCAGCTTTGTGTTCTCAAGCAGATTCCAGTTGATTCTCATTTTTCATGGTAGTTCTGCTCAATAAAGTTGCTGTGAATCCTAAACCACTGTTCCTAGGGGACACACCAGGTTAGCTTCCTGTGAGCCTCTGGTCACAACATCTTTGTCAGCTGATCGATACGTACCTTTGTTTTATGTGTGTTCCTGTTTAAAGACAACATATTTAATATGTTTTGTTGCTTCATTAACATCAGACTTGCAGCCGAGAGGACTACAGTGCAAGCCTGAAGGAAGCTTATCTAACACACATTTCCTCTGTAAAGCACATTGCAGCCTTCTTGTACGTGGGAACACCAGACAGCACCTCAGCACTACATTTAGAGGCCATATATACAGGGAAATCACCAACAGAATGTAGAAAATGCAAAAAAGATGATACTAAATAGACAGTGAAAAGGACACTTAACCTTATGAGAACTAAAACAAGAAGGCAGAGCATTGCCTTGTTGGACCTCAGCTGGATTGACTCAGATTTTTTGCTGCTCTGCACATGACCGCAAATGACCATTCCAAGTGCTGCAAGTTTTGATTTGGGGCTACAAATAAATTTTAGGGAGTAGGCGAATTCTTAAATATGGAATCTATAAGGAATGAGGATCAATAGCACTTAACCTCTGTGCACTTAAGTTTTTTCTAATTTCTATGAATTAGAGATCATACAGTTTATCCCAGGGGGTTGCTGGGAAGATTGAGTGAGATGAAGAGGTTTTCGCAACACTCCTGTTGTCTCTTCCTCTGTGTTCTTTCCAGCCTTGACTTAGGACCCTTCCTGCTCCCACCTGCCTCTGTCCATCTCTCAAGTACCCTCAGACTCAAGGGTTCCCTCACCTGCATCCTTATCCATATCTACCTCCTCCTGTGAGGCTCAACTTTGCCAAGAAGATTCCCAGATGATCTTGCTCCCATGCAGTTTGTACCACACCTGTTAAGGGGGTAACTCTAAGATTGTTTGAATCTGGTTTTTGAGTCTTGTGTCTTCCTACCTTGTAAAGTTCATGTGTAGGGACTGCACCTTCTATCTTTACTATTCCTCGCAGAAGAGATACCACTCAGTGAGGCCAGTGATCCTTCCTGCCTTGTTTTCTACTATGTCTCTAATGCCTTGGACAGTCCTCACATAGTCTGTGCTCAGTAAATATTTATTGAAAGAATATAAAATTCAGTTCAGCTATCATCTGTCTTCTTTTTGAAGTCTTGACTGACTCACCTGTCCCCATCTACACATTTGCACAATTAGTCATTTCCTAGCACACTTAGGTGTCTTTCTTCAGACTTTTACTCATTTACTCTGTTATTCATCCATTCCCAGTTGTGTCTGTTTACATCTTCTCTCTTTTGTGGGCTCCTTGAGGACAGCTAGTTACTGTTATTCAGCTTTGTGTTCCCAGCACGTAGTGGGGATGCTATAGATCTTTCTTGAATGAATGAATAGGTGTTTTCTCTAGAGAGTGGAGGTGAGATGACAGATGGTAAGTTACCCAATGAATAAATTGGGAGATGAGGAGAGAAAAACATCTTTAAAATCTAGTATCATGCTCTGTGGCATTAAATGTGCTTTCTTATATAGTTACCCATTTGATCCTCACAAATTCCTAGAAACTGGAGCTGGTTTTACTGTTCTCATTTAGAAACGAAGACAAAGAAGTCTTGTGGGTTTAAGTCTGAACTAACAGAGTTTGTAGGTAGTGAATCTAAGATAAAAAGCCAGGTCATTTGATTCCAAGACCAGGGCTTTCTGCATTAAACTGGGGTGAGTGTGTCTCAGATAAACACAGTGAGGCAGTGTTCTTTTGTGGATGATAAATGTTTGAAGGTAAATCCACAGAGAAGAGCTGACATTGCTTTAGGCCAATGCAGCATAATTAGAGTAAGGGTAAAATCTCAAAAGGGCTATGATGGATAGGATCCTTCTGGGTGTACAAAGCCTGGTGTGGTTTTTTAAAAAATCAGTCTCACTATCATTCTTGTGTAGAACAGGAGCTGAGAAACAAATGAAGGTGAGCGTGTGGGTGCATTGGGGGGAGTAGGGAAAAGATCAGAATGGCAGGCTGTGCTGGTCAAGTGAAGGCAGCTGTGACGTGGCAAACTGTGCGATCATGATTGGCAGGGTGGTTGGTGGTGGGGTTGGCACCAGTGCCTTCTGCCAAGGTGGAGCCAAAAGTGAACGCCCCAAGTCAATACCAGATCTTGTCCAAGTCTACTCCGTATCCTGACCATGGGAATCCTCTGACGTGAGTTCTCAAAGCGTGGCTTGTGTGTGGTCGGCTCCTTTATTCTCTCTGTACTTGACGCTTTCTCTTTGAACAGCTGGAATGTTGTCTAAATTGGATTCTGGGAGAATAATGCTGTGAAGTCGCCAACTTCATTCTTCACTTGTTCACTTTTTCAGTAGAGGGCTCCTGTTGTGTTCTCGGTGGGTCCCCATGGATGGTGGATGCAGGCCACTGAGTACCTGAGAATGAGTCTTTCTGGGGTGCCTGAGGGTATTCTGAACAGAGACAGGTCCTCGCCTCTTGTTCTCAAGTGACAGCCTCCTTACCTTGCACCCTTGGCTTCCAGACAGGTGGGGGACTCTCAGTGTTTGTTGCATTTTCTGAGCACTGGCTGCTGCCCTGGACAGACAAGACATTTTAGAAGTTGGTATTAGACCCTCCAGCTTCACCCATCCCTGCCCAGCTTTACTGTCCCTCCCTTATCATCCCATAGCCCCCTTGGCCTCTTCATCCCTGGCCACTGATGCTAAAATTTCACTCACTTCTTCAGCAGCCCTCAGAGGTACCACATTTCATGGTCTCAGAGTCAATCCTACCTCTTCCTCTTTCCCTTCCCTTTGCATCACCTATGAGAAATGATAAATGCTGGAGAGGGTGTGGAGAAAAAGGAACGCTCCTACACTGTTGATGGGAATGTAGTTTGCTGCAGCCATTATGGAAAACAGTATGGAGTTTACTTAAAAAACTGAAAATAGGCTTCCCATATGATCCAGCAATCCCCCTCCTGGGCATATATCTGGAGGAAATCTAATTTGAAAAGATACATGCACCCCAATGTTCATAGCAGCACTATTTACAATAGCCAAGACATGGAAGCTACTTAAATGTCCACTGACAGATTACTAGATAAAGAAGTTGTGGTTTACATATATTATACATACATACACACACACACACACATATACATACAATGGAATACTACTCAGCCATAAAAAAGAATGAAATAATGTCACTTGCAGCAACATGGATGGAATCTTAAAAAATGACACAAATGAACAGATTAAATTTACAAAACAGAAAGAGACTCACATACATAGAAAACAAACTTATGGTTACCAGAGGGGAAATGGCAGTGGGGAAGGATAAATTGGAGTTCAGGATTTGAAGATACAAACTACTATACATAAAACAGATAAACAACAAGGTACTACTGTATACCACAGAGAACTATATTCAATATCTTGTAATAGCCTATAATAAAAAAGAATATGAAATGGAATATATATATTCTATACATATATGAATCACTATGCTGTACACCAGAAATTAGTGCAACACTGTAAACTGACTATACTTCAATGAAAAAATTAAAAATTACAAAATGCCCATGGGAATGCCACCACTGATATCCACTACCACACCTTAAACTTGAAGCTGTGGTTCTCAAACCTGTTTGGAGAATGACGATACTTTATTCATTTAATTTTTAAGATTTAAATACCAAATTTTGTGCTAAAGTAAACACTATCTCATGCTAATCTCTAGTGTGTGGACTAGAGGTAGAAAGACATCAGCAACATAGGAAAAATGTATTTTGGGAAATTTTAAATTAAGATTTTATCCATGAACATAGTTTTCCCTCCTCCAAATGATGAGGGGGCAGATTATGAAATTCTGGTAGCACAGCCCGTTGGTGGGCTGTTGGGATAAGACAGTATGTTAAGGAGGATGTGAGCAGAGAGAGAGAATAACATGCATTGAACACTAGCTGCAGGTCAATGCTGGGGGCTTTATAGTTGCATTTAAATGTCATTGCTGGTGGGTCCAGAGGACTGGAGGGAGTTTAAAGTGGTCACTGGGTCCCTAGGAAGCTCCATGGCCACATTTTTACCCTGGAGGAAAGCTGTAAAGAGGTTGGGAAGGGTAATAATAGCTAACACTTATAAGAACGCCTACACTACACCCAGCACTCTTTTTTTAAAACCCATTTTATTGAGATATGATTGAGATACAAAAAGCTGGGCATAATTAATGATTACTACTTGATGAGTTTGGTGATAAGTATATGCCCGTGAAATCAGCACCATAATTAATGCCACAAACATAGCTATCACCTCCAAAAGTTTCCTTCTATCTGTTGTTTGTTTATTCATTCATTCCAGTGCTGTTTTAAGGGCTTTACATATATTACTCATGGAATCCTTACAACATCCTTATGAGGTAAATGTACTTGTACTATTTCCATTTTACAGATGGGAAAACTGAGGTGCAGAGTTAGTTGCCCAAGGTTAGTTAGTAAGACGTGGGATTTGCAGTCTATGCTCTTAACTGCTGCCTTACACAGTCTTGCTGAGAACCTGCCTGGCACATCCCCACTCCCCAACAGCATGTTCCCTCACTAAGTCCTGTATATGAGAGAGTGTGTGTGTGTGTGTGAGTAAGAGAGAGCCCAGGGGTTGGTGTTAAGCTCCAGCAGCACTGAGACTTTGTTTTGCTCATTATTGTGTCCTTGGCCCCCAGCACAGTGCTCAGGAAATGTTTGTTGACTCAACAAAGGGCTAAACTTAGATTTTTCTGAGCGCAGGGCACATGTAGCTGCTTTGTTAATAGTTATTTCGTGGCCTTCATTATGACCCAGATTTCTCTTTTCATTTGGGTGAAAAATGATTTTGGCAGTTAAACAGCATGACTTCATTATTAATTTTTTTAATCTGCCCCAACATCAAATTCCCCTTTTGGTATTTTGTCACTCCTGATATATTTAGAAACATCTGTCTTTGTAGTCTTTTTTCCCCTTCCTTTTGAATCTATGATGCATTTTAACAAGGAGTATTCTGTGTATGCAAAATAGTTGTATTTTTATTTTAGTTTATCTCCTCCACTCCATAAGAGGTTAAGAATATACTCTTTTGATAACAAAGAACTTTCTTACTATCATTTTGACTGACTGGATAGGCAAAGAAAACACAATAATTGTGTGAAATGGTCTGATTTAGAAACCAATTATAAGGAACATAATTACTTACTAATGAAATATGCATGTTAGTCCTTGGTTTGCTGCTTCTAATGTCACTGTAGACAAATGTGTAGCCAGCAGTAACTTACATAAAGTAATTGAAAGCCAACCATTTCTAGATTGTGTCTGAAAATCTCATGACAGCCAACAACTCAGAATCAAAAATAATATCTATTTTTCTCTTGGAAATGTCTCACCATCTCATTGTGTGTTTGTGTGTGTGTGTTGGAGTGACAGTGGTGGCTTGGAAGGGATGTTTTCTGATCTGAAATTAAGGTTCACTTGCTCCCCCTTTCTGTCTACTGATGATTATCAAAGATTCAGTCTATAGGTTTCCCTGAGCTTCAAGGCTGGAGCTCTCAGGTTCTTTTTATATCATACAGATTTAAATGGCAAAAAGCTCGCTTGGTTCCCTCAGGAAATGCATCATTAAGAAACATCTCATTGCCACATCAGTTCCCATAGGCTGTGAACTGTGGAACAAGGCACCTGAACACGCCGGCCCTCTTTCTCTCAGTCTGTCAACAGGGCCAAGGCTGTCTGCTCCGGAGAAGACAGCAGGTGATGCTTCTGAGTTTCCCTCCTCTCCTTCCTCTCCTGCTGCAGGGGTGTCTGTGAGACGCTTACTACGGTCTGGGTATCGGAGAGGAGGCCAGTCAAGCTGCACAGCCCAGGCAGGGCAGCAGTGCCAGTCACCTTGGCTCTAAATGTCCAAGGGCAGGGTGCTGGACTCTGAGGGCACCTGGCCTCCAAATGTTTGCCTTGCTCATGTCTGTAATATCAGAGCAAAGTCTCCTTTTCTTAAGGCCAATCAAGCTTGTGTTATCCTTTGTGCTTCCTTCTCCCTACTGTACTGCTTCAATCTCCTCACTTACTGTATTTTATCAGTTCTAAGACATGTTTTTGGGGGGTTGTATTTTAGCATCTTTGAAATCAGAATGCATCTGACAGTCAGTGATTTGTCATAGTTTACTTGGCAGCATTGGGACACAAAGTAACTATGGGCTTCACAATCTACGATGTCTTAGGTTTGATGAAATATCTGTCACAGCAAGTCTGTGGACTTTGCAAGACTCTCCCCCTTTCTAGCTTTGTCCTCTGCCACCATCTCACACGAACTTCCTGAAGGACATGCTGTGAATGACTTCTGACCCCATAACACGTGCTGTACTTTCTTGCCAGGCCATCTTTGCCCCTGGTTTTCCTCTGCCTTTGATGCTTCTTCCGTCTGTCTGTGGAAATCCGTCCCATCCTTAAAGGCCCATCTCAAAGACTCAGGCCAACCTGGAGACGCCCCTGATTATTCCCGTACAGAAATCACCCCTTCCTTCCCTGAAATCCATGTAGAGATCTGTTCACGCCTCACAGTACTTAGAGCACTTTTAAAAACTGATAACCAGATTATTCCTTTTTCTTAATTAATGCTTTTTCTTACTTCTCTTGGTATTTGCAAAGCAAAGTTGCATTTAAATCCTCAAACAGTTGTTTTTTATGGGTAATTTGGTAAGGCCTGTTTGGCAAGACTAATTCAGATCCATTATCTGCTATCAATTGTATGTGAAATCTTCCTATTTAAGGATCAACTAGAGGATATGAAAATATGAGTAATTAAGAATAATTTAAACATTTTATTATTTATTCTAAAAAGTCCACACATAGATTTTGTCAAGTTTAAAAATTCCGGAAAAATAGACGTGTTTAAGAATGATATTCTTCTGAATTTTTTACGCCCCTCCTCACCTGTGGGCATTTCACTTTTAGGACTGATGAGGAGGAAGTAAGATAAGTAATCCAAATTTTGAGTTGGGAGGTTGCCTTAAATGTTGAGGTGAAAATACAGATTTAACTCTATTTAGCTGTGAAACTTTTTGAGAAAGTTCTGAAATGAGAGAACAGGTAAAGAGTTCTTCCTGTCACAGCTTACAGAGTACCTGGACACTGCAGTTAAAGTGGGAAGAGGGGCCAGACACTGAGGGCCCTCAGCAGGCACCCAGCTCACAGGCAGGGCTGCCGGGTCTGGGCAGAGGAGGAACACAGACGGCTGGTGGAAAGTGGACGCTTGTCCCTGGGCTTTCCCTGGTAAGTGCAGAAACGAGTAGGACTACTGCTGTCCTAGACTAAAGGAGTGAGAGGCATCAGAGGTTTGAGTCTGAAGGAGCAGAAGGAGAAGGCCACGGTAAAAGTAGATAAATGTGATGGAGAGATGATTTTCAGAGAGTAAAGGATGAGCTCAGGTCCCCAAAGAAATCTGCACCCATGTACCTTTAATTGAAGAAGCCCTTTAGCTGTTACCCACCTCAGTGCGAGGGAGCCTGGGATGTTTCCATAGAGCAGGTTTTAGAAGGGAGGCTGTGAGACCGAAGCCCTGAGAGGGGAGGCGCGATGCTGGGGTTGGGGAGGGTAGCAGGGCAGGGGGCTCCTTCACGTCTTCCCAAAGCTGCCCTGGAGGAAGGAGCAGAGGTCGTCAAGGGCTGCCCTGGCAGGTGACTTGAGGACCGTGAGAAGCCCGGCTCCGTCTCCAGCCACTGCTCGCAAGAGTGTGTGCGGTGCTGGGGGCCAAGGACAGCCTCCGCTGGCCTTTGACCTCTGTGCCCACTGTGCAGCCTTTGTAGCCACACGACTTGCCAGCACGGGCTTTGGCTTGGTCACTGCTGTAGCCATCTTTCCTCAGCCCCACAGTCTTATTTTCACCAGTGATACAGCACAGAGAAAGAAAGGTGAGTGAGTCACCGGGGCGTCAGGGAGAAACTGGCTTTCTGTCATTTCTCCTGGGGACACCGCAAGTTAATATTGCACCGCAGAGAGGGAGCCTTTGTTATCTGGCAAATAGGTATTCCAGTGTGTTCTCACCGCCTGTCACTCAAGATTCATCTCTGCGGGAAACTTTCAACCAAGCAGAAGGGTTGTTTTCTTACTCCCTTAGGTTTTAGCAATAGTGAATCATTGCATTCATCTGTCTTCTTATGGTTGGTTTTGTGTCTTTTAAGTGAGAACAGGATCTATGGCCTTAACTGCAAATCTTAAGCACCTTGCCTTGTTTTTCCGAGCCAGAATAGAAATGGTAACATATCTATGTACTGCTCACAAAAGGCCTGTCGTTTGCCACAAGACAACAAGGAAAGATTTACTGGCAATGTAATTTCCTAGTTCAATGCCAAAGCAATTACACATCTGTGGAGCATCTGTCATGGACCAAGCTCTGTGCACAGGGGATGCAAAGTCATATAAGGAGCCATCCTTACCCTTGAGTTTCATTCATTCATTCATTCATTCATTCATTCATTCAACAAATCCCTTTTCTAGGTACTGGCAATACCATAATAAGTAAACTAGAAAAAGTTCCCACACTCAGGGAGTTCATTTCACAGTGAGGGCAGGAAACAAATAATATGATAGCAGGTGGTGATATGTCTTAGGAAGAAAGATAAAACAGGTAACCACAGAACCTGCATGTGTTCTTATAGATGAGTGGTGAGGAAAAGCTCTCTGAAGAGACAGCATGTGGGAAGAATTCTGAATACATCAGGGAGTGAGCTTCAGTTACCTGGAGGAGGAACACGCCAGACAGAGGGAGGAGCAAGTGCATAGGCCCCAAGGTGGAAGCAGCAATAGAAGACGGTGTGGCCGTGCTTAGCGAGCAAGGCAGGGCCTGCAGGAGGTGAAGGTCAAAGAACCAGGCCAGATGATGCAGGCTGGGAGTCCACTTATGGACTTGGATTTTATGCTGTTTCATTTTAATGTTTGCATTTGGATTTTTTAGTATGTGGGATTTAAAAAAAGAAAACCTTTTACTGAAGCATCATGAGAACACAGAGATAAACAAAAATCTGAAGATACCTGTGTAATCAGCACTCAGATTGAGAAGTACAATTTTCCAGCACCCAACCCAAGAGCCCCCACCCAGTCACTCTCCCTTCTCCACAGAGAACCACTGTCTGACTTTAGAACCATACAGTGATTTTGAACTTCCTATAAATAAAAGCATACAGTTTGTAGTCTTCTATGTCTGATTTAATTCATCCAACATTACACTTAGGAGATTCTTCCATGTTGCTGTGTTTTATAATTGCATGCTCTTTCTCATTGCTGTATACTATTCCATTGTATGAATATTCCACAGTTTATTTATCTATCCATGTGGATTGTTTCCAGCTTTTGGCTCTTAGAAATACAGCTGCTACAGGTATTTATGTATGTGTCTTTTGGTGTATATGTATTTGTTTCTGTCTGGTATAAATCTAGGAGTCGAATTGCTCACTCACAATTTTCCAAATTGTTTGAACCACATTTTCCTCCCAGCAGCACTTTTTGAGAGTTCCAGTTACTTCATATTCTTGCCAGCAATTGAGATGGCTTGTCTTCTTTGTTTTAGCCATACTAGTGTGTCTGTGATAGTATGCCATTGTCATTTTAATTTGCATTTTACTGATAACTCATGAAATTAAGCACCTTTTCATATGTTTGTGAACCATTAGGATATCTTCTTTTGTGAAGATATCAAATCTTTGCTCATTTATTTTCTGTTAGTTGACTGTCTTTAAAAAATAGTTTGTAGGGGTTCTTTATATGTTCTGGACACAAGTTCTGAATTAGCTCTTTATATTGCAGATATGACAGTCCCCCACAACAAAGAAGAATCCCAATGGTGCCAAGATGAGAGTCTCTGTTTTAGGAAAATACAATTTTGGGGACCCTGTTTAAGAAAAAAATATAAAATCACAAAGAATTGGAATGCATAATATTTATCTAGCATAAGAAAAGAAATCACAACAAATTACTGGTATTTTAGAGGTTCGAGGTATTTTTCTTCAGACCTTTTTAGGTGCATTTCCAGAAGTGCTTCCTGCTTGTAATGTGACTCTCACTCCCTACCTAGACCATCCCAGGGACTCTGAGGCTGGTGCAGGTAAGGAGCTTCACTGGCTTCATGATAAATCTGCCTCTGACTGTATCACTTACCACATTTGCATTGTAATTGTCTGTAGCATGAAGGGAAAGATGAAAAGCCTAACTTGGTTTCCTTCCTCCTAGGCAGTGTGAGTGTGGAGTGTGCACATGTGAGTTTATGTATCAGTGTTTGAGAGCGTGCATATATGTCACGAGTCAAAGTGTGGCTAAGATAAACCCTACTGCATCTTTCTGCACAGAGGCACTCTGAGGGGAAGGGAGCTGCCTGAGAAGTTGATCCTGTTCAGAGACTAATTTGTGCTGTCCAAACATGGAGTCCTCCACTGGATGGCTCTTGGTTAGCAGTCATTCAGCATTCTGACTGAATGAACTTCCAGATTTATAATGGAAGCTCTGGAGAGAGACACAAGCAGGGAAAGATCTCTTCATGATAAAGTGGAAACAATCAAGTTTTTCTGCCAAAAAGAGAGAGGAAACCAGGTGGAGGTCCTCTGGGGAGTGACACAGGCAGGGTAGTGTCCAGAGTGGGTCACAGGATGCAGATAATTGGTCCATCTCATACAAGTGGAGCAGGGCCAGGTGGAGCGATGAAGGGAGAGAATTCAGCAGGTGCTGAAACTCAGAGCCAAAGATGAGTAGTAGAAGCTTTGAGGATGGAAGGGGACCCAGCTCGGAAAGGCCATTTTAATTTAAATATTACAAAATAAATATGCCTTCCCAATACTGCTGGACAGGTAGGCAGTCTGGCTTTATTCACGTCTCTTTCTCTGCACGTGGCATGTGAGCTCCTTGGCTCATCTGAGGATGTGGACACCCAGCACAGTATGGGGCTTGGTGATTGTATTGGTCAGTGAGTGAGGTTAATAATCAATGAGGGTGGGACGGAGAGGGTACAGCTCAAGTGGCAGAGTGCATGCTTAGCCTGCACGAGGTCCTGGGTTCAATCCCCAGGACCTCCTCCAAATATAAATAAATAAACCCAATTACCTCCCCCCCACAAATAAAAGAGAAAAAAAATCATTAAAAATAATTATAAAAAAATAATATATAGAGATGGGAGAGAATAAAGAGACTGGAAGTGCTGGAGCAGGCCAGATGGGTCTGAGTGATCAGAGCAGGGCGTTAGATAAGAAAGCAGCATGATGAAATTCAGCTGGGCTGATGTTGTCAGCAGTCATGTTCCCTGAGAAGTGAGATGGGTCCTCAGCTGCGGGGGGACCTCCAGGTATGAGCTCTGCAGGTAGAAGCACCTGGGCTGTGGCTGTGATACAGACAAGGGGCCTTTCCTTTAGCTGGGACTTACTGTGTGTGTGTGTGTGTGTGTGTGTGTGTGTGTGTGTGATACAGACAAGGGGCCTTTCCTTTAGCTGGGACTGTACTGTCAGGGGTGTGTGTGTGTGTGTGTGAGAGATACAGACAAGGGGCCTTTCCTTTAGCTGGGACTGTACTGTGTGTGTGTGTGTGTGTGTGTGTGTGTGTGTGTGTGTGTAGACTTTGTTGTGTTTGGATAATACTAAGCAAAGCAATGATTTATGGGCAACTATTGAGAGTAGCTGTACACCCCAGCTGGGCTGGCAAGATAATATTGCTATATTCTCTGGAAGATCCCCTCTTCCAGGTTTACTACTATTCTTGTGGCTGTAGTTGAATAAAGTTACATTTGCTTAAACTGAACGTGCTTATCTGAGCTGTCTTCCTTTTAGAAAAAAAAATGGTTATGTGATGTAAATCTGCTGAGCATTGTGGAGATAAGACTGAGAGGGCCACATGCAGCTGAGATTGAGTGGATTGACTCCTGGGAGATGGGAAAATTGGGGGAAAAGTGAAAGCAAACGGTCACATTCGTACAGCACAAGCCCTGGAAGTGGATCTTGATTCATTTCACACGCAATTCCAGTGTGCCCCAGCAGCTGAGACCCTTCTGTGTTTGCTTATTTGTTTAGTAAAGGGAAATGTCCACAGCCTAGCAGTCTAGTGAGCTGCTTGCCTGAGGAGAATTACAGTAATTGAGCCACCCTGGAAGGCAGGAAACAGGGCTCTAACAGGATTTTTTTTTAAGGGTATTTTAAAAATGGCTGTGTAATGTTCCATCTGAAGAAAATGAACCATATTTTTTAGGACTTTGTCTGTTTTGTCATTCCTACTTCCTCAGTGTCGTATAGTAGGCACTCAAATATTGCTTCAGTACATTTGGTGGGTTTCCAGTTTTTGTCTTTATGAGCAATGCTGCAGTGAACACAGGGATGCATGCATCTCGTGATTTCCACAGGGTAAATTCTTATGAGGGAAATTACTGGTTTGGAACAGTGCTTCTTAAGGTGCATATGAATCATCTGGAGGATCTTATTAAAATGCAGGACCTTATCCTACAGGTCTGGGGTGGGGCCTGAGAGTCTATATTTTAATAAGCTTCGGGTCATGCTGATGTGGCTGGCCCAGGGACCACACTTCAAGACTTGAGGCCCTAAGTGAGCAGGGGACAGGCCCAGGCCGTGCAGCGGCTCATCTCTAGGAGGCAGGTTTGAGTGGGCCAGGGCCCCTTGTATTAGGAGAAAAGAGAAAACTAACCCCTGGTCTCCAGAGTCAGTCCCCAGACTGTCCAGGGTGAATTTCTTCTCCTCCCTCATGAAATCTTAGAAAGGGTAAAGAAATCTCGGTTGATTTTTGTGATCTATTTGGAGTCAAATAGATGCCCTAGCAGCCCAGAGGAATTATCAATGAACCACCGATAAATAGGATGCTGGCAACTTGCCAGTTCTTGTTAGCATCCCTCCAGGGCGCACACAGGGAGCAGATCATTAGGGTGGTCAGCCCAGAGGCTGCCTTTGCTGGGGACAGTCACACTGCTGCCTGCCCAGGCTTGCTTGGGGCTGAGAGCAAATTGCTCACTCCCTCCTGCCTCTGCTGTGAGACTTGAGTGACACTTGCCTCAACTCTGCCCTGGGTCAGCAGGAACCCTTTTCTCAGAAGAAATTTGACCCTTGACACCTATTTTCCTTTGTACAGGTTTTCTCCTTCTTATGTTTTTTTCCAGAAACTCTTCTCTCCAAAGTAGCTCCCGGGGAGGGGCCAGCCAGAGAAAGGCAGGAAGAACAGGTGGGTAGTGTGTACCCCCAAGAACTATTGTAGGAGATTTACAAATGGGGTTTGAGCTTGGGCTTGTGATGTGCTTGACCTCCAGGGGTGGTTTGAAAGCTGCCATGGTTTCATCTGGTCTTATTAACAGTTTCATTTGGAGAGATTTGCCCTTGAGGTGATTTTTGTGAAATGCAATCTAAAAACCAAGTAAAGAAATGATTCATCAAAAGCATCACTTAGCCTGTGAGGGGAACTAAATCATTTCTTCCAATAAAGGCCTTTGTCTGCTAAGAACCCCATGACTTGAAAATACTGAGAGTGTGTTTCAAATGCTGTAGTTGTTCCAGGCGGTCTGCCGTGTCCTGTGTTACTGCTAGTTAGATGATATGAGAGGAAATTTTGTCTTCAGCAGGCAGTTCAAGAGAACTGACCAATGTGGGACACCTTCTGGGCCGCAGGGAGTACAGAAAATGTCTTGAAAACATGGGCTCTGCCTTCACTCAGCTACGTGATCCAGTTGGAGAGACAACCTGGAGGCACACAAAATGCCCTGGGACACAAGCCCTAAAGATGCACATTAATAAGAGTAGACAAACACAGACTGGCCTGATGCATACACAAGTCTAACTTCCCTAGTGGAAGCAGCCTCTCCCACTGTGCAATTCTGTGACTCCTGTCTCCTGTGTGTACCACTCTCCTACCACTATTGCTTTTTATCTTATAAAAGGTTATTTATGAATTTGCCTTAACTCCCTAACTTATAAGCTTCTTGGAGACTCTGTTACGAGCCAGTCATTAGTAGGAGGATCAGGTAGAGCCAAATCAATCTAAGAGGGCTTCCTGGAGGAGATGACTTGCCTCCTAGCTTTTGAAGAAAACAGTGATCTTGGATTTGGTAAACTTATGCTCTCAGTTTTCATTTCTTCCATTTTGTAATTTTCTCTACCTCTGTGTTCTCATTTTTAAATATGAGTGATCCTCCAGCCAATATATTCTCTTTCCTTTGATTATCTTAAGCCTCCTGTACCTTTAGTTGACTCCTCCCTTGCTCCCAAACTTCAATTCCACATTTCCAAATACCATGTGGCAAGCAGCCTCTAAGACAGACCCATCATCCCTGCCTCCTGGTATTCACGACCTTGTATAATTGTACTTCCCTTGAGTAACTTGCTTCTGACAGATATAATTTAGCAGTATTGAGGGGTGTCGCTTCCGTGATTAGGTTACAAAAGATCATGATGTCCACCTCATCAGCAGCATGGGGCCCGTGCTTGTGTGATGGGTGCCTCAGGGGACCATTGCCGAACTTAAAGGGCCCACCTGTCAAGTGATTTGTTTCTCAACAGTGCCTCTTACACCTACTTAAAAAAGAAAAGCTTCTAGAAATACAAACAACAGCAGAGACCTTTTGAAAGTTCACTTGTCATTAACTCTCTTCCAGTTAAGACACTAGTCTTGTGTGTGTATGTCTGTGTGTGTGTGCACACGAGGCAGAGAGGAACACTGAGTTGGTTTTTTTTTGAATGTTTATGTCTTGATTATCAACCATAACTAGCAGTCAAGTTAAGCACCACAAATGTGGCCTCTTCCCCCTCTCTTTTCCCCCCTCTCCCCACTTTTCTCCCGTCTTCCAGTAGAGGATATTTATAAAGGAGGCATACCCCTGGCAGGATGTAAACCCTGGGGCCTTGAGCTCTGGGATAATTTGGTGATAAAGGATTAGAATGTCACATGAAATGTGTGTACCAGCTTCTCTTTGAACATCTCTTCTAACAAATAGTTTGTGATTCATTGGGCTCATTAACACCTGCCAGATGACTGCAGGATTTTGCTAACTGTTGGTGTAATTTTGGGGCCCCTAACGGCTAGTATCTAAAGGGTAAGGGAACAGAGAGCACAGGGAAGATCCGTTTTCAGATGCAGAAGTCGTCTGCAGCAGGACTGCGCAGTCCAAAGCCCTGGGCTGCGCCCTCCCACTCCCAGTCAGGGAGGGCAGGAAGGTGAGAAAGCTTAGTCTATGACGTCCTTCCTCAAATCAGCCCAGATATGAACATCTGTAGGTGAGTGTGGCAGCAAACAACAGCAACTGCTTCCTGGACATTCTTCTAGTTAGTAAAAAGCAGATGAATCTAAGTCGCATGACTATGCACCTCCACCAGGAGAGAAAAATGCAAACCTTAAATATGTTTATTTTCCATAAATTGGCCCTTATGCAAAGCAGTTGTTCCCCTGTGCTATGAGAAATTGCTCACCCCAGAGTTTGCTTTCTAAGAACTTTCCGGAGGCCATAGATTTGAATTTCAAAAAGCTTTCTGAAGAGTCCAAACCTCTGTCTAAGCCTAGAACATTCAGCACAGAATAGAGCATGAGGATGATTATTTTTCTCATCATCTGTACAAATAATTTCTCTCTTTTCCTAGGGTTTATTGAGGACTACTTGACGAATAAATATTGTATATATTTAAGATATACAACACGATGTTTCAATACACACATGCACAGACATGTTAGCCACAATCAAGCTAACACATCTATCACCTCACATAATTAGTTGTTGGGTTTTTTTTTTTTTTTTGGTGAGAACAACTAAGATATATTCTCTTAGGAACTGTCAAGCATACAGTACAGTATTATTAAGCATCTGTGCAAGTAATTTTTAAAATCTCTGGTGGGTCAGGGTCATGGCCAATATTGGAAAGGGAATGAGACTTAAAACATAGGCTTACAGCACCCCCGCAGGAGCACTGTGTTCTTTATGCCCCTTAAGCTCCTGTTTTCCGAGTCTAGGGAGGAAGGTGTGGGGATGAGGAGTCAGCCTAGGACTCAGGAGAAAGACGGTGACTCATGTGTTCCCCTCCACCTTCATCGTCAGCCCTTTTATTATTGAGCATCTTGAATGTACTGGGTGATTTACCAGGCTCCGTGGGGTACAGCAGAGCAGTGACTCAGTCCCTCCCGCCTGGATTTCAGAGTCTGGCTGGGGAGCGAGTGAAGACACCAGTTCTTGAATAAGCAGATTGCTGTGTTATAACAAAGGCTTTAGAAAGCACTCTGGGGAGCCAGCGGGAGGAGGGAGTAATGGTATCGGGGCCAGAAGGGAAGGCTTCATGGAGGAGGAGAAGCAGTCGGAGGAAGAAGAGGAGCAGAAGGAGGGGGAAGGCTCGTTCTTGCAGAAGGCTGTCACTCATGCCTGCTCTTTCCTCTGAGAGGGCAAAGCTGGGGGACACCTTTTTGGAAAGCACCAGGGGCCTGAAATAAACTCAGGCTGCTGTTGGCATTTGGAGACAAACAGAGAATAGAAAAGATAGTCAGCATTTTTTCTGAATGTAGAGGAAATCCATACCTTCTCACCACTGGGACATACTCTGTTAGAGCTGGCAGGATACTGTGAATGATCACTTTCCTTTCACAGGGAGGCTAATGAGCCTAAGAGCCCAGGAGGGCTTGCTTAGTTCTCAGTGCTCAGAGCTCAGTGCTTGGTACTTGGTGCTCAGTCCTCATTGCTCAGAGCTTAGTGCGTGGTGGTCATTCTTGGAGCTCAGAGCTTGGTGCTTGGTTCTCAGTCCTCAATGCTCAGTGCTCAGTACTCAGCACACCACATGCGCACAGAACAGAAGCTGCTCTGGAATGTTGATCACTCATGGAGTTCACTGACTTCTCAACAGCCTAAAAATATTTGAAAATGCTTTGTCATGACTTAGATTCTTTGTGTAGGAAAAGCTGAAGAAAAGAATTCTTTGGGCTATCAGTTCTTTCTGCATTTACCAGAAAAAGAAATCCTAGAATGAAAGACGTAGACGAGGTTTCGGATCCCACTTTCTCTGTGGCCTCAGCTTCCTCATCTGTACAGAAGAAGGCGGGGCTGGTGGAGCGCAAGTGCTCCTTCCTGCCTGGACCTGCTCTCACTCTGAGCTCTGTGCAGGCCAGCGCTGTTTGCAGTTACTAAGCCAGGAATTCAGAGGAAGTTCTTTCTCCATAGTGTTTCTCCATCTGCCAAGCTGAATTCTTTTTTGAGCAACATCTGTTCTAATTTCCCGTGGAATATTGTCTCAGTTGACCACAAAAATAATTACATACTTATTCCAGAGTAATCAGTTCATCTGAATCTTTTACAACAGGATAGCAGATTTCACTGGGAAAAGTGACATCTCAAGAACAGAGTTCCTCCAAGGTGCCACAAATCAGGGAGCCTACCAATCAATGCCCTTGTCCTTAGGGGCCGCTTCTTGCAGAGATGACCCTGCCATTTGGAGCCACACTAGACCTAAAACATCTGCCTCTTTCCCCTCCCTGCTCTTTCTCCTTTGGAGCTGAGCTGTGGAAGTGGGATGTGGGAGGGTTGCTCACAGACTCTAATATGAAGTTTATGGTAGCGTAGGCAAAAGGAGCAGAGGGTTTTATTACAGCCGAGAGTAACACAAATAAATATATTCTGTTTCCTTTGATATATTCTTAAAAGGCATACAGTTAGCCAGTAGTTAAAAACCAAAAATAAACAGTGTGCTTGCAACAAAATCATCTTTTTGAGCTCCTGTACCTAGCATGACTAGGGGGTGGGGGTCAAGGGGTGATAATATGAGATGCATAATGATTTGGGGAAAATGAGTGAAGGTTTATAGAGCAGAAAACAACACTGGAAAGGCTGCCTAGGTGTTTGATCTTGGATGACCTTGAATGATAGGCTGAGCCTTGTGCTGCATTTTATGGCAAGTCATTGGAGGGATATGAACATTCAGTTAATTGGATTTCACATCTTTCGTATCTCAGGCTGCCCCTGTAAGGAAAGGGAGCATAATGTGCCATCTATCCCTGGGGTATAGTGTTCTGGGCTCTGCATTCTTCCCTCTTCTTCCTCAAATGATGGCCTTGCATAAATGTCTTGTAGGAAACTGGAAGTTTTCCAGGTCTAGGGGGACTGCTAAATCTTTTAAGGGAAATAATTATGGAACTGGTCTATGTTCATTTACTCAGTTAACTAACATATTAAATACCTACTATGTGTCAGATACTAGGTTCTGGGGATACAATTAGTAAACCATGGTCCCAGATTTCAAGAATCTTAAATGGGGAAGGAGACGTTAAAATATATGTTCATTATAATGCAGTAAGAGAGACAGAAATAAGCACCAGAATCTGTGGGACTACAGAGGTTAAAAGGAAAGTTTTCTTGGAGAAGATGAAATATTGCCCTGCAGGTTAATGGATAGCTAAGAGTTACATAAACAGGTCAAGAAGGGTACAGAGGCGTTTCAGGTCGAGGGATTAGTTGGTGTTGTGCATTTTGGTGTTATTAGAATAGAGTGCTCCAAAGAGAAGGGAGCAAAAACCAGATTGTTATAGTTGGGAACTGAATGGAACTGGAGTAAGATGAGGCAGGGAGTGAATGAGCCTGTTTCAGTAACCATGCTAGTTCTGGAAATATGTAGAACTGGATAATCTCAAATTCTTCTGCAAATACTTGGACATTCTGGACAAAATATAGCAAAGATTTTTTTTGAATGACTAGCTAGTTTTGAGAGAAAGGGGAAATCCCATAATTCTAGAAACAGAGGGAACTAAAATCCAGAAGGGTAAGCTCTTGCTCATGCCTTGCGTTAGGGGAGAGCGCAAAGAAGGTTGTCAGTCTGTGTAGCCCAGGAACTTGGATTTTGATGCCCACATGGCGAGAGTAAACGAGGCCATGAGCTGATGAAAAAGACAGCTGGAACTGAACTAACCTCCTTCTTTAATCCACATGCTCAAATGCCTACACCCTCAGTGAGAGGGTGGACTAGGAAACTCTGTGGGCTGGCACAGAAGTGGACAGGAAGCTTGTCTGTCTTTGGGTGGGAAGAAAAGAGATCTCCTCCTCCTTCTCTGTGCCCAAATTCATAATCACTGTGCTGTGCTTCATCTGAGTTTTGGGTAGTGAGTTTATTCTATTTTTATTTTTTTGCATTTAGTAATATGGTCTCAAAATACAGAAAGCAAAAATTGATAATTACAAGGAGAAATTCACAACTATGATGAATTACATTATAATAAACTTGTATCAGTAACTAATCAAGCAGGCTCCAAATTAAAAAGTTATGTAATGTTTTAACAACATAATTAGCCAGATTGATATACATATACAGAACTCTGCACCCAGCTTTGAAGAACTTGAGGCAACTCAGCTTCAAGCATTCTGAAGAGGACAAAGCCCTAGTGGATGGTGGTACATCAGAGGGAACCTAGAGACCTCAGTGACTGTGTGGAGGAGAGCTGTTTTGCCAGTCTGGCCCAGTACCTCCCAGTGTCTTGTGCGACAAAATAATTGCTTTATTCTTTAAGCTACTGTATTCTTTGGGCTCTGCCTTACAGTAGTTTAGCCTTCAGCCCTAACCAATGAACTCAAGTTCTACCAACCATTCTTTTTAATTTTTAATTCAAAAATAATTTTAGATTTATAGAGAAGGTGAATAATAGTATCAAGTTTCCACAGTCCCTTCACTCAGTTTCCCCAAATATTAGCAATCTTATATATCTATAATACAATTATGGAAACTGGGGAGTTAACATTGATAGAAAACGATTGACGATTATGCAGCTCAGAGGAAGTTCTCCAATTTTCCCACTGATATCCTTTTTCTGCTCCAGATTCCATTCAGAATCCTGGATTACATTTAATTATATTCTCTGATCTTTGACAGTTCTTCAACCTTTCCTTGTCTTGCATGGCCTTGACACTTTTAAAGAGAATTGGTCAATTATTTTGTAGAATGCCCCTCAATTTGGATTTTTCAGATCTTTTCTCATGGTTAGGTGGAGGGTATGAATTTTTCACAAGAATATTACAAGAGTGATATTGTGACCTTGTCAATGCATTGTATCAGGAGCGGCATGTGACAAATCCCTTTACTGGTGATGTGAACCGTGTCACTTGTTTAAGGTGGTGTCTACCAAGTTTTTCCACTGTTGGATTACTGTTTTCCCCTTGTGATTAATAAGTATCTTATGGGGAGATTCATAGATTCTGTAAATATCCTGTTTCTCTGCATACTTTTGCCCATATATTTTAGCATCTATAGATAATTTTTGTGTGTGTTGGGTCTTCCTCTTGGCTGGTGTCCATACAGGGCTTAACCACCTCCCCAGCCAAGGGGTGAGGGAAGCAGCTGTTCCTTCTGCTGGGCTGAGTGAGTGGTCAGTGCAGACAGTGCAGGTCTCTCAGACCTGTGTGACCCAACAGTGGACTAGAGGCCAGTTGGACCCCACAGTCAGGGCGGCCAAGATGAGAGGGAATATGTGACCAGTGAGGAGTTATAAGCTGCTTGAGGACAGAGACCAAGTTTGTCCCCTTCATGGTTGTCACCCCAGTGCCTAGACATGGTAAGGCCTGCTATGGGTTGAATTGTGTTATCCCCCTCCCACCCATTCACGTGTTGAATCTTTAACCCCCCAGTTCTTTGCAATGCAGCAGTATTTGGAGATAGGGCCTTTGAAGAGATGACTGAGTTAAAATGAGGCTGTCAGGGTGGGCTCTAACCCAATATGACTGGTGCCCTTTCAAGAGGAGGCAGTTAGGACACATGGAGAGCCACAAGGGGTGCACATGCTCAGGGAAGACCACGTGAGCGCACAGCAGGAAGACAGCCATCTGTAAGCCACGGACTTCCAGCCTCCAGGACTGTGAGGAAATAAATTTCTGTTAAGCCTTCCAGTCTTGGTATTTTGTTATGGCAGCTCTAGCACGTGGATATGGCGCCGCGTAGTTATCTTCTGAGTCAGTAAAGGAATGCAAAGGCTATTGACCTGTGACTCAGAGGTCAAGAGCAGGCTTTCTAAAGTCATCCTTCTTACACACCGGCCGCATGCAGATCACTTGGCCCTGGCCTCTTGTTAGAATTCAGATTCTGACTCTTAAGCCCTGGGAAGGGGCCTGAGATTCTGACAGACTCCCAAGGTGGGTGGTGGTCCAAGGGCCACACAAACTGTGAGTAGTGAGCCTTGGGGTCCTTAAGGTTTGCCTTTTGACTTGGACGGTCTTTGGTGATTTTGGAGGAAGACAGGGGAACTTAATCAGTTCAATTCAGCAACTACTCGGAGCTCTTTCCAGACGCAAGCCCCTGTGCTGCCCCACGGAGCTGCCCCCACGTGGGCCAAGCAGCCTCCGCCCCCCCGGAGGAGGGGCGCCCCAGCAAGACCAGAGCCTGTCTAAACCGCCAGGCCCTTCTTTGTCTGGGGAATTTTATTCCACCTCAGGTATAGCGGATGAGGCTTGCCCATCAGTCGTGCAGGGCCGCTGGGAAGACAACTTTTTCATCAAAGCTTAAGAAAAACTAGATCAGTTTTTGAAAACAGTGGGAGGTAGCTGAGAGTTATTTGTTGATGTCAGTGACCTCGTAATTCTAAATGGGATTCTCTTTCGTTTTCTGCGCTCGGGTCGGGGTTCTTCTGCAGAGGCATCATTCTCCTCCCGTACTTGCCTGCAAAGGCAGCCGGCTCACCACCGTACAAACTGTCAAGGGTGCCCTTGCCACCCCCCCTCCACCCCCCACTCCCCGCCCCGTGTCATTTTAATACACCTTTCTCTCCCCCAAGCAATCAAGACTCCTTTAGGGGCTGCAGGAAGGAATAGTTTCTAGTGTTCACATAAATAAATAACCTATTCTTCACGTGGCTCTTTTTTCCCAAAGCTCCAGGAAAACAATTTGTGATGGAAATTAGGTGCAAGCTCTCGCTGAGAATTACAGAATGATAGAATTTTTATTATTAATAATTAATCAATCAATCTATAAATAGACACACACCACACACCAGGTGACTCGGCCTGAGGAGGATGAGAAAGGACTCCCTCTGATGTGTTTTGCGAGCCCCGCCCGCAGAGCGGGAGGCCGGAATGGCCTGGAGCAGGCCTGGGAGGGGGGTCTGGTGGAGATCCTTCCTGCCAGGGCACTGTGGGGGCTGGTTCTGGGGGAAGCTGGGAAGTCTGTAAGAGATTATTTACAGGGGGTATTGAGCCCACTGAGTCTTTGTCTGCTTCTTTCAATAGAAAGGACCCACACCTACAGTTTTTGCCTTTCTCCTGTTCTTTCTGATGGCTGGAGGACAGGTACGGAGTCTCAGCCCTAGGAGCCTGAGTGCTCGCCCTCCTCGCCACCAGTTGCTCTTTATTGGAGCGGCTAAGGAGCACAGCCCTGCCCCTGGGCGTGTGCCAGGCTGCTCTCTGGAGCATACCGCCCCTAGGAAAGCACCTCTAGCACCAAAGGGTGTGGAGCAAAACAAAAAGCCTTTGTTGCCTTTGCTTTATTTTATGTTATTTTGTTTTCCAGCTTTATTGATCTATAATTGACATACAAATTGTGTAAGTTATAGGTATACAGTGTGCTGATTTGATACACTTATATATTGCAAAATGATTACCACCACAGTATTAGCTAACACCTCCAGCCCATCACATAATTACCATTTCTTTTTTTGTGGTGAGAACATTTAAGATCTATTCTCCTAGCACCTTGAAGTATGTGATACAGTATTATTATATACTGTACATTATATCCCCAGACATATTTTATATATATATATATAAGTTGTTAAGATTGTTAATCTTATAACTAGAAGTATAGTCCCTCTGACTGGTGTTATTAGAGCCAGCATCTTAAACGCTTCAGTCGTATCTGCCACTTCCCCCTCTACCTGACTACTCAACCAGTTGATATCCTGCCTTCATCAGTCTGCTGAAATTACTCTTAGGAAGGCCACCAGTCACCTAATCGCCAACTTCAGTGGGGGCTTCTGGATTTTCCAGTTCTTATCATACTTAACTCTGTAGCATGTAATAGTGTTGATTCTCTTCCTTCTTGAAATATTTTACTTTGATGTAGCAGCCAGAGTTCAGTGCAGGACATAGAAACCACTTCAGTTATTTTTAACTAGTTAAATAGAAACAAGAAAATAATCACTTCAGTTATTTTTCTAAGAAATGTCATCTAGATAGTCTTTTGGGAGATATAAGAAATTATATGTTTGCAAAGACATTTGAAAAGCTGGTGGGCAGATTAACATGGTTCTTCCGTAGAGCCTTTAGGCAGAGAATGACCTATTGACATTTTGATGTTGGACTCCTAGCTTCCAGAACTGTGAGACATTAAAATTCTGTTGTTTTAAGCCACACTGTTTGTGGCACTTTGTTTTGACAGGCCTAGGAAACTAAAGCACAGTTTCATGATCTTCATCCACTTGTCCATTCATCTCCTGCCTTTTTTCCAAGTACAAAGGAAAACTTCATCCTCTTCCCAGGATGTAGGGTACTGTATTTGCCTCTGGGCTTTTG
Organism: Camelus dromedarius; assembly: GCF_036321535.1. Lineage (NCBI taxonomy): Eukaryota > Metazoa > Chordata > Mammalia > Artiodactyla > Camelidae > Camelus > Camelus dromedarius. The sequence continues at coordinate 63,389,491 of NC_087448.1, read as the reverse complement.
CTCCGGAAAGCCTCCCTACCTATCATGCCATGTCCACCAAAAAACTCCTACTTTCATCATTTATGACAACGTCAACATATCTTCTTGCACTCTTCCCCGTCGTTCACAGAGTTGGACGTGTTCTTCTCACGAGCACATATCCCTCAGTATACATCTGCACCAGGACTTGTGTAATATTAGATAGTAGTTATCTGTTTGCTCTATTTTCCCCAGTAGACAGTGAAGCTCCATGAAGACAGAGACAGCCAGATCTTTTTATCTTTTGCATTCAGGCTAGAGTCTGAAAGGTAGGTGCTTAATACTGGCTGTAAATACTTGCTGTGTAAAGCTCCTTTGATCCTAGGTCACTGGATCATATTTCCTAGAGAATTGCTTCTAGAATTGGTGGAGTTTTACACTAAGGGGTAGAGGATGCCAAGACGTGGGGTGCCCAAAAGGAAGGAGTTGGTAACCTTTGTCCTTGCCCACCATTCCTGGAAAAGTGAGAGTACTAGTGGATCCCTGATTAAATGCCCCACTGCTCCCAAGGCATTTCTGGATTCCAGAACATGTTCTGTGCCAGAGGCTCGGGACTGGCCATGCGGGACATTATGCAAAGTTTTGGAGAGTATTTACACTTTATGGACTGTCACTGAGAAAATGGATTTTCCATCCTGGACTCCAATCTGATATTTCTCAAGGTGTAAGAGAGGAAAATGAATGCCAGGTTGCTGAGGGTTCCTTTTAATCTAAACAAGCAGTTCTGTGTCTAGTTCAGACTCGTATGCAGATAGCTCGAGTACCCCTGGAAGCTGGGTATGGGTAAAAGAGGTGTAAGTCTTGGTGTCTCTTGCCTTGACTAAGTGGGTCTCTGTCAAATCAGTTTGTGATGCCTTCCTGAGAATTCTCCATTTTTATAACTTCTCTCCTCTCTGGTCAATTCTCCATGCTTCTGTTGCTGTTCTCATCATGACACTCCCTGCCCTCAGATCATTGAAAGCTCCTTATTTCACACAGAATAAAGTCCAGACTCCACAGACTGTCCAGATCTTTCCTGTCACTGGCTTCACTCTAGTGTCCAGGCTCAGTGCTGGCTGCCCACCTCTTTTCTCCTATTCTTGGAGAAGGACTTCCACTTAAGTTCCACTGTTGAATTGCTGTTTATTCTTCCAAGTTTAAGTGAGATGTCATCTCTTCCCTTTTTGGGGAAGCCTTTTTGGTTTCCTGACTAAAGCCACTGCCTCCTTTTTAGGATGTTCACAGAATTTTGTTGATACATTCCATTCTGCCTTAATACTGTTTTTTTTTTAATAAGAATTTCCTCTGACACAACATTGTAAAATGATTATAAATCAATAAAAAATGTTAAAAAAAAAGACTGAGAATCAACAGAAATAAACACATTTATTTCTCCAAGTCAAAAAAAAAAAATAATTTCCTCAAGTGTGACTAGAAATAGGGAATAATTTCAGTATAACACAGAAATTGTGATGATCCCCTGTGATTTTTCTCAGCGTGTTAATTTTTTCTAGAAATCAGGGTCATGCTTTCTCATAATTAGAGAGCAAACCTGGGCAATATATGGAGACTTTAAATAAATAGATTAAAACCTACCAAAGTGCCTTTCTCTAGTGCAAGTACTGGCTGGATGCGTGACCTCCAGTGCCACTCTGCTTTTCACCATTTAGCTCTTTTGGTGAAGTTGTGTACACTGATGAAGAAACTGCAAAGACGTTTACCCCTGTGTTAAAAGAATGTGTTGATAAGGAAAGCCACACCATAAATCAGATGATTAGTTCTGATAAGATGATTTCTATTCAAAGCAAATGGCTATGGCTGAGAAATGGTGTCTGTAGTTTCTTTTAGAAATTGTGAAGATCCATCTTTATTTTTCATTTCCAGTTTCTTATGAATTTTTATTTATATAATTAGCATTTTTAAGTGGAGCATTTTAATATAAAGGGTCAGAAATAAATAAGTTATTTCAGAGCAGATACAGGTTTCTGCAGGCCAGATGGAAGTATCAGAGAGCTACCACAGAGAGAGCCTCCAAAGCTGATAGATTTTTGGCTGATAGATGAACCATTAAAGTGAAGATGGTAGCTGGAGTCCAAAGAATCCGAGTTGAGAGACAATGAGCAGGAAGTGAGTGAAGATGGGAACCCAGAAAGTAAACAGAAAGACAAATGCAATAGAACTGAAAGGCCAGAGGATGACCAGGGTTGTGCTAAGGGAACTGAGAGAGAATTCTAGAAGAAATGATAAGGTTATGGTAGGTGGACTTTTAGCCACAGTGAAGTGACAACAGGAAGTTCAGGAGAATTAGAAGTTGAAAGCCCTTGAGAAGGGACAGAAGGGCCTTAAGTTATGACCTTGGCGTAAGGACCACTACTCCCTTGCAGTGACTGGACTCCTGCCTGCATCCCAGAGCTCAACTATCTCAGGACTGAGTTCACTGCCCCTTCTATAGTACATACAGTCTACACCAATGGTTTTCAACCCTTTAGCAAAGAGGGTATGGGTAATTACTATTTAAATTGCTTTTAAGTTTAGTTTTTGGAAAATTATAGACCATTTAAAAAATATAAACAGACCAAGCAATTCATGACAAACTAAATGGATAATGATGAAGCCAGACTAACTGTAATTTATAATTATAAATCAAAAAGCAGCAACTGGAAACTCTAACCAACTGAAGACAACACTTACCATGCACTAACAGCAATGAGTTCTTCCAGAAAATTGTGGAAATTACAAACCTCTATCCATGTACTTTTGTCGTCAATGGTTGTGTGACAGCCAGACTTATTAGGAGAATACTGAATTAGTTAGTGGCTTTGGTAAATTCCAGTCACATGTTAATTTTGGTTTATGAATTCTAATTTTGGTTTCTATCCAAACCAAACTGAGTAGCCCTAATTTGTGGTTGAGCAGCAATTTGAGGGATAACCTACAGATGCAGAGGATAGGATTTTCATATTTGGATCAGTTTAAGACTCATTAGGTGGCCCGTAAGGGGACTCACTGGAGAAAATATTGCTCTGGGGAAAGAGATGAGATGGGATGGGAGAGGTGCTGTATCAGAATATCTTGGGGGCATGTGTAGTTTGGAAACAATTATATATAATTTTTTTGAATTTAAAATAATATATTAAAGGAGGGCGTGAGATTACGTTTGTGCAAATGGAAAAATGTATTAAAAAGCTGTCAAAGCACTGAACATATGAAATCATTGTAAGTGGAATGCCAAATTCATCCTCAGATTTATTTACATATAGAATCTGGTTGAATGGAATGGATGCTCTTAGTTGAGTCTCTGGCCTCAGGTCCATGGCCAGAGACTTCCAGGCCCCTCCTCTCCACGTCCTCCAGTGACCCCTCTGAGCCTCTCTCCTTCCATTCTCCTTGTTGCCCTTTCCCCTCTGGCCATGCTGGCATTTTATTGTTCCTCAAACACCAAGGCGTGCTTTTGTCTTAGGGTCTTTTCTCTGGCCATTCCCTTCGCTGGGAGTGCTCTTCCCTTAGATGTCATCATGGCTTACTCCCTGACTTAACCTCCAGTGTTTGTTTGAAAACTCGTTTTCATAATGAGATCTACCATGACCACCTATTTAATCTGCAAACTGCCCTGCTCTCCTGTCCCCTAGCTCCTGAATGCCCTTATCCTGCTCTGTTTTTTTAATAGCACTTATCTCTCTCTGATATACTGTATGATTTATGTAATTGTGCTATTTTTTTGAGACATGAATCCATTGAGAGAGATTTTGAAACTCAGGTCTCTAATAATATTTAGAAGGTCTATTTCCTCTCTAGTTATCCAAGGAAGATAATTTTGAACATTGTAGTCCTTTCTGATTGGGCATAAGTAACATTCCCTCATATTTAATTTGAACTGTTTAAAAAACATAAATAAAACTTCTCAAGACTTCTTCCATTAACATTGTTTATGGTCATTTCTGATCCAGTTGGCTGTTAGGCTTGCAAAATTGTTTCCTCTTTTTACTTCTGGTCTGTAGAGGATGCTGTAGTGTACCACCCAGATCCTGGGTTCTCACAAAGTGAAGTAGAAATGCTGGAATTGCTACAGCAGACAGTGGACATCTACTCTCTAAGACCAAAAGGCTTAGAGAAGTGAGCATGGTAATGTTGATACACTGTGCAAGGCTGGGAAACCCACCAGCCAACTCAGTTCCACAGAAGGCCCAGAGGACACTGTGTTTACCAAAGAAATAAGGAACCCACTAACTGAGGGCCACCAGCCAGGGCTGATGGTAGGCGATTCTGTTGAAGAACGAGGAAGGATCCTGACAGTAATGGATGATAAAATTCCTAATAACAGAGTCTAGGTGGCACAATGTTCTTTATGGGCAACAGAAAGGAACGGCTGCCTTGGGGGCATGGTATGCAGAGACCCATGGAGATGACTAATGAAACATGTGTCCTCATGGCAAGATAGATGGGCTGCCAACAAGAGTATTGTTCAACTGAAGCAGGTAAAAGAAATCAAGGATAGATAATCAGGAGGCTGAAGGGATCTCAATAAAAAGTCGAAATTCTTTGTCCTGTTTCTTCATCCAAACTGGTTACTCAGCATGGAGTAAGTACTTTGAATCAGGGACTATTATACAAATTATGTAGGTAGACAAGGGTCTGGAAACCAAGGAGTTGAAGTAGAAATGGCCCTTTTCACCATTACTACCAGTAACTCACTTGGGGAAATTTGTGCTTCCAGCCCCTATAATTTTAGGTTCAGCTGGATTTAAGGTCCTGATCCCAAGGGAGGGATGGTCTACCAAGGGATGCAATAAGGCCTTCTAAATCTGAAGTTATGGCCACTATCTGGCACTTTGGGTTCCTCATATAAGTAGACCAGCAGGCAAAGAAAGGAGTTGCCCTAATGCTGTAATTTGTTCTAACTTTGCAACCGATGTTTATTATCTCTATGTCTAGAATGCATTCTAGATTCTCTTCATCTTCAGGCAATTCTGCTGGTCTAGGTTACCTGCCCAGCTTACCCAGTTAGGTTGCTTACCTTAAGGTACTCAGACCTTCATCTCTAATATGTCATCATGCCCTTTTCAGGGTGTGGCTGCTTTATTGCCCATCTTATAGTTATTTTTGGTAATGGAAGCACCAAGAAACTCTGCAGCGAATTCCAGATAATCCCTTACCTGCCCACATTATGGAACAGCAGCCCTATCTCTTCACGATAACTGAGGTCAGTTACCCTGGCAGTCTCTGAGGCTCCCAGGGTTGCAGGAGTGGTCCCACTGGAATGCAGGGCATACCCTCTTCCAGATCTCTGCAGCTGTATTGTTGCTGCTTGGGTTTTTGTTTTATCTCTCTTAAGAGCATCTCCTTCAGCTTCTGATCCTCATGCTCAAATTCCCTGCTAGCCCTGATCAAACAAAAACATGCACATCCTCCCAAGAACAAACAGCAGTGTCCTGTTAGCCTCTGGGCTCAGGCTAATGACAAATGGTCTTTCTGGCTGCATGTGCAAGACTGTCCCCTGATGCCTCTTAGAAAGGAGGTTGGAATTTTGAGGATGGCAGGGCCACTTCTAAGAGGGCCCCAAGGAGGCCGGCTCTGGGTAGCTCTTGCCAACCACCTGAACAGGAAAGTGACTCACAGTTTCTTTCTGAAGTGACTGGACCATGTGAGGACAACTAGGTGAACGTCCTCAACGTCAATGTGAATTTTAAAGCCTTCCAGGAGTCCCTCTCCCAGCCCAGACTCGGCGAACAGGAGGGAGTCTTGGGAAAGGTGACTCATCCTGCTTAGCTCAACTCCGCTCTGCCTCCCACTCAGTCCTAAACTGCTGCACAGATTGTGCTGGATAAATTGACATTAAAAGTTATTAAAGGAACAAGTCGACAGTTTAGAAGGTGTGCATTCATGGCAGGCGTCTACAGAGCTCTGGAAGAGCTGGGGCAGGGTATGGTGATGTGGTGAGTCACAGAACCAGGGCCTCACAGCTCCGAAAGCTGGCAGAAATCCCAGTGCTCGCGGAGGCCAGCTCGGCCCCTTAAGGAGACAGCCATACAGGAACCCCGTGGCAGCTCAGTGCAGCCTTGTCTGTGATACCAGGTTTCATGCTCCGTGGGCTTATGTAACTATTTGGGTTTTACACGGACATTTGTGTGTTTATGTCTTCCTTTCAATATCATTGTTTTTATTTTTGGCAGCCTAGTGGTAACTAATCTTGGTGGGGGTGGGGTCCCTCCTGTCTGTATGTGGGCAGCTCTAGCTTCCTGTCTGCCCTGGTCCCTAGGACGCCGCACGCCCAGGAGCTGCTTCTTGCTCCTCTCTGTTGCCCTGTTATTGCATCACACCCAGCCTGGTGCTTCTCGGCACTCATTTCTTTAACTCTTGTGTTGCCACCCAAGTGTTTGTGGGTGGTTTGTTTTCCTTTCCGGATCGTGAGCTCCTGGTCTGGGTAAATATCTGGCCTCCCCTACTGTGGTATGAAGACAGTAGGTGCTCCCCAAAGAGAGTTTGTGTGAGTGACTCTGGAGCTGCTTCAAGGGCCGGCATCTGGAGGAAGACATTAACCTGTTACTTGTAATTTGCTCTATGAGGGCAGCAGAGGTACTTGTTAGAATTTAATGTCAAATCAGCCAAGACTTGCCTGTGACTCGAGGGGCTAGGCTGCAGTGCCCAGGTTTTGTAGCAGACAGTGGACGTTGGGCGTTTTTGCAGGTAACTGTGGTTGTCTGATAAGTGACCTCTGGATAGTAACAGTTAACATTTAATTGTGTGTTTGTTGTGTGTCATGTTCTATAGGCTCTGTGTGCATTAGCTCATTTCATCCTTATAACAAGAGTTTGAGCTAAGTTCTCTTATTATTTTATAGATGAGGAAACTGAGGCACACAATAGACATTAGGTGCCTTGTCCAGAATCACACCGCTAGCAAGTTATGGAGCTGAGATTGAAACGCAGACATTCTGGCTCCAGGACCTGTGCTCTGAAGCAGGACACTATAGTGCCTCTCAGAAAGGTCAAAACAGCAACACACCCAGCCTCCCATTTACCTATCCATCAAAAATGTAAGTCCCCTTTGAAATAAATGGCTTGTATATAATGACTAGGTCTTTAAGACATCCATCAAATCTATTCTACCCCTTTTCCCAAGCACCTTTTTGGCTGTCGGAGTTAGTAGAGGGCATCCACAGTGAATAAAACTTCTGTCTAGGATTTAGAAAGCAATAATGAACACTGGAAATGATGACAGTAGTTTGGAATCCACTGAGTTTATTCTGGAGAAATCAAGATAGTGACTGGCTGGAAATTATGTGAGTTGCTCTATGTTTGAAAAATTCTAGGAGTTATTTTGTCTTTGCAGCACTCATATTAGGTAATGTTCAGGGTGAGCCCTCCCAAGTTTTCTTCATTGTGTTTCAAATGTTGATTTGTATTTTTATATTCTCTTCTCCCCAGAGCTCTGAAGGATGTTGATTGTCCTTTAGGGTTTAATAGGGTATCTGCCTCTCTTCCTGGGAAGTCATGGGGTGATTTGAATATGTACCTTGGATCTGATTGTATCATCACTGGCTGCTTAAAGTGGAAAAGGGGCAACCTAGGTCCAGATCTTATAATACCAGGCAACTACTAACCTCTTCGGGACTCATTTTCCTCATCTATAAGGTGAATGGCCTGAATAAGTTGACCTCCAAGGTCCATCCATGGTTCTGAGGACTTTTGCCACATTTCTGGACATTTTTCTTACATGTGTATTAAAACTTTTTTATCCTTGGCACTGAGTTTTGGCATAACACTATCTTGAAGGCAAGCCTTCCAATCTTGGAGAATAACATTCAGAAAAGGAGGTGATTTAAATTTTCACTCTAGACAACTTAAAAAATGCTTTTCTCTGATCATTTTCTCATTACTCCTTTTCCTAACTGTTGAGTGGGCAGGGTGTCCTGGGAATCAAATAACCTTTAAAATTCAGAGGACCAACCTGCAGCTTCTCCTGGAGGCTGCTCACAGGAATCACTTTTTAGATTAGAAGTCTTTTAACAGGAATAAAATGCTCATGCTCCCTGCTGGTCTGTTGGCACGTGTCCTAGAATTTGCTAATGTAGCATTCCTTTTCTGGAGTTGGGTCGTTTGTCCGCCATTACCTCAACACCTCTTTGCTATTAAAAAAATCAATGTCAGTGAAAGATTAAAATGACTATGCATCAAAACAGTAACAGCTTAGTGACATGAATGATAATAATATGTGCTGACATCTATTGAAGAGTTTGTGTTTGTCTGGCATTGTTTTAAATGCTTTATATACATCAGCTCACTTGATTTTCTTTGAGGTACATATCATTATTTTACAGTTCCTCAACTGAGGCACAGAGAAGTTAAGTAACTTGACCAAGATCACACAGCTAATAGTAGTTTTCTGAACTTTGACTTTCAATATTGGATATGGGTGGGGGTGAGTAGGGTCCCGCTACAGGATAAAATCCATCTTGATAGATTGGGAAGACTGTATTTGGAGGGAGATTTGCCACCTGGATTCTAATAATTTTTAAATGAACATCTACTGGGGAGAACTGTATTGAAAATATTTCTACTCCTGGATGCTTCAGAATGGAAGGCATATATGGTACTTTCATTCATTTATTATAAAAAATATTCATGCCTATTACTATGTACAATGAGGCTGCTGGGTATATTAGAAGAAAGAAGCTTAAAGACAGAGGAGATGCCTGTGCTTCCAGATGTAGAAAAAAAGAGCCAAATGATCAGGAAGCAACACTTCTGTCCTCAGATAATTTTTTACAAGTGCATAGAGTGTGAAAAATAATGAAACCTAACAGATTTAGAAATAACTAGACAAATATCATCTTGTCCATATGACCAATTAGCAGTGGGTTAGGATTGACAAGTAGAATGGTAGGTTCCAAAAAAACAGAGGTGGTAGGAGACCAGTGATTCTGTTAGAATATCATCAAAGTGACCGCACTGGTAAGAGAAGAAAGCTGGTTACGTTGGTTATGGTAGTTAGCTGCAAGGAAACCCATCTTTTACACACGTGAAGAAGCGTCACAGAATACACAATGGGATCCCATGGACTGAGATGTCAAAGGGAAGGGTTGAAGAAGGAAGGAATCCTCTAACAAAATTAGGCAACCAAACCCCAATAGTCCATGAAGAAGGATTTGGTAGGCAGGTGAAGAAACCATGGGGAAGCACAGGGAGCTCAGGTTATTTCCAGTGATCTTGGCTGGGTTTTGTGAAGGACAGATGTGTGACATAGACTAACCTGAATATCCAAAGCTGAAACCCAGAATGATCTGAGGAAAAATAGATAGCAAAAAATATATTTTAACTGTAATTGTAGTAAGAAGAAAATGAAGGGCATGTGGTTTCCGCAGCTTTCAGTAGGTGATAAAACAGAAGCATCACAATTAGGCAGGTGGAGTCCTAGATCTTTGATTAACCATCCTCAAGCAGCATTGATTAAGAGACTGAAAAATACAGGGAGGGCTTAAAACACAGCCCGTGAGGCTCCGTTCTTGGCCCTGCCTTAGTCAACACGTTAAATACAAAATGTAAAATATACATAAAAGAAGAAAGAACCATAATAAACTGCACTATATCCAACACCCAGATTCTAGACTCATCATGATTGTGACACACTGCCTCCATCCAACCATCGTGCTTTCTCTGCTGAAGTATTTTTATAGCAAATCTCAGAAAGCTCGTTATTTTACCACTATACAATTTAGTGGGAATTTCTAAAAACTGAACATTTTCTTTCATAACACAGTAACACTATCGCATCAAAGCTAATCATAATTCCCTAGCATGTTTTTTAAAACATCTTGATTGTCTTAGAATAATTTTTTTAATCATTGGTTATTCAAACCAGGTTCTAAACAAGGTTCTGACATCATATTTGGCTACTATGTGTCTTAAGTCTCTTTTACTCCGAAACAGTTGTGCCTGCCTCCTGTATTACTGTTATTTTTTTTTTTTAGGCCAGTTGCTGTTGAAGAAACCAGGTCGGTTGTCCTGTGGAATGCCTATGTTCTAGATTTGTCTGTTTGCTTTCATGTTGTGTCATTTAACTCATTAATCACTTTTCCTGGAACTGCCAATTAGCTGGATTAGATTCAGATTACTTTTTCATTTTTAGCAACAATACTTCATAGGTGGGATGGCATACTTCATATTGCATCATGCAGTAGGCACATAACGTTTGCCTGTTCTCACTTTTAATGTTCCTGATGTTGATAGAAGTGTTCATATGGCGACAGCCAGTCCTTCCAATATAAAGATCCCCACTAATGGTGTGATGAGAGCAGTTTTCCTGGGGCAGTCTCAGTTTATGCTTGTTCTGCTGGTGTCCTGACCAGTGTATCATTTGTTTTTGATCTTTCATTTTTAAACAGTTATTAATAATTGCATTAAAATAAGACAAGGTGAGATTTGTAGACCTCCACTTTGTGCATCCAGCTTCTACCACACTCTTATCTAGAAGTTTGTGATAAACACATGCAGTGAACACAATTCTAACTTTAACATGTGGTTAACCTGAAAAAACCCGTTTCCTGATGCAGTCTAACTAGCAGTTCCCTTTCAAGGATAGCATGCCAAGTATTGATAGAACAAAGTTTGCTCGGACACAGCTGGCCAAGGATGGCTGACTCTGTCCAGTTTCAGATGGTGGTGGGTAATTTATTCAATGTTGCTGCCCTCATCAGGCACTGGGTCTACTAGACAGTTGTACAGTGGCCAGTGCTATAATCTGCAAGACATACGAAGCCACCAGACTGTCAGTCATTGTGGTCATTGGGAAATGTAGAAAATTATGGGATGGGCACATGTAAATGTGTGTGGCAAGTAGAGGCTGAGCTGGGCTGCCATGGGGGTGTAGTCCAAATGCTCCTGCGTTATCTACTATATGGCTACATGGCTACAGCTGTGCATTTGTTTTTGATAAACTCTCCTGCTGGCAAAAATCTAAATAAATGGTAGTCTACATTTAATGGAAAATTAAGTAATAAAAGTCTACTTCTTAAGAAATTGATGATGAATGCATAACTCATCCCAAAATGTTTGTCAATATTTACCACACGCCATGGGGACCACAGTGATTTACCAACCACATGAAAATGTGAAGATACAAAACTCACAGAGAATTATCAGCATCTGCCTCAAAAGTTAGTGGTTGTTTTAAGAAGACTATGCATAAGGATGGTGGTTTAACATCTGCAGCTGCGGAAGGTACTTTTACACATCACTCTGTCAATCATGACTTTTCATTTAGATCAAATAACTATATTCTAAATTAATTTTGCTCATTTTAAATCCCAAGTTTTCTTATTTATTTATGAAAAGTGAAATGATAGCTATTGATCTCTTCATGCCAGTATCAGAAGAGGTTTGTAAACAGTTAAACGAAGGTGGAGTCATATCAGTGGAATCAGAGTCTTCAAACAGAAGTCATTTAATTCCAGTAATGTATATGTTTTGTCATCTGCTTCACGGAATCAAAATGAAGCTTTTAGACATTCATTCTGTTGAAGGGAACATTATTGTTAATGCTGTTATAAATTGAGATGTACATTTAACATTAGAGAAAAATAATTTATTTTTATGGTGATTAATGACAAATACAAAATTTAGTGGAGTCAGGTATTATAAAAACAGTGTTTTTAGTAAATTAAGAAACTTGTGGAGCATAAGTATACTTGTGATTGATTGTGATGCACACATAGTTTATAATTTTATCCAAACAAGCTGCACTATTTTGCTAATCGAAATAATAGCCTTAGTTGTCAAAATTTAAAACTATTTAAACATTATCACAATTATAACTGAGTGACTAAATTTTTCTGATGAAGTATTTTTTGTTTTCTTCAAAAAATGATGAACTTGATGAATATGAAAAAATATTTTAGATGGCTGAACATGCTTGCTTTCTTTGCTGCCAGTTATGAGCCATGGTTTAGGTATGCATGAGCCTTTGAAGAATGACTTTGTAAACCAGCTGATGTGTTCTACAATGGCATTGAAATTTCCACAAAAGATTCTGATAAATTTTGGTTGTATTCTGTTCAAAATAAAGTTGAAAAAATTTAATTATTGTATTCAAAGTTGGATACGGCACCAAAAATTTCAGCTTTTGAAGCTTTTGGGGAAATTTAATTATTGGGAAAAGAGCTTGTGAATAGGAAGGCATCAAAAATTGTCTCTATAAAAAGCAAGGGAAAAACAGTACAAATGAAACAATGAGAACTCAAACTATATTTAAAATTTAATTTTGAGATTATTATAATTGTACCTTGGAATATATTGAACTGTGGGAAGAATCTCTTGATGGAACTTTTACCTTAATTAAAAATTTATATTCTGTATTGGAATGAAATTATTTGAGAAGGTTTTTGATTTTGTAATATTGTCATTCAATGAAAATTGAATATAATCATAAATAGAGACCATGTATTTAATGAGTTTTATCTTGCTGAAATAGTGGTTAAAAGATAGAGGCAAAAGACAATTCTTTCAAAAGTACTTGGGCTAAAATATTTATGCATTTCAAGATAAAGAGTATTAGAGGATGGATGAAGCATTCTGCATGTCTAAGAACGGGATGCTAGCAGAAGTGCTGAGAGAGGGGAGGAAAATCCATACCCTTATTTGTGTCTGTTCACATGAGGACAGATGTGGTCCCTTCCATGGCACTGACTGCCCTTTTGGGGGCTCAGGTTTGGCCTCTGTTTCTGGCAGTTTGGGAAATCAGGAGTGGTGGTAGCCAGATTAGATTTATTGAAGGTAAGACTATTTTCCATAACCTCTTTGGAGCCAGCTCTGGAGTGGCTGCCTGACATGCCAAGAATGGGCTATCTTTTCCATCTGATTATTGAGAATCTTCTCTGCCACGAATGTCTCTGGCAAACATGTACCTGGGTCATAAACATCTTCGTGTTCTGTAGTTAGATCCACCATGTATCTCTACCCCAGACTTCCCTGTCACTAATCTTGCAAGCCTCTGAGCAAGCAGCCAACCATTAGCCATTGCTAATGAATCATTATAGATTTGTATCCCAGGCCGTTTCTCCTTCTGCATGAAGTAGATGACCAGATGTGTTCCTTGAAGTTCTGCCCACCGGGATAATTTCCTTCGTCACTGCCTTCCAGGGCCATCTCTGAGTGAGGTAACGGTGTAGGCATCTGCTTCTTGCTGGTGCAGCGTATGGCGCTGATTCATCTATAGACAAGGTCTGCGCTTTACCTTCTGGCAACTGGACGTAATGGACTCACCCTGAGGCCCTGGTGTGGGTTAAGCGGGGGCGGTGAAGCAGTAGGAGCAGGAGGCAGGGAGTCAGAGCCAGCTGTTGGTACAGTTTGCTTGAACCTGCTCAATTCTGATCTCATATGTACCACTTTCAATTTATAATGGAATGTTGCTGTGCCTGTCCAATTGATGGTTTGGCGGATTAACCCTCTACTGGGGCCAGTAGCCAGCCAGGGGCTGCTTTTATAATGGAGAGTAGTTGTCAGCAGAGGAGGGCATTGGGCTTACCAGCCACTCTAACAGGGCTCCACTGACACTTTCCGTACCTTCGGGTCTGTTGGTAATAAGGTTTAAGTGGTAGGGCAGCTTGCACCACAGCCTGAAAATGCTGCAGAACACTTTTTAAATTTCTGCCCTACTCAACATTAGCAGCCTATGCGTTCCTTTGTACATGAACTATTGTGGCACATATCTGTATATGGTATATATTGCTCCCCCAAACAAAAGAGGACCACCAACAGTATTTCTTTCTTTGTGGTAGGTGGGACAAGGTGCAGAGGCTTTGTTCTTACTGAAGAGGGAAATTTCCCTCTCCGACTTCACTGCACACCACTGTACCCCTGGAAACTTCAGTATTGCAGGCCCACTTACGCTTTCAAGGGTTTTCTCTCCTGACCTCTGGCATACGGATGTCTTACTTGGGCATCTAGGGTGCTTGATATAACCTGTTCTTAAGAGCAGGTCGTCGATATAATGAGCCAGAATGATGTTCTATGAGATATCAAGATGATCATGATGCTTTCAATATCTTTTGGATTCTTCTTTGTGTATATATACACACATTCGTATGTATGTATGTATGTATGTGAAATATATACATGAGTTGATATAGTTCTGGGGGTAAGGGGTCAGGGTAAATGCAGGTTTGGGCCCTGCCAGCAAAGATACCACAATTGGAACTGCAGATGTGGTTGTTATTATCATCCATTATCATCATCTGATTATGTCTGCAATGATCTATAGTCATTCTTCGTGACCCATCTAACCTTTACTCTTAGCCAAAAGCATGAGTAACTAGGCATGTGACAGGAATCACCACCCTTTGTCTCTCAAGTCTTTGATGGTAGCACTGGTCTCTGCAATCCGTCGAGAGACGTACTTTGCTTTTGCTTTATGCTCTATGATGAGAGTGAGTTTTGGAGGATAGTTCCTGGGGTTTCCACTTGGCTCTCCTTATCAAAACAGCCTTTACTTCACAGGTTAGGAAACTCGTGAGGAGCTTTTGCTAGTTACTCTGTATACCTATTGGCACTGCACAATTCATCTGGATCTGGGCATGTATCTACCAAATGGGTGCCCAGCCCCACTGGCCTTACTGTGAGGTGGACTCAGGCCACACCTCTTTCTAACACTGATCTGGTAGGGCCCTACTCTAACTAGTGGCCCACAGAGGCATTTGGAATTGCAGTGCATGTGTAACTGGTAAAATCCGAATGAGGCCTATCAGTTGTACCAATTTCTTGACTTTGTTATTGTGCTAAAGTGTGTGAGATGTTAATATTAGGTAAAGAGGAGGGTGTCTGGAACTTCCCTGTACATTTCTCTGTAACCTCCCTTGAACCTATGATTATTTCAAATAAAAATTTTAAAACATAGTTGCAAAAATGATTGACTTGCTAGACTGTTGAAAGGATTAGCGAAAAATGGATCAAGTATAATATGTAGCACAGAGTAGATTTTTAATCATAGTTACACAAACACAGACATATGTGCACATCTGCATTTATGCCTTTCCTGGTCTCTTGCCAGTGAGACATGGGCTTTAAGTCGTTTGTCCGTCAGATGTAACATGTATACCTCACTCTGTATTCTAATTTCCCTTTTGACTCAGGGCACCAATGACAAAGCAACTGTTGGGGGTGAAACTCACAACCTAGGTCCCAACCAAGGGAGGTACCTGGTCACCTTTATATGTGAAGGTGGGAATAGATCCACTCCATGGCACCTGGAACATGTGAGTTCGTGAGGCAGCTACATCAGTGTGGGCAGAAGATGATGATGGTGGTGACAATGGAAAGAGTGGGGTAGAGAAATAGAGGAGTCTGAGATGAGGAGGCTGGGAAGAAGACTAAGGGTGGTGATTGGACACAGGGTACTGAGTCATACATCAAAGAACCGTGGCTCTGCCCAGGTCTGCCATGAAGGACAAGACTGGTGTTCATCTTCCAACTAACACTTAAGAACTTGGGCATGATGTCTAAATACATAATCAAAGTTAATCTTGTTGCCATTATCTTATTCATTATAGTGATTTTCTGATTGCTTTTATGGATCATTGTAGAACTAGTTTTGAATGAGATATGTCTTTTCCCTTTTTCTGTCTTAATTTTTAAGAGTGCCTATATTCTTCAGTTGCTAAGTAACAAGCCTATAATGTGTTATCACAGTGGTTCTATCTGAATAATTTCTGTAATCACTTAGGAGATTGCTTTAATAGTATATCATCTTAAATGGTAAGAAATTACTAATTCTAGGCTGTTTGGAGAACGCTGACAAGTATTTCCTCAGAGGCAGGAGGTTCGTCAGCCAAGGAGCATGAAGACAGAGCACATGATACACGCCTCGCACACAGCAGCTCTCCTTTGCAAGTTTACCACTCCCTTCGGTGTCTCCAGATGGAACACGCACTCACTAGGAACTTCTATCTCAAGTTTCCAAGAGCCAGAGGATCCAGAAGGAGAGATTTTTGAAAAGGAATATTTTTCTCTAGTGACTTGCAGAATTGCATTTATCATAACTGAAGCAGGATACAAAGTAAGGCAGTGCTGCTCTAGTTCTATCAGGGCAGAAACACGACCAGAGCTGAGACATGAAAATATCATAACTGTCCTAACCAAAGGGACCCCAGATCAGAGGCCCATCAGTGTGGCTACAGGTGACCCTCTGTGTAGTCAGATCTTCTGCCTTTTCTGTAAGGGTCCTGGAACAGGTGGCCAGGAGCTCAGAAACATGTTCAACTGAGGTGGGGACCAGCAGGATGAGCTGTGAATCTGAGCCCCCAAACAGGCCAGGTTTGTGTAGTTCCCATGGGAAGACCCTACCCCAGCCCTGACCATCTTACAGAAGCCACGGTCCAGGTCAATGTGTATACGCTAGAGAAGATACATTCAGGTCTCTCCTATTTAGAAGAAATGACTCCCTTAACCTTTCCCTCCCTTCTGTGATTGACCAATTTCCTCCCTTTCTCCCCAGACTTTCAGGAAGACCCATGCCGCTCTCACTGTCTACACTGCCTTTCCCCTCATTCGCCCTTCATCCCATTGCAATCTGGGTCCCACTCTCCTCTCCAAATAATCATGAAACTGTTTTTCCTATAGGTCAGTTGTGATGTCCTAAATGCCAGGTTCCCTGTTCTATTGTCAGCACTCAACCTGAGGGATATGCCGCATGTTTGACATGGGACATGATCTCCTCCTTGAAGTTTGCTTCTCAAAGGCCCCTGGTTCCTCTCTCTTGGTCTTTCTGTCAACCCCATCTCCTAATTCTTCTCCTGTTTCTTTCTTTGTTTCTTCTTGGTCCCCTTTGCTGGCTCCTCTTTTTCTTTCCACTCTGTAATTGGTTGTCTGGGAGAGTCATACCTTAGCCCTTCCTTCTTTTACCTCTTTTTTGGCCACCTCTTCCTCCCTCCCACCCGCCAAATCCAGAGCCAGCTTATCCATCCTACTTTGTGCCAGGCACTGTGCTAGTGCTGGAAATACAGAAGTGAGTAAGACACAGTCTCTGACTGTGCTAGACACGCGAGCATCTAGAGGAATAGATGAAGCGACAGATGGGTAACTGTTGATGTAGCAGGGACAAGTTTAGACAGGCCCTGGTGGGGCAAGAACCAATTCTGCATGGTGGGGAGGAACAGGCAGCACAGTGTCCCACTGGGGTACTTACCATGTTGTGTATTCATTAGAAGTGGAGGGCTGTCAGGTCTAAGTCATGGCTTTCCAGGAGAAAGGGTGTGTGTGTGTGTGTATGTGTGTGTGTGTGTGTGTGAGATACGCTCATGTGCCCAGACGCCTTGAGCAGTGGAGGGATGGTGTGGAGAGAACCTGAATCCATTTTAAGAAGGGGACCTTCTCTTAGTGCTTCAAGTGTGAGTTACCAGAAGAACTAGTTGGGGGAAGCTGGCTTTGCCCTGGTCTGCAGATGAATCATTATTTTTTGTATTGCTCCTTTGAACTCTGTGTTCAGGGTACCAAGTTATTTTTCTGTCTCCAATGGTGATTTGAAAAGTATTTAACAAAGATGTTAACACAGGTCAATCAGAATGAATGAACATGATTCCAGAGGTCCCTCTCTGTGCCATAAATTAAATCCTTTCATTCTTGATCATAGGGAAGTGTGAGTGTGACTCTGTGTGTGTGTGTGTGTGTGTATGGGTATCAGGGTGTGTCCTGAGGGAGGGCCTGAGGCTGTTGATGCAGAAAGGAGGGACTGTATGGGAGTCTTGGGACAGTGCAATTTCCCAATGATATGAAAGTACTTCAATATTTTAAGATCCTGTAAGTCCATACAGAGGCATTGCTCCCTCCCTCCTGAGACTGCAAATTCTCTGAGGACAGGCTAGACCTTAATCATTTCTGAGACACTGAATCTTAGTATAGTGCTCTGCTTATAGCAAGTGACTGATAAATGCTTGCTGACTAGATAAAGTGGAATTAATGGTTTAGTAAAATCTGGTGAATGAGTCATATAGACTAGGTTTTGCCATGATAACAAAAACCCCCAAATCATAGAGGCTCATTACACAGAAGTTAGTTTCTTGTGTATATGACTTTATTGCAGGTCCTCTGGGTGCTCTGCTCCTGTCTCCTCCCTCTGGGACTCACGCTCACAGGGTGACTGCCATCTGAAGTGGGTGGTCCCTGTGTGTGGCAGAGGGAAAAAGGAGAAAGTGACAAAGTGTGAACTGATTCTTAAAGCTCATGCCAAAAAATGTCACTTCTGCTTGCATTTCATTGACCAAAGAAGCCTCATTTGATGCCACCCCCCCTTTTTTTTTAATGAAAGACAGTTTTCATAAGTGTAACACAGTTGCTAATTCTGGGCCCCATACTTGGCCATATGACTAGCTTTGAACAACAGAATGAAACCAAGTGAGTGTCCCTGTCCTGAGCTTAGTCCTTAGAAGGACTTTCATGATCATGCTTGCATGCATTCTTGGGTCTCTGTCACTGCTGTGAGGAGAACATTCCTCAGTGGCCTGCTCATCCAAGGAGGTGGAGTGACATGGGGAGCAGAGTCCAGAACAGTCCAGACATCCTGGTGAGCCACAGTTACCTAAACAAATTCAGCTGAGATCATTAGAACCACCCACCTGAGCTCATTAGAACTACCCACCTGAGCTCGGCTGGATCAGCTGAGCTCCAGACACAAGAGAAATAATAAGAATTGCTGTTTTAAGCCACTGAGTTTAGAGGTTTGTTACTCAGTAATACTTAGCTGATATACCTACTTAATAGCCACAGCCCCTTTCTTCCCTGTTATAGACTCCTGATTTTGTTACTGGTGGCAATGTGCCATTATTGGTTTATGCTGATTGGGTCACTTCTGTTACCGTTTGTCAGATACTTTCTTTCCCAGACCTCCTTGCAGCTAGTGGTGACCATATAACTGAGGAGACTTAATGGAAATCTTGTTTCTGGAAAAGATTTACCTTCATGACAAAGATAAAGCCCTTTTCTGCCCATCCCTTTCTTTCCAGGTTGGGCATTGGTATGACTATGTGATGGCTGGAACTGTGGAAGCCATATTGTCACCATGAGGTCACAAATGTAAGGATGAGAGGCCCACATACTGCAGATGCCTGAATAGAAGGATGAGAAAAGACTGGGGTTTTGAACACACTGTTGAGCTTCAGAATAAACCCTGGGACCACCTACCTCCAGAATCTCACCAGGTAAACAATGATGATCTTCGTGAGTTAATCCACTATCAGTCAGATTTTCTGTTATGGCAGCCCAATGCATTCTCGAGTGGTGACGGATACAGTGAAGATGGAGCAGAAGTGTGTGTGACAGTGCTATGAAGAAAATATTGTACTGAGACTTGAAAAAACCTTTTCCTAATTAGCTGCGTAACCTTGAGTAATTCACTCACCTCTTCCGGCCGCAGTTCCCTCTTGAGAAAGAAGAGGGCATTTAACTAGATAATCTCTAAGATTTTGCAGTTCTAACATTGACTCTGAACATGCAGTCAAGTCTCTGGCTGCCGCAGCAGGGCAAATATTCACAGAGGACTTTGGAGAACTGTTAACTATGCCCAAGGAAAAGACAGAATAGTGGTTCTGTTACAAATGCTCAGCTCTGAGCTTGTAAATCACGAGTTTCTTTTTCATTCGTGTCTAATACAAGTCTTACCTGCTCTAGGGGACTTTCATCGAATGCTCATTAGGTGCTTCATTTATAAACAATGATTTGCAGGCGATGAACGAATGCTTCCTCTTCAGGAAGCAGGTGTTGTGGGATGAGGAGATACATGCTGGCTAATGCCTCATCATCCAGATTCACAGAAATCTCTGGTATCCTGGGCGGGTTTGACACCATTCTGGGAAGAGAACTAAGGGGACACATCTTCTGAATAAATTAGTCTATTTATTCAGTTTCTGGTTCTGCAGAATAGAGCTTTGGCCAGGTCCCAGAGAAGCTTCAGCAGGGAGAAAAAAAAATCACCTTATTTTCTGCTTTAGCCAACAGCATCTTCCTGCCCAGACTCTGCAAAATGGACTTGTTTAGCTTTGCAGGCTCCTCCAGCTGCCACTGTTTCTCTCTGGCCTTCTGGTTACACATGCCCCTAGCTTAGTCAGATTTCTTCAGTTCTATTTCTTTTTCCCTCCAACCATTTTTCTTTAACTTCTCCTTGTTCTTCACCACTGTGATATCCGTTAAGTTTTTTCCTTTTCTTCCATTTCCTCCCACCTTCTAGTATCTCTATCACTGTCTCCTCCTTTCTCCCTCTCCTGCTATATCCTGAAAAGCTTCTTTGAGTTTTGATGTTCCTAAAATTGAATCAGAACTTTGGGAGTCATGATTGTATGATGTAATGATACAGAAGGATTTTCCCAGCTACTATTTGCTGTTCAAAGAGAATTTCACAGCTATGATCTTGCTCTATTTTCAGTATAATATGCTGTAACATAATTTTAGCTCTGTAAACATGTTGGATAAAAGTGGAATTTGGGAAGAAGGGCAAATTCTAGGGCATAACTGGGGCAGAGCAGTGGAGACCACCCCAGCACATGAATGTCATTCATTTATATATGGATTTTACCAACCTCCACTGAAGATGACTGTGAAATTCTAAAGCACTGAGCTAAGGACTGTAAGGGGCAATGAATTACCTTATGCACATACGTGTCATACGTGGAGCTACCATAGAGGGGGCGCAGGCAGGAGTTGTAAAGGGAAAAATTTCTTCTTATATAGCATGACATGCCCTAGGAGATATCAAGATTAAATGTTGCATTTCATCAGAGCTGATTCTAACCAGCTGAAGTGGACCCAAGCACCAAACTGTACTAGGCCCCATGTAAAGACTAGTCCCTGAAAATGGAAATGGATTTGTTTGAACCAACCAGGTACAGGCATTTAGATTAATTTCCAGAGTGCTGGTTTTCAAGCCTTAATCACTGTGAAGCCCTCTTTCTACATTAAAGATCCCTGACTTTCCCTCCTCAGCTCACTCTTCATTGAACTTCTTAGCTTGTGTGTGCTTCTTTGCCTGGCAAGTCGGTAAAGTGGATTTGTGGATTTTATTTATTTTATTATTTTATAGCTCTGGTAGTCTTCGTCTTATTATTTTTCAGAATATAGGCTGCAGGGGAGCTCATGATGTTTAACACCTGGCAGCAGCACATAAAAAGTTCTGAACAGTAAGAACAACTGAATGAAAAACAACGAAACCGAACAACAACAAACCAGTAACAGCAGCAGGAGCAGAATAACAGCAAGTCTCACTCACCAGACAGGCCTTTGCTAGGAAATGAAACCCGCAGTCACTTCCCAGCTCGGGTGATTTCTAACTGAGAGTGGGTTTCAACTGGTTTCAAGAGTGAAACCATTCAATATCTAGATCTGAGCATTGCTTCTAGATGTCTGTGTGGTTTCACCTTCAAGTTTCGCGGACTGATAAGGAACAGGGGCCATGATTTTAATAAAAATTGCTTGCCTGTTGCTTTTTAATTACTCACTAGGTACTGCTGCAAAGTTTGGTTCGTTTAGGTGGCAGTTGTGCGTCTTTGACTCTTGTGTTGATACCTGGATTTTCTCAGAAGAATCCAGAACTTGAGTTCATTTTGTTTTCATGGTCTTATTTAAGAAACTCAGATTTTCAGTTCCAGTCCGTGCTTCTGCAGCACAGCTTTCAAACTCTGGGAATTATTGGAGTCCTGTACATCAGTCCTCAATGAGAGAAACACGTGGCACTTTCCCCACACATGTACTTTCCTCCTACATCAAGATGCTATTATGATTTGTTTTTCCCCTCATGGCAGATTACTAGCTTACTGCATATTTGTGAAGGGAATTTATTGAAAATGTAGTGGAATCTATTTAATGTACTCCTTGCTGTAGGCTTACAGTATTACAGCCCAGTTGGGTTTCTGCCTCTGGCTATCCCTATCTTTTAGGGGGGTTGGACTGTAATATAAAATGCATAATGCTTTGCTGGTCCTCAGTAAGACTGGGACCCAAAGTTGTTTATGGTGACCTTCTCAGTTCCTCCCTTATTGTCATCTTGAAGTAAATGTTTATTCAGTGCCTGCCGCCCAGGGCTTTATCTTGGTCATATACAAAATGACGTTTGAGTGCATTCCTTCTGCCTTCTGGGAGCTCAAATTAAGCCATCTTTCTCCCTCCCTTCCTCAAAGATTTGTTAACAGGCAGGAGAATGAACATAAGAAAAATCCTTTGATAATTCAAGAGACAAGCCAGAACAAGGTGATACCCAAGAGTGAGTACCTAGTGGCATGTTTCCACTACATCGAGAGCAGGAGTGTGTAAGCTCGGGGGTGGGAATAAATCAAAGGAAGAGAAATAATGGCTATTTTTCTTTCTTTTATGAAAATCTTTCCATACGATGTGGTTTTTTGGGAGGATATATCATTTATCAATTTCTGTGTAACAAACCACCCCAAAACTTAGTGACTCAAAACAGCAATGATATATTATCTCTCACAATTCTTAGGGTTGAAAATCTGGGCAGTTCTCTTGCTTGTCTTATAATAAAAGTTGCAGGAGTTTGGGCCTGGGGAATCTAAGATGGCCTCACTCACTGTGAGCTGTTGATGCTGACTGTAGGCTGGAATGGCTCTATTCTCTTTCACACAACCTCTTATCCTCCAGGAGACTGGAAAGGGCTTGTTCATAGCAAGGTGGACTCAGGGTCTTAAGGCCTAGGCTCTGGAACTTGTACAATGCCACATTCTACTGGTCCAAGCAGGTCCCAAGAACATTCCAGATTCCAGAGATGGAGAAATAGGTTCTACCTTTTAATGGGAGGACCTAAGGGACATAGACCCAGGGAGACCATTAATATAAGAATCTATCACAGCACAAGTGCATCAGAAGGATGGGGATGAGGGTGGGACTTGAAGGAAGAGGATAATTTAAGAACTGAAGATGAAAATTTCTTTGGGCTTTTTGTTGTTGTCTGCAATCATGAAATTCTTTATGTCAGCAAAGGGAAAACTGTCCCTAGTTATTTGTTTCTGGGGATACAGACTCAAAAATCTGTATTAATGGAGGAAAAATGACGGATACCTGCAATTTTATTAAAATTTGGCATTTAGGGGATAATATATAAAATAGAAAAACAGAAAAAATTAGAATGCCAAAGAGATGAGGGGAAACAGAAGAAGAGTTTATCAGGAAATTATATGCACATTCCAGGTTATATGTACATTTTTGAGCACACATATGAAATGCTTTCTGTCATAAGTTGACTTTAACTTTATGGTTGAAGCTTTTAAAGATGGTTTTCCTTTCTGTAGCCCTGCAATTCGGGTAGGCTATCAGCAAGTGATGGGCATGTGCGTTAGCTGGGAGCCACGTGGGTTCTTGAATTATTCAAGTCTCTTAGAGTGTTAGTCGTGAATTTCCTATGTATTATCAGGAAATATGTAGCTCGTTATTAAAGGAATTGAACTCCAAAGCGATTTTCAACCGCCTTTTTAGAAGTTGAATTTTAGAAATAATTTTCATAGTATGATTTTGTATCTTTTTCATCCGTCTTTAATGTTCCCTTTTTCCATTAGCTCTGAATCTAACATCCATAGTCTTTCCAAGAAGTTCCTCTTTTAGTAGCTACTGTCCTATTTCTGTTGTAGCCACAGGAACACTGAAGAGGTTGTTGGGCTCCATTAAAGAGATGGCTTCAGTTTACCTTTCTACACACTGTATCTCTGTTTTCTTTATCCATATACAGAAGGGGGAGAATGTAAAATAAACCATAGAAGTAAGATGCCACAGAGATCATAATTGTGTCTTTACTCACTGCTAGTTTATCCCCTGAGTTTTTGCTGTTGCAGAACCTCCTCATCTTTCTCTTCTCTTAATTAACTTCTTTAACTGCAACAAGTGTGGCCTGCATGAGACATGGCAGCTTACAGTCTCTCCTTCCATTGTAATCAATAACCACTTCCTTATAAGTTGCTGTAATGTTAGGTTTCTATAGAAAATTTCCTGGTATACCTATAATAACTTTAAAAATTAAAGTTAAAAAATTTTAAATTTTATTGAAATGTTATTGAGACCTACAACATTTTTTAACAGTTTGAAAACTAATTTGCAAAGATTTGGAATAGTGGCTTACACCACTTTTGTTATATAAACACCATCTTTATTTCTTGAGCCAGGACAACTCAGATAAATAAACAAACAAATGAAAACAAGAATACAAAAATCACTCAGAGATGATCACTCTTAACTGTGTCCCAAGCTGAGTCCTCTTTTGAGAAATATTCTAGTGTGGTTCTAAGTAAGCCTGCCTAATTCTCTTCCCCTGACAGTCTCCCCAAGTTGCCCAAAGAGCTGTCCTCTTCACCTTTCAGCCAAAGGCAGCAGTGGCTATCCATCTTGAGTTGCCCTGCAGTGGTTTTGCGCTGGCAGGGATTTCGTCTGCAGCGCTCCGCGTGCAGTTGTGGATGCTGCTGCTCATCTCCCACTTCTCCGGAGGCAGTCTTGGGGGTAGTCAGCCTCAGCTGAATCTCAATATGGGAGCACAAGATCAAAACCCCACATTGCTCAATCTTGAGTTACTGAAGTTGGGTGAAAGCGAAGTCATTACTGGGTGCAGCATCTGGTCTCCAGGTCCCAGAGCCACAAGCAGAATGTTCCGGTCTCGGAAGTGTAATGATTTTAGCATTTTGTGTCCCAGCTCAAGTTTTTCACAGCCTGAACTCAGTTTCCACAGCCCACTGCGGAGCTGACGACAGAAATGCCACAAGTTTCTGCAGTGGGTGCAATATCCTGTCATTAGTTAATTATTTGCATAAACACCAAAATGTTGCCTGTAATTCGGGGGGACACAGGGACCTCACTGGTTCTCGTCTGCGGATCAGGTGCACAGTTTCCTGCTCTAGACTATCACTCGTTTGAACTGGTCATTAGGGGGATGTTGCAGGACAAACCATACAGAGTCAAGGATGACAGCCTTTGTCTTTATGGCAGAATTGTTTGTTAATGTCTGTGTTAAAAAACACAGCTCTAGCAAGCAGGCATGTAGATGACACCCCCTGGTGTTGGTGAGGCTGGAGCAACAGGCATGCACTTGAACTTCTGCTGGGACTGTAAACAAGAACAATGTTTCCTCAGGACACCCACGCAGTACAGTATCACTGCGGTTATGTATCATTATTTTAGTTGGCTGTTCAGAGTTTCATAGTATGGTTGGACTATAACATTTAACCAATACTTAAGGTGTTTCCAATTTTCACCATTATAAACAAGCTTAATGAACTTCCTTATACATACTTCTTTGTGAATTTGACTCATTATGTCCTTGAGATAAATTCTCATGAATGGAATTGCTGGATCAGACTTTAAAATATTGACATACAGTGTCAAGTGACCATCTAAAAAGTTGCAGATCAAGAATATAAATAATCATCTATGTTTTCTTTCAGTATTTTGACTAAAATGTGTAGTTTTGCATTTAGATACTTGCTCCATCTAAAATTTATTTTGTTGGTAGAGATTTGCCATTTCTGTTTTCCCAAATGATCAGTCAGTTCCCAAATGGGAAAGTCAGTTTTCCCAACTCATTTTGTTGAATGATCCACCTTTATCAAGTATCAGAATCTCATTCATATATGAATCTGTTTCTGGATTCTGAAACAGTAATTTCAAGCTTTCCAGTAATTATTGTATAAAGCTTTACATTTTATACTTCTATGTTTTAATATCAAGTAGGACAAATACTCCTTCATTATTCTGCTTGGCTGTTTATTCATGCTTATTTTTTCAGAAAAACTTTGAAATAAATTTTTTTCTATGTCAAAGAAGAAAAAACCCTAGAAATTTTATTGGGATTTGCATTGACTTTACAGTTTGATTTCTGGAGAGTTGTTATTTTTTACAGTATGGAGGATGTGCTCAAAAATGGAATTATTTTTTCATTTCTTCAAATAGCCTGTGTTCCCTCAGTAACATTTTATTGTTGTCTTCACATAGGCCCTGCACATGTTTTGTGAAACTTTATTCCTAGGAATTTTGTATTTTTTGATTGCCATTATTCGAGGGATCCTCCCTCCTCCCGTTAGAGCTGTCTCGCCTGTCCCACTGAAGTAGCTGCTTCACTTAGCTCCCTGTTGCACAGTCGTCTGGAAGCTCCAGCTCCCACCCATGCTCTGATACCTGCAAGGAGCAGCAGAGTGGAGGCTGGGCCAGGCCCCCTGCCTCCTCCTCCTCTCCTGACAGCCCTCCGTCCTTGGTCCCTGTGCTCAGCTGCAGGTCCAGCTGTCCTAGTAAATAAGAGAGAATCAACCAGCCTCAGAAAACCCCAGAAGTGACCAGCAATCAAAACACAAACTTATTTCTAAGTGCCCTGTACTCTGTACCCAGGGTCAACTTTTATAAGCTGAGGCTATGGGTCAGGAGTTGGTGCTGGTAGCAGTCCTGGCCTCTTACCCTGACCAAGGCCCTGAGGCCCGGAGCCTGGGAAGTCAGCCTGGTGTGTCCCGTGGGGGGTGTCTAGGCTCCTTCCTGGGAACACTCTTCTGCCCACGGCACACAGGGGAAGAGCTGCAGTGGGGAGAAAGGCAGCCCTGGCTTCTCAGGGGAGCTAGGAAATCTCCCAGGGCTCTGTCCTACAGGAAAAAACAATCTCTAGAAAACAAGAGAGCTCAATGTTTTTCAGTTCTGATTTCTATCTCAGTCATTAAAAATCAAGCTTTAAAAATAAGACCCTTTCTACTGTGTTTTCATAATCATCACTGGGGCTTAAAGTGATTAATAACAGAGGGCTTTTGTTTAAATATTAAACATGAATGGTTTTTTTCTGCTCTTGAGAACTGGAGGCAGACAGCTAGAAATGGGCTCACAACATACTCTGCCCCTGGGGTCTGGGCTGATTACAAAGATGACCCTTGAGAGATGGTGCCTGTAATCAGAGGACACTTCCGTCCCACCACGTCCTGGGCTGCACCGTCACCCAGGCAGCAGGGGACTTCACAAAAGCCTTCTGCGTTTTTTGTCTCCCAAATGACTGATGGGTTTGTTAGGGAGGAATTTATTGTTACTCGCTTCTTTCATTTGATGTCACATGGCAGCTCTGAGGCTCAGAAAGCCAAATCCCTTACCTTAATAGTAATAGCTATCATCCGGCACTGGGCCGACACTCTACATGCATTATTCTATTTAACCTTTACAGTACGCCGAGGAGTATGTGACATTATTCCTGTTTTAAATATGAGGATATCGAAACTTAGAAATTAAGGTAACTTTCCAAGTAGACGCAGCTTGTAAGATTTGGAAACAATTCTTCTCTGATTCCAAATAATAAAGCGCTCTTTCTCTTGCCCTAGCTCACCTAACTAAATACTAAGTAAGTAACTGGTGCAGGTCTCTTGAGACATGACCGCCTCTCAGACCCTGGACCAGCTCCTGTTCATTTTTGAGTGAGTGGTGTGTCAGGATGATTTCAGTGCGTGAGCAGCCAGAGTAGTGGCATAAATATAATAGAAAACATCAACACTAGGCTTTGCCAGACACTGTTCTGAGTACTTTGTGAGCATTAAATCTTTGCATCTTCACAACCCCATCACTCAGGTGATTCTCATCCCTTATCTTGAGTCACAGAGACAACCAGATGACCAGCATGTGGTGGAGAGGGGACCCAGGGTGGTTGGCTCCAGAGACCTGTGCTCTCACTCATACATACAGGGCCTCTCTGTCTAAGACGGAGGAGCTTTCAGGGCAGGGTGAGGGCTGGCGGATATCATGAGTTTTATTTGAGCATGTTGTATCTGAGGTAGAGTATTTGGTATCCAAGGAGCTATAGAGAAGGCATTTGGATATCAACGTGGCATCAGCATATAGGTAATGTGTAAAGCCAGAGATGAGATGAAAATGTACAGGTGGCGAAGAGGAGAGGCTCGTGGCCCCTTCCATATCCTGAGGCAGGGCTGGCAAAGGACCCTAAGGACCCCTCTCTTTCTCTTACACCTCACATCCCAAATCTCAGCGGGACCTGTGGATTCTGACCATGCCTTTCCATGCCCTAAAATAAGCCATCAGCCTGGCTCATTGCTACAATCTAGAGTCCCTTCTGACAGGCTGCCCTGGTCACCCCACCCTCCTCAGTAAGCTCCTGCCACACCAGCCTTCTTGTTCTGAATGCGCGGGCACACTCCCCTCAGGGTCTCTGCACCTGCACTTCCCCTGCCTGCAGTGCACAGTCCCAGGGCTCCATCCACTGCTTTGTCCAGTCCCTCCTCAAATGCCACCTCCTTGTAGGGGCCTTTCTTGACCACCCTATCAAAAAGAGCACCCCTAGCACCCCCCTCTCCCCATAACCTGCTTTAGTTTCCTTCATAGCCCTAATTACTACCTACATTGCATTACATGCTCATTGCCCGTCTCCTCTTCGTACTAGTCAACTCCATGACACAGTGTGGATTCACTAGTGTGTTCTCAATGCCCAGAAAAGTGCCTGGCCCCATGGGAGACATACGACAAAAATCTGTGAGTGAATGAATGATTGAAAAGAAACTGAGAAGTAGTGGTCAGGAAAACAAGGAGGAGTGTGCTGTGACAGAAGAAAGAGGAGAAAGTGTTTTAAGAAGCAGAATGTCCGTCCGTATCTAATGCTGATGGTGGTCAGAGGAATGAGGAAGCAGGGCTGACCTTGGATTTGGATGCCGATGTTCTTGCCCTTTCACTCTAGTCTTACCAGTGTGATAGAGGCTCATCTGCAAGGATGCTCACTGCAGCACTGCAGGTAACAGCAAAACACTGACAAAAACAAGGGTGCATAGGCACCATTCACTTAATGGTTGAATACTTTGCTTTCCCCTTTTTTTCTTCCAGTTTTATTGAGGTATAATTGACATACTGCACTGTGTAAGTTTAGGGTATACAGCATAATGATTTGATTTACGTACCTCGTGAAGTGATGACCACGGTAAGTTTAGTGAACATCCATCCTCTCTTATAAGTACAAAATTAAAGAAATAGAAAAAATTCTTTTCTTGTGATGAGAACTCTTCAGATTTACTCTCTTAACAACTTTCATATACAACAGACAGCAGTGTTAATTATATTCATCATATTGTACATTATATTCCTAGTACTTATTTATCTTAAATGGTTGAATACATTATTACATCCATACTATGGAATATTATGCAGTCATCCAAAAGGAGGGAGATCCACAGCATTTTCTGGAAAGATGTCCAGATGTATGAAATGAAGAAAGTAAGTTGTAATTCAGTTTATGATTCCTTTTTTTGGTTTGTTAGAAAAGATATATATATCTACTAAGAAAAAGTTGGAATGGATAAACAATAAACTATTTCAGGAATTTTCTCTGTGGGGTTTGAAGTTCAGGGAGATTTTCACTTCTTATTTTATATAGTTGTTTTTTAAGTGGTAGCATTATGGGAACTTTTTTCTCTTTGCAATTTGTACATTTTTTTTCAAGTAATCTAAAAAGAAAAGAAATAAATAGGCTGATTTTATATCTACTTAAGTAAATAGATGAAAAAAATTTGAGGATAAGGGTTGGAGGCCCTGGACCAGGCAAGAGCCAGAGGCCCCAGAAGGAAAGTTCCAGACATGAGTAGAATGCTTTCTGCTCATTTGACCCTGTTCTGAATACACGAGAAGCCTCATGCAGTTGGGCTGCCCGTGGCAGTCGTCCTGAAAGGGTGCCAGTCTTGAGCTGGCTACTCTGTCTCTCCCTCAGGGAGAACTTTCTGGTATGTGCCAGTGGCCAAGTCAGCCTAGTGGTCTGTGGGGAGCTCCCGTAGCTTACACCGGATCTTAGGCACTGGCACCATCACTTATTTTACTTAATTTTTTTTTCTCCCCCCAAAAAATTCTCTTCGTGAGAATATAGCACGCAGACCCAGTTCTTCCTTCTTCTAGACGCCTCATGTGCCAGCCTCCTCTCACGACTGTGAGCACAGGGACATACTTGGCTTGCCTCCTAGGGATTTCATAGCAGAGTAAAATTCACTTTTATTGAATAGATAAGTAAGAGTTAAGGTCATCCCCTAAAACAGATTTTCTTGGAAAACAGAAAATTTACCCCAGGAATTGTATTTTTAAAAATTAAACTCTACTTCAATAATAAGAATTGATGAAGGGTGCTGATGTCCTTCTCTTTGTACTTTGTTAAATAGTCGCCATGGAGGCCAACTGCGTCTGTAGGAGAGTCAGCAAAATCTCCATCCCTTTTGCAGACAGACTTCTCGAGAGAGGAGTCTATATTTGCTGTCCCTTCCTCACTTCTCCATCTTTCCCCAGCCCTCTACATTATGACTGTCTTCCCCGGGCTTCTCATTGCCTGTCTCCATTCGCTCTTTCCTTGGTCAGTCACATGCTAGGAGACTGTTTTGTGTCCCCATTGTCCAGCCGGACCCCTGAAGTGGAGTGGCCCTCCCTGCTCAACATGCCTCAGTCCTCAAGCTCTTACACACCCTTTGCCTTCACTTGAATCGTTCCCTCTGCCTGGCCTGTGTTTCCCTCATTTTTCTACCTTTCATGATCAGCTCAACTGTTTCTCCCTTGGAGAGTCTTCACTGGCCCCTCCCTCCCATCCCCAAGGAGAATGGGGTCTTCCCTGGTTTGTGTTTCCATAACTGTGAGCAGACTGTGAGCAGGTACAGAGCTTCTTTGAGGTCACTGTGTGATGTCGTCATGTACCACATGTCTGCCTCTTCCATTAGACTGTGGGCTTCTGCATTGCCAGCTCCCAGCACAGTACCTGGGGCAGAATAGGTTCCCAGCTCGTGTTGACTGAATAAATGAATGAATGATTCCCATGGGAATATGAAAGGCGAAACCCACAATTTTGCTGGGAACTCATTATCTTGATAATAGGAACACTGAAGAGCTACATGCACACAATCTCCCCACCGGGTACCACCCTGAGCGTCCTTCTTCCAAGTCTACACAGAAAGTGGCCCAAGAGTGTTCAATCCCATTCCCAGTTCTGTTTCTGACTCACTCTAGCCCTTTAAATTACTCACTTCCTGTCTCTGATGGTGTTTGCTTGTTTATAAAGCAAGGTGACACCTGAGGGCTGATAACAACTGAAAGCTTATAAAAGATTTCAGAGCACCGTGAGCTGTGTAAATGCTAGATGTTGTTTTCAATAAGGAAAGTGAGTGAGTGGAAACTGCTAAGCTCTCCCATGCACTGCTAACTACTTTGTCAAATTTAAAAAGTACTTAAAACCACCCCAAGAGGGGTCTTGGTATTCACTCTTCCTCATGAGTCATTTCGTATGAGGAACAATGAATAAGACAAGAAGCCAGGATTCTGGGTGATGGGGGAGTGGGGTGGAGTGGGGCTGTCTCTCTCCTTCTGATTCCCACTTTCAGTGTATTTAACTATGTGCCTGCAAAGGGAACGATGCATAAATTATTAGTACCCAAGGCAGTTCCTGTGAAGGGAAGACAGTGTGTAACTGTTGCAGTGACGTTTCCTTCCAAGGGGTGCTGAGTGGAGCCAAGTTCCTTGTGGATGTTTACTCCCCCTGTGGAGGCGGGTCTTCCCTCCAGCATCGCTCCTCAGTTTCTGAGCAACACCCTGAGGCAGGAGGGGGGCCTTGTCTTTCTCCTCCAGCCAAGCCCGGGTAAGCAGTGAGTGCTGTTGGTCCCCTGGCCTCCCCCACCACGAGCACCTTGCAGATCAGAAATAATTAGCTGATTCATTCCATGGCCAGAGGCGTGAGGCAATGCCAAATGCCAATTAGCTTGGCATGTAAGTACACAGCTTCCCAGCAGTCAGGTCTAATGTTAATATAAGCACTAAAAAATGGCAGGTAGTCTGGGGAGTAAAGTTCCTTTTGTAGAACATGACTGGCTTCAGGCCTAAAAGTGAGGCCCTTGATATGTTAACTTTTCTCTTGGGCTTTCATAATAATGCACCGCTTGCTACCTAACATTAAGGATTTTAGCTGAGCCTTTTATCTTTCCATTTGTGGGAGGAAAAATGGTAGGGTATGGGTGACACTCTTGTCCCTGTCCACTTAAAGACAAAGATGGTGGGCTCCTCCCTGTCACCCTGATGGGTGTTCAGAGGTCCCCTTTGCTGACAAGTGTCCTGAGGGCCCTGTTGGGTGGAGGCTACGCTGGTGGCAGGGCAGGGTGGATCAACAGCCCGTCCTGCGGGCGTTGCTGGAAGTGAGGGAGGAAGGTCCCAGCAAGTATAGATCGGTTGGTCGACAGCAGCAGGTGTGGGGACTGGGCCATGTACTGTTCTCATTCTGAGAAAAGGTTTTCGTTCTCTCTTGGGAAGGACCAGCCTTACCCTCAGGTGGGCCTCCTTCCAATGCTGAAAAGACCAAAAAGCTGTAAAGTTGTGTTCAGGCATTTCTAAAAAGCTCAAATATTCATACATAGCCACATATATAAAATATGCACACACAGCATGTAACTGTTTACAATGTGTGTATGTAACACCAACACACACGTATATATGTATTTTACACACATTATACATATATGTTTGTGTACATTCTCATATTCTCAAGGCAATATCAGATCTTGAGAAACTCCTTCTCTAACTATGTTTTTTCTGGGCAACATGGGAATCACCTTCTTAGCATCTGCTTTCAAAGACTATCACACAGGAGAAAGCAGTTCTTTCCAGCTTACGACAGCATACATGATACTAAAACTGGAATAGGCCATTTGGGTTTTTTCCTCAATTTATATTTCATTTTGAGAAATAGTATCTTGGAAAAAACACTTTTGGTATACTAAATGGTGAGGGCCTGGTGCTGTGAGTACACTTTGGGATGTGTCTACTGCCATAGGAAGTGGGTGGGGGCTGGGGCAGTCAGAGCCCAATTAACTCCAGGAGACTCCCAGCCCCCTTGTATCCAGTCCACGGCTAAATGCCTGTACATCTGCAGACCCCACCTTTATGACCAGACCCCAGAACACGCTGCTGACAACTCCTTCCCCTGCTGAACACCCTCCCCTGACAACTATCGTGCACTTAAACAGCTACAACAAACTGAAGCTCAGAGAAGCACTACAGGAAGATCTCAGACCTTCAGAATGCTCAGGGACCTCTGGGGCTGGTAGCCTTGAAACTGCCACTTTATTTACCTTTTGCATGGTATGGGCATGATCCCAGAAGGCTGGTCTGCAAAGGTAATCTGCCTCCATACTTTAAAGGGCAACCCTTTGCTCTGACAAAATTATGGGCCTCTTAGCTTCTTGGATATTCTATCTAAAATTATAATGGTTTTCTAATTGATAAATGTCAAGCCTGAGCTTCTCAGGTTAATATTTTACATGGCAAATGAGATCTTTGGACATGGCTATTATAGGCATATAAGCTCATGATACACCGAATAGCCTTGTGAACACGGTACGTTAGGATTGCATGCAATTGTGTTCATTTTGGACGCTGTCTTACAACCTATGGACAGGAATCAGTTATGAGCTGGGTTGCAGAGCTCAGTAGAAGCCCCTGGTGATTGAACATACTGAATATATTTCTACAGAACCTGTTCCTAAGTTCTTTTGACAGGTCAACTAACAATTTTTAAGGCAAGAGAGAGATGTATTCTCAGCCCTCTCCTTTACATTTATAGTTTAGTGACCTGAAAACACATACACACCCCAAACAGCAAACAGGTGCCACTCTTCCTGGAAATGCCAGCTGATTGGCGGAGACCACTCTGAACACTGTAGTGCAAGAACTGTGAAGTGGTCAGTGGGAAACATGGTAGTTGATTAGATAGCCACAAAGGGTATGGGCAGTGAGAGGGGCTGGGGGTGATTTGCTGGATAAATACAAGGGCTCTTCTTGGGAGGAGAAGCCAAAGTAGGTGAAGAATCAAATATCACATCGACTTAGGTGTCCAGTCTGTCGGATATATTTTTATTTCATCCAAGCCCGTTAAAACAACTGCAGCAGGCATTCAGCGCATAGTAATAGCCGTCTCAAAACTTCGGAAGTTCAACTAGAATGTGTGTAGTGAGTGTAAAACAAGTGACTCAGTTTAAGGTAGGAAATGGGAAAGAAAATTGGTAAATTCATTGTAAGCTAGTTATATATGAAGCAATTAAGTTAAATTCATATATTATCTCTAAACTTACAGTTGCCATATTTCATGATTTCCCACTGTTAACCTAAACATGTTTCACAAACCTTAACCTTCATAAACAAACTATGCATTTTAATAGGGTAAAGACATGTTTGTGGTAAGATAATTTCATAAGAGGGCCCTTATCTCTTTGCATTGGATAGCAGGAAAGAAATCTGTCACTTGCGAAAGAAAATAGAAATAAGTCAAATTTATATTCCTTGAGAACTTTGCCTCAATCTGATTAGTTAGCAAATAGTTTTTCTTTTAATTGTTTAGTTCACTAGGCCATAAATTCAGCTTCCTTATCAGCACAGAGCAAGGCATTCTATAGCGCAGCAGCCAGAATAAACAAAAGCACCTGAAGCCCAAGTGATTTGCTTCAGTTTCCCTGTGAGAGTCATAAAGCTGACTCTCTTCTTAAATAGAAGCTTGTGTTTCTGATTTCGTATTTTCCTTTCTTAGAGAAGGGCTTGTATTCTACTTGCCCACAGAAAAACAAAACAAATATTAAGATGCTTTCAGACAGCAACTGAATCACTTAGAAACTGCATTTGGCCGCCAGCCACAAAGACCTGACGCTAGTGACTTAAGCAAATTAGGTTATTTTCTTTGTCATCAGAGAAGGATGGGTGTTGGCCCATGCGCAGCGCCTCTGTGCATTGTGAAGGACCCATGCTCCTTGTAACTCCGTGCTCTTCCATTTTTGGTATGCGACTTTCCTCTCGAACTTGCCTCATGGTGCAAGATGGAAGGAGTTTCAGCAGCCATCGTGTCTCCATTCTAGGGAGGAAGTAGGAAGAAGAGGGTCTGGAAATCTTCCTGGAAGCCATCCTGGAAATCACACCTAACAACTGACGGTATTCTGGATGACTCTCAGCCTCTCCTGTCTCCATGACCCTCAGGCACTGGATCAACTCTGCGTTAGGCTCGAAGCAGCCTGCCATTGCCTTGCCTCCTGCCTGTGCGCAGGGCCTGGGGTATCCAGGCTTCTCCATCGCCACCCTTGCACGAGGAGCAGCCGAGGCTGCCTGACACCCACACATGTGTGATTTGACTGCGGGAGAGTTACTCCTCCGTGGGTCAGGCTTTGGCTAAGGGAAAGTGAGAGCCGTCAGATCCGCTGGTGGTCTTGGAAGGTTTTGGCTGCTGCTGTTGTGAAGTGACTCAAGAGGCTTTAGAGCTGGGGGGGCCCATTTCCCCCAAAGTACTCGGCCGTGTGGAGGATCTGGGAAACCTGATGAAACTTACCCTTCCTAAGACTCAGTTCACCTGTAAAATTCACAGACTGGTTATGATGAATAAATAACATAATGGGCATGAAATGTGAACCACACAGCAAATGAGCAGTAAATGGTCTGTATGATTACAAGAGTTTTCCATTCCCTGGCTTTAATTCTAGAACATGAATCCCTCCTGCCATGGACGCCAAACCATAGTAGTGGGAGAGTCACAGCTGCAGTGCCTCTGGCTCCCAGGGAAGATGTTCCTTCTGTGTTCAGCACTGAAGCTCCAGTTCTGGCTCCGTTGTCAAAGCTGCAGTCAGTCCATCTCCCTGCAAGAATTCAGGGATATTTCACGACATTGGCATTTTAATTCTCTCCTTGTCAGCTTTCCTACTGCATATGATACATACACAGGCTGCAGAATTTGGATAGTAAGTTAATGGAGGATTAAGCATGCAGACTCTGGGGTCTCAATCACTATGACTGATGAATAGGGGGCAGGGCTCCGTGAGCTGGCCTGGCAGATAAAGACCTTGCACATTTTGGCTGTGTTCAGGGTAGGCCCTTGTGTAGGGACCTGCAGCTGCCCAAAGACTGCCCTGTTATCACTTTCAGTTTCCCCAGATCAGGACAGAGAGTGGTCTGGCAGATTATCCAGTCTGCATTTGAACATCAGCTCAGCCACTTACTAGCTTTGTGACCTTGTGGAAGTCATTAAATGTCTCTCCAGCTCAGTTTATTGTTTCATCTGGGAAGTAGGTGCTATGACCTGCCTATCATGGAACATATATTCAATAAATGATAACCACTATTATTAGTAAACTGGGTTCATCTTTGAGTATATGTATGTGTGTGTGTATATATATATGTATTTAAAGCAGATTTATTGAGGTTTAGTTTAGGTACAGTAAAATTCATTCATTTAAAGTGTATGGTTTGAGGAGTTTTGGCAAATGTATATCCATGTAATCACCACTACAATCAAGACAGAGAACATTTTTATCGCCGTCCTCCAAAATTTCTTTATACTTCTTTGTAGTCAATCCCTGACCCCCATCCCTGGCCTCAGACAATCAGTGATTTGCTGTCAGTTTCTGCTTTTTCTAGAATTGCATAAAAATGGAATCATATACTATGGTCTTTTGTGTCTGGCTTATTTCTCCTTGAATAATGTTTTTGAGATTTATCCATATTATGCATATATTAGTAGTTTGTTTCTTTTTATTGCTGAATAGAATTCAGTTTATCAGTTGATGGACTTTTGGGATGTCTGCAGCTTAGGGCTATAAATTACAATGCTGCTGTGAACATTCGTATGCAATATGGGCACATATACTTTAATTTCTCTTGGGTTGATACCTAGGACTGGAATTGTTAGGTTATATGGTATGTTGAATTTGATTAAAACAAAACTACAAACTGTCTTTCAAAGTGGCTGTACCAATTTGCGTTTCCACCAACAATGCATAAGATTTAGAGTTGCTTGAACTCCTCACCGCTACTTGGTATTGCCATTTCTTTTAATTTTACTGTTCCAATGTGTGAATGGAGATATCTTATTCTGGTTTTAATTTTTTATTTCTCTGATAACCAGTGATGCTGAGCATCTTTTCATGTACTCATTGGCCACTAGTATATCTTCTTTTGTGAAATGCCCAATCTTCTGTCCATTTTTAAATTGGATTGTTTCTCTTCTTATTGTCATGCCGTGGTGAGTCGATTTCTGGACTCTATTCTCTTCCATTGGTCCATATGCCTGTGCTTCTGCCAACATCATACTGACTTAGCTTTATCATAAGTTTAAGATTGGACAGTATAAGTCTTCTAACTTTCTTTTTCAAAGTATTTTGGTGTTTCTAGGTCCTTTGCAATCCCAAATAAATTTTAGAATCATCTAGTGATTTTCTACAAAATGTCTGCTGGGATTTTGATTGAGATTGCATTGAGTGGATAAGTTACTTTAAGAAGAAGTGGCATCTTAATGAGATTAAATCTTCCAATTCACAACATGGTATATTTAGCCAGTTATTTAGATTGTCTTTAATTTCTCTCAGTTAATGTCTTGTAGTTTTCAATATAAAGATAGTGTGTATGTTTGATGAAATGTACTCTTAAGTATTTTTTTGATGTTACCGTAAATGGGTTTTTTTCCCCCTAAATTTCACTTTCTAATTGTTTGTTGCTGCTATATAGAAATTCAGTTGATTTTTGTATATTGACCTTGATACCTGTGACCTTACTAAATTCACTTATTAGTTCTAGGAGCAGCTCTGTAAATCTTTGGGATTTTATATATATATGTAATATGATTATCTAAAAATATAGATGGTTTAGTTTCTTTCCAAACTGCCTGCTTTTGTTTCCTTTTCTTGCCTATTGTATGACTAGGACTTCTAGTAAGTTGCTGAATTGAAGTAAGGGTAGTAGACATATTTACCTTGTTACTGATCTTAAACAGAAAGCATTCAGTCTTTAACCATTAAGAATGATGTCAGTTGTAAGAGTCTCGTAAATTCTATCAGGTTGAGAAAATTTCCTTTTATTTCTAGTTTGCTTAGAACTTTTATCATAGATGTGTGTTTAATTTTGTCAAGTAGATTTTCTGCATCTGTTGAGATAGTTACAGGGTTTTTCCACTTTAGTATATTAGTATGGTGAATTATATTAATCTATTTTCAGATATTAAGCCAACCTTGCATTCCTGAAATAAAACTTACTTGTTTTTAATGCATTATTCTTTGTATACATTGCAGAATTGAGTTTGCTAATATATTTTTAAACGATTTTTGTAATTATATTTATAAGTGATATTCTTTTCTTATATCTTTGAATGTTTTTGGTATCAGTAATATGGGTTAATGATATAAATTAGGAAGTGTGGTAAGCTAAATAATGGTGCTCAAACTCCAAAATTCTTGATTATCATCTTATATATAAGTAAAATTTTGCTAGTATGATTAAGTTAAGATTCTTGAAATGGGGAGATTATCTTGGATTGTCATGATTGTCTGTAAATGCAATCATAAGTGACTTTACAAGTAATAGGCAGAGGGAGATCTCACACAGATTGCAAAGGAGAAGGCATACAGAAGAGGAGGAGGAAGTGTGTCTATAGAGGCATAGATTGGAGTAATGTGGCCACATGCCAAGGAACGCTGGCAGCCACTAGCTGCTGCAAGAGTTAAGAAAAGGATTCCAGCAAGAGACTCTGGAGGGAGTGCAGCCCAACTCACCCATTGATTTTGGCCCATTGGTGCTGTTTTTGGATTTCTGGCCTCCAGAATTGTGAGGGAATAAAGTTCTGTTGTCTTAAGCCAGCAGGTTTATGGTAATTTGTTACATTAGCCTCAGGAAACTAATAGAGGAAGTATTCCCTTCTGTATATTCTGGAATATTTTGTGTAGGATTGGTATTATTTCTTCTTTAAATGTTAGAATTCGCATGTGAAACTCTGGGGTATACTTTTTTATGCAAAGAATGTAAATTATAATTTCAATTAAAAAAAATTAACACAGAGCCATTGAGTTTCTCTATGTTATCCTGAGTTAGTTTTGGCTATTTGCATCTTTCAAAGACTTTTTCCACTTCATCTATATAGTTGGGCTTATTGGCATAAAGTTATTAATAATATTTCCTATCGTCTTTCAAATTTCTGTAGAATCTGTGGTAAAGTCCTCTCTTTCACTCTGGATGTTGGTAATTTGTTTCTTCTCTCTTTTGTTCTTGATCAATATAAGTAGATGTATATCTATTTCATTAATCTTTTCAGAGAACTTTATTTTAGATTCATTGATTTCCCCTATTGTTTAATTTTTATTTTTAAATTTCTGATATTATTTTCTTTCTTTTACTTATTTTGGACTTAACCGATTCTTTTTTTTTAGGTTCTTAAAGGGAAATTTTAAATTTATTTTATTTTATTTTCCCTTTTTCAGTTTCATTAGGTAGAAATTAAAGGGGAATTTTAGATCAATGATTTTAGGCTTTTCTTCATTTCAATTACAAGCATTTGAAACTATAGTTTCCCTATACACATTTCTTTAGCTTAAGTTTTGATATCTTGTATTTTCAGTTTAATTTAGTTCAGAATATCTTCTAATTTGTGATTTATTTCTCTCATCCTTGGGTTATTAAGAAATATATTGCTTAATTTCTAAATTGATAGATATACTCCAGATATGTTTCTGTTATTAAATTCTAATTTTGTTCTCTAGTGGGTCAGAAAACACATGCTATATGAATTCAGTCCTTTTATATTTACTGAGATTATTTTGGCCAGGCACATGATCTATCTTGGTATCTGTTCCACATGCACTTGAAAATACTGCTGTTGGTAGGTGGAGCATCAGTAAATAATTTGATCACATTGGTTGGTAGTTTTGCTCAAGTTTTCTATATTTTTACTGATTTCATGTTTACTTGTTCTGTCAATTACTGAGAGAAGAGTGTGAAAATCTTGGCTCTGACTGTTCTCTGTTTCATTTTAGAGCTTCTGCTTTACATATTGTGGAGCTCTTTTATTAGGTGTCATACATGTATGATTGTTATGTCTTAACTTTTTCCTGTCTCTGGAAGTTTCCTTGTCTTAAAGTCTATCTTTTCTGACATTAATAGTCTCCATCTTTCTTATGTTTACTGTTTTTATGATATGTCTTTTTCATTATTTTACTTTCCATCCATTCCTACCTTTGTATTTTAAATGCTTCTATGATAGCATATAGCTGAGTATTGCTGTTTATATAGTCTGAATATCTTTATCTTTTGATCAGTGTTATTACATTAATGTAATTAATGATGTACTTGAATTTAAGTCTACCATCTTGTCATTTGTTTTCAACATACATTGTCTCTTTTTGTTCCTCTGTAACTCCTTTCCTGTTTTTTTTTTTTTTTTGGTGAATGAAATGCTTTTAGTAGCATTTTAATTCATCTATTGGCTTTTTAGATACATTTCTTTGCAATTAGTGCTTGCTCCAGGGATAGCAACATGCATCTTTTACTTATCAGAATTTAATTAAGTTATAGTAGGAAACTTGCATCAGTATATGGAGCCACACGCATTTGTATTTTAATACTCTTGTTGGTTTTTATTTGATGAACTGCTATTAATTTTTTTTTGATATATGCTAGTTGCATAATAGAATGACCTTTTTTAAATGTGAAGCTACTGAGGGATTTCCAAAAGAACGTCTGGGGAGGAAATTAGAGGGGTGCATGTGGTGTGACACCATACATATAGAATATAAAAGGCAGAGGGACTTCAGAGAGGTTGCGGCTGATGGAGAATGGGAGAGGGGAACGTTGCTGCAGAAGGCAGGACAGAGCTGAGGCTCAACCACGCATGACCTATGGCTTCTGAAAGATAAGGAAAATTGGAGACTGGGTGTGTGGGTAAAGTTTGGAAACTCAGTTGAGGCACTTTTTAACTTAAGAGATAAAATTAACAAAATAATGTGTTAATAGGGAAAAGTATGTTTTACTAGGACCTTGACTATTTTACAATCTGAGGATAAGCTGAGCTACAGAAAACCAGTGAAGATTCCTGGAGACATTTATAGAAAAAAAATACAATGTAATGAAATAAATAAACGAAAAAGAATGAATGTAACTAGAATGTTGCCATAATTAAGAAATCTAGTTACTAGCCCCATTTTACAGATGAGAAAATGGACTCTTTGTGTTTTTGCATAATGTATAAAGTTAGGTTAAATTAACAAATTCTTGGTTTGTTATAAAAAAAAATTTCCCCTTGTAAAACACTAGCAAGTGAATTGTGTTCCGCCCTGGGTTTTTCTTTTCTTTTTTGTCTGAATGTTTGTCTCTTCCTGAGGAAGGTCTTAACTACTGTACCTGTGCTGCTTCTTGAAAAAGCATCCTTAATCGCCAAGCAGATGCGCCAGCGGCAAAGGAAAACAAGAAGTCTTGAGCAGCTCATTAGATGAACCCTAGGATAGGACTGGTTGCATTTAATTCTCAAGGCCCTCTTATTATATTTCTCTTTAAGAGAGAAATTGCAGTATGGTTCTTGTAGTGTAGTTCTTCTGCACTGGGAGATTGTCTTGTCTTGGGAAATTTTAAGATTTCATTTTGACTTTTAATGTGCCAGCCAAGTTATTTAAAGAGTCAAGTAAAAATCTTACGTATTAGGATGATGAAAAGTGTTTTAACTACTTTAAACAATTTAAATCACTTACCATTGGGGGTAAATTGAGAAAGATAAAATGGATAAAGAAGCCCAGGTATGCTGGCACATGGTATTGTCATGGTTGAAATTGGACATGATGATGTTCCAAAATTTAATTGAGTGTAATCAGCTGCAGCATGTAGCCCAGGACTGCAAGAATCCTGTAGCCAAGACTCCTCAGCCAGTGGCAGTCGCAGCATTCGTCTCAACAATAGCCTACATTTTATCATCTCTTGCCCTCAGCTGCTGACAGAGGACCTTCCCCTTTGTCTGCATTTTTAATTTGAATTCGACCTTAAATAATACGTTTGGAAAACACACCAACATAATGCTCTTCTCAAAGGAGAAAAGCCTCTGGTATCCCCTATACTCCATCTCTTAAGCACATACTCAAAGTGGGAGATTATTTTTATTGATTCAATCATTCATTTATTGGTTAACACATATCAAGCATCTGCTTTGTTCCAAGTAGTATGCTAGGAATATAGAGTATTTAGAAATGAAAAAGAGATAATCTCACTGAGGTGCTAACTTCACGTGCTTCTGTGAGATCTTGTTTAGAGGTTCTAATAGGACAGATAAGCGTTGAGTGTGCCTAGGAATCCTCTTTCTTCCTAGGGAAGGAATATCTTTTCTCAATGAACCTGATATTTGGGTAAGAGCACATGATCCAGATCAGCTGACCAAGTCTGGTTTCCAAGAAAGTGACTGATACTATGGCCAGATAACCCTTATTTCTTAAAACAAAACAAAGCCTAGCAGGAAGACAGACATGTAATGCACAGAGTTAGTGTAGTGTGATGAGTGACTGTGTGAGGGCTGCAGAAGCAGAGGAGAAAGTGGCAGAGAGGGGTTGCTGGCTGGCTTCATAGATGGCCTCTTGGAGTAGGCAGCCCTGGGCTTTAGAAGAGCTGGGAGCTCACTGGGACGTGAACGTGGGAGAGCATTGCTGGCAGGATGAACATCTTGTGCCTCTGAATAGCATTTATCACATTCTGCTGTATGGCTTTTTGCCTTCCTCCCTCAGACCATGGGCTCCTCCAGGCCTGAGAGGGCTGTGTCTTAATTGTCTTTGCGTCCTATGCTCTAGCAGTGTGTTTTCAAATTGCTGTTTTAGCTCGATGGACTAAAGGTGCACTGAAAACGTCTTCTAATAGATTTCATAATGGTGCGAGGGTATATGCAGACCTTTCCCCACTCAGTATGAATAGACAGTGTGAAGTCAAAGACTGTTTCAAACCCTGGTTCACCAGTCATTGGGTCATATAATCTTGAGCACGATACCCTCCCTGAAACTTTTCCTTATAAGAAAAATGAGAAAAATACCTACTTTACACCTTGTCTTGAAGACTGAATGAGATAATGCGTATGACGTGACTGGCATATTCACTGACATCTTGCTCCATATTAATTCCCCATGCCCATGTATAACATGCTCCTTAAACTGACTTGGAATTTAGTTGCTACATTTGTTGGAGGAAAAAATTAAGGACCTGGAATATAGCTCACCAAAGAAGAAAAATTCTGCTCATGTGAAAAGTAAACATGTTTATAGC
This sequence comes from Camelus dromedarius, assembly GCF_036321535.1. Lineage (NCBI taxonomy): Eukaryota > Metazoa > Chordata > Mammalia > Artiodactyla > Camelidae > Camelus > Camelus dromedarius. Next base: position 63,346,481 of record NC_087448.1, on the reverse strand, counting down.
TTCATACACATTCATACACGTTGTTATATATCTACATATTGCAAATAGTTGTGCTTCGATGATTCTCTTGGGGAGGATGCTTTAGTTGACTGATGGTTATACATGCATCCCAGGTGTGTTCTGGTAAGGCAGCATCTGGAAGTCAGGAGGCTATTTGCAGGATGCCATGAACATTTGAAATGTTAAATTTAAAAATACTGAATATATATTTTGCTGCAGAATCATTGTGATAAGTAATAACCCAGGAGAAAAGAATTCTCCTTGTTTAAGAATATAATTTTGGGGAGAAAAATCTAAATATTCTCTCCACGAATCTCTGTGAATCAGGAAGAGCTGGCTGTTGTTTGGTTTAGGGATGTGGTAGTGCCCCCATTTTCCTTGGCAGCAGAGTTTGACAATCTCTGGTCTGTTAGATTAAACTGTTTCAGTGCAAACCAGTTCTAAATCACTTTAAATATTTCTTAAACTGGTATCTTTCTAAATATTGACCCAGCCTTGAGAGCGGTGTGCCATTTTGGGGAATAGTCAATTTCTGGAATAATAGTAGAAGATTTAGTTTAAGCACTCAGGGTATATATCATTGAATGATATAAATGGCCACTTTCCTCTTATCTGTCCACCCGATTCAACATCATTTTTGAAGAGGGGAATAATTAATTCCATATCAAGGCTCCAAATCTTATGAGTCCTCCAACTACTTATTCCCCGCAGGGACCGAAGAGAAGAAGCTGACACTCAGGAGCATTATCTTTGATGGACAGTATTTTCCACGTTCTGTCCTGGTTCAGCAGCATCTAAGAGCCAACCTCAGACTTGGCCACTGGATGGAGGTATTTTTGTGTTCTCCCTGTTATGTGTCTCCCTTGATTAAAACACCCAGGACAGCAGGTTTAAGTGGCTTGATCTGTGTGAGAGACTTAACATTCCTAGGAAACACTTGTAAGTAAGAGGTGAGTGGATCCTTTGGGACTAAAGAAGGCCTCATTCCTCTGAAGAATGTTACAGCATGACTCCCAGTTCTATCTACTTCTCCAGCCATATCTTCTGGTGCATCTTCTCTCTCTAACACACCCTATGCTCCAGCTGTGTTGAGCTGTTAGTGATGAATTCAGGAGGAATTCACAGAGATACAGAAGAGAAATACGCTGCAAACACATTTAGTCTTTGCACATGCTATTCCTTTGCTTGGAATATCCTTCACCCCAGTATCTGCAGGAAAGCTCCTATTAATCCTTCAAAACCCTCCTCAAGTGTCACCTATTCTGTGAAGTTTTCTTCAACATCCCAAGAAGTTAGATGATTTTTTCCTCTGAGCTCTACCAGCACATTTAGTATTTCAATCTTAGTACTTATCACACTGTTTTATAATTTACCTGCTTATCTGTCTGTTTCTCTGGGACATGCGTTGTTAGTTGCCTACCAAAAACCTTTCCCCATCTCTTCTTATGGGTAGAATTTTTAAAAAATTTCCTTGTTTCCAGTGAGGGCCTTGAGGGTATAGAGGGTTTAAATTTCACGGACTCACACAGCTAGTAGATAATGGAGCTGAAATTAGACCCTGGTCTCTAAGTCCAGAAGGCCACTCTGCCTCAGGGCATTTGCAGATTAACTTTTTTTTTTTTATTTTTAAAATTAAAAGAAAATTAAAGTATAGTTTAAAAATCGAAGTATAGTTGCTGTACAATATTATATAGGTTACAGGTGTACAATATGGTGATTTACAATTTTTAAAGGTTTTACTCTGTTTATAGTTATTATAAAATATTGGTTATTTCCTTATGTTGTACAATGTATCCTTGTAGCTTATCTCATACCTGATAGTTTGTACCTCTTATCCCCCTACTCCTGCATTACCCCTCCCCCTTCCCTCTCCCCACTGGTGACCACTAGTTTGTTCTCTATATCTGTGAGCCTGCTTCTTTTTTGTGATATTCACTAGTTTGTTATTGTTTTTTAGATTTCACATATATGTGACATCATACAGTATTTGTCTTTCTCTGACTTATTTCACTCAGCATAATGCCCTCCTAGTCCATCCATGTTGCTGCAAATGGCAAAATTTCATTCTTTTTTTATGACTGAGTAATATTCCATTGTACATGTATATGCCACATCTTCTTTATCTGTTCATCTGTTGATGGACCACTTAGGTTGCTTCCATATCTTGGCAATTGTAAATAATGCTGCTATGAACATTGGGGTGCATGTATTTTTTCTAATGTTGGTGTTGTTCAGGTATCCAACTTCAGGGAAGACTCGGCCTCCTCCTCAGCCCCTGAAAGTGAGTTTTGAATAACCTAAGTCAATGATGGCAATTCTAGTCTGCCTGCCAGTAATTGGTTTCAGTTTGAGTGTGTGATGGAGTTTTGGCCAACAACGGGAAATCAGCCATGGGGGGCGTTTCTGAAGCTTGATTGTGCATATGAATCACCTGGGATTTTGCTACAAGGCACATTCTGAGCCTGCGGGTCTGGGATGATGCTGAGGGTCTGTGTTTCTAACAAGCTCCCAGGGGAGGTAGATCTGCATGCTGCAGCCTGAGGACCACACTGAGTAGTAAGCTAAGGGGGCTTCTGGGTTAAGTTTCTTTACTTTTAAAAGGAGACATGAGAGAAAATTTCCTTTAAAGCCTCTGACATCAGCTGGTGACGTGTTGCCTGCAGCTGCTGCAGGAGTCTTGCAGTGGGCAAGGAAGTAGCTGGCATGCAGAGAATGGCAGAGGGCAAAGATGGAGAAAAACCCTGGTCTGGAGCCAGTGCTGTCAAAGCGTGGGATTGATCAACCCGGGAACCACCCAACCTTGGCACATTGTATTATGTTCTGGAGGTATTCTTTTACGAAGTGTTTATTTCAGTTATGTATGTGTGTGTAGTAGATGTACTGGGTCATGATGTAAAATGTCTTTCTGACTATGGGCTATGGTCACAAATACTCAAAAACACTAGCCTGGCCAAAGGGCCACTTGTCCCTCTGGGGGACGACGACACAAGAGCACTGCACTCCCACGGGAGGCGAAGCTGTTTCCCTGAGCTCTGCCCGCCAGACGGGGCTCTGTGACATCCCACACGCATTCTGTCTCTCTCCAGTCACCAAGCCCCCTGCCCAGAGGTCCAGCCCAGGGACTATTTCCTTTCCAAATCTTCCCTTACTTCCTGGGGATGCGGCACTCACTCTGCAGTTTCTTCATTCAGCTGCTGCCTGTACTTGGCACTGAGGCTGCTCTGAGTCCTGTGAGTGGATGGGCCTCTTGCTTGCTAGCTGGCTCCAGGCCAGACCACGTGGATCCAAACCAGGGCTATTTGACCCTTGGGTCCAGCTGTCCGTGCCCTGCCCCCGTGGTAAATGGACCGAGTCAGCGCTGGGGGCTCAAGGAGCTTTAACCAGTTAGCGGCCTGGAGTTTGGACCGGATCTTGCTGTGCCTGCTTCTTGGAGTGCTGAGGAAGGGGCACATTTAATGACAGGACTTCGGTCCTGAATTTGAGGCATCACTCTGGAGACTTTTTGAGACTGTTGGGAGGAACACCAGCCCTGCAAAGCCTCACCTGGGAGAGGGTGGAGAAACCCAGCTCCCCATTTCTTTCCCTCCCTCCTTGTCCCAAGCCCCACCACCATTCCTGTCTCTACTGGTTCTGCAAATCTGGGTGAAATCTGAGGTGCTGGCAGGAGAGGTGTTAGTACTTTTCATTTTTCCTCTATGGTCTTCCTCCACCTGGCTTTGCACGAGGAAATCTGACCCATGTGCCAAGGCAGAGCTCCCACAGCACCCAGGCTGTGAAAACTCCCCCAGTCTTCCTTTCCAGAATTAACTGTGCTTTCCGCTTGGCCCCTCAGGGTTTTGTTTGTGCCTTTATTTGAGCTCGTATCACATGCTGCCTTATTGCAGTTTTTGGGTTTCTCTCTGGCCTCCTCTATGTGCTTCTGACCTCCTTGAAACTGTGTTTTATTCATCTTAAAACATGCTGGGCATGCAGGAGGTGCTACACACATTGTAGGATTGATGTGCTTTTATTTTTAGGGTTAAAAATCATCATTGACATGAGTGGTCAATTGATTTTCAACAGGGGTGCCAAGATCATTCAGCAGGGGAAAGGACAGTGTTTTCAAAAAGTGGTGTTGAAAAAATGTGTATCCACGTGCAAAAGAAAGAAGTTGGACCCTTACGTTATAGCATATACAAAACTTGACTCAAAATGGGTTATAGACCCAAATGTAAGTGCTAAAGCTATAGAACTCTTTGAAGAAAACATAGGGGAAAGTCTTCATAATATTGAATTTAGTGATAAATTCTTGGCTATGGCACCAGAGGCACAGGTTAAAAAAATACATATATATGTATAAAGTGGACTTCATCAAAATAAAAAACTTTGTGCATTAAAGAATGCTATCAAGAAAGTGAGAAGACCACCCACAAAGTGGAAGAAAACATTTGAAACCATATATCTTAGGAGATGGAGTAGGAGCTTGCTCCGTCCACTCCACGCATTGACCTGGTATTACAGTATTTCCAGGAACGGTGCACCCTCTTCGGGGGAAAATAAACGATCATGGAAAATAAAAAAAAAAGAGAGAAAAAAACCCCATATATCTGACAAGGGATTAATGTTGAGAATATATATGAAACTTTTATAACTCAGTGACAAAAATACAAACAATTTGATGCAAAAAAATGGGCAAAGGACTTGAATGGACATTTCTCCAAAGAAGATATACAGATGGGCAACAATCACATGAAAATCACTAATAATTAAAGAAATGCAAATCAGATCCACAATGAGATACCACATACACCCATTAGGATGGCTATTATAAAAAAAAAGATGATAACAAGTTCTGGGGAGAGGATGTGGAGAAACTGGAACCCTTGTGCACTGCTGGTGGGAATGTAAAATGGTACCATCTCTAAGGAAAGCAGTCTAGATGTTAAATTTTTTGCTTTAATTTCAAAAAATTAAAAATAGTGAAATAGCAATTTCACTTCTGGGTATATATTTGAAAGAACTGAAAATTGGAGTTATGTTTAGTGGGTACAGAGTTTCAGTTTGGGATGATGAAAAAGTTCTGGAGATGGATGGTGGTGACAGTTGTACAACAGTATGCATGTACTTAATACCACTGAACTGTACACCTAAAAATGGTTAAAATGGTCAACTTATGCTACATTCATTTTAACACAACACAACACAACACAACAGAATGGTCAGTGAGTTGCTAGTCTAGACAGTAGGGATAAGATGGTTTTCTCTCCTACTGAATGGAGAAAAAGGATCAAGGCATTTTCGAGGGCTCAGGGTCCTAGGGGGCTGTGGCATGCCTTAAACATGGCCCACTTCTCTGTCTGCCCTCAAAGCCTCCTGCATCTCCACAGAGATTCAGAAAGTTGCTCAGTATCCAAGTTGTGCTGTAAGCCTGTGGTTCTGGAGTGCGCCAGGGCTCCTGGAGTTTCCAAGAACCACAGTCCGGGGGAGGGACAGAGTTCCATCACAGCGATTTTGGTTCAGAAATTCCACTATAGAAGGAGGCTGAGACTGCCTTTCCACGTCCTGAGTTGGCTGGAGCGTGAACCACCACCATGAAGCCGCGTCAGGGCCCGTGTGAGGAGCCCGCGGGGTAGCTCGTATTGGTCAAGGCACCTTCTCAGGACAGGAGCGTCCCATGGGGTGCTGACTCACGGGAGCCTGTTCCCCAGGAGGACTGATCTGTTGCTGTGGTGGCCTGTGATGCTGAAGTGTCAGCTCTCCAGGGGACTGACTCAGAAACAGTGACCTCTAAGCTGGCATGCTTCTTGATCTAAGACCTGGCTTTGAATCTCCGTGCTCGCACCTGGTGAAGGAGTCATTCTTGAAAAAAATGCTGACTTTTCCCTTTGAAAGAGAAAATGCTCTCCATTTAGCCTAAATGAGATAAGTTTGTTCTTGTTGTTTTTAATCCGTGGCTATTCGTTGAACCATGGTTTCTGCATTGCCTTCATCTCATTCTCTTATTCTTAACTTGGAGCCTCCTCCTCACCTTCCTTGGACTTTGATGCGATGTCCCACCTCAAACAGATTCCCTTTATCTTCCAAAGGCCCTTCCAAGACCTCGAAGCCCCTGTTCACCAGGCTGTGGCCCAATGTGACCTGGTATCTGGCTGGCCACAGGGGAACTTGTTAAAACCAGGCATGTCTAGGCCCCATAACCTTTGATTCAGTGGCTCTGGAGTGGGATCCAGGGGGCGGCGTATTTTAAAAACAACTTTATTGACATATAATTCACAAGGAGGGTTGTATTTTAAGCAGCACCTCTGATGACCTGATGAGCAGCCAGATTTGGGGACCTAACCTGAGGTGGAGGTCAGCCAGACCAGGCACTGCTCCAGGACGTACAGAGGGAACAAGTCCAACAACAAAAAAAATCCCACTCCCGTGAAGCGTGCGTTCTAGTCAGGCAGTGACAGTCTAGTCTATCAGTAGGGAGATGACATAATTGCAGATGCTGAAAAGTGCTATGGATGAAACAGGGTCATGTGAAATAGAGTTGCTGGGGAGGAACTTTTGGGGGAATCCAGGCAGATGCTCTGAGCAAGTAGAGACGTGAATGATGAAAGAGGCAGCCATGTGAGGAGGGGGGAAGAGGGTCCCAGACAGAGGTAAAATCAAATGCCGAAGTCCCACAGGAGGGTGAGCTAGGCAGGGTCAGGGACTGAAAGCAGTCAGGTGGCTGGAGCATGGTGGGGGTGAGCGAGCAGAGGAGGATGACCTTATAGAGGTAGGCATCAGCACACTGTGAAGGCCCTCCACCCCGGGTCATGGCTTGAATTTTGAAAAGATCTTTATAAAGATCACACGGCTGCCATGTGAAGGATAGACTAGGGGCACATGAAGAAAAGGGGCTGTTGCAGAAATTTAGGTGGGAGCTAATGGGAACTAGGGAGTTGGGGTCATGCCAGTGGAGATGCGGAGAAGGGGTCAGACCTGGGATCTGTTTTATAGGAAGAACTGAAGAACCTACTAGTGGATTAGATATTGAGTATGAAGAAAAGAGGGCAATTGAGGATAGCTCCTAGGATTTTGGGCTGATCAAATAGAAAGAGGTACCATTTCTTAAGATGGAGAAGTCTTAAGGGTGTGAGATAGCAGATTTGGGGGAGAAAATTATTTGGATTGTGCTAATTTTGAGGTACCTATTGGGCATCCAACTTAAGAAGTGAATAGTTGGATTTACAAGCCTGGGTCTGATGGAAGAGTTCAGAGGTGGAAACATTTGAGAGTCAACAGAGTACAGATGGGCTTTCAAGCTGTGGGACTGGGTGAGATCATGGCAGGGATGGGGGAGAATATGGACAGAGAAGACGACCAGAGACGCGGGTCACTCTAACATTTAGAGGTTTGGAGACAGCTGAGTTGATGGAGAATGCGTATGTTGCTAGGTAGAAGAGAACCAGGTGAGTGTGTGTCATGGGAGCCTAGAGAAGGCAGCTTTCAAAGAGAGCGGTCATCCTTGTTGGATGCTGCTGAGGGAAGAAGTGAAAATGGACAAAGAATTGACCAACGTCTTTGGCAAGATGTAGGTCTTCAGCGGCTCCAGTGAGAGTTGTTTTAGTGGTAGGGGCAAAAGCATAACTTCAGCAGAATGAAAAAGTCCTTTGTCGTAATTCTGTGAGGACAACTCCTTTCCCTCACCCTGAGAGTGTTTAACTTGCAAGATGGAAACTCTGCTCTCATTAAACCACAGCTCCCCACGCCCACTCCCCTCAGCCCCTGACAGCCACCATTCTATTTTCTGTTTCTACGAATTTGACTATTGTAGATACATAGAAGTGGAACCTCACAGTATTCATCCATTTGTGACTGGCTTATTTCACTTAGCATAATGTCCTCTAGGATCACCCATGTTGTGGCATGTGTCATATTTCTTTCATTTTAAGGCTGAATATATTTTTCTGGGCTTATTTATTTTATGTTCTGTTCCCCTCCCTGCCACAGTTTCAGACACACAGTTGTACCCTTTGTTATTTGTCCTTGTCTCAGGGATTTTTGCATTTGCATTACATTTTTCTTTAGTCAAACCAAGCTGCTAACAGGGTGAGGAGTTGGTATAAAGAGTATTCAATGAAAATTACACGAAGACAGTCTAGAAATATCACTAGTGCAAATCCATTTGTGATGCAAATTCCTGAGAACAGATAACTGGTGAAACTCAAAGAAGAACAAGTTGAAAATTATTGCTTCTGCACTTTTCTGAAATCTAAGCCATCCAAGACATAGCTCAAGATTGGTGGGGGTGGAGCACACTGGGGGCGGGCAGGAAAGGAGGGAAGTTTTTGGTGTAGCAAAGGAGAGATGATTCCGTCAGGACAGGAAGACACAGAGATCAGGGGGTGAAGGAAGGCAAGGACCTCAGAGGGATGGTGGGTGGAGGCTTGAGGCTTCTGGGCTCCAGGACTTGGCAGAGACCCAGTGCCTCATCTGTGGGACGGGAGGCAGGAGTTCAAGGGACCGTGTGAGCTTGGATCTGCGAATACCACAGCAACTGCCATAGACTGGGGGGAGGGGACCTCGCTCCCTTTTCCAGAAACTTCCTTAGCTTCCTAGAGTTGATTCTAGGGCAATAATAATTGACATCAAATTTCTTCCAATCTGTTAGGATGAGCTTCAATTCAAAATTAAGGTGACCTAAATAGAGTGGCACTTCCTTTGCACCTGAGTTTGTGGACTGAAATTCATTCCCACTATGCTCTGAGTTATCTTCAATCTCTCTTCTAAATGAAAAGCGTTGTCATTATCTTATGTGCATCAGGGCATAGGGGTTCATAGAACAGTGGAATAATAGATGTGAAAAGTTATAAACACCGAATAAATGGAAAGGGAGAAACAGCAATGTCCTGCTCAGAATGACAACTTCCATCTCATTAATCCAGAAAGCGCCAACAAGCCTGAGACCTGGCCAAACCAGAGCGAGTAGTTCTCTTTAATAGTATATGATCAACAATATCAGCCTGAATAGGTTAATATCTTTTATAATCAGAAGTTCCTAGAGAGCAGGAACTGGTAGGGAGCCCAGCTCCACAGGTCACCACCAATGTGCAAAAATTGTTTACAATTTTTGTTAAACAGAGAGGAAGGGAGGGAAGAAAGGAGAACAAAAGCTTGCTTTCTCTGCCTCCTTCCTGAAATTCTACCTTGCATCCTAATAATGTAAACACTCCTGGGAAGAGAAGGCTAGAATAAGACAAGCTGTTATCAATCATTTATATTTACACTTGGCTCTTTCACAGGACCTGAGCAGATTTGCTGGAAAGTGTAAACCCTGTGAGCGGTTAGAAGCAGCTTCCCGCTAGGGAAAAGCACCTTCCCTTCCCCTAAAAAATGTAGGGCGATGAGAAGAGATTTGCTTGACCCGGAAAACTGGCTCGGGGCATTCTCATCAGTACCAGACCAATGTGCTTTTGATGCAGATGGTAATTTTATAATTTCTACAAGTAATGGTTCAGATGTTCACCCTACACTCTAGAGTTTCAGGCTTCAATCTCCTAACAGTTTAATTTTCGGAGGGTCATTTGTTTTTGCCAGAAGGCATTCTTTGGGTTGGCAGCCAGACTCACTTGAGCACAGGCAAGCCTGCACGTCGCAGTGCCTTATCCAAATGGAAAAAGTGCAGAGGAAATATTAATCAGGTGTGAATCTCACAGATGAGAGAATTGTGAGGGGTGGCGGGGCAGCGGAGAAGCAGCATCTGTCTAGTGTTTGCTAGAGCACCGAGCCCAGAAGGATGGGTTGCCTAGCAGCTCCCAGTCACTCCAGCCCAGTGCTAGGCAACAAGATGCAATCTGTCAGGCGCAGCCCATCTGCATTTTCTCCTGGTTTCTAGAAGACACGCAGGTATTTCAGAAGCATCTAATTAGCTTCTATCTCATTCACTTTACCGTCTATATCAGGTATCCTCCTCTGTTCCTCACAACCCCCACCCCTGTCTGCTGTTCAAATGCAGTTCCCACATAGGCGGGGACCTAAATCTTGCAGGGAAATTTTGTGCATTTCAGAAAACAGGAAAATGAGAATTTGTCATTTGGGTTACATTAGGCATTTTCCACTTTTCATTCAGCCAGGTCTCTGTGGTCATTTTCAAGGCTTCTTACCAACATACAAACTGTTAGATGTGCAAAAAGAAGTCTGCTGATGGGTGCTAAGGAAACCAGGACCCATATTTTATTATGGGAGCAACCACCCAACTGCCTTCTTGCTCCCGCACTGAAGGGAGGGAAGAGGGGACGGTGGTGCCAGGCTTTTCTGATTTCTGTGGCCAGTCAGTAGTCTTCACCACATTCTTTCTATGTGTTAATCCTTTTTTGGCTGTTTAATTTTCATGCTAATTATTATTATTCTGTTTTGCAGTTGAGGAAACAGAGGCTTAGGAAGTCCAAGTCTCCAAGACACATAGTTCTTTAGTGGCTTAAGTGTCACCTTGATTTTATGAGACATAGTCTCTGCTCATTGGGAAAACTCTATTCTAGTTGAGAAACCTGTAATGATTCTGAAATACACACACACAAACACACACACATACGCACACATACATATACACACACACATTAAAAAAAAAAATTGAGACCATATGTAATAAAGAGGGATTCAAGAAAGTGTCCTGAATCTTCTTCCAGGGACACCAATAAAGGGCAGAGCATCTTGGGTTCTGCAGGCCAGCTTTCATCTTCAGGTGGCAGTGAAAAACTGGAAGCCACGGGGAGCCTAGACTGCACTCTGCCCCAGGTTTTGGTTGAGCTCAGCTCACAGGGTCACAAGCTCTGCTCTGCCTGGATCTTCATCTGCACCCATCTCTGCAGGCTGTCCTGGGGCTGAACAAACTACCACCGGTCCAGAAACGGGGTTGAAAATGAGATAAATATTAATCCTTCCTGGCACTGCAGTGCCCAGTTCCCCAAGGAGGAACTAAAAAACACAGGGGAAATCAAGTAACCTCGAGAATAGAAAGGAGGGGAAAAAAGAATAAGCTTGCTTCAAGGTCAAAATAAATGAGAATTTACAACTGTGTGAACTTTCACTTCATTTTTAGAATAGCCCAGGGAAAAGTTCATTGCTTCTGGAAAAGAGTCTTACGACATTTGAATGCTGTAATACCTCAGCGCCCCCCACCACTATGGCTTTGTTAAGGTGTTGATTCTCAGACCACCTATGAAGCGTGATTATGTAGGGCAATGATCTTAAACTTTTATATGCTTATAAGTCATCTTGCCAAAATTCAGATTCTTGGGAGAAGTGGGTAGACTGGTGGTGGGGCCCAAGGGTCTGCATTTCTAACAAGCTCCCAGGTGACACCGATTTTGCTGTCTCAAGCACCGTACTTTGAGCAGCAAGGCTGTCAGGGCTTCCTGATTGGAGTGAGACACTGGGCCAGAGGACCCCACAGGTCTTTTCTGACTGTTATTTAAGATCAGAGTATGATTGAAACTGAAACCATCATAGGTACAAAAATTGGCAGACTCACTAAATTTTGCTCTCTTTGTTCTCTGAAAAATTCCCTGTCAACAGAGCCTTGTTTTTCTTCCCAAGCAGCAGTGAGGTTTGAAGTGATGCTTGACATCATGGTGTAGAACCTCTCTGAACCTTTGCCACAGGTCTTTGCAGTAGCTGTTACTACTTTTATGTTCAAGGTGAGGAAGCTGACAGTCAGTGCTGGAGTCAGGGCTAGCACCCGGATCATTTGTTTTCAAGCCCTAAGTTGTACCTCTAAACCACATATAAACACCTCACAGACCCTCGAGAAAGGGAGAGGGAGCAGGTGTTTATAAACTCAGCTGTGACCAGTCTGCTGGGGTCGTGGCAGTTACTCTGGGCTGGGGGTGAGGGTTGCAGGGAGAAGCAGTGTTAGACCAGTCACCTCTGGGGAGAGACAGAAAGTTCGGTGTGACCCTCTCTATCTAGTGCCTCCTTTTTCTTGGCCTTCCCTTCACGTGCACTCCCTGAACAACCACACACAGGCAGGCTGCTCTCAGTCCTTCTGGTGGGGCCTGGTGGGCCTAGAGGAATAGGACTGGACTCCATTCAAAATGAGATACATTTAATTTATTAGTTTCCTTGTTCCAGTAGTGATTTAAAGACATTAATAACAATTCCTGTATTCCCATTTCCAGGGTAGCTGGGAAGACTTTTGAGAAAAGATTGTTCAACTGCAAAAACAGAATTTCTGACAGTGGAGTTTGAGAGATTTTCATTAATGTGCGTGGGAAGGGGGTTAGTGATGGAGGGAGGGTATGAGGCGGGAACATCGCTGCCCGCAGGTACTCAGATCCATCCCAGCAGGGCCTGCTCAGGTCAGGGGAGAGGGCAAGGCCCCCACTCAGCACCACTATGTACTGTGGCTTTTGAAAGATGCTTGACACCATTAAAAAAAACTCATAGTAGGTGAGTTTATTCAACTGGGTTTGGAAATGGCCATGGGGTATGAACACAGTCTGCGAAGAAGTAAACACTGATTAACAGCGATGTCTGCTGGGCTGCTCCGGGGACCTTTATTACATTTTATCTAACAGCCTCATTAACGGTCTAGAAGAGGTAGATGCTAACAGAACTTTAATTAAATTCATGGTGGATATTAAATTGGGAGTGATTGTGAATCTAAGGGAAGGCAGAAAGGCAACCCAAGAGGCCTGAGAAGTAGAAGACAAAATAAAATTCCGCATTAACAGGTGGTGGGAAATGCCTTTGAAACACAACTTGCATGGAAATAACGAGGGTTTCAGTTGTTGGCTTACTGTGTGCCCGACGCTATGCTGGGTGCTTTGAAGGTGCTGGCTCATTTGTTCTTCCTAACAACACACTGGGGCAGGTGCTCTTGGAACTCTCATTTTGCAGGTGAGAAGACTGAGGCAGGAAGAGGTGAAGTGGCTTGCAGAAGGCACTCAGGTGATAAATGGTCTAGAAATTAGAAAAAAATCCCCTTCAGTCTTTCTGTCTTGTATTTTTTTCCTGTCAAGTTACAAGGCAGTAGTGAAACCATGCTTTTAAAATGTTTCTGGTTATTTGGTTTTAGTGGAAATGTGTATTTTGTGTGTTAGCCTAAGAAGGACCCATTTAAAGAAGAGCTTTTCAAACAGAGATGTTCATAGTATCCAGTTCATTACCGCCATGCATTTGGGCAACGAGTCAGCCTTCTCTGAATGGGGCAGCCCATCACAAAGCTGAATGTGTGAGCAGGGCCCTGGTCTTCTTTGCTCACTGCTGTGTCATCCAGCTTCTAGAAAAGCACCAGGCACACAGGAGATGTTCCAGAAATAATTATTAAATGCACTTCTATTAGGCCACGTTGATTTTGCCTCAGCTTCAGTTTGGAATTCAGAAAGCATTAGGTAGAGGTTTTAATGGCAGAGAGAAGGGACGTGGGTGCCAGGTCATGATGCACTTCTGCTCTGAGCACTTAGAGATTTGAGCTGTGGCACAATTACCATTTTTAATGTCTAACCTGGGCAAGGATCTGATGAGGGTTTCCTTGCTCAGAAGAGGGCTTGTGGCTGTGACACAGGTTTGGGAGAATCAAGTGAGAGTAGGGTGGAGAAGGCGTCTGTCAACTGTGAGGCACAGAACAGGCGCCAGTTGTCATCACACAGTCAGAACCTTGCACAGTGTTTATCAAACATGATGGCACCCCCAGGCCACTGTTTGGAAAACAGTTACACTAGTTTAACCACTCAAATAAATTTACTGTAACACCAAGAGAGGCCAGGATAGCTCACCACTTAAGAACAGATGGCAACAGACGATGCTTTCTTCCCAGGTGAGTTTCAGAATCTTTGGGGCTAGGGCCCAGGAATTTTGTTTTTAGAAAAGGTTCTGTGTGATTGTGATGTTCTACCAGGTTTGAGAATAACGAGAAAAGCTGCTTCCTAAGGGGAGAGGCAGAAGGGGTAGGGCTGGGAGGACCAATGGCCAGGAGGCAAGGAAGTGGCTAACAATGCCAAAGGTTGGGGAATTCTGGAGGACCTTGAATTTTAGAGGGGAAGAAGTCATAGGAAGTGGTGCCAAAGTCAAGGTCAGGGTGAATGCAGAGCCTGCCATTTGTTGGCCAGCGGAGGGCCAGGCAGGTGTTTAGTGCCTCTATCAGGAGAACAGGGCAGGGTAGAGCTCAGAGGTAGAGCACATGTTTAGCATGCATGAGGTCCTGGGTTCGATCCTTAGTACCTCCATTAAAAATAAATAAATAAACCTAATTATATAAATAATAATAGAATAATAAAAGAAATGGGGGACATGGAAAGGATTTGTATCCAGAAGGGCCCCACAGGGTCCTGCTCGGTTTCATTCGTACACAGACCACACCATCATCACCTGCCTGGCATCTTCAGGAGTCCCCAGTGATGTCTTCTATCGGGAGAGGAAGTGGAATCACTAGTTCTAGTAACTGAACATGGTCTTGCAAATAGAGGAGAGTTGTCTCTAGGGTCCTCCTATACTGAGAGTTATTAACTAGTGTCCCCCTTTTCATTGACCCTCTGACCCATTTCCCCAAGACCAGAGGTGGGTGTAAATTGTGGTCATTCATTGATTCAGCAACCATTAGTTGAGCTCCTACTATGTGCCAGGCCCTGGAAATTCGGCAGGGAGCAAAAGAGACAGGGTCCCTGCCCTCTTGGGAGCTCACAGGGAAGTGGGGGAGACAGACACGAATGACATAATTCGATAAATGCATATACAATTTAAAAATCTGTACATGCCATGAAGGAAATGTCCATGAGATTTTACAGAAGGGCCTGCTGTGGTGCGAGTGTCTGTGATGGTGATCATGAAGGATGTTCTAGCTGGGATCAAAGGGCAGTTGGCCAGGTGAGGGGTGGGGAAAGAGTGTTCCGGGCCGAGGGAGAACTTGTGCAAAGTGCTGGGAGTGAGGCAGACCAGCAGGGCTGGAAAGAGCTGCAGGGTGTTTAGGCTGAAAGGAGGCCTGGCAGGGCCCATGCACAGGGTGGCTGAGGTCAGGGTTTGGACCTCCGTCCACAGGGAAGTGCGAGACCTTGGAGATTTTGAAAGGAAGGGTGGTGGTGGGGATGCGGTGTATGTATCAGAGAAGGGCAGAGAGGCCGCGTCAGTTTTCTAGAGCTGAATGTCTCAGTTCTGGAGACTGCAAGGCTGAGATCAGGCCGTCAGCAGGGCTGGTTTCTCCTGAGGCTTCTTTCCTTGGCTTGTAGACGGCTGTCTTCTCCCTGTGTTCTCGCACAGTCTTCCCTCTGCGTGTGTCTGCATCCTCAAGTCCTCTGTCTTATAAGGACACCAGTCCTGTTGGATTATAGCCCACCCTCATGACCTCATTTTACATGAATCACCGCTTTAAAGGCCCTGTCTCCAAATACAGTCAAATCCTAAGGTCCTGGGTGTCAGGACTGCAACATAGAGAATTCGGGGTAGGGGGACACAATTCAGCCTGTAACAGAAGTGTAAGCGGATTTGTGTTTTAAAGGGCTTCTCTGGCTCTTGGGAGGAAAGTGAATGAAGGGACGAGCCTGAAAGCAGGAGGCAACAGAAGTGCCTGTGATGGCCCAGGCTTGGCTGACGCCTCACACTGTGACACCTAACACCTGTCCCAGGCAGGGTTTCAACCCTCCGTCCTGTCTCCTGTTACGACTGTGTTGCATTTTCATGCAGAATATTCTAATGCTATGAAAACTTAAACGTTGTCTTACCAGCTATACTTTTTAAAACATCAAAGGAGACACTACAAAATTTTACACTGGAGTAGTACCATTGAGATTGAGTTTTAAAAAATCTAAAAAAAAAAAAAAAGAAAGAAAGAAAGACAGAAAGAAAGAAATCCCCCAGTCATCTAAAGGCAAAAGGGAATCATTTTTTGTAACTTAATTATGGAAACACCAGATAAACAGAATGATTTTATATTATCGCATTTTTGCTAAAATGTCACTTGAAATAAAAATAAATGAACAGTTACTAGCTGTTCTTTAAAATGTACTTGTCTGACTTGTCAATGTTTTAGAGGATGAAAGACGGAAGAAAATCATGCTACTTAGCTACTGAAAATTCATCTTAGTTTTCTAGTACTTGATAATATAAGAAAATCTGGAGCAGCAAATCAGAACAAATCAGAATCATCTCCCAATTCAAATCATCACCATCATCACCACATATTTATCATAAGGAAGTGCTCTTTAAGGTGTTAAAAGGCAGCAGTAGTGAAGAAGCACATCCGGAAAATAAGCTGTGGCCCAGGATGGGGAAAATGACAGGCATCAGAATTCATTCACACAGTCATTCAACAATGTGTATTTTGTACCCACTGTGTGCAGCAGCCAACCTCACATGTGGTGATGGGCCACCTGCGTTAGCATCACCTGGGAAACACATCACAAATGCAAATTCTTGGGCCTCATCCCAGACCAAATCCAAACATCTGGACAAAAGGCTGAGGCATCAGACATCAGAAGTCACTGCGGATAACTCTTAAGCTCAGCAAAGTTTGAGGGCCACTGTCAGAGATAAATGTGTGTTGTGCTCTGTGGGAGGAAAGAAGGGAAGTCAATTCCATGCATCTGCCCTGAGGATTTTCTGTTGGGTGCGGAAGCCTACATGGAAACGTGCCTAAGGAAACACACCACAGCATAGAATTTCTCGACTTCAAGAGAACACGGCTTTCGTTAGCCTAATCCTTCCACTTTGCAACGATCAGCTAACACCAAGAGGGCTAGCTAAGCCAGGGTCATGCTTGAGGACGTGATGGGAATTGAACCCAGGCCTCTGGTTCAGCATTTGGTCCACTTTCTGGTGACACCTTGACCTCTAAGCTCATGTTGCCTCAAATACACTCAGACAATTAAGTAGCACACGGTCCTTCCAAAGAGGGGGGTTAGCTTCTACTTGAGTTGCTTGGTTTTGTTCTTTAAGGGGACACATAATCCTTGCTCTTTTTCAACTTTGAAATAATAAAATCATGCAAGCATTCTGCAAAGCATGGCCCTGAGAAAAGCACACCATCTGTGCTGGTTGTTGACTAGAACATGGACTGGAAAAAAAAAGGTCATCCAGGCGGTGCTCATGCCTGTTGAGCTTCACTGATTCCTGGAATTCTGAAGTAGCCTCCTGGAATTAATTTTTAACTTACCTAGGTATGTTTCTTAAAATAAAATTTTGATCTTTCTAAGGAAAAACATAAAGGGATGGGAGATTATTTTGTCCTAAAAGACTGAGGGGGAGTTACCATCATCTAGAATGCAAAATGTTTTGTGAAAAACTGGAAAAGAAATAGTTATATTACATTGTGAGGGATTTAACTCTGAAGAAGGGAACCACCACCAGATAGAAAGTGTTGCCGTCTCTTTGTCAGGTGGACTTTGAAGACAAATGGACTATCCCCTCTCTTGCACTTTTCTTGTTTTTTTTTTCATCCAAGGTCATTGCTTCAATCACCCTCTACATTCTAAAGTCCTCCAAATCCTAATTCTCAGCCTCTGCTGCACCAAGGATGTGATGGAGATCCTCTCCTTGCCTGTTGGTCCCTTGGCATTAGGTGTCCAAAGTTCCCTGGTGGCAGAGATAGTTGAAAGTTCAGTGGGACTCTTGCTGTGTCCAATAGCAGGCCTGTGCCCCTTAAAGACCCAGAACCCGTTAACTTTCAGAGCTTAGAGATTCAGGGATGAGAAGCAGAACTTTACCATGTGGTATTAAGTGGGGCCAGTCCTGCTCACACCCCTTGGTTTTGGGGTCCATATTTTATCCTAGTGGGGACAAAGCACTGGTCGCTGGTTTAGTACGTATACCGTGTTCTGCAGGACAGACTCCACCATGGGGGGTATTACACCCTAATTGTCTGCTCAGCTGTTCCTCCAGCAGATCATTCCATCCCTCTGTTAGGCCAGCAGCTTCTGGGTGATATGATGATGGGTGAGTCGAGTACCTGTACTACATCCCTGCTGTAACGGGGGGGCTGCTCATGTTAGTTTTGTGGCTGCAGTGTTATGAGGGCTGTGAGAATGTGGATCAGACGCTCTGAGCCTTTAGAAAGCAGTGCTGGCTGAGACTCTGTGAGCAAGAAAGGCAAGTTCACATTAGAATATTGTCAGTTCTGTCAAGAGGAATCGCCCCCCATGGACGGGGTGCCACATAGTTATTCTCCCACTCAGGTGCTGGTTGGTCTCCTTAAAGGAAGGTGCCATCTCAGGGCCCAGTATTGGTTTGTTTTGCTGGCAGGATTTCATTCATTCATTCATGCATTCATTCATTCGGTAGCCAGGTCAGCTTTGGCAAGAGGAAGGCCTGTTGTTGGGCCCGTGCACGGCCTCCATCCCTGCCCGATGGTTACTCCAGTCGTGTGACTACTGGGGCAGCACGATGAACACATAAATATTTTTAGATTTCCTCATTTTAATTGTCAAATACAGCATTTATAAATGTAACCGAGAGCATCAAAAGCTCTTGGAGGCCCATAATTTTTAAGAGTGTAAGGAGGTCTTGAGCCCAAAACGCTTGAGAAGTGCTGTCCTCGGCCAGTCCCCGTGTGTCTGGTTGGTCAGCG
Source organism: Camelus dromedarius (assembly GCF_036321535.1). NCBI lineage: Eukaryota > Metazoa > Chordata > Mammalia > Artiodactyla > Camelidae > Camelus > Camelus dromedarius. The sequence continues at coordinate 63,327,976 of NC_087448.1, read as the reverse complement.
CTTCTGGGCGGTGGGCCTGCCCTTACCCAAGGGCTAGGGGCAGGGCATGGTGAGCCCCCGAGACTCTGTGGCCGGTGAATGAGGGACAAGTGGCTCCCCAAAGGGAAATCTAGGAGCCATTGTCAGCAGAAGGGGAGGAGCATACTGTGCTCCAAACCAAGCAAAAAACCCACAAAATGAAACAGTGGGTGTCTACCACATTAAGTATCTCAGTTTCATTGCTTTTGAACCCTCGGGGCCTGGTACAATGTAAAGCAATTTTGTTCAATGACTGAGGGAAGGAAGGAAGGAAGGAAGGAAGGAAGGAAGGAAGGAAGGAAGGAAGGAAGGAAGGGTGATTAAGTAAATAAATGAATGAACAAAGGTTGGGGAATGACCCAGATAACCTCTGAGGTCTTTCTAATCCTGTGGTTTTATATCCCACCCATGGAGTAACATTCTCAGGCCTGCATTTGTGCGTGTGTTATGTTCAGCAAGGTAGGAGGATGGTGACCATAACTTGGAGGTGGCACTCTTGGAGCCCCCACAGCCAAAGGGGCACTGAGAAGATAAGACCAGGGGTAACCTGGAACCTAAAACAGGTGGGAAGGTGGGTCAGCAGCAGCTTGTCCACTGCCTGCCTCCTCCCCTGCCCCATCAAAGCACAGGCAAAACAATCAGAAAGCTGAAATGCTGGTGGAAAGAAGTTAGGCAGCCCATTGCAGCCCTGAAGAGGAGGCTCAGGAGTTCATAGGTAAAAGACAGGGTTGAATATGATACTTCAAGATGACATGACCGTCTTTGGACCATGCCAGGATGACATGGACAGTGAGCTACAGTCATGCATTTAGGAGCAAGTGCTGTTTGGGAGTGAGTGGTCCGTACACCTGAATATGAGACACATGTTTAGGGATGTCTTTACAGAGACTCAGAGAAGAGTGCAGCTCATAGAGCCCTGCAGGACTGGGTGCGAGTCAAACAGCTATGGAGGGGAGGGGGGTGGCAACAGGAACGCTTTTAACAAATAATTGCAAGGTGGTGTCCAGAGCTAGGAGATGCTGAAGTGAGTCAGATCATTACACTGGCTAAGGAGGTTTAGTTGAGAGCACTGATCATATCCAGGCTCCAAGCTGGGTGCTCCCTACCTCACTGCACTGCTGTTGGAACTCTAACAAAGTCTGCCCCATGTGGGTGCAGATTTCTCTGCCTTCTTAGAAGGGCCAGTGACTTTTCGGCTTCCGAATGCCTAAAATTGAAGTGTGTGAGATTGGGAATTGCCAGCAAATTTACTGAAGCCAGGCAAAGCGTTTTGAAATTTTAGTAGGGACTTCTCACCCAATAGAGATGGGCGGCTCGTCTTACTTATTGGGATGGTTCATGCTACAGCCGAACCCAAGAGGAGGAGGAGCAGAGGTCTGGCGCAGTGGGGGGATGGGGGGCTGCACTCTGACGGAACATGGTATCTGCATCCTGTGTGGCCTCACAGTCTGGGGAGCACTGGAGCTTGATAACTGGGATGTGCATTGAGAGGAAGGTGAGATTTATCACCTTGACCTGTCCTCAAGGAACAAGACTTGAAGAATTGTCCTATGTCAGAACCTAAGGAGATATTGAAACTGAGTCTGTACTTAGCAGGGTACAGGAACTTTATGTCTTCTGATCCCATGCTTTGGATTTTTATTATTTGTATGGATCTGATGGCCACACTTACATGGGTAGGGAAAGTTTTAAGTAAAATATAAAGAATAAAACAAGTCATGAATAAGTCTACCTTTCAAAGATTGATGCTGATGCCATTTTAGCGTGCATACATTTTTTCTCTGTGCATCTGTGTACATTTAAAAAATAAAATGGTAACTGCATTTCAAATAAGCAAACAAACTAACAAAAAGGATGACGAGGAAATATATACGAAAGCACACGTTCATAAAGTGAAAGCTCTCTGGGAGACCAGTACCTCCCTTGGAAGGATAACTATCTGGAGGACAAGGTCTTTGAAATGGAATTTAGATTTTCAGTGCAGGAGTATCCTATATTCTCATGTTATCTGTCAACAAAACAAAACAAAACAAAACAACAAAAAAGACTTTCTTTTTGGAATGGTGGATGGACGATTTTCTGTAGGTGGATGTGCATATGTACATTTTTAAAGGTAATAAAAATTCACAATCAGTAGCACAGATGTGTTACCTCTCATGTTCAGGGTTGGGAAGTTACAGGACAATTGAATAGAATTACATGAAACAGGCTGGTGGCAGTGAGTGGCACGGTGCCTAGACATGGCAGACAGTGAATGAGTGAAAAGATAAAATGGAGGCTCAAAGGAAAACACTTGTTAGAAATGCTCAGATTGAATAAACATTGTGTGGAGAGAAAAATGAGTTAAGAAGTCTAAATCGGGGCATTGTTGGAAGTGAGGAAATGAGTGAGCGAGAGGGGTAACGGAGGCAACAATGGATCCAGCCAGTGGCCCCCTCGTGCCTGTGATTTTACACGTGGTCCATCTTTTTTAATGCTTGTCATCGTTAACAGCGACAATATAGTTAATAACAACACCTGCGGGAAGCAGAAGGACGCTGTCCGGGCCCCTGCTGGGTGATGCCCTACTGTATTTGTGGGCGTTTCAGGTAACCCACAAACACTTGTTCTGCCGTTAAAATCTGGTTGAGGGAGTGCAGACAGGTAAGAGGAAATTAAAATTTAAGGCAGTATGTGGAAGATGCCAAGTGAGAAGTCCAGGTGATGACTGCTAAGAGGTTCACAGTGGGAAGAGACCTCTGTGGGCAGCGCAGCTCAGGGCAGGGATCTGAATGCACAAACTCCCAGATGTAGCGCGACCTTATTCAGAAAGCCATTGTAAGGAAGACAGATTTGGCTGCAGATTAAAGTGTGAATGACAGAGGAAAGACTTGAGACAGGGAGATGAGTCAGGAGATGATGACAAAATGCCAGACGGAAGGCACAGGGGGCTTGTCTTTTAGGGTGACATAGGGTTTGAAAGAAAGAAACAAATGGAAGAATCCACACAACCTGGTGGCTGATTGGAAGTGGAGAGCCAGAGAGGAGGTGTAATGAAAGGTGAATTCGAGCCTGGGAATCAGAGAGAATCATGTTCTTGGCAGAATAGATGTTGATTTTGAAAATAAAGCAATGAGCCTGAGATGTGGCAAATTCCAGGTGACAAGAGGTATTCCAGGAGAAGTGTCTGGCAGGTGTTTGGTAGTGGATTCTGGTGACAGTTCAGAGCTGAGTGCTGACCTGGGGGTCATGGGCATAGTTCTTAGTAATTGAAAATTCAGAGTGAATGTTCTCCCAGAGGGAGGAGGTTTCGAGAGAAAGATGATTGAAGAGAACACAGGAGGAGTGTGCCCACAGCAAGTCTACAAAAGAAAGCAGGAGCAGCACTGGATATGAACATAGAAGGTGCTGTAACAGTGAGGCAGAGACTCAGGACAGCGTGGTACAGAGAGCCAAGGTAGGAGAGAGTTTCAAGGAGGAATGGGTGGGAGATGCTGTGAATTGTTACAAAGAGATCCTAGAGAATCAGGACAAAATACTTCATAACTTTCTGGTTACAAACAAAGCTTTTGCTATATTTCTTCATTACTGTTTTTTTAAATGGACTTTCATTTCTTAGAGCAGTTTTAGCTCAAAGCAAACAAGCACAGAATACTGAGAGTTCCCCTAAGCCCCCTGCCCCCACACATGCACAGCCTCCCCCACTATCAGCATCCCTGCCAGAGTGGTGTATCTGTTACAATTGATGAAGCTACGTTGACACATCATTATGATCCAAAGTCCATAGTTTAATTAGGGTTCACTCTCGGTGTTGTGCACTGTATCATTTTCACAAACATATAATGATATGTATCCATTATTATAATATCATGCAGAATAGTTACATTGTCCTAAAAATCCTCTGTATTCTACCCATTCATCCCTCCCTCTCCCCTTACTCCTTAGCAACCACTGTCTTTTTACTGTCTCCAGAATTTTACCTTTTCCAGAATGTCATGCAGTTGGAATTATAAGGCATATACCTTTTTCAGATTGGCTTTTTCAATTAGTAATATTCATTTAAGGTTCCTCCATGTCTTTTCTTCACTCCATGCCTCATTTCTTTTTAGCTCTAAATGACATTCCCTTTGTCTGATGTACCACAATTTATTTATCCATTTACCTACTGAAGGACATCTTGGTTGCTTCCAAGTTTTGACAATTATGAGTAAAGATCTGACAGATCTAAGAAGAGTTGTTGATTTTCAGTTAGTTCAGCTTTTCACTTGTTAGGATGAAGCAACATGGCAAGCTCCTTACATGTCGCACTGAAGATCAGAAGCACACGATTCTCTTCATTACTTTTTAACCCTTAGAGAATGTCAATGAATAGTGCTCAGTCTGCAGCCAGCATAAGTGACAACAAAGAAGTATTTAAGGTTACAGCTTTGAGAGAGTGGGGCACACAGGAATCAGTAGGTTCTGGTGGGGGGCGGCGGCAGAGGGTACCGTGAATCCTCTGCCCGTTTATCTCCCTGTCAGAAGCCCTAGGGGGAAGGCACAACAGAAAGTAAGGAAGGGTGGAAAAAAGACAAACAAAGACCTTATGAAATTCTGACAACAGCAAATAGTTGTTTACCAGATGGCCTGTGAACAGTGAACTAGGACTAATGAGAGAAACATTTTTTTCTTCACCAGCACTTTTTTCTTCATTATAGCAGAACGGGTTACATAGGAACATTTAGAACTTATTTCTCTGATATTGTAAACCTTGGATAATATCTACTAGTGCTCAAAGTGAGGCATTATACTTTTAAAATTTAAGTCTATGGTATTTGTATGTTGCAAATATGGATAACACAGACTTTTGACATATTTTCATGCATAAGCAATACTTTAAGCTTCCAGTATATGTAATAATCATCATTCTTGATGAAAATAAAGAAATAGCGTCAATGGAGTGGTTTTTATCAAATGGGAGCCAGAATCCCCTGGAAGAGGGATCAAAGGATTTGTCCTGCAGTGCTGGGAAGAGCTGTGTGGAGCAGCTTCTCCCCTAAACCCATCTCAGTGCCATCCTCCGTGTCTGATCCTCCTTCCACTGTGTTCAGCACCCTCACTTGCCTTTTATTGCAGCTGGTCTTTTGGTTCATTCATCCAGGTAGCTTGGGACAAGAGAGAACGATGGTGAGAAAGACGAATGTGGGGCTTTGAGCAGTAAAGCTAGCCATTCCTTCTGTGTTCTTTTATCGTGTTTTGTAATCTTATGTACGATACTAATTAGCTGTATCTCCCTATCTCGTTGGGGAGTGAGGCTCAGGAGCACAGAGTTCTAATTTACCTTCTCATCTTCTTCAGGGCTCAGCACATGTCTGTTATCTATCGGGTGCTCCATAGCGTTTGGTGGAATTGAATTGAAATGAAATACATTGAACTTAATTACGCTGAAAGTAAATGGCTGCCAAGGCCTGCAGTAGTGCTACATGACAGGTAAGGGCCCAGGCTTTCCAGTTAGTGGCGTGAAACGTCCGGAATTTCCATACTGGATGGGCTTACGAGTGGCTGGCTCTTTGGGAGAGAAGAGGACAAGGGGATTTGTGCTAAAGCTGCATTAGCATAGAAATCACCTTACTTGGACTAGATCAGGTAGCCTGCTTAAGCCACTTTTCAGTACCACCTTCGCTATAGACACACATGGGTTAAAGTAATTTCCCCAAACCTCAGTTCCCACATGTGGAAAGTGGGAATAATAATAGTAATAGTAATAATAACAACCCCAGGAGGCTGTTGTGACAATTGCTGAGAACATGTGTGTCACGTCTTTAACATTCCGTAAGCACGCAAAAAAAAAGCTGTCTTTATTATTACTGTAATACCTTCACTTGGTTGTATTCCTCACACATTAGAATGTTAGAGCTAGAAGGGAGCTCGGAAACAGCAAAGACAGAGCCTTTGGAGTCCACAGAACCCACCGTGGGTCCCGTCTCTACTGTCTCCTAGGAGGGTGACCTTGGGCAGGTCACTCACCCAGTAAAACCTCCTTATGTGAGAATCACCTGGACTTGTTAAAATTCAGATTCCAAGGCCCCTCCCCAAATATTCTGATTAAGTAGTTTAATGGTGCGGCCCAGGGATCTGCATTTTACAAGTTTCCAGGTGATTCTGGTCCACGAAGCCCGTGGACCATAGTTTGTGAAACGTTGACTTAATCTCTTGGAGTCTCAGGCCGTTTCCTCCCACAATGAGGCAGTGCTACCTGCTCTGTGGTTTGTGTATGGAAGCATCTGGCTGTGAATCTGGTTTATCGAAGGTGTTCAGAAACGGCTCCCTTCCCTCCAGATATTGTCTGTTCAGCTATTTCATCCATCCATGTGCATCCACTGCCAGAGACAAGACCAAAATCTCTGGAAGGTGCTAGAAGTCGACAGAAATCAGCTAATAAATTAAGGTGATTAGAGTCTGGGAAACACACAACGTAGTTTGAAGAACGTACGCTGGTAATAGAACGGATTCCCATTCCCTCCCCACAAGTCAACCATGTATGGAAATCAGAAATTCCACCCTGATGAGCATGTGCTCAGATGCCAGAAACCATGGAGCGGCAAGCAGGGCCGGCACCATCACCATCGGCAGCAAGCAGTTTCCAAACGAGTTTTGGAAATTTGATTACTTGCCGGCCTCTGATTCATTAATGTAATATTAGAAGAAAACTAACAGGGGATGATGACCTCAGAGGACATTTGGGGAGAAGGCCAAGTCCATGCTGAACTGAGTCAGCTACAGAGAAAATGAAACCAGTTTGCCCAGGAGCACAGGAGCTTTTAAGGTTCTGTTTGCTGTGTGTACATTCCATGGTCTTAGCTGCAGATGGCTCCTGCTGTTGCTATAGAATGGCAACTTTGAAGCCCTGGTGTCTATAATAAGACACATGAGCTCACTTGTTAATGCTTTTCCTTCCTGTTTTACTTTTCAGTATGTTAAGCTGCTATTTAACTTAGAATTGTCACAATCTGTGGCTTTATATAATGATATAACTTCTTTCCTGTATAATTGGTTAAGACTTTGTGATACTTCTGATTGGAGGGGGATTAAAAACTATGGAGAAACATAAAGCCGTATTTATATAAATGCAAAAAAAAAATCATTTCCATCAACTCTCCCCAAAATGAGTTGAGATAAAACCATTAAGACTTTACTTTTTTTTTTTTCATGCAGAGAATATACTTTAAACTGATTCCCCTTTCCCCTCCTTTTCATCCCTTGTTTATGGACATAGGATAGATAGCAGCTGGGGAGGAGATGAGAAAAATCTACTAAAAACTGGTTCTGTTTAACAGTTTAAATTCAAATTTGCTTTTTAAGAGAAGGCTCTTGTAATGTTTTATTCAGGTTTAGCCATGGCAACATCATTAGAATTGTAGCCTGCCTCACAGATAGAATTTTTATAATTATAAATTGCTAAATAAAGCTTTGAAACAGAATCTGATTTGTCTATGGGGAGGTTTTTTTTTTTCCATTTATTCATACATTTGCTCATTCATTCAACAAACATTGGCTGCTGCCATCTGTGCTAGACAGGGAAAGAGGGAGTTCAGAGAATTGTGCCCTCAAGGAATACCGATCTTTTGACCCAGCTTCCATGGAGTCCTCTATGTGCTCCATCCCAGCATGTTGGATATTTGATTGAAACTACTGATTCAGCAAATACCTGTTGAGTGTTCCCTTTTTGTTGAGTGAGGGGCTACATGGTCCCTGCCTACCCATGGGGCTCTTGTGGGGTTTAAGTGGGTTAATGCAGGTCAAGTGCTTGGCTCTACACTTGGGGCTTAGACGGTGTTTAATAGATGCCAGAGGAATGAAGTCAGTCAACTTAATGCCCAGTGGGAAACTGTTTTTGGGAAGAGACTGGTAGACCCTATGGTAGTGGGCTTCAGTAGGATGAGATGATAGAGAAGGATAGGCTTTTACCATCTTTTGGTAGCAATAATTCTGCACATCTCCTGCAGTCATGCTTTCCGACCTGCTGGTTTACTTACTTTTGCTTAGGCTTCTCTCTTTGGTTTCAGCCACTTTGTGATTCCTCCTTCCCTTCCTCCTTCTCTCCCAAGTTTCCCTCATATTCACATCTTCATTCTGTCATAAAATCCCAGCAATATTACTCCACTAAATTTATTCAAGGTAATATAAGAGCAGCCATTAGGGGACCGGCTGCCCAGGAAGACCCATAGGAACACTGAGTCACTGGTCTGTAGGAGTTAGGGCCAGGGGCTAGGCTCAGCGCCTATAGGTTGGGCTGACCTGAGGATGGGAGGTCATGGTGTTCCTATTATAGCTGAAAGCATCCATGTACCTTCGACTCTTGAACAACATGGTTTGAAACACATAGGTCCACTTACAAGCAGATATTTTTCAGTGGTAAATACTCTAGTACCACATGGTCCATGGATGCAGAGGGACCATGGATATGGAGATGGAGGGCCAACTATAAACTATACCCAGATTAACTCCTACATTGTCGAGGGCCAACTGTGCATTCATACCTATTGCTATAGGCACCTACATATAGATCTTACTCAGGGGACTTTTGATATTCTGAACTATGGAACAAAAATGGTGATTCCTCTGTTGAGAAACACTGAAACTAGGATCAGTGACTGGAATATTTGAAATAAAAGAATGAGGGGTTGTTGATTCTTGGTGGGGGGTGGGGTGGGGAAAACATCTTGAAGAGTTCAGCTGTTATTTCCTTAGCACTCATTTAGATATTGTAATTATACAAGATTGTAGTCAAGGAAAATATATGTCTTCTGCACTTTAAGAAAAATTTTAACGAAGAAAGGACTTTGCTTTTTGCCTCCCAAAGAGTCAGTCCCTAAACATATCTTTTACCTTCCATGGAGGTAGTGTCTCTCCTACCAGTCTGCAAATTCCATTGGGACAGGACCATATTTACTGTTGGTCACCATAAATCCCCAGAGCCTGGTACAGTATCTGGTACCCCAAAGTGCTCAATCCATATCTATTGATGTAAAATAATCAGGTGTGTGAAGTCATTTTGAAAGACTGCATTCTATAGCTCAAATAATCTGAACAGGATTCTTGACCAAGTGACAAACTAAAAAACCTAAGAGATCATAGATAGCAAACCAGAACACGGTGTTAAGGAATAGTTCCACTAATGGAATTTTAAACCGTTGATATGAGTTCCAATAACATATTCTGTTTTTAAGCAATAATTGTTTGAGGAACTCAGAATTGACAGGATGACACTCTTACTTCTACAGGGAAGTTCATGCTGAGGGCCCAAGCCTGACTGTTACTGTGATGATCTAAACATTCATTGTGTTAGTGGGTTCAATCTTCAGACTCGGGGAGGAGTGATTTGTAAGGAAGACATGAAGGAAAAAAAAAATCAAACCAAACAAACCCTGACTTCATCTTTTTAGCATCAGCAAAAAATGACCAAACCCAAGTCATCTGTGTCATTTGGATTCCCTGCATATATGGAACCCAAATAGGTGAATTCAGCAGAGCTGGTTTACTGACAGAGTAGAATGACTGTCCAGTCTGCATAATTAGTGGCAGTTGGTTTGAAATCAGATCAAAATATGCATGAAGGGCAAATAAGTTGACTCAGTGGCTCACCTAAGATATAGTCACATTCTAGGGATGAGAAAGAAATTAAGTTAAGCCAAGAAGAAATCAGGATATGGAAGAAAAAGAAAACCGATACAGATGGAAAATAAAATCTCAGTATTGTATCTGTCAGTGAATTCTTGGCTTACTTTGATAAACTATTGATAAGAGCTGACAAGCATTTTGTTCTATTTGATGGATTTTCTTCCTTGTTCACGATAGCATCTTTCATGATACTATGTTATTAAACAGGGTTCCAAACCTTAACTAACCAATAGTTGCCTCCTGTGTTAAGGATAATGACTTCATATAGCAGGAAAGTTTGTTTTAGGGAACTGACAGAGTGTGTCTGCAAATAGGCAGCTGAATTGGACCCAAGATTTGGTTCTCAAATTTACTGTGGCTCATTAGAATAGTTTCTGGAGCAGAGGGACAATTATTTCTTGGATCTTGGTGCCTGCAGTTGTATAAACAGGCCGCAGAGGAACGGAATGACCAAATGTTTACGTTGCATCTTTTTAACCGGGCATGTATGCACGTGGCTGTTGTCACCGGTGCCAGGGAATCCAAACACAAGAAAATTATTTCTAATTATTGCCAACGTCCTTAATGGAACTATTTGTAAAAACAAAACAAAACTATGTGAGGTAGTTTTGTTATATATATTTTTTTATGGTCGTATAGTCCTTTACAATGTTGTATCAATTTCTGGTGTACAGCATAATAGTTCAATCATACATATATGTACATATATTCGTTTTCGTATTCTTTTCTATTGTAGGTTGCTACAAGATACTGAATATAGTTCCCTCTGCTACGTAGTATAAGCTGTTGTTTATCTATTTCATGCATAGTAGTTAGTATCTGCAAATCTCAAACTCCCAAGTTAAAAAATATGGAATACTTCATGAATTTACATGTTGTCCTTGAGCAGGGGCCATGCTAATCTCTGTATCATTCTAATTTTAGTATACGTGCTGCCAAAGTGAGTGGTATTACATTGTTTTGACTCTTTGTTTCAGTGTGAATCTCTAGCAGTATCCTTTTTTTTTTTTTTTAACTAATTACTGTTGAAATGCATAGTACTCACAGACAGAAGTAAATGTGTTTAAGGGCACCTTATGCTAACAGGTGCAACTCTGGACTGTCAAACCTGGGTCCAGAATCTTGACTGAAACAGTTATGAAGGCTAAGCTCATCCCAATCTCTTCCTCTTATGAAACTGGGAGGGTCTTGCTTCACGTGCAATTTTATGAGGACAATAGAAATAGTTGAGGATGACTAAAATCATACTATATATTAGAATGAAAAACTATACACAGTTCACTTTATCTATAACTCAAGTATAATCATATGAAATGGAATCCCTCAATGGGAGGATTTACAGAGCTCAATTTATAATTTCAAAAAACGTCAGAGGTAAATCTGCCAGCAATTCCTCTGTATGGGCAGGAATGGGAGTCACTTTGGAGAATATGTATATTTTTAATTGTGGTAAAATATACACAACATAAAAGTTACCATTTTAATTGTCTTTATGTGTATAGTTAGTGACATTAAGTACATTTGCAATGTTGTACAATTATCAGCATTATCAATTTACAGAACTTTTTCGTCATACCAAAGTGAAACTTTACCCGTTAAACAATAACTTCCCATCCCCTCTCCTCCAGGCCTGCACAACCACCATTCTACTTTCTGTCTTTATGAGTTTGCCTACTCTAGGGATCTCATATAAGTGCAGTCATACAATATTTGTCCTTTCGAGTCTGGCTTATTTCACTTAGGGTAATGTTTTCAAGGTTCATCCACGTTGTTGTGTATGTCAGAATGTCCTTCCTTTTTAAGGCTGAATGATCCATTGTGTGTCTATACTACGCTTTGTTTCTCCATTCATCAGTTGATGGACACTTGAGTAGTTTCTACCTTTTGTCTATTGCGAATAATGCTGCTATGAACATGGGTTTACAAATATTTCTCTAAGACACTGCTTTCAACTCTTTTGGGTGTATGCCTCAAAATGAAATTACTGGATCATATGATAGTTCTATTTTAAATTTTTTGAGGAACCTACAGATTGTTTTCCACAGTGACTGCACTCTTTTATATTTGGAGTATATATTTTTTTGATGCAGCCTCTTTTTGATATGAAACTGTAAGGCAAGCAGGCCCTCTGCCATGGGGAATCTGTCACTGGCCTTTTTTGTTGAATTCAGCAGTGTCTCTTTCCTTGGCGTTCAGTGTAGGAAAGAAGAGATGGACTAATGACATAAGGAGCCTGGGGTCCTGACTGATGTGGAAGGCTATCTCAGCCCCTTTACTGTTCGTGTTACCACTTGAGTTTTCTGCACTGGACAGAGGGGAACGCCCTGACACTTCCTGTGCTACACCATTAAACTCTGGCTGCAGAACCTCAGGGAGAAACTGTTAAATTTTCCTACCATCCAGTGGGCTCTGGTATAAAAAAAGCTGGCAGGACACAAAATTAACATCTTTTCTTGATTAAAAAATAGTATGACAACATTAAGTTCCATATTAATGGAAGAAATGCTTTGGCATTCATTGAAAACAGTGCTTTGGGTATGGAAAATTATGTGAGGAATAGTGCTAAGTTCTGAGCCGTGTTTTAAAAAACAATGCCACCAGTTCATTTGTCTGAATGGGACCGAACATGGTGGAAAACCATTAGGGAAGAGATTTCTGTTCACATTTAGGTTCTTCTTTTAAAATTGAGCCATTTTATCTCTTTTGAAAAATGAAGAATTCTCATCGGCCCACCCTGACCACCCCCACCCCCAAACACACACCAGGGTCTCATAAAGTAGCTTTTCTATGTGAGTGATTAGTTTCTTTCTCTATGCAGATTTTTTTTGGGAATTGTCATTTTGTGCCTACGAAACAAAAGAAAATTTGATTCAGAAGATTAAGAACACATTTTTGCCTGCTCTAATTATAAAGATGAAAAGCATTGGGCCTCATCTCAACAATGAACTTAGAGGATAAATATATGTTTGTCCAGATGTTTACCAAGCTTGAGAGAGCACATTTCATTTACCCTAAACCTCACAGCACAAAGCCTTCCACTGGGCCCCAATGCCCACACACGGCACCTCAGTGCCCTCTAGTTTGTGTGGAAGGACAGTGACACTTAACTCCGGGACAAGGGCCTTGTCAGTGTCAAGAGGTACTTGGCTTGAGCTATTTCAGTGGCACAAAAAAACCAAAACAAAACATTAAGTGTATTGTTTTGGTGAGTGTTTATATTCGTGTTTCATTGTACTCAGTAATGAAACACTTCTTTTTCACATGTCTGAGTAAATGAAATGATCAAGAAAAAATGTGTCCCCCACATGTTCAAAAGCAGAGGAAACTGCTAGCTAACTTTGGGATGCTATATATAGTAATAACACTAATAATAGCTTTTAATTGGTGCAATTACTTCCTGATCATTGAGGACCCCTATATAGTTTTTCAATTATCTAGGTTCCTTTGATGGTTAATTTTATGTGTCTATTTGAAGGGTGATTTTGGATGAGATTAGGATCTAAACTGGTGAACTTTGGGAGTAGCAAGTTGTTCTTAATATTATGGGTGGGCCTCATCTAAGCAGTTGAAGGCCTGACAAGAGCAAAAAAACTGATCTCCCCAGGATCCAGGTGCCAGCTGATTTGGTTCCTGGTGAGGACCTACTTCCTGGCTTGCAGACGGCCACCTTCTTGCTGTGTCCTCATGTGGAAGAAGGAAGGCGCTCTGGTTGTTCTCTTCCTGTAAGGAAACTAATCCCATCATGAAAACCTCAACCTTTGAAACCATGAAAGACTCATCTAACCTTAATTACCTATAAAAATCTCCCTCTCCAAATACATAGGACTTCAACATATGAGTTTTAAGGGTACATAAACATTCAGTCCATGAGGACATTGTACAAGTCACACACTGTGAAGGTGTTTGCAGAAATGCTGCTAGGAGTGCTTCTAAAATGTTAACTTTTTGACTTCAGCTGGACTTGGATCCATCATTCTCCTGTTTTAAGTAGTTAGTTTTACACATGCAGAGGTTAAATATACTGCATCTTACTTCACTTGAAGAGGAAATCTGTGGTCCTCTCAGCTCAGTAACAGATGGCCAAAGTTTACAAAACCACTAAGAAAACATAGTCAATGTATTAAAACAAAGGTCACTGCTAAAGTTGAACCATTTCGTTCATGTTTTGATCCATAAGGTAACAGTGCTCTAATCTGGAAAAAGAAAATACTGGGCATCATTTAAAAAGCAGCAACACCCCCATTTAGCTGTTCAGAGCAGTTTCTTTTTTTGGATGAAAAGGCACTAAATAAAATATTTCTAAGGGAATGGTTACATGCAGCAACCTTGATGAGGAAATTACTGACGTGATTGGCATCCCAGTGCCTTCACTGTGATGAAAATTGAGTTATCTTCCTCTTAATATTTTGTGGCTAAAAATTTGCTATGCAATATGGCATTAATGAAAAATCTGGAAAAGAATTAGGAAGTAATTATTGTTTACATGAAACTATTCAATTACTTATGGAAGAAAATCGCTCAACTTCAATCTGACCTCATTCTCCAAAGGGAAAATGTACACTTGACAGTCCGCTGTCAGTATCTGTCTGTCTGTCTGTCTGTCTCTCTTAGTATCACTCTCATGGTTAATCAGAATGTCTCAGGCATTGTAGAAGTAAGAAATCTAGGGAGAAAATATCTTCCTGACATCACAATCAATTCATTTGTTTATTTATATTTAATTGATTGAAATAAGTATGTGAGCGATATTAAAAAAATTATTTTGTGCCCACCCTGATCTGCATCGGCCAAAGGATGATCAGAAGCTGTGGTTACTCGGGGCACATGCGTCTATCCGTGATTCCCTATGTACTCCACCCTCCACCTCACCCACTGCCACGACTGCGGGTGTGTCGATCATGCTAGTAAAGGTGAAGAGCAAGGGTGCCGAGTGAAGTCGGGAGTCATGCCTGGGAGGCGAAGGCGCAGCTCTGAGAAAGGGCCTGGGGGTCCTTGTGAAGGAGATGAAAGAGGCAGCCTTTCTTGTAGACCCTTCAGTCCTTCACGTGAGGCCGTGTTTCCAGGAATTAAATTGTGACAACATTTACTTGGGGAGTTTAAAGGGAGCAAAAGAGCACATCACCTTTGAGCTTTTCTTTTCTTTTCTTTTTTTAACATGAAAGTGACACTCAGTATGTAGAATGAGGAGACAAGGGGTCACTATGAGGAGACAAGGGGTCACTATGAGGTGACAGGGGGTCACTATGAGGAGACAAGGGGTCACTATGAGGTGACAAGGGGTCACTATGAGGTGACACAAGAGTGGAGAGTCAGGGAGAGTAAAGCAGTGAGACAGAAGGGCTGGAGTTACGCCATGCCTTTCTTAAAAGTTTAAAGATGCTATAATTTCTGTGGCATATAAAACCCTCAAATCCCCAAAGACCATACATGAGTCAAAATAGTGGATTGTGTCTCTCTCATTTTTTCTTGTCTTCTAATAATAGTATTAAATAACTGTATCATCTTTGCTGATAAAGACATCACAGTGACCTCAATTTTCAATCACTTGAATGTATCCTAAGGCAATTATACTTGTTAGGTCGTATGAGACAATTTCATATGAGAAACATATATTTGAATTAAATACAGCGATGATAACAATGACATGCATTGACTGCTTAACACATGCCAGACTGTTCTAACTGCATCACTTCTATTAACTAATTTCATTAAGGAGAGGAACAAGCATCATAGAAAATACAAATTTTATGGTTGGCAGAATAATTCATTTTTAAAATGTGGAACTGCTAAATGTAATAAGGTAAAAATAAAACACATGTGGTCGGTCACGTGGGTCCCAGGTGACACGAAGAGGTAAGGTATTTATGATATCTAAAATGAACGAGGGATTGACATCTAGAATATGAGGAACTTCTGCATATCAGCAACAACAAAGTACTCCAATAGAAAAATGGGCAAAATATGGAAGAGGCAGTGTACAGATGAGGAAACTCTTTGATGTAATAAACATATGGAGAGATGCCCTAACATTATTAATAAGAGAAATGCAAATAAAATAATGAGATATCACTTGGTGCCCATTAACTAGGCAATAATCAGAGAGCTGGGTATTGCCTCCTGTTGCCAAGGATGTGAGATGAGGAGCATCTTGCCCTGTTGGTGGAAGAGTAGACTGGGGCAGTCATCTCGGGGCCGGTAACCTTACTCAGTCCAACCACGTGTGTGACCAAGGGTGTTGATTGCAGGTTGTCTAGGGCAGGTTATAGAGGCAATCTGATGTCCCTCATCAGGAGTGGATAGGGAAAAGGTGAGGGTGAACCCCCGTGGAGGACTATATTGCAGCTAGAAGCAACAGATTCAATTTTCCTATAGGAGCATGCATAGCTCTTAAAACTATAGCACTGAGTGCTAAGAAACATGAATTATATAACATGATTCTATTTCTATAAATAAAAGGTATGTCTTAGCTATATACTTCTTAGAAGAAAACATAAGGGAAAAACTTCATGGTGTTAAATTAGGCAGTAATTTCTTGGCTACAACATCAAAAGCACAGACAGGCCATAAAAGAAAAAAGTAGATAACTTGGACGTCATCAAAATTAAAAACTTCTGTGTATCAAAGGATACTATCAAGAGACTGAAAGGCAACCCGTGGAAGGGGAGAACATTTCTGCAAATCATGTATCATATATCTGATAAGGGATTAATACCCAGGATATATAAAGAACTCCCATAACTCAACAACCAAAAAACAAACAACTAGATTGAAAAATGGGCAAAATAATCAATCCAAAGAAAATATGTTCAATATCACTCATCATTAGGGAAATGCATATCCAAACCACAGTGAGACACCACTCCACACCCATTCAGATGGCTATCTATCATGAAGGCAAAAACAAACCGGAAAATAACAAGTATTGGCAAAGATGTGGAGAAATTGGAAACCTGTGTATTGCTGCTGGGAATGTAAAGTGGTGGATCCACTGTGGAAAAAAGTATGGTGGTTCTTGAAAATATTAAACATGGAATTACCATATAATCCAGCAATTCTACTTCTGGGTATATACCACAAAGAAGGGAAAGCAGGAACCTGAGCAGATATTTGCACAGCCATGTTCATAGCAGTGTTATTCACATAGCCAAACAGTGGAAACAATCCAGGTGTCCGTCAACAGATGAATGAATAAACAAAGTGTGGTACAGAAATGCAATGGAATATTATTTGGCCTTAAAAAGGAAGGAAATTCTGACATATGCTACAACATGGATGAACCTCGGAGATAGTTTGTTAAGTGAAATCTCAGTCACAAAAGAACAAATATTGTTTATGATTCCACTTACGCGAGCAACCGATAGTAGTCAAATTCATAAAGACAGAAAGCAGAGTCGGGGTTGCCAGGGTTTGGAGGGATGGTGGAATGAGGAGTTACTGTTTAATGAGTACAGAGTTTCAGTTTGGGGTGACAAAAAAATTCTGGAGTTGGATGGTTGTGGTACTTGCACCACGTTGTAAACGTACTTAATGCAACTAAACCGTGCACTTAAAAGTGGTTAAAATGATAAATTTTATGTTACGTATATTTTACCTCAGTTTAAAAAATGAAAAATAGATTAAAAAAGACAAAAAGAAAAAATACATAATTTCAATAGTTTCAGTGTAAAAGTGCAGTCATTTTTTTTAAAAAAGGAGAAGGGAGATGTGCTTATCTTTTGACTGATGTGAAATGGTCAAAACAACATGTAATAATTAAATGATGTTATGCAAATTTTTAAAGTAATTAGTTTGAGAATATGTTTTGGGAGAAATATATATTTGCACAAAGCAACAAACATTTCAAGGTTTCTGTAAAACACAGCAGAATGTTTGGTGAGGGAAGGGGAAATGGATTGGCTGCAAGGATAAGAGGGAATAAGCAAGTAAATGGAGCAGGAGAAGGGAAAAATACTTCTAATCTCTCAACTCAATTCAGTTTAATAAATACTTATTAAGACTTTACTTTTTCCAGACACTTTATTTGTATTTGTTCTTTCTGATGATATCTGAGCCTAAATATGATTTATGAACATGGGGTAATGAGACTGTTTATTAGCTTTAGTTAGGGAATTTTATGTGCCACAAGAACAGAGAGAAAAATAAAAATTTATTGTTGGAGAAAAGTATCTTCTAAGATCCTTTATCTTGCTTACATGGTAAGATAAACTGACATATAATAAATGAGATTCTATCTTCAATGTAGCTTTTATCTTGAGCAATGCTATTAAACCATTAAAAGCCAAGAAATATAATTAAAAATAAGCTGTAATGTAAAAAATGTGATAGATTTTGGAAAAGATATTTCTAAGTCCTACAAAGCCAACATGCCCTAATAAAACGAATCCTTAATAACCCCCAATCATTTGTTAAGTCAACAAATATTTATTAAATTCCTACCACGTGCCAGACACTGGTGCTCAATGAGCATTCTAAACCATAAATTTCAAGTTCATATCTCTACCCTAGACTCTGGGTTCCAAACCCACAGCACAGCCTTCTGTGCATGACTGCTTGCCTGTATCAAAGGGACTTTAAACCCAACATGTCCAAAAAAACCTTGTGATTCATCCCCAAGAAATGTTGTTCCTTCGGTTATTTTTCTCTCGGGGAGTGGCTCAGCCATGCAGCTCATTGGCACAAGCCAGACTCTAAGTGAGCATCTTGATTGCTCTCTCTCTGTCACTTGTCTTACCCAGTGGCTTGACCAAGTCCTGTTGATTTTATGTTTTAAATATTTCCCAAATCCATTCACTTCCTTCCATCTTCAGTTGCCATTGCAGTCCAAGCTACTTTGTTACCTCTTGTTTCTTTTTTGTTTTCAGTGTTCATAAGTAAAGTTTTACTGGAACACAGCCACTCACTTATTTACCTGTTGTCTACAGCTGCTGTCACACAGCGTCAGCGTGGGTACTGGTGACAGAGACTGTGCAGCCTGCAAAGCCGTACCAACTATCTGGCTCGTTCCAGAAAAAGTCTGCTGGCCTCTGCTCTAGGATATTTCTTATCTGAGTAAATCTCTTATTTCTTGACAGGATTCTCTGCCTAAAATATGCCCAGCCGTTCACCTCAGTGTCCACACTGAAGCCAAATCTGGTTCGATCATCTCCTATCCCTCCTCCCCTCTTAAAAATCTATGTCTGTTAAGTTGAAGAAAAAAATCTTTAGGTGACGCATTCATGGTATGCACCTGCCTATCTCTCTGTGCTCTCATCCCACCCTCTCCTTTCTTCTCTTTGCCCTTTCACATTGGCCTTTAAGTCCCTTGTGTGCACCATGCTCCCTTCTGTCGCAGGATCTTTGCACATGCATTTATCACAGTGTTGGAATACTCCCTCACTCTCCTTTTCCTTTTTCTTGCATAGTTCATGTGTTCCCTCACAAGTGCTTAATGAAAACCTGCTACATGCAGGCACTGATTCAGATGTTGGTGCTTCAGTGATAAACTCCCTGTCCTCTCGAAGGTTTCATTTTGGTGCGCTGAATTTAGACACTGGTGGATTAACTCTGATTTAGCTCAGCATTCCTTCTTCAGAGAAGTCTGATCAAAGTCGATCAGGTCTTCTTGTTACAAGTTCTCAAAACCTCATGTACTCCTTGCTAGTACTTATAGAAGCTTGTAATTATGCATTTATTTGAGAGTTTATATGAATAATATCTGACTCACCATTAGTCTGTATTGTAGTTAATAATACTGTTTTGCACAATTACCTAATATAATTTTTCTAGGCTTGTGGAGTTGAGTTCAGATTTGTACATATGTTCAAAGAGACCCTGGTCTGTCTAGGGGAATATTTGATAGATGGGTTGAGTGCTAGGATCTAAGGCTTAGGAAACAGTCTTGTCTGCACTGGGGATTGTGGCACCCTACCATCCTCACCTCCTGTTCCCTTGTGTAGCCCCTGCCCACATAGACCAGGGCGGATGTGGGTAGCCAGTAGAACACAGCAGAAATGGTAGCACATCAATTCTGAGATCAGGTCATAAAAGACATCATAGCTCCGCCTTGTTCTCTCACTCTCGGGGAGGTGGTCCGTGTGTCATGAGGATGCTCAATCAGCCATATAGAGAGGTCCACATACGAGGAACTGAGGCCTCCTGCCAACAGCCAACGTGCTGCCTGCAACCTCAGGAAAGAAAGAAAGCACCCAACTCAGCCACCTCCAGATTCCTGAACCCCAGAAACTATGAGCTGATAAATGATTGCTGTTGGAAGCCAAAAAACCCCAAAAACTGTTTTGCATATTTGAAAGTTGCTAAAAGAATAAATCTTAAAAGTCCTTGTCACAAGAGAAAAAGTTGTCTAATATATAAGGCTTCTTTTAAGGAAGGTGATTCAGCAGTTAAAATCAAGTTTGAAAGCCACTGCCCTAAGTCCTGTAAGTGAAAATTGAGGAGGCATGCAGGAGCGAGTCGCAGGAGGGCGGAGGCTGGAGGTGTAGGCACAGGTGGGCTGAAGACAGCAACGTGCCTCTTCTCCCAGGGCAAGATGGCCCTGACTGGGAACAAGCTTTCCATTAGGTGACTAATTCAAGTGTTTCTGCCTTGGGAAAGCACGTTAGATTTGAAGTGTTTCTGAAGATACTGTTTTCATTATCAGGCATTAGATACTGGAGAACAGAATGAAAGTTCCAAACTAGATTCTCACTCACATTCAATTCCTGACTTCCCCTCTGTGTTGTTAGAGGCATGTTCTACAGACATGAGACTACCACATACAGAGATGGTATTTATCTTGGGTTTGATGAGCAGAAAAAAAATAATTAAAGGATGAGATTATCTATTTTATTTAGATGGCTACTTTAAAAACACAGGTCAGTACATGCTACCAGTTTCTCCGTTATTTCCTCTTTTGGAAATGCCTGTTCTGCTTTACTCCAATCCCTTTTTGGTTTGCAATATAACACAGTTTAAGGAAATTTGCTTGGGATCTAAGGTGCTGAAAATCTTGTGTATACAGAATAATAATTGTCATGATTTTTATTCTTTCTTCTGTATTTGCAGCTCTACGCTTATTATAATGAGTTTTGAATTTCTTTTTTTTTTTTATTTCTGTAAGTGGCTTGGCTTTCCATAACAATAGCCCAAATAGTGAATTTAACACATTGTAGATTGTAAAAAACAATTTATTTCTTATCAGGCTTAAAGAAATATTCCTTTTGTCTCATTAGGAGCTATTGTATTCTTTCTTGTACTACAGAAAAATTCTTTCTCACTGCACGTAACTTTACATATATGAAACTTTGCAAATCGTCATTCTATACCTTGTAAGCAAACTCACCATATCCTTACTGAATTATTATTTAATACATACATCACAACCTTGATTTCTTGGTGCTTATGTTCTCAGGGGACACAAAACAAACAGAACCTGTACTCTCCTTCTTTGAGCACATATGGGTCATCTTTAATTTAAAAGTAACTTTAAAGTTTGTTTCGCCAGTGTTTTGCATGAACACTATTATTATTCTAAAAGCCAGTTTGCCTCTTTATGCCTTTGATTCTTCCGTCAGTTCCTGCTCATTAATGCACACAGCACTATTAATTAATTCATAGCAATACTCTCTGTTCTCTTCATAATGTGGTCTGAATGGCCAACTTGTTCTACTCAGTAGATGTCTTCGTTAGGCTGCCTCTGACAACCCCTGTAGCTTTCCTGGTGAGGTTTCCACTAATTCCAAACCTATTGGTCCACATGAATGACTTACATTTTTTTTTTCCCTAAAATGAACTTCCTTGCTTTTGTGAATCTTGAGACTCATCAAGCAACATGCCAACCAGGAATCAGTTTTCCTCTGTGCTTTTCATTCTTAATGAACTAAAATAATGGTGGGGCCCCCAACAGATTCGGCACCTCCCAGAACATCTGAGATATCCGGCTGGATCCCATGCGGATCAGCCACGCCGTGCTAACACCTCTGCATTCACTGCATTGTTTTCTCATTCTAGTCCCTGACTTCTGTGGGAGCTGTTCACAAGAGCAGCTCCCTGGCTGTCATGCAAGCTTGATGCAGACATTTTTAATCAACATTTCTTTTTCTGATTATAAAACTAATAATCTAGAAAATTTCGAAATTATATAAAGAACACACAAAGATCAAAATTATTTGGGATGTCACCCCACCGAGGGAGCTAGGATTAACATTCGGGTGCATTTCCTTCTGGCCTTTTTGTTGACACACACATACACACGTATACATCCCTCCCGACATGTAATAGGATGTCCTAGCTGAAACCACACTGAGTCCTCCTGAGCTTAACTATCTGGAAATTGACTGGACTGCTGCCCCCTCCAGGCATGAGTGTATGTTTGATTGGGGGCATGGTTCTCTGGAGCAAGTGTTTTGGGAGAGGGATGTGCTGGAATTTTGTGTCCCTGAAGGCCCAAGTAAAGATAGATGAGGACAGAGGCAGCGGGGAGAAAGGTGTGGTAACCCTTCCCCACCGGGCCCTCCACATGGAGTTGCAGCCTTTAGAGGGAGAGGAATTGTAAAAAGCAACAAAATGACTTGCTTTTATGGATATTTGAGTTTGGAGTCACAGAGTATGGTTTGGGGCCTGGGTGACAACGTGCTGGAGCTGAAGAGGAAGCCATTGCTGTGTTTCCTGGCACCAAAAGTGAGGATTCCGGGAATGGAGCCCGCCTTGAGCAGACACTGGCATTTCCTGCTGGGTGTTAGTAGCCCTTCCCGGGGCTACACCAGCAGTGGGCAACGTCTGGGGAGCAGGAACAGGTGAAAATGCTAGATGCCAGGTGGTCCTCTACCTGAGAGTCAGATATGAGCACGTGCAGGGACCTTTGGCAGGGGGGCATCCCAGGTTCTGGGTATGCAGATGGGAGCAAGAACAGAAACTGTGGCATCTAAATACTGGTGTGACAGCATTCACATTTGTAGGCTTGTGACGTCTGGGGTTTCCAGTTACATACTTCTTTGTCTCTCTCATGTTCTCTATTAAAATTGGGATATAGTCTGTGTATACTATTTTGTATCCTGCTCTTTCCCCCTTGTTAGTATAGTTTTTCTCAAGCCACTAAATACCGTCTTTAAAAAGGCTTAAGCTTATAAAACAAGTTTCAGAAAAAGGGAAATCATCCCTCTCCAGACATAAATACTCTGCGTCTCCAGCATTTAGTAAGCAGGGAAGGTAAAACAGGAAGAGGAGAGAGCAGGGATATCTGTCTATTTGAAAGTAATTACATGCACCATCAGTTGACATGTAGTTACTGAGTTCCCATGCCATAGACACTGGTGTAAAGAAAGTAAAAAAATATGCCTTAGGAAACTTCAAAGATAGTTTGGGATACAACATTTGAACTTAAGAATTAAGTAATAACAGGAGTTAAATAATATTTAATAGTAGCATGAAACATTTCACGGGAAATCACATACTAATACACGGCCTACGTGACAAGGGTGAGTCATGGTATAATCATTGTTGGAAAGAACCTTCGGAATCTTCTTACCCCAACTTCTCATTCGTGTCTCTAAGCTGGCGCACACAACATGTTTGGTAGTTGTGTGTCTGTCTCCTCCCTCTCTATTACCCACCCTCCCTCCCAGGCCCTTGGGTGTAAGGGATTGCCCTGGGCCATTGCCACAACTCAGGGCTTCTTCACAGAGGGAAAAATGCATTTTAAGCACTCAGGAAAGTTTGTGGCAATAAAATGAATTGCATATGTCATGTACATCGTTGTCCCACATTGCTTTGTAATAATATGTGATCAGTGAATGAAGGTGGACCACACAAACAACAACAGCTGCTGTGGCAAAGAGGGAAGAGCAGGAGCGGTCATGGTCAAAACATCCGTCATGTATTGACTGCATTTCCTTGGGAAAATTAGTGAATGCTTCTGGGTCTTTCTAGTGACTGGGTGAATCTAGCTGTTATGTATTTCTTGCCTTACTCCTAGACCCGTTTAAAAACATTGCTTTTTCTTGTATCATTTGGTTTTGTTTCCATATTTAAGTATTAAGTCAGTTTGTGTCATCCGTAAAGTTTCAATACTTTGAAGGTGTTTTGAACATGGGTGACCGTGAGAATAGAGGTCTCAATAATGGACCTGGGGTTGCTGGAGGATAAGGTAGTTTCGAAGGAAGGTCATGACTTGCACATATATTAGTTTGCTAGGGCTTTCGTAACCAAAACACTGGCTTTTAACAAGAAAAGTGTCCTGAACAAACCCATCCCGTTCTTTCATGGCCCCTTATTTTCATTCCTCTCTCCTCGCTCCAAGTGCATGCTTTGTTAACACACACTTGCTTGTGTTTTCTGAGTGTCCTCTTTAGGGCGTAACTTGCTTCCTCAATCAGATGACAAGCTCTCTGTCCATTTCCTCCTTCTTTTCTAGTCCTCAGAGGATGCGTGGAGCACTGTAAGGGACCCCTTTTCTGGATGAATATGAGAAGTTGCCTGCAACCTGGGCCTCTGGCTGGAAAATGGAGAGGAAGGAGAAGCCCACTGCGGTGCACTGGTCAGACTTTCTGAGGGGGTAGCTTTTGCAGCTGAAGTGGGAGGTCAGCTGCTGGAAGCAGTTCCACTCCCTCATGTTAGATAATATGAGGAAAGGCTGTAGCTGACAACAGGACCAAGAACAGCATGACCTAGTAACCGCTGTAGCCAGAGGAGCAGGGAGAGTCTGTTCGCTGCAGTGGCCTGCTTAATTCTCCCCAGTGGTCCATTAGGAAGAAGAAGAATACATTACTTTTCTTAATGAATTTGTAATTTTTAGGAGGTTCTGGAAAATAAACTTAAGAAGCCATTGGAGTATTTTTTTCCCCCTGATTTTATACTCTTTCAACAGAACTTTTAAGAAAGAAAAGACTTAGAATGCCCTACCCTCCCAGAGCTTCTCGGACCTGGGTGGTGACTGGCGCCTGGGGCAGACCACCCCAGGGAGATGCTGCTCTGAGGCGCTGGAGGGCTGCTCAGGGCCACCCAGCAGCCGAACAGCCTACACACCAACCCCGATCCAGCACGAACACTGCTGGCTCCACCGGCCTGAGCGAGGTTGATGCTCAGAAGTCCCCTTGGTGCCTTAAAGTTCCTCTGCACCCTTGTTCCCGTTTCCACGGAAAAGCCCTCAGGTCCCAGAGAGACAGACCTAGGTTCAGAATGAAGCCGGGTGCATGGTTCCATCAGCAGCTCACAAGACTAGTACTTTGAAGGGAGAAGGGTAGGACACTGAGGAAGAAGGCGAGCGAGTGATTATAATGGTGGACAAAGGAATCCAAGCTTTGTGAAGAGGGAAGTGAGGTGATGGATAGGGTCAGGATGATAGACACCGGCAAGGTCAAAGAACTGTCAGTCCTAGTGGAGTCAGAGAGTCGTTGCCAGGGAAGTGCTAGTGGGAACAGGAGGGAAGGTGGTGAGTGGCAGAGAGTAGGATGACTGAAACTGAGATTTCAGAGGCGATGCAATGATTGCTTATGACAAAGTCTAGGGTATGACATGGGAGTCTGCGGTGAAAGTAAGTTGGAGACCAGGATCCTTGGAGATGAGGAGGCTATTGTATTTAGAGGCCAGAAAGCTGGAGAGAGGGTCTGCATGAATATTGAAATCATCGTAAGGGTGAAGAGGGAAGGACCATGAGTCAGATGCTGAAGTCTTCAGTGAATGAGAGGAGTTTACATGGTTGTGATGGAGGAACTGTAGGCTGATGGCACATCTTTTAAAGTCCTGGGGGCTACAGGGAGGATGGAGAAACCATTGTCCAGAGGAGACAGCAAGGTTTTTTCCCTTCTCTGCCCAAATTGTGCTTTCCCAGCATGTCCCTTGTCTGTTTTCCTTTCCATTTCTCTCCTTGAATGCCTGCTCTCACATTTGCAATTATGATTTGAGATATGTTCATTCTTTGAAACTCAACATCTGCCCTTTGGAGAAGTGACAAAATGCTTAAACTGGGAGAGCAGAAGTATGGGAGGAAGGACAGAAGGGACAAATGCAAGAGATATTTTGAAGAAAGAGTCAACACAGTCTATCTGACCATTGCATATAGAAGGCAAGGGAAAAGAGAAATGAAAGATAACTCCAGGGTTTTAAGCCTGGAGATGGGAGAATATCGAATATCATCATCACCGAAAGAAACAGAGAAATGAGCAGGAGGAAGTAAATGTGAGGAAATAAAAAGAGGAAAAATTAATTATTTTTGGTGTAAATAATTATTTTTAAAATTTTGCTATATACTTTACTATGTATGGATTTGTGTGTGTATTTTAAAACACAAACTGGACTGTGATTTACCTAAAATTGCATAACCTGCTCTTTTAACACAACAATACATTGTAAACCTTCTATGTCGTTGCATAGTCTACTGCAGTGATATTAAGGTTGTTTCATTTCTTTTGCTGCATTCAATTCTTTTGCAATAATTGTTCTTGTAGCTAAGTATTTGTTCACATTCACGATTCTTTCTTTTTTATTCATTTTTTTCTCCAAATACATATTTAGTGCTGAGTCCATGAGATCAAAAATGAATAAGAAACAGTCCTGATCCTCAGGGTTCACACAGTTTAGGGCAAGAAAACAGACAAGTAAATAGGCCTAAACTTACAAGGCGGGTGTTAGACTCTAAATTCTCTGATGCCCTAGAATATTTTATTGTTTAGAATTTAATTTAAAATTTATATCCTCAACACATGGTAAAATAGCATGATGATTTCTTTAGGTTAATTTTTAGAAGTGAAGCTGTGATTCAGCATCTTAAGGTTTCAATCTGCGTCGCCCAGTTGCTCTCGAGAAAGGCTGTACCAGTTGTGCTCCCAGTGAAGATGCAGTGGAGGAGGATGAGTCTCCCCTGCTGCCCCCTTCCGCCTCTCTCAGGGTGATAGGTATCCCCAAGTTGTAGCTGGGAACCCAACTTTCCAGCTGCAGATTAGTTTCTTAGCTTCCCTTGCAGCTAGGTATGGCCATATGACTTGTTTTGGCAAGTGGGATGTGCAGGAAAGGATGTGTTTGCCACCTTCTGAACCCTTCCCTTTAAGACGCTTACTCCGGATACTCTCTTGTTGATTCCCTAGATGGCTGAGAAATGGTGATGACAGGAGAAACCTTGGAAACACATGGCAGAACCAGCATAATCTCTGGGTTGTCTTCTCCTGGACTGTCATGTGAGTGAGAAATAAACTTCTGTATTGTTTAAGCTCCTGTATTTTTGTTGTTGTGGTTGTTGTTACCTCAGTTTAGCCTGCACCCAGTTCATATAAGCATCATCTAAGGGTATCTCTTTCCCTAAACTCTCACCAACACTTTGCAGTTTAAGTCCCCAAATGCTCTCCCTTTTTATCTATGTTTCTTTAATGGCCCCCAAATTCTGTCTCCCTTTATTTACATGTTTAATGGTCATAGGATTACTTTGAGCTTATTCATTGGAATTCTAACAAGCGGTTCCATGTTTTGCTTCTGGTTTAACCTTGTGCTCCCAATTTAACTTCGGAGGCACCCTCTACTCCTCTCTCTGACAGCTAATCTGTAGGAAATGCTTTGGCTCTACTTTCCAAATAGATCTAGAATCTGACTCCTTTGCACCACCTCCACTGCTACCAACTACCGTGTTCCCAGCCCCCTTACCTCCCATCTTTTCCCCAAAGAGCAGGCAAAGCGATCCTTCAGAAGCTGCATGAGTTCACGTTGCTCCTCTGCTCAAACTCTGCAGCAGTTTCCTGTCGTGTTCAGAATCGGAGCCGGCATTCTCTGTTGTGGCCTCAGTGGCTCCTAGCTCATCCTAATCCAGTCAGCCACACCCTGAACTGAGGCCCTTTGCATTGGCTGTTCCCTCTGGGTCATTTATTCCTTGTCCAGATGTATTCACAGCTCACTCTCACCTCCTCCAGATCTCTGCTGAAATGCCATCTCCTCAGTGAAGCTCACCCCAACCACCCTGTTTAAAACCGCAACCAGTCCCATCAGCTGGCAGTCCCGTTCTCCTTCCTATTTATTTTCCTATAGCATGTGTCTCTGCGCAATATACTACATACTAAGCAATGTACTTAATATGCTTATTGTTCATTTTGTCTGCTTTTCACTAGAATGTACATGACACAAGAAGAGGGATTTTGTTGATTTTGTTCGCAACTGTATGCTAAGTGCATAGTTCAATGTCTGGCACATAGTAGATGTGTTTGTTTCCTATCACTGCTGTAATAAATTACCCCAAGTTTGGTGGCTTAAAACAATACAAATTAATTATCTTACAGCTCTAATATTGAAGTGTTGGCAAGGTTGTGTTCCCTCTGGAGGTTCTAGGGAAAATCTGTTTCCTTGTTTTTTCCTTTTCTAAAGGCTGCTCACTTTTCTTGATGTGTGGTCCTGCTTCACAGTAACCCCAACCCCAACATCACGTCTCCTGTGAGTCTCTCTTCCTCCTAATTTCCCTTTTGGACACTTGTGATTACACTGGGCCCACCTATTGTATTAGTCATCTTGGGCTATCTACCAACCAAATACCTAGGCTGGGGGGCTTGAACAATAGAAATGAATTTTTTCACAGTTCTGGAGGCTGGAAGTCTGAGATTAGGGTGCCAGCATGGTTGGGTTCAGGTGAGAGTTCTTTTTCTGGCTTGTAGATGGCTGATTTCTTGCTATGTCCTCCCTGGTAAAGAGAGAGGGAGAGGGAGAGGCTGAGAGAGGGAGAGGCTGAGAGAGAGAGAAAACTCCTCTTTAGTGTCTCTGTGAGTGTGCTAATCCCATCGTGAGGGCCCTACCCTTTCACCTCATCTAAACCTGATTACCTCCCAAAGACCCCATCTCCAAATACTATCACATTAGGGGTTAGAGCTTCAACATACAAATTTGGGGGGACACAATTCCATTCATGGCACTTGGATAATCCAGGATAATCTCTCTATCTCAAGATTACTCCCATCTGCTGAGTCCCTTTTGCTCTGCAGCTCCCTTTGCCATGCTCATGGGTCCCAGGGATTAGAAGGCGCACGTCTTTGTGGGGGCCACATAAATGCCCATCACTGTAGGCGATCAGTAAGTATTTGCTGGATGAGTGAATAAACCTTTTGGAATTTTAAATAAATTTCAGGTTTTGGTTTGGTTTCTGTACATTTAATTCAAGTTCAAGCCAGCCTGACCTCACCTCTGGCATTCTAGTGGTTAATTGCTCCCATAGGATCTTGATGGTGGAAGCCCCTCACCCCCAGTCTGATGACACAGCCCCAGCCTTCTCCCCTGAACTGTTGCTTCAGCTCGCATCCCATGAAGCTCAGGTCAGATCATTGTGTAGTGTGAAATGGTAACAACTCCCACTTCATTCCTGTTTCCTCTTTTCCAGCCTCTCATTTCTCAAGACACCTTGTAGCCTGGGCCACAATATTGCCCTCTCAGCATTTGTCATTAATCTCCTCTAACACCATCCCCAGGTCATGCTTCCTGCGAGGGCGCTGGGAACCCCTCCCTTCCTCCCACCACGGGGAGCAGGGCTTGGTGCCGGTACTTTGGTGACCATACGTTGGAGTTTTACTAGAATGACTGATCACAAGCGCAGTCGTGTTGTAGTTGCTGCAACATCTAAGAGGAGATATAAACTGCCATTCACTTGTTTATTCATTCCACCAGTGTTTACTGAGCACTTGGCAAGGCATAAGGGCACCAAGCTCTGCCCTTGAGAAGCTCACTGGATACAATGTCACAGGAGCACAGATCAGAGTGAGAGTGACATGTGCTTCCTCCAAACCACAAGGAATGCTGCTGCTCTCGGCCAGAGTCTGTGTGTGGCCCCTGGGGACAGAACTAAGACACTCTGTTAGAAGGTACAAGAAGGCAGATTCTACGGAAGGAATAACAGTTGATTTGTTGTATGTGTCTTTGCCAGGTGGTGATTTCTCTGTCACAGGGAATGTTAAGGCAGAGGACTCAGGGTAGTAGAAGAGACCCCGACATGGGTGGGAGTTTAGATCATTTGACCTCTAAGCTGTCTTCCAAGTCCAAGATTCCATTTTTTGATTAGGGTGGAGTCCCAGGCTAGAGAAAGCTGTAAGATTAGGTGTATTTGTCACTATCAGCTGCAAACGACAGACCCACTCTGGCTGGTTTAAGCAGAAAGGAGATTTGTTTATTAAAGGATATTAAGTCACTCACACAATGGTTGGGATGCTTTCAGAACACAGTGGAGACTGAGCTTCCAGGAACAGGAAACCACTCCTACTCTTGTTGCTGCCAAGTGCTGGGTGTTGGGTGCGTCACCAGGAGGGATTGGATGCCCACTGGAAATGATCAGTGAGACTGGCTTCCCTCTCCCTTCCTTTCTCCCTTCTTTGCAATTAGCATCCACTCCTCAAGACTCTGTTCTTTCTTTTTCAATGTTGCCTTCATCAGAATATGGGTTCTAGGATTGGAATTTCCCTTTGTATTATATCATATCTTTTTTTCCTGGGAGATAAGTAAAGTTGGAAAAGAAAAGAGTTAAGGAGAAGAAAAGACTTAGGGAGATGAGGATCATTTCCATTCATAAAACATCAATTTTTGTTGGTCACTGCACCCGTGGGCACTACAAAACTGAGTTAGTCCTGATGTGATTATTTAGCCCACGTGTTTCCTTTTCTCTCTCTTACTTTTGTTTCTTTCTCCTTGGGGATAAGGGATGGAGAGTTAGTACTTACAAAGACAAAAGGAGGAAAATTCCTTCCTCTGATTCCATGCCTCAGAGGTAAGAGGTCAATATCTTCAATCAGGAGATGTTTTTAAAAAATCTAAATTTGTAACACAATTTGTGTAACTTTCCCCTGTTGATGGGCATTGGGGATTTCCCTATTGTCTGCTATTACAAACATCTTGACACTGGGCATCTGTGCACTTTTATCTTTGTGTATTTGTTGTTACTGTTGCTATAAGACAGAGTCCTTGAAGTAGAATTTCTGCATCACATGACATGGGTATGTGTATTTTTTATAGATGATGACAAATTACCCTCCTCCAAAGTTGTAAGATTTACATTTTTATCAGTAGTATATAAATGCACATTTTCCTGCACTCTAACACCTAAATGTTAAAAATTTCTCCCATTTTTAGGTGAAAGATAGTGTCTCTCTCTTTTAAAAACTTTGTTTTGCTCTCAGTTTAGTAGTTCTTGTTTGCTTACGTTTATTGGACATTTTAATTTTTTTCCTTTGTGACCTGCCTGTTCATTTCCTTTGATGATTTTCACACTAAGTGGCTTATCTTATTTTTTCTTTAAATTATTTACAGGAACTCTTTACAGATTATAGCTATTAACTCTTTGCAAATATTTTCTTATAGATCTGTCACTGACAATAGTGGCTTTAAACACATAATTTATTTGTCAACCTTTTTCTTTATGTTATGTGGGTTTTGCTTCATGCTAGGAAAGGCTTTCTTCATCACAAGATTGTAAAAATTTTCTCCTAGTGGCGAGGGTATAGCTCAAGTAGTAGAGTGCATGTTTAGCATCGCAAGGTCCTGGATTCAATCCCCAGTACCTCCTCTAAAAATAAATAAATAAACCTAATTATCTCCCCCCCCCCAATAAAATAAAATAAATTTTATCCTATATATTTTCTAGTATTTTAAATATTTTTTTCACTTTGCTATTTAATCCACTAGGACAACTTTGTTAATGTGATATGAATTGGAATCTAACTTTATTTTTTTTCCAAATGAGTGGCCATTTACCTCAGTCTTAAAAAAATGTTTCTTTCCCTAAATTTTAGCTTTTGTTAAATTACTACACACACACACACACACACACACACACACACACATCCAAAGCTGTTTCTGTACTTTCTAGTATGTTGCACTGCTTTTTCACTGTTCCTGTTCCAGCAGTATATTGCTTCGATTATATTAGTGTAAATTCGTCCCTTACTCTTCCTTTCACAATTTTCTTGACTACTTTTGCACAATTGACATTTCTTTTATCACAAATGATACTGAATGTTTTTCATGTTTACACTGTATCTGATTTTTCTCATGTTAATTCCTAGTGTGCACTGCCAATTTTCGTATATTGACTTTGAGATAGAGGCTTGACATTTCCCAGTTGAAAGCTGGGCAGGCCCTGGAGGCGTGAAGTGAAAGGGCAGGGAGGTGGTCACAGTGCAGACATCCAAATTTGTGAATCACTCTCACAACTGAAGCCAGGACTAGTTGAGCTCTCAGAAGAGGGGCATCGGGAGGGAGGTGAATGGAGGACCAAAGACTAAGAGGTGGGGATGGAAAGCAAGAGGAAGAGGAGCCAAGCTAGAATCACGGAATTCACATTGTAGAAGGCAAGCTATGAAGATCAAAACGCTTGGGCCATGTAGGAGGCCCTCGCTGAAAAAAATAAGACCTTCAGAGTGGACCAGATGGATGCTAATTGGGCCATCCAAGCTCTGAAGTGTTGACCTTGGTTCTAATCGACAAGAGACTGGCCATATTCAAAGGAAGAGTGAGTCTGGTTTTGTACTATGTGAAAAGTCTTGTCTTTCCAGTTTTCAGGGCAGCAGTTTGCCCTGTGACCTCACTTCTTAGAAGCATCTAAGAGGAGCTGTTGATGTTCAGTTTGCTCATTTTTCTCTTGTTGTGAGGATGGAAATGATGACTTCCAAGCTCTTTATATAGCGACCAGAGACCTGAAATCCTTTACTTCAAATCTCTGGCTATTTTCTTATTTACTCCTAAAACCCTGTAAAATTTCTCTCTACACAGTTTATCAGATACCTACCTGTTCCTTCGGTGTGCGTTTTGTTTGTTTCCTGGAGACCTCCCTCCTGAAACCCTCTGTTCTCCTGCTCCCATCTGGAATGTTTTGCTCTAAATTGGCTGTATCCTGAGGCTTCCTTTTGCTGCAGTCCTACACATTCCCTTTATTTTTCTCCTGCTTTGAATCCTCTGTTTAATGTAATTCATGCTTTCTCTTTTTGGGGGGGTTTACTGCCTTGTTTTAGTGGGGCGTAAAATCATGTTTATATCTTCATACTTTTATATCTTCAGGTACATGAAAAGAACTTTTTAAAAGGACATTAATGTCTGAAATGTCTATTCTGCTGCCACCCATGGTTATGAGTTTGGGTGTGGTACAGAATTCCAGGTTGAAAATAATTTTCCTTCAGAATATTGAAGCATGGCTCCACTGTTCTGTAATTTTCAATGTTTCTTTCGAGAAGTCCAAGGCTACTTTGGTTCTTATCCCGCTGCGCCTCCTGGAAGCTGTAGGATCTTACCTTTGTCTTTGGGATTCTGAAGTCCCACAGCCACGTGCCTTACTGCTTAGACTCACTTCACTAGAAGCTCATGTCCTTCAATTCTCAGACACTTTCTGTTTTCTCCATTCTTCCACTTGAGCGCTTACAAGTAATTTGTTTGATCTCCTAAATTTTTCTTAACCTTACTTTCCTGTTTTCCAGTGCTTTATTTTTTAAGATATTTTCTTATTTTCCAATAATTTTGCCAATTTAAAACTTATTTTTATTTGTTACACCTACTCTTAATTTTCAAGAGTTCTTTTTTTTGGCTCTCTATTGTTCTATTTTTATTCTTATCCTATTCTTGTATCATAGATGCAATATTTTCTCTTAAAGGAAAGTATTAATGATGGTTTTTGTACTCTTCCATGAGGAAGTTCCCTTCATATATCTGGTGCTTCTTGTCTGGGTTCCTTTATATTTAGGAATGAATCACTAAGAAGCTGTCTGGAATCTTTCTGTGCATAGGCAGGGCTTGTGACAGATGGAGAGTTACTACCAGGAGTTCTGATGGAGTCCTGGAGCTAGCCTGGGAAGGAGAGTTGGGGGGTCCCATTGCTGGCTATGCAGAATTTGGTTTACTCTCCTAAGTTTGAGTCCCATGCCTCACCTATGCTGTTCTGCATGTGTGCTGTACCCAAGGCTGTAGCCCCTTGGATCCATTTCTCCAGAGAGAGTAAGTTCCCTATGGAGCTGGGGGATGGTGCAGCCAGACAGCACTTAGGGTGGAAAATTAGGATCTAACTGCTCCTGCTTTCAGGCCTCCAGAGGCACCTCTCCTTTCATAGCATTTCAGATCTGGAGCCTTTCTGGAGCCATATTATGTAAACCATCTTACTTCTCATGCATCTCTCCCTCAGCTAACTCACTCACCAGGCCTTCATTTTCATTTCCGTTACGTACACTAATCTCTGTCAATCTTGCTGAAGATAGATATGTCTCTGCTTGTTGTATTGAGGGTAGTTGTGAGGAAAAGAAGGGAGGAGAAACATCTTGCCTCCAGCCCCTCAATGCCCTAAGTCCTTGACGGCCATGCTCCCTGCTCCTAGACACCAGCCTGGTTTCAGGACATGTTTAGTTGATGCGCAAGTCAGTTCCAGGCTAAGGAGGCAGGAGGACGTGGAGGGGAGCAGGTGGCACAGGACTCAAGCCCTCGGGCTCCCTGCTCCACTCAGAGAAGGTGAATCCTTCGAGGAACGTCCGAAGCACACAGAGCCCAGTCTAGTGTCTCCACGGTCTACTTTAGCTCTAGAGAGCTCAGCAGAGCTGCAGCTTCCCGGGAACCCACTTGTCTTGAGCCCTTTATGGAGCTCTTTTCTTGCCTTTTTAGCAGCTTTTTGTCCACCACCCCAGTGCACTTGCTTTTGTTCCTAGGGCATTCCAGCTGCATGGTCTTGTTTTTCTGGTCATCTTAATGTCTCCATGTTTAATATTTTGGGGCCTTAGGAGCCCACAATCATCTGCTTTAGATCACTGGTGCTCTATGCTGACCTCATCTTTCCCCCGAAACTTCCAGTTCTCCTCTCCTTCATCTTTCCTCCTCTGTGTACAAATATGTACAGAGTTCCTTATCTTGAAAAAATTTTCTCTGAACTCTGCTAACTCCTCAAGTGACCATCCTTTGTCATTCCTTCCACTGGCCAATTTGTCAGAAGAGTATGTACTTGATGCCTTTATTTTTCCATCTGACACAGCCTCTCATTTAATGCCTTACATTGTAATCTGTCTCGCTTAAGCCCCATCACAACTTAAAACATCTGCCTCCAAAGTCACCAAATGATCTAATTTCTAGATCTGTTGTCTTTTCTCACCAAGTTTGATCATCTCTCCTTTTTGAAATGCTCACATCCTTTCCTTGAAAAACATATTATCTTGGGACTTTTGGCCCTCCTTGGGGCTTCTTTTTTTCCCTTCCCTTTTTACTCCCCCTACTCACCTGACAGATGGAGATGAGGCAGAGCTCTTGGCTTTTGGTTGTTTATTTTGAACACCCCATCTTATTCACTATCCTGGCATCAAAAGCTCTGATCCAAAGCTCTAGTCCGTAACTGCCTTCTGAGCTTCAAAGCTGTATCTCCAATTATTTGCTTAATGTCCTTGCTTACAAATTTGACTGACACTTCAAATTTAATGTATTTAGCACTGAATTCATCATTTATCAAAAATTAATTACAGCTCCTGATGTACTCAGGAATATCAGTGGTGGTGTCATTTTTATTTTCAACTCAGCTCAAAACATTTAAATCATCATTTACTTTTCCCTCTCAGTTGCCTCCCATATGCAGTCAGTCTTCTCTTGCATTGCCTCCCATCTCTGCTTCTTTTTCTTTGCATTTTCACCATGCTAGGCTGAAGCCTTCCTCAACTCATTATCCACCTTACTATAGTTGCTTTCAAAGTGATCTTCCAGTTTCTCGTATCTCCCCCTCAGTTTGTGTTACTGACAAATCAATTGATTGGGTTATTAATATTGTACCTTTCTTAAAATAAGTTGACACATCTTGCTGTTTGCTCTTGTAACTCCACTACTCAAAAACTTTCGGTGACTCCTAAATTGAGGTGGACCACAAAGACGCTTACAGATTTAAAGTTCAGCTCTTGGATGGTAAATCACTTTTGCTTTTGTTTTGCTGGCAAAACAAACAAGACATAGAAGCCTTTTAATTTAGCTGGAAGAGAGTGTGACTGTGTGGTTTCGTGGTGTAATTTTTTTAATTGCTGGAGTATCATTGTTATTTCACATTCATCAAAAAATGTAAATGCCACATGTAACAGAATAGCAATGTCTTGTTCCAGCCTGATGGCTTAATCTTACTAATCATGATAATATATGCTAGCTGGAGTTGGGAATAGTTCATGAAATACTAGAATAAATTTGTTGTGCTTACATTTTAAGGAAATTAATAGAAGTGCCTTCATCTGCAACATTTAAGACTGTTGATTTTAAATTTGTATGAAACAGTAGAGCAGGGATGATCACTGGGTGAGAATGGATGTACCTCTGTGAGGATCTTAGTCGTTCAGCACAGGGGCAGGTGTGCTGAGACCGAGGCACATGTACTGGAGAGGGATTCACAGATATTAACAAGGACTTACATTTGTCTGGGCTTTCCATATGTGAGTTCTCTGTGTGCATACTTTTTTTCATGTGAGCCTCACAAGCCTCTAAGGTGGTAGGGCAGACACGGCCATCTCCATTTTATAAATAAGGATCCTAACACTTGGAGAGATTGTCCCAGGGCCAAGATCACAAAGGTGCAGCCCAGACCGTCCATCCCCAGTTATTCATAGATCAGATAAACACACACTCAAAGGGACACTGTGTCTCTACGATTTCCGTCAAAAGGGCTCTTTGGTAACCGAAAAAACGTCATGACTCCATTTGGTCCTAGAGGGTGGGAGTGGCCACTTGGGCTAAATCCCTCCTCCCCTTCCCCTTCGCTAATCAGGTGTCGTACAGGGGACCCAGGGTCTTCCTGCTCCAGCGCAGCTCAGAGTGAAAGCTAAAACGTGATTATTCAAAAGACAGATGCAAAAGGCTAATAAAGGTTAAAGACAGTTACTCAAAGTCCAAACCTTGGTGTTTCTCTCAGAAGAACAGTCACAGATGTCATTTGAAGTTCACCAAGTAATTCTGCAAGATCGAATTAAAGAATAACTGCTGGGTTGAAATCATTAAAAGATAACAGTAAGAGGGAGAGAAAAGCATCTCCTTTGTTTTCCTCGAAGGCGCCCTAGACGGGGGCCTGCGGGACGCGCCGTTCAGGCCTGCGAGCATAGGGTGGCTCTTCACGCGAGCATCTTCCCCAAAGACCTCAAAGGAAAGTCCACCACGAGTCTTCCTCTCCCAGCGTTTCAAGTTCAGACCTAGCTCTCCCCACCCAGCCCTCCCAATACAATTTCGGCCAGCCCCTAATGGGCTGTAGTAATGGCAGTTACTTTTCTCTGTCTCCGAATGGGAGAGAAGAGAAAGCAGGTGCTTCCTGGCGGGCGGACCCCGGGAGGACAGGCAAAGATCCCGCGCCCAACTCCTTGGGAAAGTTGGCGGCCTCCTTTCCTCGACGCACCCGGTCACGGCCGCTTTTCCAGGAGGGCGCGCGGATGGGGAAATAGAAGGCGGCGCGCAGGGAACTAGTGTCGCCGAAGGATCCTCAGTGGCCCCTGGTAGCCGAGATGAACAGGTGCCTTTTCTCCGACGCCCGGGAGCGGCGCCTGCTGCACCTTGCCCGCTGTGGCGCCCCCTGCGCGGGCTCTGGTTCGCCCTTTGCGCCCCCGCCCCGCAATCCAGGGCGGGGAGAGGCGCGGGGCCACAGGTAATTATTGCCAGGGGAAGCGGGGGTGGGCGCGCCGGCTGGGGGCGGGCGGCGCGGCGGGGCGCGGGCATAAAGGGGCGCGGCGCGGCGCCCCAGCGCCCGGCTCCCGCACAGCATGCCCGCCCGCGCCTCGCCGCGCCGCCCGAGGCCACCGCCGCTGCTGCTGCCGCCGCTGCTGCTGCTGGCCCTGGGCGGCCTCCGCCTGCACGCTGAGCCCGGCGACGGCGCGCAAACCTGGACCCGCTTCGCGCGCCCTCCGGCCCCTGAGGCCGCGGGGCTCCTCCATGATACCTTCCCCGACGGCTTCCTCTGGGCCGTGGGCAGTGCTGCCTACCAGACGGAGGGCGGCTGGCGGCAGCATGGCAAGGGCGCGTCCATCTGGGACACGTTCACCCACCGCCCCCTGGTACCCCCAGGGGACCCCCCGGCAGCCGGACTGTCGTCGGGCGCCTCTTCGCCGTCCCCTCCCGCCACCGGGGACGTGGCCAGCGACGGCTACAACAACGTCTTTCGCGACACCGAGGGGCTGCGCGAGCTCGGGGTCTCCCACTACCGCTTCTCCATCTCGTGGGCGAGGGTGCTCCCCAATGGCAGCGCCGGCGCCCCCAACCGCGAGGGGCTGCGCTACTACCGGCGCCTGCTGGAGCGGCTGCGGGAGCTGGGAGTGCAGCCCGTGGTCACCCTGTACCACTGGGACCTGCCCCAGCGCCTGCAGGACGCCTACGGAGGCTGGGCCAACCGCGCCCTAGCCGACCACTTCAGGGATTACGCTGAGCTGTGCTTTCGCCACTTCGGCGGCCAGGTCAAGTACTGGATCACCATCGACAACCCGTACGTGGTGGCCTGGCACGGCTACGCCACCGGGCGCCTGGCCCCCGGCGTCCGGGGAAGCCCGCGGCTCGGGTACCTAGTGGCACACAACCTCCTCCTGGTGAGTTCGAGGGGCCAGGCGGAAGGCCACGCCGGGGCGAGGGCCGCTGCAAGCGCCAGGGGGCAAGAGGGGTGCCTGAGCCTTCGGTCAGATGAAGCTCCATCTGAGCACATCTGTGAGGTCACCAGGGATTCCCACGGGTTGCGGGGCGGGGGTGAACTGAGCACCTTGGGCTTCCCTGGAAGGCGTGGAGTTGGGAATGGGAGGGGAACCCCCGCAGTGGGCGCGCGAGTGAGTGCCCTTTGGAGACCTTTTGTCAAAAAGGAATTGGAATCAGTTTCTCCTGTGAGAAAAGGGAGCTTCTTTCTCTAAAGGTAGAGGGATTCCTAGAGGTAAGATAGGGAGGGCCAGAAGCAGCCACGGGGAGAAGGAGGAGGTGGAGGAAAGAAACAAGTTTGTTGGGAAGCCACGGAAATAGCATTACTCTGCTAGAATTTGTAGGGATGTCCTGAGTTCAGTATTAATCCAGTAAGGTCTATCTTGCTTGTGGCACAAGTTCACAATGCAGCAGATTCGAAGGTGTCAAAATCACATCTCCTGAGGCGCAGGTAAACTGTCTTTGAAAGTTCCTTTTGTGCAGGATTGAGAACTGCATCCACCAACCTTAATCAGCAGGGGTATGAAGACCCCATTATACAATCTTAAACAAAACTAGCCATAAAATACAGAAACAGCCACAGGGTGATACAGACTGAGTCCTACAACAACTGTACTTCCACGATGCTGCTCTCTCCAGCTGAAAGGGCTCCTTGGGGATGAGATTATGAGCCTGACACAACTGATTTTTAACACCCTTGTGTGAAAGGCTTAATACATTTTGGCAGCAGGAAGGATTGACGTGCTGTAATAAAGTTGTCTCCCAAATAACTCTTCCTTCTTTTTCTCCTTTACTTAGTGTTCAAGATCAGGTCTCATTGTTTTGAGGGTTCATTTATAATGTCAGTTTTGCTGGTACACTTTGTACAAAATTTTGTACCATGAGAGAATATTTTATGTGTATGTGCAAACATTTTAATAAAAGTGTTTAAATGTATAACTTTTGGCACTGTATGTCGGTGACTCATGGGCCTATTGGAAGACCTATTTTGAAATTTAGAATTAAACCACATATTTTGAACAAATTCAAAATGAACACCACTTCTACACACTTTTAATTGAAGCCATAGATAACTGAGGCAGAACAGTAGTGCTTGTTGAATTGACTTACTGCTTGGAGCTGCTGATAATGTTGTAATAATGGCTAATTAGATTGTATGTCAGTTCCACTAAACCTGTTTGCCACTACATATCATGAAAGAATGTTGGATATGTTTGACAAAAAAGTTTGTGATTCCATATTGATATATGTTTTTCATTAAGATACTTCAGAGCAGTGGCAATAAACTTTTTCAGTCTGTCAATCCTTTTAAAAAATCAGAAGACCCTAACCACCACCTGTTTATGGTTGGTAACAGAAAAACCATGGGAAAAGCTTACCCTTCTTTTGAAGAAAACATAAGCAAATTTTAGTTAATACTGGAAACAAGAGATTTGTGGACCAGCTGAAGGACCTAATAGACATTCCTGCAAAATCACTACTTTAGATTTAAATCACAAGCGTTCTATTTTTAGAACACATGTGATAAACTCTGTATAAATGCAAAAGTCATCAACTGATATTACAGCCACTTATGCAATCATTTCAGACATAAGACAGGGAATTTGGGACTGCAGGAGCTTTCTGGGACTCTGGTATATTAAACAGACAACATGCTTTTGATTCTTGGGTCCACTCAGCCTTTTGATTAACTTTTCGGTTATATTTTTGTATCCTTACACAGAAAAACTTGCCAAACACTAACCGTTCTTCCCCCCAGAAATGCAGTGGACTTTGTGTTCACAAGAAATTAGTAACAGGTGGACAGTTGGTTTTGCTGATGCTGCAAACAAAATTATAGTTGCTGTAAAATATTAATTTTGCTTTCAAATTTCTTTGGTTTGGAGTTCATTCTTGTATCTTATAAAGAAGTGAGTTGTCATGATCAAAAATGGTATCTTAAATTATTTTTTTCATCTGAGATATTTTCATTCTGATTTCAATATTCTTTCTTGGTGCATGTGATAGAGGGAGGAGGATAGGGAGGTTTTGATATTATTTGAAAAGATAAATCATATTCCACAGCTTTTGGTGATGGAGTATTTTGGTAATACATTTCAGCCAGGGCTTAGATATTGTTGGTAGGGGCCACTGCATAAACATCTGCATTTAGGATCTGGTGCTGGTGAGGGATGAAGTTGGCCAGCATCCCTTCCTGCCCCACTCTGTGCTCCCACTAAGGTACTAGTGGACTAAGGAGACCCCCTGGGGAGACTGGGGGGTTCTCTCCGCAGAGAGTCACTGTCTGATGGCCTGGAGGACGGGAGGCAGGCCAGACAGACTGCAAGGTGAATAACGGGGTGGAGGCTCTGCTCAGAATGGAGGTCTCCGTGTTCTTTTGTAGGTTTTTGGTATTGGGGTAAACCTAGATAAAAATAGACTGTGTGTGTGTGTGTGTGCGCGCTCACCAGAAATGAAAAGGAGATTTCCCTGTGGAGCCCTGGGAGTCCAGGCTGCTTTGCTCCATCTGAGCATAACCCAGAAAGAAGACTCTCCTTCTCTCTCTGACTTGAAGAGGGACTGCTGTGCCTTCACATCTCTTGAAAGACAGTTCTTTTTTTTTTTTTAATTAAAAATTTTTTTTTTAAAAAAATTGAAGTATAGTTGATTTACAATGTTGTGTTAGTTTTTGGTGTACAGCATAGTGATTTAGTTATACATATATATTCTTTTTCATTATAGGTTATTATAAGATATTGAATATAGTTTCCTGTGCTGAACGGTAGAATCTTGTTGTTTATCTATTTTATATATGATAGTACCTTCTAATCCCAAACTCCTAATTTATCCCTCCCTGCCCCTTCCCCTGTGGTGACCATAAGTTTGTTTTCTATGTTGAAAGATGGTTCTTGATGGCCCCTGAAGAACTAGTAGTAAGGCCTATAGTTGGGAGTCAGTGGGAGTCAGCGGGAGTCAGTGGTGCCTCTGAGTTTTCGCTCTGCCCGTGGATTTCTGAGAGGACCAGACCCCAGTTGAAGATGCACATGGACGTCCCAGGGAGTCTTGCAAATGCTTATGCAGGGAACCTGTGGGGAAAGACAACTTCTTTTGCTTGAGGAGGTGGGGCTGGGAGGTGTTAGTTTGGGGATTGTGTGCAGGGCAGACGTGGCTGGTCTTAAGCATTAGTTCTCCTGTCTCAGCTGATCTGTTCACAGCACTTGTGCAGCCACTATTCTCTCATTCTTGCCACACTTTCTCAGCGTGGCTTCCAGAATCTCACTGTCTCTTACTTTCCCCTCAGCTCATTGGTGATTCCTTCCCAGTCCCCTTGTTCACTTATTCTTCCTCACCTCGCCTCTAAATATTGGAGTGCCCAGGGCTCCCTCCCCTGGGGCCTCTTCTCTGGATTCCTTCCAAGTGAGCTCTTTGAATACTGTCTATATTCTGATGAGTGCAAATTTTTGAGTCTCTAGCCAGAACTTCTGCCCTGAGCTCCAGGCTTAGATAGACAACTGCCTTCTCCACTTCAGTGTCTAATTGGCATGTCATATCTTATATCCAAAAGCAAATTCTTATTTTCCCCATCTCCATTATGGCAACTTTACTCTTTCAGTGTGTTGGGCCCCAAACCTTAACTCCTTCCTTTCTCTTACATCTTATTTTCTATGCATCAGCAAACCCTATAGCCCTACCTACCTTCAAAATGTATACAGAATACAGCCACTTTTCTTTTTATCTACAGCTACTGGTCCAAGCTCCCATCAGATTCTGCGTGGATCACTGGAATAGCCTCCTAGCTGATGTCCTTGCTTCTGCCCTCGCCCCTTGCACTGTGCAATGATGGGTATTCTCAAAGATATCATTGTGTGTGAACAAGATAAGGTTCCTTCTTTATTAAAATCACACTTTTTCTTCAAGAACCAGCTCACATGCTCCCTTTGGCCCCACACCCAAATGCCATCTCTTCCAAGAAATCCCAAAGTGCTTCATTCTTTTATATATATATATATTTATTGAAGTATAGTCAGTTTACAATGTTGTGTCAATTCCTGGTGTACAGCACAATGCTTCAGTCATATAGGAACATATATCTATATCTATATCTATCTATATGTGTTTTCATATTCTTTTTCACCATAAGTTACTACAAGATGTTGAATATAGTTCCCTATGCTATACAGTACCTATTTTATATACATGAGTTAGTATCTGCAAATCTCGAACTCCCAGTTTATTCCTTTCCACCCCCTTTCCCCAAAGTGCTTCATTCTGATGTCACCTACCACACTTTTGCTTTTGTCTAACCATTTGCCTCCTTTGACCACTTCACTACCCAGGCAATTCCTTAAGTAAGGGAACCAGGTTGACTTCATCTGTCCTAAATGCCATCTTGCCCTTGGTGGGTGCTCAGTAAGTGGCTTCTGACTATTTAATAGCCTGATTTTGCCTTTGTAAACTGATGCTCCTAGGGTCTGCTCTCTTTGACAGTCTTCCTAGCCACTTTCCTATGGGACAGGAAGTACCAAATCCTCATCAGATAGGAGGATCAGTATGGGACAGAATCTCACATTTTCAGTAAAAATTTGTGATTCCATCGTAAAAATTTTCAAACAATTGGAAACTATCTATGGTCACTATGCAATGTTATGAAGACGTTTTCAGAATGGGAGGTGGGGGAATTCGCTTGGTTGACTTTAGGAGCATATATTGGAAGTGACTTTGTTATCTCGTTGAATTTTCATTCCCCAAGTATTCAAATTATACATGCTATGTACTTTGGGGAAGCACTTTACCAATTTTCCTCTCATTAAAATGTTTTTGGTACATGGCCAGAATAATTAACTGGGTTGAATGTTAATGTATTTTATAGACTATTGGGTTCAATAGTGTGTTTAATCAGAAATGGTTAAAGTATGTCCTGAAAAGCTTGACTCAC
Source organism: Camelus dromedarius (assembly GCF_036321535.1). Taxonomy (NCBI): domain Eukaryota; kingdom Metazoa; phylum Chordata; class Mammalia; order Artiodactyla; family Camelidae; genus Camelus; species Camelus dromedarius. The sequence continues at coordinate 63,284,838 of NC_087448.1, read as the reverse complement.
TCCCTTTTGAATACCTGACTGAACACAGTGTTTTTTGAAGGTTACAGTCAAGTCCAAGAAAAAAATTTAAGAATAGGAAAAGAACTAACAAACTAATTTCAAAATCATAGCAATGTTTAACAATGCCAATTATTTTGAGTTGAAGAAAAGAGGGAAAATACAGACTACTAAGCATTCAAATCATATCAATATGCGTTTCTTAAGTGCAAAATGAATGAATGCACAACCGTGTTACCTAAATATGTAGTTAGTTATAAATTTTGCACACAGAAGTCTTGAGTTATCTTAATTCTTCAAACAATACGATTTCTCCAAGCCAGAATTTTATAATTAATTTGTACAAAAAGTATGTTTCTTTCAATGAATGTTATTCTCAGGTATAAACGAAATTTTAGGTGTAGGAAGAGAATAAAATACATGCCTACTGGGAGGACAAGAAACAAAGAGTGGATCAGTAAAAATACACACTGTTACTGAATTCGCCAAGAGCCGCATCTTCTTAGGAAACTGCAAAGTGACACTTGTAATCTATACTTAAACAGATAAGCATAATCTATCTTTTATGTACTCTGCCTTGATATGTTCTGAGTATAGAGTTAATCTAAAGAACCACTATATCTCTTCTTCCTTCTATCTTGGGATAAACTCTTATTTATACTTCAAAGACTTGACTTACTCCCATTTTGCATAACAACAGGCAAAAGGGAGCATTTACTCATTTGTAATTCCCTGAGGTCAGAAACTGTATATCATATCTACTTTTAAATTTTTAGTGCTTATTTCAGTCCTTGGAGCAGAAAAAATATTCGATACAATTTTTAATGAATGGGTAAATATATATATAAAGTTATCTCTACTAATTTCAATATGTCCTTTTTTTTTCTTTCTTGTAAAGTGAATTTTTACAGTCTGCTTTTTCACCCAGTATCTGGGAAGGAGTTTTTATTAAAGAGTGAGGAAGGACAGGAAAGAAAATTCCCGCCCAGATAGGTATGTGAGCTTTGTGCATTTCCAAGGCAAATAATATCCCTCTGTCTATTAAGTGCACTATTATATGGTAATTAGAATGTTAGAATTAGAAGGTTCAGGGAAATCCCAGGTCAAATTTCTTCTCAAGACCAACTCCTTGCAGTGGTCCTCCTGGGGTCTTCTAGCTTCTGCCTGACTATTTGCTGCAAGAGGAACGCAGCTCCTCTCAAGTTGCCCACTCGACTTGTCTTTTACATTGAACAGAAACCTGCCTCTGTACAGGACTCATCTCTGGTTCTCTCTGCCCTCATAAATCTCAAATAGTAAAACAAATTGCTTTTTGACGAGACAGCTTTTCAACTATCTGAAAAGGCCACTGTGTACTTCCTCAGTATTTTCTTCTCCATTCACTCTCGCGGCTGCACCTCTGAGAACTGGAGGGAGGGGGCATTTGGTAAGGGCTCCTTCTTGGGAGCCTGCTGTGGGGCAGGCAGGAGCATCCTTGAAACCTGGGGATGTGAATGGGACCCTTGGGAGGCCTCTTCATCCTCTGACACTTGGGGACAAGGTGGGGAGGGAGAGGGAAGAGTTGACCTTTCTATCTCCCCAGAGGGGTAGGTCTTTGTGGAACAGAGCAGAACAGGGTTGTCTGTGGGACCTGCCTGTGTCCATTGTCCTTAACAGGGGGCTGCCCATGGTGGAGAGACTGAGGGCACCCAAAGTGGGAAGGGCATTCTGTGTCCTGGGTTCTGGGAGGCAGCGGTGCCGCCAGCCCAGGTAGAGCAGTGTTTCCCGGTGTGCAGTTCACGCCACAGGATCAGAACATGGAATGGCTGAAACTCAGGTAGGAAAGGAGGGGGAGGACACGGAGCAGGAGAGGTGAGCCCAGGCTCTTTGAAGGCCCTTGCTGAAGATCTGATACGCAGGACAAATTTCAGCTGGCCCAGATGTCAGCGCACACGTCTTGTTCTGGACACTGAATCCCGTCAGTGCCGTCCAAGACTGCATCGATGGTTTTGGCTGTCACCTCCCTGCAGACTTGGATTAGTTTGCAGTCAGCTAAAACCTCTTAGGCTTTTTAATTTTTCCCCATGTAAATTGCTGTTAAGCCAGACTTCCCCCTGTCACCTCCTTTGGTCGTTTATTTTTAAACTTTTAATCTTATTAAATTTCAACCTCAATGTGCAAAGATAAGAAGAGGGTTACCACAGTTGGTAATTCTTAAAAACTGAAAATAAATATATGAGGATGATGGGTTAAAGGAACAGCAGTGCACAGGTGTAGTGGGAAAGTATTTGGCTATTAAAAAGTTGATGTATTGTGGTTAAACTGTTGCACGTGGTATGCTATTAAGAGAAGAATGCTGTTTGGAATATTATGTTTGTTTTGTGTCTCTGTTGTGTAAGTAAGTGTGAGCAGGCAGAGAGCGCTCTTCAGCTCTTTGGCTGTGCTGGGTTCTCGCCAGCTGCTGCCTTTTCCCCCAGGCTTCTTCCCTGACATGCCCAAGCCTAGATTTGATATCCCTGCTTTCTGCTCTTACACAATCCTGTACTGTCCTTCTAATAATACTTCACACATTTTATTGAAATGATTTGTTTGTGTGTCTTCCCCCCAAAGACCTCAGCTTTGAGACGCCAGGAGTCATGTTGACCTTGCTTTAGGGAGTGTGCAGATATTTGTTGCATGAATGAAAGAATGCACTGTCCCCTGCCATCCCCACCTGAAAATGTGAAGGCAAAAAGGAAGCTGTTAACAGTGGCTTGTTTCTGGATAGTGGGATTACGAGTGATTTTTTTTTCTTTCTGATTGTCTTGAGTTTTCTAACTGTTCTATAAGCAAAATGTTATTACTTTTGTGTTGGAGAAATCATAAGCAGTGTTTCTGGGGAAAGATGGAAGACTGAATTTACCCATCCAATTTTTTTCTCTCTTGGAACCCCATTAAACTTTAATAAAGAAACTGCTAAAACAAGGAAAGAAGAGGGAAGAGAGGGAAGGAAGGGAGAGGGAGAGAGACCACAGTGAAGAAAGCAGAGCAGTGGCACAATTTGGGAACCTGAGAAGCAGATGGACAAGGATTCCTGACTCAGTGGATCTGAGCAGGCTGACTGCGAAGTTGGCAGTGCGAGAAGCCAAGAACCAATCCTACAATTGCAGAGTCTTCCAGAGATTAGCAAAACCAGAGAGTAGCAAAACCAGGTACCCTGGAACTGGTGGTGAAGGGAGTGGGTGCTAGAATAAGAACTGGTTGAAAGCTGTGTAAGAAACAACTAGGTTGCTCAATTTCTTCCCCTAATCTCCACTGCTGGCCATCTGTCCCTTCTCTACTCAAAAAGAAAACTCAAAGTGAATTCTCTGGGGAGTATAAAATGGAGGGTGTCTGAATGGAGAGACTTCAGGCACATCTGAGGGCATGAGCACCATATTGAACATAAAGACAAAGTAAACTTATGGGACTGAAAGCTGAGACACCCCCCCAATCCTGCCCCAGCCCTCTCCTCCCAACAGTCTCTCGGAATGTTGGTCATGTGACTTCCACTTTCCAGGGAGAGGCTGGAAGTATCTTCTCCAGGGAGTCTGATGAGCTCCTGCAGAGAGACCTAAGATGCTGAAACTACAGGTTCCACAGCAAATGGCAGAGACAGATCACTCACAGAGAAGCTTGAAGCCAACGTGCCCCACCCATGTGCTCAGACCTTCCAATCAGAGTTTTTGCTTCTCATTCTTAAACATGAGTTGACAATCAAGAATCAACAGGATCCGAGGAAATCCTCTAACATGAAAAATAGAGACCCATCCAAACAAAGGAAAAAAAAAAAGCGTAACTTTTTGGAAAGAAAACTTGGAGGAAACTGAGAATATACAAGGAGGGAAAAAAGCTAAAAGAAAACTCAGTTAAAAGATACAAACTTCTAGTTATAAAGTAAGACATGAAATGTAATGTGCAGCATAGGGAGTATAGTTAATAATACTGTATTGTGTATTTGAAAATTGCTAAGGGAGTAGACCTTAAAAGTTCTCTCAAGAAAAAAATTGTAGCTATGTATGGTGATGAATGTTAACTAGACTTATGGCTAGATTATGCTCATCATTTCATTATATATACAAATTTTGAATTATTATATTGCATACCTGAAACTAAAACAGTATTATATGTCAGTTATATCTCAATAAATAAATTTTAAGAAACCTCAAAAAAAAAGAAACCTCAGTAAATTCTTAAAGAGTTAAGAGAATATGTTGCATCTAGAAAATCATAGGATAATACAATAAAATAGGGGAAAAAAGAGCATTTGGAAATTAAACACATTATAGCAGAAATGAAAAATTTAATAGAAGGATTAGAAGATAAAGGTGATGAAATCTCTCTAGGAATAGGGCAAGAAGACCAAGAAATGGAAAATAGTTAAAAAAAAAAAAAAAAAAGTAAGAAAATCAGTAGACCAGCTACAGGTCCAACATTCAAATAATAGGAGTTCCAGGAAGAGAGAATTGAGGTGTGTAGTAGAGTGTTATACCTGGGGGCCCCATGGAACCATGCTTCTTCGTAATCATGCCCTGTGTACTTGCCTCCCACATGGACTATGGGCTAGAACATGTGACTTGTTTTGGTCAGTGAGACAGTAGCAAGTGTGATGCAAGCAAAAGTTTGATCACTACGCTGACATTGGAACTCTTCTTTCTGGATCACTCTCTCTTAAAAGCCAGTAGTTGGTTGGGCTAGATCACTGAAAAAATTAAGCCACATGGAGAGAGACTTAGTGAGAGGAAACACCATCTTGGACATTCCCAGCCCAACTGAGATCCCAGTTGAATGCAGCTATATGAGTGACCTTTGCTATGTTACATGGAGCAGAACTGCCCAGTTAAGTCCAGTTAACCTACAAAATCAACTACGTCCTTGTAGATCCCCTAACTGGGGTGGTGTGTTTTGCAGCAACAGATAACTGAAATAAAGAGGAAGGAAATAAGGAAGTAATTCATAAAAATTTCCTGGAACTGTAGGACGTGAATTTCCACATTGAACTTGAAGAACTGGGGAAATTGTTACAGATCATACCTGCTGTGGTGTTTCAGGATCCTTTCTCCTAGGAACTCACAGTCACCTCTTTAGTCAGTGGGTTATAGATCTGAAAACCGGCAATCTGGGAACCCAGTGAGGGATGATGACTTTTTATTTTGCTCTATTAACCATCTTCACAACTCCCTGCAGAGGCTGGCAGTTCCTCTATGCCATTGCTGCAGTATTTGGGCCTCTTGGCTTCTGGCTTTAACACTGCCTGCTGCCTCCTCTCTATTATTTAGGGTCGCTTCACTCCCCTGGATGGTAACAAGCCCAGCTCAGCGATTACCTCTCTCACCATCAGCCCTGGCCTGCAGTAGGGTGCGTGCCACCACTGAATTTCTTAGTGATGCTGGGGCCCCCTCGTCCTCATGGCCTCTGTGAGTGGTGTGTCTCCTTCCCTGGCATGCCTGGGAAGTGCTGACCTCTGGTGGGTGGGTTTGGCCTCACATAATATATTCATTCCATCAGGCCTCCTTCTCTTGGCTTCTTTTATTCTTTCCTCTGTCAGCTATCAGGGCAACTCAAGCATTTCTGCCCACTCAGGATTGGCCATCACATTCTCTGGGCTTCTCAGAGCCATCCTAGCAGCAAGTCTGCCCCATCGCCTAGTGTCCTTCTCAGAGCATTTAAACACATTTCTGGAGAAAGTGCTTCCTAATCAATACTCTGTCTTGTCCTGTCTTATATTCCAGTCCTTTGGTCAAGGACCCTCAAGGTACCCCTCCAGGTCATGCCAGTCCATACTAAATCTTGAAGCCACCTTTCCTCTATCAGGCTCAGCTGTATCCAGGTGGGTTATGCTGGGATTTAACCCTAGTTAGAGGCCTGTCAGCTCCTAAAGAGGGCACTGTTGGCTTTTAGGGGAGAGGCCCCTTCAGCATAGGGAAGTGCTGTATCTCACTAGGGAGGGTAGGCCGCCTCTGTGTGCTCCAGATGTACCTAGGGGTCTGAAGAGCCCAACTTCTCAGACAACTACTTTCCAAGTTTCAGAGTCCCAGTCCCAATCAGGGCTCTGACCTTGGCATAACAGACCTACCTTGGCTGAGCATTTAAACATCTCTGGAACTCTGTAGCCCTGTCAGGCCCTAAGTCTGATGCTAAATTGTGTCTGTGCTTCCACTACAGGAGATAAGGCTCTCTCTGTAAGCTACCAATGAGACCCTCTGGCTCTCATATCTCTGTGTGGGGACCCAATACAATATAGCAGGAACCAGCCAATTCCCTCGCCTACAGGCACTGGAATGCCTGGGTCATGCACCTATGGCAGCATTCCGCTCCACCAGGACATTTCCCCAGGTTACTACTGGGGAAATATTTAGCAATCAGGGCACTATCTTGTGCCAGGAGACCATCTGCCCCCTAAATATCACTCAGAATGGCATTCTCTTTGCCTTCTAGGAAGTGAAACCTCACTTGCATTTGTATGGTCTTCTGAAAAGCAAATGTCAAGACAGCATTAGATATGCAGGACATTTATTGAGGGGAAACAACTGTGAAGGATAAAGGGGAGCAAGTCAGAGAAGGCAGATGCACCTTTAGACCGTAATGCATGTCTGACACTTGTGAACAAGAGTGGGCAGGAAGGAGGGTGGGGTGGGAAGAGTCTCAGATGGCCAGTTCAAGTCTAAGATCTAGCCAGGCCAATGGGGAGTCCTTGAGCCAACACTATCTTTGGAGGGGTCCATGGCTTGCAGGAATGGGTCAGCCTTAGTAGCCCTGCCATGTTCAGTCATAATGGGGCAGCTATGAGAAGCATGGCCTCAGGGCCAATGCTGTGGGCAGTCAAAGGGGTAGCAGCTGGTGCCATCAGTCACTTAAGCTCCTCACAGCAGGAGACCTGAGTGGCACATTTTCATGGCTACTACAAAGACCAGTGAGTTATGCCATTGAGAAGAAAGGAACTAAAATTATTTCCAACAAGAATTTATTTGTCTACACTACCAGTCATTCGTGAGGGTAGAATAATGAGATTTCAGGACATTCAAAGACTCAAAGAATACATCTTCCATGAACACTTTATTAGGAAGTTATTGGAGGATAAACTCCATGTAACAGGATATAGACAAGAAGGAAGAAGACGTGGGATATTCAGAACAGTAGGTCTAACCCAGGAGCAGATGGTGAATTGTAGACCTAGGAAATCAGCTGTGCAGCAGACCTAAGAGCAACCAGTCCAGGAGAGGGGAAGATTCCAGAAGTGTGTCTCCAAGTCAAGTATTGGAGGCTGACGTGACCTTGCAGAAGTTTGTGCTGAGAGGCTATTGGAAAGTATGGGAAGAATTAGCCACAGGCACAAAGAAAACTGAGGAAGTGAAAAAGCAATTAATAACTTCAAGGAAAACAAAAATAGGAAATAAAATTTAGTCTTAATGACCATTATAATGCTCAGCTGTAAGTAATAGTCATGTTGGCAGAATCATGTCAGTACTGAATATTGGTTATTCAAACCCAAACCTGCTGTATAACAAAATTACCTGTGTGAGAGAACTAAATCCTCACCTACTGTAACAGGAAGTCAGTGGATACCGTCTGAAGTAGGGAGGTATGGGAATGTGTAAATTTCAAAAGAAAAAGTCATAGAAGTCAAAGATGGTTACCTCTGGGGAGGAAACTGGGGACAGTAGGGGTAAGAAGTAAGGCAGGAAATGGATTTTTTTGTTGTAAGTTGCATAAAAATTTAAAAAAGAAATAATATTACCATCACTTTAAAACTTAACTTTGCTAGTTATCACACACATTTGTAGCATTTTGGTCTGGAGAATTCTTTTTGAATCAAGCATTTCCCAATTTTCAGATGAATGCCAAGTGAGTTTTCATCTTTTAAATGATAAAAATGTTGAAAAGAAATAGTAAGAGCTATAAGTAAACCCTGTGGGATATTTTTAGTCACGTTCTCTCAAGTGGGCAATGTTCTCTCAATGTTTCGAACATCTATCAATGTTTGACACTTAATAAGAAACTGGTACATTTTTGTTTAATCAATGAATACTCTTAGAATATAGTCCTTGAAGCATTAATTATTCGTACAGCAACAGTACTGTCTTACATATGCCCTGCTTTTCCTTTTCTTGACCCCAGGAATATCCTAAGAAGGCCTGGCAACTGTCAAAATTATTACATAGAGAATCTATTGTGTTCCCAGATAACTTATATAATACTGCAAAAAATTATTCGAGGTTAGTTTGGCACTTACTTAATGAATCCCTGTTGCCTCCTCATTATCTTCTCTTCCTCAGTACTGATGTACTTTTATCAAGCCATTATGTAATTTTGCTTATGGATTTGTTGTTTCTGAAATTCATATTTTCTCCCTTTTTAAAACTAAGAACATTTTCATTTTTCAAGCACCTTGATTTCTATGATCCCTCAAAGTACCTGATGACTGCTCCATGGTCATAATTGCAAATTCTTTTTGGGGATCCCCTGTTGGAGATGATGAACTTGAAATAGCATGCAGTCTCCTGGAACGCTTTCCTCCAGCAGTAATTAGGAATCCAAGTTTTAAGAATGTAGTCTGAGGAGAGATACAGTAGAAGGGCAAGAGGTAACAGAATTGGACATGCTGGTGACAGTAGTTAAAAGGGTGCCTCAGGATACATAAAGACAATCTGAGAAAGAGCTGGAAGGCAAGGGCAGGACTGGAGGTCTTCAGGAGACCCAACAGGGGTAGCAGTCAGAGAATTGAAATGATTGGTCTGTGACCTCAGAAGGCAATATTGAATTTCATATCAACTTCAGGTAATACACTGATTTTAGAAATACATGACCTCTATATAAACAAGCTCAATCACTCAATCATTGAGAGCCTGTACCTATTATTCGAGTCACGTGCTGTAACTGCACACAGTTTGTAACCCTGGATTTTATTTCATACACATGCAATTCTGCTGAGGAAGCTCAGAGTAACACATGGGTTGATAGTGTGATCTGCTGGGGGGCCTGCTGCAGAGGGTGATGCCTAGTGGGGTGAACAGGTTGTTTCATGCAAGTGAAGTGGGCCACGTAGAAGGAGTTGTGTCCCTTGGGGAGCGTTTATCTCAGTGAAATCTCTGTTGGGAGGGATGAGGTATGGTCCTGCCAGAAAAACACATGCAGGAAATTAAATACACACAAACTGAAAAAGGAATAGTCAGAGAATATTAAAAAAAATTCTTGAACATCAACAGTGTGATTGTTGAAAAAAGTTTAGTAAAAGGATTGAAAAGTGAAGTAAAAGAAATACTCCCAAAGTAGTACAAAATGACAAAGAATTGGGAATATTAAAGAAAGTGGAAAAAAATTTAGAAGATCAAGCACAGAAGTTCAACATCAAACTAACAGGAGTTACAGAAAAGGAATAAGGAAATGAAAAGCAGGCAATTATAAAAGAAATAATATAAGAAAATGCTCTCAAACGGCAGAACACAAGCCTTTAGCTTTGAAGACCCTTCTGAGGTTCTAGCCCAGTGAATGGACAGTTACGGAGGGGTTTAGAAAGCTTGCTTTCCCTAAGAAGCTAATGGAAGCCATGCACCAACAAAATTACAGAGTAAATAAATGAGAAGAATTGGGTTCTAGAAAAGTATGGCTCCAATCCATAAGAAATAAAGAAAAATCCTAGGGTGAGAGTAGTTCTAGACAGCACCTAGTCCAGATGTAGCCAAGAGAATGGAGTGTTCTAGCAGGGAAGGGAGAGCTCCCAGTGAAAAAGTAGACTTAATAGAATAGACAGTATGGGAGTGAATATGATGGAGAATCACAAAAGTATTAAAACACACATGGAATATTATGCAAGTTTAATAATGAGGTGATTATTTACTCAAGGGAAATTTAAAAAGCTGTCCCCATAAAAGGGGAAATGTTAATGGTGTCCTGTTTGGCTCTGCAATGAACAATATTTATATAAGAACCTTGATGTGAATATTGAGTGATGATTTGAATAACAACCGACATTTGGGAGAACAAAGGAAGAAAACTGGAGGATGTGAGAGCTAACTCTTCATTATGAGGAGTTATTCAAGTTTGGAAGAAGCATTTTATTTAGGAATATGACAGTAATTACTAGAAGGAGCAGCTAAAAGTTAAATGTAGCTGTCTGCAGGGAGCAGAAGTGGGAGTTTGAGAAGGAGGGGGGAAGACACTATTTTTCATAAGCCTTTGGTACTGTTTGATTTTAAACTGCAGGAATGAATTTATTTAGTTGAAAATAATTTTGAAAAACCTGTACCACTGACTAATGCCTTACAGTTTCTGAAGTGCTTTTGTGTATTTTGGGGGACAGACAAGTTAGTTGAGAGGTTCAGAGAGTTTAGTTGATCGAGCTGGGGTCAGAACCCAGGTTTTCCAAACCCCTGTTCCCAGTGCTCATTGAGTTACTCCATACTGCCTTCAGCACAGCGCAGGTATCATCTGTGGGTGTGCTGGTGTTGTCTAGACCAAGAATGAGTTCATCCTAGTCTACACATCAGCACTCTGAAATGGAGGAAAATGAGGCCTAACGTCTCACCAATGTCTTTAACCTTCATTAACGTCTAGAGACTCACCACTGCTAATTAAGAAGACAAGCACTAACCCACAGATGTCTGTTCCGCTTACTATTGCTGTGTGGTATGCCCAAACTTACTGACTTAAAATAACCATTTTATTTTGCTTACATGTTTGGGTCGAAATTAAGGAAGGGCTCATCCAGGCAGTGCTCATCTGGGCACTGCAAGTCATTTAAGCTTCCACTGAGCTGGGTGGGAGTGGCAGTTGGTGCTGGCTGTTGACCAGATACCCCTGAGCCTCATGAAGATGGTGGCCTCAGGTCTGTCAGACTTCTAACGTAGCAACTGGCTTCCCCTCCAGCAAGCATCCCAAGAGAACTAGGAGGAGGTGGTGCCGACTTTTGATTTCACCTCGAAGTTATGTAGTGTCACTTCTGCCAGAGCGGTCACGACCCCCAGACTCAGGGAAAGGGGCACGGATCTCCCGGTGGGGGAAGTGGCAAGGTCACACCTTTGAGGACCATGGGGGATGTGGCTGGAGAGTCTATTTCAGCACAGCATCACACACTTTCTAGCTCACAGTGATCTGCTGAAAGTGCCTTTTTCCATCTCCTGAGAACCTACGCAGCTTTCAATATATGGCTTAGAAACTACCTCCTACGTGAAGACCTCCCTGATTTCCCTCAACATGAAAGAATTTTTCTTTTCTCTGAACCCCCATCGTGTTTTTAAAAAATCCTTTTTATGACACTTTCATTCTTGGGTCATAATCATTTTGTTACCTGTGCTGTGATCCCTCGTTATCTCCTGCATAATGACTTGCTCATTGTGTAAATATTTGCTTAGTGAAATAATCATTACGTGATAACTCCTTTAATAGTCGTGAAAAAGTGCGTTTCAATTCAGAGGTCTTCTTTTTTTACCCTCACAATTCTCATTTCTGAAAAGTGAAAGAAACCAAACAATCTGTCATGAGGGGTTACAGCAGAAACCGTGTGTGGCTGTTTCCTGGTGTTTATTGCAACTCTGTGAGAAATAAAGAAGACGGGGGAATGAAAACCATGTCATTGACAATCTGATAGAAAAATTTTTCTTCTTTTTTTTTTTCCCTTTTCCTTTGATGTTTAAACCCTGTGGTTTTTAATTTTCCCTTTCGTCATAGAGGAAGACGGGTCAAGCAGCTATGATTCTAGTTCTCTGTTCTGGAAACACTCTCACAGGTGTTAAACGCATTTGGCCTCCACTCCGGCTCCTGCCCCCTCACTCACTGCCTTCCAGCGGCAGGAAGGGCTAGCTGCTGTGCCTTGGGGCCCTTATTTGTGGCCCATCCTCTACCTGGAATGGTCTCCCTACCCTACCTCCAGATCCACAGCTCCCTCACCTCCTCTGGGCCCCTGCTCAGAAGCCACTTTCTCAAACCAGGCACACCCTGAACACCCCATTTAAAATGCTTCTCCCAGCACCCGGACTTAGTGGGAGAAGAGAGGACCCCTTCCTGGCTCAGGAAGTGCTTGCCCGGGGCCTGGAGGAGAGAGGAGTTCACCACATTCATAGATACTGCAGATGAAATGTGTGACCATGAATTTCTTGGGTTGGGTTTTTAGCTTCAGAATAGAAGACCTTGGAAGAGCAGTTAAAAAACAAAACAAAACAAAGCAAACAAACACACAGCCTCTGGCATAAGAGTGGCTGTGAAAACGCAGTCTGCCATTCCTTACTCGATCCCCAGACAGAAGCACATTCTTTGGATTTAGTAGTTGCTCAACACTGCAGGGCCCAGAAGCTTATGTGTGTTAGTTATCACCCTTGATGAACATTTGTAAATGAATCCAACCAAAGCCCAAGGGGACCAGCTTTTTTTGTGTGTGTGATAAAGAATAATCTTTGGGGATTATTTAGGATCACAAAGGGAGACTGTAAGGAAAAATTTTCCTAGACTTGGAAATGGGGCAGAAGGATTACCAATGTCTTTCTGAGCTGAAGCCAGGAGCAGGCTTGGCCAGGTTAATCCCATCGCTGATTCTGACTCTGGGGTGCAGAAGGGAGTGAACCTTTGTTAGAGTTGCTACTTACTGTGGATTAGGGTATTTTAAATTCTGTAAGGGCAGATGTTAATGGAAAGGATTCCTGCCTAATAGGAGCACGTATGGATTTTGTCCTATTGAGATGGAAAATGAAAATATTAAAACTACGACATAGTCAATGAAAGGAAAATCAAGATTCTTGTGAGTGCCACCGAAAAGGAAAAAAAAAGGCATTTTTTTCTCCTTGGCACCCAGGCCTCCTTTATTTTGTTCTATATTTTCGTACTACATTTCACCTTCTAACATTCTTTTAAATTTACATTCATTAAAATTTGTTGTCTCTCCTCCTGCTAAGATGGAAGCTCCACGAGGGCAGAGGCTTTGTCTGATTTGTTCACTGTTGGATTCCTAGGTGCCAGGCTGAGGCCAAGTATAAAGTAGGTGCTCAGTGAACACGTGCAGAATGAAAATATCCTTTAATGTAGGCCAGTGACTTTCAAATTTTTTTGATCTTGACCCCAGCCTTAAGAAAAGCATTTTACATGTTTGATGCTTTCACAGCAGGAGTTACTACAGGCAGGGCACTCTGATATTTTCTAATTAGTTCTATTTTACTTCAATTTTCAAAATTGCTGTGGCTATGCGTAATTTGATTTCACAGCTGGAATCTGTGGTATGAAAAACTTTGACTTAAGACCATGTTGAAACTGCTACCACATAAGGCAAATGGGAAAAAAAAGAGGGGGAAAAGGGCCAGCGGATTCCTTTCTATTATCGGCTACTCCATAAAGCATATTTCATATTTCTGTAATCTTATCCTGTCTGACAATGTAGAAGCCCTCACACATTCACATGTCACTTTCTCTTTAGGTGAAAAGTGTTCTCTACTGCAAGGGAATTGAGTTATTTCAAAAGCAGGAAGCTGTAAATGAGCCTGGGAACTGTTAAATGATCTTAAAACCTCAGAGAGAGACAGTCAGTTGGCATCTGCTGTTGATAACTCAAAGCAGGAGAATTAGGTGAGGAGGCAGAGGTAAATATTTAGAAAGTAAAGGTGACTATTATGGAAGAAAAACTCTTTCCTCAATCTCATTGAAATCAGAGAGTAGCCATTGCATGAGGGCATTATAGGATTACTTTGCTGATTATAGTAGCAGATGTTTACCGAAAAGAGCCTGGCTGACTGATGAAGCTTAGGATGTTTTTGCTGATCTTGTGAACACATCCCTTATCAGAGTCCTTTATCTTCTTGTCTCTCTTTCTCATCTAGCTTGATGTCACCTTACCTGTTCCTTTCACGGCTCTCATTTTGTTGCTGTTAGAAAAACAGAAGCAAAGCCCAGGGATTTGAATTCCTTTGTGTCTTTGATAATGTTGTGATTAATGGACCAGACAGATTCTAGTCACAGGCCGGATATTTTGTTAGCAACCTAGCATCGACGATTTGGAAGGATTTTCATATCGGCGTGATTTAGTATTAAATAGAGTGATTTAACTGATGTTGATTAGTTCTGTACAGATAAATTAATGAGGCAAGAAACCTAATCTCTGATTTATTGATGTATTTACACAGTGAGCTATGAAAAGATTTTCATTTGAAGGAATTTTTAATTTAAAAACAACTGAATAAGGCCTTTTATGTAACCTACTTTGGAAAAATTAAGACAAAAGGACCATAAGTAAGAAAACTCCAAAATTACACCATGATTAAAAAAAAAAAGCTACCTTAGTCTTTATCTTACCGAGTTGTAAAAGCATGCCTTTAATTGAGTGAGTTCTTACAGAATCTCAAATTTGTTTATATGTGTATTAAGGGATTCTGTATTTGCCAATGACCAACCCCAACTAAAACTAGGTTTTATTTAAAGGTTAAAGAAGAAACGGGACTTTATTAGAAGGACACTAGAGTAATTCTCAGAACTGGGGAAGAGCTCCAGGGACTTTGGGAATCGAACTTGCAAATCGCCATTATCATCAAGGAGGACAGTCTTTTTCCCTCACTACACACATGCGCACATGAGGTCCTGTGCGCGCCTTCTTGCGCCTGCGCACACACGCGTGTGCGCGTGCTTGAGTCAGCTCGGCTTCTTCACGTCCGCTGCAAGGATCTCTTCCCCTGTCAGCAACTCCGGATTAACTTCCTTCCACTCCAGACTAGGGAGACACCCTTGCCTCTACTCCAGTAGAAAAATCTCAAGGAAGATGTCTCATTGGCTAGGCCTGAGTCATTCGATTTGAAGTAGAAGAAGAGAAAACAGTATTTTATTTGTACAGCTTTCCTGTAAGACCAGTGGATAATGCTAACAATTTCTTGAGAACAGATATTGTACCTTATCCATGTTCAGTGTTTCCAGAACCTAGTATGACAGTACAAAGTAGGTGCTTCATACACCAGTTATCAAACTGTGCACTTAAAAATTGGTAAAAAAGTAAATCTTATGTTCTGTGTATTTTACCACAGTAAAAAAGGAAAAGAAATCTGTTATCTTATTGTCCATTTCTCAAAACTAGCATATGCCATAATTTCCTGTGATTTCTAGAGGAGATCTAATCTCAAACTTAGTTCCATAGAATTGAATAATAGTTTTAGCAATCATATGCAGTAATCAGATTCACTTTGAAGATCTTATAGATTGGAAATCAAAATGTTATGCTATAGAACATACCAATATATCAGATCTGGATGGAGAGGTCTTAATATCAGGGTCATATATTTTCTTTTGGGATTTTTTTGGAACGTTGGGGGTCAGTTTTTCTATCTGTGTTATGTATGTAGTAAGTAGTGGCATTCATCTAATCCTGCAATTTTGTTCATTTCTGTATTCCCAGTACTTATGTGTCTAGATTTAGTAAGTGTTCAATAATGATTGTTAAATGAATGACTATAAATTTATTGGCGTGAGAACTAAGCTGTCTATCAAACTAGTCACCTTTATAAATCAGTAAAGGTGTTTGAATATGTAGCTCCAGCAAATATCTTCAACTCTTCAGGCTGACTGTTAGTCTAGCTTTGTACTGCACATGAGCTGTTATCTTCAACACTTTCCTTTTCATTGCCTAGCTCTAGTGAGTTACAGCGTGATGTGGACTGAGTTAAAGCCCCAATTTTGTCATCTCTTCATTGTACCCTCACCCTTTGCCCAGTAATGTTGCTGTGTCTTCCGCTCTGGGTTTGCATTCAGCCCCATCCTTGACGCTGGCCTTGGCCAGGTGACTTGCTTTAGACATCAGGATGTGAG
The DNA here is from genome assembly GCF_036321535.1 of Camelus dromedarius. Lineage (NCBI taxonomy): Eukaryota > Metazoa > Chordata > Mammalia > Artiodactyla > Camelidae > Camelus > Camelus dromedarius. Next base: position 63,269,076 of record NC_087448.1, on the reverse strand, counting down.
CGGTGATGAGATATGAAATTGTTAATTTGTGGGAGGCTGTAAGGCTTGGTGATTGAGCTAGAGATTCTACTTATTTAATTTGCTAAGAAGTACAAAATAAAGTCAAGCGAGCCCGGCTGCTGCCTATTTCCATATATTTGTATGGCTGGGTGTCAGGGACGGTGAACGTGAGACCCTGGGCACAGGTGACCGCCTAGGTGATAGGGGCAGGTCCCACGCAGCCTTTGAGGAGCTGCACACAGAGACTACTGGTTATTTTTGTGGATAAAAATTATAGCTGGCTGGTTTTTTTTTTGAAATTATTTATGTGCTCTATTAGATGGTTGTTTTGTGGGAGGCTGCCTGAAAACTCTACCTGAAGGAACAGCAGTTTATAATCCACGCGGCTGTGCTGATAGAAGTAAGAGGAATACTTTGGTCTACAATCACGAACATTAGGCCAACTGGAGTATTTACGTAACAGCCCAGTGTAGCAGTGACTTTTAAGAAAGGTCTCAGATGTGTAATTGTGATACTGTTCTTGAACTTGTGGCAAAAGGATGCCAAAGTGGGGAAAAAGTCTTCAGTTCTCCCTGCAATTTGTGTAGTCCTTTGACCTTTCTCAAAAGAGTGTACCTTTAATTTAGAACTAACACAACATCTTGAGGGCTCTTTTTGTGTAGGAAGTAGACACAGATTAGCTGTTTGAATGATTTTCTGTTTATGGGCTGCATTTTCAGTTCTTTTACCATTCATCTCAGTCCATTTAATTAAGATTATTTGAAGGATTAGATTAATCCTTTAAGAATTATTCCATTCAGTTTTTTAAAAAAAAATCTAAGAAATGATTTAAAAAAGTGACCTGCTTAGTATTACCTCTGGAATACATTTGAATGATTAATACCATCCTGTCCTCTCCAACTTCAGACTCATTTACCCAGCTGCCAGCCAGGCATCTTCACTGAGATAACAAACTCCTGACCTAAACAGAACTTGACCACTTCCCTTCCCCAGTCCCTTACTTTGTTGCTTTCTCTGTCGTCCTCCCCTCCTCTTTCCCCTCCTCATCAGTCGTGTGTAACAGCCAGCTCATCAGCAAGTTCTACTGATTCCATCTTCAACAATAGCCTAAATCTGGCCGCTCCTCGCCATCTCCTTTGGTCCAAACCAGCATCATCTTTTGCCTGGACCATTGTGCTAGCTGCCTAACGGGTCTCCTCGCTCCCATCTTGCCTTCCTAGAGTCTATTCCCTACACAGCAGCCAGTGACCTTTTAAAAATCATAAACCAAACTTACTACCACCACACTTGAATAATAATCGTTAATGAACCATCACAATTCTAAGTGCTTTCCATACATTGAACTTATTTAATCCTTATAAAGATGTAAAGATAAGGTGCTACTGTTAACCCTATTTTACAGCTGAGGAAACAGAGGCACAGAGAGTTAGATTATGTGTCCAAGGTCACACAACTAAGAAGCATACAGTTAGAACAATCTGACTGAATCCATGCTCTTAACTGCTGTGCTTTATCACCTAGTGGCTTTTCTCTTACTCAGGACAAAATCCAGACTCCTCACTACGCAATATTTGTGGGGTTAATCCATACTGCTGCTTGAAACAGTAGTTTGTTCAGTCGCGAGCATTCCAGTGGGTGTGGTTGCTGGTTGTGGCTTTAGTTTACATGTCCCTAATGAGGTGGTGTTGAGCACCTTTTCATGTGCTTATTGAACAATGATGCTCTTGCAAAATGTCTGTTCGAATTCCCACCCCCCACGGTGGGAAGGGAGGTGGTTTCTTGTTTATTATCAGTTGATAGGATTATTGTACTTATTTGGATATAATTCTTTTTTCATATACATATTTTAATACTTACCCTCAGTGTTTTTTCCTTTTGTTAACTTTTGATGAACAGATTTTACTTTTGAGGAAGTCCAATTTATCAGTTTTTCCTTTTATGATTAGTGCGTTCTGTGTTCTAAGAAATCCTGTCCTACCTCAAGATCAAGAGGCTGTGTTTTGTTCTACAGGCTTTATAGTTTCAGCTTTTACATTTGGATCCACATGAATTTTTATGCAAGGTGTAAGGTTGGATTTACTTTTTTTTCCACGTATTTTCACAGTTGTTGCGGGAGAGTTTGTTGAAAAAGGCTTTCCTTTTGCCATAAAATTGCCTTGGTACATCTGTGGGAAATCAATTGGCCATGGGCTTTTAAAATTCTCCATTCTTCTCCTTTGACATATTTGTCACTGTGTCACACTATATTGATTATTATAGCTTTATAATAAGTCTTGAAATCAGGTAGTGTGAATGTTTCAACTTTGTTCTTCCATTTGCAAGTTACTTTAATGTTCTAGGTCCTTTGAATTATCATACACACTTTAGAAACAACTTGTCAATTTCTACAAAAATTGCGTTGGGATTTTGGATAGGATGGTGTTGAATATAGAGGTCAACTTGGGGAGAATGGATAACTTAACAATATTGAGTCTTACCATCCCTAAAAATGATTATCTCTCTCCATTTATTTAGGTCTTTAATTTCTCCTACACTGTTTTGTGTAGCAGTCTTGCACATCTTTTGTTATATTACTCCTAAGTTTTTATGGTTTTGGTGCTGTTGGAAGTGGTATTGTATTTAAAATTTGTTTTCCAAATATTTAGCGTTCATATATTAAAATACAATTGAGTTTTGTATCTTGACAGTGTATTCTATTAACTTGCTAAATTCACTTACTAGTTCTAGTAGGTTTTTTTAGGAGTCCTTAGGATTTCTATATAGATAATCATGTTTTCTATAAATAACAGAGGTATTTATTTTTCATTTTTCAGTTTCCATTTCTCTGTTGTTATTCTGTATTTGTTTGCTCTATATCTATCTTTACCTTGAAACCCTTGAACATATTTTTAGTAACTATCCTAAAATCCTTCTGGGTCATTTTGGCTTTAGCTGCTGTTTGTTTTGAATACCTTTTTTTTTTTTCTTTATTAAGATTTTCATTTTCTTGCTTTTTCAATGTGTAGCAATTTATAAAACCCTGGATATAAACCCTAGACCATATAAATGACACATGGTAGGGAATCTAGCTTATGCTGTATTCCTTTAAAGGGTGTGGTATTTTGTTCTGCCAGGCAGTTAAATTACCAGAGGCTTCTCTTGGACCTGCCAGACTGGATTTAGTTTTTGTTAGAGCTGGTCTGTTTCAGTTCTGTTCTTACTCCCCAGGAGTGGCCTTTTGGGTCTCAGCTGAACGCCTGAAGGCCCAGCTGTGCTCCTCCGCTGTGGCTTTCCTGAACTGCCGTGTCCCCAGTCCTGGACAGCCTTCATATTCTGCTCTCAGACCTTTGGCAGCCGCTCTTTGTTAAGCATTCCGAAATCTTATCTTATGCATATTTAGCCAACAACCTTCGAAAATCCCCATGCAGAGTTCTGGGCCCTTCCCCTGTGCAGTTTTCTTCTCTTCAAGACTTAGCCCTGCTTCAGCAGGCATCACTGGCCTCTGCCTTCTCAGCGCAGAGAGGCTGCTGTGCATTGCTTGGGCTGCGTTTCCCTCGCCGAGGTCAGGGGCGTGGTGCAGGGCAGACGGCGGGGGTGGCTGTGGAGCTCACCTCCGATGTTCCCCTTCATTCACTTTTTTAAAATACTTCGTTTGTGGGGACCTTCGTGTTGGGCTCTGTGAAGGATACAGGTAGGTGAGTAACAAGGAGCTTACATTTAGCCAGAGAGGAGATGTCTATATGTGCTGTGGAATTCAGAGTATTTTACTTGACTTCCAAAATTTGGTGATACTAGTGCATTGGTAGAAAGAAATATGAAGTCCCTTTATTTCTAGATTTCTCAGACCCTAGATTTCAAAACATAGACTGCGGCTAGGAAGGAAGTAATCACATACCAGAAGGAAGTGAGAAGGATGTCTTATGCCCCAGATTGGATCATTAGTGCATTTTGAGGCAATGCAGTTTTATTCTCAGAGGCCTCCCATGCCAAATCCTTTCTAATTTGTTTATTGATTTTTGATGGTGGGTACCTGAAAGTTCTCTGTCTCTCGAGGTGTCAGAAATGAAATACAACCAGTGTATCTTGTGAGAGAGTTTTTCTGCTCTGGCTCAGAAAAGTGTTGGCTTCCGTCCCAGACTCTTTGATCTGATTCGTACTGCCAGCCTTCCTCCCTCCATACCTGCCTACTGAATACTTACTCTGCACCAGACACTTTGTTAGAATCGGAGAATAGAAAGAGAAACGACCTAGTCAGTGCCTTCAAAAGACCTGCAATTTAGACACTTAAATGAATTCAACATAATATGGTTCAGGTCTTCAGTAGAGGCCAGCTGTGGAGACATATGGAATGGATATTTAAGGGTGGGGAGGGGGAGGAGGTCAGAGAAGACTGCCTGGAGGTGGTGATGTCTGGGCTGAATTTTGAAAGAGGGTGAGGCTGGAGGGACTGGGAGTAGCTAAAAGATGAGAGGCCTGCACCTGTTAAAGGAAGCCTCGGGGAGTTCAGGATTTCATGTAGCGTTCATTGTGTCTAGGACCTGGGGATTTAGGCAGAGACTGTTGGGCAGGTTGGAGGGCACTTAGGCAGGGGTTAATCAGATCACAGCTTTCAAATAACCAGCCTGAACGGTTCAAGCAGGGCCTGCCATCCAGCTCCCTTGAGTGATTTTCCTTTTTTGGTTTTAAGTTTTTTCCTTACCTCTAAAGCAACACATGTGTAAGACATAAAAAAATACAGGTAAGCAAAATGAAGACAATTACACTGCCCACAAAACCTCTTTTAACAAGGTACAAATCCTTCCAGATCTTAATATACATATTTTTCCTTAAAAGAAAAGTTCTATTAAACTCTGCTTATTGCTTTGTAACCTGCTTTTTTTGTTTAGTTAGCGTTTTAGAAACATTTTTTACATGTTAATAGACATTCTTTTGTTTTATTTATAATGTTTGAATAGTAGTATATTTTTAGTCACACCATAATGTATTAAAACATGCATGTATGGGCGTAAATGTAATTGAATATCGGATATTTCAATTGTTTTTCAATATTTTGCTATTAGAAATCGTATTCAGATGAACATTCTTGCCCATACCTTTAATTATTTCCTTGAGTCCTTGTCAATAGCTTTATTAAATCTCAGTCTTAAGATAACAAGCTTGTAAGATTAACGTGCTGGAATAATTCGAAAACAATGCAAAACCATACATAACCATCTCCTTATTGATCATCCTAAGTGGCTGCAACGTTCGAGATGGCAGCTTTTGTACACCCAGCCTCATAGTGTTTGATTACTCAAATCCACCATCAGAAAATGGAACGAACTCTTGAGGGGGTGACGGAGCAGAGTTCAGTTCAGGGTAACAGATGGTGGAGGCCCTGTGTGCCAGGGAGGGGCTGAGGGACTCCTCCAGGAGTGCAGTAGGGATGGAGGCACCGTCATCTGCAGTAAGTGATGTAAGAGAAGTGATGTAAGAGGGCTCAGTGTGGCAGGTGGGGGTGGTGGTGACAAAACTTACTGGAGAAGGTGCCGCACTTGGAATGACCATCAAGTTGGGCTGCTGTGGAGAGCGGTCAAACAACAGATTCAGTGAGGGGTTTTGGAGTAGGGTGAGTGTTTAAGCCAAATGTTATGTAAGATGCTTTTTATATTAGTCAGGGTTCTCCAGAGAAACAGAACCAGCGGGATATACAGAGATATCTAGAAAGAGATTTATTATGAGGGATTGGCTCATGTGCTTATGGAGACTGAGAAATCCCACGATCTGTTGTGTGCAAGCTGGAGGTTCAGGTAATCTGGTGCAGTTCTAGAGCAAACCTGAAATCCTGAGGGCCAGGGGAGGCCATGGTGTAAGTCCTGATCTGAGTCCAAAGGCCTGAGGACCAGGAGTGCTGACATCCAAAGGCAGGAGAAGATGGATGTCCCAGCTCAGTCAGAGAGCAAAGTCACCCTTCCCTCCCCTTTTCACTCTGTTTAGGCCCATGGGATTGGATGATGCCCACCCACAGTGGTGAGAGCAATCTTCTTTACTCAGTTTACCAATTCAAATGCTAATCTCTGCCAGAAGCACCCTTAACATTTGTTAAGTGGAGCACAGGGTGCCCGTGGTGAGCCTTGGTTCAATAACTGACTACAAGAGAAATTGAAATAGAGAAGCTTGTCACTCACGGGTCCTGGAGGATGTACATGGCACACCTTGAAGGACCACACAGGGAGGTCAAGGCGGAGCACAGATGGACAGAGACAGGACCTGGGACGCTTACCTTTAATAGGGCCCGTGTGTGAGTGCTCTGGTGTTTCTGGGCCAGGTCCAGACTGATCACTTCAAACCAAAAGAGGGTTTTCCTGGTAAGCCCCACAGGGGTCTTATCTTAGGGGTGCATAAGGCATATAGATGCTAAGAAGCAGGAGTGACCTGTTGATCACAAAAGGCTGTAGAGGAAGTCAGATCAGTCACTTACACTGCTTGTGACTGCAGGCTGCCCTCCAGGGGACGTGCTTCATGAGGGGACGACTGTCAGTTCAAGGGCCCTGCCAGACACATAGGACACAAGAGACGGATGCCAAGGCAGAACACGATGGAGTAGCTTAGGTAAACGCTTGACAAACGGTTTACCAGCCATCTGGAGTGGGGTCCCTTAGCCCAGTTGAGCTGACGCATAAAATGAATCTACATACTTTCCACTGCTACAAACTTATACTGTACTCCCCCAAAATAACTGACTGCTCGAAAACTGCTTTCACTTGCGTCATATCATTTAATCCTTGCAATGTCCCTGCAGGAGAATAGATGCCATCCCCTTTTGTACAAAGAATTACCTGAGCCCTACATGGGCAATAGATAGAGGATTTGGGATCCAAACTTAAGATTCTTCTAATCCAAACTCCAAGTTGGATCACTACATCACATCACTGCTATGGGCTGAATTCCTTAGCAAGTGGTGTCTCCTTTACCTGCTGTGTTTTCCTTTTTGGTCTTCTGATCCTTTAGGGAGAGAAGGAATGAGCTTCATGGAGACCCTACCATGTGGAAACTCTGTTAGGTGTTTCACAAAATGTATCTTGTTTGATTCTCCTTACAGCCCTGTGAGAGACGCAGGAAAGTTAGTCTTACCTGCCCAGGTTAAGTAATGTGGTCCAAGACACACAAACAAAGTGATGGAGCAGGAATTTTATCTAACATCAAACACCACGTGTGCACTTCCTTATAGCCAAGGTCATTTGTTCCTTGCCAGATCTCCTCTGAGCCATGTCCAAGTCCTCAAAGTTTGAAGACTGGTCTGTGATTGCAGACGGTTCTACTGGATGACTCTGACCTCAGCTACATGCAAAACTGACCCAGGTCAGGAAGTTCTTGGTTGCTCCCACTCTCTTGCCTGGCACCCTGACTCTCCCCATCATGGTACTTGTTCTGTAGGGATATGTCTGTTAGGTTAGGACCTGACTCTCTGTAGACCTCACGTGGGCTGAATTGGGAAAGTCCCCTGGTCTGATGTCCTGAGTACTAGTCTGGGCTGCTCCCTTTCTTTTCTGCTTAACTGTTCACTGAAGAGATTTCTTGTTGATGGGGAAGGGAGAGATAGGGTGGTGGAGGTGAGGGACACAGAGACGGGGGAGACATCACAAAGCCAGCAGCATAGCACAATTAAGCCCCAGTTTCTTGAATCATATGGGCAAATGCCACTGTTCTTCTGATCAGTATTTTATTCTCCATTTCCTTCTTAGCATATATATAGATGCTTCAGGTCATGAAAAAAATACATTCAGTGCAATGAAACCTAGTAGTCGTTTACTAAGAAACTAAAAATGAAAGACATGCACTACTTTATTCTATTGAAATGTTTGGCCGAACGTGTAAGAATGATGATGAGGCCATTCTTGGACACTTGCACTGAAATGAACCAAGGGAAGAATATTAAGGAAAAAGAAAGAGGATGTTTGGCATACAGAGTGCAAGATCTTTTTCAGGCCCAGGGAGTGGAATGAAAATTGGCATGATCACTGGGAGAATATGAGTCAAACAGAGAAGTAGAATTCAGTTTTCAAAGACGATATATTAGGAGAGCAAAAGGCAGATAAACAGCTCTTGTATTTGGAGAAAAACAGGGAGAGTAAATCAAGGAATTTAAAAGTAAAGAGAAACGTAATTCAACTAAGGGAGGAAAAAACCCAACTATTTTTTGTAAATAGAAAAGAAACAAATGAAAATAAGACATCAGAAGTCAGTAAGATTTTATAGGAGTCTAAAGTTGATTTTATGGAAGCAAAGCCTATTTCACTGCTGTAGGAAACTCCCAGCTGAGTGCTAACTGTGGACATCTGATCTCCTCGAAGCTGCATTTAAGCTTTTTGCTCTTGGCTTCTATCTTGCACCCTGTGTCCGGCGGGAAGCCAGCAGTGTCCCAGAGTTCTGAAGGGTGGGCCAAGTTTAGATATTGGAGTTGGTTCTTTAATTTATTGCACTGTAGAGAAGAACAAAAATTGTGAGAGCATGTGCTAGAATTTTAGTTATGAGAGATAAATACAAAATATTCAGTTGACTCCAACAACTGGAATCAACTTGAAAACTCCCAGTCTCTTAGGATAAAAAAATATAATCCTATTTAGAAATTCCTGGTGTAATCACAGATGAGGGATTGGTTCTTTCCATGAAGCTTATTAATTAAAAAAGTACATAATCCAAAGTCAATTAAGTAGTAAGATGCTATAACAAATACTTATTTCATGAACTTTTCAAAGTATGAATAATAACGACACATTAAACATGGGAAATTCACATTTTTCCACTGGCTGCTGGAAAACAATGGAAATAACTCCAGTCATGGTAGCAGCTCACTGTGGGCTGACTTACCTCAGGAATTATTTATTGGTTCCAGGTGACTTGTACACCGTGGGGTTAGTCATTCGTTCAGGCTTGATGAGAAACAGACACAACAAAAACTGGGGATTCAAATATGCGCTGTATTTCTCCTCACAATCAGAGAGAAATTCACTGTGGTTTTTCTCCTTATAGGCTCACGCTAAAATCTGGCATCTCTACAATACTTCTTTCCGCCCCACTCAGGGAGGCCAGGTGTCCATTGCCTTAAGCTCCCACTGGATCAGTCCTCGAAGAATGACCGATCACAGCATCAAAGAATGTCAAAAATCGCTTGACTTTGTCCTAGGCTGGTTTGCCAAACCCATATTTATTGATGGGGACTATCCTGAGAGCATGAAGAATAACCTTTCCTCTCTTCTGCCTGAATTTACTGAATCTGAGAAAAAGTCCGTCAAGGGAACAGCTGACTTTTTTGCTCTTTCCTTTGGACCAACCTTGAGTTTTCAACTGCTGGACCCTCACATGAAGTTCCACCAACTGGAATCTCCCAGCCTGCGACAACTCCTTTCCTGGATTGACCTTGAATATAACCATCCTCAAATATTTATTGTGGAAAATGGCTGGTTTGTTTCAGGGACCACCAAGAGAGATGACGCCAAATCTATGTATTACCTCAAAAAATTCATAATGGAAACATTAAAAGGTAGGATTGCGTATAAAATTTCAATTTCCTGCCAAAATCCACTGGAAAAACAATCTTTAAGATGATCTGTAATAAACCATGTGTATTTATAGTTTTTAATCGGAATGTAGAAATTCACTTTGGCAATAGTAGGAAGGCATTTATGTACCAACCTTTCTCATTTGGGGCCTTGAGGAACTTAAATTAATTTTAAAAACTCATTTTGTAAATGAGAAACTGGGCTATAATGTTTAAAATTACTTGCATAGTTACTACTCTAGGTTTTTAGATTGTATTAAAGATTAAGTAAATCCCAAGATATCTAGATCCCTGTACAAGTTTTGGGGTTCTTATTGCTTGTACTGAGTAAAACACTTTAAAACAAAGGAACATCCACATAAGAAAAGAGTAAGTCGTTCATTCCTTTAAAGACAATTCATTTGTTGCATCAGGCACAAGGCTGGGTACTTAGGATAGAAGGTAGAACAAGACATCCTGGCCTGAAGAGCACACACTATAAATAAGGGAAGTCCAAATAAAAACATAATTGGAGACAAGCCTATTTGTGAAGACATTTATTTATAGAGCTCTCTAGGTTTGATATGAGCGTTTTGTCAGTGAGGATGTTCAGTGGATTACCCCAAAGTAAGCATTATACATAACTTATTTCCTAGAGTAGTAAAACCCTCAAATGCTCTTGAGCCGTGAGGCCAGTGTAGGGTCACGTTGCTCCTGTCCTCTTTCCTTTGCAGCCATCAGGCTGGACGGCGTGGACGTCATCGGGTACACGGCGTGGTCCCTCATGGATGGCTTCGAGTGGCACAGAGGCTACAGCATCCGACGTGGACTCTTCTACGTCGACTTCCTCAGCCAGGACAAGAAGCTGTTGCCGAAGTCTTCAGCCTTGTTCTACCAAAAGCTGATAGAGAAAAATGGCTTCCCTCCTTTACCTGAAAACCAACCCCTAGAAGGGACATTTCCCTGTGACTTTGCTTGGGGAATTGTTGACAACTACATTCAAGTAAGTCAGCTGACAAAACCAATCAGCAGTCTCACCAAGCCCTCTCACTAGTAAGTAGAGCTTCCTTATTAGGTGTCATGGCATATGGTCCATTCTTCAGGCCAAACACGCTGCCTTAATGAGCACATTAAGGGCGCGGTTTGGAACGCTGCCCCCTTCTCTCCAAAAATCTTCCTAGCTTCCTCTTGCACTTTATTTTAAATCAGCTCCAAAAGGGAACAAATTAAAAATATATGAATCTTTAAGTTCTCATAAGATTTTAGTAAAAAGATAAAACATTCTCTTTTAATACAGTGGTTTTTCAATACTTTTTAAAGCTGCTGAGTTCTTCCATGAACAAGATACAGGACAGACTCCAGGTCATCTGAGGCCTCAGTGGAGCTGCTGAGGCTGAGGCAGGGGCATTAGGCAGAGCCCTCCTGGGGCATGATGCTGTGAAGCCCTGAGCTTTCAGAAATACCTCCAGCGTGAAAACTTTGCTCAGTGATTCATTGATCAGAATGCCCTTTCTAGCAATGGTCATTGAAATGGTAAGGAAGTTCTTAAAAACGGTCAACCAATTTTTATTGGGCACCTGCTCTGTATTGATATTAGAGACAGATTAATCTCTGTCTAATATTAGTCCTCAATATTATCTTTAATTTTCTTAGTTTCAAAGGAATTTATTTTCTGAAGTTTGAATACTTTAGCGAGCACTTCCTGGATGCTTAGTGTGTACAAAGCCCTGTGTTAATTGCTGGGGGTGCTCAGTTGAGAGTGCACACTGACATGAGGCAGATATGACCCCTGCTTTCAAAGGAGTCTCTTGAGGGAAAATGATGGATACACAAAAGAAGTAACAGAGTGAACAGAGCATGGTGTAACTGAGCAGAGTGGCAGTGGGAACAGAATCTGAGTGTGAAAATAGAGACCAAATTCGGTATCCATTGAAGAGGACTGGGGTTTAGCATGTTGGGTACTTCTAGCCAATCCATTACTTCTCTAGGGGAGGAAAAATAACTTTTCCTCTTACCCTGCTGAGTTCTTAGCTGAGACCCCTGTCATGAAAGATAGATTAACATGAGAAAAACAAACAGAAGTCTATTAATATGTGTACCTCATATGTACATGGGAGATACTCTGAGAAAAATGAGTAAGTCCCTGAGGTGGCTTAGCATTCAGGCTTAAATGCCATCTTAATAGGGAAAGGGGAAGGGAAAGTCAGTGCTTTTTAGGAAAGGTGAATGATTTTTAGGAAAGATGAATGCGCCCCTAGAAGAACAGATGGGAGCTATGATGGTTTGTGACAAAGTTTGCCTGAGTGTGATATTGGCTTCCAATCTCCTCTCCTCTGACGAGGGTCGATCTTCCCCGGTTGATGAAACTCCCATGAAGGGATTTATGACAACCCTTCTGAGTTCCTTTTGGAGGATCTGTCTATCTTTGGAGGCAGATAAGGGGAGTTCAGAGGAAGCCTTTCCCTTGCATTTGCTGTTTTTTCAAGTGCCTGCAGCTCAAAATAATCAATATGCTGGAGGGGCAGATTTTGAGGTGGCATGCCCTGAACTCCTACAGTCATATTTTGGGGCAGTGCATTCTGTGACCCTTCAGTTCAAAAGAAGTATTTGGAAGAATGCTTGGATCTGAGGAAAGACCTTATAGTTGAAATGGGTTGCTGCTTTTTGGTAAATATCAAATTGAAATCTTTGATTTATAAGGAAATAAATCAACACCATCCTTCATACTTCTTTTGCTGAGTTGCATTATTTTTACACCTTTTTCAGACCTCCAGCTAGCTTTAGGGACAGTCTGGACTTCCGTCCCTTCCTTACATTTAAAAGACAGTGAGGAATGCTGTGCTCCCAAGAATGTCTGAGCCCAATAACACGGTTTCCTAGCTCCGCTCTGCTCAGTTTGGGATTTTCCTTGCTGCTCCATCTCCCATTCTTCCTCAAACCACTGCTATTTGGAACCTCCCCATCCTAATTTTTCTCCTGCAAGTGGGATCCACAGTGGAGTTCGAGCAGGATCTGAAGGAGGGAGGGACGAAGGGGGAAGGCCACCCCGGGGTCCGTGCTTCTTCCTCCCTTCATTTGTGCTGGGGCGGGTGGCTCCCTGGTCCTTGTTCTGCCTCTTGACCCTCTGCCGAGCCCTGCTTCCTGCTGGGCCCTGAGCCCCTAGTCATTGTGGGCTTGTCCTCTGCCTGGATCTCTGATAGCAGCCCAGCCTGGGCGGCTAGTTCCCAGCTTAGTCCTTTGAGAAGAGACACCTCTATCAGCGTCTATGTGCAGACAGTGTGAACTCGGGGAGCAGTGGGGACGCTGCGGGGAGCCTTTCACTCCTGCTCTGTTCCCATCCAGGGGCTGTGTTTGCTTTGGAACTGGTCAGTAGTGAGAAAGTTTTAGGAGTACATCCTATTTCCTCGAGAGAGAAGAGACACTGGTCAGATGCAGCAAGTATGGCAGCGGAGAGGAAGGGGGATGGGAGAGAATCCTTTTTCTGCTCCTTGGAAGCGGTTGTTTAGACTTTGCTCTGGTGTCAGCCATCTCTTCTCTCAGGATGCACTGCCCTTTCCCCTCATCAGCTCAGGGTTGCTGCGTCCCCTCCTCGCAGAGCCTCCGATCCTCTCCTGTGCTCACCTAGCCAGACGCAAACTCACCGTGGACATGAACTCCCCCAGAAGCTCTCTAGTGGGAAGAGGCTGCAATTGCTGTTTTGTTCTCCCTGCTTTTAACCTTGGGATTTGCGCTGTTTTGGTAGTGCCCCTCCCAAGCTAACTTCCTAACTGAGAAAGTAAAAACAGGTTTTCTGTTAGGGCAGTTCTAAGGAGCGTATGTGCATGTGTTAATTTATAAGTAGGTCTCTATACTTTTCATGTGTTAGAATCCTGAGTAGTGAATGTTAACTACTGAAATTTACCTCTTCACTCCTGGCTAGTATTTCAAACCCCCAATACGAATGAGGCATGCATTTCACCTGAAAAACTTTAAAAATAATATCCCATTAATACACCAGCTGTTGGCAGTCTGACCTTAGGCTTATTCACATGGATTGTCATTGTCCTTGGACCTAATTTCCTAGGTGAGAGGTTTGTTTTCCCATAACCATGGTAAATACAGGATGTAGAGCCTTGTTGTTTTTTTTTTTTTTTAACATTGGCCACTGTTAGGGGAAAGTTTCTTCTATAATATACTGAATGCATACATTGTACTCATTTCTTCTGAAGGCTTCAACTTTATTATTTCTTTTTTATTAAGAAATAAGTCAACAAATTAATGGAGGTTATATAGAATTTTGCCTAAACACCTATTTCTAAATGTCCTGTATTTTTAAGAAATAGTTTTTTTTTTCTCAGAAATTATACTTTAGTCTCTCATACTTGTTTTCAGATGGGCTGAATAAAAGCTGTTGTTCTGAAACAATTATGGTAGAAAAGTTAAAAATTTAGTCAACTCAGAGTGCTAGAAAAATAATCCAAAGAAGTCCTTCAAGCTATGAACACTTTCACTTCAAAAGAGCATGCGAATATTTTCTCTTGCAAAGCTGAGGAAACATGATTTGTGGGTGCATCACAGTGGAAAAGTACTGCAGACAGCATTCCCACAGCGTTAGAGGAAACGTGCACATGCGTGATCGACAAGGGACAGGTCTCCAGAAAAAATAACTTCCATCTGACATGCTGTTTTTTATTCCTTTCCCTTATAAACACAACACTGACCCCTCTGGAGGAGCAGAAGCTCATTTGCAACAGGCCTGAAAAATGCAAGGAAACCTCTGCTAGAGATTCAAAACTGGAGTTTTGACCCCACAGAGGGTCAAACCCAGGGACCATAACAGGATTATGTGTGAGGAGAAAACTGGCTCTGGTGGCAGGTCTCTGGGATGAACTTGCAATTTCCATTCCTGTCATGGTTTGCACGTGGAGAGGAGTTTGTGACTTTGATTTTGCAATCTGCCCACTTTTCCAAAACGCCTAGTTTCATTTTGGAGGCTTATAGCTCGGAGATCTTGAGAACCATTATTGTCATGATCATCACAGGAAAATAATTCAGAGATTTTTAAAAAGCTATGTTGAAACGTCCCATTATGAGTGGATGATAATATTGTTTCCACATTCTCTATCACTTTCTGCTATCAGTCAGCCTGAATTTGCTGAACTCTGTGACTGATACTCTTGCCAATAAAAGGCAAGAGTTATCCTTATTTCGCATTTCCTTTACCTAGAGCAAACTTCAATTTAGAACATGGTTTTAAAAAGCACAATTTAGGGGAAGGGTGTAGCTCAGTGATAGGGTGCCTGCTTAGCATGTATGAGGTCCTGGGTTAAATCCCCAGCACCGCCATTAAAAAAATAAATAAGCCTAATTACCCCCCCCCCACCCAAAAGAAGCACAATTTGATTTTAAATACCATCTCATTTTCTGACTCTCAGGTTTTAAGCTTTATCATTTTTTGGTCTAGTTTTTTTTTATTTGAAAATCTTATAACATTAGTGATTTCTTATGTTAAACGGAAAACATCCAAGATACTTTGCTTGCTTAACACAGACCAGAGGTATGTGAAGATCATTAACGTTTGTCATCTGAAGTGAACCCAAAAATTCAGATTTTTTTTTAATGTTAAAGTAAGAGTTCCAGCGTTAGAGAGGACTATGGGTAAAACAAATGTGCATCAAAGTGGAATGTTTTCTTCCCCAGAAACTTACTATTTATGAAAAATAGTTTAAAAATTCAGCTAGAAAGGTTTCTACTTTTGCTCATCTTGCTGGCTGGCTTTGTTGACAGACCCGTATAGAACGACTTTTCTAGGACTATCCATGGTAGGCTAACAGTTACTTTCCTCCTGCCAGGTGGACACCACTCTGTCTCAGTTTACCGACCCCAGCGTCTACCTGTGGGACGTCCACCGCAGTAAAAGGCTTATAAAGGTGGACGGGGTTGTGGCCAAGAAGAGGAAATCCTATTGCGTTGACTTCGCGGCCATCCGGCCCCAGATCGCCCTACTCCAGGAAATGCACGTTTCGCATTTCCACTTCTCCCTGGACTGGGCGCAGATCCTGCCCCTGGGGAACCAGTCCCAGGTCAACCGCACGGTCCTGCGCTACTATCGCTGCGTGGCCAGCGAGCTGGTGCGCGCCAACATCACGCCGGTGGT
Source organism: Camelus dromedarius (assembly GCF_036321535.1). Classification (NCBI taxonomy): domain Eukaryota; kingdom Metazoa; phylum Chordata; class Mammalia; order Artiodactyla; family Camelidae; genus Camelus; species Camelus dromedarius. Next base: position 63,253,441 of record NC_087448.1, on the reverse strand, counting down.
GGCCCTGTGGCGGCCCGCCGCCCCGCACCAGGGCCTGCCGCGCCCGCTGGCCCGGCACGGCGGCTGGGAGAACCCCCGCACCGCGCTGGCGTTCGCGGAGTACGCCAGCCTGTGCTTCGCAGACCTGGGCCAGCACGTCAAGTTCTGGATCACCATGAACGAGCCGTCCACGCGGAACATGACGTACAGCGCGGGGCACAACCTCCTGAAGGCCCACGCGCTGGCCTGGCGCGCCTACGACGAGAGGTTCAGGCGCACTCAGAACGGCAGAATAGCCATCGCCTTGCAGGCGGATTGGATAGAACCGGCCTGCCCGTCCTCCCCGAAGGACCAAGAGGTGGCCGAGCGAGTTCTGGAGTTTGACATCGGCTGGCTGGCCGAGCCCATTTTCGGTTCCGGGGACTATCCCCGTGTGATGAGGGACTGGCTGAACCAGAGAAACAGCTTCCTCCTGCCTTATTTCACTGACGAGGAAAAAAAGCTAATCCGGGGTTCCTCTGACTTTTTGGCTTTAAGCCATTACACCACCATCCTTGTAGACTGGGAAAAAGAAGATCCGGTAAAATACAACGATTACCTGGCAGTGCAAGAAATGACCGACATCACCTGGCTCAACTCCCCCGGTCAGGTGGCCGTGGTGCCCTGGGGGTTACGCAAGGTGCTGAACTGGCTGAGGTCCAAGTACGGAGACCTCCCCGTGTATATCATATCCAACGGCATTGACGACGATCCGCACGCAGCCCAAGACAAGTTGAGGATGTATTACATGCAGAATTACGTAAACGAGGCGCTGAAAGGTAAGGTGCCCCGGAACAGCGGCCTCTTGAAGGCTGACACCTTGAGGGCACGACATCTGATAGAAACTCTCCAACATACACACACACTGGTGCCCTCAGAGCAAGTGCTGACCATTTCTAGCCACAGGGACAAAGTACAAGCGCTACCTAGTACTTTCCCCAGGGATAAAGGCGTTTGGTTAAAAGTGGAAGACAGACAATCCCTAGCAGCTGCTCTGGGTGGAGAAAGGCCAGACTATGTCCTAGGTCTCAGATGACTTCATGGCAGTCTTGCTTGCTTCAGGTGCTTAAAGATTTAACCCACGTGCATCGGAGTAGGTTTAATTATGTAACACCTACTATGCTAAACGTAGCTCAGTCTTTGTCTTGGTATTTGTCTCTTTGTTTTCAGATAAAAGAAGCCTTTTCTGATTAAGTCTAATTTAATCTGAAGTTTTATTAAATGGTATTGAAAGTCTCTCTGATGAAGCAGAGCTATATAAAAGTGAAGTGTTGTGCACAAAATGTTTTAACTTTTCTCCTGTCCTTTTGTTTTTCTAGCCTACATATTGGATGGTATCAATCTTTGTGGATACTTTGCTTATTCGTTTAATGATCGCACAGCTCCGAAGTTTGGCCTCTATCGTTACGCTGCAAATCAGTTTGTGCCCAAACCATCCATGAAACATTACAGGAAAATTATTGACAACAATGGCTTCCCAGGTCCTGAAAGTCTGGGAAGATTTTGTCCAGAAGAATTCACCCTGTGTAACGAGTGCAGCTTTTTTCACGCCCGAAAGTCTTTACTAGCTTTCATAGCTTTTCTACTTTTCGCTTTTGTTATTTCTCTTTCTCTTATTTTTTACTACTCTAAGAAAGGCAGAAGAAGTTACAAATAGTCCTGAAATTTTTCCTATTCAATTGTTCACACGCATCAGCTGTTAACTATTTGTACTTCTCGGTGTTGTGAAACTGTAGATTTTATATATTTGACTTTCAGAAAACATTTTTGTGGCTTATGACAGAGGTTTTGAAATGAGTATAGGTGATTGAAAAATACTGAATAATGTGGATAGTGCCTGGTTTTGTTCTTTTGCGGGGCGGGGATGGATATGATAAAAAAAAACTGACAGGGGCCATCATTTCTGTAACACATTCTATAAAAAAGTACGAGAAATGGGAACCATTCTTTAACATTTTTACAGAAATTGAATGGCAAGGTTAGGAATATTTTTATCTGTGCCCAGTCCTAAATGTAATCTTTATCTTGTCATAATTGCAAGTGTTGGAATCAAAAGTTAAGTCTCAAGTAACCATCTCTCAAATGCCATAATATGCCTAATGGTCTCTGTTGAACCAAATTTCTCTTAAAAAAGAAGATGGCAGAATAGAGAACAGATGACAAAGGGCTGTAGGCTGGAATGCTCCTTTGAAAAGCAGTGTTTCTGTCAAATGCTGCTAATATTAATTTTACATATCTGGTTAATGATATGCTTAGCAGATCAAATTATAGAACTCTATATTTTAGATAAATATACAGTATATTTCTTTATATTTTGAAGTGCTCTCTAAACCCCAGGTCCTTCAGGGCTTTGTGTCACTGGGGTCTTGTCGAGGGCCTGCACATAATCTTCACTAAATGTGTACAGAAAAATAAGCATGAATCATTCAATGTTGCGCCCTTGAGGAAGCATAAATCGACTGTGAAGTGCGTTGTACTGCAGTGGCTGGAGGAGGCAGAAAGGAGGGAAAAGTACTTGTTATGAGCAACATTATGATTAATTTGACTATAAACTCTTTTATTTGGAGCGGACCTTGGAATGAATAAGGTGACCTTTCCTGAGAGAGTAAGAATGAAATAATAACTCATTTCAAGAGGAATGACTCCACTTTCTGTTCTTTAGAATGTGCCACAATTTCTTTGAATTGAGTTTTAAAGATACTTAATAGGGTCAAAAGCTTTTGGGCTGATAACACTGGAAAACTCACTTCTGTGATTGCTGAGGTCTATTTTATATTTTTGCTGCTACTTCTGTGGAACTAGCTTTGAACGAGTTTTGTTTTGAACTTTTACACTGAAACATGCTACTTATTTTTACAAAGGGCTAATTAGGTCTTATCCTTTATGCCCCTTAAATAAGTCTTGCTGGTTTTCTGATAGGGAAGTCTATTACACTGGAGTTGAGGATGAGCCTAATGTTTGTTTTATAGATAAGCCAACATTGTATCAGGCAAGATAAAAATACTGTACTATATTATGTATCAGAGGTGGCATGATTTTTTTTTCCACGAAAGATAGGCTTTTAGTGGTACTCTCTCAAAAACTGCAAACTAGAGAATAATAGTTTATTTTATGTATATATATTTTCTGATTATAATAGTAATATATATTCATTGTAAAAATTTAAAAACACAGAAGGTATATGTAGAGAAAAAAATTACCTGTAATTTCAACACCTTGAGGTAGCCATTATTAACTTAGCCTATGTAATTTATTTTACATAATAAGTGAGTGAGATCATATTATAAATAATGTCTTTATTAATTTTCATTGTGTACCTTTCCTTTGTCATTAATCTTCAAAGGCATGAATTTTAATAGTTGTAGAATAATTCAACTATTTATCACAACTTATTTAACCATTCCTATTTGTTGGACTACCTTCTTTTTGTTAATTACTGTTAAATAATGAACAGTGGATGTTGTTTAAAAATGATTTTCTTACTACAATATTTAATTTCCTTTAGTGTAGAAGTAATTCTGTCCCTTGATAAAGTATTGTATGTAATAAATCTACCTGCAACTTTGTCTTCTTTCATAATCAAATGACTGGATACATTTCTTAATTTTGTTTTTCTTTTGAGTTGATTAAACCACATAGACTGTGATCTGAGTGGTGAAGAAAGGGGTCTGACAGCAGGAGGAGTGAACTTTGAGGGAGGGTGCCCCAGGCTAAGTCCCTACGGTTGAGCTGAGAGGGAATTTCAGACACTGAAACAGACAAGAGAGACGCCAAAGAACCCAAGAGAATTGACACCTCTGAACCATTCAGCGAAATTATCTGGTGAGCATCATGCTAACTTTGAGTTGCCACAGTCCTTTGGAAGAGAGAGGGTGCCTCTCGGGTCCCTCCGGGAACTCTGCTGGGAAGCGGGCGGCGGGAGGGGCTATAAAGGTGGGACTTTATGGGTCCCCTTTTCTTTACCCGCTTCCAGGGTGTTCTGTTCTTCCATTGACACTTTACTCTCATGAATTCAGGGTTTTTCACCGCTTTACACATATTTTTTTAAAATACAGAGACCGTTCCCCTGGAACTCCTACGTCTCAGTCCATTGTGGGGCCAGCTCTACAGGGGCATTAAGTGGTAAGCTGTGGTTCCCAGGCCTCTGGGTTAATTCTGCCATATTTGCATTTGCTCTACATTCAGGGTTCCTTGAATCAGGGGTGGTGAGGTGGGAGGGGAAGGGATGGAAGTGCGGGGTTGGGGTGGGGGCTGGGTGGCCAAACACTTATGCCCGTTCATTTTGCCTTAGTTTGGAAGGATGGTTTTTTGGATTCATTCAGGGACAGTCTTCGTTTTATTTTTTGACTTCCACAGAGAGTAATTAGAATCTACTAATGCCTTGGAAACATTTCTTTATATTATTTATTACAGTGCCCTCCAACAGAGATACAATGTAAGTCATGTATATTAAATTTTCTAGTAGTCACATTAAAAAAATTAAAAGGCACAGAAAATAAAGCTTAATACTATATTTTATTTTCCCTAACATATCCAAAATATTATAATTTCAACATGTAATCAATATAAAAATGATCGTGATTTTTACATACTACTTTTGGGCACTGAGCCTTAGAAATCTGGTGTGTGTTTTACCCTTACTTATAACACATCTTGTGCTCAGTTTGGACTAGCTACACTGTATGTACCCACGTGTGGGTAACGGCTTCTGTATTGGACAGTGCAGGTCTATAAAGAAAGGCTTGTTCTGCTAAGTAAATTAACTGCATACTTGAGATATCCAAAATATTTAAATTAGAAGAATAAACAGTTTTTCAAGAATCTTCTAAGCTCTATAAATCCATAGAAATAACTGGCATGTAAATTTACTATTAAACCAAAACTACTGATTAAAACAAATGTTTCAAGGACTCACGTGAACAGAAGAATTCTACAATTCTGAATATCGTAATTCAGGTGCTGGAATTAAATTACTTTTCTTTTTACATAGCCTATAACTCATTCTTTGCTCTTCCTGAATTAATAGAGCAATTATTGTATCGTTCCATCTATAACATGTCCATTTAATATTTAATATTGAACAATGCAGCTCAGAACTTCTGCCTGGGGAGGAAAATGTTAGTTTGGGTGACATGCATCAATATTGACGGGAGGGCCCTGGTTCTAGAGAGGAAAACAGACGCCGTGTCTGCTTTGTTTTGAGTGTTTAACCCAGTGTCTGATATAAAAAATTGTTTAATAAATGTTAATTAGTTCAATAAATGTGGGAATGGATAATGGAATAAATGAATGAACAGGCTTAGCTCACTGACACCACCTTTGTCCAGAGACTGATTTAGTAGGGATGGACCATTAAGAATCAGAAACTGCTGTGTATTAGATGCCAGACAGCTCAGTTCTGTGTATTCAGAGGAAGGAATGATAACGTACAGATAATAACCTTTGATAACCTGCCTTTCTAGGTTGCAAGGCAGGAAACTGCTGTTCTATCATCACCTCTCTCGATTAATCATTAAGAGGATTACAACTCTTTTCTTCATTATTCACACTGTCCCTCAACTAGTCAGTGATTTTTTTGTTTGTAAGACTTGTTATTGGGTCAAGTTCTTTATCTGCAAATAAAAACAGGAAACTCATCTAGAAAGAATCCCTTTACATCATCTCCAAATATAATTTCCTACAACATGTAGCTTTTTGCTCAGACCCAGTACCTTTTTCCATTTTTATAACTATTAAATATTGTTGGAGTTTTGTTTGTCATAGTACATTTTCTGAATGATTTTTGTCTCATACATTTCTGGTAAACCGCCACTGTTTGATATTAAGGAGAAAAATGTCAAGAAAACCCACAAGGAAACTTGAGTAAAGAGTGGAAATGTCACTAATGACTGTAACAGGATGCCTAAAATATGATGAATTCCTGTTTCATTACATTATTGCTACAGACCGGCAAAGACTTGGTGACTGATATTCAGCCCCTTTTTTGATCCGATAGGTTAGAGAAGAAAAAAATTTCAATCTACATATTACTGGAGTCAGAAAGGCATAGAGAAAAGAGTCAGCAAGACCCAAGTTCAAAATGTTGCTGAGCCTCAATTTCCTCATCTATGAAATGGGAGTAACGTCCATCATAGTGCAGTGCTGAACATAGTAAGTATTCAGTAAATAAAGCACCTACCCTAGATGTATTTTTTCCTAGACTAAGTCCGCTTACTCTTAATGCACATATGATATCTTGTTAATCAGATTTTTAGAGCTCAGTAACATAAAATCAGGGACTATTATAGTCAAATGATTTACCCAGAACCCCATTAGTTATTTTATTTGTGGTTTTGAATATACATCTTCATAGTCTGTCCTTCATAGTCTGTCCTAAACAACAACAACAAATCAATCCCCACATTTACTTAATAATACTAGATTATTTTCAAGGATTCAAATTTCACAAATGTTGGATAGATAGAATCCTGAAGATAGTTTGGCAGAAGATGTTTCTATATCAGTATGTTGCACCATCTGCTCTTTTGAAATCATCTAATGACAGACAAAACACTGAAATTTGTATATTTGTTATTTAGTTGGTAAATAATTAAAGGCCTATTAACTAAATTTTTATGTGATTCAAAAATCTTTGGTAGAGTTTCTGATTTTGGTATAATCTTTCAATATGCTTATTTTATGGTAAAGCCAATTAATTTTAAATGAGTTTTTTATTTGATATAAATTATTTGTAACTGAAACATTGTCCCGTAATAAATTGCTAGAATAAGCTGACCTTTTTCCTTTTTTAAGTCTCAATTGATTAGTTTGTAAAATTCGTTTTCCTTTCAATATTGTAGCAGTTGTCTAATTATGGCTTTAAGCATAAATGTGTTGCATTTCAGCCTATTTTGATCTCCTAGTGAATCAAAGCTTTTGCTAATTTAGTTCCAAGTTATTAAATTGCAAGTTCCATGGTGTTTCAGGGCCATGCTGTTGCATTTAAGACATGAAGGTTTTATAACTTTTTTCCGTCTTTAAATTATGAGTATTATGAGTCTCTGGTAAGTAGCCCAAAGGCTTCAAAATAAAACATTTCAATCGACAGGGGCAGTAGTATTAAGCCTTGGAGCAGTGAAATGGAGATATAATTAGAGCTAATGATTGCCAGGTCAGGTGAAAAGATTCCATTAGTAAAAAAACAACAAGATGAAAAAGGAACCAGATTTCCTTCCAAATTGGTACCATTCTGAAATGTCCTTATTTTATTGGTGCCTGTCGTGAAGCTAACAACCCAGCAAAACAAACACAGTTGGGGTTACTGGTCCATCAAACTGACAAGATTAGAGCTGCAAGCTTCCAGCAGTGCGAGGACTTGGCTGCAGCGGTTCACCAGGAGGGAAGGGAAGCTGAGGTGAGGGAAGCCAGGAAGCACAGGAAGACCTTGGAGCACCCATGGGTGGTGGAGCAGGGCTCAGGACTGGGGGGCCCTGAGGTGTGATTTCAAAATGCAGATAACCAGGCCTTTTCTTCCGGTCCACACCCTCCGAGGTGCCCTTGGGGAGATGGCTGCAACACTTAAGGTTTGGCAGGGGGCTCTCCTGAGAGATTCTGATGGGTGCTCATTGACAACTGTGGGGTTATGCAGATGTGGTCAAGGACAGATTCAGTGGATGCAAGAAGGTGCGGAAGATGGAAGGACAAAGAGATTGGGCCAGGAACTGGAATGTCAGAATTCAAGATGAAGCATTTTCAGTTTGTATCAGGAGGGCTGGGTGAAGAAGCAAAGCCATCGGAGGTGATGAAGCCTGGAGAGTGTTAGTCCAGGGTCCGGGGAAGGGCATTACACGGAGGCTGGACAGGCTAAGGATGACTTCAGCATTTATGAGGGTGGGCCCAGTGGAGAAGGGGAGGTATGCAAAACATGGGTGAGAAGTATGAGTCATGAAGGTGTGTCCAGAAATCAGAACATCCCCGAGATGAGGAACAGAAACAGGTGAATGGAAATGGCTCCGAGGAGCAAGGATTGTGCCAGCTACTGAGCGGAAACAGAGGCCTCAGTTGTGGAAGGGAAGAGTTCTCATAGAAGATCTCAAACCAAACTGGGCTTTTCTGACGTCTAGTTCTGCTCTCAGATTTGCATTATAACCTGAAGCAAGTCCCCAAGCCTGTGGAGTCTTTTTGTTCTTGTCTGTACAGAGAGGGAGTTAATGAAGGCCAGTAGGTTTCAACCTTGGTTACGTATTAGAATCATGTGGCAGCTTTAAAAATCCCTCAGCTAATTAACTCAGATTCTCTTGGGGTGGGATCCAGGCAGTGGCATTTTTTAAAACTCCCAGGTGATCATAATGGGAAGCTATAACTGAATCAGTAATCTAAATCAGTACCTCTCCAACTTTATTTTAATTTTGTTTTTTTAATAGTAAAGAAGACTTTATTAAAGACAAATGACTAGGGGTCATGACAGTTGCAATAGTGGACTGAGACTGGGCTCAACTCCAAATACATGAAAAAGCCAGGGTGTCATAGCCATCAAGCAGAGTGAAGGGGGTCATTGGATGCAAAGAGGAGGTACCACTGCTAAGGGGATACTTACTAACTGGCTTAACAGCTGTTGGAAAGGAGGATCCTCTATGATTGAGGGACGGATACTGTTTGTTCTAATGGGGATCCTAAGAGAGAGAGAGAAAAGAACTATTTTTGCTAGAATGGTGGAAAGGGCCAGAACAAAACAGAGTGGTACCATGGTGCCAATTTAAGGCTGTCATAATCAGAATTTTCAGATACAATGTTCCAATAAGAGAGTCTCACTTTAAATGCATAATAATTTTTGAAACAGAAATTCTAGATCTAAATAACTATATTTTTAATTCTTATTTTTTATTGAAGTGTAGTCGATATACAATGTCAATCTGGGCTGGTACTTTCTGTTTTGGAAGATTATTGATTAAATTTTTAAATAGATACAGGTCTTTTCAGGTTGTCTAGTTCTTCTTCTGTGAGTTCTGGCAAATTGTGTCTTTTGAGAAATTAATCTGTTTCATCTAGATTATCACATTTGTGGGCACAGAGTTCATAGTATTCTTTTATTATCCTTTTAATGTCCTTGAGATATATAGTGTTGTTTCTCCTTTCATTTTTCAGATTAGTAATCTGTGTTCCTCTCTCTTTTTTTCTTTGTTAGCCTGGCTAGATCACCGTCAATTTTATTGATCTTTCAAAGAACCAGCTTTGGGTTTCGTTGATTTTCTGTACTGGTTTCCTGTTTTCACCTTCGTTGATTTCTGCTCTAATTCTTATTTCTTTTTTTCTGCTTACTTTGGATTTACTCTTTTTTTTTCCCCTAGTCTCCTAAGGTGGGAACTTCGATTATTGATTTTAAATCTTTCTTCTTTTCTAATACACATTCAATGCTATGAATTTCCTCCTAGGCACTGCTTTTGCTGTAGTCCACAAATTTGGCAAGTTGTGTTTTCAATTTCATTTCATTCAAAGTATTTAAAAATTTCTCTTGAGATTTCTTCTCTGACCCATGTGTTATTTGGAGGTGTGTTCACTTAAGCTCTGTGTATTTTGGTATTTTCCAGTTATCTTTGTGTTTCTGATTTCTAGCTTGATTTTGTTGTGGTCTGAAAGCAGACATTGTATGATTTCTATTCTTTTAAATTTGTTAGGTTTTTTTTATGGCCTCAATGTGGTCTGCCTGGTGAATGTTCCATGTGAACTTGAGAAGAATGTGTATTCTTCTGTTGTTGAATGAAGTGGTCTATTGATGTCAGTTACATCCAATTGATGGATGGTGCTATTCAGTTCAACTACGTCCTGATTTTCTGCCTGCTGGATCTGGCTGTTTCTGAAAGAAGAGTGTTGAAGTCTCCAACTACGATAGTGGATTCGACTATTTCTCCTTGCTGTTCTAGTAGTTTTTGCCTCACATATTTTGATACTCTGTTGTGAGGTGATGTTAAGGGTTGTTGTGTCTTCCTGGAGAGTCAACCCCTCCATCATTATGTAATGCCTTTCTTTATCTTTGATAACTTTCCTTTTTTTGAAATATGCTCTACCTGAAATTAATACAGCTCTTCTTGCTTTCTTTTGATTAGTATTAGCATTGTTTATTTTCCTCCATCATTTACTTTTAATCTATATTTATATATTTAAAGTGGGTTTCTTATAGGCAACATATAGATGGGTCTTGTTTTTTGATCCACTCTGACAATCTCTGTCTTTTAATGGGTGCATTTAGACCATTAAGATTGGAAGTGATTATTGATATAATTAGATTAATATCTACTATATTTGTTACTGTTTTCTATTCACAGTCCTTATACTTTGTTCCCATTTTTGTTTTCCAATCTTTTTCTGCCTTTTGTGGTTTTAACTGAGCATTTTATTTGATTGCATTTTCTCTCCTGTCTTAGCATATCAGTTATGCTTAATTTTTTAAAACTTTTTTAGTGGTTGTCCTAGAGTCTGCAATGTACATTTTCAAGTCCACATTCAAATATCACTAAACCACTTCACAGGTAGTGTGAATACATTATAGTAACAAAATAATCTCAATTCTTCCATCCAATCCTTGTATTATTGTTGTCATTATTTCACTTATGTATAAGCATTCAAGCATATATGATATACACATAAGCACACATAATCAAATATATTGTTTCTATTATTATTTTGAACAAACTGTTACCTGTTAGAACAATTAAGAATAAGAAAAATAAAAATTTTAATTTTTCCCTCACTAATTCCTGCTCTGATGCTCTTCCTTTCTTTACCTGAGTTTCGAACCTGTGTTATTTTCCTTCTCTCTAAAGAAATTTTTTAAACATTTCTTGTTAAGCAGGTCTCTTGGCAACAAATTCCCTCACTTTTTGTTTGTCTGAGAAAGCATTTCTCCTTCACTTTTGAGGGATAATTTTGCAGGTTACAGAATTATAGGTTGGTGGGTTTTTTCTCTCAACACTTTAAATGTATCGCTTCACTCTTTTCTCATACGTTTCTGAGGAGACGCTGGATGTAATTCTTGTCTTTGCTCCTCTGCAGGTAAAGTGGTTGTTTCCTCTGACTTCTTTGAGCATTTTTTCTTTACTTTTGATTTTATGTGGTTTGAAAATGAAATGCCTAGATGGAGTGGGGTTTTTTGTTTTATTTTTTTGGTGTGTTTTCTTTTTGTTTGCACTTATTCTGCTTGGTGTTCTCTGAGATTCCTGGATCTATCGTTAAGTGTCTGACATTAATTTGTGAAAATTCTCAGTCATTGTTTCAAATATTTTTTCTTTTCCTTTCTTTCTTCTCCTTCTGGTATTCCCAGTGTGCACACATTTTACCTTTTATGTTATCCCATAGTCTTTTGGATATTCTGTTCTGTTCTGTTTGTTTGTTTTTGTCTTTGGTTCTCAGTTTCAGAGGTTTCTACTGAGATATCCTTAAGCTCAGAGGTTCTCTCCTTAGCTCTGTCCAGTCTGCTTAGAAGCCCATCAAAGGCAGTCTTCATTTCTGTTGCAGTGCTTTTTATCTCTAGCGTTTCTATTTGCTTCCTTCTTAGGATTTGCATCTCTCTGCTTACATCGTCCATCTGTTCTTCTGTGCTGTCTTCTTTATCCCCGAGAGTTCTCAGCATATTAATTATAGTTGTTTTAAATTCCTGTTCTGATAATTCCAAAAATTCCTGCCATGTCTGGTTCTGATGCTTGTTCTGTCTCTTCCAATTATGTTTTTTGCCTTTAGGTATACCTTGTGATTTTTTCTTGATGGCTGGACATGATGTACTGGGTAAAAGGAACTGCTGTAAATAGGTCTTTAGTCAAGCAGTGGTGAGGTTAGGGGATGGGACACATTCTATGGCCTGTGATTAGATCTCAGTCTTTCAGTGAGTCTGTGCCCCTGGGCTGTGAACTTCATAAGCGTTTCTGAGTTTTTTCTCCTGTCTGAGGTGGGACGGGATGGAGAGCGTGAGATGGAGTTGCATGTTTCCTTATCCCATGTGAAAGTGTAGAGTTGACTGGAGTTGGGTACTTCTCTTACCCCAGGTTAGTTAGGCTTTGGTAATACCTCAGTTGCTTAGGCTCTGGTTAACTAGTTTCTCCTGAGGACCGGCTTTGTTAAGAAGAGCAGAGTGCTCTGGAATATTTCAAAATGGTTTGTTTTCTCTTCTCCCTGCCAGAATCATGGGGGGATTTTTCTCTGATAGTTCCTGGTGGAGCTCCTGGAGGTAAATCTCACAAAATAGTGGGGACTCCCCAGTGAGTGGGTCCTCCTGGAGTTTTAGCCCTCAGAGTTGTCCACACTGAGCCTCTTGCAATCTGTGAGTTATAGTTCAGGTTTTCCTGCCCTGGCACTGGTTCCTGGTGCAGTGTCCACTCATGAGTCTCGGCCTGGGTAAGCCCTGACTCCCTGCACTTGTGTGTCTGCCTCTCCAGTTGGGGAGGAGCAGTTTGCCCTGTGTCCTCCCCTCTCATGGATCCAAGAATAACTGTTGATTTTTTTAGTCTGTTCAGCTTTTTATTTGTTGTTAGGACGGAGTGATGACTTCCAGCTCATCACCGCTAAAGAGCTAGAGACACGAAGGGAAGAGACAATGAAACGCTCTCGTGCTTATAAAACAAACTGTGGGGCTGCTGTCAACCCAACTGCAATACCATCACAAAATATAATCTCTCACACCTCAGCGGTCTCTTCAATAAAGCACAAATCTACAAAGTCTGCCAAGGCTTACAACTGTTTATATGATGGACTTTTGAACAGTTGGGTCTGGTTCTCTTCAACATCAACCTAAAAGGCTGGATAACATCATCATGATTCACCATCGTGGTTTTGTTAAAGTGAAGTGGAAACAGCACATATCTGATGCATGTAAAGATGACTTGCACTGCTATTTTTGAAAGTCTTTAAGAGTATTGTGTTAACACAGGAATTTATATTTTTGTTCACAACACTTTGGAATACGAATGACAAGTGAGTGTTTTATTTCTGGATACAGTTATGCAATGACAACATCCTCGTAAAACGACTTTGCAAACAGTGAGAGTTGTCAGTGCATTCATGGTGGATGTCTCGCGGGATATTCATTATCTTTCCCTTCATAACTCTTCCTTCTGTTTCCTGACTTTTCTCAAGTCAGCCCTTGGAGACATTCAGTCATCAAATTCTATGGATTTTTTTTCATTCTAATATCATTAGCATCCACCCTTCATTTGGATACTGACTGCCATTGTCCTCTTTTGAACCTTCCACTTTGATTTTTCTGGTAATCTCTAAATGGCTTTCTGGCGTGTGTCCATCCTGCACATCAAGTGCTATTTGGATTCGGTCACTCCTCTCCTCAAACACTTTTAATGCGTGTCCCCACTCCCCACAATCAGCTGATGTTTGCTCTCATGTCTCCATTCTCATGTCCTCTGGCCTGTTCATCCTCAACCTCACTGAACGTTAGAATCAGCACCCACTCTCTCCTGTCCAGACTGGCGTGGTTGTCCAGTGTCTTCCACTCAATTATGTAAGTGCTCTCGGAGGGGACCTCATCTTAGTTGTCTTGTCATTCTCTAGAATGTATATTAATTGCTTAAGAAACATTTTTTGTGTGATTAAATGCTTAATGAAGAGGGGTAGAAACTACAGATGGTTCTGTCAAAAGAGCTAACTCTTTTTTTCAGTTACTGAAGCTCAGTTGAACTCTGTCACCTGGAGATTTGCCAACTGGACTTCTCCTTAGCAATATTTGTGATAACTGGTGTTCATAACGATTACCCCAGGGCTGTACAAAATCTTGAAATGCCTTCTCAGTCATTTAAAAGATCATATTAAGATGTTTGTTTCTAGTTAACAGATTCATTATATGTATCATCATGGATTTTCCATTAGAAAAGAATTAAAATACAATTAAAAATCACAGTAATATCACATTGAACACTAATCTTCCTTTGATGATTATTTCATTCAACAAATAATTAGCACACACTTAATATGTGCACGTTAATGGAGTTATTAAGCAGGATATTCTACTGTAGGCAATTTATATATATTTGAAATGCCTTGTGCATCAGTTGTGCTAGGTAATGGTTTACTGGAATTGGCACATAGTGTGATATTTAATCAGTTTTTTTCAGTAGAGATTAAGCAAAATATGGCTCTTTAAAATAGTCTATTTTAGAGAGCAATTACTAAAATTTACCTATGAAGCAAAGTCCTGTAAATCAAGTCCAGTTCTTGGATATTCCTTTAAAGGTTGTAGAGCTGCTTGGCGTCCTGATTTAGTGGTGTCTTCCGTCTCTGCTTCTGGACCTTGAGCAGTGGTGTGTCAGAAGCACTTCTCCCAGCATTTCTCAGTCTGGGGCACATACAATCGTAGGAATACAGATTCCACTAGATGCTTCAGGCCCGAGTTCTCATGCGTGGTTATGAATTGGAATCCCCCGGGGAGTTTTAAAAAAACCACTGATGCCTGGTCCCATTTGCAGGGATTCTGGCTTAACTGGTCTGGGACGTTGCCCTGTGTCTCTTTCTTTGCCCCAGTGCCCACTGGGTGGGCCTGCCAGCCCCTCCTTTATCCTGCAGCTCAGAGGAGGCAGTGGCTTCTGCTGTTGCTACGTGCTGACTTTCGTCATTGTCCTCTGTTGGCTTCTCAGCTCTTCCGGTGCCCCTGGAACCAACTACTTTGCATGATGTCCCCTCTGCAGTAAAATCTCAAAGTGGTTCCTCTTTCCCTTGTGCTGGTTTTCAGGGGACCTTGACTAAGACAGCTGGCAGTGAAGACAGGGAAAGTGAATTATGCACAGAATGGGGCAACCTTGGACGGCCAGCCCCGGTCCTGGCTGGGAGGGCAGAAGGGGCCCAGCGAGTGGCGAGGGGAGAGCGGGGAGGGCGGGGTGGCCATTTCCAGAGGCTGCTCACTCAGCAGCAGAGACACCTTCAGATGGCCTCAACACCACACCTCATGGGAGAATTTAATGAAACGCTCTAATTTCATCATTTTGATGATTTAATTACCTTGTGATAGGTCACATTTTTATGAAGTCCATCAGGGAAGAAGCGAACTTTTTTACTTGATGCCTATCTATTTGTCTACAGGGTTGGTTAATCAGCCCTGATTAACTTTTTAGTACATACCAGTACTAAAAGTGGAAGACACCTAAATGTGAATTTCTTTTTCAATTCAGAATTCCTTTTTTCCAAACCCTGATGTTTTATGCTTCAAATTCATGACCAAACAGCAGGTGTTTGAAAAGCCTCATCCCAGTTAAAAAAAGAAGCCAACTTCAGAAAATGCTTGTTCTTTGTCTTGTGCGGGGAAGAGGTGGGGCTCTGATCTGTATGACTTGTGAGTGCTGTCGCACCGGAGCGCTGCTGACAGCCGCCCTGTGACCCAGGGGAGCAACCCGGGTCATCAGACGGAAGCCGTGTAGTCACGTGTGTTTGGTTTGTGGGCTGTATACGTGGACACTCGAAGCCCAAGTTCAAGTCAGCACAGGGGTGAACACATGCAGACTCAGAGCCCTTCTTTCACACACACACACACACACACACACACACACACACACACGCACGCATTCACACACACACCCTCAGCTGATCCTACAGCGGCCTTCACCCAGCTGTACTTTCTAAATGGCCCCACTGAACTGGATTTCTGCTTCTTGGTTGACTCCTTCAGAAAGCAGTAGTGAACGTTCTCTACATTTTAGCAAAAACATTTGTGAGTCAGAGCTAGCATTTCTGTCCTCTTAGGAACATCACTGCTATAAGCTTAGACATTGAGCCTCATTTATCTAGAATTGAATAATAATAATAAACATTTGTCAAACCCTATCTCTGCAGGTATGCTATTATCCCTGTTGTATAAGTGAGAAAACTGAGGCCTGCAGAGGTTAATAACATGCCTAAGGCTCACAGCAGGGACTTGGGGAGGGGGTTGAACAGGCAGGGTCATTGCAGAACCTGCACCCTGAGTTATGCTATGGACGGAATTTATGTTCATTTTGTTTTAAATGGCTGAATGAACCCATAGCTTCCCTATGCCCAAGCTAATCAGTCCTGGGAAAATTAGGGGCTCAGAAAGAGCCAGTAACTAATTTAAGTCATTAGTAACTTTTTAGAGTTCAGTTTACATTGGTTTCCTAGAAAAGGTGCCAACTGATTTACAAGAAGAGAGACAATTGCCGGCTTAGAGAGCTGCAGAAAGCCTCTGGAAGGAGGGACTGTAAATGGCAGGTTTATAAGACAAATTACTTACTAGATTGGCAATAAAAAGTGCATTAAATACTCCAGTCCAAACCACTAGTGGGTGGAAAACCAGAAATCATCATTG
Source organism: Camelus dromedarius (assembly GCF_036321535.1). Taxonomy (NCBI): domain Eukaryota; kingdom Metazoa; phylum Chordata; class Mammalia; order Artiodactyla; family Camelidae; genus Camelus; species Camelus dromedarius. The sequence goes on along the minus strand of NC_087448.1, from coordinate 63,237,135 downwards.
CTATGTGTCGGGACTCCCAGGCAAGGTCTGTGTTGAGAAGGGCCCTGTGCTTGGTTTAATGTTCTTCTCTGTCTTGAAATTCTTAATATAATTTTACCTTTGAACTTGTGGTTTGTGATGATGCTGATGGCACAGTGTGATGCCCACAAGGGCAGCAAGATGCGCCAGTAAGCAGCGCACGCATGTGGTAGTTGGCGCCCAGTGGGCAGTGCAGGCTCCTCGCCACTGGCCCAGGACCCTTGTGCGTGACTCGGGCAGTTCAGAGTTCCTGATGGGGTGGCCAGGACAGGACCTGGGGCCACTTAGTTGGTGGCACCAGGAGCAGAAGTGGCAATGGGCAACTCCATATGTTGAGGGAAATGTCAGAGGAAATAACTAAAATGGCCTTATGTAAATCCATTAATGTAAAGTGAACCTCACACTTATGTGAAATGCATTTGTACAGAGAGTAAAATCTTTTAGAAAAATTATTCCTCAACAATCATCAGTTCTAATGTAATAAAAGATATTTTGATATAATTTATCAGAAATTTATCCCAATAGAATATCCCTAAATAATCCCCACAATGCTATCATAGCCTCTAAATTACTCTTAATAGCTCCAATAACAGTTGCATATGCAGAAAGCTCCTTTTCAAAGTTGAAAATTATCAAAAAGTGTTTGTAATCTTGCATTTGCAAGAGGAACCAATGTTGCTTTCAAGTATATCTACTAAAAATAAAGTTGCTAAAAGTATAGAAATTGATCATCTAATAAAAAAGTTTTGAAGAAAAGTGAGCCAGAAAAAAATATCTGATGCTCAATCAGGATACCACATTAATAAGTATGAGCATTTATTACGTTATGTAAGATTATTACACCAAAATATTACTTTGCAAATTTCTAAGTTCATGTTGTTTCTCATGTATCACTATTACCCTTATTACTCTTTTGAAAGTAACAAAATATTTCTAAAGGAAAAGTCTTTATGATTTAGTACCTTTAATAGCATTTTTTCATGATTTTTAAACAAGGGGCTTTTGTTACCATATGCACTGGGTCCCTCATGTATCCAGCCCTGCTCCCAGAGGAAAGAAATGATATTATAGAAAAGCAAGGGGGATAAGGTTTTCTTCCAAGAGTCCAAGCTTCCTTTTTATCCAGCCCAAAGCAGAGGGAACAGTTGGCTCAGGGTTGGGCTGAGAGTGAGTTGCTAGTGAGAGCGGATCGAGTGAACCTTCTGGCGTCTGGAGGGCAAGGCTGGGCGTAGGAGATTCTCTGCTTTTCTTCTGGTTGCCAAAGCAGCACATTAGGTGTTGAATGACGTTAAAGAAGAAGAAAACCCAAGGAGAATGGATGGGTTTTTTCTCTTAGTCACTCCGCTTATAAAAAGTACTGGTATATTGGATGTTTATTTTTATTTTCATCCCCTTTTTCTCCTCTCTGGAATTAGAGCTAGTTTACTCAGGAAGGGGGGCATTACGGAAGAGCCAGGTGTCTGTGACCTTGGGCTGGAGATCTGGATGTGAGCCCAGCTCTGCTTTTTATTGCAGTGAGACCTTTACAAACTACCCATGGCTTCTCCCCTTCATTTTCTCATATGTGCTGGTGAAGGGGACAATGACAGCGGATACATTTTGGTGACACTGCTTTGAGTCACGCTAAGGAAGCAGCAGTTTTACCTACCGTTGCTTTTGTCTTGTCAGAGTGGATGTCAACACAGGGAAAGAGACACATAGCATGCTAAGATTGTTATGAAAGTGTTTTGATCTTTAGCTCCCCCGAAAGAGTCCCAGGGACCTCCAGAGCTGTGCAGCCCACACTCTGAGAACCACTGTTCCCTGGTGTCACTGGGAGAACTGCAACAGCCTGTCCTGAGAGCCAGTGTTGTGGAAGGAGGGGAGGGCCCCAGAGGAAGAGCCCCCCGAATCAGGGGACACAGAGGACAGGCCCTTACATGAAAGGATTAAAACTTGAACCAAAATATAGCAACATATAAGAGTTATATTTTTTAAAGGCTTTCTGCATGATGTGTGAACTGAAAATGCTGGTGAATGAGTTGAAAGGGTTCAGAACTCAATGTTGGGACTTGGATTAGTGGCCTAGAAACTCAACTGGAAGTAATATTTTAAAACATAGAGCAAAAATGTAAGGAGAAAACAATCATGAGGGGATAAAAAAACTTTTGGAGGATATATCTGGAAGAACTCACATGTGAATAAAAGAAGATCCAGAGAGCAGAAAAGGGACAGAGGAAGACAAGGCAGTGTAATTCAACTAGTAAAAGAAGGCGATGACCCCGAGATTAAGAAGACCTGAATGTGCAAATTGAAACTGTTCCCCAAGTTCCAAGCAGAAGGGATGAGGGAAAAAAGTCACCGAAGCTAGTCTGGAAAATTCTCAAACTCCAAGTATGAAGAGAAACCATTACTAACTTCTAGACAGAAATAACCAGCTACTTAGAGACTCAGACTGCCATGCAAACGTTTTATATGCAGCGTCTTAGATAGATGATGACGGTCTGAGCACTGAGGGAGAAGGTCTGCAGCCCGAGATCCCTTAGCCACTCGAGACGTCATTCCTCCTTGAAAAGCGGGGAGAGCAGGAGGCGCTGTCATCTCTGCGCATCACTCGTGCACGTTGGATCCAGAGGAAACTACGAGGAGGAGGACTCTGTGAACAAGCAACCATCACCAATACGCCGCCATCCCGCCGCCCGCCAGCAGCGCCGCCGCCAGAGACAGGAGAGCGTGAGGAGGAGGGGAAGGAAGGGCCGGCAGTGCGTATACAGTCAAAGCCAAATGGACGGTAGCAGACCAGCGATGCATGCCAGCTACCCCAAAGACGAATTCTTAAAATAGAAAGGAGCTATGTAAGGGTGATCCTAATAATAATCTGGAACTAAAAGTACTAAACTATCTCAGAGAAATTTAGAAGTTAGGGGTGAAGAGGAGAAAAGTAATGAAGTAAAGCATTTCAAAGATTTTCCCTTGGTCTGGATAAGGGCAGAATTGAGAAGAGGAGAGAAAATATTCTAAAAGACTGACCTTATTGGTGTAGATTGTCTTGGTGAAGGAAACAAATTATATCTCACATTTTAAAGGTATCACAGAAATATGTGTGTTGTTATGTGTTTTGCCTAGAGACAGGAGGCAAACACTTACAGGAGAGAAAGTTACAGAACAACAGACTAACAAAAGGAAAAAACAGTGAAAAGAAACCTATGAAAACCAGCAAAAAAAAAAAAAAAAAAAAAAAAAGAAAGAAAAAGGAAAAATAGGAGACAAGAAAAGAAACCAAAGTGAACACAAAGTAAACATAAAATTAGAAGAAATAAGATAGACCACTAAAAAAAAAATGAGGTCATGAAAAATAAGGAAAGTCTGAGAAACACTCACAGCCAGGAGAAGCCTGAGGGACATGAGAACGAAATGTACCGCAGGGGCCTGGATGGGATCCTGGGGCAGAAAATGGACATTAGGTGAAAGCTAAGGAAATATGCTTTTGTTTTTAGCTTCAGCAAAAAAAGTGGAATTCAAGGCTACAGGACGTCTCAGAACCTAAGGAATGGGATGCAGTAGGGCCTCTGGTACAAACTTTAAACAGGGACTGAGATGTTCTTGTGAGCCAGGAAATTTTCTTTTCCTCCATCTCTGTGAGACTCTGCTTCCTTCTTGCATGTCTGCTTCAGGGTTCCCTGCTGTGGCAGCCTGGGTTTCCAATCCCGTGGTGGAAAACTGCCCCGATGGTTCCTGAACTGATATCTCCTCTGGTTAAAAGACCATTCATTCATTCACTCAGTCGCTCATTCGTAGAAGAAATAGTGATTGCATGCCTACTCTGTGCCAGGCACTGTACCACGTCCAACTCTGTTTTGACGATGAGATAAAGCAAACATTATTCCACCTTCATGGAGGCGACTAGAGAGTAGGAAAGATATTACTTGATTACTTGTGCAAATAACAATAGAATGACAAATAAGACAAGTGCCAAGAAGAAAACATTCTTTGTATTGTGACTCTGTTCCCCAACTGAGTCTAGGGTGTGAAGGAGAACTTCCTGGGGGGAAGTGACATAAAACTGAGACCTAAGCATAAAATACGAATTACCCAGCCACTGGGGACAGGTGTGGCAAACACCTTTATAGAAAAGTTTGAAGATAGGCAGAGGGAGAGAGATGGAAAGTTAGCATGTTTACCCTAAGCCTATGGCTAGCGTCTACTACAAGATGGATTCAATAAATTTCTATTTATTTATTTATGACTTCTAAAGAACATGTAGTTTTTTAATGTCCATATAATATTTACAAAAATAATTGGTCTTGTTATTGAGCATACAGAAAATCTTAATCTCAAACAGGTAACTTGGAAATCTAGAAAACATTGATGATTTCCCAGGAAAATATAAATTTTTAAAATTGAATTAAGAAATAGAAATTTTGAATAGTCCAAGCACCATAGGAAAGATTAGAAAAGAGATTAAAAATGTATTATTGAAAAAGTTAACAGGATTTGATAACTGCATAGCTGACTACTCTTTAACCTTAAAGGGCGAGCAATTCTGACTTAATTTAAATTACTTAAGACTACAGAAGAAGACAGACAAGTTCTCACTGTATTTATGAGGCCAGTCTTATTACTATAACCTGATAAAAAACAGTACTGCAATAAGATCAATAGTACCCTAGATGGAAACAATTCAAAATGTGATATTAGCTACAATAATCTAGCAATGTATTAACAGACTAATCAACTGTGGCCAAGCAGAGTTGACTGCAAGAATGCACGGTTGCACAGGTATCAGGAAATCAAGCAATATGGTTTATTCCATCAACGTATTAAAGCAGAAAAGTAAATGAACGTGTCAACAGATGTTGAAATGCCACCTTGATAAACATTCAGCAGCTATCCTTAATAACAACTTTAGGAAAATATATACTGGAGGAGCCTTTGTAAGTATGATTAAGACTACAAAGCACTGGCAAATGTTATTCTGAATAGCAAACCACTGAAATGATCAGGAACCAGGTAAGCCTGGCTCTTGCCATTACTATTCGACATTGTCTTAGAGGTTCTAGCAAATGCAGTGAGGAAAGACAGTAAAATAATTTGTATAAACACTGGGAAAGAAAGGGTAGAACTCTTTTTCTTGATATTATTATTATACTCCTGGAAAACCCAAGAGACACAAGGAAAAAATACTTGAATTGGTAAGACTGAGAGTTAAAAACATATGTAGAATAATCAGCAGACATCACCTCAACATGAAAATGGGAAAAATTGATCTGTGGTTGCAATAAAATGCAAAGAAGACAACTGTAAAGTCCTAAAAACAAGACCCAAACAAATGGAAAATCAGACCAAGTTCTTACTTGTATAGACTGAAAATAATTAAAATGTTAGAGTTTCTCAAATTCACTACATACATGTATAGGTAACATTGATATAAAACATTAATTATGATACATACTGCAATTCCAATTAGAATCATAACATTTAAAAATAAAATACAATGACCTTAAAACTTATTTGGAAAAATAAAGAGCTCAAGAATAAAATGCATTAAAAAAAGACTAGTGAGTGCAGACATTAAAACTTACTATAAAGCCACTGTAATCAAATATAAGGCATTGGTTTTTGAAATAAATAACCATAGTAGAGGAATTGAATGGAAAATCTCAATATAGATTGCAAAATACACGCTATTTTAACCTATCATGAAGCTGATATTTCGATTCAGTGTGAGAAGGAAGATGCTGGCTCAACTGACTACCCATCTGGAAGAAAATAGAAATGTACACTTTCCTCCGCATGTATAGAAATCAATTCCAGATAACTGAAGACTTCAAAGCAAAGAATTAAATATAAAAATAAATCAATGAATAGATGGATGAATGAATTACTTAAATTGCAGAAGAAAATCTAGGAGCCAATATGTAAAATTTGGGGTTTATGGCGACTGTTCTTAACCAAGGTAAGAAACCAAAAGCTCTAGAAAATTTAAACACGGTCAATGAGAAATTAGAGTTAAAAACAGATTTGCATTACAGATAATTAAAGCAAAGTTAATATCTTTAAACTACTAAGCATTCTTACTAATGGGCAACAAAAATAGAAAATAGATGTGAATGGACAACTTATCCAAAAGAGGATATAATGGCCATAAACATATGGATACTCAAAATTACCAGTAATTAAGGAAATGCAAATTAAAGAAACAATGGAATATCCTTTTATAACCGTGTAGTTAACAAAAACATAATAGAACAAAACCACTCTCTTCAGAGGAGAGGAAGTAGAGGAAAAGGTACGGTCATACTTTGCGGTGAAATGTTAATTGCAATATAGCAATACCTTCTGAAAATAAATATTCACATACACTTCGATCCACCAGTCAAAACTATTCCAAAGAAATAAAAATATATAATAATGTAATTTTATAAGAATATAAGTTTATTATTATTACAGCATTATTCATACAGCTAAAATTCTGAAACAAGTGAATCCCCATGGAAGAATGGTTGAATTAACCTTCAAAATAAAATTTTTAAAAATTTCATAAAATATCATGCAGCCATTAAAAAGGATGAAGTATAGCAAAATAGTTAGGATTTCTATGACGTATTATGGAGTGAAACATCTAGCTACAGAGATGTACTGTATTTCTGTAAATAACACTAATAAACAATGATTAAAGGATGTCGTGTGTCTGTGTTTGTGAATGTGTATATTTGTTTGTAACGCTGGGTTGTTAACACAGGCTACTTAGTGTGTCTTAGAAAGAAAGGGAGGAAGGAAGGAAGAAAAGAAAGAAAGAAGGAGAGGAAGGAACTGAACTATTTAAAAAGCCAGTGTGATCCCTATTTATGTTGTCTTCCTGGAATAATAAAAAGTAAAAGAATGCCAGCCTACTAGTAGGCAAGCTTCCAGTCACTTTTTAAGCAACCTGAATTTTCTCCCTTATTGTTCCCATAACTCCTATTCTGCCAGCAGTTGTGTTCCACTCGGCACACTGGGGAGAGTTCTTTTTCATCTTTCCAGCCTGTTAAATAAACACGGGAGCTCCACGTTTCCTCATCGTTCCATTTGTCAGGTTGTGTTCAAGCCACAGGAAGAGAGAGAACCTCGCACAGCCATTCTGCCATGCTTGACAGTTTAATGAACCTGCTGACTGTCGCACCAGCTTTGTATTATTAAATATTTTAATAAAAGGAAAACCAGAAATCTATACACGGGAACGTCTGAAGAACTACATTTATCTTAACCCCTGGAGTTATAGCACGTTAGGAAGAGAAGCAGGGATGGTGCCTGTAAAAAGCTTTGCAATGATAACTCGTGACCCTGGGAATGCCAATAAAACTGTGAGACCAAATCTCCAAGGCCAGCTAGTCACTGGGGGAATAAAGAGCGTCCGCAGTGGCTGTTACTGACTTCTCCAGGCTCCGTCAGATGCCGTCCTGCTGCACTGTTACCCCTCCGCCCCTGACTTTCTCCTCCCTGTTGGGTAATTCCTTCTGCCCAGGCTGTCATCTGTCTGCCTGGTTTCCTTGAGTTTTGTCTTATGATTTTCGAAGACTCACTCTCTGTCCTTACTGATAGATCGCATGGTTAGTTTAAACCCATTGTTACATTAACTAACCTTTAAAGTAAATATACCTTTTAATGACTCTTGGTAGAGCTCTTTGAAGGGAGACTCAGGTTCTCAAAGCTAAAAGGATAGGATGGATCCAGCCCACACTGGCTGAGGGGTCACTCCTTTATCTGAGTTTTCCTCTGCAAATGCTCTCATCTCAAACGCGTATCATGCTCCCACCCTGCCTGTCTCTAGTCTCAGTATCCTGGGATGAACCCTTTTTGACTGTTAGAAACAGAAAACAATTCATGGAATTACTTTGGTGCTCCCATTAATATGGAAGGGTGGAGGGTCAAGTCTGAATATTTGAGAAAAAACTTTCCTAGTTTGTCCTAAAAAAAAAAAAAAAAAACCAAATAAAAAAACCCACCAGGCTTTGGGAAGTTTCAGGTTTCTCAGAAACTGCATTTGACATGCTGCTAAGAACTGTTCTGTTCCTGTAGAGACGGGGCAATTATGGGAAAGTATTTCTGGGAGCATGGCCACATTAAACAAAGACAACAAAAGACTCCCCGGTGAATTTTGCCACTTTGCATGACCCCCTCCTTGATCCGAATTTCAGAGACATTAAAATACCACTAAGAAGAATGGCTGCCACAGTTTAAATTTGCATCAGGATGCTTTGAGCGTCAGCTCTTTGAAGACAGCTGGGTTTTGAGGCTGCGGTTATAAAGGCACTGACAGTTTGTGAGTCCTCAGCGGCCCTCAGACGTCTACTCCTGAGGCCTCACAAACTGTGGGCTCTTATTTTTGAGGATGTACAATCATGCAAATGTCCAATAGGGTTGGAAATTATGATTCTTTAAAACTCCCTGTGCTCTGCTAGGGCGTTGCCTGACGTCTCCGCCACTCAGACGCCCAGGGAGGCACCTGGTGGAGTGGAGTGGGGTGCAGTGATGCTCTCTGTGACTTGGAAGCCCTTTCTAAGGCTTTTTCACGCTTCCTTCTTCTCCCCAATCCCTCCATGCACATTTAGATCTGCTGCTCTGCTCTAAGGACCAAGAACAGCTTCCAACACAGGGTGCATTATCTCCCCATGGGCGCCCTGCATGGGAGTGAAATCACATTCAGAATGTTGCTGCTCAGTGAGCACAGAACAGAAGTTGGTGAGACAGAGGAATGGGATGCTGGTGGCCTGTGTCTCCTCAGAGGGAGGCACTGACAGGAGAAGGAAACTGGGAGCCCGCGGGCCCAGATTCTCTCTTTCCCAGGCAGGCCTACCCGATGGGCATTCTTAGTGTCCATTCTTGTGTTCCCAAGACGGTTCAACTGCCCCTATGGGCAGAACATTCTTCTTGGTTTTACAGAACCAGCTTCCAGTCACTTTGAGCTGGGAGACTTTTTGCTGTTTTAAGGTGTCTGTACTTCTCTGCTGGGCCAGCTGGGTGTGCCTCTCAAGGGTTCCCCCATGCATGCCTACGTTTGAGGGGCTCCCCAGCACAGAGCCCCCCCCCCCCCCCGAGTATTGCTCAGTGTCTCCAGCTGGGAGGGGATGCATTTGACTTTCTGCTCTCCTGTTCTTCTTAATTAAATCTACTGACTGTGAGGTCCCAGGGCAGATGTGTTCAGTTAGCACGGTTCTCTTACTCACTCATAGGGTGGCACCTAGAAGAGGCACAGCGAGCACGAGAAAGCACGAGTCACAGCCCAAGGGGGTTTCAGATGAGAGTCCAGGGAGCAGAAATACGCTGTCCATCTCACCCTCTTCACTGCTTCTTAACAAGCACGTGGTCAGTGGCCATGTCCCTTGGCAATTTATAAAGGCCATAACTTACACAGTTACAACTCACTCTTGGCTTAAAAAATGTACCAGTCAGTCAGTGAGAAAAAGAGCGATGGGGAACAGTCCCCTGCAGCGGGGGTACGGAGAGTTGGGCGGCGGGTTCGCCTGCCTGGAGCCCAAGGAGAAGGGGGTTCATGATTGCATCACCTGTGCATTTAAAACCTGAAGAAAACCGACCAAAATTTGATCTGCCCTTTATTAGCGTCATGGGCCGGCAATTTTAAATAATTTCAGTGAGATATTTTATTGCTCCACATTCTAATCAATCGCTGCAGTTACTGCCGAGTTTTGGTAAAACATATGTAAGCTTCCGATGAGCGTATTTGATGATATATCCTTTGCTAAGCCTTTTATTCTACAAGGAGGTGAACTCGAAAACTCTCAGCCCCTGACACAGGCAGACTCGGCAACGCTGTTTCAATAGTAAGAAAATAAGCAAGAGCAGGTACCAGTTTGGAATTGTTCTCCTTGCTGTGGGCAAAATTCAGTTCCTATTTCCAACCCTGTAGATTGGACTGTAGATTTGAAATAAACAATGAGTGTTTGTAAAAAAGAAAAAGAAAAAGAATGAGACCTTGAGTGAATTGAATTCTGTCATTTGCTGTGATCCACTGGAACTTTGATTTTGCTTAAAGTTTAAAACAGTGAACAAAATTTAAATCTGAATGACTTCGCTCCCACTAAGATGGCTATAATCCAAACAGTGGATGGTCACAAGTTGACAAGGATATGGAAGAATTGGATTCCTGATGGATTGTTGGCGGGAGGGTAAAATGGGGCAGCCGCTTTGGAACGTAGTTTGGTAGTTTCTTAAAATGTTAAACAAAATGTAATGTATGGTCCAGCACTTCCGCTCCTGGGTATCTATCTATGAGAAGTGAATCGCTGTTATTTTACCACATTCTGTTCCTTAGAAGCAGGTCACTAAATACAGCCCACGCTCAAGGAGAGGGAATTAAGCTCCATCTCTTGAAGAGAGAGGCCACATAATTTGTGGACATATTTTTAAACCACACTGTGAACCAGTGCTTGGTTTACATCTTTAGGGAACTACTTTTCAGGAGGGAGGTGTTTATGGTTGGAGAGTTGAGGATGCTGTAAGGAAGGACTCTTTCTGCTTTCCTTTCATCTTCTATCGATGTAATATCCATGGCAAGCACAGGCCTGTCCCTTCCTAGTCTTTATTCTTGCACTGAATATGCCTTTTACAAGTCTTTCTTTTATTACTATTGTTTATTTGTTGCTGTCCTCAATACATTCTGAGAATCTCAGTACATTCTTGGCTTCAGACTTCCTGACACTGCCCTTGAATCTGTTCTCGATATTTCCTAGAAACAGGGCATAATTTTAATGGCATGAGATAATTTTAATGGCATGAGATACTGTTACCTCGTAGGGCTGAGATCTTGGTCATCTCTTACCCATGATCCCTCTCCCCCAGGCTTGGAAGGCTCTCTATGCACAGGAACAATAGCAGAAGGAAATCAGAAGACATCTTTATTGATAGCTGTGCCAATGTCTGAGAGTTATAGTAAAGGGCTCCCACTGCCTCTGAACCTAAATCTTAGGACTGAGCAGGCCCCGCGTGCCACGGGCCTGGGCAGGGGATCCATCGGCACATTGGCTGTACTGACCCGCCCAGCTGTGTGTGCAGAGGAAGCCGCACGCACGATGGGTACCACCTGGCAACGCTGGGACCACGTCCAAACAATGTCACGGACCTCGGTGAGTCACATTAGCATCTCCCCTCCCCTAGCAGGTGCTGTGGAGGGCTGGACAGAGTAGCCTGGCTAGAGAGAGAGCGTGGTGGTCCCTCCCTGATGTGCCGCCTCGCTGTTTCCAAGCCCGGCCTCACCAGAGGGCCTGCTGGGCAGCCCCACTGTCTTAGTGTCTTCTTCGTGATGGAGGCTGTTGCAGTTACACTCAGAATGTCACCTTTAGAAGATCTGCGCAGCCAGCTCCTGCCCCAGGTGCTCTCACAGACAGCATAGCTCCCTGACTTCTGCACCAGATCCTTGATTTCATTATCGCCTTCCGCATGAAGGGAAGCGGCAGAGCAAGCTCAGATTGCCTGCGTCCCAGTCCTGGTTGCGTGATTTCGGGAAAGTCACTTACCCCTTCTGTGTTTAACTTACTCTTCTAAGAAACAGAGATAATAGTATCTATTTCGTTGGGTTGTTGTGAGGATTGATCCACAAAATGCATTTACATACGTACGTATAAGTGAGTGTGTATGAAAAGTCCTGGGTAAACAGCAGGACCTCAATGCACGCAGCTGTTGTCGCCTCCGCACGTTTTCCTTAAGGGGGAGTTTGTTCCACGTGTGGCTGCTGGTGATCTGAAACCTTAGCTCTTTATCGGGGAATCGGAAGGTTCCCGGGATGTTTGCGCTGCTAGGTGTGAAGCTCTGCTTCACTGCTGTTCCCCTCACTAGGCTTCAGATCCCACTTGGAGAATGCGGGGCGGACTGCCAGCCTGCCTGCTGCCCCTCCTGGCCTTGAGTCCTTTGTTGCATTTCAGCGACCTTCACCACGCCCTGGGAAATACCGCTGCTAGACAGTCTCTGCCCGAGTTGCACTGCCCACGTGATGTCACCTCCAGTCTATTTCTGATCTCTGCATAACATCTTGACAATGGAATGTGGGAACACGAGGAGCTGTTCGTTTTACACTCCCCAGTCCTTGAGCAAAAATTACAAGGTGTCCTTCTGTCTGCTCAGAGAAAGACTCTCCCTTTCTCCTTCTTACTCAGTTCCAAGAAGCAACAGCTGTTGCTGTGTGTACAGTTGTTTAAAATTCCTTCATTTCATGTAAAGGCGCCTGCTTGATGCTTGCTTTGTGATTGTCTGGGCCCTGAACAGTGACTGAGTCATCAGGACTACAGGGGAGCAGGGCTCAGTTTAATGTGAATTTTGAGATTTATGGGGAAGATGAGCTGGCCACACAGCTGTCTGAAAAGCAAGCAAGGCGGCCCAACTGCTGCTGCATTTTGTTTGAAACACTGCATCGCTGCTTTGATATTTTTTTATGCTTTGTACATACACTGCTGGGGGGATAGAAAACTAAGAAGAAATCTGCTTTCCGTTGCCATTTCTAAGCTTCTTTTGAGTTGAATGTTCAGTTTTATGAAGTTCTAGAAGAGAAACCTGGTTCTGGAGTATGTGTTCCTTGTCTCAGCAGGCAGCCCCTGTAGACCCCAGTGATGGATGGTGTCCTCCTCAGCGGCTGCTCGTTAGAGAGTATATTTCATTTCAGATGATTGGGCAGCTTTATTTCTCCAAAATAATTTGAACTGCTCATCTCTATGGAAGTCAGCCCACTCTGTGGTGTAAATAGAATTGACAGTTATGCCTGTTTCCTTTTTATTTTTCCTGATAGATGAGGGAGCAACAGAGAAACTGCAGGAACACAAGGAAAACCAATGAATACCCCAAATCCAGCAGTCTTATTTTTTTTGCCTGGTAATCTACAGTTTGGCACTCCCTCACTCGACGTCTTCAACTCTTGTCCATTTGGAGTCTATGGGAAGCCCACCTCCTGTTGCCCCACCAGCCCCAGAGAGGCAGGGTCCCGTCTCCCCTGGCTGCCACCGCTGGATGTGGGTGCTCCCTTGGGTCTCCCTTGGGCACAGAGTTCCTGGCAAAGCTGTGCATTATAGGATTGAGACAAAGTGGATACCACATACCTTCTTGGGGACTTCTTCAGAAAATGCTTAATGGGCTTGGAAACCCAAGGAATGGGGGTGGGGATTCTCAGAGAAGAAAAGGTGAGATTCAGACAGTGTTGAAGTGGTGGAAGGAAGGGCCGGGTGGGAGGAGGCTGCCTAGAAAAGCCCTTCTGAATTCAGGTAAAGCTCCCATCCCTTTCTGTCCCCGGAGCCCAGCACCCAAGCTTCCCCAGGGAAGGAGGGGCCAAGTGGGGGAAGAGACCCCACCCTCTCCAGCCCTCCAAGAACAAAGAGATCAGGTGACTTTCAGCGTTAGGCTTTTTTATGTGGAAGTGTAATTTCAGGCTCTTCTTTATTCCAAAAATAGCTCCCATCTACCTGCTGATGCCTGAATTCCTGTAACAGGAGAGAAAGCCTCAGATGCCCAATAATGTGATAAAAGTCTCTATTATGCAAATCCATAGTGAAGCAGCTCCGGCTGAAACTCATTCACATTAAAATGTCATCAGTCAGCTTTTCAGCAGATGGGATGACTGATACCCACCGAGATGGCTGCGTGGACAGGGGCCGGAAAGGGAAGGCGAAGAAGCGCCGTCACAGGCGCCACTTTTTCCTGGGATGGGCCCAGTTTTAGGGCAACGAACCCACGCGCTTCCAAGGTGTGGTTATCTTCCGGGTCTTCGGGTGGCGCCGCGCGGCCGGTGCGTGGATGAAGGCGGGTCTTCGGCTGAGGCGAACTCCTCTCGCCCCTCAGCGCCTGTTCGACACGCTAGGTGCTGGGGCCCGGGGCGAGGCGGGCTGCAGCGGGTGCTCACTGGCCCCCAGAGTGGGGGCTGAGCGGCGGGTCCCCGCGCGGCGGGCCGAGAGGTCAGAGCCTCCGGGGTCAGGTTTGGGTGCCTGCAGCTTTAAGTTACAACCTATCTTGTACTTCTCCCCGGTGTGCAGGTTGAATCTTATCACAAGTGTCACCTGTGGGGATTTAGGGAGGCGCTGGGACCAGTTCCGTAAGCAAGTATCACCGGAGAGCGGGGTCTTCCGTCCCAGGACCCCGGTGCCAGTGTGACCGACGTGTGGGGCCCAGCAGTGAACTGACAGGGGCGTGGGCGTGGTCAGCAGGGCCGGGTGTGGGTGTGGGGCCGTCCACCCCGAACGCTGCGGCCGGGCCGTGGGGGCTCCTGACACCTGCAGGGCTTGCGAGGGCCCTGCTTTCTGACGGGCTGGGAGATGCGGCCACCCCCATCAGCAAGTGTGCCCTCGGAGGCTTCATTCGACTCCGTTGCTTTTCCTTCACAAGGAGTAAGTCTCAGCAAACTGACTAATGGATCATTCCCACCACTGTAATTTCAGCCACTCCCAGGGAGCTGGAGGGAAAGTACTCAGCGTGTCGTTTTGAACAGTTCTCTACCCCAGGCCCTCGGTGAGCTTTTCCCTGACTGTCTAATCCATCTCCTTCCTCTGTTTTTAATTTTTTCCGGAAAGCTTCCCAGGTCACTTATTTATCTTGTTTCTTGGGTATTTTCTTCACCAAACCGTAAGTTCCATGCGGACAGGGATTTGTTTGGTCTGTTTTATTCACCGATTTTATTCATTGTTTTATTTACTGAACACCTAGAACATTGTGTGGCACATGGTGAGCTCCACACATATTTGCTGAATGAATTAACTAATCCAATTGTCCTATTTTCTGCAAGCAGATGTTCAGCATTTGCTAATTTCAGAAACCACTGCATTTAACTTCTTGGAAGACCAGCTAATTCTCCATTCTTTGTGTTATTGGAGAGTTGAAGTAGTCAAAACACAAAACGTAAGTTATTTCATTAACTTTGGAATACTCTACACTAGGCTATGACTTCCATTTCTTTGGCTCCTATTATCTTTATGTCCGGTTCATTTTAAATACTTATATAATAATGTAGCAGAAGGTGTCCTAGGAGATGGAGTTTCAGAGCTGAGTAAGACATGGTCCTTGTTCCTAAGAGCTTATAGTCTAGGGGAAGTTAGATTTATGGCCAAATAACTAAATGAGATGTGGTTCATGCGATAAAATTAATATATGAAGATGCAAGTGGAATTCAGACAGCTGGTCAGGAAAGTCCATGAGCAAATAATGCCAAAGTAGGCTTTTGAGGAATCAATGGGCTATCATATGACCAACAAGATGGGGAGGAGGTCAATGCAAAGTCACAGAGACGGGAAAGAGTGGCTTGTCTCACTGGACCACTACCTGTACGGCCAGGAGAGGCAGGGACAACACAGCTCCAGTGAACATGGGACATACCTCCAGCTTTGGGCCCTGGTCACTCTCTTAATGTTTCAGACCTGTGTGACCCGCTGGTGGCTGAGTATCTCCACCTGGATAGTTCATAATCATTGCAAGCACTACACGAACAGTGTGACACTCTCCCTGACTGGGGTCTGTTTTACCCCTTTACATTAACTTTCTCAGAAGAAGTCATACGACTGGTTTTTCTGTGGCCAAATATCAAAAGACAGAAGCAGAACAGTTTCATGCCTAAGAACTTCATGACGCAGACTCAGAATCAAGTTTGGATTTCATCTGCTTCAGGGTCCCAGAACCACGCTGGTGCCTGTGGCTGCTAGAATGACAACCACATTCTCTTCTTTCACGTAGAAGAGGAAGGGAGCAGTTGAAATTCTTCCTTTGCCTGTGAAAGCGAAACCTTCAGGTAATGGGAGGTGGCATGAGAGTGAGGGGCAGAGAGCAGAGTTTGGATAATTTTCATGGGGGCATACCATCTTTAGGGCTGCTGTGGCTTTTGTAGCCTGTAGCTGAGAATGTTTGAGAGCACCTGCTTGCTTAATTAGGGGCTACCTCTGTCATTTCTGAGAAGGAAAACATACAGTCATCCCTGGGTATCTGCAGGGGATTGGCTCAGTTACCAAAATCCAGGGATTGCTCAAGTCCTTTAATTTATATAAAGCAGTGTAGTATTTGCATATAACCTACACGTCCTCCTGTATACTTTAAATTATCTCTACATTACTCATAATACCTAATACAATGCAAATGATATGTAAATAGTTGTAAATACAATGTAAATACTATGTAAATAGTTGCCAGTGCACAGCAAATTCAAGTTTTGCTTTTGGAAACTTTCTTGTATTTGTTTTGAATATTTTTGATTGATGGTAGGTTGAATCCTTGGATGCAGAACCTGTGGATATGGAGGGCTGACTGTGCAGGGAAGGAAGGCAGGGGGCTCAGAGTCAGATTCGGCTGTTCTTCACGGTCTAGTGGGGCAGCCATAAGTCTCAGTTTCTAGTTCACTCAATGAAAATGAAATGTAGCTAGAGTTCCTTGAATCTTTCATAAAAATACGATACCTATGTTCTCTAGCTTCTAGATTTAAGAACAATGAAATGTAAACGAAATCCCTACCCACAGGTTAAGGCACCAAGACTGTTACTGAACGTCTGTAGACAACAATCTTCACTTTCATGTAACTCTTTATATTTAAGGGAGATGTTCACTGTGGTACCAAGGAGTCAAACTCATGGCGAAGCTGTCTTAGAGAGAAATCTTCCTTAGGAAGCAGGCTTTCCACCTACAGGGTGAAGTATGAAAATCAAATTTTATAGAAAAAAAGGATGTATTTAATGTATATAAATTTATTTGCCTTGGCAATTATTTATTTACAATTGATGATTGATACCAACAATTGAGGTAAAAATATACATGAGGTATAAATATAATATTAAGGCAATATTATATTTTATTTCCATTGGCAAGATAACAATGAATAAAATACTATGGTATTTGACAAACAAGCTCTTTTTCCTCTTTTTTCTTTTTCTTTTTTTAAAGATGTTCTGTGTTGTTATGCAGCAGTGATGTGATTAATATGTGCATAAAATTAAAACGTCAGGTAATCTGAAGAGAAGGGGAGTCAGAAATACAATCACATTTGTTTTCATTC
Organism: Camelus dromedarius; assembly: GCF_036321535.1. Lineage (NCBI taxonomy): Eukaryota > Metazoa > Chordata > Mammalia > Artiodactyla > Camelidae > Camelus > Camelus dromedarius. The sequence continues at coordinate 63,220,136 of NC_087448.1, read as the reverse complement.
TGTTTTAAATATCCTCTAGGCTCTGGCTTCTCAGGGTGTGATCTTTGGGCCTGCAGTCTGGGCATCCCTGAAGCTGGTTGAAAATGCAGACTCTCAGGCCCACCCCCAACTGCCTGGATCAGAGTCTGCATTGTAACAAGATCTCCAGGTGATCCATGTGCCGCTAAGGCTGGAGAAGCCCTGCTCTAGGTGACATACCACCATTCGTCCTTGTGTGCCTGTCATATTTTCCAAAAACATAGGGTCCCATCTCTGGAGTAGGACCAGCATTAAGCTAGATTAAAATTCACTTAATGATCTTGTCTATGCCTGTTAAAGTAATCCGGCATTTATAGTTAAATTTAAGATGCATGGCGGGGTGAATCTGTTTTGCTCACAGGGCACTGCCCAAATGGAAAATTAGGGGTTTGCCGCCACCTTCTTAGGTAGGCAAGGAAACAAAAATTCCCAGGTCACAATTCGAACAGTATGATTTTACTTGTACCATACAGAACTCACATATAGCATTTTTATTCCTCTCAGTAAAGAATTGCACATTGCTGATAAGAGAAAACATTACATAAATGCATACAATACAAAAAAAAAGGAAAACACTCATTTAAGTTTCTTTTTCCTCCAACACCGATTGCTAAATTATGATACCAATCTCTCCCTGAAACCAAACACAATAAATTATCTTCCTCTCTACAGTTGTTGAATTACAATAAAAAAAAAAACCAACTTAAATTCATTGGCAATTGGTTAAGGAAGTCAGTTTGCTTAGTCTCTACAATAATAAATAAGGTTGGGGCAAATGCATAGGTAGATTGACTGGCTAATGAAGAAACGTGGACTTAACAAACTTGTTTCTGTTGTCTAAAACTAATTGAAGAACACAGTTTTGGTCTTAATATTAGTTTAAAACCCTGTCTTTCAGATTGCAAAACTTTAATGAAGTCTATCTTGAGAGCGTCCTACGTAGCAATATTAGAATTCCCTGAAGCTGTAATGGTCCAGGACTCTTGCATGACCATCATCTCCCTTTGTCTGGTGTCCAGAGTTAAAGTCAGTGCAATGCATTGGTAAGAAAATGCCAACTAACTGTGACCAAATAGGCCACTGGTCAAATAGAAGGACATTCAAGAACATTACAAAATGTATCTATGAGAATGCGGTAAGACACAGAGGCTCCCTTTGGTGGTGACTATGCAACGGAGATTATTTTCAGCTCTAATCAGCAGGGGAAGCACAGGTTCTGTTTCAGTCGCTCGCGCTGACTCCAGTGGTCCACCAGCGCCCGACATTTCACTGAAACGGCCCCTGCTGGCCCCGTGGCAACTGGTCATCCAGCCCTGAATTTGGTAATGACTTCTCACCCGTGTCTTTGCTTTAAAGAGGACTAAATATTCTTTTCCTTGCTTTATCAACACTCCATGCTCAGTTTTTGAATAACACAAACTGACAACAGGCAAGACCCATTTAATGCTGTTGTCCTTTGGTTGGCTAATCTTTGGTTAAACATCAGGGCAGCCTACATATTTTCACACTTTGGTGTTGGCAGCAGATCCTGCTCAGCTTACAGGACAGCGGGGAGATGGGGCCCAGAGCAGCTTGGAAAGACAATGGGGGGAAGGGACTCGCCGAATCAGATGTGTTCCTCTTCAAAATACGCAATTATATATAAAATGGTATTTTACATATATACAGTAAAGATGGCGATATACACACATATGTACATATGCTATACATACATGTATTTACAGTTAAGAATATGCTTCTTAGAAGCCTTTAAATAGCAAATTAGGCAATGCACAAGGAATAATCCATTTAATTTTAAGTAACATAGATAAATGTTCTGATTTTTAAAAATATATTAGTAGGGCTATAGCCATCTCCAGGAAGGCTAGAAAAGTTCTTGGAAATTCCTGCATCTTCAACATTCCGACTTCTCAGTGCTTCCATGTTTAAGCATAAACCTCGTCAATCAGTTTCTCTCTCCCTCTTGCCTTCTCAGGAGCACACGCTCTCCCACGAGTGTTTGCTTTCACTTTCTCTTCCCTGAGTTTGATGTCACACTGGGGAAAACTCAGATTTTTGTTTCTGGACCCTCAGCAATGAGGGGCTGAAAAGAGTTTCTAATCCTGGCAACTTCCGCTGCACACAGGTGTCCAAAGCCTCTATTGTACCATTCTGGGGAGTGACCTCTGTGGGGACAAAAATCAGAAAGGAAGTGGGAAAATCTTTTTCCAAATCACGACTTGTCATGTTCGACAGTGCTGTGCTCGTGCCCTGCGTTCCCCTCGGGGCTGCTGCTCTGAGGATCTGAGACCCTCATTCTGTCGTCAGGGGCCTTAAAATGCCTTTTCAGCCAAGTGCTCAGTCTCTCCTCCCAGCACTCACGGGTGCTTTAGGATGATAGACTCTCGGGCCAGTCAGACTAAATTCTAGGAATTACCGAGAAAACTCAGTCCACATCCACCCAGAGCAAGAACTCGGCTCAGCATCACGAATGCCCCGAGGGAGCTGGATTTAGGTTAGTTTCTTCTCAAAGGAGGGCCACTGGAGGGAGCAGCCAAGGGGGACAGGCTGAAGAGAAACACAAGCAGGGGGACTCGGATTCACTAAGTATCTACTACGTGCTGGAGTTTGCTCTGTCCTGGAAGCACAGAAATACAAGTGGGGACAAACTGAAGATGCTTCAAGACGAGCAAAGGGCTGCAGGAGAGCACCAGAATTTTAGCAAGGGTGGAAGGAGGAAAAGCAGGAGGCACACAGTGGCCTCTGGAAGTGTGATAATGGCAATGAGGGGAAGGGCCGTGAAGGAAGGAATCGGATGATGAACAGGAGCTGAGCCTCGGAGCCGCGCCTGTCACCCGGGTGTGCACACCCACCTCAGGTCCACCCTGCAGATGTGGGTCAGCCGCGACTTGCCGGAGCCACACGGCTCTATTAAGTACTGAGAGTCCATCACCACAGCCCGCACACCGCCCATGAGCTGGGCGTCCTCGTGCTCCACGGAGAGGGACACCAGGGTGCACGTTCCTTTGGGCAAATCAGTCTTCCAGGTCCTGCAGCAAAACAATCCCGCACCTCAGAATTACGGCTGAGAAAGAAGACCTTGAGTGCAGCACTGAGGTTTACACTTGCATTTTCCTGCTCAAATTTCAGGCCCAGTTACTTGGATTAAGCTAATGGTTTCCATAAGTGCGTGTAACGTTTATACAGCGCAGTTCAAAGCAAGGGCCTCAGCCCTCCGACCCAGAGGTCAGAAGTGGTCTTGCAGCTTTCAGATCTGCCTTTGGAATCCCCAAGGGAGTCTGCAGATACTCCTGCCCACCATCGAAGGGCTGGCCTTACCCTTTGGGATTAGAACCCGTTCATTTAGTTCATTCAGCAAACATCTATCAGATGTGCAAGCTCTGAGACGACACTAAGGACACAAAGACCTCCAGCCCAGGATGAGAACAGACCCACAGAGAGAACCCTAAAACACTGTGGCAAGTGCAGTAATATGGCTGTGTACGGAGCACTCCCGCTCTGAGAGCATGTGGAATGGAAAGGGAGGCATACAGGGGAAGGCTTCCTGGAGGAGGTGACGCTCAACCCAAGTCTGAAAGGATAAATGAACTGGTGAAGCTTCAAGCTCTAGCTTGAAGAAAACTAGACACAGTTAATTGCCTTCAAGTCCCTGAGTGGCTCTGGAGTGGGAGAAGAAATAAATACAGTTGATTTGACGCTCAAAAGCAGAGATACAAAGGCATGTTTCAACTCAGTGCAGAAAACAGCTGTCTCACGATGTGCATTCTTCAAAAATGGAGTGGGCTATGGGGCTAGGGAGTTCACTGTTACTGGAGCTATTCAAGCATAGGGGGCTACCACCTGCGAAGAGGTTGTAGATGGGAGTTAGGAACCACGTGAGCATCTCTGTAACAGTGACTTCTACCATAGAATAGGTTGGATTATTATAACCTCAGCTGTTTGTGTCACGGGTCCCATCCCCGTGCTTCGTAACCTCATCTAGCACTTCGTCCTGTCCTTGCACACCAGAAGGAGAAACTATTACCTGGAATTTGGGAATAAGCAAGCCCTACACAAATGCGAAGCAACCTCTCCGTGAATGAGACCATTCTCTTTCCATGCATGGTGCTGTGACTAATAATGAAGACTGAAGACTGTACAGATTTGTGGGGATAAAAGGGAAAAGACTTCAGTGACTGTCACTGGAAGCTCCTGAGGAACTAGACAAAGGGATAAAGTGAGACGTAAACACGGTACTCCTAAGAGGAGACCAGCCATGTGTGCGCTGGCCTAGACGAAGACGGGAAGTACCTCAGCCTGTGACTTCCTCTCCGTACCTGTCACTTTCTGCCTTTTATATCATAATCACAAGGAATTCCTTTTGCAGGAAACATGACTGGTTCATTATTAATCCTCCTAAGTGCTGAGTTCTTCTCCGTCAGCACCTCATGGTCCACCCACCTTCTCCTTCAAGTCTTGGCTCAAATATCAACGCAGTGAGACTCTGCTCTGACTACTGTATTTAAAATTCCTCCCCTTACTATCCCTCTATCTTACTTAAATCACGCCAAGATAAGTAATCTTATCCGCCTTACTTATTATTTATTGACTCTCTCTCCCTGATAAAGGAGGAGCCTGGAGAGAGCAGGCTTGCGGTCTGCGCTGTTCCCTGGGTATCCCTGGAGCCTCCGACGGTGCCTGGCTCCTGGCAGTGATGGGAAGATCCATGAGAAACAGCAGGCGGGCGGCACTGCAGGATGAATGGAAGGAGGGCGGGTCCGTGCTTGGACTCTGGCCCTCAGCCTCCCCTAAGGTGAGGGAAGAGGCGGGCTATGGCGCGGCCCCACCCCCACGGTGACCATGCTAGAACTATTCAATTTTCTTGCAGGGGTGAAGGTGGAAAGTTTAACTTCCAGGATATGACTAATGTCTCAGTAACTGTGGTAATAAGCCACCCTTACAGCCACCCACATTCCCCACCAGGATCCCAAGGTTGCTAAGATAAACACATATATTTAGGGAAAAAATGACACTTAAAATTCAAGGTCCTAAGGACCAATTCCAAAGGCATAAATAGCCCATGTGAAAAGTAACCTTTAGTTTCCCATCAAGACTAGTTTAATAAAGGAACTATTTTAAATATACATTTGGGAATTTCACGAGTGATTCCTTCTATACTGCTAATCTATGAGAAGAGACAGTATTCACCATCAATTATCAATAACAAAGGATTATTGAATTAATTATATTTCTTGGGGTTTGTTAGTGTCCTCAACCCCTGTCCTTCTAATTCAACACCGACGCACCAGCCCATGCCCAGCGCTCTACTGCGCAAGCTTCCTGCTGCTGGTTGGAGCATCTAATTCCGAACCCCGAGAGCAGGGGTCCCGAACGCAGCCCAGAAATCTATGAGAAGCAACATTTCAACAGTAGACACAGGACTCGCAAGCCCTGTCAGGCCCTGAACTCTTTCTGGACATCCAAGCGTGCCAGCATAGCGGGCCCTCCAGGGCTGTGCCGAGGTTTCTGTGCGTGGAAATGAGTTATGAACACTTGAAGTCACACAGATGGATTTTGAAGTTACACACACTCCAGACTGAGAGTGACACAACTGAGGCCTTGCTTTCCAAGGGGGAGAAAGGCAAAATCAGGAGAAAAGCCAGTCAGATTCAATGTGCATAATTTGGCAGAAAGTACAACTGGACAAACCGCAGCTACTGTCAGGACTCTGTTCGGAGAAAATGAACGGTATTCGGGGCCTGATAAACCGGCGCTCCGTGATGAAAGAGGCCACGAGCGAGCCGGCAGAGCTGTGCGCTGGTGAGAGAAGCCGGGAGTCGGGCGCGGACACGGCAGCGTAAGTTTTCACGCTGGGAAGTGAGGGCCGGCTGCGTGTTCCCCGGCGGCTGGGCCTGGGTGGGAGAACTCTGAAATGCTTCAGCCGGCCGCTCTTCTCCTGCTTTCGGAACAGAACGTCTTAAACCCCGGAGCCAGGCTTACCTGAGGACCACGAAGTCTCTGGAGGGATGGGGCGCCATGCTGTTCACCACGTACTGATAGATTTCTGTCTGCTGGTCCAGAGTCTCCACCACCTTCCACTGCACAAAATCCTCATCCCACAGGTGGCGCTCTCTCAGCACGCGATTCAAAACCACCGAGGGGGGCGCCTCCACCTCCACAGCCGCCTTCCACAGCTTCAGCGGGGGCCCGTCTCCCACCTCGGGAAAGACAGCAGCAAAGGCTGAAGGGGTCGGTCACTGGTTCTAACAAAAACCAACCGTTCTCCACTGGGCATTCAAAAAACACCGCCGATTATGTAGCTTGAAGTCATGGCTCTGCATGCCTCAGTTTTAAAACATTCATCCTTAAGCTTAAAAGAAGGATGATAATAAAAATGATAACCAACACACACAGGGCTTCCTGTGTGGCAGGCACTGTTCCTACCCACCTGATTTTTAAATAGCCCTCCTCTGACAGTGGTACTATGGTTATGTCCATCATGCAAATGAGCAAACAGAGGCACAGAGAGGCGTGTGACTGACCCAACGTCACACAGCTAAGGGACAGGGCCAGGCCTGGGACCCAGCAGTCTGGTTCCCCAGTCTGCAGTCAGACTCCAGAGTGGTCTTGGACTGATTCTTGTGTGAGCCAAGCCTCGAGGACAGAGCAGCCTTCTTCAAAGCAAAACAAATCCCTGATTGTGAGACTTGGCTCTTTGAAGGTTGAATCCCAAGCCCTGAGATTACCTTTTTGAAAGCAAGATCTGTGTTGTCTGCACTGGAACACGTGACCCAGCCTTTGAACTTCTCCTTGGCTTCCTTCTGGAGGCCCTGGACGAGCTGTTCCAGGTATGTGTGGAAAGTGGCCCCACTCTCCTCCAGCTGGGCCCCCAGGTCTTCCAGAGTTGGAGGATGGATCTCAGCCTCCACATACGAGTTATGAGACTGGGCCACCATCTCAAGCGGGACCTGAACCAATGGATGCATGGAAGAGCGATGCACTGAGCTAAGAAATGCCGAGACTAACAGAGAAAGCAAAGTAGCCTTGTGGGAAACCACTGTATGGGCAATGGGCCGAGTGCCGCGGGGCAAGAGATGTTTATCTAAGATCAGTGACAAGGGGGTTGGGGAGACCTTCCTAAAGTCAGGAAACGCAAATCTGTTTGAGGCTATATTTATTATTCAAAACATTGCCAGGACTGCCCATTCATTCTTTCCATTTTCCTTTGATTTTACTTGTAAGGTACTTTTATTCAGTTTGGTAAAACCTGGGCTCAGGAAAATTAGAGCGCACAGACTTAAGGGAAACATCAAATATGACTTAGAAATAGCTTTACCTTTTTAGCACACTTCTCCCATTTGCAAATGCTAATTTTGCTACAAAAAGTTTGCCAGCAGTCTAGTTCACTTGTTTCTTTAGCATATCTGTGGCTGTGTTCATAAGCTGTCATTGATTCTGAGCTAACAGTGATGCCCAGTATCACACACATACAAACACACACACACACACACAGATGTTGACTCTAATCAAGTCCCGAGGTCACATCAAATATTACATAGGTATCCGGCTAGCCTGGGACCTGGCACCTGAGGTTGAGGTACCTGTTTTCATAAACACCATCAACATGGTAAACCCAAGAGCCTTTAACTGTCAAAGCCTCAGTTATGCAGCTAGCTCCCCGTGTTTCTGGGCGGCAAAGACCAGATCTGTGGCGGGTACCAGTGTCAATATAAAATCGAGAACAAACAGAAATAAGCCCTAAGCGTAGCAACCATTCCAAGCGTCTCACCAAGTTCCAAGAGCTGTGAAGAAGGCAGTCGGAGCCTTTCGCTCACCTCAAAAAGTCTGTCGCATTCCATGATCATGTGGGCCAGCCCCTGAGCTGCGGCCAGATTCTCACTGAGGTCCTTTTGATCCGGCTTCCCGGTGGCGTATTTCTTCTGGATGACTCTGGAATTGAAGGGGAGAGTCCTCAGTGGAGCCTAAATCCAAGAGCTTTTCACAGTACAGAGTGCATCCCTTTGCTATGTCTTTATGCCCAGATGCCCCCCCGATCCCAGACTTTCTCATTTCCAAATAAAAACAGTGACCACACGTCTTAGATATCCTGAATCAGGCTGAGAGTCTGACAGCCCATGATGAAAAACCTTGGAAAAATACAAGGGCAGGCATAACTGCTGGGGGAGAAATTAACCTATTTTTCCCAAGTTTGAAACCACTTCACTGCAAGCTGCTGTGCTTGGGCCTTAAATCTAGCCTTTAACAAAAAAATTAAAGATTGTAAAATACTACTTCGTGTACTCTCTCCCTCCTTCCCGTGAACATACACAAAACAAAACAAAACTCCAGGTGTTCTGGATCACCAAGGCCATTCCTCAGTGTTACTGTGATAGTTCCATGACTCTGAGCCACAACAATCAGGTGGCCTCCAAACATTTTCTGACTATAAAGCACGTGCTGATACATCCTCAAGTTGAAATCCGACAGGAGAAGTTTTTGCTCAGTCACTGCGGGGAACACCTGGTTTAGGATTAGTGCGCCTGCTCAGAAAAACCCACCTGGGGGAGCTTTCTTTCTTCAGTAAATTCAGATGGAAGAGGGAGGGGGCCAGACACACAGCCAGGTTCATGGACGTCATCTGGTTCTCCTCCACCGCGCCGGCCACGTCGTGGAGGAAGCACAGCAGCGTCTGCAGCACCTCCCGGCTCTCGTCCGCCAGCAGCAGGACGGCCGCCTGCGCTGCCTGCAGCCGCTGCTCTCTGGGGACATCTGCGGAACAGTGGGGGCCCGGCCATGAGAGGAGCCAGCAGGAGGGAGTGAGCCAGCGCCCCTTCCCGGGGACACACTCACGGGCATCGTCATCGTCGCCAGTGAGGACGACGACAGCTAACGGTGCAGAGACGTCCCTGCTTCTCTGCAGGGCGGGAACCCCAGGGTCTAACTCCAGAACCCCTAGTCCTGACGATGAGGCAGGACTTGGCAAGGAGCACCCTGTCCTGGCCTTTCTTACTCCCGGAGAGCAATCCACCTCCTCACCTGCTTTCAAACCTCTTGCCCCTCCCCAGGATGCCCCGGGCTTGGAGGAGAGGAGCCAGGCTCCCTTCGCAGACCCGTTCCCCTTGGGGGCGTCCCTGCGGTGGTGCTGGGCGCTGGCCGTGCAGGCTTGAGAGGGAATTGGCCCCAACAACGAGGTGAATGAAATGGAAAAACCATAGAAAAATGGGTGCTCCGTGTTGCATTTTGCTGCCTCCTGGTTGTGTTTGTTCGTGATCTTTTAGGCCTGACTCACTACCCTGATTCCTCTCACCCTGAAAGACAGTCAGAAGCTCACTCAGGTGATCCCCGTTGTCTTTCTTCAAACACCAGGTTCCAGCGCAGGCCTCTGTAGCAGGGATCTGTGCTCCGAAGGGTGTGGGAAGCAGCTCTTAGAGTGTCTAATGGTGTTTATGTTTTCTCTCCTGCTTTAAAAATACTGATTGGATGTGTTTTATGATGGGCACAGTGTATCACAATGTATTTATATTATTAAAAGTGAGTGAGTACGCACGCTCAGATCCCCCCTGCTGGTAGGGGTGCCTGATAAAAAGCTGTGGAACCTGCTGCTCTAGGGCTGTGGCGTGGCCCCTGCCCAAGCCCCGTCCCTCTCGCCACCATACGTCCCGGGGCCGGGAGCACTCCTGGCCCCAGTCAGCCAGCAAATCCTAATTCTGGAAAAGCCTGACCATGAGCTGAGTGTTCTGGCCAGAGGTTTGTCAATTTTGTTTACTCTTTCAAAAAAATAGCTCTTGGTTTGATTGATTTTTTTTCCTATTTTTAAAAAAACCCTTTATTTTACTTGTTTCCTCCCTGATCTTTATTCTTTCTTTCCTCCTGCTGACTTTAGGTTTTGTTTGTTATTTTTCTAGTTCTCTTAGATGGTGGGTTAGGTTGTTTATTTGCAATTGCTCTTATTTTTTGAAGAAGGCCTGTATCACTATGAGCTTCCCTCTTAGGACTGCTTTTGCTGCATCCTGTAGATTTTGTGTGGTTGTGTTTTCATTGCCATTTGTCTTAAGGTATTTTTAAATTTCTTCTTTGATTTCATCGTTGACCCATTGGTTTTTTAGCAGCATGTTGTTTAGTTTCCATGCAGTGGTTTTTTTCTCATTTTTCTTTCTGTGGTTGATAGAGTGCTCTGGAACCCATCCCCGCCCCCACTGCATCCACTGTGTACTGGCACAAGACAGACCTGGGGTTGGCAGAGAAGAGCCATTTTGTTCAAATGATCAAGAAACCTTTTTCTTTTTTCTTGCTTGTGCTGAAGCAGAAGCAGATACTATTAATGACTTCAAGCTTGTCATTGAAATGTCATAAATTCAGCTTGAGCCCTGGAACTGCTTTTAAATAAGCTACTTCAGGTAAGATGTCCAGTGCATGCATCGTTTAGCTTTAGACTGCCGACCTTCTCTTCCGTGCCAACATTTTCTCATGACTGCATGTTGTCTCAGCTTCCTTCTACTCACTCTTTTCTTTATCCCTCAGGAAATACCTTCTGTCCATTATTTTCTACTGAACATGCTTGTGAAGGTCCAGTAGTTCATCCCCAAATCCAGCATGCCTATTGGATCCTATCCTCTGGGACCTTTCTGTGACACATGGCACTCCTGTGGTTCCAGCCTCTTCCTTGGCTCGCAGGAGACTGTTCTAGAGCTGCATATCTAAGTGTGGATGATTTTCCACCATGAGGGTGGCTAGCAGCACGTCCAGTCTCCTCCCTGCCTCCAAATCAGCTTCCTTCCCTCTTCCTTTCTGAATTCTCCCAGCCGTCAGGCATTAAAACTACATCTTTGATCATTCCAACCTTCTCTTCCTGGTAGACCAGTGGGTTTCATATATGCTCATTGTCCATCCAACACTCTGATGAAAGTCCCAGAAGCAACACAGCTACAGCAGACCTGCTCGGGAGAACTGTCCGTCTTGTCCCCACAGTCATTTGGAAACTGACTCTGGGTCTATCCATGGAATGAGTATCTCCAGCCTTGCTGCTGGAAGTCACAGCCGGTGACCCAGAGTGCTGGCTCCCTAACCTTCCACTCTCGTCCAGGCCAGCACCTCAGACACCACGTCCAGATTCACGTCAAATAAGGACTTCTGGTGGACGTTCATCCTGGGGGACCAGCTTGCCTGCCTAGGGAAGACCTACTCTCTGCTGCTTCCTCTGTAAGAAAACCCACGTGCGGGTCAGTTTGGGCTGTAGTGTTCTCAGGGAAGTTGAGCCCTTCCCTCGAGCCCAAGGGATAACCATGTCAGCCTAAACCAAAAAGGGTAATCCCGTTGCTCTTTCCAGTGATTGATTTAGGGGAGAAATGTAAAATTTCTGGTGTATGGGACCAAGACATACGCTAGGCCCTTCTGTAAATTTATCTCCCTGATAATAAAAGGTATATGCTCGAGGAGAACCCTTCTGCCCACCTCTTGCCTTTGAATGTGATTTTGGGAAGACATGATAATGATACGTGTGGCGATCATATTGTGACCTTAAGGCGATAACCGAGGGAGGCTGACTTCAGCCAGGCTCACTGAATTAACTGACTCTGCAATTATTTAACTCCAGATTTCTTGTCATGTACAATTGTATAATGTCTTTATTATTTCAACAACTGTTTGTTGGATTTTTGGTTCTGTCTTTACAACCGAGAGCATTGTAACTGGTAACCCCCTCAACAACATGCAAGAGCTCCCCAATGATTAATGAATCAAATATAAACTCTTTGCCCTAATGTTCATTGCCACTTGATTCGTACGGCCCGAGTCTAATTTTCTGGAGTCACCTGGTGCTGCACTGGACAGTTACCCTTCTTGCAAGCCAGACAGACACACTGCCATCTCCTGACACACATGCGTGCTCACGGCTTCACTCAGCACGTGTTCCTCACACGCTCAGCCTTCAGCTGTCAGTTCTCAATCGCGTCCTCATGCCTCATCTCAACCCCCTTGCGTTTTCTTTGTAACCTTCTCCTGGAATTTCTCCCAACTTGCTGTACTGCAGTCACTAACGTGCATGCCTCGTCTCCCTCAACTGTAAGATCCTCAAGAGCACAGAGGAAGTCTTACCCACCCACATGCTCTGTGGTGCACGCAGCACAGTGCCCAGACACAAGAGGAACTCAGTAAATGTTTGCTCAGCTAAAATAAACCCTGATTTGATCTGGTGTTTTGTTTTGGGTTTTTTGTTTTTTTGGTTTTTTTTTTTTTGCTTTTGAGTCTCACAAAGGGCTAAAAGCATTTATCTCATGGAAATAATCTGGCTTTAACCTCAGACTAGTGTCAACCTTAACCTGAGAACTGATTAAATGTCAAGACTCACATATGCTACTTCCAAACCAAAAGGGAGATTTAATTGAAAAATGCAGCTCAGCCTCCTGCAGCAGAAACAGCAGGAATTCCCTGGCTCCAGCAACATGTATCGTTAATTTAACTTAACCTATTCACTTTGACAAAATATTTATTTAGTGGGTCACCACTTTATCCTGTTTTAACAAGTGGTACTTGTTATAATCCTCTTTGAATCTGCAATATTGTAGACTCTTGAAACACATTTATTGCAGAATTCTCTATAGCAGGAGTCTTCTTCGAGTTGGATCAATTCCATGTCAAGGTCCACTTCATGCATATGTTGTGGAAAATCTCAGAAGTCCTCAGGCCAATTGCTTTCTTCTAAAGAACTGAGGCTTGGACCATTAAATATTTACAGCTGACCCTCAAACAACATGGGTTTGAACTGCACGGGTTTGCTTAACAGGCGTATTTTTTTTCAATAAATACACAGTCGGCCCTCCCTATACTTGGGTCTTGAATTTGTGGATTCAACAAACCGTGAATCCTGTGTTTTGTTTGTAACTCGAGCTTGGCTGAATCCTCAGATGCAGAACTGGGAACACGGAGAACCAACCATGGGACCCGAGCATCCTGGGCAGGTCCTAGAACCAATCCCACGCGGTGCTGAGGGACAACGTCATAAACATACCAGTGTAGCCAGAAGAGTCACGAGTTAACTTCTGATACCCCTCTTTGCAACTGTCTTTAGCAGGATACCCACTTTAATCAATAAGGGCTATTTTCAAAGATTAATTACAGGGCCTTTGCTGAGAATTATCAACTTCACATCACTTATAACGTTCCAAGTGAAAACATAAATTAGTTGAATTAAACTTAAGACTTGTTTTGTTTTGCTTACTTTTCACCAATTAAAATACATTTTATTAAAATACATTTGCCTTTTATTTCTAGTCATTTTAACACTTTTGGATTTCATATATCCCAAGGAAATGCTTTCTTTTAAATAAATCTAGATGGAAAATATATTCTATTGTTTTTCCTTTTCATTTTAAATTTATTAAAAGCCCGGTGAAAGTTAGTTTTACAACTTACACAGAACCCTATTGAGAAGGACGGTTTTGGAGTCAAGAGGTTATTTTCAAGTGCACAAAACATAGCCTGGAGATCTCCACAGCAAACCGCGAGCAGAGCTTACTTCTGGAGAGGAGCTAGAAGTGTAACTTTCATGTATCTCTTTACGGATTCGTGTAGTACTCGTATAACTAAAATTCCATCGACAGCTGTTTCTCAGGCTGACAGATGTGCTTGAGAACACTGACCTGCGTGGCCCGCACTTACACTGATAGATGTGGAGGAAGGTCTCGCTGAGCTTGTTGGTGAAGAGCGGCTCGGGGAGGTCCCGGAAGAACTGTTTCACCATATCGGCCACGTCGTAAGCGGACTGGTCCTCGTAGCTGACGTTCTCGGGGAAGCTCTCATTCATCTGACGTAAGGCATGGATTCGCGACTTCACGCCTGATTTTCGAAAAAGACCCACCTGAAACAAGCCACAGGGACATGTCAGTGAGGCCGCCTCTGCCCCAGACGTTTTCTTCCTGCGGCAAGCACCTTGGGGGTGATGAGAAGGCAAGGGGACAGGACTCCATGGGTTGGAGCTGTATCCGAGCTAGTAAATTGTAAATGACTAATCTAGCTGCTTTGGCAGCAGGTGAACACGGACTTCCTCTCCCACAAAATGAAAATAAAAGTAACATCCCTGCCCCTTACAGGGCTCTTGAGAAAATACATGTGATCGTGCTTTGTAACCTGTCAAGCCTTGTAACACGGTAGACGTTATTATTTTATTCATTTATTTAACAAGAAGTGATTAAGTACCCCCTATAATCAAGCAGACTTAGACTTGCTAGGAGTCATTAGTGAGCAGATGGGACAAAATTCCCACCCTCTCGTGCTCACACTTGAATGGGGGTTTTGAGAAGGTTCGGTCAATGGAAGGTTTGGTGGATCCCAGACGAGTAACCACATCCAGTGCCCCTCTGAGGGACAGCTTTATAGGGACTATGCTCATGAACAGAGTAATATCATAAGCAGGTATTTTGCCTGAAAGTCTCACACGCTTGTGCTTCTTGGATTCCCTGTGGCACTCGCCCGGTATGTGCCTCGGAGATGCCGGGCACTTGCTACTCCGCGGGGTTAGTTATCATGCGTATAAGCTAGGGCCCTGGTGAGAGGGAATCCCGAGTGCCTTTTCTGCAGACTTCAAGACATCGTCCTGTGCCTTTTCCATCCTTAGGCTTAGGCTCTGCCTCTGCTTGACAGATAAATGCAGCAACGAGGCGCCGTGGGAATTGCCCCTGGGAAGGCACAATCAAGGGGGAGCAGCGCCCTAGAGGAGGGAGGTTCCCGCAGTGATTTCCGGGTCCGGCTCGGGCTCGCCCCACTGTGGACCTGCCACCATCCGAAACGAACCGAGCTTCTCTGGGAGCCCAGGCTTAGAGTGAATTAGTACGTCTGCTATTTTTAAATGCCTGCGGGACGTCGAGTTGCTCAAAACTCGGTCCTTCAGCGCTCAGCCTCCACTCTTCCATTTCGAGGGGGCGCACTGCTTGGCCCCCTTCCACGCAGCACGGTGGCGCAGCCGCAGTGGTCAGAGGGGGGCAGCGCCCTCTGGAGCCGGCGCCGCTCCTCCTCCTGACACCTGGACACACGCCCCCTGCCTGCCCCGTGTGCCCAGCTGTTCCCGGCCCAAGTTCAGGTGCCCGAGGAGAGCTCTCTCGGTTGTTGCTATAAACAGAGAGCAGCCTGAATTCTTTTAAATTGCAGTAACAGCAAGGGAAGAATTCCAAGCAATTAGAGAATGCTAGGGTTTTGTATGCGTCAGCTGTGGATCGCAGGGGCAATCACGCACTGCTACTTTCTGTGGCAGTACAGACAGGATCCTTAACAATACTTCTTTGCATTCCAAGGCTTACCACCCTAATTCCACAGAGCAGGGTATTTGCGCGCAGTGTCACTTAAAACATTAACTGCTTTTTTATTCTTGAAGTTTGGAATGTCTAGAAAATGCAGAACGTTGCCAAGAAGAATCTAAAGAACATTTCTCTCCTGGCAACTACTCTAAATTTCATCAAAAGGCATGAGGAGGAAGCATGTGCTGTCAAAGGGAAAATCCAAGATGTCCAATGAGCGATTATCGCAGTGCGACTGAGGCTGGGTGGACCCTGACACAGCGCTGGGCTGCACGGGCGTTCTCAGGAGCCAAGTGCCCCAGAGGTGAGCTCCTCAGTGTGACTCACACACAGTTACCCTCGTGTGAGCTGGTATTATTCCATTTGAGAATCCCTGCAATTACTTTTGTTACCGGCGGAGAACTATTGATCGGGTTCTGTAAGAACAAAGCAGACGGTGCTTTTGTGCACATCGCAGAACCAGATCCCTCTCTTGTCAGCTGTGTCTTACTGGCTTTAATTCTGGACGCACAGTGATGTGCAGGCACACACATCCCAGCGACGTTTTCTTTGCACTGTTCTCTTTCCAAGTTTCTTTCTAGTTTCAGCAAATATTGTTATTTTAATTATTTTACACATGTCTGGAGCTCTCCAGCTGCAGGCTCCGAGCTGCTTGTTCTAACTTAGATCTCACAGGATGTCCAGAGGGTTGTCAGGTATTTATTTGTTCTGCCTCGGATTCTGACAATAACCTTCCCGTCCCACCCTTATCTTCCAAGGGACGTGGGAAATATCTGTGGGTTCTGTGGATTTTTGTTGGCAGAGCCAAAGGAAATTTTTCCCTCAGACTAATAAAAGGTGGTCTGAAATCAGATTCCAGATCCAGGAGCTGAGGATGGCAGAAGGGAGAGGTGGTGAGAACCCCAGTCTTCAAAAATGTCACCGAACTGATATAAGGACTAACCCTGGAACCACGCTACTTCCTGCCTTCTTGTTATGTGAGCACAGGAATTTCTGAGTGCTTAAGCCGTTTGGGGAAGGGGCCTCTGTTCCTTGCAGGGGAAAGCTCCTTGGACATAGTAAGTAGACGCTTCTTCTAATGAAGGAGAGGTCCTGGGTCCAGAGAGAAGAGCTGATCCTACCCACCCCCCCAGAACAACCAAGTGGGGGCACACGTGATTGCCATTCAGCATGTTTGCTTCAAAAAGCTTTCAAAGCAGTGATAAAATCTGCATTTTTAGCTAATTTTTTTTCCCCTAAGTAAAAGGTGGAGGACTGAAGAAACCATTTTAAAGTCCATTTCTTTTAAGGGCACTGTTGTCATCGCAGCCGGTGGGAGGCAGCCCCAGAACCTTCAGTTTCATTGTGAGGAAGTCAAAGGATGTGAGAAACGGCTTTCATCTGCTTCCGCGTCTGTCAGTGGTGGGCGGGTGACCTGGGCTGCCACACGGGGCCCCACACTTGGCTTAATGCTCTGCGCGTAACGTTTGGAAAGCCTCAATAATCTATATACACGAGATCTCATTTTGCACGAGGCCCCACAAATGACCCAGCAGGGCCTGCTCGGGTACTTGTGACCGTGGCGCCAACACCCCCTCTGGCACAGAATCTCTCATTAGAAAGGTAAAAGGATGAGGGATGAGTGTCCCTTTGGACTAGCTTTCCTTTCTTCTTTGTCTTCCACCCAAAAACCCAGCTTTCAAAAAGCAAGGACTTAGGTATAATTTAAAAAGATGGGCCCCGGAGCATCACTCATCTTATCCCAGGTCGGCAGCGGGGAAAGAGATGGAACAGGCAGTGGCTTGAGGACACTTGTATTGAGTATGAAGTGTCTTCCCAGCATAATTGGGCTTTTAAAACTTACTGCAGCATTAGAAGGAGAGGCTGGGCATGAGAGCTGCATTAGAATTCAAATTTCATCTAAATAATATTAAATCTCCTCGGCATCCTGTCGATGCGAATCCTTTCAGCACTTAATGACGTGTATCAGGGCTTGCATTTCCTCTTTAGAAATAAATGCGCTCCGCTAATGAAGAAAGGTTGGTTTTCTTCCGGAGGAAGGTCCCTAGAACAGTATGTGGCAGGTTCTTATTTGGAGCCTTGCAGGTTTAGCCTCGCACGGCAGTGACTTCATATTCACCAGGAGCTGGGAATAACCTATCCTTCCGTGCAGCTGATTTAGGGCAGAAATAAAAGCTCAGCCAGCAAAGCCCGGCTCCTCTCACACACTGCTGTGTCTGAATGCAAACGTTCATAATTGAAGGCTGAACGCCTTTATTTCAGCCACAGCCGGCTGCCAGGGCGAAAACGGACACACTGTGTTTCATCGTGTACAAGCCGTTCTGCACTTGGGGGTGTAGGAGGTGAAACGGTGGCCCTGTTTCAGGGCAAGGTCGGGCTGTCTTCAGCTGTCTGTGCTCAATGCTGGCGTTTGAGAAGAACACTCAGCACGGGGGAAAGGGGCTGGACTCATCGCAGGAAGCCTCCCTCCCTGGGATGGGGGCTGAGCCTTGGGACAGTCTTGGGTGGGGGTTCGAGGGCACCACGTGAAGGGAGGCAGCAGAGAAGCCAGTCAAAGTGGTTTAGACGTGGGGTATTCTGAGACCCCTGGTCTTACGTGACCCTGGGGCTGAGAGCTCAAGATCCTGTGCAGACCTGAGTCCTCAGTTCAAAGGTGGTGCTGTTGGCAAAGGAAGAACACTCGTCTGGTGTGTGTCCGCTCCTTCTGTGTTATTCATGTCCCTCTTTCTTTTCTGATTCATTAGCTTTTATTTGCTGAAGTTCACTCTTAAATCTCTAGGACAGTCTTCCTCGTGAGCCTGACTTTCTTCAATTCTTAGTACGTTTTTCTAGTTTTCCCTTGTTCCTTTCTGTTACTGCCTTCCTTCTTTGCAGAGACCAGAGAGGGGGCCCCTGCATGCTCCCCACACTCTGTGCTGATGAAGGGGTGGGGCTACAAGGTGGAGGCCCTGCGGGTGTGCAGTGCCTCAAGCCCCTTGGACATCTTACAGAGTCTTTCTTTTGACAGAGGCAAGAGAAGGGTTGCCTTGTCCATTGTGGTTACATTTAGAATCAGTATTTTTTTAAAAAATTGAAGTACAGTTGATTTACAATGTTGTGTTAGTTTCAGGTGTACAGTAAAGTGATTCAGTTTCATATACATACATATATATATTATTTTTCACATTCTTTTCCATTATAGGTTAGTTATTACAAGATAGTGAATATAGTTCCCTGTGCTGTACAGTAGGGCCTTGCTGTTTACTACCTTATATATAGTAGAATGTGTCTGTTAACCCCAAGTCCATATTCATGTCCATGAAATGAGTCTTTCCTGTAAAGCTTAGCCAGCACACTGTTTTTCAGTGTGGCGTTCTTCCAGATTTAAAACGTAGTTCTAGACCTGAAGTGGAGACTGGGAATAAGCCAGCGAGTAGGGCTGGAGGAGGCTTTGGTGCCCACTAGCCTTCTCTCTGTTCATATGGCTTTTGCTTCAGACAGGAGCCTGGACCCAATAACAGTGGTAATGCTGGTGATACACATTATTCAGAATCCACAGGGGGCATGATTGGTTTCCTTTCCACATAAAGACTACGTGGTGAGTGGAGCAGTGTATTACTACCCATTTATACCCAACCTTGTTCAAGAAAGAATTCAAGGTGACTTACAGTGATCTATAAAATACAGTAAGATGCAATTAAATTAAAGCTAATAGATGAGAAATCAGAGCAAAAGGAAAATAAAGATAGAAAAGGATAGTGGCAACTAGGAATGAGGTTCCTACATAAAAGTCATGTCAAAAAATCATATATATTTACTATGGACAGAACATGCATTTGGCTTCAGTAATTCTAGCAGCCAATAGAGAGGAAAACATATCCAGCTGAATGAGTCTGGTGTACCGAATATAAGACACAGAGCAGTTATCCAAAAACAACAGTGCTTTCAGGTGCTGGGGCCAGAGAAAAAATCCTTTCATTCTTACAGAAAAGACACTACATGATAAAATGATGGACATCATCAACAAAATCCTGACAGCGGGCCCATCAGCGACTTGTTTAGGGCCACTTATCAGAGTGTCCCTCAGTGCTGGAGATGGCCTGACCCACCCCATACACCCGGGACAAGCAATTCTAACGTGTGGCAGTGGAGGGCGGTGATTAAAAACTTGGACTCTGGAGGCAGATTTTCCAGCAGGTGTTCATTCCACCACTGCCAGCTGGGGGCTCACCCTGACCAGGGTGGATATGGGATTAAATGAGGCAACGGACGCAGAACACTTACATGATCCCTGAAACACGCTGGGCACTAAAGGAAGGTAATTATTATGGAAGTAATGGCATAGGAGGACAGCACTGACTAGGCATTCCTGAGCAAACACTGTTTTCTCTCAAGAGCTTGTGCTGATAAGCATTAACTGGCCATTCATTAGAATGCTTGGAACAGAATATTTTCCATGCTTGGTAAAAGGCAAAGACAAAGACTCTAAGAGAATCAGCTGAGAGGGGAGATGAGTCGCATATACACTTACGAAGACGGAGAAGCTTGGACAAACGTCTGAATAAAAGGCTACCCTCCACAAAACACAATCTTGGGTCTACTAACAAACCAAGAGAAGTACAATTAGAGCCACAAGGTCCCATGTCAAAGGGCACGGTTGTAGTACTTTTAGGCTTGCAAAAGAGATTAACTGGAGTGGGTATTTCCAAAGAGTCACTGAGCCCACCTCTCCAAAAAGTTTTCTCAGTAAAATACCTATAGATCATCTACCTTTGATTAATGTGTGCTTTTGATATAAGTTTTAAAATTAAAAACATAAATAAATAAAAAACTAACGCTTAAGTAACCAGATTCATTGGATTGCTCTACTGATGTTTTTCACAAGTCAGTTAATGTTGGGGCATCTGCCAAAGATGAGCACTGTTAGTTTTTGACAAGTGGTCTGTTGCCCTTCTTTCTGAGATATAATAGGCAGGCCACCAAGGCCAGTTCTCAAGCAAAGAAGCTGTCAGAAGAGCAACCACTCTTACCCTCAGCATCACATCTAAATATGAAAACATACATGTAGGGGTATTATCTAAACCAGGAGTGGGAAGGGAAAAGGGAACAATATATTTAGTTCAATCAACGATAGCATCAAATGAAATTACTTTTATTCTTCTCCACTGAAAACTGGTATCTGATTCATCAGGAGACCATCCTGATTCTAAGTGTGATCTTAGCACAGGGTAGAGACGAGCATCAGCTCATGAGTTCACGTAGCTTAGCTCATTCCTGTCCACTGAGCCCAAGGCCAAGGGTAAATCAATGAAAAGTGCAAATAATCATAGATGGGCATTGATTCTTCACATGGTTTTAAAGAGTATGAGGAACAAAAGCCATTATAGAATAGTTGCCTAAAAATACCCCCGCTACTCAAGGTTGCAATTTATCAAGCGGAAACACGGCTTTTATTTGGGACAGAATGTCTAATAGAGAAACTAATGAGTGTTAATTCAGGGGAGCAAAGGCTTGGCCTGGTTAATTACAGGATGGGCTGTACTCTGGGCCAGTCACAGCCCACCATTGTGCTGGTCCCCCAGTCCTGGAGACAGAAAATGATCTCCAAGTATTTTGTTTAGCTTGAGCTTTTTAATCAACTCCACAAGATGAGGGAAAATTTAATTCAGCTGATATTATTTTCATACTTACGTACTTAAAAAAGATCTAAATAAATTTCTTTTTGCTGAATGTTTTCCCGGTCATGGTGCTATTTCAAAAAAAAATTAATAAAGGGAGATATAAAGACCTAGATAGTTTAAAAAATAAATAAAACAGGGGTAAAAGAATGCTGTGAAATCAGTGGTGGCATTGAGACAATAATTAGAAAGGAAACACAGTATATAGCTTAACTCCCAGTTTCTGGGGAACACAAATTAGCCATCACAGGTAGAAAGTTTTAACATTCACTTTCTGCAGTCACTCCAGGGTACCCTTCAAGTCGCCAATGAGGAAACATCCTGACAGAGCTCGACAAACTAAATATTGACCTACAAAGATCACAGTGCCCTTTATTTTTGGAGAGGCACGTCTTATCTGGTCCCCGACAGATCTGGCTCTGCCTGGCACTGCACACACCCCCGCCTGTGCCTGGGAGTTACGCCCCTACCTGATCCAGGCAGTTGCTGCGGAGGTACCTCAGTGCCTGCTGGATACTCTGCGGCAGGGGCTGCCCCGTTCTCTGGACGTGAACGATGAGAGGAACGCCAAAGACAGCCTTGTCTCTGTAATCGGGAACTTTCATCCTCTTCATGAACTTTGGAACTGCCCTAGAATTCACAGAAACCAGGTCATGCACGCCTCGTGGAGCACACTGTGGGGAGAGGCTGTGAAAGCAAGAGGGAAGCCGAGTTTTTGTTGGAATATCTCACAGGCACGGGGGAATCCAACATTTCTCCCTCGATTAATCCTGTTACACGGAAGTGCTGCGTGTGCCCTGGGCCTCTGCGTGCGCCCCGGGCCTCTGCCGGGCCTCTGACTATTAAAAGGCATGATTCACGTTAGCAGAATGGATTTATGGCCCTGTTTTCAAGTCAAGTGTTCGACTTTCCAATTGAATTGTGATGGACACACTTCTCAAGTGATGAACACTTAAAAATCCCCAACAAGAAAAAAACAAGACAAATTGAAAAAATACATCAAGAAGAAGAAATGTGGTTGGAGTTGGGAGAGAAGGGAGGGGAGAGAAGATAAAACACATTCCTTGACTATGTCCTGACTTTTCTAGAACTGGCTCTACCCTTTAAAGGAAATTTTAATACACAAGCACATGTTGATTTAACCATGCAGTTTATAACTTGCTAAAATATTTTTATGAAAGCATTGCTGATTCTTCCGTATGCATAACGTATAACACGGGGTAATTAATGACACATTTTATATTTTTCCAAATCCACCAAATCATCTAAAATAGGTTCACATTCAAGTTGCAAGCAAGATATGCTTTTGTCACTTCCTATTCCAAAGGTTTAGTGCATATTCTTGTTTTTATTTGCCAATGAAATAAAAGCAGAAATGTACGTGAGGAATTCAGTGCTCTCTGAATGAAGCAATGCTCTCAGTGTTGAGCTCTGCATTGGGCCAGAAGGTACGAGGAACAGAGGTTTCTTTGCAAACTGCCAGAATTACTTACTGGCAAGTTTATTTTTAAGGTCTCTGTTCACAACTAATGACCCTTTACTTGTCTTTTTCCCTTCTTGGAGCCTGACTGCTTTCCCTGGAAGCCGACAGAGAGCTACAAATAAGGCGAGCTTCCTGCAGGCTCCAGCACACCCAGGGCGGGCAGTAAGGCAGCACTCTGGACATTCGTCTCAGGAGATTGGGCAGTGAAGGCAACGAACGAATTCTTCAGAAACGGGGAAGTAAACACGGAGGCATTGGCAACGTGCACCGAGCCCCGGGACCGACGCCCCCTCCCGGGGGCGGGGCTACGCACCAGGCCCAGCCGTGCTTGTTGGGCAGCGAGTGCTTCTCCATGATGGCCGTGAGGCGGAGCAGCGAGAAGCGCTGGAGCAGGTTCAGCTGGCCGGCCGTCTGGCTGCTGATGTGGGGCGACGCCGTGGACGCCTGAGGCTGGTGTGAGAGCTGGAAGCTGTTCCACCGGAGTCGCCTTTGCCGGAAAGACCGTCAGAGAAGCCAGTCACAAAGGGGATGCGTTATCGGAAAACACTGGATGTTACTAACTTTTAAGGAGCTAATCAAAATAGTTTCTGAGCCAAGAAAATCACAAAGCCCATGGAACAGAAGACACAAATGCACAGAATCAACATAAGAAGCTATTTTTCCCAAGTCTGATAAATTTGGGAAAAGTCATTATCTGTTTCACTAGGAGGCTTAAGAAAGTGAAAATAATAAGTTTTATTTGTTGATTTATTCTGAAATTTGTTCCCAAAGTGTTGAAAGCAGCTGAGACTGTGTGTGTGTGTGGCAGAGACAGAGAGAGAGAGAGAGAGAGAGAGAAAGTGAGCGAGACCTCAGACATTTGGGAACTGTAAAATACTGTCACACTGCCATCCTGTCTCCACGCTCCGACTCTCACTTGGTGTTGAGATGGAACCTGCAGGTGGCAGGCATGGAGGAAACACTGGTGAAGTGATGACACATCCGTGAGCCCCATCACCGCCTCAGCGACAACCCAGCGGTGCAGACGGGACTGTTCCTACTGGTTAGGCCCTTCCAGGGCCGTTTGTCTCAGGTGCTTCTGAAAGGGTCTTTGTAAAACTGCTTTTACGTATTTCTAATCGGCATTTTAAAGCCAGTGTAAACTTATGAAGTATACACCTTAGATCTCAGAAGTTTCTCATAGAATTTTTATAAAGTTTAAAAGTTGGGGTAGAGACGTTTTGCAAGGTCATGGGAAGCATCTGTGAACAGGCACTAGGCCTGGTTGTCAGTGATGCCTGACGGCACCCAGCACAGTGCTCTGCACATAAGAAATTCGAAAAGTTTTTTTGAATAAAGCCAAGATTGAATTAATGAATGTGAGTTAACATGGATTCAATCACCACAATATCTGTACAAAAGACACACTAGTGTTCAAATAATTCCCCACCATGTACATCACTTAGAACGGTGTCAAGTATTTAGAAGGTGCTCTATAAATGTTTGCTAAGTAAACAGACCATAATTATTACTAAATAGATTAAACATCATTTCACAAAGTCATGCCACCAACCTGTTTGGCCTGGTCAGAGAGGCCCCTACTCCAGAGTCCCTCCTTTCTCTGACCCCGGTGGCCTCGGACTCATTAAGAGACGCTCCATCTCTTTCCATATCACTCGGAGTCGTCCGACCTTCGGAGACAGAGTTGCCTTCGAACTCTAAGGTGATCTGATTGGGAGATGTGAATGGGCAGAAGCCAGCTTCTCCAGCCAGGGCATTTTGTGTCTGCAGCTCAGGCAACACGTTTTTTGACCAGTCATCCACTACCTCCTGGAGCCCGTTGACATGATGCAGAATGTCATCCAAGTGAGGGAAGAGATCGTCCTTCTCCAAGTCCAAAAGGTCTCCGGTGCTGGCGTACAGGTGGGAGCCGGGGACGTTGTCGTAGATGCTAACTCGACTGGCTCTGTGGCAGGACGCCATGAGCCTGGGCTCCCTGGCCCCTGGGCCCGGCTGTCTGCCCAGGGAGATGCTCCCAGTCCTCCAGTTAACCTCACTGCTATTGTCCATTGGCGAGAGGCTTTCGATAGAGAGCGCCTTGGGGAACGTTCCTGGCTTGTGATCCTTGGGAATATGCACCACCAAGTTCTCTTGGGAATGAAACTCCTGTGCGTGGTGGTTTTGGTCACCTGCGTCCCGCAGTGCTGTCCCCGCCAGCACATCCAGGTCTTCTAAGTACATGCCCCCGCGCTTGTGGGCCTCCTGGCACCTCCGTTCCTTCAGGCCAGGCGTGCTCACCCCACTACTGCTGTTTTCCGACGGGCTGCTCTCCCCACTCCATTTGCTGGAGCCCGAGAGCCCTTTTTTGCTGGCGTCGGGGGACGAGCTCTGGAGATGGCCATTTGGGATTTGGACGCACTGCATGGCCTTGAAGGACTCGGGCTCCTGCTGCAGCACCGGCCCGCTGATCACCAGGCCCCCGGTCCGCCCCGACCCCTTATGCCTTCCCTGCGATCCTTTCCCTCGCAGCGTTTCCATGCGCTTCAGAAATGATTTGGCTCTGGTCCTGGCGGGCTTCTCATTCTTTGGGTGGAGAGGGTAGTGGAGAAGGTCTCTGGGGGACTGCAGGAGGCTGCCGCCGCCCAGCGCCGCATCCAGCATGGCCGGGCCGTCGGCGCAGGGCCGCCCGGGGCAGTCGAACCCCTCCCGGCCGGCGCCCTGGCCGCCCGGCTGGCCACGGCCGTCGCTGCCTCCGCTGCTTTCGCTGTGAATGGAGCAGACCTCGGGCTCGCTCAGGTCGGTGAGGACGCTTTCACTGCTGGTCGTGTTTCTCATCCTAATGTCTCCCGACGACCCGTTTCTGTCCCCTCCGGGAAAGAGTGCGTGGAGGTCGTCCACGCGAGACCACCGGCGGCTGGTTCTTTGGAAAGTCCATTTGTTGCTGAGGCAGAGGTCTTCCTCATCGGAGTCGTCACCCTGTAAGACATCAGGGAGAAGGCGCGCTTAGAGGTGGCTGGGATGGCGACTGCGATCGAGGTCAGCATGGGCACGGGACCCCCGCCTCCTTTTCCTCTCTCCTCCCTTTTTCCTTTCTCCTCCCTGGGCACCTTTGCAGGGTCCCTCCACCCTCTGACTGTCCTGCGCACCCTCTTCCTTCCTACTGGCTGGAGGATCCCTTCTCAACCTGCCAAGCTCTCTCCCTTTAGTTTTCCTTCCTTCCTCTCTAAGAAGCTTCCCTGACTGATTACAAAGAGGATGTAATTACCATCTGACTATCAGGCTAAATATAAGACACCTGCAGTTTCCCTTTTCACACAGAAACTTAATCCTGCCATAAAAGGCACTTCTTTCCTGAAACCTTTTCACGGAGCCCAGGGACCATATACTCCAGCTCCTCTCTTCGGAACCTCGGAGTCAGTATACCTCGAAGCTCACACTTCTTGGTCTCCCAAACTTGATGCTTATCATATGTTCCCTGTATACATTAACAGCAAAATTATCTCTGAATTTCTGGAAGTAGAAACTTGGGAGCTGTTCTAGAGACCCCAGTGGAGGAGAGTCCAGTCCAGCCTGAGCTGCGGGGCCAGCCGTCTTGTTTTTAATCAATTCTGGAGTGCCTTCGGCAGGACACATGTGTCTGGGTGCTGGGGCCCCATGGCTTTGCCCTGCCATATACACTGCACCTCACACAGTTATCTTGCTTGTCTGGGTTCTGCCTGAATTTGTAGCCCCTGAGAGAGGAGAGTCTGGGTTCCCTGAGGCCAGAGATGGCCTTGTTTATCTTTGCAAATCCCTCCAGCCCAGCATAGACCTTGACATATAAATAATTTCCTTCTGGGATGAACTGAATCATCGACTCCTTCCTCCTCCTCACCATGCACATTACCAAGACCCAACTCTGAAATGATTCTCTGATCTGCTCATTCATATCTTCATTCCCATTCCCTAGTGCAGGCCCTTGGCACCTCTCTGGGTCTATTACAGTAAAACCCTGGCCAGAATCTTGTCTCCGGCACCTTCCCCATCTAAACAGCTTTCCACGGTGTAATCCAAATACGGTCATAGAATTTCCCAGCTTAGAAGCCTTCAGTTTCTCTTAGCCTCCCTAAGTATTTAGTATGGCGTTCAAAGCTCCTTCAACCCGATTGCAATGTACTTTTCTTATTTCAGCTGTTCCTCCTAATTTGCCTGCATTCTGTTCCCTGTCAACTGTGCCCCAACATCAGGCTCTGTCACAGGATTAAGAGCCTAAAGGGTATTCATGGTCCCCACTGCTGAGACCGTCCTTCCCTGGTCCCTGACCATTCTGGGGTACTCAGCTCATGTGCCTCTTTGGAAGCCTTTCCTGACGGCCCCCAGACGAAGACTGTACTTCCCCCTGAGCTCCTACAACATCTGGTTTAGCTCTTTATTGTAGCACTTATTATAATGCTAACTTAAACTCATTCACAAGCACCCACTCTCAACTGTTGTAAGTAAGCTCATCAAGAACAGGGCCTGTGTCTCTGCGTTTTATTCATATTTATATTCTCCCCAATGCCAAGCACACAGTAACGCTCAATATTTTGTTGTTGTTAATTCAATTAATTTAACTTGATTTTATTTTACTTTGGCATCTGGTTCTAAGACCTGGTTCCAAGTGCTAGTGGTACCAGTTAGACTTAGGTGACTGAATGCAAGTTGCTTATCTGTCCAAAGTAAGTTTCTATCATTTATAAAAAGGGACCAAAAATAGGCCCTGCCACTTAGGTTTGCTGAGGGGATTAAATGAAGTAATGCATTTCCTCATCGCTCACTGAGGAGCATCTGTTTGTTTGTAATGTTCCAGTGTTCGTTCAGTCGCTCGTGCACCGCCTGTACTGCTGATCTATCCTTTTACGCATCTGGCATCCACCTTAACTTCTCTGAACTTTGCAAAATATTGTTTTTAAGGGAAAAAAACAAACAAACAGATGCTCAGTCAATAAATGTGGGATCTTCCCATTCTTGCTTCTTCCTTGAAAATCTAGATTCACGTGAGTTGGACCTTATAAGTGATAAATTCGAACTTTCAAGTAGCAGGTGGAAGAAAGTAGAAAACCATTGCACTCACGGAGACTTCCACAGCTCTGGGAGCACAGTGGGAAATCGGCTTCGAGTTTTTAAAGAGTGGTAGAAAACTTTAGTGAAAGAGTTTAAAAGTTGAGCAAATGGAAAAAAGCAAGACTCTAGGATGACAATTCAAAAATATACTTTCTTTGTAGCATCTGCTACTTGTTCTTCCCCTGTGATTGAGACAATAAACCCTGACATCTGTGCCATTTAAATATCAGGTACGGTGACACGTCGCATTTCAGGAAGCTGGTGAGGAGAAGTTGATATTAAGTAAGCATTCTGAAAAAGCCTTTTAGCAAATAGTTTCTGAGAAGGCAAAAGGATATGTTTTTAAAGAAAATATAGATATTTTAAAATAGAAACTACAATATTTAGTGTTGGCTCCAATGAGCTCTCTAAAGCGAGCCCAAACTTGGTTACTGATCCTAGCAAACCACATACTGGGGGGATAAGGACTTCTTTATGTTGGTTTAGAAAAGATGCCAACCTGGGCACTGCGGTCTGGGGATGGAAAGCCCGCCCCTGTCTGCTAGGCTCTAAGAGTTTATTATACTAGCTCTGGGCAAAAAGATATTTACAACCCAACCAAGGCATATGAAAATGTGGTAAACTCTTGGAAAAAAAGGCAAACAGTTCAGGGAAATTTTGCAATATTTAGGTTGATTGAACCAAAACAAACAAACAAAAACCAAAGGAATAAAAAACAAAAATAAAACAGAGACAAAAGAAAAAAACACCCATCTCCTTTAGCACTCTGTGCACACAGTTATCGCAGGGTCCCGAAGGGTACTGACATGCTTCTGTGTCTGTTCTTCCCGCTACTGCAGGATTTTTGAAACTACTGATAGTGACACACAATAAGAAACACATTTTTCAGTTACACGATGAATAAGTACTAGGGATGCAACGTACAACATGGTAAATATAATTAACACTGCTATACGTTATATATGAATGATGTTAGAAGCGTAAATCCTAAGAGTTCTCATCACAAGAAAAAACACTTTTTTCCTATTTCTTCATTGTATCTATATGGGATGATGGATTTTCAATAACCTTATTGGGGTAATCATGATGTATGTAAGTCAAATCATGCTGTACACTTTAAACTTATACAGTGCTATATGTCAATTATATCTCAATAAGACTAGGAGGGAAAGAAGAAAGTGATCCATATACAGCACTTAGAATAGTATATGGAACATACTAGCTACTGATGAGAAAATACGTTTTCTGTCACAACTCAAAGCACACATACAAATTACACTAAAGCTAAATAAATAAGCAAACAAATAAATTCATGTTATCAGAATTACCTTTGTCCTCTGATGTTTTATATTCTAGTTTAATCTATTTCATTTAAAAAAAAATGTTGTTTGCAACCCATCAAATTCATCTGACAACCCACCAACGGGCCATGATCCACAGCACGAAAAGCAGGCTGTGCTGGAGTTTTACTGTGTGTACACACTCAGCACCCAGGGGACGAGCGGGCACATGGCAGACGCCCCAGTCACGATTGTGAAGGTGTACTGATTGTTTAAGAGATTATCAGATTTCATCTGTTTGATATTTTTTTGAGGCTAATAAATTAGTTTTTGAGTATTTAGAAACGCAAAATGGAAATCTGTAGGAGTCATATGTGTTTATGAGAAAAGGACACACCAAACTAATATTATTCTCCTATCTCCATGGCTTGGTAACCCATGGAAATACTCTGGACAGGGAGTGTCTGGATTTTAGCCAGGAACTGACAAAAGGCTCTCACGATACTGCTGTGGTCAAGACGGCAACGCTGGAGGCTATGGGGCATTTTGTTAGTAGCTAGTTGAGTAACTCCATCAGAGTGTGATCAAAAGACTGAAGGCAACTGAGGGAGAGGTCTCTGGGAGATGCCTTCAGGTGATGTCTGTTTTAGGAACAACCTGAATGAGTCAGAAGAATTCATATGTGAAGAATTCAAATGTGAAGATGGCATGAGGTTATTCACGAAGGGATCTTGAGCAAGACCCCCTCTTTGAGATTTTATTCTCTCAGCTGTAAAATGGAAGTGATAACAACAAACATCTGGCACAGTGTGTATCACAAGCAGATGAAATTACATGTGAAAATGCCAGATAAATCTTAAAAAGTGCAAGACAAAACTAATTATTGTTGTTAGACAATAGTGATATTGAGATGCATGAAGATCCTAACAAAATTGAAGGATGACCTGTTAATACGATGAAATTTCATGAAGTAACATATAAGGACCCAAACTTCACAAGTGTATCATAGGACATGCAGGATGGAACAGACTTCATCTCTATTAATAGCCTTTAAGAGTGGTAGCAGATTTAAGATTAATATGACTTAACTGGGTAATGTGGCTGCCAAACTAAGACAGCCACCTTGGGATGCCTGACCAGAAGCCTGGATCTCAGCCCCACCATGTTCTGCATAGGTCATGTATATCAAGAGTAACGGGCTGCATTTTAAGGAGCACATTGAACGGGATGTATTTCTAGAGAAAAATAATCAAGATGGCCAAGGATCTAAACACCACAACCCCCTATGAAGGATAAATGAAAGAACTAATAATTTCGTATAGAAATAAGAAACTCTAAGCAGTGCTACTAGAAGTGCGGTCAAGGGGCTGCCAGTCCCCAAACTTACCAGTCTTCAGTGAGATAAGTTCAGACATTGAGAGGAAGCATTAAAACTGTCATCATTTGGCAAGGCTGCGCTATCAAGTTCCTGATCAGTGGACTTGTCTTACTGAATAGGGTTGAGACCAGCTTAGGAGTTGGGTGTAGTAGGTCCAAGTTACAAAGTATGACATTTCGAGATTAGTTTACCCAACATAATCCAAAGTGTACAATGTACAGGAAAGAAAATTGTAGGAATTTTACAGAAAGTGTTTTACAGAAAGAAAATTGTAGGAATCGGCTAGTGATGAAGGATTGAAGATGAATTTTGAAACTAAAGCATGACTTCATTTTGAATAAAAGGTAAAAAAGATTAGCCAAAACTTTAAAAAATTACTTTAAAAAATTCTTCTTTGATTCCAGTCAACAAATTCCGTGAGACTAGTTTCTTTATGACTAGTATTAAAACAAAGAAACATTTCAGATGCACATTTTCCCCTGTGAGTAGTGTTGTCAATCTAACCTAAATTAGATAACAAACAAAAAAACTCCGTCATGAATACTCAGTCATAGTGTTTGAAGCGTTCATAAAGACATTTAATATGAGGAATTGCTATTTCAAACTAAACTTTTGGTTTAGTTCTGACAGCTGAACAACAAAAGAGTTTAAAGTGCAATTGTGATTCTTCGTATTAATTGCCTAAATGTACACTTTTTATAAAAAAAGAACATTTTTTGTAATACTTTTCTATTTCCTGTTATATTTGTTCCAATTATATTTATTGGAAAGCAATTTTGTATCTGTAGAGTTTAATAAAACATTTAGGTTTGTATTTTCTATAACCTTTTATCATTTCATATTTCTAATCATTGTAGTGAATTTTACAAAAATATCTTGATCAGTGGCAGACTGGAAATTAAAAAAAAAATCAGTCATTCATCATAGTTTGAGAAACTTTGTTTGAGGTTGAGCAGAAGTCAGGAAGCATTTTGTAAAGGGTCAGATGGTAAATCTTTTAGAGTTACAGACCATACAGTCTGTTACAACTTCTCAACCCTGCCTTTGTAGCCAAAAGAATAAGTGTGGCTTTGTTCTAATACAACTTTTTTTTTTTTTTTTTTACAAAAACAGGAACAGTAATTTGCTGACCCCCAGTCTAAAGAAAGGAGAAATCCATATTCTTTGCTTCTTTGGAGAAAAGATGGGCAAGTTTACATCAAGTCAGCATTTAGTTTATCATATGGAAGACTTCTAGTAATTAGGAAAAAGTATATTGCCTTGCAACACAGTGAACTCATCATGTCTAGATGTTTATAGACAGAGGCTGAGTGAATTGTGAGAGTTGCTGTAAAAAAGTACATCCTGAAGTGGACGAGAGGCTGGAAAAGATGACTGAAGGTCTCGTCTAACTCAAAGATCCTGTTGTTCTAGGACATTCACGTGCATCAGTCTTCAATTTAAGACAGTTTTAATACTCTCCAGCCAAGTGAATGACAGAACAAAATGTAACTTCTCTCCCTTGACTCTGCTATTTGGGGCTGCCAGGACGTGTCTTGTTTGGTGGGACACTGGGGTTGGGAAAGGCTGTGCAGTGGAGGGGGAGGGGGAGGGGGAGGTGGAGCCCAGCCCCTGGACGACAGCTGCAGCTCCTTTGACATGCCCTGGGCATCTGGCATCTGGGCCAGGAGGTGCCGGCTGCAAGCCGGTGATTAGTCATGGTTTCTGTGTTGTTTTCCACCTTTGGTCATGATTTCAGAGAGCTTTATTAAAACTATAACTTTAACCAGAACTTTCTTTTTGAAGCTGCTCTTTCTTCCAGCTGTAAGAGGAGGCTAACCCATAGTTGGATGGAAATTTAGCGTATCTTCCATTAACGTGACCTGGACGGAGTGGCCGAGCCCTCCGGTTCACAGGCTTGGAAGGGACATGCCACTTGCAGCGCTGCAGGGGGGGAGGCGGAAGCCAGAGGCGCACCTGCTGATCTCAGGCTTCCTAGAAATGCCTCCTGGCGGGGGTTTAGTAAGTCTTCCAGTGAGCTGGGGGCCATGACTGAGGACACTCCTGTCCACCCGACTCTCACAGGGAACATAATCTCAAATCTTTAAAGGGCCACTTTTCTCTTCTGCACAATGGTAAGGCACTACCTTGTGGGAGGCAGGTGTGATTTTGTTTCTCCTGGTGCTTTATAAGTGGCATTTGATGGACAACAAAAATGCACACCTAACTAAGTATGAATGAGGCCAAATTCACCATCCTCATCTATTTGTGGACTTTTTCTTTTCTGGCTTAGGTCAACCCACCAAACCCTACAGAGTTAAAAAAAAAAAAAAATCAAAGGAGAACCAAATTTAAAGCCAAGCAATGAGATTCATGACTCATTCACTACAAGAGATCCAGAGATAAATTTCCATGATGACATTAAATAAATTGTGGACTTGAGTAGGGCTGGCAAGAAACATCCCTTTCCTAAAAACAACAATAAACTACGTAATTGTATGTATTGGTGAGGAAACCCTTCCAGGTCTTAGGCCAAGGGCCAGAAGCTCACGCCAATATATGTCTGAATACCTCTGAAAGGTCGGCGGGGGGTGGGGGGGGCAGTTTGTGGACAGAATAGCTGGGTTCAGATCCCGCCTCTGCTGTTTCTGCTTGGCTTTGGGCAAGTTACTGAGCTTCCCTGTGATTTCTGCATCTGTGACGGGGTTAGTGTTGGAGAAGGAAGAGCGCCTGGCAGAGAGCAGGAACTGGGAGAGTTTGCCAGACATACCACAGAGTGCTAAGTGGGCACACACAGCCCTTCAGAGGCCCAGTGGCCCTGAAGGGAGAAGAATGACTGTGGCCGTGGAAGGTTAAGCCATCTGGGGATGACATTCTGCAGAATTAAACATGTCTGGGCCCCTGAGGATTAGATATGAGCATTATATTTCTATCTCTTGGGTTGATTAAAATGGGGACATACCCAGAGGAAATGCTACTGTCTTTTTTTTTTTCCCCTTTCCAAACAAACGAATTCCAAAGTTGCTTGAAGCTTCCTGTGGTGCTTGGTTCTCAAGTTTCACTTTCTATTTGTGATCATTTGGCTTAGTTCCAGCCTGTATTTATTTTTTGTATTTTTCTGCAGTAAAAAAAAAAGACGAGCCTATGACTTGTGGAAGGGGCAGGGAACACATGCCACTACCAGGGTCTCCCGCATAAGGGCTTAGACCACAGCCCCAGAGGGGCTGGGTCACAAGTGGGTGGAGATCACCCACTGGATTTATTAATTTCAAAATTCAGGCCACGGGTCCCCGGATTACAATGTGAAAAGCCACATTTTATTCAAGGGCACACATCTGTAGGGCCTAGAGCTAGCAGAGGGCTGTGAGGGTGTGTGCCTCTCTCCAGCATACAGAGTAAATTAAGAACATGAGAATACTGAAGTGAGCAGTTCACAGAGGTGCTTCTGGGAAGGTAACGCAGAGAGCCTAACAAGTGTTACTCAAGCCCATCTCATGCATGGGTTCTGAAAAGCTGGTCATGAGGCAAGAATCCAACAATACCACTTGGTTGAAAACTGTGCTGTGTAGACCAGCCACACTGGCGTGGCTGTGCTGGGTTTAATAAGAACCATGTGTTACAACCAAAACAACAGCTGACCCTCCTGCTTCAAATAGTATGTATGCCTCTCCAGGGGGCTGTTCAGCCAGACAGCTGTTGGGACGTTTATTCCCACATTTTTAATTTATCTTCAGCCTGGACAAATTGCTCATGTTTTAATATGTCTCTGGGTATTGTTTTTCACCGCTTTACTTCCCTAGCTTAAATCTTTGGTTCCTAG
The DNA here is from genome assembly GCF_036321535.1 of Camelus dromedarius. Lineage (NCBI taxonomy): Eukaryota > Metazoa > Chordata > Mammalia > Artiodactyla > Camelidae > Camelus > Camelus dromedarius. The sequence continues at coordinate 63,186,194 of NC_087448.1, read as the reverse complement.
CTCAAACCCCAAATTGTTTTGAAGGTGAGGTCAACCAAAATTCATTTGCACTTTTTTTGAATGCTATTTCAGAGCAGAAATTCAGGTTAAAGTTATTTTTAAAGATTAGGTTACCCAGGAGAGACTTAAAATCCATGGGCTGTAATGACTTCTCTGTGTAGACCAGAATAAGGAACACTTTCTTTTGACTGAGAGATGTTTTCTCTGCTTTTCAAAATATATTGAAGCTTGACTTGTTACCTATTGGAGATGTGAAATGAAAAAAGCAGTAAACGCTCTTAATTCTGAGTTTCCTAAAAGGATCAGTTCAGCGAGAAAGAGAGGTCCTCAGCGCAGTGGTCAGGGGCCTCGGCTTTGGAGTCAGACACACCTGAGGTTGAAAGCACGCGCCTCCACTGGCTGGAAGATCATGAGCGGGGACTTAACCTGTCCAGGTTTTACTTTCCTTCTCTAGAAAACAGAGGAACCCTGCCGCAAGGGATTAAATGCCATAACCCAGCTCCCGGGAAACAGTAAGTGCTCGGTGAAGTACGGCTTTATTTCAAACCTGAAGTCTCCAGTCTCCACGGAGAGAAGAGCACATGCTAGGAGAGGGAGGGAGCAGGTGGCTCATAAAACTGAAGAACATGCCCCATGACTAGAGGACAGTTCTGGGGGGAGGATGGTGGGAGAAGGGACAGCTTGCGAATCTGTCCTTACCCTCACCCTCCGCCCCTCCACCACGATGAAAGGACCCTGCCTGAGCATGAACGCATCCTGAGCTGCCCTTGAGATAAAACACACAGGAAAAAACGAAGCAGAAGACACCTGGCCTGGCCCCGAGGATTCTTTGCTGTGTTCTCTTACTCTGCGAATCACGGTGGAGAATTTGAATCTGACATGGAGTGGATACTGACAACTAAGAACCCCCTGAAGGATTACCACAAACAGCTAAGGCACTTTTTTTATCTTCATGTGAACGCTCTGATAAAAACTAAAGCAAAATGAAACAGTGAGACAAGCAGACGTCAGCCTAGGTTTATAACGGGCTTACTTACGATGGTTCTGACAAGATGGGGCATTTGGAGAACAAACATAGATGGTCAGGCATTTCAGAACTTTGCTTTGTTTTTCATCTGTGAATGCAAGCTTCTTTTATTGGTGTAGCCACGGCCTTAGTAAGGTGTAGACACCTACCTTTTTCCTTTGGAAGTTCACATCAAGTTTCATTGAGGCACACTTGTTCAACGTATTGAGTCGTCTAAAAAGAAAGAAAAATGTGATGATTGCTACCACTAATGAATCTTAATCTTCTTTCCAGTTTGATAATTCTCATACATTGCCAAGTTGAAAGTGCAGAAACAACCAGTCACGTCCCGAGAGAAGACTGCACTCACAGAAGGCATATGGGTAAAGGGTTCCCATCGGTTCTCCAGGCTCCAGACCTCAGGCAACGTTCTGTGAGGCCTAGAAACCCCTGCCCCTTTCCAGCCATTTCCTGGCTTCCCTTTCCCCTGCTTTTGGAACCCATGGGCCGTCATTTTAGCCATACTTTCCCCAGCCCCTCAATTCATCTGCCACCGTGACCTTCTACCCAGTCTCTCCTGCTAATCCCCAAACTTGGATCAACTCCACCACCTCCTCTCCTGCTGTACAAGTGGGAAAATTACTCACATTACAGTGTTGAATTATAGATGCCATGGACTGAATTGCCCTCCCAAATCTCATACATTGAAGCCCCAAACCCCAATATGACAGTATCTGGAGTAAGAAGTAATTAAGATGAAATGAAGTCATAAGGCGGAGCTCTGATCCAATAGGATTAATGTCTGTGAAGGAAGAGACACCAGAGCTCTCCCTTTCTCAGTCCTCTGTGGGTGGACACAGCAAGAAGGTGGTTGTCTGCAAGCCAAGAAGAGTCCCTACCAGGAACCAAGCCCTGTTGGCACCTTGATCTCGGACTTTCCAGCCTCTAGAACTGTGAGAAAATAAACCTCTGTTGTTTAAGACACCCCAGTCTGTGGTATTTTGTTATGGCTGCCTGTGCTGACTAATACATAAATTTTGAAATTCTCCCTCAGCTGGGCTCCTCAAATTGCTGCACAGCATTTATTTCATTTTTCCCCTCTCTGGTCAGCATCCATTCTCAGATCATGAAAAAGATCCCAGTCCATCAACAGATGACTTAGCCACCAGTGCCAATGAGAAAATACAGCTTCAGTCACTAATTCTTTTAACAATTCTTTCCTTCATCATCAAAAAAAGAAAAAAAAAAAAAAGAGAGAGAGAGAGAGAGATGTTCTTATTCTTTTTCAAAGCTAACCCTTTATCATGTTTTTTATTTCAACATCCACCACTTCACCTGAGACTTGGATACCTCATTTATTTCCTCTCACCTCAGCAAACTCTCTGATGGTTAGGGAGCGAAGTCAGCTAGATACAGACAGGGGAGTGGATCAAGGGCTCTACCTACTTGAAATAGAATTCCAATCAACCCTCTTCTTTTTGCTCACCTTCAATCTCACTTCACGTTTTTGACTTTTAGGATTTCTGTAGTGAAAATTGAGTTATTTCATGACTTCTTCCACTGACCACTTAGATTTTGTTTTTTGGGCTTGCCACGTCCTCTACTACATATTTCTGTTTTTCTGCTTTGAAAGTTTTGTAATTGTGATCTCTCTCTCTGTATGGACATTTGCCTTTGTAAAGAAACATCTCTGTAAATTAGTGGGAATTTAGAAGCAGAAAATTCAGATGTAAAATCTCCCATCTTTGACCGATGACCTTTGTTTTCCTTTTCTTCCTTTCTTCCTTCTTTCCTTCCTTTCTTCCTTCTTTCCTTCCTTCCTTCCTTCCTTCCTTCCTTCCTTCCTTCCTTCCTTCCTCCCTTCCTCCCTTCCTCCCTTCCTCCCTTTCTTCCTTTCTTCCTTTCTTTCTTTCTTTCTTTCTTTTCTTTCTTTCTTTCTTTCTTTCTTTCTTTCTCTCTCTCTCTTTCTCTCTCTTTCTTTCTTCCTTTCTTCTTTTCTATTCTAGTTATACATAGATCTTAAGTTTTCAGTTCAGTTTTGGCAACTGAAATTACCCTCGAACAAGGTAAATAAGATTTCTTGACATCAGAAAGTTCTTTTGCGCTCCTTTACTGTCAATTCCTCATCCCCTCACCACTCCCAAGAACAGCCTCTTTCTGATTTCCATTATTCATAGATTGGTTTTGTCAATTCTTGGTCATCATATATGGGATCATACAGTATTTTTGTGTGTCTGGCTTTTTTTCACTCACCACAATGTTTTTGAGATTAATTTGTGTTGTTGAGTATGGCAGGAATCATTCCTTTTAATTGCCGAGTAGTATTCAATATCCCTAATGAAGACATATAATTGGTTTACCAGCTAGACATTGGGCTCTTTGCAGTTTTGACCAATGACCTTTTAAATCACCGAATCCTGTAGTTTTCTTCTAGCAAAGACCTATTCAGAGCAAAGGACAGTAATTTGCACTCACCACTCCTTGAAACTCTTCTAGTCTTTGGCATCTAATATTATGAATTCTCTCATCTCTCTAAACACTGTCTCCTTCCTATCATACTTGCACCTTAACTATTAATGTTTTTTAGGATTCAGACTGCACTTCTTGCTTGTTTTACTGCATGTGCATAATGAGAGATCTCATCTCAAAATAAACTACACTCTGATGATGCCCATCCTCATTTTCTAGCCCGGACACCTCATCTGAGCTCCAGGGCTACATTTCTAATGACCCACTAGTCTCATCCATGTGTGGGGTCCTGCTGACCCTTCAAACTCACCTGTCAAACCTGAACTCATTATAGTCTCTTTAAAACCTAGTTTTCCAATTTAGAGCCTTGTCTTGATTAAAAGCATCACCACTAGGCCACACAAACTAGAAAACGGAGTCATCTTGAGACTCTTCTTCTTCAAGATCTACACTCATCTGATCACCAAGTCCTGTCAATTATACCTCCATGGTGTCTTTGAGGTCTTGCCTCTCCTTGGTCCTACTCAGTCCCGTCTCATCTTTTACTGAGAGTCAGGCAACAGCCTCTCAAATTGGTTTCCAATGCTTCACATTGAAACCAGTTCTAGTTCTCAATTTTTTATCGTGTCATTCATTTACTTCAAAATATTTGATGAGTGTCCTCATTTTCAGCCATCTCCAGTTTACTCCCTTGCTAGACATCCATTAGTGTCAAATGTGAGGCAGTTATGGATTAGAAGCTGGTCATCTAGTCTGAAGCTGTCTTCTGCGGGTTCTTGGTCTTTGCTCCTATAACTGACAGCCTGTTTCTTTGGCCAGTTCCACATGTGTTAATGCCTCTACCTCAGAGCTAAGAGTGGTATATGAAATAAATTATATACAGTTGACCTTTGAACAACATACCTTTGAACTATGTAGGTCCACTTACGTGCACATTTTTTTCAATAAATATATTGGACAATTTTTTGAGATTTGCGACAACTTGAAAAAACTCACAGATGAATTGCTTAGCCTAGAAATATCGAAAAAATTAAGAAAAAGGTATGTCATGAATGCATAAAAACCATGTAGACACTAGTCTATTCTTACATAGGTATAAGGTGATATGTAATATAAAATTAATGATGTGTTAGTTTTATTACTGTTCATAACTTTGCTTTGAAAAAAATCACATTATTATACAATATTCCTCTTTCTTGTAATTGGAGAAGCTGCATATCAGTTTATTATCACAGGTATGGCTTTTAAAAAAATAATGGTGTTTCCAATTCTGTACTGTACTGTGCACATAGCTGTAATACTGTATGCCATAAGAATTTTGTAATGATCCATTCCTTCGTGTACAGGCTAAGCTACCACGAAGCGGTCCTACCAGTTACAGCAGGCTTCCATGAAGCAGCCATACTGCTACTTCCTCCATATCAATGCATGAATCATGGTGCCTATAAATAAACAATTTCCTTTCCACATGATCTTTTCACTTTTGATGTCCATTGTTAGCAACATGTGTAGCATCTGCAGTGTTTTGTATCAATATTATCACAATACCGATGTAGGTAGGTACTGACAGAGGACTCATCTTGTGTCAGATGACATACACTTATGGTTTTGGAAAATGCAGTGCAGCACTGTAAATGTATTTTCTCTTTCTTATGATTTTCTTAATAACATTTTCTTTTCTGTAGCTTAGTTTATTGTAAGAATACAATATATAACACATATACAAAAGATGTGTTAATTGACTACTCAAGTTATTGATAAGGCTTCTGATCTACAGTAGACTAAGTAGTTAAGTTTTTAGGGATCCAAGAGTTATGTGTGAATCTTGAATTCGTGGGGGGCGGGTGGTCAGCATCCCTAACCTGTGCATCGTTCAAGGGCCAACTGTACATACATATCCATAAATATATACTCATTTGGAAGCTCTGATATATACCTAAATAAGTTGATGTTTCTCATTTGGCAGCTCTGTAACAGGTTCGTTTAGGAAGCACTGTCTGTTATTTATAAAATTTACTTATCTAACAAAACCGTTCTTCCATTATGGTTTGGAAACTCAAACCATTTTATTCTATGAAAAAGTTTTTGATCTGCCACATATACAAAAGATATCAAAGAATTCATACTTTATATACCACATACTTGATGTGCTTTATACTTTCTGATACATACAGGAAGTTTATTATTTTTTAAAGCTAGAGACTCTAACTACATTTAACTACATGATTTGGATCCTTTTATCTCCTCTAAACTCAGATGCTTGCTTGTGTCTTAAGAATTGCTCCTCTACTAGGAGAAAATGTTTGCAAAACATATATCTCATTAAAGACTATATTCAGAATACATAAAAGAACTCTTAAATTCTATCAGTAATACAACCTAATTTTAAAAATGGACACTATATTTGAACAGACACTTCTAAAAGAAGATATACAATGGCAAATAAATGCAAGAAAAGACGCTCAACATCATTTGTCATGGGAGAAATACAAATTAAAATCATAATGAGACACCACTATACACATGCTACACACACACAATTCTATATAATTTAGATTGTCTAAATTAAAAACACCAACAATACTAAGTTTTAAAAGAATGCAGAACCTCTGAAACTTCCAAAGGGGTATGGCCTCTGTAGGAAACAGCTTGGCAATTTCTCATAAAATTAAATATATTCTTACCACCGACCCAACAATTGCACTCTTAGTTATTTATCCAAGATAAAATACATTATACATCTATACAAACACGTGTACTTGAATGTTCATAGAAGCTTTATTCACAAAATGGGCAAAAAAGTGGAAATAACCCAAACATCCATTAACTGGCAAGTGGATAAAAAATTACTGTATATCCATACAATGAAGTATTCAACAACACAAAGGCACTAATTTCCAATATGTGTAGCAACGTGGATCAATCTCAGAGGCACTACGCAGAGCGAAAGAGGCCAAACACAAAGCGGGCACTGTATGATCGCCTCTCTACAAAATTTTAGAAAAGGTAAAACTGTGGTGACAGAAAACAGTTCAGTAGTTGCCAAATGTGGTAATGGAAATGTTCTATCTCATGATTATGGTGATAGTTACATAACACAACCATATATATTTGACAAAACTCATCCAATTGTATACTTTAAGTTGGTGAATTTTAAAAAATGTAAAGTATACTTCAGTAAAGCCGAATTAAAAATAATGCAAATGAGTAACAGCAGTGGGAATGCTGGAGTAAAGATCTCTAAAATTCTGCTCTTGCATAAAAGCAACAAGAATACTAGCAAAAATGGTCAAAATCAACTTTTTAGGAAAATCTGGACATTAATAAAGGCTTGCAACAATCCAAGTAGTGTCTAGTTAAGAAAACTGAGAACAGTGAGCTTTGCCCTATTTCCACGCCCTTCTTCTCAGCTCTGCAAGAGCTTTGAAAGCCAGCAGGCATCACAATCAGGGTAGCTGTGAAAACTGGCAGCCTAGCAGCCACCGGAGAGGACAGAATGGGTTTGACCTCCCCCAAAGCCCCATTTTAAAAGAATTATCATTATCTGAGCTGTCTGGCAGTTCTCTCAATGCCCCCATTCATAGGGCTTATCTTTATTTAACCTGACTCTGAGTTCATCACTGAGAATGGTTTTTTCCCAGGGTGTCTGTCAAAAACAATCAGTGGCAATTATTTAACATCACAGCTGCCTGAAATGGTGATAACAGTTGAGCCAAACAAGAAGTGAGCCAAAATGAATAAAAGGAATAGTTGGGGTAATGAGATGCCCATAAGGGACCAAGAAAAGTTCTGACATAGGCGTAGGAATCTAGAAGGCCAAGCACATGGGCAGAGCTGCATATCTAGGAAAAACCTGAGAAGGTCTAATTTCTCACCTCTGACTGACCTTGATGATCTGCACAAGCAGGAAGTAATACCTGAGACAGAGTTACCAACTTTCGGCTGGAGCACTGAAACCATAGCCCAATATGCACAAATTGTCCCTTGGCAAAGGCCAGGAGACGTACTGGTTTAAGACATTTAAGGAAATCTCTGTCTAATCATTTGCTGACCACAAAGCTAACCGAGTACAGATTTCAGTGATCATACATGAGAAAGGATTCAGACTTTAGATAATTACTTGAAGAAAGTCATTAAGCAAACAGAAACAATAACAACAAATCTTGCAGAGGAAGAACTCTGATTCTGAGAGTTGCCTCATTAGAATGTTTAAAATGCCCAGTTTTAAACAAAATTTATAAGACAACAAACTGATTCTAAAACTTACATGCAGAGGCAAAAGACCCAGAATAGCCAACAAGATATTAAGGCAGAAGAACAAAGTTGGAGAATTGACACTACCCAACTTTAAGACTTACCATAAAGCTGTGGTAATTAAGACAGTATGATATTGGTGAAAGAAGAGACAAATAGAATAATGGAACCTAACAGGGAGTCCAGAAACAGCCCCATACAAATATAGACAACTGACCCTAGACAAAGGAGCAAAGGCAATGACAAAGGAGAAGAGACAGGCTTTTAACAAATGATACCAAAACAACTGTATATATGCAAAAAAAAAAAAAAAAGTCTTTCTAGACACTGATTTTATACCTTTCACAAAAATTAACTTGAAACGGATCAGATCTAAATGTAACCACAAAACCATAACACTCCTAGAAGATAACATAGGAGAATATCTCAGTGACTTCAGGCTTGGTGATGACTTTCTAGATACAATATTAAAGGCATGATCTATGAAATAAATAATTGGGCTAGACTTCATTAAAAGTAAAAACTGCTCTGCAAAAGACTGTCAACTGTATGAAAAGATATGCCATAGGCTTGGAGAAAATACTTGTGAAAAACATAGCTGACAGAGGCCTGTTATCTGGAATATACAAAGAATTCTTAAAACTCAACAGGAAAAAAAATCTACTTAATAAATAGACGAAAGATCTGAACAGATACCCTATCAAAGAAGATACACAGATGGCAAATAAGCATATGAAAATACAGTCCACAATCATATATCATTAGAGAATTGCAAATTAAAATAATCATAACATTACACACCCATTAGAATGACAAAATTTTGAAACACTGATATCAAATGTTGGCTAGGATAAGGAGCAACAGAAACATTCATTGCTGGTGGGAATGCAAAATGGTACAGCCTCTTTGGAAGACAGTTTGGTGGTTTCTTATCAAGTTAAACATACTCTTATCATACATACCAGCAGTCACACTCCTAGGTATTTATTCAAAGAGCTGAAAACTTATGTTCACACAAAAACCTGCACAGGAATGTTTATAGAAGCTTTATCCATAATGGCCAGAACTTGGACGTGACCAGGATGTTCCTCAGTAGGTGAATGAATAAACTGTGGTACATCCAGACAATGGAACATTATTCAGTGCTAAAAACAAATGAGCCATCAAGACATAAAAAGACATGGAGGAGCCTTAAATGCACATTACTAAGTGGAAGATGACAATCTGAAAGATGATACACTGAATGATTCCAACTTTAAGACATCTGGAAAAGGCAAAACTACAGGAACAGCAAAAGGTCAGTGGTTGTCAGGGGCCAGGAGGGAGGGATGATAGGGGTAAATAGACAGAGTACAGAGGATTTTTAGGGCAGTGAGATATTCTGTCTGATACTATAATGGTGGATTCACATTACAGATTTGTCAAACCCACAGAATGTACAAATCCAAGAGTGAAGCCTGATGTAAGCCAGGGACTTTGGGTGATAATGATGTGTCAGTGTAGGTTTACCAGTTGTAACGTACCACTCTGGGGTGAGATGTTAATGGTGGGAGAGGCTGTGCGTGTGTGGGTACAGGTGGTATACGAGAACTCTCTGTGCTTAAAATAAAGTCTATTCTTTAAAAATGTAGTCTTTGTTTTATTCATTTAAAAATCATTGTATTTCTTGGACCTTAAAATTACTGATATAACATGATCTGCATTTCTTTTGCTCTGAATCTACTTGCTTATTAATTCCCAATTCTACCTACAAAATTATCATCATTAAAGATATCTTATCAATTCTGGATATAATTTCAAATATCATGCACACAATCATTCAACTCTTCCTTCCACAATGTATACATGTATCAAATCATCATGTTGTATATTTTAAATATCTTACAATAATTTTATTTGTCAATTATGCCTCAATAAAGCTGAAAAACAGAAAGAAATAGCTGATTTGTTAAGACGGGGAAAATAAGACAGAGAAAACACTCTTTAAGGTGGTCTGAAACCAGGCAGACAAGCCCAGCACGGTGCAGCGTCAGCCCGTATTTACCTTGCACAAGGTAAAGTAAACAATGGCCAGACTCTCCAAGAATATAAAATGGGTGAAACACGCACCCTAGAGAGATGGAAATGCCTCTTTAAGGACTGGCTGCCTCAGGTAAAAGAATATGACATATAACAGAAGTACTCACATCACTTTATCAAAACCACTGAGAAATTCTGCTCTGATTGCAGCCAGTCTGCATTTAGAACAAATATTTAGCATCAGCATTTGTTTCCCTCTAATTTAGTGAGTAATACAAAACCCTTCAGATAATCTGGGCCAGTCAGACACTGGTGGCCTGGAAAACCATTCCTGCCTGAATAACAATTTTGATTATAAAACATATTTTCTTTGCTGCATGAATGGTCTGCCTTCCGCTGGATTAGAGCCTCTTTTGAGGCAGGAACCGTAATTTATTCTCCTAATCTGCATAAGGCCTAGCAGGAAATTTTATACACGATAGTCTCAGCAGGCTTTTCTTTTTTAACTAAACATACTTTGTCTACTTAGGTCCAATCCGTGATTGACTTCAAATAGTCACAGTAGACCTTGTAGTCGGAATAACAGAATTACTCTTCCTTGCTGAATATGACAGGCTGAGAGCTGCATCTTATTTGCATTGCAAATGCCCAGCACAGGCACTGGCTCAGAGAGAATCCACACAGTAAATATTTGCTAAGGAAACATGAGAACTTGGCAAGCTCTGGGGACCATGGGGCCTGACCCTTTTATTTTCAAATGAGGAGAATAAGGCTCCGGGGGAAACACTTGCTCAAGGGAACAAGACATTTGTTAGCAGAGCTAGGACTCTGCCCTGCCCAGTGATTTCTCTGCGCCTGCCTAATTAGGGAGAGTCAAAGGAGGGCCTGGAAAATGACGGCCTATGTCACGTACCTCCCACAGGCTGGTCGATAAATGGCAATGTCCTTCCCCTCTCCATTTTTTTTTTCCCATGGAAAGAGGAAACCCATGACACACGATGAAGACTGTCCACTTTGTGCTCTGGACAAACTGGATTTACGTGCTAATATAAGCACAGCAATCTGACCCTTTCAGAAGGGCCGGCCACAAGGCCCACTGCTACTAGAGCCTGTCAGTTTATTCTGTTGTCCTCAGAAGCCTTCCAAAGGGCTAACATGTTAGTGAAGGGGAGGCAGTCAGAAGTCTCATTTTAAGAGGGAAACTTGAGGCTCTGGTGGGAAAGTCAACAAGAAGAGAAGAGGTAGAGATCTGTTCATCCAATAGTGGGTGCCACGTACCTGGAACAAGTTGAGGGACTAGGCACGCAGAGGTGAACAAGATGTGGTCCCTGCCCTTGCGGATGTCACAGCCCAGTGTGGGATGTAAGTATGATGAATAAGAGAATAAGCAGTTCACTCCCTGAATGCGTAAGGACAAAATCTACCAGAGGAGGCAATATTTGAGCAAGGCTATGAAGGACTAAGAGAAATTTGCTGCCGAGGTTAAAAGAATTACAGGCAAAGCCAACATCACTAAATGGCATGCGTTAGTCTTGGAAATCACTGGTGAGATAGGCAGGGGCTAGATATGAAGGATCCAAATGAAGACATTAGGAGCAATCTGTGGCAATCAGAGGGGGGCTACTGTAGGATACTGGGAGAGTAACGTAATTCCACTGCATATGAGAACCATAACTGGGAGCAGAGTGGAGAATGAACTGAAGAACAGGGAGGAGATGGTTACAGTCGTTTAGCTGAGAGATGGCAAAGAGGAGCAGAAAGGAAGCGAGAGCAGATGAAGGCTCGGCCACTGATTGATGTGGACGCTTGAGGGAGGGGGAGAAGTGGAGGATGACTTCCAGATTTCAGGCTTTTGTCAATGTGCCATTAAACACAGAAAACAGTGAAAGAGGGAGCGACCGGGAGCTGGACATGCGGAAGATGCTGAGCTCATGTGGGGCTGCGTTACATTTTAAGGGCCCTTGTGACACAAGCCCACTTGAGAATAGTCATCATGTGGATGACATACACAGAAGACACACAAACCAGTCATCCAGGGAGAATTCAGAGCCCTGGGAACTGTGGCGCGCAGGGCACGGGTGGAGGAGCAGGAGGAGCCAGGCTGGGGAAGGTGTGGTCAGAGGTGTGGGAGGCCGACAGAACCAGCGGCAGGCAGCGACCTGGAGGCCACGGAGCATTGCGGAGAGGAGAGGGCGGTTGGGTAGCTGGATCAAATAGTTAAGAAAAAGTAAGTGATACAAAACCTAAAATATGCCTTTTGCATGTAGCAGTTGTCGAGGCCAGTTTTGCAGAAGCCTGAGTAGAAGGTGGGGCTGTGAGTGATCCCTGAGAGGTCTAGCTCAGAAGGACAGAGATTTAGGGTATTTTGAGGAGAAAATGAATAATTTATCACCACACAATATTCTCTCTCCTGTAGAAGCAATAAAATAATTCATGAACTGACAGGTTATTTTCTTCCAGGTTACAGATCAATTTAACAAACATGTATTAAATTCCTGCTGGCACAGGGAGCACCAGGCACCCATGACGTACCACCGAACGAGACATAGTCCCTACCAGTGAGCACTCTGGAGCTGCTAGAAAGTTTCTCTGGCCCCCAGCTAACCACATCCAGAGTGAGCGAGGCGGTCGGTGCGCACGGGCCGCGCCCAGGCCGCCCAGAGCACAGCGGGGACGCCCGGGACGGCAGAGCTCGGGCGGCGGAGGAGCGAGGGAAGGGCAGGCGCGTGCTCGGGGGCTGGGGGCAGGGGAGCACGCTGTGTGCGGGGACCAGAGGGAGGCGGGGGGGGGGGGTGTCGGGCCCCGACTCGGAGGAGCTCCCCTCATCCCCTGTGCCAGAGCCTGGGCAGATACAGACCCCTCTGCACTTGACCTACATGAAAGCCAGGAAGCCCTTTCCTTCTCTGTGTCTAAGATTCACATTCCACATTTAAACTGCCGGACTAGGCTGGTCACGAGGTCGCCCACGCTGCCTTAATGTAATGGCCAGTTTCCCGCGATAGTTTTCTAATATTCCTGCCAAAGGTTTGAGGGGAAAACAAGCAGGGTTCATCGCTGCCACGGCATTCTGAAGAAAGCCCGCAGCCTGAACTTCTCACCCTCCACTCAAGCGTCAGAGGCGAAAGGTCTGTAGTCCAGTTAGCTAGGAGTGTTCCGGGCGTGGCCCTCCAAGACGGTCAGAAACAAGTCACCTGTTCCAGGGGTCCGAGGCCAGCGCCCCGGGGAGCAGCGGCCCCCCCTCCGCGGGGCATGGGAAAGGCCTCGCCGGCTGCCCGGGAGTTTACGAAACAGCCCCTGCGGAGCAGGGTGGAGAGCTGTGCCGCACGGACAAGTCCGGGATGTATCAGCCCGGTGGGACCTTTCAAAAATCACGGGTCATTCACGAGGATGGTTTTACGGTGTCTGGAAGGAAAAAAAATGTATTTAGAGGTCCACAAGTGGCTGTCACCGCGCCGCAGCTGAGCCAGTGGAGGCCACGCCGCCCGCTGCTGAGCCTCTCACTCTGGCTGGTCGCCCACCGGTGGTCCTGCTGCCGCAGGAACGCCGGTCCCTCTTCCAGCCCATAACCCCACAAACTGGCCCTAGAAATCAGCCGAGGCGTGCGAGAGAAACGGTTAAGTGTGGACTGATCTCGCTATGCAAAGAAAATGAAGTAGAACATGGATATGTCACAGGGGGAGAGGACGTACGTGTGGCACTGTGGGACTTGTATACTACATATTTTTAATTGAGATAAAAACTGACATTGTGTAAGTTTAAGGTGTACAACGTTAAGATTTGATATCTGTATATATTGCAAAATGATCACCACAGTAAGTTAGTTAGCATCCATCGCCATACATAGTTACTCATTTTTTTCTTATGATGAGAACTTTTAAGATCTACTTGGCAACTTTCAAATATACAATAGAGTGTTGTTAGCTACAGTCACCGTGTGGTACATTACACCCACAGAAAATAATCTTAGATAAGTGATAGGCCCTAATGATGAGGGCTTGGGGGAAGGGTGTAAGCTCCCTCGGCAAATCAATAAAGGACAGCTGCCACAGTGACCCCAAAGTAAAGGGCTAAAAACAGAAAGCCCACGTTTTCTTGGGCTTCTTTAGTTTGTGGAATTTCAGACAGAGTTTAAACTCACACATGCCTATATTGGAGAAGTCAGATGGGGCACCCTTAGCTTTTTAACTGTTCACCACAACTGCATCTAATTGAGATAATTCCTCTACTGAGAATTAGTCCAAGTGGAAGCAAGGGTCACACCAGAGATTTCTGAGAAAGGTTCAAAAATGCAAAGAAAGCACAAACAGCCCCGGGGCGGCAGGGGGATTGGATAATAGGAGGCAACACTCACTCCCTGGCACTGAGGGGCGTCTCTCCGCTCCTCCCCTGCCTGCCCCGCAGACTCGCAGACTCGTCCCCGCGGTCAGTCCTGGACCTCTTCTCTCGCACTCTCTTTACTGTCTCCGGGTGACCTGGCTCACTCTCAGGACCTTTATACCTTCAGATGATGATGACTTTACATCTCTGTCTGCAGCTGAGGTCCCCGTCCAGCTCCAGATCCTCACCCCCAACTGCACACTGGACAATTCCACCTGGCACTGGCCCCCTGGCGCCTAAGCCCCTCACACCTTATCCTCCTCAGACCCTGGCCGGACTCCCCTCGCCTCCCCTCCGACTCAAGGAAAGGCATCACCACCACCCAGCTGCTCAAACCAGCAGGAGTCTGGTCACCCTGAATTTTGAACAAACAATAACAATAATAATAACACCTGTTATTCATAGGTTCTCATAAAAATTAAATGAGATCACTGTCAAGAGCTTAGTACGCTAGTTAACACATAGTAAACACTCGTTAAATGGTAACCCTTGTCATCTATTATTTACGTGGCAAGGCAAGCCATCTTAAAAAAATTGCTAATGTTTTTCATAATGCAATACAAATATCTAAAAACATATACAGAGAGAAGTGAATAACATTCACGCCTTCTCTTACTTCCCACTGTCTTATTTTGTAATTTCTTGTGTATTCTTCCTGAAGTCATTTTGAGTAGCTGGTTGGAAAAGGTTACATAAGAGGCCATTTAAAAATATAAAGATGGATGTTTTTCATACAAATTTATATATATGTGAGAAATCCTCTATCTTTGACCCTAATATGTCTGCATGTGTCTGTACCCCAGGGCTGCCCCCATTCTATACAGGCTACCTTGGGGTGAGGTTGGTGGGCGAGGGTGGGGGTGGGGATGAAGATGCCTTTCCTGCACTTTAAATTAGTTTAAGAGAAAAGTGAAAGTTCAAAATAACCACATCAAAATCTCATGTGTTCTCGTCTTGGTCATTCTTACTGGCCTTTCAGAGTCATTTTTCCAGGAAGCTCTCCTGAAGCCCTTTCCCCCTTAGCTGTCCTGCATCTGTACTTTAAGCAATCATACCATTTGTCCAAGTAAATCATAATTTACTAATTTCTTAGCCTAGGCACCATGGGCATTTGGGGCCAGATAATTCCTTGCTGTGAGGAGTTACTTTATGTGTCGTGGGAGGTTTAGCAGCCTCTACTCGTTAGATGCCAGCAGCATCGCCCCAGCTGTGACAAGCAAAAATGTTCCCAGACCTTGAGACGGGGCAGAATGCGAACCGCAGCACTAGCCTGAGATCTTGAGGGAGGACTCCGCCTTCTCTGTCTCCACAGCACAGAGACGCCCTCAAGGGGCAGCCTGGGTGGCTTGAGCTGAAAGGACAGGTGACAAAGCACTGCTCCCGACAGTACATCAGTTCTAATTTCTTTGCAAAAGAACAAAGTGTGCTTTAAACCCTTACTTCAATTATTATTATTTTTTAATGTGGAGGCCTATGAAGGCACCAATGCAACCGGAATTTCTAACCTTGGGACTTAGAAGTTAAATTCATAAAATCACAAGGCAACACAAACATCTTGGGAAGAATTACCTTCAAAGGAAGACATGAAAACCCCTCCAAATTGTGTTTCACAAAAAGACTGAAGCTCTCTCTGGAAACTGCAGCAGCAGCCCGTGTGGCTCTGAATCCTAGCGTTGTTATTTCTTACCTCTGTGTCTCCGTTTCCTCGTCTGTAAAGTGGGAAAGATGTTACGGCCTATCTTCTAGGCTTGTTACGAGAATTAAATGAGTATTTATAAAATGCTTAGAGTAGTGCTTGGTGAGCACTTTGTGTTCTAAAGAAATGAAATCACTGCCTATTGGAATTTGTATTTATTTATAGACTCAGAATTTCTAAGGTGGAAGCAACCGGGATTATCATGCAAACCCTTACATCCTTCTCCCAATGACTGTCCACAGTTGTCCAGTCAGTTGTCACATATTATTATATAACATAATACAACGTATAATATTGAATATTTTCTGTGATATTGTTAGAGGGAAAATAAAGTATATTTTCAGTTTTCATAGACTACCATCATTTAATATTGTTACTGTTATTTAACATACTCAAATCAAATCTGTGTCTTTGTGTGTAGAGGTAAGTTGTAAAAATCATTTCATCAGCACTCTCTCTTCCCCTTTTCCCCACCCCTCCCAGTAATCACTGTCATTAGTTATCCTTTTAAATAAAAAGGGCAGTGACAGATGAACTATAATCAAAATCAATTCTATATCCCCATGAAACAGTACTTAACAAGGTGAATGCCCTTGTTTTATACGTGTTGTAGTTAATCAGTATTTACTAGCGACATAAGTTAGGCAGGTCTAACATTAAATTAGAAATTCAGAGATCATTTCAGGCCTCGAGGCCCTATGTTAGCAGTCTGAGCAAATATCTCAAACCAAAACGCTAGTCGATGTTACTTCTTAAGAACCTCATTCGAGAGCTTTGATTTACTGCAATTTGCCTTAAAGGTGACAGGCTTTGCAAGGTATTGTGACACCTTGGCTACACCTGCATTTTCTGGTGTAGTTACAGTTTCAGTTAGTTCATCCAGGTACTTAGCTTTGCAATTAGCTTTTCATTATTCACAGAGGAAGATATTTTTCAATCAATAATTGAATCAAAAACATCAACCCAGAGTTATAACTGTGGTTACTAAAACAGAGAGTGTGCTATTCTGACTTGCAGAAACAGATATTTACAGATGCCCACTGCTCGTGGGCGCGGCCAGAGTTGCAGAAGAAACAGTGAGGCGTGGTCACCATTCGGAGGTTTATACCTTCACCAAAGACAGCAAACCTGCCCGATTTCCAAGACCTGAAAGTGAAAACTACACATCCATATATTCCCAGCCAGGTGTGGGTCCTCCCTGCCACCTTAATACAATCTATTTCTCCAGGCCAATAAAAAGTTGACATTATTCAGCAACTCCCTAAGGGTAAATTGGGACCAAGGACATGAATTGTCTGTCTACACAGCAGAGAAACCAAAGGTGAGTAAAATTCTTGTGGGTAACATTTGTAGGACACCTTCAGCTCTCTTGTCTTCATTTGTCTACCTGGCAGAAGCTACCTGCCCTCTGGCTCTATATGGTTCCCTTTAGGATCCTGCATTAGCTTTGCATTTCAATATGCAGGGGAAATGTAGAGCCCACAAAGCTTTAAAAATAAAACGAGACCCAGCTCTATCACGGTGTCTGCAGTGCACGAGGAAGAAAATAAGTAAGTCTTCACAACTGCTTACTGCTCTCCAGGCATCAATCATCACATGCCATGTGAGTGGGTGAGGGTCTAATTAACCGCTCATCAATGTCAAAGTTTTAAAAGTGCTGTCATTCTCCTCAGGCTAGAGGTCTTCCTTCTGCCTGCTTTTGGGAAATCTGTATCTTCAGGGAACTCGTAGGGAAGGCAAAGAAACTCCGTGCAGGTTCCCTTTAGCCCAGCCACCTCCATCTCTGCCTGTCTATCCTGCCTGCTTCCTTTGATCCACCCGCTGGGACTAGTCTTTTGGCTTCTGTTCTACCCACTGCTCCTCCAGCTGGAGAATCTCAGCTTGCACACCTCCAGCCAAATGCTTTTCTTATTTCATAATATTTTTGGAGACATAGCCATCCTAAGAATTATTCCAGTTATAACAGCCTCCTGCCACTCTAACCATTTTTATGCAAGTTGGGCCTTTGTCAGGAGCACTGCGGTGTCTGGTGGTGGTGTGTTCCCACGTGCTTCTGCAGTAAGGCCCTTCGAGGCATGTCTGTACCGACCCTGCTAGGGGCTGTCAGAGATGGGTCATGGGCTTCACAAGAGAAGGCGTCCTGATTTTTCTGGCTAACACTAGTATTATCATTTAGAATCTTATATCTCAAAATGATTTCTGTGCTGGCTCGTCTCTGTAACATGTCTGAGAGGCTATTTTAAAAAAGTAGACCCTGATGGAAAAGTTCAAAACTTAGTTGAGGCACCTCAGATCTCACAGGCAGCAGTGAGGAGATAAGGATTTACCACCCACACGTTTGAGAGTCAAAGCTTGGCCCACTCAGCCACGTATTCATCCAATGCACAGAACTGCAGAGAGACAATGTTTGCTCTTGCAACCCTGATTTAAAAATATGTAATGGAATTTTATTTTTGGTTTATAAAGTAATCCCTGATTTATACTTTAAAATAAAATTTTAAGAATCTGTGAGTGAGCTACTAGAACAAATGAGTGAGTTTAGAAAGATTGCAGAATGCAAATGAACAATGTACAAAAAATCATACGCTAGCAATGAACAACTGGAAATTGAAACAATAAAAAACAGTACTATTTACAATAGCACCTCAAAACATGAAATTCTTAATTACTTTCAAGATGTGGATTATCCACATGCTGAAAACTACAAGTCAGGGTTAAAAAAAATCAAAAGAGACCTAAATAAAAAGAGACAGCTACTATCTTCATGAATCAGAAGACTCAAAACTGTTAAGATATCAGTTCTTCCCAAACTGATCTATAGAGTCAACATAATACAAATCAATACTCCCACAGGATTTTTAAAACAGATGTTGACAAGTTGTTTCTAAATTTATATGAAAAAGCAGAGGAACTAGACTAGCCAAAACAATACTGGCAAAAAGGAACAAAGTTGGAGGACTCAACTATTGGATTCCAAGGCATCCACAAAGCTAAGTAATCAAGCACCATATTGATTAAAGAATAGATACATGGATAAATGGAACAGAATAGAGACTCTAGAAATAGACTTACGTGTTATGTGGTCAGTTGATTTACAATATAAGTGCAAAGGCAACTCAATGAAGAAAGCATTATTTTCAGTATGAGGCTCAACCAATGGGATATTGATATGCAAAAAAATGAATCTTGACCCATACTTTGTACCTTATAAAAAATTAACTTGAAATAGATCATCAAGCTACATGTAAAACATAAAACTAAAACTTCTAGAAGAAAAACAAAGAAGAAAATGGTTGTGACCTTATGTTAGGAAAATTTTCTTGGGTATGACATTAAAAACATGAACGAATTGATAAATTGGACTTCAATAAAATGAAAAACTTTTGTTGTGTGAAAGACACTGTTAAGAGGTTGAAAAAACAGTCTGGCAGAAAATATTTACAAAACACATATCTAACAAAGAACTTACATCTAGAACATATAAAGAACTCTCAAAACTCCATAAGAAAACAAACAGTTAAGTTTTTAAAATAGGCAAAAGGCTTGAACAGACACTCTACCGAAGAAGATAAATGAATGGCAAATGAGCACCGGAAAAGACATTCAACATCATTACTCATTAAGGACATGCAAATTTAAATCACAATGCGGTAACACTAGACACCTGTTAGAATGGTTAAAAACTAAACAAAACAAAAACTGACAATAACAAGTACTGACAAAGATGTAGAGCAGCTGTACTCTCATACACTGTTGGTGGGAACACAAAATGGTATGGCCACTTTGGAAAAGTTTGGTAGTTCTTTATAAAGTTACAATAAGCTTATCATATGCACCCCACAATCCCATGCCTAGGAATTTACTCAAAAGAAATGAACACTTATGCTCACACAAAAGCTTGAATATGAATATTTATAGTGGCTTTATAGCCACCCAAAGTGGTGACAACTCAAATGTCCTTCAGTCAGTGAATGGATAGACAAACAGTAGTATATCCACACAATGAAACACTGTTCATCAATCATATTGATTAATACACACAACATGGATGAGTCTTAGGTGCATTAAGTGAAATGAAGCCAGACTCCAAAGGCTGCATACTGTTCGAGTTCACTCATATAGCATTCTGGGAAAGGCAAAACTACAGGTACAAAACCCAGATCAGTGGCTGCCAGGGGTTGGAAGTAGGGGGAGAGGTTGATGACAAAGGTGAACAGGAGGGTTTTTTTTTAGGTGAGGGAGCAGTTCTACGTCTTGGTTGTGGTGATAGTTACATGATTGGAGGCATTTGTCAAAACTCAAAGAACTGTACACTGAAAATAGTGAATTTTACTTTAAATACACAGGACACCTCGGTTTAAAGAAAATATAGATTTAAAAATTCAATTGGGATGATTTCACTTATATGTGGAATCTAAAAAACAAAACAAATAAACAAACATATCTAAATAGAAACAGAGTCATAGATACAAAAAACCAACAGGTGGTTTCCAGAGGGGAGGGGTTGGGGGGAGGAGAGAAATAGGTGAGGGAGATGAAGAGCTACAAAATAAGTGAGTCACAGGCATGAGCTGTACCGTATGGTGAACATAGTAAATGATTATGTAATATCTTTGTGCAGTGATAGATGACAGCTAGGCTTATTATTATTAGGGTGATCATTCTGAAATGCATAGAAACATAGAATCACTATGTTGTACTAACATGGTGTTGAGGTCAATTATACTTTGAAACAAACGAACTTACAGAAAAAGAGATCAGCTTTGTGGCTACTAGTGGTGAGGGGAGGGGGAGCTAGAAGAAGGTGGTCAAAAGGCACAAACTCCCAGTTATAAGTACTGGAGATGTCATGTACAATATGATAAAGATAATTAACACTGCTGTATGTCATATATGAAAGTTGTGAAGAGAGTTTATCCTAAGAATTTGCATCACAAAGGAAAAAATTTGTTTTCCTATTTCTTTAAGGCTGTATATACATGAGATGATGAATGTTCACTAAACCAGTCGTGGTAAACATTTCACGATTACATAAGTCAAATCATCAGGCTTACACCTTAAACGTATTCAGTGCTGAATCTCAATTATATCTCATTAAAACTGGGGAGAAAACAACAAAAGGCATAATTAGATAATTAAATAAAGATGCATGAGTATGCAAGAAAATTAAACTGGGAAAAATATAATGTAATATAATACAATTAAAAATAAAAAATGTTTCTTTTAAAAAATGGCAACATACTAGTAAAAATACTATTGGTTAAAACTAAGAGGGAAAACTCAGAATGAGGTGCTGGTTGAATAGCTCTGACACGCTGGGGTTTGCATCAGACACGCTGAGGAGAAAACACTGCTTTTCCAATTCACTGCCTTTAAAGAATCACAACCAAACCATCCATTCCTCTCATAAATGCTCACAAACGCCATTTTGTGCTTGTTTGAGTCCAAATAGCCGGTCCCTGCAATTTGTGATTTGAAGAGTTCTCTGCTCTTCTACTGCTTACGCAAACCCACAGTACTGTTTTCCTGGAACTTTCAGAGATCATTTCTTAATGCAAATCTATTTTCTCTTCATGCAGGAACCACAGAGTGACCAGCTTATGAACACAAAAGTATAAATGTCTGAAGATTCAGTAAGCCTTAGATTATTTGCACACAATTTTAACATACATTGGTCTCTTCCATCTTGAGAAAAGTTTTCCTCAGTATTACTTTTCCTCTTAAACCACCATCTTTTCTATGTCAAATGCAGAACGTCCAAGAAAGAACGCTGGACTGCAAGTTATGAGGACTGTATTTTAAGGTCAGTTTGGCCCATGGAAAAATGACTCACCTCCTGTAACTAATATTTATCTCCAGCTCTGACCTCTCTCCAGGGCCTTAGTTAGGAGAAACTTCAAACTCCTACAGACACGTACAATCTCCTGTGCACATTTAATTGTTCAGGAATATCGGTTACATTGGCATCTTTTATTATTACTCAAGTTATAAGTGTTTTATTTGTTCATGTATGCTGCATTTCTTCAGTTAGATTTCTCCAACCAGATTATACATTCTTTGAGGGGAGAGAATTATTCACATACATCTCTTTGTCTCCCTATAGCATCTATCACATAATGAAGGCTGAAACATTCCAGGTTGCCAATACCATTACGTGAGCCCATATGTTCCAGTTGGCTGATATAATCATCTGTCTTTGCAAGAAATACAGCCGAGTTTGACACACTCACGGAGTTCTTCACAGCCTTCCCTGACCACTCACGCAGGGCCCCCATGCTGCCTCCTCCTGCTAACCACCCCCCATCACCGCCATAGCCTCGTCTTGTTTTACATTTTTAAAAACAGCACTTACCACTGAGATAATCTCGCCTTCTCTCTCTCACTCTCTTTCCTTTTCCTTCTCTCTTTCTATTGTCTGAAGCTTCCACAAATCTACTAGGATTTAAGCTCCACAAAACCCGTGCTCACTGTGGGATACTTAGAGCCTGGCCTGTGCCTGGCACACAGTAGGTGCTCAGTGAGTAATCACTGAGTTGTTGACCTCGCCTCTCAATAGAGTGATACCTGTGAGACATTGAACAACTGAAAGGAGCAAAAATACTTCAGACGATTCACCTGTAAAGGGGTTCTACAAGATCCTTTTCAAGAAAATCATGATCGTTCTTGACAGCCACAATGTTGATGGGAAATTGTGAATCTGAAAGAGAGAAAGAGAGACGAAGGAGTTTACGGGCCTTGTTTTATCTGAATGGGGGCACCAGGAACTTCAGGCCACTGCATTTCTGCACATACGACTGATTTTATTTTATTTTATTTTATTTTTTGGTGGGGGGAGGTAATTAGGTTTATTCAATCTCGGAGGCGGTACTGGGGATTGAACCCAGGACCTTGTGTACGCTAAGCATGTGCTCTACGACTTGAGCTGTACCCTCCCCCTTACGTAAGATGGATTTTAAGAGGTTACTGTCCATTGATGGGTGTGTTAGTCATGTTTAGATAGCAGACAGTTTTATTTTTATCCCCAAAAAAGGCTTTTAAGGGTATGAAAGAAGTGTGAAATATGAAAATAACCAAGAGCTTGACCTTGGATAAGACTGAATGCTCAGTGCCTGCATTTTGATAGCTCATCACTGTCACAGACATTTCCTGAATGAAGAGCCTTTAAACTCCCACTGTCCACCTAAGGTGCAGGTTGCTGACGTCAATACTTGGTTTGGCAGATTCTTTTTTTTTTTCCCTCAGGAAAAAAAGTTTCCAGAAATACCCAAAGTTCAGTGGCCTCAGGTATTTCATTTTGTAGCAAAGTCCTGAGTCGTTCTGAGTATCAGCAAAATACTCAGTTGATTCTATCCGAAAAAGGGGAGAAATTCCAACACCATGCCTTTTCTCCCACAGACTATTCAGGCCAGCTTCGGAGGTCATGGGCACAGGTCCCAGTGTTAATTTTTGGTACCTCATTTGTGGAGGTAAAACTCGAGACCATTGGAACAGAGGCCACAGTCAAATCCAACAGACAGCGCTGGTCTCATCATTATCCTGCCGTTTTCTCTCTTTCTCATCTTTTATTTGGCACTTGCTAATCATAATAAATCTAAGGGTATCGGATTTCTTATTGTGAGTTGGAAAGAAACAATTCCTCTTATGGTGAAAAAAAGTAGTGTGAGTGAATTCCAGATGGTGCCAGAATGAGGACTGTCTCGCTCTGCTAGAGAGGGAGCTGTGTGCAGCCGTGAGGAACACAGACACGGAAGCCCAGCTGCTCTGGCTTTCTGTCCTGGCTCTGCTACTCACTATCTGTAGGCTGTGGACCTCTGTTTCCTCATCTGTAAAGTGGGGATGAAGGTAATTATAATACCTACCCTAAGGTGCTGTGAATATTGAGTGAACAGTATATATACAGTACTTTGAACATTATCTGGCACATAGTGAGCTCTATATAAGTATTTGCTCTCATTATATTTATTAAATACATACGGCTGAAACACAATCCGACAGGCCCATTTTGCTTATGAGGAATCCACCTCTTTGTCATTTATGGACTCCACACTTAAATTGCATAGTATTTTGTGTTTACAAAGAGAGTGCATATTAAGGTAGAAAATCTATTACATGAAGGCTCAAGAAACTGAAATTAAAATTCTGAGTCTTCCATCTTATAATCCTGGAAAAGTCAACCTTTTTGGGCCTCTCTCTCATAATCAGTAAATTGGTGGTGGGGGTGGAAATAAGGGTTGCTTAAATCCAAACTATAAGACTGTCCTCCTTGTCTAAAAGGCTATGAGTCTATGAATGGTTTTATCAGAAATTTCAGACTTCAAAGCACATTGCAAGATAAGCTCTTCTCTATTCCCACAGAATTTAAGTGAGAGAATAGAAGGGTTTTTGTTTGTTTGCTTGTTTTTAAAATATAAAACTGAGCTTCTGGGTGAGTGGAGGAGATTCACCAGCGAGTAAAGGTTAATTGTGCTGATTCTCTCCATCCTACATGAACTGTATGCCACCAGGAAGAGAAGTCTACACTGTCTAGGGTACCAGATACCCTCTATTTGGCCCTACAGACCCACTCTCCACTTTTCTGTATCCTGCTTTGTGCCCCAGGATCACTTTTGTGGACGGCATTCAAGGGGATGAACCCATGTCCTCTGCTTTCTTTTGTGTTTGGCCAGTGCGAAGCCCTGGCTGGAGACAGAGGGAGGAAGGAGTGTAAGGTCAGGGAATTTACCCTCCTGAGAGGCTGCCCATCACCAGCTGTGTCCTCTACTCCTAGGATCTGCTGCAAGATCTCTCTCCTTCCGGGTTCTGGCATCTTCTCCCTCCTTTTATGGCTTTGGGCCTAGGGTGGTGACAGCTCTGCTGCTACAAGCTCTGGGCTCCTGTACTGTTTGTTCCTCGTGGTTTCCTACGCCCTGCCCACATCTTTATAATGAACACCTTTAAAAATAAATCCTCCTCGGGTTGTTCTGAGTGTGCCATCTGCTTACTGTTGGGATCCCAACTTGTTCACTACATATTAGGACTATCCAAGAGTGGATGCTTTGGTTATCATTTTAGGTATAAGTAAAATATAGGTGAGTAAGTTCATTAACTGTCAAATAAAACATCAGCGAAAAGAAGTGTGATGCTGGCAATGAAAGCACTTACTCAAAGCCCTGAAAAAGCCCTCAAAAAAAAGCCCACTTACTCAAAGCCCTCCATGTCACATCTTAAACATTTTCATGTAAAGTAAACAGAACTAAAGAAAAGTCTCAAGGCAATTCGTTTTGTGATTTCTAGGAAATTTATCAGCAATTAGTTTGCTGTATCTTTCAGAAAACTGAGAGCAGTGAAGAAAAAACAAGAAAAGGAATAAGGAAGGAAGTGCAGAAAAGCGGCTGATGGCAGAACACTGGGAGGAACCGGGAGTTGGGGTCAGCGGTAAACAGATCAGAAGCAGGAAGTGCAGAGCAAAAAGAAGAGAAGGGAGAAAAGGAAGCAGACTTGGGACGCAATCCTCCTTTCTTTCTAAACTGGCATCAGTAGAAGCCCTGGGCATTGCAAAGGTGGAAGGAAGGAGAAAGCTAAGAAATAATGGTTGAGGAAAGACGTGGAAGTCAAAACACAGCACAAGATATATTTTGAGTTTATTCTCTTTGTGAAGAGTGAAGAGAAGCCCCACCTACCCTCGTATAACTGAGCGTACTGCGGGAACCCGGCGGCACGCAGCCAGTCGCATGCCTCCTTCGCCTCGATTTCTGAAACAGACAAGAAAGGGAAATGCATGAGTCCAATGGCCACCCACCGGGCCTCTACCTCCTCAATCAATGAGAAGCTGGTGCGCACTGTACAGGTTATTACAAAGCAAAATCGTCCTCCCCTAAGTCCATGTAAGTAGGCCTGCCCAGAAACGGGTGTAAAATGAGCAGGTATCACAAAGCTACTAGTTACGTGTCTGCTAAGATAATCTTCTACGTCGATCCATGAGTATTTGGATAATAACAAAACCACAGATTACAGAACACAAAGGCAGAGTTTCAGGCAGGGAAAACTGTCTTATTTATACACCAGGGAACCAGGGGACTAGGGAGAAGGAGGAAATACTTGTGATTTTTTAAATAAAATTTTTTAAACCTTCAAAGATAAAGCTAAGACTATGTATTCTACATTCCTTTATTCTTTCACTCTTGGGATAATGAAAGAACGAATATCTGGGCAGACTGTGAAAATCCTACTTTCTCATGAAGAAAGAAAACTCTTCCATTATTACAAAAATCCAATGTTTTATTTTTTCTTTAATTTTACTAATGGCTTTAATTCCAAAGGCCTTCTAATAAGATGTTCATTCGCCAAGCACACTGGAATGATTTCAGGATGCAGTGTGCAGCATGGAAGAGTAAAGGTGATTATCTGAAACTGAGATACGTGTTTGATGTGGCTGCTAGAATCTCAGAGGGCCAGACCCAAGAGGTTGATGTGTCCTTCAGGTGACCATTTTTGGTGTGGACATACCAAGAGTGCATGGGACCACCTGCTTGGAGAAGCCATGGAGGAAGACGGGGGCAGTCTACAGTATGTGAACCAGGTCAGTTTTTGACCTTGTGAATCCTGGATCACTTCCCAACCACAATTCTGTTAGATAAATACACATGCAAGGGAAAAGAAGTTCATCTGTCAAAAGTTCAGTTTCTCCAAACAGAGTGAAACAGCCGATTATAACAGGTCTCTACCCAGGCCCCTTCTTCTGCTGGTGGGAGGGAGCCCGGTCAGGTCACTGTATTTCCATTTATTCTGACGTTCATTTTTCTCTGTAGCCAACATCCGAGAGTACAGGGTGTTCTTGGAATCACTGCACAAAAACGATCCACGCTAACATCAGCTGTGGGCCAAAGACTGCAATCTACGTGGAAAGCTCAATGTCTGTGCAACATAATGTTCAATGTGACCGAGCCACCTGGTCTACGGTAGGAAAACAGACCAAAGGCCAGACCATCACACAGGCTCCAAAGGGAAGAGCAAAAGCCTACAGCTCGTCCCACTGATGTGGTTGGATACGGGTTGAGATCCAGGCACCCAGAGCCTGTGGGGGCCCCTGTCCCAGAGTCCCTGCTTCTTCTGGCATCTCCTCATCCACTGTCACTCCAGAGATGGACAATTTCTAAATCTTGAGTTTTTTTCTCTGACGTGAGGGTTTTTTACATAATTGCTATCAGCACAGACCTGATAGGTACACATTCCTGCCTTGTACGCATCATTCAGAAAGATCTGGGGCACCGAGCTGGAAATAAAAGCCTTGGAAAGCATTTCTGTGAGAAGGGGTGAGTGAAGTGCAGTTTCAAAATGAATTGGCTGGATTGTACTGAACTGACCAACTTGGGCTTTCCCTTTGGAAGGTACAAAGGGGAATTATTGTAATGTCTCAAAAGTTGTACTTAGCACTCGTTTGAGAGTCCTGATGTGAAGGCTTCCATTTTGATAACTGTGCAATTATTTTAGGGAAGTAGGAAATGCACATGCTGACTGTCACGTGGAGGAAACTTGGTGTGTTACTCCCGAGTCAGAGACAGGCTGTTGCCTTCTAAACTTTCAAGCTTCAGATTTTCTTTCTACTTCAATATAATACAGTGGCTAGTGATGAGAAAATATGTAATTTCTAGACATGTTCTAAACAGTTAAGAGTCAGCAAGTCTTAGAGAGCAGCACAGAATTCTGTCACACGAACGACATGAATAGTATGCATCTTTCCTTTTCTTATTACTTTGACTGTTACTGAAATATGGCATCAAGCAGGAGAGCCCGAGAGAGACAGCATGAAGAACACAGCGGGGAGACCTGGAAGGCAGGCGCTCTGCCACACAGGAAGCTCAAAGGAGAGCAGGACGCGAGCTTGTGAAAGGGCGTCCGCTCCACCAGATACTGGGCTAAGAAGGACAGGTGGGCACAGGGGTCGTTACAGAAAGACTCCTTTTGGAAGTAAGACTCTGGTTGCTCAGTGGAATAGGGAGATTTTATTTAAAAAGCTCTCTAGATAACTTCGTTTTGTTTTTTCACAAGAGCAACACAGATAATGAACTGAAACTCTACCTGTACATAAACATAAATAATCAAATCTTAAGTAGAACCCTGCTAACTCAACCTTCAAATAAGCTGATTTTTTAAAAATGTGTAGGCATTTTAAGTCTCTGAGGCAAAAGACAACAAGAACTGCAATTAGTCAATAATAAGTGAGAAGAAGCCACATCACAGTCACGGTGGACAGTTTCCTGCCATCACTCCCCACACCCAACTTGCTTTCTGTTTCTGAAATGTCTCCCAAACACATTCCCCCTCCTCGTCATACCTCAATTTAAGGGCAAAACAAGCTTTTTTTTTTAAACCACTTAGTGTAATTAACTACTATCAAATTTGACTTTGCCCGTCAAATTAAGTTGGAGAAAAAATGAACCTTACAATTTCTCCTGATTTTTTCCACAGCCCCTACTAACACCTATCAGTCAAATGCTAACATTTTCCTCAAGACATATTACCCACGCGATGGCCAAATGACTAGAGAATTTAGAAGGAATCATTATTGCCAGTATCATCATTTCACAAAGATCTACCTAATGAGATTTAAGTGACATCTGAGGAGAGAGTGAAAATTTCTTTTTCACTGACCTTTTTGCTAGCCAGCACAAAGTGACATAAAAGCTTTAAGGGACATTCAAATCACATGTCAACACTTCTGTTTATTCTCCATTTGCAGCCTATGCCTGGCCTTGTGGCAGCTCCAGGGCTACAGGGCAAAGCAGCAACCTTCTCCAGCAAATCTGAGTGTGGGGAGGGACCAGACAATGCCCTTGACATACTGGCCTACTGATTTCTACCGTGGTTATTGCATTATGTTACTGGAGAAAACTCAATCTGTTTGGCTCCAGAACATGATAGGTTTTCAGTAGAACTTTTGTAATCTGATCTTTAAGAGCACTCCACTCCCCTAAGTTCAAGGAGACCAAAGAACTTTGGGATCTTAAGTCAATAGTTGTCTGGGAGCTGAAATCAACTGGATGAAAAGGGAACTATCCAGTTTTTCAACTGGCAGCTTGACCTGCATGAAACCAAGCAAATCTTTTCACTCAATAAATCCAGAAAATGGTTTGGTGTTCGATATGCTCTCATCACATATTTGTGATTCTACTTGAGGGACAGTCACTCACTTTGCCTCAGTTACCTTTCCTCCATGTTTAGAATGTGGTAGGACCTCTGTCCAGAGACAGACCCAGCAGAGGGAAGCTGCCTCACTGGGTAACTGAGTTGCTGTACATCAGTGGGCACGAGAACAGAGCCACTGTGGAAACTGACCGTCGTCGGTGATACTGGCTTTAAAAAGTATTATAATGTTTCTTAATTATACATACTCAGTATTAAAAAGTTATAAAAATTCAGAAAGGCATAATGAAAGAAAAAACCAACCCTTGTCCCATTACTAACACATAATTCAATACATGTTATTTGTCAAAATGAGAATCATGGTAATCCCTTTGGTTGATTACTTTTTGCATCTAATAAAATACACTGTGAGTATTTTCCCATATCAAGGTATCGACGGTAAAAATAGGAAATTTCCTTTATTTTGAGAATAATGCTTTTTAAAAAAAATTACCTGATTTTTGAATACTGCCATACTGGGGTGACAACATCAAGGTAGCCGAGAGGAAACAGTTTAGGTGGACTCGGTCACCACAGTCTGCTTGTGGGCAAGGCTGGAAGTATATGTGAGTTAAAAGAGATTTACAAGTTGTTTCTTCAAGGACGTACCATGTAGTGATGTTTGTACAGTCAGATGGACAAGGCTCTGAGTGCCTCAGTCAAGTAAGGAGGCAGGGTGAGCGCAGCACGTTTGCTGCCCAGGTCTGCAGGCCTGCCTTCACGTTACAAATTCATTGAATTTTTGAACTGGTGTTTCTAGAGTGCTTGGAACAGTGTGTTCTCCTAGCTAAGCATTTTCAGTACATTTTGGTTTACCTTATTTTTGGCACAGCAAACACTTTTTCCCACAGTTAACCCAAGGGGATACTATCCTTTCTAAATGACCAAAAATTCAAATTAGGGCCAAATTAAATGTCATTATCATCAGAAAATTAGCTGGCTAGAAGAAACCAGGTTTACCGTGGGAAGTTTAAGGCATATGTATTTATGTTGTTCTTACAAATCTCCTAGAATTTTGATGGACAAACTGGCTCCAATTTAAGTAGGTCTTCTTTCTTAAATGTTCATTAAAAGTACTCAAGAGAAGTAAGAGAAAAAGACATCATGGCTCTCCATGTGACTCAGAAATGTAGGCTTGAGAACAGTGTTTTGTTTTTGCATTTAAACTGGCTGACATGGTGGGTACCCTGCTTCTGGAAGATTATGGGTGACTCAGCCACCTCAGGATGTCTGCAATGGATGCAATTATCACTATTAAAGTAGATCCAAGGTATTAACGTTTCGAAAGGCACATGGTTGTTGGCTTAGGATGGTTTATACGGCTGAGTTAGCTTCACTATTAACGAACTTCTTCAGACAAACGATTCCTTTGTCTTCAGATGGAATTTCTCAAGTGAAGCCCCTGTTTACCGAAGCTGTGTTTATTTGGCCATACACTAGGCCAGATTTGTTAAAACCAACGCCAGAGTATCCATCGCATCCATACATGGACACGAATGATGTAAGCATTAATAGTATACAGGACCATGCACCCCTCCCCCAGGAGGACTTTGTAACCCTAATCACAGGTTCAGGAGGGAACGTCAAGTTTTGCAGTAACAACAGGCTTTGATTTAGATCCCGTGTCATGGCAGCAGGATACATCTTTTTGCTTCTTTGAGTTATATAATATATTTATTGTAATGTGTAAAAGGCCTAAATAAGTCTTAAATGTATACCAAATACAATTCTTTTCTAATCTGCATAATATTTTCTCTCCATGATATTCTAAGTTACTAACAGAGTCAAAGTACAGGTTATTCAGAATAAATTTAAGATGATTAATCTCTAAATATTCGTATCAGTGAACCAAGTGATAAACACACATTTTATCTCTCCATTACTTAAGGCAACTGTTTCTTTGATGTGTAGAAAAATACCTTGCAGTCAGCTAACACGTACCTATAAAAGAAAGAAACCAGGAAAATGTGTACAGCCCCAGGACACCTAGCTGTACTCAGTCAAGATGGAGATTCATGGCTGTGCTCATGGGTACCTTCTTCCTGAAAGCGGGAGTTTCAGGCATACCGAGATACACTATTTCATCACCAGTCCTTAACACCAGCCTTATTCTCAGGGACTGTGAGGTATCTTCTGCGAGCTGGTTTCACAGCAAATCTAGCCACTTAAAAGTAATTTCTGTTAGAGTGAAAAAGAATCAAGCAAATTCCATACCTAAGCAGTAGGTCTAGTCTTCATTACTCAAGGATTGTTTTTAACACTCTTTTTCAGGAAATCATATTATATATGTCTATATCATTTATTAATTATTATTTATTTGTTTTATATAATTATAAATTAAAAATATATTTTATGTATTTAATATGAATTATACATAAATTTTATATAATTATAAATTTAAAATTCTAAGTGAAAATGATATATTTCGTATAATTATAAATTTATAATGAAAACACACACACACACACACAATCTTATATGTTCCCGATGAGTCCCTACTCTTTCCCGCTGCCATGTAACTTGCAGTTCTCCTCCAACTGGAAAGCATGTACTTCCCATCCCACTGATGTCTGGCTTGGCCATGTGACCCACACTGGCCAATGAAATGTGGGCAGAAGTATGTGAGTTTGAAGCAAAACTCTTCAAGAGCCATCACTTGTTCTGCCAGCTCTCCTACCCTTCCCTTTACTATGAGACCAGGATGTCTCCGACAGGCTATCCCTTCAGCCTGGGTCCTGGATGACAACAAGGAACAAAGCCACAGCAGAGCAGCTGCCTACATGTAATGTTAGCAAGAAATAAACTTCTATTGCTTTATGCCACTACAACTTGGGGGACGGCTTGTTACAGTGGCATAGTCTAGCATGAGCTCATTTAACATAGCTGCCAGCTGTTCCTTTTACAGATGAAGCACACGGGCGCGCTATGGACTTTTACTTCAACTTGACGCTGTCCCCTGTCAGAAGTGAATACACTCAGTCTCAATAATCATGTCTACTTGGAATTCTGCTTCCCTGCCTACCCAGCCTGGCTTGGATGCAATTTAAAAATGTAGATGATTCTTTCACGCTCCTCTGTCACATGCATCCATGCATGTGTGTGCACACCCACCGCAAACACACACACACTTTTTCTCACATATACATACAAACTTGCGCCACAAAAAATCAAAAGTTCAGTTGCCACTGAACAAGGAGCATCTTCAGGAATATAAATACTACTCTCCATGCCCATATTCCCAGGAGTATGAAAAAAAGAAGAAAAAAGACAATTTCCCCACCAATCTCAAAGGAAAAGCAGAAAATCTACGCTCCACTAGCCAAATAGTTTCTGACCAGATTGTTTTGACTCAGGTTTTCCATGAGGCAGGGTAGCTGTCTATTCTCTTCTTTCATTGGGTACAGACTGTTCCCGTCAGGGGCTTGTGGTATTTCTTGGGGAGGCTGCGTGCATACACAAGCAGATGAACATCCTCAGCTCTGCGAGGCTGTGGAGCCACTGCCTACCACTGAATCCCAAGAGGTTCTTTGAGATGGAGTCAGTTATCAACTGAAATGCAAGGTAGGGGAACCGAGAGTTGATTCACACAATCAGAAAGAGGGTCGTCATTTGCAGGCCTTGGCCAAAGTACCTCCATGTTGATGCACCAAGAGAACAGAATCTTGAGTAACCTCTCTTGGGAAAGGGAGTGAGATTCTGGAGATGGCCTCTCTCTGTCTCTCTCTTTCTCTCTCTCTTACTTGGCTTCTTTGGCTTCTCTTGGAAAGGTGGAGAGTAAAAGTCTACAGTGGCTGACATGCTGTTGGCTCTCCGGAGCAGAAGCTCTAACTTCCACAGGGTTGGCCACACTGCCAGTGTCAGAAGGGCCCCCATGTATTCATTGTCATGCTCATGACTGCTTGTCCTGGGACAAGCAACTGCTTCGGACAAGTGCCACCACCACTAGGAAGTCCGTTTTCTTGGCTTTGGACAGGTATCCTTCTATCCTACACTGCTTTAAGACTTATTCTTTAAATGTTAAAATTATTCACGTCTTTAGGGAATACAGCCCTTTCTGTATCTATTCTCAGGCATATGTGAATGTCAATACTTATAAAGGCTTGTCTGCTATTTCAGATGCTTAGCCCAACTCTGTTAGAACTGTGGGTACTCCAATCGCACCAGAAGCTTTCATGATATCGGGGAAGACTGTACCATGCAGGCATCAGAAGGAGCACAGATGTGCCTGGATGAAATAACTGTAAGAATCCTACAGACTCTTTTCAACTCTTTCACTCCTCATGGGGCTGGCGTGGCAAGCTGCGACATCACCAGAGCTTCTGACTCCCAATTCAAGGCTTTATGCATTTAACTTCTTAGCAACTATAATACCAGGATCAATCAAAACTAGTGTTTGTTTAATTTAATCCCAAGAAAATATGTGCACAACTCAAGTGTAATTTTATCATCTGACTCTGTATAGAAACTTGATGATGTATGTATGTGTTTTATTTTAAAATATTTACTGAGAAATATTTATTGGGATAAGATATTTACTGAGAATTTTTCAACGTGGCTGCCATTTTTCTGGAATGCCTTCTACTTGTCTGCAGTGGCACTGGTGCTGTGAAGGATATTCTAAACATATATTACTTACCCGGAAAATTAAAATCAGATTCAAGAAATTAAGTTTTTATTCGGTTTTGAGCAATGGATTCATTTTTCTCCATGTCCTTCAAGGCCAAAGAGACTGTTGAGTTTAGAGGTTCACTCTCTAAATACAGGGATTTTCATTTTGCAAATCTTTAATAGACACTGACATTATATATCCCCTACAGAAACCAATTTAAAAGGGCACAGGTACTTGGAATAGCTTTAACTGACTCAGGGTGGGGGGAGATTAAGCTCCTAACTGAAGAAGTGAGAAACAGCTTGTATGCTGGAACACTCCCCCCCTTCTCATCAGACACAGTACTGCATCACAGATTTGGGTCATACTATGGTCTTACTACATGCCCTACTGGTATTAACAGTCAACCGAAGCATCCCATAAATACACCGTGAATGCAATCACATAGGTTTACAAAATTATATACACTATAAAAAAGTTCAAAACATGATGCAAGTTTATAGTTTGATTTGTACAGCAGATAACTTCTTATTTTAAAGAGTTCTTTGGGTCTTAATCATTATTGTCACAAAATCTTAACTGGATCTCTTCAAGTTTTAAGAACACAGTAGGAAATGGCAGAAGTTTGTGTTTGTAAACACACAACTACCTCTAAATGGGGGTCCAGGCAACTCTACCTTGCAAAACATAAACGTAATTTAATTACCTAACCAGTTGTGAGCGTGTAACAATTTTCATTAACGCAGTCACCATGATGGTCTTGACTAATATGCTTACTCAATTACTCACTGAACTCAGGCATTAAGGAATTATTTCCCCTAAGAACAGAGTTGAAAAAGAGATGAAAGGAACTTAAAATTCCCTCTTAAATCTAACAGAAGAGTAGCAAAGTCTAAACCTAAGATGTAGAATACTCGAAAGAAAGAAGGAAGAAAGAAAGAAAGGTTGCCATAATTCTGCCATCTAGAGATCTATTAACATTTTGCTGGCATATATGTAATCTGTCATTCTTTTATTATGAAGATGTGTACATGTATCGAGGCTAAGTATACTATTTTACATAATCTTTAAACGAAATTGTAGTCTTCTTTTTCACTTGACATGCACTTTGAACCTCTTTCCATGCCAACAGATGTTCTTCTCAAACATTCTGCTTGGCTGAATAACATTCCTATCGCCATGACTTTAAAAAGCATCTTCCTTTATCAGTTTAGGCTTCCATAATTACAGGCTAAAAATAATAAACCCAGTTCTCTGGAGGCTTTCATTCTAAATAAAGAGTTTTGCCAGAACATGCATCCTGGTAAATGTATTTCAGGGAGTACTACTGGGTTGATATTTCTCATCTTATTTTACATTCTGGATTAAGACACACTTCATATGGTTTTGATTTATATTCTCAGCAGACTTCAAAAAGGAAGTTCCAAGTGGAAGTTTATTCATACACCAGAACTATGTTTAAATGATGCTGCGGGGATGTCTTAAACTAACACAAGTCAGGAATTCAAAGTTGAGGTTAGATCCTGGACCATGTTCCCACCTCTTCCTCCTTGGTATTTGGAAAGTGGAGATTTTATGTAACAGCTGTTCCGCTTGTCTTTGACCTCCTGCATACGTATTTAGATAATTTCCAAGACACATTTCAAAGCTTTACGTAATAAACTGGTATTTTCTAAAGAGTGTTGCTGCAGTTTCAGGATTACATTTAAAAAACAAAACAAAACAAAACAAACAAACTAGACCAAATAAAGAAAAACTCCCATCTTGTTTTAACAACTAGATGAATATTTGGAGTCTACATGACTCCTAAATTTTTTTAAATAATCAGAAGCAAAACATGACCCAAATTTCTAAAACTAGCAAATTTGCCAAGAGTGTATCTGTTTAGAACAAAACAGTTCTATTTTTGTACAGGGTTAATATTATTGTTTTAAAGGGGAGTTCAAAAATACTTTCTAATTTCATTTTGCTCTTACCTAACGGCATACGTATAACTTAAAGATAACAAGTTTCTGCTCTAGTTGAATACCCATAGTTAGTTTTATGAATTAACTTTTTAAAAAAGAACCTGTCAATTTGTTCCTTTATTTGAGGGCATACGCAGATTAACCGGTAATCAGAGGTAACATGACTTAAAGTGGTGAGAAGCACTAACTCTTATTACCTTCACGTCCTTGGGTAGGTTAACTTCAGTGTGCCTCAGTTTCCTTATCTATAAAATGGGAATAAACAACAATGCCTACCTCAGAGCATTGTCGTAAGGCTGAAATGAGTTATTGCCTGTGTTTGTTTTATTACTACAGTGGAGGTGTCTACTGTTACTTTCCCATAGTAGAAGATTGTGGTTCTGATGGTCTTGGATTCTCTCCATTCAGCTCTTCTTCATTTGGCCTTCAGTTGCACAAGGCATTCACCTTAATGATTTAGTCAACAGATACCTGTTGGGTACCCACAATGTGAAAAGCCTGCTGTTAAGCACAGTGGGAGGATGCAGGGCTGTGGGCAGCAGGGTCCTGCCCTGCAGGTCTCTAACCCCAGCAGGGAAGACAAAGTCGTGTTCAGACATGGCCATAACCTAAGGGAGCAAAAGCCTTCCAGGGCAGGACAAAGTCCTCCAGGGCTCAGAGCAAGAGCGGACATTTTGGATCAGGTAATCAGGACCAGCTTAGCAGGTGAGATGAGATTTGAGCCAGAAGATGGTTGGCTAACTGGGTCTGCTGGCAGCAATCCCTGCTCACCCATGGACTGATTCTGAAGCTGGGATTCCCGTGAAATCAGTGCCTTCCTGGCGTAGGTTCTAATGCTCCTCATCTGCACCTGTGGGAGGGCCTCAGGCCAAGTGCCACCTGTCCC
The DNA here is from genome assembly GCF_036321535.1 of Camelus dromedarius. Taxonomy (NCBI): domain Eukaryota; kingdom Metazoa; phylum Chordata; class Mammalia; order Artiodactyla; family Camelidae; genus Camelus; species Camelus dromedarius. The sequence continues at coordinate 63,149,750 of NC_087448.1, read as the reverse complement.
CTACATACAGATTCTTCTTACAACGAGAATCTAACAGCCAATTCATTTTTTCATTCTATGGACAATTTTGATATCCTCTTTCTGTTCAATAACGCTGTATCACAGGAAGTACAACTCAATGCTGTTCAACAAGATGTAATGAGGATCATAAATGAAATGTGACATTTGAAAGCGGTAGTAAAGGCTTTTCACCGGCTGCTGCTTTCAGGATACGAACATCAGGTTGGGGAAGACAGTCTTGTGATTATAGTTTACGAGGTGCCTACCAGTTAATAGGTAAAATATTAACAATCACGTGCTTGACATATGAGGATCTCAAGGGCAAAGATAAGTTTAAACATACCAAACACATCAGAGCCCTGGGAAAGACATCTGTAGCAGACACGCAGCCTTCACTAAGGGAACTGCCGTCAGAAGATTATTTGTCCATGTTATGAGAAAAAAACCCTGAACTAATAAGTAAATCTTGAGCATGGGACATGGGCTTGCTGTGGATTAATGACAGGGAGAAGTTGAGGGTTTCATGAGGAGCCCAAGGCCACTGACCTCAAGAGGTTACGGGTCTCCCAGATAGCTTCCTGTCAAGGTCATTCCCACTATTAAAAGCATCTTAGGTGTGTATTCAGGGATCTGCTTTGTGAGGAGGCAACTGGGAAAGTAGTTCAGATACCATTCAGATACTTCACGCATTTACATTTAAAAGTGGAGAAATACTTTGCTCTTAATCTTAAAATGATTATAATTAATGTTTCATGACTGCTCAAGTTACACCCAATGGTGAACAAAAAATTCAGAAAACAGTCCTCTTTGAACCTTTTGTTTTTCCAAAATAAGGAACAGTAAGTACATATTAACACACTAACATACACACAAACATATATTTATATAAATATATATATTTTAAATTAAGATGAAGTCTGCCTTCTGTCTTGCTTAGGCCAATGTATGAACTAAAGCCTTTGAACCCAGAGTGTTTAGAAGGAGCTCAGGCCCGAGAGTGTCTCTGCATGCAAATGTTACTACACAGGTGCTTTACTTGCTAAGGTGACCTAGTTTCATCAAGTTCTCTGATTCACTTATTCTGCCCCTCAGGTACTCACGTTTAGCCCAAGAAAGAAAAGTTTATGCACCTTGGAGGCTTAAAAGAGGGCCAGCTTTTTCCTGCTTTGTTCCCTGCGGGCAATCAGTTTTTACTTTTGGAATTTGGAGAGAGAATTTCTCTCTCTCTGTCACACACACACACACACTCCTACACCCTCCCCACACAAATGTATATAGTATAGGGTTCTGTAACCCTGTCATAGGCAAAACGGCAAGCATCCTTAAATAAGTATGTGAATTTTTATATCCTCTTAAATTATCACATTGCAGGTACACATCTGTTTACCAGACTGGAAAACAGATTGCATCTTTGCATGTCCAGTTGTTAGCCCAGAGCTTTGCAAATGAATGTTGACTGAAAGAGTGAATAACTATATTAAGAGGAACATATTTATAGCTTTAAATTTTCACAGGCCAATAAACACCTAAAACATTTTTCAGATATTCAGGTCCCTCTGAACTCACAGGGCTGCTATAAATATGGGAACATGTACTGCGAACATACTTTGCAAACTTGTAAAACCCTGTATGAAAGTAGGTTTATGTAACACTATTTTTTGAGCTGCGATTCTGCCTCTAGGAGACATGCTCCCAGACATCCCTGGGCAGCAGTGTCTTTGTAGATCTCGGTGTTGCCTGTGTTTTCTGAAGGGCAGGCCATCTGACACGCTCCCAGCACTGACTGGGAGAGTCATTTCTGCTGGCTCCAATCCCTTCCCCTCCCCTCTGCATGGAATCCTTGGGAATTCCAAGGCCAGAGATTACGGCAAGATTTAGTCTTGGAGGAATAACAGCCAGAAAAGATTTTCCTGTTTTCTCACAAAGGAATCACTCTCCCTTTTCAAGATCAACAAACTGATTGGGACACAGTCATTCATACTTGAGAATAACCAGACACAACCATAGAAAAAGAGTATCATAAGCCTTTCAAATGTTTTGACTACAATCTTTAGTAAGAAATACACTACCTGTAGATGTGAGCACGTACACACACACACACAGAAACTGAAACAAAGTTTTACAAAACAGTAATTACACTTTATACACATGCAATGCCACCTGACAGAACAGAATTTTCTGTTCTCTTCTCTTCTCTTCTATTGAAAACTGCTGGATATACCCGTTAGCTGTATGTCCTAGGTGACTTCATGACCCTCAATTTAACGAACACGGCCTGAGATGACACTGTTTTATGAGAAACATCTGGTTAAATCAATAAATAGACTGAATCTAGTTCTAAGAGTCTGACAGCTGGGGGTCTTCCTAGACTCATTCCCTCTCCTGAATTCCCTGTTCTCACAAACGAACGCCATCCTGCTGAGTTTCTCTCCGAAATGTATTTCTCAATCTCCCATCTGCCCACCTCCACTGTCTCTGCAACAGACTCCTAACAGGTGCCCCTGCTTTCGTTCTTGCCTTCCTCACCTCTCTTAAGATGCATTCTCCCTAAAACTCCTTCACGCCTCCCTGTCACCCACAGAACAAAGTACCAGCCCATTATCACAGCCCGCAGTGCCCTCCCTCCGCTGGCTGCCGCCTGCTTCCACTTTGGGCCTTGCTGGAACTGCAAGGAGGTCGCCAGCCCCCGGGTGCCATTTCACATCCCACGCTTGCGCTTGTGCTGTTTCTTCTTCGTCTGTCACATCCCTCCTACTTCTTTTTCTCGTGACTTACTCTCATTTGTCTTCTATCAAGATTCAGCTAGGACATCATCTCCTGGATCCCGGGTCGGTTTGCCCTTCTCTGGACTTTCCTACATCTAGTGCAGTCCTTACAACGTTAGACTGAAGTGTTCTTGCTACAAGTCTGTCTCCCCATTAAACCACAGCTTTCCAAGGGCAGAGGTTGCCTGATTCACTTTTTGCACCTCTAGTGCCTGGCAGAGCATTTGGAACCCAGTGTGTGTTCAGTGCAAGCATTCTTAAATAAATATGCTGAATGTGGAGGAGCTGAGATGCTCTGCTTTGTTCCAAGTGTCCCCGGGCACCCCGCTTTCACCAGCATTGCTCTGTGTCCATCCCAGACCAGAATGGACTGCTATCCCTTGTGTTTCTTCCCAGCAAAGGACCTCCAGATACTGCTGGTCAAAGGTCTTTGGCGAAGGTAACTCTGGCCCCTGGAAAACCTCTCTTGCTTTTTTCTCCTTTATTATTTGATTGAAAGAGGCTGAGAGGCACCTGCTGGGTTGTCATAGCTTTCTGTTCCACTCCATTGAGAACTCTGCCGGTACTGCTGCTGGGCCTGAGGATGAACTGAGTGCCAGCCCCAGTCTTAATCAATAACAAATCAAAGACATGAAATCTCATGCAACTTAGAGGCTTTCCAGATGGATTTGGAATAGGGTTGCGAAGTCAGATTTGGTCCAGAGTCATTCCCAATCTGGACTACTCTGGGAGAAGGAGGGTGTTTCTGGTGATGAGCAAAAAGGCTTATGTCCCCTCAGGAGCAGACTGGGGCCTCATTCAGTCTGGACCACCCAAATCTCCCTGGATATGCCCCGGTGGAAACCCAGCTCCCTGAGGCTGCCCCACTCGTACCTCCAAAGGAATCATCCAGTCAGTCCACGACGGCACCCGGGGGAAGAGGTTATGCCTTCAATTAGAGTAGAGTAATGCCTCTCCTGAAATGTAACCACACTTGAGTAGAGAAATCCCTCCTCTTGAAACATAACTACACGCAGCTATGACTATTTTGGTTCTTAGGAGCAGAGGGAAAATGTGTGATGTACTGGAGTGACCTTATTTGGACGCTAGATTTAGTTAAGTCTGCCGAGAAGACCTTCCTGTGAGTAAATTACTCTGCTTAGTTAAAGCATCTCCTTCCTTGAAGATGTAGATTGTTGGACATCTCCTCCAAGAAGCCTTCCCTAAACTTTCTGCTTACGGTCTCTACCACTCCATGATCTCTGGCCATCTTGAATGATTTGACCTGTTATATGTAATCATGAATTCCATCTCTCTGTTAACTTAAAGTCTGAGCACAGAGAATTTGTAAACAGTAGGGGCTCAGTATAGGTTTGTGGTGGTTGTGGCTGTTACGGCCACTGTTAGTAACTAATATAAAAGTAGCTTGTATATGGGCCAGTTGATGATTGATGATGATGATGATTGATGGCCCTTGTTCATTTCTAAAGACCAGAAAGCAGCCTGGGGGAAAGGAATGAATATCTCCAGTAGATAAAGTAAAGGCAGGAACAGATAAGGGAAAGAAGACAGCAAGCTGAGATCTGAGCCCCCCTGAGTGTAGCAGTGGAAGGCAGAGTGGAGGATGGGCTGACTGGAGGGGTCCCTGAGCAAAACTCAAGTATCAAACCTCAAAGTCTCAGTATCCTCATCCAGAAAATGTGCGCCATGTTACATATACTCTTCAGAGCAGCTGTAAGAATGTGAGAGAAACTCCAGGCCAAGGAAGGGCATTTTGTTTACTGCTGTAATCCTGGTTCCTGGCACAGGGCTTTGGACTTGACTCTGTGTTTACATTTGTTGAACAAAATAAATTACGTACATTGACAAAAAGCAGGCACTTAAAAACTGGAGCTATTATTATCGACTGAAATGAGTACCTTTTATATTTCCCACTGACATACTCAAATGGCAGAAGAAAATAAACAGGTGTCCTCTATGAATTTATTTGACATTTCCACCTTTATAGAGGACAAGTAGAACATGCTCACACTTATTTTACTACACAAAGCTTTTCCTCAAATTTTAAGAAAACCAGTGCTCCAAGACGTACCGTCCTGTAGCTTTTATACTCCGGGACATTCTGCGGGGCTGAAGGGGCTCAGATGTAAATTTTAAAAAGAATTTTCACTTTCAGAGAGGTGATTTATCATTATATTTTAATAGCAGCTTCCCTAAACACTAGAAAATGTGAGGCTCAAGAAAATTCCAACTCCACTCGAGACAGGATGACATTGCTGGACCCGGAAGTTCGACTAGAATAAACTGAGACACAGAAGGCAATGGACAGCTGACTACTGGTTAAGCTTAAGACCACAAGACAGAGGCAGAATCTGCTCAGCAACACAGAATGCTGGCTTGAAAACACAGACCTTCTTAAATACATTTCTACAAAATAGCAGGAGCTGTGACATTCTGAAGGCAATTTGGGCATTTTATTCGGGAATGTAACCAGCCCCCTTCAAAGATAACTTCAGACAGAGAACCCAAATTTGATCACTCACTCTGCTGCTTAAAATCCTTCAGGGCTCTCAGATCCTTCCAAAGTAAAATGCGAACTTCAGAGGACAGCGTACAACTCTCCAGCTCAGCGTGGGTCCCCGGCGTGTCCCAAACCTCAGCTGGGCACATGGCCTGGCCCAGGAGGTACTGAATAACTCACAGCTCCCGAAAACTGCCCCCTCCAGCCACCCCCATCCTCTGCTCCCTTTCAGTACTTTTCCTAAGTCTAGAATGACTTGCTCCCTCTTGATCTGACCAACTCATTCTTAATCTTCCTTCCCCCTCTATTTCTTTCTCAGCTCTAGTGTAACCTTCCCTGTGAAGTCTGTCCTGACCACTGCTCCCTGCCTCTCAGGGTTCTCCTGAGGAGGGTTCTCCCCGTCTCTCCTGGGCACACTCTGTGTACCCCTGGCCCAGCACTTACCCCGGCACTGGCACTGGGATGTTCGGTTTATTCTGCTTTGCTGTTTCCCTTCACAGGCATGGTCTTTGCATATCCTGTGCCAGCACAATGCCCAGCACCTCAAAGCGGCTTGATTAATGTCTGTGCGGTGAACTGAGGAAGCTTCTAGCACACAAGCTCAAAGAAACTTAGAGCAAGAAGTAAATGATAGTCCTCTCTCATGCTTCCAGCCACTGACGGTGGGGAAGAACCTCACTGCTCCCCAGTGACCTGTGAAGCATCAGCAAAGATTCCAAACCTCCACACTTCCTTTCCTTGTTGTTTTCACTCACACTGAAACAGGAACACCATGGATTTGCATCACAGCCTGGAAACACAGTCACAGGGAGAAAGGGTTTCGTTTGGGACAGAAAGAACCACACGCTTTCTCATGAATCAAACCCCTAAATAGAACAAAACATAAAGTGGAGCACGTTCCACTCAGATGAGGTCCTAACCCTCCCCTTGGTACAAAAAGTGCCCTCGTGCATCATGTTGGTACTAATGGACCATGTTCATAACCACTTAAAATTTTACACCTCTCTTCTCCATCAACTGTGGTTTCTATTTAGAGTCTAAACAGTATGTTGTTAGTTACATACTCCGTAGTGCCACTTACTTCATAACACAATAATGGTAGCAGCAAATTTAGAGTACTGGAAGTTAATAACCCCAAGTCAGGAAAAAACAAAAGCAAATCCACACCTCTTAGGTCTACCGAATTCTAGGTTTTAAAATTCCCTTTGGCATAATGGTGTCTGTTAGCAAAAACCTAGACAGCACTAAATTGCCAATAAATTCTGCCAGAAACCTCCTGTGAAATTCTGCTCCAAGGATTTACAACCATTCTTTTTAGGTTTCATAGATACCTCCTTGTTGTCAACCATGCTGTGAAAATAGATGGGAAACAGTTCACAGCCGTGCTTTGAGATGCTGGTCTGGGAAAGCGGGGGAGTGTCCCTAATGCTGATGTCACTGTCATTTCTGAAATTCCAGCCCTGGCCACTCTCCCATCTGTGCTGCTTTTTGAATCTGGAACTCTCTTTCCCAGCCTTCCCTCACTACCCACTCACCTGACCCCTGGGGGCAGCGTGAGTCACTTCCTGTCCTTTAAACTTGGGGCTGAACTTCCCCTCCTGTGACGGCCTCAGACTGGGGGGGGGGGGGGGGTCATGAGGAGGACTGGGAGAGGGAGGGATGCCTGGAAGGCAGGCAGAGGGCAGAGGAGTCCCTCTCCCGCCTCCGTCTGTATTAGAGAGTGAGCTGCCGAGCACTGCCGATTCTTGAGTTTTTAGCAGATAATTATCGCCATCACGGTAATGAGCTGAGGTGAGCATTATTTACCACTAGATTTCCCTCCAGGATCCTGATTCACCTCTTCACCTTTCCACTGCCTATTTGCAACTTCAGAAAGGATGGAGGATAAAAAGACATAAAAAGCAAATCCATCAATCTTACATACATGAAAAGTCTGATGGGGAAAATCTGAGACCTACTTAAAAATAAGTGGTGGGATGGGCATCTTATTTGTCATTAATATTAATAAGTTGGACATGAGTCTTAGCTTTCTAGGTCAGTTTTTCACCAAGGGAAAGTTCTACTATGGTAAATATTTTTAAATTAAGAATTTAAAAATAATACTGTGGCAGAGAGGAAAACAAACACATGGGTGGACTATGACTGCCAGCCTCCCTTGTAGGGAGGCCTGTGAAGGAGTTCTGTGCAGAGGCCTGTGGGTAAATCTGCCGTGTGATCTACCACGCCGCCCTTCTCCACCCACCAGGAGATGTGCCAGTGCCCAAGAGCTTCATGTTGAGTCCGGAGAGCCTCCATTGATCTATGTCTGGAGAAATGTCTTATCCTCAACGTGGGCAGGGAAGAAACTTTTAGCTGGTTGAGATTGTGACACTTTGAGGACAGGGACCTCTGTCTTATTTGACATTGAATCCCCCATGATTGGAAAAGAGTATCCCTTTATGCCTGAAAAAGAGTAGGTATCTGGCCAGTGTTTATGGAACAATGGACGCTAAATGAGACATATGCATATGTACATAAAGAATCAAAATGCACACAGAAAGTTAATTCTGAGGAAAAATTTCTGGGGATGCTTTGCTCCTACACACACATAATCAATGTCACTCTAAATATTACTCAAAAACTCTTTTGTCTTTTATGTCTATTTTTGTTTTCATGGAAAGCATCCAACTTTCAATATGCACCACACACTAAGAAAGATTGTGAAATAGTTTCTTTCAAAAAGGTTTCCATTGAGTCCCTTCTGCCCAACCTACCCCTCCATCCCTGAACGTAAATTAGATCTCAGTTGATTGAACAGGTTTATTTCACTGCTCATCAGTTTTACAGAATCAAATGCATTTAAAAAACAGTTCAGGGTTATCCAGACTTTAATGAGGGGACACTGCCTGTGGGCAGGTTTCCTGGCTCCATGTTCTCTCCATAAAGAAACTTCTTGCCCCCATCAGACTAGCTCTTGAGTCCATGAAAGTGATACATGGTAAGATACTTTGACTTAGTAACAGACCCCACAGATCCCTTATATATTTATATTTCTTTTCAGGCTAAGCTTGCTTTCTAGGTTTGACTATGAAATACTAAGACAACACTTGGTGTTTCCTTTTTAAATAATGGTGACCAGATACTGGGACTGATGCTTAGGGACTGCCAGGGGTATGCCAATGATTCCACGCCTTGTTTTTATGTTTCTCTTCAGTCATTCAATAATGTTTCGTTTCCTTTCTTTTTATTGTTTAAAAATTAACACCAGGAATAACTTGGTGCCTCATAAAATCATAAGAAAGTCTTACAAATCAAGATTTTAAGAACACCTTTAGTTTATTTGCAAGAGGTGATAGCAGGTACATTTAAAATGTGGTTGGAATCTCCAAAGTGGCTTTATCTTTTAACACTAGTATTTAATGGTTAGATATAACAGATTTTTAGTTATTAAAAAAGAGGCAAGAGAGGGAGGGAGGAAGGAAAGGAGAGAAGAAGGAAAAAAGGAAGGAACTCCAGCAATAAGCTATCTTTCCTAATTACCTAAACAAATGCAGTCCTCTGGCTGGCACGCGGATGGTCAGTCTAGCACTGGTATCCAGGACGCTGGTATTTGATTACCTGGCTACTGTGTACGAGTGACCTTCTGACAAAGAAAGAACCTATTGTTCTTCTTTCCTGTTTATATATATTGGTGCCCTTATTATGGATGGTGTCCAGTTCTTAGCAATTGCTCAAGTCAGAAATTTTGACAATTTCTCAATTTTATCTGAGTACAGTTTTTTTGCTTGGCTCCATTCCTCTCCCATCTACAAAATGGTTCTCTGCACCCTTTGTCCTGTCCAGGGTATTCTGGATTTCTAGCAGTTCAGTGACAGTCATTGACTAAAATGACCACTTTAAGGCTCACCTTTCTTTCAACTTCCGCCCACTGTAAATCACTTTAAACACTACTGCAAAAATGATGATGCCAAATCTAACTCTAAATTTATGTTATTTTAAAATTTAGCTTTCCACCCCTCTCCGGGATAAAACAAGCTTCTCACTGTGCTAGGTACCCCGTGATCACCCACGAGTAAATATTTGGCTAAAGTTCACTGTAGCTAATGAATGCCTGTTTGGGCTTCATTTTGCCCTGAACTCGTTTTATTTAACAAATATTTTAAAGAAGTACTGAGATAGGCCCAAAAACAAAACCCCAAATATTTTTAAGCCTGTGGCTCTTAGCACCACCCCCATGATAGACCAAAAATAGAGGATACAGTTGGAATACTGCAGACATCTCTCAATGTGCCAATATAAGTAACATATTCTTTTAAAAAATCCAAGCATTCAGAACAAAGAAAGAAAGAAACAAACAAAACCCACTGTTATTCCAATGCATTATTATACTCAAGTTTCCAAAAAAGGCTTTGGAATTTTGTAAACAATTTACAAAGTATATTTATTTTAATAAGTTATGACATAAAAATAGTTACTAGACTGAAGCCATGTTAAAGAAAAAACTATATACATGATTTTTAACTTTTTAAGTGTATTTTTCTTTGGGAAGCATTGACGATTGGCCTACCATGGATTACTAGCTGTGAAGCTAAGTAATTTCAGAAGGCCTTGAATTTATTTACTTGTTTTAATTTGCTTAGTCATAGTTTAGCTATTGTTGTTACCAAGAGGTTTATAAAATTGTCCTTTTAATTTTTTTTAGGGGGGAGGGAAATATATATATTCAGGAAATTAGGGGAAAAAAAAGAGAGCCTGTAGGAATCAAAGACTTTTATGGAACAAGTTTTTGCCCCAAAGGAGAGGTAAGAGATGCCAAATAAAATGATCAAGGAGACAGCTGGCTGTGTGACTGTGGGCACAACACTAATCTCTCCGATCCAGTCTTATCGCCAGTAAGATGAGGTCTCTTTGAGTACTCTAAAATGCTGATTTGTAAGGTGAAATGTTATGCTGACAATATCAGACATCAGTGAGGCCAGTGCCTCTTCAGAACAATGTGAGAGGACTCCAGAGAAGATAGACTGGACCTATGTTCTGGCTACATGATTGCAGACCATAGCCACACCCAGGCTAACAATCCAAGGAAACCTGTAGCACCGTCGTAGGAGAGGTAAGGTTGGTCTAACACTTTGTTGCTAGGAAAGCACTGCTGACGCGCTTGAATCCAGACTGTTTATGTGATTTCATACTGTGGTCTCTGACCCAGCAAGCAAAGCACCCTGGGAAACCACAGCCTCAGCTCTGGGTCTTTGTCCCGGACATCAACCCCAACTGGTTCCTCTTTTTCAATTTTATTCTTAAATGTAGCATTTCTGCTCTTTCTTTGTTTTGTTATCCAATTCTAATAAAGACAAGAAGACAGACAGGATACTGACTGTAGGGAGATGAATAAAAGTGCATTTTTTTAAGGCACTCAGTTATTATAAGATAGTCATTAAAGTGTCTGGGTAAATGACCTCATACTGCACTCAGCCTGCAAATCAGCCAGGCCATCTGGCCCTTGGTGCCTATGCCTTGAACTGCTTTCTCTGAAATGGAGTTACAGGAATCTGTGAATTGGAGTCGCTCCATTTTTCAGCAGTTCACACAGCATCTGACACCATGTCAGGCACACAGTGGTAAAACTTGTTTTGGCAACTTACTAAATAGTTATTATTGGAAAGACCAAAGAGAAAAAAAAATCTCGAGCCCGTGAAGACTTCCGGCATCTTTTAGTTTGACTGGAGATAAACATTTGCTATAATTGGAGTATTTGCTAAATGGGGAATAAGCTACTTAGAGGCTAACTGTATATTAGTAACTTTGCTTCTATTATTCCTTAATTTGTTTATCATGATCATGCACACTTGTTACTGGAATTTGTTTTCTTTGAAATAAATATTGTCCCTAGAATATTGCAGTTTTTAAAATGCATATTCACGAATGTTCTCCCTGATATAAATTGTATGAGTAAGGTTTATAGGGCCCACAGCATCCGATTCTTGTTTAAATTCTCTCTCATGCCGCTCAAATATTCTGCTAGAAGGTGTCTGCATTGTTACTGTTGATATTGTGTGCCGGGCACTGATGCTGAATGCTTTATGCTCTCATATGCGACGGCTCATTTAATCCTCACAATAACCTCTAAAATGGTAGGATCATCCCCATCTAATACAGGAAGAAACTAATGCTTCAAGAGGCTAAATAAGGTGCCAAGGCCACACCATGGGGATGCTATCAGGCAAACCAATGGCTTCCACTCCAATTCTAGTCCTTATTCATAACTAAATGGGAGTAAGTAATACAGACAGCAGAGCTCTTCTAAATCCTTTTGAAAAAAAAGAAGATAGAATATAAATTATAAATAATTAAGCAACCAAAGGAAAGAAAAAATTTGCTCACATATATTTATTCATACTTTAATCAGCCATTAAACACATATGTCACCACTGCACTGAGAATCCAAGGAACAGAAACAAAGGGCACCTACATGGCAGCACTTATATTGATAAAAATGAGGGTTGTCAGTGATTACAAGGAGGAGAAAAGCTGAATTATCACACAGTATTTTTCTAAAGGTCTTGACTCCCTGCAGAAAGTTCTAGGTGGACATACTAGGGTTCCTGTCAGAGGAGCAGAAACAATGAGGGCATCATAATGGTGTAGTTATAGGACATAAGCCCAGAGAAAGCAGAGAAGCAGTTTCTCAGGTATGATCTGGACCTGCTGACTCTCTAAGATAGAAAAAACCATAACCACTTTTGGGATGAGCAGTAGGAAAGTGTGCATAGCGCCAATGACGGTGTCGGGATTCGAACTCAGATCCCTCTGAGCCAGAATCCTGCCTCCTTTCTGCGATGCCATGCTGCTCAAAGCGGTCCTGCTGCAGAGTTCTTGCGGTGCAAGAGCTTGCAGAGGGCAAACAAGGAAACAAAAAAGAGGACCCTAACTAGGGAGGCAGGGGAGAGAAAGTACACAGAGCCCTAAAACAAATGAGGTTTATCTGACAATCTGTACTATTAATTAAATTTAGCTACCTACCAGCTAAGTACTCTGCGGCTCCATGGTGATTATCAAGCCAGTCAGAGTTTTTAATGGCGCTGATAACTAAGTGAGATAGGGTTATGCTTTCTCCCTCTCAGGACTGAAGCAAAAATGTTCCTTTAAAGCCGAGGTTTCATGTTGTTGTTCTTTCCAATTAGTAACTAGTCCAGAATTATCCCTGAGATCTCAAGGACTGTTAGAGCTTATTTTTACTTATATAGGGAAGAAGAAAGAAAGAATTCTTCCTAGGTAGAAGCAAGAACACAGAAACATGCTTCTCCTGGCCCCTTATCCCTCAATCTGGACTTATATTCAGTTGATTCAACTCAGCAGAAAAGCCACAGGAATGGGCAATAAACACAGCCCATGCCTAATAACCTGATAAATAAATAAATAAATAAAAATTTGATGATTTTTGAACTATAAATATACTTTACTTTTAAAAACAGTTAAGATTGTTAAAAATGTTAAGCATTACTTTAAAATTGTGTGTTAAATGAGTTTTTGTAAATAAATCTTAATTTAAATATGGAGAGCTAGCTAATATTTCATTTGGAAATATTCTGCTATGAAATCCAGTTTACTAAGGACGTTAACCTTTTCACCGTAAAGAAGTGTTTTGACTGAATCTTGACACAAAAAAAGCCAATCCTGATTTATGTATTTTGGAAATGTAGATTCTTTTATGGTAAGAGAATATAAAATAGGTTAATCAGCATTTGTTTTATGTTTGAAAGTGCTTAAACATCACTTTAAAGTATTAAAATTAAAGTATTTAACATAGGATGAAATTGCTTTAATACAAATTAGACATAACTTGTATGTTTGTTAATAGAAAACTTTTCAAACCTATAATGCTTTGTTAGTTTGAGGCAGAATATAGCACAAATTCAAAATAATGAATAATTAAGATAGAAGGAAAAATACCCAGATATGGGCTTCTTTGGAGAAAGTAAAAATGGATTTTTTAAAATGAGAAATAAACGATAAACTGCTTTTTTAAAAGGAGACGATATATGCTGTTAGTCATTAAAAAAATGACCACAGCTACCGTACAGACTTTGACTCACATTTCTCTGGTGACACAGCCCCCTCCTGTATAAACATATGCACATACCAATATGTTATGTGAACTGCAGTCTTGTAGTGACTTCAAGGAAAACCTTGTTTTTATAAAAGAACTCGTATTTTCCCATGCTTCACTTCTTGTGCAAGAACTTTCATGGGATTTGAGCAAACTGTGTTTTATTTATTTCCCTTTGTTCTTCCCTTCTTACTGGAAGAGAGCATTATCTGGATGTAATCATGTTCAAGGAGACCAAGGAGATGATTTAAATCAATGGCCGACAGTGAAAACGCCTAATCCTGCCCCGACTTTGGATGTAGCAACTGAATTTTCCTGGGACAACACATCCATTTACTCCAATGCAACATATGAACCCCCGGGAAGGATGCTGTTTCTGCAGCCTCCAGTTCCGTCCCTGCAGCCTTAGCCTCCTCCCCCCCTCCTCCCCTAACCCCAGCTGCCGGAACCTGAAGCTCTGCAGCGGCGGAAACACAACGTGAAACCCCTGGCCTCCGCCACTCCAGGCCCTGCAGACTTTGTGTTTCTCTCAGCTGCTACCCCTTAATTCGCCGAATCATCGTTCTTACTTAGTAAGCCTGCCTATGTCTCAGCCACCTGGAGCTGACAAATATTTTCCTAATAGGAAGGATGCCATAGCAACTAGATTTGTGGCATGGATACAAAGCAGGCAAGATGGTGCTACAATTTAAGGTGGGAAACTGACATATAGCACCTATGACAATATTATCCCAAAGAGTGTCTTGAGAACTCAAAATTCATTATTTTTTAGAACTAAGTTCTTTAGACACAAGACTGGAAATTAATACCCTAGACCCTAAGAGAAGGAAGACAGTAATTAAGATTGGAACGATCTTACGTTTCACATCTGTCCCTTTCTTACAAGCAATGCCACCTTAGACACATGAATGAATCTCTTTGAACCTCAGTTTTCTCATCTATAAAATGCAGATAACAATCCTGCCTCAAAGGATGGCTGTGCGGATGAAATGAGATGATATCTACACTGTGGTTGGCAGATGAGAAGCACATCATAACTCATAGCTTGTATCATTAGGTTAAGGAGAGAGGCAATGAATATTTACAGGACACAAGGGAAATGGTCTCCAAAATAGCACACAGATGAATATATTAGAAATTTCTGTTTGTGCTTATTTTAACACAGTTTCATTTAAGTATTTTTAGATATTTTAAGAAATAAATTGCTATGCCAGGATTCAATATCGGGATTTGATACAAGGTACCCTTACTTAAGCTGCAAGCCTGCTGGTGGCTTCTAGAGGGTGGGTGGGACTTGGATGGTGTAGGGGGCTGGCATGGTAACAGTCATATGCACGTGCTCACTGTCAGTAGCACCATGTATCCTGATGTACTGCAATACACATGTACCCAGCTGAGAAAGTATAAGGAATACATTGCTTACTTTGAACCAAACCAACCCTCACAAAATGGAGAAGCAACTTAAAAAGATTCCTGCAGAGAAATCAGGGAGAGAAGATAAAATTAATTACCAGCATAAGCAGTCAACAAGAAAGTGACAAAGCTGAAATTTCCCTACCTGCAATACCGGCACTGTAACAATCACACCTACAAGGTAAGCGCAATGGAAACATACTCAGACCAGACAAGAAGTCAGCTGGAGTAACTAACATCGTCTGGAAGATTATTTGAAATAAAGAAGTATGGAGTTGCTGATGAACCTTGGCCTTGATGACTTGAGACAGTGACAGTGGAACATGTATATAACTTATAAAATACAGATAGGTAGATAGATATATTGGAACCGCTGCTCAAAATCTTGTTATTGATAGGCATGTACCTTCAAAAGAGTGTGGAGCCACTGTGCTGGGGAACAGGAGAACAGAGCGGGCATACTATAGGGCCGTCTCGGATTGTACGCTTCCCAACCATGGCCCACACTGTATTTGCCCTGCACAATGGGATAAACTGCAAGGCTGCTGGAGGCCCAGGGTTATCCAAAGGGCCTCTGGCTATGCCAGGCCCTGCTCAGCCAGTCCAAGGGCTGAGGGGATTAGTCCCTGCAGCAGACCTATAACCCATTCAGAGCACACCCATATCCCAAGAGACACATCTCAGAGCACATTGGTTGCAAATTCAGTCCTATAGACAGATTTAGGCAGGGCCAAAATTATTGAAGAATACAGCTATTTGATTCTAATTGAATAAACTCTATAGAGAAGGGGAGAGAAAATTAAAAAAATATATACGGACCTCTTAAAATTCAGCCCAATAAAATTTGTTTGTATCCCAAGTGGGCTTGTTGTGAGGTGTTTCACGTTATACTATCTCGTTCTCTACAATCGGATAAAGGAACAAATTGTTTATATTTGCAGATGCTCCCTTTCCTCTGTCAGGGAACACACGTTACTCAGTATTCAGCGCTGTTCAGCACTCAGCGCAGTGCTACACGCGCAGTAAGTGCTAACACAGGTCTTCTCAACAAGCCACGGTTAGGCTGAAAGCACTGCTCCTCATTCACACCCAGGAAGGTTCCTTCCCTATTCCTCTCAGCAGCTAGTCTAAAACTTTGCCACTGATTACCAATTCCCAGCCCTCATCACATGCAATTTACTCACTCTTGGCTGATTTCATTTCTTCCTTTGATGAGGTCATCGGGACATTCCTGCACAGCTGTCTTAACGCCAAGTACATGGACCTGAGTCATTTAGTGTAAACCCTACTCCCCAGTTGTCTTTGATTCCTTTCTTATTAACCAAACCCACCAGTCCCAGAGGGATGCTTCTGTTGAAACAGCTCCCCTCTTCCCTCCCCCTTCTGCCCAACACTGGCTCAACTAGACAGCCAACTCTTGAGCACCAGACCCTCTGCCTTTACTGTTTCCTCCATTTGACGTGTTTTTGCCTCAGAATCCACAGACACTCTCTTTCACTCTTCTTCCTTCACATCTTCACTCAAGTCACTTTTCCACAAAATTTAATCCCTCTTGCTCACATTTATACCTCCTTGTCCTGTTTTATTCTTTTTCATCAACTGTCACTAAAATAAACATCGTTTATTTATGTTGCTCATTGTCTGTCTTCCCCACTAGACTGGAAGCTCCATGAGGGCAGGAAACTTTGTTTTCCTGTTTTGCTTACTGATGTATTGCCATAGCCTAAAATTGGGCCTAATGCACAATGGGTACCCAGTTAACATCTGATGACTGAGTGGAAGAATGTGTGGATGTGGATGGATGGATTATCGCAGTGGACCTTTGCATGGTGTCACTGCTTCCTCTCCAATTTTCCTCTCGCTTTTCAGCTTCTTTTCTCCATGCAGCTATCTCCCCATACAACCTAAAGTCTCTTCACGCTGGGCATAACGCATTTATTCTTGAACACATATGGCACTTTATAGACTTTGTGTTTTTTGACATACATCCTTTTGTGTCTGAGTGTCTGTTTCCTACTTTGCCCTCAACTAACATCTATTGGTGTTTCCAGGCCATGCTCAAGTGTCATACTGTCTGTGAAGCTTTCCCATTCGTCCAATGAGATTTAAACATGTGCTCCATAGTGTACTGCCCTGTGCCTCTAATTAGTATAAAAGTCTTTATCCCTTGAATTATGTCTGTATCTGCCTCCAAGATGGGACGATAACGTCCTTGAGCAGGCATTATAGGCCTGTCTTCTTTTCATAGTTCCTCACACATAGTAGATGATCAATAAAGGTTTGCTGAAATGAAATACACAATGCCACTAGCTGTGGATTTTGAGACAAGGGAATGGTAGTAAGATAAGCATTTAGATCCTTTATAGAAGTAATATACCAACACCAAATCAGTGAATGTCAGGGGGACTGAAAAGAAAAATAAAATTATAGCTTAAACCAGCATGAAGTAGAACCTCTAACAGTAAACTCTAAAGCTATGGATATCTTTTTTCCCTCTGCTGTAATGCTTGGCACAGAGAGATCATTTAATTTGGAGTTTGATCCTCAGCTGAAAATAAACTGCTCTCATTTAAACTGAGCGCCCCTATTGTTGTTTAATCATTTTGTAGTTTTATTCAAGTACTTTCAAGGCCCAAGGAACACCAGTCAGAATGCCTCTCTCTATGTTACATAAGCGTTTTTTTCATGGAGTAATTTATGGTAAATTCAAGAAAGCATATCTCATCTGCTTGCTGGGTTTCTGCTCCCCTGGCCTGTCCCACAGAGGACACAGTGGCTCACCGGCCAGCCCCAGTACAAACGGTCCAGCGTGCAGGATAATAAGCATGTGTGGAAAGAACGCTAGTTCTCAGGAGATTGTTCTAAATCACTGTTCTCTTGCGGAATGTAGAGAATCAATAATTCCAAGAAGCTTTTAGAGCATAATTTTGGCTGAGGCAGTAGAGTGAGTTTAAATTCTAGACCCATGGGCAACAAATTCAGACGGTGTCTTCTGGCTCTTTGCAGACTGCGGAGTAAACGGTCTGTGGTCTCTGGGAGGCCCCTCCGTAGAGGTTTGGGGGAAGAGCACGCCCGCCTTGACCTCCTTCCCCTCTGGTCTGCTGGCTGCACTCACGCCCTTCCTTGGAATCCTGCAAGGGCTCACTGGGCCAGAGGATTCCAGCACCTCGCCCTCTCACTCACTTCTGGCTCAGACAACCAGCTTGGCGCAGCTCAGGCTACAAACCCACCACCTTCACTCCTGTGCATGGAAGCCACTGGCAAGGCATTAACCACCTGCTGGCCCCACGAAGGCCTTTCTCCTCACCCTTTCACTACTTGACTAAGAAGGAGACTATTTCAAGGAGCTTTCCTGATTATGAAGACTTAGATTTCCTGTAGGATAAACCCCCAGGACCCCACTTCCCCTGTTCCCTCCACCCCCAAAGTGACACACTGACTTTACTCCTGGGCTTGGTTGCAACCCATGTGGGGATCTGTCTGTGTATTATTGCGTTTGTATTCATTTTTGAAGCTGGCATTCCTTCACCATTTACACAGTGAACTCCTTGAAGCAGGGACTTGCATTACTTATTGGGCAGCCCACGGAACAGGATCATTTAGAAACATCTTTAAAGAAGGCACAAGCTCATCCGCCCTTTACTGACAGGCCCCCTGAGGAAGTGCTCTGCCCCTCAGCAGTCCTCTGCTCGGCCTCTCTGCCGAGAGCTTCAGGGAAGGGCTCTGTTAGTGGGGATGCATTTCAAGGATTATCCCAAGAACTGCAAAAAGAAAACCTTCCCTCCTGAGCAAAGAGGTAGGTGCAGGACAGCAGGTCTCAGCAGCGAGGCCCCCGACCAATTTATCAGCGGGGTTGCAGAACAGAGAGCAACGCTTCTGACTCAGCTCACTTGATAGGAGCTCATTTCCAGTTTTCCCGTGGTTCATCCTGATATAACTTGCAGAAAACTATTATGCTGAGATGTCTGCCAGTTATTCCGTGTAAAAGGAGATTAGATGAGGGATTAGGAAAAGGTTCCACAATTTACATAGTTTTCTTCATAGTCATTTAACACGTAGACTCAAATTTTCCCTTTTTAACTGTTTTTAACCTTAGTTCAAGAGAAAAGTTAAACTAGTTAGAATTTCCATTTCTCTCAGTGACAGTCTAGTTTTTAATAAAAATGGGTAAGACAGGCCTTTTAGGCCTCTCCTGATGCTAAGTTTATTGTTCCCTCAGAGAGTTTAAAACTTTGCCCTCAAAGATTACTGTATTTTTGACATTTTCTAAATTTAAAGAAGAAAGAGTAGTAAAATTAGCAGCCTGGTAAGAAGCTGCTAAACTTGATTGCTTCAAGTATATCCTTGGTTCTATGCAAAACAGCTAGAAAAGGCGGCACTGAGGTCAGTACTATTACATATAATTGATCAGGCAAACTTTGGATTATTATAGCTTCATTCTGATTATTAAAATAATGCTAGTGTCAACTTATTTTCCATTTTTAGTATTATTTATGAATAACATCATGTTAATCATCTTTGTTCAGAAAGCTTTTGTCTACTTTTTTTTTTAAACCACTTCCTTAGGATAATTTCCTAGAAGGGGGATTTACTGGATGAGAGGGTCTTGATAAATGCAGTCAAGCTGCTTTTCAAAAAGATGGTTGTATATACATTTAAAAAAACTTATCTAGCCACAGGTATCAAGGCTCTCTCCAAATAGAGACAGCTAATTGATATTTCTAATTTTTAGTTAGCTATGTGTGATTAGTAGGACTCAAATAGTACTAGTAGGTGAATGATTTGTCTACTGGTGATTACATGTAAGGATTTTCCAGCCTAAAACAATCTATATGCTATTATACTATGATGGTCAAATTATTCCAGACACACAAATGGGTACCCAGATTCTGTCCCAAAAGGTGTGTGATGATAGTGTATCACAAACTAGGTAACATTTTCAGAAAGACGGGGAAAGACTGATGTTCATTCATCCACAGACACCCCTTGAATACCAGCCCGTTATGAAAAACTATGGAAAGCACCAGAAAAATCAAAGAAACTTGGTGCCTTCCCTGTCTCTGAGGAGCCTACAAAAGGAGAGCCATATGTAAAAAAAGAATAAAGTAGAAGAAGGTAAGAACTTCAGGAGAAGTTTATACTCTGGGAGCCATGGATGAAGGAGGGAGCGTATTAGGGAAGGCTGCAAGGTTGGTAATGTTGAGGCAGCCTTGGAGGATGAAGAGAATGATAGAAAGTAGTAGAGGAAGTTTGGTGGAAACTGGTTAGTTCTTCCCATGAAGGGCTCTAGGGGTTCAAAAGAGGGAGGAGATCAGAAGAGGGTCAAGAGAAGCCTCTGAATGATGAGCAGGATTTGTTAAGAAAGGGAGGAAAGGTATATTCCAGGAAGCAACCAAGTGACTTTAAAGTCACAGCATTTTCACGTATAATATGTCATTTGACCCCCACAACCACCTTAGGTGATGGTGTGTACATTCTCATTCTCATATTGCAGAAGTCGGAGGGCTTAAGTGACTTGCTCAGGGTCACACAGTTGAGTGGGTGGCGTACAGGGCAGCTGTGCTTCAACACCTCAGTGAATGGCGCCCACGAGGATGGTTTTGTTTAGCGCGTGGTGATATTAACAGCTGGGATTGGCAGGTCTGACCTCTGACTATGTCATTTGCACTATTCTAAGCTGCTATCACGTTTATCACTTAAAATGAAAACGGTTTAATGAAAACCCACTAACGGCTCCTATCTTTCACTTTCCATATTTTATATACTATTGCTTTTATTGGAATATTTTGGAAAGATTCTCTCCTCTCTCCCTCTCTTTCTATATGTATGTGTGTATTCACATATATATCTCTTATATGAAGATGAGCATGTATTTATTTAAATATGTTATATATGTATATATAAAATGTTAGAAAATATCGGGTAATTTATTTTACACTATCATCCATTTCCTTACATAAGGAATTTAAAAAATTATATATATATTTAAGAATAGTGGATCAAAAAAGTATTGCACTAATTTTAACCCAACTTCTACAACTTTAACTTGTTTGAAGAAATACCTGGTATTTCACAATGCCAGGAATTGTGATGAGAAAAATCAAAGGGAGATTCCACATAAAGAAGAAAAGATTGCTGCAAGTACCTTCAAGAGTAAGCTACTGCAAACAAAAGTACTACTGTATGAAATTATAGAATTTTGTTTTTAGTGACCCAAAGTTTTTCTGCTTTTTCAGTCTAAGGCAACAGAGGCAACTTCCTAAATGGCATATATAATAAAAAACCAAAAGCACAAGACACATTATAAATATCTTGCTGACATTTGAAATGTCTCTGGGAGTCAGAGATGACTAGGATTATTCACAGTATCTTTAAGCAGTGAAACAGATTTATTAAAAGGTTAGCTATCTTCCTCAAGGTGACCAAGTTAGGCAGCACAAGGGTAGTGGCTGAAATCCAAGACTTCTGATTGTTACCTTGGTCCTTTCAATAAATTCTAAATGTCTTCATCAGGTCTGACACCGGTCCTGTTGGAAATTGGCAAATATTCTTTCACACATTAGAAAAAACAGGTCCTGAGGCTACCCTGTCACATGTCAGCATATATCAGCACACGTGAGTTTAGTTCACGCAGAATATACTCGCTGGCGTATCTGATACCCTCTAGGGGTACATTCAGATACAGATCCGAGACTATATACCACGAAGAGTATGTTCCAGGATTTTAGAAAAACTATCTCACACACATCTCTAAAGACTGTGTAAGTTGCAGTGAGTCTATAGAGAGCTCTCGCTCCTGTTAACTTTCTTCCTCTCAATCTTCAAATCTAGGCTACAGCAAAGAGGCTAAGCTTCCAAAAAGACAGTAAGATTAAATGTTCAACTTTCAGTTTCTGACTCTCCCAGTAAGAAAAGACATCAGTGTGGCATTTATTATGAAACATGTGGAAAGGGCCCTGTAGAAACCATATGGTTACTGGTCAAGGCACAATCTCATTCAGAGGTGCCAGGAACACTAATGAGACCAGGATGTCAGGAAAAGCAGAAATAGATCAATATTTCTCCCCACTTGTAGCCGCCCCACCATCAGTCACTGGGCTTGCTCTATGTAAATGAAATCAATCAGCAAGGATTTCTGTAAAAGGCATAAAGCAGTTGTCTTCTGGACTCCACTAGAAGATAAATGATTCCAGACGTTGGACTGCAGCCATTTTCCCACACATGCTACAAAGTTCTGACATCCATATTGGGCCATAACACTGAGTGGTTTCTGCTTTTGCGAGTTTACAGCCAGGGCTTCCACTTCTGGTCTGGATTGGACAGCCTGCTAACGCCGACGCAAAATAAATCCTTTTTTGCCCGTATAAATTGTAAGAGAATCACCTTTTTCTAATTCAGGGGCTTTTGTGACTTTCAGCTATTGCTCACACAAGCTTCTCCTGCCAAATCACTGCTTTCTATCTCTTTGGAATTAGACAAATCCCAGCGTAATAAAGCATATGATGTGACATGAAGCGCAGACCTCTTAGATGTAACATATAACAACAAACAGCACAAGTCCCACTTTGTTTTAAAATTAGTACGGTTGAAAAATGTATTAAACATACAGGGCAGGATTGTTTTACACTGTAGCTTATAAAGAAGATCCAGAAGCAGCTTCCTTTAAAAACTATGTTAACACAGTAACATTATTCAGAAAGGCACATAGAAGTCTAGGTCATGTTGATGGCTATTTATGCAACTGATCCCAGGGAATGAAACATCCAATTGACAGCATTTTCTGCTGGCCTTTTAAATCTGAGAGATGGGCACTTTCTCACTAAATTGCCTTTGAGGAAGGATACAAGTAATTTTGCCCATAGTTCAAAAGAAAGAAAGAAAGAAAGACAGCCTGGTATTAACATCTATAGTCTGACATAAAAAAAAAAAAAAAAACAAAACAGTTCTCTGAGGTTAACTAAAAGTAAAATAAATCTTACTGTAGCTTTCAAATATTTCTAAAGTGAATAATCAAAATGAGAGGTACTGCTTTCAATTTTAAATCAAGTTCCTGTTAAAAGAATGTCCTTCTAAATGTCAAATACACCACACAAAAAAAACTTTATGTATAAATAACAAAACTCCCAGTACAAATAGGAAGTAACTGTTGTCTTACCCACCGCCAGGACCTCTTCTATGGAACACAAACTTACTTTGTTTTAAAATGTCCTTAGGCTGTGCTGTACCTTTGAAACAAAATCACTCTCTTCTTCGTTTCATTTTCTGCTTTCTTGAAAATTGCTCTTCCGAAACTGACAGATGGTGCATCTGTCACTGAGTGTTTCCTTTTCGTTATCTCTGCCAGCTAATATTTCCCCTGTGCTTAGCCGCTGTCTGTGAGACTGTTCCACATCATTCTAGCCTGATCAATGGTGTGCCTGGTCTGAGGTTAGTTTTGGCCCCGCCTCCAGCTCTAAGAGAAAAAAAATGAGAACTCACAGCTGGATTTCCTGTAAATCCTCTCCTTTAAATCTGGCTCTGCAGCTGACACATACTGGAGGAAAAAGCTACCAGTCGTCTGGCACACACCAAGAGGGGTGATCCTCACCGAGGGTCCCCCTGTGCCAGTGCCAAGCGTGTGGGTTATGTAACAAGTCCCATGTTAAGTTCGCCTGAAACTTCACAGCACAGGAGGAAGCGTTTTAACCAGGCTTAGGTTTTCCCATGCCTAATGAGACCCAAAAGAAGATGCCCATGACTGAAACACACACACTCAAGCAAATGTGCACCCATGATGGAATAATTTTTGACCCGTTAAGCATTGTGAAAACTGATTTCAAGGAGAAAATGGAAAAGGAAAAAATGCCAGAAGAGGATGTTATAAAATGGGTGTACCTGTAGCTTTCTATCCTAAAATAGAGGTCATCACTCACATTCAGATGACATTACACCCCCAAGCGATGGGATCTGCTGGCATTTCTACTACCCATGAGCTTGTGAATCAAGAGAAGGCATGAGATGCAGTTCAGGTTCTACATGAGAGAAGCCTGCTCTCCCAAGCAGAGGTGAACCTGTGACACCTGTCTGCTCTGTAAATCAGTTCAACACAGGGTGCATTTTTAGGCTTACATGTTCTGCACAGTCAACAATAATCAAACCTTAGGCAGAAGGGCTGCACGTTGATAGCCAATAGTGCCTGTGTTACTAAAATAAGGCAAAGACTGCACGCGCATCCAGAGTCAGAAGACCTGGATTCAAGTCTCAGCTTTGTTTCTCAGACAGCGTCCTTGAACACGAACGGCACAGAGTAAGCTCTGGGGGCCCGACAGGTGATTGCAAAATTAAATGAAGATGATAAAATACTTCGTCATTATTATACAACTTTTGTATTGTTCTTTTCAACAACAGAGAGAATATGAAGTAAGTATAAATATTTAATCTGGCAAAGGATGGTACCAAACAAAATACCACTGCCTGTGATAAGAAAAGCTAAGATGAGAAGATCCTGGGAATAATGCGCAGGGTCTGGAGGGCACGCTGAGGATCACAGGAACTCAGATTATGAACATTGAACTCAACAGTGAGGAAATACATGGCAAGCATGCGTCAGAGTAGGGTTGAGTAGTAAGTCTAAAATCTTTGTTCTCCTTCCACGTTTCACAAAAGAATCCTGGAACTGTCATCTGTCATTAGTCTGTGGGCTCCTTAAGAGCAGGAATGTATACAGTTGGTGTCTGTTGAGTAAGTGAATGAGTGAGATGCGGAGCCTCAGAAGAGCTACTCACTCTGAAGGAGGGACTGTAGTAACTGTGAGAAGCCCAGGCTTGGAGTTGGAAAATCAGAAACTTCCAGGCTGAGACAACCTGTGTGTCCTTCCAGTGCCCTCAGACATGCAGTGAGAGGCTTTCTGGGTCACTGGAAAGAGACAGGCTTTGTTCTCAGACCCCAGATCTGACCCAGCTTCCTACACTCGCCCCTCACCACCTCCCCTCAGCACTTCCTCCCGTGAGAGTGTCATCCAGAGCCGCCAACAAGGATCCTGAGTCAAGAACCAGGATGTTTGTAAACATCCCTTTAATAAAAGTACATGGATTGTTAGGGTGAATTCTTCCTGAAAGGGGATGCAAGTCCTTGTTTGCTGTGGCTGTCAAGAAGTAAGCTTTCCAAATCCAGAGGGACCCTACTCCCTGTGGGCTGTGTCAAGGGCAGCTGTGGACCTGGCCGGGGGTAAGGAAAGGCAGATGAGACGGGCTGTGCTCCCACCCTGCCTGCGTCCTCACTGCCAGTGCGTTTCTGTGCTCTCTACTGAATACACTGGAAAGTTAATCCACTTTGATAATGGCTTTGGGTGTAAGATCTCTTTCCCACAAGCTGAAGGATCATACCAATTTGGGGAAAGGAAATTTACCAACTGTGAAGACCTTTCTAATGAATACTTCTTTACTCCTATAATGTGCAAGGCATTGTACCAGGCACCTCAGAGGACACATGCTTCCAGCAGCAGGTTTACAATGGCACAAAGGATTACAATCTAAAACAGGATATGAGAACAGCTGGGGAGAGGAAGAGCACAGCTGGGGCTCAAGGGGAAAAGGTCACATCTAGTCTGGGGGATGGGGGTGGGAGAATCCAGAAAACATGACTAGGGTGGTAGCATTAAGGTTCCGGACGGATTTGTACAGGCAGAAATGAGTGAGGACACTTGGAAAAGAAGGACACACCCACAGTGAAGAATGAGCGCTAAGGCACAGAAAGAGACAGAGCAAGGCAAGCTCCGGAAATAGTGAACCATCTGGTTCTGCTGGAGCCTAGGGGGCATGCAGGGAAATCACGGGTAGGAGACGCCAAAGACAAGGAGGAGCCATACTGCAGAACGGTCTTGAGTGCTGGGAAGAGTGTGGGGAGTTAATACTACGTTCCATCAGCAATCATGAACCTTTGGAGATTTTTTGAGAATAAGGGTAATATAATCTAAGCAGTGAGATGTTTAGGATAGATTATAAAGGTGAGAGTAGGCAGTTGATCCACTTAAGGGTCTACTGTAAAAATTTCAGCAAAAGGCCATAAAGACTCGACCTTGGAGGATGAGGGTAATAAGAGGAAGGGTGCTAGAGGCAGCTGCAGAGATAAGTGAGTCAAAGGAGATGAGTCAAAGAAAGCCCTACCTTGAGGAATTTTTCCTGGAGATATTTGCAGACAGATATACAAACATATACAAGTTTTCATTTCGGCATATTTGTAATTGTCAAAGATTGCAAACTACCTTAATACCCACCAATAGGGAACTTACAAATAAATTAAGGTACATTCATATAACGAAATACTATATGCAACCATTTAAAATACATATGCAGCTATAAGAAAGCTGACATAGAATATTGGTGATAGGCACCAGATAGCCCGTGGTTAAGGAGTATGTGCAGAAGAGAAGTTGAAGGCAGGGAGTGAATTTATGGCAAAGGAAGGAAAATATTGGGGAGTGGAATGAGCACTGGGTGGGGACCTCAGGGTTTGGATTTTACTCTCAGATTGGCACCTGTCTTCCCCAGAACCAGGTCAACCTAGATTTGTGCAGTGTATAACCTACCCAACTGTATGTGTCGGCTTTGCCCACAATCATCAAGCTGAAGATGCCAGAAATCTGCCTAATCTAGCCCTGCCCATGTTCATGGTCAAAAGGCCTGACACCCATGTGCCTGGGAAAATCAGTACTTGAAAAGGAAGACCATCCACGTGTGGGACAAAAATGTTTTTGAGGATTATACCAGATGGCAAAGCAAATGGCACGACACTTGAAGCGTCCCATTTTATCAAACTCCAGGCACAAGAAGTCAGTTAAGCATCACAAGCAATATCCACGCTCAGGTCCAAGTGCAACGCAAGTTCATACACCTAGCACAGCAATAATAATTGGACTGATGTGCTGGTCCTCGGTCTTGTAACCCTTAAGCTAGGGACGGATATTTCAGTCATCAATCCCCTCCTGTTCAATGGTAGGACATCTTTAATGACCATATACAAGAAGTGAAGTCCAGCCTCACAGAAGGGGTGGGAAGCTTCAACAGCACACCCTGGGGGTCTGTGTCAGCCGTGCTTTGTTTGAAAGGGCAACGCAGGAAGGATCTCAGAGGCAACGGATTTGGCTCCTTGGGGATTTTGTTTTCTTTTTTGCACAGAGCCAGGCCCAACTATTAAACATTTCTCCTCAGCTCTGCAGAGAGGAAGACACACTGAGGAAATGGGAACTCTACAGAGGAATGCAGCACATCAAGGGAAGAGCCTCTCCAACTTAACATACAGACAATTTGCCTTGTGCGCAGAATCTGTGTGAGAGCAAATGAAGAGGAGGACTTCGCAGCTGGTGAGGGCAATACGGTTTCATGGATTACAGCATGTTCTTTTTTTCATGCAATGAAAAAACTACACTTCATGTCCCAGATGCCAGGGTTCTAATCTTGACTCTGCCAGGTACGAAGCTGTGTGAGCGTGGACACATTGCTTGAGATTCCCCCGTGTTAATTGGGTAACGATAGTACACCTTTTAGGGGCGTTGTGAAGATTAAGTGGGTTGATACACATAAAATGCTGGGGACAGAGCATGGCACGTTCAGTGCGTGTTATCTATCATTCCATAGCGAGAATCTAAAAATATAGCTGATTATGACTACACTTAAAGGGTTGAATCTGATTAATTGCCATTCAAGAAACAGAATTCTCTGCAAGAAAAGCTAATTGCAGTACTCATCTGCAATTTACTTTAAAACACTTGAGCATATATGGCTGATGTTACATGTGTGTTATTTAGGTTAAGCTATAACCCAGGTGCTACTAGCATCTGATGAAGCATGCAAGGTCTGAGGCAGTCTAGCTGGCTTTCTAAAGAGGTATCCTGTACTCCAGAATCGGCTGTTACAAACCCTGCTAGTACCATCACTCCATCAACAATCTACAGTTAGCAGCCTGTGTCAAGAATGGGTTTCAATTGGTGAAAATTATTACTGTTGACTAGCATGCTTGGTGGAATTAAGGTGTATAAGAAATATGGATTGGCTCAAAGTATTCCAATGTAAAGATCCAGCTAAGACCTCTACATGCACCTCTGGTGATAATGCCCTAGGCTAAGTCCCTAAGTTGTCCTAGACACGTGATCAGCATGGTTTGGTTGTGGTTTTGGGGGAGGGTGGTAGTCCATCCTCTTTTGACTCAAAACTTGCTTCTTTGGCCACCGTTATTTACCAAAAAGAAGCTAAGAGTTGTATGCAACCAGCTTGATAATTTTAGTTCACTTTGACAGCCATGATTTTTAGAAGGTTCTGCTTACCTGATACAGGCTATAAGGATGAAAGAATCTGTTTTTGGGATCTGGATGTTTGCCTCAAGCCTCTTTTGAATCTTTTATGTAAGGCTGTGGTTGAAGCATATATTAAGGAAAGTGAAGACCTGGGACTTCTTGAAGCTTGTACACAAGTTACATGATCCCATTAATGTGTATGTGTGTGTGTGTGTCGGTGTGGGTGTGTTGATTGTTAATAAATGTCTACGTATGTGACAGAATTTGGTCCTACAGTGGGTTATCAGTATGACTTGATTGCGAGGTTTTAGGGTGAGTGGTTGACCTTCTTTTGCCTCGAGAGTTCTTCTTTGGCTACCATTACCCGGCAAAAAGAAACTAAGAGTTGTGCAGGACCAATTTGACCACGTTTGTTCACTAATTAAGACAGCATGAGGCATGGAACCCACAGGACATTTAAGAAGATCAGCAAAAGTTGAAAGTTTGCTTGACCAAAGAGCCCACAACAAAGATGTTTCTTTTGCTCATATCTGGTATAGATATTCGATTCTAAGTAATTCACCAGTTTCTTGGCCAAAAAAAAAAAAAAATAGAAAAAACACACCAGAAATCTACTACACATTGTTTTCTTTATGCTATGAGTATAATTAAAAATATGAAAATACAGTTCTCATCCTGTAGTGTAGGTTCATCCACTTTAAATACATTTTTGTTATCTTCATAAAGTGAAATCAAAGACTAACACATTTTAAAAAATAATAAAAATAACCTTTAAGTATTTTTCTTTAAAATATTTTAATTACACCAAATAACACACATTGTAAAAATTCAAACAGAAGTCTGTTTTTATCTCCAACTCCTAATTCTACTTCCCTCCCTAGAGGTAATCACTATTAACAGTTTAGCATCTATTTCCCAAATTTTATATCTTCATATATATAATATATAATATAATTTATAACTTTTTACGTGTAGATATATAATATATATGTGCATATATTTGTATGTGTAAAATTACACATGTTTCTACACATATGTACATATACATGCATATTGTACATCCATTAGATAATTATTTTCACAGAAATAGAATCATATTATATGCATCATTCAAAAGCTTATTTTGCTCACTTAACAGTAAGTCTTGGAGATCTTCAAATGAACAAACAAGAAAGCTACTAGCTTAACCCAATGGAATCTAGGGGATTATTTGGTCAAAAGTATGGTACCAGGAAGGCCAGCCAGACCAAAGAATGCAGTCAGAAGCATGCCTGTGCTTTTCTGGGTCGGTCCCTTGCCAGATCTGTCCCTCACGTTCCTCTCCAATAGTTTTACACCCTGGGGAGTATGGTAGAACAGGTGGATGAAAGGGTAACGACACAAACTCAGAAAAGAAAAGATTAATCAAGCAGAATTCAATTCCTTGACTGGCTGCAGGTGCCAGACTACCCCTCTAGCATGCACACAGCTATCTGAAGTATGCCTGCCTTTTTTTTTTTTTTAAACCCCATTTTAAGCAGAAAATAAATACCACCTTCTACCGTTGAGTTTCTCTGACTTGTGGCGATGGAAATGTCATACTTTCAGTGTCGGCTACTGAGTTGCTTCGGTGCACGTGCACGCGGAGCATAAGCAAGCAGCCACCTGTAGGAGTCTGCAGGGGTCCTGCAGACAGGCCAGGCAGGAGCAGATGTGCGCAACGAGGGCTCTGTGACTTCCCAGAGTCTCTGAGGTCACAGAACCCATTTTCAAGTTGCAACTTGTGGTTCTCAGGTTCTCAGGATGCTATATGTGCCTCCAACACAATTTCAGTAGCAGACCTTCCAGGTAATGTTGAAAACCAAACAAACCCAAGTTTATGTTGTGCTTTAAAAACAAACTCTCCACAGACCCCTTTTCTTGCATTTAATATTCCTAAACAGGTAAAATTATCACATAACTTCTATCATATAATGTCAGGTAATTCATGTATTTAATCCCTTATCTTTTTCTGGGGAAAAATGCTACTTTTCATTATAAAATTATAAATTTTCACTTTGATGTTAGTATTGTTGAAAATGGGAAGTTTCGTGAAGCCATTATGTTTTCACATGAAGGCAATCTACCACCCCCATCTCTGATACATTCTTATTTTGAAGCAAATCAGGGTAATTGGCTCTGCTACTTGGATTACTGACCCCAATGTTTTAAACTTTCTTTATCTAAAAAGATTACATAAGAAAAGCCTGCCAGCACATCTGCAGCAGGAGGGCTCTGAAAACCCGAGGAGCAATGACAGCTGAACATGGAATTCAAACGATAAGAACTTAATTCCACATCAGGTACAGTTTAAAAATGTCAACACTGCCTCATCTAGGTGATGCTCCACTGTACACATAGGATTTCTATTCCAATACTTATAAACTTCCAAAAGTTATAAGCTTCTGGTTTACATTATCTAGGAAAAAAAGAGAGAAGTAGGGGGAACAAATCTTGTCAGCAGAAAGTCGACCGTGCATTGGGAAGTCATATTGAAAATGGAGAAAAAATCATGTAGTGCAAAAATAACTGTTCACGACTGCGGGCTCAGAAGGATACAAGCAACAGAGAGAAAACAACAACAACAACAACAAAAAAAACAAAGGAATCTCCATTACATCAACATCTTTCCTGCAAGTCTGAGGCTCTCCAGAGCTGGCTTGTGGTTTCTGTTGCCAAGGAATGGAACCTTCTTTGGCACTCTCATACTAGGGAAGGTATGTGAAGTTCTGGCATTCAGAAGCTGAGACTGGAGAAAGTCAACAGGGGGGCAGATGCCAATTTCATGCCAATTGAAGACAATTCTGCAAGAAGGGATTTGCCTCTTGGAAACTGACACCAGTAGGCTTCAAGACTGTCTACCCTAAGTCTGTGCTTATCTTTTCCTTTCACTCCTACCCATTACGAACCTTTGACCTTATTATACTGGTTTACATTTTCAATGGTGTTATCTTTAATTCTGGGCAGAGAAATCCTGGACTCCTGTGTATAACCCTTAGCACAAAGGCCCTCTTTAATTATGATGCTAATGGCAACAACAATGAAGCTGCATTTTGGAGGAACAAAGCCCCTGGTCCCATGGCTGGTCTGGCTGAGCCCTTTCTAAACTGGATTTCTTCCGCTGTTTTGAAGATTATGTCACCTTCCGTTGCCTCGCTCAATTTGGATATAGCCTAGAGTTTTGACTTTTATTCAGGGTTATTATCAAAATTGGACTATGCAATTTTTTTGATGCATATGCATTTTAATGCAATGAACTTTCTAAAAAAATCTGATCTCTTTTAAAGTTCACTTAGAAATTTCAGAACAAAAGCAGACCTAAAGTAATTCTGAGATTATCATGACCATCATCATTTCACAACCTTGCAAACCAAAAACACATTCCTCACTTTTTTGCTCATATCTGACTGCTTTCTAACAAGAGTTCGACACGATTTAATCGAAACCAACTTCAAAACCAAACTTACAGGCATACTTATCTAAAAGGCTCAGGCATCCTAAGATCCCGAACTGGTTTCTCATTTTGCTGTGACGCGTGGGTGGCCATGAGCATTCCTGGCAGCTATAAGGCATTTGCTAATGTATTTGGCTTTTAAAGTTGTTAATCATACTTATCAACACAGGCAAGCGGTACCGGCCACAAAAGATTAGCTACTCTACTCTAATGCTCCCAATAATCCCAACACGGGAGCGCCAGCACTGAGTGATAGCTGCCTCAGCCAGCTCTGACCTTCAGTGACTTCAGAACTTATTAAAACCCTTAGCTTTTAATAAATCCCCAGATTTTCTTTTCTATCATCTTACACACACACACACACACACACACATCTTCCCTTCGCTTCTAATGGTAGCTAAGACCAAACATTCTCAGTGCTGTATACTGATTTTTTTAAAAATCAGCACGGCCATCTTAAAATACCACACATATTGTGAGTTTTAAAGTGGCTTTCACTGTTACGAGATTCAGGTGCTACTGATCTATGAAAAAATGTGTACAGCAATCAGGAAAGAGGATGGTTTCCAGGGAAACTAAACCTTGTTTCAATCCTTTGGAAGCATTATATTCTAACTATAGTTTTTCTCCTAAGACACACAAAACATTGTTTATTTAGAGAATAAGAAAATGCTTCACTCAACTCAGAAGTGAGTGCATCAGAGAACGCAGGACTAGCATGGTATGGGGGAAAACCTGGGCACCTAGAGCTGAGCCAGCTAGTCTCTGATTGGTGGAATCCTGCTGTCACTTAAGGACGCTTCCTTCAAAGACCGCGTGCTTCATCAGCCAGCATATTTGTGCTCAAGTGCTCAAGCTGGAAGGATGGCCTTTGTCCTTCCTAGCCCATCTTCATGCCACAAGGTTAATATCAGCTTAACTTCTACGAAACCAAACCAAACCAGTAAAGGTTCATCTCCTATTTCAATCCTCAGCCAACTCTCTACACAGTAACCTCTAGTTAACTTCTGACCATTCACTTTGTACTATATCAGGATTTTTTTTTTTTTAAATATACCAAACCTGGTGACACTCTGTTCTGACCATGGAAAAGTCAGAGTTGGGAGCCATTATACTTGGACATAATAATCATCGTATTTGAGGTGAGTTTCATCACTTGGAGATGCGGCTACTTCATGGGTTAGATACAACTGGAAAACTATAGGAATGGAAGGCTACACGAAATGGAGAAATCTCACTTTCTAGGGATCTTCAAAGGCATGTAGAGTATCATTTTCCTAAAGTCTTTATTAATGCAGGCTAATCTAAAAACAGAGATGGAACGAGACAGCTTCTTGGGATGAAGAACATGGTTGGTTGTATTTGACTATATTCTATCCATCATTGCCCACAGGATGTGAGGTTTGAAAAGACAAAACCCCATCTCCCCAGCTCACTGTTTTTGGTGACATGTGCAAAGTACTGACAGAGCATCAGGGGAGGGGAGGGCCAACTGGAGACTCCCCACTCTCAGGACTTCAGAGCCTCCTCCTTCCTATCGACATGGCCCCCTCACATGCCCTCTCCAGCCAGCTTGCTCCTGCCACATGTGCCACTTGTCAGACTGGGCTATGGGGGTGGGGTGGGGGCAAGACCACTTATTCTCTGGCCAGGAAGCTAGTGTGGCTGCTGAGAGGGTATGGTGATACTTGTGAGGGGTGGTGGGCCACAGAGCCATCCAAGTCACAGAGAAACCTGTCCCTCAGGGTTTCTCCACTTGCCATTGTGCTGGGTGACTGCATGGTCATTGAATGGCTCTTCCAAAACAAGCAGATTCAAGAGGAAACCTCAGAGAGAGAGAGAGTGAGAGAGAGGGCAGTGCAGCCCCTGCTGGGAAGAATGCTGCTGAGCCCAAAATAAGAAACACTTTCATTAAAAATGTTTTCACAAATTTATAAGCTTTTGCACAGCAAAGGAAACCATAAACAAAATGAAAAGACAGCATACAAATTGGGAGAAAATATTTGCAAATGATGTTATCAATAAGGGTTTAATTTCCAAAATATACAATCAGCTTATACAACTCAATAAAACAAACAAACAAAAAACAAATAACCCAATAAAAAAAAATGGACGGAAGACCTAAACAGACATTTCTCCAAAGAATACATCCAGATGGCCAACAGGCACATGAAAAGATGCTCAAAATCAAAACCACAATGAGGTATCACCTCACACTAGTCAGAATGGCCAACATTAAAATGTTTACAAATAATAAATGCTGGAGAGGGTGTGGAGAAAAGGGAACCCTCCTACACTGTTGGTGGAATATAAATTGGTGCAGCCACTATGAAGAATAGTGTGGAGGTTCCTTAAAAAACTAAAAATAGACTTTCCATATGATCCAGCAATCCCACTCCTGGGCATATATCTGGAGGAAGCTCTAACTTGAAAAGATACATGCACCCCAGTGTTCATAGCAGCACTTTTTACAATAGCCAAGACATAGAAGCAATCTAAATGTCCACTGAAGATGAGCGGATAAAGAAGATGTGGTATATATACACAATGGAATACTACTTAGCTGTAAACAAGAATAAAACAATGACATTTGCAGCAACTAAGTGAGGTAAGTCAGACAGAGAAAGATAAATATCATATGATATCACTTATATGTGGAATCAAAAAGATATTACAAATGAACTCATTTACAAAACAGAAACAGACTCACAGACATAGAAAACAATCTTATGGTTACCAAAAGGGGAATGGGGGAGGGATAAATGAGGAGAACAGGATTAACAGATAAACACTACTACAGATAAAAAAACAGATAAACAACAAGGATTTACTGTACAGCACAGGGAACTATATTCAATATCTTGTAATAACCTATAATGGGAAAGAATCTGAAAAAGAATATATATACACATATATGTATAAATAAAACACTTTGCTATACACCTGAAACTAGCACAATATTGTAAATCACCTGTATTTCAATTAAAAAATCTCAAAATTAAGCTTAACATTAATTTTTTAAATGCAGCTTTATTGAAAAATTACTAGCCCAGGAACTATACTGGGGCCAAAGATCAACAAGACACAGTTATTTCCATTTGGAAGCTCTCAGGCTAGCAAGGCAAGGCAGGTAAATCAAAGAAGTGATTATGTCTAAAAAGAAAGACAAAGGATACTAACATTTCCTGGGTGACTACTTAAAGGCAAATCTTGGAGCAGGCTATATTATACACACACAACTTCATTGTATCCTCATTTTACAGATGAGGAAACAAGCTCAGATTTAAGTGATGTCAAAGGTTACACAGAAATCACCAACTCTATTCAAATCTAGTTCTCTCTCCAAAACATGTAATTCCAAAACTCGTGCTATTCCTACACTGTGATGCCTGTTTCACTCTGCTTGTCTGACTCACAGCAACCTGCTTATCCTCGCTGCTAAGTTAAACACTATAAGAAATGCTGCCAACGCCTTATCACAGCAGGGGTACTATATAAACTCAAGTTGGCATTATGGTAACATATCTACTTATCTTTCATTCAGTTGCCTGTGAAGAGCAGACAGCAATTTCTTCTATCTGACCATATATCTGACCAATCTCAGCTTTGAGATTTTGATATTAAAAAGACAGAGAAGGACACTTGGTGATAAATACATAGTAGGGCACATCATTCTATGCTTGGTTGTGCTGAACAATACGGCAGTGAGAAAACTGAGAATACCTGTGAGATGAGTTCTTTAAAGAGAAAACCTTAAGGTAAACATAGAGCTTGAATGACTCTAAAAATAAGAGTATTGGAAATATAGAGGGTAGATTCCTTTCTTAATTTTGAAAATATAACATACATATATTTATCAGACTTATTGTATACAGAGTACTATGTACAATGAGGGGCTGGATATAAAAATAATTAAAAGAAACTTCAAAATAACTTTCCACCGAGTGAGGGAGATAATCACCATGGGTACATCATGGTTCATGGGGGTGACTGCAGAGTAGGGAAGCGGGTAAGAGGCTAGGATGAAAATGAACAGCTGCAAGGTTCCAGGTTGAAATATCGATGGGCAGAGGGACCATTTTAAAATACGTTCCTACAGCACCTTAGCAAAAAGTCACAATCAGACCTGATCCCTGCTTTAATTTTTTTCCTCCAGAGCATCTTCAATTTCCTCCATGACGTTTGCTCATTTTCTTGGCCTCAAGTCCACCTCTCCTCTGAATAAAAGCTTCCTGGGCCAGGGATTTTCTTCTGTTTTGTACACTGACACATCTTCAGTAGCTAAAGCAGTGCCTAGTACATAGGCTCTCAGATGTAAACCAAATGAATGAATGAGCCACATATTGACGAACACACATGAAAACTGGATGACGAAGTTAATTTAATGGATAGCAAACTTTTTAAAATAATAAAAGAATGAGTTTTCTCAGGGTCATGAAACATATCCATCTGATATTCAGGGGGAAAAAAATCTGTAATTTTTTTATTATTTTAAGTTCCAGACTGTGAGTATTAGTTGGTTCTAGAAAATGAGTATTAGTCACAAGGGTGAAGATGATCTCTTATAAAAATTAATGTATTTAATATACAATATCTCTAGAAAACAGATGACTGAAAGCTATCCATGTTCTGATTCCAACAGAAACAGCATTTCTGTGAGCACTCATCACTCTTATCTGCATGTGGGATGTCCTCCCACCAAACTGTGAACTCCTTGAGAGCAGATTTATTCATTTTTTATTTTCTTGCATCATCTCAAATGTGTTTGATGCTAGAAGGCATTCATTAGGTTCACTTGAATTAATTCTTATTATAAATTACATAAATGACAAATTATGCTTAATTTAAAAAACTTACAAGCATTTATAAATGAGGCTATTATATAATTAGCAGATATAGAACATTTCCAGAAGTACTTTCTGCTGCCTTTCCCCAGAGCATATTTAATGTCCATTTCTATTGGGTTTCACTTTCTTTTTCTTCCTAGTTCTCTATGGTAGGGATGAAGAGGGAATAAGATAAATGTGCCAGCTATATATCATATATATGGTAAAGCCTTAAAAATTCTCAGCCATTTGAGATTTTAGCAACCAGCAAAATGTTCCAAGATTCCTCTTTGGTAATGAATAATGTCACAGAGAGAAGGCATCAGTAACCTGAAGAAATGGGGCCCAAGTCTAACTTCTATAATTCTTATTTGTTCCCAGGTTGACTCTTAAGATTGAATTAATTTTATGTTGATCACTGGTCTGTGTAAAGCACTGATAAATGATTGGTAAATACAATGACTTTTAAAGAGAAAGAAGGGTTAGGAATCAATTTTCTATTTTGGGATTATTACAGAATTTCATTTTGGAAAACAGACCACAGGTTAATTTAGTTAAGATCTGATAGGCAACTAGAAAAACTTTGGTGAAAGTCATCCAACTTGTCCCAGATTACCCGGCTTTTATTGGCAGTTCTGAGAGTCTGGAGAAAGATGTTAAAAGAGTTATCTGAGGACAGTGCAGACAGTGCACTGCGGGGCTGATACACAGATTTAACCTTGGTTCTTCAAGGACAGTGTTTTTTTTTTTTTGTTGCTTTGCTTATGGGCCTTTCCCATATTATTGATGCTGTCACATAACTGAATTTTGGATAAGTGAAGTATCATTGTATTATGAATTTAGAGATATTAAACACCTAGCATTTTCATTTCTGCAAGCGTAAGTATCTTTGATTTATTTTTACTGTTTTATAAGATACTGCCTTGTGTTCTTCTCTTAAATCTCTTCCTTAATTAAAATAAAATCCCTTCATATCAGTATGTGTCTTCCTTCTGGACTCATTTTGTCAAGATAATTTATATTTGCAAATATTTAGATCTGCAGTTTAGTCTTATTTCTTCCTTTTATCTTTCTATGACTAATGGTAATGTTTGATTACAAATTTAGAAAACGACATAACTAAAGAAACACTTGCTCCCCATCACCTGTCCAAGTTCCAAACAACTTACTCTTAGAGATAAATTTTACTTGTGTTCTTTCGTTCTTTTAAAAATAAATTGTTCTTTCAACCTAACTAATCACTCCAATTCCTTCACTTTTGCCTCATAAAAGTACAGAAAGTCTTTAGTAAAAGGCCACTGCTAGGCTGTTGCCAAAAGTGTTAGGATATCTGGACAGTAGTTTTCAAATTTAATTCCATCATCCAATTAAAAGAACTTAGTAAACAATCGGGCAATATGTGTAAATGTAATATTCAGTCCAATTCAGGCAATGTTTAGAGAAAAAATCGTTTAATGTGACTCATACTATAAAACATACTACCTTTCAGCCAATTAAAAATAGTAATTCCTAACCATTTTTAGGCTTTCAAGAATCTTTCCAAAGCTCTCCCCACTTAAATACATGGCATGTATATATACATTTTTTCTTATAATTTAAGTTTTAAAGAGATAAGAGGTCACTAGATTAAGAAACCCAGACCCAAAGAATATTAAACAAAAACAAAGTTGGCTTTTTCAGCAAAGAAAACTCCATTTCACTTTAATAGTCCCACAAAATGCCTTGGTGACCACTTGCTTTTAGTCAATGTACCCACAACCTGTAAGCTTTGCTCAAGCCTCTGATGTGAAGTCCCAAGTTGCCCCTCAGCAGATAGCTACCCGTAAAGTCATCCTCTTTAAAGTTTCATCCCCAGCCCTTTCTGCCCTAGTTCAAGGTCTGTCTTGCAGTGATGGACTCATAATCTCATTGTCCTCATACATAGCTCAGAATATGATCCTAGGGGTTTCAACTCTATACAGACTTAAACATAGGGCTAATTTGTTCCAAAACTACATTCCATGTCAGTATCTTAAAAATATTTTGCAAGTTTAATCCAAAAGGCAGAATGGAAGCCCCTTTGGGATGCAATGAAGCTAGCCTAATTCTTAGGGAGACGAGACAGTCATGACTGTATATTAGGAGCTGGTGATTCCATTCCCCCAGTCAACTCTCTCACCAGCTTAGTTGCTTGATGTAGGGCAAAGCATTTCATTTAAATTCAAGATAAGGTTTACATTATTCAGGGCCTTAAAATCGCTTTACTTTGGAGATGACTGTGGAGAGGCAGCAAGAAGGGAGGTCAGGTGCAGGCTGCAAACAGAGATACAAAGGACAAAATGCGGCGTACTTCCCGAACCCCCAGTTTTACCCAGGACAAGCACCACAAGGAACAGCTAACGATTCAAGAATCTTTACTAAGTGCCACAAGCTGTGCTGGGACTACAGCTAAAGTGATGATGAGAAACCTGCAAAATACACTATTAACTGCCCAGGAGCAGAAATGGATCCTTTACAAGTTAACTTAAGATAACAAATTGAATGTGTGATGGAACACACCTCAGGTAATAAAACTGAACACCACAGAGGAGTTTTTTTTTTTTTTTTTTTTTTTTTTTTAATTCTGTTAGGTGTGGGTGGGGAGGGGAGTTATAAATAGAAGATAGATTTGACTTGGGTTTGTAAGGATATGAAGAATTTCGCCAGGTGGGGACGTGGTAGAAGGGAAGAGTTATCTCAGGTGAAGGGAACGTGAGAGCGAGGCCGCCCGGCGTGAAGCGAATGCGGAGCGCCCACGGAAAATCACTGAAGGCTGGAGAGAACCCTGGGGGATTTTGGTCTTTGGAGAAGGCTGTGGTTGCCTCTGGACAACATTACTTCCCAGGTCTTTATAGAGACATATATTTCCAACTCTCTTGAAATGAAACACCTAAACAATGAAACTACTAAAATACCAGAGATTTCAAATTCTTGATATAAATTATTGCTTAAAAAGGGACTAAGAGTATAGTTAATTTACAGTTATTATTTGACGCTAAAATTCAGCTGCTTTTATAAAAGAGAGACTAAATGGACAAAGAAACTCGTTCCAGTTGACAGCAGGCAACAATGGACAACTTGATAATTCCCTGTGGTTAAATCAACCAAGAGTTTGATTTCACCATTGTTCTTATTTTCCACACCTTCAAACACACTATTACACTATGAAATTAAACATCCGACGAAGAACATGTTTTGGGGATTGCCTCATGCCTGTAGGTCACACAAGTTTTATACATTTGAATACATGACTTCTGCAGTTCCACTACATGTCCACTAGAGGCCTGTGAAGAGCTTCTTTCCCCCACCAGTCTCATAACCAAAAAAGGCCAAAATGGACACATTTACTGATCAAATATCAAATTGATTGCAAAGATCGAGTTGATAGATAACCTCACAATAAGCACCTTAATTGTGGATAAAATAAACAAAATGTAACCCTCTTTCAAAACTCCAGGATCCTGAATTATGAAGCTTACGAAACTCCTCATTCATAACTGGAAACACTAAGTTAAAAGAGGTAGGGTTTGGAAGGCTCTGGCCACCGTTCCAGAAGGCCACCAGGCTCTGGTCGGCTTTGACAAGGTGACAGCAGGCACCGAGTGGCAAAGCAGTAGTTAGAACAACCGCCAGTGTCCTGTAGGGGCCTCAGGGGAAAGGGGGCTTCCAGATCTTCAAGTGCACATCACAGAGGAAAGGCATGCGAGAGGCAGAGGGGAGGTTCCTGGGTGGGAAAGCAGGAAAGCGTCTGGGGAAGTAAACAAAGTCATAATTGAAGACAGCTGGGCCAGGCAGGGGCTTCCTACGCAGCAAACAGGGCAAGACAGATGAGCAATGGTGAGAACTCTGGGAGACACAGAGTGAAAGAGAGCCTCGGTTTCAGGGGTGAGAGGGTGACTTCAAGCGAAACACGAAGCACGTGCAGTAGGAGAAGCCGGCAGCAGGGCTGAGCGCGCGCGGCCAGTGACTGGGGGGGCCGAGATGCCTCCATTCACTCTCTCCTCAAACTCAAAACTGGGCTTCACGTCACACGTCAAAAGACACAAACAAAAACCCTTCACAATGCACGTCAACCACACCACACACACGTGAGCACACACACACACACAACTTCTATTTACAGAAATGGCCTGTTTTTCACTAGGTTTGCTTAATTAGCAATCAGAAAAGAGTTGTACAGGGTTTGAAGAAAGAAGCCTTTGTTCGGAAAAACCTGTGAAAATACTACCTCGGCAGCTTGTAACTTTCCCTGCAGATCGCCCTGGCCCCGCGGACAGGCCCAGGTGCCAGAGGCCTCTCTGATCCCACACAGAGCTCACATTCAAAGGCAGCGCTCTTTGTTGTCCCCGAGGAGTTAAGCCCTAATGGCTTTACAATCTGCAGGCTTTTCTGGAGAGCGGCCTGGCGGTTGTCACCGGCTGCCAGAAACAGAGCAGAGACAAGGCTGGGTGAATCCCACAGCTGTTGTGGTTGCTCCGGCTGCCCTGCCCGTTGGAGGGAAGAGCAGTTGCCTGGGGCATTTCAAAGATGTGCAAAAGAACACAGGGAGACTATGAATCATGGAGGTGAAATCTGCAATTACTGTGAGCAGATGGTCAGTCCCCATGGTGGAGGAAGGACTTCGGAGCAATGGTTCTTCAGTGAAGACCATGGCAAATGGCAATTCAGGGAGTCTTCACGTTCCCAAATAAATCCTTGGTGGGAAAAATATTCAACTATAATGTAATATCATCATCTGCTGCTAGTTAGCGTTGTATTAACTACAACGTTGTTCACAGTCCTGACTTCTAAACCTCAGCAAGCACGACCTGGACAGGAA
Source organism: Camelus dromedarius (assembly GCF_036321535.1). Classification (NCBI taxonomy): domain Eukaryota; kingdom Metazoa; phylum Chordata; class Mammalia; order Artiodactyla; family Camelidae; genus Camelus; species Camelus dromedarius. The sequence continues at coordinate 63,108,581 of NC_087448.1, read as the reverse complement.
TAAGCCAGCGCATCTTACCTTCGTGAAAAAGAAAGATAGGGATGTCACTTCTCTTAGAAATACAGTAACTACTCATCCTAGTCCACGGGGTTTCGGAAGGTGCCTGCCTGGACCCTGCCTCCAGCACTATGCCCAGCGCTTAATCCTGAAAATCTTCATCTTAAACCGAGATACTTGGATGGTGGGACAGTGCTGAATGATTCTGAGAGAGATTTCATGATCTTTCGCAAGCTATACCCACTTTTTCCCCCCATCATCCTTCCGGCCAAAGGCTGCTTTTGGATACGTGGTATTCCCTTTTGCTGAAATCTCAGCCTATTTCCTGTTATCCTCATGTTGATTCATCTGAGAATCACATTGTCTCTTCTAAAACGTTGTTTATTTAGTCCATTATGACGCCCAAGGTCAGTTTTTAATGATTTCTTTCTTCAGTTCAAGCCAAGAACTCTTAATTTTAACTCCAATATGCAAAGTACCAGCTAGACACTGTGGAGGAGACAAGGACCACAACTGTAGGATGCTAAAAATCTGAAGAAGGAAACAAACACTTGGGAGAGAATTCTAATACCTGAGAAAAACTAAGACAGAGGTGTAAACAGAATGCTGTGGGCATACATAGAAGAGAGAAAATAATTCTGAATTCCTACTGTAGAGATTGGAACATTAGTTTCAAAGGAGATAAAATTTACGATGGCCATGTACAGGGTGATCTATCATTCTGATTTTAAAACTGGAAGTCTTGAGACCCATGAAATTCTTTAGTTGAACACCCGAATGGTAAAGGACAATGAGAACTTAGAATTCATCTCAAGGGTGAGACGCGGTGAGGGGCCGTAGGCTGCGAGCAGTAGTGAGTGGGCTGGCCGGACGCTGGAGCTGCTGGCTCAGCAACCACTCATGCATAAGGCCCTGGGGAAGGGGGCGAGGTCCCATCAGGCAGGTCAGCAGGCTCTAGCCTTGTGCTGTGCATCTCCTGTGTGTGACACGTTGCACAAGGCACTGCAGAGACAAGGCTCGGGGCCTGGCACACAGTGGTGGCTGAGTGGCTCTGTCTAAACTAGGCGCGTGCCCCTCAGCGGTACAGTCCGAGGACTCCCAGGACGTACACGTGCTGACTTACCCAGGCCAGCGTCGCTGCCCTGTCGGCATACGCGTTTTGGAAGCCTTGCATGATGAGTAAGGGACTGGAGGAGGAGCAGATTCTGGGAGAGGAGAAGTGGTGTTCTGGGCTCTGAGCATCACCTTGAGTTGAAGGTATCTAGTTAAAAACTTACAGTCTGCTCTCACATTTATTAACTCATTTTTGAGCTCTATACAGACCCACGAGGTGGGAAACTGAAAGTTTAGAGAATGGCCTTGGTCGCACGGCGAGAAGTAGCCAAGCTGCGATTCCAACTGCAGGTCGCTCCTTGTGACTCCAGAACAGTGGCATTTCTCTTTTTGAGATGATTGAGTTTTATCTGAAACTTCGAGGAGTTTAACAACCTAATGATTCAGTGTCACCTTAGTGAGTATACTCTGTTCAATCATCTAGATTGCTGGTTCATATATCAAATCTCATAGATTCCAGGACAGATAAAAAGGCAATCACTCAGTTTATAACCAGTGGTCTCCTCTCTTTTCCTCCAGAATCTTGCAGTCATACTCTGCAAACCTCAGCAATGTATATCAAGCACTGCTTAACCTGCAAGGCATTGTTTAAGGCATTGCAGATGAGCCAAAGACATGTAGGACCACAGTTATACACACAGGTTTCTTTAAATTATGTCTGCATAGAAGTATTTGCTGAGCTGTTTGTCTCTGAATAGATCCCCCTTAACCTCTTGGCTTGGGCCCCTGCTGAAGTAGTAATTCCATCAAGCAGAAGCTAAACGTCTACCCTCAAGATGGAGCACTTTGATTGTTACCTGCTTTTTTTGGTTTAAAATGATTTTTTCTGTCCTTTTGTCTTCAAGGGGCTTTGAGTTTTGTTTTTTTCCGAGAAGATGCTGTTGAGGATACAGGAACCAGCCTCAGTTATTTTCAAAGGTACCCGCCAGCCTTCCTCTCTCTACAGCTCCGGCTTCACAACTATCTTCCCTCTTCCGTTCACTGGTTCCCCCAAATGCTCCAGAAACTCAGGCTCTTGGCACGTTCACCATTGGCTGCGGGGCTCTCATCAGTCAAATGGGACTGCTTGCTATTCACCCACCTTACAAGATCTTGGAGAAAATTAACTATGAAGCTTGAGGGAATTGGAAGTGAAATAATAAGGCCAGTTTCTTATAACTTGTTTTTTAAGGAAAACTAAAATACTGTGATACTAGCCTTCTGTCTCCAAGAAATTAAGCTCTCTTTGGCCTAAAGCAAGTCACTTAATCTGATTTATCAGTTCCTGTGTGTAACGCGAAGACAGTAATCCTTACCTAGCTCACTGGGATTGCCCAGTTTAATTAATTATGACTGAAAATGGCATGACAAAATAATTGCTTTGTAAATGCACCATAAAAACAATTGCACACAATTTTAAGTGCTTTTCACCTCACAACCTACAACTCTGTTTGTGGTACCTTTATTCATTCTCTGATTCCTTCCCTATCCAATTCTTCTGCTACAAAAATTAAAAAAAAATCATTAATGGTAAACATGTACGTATTTTTCTGCATTGCTTGCTTCCCAAATTTTTAAGGATAGTAAGGATTGTCAAAGAAAGTGAGAAAAAGCTCAGAAAGCACCTGCCTTGTGATCTCTGTGAGTCATCAGCACAACAGTTCCCAAAGCAGAATCCTCAAATCAGCAGCATGGGCAGCACTTGAGACCCACTTCCCAAAATGTGCCCAGAGCTGCCCTGGGGTACAGCAGTAAACTCACAAGGACACCCTGAAATATTTTAAAATTTCAAGGGACTCACAGCAACACTGGGCATCTGTCAGACACTGAGCAAACTACTGGTTCAAGGTAGCTGACAACTGTGACATGAGCTCTTCTCAACAGCGTTCTCTTTCACGATGCCATAGCTTTGTGAAGCTGGGTCTTTGACAGCTGCTATGATAAAAAGCAAGTTCCTTGCTGAAAATCAGTGTGGAATAGAAAATGTGGTGGTGACATCCAATCTCATTCTAAGTTTGAGAAACTGCCGTGTCTACCAGTGCATACATCCCATTATTAAGTAATTGTGGTTAATAACGAAATTTAAAAATTATTTTCTTTCAATTTAAGGGTATTTTAAAATATCTACTAAGTTGTTAGGACATAAGTGTTTTTTAAGTTGTTTGAATCTAAATACTTAATAAACGGAACTGTGAGGTATTTCTTTCCACCTAGGAATAGGATTGCCTAAGTCTGGCAGTCCAACCTATGAGCACAGCAAAAACATTACTGCGACTTTGAGAGAACCACAAACCAAGAAGATTTGGGAATCTCTAATGTGAGAACTTGCTATCAATGCAGATTCTTAGGTCTCAGCCTGGACTTACTGACCCGGAAACTCTGGGAGTGGGGGAACCATCTGTGGTTTAACCAGGCCTCCAGGTGACTCTAACGCACATTCAAGTATGAGGACCACCGCAGTAGTGTATACATACCCTGAAGGCGAAGCTCTGTGTTTGGACATGTGGATGTTCAGCTTGTAAAGTCACAAGAGGCCAATCTCAGTTTGAATGAAAAAGTACAGAAATGGCCCAAGTGGGGCAAACAAAACAAAAACCAACCCAAACCAATGTATTTGCACAAACACACACATACATATATCTATATATCTGTCTAGCTTCCAGTCATTTTATAACTTTAAAATGATGAAAACTTACTGAATTTCAAAAAATCTATGCTTTATCTTTTCCCTGTGGCATTCTGGAGGGCACACAATGCCTTTTGACTTCTGAAAAACCGAATCATTCTATCACTGAGTGTTTCTGATTGTTGAGAACGAATCGCATCACCTTCCTCAGAAGACAAAACTTAACAGCTGGCCTGAAACTCATAACCCAAAGCTCTTAATGGGAATTTGATTTTCATTCTCCTCTACCTGAATACCCAGCAGGACACCCCTCACACATGGTGTTGGCATTTCCGTGAAGAGTAGGGAAGGGTTGGCGTGGAAGGCGCATGGCTGTTTGAGTGTCAGAGATTTTGAGTAAAATCTCCTTTGCTGAGGAGCAGATCTCAGTATTTCATCCCAGTTAATCCGATTAAGCCCTTGTACATATGCAGAGATTTCCCAATTTCTGAGTACTAAGGCAGAAGCTTTCTGCAACAGTCTTCCTTGGGAGCCCCCTTATTTCCTTAGCACGACGCCCGCGGAATGCCAAGCATGACAAGCAAGCCAGTCAGGAGAGCACAGAAGGGAATCCCTGTTAACGCGATTCCTCTCAGGAAACCTCTCAGTGGCTTCAGTGCTTGATTCTGAGCAGATAGAGCGCGTCCCCATCAACGAGCAACTGGGCCTCAATCCTCGAGGCCAGCGAGGCCGGAGCTGTGTTAACTCTCGGGCTCACAGTAGCTTCCCAGCAGATTTCTTCACTGTTCTTACCAACGCATTAATTTTTAGGAACTAATTCATGGTCATCTTCCAAGGTCAGCACAAATTTATTCACTTCTCGTGAACATTTCAGCCTCCTATTCAAAATTTAATTTTTTTGACCACTATCTTCTAACTGAAAGTCTTTCTTCCCTTGGATATACTCTAATTAAATCACCTTTCTATTTTCCTGCTTAGTTTTCTTTCTTCTCCCTCTTCTCATGCACGTGCTTCTCCTGTATGTATAACCGCTTCTCTTTTCCTCCCACACCAGGCTTTCCAATCTCATCCATACCAAGGAATTCAACTTTCTCCACTGGGTGATGATGTCCTCTCTGCACTCTGGACCTCTCCTGAAACTCCACCTTTGTCCTTTTTCCAAGTCCCAGATTTCCAACTACTACCTGACTATCAGATTCACCCGGACCCAAACTGAACTCATTATCTTTCCCAGGAATGAGATTTGTTCTCTTGACATACTCAGGATTCTTAACAGAACTGCCATTCATAGCTAACTAGATTGAAAAAAAAGAAAAGAGAGAAAATTATTTGAAGGCATCCTGTAATCCTTGTTTTCCCTTGGCCCTCACTTTCAATGAATCCATTAATTCATGAAACATCTGTATGTTGAGTACCTGTCAGTGCTGGAAACTGAAGACTTGGTTCTTCCCTTCTAAAAGGTAAACAAGTCTCATTTCCTAATGTCATATGCCTCCTTTCTGTTTCCACCACTGACAAGTTTTGGAGTAGCCTCACTTCCCACCTGAACTATTGCAACTGACTCTCCTCTGATTTTCCTGTTTCCAGCATCTTGCTTCTTCAGGTAATCCTGTATCATGGTGCTAGATAAATGTTCCTGGGTCACAGCACTCATCAGTGTAATGCTTCATCAAAAACTTCCAATCTCTCCTTATCCTCTCTACCCCTGCAAGGCCCACTTGACCACCCTTGTCAAAATTTTCTAAGGAAAAGCCTGCTACTGTCTCTCCTGACACTCTGGAAGACACTGTCTCTTCTCCAAAACAGTTTTTGCCTTTAAAACAAACTAAGTGGGTTGAAAACTAGTCTTTTGCGGCCCAAAATAAAATGAAACATCCTGTCTGATAATAAAGATCAGACTCTGCCAAATTCAGAGAACTGCCTCAGTAGCATTGACAGCATTTTCACAAAAAGAGACCAAAGTATGTCTTTCAGGAATGTATCTTACATACAGAGTAACTGATCACTATTATTTATGAACATAGCAGTAGAAAGTAGAAAAATGTTTTGAAACTAGTTCTTCTCCTGAGTAGTTGTGGGTGACCTTGGATTACTTCCAGCTTGGATACTCTTGAGTTCCTGTTTAAAACAGCACTCACCTTTCTTTTATTCATTTATATACAAAAACAGCACCACATAAAGCCCTAGGAATTCAACAGTACATGCAACAGACACAATCCCCACTTCCTTGGAATTTTCCTTTTTCGGTCCAACCACTGGCTAGTTTCAAAGGCAAAGCCAGATGGTTAGACTAAAGATTTAGCTAAAGACTAAAGACTCATTTGTCCTGAGGCACTGTAATGGACTAGGATTGGCTTTCCAAGAGATTAGAATGAAGATATGGTCAAATGAGATGAAAGATTTGGGGGGAAGGAATACACTGCCCCCCAAGGTAAACTAAGTGATAAAAAATTTTGCATTGGAAGAACAGCATGCCCTTAAAAAATCTACCTTTTTTGATTTGTTTATTTATTAAGGAACAGACTAGTGACTTTGAAATTTTGGTTTGGAATCCCAGGACCTAAATTTTTGCCATTAAGGGAAAAGTTCAGTTTTAGGAAGCAAAAAAATAGTGGAAAATCCATGACCTCTGGGGTTCTCAGATAACCTGACCTGAAGGTCCAGTTGTGTCATTTAGTAGTTGTGGGACACTAAGAAAGTCACTTGTCATCCTTGGGCTTGAGTTGATTAATCTGTGGCAATAATAATAACTAACACATAAGTCCCTATTACGAGTCAAGTGCTATTCTAATTGCTTTACATACATTAATTATCTCTTTAAGCCTGTGAAAGGCTGGTGAGGTAGGATGATTTTTTTTTTAATGTTGTAAAAAAACACATAACATAAAATTCACTGTCTTAACCATTTTAAAATGTATAGTATTTTAGTGTTACTTATATGAACATTGTTGTGTATAGATTTTCACCTTGCAGAACTGAAACCCTTTACTTATTAAACAACTCCCCATTTCTCCCTCCCCTAGGCCCTGGCAATCACCATTCTACTTTCTGTTTCTATAAGTTTGACTCTAGGTACCTCACATAAGTGGAAGCATACAGTATTTGTTTTTTTTATGATTGGCTCATTTCACTTGGTATAATGTCCTCAGGGTTCCTCTATGTTGTACCATATTACAGGATTTCCTTCTTTTTCAAGGCTGAATAATATTCCATTGTGTGTATATGTCACATTTTCTGTAACTTATCATCTATGATAGAAATTTAGGTTGTTGCTTCCACCTGTTGGTTACTGTAAATAATGCTGCAATGAACTTGGCTGTGCAAATATCTTGTGGAGATTCCTTTTCAGTTCTTTTGGCTATATACCAAGAAGTGGGATTGCTGGATCAAATGGTAATTATATTTTTAATTTTTTGAGGAAGCATCATACTATCTTCCATGGCAGCCGCACTATTTTTATATTCCCATCAACAGTGCACAAGGGTTCCAGTTTCTCTAAATCCTCACCAACACTTGTTATTTTTTATTTTTTTGATAATGGTCATCTTAATGGATTCAAAGTTATACTACCTCATTGTGGTTTTAATACACATTTTCCCGAAGATTGTAATGTTGAGCATTTTTTCACATGCTGATTGGCCATTTGCAGATCTTTGGAGAAATGGCTATTCAAGTCCTTTACCATTTTTTTTTTAACTGAGTGGGTTATTTGTTTTTGAGTAGTAGGAGTTCTTTGTATATTTTGGATATTAATCCCTTATGAGATATATAGTTTGAAAACACTTTCTCCCATTCCATAGGTTGCTTTTTCACTCTCTTGCCTCTTTGCTGTGCAGAAGTTTTAATGTTTGAGGTAGTCCCATTTTTCTATTTTTGTTTTTGCTGCCTGCACTTTTGGTGTTGTATCCAAGAAATCATTGCTAATGCCAATGTCATGAAGCTTTCCCCTATGTTTTCTTCTAGGAGTTTTACAGTTTCAGGTATTATTTTTAGGTCTTTAATTCATTTTGAATTAATTTCTGTATATGGTGTAAGGTAAGGGTCCAAACTCATTCTTCTGTATGTAGATATATAGTTTTCCCAGCACCATTTTTTGAAGAGACTATCTTTTCCCCATTATGTAGTCTTGGCACTCTCATTGAATACCATTTGTGACTACATACATAAAAGTTTATTTCTGGGTTCTCTATTCTGTTCCACTGGTCTATGTCTCTTACACCAGCACCATACTGTTTGATTACTGTAGCTTTGTATTATGTTTTGAAATCAGGACGTGTAAGGTCACCAGATTTGTTCCTTTCTAGAGAGTGTTTTGGCTATCTGGAGTGCTTTGACATTCCATGTGAATTTTAGGATGGTTTTTCTATTTCTGAAAAGAATGCCATTGGGATTTTGATGGTATTGCACAGAATCTGTAAATGGCCTTGGTTAGTATGAACATTTTAACAATATTACATCTTGTAATCCATGAACATGGGATGTCTTTTCACTTGTTTGTATTTTCCTTAATTTCTTCCAGCAATATTTTGTAGTTTTCAGTGCATAAAGTCTTTTGCTTCTTTGGTTAAATTTACTCCTAAGCATTTTATTCCTTTGAGGCTATTGTAAATGGAATTATTTTCTTAATGTCCTGTTTGGACTGTTCATTATTAGTGCATAAAAATGCAAGTGAGTTTTGTGTATTGCCTTTGTATCCTCTTACTTTGCTGAATTCACTTATCAAATTTCTAACAGTTTTTTTGTGGTGTCTTTAGGGTTTTATACATATAAGATCATGTCATCTGTGAACACAAGATACTTTTACTTCTTCCTTTCCAATTTGGATGCCTTGTTGGCTGCTATTATCAACATCATATTACAAATAATGAAACTGTGTCCTGTCATATTTATGAAGTTGTGAGTATTCTATGAGCTTACAGGTATGAAATTATTCTACAACCTATTTTAGGACCATTGATTTCTGCAATTAATTAAATGTCAAAACATTCATTCATTCATGGTAAATAGACTCTAAGTTATTTCTTAGCACTAATAGAGGCTGACAAAGACAAAATCAATAGAATGAGTAAAATGAACCTATTGAGGGTTTAAAATCTAGCTGAGAAATAGCCTGGACTTTCAGAATTATTCTACAGTAGAACAAAACTGCAGACTAAACTTTGTACTCATGTTAAACTAAAACAAAAGCTTTGGTTTGTGATAAAGCAATTTGGGTTTTGCCTCAGACATTTTCTATATGATTTCAGTCTAAATATATGTAAGCATGGGGAAAAAGTTAAATAGCATGAAATTATTAATAGTTTTATGGCTAAAACTATTTTAAAAACACCTTTTCTTTATTATGCATTAGGTCTGACATATTTGGAGGTTTAACTGGTGTGTCTGCTTGTTTTCCTGTTTTTGGAGCTTGCAAGACCTATTAATCTCTCTCAATTAGAAGCTATATATTACTGCTCCCTGCACGACAGAAATCACACCAATATCCTCCTAACTGCTGGTTTCTGGAGGCATGGATCCAGCCTCAGAGAACACCTTTCCATTGTAACACTCCTTTCTGACTGACTGGGTACAAGAATCCCTGTTTCCTCTCTACTGCTGTTTTGCCAACACAGATGAGATGGGATGATGCCCCTCACCCCACCCCTAGACCCCACCCTACAGTGCCAAGTGTCTACCCTTCTTCCTCATGGTACTCTTCCTCAGACACTAACCATATGCAACTAACCCTTACTTGAATCACACTACCCCCTACCTCTGACCATCCTCACAAACATTCACACAACAAACATTGACTGAACACTTACTATGTTCTAAAGCTAAGGGACAAAAGTAAATAGAAACTTGGTGTGTATGGTTGGGGGAGAGGTAAGCGTCAAAGAGATGCAGTTCAGAGTAAAGACCTTCCCTGAAGTGAAGTCACAGACCCATGCGAGAGTATAAGCACTTCAAGAAGCTGTGAGGAATGTAGTCTGTGAGGGTGAAGGATCCCCGGGGAGGGAAATGGCTAGATTCAGGCATAGAGGGAAGGGCCCTTTATGCCATCTTGAGTTTGGATTTTAATCCTGTGGGCCATAGGGATTTTCAAGCAGGGAATTAAAGATAAAGTTTTCTTCCAAAAAGATATTTCCAGCAACACTGTGGAGGACGAACGAACCATACAGGGGAAGAGCTCCCTTGCTGCTGGGCTGCTGGTGATAATGGCAGCTTAGACTCAGCTGGGGTACAATGGAGAGGGAGGCTGGGCAGAATCAGGCTCCCCAGTGTCCCTCTTTTTCCACACAATATCTTGTTTCTTTCATGGAACTTGGAGATTTTCATATAATCACTGGATTACAAATTCCCTGGGGGCAGGAACCACATTGGCCTCACTTATCTGTCAGACCCAGGACTGGCATGAAGCCTGGTACATTGCAGGTGTCTGACAGACATCTGCTTAAGGGGGGAAGGCAGGAACCAGCAGCAGATGTGGGGTCTGGAGGGCATGGCTTCCAGCCCCTACCTGGGGCAGTTATCTGGATGGATCCCTTTATCTGGAACAAGGGATACTGTGAGACATGCATGTAGGGATGGGGAGGTGAGGGAGGAGAGTTAGTGAGCTCTCTGCAGATGAGCCAATTTTCAGCTACCTGAGGAGCATCCGGGCAGAGATGCCTAAAGTTGGCCATGTTGCTTGCCTTTGAGAGGTGAGGGGGGAAGACAGAAAATACTAAATAATCACTTACTAACAGCTTGTCTGTGACCAGCACTTTGCTAGCTGGATTATAAGCATTAACCCTAATTCTCACAACCATTGTGATAAGGAGGCATTACTCTCAAGAGATGAAGAAACTTGAACTTGAGCAGGTGAATAATTTCTCCAAGATCACATTACGAGGAAGCAGTAAAGCGGGAGTCTCACCCACTTTCGCTGCTCCTCACCTTCTCACCTCCCCACTCCGACACCCTCGTACTCTACAAAAATGGCTACAGCAATTCCTCCATCCCCGTGTATCCCTTTGCAATTTGAACTTGCTGCTCTTCTTATCAAGAAGAGACCTTGAATCTGGGCTTGGCCTCATGAGTTGCTTTGATCAGCAAACAGAGCTCTGCAACTTATGAGCCTGGAGTCGAAGAGGTCTTTCAGCTTCCACGCTCACCCTCTTGGAACTCTGAGACGAGAAGCCTAGGCTAGCCTTCTTGAGGATGAGAGGCCACGTGGAGAGAGAAGCCCAGCTGACAACCAAAACCAACCACCAGGCATGTGAGGAAGGCCATGTTGGCTACGACTCCATCAAGCTGACTTTTGACACATGGCTGAACCGAGAACCTACCAGCCAAGTGCAAACTCCCAACATACAGAACTGTAAACCAATAAATAATTATTGTTTTCAGTTATTAAGTTTGCAGTGGTCTCTTACACAGCAGTAGGTAACTGATACATACATCCCTACATTCAAGTACACCACATATGGCTGTCTGGGATAAGAGGGAAAAAGAATCTTCTTATCACAAGCAGGGAGGAGGAAATTGCTGTATGTCAGAGGTAGTTCCAGACATTTCAAGTTATTTGAAATATCAGCTCCTTTTCCCAAAGTGACAGGGAAATGTTAATACTGCATAATGAGTTTCACTATGAGTTAAATAGGTTATTAGGGGTTAGTGGGAAACTTAGACTCCTTTACCGTTGGTTCTATGAGGAAATGTTCCTCATTTGAATCAACTCATTTATAAACTCACTTGCTGGTAAACTGATGATGATTTATCCTAAGACATAACATTTCACTTCATAAAAGCAGATCAGACAGAAAAGAGAGAACAGTGAGAAGTCAGACAAAACATTATCCTCATCTGCATTTACATTCTTGCAGGAACATTCATGAAAGAAAAAATAGCTCTTGAATGCAAAAGACTGCAGATGTGCGTCTAGAGTCTTATGTTCCGGGAAGAGAATGACTTCCAGCTGTAATTGAATCATTTGGGGCCACACTCCGTGGGCACCGTAAGGTGATTATACTCAGAAAGGAGGCTTTCAGAATGTCATTTAGCAAAGGAAAACAGGGCTGGACACCAGTAATAAACTAATGCCCTTGAGCTACTCATTTTTTATCGCAACCTAATTGAAACATACAAATTGCATAATGCTCCCTGCTTGTGAGAGGGGGCAGGACTGAAATTCAGATGATTGATTCCAAAATTTAGCCACTAAGATAAGGTTTCTTCTTCAACAGAAAATATGTCAGTGATGTAATTTCCGAGCAGCCAAGATAAGTGGAACTGTCATTCTGTCCTCCTATTGGGAAGGTTCTTTGTCTTCCACAGGAAAAGAAAGCTGCACAGATACATTTTTGTTTCTGAAATGGATTTCTTTTCTTTCGTTCTTTTTTTTTAAAGTTATTTAAAGAGTAGATTAAATTAACTGTTAAACTCAAGAGGCCAGATTCTACTTTTAAATGCACACTCGTGGTTACTGCCTGCAGCAGAAAAGAGAGACAGCCTAAGGACAATTCCATTGTACTCACTGTACAAGTGGGGATATTTGGAAGGTTCAGGAAGAAGGAGGGGTAGGCCTGCCATCCAGAGGAACATCACAAAGAATAAACTCCAGCTTGGCAAGTTCTTAAAAATGATAATTCCTTTCATGTGTGTGTGTGTTGGTAGAAGGGCAACCGTACTGTATTCATAGACATAAGTGCTTTGTCTTTCTTCTGGAACAAAAGATAATAAATCCCAGGGTTACAATTTAAGACACGAGTGTCAAAGTGAATCAAAGGGAAGTGACCTAAAATGAATACGTGACCATCTTATTTCACAAAAGACAGATAGGCCACAGTCATTAAATTAGGGTTGGATAAAACATGACCTGTTCATTCTCTTTGTATGCACCCAGAAATACACATACGGATCTCTAGTCAACACTGGCTGGAATGTATTAGCGGTCATGAGCATCTTATGTCTGTGTCTTTGTCTAAGTCTATATGTCCAGGAGCAGGGAAGCATCTCTGAAAACTGCTGATTTATTTTAACAAACACACCTGTCTAAATTTCAGTTTCATATCTCTGCCAGTTTTATACCTCAATCCATACCTTTTTTGGTTTTTATTAAATTCTATTGAATATCTATATGTTGAGCACTTTCTATGCAGAATACTGGGCTAGGCAGGCACAACAGAGGATCCAAAGAGATGTATTCTCAAACTTCACTCATTATTAGACAAATAAGACAAAAATACTCATAACCATAAAACAAATACAGATAAAGAGAGAGAGAGAGAAAGAGAACAGAACATGCAGTGGGATTTCAAAGACAAGAAAGATTGTATCTACTGATAAGAGGATTAAGATTGCTTCATGGAAGAAGGACCTCGAAGGATAGATAACAATTCAACACACATGCCAACACACATGCCAACAATTCAACACACATGCCAACACAATGATGGCATGAGGTGGGTGAGATTAAGTGGAGTTATAGATTGGTTCAATTTAAAGAAATGGCTGGAAAAAGTCCCAGAAGAGAAGGTGCATGGTGGCTGAGTTTGGCTGAAGCTGAGATGGCAGGAGGCAGAGAATTAGAACGGAAAGAAGTTCCAAGTGAGGAGTTGGCGCTTGAGTGAGCAGGCGCTGGGGCGACATGAGGCCTGTGCTCAGACGGTGGATCCGCGAGTACAAATTCAACATGAAGCTTCTCCAACATCATTTCCAAGACAATTACTCCACATGACCAGCATCGCTCTCATTTTTTGGAGCTAGTCTTTTTATAATATTTTTTTCCAAGGGATCCAAACATTCTATCATGTATATAAAAGCAAGTTGCAAAACCACACGATCTCAGTATATATATGTATATACATACACATATATACATGCTATATAATCCCTTACCAGTAAGCACTGGAGCCGTGATCCACACACTTTGTTGCCATCTCCCCAGAGGTATGTTTCTCAACACTGGCTGCATTATCACATACCTGAAGTACTTAAAAAATGATAGTCAACCCCACATCTGATCACCCCAATTGGTGGGCCCAGACACCCTACGTGTTAATAGCTCTCCGAGTGATTCTAATGTGCCGAAAAAGTTGAGGACCCACTGACGCAAAGGACTTTTCATTCAGGCGATTGACATGATCTCCTGGGGGGGGGGGGTCCCTTATATCACAGCACTTCAAGACCCAACCAGGCTAAAAAAAATAATTTTGAGTAAAGGGACATGTAACATTTTAAACTTAGATTTCTACTTCAGTTTTGAAAGAGTCAGAGCTATCGTCAGGAAGAAGAGGAAGATAAAAAAGAAAGGAGGGAATGTAACAATAGGTTTTTAATGGCAAAGGAATTTTTAGGTGATACTGAAACTGCCATCTGTGATGACCCTGGGCATGTGAGAATGTTAGAGATTTGTGTACCCATCTTCACACAGCAAAACCCTCTGACTGGCCTTCAGACCTCCTGATGGGGTCAAGATTTGAATGGCAGGTGGTGAAGCAGGGCCTTTGGCAGGAAGTAGAATGACCTCCATTTCCACACTAACCCCACCCATTCCTTTCTTTCTCTTCCTTATTTTTTTGTCTCTCTTGTTTCTTCTTCTTCTTCTTCTTTTTTGCATTCCTCTCTGTTTCTGCCTCATCTTTGCCCCATATTTTGTTTTCTCTTCTTCCTTCCCTTCCTCCATCTTTCCAATCACTTCATTTCTTTCTCACCAATACCTACTCCCTTATTAACTCCAAACACCTGAATTACACAATATTTAAACTATTAGTTGTATTTATTGAACAAGCTTGGCAGTTCTTAGTCTTAAATTTTAGGGTGACAAGTTGAACATATTATCCAGTTCTCTTTAAAATAAATTTAAATTAGCTCCTCCTCACTAATAAATGGGGAAGTAGTTTCTGATAAAGAAGAAAACAGAAAACAAAACTCCTTGTCCCCTTGCTAGATATTTCTGATAAAGGAGGAGAAATGAATGCTTCATTTCACAGGAAGCTATTCATAGGAAATGTGTCTCATGCAAATTCCCCTGAAAAAGATTTCACATTCTACACGGCATTAAAATGATTGCTAGTTTTATAAATTAAAATGAGAAAAACAAGTTAATAACAATATGACACCATTCCCCAAATGTTGAGAGGATTCAGGGGCAGGGAAATCAACACACACCCAGAGATTACCGCTAGCCACAGACAGCTGTCGATGAATTTCAATCTCAGCAAAACACATTATCAAATGACAGCCTGCTTGACCAAAGAGAATACACAATATCATTCCATACAAATTCTTGACCTTACATTTTCATTTTGTCATTTTTTTTCTGCCTATAATGGGTTTCTTAAAACAAAGTCAGTCCATGCCCATGATTTCTTAAGGATGAATCTCAAAAAACATTTCTTCAAGATTCCTTCCTTGATCCACACTCCCTGGAATTTCCTTTCAATTATTTCTCTTCTCAGGTCTCCTTAGCTGCCTACAATATGCCAGGCAGTTTCCCAACTTTATTTCTAGTTGCTTCAACAAACTTGTGATGCAGGTATTGGTAGCATCAATTTACAGATCAGGAAATGAAGGCTCAAAGATGTGCAGCAAACTGTCTATATCACAATGAACATAAGCAGAGCTGCTATTCAGACTCATACATTCCATTCTGACACCAGTGTTCTCTCTTCTTCTTGTACTGTTTCCCTCCTCTGTTTCTTCCCAATGCCATCATATACTAATTACCTGTTATTTTATTGTTATTTTATAGTAACGTTGCGTAAGTCAGTTGTATTTCCTGGGTTAGAATGAAATTTAAAAAAAAATTTCTAGAAAATTGTATCCTAAACATTGTGAGCAGCAGACATTCCTAGGCGTTGTTAAGGAAAACCAGCTACTCTGGGATACCAGTTACCTCCCACTAGTTTATATATACCACACTGAAAGTTTGCTATGCACTGTCTTGTAATCAGTGTTGCCCTTAAGACAGAAAAGTTCAGTAGAGAGTTAAGATATGACATGGAATTAACAACACATTTGTTTTAGAATCCATGCTGGTACAGAGACAGCCTAAGACTGCATCCTTTTTAAACCACTGCTTCATATTGCTGGGGTTTCAAACCTTACCTGAAACCCTATGAAGTCCTGTCTTCCCAATTTTGTATTCACTTTACGATTAACCTAAATAAAAGCTTTACATTTATCCCTGTTTAATTTTAACCTGTCTCTTGTTCCATCCTGTTGAAATCTTTTTAAAATCCCTAGTTGGCCAATGAATGTACCAGCCATCCTCCCCAGGAAGCCAGTACCCCTTCTATATGTGCCGCCTCCCTGGTCCCACACCCTGGTCCCACCCCCTGGTCCCACCCCCTGGGGCTCCTTAGCCTCTATTTGGACATACTTCTGTTCTTGCTCAGTAGACTGTCAGCTACATGAGGATGAGGCTCTTGTCTGCCTTGTTCATTGCTGAATCCTGGCACAGGGCCTGGCATGGCAGAAGCTCAATATGCTTGAATACATGAGTGAATAAAAGAAAGGGGAAAATGGAGACAGAACAGGAAAGAAAAAAGAAGACATCATAGAGGAAGGAGAGAGAACAGGATGGGCTCAGGGAATGCAAGATGCAAAGTCTGGAATCTAAGATGCTTTGGTTACAAGTTACATAATGTCTCTGAGCCTCCTATGCTTAATTGTAAAATATCATGATAATGACCTCACAGGACTGATCTGAGAATAAAGGAGGTGAAGTATGGGTAAACATCTAGTGTCCAGACATTGATGTGGGACCCGCTGCAGGATGGCAGGCTGACCAGGTTTCCCCGGCTCCACTATCAGGGCTGCCAGTGTGATCACACAAGACTGTGTGACTCTGAGGCCTCTCAGGCCTCTGGAGTCTCTGGGCCTTGTCCTCACTGCATTGCCTCTCTTTCTAAATGAATCACTTCATTAAAATGGAAGGTCTATGAACACAGTATGCCAGCCTAGGATGATTCATCCAGCCCAGCTGTGGTCGTCAAAGAAAACCGAAAACCCTGTGCCTTCAGTACAAAGACTGAATAGTCACTATTTGCAGACCTTTTGGTTTCAGTGTCATTTATTTTTGTATTTTCAAAGAGGAAGTGCACGAGACATAACTATGTCAGCAACACGTAACAGGCTGGTAGACTCTTAGTAAGTGGACACATGTGTTTACACTTCCGAAAGTTTCTCTTTTTGCCAAAAGGCCTAACCAGCTGTCGGCAGCAAGCAAAGGCATATCTATTTGTTGGATTACCTCCCGCCTCGATGGTAAGCTTTAATGAAATACATTTCTAATGTAGATGGGAATTTTGAAAGCCTATTTCTGCAAGCTTCAGATTTGGTATCCTATTTAGCTTGTCAAGTAATGCAGCTACTTAAAATAAATAACATCTAAGCCTGGACTCAACTCCAAAAGTTAATTCCCTTCTTTCTCAAGATAGACAAACTAGTAAAACCCTACCTCTGCAGATTTCTGATAAAGCCTAAAAATCTAAACAGGAGGTTTTATTCATCCTGAACGGCTACAGATAAAGAAATAATCACATATTAAGTAAGATATTCAGATCACTACTATATTCAATATCTCCCATATGATACACCGCCCTCCCGTACCTAAAAAAGAGAACACCATCATCTTCTAATTCAATTTATTCTGGTTAAATGTATGATTTATCCAAGACTTTGAGTAGATTTTATGTCTCAGGAGCTGCCCTTTATTTGGAATTCCCTGCCTTTACGCCCTTCTGGGTTGCCGCACCCCCGGGCACAGCCTATTTTTGACCAGGAGGCGATGAGAACTTGGGTGAGGCTGGCTGGGATGGCCTAGGCAGCAGCAACAGAGGAGTCCTGAGAATTCCACTTGGAACACTGAAATAGCTGCAGCACAGTCCCCTGTCATTTGTTTCAACCACACTGAGTGACTAAGAAGTTTTTCACTCTACAGGCTGTATTTAGATCTCCCCCTTCCACATATTTTTACGTGTACTAAACAGCCAGTTTCAGCTTTGAATAGTTCGCACTTTGTAAATCCCAACGTTCAATGTTTCTAACACACTGTTGAAGCTGCCAGAGGAACCAATTTGGTCACCATAAACAGTCTTGACCCAGCAGGTGTGTATGTGTCTCACCTGAATTACAGGTGAATTGTTGGAAATCAAACAATGGAAGATCTCATCCAGAAAGAGAACATTTGCTTAGACATCTTTATAACTTTTCCCACATCAAATAATTTTGCAATATTTTCATCTGAAAGTAATTTTCCAACTCAATTGGATTCATGCAATCACAGGAGTTTATAGTCCTGCCAGGATGCGATACGATTAGGATTATAAAGGACAGAAATGTGTTTCCTTTGCAGGAGAGCACCAGGGAGACTGGCGGGTTAGAGAAGAACGTCCGTGCGCACCCACCTGAGCCCACTCCACTCCGTGAATAGGTGATCTGGCCCGTCCCTTTCACATTTTCAGGTAACTTTAGAGACACATAAAAAGGTTACCATAAAACAATTTTTCCATGACACTTAGGTCACAATGTCATATGGTATCTCCAAGAATGAAAAAAAGTCCTAACTTTATACCCTGAGAGCACTGTGTTTGTGCTTTGCGCAGGACAACTCCACATGCAGAAAGCATGGCTTTTGTGGGCTTAAGAAGATGACTGTGGACAACCTGTGCCTCCTAACAGACGTCTGAGACCCTGTAGAAATATAGGTGCTATATTCCTCTTTTAGTCATGGTTTTATGCTCACTATTCTTACCCCTCTTTTCAGCTTCCCACAATTAAGGCTAGATCTTTGCACAAAAATCATTTTTAAAAACATTTTAAGCCAATGATCAGCATAAACTTGGCTGGTCACTTTCCAGCTGTGTTAGAATGTTTTGTCCAGGAAAAACAGAATTATTCCAATAAACAGACAGAACTCAGGTTCAGCTCTAAGTAAGTGCTATGCCCACAACACGGGCCACAGAACTTATTGTGACCTTGAGAACGACTTTTGGACGTAATTGTAGTGCTGGTGGGCACGGGAGATGCTCTTGTGCAGGGTGAGGCTGTCCGTCCAGAGATGAGGTCTAGGTGGCCTTCTCAGATCACCTAGATCATACATAGGCTTTACCTACGATCCCACCAACAGAGCAGGTAAGTTCTACTGATTTATGTCAAGTGTGTCTCTGTTTTGTAAGCATATCATCAAAATCTGGAATGAAACTTTCAAAACAGTAACAATCTAAAGATGATGTTTGGATTTCAACTAGACTGAAGGGAATAGAAATAAAGTCCTCTCTCCAGTGGAAACAAGTTTGCTGAGCAATGAACAAAACTTAAAGGGTCATTTTCAACAGATCTGCCATAGTCCCCAAGGGAACTCCAGGTGTGCTGCCAACTGGTGATCAATTTGTAAAATGTATTAGTGTAATAATCAAACTTAGGTACTATGGTACGATGAATGTTGCACACAGGGTGACCAGCCGGCCCTGTTTGCCTGGGACTGTCTCCATTTTAGCACTAAAAATCCAATGTCCCAGGAAACCCCTGGGTCCTAGGCAAAGTGGGCTGGTTGGTCCTAGTGAGTGGAACATTGGGCTGAGAAGGTAGTGGGCCACAAAGCAGGCTGAGGTCAGAGGCACAGCACAAGACCAAGCCAGCTACAAAGAGGGTAAGTTGTAGACACGCTGGACACCCAAGTGAAGTGGCTAGGAGAAGGTGATGTCAGGACAATAGGTTCCGACAGCACTAAAGGAGAAGTGGATGGACGCTGCGGGTAACTTTTTGGCACTATAAGATATCACTGTGCTGTATTATAGTCATCTTAGATCTCTTCTCTGGTGTCACTAGGTTCGATTGTTTGAAAGTGTGCTGTGAATACAACAAAGCTGAAAACATCATACAGATGTATAAATTGATTCATATCCAAAAAGACGAAAGTATTAAAACTCTGTTCTCGGCTTGCGATAAGGGATAGATAGATATGTCCTCGCGAACAGGATGGTGAGCGGGACTTTCACTATCATTATCCTAAGGATGAAGACTGATCAAGAGTCCCTATCTCTAAGGAGAACTGCTCACGACTGAGGCCAAATTCCTTCCCCCAAGTCTATATGAGGAGTGAATGGGAGGGAAGGTGTCCACGTTATAGAGAGCCTTGCTGACAGTTTATTTCATGGAGACAAATTCTCTCTTCTTGTCATATAGGCCACACCTTCTGAAGTCGCTAGAGACAGAAAAAATCAGACGGAGCCAGAGAGATCTCAAAGATGCTTCCTCATCACCAGCAAGCAAGAGTCCCAGACAAAAAGATCTCCGTGTTTGTCTGTCCTCTCTACCATATTCTTCCAGGGGAGGGAGGGGAGGCTTCATGCTGCATCAATAAGCACTTACTTGTAATGATGGAGGGAAGGGACCAGGTTCTCGGTTCCACCCATCCTGGGTTGCTGAGGAAGCGCCAATTAGTAGGCCTTCTGCTTATGCTCCCCCTAAGTGACATTCATAATGATGGTCTGCAGGTCACATAAGACCCTTCATAATCACCAAAGAAAGAGTACATGCATTCAGGTCGATTTTTATATTAAATATAAATAAAAATATGAATACAGACATGTAAGTTTGATTGACTGCACCTGATCACTTTCCAACTGTGTTAGTTAACTAGGCCTACGGAAACGCTGACGCAGCTGAGCACACACTTAACAACAGCAAAAGGATTCATTTTCAAAATTAATTTTCAAACTTGATTTCATGGAGTGCCGAGGTCTGACTGTGTCTCGGGCCCGTGGCCAGCCCTGAGCGGTAGCCACTCTGATGTGCGGGTCTGAGCAGGCGGGGGACCTGACAAAACCGTCCTGGTTGGACGACGTGTGTTTCATCAGCTGCGCCTCTGCTTGCTCACCGTCCTGGGGACGCGCCTGCTGGTGGGCGCTCAGAGGCTACATACAGTCGTGTTTCCGTTTTGTCAGCCTTGCAGATTATCACCAGTTGTGTGTGCACCACATCGTCACTTATTAACACAGTTTACTTACATTCCTTCAAACCCGTTAGCACTTAAATCGTTTAAAAACTATCAACCTGTTCATTTTAAGTCCAGAGGTAACACATTCTCTCATCTTCAATTTTTTGAAAACTTTTACTTTTGTTTCCATGGTTAGTCGTACTTCTTCCTGGAACTTTGAACCACTTTTCAACTTTGAACTGTTACTGCTTTAGCATTTATCAGACCAGAATTAGTTCAAAATGACTGCAAAAAGCCTTCCTAATCAAGCTTAAACATGACAGGCAGATTAACAAATGTGATGGCAGAAACAAAATGATGACTATTGCAGCTAACCCACCTGTCTGGGGTGAGCAGGACCGATAGATTTCAATAAGGTATAATTTGTTTATATGTTAAAATTTTTAAGTTGAATGTAAATACAGAAGTTTCTGCTTTTGAGCCACAATGTTTGCAGTGAAAATAAAGTACTCAATCCTTACGCCAATTCCAAAGATATTTTGAAGAGACTGACTATGGAGCTGAAGGTCAGAGAAATTTTTTAAATGACTCTAAGTTTCTTGTCAAGAAGATGGGAAGAACAGATGAAGCTCTAACCAAATTAGGTTCCAGACAGAAAATTAATATAGTCAGTTATTAAACTTATTGAGTAGAAGTGACAATGATTATACAATTAGAGACGTTCATTAAAGCAGTCTGAAACATGGATCTGGAAAAGAGTGTAAAGTCTGAGCTGCAGATGTAGATTTGGGAATCATCTCTTCGAAACTGGTAATAAAAGCCATGAATGGGAATGAAATCTTGGGGAACACAGAGCCGGGGAGGAATAAGACTTGCTAGCAAAGACATCAGTAACAACTGATGCAGGGAAATAAAGAGCCAATGAAATCAAGGCAAAGAACTTTAGTAAGTAAGCAAAGGTCAGTAACTTCAAAAGCTTTTTCTCACTCACTCTGCCATGGACTGAATGCTGAGCATCACACGAAGCACTGAGGCTGGAGAGTGAATGCGACTGACACCAGAGCAGCCACCTCAGAGCCTCGGAGCTCAAATAACACTGGAGATGGTTGAATCTAAGAAGGGGCGGAGGAGGGGAAAGACTGATTTGATAAAGCATAGATTATTATTAAAAAATAATTTGTAGGCAATTTATAGAAATATAAACTATGAACCCCCCAAATGATTTTACTCTTACTTTTTTATGGATTGCAATGATTATATCATCATGAGAGTCATAAATTATTACTAAGAAAGAGGTTGGTTATTGTTATCAGATTTTGCCAGTCTTTTTAGTTCCACACAGGAAGGCTACAGAAACAAAGCAGTGAGGCCAAATTTCAGCTTGAACATCTCCGGGAGTTTGCATTTAACAAGAAAAGATTATAAATGTAAATATATTTTCCAATTTGTAACAGCTGAGACTCATAAATGGAGATGGTATGGCATATAACAGCTGACAGATTATCAGCATGTGTTGGCAAGAGCCCTTTGGCTATTAAAAGATAATTAAAACTCACTATAATCTTCCAGCTGCTCCATTTAGTCATTTTATTTTATATGCATGTGATAAGGCTCTGATTCATTTGAAACGGACAGCTCCCCTTTATTAGCTTCTTGGGTTAAGCTGGTGAGTGACAGTCCCTCATCTCCAAATCTCCTTCCAGCTACAAAATTTACTCAAAGCATCTTCCTCTGGCTCGAGCATCAATGGTCCTCATTACCAAGGAGAATTGGGTTCATCCTTTATCTGGCATAGTTAAAGCAAGAAATAGCCCACTCGTATTCTGTCACTGGAGTAAATGCTTTCATAACCGTCTTCCTTAAAAATAGATGTGCTAAAGAGTGGTTGTTCTGTGTTTTCAACTGAGGAAAAACCAAAGAGAGAAAGTTTCAATTAGATTTCAATTAAACTTAGAAACAGTTTAATGACTGCATGCAGACCAATAGTACAGGAACACATTATCGCAGGGGACCATGCAGTCTTCCATCCTAGAGATTGAGAAGGGGAAAAAAAGGAGCATGGAGGAAGGCAGTAAAGGACAGTCTTTTTAGTATGCATTGTTTACACTCTCTACCTAAAAGGCACAGAGATAGATTATAAAGCATCTCAGACCATTTCTAAGTGCAGAGTAGCAGAGTATTCTGAGAACTATTCTTGCAGTTTTCAATAAGAGATTTTCAACTTAATTTTATGTGCAGTTTCTCTACACAAGGAACAAATAGAGGCGTGTGCACTTTCACAGCCAGACTGATTTAGAGAAGGGCTCCAGTGACTGGGAGTTACATGTACACGGTCATTATAGAGCCACAGTGACCTCCCCTTCCGCTTCCACAAAGAAAACAAGGCTTCTCTTTAATCTGCTATTCCAAGAATGAGCTGGGCTTTCTCACCCTGCAGGGCTACGGCACGTGAGACTTTCCTCCTATAAACTTCTTTCTTTCCTCCTCCGCTTGGGTGTCTCCTTCGTACGTCAGCTGGAGCAACTCCTTGTCTTGGAAGCCTTCCCTGAGTACGCAGCGTAGACTCCGTGGCTCCCACTGCACCCTGCACTTGCACCTACGTTGTACTTTTGCCCTGTTTATAACTACCTGTGGACAGCCCGCCCTCCTCACCCCAGCCACAGTGGAAGGTCCTGGAGGGCAGTGCCCTTGTCTGGCCCAGTTTATAACAGGTGCCAAATAAGCCCTGAATGAATAAATGAGGGAATGGATAAGAGAAACTATCTTTTGAGGAAGAAACTGGTAAAACTGATATTGTCCTCATTCTCATAGGGATGGACAATATCTTCTTCCTGAGATTTTGGTAGAAATGAAAAATTAATAGAGAAACCTATTGATCTGGAGGATATCCAGGCAAGAATACTCACAGAAAAGGAAAAGACCTCATCAAAACAAGCCTCTCATCAGTGTCTCCCTTCTCAAACTTCACACTCGCCTTGGTGTCAGTCGCCATGTCCCTACGATCTGATGTCATCTCAGCCCTGGTGGAGGAGATCCCCTTTGTCCTTACGTTACTATCCTCACTCACATCTGCACAGCTGTCAGGCAGAGAGAGTGTGGAAAGTGGGCACATTTTAATTAAGTCTTGGGGGTCAAGGGCAAGAGCTTCTCTGTATACGGTTGAATCAGGTCCAGGAAATCCTCCAAAAGTGATACCACTTCTGTTTAAAAATCATTACTTATATTCCGACAGAAAACAAACTGAAAGGGTTGACCTGTCTCTACCTATGTGGGCCCTTCTGAAGCTCCGACGGCCTTCCTGATCCCCACTTCTTTAATCAAGGATAGATGTCGCCCAGCCTCTTCAATACTAGTCTTACTCTGCTGAAGAACCTCCAGTGGCTCCTCAGCCTTGGGAGCGAAGTCAACTATTTTTGTTCTTTGGTTTTAAGTAACACAGCTGCTCCGCAGACCAGTAATAGCTTCCTGGTTTTGTTTCTTTCTATCTTTAAAATAGCAGTTGTAAAGACACACAGGCACACCAGGGCGACGTACACGGCAAGTAAGGTGTTAGTTACAAGACTGCCACCACCCTATTTGCCAAGCGCTTGACATCAGGCATCTTTTGAACATCTGTGGTTCTTATCACAATCCTCTGAGATGGTTGCTGTTACTCCAGTTTCTACAAAGAGCCTGAGGCACAGTGGAGTCAGATAAATTGTCCGAGGTCAAACCACTAGTCCTGGTGGAGCCTCGAGTTTATCTTAGGTAACCTCCCAACTCATTTAATTCTTAAGGATTAAGTCACACTACTTCTTACCTAGTTAAAATATACACCAGGTTTTAAATATAAATTTGCCTAAACTCAAAACCACCCCTTTTAATAGCATCTTTCGCACTTGTTTGCAAGGAAAGAGAAAGGGCAGATTTCCAGCTGTGGTGCTAGGAACTGCCCTCCTTGCTGCAGCTCACGTGGGCGACCACTGTCGACGCCTCCAGTTGCTGGGATTCGTTTACTTTGGTTCCACTTTGCTGCCCTCCATGTTTTATAGGGACTTCATCAAATCCGAGGCCCAGAGCAGCACAAACGTCCACTTTGGTCTGTTACTACTGAACAAAGGGTGAAAACTGACTTCAAAGCACGGCAGACCCCTTCCTAAGAGCAAGCCTGGACACCGTCGAGGCCCAGGGCTCACTTAGCCCCCTGAACCACCAACAGCCAGCGGAATCATTCACATGCTCTCATGTGTGAATTTTGCATGTCGGTCCATATCCAGATATTAGGGCATATTTCTATCTACAGTTGATAACCTAAATTTACCTTACCAATACATTTATAAAATAGTTCATGCATTTGGTTTTGAGACTCTCCATAGCACAGTATCTTGGTAAACAAGATTTTTTTTCCTTGAAAATATAGATACTTCCTGAATGGAGAATCAGGAATTTCCAGGAAATCTGGTACCTCAAAGCAAGTTAAGACTTCCTCCTCTGAACTCCCAAGCAGAATCCTGTATATTTTTTATTAGGGTATGTCCATGATATAATTATTGAAATTCACATTTGTCTGCTCTGCAAATCCCTGTAGGGCAATAATTATGATCTTGCCATCTTTCAATTTACAGTCTCCAAAGAAAATTCTGGCCCACAGCACTCAAGAGGTACTTGTAAAGGGAATGAATACAGGGATAGATCCACTTGTACCTAAGTATTTCTTTGTTTAGATCCCTGGTTCTCAATCAATGGTGACTTTGCTCACCTAGGAACACTAGAAGACTCTTCAGACATTTCAAGTTTTGTTTCTCAACTTTGGGGGGAGGACTCTTCTGGTATCTAGAAGGTAGAAACCACAGATGCCTCTTAACATCCTACAGTGCACAGGATAGCCCCACAAAAAGACTCTTCTGGCCCCAAAATGCCAATAGTGCTGAGTCTGAGAAACTCTGATTTAGACACAGAATATCTACAAAAATTCCAGAAGCAGAGATCTGAGAAATAAGCCAGACCCCCTGGTAGGAAAAATGCTGTGGCATCCAGTCATATCATTTACAGAAAATATTCCCCAGAAACACAAACCAAATTGGAGTTCACAGATGGTCAGTTTCATCTCCTAGCTCATTTTTGTTCTCCCAACATAAGCCTCAACCCAATAACGTCTTTGGACTCTCAGAAGTCAGCATTTGTATGCTGACCCATAGCCCAGAATAACCCAAAGAATGAGACTTTCATTTAATAACAGTGGCATTATTTTTTACTGTGAGGCATGGCTCATAATACTCAATTCAGCTAAAAGGGAAAGATACGAACCATTTGAGATGATTGGCAGGAGAAAACTCTAAAAATGCTCCAGCACAAAAGGGGATTAAAATGTCACAGGCAATTTTTTTCTTGAAAATGGAATGGCTTTATGAATGCTTCATTCTTCCCAGAACAGTTAGAACACTGTATGTGCAGGCTGGGCCTCCTGAGTTCGGAAGGCAGGCCGCTTGTCCTTTGTTCTGCTGCTCGCCCCTCAAAGGCTTTCCCTGGTGAATGTGGGCCCATGAGCAGTGACAAGATAGGCGAGCGAGAAGCTACATCTAAGGGAGTAATATGGGTTGAATTCATCCTCTCTTTTGAATTGAGGAGACTGCCTCAAGCTGGGAAGCCAGAGACTGAGCAGAGATGGCTGAGTCTCTCACCACTGATGGATCCCATTTGCTGACATTTTAACCATCACTTCTTACCTGAAGACTCATTTGTCCAAGGCAGGGTGAAGCCAGCTCCTGCTCTGACATGGAACGCCAAGTGATGAATGGGACCACCAGAGAGGGTAGCTCCCAGCCACTCTACATTGGGTGGCATTAATCAGGTGTCCCGTCTGCCTGGGGCCTGCCTTTGCCAGACACCCTGTGCTGTTTTCTCTCTGGTCACCAGTGAGCACAGGGCAGGAGCAGGATGCTGGTGGCACTGGGCCATAGCTGCAGTTTCCAGCTTGCCTCTTAGATGTGATGGGGGCTCTTGAGGGGGTGGTGTGCGGGAGTAATGAGTGTTTCTTTTCTGACAATCTGCAGATGATCCAAACTTTCTAAGGTTTAGATTAATTTCCTGTTAGGCATGTTAGCAGGATGAGAAAACAATTATCTCCAAAATTACAAGTAATTTAGCTGTTTGCTTGTCATAGTAAGATAAGATCTTATTGCCCTCCCACAACATACCCAGACCACACACACACTCACACACACACACTCAGACACTTACACACACACAGAGGCATGCTGTGCTCCAGTTTTTCAGTTGTTATTTGTAAGTCTCTCTCTAGAGCCCAGTTCCCACCCACGCCTTAACCCATAGTCCTCACTATGCCCATGGAACACTGCACCCACCTCCCAAAGGGCAAAGGGACAGGGGGCACGATGCCCCTCACGGCAATTTGTGCTCATTATGGCAGGAGGTGTGGTGCACCTCACGCTGCCCGAGACATGAGAAAATGGAGTACAACCACTTCCCCCTCCAAGTTTTCTCTCTCTAGGCAGGTGCCAGGCCAGCAGAGGCACCAAGAAGTAACAACATGAATTTGAGGATCTCAAGATGAGTGTCTGAATTCTGGCTCCATCACTTACTAGTTGTGGAATCTTGAGCAAGTCCTTAGCTCCTCTGGGCCCAGTTTCCTCATTGTTAGAAGGGGGATTATAAAAACTCTCTGTAAACCAGGGCCTCCCAGAAGTGGCAGTATAGACATTTTGGGCAGCTAATTCTACGTGTGAGAGGCTATCCCGTGCATTGCAGAATGTTTAGCAGCATCCCCGGCTTCTATCTATTGGAAGCTGCTAGCATCCACCTGCCTGCCCCACCAGTTGTGATAATCAAAAATATCTCCAGAGATTTCCAGTTGTCCCTGGAGGGTGAAACTGCCCTGGCTTGAGAACCATTGTTTTATATATATATTTTTTAAAAAGCCCATCTTCTTTACTTTTTTAATAAAACAGCACCCAGATACTTAACTTCTATCCCTAAGGATTCAGGGTAGCAATTTTAAAAAGTAGCTGTGAGTAAAATGAGAGAACTTGGAGTTCTTATCTCTGGAAAACTGGGTTTGGGATAAAACTGAGAACCATCTGACTTCATTTGGAGATTCTTCTCCAGCCTTAAACCTTGGAGACTCTGGATTTTGTTCTAATCCTGGGCAAGGAGTAGGCGTGGAAGCATATTCTCCTTTGCACAGGGTTATGGGACTTAAACAAGTTAATGTATGTTCAGAACAATGCCTGTAACTACTGGTACAATCACAACCAAAGAATGAGCGCAATGCACACAGGAATATCATGGAGGCACCCTCTGCACACCTGGTGGCAAAACCACACTGCACGAGGGTTCCAGCTGCACAATTCAGAGGAATGAATCAAAGGCCAGCCACGTGCCGGCAAGAATGGCAGAAACCCGGGATTATCAAATGTGTCAAACACATCTTACTGGAGTTACATCTGTGAATTATTTGGCCCTTCTCCCACTGAGGAAGGGGCCAATGTTGCCTTCCCTTGAACCTGGGCAGAACTTTATGACTATGTTGGCCAATAGAATAGAGCAAAAGAGACCCTCTACAACCTCCAGGGGTATCGCCTGGCCCATCCTTGGAAGGCAGCCTCCATGCTGGGAGGAAGCCCAAGCAGAGAGGACACAGGTGGGTGTTCCAGCTGCAGCTACTGCTGAGGCCCCATGTGGCAGGCAGCACGAACTGCCAGTCCCAGGAGTGAATGAGGTTTTGGATGATTCCAGGGCCCAGTCATTGACCCATCCCCAGCCTTCAAGTTTTTTCCAGCTAAAGTCATAGTTATCATGGAGCAGACACAAGCCATTTCTACTGTATCTTTTCTGAATCCCTGACCCGCAGAACCCATGAGCATGATAATGGTGTTTAATGCCACTAAGTTTGGGGTGGTTTGTTACACAGCAGCAGTAACTGAACATACCTCCAGGAGTTCAGTCACCACTGCTCACCGAATGTATTCCCTGGGGAAATTGGGTTTTGTAGAATTAGCCCAGCCAAAGGGAGGTTGCATTAGAAACAGTCAGAGAATGGGTCTGCCTTGGGCAAAGTGAGGAGTTGAAGGTCACACTCATCGCCAGTGCTATCTAGAAGTCTGTCGTGATACTCAGGAGTTGCAGAGCTTATGATTTCTCTCATCCCCTCCCATGTACAGAGCAGCTAGATCGGCAGGAAAGGGACAATTAGATTTATGTGTAAGTATCAGACAAGAGCATTAAATGTGGTCCGTAAAAGAAGGACTCTCCCTTGGGAAGCCATGAACCTTTAAGAACTGGTTACTGGGTCAGGAGCAGCCTGCCTTAGAGCAGGCTGGCACTGACCAAGACTGTGGGCAGTGACCTTGACTGTGGGCAGTGACTTCGACTGTGGGCAGTGACCTCTGTTTTTTGCTTCTTGAGGGAGATCATAGGAATAAATGTGACCATGACCTGCCAAGAAGATAGACTTTGTCTGACTCACCATGACCTTTTGCCCATTTTGATGTCTAGAGATAGCCATCTTGATAAAGAAATATAAAAGTAGACTGGACTTGAGGGAGATGGTGAAAAACTGTTTTCTAAACAGGAGTCAAGAGACTAGAGTATGTTGAGAAAATAGCAGAATGTGTGCAAGGTGCTTTGGAGCACAGTGGAAAATTCAGTATCATTTGCACATTATCCGGGAAAGCACACACAAACTCTGTCCTCTGGAGGCCCTTTAGGCATCTCATTTAATTGGAATTTAACCTGCGGCTAGATTCAGAATATGAACTACAATTCAGGAAAAGAAGTAAAAGTTTATGTTAATAGCCCTCATAAAAAAGTTTATGAGTATTTTTTATTCAGTACCAGTGGGGCGCCTGCCTGAGGCAAATATGTGCGATTTCATACTTCATAAAATATTTAAACATCTTTAAATTACTTCTGGAACAGTTCACATTTGAAATTCTCTTTTTTGATAAAATAATGACTAGCTGCTTAAGAATCTGGTATAAAACAACAAGGACACGTGTCCTATAGGGACATGTGTTTATTGTATTTCTCTACAAATCTTCTGGTTTCAAACTATTTCAGCCAGTTGGCTCAATGTAACTAGTGGTTTGGTTTATTCACATTTCTAAAATCAGGTGCTAAATTATATTTGTATTTAGGTACATAATGCTTTTAGAAAAGACTTTGAAATATGAAATCATTTGAGCCAATTTGTAATGTCTAGGGGCTTAAAATTTAAATCTCCTTAACACGTATTAAATTCATTTAATATTAGTATTTAATTTTATTTATTCCTTACCAATAAATTTTTAAAGGGATCATGCCCAAAGCAGAAGGAAAATGTGTATAGTTCCATCAGGTAATTTAATTACAATCCAGGGAAACCTGCAGTAAGGTGACCCAGAATTTACCGAGTGAGAATTACTGATAACACAAATCACCAGATGAGTGTCTCTAAGTAGAATGAAAATCTCTAGTAGAGGGTACAGTAAGAAATTCAAATTAATGAATTCTTACCACAGTGAGTAGGGAAAAGGTATGAGGAGATAAATTAGTAATTGGAAACATTAAAGTTTTCAAAGCATATAAATATTTTGCCATTCTATGTTTATCATTTCTTTATTGCCACAGTTAAAATTCTCATCCCCTGAGTTTTTTTTTTTTTTTTTTTTTTGCATAGTCATTATAGCAGCAGAAACTACAACTATAAGGGGAAGGCTTGAGCTGTGGAAGAAGACAGACTTGGAGTCAGATAGCCCTGGGTTCAAGTCCTGCTAGTTATTTGGGTTTCACTTGAACAAGTAACTTTAACCTTTCTGGGCCTCAATTTCTTAGCCTTTAAAATGGGAATACCAATGGTATCTACTATTATAAGGACTGAAAGAGACAATCATTTATCATGTTTAGACAGGGCCTGGACAAAACACATGCTCAAAGCTTGTTACTCTCGCTTTACCTTCAGTCTGACTACTTCAAGCCCATGTTCACCTCTTTATCTTTCTAAACTACTGTTTTCATCCTATTACTTCTCAAAGACCCTCAGTAGCTCCCCATTACCTATCAAAGAAATTTCAAATTCCTGCAGTCTGGCCTCAAACTTCTTTTTCAACCTTATCATCTCACTTCCTATAACCACAAGTTTCACCAAATTTGGACTACATTCTTAATTACCTAAATCATACTTTTCATTCTTTCTGTTGCCCTGACTAGAATAGGTTGTTCCGAACTTTGCCCAGTGGAAGCATCACCACTTTCCATAGCTCAGGCCCAATAACCTTTCTTCCTTACCTTACTGTCCTGCTGACAACGCACTCTTCTTATGAAAGCCTGTGTTTTGATAACCTGTTAGTCACCGAACCATGCACTCTCCTGAATTGTTGATACTGATGATAGTTTATATGTCTTATCTCACTTAATTGTAATCTCCTTGAGGGCAGTGATCATGTTTTACATAATTCTGGATCATACTCAATACCAGCCAAGATCTTACAATCGACTTTGAACAATTATTCATTGAAATATTGACTAGGTTAGGTTCTCCACTAGTATAACTGAAGCAGAAGAATGGTATTATTCACTTCTAAAATGTAGCCTCTCTTAAATATCTGTGTTAGTTATTGCTATTTCTAAAGTTGATTTCATGAGAAATTCACCACCGTCCTAGTCCTTCCAGGGGGAGCACTAAGGCCAGCACAGCAGTGTTAGTGCAGAGGGAAGCTCTCTGTGAATGATGGGCCCTGCCTTCTCCAGAACATAGAAGAGCAGCGATGCACTCTTCACCAGACATGGGGAGTTCCACGTTCTTGGATGATGGGACACGAGTTAATGGAGAATCTAAGGAAGACACACGGCAAACTGATGGGGCAAAAATGAACGAAGACTTAACTCTGTGATTCCCCAGACAGTTAGTAAGAATCAGCCCTAAGTAATACCAGGCATGGATGCTTTCTGCTGAAGGGATGGAAGCTGAAGCAATAAAACACCGAAACACCAAAACAGCAAAAAACTAATAGCTAAAGCCAGAACCAGACCCCTGCCATCCTGCCTCCACTCTCCCTGCACGGGTGTCGTCACCACACTGTCAACTCTCTGCAGCATGCATTTGAAGTCCCCACTGAACTGTGTTTCGATGTGTGTTTATACCCCAAGACCTTACAGCACTGGCGCAGAGTACGTACTGAAGAAGTGACTTTGTGAGTGAGCAAGAGAATGAATGACTATGTCTCTCTATGCATCAAACATGGAAAGACAATGAATAAATGGACTTCATTTTCTGTTAGCCAGCTGAGTGGGTTACAACAAACTTGAGATTCAACGTTTTGAGTTTAGCAAAACTTAGTAAAAACACTAGACTTAACAGGCTGTCTTTGAAAAGAAGCCAAGGGGATCCTAGGCTTTGAAGATCTCTTTTCCTGCTACCTGTGCTCTCTCTTTTCTTCTAGGCTTTAGAGCAGGCTGTGTACTCAAGGGTGGGGTGAAGGGGGGATAACGGGCTTCCTCTGGGCTTATCTCATGTCTATGAGAGTAGTGTGGAGGATGTGTGATTAGTTCTCAACTGACTGCCCTGCTGAGGCAGATTATGTTTAATGATTCGGTGCTTCATTTGGGGAAGTTAGACTTGAAAGATTAAGAGTCAGATATGTTTCCATCAACTTCATGCCAGCGTTGAAGTTCATACTCTGGACTTATGGGAGTTGGTTTCATTAGTTTAAGGACTAAAAATACTTTCTATGATACCCAGAGTTTGACAGCTATCTGCTTTCAGAGGCAAATTTCATTTTATTAGGAAAATCCTTGTTTAAAATTGCATAGTTTCCAAGCTGCCCTAGTCATATGTTTTCACCTCTGAGGAAACTTGAGACATTCTAATTTCAGATCCACTACCATTCTTACCCTTTCTTAGCCTCCACTTTATGTAATTATCCAAACTTGGGTATTTTTTATCTTCTCCACAAGGAGTTAATCCACAGCATGACGGACCACTTTGCTGTGTTTCAGTGTCCTTTCTGTTTCCTTCTTAGATGAATGTACATTGAGCCCTGAGTAAATGTTTGGCTCCATGCTAGGCACTTTGCATGTGTGACAGTACTTCATTCCACAACAATTCCAGGCTGTGGACATTATTATTTTCATCCCCACTTTAGATGAGGAAACAAGCTTTCAAAGGTCATAGAACTTGCTCAAGATCACACAGCCAATTTGTGCTGGAACTAGGATTTGAACCCAGGTCCAGAGCACACGGAAACCCATGCTTTCATTCAATGCATATTTGCATCTGCAAACTACAAGTCTCAGAAAGTGCACAGCCTCCCAGAGTCAAAGTAAAGATGTCTGAGTCTTCCTCTGATAAATCAAGGATCTGAAGACTTCCTAACTCCCATGTCAAATTAGGAACATCAATCACAAAACATTATAATTTATTTAAATGACTGATCATTGAGCAGAGCCAGCTATAAATAAGTAGTGTGTTCTGCTAAGCCAAAGGCTGCAGAGAAATTCAGAGCATCATGAACCTGTGTCAGGTGGAGAGAGGCTAGTCTCATCCTCATAAGGAAGAAAGAAGACCATACATTCTTAGGGGTCGGTTTTTACTGGAGTAAAGACTTTGAGAAGCCATCATGTGCTTAGATTCTTCTCCATCAAACAAACTCTTTCCACTTTATTCATAAAGTTCCCCCTCAAATGCTACTGCACTCAAGACATCCAGCCTTTCCAAATAATACCTACATATATAGAGTGTTCAACAGTTTGCAAAGATTTTTCACACCAGTCTCGGCTTAGTAATTGCCCTTCCTCCCGTAATCTACCATCATCAGTATACTCCAACATCGAGGAAAAAACAAACAAAAACTGGTATCAAAACTGTTGAACAAAACAGCAGCATCTTAAAGGGACATGTTTACAAAGTGTGTGCACTTTCACCTCACTTTCCTGAGACTTTGCAGGCCAGGCTGTGCCAGGTAAGGACCCAGGGAAGCAGCGGGGATAACCTTCCTCCATCAGATAATCTGGGCGGGTGACATCAGGTTCCTGCAGGCCTCTCAGACTCAGGTGTCCGCCGCGACCACAGTAAGTGCTTGCGGGCCTCCAGTGCAACAGTCACACTCGCTTAAAGGAGGACCGGTCCCGCTACCTATCGGCCTTGGTAGGAAGCCCAATTTACAGCGGCCATTCTTACCTTGGAAAGTATATGATCCATCACTTTGACTTGTTAAAGTCCCAGAGTCTATCACACAATATCTTTCACTTGAAAAAGTTGTATTCTGCTCCTGATTATGGGAAAGTATTCTTACGGGTGAAACAATATTCATTAGCTGAGTAAAAAAATACAAAGTAAAATTCTTGACACCTTAGAATGGCAGAAAAATTAGAGGGAACTCTGGAGTTTAAAACGACCCTAATTAATTACATAGATTCCCTCAGAGTGTATCAAATATATAAAAAGAAAATATAAACTAAAGCTAAGAGTTACTATACTTTGTCGATTTGGGAACCAATTAAAAACAATTAAAAACAAGACCAAAGAGGGGCATATTATTCCCATATCCTCCAGAGGTGACATAATTATTAATTTATTCAAAGAAGAGGAGTAAGTGTGATGTTTTGTGTCCAACTGGGGACTTGGAGGAGCCGGGGCTGGCGTTGTACGGCTCCTGTGTTCAGGCCCAGAGATTCCCTAACAGGCGCCCTGACCTCACTGAGCCATGTCAGAACTGAGGATGACACCCTGCATTTCACTTGATTCCACATCAGTTCTTTTTTCTCATAATAATATCATTAATAGCAGGAGCTGGTATTATTCCCGTTCGATAGATAAAGAAACTGAAGCACTGAGGGGTTAAAGAAAAACATCCATGGTCACCAGGTTAGGACTAAGGTGTCCCAGAGCCAGGACTCCTGCCTTCCAGTCCCCTGAAATCACCCTACAGGTCAGGTTTCTCTTTCCAGTGGAAACATCTATTCTACTCAAGACTCACATTGTTTCTTTGTTTCCAAGATTCATTTTCCCTGCAGAAGTTTTACAGCTGCATGTAATTCATGTGCCCAGTTGTTTTATCCACGATTTCAGGTGCTTGTATTGAAGAAGTAGTTTATCTATACTATGGCTGGCTCTTTAAAAACCCAATTATTTGAGAAAATGTCAAATCACATGCAACCAAGCATCAAATAATTAACTTTTTCTCCCCTTAAAAACTCCCTTCCCTGAGCACTCACACAGGCAGTCAGTTCATCAATCTCTTTATGTAAATAGCAGTCATGCAGCAAGGGAGGAGGTCTGTTTATTATTTTTGATCCTGTTTTGGCTTCTGGCAAAATTTCACAAACAGCAGAAGTTGGCAGAACATTGATATTTTCTTCTGACGGGCTACTGTTCTCCAGCTACAAGTGCAGAGCACAACTATGACTATTCTGGTCTGTAGGCCTCAGCCATGACTGAGGTCAAAATTGCAAAATCGGGAAAGAAAAATCACCCAGAGCTTCTCTCCAGAAACAGAGACCATGGTTTAATACATGCTTTCCTTCCACTACAGAACTGATGAGTTGGAGATGCAGGGTCCAGAGCACACCACAGGTCCGACCTAATTCCCACCTGGATTCTCACCTGCAAAGGCCTGCCATGGAGACCACGTGAGCCGCTGAGCTCCGGGGCCCGATGAGTCCTGGGAAAACCTGGGGGCATGTGGACACTCCCCTCCTCCCCCCAGCACTTTCTAGGAAGAACGGAGGCATTTTGCAGGGTCGGAAGTAGGGAAAGGAGGTTGGGGGTGGAGGAATTGACCTTTCCCTCTGTTATGTTTGTTCCTACCTAACCTGGCAAGATTGGTGCCCAAGGTCAAATGCTGCTGCCTTGATGTTGACTTTGGACAGAGCATCCTCTATGAAGAGCAGCCAGCCCTCAAGAGGGCAGTGGGAGGGTAGTTAGTACAGAGGATGATGAAGAGGAGTTGCTGCTTGTTTTGGAGGCAGAATGAAGTCCTCCAACAACGTGAAGGATGGTTGAGGAGGGGAGAGGACCAATCATGTCCAAAGGCATGAAGAAAACAAACATGTTTTGGTTCCAGACAGACAAGCTTACACAGTTATGAGGGTGATGGGGTTGTCAGTGGTGAAACACGTGGGCTTCCAAATCACACAGACTTGAGTTCGAAGCCCAGCTCTGCCACCTGCTTGCTGGGGTTCCTTGGGAAAGTTACTTAACTCTCTGTGTCTTTGTTTACTCACCTGAAAAATGAATATTGTAAGGCCTTGAGTATTAGGCCTCACTATGTATATTTTCCAGATTAGTAAACTTAACTCTCGGGTCTTCATGAAAATGAAACAAAACGGCACTATATGCCGTCCTGTAAGCAGTCCCCGGGACATAACAGCGAGCCCTCAGTAAGCGCAGGTAGAAGTATACCGTCAGTGTTTTAAAATTTTTGTAAATGTTTCAAGTGCTAAAATTTGTGGCGTGAAATTTATAAAAAGTCAAATCGTCGATCCTCAGGCCTAGCTATTTGATCTAAATGCACAGAAATGTTAGCTATGTTGCCTTTCCATGACAAACCCCAGCTTTCACTTTCCTTTTCACTTGGGTGATCCGGTGGAAAATTCTGTCCTGGCTTGGGTGGCAGGGCCTGCCTGCGCCTCGGGACAGGGCTGCACAGACTCCAGCGGCCAGGAGGAAGCGTGACTGACAGTTAATGAGCTGAAAAGAATCTGTCTCAATTCCACGTTGTTCCTGCCTTACGGGACCAAGTAACAGGCGTCACAGAGTAGAAGGTGTAGTGTCCAGGGCCTTTTCTGCTACAGTTACCGAAGATGGGAGAGGGGGACAAAGGGACAGGACAAACGTCACGTGAAACAGAAACAGAATGGCTCCGGCAGAAAGTGAATTGTAAAGCCGGAGCTATTTTACTCTACATGGAAGGGGGAAAGGAAAAAGTTGGACTCTGAAATCTCTATTCTCCTGGGTAGTTAATGTTTGACAACCATATTGCTCACTGCCAGGCTTCCTTATTCGATCAAGCGAGTCTCTTCCTGTCTCCAGAGGCCACGCAGGGAAATGTGCTTTTCCACACCACAAGACCAAGTGCAAACCGCTTCTGAAGAAACGACCTAGGAGAATGAGACTGCAAACATTTCGAAGCAGGAAAACTTGCATTTGTCATGGCGCTGAAAGGCAGATTCAAGGGAACAAAGCTCCCTAATCCAAGGTGATTAGTGCTATCTTGCACATGTATTCAAAAAGACAATGCATATGGAATTGCTCCACAGACTGTCACGCATTCTACCAATGAAGGAACTACTATTATAATAGCTTTTTAGGGTTTCCAGGATGCCATATGCAGACATCAAATATTTTGTCCTATAAAGCAAGGCTTTCACAAAGTTTAAGATTAGCACTTAAGTTATGATATATAAAGACTGGACTACTGTTTCTATTCTTTTTTTTGGGGGGGGAGGGGACCAAAATGGAGGAGGCCCTAAGACTACATATATTCCATAAATAAAGGAAGCAAAAGAATCCATGTTTATTTAGTCCATTTAGTCCAACTCTAAGAACAAATTTCAACAAATGTTACTGATCATATTCAGATGCAGTCTTTCATAGCTGAGGAATTCAGCAACTATGAACAATATTCCTCAATTAAAAGGGATGAAATCCTTAGAGGAAATGGGCAATGAAAGCTTCTTAAGTCATTTGTTTGAATTAGTTTGAGAAACAGAGTGCTTAGTTTTTAAACTGCCAACTGGGCATTAGAAGGTTGATTTACATTTCACAGCATTTCTTTTCTATGAACTCCTCTATGCAAAGACCATGATAATTTTAGAAAGTGTCTACAAAATTAAGAAAAATCTCAAAGTTGACTTATCAGCTCGGGAAATCACACCATGTTGAGAAGGGAACTCAGATTTTATGGATAAAACCATCAGACATACAGATACAACCATCCATTACTGGTTAATGAGGCTTGTCTAGGGCCTGCCCCACCTCCCCCTTTGCCTTCCCTGGCCTTTCACTCCAGCCTGATGAGAGCACAGCCCCCTTTCCTCCAGCACGGCTGCCCTCTCTCAGCTCTGGAGTTTACCTCCAAGTCACTCCCAGGGCAGGAACACTTCCCGTCTCTTTTATTGGCGGAAGGTGGAGATCAACAGACTCTGCTGTTTATCTTTATGAGTTGAAACGTGGCCTAAACCCACCGCTTCAGGTCAGTTCAGGGCAACTGAGAGAGTACCTGCTACACATAGGAAGCCACAGCTGGGAACAACAGTGGTTTTCATTGCAGCTTAAGATAGAAAACAAGAAACAAAAAAGGAAAACAACAGAAAACCACCTCCTGTTTCAAATTTTACAGCACTTTTTGAGGACATGAAAAATGTGGCAATAGGTATGCCTGCCTTAGTAAACTTGGTATGTAGTACATAATTTACTCTTCACTTGCTGATTTAGTACCTCGAAGGGCTATATGTACATAGATATATGTTTAATATAAATATATTTTCTTATATTGAGCATTTAGTATGTGCCAGGCACTGTGTTCTGTATTTAATTGTATTCTCTCATTTATTGCAGTAACTCTCAAATAGTGGCCATTATTAGCTCCATTTTGGCTGCAGAGAAACTGAAGCTTAGAAATGTTAAATAACTCGGCCAGGGTCACTCTGCTAAGGAGATACAGAGCTGGAGTTCAAATTCAATCTGCATGACTCCAAAGATTTCCAATTGTCCCAAACTATAAATGTAGAAAGTTTGAAATTTGGGTTGGATGGACAGTGTCTCTAGGACATTCTTGACTCCATGACCAAGAGAAGAGTGTTTCTTAACATTCAATCAGTGTGTTTCAATTATTTGCCCCTAAGAACACGGGTTTCATCATCCTGTCAACAGAATAACTCCCGGAAGATCACCATAGAAGAAGGCAAGAAACAAAAGCTCATCTCTTTATGCTTTGTGCTACCATTTCATGAACTGTTCTAAGCAATTCCAATGGATTGGCAGCCCTGGCCAGTGATAACATATAAAAATTCAAATGTGGAATTACATCACACTTAATGTTGGGAGCCACAGATGATAAACTCAGTCACTGAAATTCTTTTGCAGTCTTCTTCAAGATATCCTGTAAGACTGGTTTCTCTTCTTTCTGGCCAAGTTCTGCCCCCACCCCTTTTCTAGGAAGCCAGTAATAAAAATATTTAAGCAGCTTTATCTGCCTTAGACCTTCCTCCTAAAAGCACAGCAGACAGAATGGAATACTAATGGTGAGGACAGGAAAGTGCAGGGAAAGGGTGTCAGCAGAACCTCCTACCCAAAGAGATGGATGTAGAAGCAAAGGCATTTTGATTAATAAGAAACTGTTACACACAACACTTGCAAAGGTTTTTCATTCTCTGTTTTGAGTAATGCATTTAGCGGAAAATATGTCCTTAAAAGCATTTAGGAGAGATTTGAATTCCTCTACTAAGAACTCAAGTCTTCTTTAGATGAGAATAGTTGGACTACCGTTATCATTGGACTTGTGAACATTTCTTAGTTCTTACAGTAAGTTTAAGTAGTAAAACTAATTTGGGGGTAGTAAAACCTTCAGAGGAAAATATGATTTTATGACTATCATATTTTTCCAGTGTGTCATTTGGTGAACAAAAAATGTATGTGAAATGTTATTGTTCACTTATAGAGATTGAAGATTAATCCAAGGTTTTTGTCATCCATATGTATGATTTTCAAAATTACCAGGAAGAAGAGAGATGGAATGCAGGAGGAGATGCCTCCTTCAGCTCAAAATACTGACATGTAAATTAGTTACTTGGTGACTGTCGAGCTCCCTCACAATCTCCACGCTCCCCTCCACACTGTTTCACCCTAGTGTTTTATCAGAATGTTAGAGAAACAAGGCACTGCAAATCATTGGCATTTTAGTCAGCTCTGCCTCTGTCAGACCTTTAAAATTGTCAGGATTCCTATGCCTTGTGAGGGAAGTCATTTGACAGTCCAGCCAGACATTTTGGACTCCTTTCTATTGATTTCCTTTTTGTAACAGCATTAGTACATTCTGTAATTTTATGTTATTTTCCAACCACTCCATTTAAATTCCTTTTGATCCTAAGCTTCTCAGAAAAAGAGAATTTGTGTCTTTTCAAACAATAGTGTATACATTTTCATAGTAATCTGCATGTCTGCCCTGCCGGAGACTGCACTACGCAACAGTGATTGCTCTGGTCCTGTATGACTTTACAATGTGGGGATTTGGGCGGCACAGTGTGGCTAATTCTCCATGCATTCTGTTGTAGCTTTTTGATACTCTGTGGCTTTCTCTCAAAAAGCATCATTCATAACACAAACACGAACTTGTGTTTGTGTTATGAGAAAAATACCTTAAAAATATTTGTAGTCTTCCTGTGAAATTTGGTAAGTTGCTTATACAACTAAACCAAATAGATTTTATTAGTGAAAATTTTCACTTTATTCTGTCATACTGAGAGAGACTTTATGTAACCAAGGACACGTTTGGCACTTAAAGTCAGAAATTGACTGAGTCACCTATCAGTGCCCCAGCTTCCGGGAGTCCACTTCCCATGTCACCTATAGTGAGGGAGATTTTGAGACTCCTGAAGAATTTTTTTTCTTATGGGACGGTGACTCCACTTTCCAGCAGTAATGGAATATCACGAATTAGCTGCTGTAATATCAGACCCCTCTGGAACTCACCTAGGAATTCAGCTTTACTGTAGGTCAGATCTAGAGCTAAAAAGCAAGCATTTCTTTCTTCCAGCCCAGCAGTACCTATCTTGCAGAGTTTTTTGAAGATTGGTTGTTTTTGTCTTATTATAATGATTAACTCAGTCCATACACCTGCTCCTTCAGTTTTCTGACTGACAAATGCACAGGGGCTACTTAATCAAGTTAGAATTTTCCTTTAGCTGTTAATTCACATAAAAGATGTCCATCCTGCCTTTCTCCAGTTGATTTTTAAAGTATATAAAGCTGGCCTTGTTTGAAAGCGGAATACTTGGAATGTCACTCTATAAAATACAATCTCAAGCTATCTACTGCCTACTTCATGCAAGAAATATGTTCAAAGAGAATTATCTGAATGAACCACAGGCCCTGCACTTTCTAAATCAGACTTTCCAAACTGTGTTCCCCAGGGAATATTGGTTTTGCAAGATGTCACTTCCTTGTACTCTGTTAAAAATGATTTCATGATGAAATATGCCAGTTAAACAAAGTTAAATTACTTTCTGCCTGATTTCACTGAGCCTTTCATAAGCGTGAATTTCCAAGAAGGGAAAGAGGATGCAGTATTTCCCAAACATAATTAACCACAGAAACATTTTCCTCTTGCATATCTATCTATCCATCCATCCACCCATCCATCCATCTATGTAACTAGAGTTCTGAGAAGCAGACTAGGAGAAATTGTCTTGAAATAGTCTCTATGCTATTTCTATATTAAGCCAGAGGATCAGAGGATTACATACTGAAACCTCTTGTTTTGACTTACCAGCCCTATTCCCAAATATTCTTACCAAATTATTATTTGTTGTTATGCCCCTGCTTCCACTGTAGGATGCTATAAGAGATTTGCTGTTGAATTCACTGTAGGAATGCTTAAAAGCACCATCCACTATGGCTTGTAGTCTCTTCATGGTATC
The DNA here is from genome assembly GCF_036321535.1 of Camelus dromedarius. NCBI lineage: Eukaryota > Metazoa > Chordata > Mammalia > Artiodactyla > Camelidae > Camelus > Camelus dromedarius. The sequence goes on along the minus strand of NC_087448.1, from coordinate 63,067,344 downwards.
TGTATGAGAAACTGCTCTTGTATATCAAGTCCTTAGGAGAAAATTCTTCCTATAACAAGTACCAGGGAAAATTCTCTCAAAGAGCAAGTTACAGGGAAACATACCATGTGCTGGTGTATTTTCACCTTATGGGCACAGCAAATCTTCCCTGATTACGTTTTCCTCTTTGCTTAGATTAGGAAGGCTCAAGCTATATCTGCAGCCCACTTTTAATAATTAATCAGGGCCTTATGTTGTAAATTTTTATATAACATCTCCCCCTAGTTTCATCTTATTAACTGACCTACAGTTTTCTTCTCACCAGATTTATCTTTTTAAACTCAGTTGTATCTTCTCTAAACTCTCTCAAAGTCTTTAGATAGTGAAGTAAAATGTAAATTAATATATAATGTCTTTACCCACACTAAAATTATATTCAGATTACCCCTGAGGAGACAGAAAATGACTTTTACATGATCCTTATTTCATTCAAATATCTGGTGTGTAATGCATGGTTATCTTCTTGTATCTTCTTCCCTAGTCTGAGCACTGCGTTCTCACAACTAATGAAATGCCAAGACAGAGCACATCCCCAGTAATGACCTGTTTTCATTAAATTTCCACCCACTTATTTCTCTTTATATAAGAAGTTTACTAAAACCCACTTGTCATTTTCTCTCTTTTTAAATTTGCTCAGGCCACCAACTGATATTGCTCAGACCACTAGCAGTGACTTTTTTTTCCCTAACTCATGCTTCCAAATCTGCCATGATTAGGCTGCTAAGGAAATGAAAAATCTTGTTTTATAAGAGTTGACCAGTGTCCAGAATATACTAAGAATTACAGCACTGATTATAGTTGGGGAAAGATATGAAAAAAAAGAATCTATATTAATTTAACCTAATGCCACAGAATCCAAATTTGGCAATTTTCTGCATCTGGGATGTGCGTTTATAAAATCAGAGGTAATAAAATCAGTGAAGTGCAGCTACGAAAGTCAAAATTTGGTTAAAAGTTAAACTCTCAAGTTTTATATGTGGACAAACATTGTTCTTTGCTTATTTCCTTCTAGTACTTATTTCTTGACTGCTCATATTTTTACTATGTGATAATTTCAAAAATGTTATTCAAAGTTAGTTGACTTAATTCCCTTAACAGATTTTCCTGTAACTTCTGGTTAAACAGTATCCTTTGTGTACAGGCCCTTCAGTGACGAGCACTGAATAGAAAGGGGCTCTGATTCATGAAATGTGAATTTCTGACAGTTGTCACTTTTTATTAAAGAAACTTGAGCAATCCATGACTGATGCATTCCCACTCAATGTTCTGTGTTCCATCTGTCTTTCTGCCAGTGTATTCCCCTCCATTTCTGAAAGTAGTCGAGTAGGAGAATGCTAAGTATAGAGAAAGGGTAATTCCAAAAGAACAAATGATTGTTTAATTTCAGCTGATGCTGCCCAGTTGGTGGGGATCTCCACCACCAGAGATGACTGATGCCACTTCTTAGGCTGGGCAAATCCCCAAGATGCCATTTGACTTGATGGAGGAATGAGAGAGAATACATCACTCACGCCCATTTTCATTCCCTGGGGGCATTAAAAAAAAAAAAGGGAGTTTATTCCAGTCTACTTGAGTTCAACTATATTGAAAAATAGTCTCAGATAAAAAGTCAATGAAAGCGCAAGTCTAACTTTCATTAATCCCCTTAGCAGTGAAATTTTCTGCATTCGGCATTTTCTATCAAGAAAAACGGTCTTTTGTGAGAATGTGGATACACCTACGTGGACACTCTCTGACCCCTACGGTCCTCACAATAGCCCAGGTGTCGCGATAGCTCCATTTTACAGTCCAGGACTCCTGAGAAAGACAGGTTTTTATAAGTTACTTTATAATTATAGGTCATACTGACATTTAAATAGTGCACAAGACTGGACATCCTAACGTTCCTATTAAATTGATAATGAGAGCATTAAACAGGTATCAAAGAAGCATGTCTCGTTAGATGTTGAATGATATGTTAAGGAAAATGTAAATAAGAATCATCTCTCTCTTAAAGTAATACGTGTGATCACAGAATACTAGAATTTGAATAATGGAAACTTCACATTTACTTAATCCAAACTTTTCATTTTATGGAAGAATAAAAGGATGCCCAGAGAAGCTGTGACTTACCCCAGGTCACACAATTAGTTAGCATCAGAAGTAGAACTTAACTGATTTCCACTTTACCATTCCCTTGACAAGATGTAGAAAAAAGTATAAGCAACTGATTTATTCCACATTAGATAGCTCCTCTGTTTCTTTTTCAGCTTCTGTTACTTTAGGTTTAAATTTCCCTGCTTTTCACTCTTGTTCAAGGAGATATTGACTTAACCACAGAGAGACCTTAAGAACCAGAGTGAGCAATCATTGCCCGACCATCTCATTTTCCCATCAACAAATGAATGCCCAGTGAAGTTCCGAAACTTGCCACAGTAGAAGGATGAGAGAGTGTCTAAATAGAGCCTGCGTCCCTGTCTCCCTTTTTTCCCCCTATAGTTCAGTGGACTTTATTGCAATCTGGTCCATATCATGCTGTTTAAAGCATTTAAAATAATTTAAAAAAAAAGTTTAATAGCATGATGAACTCTTTCACAAAGCAAGCAATCACATTTATGTATCTGCTTAGATTTAGATTTTCCAAACAGCATATGTGTGTGTATAAAGACACGAAACATAGTGCACATGTAGCCAATAAACTACAGCCATCTAATAATGACACAAGACCCCAATTCTCCCCTCCCATGGCCTGACATGCTCTTCCTCCACCTCCTCAGCATCCTCCCTCTTGTCCATTCCAAGTGTCCGCCTATGAGGGAAATAAGGACCGTTATTATTTCCATTCTCTCTCCCTATAACAATTTCCCCATTGATTCAGCAAGATTGTGGGGTAAGGATTACAGGCAGTATGACTTATGTGATAAACTTTCACTCTGCAAAACAATACTCTGTTTTAAAGATCGCTTTTCTTTTTAACCCGACTTCAACTCCAGAACTAAAAAGAAGGCATGTATATTTTGGAGTGTACCCTAAGACGAGCAAGTTTAGATTCATCCAGGGTTTGAGCAACTAATTCTGATCCTATGCATCATCAAAGATTCCTTTATTTCTCCTCCTTGTTTTTCCTGCCCATGAGTGGATCTGCTGTTTAATCATGTCCATGTCATTCAATGATTATCTCACTGTAATGAGGTCAGTGGGGAGCAACTGACTCTTGTTTGCACTGTTCCCAACAGCCATGAAAGATTTTAAATAATAATGATGCCCCCAAATTATATTAATATAACACTAAGTCTTCCCTGAAAGATCTATAGCAGAGTAATGCAAACAATTTTACTGATGTGGCTGTCATTTCAAGATACCCATATGTGAACTACAAAAAATAATGGTGTTATTAATTTAATATGCACTTGATAAGCTTTAATTGAATGATTATAGGGCATTAGTAAAATAACCTGCCATCGTGCAGTACTGGGTACTAACTGTTCAAAGAAGGTAAGACACATAGCATTTTGCTTCCACTAGACAACCAAGAACCTAACCAGAAATCTCACAGTGAGTGACTGATTCTGATTCTGTAATATGGTTCATTGCTGTATCCTAAGTAGAAAAGACTGAAATGTCCTTGGCACATTATACAATCCAAAAGGCAGCCACAGGTTCAGCAGGTTAATGCTCATGTGAAAAACAGTTGAGAGCACTACTGAGCATCGTCTCCAGAGCTCTAGTCAAATACCAGCTCCCACTACGTCACCTCAGAGAAGTTACATGAACTCTACGTACTTCTGTTTCCTCACCTTTAAAATGGGTATTATAATAGTACTTACCTACAAGAATTTATTTTTTGAGGGCAAAATAAATTGAAATATATATAAAGCTCAGAGCAGTGCAAGATACATTGTAAATGCTCAATCAATCTTTTCCACTTTTACAGTAAACTGATCTACTCGTACAGTAAACCCAGTAAAATCATTTTGCTTCTGCCTTCTCAATGTCTTATAATACAATTGTCTGATGTTAACAAATACTGAGTTCCTAATCACTGGACTATGGTAATTCTTTCATGCTCCCCTGTGATCCTAATTGTCACTTAAGTTTTAGGCATTCACTGGCTTCAAATATTCTGTTGCCCAATATAAAAAGAGAGAATGCTCCAATTTTCTAATTAAGCAGAATGAAACATAGACACAGAGTTCATTTTCAGCGGTCATGCATGTGTTCATAACTTCAAGTCTTCAATGGAAAAATAACCTTCGTTCCAAAAAAGAACATAATTTTTAATGAAATCAACTACTATAAATTCATTAAAGAAGATTTACAAAGATATTTCATAGTATTTATACGCAATATTTCTAACATAATACACTTTATATGCGTGCTGAGGAACATTTACAGAGCGCAGATTATACATCATCATCAAACATTTATCAAGCCCCTCTGTCCATAATGATGATGGCATCCAGTAAAACACCATTGTCAGAAATCTCTAAAACAAAAATGGAGCCGATTTTTATTCTAAGCCTGAAGTATTTTTAAATCAAGGCACAGGGAAATAATTACTTTTGTTTCTATTCAATCAAGACCTGCACACAGAGTTTATGGAATGACATAATATCCTTCCTGAAATCAGACCGGTATGTAGGACCAGTATCCTTCACACATAACCAGTTCCTGAACCTTTAAAAACAAATCCTAATTTCCAAGGAAACAATCTCATCAAATGCCGCTCACTAGAATACATATTGTTCATTTTGGAAACAGTACAATAAAATTTTCACGATTACAAACTCCAACTTCCCCTCCAAAATTCAATATAACCTTAAACTTATTTAAGTGGAAATTGTATTTTTATAATGGCTCTAGAAAAATCCTGGTCAGCTTATGTATCACCAATATGATAATTTAGTTATTTAGTTAGTCTGGGAGGGGGTGGTTATAAACTCCCTAAATTTATTGTGTACACGTAGGTATGTGTGTATGTCTCTTAAATGGGCATCAGTTAGTGATTTCTTAGGACTGTTCATCTTTCTAGTTCTTACAGATCTATCCTAAGGAGCATGTTTTAAACTTTTCTTGAATAATGATGAGGTTTAGTGATGGTTTCCTCGCCCCAAGAATAAAAAGGAACATCTAGCAACTTGCAATCAATATCCTCCTCCCTTACAAAGCTGGTGCTTCTGTCACAAGATTTGTTATCCTTTACCAGAAAAACAATTTCATATTTCACATCAGTGGCAACTATTGACATAAACATACAAACAGGCAGAGAATGCGATTCTGGTTGTCAGCCCAAGGGCCTTAAGAACAGAATTTTAACTTTTCCCTGTCACTTGAGAGTGTTCAAAAGAATCTGGGCAGGGTGGAAGTTAGTCTCCACCCTCCCCACCTAATTAAATAAACAAATGTCCAAGCTTTAAATGTGACAGAGTGTGAGGAACCTGCAGAAAAAGCTCCTAAAATACACACTGAGGAAACCTGTCTCATTTGTTCTGTAGACAGACGTAAGTTTTGGAAATTTATGATTCACCATCCCACCATGAAGATTTTTGTGGACTTAATGTTGAGTTATGTGGCAGCTAAGTGCTGTCACTGTTTGCTTAAAACTGCAGCCTGAAGTTATTTCTGAAAGTTACGTGCAACGTGGCAAAGAAATCCATACATCAAAGTGGAAACAATACTTTTAACAACTGGGTTAGCATGAAAGAGAGCCAACAGAAATCAGAATTAGCAACAGCCTTCCACTACCAGCGACTCACCTTGTTGAATTTTAGTCACTAGCTGATGGCGTGCTAGAATCCGGCTCATCCTGTAAGGAGAGCGTCTCGTAGTCTGATCAAATCGCAAATACATCTCCTGGCCCTCAGGTGTCATGGCATTTAGATAGTAGCAGCCTGAAGCTGGGGTCCTGGGTCCCTGACTGAACATCCCGGCAGATTTTCTTTTGCCACCTCAGTCTGCCCTGTGGCTGTTTCCGTCTGCCTCCAGTCTCAGTCACAGAGCGAGACACCCAGCCCAGCAGAGCTCAACAGACCCAGCGATTTTTAAAAAGAAAAAGGAGTGCCAAAAGCCACAACTCAGAATTCCACCCCCGGTCCCTCACGTGACCTCCTGGAGCCAATCAGAGGAAGACAGGACATGGGACTGTGCACAGCCGGCCCCAAGCCCCGAAGAGAGGCAGTTCCAGCGGGAAGCAGACGCCAGCGTTGCCCTGCCTCCGGGCCGACAAAGCACCAAGAAGCAGCACTCACTAAAAGAGTTCAAAGGAAAAGAGAGAGGGAAGAGAAACGCAGCAGCAGAAAAATAAGCCCTGGGCACAGGAAATCTTTCTGGCTGTAAACGTTGGAGAAAGCACATTTGCTTCCTCCAAGGCAGCTGCAGCCAGGTAAAAGATGGCTGTGATAACTATCTGAAGCCAAGAGCTACTTCAAATCAGCATAAATAGCTGACTATAAGTTACCAACTTTCATTACAAAGAAATGAACAAATAAAGCTTTTCCAGTGAAAAGTAAACTTCGAATGCTTTAACGCCCTTAGTAAATACACTCGAGGCCCCTGACTCTGCATGGGAGGTTGAGAGCCCTTACAGATGAGACTGGCAGAGGCAGGGCAGACGTGCATTTGTTAAGTGTCTATTCTCCTTTAAATTTTCGACTTCCCCAACTTTTAATCACCCAGAGGCAAAATACCTACAAAGTCCCTATCACTCTTAAGACACTGCCAGGACTCATTGTAAAGATGCAGATTCATGCATAGCAGCTGTTGCCAAGCTGCTTAGGATCAATAGGGAAGTTATGCAAAAGTGAATAACAAGCCTTATGTGAAAGGTGCCTCAAGGAAGTCACAAGGGCAGTATCAGAGGAAGCTGTATTGTTTTTGACTGGGAGAGCAAGAGCAGCCCACACAGAAAAAGAGACATTTTGGTGGGTTTTTAAAAAATGGGTGGGATTCCGACTGACAGAGGCTGGGGAGGGCTTTGCAGGAGGGTCTGTACCCACATGCGCAGCAATCAGGAACCAGAGGATATTTAAGGAAACAGAGAATTCCACTTGGCCATATCTGAGTATACATATGGGGGTAATTAGCATTTTCCCCCTATTTTCCCTTTTTAATGTTGCTTGATGTGAAGAGAAAAGAGTCCATAGGAAAACATGTTATCAAATTCTGAGCCTGGGGGCTGAAGGAATAAAGTTCTTTGAAAAAGAGGCATCAGGCCAAGCTGTTCTTATATTTGGCAGACTCAGACTGAAACATAGCCTGGCCTAGGATTTAGAGTCCTACTAATGAAAAACTCGCAACTGCAAGTTCAACAGGACTTAAGTTAGGACCTCGAATCTTGTTGCTGCGGCTGAGGGCGGTTAGCCCTAACATCTTTCCCTGTGGGAATTTTTGCAATTATGAGATGCAGCTCATGTCGTGTAAATTCCTTACGAGGTAATTGAACACATTAATAAAGGTCCCTGGGGCCTACATTGGAATACACTCTCTCTCGTGGCATTTGTGAGTCTCTTCCGACAACTATGGAAGAGTAAGTAAGGGTCAGTCAGGTTTTCAAGTCAGCACTCATGCTGAAGAGGAAAGGAAGCTCTCATTGGGTCACGTTGTTCCTCTTCCATTCTTATTTAGGATTTGATCAGAGTTTTTCTATTCCAGGGCATCTTTTGTGGAGGGTGAAAGGGCTCTAAGACCTAGCGACTCTGGTATGCCAGAAGCATGGGCATTAATGGCAGACAGGGCTAGCAGTCCATGGCAGCACTGGCTACCAGCGAGGTCTGCTCCGCAAACTCAGATTCAGCACTGGCTGCCATCTGACGGAGATGCTAATGTCAGCCACCTGGTGCACATACTTCCGGTTTGATAGTCCGAAGTTAGGGATGTCCCCGCAGGAAACACCTGGCAGTTACCACTTTTTCAATGGGAGAGTATAGAAGAGTAGAGAGAGAAGAGTAGAACATGGAACTTGGGAATTTTGGATACATTCTGGGAAGCCAAGCAAAGGGAAGGAAAAGGCAAGGAATGATACACAGTTGCTTTCCAGCTGTGAATAACAAAGACTGGCCATTTTCTATGCTAACCTTGTAGTTCAACACTGACTTGGCTGCATTTTAAAAATAAATGGAATGATTCTTCCTGAGAAGCACTGCAGTATATTATGGCCAGGTTACTATTAGAAAAAAATTCACAATGCCTCCTTTTTGCACAATAATGAACACATGAACATGTTGAAAGTCTTGAGACATTTTGTTGTGAAAACATCAAGATCAGAAATTTGTATTCTTTGACATATATAAATAGATAAAACAATGTGAAACATAGTATTTCATAGGAGATAATCAATGAACAACAAGAATTCAATGTAAATCAGGGAGGAAAAGAATTTGTGTTCCCTGATTAAGAAAGACAACTTAGAATGAAGCCTGATTTTTCTAAAAATCAGTCTGCTTTTTAATAAAGGGAACTATGAAGGATCATGTACCAACATCTCTGTCTTTCCTTGGTCATGTCCAATTTTTATTTTATGGTTCAACTTGTATCTATAAATCCATGAAACAGTTACCATGTTTTTGTCACTTGGGGTCCAAAATAAGCAGGTTTAAAGCAGACAGGTAACATTATTTTCTCATTAGCGTCATTGATGCCTTGCTTTATACTACTGTGTTGCTGTGAAACCTGAGCCCTTTTAATGAATTTTTTTTCATCACTTGTTCCCAGTGTTAGAAGAATTACCACTGGGGGCGGCGGGGCAGTTCTGTTCTGCTTGTTGTAAATGTAAAACCGAGAAACTCTTGGTAATCTTCCCTGGGCTGATAATGTCCTCCATGCATCTCGTGCAGAGAATTCTTCCTCTTCACTGGTGAGTGAGGCCGAAGGAATCAGAGAAAGAGAGACTGCGGAAAACCCAGGACTGATGCTGGATTTCTTCCTTTCCAATTATTTCAAAAATGAGGAAGATGGATGGTACGAGTTTTAACTTTTCACCTACTTTTTCTCTTTCCTAATTTGATCAGCAGCAGCAATCTTCACTCAGGCTATTTCAGGGATGGGACAAACAGATGAATATTAGGAACCAACAAGAACAATAAACAGGGGAATGGAAAAGGGAGAGTGGCTAACAGTGCTGTAACCCACTGTAGGCTAAGCCTCATGCTATTTACATTGTCACGTAACTTTAATTAATCTCCATGGCAACCCCACGTGCCATCCTATTTTGTGGAAAAGGAAATCAAGACTCCCAGAGGTGAAATAATGACCAAATATAGAGCCTCTGTTTACCTCCAAACTGATGATATTTTAACTCTTTCCACTATTATATATGAGGGCACTAAACGGGTGCTAGAGAAATTGGATAAGGGAGAAAATTTTAGGGAGAAGACACAGAAAATCATCTTAATTGATTTAACTGTATGTGATACTGAGATGTCTAAATGGAAATATAGGTATAGGATGGCTAGATTCTTGTGGTCGTTGAGTTCAAGGTGTCCAAGATACACAGCCCAGAGCCTTTAATTAACCATGGACCCCTTAAGAATAACCCAAGACTGTGAACTGGAGCCCCACCCATCCCTACCCCTGTCCTAAAGCGAAGAGGCAGCCTGATTGCCTCTTTTGGAGGATAGGCTGCGTGTCCTCCGCTTTCTGCTCATTCTCAAGGCTAACTGTATATCGGCTGGCCTTTTCCATGGCATTTCTTCCCAATACAAACACTCCAAATACAGTCAAAACTCTGAAATTTGACCTCCAAACAAAACTTTTGGTATTTAAAAATTTCAAGTCTTTTGATAGATGATCCCAGATTAGCGCTCAGTGGAATTTTGTGTACTCGTGGCAGAAAGCAAGAAACGCTTCTACCGGAGCCAGAATGGCTCACTGTGCTTTCATCTGTCTGCTGCTCCTTCCACTCCTTCACCCACATTCCAGCCTCCTCAGCAGCCGGTTCAGAGGGAGCCAAGGCAGTTCTGCCAAGTAGGAAAATGTTTGAGATACAAGTAGTAGGTGGAAAAAAGGCAAATCTGATCTGGAGGGCTGCTTTAGAAATTACTTGAATCCAAAGGTCGTGGGTTAATGTCAAAGCCTCCCTGTGGGCTTTGAAGCTCATTTTGAGGATTTCCACCAGTTGATTTTCGATGTATATGCCCAATTCTTTGTCAGTAAGCCTTCCCAATATGCACACACCACATGCCCAAGGACCACAGCAGCCAAGTCAGAGATATTAACATTCTCAGCCATGACCGGGACCCTCCATGAAAGGTTTCAGCATGGATTCTCTTCTGATTCAGTGTCCCCATCTCTAGGCCACGTCTCCTACTTGGAGTCCAGATCCTACAGCAAAAGACTTGTAGGTGGTAATAGATTTCCTTAATTTTGTCTCTCAGCCCTCCCTACACTCTTTAGTAAACTTCACCTCTTCAGGCTTCTGAGAGCATGTTCTCTGCCCTCATTCTATCCCCTGGGGACCCAACCATCAGCTCCAGTTAATATGGCCAGCAATCTGGTCTGACTTGTCCTGGGCTCATTGCCTGCACCCATGCATTCTAGCCAAACCAAAATTCGTTCACTTTTGTAAGTTGTTTCAAAGATCTGGAATTGTATGATTTCCTACTCTTTCACCCTGTCAAAACCTATTGCCTTCAGAAACATTTTCATGACTCATGCAAAAACCTTTACTATTAACAGTCATGTTAATACCTGTAAATAGTGGTTATGTGGCACATTAACATATTAGCTTGTTACATGTCAATATGGAATCCATTTGTTCACTGCAACTACTATGGGTATAAAGTTTTTATATCTTGGATTTGGAAAGGACATTAAACAACTTCTAATCCAACTACTCAACTGCTATACAAGTCACTGTCAGATCATTTAACCAAAGCTCTACCTATATATATGAAGCATATTAACTCACCGAGGACCAAAAGCTGTTTAAAAAAGTTTTTCCTTATAATTTCTATTCACTGGCTCTAATTCTGTCATTTGGAATTAGGACAAATGTATTCCTTCTTCCATATGCTTATTCTTTAGGTGCGTTTAGAAAGCCAACCTGTCCCTTATAAGGACATTCTTTTGTAGGTTAAACGTTCCTTTTCAACAAACTACATGACTTCTAACTACTCAGCAAGCTGAATGCTGTCTTTTGGATCTGCTCCAGTTTATCAATATCTCTTTAAAAATATGGTTCCTGTCCTAAATTTAGAGACTTAAACATGGCCAAGCATGGCAGTATAGGGTACAATATGTGGGTACCTCCTGCATTCAGGGGATTGCATTCTTGCTGATCCGTCCTGAGATTATGAGAGGTTTTATTTTTTAAATCTATAGTTATTCAATCATTAATTCAACATTGTATTAATTTGAATTAACTGAATGCCTGCACAGCATGGCAGTACGTATGAAAGATACAATGGTGAATACAATGTGGTCCTTGCCTCAGGGGACAGTCTGCCAGAGAAGACAGGAAAAGCAACTCACCATTACAGCAATGTTAAGTACTGCGTGGGAGGCTAACTCTATCAGTAGACTGTGTTACAGTCACTCTAAGTGGTGCTTCTGTATCTTCATAAAATCTGCTGTTAAATGAGCGTTCTCTATCCTGTACTTAACAAATGACCTTTCAAACTTAAGAACAGATCTTTACATTTACTGGAATTATTGACATATTTTCAATTCCTGGTTTTTCTCCTCCTTTCTTTCTCCTACTTAATTCTGCCCTGTTCTTTGAAGTAGCTAACAAAAATACCTATATTGTGAAAGTATAAAATAAACAGGTAAGTGTATTTGGCAAAAGGTAAAGTAAGGGTGGAAATATAAGAAAGCCAAGTTCACAGAAATACAAGCCACACAACCCTGTACTTCTGCAGGAGATGCTGAAAATGTGGCTTATGATTCCTAACAGACAAAGCAAAAGGGAGACAAGATCAATTACAAGACTTAACACATCTGTAAGATAAAAACAAAACAATGACTCAAGATAAACACAGATCACCTGGTACTGAGACCCCCCTAACCCCCAGGAAAAATTTTCCTGAGTCCTCACAAAGAATCAGCAACCTTAATAATATTGGATATGGTAACAAACCTCAGTCCACGGTTTCTTCACTGAAACCTCAATGTCAGTAATAGTATGATAACAAAGCTCTCTTTAAGAAAAGGAATTTTATGAGGGCCCCTAGAAAACGTGGTTTGAGTGTGCTATTCTCCGTGATCTTTTAAACTGTGTATTAAACTGCATCGTTTCCTTGCTTAAAATACTTCAAAAGTTTTCCATTGCACCTGGAAAAAAATCTGGACTTCTTCTTTGGCCCAGGAGGTCCTGCATGATCTATTCCTTAGCGTCCCACCTTGTCCATCTCCTCACTAGCTTTCTCCACTCGGAGACTTGGCTGCCCTAGAGCCTTCTTTCCACTCGTGCTACTCCTCAGCCTGGAATGCTCTTCACAGAGCCCTTCCCACCGCTGGCTCCTTCTCAGCTTTCAAGTATCGGCTAGCTGAACAGTCTCAGGCGGGCCATCCTGTTCACTTCACCTAAGCGGAAACAGCATCTCATGTGTTGGCTCCATAGCACTTTCTATATTTGTAATTAATATTTATTTGCTCTTTGATCTATGTGTTGCCTTTTTCTCCCCCAGTAGACTGTTGTATCTGGACCATGGTTATTTCATGCACATTGTATGTACCCACCACAAGGCCTGACACACAGTAGGAAATCTATAGTGACAGGCTGAATAAATGATGGAGGAAAAAAATTGAATAAATGATGATCTGAATTTTTCCAAGGATAAAATTTAGAATGTCTAGAGGAGTGAATGCATATTTTTTTTTAGGCACTCATTATAAATAATGTTGTTGCTAAACAACTTGGGTTGGATAAGAACTGAATGGCAGATAATTCAAAGGTTTTTTCTTCCCAAACAGCCTTAAATGCACATTTCTCTTTGTTGGTTAGGGGCAGCAGTATATGCTTTGAGCAACAAACAGAGGACAGTTTAAGGTCCCTTGTGAAAATTAGGGAGCCTGGAAGGAATGAGCAATACTTTCTCCACAGAGAGAGGCTGAAGGGCATAAAAAATTATCTATCTTTCTTAGCTTTGAACCAGCCTCAAATTCTATTAAGCACACCTGCTGTGCCTTCAATTAAAAAGTGGAACAGCATTGGGCCAGTTGTCCATCGTGGACCCATACTGCATCTGGGTTATCAAAACCGTCTCTGTTTCCTCATGCTCATAAATATCTTTTAATAATTTCTTCAAAAATTTTCCTGGAGATTGTAATTTATTTATTGTTTGGTATTTCTAGAACTTATATATTTTTGCCCTGATTGAAAACAAATGTAATTGCTAATTTTGAGTGTTTCTTTTTTTTTTTTTAAAGAATTGCTTAGATAATTAGAACAGATCTTTCAGTCCCTTAGGTGGAATGTCTTTGTTTAGAGATATACTCAACTGCATTGGGTTAGATTCTATAACTTCCTTCTCCATCTTGAACAACCATGAATATATTTTCTTTATGTTCATTCAAATTATAATTTGAATATGAAAGGGAAGCTTGCTCAGTAAAGAAATCCTATGATACATCCTCTGGTAAATTCTCCACATTACCTGTTTTGTAAATGTTTGAGATTGCTCAACGAAAAGCACACCATTATTAAGATGGTATGCTGGAACCAGAAGGTTGATGATTGAGATTCTGGAAATATCACTCTATTATCTCACCACCAACCAATCAGAAGAAGGTCCATGAGCTGATCAGGCACCATGCAGCCCTCACTTCTACTGTTGCCTTTAAAAATTCTTCCCTGAAAGCCATTAAGGAGTTCAGGTCTTTTGAGCATGAGCAGCCCATTCTCCTTGGTTGGTACCTTGCAATAAATGCTGTACCTTCCACAAACACACACACACACACACACACACACACACACACACACACACACATACAAACTGTATGCTAACATGTAGCCCTGGATCCAGTCTCCATATATAATTGCTTCCCATCTGGCATCAGTTGGGTATTGAGTAAAGTTTGGAAATAACCACAGCCACAAATTGAAGCAGAATAAGGGTGTGGAATTAATAATGTAATTGCACTTCTTATATATTTACACCACATATACCTTATTGAATAAGTTTAGCTCAGTACACTAAGAATATGTTAGAATGTTTTCCCTCCTTATTCCTAATATAAAACCATCAGTCCATACTTTAAAGAATGGAAAGTGATGCAGGAAGAAGGAATGGCGTTAGAACACATTCCATACAGTGAGAAGCACTAAGAATTTGAGAAGGTAGCAACATAGCTCTCTAGAGCCCTAGATATTGGTATCAATGGAATTTGTAGGTGACTGGGAAGACAAACCTCAGGGCTTACGGCTGGGCAAAAAGAGGAAATTCCTCTTTTGAGCTGGGAAGAATGATTTAACTAAAGGTGCTTCATAATTAAAATATAATTTTTATCTTGTTTGTCATGAATACAGACAAAGCCACTAATTAATTCATATTACAGCTTCTTTCTTTCACCCTTTCTTAGTCAAATATTTCTCATGTATATTTCATGCCAGACACAGTGCCAGACACCAAAGGTACAAAGATGAGTAAGACACTGCCCCCACCCAGTGAATAATTCCCTATGCTAGACCCTCTTCTTCAATTACTGAGAGATTAGTATTCAAATTGCCATGTCATAGAGACCTCCTGGATTCTAAGGTTCAAGTTGGAAGGGCTCACCTTTCCCTCAATGCTCCTCTTGACTCTTCCCTCTTTAAACCCACCAAAACTCTAAGGTCAGGAGATACCTCACAGCTGTGGCTATTTCCTGGAGGCAATAGTCCTTTTAGAAGAAGGACTATGGCAGATAATGGTAAAGAATTAAGGGGAAAACTGAATTCAGGAGTTACAGGCTTGGGCAGAAGGAAGAGGGGTCTGCTGGAGAAGGTTTACGGCGACAGCATGTGTTCAAAGTCCTGAATCTAGCCATCAAATTGTACTTTGGCTTTGGGAAACATACTATCCTTTGTCTAATCGTCTTTCAAAATTGGTATAATTCTACTTTTAAAGGCAAAGCAGGTTTCTAAACCTATACCAATAGTAGCTTCCCTTGAAGGTTCCTTACGCTCCTTTGAACTGAGAGAAGAAAAGGGTATTGCTTGGCTGTTATGGCTGTTTCGTACAGCTTTTCTAGGGAAGTTGTTTTCTGTTAGAGACTATATGTGTGTGTACAAATACACAGAGGCTGTCTGAAACTTCTCATATTATTATTTTTCCAGAGCTTGATGTTTATCAAAGCACATGGTGGCCTCTGGCCAACCTCTGAGAGTACATCATAATCACACTGTGTCTTGTGACACAGACCTGTTTAAACAGACCCAGTACAACAGAGATAGCTAGGCGTGGTTACCTTCTCCTTATGTTGCCCCACCAAGATGACTCAACACCAATCAATCACAGGAAAATACTTAACTAAGCACCAAAAATGTGTTTGCTGCACAGAAGAACAGAACATTATCAAAAGCTACTCTCAATCTTTGATGAACTTAAAATACACTCTTTCATTCCCTGACTGAGGGGGTCTTAAGGGCTGTCCTTGGCCTTGGCTTGTTTCTCAATATGGATTACCTTAGAGAATCTAGTCCCATGACATTCAGTTTATCAACCAGTGTATTGTTGCAAATCAAAAATGTAGGGCACAAAATGGTGTGGTATATACTATGATTTCAATTAAAATTTTTAATGCACAGTAAAAAAAAAAAAAGATTAGAAGAAAACACACCAAAAAGATAATTATGACCATTTTTAGGATAACAGAATTATGGGTGATGTCTTTTAAATTTTCATTTTCCAAATATTGCATTGTATGACTAAAGATATTGCTTTTATAATGAGGGGATCCAGTCTAACCAGTGATTCAGGTCAGGAGGTATGGAGAAGAAGCCTCAGATTCAGCTTATTTCCACCTGCCTCTGTGTCTTGCAGATGGAAGACAGAGACAAGAAAAATCTGCACAGAAAAGATATGGTCTACACTTTGAACTTCCTTAGTGCCTCACACAGCATTAGACAAAACCCCAGTGATCAAAATAAGAGAAAGGGAAAAGAGAGAAAACAAAAAAAGGTTTTGATTCTCTTTTCAAAATGCCTCTCACATCCATTCCTTCTTGTGTTACTGCCTCCAACAGGCAGGGACCAGCCCTCTTGCCTAAATGATTCTGACAGTCCAACTTGTGTCCCTGTCTACTCCTGCCTCCACCATGTCTGCCCTGAACACCACAGAACATTTGGCTTCTCAGGATACCACTTCCATCATACTTGTCTCCTGCTGCAAAGTACCAAATAACATCCCAGCTCTACCGCTATCTCTTAAGGTCTCCCCTTGCTCATTGACGTGGGTTTATATGTATACATATTTCATATCTCGTATACATATAAGTGGACCAAGTATACATGATTATCAGTTCATTTAAATCAAGGAAAAATAAATTAGTTGAAAAAGAATTTTGTATCACACTTCTTGAATGTTGCCCTTTCCCTTTTGGGAAAGATTCAAAAGGAGTGTTAAGAACTATCAACTGCACAGACTCAATCTCTAGATATAGAAAACTATCTTTTCAGGTATTCTTAGTTTTAAAACTTGGGATTGATAACATAAAACATCCTTATAATTATTTTCTAAGAGCTGATATTTACTTCAGCTTTAGAAATACATGTAAGCACATTATAGTTCTCACCTCTCAACAACAAGTAAAATTCATTTAAATAATATAGTGGCGACATTAGGAAGCACTCAGATAAAGCAGTCTATACACCAAATACTTCCTGCAAATTTACTCAGAAGTGCTATTTTTACTAATGTACTCAAAATTCTGATTTAAAAAGAAACTGTTAAAGACATTATCTTTTTTTGGAGAATAGAGGAAGAGAAAGTGATTTTAAATTAAAAAAGCAAAACAAAACAAAACAAACTTGGCCCATAATTTCTCAGATCTGGACTCAGAAGGTCCCTTGGGGTTCTGTGGTCAGGGCTGGCAAGTCATTCTGTGGTTCTCTTGAAATGTGCACAGAGGCAACCCCTCCAAACTGTACTTTTATCATCCTGCTCTAAGTAATTAGATGAATGGGCCCAAGCATTTGGAATCAATTTTATTCAACAACTAGTTTTTGAACTCCCACTCTGTGCCAAGCAATGTTCTTCATGCTGGGAATGCATCAGTGACTAAGACAGACAAAGATCTCTGTCCTAATGAAGCAATGTGCTGTAACCAACGAATATAATAGCATGAATATATTTACTTATGATCTATGAACCACCACAACTCGAGCTGTTTGCCAAATTTTGTGCATGTTTTCCAGTTTTTAGAGCATAGGTCTTTGAATTTTGTCAGCAATTCAAAAAATGCTACAACTATCAAAACATTTTTTAAGTAGCTCTAAAGTATAGTTCTAGAACACTTAGAACCATGGCTTTTGGAGTCGAGTCGACTTATATTCAAAGTCAGGCTCTGTTATTAACTACATGGGCTTGGACAAACAAAAATTAGCTTACTTTTCTGCATCTTAGTTTTCTTATCTATAAAATTGATGTTAGGCCTCATAAGGCTCTTGTGAGTGTTAAATTAGATTATGGATATGAAGTGCTGTGAGATTAGTGCCTTCCTCCCCTGCTCTCATCATACAGCTTCTGACCCAAAATATGAGTGAGAAATTTGAGGCAAGTTCAAGGCACAAAGACAGAATAGTTGCCTTTGGCAGCTGGGAGGTCCTTGTCCTTAATTTTTTTCTTTTTTTTTTCTCCTTTTTTCAGATTTATTAGGTAGAATGGTTACAATTTGACTACACATAGACAATATATTGCATGTAAATACATATACACAATAATATACTGCACACATTTTTAAAATTTACATATATGTACTGCTCATTGTTTCTAAGAATGTTTAGAACTTTAGCTTTTTAAACTTGCATGGTTATCAAAGGACTAAAGCCAACCACAAAATAAGAATTAATTCAAAAAGAAACATACACCTCGCTATTAATAGCAACATTATTTATAACTGCCAAGACATGGAAAGATACTAAGTGCACATCAATAGATGAATGGATAAAGAAGATGAAGCATATATAGGTAATGGAGTACAACTCATCCATAAAAAAGAAGGGTATTTTGCCATTTGTGGCCCTCCATTCACTTTTTTTTTTCACTTCAAAAACCAGAATTTTATAACTGGCATAAACATTTCCATTGCATCAAAAACAACAAAATACCTAGAAATAAACTTAAACAAGGAGGTTACCTGTACTCTGAAAACTGTAAAACATTGATGAAGGACACTGAAGATGATACAAAGATATGGAACCTTGTCCTTAATTTCAGCGTGGTCAGCCATACCGGAAATACCATAGGTCAGCGAGAAAGGTCCAAAGTAAGAGTTTATGATTGTATGAAATCACCATCATTATATGTACGAAACAGGAGGATGTCTAGACTTTTCTTTGGAGAGCATTTTATGACCCAGTAATATGGCCAAACTTTGTTCTTTGATTCTTCAAGTGGAATAAATGCTCATTTTAAGCTATATGATGATAATTGGTGCAATTCTCTTAGTATAAATCAGAGAGAGAATACTCCAGGTGATACTTAAGTCATCTTACACTTGTTCAGAATTTTATACTTTTTAAAGATTTAAAAATTATAAATTTAGGCTCTTGGTTTCACTCAATGATGGAAACAACCCTTTAAAGCAATCCTTTGAAAGGGTCTGCTAGGCCGGGCTTAGATTTTCCCCTATTTGCTCTCACAGCCTTAATAATTACATCTTCCTTCTTGCTCTGTGTTCCCAGGACACTGGCCTTCTTTCCAAGGCCTTTGAAGATGCAGTTCCCTCTTCCTGGGCTGTAACACCAACTGCCCCTAGAGTGGCATAACAACTACTGCTCAGCACTCCTCCCCTCAGGGATACTTCTCCTGTCTGCAAATGTAGCACCCTGAACTTCTCCCTTGTAGCTTCTGTCAGAGGTGCACTGTGATATCTGCGGGAGGAGGAGATTATGTGATTACTATCTGTCTATGTCCCTAGTCTGCACATTATATGAAGGCAGGAATCACATGTATTTCTGCTCAGTATTGTATCATAGCATTTAGCCCAGTGCCTGGCACATGGGAGTAGATAATATATTTTGGTAGAACGGAATGTTAGATGAAAGGCCAATAGCACAGATGGCATTTTTCACTCTGCACGTGAGAAAATGAAGTGACATGCAGAAGGGGATCTGACTACCCAGTGAGGATGGAGCATGGGGACCTCGTGCCTTGACTGGTGCTTTATCCCTCCTCGCCCAACACCGTGTCTTCTCTTCTCTCTCCTCTCTTTCAGATTGGACTCTGTTCTAATTCAACGTGTCAATATACCTTTTACCTTAGTATGTGGAGTCTCAGTTTATAGTCAGGACTAACCTATGAAAAACTCAAAGCTACTGGTACATACCAAATGTCACTCCCAATCAAGTTCTTCTGCAGGGAATTTCCACCCTGAGTTTTCTTTGTTTTTTAGACTCACCCATTTATTTTTAAATTGTTCTCGAATTATTTTCTCCTTTCATTTTTTGCTCAGGAAGACTTCTTTTCCAGTAACTGGGGTAGAAATGGGGGAGGAAAAATTGACACAAGCCACAGGGCAACATTAAGCCAAAGGAAAGTCATCGTGCTGCCCCAACAACAGTAAGGTTAGAGAAAAGATGACACAAATGCACACCTCCCTGGAGGAAGAGTGGAAAAGGAAAATAATGACACCAGCCACGCTACCTAACAGTGTCGACCTTCCAATGCCTGACACTGCACTAAAAGGCTCTCTCTGTCTAGAGTCAGTAAGACCTGAATTTAATGTTTGCTAAGTGTAACCAGATGCAGAATTTGGGCTCATTCGCCTTCACACCTAGTTGATATGATAGCTCACACTTTTTAACACTAGGTGCCAGGCACCATTCTAAGTGCTTTACATACCATATCTCATCTAATTCTCAAAACAACCCTATGAGGTGGTTACTGTTTTTCCCTAACTTTACAGATGAAAAAAACTAACCATCTATCTTCCTGCCTCCTGACTCTCCTAGCTCCAGTTTTTCACATACATAGTTGCCAGAATAATCTTCTAAAGTATAGTTCTGATACATTATTTATAAACATCAAGAAGTCCCCCACTGACAAAAGGATGAAATCTAAATTCTACAGTCTGGTATTAAAGGCCTGTCATAATGGACTCCCTTCTTGCTACCTGAAGAAGCCTTGAAATTTTTCATGTTTGGAAGGAACGAGATTCCACCTCTGTCCCCGCTGCCTGTGATGCTCTCTTCCTTGCTCCTTCAATTCCTATGCATTTTTCAAGACCTAACTCATTGGCCTCCTTCTCTGGGAGGCCTTTCTGGGCCATTCTTGTACACATGGCCTCCTCTCGCCTCTGCACGACCATGAAACTTATTTCTGTAAGAGTCACTGAGTACTTCATTCTGAGATACACTGTATTATCTCTTATTGCTCTTATATTAAAAACTTCTCGAAGCCCACAATATGCCATGCACATCTTTGAACCTTCCTCCTGATCCAGTCCTGTGCCTCCCTCAGAGAGGCAGTGTGGTGTAGTAGAAAGAGCAAAGCTCAGGAGCCAGCAAGGCTCAGATCCAAATCTTGACTACTCTTACTGGTTAGATGGTCCTAGGCTTCACTTATACCTCCTACAGCCTCCACGTCCTCACTGGCAAAATAAAGCAGCATAACACATGCCTTGCACTATACAGTCTATACTGTGTCATTACGCATGATAGAGCTCAAGAAATTATTAACAGAATTTCTGATTGACAGATGATATACTAACTGCTGGCCAGATTCCCAAAGGCCCTAAAGTCACACAAGGCATATTTTATCAAGCACTGGTATTTAAGTACCACTATGACCTGGCGCTGGTCAGGGAGAAATACAGGGAGAAGAGTATATCACATGCCAAAGACATCCAGGGAAAGTTACTCCTATGAGTCAAGGTGGTAAAGGAATGAAGAGCAAGGGGCACGTTCAGTAAGAAGGCCTGACTCAGCTTCTGTAGGTAAACCGCCATTCAGGTTATGTCTGATAACAAAATTTTCATGCTGGAAACCTTACCTACGATCCCGTGGCAGCAGGAAGCTGCAAAAGATTTCTAATCCTTTGATACTCAAAGTGGGGTCAAAACCCAGCAGCCTGGGAATCACCTGGGATCTTGTTGGACATGCAGAATCTCAGGCCCTGCCTAAGATGTACTAAATCAGAATCTACATTTTTACGTGATTTGCAGGTGGTCAGGGGCACATTAAAGCTTGAGAGGCACCATTGTCACATAACCCCCTCTTTGCATCAACAAGGAAGATGAGTTCATGGACTTTCCCAGGTTGTGAAATCTGCTAACTGCAGACACAGGCACAAGCTGAGGGCCCTTAATTTTGAGGGTTTTGATCTTGCTGCAGAGCCACAGATGTCTTACACGGTTAGGTGAATATTTTAGATGTCATATTTTAATATGATTTATCACTAAAAATAAATTTTTCTTAGAGATCTTATTGATGTAAATGGCCTTTAGTTCTAAAAAAAGAGCTAAACTTTTTTTTGGTACCAAAATAGTTTAAAGACGTAAAGGAATGTGTTTTAGTACTTAACATTAATTTCATATAATTAAATTCTGAAACTCCTCCCTTTTAAATCTTAAAAATACATTTATCAACATCCATGTGATTAAAAAAAATCACCTTAAAAATAACAGATTTTCCCTGAAGACATAAAGATAAGAAGTCTGTATAATTTTTAAACTCGACTTCTCTGAATCAAGGAATTTTATACCTTTGAAGTAAGAGTTTAAAAAAGAGGAAAAAAAAGAAGTCAATGCTCTCCTGGACATCTACACCTGTTGAAATTCTACCTGTCTCTTCAAGATCTACCCAAAATATTATTAAAATGAATAAACTTATTTATAAAACTATTGCACACCCACAACAGGACATGATTTTGACCACAAGTGAGCCCTCCCAAAACATTTTGTTTTATTTCTCTTTGACTCTGTGTTTTCTATTATAGCTATTTGTTAACTTTTCAAATTTCCTCTACAAAGACTTAAAAGAAAACATTTAAAACTTCATTAATTCAGCAAATATTTACTGATCATCTACCATGTGTCTGAGACTGAGAATACAATGATGAACAAGACTGATATAGTTAATACTTGTTTTCAAGGAGCTTATACTACAGTTACTTATTAAGAATGCTGACCACAATCAGCTGACCAAAAAAAAGCTCATGAGTGCTTAACATATTTCATCAATACACTGATAGCTGATAGCCCCAAGCTTTTGATGTCAAACTGACCACAAGCACCAGGGAGGTTCATTTATCCATTCCTTTACCAGACAATTAATGAATAACTAACGTCTCTTAGTCCCTAAGCCTCAAAAAATTGACAGATGATGATTCAAGTTGAGATAAAGAGGAGTATTTCACATAAGCTTGGAGATAAAACTAGGAGTAGGTGGAGTTTTCCATCTTTTACTCTCTGTGTCCTCCACAGTGATTAGCAGAACACCTTACACAGAGTAAACATATAACTTTTTCACCAGGAACTTAAAATTCACCTCATGGAGTAGACAGCAAATCAGTAGCAAATGTCCTCATCAGTAAAACATATGCATGTTGATTATAAATGCATGTTGATTATAAATGTTATAAATATTCATTAATTCAACAACTATTTATTTACTGTTAGTGAGTACCTATACGTGCCATGCATGATGCTAAGCACCAGACAAAAAGAAAGAAGATACAGACCTCACCTACACAGGGGAGACAACAAGCAACAATTATGGTACCCTCTGCTAAGTATCACGATATATTAAAGCACAGGATTCTATGGAAACATGCAGGCAGGCCTTGTTACCCACCAGCAATTTGGGGAGGGCATCGGATACCCTTTAAAGGTTGGTGTACATTCTCTCCACCTGTATCTTAGTAGAAGATCCTGTATCTACTAAAGCCTGAGACAGGCATCAGGGTTTCAGATTTTATGTTAATCCTTCTGTGTTTACACCAAATTTTATTATCTCTCCCTTTGGAAAGCACACATAAAAATGTAAGCCTTCTGGGTCACAAGCTATCACACATTTTTCTCTTATAGTCAAAGATTTAAAACAATTACTGGTAAAAGAGCAAGTGTGGTGCTTCTTTATTAGTCAATTTTATCAAGGGGATCATTCTCTACAGAAGTTTCTGGGCAGAATTCCACTGTTTCATTCCGACATTGGATTTCCTGGCTTTCAACACAAAGGGACTATATTTGTGGGGACAACAGTCCTGCTCCACATGGAGCTTTATAGTAGCAATTGCTTCAGGAGATCTGGCAAAACCCACTCTACTGATAGTCTCTGGAGGCAGAACAATTAAATCACAGCCATCTCCTCCTACAATGATCGTCACTGTGGCTCTAGAATTAGTCCATTTCCCAATTAACTGTTGTTTATGTCTTCCTTTGATTATTCTAACTAAAAATGTTCCTGAATATATAAGTGAAACAAAGACAGAGCATGGAGAAAATAGAGCAGGAGAGGACATGCCTGGAATGGATGCAAAAATAGAGTTTAAAGTACTTAAAAAAAAAAAAGTTGGAAAATAATCTGCCAATATGCATATCTGCATTTCTTAAAGGAATTAAACTTGGACCCTATCACTTATCTGTTCACTTATTTTTCTTCAAATTTTCAATCAAATATCCTGTAAAAACATGATTTGTCTTGTAGGATTACCAATTTCCTTCCATATGGTGCCTAATGGTTGCCCAGTGTGTTGTGAGCCTCCTTGGTGCTCTGAGGTCAGCAAGACCACCAAGGATCTGACGTTGGTCACTTCACCAGGCTCTTTTACCAAGTACTTAACTGTGTGATTCTCTAACGAGTACTGCTTTCTGCAGATTTACTACTGATCTTAGACAGCAATTTAGATTTAATGGGAACCACTGGTTGTGTAATAGGCATAGTGCTAAATTCCAAGAATTCAACACATTTTCTTAATATAAAAGTTCTCTCCAGGCAGTTTGGATGCAGAAGTACCTGCATTACACTGAGTTCGGGCCCCACCTCCACCATGACACCTGGAGTCACACACTCCTTCCTTCTCTGAACTCTTAATGAGTTAGAAGTGAGATGAGAGAGCTGTGGGTTCAGGTGGATCAGGGGCCTAGAGGAAGCTGCAGAGCTAGAGGAAGGGAAGTTGGAGGAATCAGGATAGAGGCAATCATGAGAACTGGAGCTGTGGGTCAGCTGTCTGCAGGGAGATGTCTGACCAAACAGAAGGAAGGCAGGGAGAGAAGCTGGTGCAATGCCTTCATTCACAAAGTGCAGACACAGTGAGGCAGACGGGGCACAGAGGAGAGATCTGGAGAGAAGAGTCATGTTCAACCATCATTTCATTCAAAAACACTGAACTAAAAAGTACTGGCAGGTAGCTATATTAATCTGAAACAACTGTCCTGGGTTTAGAATTTCCTATTCCTACTCAGGACATTTGTTACAGTTCCCTTTAAATTTGCAATTTTTTCATCGTGTGCAATAACAGCAGAACGGATAGCCATAAGGAGGTATCAAAATTCTGAAGTGGGAATGGAGGAGACAAGAAAAGTCTCTTTTGAGTAAAAGCTGTCCCTCCAAGAGGGGTGGGGGAGGATGGTGACAAAACATGCTCTTAAGCCCTGCCCAGCCTACTCCTAATTTTTATATTTTCCTTCCATACAGCATCACACTTCTAGCAATTGACAAATATTATCAATGATCTAGCTCAGATTCATTTTTTAGAACCTTCACGTTGGGTCCACTGACATTATACTGTACTGGGGGAAGGAAGGGGATGTCCATGGAGAAATAATATAGACTTGTAAAGGCCTTTGATTTCCTAGTCTGTGGACATTTAGGAATACAGGAACACACCTCGTGGAGCCATTTCTGCTCTTTTCAACTGCAAGTCTAGGTGGCAGCAGGCAGCTGTCACTCAGTTCTTGGGAGCCCATGTTGCTGACACCCTCCCTGATGCCGGTGGTTCTTTCAGGTTTAAATCAGTTAAAGAGAAGATTACATGAAGGAAACCATTATGGGATTGCAAAAGGGAAATCTATTTTAAAAAGTATCTTCCTAGGATTACAATAGAATGCTTTGCACCCTCCAGCCCTCTCCTCTGTAAGTGAGTTATACATCTCTAGGCTGTAATTCAGTACATCTGCACGGACTGATAAATAGCAGTAATTACATCACTGCAGACAACCAAGGAGGCCAGGTTAATAAAATACTTCCAACTCTCTTGTGATATTAAAGTTGCATTGCTGGTTCTTCTTCTTTCATATTTATAAAGAATAATAAACCAAATGAATGTGAGCATTTGTAAAATGTTATTAATATTCTGAACTTCTCAAAAATAGAATGCTTTCTTATTTCACTCTGAATAAAATTCAATATAGTCGATATAATCTTTCAGCTTCTACTCATTGCATATACTACTTCTAGAGGCAGCAGGATGTAGCAGAAAGCATATGGAATTTAGCAAAGGTCACGGTTCAAATCTCAACTAAATGACTACATTAGCTGTGCTCCTGGGAAGCCAACTTAATCTCTCTGAGCTCTTGTTTCCTTATCTGTAAAAGATAGGAAATATCTACCTTACACCATGATTTTGAATATTAAATCAGATAAAGTGTTTTATAAACTGTAAATTTAAATTGTAATATTAGTTACATGTTTCAGCACTTCTAGCCTAAAATTATTCACCTCTTTATTAAGTGAAAAAAAAATTAGAGCACTTCTGTTAGGCTCTGGGAACACAAATAAGAAATTAGAAAGGGTCAGAGGTTCAAGAGACTGATAGGCTCAGAGAGAGTAGGCAGCCACAAGGGGAAATGAGGCCAAGCCACAGTCTCAACATAGGCGGAAAGTAACTTAATAGGTAAGAGACATTGTTTATACTATGCTTTTGTTCCATGTGGATCACTTTATTACGCTCTATGCAAAATGAAGGAAGATGCTGTGATTTTTTTTACGATAATTGAAAAACACTTAATGCCATTACCATGAGAAAAAAGAATAATGCTACATGATGTGTCCACTGTTGAATATGCAGTTCCTATCAGAACAAATGGTTATTATTTTTCTTTAGAAAGTTGTGCTTGAAGCAGCTCAAGAAATATGTTTTGCTTTACAAAAATACATAAAAGCTACAATAACATCTAATCAATAAAACATTTTTACTGTTTATCTTATGGTTTCCTTTGCTTTGGCTATAAAATCTGAGGTTCCATAACTTAAGTCCATGCATTTATTAAAGAGAAATGACTCATTTTGCCCTAAGGAGAAAATGCTACATTCCTTTTTCCCTTTTTCCTTTTCTCCGGATGGCAATCATAGGTTCTAGATGCCACCTAGCTGGGGAAGATAGTCTTTCAAGTTGGAATTCCCTTGTCAGGGGCATTTTTCCTTAAAGTCCTATCCTGAGAAAGTTCTAAGGCCTTTCCTATTTCTTCTCTCCTTTTTGGTCCCTTTCCTCCAGCCCACCCTATCCTCTTATTTTCCATGATTTTACACTTTGGCATATCTGTGTTTGACTCTGGGTGCAGGTAAAGGTCAAGAGCTGGCATTATTAAAACAGTAAGAAAATAAGAACTCTGTTCATTTCAATGTTCTGGCATGTGCATATGTTATACTTCTTGCTATGTAAACTTGTTCCTTCCAGATGAGTCAGTTTAGACAGCAGTGTTAATGTATTTGAGTAGACATGTGTAGCTTTCTCTTACAAATCAAAACAAACAAAAACTCTGCTGGATAAATATGTAAGTACCTGTAACTGGATGTAGAGACTTAATAGGTAAGTAAGAGACATTGTTTATACCATGCTTTTTAGATTTTATTTTGGAACATTTCATGTTCAGATCACAGGAACAACAAAATTTGTAATAATAAACAACAAAGATTCTGTGAGGAGTGATGCATTTGTGGAAGCAGATTTATTAGACTTCCACTAGAAATTTTTTCTTAGGAAAATAACATTCTCAGTCTTCCTTAGCCAATAGTAGTGAGTTCCAAGATGTTTGGATCCTTGTTAAAACTGAAGTTCTGAATCCAACCCATAACGTCCTTTTAATTGCCTAGTAAAATAGCTGTCTGCTGTTGAATATTTTCAAAACACTGTAGATTATTTGGGAACATGAATAAGTAAGAATTGTACAAGCACCTAGTAAAAAGTATAATTTAAAGTGCTATTATTGGGCAGATTTTTAAAAATTATTAAAAGTTCATTGCCCTAGATATCTGTTTTTTTAGATTAACGGGGCATTTAGAACGAAGAATCTGCTACCTCAATGGGAAATTTCATTACTATGTAACATAAATAAATGCTTACTTTGTTAATTAAAGTTCATATGAATCCAGCAAGCAGAAGCCAACAACCCCACTGAATATTTCCATCTGTATGTCCTTCAGACAAACTGATTTGGGGTCGGTAATCTAGACCTTTTGCTTCCAACTTGCTATGGCTTCATGCCTAAATGTCTTTGCATGCTGCTGACCCTTGCCAGAGCATCCTCCCCTCCTTTGGTGAATTTCTACTTATTCTTAAAAATTCATCTTGGGAGTCACCTATTCTGAAGAGCATTTCACAACCTACTTGTCCAAACTCCTGCCTTTCACTAATTTATTGGCTCTCCGTGATACTCCACAGAACGCCAAGCAAAATTTTCAGCTGTCAGGTAGCTGAATTCAAACCCAGGTCTGTCACAGTGCCAAAGCTGGTGTCCGTCTCTAATGCTAGCTTGCACTGGTGCTTCATTGCCATCTATCTAATACCTAGTAATCAAGTTAAGATGAGAAGTTGTCTTTTTACAATCACTGCACCTGGTAGCACAGTCTGTTTAGAATGCATGTAACCATTAAGTACATTTAGCTTACAGAATGAGACAAAGCTAAAACACATGACACACAAATAACATTTTTTTTTAAGTTTAGGGGTGCCCACCTTTACACTGAAATTATAAAGGCTTATGTAAAATCTGAATGATATGTATCATCTATAACATCCTTGGGAAGAAACAGCATAAAATACTTTCTAAAATATTTTATCAAGCTAGAACATAGTTCCCCTTGGATGCCTGTCTTAGTAATGCAAATGTGAAACAAAATCTACAGAAACCTGATTAAGCACATGAAAGCTTCTGGTAAAACTTCACTTCTCCATTTCATCCAATTCATCAACCACTGAACCAAGATCTTGCAAGAATAGTTAGTATGATCTAAGCATCTGGTCAACCTCATTCAATAGAGGTTGGGAGTCAACAACTGGTATTTATTTGCATATACCAGACTTTATATTTTCTATGTATATAGAAACTTCCTTCAGGGACTTTGGAATGGCTGCCGGTGGCATGAAAAGAACACCCTTGAAGACTCCCGAGTGGCTCAGTGATTATCTACTGACAGCAATGACATTTAGAGACTCTTTGTGCTACCTTCACAATTAAGTGAAACAATGTGTACAGATTTCAGGAATAGTGTACTTTAAGATGGATAACCCCAGACTTTGAGATTCAATCTCAAAGGAAAAATTTCACAAGAAACTTTAGGAGTAAAACTGAAGTCATCTACTTTCTAATTTTGCTAGGTCAAGGCATTCAACACCACCACTATCATTTCATTTAAAAAATGGCACTTTAAGCATCAAAAAGAAGAAAGGTCAAAACCTCATAGTAAAGGGAAACATTTAGAAGTCCCATATAGCACTTTTCCCATGGAATCATGAAAGTTTCATTAGACTGCCATCCAAGTACCAGCATTTTGGGAGCAATGGCTGATGAGCCTAGATGGTTGTAAATTTATCTTTAAAGTGACTGCCAGGGTCTTTTGTGGTATCCTGAATCCTATTTACCATGTGGTTCTTCATGTCGGTTAGAGCAGCCGTTTTAAAACTCAGGTTCATGGAGGCATTGAGCTCTGGTTATAAAATGGAAATAATCATCATGATGTATAATTAATCTTTTAAAGATTGTATAAAGATTACATTTCTTTTCGCATGGTTTATAAGGATCATCACCCTCTACCTTCAGCTCTTATCTCCAACTTTGTCTTTACTACAGGCATCCTCCTGACATACATGCTATCTCTCGTATGTGGATCCCCCATCAGAAATATGCCTTTTGACTTTCTTTGCCAAGAAAGCTTCCAATAATCCATCAAAACAGAAGTGAGTCCTCTTTTGTGAAGTCTTCCAAGTCATCTGGTTTCAAAGCATTGGACTTTTCTACAATAAGCAATATAGAATGCCAGCAATCTTGGTTTTAGTTGGTGAAATTTTAAAATAGTAAAACTAGTCATATAAAGTTGACACTTTACAGTGTGACCGTTGTGTGCCAGAGCTGCCCCAGGGTGGCTTTTTCATTATCTCCAGTCTTCACGGCACAGTTATGTGACTGGTGTTATAATCTCTATTTTAGACAAGGGAAAATTAAGGTCCAGAGACTCAGGTAGTCACTGGCCTATGGTCACACAGCAAGTAGGTGATACTGCTGGGAGCTGAACTCAAGTGTGTCTGACTCCAAAGCGAGTGCTCCTTCCAATCTACTGTGATGCCTCTGGACTGGCTCTCAAATTACAAGCATCAGTGATGTTACTGAGCACATCCTACAGCACCTACAGCACCTACAAGGGACTTATGTACTGCCTTCACTTCACCTCCCTCTCTGTCCAGAACAACCTACTCCTTCAGGCTTTGGTACCCACCACCGCAGTGCAACCTCAATTCTCGAGGTCACCAATGACCTCCATCTTGCCAGTTCAATGATAATTTCTCGGCCCTTATCTTTCCCAACCGTTCAAAAGTTTTTGACACTTTTGATTACATCCCCTTTCCTGAAATCTTTTCCTCCCTTGGCTTCTGAGATATCATGCTCTCCTGGTTCTGTCACCTCATTTATCATGGGGTTCTTCCCTTGCTGACCCCTGAGCCTCAGGGCTCACTCCTTGCCCTCCTTTCTCTCTACATAATCATTTACTAGGTGACCCAATGTCGTCCTGACTTTAAACACTAAATACAACCTGATGATTCCCAAAATTACGTCTCTAGCCCTACTCTGCCATCTGAACTCCAGATGCTACCTTAGTGGCATGCTGTTTCTACCTAGACCTCTAATATATCCAAGCAGAACTCTATACCCATCTAACTGCACATGTTCCTCCCAGGCTTTTCCATCACGTTAAGTGGCATGTTTATTCACCCAGATTCTTGAACCAAATCCTGAGGAGTCATCCTACAACCAATCCATCAGCAAACACTTGATGGTCTGCCTTTCAAATGCACTCCAATGAGAACGTGTCATATCACCCTGGTTCAAGTCACCACCCTCTCACCTACTAACAGCTGCCACAGCCCTGATGCCACTGTTGCCCCTACTCTCAATCCCCCACATTCTCTCTGCCCTCTAATCAGAGGCTCATTCCTCCTTTCATCTAGATTGCTTCTCAAATGTCATTTTCCTTGAGAAGTCTTCCTGACCGCTCTGTCTACAAGAACTCCACACTCACTCTTTATTCTCTAAAATTTGTTCGATTTTCCTTTTTATACATGTATCTCTACTTGACACTATTATGTATTGATCTATTAGTGTATTATTTGTGTTCTCCAGTACAAAGTAAGTTCCATGAGAGCAGGGGCTTTTCTATTTAATTCACTTATTTTAATACACTGTAGGTACATGATAAGTTTTTCCTGAGTGAATAAATGGATGGATTGGTGGATAATTAAATGAATAAATAAGTACCAGTAATTTTGCTAAACATTTTTATACATTATCTTATTCAATCCTCACAATAACCCAATTCCCAAATGAAGAATTAACTTGCCCAAGGTCACACAACTAGTAAGTAATGGAGCCAAGATTTGAACCCAGGCCAATGATACTCATAGGACTTTCAATGTCAAAATCAAAATTAGATCTTTAAAACTGGGCAATACATTGAGAGGTCATATGATTGAGGCCTCCACTTTGAGGAAAGTATTATATGTTTTAAATGGTGCTACAAAAAGTATTATCACTCATGTTATGGATGAAACAACAGAATTGCAGAGATATTATTAAGGTCCAATCAGTTTTAAAAGCAACAAAACAAACTAACAATTGCCTTATCCTGACTTACAGAGAATAGATATTTATTTTAATATAAGAATGAAGGTGTCAACAAGATGGCATGACAATTCAATGGGGAAAGAACAGTCTTTTCAACAAATGATGCTGGAACAATCACATATGAAAGAATGAAGTTGGACTCTTACATCACATCATATACACAAATTAACTCAAAGTGGATCAAAGACCTAAAGGTAAGAATTAAAACTATTAAATGTTACAGACAAACATAAGTATATGTGCTTTAAAGGACACCCTTGAGAAAGTGAAAAAATAACCCAAAGAATGGGAGAAAATATTTGCAAATCATGTATCTGGTAAGAGTCTACTATCCAGAAATATAAAGAAATCTTACAACTCAACAATGAAAAAAAACTCAATTTAAAACTGGGCAGAGGATTTGAATATACATTTATCCAAAGACTATATACAAATGCATATGAAAATATTCTCAACATCATGAGTCATTAAGGATATGCAAATCAAAACCACAGTAAAACACCATTTCATATCCACTAGAATGGCTATAATAAAAGAGACCAAAAGGTGTTGACTAGGATGTAGAGAAATTTGAACCCATTGCTGGTGAGAATGTAAAATGATGCAGCCACTTTGGAAAACAGTTTGACAGTTACTCAAAAAGTTAGACATAGTGTAACCACATCACCTAGCAATTCTGCTCATAGATATATGTCCAAGAAAATTGAAAACATATGTTCACACAAATATATGTACATGAATGTTCACAGAAGCATTATTTATAATAGCTGAAAAGTGGAGACAACACAAATGTCCATCAGCTGATGAACAGATAAACAGTCAGTCATACAAAGGAAAAAAGCACTAATGCTACAACATGGATGAACCTTGAAAACATTATGTTAAGTAAAAGAAGCCAGACACAAAGGCATCTATTATATGATTCCATTCATACGAAATATCTAGAACAGGCAAATTCATAGAGACAGAAAGTAGCTTAGCTGTTGCCAAGGGCTAGGAGAAGGGAGAAATAAGTGTGGCTGCAAATGGGCATTTTGGGGTGATGAAAATGTTCCAGAATTGGATAGTGATGGTGGCTGCACAATTTTGTGAATACAGTAAAAACCACTGAAGTATATATACTCTACCAGGGTGAATTTTACATGAATTATATCTCAATTAAAAAATTTTTAAAAAAGAATGTGATTTTAACAACAATTAAATTATCTCCTGTGAAGAGAGAAAGGCAGCACAATGGAAAGCGCACTGAATCAGGGACCTGGGTACCTACCACATCTCTGCTTCCTAGGTCTCTGTGATGGTAAGTCAGTCACTCAACTTCTCTGGTCTTTTAGTAAGAACTAGTGAAATAAAGAGTTGGAATCGTAGATGATCTCTAAAATCTCCTTCAATTCCATAGCTCACTGTTTATTAGTCTAGGCAAAAACTTAGTATTTGTACAAAACCACAGCAGAGATGAGATGCATACTTGTATGCTCCTCGTTATACTTCCAATATAGACGAGCCCCTAGCCTGAGGGGTGAGGACACACCTTTGGAGGAACCGGACGGTCCAAGCTGAAAGCTCTTCCCGGCTGCTGGCTGAGCGCCTGACCTTAGACAAGCCATTTCACCTGACTCCACCTCAGTTTCCTCCTCTGTAAAACTGGGCAGCAGTGGTGCCTACTACTGCAAGTATTAAATGAGCTTGTACTAAGAGAGCACAAATCATGGAGCCTACTAATAGATGTTTAAAACAAAACAAGGTGATGACAGCTTTTGGTTACTTCTAGAATTAAAGAGCAGTTGTTGAATATCCAGATTGTGATTTTTTCCCCCCATATTTTATTTATTTCAGTCTTTCCACAAAGAGTAGAGGCACTGACTTCACCTGAGAAAACAGTCAGCTCTGTTGAGTGGCGTAGGCCAGGCGCGCTTACCCTAGGGCTCCTTTTCCCCAGCAGATGCCACACTCTAGGACTCCAGGGTCCCGCCTGCGCCGGTATCGGGGGCACTGCGGCTTTCTAGGTGTAGTGTGTGCAGGGATTAGCAAACTAGCAGGAGACAGTGACCTTCTGAATACGCCCCGAATGTGTCAGGTCCTCCTCCCAGCTCTCCTCAGACGATGTTTTCAGAACCTGGAAATTCCCAAAGTATACTTATACTACGTATCTTATGTATGTTTCTCAGATCACATTTCTACCCACAGTTTTTTTTTAAATGATCAAAAGATTGACTTTCTGTGTATCCTGTTCTAAATGGAAAACTGTACTAGCAAATTTTCAGTCAAAGTTGTCATACCCTCCATTGTTTAGGGGAGTGAACCATAATCACTCTTCCACTAGAAACATGTTGTTAAAGGCCAGCCACGGACTAGTAGCATTTTTAATTCTGGATGCAGAGAATAATTTCTAGATTTTTAAGGACATTTAAAAGTTATGGAAGTCATTAAATATTGTTTGTTTAAAATAATATTTAATTTGCTAGAAATAATATTTCTATTGTTTAAAACTGACTGAATTATTTCTAGGCAGGCTTGTTCCTCTGTGCTTTTGTATACAGCATTGTCTGCACCTAACAACCCTGCTTTCTACTATTTGTATTCATGAATAATGATAGTAAATCATAAAAGCTGACACTTCAAGCACTTATTCTGCCCTATCACCGTTCCTCACATATATTGTCTTAAAGTGATTATCAGCCCTATTTTACAGATGATAAGACAGAGTTTAAATGGTGAAGTATCTTGCCTACAGCCGCACTGGGACATGGTAGCAACAGACATGGAACTGGGCTCCCCACCTCTCTGCACTTCATCACGAGCACCAGACCATGCTACATAGTTCCCTCTCCAGCCAAGCCAAAATCTTCTCTTTCAGAGGCCTCCTACAAAGGATCCTTGCTGATCAGAATTTGCTTTCGTCTTTATTCTTTCAGTATTTATAAACTCAGTTAGTAGAGCATTAATTTGTAATCTTTGTGATTTTTTTCAAGTATCATCAAAGATACATATTTTATGCATCAGGTTAAACTTTTTTTTATTTACAAAGAAGAGACTGTATTCTCTTTCTCTCCCCTCCTCTTCTCTTTTTTATTCTGCTATGACCTGTGAGCAAAAGAATGTTCTCATCAAAGTAGATGTTCAGCAGATCCTATCAATTCACACAGCGTTGTGATGAGCATGTGTGCAACTGCCTAACAAGTATTCTATCTCATTTCAAAATAGACTGCATTTACTAGTTCCATTACCACTACTCACCATTGTACCTAAATTATCTTCACTAGTATACCTTTTCAAATTTGATGATGATAATAACAAGAATGGTTTTTATTTCTTCATAACATACACAATGTACAAATAAACAGCCCCAAGTCTTTAGTAACGCAAATCTTCAAAATAATGCAATCAGTAAAATCTTGTCCGATAGGTGGAAGAAGCCCAACATTTGTGGTTTATGCTGTCCTCTGCATAGTTGGCTGAGAACTTAAATCACCAGCAGTACATTAGAAAATGTATCTCATATTTTCATTTCCTAATAAGTGAACCAGAAATTATATTTTGCAACTTGGAAAGGCGTGTTTTCTTCAAATAAAACTTGAACACTTACATCTGCTCATAAAAATGTAGAGCATCCTAAAATATGAACAAATGCTAGAGTTTTAGGAATGACCTAACAGCTGTTGCACATGCAGATGTGACGCAAAAGCTGCAGATACAGCTATTCAGCTATTCAGAAATAGGATCTGGAAAGCCTTCTATTTTAATACACAAGAGTTGATATATTTTCCTCTTTCTAAACCAGGCCTTCCAGAAGTTAGAAAGAAGAGACTGCCATATTTAAAACCTAAATCAATACATGCCATGGTAATGTTAGATAGTTCACATTTGTACTAATTTGAACTAATATTCCAGTTTTGAAAGATATAAACGGCTACTGTAGATATTAAGTTAAACTTGCCACGCCATTATGAACAAGCAGTAATACGTTCTCATGAGACACATACACAAAAAAAGATACCTTTTTTTTTTTTTTTTAAGAAACAGAGATGTAGATAGAGACAGGTAAGAACTGTTAACAGAATAAATTTGAAGTCCCAATATTTTTTCATTCAGCCAGAAAATCGGTAGCACCAACCTCAACCACGATGGTGCATACATGGATTAAAACGTAAAGAGGGTTACTCAGGGATGTGTAATGCTGTGTTAACGAAGCCCACCAGCCTTGTCCTCCACTGACTCTCGGACTCCAACCACACAGTGCCTGCCTGTCGCTGTTCTGACCCAAGTGCTCTCCTGATTCTGAGCCTTCACCTATGCTGTTCCCATTGCCTTAAATGCTTTCTTTAAACCTTTCTGCTAAGGAATTTATACTACATTCTAGAACTTGGCTCAAATACCGTTCTTCAAGGAAACATTCTCCACCCCTTCAGCCTCTGTCAGTCCCCTTGCTGCATCCCACAGCACCCTGTCTTCTCCCACACGGCACTTTCCACAACTGTAATTCAATAATTCAATGTGCTATTTGTTGTACAAAGTCAGTCTATCCCCAGATGGCAAGTTTTAGGAGATCGTTCCCCAGCTGTGCCCACAAAACTCGGCAAAGTGTCTTGCCCTCCGAAAGAGCACTCAGTATATTAACACATACACTTATTCCTCAAAGCACTATCTCCGATCTCCTTCTTTCCCATTTTCCTATACTTTCAGCTTGATTCTCTGGCCTTCAATTAAGTTAATGCCAGGGAATAATGGGCTTTGGCAAAAAATATGGCCAGAGATGTACCTCACGCTCATGAAGAGGCCACTGGACTCCACAAAGTGGTCCCAGTAAGAAACACCCCCATCTCTTGCTCCTTGGACCAGTCTGATTTCTGTCTGAATGGTGTTGCCTTTTGGTCTGATTTCACAGTCCCCACTGAGAAAAAAGTAACAACGAGTCTGCTCGCATTCCTCTCGGGAGTTTCATAAGGCTATTTCCACAGCTGATGATCACTTGGACTTTGAGCAGGGAGGGAATTTTTTTTGAAAAAGTGCAATATTTCACAACAGCTGAATTAATTTTCTGTCAAAGCCTGTTTTAAATTCTGAGTGTGTTTTCTCTGTATGTACAAGGCAGCCAAAGGTCTAGAGATATGATACATGAATTGAACACTTTAATATGCAAAGACAGAACAGATAATTTTATACGCTATTAATGATAATAATTACTATTGACTATAAAGTAAGCAAATCCATATTTGTTTTCAAGTTAAGGGTGTTACTTGAGAATATTCAAAAACATTTGCTAAAGGGGTGTGAACAGTGCAGACTCTCGTCAAAATCCATCTGTCTGAATCTATTAACTGGCATTTCCCCAGCTGGGGCATTCCTGCATAACAAAAGCTCCTTATGCCAAGGGTGAAGGCTGATACCTAACTTAGATGCTGGATTTATTTTATCTGGAATTAAAAGTTCTAAATACATTTTGTCAATGTGTGTCTTTATGACTCAGCTATTTCAAGCACAAACCCAAAAGTTGATGTCAAATAGAGAACTCGAGTTCAAGCTTCAAAGTCAAGGTATTCATCAAGTCTGTTTTTTCTATTAAAAAAAAAAAAATCTTTGCCAACTTGTTCATAGAAATGTTTGGAAAACACTCACGTGAATTCTTCAGGGAGGGGTGTCTAGTATTTCATAACCTCCGTAGCTTCGCTGACTTCACTGCTTTCTATCTTTCCCTCAGTGTTAATGAAGAGATATTATATGTGATTTTTTTCAAATTTGCGTTTTTCAAAGGATTAAGATATTTGGATTACTTAAATTAAAAAACAAACTACCAGAAGGAACCCTACTTCAAAAAGACACCTGCACCCCAATGTTCACAGCAGCACTATTTACAATAGCCAAGACATGGAAACATCCTAAATGTCCATCGACAGATGACTGGATAAAGAAGAGGTGGTATATTTATACAATGGAATACTATTCAGCCATAACAACCAACAACATAACGCCATTTGCAGCAACATGGGTGTTCCTGGAGAATGTCATTCTAAGTGAAGTAAGCCAGAAAGAGAAAGAAAAATACCATATGAGATCGCTCATATGTGGAATCTAAAAAAAAAAAAGAACATAAATACAAAACAGAAACAGACTAATAGACATAGAATACACACTTGTGGTTGCCAAGGGGGTTGGGGGTGGGAAGGGACAGACTGGGATTTCAAAATGTGGAATAGATGAACAAGATTATACCGTACAGCACAGGGAAATATATACAAGATATTGTGGTAGCTCACAGCAAAAAAAATGTGACAATGATTATATGTATGTTCACATATAACTGAAAAGTTGTGCTGTACACTGGAATTTGACACAACACTGTAAAATGACTATAATTCAATAAAAAAAAATGTTAAAAAAAAAAAAAAGAAATCTAACTGCTAACTGGTCGCCTGGAGGCATCATGATGCCATTCTGTCTTCTGATGAGAAAATTATTCTGTTGACTGTTATCAATGCTTTATTGTTTGAGCTATGGCTATATAACCACCCCACCCAATCCCCAAGGTCAGTTCACAGTTTTGAAGGCACCAGCCTGCTGTGAGTCCCTTTGCCCAGCAAAGCAATAAAATTGCCTCTTTTCTTCTAAGCTCCAAAAAAACAAACAAACAAACAAACAACAACAACAACAACAAAAACCAAACTAACTCCATTTCCATCATTCAAAAAAGTTAAAGGTTATATGTGTCTTCTGAGTACGCTGAAGGTAGTAATCAATACTTGCAGATTGATCAACATATATTGATCATCTATATCCATGTCAAGTTTATCCCTAAAACCTTCCCTTCTGAAAAGGAGCATGGCTTTTCCAGGCTCTGCAATAAATGTCATTTCTACTGGTTCTGGATGGGTCTGTTTCACTACTACTAATTTTTCTCTTCCCTGTATATAAAAATATATGTCATACACTTTTTTTCTTTTTTTAATAAGCAAACTGAAAGGATTCTGAAACTACACAACAAAGAGATTTGTCATGAGTTTGCTTGAGTATCATAGGCTACTTGTCATTCTCTCTGAAAACACCATGGGCACAACTGTGCTTTTAGGGCAACCAGCAGTACTTTCTACAGATGCTGAAGCATGAAGGCTCAACTTAACTCTTCTCTTGAGCCTGCATCCAATCCTAAAAAGGCATCCAACCCATGTCAGGCCTCAGTAGCTTCTCTAGAAGAGACTAGGATGAGAGCCTTCCCCAGACACTCTGCCTGCTGTCATCAACCAACAAACAGCTCTGCCCACAGACACCTCCTGATTATGCTACACTAGAGGAAAGAAAATGAATAAAGAAAATTCAAAATTAATATAAAATCTTGATATAACCCAGGATGTTGAATCCTTTCTTCACAAAACCTTTTTATGCGAGGTACTTAAAAGAATTTTAATTTTAATCCCTTGCCCTTGCCCATCCCATTAGGAACTGGATCGAGCTATCCAAACATTACACATCAGGAGGACAGGAAAAAAAGGGGGGGAAAGAGCCAAAACACTTGCATACAAGGCCTCCTCAATTGTCTGACATATAACTCATGATCCTTAGAAATTCATCATCAGTCCTCTGAAGTCTAACAGTGTCTCTGTTGTTGACTGCTGAGAAGTAAAGCTGGAAGAATACATAATTCATTAACTTGTGAAAAGTGCAAAGAAGATTTATTATCCCCATCTTCCCCTACTCCAAAAATAGAAGAGCTACATTTCAATGGAGTTAAATATAAGAGCTTCCTCTCAGAACAACAGTAAAAATCACAGGATGTATAAAATCATTTTAGTAGGAAAGAAGAATAAACAGGAAACCCCCGCACCCCCACCTGGCATGGCTTTAGCTGCTCCTTATGCTGGAATAGTCTTAAGCAACTTATCAGATCAGAACTTGTGCAGGAACTCTCTTCATCCACTCCAACATCACTTTTGTACACTCAAGTTTTACAGAGGCCATCAAGGTAATGGGCTAAATTTGAAATGAAATTTCATTTTGATGTATTTCAGTCAAGTAATATAAACCAGATACAGTACCCTATGAACTGAGCTCTTGTTAAAACTATTGTCTTTGGTTTTCTTCCTGAATTCAGGCTTTAAGAGAAAAAAAAGGAAACCATATTTACGGCATCCAGTCTGTGATAAAATGGTGTTTTTGAAGTGTGTCCTACAGAGAAAGAGCTTCAGAATTCTCTGGAAAGCATCTTAAAAGTGCAGGTTCCTGGATGTTCATCTGTTTAACCAGACTTTCTAGCCAGTGGATCGCAGGTTATCTTTACTGAGAAAGCACCTCTGGTGATTCTTCTGCACTAAAACTTGAGAGTTAATTAAACGACTTTGTCTAAATGCTTTCTCATAGGTTATCTTATTTAGTAATTTAAGAATGTATCTCACCTCAGTTCTAGCAGTCTGTTAATACTCAAGTGGTGATGCTAATAATTTAATTTGTATGTTTATTCTCCATCTAAGCAGAAATAGCTGTGCTTCTGTTCCACCACGAATGCTTCACGGCTGAGCACAGGCACCAACCACGAGACTCTGCTTAATTCCTAAACCTCTACGAGCTGTAGTTGTAGCACATGAAACATGAGTGTAATACTGACTTGCTAGGCCTGTGTTAAGTATTAAATACAATAACTTGTGTGCCTGGTACATTGTTAGCACTCAAAAACTTGCAGCTATTATAATTTTCCTTGAGCAAAATGATGAATCTAAGAAACAAGCATGTATTTATCTACAAACAGTGCTTCCATCTTAGAACACCACATAAAATATTGATTACAAAGCAATGTTATTGTTTAAAAATACCTATAATAGCCATGCATCTTCTCTCTCCATGAAAGGAATTCTCCTGTGAGACCACATTTATTTTAAAAAATGCTGGCTGACCTGACTGAAATATTTTCAAAGTGCTCTTTTGAGTTACTTTAGAAAAATGTAGTGATTATCTTTGGGTGCTTTGTATAGTTAACATGTTATCTTTATCATCAACATATTAGTTTTATAATTATAAGTAAATAAATAAATAATTATAATTATAAATAAATAAATAAATAAATAAGGGGGGAAATTTGTCCTTTTAAATACAGATTAGTGGTGCCAATTTTTTGCCCTTTGAAAATGGACTTTCTCCCTAAAAATCATTAAGTCTTTCATGGTCAAATCTGGTGAAAAACAGAGTGATTGGTATTCTATGGGGACTGAAAATTGAAATCAGACTGAAAAAAGGGGTGAGACTCAATGTCTTGTGTGGTTCATAAGTAGCAGATCCCGAGAAGAGCTTCAAGCACTGTTGGGATAAGGGGGTAGGCCCCTAATGACAATATCATTTGATGTAAATACTTCAGTATATTTTTCAAAATGTCTTAGTTTCATTTAATCATGCTTAAAGCATCACATGCTGTTTATTTTTCATATATTATCTCTCCATAGGCTTTCTTTAATTATATACTTAGCTTAGTCTATAGAAGTTGTTTTTCCTACTATACAGAATTCTATCTATGGCTTCAAGTTTAAGCAGAAGCCAGGTATAGTGGTGACAGAGGATGTGATGTGATGTGCAGTTCCCTCTAAACCAATATGTATAGAAGTCTCAGGGCTTCCGAGATAGACCACCTGGTTCTTATCTTTGTTTCAGAGTATTCCTTAGTTTTGTGAACCCAGGCCAAGAATCACATGCATTTGGGAGTTTGAGTGTCTTCATTATAAAAGGAGGATGTTGCTAATACCTACAGTTCCTGGCACATGGTAAGGGCTCAATCAAGTAGCTGTTGTCTGCTTTGCTCGGAACTCCATGGTGTGGGGCCGTGGTTCCAGCCAGAGTGGGAAATTTCTTAAGCATTTTGAAAGGGTGACCAGGACAGGGTGTGAGGCACGGGGTTAAGTGATAGATGAGAGTTCTAGCCACCTCAACGATCTCCCTAAATTTAGCTCACAATTCCCTTGAGGTCATAAGTACAGTACTGCTATCTCCCACATCCTAAACAGGCAACTTGGGTCACAACAAGATTTCAAAGGGTTCCAGTAAGTTATCAGTGGAGGTAGGAATCAAATTCAGCATTGTTTTAGTTGGGTTCTCCAAAAGTTCACTGCCTTTCATATGTGGATGATTTGTTATGCAATAATTTAATTCAATGCTTTTCATAAAGAATGCCACAGAGGGGCTGCTTCATGTGTGTTACTTTGTTGTTGCCCTGGTGACATTTGAGGAGCCCTCGGGCAACCACGGATATCTGAGGATTCCAGAGAGCAACTCTATGTGAACAAAAAGGGTGAGTGTTCTAATGCAGCTGTTCAATGGAGATTCTCAAGTTGTGCATCATGAATTAGTACTTTTCTTCTGGCTTTTCCCTCTTTGTCTCTAGTCAGTATGTTAGATAAATAAATCCAGCTTTCCATGAGATGGGAGCTTACGCATAATCAAAAGACTCAACTGTTTTTCATGAAGTTTTATAAAGCCTTTTCAATCATTGACCTAAAATCATTCTTCTACATATATACCAAAGTCAGAGAATTATACGACTTCTTATAAGAATTATAAGAAATCACTTATAATTGGAAGTTCCTTGAAAGAAAAGATTTTATCTTATTCATTTTTGTGTCCCCAGTACCCGGTACCCCAATTTTGTATAACATATGGTCATCAATGAATGAGTAATACAGATGACGAGATTGATTTCAGATCTCTTTCCAAGAGGCCCCATTTTAAGTAACTATTGCCCAAAGTCCTATGAAAAAATAGATCAGGAACTCACAGTTTTATTGTGGAAATTATAGACTACCAAGTCTCTGTAATATAAACATGTACATCAGACACTCACTTTAAATTTGCAAATCTAAGCAACCATACCAAGACTTAAAGTGAAGTAGCCCCAAGGAGTAAGGCTGGAAACTAGGAATTCACAGGAGCTCCTGTAGGTTCTGCTGTTTTAACAGAAATCGTCTTTAAAAGCCGCAGAAGCCTTAAGGCTCTTGGCAACACCCATGCAAGAACAGAGGCATGACAGCTATTCTTTAAAGTTGTAGAGCAAGGTCATTAGAAAAGATGGATATAAAAATAAACAAGGGCTTGTGATGCTTATACCAAACGCTGACGGAGAAAGGAAAAAATGGCTTCATATAATAGTAAAGCCCTAGAATTAGAAAAGAATTTAGAGGCTACCTGATATAGCACCGGAAGTCGTGGATGAGATCCACAAGCTTGTCATCTGGCCTCTGCCCACCTCTTCCGTCTTTCCTTCGCTGGCTCTCCCGCCTGACTCAAGTCCTAGCAATATCATCTCGTAACGGCCCATGATGCTTCATTTCCCCGTTTCTCTGCACGTGCTTGCTCCCCCCCCCCCCCACCGCCCCAGGGTGATTCTCTCTCCTTTAAGGCCCCACTCAGGGATCATCTTCTCTGCCAAGCCAGGCCAAGCCCATCACTCCATCCTCTGATCTCCTTCTACATCTGTGGATTCTTCTACCACTGCACTTGTCCCTAAGTCCCTGAGGGTAAAACTCAGTGTCTTGTTCATCTTTTTATTCTGAGTGCATAGCTTAGCAGAGTATCTGGAATATGATATTCAATAAATAAATGTTTTGAATGAATCTAGCTAATTCCTCTCTATTTGTGTAAAAAATCTGAGAACCAGAGGTTATTCTCTCCCTCCTTTTAATTAAACAATGGGCCCTTATGTGACTAGCAACTAAGTTTTTGTTTTATAACTGAGATGTGAACTAAATCTGATACTCCAGGGAGGCCTCTAAAAAGTCTTTCTGCCTCTACTGTTGGCCTCCACTGTCTTTTCTTTCCAACTTTTACATAGTAAACAAGGTAACTGTTCACAGCAAATCATACCCAAGATCATATCAGGACTCCTCAGGCCAGAAGGCTGCAGAGGCCCTGGCTATCTGTTGATCCGATCCCTTGCTTACCACTCTTCTCCTCAATCACTGGATCCCAAGCCCCACACCCTCCCTGACTTTCCTCAAAAACATCCACGTGCTCCTGCTTCAGGACTTGTCCACATCCTAGTCCTTCTGCCTGATCGCTCTCTCCCCCAAGTCTCGGCTCCAATGCCTCCTCCCCAGAGAGAACTTCTCCACCACTGGATCCAAAATAGACTCCCTTTCATTCTCCAGCTCCTTCATGTTGTTTCTTTTTCTTCCTAATGTGCTATCTATAACACTTATATATTATGCATTTGTTCATTATAATGTCTCCCCCATTCAAATGGAAGCTCAATGACGGCACTGATTTTGTCTGTTTTTCTCACCACTGAATGAATCTCCAATAGCTGGGACAGTATTTGGCATAGTAGGTACTTAATAAATACTTGATGAATAAGTTAAGTGAATAAGAACTTGGAGTCTCTGTAGAAAAAAAAGAAAAAGTCCTATGATTTGGGGGATTTTTTTCCCCAAATCCATTTTCCCCAGTGCTATGATTTTTTTTAAATGGCCAAAGGGAAAATTTCCATCTTAAGTAGATGAAAAATTAATATTTAAATTTCAACTATGCTTTTTTCATTTTCCCCAACTTAACATGTGATAACAATAGCAGTGTTGGTTTCCTTTAGCTGTAAAATGAAGATTCTCAATTATACCAGGGAAGGAGGCTTGCGGACAGGGAAAGGTTATTTTGCTCAAACCTGCAAAGCTGACAGGTGTGCCTAACACAGAGGGGTGGTATCAAAGTAGGACAGGCAGGTTTTGAGGCCATCAGAGGTGAACTCAGCACTTAGGAGGGAGCGATCGAATCCCTTTAATGTCCTTCAGCTACTGAGGTAGTCAGTTAGGCTGCCAACAAACACTTATCAAACATATCTCATGGGGAAAGGCTTTGCTCTTGAAGGTAATTAAGGCACCTTCGTTTCCCTCAAGAAGTTTGTACTTTAGACTAATTTCAGAAGTGGGCATTTTGCTTATGACGGGTGGTCATGTACGAATTCACCTGCAATCGCAAAAGTCACTTGGTGTGACTTGGAGTTAGAATCTAACCTCAAATTTATGACAAGTGAGATACATGACCTGGAACAGCAGGTTAACTGAATCTCTCTGAGGTTCAAGCAGCTCTTATACAATGAATCACTTGAACAAGACAAGCTAGAGGGCTTCCATGTTCTCTAATATTTCATGTTTTTTTCTGAGCTAAAAGAAAGAGAATTTTGGCTGAAATTTCCTCATAATATTAAGGAGTTTGAATAAATAAATATCATATCTCTAGCAATATAGTTCATCTTTTTGAAGCTGGCTAGGAAATGATTCACAAAAGAAGTAAGAAAAGGCTTTCATCCTTTTATTTCTTCAACAACTAGGTTATTTTACCAAGTGGATTATACAGTAGGAGGTAAAAGATGTTCTTTAGTGTAAGACAAAGTTCCTCTATTATAGCACAAAAGAACTCTTGCTGGTGAGACAAGAACAAGACTGAAACACTCAGCAGGGTGAACAGAAAGGCAGGAACTTAAAGGTGAATGAGACTCTGCACTTTACGAGCTGTGCTGGCCTCCGCCAAGTTTCTTCACTTACCCCACCTTTAAAATGGGGATGATAATCATGACCTCAGCATGTTGCTGTGATGGGTCACAGGGTGACATGGGGAGAAGCACTGAATCAGGGGCCTGACCCACAGCAGACCCTCCCTGTCCTCCCGTCCTCTCACCCACCAAGGGTACTCAGATATGGAAGGGGGAGGGCGTAGCCAGGAGGGAAGGAATTGAGCCAATCCTGGAAAATGGGTAGGAT
Source organism: Camelus dromedarius (assembly GCF_036321535.1). Taxonomy (NCBI): domain Eukaryota; kingdom Metazoa; phylum Chordata; class Mammalia; order Artiodactyla; family Camelidae; genus Camelus; species Camelus dromedarius. The sequence continues at coordinate 63,022,417 of NC_087448.1, read as the reverse complement.
CTAGAAAGGCAGAAGAGAGATAGGATTAGGACTGGAAGACATTATGTGGCTTAAGGTGTGGAGTCTGAAATAACCCTGAGAATTTAGAGCCAATTCCAGTCACTGGTGAGAGGACAGTGCAAAGCAGGCTGTAAACAAACAACAATAACAAAAACCACCAAGGAGTCTTGTTAAAAAACGCACACTGTAGACCTCCCCCTCACCATACACACTCACATACATACACAATCACATACACTGCCCCCTAGGGATGATTTTAGTCCCTTGGATTTGGGGAGAAGTATTTTATTTTATTTTATTTTACTGATTTTATTTTATTTATTTATTTTTTTAAGTTCTATCAGAAAATCTATTCTTGCTCTCTTGTACACTTCCCAACCCCCTTTAAGCAACTCCTCTTAAGATATCTGTTACTATAAATTAGTTTTGCCTTTTCTAAAAACTTTACAGAAATGGGGTCATACAGTATGTATTCTTTCATGTTCTGATTCTGTTATGCAACATGATCATATACATATTCACCTCTGCTGTTCCATGTATCAGCAATTTGTTGTTGAGTTGTATTCATTGTATATGTATATATAATTGTGCATGCAACTTTGTGTTTATCATTTATTTCTTGACGGCTATAAGGTTTGTACCGTCTTGAGCTATCGTGAGGAACTCTGCTATAAATATTCTTGTTCAAGTCATTTCATGTAAATACATTTTCACTTCTTGGGTAAAACTTAAGTTAAAACTTGAAAGTGTCATAAAGTTGACATATGTTTAATATCATTAGGAACTGTCAAACTTTTGGCAGTTTAAGTATTTTAAAAAGCTTTTCCGGTGGTTCTGATGCTCAGTCAGGTTTGGGAGCCATTGAGCAACTGATTGACCTTATAGAGAAGAGCTCACACTGGGCAGCAGGAAAGTAGAGGGGCGAGCCCTGGGGTAGGAGCCTGGGTTCAAATGCCCTTGTGGCCCTCACTGGCTGTGGGTGGATAGTCACATCATTTTTCTTATCCTCATTTGTCTCATTAATGTAGTGGAGATCAGAGAACCCACCCTGCCTATCTTAAAGGACTTTTGTGAGAACCTATTGGTTTTAAGCCACTGTTACAAATCTCAGTGGAAAAACACTTAACTGGAAAGTGTTACACAGATATTCAGGATCATCATTAGTCATCATCATCATCACAGGGACCCTGGAATGCCAGAATGCCATGGTCAACTCCCATCTATTAAACCCTGGAGTGACCTTGAGGCAACACTGGGGCGGGGCTGTGAAATGGCTCATATTGTCACTATGACACCCTGGAACAGTTACTGCTTCCTAAGTGCTAGACTGTGACATGGGTGTGGGTCCTGGTGTCATCAGGATCTCAAAATCTTACAGGTCATGTGAATTCTGCCACTTTCACAAATCTATATTACCACAAGTAGCAGTTATGTGCCTGAAACAAGTTCCTTAACCTCGCCAAGCTTTGGTGTCCTCATGCATAAAGTGGGGACAGTAGCCATACCCAGGGCCACCCTGTGCGATTGTGTAGGCTGTGCCCTGCAGAGCCAGCAGCCAAGGGGGTCCATGGAGGTGGAAATCCAGCCCAGGGTACACTCACCAAGCCACATATTCCTGAGGCTGCATTTTCTCGGAGGAGGCACTGTTTTCTAATTGTTTTCTAATTCACGAGCCCAGAGTGGAAGCCTTTTTCTAAATCACAGCAAGCTGGTGTGTGTGCTAACAGTGACCCCGGCAGTCCTGGCCCTGAGGCCTGGCATCAAATGAGAAAACACATGAAGTCCTTAGCACAATGCCTGGCATACAATAGGGTCTGGTTCAGGATAGCTGAATCTGCCTACTTTTTACTATTCAGAACTACGCAAACACATTCTTGTTTGTAGTAGCTTAAGAGAAAATGAAAATGCACGCACTCTTCTTTTCATTCAGTTTCCCAGATACTTTGTATTAAATAATGAACCTAACTTTCAAACAAAGGAAAATGTCTTTTTTTTTTGGACATCATTAAATGGGGAGTTCTATGTCTAGCTTCTGACAGCAAAGGAGTATTTAACCTATGCAACAATATGGGACTAGATTCAGTCAGGTTCAGTGTCCTCCACAGAGACAGATGGACATAATGACAAAATAAAATGCTCACAGATATGTGCTGGAAACCCCTGGTGATAAATGAGAGGCTTCATTGTTTCCTTTCCTAATTTCCTTTTCTTAGTAAGCAGCCCTAGGTGAAATCTGCACAGGAAATAGTCTTAATAATTTTAATAGCAGTGGTTTAATGAATGAATCTAATATGGATATTGTAAATGAATTTTTAATTCAGAAACAGATTAATTAAGAAGTTTTCAAAAACAAGCCTTGGATCTTGAAAATCTAGCATGCCAAGGTGTGTAATCTGTCCCAATCTCCTATTATACCTAAGCACCACGATACCTTAAAAACACTAATTAAATTATTTGATTCAATACATGTAATACATAAAATATATAACTCTGTAAACACTAGAAGTAATGTCACTGCCTTATTTCATAATGATGATGCCAGAATCAATAAACAACAACAGAAAACAAACACACTTTCCTCTTGGGCAATCACCTTGCCCAAGAGCGAGGGGCACAGAGCAGCAGATTGTAGCTGCTCCAGGGAAGGCTTTCAGGCTCCTTCCAGATCTAACATCCTGTGATTTCACAAGTCGCTTTTATCTTACTTAAGTAACACAAAGTCATCAATGAGAGTGAATTCAGAAATCAAGGCATGATTATACAAGAGACTGGCTTTCCTTGAATGCAGGATCAGCTACATCATTTGCCAGGCCCAGTATAAAATAAAAACGTGGGCCTTCCATTCAACAATTAAGAATAATTTCAAGACAGGAACAATAGAGCATTAAGCCAAGTGCAGGACCCCTCTCAGCATGGAGCCCTGCCTGAGTGTGGTGCAGGGACTGTTGAGATTCTACTGGTGTTTGCAGGCCTTGGACTCCTAGAATGTCCAACTTGTTCCGTCTCCACTTCTGGCAGATGTAGTTCCAATAACAGAATGTACCAGTTATTAAGTTGCTGCTGCTGATGGAGGCTAGGTAACCAAAGCAGCATGGGGAATGTCAGGCAGGCATCCTGGGGTACCTTCTGAGCTTCTGCCCTTTCCTCGTCTATCAAAACATCCCAAGAACTCCAGACAGAAAAGAAACTACAAGACTTAGGGCATTAAGTTTCCTTTAGATACACAGTATAGTTTTATAGACTCATTGATCTTAAATTTAAATAGGGCCTTAGAGATCATCTAGTCCAACTTCTCTCATTTTAATTAGGTCTTCATCAAATTCCATGTAGACAAGGGCATGGGAATGAATTCTTGGTTGGATAGTTCTAAAGCTAATAGTAATTCTGATGAACAAACCATAATTGATGATCATTTAGAAAAATAAAGTGTTAGTATAATGAATGATCCATGTTATAACACTAATGGATCTGCACAAGATGCTGCCAACCATGCTAACAACATATGTAGTATTTGATTTTTTATATTCTATTCAAAGCAAAGAGAGTGAGGCTAATGCCTTAGCACTAGGAAATCCCTGAACACGGGACCTAGAATGGGTCCGTAAGATATGGGAACAAGGCAGATGAATCCAAGTGTGAAGTTGGTGGGTGGTTTAAGGCTGAAGCTAAAAGCATCTCCTTTATCGGAAAATACGTCTGTGCTGCTCTATTCTCCACAGAGAATAAATATACGTATGTGTGTGCATTTTAAATAAACTCTTAAACAGTGTTAACTAGAGGTCAGACACTGTGCTAAATGCTTTGAAAACATTAACTCACTTAATCCTTACGACAACCTTATGAGGTAAGTACTATGCTTATCCTCTTTCTTAAAGATGGGGAAATTTAAGAACATCAAAATTAATTTTTTTGCCCAAGGACCCACTGTGTAAGTGGTGGAGACAGGATGTAAACCCATGTAGTCTTGGCTCCAGTAGCTGCTCCTAACCACTAGATTATGATGCATGCCGGTAATCTTCCATCATGCCAAAATACCACTGACCCTGCCCTCCACTACTCTGGATGCATCAAAAGTAAAACAACATGCATTTAAGGCACTGGGAGATCTATGCTCCCAGCGCTGTAGCCATAGCTGTGGCAAATATTTATATCAACATTATGGCTGAACTGATGCTGATTTCACAGATGTTAACTACCATTACACAGCTGTGATTTTTCTCCAGATAATGATATTTCAAATAACTTCAATCCCTTTTCCACCACCATAGTGCTTCTCTAAGGGGTTAAACATACATTTCTTCATCTGTCATTACTGCTTTGATTTAGATTTAAGAACTACCACAAAGCCTCTCTTCTTTCTTTCCAAAAAGAATAAAACAGCCTATAACACAATAGTTAAAATAAGTAAAATCTTTTTTTTAAACTTATTTTTATTCTGACAATTGCTCCTCTTTTACGTCTACTGCTTATGAAGTTTTTTCTTGGGACTAAAATAAAGATGTAATTTCTTTCCAAGATCATGAGGAAAACTTCTCATGGCCAGGAAAGGAGCAATCCATCACTTTTTCAAGAGTTCTACAATGAATGCAACTCAAAGTCAGGCAAAGAAGGGAAGCACTACCTTGCCATCTTTGCAATGTCACTGTGACAACCCAGACATTCTCATGTAGTGGTAGATTAGTTTAGCTTATACTGTTACACCTTCCAGATATTCAAGTATTTGTACTTTCAGGACATCATTCTAACAGTAAATAGAATAAATATAAGTTTCAATGGAAAACACTTTCAAGAAACCTGGATATGTTTCCCCTTTAACTAGATATAGAGAGGATTAAAAAGCATAGGATAAGACGTTACAGTTTAATGTCATTATTAGCAAATGTATTCATTTTCATGATGTTATACAACAATTATCTCTGGGGTTCATTTAATTTCCTATATAGGAAGGAGAAAGAAGAACTATCTAACAAACACCATATGCCATGATGAAATATATATTAAAATACGCCCTACTACACAAAATAAAAGAATCATAAGATTCTGAAAATTTTATTTTTAGATAAAAATGTTACTAAGGAAATAGTCTGCCCAAGAACATCAGATGGCTCGACACAGCAGATCTGCAAATACAATTTGTGTAGTCATGGTGCATTCTATACTGTCTTTTAGCTCTTTCTGGAAGCCTGCTCAATTTCTGGTTAAATAGAAGAGTTAAGTGATTTGAACAGCATAATAAAATTTGTGTGCTTTGCCAGGATAAAACCACAGTCCTGAATTAATATCCTGCACTACAGTCCCAGCATGCTTTGACAAGGATGCTATTTCATGGCTCAATAAATACTTATTGACTAACTACAAACATGACAAAAATGTTTGTCCTTCAACTGTTTTAGGACTAAACATTCAAGGATTCTGAAAAAAAGCTCCAGAACATTGCGACACTTTTCAAACCATGTTTGTTCTCATTTTGCAATATCCCTAAACTTGCAAAAGGGCAGAACAGAAATATACTGTTGGATAAACCCCCAGAAAACTACAGTGTTTCTAAGCAAATTTTTCTTTATCAGTTGTTTTGTTCAACATAAGATTTTAAAAGCAAAAAGAATACTAATTTCATTAGAAGTGCCACATGTCTAAACGATCGGGTTGGTGACTGACAAAAATTGTATCAAATGGTCTTCTTAAGGAATTCCAGCTAACAGGCAGGGTTCCTGTTTCCTATTCAGAGCAACCACCCACAAATAATGAACAAGGTCCTTTCTTTGGTCCAATTCCAGAAGGAAACTGTTATTCCTACGGGTTAGGCAGCATATTGCAGAAGGGTTAAGCCATGTTTAAGTTACCCTCCTTACAAACACAAAAATTCAAGACATCGTTGTCTATTTTTCTCTGAGAAATTTCCCTTCAGTCAACTTTATTATGAACAAACCACAATTATTAAAGATCAAAAAATAGATGCAAAATTAGAAAATTCAATATAGTACAGAACCTTTCCTATAAACTGAACTTTGATTAGACTATTCCCAGATACCATGACACTAGAGAAGTCACCTTTCCAATAGAACGTTCTTAGCTCATTATATGTAGGGCCAACGAGTTATAGTAACCATCGATGTATTCCTGCTAAGACCATTTTTATTTAATTAACTATATTTTAATTTTTTATGTATGGAAGACAACCTTGAGAAGTCTTTCCTTCAAATGCTATCTAAAATTTACTTTTACTTTGCAAAATGATTTCTCAATTTTAAAGGTATATTTTATTAGTGAGATGTATTTTTATTCAATAACAGTTCTGGGACCAAATAAATCTTTCACAAAAGATTATTTGATATATCACTACCATTATTCTGCTACAAGAACACGAATGCAGAATTTGGGAATGGTGCTGCTATTTTTCTTATTCCCCAGAAATTTAGCACACATATACATATACACAGTTCATGTCCAAATACTGTGCTCTAAATAAAGGACGTCCTAAGACTTGGTCTTTGGCCCCTCCTCTTATCTGTATCCTCTTCCTAAGTAACCCCATCCAGTCCCAAGGCTTTACTCTATAGTCTTCATGTGCCAATAACTTTCAGATTTCTGTCTCTTGCTTTGATTTTTTCTGCAAAACTTTACTTGTATATTCAACTCTTTGACTTTTACTATGGATGTCTAATAGGCATCTTTGGCCTAATTTGGAGGAGAACTCATTCTTCATCCCTCTTTCACACACACACACACACACACACACAAAAGTTCCTTTTGGAACTGCAATATGCAAATATGACACATGTCCCATCTCAGCCCACAGCTCTACAAACCTAGGAGTCCCTGATCCCTCTCCTTCATCTCCAACAAAAAGTCAGCATTGTTGTCTCTATTTCCAAGATGTATTCTAAATCTGTCCCTTTCTCTCCATTTCCATCACTGTCACCCTAGTCCGTGTTACTATTTCTCTCTCATCTAGACCACTCCGGTAGTAACCTATTCAGGTCCTGTCCCATCTCTGCTTAAAATCCTTTGCTTCTTATCACATGTAGAACCAAATCCAAACTTCTTGCCCTGGAGACAAGGCCCAACCTGACCTTATAACCTGACTCTAAAGACACCTCTGACACAATCTCCTCCCACCTATTTGTGCCACCTTTTTTCATGATGCTCCAAGCACATTGGCCTTTTTTTTTTTTTTTTTTTTTTTTGTCTCTGTAAAATGACAAGCTCATTCCAACTTACTTAAGCAAAACTTTTCTTAGGGGCTTAGACAATGATCTTGTACTAGACACAGACTTCTGTGAGTTATCATATGGTAGTTAATGTAAGTCAGTGATTCTGAACCTGGATTGTACACTGGAATCATCTGTGGAGCTTTAGAAATACTGGTCCCCAAGCCCCATATGAACTGAATCAGAGTCTCTGGGAGCCAGCAAGGGCACTCTTATTTCTGAAAGGCTCCAGGTGACCCCATGTATAGCTAAGGTTGAGAAGAAGACTGATACAAGTGATGTGTTCTCTTTCTCTGATTTTCTGTATACTTGATTTAGATTTCTTTTTTGTTATTGTTAATATAAATCACATCTAAATGTACTCCCTTTTCAAGAGATGTTTAAAAAGAAAAAAAAACCCGATAGAGTAATATGGCCTGTTCTGTACAGTAAAGTGATAATAAAAAGGAAGGACACTGATATACAATACATGAAAAGGATCAGTTATTTTCATCCTGTACTTTCTGCCATCGTGGAACACATTTAGATTTTAATAAGGAACTTTTTTATGGCCCATGTTCTATTCTGGATCCCACTCTGCATTAAAGTCCCAATCTTGTGTTTACATCGCATCACAGGATGCTACTGTTGACTCTCAGGATGAATAAGCCTGTTTTAACATGACAAGAACTCACTGAAAATTTGGTGGAATTAGCATTTCTAACAAAACTTGAACTTTTCAGTGTTTTAGGTTAGTTTACTCTTGGCAGCAATGTAACTTCCTGTGTCTAAAAGAAATGATTTAAAATGATACCATGAAAGAGATCAAAAGACTTGGACTTCAATTAGTTCACAGGCCACCTAAATATTGTTATGTGAGTATAAAGGAATCAAACATATGGATTACATTTCCATTAAAATAGAGTAAGGTTTTAAAATAAAAGAGAAGATAGCTTTAGAAAACTCATTTCAATTCTCAGATCTTAACATTTGAGAAGTAGCTCAAGCTGCTCACAAACACCAAAATCTAAGGGGTATGCTTCTGCCTAGAGAATTTACCGATGCTATAAAAGTTAAGAATTGTCAGCAGCAGTGGCTGATGAGGGAACTAGAGAGGGCAAAAGAACCTGTCACTCACCCTGAAGAAACCTGCATTTAGACTTCATGACAGCATCTCACTCCTGCAGCCCTTGGCTTCCTATAGTGATGGATGGGCAGGGCACACCACACAGGAGCCCCAACAAGGTGGACGTATGGCTGTTTGTTTGTTTCAGCTCTCTATGGGCCCATACACTACCCAGCCCAACAGGAGGACTGGGAGACAAAATATTTTTGGTGCATAGGGTTATCCTTGTCACTCCAGGAGGAAGGAGCAAAGAGCAATTTTTCCAATTAATCTTGCTATTCTTTTAAAAACTAATTGCAAATGACAGAGTGCCTTAGAAAAAGGATTTGAGGTCCATGTGTCTCCATAAGGCCCATGGAGCAGGCAGTGTGGTAGAACACAAAATGGGCACAGAGGACCTTTGACTTCTGACAACCCGAATTAGAATACTTCTTTGAACACTAACTAACTTTGTCATCTTGGGAATAAACAACAATTACCACCATTATTACAATAATCGATATTGAGATGACAGGTGAGAAAAAGTCTTGTTGACCTTCATGAGGATTAGGGTCTTAGGTAATTAAGAAGTGCATGTTACCAAAAACTCCATAATCCCCATGAAAATTTGGTAGCTACTACAAAATTGGAAAGCCCAAGAAGAGCTCCCAGTATCAGTTCTTCTTTACCAATAACTCCCTTTTATAATTTTGTAATGAACCTATTTGAACATCATTCACACGTTATCCTTCTATTGGTTTCATTATTTGTGTCACCATGATGTGTGTTAAGGAATGCTTTTTTCCAATTATACACAATCCCGTCCTTCCTAAATATTGTCCCACAGCACAGAAATCCATAGGCTTCACTGGGGCTAAATAGTTCTACTTCTTCTTGTCTTTCTGTTAAATTGACAAGACAGACTTCTATGAAAAGAAGTAAGAGTGACTTAGAATAAGAATTTTCCTGCCTCAAGATGTTGAAAAGCAGAAAGCAGCATCAAATACCTTCAGAGTGCTCTCGACAATAAACACAAGTTTGTTATAAAGCACTCTGAACACTGTTCTATTGACTAAGTGTAATAAGAAGAAAATTTTAGGGAAATTAAAGCAGTCCCAGCACAAGGCTTTTCTCTGATAGAAAAAGGCTGAAAAAGAAAAAGCCAATAGCCCCGTATCATCTCTTGGGGGGCAGATTCTCTCTAGGGGTACATTCATATAGTTGGTTATTCTGATGTTGTGAATTAACCATATAAAGAAGACTTTTACAAATGAAGAACACTTTCACCTGGAATTGATGCCAATATTAATAACTTAAGTATTTCAGTGTCATATGGCCAAAGTTCCATATTTTAGCTGCCTTCACAAGAAAACCCAAGAAAATCAATTTGCATCTAAAAGCTCCCTCATGGAGTTGGCTTGCTTTTGTGGCAAGCATCCCAGCTTGCTTAGAGAAGCAGAGGTTGAAGTCTGCTTCACAGAGGATTGTTTGGTCCCAGTTGAATAACCTGCTGGCATCCACTGTTAGCAGAGTGGTAAGCAGATTATGGGTAAGCAGATATTAATATTCTGATTAAACATTTTAAAAACCTCATACCGCTATTTTAAAAAATAATTACACTACCCTGGGAGAACTCATACTTACCACTTTACAGCCACTTTTAGCTTTAATTTCTATATATTTATGATCTTAAAATCTCTACCCATGGTTTATTTCCCAGAATCAAAACTTTTTCTCTCCACTGCCCTAACTAAACTGCAATGTCTAAAATTCATATGAATACATGACTTCCCCGGAAAATCTTAACGGTTTTAGGTCTTTACATTAACACTCTCCTCCTTCCCAGATCTCCTTTTGAAAAAGACAGGGCGGCAGTCATCTTTGGCCTCAGCTTCTATAAAAACCCAGTACAGCCTTGGCAGCCCTCCTGGAAAGACTTCTTGTTTCCTGAGGATCCATTGATTTAACAAACTTAACAAACTTAAATAACAGAAGCTATGAAAGAGACATTTGCAGTAAGCTTTCTGAAGCTATGAAGCAACAAAAGTTTACTAGACCACAAAAATTTCTCTAACACCATCCATCATGTAGATTATACCATTCAGCATGATAACAAGGAAAGTTATTAATTGTTATTGAAGTCTGCAATGCACATACAGGTCTTTAAAAATCAACAGTCAAAACTACTAGGTTACCGCAACTTATTTCTGGGTCCTGACTAAAAAGTTTGTTTATTTCTTGGGTGCTTACTAAAAGGGGCCACTGTATTGGAGAGAAAATACAGGATTAACATTTTATGCTGACAATATCAAGTGTTGGAATCATCTGTAATCCCTACCTCTGATTTGACTGGTTAGGTTGATAAGGACCTAGCTCAAGGAGATACAGAGCCTGGGCTTCTACTCCAGAATGCTCCCAGCCTGATGAAGACATGTGACTGCATGGGTGTAAGGACAGAACACCTGGCAAAGCACATCTACAGTCTCAATAAGGAAAAAGGGGAGGAGCCCAAAGAAGGTTAAATCTTCCATCTCACCCTTGGCATCCCTGCCCTCTGTCCAGGCTTCATACCTTCTTCTCTAGACCTCTCTTCCACCCCTGTGGTCACTGGCCAACTCAGGAGATACTGCTGGAGAGACAGGAGGCAAGAAGATCCAGAGACTCGACTCATGGTCAGCTCAAGGGCCCTTCCATCCACACTTCCTCCCATTCCACAAACATCTTCCAGCAGCTAACACTTGGGGAAAGCAGTAAATCCTACACTGCCTGGGAACAGTGTTGTGGAGTAGGGCCACCTTCCCTTATTGCGGCAGGTATGGCGGGTTGACCAATCAGACCTAATGCTCCGAGCGTGGGCTATGAGAAGGCTCAGACCGCTTACTGCCTCTGTGGCCCTACCAGGAAGTAGTTCCACGGAGCCGGCACATAAGACCACAGCCAGGAAGCTGTCCTTTTGATCTAAGCAACGATTCTTAAGGACCTCATGGCTCCGAATAATCACCTTGTCTATTCCTCTGATTCATGGGCAATTGATTCCAAAAGGGAGGCCCCTCTTTTGCAACCCCAAAGTGAGGAAGGCCTGATGCCACTGTGGGCAATTATCTACGTGCCCCAACAGCTGTCCACCTGTCTCTCCCCAAACCCTTCCCCACTGGCACCCCTACCCCATTTGGTCTCCCACAGCTTTAGATATGCTCCCTTGCCTCGCCTTGACTCTCCATCCCACACAGGCAGCGGACGTGTCCTGCGTGGGAAAGGCAAAGTTGCGAGAGGGGCCGCCCTTCTGGAGGGCCACTTGAGCTGGGCACTCATTCATTCATTGGGCTAGGGTGGGGTGGATGGCGGCGGAGCAGGGGCCAACCCAGGCGTAGTGGCCACGCAAAGGACGAGCGGGCCAGGTAAGCCCCGCGCCTCTTCCCGCCCCGCTGGGCTGTCAGCGCGCCGGGCGGAGCCCACACCCACCAGGTCCCCGCGCAGGGAAAGCGGGAGCGCGGGGAGCGCGGGCGCTCCAGCCCGGCCCAGCAAGGGTGGTGCGAGCAGCCTCCTCCGCCCAACCTCTGGCGCCTAAGGAAACCTGTGCTGGGAGCCCAAAGCGGCGGCGGCGGCGGGGCGGTGGGCCCGGGTGGGCGACGCGGCCCTCGCCTCCTCCCGCCCCCGCGGTCCCAAGTCTCGTGGGCACCGACCTGCCAGCCGTCTCTCCCGGACGTTTTTCCACAGCCGATCCCACGCTCTGGCCGTGGAGTCCCGCAACTGTTCACTGATTGACCTCCTGAGCGGCGTTTGGAAAGGTTTCCGTTTGCCAGTCATTTTAGATCCGTCCTCATAAAGACCAGCGGGCTGGCCACCGCCACCCCCGAGTGGTCCGCCACTCAGACTCCCGGCGAATCGAGACGCCAGTCGCCGGACTCCCAGGGGACCCGCTGCGGACGCGACATGGGTCCGCTGCTGTCCCGCGCTGGCGCCGGGATGCGTTGCCACTGCGCGCGCGGTGCAAGGGCAACCTCTGCGCTCCGTCAACTCCTCTACTCCTTTCCCTCTTTCCCTCCCCTCCCTCCACTCCGCTCCGCGCTCCTCCGCTCCCCTCCCTCCCTCCCTCCCTCCCGCCTCTCTCCGGGATGGTCTAGCGCCCCACTCCTTCCCCCAGGAGCTCTCTCGTCCTCCCTCGCCTGAACCCGACAGCCGGGTTCCGATGGCCCCCAATTAAGAGTTTCCACCCACCTTTTCATTTTCACTCAGAGACCAGCGGCTGTACTATATTCCTCCCATTTCTTGATACTTTCCTTTCTTCACTCTGAGAAACCGCCACCATCACACCATAACAAAAATTTAAAACTCTGCCGAAATAACTTATCATACTTTTTCCGAATTTAAGCCACTTGAAATGGGCTCCTCAGCTTGGCTGACGTTCTTTTGCAGTTAGATACTGGTGCTCTTGTACTATATGTCAGTCTTTTCGGGTTTCATCAATGAAACAATTATCCGGCTGCAATCTATAATCAAATTAAAATGATTTATCCATTGCATAGCCATTGAGTAGGAGAAAAATAACTTGTAAATATTAAGGTCAGACCCTGAGGAACCTACATAAAATAGATTTACATACTCTGGGGAAACATTAAAATCTGTATGCAGTTTTAAAGTAGGTATTATCAGGAAATGAGATGTGAAAATAAAATAATTTTAAGGTATTTTAGCCAATAACATGTAGTAGGCTTATCATTAGAAATTAACTCTGATTCCTGCAGGGGAGAGGGAGGAAATGTACTGGATCTTTAAGGAATACCTGAGGAGGTGGTGTCCAAGTCATTTCCCTGGGCTCCAAAGCCTCACTCAGAAGATGAAGAGGAGACTAGCTCAGGCCTCAGGGTGTCCTGCTGTTCTCAAGATTTTGCTTCTACAGTGCTTTTAGGACCTTAGATTATGACAACATTTGATGTAATTCAACCATGTGAGATGTGATTAATGTCAAGTTTGGCTAGAGAAACTGAAATATTTCAAAAGAGAATTTCTGAATTATTTAAACTGTAAAATTGCTTGGACCTATTTTCTTTTTAGATTGTCTCTGTACCAGGCTGTCAAATAAGAACCAAATTTAGCTCATTTTTTTTTTTTTTTAATTTCAGGTGCTCCACGTGAAAGTTGAAAATTAAAGAAAATTATTCAATCCTCTCTATTACATAAATTACTATTGGCTTAAAAAGTGGAAACTAATAGTCACCTGAACTATGTGTGCTACAATTCTACACTTTTAATAAACATTCCCTCCACTAGTTTATATTGTTGGTAGAAGATAAGGGGAGAAATGATGATTAAAAAAATCATCTTTATTATCTTGTTATTTTAAATATTCAAAAATGTTTGCTAGTGAAGCACACTTCACAATGAGTTAGAAAGTAATGTTTGAGCTTTTTTTGGCCATCCTGGTAAACCTTTGAAATTGTCAGTTATTAAGCAATAAATCATGGATCAGAAATGGACTTGAAACTATGGCATCCAGTTATAGACTAATCCAGATTGCTTTCTGGACCCATGCCAAATACCCTTTTGATTACATCCTCTGTTTTGTATGCTTGTAGTGGTAAGGAAATGCTCTACAAGGAGCAAGATTTGTGTTATCTTAAAGTGACTGCTGTACAGTATAACGACAAAATGTTTCACAATCACATTCCCAGGGAAGTTGTGTATTTAACTTCAGAAAAAGGATCTCTAACTGAATCAAACAGAGGCAGTAGTTGTAACATTATACGCACAGGAGCAGAATAGGACAAGAAACATTACAGCTATTTCACCCATCATTTAGCTCTAAAGATCCTGGGCCCCTACTACTTTCTATTTTAATACATAGTTTATATTCAGATGTCATGGATTAGGGGTTTTCTTTAAATAACTAATTTGAAGATAAATTCTGGCTTTGCAAATTTGTTTAGCTCTGGCTGTTGAAGAGTCCATGAATTCAGGACTGTCCAAGAGAAGCCAGATGAAAGAGTGGAGAGATCTGCCCCGAACAGGTGCCACACAGCACAGCTCAGCTCCCTGCCCGCCCAGCTGCTGGCCCTGCTGGAGGAAATCACAGCTGTGCACATGCAGCCGCCGCATAGGCACGGGTTCTAAACTCAGCCGGGCTACTTGGGGTCTTTTATACAGTCCTTAGCATCCACTCCCATTTTCCAGGAGCCCTGTTTCAACGGTGAACCTTAAGTAGGACCCTTTAAAGATAACCCTTCCCTCTTCACTTGAGCAGATGATAATACCACCTACTTCACAGAAGAGAAATCAGGCAACTCCTTATCCCCACTACCTTCCTTCTTACTCCCTTCCCTCCCAACACATGAGAGACGTATCTCTCTTCCGACCCAAGAGCTAGTCCTCAACCTATGCTCTCTTATCATCCTTTCTAGTCCCTACAAGGACTCTGCTACATCAGTTATTTCCTCTGTCTCCTACACCCTCAACCCTTCCCTCTCCATGGGCTCAACCTTCAAGCCTCACACTTCTTTAAATCAAACGCAAACCAAAACAACAACAACCATAACAAAGCACACAGCCTCCACCCTGTCTCTCTTAGAAAGACCTATTCCCTTATCAACACTGCAATCTGGGCTCCCTCACTAACTCACTGAAACCAGTCTTGGCATGGTCACCAATAACTGCCTGGGTGCTACATCTGTTGGATGTTTCCAGTTGTTCTTGTTCCTTCTGGGGCATGTGGATGATAGGACGCTGTTGACCACCCCTTCCTCTTGACACTGCTTTGTCTTGTGAATGTCGGGCTACACGCCCCGCTGGGCCTCCTTCTCACACTGTGCCCCAGGTGCCTGAGGTGTTTGACTTCAGAGCTCCCCTTCCACCAGATCCATGTCGGCATTCCCTGGATTTCAGCTCTCAGCCCCACCCCCACTCTCTCCTTAGGCTTCAGTGTCTCTGGGTGATTATATTCCTTCCCATGGTTTCAGCCCTGACCTCCCATGGCCCACCATGATAGAGACAGAAGGTACACGGTTTGTGAGATTGAGGCTGGAGGCAGAATTGAGTTTGACTCTGGGTTAAGTTTTGGCCCCTCAGCACTGTCTACCTCTGGGATCTTCATGTGAATAAATGGTATAATCACAAAGAAAAGATTCAACCAGAGTTAGCATGTTGCTGTCCAATCATTATCACTGCCACATTGCTCTCCCAACCCGAACCTTTCCTGAGCCCCTCTAAGGCGCCTTTGCTCACACCCAATCTAAATAACCCATTACTCCCTCTCGTGGCATGCAGCTTAATTTTCTTCATAGCACTTATCACTTCCAGACATTTTCTGGTTTGTTTGTTTGTGGCCTGTCTCCAAGGCAAACCGCCAGCAATGTGAGATGGAGGCCTGGTCTGTTTGATTCGCCATTGCGACCTCAGTACCTAGACAGTCCCTGACAATTGTGTTCAGTAAAAACATGCAGAATAAATGAATAATTTTTCTCTGATGCCCTATATCACTTCCTTTACTAATGGCTATTTCTCAAATTTTCCCTCTAAACCTGCTCTTCCATTTCTGTTTTCTGTATTAGCCAAGTGATGCTACCAACTCACCCCTGCCACAATCTAGTGTCCAAGAGAGAATCTAGAAGACCGCCTTACTCCAAAACTTCTTATATTGCTCCAAGCTTTCTCTGACTCTCCATCCCCATAGTAACTGGCTTAGTTCAGGTTTTCTTCTTTCCTCCCCTGATTTCAGTGTCATGAGAGTCACACAGAAAGCTACTGCTCTTACTCAATTCTACGTCTTTATACATTCCTTCTAGCTGGAACATGTTTCCTCTTGATTTTTTTTCTTGATTCATCCTTCAAGATTCAATTCAGATGTCACCTCCTCCTGGAAGTCTTCCACAAATCCCTATGGCTGGATTGTTCTTCCTATCCTGTGTTCTTACAGCGCCTTGGGCCCATCTCCGGAGGAGCACTTCTCACAGAGCACTGTGGGCACTAGTCTGCTTTCCTCTCAGTCTCCCCACTAGTCCTGAGTTTCTCCAGCAGGACTAGTACTTTTATTTCTGAATCCCTTGTGTTTTTTTCAGTAAACAGCACATAAAGGACCATTTACTAAGTGAATGTTCCATTAGAGTTTTGGATGGCTGGTTATTACTAAAGTCTGCTCCTCAGTATAAGTGTAAATTTTAATTGTGCTTGTGGCATGATTAACAATCACTCTCTGTTTAAAGTTTACTGATTTTAAATATAGAAGTAATATATATTGTTGATTATAGATTTTTAAACATAGAGAAGTATAAATAGAAACATTAAAATTACCTGTAATATTACGAGGAGCTGATGACCTTTGAAGTTTTTCCTTTTTAGTTTTTTTTCGCATATTTAAAAAATTTAGAATAACTTCTATACCACATTCTGAAATTTTTCTCACTTAGCATTAGGTTGTGAGCTTTGTTTCAATTTATTAAGTTATCTTTTCAAATATAGTTTTTAATGAATATATAAAATTCTGTTGGATAGACATACCATAATTTATTTTAAAACTTTCATAATTTTGGACATTTCATTGCAAATTTCTGAAATTACAAATACTACAGTGATCAACTTTGGCAAATGGAAAAAAAAATTTTTTTCTTTCTCCTTCTCTTAATGTCGTATGATTAAGCCCCATCACCACTGTCACCCTCAACCACAAGCAATAAGCAGAACCTGCCACCCATCTACCTATACATATGTAGCCAACATACTGAATTCTCTTATCTCTTTTATTCCCCCTCCCATGTGCCATCACCCCTTATGCCTAAGAATGGAGGACATTCTGCTGTAGACTTGTTGAGTATTTTGTTGTCAAAAGCCTTTGCTTTAGAAAAAAGTCCAATTTCTAACTGTCCCAAGCCAGCAATCCATTGCCAGGAGCTACAGTCATAGTCCATTATTTCATGTTTTTCAGATTTGCTGGAGGAAACTGCCTTCCTTGCTGTGACCCATCCACTGCCCCTCACTGCACGACAGAAGTCTGAAGAGCTCACTGGGACTCCTTTTCCTGCATGTTCCCTCCCCAAGAGAGATGTGATACAGCGACCATCCTTCTGTGCTCCCTTCAGGCTTCAGGCTACATTTCAGGGTCTTCTTGTTGGAGATTCCGATATGAAATCTCGTATTATTTATTTCCTCATAAAAAATGTTGCTGAAGTTCTGGAGAAGCTGGCTTTCCATGGTGGGTCCTGAGCTCAGTCACTGATCTGTGCCTGTCCCGTTGGGTGTGTCTTAGTGCCCCACTGCCAGGCTCTGAATCTGCCAAGCTTTTAACACTAACAGTTTTCATGGCTTTTTGGGTTTTGTCTTTTAATTAAAATATTGTCAGGCTCCATGCATTTGTGGAAGCAAAATATAGTGTTAACTGTAAGTTCTGTATTACAGATCAGTATTTTGGGGTATGTTTAGTATTTTCCTGATGTAGATTACTGACTGCCTGGAATCTTCAGGCTTAATGTCATATCATAATATCTCACTGACTTTACAAGTATTATAATTCTTTCTATATTTTTCACATAGACTTTTGGGGACCATTATAACACATGCCCATGTGATTTTTTTCTTTTTTGGGGGGTAATTAGGTTTGTTTATTTATTTATTTGTTTGTTTATTTTAATGGCAGTATTGGGGATTGAACTTAGGACCTCATGCTTGCTAAGCACGCACTCTATCACTGAGCTACATCCTCCCCAACATGATATTTTGTGTTTGTTTGTTTTTGTTTATTGCCCAACTTACCCCTCCCCTAGATTGGAAGTTCCAGGAGAGCAGAGAATTGTCTTTTTTTTTGAACTCTGTTTCCCAGCACTTAGAACAATGCCTTGTACAAAGTAGGATGACACAAATGTTGAATGAATAAACAATACATCATTTGCCAAGAAAGTTCATTCCATCACTGGAAATTCTAAATGATACCTGATGCTATCCTGTCTCTTCTGGAGAGCTTAGTTCCTTCGACTTACAACTGCAGGGACTTCTGTTTCCAACTTCACTTCACCCACCCCATGAACACACCCTGGACTGAGTAACTATCCATACTGTTGTGCTTCCAAATTCTTGAACATTTATCTCAGCTTCTATCACCATGTTGTGTCCTCCCAGCATTCCTCATCTGGTCTCATAATCTTTACTTTTGCTTTTCTTTACTTAATCAGTCCCTCTCCTTGGCTTCAGTTCCTTCTAAGCCCTGGGTGAAGTGCCATGAGCCAGCTTTCAACTGCTTTCTCATTACACAAACACACAGTTATTTCAGTTCCTAGTTATCCCACAGCTGTCTGGCAAGACCCCTATATCCACTCTTACATCCAGCCTACCACGGGCTGTCAACGAAATCCCAGAACTTCCCAACGGGGCATGTGATGCTGATGGAGTGAGAGTCACCAGCAAAATTTTTACCTTGTCTTCACTGGGTTTTGTTCCTGTTCTCAAGGTGGCTGTCTCAAAACTTCACCACTCATCTCAAGGCCCACGCTCACTTAGAACATTTTTTTTTCATTTTACTGTGGTAAAATCTACATAATATAAGTGTTTATTATTTAACTCATATAAAATTCAGTGGCATTAAATACATTCACAATGTTGTATAAGCATCACAACTATCTATCTAACACTTTTTCTTCATCCCCAGTAAAAATGCTGCACTCTCAAAGAATAACCCTCTTCTGCCTCCTGCCCCCAGCCCCTGGTAACCTCTATTCTCCTTTTTGTCTCCATGAATTTGCCTCTTCTAGGTACCCCACATAAGCCATGGACACTTGCTTCCCTCTCACCCTCAAGTAAGTACGTGCCTGATGCTTCACGGAGAAAACAGAGAAACTGGCAGCTTCTTGAATGCACCACACTCCCTGGCCTCAGAGCCTTTGAACTTGTTCCTCTGCTTGGACGCATTGGCTCTTCCTCTTTACGGACATACCTAAGCTCCATGGAGGAATAGTTTCATGCCCCAGTGGATTGTGATCCCCTTGAGGGTAGGAAGTGGGTTTTTAATATCTGTATCCCTAGTGCAGAATACAGCACCCAATACACTGTAAGCGCTCAATATTTATTTATTGAATGCATATGAACTGGAAATTGGGGCTATAACGTAGGTTAGGGAAGCTGGGTGTGCACATGTGCTATTCACACCAATGTTGAAATATTTAGCATTAATCCATTAAAAAGATCGAAATTGGTAAGTATGCACACAAACACATAGGCACTAAGTCACAATTGATAAAAGAATCAAGAGTGACAGGAATCTTAATAATACTAATAAATTATGGGTGGATGTTATTAACTAGTTTTGAAAATTAATTACTGATTAATAACTCAGGTTGTTTTAACACCCCAAATCTGCATTTTACACTTGAGAAAACCAATTCTGTCATAATTTATCTCCCTCCTTCTACCCAAACTAGGATTGGAGTCTAAAGATTTCTGTGTTGAAAGTTAAATGCAGAGTCATCAGTATCATTAATATAGAATAGAAATGAATTGGGTTATCTTTAATATTCAAAAGTGTTCTGTGAAGTTAACATGCAAGATAAACATGTGACTCTGAAGGGGAATACAGTATTGAAAAAACAAAAAATAAAGTCTAAGGGTAAAATACAACTTTCTGGTGGGTTAAGTGTGTGTGGTTTTAAAGGAGAATGGAATAATGGTTAAGAAAAAGAAAAAGAAAAAAACGAGAGAGTGTGGATAAGAGCAGAAGGACCAAAGTTACATGAAACTAGAAGGAACAGAAAGGGGCTCCAATACAACTCACCAAATTGGGGGGGTGGGTGGAGGCAGGAAGAGAAGCTACTGGAATTTATTCTAGAGAGAGGCAATTGCAGGAGGGAAAACTTTAGAGCAAGAATCAGGTGGTCACCTTCCATGAGAGAATGAGGCGATCACAAAACATACCGCTACAGGCTCAACTGAGCCGCAAGCAGGAAAGGACCCTGGTTCTCCGGAATGAGAAGGGGAACTGCAAGGAACAAAAGTCCACAGGCTCAAAGGAGTCTAACAGAGAAATCTAGAGAGTAACAGGAACTGGGAAGTGAGAGCGCTGGAAAGGATTGCTCAGGGCCTTTAACTCGGACAAGCGGCACTAAGCAATGTACAACTACACTTCTGCTGTCCGGCATTTCACTCCACCATGACAGGGTTAAACTGCATTAGAACAGCTCTGTATGCTGGACGACAGCATTCGGGGCTGAGACGGGGTCCACCAGGGAAGCTAAGGCAGGGTAGTAAGGATGGAGCGTCTGCCCAGCTTGACCGTTAGGTGGTGGCAGCCAAAAGTAAACACAAAATTTTCTAGCAGATGAAATATCATATATTTCATCAAAGGAGTTTTGTAGATGAATCATGGGAGAGCTAAATACGAAATGCAATCCTTTGGCTTTCAATACCTTTAAGAATAAATTATGTTCTCTGGAAGCCTCACTTATGAACTATAAATTCACTGCAGGTAGGTCAGGTGTCTGACCAGGAAAACATTTTGCTCTATCTTCTTTCTACTCACTGTACTTTTCTTGGTATAATTATTAAACATAATAATTCTCACTTGAGACATAAATTACCCCTGCTCATGAATTCTTTCTGCTATTTTTCTAATTTCTTTTTAGTCACTTTATTTTATTTTTGCCACTTTCATGTTTTTAAATAACATCTTCATTAAGATGTTAATGGCATACCATTAAATCCACTCATCGATTGTTTTATTTAAAGCAAGTGTTTTCTTAATACTATTAGTTGGAGACTTCTATCATAGGGCTCTATGGCTTTCTCCCATGTGCAGCATCATAGATACAGAACAGCTTAAACTCGTTCAGTAAGCAAATGAACATACAATTTATATGTATACACCCCTTGGCTACTATTCCTAAGGTTATATCATAGTTATCTTAAAGACAGGATAAAGGATAGAACTGGCACAGATACGGGAAGGATTTAATAAATCCTTCTGAAGCTGATAAGTATGTTTGTTCTTAGGTTTACAGGATTTCCACATAATTAATCTGGACACAATGACTTCTTGTGAGAGCAGGGTTATCTCCAAAATATGTATTTCATTCTTCCAAAATAAGATTTCTTAGAAATAACTATTTTAACGTTTCTGTTCCTAGCCTTAGCTCTCTTGCTATTTCAATAAGGGGCCATAAAAAACTACCCAGGCATCTGCTTTTGATTTTAGATTTCTATTTTCTCCTTTAAATTTCCTAAGCACCTGCCTAACCAGCTAACCAAGCTTCTCTTCCTCCACCACCATTCATTCTTGCCACAAGACACTGTTAGGTTTTTCCTCAGTTCACTTAGCTTTTTAAACACCTGCAGTTCCACAACAAGGATAGTATTGTCTGGCTATTTCACTTAGCAATGAGTTGATTTACCTGTCAAGATAAACTTCATTGTACCTGTTATTGGCTCTCTGGATTAATGCCTTATAAAACAGCACATTTGCACAGTTCCATGCCCTTCATAAGCATTAAACACTGATTTCATTTGATAGGCTGGGTACTATACCAACATTTAGTGAAAGGAGCTTATTGCTATGGTTTCAAAGATGAACAATTATGAAAGTGAACCTTTTGGATTCAAGCTAAACATTTATTTGTTAAAAGGGATCTCTAGAGGTTATGACAGGAGTTATCCATGTCCTGTAAAAAAATACTGTATAAGTATCTAGTAGTCCAAGTTTGCTTTAAAAATTCATTAAAATAAATATATAGCTAAATGATTAATGACAGCATGAGCAGCATGAAACTTCATCACCCTTTTTGTCACTATGCAGAGAAATATATCAAGAAAAAGGGAAATGTAGAATTTTCATCAGGTCAGAGATACACTATACCACAGTCCAAATGACTTGATCTTTTATCATTTTTCTTTATTGTTAGACATAAAAAAGAAGGTTTACAGCTGTTTCTGGATCTTCTTTTAATTTATTTCTAATAAAGCATATATATGGGTAACAACTTCAAGCTGAATTTTGAAACCTGAAGACAGTTCTCTGCCTCTAACAGTTAATCAATGCCACATACAAGCTGGCTTCAATTAAATTCAGTGTAAGATAGCTGTGATCTGGTTAACTGCAATAGCTAAAAAAAAAAAAAGTTACAATTATTACTCCCCAATGGTGAATAACCCTTAAGGAAAAAAAAAAAAGGGAGGATAAATTTTTTTTAAACTAGTAGAAACAACAAAAAACTGGCTTCAAATATTAAAAACCGGCTTCAAATATTAAAAACCGTTCTTTATGGCTTAATATCCATTTGCTTGAATCTTGAGTGTTGTATTGTTAAGTTTACTGTGACCTGTTCTGTTTCTGCTTTCATCTCATTGGGAGAAGTATCCCAAAGAAAAATGGCAGCCAGCCA
Source organism: Camelus dromedarius (assembly GCF_036321535.1). NCBI lineage: Eukaryota > Metazoa > Chordata > Mammalia > Artiodactyla > Camelidae > Camelus > Camelus dromedarius. The sequence continues at coordinate 62,999,777 of NC_087448.1, read as the reverse complement.
TTTATCTACCATGTTCGTCTCATTTTACAGTGGAAACCAATTAGGGATAATTTGAAGAAAAACTCAATTGTAACTAACTCACAGTATTTTTTTTTCCAGTCAATATTAAACATTTTAGTGGAATGTGATAAGTATTTCAACCTGGACTACATTTAAGAAGCTTTGTTGTGTTCTGTGAATTTCAGAATTTGGTCATCCCTCACACTGTGGGTAGTTTCTAACTAATGTATATAATATAGGCCTGTCATTTTCAGATATATGATCATTTGGGAAAAGTGCCCAATGGGCCCAGTAGCTGTAAGAACTCTCCTCCCCTTTCTGATAACAGGGCTTGTGATTTCCTTCCCCTTCCTCCTTCCATCACTGCTGTTTGGTCCTGCTTATGTCCCCATGTCTCTCTTAACTTCAAACACTTCTTATCTTAGGGGAGTAAACCCTCTGAGTAATCCCTTTCCCCACTTCCTCAAAGCACCCCTCCACCAACTCTTCCCCTCAGTGGGTCCTGAGCCAAGTAACATCTAACCAGTCCCCATCCCCCAATCTAGCCTAGCTCCTATAACATAGAAAAGCTTTCTCAATTAAGTGGCATTTTAAAAAAGTGAAGATAAATCTTATGCCCACCCGCTTTGTATTCCAGTATTATAATTAGCATTCATTCAGTTGCTCAACAAAAACTTGCTGAGTACATCGTGTATACCAGACCCCAGCCTGAGCACATGGTACAACTGTCTTTCCCTGTAGGCTTTGAAAATAAAGAGAAATGATGAGAGTTTAGGAGGGAACAATTTTATCCCTGTTTCCTCCTTACTATTATTAGCAGGAAAACAACAACAAAAACCTTTGAAAGCCTCAGGTTCAATAACATTTATTGGCCCTCTACTATGTCCTGGCCTATGTGCTTGGCTCTGGAGAAAGCAATGTTAACTACAAAAGACCCTGTGCCATGAAGGGTCTTAAACAAGAGTGGGGACTAGGAGAGCTCTGAGGGTGAGAAAGATCTTATGTCCTGGGCAGAGGTAAGGTGGTGGCTGAACATGAAGGCAGTCCAAACCAAAGCCAGGAGAGGCGTCGTGAAGAGCCAGCCCAACATTCGGAGTGTCTTCCAGGGGCTTCAATAGGCAGGAGTTTCCAGCCTCCAACTAGAGAGCCTTCTGGGAGCCCTCCCAGTATTCCTTGTTAGAATCTGTCCCCTCCCATCACCACAAACATTCCCTGCTGGACTCTGACCAAGACCTTGGGACCACCAGGTACAGGCCGGGAAGTGAGTAAGGCTGCCAGATTTAGCAAATAGAAGTGCAAGGTGTCCAGTTAAATCTGAATTTCAGCTAAATAACAAATAATTTTTAGTAAAGTATGTCCCATGCAATATCTATGTTTGTATTTTATCTGGCAATCTGAGAAATAGGATGATACTCTTATTTCTGTTTAGCTTCTGCAGGCAATCCAGACACCAATTTAGAAGTCCTTCTCCTACTTGTGATTCTCAGCTTCTCAAAGCATTGAGACATTTAGCAGGTGTCTCTGTGGTTGTTTTTTTGTGCTGACACAGATGAAATCCTGACTACCTCTTGAGCAGACTTTTCAAATGCCCTGAAAAGTAGCTGCCTTTGTTCCATTTCAGTGCACTTGATGTTAGCTACCAAATAAAACATATATAATGTCCACCTCAAAAAGGCTTGTATGTAAATCAAGAATCTTTTCTAATGGATACTTACTTATCTGCCCTGAACAAATTTAATCGTCTGGAAACAAGTCTAGCTGTTTAAGGCCAAAAAAATCAGCTCGAGGACCGTCTTTACTGGGTACATATTTGTCTTCAAATCAACTGCCACTTGGTTTAGGTTTGTAAACAAAGAAGTATCTGAAAGCGCACTTTCTCTTTGTTTAAAGAATGTGTGTCTATGTTCATACACATAGACATGCATAATTTATGTTTTAGGCAAAGTTCCTTTTGAAGGCAGTGGGAAGAAAAAGCTCCCTTATTTTGGGAACCACTTATTAATGAACTAGAGAATCATTGGGCTTGGTAAATATTTTCCTATATGTTTGGTAATAAAAAATAATATTTTATAATAGTAATATAAGATTGATACAATATAAAATAATATACACATGATATACATAATATATAAAATATAAACATAGTAAATATTTCTTCAGTAATTTAAGAAATATTGCTATTTCATAAGCTTTTAATTACTCCTGATACTTCTGATTTTATATTCAAAAGATAAATTGTCATGACAACTCAGATTACTAGAAATGGATATAAGTTACAGGATAAAGTGCATAATCATATTGTTCATGACATGGATTGAAGATAATGGTCTTTATCTTTTCCAGTCTTGCTCAGTCACTTGTTAGAACAAGTTATAGCTTCTGTGTGTTGCTGCTTTCTCATTTGTAAAATGGGGATCATAATGTTCTCTACCTCATAGGATGTTGTGAAGATTTAATAAGGTCATATTTATAAAGCATTTAGAATAGGGCCTGGCACATATAACTGTCAATTACAATCAGCTTTTTAAAAATAATTGATTATAAAAAATTTTTACCCCTCCTAGAAGAGGAAATTAATTTTGGTATTTGTGGGCCAGTTCTGCTGAGTTTCCTACTTTCTCATTCTTAGCTGGATTTGGCCAGTAAGAAACAATTTTTTCACACTATAATTCATTTTAGCAACAAGAAATTAATATACAGTGAAAATCTGCTACTACCATTTTTTTAATGTCCTAGGATTTATTTTAGTGCTCAGTTATAATTTAATAGATTTCCTGGGTTTTCATGTAGCAGTTGCATGCACAACAAAATTATTACAGAACATTAAGAAATTATTATGAATATTAAGAAATAATTAATTTCATTTAAAAATGTGTCACAAAGTTTAGGATCAATTCACTCCAGGTCTAAATGAACTAGTATAAAATGTGCTAACAGAACTCATATGGTGTCTCTTCCTCAGTAGGAGAAAGAATTTCATTATCAGTTCCTGCCTTCTTTAACGTCAACGCTTCTACCATCTGAGCAAAGACAAATTTTGAAAAGCTGAGTCTTGTCTATCTTCACCTTCACTGACGTCTGAAATCATATTATAATAAAGGTCAGCTCTGTTTTTTTTTTCTTTCCATATATATTTTAATGAAACATCTGTAAAACACTACATTCTCTCCAAAAAACTGTTAAGAAAGTATACCCTCCTGAGGGTGAGCAACTGTTATGTATTCGTATTCCAGACAGATGTCGTTGAGGATATCACACTAGAGAGCATTGTGTTATCTTTTCCAAAATATTTGCTGTTTTTAGCATTCTTCTTTCAATAGGAAAGTTAAGATAAGGAAAACTTCAATATACATGTATTTGAATGGAGGTACTGGGGATTGAACCCAGGACCTCGCGCATGCTAGACATGTGCTTTACCACTGAGCTCTACCCACCCCCCAAATTTCAATGTTTAATAAAGGAACACATACAGATCCATCACTACACATGGTTTGCTCTAATTAAAAATGCAAGAACTGACAGATATAGTGCTTATCAAAAGGATTAACTGCAGGAAGGCCATATGCAATAGCGAGAAGGACACTGAACTGAGATGCTGCCTAGGCCCCGCGTCTCATCCTGGCGCAGCCATTAGGAGCGATGTAATGATAGGTCAGTCACTTAAACTCACCACTTCTCATTTGTAAAGTGAGAGAAACAGGACAGATCCCCTCTGAGATCCCTCTTCTAAAACTTTATCATTTCAGGTACATGTCTGATACCCAACACGTGAACTCCTCCTTTGCAATTTCAGCTTTTTATATGATACTATATTGCATTTATTCCAGAAGTGAAACTGGGAAAAGTAGTCAATAAAGTTTACTTCTGCTTCAATTCCAAAGAAGTGGGTCAGAAAGAGACTTACAACAATAGAATTTGTCTCAGAAATACCTGCCACATTTGAGACTTAAGATATATAACCAGTCAGAATAAAGAAGGTCCACAGATTCCCTGCTCTAACCCGCTATTCCTGTTCATCTCTTTCAATATAAACAATCAGATAAATCACTTCCAAATGCAGGTTAGTGGACAAGTCAACAATGGTGGGGCCAGGGGGCAGCTAAAGCGCTAAATGTAAGCAGTTAGGGGAAATTATGTAACCTTTATGTATCTGAAAGGGCAGGAAAAGTTCCTTCCAAATGTATCGTTTATCATAAAGTCAGGGATTTAGTAAATAGTTACAGTGAAAGGCTAAGTACAACCCTTGTTAACTGCGCACACATACCCTTTAAAGACACCTACAGATGTGCATGAATGGACCATTATTAGTTCTCATTTATGTTAATTTACATTTATGTTATAGTTACTTGGTCTTAATGTTTTGCACCAGGAACACTAAGTGCCTGACTTATGCCTTTGAAATTGTTTCATAATTCAGAATAAAAGTGACTCCAGGAAGGCAATCACTAATGCCTTCTAAATGACTTTCTCTTCCCTGACCTTTTATTGTAAAAAATCAAGTAACCCTTTGTTGAGATGCTATGCTAATCACTCAAAGGAGTTTTATGTAAGCCTCTCAAATTCGAACCAACCGGAACAATCAGAATTTCCATTAAGCTGTTCCACAGAGGGCACCCGATAACAGCAGCACACAGCCAAAAGTGACTCTAAATAACTTGTGGTAGAAAGTTCTTGAACTAATATAAATCACAAAGCAGAAAGGCCAGAGTGTGAGAAGGTAAAAGACTCGGAATTGTTAATAGAGTTATTGTTAGTAGCGTCCTTGGCTTCTAAATTAGCCAAGAAATGCAGCTGGGAAATAATGAAGAACTTACCACCCTTTCTTACCTACAAACATTCACCAGCTTGTCTCGCTCACTCCTGCCAGAACGACGACACATCTGATGAGGCAGGACCAACAGGAGTCATGCTTCACGGTACATTCTGAATTTTTATGAACATCCTTACTTTCCTGAAAATTCATTCTTTCAGAGTTACTTTCTATTTCCCATCTGTGTTTGATCATGGGATAGCCCCTAGCCAAATACAGGAATTTAAACTTTCATCTGACTGTCCTGAAAATAATTTCTCATCTTTTTCTCATCATACAATAACAATTAATTTTCAAAGCCTCCCTGTGGAAGCATCAAAATTCTAAACCTAAGGACAATGATGGGGAATTTTCAGTACATGTTGTGAAGCTTCCTTTTACTCTCTAGTAGAGTTCAAGCCTGAAAATCTTCATAATTATATTTGAAGTTTGTCAATCTCATTGGATTTATTCTAAGTAATTTTAAAGCAAAGTTAATTTATATTTAGTTAGATTTTATAATAAATTTAGCCACAGTGAATAATCATTAATTAATCATCATTTATGAATTAAATTAAATCAAAAATATTTTGATCAGACACCCTTTGCAGACACTGTATTAGGGATATAAAAATAGTTCCTGTATCAAAGGATGCTACTAATAGCATGAAGAGGCAATCTATGGAATGGGAAAAACATCTGCAAATCATACCTGATAAGGGGTTAATATCCACAATATGTAAAGAACTCTTACAACTCAACAGCAAAAAATTAAACAACTCAATTAAGAAAAGGGCAAAGGACTTAAATAAACATTTCTTCAAAAAACATACACAAATGGTCAATAAACACATGAAAAGATGCTCAACCCACTAATCATTAGGAAAATGCACATTAAACCAACAATTTCATATTATCTCCTTAGAATGGCTATTATTAAAAACAAAAACAAGAAAATAACTTGTTGGCAAGGATATGGAGAAACTGGAATTCTTGCACAGTGCTGGTAGGAATATGCAATGATATGGCTGCTATGTAAAAGAGTATAAAAATTCCTCAAAAAACTAAAATTAAGAAAAGAATTACCATAGCAATTTCACTTCCAGGTGAAAGAACTGAAAGCAGAGACTCAACTGACGTCCATACACCCATGTTCATGGCAGCACTGTGTACAGTAATCAAAGTGGAAGTAACTCAAGTGTCCATCATCCAATGGATCAGTAAACAAAACGTGGTCAACACATACAATGCAGTATCATCCGACCTTTACTATAAAAGAAATCCTGGCACATGCTACAACACAGATAAACCTTGGCAAAATTATGTGAGTAAAATAAGCCAGACATAAAGGGACAAATATTGTATGATCCCACTTGTAAGAGGTACTTAGTTAAATTCAGAAATAGAAAGTAGAATGGTGATTGCCAGAGTTCTGGGGGAGAGGGGAATGAGACGTTAATGTTTAATAGGCATGAGTTTCCGTTTGGGACAATAAAAAATGTTCTAGAAACAGATGGTGGTGGTGGCTGCACAACAATGTGAATGTACTTAAATGCCACAGAACTGTACACCTGAAAATAGTTAAAATTGCAAATTTTATGTTATGAATGTTTTACCACACACACAAAAAAGAAATGGTTGCTTTCCACATAGAGCTTATAATATAGTGAGGAAATGAGTGTGTATATAAAATTAGTACCTGAGTAACTATAAATTACTATAAGTAAAATAGTAATAAGATAGTAGAAGTTAAATACTACAGTGTTCAGAGAATGCAAAGATAATAGTTGTTTCAGGAAAAGTTTTATGGAGCATACAGTGGTTGGGGTTTACCTTTGGAAGATTAATACAATTTCACTGAGTAGAGAAGGTGGGGACAGGTAGCCTACAAAAGGGACCAGTACAAACTAAGCATGGAAGTGAAAATTTTGGGGTGTGATTTTGGAACTGTGATTCCTCCCAGTAAGGTTAAAATGCAGAACAGTGCTTCTCAAACTTTAATGTGTATACAGATCAGGAATCTTGCTAAAATGTAGATTCTGATTTTATAGGTCTAATGGTAGGGTCCAAAATTCTTCATTTCTAATAAGCTCCAGGTGATGCCTTTGAAAGGCTCGGGTCTTGAGTATACAGGCCTACAAATGCAGATTAGTTCAAAGTTCAGGACTTTGAAAACCAGAAGTCTGTACTTACTTCAGAGCTAACGGAGAACCAAAGGAAGTCTTCTGGGTAAGGAAATTCTATTATTGGGAGCTGTTCCTTAGGAATATTACTCTGGCAATGAGTAGTGGGAACAGAATGGGCAAAGACAGATACTGGGGAGACAGGTTAGGGGTCAGTGAGACCTATTAGTAGTAATAGGCTACTAAGAGTCTATTAGTAATAACCAGACTGGATGTGGTGAGGCCTGAAAACAGGCCAATGGGAGTGAAGGTGCCAAGGGGAAGACCAGATGAGTGGATAGTGCAAAGGAAGTTGTGTGTCTTGGTGGCTGACATGCAGAGGAATGAATATATGAGGAGGAAAAGTTTTAAAATGCCAGTGATTACAGTAAGATAGCAATCAGGTTTTTCCTAAGACATTCCAAATTTATGCCTGTCATCCCAGCATAATTATTAATAGTGGCCCCTTCCACTCTAAAAATATGCTGGTTTAGGTGGTAAATAATGTAGTCACCCTAGCTTTATGCACAGGTGCCTAACAGGATGTAGAGGAGAGTTAGGCTGGTTTGTAGTGGGTAGAAATCGGGTGATATTCATCCATTCATTCAGTTATTCACTATTTACCAAACATCAACTATGTGCCAGGCATTGTTTTAAGTGCTGAGGATACCTGAGTTTAAATAAACATGACAACAACCACAAGGTTTGTCCTCATGGAGTTTGTGGTGGAGACTTACACATTCCGGAAGTGGGGAAGGAGGAGGAGATGGAAAGGGGGCAAGTTAAAGGTGCCAGTGAGACTTACAGCCAGGGCAGCATCAAGGACAGAATCTAGAATGGGGGGTTAGAATTTGAAAGGGAGGTAGATGCAGGTTTAGATACAGATATGGATCTTTATGGAGTGATGAAGCTTGGAGAGTGGGTGAGATGCCTCCCTGAGAGCAGACTTAAAGAGAAGGTAGAGACCATGGAGAGTCCCCACACTTAGGGGGCAGACAGAAGAGGCAATGAGCCCATGGAGAAGCAGTCAGAGAGGAAAAGAAGTTCCCAGGTATACAAGTCAGGGAAGCAGGGAGATCAAGGGCCCTCCAGGTAACAATATCAAAAGTAGCTGAGAGGTCAAGGAGACAAGGTCTGGGACAGGTGGCCCCTGTGGGGAAGGAGAGGGTCAGCTTTGGGAAACAGTGCACTATGTCCTGTGGGGTTGGCCAGTGAGATGCTACACGGTATTCAGCATATGAGAAAGAGTGACACCTTATGAGATTCTTAAGGTGTCCAACTCATTCTTAGATAATAATTTGCTGATGTAATTTATGCATTTCTCATTGCCATTTTTTATTGTTAATAAAAACTTTTTCTAGTTGTTTCTGAAGGTTTGGAACAAAATAAAGCAAAAGCTCTAAGTATCTCATTTTTCATCAATAACTAGTGTATATTTTTTCTCACACGATTACCCTGAGAATGGGTATTAAATGGCATTTGTGTGCTTTAAAAATATAAAGTAGCAAAGAAAAGCCATGCTCTAGTAAAAAATTCAATTTTACTTTATGTCTCTTTTTCTTATATGAAGGGACATTTGGGGAGAAAACCGGTAAGAGGTATGTAAGTGAAGCTAAGGATACTGAGTGAAAAATAATGGACTTTCTCTGAAAGGTGAAAACTAATTTATCTATCCAGAATTGTCAGTATTAAGACTGCTATCATACCTAACAATTCCAATAGTTTTGCATGACAACAGAAAAATGTTAGCTTTGTGGGACTAAATGAAATCTTAACAGAGCATTTAAATCTCTCCCATTGGACCCCATATGCTACACTCCTGCCCCTGCCCCCGACACACACACACACACACACACACACACACACACACACACAGCCACAAACACACTACTTGCAGAGGGTGAGAATATATACTATTTGTGATACTTTTAGGGATGGCTCTACAATATTCTTGGATAATCTATATCAGAACTGAAAAACCTACACTTAGAGCAGAAAGGTATATGATTACCTTCTGTGGTTATGATGTAGTTCTTTTTAGTTTTTTCCTTGTCCTACACCCAGGGGTTGAACTGGGAGCAGTTTTTTATGCAGCAGAGAGAAATAGAAATTGACTGAATGTGTAAATCAGTAACAACATATCTAAAAAACAAATGAACAAAGTACTGTTATTAAAACCATTCCCAATAGCCAATACAATTCTGGTAGTGAATGGTAACTTTTCAGGGGCTGAATGACTACTTTTACAGACCTGGAACAATGCCAGTGTTGGTTATAGTTTATCTAGTGAAGCAAAGTAGTGTCTGGGTGTAAGTCCCTGGGGATGTCTGAGCTTTCTTGGCTATCATACTCGTAACTCAGGGAGCAGGTTAGCTGGTGGTGTCCGCAGGGAAGAGGACGGCTACATTTAAAACTCAGGAAACAAGCATGCATGGGTTGGCATGGCATCCCAACCCCTCTCCACTCTGGCTCAGACGACCAGGCTTGGCTCCCAGGAGCAGCCTGCATCTCCACTGCGGCCGCATGGTGAGCCCATCACCCTAGATGCACCAAATGCATTCCAACCTCCGCCCTTTCTCCTTTCTCACTCTTAGTAAATCTTACCTTCCAACGCCCACCTGAAGCTCTTATCCTCTTTCAATCTTTACCCTGACCCAGATTCTCAGTTATATGATATTAAGGATCTCCCCTAAAAATTCTCTCAAATATTTTCAGCACTATTTCTGTGGAATATAAAGTAATTTATTTCTTGATATGGTTTTACAGAATGGTACAACAAAGTTCAAAGTACCATCCAATAATTTCTCACAGCTGTTACCTTCTAGGGCTTACCCTTTCTGAGAGAGATCTGACTTGTCGACGGCCACAGAGGATGGCAGTTTCACCTCAAGCCCTGTAGGCCAGCAGACCTTCCCAGCTCCCAGAGCAAACACACAGACCACAGACCAGGCTGTACTGCAGGATCATAAGTGTCGCATGTCAGACCTTACGGGCAGGTGGAACAGAATGTCCTTGGTGGAATTATCTGGAGTTCTGGGTTCTCTTGGGTAACTGCAGTCATTTACCCTGCATTTATTTTTTATTTCTTCTCAGAAAATCATGTCTCAAGTTAAACTCATCTTGATATAAAAGTTGGGCCCGTGCTCCCAAGGCTTTCGCAGGGCTGCTCCTGCCCCCTCCCAACAACTTCTTTCACCCACTCTCTCCCCACAGGCAGTTCCTACTCAGGCCTCAGCTGAAGTCACTTTTCCTGCCTCCTCAGACTGGGCAAGTTAACTCTTGTAATGCCATTCATCTTTTCATACTTTGCATTGACACCAGCTATAATTTTAAGTTCATATGTGTGGCTATTTGTTTACCGTTGGTCCCTTCAGTAGACCATGAGCCCATGAGGCCACAGCTCTGTTTCTGTCCAGTGTTACACTGCAACATCTAGCACACAGATGTCAAACAAACGTGGATTAAAGGACCTAAAACTCATAATGTGAGAGGGACAACAGTGAGACTCTTCATAAACTGGCTGCCGCCTAGACCTCAGTTTTAGAATTTAAGCTAGTTTAGACTTCAGATTTTAGAGAAATGTTATTACATTGATAACAGTTTATTAATATAATATCTGCATTTTCCTAATACTATTAATATTACTATTATAATTGGTGAAAACCTAAACTTATCTGCCTTTAATCTTATTCCATGATTCCTAGCTTCTAGGTAATACTCTCTCTGTATGAGCACTGTAATTCATCACACTGGCATTTATGCACTTCAGATACTTCTAGCCTTGTGTCTTCTATTCACTGTCACTTAATCACACTACACATGGTTTGTTCCATTAATCTGCTCCATAAATCACTTCCCCTTACTCTTTTTATTATTCCTGTGGATCTTTCCAAACTTCTTCCATTTATCACTCCCTCTGTGGCTCTGGAGCATTAAACCAAAGACAGTATTCTGTGTGTTTAGAATCCAGGGGTCTGGGTTAAGCTGGTGGGTGAGATCTAGTTGGAACTTCCATAATAAGGGTGAAACACACACACACACACACACACACACACACACACACACACACACACACACACAGGAAATCAAACTTTCAAAATACGTTTAGATTCATTCAGAAGACACATAATATTTCTCCCACCATTTCCCTTTGGTTGTCCCACAGAAATGCCACACGCATAGCGAATGCTTCCTTTGAGGTTGAGTTCCCATGGAATAGTACCTTACATGGAGAGGAATCTGGCAAAGACCAGTGGAAATGACATGCAGTTAGTGTTTTATTTGAAAAACAAAACTGCATACTCTCTATCTGGTCAACGCCCTGTCCAACTCACTTGATCTCTTTGTCTTTTATGAGTTTTTTTTTTTTCCTACCAGAAGACTTCTTCGAATGGGGGTGGAGAGGGATGCAGTTTGGACAGCTAAATGCACGCAGCAAGCAGCTTGTTCAAGGGCACATCCTTAGATGATTAATATGACCTGATGGGCCAAGACAGCACAGAGGCTAGAATTCAAACTTTGACTGTGTGGTTCTATTCAATGTGTCACCTGCAAGATAAATTAGCCCTGGGAGAGCAACTTAGCTGGTGAGCCCAGCTCTAAAGCAGAGATGATGAAGGTCTTAAGAACATAGCCTTTCGTGATGCAGTCCAATCACAGATCATGTTAAGATGAAAGAAACAGTGAGACTGACTTCACACAAAAACACCTTGAATCTGACAACCAATAATCACAACTAGATGGCTCTTCCTCCAGCTTTAGTCCTTACTGTTTACCACTTTGTGATGATTGAAGGGAAATACTCTTCAGTTTTCTAAACCAATGGTTAAAGCACTGTAGTGTTGTCAGCCAAGCGAAGAATCAGGGAGGCAGAATGTTAAATTAAATCACATAAAACCACTTAGCATGGCTTGTTAAACACTGACCGATCAATACTTTAATGCTCCTTAAGAGTATGCTGAGTCCAACAGACCGAGAAAGCAAATGCTTTTGAATAAAAAAAATTAATATTAATAAGTTGCAAACAACTTTAAAAATCTACCAGTAAGTAGCACAAAAGTAAATAAATGTGCAAGTACAATGGTACAATACTGACTTAGCACAAAAATAGATTCTAACATCCTAATCTGAATTGTAAAATAAGAACTCAAAACACAAAATATTAGCACTATCCTGATGGTTATTCAATTACACTGTTTTCTACCGGGATGCAGTCCTCAACTTCTTTAATCCTTTCATCCTCTGTGGCACCCATATCCTACCCTCTCCTTAATCGCTACTACAGCCACCTCTACCCACAAAGACTCCTCAGGGCTGAGGGAAGAGGAAGTTAGCTAAATCTGTCCATGACTCCATGGGCAGATCTAAGATTGTGAACTGTAGCAGAGGGCAGGTGACCTACACATAGAATCAAAATGATGCCAGAGAAGAGGAAGAGACTCATCCCAAATCATTTCTGGCTTTAGGATCGTTCCAGTTTCTCTGGCACCCAAGTGTCTAATATGCCTGGACATCCTGGAGCTTTATGTTGGGAAAAAGGAATATAAAAAACAGGAAAGTCTTGGATACATCTATAGAGTAGCAAATCAGGGAAGTATTAGAGAAGAAAAACATAACCTTACACCTAAAGGAACTAGAAGAAGAAGATCAAACAAAACCCAAAGTTAGTAGAAGAAATAATAAAGGTTAGAGTAGAAATCAATGAAATTGAGAATGAAAAATTAATAGAAAAATATCAATTAAATTAAGAGCTGGTTCTTTGAAAAGATAGGCAAAATTGATAAACCTTTAGCCAGACTTATTAAGAGAAAAAGAGAGAGGGCCCAAATAAATAAAACTGAAAATGAAAAAGGGGAAGTTACAACCAGCATCACAGAACTGTAAAGAATCAGAAGAGATTACTAAGCACAATCATATGCCAATAAAATGGACAGCCTAGAAGAAATGGACAAATTCCTAGAAATGTACAATCTCTCAAGACTGAATCAGGAAGAAATAGAAATTATGAACAAATCAATTACTAGTAATGAAACTGAATTTAAAAAACTTCCAACCAACAAAAGTCCAGGACCAGACAGCTTCACAGGTGAATTCTACCAAACATTTAAAGAAGAGTTAACACCCATCCTTCTCAAATTGTTCCAGAAAAACTGCAGATGAAGGAATGCTTCCAAACTCATTCTACAAGGCCAGCATCACCTTGATACCAAAACCAAAGACACCACATGAAAAAATTACTTTCTCAGTAATTTTCTAATATTTTGTTGAAGATCTTTGCATCTATGTTTATCAGGCCAATATCACTGATGAACATAGATGCAAAAAATCTTCAACAAAATATTAGCAAACCAAATCCAACAATACATTAAAAGGATAATATACTATGCAGATCAAATCAAAACCACAAGATATCACCTCACCTGTCAGAACCTGTCAGAATGGTTCTTAACAAAAAAGCAACAAGTAACAAATGTTGGTGAGAATGTGGAGAAAAGGGAACCCTCGAGTACTGTTGTAGGGAATATTAATTGGTACAGCTACTACGGAAAACAATACGGAGATTCTGCAAAAAATTTAAAACAGAACTACCATACGATCCAGCAATTCCACTCCTGAGTATTTATACAAAGAAAATGAAAACATTAATTCTAAAAAATATATGCACCCCTATGTTCATTGCAGTGTTACTTATAATAGCCAAGATATGGAAGCAACCTAAGTGCCCACTGACAGATGAATAGATAAAGATATTGAATAGATAAAGATGTGGTATGTATATATAATGGATATTACTCAGCACCCCCCCAAAAAGAATAAAATCTTGCCATTTTGACAATACAGATGGACCTAGAGGGTATTATGCTAACTGAAATAAGTTGGACAGAGAGAGAAAAACTGTATGATTTCACTTATATGTGAAATCTGAAAAACAAGACAGATGAACCAACATAACAAAACAGAAACAGAGTCATAGATACAGAGAACAAACGAGTGGTTGCCAGAGGGAATGAGAGAAATAGATAAGGAAGATTAAGAGATACAAATGAAATAAATGAGTCATGGGTATGAAATGTACAGTATGGGGAATATAGTCAATAAAATAATGTAATATTGTTGTATGGTGACAGATGGTAACTAGACTTATCGTGGTGACTATTTTGTAATGTATAGAAAGATCAAATCATCGTATTTTGCACCAGGAACATAGTGTTGTAGGTCAACTATACTTTAAAACAAACAAAATCATAGAAAAAGAGATCAGATTGCTAGTTATCAGAGGCGATGGGTGGGGGAGGAGGAATTGAATGAAGGCGGTCAAAAGGCACAAACTTCCAGTTATAAGATAAATAAGTACTAGCGATGTAATGTGCAACATGATAAATATAATTAACACTGTTGTATGTTATATATTAAAATTGGTAGGAGAGTAGGTCCTAAGAGTTCTCATTACAAGGAAAATTTTTTTCTTTTTCTTTGATTTTGTATCCATATGAGATGGATGTTCACTAACCTTATTGTGATAACCATTTCATGATGTATGTAAATTAAATCATCATGCTGTACACCTTAAACTTACATAGTGCTGTATGTCAATTTTAGCTCAATAAAACTGGAAGAAAAAAAGGCAAAGTAATTATTTGGTACAGTTGCACTGAGCTGTGAATTCAAGAGCAAAATTCTTAGAAAAAATTGCAGAAGCGAGAGGATATTGGTAACGATTAAGGAAAAGAGTATTTACCTGGAATGGTAAAAAAAAATAATGAACAGAGTTTTGCTCTGGTCAAGAACAGAGATAAGAGTGAACTAGAAGGGGGAACTGGAGATAATTTTAAAAGCCTAATTTTTGGTAAATGTGTTTTAAGTCAAATCGAGTAATAAGACTGAATTTTCAATAATTTCCTTGCTTCAAAACCTCTGTATTAACCATTTCTTCCTCATTCTTTGGATGAAATCTGAAGTGCCATGGTTCTTCAGCTCACATAGCTGATTAAAAGTAATCTAGTCACCTTTGCTCTTAAGAATGATCTCATTTTAGCCATTGGAATATCCAGTCCACTGTAATTATAAAAAGCTTCAAATTTTATCCAAGATGAAAGCTTTCCTGTTTCCCAGCCTTGCTCTTCAGCCTTACTGTCACCCCTCTCCCCACCACCCCAGCTCTTGTTAGATACCCCTGGCATTCTCAGAGGTTGCACTGAGTGGGAAAGGGGCCTGAGGTCAGGAAGAGAAAAGGTCTTGGATGCTGGGCTAGGTGGTGCACTCTGGACATGGCAGGCTCCCAAGGCTGAGTCTTTTCTCATGAGATCACATTGCCAGATTTCTTTGCAGCCCTGGGCATTTGGTGGCCCATCCCGTCTGTCACGATCAGTTGTTCCTACAGGCAGTTCTCATGGTAGCTTTTTCTATAAGGCCCACATCCAGCTCAGGACTAAGGGACCAGCACCCTCTGCCATTGGTGGGAGAGTAGTTCCCTCCAGTGTCTCCCTCTTTTTGTTCTATAATTGTGGCAAGCCATTCAAGGCACAGCCTTTTGCCTTCATCTTTCCCAGAAAGGAATTAGGCACCATTTCTGGGCCCTCCGAACTCCAGGGAATATAAGTCAGCTTTTTTGGTCCCTTCATGCACTGGGGTCCTAGGACCCCCCCTACTGACCTGAAATGAGAAGGAAGCACAGCACATTGACCACTCTACTAATAAGAGCTGCCTTCCTTACTCTTCAATTTCAACCCTTTGGGGGTGTGGGTATAGCTCAGTGGTAGAGTCCATGCTTAGCATGCATGAGGTCCTAGGTTCAATCCCTAGTACCTCCAATTAAAATAAAATTTAAAAAATTTTTCAACCTTTTAAAAATTCTGAAGTGGGTGATGGGCTAAGAACAGGATGGGATTTTTACTACCCCCTTTGCAAATCCTGCATAGGCCTTCCAGTATCTTGCTCTGGAATTGGGGAGAGGAGTGGAGGGACTTGACACATAATGTTTTGATTTCTACAACAGGAACCTTAGCTGAAACTGATTACAACGGTTCTGTGTTATCATGGGGTTACAATTAAGAGAAACATCTAGTCAGTGCCCATGTTACGCTGGGCTGTGTTCTAGCTGCTGGAGATTCAAGGTGAAAAGACATAGTCACCTGTCTTGAGGAGCTGGCAGCGGAGGGAACATTGCCCTCTCCTGCACACTGTGTTCAAGTGGTCCTTGTTCTCTAAGCTCATGAGTGTGTCCTGGGCTGGAAAAGGGAAAAGCACAAGTGTGAGGAGTCTGAGGGGTCAGCGTTTACTAAATGGTGCGTTTCTGTAAGACTGGGACCGTGACATGGAGTGTCTCACCCCTGACCAAGAGAGATGCCACAATCAAGAAGTGAGCCGAGCCAACAGGAGGTAGAAGCCAGGGTCCAAGAAGCTTCAAAGGATATCTACTGGGTTCAGAACAGTAGGAACTGGAAATAAATATCAAGGCTAAGGTTCTCAGAGCTAAAGGAAAATTGAGCAACAATAGCTGAGTTTAGAGTAAATGGGCAGAGATCGAGAGCAATGGCCCAGAAAAGGCCACTGTTGGTGGTCTGCCCTAACTTGCCAGTAGGGGCATAATATCGGAGTGGGTTGTAGAGTTACGGGGCAAGTGTAACCACAGGGCTGGGTCCTTCAGGAGGAACTCTGTGTAGGTTGTGGGGAGCTCTTAGCCCATGTGCTTGTTGCTTGAAGCCTTCAGAGATGGGGCACAGGCTGAGCCCTGCAATGGGAGAAGGTGCTTAAGAAGATTCAAAAGCTTGAATCCTACTGGTGAGATTCCTGCTTCCCTCCTGAGTTGGTTTATTTAAAATCCACCCTTTCTTCAGACCTCAGCTAGCCACATCTTTTCTAGAACCTCACTGTGATGTCTGTTTCCTCTCAAATTTTACAGGAGTCTGGAAATCAGTAACATGCTGCCCTGCATTGTCAATTCCCCTTTGTAAACACACCCTATCATTTGACTTGCTGAAACACAAGGACCTGAAATAACCTCCTTGGTTCTCTGCCCTGCAGCCTGGCAGCTGTACCAACATTACGCGCATTGGCAGGCTGAGATCTGCCACAGCCTCGGAGATCAATCCTCGTACTGATAGCCTTACGGCAGATGTTGGCACTGTGTTGGTCTTGCTGCTGGTGACGAGGGTGTCCCCAACACCCAGTACCTTGCTGACTCTACATTTTTGCTTGTACAGCAGTCCTTCAGAGGGCAGATATTCCGCTAAAATAATCCCTGCTACGTGAGGTGCATAAACTGGCATATAAGGAAAAATGATCCCACTGATTAAACAGTTCTGGGGGGAAAGCACCCCTCCCCCCAGAGAGCTATAGTAGAAGGAACTCTGACGGAGGAAGGCTGAGGAGCCTTCTGGTGAAAGGAGGCCGGAGGTGAGCTGAGACAGGGTGGACACAAATTGCTTCTCACCACATCCTCTCCATCATCTACCATCTTTAGCTCTTTATGTTCTTGTTATACTGTAATAAAATGGGTATGCAAACCTTCTACTCATCATAAACTACAGAGAACAACAACAAAAAAAACACTTCATTCACTCCTCTGAGAAATTAATCATTCTCTGATATTCAAATCATATGCTGACATTTAATTACTTACAGAGTTATAAATAAAAATTAAAAATTTATCTCCATTAAATTTATGCTACATGGCCATAGAGTCTAATAATCATGTCAATTGTAATTAAAATCCATTTCCTATATTAATTTCATTTTATCTTCTCTTATATTGTTCAAGTATAAAATAAACTGACATTCATGGTTAGGAAGCAGGAATGTCCTATAATTTTGACTTCAATATCTTCAGAAGTCCGGAAGAATTCAGAAGAATGTTTTAAGTCACATTATTAAATATTTGACTTATTTCCTAGTTTTATTTAAAAAGATTAGCTGAAGAAACAGACACAAGAGCGATCTCCCCTGTCTTTGCACGGGATAAATAAGGGTATGGCGGCCACTTACAGCAGCAGTATTTCATACCGTGAGCGGAGCCTACGAACCCTAGCTAGAGGGGAAAACGCTGGAGGCCAGAAAACGTAAAACGCTCGGAAGAATCAATAAAAAGCATGTCTGAAGTGTTTACTCGATGAATAGCACTTTATAAACTATTAACAAATACAAAAGAAAGAGAAGATACAATCTCTGTTTGATAAATTTATAAAAGCTAGAATTGCTGAGTTCAAATTCATTTCCAAAATTGGAACCGAAAAGCATGCCCTGGCCTCGGTTGTGCCATTGCTCTGTCCAGTATTACCTCCAGAGTGACTGACAGGGACCAGTCACTGCAGGGTTTGTTTTACCACCGACCCTGTATTTCAAAAGAACTTGCATTTTACTATCCAGTGCCCTGTCCACTTGACTTAGTTGGTTAGAAAAAGTTGAGGATTCCAAGGGCACTGGTTTTATCCCTTTTTGCAGCATGAGCCTTGTTCTATTTTACAGTGACAGATGGCACTTGCATATCCAACCTCCTCACAAATTTATATCATCTGTCACAAAACAGAGACAAGAGGTCAAGGTGGATCAATGTAAATCTATCAGCATTACTGAAAATATAAATCGAGGCACACACTTTGCTTGTGCCAAGAATGCTATGCTCAAATATGAGGAAAGCGTTGTTATTTCTGGCCCAAGAAGAGAGGGAGTTTCTGTTCCAGCCCCTTTAGAGAATAATCCAGATTAAATCATATAGCTTTAGCTCTGGTGAAAATTATGCTGGTGGCCAGGAAATCCTATCTGTCACCAAGATACAAGAGTTCTTTTCATTTTGCACGCTGGACCAGGAAGAAAACAGCTCTAAGTGCATCATGGGCAATCTGTGTCCCTTTTCTACCTCTAAACGAGTATATACAGAATATTTTCAGGTATGGTGTCAGAAACTAGTCCCTACTTACATATTTCTTTTCCATGATGTATCAGTTTCAAATGACATATCCTTTGAATTCTTTTAAGCACTCAGCAGGTTACTTTTTAAGTTTGTGTGTGTGCTTGTGTATGTGTCACAGAAAAATAGATTTTAATCCCTCCCAGTGATGAGAAAATATCGGGGTCTGGGTTATAATAAAAATATAACTAGAAAACTTCATTAATTATCAAAAACTTCATTAATGATCATTAAGAAAATTCTACTTCATTTTATGTTAAACTAAATGACTCTATTTTAAGAATTGGAAAACAATTGAGATAAATTTTTAACATTGTTATTGCTTGCCCTGGATAAGGAAAGTCAGCAAACAATATTCACAATTGGCCAAACAAACACCACATCTATAAATTCTTCAAAATAAGCAGGTCAAGTGTCACCAGTTTTGCCTTTCAATATTTACTGCGTTTACCAAAATCTTGACTGATCAAGGTTTGTGCAACTTATTTTTAAATGAGACTCAAGGTTTTGTTTTGCAAGTCGAAATATTACTTTAAATCAATGTCGCAAGAACGGTGTCTCTTTAGCAAGATAAGCCTGCAGAGGACATACAGGATTGATATATAGGCCGAGCACACCCCACATTCTTTGACATAGAAGTTGGAAATATTTCCTAAAAAACCTCAACACATCTAGGAAGGTTATTATGGATGTGATGGAATTAGTTATAAATGACTCTTAGCTAGGCTTTACAAATGATGAAACAGGGAGAGTTTTGGTAAAGGTGCCCAGGACAGCTCAGGGAATCAGAAGGCAGCAGAGACCCTATGTTGTCAATTTGGGGTCAGTATTTACTTGTTACCCATCACCAACATCCCTATAATGAATTGGGCTGTCGGAACCACTCAGCGGGACTGCCAACGGCCTTTTAGAGCACCATCTACCAACTGTGTGAGAGGGACTTCTTGGCAGGACACTAAAGAAAAATCTCAATACTCATATGATTTTCTGTAAAGAATCCAGCCAACTGTAAAATGACTTCTGAAAAAATCTTCCAACTGTAATAACCTAGACTGTTATTGCTGTAAGGGGCCTTTGCATACTGTTCCACTAGACAGTTTTTCAGGACGGGCCAGTTCTGACATAAAGTCACCGAGCACAGTATGAACTTGATTCTGTTGTGAGAATTCTTTTTTCAACTCTTTGTTTTGCAGGAGAAAAAGACAGAGAAATTGAGTTGCTCACGATCCTATGGACATCCCTATAGATCAATAGTCTAATTTACATTTATTAGTCAGAAAATTAAAATGTTCACAGGGCCCCTAAGCATCCTGTGCTATACTTTGCTTCCCCACCCTGTTGTTTTTCCTCTAAAATGGTTGTGTTTGACAGAGCATATTCTTTGCTTAGTGTTCATCCCAGTGACCACAGGCAAGCAGGCTGGAAGTGTGGACAGGAAGTTACTATACAGAGTGAAGGACTCATGTTGCCTTTGGATGTGAAGGATGCCACGCTCATTCAGCCTATCATGTTTGGTCTGCTGTTGGGGAATGAATGCAGTCATTGAGTTTTTCATTTATTTAACCATATTATTATATTCTGCCTAATTAAGAAGACAAATCAAGCCTTAAAATCACCTGATATGCACTGGCAGGAACACTTC
Source organism: Camelus dromedarius (assembly GCF_036321535.1). Taxonomy (NCBI): domain Eukaryota; kingdom Metazoa; phylum Chordata; class Mammalia; order Artiodactyla; family Camelidae; genus Camelus; species Camelus dromedarius. The sequence continues at coordinate 62,979,279 of NC_087448.1, read as the reverse complement.
TGAGTATGGATTGGGCATCTAATTCTGTAAGTTTCACATGGGCCACCTTTTCACTGACTTCCATTTAAATTTTGCTGGCATGAAAAACACAATAATAGAGTCTTGAGTAAACAAAATGTAGAAATTAGGCTTTGTTTAATTATTCCAAAGCCCTTTGTCTCTTACTTGTAAGGTACAAAATGGCAAAGGCTCTTGGCAGATGCCTAAGAGCTTTTATAACTGATGTTGAGATCAGCTGAAACAAAGACACATTTGTTGAGTTCCAGCTTCAGATGGTGGTCTGGCTTTTCAGAGGTAAACCCTAAGTGTTTGCTCTTGGATATGGATAAGAGTTTTTTTGTAAAAAATTGATTTGCCTATGCTTATGCAAGGCACTGCTACATATTATGAAATATTTGCTTGCCTAATACATGAGAAACAAATTTAAAACACAATAGCAGTATATGGCTGGAAAGAAAGGCAACCCTGGGGAGAACATATTTCTGGGAAGCAGGAAGATTTGCTAAAATCTAGATTGGATTAAGCATTTGGAGATGAAGAAATGAATTAATTAGCATCTCTAAAAAAAGCAGGTAGGTGATTACCAATAACGAAGGCAGCATGGTTTAATATGTTGTGCATAAGCTTTGGAATCTGTAGACGGCTCTGCCTTTTGGCACTTGGCCAAGTTGCCTAAAGTCTCTAAACCTGTTTTCTTTTATAAAGTGGGTCTATCTACCTGCTTTGAATATCTACCTGCCTCTTGGGTAGACAGTCAAATGAGATTATGTTCTGAAAGTGCTCTGTCAACTGTAAAGATCTACACAAATGAGACTATTAATAAAATAATAATAATATTTGATGAGATAATCATTATCAGCATAATAATATCAGCTAACATTTAAATATTTATTCTGTAGCAGACACTGCTTTACATGAATTATCTCCTTGGGTTACATGCTATTCTTATCCTCATCATTTTACAGAAAGGAAATCGAAGGTTGGACAGGTTGAATAACTTAACCAAGGTATATTTGGCATCCACATTTGTGCTTTAACTTCCAGACTGAATTATCAGCAGCATTTAATACATGTTTTCCATAGGCAGCACACTCATAAAGGTGGAAGGAACTAATTAACAGAATAGAAAGTTGGGATTATTATTCTAGAGTGACAGAACTTGCATACAGAGGGAAAGTTGTAGAAATTTTAAAAGCAATGTGAAAATCAGTGCAAAATTATGTAGGATCGATTGTATATAATTAAATCCTGAAGAACAGAGAAAGAAAATTATTCTTGCAATCATACAACCTTAGTATGGCCTTAATTTTTATGACCAGTTATCCATTTTAAAAAATTCTTTTCTTATATTATTAAAAGCCTATTTTCTGGAATAACAGTCCTATGTGTTGGTTACCAGGCCTACGAGGATTTTAGAACCACACTATCCATTATAGTAGCCACTAGCTGCAGGCAACTATTTAAATTAATTAAAATACAACTTAAAATTTTCACTCCCTCCACCACACCAACGACATGTCAAATACTCAATAGCCATATGTGGCTACTGACTATCATACTGGATAGCATGGATGAGTTTCCATCATCACAGAAAGTTGTACTGGGCATCACTGCTCAAGAACATAAAATAAGTAAGAATTCCCTCTCTCTGCCTTGGTCTGGTGGAGATTTGGGGACTTTCAAGTTATATATGTAATGACACCAGAGGATCTGCCAGTATATTTAATGTGGAAGCTCTTGGAAAGAGGTGGGACTTACTCTTGGCCAACAGCATAAAGGATTGAGGCATCAAGGCTGGAGAATTATCTTAGCCTGACTTTTATGTGTTCCTTAATGGGTGAAGCACAGGACTTGCCAGTGACATGTTTACTGGTGTACGTCACCTGGGCAGCGGGAGGAAGAGGTGAGAAGGGTGGGCAAGTAATCCTGTCCCGAACAGTCAAGCGTTGTTCAGAGAGGGCTCTGTGGACAGGTGAGATGGCCCATGCACACTTTCAGAGTGATAGAATCCCAAAGTGAGACAATACCAGAAAACGGAGTTGAGGTTAAAACTAGGTCCAGATTGTAATGGGCCTTGTATTCCCTCAAATGTTTTAACGCTATCCATTAGGCCACAGGGGTCTATAATAAGTCTTCAAGCTGTGACCGACACGTTTGGCACAACTTCATGTTTTAGGAAAGTTATTAATGCAGAGGTGAGGAGGGTATCTTAGGTTAGAAGTTGAGAAACAGTTTCTGGATTTGCCCTTAGTAGTGTTATTGTGCCCTAATCACCAATTATAATATCTCGTGGTTCAAAAAAGAAATGACTTCAAATATAGTTACTAACTTTTTTATATTAAACACTAAAAGGACAAAATAATGCTTTGTTAAATATGTACCAGTAAGATGGATTATTAGTGTGGCTTGAAAAATTCAGTCTTCTTCTGAATAAATGAGAAAGATTTGAAAAGCAGCTTTAATCCATTCTTCATCAATGTATTTATAATATTTATAATGTTCTTAATTGGTTTTCTAAAATTATAAAATGAAAGAGTTGAAATGATGGACAACTATCAGGCTGGAAATAAAATAGGAAGACAGATGAAATATGGAAGATGAGAAAAGATGAGAAATGAGCCTGGGCACTGTCACTGTGCTGGTGTTTGGTTCATTTTTGGAAATGATTTGGTAAAATGAGTAACACACTCTCCCCTCAATTTTTCCTATTCTACTAATTCAGTCCTGAGTTGTCAAAACAAGTGAAGGTATGTTGGAAACCGCTTCTCCCCTGATCAAACCTTAGCCTGAACCCCTTGCTTTACAGTTGTAAACCACTGTGTCTAGTCCCAGGATACGGGTCCAGTCCTATAACTAGAAGGAGGAAGCCACCAATCTTTGTAATCACTATGAGGTTCAAAGTTTTGACTTAATGTGGAAGAAAGAGACACTTCTATTCAGGCCTAAAGCATTTACTATGAAGTACATGGGAGCATCAGAGAAGTCAATCTGACATTTACCCAAAGGTTTAGATGAATCGCCTTTTCCAACAAGGTGGAGTGTGCAGCTACCAAGGCCCTTCTAATGCCTCCCTCATGACTCTGCATTCACTTGACTGGCCTCAGTGCAGACAGCCTGACCCTGTTAGCCTCCCTGAAAGGCACCCTTAGACCACAATCTCTGCTTCAGAAAAGTACAGAGTAAGTGTTCTGTTATTCTGTCCCAATTTATGTATGCAATTAATTTAGCTTTATGTATATGCAACTTAAAGCCTAATTATTTTTGATGATTGTCCCAGAAACTGTTGAAAAATAAACAAAAAGAAGAGGACATCTGCTTCTATCATGCTGAGGAAATTGGTATTGGATTTGTAACCTTATTGTAAACAAAGAAAACTGGACAAAATTGACAAATCACTGTTCCAGACGTTATAACGGAAATAGCATATGACTGTGTTCCCTGAGAGAAGGGAAACAGACAAGGAGAGCCCTACACTCACCCCAGCTTTCTGTCTGGAAGGACTTTCCGAAGTGCAGGGCAGGGAGGGGGATCTCCAGCAAAGCACAAGGGTCATGCTAAATGGGGAGGACAGAAATAAGAATTCAGGAGAGAAAAAATGACTGGAATTGACAGAACAGAGAATCAGAGAGAAGGGAGCTATTTAGGAAAAAGCTGCGGAAGCCGGCACGGGGTCTCTGAGTCTGCTGCTGAACACTAGCCTGGCATGCACAGGCAGAAATTCCATGAGGCCAGGAAAGAACACCCAGGGGCCAGAGGCACTGACTTCAGGGACATTTATTCTTGACTGTGTAGTCACAGATGTTTGTAGAGCAAACAGCCTTGGTAGACAGAGGTAGTGTCTCCCTCAGGAGCAGAGGGCAGACATACTTACTTCCCATTCTAAAAGATTCAGGTTCCCCAAACTCAGGCTTCCTATCCTCTACCACACTGCACTGCATACGCAGATAGCCCCTGTGGCTGGGGAAGGTAGTACAAAGACTGACACCCTGGCTTCTGCTCCTGCCATCAGTAATAAAGTTCTTAGCCTGACTCAGGAGTCTTGTCTTCTGTCGACATCCTTGAAACTAGAGAAGACTAACTTGTTAGCCTGCAAGTAGGGTTGAGCTCAGATCCTTCAATATTTGGAGGGTTATGGTGATGAGGATAGGATGCTAATAGAGATGTAGTTTTCTGGAAAATGAAGGATGAGGCCAAATAATGGGATTTGAGAGAAGTCTGGGAATTAGTAACAAACATAAAATGTAGACCAAATCATACGGCTGACTGGGCAATACATGGTTCTCCCCTTTATTGCCTGTTACTGAGGAGGAGTTGAGTAGTAGTTACAGGCTAAGTACCAGAAAGTAGACTCAAAGGTCTGATTATGACCAACTCTCCTCTGAGGAGAAGGAAGGATGTTTCCTACCAATCTTGCAGTCAGCCTCAGGTCTGTCCTCTTGTAACAATTAGTACTAATATTCACCCTGAAACAACTGGATATCCATTTGGGGAAAAAATTAACCTTGATGTGACCTCATGATATTCACAAAAATAGAGACAACATAAGATAAAATCAAGATTTTTAGGATAGGGAAAGGATTCTTAGGATACAAAATCATGAATTATATGAAAACTGATTAACTGAATTTCACCATCAAAATTAAATTCTTCTCTGAAAGACAGTGTTTAAAAAAAAAGCCACCGAGTAGACAAATATTCAAAGTACATATATCTGAAGATTTATATCCAGCTATAAAGAACTACTCAACTCAGTAATTTAAAAAGACAAGAATCCAATTTAAAATGAATGAAAGATTTGAACAAGCACTTCACAAAAGAAGATATGCAAATAATCACTTAGCACATTAGAAGATGTTCAATATCATCAGTATCAGGAAAATACAAATTAAAATCACAGTGAGATACCACTGCACACAAGCGTTAAGGTATGCAGCAGGTGAAACTCTCATACATTGCTGGGAGGATGTCAAAGAGCACAAGCACTCTAGAAAGTGCTCTGATAGTTTTCTTCTACACTTAACATGTAACTCAGCACTCACTCCTTGCTATTTACCCAAGAGAAATGAAAACATGTATCTTTGCAAAGACATTTAAGTGACTGTTCAGAGCAGATTTATTCATAATAGGCCCAAGCTGGGAACTCAAAAGTCCACTGACAGGTGAGTGGATACACAAGTTGTAGTATATATATGGAAGGAAAGTCTCGAGAAATGAAAAGGAACAAACTGATGGAAAAAAACACAACTGATCTTCAGAACCTAATGTGAGAAAGCCAGAATCAACAGAAGAGAACATTCAATGTGATTTAACTTATATAAAGTTCTAGAATAGGTGTAATGAAAGTGGAAGAAGGTGTAATTTACAGTGGAAGAAAGCAGATCACTGATCACCTGGGGCTGCAGTTGTGGGGGACAACGTCTGCAAAGTGGCACAAGGCAACTTTTTGGATAGTTATTCTTGATTGTGATGGTGGTTACACGGGACATATACAGGGTAAAGCTCATCAAGCCGTACACTAAAATGGGTGCTTTTCAGTATATGCAAACAATACTTCAGTAAAGTTGATTTTTAAAAAAATCCACAAATGAAAAAAAAAATTAACATGGTATGTCAAAATGACCCAGAACCAATCTTAAAAGAGTTCTCTCTGGCCAAAGCTGACAGTTAAAGCATCAAAAAGAGAATAATGGCTGGGGATACTTGAACTACAAGGAATATGAGACATTATTCTATAATTACATGAGTGTGTACACATACACAATACACACACACAAACATACACATAACATACACATCAAAGAACAGAATTTAATTTTTTTCTTGAAAATCTTTTCCATGAGCAGTAACTGTTCGGGAACTAGAGATCCTAAAACAGGATTACATTTTTTGGATCTCAGATTTGTTTGGTTTTCAATTACTTATTTAAAAAATGTTATATTTTCTAAGCAAAAGCTTGATGGAATTTTGAAAAACCAAACTACATAGGCACTTGCCTGGAGAATGCCTTGAGAATGTGCCTTGCAGACTTCCAACTACAGGGAGCTTAACTGACCTTGGGCCCAAGTTATTACACCTTAAATTCACTGCTTCTGTTGTGCTAAGGCCAGGCTTCCCATGGGCTGCTCCTAGCCAATGACTGATTGCAGCAGTCTTGCTAAGGCAGCCTGTTCCTGAGGACCACAGAACTCTTCCAGAAGGCCAACTTTGGCTAAAGGACACCATAATGGCTTTGATGAACTTTCATTCCACTTTAGAAAGGTCATAGACACTTTCACTCAACCTCTCTTCTTTTTCCTCCTTCACTAGGAGTCAGATTTGCATCATAGTTGAATGGCACTTGACCTCAGCCTTTCCCAGCCTCCTCCCCATTTTTTCATGTAGGCATTTTCTTCCATAAAATCCTTGAAAGTTTAATTTCACCTTGATGTCAATGTCTTGGAGAAACTTAGCATATACAAAGTCCAATATTTGATCATCTTTTACAGCAATCAAGGTCCACTGATGGCTCTTATGTGCTTATATTTATCACTATTAAATTTCGTTTTATTGGTTCCTAGTGCATTGTTCCAACACATCAGGATATTTGTGAATCACAATTCCAACATCTTTTATATCTATTATCTTTTCCACTATTGTGACATCCAAAAATTGGTGAGTAGTTACATGTCTCCTTTGAGTTGTGAATAAAAATACTAGACTGGAACAGCCAAATGACAGAACATTTTGGTCATGCAATCAAAACCTGTAACAGGCCTGACAGTACAAGAAAGAAATCCATCTTTTCACTAACTGAAACAATATTAATTAGAGAATTATAAGAATAGTAAATTATATGTAGCTAGAAGGTGGATAGTATTCTTATAATTGAATTGCTCATCTCCTCCTACAACATTTGGCACACAGAAGGTGTTTATAATCACTGCTACCAAGACAGCAATGACACCAGAAAAGTGTAGAAAATAATATTTGAAACAAATGATCTTTTGTAGTTTGCTTTAGAAACAAGCTGTTTCTAAATATTAGGGAGGGGGCATACCATGAAAATTTCAGTTCTTAAAAACCAATAGCTACCTACTAAATAAAATAACTTAAAATCAATACAATTGAATTCTCTTAAATAAGGATTTGGTGGTTTGCTTCACTGTGTATTGTGATAGTTCCAAAAAAAAAAAAACCACTTAGGGCAAAGGTGGGTATAGCTTGGTGGTAGAGTGAGTGCTTAGCATGCAAGAGGTTCTGAGTTCAATCCCCAGGACCTCCATTAAAAACAAAACAAAAAGACAAAATAAAAACCACTTAGTCTTAATTCTTTTGTAATAATGGCAAATTTTGTTTGGTTTAGACAGGAATAATTGTGTGAGAGTTATGGGTTTTCTAAACTAATTAAGGATACCTTGGTCAAAAGCCAAGGAAATGCCTGACAAGTAGGCAAGAGAATAAACTATTCTGAAAATTCCTTTTTTATCATAGACATTCACATTAGAAATAATTTTTATACTACATATTTAAGACGATTCCTCTTTCATTAGCTTATAGATTTCATAGGATTTTTTTAAACAACTTTATTGTGATATGATTCCTGTAAACTATACATATTTCAAATGTACAATTTGATTAATTTTGATAGGTGTATACACCAATGAAACCACTACCACAATCAAGACAGCTAATATTTCCATCACTCCCCAAGAGATTCGATTTTCAAATTCCTCATGGCATTTTTTTGAAAAGAAATGCAATATGCCAGAAACAAACATTTTGTGATAAATTTTGTCATTAATAAGAGGCTGACCCTAGACATGATTTCAGGTGTGCGCCCCAACATGACACCAATATAGAGCACTATCATTGTGTAATAGTCATCTTGCTGGAGGTCACTGTTCCTCAACATAGCTGTGATCCAATTGGGTATCAAATTATAGGATGCAGCCTGTTATTTCCTCCTCTACACTTCCAGAATTCATGAACATTTCATAAGGGGAAACAAAGCACCCATTAATTTCCATTTGCTATATGAATAAGAAAATCATATCAGCTCAGTGGTTCAATGTTCTATGTAAATTCTGGTTAAAACCTCTCTCCCTTGGATTCTTCTATTACTGTGAGTGTGATTAATAAGAACATTCTATTACATGTTTCTCTTCAGATCTCTTGAGTCATAGGCAAACTTTCATCTTTAATTAGTGTAATAGTTGGTGCTACTGATGAGCAGTAGAATGCAGAAGAGACTGATAACCGCTGATTTTTCATAGATGAAACAGATAATAATGAGATACATTATTCCTGGATAGAGGGGGAAATGTCTCAATAGCTCCTGGAACACAGATGAAGAAACTATACAAAAGCACTACAAAAGACATCTTGATAAGCAGCAGATTCAAAGAGGACAAAAAAGGAACTGGACATGGCTGACATAACTCTTTTCTCAACTGTATTATTTTCTTTTAAATTCTTCTTTTTTAAGGCAGAAGTCCAAAGAAGATGTGTTTTCCTGCAAAAAAGGATGATCAAAGTAAAATGCTCTCTGTTATTCAATTGAGAGAGAGAGAGAGAAAAAGAGAGAGAGAGAGAGAGAGAGAAGCTGACTGGCTGACTAATGGAAGAAATCAAGAGCCCGAAGCAGCATGGTACAATGTTCTTACACAGGAATGAGTATTTCTGAGGTTTAGAATACAGGGGTGGTGACTTGGACTAGGTAGTGATCCAGAGAGAGAATCTCAGATATGTCCCTCCAGCTACCTAAAGGCATGACTAAGAACAAGTCACTCTAAACAATAAAGTAAGATCCAGGGCTAAGAAAACACTGAATGTGGGCACTGAGCTAGAACTGAACATTTTGTGAAATGACAAGGTATGTGTTTCCCTCTCATCACACAGAACTGTTAGAAGGAAATATCGCATCCTCCCGAGAGGTGGGGGAGGGGGGTGCTGGAATCACTTCTGGGGCTTTTTCAAGCTACTTTTGCCTCAAAGGAATTCTGACAACCCCCATCACACACACACACACACACACACACACACACACACACACACACACTGCACACAATCCTACCTCCTTCACTGTTACTGATCAGTGGGTTATCATATCCGTTGGGTGGGGTGGGGCAGAAAGTAGGCTACGACCCACCGCCTCAGGGAGCTTATTTCCCTCCATGCTTCATGGGACCATCCATGTTGCCAGAAGGGCTCCCAGCTCTGCGGGGAGGAGAGTGGACTGTGAGTGTGCAGAAGATGACCCCACTTTCTCACCAATACTTCCCACACTTCCACATACACAGGTGCTCATGCACACCAAGGGTCTGCCTGAAGAAAAAGGCAAATGTTCATTGTGGTCATACTGCTCAGAACACACCCTGAGAACTCCAAGAGAGACGCACAGGGCAGGGAAGACATGATCTCTGCTCTGAGAACTGCAGAGGGCTCTATAATTCCACAATCTGGCACTTATCTAAATAGGACCCTCCTTATAATGCTTTTGCTAGCAGAATAACCTGAATCTAACTCAGTGGATTTAGAAAATTAATATAAGTATTGTTAAGTGATGTGACAGCCTTCCAGTCCCATAGTTTTATGTGCATTACAAACAGTTTTTGAATGAATGATAAACACAAAGATGTGGGCATAGCTCACCTCAGCTCGGCTGAAAACAGCAGACAAAGATTCAAAATAACTTCTAATTTCTATCTCATTGTGGTTGTGCCTCCTCTTACTACCTCAAATATCCTGATCACAAACTCTATATGGAAGGATTCAGAGACAAATTTTCTTCCAAATCTTACATGTTATCTGACTCAGAAAATAATAATAATAGCTAACATATATTGAGCACTGCTATATGCAGGGGAGTGTGCTTATTAATATTTGTGCACCTTGTTTAAGGCTCCTAAAAGTCCTACAAAATGAGAATTACTATTATCTCCTTTTATATCAATGAGACAACTGAGCTTCAGGCAGGTTGGATCACTTTCCCATCTGGTATGTGGCATGAAGATCACAGAACTGGTAGTGGGGAGAACCCAAATTGATCTAATGACAAAATCCACATTCCTCCCTACAACTCTATATTGCTTTGTTTACCAATACATACATGAACAGATTACAAATGTGATTTAAGGCTAACAAAGACTTTCTGTGGCTGTGATTTAATACATACGTACACACATTGAGAAGTATTAAGAAAAGTATTTTGCTTAAAACCACTATTGTTTTAGATATTATGCATACTTTTCTAATTAGGCAGTATAAATCCAGGAAGAGTTTTCAAAATATAGTCAGTTCTCATTATTTCTGGTAGATATGTCCTCTCAAGTAGCTCTGAACATTGACTCGGTGCACACGGAGCCATTGCTCCAAAGGGAAATACAGGGTTAGGTTCCTGCGAGTCTCTGGTCACAATATGTCTGTCAATCAATCCATATATAATCTTTTTTGGTGTGTTTTTCTGTTCAAAGATAATAGACTATATTTAGGCTACATTGAAGATTAATAACTCAAACTCATGGCCAACAGCACTACAGCTCATGCCGGAACGTCTTTATCTGACACACCTATTTTCTCTGTAAGGCATGACGCAGCATTCTTATACTTAGGAACACTAGACAACTCTTCAGCACTATACCTGGGGGCCACTCTAAGCAGCAAAATCAGAGATTAAAACACAAAAATGTGAAAAATCTGACACTAAATACAGAGAACAACCTTTACTTACACTATGAGCTGAAACAGGAAGTAGAAAATGGACTTACTCAACCTCAGCTGGGGACACATACCACTGCTCAGTACATGCCTATGAATGATTGAGAAAGCGCCTGGGTATTGACTTCGGGGTTACAAATAAATTGTGAGGAGTAAGTGAATTCACTAATGTCGAATCTGTGAATATTGAGGATCAAGTGATTATATTCAGAATATAGGTTCCCACTGTAGTTTTAGCCAATTTAAATCATTTTCCAACCATATGCACATGAAAAAACTTCTTACCTCTGGTTACAGAGGCTAAAAGCACTCAATCTTTGAATCCGTGTTTTGCTAACTCAGATGCATAGTAGGGTATTTCCACTGTGCAGGCCTCCTTCAAGTCAGCTGGGAAGGCCTGTTACTGCACTCCTTTCCTATCTAGGACACGTTCATGTTCTTTATGTCCCCATGACAGGAAAATCCAAGAGTTCCATCCTGCAGTCAGTGGCTAAATGCAACTGTGAAAATAGGACCCTAACAGAAATGGAATACAAGCCTAGGTTTCTTGCACCTTTGCTTTGTTTTTATTTTGTCCTTTCTTCCTATTGTGAGAGCATTTTTCTGAGCAATAATGGGCAGAAACAACTTAATCATAACTGTGAAAAATGAGATTTAGAAGTGCCATTTTAGATGGAGATGATGCTTTTTGTCGTGGCAGGTACTGTTAAAAGCATACAGACAACACGTACCCCTGGAGGGTCTTTAGCATCTTTATGTCTGAAGTTAAATGAGCCTTGTTATTTTCCCCATTAGGGCTCAACTCACAGCCAGTTGCTACTTAGGAGAGCTTGGGCCTGGAGCCTGGAATGTCACCTCAATTGCCTGATGGCAGGTGGAAGTTCTTGCACAGCAAAGTCACAGGAGAAAATCTACTATTAGGAAATTGTCAAAGTGACAATAATGTAAATGCCCCTTAATCTTACCCCATTCTCACAGAATCAGGGTTTAAGAGTAATCTCTATAATGTACTGTAACCCATTAATTTATATTTACTATTCCCAAAGTGAAACGAAATCCAACCTTAACAATGGGAATTCTCACTAGATGTCCCTTTCTGTTGTCTCCCAGGTACACACTTGGAGAGCAGAGATTCTGTATGCATTGCCTGGTACCTAGTTCCCGGATGTTAGTGGTATGGAGGTAAATCTGTGTTAACTGCATTATTATTTTTTATTTTTATTTAAAATTTTTAATTGTGATGGATTATAAGTAACATAAAATTTATCATCTTAACCATTTCTAAGCATACAGTCCAGTACTGTTATCACTGTGCAGCCAATCTCCAGAAAGTTTTCATCTTCAAAACACCATATCCATTTTAAACAATTCCCCCTTTGCCCACTCCCCACCAGCCCCTGGAAACCACCACATTCTATTTTCTGTTCCTATGAATTTAACTACTCAGATTCAATGAATTTGACTATTCATTTCTATGAATATGACTACCTCATATGAGTGAAATCATTCAGTATTTGTCTTTTTGTGTCTGGCTTATTTCACTTAATGTTCTCAAGGTTCATCCATGTTGTAGCATGTGCCACAATTTCCATCGTTTTTAAGGCTGAATGTATATACCAGTACATTTTGTTTTTCTGTTCATCTATGATGGACACTTGGGTTACTTCCACCTACTCCTTTATTTTAAAGCAGCTAAAATCTAGTGAAACAAAGGTGATAACACATACCCTTGGAACGAAGTTGATTATTATGCTCTCTTTAAATTTAGGAATTAAGCCCATTTCCTGGAGCTAGATAATCTGACCATGGCTTATGTGATCCCAGTCTATTTTATCTCTCTCCTCATCCCCTACCTCACTCACTCCTCTGTGGCTGTTTTTGCTCTTTGTCTCACAGGCCAATCTTACTCTCACCTCCAGAACTTTTCCAGTGTTGTTCCCTCCGCTTGGAATGTTTCCTCTTCTCCAATTTCTGGATAGCTCTCTCCTTTCCTTCAAATCTCTGTTCAAATGTCAGCTTATCCAGGAGACTTTCTCTGACCATCCTCTACCAGTAACAACCAGTCCCACACTCCCTGTCTCTCTTTTGCTTGATGTTTCCATAATAGCCATCACCCTAACTCATATATTGTCTTGTTTTTATCACCTATTTTTCCCACTAGAAAGTTCTATGAGGTTAGAGCTTTGTTTTATTCACCATTGTATCCCCAGTACTTAGACCTGTGTCTGGCAAATAAGAGGTCCTCAAAAACACTTTACTTATTCATTTGGTATTATTTATGTATTTCTTAATAAGTATCAGACATTGTTCCAAGCACTTTACAAATGTTAGCTCATTTCATCCTTACAACCATCCTAAGAGGCAGGTATTATAATTGTCCATATTTTACAGACAAAGAAACTGAGATATCAAGTAACTTATTCAAGGTCACCCAGCTGGTATACGATGGAGCCACATTACAAATTCTAACAGCGTGGCTTTTAACCACAATTCTATGAGTGAAGGAATAAATAAAGGGACCTTTAAATTACAAAACAAGAGGTAAGAGGTTGCAGATTTTCACCTTTTCATTCCATCATGTTCTTGCTGGGTGACAAATTGTACTGTGAATTATAGATTCTACAGGGCAGAGGATGGAACGAATAACTTGCTCAACTGCCTTTTCCTTTCTGCTGGCAGAAAAAAGCCCTGGCACATGAAGCTGTATTTCTCTCCATCCTGGGAACTGTGTTCAGGGCTTCGTTATGGGCAGTTGAAGTTAGCATAGTGCCCGCCTGACTAAACAACAGTCTAATTCTTTTCAGAACCTGGCAGGTCAGGACATACTAACATCCTTCTGGGAAAAAGATTTAGTCACTTATATTCACCAGTCTTAACTGGAAGTACAAATACCTTACTGAGAAAGGAAGACACTCTAGAATTTCAGCTTCCTTTTATGCTATATACAGATATCAACATTTAGAGCCATGTTTTTTCCAGCATATTCTTACAGTGTAATTGCTCTCATTTTTCTCATTCAGTGTTCTCTTTCTTCTCTCATCCCTGCTCTGTGTCCTTCATGATGTAGTGTATATTTGATATAGGGTCTTGGAATTCCCCTAATGTGTCACTTCAGTTGAACTTGGAAAACTCTGAGGTGATTACTAATTTATTGCTGTCTTCTGCTAAGTGCTTAATGCAAGCTTAATAAAAATCAATAGCTGTGTGTGCCTTTCCATTGTAGGAATATGCTTGTGATGTATGATTACGTTAGGCAGTTGTCAGGTGATTTACTGAAAAATCATCTAAGATAATCTACCATCTCCATTTTATTGGTGTCATGGATGATGTTAACGGCTGTATAAGTGGAAGTAGAAGCAGGGAGCAGATGGAGAAGAGCAGAAACTATACACCCTCTTCTTCAAAAGGTGCTTTATGAGCAAAGAGGCTAATAATGAAGAATAAGGACATCTTGCTTGAACTGAATAACACCCCGGAGAATTAGAGTTAGGAGGCTAAATGCATTTCCAACCAAAAGGCCAAGGTTGTAAACTTACACATCGGGCTTTACCTCCTACCGGAAGAAAACTCACTCGTTTCTGACAACAAAGGGGGACTGGTCATTGACCTCACCATCTGCAGCACCACCCAGAACGCTTGACCTCCTGCCCCTCTGTGTTGGAGGAGAGCCTTGCTCTACAAAAGAAGATCTCTGTGCAAGATGGATAAAACTCTCTGTCTGCACTAAGAAAGAACTAGACCCTTTCGATAAAATAATTCAACTTTCTATTTTCAACTGTCCTCACAAACAGTGTGGGTGAATGGAGTTACAAACTGCTCGGACCTCATTGTTTTCTAGATCAACACAGAACACCTCAGTCCTCCAGCAGAGAGACTCTGCAGCCTGTGCACAGCATGGGACTGTGCAGGAGGTGGTATCTCCCAGCCCTGACTCGCATATCAGCAGGATATTCTGTTATGCTGAAGGAAGAACATGGTTCATCTTCTTTACAACTTCCAGAAATCTGACATTTCTTCCTAGCCAGGCCTCCCCAACTCCAGCTGCTCTGAATACCAAAATTGCCTGGCAAATTTTTAGTGTTTGGGGAGGTTTTTAAAAGGAGAAGCTCTTTAATTTGCTACACTACAACATCTGTGACTTCAGCTATTTCATGGAAATACCTCTGACTCGAAATATATGAACTGTTCAAAATGTTGGGACATAGACATTTATTATATCATTCATCTGATTAGAAATAATTTACATGAATAAACAACTGCAGCTTTTAATTTAAACTTAGAAAATTCTCAGAGTAAGCTCCTCTCATTCTCCAGAACAGAAGGCATAAAGAAGACAGCTAGCAGGCTGAGACTGATCCACTCCAGCTCTTATGCCTTTTCCATCTCCTCTCTTACTTGTCAGAACTGGACTGATTCACTTCAGACTCCACGCTTTCGAGATTTCACCTGATTGTTCACTCTCCATAGACAGCCCTTCGCCTCCCCGGGGAATGCATTTCTGCTATGACATTCTGCTCGATCCTTATAAGGCCCAGGCATCCTGGAAAGCTGCTCCACTGGCACACAATTCAGCAGTGGTGAGGCCGATGTTCTGAAGAAACACAGGGGAGGTGGGAAGAGATGTCCCACTCAGAGATGAGCTAAGAGAGCTCTTGACTTCAGCAGGCATAGAAAGTGATGGGTTTCCTTGGGAAGAAAATTAAAAAAGATAAAGAAGGACTATCTTTACGAGTGTCAGATGAAGAACCACCATTTTGATCATTCTCTATACTCTTTAAACCAGGAGGCAGCTGCAGCCTCATTGGTGCTTTGAAATTCCTTGTTTCAATTTTACATTTTGCATTGTTTTCAGTGACCTACAAAGCAGTTGGCAAATAGTTAAGGCCATTCCATGGGTCTTGGATTACCAAGGACACCACCTGTATGGTCAGCTTCACTTCAGGCTCTCTTTAGGCGTCACTGGACAACAGATGACTCCATCAATCATTTGATTCTCAGAAAAATTTTGTCAGCCAATTGGTAATAATCTGCATCCTGTTTGTAAGTACACAGTCTCCTTGGAGGTCATCTGAGGACTCTGAGGATCTTCAGAAAAAATCTCCAGTGGGCAAGGTGCAGTGAGGATAATCAAGGAGGCCAAGGATCAATAGATCTTTCTTTAACTTCTGTTGGCCTTCTACTGGGTGAGTGGGCTTTACTAATGGATCCTGAATAAATAACTTCATCCCAAAGCTTAATTCTGAATCTCCACGTGCACACCCTCTTTACTGCAGGATCATCTCTTGTGGCATGCACTGATTCACTCTGACTGTAAGTAGAAGTCTGGCGGAATCTGCACTAAGCCCAGTATGTAAGTACGTGCTCTAAAAGCAGGGAGGAGAAACTGAGCAGGAGTGCTTGACTAGGATGCAAGAGGCAGGGAAACCGGCTTCTTGCCTGGCTCTACCACTAACCACTCACTCATGATGATAACTCTGAGCAAGTCACCCTGTCAAGATTTCAGTTTCCTCACTTATAGAGTGAAAGGGTTGGACTAATTATCTGTAAACTTTTTTCCTGCTCTAGTATTCTCTCAATCTAAATGATAATGATGACCAATGAAATTATTTTCCTGAGGCTTTCTGTCAGTCATGTATGTGGATGTCTAAGAGGGAAATAGAGAAAGGCATATTAGCAGCTCTTGTTTTTTGACATTATTTTCTTAATTTCCTACAAATGCTTTGGTATCCTCTCTAAAAAAATTAGTAATTTTATTTACTATAATTAGAATTTCCAGTTCATCATAAAATCCATAGGCAAACATTACACTAAGAATGTGCCAATGTGAAACCAAAATCACTAGTTTATTGGGTAAAAGAAATTATATGGCACTGTGTAAAATAAAACAAACAAGCCTACAAGTTTGAGAAACAAAAATAAGTTTGTGATTTTTCTTCCAGTGTTATCCATTTATTTGGAATCTTATAGAAATAATACTGGAGTATTGCAATACAAATTGGAGTCATAATATCTAATATTTAAAAAAACACTATCTTACATTCTTTCTTAATAGATTAGACAGCCAATAAAGAAGGTGCATCTGGTCCCTCTTAACTATGAAGAGCTCTCTATACACAAATCTACAGATCTCCAGAAGGAGAGTTGAAAAATACTCAAAAAAATAAAGGCTGAAAAATCCCCAGATTTGGGGGAAAAAAATCTACAGACTCAAGCTTAGTGAATCTCACATAGGATACGATCAAAGAAATAACACACCAAGACTGAAAACTAACAAACAAAAAGAAAAGTCTAAACATGAAAGACAAAACAGAAATCTTGAAAACAATTACAAAGCAAGAAATGACTTCTTATAGGGGAAAAGCAATTTGAATGATCACACATTTCTCATCAGAAATCATGGAGTCCTGAAGGAAATGGAACCACATTTTTCAAGTGTAGCAAGAAAATAACTGTCAACTCTGAATCCTAAATCTAGCAAAAGCATCCCTCAGAAATGAAGAGAAATCAAGATATTCTCAGATGAAGAAAAAGAAAATTTGTTTCCAGCAGACCTATTCTAAAATAACAGCTAAAGAAATTCTCTAAATAGAATGGAAACAAAAGAAGGAAGGAAGAATACGGTAAGCAAAAATATGGGTAACAACTCCTCTTGAGACTCCTAAAGTATGTTGATGGTTGAAGCAAAACTTATATCACTATCTGATGTGGTTCTGAATGTATACTGGGAAAATATTTAAGACAATTATAAATGGAGGAGAGTAAAGGGATGCACTAGGAGATAAGTGTTCTATGCTTTATTTTAACTGGCAAAATAACACCAGCAAACTGTAACAAGTTATATATAGATGATACATCCCTAGAGCAACCACTAAATCTATTCAAAAAGATACACTCAAAAACACTGTAGATGAATAAAAATGGAATTCTAAAAAATGTTCAAGTAACACACAAGAAGGTAGGAAAAAGAAAACAGAAATGAAAAACAGAATAAACAGAAAATAAAAAATAAAATGGCAGAATTAAGGCCTAACACATCAGTAATTACATTAAATGTAAATGACCTAAGTATATCAGTTAAAAGATCAATATCTGCAGACTGAAGTGACAGAAACTCATTTCAAATATAATGATATAGACAGGTTGAAAAAAGAATGAAAAAGATATACCATATAAACAATAATCAAAAGAAAGCAGGAGTAGCTACATTAATGTCAAATAAAGTAAGATATAGTGCAAAGAAAACTACCAGAGACATAGAGGGATGTTATATGTATATGAAAAGGCAATTCATAAGATAATAATAATTCTAAGTGAGTATGTACCAACAAATAAGCTTCAAAATACTTGTACCAAACTGATAAAACTGAAAGGAGAAATAAATCCACAATTAGAGCTGGAGACTTAAACACCTCTTTCTTAAAAATTAAAAGAGCAACTGGACAGAAAATTATCAAAGATATAGAATAACCCAATAACTTACTTTATATTTAGGGATATAAAATAAGCCATCAACTAATAATATAACAGATATTTATAGAACATTTTACCCAACAACAGTAGAAAACACATTCTTTTCAAGTGCTCATGGGACATATACCAAATAGATCATATTCTGCACCATAAAACAAACTTCAACAAAATATTAAAAATTGAAATAATACAGAATGTGTTTTCTGACAACAGTGAAATCAAACTAGGATTCAATAGCAGACAGTTAACAGAAAAATCTCCAAACATTTGGAAACCAAACGACATGCTTCTAAATAATCCATGGATCAAAGAATGAATGAACTGAATGAAAATGGAAATATGCCATATCAAAATTTATAAGTCAGCTAGAGCTGATAGAGAAATTTTTAGCATTAAAGGTGTATGAGAAAAGAGGCAAAGTCTCAAAGCAGTAATCTCAGAATCTAGAAAAAAATGGAACAAAATAAACCCAAAGCAAGCAGAAAAAAGGAAATAAATGTAAGAGCAGCAATCAATAAAATGGTATGCTAATCTCAAAAATAGATCAGCAGTTTCTTTAGAAAAATTGAAACATGGGACTACTGTACAACTCAGCAATTATCCTCCAAGGTATTTATCCAGAGAAACAAAAACTATGTTCACATAAAAACCTGTATATGAATATTTATGGCAGCTTTATTCATAATAGATCCACACTGGAAACAACCCAGAGGACCTTCAATGGGTGAATGATTAAGCAAACTGTAGTAAACCTACACTATAAAGTACAACTAAAGGAAATAAAATATTAATAGATAAATGGCCTGGATAAATCCCCAGAGGATGATGCTGAGTTAAAAGAGTCAGTGAAAAGGTTATCTACTGTACGACTCCATTAACATAACATTATTGAAATGAAAAAATTATGTAAAAGAGGAAAAAATTAGTGGTTGCCAGGGGTTAAGGAGGGGTGGTAGTGGGATGAAATGGATATGGCTATAGAAAGAACATGCGTGATCCTTGTGGAAATGGAAATATTTTTTGACTTTATCCTGGTTGTGATACTGTACCATGTTTTGCAAGATGTTACCATTGGGGGAAATGGAATAAAGGGGACTTGAGATCTCTCTATATTATTTCTTACAACTGCATTCAAGTCTATAATTATCTCAAAATTAAAAGTTTAATTAAAAAAAATTAAGGCAAGAATATATAATGGAGAAAAGGTAGTCTCTTCGGCAAGTGGTATTAGGAAATCTTGACAGCAGAATGCAAATCAACAAAGCTGGAACACTCCCTCACAGCATACACAAAAATAAACTCAAAATGGCTTAAAGACTTAAATATGACAGGACATCATGAAACTCCTAGAAGAGAATATAGGCAAAACATTCTCGGACATAAATTGTAGCAATGTTTTCTTAGGTCAGTCTTCTAAGGCAATAGATATAAAGGCAAAAGTAAACAAATGGGACCTAATTAAATTTATAAGCTTTTGCACAGCAAGGGAAACCATATACAAAACAAAAAGACAACCTATGGACTAGGAGGAAATATTTGCAAACAGCTCATAAAACTCGATAACAAAAAACCAAACAACCCAATCAAAAAATGGGAAGAAAACCTGAACAGACATTCCCCTAAAGAAGACATACAGATGGACAAAAGGCACATGAAAAGATGCTCAGCATCACTAATTATCAGAGAAATGCAAGTCAAAACTGCAGTGAGATATCACCACCTCACACTGGTCAGAATGGCCATCATTAAAAAAAATCTACAAATAATAAATGCTGGAAAGGGTGTAGAGAAAAGGGAACCCTCCTATACTGTTAGTGGGAATGTAAATTGGTGCAGCCACTATGGTGAACAGTATGGAGGTTCTATACCAGTTGACTTGGTTGGAGTTTCAATGACAACTTTTTGAATAAGGGGGAAAAGGTGCAAAACAGATGTACAGTTTTAGCTCATTTTTGTTAAACAGACAATGACACAAATCATTAACTTAAAAAGCCTTGAAAGAAACACATCAGTTCTCAGCATGGGTTATCTTATGTAGGTGAGGCCCAATACATATAGTAATGGGAGGTAGGGAGAAAAGGATTATTAAAATTCAATAAAAAAAAAAAGAGAAGAGAAAAATTCACTAAAACCACACATATACATGTGGGAAATATGCATAAAGAAATTAGAGGAAGATATCTGGAGTTAGATTTTTATGATCTTGAATATGTCTCTAATATATTATTAAGAAGGGTTTTATGGCAACATGTTAATTTGCTTCCATTTCATCTAGACCAAACCACAACCAAAAAAGCAGCCAATCTCTAGGTATGAATGTTGGGGTAGACTGCAAAGATGGCTACCAATAATCTGCCCCCTCGTCTCTTTTAGGGTAATTTGTTACACAGCAATAGACACCTGAGACATGTTTATGGGTATGTAAATGTTTAAAGAGAAAAGAGACTATTATGAATAAAAACTTACCTATCAAAATTGGTTGCTTGCAGTGGCAGGAGGAATGAGAAGAGAGATAATTAACTTTTACCTTATATATTTTTGTATTGTATGTTTCTATAGTATAAATCAGTGGATAATATAGTATTCCCTACTTTGAAAAATATCAATTAAAGAAAAACTTTACAAGAAGAAATAAAATGTTCTATTTAGTTTTTTGTTTTGTTTTGTTTTACGTTAGAATTGGCCTTGGAAAAGTGTCTTCCTCTCATTTTATTGTTATTTATTGTTATTTGCTGCAGCATTCCACAGACCTCAGTTTCAGATGGTTCTGTATAATGTTGGTTCCATAAACAACTTTATAAATCAAATTTAAGAAAAAAATAAGGGCTAAAAGCATATGCATGGAAAATAGCTGTGGATTGGCAACTTAAACATTCTTAATCTTTTAAAAATATGCTATAAAAACTAAGCAAGAGATAGACATTAACAAAATTGATTTTAAAATATTCTCAGTAATGCAGTCTATAAAATACATTTAAAAAGTGCATTAGCTCACAAAACATTTTATCAACCTGTAAAATTTTCACTGGCCTTTTCTGTTTTTAACAGTGATAGAGCAATGATAAGTCTGCAGGAAATTTATCAGAGGCGTAAGAAAATGATGTTTTCACTGTGGGTTGCAGTTTTCATTTTATTAACTTTTATATTTATTGAATACTTGACTTCTTTAGGATCTTCCTGGATTGCTTATAGGCTGTAAAATTCCTAGCCAAGGCCATTTTCATTAATTCATTTCAACAGATTTATATCTGCAGTGTCTACTGTGTGTTGGATTCTGTGCCAGGTACTTGGAGAATGAGAATTACAGTTTTTAAAAAAGCAGAGTTTATTATCAATAACTAGATAGTGATTCAGTATGAAAAGTAAAACATCAAAAAAAAAAAAAAACAACAAAGAACGTGCATGGAGGTAAAGCCACAAAAACTAGACAAAGTAGATTCCATTTGAACTGGTCTGAAGGGTAGCAGGAGTTTGGCAGGCAGACAAAATGGGAAACTATATTCAAGACAGACTGGAAGGATGTAGGGAAGCATGGATGTGTGAAAGAGCATGGTATGACTGAGGATGAAAATGTAGTTTGTGAGAATGAAGGGATCTGATGGACAGAGAGTAGAAATGACAGATATTCGCTAAGCCAGGTCAGGCCTGGTTAGTACTTGGATGGGAGAAATGACAGATACAGCACAGTACTGAAATTTAGTACACAGGCTCTTTTCAACAAGGCTGTCAATTCAGTGAGAGAAAAAATAGTTTTCTCAACAAGTGATGCTGGAACAACTGGATACCCACACGCAGAAGACTGGAGTCAGACTCCTTCCTTAGACCATACTCAAAAATTAATTCCAAGTGATCACCAGTCTAAATGTAAGTGCTAGCACCATAAGATTTTTAGAAAAAAACATAGGAATAAATTTTCATGAACTTGGGTTAAGTTAGACAAAGCTTTCTTAGACATGTGCAACAGAACAAATATAGGTAACAAAAGAAAAAATAGATAAGTTGGAATTCATCAAAATTTTAAAAATTTGTACTTCAAGGAACATCATCAAGAAAGTGAAAAGAGAGCCCCACAGAATGGGAGAAAATATTCACAAATCACATATCTGATAAAGGCTTGTCTACAAGAATATATTAAAAAAAAACACCTCAACACTTTGCAAAGACAAATTACTCAATTTAAAACTGGGCTTAAAAACAATTTTTAATGATTTAACAGACATTTCTTCAAACAACATATTAAAATGGCCAATAGGCATCTAAAAATATGTTCAATATCATTTGTCATTAGGGAAATGCAAATCAAAACCACAATGAGATACTATTTCATATGCACTAGGATGAGTATAACAAAAGACAGACAATAATAAATTTTGGTGAGGATGTGGAGAAATTGGAACCCTCATACACTGTTGGTGTGATTTTAAACTGGTACAGCCCCTTTGAAAAATGGTTTGGCAGTTCCTCAAAAAGTTTAACACAGAGTTAGCACATGACCCAGCAATTCTAAGTATGTCCCCAAGAATAATAAAAACATGTTCACACCAAAACATGTAGATGAATATTTATAATAACATTAGTCGTAATAACCAACAAGTGGGAAGAATCCCAATGTCCATAAGCTGAATAAACTAAAGTATATCCATACAATGGAATGTTATTCCACAATGAAAAGAAATGAAGTACTGATACCTGCCACTAGGTGGATGAACCTTGAAAGCATTATGATAAGAGAGAACTGGGCACAGAAGACCACATATTATATGATTCCATTTATATGCAATGTCCAAAACAGGCAAATCTATAGAGATGGAAAGTAGGTTAATGTGGCTGGGGACTAGAGGGTAGGACTGAGGGGGAAATGCGAAGTGACTGCTACTGGGTAGGAGGTTTCTTTCTGGAGTAATGAGAATGTTCTCAAATGGAATGTGGTGATGGTTGCACAACTCTGGGCAGATAGTAAATGGGTGAATTGTATGGCACATAAATTATATCTCAATAAAGCTATTTTAAAAATCTATGTCATGTTAAAAAAACAAAAACGAAAACACACACTGTAGAATCAGATGACCTAGGCTGGAATCTACGCCCTACTGCCAACCAATTATGAAGACCTGAGCTAGCTACTTAATCTCTGTATCCACTTTATTCATCTGTAAATGAATGAGTACTTCCAGCTGAGATCTCAAGGGAACTTTTCACAGAGGTGGAATTTGGGCTCGTCTCAAAGACAGTGTCTTTATAGATTCTGAGACAAAGACTTTAACAAGAAGGAGAGAGGAATGCAGAGTTCTGGAGGACCTGCTGTGTGCCAGGGTCTTTGCTAAGCATTCTATGTACATTACCTCATTTAATGCCCCCTGTTTAGTACTTACGAGAAAATTGACTCTGAAAGTGAAGTGATTACATGACCAAGAAGGGGTTCAATTGCAGGTACAGAAGAAGGTCCTGGGTCTGACCTGAGTTTTGACTGTGAGGAGGGAAATACAGACAGCCAGAAGACGGACTGAGGTGAGGTTTATCTGACAGCTTGGGAGGGGGCATGCTGAAGCGGCAGTCAGGTTGCTTAGGAACTTTGATGGCCAGATAGGTTTCCTGGATTTCATCCGATGGGTGATAGGGAACATGGAAATGCTTATCCAAAAGGGCCATAAGCAGTAGGGATGTGGAAGTATTTTACATGTAAAAATCTAAATTCATCTTGTATGTTATTATATAACTCAATTGTACCTTTCAGAAACCTTGCAATGTTACTCAAAATAGACACAGTCTGACAAGCTTGCCTTAAGTGAATTTTCCAGAGGAGAAATTGCTTTGCTTCGACAATTGAAATATGATTTTTATAGATGAATTAAAATCCTACCCGAGACTGAGAATTTGTTAATTTGAGCTGCTGATTGTTAGCAAATGACAGATTGATTCTGATGGGAGTTTTGGAGCTAAGAATAGATAATAGAAGTTTTAAAATCTCATTGAAATTCTCAAAAGATGAACAAAAACTGTAGTCTCACTTTATACAAGAGCTCAGTGAAAAGGAAAACCACATCTGTAGTTATTCAAACGGAATAGCAGATTTGCATTGTATACTCATTTATTCAGTGGTGTTTTTTTTGACCAGCAGTGTGAAGCTTTGCCTGCACCTACTGCTTGGAAAGAGGTTCTTTCAAGCCCATTCACAAGCAGTGTCCAGCAAGCATCTGAAGTGTCTAGGGGCTATCAGAACCAGCATGCCACGGTAGGTACCATGCAGTTGAAGAAGCAAGTTGCAAATGCATACTCAGTTCCATTCTAGGTATCTCAATCTCAAGTCATGCTGCTAGATTAGTGCCTGTGTGTGGAAGTCTCAAATGCAAGAAGATGCTTTCTCTCTAAGCCAATGATTCTCAACTGAGATCTTACACCTCCTAGAAGGATGCACTTGGGGAAAAAAAATGAGGGAGCATGTTTTTGTTTACTGCAATGATTGGGAGCTTTTGTTAGAATTTAGAGACTATCCTGAAAGCCATGGGACAGGCATGCACAGTGAAAAACTGCCCTGCATTCTGTATGATTTCCAAATCTCCTGCTGTGCTATTATTTAAGCTTCTCTGAGACTAGACCTTAATTTCATTTTTACACACAAAAAGAAAGTAGTTTTTACATGGTTTTAATACATACTGATTTTTCCAGCAATGAAACTACCATATAAACTGTGAAAAGACTAGTATTTAGTCTTATTTAGCCTTATTTTAAAATGTTAAATGTGACCATCTATGTTTAAAGCATGCATTTATTTATTTATTTATTTATTTATTTATTTATTTATTTATTTATTTATTTATTTATTTTTGGTTACCTACATTTTGCAATACCGTTCTCATACATTGATTATACAATTTCTCTATAGCTTTTTGTAGTAAAGCTTCTTTTTCTAATCCACCCTCATTTTCTGTTACCCATGGAAGGAAATGATATCTAATGTAAATTAAAATATGAGCCTGACTGCATGCATTGCTGTGTGGTGGAATTTCAAGAAAGGAGATAGGTTTTTGGTTTCCTGTCCTGTGTTACAACACAGAGAATTAATTATTGTGACACCATACATGAATACAGCCCAGCTCATTTGCAAGAAATCCAACTTTCTCATTTTCTCCACATTAAGAGTTGACAATTTGTCTTGGCATCTAATTTTTAGTTTAATTAAGGTTTTTTTTTCTGCCTTTTATCACATACTTATATGTCTACCTGTTATTACTCATCTCAACCTTGGTTTTATTCTAATTCCACCCTTTACCTCTACTCCTTCATTTTTCTGTAACCCTTCTACCAAATGGCTTCTCATATTACTTCTTTTAAATTCAAAACTATTCATTATAACCATCAGATTATTTCACTATATCTTCTATTATAATCAAGCAGGACATTATATATTAAACACACAATCATTTAATTATAAGTTACTTTTCTTTTTAGTTCATTTATTACACTTAATGCTGGTTATTATACTTGTGTTGGTTTTTTTTAAATTATGTGTATCTTCTATCTATAAATTTCTTTTCAGAATAGTAAGCAGAGTGCACTTGTTATAAAACTTTTTCATAAATAATTATTATATTAAGTGGTCACAGCACTTCTATTATTGTAACAAAACACGTTTCACACTTTATATCTGAGAAAACAGAATGTGACTTATCCAAGATAACACGTAAAGAATGAGCTTTGATATCTTAAAAGTTACAACAACTTGACTTATATTCTCAGTTTATGGCCTTGCATTCAACATTAAAATGCTTTATTCATTCATCATTTGGAAAGTCAGTAACTGTAAGTTGTAGTCGGAGGTAATTATGAGAACTTTATCTAGAACTAATTATTATTATTAACAGTAATGCAAGTAATAGCCACCATGTATCAACCACATGCAGGCATCATACTCAGAACTTTCCATTTAGTATTGCCTATAATCCTCATAATTATGCTAAATAGGTATGGTGTAATGTATGTACACAGATTATTAAAATCCGACTTATTGCAGTAACTTCAGTTACTTCAGTAACTTGCCTCTGATGATGAGGCTAGTGTGTAACAGGGGCCTACACTCAATCTTTGGCCTGTCTCTAATGCCCACATATTCTGTCTCCAAAAAGAACAGCGTTCTTTAGTTTTGCATTAAGAAATGTAAAAGATAAGAATAATACTTTGGATTACAGAGGCAAGGAGGAGTGCTTTCAATAGATCCACTAAGGAAATCAATAATCCCTAGAAGTATTTCTAATCAAAATGATGGAAGTAAAGACACTGTAACTCACACCAGTGGCTCACTGACTTTCACTAGCTATCCATGATGATATCCCCTTTCTCACCACTTGGAACTGATTCACTAATATTTGCTCCCCACAAGACCATATCAAACATCAAATCACAGAGTGACTTATGAAAAGATGTTATAATTTGTGCTACCCAAAATGGTAGCCATCAGCCGTATGTGGCTGTTGAACATTAGAAATGTGACTAGTCTGAACCGAGACATGCCGTGAAGTGTGAAATACTCCCAAGATTTTAAATACTTAATATGAAAGAATGAAACATCTTATTAATAATTCTTATTTTTATTTTATGTTGAAATGATATTTTGGAGATATGGGCTAAATAAAATATTATTAAAATTAATTTCATCTGTTTATTTTTACCTTTTTAATGAGACTAATAGATTTTAAATGATATATTTAGTTCACATCTGTAACTTGCATCATATATCTGTTAGACAATACTGTGGTGGACCATATGTCTTTTCAAATAACCACCTTTAAAATCAAATCAAGGGAAAAAAATCAAAGAACAAAAGCAAAACAACAGACAACACTCAATACTAATAATCACCAACACTAAGTGTGCTAGAAAAATTATTTGACTAAAGCTTCAATCTTAGTTTTGTCTGCCAGTCAACAGACATATAAACCTTAACAAATCGTTTAGTGTCTATTAACCTTAGTTTCTGTAAAATGAAGATAACTATATTGCTTACCTCACAGGGTTGTGACAACTGTAAAATGAACAATTATTTCATTCGTTCACTCATTTGACAAAAATTTTTTAGAATCTACTATGTGCAGGTACCATGAATACGGAGAATAATAAATCTTTGTAGCTGCTCTCAAGGACCTTGCAGTAGAAGTTATAGAGTCTTATAGGAGCCATGACAGGGAGCATGATAAAGTGTTGGGTTCCTGGTTTACTCCACTTGGGGGATTAAGGCAAAGTTCAACAGAGGGATTAGCCTCTGATCTGCCTCTTGAACATGAGGGGGAATTCACCAAGTGGAGAGGTCAGGGAACATCTTGTCTTCATGTCTCCAAGGCATGAGAGAGCAAAGTATGCTCTAAACAATAGAGAGGATTAAGGTGCTGGCCAACAAAGGAGGACAAGCCATATTTCCATGTTGGAAGGTTCTGGGTCGGCAAATTCCAATGCTGAGCGAGAGGAACCACAGTTACCTGCCAGCTCTTGATGATGGTGCCCATGTTCTAATGTGATTTTGGAATCTTTGTTCTTTTCTTAGAGGAGGATGTTAACAAAAGATATAATTAGCAGGACATAATTGAATAGTATTCAATGATTAATTTTTGTAAAAAATTGTGTGGGGCGAAATATTTTTTTTAAGGATATGCTCAGCTCTTCAGATTAGGACAATGTCCAATGTCTCATAAAAGGTTTTACATTTTCAACTGAATAACTTCACGCCTGCCTAGGGGAAGGGGAAGCTTCACAAAACAACTAGAGCCCACAAGAAATCATTTAGGCCTACCAGTATTTCCAAAGACTGAATTAGTTGCTAGAGATAAATATACATCAAAGTTATTCATCTGTAGTAATGCTGCAGTCAATATGATTGAAAATTTTCCATGGGGCTATATTTACTTATAATAAAACTGCAATAAAAATAATGGTGTGTGACTAATGCTTTCACGATTATATATTTGAATATAATACACTTATAAAAGGCAATTTCTAAAGCAAAAATTATGGCTGCCTTTTAACTCTGGTATTTTCCTTAATGCACTATTTACAGAGATTGCAGTTTCAAGAATAATAAATATAAACATTGACTAATCTCAAGTCCGTTTACAAGATGTGGGTATATTGTAAAACTTCAAAATGAAATAATACTTTATTTTCAACATTAATTGTTCAATATTTAAGAAACCAATATGCTATGCATAAAAGTGGAGACATTTTCTTTTTAGACAGCAAAGAATATAAAATCATGTTGTTACTGAATAGAAAACTTTTATATTTTCCTTAAAGATCATGAAACTACAAATAGGACATAAGGTAAAAAGGATGATTTTCAGCTAAAGGCTATTATTTGCAATAAATGGTGCTGAAAAACAAAATGAATTAATACTTCAGTCTTTCTGACTGAAGAAATTGATTATATCAAAGAAAGATTCCCTCAACAAGATAATATTCTTTCCCTGTTGACAGCAAGTTAGCTACCAAGTGTTGTAATTCTGCTCTTTTGCTTTCTGATCATGACCTCTTCTTTTCAAGGTCTCTCATCCTCTAAAAGAACCTGCTTTATTTCCCAGAAGACCACAAAGGGAAGAAACCAGGTGTTGATTTATCTTCTATCATTTAGGGTTTGCTCAAGTCGAGCTTCCTCCAAAGGCACTCGAGAAGCAACAACAGCAACCATAAAATCAGATCTCTTGTTTTGCTTTAGTTTTGGTCTCCAGAACTCATTCTTTTATAAAAGACTAACATTTATGAGGGGACACTGAAATAAAGGTTCATTAAAATATTGGCAAAAGTAATTTTCCTTGATTTTAAGGATCCTGCCTGAGTCTCTGCCATATTTGCACTCTAAATAGCAGAAATAATATATAATACAAAATATCCACATGTTTTGATCTATGTATTATTTGTTTATCCTCTTCCTCACTAACTGTGAGCTCCTTAAGGGAAGACATTGCCTTTTCCTTCTTTGTGTTCATTAGGTAATGAATCCTAATGCCTGCTAAATAAACTTATGACTACATAAAACACAGTGGTTGCTGTTTATGGATGGGCGAGCAGTAGCAACTAGCAACTCCCTGCCCCTCACCCCCACCCAACTATACCCCTCGGGAAGTATTCATTTAATGAAAGTACATGATCTTGAAAATCAAACAGAACCAGGTTTAAACTCCAACTTAACACTGAGCAATTTAGCCTTTTTGACTCTTGTTTTTCACTTGTAAAAAGTGAGGACAATACCTCCTATGTTATACAGTTTTTTGATAATTAAGTGAATATTCATAAAGAAGCTATCATAATCTGGCACACAGGAGGCACTCAATAAGCACTGATCCTTCAATTTCCTCTAAATATCCCAGACTTTGCCCCTTCAAACTGGGTACTCAGCAATGTGCCAGGAGGCTCACAAAGCTGCTGGACAAACACAATGGTCCTCCTGTTGCACAATTTTTTTCTGGATGGCACAAAATTATATCAATATAAAACAATTATTCAGGAATTCTAGTCAACAAATGTTTTTGAGCACCTGCTATATAGCAGCAGTTTGCTGGGTGCAAGGGATGAAACAACAAATAAGACAGAAAGACAGACGGACAGACAGAAAGAAAGAAAGAGGAAGGAAGGAAGGGAGAAAGAAATTAAATTTTGACAAGTACTGTGAAGGAAACAAAGAGATTACAGAGATAGATATTAGTTGGGGGAGGAGCCAACCTCTTTAGAGAGAGTGGGCAGAGAAAGGTTTTAAAAGCAGGTGCCATTAAGCTGGATGATGAGGAGACAGCCATGCCAAGAGTTGGGGACAAGTATTAAATGTGAAGGGAATAGCAATGCAAAGGTCAAAACAAATTTCATATTTGTTGGTTTGGCAATTTCCCTGACTTCCTGCTATTTGGGGCTCTTTGATAGATATTTGGGAAGCATTGCCCTGGAGAAGACTTTGAATGCTAGCTGCAAGGGGTAGGAATGGTGAATAAAAACCACTCTCCTTCCCCTATCTGTATTTAAGTTGGCAGCTTGTAAGGGTTATCACTAAGTAGTCAGAATAAACTGTTACAACTGAAATATGGAGGAGAGAATGTGGACTAGATTTATACAGCTCTTAGGTTTCATGTGGCACTTGCATTTCATGATAGAGATTCGTACAAATTAATATAAAATAAAACCGAGCTTCCTCTTGGCACACTCTGATGTATTCCTTTTGCCTCATGTGGGCATACTGCCACAGAAGGGTAATTGCTTCTCTTTACGTAGCCATAGGAAATAACACTTTTAAAATGTATTAAAATTATTTTAAATGTCACCAGTCACACATTTACTGAAAAGCTCTGGTTTCATCGAAGAAATCTTAAGAGAGAGAATCTAACTTAGGTAAGTTTCTTAAAGGAGAGATAATTTTATCTTCTTTATCTTCCTCTCACTAATAACCTTGCACAGTGCCAGGGACATAGTAGATGTTCAACATTATGAATTAAAATGAAGTTATAATTTCCAGTGGGATTGGTGAGGGGCACTGAGAATTCCTCGATCTTGGACATTTGTCACTACAATGAAATTCCAGTGAAATGGAAGGATATGTACATTCCACAGCATATGCCTTTGTTGATAATCATTGGATTTGGCTGCACTTTTGACTCCACGCATACTCTGTATCTCTAACACTTGTGAAATTCTTCCTGTGACAGGGCCTTCGTATTCTTGATAATAGGCCTAACAAAACTCTGTAACACGGTGAAGCTGAGGAGGCAGAAAGTAACTACAGTACTTGGAGGAAGGAGGAATAGTTACGGCCACAAAGCTTCTTTTGACACTGTGTTTAAAGGAGCTGTCCCTGTTGACCTAGTGAAATTACAGTGAATAAAAAAATGTAAGCAATTTCTTCAGATGTGACCTTATTTTCCTTAGGTTTTCAAATCATTTTCTAAATAGAAGAGAATTTTTTTACAATCTGGAAGCAAAATGTACATTGTATGAGGACAGTCTATCGGTGCAAGATTCAGAAACTCTTGATAATGAACAACACTGGAATTTGGCCTTGGTCTCCTATTTACAAATTTGAAGAAATAAAAAATATGTACCATGAGAAACTGAATTTAAGGACAGATTAGTCAACCACAGCTAGATGGGTTAGTTTTTAAAGTATGTATCTATTTATGAACATTTATATTCACTTTTTTCACTTTTCAAAAGTGAATTAATTTTTTATTCCATTAGAGAAGCCATACCATAATAAGTATCATTTATTTCTATTTTGACTTTTTATCTAATGAAAATCGTCGTATGATAGGCATAAACTCAGAGAATTTACTCCACTGTTACAATAGGAAATGTTTCTTCCAACACTAGGCTGAAATCTTTTGGTCTTGGTGGACACTTTAAACCCCTTAAAAAAGAGTACGGTTATTTAGTGACACCCTCTTTGAATCTAGTAGTGAAGGTAGCAGCAACGACTGGTCTGTACACCACCTCATCCTGCCTTGGCTTTTCTGCTCAAGATCACTATGACTTTGGGATCCCCACTTACCCTCTCCAGTGACTGAGACCAGAGGAAAATGTGGATCAGTCCAATTTAACACAGGAAAGAACCATTAGGAATCATCTTGCAAGGGCAAGCAGTGAGGCTGGGTCATGGTCCATCCTTAACCTATGTCATGTTACACCTTACATCTCTATATACTGAGTACACTCTTCTATCTGACTTCCATATCACATCTTCGGTAAAACATACAGACGGAAACTCTTGGACATTCCAATCAAGAAGCAATGATGAGAAGCCAAAATAGAAATGAGGGGAGCTGACTTCACATTCTACAAACATCAGTAAGGAACGATTATTCAAAATTTAAATTGTGAAAACAATTTAATTTGAAAGATGAGTTTAAAAAAAAGAAAGGGGGCAGATGCAATAGAAAAACTCAAACTTATGGACCATTTTACATTTGCCTGGAAATTTGAATTAGGCTTCAAAAATTCTTCTCTGATCTACATATGCAGAAAAATTGTTCTCAGACATCCTTCACCAATATTTCCTACTCCAGAGTGCTTTCCATAAATATTTATATGAAAATTGATTTGACTCTTTTCTAGTTTCTGCTGGCCTGCTTGCCTATTCTTTTTTTTTTTTTTTTTCTGTCAAGATGAAACACTAGCTGGCAGAGTGCATGACAGCTAAAAATTGAGTCTCTGGTAGACTGAACCACCACTGCATGATACCTGAATACTTGTAGATAAGCTTCACATCCAATCAGGCACTTTTACACCATATTAGAGCCACCAAAGCTGGACTTCCTCATTGGAGATTTGTTAGAAAAGTACTTGTCAATTCTGGCCAGGAGGTAACCACAGTTGTTTCTTATTTTCTCCCTTGACTGTAGCTTTTATATGATGGAAAATATCCTTTAATTATAACAAGTTGGATATACTTATAATAAAAAGAAAATAAATCTATCACATTCTAGTTATCAAATACCCAGGGGAAATATTTTGTCTAAAACCTTCCCATACTGCTTATTTCTGGAGTGAAGCACATTCTTTGCTGATGTAAATGCAAGAGCAACTCCTTGAGCTCAGGCTGGAATTTTAACAAGAGAGTTGAAGCACAGAGGGTTCTACTTAAGGCATAATTTACGACTGGGACATAAGATTTTAAAAGAGAGCTTTGTTTATTTCCCACTTAGGTGTCACGTAGTTAAACGTTATGTGTTGTTAAAATCTCAAATATAAAAGTGGATATGGACAAAATTGTGCATATTTGATGCTACAAGCATTTCATATAATGGCAGGATCAAATTCTGTTTGGTGATTTTGGTACAGCTGGTGGGCCCAGCACACCCACAAGGACATTTTCATGACACAGTTCCAGCCAGCTGTTTTGCCTGGCGACCCAGTGTAAACATTTCCTTTCAAATCTCACCAGGAGATAGAACAACAGTAGATGACTATATCCCAGAGACCCCCTGCTAATACTAATCTGAACTGAACCTGAGATCTTGAGTTTTTGAATAAGGAACTAAAAAGGTTCTTCAGCAGATTAAATTAAAGAAAAAGAGGTCTTCAAAAATGAAAACAATGATGGTTGCCAATAAAGATAAGGAGAGCATTACAGTATTATTTTTCAGTGGCACTATCTGATAAGGTTATTTCAAAACAAGCTTTAAAGATATTAACTCAGAAAGGAAGTTTTAATTTTTTCATTGAATTTTCCAGAAACACATTATCTTCAATGTATGAAGGATGTACATAACGGAATCACACAAAGTTTTTGAAGTGGTTTCCTTCCATGTATGAACATTTAAATGACCACATGAAGTAAGGACAAATGAGAAGATTCAGAATGATATGTTCACAATAACTATTCAAAGAAAGAACTGTTCGAATAAAACAATAGCTGCTAAACAGTTGGTAAGAAGTGGTGGTTCAACTAGTTGTTAGTTGTTATTTTATGTAGTTATTGAAATAAGAAATTCAATAAATTAAGATATAAAACATTTTGATTTATGCAGAACATTTCCAAATATAGAAACCATATAAATAAAGATTGCTACCTTTTCTTATTGTCGAGAGGACTTACCTTCTAAGCAGTTATATTGGTGTAGGTATAATCTTTCATTTAGTTACTACTCTATTGTATATATTTCAAGTATATTTTTCAAACAGCATATATTTCAAGACAAAGTCTGGTTATGCAATGGAATTTCTTTTTAAAATTTCATTACATTTTTTGAGCTATGCTTCATATATAACAGTATATTAGTCTCAGGCGTGTATAACACAATGATTCAGTATTTGCATAGATTATAAAATGATCACCACAGCAGGTCTAGTTATGCAAAGGAATTTCTGTATGAAAACAACTGTACAAAATGAGAATTAATTAAACCCACAATAAGGCTGCATGAGGACTAGGGAAAAACTAAGTGAACTGATGCAGTCTTCAAGAAGTAGGATATACTCTGATTTAACATCATATTGTGACTAACAATTATTCAGCAAGACTCATGGCATGCTTGAAATCCACAGTGACTAGGCAAGGCTCTTCAAACAAGTTTTATAAATAGTAAAACAGACTTCATCAAAGAGACTTACCTGCTCTCTCCTTGCTTCGTTTGTCAGAGAGCACCTGTATTAAAAAAATCACAATTCTCTTAATGTCTCAAAATTACAATGCTTTCACCAAAAATATCAGTGAGTTTGAAAAAAATCAGATTGTAAAATTAGAATTGAATGGCCTCCAGAAAAGAATATAAAATGCCAACTAAGGTATTAGTATTGAATGATTTTAGTGCACAAAACTCATTTGGAATAATAAAAGTCATTAAAATACTCATTGACAAGGAAGACACATGAACTTTATCTTTCTTTGACTTATGTAAAGACTTACACTATACTATGTGTCCCTTTAGCAACTAGAAGAGTGAAGTCCAGTTTTTGTCGTTTATTCCAGTACCCTCATGTCACCATCAACCTCCCCAAGTGCTGAAACCAGTCCCTACCTCACTTTCTCTCTCAGTAACATCACAGCATCCAAGGCAGCTGAGCACTCCTCCCAGCTGAAACTTTATCCTCCTAGGCTTCTGTTCTCCCACACGGTCCCTGCCATCTCTTCTATCTCTCTAGTCGTTCCTTCCCATTTTCTCGGTGGATCCCCTTTTGCCTGTGCCCTACTCACATGATTTCATTTACTTTTGTTTTATTTTGTTTTTCAGACATGGTGCAGGACTGGCTTCTCTTTTCACTTTGCACTTCTTCCAGGGTGATCTCATCTACTTTCCATCTGTATTCTGATAACCTCCAGATTTCTATCTCCAGCCCGCGTCTCTTTCCTTGAGCTCCAGGCCAATAGAGGGAACTGTTTATTGGACATCTGTGTTTGGACACTTCACAGACACCTCAAACACCATGTGTTTGAGCTCAACATTATCCACCCTCTCACACACACACACACCCAGCCCTAAATTTATCCTTTTACTGTGTTCCCATCTTGGTGAAAGGCATCACCATTTTTATGGACTGAATGTGTGTTTCCCTCCCCAAATTCATGTGTTGAAGCTTAATCCTCAATGTGATAGTATTTGGAGGTGGGGCCTTTGGGAGGTAATTTGATTTGGATGAGGTCATGGGGGTGTGTCCTCCATGATGCGATTGGTGCCCTTATAAGAGGATGAACAGCTTGGAGTTCTCTCTCTGCCATGTGAGGACTCAGTGAGAAAGTGGTCATTTGCAAACCAGGAAATGGGTTTCCATCAGGCACCAGATCTGCCAGTGCCTTGATCTCAGACTTCTAGCCTCTAGAACTGTGAGAAATAAGTATTTGTTGTTTAAGCCACCCAGTGTATGGTGTTCTTGTCATAGCAGCTCCACCTGATGAAAACAATTTTCTACTTTGGTTGCTCAAATCAGAAACCCAAGGATCATTCTTGACGCTTTCCTGTCCTTCCAGTTATATTCTGTTGATACTGTCTCCCAAATCTTGCTTGAGTACATCTGCTCTTTTTCATTTCTGCTTCTACCTCCTGGGCAACATTCAGGTCATGCTTAGATAATTGCAATAGCTTTCTAACTTCTAGACTGATTCTAGTCCTATTTCCTCCAATCTATTCATACCCAGTGTGATCTTTCTAAAATATAATTTGATCATGTCACTCTTTTAGAGGTTAAGATCATACGTTTAGCAATCAGAAAGGCAGGTTCTAACTGCGTGACCTTCAGAAAGCTACCAAATCTCTCTGAGCTTCATTTTCTCATTAGACAAATGGGGTTTCCTTGAGGAGTAAGTACAATTAATTCATATGATGTGCTGAGCAGCAAGTGTGGCAATAGAAGAGACATACAGTAAATATCTGTTGATTAGTTTGAAGGAAGTTCTCAAGAACAGAGACTTACATTTTACTAACTTTTTCCAAGCATCAAGTAAATAATACTCTATGAGAGTCAGGGATGAAAGAGGAAAAATGCTGTTGCAATTAAAGCTTTGTCCTTGATTCCACAGTTCTTCCTACCCCGTTTTTTCATTCTCTCTTTCTCTCACCCTAACTTATGTCTCTGCTCATACACTAGGTAAAATTAAATCCACAAAAGAACTGATGACTGACAATGAGAAGAGTCACTTTTTCTAAGGATATTCACATTTGAAAGAGCACCATCTGACAACAAACACTAAGTCTTGAACCTCTAATAGTAAAACTTGAGACACAGAGGAGGAGAAAGCTCTCTCCACATTTCTCAAATAATACCAAGTAGGTGACTACTTCCTGTTCTAAAGAGAACTCAACCAACTAGAGTAGTGTATCATATTTAAATGGTTCTGACTTGATTTGGAAGCAAATTTATTTAATGATTTGGAAGAGTAAGTAGCATAAAATTAGAAAGTCCAAGCAAGTCTCCAATAAAGACATACAAATGGCTAATAAGCACATTAAAATATGCTCAATATCACTAATTATTAAAATGCAAATCAAAACTACAGTGACGTATCACCTCACACCAGTCAGAATGACCATCATTAAAAAGTTGACAAATGATAAATTCTGGAGAGGGTGTGGAAAAAAGGGAACCCTCCTACACGGTTGATGGCAATGTAGTTTGGTGCAGCCATTATGGAAAACAGTATGGAGGTTCCTCAAAAGACTGAAAATAGGCTTACCATATAAGCAGCAATCCCACTCCTGGACATATATCCAGAGGGGAACTTAATTCAAAAAGATACATGCACCCCAATGTTTATAGCA
Organism: Camelus dromedarius; assembly: GCF_036321535.1. Lineage (NCBI taxonomy): Eukaryota > Metazoa > Chordata > Mammalia > Artiodactyla > Camelidae > Camelus > Camelus dromedarius. The sequence continues at coordinate 62,942,398 of NC_087448.1, read as the reverse complement.
GCTTTATATACAATAGCCAAGAAATGGAAACAACCTAAATGTCCACTGATGGATAGCATGAGATTATAGCCAGCTCCAGAAACATAAATAAGGAAGGATGCACTGTGGAGAAGAATGGGGGATAATGTCATTCACTGATGTCAAGGCAGTTAGATTAAAACTTCTCCAGACAATGAACAGGTTATATCTCTGGATATTTTGCTATTTATTGAATGTTTAGTCAACACACAGAAACACACATTTCTAGCACTATACTGGGTGTTTGACCCTTTCTCTGTGTTGCATATATGTTTGAGGGCACATAATTATTCAAACTGGAGATTCAGGAACTCTAGAACAGTTAGAATTATCTCGTGGATAAATCGTAGTAAATTCCTTTGAAGTATGTTTAAGAGTCACTTGCCTCATTTGGTGAGATCTCCCAGGGGTGTTAAGTTTTTAATACTTTTAAAGGCATAGTAATTATAAATCCATGTTCACATAGACAGTCTATGAAAACAACATTTTAGGAATTTCTTCTATGAACATGGATTTAATACACAATCGGTTTTTGTAACAAATTTACCCTGATATGTACCCCTGGCCACATTGACAAATATGCAGATTAAATGAACAGAACAACACTAGATAACCATAAAAAACATCCCGATAACTTTTTATTGGGAGGCTATAGCCCTTGGGGCTTGTGATGATCAATCAAGTCAATAAATACATTAACTACTATTGTCCAAGTGAAACCAAAAAACTGTTCCAACACCTGCTGTTCCTCAAACACAAAGGGCCCATTTGTTCTTAGTGCCCCGGTAATAAACCTTTAACACCAAAAGCAGCAGATAAAGGCCCTAAGTAAAAAAACTCTTAGGAAAATATGTAAGCCATTTTACTATTTGCTCCTTACTTTGAGCAGAATACACCTGCTGGTTTCAAACTCAGTAAATTATATTCAGCAGTGACCCTGATTTAAACATTATAGAATAATGTCTAAGTAGCAATGAGCAAATAAGGTTAATCACCAGATTACCATTGGAAAGCTATTTTCTTTGGACAAACATAATGGATGTGAGTATTACACACTGATTTTGGCCCAAATAATTTAAGATTGACTGTAACGTAGGTGAATTTATATCTCAAAAAAAACTGTTCCTAATCTCCCTCATGTTAGCTACATAAAAGATCATGCAAAACTATATGTAAAAATGAGAGAGAAAAGCAAATATTTAAAAACATTATGATCTGCAATTCCTGAGTCATTTTCGAGGAGCCCTGCTAAGAGAGTATCAGTTCATGAAGAAATAAGATGAAAAATTAACATTTCTTAATTACCATATTAAATTCTCATTACTGACTTTAAATTCAAATTCAAAATATTCCAAGCAGGGCCCTGCAGAGAAGTTTCTAAAACTTTTGATTTCTGCAAAAATCTTATACAGTGGTTCCTACCTAATTGTCAAAGCTATCTCTTCTTTGACTCAGGCTGAGAAAAAGGCTGTAGTATCTCTTAGTGGAGATGCAGGGAGAAACAAAAGATAACAGATTTCCTCACAAATTTAACTATCCTATGAAAGCCAATGAAAAAGCTGTTAAAAAGGCTAGAGAGAATGCATAACATAATTTTAAATCTACTCTTTATTTTATTTGATCTTCCCTGATTTCCTTTAGATCTCAGATATAGAAGGTTGTTTTCAGTGCTATGTGAAAATTTCAATAAATCTTAAATATAAGAGTCAAATAAAAATCTACTTTTGTGGACTGAAAAATACTTTGATTCAGCCCATGATGTATAAATCTCTATACTTCTAAATTTAAATTTTCGTATATGTATGTTAGTATTCATATATTTGAATAGAAGTAGTAAGTAATGCATAATTTCAGACATTTCACCTAAATGCAAAAAATAAAAAAAGGTCTTGTGAGTCTAAAATGATGTTATTTAATAAACTATGGCATTTTAATAAGTATTCTTGACATCTGGTGCTAATAAAAATGATTTTATATTTTATAGTTAAGATTTAAAGAAAAAATATAACTGTAGTTTTGCTATTTATCACAGACCACAGATGGCATAGGCCACATTTGGGTGGCTTCATTTCCTTCTTGAATAGTTTATATTAAGAGGCCACTTGTTTTCTCTCTTTCTGTGTATGTTTTACATAAGATTTGGGCCAAGTCCCAGAAATGAATAAATGAAAGAAGAAAGGAATGCATCAAATGAAAATGAAGTTTCTTAATAACAAAACTGATTATAGAATTTTCCTGGATCAAGTTTAGTTAATAAAGTTCATTCTAAAACAATAATCCAAGGAATTTGCATCTGGATAAATATTTGAAATAAGTTTTCCAGAACTGTGAAGAGCCATAAGGACCTAAAAATTTCCATCTTTTGAAAAACTACATTTTCTCTAGGCCAGTTTGACTAATTCTTTGATTCAGGACAGATTTTGCAAGGAGCCTGTATGGGAGCAGCAGCTGAGTATAATGCTATAGAGACAGCCAGACTGGTCTGGAGGTATCCAGATGCTCTCCTTGTCTCTGGACCATGAAGCTGGAATACAGGTCTTCTTGTCCTGCTTTCTCAGACTTCCTATGTTACTTCCTGTAGATCTTGTGCTGAGTACCCTGCTCCAACTTGGGTATTAAACTCGGGCTGTCCCCTGACTCTGATTGACCCCAACACACCAGCTCCAGACCCTTTCCTCTAGAAGATGTCACTGCTCATCTGGAGGCATCAATGCAACAGTATAAAACATATATCATATATATTTTCATTACATTTTGTTAGAAGAATTGAAAATCAACAGCTAACCTACATAAGCATTTACCAGATAGTAATAACAGAAATATTACACTGAGACACTCAAAGTGACAAAGGCTCTAAACACAAAGCCAATGTATTAATCCATGAGAAATAGGAGTGTGAATTAATTAGCTCAAAATCAAACATGTTTTTCTTCTTATTTAGTTCATAATTCTTTAATAACCATAAAACGTGTTTGGTTTCATGATTTAAATATGAATTTCATAGTCCAGTAACAATATCACAGGCCTAGTAAACAACACTTCCAATATCTTGATCTGGCTATTCAGCTTTGCAAGAGGCCTAATCCACCCTAAAATAACTGGTAAAAGTAAAAGACTCTAGGATTTGATAATCTAGAAAGGTAGCTAAGACATATATACATAAGCCAACCAGAAAGCTATTCAATGAAGAATTTATTATGATACAGAATTAACTGATTTAGATAAGTGCAATTAACATTTGAGAATACTTTAAAGATAGTAGTGAAAGAATTTATGCTATCTTTGGGTGTGCTATTGAAAATCCAGCTGAATTAGGATGAAATTGAGTTCTCTACTCTGAATGAGATCACAGGCTAGAGCAGAAGACAGTCTCATAATGAAAAAGGTGGCTCTTGGGAACAAGTACACCGATAAAGAGAGGTATATATAAAGGCAGAGAAAGGAGTAGTGGGCTTCATGAAGAGAATCAGAGAAGTAATATTTAAGATTGCTCTTAATGAATAATCTCATTGGGAAAACAAGAGGGAGAGCAGAATTCCAGAGAGAAGAAACAACATGGACAAAGGAAATGGGCAGGGGAAAGTATGAATCTTTGGGGAAATGCTGTAGGTCAGTTATAGAAAAGGGCGTAAAATGATGGGGTTAGAAAGATAACAATGGGCTGGATAATAAAGGATCTTGTATACTATACTAAGGAGTTGGGAATGACTTCTACAGGTGATAAGGACTCTAAAATTGTAGGCTTTGTAACAGTAATCAGAAGCAACATGAGGGATGGATTGAGGGGGTAGAGTTTGGACACAAATCAGGGGCTTGTTATAGTAGACCAGGACCTGGAGAAACATAAGTATCTGAATAGATTATATGTCAGGACGTGGTCATTATGAGTCATATTTAGGAGGAGATTGAGAGCAGGAGGAGAAAGAGGGAGGGAGAGAGGTGACTTGGACAGTTTTGGCTTAGGCAACCTGGTCTGTGGAGGTGTCACATTGATGAAGATAAGCAACAGGGGAGGTGGTGAGAGGTTTAGAGTAAAGGTAAGGAATCCTACTTTTAGACACACTGTGTTTGAAGAGACTGTGAGACACCCAGTCGGGGCTTTATGAAGAAGCTGGAGTACTGGAAAGTGGTCTGGACTGAATGAGTATGGAGTATTAGTGAGAATTCCAGCCCTGAAAGAGGATGAGCTTGTTAGGGGAAGGTGTGATTAGACCAAGAATAAGAGAGGCAAAGACAGAAGTATTGTAATAGGCTGAAGGAAATGGCTGAGGAAAAGTAGCTAGAGAAGAAAGTGAGAGACTACATGACAAAAAAGGGGAAGATTTTCACCAGGAGTAGGTTAATAGAAAAAGACTGAAAATTGATAACTCCCAAAATACCTAAATTTGGTAATTATGAAGTCACCTTGGCAAAAGCCAGAGGATAGACATTTGATAGGGTAAATTAAGGAATACATGGGAAATAAAGTAATCTAATCTCAGAAGCTTGACCTAGAAAGGTTGAAGGATGCAAAAGTGCTAGACCTAGGAGGAAGTTTGATGGAGGGCTTTTGTATATTTGAAGAGATTTCAATACCTTCCAGGTCTGAGGAGAAGGAACTCAGTGAAGATTCCAGAGCTGCAGCTACGAGGGAGCAGGGATCCTGAGGAGGCATGGACCCAGGAGCTCAGAGCCTGATGGGGAAGAAGATAAGGAGGGTGGGTACTGATGGGTTGGCTGAGGTGGACAAAAAGGGTGACAGCTGACAGAGTTAGGGCAGGGAGTGGTGACAGAAAGTAGGGGGCATACACCTGAGGGCCTCCAGGTTTTGGGAGCGGGGCATGAAGGCCAGGATGAGGGAGGTCTGGAGCTGAAGAGGGATAAATATGTTTACCAGCTGAGAAGCAACACAGTGTTTCCTTCTTGTAGTTCTCAGACTACAGTCTCTTACTCAAATATATTTATACTTTATATAAATATAAAACCATTCAGTGGTTATTTCACAAACTCATCTCTCTCCTCAAGCAAATTGTGAGTACTGGAACATTGAGACCTGCCGCTCTGTTTCTTTTAAGGCACTGTGGTATATCAGAAAGAGCTGGGGGGCTGGGGTAGGCACATTGAATTTAAGTCTTGAATCCACTTCTGACTAGTTACGTGGTTTTAGGCAACTTTTCTCACCTGTCTGAGATTTAAGTTTCCTTACATGTAAAATGGAGATAGTAATATAGGCCTCATAAGAATGCAAAGATTCAATTAAAAAATCGTGTACCGTCTTCCATCCATAGCATCCATGACCAGATTAGGCATAATGTGCTTAATTTTTGCCTTCTAAGTAAACAAGTAACCTGGAACACCTATATGCATCTACATAAAAATATCCTTCTCTCCAACTACTATATTCAGCTGCATCTCTAACTTTATACATACTGCCCACCATTAAAGAAGGTATGGAAAAGAAGCCATTCTATCACACCCTAATTCCATCTTTCAGTGATCATACCTTCCTCCTCACTGTTAGGTGTGCTTAAGAAATCCAAATCAAGGGTTTGGCTTGGCTCTTACCACACGGCAGGCTTCCTTGGGCAACATACTCCCAGGTTTGACTGCCTCCTAGGCCTATTTGCCTTGGCTTTGTTTTTATAGACCAGTCCTGCCAGCTTTTAAGATTATACAAGATTATAGTGGCATATTTTATTTAATGCTTCATTTTCTTTGTAAGAGTGGTTTTGGGTTTTAAAAAAACAAAATACCTTGTAAGTCTGATGACTCGTTCAGCTGAATATAGGCCAACAGAGAAGAATTGGGTCACCAAGTTCTGGACACACAGCCCGGGAAAATGTCAGGAGTTGGATGGTCTACTCCTCTGTCTGGCCTCAGCTCAAGTAACTTCCTGAATGAATCCTAAGTGCTTTAAGAAATAAAAATCACTCTTAAGAACATGTTTTCTTCTGGGTATGGAAGAAACACTGATGATACTGGCTTTTGGGGAGCATCCTTTTCGTTTTGAATTTGAAAGCCACAGAAGAGTCAATAGTTTAAGGAAATGCCAATAAGAGATGAAGTATAGGAGATAATAATATAGTATCACTGCTTTTATCTGTGTTGTTGGAGGTTTGGGACTTTGCAACTGTCTACAAAATATAATTTAACATTGTCTTTAGACAAAACAAAACAAAACAAAACAAAACAAAACAAAAAAAAAACGCTTGTATAAACAATTTGCTGCGTGCTATAATTTGAAAAAGAAAAGTATTTCCCAAAAATGAGGAATTAAAAAAAAAAGGTGGAGGAGGTAGTATTTTCAGTCCAGCTCTTTGGTCCTCAACAGCAGAAAAAACAATGGCCTGAACTCGTCTTGGTTCTCTGTTCCTGCCAACCTCTGCATAAAGGTGCTGATGAGTAGTGAAAGGATAAAAGGAATGTAGCAGGAAGAAGAAACTTAAAAAGCAAGGCTGATGAGTTTATGATGTGAAACCCACAAGCTAAACAGACAGTCCTTGAACAACTGAAAGATGATTTTTTTTCCCCTTGTGTTTAGTTAATGTCTTTTCTCCTAACTCAAAACGGCTTCCGACTTACGGAGGCTGTAAATGTACTGGTGGGATCTTCTGCTCAGAGAGCTATAGCTCCTCTAGATCCACTGTCTCCTTGGTGTTGAGGACATACTTCCTGCAGGCTGCTTCCACCCAGTGAGTGAGGTTGGTGGGGGTAATGATACACCCTTTCTAGTCAAAGGCAGGACACTCTGTATGGATGACTTTGTTCTAAGACTTCCCACTGGTCTGGCCAGACCTTTCTTGGAACTGCACTGTGGTCTGCACCTCCTCCTTCCCTCTCTCCTTCCACGGGGGTCAGACCTCCAACACAGTAGTTTCTCTGCTCCCTTTCTCAATAAAGCCTTTGCATATCTTATCCTACCACGGCATCTGCCTCTTGGCAGACATGAAATAAAATATTCATCTACTATCTTATTTTTGCTTCATGGTCATAAGCAGGTATTTATTTGCAGAAAAACTGAAACCAAGAAAGATTTAATAAACTTCCAAAAGAGATAATAACTCAATAACCTATCTCACTCCATCTTAGGGCCTGAGGCTCCTGATTCCCCAGGGTCTTTCTAAATATTTATTGAATGCCTCCTATATGCCTGGCTCTGGACCTTATCTTAAGAATAAAGGGCTCCTATTGAGTGACATGCTCAGATTTGTGATATAATAAGATCTTCCTGCTTCAAAGTGGAGAAAGAATTAAAGGGGAACAAGGCTGGATGAGAGGAGGCCAGTTTGGAGGCTGGTGCAGTCACCAAACAAGAGATAATGGTAGCATGTGTGAGAATAGTCCTGGTGTAGAAAAAAGAGGTGGGAAAATATTTAGCAGCGAAAATTGAGGAGATTAGTAATTCAGCATATATTTTACTCTGGACTGAGCCGTGGGCTACACTCTGGGAAGACAGGGAATGACAGACACATTTCAACTGTCCAGAAACATTTGACTGACTTCCATTCAAAGATGTGTGTAAAGGAACTTTTTACTTTATGCCAGTCCCTTAAAGTCCAGAGACATAATGGAAAACAGGTGGGAAAAAAAAAATAACCCTCCACACCAATAAAACAAGAAAGTGGCCATGTGCCGAAACCACAGACTATGACACGCAGAAGTCAATTACAGTGGGAAGCTCTGCCAGAACCAGGCGTGAAGAGCAGCCTCAAAGCTCAGACTCTGAGCAGGATGCAGACTTCTCCAAAACTGTATCACAACAGTGGAAGGTCTGGCCTGTGATCCTCTGATTAGAACAGTCAGTACTAGGAGAGCTTGGGGAAAGTGGGTGGGGGCTCGCGTGAGGTGTCTGACTGACATATCCGGGTCTGGATTTTGGGCCCCATTCTTTCGCCTGGAAGGGCCCCTCTGAGCAGTGAACTGCCTGCACATATTTATTATTTTTTTTAATCTTGCAATTTTTTCCCCATTTTTACAGGTTTATTGATGTGTAAGTGACATAGAATAAACTGCAAGGATTTAAAGCATACAATTTGGTCAATTTGGACATGTGAATATACCCATGAAACCATCATCACAATCAAGATACTAAACGCATCTGCCCTCCAGAAGTTTCCTCGTGCCCCTTTGTAATAGTCATTCCCACCCTTTCTTGCCTCCCACCTCCAGTCACAGACAACCAATGATCTGCCTAATCCCACTATGGATTAGTCTGAATTCTTAAGTTTCATATAAATGGAATCTTGCATAATTATTTTTTCTGGCTTGTTTCACTTAATGTAATACATTTGAGATTCATCCACATTGTTTCATACATCAATAGTTTGTTCCTTTTTATTGCTGAGTAGTATTCCATTGAAAAGAGATATTATAATTTGTTATTCATTCTTCTATTGATGGACATTTAGATTGTTTGCAGTTTGGGGCTACATAAATAAAGCTGCTATGAACATTTGTGTACAATTCTTTGTATGGATATTTTCTTTCAGTGGAATGATGGAATTACAATGATAGGTGATGTTTAACTTTTTAAGAACTGCCAAGCTGTTCTCCAAAGTGTTGTGTCATTTTACGTTCCCACCTGCATTGTATAAAAGTTCCAGTTAATCCACTTCCTTGCTAACACGTGGGATGGCCAGTCTTGTTTAATTTTAGCCAATTATAATAGGTGTGTAATGGTATTTAATTTTTTGTGGTTTTAATTTTCATTTCCCCTCAAAAAGAACAATGCTATGTTGCTTTTTCATGTGCTTATTTGCCATCTGCATACTTTGATGAAATGTCTTTCAAATCATTTACCCATTTTTTAAATGGTTGATCATTTTCTCATTATTGCATTTTTCAGAGCTCTTCATATATTCTGGCTATAAGTCCTTTATCAGGTAAGTGATTCTGAAGATTTTCTTTCAGTCCATGGCTTATCTTTTCATTATCTTAGTAGTGTCTTTTGAAGAGACATTCTTAATATTGAAAATGTCCAGTTTTGTAATAAATTATTTTTGGTGTCAATCTAAGAAACATTTGCCTTACCCAAGGTCATAAAGATTTTTTCTCTGTGTTTTATGCTAAAAGTTCTATAGTTTTGAATTTACATTTGTCTATGATCCCTTTTGAGATAATTTTTGTAAGTGGTGAGAAGTCTGGACCAAGGTTCATTTTTATTTTGCGTATGAGTGTCCAATCATCTCAGCACCATTTGCTGAAGAGACTGTCTTTTCTCCATCGAATTGCCTTTGCCCCTTTGTCTATCTTCTTTTGCATTACTTAATATTTTTATGATGTCATTTTATCTCCTTAGTTGGTTTATAAGCTGTACCTCTGACTTTTGTTGTCATTGTTGACTAGATTCTTAGTTCTTGCTTTGGGTTTTACAATTTACATCTTTGACTCTCGGTCGGCCTTCCAGCAGTGTCACACCATGTCATGTATATAAAACCTACAACACACACGCCGATTTTCCTCCTCCTTTTGGATACATACATTTTACTTCCACATCTGCATTTGGGTCGCTTCCAAGTTTTAGCAATTTTGAATAAAGCTGTTTTAAATATTCAGGTGCAAGTTTTGGTGGGACATAATTTTTTTATCCCTTTGGGTAAATATCAAGGAGCCCAATTGCTGGGTCATATAAGAGTATGTTTAGTTTTGTAAAAAAAAAAAAAACTTTCAAGCTGCCTTTCAAGTGGCTGTACCATTTTCCATTCTCACGAATAATGAATAAAGGCTCCACTTCTCCACCAGCATTTTCTGTTGTCAGTGTTTTGCATTTTGGCCATGCTAATAGGCATGTAGTGGTACATGATTGTTTTAATTTGCATTTCCCTGATGACATATGATGTAGAGCATTTTTATATGCTTTTTTGACATCTGTATATCTTCTTTGGGGAGATGTGCTATATCTCCCTCTCCCTGAACTCTTCCTTGTGTGTTTCATTTTGGATCATTTTTATGTCTTCAGCTTCACTCACTGATCTTTTCCTCTGTAATGTCTCAACTGCTATTAGTTCCATGCAGTGCATTTATTTTTACCTCAGACATTCATTTCTAGAAGTTCATTTCGGATTTTTTTTTTAGTATCTTTCATGTCTCTACTTAACATGCTCAATCTTTCTTCTACTTCTTAACACACGCAATGTGGTTATAATAGAAGTTTTAATGTCCTTGTCTCAGAATTCTATCATCTGTGACATTTCTGGGTCTGTTTCTGTTTATTAATGTTTCTCCTCATTATGAGTCATATTTTCCTGCCTCTTTGCATCCTTGGTAATTTTTAATTGGATACCAGTCTTTGTAAATTTTTCCCTGTTGAGTGCTGAATATTTTTGTATTCCTATAACTATTCTTTAACTTTGTTCTGGAATGCAGCTAGATTAGCTCATTTTAAAGCTTTGTTATGTGGCATCAGAGCAGCCTTTTATTCTAGGGTTAATTTTTCCCCACCTTAAGCAATTTCCTTTGAGTGCCCTATTCAATGTCCTGTGAATTACAAGGTTTTTGTCTATGGATGAAGAGAGCACAAACTATTCTCAGCCCCGGGCAAACTCTGGGAGTGCTACTTCTAATCATTTCTGATGGTTCTTTCCCTGTTTGGGTAGTTTCTTCACCTGCATGTGCTGACTGGTACTCAGCTGCAGATTTGGGGAAACTCTCTACAGCTCTCTGGAGCTTTCTTTCTGTGTAGTTCTTGTCATCTGCCTTGAATTCTAGCTGATCCGTCCTCCCTGCAGTCCCAACATTGTCTGAGTCAGGGAGACAGTCAAGCTCCTCATGGATCACAGCCCCCTCCCTGCATCACATCCTAGAAATTTTCCTCAGGCAGTCAGCTGGGGTAATGATAAAGGTCATCTTGTTTGTTTCTCCTTTTCCAGGGTTCACTGTCCTGTGCTGCCTGATGTCCAACGTCTGAAGACCTTTGTTTTATATGTTTCATCTGTTTCTCCAGTTGCTTCAGGCAGGAGGGTATATCTAGCTCCTGTTGTTCTCTTATCTGGAAGTGGGAGTCCCAAATTGTTTTTGTGAAACTGTTTTCTATCTATCACCCATCTATCTGTCAAGAGATTAATGGAATGAAGGTCAACAATGTTAACAAAGGTTGTCTCTAGATCATCGGATTGGGATGATATGTTACGTCCTTCTTTGTGCTTTTCTGTTTCTTAATTTTTCATGCTGACAGTATATCACATTTACTTTAAAAAATAACCCATGGCTCCTTTCTCTAATAGAGCATTTTGTATGTCAAACTTTTTTTTAAAAAGGCATTAACAAGTATTTTTTCCCTAAAGCATCATGCAGAATAAACATTTTTAAAAATAGTGAAGAAAAAGAACAATATCTCTTTTGCTCTAAGCCAAAGTTGTCAATTCTATACTTTAAAATTGTGTTCTCTTACCCAAAATCTTGGAAATTTTAAGCCTGCTTAAGGACATAAATGTGTCTGATAACCATATAATGGAATACTACCAGTAATGAAAAGGAATAAACTGTCAATAAATACATGCATCCCCAAATTGTTAGACTGCCTGAAAGAAACCAGACAAAAAGAGCACATATTGTACAATTTCACATTTGTAAGATTGTGATGGAATATTTGAATTTGCAATACTGGTTTTTGTTTCTGTTTGTCAGTGTTTGCATGGGGATGACAGTAATGAAGGAAGGATGACAGAGGGGCTGAAGAAACTTTGGTGTGATGGATATGGTTGTTATCTTGGTTACGGGGACGGTGTCCTTGGGGTATACATATGTTAACGCTTATCAATTTGTATGTTTTAAATATGTGCAGTTTATTGGATGTTAATTATACCTCAATAATGCTGATTACAAAAACCATTTATTTAAAATTTTTTGTAAGTCTGTGACATAAATCTCTTGCAAATCAGACAGGAGAGGAAATTAGGATATAGTGAGCACCTGCTCTGTGCTAGACAGTGCTGGGAGCTTGTACTAGGTTTTGTCATCTACTCTTCACGCCAGCCAGGTGAAACTGGTGCTACAATTCCCATGATTTGCAAATGAGGAAACACAGGCTCAGGGAGGTTAAGAGGCCCTCAGTGGGAACACTGACATTTGAATTAAGTCTTATTTCAGAGTTTTGCCTTTTTACAGCGGTATGGATCCCTCAGCCTATTAGGAATCCTAAGTATTATTTATACATGTAACTTTGTAATAATATTCTTGCTTATTATTTTTTTAATCAAGTTAGGTTATAAATTAGGCTTTTTATCCTAGATGATTTTTACAAACTACTCAAGATTGAGATGAAATATTTGAATTTGTAATACTGGTTTTTGTTTGTTTCTGTTTGTCATGATATGCATGTTTTATATAAAATTGTAAAACTTAAGATAGATACACTTTGTAGAATGGCAAGTAGAATCAGAAATAAATACATCATTTAGAGAACATAACACATCTTTCCTCTGTTAAAATCCAGAATAGTTTGATCAGCAGCAATCTCCACGTAATTTTCTTTGTCATAAAATAGAACTACATGTTTTTCTCTTTGATTTTTTTCTTTGTATTGTAAACACACAACCACCAGAAAAAAGACACAAACTTGAACTACTCTCTATATTAATACTTTCCAGACTGCCTCCCACGCTTCTCTTTCACAAACCCAGACCGGGCAGACACAGTCTGTTCCATCACCCATTTCTCTAGCCAAATATTCTGCCTTTTGCCTCTGAATTTGTATTTATATTACTCTTTCTTCCTGGAATGAAATCCACCTTAAAAACTTCAACATTCTTTAAAGATTTGTTTAATATCTCCTTCAGCCTGGTGTCTCCTGTTCATCCTGACCAGAAATGATAAGTTCCCTCTTCCCAATCCTTGGAATGTTTATTGTCTGTACCATTCACTTAACCCTTAGAGATCACATAGCTCCTTATCAGTCTAGACAATACTTTCACTCTTTAGCATTTTAAATTATTGGGGGCAGGAGTCCTGTCTTGTACATCTTTGCCTCTCAAAGTGCTCATTTGAGAGTATCTGATTCTTGGTAAATAGTCAATACATATTTGGTGAGTAAATGAGTAAGTAATTATTTTCAGGTTTCTAGAAGTGCCAAGAAAAGTTAGAAAAAGAAGGGATCAACTGTACAGAACTCACTATAGTAATAGTCAGAGATCTGGGGTGTGCTAACACTGGCCTAGAGGTGCAAAGCAAAACAAACAGAAATGCATACGTGGACATTTTATGTTGCTGGATCCTCATGCAACATAGTGAGAACTAGAGTTTTATCGCTTTTGGGTGTTACGATATGTGTATGGTAATTAAGTATTAGAAGGTCAATGGTTACTGAAATAAATGGATCAAATGGTGTGATGTTTAGGATTTACTTCAAAATAAGCTAGTAAGGGGCTGAGACAGAATACTGATGAGAAAAACTAGATTGTTGATAATTATTGAAGCAGTGGGATGGATACATGGAGTTTTATTATACTAGTCTCTATAGTTTTATCTATATTTGAACATTTCAATACAATTTTTTAAATAGTTATAATTAAAGCAATACAACATGTACAATGTACAAAGACATGTACATGCACAATGAAGGCCAAAATATTACCTCTCATACAATGAGTAGATTATTTTTACATACGTGTCCCTCCAAAATTTATTTGATCAAAGATAACAGAAAAGGCCACAGTTGGAAGGAATCCGTTTCTGTGCTGCATTAGTTTTAAAGCCAACACCAAAATATTGGAGCCCTGTGCTGATCTTATGCTCCTTTTGCATAATGACACTCCAAATATCTTTATTCATTAAAAAAATGTGTTGAATGCCTACTGTGCGCTAAACCCACATTAGTTGATATGGTACCTGCCTGTGCAAAGCTCTGGTCTAGCAGGGATCAGATTATAGGTAGCCAATAAAACCTTGGGTTTTCCCCATGTTTGTAGAAATACAACCTCAAGCCAAAACTTTGTGAATTATTCTTGGTCCCTCACTTTCCCTCATTCTGGATATCGAATATAACATCAAGTCCTGCCCATTCTACATTCCCTAATGTCCCAATTTTCCTCATCTATTCTCATTTCTACCACCTTCTTTTTTCTTGTCTTTATTTCTACCAATCATTATGATCTGTTGCCTGGATTATAGCAGTCTCTTAATTGGTCTTCTTGCTTCCATTTTTTTTATTCCTATCAAACATGTTCCAACAGTATCTTAAAAAATATATACATCAGATAATGTTCCTCCCCACTGCCTAAAAACCTCTAACAGGTTCCCATTGCATTTAGGAACTAACAGAATCTGGTCTCTCTCTAACTTGAATTCATAATACTCTCCTTTCTACTCTATAGCAGACCTACTGGGCTGCCTGAAGAAATGACTGTGCTACACTGCAGATGTGTTCCAGGTTGGCTGGGAAATAAAATCTGCCGATTGCCCTGTATATCACATATTATCTTTCCTGAAAAAATACAACAGTGTGTTACTGGTACTGCCATAACCAGATTACTATCAGCTGTTAGGTTAATTTAGCTGATATTGTTTTAAAAAAGAGAGTAAAATATAACTATAAAATTCTCCTATTGCTCCTAGCATAATTATGAAGTATTTTCAGATTTACAGCCTCAACATGATATCCATGAAATGAATGCAATTACTAATTATTTACACTTTATTATATCTCACTAAGCTTTCATATATTTGCATATGAACATCACATGAAAGTTTAAAGGCTACATAGCAGTTAAATAGACCTCTCTAAGTGAGAATAGCAAACTATAAGCAAAAAACCAACAAACAAGTTAACTAACCTAGAAAAGTAGCATAATAATATATCATTAGTTGGTATTTCTATATTGCTTTCAAAGCAGAAAATGCAGCACAAAAATTAAGTACTCTAGGGACCAGAAGAAGCCTTCCACGAACTCAAAAGTCTTTTAAAGACCTAAATACAAATTTAAGACAATTCAAAATGGAAACACATACTTGGCATTTCTTCCTGACCCCTGGTCTACGTAATAGCAAAGATAAAAATAAAAATTTTCCCAAGGGTAAAACTAGTGTGTGGTTGGATAGCAGATCTTTTTATTTTCCAAGAGGACACTGAACAGAAGGGAAATCCCATCCAGAAGTCTCCCTGGTTGGTGGACAACTGGAAGAACTCATACGGGAGGTTGATGGTAAAGTTAGAGCTGTCTAAGCACAGAACAAGAACTTTCTTCTCAGGGCAAATGAGGGCACTTACTAAATCTGTCTCAGGTTCGATGTCTTTGGGTAGTATATTTAGGCTAAGGACATAGCAATAATAAATGGAAACCATTTGGAAGTAGGTAAGTAGGACGGTAGAATTTACCATGTGCCAGACACTTAGATAGAGACACGTACCCTGTACTATCTATTTTAATCTTCACAAAAGTCCATTAGGCAGATGTTATTATATCTCCACTTTTTGGATGGTAAATGTATTTGATACTGTGTCTGAATTATAAATCTCAGCTTCCTCAATCTCTGGGACTGATGTAAGAGCATCTTTGTCCTGCTGTTTAAGGGAATGGTCAGTAAGATCTTTACGCTCCAGTCATCTTTTGGAAAATTCTAATGTTATCAGACTTTGTTAGAGCAAAGTTGGTAGTAGAGGTGCCAAAAATAAGGGAAGTTAAAATTGACTCATCGCTTTTTAGCAATCATATTTATTCACAGGGATATAACCATTGGTTCTATGTGAATGACCCCCAAAGAAGCTATCACCAGCCTGAACTCTTCCCTCCAGCTCTAAACCTACATTTCCAAATTCCCAAAAGACTCTTCCAGGTGTATATTCTTCTAATTCAACATTTTAAATGAGAATTCATAATTTCTCTTCCCATCCTACTTACCCTCCCTTGTGCCTAATTTATATTGAAGACACTGATAGGTATTTGAAACATTCTAATTCTCAGCTTTTATCTCTTACTGCAGTCTCCAACCAATTAATCCACTGGTGTTTCTTTTAATACTGAGCAACCATCTGTTCTTTGCTCTCTGTAAGTAAAACTCACCAAGGGAATGAGAGTAAAAGGGATATGGTAACTTCCTGGACAAGACCTTCCCCACCCTTTCCTTCCCAATATTTCATAAAGGTGAGCTACCTGCTAACCAAGAACATATACCTCAGACTAATGTGTTGAGTGATTATTTATTTGGGGGATCTATTTCTCATTGCAGCCCTACACTACCCTAACATACATACTTACTATGTGTTAGGCACCGTGCGAAGCACTTGACATGGATTATCTCATTTAATCCTCAGAATAATACTGTGAGGAATGTATTATTACTATTCTTTTCTTACAGAAAATAAAACTGGGACTTCAAGAAATGTGATTCAAGAAATATATGCTTCACAAGGTTCAGAAGTAGGATTCAGCCCAGGATTGCCTGATTCCAATGCCCATTTTCTTAACCAGTACTACATGATCTCTCTCATCTGTGAAAAACAAACCCCAATACTTTTAAGAATCAAAGTTGGGATGCCATGGTTTCTCTGTCTTTGGATCTTTTTAAGATACATTAGAGAGACTGTCACTTACGGAATCACTAAAAGCCTAGTTAACGTGGAATCCCCCTCACTCTGAGTATCGGTGAGAAGAATTATAAAGCTGGGATAACTTACATTTCATTCAACACATATTTAAGGAATGGTTTTTACCAGGTACTTCCATAGACATTGGATACATGACTGTGAAGCAAAGACGTTGGGGAAGACATATTAGAGTAGAGGGGATAGAAAAATTTAATAAATTAGTTGCACACAACAATCTGTGACATAACAAAAGCAGGCATTATTATCTTACTTTATATAAGAAGAAACTGAGACATTTGTCTTAAGATTAGTCTAATCTTATACAATGAGCTAACGACAGGGCCAGAAGTAGGACCCTGGTCACCTGACCATAAACATCCTGAGTAATCCATCCCAAGCAAGATGGAAGTGAGGGGAGATGATGTTCCTAAGACACCAGCTGTACTGTTTTGAAAGAGTCACTGTTAGGTTGATCTTAAAATATGCATAAGCTTTTTAGTCGAATGCTTCTGTTTTCTCATAGAAAAAGACAGAGTATGAAATTGCCTTCACCCTACAGTCACACAGAGAAAGGCAGAGATTTGCCTTCAGCAATGTGCTGCAAAGATCTTTCTGCATGACGCAAAAATTGAAACCAGCCTTGCAGGGCAGCAGCACCTGAGTCCTGTGGCTGCATTATAGCAACAGCTGAATCACAGTATTTCATCCTTAGCTTCTAAGCACACAGATCAATTGAAGTAAATTCCCAATTCTTTTTTTATTTGCTGGGTTCACAATGCACGTTCTACTTCTAGAACGGGAAGGAATACCTAATACTCCCTCAGAGGGTTCTTTCCATTCTAAAATATAACATGTGCATGGCTGTGTTTCAGAAGTAAGTGATTACCAGAGTAGATGCATTTACCATTCAGTTGCATTAGCTCTCTGCTTTTTTGGCTCCATAGGTAAAAAAGGGCATGTGACCATCTGATTTTATGCCTATCTGCAATGCAGACAAACATATTTTCATTTTTTAAAGCAAAACAAAATGACCTTCCTGAGAAGTATTCAAGGATCCTTTTGAAATAGACACAAATCTTTTGCAGCATTAATAAGCCAAGCAGCATTAGAGATACTTCTAACCTAAATTTACTATTTTCTACATAGCTGAAATAGGAAATGAAGTTAACTCTATAGGAAAAATATTCTTTCATTGTAGATGTTTTATATAAAGCCAGTTATTCAGAGAAAGATGCAGTATCTATGTCTATCAGTTCATTTCTAAAATAAAAGCCTGGTGAATGAAATTAAATAGTATACTCATCTTTCATCAAATTATAATACAAATGGTGCCTATCTTTTTCACCTATAATCTCCTTGAGAGTGTGGATTTAGCTATTTTTTTTTGTCTGTTTGTTTACTTTTTACAACAAGTCTTTTTTTATTTAGAACTTTGCTATCAGGTTGTAATTATTTCTCCAAAATTCAGTTATAAAAAAGAAAATCACATGCCAGAATTTCTTGACCTTGACACTGTCGACATTTGGGGCTGGAAGATTCTTTGACATAGTGGTGGTGGTGGAGGGGTGGGGAGCTGTCCTGTGATTGCAGGTGTTTAGTGGCATCCTTGGTCTCTACCAACTAGATGCCAACAGTATTCTCCCTCAGGTTGTGACTTGCACAACCCAAAATGTCTCCAGACATTGTCAACTGTCCTCTAGTGAGGGTGGAAGGTGGGGATCAAAATCGCCCAGTTGAGAACCTCAGACACATACTGATGCTGCTATGTATTTCAACAGAGATTTATTGTTTAATACTGAAAGCTAAGACATGCAACAATCCATCACACAGCAAAAATGCATCCAGGAAACGCCCTCAGTTATTCAACTTTCTAATCCATTTAGGATAGTGTAGAGTCATGTGTATGCAAAGATGGGACCTGGAGCTCTATAAGTGAGAAGCTGGTCTAACAAACATTGAAGAGAATATGTGTAGACAAATTATTCCCCCTGTGGCTTATCCACAGTCTTGCAGTCCAGTTTAGTCCTGGCCAAGTCCAAGAGGGATGTGAAACTATCTCAACATCTTTGACTCCATCCTGGTTCAAAGGTATTTGTAGAGACCAGTCTATCCAAAACTCAGGCAACTCAGAACTCAGGAATTCCCTCAAAGGGTCTGATGCAGCCTTGGGGACTTTGCCCCTGGGCAATTTCTCTATAAACATATACAGAAATGAAACTATAAGTTTAGGGAAAAGTTAGGCCTAAAATACTTAAGATTCAGAGGTATCCTTGTACTCGCTGGTTGGCTTGTTGATTGATCATTTATCCAGGTGTACCATGTTCCAGGCACAGTGCTAGACAAGGGGATACAATAATGAGTCAGATACCATCCTACCTCATGGGAATGGTGTCTGGAATGGAAGGAGCACTATCATTATTAAGGGCCTACAGTAGAGGCCCATGTAATACAAAGTCCCAGATTAGGTAGTATCATAGATACTTTACAAACAAGGAACTAACACTCAGAGCTACTAATTTGCTCAATTTTGTAGAACTAATAAGTGTCAGAGCTCATATCAGAAGCCATATTTGTCTGACTCTGAAATACATATTTTTAGACATAGTCATAAGCTGTAATTACAATAGAATGTGCTAAGTACACTGATGAAAACATGTGTAAGTTTCAGCAATAATATAGATGAAGAAGAGGTTAAATCTGCCTTGAAAGGTAAGAGGTTGCTTCACAGAGGAGTATTTACACCAAATCCTTAATGATAAATAAGAGTTATTATTTTTTCATTTCTCATTGACTCATTCAAACGGTTAACAACCAAAAGATACTGAAAGCCCATAACAGGCACTGTGTTGAGAGCTATGAGGTTAAGGCAGTGTTTCTCAAAGTGTAGTCCCTGGACCAGCGGGATCACATCACCTGAAACTTGTTTGAAATGGAAATTCTCAGGCCCTACCCCAGGCATACAGAAGCAAAATCTCTGGAGATAGAGCTCAGAAATTTGTATTTTAATAAGCCCTTCAGGTGATTATGATGAATGCTAAAAATTGAGAAGCACCAGTTAATTCACTACACAACAGTTTATTACATAAAAGGTAAATAAACTTGAAATTAGTGGTATAAAGCAGAGCTTTCTAACAGGTGTGTCAAGAGTGAATTACAGGTGTGTCAGGATTTTGATCCTCTCTATTCGTTTGACCATGAGGAGGGTTTGGGGGTAGCCAATGCCCCAGTTCATTACTTCCTGCCATGAAAAGCCTCATTCATATATTCTCAAATGCTGAAAGAATATCTATTTTCCCTAAGAGCCACAGTGTGAAATGTTTGGGAAACTGCTATAGAAAATAAGTACCATCAAATTGAAAAGAGACAGAAAATGCTTTGGATGGGACAATTGGAGAAGCATTCATTAAAGAGATAAAATGTGAAGGGCATTAAAATTCTCAGGTTCTCCTCATAGTGACCAACCTCTCTTCTCTCTTAATTCCACTGCACTTACTTGGGTATAGGTCCTGCGTTCAATTAAAAAAAATTAGTCTATCCAGTGTTAAGTAGAAAACATTTTTAGGAATTGGAGAGAATAGACATCAAAAAATCTATTTCAAATGGATTACAGACATAAATATGAAAAGGAAAATAATATAGATTTTAAAGGAAAATATAGAAGAACATCTCCATGACCTTGAAGAAGTCAAAGCTTTCTTAAACTAGACATGAAAGACATTCACCATAAAAGAAAAAAATTGATAAATTGGACTATATTAAAATTAAAAACTTCTATTCTTCAAAAGACATTAAGAATGAAAAGTAGTTCATAAAATGGGAGAAGATATACACACATATTATAACTATATATGTGAAAAATATTCACATATATCTTACACATCAACTGGATAAAGAAATGTGGTATATTTATACAATGGAATACTACTCAGCCGTAAAAAAGAATAAAACAATGCCATCTTCAGCAACATGGATGGACCTAGAGATCGTCATTCTAAGTAAAGTAAGCCAGAAAGAGAAAGAAAAACACCGTATGATATCCCTCGTATATGGAATCTAAAAAGAAAAAAGAAAAAAAAGAGCACTATGAACTCATCTACAAAACAGAAACAAACTCGCAGACATAGTAAACAATCTTATGGTTACCGGGGAAATGGGGTGGGAAGGGATAGATTTCGGAGTTTGAGATTTACAAATGTTAGCCACTATATATAAAAATAGATTAAAAAATAGTTTCTTCGTATAGCACAGGGAACTATATCTTGTAATATCCTTTAATATCTTATAATAATCTTTAATGAAAAAGAATATGAAAATGAATATATGTATGTATGTGCATGACTGGGACATTGTGCTGTACACCAGAAATTGACACATTGAGACTGACTGTACTTCAATTTTATATATATATTTTACACATCAAATAAAATACAGACCCAAAAGAAAAAATGGACAAAATCTTTGAAGACACACAAATAAGGATATTCAAATGGCCAACAAACGTGAAATTATGTTCAATATTGCTGGTCAGGAAGGAAATGAAAATTAAAACCA
Organism: Camelus dromedarius; assembly: GCF_036321535.1. Taxonomy (NCBI): domain Eukaryota; kingdom Metazoa; phylum Chordata; class Mammalia; order Artiodactyla; family Camelidae; genus Camelus; species Camelus dromedarius. The sequence goes on along the minus strand of NC_087448.1, from coordinate 62,921,331 downwards.
CAATGTGAAACCATTACATACCCCACAGAATGACTAATGTTAAAAAGACTGACAATAACAAACATAATTTGGGGAGGTGAAAACCACCTGCAGAAATTGCTTGGCAGCATCTACCAAAATTTAATATGTATTCAATATGACATAACAATTCCACTCCTAGAAGACCCAGAAATGCATACATATGTGTACCAAAGTTCTTTTTGTAATAGCCCCAAGTTAGAAACTACAGATATCCATCTACAGTAGAGTGGATATATTAATCATAGTATATTCACACAAGGGAACATGTTGGACTTCAATAAATATTGTTGAACAACTGAATGAAGAGTGAATGAATGAATGACCATAAAAGCTTTATGTGGTCTTCTTTACAACGAACTCTTCACAACTCAGCAAAAGTGATCTCTGGAGAACACGAATCAGATGATGATACTTTCAGCATAAGTTCAAGTTCCTTGGCAGTGCCTGCCCCTCCCTCCATGACCTGGCTCCCAGCTTCATCTCTACGCCCACCTCTTGAGAGCACATGCTGCTCTAGTCTCACTGAAGGAACTGCAGCTTCCTGGCTCTTTCACCCTCGAATTTTTGTCCACTCTGTTTCCTCTTCCTAGAAAATCTTGGCCATTATGCTAATTTATGTTCCTTCTTCTTTATACTTTACATTGTCATTATCTGATTGGAAAACTTCCTTTGACTATCTCAGGAATTAAAGACCTCTGTACTCCAGCACCAATGTGTGCACACCTCTGTCATAGCAAAAATAGCACAGCACTGACTACACTTGTTTACCTGTTATAGCCTCTCTTACTTCACCATTAGTCCTAGAGGGCAAGGTCAGATCTTATCTTTGAATCTCCACACGTAGCGTAGTGCCTGATATACACGATATACATAGAGGCATATTATTAAATGAATGAATGGCATTCCAAACATCACCATATCAGCATGTAATAGCTTCTTTAGGGCTTTTTTGCAGGTTGTGAAAAGGAAGCAGAAAAATCAGAGGGAAGTAATTTGATCCTAAATAACTGACAGTCTGGTAAGGCAATTTTGCCTTTATTTTGTTGACAACCTAAGCAATATGAAAATATTTATGGTCTATTATATTGTAGACACATTGACATTATCACTTAATCTTCACAATGACCCTATGTTCTACATTGTCGTCTCCATATATTATTTATGTTGAAACTAAGGCTCAAATAGGTTTGTAACTTGCCTGTAGTGACTGGCAGAGTTTGGACTTCACCCTTTCTGACTACAAAGTCAGATCATCTTCCCTGATACCTACAAAAGCTGTTCCATTTTATACATGTCAAACTACTGAAATTATTGATGAGGACTTAAAATCTTCAAACATTGTTCCTTAGGTATCTCCTCAGGGATCTCCTAAAAGAATTTTGAAAAACTTATACTTTCTAAAGTTGATATCTAAAAATTTCAATATACATTTGAATAGCAGTGAAGGATGTAAGTCCTGGTATATTGTGAATATATTTTGTAATAAAACTGTGACATTGTTCTTTTCAATATGTCCTGTAGAATCTAAATTCCATAACAATTTGATTTCCACCATCACCCACTTTAAAAAATGAAGTAAAATAAAAAATCAAATGACAAATTGGGAAAATAATATTTGTGGTATATCACATTCAAAGGGTTAATATATAAATATATAAAGAAGTTCTGAAAGTAAAGGAAAAAAACTCATAACTGTATAGAAAAAACGAACTACAGAAATGAATACATGATTCATAGAAAAATGGCTCACAATGCTTTTAATCATATGAAAGGATTACTAGTTGTGTTCATAATAAGATAAATGCACATAAAAACTACACCAACATACCATTTTTTACCTATTCAGTACAACTCCAAATCTTTAACAGCATTCTCTGTTGGCAAGAGGACACACTGCTGGTGGGAATGCAAACATGGTATAACCCTTAAGAAGGGGAAGGTGGCAATATCTGGCAAAGCTTACCAATGTATTTTGGATCCATAAATGCATTTATTCCACTTATCCCAAATATACTCAGATGAAAAAGCAAAAAGATGGATGCATTTCCCAGGTTTCAGCACCAAAAAACCCCCCAAACAAAAACCAGATGCACATTGCATTGCAGGGTTATTTGTAAAAGCTAAAGACTGAAAAACACTCAAATGTACATCTGTAAGGGATTGACTGAATGAATTATGGTACTCGTATGCAATAGAGTGATATCATGTTGAAAGAAAAATAAAGAGTATCTCTATAGACAAGTACGAAGTCAACTCCAGGACATTCAGTTATATGAAAAAAGCAAGAAAGGAAAAAGAAGTGTCTAGCATTGCTGAAGCTTAAGAAAGGGCAATACACATATTACATGCAAGTTATATGTGTGTGTGTATATATATATATATCTATATATATATATCTCATGCATGTGTATGCAAATATATACACATATATAATTTTAAACTAACAATGGAAGGTATTCACTAATTTGTTTTCAATGGTCATCTATTCAAGGAAGAAGGAAATAGGGTAGAAAGAACAGGGATAGGATCTAGGACTCCCTTGTACTACATATTTGAGTTTAGAACCATTAATATCTTATAGAATTATGGAACAATAAAAAACTCTAAAAAGAAACCCATAAAAATAAAAAAAATAAAATGAAATAAATGAAGCTAATGTGTATCTAGTTGGTAATATACAGAGAGGAACTAACTGTGGTGACTTGCTATAATGAACATTAACTACTTCTAGTACTAACATGGATAGTGGCAGTACTGGTATTCTCATTCAAGAACTCATGTGCATATACCTTGTTGTGGGAAAGGAGAACACAGATATAAAATCAAAGCAGAGAGGTACAAATGCTGTAGTACTGAATTTGAATTGAAATCATAAATATGAACTCATGATTATTTTGTCTTAAGAAACATTTATACACACATATATATTTATTTAATTTATCCACTGAAAAGGCCTAGCCTCATAGCAGTAAGAACCCTAATTGTGATTTCCAAATTCCATTCTGTCTAAAATAAAAAGAGAATTCCTTGGAAAAATGGCTGATTTCAGATCTGAAGCAGAAAATGTTTATGATGAGCCTGAAGGCTCTTGCCATATCTGAAAGCAAGGAAACTATCAAAATTATTAGGGCCAAGTAAAAAGAATCAGGAACCAACATCAAGAGGTTCCCACTGACCAAAGATGGAAAAAGTTGAAAGAAAAAAATATTAACAGCAACGGACTAAAGCATATCAAATATGTTTAAATCCATGAATTGTTGGTAACACTAAAAGCAATAACAAATAATTGTTTACCACTGAAGGATGATGGTAGACAAATTCATTATTTTGAAAAATAGTAAAGAAAAAGAAAAAAAACTAAGCATTAATCCTGCCTTTCCTATATGAATTATACCAAGACCACTAACCAAATTGTTGATGAGACGTTAATTAAAAGAGAACAATTAGAAAAAAAAAGGAATGATTAGAATATACTGATTAATTAGAATATACTAATTCTGCATATTGCCACTTGCAACCCATAATGAAATAATGAATCTACATATTGATTTCCTTCTGCTGGCTAACATCACAAAAAAAGAGAGAGAATCAAATATTGAGTGTCTTCTAATGGAAGAACACAATGCTATCTATGAGGTAATCTTACCAAAAAATATTAAATCACAATCTATTTATGCTTCTAAATCCAAATACCAATTTACAGGAAATACAGAGGACAAAGAAATATGTCAAATGCAATCATCAAGGTCCATTCTGCATGAAACTGTATAGAATACAGAACCCAATTTCTTCAACAAATAACTTGACAAAGAAAAAAAGAAAGAGTAAGAGAGAAAGGGGAAGATAGAATCTATGTATTAAGAGACTTAAGACCCATATAACCAATTTTAATGTGTGGACTTTGTTTGGTGCCTGATTTAAACAAACTTTGAAAAAAAGTTCTGAATTGGAAGATAAACACTTACTAGATATTTGATGATACTAAAAATTATTGATAATCTTAGGTGTGATAATGATATTGTGGTTATGCTTTTTTAAAGTCTTTATTGTTTAAAGATATATATTAAAATGCTGATGAGTTGACACAATGACTTGAATTTGCTTCAGAATAATACAGGCTGGGGAAATGTGGGTGGGAGTATAGATGGAACAAGACTGGCATGAGTCAAGTGGAAGGCAGGTAATGGGTACATATGGGTTTATTGTTACTCTTCTTTTTAATTTTTTATATGCTGGAAAATTTTCATAATGAAAAGATAAAAATACCCATCAGTTGAAAATACTATAGTGTTTCTTTTCCTTGAGATCTATTCCACTTGCCCAACCTAATTGTATCCTAAGATAAGTAGAGATCAGTAAAAAGCTTTTTATTGATCACTATTCAATTTCTGCAGCAAAAACAAGTGTACAGATACGGATTTTAAAATTTTAAAATTTTCTTGTAGTGATATGCCTATAAATGTTAAAATTTTCTTCTCGGCTTTGATAATAAATGATGATATACAATTAATTAAAATTTAAAAACAAACATTATAAATGTTGAAAACAATTATCAAAGATAAAAGTAAGATTTTATTTAAATTCATCTTTTAATATGGTGAGTGAGGAGAGTTTTGGGAGTTTCCTTGTTTAAGGAAGGCTTATATTTTTAAAGGTCTGTTTGTTTGGTGCACCAGACAAATGTATAAAATCCAAGCAGAATTCAGTTTGAAGTTTTGCCATACTCTAACAAAGAAAGGTTTCAGATTAAAATTTGCACACTTTTGCATTTTTAAGAAAACGCTAATCTTAAAGTTAATCAAAGGGTGGACTTTGATTTGGGATCACCTTTGACCTCCATCCTGATTAGGGTCTGGATTTGGATTAGATAAAATCTTCTGGATGCACTTTCTTATAGAAATGCCCCAAAGGCTCCTCCCTGGCAGGAAAGTCACAGTATTCCAAAGTAAGTCAAGGTTATGAAGTCCTTGGGAGTTAGTCTAAGGGCTCACTGATGATCCAGAATGAACCAGAAGTACCAAGAGAATCTTAAATAATAATACAATTTTGGAATGAATTTTAATTGTGGATGAAAATCTAGAATGTAGATCTCTTAATACTGTCTGGTCCAGACAAGGCCAAGAAACCAACTGAAATTAAAACATCACACACACACACACACACACACATATGTATATATATATTTAAGACTGAAGTGTAGTTGATTTACAATATTGTATTAGTTTCCAGTGTACAGCATTTGATTCAGTTATACACACAAACACACACATATATATTCTTTTTCATTATAGGTTATTATGAGCTATTGAACATAGTTCTCTGTGCTATACAGTAGGACCCTGTTGTCTATCTATTTTACATATAGTAGTTTGTATTTGCTAGTCCCAAACTCCTAATTTATCTTTACCTCATCTTTCCCCTTTGGGAAGTTTGTTTTCTATGAAACATGACACGTATATTAAGTGCCAGGGTAAAATAAATGAGGAATCAGGGAAAAAAAGAAAGAAAATTATTTTAATAATTGATAATCAATTTGACATTATCTCAGGATGATTAAAAATTACCATAAATTATGGCTATATATAAAGTATATAGATATATCAAGTATATGGTTTTCCTTAGCAAAATGAAATGAATTGAGACATTTACCTAAATAAAGGTCATTCTTGGTGTTTTAGAGTTGTAAAACACTATGATGTGTAAAAATTATGATTAAAAAATTCTAATATAGCAAGTTCAATATTTCACATACAATTAGGATTTAGTCATTTCCAAATGTGTGGGTGGGAGTTGGGGAAGAAAAAAAAGCTAATGTAGCCTCATAAGATAATACTTAAAGATCTAAATTCATGCTCAATTTCAGTCTTAACTCATCTACACCTCAAAAAATCAGTTTAAGGAGACTCTTTCCTCCAATCCTGATTTTATCTCTTGTTACCATTTATAACTTTTAAGACAAACAGAAGAAGCAAACTAGTTAGATATAGGAAGTAGAAAATGGCAGATTTACATACTGAAGCAGTGATCTCCATTATTTGAAATGAATTAGTATGAGACATTTGTAAATTAAAACTATGAATATTTTCCCCCAAACTCCTACTTGGTAAATTGCAAATGGAATTAGTGGAAATGCATTCAGATTGCCTTAAATTAAATAAATGTCAAAAATAAACAGATGACTAATAATTTCATTTCTGTTTAGTTCTTCTGCAACTCAAAGGCGTTTTTAATTACAAAAGAGAAATGGTCCATGATGTTACAAAAAGCTTTCAAGTGAAACCAGCTAAAAAAATAAAACATATTTGTATTAAGAATATTTCTGACTTTCAAAAAATGCTCCAGGAAATTAGAAAATATGTCATTATGTGTAACATACCCATAATATTTACCTGAAACAAAAATAATGCTTTATTGGCATAAATTCATAAGAAATAAGAATTAGATTATTAAGTCTTAGAAAATTTCTTGTGCTGCATGATGGTGTTATAGAAATGGCTGTCTCACTAATTTTCCAAAAAAGAGTTCAGAAATTGGTCCTCTATTCACTTTAAATTAGATCAAATGAGGTAATAGATACGCAATCACTTTGAATTGTAAGAATGTCTATGTAAATATAAGGTACTATCATTATTACTAATAGTTCAGTTATCATGCAACCTTTCAATTTCAAATTACTGCAAGGACAAGGAAGGTCCTTGCAGAGACGTGAGAAGAAAACAAGGGTTACAGTAAAATAAAATGAACTAATTATCAAGTATATTTTGGTGAATTGGAAATATTAAAATGTGGAGCGTAGAAAGTCTGCAGTTTAAAGTGCTGAAGATGAAAACCATTCACCAGGGACCCTTGACTCACCAATTATAAATCATGATCAAAGTGTTCTTCAGTATTTTCATCTGCATTTTAAGATCAGTCCTGACCAAGGGCAACCCTAGGGACAGAAGACTGGAGTGCTTTCTTGGAATCTGGACCAGAGACTCCTAACGTGACCTCTAGGGCGTGACCACTAATAGATGGTGAATGGGTTTTGCAGTATAAATATGGTTGCCAGGCAACAAATGTAAAAGGGCTAAGGTGGGGCCCAGAAGACCAGCAGCTGCTTAATTGGAAGCTTTGAATTCTTTCTCTCCTACAAAAAAACACTCTTTGCATCTTTTCTTATCAACATTTGTTTCCAGGTATGTGATCTGCATGGCTTATATCTTCTATAATTCTGTTTACTGACACATTTCTTCACCTCCTTATGAGATGAAGCCACTCCTCTTCCCCAACTCTTCATATAAAGCACATACTCTTGCATTTTAATACTGCTTGCCTTTTGTCAGCCAGAAAGAAAAGGAATGCATTCAGATCAGTACCTCAACAGTGACCTTTTCTGGCTGAAGTAGGATAAACAATTCCCTTTGACCTTAGAAATCTTGAGTCCCTCCATGTAAGGACTGCTATCTGGTAAGTCACACCATCGGAAACCTGACTTTTCCTGGGCAGGGGTGGGGGTGGGGGGAACCAGTTACTCACATAAAGTCATTTTTATAAACTTACCACCAGCCTGGAGTAACCATTTATTATTAAAACAATGACCTTTTAAAAAGTGTAGTATCAGTCCTGTCATATTGTTTTACGACTCATAAGTTCTGTGACCTTGGGCAACTTAACTTCCCTAAACATGGTTTATTCATCTGTAAAATGTAGGCGTTAACAGTCCCTGCCTTGCAGAATTGTGAGGGGGGATTCAATGAGATAATCCATTGAAAGCTCTTAGCACTGTCCTAGCACAAAGTAAAGAAAATCTTAGCAGCAGCTGCTGTTGTTCTTATCATTATATGTATAATAAATATGCTTTTTCAATGTCCCTGGGCTCTGGTTAGTCCAATTCACACAATGATCATTTCATATATATATATATATATGTAAAATATATATATATATATGTATGTATATATATGCACATGGAAAATAATTTCACGTGTTAAAAGTCTATGAAGTTACTTTGCCTACATGCCTTATAAATAAAGGGAGAGAGAAACATATTTTAAATAGTCCATAAAGAGGAAAGAAAGGAGTCAAGTTTCAGAACATAGATAAGGATTAAATGCTCTAAAAGGAGAAGAGAAATTCCCAAAACCCCAGGGTAGCGGAGTCAGCACCTTGTGAGAGATTTCATGAGATGTTGGTGTCCACAGATCACTAGAATGCTCTTAATTTGGGCACCTTCAAAACACTTTCTTGCTCAAAAGTAATAACCTTGGTTTGTTGTGATATCCTTACCCTCTTTAATATACAGATCTTCCTTTCAATTAACGGCTTGCCCTGCTTGGCCACAGCCACTTTCCTCTACTTGACAAACTTCTCAAAGCTTATACTTGCTGTAGTGTGTTATTCATCTCACACTCATTCATCTTTTGTAATCTGGCTTCTGGCCTCATCACTCTACTGAAAATATTCTCTCTGTGACCTCTCTCAGAGGTATTTTCCTATTTGCCAAACCCAAAGGTATCTTCTCAGTTCCAGGCACTGTGTCTACCTCTCCTTCCCCTTTAGCTATAGCTTCTTCCTTGGCTTCTATGCTACTGCCCTCTCCTGGTTCTTCTACTGTGTCTCTGGTCACTCCTCTTCTTCCTCTGCCCGCCCTTAAACGTAAACATGGCCTGAAGTTCTATCCTTAGTCTTCCTCTTTCTCATTACTCCCTCCTATAACTACAGTAATCTCTATCTTAAAGACCCAAACTACCAAATCTCCATCTCCATCACTACAATTCTCGAGTGGCATCTTAGATGTCTACTGCCTCCTTAGAGCAGCCTTCAACTTAGAGATGCTCCCACTTTGTGCTTTATTTTTAAATTAATGGCACCTCCATTAACCCTAGCCTTTCAGTGTAGACATATCAATATTATCTTTGATTTGTACTTATGTCCCAATCCCACGTAAATTCAGCCACCAAACCCAATTACCTCCTTGTCTGCAATATCTCATTTCCAGTATCTGGTTCTTTCCACCCTCAAAAACCTTCAAAGAATCCCAATTGCCCCTAGAGAATAAAATGAACATTCTTTAGAATAAGATTAAAAGATGACTAGTACTTGGCAGTAATCTTTCTTTACCACTTCAATCTGCAGTATCTTTCTTCATGAATTCTTTGCTTTTTCTACTGTTAGCTATTTCCTGATAACATCAATCACTTTCAAGCTTTTGAATTTTTGCTCAAGATATTGCCTCAATCTGAAATATCCTTTCCTTCTCTCCATCTACTGAAATCCTATCTTTTAAGTTCAAATACTATCTTTGCTCTGTAGCCTTCTTTGATACTGACTCACAGAATTAATCATTCTTTATGCTATGATCATATAGGACTTGTGTTAACACTTATTTAAAACATTTAGGTCATGCTTCCTTAAAACATTCTCCGTTGAATTTCAGACTCACATTTAATTGCCCAATAGCCATCTTACTGGGTTAACCCTCCAGTCCTTCAGATTTAATACATCTCAAGTTGAACACAGACTTTCTGACTGGACTTGGTCTTCCTACTGTGCTTCCAGTCAGAGAATGCTGGGTGCCATCCTTAATTTTCCCATCTCCTTCTAATCTCTCACTTTATGTAATTGATTCTAGCTTCTAAATATCTTTCAAATATACTCACATTTCTTTCCTCACTATTAATAAACTAGTTCGTACCATCAAAATTTGTTATTATTAATCAATTGATTTAGAATTGCCAATAAAAAAATCAAGTTTCAATTTAGAAAAAAAAATCAAGTTATATAATCCACTTGTAGCCAAATAATCTTTATAGTTTTCTGTTTTCCTTTTAAACTTCCGTAAGGCAACTTACTATAATTAAGTCTTTTGAGGGTGTTATTGAAAGTTATCTCTTGGTAAACCAAGCTAAAAATTAATTTAGTGGTTTAGTATCCAGATATTTGTATACTTATTTGTAATAAAAGCTAAGAAGACATCATATTACTGTTCATTTTCTTCCTCTGACCAACTTCTAATAAACGATTTAGAGAAATTAAATGTTACTTTTATGTGTTTAGATTCCAATCAATTAAGAAGAAACAGAATAAATGTAGCTATCTGTAAATAATTTACTCATGAAAACTTCCCTTTACACTTTTCTTTTTAAAGTGTTTAAATTAGATTTTAGTTGAAAGTACCAAGTAATTTACTTACTCAGCTTTTAGGACCAAAATTGAATATGTTAATTTTTTAAAATCTGAACAATGTGGCTTTGCATTTAAAAAATACTCAAGAAACAGCCAAGGGTCATGGGACTAATCACTTCAACTTACTTTTCTTTTCTCATCTCTGCCTATTTTGCTAGTTTTCATTATTTGCATGAGGATTCCCAGAGAATTAATAGACCAAAAATATGACCTATCATATTCCTTCCTTTTAGAGGGATGAAAATAATTTTTGAGTTCATTCTTGAACTGGAACAGTCCTTGAAAAGAAAAAAATCAAATGGATGGATAATTCTGACCTTAAAGAGAAAATTTGTCTTAAGCAAAAAATGGATGTGTCATGGAATAACAATATTGATCATTGAACATATTGTTTTAAACTTTCAAATCATTTAAAATAATCATGGAAATAATTTTATCTGAAATATAAATTATAAGTTATAATTCAACTTTAATTATAATTGACTTTTAATAGTGTACAATCTTATTTCAAAAGTTTATGCTTTTTGTTGTGTTTTAAGCAATTCGACTTGTTCATTTAGCGCTGGGGAAATCATTTGGAATCATACATTGAAGCTAGCAGGTATTAACTATGCCACATGGCCATGTGACACGCTTATGACATACTGGAGAATTTCCCAGTGGTAGATAGGCTGCTTGGAGTAAAAGAGTGAAATGAAAGTTCTAAGCTGAGGCCAACTGGCGAAAGAGGAACAGACCTTAAGAAAAAGCCAGGTGTAAAATGGAAAAACATCTCTCCATTGTATTCCTGGTGCCTGGCACTACAGTAGGTACTAATCAAATATTTTTGAATAAATGAATGAGAGAAGGTTAAGTAAGCTTAGGGGACATTAATATGACATTGGAAACATTAGTGATTTGATTGCCTAAGTTTTGAGGAGTCCAAAATAATTTATTAGGAGAAATCCTAATAATTTATTAGAAAAGGAGACACTCTAATCTGGAGAAATGTTTTGTTTCACTTTACTTTGCTTTTTCAAATCCAATGAAAGGATTTAGCAAAAATTCCAGAGAGTATGAACTATATGGTATGTGTAATCAGTGATCTGTGAGGTGTAGTTTAATGCTAAAGTTATACCTTGGAAGTTTAAGAGAAGAATCTAACCTGTACAAGGAATTTAGCCCCACTCTGTTGTAGACTTTATAAGATGCATAAAGGATCACTGTCTAAAAGCAACTTCTCATAGAAAAGTCATTTATAAACTTTATTTTGGCATTGCAGCCCCAATAAGTAAATTTAAAAAATGGGAATTTGAAGTCCAACCCATTTTCTCTTTCCATGACACCCATACAATGCAATGAGAAGCCCCTGACTTCTGAGGAATAAAGATTGAAAACTATTTTATTAGGAGATTTTTTTGGGGGGGAGGAACCTAAAAGCAAGAACTCCTTTGGGTGGGGAAATGAGGACAGTTGGATGGCATATGACTATAGTTACTATTTATTGAGTGTCTACTATATCTAGGTACTTTACAGCATTTATCTCATTGATGCTGAGTTAAGAATCAATGGGCATCTTTTTAGTGAGAGAGCTGAGGCTCAGAGAGGTTAACTTGCCCAAAGTCACTCAAAGGCTAAATGCATCCTGTGTGCTTTTGACTCTACCAAACTGCTTCAAATATGTCCCATCTAAGGAACAGGCATCTCTTACTGCAAACATTTTCTGGGATCTTTTTCTGTTAAATGAGGTTTTATGATCCTGAGGAATGTGGGTAATTATAAGCAGGTCATATTTCCTAGAGAGAATCAGCATTTAGGGGTGAGATACCAAAAATGGTAACCATGATCACCTGAGCCCATTATTGCAAGTAAAACCTCCTTTTGGAACAACTCTCAGGACTGGCACAACCCCTTACGAAGCAGAACTGTGGTCTGGGGCCTGACCCACCACAGTCCACACTCCTCCCACCTACCCACAGAGTCCCAGAAAGAACATATACAGGATATCATACGATCAGTAAAGCTGATTATGCAGTTGTCAAATAATACTATTAAAATTAATTAATTTCATCTGTTCCTTTTACTTTTTTATTAAAGTGGCTAGAAAATTTAAAGTTGTCAAAGCCCACAGAACTGGAAGGGTGAAGCCTAATGTACGTGATGGCTTTAGTTAATGATAATGTATCAATATTGGTTCATCAATGTAACATATAGGCCGCACTAAAACAAGATGTTAAAAATAGGGGAAGCTGTGGGTGGGAGTGGTGGGTAGGGAGTATCTGGGAACTTTTTGTACTTTCTGCTCAATTTTTCAGTGAACCTAAAATTGCTCTAAAAATGAAAATACAATTTTTTTAAAAAGTTAAGTTATTTCCTCATCATCTGTATAAAATATCACAAAGTGCACAGTCAAAAAATGAAAAAAATGGCAGTCCAGAAAATACAAATCTAGGATTAACTAAGCCTCTAACCCCTTAAACTGAAACTTACAGTTTCCGGCTCATTCACAGAAACTGGCCAGAGGTTGGCTGCATTCAAGATCAAAGAGTGGGGCTTTGCGGAAGAGCACTATGGTTATGCAGCTGGTGCCTCCCCAGGAGACCCTGAATGACTTGGTGCAGGTCCCTTAGAAGACAGAGTGGTAAACCCAGAAAGACAGGACTACTTTGGGAATGCTGTTCTCATCAGGATGTTACACTACCAGGGTTAGCTGCTCACCTCAGAGGTCTCTTTACAACTAGGGCAGAAAAGCCTACAATTCTTTCTGGAACTCCAGCCCTTAAGATGGAAGCACAGCAGACATTTCCTTCCCAGACTGACTCACAGGCCACCTTCGTAGTGTGGCATTCACCGACCACCCAACCTAGAACTGCAAACTCCCCACTCCCACCAACTCCCTATCCTCTTTCTTGCTTTTTTCTTTTTCTTTTTCCCCAGTGCACTTATTGCCATTCAGCTTACTATATATTTTTACTCAACCTTGTTTACTGTTTCCTCACCCAAATGGTATAAGCAGTAGGAGGGCAGAGATTTTGTGTTTTCTGTTGTATCCCAGCCTCTAGAGCAGAATGTTACATGGCATTCAGTATGCCTCCTAAATATATTTGCTGAGTTGAGTGAATGAACTACTGCTTGGAAGATCAGGGTCTACACAGAGAGGTGTACCAGCAACAGCCCTGATGGGGACAGATATCAGAGTGCATGAAAAGGACTTATAAACAACAGTTAGAGTTTAAGGCCCTCTTGCTCTAGCTCCTTCAGCCTTTGCACTTGTTTTCTCACTTTATTTTTGACACATTGCATTGGGTCATTGTCTGCTATCAGTAAAAAGAGAGCTGAGGGTAGAGTAGTGGCCATCAGGACTGAAGGTTAGAATTGTAATCCCAGTAAAACTGGCTGGAGCCTTGAGCAAAATAGCTTTTTGATTGAAATGGAACCCCTGGCTTTTTTGCTCTATAGTTAGCAAAATAAGGCTGACCAGTTGTCCACTTAGGACAGCTGCCAAAAAGAGAGCTTATGTGACACTCTATAGAGGTTACATTTCAAGATTTTCTCTGCTGCCACACCAAAAAAAGAAATAACCATCCCAAACCACTTAAATACAGTAGGAAACATAAAAACAAATGCACCCCAAGAGGGTAAGGACTTTGCTTAGGGTTCCCACGACAAATCTTCCAAAATCAACAGTGTGGTTTAGCTGAATGTTATCAAAGCTCACTAGCCATACATTCCCATGACATGACTCAGTGACTCTCTATTTCCTGCCTACACTTCCTCCAGCTCTGGACCTCACTGTGAGCTTGGCTTTCATGTGGAGCAATGTAGATATTTCTAGCTCAGTTTGTGTAGACCATAAAACCTGTTCAGAGAATGAATTTGCAGCATGTGAGAATAAAATCAGAAGTCAATTACTTCCCAATTTCATTCACTCTTGTAATTGTACCTACCAATTAAAAAAATACTCAGGACTCTATCACATCAGGTTTTCTTTGGTATCACTAAAAACTTTGTAAAGAAGTATTTGTGCTTTGCAGTAGAGAACTGTTATGGAAATGCTAACTTTAAAAATATGATTTCCTCTATATACAGTACTATTTGAAAAACCCTCAAAGATAAATGATAAATATTTACAAGGGCAGCATGAGCTAAAGTTAAAGGATTAAACACTTTCTTCGTGTGGATCTCTTACTTTCTTATTAGTCTTAAGTAAAATATTTAAATATTTATATCTCAGTTTTCCCATCTTCTAAACAGGATAGAAATACTTGCTGTGTATATATTACCTTTGAATAAAGCTGGTAGAAAGGAGGAGGAGGTTATAGATGGTTTTGAATTGTTTTGCATTATTCTCTGTCTTCTACCCTTCTCTTATAATGAATGATTTAAATCATTTTTCATCTTAGGATAAGTATCTTTCTACATTTAATATTTTTTTGCCATTTATTTCAGACAAGGATGTCTTTGAAGCAAGTTTTAAAATAATAAATTACAGTAACATAGTAAATGCACTTCCATCTAAAATAGTGCTTCATTATTACTATTACTAATATAATAACAACAATTATTACTATTATTTTAAAATTATTTAGAATGATTGGTCAGCTCCTAAAATTTCCTTGATAGTCTCATTCTTAATATGCACATCTCTCCCTAACACATCATCCTACTTGATTATGCAATTTCTCTTCTTCTCATACACAATGTTAATATTATTACTCAAGTCAGATATTTGTGTCATATTAATTCTTTCGTCTGAATCACCTGCATGCCCAGACACGCACCATATGGTTTTAAGTGTTAAGCACCTAAATGACTCCCATGTTTGTTAACTATCTTTGTACAATACCTAGGACAGTGGTACATACCAAGGAGTGCTTTAAAATGTCATAATTCTGCTGCTGATGCTAATATTGTTTCTACATAATCACTGCTGTTTTTAAATAAAGAATAAATGAGTCATTTTGTGTCAATATCAAATGCCAAATTTCAAACTCTATTATATCTTTGATTTTTTTAAACTCGATATAGTCTCATTTCAGGATAAATTTTGGTTATGTGATAATCTACTCTGTTTTGCTGCTATTACCCTACAAGCATCATTTTTCTCAAATAAACCCTAGACATATAAGAAATAGATGTTTCTAGGAGAAATCTGTTTGGGCTTATTTTCATGCCAGATTTCCACTGTGGTTATTCTTTTATGACAAGAAAAACAGACCTTGGCTTTCCTTACAGATTCTGAGAATAAAAGAACATGCTTAGCTTAATTAGAACAACCTCAAATGAGTCGCATCATATTCCGAGAACTTTAAGCTTCCAAAATCATTAATCTAATTGCTGTTCTGGAAAAACTGATCTAGGGACTCCTTCATGCCCAGACGTAGTTGCCGATGTTATGTGCTGGACACCCAGACATAACCAAAAACATAGTCTACTTCCTTTCTGTGAAGACTAAATGTGCAGTTTGTTTTCCGAGTAATGTCAGTTGCCTTGAGGATTGCCTACAAGATGACATTCTATTTCCACTCTCTGTCAACAGAGTTGCAACTGCCATTGTGACAATGAGGATCTCACCCCTAGACCCAGTCTTGGGCTTTCTATTACCTTTGGCCATCTCTATCTTGAGAAAGAAGTGTGAAAGGTTTTCCAGGATCATAAAAATGTAGGGAACAGGTGGGAATACTAGTGTGTAGCGCTACATCACAGCTAAACCACAAAGTCACCCCTCCTATTTATCTTTACATTGATCTGTTTATTTATCTAGTTTCTTGGATAGAAAAATCATTCAAACTCATTTGGTGGCCAAAATAGCTGGTTTAACTATTTTATGTATTATCAGCTATAAAGACCACCATGAGTCTTTCCCCCTCTATTTAGAGCTAATTACCATATTTGACATCCACCAAGTAGGCCAGTACCATTGTGTTTTCCCATAGGCCCACAGTCCCACTCATTATGAAGAGGACTGGGTTTAGTGAAGATGGAGTTAAATGTGTGAAGGTTTCCTGGAGTGCATATTGCTTCAAACTCTGAAATGATAAATGATTTGGAAGATATATGGTTATTTTTGTGTTTCTAGTATATTACTTTAGTACCATGGGAGTTCATAAATACAGACATACAAGACTCTGTAACATGAAATGATAAGTCCTTTCTCCATGTGCATCAATAACAACCAACTTTTTACTAGTACAATATAATATGTCACTAAAATAATGTCCAATAAAAAAGAGCTATAGTATCAACAAACCGATTTCAGTAAAACCTACTAGAATGCCACTGATATTTCCATGTATCTGAATTAAAGTTTTAAAAGTATGTAGTTCTTTGCAAACAGAAAAAGAACACATTTACTCTCAAGCCTTCAGCCAACATAAAATATTTACAAGCACAGCATGACAACTGATATGCTTCCATTGTAGGAATTTGAAATTCTCCTCTATTAAGTTTGTGCTGGGGAGTGAAGTGTTGTCCCAATGTTGATAAAAAGTTATAATGGAAATTGTATGAGTGGGAGTTAAATAGATTAAAATTCAAATTTCTCTAATCACTTTACATTAGGGATCCTTAGCATCCCTTTATTTCAGAATACTGTGGTGTGTAATGAATCCAGCATTTAAAAATATTTGCATTTGTGTGATATTTAAGAGATAAAGTAATCAGAACTCTACTGTTATAATGAGAAAAAGGTAAGATTGACTTTAGGTATAAAGGATAAGTAATAAGATTGAACGAGTCTAAATGTTTTCTACTAAAGAAATTCTAATAATACACATAAAATGATGATTTCAAATAACATCCTTGCAAGCTGAAAAAAAAAATACTCATATTAAATTAAAAGTGCTGAAAATAACAAAGATAGAGGAATTAAAAGTAAAGACTATATATAGCTATGATCCAAAAGTTATAATATAAAATGGTGAAGAAGACATTCTTTGTGCCACCTTCCTATTTTCATACACAATGCTTCAGAAATAATAATTAATTGAGAGAAACTTTGAAATAGTTTCAAATTCCCCACCACAACTAAACTATTGTGAGTACATTGCAGTTCAAATCCTGGCACATGAATGAACCTCAGAAATTATTTAGTCCAATGCTCTTATTTTTATGGATGACAGAAGTGAGGCTGAGAAAAGTTGAGTGATTTGAATGAGTTTACAAATTTTTGGAGTGAAAACAAGGACAAGAGTTCAAGCTAGTCATCTCTTCAGAGCAACTTATCAGTCCAATTATTTAAGTTATAATTAATTATGCTGCAATTTTTAAAAGAATCAAAATAAAGAATTTGAAAACCACCTGAGAAGGCAATCGAGATGGACAATTTTCCATTGTTCTATATAGTTATACATATGAAATTTTTTCTTTGCTGTCTGGTGTCAAATTCATGTCATTTAGCTATGTGCTTTTAAAATTATTAGCCTTAACAGCATATTTTAGAGATGATCAATGAAATCTGCTTGCTGCTAAATAAATCCATTCTGGGTGCTCTTTGGCAGGTTTATTTCTTCAGACACAATCGATGGAGTGCTTGATGAATCCTTTCTGCTTCAGACTGTGATAACTTCTAACATATTGTTTATATATTTAGCAGTAAAGGAATCAAGGGCTGCCAAGTATTAATAAGACAGAACCAACTACAGCAGGCATTCTATCACGAGGGCAACATCACTCATGAAGTTAAGCAGTGAGATAGAAAACTCTAACCATAATTCTACTTTCTAACTTCATCATATGAACTAGTAGAATGAGGATAATGAACTTGTTTTAAGGATTATTAAACAATGCTTCAATATGAATATTCTAGTCTGCAGGCTGGCTTGAGGAAAAGCATGTGTGATTGGTTTTTTCCCTGGAGGACCATTTGTACTTGAATGAACAACTGACAGGCTATGCTTATTCCAACTTGGGTATTTGACAGACATCTTCTCAAAAATCAGCAAAGTGAGACTGTCACTTAAAGGAAAAGTGACGATATTTGTTGCCAATGATAAAATTCAAGATTTCAAGAGGGAATTAGAACTTTGGAACATGTATCCACCATTATGAATTTGACAGCTTCTAAATACACGAAGAATTTATTGAGAATTATGTGATGTAAACAAATGTGATTTTATACTATGTACTATATAAATATTATATAGTGAAATGTGTCATCATTTGGAAGATCCATATAACCAACGTTTTCCAATAACCAAGGCATAATGTTACAAAATCATGTATGGGTAAAAGATACAAATTGCAAATCTGATCAATGAATTTTAATGTAACAGAACATGAAAAGCTCATTGATACGGTTCCAGATTTTATATGTAAAGAAACTACCATTTGTTGACTTTTGGTGTTGACTAAAAGACAAATACTCACAATTATCTAAAAAGGCTATTAAAATACTCCCCCTTTTTCCATTACGTAACTGTATGAGGCTAGATTTTTTTCACATACTTCCACAAAAACAATATAGCAATAAATTGAAGCAGAAGCAGATATAAAAATCCAGTTGTCTTCCATTAAGTCAGACATTCAACAGATTTATATAGATGTGAAAAAAAGTAAGAAAGTAACCAGTTTAAAATAAACGTAATGCTCTTCTCACTAAATTTATTCTTGTTTTGGAAAATACAGTAATGCTTCATCATGCAATGGGTTTATCATTGATATTTTAAAGTAAATTTATAAAAAATAATGTAAAATTTTGTTCTAATTTCAAATATAGAAATTTTATAATTTCTAATATAGTAAATATCAATAGCTATAACCCATACAAACAAAAGCTCTTTGGAGTCCTCAATAATCTTTAAGAGACAAAGCTTCCTGAGATCAAAATATTTGAGAACCACTGTGCTACAGAAATAATATGTGTTTAATAATTATATTATGACATATAAGTAAGACTGAATTGTGTTTAGTATTTGCCATTTTTAATTTTAAGGTGACTTAACCAATGTAGGGGACATAAGCATTAAAAATTATTTTTTATTTCTTATTAAGCTATATATATAAAACATTGCATAAGTTTAAGGTGTATAATGTATTAGTTTGATACATTTAAATAATACAGTATGACTACCACCATAGCATCAGCTAACATCCCTAACATTTCATGTAATTATCATTTCTTTCTTGTGATGAGAACAATTAAATCTAGTCTCTTAGCAACTTTGAACCTTATAATACAATATTGCTCACTATAATCACTACATGCTACATTAGATCTCCAGAATTTATTTTTATCTACTGGTTGCAAGTTTGTACCCTTAAAAAACATCTCCTCAGTTCTGCAATCCCCCAGCCTATGATAACCACCATCTTACTCTCTGTTTTTATGAGTTTGGCTTAAGATTTCATATATAAGGTATTTCATACAGGATTTGTCTTTCTTTGTCTAACTTATCTCAGTTAGCATAATAATGCTCTCAAGGTCTAACCACATTGTTGCAAATGATAAGATTTCCTTTTCTTGTGGCTGAATAATATTTTATATATTATTTCATTTAATTAACCTACCAGCCACACTTAGGTTGCTTCCATATCTTGTCTATTATGAATAATGCTGTAATAAACAGAGTGTGCAGGTATCTCTTCAGGATTACTAATTTGAATTCCTGAAAGGATTGCTGGATATATGAATATATGGTATTTCAAGTTTTAATTTTTTGAGCAACTGCCACAGTTTTCCATAATGGTTCTACCATTTTACATTCTCACCAACAATGTATAAGAGTTCCCTTTTCTCCACATCCTCCCTAACATGTGTTATCTCTTGTCTTTTTGATGGGTGTATGATGATACTGGGACATAGGTTTCTTGACTTAGCATCTCTTTAAGAAAACCACTCTCCTGCTATTTTCAGTCCAAGCAGCTGATCCTGCTCCCAGATTAAGAGAAGGTCAACACGTACTGCAGACCTTACCTGCCAGAGGACTACGCCTTCAGAAGATAGGCAGATGACTTAGACAGGCCAAGAGGAATTTCTGCATTTACAATTTTGGCTGTGTTGCCAGCTCTGAGAATGATGCAATCCTAGAGTTTTATCTTTGAAGAAAAGGAAGAAAGGAAGAAAGGAAGAAAGGGAGGAAGAAAGGGAGGAAGAAAGGAAGGAAGGAAGGAAGGAAGGAAGGAAGGAAGGAAGGAAGGAAGGAAGAAAGAAAGAAAGAAAGAAAGAAAGAAAGAAAGAAAGAAAGAAAGAAAGAAAGAAAGAAAGAAAGAAAGAAAGAAAAGCTACTAGAATGTAGCCAACACAGGTAGCGGAGAGAAGGAGAAAAATGTGCCCTGAAGACATTGAACCTCTACAACCAATATGCTTGAAGACAGTTGCATCTATGGCCTTTCTGGTATAGAAGCCAACAAATTCCTTCTATTTAAACTTCTATGTGCTGGATTTCTACCACTTGGACCAACATGAATCCTAAGTAATACAGAATTTGGTATCTGGAAGTGGAGATAACCAGTAACAGACCTTAAACTGTGACAATGGATGAGCTGAGCTGAGGTGGAGGATTCCCCCATCTCATACTAAGAAAAGGAAAAAGCTGTTATTTGATAGAAAAGCAGCCAGCTAAAAGGCACCTAATGTATCTTGCAACTCAAATCAAATAAATGACAATAATAGAGCTTTAGGGGAACAGAAAAAAAAAAGAAACTTAGAAGGCATCCTTCCTTCAGCCTTCTGTAAGACTGTGTAAGAAAAGGATGCCTTCAGCCTAATTTGCCAGTTCTGGAAGCAGGAAACAGAAGAGATTCAGTCCTAAGAGTCATCCTTTCTGCCTGTGCCTGGCACTCCAGCATGACCAGTAGCAGATAACTCTGTGTCTTTTGGGATGGTGGAAGTATTAATCTCTGCCTCAAGGTAACATTAGCATGAATGGGAAACACAATGGGAAAAGAGCCTGGGATCCTGGTAAGCCAGGGAGCTGGAAGACCACTTCTAGACACTTCCTGCTCTATACTCCCCGACTAACACAAAGAACAGTCACACTCTTCTATAAAAGCCATACCCAGGAATCCTACTACTGAGGTGTAGGATCTGCATGAAGACAGCCCATTGCTTCCCAGTTTGAGGTCTAGATGGCTTGTGGGAAGGGCAGAGAATAAAGGCAGATTGCTAAGAGGAAGAACTGATGATGTCTGGAACCAGACTGATGGGCCATGACTCTACAAGAATCAGTCTATGTTTAGGAAATAAACAGACCAACAAGTCTATCAGGAGAGGCAGTACCACTGCCAGAGAAATGCCCAGGCTCACTAAACAGCCTTGAAAATGCCCACATCACAAGGCAAATTCCCCCCAAATCTGCACCAATAGAAAGGAGGAAATGAAATGTTACAGCTGTTAAAATAAAAGCCTCCCCAATGTCCATCTGCCATGTAGCTATGCTGGACAATGGAAAAGGGAGTTCCTCCCAGAAAGGAGGGGGAGACCAGCCAGATGAGCCTAAGAGTTGTCTTATTTTAGAGTGGAAGTAGAGGCAATTTTCCTTATAGAGGCATATTTGCATAGTATTAGCCAGGGCTATTTTGAGAATTTTTAAAATGGGAACCAAGGTATGTATGGATGACAGGCAGGCAAGGAATGGAAACATAATGGGGGATATAGTTAACCTGTGTTTTGTTCAGCTTGGAATTTTTTTGGGAACCATCTGTTCCCCATTCTTAGCCCAAGTGCTTTGGCTGGGGCCGATCACACCTCCTGGCTCTAGGAGTGGGCATATTCTGGGAGTCCAGCCAATTAGATACTCAATTTCTTCAGCCATAGTGATTAAGTCCAGGGACAGTCACATGACATAAGACAGGCCAATAAAAGCTCTCCTTGGGATTTTTGTCAAAACTATTGAAAGACAGACTTTTTTTTTCTTCATTATAAATGCCAGCTGCCAGTACAATGTAAATCAAGAATTGTTGCTAGTCATTTTTGCTACATTGTGGGGAGTGCCTGCCCGATAAGGAAGCCACCGTCTAGTTTGGCAAAGCAGAGAGGTGAGTGAAAGAGTCTTCTTTTGAGCTTCTGGACCTAACCATATGTAAATCCAGGGACAGATAAGTTCTGGCTTTCCAAATTATTTTAGTCAATTGATACTTTTTTTGTGCTTACACAAGTCTGAGTTAAACCTCTGTCACTTTCAAGCAAAAGATCCCAGTAAACACAACTAAATAAAATGACTTTTATTTAGTTTTCATTCTGTCAAAGAGAAATAATTGAACTGCCTACTAAAACAATAATTTAAAAAAAAAACTGATGTATTTCTGGAATCTAGTACGTATTTTTTTCTCTAACAAATATAGCACTTCAGGAGAGAAATCATTGAGTAAGGAATCCGTGGAAGAAAAAAATCACTGTAACCTGAGATGGCATTAGAGGGTAACTAAGGTTACAAAAATTTGCAGTAGAAGATAATTCCCCCTGGACAAAGTGATGAAAGACAATCATTTACTATTCTTATCCTACTTACATTCAAAAAAGTTTTGTATCTCTTTGCAATAAAAAACACTGTGTAATAAAACCACTAAAGCAAGTTAAAAGTAAAAAGATCCAAAGTGAAAGGGAGAAAGTTGAACTGAAAATCTTAGGTTGACTTTCTATACTAGAATCAAGGGTAATACTTGTTTCCAAGCTTCTGAAAAGGCAAAGCAAAGTGAATATTGAAAAGTTCTGTAAAAATTGTGCTCTACGCTGGAATTTGACACAACATTGTAAAATGACTATAACTCAATAAAAAATGTTAAAAAAAAGTTCTGTAGCATGGTTAGCTTAATTAAAACTATCTTATTTGTAGCGTGAAAGTATAGGAATAACATTATCTAGTTCTTCATACACTAGCTCCAAATAATATAATCAAGAGTCTTTAACAGAAGCTTCATAAAAGATACAAGAATGTTCTTTTATGGTTATATAGAAAAAAAATGACCCTTAATTAAAACTCCAAGGTCCTTGTTAAATTATAACCCAGTGAAGGCAATTTGGGAGGGAGGTTAAAAAAAATGAAGTATACTTGAGCTGTTTTCAATCATGTGGCTTGATATTTGAGCAGATTTGATAAAGTCTTGTAGAGAAAGACAGGTGAGGGTGGCATGTCCCTTAAGACCACATCTCCACACACACACAATCATCAGATGGCTCATAAAAGCTTATAATAAAAGTTATACAGCAAACAACTAGAAACTAAAGACTGAGATTAATCATAAGAAATCATGAGAAATCATAAGAAATTAAGTGCCTAAAGCAGATTGCTGACTAAAAGGATATATACATACACCTAAAGCTTTAGAACAAAAAAATCAAAGCCTTATTTGCATTTCTTCCAAAACAGGGAGTAATAAGTACTCTAAGAACATATAACAAAGGGCTTTCAAAAAGTCTTAGACGAAAGTTAGAGCCCTTAGAACAAAGATGTCTTTTATTTAAAACTTTTTCACTCTACAACCATAGCTGTAGTCAGGTTCTTATAAACTAGAAAATCTTGTACTTGTTAATCTTGTAAACTGTCAGTCTGGACTTTTGCATTACCCTTCTTTTCATGTTTTCTACTTGTGGATTTACTTCAATTCCTCTTCCTCATTAATTACTTTGATCATGTTGATCAATTCCTTACAGGACCTACTGTGTTTCTTAAAGGCTGTAAAATGAAGACTGCATGTTAGACTTACAAATCTTTCTCTAGATACTACCATTTTTTTAAAAAATCTTTGTTTTTTTTTCCTTTTCTTCCTTTTTTTTTTTGGTCTGTTTTTCCCATTCCACCATCCCTGCTAATGCTTCCCACTCTTCCTGGAATATAATCTGCTTCCCAGATAGCTAGAATCCTTTGAGCTGTATAGTATGGGACATTATCCCACTGCTCATATTTCTGCAGAGGGCAGGGAACTCCCACTTACCCCCATGGAGGGATTAGGACTGGAGGAACACTTTGGTCCCTCCTTTCCTCCCTCACTTAATCCTCTCCCACTTATTTCTTCCTTCTGGAGAAGGAGTGACTTATCTCAGAGGTTGGTAATCTATATCTCAGGGCCTATTTTTGTACAGCTCACATATATTTATATGTTTTAAGTGGTTGGAAAAATGAGAAGACTATTTCATGCCACATGATATTTATATGAAATATAACACTTCATATCCATGTTATGAGTTGAATTGTGCTTCCTCTAAATTTATATGTTGAAGTCTTAATCACCAGTACTTCAAAAGGTGGCCTTAATCTGTTTATGTACAGATATAATTGGTTACTACTGGTTATACTGGAGTCAAGTGGGCCCCCTTATCTAATAATGACTGGTGTCCTTATAGAAAGGGGAAATTAGGACAGAGGTAAGCACACAGGGGGAGCATCATGTCAAGATGAAGGCAGAGATCAGGGTGATACTTCTACAAACCAAGAAAGGTCAAATATTGTCAGCAAACCACCTGAAGCTAGAACTGAGGCATGGAGCACATGCTCCTTCACAGCCTTCAGAGGGAACCAACCCTGCCTACACCTTGACCTCAGACTTCCAGCCTCCAGAACTGTGAGACAATACATTTCTGTTGTGTAAGCCACCCATTATGTGGCACTCTGCCATGGCAGTCCTAGCAAATGAATACTACAGTCATCCTCATCTACCTACACGTTGTCTTTGGCTGCCCCCTGCAACAACAGCAGAGCTGAGCAGCTGGAACAAAGACCATACGGCCTGAAAACCCAAAATATTCACTATCTGGCCCTTTATAGTAAAAGTTTGCTGATTCCTGATTTATCTGATTGGTGAGATCAGGGAAAGGGTCACGAGGCATATACAGTCCATTCTCCTTATTTCTCTCCTTTGAAAACTGTCTGGTGATTTTTCCTGAGCCTTTCTCTCTTCTACAGAGGAGGCCTGGAAATGTCCAGCTGATCTGCCTGGGACCAATGAGTGAGCTGTATTCAGAATAAAAGTTAAGTGAAAATAGGAAGGCAACATGGGGTCTAAGGCATGGTCTCCAATCTAGCTTTATCAGTGATAACATTTATATAGTAATCTTTTTTCTGACACCTGCATATATTTCTCAGCTGGTTTCAAATCTGGAGGAGAGAGTTATATGATTTATTGGCCTCAACAAACCTCAACTTCTTACTCCTCATAGCAAGAGTGTTGGAAATCTCATTTCCTTCTTGAAGTCTCTCCAAAAAGGAAGTGAGTGCTGATTTATTTTTTAACTTGGCCATTTCCTCCCTGAATATGCAATTCTTGTGACTCATTCTTAAACTCTAGACCACATAAAACCACTTGTAGTAATGCTCACACAAAGTTTAGATGGCTTTTTCATCTAAGATATTATGTACTTATGTGAGTATTTATAAGCATGTTCTTTTACAGAACAGATCTGATATACTATTACCTTCCTCAGATTATCAGCTCCTGAGCAGATTTCTGTTTAACTTGCATTCTGGTTTGTTTTATAACCAACACAATGCTCTGCTAATTAGTGTGGTTTCATTCATTAATAAAAAAGACCTTACCGATCCATTGCCAACAATATTGTTATGTAGGTTCACAAGGAAGAGAAGGTGGGAAAGAATAAATAAATAAAAGAATAAATAAATAAAAGATAAATAAAAGCTATATAACTTGAAAAAATAATTAATCACTAATAAAAAATATCCAGAAATATGCCAGAGAAAGAAAAATCAGTCTCTAATCTGTCATGCACAGCTTGTTAATTTACTCAATTAACTCATTGATATTTGTGGAAAATGCCTATTACATACACATTCTCTCTGACATCCTATGGAGGAAGGGGCATGAAAAATAATAAAATAAAATGAACAGCTTGTGAAGGATCTTGATGTTTTAGGCAGAAAAATCTGGCTTTGATTTGACAGATGTTCACCAAGAGTAACTGAGAAAATGGAGTGTTTGGGGAAAATCGTTCTAGCAGTTGTGAATGTAGAGACCTCAGCTTGATAATCTAAACTATGGACCAGTGGGAAGGAAGGGCAGGGTAGACTCTGCAGAGTTTGTTGGCTGGAGGGATCTAAGGGTATTCAGGGAGGTAACTCATTCAAAGGCAGGATAGCTGTTTTTAAACTCAGTGGCGCATTGTTAACCATGTGGGGCTTGTTACCTAGATGCTTCTCTGGCTTAGCACCCGTAGACCTCTCAGGGAGAGGGGCATACAACAAAAAGGGAGTAAGAAAATAAACAGCAGTTTCCTCCTTTAAGACTCTGTTGAGGGCAATGTTTAACAGCATTTGTAACAAAGCTGGGGGTGAGGCTAGGGCAAAGGTCATGCCCCAACTCAGCTGTGACCTTTGTAGCTGAAGCTCTGAGCTGCATTAGAGAACAGCTTAGGGCTGGTCCAGACGAGTGAGAGAGCATAATACTTGGGCAGTACCTTTAGAGAGTTTCAGGTGCTCTACTATATGGGCAGTGATAGATGACACCACGGATTGCAAACTGGATCATAAAATAATAAAAATGGTGCCTGCCACCATGAAGCCAACAAATCTAAGTCCCAAACATACGTGAGCTTCTATCCCTCTCCACATCACCCCTGCCAAGATTCCTTGGGGAAAAAAGACCCTAAGACTGGCTGGCAGAAATTGTAGAGTTGGCATTACAGCGAATGGGAGCCTCAAAGTGAGTATGTGGTTACAATGCGTGTTGCTTCCAGGTTGCACAGCCTGGAAAACACAGCTTATAAAGAAGAAGAAGTGATGCAGCAGTGGAGTGCCGGTTGTGTTAAATATCAGTTATGTGACCTCGGTCAAGTCATTTAAATGTTCTGGGCTTCAGATCCTGCATCAAACTGTGGAATCTTTCAAATGCCTTGCAAAGTTGGTGTGAAGCTCAAATGGAATCGTGTGTGAGTAAACTCTATACTTCAAAGTGTTATAATTATCATTACAGGAAGTATTTGCAGAACAGGCTATTTATAAAGGGTTCTGAGTACACTGTGATTTCTAGCTGTCACCTGATGTAAAATGTTTTTGTGTCTTCCAAAGCCATTTTCTAAGAAAGTAATTTTTCTCACTTACACAATTGTCTTAGCAAAACCTACAGCCACTTGAAATGACTGATTTTAGGAGCATCCATGTATGTATGTTTGTGTACACAAAGGGGACACAACTGGGAAAACACAGCTGTAGCTGGCACAGGAGAAATGAAGGGTAGAAAAGCCTTCTGGGCAGTAGAAAGTGAGGATCATAAAAATCTTGGCCTTATTTTAACATTTCTCAGAATACAGGAGAGTCAGTATGTGATCTTGTTGGTAGCGATGGTTCTACTGGGAAATTTTAACTTTAAATTGCCTGCCAATCTCTATTTTGTGTGTCCAAGAAGAGCCATTTATCAATTTTATGAAGCCACTGAATGCCCACACTGAGGGGGAGAAAAACTAATTTTGGAGCAGTACATCCCCTCACACTAAATATACAATGAGAGTAATGGGCTGATGGTTCTAAAGATGGGCAATAAATGTTTTGATAAAACAAATCCAAGATTGCCCCCAACAGAAAGATAGCCCTCCCTCACCTCCACTAACTGTCTGTTACCTACCTAGGGGAGCAAGTTTCTGAGATTTAATGATGCGCTGGGATGATGGATTTTCCCTGTTAGGTGTCCCTGATAGCTCATCTCCACAGAACAGCCTTTTCTTTAGCCAATAACAATAACCCATGTATGTACATGAGTTTCACAATTAACAAAGCACTTCATATAGATAAAATTTACTTTATTGCAGAAAGGAGATTTGGGGGCTCACTTAAACTCAGGGAACTGATTATGCATATTATCTTCAGGACATTGTGTCCCCTTTATCTTTAGGTTTATATGTTCATGGGGCTTTTAGAGTCATCACCACAGAGTAAAGTTTGTCATTACTTCCCCTCTCATTCCAGGAGCAGAGCTGTTTTTCTCACTTACCTTAAGAAAACCAAGGTCATCTGTGAATGAACTCCATGTTCACCCTGTAATTCAAGGTAAACTCTGATCCCCTTATATCTACCTGAAGCCTAACTCAGTAAATTCTATTCTAGTCACACAAATCTTCCTTAACCACTCTATTTCTTGCGCATAATTGTCCAAAGTTAGGTAATTCTCTTAACTTTCATTATTTTCTAAATGCTCTGACTTAGAGCCATAAAATTACTTATTTGTAACAATTTATTTGTAAATAAATAAATAAATACATGATTTGGGTCATCATCGTGTCTTTCCTCCTGGCTTATGACTTAGACCTGCTCTGTCTACGCACTGCATGAGCACTTGGCGTGTGGCTAGTCCAAATGGAGACAGGCCGTCAATGTAAAATGCAAAGCAGATTTAGAGGACTTAGAATCCAAAAAAGAAAGTACTATCTCAGTGATAATGTTTGTGCATTGATTACATGTCAAAATGACAACATTTTTGATACACTGATTTCAATAAAATATACTACCAAAATTAATTTTACCTGTTTCTTTTACCTTTTATTTTTTTTAGGTGGCTAGGAAATTTAAAGTTACAGACATGGCTCACATTATACTTCTATGGGCAGCGCAGACCTAGAGCTTTTTACCTTGCATTCTAGGTCTTTATCCTACCTCCCATCCTCCTCCCTCATGCTCAATTCAAGCCCAAATCTCCTGGCCTGTTTTCATCTTCTGGGGCAAGCATCCTCATTGAACTAACAATTCTGTCTGCTTACCCCTATCTTAGCCAAAGAAGAATTTCTCAGCCCACATGAGGTGGAGGGTAGATTTAAGTACTCACTATCACTCATAGCAAGTACGCTGGCCCTAAAGTTATTTCATTAGGGAAAAAAAACTATTTCTCTTATTCCTGAAATAATGTCTGGAGACTTAATACAAAGTAGGAAGAGCAATGGCAGAATATTCACAGATATCCCTACTGGTCTTGGAAAGCAGAACCGAGTTCCTGGAAAATTACATCCAGTGTGACAGTTCCACATGAAGTGAAACAAATTTAGTCCTGATATTCAAGGGAGTGCATAAAGATTCCTCTGAGAATGTGGAGTTAATAAAAATGGATGGTGAAACCGGTTGTGTTTTTCTTGAAGGAAGTTCATAGGCAGTATCAATCCAGCCCAAGGGAGCAATGGGGCTGAATATTTTCCAAGTGCTTGACATAAACAGCCAAACTTATTTTCTCCATTGCAGTTTCTCATTATTTTCACACTTCTGATAGCTATGTTTATAACAAACTATTGTTAAACCCTGACATTTTCAAACTTATAATGACCAGAAACAAAGAACCACCTGCCCTGTCTTCATGCCCTCTCTACTGACTGCCTCCCGCTAGGCATGCTTTCTTTATCCAGCCCCAAGTTCTGCCTGGGACCCATAAAAGAACATTTAAGGCTTTAAGAGAATCAGTAAAAAGTCTGTGGGAAAGCAGGAACCATTTAGGGGGCTGGTCTCCAGAGTTCTGCCCCATTCACCTACCTCTGAAGCAGTTTCCCGTGCATTGCTTAATTTGTTTTTATCTCACTGTGTTACATTGCCAGAATTACCCCCACCCAGTACCATAGATTTATTTGGGTTTAGAGAGAGTCTTTTAAAAATGCAAATGTTCCTGAGAGTGTTAAAGCCCTTTCAGTAATTTACATGTTGGTGTGAATTATTCCAATTGCTTCTCTGCTCCTTGGCCCCCACCCCGAGTGATCAGCAGCCCACTCACTGTTTGTCTTTCTCAGCAATAAGGACAGGAATCTAATTTCAAAACAAAGGATTAGAAAACTGCCGACATGTGGCTCCTCCTTAAATCTGCTAAGATATTAATATTTTCACAGTAAAACAGCCCTGTCAAGTCTTTCAAGACATTTTATTTCAGGGATGGCCAATTCATAGTATTCTTCCTCACAGTGGAACTGCCTCTTGGATTCCCCCCAGTAAAATGACATGAAAACTAGAAAGGAAACTTCATTTTTGCTTCATGGAAGTGGGAGGTGGTATCAGACACCAATTTATGATCTTATGGTCTTAACTGTAGGGGAGAAAATTTCATTTTTAGTTATAGCTGTTTGGGGAGGGTAGGGAAGAGAGATAACACAGGCCAGGGGTGATGGCATATTCATTAGCTCATCACCCACTCACTCTCCAGGACCACTTGAGTAATTACTAAAGAACATGCACTTCAGGACACTGACATTTCTGACCAGAAAGTCACAGTTACTTCTGTACTCTGTAGATCTTGATGGAGACTTTCCCGGATATTTAAAGTCTTTAGGACCCTGCAATGTAGTTTATGGATCAAATCCATTTAGATCACCTAATCAATGGCTATCCCAGTAGGCCCTGTCTTCCCCAGGTCACTTAAGGTCACAACACTCGCCCTACTCAAAAAGCCACAGAAAACACATCCTTGATGGCTAAAATGTTCTTAATCCCTGTTCCAAGTTCATAACAGAAACCAACAGTGGAGAAACCTTGAAAATTTAGGAAGTCATTATTTTTCCAACCTTCTTACAGGAGATGATGTATTAGTAACACATCTAAGCCCTACATCCATGCCAAAACAGCAACCCTCACAAGGTTCTACACAGAGTAGGCACTCAGCAGTATCTGCCCACTAACTTGTTCAATGTACTTCTAAAATCACTGCAAAATGTACATCCTGTTTTACTTGTGATGTATTTTCTCTAAATACCATCTTACCATAGACAGCAGATCATTTTCAGTTGCCATCTGGTGTGTAACTTTGGCACAAGCAGATGTGCTACACAGGTCTGCAGCGTGGAGGATTTATTACCGCAGTTGATGCTGCTATTTATTCAAGCCACAGAAGAAATGTGTGTAATCAGTAAAGGCTATAAAATGAACCAAAATGGAGGCATCGAATTTTTCAGATATATCATGTTTTAGAAATACTTTTCAATAATTCAGAGGAGAAATATGTTTGGTTGGTAGCTGGGGTGATCTCACGGGCAGATACATCTAGTCAGGCCTTCCAGAATGCAGTGGCCAAGTGCAGCTTGTGACTGTATATTTTCAACCCCATAACTGGGCTATGTTCCTGAAACAGATGTGGCTCTGCATGTTAGCTCCGGTAAATACGCTCTAGATCTGCAGGGGAAGGAAAGAAGGACCTAAACATTCTAGAATAGCTAGTCATAGTTAATCATGAAACACAATATAAAGAATAGTGTTTTATTCTCTAGGATATTACTTTTTAAAAAACAATAATGAGCAGTCTCTGTTTACATCTGCTGGACCGCTGGTAACATACAGATAGTCCCTGGGAATTATTACTACCTCAGCCTGATGGCCAAAGAAACTGCTCCCCACCACAGCCACAGCTATGAGGATATGTTTCACATGTCCTTCTCCTCATCCCTTTGACCAGGCAAAACTCTTCTGAACTTCTCCACTGTGGATCCCAAGCAGGAATCCACGGGGTAGTTATGCCAAAAAGAGTGGCGAGGAAGAAGGAACAACAGGCTGGATATCTCCTGTAGCATCATCACCGAAGGCTTCTCCTCGCTTCCATTTCCATTGCTACCTCTTTTCCAGCTGAGGTACAGAGTCATGCCAAATCCCTAGACCCTGTTTCATCCCAACTCTTATAAAGCCCCCAGCTACTTCTTAATTCTTCCTTAGCTTCTTCGATTTGATTCCAGGAAATTCACTGAAAATAGGTGGTCTCCAAAGTATAGATAAACATTACATGAGACCAATGACCTGTCTTAGCTCCCTCAGAGACTCTTTTGGGAAAAATAAAAAGTATTCATAGGAGGATATTATATGGAAACTCTTTGCTGATTATCTCTTATAATTTCCAATGAAAATTCTTAGAAAACTTGCAGAGTGAAGAGTTATCCTTGCTGGAACTACTTTTCTTATTTCTCATTAGTCAAGGACTGAAAGAAATAATAATTGAAAACAAAGAAGGTGGCAGTGAAAGGGCAGCACAATGCCCAAATCCTGTGCTCTCAGAGAGGAAAAAAGAGAGGGTGACCAGAAGTCTGACCTGAGTGGAAAAGTTCCTCTAGAAATTTCTCCTAGATAGTCTTTATCTTTGGTAAGTCTTCGATTCTTGACATCCTTGGACCTGTAACTTTTTGTGGTGTGAATGTATAACCATCTTTCTTTCTAGTATCAAAACTTTGCCAAAACATTAGCCCAAATGTGTCTGAGTAGCAATTCCTGCTACTGCCCCATGGTAGAAAAGAGAAATAGTGAAATAACGAGAACATATTACAGTCTGAACATTTAATGAGGGCCTATAATTTTCAGTTACCGTGCTAAGCATTTAGGTTACTGAGATAAGTGACAGAGTCTCTACTTCAAATTGCTTCAAGGTCAGTGAAAGGAAAAACAAAGAAATATATAAATAATATCACTGTGACAATTGCTAGAAGAACAAGGCCCTTGCTATAGACAGAGCCTTGAGAACCTAGTAGAGTGAATCAATGTGAAGAAGATAGAAAGGGAATTCCAGGTTAAAGGAACAAGTTATGCAAATACAAACAGTATAAGAAGAATCCGAAAGTAGTTTGATACAGCTGGAATAGTGAGTGAAAGTTGGAGGAGACAAGAGAGGAGAGACTACAGAGGTAGGCATGGCTAAATTGTGAATGGCTTTGTCTAACATGCACAGAAATTTGATTTTCTACAAAAAAAGAAGTTGAAGACATTGAAGATTTTCCATAGAACTGAGACATGATCAGATTTAACTTTTTAAAAGATCACTCTGCATTCTGAATAATGGAGGAGGATTATTTGATACTAAAGACCAGTTAATAGGCTGCATTTCAGGTGAAAGGTGGCTGACTCAGAGCAATGGCCTTAGGCATGCAAAGGGGATGAGTTAACACCTCATTAGAAATGCAGACTAGGATGACTTTGTGACAATGAAGGTGAGTTTAAGAGAAGAACAAAACTAGGGTGACTTCCAGGTTTCTAGCCTGAATGAGTTGACCAAAAGTGTCTTTCATTAAGAGAGGAAAAGATGGCAAAGTTCAAGACCTGACAGATTGAGCCTGAGGTGCTTTGGAACATGCAGTTCAAGATGCCAAGACAGCCAGCCAAGGGTCTGGGCTCAGGAGGAAGATGAGAACGCAGACACAGGTTACGAAGAACTGATCCTATGGAGCTGGCCAGTCCACATCCCACTCCACACTTACTTCCCTGCCCAGAACATAACTCCCTGCATCACCCTATCCTGCCTCTTCCCTTGAGTCCAGGAAGTAAGCATAAAATTGGAAGCTGCTCATGAGTCATCTGCTTCAGAAATATGACTGGCCTGCTCTCTCAAGTTGAGAACAGAGAGCCAGAATAGTCCCAGAGTTTCATCTGGCAGCTGTTTTGTGTCTCACTTATACTGGCAGCTACCATCAACAGCTTTTATCACTTTGCTCCTAGGCACATGGCATCTGAGTGGAACAGACAGGAATAGTCTGTGAAGGTAGAAGCCCATATTCCAAACTTTGGAAATGTTCTTCTGAAAGTATATAGAAGTCTTGACAAGCAATAAAGCTTTAAACACCTTTATCCTCCATCCTCTGCACAGCACTAGGCTCACAGGAAACCTGCCTTGGGCTGGCAGAGGACTTGCCCTCAGTATTTGGCAGCCAGGGCTACATTCAGAAGTGAGCACACGTTCCTCAGGCATGTTCCACAGGGCAGTGAGTTCTGCACACCTTTATGGGTGAAATTGGGTTTTGCAGCCTAGCCTGAGAAAACGGGAAAATGACAGTAAGTCAGACAAATGTACATTAGGCTGACATAATCCTGTGTGGAAGGCTTTTTCTCCTATCTTGGAAGAAATTTAGCCAATGGCAAATTTTCTCTATTACGGGGCCTCTGAGTTCATTATACATTCAAAAGAAATAGAACTGAGTTGGCTGTTTAGAAAGTACTCCCTGGAAAAGGAAAACAGCAGGGGAAGTTTTCAGAAACCACTGTCCATCTACTTAAAGATTCACAGATAGAATAGCAAAAACAGTTCTTCTGCCAAGCTGACCCCTCCCTGCATGCTGCCTGTTTATATGCGAACTTGGAAGGAATGCCCATGGCACATGTTGATGGTGAAGACAGAAAAAGATTTTCAGAGGCAATATAAATCCCAGTATTAATATCTGAGGCTATGTATTCTTCCTCTCTACACCCTATTTCAGTGAGAATTGGCTGAGGACTCACGATTTTGTTCTGAATGGACCAAAATATGACATAATTCCCAATTTTTTACTTAATAATTTATAAAGTTACCTTGTCCTTATCCTGAATGAGCTAATGGAAATAAATTACCTGCCTGAGGATAGTTAAGAGCTTACTATAAAAACAAAGTAACCAGAATGAAAAAAAAAATTAGAAAATCAACTAAGACAGGTCCCAAATGCCTCTTTAATAAATTATATTCCCTTAAAAGGCAATAGGCAATGGATTATAGTATCACATTAAAGATCATGGCTTTCTCCTTTTTAACTTTCATTGTTAATCTTAAAAAAAGAAAATCAATCGATTTGTAATAAATGCTTTCTTCTTGGGCTGAGAAGTGCTCTAAGAAAGCCTTGTACGAAAGTTTGATATTATCATTCTTCATCAAAAAGAAAAAAACATGGACCACAGTAAATATAATTAAGATGTACTATGTTTTTCTTTTCCCTTTTAAATTAAAAATATTTTTTAAAAATAAATCTTAATTTTTCAAGCAGTTTTAGGTTCACAGGAAAACTGAGTGGAAAGTACAGAGATTTCCCATATTCTCCCTGATGGACCCCACACATATACACAGCCTCCCCCACCAACATACCTCACCAGAGAGATACAGTTATTATAATTGATGAAACTACATTGACACATAATTACCTTAAGTCTATAGTTTACCTTACAGTTCACTCTTGCTGTAAATCTGATGGGTTTTGACAAATGTATAATGACATGTATTCATTGTTGTAGTATCATACAGAATAGTTTCATTGCCCTTCAGGTCCTCTGTGCTCCACCTATTCATCCCTCCTTCCTCCCTAAACCCTGGCAACCACTGATCTCTTTATAGTCGCCATAGTCGTGTCCATTCCAGAATGTCATATAATTGGAATCACACAGTATGTAGCCTTTTCAGATTGGCTTCTTTCACTTAGTAATACGCATTATTTTTTTTAAAGGCATTACAAAGTTC
Source organism: Camelus dromedarius (assembly GCF_036321535.1). NCBI lineage: Eukaryota > Metazoa > Chordata > Mammalia > Artiodactyla > Camelidae > Camelus > Camelus dromedarius. Next base: position 62,886,093 of record NC_087448.1, on the reverse strand, counting down.
CCAAGGCAGTGAATGATATAGCATTGTGATAAAGAGCATGAAGACTCAAACTCAAGTACTGGTTTTTGCCCGTTTGGTCAAGTCACTTATCTTCCCTGGGCCTCAGTTTACTCACCTGTAAAATGAGGATAACATTAATACCTATCTCACTAACTTCATGATATTGCCATGCAAATCAGATTTCTTTTCTAAAAAATGAGGGTAATAATGCTTATGTTATAGGGTTGCTATTAAAGGAGCAATGTGTATGAAGAGCTTAGCACTGTGCCTGAAACATATTACATATTTAATAATGGTAGCTAACAATTTTCATTTTAATGTGTGTTGAATATTTTCTATTCGACCCTCTAAAACCACTCTCCACCCTTTTCTGTCTTCCTTTGTGGGGACAATTACTAAAGAGTACATTAAGTGAGCTATCCTCCTGACTGCCTGATGAGTTCAGCTAATAAGAAAAAAGGCAGAAGCTTAGAGGGAGATGAGTGTTTCCTCCTTGGACCTCTTCCCTGTCAGTCTGGCTGTGGCTGCTTTCCTCTTCGAAGTCTACAGATCTTGCTGGGCAATCATCTTATGGTTGCTGGTTTCCCTTAACCCTGCCCAGACCTTTGTAAGTAATCTCTTAAATTATCTTTTGAGGTAATTAGAAAGCTTAGAAAGTTTCTGCTGTTTCCTCTCAGGAAGACACACAGTGTTTGCCCTTCATATTTACTTGCAAAATTATTATTACTCTTTACATTGTAAAGGAGCCAGAGAATCATAAAATCAAGAACCATAAGTAACTCTATTAAATCTTTCAAGTTATTACTAATATCCACTGGTCAGAATTTATGAACATGTATTTTTGGATTCAACAGAAAAAGTGAAAAAATTTTAGAGACCTGAAAAAAGGCTACAAAGATGATTAAAAGTTGTAAAATATCTGTAAGAAAGGGTACTCAATTTTTTCTCAATTTTTTGGTATAAAAATATACCAAAAACACAACAACAAAATTCCTGATAATTATTTAGTTTCATAAAGCAAAGATAGTTAATTAAACAAAGTGTATTTAATGTTTGTAGCTGATATTTGGCAGATGTATTCCCCAATCTGATGCCTCTTTTTTAACCCTGATCATTGAGATGTGTACTATCCCAATCATGAAGACTAGTTCAAGGAGATCTTCAACTACAGCAGGAATTTTCACTAATAATGAAGAAATTGATTGAAGTGCATACAATCCATGGCTATGACGCTACTTATAACAATGGACAAACCATTTTATCTTAAAATCACAGACTACATTTTCTCCAGTATTATAAATATTAACTATATATTTCTTCATTACAAATCATGTTATAATAAAAAAGGTCAAATTTAATGCTAATTTTAGAAGACAAAAAAGTAACAGAGAAAGTGCAAATGTGGCACTCTCTTCACTGTGTGAGTGGGGCATGGCTCTCCACCCGGAATATTCTGTAAGAAAGCTACTTACTTTAGTTTTTGGTCGTGCTCCAGTTGACATTTGGTTTGGCACACCATCAAGATTCTGGATGTTTCCAGTTTTATTTCTAAAAATTCCTTCCCTCTGATGATTTTTCTAAAAGACTACTCTTCAGGTTTATAGAATTCTGTAAAAAAAAAATTTAAACAAGTACAGAGAATTATTCTCAGGCAATAATTCAAGTGAATTATTCAGGAAGTACATTTCTCAAAAGCCAGAATGGTTTTGAAAATCAACATAAAATGTGGGAATATTCCTAAATAGTAATGATTTCTCCAAAGACATTTATACTTAGGCTCACTAAGATCAGCCCTAGTAAAGCCGAAGGACTTGTTGTAAATGTAAGTTTATAAACCAAAAAGTTTAAACTATCAAGGTAAAAAATTGGCATATTTTTAAACTTTTTAAAAAGGAAAACCAAAGGTATTTTAAAACTTGAAATAAGAGGTGGCTCAGTTACAAAGCCACGGTATTCTTTTAAATAAGCTTTAAGATCTCAGTTTATATATTTTATAATAGTAGGGAACAAATTATAAAATTATTTTTCTGAAAGTCAGCTTAAAAGTAAAATGATTAAAGACATTAGTATAAAGAGAATTTTAAACTTTTCAAATACGGTAAGAGTTCATTTTCCAAAATGTTAGGTAAATTCTTATTGGAGTCATTAAGTTTGTCGTCACTAATTCTTTCCATCGCTTGGAAGTTGGCCACATCTCTCTACGCCCTAGTTTCTTACATAAGCTACCTTGAAGCCTCTCCTGCAGTGTCCTGCTCTGCTTTATTCCTTCTGGAAAAAGGACCAGATTCCTCAGAAGTAGGGAAGGTTGGAAATGTGAATTTTTCGTTTAACTAAAATTTTACTCACTGATCAGCAGGTTGTCCTTTGGGGTGGGAAATAAAATATCTAGAATAAATAGACTTATGTGTGAGTTTAGCACTGCTAAATGCAAGCTATATAACCTTGGACTTTATTTCCTCAAATCTTAATTTATTCACCTGTTAAATGATACTTTCTGGCATTTATTGAACATTTCTTTGTGCCTGGCATATTTGGCCAATGGAATGTGAGTACAGAGGAACATGCCAAGTCTGAACAGAATCTTTACATGTGCTGCTTGGAAATTATATTTTCTTAATTCTCGATGTTGCAGAAACTCCCCTGTGGGGGGAATAAATTTGATGATGAGAATAATAATGATATGGTTTGATCATGGTAGCTAATATATTTTTGATAGGTACTGTGTTAATGTGTTTTACATATTTACATTTTGAGGCAAATCTATTGATTTGGTCTTTTTAATAGAAATTTACCAACTCAAAAATGTGTGAAGGGGGAGGGTATAGCTCAGTGGTAGAGTACATGCTTAGCATGCACGAGGTCCTGGGTTCAATCCCCAGGACCTCCATTAATAAATAAATAAATACATATAAAGATACATAAATACATAAATAAACAAACAAATCTAATTACATCCCCCACCCCAAAAAATATGTGAATGACATAGAAGAGTATGTACATACTTCTGCCCTTGAGAAAAGACCATGACAAAGCTAATGGGGTCTTGTCTTAATTCAAGTGCACAGTGACTCTAAAAGGTATGAAAGTTATTAAACTGGAGAAAAACCAGTGAGAAATTAGACTATGTTGAACAGGCAGTCAGTGGTATGGCAATACAGTGAGCTGGCCAGTGAGCTAACCAGTGAGTACTACACTCTTCTGAATACTGCTAAAGTCTTTCTGCCAGCCAGTGTAGACAGTCTGACAGGTGCCCAGAGGAATACCCACTGTGGGCTTATCTGTAAAAAGAGGATTGTGCAAGCACCTATTTCAATAGGGTGCTGTGTGCTGCGTGAAAGCCTTTAGGTACTGCTGCAGTCGCAGCTGTAACGCAGCAGATCGGGGTGGGTCTCTTTTTCATAGGGAACTTACGGACTGTATATTATTCAGGGAGAATTAAGATTTGATAACAGACTATTAAGCACAACATTCTGTGTGTGATTCTTTCACATATATTACCTCATTTTTCTTCTCAGTAATTCTGTGAGGTGAGTCTTGTTGGTGGAACTTTGTAAAAGAATTCTTAAAGAGAGTAAGTTGCTTGAGTAGGATCACATAGCAAATGAGATTCTTCTATTTCTGACTTCTCTTTTCCCTCATATTTCTCTTTGTATCCCGGCACAGCTCCTCTTCCACACACTCTCCGGTCTACATCTCAGCAAGCGTCTGTTCCATCATAGGCCTTTCTTTGTTCAGCTGGTTAATGGGCTTGGGCTCTAGAGAAGACAGATACCTGTGGAGATAAGGAAATGGGGCTGAAACTGCAGGAAGGAATTGACCACTAGAAGCCAGCAGCTTTGTGGAGCTTCCGTGGCACAGGTGCGGCCACTTACAGACAGCACTTACTGAACCTATGCTAAGGCACTTTATAATTTTAATGCTGTTATACATAATATCCTTTTACAAAATTACATTTTCTATATCCTATTGTTTACATTTGGTAATTCAATTGATTTTTTCTTAATCGATGTTGTATCTATAAATATTTGTGAGCCTTCTGATTAATTTTATATATTTTGGGGGGGTGGCTTTGTACTCTTACATCAGAGACTAATGATAACTTTGTTTCTTTGTCATTCCTCATACTTTTATTTTTCTTTATAAACAGGCTAGGCCCTCAAGTCAGTATTGATAATAGGTGGTAGCAGAAGACATTCTGATTCTATTTCTGATTTTAAGGAGAATGCTTCATGTTTCCCTACTTAGGCGTGATGCTGACTGCACTGGGTTTTGTTTTTTGTTAATCACGCAGTTCCTTCTTTTAAATCAAAATTTTTAATATGAAAGGATGTTGAATTTTAGTGAATGCATTTTCTCCATTAAGATGATCAAAATTTTCTTTTTAATCTCTTAATTTATAAATTAATTAATCTTATAATGTCAAACCAACCATGCACTTCTGTATTATATTATCAAAGGACCCTCCTAGTCTTATCATAATGAAGGTTGGAATTTGTCAAATGCCCTTTAGATGACTAGACTTACCAATGAACAACAGTAATATATTCATAATTATTAAACCATCCTTGTATTCTGAGATCAACTGTGCTTGGCTGTGGGAAGCAGTTCCTTTTAATCTTACTGATTTCTAATGCCTTCTTAGTGCAGTGCGCAGCAGTCAGTCTCATAATCTTACTGATTTGTTTAGCTGGTGTCTTCTTTGGTTATTTTGCACCCATATTTATTTTTTGTCCACTGTCAAGTTTTTGTATCAGGAAGGCATTAGTTTCATAAAATAAATATGGAAGCTATGCATCTTTATAAGATATAGAAAATTTATATTGCATGAGGATTATCCATTCTTTGAAAATTTCAAAGAACCCACAGGCAAAACTGTTTGGCCCTTAGTGAGAGTTACTTTTTTGGTAACTTTTAAAATTTCTCCTATTGGTTTTTGTTCTGTCCTGGTAAATAACTCCTAAATGAGTCATTACAATATATGTTTTATTATTACATTGTCTATTATATTAAGTCTTTCAAGAAAGAGAACTATTTTCTGCTTGGAAAAAGTGACAAGGGCAGAGAAATATTTAATTAAGTTTTGTTCCTTATTGGAATTTTTCTCTTATATTTTACCCTATACTACAGTAGAACTATATACATAGGTTTAATGGTTAATTTAACATTTTTATAAGTACAAAATAGATGAACAAGAATTTTTCCTAAGATTTGATAGCTCTTTGGAAATAATATTTGACTTTCCAAATATTTGTTTTTCTGGGTCTTTATCCATTACTTACTTTTTATAGTTCACATTTTATTCAAACATTGTCTTTTCATTTGTTTTTCTACCTTGACAAGAAAAATTTTAAATGCTATCTTTGTAGTTATTCCCAAAGTTGCTATGTATAGCTATTAGCTCTAGAATATTGAACTTCACTGATGTAATAATCATTGAATATTTTCTCCTATAACCGAGCCATGACATAGGATTGCAAGAAACTAATAATAGAATTATCTTTCAAATCTTTGTTTGAATTTCATATCAAGAGAGCTTAAGAAAACATTCCTAAGATAGGATATTTAAATTTATGCAAATATAGCAAAATGAGGTGGTTCACTGTTGATTGTCCAAGCCTGGAGAGATAAAGAGCAGATTCTTTTACCCATTATCCTCTTTTCAGAATAAAAGAACAAAAAAATGGAAATACAGAAAGATAATCTTGTTATTTATATAATTGTAGGGACGTTTCTAAAATGTAACATACAATATTCTAATTTTTACACAATTTTTTAAAGTATAGCATGCAATTCTTTAATTTCCTCATTTGCAAAGAAGAACCTCACTAATTAAATGATTTATAAATTGAAGATAATTACATTTGATTTTTTGAAGGAAAGCCCAATGTTTATAAAGAAACATGCACATTTTAAAACATTTAAAATACTGGCTATTAATATTCAGTTGCATCAACAGGTATAAATGACGTAAAGTCAATCTTGATCCCAGACATAAATAGTCAAAACTACACCTAGACTGATAGTTGCCCTTTTCATTTATTTTTCAAGTAGCAGATTTGTTCTGTATCTCAAAAAAGAAGCTTGTGTAATTACCCTTCAAGGAACATTAAAAATACAAAGAAGAAGCTCAAGTACACGTGAAAGCTTTCCCAAGCTGAGCAAAATAACTTGTATTGAAATCATTTTTAGCAATATTCTAATCTGTTCTTCCCATAACTGAGACTAACTTATTCTGCTAAATAACCAAGAAAGACATATTTGATTCCAGATCTATCTGAGATATGAGAGGCCTTTGTTTTTCATATCCCTATAGCTGGACACAAGAGTCCCCTTCTCTGTCACAATAATGATAACTACCGTTTATGTAGTACTTACATTCAGTGTAGTGAAAGCAGGCTGCTGACTAAATTCAGGTCATGATTCCTGTGCTGTCATGTGACCTGAGCAAATTACTTAAATCTTCCATGTCTATGCTGTCTCATTGGATTAAAATGGGGATATTAATAGGACCTACTGATAGTTTTATTTATTATTTTCCATTTTATTTTTTGGCCCATATTTTACCCAGAGATTGTCAGGGCTTCAGGATGCCAGAGTTCTGAGTTATATTCTCTATGAGAGATATGACTATATCCTTTCTGATGGGTCAATTACTGCTCATGGTCACCAAAGACCCAACATGAACAGACTAAGAAGAAAGTGAATGTTGTACAGATTGAAGAACCTAAATGTCTCTTCTAAAACCTGGATGTGATCCATTAAAGATGGATAAAGAAGTACTTGAACAAAACACAAGATGTGCAAACACAGGAGATTCACAATGATGTACAGTTCTACTTAACATACTGACATGTAAGACAAGCGTATGTAGTCTCATGGCTTTATTTTTCACTTGCACATAGTTGATTTAGATAACTGCATCTTTTGCTTGCATCCAGTGACTTCCTTAGGCAAAGTATTTTTGGAGCCACTCAATTCCCATCTCTTCTCATTCATTCATTCATATGCCAAGCATTGCCCAAGCACAGGGAAAACAAAAACAAACACAACATATTTTCTTGAAGAGCTCTAGTCTAGGGAGAAAGGGTCACGTAGACAGATAATATTACAGGGATTTAAGCCAAAGTGTTGTACAAAATGATATGAGAACACAGGCAAAAGAGCACATAATTTTGCCTGGGGAAAAGGAAGAGTTCATAGAGGAAATAACCTTTAAACTGAGTTTTGAAGGAATAATAGTAGTATTTCAGGGGAAGGGAATCCCAAGGGCATAAATGCACAAAAATAATACAGCATGTTCAAAGAATAGGGAGGATTTTTATCTGATTCCATCTGTTGGTGCCTAGGGGATAACGGCAGCAAATGATGTATGAAAATTAAATGGGGCCTCCAGAAAAAAAAAAGTTTCTCATTTAACAAAATCTATTACATAGACGATAGTCTTAAAATAACAATACCAATACTACTGCCAACATGAGTATTAAAAACACTAAGATTTTTTTTTTGCATGTGCTCTCCCCAATTCTGCCTCTCTACTTTTTAATCATTACATATTATACTCTTGTCCTCTTAGCCTTTGTTTAGTCTTAGTTCTACTAAAAACTATCTATTTAATGCACAGCACCTGCCCTTATGTTGATGTCTCTCTGGTCATTTGGTTAACTGAAGTTAATTCTCTAGCAGATTCTTCAGAAAGGGCTCATGAACCCCCTTTTCACTTGAAAGTCAGTTTTGCTGAATATAAAACGCCTGGCTCACATTTCCTTTCCTTGCGAATCTTAAGAAATGAGACAATCTTATTTTCTTTGAGCAACAAATATCACTCTTGGAATCTGATGATTATCTAATTGTAGTAACGTCTTATAAACCATGTACTCTTTTCTTCTCCCTAGAAATTCAAATATTCTATTTTTCTTTAAACCCCAGAAGATGTACATTACAGGATCTTGGTGTTAGTCACTCTGGATCAATATCTGTAAGTATAATGGTGAGTAACTTCAAATCCTTATTTCAGAAAAATTTTCTTGAATTACAGTTTTAGCATTTCTTCTGATCCCTTGATTTAGTCTTCTTCTTTGATATTTATGTTTTTAGTCCCTTTTAAATAGTTACTCTATCCCAAAGGCATAAAAACAATCTAAAAGTTGTAAAGCTTTGACTGTCACTGGAATTGAGCTTTGTGTATAGTGTGATATGTGTACAAAATTCTTTTCATGAAAACAGAGGAGAAAAATTTGTCCTTTGGCTTATCAAAAAAGTTGTACTTCTGGGCAACTGTGTATTTGTATCTCATGGAATTATGAATTAATTTGATTCATATGTGGTGTCTGACTCAGACATGAGGGATGTAAAAGTGTAGCAGTGGCCATGTTGGTTTAAGGCAGTAGAGAGAAAGAGCTGTGTTAGGAGCTAACAGTACTTCTACACACAGGCAGGCCAAGAGAGGACAAGTGGGTCTTGTGAACCAGATGGGCACCTTCCAGACAGAGAGATCAGCCAAGAAGACTTTTAAAAGGGACTACTTTGCCCAAGAGATACACTTAAAGGAGAAGCCACTCAAAAGGGCACTGGGATCCCAACAAAAAGAATCTTGGTGGAGTGAAACGAGATGGTCACAGCTAGGTGTTAGCTGAAGTCCTAAGTGGTTACTTGGGAAAAAGGACAATCTTTAAATATTGCAGTTGGAGTTTACAGGGAGAGGAATCTAAAGAGCTTGCTTTAAATATCAGACAAAGTCCTAAGAATGCCAGTTCCAGATTGTTACAGTAATGGCCATGTAAACCTGAGTCTTTTCCTCCAGTCCTTTTAACACTGGTCCAGCCCCAGAGGATCAGACACTGCAGCTAGCAGACTGCATGAGGAAGCAGTAGAGGAAGATAGGAAAACAAAGGAGAATCCAAACACTGTAAGCCTCTCAGCCTGAAACAGTTTTCAAAAGTGAGAAAGGTAAGCTTCAAATAAGGTAAGTCTATGGCGTTGTGAGATTATACATGGTCTGGAGATTCTGAGTATTTAAATGACACTTCTTGTGTGCAAAGGTGACCAGAGGATATTTTTGTTTTTTAAGAATGATTGGAAAAGCTATGACATCCACTCTAAAAATCACTTAAAAGATAGAAAAGAAATAGTCCATTGACTAGACCTGAAGGCAAGCACTGAGAAAAAAATACGCCTTTCTGGTCATCTTATAGTTGCCATTCACTAACTGATTGTATTAGGTAAATAAACAAATTAGTTTATGCTGACATAGATTGAAAAAGCCTAGGAAGTACATGGCTAGGCCACGTGTGAACTAGAAGCCAATCAACAACCCTGAAATCGCACCTTTATTAGTCTAGTTGGTCCTCTTTCCACTTTTTCTAGTCTCAGATTTCATATTATCAATTGAATGTCTCTTAATTTAATGCCCTGGAATCTCCTACCATTAAACCTTAGGCTTTCAAAAATTATTTGGGGGTATTGTACTTTTAGAATAAGAATGCCTTTGCAATGGTACTCAAGTTCAAAGAGAGCCATACGACTTTACCGGATGATAACACTGCTCTGAGTATAAAGTTGCCTTGAAGAAGTATAAGAATATTCTGCACAAAGCAAGGAAAATAGTTGAAGAAGCAAGACAGAAGAGAAGGATGTTTTCTCTTTGGATTTAAAAGTAATTCTACACATAGACTTTTGAATTCCACATTAAAAAAAATCCACATTTAAAAAATTTTTTCTCTTGCTTTTCAATTATTTTAGTCATATAATCTATTTTAAAAATGTTTGAAACTGGATGTTTTATCTTTTGTGCATTTCTTATGCCTGTGTTTTGTGATTATGTACAATTTTATGTAGGAGGAAAAGAACATTTTCTTTTCTAATGTATTTCCTTTATAATTAAAATCCACTATTGAAACACTCTTAAAAATGGTTACAGAACATGTATGTGGTCTTTGGATATATTTACCTTCTTAATCTAGTCACTAAGTGCCTACTATAAACACCACAAGGGTAGGAACTGGGCCTGTTTTAACCTGATTTATAAAAACTAATTTTCTTTCATTATTCTGTAAGTTATGGCCCTCTACCATTCAAACTATTCATTATAAATGAAATAGTAACCCCAAAGATAGATAGCAGGGAAAACTAAAATGAACTGTCTTGATCAATGAAGACATCATCCTTTTCTCATCTAATAACTTCCAAATTCTGGACAAAATATAAGGAGAAGCAAAAACAGGTTTTTATTATTGCATAAATCTGAATATGACTCTCCAAAAAATTTTTTAAGTAAAAAAAGAACTGAAAATTTTAGCCCCAAGTCTTCCTTTGAATGTTGATACTGATGATTTAAGAGCAGTGTAGGATTGATTAAATGTTTAATCATGATAATGATTAAATATTGATGATTTAAAAGCAATTTAGGAAGACTTACATGAAATTATTATTGAATAAAATAATCTGAAATTAATACACTTAAGTAAAAGACAATTTGTATCTTAAGTTTTATTGCAGAAAATCATAGGCAATCAATTAAGGATATAATTGTTTTTTAGAAATTTAAAAGTAAAACTTCAAGAAGTAGATAAATTGAGAGAAAATGTCAGCTTATTACTTTGATTTATAAAAGAACTCAATTATATAGTAAAGGGCTATGACAAGGGGGGTGTGTGTGTGTATGTGTGTGTGTGTGTGTGTAGGGGTAGTTCTTAGAATATATCAGTTGTTTTGTACTAATGTCAACTTTATTTTTAACATATAAAACTTACATTCTTCCTCTTATCACAAAAACTGAAGTAAATACATTCCATCCCTCAATATGACTGTGTTTTGGGGATAAAGGGAATTTTGCACCCCTATTTATGGCTTCTTATTTCTCTACAATAACCCCATTCAGGGAAATAAAGGGCACATTTGTTTTACTGCTCTCATCTAAGCACATTATAAAAGGCGAGATGATTGCCAGATCATCTATACTTAAACTATTGGAATGTAATAGGACTGAGAAATCCCTTATAGAACACACAGAGGTCAGATTTGACACTTTAGCTTGACTTCATCATATCTGGCATAAGAGCATTTAGTGATTTTTTTTAAGCCATTAATAGAGCAGGGTTATGGGAAAGCTACTCTAGAATTGACATTTCATTTTTTTGTATGAATGTAAGTGAATTCAATGTATGACTGCTTCTAAAGGAATACAAGACAAGTTTACCCAACTATAGAACAGATACAATTAAAAAATGCAAACCCTAGTGATACAATTAGAGAATTACAAACTCAAATGTGGCAAACAAAATGGTGCAGCAAGATAGAAATGGTAAATAAGGTGACTAAATTGTATTGTCATTACTTCCTTGTATATGTATTTTTAAAGCAAGGAAATCAGGAAATTTAATTAGTGTGACAATTTGTATCATTTTACAGTCAATACTGTGAGTTTTTTGAATCTGTTCCAAGCAACATTTGTTTATTATACTATTAAGAAAATGAAAACAAACCACCAATAATAAAGGAAATCAGACTCAGAAAACAGAATATTAGATTTTGAAAGGTATTTCCTTATTATAGGAGAATCTCCTACTGGATTCTAAGAATGTTATGAAATTATTCAGTCTGTACTTACTGCATAACTATTATGCTCCCTGGTAGGATAGGAATTAGGTACACATTAGGGATGGGTATGAGAGTAGACAGGATAAAAACTGAAGACAAGGGCTTGTATTCAAGAAGCTCACAACTGTGTCTGAACTAGAATGATTCAAAGAGCAGAGTCAAAAGGGAAAAGCTGGAAAACAGTTCTTTTAGTGAAAATTCAACTATAAAACAAACTAGTTTTCCTCTTTAAAGAAAGAAAGCTCTCTGCCAGCATGCTGAACAGAACTTTCCTGTGTTGTCTGATAAGAGCCTATTCTCCAATCTCTGGATGAATCATGCTGATTATTAACACACTAGAGCAGAGCTCAGGTTCCATTTCGTCACTTTCCAGGGTGAATGTTGAGTTTTAAAAAGATACTGTTTGTAAAGTGTCTGATGCATGATAGGTTATTATGTATAAAATTATTTCTAGAGGAAGATAATTTTAACTTCAGCCTTCTAAGTGACACTGCCTCCATATACTGTTCTACTGGTTTGTTAGCAACAAAAGTCCCTTGGAAGTCATTTATGTTAGAGCTTCTCTGTACCAAATTTTATTCTAGGGTTATTCTATTATAATAAGTTTTATTCTAGGTAACAAAAATTACTTCAGGATTTGTTAAATAGCAGTGAGAAGAAAACAATAAAGACATATATGAACACTAAGGGTGGTAAAACTGTTTCAGAACAGTTCTGACTATGGCTTTCAATAAAATGGAAAAGCTGTATCTACACAGCAGAGACAAATTGTTTCACTGCTTTTGCATCCTAGTATATTAGCACAGGGATCAGTATTTAATAGGGACTCAATCAGTGTCTACTGAGTAAAACAAACTATGTGATGAGCAGAAATCTGGAAGTATTGTAGGTTCTGAAATATTGCTGCCATGTGGACAACACTTCCCCCTGAAGTTAAAATTACCTTCCTCTAGAAGTAATTTTATACATAATAACCTATCATGCATCAGACACTTTACAAACAGTATCTTTTTAATACCCAACAGTCACCCTGGAAAGTAAACATCTTTTTGGTTTTCAAATTAGGGAAATTAAAGCTTAGAAAACTTAGATAACTTACTCAGTTCCATCCATGTACACAGTGGGGTATCTGGGACTAAGGCTTACTCATTCGGATCTTTTTCTAGCACACCCATGAATTGGTGGGCAAGGATTTATATAATTATTGTTTGAAATTAAAGTTAAGAAATCAAATCCATTCTGTCTGGGAAGCATGTATTTCTTTACTGATATCTATGAAAAATAAAAGGATGTATTTTCTTCCTGCCTGACTATAACATAGGCTTGTATTTTAAGAGCACCAAAGGAGACAGACTGAATTTACAGCTATGGCATAGTAATGTTCAGTTTGGGTAGAAACAGAACTACCCTGGTTCCTCAGCAGAAGGAGCAGAGGGCAAATGGCAGGTAGGCAAACCCTAAAGAGAACTAAGGGTATTTCTTAGTGGCTAGGTGGGTATCACTTCCAGGAGGCACTAGAGACATTTCTATTTCTATAAGCAAAACAGAAAGCCATTGGTGTGTCCCCTGGGTTGTTTCCGATGTTTGGGGACAAGAAGTGGTAACACAGGTACAGAAAAAGAGTATCATCTTTATTAGCATCATTGAGACTCTCAGATTAAGGACTTACACTTCTGCCAATGATGGACTTAAAGAAAAAACCAGATCCATCCTCTAACCTGTGAATTAGAAAAGCTGGATAAAAATACAAAAAGGATCTCTTTGATGGCACCTTGAGAGGACAAAAGCCTGAAGAGAAGGTGCAGAGAAGTCTGTCCATATTCAACTCTGTTTTTCCCCTTGAATCATTTGCCAATTTAGAAGCTGTTCCAGAGGCTGAGAAGTCACTCAGAAAGTGGCAGCTAAGAAGCAGGGAAGCCAAGAAGAGCTTTCAGGAGTCCCATGGTTCTGAACAAACAAAAATTGACAACTAGGGAGGAAGAGCCCTTGAGAACACCTCAGGCTTTTAGCTGGGACACAAAAAGGGTCACCCTAGGAGTAAGAACGAACCTGAAATAGACTAGATCTGACAGACTGAAAACCGTATAGGCTACGATGTTCTGCTCTGGGCCTCGTTTCCTAACAGAAGCAAAAGTAAAATCCTTGTTGAATTAAAAAACATCACTCAGAGCCTGATTTTTTCCATAAACAAAGACAGCATTCTATTAAGAATTTCTGGGCATACCAGGAAACAGGAATAAGAAAAAGGCAACAGAAACAAGACCCATAGATGACCTAAATATTGGTGTTATTAGGCAAAGACTTAAGAATTTCTCTAGAGAACTGGAATCTATAAATAAGAATCAAATAGAAATTCTAGAAGCTGAAAAACACAATGACTCAACAAATTGGAAATTTAATTTAAAATACTTAAAATCAAATAAAAATTTAAAAACTTATTTATAATAAAGCAAAAAAACATGAAATGTTTAGGCATAAATTTAACAATATATGTGCAAGACCTTTATACTAAAAATTACAAAGAGAAAGACTGAAATAGAGAGGTACAGAGATAATGCCATGATCATAGACTGGAAATTTTAATATTCTTAAGATGTCAAGTCTTCCCAAAGTGATCAATAAATTCAGCAGAATCCCAACCAAAATCCCAGCAGGCTTCTTTTACAAATTGAAAATTTGCCAATTCTAAAATTTATATAAAAATGCAAAAAACTTAGAATGGCCAAAAGAATACTGAGAAAAAAAAGTTGGATAAGTTGGCATACAGATACACACATATTTACTTATCAATGGAACTGAATAGAGAATCAGAAAATCAGCTGAATTTCGATCAAGGTGCAAAGGTAACTCAGTGGAGGAAAGGAGAATCTTTTCAACAAATGCTGCTGGAATAGCTGGATTCTTATTTTGAAAAATATAAGTATCAACACCTATTTTTATACCATAAGGAAAAATTAACCTTCAGTGGATGATAGGCCTAAAAGCAATATACTGTGAATATTACAAAATAATAAGAGGACTTTATTTATAACTTTTATGCCAATGATCTTTAATATTTGGGCAATATGTACGAACTCCTAGAAAAATACAACATACAAAAACTTTTCTTCAAAAGACATAAAATATTAAGAAAATAAAAAGACAGGCCACAAACTGGGAGAAAAATATTCACAAAGCACACTTTGACCAAAAAAAAAATGTACACAGGGAAGGGGAAATGGAGAGGTATTATTCAAAAGGTATAAAGTTTGGTAGACAAAATGATTAATTCCTAGAAATCTACTATACAGCACAGTCCCTACAGTTAACAATACTGTATTGTATAAAAATTCACTAAGAGGGTAGCACTTACGTTAAGCACTTTTATTTTAAAAAATGATAAATAATGAGGGTAGGAGGAAACACTTGGGAAGTGATGGGTATGTTTACGGCATACATTGCAGTGACAGTTTTGTGGATGTATACTTAGTTCCAAACACATCAGTTGTATACATAAATATGTACAACTTTTGTAGGTCAATCATACCTCAAGAAAGAAAAAAGGTGGGTACATAATATGTAAGTAACTGCTACAACTCAATTATAAGAAAACAAAATCAATTTTTAAATTGGCAAAAGTTTCAAACACATTTCATAAAAGTGTCACTGTATACCCGCTCAAATGGCTAAAATTAAAGATGGACGATACTAACTGTTGGCATTTGATAGAAAGACCCATCATTCTTTTAAACTGGAAGGAACATAATTAAAGAGTGCAGATGCAGGCAGATTAGATGGCGGGAAGATGAGAGAATTCTTGGCTAGGCTCACAATTCTTTTTCCCATAAGGGATGAGGCAAAGTCATTGGTTGAGGAGAAAGCTGGTAATATGAAGAGGAAAGAAAAAGAATGAAATAACAGGTTTAAAGAGAGTAAAGTAACTACAGAAAAGAGTAGGATGACTGGAGTGTGGGAGAGACCATTTGGGTGAGATTACATTACTCCACCGGATTGTTAAGCTCCTGGGTATAAGCTCAGAAAAGATAAATGCATGAGTTCATTATGAGCTGGGTTTTGCCAGGCCGGAATTACAGAAGTCAGGGACAAAAGAGTTGAGGGAATTTGCAGGGAAGTGATTTTAATGCCACTGTTTGTGAATATATATAAAATTAAGTAAATTAAGTAAATAAACAGTTCTTTACACTGTGAAGACCTATGCTAGTGTAAGTGTAACAGTGGCAAAACTAAGTACAAAGTACCTCAATTTATGTGTGGTACAGAGAGGAAAGGAATGTAGAGGTTAAAATAAGCACCTAAATGCAATATATCCCAAACTGAACCATCTAATGATGTAAAGAACTTATTCCTTATTCTACACAGTTTGAAGTCTAAAATTTATTTTTCCTTGTTTTCCAAATCAGCCTTTCCACAACTATTTAAGCTTCACCACTAACCTTTTCTTTCATGTGTTTCCCACTATCTTCCGTTATGTTCCCTTGCCTGCCCCGCCCCCCACCCCACATCTTGCCCCCTGCTCACACACTATTTGTGATCAGTCTTCAGTGATCCTGCGATAGTTTTTTGTTTTTTGCTTTTTACATAAACACACATGCCACTCCTCTACCCAGGAGCTTTCTTTACAATACCTACTACCAAGACCATCAGATTTTATCCAAAAACTGTAAAATGCCCTTATTTGTCTACTTCAGATAATCTAACTTTCTTACATTCCCCAGGCTCCTTCTGCTTCTCTCAGTGTATCTGCTTAAGTCTGTTCCTTTCGTTCTGGCTTTCACAAGTACTCAGTTTTTATGTAGGCCGCAGATGAGAAAGCACTCTGAAATACAAAGATAAAAAGTGTTTACCAAGACTGAAAAAATTTCTTGGGAGAAATTTCTTGAGAACTGAGTACCCTGCAGCTGACACTTTTAGATTAGTCTAAAATTAAAAGTGGGTGCGTACAGTTTCACACAGATTTTATTTTTACAACCTGCTAGGTTGTTTCCATGCTGTATGTAAAAACAAAACAAAGCCAGTGCACTTTTACAAGTGACTTCAGTCCGTCTACTGAAGTGGTTTGCCTATACCTTGTGAAAATGGAAAAGGGGCAGAATTTTCTTTTCGAATGCTTTGCACAAGCGGCCTTCCTTTAGTTAACAAAATTTGACAAAGACCAAGACCATGCCAAGAAACACAGAATGTTTCTGACAAAAATGTAAAAGTAAAGTTAATGAATTCCTCAAATTCTTAACAGAAGCAGTTAAAAGCCAAAAGACACACTTCCTTACATAATTATAAAGCATTTTTAGGTTCTACACAGATATTCTATTTGCCTGCGTTCCTTTTTCCCTGTGACACCCTTACCGCCCAAGGAGTGATGCTTAAACACAGTATGGGTGGGTCAAGCCGGTTCAGGAACAGATTTGCAGGCAAAAGCCGGTTACATCCCAGCACTGGGACGGCGCCCAGCAGACCTCTGGATCGCTTAAAGAGTCAAGAGGAAAATACAGTTTGAATTTCTACCTCATATACCATTAACTTTCCACAAAGATTTCCAGAAACCTGACTCACAGCCAGAAACCCAAACCCTGTGGGCGGGAGGAAAAAAAAAAACCTACTACGCCATCTCAGCCTTCCCGAGCCAGGAAACGTGCAAAGATGGAGACAGACGCACGCGCCAGCGGCGCCTACGTCCCCACAATGCGCAAGCGCAGGGCGAGGCCCCGCCCCCTCGCGCTCCCGAGGAGGCGCGCGCACCAGAAACCAGCTCCCGCTGGCGTCGCCTGGGGCTTCCGCCCCGAGGCCCGGGGGTCGCCGTTCGGTTCCGGTTCTAGCCCCTCCCCCTGGCGGGGACCCTCCAGAAGTCTCAATATCCGGGACCAGAGGCTTTCGCCAGCGCGCATTTCCGGCGACCGGCGCGAACGAAAGGATCCGGTGACGCCTCTTCCCGTCTCGTCAGCCGCCTGGGCTTCGGCTCTCGGTGCGGCAGCGCCATCTGGTGCCGAGTCTCGGGCTGCCCGCATAGGGGCGCGCGCCTTTCTCTCGGAACCTTCCAGAGAAAACGCGGGCCCGTTTTTCCCCTCTCCCGCCCTCGGGAAGGAAGAGACCCGAGACTCCGCCCTGCCGAGTCCCCTGCGAGGTACTTTGCAGCACTTCGAAGCTCAGGCTGCCTGTGCGTGTTAACTATATGTACGCAAGTTGAAGAGGAAACTGAGTTCTTTCTCTAGTTTTACGCCCAGGAAAAAACGGTTCTTTTTTGTGTTCTTGGGCCCGTCGCAGTCATCCCTGCCTCAATTCCTTAGTTTGGCTGGACTGGGGCCCCAGCATTTCTCGCTTGGCGGGAAGATGGCACAGGCATTGTGACTTTGGTTTCTGCTATGAAGAGCTTTTCTTTTCACTTACTAAGCAGTGTTGGAAAAATATGCAGTGTACGTGTCTGGAGCCCATGGAGGAGCGGAGAATTTAGTGGATAATTTCGTTTAAAAACAGGCTAGGGAAATTTCGGAAAAGTAGCCTCAGAAACACTCAGGATGAATATAGATTTGTTTGCGTGTCATCTTTTAGCTACCCAGAGAAGAAAAATTTCTCCCAAGTCAGCAAAATCAATGTAAATTCTCTTTTGATGATGAATTCTTACTTGAAAACCTAGATTTTCCTGAGAGTCTGTAGGCCTGATTATATTAGGTAGCTAGCATTGGATTTTTCCTAGTGGTTTATTGGAATGGTGCTTTAACTGAGTATCGGAGTACTACTGAAAGTTACGAACTAAGTTTCCTATAGAATTCGGAGCATACTGACTTGACTGCTCCACTGGGTATTTCTGCTACAGCAGTGATTTTCAAACGTGAACATGCATCAGACGTCCCTGGAAGGCTTATCGAAACAGATTGGCCTCAACCCCAATGTTTTTAACTGTGAAAGTCTGGGGGTAGAGATGGGTAATTTTAGCTTAGAAAATTTTTCCTTAATACATAAGCTGTTTGTTCTAGAATCACGCTGGGAATAATTTGGAACTCCAGATTGCTTTGTCAGTAATGCTTTCCACATTTGTAGGAGAAATACTGATGACACTAAAAGGGGAGAAATCTATTGTTGGGAAGTAATAAATTAAGCTCTATAACCAGTAAAGTCCCAGACAAATGAATATTCACACGTTAAAATAACTACTACATGTAAATATGTTCTATATATGATCATGTGGTAGAAGGTGCTGTGATACCAATTGAAGTGACTATTTCAATTCTGCAGTAATTTTTGTCCCTTACATGAGCTATTGAAAATCAGTAAGTCAGAAATGACTAGAATTAAGGACAAAATTGTTATAACCTAACATTCTCACTTTGCCCTTAGGTAGACACCAGGCTTTTCCAAGTCCTTTTACATCTCCCCAAATTTCTTTGTTACTCTGAATCCTTTAACAGTCCCACTCCACTCCGACTGTGCCATTTACAAATGTACACAATGTCTTCATTTGTAAAAACAGTCATCTTATTTGTAAAAATGGCTTACCTAATCTTTTCTGATGGCATTTTCTTTTAGGTTAATTCTGTCAAATCCTTACTGTGCCACAGCATTGACAGTGAATAAAGTGCACTGTACACTATTAAGTTTTGTCCTTGCACCTAATTGAAATACAAATATTGTTAGATAGGTTGTGGGTTCATAGTTGAAATTATCCCTAAAACTGATAAAGTTTAGAATGTTTGCTCTGATGTGACTAACCTTACTATAAAGAATAACTGATACACACTTGATTTGTAAATTAATAGAGCTAAAGATCAACGGATAGAACTGAAATGCTGCTTTTGCAATAATTCAGTAAAGTTTCTATGAGGCAAAAGCAATTTTAATAATGTCACTGAAGTGATTAAAGGAGTGAATTCTTTGTGAACTTTGAGGAATGAATCCATACTCTAAAATTTAAGTAACTTATAACAAAATTACATCAGGTCAGTGACATTGTACATTATGTGATTTTATAAAATTAGATATTAATCAATTTCTTTCTGTGTATTTTAGGCTCATCCACTAGATGGTTCATTTCTAGCTTGTGTCAGACACTGGGTTACCTATATTGGCCCTGTCCCTAAATCAGCCCTCAAGAGAGGAGATTCATGGGCTTTAAGAGTCCTCCTTATAGAAGAATGCAAAGCTCATTATTTGTACTAACATACGAATAAGCCCAATTTCATAGACTAATTATTACTGACAACTAAAGCCTTCACAGTAGTAACCTACTGAATGAGTTATTTAGGCATATTAAATTTGGATACATCGACTAAAATTACTGCATTACCACAGATAACTGAGAATTCTACTTTGGTTCTCTACCAAGTTGTGTGGTGCCACTAACTGCTGACAACCTTGCAAACTCTCACTCTATATGATCACATGCAGGCTATTGGAATTACTGTAACGCTCAAGAGGCTTGCTTTCCTGCCAGTGTATCATCAGTGTTGTATTTGAGATGTTAACTATTCTTAATTATTGCTTTTCTTCTACTTACTACCTTTTTAAAGTTATGTGAGGTTTTATATTTGTGAATTGTTTTGTACTTTTGTAATTTCCAGGTGTTATCATTTGGCTGTTATTTTCTACCTCTCAGTCTTTAAAAATCATTATTACTCTGTTCACTGGACTTCAGGTTTTTTTTCTTTTCCCTTCTAAGATGATTGAACCTCCAAGAGAAAAAAAAAAAAAAAGGTTGAGAACACATAAAACCTCTGTATTGCCCTAAGAATCTGAGTACTTTTTATCTGAGTAATTACAAAGAGTTCAAGGAAAGAAAGGCACATGTTCTGTGCTTCTTTTTAAAATGAACCTTGTTACAAATCCCCTCTGGATGAGGGGAGGTGTGACATGAAACACTCTACTCATTAGAAATGCTACCTGTTGTATTTTGGGAACATTATTAAATAACCCTACTTTATTGACTAAATGTAATTAGTAATTTATGACATTTATTTATTTATTATGCCTATTAACATCACCACTTATCCTGGCTAATTTTGCCATTAAACATTATGTGAGATAATGTCATTAATTTCATTCAAGAATTGGTGGAGTTTGATACAGTAATGATATTAAAACTCCAGTCTCAGATTTGCTTTCAAAAGTATTTTCTAATTATTCATTACTGCTGGGTTCCATTTTTTAAATCATCCCTCCCATTTTCTAAAAATGTAATACGTAAATGGATATGTAATGAACATCTGTGGAAAGAAGCATTTCTTGAAGGAGAAATTTTAAAGTTCTTGAAGGAGAAACTTTAAAGTAAGTTAATTCAGCTTTTACAGTGCCTTAACTATTTAGACATCTTTTTATCAACGTTACTTTTGCTACAATCAGTGGACTTGTTAATACTTTTCATTTTAGCCTAACCATACTGATATTCACACTATGACTTGGTACTGGGACTCATTTTTCTGTTTTTTGTACACTGGCGATATGTAGTCTTTTTGTCAATCACTGGCAGTTGAATCTCTACAGCTGTAAAACTACCTTTTTATGGTGTTGGAGATACAGTTCTCAGATTTTCTAATCTGTTGGCTTGTTATGCTTTAAGTCTCATTAAAATTACCTATCATTTCTGATAAGTTATTCTTTGGAAGTAAGTTTGAATTAATTTGCTGTACTTATTTTAATGACTGTTCTCTCTAATGGTGAACCACATTTATTACTGTGTCATTAAAATAATATCATTTCATGTTTGCAGCCAATTTAAATAGAAGACTAACACATTGCACATGTTCCAGTAATAATTGATATAATTTGTTATATGGATGAATTAAAGTAGTGAGAATACTGATGCAGAGCATACTTTTTTTTGTTAAAAAAATTTTAAACTCTTGGCATTTGATAAAGATAAAATATTTTACTAAGTTTACCATACTAGTTTGTGCAATGCCAATTATAATAGTTTGGAAAAAGTAAAAATATAAAGATATTTCTATATGACTTTTAAAATCTTACCACAGAATTAGCCAGTTCCCAGTGGATCTTCTTCAGCAGTTATGGTATACTCTTTTATTATTAATCTCTGAGCATTGATCAGAATTAATTGGAATTATTGATCAGAATTAGTCATTAACAGTACTGAACTAACTGTATCTCCATCTTTTTCAGTAGCCTTGATGTTTTGGTTATATAGCTTTAGGCATTGTATCAATTCCAGTGTCTTAAATGTGCTTCCATTCCAGACAAAAGTTAGTCCATTAAGCAAATTTCTATTATATACTTTCTTTGTGTTGAGTACAGTAATATCTTCTCAACTCTAATTCCTATTGTACAAAATTCTACACACAAGGATTTATGTGCTCTTGTGCTTTTTCCACAAATGTAAGAATTTAGAATTACTGTATTTGTAAGCATATGCATGACTTTTCTTGAGAATAATTTTTAAAATTGCAACAAAAGCATGGGGTCTTTGGAAGAGAAAAAGGAGGTAAAAATATATGGAAGAGCAAGTGTAAGTAGATATTTTTATGTAAGCTTGGGAGAAATATAGGAAATAGGCAAAGTAAACCAAAGGAAAGAAATTGAAACATGTAAAAGCTTCAGGGTGAGAGTAGTGTTCTACTGTGGTGGTTTGTACAGTGGCATTAATTTCTCTTAAACATAAAACTGCATTTGGAAAGGTTTGAAGACTATCTCACAGAATACTGGCATTTTCTCCTTCATTATCCAAGTTAAATAAAGTAACTGAATCATAAAATTATAAAACACTGATTGTTTGGTGAAGATCCAAGGGAAAATGCTTCTTAAAATTCATATTTATAACAAAGCAAAATCACATTCATAAGCACCTTGAGAAAATTGATGGGCTAAGGAAATCCCAAAAAGTTTTTAGGAAGAAGAGTTAATAGTTACTGCACGAAGCTAATTATTACTGTTTAAAAATACTTAAAATGCCATTAGTTGCCTTATTTAACGAGCTGTTTGTCATTATTTTAGATTCACTTATAACAGCAATCCCCTAATTGTGCTTTACCTGTTAAGGCCTTAAGTACTTCATTCCTGCTTTCTCTTGTAATAACAGGCTTTGGGGCTGTACCTTTTATGTTGATAAGTAATGCTAGGCAAAGAAATAAAGGTAAAACAACCCCAATACTTGAAGAAAACAGTTATAAATACTAAGAGTATTTACAGCAATGCCTCAAATATAGCATATGCCTAAGGAGTATTTTGTATAAGAAAAATAACATTTCTTTTATTTGAAATTAGTAAAATATACATGCATCAAAATAAATTCAAGGTAGAGCAAAGTAATATATGTAAAGAAAAGCAAAACCAAAAATCAGAAGAAAATGCAGGTGAATAGCTAATCTCCAGATAGGAGGAAAGGACCTTTTTTAAATCACAGAGGCAATCAGAAATCAAAGGAGAAGACAACTGATAATTCTTGCTACATAAAAACTTTTAAGTTTGTGAAAGTTGTAAAGTTTGTTAAAAATTTACAGAGCAAATAAATTAGAGAAAATGTTTGGCCTTAGTATGTCAGTCCATTAAAAAAAAAAACCAAAATATAATTCTGAAAGGGATTTCAAGAGATTTTTAAAAAGAATTATACATAAATGTTATACTTTTCTCACTTTCCAACTGTTCTAAAAAGTAATTTTTAATTCTGACAAAGCTGCAGTGGGTATATGGTTGCCATATTTAATAAATAAAAAGAGGAAGCCCAGGTAGTCTAGATAAACAACAAATATGCAATATTTGGGGCATATTTATTTTAAACTTACTTGCAGTTTATGTTTAACTGGCAACTTATATTTTCTCTGGTATTCCTAAGTGGGATTCTCTTAAATGTAGCTGGTGGGAGTTTAAATTTTGATAAACTTTTTCAAAAAAGTGATGTGTCATTATAAACCAAGAGCCTAAAAATAGTCATGACCTTTGACTTAATAGTTCTAATTCTGATAAAATAGATAAGGGAAATAATCAGACAGGAAGTCATGGATGTGAGGATCTGTATTTGTAATAGAAAATTAGGAACAAATGTATAGTAGGGGGATTGGTTATATAAACATATCTTTGCATTAGGATATTAAGCAGCCGTAAGTGTGTTGACTTCAAAAGGTAAGTGAAAATCATATTACAAAATGGTAACAGTCCCTGTATATGGGTAATGGGATTATGGCTAATTTTATTTTCCCTTTTGTTGTATTTGTGCTTTCTGATTTCTATATAATAAGATGAATTGTATAAGAGTTATAACAATTATAAATTGCTTATGTCTAACCACTAAATAGTCTCTTGGAGTGGATATATAATGAAACAAAATCCAGTGCCTTACTATTTATAAGAGATGCAGCTAAAAATTATTCAGAAAAATCGCAAATGAAGCAATGAGTATACTTATATCAAACTAAGTAAAGCATGAGTATTAATATCAGATTAAGTAGAATTTATAGCAGAAAGCAATACATAGGACAGGTTTAAAATACTATAATACAGAGATATACCATATGGAAAAAAATACTGAATTAAAGCCAGGGGAAGTGAGACTTTTGGAAGTAGAATATAGAATTGAGAAAAAGGACATGGCAGACTCCAGAAAACTGACTAATTTGGAAGAGGTTCTTAACATGGAACCATTGGTTGAAAAAAATCCAAATGTATAAGGCCCATCACTTCTTAAAAGTGAAACACTTCATAGAAAACTTACTGACACAACATAGGTTCATGAGAAGGACTAAAGCTGTTTCTGCGGAGTAGACTGGTGAGGAAAATGTGATGTCTGAATCACGATCGCAGTGCTCTGAATGTGCTGCATATAGATAAGGTTTTGCAAAATCAGGCCTCGCAGGAACTAACAGGTACATACAACCAGCAGACAATACTGGATATAAGTGGTACATTTTGGTTAATTAAACCAATTACAAGTTTGTGATAAGTCCTTTATTTAAAAATCTCCAGAGTGCTTAAAAAAAGATTATAGTCTTGTGCTATGCAATAATACTAACTTAGAGAATTCAGCATAGTTAGCTGTTTTGATATATATCTTACTATACAACTACTAGTCTATCTTCAATTACACAAAAAATGAATGATGACACTTAGGATTTTAAAAACATAATTAAAATGGCAGAATATCTATAGCTAGGGGGACATATCTAATTTATCTATTACTCAGTCACCAAGATATCTCAGTAAATTTTCCTAGGCAGAAACAATTAACATTCTTATAAAATGAAATAGCCAGTGAATCTCAAAGTGTAGACCGCAGCATGGCTTCAGCTATTCTAGAGCCCTGCCCCAAACCTATTGAATCAGAAACTCTGAGAAGGAGAACCGACATTTTAAAATTTAAAAATAAGTGTTTTATCAAGTTCTCCAAGTTATCCTGATGGATTTTATAATCTGAGAACCACCAAATTAGATAAGATAATGAAAGTTTAAGCAAATACCCAAGTTCTTAGAATTAAGGAATAATCATAGTGTCTAAAAGTAAACAATACAGAAACAGGTTCCTCTGAATGTTATCAAATATTATGAAACTCCTCTGTGCAAAGAAGGCGCTGTGCTAGACACTTGAGGATATTAGTGAACAAAGGAGTAGAAGTACAGCGCTCGCTGAGGTTTCATTTTAATGGAACTATGTAATGCTGCTATAAACAAATTTAGATTTTTTAAATCTGTGAGCAAGGCTTTTATTGAATAATTAGGAAAATGAAAAAGAAGAAAGCAAAAGGAAAGAAATAATAGTATATGCATTAGAAAATAAGAAAAAAGTGAAGAAATCACAAAATCATGTGGAAAGTCCCAGTAAAAATTAGAAATGATAGAGGAGTTATAACTTGTAGAAAACATATGTTAAATACATACATATAATTAATTACTAGTTATAATGATCAAAGGATCAGTTCAACAGGAAAATAGAACAATTATAAATATACCTAGTATATAAAAACTTTCAGAATAACTAATGAGAAATATTTGTTCATATTATTATCTATATTAATAAAAATAAAGCTTTGAGAGAATTAAAAGTAGAAATAGATAAACTATGCTTCTGTATATCAGAAAATAATGCTTCAAGGATTCTAGCTACTTCCTAATTATTTTATAGATTTAATGCAATTCCAGTGAAAATCATAATGAAATTTTGATTTAATTTTGTTTTTCAACCTGACAAAGTTCATCTGGAGGGTTAAATAAGAGAATATACAGAATATTTTGAAAGGAAGAGAAATGAGTTACACAAGATATAGTAGTAAAACTGTGATATCTAAAATATTGTAATGCTGATGTCAGGATAGAACATTAATTGAATGAAATGTCCAAATATTATAACATTTTATGTATCTTATATATTGGAAGACATTACAACATAATTTGGAATGAATACTTCAATAATTTCTGTTGATACAAATGACTGAATTTAACCTTGCAGTTATACCTCTTGGGAATCTCTTTTATGAAAATAATCCTCAAATGGAGTGGGACAAAAATATTAACTGTAGCTTTATTCATAATTGTACAGAATTTTAAACACCTGAACACTGAGTAGGGGACTAGTTAAGATAACCATAGTTAATTTACAACTCACAAATAGAAATATTACACTTATTAAAATGATTACAAATAGTATGTCATTATAAGGAAAATGCTTATAAATTTTATGTTAAGTGAAATGGGAAGTAAAATCATATAAATAGTGTGATTATAACTACGTAAACGTAATAAAAATAACTTTGCATAAAGGGAATGATAGGAAATACATATACCAATATGTTAATTGTAATTTTGTGTTTTATTGTAGTCTGAGTAGAATTTTTATATTCATTTATAATTTATAATTATAAAAATGAGCAAATATTTTCATTACTTTTTCAGGAATTATATTAATATTTAAAAAATTCGTTGCCAATTTATTTTTCAGAATTTATTAAAAATTTTTTGAAAAAGATTTCTATTATTAAGATCCTGATTGTATTATACTGAAAGTTTGGTGAACATGCCAAGTACTTATTTCCTTCATGAGTTTGAATTTCAATTGTGTGTTCTCTACACTGTCAAGTATGTGTCCCAAAGAATATTAATAGATATTTAACCATATTTTAAAGGTGTAGTAATTATATAGTGTAATATTGATATAGGAATACACTAATTACATAAAACACTAATTACATAAAATACCCAGGAAATGTAATTCTTTTAGCCTCTGAATTGGGCAGTGCATCTCAAGATTTGTATATTAAAACTGCCTGATCCCAAACCCCGTAGACTCTAAGTGCCATGAAGTTCTGCCAAGTATTTCTTGAAGGTAGTGATTCTAAGGCAGCAGTTCTCAAAATTTTATCCTGTATCAGAATCACAGAGGGCTTGTGATTCCATCACTTACTGTCTGTGTGACCTTAGGCTAGTTACCTAATTCTCTGTGTCTCAGGATCCCCATCTAGAGAGGAACTGAGGGTAATAATAGTGCCTTCTTCACAGGGTTATGATAATTTTGTGTTAATATATGTAATGTGCCTGGTACCACAAATAGGACTGAATAAATATCAGCTAATTATGCTAATGATCTGTTACTACAGAGGAACAGTATGTAACATTTATTGAGTACTTATTATGTGTTAGTAATTTTATTAGGCACATTAAGGATATAAATGCATTACATTTGTTCCTCATATATCTACCTAGTAAGTGAGAAGTTGTCACACTCATTCTTTGCAGCTGGGAGAAGAGAGGTCCAAAAGGATTGAGCTGGCTGGATATGACTAAGAAAAGACTTGGGGTTGCAAATTCCCCAGAGAGAAAGTTAGGAAATGTGCCAATAAATGTTGGGATTAGGATCAACAATATGTGTGGTTTATTACAAAGACCCTTCCATTAGTTAGTAAATTTTAAGTGCACTAACGTTAAAAGTGCACCTGGGTTTTCTGGATTCATTTTAGGATGTTTTGATTTAGTAGATCTGGAATATGGCCCAGGAATCTGCATTTACAACAAGAGCCCCTAGGGAATTCTGAGGTTTGTGGTCTGAGGGCCAACCACAGTTTTGAGAAACTTAGCTAATGTTCTGAGGTAGCTATGGAAGGATATTGTAAAGTAATCATAAAAGGTTTCAAAATGTGTTTAAGGTCAAACATAGCAAGCTAGTATCTGATCTTAAACTAGCATCTAGGTGCCCTGATTCTTAATCCATTGCTCTTTCTCAACCCAGGGACCTTAGGCCTATGTGTTCTCTGAGTCCAGCATCCAACCGGCTGAACCTCAGCAAAGCTCCTGCAGGGCAGAAGGCTTGGTGATTTTTATTTGGAGCCCAGACCAGCTGAGAAGCTGGATAGCTCTAATTGTCTGCATAAAATTTTCGTAAAGTTTCTGGCAAAGTAAAGAGTTACCCTGTTAGGTGTAACCCTCTTTTCTTCTTGAAATTTTGTTGTAATTGGAGAGGTTGTTTTTGCTACAAATTTCAGAGCCCTGCTTAAATTCTCATGAAGTTCTAGTGCTGTTTGCAAATAGTTTCTAAGTTGATGATCATCCTACACATCTGGTTTTCTTCATTCTACCCACCCATAGCCAGATGTTTCTAGAGGATGGTGATCTCATGGAAAGAGCAAAACTTTGGAGTCAGGAAATATTGGTTGAGTCTTGTCATGCTATTTACTAGCTAAGTGTGTCTGGGCAAATCCCTGAGCTTCTCTATACCTTAATTTCTTCACTTAAAAACTAAAGAGAAAGATATATTAGTGTTTAATGTCAGAATTCAGGTAAAAGGATTTTCTGACTGCTTTGTGACATTCAATCTTTAGTTAGTATTAGGTCCATTCTTATAGTCTAATGCTACCGTATTTTTTCTGAAGCCCCAAATTTGGAAATAATCATGTTTCTTCATCAGAAACATACATGACACAATGGCTATAGAGCTTTCCCAGACACTAGCTTCTTAACTGGTGAAGCAAGAACTGGCAAAAGTAATAACAAATGAAGTTTAATGCTGTCACATTTAATGTTAAGACTGGCATTTTGCATAATGTAATGGACTTTTGATATACCAGATTTCTTACAGAGAAATTCATAAGGAAATAGAAACTATAAAATCAAGATGATGTTTAACTGTTCTTTTGAAATAATGATGTTTAGATATTCATAAAGAATGCTGTCAATGCTTGTTCATTCCCTTCCTACCTACCTTCTCTTTTTCCTTCCTCACTTTTATTACTCTCGTTTATTCCCATTCTGGAAATGACTGACTTTTATAAAAATAATTTTTAAACATTCTGGGTTTATGGGGGGGTCTATTAATTTCTCCCATATGCTTAAATTATTTTCCTAATAATGAGTTAGAGACTTAAAGACTGACTTCTTCCTTGAAGTAGGCATTTGTTGATTCATCATGTGAAAAGAGAAATGGATTTAGCAAAGCAACACCCAGCTAGATGAAATCATCCTACCTCCCATTCAGGTCTGTAGGGTAACACTGAGTACAGTAAGTTAACACGAGATAAGAAATCTTGTGTAAAGAAGTCCTTAATGTTGCTACTTCACTTAGACATTTTAATGACTTGTGATTATTTCCAAGAAATGATTATTTCTAAATAGCATAATAATCCTATACAGTTCCAGGGAAAAAAAATCTTTTGAAGTTGCATGTAGTATTTTACAAAAATGTTTTTAAAAGTCTTGTAGCCATTAGTTTTGCAATGACCTTATTCAGGGAAATTATTGCTTGCTTTTTGGAACTTTATAAGTTCAAATTCTTCATAAAATTTACTATTTTATTATATAGTATACTTCCTTCAGTATGGTAATTGTGTCTCATTTATCTTAATAATCCTAGTACTAGCACTGTGTCTGCTATACAGTAAGTGCTCTGGAAATGCTTTTTAAACTGCTATTTTTGTTCTTTATTGGAACTCAAAATGGGAAGCTTTTGCTAATTTTATAAAGATGATCAAACTCTTCTCCTGCCCTCTCCAACCCTTTGTCTTCTGGAGGAACTGAAGGAAGCCAGAGTACAAGCTCTTGCTAAGAGGCAGTTAGGTATACCTAGGGAAGGTTTCTTCAGAGGTTGTAGAGGATTGGGGGAAAAGGAGATGTTGACAAGACCATGGTCCCTAAACTGAAGGAAGAGTTTCCTTCTCTCTGGTCAGAGCATTGTCAAGTGTGGATGACAGAGAAGCACAAGGGAGTGAGCCACCATGTAATTTAAATGAATGAACATGTCATTTTATAAGAATAAAAAGTCTAGATTTTAAAATACCAACTGCACTAAAACTTATTTTGTAGTAAAAGTTGAAATACAGCTTCACTTGTAGTACAGAAAAAAGTAGAACTTTAAGAGGAAAAAAGACAGTTTCCAAATTCTACTGACATTTTTTCACTTACAGTCTTTCTTTCCATCACTTCCTTGCATTGTGACCTTGGGCAAGATACTTATTTATGTCTCCATTCCTTAGTTTCCTTATCTGTAAATTGAGGTTGATAATTACAGTACCTACTTCACAGGGTTGTTAGAATTAAGTCAGTTAATATTTTTTTAAACATTTAGGAAAGTGCCTGGAAAATACTAGAGACAATAAAGTTTATTTATTTCCTGAAATTAAAAAAAATACTAGCCTATATTTATGGTAGAAAGAAGGGAAGGAAGGAAGGGAGGAGGGGAATAAAGAAGGAAAGAGGGAAAGAAATCAAGAGGAATTCCTAATTTTTTTTAAAGGAAAAGAGTAAACATTTTGACCTTGCTTGTAAGATAATAGTACAATGATTTTTCTCACTTTTTGCTTTCTGTTATACTATGTGACATCTTAGGGCCTGAAATGATGATAAAATAAAATGAAAAATAAGTCTCATATGATTCTGAATATTTAGTCTATTAAAATAAAATGATTGATTATAGCAGTAGTCTGTATGCTAGTATAAAGCTACTGCTGTTATCAACCATGGGATTCACTCACGGTTAGAATTCTGCTCTTAGCGCTCAGTAATCTTCAAGTTCAGTGTCATCCCTTTCTAACCAAGTTACTCATCTGGAAATTAGCACATATCCTAAGGATTGAAAACAATAAAATAAGTGTCATAATAGTTGATTTTAATCTTTCTAGGCATATGATAGGCATGTTTGTATTTTAATATTTAATAGATCTGCCATATAAATTTTCTATTTCCCAGAAGGATATTCTTTTTGGGTGATTATAAAGACTTGAGTTTCTTCATTTACTCTATGTCCACAAATTAGAGGAGAGGTTCAAATGTTTTTGAAGACTAATATTCTTAGATAATTATATTCACCTACTGCATTTACTATGTTTCTTTATAATGTTATGTTTTATTTCCCCAAAGTACCACCTGTTTTTTTCAGCTAAGAGGAATTCCATTTAAGCACAAAACATGACATTCAAATACACTTAAGCTTTGAAAGGATTTGTATGCAATTGGAATATAGTAAGATTAGAGAATAGAGAAGTTAAGGTGTTTCAAAATATCATATAATTGGTGTTGTGGACTAGATGTTTGTGTTCTCCCAGAAATCATATGTTGAAGGACTAACCCCCACCCTCATCCCCCACCCCACAATGTGAGTGTTAGGAAGTGAGGCCTTTGGGAGGTTAATTAGATTTAGACGAGATCATGGTGGTGGAGTCCCCATAATGGAATCAGTGCCCTAATAAGAAGATGAAGATACACCAGAGTTTCTTCTCTCTGCCGTGTAGGGACACAGGGAGAAGACAGCCGTCTATGAACCAGGAAGAGAGCCCTCACCAAGAACCAGATCTGCTGGTGCCTTGATCTTGGACTTCCCAGCCTCCAGAACTGTGAGAAATTCATGTCTGTTGTTTATATCACCCAGTCTATAGTATTTTACTATATAAGCCTGAGCTGTATGTAGATATTATTTTCAGGTTCTGGGAGCTTGATGTAAATTAAGACAGTTACTGACATTGTAGGTAATGTCCTGAGAACAGTATATATTTCCTTACCTGTCTACACAGCTACATTACAGTATAACTTTTTTGGAAGTATTTTTATATAAAATCTTTTTTTCCCTAACAGAACTTTAACTTGGTTTAAAAACTTAAATTCATATTCATAGGTTTTAGTTGATACTTTTTTTAAAAGGTCAAAACAGTCTCTATTTAGATTGTTTCAAAGCATAATATCTTAAGGAAATAGAGGAAGTTATTTTAAAGGGAAAATGATTAACTTTCAAAAAGAAAAGCCTGGGTTTGTTAGTTTGTTTTCCCCCTTCTCCACAGAATCTAGGGTGACTGAAAACATGGGAAATGCTACCTGAAAATGTGGGAGAATTGAACATAATAAATTTTGCAAACCTTGAGTCACAGTAAGGGGGCCCTTTCAGACATAAAAATTGCTATGAGATGAAATTGAACAGGTCTTGGCAGCAACATCCCAGAGAGAACCAAGCACCTCAGAGAGTACATAACTAAAGAATCTGTTTGTGCATACATGCCATCCACCATTTAAAAATTCTTAAAACCCGCCATTGCTCATCTTTAAATATATTTATTTCAGAATCAGGAACATTATCAGGTAAGTTTTAGCTTTATGTTTTTATGCTTTGGTTAGACTGAAAGAATTTGGAAACACAAAATCAGAGCCCTTCAAATAAAAGCTTCACACAATTAAATGCAGTCTTGTGTTTGGTTTGAGTATTTTCCATCTCTTCCTCTGCAATCTGTTGACAATAGTTCTACAGACTTACATTCTTTATATGGATGGTGTATTTCTCTCAGTGCATTCAGTGAAGGCATTAATAAGCTTTAGAAAAGTGTTATTTCTCTCCAAGGCCACTGTTACCACCACTGCATCAAAAAATGTTTACCAATCTTGTCTTTTTATGTTACCTCCTTAAACTTTTTCAGTTTCTTCTTTGAGTTTGCTATAAAAGTTCATAAATTTATAAAGTTATTAATCCATATAAACTTGGAAAGATTATTCCTTTTTGCTCTAGATTTCTAACAGCTAGATACTAGCTTTGCATGAAGATGTGATCCTGAATGTTGTTAATTTAGATTAAGGGAAAAGAAAAAAAAAGAAAATTATCTATAGGACTCAGAATTCAAAACCTTTGCAAAGAACCTAAGCATTTTTTTGACACACTGATAAAAGTTATTTACCTTAGTTTCTTTATTCTATTTGTTCTACAACTGTTTGCTTCCAAACAGAAGATGTTTTTCCCTTGACAGTCTCTGTATGTAGTCCCTGTGACTATTACCAGAAATATTCTTTCTTGTTACTTTTCCAAATTGCATTGCTTAGAAATGCCTCTTTTCCTCCATTACATTTCTTCTGTTTTTAAAATGTGTTTGTGAATGACTTTAGATGTGTATTACAAATTGGATTTGAGAGATCTGTGCCACCGTACCTGACTAAAATTCTTTCCTGCCTTCTGCCAGTGTATCAGGCTTAATGAATAGCCATGGAACTTTAAACTGCTCTTCATTTGAAATTCTCCTAAATTAGTTGCTTTTCAGAGCTACTTGCTAATACCTTGCAATCCAAAGACATCAAAAAATCATACTGTAATGCTTTTGTACAATACAGAGATAATTTAGAACATTAGTCAAACAATTTCAAAGGTGTCATTATTTGATAATAACCCCACCCTCAGACCATTATTGTACCACATGATGTGACTAATACTCTATCATTTCTTTTTGCTGAAACCACAGCCACAAATCAAAGAGTAAGGCATTCTGGCCTTCGGTTTTCTCAGTCAGCCTGAAAAACTGGTCACCTTTTTCGGCTTTAGCAGCTTAATATCGCACTTCAAGTTTTTCAAAATATAGCTGAGATAACATTTCCACTGCTATCTGAGTATAACAGATGATTTATATTCTGGAATGTTATTTGGTTCTGAACCTTGTTTCAGTGTTACCTTTTTCTTATGAGATCTAAAGCTACTGTAAATTTTGGGTTTAATATATGTAAGTGGTAATTATTGAAGATATATCCAAATTTAGAAAGTCAAATCTTCACGTTTATTTCCTATGGGCTTTAAAAAATGAGGAAGCACTGGCACCCATAATTTTCTTTATGACCATGCCCTCAAGTGACTCTGAGTTTGTTTACTCTCCAGCGTGACTGCATGTACCTCTTAACCTGTATAGCCTGATTTCATTTTTCCCTCTGCCTAGTATAACGTTTTTCCATTCTCATGTGTCCATTGTCTATCCAACACTTAAGCCCAAGTCAAATGACACTTCCACCATGAAGCCTTCCTGGATTCTCCACAAAAAATAATGTCTCTTTTTCTTCCGGAATCACATACTACTTTATATGTACTTTTAACTTTTCATACCTAATAATTAAGAAAAGCTTAAAAATGTATACCTCTAAACTCTTCGAAGTCCAGGGATCCTGTCTTACTCATTCTGGAGTACCAAGCTATCAATATATGTTTGTTAAATAAGTGAACTATATATATATAGCAAAACAGTGTTAATTTTATGGGTAAAAGGACAAATTTATCTAAATTGGCTCCTTAAAAAAAATGAAACCATGTTTTACAAATATACTACATGATATGATTAAAATATCAATTGATAATTATAAATAAAATTATATAAATTTTAGAGGATTTCCTAGCATGATCATTGGGAGCTGAGAAGAAGAAAACAACCAAGGAAACCCTTGTCACCAAGGTAAATTATATTGCAAATTATAAGCATTGAAGGAGCTGCTATGAATGAATAGGGTATGATACTGCTAAGATTTTGTTCACTGTTGTTTATTTTTTTAAATTAGCAACTTTGTTGTTTTTGGTCACGTTAAAAAAAAAGACAGTTACTGACATTGTAGGTAAAAAAAAAAAAAAAAAAAAGGTTTTAAAAAGGCATATTTTGGGCTACAGCTCAGTGGTAGAGTGTGTGCTTAGCAAGTACAATGTCCTGGATTCAATCCCCAGTACCTCCATTTAAAGTAAGTAAGTAAGTAAGTAAGTAAATAAATAAATAAAAGTGTGTTTTGATCAAGTATCTATTTGGTGACTTTAAGTAGAGGGCTAACCAAAAAAAAACGTAAAGCAAATTCCCTATGGATTCTGAAGCCTTTGCTGTAATCAGTGACCTAACCTGGGAATGGAGAAGAGGTGAGAACATCAATGCTAATAGGCTCCTGTAGATTCTCACTCAGCCCAGGACTCTGCCTCTAAACAGATCAAAAGGTTATGTCATAGATGGCATCATGATTGACATTAACATTAACTCGTAGCCAGGGACTGATCCAGAATATCCTTGCTTTTCTCTTTCCTTCTTTATCTAACAGGCACCGTCTTCTTTATTCATACTTCAAAGCCCAACTCAATGCCACTTTCTTTGGAAGACTTTGCCAAGTTCAGTTAATTACTTTCTCCTTTGTCCTCTTAAAGCACTTGTACGTATATCTGTTATAAAATGTACCACAATGCTTATACCTCCTAATCTTCTATAGCTAGATTCAGAAACTAAATCTAGTTTTCTGTACAAGTCCAGCCACTAGCACAGTTTCTAGCATTTCTGAAGACTGTGTATAAGCAAAGGTTTTCTTCCCCCTTCATTATAATCATAGCACTTCATCTTATATTATTTTTAAGGCTGCTTTCACTTTCATTTCTATGGAGCCTGCAAAGAAGAGGCAAAAAGCTCACATTATCAAGGGAATGGTGAATAGAGCCAGTTCCCCATGCCTCCTGAAAATCATGAATCAAAGTATCCTGGGAGAAGTGAGAAATCTGCCAGGTCAGAGCCTGCTAGTTTCTTAGCTGGAGGCCTTTTATTCAATTAGGCAGTAGAAGGGGCACTGCCCTCAGGTACTGCCTAATACTAGGTAATTCTTGCTGTGTCTGAATTCCATCCTTCTATAGTTTTTTTCTTATTTCATCTAGCTTACAGTGGGCTTGCCATCACCTACCCTATTATGTAGATTTTAGCATGTACACTAAATAAATTTGTATTTTGGCTTCAGCCTTCAGTTTCTTTTCAGTTGTCTAATTGATGGTTCAGTAATTTCTTACTCCTCTACATTTTAAGCAAGTCATTGTGTGCCCCTCCAATATTCCCACAGTGCAATTCCTGTGCTTTATTGCACTCATCAGCTTGTCTACAAAACTTTATTTAAGCTTCATGTAGTCTTGGTTTAAAGATATATTGCTGAAGCAGACTGCTTCTACCCTGTGTGGTACTGATAGCCACCACTAATACTTTTTGCTCCAAAAAATAAATACAAAGTCCCAACTTTTGAATAAAATTCCTAACATATATTCTGATAAGAATAGCAAACACAAGATAAGACTGACAATGCCTGAATTTTAACTGGAGAGCACAGTAAAGAATGATGACATCTTTGTGAAAACTACTAATAGTGACCCAGGGAAAATCGGATCTAGTATAAATAATAAACACAAACGATAACTAACTGACAGCGGCTAAAACTGCACAAGGTGGAATCTGTTTAAGACTATAGATCAACAGAAGACTCAAAGCTTGGTAATATTTAGATTGTAGAAATCAGAATTTCACAGAAATTATGGCCAAAAGAGCAAATTTACAATGGCCAGGCTATAATTGATAAAACTTAATATGGCCAAAAATTGTTTCCAGGGATCAAATCTTCATCTAATTTATACAGAAAAGTGATTACAATAGATCATTTCAGAAAAATAAAAATAAAAGTGGACAAAAGGTGAAAATGGCTTAACTGCATTGTGTAGAGAATTGATCTATTGGCTAAACTAGCTTAACAAAATCTGGTGTATTTTTTCATCAAAGTTAGTGTACTTAGTATACTTCTGATTGTAGTTATAAACACAGGGTCAAAACATCCCCAGTGTCAAAATAGCTGGGTCAAATGCCCTGTGCACATCTCATACTGGGAATCTCTGTTCTTGAAATCACTGGTGCTTCTCTTAGAAGTCTCTCTGTAGGGCCATAATCACTAATTAGTAACAAAATGTCAAAATGTGTTTGTGGGTTTGCATTTTTCCTTTACGAAATGAAGATATTGTTGGGATTTGTTTTCTGTCCACTGTTTAAATGAATGATTAGAATATCTTAAAGCATGAGGCATTAGGGAGGAAACAGCCAGGAAACTAAGCTGATTTTATTGAACAGGCGTTACTAACTTACAGGCATTATTCCTGAGCAGTAGTTCCCAGTCACTTTGCAGTATGGACTCTCTTACCACGATGTGTTTCTACCAGCACTCCAACTATCTTGCTTTGGTACTTACAGTAAATCATGATAAAGAGAGGCAGCTTGGGCTTGTGGAAAGGGTAGCAAACAAGTACGGAAGACCTAGTATAAACTTTAGAAATGCTAGTGATGACTGGGGGCCTGATGTGGTAGCACTGGCCAGTAAACCATTATGTAGCTCACTGGGGTCAGATGACTTGTAAAGTTATGTAAGGTGATTAGCAAATTCTTGGGACAATTATTTGTTAAAAAAACTCCTGGAAAGAAGAGCTCTGAAACTTTTCTTAAATATTTCCTAGGGATATCAAGCATTTAAGAGAAATAGTGCAGTACCAAAGGTAAGCTATTATTTAATTTCACTTGTGTCCAGTGTAGCTTTGGTACCGTGGTGTCCCCTGTCTGCACAGGGCTGCTGTCTACCATCAGGCACTAAATAATTGAATAAGAGTTATTTTTTTGGGTTGTTGAATATATCATAAAGTTCCAGCATATGAATGAGGGGATTAAAGAGTGAACACACTAAATGTATAAGGTTGTCTATTCAGTATATTTATAAGGCCTCAGCCTAATTTACAAAATTTATGTGTGGCTATATGTTTATCCAAGGGAGATTTGTTAATCTACATTTACAGTAGGGTTGCTTTCATATATGTCTATATAAAATTCAGAGTAAACTGAATAAGAAATACGTGTGAGCTTTATTTTTGGAAAGAATTATTCTAATTGCATTTTAAGCTAAGGAACTGAGTCTTCCTGTAGAACTGCCTTGTAATTTTTTTTAACTGCCAATAACCATTACTCTCTTAAAAGAGATCACAGTTATAACAGTGTAGGAGAAGATGAATATGAAAACTTCTCTTTGGGTAAACTAGCCATTCTGATTTAACTGCGTGCAAATAGCACAGAGACCCAGTTTATTTGGTGTTAGGTCTAGAATATTTACACATTGAAGGAGGGGAGAATATTAAAGTTGTATACATGATCTGTTAAATGGCTGGTTTAAATATATCAAATACCTCGTAAAAATTAAATAATCTTGTGTGTGATGTTGTATCAATGTTACTCGTTGTCAAAAAGCAAGAAGGCAGTGTAAACTTCTGTGCTACCTCCCATTCACATTTTGCTGGCAAAAGTGTGAAGTGGTCAAATACTTTGAGGAGCACTTTGACAATATTAAATGTGACTGTAAATATATATAAATGTCATGACATGAAGAACTTATGCAAACAAATAAGAAAAAAAAATCTCCAAGAAGCCTTCCTTGAATTCCCTGCCTGGGCTAAATGCTCTGTTCGAAATAGACAAATTATTTGTAATTAAAGGGGCCTTATATTTAATTATGGGAATGATTCCAAAGAAATTTTAAGAATTAAATACTCATAATGATGACAGCATGAAGTTATAGGGGAAAGTTATTAAATGGGGAGAAAGTGAACATTGAAAGTAAGCTTTGGCATATAGAGGTAACATCTCAGTTAGAATAAAGGTATAAAAAGGCCTACATCAGTCAGAAAATGACAGTTACAGGAGTATTTTATCATGAATTCAAATTATAATTGATTTACATTATTTGACTTACAAACTATAATATACAGTATAAATTGTTCGGATTATTTTATACTGTATTTATTTTGGTTATGATAAAATAGCAACAGTAAATTATTAACTAGACTTTGAGATAGAAACATTAATTTTCCTTTTGAATAGTAGGTTAAAATTCAGATAAAATAAAATGAATAGAGTTATGCTTCTTTGTGTTAAATATTTGCTATCCAAAGGAAAAACCAGCATGTGGCTATTTCTCAGCACAAGCTTAACGTGGTGACCATTCTGTTCCATTGGCTCTTTCTAAGCTAGGCCTCCCTCTGGCACCGTGTATCAGTAAAGGGGTTAGTGAAAGAGCATGGGACAAGAAGTCACGGTGCCTAAAATCCAGCTACCTGTTCTCAAGTGCTTGTTAGATTAGTTGAGGACTTGACTTTTTTTCAATCAATTGAATGATAATACCATTCATGCTTGGCACAGAATAAGCAAAACTTTGGAATGTTTCAGGAACGTATCAATAGACAGTTTAAACTTTATAATCTGTTACCAGTTTTATTCCCACATAAAAGCTGACTAATGACTTTTTCCCTCACTTTTCTTGGCAAGAGTATTACAGTATATTAAAACAGAATGTAGAGGAGCCATCCATCAAACGTGTGTAAGAATCATTCCTTCTGCAGTTAGATCACAACTCATCACCAGATGGACTGCTTTTCGTTGACTTTTTGGCCTTATCTAATTGTTTCCAAAATATATACTGAAACTCTCTTCATGATGCAAATCTTTCTTCTTTGTTAGAATATAGGCTGTTGGCTTAATTTGAGGAAAAGCTCCTGACTGAGGTTCCTGTACAGGAGTTTCATAGAGGGGCAGCTGTGTGAAAACATAATCCCCCAACTTTTCCTCCTCCCAGACTCATCAAGTGAAGCACCTGTCACTTCAGACAAACTGAGTTCTCTATCAGCAGCAGGGGTTATACATTCATGGTTGGGAAAAAAGTTCCACTGGGTTTTGTTCAGGATTTGTTTTGGAATTTTCATTGAAGCTCTGATTGGAAGATGCATAGAGAGACACGGCTCAAGGGAGGAAGTACAAATACTGTTCCCTACTGCTCCCACTGTAGCAAATAATATGCTCCCATTAGGGGTTTCTTCTTAACATCATTCATGATACACACACCGCCAGGCATCCTGAGAGTTGCAGGCATTGTGTTGTACCTTGCTCTTGGGCATCCCTAAGGAGGAATCCTTTGATGGGGATTCCGATTCCCACGGATTGGCAGGATTTCCAGTCTGGTGTTTGATAGCTCCTTCTGTGCACATTTTGAAGTTTCTGGGCATTTAGCAAATACATAAGGGGAAGACATCTGCTTCTCTCTGAAGAGTTGAGATTCCATTCGGATGAGTTTTGTGCATTAAAGAATGACAAGTGGAACTATCTTCATTTTTGGTTAGCTTAACAATTACAATTCACATTACATCCCATCACGATCACCTGGGTGAGGGACTCCTCACAAAATGAATCAAATTCTTTCAATCCCTAAAATCTATATCACAAATTAAACTTACTTCAAGGTTATTTTGCTTTTGAGAGTGAAGCAGAATTTCTTATGTGTAGATGGTTAAAATTAAGCATGGTGGCTGTCTGTGGTGCCTGTATCTTTCTGTATACCTTATATATTAGTCACACAACTCAGATAACCTATTCCAGGAGTCAGAGAGACTTGAACTGTGCTTCCTTTGCTGTGCCACACTCTTGCCCCGTTGTTGTCAGCAGTTATTCTGTATTCCAGTTCACCAGATCTCCAACAGAAACTTGAGCAGGTTCTAATGTGGGCAGTCGGCCGTTACACTTTTATCCAGGAGGTAAGGATGCTATGCAGGAGTCTAGAAAGGAGATGTGGCCTGTTCTATATAGCATGTGCCTACCAACCACAGAAATAATCTGCTCAGCTTTTGCAATATGACTGGATGTTGTGAGAAGGAGAAAATTTAAAAGGATCTGGAAATAATCCTCTTCTAGAATCAAGAGCATGTGAGCTTGTGAGAATAGGGCAATGATTGAGAAAGAAAGTAACAAGTGGGGATATTTGACCAATTATCTGAGGGCCTTAAGTTAA
The DNA here is from genome assembly GCF_036321535.1 of Camelus dromedarius. NCBI lineage: Eukaryota > Metazoa > Chordata > Mammalia > Artiodactyla > Camelidae > Camelus > Camelus dromedarius. The sequence goes on along the minus strand of NC_087448.1, from coordinate 62,845,719 downwards.
CAGCCTGCTGGGCCACATCAAAGCCTAGTAAATATTAATTAAATTGACCAGCAAAAACAGAGGTAAAGAATTGTATATTTGCTCAAATAAACCAGCAGAGTGAAAGGTCTTTTTTCCTTCCTGCCTGAAGAGTAACATCCTAATCTTCAATTGTTAATTATCTCTAGATTCTTTTTTCTTGGTACCAGATTTTCTTTCATAAAATGCAATTTATTTTTTCAAATGGCCTTGGATTATAAACTACTTTTCTAAATATCTTCTACACTATTTTCTAAATATAAACTTTAATGTGCTAAATGACCCAGGACATATATTCCATTTCTATATTATAGTAACAAAGATTCATGGCTCTGCAAACTCTGCTCTCTGTTCCTTCAGGTCCCTATAGTGAAGAGTGATAGTGATGGGGGTTCCTGCCATAATTACAAGAATAATCTAGGCTACTATAGCCCCAGTCAACTATTGAGGAGCCTAGATAATGCATTTACATAAGAAACGTCTCAGCTCATTAACTATAAACATTAAAAGTATAAAGTACAGTCTGTATCTATATTGAAAAAGTGTCACCATTTAAATTCACATAAGGTTAGAGGTCCCTGGGAAATGTGTGCTCTAGTTAAGTATTTGATGCCATACATGCCAACCTATTTATTTATAAATTTTAAACAAATGTCTATGACGTCAACATAACATTGTATTCATGCTTTATATACACAATGCACCCTAAAGGGAGCTTACTGGCAATTTATTCTATTGAATAAATAATATGCATTTTAAGAGCTGTGAAAAAAATACCTTGAGATATATTTCAGTTGTCTTTATTTTTCACATTTTCTAGGAATTTTTTTCTCTTATTACTCTACAATAAAAACCATATGCACAAAATATCTATTCAACCTAGCAATTTCAGCCTCCTTTTCAAAGGTAGTACCAAATGAAATGGAAAGTTTTGCTTCTTGATCCATTTACTATTTTGTTGCTTTGTGGTCAGAATGTCCTGCTTAGACACCGCAGAAAAAACAACAGCAACAACAACTCTGAAGGGATCTGAATCTAGAATGATTTTGTGTAACACTTGTCAAACAGCTACAGAAATGTAAAATATAACGCTTTATAAAATTTTTACGTAAGAAAGAAAACCAACAGATGAAAGAATTCTAATACTGACTTTTGAACCAATAGGAAATAAATTCAGTTTCATGGAATTACATACAATTTCCACAGTTAAATAAACTGCATTGATTTTTAATTTATTGGTTCCTGTTTATTAGTTTTGCCTCCCCATCTAGTATGTAAAAGCTTTAAAGGAGGAACCTTATTTTATAAATGGTTAAAATGGCAAATAATGACAGTAATTTCTATGTGTGGCAAATGGAAATCAGTCATATTATAATTATACATTCTATATTTAGTTCATCTTGAGGGAAACAAACAAAACAACACATATAAAAGCTATTTCTACTCAGGAATAGCAATTTTATTTCACCAAAAACAAGTTAAGGTCAATTTTCTTCTGAGCTCTTTAGGGAAAAATACGGAGGTATTTATCCTATTGTAAAAAAAATATAAAACATTGTTAAAGTCCCCATAAGACCAGGGATTCTAGTGGCTGAAAATCTGGCTGTATTCATGCATGCATAAGCCTTGATTCTCCAGAAAATCACTGCACATCGCTGATAACTGTTATGGCAACAGATATTAAGGTTTTGTTGGGCATATTTTGAAGTAAATAGATACTCTGGGAGAGCAGAGTAAAAGCAGTTAGGTTATGAATTGTACCTCATAAGAATTTCAAATATAACTGAAGTAGATTGTTCCATTATTAGTTCAACCAAGGAAACCAGATTCAGAAGATATGTAGATTTAGGGCACCCTCCGGCCTGGTTTTTTTACCTTTCTCTTACCACCAGTGCCCAGGGACCTGCTCTTAGGCATCTTTTTCCCAAAGCATATTGTATATAATATTGCTAGGCAAGAATAATATTTTTATATGTAGGCATAAAATGTAGTAGAAAAAAAAAAAGCACAACACAAGAGACCCTGAGTAGCCAAAACAATCTTGAAAAAGAACAAAGATGGAGGTATCATACTTTTGGATTTCAAACTATACAACAAAGCTGCAGTCATCAAAAACAGTATGGTACTGGCACAAAAACAGGCACACAGATTAACAGAACAGAGTAGAGAGCCCAGGTATGAACCCACACTTCTCTGGTCAATCTAGGACAAAAGAGGCAAGAATATGCAATGGGGAAAAGCTGCCCTCTTCAATAAATGGTGTTGGGAAAACCAGACAGCTGATGCCAAAGAATCAAACTAGACTACTTTCTCACACTAGATACAAAAATAAACTCAAACTGGATTAAAGACTTAAATATTAGACCTGACACCATACAACACCTCGAAGAAAACACAGGCAGGGTGTCAACAGGTATGGACCTATTGACACAGCTCTTAGCAATATTTTTTTGAATATGTCTCTGCGGTCCAGGGCAACGTAAGCCAAGTAAACAAATAGGACTACATCAAACTAAAAAGCTTTTGCACAGGAAAGGAAACTATCCAAAAAAAAAAGGCCACCTTCTGAATAGGAGAAGATATTTGCAAATGATAGCTCTGGTACGGGGTTAATATCCAAAATATATAAAGAACTCATTACAACTCAATATAAAAAAAAAACTGGATTAAAAATTTGGCAGAAGACCTGAATACACATTTTTCCAAAGAAAACATACAGATGGCCAACAGACACATGAAGAGATGGAAAACATCAATCATCAGGGAAATGCAAATCAAAACCACAGTGAACTATCACTTCACACCTGTCAGAACAACTATTATCAAAAAGACAACAAATAGATGTTGGTGAGGGTGTGGAGAAAAGGAAACCATCATGCAATATTGATGAGAATGTAAATTGGTGCAGCCACTCTAGAAAACAGTATAGAAATTCCTCAAAAAATTAGAACTAGTGTACAGTTCAGCAATTCCACTTCAGTGTATTTTTCCAAAGAAGACAAAAACACCAATTCGAAAAGATATATGCACCCCTATGTTCTTGCAGTATTATTCACAATAGCCAAGATATGGAAGCAACCTAAGTGCTTCCTAAGATAGATAAATGGGTAAAGAAATTGTGGTATGTATACAATGGAATATTTTTCAGTGATAAAAAGAATAAAATCTTGCCATTCATGACAACATGAATGGACCTAGAAGGTGTTATGCTAAGTGAAATGTCAGAAAAAGAAGGATAAATACTATGCAATTTCACTTATAAGTGGAATCTAAAAAACAAAACAAATGAACAAATGACAAAACAGAAACAGAGATATAGAGAACAGCTGTTTGCCAGAGGGAAGATGGGTAGGGAGATGAGTGAAATAAAAAAAAAAAAAAGAGTATGTAAATAAATACTACATAGCAATTTTGCACTGTAGTTTATAAAATTATTTGCTTCCAGTATAACTTTTAATGCGTATCTCCCATTGTTTAGTGCTTTATTGACTGTAATTAAAGCTTAAGATGATAAATATTAATAGCAACAAGAATGAACTAGTCCACACAACTTATTTCCAGTCACTCCTTCATGCTTTTTGACCGTAAAATCAAGTCCAGGCCATTTTAGTACACTGCAGTTTCAATGTGCTTTACTTAGCTTTAACTTAATTAACCTTCACATAAGGGAGAAGTGAATAAAAAGGATCCTGCAAAGAAACCAGGGAATGCAAATGATACTGATAATACAAGCACAAGTGAACAGGAAAATGTCTGAATGGCTCCTGCTCCTTGTTCGACTGTGAACTTTATCTGAAGTCTGTTAAAAGATAAAAAAACAACTTACTGGCTTTTATAAGAACTAGTTTAACTATTTTAAGAAATTTCCAAGAAGATAATATTAAATATGGATTTTTATCCACTACTATTAACAAAGAACCTGGCTCCTAAATTTACTTAGCTAATGATAGTCTTCAAATGTCAAACTTAGCCAGTCATTTAAAATGTTATTTCCCTCTTATTCCATTCTTTTTAGAATTTCTATTTTTGCATAGGTTTTATAATATATACAATATTAAATTAGTAATAAATGGTATAGTATACAAATACATGAGCATACATTTTGGAATATACTAAAAAATGTTTTACCGATGGTGGAGGTTTTCAGAAGTGTTTGGAGAAAATTGGTAGTGGATTTGGTACTAGCACTTTGTCATGTTTTTGTTTCTGAAGAACATTTATTTCTCATAGATCATATCAAAGATTTCCATTGCTCTCAGTTTTTGAAAGATGTGACTTAATGTATATGTTCTGAAAAAAAATCCTTCAAAATCAAGTATCAAACAGAATTTCAACATATTGGATATATTTGAGTTTAGCTGTCAAACTTCCTTGCCTACTCTGCATAGCCAGTGAATTCATTTTGGGTAGGTACCAAGGTTCTTCAAATTAATCCCACTGCCACCATCTCTCTGCTTCTTTAAAACAGAGGAAGCAGGATGTAGAATCTTGCACAGGAAAAATCCCAGAGATAGATCTAGTCATTTCTTTAAAATAGAGCTCATACTTAGGATCCAAATAAAAAAAAATTCTGGGGAGATCAACAGAACTATGTGATTGAAACATTTAGAAATGAAGAGATTTTGATTTAAAATGAAAAATCATTACATTGTTAATGAGTCAATAATATAAATTATTTAAATTAATTTAGCACCTTATGAATTACAAAGTGCTTTTACATTGTCACTATTTACTGTCACTTGTCTTCTTTTTTTTTTTTTTTTTTGGAGAAAATGTGTCGCTGCGCTAAAAAAACAATGAAATCTTACATTTGAAAAGTTCCCCAAAGAGCAATTTTTATTCACTGAGTTATTACAATTTCTTGCTAATGTTAGATTTATATATTTGCCAGTCCTTTCCTTCCTGCAGCTGAGCAACTAGCTAGCCAATCCAGTGAGCCCTGGAGCAATAGAATTTCTGCACATGCTCCTTTATCACTATGCCAGCTGGGCCAGCATTGAATTCAAATTTGAGATGAGATAACCAGATATCCTCCCCATACGGACCAATATTCTGTATTTGGGGCATGGGAGAAAGAAATGCATACAAGGGTATGAACTGCTCAGCTTTTGCACATGCCATTTATTCAACCTGGATGCCCCTTTCCCTTCTTGACAGCCACACTGTCTAAAGGTCCAGAAGAATGATATTTTTATAGGTCTAAGTAAAAGTGCCCCCAAAACAATATGGGACTGATCTCAACTGCAAAGCCCCTGAGATAGCAGATCGGTTTACAATGTATTTTGATTCTACCAGATGTAGCCTAGTGGAACCTTAACTCTTCATTAAATGAATTAACGAACTAGTGGATAGATTAGAGATATTAGGTCAGTTAAGAGAACATATTGTTTCTACGCCAGTTGGCTATTTTTAGTACAAATATTTCGAAATGTTGTTGGTGCTGCTTTCTTGATGGTTGATAACTATAATCAATTAATCGTCCCTCAACTTGCTAATTCTCTTATTAAGAAAAATGAATATCACATGTCAGTCATCCACAAACCTGTATCAATTGTCTATTCCCCAAGTGTTATTCTTCACAGTAACAAAATTTGAGAGGAATCTTAAAATTTTTCACTAAATATAGGGTAAAAAACAGCATGAGCGATTTAAATTAGACAAACAGTAATATGGCTTAGAGTAACAAACTACAACATAGTTTGATGGAATTTGGTGGAATCTTTTTCTCTGGAAGGCACTTATAAAAGCATTCTTAGTGATTTTAATATCTTTTAGTGCTTTAGTTGCTGATTTGAAACCATCAGCTGCCTGATGACACCTGGATGTACTGATCTTTAAAATAGTCCTTTCAAGTTGTACTATTCAGTAAAACACCTAACATCTCAGTAGAATTTCACACTTCACAAAAGCCCTTTCAAATACATTTTATCATTTAATCTTTATCACAGTCCTGACTGGTATGCATAATTATTTACATTTCTTTAACTGAAGAAGCTGATTCTTGATTAAGTGATTTGCATAAAGTATTATAAGCCTATGCAGCACAGACACTGGATTCCAATTAAACTGAACCAAATCCACCTATATTATATTTGATCATGATGCTGGTGATCATGATGGTGACTTCTGTTCTATAATCATCATCATCATCATCATCATCATCATCATCATCATCATCATCTCAGTAATATGGAGCTTATTTTTAAAACCTTTTAAAAAGGTTTTTCCCTTATTTATAAATATTTTTAACATTTTTATTGATTTATAATAATTTTACAATGTTGTATCAAATTCCAGTGTAGAGCACAATTTTTCAATTATACATGAACATATATATATATTCATTGTCACATTTTTTTCTCTGTGAGCTACCATAAGATCTTCCCTGTGCTATACAGTATAATCTTGTTTCTCTATTCTACATTTTGAAATCCCAGTATGTCCCTTACCACCCCCCTCCCCCTTGGCAACCACAAGTTTGTATTCTATATCTATGAGTCTGTTTCTGTTTTGTATTTATTTTTTGTTTGTTTGTTTTTGTTTTTTTAGGTTCCACATATGAGTGATCTCATATGGTATTTTTCTTTCTCTTTCTGGCTTACTTCACTTAGAATGACATTCTCCAGGAGCATCCATGTTGCTACAAATGGCATTATGTTATCAGTTGTTATAGCTGAATAGTATTCCATTGTATAAATATACCACCTCTTCTTTATCCAGTCATCTGTTGATGGACATTTAGGCTGTTTCCATGTCTTGGCTATTGTAAATAGTGCTGCTATGAACATTGGGGTGCAGGTGTCATTTTGAAGTAGGGTTCCTTCTGGATATATGCCCAGGAGCGGGATTCCTGGGTCATATGGTAAGTCTATTCCTAGTCTTTTGAGGAATCTCCATACTGTTTTCCGCAGTGGCTGTACCAACCTGCATTCCCACCAGCAGTGAAGGAGGGTTCCGTTTTCTCCACAGCCTCTCCAGCATTTGTCATTTTGGATTTTTGAATGATAGCCATTCTGACTGGTGTGAGGTGATACCTCATTGTAGTTTTGATTTGAATTTCTCTGATAATTAGTGATATTGAGCAAATCGTAATAAAATTTATATGGAACCATCAAAGACCTAGAATTGCCAAAGCACTACTGAAGAAAAAGAAAGAGGCTGGAGGAATATCTCTCCCAGACTTCAGACAATACTATAGAGCTACAGTCATCAAGACAGCATGGTATTGGTACAAAAACAGACATATAGACCAATGGAACAGAATAGAGAGCCCAGAAATGAACCCACAAACTTTTGGTCAACTCATCTTCGACAAAGGAGGCAAGAATATACAGTGGAATAAAGACAGTCTCTTCAGCAAATGGTGTTGGGAAAACTGGACAGCAGCATATAAAACAATGAAGCTAGAACACTCCCTTACACCATACACAAAAATCAACTCAAAATGGATCAAAGACTTAAACATAAGTAAGACAAGACACAATAAACCTCCTAGAAGAAAATATAGGCAAAATATTATGACATACATCTCAAAAATGTTCTCCTAGAACAGTCTACTCAAGCAATAGAAATAAAAGCAAGAATAAACAAATGGGACCTAATGAAACTTACAAGGTTCTGCACAGCAAAGGAAACCATAAGTAAAACAAAAAGACAACCTACGGAATGGGAGAAAAGTTTGCAAGTGAAACCGACAGAGGCTTGATCTGCAGAATATATAAGCAGCTCATACGACTTAATAAGAAAAAACAAACAACCCAATCCAAAAATGGGCAGAAGACCTAAACAAGCAACTCTCCAAGGAAGACATACAAATGATCAATAGACCTTAGTTATAAATATTACATTATAAAATATTAGTTATTTCTTATTGTACTTAAAAAAATCAAGTGGGTTATCAGGCATTAAAAATGAAGAGATCTATGCATTTACCTGTATGTAAATTTTACCTGAGTAAAACATGAAAGGAATTATTAGTAACCAATAATGCAATGAAGTAAAAGCTGGTAAATAATCAGAATTATTGATAATAAAGTAAGCTCTAGAATAGAGAGCCCAGAAATAGACCTACACAAATGTAATCAACTGATCTGTGGCAAAGGAACAAAAACAATTCAATGGTGAAAGGATAGCCTTTTCAACAAATGTGCTGGAACAACTGTACATCTACATGCAAAAAATAAATCTGGACATAGACCTTACACATTTTATAAATATCAACTCAAGAAGGATCATAGACCTAAATTTAAAACAGAAAACGAAAAGACTACTACAAGATAACATACGAGAAAATCTAGGTGACTTTGAGTTTGACTATGACTTTTCAGATGTAACACCAAAAGCATAATCTGTGAAAGAAAATATTGGTAAGTCAGACTTCATTAAAATTTAGGACTTCTGGTCTATGAAAGAAATTGTTAAAAGAATGAAAAGAAAAGCTAAAAAAATCTTTGAAAAATGTATGTCTGATAAAAGACTGATATTTAAAATATACAAAGAACTCTTAAAACTTAACAACAAGAAAACCCAATTTTAAAATGGGCAAAGAATCTGAACATTCACAAAAGAAGATATATGGATGGCAAATTTTCATAAGTATATGAAAAGGATGCTCAACATTAGCTTTCACTAGGGAATTGCAAATTAAGCCAACAATAAGATACCACTATATACCTATTAGAATGGCTACAATTCAAAATACTGACAATACTAAATTCTGGTGAGGATGTGGAGAAGATGGAACTCTTACCTATTACTGATAAAAATGCAAAATGGTACAGCCACTTTGAAAGACAGTTTGACAGTTCCTTACAAAATGAAACATACTCTTACCATATAATCCTGCAGTTGCACTTCTTGATATTTACCCAAATGAATTGAAAACTTGTATCCACACAAAAACCTGCATGCAAATATTTATTTCATCTTTGTTTATAATTGCCAAAACTTGGAAGCAGCCAAACTACACTTCAGTAGGTAAATGAAATAAGCTGTGGTACACCCAGACAGTGGACTATTACCCAGCATTTAAAAGAAATGAGCTATCAAGTTATAAAAGATACGAGGAAACTTACATACATGGTGTAAAAGTGAAAGAAGGCAGTTTGAGAAGGCTACTTAGCTGTATGATTCTAACTATATGACAGCCTGGAAAAGACAAAACTGTGGAGATAGTGGAAAAATCAGTGGTTGCCAGGGATTCATAGGAAGAAATAGAGGAATGAATAGGTGGAGCCCAGGGGATTTTCAGGCCAGTGAGACTATTCTATATGACACTATAGTGGTGAATATATATTATTATATATTTGTCAAAAGCCATAGAATGCACAATAGAAAGAGTATAATGTAAACTACATACTTCAGTTAGTGTCAACATTGACTTATCAACTGTAACAACTGTACCCCATTGATGAAGGATGTTAATAATAGGGGAAATAGCGTTAGGGGTGGGGAAAGAGGGAGATGGGGTATATGGAAACATTTTCACCTAGTTTTTCTGTAAACCTAAAACAGCACTAAAAAATTAAGTGTATTAATTTTAAAATCTATTTTAAAAACCACACATAAACCAAAAAAAAAAAAAAAAACCTCCACATTTACGAAGAATGTGAGGGAGATAGATAAGTTTTAAGAATCAAAGGATGGAAATCAACTTGATTTAAGGTCAGCATGACCCCAATTTTTATCTCTATCTAAAAACAAGATAGACTTATTATTGTATTGTGACTTCAAGATTAGAAAACACACATACGTATCTATTTCTCCAACTCTCCCAGGAGAGTATAAAAAGGTATGAAAACTATCGTAATTAAATGAATACCTCTTAAGAAATCTAACTCTTAAGAAGCCCAACTTTAATATTCCTTCAGAAATTACAATTGCAATGGCCTTAAGGACATGCTAATGTTTTACTGTTTAATTTAATACTTGTTAACCAAGGTTAAATAAGTAGAATTTGATTTATTAAAATACATCATAAACACAATGAGAAAATTTTCTGGACAATTAATTTTTAAATTAGCCTTTTCCTCATGCCCATTTTCCTCATAATTTAGCTTTTGAGAACAGAAGGATGATTGTCAGACTATTTCAGTATTTATTAATTACAGCTCTGGTCCTAAAATATAATGGTTATAGAAGAAATTCTATGGACAGTCACACAAAGCTTTCCTCACCATAATCCTATAGGTGATCTGTAAAACTCTAAAAACATTTGAAAAAATTTCAAATCAATGTATTTTTTAGGGTTTCATGGATCCCCAGTGGACCCAAGATCAATTTGGTAATTGTTTTGGTAGTTTTCATAATAGGGTAACTCTATTATATTCTATATAAAGATAAGGGTTTACCAGTAATATCCCTTTGAATTTGTTAGGTCTCAATGAGACTTTATTCCTGTTGTATTGTCAAACTGGTATTTCAGCTTATGTACTCTTCATCCTATTTACATATATGGTACATAATTTGAACTATGAATATTTATAATACAAAGTAACATTTTACAGAACAACTCAGGAGGAATTAATTATTTTTAATGTTACAGCACTTCATGGAAAAGATGGTAACATGTATTGGAAATAAATGATTTGATGAAGAGCTGCATTTGATAACAGCAGAGCTAGTCACATACATACGAGTAGGTATAGAGTAGGTGTAGAACAAAAGACTGGATGAGTGAATGAGTATGTACTCCTAAATTTAACAAAACAATAAGGGAAGGTTACTAACGTTCATTGAGCATCTACCATTTAGAGGTATTCTTTGTACATTATCATGTAACAGCAGAGCCAATTATCATTATACAAGCAATTAAAGAGGAGAAAACTGAGACTGAGAAAGATGAAGTAAATTGTCCAAGGTTACATGACTATTAAGTAGCAAAGCTGGAAAGCAAACTTGGAAATGGTTTTGACCCCTATTCTTATACTTTTATTCATCCTATGTTGTCTTGGAGAGATGAAGATGAAGATCTGAACATTTAAAATTATGACATTCTAGAACATGGGTTAAAAAAATAGCCCTTTCTTCTCCAAGTTTTGGCGACTGCTCTTTGCGCAGTAGAAGGTTGAATTAAGAGTATGTTGACAGTCCTTACAGTGCTGCAGAGAGCCCTGACTTCCCTTTGAATCCATGTAGCAGATGGACTCCAATATCCAGAGTGTCCTGACATGAGCCCTAATGTAACCTCTTTCTCATTGAGACCTAACAAATTCAAAGGGATTATCATTGGTAAACCCTTTTCTCATGAAACCTTTTTCTCTGACAAAGCTGTGGGATATATTTTCATTTTCAAAGAGAAACTCGTTAACTTTCATCTGTTTCTAATTGATGTAAAACAAGAAGTGGGATCATATTTCTCATACCCCTTACCCAATTTCAGCTTCCACCAAGTCATCAAACTTTTCCTGGAAAGGTCAGGACAACAGAGATGAGCAGAGACACTTTTTTTTTTTCAGCGTCACCTCCTCTGACCCCCTCCCTCTTGCCCTGAAGTTCTTCTGTGAACTAACTGCCTGTTGAAGACACTATTCAAAATTAATTAATTTCATAGATGTAATGACACAAGGAAAATGGTTTCAGTTGCTTAATGTTTTCTTTTGCTACTTGAAGTCAGTAGAATTTACTTTACAGAAACTGTCACTGTTAGTCAACTTTAATAATTCGTAAACCCAGTGATAGTCACAGATCTATCATAATCTAAATGGGCATATGGGAACAAATTCCATTATTGGATGAACCTTTGAACCCTGATTAACGTATCTGCATTAAGTGTTGATGTTTTATGTGAAGTTCAAAGGGCTGATTATCTTGCCAAAATAACCCTGACTGACATTCTCATTTAGGACCAAAATGTGCTTTATTTCCCACTTCTCCTTCAGCCCTGGGTGCTCGACCATCTTCCTGTTCTTCGCACAGCTTCATCTGAGACCCTTCTTTTGGTAGCTCCAATAGTTGAGTCTACACTTTCCCTGCATTTTGGTAAACAGATTTTTCTCTGTCTTTATACCCTGGCCTCAGTCAGCCTCTGACGAGGCTAAATAGTTACCTTGGCTGCTTCCTATTCTCTTTCCTGATGTTTAGAGAGAGGCACCATTAACCCTAGACATCCCAGAAAATCAACCAATGCATCCGTTCCCTTGTTGGGGCCCCACTGCAATGAAGTTCAGCAACTCATATCTTTCCATCACATGCCACTGCACCAAAAACATGAATATACAAAATGTGGCATATACATACAATGGGAGATTATTCAGCTTTAAAAAGAATGAAATTCTGGTATATACGACAAAGCAGATGAACCCTGAAGACATTATGCTAACTGAAATAAGTCAGACTCAAAAAGAAAAATACCTCATTTGAGGTACTTAGAGTAGTCAAATTCGTAGAGACTAAAAATAGAATGATGATTGTCAGGGTTTGGAGGAAGGGAGAGAAGGACCTAATATTTAATGACAACAGAGTTTTAGTTTAGGAAGATTAAAAAAAAAATCTCTGGAAATGGGTGATGGTGATGGTTGCACAATAATGTGAATGTACTTATTGCTACTGAACTGTACACTTAAAAATGGTTAACATGGTAAACTTTGTGTTTTTTATATATATACATATATATATATATATTTACCACAATAAAAAATAAAACAAAATTTGAAAAAAATCAAGTAAAAATAAAATTGGAAATGACTGAAGATATTTAAGGAAATAATATTTAAGAAAAGTGCTTTTGTTATTCTGTCAATGAATGCTCTATTTAAAAAATAAAGAAGAGATTCACATATTAAACCTCCTTGTTTTATCAGAATAGAAGCTGAGGCCTCAAGAGATTAAAATTATGAGTTAAGAAAACTAGTTAATATGGCAGAGCTAAAACTAGAAACCCCTGATTCTGTGACTCTCAAACCAGAGCCTTTCCATTATCCCAGAGGTACCCCCCTCTCTTTTTAGTGATAGTTGACATTTTTGATACACAGTTCTTAGAAGAAGGAAGGGATTGCTAAACTTCCAACAAAAATATTAGTGGATTTCCAGTTCTCGATGCAAGTATTGCATTACTTACAGCGGATAATATTCCCAGACATGCTGATGTCATTTGATGTCCAGAATAAGGCATCCTGACCAACATGCCAGTTAGTGGAAGGGCCAGATGTTAGATGAGCACAAGGACCAGTTATAAGATGCTTTCGATCCTGTTAATTTGTTGGTAAACCAGATGTCCAGAGTTGTGCAGTGTATGTTGACGAGCAGTGGCCACAGTGGGCTTATGAACGTGATGTGTGAATCCTAGCACCTGCATAGCCCTCTGAGGGACTTCCCCCTCTCCCATTCTGCCTTGAGTGAAACTGCTCTGACATGAGTTGTCACTTAAGACTCCTGTTAACCACCCAGAATCCTGGCTTGTGATAGCAGTGATGTTCTGCAACTCTCCCTAATTTGGTCAATTATCATATAGTATCAGACACTTTGCTTGTAGTTAAGATCTTGCAGCACTAATCATCTGACTGTTGACCATCAGTAATGGAATTATATAAAGCTTCTATGTCTAGGAGCCAGGCATCATGTGAATTGTTTTAACTCACTCTCTCTAATCCTAACATTAATCCTGCAAAAATGGGCTGGATTATTTTCATTTTGAAGATTATGAAACAGACACTCAGATTAAAATGGTTTTATCCAATTCCTGTAAACAACTACGCATGTACGCTAAATAGTTCTGCTTCTCATACATTATCATCGCTGACCTTTAAACATTTCTCCACCAGTCCCAACTCCAGATTATCATTCAGATCTTTACACTACACCCATCTAGACCAGTGCTTCTCAGACTTTAATGTGCATCTTTAGTGTGCCTCAGTATCTTGCTAAAATGCAGATTTTGATTCAGCAGGTCTGAGATGGAGTCTGAGATCCTGCATTTCTAACATTCTTTCAGATGCTGCTAATGTGGCTGATCCTTAGACAGTAATCTGAGAAGCAAGATTATAGAACTGTCCTTCCCACTGTTGAAGCTTTTACTACATATGGCTACTAAGCACTCAAAACGTACTCGTCTGAACGGAGATGTGCAGCAAAACCGGATTTTGAAGACTTAGTCTAAAAAGAAGAGTGTAAAATATCTCATACTTTTTATTTTGATTACATGTTAAAAATAATACTATTTTGGACATGTTGGGTTGAATATAGTGTATTATTAAAATCAGCATTACCCATTTCTCTTTTTCTCTTTTAAATTGACTACCAGAAAATTTAAACTTGCATACATGGCTCACATTGTATTTCCATCGGACAATGCTGCTGTGGGTAATCCTCCTGAGCCTTCTCCACCCATTCAAATGTCACCTTCAAAGGCGGGCTCAAATCCTCCTCCTCTAGTGTCCTCCTTGTGTTCTCACCTCAGATGGCCTGTCCTACTTGTCCAACTCCCATGGACTATTTCATTTAGTACATATTGCCTTGTGTTGCTAAAGATTACATGTCTATATCTTGCTGGCTAGGTAGTGAGTTCCTGAAATTCCAAGCTTCTATTTAATTCTTTATTGTGTAAAATCGTATCTTATTCCTCTTTGTTTTGACAGCCCCTAGAAAAGTATCTACCTTCTAATAGATTCTCAGTGATGGCCACCAAATAAATTATGAACCTGAAAAGTCTGCCATGACCTTGTATGCTTTAAAGTGCTTAGCATCATACATTTAAAAAGGAGGGCCTAAATTATGGTGTGGGTCAGTCCCAGCCAATCTCAGTGCATTGATCACTGTGTTCTTGGGCTGCCTGACCTGCTGTCCTCTCTGCTAAGGGAATTCTCAATAACTGTAATAGAAACCTAATCAAAACATAATTAGGAAGGCAAACTACTGTAAAAAGCCATCATATAATGCATTCCAGGAAGAGATTTGGGCATTATCTGCACCACTAGTTTTCTCCTTTAGGATAATTAAAAGTTGATTGAAAGAGAATTGCCTAAAAATAAAGAAGGTGACTGCTTCTCTTTCACTACCATTGGCATGATTAAAATGAGAAACTTGAGAAGGCCCTTGGCTGGAAGTAAGGGTCATATTCCAAATGTTATGTCAAACAGGATTTAAGAAGCATATACCCATCTTCAATCTGAGGCTAAATGATCACTGCCTTCTAGTATTAAATATACTTCCTGGTAAATCTTCATTCATTAATTCTTCACTTACTCACTTATTCACCCCTGACTTAACTCACAGGCCTACACCTTCGACCAGCAATCTGTGGAGCACCTCCAGTGTCAGGTGCCGGTGATCCAGGATTCACAAGGCAGTCCAGTGCAAGAGACAGACACACATAACTTCTTAAATAAAAACAAGTTTTCCGACCATTCTCTTTCCCTACTAATTTCTGAAATAGATCTGGTAATGTTTTTAATTTCTGACCAATCATGCATATATCAGCATCATTATTCAGTTTGGAAAAAATAATTTTAAGTCCTCCAAGCATTCTGAAAGGGCGTTAAGCATATCTAGTGCTGAAGATGCTTTGAGGACTTAAAAGTATTCTTTTCCAAATTACAGGTTTTTTTTTTTTTTTAAAAAGGTTTTTGGCACTTGTGTAACAGAGCTACATTATGGAAAAGAGTCTAAAATTTAACATATGCAATTTTTATAGTCTAATAAGGTTTGGAATTTTGTGTTCATTTCGTTTTTAAGACATGCCTGACTCTTGTCAGTAGCAGCCTCCTCAAGAGCTTTCTGCATGCTCTTACCTCACTTGCCTGGCACTGCAGAGGTCCACTGCCAGGCAAGGGCAGATGCGTTAGTCAGAATCCACATCTCAGGGAACCCTAGCCTGTCGTTCACTGCATCCATCCACGCTGATTTCCGAGTGGTAAGATCTAGCTAATAGTGTCTGGAGTAACACTATGGACTTTCTGTTAATGAAAATTCTCACTGTTGGAACTTTATCTTATTTATAATGTTAAAAAAAAAAAGGAAGGAAATGCCAGTTTGAAAACTCATTTTCAATTACAAATGCTTATTTGCTTGTGTTACATGCATATATCAGTAGATCTTGATGGGACTGTACATCCCCTTCTAGAATCTAAGTTCTTGAGCGGCAGGGATTTTGTCTTTTTCCACATTGTAGTTCCCACAGTGTGCTCAATAAGGTCTTCTAAATTGAAACAATATCTATGACAGCATAAGCTAGGCATGATGGAAGGGAAAGGCATTAATATTCCTAAGTCTCATTTCACCACTGTCATCAGAATAAATTTGACCGTTCTTCTTTCTCAGAAAAAAAATAATCTATTTGATATCCCACTGTAATCATGTTCTGTGAGAAAAATGAGTCGGTTCATTTTTCAGGAGCTACACAAGTCTGTGTGTATGAGGAGCTCCCTGTAGCCAGGCTCTGTATAACAGTCATTAATCCAGTGATGACACTGGAACAGAAAAAAAATTAATTTCTTGCCCTGAGATAGATGGAGGAAAAAAAGAAGCATAAAAATCTATTATTTGGACAGCTTTAAGCTCTGACCTACGTAAGAAAGCTAATGCAATAGTGATGCTCACTCATTAATTAAAATTCTTTCAGTATGCATTTTGTATTAACTGTGTATTTTATATTCACATTATGCATTAGGCTTGTATGTCCATATTACTAATATTGGTTATTAAGGATCTGCCAGCAGTCTGTTTTTTAGCAACGTGGTTTTGAATCATAGGAAACCAATATTTGGCATATTATTTGTCATCTATACTGAAGATTTTTTTCCCTCCAAACTTAATCAGAATTAATTCACTTTATTTTAGTTACAAAGCAACAAAGCCAAATGGTTTGAGACCAGTGGATGGATTTTTAAAATTCAGATATAAAAGATGATTTTTAAAATTTATTCATGCATATGGATCAAATCTCCTTTGGTACTCAAAAAATAAAAAACAGTTTTTAAAATTTGCATCAGTTTTCAAACCATTGTATTATATCATATGTTTAATTCATTTGTTTTTTTCCATAATTTACCCCAAATTCCAAATGGTTATTTCAGACCTGAGATCAGGAGGGATTGGGAATCATAAGACAATTAGAAAGATACATTGTGTTGCTTAGGAGATTGACAATGGAATAGAACTCTAAGGCCCCCTGTCCTTACCAGAGAGCAGCTGTTTACAGGAAATGGGAGAGACCAGACATCAGAGGTGCAGTTGTAAACCCTGATAATCCAACATTTTGGGGCTAGAATGCCTTTTGAGGTCTTAAAAGAATTATTTTATTTTATAAGAAGAGCAACAGAGAAATTAAATACTTGGCTTAAGATCATAGGACTTGTTGATGGCTAGCTCCTGATTCCTTGCCAGGCCAAATTTCTGACACCAGGATACACTGAGAACTTGAGAAACTTTGAAATAGTTTTGTTTGGTGAGGAAATTTTCAATGAAATTCAACAAATGTTTATTGAGTACTTTCTACCAAGTGGAGCTAATGCAACCTTAAGGCCCAGCCCTTTCAAAAAGTTCTGCTCAGTGTACCAGCTGGAGTGGATTGGAAAGAGGCAGTAGGACTAGATTGGGAATATCTGTGTTTAGAACATCATAGGGAGAGGATAGAAGGCCAGTTGGATGAGGGAGTGATGACGGGCAGCTGATAGAGGAATGGGAAGATTCCAGAGATGCTCATCGGCACAAGGGGTCAACATTTCAGGGCTGAGGATCTGTAAACCATGGCAATGACTCTCACCAGATTATGGAGTGGAAAATGTTTGCTTTCCTTAAACCCTCAGGACCTAACCTGAGCATTTCTACTTCCTCTGCACCCACAACCTCCAAACTCTGTCTTCTGGAATAATTAGACCCACATGACATCCAGCTGCAGATTCAGCCCCAAGCTAGTCTTGCCTAAGTCAGGAAGAATTTAAGAAGCCACGCTCAATTCCAAGGGGTCACAGCATAAGTTATTACATTCTCTGAACTAGAGCTCCAAATACCAATAACAGGCTCCTTGTTCCTGAGACCAATCTTTCTTAAATTGCCTCTCCACCCACAAAATGTGTGCCAATCTCTGGACTGGATTCGTATGTCAGGACTCACCTGCCCAGGATGTATCATCACTCTAGAGATGGTATCAGCCCAGGTATCCCTTATCCAAGCCTGAGAGAATCCTCAGGGGCAGGCAGCTGCCTAGGCTCTTTAAGTAGCACCTGCTTCCAGTTCCTGTTTGTCTTTCCATCCAGCCTCACTTTGTTCGGAGCCTTGCTTTTGTTTTAGATTCAGCAAGACCTGCCTACCAAGTACTACTAGAGGTCTCATTTGAATTATTGGCTCTGTCAAGGCTCTTTCTACCATAGTTAATTATCTCATTCCTGGTTGCATCACAAGATCCCACAAAAGCTAAAGTCACCTCTAGAGTATAATTTGTTTAAACAGTAAAATTTAGAGTTTGTTTTTCACTAGACCTTACTAAAATACTAGGATTACTTTTAAAAATTATTTATTTTTCAAATTGTGGTAAAATATAAGTAAAATTTACTATTTTAACCAAATGTCCAGTTTAGTGGCATTAAGTACATTCATTTTGTTATGCAACCCTCACCACCATCCATCTTCAGAACTTTTTTATCTTCCCCAACTGAAATTCTATACCCATTAAACACTAACTCCCCGTTTTTCCTCTCCCCCCAGTCCTTGGCAGTTACCATTATACCCTCAGTCTCTGTGAATTTGACCACTCTAGGAACCTCGCATGAGTAGAATCATACAATATTTGTCCATTTATGACTGGCTTAGTTCATTTAGCTTAGTTCATAATGTCTTCAAGTTTCATCCATGTTGTAACAGGTACTAGATTGTACTTTCTTAGTAAAGGTGAATAACATTTCATCATATGTATATACTGCATTTTGTTTATCCATTCGTCTGTTGATGGTCACTTGAGTTGCTTCCACCTTTTGGCTATTGTGGATAATGCTGCTAGGAACTTGTGTGTACAAATGTATGCCCTAGTTCTTGCTTTCAATTCTTTTGCATGTATACCCAGAAATGAAATTGCTGGATCATATGGTGATTTGATGTTTAATTTTTTGAGGAACCTCTATACTATTTTAGAATTTCTTTTTAAATCTGACATTGAATAGTAATGTCTTGCCACCCTCGTTTTCATTTATATGTATTTCAAAGATAACAGTAAAATGACTCTGACTGTGTATATACTGATTGTTTGTGAGAGAATGTTTCATTATCTATGAAAGAGAGCTTAAGTGTGTTGAAGTTTGGGTGAATAACAGGGTATGAGAGTTGAACAGAAAGTGGAAAACCCCTATCCAGTAAGACCTGAATAATGTGGATCATCTGGAGATCTTGTAACTGTGGAAATCCACTAAGTGACTTTAACAGCCCCTCCCTAGCATAATGCAGTGCTTTATATAAGGATATGGTGAGTTGAAAATAAAATGGATCACAAGGTTTAAATTTTTTTTCATAGACAGTTTAAATTATAATGAGAGCAGAGTTTGAAATCCTTTAAGGTTAAGAAGGAAAGTGTTAATATCATATAAGAAGTTATCCCTAATTTCAGTTATACCTGACTTGCTAAAAACATTGGAAATCTTCAATCTAAGATAAATGAGATGTGCATATATAGATGAACTCTAAACAAATGACTTAATGTGTGCCCTAAGGAACAGATTCACTCATGTTTTTTGCAGTTTATTGCAAAATAATAAAGCAGCAAGCTGGAAAAGTCTTGTTTTGTCAGCATGGCATGGGTTTTAGTAATTATGGAATGGCCAGATTTAAATCCCAGTGATTTAATCATATCCTAAAATACTCTCCTACAAATTGTTGCAAGATGGCTCTGCTAAAACAAACAAACACAGCTCTGAGTTTCTACAAATTATGTTGAAACTTAACCATTATAACAGCCAATTCTTTGTTCATGTGCTGTTCATTCTTTAGATTATACTTCTCTCTGGGATTTGTAATCTGAGTTTGAAATCAGATGCTCTGCCAGATATTACCCAATTGACTGAAGTCCAAGGACTAGCCCATTATATAATTTGTGAGTTGATTGTTCTGAGCTCTGATTTATTAAGCTGATGGCTAATTTTGTCATTAGGGGTTGCCTGTACCTGGAGATAGGACATCCATGCATTCACTGTAGAAAACTGAAAAATTATATTTGTTTTGATCATCATGTTTCAAAGGCTAATTGTTGGTATTTTCATTATTTCTATTATGGACAGAAAGCCCCAAGTAAAGGGGTTAAATCCCCAAATTATATTTATAACCTTTTAAAAATGCTTTATTCTACTAAAGTTTATCATTTCATGGTTTAGGTCATGAACCCCCATAGTAATAATAAATGGCATAAAGGAATGTCTGCAACATGTGTATCATTACTGACCATTACTCTCATGTGGTTCTGTGTTCTTGGTTAAGAGAATTATCAAGACTCTTCCCATTTAGTCACACCACCTTTATTCCATTACATGGTAGGTTAGGCAGTAGGTATTGGTGAAATATAGATGAATAAGATTTGGTCCTTTCCCTCGAGAAGCTCAAACTCTAGTTAGGTAGAAGTTGGATGAATGTTAGTGGCTATTAGTTGGTAGATCTGAACAATGACATATCTTGTTGACAGAAAAATAAATGAGTGTCTGATAATGCTATTTATTCTACGACTTTTCTTCAACAGCCTGCCTATCAGTCATGCCATCTTTGCCACTGAATCCCAGCCTCTAGGGCACTCCTGACGTGGCCACCAAGGGGCTCATGATCTTTTCTCCACTGGCTGACATTAATGTCCTTTCCTGCTATACCATTTCTTCTACTCCCAGAGATTTTGTACCCTATAGCCCACCCAAACAGCCCCCTTTGAACTTAGTCCTCCCTGGAACCACCACATAGTAAGAGAAAAACCTGGTTTGATGGGTGTGAAATTTCCCTAGGAACATTCAGTGTGAGGATAGAAACAAAAAGACAGAGGGTAGAGGATCAAATTTTGAATCAAACTCTATCCTCAGATGTCTCTGAAGGAAAATCTCATAATTGTGCCCTTAGGCTCCAACTCAAATGAATGATTTTTAGCTCATTTAGTTCATTAATGTCTCTTTGTTCATTCATCTATCCCATTAATACTGTATTTTATTATAATAATTTGCTTATGCATCTATCACCCCTGTTTAAGACCAAGGTCCTCAAGTATGGAAATAGTGGTAATATCATATAATATGACAGAAAAAGTCTTAGTTTTTCATAACTTCCATCAGTAACATGTCCCTCTTTTTTTTTTATGAAGATAACTGATACTTTCTCATATGAAAAGAATGAGTAAAGACATCTTCAAAAATTTTTTGCCAATTTTTTAACTGATCTGTAACTCATAATCTAAATTTTAAAAATTCATCTGAAATGCAGACACAGCTTCATGACAAATCTCTTAGCTCCTAAACTGTCATCCCTAAATGTCTAGATAGAAATTCTGGAAGCGCCCTTAGTCAGGAGCTGGGTCTTTTTCATCTTTGGGTCACTAACTTGTAAATCCATGCCTAGAAAGCAGTAGCCCTCCTTAAGTGTTTCCTGAATGATTCATGATCGTAAGAAATCTGGACCTCAAGAGCTTTCTTTCCTTTCTAACAAGCTAAGGAAATATTCACAATTTGCCACGATGGAAGAAAGTCTCTGGAAGTGATATCTGCAAGGAGGGAATTTCAAATGTGGAAACTTCAATAAAAAAAATCATCCAGTGCTTTCTCTTTCAACTTCCCTTGAGAAATAGCCCCATCCTTGTCCTGTTGTGCTTGGTTTTATTTTAAGCATCCTGACACAAACAAAGTTTATTTTTTGTTCTCATTAATTTATTTGAAAAGCAGCAATTAAGGAAACATTGAGTGCCAGCCTTAAAACTTGTCGCATGGTCCCGTGAACTCCCTCTGCACTGATTATACTCATAGTGCTGGAACTAGACCCTTTCTCTTAAGGAGCACAAAGGCTTCCAAAGAAACACATCTCAAACTCTTTTCTAGCTTGAAATCATGTGAGAAGTTTGAGGATTTCAGCAACACCCTTAGAAAAAGTTTCCTACTCCTTTTTTCCTTTTATACACACTTCACTATTTTTATTAGTTACTTAATAACTTTCACCAGTTTCCTTATTAATAAATAAAACAGCTTTCCTGGAAGCTCAGGTGAAGTTAATTGGCTCTACTCTCCTCATTAAGCTTTTGGAAAACAGCATGGACAAATAATCCTAAATTACTGTGCCTTGCCAACCACAAACACTTTCTACAAGCAGGTCTTTTTTATGGAGCAATTCCAATCAAAAGCAACAAATTTTAAAGAGGCAGTGCACAGTGACTATGAACTAGCAATGAAAGAGAGACAGATAGAGAAACCCACTGAGAGACGGAGAGAGAAAACGAAGACTTCTTTTTAATAGATGCCAGCTGATAAATGTGGAAGGAATATAGAACTAAGAAAATCACCATTTTGCAACTCTCAATATTAATACATGATGCTGGCAAGATCCGGATCAACAATGGATGCTAAAACTATTGGCTGAAAGGTTGTTGTGAAATTGAATATTCACATGATTTCAAAGTTTCACAATGTAGATTTCTTACAAATGACAAATGGAAAATGTACCTTTATAATGAAGCGATCTGGTAATCACCGTCTTAACTAGGTGATCAAACAGCCTCACCAAAAAGTAAACTACCTGATTTTATTTGCTATCATCTGACTTTGTTTGATTTGATATAATAAGTATACAATATCACCTGTGCAATTTTCTTGGTAAATATGTTTAGCCTATATCAAATTATGAAGAAACTATATACAAATTTAGGGTGTGGGACGTTCCAGAAGATACTAATCTGGACTCAAAAAAAGTCGATGTCATGAAAAACAGAATAGGGAGAGGACTATTCCAGATAAACATGATCAAATAGACCAAAAACAAACAAACAAACAAAAAAAGAGAAAAAAAAAGGAAGAAAGGAAGGAAGGAAAGAAGAAAGAAACGTATAGTGCAAAACTTAATTGGATCTAGTATTTTAAAAATCTATAAAAGACAGTATTAAGACAATTGGAGAACTTAAATACATGATACATTATATGATAGTCAATTTACTTAAGTCTCATGGGTAGTTGTTGAGGGCATTTTGGGTATAAGAATATATATATAATAAGATACAATATAAAATAAAGTATTCATGAGTTGCTATTTTTTAAGTAACTAAATAGTTTAGCATAAAAATGCATATTTATCTGTGTTTTATATTTGTGTATGTACGTATATATACACAAATATACATATACCCATATACATAGAAAAAAGCAAATGGGTAAAATGTTAATTTGGGAATCTAGGTGAAGGTTTTGTGATATTCATATTCTATTTTCTCTGTGGACTTAAATTTTTTCAATGTGAAAACTGAGAGAAAACAAGGAAATTATATATAAACTTTTGACCAAAAGCAGTACAATCAGTTAATACTGTTATAAAAATTTATAAATCAGCCTTAAAAAAACTCCTGTTTTTACCTATTTTTTACCTATTGCCATTTAATAGGTCTGTGATATTAGATGGAGCGCTTAACCTCTGAATGAATTTTTCTAATCTATAAAATGGGAGATGATGCTCATAAAAAAACAGGACAAAGAAACCAGGGCTATCCCCAAACTTGGGTTTGAATATCCTCCTCTATGTACTATAGTATGAAAGGAGAAAATGCTCACATTATTGTCACTTTCCTCTCATCCCTTTCCTTTCTCAAGTAAAACTTGGATCAAAAAAAGAAAAGCACCTTTCAATTTTCAATAAAATGATAATTCTACTCGTGTCTTTTGGTGGATAATTGCCATGTGCAGCTCAGGACATAGTGGAAGATTTAAGATAAAGAAACTGGAAAATTGTTGTTGCCCTTAATGATTACATCTATTTGATGCATTATGATAGAGAATAAGGTTAAACTCAATTAACCATTTTTTCCCCATGTTTCAGAGTGTTGTTTTATTCTGCTGTGGCCAGCATACCTTGATTTCTGTTGCTAGGAAACCTAGAAGGCTCTTCTAGTCCTCATGGAAACCATGCTCAATGTAGTCACTTGGCTGATTCTTTATTTTATTCTTTATTCTTTATTCTTTGTTGAAGACCACCTCAAACCCTTGCAAGGTAGAATAGCAGTGGAAGCTGTTCTAGCCCTAGGGGCACAGTGGAAGTGCTTCAGGGCTTACTGGGGTTGGGACAGAGTGGAGGGGGCAATACTACTTTCTTCCTCAGCAGGGCTGTTCCACTTTGATCTGCTTTTATGTTAGACTCCATTTGAAGAAAATGCTTTATTGGGAGAGAGAATAATTTTTTTTTAAGTCCCTGATCTGAATCTCTGAGAAGTGACTTGCCCAGCGTTACACAGTTCGTAAACACCAAGGCTGTAGACTAAGCAGGTTCTTTTGACTAAATTGTTTTCCATTATCTCACACTTCCTGTTACTAGTACTGAACACGCAATATAAAAAACTACACATAATAGCAATGTTTAAAGATAATATGAGATATCAGGAACAATGCTCCATGCTAGTGGATTTGAGAAGTTTGACAAATGGATGATTTCCTAGAACAGTGCTAGCATAGTGTAGTCAGCGGACTGGTTGGTGAACTATTTGTTACCAGCCTGCAGTGAAGTAAGTACAGAAGTTAAGGATAAGTACTTAGAATCTGAGAAATAACTTTTTTATATGGATACAACATCCAAGCACATAATTTTGCATTTTATGAAAGCATTGGTCTGTGTGAATTAGAAAACCGTAACTTAACACAACTAGTGCAAGGAGAAATAGGAAATCTAAACAGACTTACAGCCATTTATAAAAATGGATCAATGGATCAAAATCTACCACCCTTAAAAACCCTCCAGTCCAAAATGTTTTATATGCAAATTCTCCCAAATTTCCACTGAATGAATTATATCTATTTTATATAAGCTCTCCCAGAGATCAGAACAACAGGAAAAGTAACAACTCGTTTTATGAGGAAAATGTGATCTCATACCTGAACTATCAAGGACAATTCATGAAAAGAAAACTATAGGCCAGTCTTGCTCATGACAAGAGATACAAAAAAATTCTAAATAAAATATTAGGAAATCAAGTCCTACATATATTATTATTAAGTATTAAATTTGAAAATTCTATTAACATGTCAAAACATTGACCAATAAAAGGGAAGAATAACACATAATAGATAAAGAGAAGGAAGTGCTGAAAAACAAACAGTTCATGAAAAGAAAAATCACTAGCCCGTTAGAAAAAAATATTCTTAAAATGTATCATTTAAATCTGTTATAAATGTCAACATCAAAAATAAAACAAAAGCATGCTTTAAAATCAGGAAATAGAAAATTTTCTGGCTATCTTTGTTTCTTTTCTGATGGTGCAGATGATGGGGGGAGAGGGCACCATTATACTTAGAAAGGCAGAACAAAACTTTCATCATTGACATAATTGTCCACACAGAAAATCTTAGAACTTATGCAAATCAGTGGAACAAATAAGGAATTTTGAATTTTATCAAGATACTGCATATAATATAAAAATATTGTTTGCATTAGTATAAATGAGCAAAAAATAGACAATATAATTATAAGAGACAGTTTATATTAGTAGCTAAATTGATAAACTGTCTAGAAATAAATCTTATAAAAATATGCAATATTTCTAAAGAAAACATTTATAAAAGTTTACTGAAAGATATAAAAGAAGACCTTATTAATGGAGAGATCCATTGTTTTCATGTATGAAAACACTCAACATTACAAAGGTGTCAATTCTCTCCAAATTAACTCATAAATTCAATATAATTACAGCTATGTTCTCATCAGGATTTTCTGAGGAACTGGACAAGCTGATTCTACAGTCTTATGGACGAGTAAAAGGTCAACAAAAGCTAAGAACATCTAGAAGAAAGAAAAGTCAGGGAAGGAAGAAGAGGAAGAGAAAGATAAAAATTATTTATAAGACTTTTAATAACACTAATGTAATTCTAAAAGTGTAGTACTGGTTTAAAGAGAAAAACTGATTAATGAGAGTGTCTAAAAATAGACCCCAAAAATATTAGGAAACTTGTTATATGACAGGTGACATTATGAGTCAGTGGGAAAGGGTAGAGTTTTCAACAAATAGTGTGGGACAATTGATTTTATATATGAAAAAAGATAAAACTAAGCCCCTATTTCATGACATAAAAATTCACATTCCCAGATGGCTTAAAGGTTGGAAAAAAAAATCCTTAGAAAAAACATGGAAGAATCTTTAGGATATAAAACTAAACAAAGAGTTCTTAAAAAACAAAAACAAAAACAAAAACAAACATATGGACCAATGGAACAGAATAGAGAGCCCAGAAATGAACCCACAAACTTTTGGTCAACTAATCTTTGACAAAGGAGGCAAGAATATACGATGGAATCAAGACAGTCTCTTCAGCAAATGGTGTTGGGAAAACTGGACAGCAACATGTAAATCAGTGAAGCTAGAACACTGCCTTACACCATACACAAAAATCAACTCAAAATGGATCAAAGACTTAAACATAAGACAAGATACAATAAACCTCCTAGAAGAAAATATAGGCAAAACATTATCTTACATACATCTCAAAATGTTCTCCTAGGGCAGTCTACCCAAGCAATAGAAATAAAAGCAAGAATAAACAAATGGGACCTAATGAAACTTACAAGCTTCTGCACAGCAAAGGAAACCATAAGTAGAACAAAACAACAACCTACGAAATGGAAGAAAATTTTTGCAAACGATGAAACCAACAAAGACTTGATCTCCAGAATATAAAAGCAGCTCATATGACTTAATAAGAAAAATACAAACAACCGAATCCAAAAATGGGCAGACCTAAACAAGCAATTCTCCAAGGAAGAAATACAAATGATCAATAGGCACATGAAAAAATACTCAATATCACTAATTATCAGAGAAATGCAAATCAAAACTATGATGAGGTATCACCTTATACCAGTCAGAATGGTGAATGGCCATCATTCAGAAATCCACAAATGACAAATGCTGAAGAGGCTGTGGGGAAAAGGGAGCCCTCCTACACTGCTGGTGGGAATGACATTTGGTGCAGCCATTGTGGAAAACAGTATGGGGATTCCTCAAAAGATTAGGAATAGACTTACCATATGACCCAGGAATCCCGCTCCTGGGTATATATCCAGAAGGAACCCTACTTCTAAAAGACACCTGCACCCCAATGTTCATAGCAGCACTATTTACAATAGCCAAGACATGGAAACAGCCTAAATGTCCATCAACAGATGACTGGATAAAGAAGAGGTGATATATTTATACAATAGAATACTATTCAGCCATAACAACCGACAACATAATGCCATTTGCAGCAACATGGATGCTCCTGGAGAATGTCATTCTAAGTGAAGTAAGCCAGAAAGAGAAAGAAAAATACAATATGAGATCGCTCATATGTGGAATCTAAAAAACAAAATGCACATAAATACAGAACAGAAACAGACTCATAGACACAGAATACAAACTTGTGGTTGCCAAGGGGGCGGGGGGTGCTAAGGGACATACTGGGATTTCAAAATTTGTAGATACTGACAGGCATATGCAGAATAGATAAACAAGATTACACTGTATGGCACAGGAAAGTGTATACAAGGTTTTGTGGTAGCTCACAGTGAAAAAAAATGTGACAATGAATATATGTATGTTCATGTATAACTGAAAAGTTGTGCTCTACACTGTAATTTGACACAACATTGTAAAATGACTATAACTCAATTTTAAAAAGTTAAAAAAATCATAAAATACCAGTAAATTATAGGGGAAAAAATTAATAAATTTAACTACATTAAAAAATAAATTTTAACTACATTAAAAATTAAGGCACCATAAAGTGAAAAGGAAAGTCATAGACTGGGAAAATATATAGGAACCACATATAAATCCCCAATTTATAAAGAATCCCTTCAATACATAGTAGAAATGCAGCTGAATGAAGAGGCAATTTAAAAAGCAAGAAGCACAAATGGACAATAGCATATGAAAATACACTCAGCTTCACCAGTTACCAGGGAATTGAGAAATAAAAAAGTGAGGTACTATGTGAAACTACCACCAAAACATAATTAAGCTGATGACATCAAATTTTGGTGAAAATATTAGACATTGCTGGCGGGCTTGTAAATTAGTATAACCTTCTTGGAGAGCCATTTGCCATTATCTGCTGAAGATAAGACTGGACTGTGGCTCAGCAATTGAATTCTAATTTACTCGGAGTTTACCTCAATAAACACTAGACGTATGGGCAAGGATAAGTGTACAAGCATGTTGATTGTATTTTTGGTAAGAAAAGAAAAGTGGGGAAAATGCATGCCCTTGAATAGGAGTCTAGATTTTTAAATATTTTTTTATTTGAAGGAATATTAAATAATCTTAGGGCTAGATTTACTAATATTCACAATGATTCAAAAACAGTTTGGTTACAAAAAGTAAAATTTTATAAGCTATATAAACTATATCATTTATGTAAGTTTGAAAAAACACACAAGATCATTTTTATGAATAAAAACATGTGATAAAAGTCCTAGAGGCCACATGGAATGATCCATACCAACTTCAAGCAGGGAAAGATGAAAGATGTGGAGATTTACTGTACCTTCAAGGTTTTATTTCTTTAACAAAACAGAACAAGATCTGTTTCCAATAATGGTAACCTGTAAACATCATGGTGATGGGTGCACGAGTGTCATGATTTACTGTACTTTGGTTTCACTGTTAAAAAGCAAAATTACTCATTTGATTTTGATTTTAAAAAGGAAGAGACATGGAGTGAGAAAACCGTTGACACTCGGGGACACAGCCCTGCACTAGCCCTGGTCTGTTCTCAGAGCCTCGGGCCCCCTGCTGAGCCTAGAGTAAGCTCAGGCATTTCACCAGGGGACCTGACCAAGCCTGGCCATTGGCTGGTAATGTCCATCAGGAGCCTTGCACAGAGAGCACCTGCCAGGGGCACTGCTGAGTTCTCTGCTCCTGCCCCTGGCAGCTCGGCTCTGTCCTCCTCCTCTGGGGAGCCCTGGAAGGCCTGATACCAGAGTGAATGAAAAGACACAGCGGTGGCACAAAGATTCATGGCCAGAGACCAAGACACACAGGAAGTTATAAGAGAAAAAAGGGTTCTGTTTCAGCTCCACCCACTGACCTTTTTGTGGGTGAGCTTTCAGTGAAAGAGCAACATCTGAATGCTCGGAGGGATGGCTTTGTAACCTGGGGGAAGGACGCCGCTTCTAAGTATAATTGATGCGGCTTTCCTGCCTTTGGGGGGATCCATTTTCCACCACGTAATCTTCCTATTGTCCACACTGATTCCTGTTTGGTTTGGCAAGGTTAACTGCTGGCAGGCCTCCTCAGAGCTGAATTCTTCATCCTCTGCTGTGCAGGGATTACTGAAGGAACAACAAGCTTTCCCTCACTCTCTAGAACGTGAGCCAAGTGCGACACAAATTGTGAAACTTGTTTCTGGTTACCAGGAAGACCTAAAGAAATCCTAATGAAGCAAAAAGGTTGACAAAAATCTTTCCAACATTTAAAACAAAAAAGGTATTTTTTAGGTCTTAGATTTATGGAGGTCAATTCTCCAACTCCCAGCCAGACTTTCAAACCTCCTATTCTTTGCACTATGTTATTTAAATACACTATAAATACCCTCCATTGCTCTAATAGCAGGTCCATGTTGTGCAAGACAGCCATGGTCTGAAGACCTTGTTGAATTGGAAAGAGGCAAAAGTTCCGTTTCTGGCACATAAACTTGAATTAGGACCAGGGTAAGAGCGCCAAAGAAGTTCACATGCTGATGGCTAGACAAACAGGTCATTTATTTGGAAAGACTTTGAATCCTTTCCCAGAGTAAAATGCAGCCCTTTATACTCAGCAGGCTTGGAATAAAAGCTTCTTAACTGACTTGATGAGTGTCCTGAATTTTAGGGTGTAGGAGAGTGCTTCTGATAACTTGGAAATGGAGGAAAGGTGGAAAACCAGGGCCTGGAAAGGGGATTTCCTCATGGGCTTCCTGCCCCCATGATATTTTCTTCTTGTGTGTTGAGTGAGGGTTTATACTGTTTGTTGAAAGTATTATCTCTTTGTGACAAACCCCAAGTCTGAGAAGAAAACGCAAAAGAAATGACGAGAAAATGGGATATATATCCTCCTGGATAAAACTTACAAAAGCCATAGACATCAATCAATCAGATTTACCAAATAAATATGATATACTAGGCCCTTTGCTAGGTTCTAAGATGAGAAATATGACTAAGACACAGTCTTTGCGTTTGAAGAGTGGTGGGGGGTGTGCAGGCTATATGGAGAGAAAGGAATAGTGATGATCCAGTTGTGTGTGTGTTCTAACTGTGGTGGTTTCAGCCCTGCCAGAGGGCAGAGCTGGCAAGTCCAAGTGCCCTGGACTGGGCACCTGCACGCTCCCCAGGGCCCCTGTGTTTGCTCTGCTCTGCTTACTGTCTATAGGCCTCTGCCAATCACTTCTGGACCACTGGGCTCTGGTGCTTCTTCTCCATTCTAGCCAGTAGGGAAACTCCTTCCACTTCCTGAGACTAGTTCATTTGCAGAGATATCCTAAAATAGCACTATTGGGCTCTTAATGGCAGAGTTCTTTCCACTCTCAACAGCCCTCCCCTTCTAAGGGGGTCCTGCCAGGGCCTCCCTCAGTCCAAACAAAAAGTCTCTCTTCCTTAAGACACGTGCTTGACTTTCCTTTGGCAGAAAATTGCAAAAAAAAAAAAAAAAAAGGCACAAATTTACTATGTAAATGATATCTTCCTATGTGTGTCCTTGTTTGGTACATGACCTGAATAGCTAGACATGGTGATCCAGCACTGCAGGATAGAAAAGAAGCTGTGTCAGAGGAAAGCCAGGCATAGCTTCCCCTGAGATGCCTCCTCCCTGCATCATGCAAGCCTTGGTGTTTGAATGCAGAGACCAGCCCACCCTTCGAGACTTTAAGACTTCTCCATGGAGCGTCACTTTAGGGAACCTATTTTCTTTTCCTCCTGTCTAGTCCTCCTCTGGAGGACCGTACTCTATTGGCCATCAGACAGACCTGTGCATGTCTTGATTCAAATATCTCAATCAATTTATCCTTCAAAGGCCTTCTGGTCTGGGAACTCCCAAAACTCCTGAGGGTGGGACTTCTCAGATTATATGAAAGACCCTGTATGGTCCTAACTTCATAGCAACCCTGTCAGAGGCTCATCTCGACCTACCCCCAAACGATCCATTATGCAATTAAAAGCAGTTTAAAAATAGCCTAGTAGAGACCCCCCTGTGTCTGAAAGAACTCTTCTGAGTGACTTGGAAGTTCAAGTTGAGGTATTGAGTTTGAGTCAGAATCAGCCTCTTCTCCTTTTCTCAGAATTGTGTTGAAATGAATGGACTCTGCTAGATACTGGCCTGTGTTGGGGCTGATGGGGGTGGTGGTGGTGTGGCAGGTACAAAGATGGATGGAAATAGCTGCAGCCCTCAAGCAGCAAATAGGGAGGAGAACATATCACATTCATAGCTTCCATTTTCATATATACCAGTACCCATAACTTTGAGAGGTAGTTATTATTATGTATAATTTATAGTTAAAGAGGCTGAGGCTCAGACAGGGAAGTCTAAACTTGCACAGGTGGTATGAGTTGAAGTGGGGCCTACAACGGATTCCTCTGTTCTAAATCTTCTCTCTCCTCACAAGTGGAGGCTGTCGCTATAGTCCAGAGAGGAAAAGAGCCTAATTAGTGTCACAACAGTGGTGCAAACAGAGTTGTGGGCACAGAGCAAGAGCCATATATGTCCCTGAGGGCGAGGTGAGATGGGGTGTCCACTGTCCACTGGCAAGGTCAGGGGAAAAGGCAATTTGGTGTGAGGAATGTCCCCAGCACAGCCATAGATGAGAAGGGAGAATTTCAGGCCTGGTTGGAGAACCCCAAGTGACTAGTCAAGCATGACCAGTCTGGATTGTGTGCAGGGCACAGACATAGAAGGAGGAGTGAGGTGAGGGAGGTGGTCGCAGGCCAGGCTGCTGAGTGCACCATGAGCTCAGTAAGCACCGGGAGCCACTGAGGGAAGGACAGCTCAGCTTTGGGCTTGAGAGGGGAAACGTCAATTTAATAGAAGGGTGAAGAAGTGATTATTGGAAGGGACAGAACTTCCAGATGCTATCAGGGCCAAGTAAGAAAGTAGGAAGGGGTGTCCTCTCAACTAGGGTAGTGTTTCTGGTCTCAACAGTGGGACCAGAAAGCAGAGAGCTCTGTGGGATTGCTAGAAATATCTCGTATCTATTCTTGGAGATTCAGAAAGGGACATAAATTTATGCATTCAGCAATTCCTTAGTTCTTTCTTCAGTGGAGGAATCCTATTTATTGGACATCCCCTTTTGTGGAAGCCAATTATACTTTTTAAAACTACAGCATATTAATAAAGCAGAGTTGCTCTGGCTACAGAGAGGTGCTTGGGTGCCTGAAGCACCAGCTTCCCCAGGTGTGCTCAGGCTTAGCTTGAAAGTCACATCTCAGGTGGGATTCAAGTGCTGCCTAAATGCACCTTATCCTTGTGGACACATTATCTCTGTTTTTGTTTTGTTTTCTAGAAAATTGAATGTAGCCTCTTTTACACTGTCTGTGACTGATCCTAGCCAAATATTGCTCTGTAAAAGTTTTGCAGTCTCAGGACTCAGGAAGATGCCTGGTCCCACTGAGACAAATGTTAGTCTTGCTTGCATCTCCAGCCAACCAACCAGTCACACTTCTACATGCTGGGAGGCAGCAGTGACCGACGGGCCAGTCTCTGAACTCAAGGAGCATATAAACTAGTGAGAAGACAAAATAAATTCACGTGAGCAAGTAATACTTTTAGATATCATTAATCAAGTCCTTTATAAAATAAAGTGATATGATTGAGAGCAAAGGAGGCAGGGAAATCTGAGGAGGTGGTGTTTGAACTGTGGTCTGAAAGAAGGAGGAAGTCCCATGTACATGTGGGAGATGGGCATTTTAAATTGCAGGACCAGCAAGGGCCAAGCCCATGAGCCTAGAATCACTCTGTGTGTTGAGAGTCAAAACAAAGCCTGTGTGCTGGGGAATGGCGAGTAGGTAGGAAAGGGATAGCAGATGGGGTTCCCCTTTGGCAGAGGCAGATCAATAGGGCCATACAACTGGCACAATGAGTGGGATTTCATTCTAAATATTTTTTGGAGTTTGTCAGGGGAGTGAAATGATCTGGTTTGCATTGTTACCCAGGCTGCTGGAAAATTGACCAGACAATGGACTGTAAAGGGACAACAGTGGAAGGAGAGAGGCCAGTTAGGCAAGAGAGGATGGTGACTTGGGCTACAGTTGAATTAATTGGACAATAGGCTTTGATTGATTTTGAGATGTTTTTTGGAGGTCGTCAATAGAATTTACTAGTGAAATTCAGTGGGGATGTTATAAAACAAGATTAATCCATTAGAACCCCTATATTTTTGTCTTGAGAGATTTGATGGATGGTGGCGCCATTTACAGAATTAGGGAGGACCTGGGCTGGGAGTTGATTTAGCCTAGGGCATGGGTTGGGAAGTGCAGATAGGAGTCAGTAGTTCTGCTTTGGCTCCTAAGTAGCTGAAATCCAAGAAGAGAAGCTGAGTGGGCAGTTGGAGGCTGGTACTCAGAGTAAAATTGGGCTGGAGATATTAATTTTTAAACTTAAAAGATCAGTCAGTAATATCTGTGAGTGCTTACCATGTGCTCCACACCATGGGAAGAAAAAATACTTTCTATTGTCAGAAAAGTGCTTCTCCATTGAGAGCTGGTTCCCCGAATTGTACAGAACAAGGCAGAGCAGGACTACACCTTTGGGCAGGATAGTGAGATGGAACACCCACCTGTTTCTGAGAAGAAACTTTCTAGGGTAACCATCTGGCATCCTTTGCAGAGTGCCAGATCTTTGGCACAAATCTGTCTAAAACAACAACACAATTAAGCTTCTGTGAACCATGGTGCTGTGTAAATCCATAGTGTTAGAGATATCATCTTGACATCTAGGTACCATTCCAACAGCATCACACTGCACCCAAACAAAGAGGCCTTTCAGTGTTGTCTGTGTTCAACCTCAGATGGAAATAGCTATGTGGGAAAACAGATTTCTCACGGGTTGTAAGTACCGTTCAGACCAATTAATACTTACTATGTACCTGTAATATCTCCAAGTTACTTTCTTTGAAACAACTCTTGTTGTTGCCAGTCCTTAAATGAATCAGTTTAATGTTAACAATGTAGTACTATCATTATTTATATTATTTGTGCTATTTATGTTGTGTTGTATTATGTAACATTTCTAACTCTGCAGAAGCAGCTGTGCCAAGCATATTAAAGATACATTTCTTGTCAGAATTAGATTTACTTTAAAAAAAATAAGAAAAGAAGGAAGGCAGAAAGGCAAGAAAGAAAGGAGGGAGGGAGGGAAGGAAGGAGGAAGGGAAGAAGGAAGGAAGGAAGAAAGGAAGGAAGGAAAAAAGAGAAAGAAAGAGAGAGAAAGAAAGGAAGAAAGAAAGAAAAAGAAAGAAAAGATCTTTAAGGTGAGACCTACAGGGACAGGTAGTATGCTGGTGGTTTTAGTAATCAGCACCAAAATAATTAGACAGTAAAAATGTTCTGCTTTTCCTTCCGCATGTCTATCATCCTTAGGATGCCAGTCTCAGAAATCTAGACTAGGGGAGTTTTGAGAATTGTTCATATATCTATCCATCCATCTATTAATTCACCGAAAGGGGGATACTTCACTGATGGTGGGTCAGGGCAAAGGAAAAGTCTATGATACGTCACGTGGGCATTGTCCTAGACACTGGGGTATTTGTTCATTCTCTCAGCAATTTATATATTGCCTACCATGAGCCGAACACTGTGAGGCATTGAAGATACACTTGTAAAGAAGAGCTATGGTATCCACCCTTAAATTAGTTTATGCTTTAGTAATTAAATAAGTAATTACCTGGACATTAATAAGCAATAAAATATGTAACTACAGGAATATTTGAGTTAATTGTGACAGTGCTACAAAGGAAAGCTACAAAGTCTAGTTGTTTCTTGGTATCTGTGGAGGAATTGGTTTCAGGACCCCTGAGGATATCAAAATCTGGGCATGCTCAAGTCCGTTATATAAAATGGTATATAGTGTTTGCTTATCACCTATGTATATCCTCAATATACTTTAAATTACCTGTAGATTACTTATAATACCTAATGCAATGTAAATGCTGTGAAAATAGTTGCCAGTGCACAGGAAATTTAAGTTTTGCTTTTTGGAACTTTTTGAAATTTTTTCTGAATATATTGATCTGTTATTGGTTGAACCTGGGGATGTGGAACCCGCAGATAACAACAGTCAATGGGAATACATAACAAGAGGACCTCTCCTGGGGTGGGAAGAAAGAGTAGATGGGGAAGTGTTCCTTGAGGAAACGATGTTTCATTTGACACCTGGATGATACGTAAAGTGGAGCCAGGAAAAGGGGCATTGGGCAAGGAGGAAGAGGAAGTAGCCCTAAAGGAACTGTGGACCTCCGTCTAGGTAGGACACATCCTTTAATAAGTGCGTACAACCTGATGTTATCAGTGTCATAAGCATAGTTTAAAATGGAACTAAGGACATAGAGTTCTTTTATTCTTAGTTTATGTTACTCCATTCCTAGATCTTTGTTTTATTTCTATTTTACTTTTGTTTTTTAATTTAGGCCACCTGGCTACTAGCTCCATCACCTAGGTGTGCAAACTTGGGTTGATACAGTAGTCCTGTCCTGTAAGAGTCTTGTGAGGATTAAATGGGATGACAGTGTCCAGCAAAGTGTCCAGGGCTCAGGGGGTTTGGTTCTGCTTTCCTTGTACGTAAGCAATCAGTGTGCTGTCCATGCTCGTAAACAACATAGGAGCGGGGCGATATCAGAGAACACTTGAGAAATGAAGAGGTATTTGCCTTAGTCTTGAATTGACGGCAGGTTTTCAAAAAGTGTCAATGATGCCGAAAATTGAGGGGGCAGGGAAGGTTTGGGGAGCCATTATATTATGCTAAAAGACACAGGAACAGGATGGTATGCACAGGGGATATTCCAGTTATGCCACAGTGCAAGGGAAATGGAGGGTTGAGTGAAGAATAAGTCTGCATAACTATGTTGGAACCAGATTACTTTGACCTTTGAATGACAAGCTAAAGAATGTTTATTTTATCTTACAAGCAATAAGGAGTCATTTAACGTTTTTGAATAGGAAGAAAAGATTGCCTTAGACAATATAATTGTGCAGAATGAATGGAGAAAAGAGAGTTTAGAGGCATTGATAACGTTTAGGAGACTTTATCTAGGCACAACTTAGGGTGAGTGCAGCAAGGAGAAACAGATGGGAAGAGACTGTAAGCCAAGACCTGATTGTATCTGGTAATGGGGTCTATGTGAGGGCTGAGAGAGGAGAGGGCTCTCTAAGGACAAAGCCTCAGTGGAACAATTAACACCAACAGGATGTCAGCAAGAGCTGCTGCTTCCGCGGTCTTTCCTTTTCTACTCCTCCAAAACAGTGGAAGTAGGATTCGACTTCAGAAATCTTAGGGAGTTATGGCATATTGAGAAGAAAATGCTCAATGGTCTGCTGGAATGAACAGCTAGACTTGGGCCAATTGATTTGGGCTACCTAAAAAAGACGAGTTTGGCAATCATTTAGTTAATGGTTGAAACTATAGAAATCCAAGAGTTCAGAGCCGTAGAACCCTAACATTGAGAAAACAGGAGGCAGAGGCAGAGGCAACTATAAAATGGACAAGAAGTAACCCAGGAGCTAGGAGACAACTTACGAAAACAAAGAGTTTTTTTTTCCTTTTCTGAAGAATTTGAGGTGGCATGATGATGACACTGTTGTTTTGAAAATGTCAAATGCTTCACAGAAATCAAGAATAGCGAGAACTTTAAAAGGGCCAGGAAGTAAGGGGAATATCATGTAAAAGTATTAGTGTGAGGGAAATGGGGCATGTGGTGGTTCTGTTTTAGATCAGGGAGGACTTCTCTGAAATGGCAGAATTTGTATTGAGTTCTAAATGACATAAGGAACTGTGTCCATGCAAAGAGCAAGAGATGGTTCTAGGTAGATGGAAGAGCAGAATTTCTAAGGCTGGAGCAAGTTTGGCACAAGTAATGAGGAACAGAAAAAGGTTGGTACAGTTGGAATGAGCATTCTAATTGTCAGGTCAAAATGATAGGATATTCTACAATGACCTTCCCTCAAAGCATTAACTATCCATTGACAGATTTTGTACCTGTCAACTTCATTATTTAGCATATTTCTGTAAAAGTAAGTCAGGTCATCCCCAAAAACCTATCAATAAACTCTAACAACACATATTTATTGAGCAAGCACTTGTATGTGCCAGTCACTATTCTAGTACTAAGAATAAATCAGTGAACAAAACAAACAAAATGTCATGTCCTTTGGCACATTCATTCCAATGGGAGTGATACAAAAAACAAAACAAAAAAGAGTAAAATATATAGTATGTTAGATTGTGAGAAGTGCTAAGGAGAAAAATAATGTTAGGGAAAGACATAGAAAGTTTTTTCCACCCATCTCTCTACTGATCCAGTTGTTCATACCTCTATTCATACATATATCCATCCATCCTACATTAATGGATTACAGGCCAGGCATTGACGATACAAATTAAATTGTGAGACTTCTTCTTCCAGTCATGACAGAGTTACTGCTACCAGATTTGTTCTGTGGCGTAGCATAAAACTGAAAAAAAAGATATATGAAGTTTTCCACAGTTGAGTAGCAAGCAATCTTTGAGATGAGGAAATATGAGATAAGGCCCCTGTTTCCTGAGGGGGGCAAGCTCTGGACCAAAGTGCAGGGAGGTGGAGTACAGGCAGAGCACAGTGATTTTGCTGAGCTGTGGAGGCTAAGACAAGGTTCAGGACTACTGGAGCATCTGGAACTCTGAGGGCTGGATCCTAGAAAGAAGGGATCTGAGGAGAGCAGGGACCCTAGGAACCTGTGAATGTGTTTTCACTGAATCCTTGATTGAAGACCAAGTTATTCATTCAGAAGGGGTAATTCTGTGAGTCTTAAAAGAGAATGATTGCTTTGGGGCTGAGAGCAGAACAAGAAATATTAGAAGTTACATAAACCTGGAAGACAGAATTCTGTCCCAGTTAGACTTTTAGACATCTCTGAGAACCTTGCACATTTAGTTCAGTCCCCCTAAAGCACCACACCCTATGAGCAAAGACCACACCCCAGATAAAAGCCATACCCTAGGACTGAAGACAAAACTGGACTAGACCAGCCCTGACAAAGAACCAAACCAACTTTGACAGGACAGAAAGGATTCCAAGTTATTTTTTAATCATTTGCCAAAAAACAGCTATGCAGTAAAGGTCATAAATATTGCAATTAAGTGAAAAAGAAAGAAAGAAAAACCATAAAGATGGAAAATGTAGAAGTAAAACTGTGTTTTGAAGATGACATGATTATGCAGAGAATCCTAGTCGATCTATAAAAAAGCTACTAGAAGTAACAAGTTAATTTAGCATGGTTCCAGAATACAAGGCCACAATACAAAAAGCAACTTTATTTCTATATTCCAGCAGCAAAACAGCTTGGAATGAAATTTAAAATGGATTTTAAAATGCCTAATTAAAACCTTTAAAAGTTGGCTCATGAAAGACATTGTTAAGTACATGAAAAGGCAAGCTGCAGACTGGGAGAAAATACTTGTTTTATGAACACATACATCACACGTAATATATTTATAATAAGAAAACAAATAAATCAATTAAAAAATAGGCCAAAGACTTGGAAAGATGCTTCACATTAGAAGATGTAAGAATAGTCAATGAGCTCATGAAAAGATGGCCAACATCATTCCTTATCAGGGAAATGCAACTGAATACATCAATATAGCACTTCATGCTGACTAGAATGGCTAAAATTTTTAAAAGTCTCATGTACCAACTGTTGGAGAGGATGTAGAATAACTAGAGCTCATAACCATTCTGGCAAAGTTTGGCAGTCTTTTATGAATATATATATATATATTCACAGTGGGATATTTATGTGCGTGCGTGTGTGTGTGTGTGGTATACACACACACCAACCAGCAAACCCATTCCTAGAAATGAAAATG
Organism: Camelus dromedarius; assembly: GCF_036321535.1. Lineage (NCBI taxonomy): Eukaryota > Metazoa > Chordata > Mammalia > Artiodactyla > Camelidae > Camelus > Camelus dromedarius. The sequence continues at coordinate 62,806,514 of NC_087448.1, read as the reverse complement.
TATGCTTACAGAAAGACATATTAGAGAATGTTCATAGTAGCTTTTTAAAAATAACAATCACAAACTAGAAACAAGGCAAACAACTCACACTAGAAATAACATAAATGTCTTTCAACAAAACGGAGAAACAACTTGTGGTGTATTCATACAATGGAGTGCTAATCAGTAACAAAACCAGTGAGCTACTGATGCATGGCAGTTTGTAAATGCTTGTGAAACAACCTTCTTTTCCTTCAAGACTTGGCTCCAGTGTCTGCTACCCTGGGATCGATCTTTGAGGTCTGTGGCCTCACTGCAGGCAGAGTGAGGTGCCGTCTCTCCTGTAATTCAACGGTTGTATCTTACGTATGCTCATCTGTATCACTGTGCTTAAAACAGCATTGTGAATACTTGTTTTCTTTCCCATCTATCTTATCAGACTAAGAACCCCTTGAAGTCAGTGATGGTCTTACCCATCTCTAAATCCCCAACATCCTGCCCAGCACTGGACACAATGTGTGTGTGTATATATATATATATATATATATATATATATCAATCAATATTTGTGAAACAATTAAGGGACACCACAGATGTACCTTTTATTTCCTTTGAGTCTCCTGAGGCCAGTACAGTAGGGATTCTATTATTATTATTATTCAATAATAATAATAAAATAATAAGTGAATCTCATTACTTGGGTGTTAGTAACTAGAAAGCTGGATTGGGTTTCTATCCCAATATTTGTTTTTATCACCAACAGTTTGGCCAGGTCAGTTACAGACAATTTAGTTTAATCCATGTCAACTTGTCCAAGGTCATACAACTAGTCTGATGTCAGAGTTGGGACCTGGGTTACTGACTGTTCTTCCGACCTCATAGGAGCAAGTGTGGTGTGTCAGAATGCCTGCAAGGGGGTGTCATCCTGTTTGGCCGGGCCACGTTGGCAGCAGTGGGAGGTATGTTGGGCAGTGCCATCCTGAGGACAGTTGCTGTGCTGTTGCTTCCTGAATGCAGCCTGGTCCTTGCCCTTTGAAGGGCATAGCAGAACTCTTTTTCTGAGAGCTGAGTAGGGTCAAGCCCAGACACAGGCGTGAGTGGAGGACAGATGGGGAGTGGGTGGGCATTTTTGCCTCTTCATGCTTGAGAGGGCAGTAAGAAATTATCTTCCTAGAGATAAAGGCATGGATAGAAACCAAATCTGTCTTTAGCTACAACTATAACCTTAGCAATAATCTAAAATATATTCTAAACTTGGACGTAGGAAATTGATAATAGTGTCTAAGAACAAACACATTAAGTAATTGTAATAATGTTACTGGTTAGAAGGTAACTTCATTTACCTAATGCTACCAGAAGAATACTTAAATGTATATTCCATTCATAGTCATTAAGAACATTCCATTTAAAATAATTCTGTTCTGATTTGGCCTTATATATTGCTTCTTGTAGAACGTAAACAAGAAAATATCACACAGAATGCTCTTGGCGTTGTCTATGGATGGGCTGTACTTATTCAGGGAACATCCAGTATCAGATGCGATGATACCAAAGATAGAGGAGGAGAACGGAATGAATGGGGGGAGATTTTTTAAGGGTAGAAGTCAAACTGCCTAATATTTTCATCCTCTCCGCTGAACAGATCTTGTCTTCCTTCAGTAACTCAAGCTTCCCCCCATCTTCCAGTCTATCCCCTCTTGCTGATCTTTAGCAGCGTGTGAATCTGATGAAAGAAGGGCAATAAAGCGTGAATGACCAGTGAGTAGGCTTAGCCTCCGGTATTTGAGAAAGCACTTGGTGTAATCTAAAGCCAAATAAAGCTGTCGTCACTTCCCTCTCAAAAGAGGAGCTGTTGATCCAAGTGGCTCTCTAATTTTGGAATGTGTAGGGAAGTATTTTCTATCAGTAGGATCATATAATCTCCCTGGCCAACTCTACAAAGTCATCTAAGAAACATGTTACTCACGCTCCATTCTTATCTTTACAAGTAGAACTATATGCCACCAGGCTGAATGTTATCATACTTGAAGAAAGAGTATGAATTAGTCCAATGCATATCCCAACTTGAAAATGGCAAGTCTGGAATATGGAGACTCACCTGTATTTGAGTTCCTGTTGAGAAGCCTGCACTTTTTGATTATATGTTGTCTGTCTGTAAATTACTAGACTGACCCTCCACTGGGTCCAAAAAAAAAAAAAAAAAAAAAAAATCTTGGCCACCAGGGCCAAAGGATCAATAAACTTTGAGTAATATAATTACAAAATTGGTTCTAAAAAAGGAAAATAGAATAAACCTGCTTCAAATTTCATCCAACATTCTTCCTCTCTCTATTTTGACAATTATTAAACATTGTAATATTTCATTGTACTTTTCTGCTTAAATCTAGACAGTGCCAATTTGGCATTTATTTTTCCACATGGAATTATTTTTTGAATGGCCACAAAGCACATTGTATAGTGTAAATCAGCCTAGATTTATTCTGCATAATTTTAGGTCATTTCTAAGACAATATTTTTTCAGTTTGATAGGGTAATGAGTTTAAATGAATACATCTTTTCCTATCCTTGGAGTCACACACACACACTTCCAATGTTTTCCTTTCATTTATTCCAGAAATTAAACTAGAGATGCCTCTTCTTTATTCTTTCTCCTTTGTACATAGCACTAATAAATTTGTTCATTAATAAATAGCCCAGTTGCTTTTCTTCCAGCCATTTTTCCCCTCCAGACCAAAGTTGCTTCTGAGCAACTTTAAAGTTCAAGTATTAAGAATGAGTCAGAATGAGTCCTTTCTCTTTTACTCAGAATTATATTAAAATGAACCTGTTCTAATTGGGATTAAGGTAGTTAACTTCAGCTTCAGTCAACAGGAACCTCACATAATGTGGGTAAATTTGGCATAGCTCAACCAATTCTGTGTGCAGAAGGGGCAGCATAAAGAGTATTGACTTTTGTTGTTGTTGTTGTTGATCAATTGCTGACAGTGGTTTGAGTAGAGGACTCAAATAGGAAGGCTAAGAAGAAAGTACCCCTTCTCACTATGATACCCACCCTGCACCTCCACGACAAATCATCAGGCAGGTATGACCAACATGACTGAACTTTCATCTCTCAGCCCTGGAGGGGCACTCCATTATGGGGGATGCACAGAGGTTTTTGAATCAGACGGACTGAGTTCAAATTCCAGCTCAGTCTCCTGCTTGCTTCTGATGTTATCAAAGCTGCGTAACTCAGCCAGATATCCATCTCTGAGTTTCAGTTTCTGTAGAATGAAGGTGGAAATAACTGCTGTGGTAGTGAGGTTTCCATGCGGGGTTTGCTCGGTGCCGACAGTCTGTACATGCCAGCTGCTACGTGGTTATGATTACTGTGGGGCTCTTTCAAAAGAGGCTCACCAGCAGCTTCTTAGACTTGTTGAGCTTAAGACTCCCTGTGAAGGCAGGAGCCTGGGTTTAAGTGGTCTAAATAGACAGTTCCACTTCTGGCATGCCTTGGTTTGCAGGCTAGATCCCCAAGTTGACTCCTTCTCCAGTTCAGGCTACCATGACCAATGGCCAAACACCATGTAAAGCAGAGTTTAGAAGTACAGAGTTCACTTCTAATTACACTTCATTGGTAAAACAATAGCAAATTCGGTTCATTAGTAAATTAATACATAGTCAACTTTTTCAACTTTCCTGAGGTATAATTGACATATAAAAGTATAAATAATGAACATTTTAACTGAAAGTTACTGGGCACTATTATTTCAGATGTTCTGAAAGAAGGGTATAGGTGTGTATCTATTTAACCTAATAACAAAATTGCTAACTGCTGCTCTAAAATGTCTTATTTGGAAGTGAAAACAATGCTACCAGTCAGAAGTTTTTGTATGTTCCAGCTTGTTTGTTAGAGATTTCTAGACTGAGCCAAATTTGTGGTTTGGCCTGAACATAAATATGCTAATAGTTCATGATGATTTTTATTGGACTTTCACTTTGTCAAAGTCTGGAAACTAACAAGCATGTGTTCTAGGGAAACACTATAGTTTCTATGTTGAATCTACTTTAAATTGCTTAAGCGACATATGTGAGAATTATGGATGACACTGATGGCATTCTTTGTTATAAGCATATGCCCTATAAGCTGGTGACTTCCTATGGGTAAGAATATAACACAAACAGAAAAGAAATACTGCTGAGTTTTAACGTCATTTTTTGAACTCTCAAGAGCCAAGGAATTGTTGGGCAAAAAATCAATACTGTCTCATTGCCTCTCTCCCTGAACACTATCTTGTGTTGTAAATCTTTAATTTGCTTCTCACGTGAAAGAATCTCAGAAGGCTTGCAAAGTCTTTAGATAAGTAATACAAGCTCAGTGTCATTTCGCTTATCCACATAAAAGGAATTAAATGCATGTCAAAGGCATGAAAGCCTTTTATTGAATCAGATATAACTTACATTATATCTTCCAACAGTCCTTGTCCTTCTTTCATGCTTACGTAATTTCTGTATATTTGCAAGTCTTCAAGCTTGCTTTTATTATCTGCTTCTCACAGCTGCCCACTGGGGAAGACTGAGTAGCTTGCTTTAGAAACAAGGTGCCGGAGGAATAGAAAGATGAAGTGAGTTTCCCAGAGTGACCCAGCAGAGAAGTCACTGATCCAGATGGTGGATTCCTGGTCCATTGGTCCCTCACTCATTAGCCACTATGTCCCACATCCTCTCATTTCTTCACATCCTCGAAGCTTCTTACTCTCTGCTTATTTTAATGAGGCCCATGAGACATCCTTTTGGTTGGTTTTCACGTACTGTTCCTCCCACTCCACCACTTTTCTGGCCCCTAGGAATGATTTACTCTAAACCTCAGGAAGAGTTAATTTGCTGATACGTATTCCAAACTGGCCTGCTACAGCCACTGAGTATTGCTTTTCCCTTCAGAGGTGTGAGTTATGTACCTTCCCTACAGAGATTTAACATACTGGTTTCCAAGATGCAGTCCTGGGTTCTGAACAGCATTTCTACATATCCGTCATGACTTTTACCCTCTTTGACTTACTAATAGAGTCTTATCCAAGGATAAAGTGTGGGGAAAATTAAGTAAATAAAAATGAAGAATTTTTGTAAACACCCAAGTCTGTGGAATTTTATCTTGTTCTTCACAGTACAAGATATGCTCTAGTCCATATGACTACCTGCTGAAACGCATGTTTTCCTGTACATATTCTGTTCTAAGAATCTGTGAGTCCATGGTCCTAGTCTTTCTTCACCTTTTTTCATCACTTCCTTGCCTATAATATGGTAGATGCAAGCAAGGAATTTCTTTTCTAACACCTCTCCCGTCCTTGTCTTACTGTTATAGATAGTATAATGCCAGACTTGAGGTAGAAAGATTTAGATCTTCTTAGGCAAAACTGAACTCAGTTGGTATTCATCATGAGTCCTTTTGATATAAACCTGCATCATTTAAAAAGGGTGTTTCAGTCTTTGTAATTAGATGCCAAGTCCCTGTTGTCATCCCAGTGTGTGCAGTATATTGGTGGAAATGATCAATAGTTGGTCCAGTCTAGGACAGTGTTAAATAAATCTTGCTGATGCTATGAGCTTGAAGCTGCACTCATTTGGTAGTCCCTTTCTTACACAGCAATCCTTGGCCAGCATAAGCAATAGGGATTTATAATAAATACCGCATGATCATCCAAAATGCATCGCCCTCCTATTAAGGGAACGCCAGGTAACATCCATCTATGCAAAGCCGTTTATTGAGTTCTCAAAATAGCCAGGTATTATGCAAAATTAAAACCACAATTATCTCAAGTGTTTGTAAAATCAGGTAGATATTAAACAATTTGATTTTAGCTTTCTTTTCTAAAAGCACCTAGAATATCCTTTGTGTTCTTATATTGGTAGATAGTGTATAAAATATATTTTATCTTGTTAATGACTGAGGAAGTGCTAGCATTTCACATCATAATGCTGACTCTGGAATTGTTCCTGCATATTGTACAAGATATGTGGATACAGCTGTGAGCTTTGGACTAAAAAATGCTAAAGCTAGGACATGACCTGAACTACTTGTGTTTGCTTATTTGTTTTAATCAAATCCCAATGGCAGCTCTATTTGTTGCATTTTGATTAACTAAAGTTTTAGATTTCTAGAATAGAATGGCAATTAGGATGCTATAGGCTGCTAATTTGTACTTCATTTCTTTAAATGTCTATGTAAACATGAAAACTTTCAGTATTCAAAATGCCGTACTCAGAGATCAGGTTAAATTTTTTTTCATGACACCTGGTGAGCAGATAAAATCAATCTGTGGTAAAAATTATGGTTATGATAGTGGAAAGAAAGAATGCTGTCATGGTAACTCATTTTCACTAAATTTGAAGGAAAAAGAAATTCACCCATCACAAAAGTCTAAATAGATTTTATTAGGTAAAATAAATAGTCACAATAAAAATTCCTGATCGCAGTGTTGCCTAAAGAAACCCATTCTTGTCATTATAATGAAATCATCACTATTTTCATTTGCCAGCTTAGTTTACCAGATGGCACTCATTGATGTAGGTTGATTGCGATGCTGTCAATCTGTAACTAATGTATATAATCAACACCTGATAGGTAATTTACTTAAAGCCAAACAACGCATGAGTTATTGGAGCTAGGCTGAGACCAACTCTTGAGCTCTTACATGGTCGCTTCTGGGTCAGTTCCATTGCTTGCTCACTCTGGAATTGTTCCTGCATATTCTGATTTCAAGCTCTACTTTGACCAGCTATGTTATTTAGAACTTTGTGTATCAGCCTATGGCATCCTGTCAGAATTATATTTTGATATAAATTACGATATAACCATGAATAATATTTAGAAAACCATGGGTAGGCCAGCTTCCATTTCACTGTATCTGTATTCTATCTACATATTTTATATCAACTGGGATCTATCTAGGAAGAAATTTTGCTCCAAAGTAGAAGCATTTTAAGTCCAGAAAATGGGTTGTGATCAAAGTGGGATCCAGGGCTTTTGTTGCTTTTATGGAAAAAAAAGATATTGGTAAAATAATCAGCAAATTTATCATTTCTCTTCACAGTATATATTTTTCAACCTCACTACTTGTGGTTTTACTCTGCTAGGAAAATAGATTTTAAAGGGAACTAAATCTATCAGCTACCTACTTTTCTACAAGGATAAAGTCTTGCTGTTTTCTTTGTATCAATCATTGTCATAACATTCTGATTTTTAAATTTCTATTTAAGAGGCAATAAGCAAGGCATAATGTTTTTCAAGAGCATAGTGATCATTCACAGAACTGAATAATGATCAATGAAATGATAAACCAAGACCTGAATAAACATAGCATTAGTGCTGGAAAACGTCAACCCTGTCGCTTCAAAAGGGCAAAAGTGTCACTGGACCCAAGCTGGTATTTTTCATTTTGTATAAAGGACTTACCCTGAAATTCTCCAAAAGATTCATTTAATTCTTCTTAAGAGGTGTGTATTGAATTGTAAATGACATTAATGATAAAACAGTGCTTAATAATGTCATCTATATTCAGCCGTGTCATTCACGTCATTCATTTAACCCTTCTGGGCATTTAGAAAATCCTTACCTTCTAATTTCCTCTTGTCATCCAAATGGTGCCCAATGCTGTTTATGAAAGGATTTGATGGTTACCTTTAATCATATGATACCCTCTTTTTTTACGGCACATAAGCGGAAATTCTAAATGAATGCTAGCAGATTCTTGTAAACAGAACCATAGATCACAGCCCACCTTCCTTATTCGTAAGATGGACTTAAGGTGTACCTAATACAAAGAAACAAAGTATACTGGCATACATATATATATATATATTCAATATTTTTACGTATACTACTTAGTCATTATCCAGTTTAGTGGGTGTTAAATTGTGGAAAAGATGAAAGAAAAAGTACAATCTTTGCTTAAATGTCCTTCATAGGACATTAAGCAGCCTCCTGTTTTGTGTTGAGCATTTCATGAATGATTGGCACAACTTTTAAAATGTAATCACTGCAAGAACAGCTAGAGGTTATTTGATTGCATCTTCAGAATAATGTTTAAAAGGGAAAAAAGCATATGTTATTACACACTTTCCTCTCAGGCTGGTTTTGAGTTTCATTATTCAACCATTTTATGTGAAAACCACTTGCAGAATGGAAGAATTTAGCTTGGTGTACAAGGTCGTGCAGAAAGGGTGATGCAATCTGGGAGCAGCACCCTGAGCCCTGCCTCTCAGCCCAAGGAGTGCTGGTAAATGAGCCGGCTTGGAGGAGAGCTCATTCTCCCTCCTGACCACCCTCTTGGGGCTCTCTATCTGAACTCTGTACAAGGGGCTTTCAGAAGGATCCAGAGATGACAACAAGACCACATTTGTTTGGAGCTTTCAGTTAAATGGGTTTTTCAGATGGTCTAAACACTACTCCTTTGTCTATCAGAGGACAAAACTACTTTGATAATTTAATGATAGTTCTTAATAGATTGAGAAGAATTTTTGTTAAAAGATGGCCACCATATAAACATGGATTGTTTAAATAACCTCATTTCCCTCTTACCTTATATCAGAAAGTTAGACTTCTAATGCACCTTATTCATGCTACAACCTGATTTATATCCCTGAGCCAAGAACTCTGAGTGGCATCAATCCGTAGCATCTGAAAGCTTTTGCCAGAGACATGTCAGAACTCCTTTAAGGAACAAATCACCCCATGAATTCCAGACTTACACAACATCAGTGACCTCACAGTTAAAGTATGCCTTAATGATCCAATGATAGAAGCTGTTCAGTAAATACATGGAATATTTCTTATTGTTATCAATGGGCGTTTCCTAGAACTTCTGAACTGTTTCCAAACCCATAGCCCCATGGTGTTTTCAAAGTTTAATTTACAAAAGAAAAGATTTTGTATTCCAATTTTTTGGGGGGAGGGGAGGGGGCAGAACTTAGATTTGAATAGATACCTCAAAGCCCAGCTTGTGTCACTAAAATCGTTTCTCTAGGTCTCAAATCCTGAAAGGAAGCATTAGCGGTAGATCAACTCACCGCACTGCTTCTATGTTGGGCCGAAACTAGATCATCTAAATTACAGTTGCATTTCCTTAAACACCACACACTCTTCTCCCTTTCTCCTATTTCTCTTTCACATGGTTGGACTGCCCCTCTGACTGAGAGAAAATGTTCACTGGCCCCCAGGGAAAGTAGTGTAGCTGCAAATGAAGGGTGGAGTGAGATGGTGAAACAGTGGGCACACTCTGTGTTGGCCTTCATTTCCCCCATGATTCCTGTGATTTCCCCTTGCCAGGGCCTGGTGGGTGGAAGATCTGCAGTGCGGGGCAGGGGACGGGCAGCTAGGTGCCAGCTCTCCCTTGGAGGTATTACCAAAGAGGGACGAGACATTTGAGACACATTTTAAATTTTACCATAAATTATAAGACAAAAGAAAGAGGATCTGGACCTCAAGAATTGAACCAAGTTCTTCTCTTTGCTTTAGAAAATTCTCCTCTGGGCTCGGAGAAACCTTTTACAGTGCCACTTCGCAAACTCTTCACTCCATGCACAGCATGTATGAAAGAACAGCACAACAGAGCAGAGCAAAGCACAGACCATGGAGCCGTACTGCCCTGGTCCAAATCCTGACTCCTACCATGTACTGCTTTGTGTCCTTGGTTACTTCTCTTACCAAATGAATGAAAATTAAATATCTACCTCATAGAGATCATTCCTCATAGTAAATACTCAATACATGGTAGTAGATATGATTATGATGAATGTTGTAGACTCTGACAGAGGCTTTCTCCTTAGTCCTCTATGTTAAAAAATGTGAGAAAGAGGATTCCTACTTAATTCTCCTGGAAAAGAAGACTTGGAGACTCAGCAACTTCTCTTGTCACTATTCTTGTTGAGATGACATTTTGGATAAAGAAGTCACAAAATTCACCATCCAAACTAAGGTACTTTTGAGAGTGAAATGAAATGTTAATCCAATGGGACACCAGGGCAACAGACATAAACTGGGGGTCTCCCTGGAAAGCTGAGAGTTTGGCATCCTAATTATGGGGTTATTCAGGAAGCTGAGATCCTAAACCTTCTTTCTGTTTCAAATTCTGAAACACAGCTGGAGGGAAAGATACTAATTTTCTCAAAAATCTATTCTTCTCTTAAAGAAGGATAGGAAATAATTGTACCTGCTATTTTATCCAGAAACTCCACTTTAAAAAGATGAGTCAAAACCACAAAGCATTATTGCTGCTTTAATATGCCACATCAAAAACACTGGCTGGGTCATCTGGACCCTTGGGTTTTTTTCCTGCTTGGGAGCTCATTGGCTGTATTATCACAGTCTGGGTCCCAGCTATGCCATCTATACAATCAGGGAATTGGATCAAAGAACCTCTGAGGTCTCTCAAGTTTAGAATTGCTTTTAATCTCCTGGAATAGTCCTACCTGACAATTGCAGTAGTGTTATCTTTTCTAAACTCAGATTTTGCAACCTTTTGAAAGTAGTGTTCAATTAGGTTATGAGCACTATGTTACTCCTGGAAGCACCATAAAGGAATAAATTATACTCTTATTTATCTTTATTGGGAGTGTTTTATGTGCCCATAAGTATTTAACGTTCATTTGTCAGATAAGAAGATTAAACCAAGAATATAGAACAGTACATGTCAAGAGCCAGATTTTGAACCCCAGGGCAGTCTGAGTCTGTGGGCTGTGCTTTGCTCTGCTATGTGTCCTTCTGTACGGCCGGTACATTTAAGCTCCACAGCAGACCTCTGTGGTAGGTACTGTCTTCATCTGTCCTGAAGGGGAACCTGAGAGAAGTTAAGTATGTAATCAAGGTCTTGCCACACTAAGCTGTGGTGTGGCTTTGAATGGAGAGCGTGGAACTTCAGGGCCTGTGTTCTTAACCTGTACCATTAAACAAAGCAAGGTGACCGTAGGGAGAGGCAGAGACCTCTACATTCCCATGACTGGGTCACAGGAAACAGAATTTATTTGGGTTTTAGTGGATGAAGGAGTCATTTTCATGGTCCATGTCCTCAAAGCACTGTCTTCTGGCCAAGCTTGAGGGCAAAACTTGTCCCCAGTAAGGTGACTATCTACAAGGTACATCTTAACATGCAGCCAACTAGAAAATGCTGTTCCTATATTGTAATTTGAAAGGCCTGGGCTATAAATATGGTTTCAGTTGCTCTCTTGATCATTGGAAACTCATTGCAAGGTCTCACCAATCTTCACTGAACACCAACATGTGACCCAACCTGCAACTTGCATGACCTTCTCCACCGTGCTTCCTAGCAGATTAGGCGTATCATTTTGCAGCTCATTCAAGGGCTTTGATAATGCCTTTGACAATGACCAAAAGGCAGTTTCTAATCAACTCACACATTTTATCATATGGAAAGGAATTCAAGGAAGCTACAGCTTACCAAACGAGACAATTTGCTTCCAGGAAGTAATTTTAAAACATGACTCAAATTGATTTGGATTATATTGCTGCATAAGATTCATATGAAATCTAAAGAAGAGGGGTCTTGAGTTTTGAATTTTGATTCTTGCAGAGTCCATTTTATTAACAGGAAAAAAAATATTCTTGAAACATCAGGTATTGGACTCAGTTTTCCATACTCTTTTAAATAGGAATTTGATTTGCTTCAATCATAGTATTAGTACTGTCTTTTATTTTATTTTTTTATATTCAATGTTGTTGATTTTCAGCTTTTAATCAGTTATATTATGTTTTTATTTATTCATTTAATTTAGCTAAACTTTTTGGGGGCATCTAATGACTTCTTTCCATAATTCCCTTGTCCTGTTCTTTTAACAGGATCTCATGTGTTGACCAAATATGTGTTGCTTTGTATTTACATATGTTACCCTGTTTTAAACTCTGGATTTGGAAACTCAGTGTGAGATAAATGGTGCTGGTTATGCCCCCTAAGATTTTTATAACAACACATTTAGAAATACTGTATACACAGACAGGCTTTACTTTCTGAAATATAGTGGCAACTCGTTTATTTGAACTATTAGGATAAGAAATAATTCAGATTTGCAGAAGTTATATTAGAATGATATTTCCATAAAAATTCAAATCATAGATTGTATCCAACTTGGTTGTATTGTGACCACTGACTCTATATCTAAGTATTCTTCTATGTAATTGCTCTCTCAAAAAATCAGGCACGGGTGGGATAGGAGGGATAATGAGATAGATAATAATGATAATAATAGTAATAAAATTCTGATGTGCAGATAAATTTCTTATAAGCATTTGCTACATTTCTAAAATGTAAGACTGAAATACAAAAGTGCTTCTGTGGTCAACTGAACAATTAGGGCATTGGCAGTAAGTTCATGCCACACAGAGTTATTTCCAGCAGGTAAAGCATTGCAAAAAGTCAGCATCGTCCATCTGAAGACATAGTTACAGTGAGAGATGCCTCCTTCTTATGCTTCTGTCTAGTCCTAGTTTTCCCCTAACAGACCCGTGAGGGTCAGTGGTTTCTGTCTCTCAGGCACCGTTTCTCATTTTGATCTTTACACGCTGGGTCCGTTGTGCCCAGAGGCCCCTGACTGCTGCCCATTTCTTTCCCCTTAAACCACAGTCCCCTCTTGAAAACAAGTGAGCTTTCAAAAAAGAAAAAAAAAAAACCCTGTAATTAGAATATAAATGCAATGTTCGATTAGCCTGTAATTAGAATATAAATAACCTAATAGTCCGTGCAAATGAGGGCATTAGTGTATTATGAATCAGGGAGGGAAAATAGTGCTAATGGTAGCGCCTTCCCCCTTCTCTCACCCTCCAGCCTGGGGGTTCTATTTAATGTTTCCCTGGAAACAAACCACCCTTCTTCTCTAACTAAGCACAGGAGACCTCCATCAAATGGAGGCTTTGCCATTTGATGATGGGTTTGGCATACGGCTTTGTTATTTGTCAAATAAATCTCATTTTGACAATTACTCATGAGACCCTTCAGACAGCAGACCCTTAGGTTCCCTGCAGGCTTGTAAATGTCCTGCTCAGAAATACGATTTGAAGAAGGTTTTTGAGGCAGTGGGAGGAGGTCAGTACAGCGGTGTTCTGGTTGGGACTGATCCCAGTCCCAGGTCAAGAAGAGAAGAGTGAAGCACACACTTCTTGGCTTCTTGATGGGGGTGGAGGAAGGAAGCTGCTTTTCTTTTTTTCTTTGCTAATAAGGAAAGCAGGGAGAGACACAGACTTTACTGAGTGCCTATTGTATTCCTGGACTGATGCTGGATCTTTCTTTTCTCTCTTTTGATTTTCATAAAAAATCGGAGATACTGATTGTTGTTCCCATTAGTAGAGATCAAGAAACTGAATTCCAGAAAATTTAACCAAGTTGTTCAACCTTATAACTTTCTGCAGCAAAAACCTACCCTGTCCCAGGAAAGCTGCTGGAATAGAAATAAACAGGATTGTGGCAGTTTTGTTATGCTAATATGAAAAAGAAAAAGGGAAACTGACTTTAAGCATTAATTTCAAGGTAAACTATCACGTGACAAAGACAGTTACGACTGTTACCAAACAAGTTCTCCTGCTAGACTCTGGGCTCCTTTTCACTTTTGTGTCTTCCCTTCTCTCTTTTTTTCATGATCCCACTGAAAAAGTTGGTATCAGTACAGAATACTCACAGGAGGGTAGTTGAATGAATGACTGAATTCATGAATTAATGAGGGTTATTGAGACAGCCTTATTTTTTTTGTGGTTATACAGGAGAGAAGGATAACAGACTAGAGAGTGAAGCTTGGGAATTGAGTTGTGAATAAAGTTAAAGCTTAAGAAATAAGCACCTGGATTTAGAAAATATCAAAAGGAGGGAGTATTGATGAGCAATGCAGGGAGAAGGCTGTGTCCAGCGGCCAATTTGAGGAAGATAATAGAAACATTTAAAGAGAGACAGAGAGGATCTGAGCCCAAGTCTGGGCCTGGAAGGAGCCCCTCTCAGGGAGAGAGTCAGGGGCAGGAGCAGGAAGGTGGCTGCTCTGGCAGGTTACTAAAAAGAACTGTGCCCCCCTTTGCTCCAGGCACCCCACAGAAAACTCTATTTCTCGTTTAAGCCTTCCAAACAACTCTGAGGTGACTTCTGAGAGCTGCATTTACTAGTTAGTGGAAGCTCAGAGACATTAAGGAACCTGCCCTGAATCACATAGCCATTGAGTGGCACAGGTAGGTAATTTAGTAATGTCTGACTGACATCAGAGTCCCTGCTCTGTCTTCTACTCTGTGTTTCCTCAAAAGCTGCAAGACAGTGGGGGCTGTGGGATTCCCCCAGATACTGCAGAGGGGCCAAGAACTCTGGGAACAAACATAAACTCCCTTCTTGCCTAGGAACAAATAAAGCTGAGATCAAGGAAGATCAGATTTGGACTGAGGCAAGAGGTCAGGGTGAACTCACACACAAGGACAATTATTGAAAAAAAGAAACATTTATTAAGCAATTACTCTGAACTCAGGACCTGGAAAAGATGGATCCCTGCTTTAAGCGGGCTTAGAAAAGAGAGGCCTCCAACTTTATTACTATGTATGTATGGGTGTATCTATGCAAAATATATTGAGATTCTCTTGGATTCCAGTAAATTAACTTGGGTAATTTAAATAGTGCATACACACGTATGTGTGTACACACACACACACACACACACACACATACACACATCCCTTCTTTGTTTGGCTTTGAGCCCAGTTCAGGTAGGCTAGTCCTCTCACAGGTGCCTCTAAGCAGACCCTAGAGATGGAGAGAATGTCCAGTATTTTCCTCTGCCTAAAACCTCTGTAGGGGAGGTTTCCTGTCTGTTGTGCCTGCTGAAGGGAAGTCCTTCAGGCCTTGTCCTGGGTTTCATCTGCCCTAGACACCGCCCGCTGGACTAGAGCTGGGCTCCTGGCACAAGCAGCTGTCTGGAGACTTACAATGTGGCCCAGAATAAAGGCGGCCTCAGCCAATCAGGATTCTCTTGGGGAATGAGAATTGAGAAAGAAATGCTTGAAATCTGTTTACTCATGAGGTGCAAGAAAGGACATAGCTTTATTGTTGTTTTCTCCAACCAATGTCTTCAAATACCCTCCTTTGGATTTCCTGTCTGTGCCTCTGGGTGATACCTGAGGCAGACACCACAGGTTTCCTTTCTCTTTCCATTATTAAGAAAATGGCCTTATTTGCTGATTTTAATAATTATGGTTCACTTTAATGTATTAAGAAGTGCAACGTAGTTCAATTTTAAAATTTCAACCTCACACCTCATTCAAAGCTGTCGCCACACCTCCCCGCCAGACCCCAGCTGGGGACTAACTCCAGGTGGGGGCCCTGAGGGGGAAGAGAAACCTGCTCCCATGTTTTCTTTCCCTGTAGCTCTTTACATTTCCTCCTCTGTCTCCCTTCCGTTCCTGGTGTGTCGGGGGCCTCAGAGCAGGACCAGAGGGAAAGAGCGAACACCTTCTATGCGGTAGGTGCTGCAGTAATTTGGTTGTTAGCATCATCTGTACAGCAGCTCTTTAATGCTCCTTCCCCCGTAGGGCCCTTTTGCGGGTTCCCCACAGGGCCCTGTCCCCTATCCTAGGCAGTGTGCTTTCTGACCTCCTGAAATACCCCTTAAGGGGGGAGTCAGGGTCAAAAGACCGCCTTGGCCTTATGAAGGGTTGGAGGGAGGACGTGTCTGACTGCTCTTCTGCGTTCTCTCTAAAACCAGGGCTTCTTAGTGCTTGCTAGCTTCAGTGTTGAGGCTATAGCTGAGATTCTAAGTAAGAAAATTAGTAAACAGAGAAATTAATCATCAGCAACCTTTTATATAATAGTGGGAACTGAACCTATAAGGCTGAGAAGCTAGAGAGACAATGATGGACTGCCCACGTGCAAATCAAGGCTTTGAAGGGGTCTGAAGACAGTTAAAAGCATGAGCTTTGGAGGCACAGAGTACTGGATTTGGCCCCAGTTTGGCTATTTCCTAGATATGTGACAGTGTTGGAATAAGATAATATCTTTGTAGCCCCAATTTCTTCATCCTAAAAGTGGAAAAAGTAATACTATGTGCCACTGGGTTGTTGTGAGGATTAAATCTGATAATTGTTGTAAAGCATTTAGTACGATGCCTGGCGCATTGTAAGTGCTCAATAAATGTTAGTTACTGTGAGTGAGGGAAAATGTGTCTTAGATGAAGGTCCCTACCCCTCCGGGTCCCTTCACATGGACTGTAATGTGCATAGCACCCCATGTCGGTGTGCAATATGAATGCCCTCAGGTGGCTCTGAGAAGCCTGATGGTAGAGTAGACAGAGAAAAACAGATAGTATGAGAGAAAGGGAGAGAAAATGAGAGAGCATCAGGCCATAAAAGAGGGGGAGAAGTCAATTCCTCCAGCTGGCTGCCGATAGCCTCCCAGTTCCAGCCATTCTACGATTCCAAGATTATAACTAACAAACAAAAACCCACCAGCAACTGCATGAGGTAACTCGGGCAAGCCTCTGTTCTAAAAAAGTACAATTAAATCAATGAGTATGCCTCCTAGAACACTCCACACCCTCCCAGGGAATCTCTCAGGACAGACCTGAGAAACAACCATTCTCTGCCACACTTAGAGCTAACAGAAGCAATCAGAACTCTGGAGACCTCCCTATCCAGGTGCCTGAGCTGTTTCTGAGAACAGACTTTTAAGAAAATCTTCCAAAGAAATAAGAGGAGGACTAGACAGTTATTTTCTGGACCAAAAGGTTGTTTTCAGGTGTCTGTGAAACTGCCTGAGTTACTGAACATCAAATTATTTCAGGGAATGTACAGTATTCTCTGTGCTGTGCATATCAACTTAAATATGGGCTTTTCTAGAAATGACAGCACTCAGATGTTCAGATAGCTCCACTATAACAATATGCATGTGATACATTTGCATTTCCATCACTGGAGAACAAAACTCTTAAATCAGAAATAGTAAATTGAAGCACATTGAAATTTTCTTTCTGAAGAGAATCTTTCCATGGTTTTATTTCAAGTTCTTTGCTGCTAGCTCTTGGCAGTAGATTTCTTGCCAAGATGGATGCAGCAGTCCTTTGCAATGTGACCTCGCCATTCCTTCCATCGAGAGGTGAAGTCTGTTTATCCTTCCCCTTGCCTCTTGGCTGGCATCACGACTTATGTTGACCAACAGAATACGGCAGAAGCAAAGTCTTATGATCTGCAAGCCTCTACTGCAAGGGGCCATGCATTCTCCAATTTCTATCACCTTGCAACGCTGAGACCTTTATGTATGGTTAGCCTTCTTAAGGATGAAGGACCCCAGGGAGAGAGAGGTCTGGCTGACAGCCAGTACTGTCTGCCAGGCAGTGACATCAGCTTGGGCAACCCACGTCCAGCCATGCTGCCAAATGACTGTATGTATAGATGATCCCAGACAAGACTAAGGAGGGAAGAATCACCCAGGGTCAAGACTCAGCCCAAACTGCTGACCCGCAGAATTGCTAGCAAATAAATAGCGTGTTCAAACTGCCAAGTTGTGGGGGTTTGTTACAAAGAAATAGATAACTGACACGAGGATATACCACTCTCCTCACTGCGAGCATGTGCTCTTTTAACGCAGTGCGGTAGAAAGTGGTTTGACCCATTCACATCACTCACCAACAGGAGACTTGAAGAAACCTCAGTTTCAGAGGTTTGTCTTATTAGGAGATTTGTTATTATGAAAAAAGTGCTGTTGCTAAGTAGTGTTAAGAGCAGGGCTCTGCTCCTAACGCTGGACGCAGTGGCAGTCGGCCGGTGGCAGTACTTGCTCTCTGGGCCAGGAAGTTTGCCCACAGGAGTGCCTGGGGGAGGGAGGGTAGACTTCCTGAGCCAGGGTATCAGCTAGGACAGATCTTATTTGCACGTGTCAGCAGCGACATCACAGAGGGTTCTCCTCTTTTCTTTCCCTGGCACCAACTATTGCAGTGAACTGAGGATTCTGTGACTTTTCCCCCTGGAGGATATTACACAGAGCACGCATCTGAGCAATAACTGACAACAGCTATTGTCAGAGAGATGGTAATAATTTTTTAAATGGATAAAAACTTATCAAAGCAAATGTAAAATTGGCTTATCCAATTAAGTCCAATTGTAAGAATAAAACCTCATGTGATGACTTTTCAAATGGAAATTGAGTGTGTTCCTGGTGCACAGTCCTTTTCTTTCTCATTGAAGAGCCACACTGGAATGTAACTAGTCTTGACCCAACTAATTTTCCTCCTTGACAGAGAAGAATAATCTCCATGCTACTCATATAAAATCTCAAAATGCAGTATGGTGAAATAAACACCATGTTGTTGTTCTTCTTGTGCCTTTCTATCAGTAGTCTCCTTTTAGGGAAAATATTCTTCCCCAATAGCCAGCATATATGAGAAGGGTACGTTAAGCATTCATGGATTTAATATAAAGGAATCCAAGGACTCCAGAGAATTCTGCCCAAGAATCCCTTCAAACTCCCACACATCTTGGCTATGAGTTTCTCGGCACCTGCATTGGCTCTGGAGGACCTGGGAAAGGGGAAAAGTCAGGCACAGCATCTCTGGAGATCAAAATTTGAGTGCCTAGTTTGTGTTGCCATGTAAAAGATTTTGCTTTTACAGTAAGAGTGAGATACAGACATCTAGGCCATCATTTTGCACCATTGAAATCATGCTCAAGTTCAACTTAAAAAAATTAAATTTAGATCAACTGTAACTTATTCAAAATTGTAGCCAGAAGGCAAGGGCAGGGGTTGGGTAGGGTAGGGTGTTGAGATATATTACATTCTTACAAGAACTGGAAACAATGAAATGCTACACACAAGTGCTTTTCAAAAGTAAAAAGTGTCATCTAATACAACATTTTATTTGTTGACTTTTAAATAAAACTTTGAAAAGGTAATAAGTTCTTGAGCAAATAACAAGTTCAATGGTAAATTTTAATGATATGAAAGAAAGTTCTTCATACACAGGCAGCTTCTCATTTTGCATTTAATAATTATACAGAGAAGTATGAAACACACCTAAAATATAAAATGAAAAACTTTTCGATTAAAATATCCCTTGAAGTTAGATGCTTTCACTAGTTCCAAAGTTAATTTAAAATATATCTGCGTTTTATTGATGTTGGCGCAGTTCCTCCGTAACTCTGATGTACATAGTTGTAAAAGGGTCTGGCTTATATCTGCCCTTAGAAGAATGCAAAGGGATTTGCTCTCCTTGGAAGAAGGTGGGGTCACACAGAAATTCAAAATATGTTTTTCTTTTCATCCACATCTCATGAGACTCAAAAAAATTTATCTCAAAAATATTTATCTACATCATCCTAGTAATTCCCATGATTTACTTTGTTTGGAGAAAGAATATGTTCAATATTTATTGTTAACAAACAGCCCCCCATAGTGTTCTTGTGCCAATTATGCACATGGTCCAGGGTGAGAATCTAGTGCTTCAGGCCAACAGAGGTCACTCAGCAGCCCCTCTCCTGCCCCTGCTCTTCCTTCCCCAAGAAGTTATTTGACCTGAATCATGTACTGTAGTTTGGCTTTCCATGTATTCAAATTATTTAAATACTTAACCAAACTCTTTTTTAAAAAAAATACTAGCAATGATAATCCTATTAGCTGAAAACTATCTTGAAGGACTTTGAGCAACAAGCCTGACATGTCTAGATGATTGAATCCCTGTCTCATGATGTGACCTTTTATTCAAGGTGCTATAAATGGGAAAGATCTAGCAAAGGTTTCAGTCCCATAGAATTTAGCTTTAGCATTTGGCAGAACAGTATCCAGAAGCTTTTTCTGACATATGTGGAAAATAAGCTGCTTTTCTTTTTCATTATTTTTGTTCTTAATTATTTTCATTTTATTGTATATTTCATCAGGTACTCAGTGAATATATTCATTCTTTAAATACAGTGTATCTCATATGGGGCAATGATAAGAGGACTGTTCTGGGATGTAGAAGACTTAAGACCTGGTTCCATCTGCTGTGCAACCTTAGGGAAATAAAATTAAAACATCTGCCGTTTATTAAAGGCTTACTCTGTGCAAGGAGCCAACCGAAGACTTTATAAGCCAAGTTTAATTTTAATCTTTCAACACCCCATTTGGGTAGATGCTATTAACTTTATTTCCAAAAGCAAAAACTGAGTCTCAGAGCGGTTAAATGATTTGCCCAGGCTCATTAGCTGATGAGTGGAGGCAGGATTTGAATCCATGACTTTTAGACTCCAGAATCCATGCTGTTACCTGCTTCAGTGAGTTCTAGTGTCAGCAGCTCTGGGAGCAAATCTCAGCTATGCCACTTATCAGTTTGTCAGACCCGAGAAGTTACTTAACTTCTGTGCACTTTCATTTCCCATTTCTAATATAGAAAGGATACTGTTTAATCCAGAACATTGGGAGAATTTAATGGGACTTTTTAACAAAAGGGTTTCACATACAGTGGTCCCTAATGCCTAAATGAAAGTTAGTTCCTTCACTTTACTCCTTGCCTGGGCCTCAGTTTTCCCCTCTGTATTAAGGATGGCCTTAGAGCTGTAAAAAGTTCAGAAAGCAGCTGGTGAGGTCTCTGCAATGTATAGGTAAGAAAACTAAGACCTAGAGAAGAAGCCACTTGCCCTACATCGTACCTGGTTAGCTAGCAGTTTGTGTTCTCATAGCAATAGTTTTTATTTTGCTATTGGAATGAGACTCAGATTTAGTTTGACCAAATTACCTAAACCCAGGTAATCTAGATTTTAGGTAATTAGCAAAATTGTTGTTATTGTATTTTGTTTGTTTTTGGGTTTTGGCGCAAGGCTCCCTTACACATTTATTATATGTACAAAGACCTGTCTAGTTGTTGTTTTCTCAGTCTGAAATGCACTTCTCTTGACTTTCCATGACTTCCTGCTTCTCATCTTTCAGGTCTAAGCTCTACTGTGACCTCCTTTAGGGGCCTTTTCTGACAGTCTTATGACCCTCCCCTCCCACCTCAGCCATTCACTTTCCATCATGTCATCTTGTGTATTCCCTTAGAAACACTTAAGACAGTCTGTCATTATTGCGTTAATAATAGACCTGTTCGCTATTCTCTGGCTGCACCAGGATATAAATACCATGAAAGGATATTGTCAGCATTTGTTCATTTGGGCATCCCCAGCCTTAAGCCAGATCCTGACACATAATAGGTTCAAAATAAATACTGGTTTAATGAGTGTCTGTACCTGGCCATCATCCCACCCACCACCCATCCGTCCATCATGCCACCCATCCACCCATCACTCTTCTTCAAAAGACCTCAGAACACTTTAGAATACAGATGGTAGCCTGATAATTTAGCTTTGAAATGAAAAAAAAAAAAAAAAAAAAGGATTGGCTTCGGTAGTCAGGGTGAAAAAGTAGCAAATGGAATCTATGTCTCATCCAAATAGAAAGTGAAGCTAATGCATTCAACTGCCACGATTGTCCTTAATCAGAAGCAGTAAAAAAAACCAAAACAAACAAACAAAAAAAACCCCAAAAAACCCTCTAGTTAATAAAAACAAGAATAGTCATTATGAAATACAGGTTGTCTGAAGTTTTATTCTTAGCACAGTATTTTTAATTTCTTCCAAATACTCTGCCAGAGAAGTTTCATAGTTCTTTTTTTCCTGCTTTATAGGAATTATTCCCCCACTGCTTCAGTGCCAAATCCAGTATTTGGTATCTAATAAGCAATGGTAGCTGTTTTTTAATGACACCACCAGTTGTATCTTTAATTTACAACATCAAAAAGAATTAAATACTAAGGAATAAATTCAACAAAACTTGTGCAAGTACGCTGAAAACTGTAAAACAGCTCTGAAAGAAGCTAAAGGAGACCTAAGTCAATAGACATCTGGTGTTCTGGAATGGACTGGGAAACTTAATATCATTAAGATGGCAATACTCTTGAAATTCATATACATTCGGTGTAATATCTATCAAAATCCAAGCAGCCTTATTCTGTAGAAATTGTCAGCCTGATCCTAAAATTTGTAGGGAAATAAAAGTGATCCAGAATAGCTGAAACAATCTTGAGGAAGAAGAATGTTACAAGACTCAAACTTTCTGATTTCAAAACTTATTCCAAACCTATAGTGATTAAAAACAGTGTGTTATTGGAATAAGGATAGACATCTAGATCAATAGAATGGAAACTGAGTCCAGAAATGACCCATACATTGATAGTCAACTGATTTTTGATAGAGATGCCAAGACTATTCAATGGGAAAAGAACAGTCTTTTCAATAAATGGTGCTGGGACAACTAGATACACACATGCAAAGGATTGAAGTTAGACACCTGCTTTACGCCACAGACAAAAATTAACTCAAAATAGATCAAATACTGAAATGTAAAACTGTAAAACTCTTGGCGAAAAACATAGGAAGGAATCTTAGGTTCTTGGATTCAGCAATGGATTTTTATGTGACACCAAAAAGCACAAGAAGCAAAACAAAAACCCGATAAACTGGACTTCATCAAAATTAAAAACTTTTGTGCTCAAAGGACACTATCAAGGAAGGGAAAAGATAAACCACGAAACTGAGGAAAATATTTGCACAATCATGTGTCTGATAAGAGATTAACATTTACAATATACAAAGAACTTTAAAACTCAGCAGTAAAAGGGTAAATAACCCAATTTTAAAATGGGCAAAGGACTTGAATAAACATTTCTCCAAAGAAGATATATGACTGACCAACATGCATGTTAAAACATGTTCAACCTCACTAGCCATTTGGGAAATGCAAATCAAAACCACCATAATATATCACTTCCTATCCACTAAAATAGCTGTCATAAAAAAGACAGACAACACAAATGTTGACCAGAATATGGAGAAATTGGAACCCTCAAAAATAGACGGCAGGATAGTAAAATGGTACAGGCACTTCAGGAAAAACAGTTTGGCAGAGTTATCAAATGATCCAGTAATTCCATTCCTGAGTATATAAACAAGAGAAATGAAAACATATGTCCATGCAAAAATGTATACATGAATATTCATAATGGTCAGAAAGTGGAAGCAATACAAATGCTCATCGTTGATGAATTACTAAAGAAATGTGATTTGTATCCATACAATGGAATTATTATTCAACTATAATAACAGAATGAAGTGTTGATATGTACTACTACACAGAAGAAACTTGAAAACATTATGCTATGTGAAAGAAGCCAGACACAAAGTTACATATCATATGATTGCATTTATATGAAACGTCCAAACTAGGTAAATCCATGGACACAGAAAGTAGATTAGTAAAATAGACTGTACTTCAATTTAAAAAAACTAAATTAATGGTTGTCAGAGGTTGGGGAAACAGGGAATGGAGAGTGTCTGTTAATGGGCATGGGGTTTCTTTCTGGAGTGGGAAAAATGCTCTGGAATTAGTGGTGATGACTTTAAAATGCTGGGTGTATACTGCAGCCACTGAACTGTACACCTTAAAAGGGGGAAGTTTATGGTATGTGAACTACAGCTCAAAAAAAAAAAATCCAGTAGAGTAAGATAAGGGTTGAAATATAACTTGCTGAAACTTAAAACAGGTAAATTTCTGTGAAGTATTCTGCCCATGGTGCTAAAGCTGTAGGTTAATTCATGATTTTTACCTTGATTAGTCAGACATGGAAAGTTCTGGAAATACTTCTGCCTGATTTTTGTAGGCCTTTAAATATTCTGTAGCTGACTGAACTGAAGGAGGCTTTAATCAAAAGAATAATACTCAAAAATCAGATATTGCGGCTTCTTGTCTTGCCTCTCCAGTGCCAGGTCCTGTGGCCTTTGACAAGCCATACCTCCTGGCGGTTCTCATTTCTGTTTGTGAAAGGGACCGCTTGCCTGTCTTTAGGCCCCTAGACAAATGCTGAAAAGCAGGTACACAAAATAACAGCATGGCATTTCACAATTCTGAATGCTTTAGAAATACAAGTTAATAATAGGAACCCTTCTTTCTTATAATTAACTTTAATGGGACAAGCAGACCTAATCCCTAATGTCTTTGCAAATTCAGAATATAATTATTACTGAGAGGTTAACTCAAATTTAAATGTTACGCTACAGTAAGTGGGCATAAACAGCACTAATACACTTTTCTTTTGAATTGCATGAACTAAAATTCTCCGTAAGTGTGATGCAGCTGAGATCAGACCTGCAGCAGTGGATAGTTCCTTCAGAGGAGAAATACGTTTATTGGCAAGAATTGATGGTATTTTCACTATGACTGTCTCTAATACATCAACCCAGAGGGCTAATAAATTACAGTCAATGTTTAATGACATACGAGTCTGTAATAAGTGGAGACTTTATAAATCACTGCTATGCTCTCAAATTAAGACATTTTTATTCTCTCCCCTCCCAGCCCTTTCTAACCCTGATCTCCCCAGGTAGGATTAATCCTCTTGTGTGTGTGTGTGTGTGTGTGTGTGTGTGTGTATGTATATGTAAAATATATATATATATTTGTTTTTGTCGAGCACCTGAGGCACTTTTTTTCATCTATTTATGTTTACCTTTGCTTCTTAGTATTAGATGCAAGCTCTGTGAACAGTATAAGCTGTAACTTTTCATCTTTGATTCGCCAGCATTCTGTATTGCAATTGGCACATACTAGACATTTCACAATGAATAAATGAGTGCATTAACAACATAAATTGTTGGTACATTTCCATATGTGCACAGTATAACAACAGCCAGAGGGAGGATCAGAAATTGGTTCCCAGGGCTAAAGCCATGCGTAGCTCAGGTTTCAAGTCCAGAGGGGAATGCTGCTTATGGGCCCCCTCAGAGACTTGTGGTGATAATGCTTGAAAATGAGCCACTTACCAGAAGCAGAGGTTCTTAGTGCAGAAGAATTTAAGCAGGTTAATGGTGCCATCTACTCTTGGTCCATGCCAGTCACACTCCTGTCCTGCCTTTGCGTTTGCTGTTCTCCCCACTGCTCTATTTAAATTTGCAACACCTACCCTGACTTCCCTGCTTTATTTTACTCCATAGCAATTTTCACTATGTATTCTAATTACTTACTGCCTGTCTCCCCTCCTGCCCCACCAGAATCTAAACTCTGATTTTATATAGTCTGCTTTTCCTTGCTCTATATTCAGTGCTAAAGATAGTCCTTTGAAGTAGTAGCTGCTCAATAAATATTATAGAAGGAAGGAAGAAGGAAAAGAGGAAAAGGAAAGGAAAGGAAGAGAAAGAGAGGAAGAGAGGGAGAGGGGGATGGAAGAAAAAAGAATAGAAGTAAAGAAGAATGGAAGGAAAAAAGGGAAGATTAATATAAAACATATCTAAAGGTCTTGCAAGCTTTTCACTATATTCAGGTAAATGACTGGCTTACAGATTTGTTTTTTAGTTTGTTTGTTTTGACTCAAAAATATTTTTAAAATGTTTAAAGCTGGAAATTTTCCATTAAATATCAGATTATGGGCTCCTCCCAAACAACCAGGTCTGGTTAACTGGGTCTGTGCCCCTGTTCCACATGAGTCGTCTAGAGCTGAGTGGCAGCTGTAGAGGGGTCATGGGCTACAGCAACTTACCAGGCCAGAGAATTTAAAGTAGGGATGGAAGTTAGGATCTCCCATGGATTTCCTGAATGGCCCTGAGAGTCTCACTGTGGATGCTTAATCCAGGAAGTCCTCAGAATAATTTAGATTCTTATGGAAACCCGTATTCCCAAGGGGGTTTCAATGAGAAGATTGTGCCCTTTAAGTCCTGGTTCATTCAGACCAGAGACCCTGGGGCTTACCTAAGAGGGGTAGTTGTGCCCAGACAAACCATCCCAAGAACTTTTCGTAGAGAGCCTGAACCCTGCAGCCTTCTAGTAAGGGTCTTGGGTGTAGTGTATTAGGACATGTTTACTCACTGGAGTGATAGTATCACAAAGCCAATTTAGATCTAAAATATGCTTAACATATGATTCCATCACCTCCATGCATCTGTTCATTCATCAATAAATACTTACTGAGCACCTAAGTGCTAGGCCATGTGCTAGGTACTGAATATTCAAGTGCTGAAGAAGTCACATGATTCCTGTCCCGCAGACCTCACAGTATTATCAGGAAAGAGAAACAGGTAAGTAATAAGTGTTAGAATATTGGAAGCCCAGGAAGGTATCAAAACATACAGCAGAGGCTTTGGAATTGCAGATTTAAAGTTCAACCTGCAGAAAATTTGCAGATGTTCAAAGCTTTTTCTTGAACTGCTTGGGAGTAAGTTCTGGGGAAAATTAAAATTTCTTATAACATGGTTATAGAAACTTCCATTAGAGTCCTTAATTTCCTTTGGAATTTTTAGATATAATTGTCTAAAGGCCACCTTGCCTCCTCACTTTATGTACACAAACATACTGTAATATTTTGATCTAAGTAGATGAGCCCACCCTTTTACATAAATCCAATCAATGTGAAACCTACCTAAATTATTGATATGTTCATTACCAATACTGCTTACACCAGTGAATCTATCATAATTTCTAATTATTATATTTTTTCTATAAATTATATTTTTATTTTATGTTATGTAAGTAGTATATATTTGTTATTGTGGTAAAATATATAAAACATAAAATTTATTATTTTTAAGTGTACAGTTTGGTGCCTTTAAGTACATTCCTGTTGTTGTGCAACCATCACCACCATCTAGAACCTTTTCATCATCCCAAACTGAAACTCTGTACCTACTAAACAATAACTCCCCATTTCTGTCTTCCCCTTGCCCCTGGTAACCACTGTTCTGTTTCTGTCTCTATAGATTTGACTATTCTAGTTACCTTATATAATTGAAATCATATAACGTTTGTTATTTTGTGATTAGCTCACTCTGCTTGGCACAGTGTCTTCAAGTTTCATCCATGTTGTATCATGTATCAGAATTTCATTCCTTTTTAAGGCTGAATGATATTCAATTGTATGTGTAAATCACATTTTGGCTATCCATTCATCAGCTGATGGACATTTAAGTTGTTTCCACCTTTTGGCTATCGTCAGTCATTCTTTTATAAACATACAAACAAGCTGCTTATGTTTAGGTCGTACTTTTAATTTTGCAAAATGCTTTTGTGTCTACAGTTCATAAACTATGGGAGATGTAGTTAGTTTTTCCCTCTTCTGGCAGGTAAGAAATCTAAATTATTAAAACATTGTCACTTGTTAATTTATGGACAGTTTCTGACTCTTAGCCTGGAGTATCTTTTTCTCATCATACTTTTTATTCTTCACTCCAGTGATTCTTCACCAGCTGAAGATACCAGGGATGCAAAAGCAAAAATATCCTTGTTGAGATGTAATTATAGGGCAGATCAAAAGTCTTCTTTCACTTGGACAAGCTAAATGAGATTAATAGGCCCACAATTTGGGGAAAAAATCAAGTTTAAAAATTTATCTTTCCGACATCAGTGGCAGCTATTTCTTCTCTAGCAAAATGACATTCTGGGCTAGCTAATCCAGACTTAGCCTTCCCCTTACCCCTTCAACTATACCATTGCTCATAAATTCAAACTTTGCATGTACTCAAAGCTGGGAAACTATGTAACCCAAATAAAATATTTAAATCTTGATAACTCAGAGGCTTAAATCATACTTGATATAGTGTCACATTCTGTTCTTGGATAACAATCTTTATTAAATTCTGGGGACGCCAGTGCTCTGTTTGAACAGAGCTTTTGAAAAGTTGAGAGGTCCTCAGACTACCTTTGAGAAGAGGAATAGAGCCTAGGTATGTAGGCGTGGCGGGGCCAGCGACGCTGTGTGCCGGAGGGAGCCCGTCCCAGCAGGGCTCCACCTGGTTTGTAATGGAGCAGTTTGTCTTCACTAAATTCATATGTTTTTTACGTCAATAACATTAAGCAAGATTTCGTGTTTTGAAATAGTGCTATTATCTGTGCTACTTTTCTTAATTTCTCATGGTTTAAAAAGACGTTTCTAACAGTTAAAACTACTCTAATTATTAAAATTTCTCCAATTTAAAAAATCTCTCTAGTTGTAATAATTCCATGCCAGTGGGAGAGGCCCTGAGTTTGCCTGGCTTTCTGCCTCCACGGGCTGGTCCTGACCAGGTCTAGCTCTTTGCTGGTGTGTGGTTGTTATTTATACTGTTTGGAATCATTAATACTCTTTCCCTAAACACATGTGACCGTAGGAGCTTGGAAATCCATGCAGCAGGTGGCTGGTCGAGGGCACGGGACACCCCTGATGTGCTCTGTGGCCCTCGGCAAATCAGGAACTTTGCTTTACCATCTGGTTCCCCACTTGATCCTAAGCTGAGAAGTTAAGTGTTTGTTTTGTACTTCAGTGTGATCCAGGATCGGGTTAGTCTCCACTGAGGATGTAAAAGAAGAGTATGGGATGTCTGTTCTTGAGAACTTTCCAATCTAGTTCTATTGAGGAAAACCTCCCCTTGTTTGCCGGATGTGACCCCTAGGCTTTTAGCTACTTTCTGAGGAATCCACAAATCGAAATCTGTGGAAGCTGGGGTTACACTGTGCGCTATAGGCCTCCTCTGTAGTTGCCTGAGGAGAGATCACAAGGGTGAAAAGTAAAGCTCCTATCCATCAATTTGAAAACAGCCACAACCCCGTTACCCAAATGGGCAAGGAGACAAAAATTTCCCACAGAGGAAATACAAAAAGCTAATGAAAATCTGAAAAAAAAATTGGTCCCAATAACAATAAGCAATAATAATACCAGTTAAAATGAGACACTGTTTTCCCCATAAACTTAGTAAGGTTTTGAGAACATATCAAACTCAGTGTTGATGATCGTGAGTTGAGGTGTTTATTCCCATTAACCACTGATAGTAGTTTGAACTGAAATGACCTTTCTAGAAAATAATTTTCTAATATCAAACAGTATTGCTTTCAGTGATGGAAATCTTAGAACTATTCTCAGTGAATGATCAAGATACTTCATGGACAAAATAATTGATAGCAATATTTAAAAAATAGAAATGCTATAAGCAAACTAAATGTTTAATTGCTTGGGTATAGTTTATTACATTTTATATGTGCAAAAGATGAAATTTTTTTAAATTGAAGTATAGTCTGTTTACATACAATGTTGTGTTAATTTCTGGTGTACAGTTCAGTGATTCAGATACACACACACACACACACACACACACATACATACACATATATATTCCTTTTCATACTCCTCCCTATTACAGGCCACTACAAGGTATTGAGTATAGCTCCCTGTGCTGTACAGTAGGACCTTGATGTTTACCTATTTTACATATAGTAGTTTGTATCTGCAAATCCTGAACTCCCAGTTTATCTCTCCACCCTTTCCCCCCTGGTAACCATAAGTTTGTTTTCTATGTCTGTGAGTCTGTTTCTGTTTTGTGAATAAGTTCATTCGCATCATTTTTTTAGATTCCACGTATAAGTGATATCATTTGGTATTTTTCTTCCTCCTTCTGGCTTACTTCACTTAGTATTACAATCTCCAGTTCCATCCATGTTGCTGCAAATGGTGTTATTTTTATTCTTTTTATGGCTGAGTACTGTTTCACTATATATATTATATATATAATATATATATATATAAATGTATGTATATATATATTTTATATATATATACATGCACACATATATGCCACATTTTATTTACCTAGTCATCTGTTGATGAACATTTAGGTTGTTTCCATGTCTTGGCTATTCTAAATAGCGTTGCTATGACCATTGGGGTACATATATCTTTCAAAATTAGAGTTTCCTCTAGATATATGCCCATGAATGGGATTACTGAATTATACGGTAAATCTATTTTTAGTTTCTTAAGGAATCTCCATGGTGTTTTCGATGATGGCTACACCAAACTACATTCCCACCAACAGTGTAGGAAGATGATGTAGGAAAAGGTGAAATATTATGCATCAGATATTTGTATGACTCTTTTTATTATTAAAATAGGAAATACCTTTCTCATACATTTAATTAACAAAGAGTAATACAAATTATATATAGTTTGGGATCAATTATTTCAAAATAGTAGAAAAAGAACTGAAAAGAAAATGTTAACATTGGTTATCTATAGGGGAATATGATTATAGATGATTTTTTTCCTTCCATTTTTACCCTTCTATATATTGCCTAAGTATTCTATAGCAGTCAGAAAAAATATATACAGTAAGTGGTCAGGTGGATAGATACCCAGAACATGGTTCTAAGTAAAGAGACTGTGAAAATATTGTTTACTTATTTATTCTTCCCACCTATTATCTGTGTGACTTTGAGGTGAATCATGTGATTTATGAAACCATGTATTTTTTCACCTATAAAATATTGTGTCAAACTTCCTCCCAGGTTTATCAGGAGAATCATTTGAAGTGATGAATATGAAAAAAATGCTTTCTGATCTGAATTATAAAAATACTAAAAAAACCCTGAAAGATGAATTGGGGTTGACCTTATGACATATTTCTGTGTGGTGACTACCTGTTGCAAGGGCACAGTTTGTGGCCGTACAACATAAAGAAACCACATGATTTAACTGAGGACCAAATACATAACCAATCAGGCACCTATTCCAGGGCCTTTGCTTGGGTTACTGCCCATAGTGTTGGAGAGCTAGGAAGGTGGCAGTAAGGGAAATAAAGCCAGGTTGGCAACGTGGGCCAGATCATGAAGGGATTTGAAAGTCAGGCTGAAGTCTTTACAAATTTGGTCTTAACTGATCAGAATGGAGCCATATTAGGTGTTGTTTCATTTGCTTTGGGCCTGGGTGTCACAAAGGCATATGGTTTGGTGATAATTAGCCAAAGAGTGGCCAATTTGCTGGATGGACTGAAGGCGCAGGAGAGGGGAGGAAGGCATCTAGCTAGGTCAGAGTTTCAGCAGTTCCTGTGAGAGGAGATGATGTGTCTGGAAAAGAACTTGGTGGGAGGGAAAGAGTGAACATCAGAGAGATTTCTCAAAGAGAGAACTTGTAATAGATGGAACACAGAGGGTAAAGGAGAAGGAAGATGGAAAAATATCAAATGATATCATTGATATGTCTCCTCTGGGAGACAGTCCTCTGCATTCCTTAGCAGTCCCTCCTGAGAGATTGAATATACAAGCCGACAATGGCTAAACCACATGTAAAACCGAGCTCTGAGGCCAACTCTGAGCAGCCAGCCCAGAAGAGTCGAGACTTGGCCAGTAACTGTCAGCGTCCCTATTTTTAATCCCTGCTTCCAACTCAGAAGTTAATTAGCCAAAAACGCTCTGCTAACCAGTCACATAGGATGCCCCTCTTCTAGCTAGCCCTCCTCCTGCTTCCGCATGCCAGCCGCCTCCCATCAGGTCACACCTTGTCCCACCTTCCCTTTTTCCACTGTAAAGTTTTCCTACTCCTCTGCCTGCCTTTGAGTTTCTGCAAAATGCATCACTTCTAGCCCCAGACTAACTCTGTGGCCTTGGGCCATCTCAACCTGTTGAACACCCGTTTCTTGAATCCGTAAAATGAAACTTGGCTATCACAGAGTGATGAAATTCTGTGTCCTGGTCTTCAAGAAGATCTATCCTGTAACAGTATAGACAGGAAGTCCAACAGATCCTTAACTACCTACAAATATATTTCCCTGCCTGTAAGTTCCAGAGAGAGAGAAAGGAAGAGGGAGGAAGGAGAGCAGGAGGGAGGAAGGCAGATGGGCTCTCTCAGACCTAATCGAGTTTAAAGCTTCTCTAATGGTGAAATGAGAGGCCCGTGGTTACAAACTCTTTTGAATGAGGAGATGAACTTTGAGATACTTGCCAATACCTGATGCTACCGCACCTGTTCCCCCTCCAGTCTGAGCAATGGTAAAGTCTGACCTCGCCTTCCTGAGGAGAGCCTGGCAACCTATAACACGCAAGGAAGTGTCTAAGTACAGCCTCGGCAGGAAGGGAGCAGTGGGAATTGGGTTGTGCAGGCACCATTGGGTACTAGTGTCTGTTCTGTCCTTGTGCCTCCAGAGATGAAACACAGACATTTCTTTGGCCCAGGCAATCACAGGGCCTTTCCAGTCAACTCTGAGGCTCTGAGGGGGAAAATGTGGGGGTGCTGAAGAGGCACTAATTTTTCAAGATCACATTTCCATTCTACTTAGTGCCTTTTTCACCCCATGAAAGCACCCATGCAGGCTTTCTTCATCCTACGTATTCCTGCTTTGTGGCCCATCTTCACACATTAAATAAGGATTTGGTAGCAGACACATTGAATTTATTTTTCCAGTTATTGAGTTTTGGTGTCATAGTGAGAAAGAACAAATCAAGAGCAGGGGTGCCATATAAACAGTACATTTTGTTTGAGGTTTTTTTCTCTGAAAAAGTAGGAAGCTGCATTGACTTTGAATCTTGTGCAAAGTCTCTTTAAGGCATTCACAGCTCGCTGCATGTGATGGACTTAACAATGCTCTTTCTCTCCTCCGGGAAGTCAGTGGCCTGCTTTGTACTTCAGTTACCGCGCTTAAAACCCTTACTCCTCTTGACCAAGAGGGTACAGTGAGACAGTGTGGGAGAAACTGTTTATAAACTATGTTGAAAATGTCACGATAATGAGAATAAAGGAGGCAGTGGAGTCTGGTTACTGGGCCACCATTTCAAGGTTAGACGCCAATCAGTGAAACATCCAAGGACGCAACTCAGTTTCCTCAAAGGCAAATCCCTACTTCTCATTCAAGGTAATTCCTGATCATGGTTTACCTACTATTCCTTGGAATAGTAGGGTGGAAGTTGGAATAGGAGAACACCTGACCCCCTTGACATTTTATGCAATTTATGAAAATCTCCAAGGAGGATGCCTCAAGGCATTTTTCAGGTTCTCAAGGAGTATATGACTCCCCCCACCCCCACAAGAAAAAGAAGAGAAAAAAAGAAAGAAAAAGGTTAAGAACTCCTAATCTAATACTATAAAACACACAGGGGACTATCAAGGAAAACAATCCACAGACACTTACTCTTGTTATGGTCAAGAATTAATGCTTACTTCTTACCTGTAAGCCAGTACTAAGAACATACACATCATCTCTTTTGACCAGCAGTTAATGGAAACTACTTTCCCCACCAGCTCCTTTCTCTTGCTAGTTCCTTTGTACTGTCTAATTTTGATGGAAAGACAATGCCTAATAGGATCATTTCAGACAATGGCGTAATTACTACCTAGGATAGTTTTTCTCTTATAGAAGAAAGCGCTTCTTTATTTTGGCTTTCCCATTTTTCTTCTAATAATGAGGCTAAGTAACGATATTTAAGCAACTGGAGGCTGGCCGGCTTTCAGAGGCAGCCGTTGAGAAAGGACTGATCTGAAATGAGAGAAGAGGGAACCATTACGCTAAAAATAGAATGAATTCCAAGCTTTGACTCATTCCAGGGTCCTCCTGTGTGTCATAACTTATGGTTAATGAGGGTCCCAAGGGGGAAGGTCATAAGTCAATGTCA
This sequence comes from Camelus dromedarius, assembly GCF_036321535.1. Lineage (NCBI taxonomy): Eukaryota > Metazoa > Chordata > Mammalia > Artiodactyla > Camelidae > Camelus > Camelus dromedarius. Next base: position 62,773,137 of record NC_087448.1, on the reverse strand, counting down.
CTTGGCTGGTTTAGTGCAAGCTGTTGGGCTAAAGGTGTCAGTATACTCTGCCCCTGACCGTAGGGACCTGGAATAAACCGAGGCATAAAAATAACCCGGCTTGCCCCTGAAGGAAGAGAAGCTGCTGCTGAAATGAGACTAGGCCTTGTAGTAAGGTCTACGCATTCCTTTGACCCCCAAAACTTTTGGCAGAATTTCTGGGAATGGCATGCCACAGCTTCTTAATCCCTAAATGGAGGAAGAACTTTCACTTCACCTCCATGGATCTCAGGAGACGTGGCTGATGTTTCTCGAATGCTCTTCATGCTGCTGTTTAAATGTTGCCGATCTACAGATCAGGACTCTTATACAGAATCGTGGCATTTATGGGCTAGACGGGGTCTGAGATATCGTTTCAGCTTAGGAGTCACTACCCTGAGCTAGAAAGAAGACTCCTTGGCAATATTAATTGAACATTGTGGTTAAGAGCAGGGACTTTGCATCCAGGTTGCTTGGATTTGGATGCCATTTCCGTCACTGCACCTCGCTACCTCAGTGTCTGTGTGTGCAAACTAGGGACTTTGAAAGTACCCACCTCACAGGGTGTTGTGAAGAGTAGATCAGCTACTATATTCAAAGTGCTTAGGGTATCTGTCGAACTAAGTGCTATGCAACGTCTGCTCATATTGTTGAAGAATTTCACAAAGTGCTACATAATATTAATTGTGTAGTTTTAAATTCTTATTAACTACAAAAGAGCCTATGTATATTTTAAAAGTGGTAAATCATGTATATGGGAAACATTATTTATTCAGTTTACACAGTGTTTAGTGAACATTCTTGGACCAGTTGCAATTACTAGAAGTAAATTCTCTTCCATCGCATTTGTCCCAGAGTTTGGGAACTAAAATTCATCCATCCGTTCACTTGTCAGTCAGCATCTGTTGCGCACCTACTGTGTCAGACCCTGCTCTGACAGTGAACAGAAGAAGGTTACATTCTAATGTAAGGAGTAGGATCTTTAGTCTGCTGCTTTTTAAAATGAGGACACTGAGGTTCAGAGAATCCTTTGCTGATTGCCCAAGGTCACACAGCTAGTCCTGGATCCTGTGATCCCCTATCACACCTGACTTGTCAAAACATTGTTTACCATGCAGCTCTAAAAATGTCCAGAAGATGTGTTTACCTGTCAAATTAGCTGACCAGAAAGAGTGCAGTCACATAAATGCACCAGCTGTTCCGCTTGTGACTAAATTATGTGTTTTCCCATCCCCTTGGGGCCACCGCACGTCCCTCCTTTCCTCTTGTCACATTCACCACACCATGTCATTTCTGTTACCTCCATTTAAAAAAACTTCTGAAAGCTACAACGATGAGCGAGGACAACAATGATGATAAAGAAAGAGGCTTTTGAGTTTAGAAATGTTGTTAAAGGAGAGACCACTTCATCTTGAGAATTTCAAGCTTCATATTCCATGTTAAGTTTGCTTCTGTGCCTGCTGGGATTAAATGCTCATGTGGTTTTTAATCTCTTTTCCAGACTTTCCAGGTTGTTTCCTACGGTGTTCAGAAGTACCCACTATTCTCTTTCAGAACTAGTATATTCAATTTACTTTGAATTCATTTTCATTTTCTTGTTCATATAGACATGTGTAAAAAGGCAGTTAAGCATGTAGTTTTAGGTGTATTTGTGTGTGTACGTTAAGTGTATGTCCATTTATTTTCCCAAGCATTTCTTCACTTCTCAGACATCATCTTTTGAAGTGGATCATTAGGTTATGTATGAAGGAAGAAGAACAACACTGTCAATTGAACTATTACTTCCCGTGAGTTGTAAAATTCACCCCTATTTCAGAGATGTAAAAACTTTGAAAACAACCTGAAACCTCTTTATTGATAAAAAATGTTTTTCATGTGATCTATTATACAATTAGCCTTTTTAATAGATATTGAAAAATTGTTGCTTTGAACATTTTGGACTTAATTGTTTCAAATATCCATCAAAAATAGAACCTGAGAGGGGAAAAAAAAGTGGTGTGCTAAAAGGAAATCCTGAGTCTTTGAATCCAGATTGAAATATTTATACTGAAGTGATGATGTCTTGGACTTGTGACTCTTGTCACAGAAATATCTGGGGGTAGGCGTCGTGGGAGAGGATAGGTGAAACAGAGCTATGAGTTGATAACTGTTCAAGCTGGATTGCAAGATACATTGGGGCTTAGCAGACTATTCTGTTAAAATCTCAGGAAAAAAAGAATTTCTGCCTGTGAGGTCATGACAGAACCCCCCAGGAATAGGAGTGGGCTCCCTACGTCAGGGAGGCTAGCTCTGTGCTCGTGGTGGTAAGTTCTAGATGGAGACTAAAGAGAACATTTCCTTTTACTGTGGGTGAGGAGGTGAGTGGACGGTATGCTCATTGCTAGTCCTTCATCTTCCTCCTGAACATCTTTTTGTGTTGGAGCTGCCTGGTCCCACCGTTACTACAGTGACAGTCGGCTAGTCCTCGTAATTGCTTCTAGCTTCAGGGGGTACACAGGGTTGGCATAGAGGCTGATTAAAAGCAACAACAATAGCAAATAAAAGTTTTATTGAATGTTCCAGTCGCCATGCAAACTGGCTTACCGTGCCTTATTTTATTTAATTCTCCTGACAGCCCTAACAGGTTAATGCTATTATGATCTCTATTTTTACCCACGAGGACACAGATTCATAAAATTTAAGTGCCTTTCCCAAAGCTGGCAAGTGGCAGGGCCTGGCTCTAAACCTTAGGCTGTGCTCTAAACCACACTATAGGTACTGACTTTCCAGTGACGCTGGATTGAAAGCAATGGAAATCACAGCATGCTGACAATCCTTTGCAGACCAGGACTAAAAACTCAGCCCGGAGGCAATAATCAGCAGGTGCAGATGGGTGAAAAGGGGTGCAGACATAGGAAAGCAACCCTTGTAGAAACAAATCAGAAAGAATGCAGAAACCTCTACCATACACACAAACACAGTCCTCGCAGTGGGACAGGCAGAGGAGGCCAGTTCATTGATGGTTTCCATTCCCTCCTGAGTCTTTCAGTCATTCCGAGGTGTACTCATGCTTTCCCGAGCCTCTCCTGCCTAGGTTTGGCTGGTGTGGTGCACATCATCTCCTGGAACTCAGACGGCCCTTCTAGGTTTCCACAGCTTGTTCCACTGCATCTGGGATCTTTCCTGTGCTTACTAACTGACAAGAGCTGAAGAGTATTTTCTCACATGACCCTGTCCTGCAGGGGCCTGACTGTCCAACCACACTTTGTTATAAAATCTAATCATTATTCTTAATCTTGTAGAGACTCAAAGATTTCTCCTGCCCTGTTGAGCTAACTACTACCCTCCTCTACGTATTCACCCACAAATGCCTCAGTAGCATTGAAATAAAAAGATTTTTTGGAGTAGGAAGTCTTGAAGACCTCGTCTGAATTGACCAATAATTTGGGCTGCAGGGTTCACGGGTAGTTCAAAGATGGAATGTGTACTCAGAAGCAATGAAAGTCACGTGGATGGGGCCATGACTACAGGCTTGTACTATAGCTGGCATAGGTCTTGACATATAGCATATCCCGTACTCCTCCCCTGTGCTTTTAACAGTGTCACCAAAGGCCACATTGCCTTCTTTGTCTACACAATGGAATTTTCTATCAACTGAAATTATTGTCTTATTTCATAAGAACAAGTTCTTCCAACAAGTACTTGTACATTTACACTTATAAACCAAAGTAAATAATCTTATATTCATCACTGTTATTTAGGTCTAGGTAGATTCAGATCATTATTCTAACTATGTTAAGACCTGTGTGGACTTTGATGATGTCAATGCAATATTATTCATTTTTGCTTTATATTCAGAAATTTGTTAAACCTACATTCATCTAAGACATTGATAAAGGTATTTATTAGAATAAGACCAAGAACAGTGTTTTGCTATAAGCCAACACCAGACTGCTCCCTCCACCCCTGGTTGCTAAGAAGTACTTCTAAGTATGTTCATTCAACCAGTTATTAATCTTCCTAATTGCATTAGCTCAGCTCATATTTCTTAATTTTGTCTCCAGTAATATGAAAGAATTACACAATGCCCCACTGAAGTTCATGTGGTAGTATTTTTGTCTATCGCATTTCCTTGAACTATTGTTTCCCACTAATTTGGCCAGATTTAATTTAGCTAAAAGCAACTTGACAAAAAGTAATTTAGTCCAGAAGACAATTTTGTCAAAATAATGATCTAGGTAAGAGGAAATAATGCCAATCAGTGTTTTTCTAAGTTGTTCATTTTTGTGTACTCTGGACAGAGTTGTGACCCATTTTGTGTCTTATATTTTTTTGTCCGTATTTTATCTTTTTTTTAATAGTTTGAGTTTTTAAATTTCTAATTCGTTTCCAGCTAGTTATTCCTATCAAGGCTTGCTTGTGATATAGAATAATTGAAACAATCTACTCAGCAATTAATTAGAAGAATGCAGAAGTCCAACAACTGACTGATTATTTAAAAAAAATACTAGGTTTCACATACCAGATGGTAGGTAAAATATCATATGTAGTCATAGGAAAAACATATGGAAGGCTATCATATACTAATGTGCAGTCATTGGTTGGCACTATTTGAATGAGATTATGTTAAAATTTCTTTTTCTGACTTGTATTTATAATTTTCCCGTAATGAGCATGTGTTGCTTAAAAAGTCTAAGATAATACATAAATCACAATAATAGTCAATTGTTCAGTCACTATTAGTTTCAAATAATTAGCTCCTTTTGTTGGATCTTGTTCCTTGAGGAAGTCATTAATTGTTCAAACTTCACAATAAAGACAGAATAATTTTTTGAAGATGAACTCGATATACATAATGGTAAAAACAAAAAGTTCTGAAAATTGTAAAATAATGTTTATTGAGACTTACAGCTCTATAAAACTGTCCTGCATCTTATCGCTTATACTTAAACATATGATGGAAGATGTTTGTTTTCAGCTAATTTATTGTGTTGACCAAATTACTTTTGGCTAAATTGCATGTTCTCTGTCTACCAGGCTAATAATACATTAGAGAGAAAAGTGTGATTATCAGGGTGATTTCCTTTTGAGTGAATCTGTGCTGGGTTCTAGGGACCCACCAGCATGTCTTTTTGTTATTCCACAAATCATTTCTTTTAATAATCCATTTTTGAATCTTGCCAGTTTGAAAAACTTTAGCAATATATGTAAGTTCCTTTTGAAGCTGCCTAAAGACACCAATGGGGAATAACCTCCTACTTGAAGATAAATGCTGACAAACTTGGCTAGGATGGTGTCCAAACACTTTATTCCAAGTATTTTACACTGACCAATTCTGAAGGAAATTGCTCAACTTCTCCATCTTCTGGAATCTCTACAGAATAATGTCAAGAATGTGACATACATTTAATGTTCTCCCACCCTGTGGGTATCCCAGTGTTATTTTTCCCTTGACCCACCTTACTGTTATTACTATGATTTTAAAAACCAGTGTGGCTCCAAGGGGCATGGTTGCTGCTTGGCCTTGCTCTTACCTCCTCGTCTCCATTTATGGTTGTCTGAGAGGGAAGGTGTATAGGAGTCACCAAAAGCCCCTGTAAGTTCCCAGCCACCTCCTCCTGAGCCCTGTAAGTGCTGCTACTGGGCACATAGGTGATAGGCTACACTTTCTATTATTTTGCCTAATATACTAAATTATATAAGATAAAAATTTTAAATTATTTTCCATCTTGTCTGTAAAAGGATCCAGTCAGGACTATTCACTTTTATGTGAAAAACCTTCCCAAGGTTTTTTTTTTAAATAAAATAATCTAATCATATCTCTCAGGATTTGTTCATATAGACTTGCATACCCAGTAATCTCGGTGAAAACTTGTAGAATGATTGAAGGAATGTGCTTCACATGGGATGTGAAATTGTAGAAGTTAGTTTCAGTTATTCCTTCAGCCTTCCATTCACTCAATAAAAAATGAAAAATAAAAATAAAGGAAGCTATTAGCTCTAGAGACAAATGAAACATTCTTTAAATGTGAGTTATCTAATTGTGATTTCACCAGAGTTTGGTTGTTAACAGTGACAGAGAATTCTTATTCCTCATGCTTATAATTCCATACTTTTGTCTACCTTTTGGAGACTACCCCCAAGCATTCCCACACTGAGAAATTAATCTGAGTGCAGCTAGGAGGAGGAGGCTCAAGACTGTCAAAGATAAAAAATACAAGAACTTCAGTGACTCTTTCAAGGGAGGAGATGTCATCTTTAGATAAAAAGAAGAGAGAATCTTGAAATTTTTTTTCTAGTCCCTTATTAGACAACTTTTTCTGAACTGACAAAGGCAATTTATTTCACTTTGTTCCTCCCTCCACTCTTTTTTTTCCCCCTGCTTTTACTTTTATTAGAACAAGGAAAGGAATTCCTAAGAGTGGCTGTGATGTGGTGTCTGGTTAATGAAGCTAACACATTGCCTAAATATTTATTCTCACGTACAGGGTTTTTGGATTGCAGATGTGCAGAAATGTTGTCAAGTTAAAAATAACTCTTCAAGGCAATGGCACACTGGAATGCTAATCCAAGCCCACTGCTTACCCTTCTGAGCCTCGCATCCTGGGTGTCCTCGCTGCACAAAGTAAACAGCCCTAGCTTCATTTCCTTAGGAGCCTTCATCTTTTTGCTTGAGCTGTTTTAAAAATGTGTGCCGGGACTATCAAGAAACAGAGCAGCAAGAGAAGGAGAAAAATCCTCAGATAGCCACTCTCTGTTCCTGAGAACCCTCACATTCTTTATCGAGTTCCTGGTGGGGAAATTTTCTTCCTTCCAGACCAGAGGTAGTTTAGACATTCTAATCCTTAGAGGGAATGGGTACCTCGCCTAAACGCTGTGCAGCTAATCAGTAATGTGGTTCAAAGGGTAGGCTCATGGAAATACCTGGGGCCAGGTAGGGCAGCGTAGTCCTGGAAGGGAAAAATCCTGGGGGAGGGGAGATGGCTTCCAGGCCAGGTCCCACCAGTGTTGCCACTTCAGACATGAGATGGGGTTCCCTAGCTCCTCTGGGTTCACTTTCTTAGCCTGTAAACTTGAGGGAAACTGTATCACAAGAATGTGCACTGGAAGCCAATATATCAATATAAACCCCTATCCATGATAAGAAGACAATACTGAGCAAGAATCTAGTTGATTTGTATGGATGCACATCAGTGCTGTCTGTGAAAAGGGCACAAAAAGAGGTTTGGAAATCTCAAGTGACGTTTAAGATGTCCCCGGTTAACAGTCCCCAGGGAAGTGCCAAAGGCAAAGGAGGAGAGTAGAAACATCTGGGCAAAGATTTAAGAGAAAAGAAGCAGCATGAATATGGTACAGGTCTTCTCCCTTACAGTCTGCAGAGCATAGAGAGAAGATGCAACATCTTTTTTTCCCCGACACCAGAGAGAGATTTTACAGTGATGCCCTCTTAGAAATAGATCATTGAGGTACCCCAAAGCATCCAGTATTCTACCAAACTTGAATGAAAACATTAAAAGCACCTATAAATTTCTACAGAAAAATTGGATTTTGCTAACATTAGACAAGTAACTGCCTTACATACACACTGCTGAACTTGTTCTACATAATGTTATGTTTGACAAGCCTCTGGCTTTTTGTCTGCGTTGTAATAACTTCCAGCTTCCCAACTTATTTGCCACAACCACAAGGAACTGGTCGGCACACAGCAACACCTGATCCCAGCAGAGTTTCCACGTCTTGCAGAGCAGGGCCAACCAACATCATTGTAAAAGCAGGGTTTCACTAATCCCCTCCCATGCTTAAGCAAGCACCGGGCGACACTTAGGATAAAGACCCATAGACCTGGACTGACATTTGGTTGCAGTTCCACTGGGGTTTTCTCTTTACAGGATTATTCCTGCACATAGACCCATTTTCAAAGGGCAAAGATAATTTGATCCCATTTTAAAGGACACTTATTACACTGACTGAGAGCAGAGAGAAAACCTAGCCTATCCTAGACATTTCCACACAAGTTTAAAAGTACACCATAGCTGTGTGACTATTTAATTATGGAAGAATTTTTTAAGCAGGTTTTTTTTTTTTTGTCTTTTAAAATCAGAGCTGTATGTGCGTGTTTGACAGTGAGCTGTTATTCTTAAAGACAGCAGGAGAGGCAGTGTGTTAAAGTTTCACATTAAACAACAAAGTTTTAAGGAACGTCCTCAAATTACATTCACAGTTTCAAAGTTCAAGAATTGTGGCTGAGCACTGCTTACCTTACAATCTCAGGTCCCAAGAAGTCTTTAAGTTTAAAGCAGTACATCAACTGTGCAGGATTGATTTTCTTGCATAAAAGTCTAATCTGTCATAGCGCTCAGCTCACCGGGAGCATCCAGCCTCCTCTCCCCGAGCACCAATGAGGGAACCAGAGAAGCGTATGTGGGAAGTGGCTTCCCTGAGAGCCTGTCACAGTCTGCACATGCTCTCTGTGGCAGAGGTGCCAGATCAACCTTGGCGTGAAGCTAACAAAGCACCTCATTGTGAGGTCCTGGACATCTCTGGGGAGAAGAAAAGGGTTATTAAAAAAAGGCTTTAGCCAATCTGAAGTTTTCATGCTTTTGTTGGGATGAGCTTCTCATTTATTACAAATATAGAGGAACTATTTTCTGTTAATCAGCTTCCTGGGGAACAAGTAAAATTTCTGACAATACACCAACACGTTGAGGTAAGAGGGAAAGCTTGTCTTTTCAAACTCTGCTACCGGTCCAGGCTAATGTGAAAGAGGGCTCCGTCTCCCAACTTGGAAAAGGATCTGCTCCCTAAGAACCGACAGGATGCTTTATTGGAATGAAGTTCACAGTTGTGAGTGCACAATAATGTTTGCTAACTAGGTCCCACTAGGCCCAAGCGAGGTGTTTGGGGACCCCACCCCTCAGTGGGAGCCTTAGAAGTTGGGATGCTAGATGTGTGGCCCAAACTCTTTGCTATGCAAAGAGAAACTGGGAGTTGGGCGTTCTGTCCCAATTGTTTGGTCCTGTGCCAGGGGTGGGGTTTATGGTGAATACGCATCTCAGCCTTTCCTACCCATTTTGATGTTGTGGGTATTTCCTCATTTGCTTGATGTGTAGTGGTCACTCGGGCAGTTTCTGAATTTCTCTCAGAGAGAATTGCTCCTTGTATAGCTATACATTCAGTGCCCCACAGAAGAAAGGAGGTTCGGCAGCGTTCTGTACTGCCGTCTTGGTTTCTCTCCACAGTACTTCTTGATCCACATTTTAAAGTGATGATTCATTCCTGCCCTTGGGATAGAATGTGGGAATTGGGGGACAGGGGTAGCAGGAATAGGGTAGAGGAGGTAAATGGGAAGTTGGTCAGTATTACATCAGAAACATTTAAAAAATAGTCTCAGTTCCATCTCGATTTGGCTAAATCTATTGTTTGATGGGAGGCGATTAGAAGGAGGGAAATGAGAGGATGTATTTTTCAGGATAAGTAAGAAATAACCCATACCTGACCTAAAAATCTTGGGCTCAAATCTGGACTCTCTCAGCTACTAACTGTGTTGTCTTTCTCAAGTTACTTTATTTCTCTATGCTTCTATTTCTTCATTGTTAAAGTAGTGATAATGGTACCTGCTTATGGCAATTTTTTAAAAGGACCAAAAATTCCTTGACGTTCCTCCTAAAAAAAGATGGGATCTATGCCCGCTACTCTGGAATCTGAGAAAGCTTATGACTCCTTAAGCCAATCGAACATGACAGAATCAGTGCAGTGTGGTTCCTGAGGCTAGGTCATAAACAGTCTCGCAACTTCTGTCTGGTGCTCTTGGAATACTTGTTCTCTGGGTGGCTCTTATTGGGACACTGCCTCTGAGAACCCAGGTGCCATGCACTGAGAAGCACTTGTCACCTGTGGAGCTGTGTATAGGTAGCTGCTCCAGTCAACAGTCCCAGCCAAACTCAGCTTTTAAGTCATTCTAGCCCAGGTGCCAGACATGTGGGTGAAGACGCTTCTGGTTGATTTCAATTCCTAGTCATTTGAGTCACCCCTAGGCATTGTGAAAAACAGCTACCCCTGCTTTGCCGGTTGGAATTCCCATCTCAATATTCATGTGTATAATAAAATGGTGGTTGTTTGATGCCTCTAAGTTTGGAGTAGTTTGTTCTGAACCAATAAATAACCAGAACACTACATTGTAGAGCTGTTGTGAGGATTAAGTGGTACTACATATAGAACTACACGGCATAGGGTCACATCCAATAAATACTGGTTCTAAAGTACACGAGGGACAGCTAGATGGGTGTTTCGAATTGTAGTAATAGCATTAGTAGTGGAGTGGTCGTGACAGTTACAGTAGAAGTAGCAGTGCCAATGTGCTGAGTGCTTTACATCCATTAACACACAATCCTCAACATAACCCCACAAGGGAAGCACTCAGTGTCACCATTTCACCAAGAACACTGAGGCCCACAGAGAGGTTAAATCTCTTATACAGTCCACACGGCCAGTTGTCAACCCCAGGCAGTCTGACTGCCGTCTCCTGCTCTTAGCCACGCTGCCCCGTGAAGAAGAGTGAGCTGAGCTGGAGATGGGGAACTGGGAGCCGTTGAGCTCAAAGCCTTGACAGTGAATTTTCTCAAGAATGGGTAGCGAGTGATAGGAAGAGAGGCAAGTGCAGATCCTGAGAAATCCAGCTAGCAAAGGGAGGGGTTTAGAAGACAGAGCAGGAGTACTCAGGGAGGGGAAGAATGTGTGGAAGGAGTCTAACTAAGGAGGGAGCAGCATTGGACAGGAATATGGAAATATATCTGTCCTTGTCTGGTGAGGCCCAGTTTTTGGGGTCAAAGTGTGACACCCCACCCAGAAATCTGACTGTGGACTCTAACGGTGTAGAATTAAGTATAACTATAACTAAGCCCATAGCTGAAACATGAAAACTTTGCTGACATATCTATCCAATTAACAGCTCTCGTTCTCATTAAAGGCCAAGATTCTTTCTCCCAGGAGAGCTCGCAAGTTTATTTGCAGCAGGGAGAGGTCTAATTGTTTCTAAAAATTGTAACACCCTGTTAATGCCCGAGACATGCCAGACACAGAAGAGCCAAATCTCTTACCCCTTTGTCCCCCAGGAGTGATGACCTTGGGAAAGCTCCCTCTAGAGATACAGTGAGCTGCCTGACAAGTTAACCACACGGAGCCCCCCTGCTACCTGCTCACACACAGACTTCAGAACTAGTTGCATAAACTGGGTCGTGCGCTTGGATAGGAGAATGATGTTCTCTTTTTATGTATGTTATTAAGGATTATGCCCGTGACTTGATCCCTTCATTTATAAAAGAGAGAGCACTGAGACAGTGACCAGGAGCTATAAAAATGGAGGTGAAGTTCTGAAGGGAACTGTCGTCAGGGAGGGGAGGGAACTTGCAACCCAGTACATGGCAGACGAAGTTTATCAGGTAAGGACTGTGGGTGAGATTTCTGGGTTTGGGATTACCAGGGGTTAGATGTAGATAGGATATGATTTTAATACAGAGAATTTATTTTAAAATGAAAGTAAGCCAAAGCTACCTATGACTGTTCTTTTTTCTTTTTAAATATTAGCAGAGTATCTAGCAGAATGATCGTTCAGTTTAAACATGTACTTTGAGGTCAACAACCTGGCAACTCAGTGGTCTCAGACCTTTTTCCTGGGACTGTTCTTTCTACCCAGGCAGTTCAAAACCCATAAGCTCCCAGGCTTTACTACCTCCCTGACAGCTGCTTAGCTATCAAGAGAAGGTAGATTTTTGTCCACAGGCTGCCAGGGCAAAGAAAATGTTTAGCTCCCTCCTCAAGATACAAGCTCAAATTAACTCTGTAATTTGTTGCTTGGTCTCTCTTGCCTTCAGCAACCTGTCTGGAGGCTGTTCCCAAGCATTTTTAAGACCATAGTTTTGGAGGCGAGTCCAGTTGAGGGGTGTTGTAAGGTGTTTCACCTCTCTGGGCCTCTGTTTCCTCAACAGCAAGATGAGACAATAACATTACCCCACAGGGCCCTTGTAAGGATGTAATGTAATAGTGTAAATCAAGGGCCCAGCACTGCCTGGCAAAGAGAGGGCACTCGATCAACTGTAGGAATTCTGAGATTCCTATTATCTGCTGTAGTCCATTTTCCTCTTCTGTCTCTTCCTTCCTCAGCCTTCCTTTTCTCATCCCTTTTTTTCTGACATGAAAGGACGTGTTTCTCACTATTCCTTCTTGAAACAAATGAGCATGCATGGATAGGTAGGACAGTCCTATGAGAGGTAACATAAAGGAGCGTCCACCAGCCCTTCTCGTGACACTCCTCCAGTGACCTCAGCTAAACTCGGTCCTGGGCAGAGGACATGGAGAGATTTTGTGAATGAGTATGTGCCCTAGCTGTCGACCTGAAGGGAGCACCTCACTTATGTCCCATTTCTGTGATACACAGATCTTACTCTGTTGAAACAAACCTGCTTATTCCTGCCTGCCTTTGACTCAGAGTAGCTAAGTGAATCTGGATGCCTTCCTATCCACGTTCACCTTCCTGGACTCAGGCCACCAGGTGAGCCCGGCTCACCCGGGGGAGCTGCGGTGGGTTCTCCCTGTGGCTCTTCCGTGAGTCTTCACATGGCTGGCCACTGAGACACAGAAGCGAGAGGCAGCTGCCTTCATTTCCCTTTCATTGTCTCATAAATCAAGAGAAGGAATGCTGGCCGAGACCCAGCAGGATCCCACGTGGGGAAACACAGCTCCCAGACGTACAGAACAATGAAAACCCACTTTAGGTCTTTAACCGACTTGATCTATCCTAAGGTGACTTTAAAACTCGTGTTCTTTTTCTATCCTAGGGAGTGGTGATTAAGAACATGTGTTTGTAAATCCAAAAGCTATTTCCCACAGTTTTGAATTAAGAAAATTGGAAAACTGTGGGTACCGTGGATTCTTCCGCTGGGCTGGTCACAGCACCACCCAGCAGTTTCTGAAGTCCAGTGTTAGGATATTGGATTCTAGTTTTCACTTTTAATGTTATAGCTGTGCCAGCTTAAAATGTTTATTTTTATACCAAGCATTATATGTTCCACATGCTATAGAGTTTGCTCTCTAAGTAAATTACATTCTATCTAAACTTACTAGTCACTGGTATAATCAGCCTGAAATAGATCAATGTATTGATTTTTCTGTTTAAAGTCTCTTACTTGTTTTTAATTTTCATGTAGGGCTAACTTCCTCAAAGACTTATCTTTCTCTTAGTTCACTGTACTTGAGATTTAACAAATAGAAAAAAAAGTGCATTTTTGACATCTTGGTCTGAAGTGTAAGTGACAGCAGGAAAGTGCCTGGGCTGCAATCCAGAATTATATTTATTTATTCAAAAAACAAATATAGCTTTTATACTTTGTACTTTTCCCTCAGTGGTGAATTAATCTCTCTCCTCATCTCTCTGTCTGTTTCTCACTCTCTCTCTCTCTCTCTCTCTCTCTCTATGTATATACATATGTGTGTGTATGTGTATATATATATATATATATATACTCCAGGTACCGTTCCATGTGCTTTATGAATATTAAGTCATTTAACTCTAATAATAACTCCATGAGGTGATACTGTTATTGCCCCCATTTTACAGTTAGGAAACTGAGGCACATGGAGATTAAGTAATTTACTCGCTGTCACATAGCAGGTAAGTGGCAGAGAGAGCCTAGATAGATTCTTGTTGTTATTTCAGTCCTGTTCCTAATCGTTTTCACTATTCAGGCCCTAACTTTCAGTATAATATAATTCATTTCCACCAAAAGTGTCCCTCACATGCAGGGGTAGCAAGCATTTGCTGTCAAGAAAAGCATGAATTTTGAGCTGTGCTGATCCTTTTCACAAGATCCTCTGGTGACCAAAAGTAAGCATTTGCAAGACATCCAGCTGGATCAAAGGTACAGGAAGAGAACCAGGCCAACAGGCCCCCAGGGGACTGAACCCGCAGCCTCTCAAGCACTGTGGGCTCACGCACTGAGCACCTAGCGTTACACCCACGTGTGTCCTTGCTCATAGCAAAGTTTTAGGTGATTTCTCTCCATTTTTGTTCCTGCGTCTAACCCCAAGTCGCTTTTTCTGCTAAGCTTCATTTTCTCTAACGTGCTTAGTAACTCAGCTCTGAACCCAAGTGCTTGCTGCTCTCACTCACCCTTGCCTGTTTAGGAGCAGACGCCCTCTGTTCCACTTGCCAGCCAAGTGCTCCAGGGGAGAGGACATTTCTGGGCAATCTGCCCGTACAAGACCAGAGTGCGCTACTTGAAGAGGAGCTTCCTTTAGTGCTCAGAAAACAACCCTTCCGGCCCTTTAAAGCCATCTCCTGCCCTATTTTCAAGTGAACTGGTAAGAAAAGAATGCCATATAAATATGGAACTGAAGTTCTAGAACCACTGGGCTGTTGAAACCCCATATGATCCTGATTATTTAGTCTAGCCTCTGTTTCTAGATGGCTGGACACTTAAGTGCACTAGATCTAAACTGATGAGATTCTATCCTGTTTGAAAAGACTCTCATGTGGGGTAAGGGGCATATGGAAAATCTCTGTACTTTACCCTCAATTTTGCTGTGAACCTTAAATTGCTCTAAAAATATAAAGTCTTAAAACACAAATACACACACACACACGGCAACCAATGTGGTCAGAATGGAGGGACTAGAAAAAGGTTCCTAGAAAATAAAGCCAAAAGAAGTAATGGGGGAGGAAGAAAAAAAGGCTCTTAGGATAGGAGTTTCCTTGTTTGTCATGTGATAGACATCTTTTATGTTTGCTGGGCGGAACCTCAGTCTTCTGTTTATCTCTCTTTGACTCATTTGTTAGATCTCAATATAATCATAAACTCCCAAGGAGAACCTTCTGTTCCCCACGTAGATTAATGGCCAAGTCATGCACTCATTTTACCCTGTACTCATACATAACGCTCAACATGAATAAAATAGAATAATTTGATATTGTTTCCTTAATGCCTGTCTTCCTCCAATACAGGGGAGCTCCAGAGAGTCAGACCTGTGTCTCTCATGCTCATCTACTATGTCCCAATGCCTGTTCCTGTGCCTGGCACTTATTAGTTGCTGAAAAAGGACTTGTCAAAAGTGTTTCCCCTTTGTGAGTGGCTCCTTCTCAGGCTGAGCTTCTCAGACAAAGAATGCTTCTGCAGTGGTCAACCACCCACAGTGAAGAGACGTCCAGAGTATGGTCACCTCTCCATGACATAGAAGTAGCCATTTCAGATCAGACTGCTGGTTCCATTCTAGTTTTTACAAACCCAGATATGGCTTTATGGCTTTCTCTGATCAAACTCTGCCTATTGTAATGTTTGATGACCATGACCACAATCTTTTATAGTTCAAGAACCTCTAATTATAGAGTCCTTAGATCAAAAAGACACCCTGTAGGTATTTTTTCAACATTTCTAGAATCGTGTCTAGAAAACAAAGTTTCTTGTGTTATTCTAACAACATCTATTTGAGAACAATTTGTATCATGTCATGTTAAAGTCTGACAGAGACAGAGTTGTGATGTATCAAATTTCCTTCTTTTTGCACTGGTTCTTTCAAAAATCTGAATATGATGCTTGAGATTTGGTAGTTAATTGCTGTGATAACATTTAATCTGATGGTTCTACAAATGCAGTCAGCTATGGATTATTGCTTGTTTCCATGCTTAGAAACTCAGTCTGTGTTCTGATGTGTACTTTACAACTTATTCTGAAGGTTTCTATTGTGTTTGCTTTCTGTTTTGGAAGTTTTGCAAAGGCCTTCTGGCCATGAATGAAGCTTCTGACCATGACATATTAGAGCCTGTAGAGATTGTAGTTCCTCTCCTTGAGAATGGAAAGTAACCTTGTTCCCTGTTCAGAGGAATTTAGGAGATTATTACAAATTCACCAGGCTTTGTGAAATCTTTTGTTTTATTTCCCTCCATATTTCTAAAGCCTTGCCTTAAGAGGGAGCAAATTTACATCATTTCATAAGAAAAAGAAATTCATCTCTGATGTGATGAATTATTGCCATCCTAGTATTTTCTGCCATGTTACCTTTTCCATGAAGACCTCAAAGGGCAGGCATGAAAGGTGTGGATTTGGGTGTGAAAAATGGAATTAACCACTCATAAACATATGATACCTCCTAGTCACAGGAGTAAGAACAACAAAATCTAGTCATATACACACTCAAGTTTGTTTGGTTCCTGGAAAACAAATAATTTCCTAGCCTCCATGACTCCAGAAGTGTTGTGTGTATGTATACTTAGATATAGCTGTAGTCTGTCTCTTCAGACACCTGGGGGAAAAAAAAATCTCATTTATTCTGAACAGGATAGAGGTAAGAGAAGGGTGTCTTTCACAGAATGACAGGAAGTTCACAGAAATCTATCTGGTCAGGTCCCTTCTATATATTTGGAGCACACATTTTCTATATGGTCCTAATAAGTGTATTTGATGTGCGTTAGGAGGTGCGTGGTGAGGGGAAGAAGTGAACAGAAAGGAATTCAATGCAGGTCCCAGCTCTCCTGGACTGTTTATGATCTGAGAGATTTTCCCAATGGGGACTTTTCCATTTCTGGGTCTTACATCCTTCAAAATATACATATCAAAAGCATCATATTCCCTGTAGCAAAGCCTAAAGCAAAAATTCTCCCTTAAATTGAGGCTTTTCACCTCTGACATAAGAAACCGTTAAATCCCTCACAGCTGCCTGCGTGCAGAGGAATATTCTTCCACCTGCTGACTCGCTGAGTGATAAGAGGTGTCACCTACTCTCAGCTCTCTTCCCAAGGAAACATTAATTCAGACGTTCCCCTACTTCTCGTAAAGAACCCATAAAGCTTGACCACACAACAAAGAGATACTCAAAAGCAAAGAAAATGATACTAAAATTGCATTTCTGTTTTTTCTCCTCTTTTTTTGGCAGTTTGTAAAGCCTCTTCTCAATGGTCACCTCCCTGAGCTATTTTCCTGAATTATCTCAAGTAAGAACGCTTTGTCCTGGCTTTGAACATTTTTCATCAAAAAGGGAACACTTTTTAAAAAAGGGAGTCATAAATATTCTCCTAGGCATAAAATAGGCACTTATGAAAAGTGAAAGACACACTGGGTTTTTAACGTATGAGTTTCCTCCATATTTTAGAATCTTTCTTAAAGTAAGTTGCTCAAGAGACCGCAGCTGCATTTCCACACCAGTAGCTTAGTAGTGTGCCCAGCAGCATTTCAGCAACAGGGTAAGGCAGGGTTCCTGGCCTTGGAGATGCATACTGGAGACTACTCTTGTGAAAAATTGCATTTGCTTTGCTTTCAGAGAGCCAAAGAATGTGATGAGGACTTCAACTTTTTCTTGCCCAATGATTTGGAAGTTTATAATTGTGGACAACGTGTGTATATGTAATATACATACATACCTCCCTCGTTTAATTGTGCTTCGCTTTATTGTGCTTTGCATTTTTTGTGGCCTTTTAGGTTTGTGGCAACCTTGTGTTGTCAGATGATGGTTACCATTTTTTTTTTTAGCAATAAATATTTTTAAATTAAGGTTTGTACATTTTTAAAGATCTACTGCTATTGCACACTTAATAGACTAGTGTAGTATAAATGTAACTTCTATGTGCACTAGGAAACCAGAAAATTCGTGTGACTTGCTTCTTTGTGATATTCACTTTATCACAGTGGTCTGGATCCAAATCCACAATATCTTAAGAGATATGCCCATATACATATGTAGAAATAGATAAAATTGGTTGCTCACATACATACTGTACATATGTAATATTCAGAGAGTTGTTACATTCTATTTCCACTGGACTTTTCTGTTCAGTGTGTCTTTTTTTTTCCCTTCCTTTTGTCTGATATCTCAGGAGATGGAAGATGTCATTAAATTCATTAAAGGACAACTTCGTACACAGCAAGAATTGCCCAAACAATGCGGTAGGCCTTGTGGCCAAAGTATATAGACATAAGGTGGTGGGGAAAAAGTGCTGGGTTGGCATCAAATAGAAGTAGATTTGAACAGAACTTTAGCCCCTTTCTGATACTACGCTCTAGGGACAATTTGTTTAACCTTTATGAGCCTCAGTTTATATACAAAATAAAGCTACTTCTCTGTTATAGGATTCTGTTATAGGATTGTTACAAAGGTTAGACCCAATATTTCTAAAATAACCAGCTTAATGGTTTGACCTAATGCTGATATAATCATAATGGCCCCACAGGAGTGTTGCAAGAGTGACTGTGCAGCTTTGGTGCATAAAAATATGTTTGTATGTGAACCTGTGAGAGCCACAGCTCGTGAGCATCTCATCCTAACTCTGACCCTCCGAGGTACAGGAGGATGTGTATCCACCACAGGAGGGCAGATTGGTCCTGTAGCAGCTGTGATACGTGCTGCAGCTGGCAAGTGGTAGAGAGCTCATGAGCAGCAGAAAACAGCTGTGGTACCTGCTGGTTTGCACGCTCAGAGGAAGGCCTATCAGTCCCTGGGTAGCCTTAACCTAGACCTCCAAGAACTCAGATCCAAAAGCACATTCTTAACGATGTGATTTCTCAAGAGAGACTCCTTCATTACCTTCTACAAGTGTCTGACTTTACATACTCAGGCACTTGACAAGTGCCCCAAATTTCCTATCACATATTTCTCCAGCATGCATGAGGCACACACACAGATTGTCCCAGCCATTAGACTGGGCTTCCAACAAGGTGCGGATGAGTTCTAGACTCAGATAGCAACTCGGATAAATGCCAGTATTTGAGTATCCTGTCCTATCCTAAGCATGCTGTCACCTTAAGTCTTACCGAGAATGGAGTGGGGATATAAATCAGTCAGTCAGTCAATTGATCAGTACATACCACCATCCAACCACACCAGGAACATCACTGTATACAGAGATGGGTGCTGAGTGTGAGCGTTCCCTACTCACTCTGCATCCTCACAATCTTGACCCAGTTACTCAGCAACAGCCTCCAGCCTCCTCCCCATTCCATAGCCTGTGGGTCCTATGCCATCCCTCCTGGAGACCTTCTAAGACTTTAGCTAAACCACAGCCTGCTTAGGTAGTGCTATGATAGTCATCCTAGTTTTTTCATGTCTTTCCAGAGGGTGGATACCATTATCCGTTCTCTCAGTCACTGACTAGAATCTGGCCGTGAATGCAGATATGCCAGAATCGCAACATATTTATTTTATTGTCCACAATCTCTGTGACTTATATACTAGATGGGACTTCCTAGCGCTGATGCTTCCTGAAATGATACCTATTCTTTGGATGTACTTTTGTCCTGAGCTTCAGCTCTGCCTTACAGAGGACAGCCATCGCTGGTGTGCTTATCCCCCAGAACACGCGCCTTGCTTCAGTGAGCAGAGCGTTTCCTGATCTCCACTCATGAGGGCTTCCTGCTGGTCTGTGGTCCCTGCCTGACCTCAGTAGGCCTGAACTTGTCTTATTACAACACTGGGCTAATTAGATATCTCTCTAACCAGCTGTACATAAAATTTCTAATAATACCATTATCACAGATGTAATGTTTAGCTTACAGACTCCAGGTGGCTTTCCCTAACCACCAAAATATCCCATCTTCAATGAGTTTAAGTTATCATCACTAAATGCTTCTATGACACATTTTACATGTCCCCCTTGCTGCATTTCTTCTTTGTTTTGTCGTCATTTGTAAGTCATTCCTCTTAGAGGGTAAGTTTCTGAAGCACTCACCTTTATGTCTCCAATTCTAAACACATAGTAGGTACTTAATGAATGTTCATTGAACAAATGGATGAATAAGGTGCCTCTCAGCTCTCAAACTTCAGAATTCTGGAATCTGTTAAATAACTCATCTAATTCTGAAGTCAATAATATACCAAAAGGTAGACTAAGGGATTACATACTCTTTGTCTCTTTTTCCCTAATGCTTTTTTCCACAACAATAACTTGTTGCTCTGTCTTTGTTTTATTCATTTTAACAACAAAAACAAAATAGATGCAGCTTCCACTTACTGAGCACTTGCTATTAGTGGCATATTACCCTGAGGGATTATACACATCAGCTCAGTTAATCTTCCTCCACATCCTCCCTTATTTCCATGTTTAGGAATAGGAAACAGTGATGTTTCTTTTCTATCCATACCTAAGAGCCAGGGCTTATTGCGTGAGGGAGAAACATTCTCTTGTGTAGAACTCCTTTTTCCGCTGATACTCTGTGCAGAGTTCAGTCCCTGAGCACACTTAGTTTGCACTGTTCTCTCTTTCTGTACTGGAGGTAAGCCAGAATCAAGAGATGTAACCAAGACATGGATCTGGTTTTCTAACTTTATTGCAGAACAAGAATTCTGATCTTACTAGTGTGTCATAGCTAAAGCTATTATACTTTGACTTTAGTTGGCTCTTCAGGGATGGAACAGGTTTCCAGTCCCTTTCTTTGGTGTCACAGGCATCAGGCATCTTTGAGCAGTGGCCACGTGAGTGCTCAGGAAGAAGGAGGATGATCTTCATTCATTCAGTTAGATCATCTGGATCAACCGTGGCCATCAGTAGGATGGCAAATATTGTAGACAGGTCAACCACCAAGCATAGTCTGCTGCCCTAATTAGAAGACTGAATTTCCCTTGTAACAGATAACAAATAATCTGATTCTTAACTTTGATCTGAATACACTTTACAAAGCCAGATTCAGAATCTTCAAACCAAAAATATTACGCACTAACTTAGTCCTAGAGCCCTAATGCAATTTTCTACCATGGGGAAATGACATCTTAGAAAACAGAATATAATTTGCCAGGAGTAACTCAAAGAATAAAAACTCTCATATTAGTATAAAGGTAGCAAATTGACTCGTTTGCCTTAGTTTTGAGTTTTATTTTGAAACCATACTTACATACTTCCAAGCATAAAATCCATAAAAACTGTAAAATCAAGCTGAGTCTAGGCTGGAAAGAGGACAACACCCTTTCCCCTGATGACAGGCATGGTTGGGGAGCTCTTGTAAAATATGGAGCGAGATGGACCACTGTTGGATAGCAACAAATAGCTTAATTTTGCTGTTGTTTGGATTTATAAAATATGGAAAGCCTAGGCAGCTTTGGTTTTGATGAATAATGACAACCTTGTTCCCCTAAAGCAGCTTTTCACACAGCGGGCTCCAGGAGGGAGCTTCTCTGCAGAGCATAACTCATCTCTGCAGAGTAGAGCAAAAGCAGGCAGAGGAGGGCGTCAGATTCAGGTGAATGCATTCAGCTGTCTTCTAAACAAAATACTTGCGCTCATTAGTGCTAGGAAAAACCCCATGCTCCAAAACTTCGGCTTCATTTTCAGTCTTGAACATCAAACTTGTAATCTTTGCTCCTCATTTGCACGTTTTCCCCCAAAGGATTAGACTTTGGATCTGAGAATTCCCTGCCCCTTTACAATCTCAGTACTTGTAACCCATTCATCAGTAAATCTGGAAAGGGCCTCTACTATCAAAAATAATAGTGAAAATGAAAAAACGCATCTGTGTTACAGTACTAGTAATGATGGTACTCCAAAATATCTCACAGGCACTGGGCAACCTTCAGTAGTCACCAGCTATGGCCAAAGTTTGAATCACATCGACCATCACATATACAATGTTTAGCCTACAAACTGCAATGACCAAAAGCTGCTAAAACCCCTTCCCCGCCCCCCTACCACATATCTTATTATCAATTGTCATTCAAAATCCATGAATAAATAACACTCTGCTTCTTCACTTTCCCTCTACTTTAATTTTTGTTTTCTGATTAAAGGAAGCCAAAACACTATCTGGTTTACACAAATCCAAATATTATCTGTAAGCAAATTTAATGAACTTATCCCTGTATATGGGCACTCTTTCTTACATATGAAAAACAGTAAGCTAAAATGTATTTATATAAACACATTGCAGTTGTCATTCATTTAGAGTAAAATTTGGCCCAGCATATAAAAGCTATATTAAAAGAGTTAGATGTGCTAAATAACTTGAACAAAAGAAACTTTGCTAATTGTTAATAAAACTAGAAAGGATACAGACTCAAAGTTGAGATTTGTATCCTCTCTGCAACACGGCAATATTTTAAACAAATAATGCCACTTCCTCCCCTTCAATAAACAGCGTTTATTTCTGTAGTCACTCTGTAAGCATTCTACAGTTGAGCTTATAAATAATATCTACCATCTGTTGCCCAAACTTACGAAATTCTTACCAATGTCTCTTTAGGACTGAAATTTCTACCGTTTTTTTTCCCTTCCCCTGGAACAAAACTATAAAGATAGCATGCTTGCATAGACTTGTAGAATTTTGTAACAGGGACGAGAATAAACTAAAACATCTTTGTGATAATTTATTTTCAGCAGTTGTATTAATAATTTTTTTTTGATTAAGTACAATGATTATGCTTTTCCAAAGGAAAAACTCAATGAATTTTTTTAGCCCTAAGTTTAACCCAAATAATTCTTTACCTGAGGCAACTCCAGATTTAGAATTACCAAGATTTTATATATGTGTGTATATATAATATATAACTATATATATGCTTCCAGAAAGCTCACATACTTCATTTTGACTACCAGCACTTTCTTTGATCATAAACTAATGACTTCT
The DNA here is from genome assembly GCF_036321535.1 of Camelus dromedarius. NCBI lineage: Eukaryota > Metazoa > Chordata > Mammalia > Artiodactyla > Camelidae > Camelus > Camelus dromedarius. Next base: position 62,750,551 of record NC_087448.1, on the reverse strand, counting down.
GATTTAATCATTGTGCCAGGCCCATATATTCAGATAATGTTATCATTCAAAGTGAGTAACTACATTGGGAAATTTTCCCTTTTCCCTTTTTGTATTAAGGTGTAATTTACACACAGTAAAAATAACTCGTATTAGTGTATAGTTTCTGTGAGTGTTGACAGATGTGTACAGCCATGTTCCACTACCACAGTCAAGAGTGGGTTGGTTCTATAACCCCCCAAAATACCCCATGGACTTTATAGTCAACCTGTCTCCCCACTCCCAGCACTTAGCAACCGCAGATGCTTTTTGGACCTGTAGTTTTGTCTTTGAAAGAATGTTACATAATTGGTATCTCAGAGGATGCAGCCTTTTGAGTCTGTCTTCTTTCACTTAGAAAAATGTATTTAAATTCATCCACATTCTTTCATGAATCAGTAGTTCACTCATTTTTATTGGTGAGTTGTATTCCATTGCAAAAATGTACCACAATTTGTTTATCCGTTCTTCAGCTGAGGGATATTTAGGCTGTTTCCAGTTTGGGGTGATGACAAATAAACACCAAAAAAAAAAAAAAACCCCATTCATGTACAAGTTATTGATTGAATGTAGGTTTTCATTTCTCTTGAGGTGAATACTTAGGAGTAAGACTGCTGGGTCATGAGGTAAGTATACACATGTGTTTCTAAGAAATTCCCAAAGTGTTCTCCAAAATGGTGGAACTATTTTTCATTCCCACCAGCAAAATATGGGACTTATCAATGAGATTCTATAGTCTTAATAAAAATATCCGTGACTCCATATGCAACCAACTCAGTCTTTGATTTTGAATGAATAAGATTTTTACTGCAAACAAGAAAAATCAAATCACAATGAAACCAACTTAATTTTCTCATTAGTTGAGTGTTTTGCCTTGAGCTAACTTTTTCAGTTTCTAGAATTCTACTTGATTTGAAAGATTATCTTATTTAAAGTTTATGAGTGGAACCTGTTGCAGATTTTTTTGTCTTCAAAAAGCAGTGCCCAATTTCCCTGGCACTTGGAAGAGTGACCCTTTCTTCTTATACTTTGAATACATTAGGTTAAGTCCAGTTGAGGTATACAGAATATGAAAACAGAGCATTCTAAAAAAATCAGGGTAAAGATTCTGCAGCCTGTAAGGAATCAGACTACATCTGTTTTGCAACTCCCTCTGCCCTACTTCTTAGCCACCCAAACTGGACTCTTAGTCAACAGTTTTAAAAAGTAATTGCTTTGTTATAATTCATATGACTTAAAACTCAGCATTACAAGGTGTACAATTCAGTCAGTTTTAGTGTATTAACAGAGTTATATATCCATCATTACTAGTTTTAGAATATTTCCACTACTCAAAAAGAAACCCCATACCAATTAGCAGTCATTCCCCATTCCTTTTTCCCCAGCCCCTGGAAATCACTAATATACATTTTGTCTATGAATTTGCCTATTCTGGACTTTTTATATAAATGGAATCATATGGTATGTCACCTTTTATGTTGGCTTTTTTCACTTAACATAATGTTTTCAAGGTTCATCCATGTTGCAGTATGTAGTGTTACTTTTTATAGCCAAATAAAATTCCATTGTGCAGCTGTACTATATTTTGTTTATACAGTCATCAGCTGATGATTATTTGAGTTATTTCTATGAATAATGATGCTCTGAGGATTCAGGTATAAAATTTTCTGTGGCTATTAGGTTTAAATTTTTTTTGAGTATTTACTAAGGAGTAGAATTGCTAGGTCATATGATAACTCTTCAACATTTTGAGGAATTGCAAAACTGTTTATCCACAGTGGTTGTACAAATTTACTATCCCACCAGCAAAGTGTGACAGTTACAATTTCTTTATATCCTTGTCAACACTTGTTACTGTCTATCTTTTTTTTTTTAAATTTTAGCCATCCTAGTGGGTACAAAGTGGTATGTCATTGTGGTTTTGATGTGCATTTCTGTAATGACTTATAATGCTGAGCGTCCTTTCATGGGTTCATTGGCTTTTTACATATCTTCTCTGGAGAAATGTCTGCTCAAGTTCTTTACCCATTTGTAAGTTAAATTATTGGTGTTTTTAGTGTTAGGTTTTGGAGTTCTTTATATTGCCTAGATAGAACTTCCTTACCATATATATATAATTTGCAAATATTTTCTCCCATTCTGTGGTTATCTTTTTACTTTCTTTATGGAAGTTTCCTTTGAAGTACAAAAGGTTTAGATTCTGATGAAGTTCAATTTATCTTTTTTTTTCCTTTCGTCACTTTTGCTTTTGGTATCATATCTAAGAAAAAAAAATGGCCTAACGCAAGGTCATGAAAATGTGCTCCTATGTTTTCTTCTAAGAGTTTTAAATTTTTAACTCTTACACTTAGTTCTCTGATACATTCCTTGTACACATTTATTTATTTATTTATTTAAAAAGCAAACTACATATATTGCTTCTGCATTTCTCATTATCCACATTGGCGTTTGCTGATAAGGATGCCCAGACTTACCTATTTGATGTGCTGTGTGGTTTAATTCACTACCAACTTACTTCTGCTTTGAAAGTGTCATCTGTTCTATCTGTTCAATGAAGGAAAGCAAACCAGAAGTGCAAACCTCCAAGTGAATGCTTCTTTTCACAAAACTTTCTTTCTGTCTTTCCGTACTACTTTACTTTTTCCTAGGTTTTGAAAACCGTGAAATTTATATGTAATTAAAAACACCACTCCTGATTATATTTCTATTTTATAACAGATGAAGGATCTCTAGCAATTAAACATGGAGTATTAAACTTAGGGTGCTCATTATTTTAATTCTTTCGTGTCCTTAAAACTAAAACAGGAACTACAAATACGAAGCATTGAAAGATACTCATGCTATTCAGAACATCACATGGTTTTGCATCAACTATCTGGACAACTGTCTCTTTTCCTTTTTTAAATTTTTTGCTTTACCAAACAGAGATTTAGCTAATAAATTACTTTTTCCTGTCCCAGTATCCCTATCGAAAATGAGGACACTGGTACTTATTTCCTACTCATTCCAAAGGACTAATGCTGTGTTTGAGAAGCATACAATGTTTCCCCCCAGACTTCTAGAAAGAGACAGTGTGGAGAGCCCAGAGTATCACTAGTGCAGGGAGGAATCTTCGTAGTGTGTGCGGCACATGTTCTGATAAATAAATAACAGACTAATTTTTTTGTAACACAACAAAAATATCTGAGAACATTGTGCCACAGAGAAGGGTGTTAATCAATTTTTCTATGTTATATATCAACACAGAATTTTTTTTGGAACTAAGTATTTAGGACCATCACAAAATCTTGCCCTTTGTGTGACTTCTGCAAATTGGCACATCGTTGCTCCATGCCAAGACGCCTCTCAGCTCTCCTAAGGAAATGCTCTTAGCATTGTGATTGAAAAGTTCATCTTTTAAGGAAGAAAATCCTTGGTCATACTCTTCAAGGTGAATACATGCCATATCACTACCAGATCTACAGTTTATTGTAGGATAGGGAAAATATAAAATACAAATATAGATATTTATTTATATCTAAACAAACTTTGGTGAAATGATCCATTTTAGGAATAATTTGATTAAATAAAGAAACTAGAAGACTGAAAGCTCTATATTGTCATTGTTGTGTTTTTATATTGCTTTTGTATCTTCAAGCAGTTGGATCGTAACAGCAGAGAGAGTATATCTCATGAATCATGAAAATGAAAGTATAGCTGATGCATAAGTGAGGAGGTGTTTATGACTTTTATGTGCTATGTCATTTCCTAACGTAATAGAAAGCTTGCTGGGTTGTGTACTTTAGATCTGGAAAGTCCCCTGAATTTCTTAAGGAGAAAGTTGCAATGAACAACACAAAGCAGAATTTTTTCTGACATCAGGTGTATCTCGTAGTTATAAGATGTATAAAAAGAGCAGCAAAATAAAAATATTCTAATGAATAAGTTTCACATAGATCAGGAAAATCGCTTAATGTAAAACTGTGTGGGAAAACAGAGGGTTAAGTCTGTTCTTTGTCCTATCCCTAAAAATGAATGGGCTTGTTTTGAAAAGCACAACTCTTATTGGTAATTCAGGTGACTTGAATTTATTTTTGGTTCAAATTCCTGAGAAACATTATTGAGATTTAATTTTTAAATCCTTTGACTATTTCCAAATATTAAATTAAATTAAATTTAAGAAACGTTTAATCTATTTATTGCTTATCTGGTTTAATGTCAAAGTATCCATTGCATTTTGGTTTCACTCTCACCTTTTTGGGGTCTGTCACTCTTTGGTGCCATGATTTGTTCTCTATCAGATACTTATTTATATGTCAGGGAAAACTGGAATTGTATAGCTTCAAGCACAAAAGGAGAAATATTTCTTGTCCTTTCAGCCCTTTCTGGCTTTATTTCTGTTATCCAAGAAGCAAGCCATCAAAAATTAATGTTGAGAGATGACAAGTATCTTGGCTATTCAAGTCAGTAGCAAAAATAATAATTTTTTCATGGACTTTGTACTTCCATAAGTGTGAATTATTCATAAAGTGCCAGTTTGGGTAAAAGTCAGCTCAATGATAGACTTGAGCCAGCACTATAAAATTTGCTAAGGAAAACTACAACATCATAGAGCTTCAACATTTAGTCATGCAGTTAAAAAGAATCTCTACTCCTTCACTCTTGAACTCAGCTTCTTAAAGTTTGCAAGTTAAAATTTCAGCAAGGACCAGTTATCTCCAATTATTTTCTAAACTGGAATTGACTCTTAGTATTGAATTACTAAAGATGGTAGTCCCTAAGGATCTTCCAAGAAAGAAGAATAGCAGTGTGCCTGAGAATCAGCTAACTTTTATCTTCACATCCTAAGAAGAGAGACAGACAGAAATTACAAAGCAAGAACCCAATCAGCCCTCTGAGATACATTTTTAGTTACACTACCAGAAAAAAGGCAAGGAAGTAACCAGGGGCACAGTGGGTATTCCTATGGCTTTGGGGAACAAAGAGGGTACAGCCATTCATACTGTCCTTCAGTGGATCCCCTCCACCTAGTGTACTCTCATTTGTCTCAAGGTAACAGCATTCAAATAAACCTAACTTTGTTCTTGGTCCAAGCCCCTGAAAGGAAAGGAGCCACCATTAAAATGATCAGAAACTAGTAAGGAAGGAATTCAGTAAGGTAGTTCAAAACACAGCTTATTGGATGTTGGAAATGAGAAGCTACATCCAGAAACACTAAAGGAAAAATTCACATGGATTTGAAAGAGGGGAAACTAGCGTGAGAAATTTCATTATAGGTTTTTGCCTTGGAGTCAAGATTGATGAACATGAGGAAATAGTCCAGAAAAACCTTTGTTTTTGTGTAGTTCAGTGAATGAAGTGAGAGTGGGGATTGTTATAAAATATTTCAAAATACAGCAATGTCCTGTATGAAACACATTATGCAAACCAAATTTAAGTAACTAACCTGGCACCTCTTCTGTCAGTGTGTCTTAGTGCTTATTTTCCCTTATTATTTTAGGGAAAGTTGCCTTGAAATGGAATTTTCCAAATTGTCATGACCTTCAGAATCATGCTTGGGGATAAGTCTCAAAGGAAAAAAGCTGAAAATACATAAGTTATTCTAATGCCTTGGATTGTCTTTCACTCTATTTATATCCTCTGCTGGGAATAAAATTAGATGGCTCAGTCAAGAGACTTGGCTTTTTCCCCCCAGTACATCAAAGAGGTCAAAGACATGTTGGGCATCAACTAGAAAAGTAGTATAAATTAAACATGTTTTCGCCTCTGTGTGAAACCATGATTCTATATGCCTATACCTCAACCAAGAACCAGAGAAAGCACAGAAGAGGACAGTTATAGGAAGACAACAGAGGAGAAAGTCACATGGCACAAACCAAAACAAAGTATGCTAATTAAGGATGTGATTGGATTCAGTACAGTCAGTATTGGTGATTTGGGGGAGGAGGGAATGGGATGCAATATTCTTAATGCTGAAGTTTACATCAAGGAAGACCACCACACTAAAAGTCACTCCTTAGCACGGCTTTCAAGAGTCCTTGTTATCCGGCCTCTTCTACCCTCTGGAGGCACCAGGATTGCCTTTTCTCACCACCCCCTCCCACCATACCTAAGTTCTAGCTATCCTGAACTTCTTTCTGTGCTCCAGGTGTGCTGTGCTCTCCCCAGACTTTAGATAATATTATCTCTGCCTGATCTCAGTCAGTTGCTGTTTCCTCTAGGACACTATCCCTGTACCCCTTAATGAGCATAAGATATCCCTTGAAGTAGTCCTCGTTTAAGGTGTCTTCTTAACTTCATGAGCCAAATTACACCAGTCAGATTCTCTCCTGGGAATTTGGTTTGGAATCTAAGATAATAATCCACTTAAGTTCTTATTGGAAGTGGAAACAGAGGTAACTCATTTGGGGGTCCAATATGGGGTGTCCATATTATTCCATATGCATGGAGAAATGATGATGATAAAATCTAGGTTGAAGAGAAAGATGCCCAGAATGAAGCAAATGTGCAAGATCACGTGGCTTCAGGAAGATAAAGAAAAAGAAACCAGTTGCCTTTCCTCCTGACAGTTCTACTTCCTACCCTTTAGGTTTCCTGAGTTACCCTTAGATCAAGTTAGAAAAACATCATTAGGAATTATAGACATCCACAATATAAAAATATATAGATTAGACCTTACAGTAACTGGCTATCTCCCATTCATTCCATTCATAAATAATTTATTGAGCATTTTCTGTATCTACTTTAAGAGTCTTCTTAAAAGCATGTTCAAGGTGGAATTGGAGTTTGGGGGTCAACTTAAGAATAGCTTGTTTGTAAGAAAACAACAGCAATTCTCAAATAATCTTCCTCGTCCCCTTAAACCATGAAATTTCTGCAATAAATACTTGTCTGAATATGAAATTGCACCACTGGCATTTAGATCATAAAAAAATTCCTCAGTGTTTAACCCAACTCAAATGCCATTCCCACTTCTGTCTGTACAGAATTTTCCTGGATTGAGAAGAGCTCCAACTGAACAGGGAAGCCAGTGGGCCCTTAAAGTCCCTGGGTCTCTGAAACAAATGTTCCAAGGTCTCATGTAGCTCTAAACAATGTTATGATCTAGGAATTTGTATATTCTTCCTGACTACTCAGGAAGTGCTGAGTGCTCCAATGAGAGGAAGATGTTTGTAGATCATGTGTAATTAGTGTTGGGAAAGAAAGAAAATGAGTCTGCAATGCCTTGCTACAGATGAGAGGTACTGACTAGACTCAGATGAAAGGCTTGCAACTTACGAGTGAGTGACAAATAACAAAGAGCAGACAGACAAGGCTTGACAGAGGGATAAGAACATGCATGAAGAATGTGTTAGAGAAAAATATTTTCAGAAGATACCAGAAAAGAATGTAGTCGACACACATTCATGGACTGATTTTGATACACAAAGTACAGGGTAGTTTGGAAAATATCTTTTGACTGAGCCAGAGTGAAAACATAGTAAGTCAAGGAAGAAAAAAATGCAAGGTAAATCTGTGAACCCACTGTTTTTTATCTGCTAATGAGGGAGTTTTAATAGATCATCTCAAGCTTCCTTGCCAGTTAAGTCTTTAAGATTCTTAAAATTTCAGGCAGTAGAGTAATCCCAATGGGTAAACAAGAAATCTAGTAGAGAGTTCACAAACCAAAGAATCTTTGAGTCAAACTTACTACTTAAAAGCCTGAACTGTAACTAAATTGGGATGCCTCTAATTTGTCTGTTCTCTTAGAATTTTCATGCAAAGTAGTTTTGGTATGCTAAATAAATGGCCTCTGAAAATGTTGGCCAGTTATTTTAAAAATTTGGACAAGCACCCTGAAGAGACATATTAATTTATAAACTTTATACATTACAACTTTTCTCCTGGATTATAAATACATGAACCATATACAAAAATAGAAAGTAAAAAGGGTTTGATAGATAACCCATAAACAAACTGAAATTTAAAACATAATACCATTTACAATTATGCCAAATAATATAAAATACTTAGGTATAAACCTAACAAAACACACACAGGATCTGTATGTTGAAAGTTACAAAATGCTGTTGAAAGAAACCAAAGAAGAACTAAATAAACAGAGAGATATATACCATGTTTATTGAGTGGAGGACTCAACAGTTCTCCCCAAATTGTAAATACGTTAGTTCTCCCTAAGTTGACTACAGGTTTAATGTAATTCCTGTCAAAATCCCAGCAGAGTTTTTTTTGTAGATATAGATAAATGAATTCTTAAATTTATATGGAAAGGCACAGAATCCGGAACAGCTGAGACAGTTTTGAAGGAGAATAAAGTTGGAGTAATCATTCTGCCCTATATTAAAACTTAATATATAGCTAACTAATTAAGAGAGTGTGGTACAAGTGGAGAGACAGATACACAGATCAGTGGAACAAAATAGAGAATGCAGAAATACACCCAGAAAAAGATGTCCAACTAATTGCTTACAAAGGTGCAAAAGCATTTCAACATATGATGGATGACCTTTTTCATACATGGTGCTAAAGCAATTAGGTATCCGGTTGGGGGGGGGGGGGGGATAAAGGAATCTCTACCTAAATCTCATACTTAAGAAAAGCTAACTCAAAATAGATCATAGACTTAAATGTAAAACATGAAACTATAAAACTTCTAGAAAACAACATGGAGAAAGTATTCAGAATCTAGGCCTAGGTAAAGGCTTCCTAGTCTTGCCATTAAAAGCAGAGTCCATAAGAGGGAAAATTTATAAATTGGACCTAATCAAATTTAAAACTTTTGTTCTATGAAGCTGATGTGAAGAGAGTGAAGAGAGAAACTGCAGACTGGGAGAAAATATTTGCAAACCACACATGCAGCAAAGAACGTGTATCTAGACTATATCAAACTGTCAAAATTCAACAGTAAAAAAATAATGAAATAATCCAATTAGAAAATGAACAAAAGATATGAATAGACTTTTCACTGAAGAGAATGCAAAGAAGCACATGATAAGATATTCAGCATCATTAGTCATTAAGGAAATGTAAATTAAAGCCACAATGAGATAGCACTGCACACCTATCAGAATGGCTACAATAAAAAGTGGTGATAACAGCAACGCTGATGAGGATGCAGAGAAACTCAATCACTCATTGTTTGCTGGTTGGAATGTAAAATGGCACAGCCTCTCTGGAAAATGGTTTGGCAGTTTCTAATAAAACTGAACTTGCCATATGACTCGGCAGTAGCACTCCTGGGCTTTTACGCCAAAATGAAAAGTGTATGTTAACGTGAAATCACATACAAGAACATTTGTAGCATCTTTATTAATAATAACCCCAAACTGGAGACAACTCAAAAGTCCTTCAGTGGATGAATGGTTAAACACTGTGGTATACCCAAACCACGGAGTACTATTGAGTAACATAAAGGGACCAACTACTGGTTTGTACAATGTGGTAGACAGAAAAATCATGCTCCCCTCCAAAAAAAGATGTTTTATCTCTAATCCAAGGAACTGGCAATTATCTTATATTACATGGCAAAGGAGACTCTGCAGGTATAATTAAAGTTACAGACCTTAAAATAAGATTATTTTGGATTATCTGGGTGGACCCAATCTAATCACATGAACTCTTCAAAGTAAAGAATTTTCTCTAGCTGGAGTCTGAGCGAGTGATAGGTCAGAAGAAGTCAGAGAGATTCCAAGTATGAGACAGACTCATCTGCTGTTGCCAGGAATTGGGGGGTGGTGCACTGGAGAGCATAAGAAGGGTACAGGCAGCCTCTCGAGCAAGACTAACTCCCAGCTGACAGCCAGCATGGAAATTGGGACGTCTGTCCCACAAGTGCCAGAAACTGAACTTGGCCAACAACTTGAGTGACCTTGGAACCACTTTCTCCCCAGAGCCTCCAGAAAGAAACACAGCCTTGACTGAGGCCTTGTGAAATTCTAAGCAGGGTACCAACTGAACTATTCCTAGACTTTTGAACTTCAGAAATGTGAGCTAATCGATGTGTATTGTTCTAAGTGGCTGACTTTGGGGTGATTTGGTACAGCAACAGTAAAAAACTAGCAATAGCAATACCCTGGATAGATTCTAAGAGAAATTTGCTGAGTGAAAAAAAGCCAGTCTCAAAGACTTGACATAACTAAATTGTTCCACTCATATAACATTCTTGAAATGACAAAATTATAGAGATGGAAAACAGATAACTGGCTACGAAAGGTTAGGAGGAAGTAAGGGGGAGGTGGATGTGACTGTAAATGAGTATCATGATTGATCCTTGCGGTGATGGAAGTATTTTGTAACTTGACTGTAGTGGTAGTTACACAAATCTACACAAGTGATAAAATTGCCTGCAACTAAATATACACCCTAATGAATGCGTATAAAACTGGTGAAATCGGAATAAGGTCAGTGGATTGTATCAGTGTCAGTATCCTGGTGGTGATACTACCTCACAGTTCAGCAAGGCATCACCTTTGGGGAAACTGGATTAAATGTATGTGGGGTCTCTATATTATTTCTTACAACTACATATGAATCTGCAATTATCTAAAAGATAAAAGGCTGATTTTAAAAAGCTTTAGTAAAGGCCATATGTTAAAAGTAATTTTTATGAATATTTATGTATTCATGATATAAAAGCCATTGTCTTCACTTAAATTATTATAGTGAAAACAATAGGATTAAATATGTTAGCCCATCACTGCTTTCACTTCAAAATACTTAAAAGTAAAATGAGGTTCAGCCCTGCCAGTTTCTTGTTGTTCACTTGTGTTTGCAATATTAGAGCTGTCTTTCAGCAACATTTTTTCTGTAGAAATCTCTTTAGAGGACATTTGTACATTTGGTGACAGTTTAGTTAAAACTAGATAATAGAATTCACAAATCCACTTAACATAATAAGTTAGCTTTTTGTTGTGGCTACAAGAAATTACCATAAATTTAGTGGCTTAAACAACACAAATTTATTAACTTACATTCTGGGGATCAGAAGCCTACAATGGTTCTCACTGAGCTAATATCAAGGTGTCAGCCAGGATGTGTTCTTTATGGAGGCTGTAAGGGCAATTCTGTTTCCCTGACTGTTCCAGCTTCCAGAGGCTACCACGTTCCCTGGCCTGTGGCCACCTTGCAGCAATCGCATCACTGACCTCTTGTCATATCTTTCACTGAGACTCTTTTGCCTCCCTGGTTCATTTATTATAAGAATCTTACGTTGGGCTACCTAGATAATCCAGATAATCTCCCTATCTCAAGATCCTTAATCAGATCTGCAAAGTTCCTTTTGCCATGAGAGGTAACCTATTCACAGGTTCTGAGGATCCCCAGACACTGGGCAGGGCATTATTCTACCAGCCACACAGGACACACACAAACTGCAGCATGTAGCGATGTGCAGAATGTACACAGGTGTGTGAGGACTCCACTGTCAGCACTCTCTTATGGCACCAGCAGGCGCCTCAGAATAGCTCATGTACCCATGACCATTTCAGATGCAGACTAGAGAAGCCATCAGCTTTAATTCATGTATTAAATATTGTGAAGGCTTAATATCTCTAATTTTTTTTTCATTCATACATGGTTAGAACATGTGACTGTTCTAATACACAGGAGTTCTAGCATTCTCTTTCCATGCCTCACTTGATTGCTGGGGACCCCTGAAGTTGGGGCTCCCACTTGGGGGCCACTGCTCTCAATAACCAGTGTCTAACAGTTCCTCACATCTGTGCAGCAACACACAATTTACAGACTGTGCTCATAATATTTCACATAGTGGGATTGTTAATTCCACAAAAACAACACTGGGAGGTAGATGCGGTTTCCAGTTTATAGGTGGGGTTTCTCAAGCCCAGAGATGTTCAGGAACTTGATATAGGACAAAGTAAAAAATGGCTGAATGAAGAACTACATCTCACACTGTGGGTCCCAGCTTCAGTACAACACTGAGAATGGGTTCCGGGTGGAGGAGGAGCAAGGTTTTCAGTATCCAGGGACAGAGCATCCTGAATTTTCAGGAGACAGCAGTAGGAATGGAGGTGAAGGCAGGCAACCTGGTTCAGAATACAGAGAAATTTTCACATTAACTACTGGGATGGCAACTGATTTCCTTATGCTCAGAACCTCTACATGACCGGGACCAAGTCCAGTAACTTAAGTCACTGGGGCTTGAAGAAGCTGGGACTGTACAATAAAGAAAAGCTGTATTGTTCTGGGCACATTTTCTTTTCTTTTGTGTTTCATGAGGTCACAAATAGTTCTACGGTCCCCCCCCCCCCCCCCCGTGGCTGTCTCTTAGAGAGGACATTACAAATGATAGTGATTCCATGACAGTCATTCTTTCTTCCGAAATGGCTCAGAGAACTCTGGAGGACACAAAGCTATTTTTATTCACTGGGGCTTGGGAGTCACAGTGAGACAGAGCTGCCGGGCTGGTGTCCTTCTGATAAAGGGGACAAATGCATTCATAAGCCATCTTGAAAGGATGAAACAAGCTCATGGAAAATCAAGGAGAAGCAGATGTAATTATACAGAGAATTACAAGACATGGACTTAGAGATAATTCGGAACAGCATGACTGAGCAGCAGAGGAATATGGAAATTTGTAACTGATAAACAATGGTAGCTGGACCAAATTTTGAGAGATGGTTTGAAAGATCTAACAGATAGATGACCTACAGTGTGTTTAATTGAGGTTAGCTCTGACATTGACTGACTTTAACTAAATGCTATTGTTGGTCCCATGCATCATTTTTTATATTCAATCCATGGAGTGGAAACATTGATCTTAAGATTGCTGAGGAACAAATTAATTATACCTGTAAATGGCTTTTAAACTACAAATAATAAGAACCAAATATAAGATCCAAATATCTGAAAGTGGCATCAAGACTACAGCTTGCAAAGAGTATATAGGTTTCTGTTTGCTGGAATAATTACACTTACACGAGACTTGCATATGCAAGCCAAATCTCCTAATCGATTTACTTTGAAAATAACATTGAGGTCACATTACATTAGCAAGGGGAAATGGAAAGCAGAATTAATTACCTCGATACTATAAACTAGAGTAAACAAATGTTGCTTCAATTATCTGATTCTTCCAGATGAGACTTGGGATGTGAATGATCTGAATTGCATTGTTACTGAATTTCACGTTGGTAAATTAGACAGTTTAAAAGACTCAGAAAGGCAAATTTTCCTAGAGGATTTTTTGTGAGTGACTCCTCTGCACATGAACTTGCCAGAATGTGACTTATAAATAAACTTATATACTGACCAAGTATTTGACTAGCTTCTTTCCAGTTTTATAAGAATAAAAACTGAAATGGTTAAAATACTGTTTTCATAACTGTCAACCAATTCATAGCTACAGTTATAGGAAAATAAAATAGCATGTAGGAAGAAAGCTGAACACATACACTATTATTAGATTTTTACCATGGTAATACTTCCCAATTTCATAGATATGAAAAATCTAGAAAACAGTTAATTTTAGATCTATACACAACAGATTGCTCAAAGGCTGGGACTACAGTTCAAGAGGATATCACTCTGGACCTGGTACAGTTTACTTTTATTTTTCAAGGGCTTTTATGTTAAGGATGACTGAGAGCTTTAAAGCCAGATGGGATTTAGGGGCCGCTTAATCTAGTGCTACCTACTCACCAGTCATTAGACTTATGCTGGGCTCCCTGCCTATGAACTTAAATCTAATTTCCCCATCTTCAGATAAGAAAAGAGTTTTCCAGGGGACAAAAAAGCACTCTAGTTTTTAAGTGCAATTTCTAGGCCCTGCCCTGTATTTTCTGACTGAGGAATTTTGTGGGTGTGGCTTTGGTAATCTGTATTTTTTTAAAAAGATTCCCAGGTGATTCTATAAGCCAACTGTTTGGGGAAACCACGGATACTAGTCTAACCTCTTCAGTTTGGAGATGCTGAATCCGAGGGCCCCTTGTCTTGGTCAGATGAGGGAGGAGAAGCTCCCTGATTTCTAGTCCTTTTTTGCTCCTCACTAGCCACCCGATGATGAAATCCTTTCTGTCCCCTGCGAATGTGAATTCGGAGTGAGAGGCGTGGGAGGTGGTGTGGGGCTACAACCCCCGCCACAGACAGAGTAGAGATGGATTGACTCTAGGGATTGTTAATTTGCCTTATTCCCTTCGCTGGGAAACTTTAAAACCAAGGGAAAAATTTAACCGGCTGATAATTAAATGAAGTTTTATAAGAAAATAGGGAAATGGGTTAGATAACATCTTAATATCTCTTCTAGCCCCAGCATTCTGTGCTTCAGTAATTTAGTTACAAAGGAACCCACTGGCACTTTCACTTTCTTTTGTTAAGCTGTTTTCCGCAGAAGCTTCCTCAGTAGAAGAAACATACATTCTTCCTCCTTCTTTCTACGTAACTTTTCTTATCTGAGACGGTAACTATGCTGTAAACACTTACAGATGAAAAACCGACCCCTCCCTGCCTTCCGCACTTACTTAGCACTTTCAGATCGAATGTGCAGATAGCTTCAGTGGCTGGGCCTGCAGCAGGTTTAGCACAAATACAACAGCACCACCTTGTGTTGTGTTCCTGGGAGAATTTACCTCTAGCAGGACAAAAGCTTGGGTGAGGAGGGGTGGAGCAGGATGTAGGGAGGAAGCCTCTGTTTTCGCTACTGAAAGCAGCTCTGCTGCACCCATTCCCTAGAAAAACTCTTCTGTCCACCACCAGACTGCAGTTTTCTCCTATAAATTGTGTGTCTGTTAAATATATCTATATATTAAATATTATACATAATCTATAAGGTGGTTGGGAAATGGAAAAGCAGAAATAAACATATATTAATAAAAGCCTAGGCAAGCACAATGCTTTAGCATATATTTATAGGAAAAAATTACAATTTTAATTTCAGAATACTTGAAGGCAAATGCACATTTAATGCGAACTATGATTTAACTCTTTCTCTAAAGACTCCCCCCATATTCAGAAAGGTCGCTTTTAAATAATATGTTTGCCTATTAAAAGAAGAAAAAGATTTTTCACAATACCTCTCTCATAATAATTCTATCATGGATAATATGGGTAAATAGTTCTATTATGGGAAAACTCTTTATTTCCTAAGTAGAGTTGTAGAGTTTTATTCATATTTGAATCTTCTCTGTGGGGTAAGCTGAGAAAACAATATATGTACATCAATTTGGGACTGAAGGACTGTACTTTGAAAAACACCAAAATAGAAATATTGCTCAGTGAAATACGCTGCTCTTGTCTCATCTTTTCACCAGAAACAACACAGCTAATTAAGGAAGATTGTTTTCAGTTACAATTTGAAATGTCAAGATTGTTGTAACAAATTACCAATTCTTTGTCCCTGAATTCATCTGGAAAATTGAGTCTGAGTCCTTACAACCTACACATGATTATAGGATGGAAAGTTACAGAATCAGAAAGTAGCAAACTTCAGGGCGTATATGGGACTGGTCAGGCAGCCAGCCTTACCCAGAAAGCCCTGCTGAAGGCTCAGTGATGTTGCTTTTCATTGCAAAAGGATTTAGTCTTCTAAGTTTATTTTTCATCACTGATCCAGTCTCTAGAGTATACATTTACTGCACTGAGATAGTAACTTTGAATAAAGACTACAAGTAAAAGAAAAAAAAAATCTTCCTTAATTAGCCATGTCCTTTCTGGTGAAAAGATCACACAAGTAGAATATTTGGTTGCGCAGAATTTCTATTGTTTGGATAAATTTTTTTATATTATGTACTCCAGTTAAATTACAGTCTAATTTATAAGAATTGTAAATTATATTTAAAGATACCTGTAACGTTCAAGTGTTAATCGTGAACTTGGTGGGCATTCAGCAACTATCAGTTGATAAATATGATGAAATGCTCTTCCCTTCTTCAAGCAAAAACATCCTGAAAAATCTCAAGGGCTATTCATTGGTCTGCTAATCACAGCCTCTTGACTTGTCGTTCTTATCACTGTTACTTTCCTGCACAAAAAAAGGTTCTACGCCTTCCTCCAACCCTGCACTAAGGGTGCCTCCCCACTAAAGGGCATCTGTTTGAAACAGAATAGGGACTTCACCTTTGCCCCAAACCTTCCTTTCCTTTCCATTAGACTTTCTTCCCTACTTAGCAGAGAATTACTTCATACTCCCCACAAAATGCAAATACAGTCAGCCTTTAGTATTCACAAACAAATTCACCACCTTGTCCATTACCTGCAGAAACCAGGCTTATTTCTCCTTTATCCAGTTGGTGTGGCTCAGTAGGTTCAAGCACATTTTAAATTAATTCAAGTGAAACATTAATAGGAAAGGAAATCTCCTTTTTAAAATTCTATAGTACATTCCAAAGCAAAGTAGAAATTTAAAAAATTGTTACTTTATATTATTTTTTGTCTTTGTCATGGCCATTAGCTGTTTTATTTTTATCAAATATATATTGAAAATATTTTGGGCAGTCTAATTTGGGTCCTGAGGAGATTACAGACTTAATTTTTAGTGTCTCTTAATTCTAAGCTGCCAGCAACATGTTTTCATACTCAGGAGACAAGAAGTGACTATTTGCTGATAATGGATTAACAACTTTTTAGAATGGTGGGCTGACTTTAGAGAAACTGTTAGGATTTACAGTGGTGGTTTATTAATCTACTTGGACTGCCACAACAAAATACCACAGATTGAGTGACTTAGAAATTAGTTTTCTCACAGTTCTGGAGGCTATAAATCCAAGATCAAAGTGCCAGCAGGATTGATCTCTTGTGAGGCTCCCATCCTGTCTTGCAGATAGCCACCTTCTCACTGTGCCCTCACCTGGAGTTTGCTCTGTGCACACACAGAAAGAGAGAGCTCTCTAGTGTCTCTTCCTCTTTCGTAATATAGTTCTACTATATTATGGCTTCAGCATATGAATTTTTGGAGGCACAATTCAGTCCATAACATTCCGCCCTCTGGACTCCCCCAGTTTTTGTTCTTTTCATATACAAAATACATTGACCCCATCCCAGTAACCCTAAAAATCTTAACCCAGTCCAAACATCAACTCCAAGTCCAAAGTCTCATCTAAATATTATCTAAATCAGGTGTAGATGAGACTTGAGGTGTGATTCATCTTTAGGAAAAATTTCTTTCCAGCTGTGAACCTGTGAAACCAGACAGGTTATATGCTTCTAAAATGCAGTGGTAGGACAGGCATAGATTAGATAATCCCATTCCAAAAAGGAGAAATGGGAAACAAGAAAAGGGCGATGGGTCCCAAGCAAATCCAAAACCTAGCGCGGTGAATTCCACTAATCTTAACACTTGAGAATATTCCTCTGTGGCCCTATGGCCTGCCTGCAGGGCTGCTGGGTGGCAGTGTAGCACTTTGAACAGTTTCTAGAACATAGCAGTTTCCTAATACTTGCCGCTTTACCCTCTTTCTTGCTAAAGTTTAATGGAAAGAACGTGATTTTCCATTGCCTGGAATCCCTAATTCTATAAACAACTTTAAAGTAGCTCAAATGTGCTTTTTAATAAAGTTTGGTGTTAGCTTGTTGATTTCTAGTTTTGATGGAGAAAGTGCCACTCATTCTGTAGTGAGCTGGTGACTTAAATGACTATTATATGGGTGTTTGATTCAAGCAGTGGCTGGAACTCTGGAAACAAATCCATGAAAATCCAGGAGATGGTGGCAAAGCCTTAAATTCTCTATAATTTGACTACTGAATTAGTGTCTACAGCGTTCTTTGGAGTGCTCAGCCAGCTTCGGAGCACATCAGGATCGTCAGCACACTTGCTAGAGAAAAGCCAGCCTCTTCAGTTTTGGCCCAGAAGTTTTGACCTACTTTTCTCCATACCTCAAGGCAGTTCTAAAAATAATTTTAATAATAATTCTAGAAAGAATTTTAAAGATCAAACATTTCATATTTAAATTTTTTCCATAATCTTGACTAAACAGTTAAGTTCTGAGCTTGTGTTGGGGGTTGAGGGGATAAAATGTGGTTGACATATGTATTATTCATACCACGTGCAGGAAACCATTAACAGTCATTGGATCCAGGCAGCGTGACCTTGGCAGATACGGTCTCTGCCGTCATTGGTGTTTATAGGATGGTGTGGTAGAAAAATATTTAAACCTACTCGAATGGACAAGTAATTAAAAGTATGATAAAAGCCATGAAGAAAAACCCTCAGCTGAAGGCACTGCAATACAGGTTACTCCTCTGTATGTCGAGCACAACACAAAGCATCTTCTTTCCATGGCTCTGGCTACTTTAAATCACATTCCTGGAGTGCTCTAAGGAAGACATCAATACTACAGGACATGCTGAAGTACCAGTTAGGAGAAAATACTGACAGCCTATCCTTACTCCCAGTGTAAATTGTAGGGGAGAAGAAATCCCTTACAAAAATTCCCATAGCCTAAACTCTACTTTTGAAACAGGCCACAGAGCCATGGCAAGCTTCCAGAGAGTCCAGATTGAAAATTCATATGTAGAAGAATAGCATGCTTGTTTTCAGAAGAAAGCTGGGGAAAGTGCCTGCAACCACACCCACCAATGATATCACCGTTTTCCAGCAGGCTTGCCTGTAAAATGGAGCCTACTTGGCTGGACAGAGGAAGCATGATTGCAGCCCCATCCCTGATGTCGACCCTGTGCCAGGAGCATGCAGAGCGTTAATACTATTTTATAGGATGAGTATCAGTCCTCTCACTTCCCTCCTCGCAGTGCAAACTCAAATGCCAACTTTGGCCTTCCTTTCTGCCCCTTCTGTCCGCACACCCCACCACTGCAGCAAAGGAGAGCTGGGTCTTTTCCAGGAACAGCTTCGGTCTTGCTCAGATGAAAGGCACGATGCCAGAGTGAGGCAGTCTTGCTATTCATCAACCTTAATTTGCAGAAGATGACGCAGTTGCAGGGACTGTGCTTTAAGTACCCCTTCAGCCATGCTGAGAGTCAAGCATTATTCAGCTAGGTTCTAAGTGGCCACTTTAAATCATGCTAAAGGCTGTACCATTTCAGTGCTGGAGGCAGGAACTGAAAACCAATAATGTGCTATTGGCAAACTGCAGTGAACTCTGTAATTCTGAACCCTGAGCACATATTCACTCATAAAGCTGAGTGTTCATGCCAGGGAAGCTTGGAGCCATTGGAATGTAGCAGGGCTGATTCTGTCCAATTTGACTTGAAGGGTATTTAATTGAAAACTTACTTTAAATAGTCAAGACTGAAGAGGTAAAAGACCCTGAAAATCTATACATCTAGTCCCTTGGGAAACATGTCCAGATTAACCAGTTGTAAAGTGCGCTGGCTATTTTAGACAGTCACGTGCATAAATATCCTTCCAGGCCACTCAGGTTCCATCTCTTCATATGTTCTTCGCCAGTGCTGCTGGTTTGCAGTGGGCACCCTCTCTCCGTCCTGAGCACACATAGCACTTATTGTGTGCTTAGTATTTTATTCACTTTGTGTTCCACTGAGACATGAAAAGGTCATGGGCTGTGGGGTCAGGTGGATCAGGATTTAGACACCAGTTTGGACATTTGTGAGCTATGTAATTCTGAGCCATTGGCTTAACCTCTTTGAACTTCAGTTTTCCTCATTTGTAAGATGAAACAATTACAGTAATACCTTGCACAAGGTAAAGATTTAATGTGACAAGATACGCCAGCTGCCTAGCACAGGGCATCCAAGGTGCTTAATACATGGTAGCCACTGACAGAAGTAGCAGGAATAGTAGCAGCAGGACTATTATGCATAATATGTTGTCTTTCTCCCTGCAAAACACTGTTCTTGAGAAAAGGGTCACACTATATACTTGTGTAGCACCTCAGCATTTCTAGCCTGGGATGCAAGCAATACTCAGTAAGTATCGATTAAAATGTACTGACATGAATGAGTTGGGTAGCAATACATTTGCCCAGTTAGGATAATGAGACAGAAGCCTGGGCCACTAATTATCCCAAAGAGTGACAGATGTTACACAGAAAGAGGACACATTAGAAATATAAAAATAAGAACTTCCTCTTTCACAAAGAGTTTGAGTTCCTTTAGGGTTGGGGGGGGGGAGAAAAGAGAGGGAAGGAAATAAAATAGAAAAGGACAAATCATAGGGAAAAAGAAAAGGGAACCTATATATGCTGAGCACTATATGTTAGCCCTTTGCATGAAATCCTCACTCTGTACTGAAATTTAAAGCCTGTTAGCCCCAAGAGTGCAAACAAACCTGTCCAATGTCCTGCAGCCAATAAATGGTAGAACTAAAAACTATACTCAGGGCTGTCAGCCTTCAAGTGTGGGTTCATTCACAGCTCTGTGCTGCCACACTCTTGTACCAGAGAGCTAGGAATTGCTATTCTATCCCATTTCATCTTCTAGCTGTCACCTTGCCCTTCACCAGAGTGATGCATAATTCATCATTCAAAACAGGACATTCTTGAGAGTGAAGGAGAGAGCTATTGATAATTTCTCCAGGACAAGAGGCCAAAATGGAACTGCCTTGGGTAAAACTTGACATTTGGCTACACCAACTCAGAAGAGTTGACTACACCCTGAACCTCCTTAGCTCTCAAGGACTAACAGCTCATGCTGTTACACTATTCATGCTCCTCACTCTCTAAATGGCTCTTGGTAAGGTCACCAGAGGACCCCCCCCCCTTGCCTTCCCTAAACCACAAAGACATATTTAGTCCTTATTTCATTTGACTTCTCATTATACTTTATTAGTGGCGATTTTCTCTCTGATACTTTGTAACCCCTTGGCTTATGGGAGACAGCACCCTTCTAGGCATCCTCCTGTGTCTCTAGCTTTTCTAACATGTTATCTTCTACCTAACTTTTAAATACTGGCGTTCCTTAAGTCTTGGTCAGAAGCCTTATTTTTTTTTTTAATCTAATTTCCTCTTATAAGCTCTCCCTTGGGAACCTCATTAACCCTGATAGCTTCATATAACATCTTTAATTAACCATCAGATTTTTATTTCCAGCCCAGATCTTTCTTCTGAGCTTTAGGCCATTGGTTTACTCAACAGTGATTCTTGGATATTTGATAGGTACTTCAACCTCAGTAAGCCGAGAACTCATCGCTTTCCTCCACCATCAGCAACTCCGTTTTCCCTTAATGACCACTAACTCAGTGAATGATCACTTCCATCCATCCAACTGTGTTTAGTTGGAAACATCCTCCTCCTCCTCACACCATTTGAAACTGATTATCAGTGTTAAGTGTACCTTCTAAATGTCCATCTCTCCTCATCTCTTCTGCCGCCACCCTAGTCCAAACCAACATCATTTCTGTCCCCAATTATTATAATGGCTTCTAGACTCTCTCCACATTCACTCTGACCTCTGATTATCACCCTGCAGCATCTGAACCTCTCTTACTTCATCTTCACCCTCTTCTCCTTCTCTCTTCAGCCCCACTAATCTATCGGATCCTCAGTCCATGATCCTTCTTGCTTTAGAAGTTTAGAATGGTCTTCTCCACGGTGGATAATTTACTCGTCCCCCAGGTCTCAGATTAGATATCCTTTCCTCAGAGAAGCTTTTTAGAACTCCTAGACTAGGTTGAGTCTCCTTGTCAGACATTTTTGTGGCTCCCTGTAATCTTCTTTTGAGGCATTTATGAAAATTGTTGTCCCAATCTTGCCTTGTAGCACAACATAACTTTATTAGATATTGATGCTATTCTAATGGTCTTGGGCAGGTTCCACAGCATCACTCAAAAGCTACTATTAATATCCAATGGCCAGGATGGAGCAGAGGCCCATGATCTTATAATTTCATTGGTTCACTCACTTTGAACTTGATGGATGAAGCAATGACTTGCAGTGGGGCAGTTTGATGATCTGACATGGGGAAAAAGCAAGATAAAAATGCCATGTAAAGCCCTCTGAACTCTAATCACAAGCACTTTCTTTGGTCAGATGAAACAGAGGCAGACACACCAAGGGTGTTAGTAAGACAATGAAGAAACGAGAAAAAGCATGGATCACACTGAGTGAAGTCAAGAGAACTGTAAATGGCAATGCCTGATACAAGAATGGATGATAAATTCTGTAAAGAAGTCCCAAAGCTGGTTGTCAATCCCAAATCCCTGTTACACACAATGCAAGGACTCTGCATCATCTGTAATGCCATTAAATGTGAATGGTGACAATGTGTTGATACAAGATGTAACTTTAAATCTGATTTGTTTAATTAGCACAGTTTGTAGAATTTTGTCCTAATACTACATAGTTACTCCTCATATAGTTATTGCCATTTAAACTAAGTATTAGTTTTCGCAGGATAATTTATCTAATCACTTTCATTTTATGTTCTTGATGCTCCTAAGTACCTTAAAAACTCATTTGTGGGCAATTAAAATGCACTTTTATATTTCCAAATTACATATTCTATTAAAAAGCACTTTAATCTAAATGTAGTGATATGCCATAAAAATTCTGTTTGTGTGTCAGATTTACATCTATCAAAAATTGCTGTGGTGTATAAACTGAGCTTTGCCTTGATGCCAAGGTTCTTTTCCCCAGAGTTTATTCTTCTGGAATGTCCAGCAATGTTAGTGTTTCTGTCAAAACTGCATTGACATCCTCCCTAAAAGAGGCCATTAACCTTTGGGGATGGAGTGAGATGAGGATGGACAGGGGTTCCAAAGTGGAAGATGTATTTCTTGCCAGATTTGAGAAAGTAGGGTTGTAGCATGGTAAAGCTGAAGCAAAGATGGGTCCCAGGAAGAGGTGGTTGCAGATGACCATGGGAGATGAAGTGTGGAGATTATTCCCTAACTTGTCTTCACATGGAACCAAGTGTTCTGTGAAGGGTGGAGCGCTGTTAGTGGGTTTTTCAGATCCAAAACCAACTGGACAGCTAACTTGTTAACTAAGGCAAGGAGACCTTGGAGAAAACGACAATTCATTTTATAACTATTGAGCTGGAAATAACTGTAGAGGTCATTTTGTTCAGCCTCCCTTAGAGTACACAGTTTAAAATTAGAGCCAAGATACACGGAATTATATTGGCTCTTGATAGAATCCACAGAGAGGTAATTTTCACAAGATGGTCAAAGACGATTAAACACTCAGTTAAAGGAACAGATATTTAAATAGGTAAAGAGAATGCTGAGAGATGATCTCATCACAATTAAAATAGTGGTCCTGGTATATATCAATAATTAATGACATATGTAACATGTAACCATTTTATTGAACAAGCTTGACTTAAGAGGATACAAACCAATTTTATTCTTTATCACTATTCTCTTTTAAACGTCTTGTGTCGAATAGTTCTTTGCCTACCTCTGGATGAAACCTTAGGAAATTACCATAGTTCACCCAGCCCAATCTAGGCCAGTCCAGTGTAGTAATCATAAAATTATAAACTCTCTTCCACTGTAAAATATCCCCCCTCCTCCAAATCATGGCCACTTTTTCACTGTCTTCCTTCTCCACCTACCTCTCCAGACTCAACAGAGGTTGAGACTAGTGTAGATGAGACATAGAATGGTCTAGATTGGCTGACATGGTTGTGATTTAGTGATCCTTCTGAATATGGCAGATTCCAAATTCTGAATCTTTCTTTGTGGGCTGCTTGTTGACTTCTCTGAAGACCCTCTCCCCCATAATGGCGCTCTCCCTCCTGCAGTCCCATCCTCCGGCTGGCTGCTGATACCTTTCCCCTCAGCCACCTGCTCCCTTTGCTGGGGCATTTCATCCCTTTTAAACAGTGCTGTTGGGCAGAGACATTTTTAAAAGGACCTGAGGCTGACATTCTCCTGTAGGTCTAGTCCTGGCCCTTGGGAAATTCAAGGTGTCTTTCTTTGCCCCATCCAACTCTGGCAGTGCAGAATATTCCTTATGTAGCTGTGGTTCCTTCCCTTTTATGTAGCTGGGACCCTACAAGATTCTTATCCCCTGGTTAGTCAATCAAGCACTAATCTACGTGTTGCTGTGAAAGCACATAGTGGATGTAAGTAAGCTTACTAATCAGCTGACCTTCAAATAGGTAAATTATCCTGGTAGACTCAGTGTAAACACATGAACCTTTAAAACCAGAAGGGGAAGGTGGAATTGTTAAAGAGATGCAACAGAAGAGGAGAGCAAGAGATATGAAGTAGAAAGGGAGGTCAGAGAGATTCAAAGCTTGAGAAGATCTGATTTACCACTGCTGATTATACAGCTGGAGGAAGTTGGCCATAAGCCAATGAATGGGGGCAGCTGAGAATTACTTCCAGACAACAACCAGCAAGGAAATAGGGACCTCAGACCTACAAACATAGGCCACTGAGTTCTGCCAACAATTTGAATGAACCTAGAAGTAGATTTCCCCCCAGAACTTCCTAATAGAAGCCCAGCTTAATGACACTTTGATTTTGGCCTTGTGACACTCTAAGCAGAGAAACCAGCCAAGCCATCCTGGATTTCTGACCCACAGAACTGTGACATAATAAATATGTGTTGTTGAAAGCCTCTAAATTTGTGATAATTTGTTATAATAGCAATAGGAAAATAATGCACACTTTCATCTAAATGTCACTGCCATTTGCTTCCAGGATCTCTGACTCTCTTCCTTCCCATAGCTGATGAGAGTCCAAGAACAAGTACGTGATTTCTTTTACGGGATGTGTTTGGGTGGGATTAAGAAGGGAATGGAAGGTTTGACATACTTTGAAACCCACAGCAGTGAGAATAGTCTGTCTATATTTCTCCTATTTAAAAGGAGCCTCATTTAAATAGGAGCCTTTTGAGTTCTTAAAACAAAATAAACAAAATCTTTGTGCTCAAAATTTTTTCTTTGTTCAATTTCTGTTTGAGACTGTGCTTCCTGGGGCTTCCTGCACACACTGTATCTAGTGGAGTACTGTACTCAGGGGCAGAGAAAGGATGGAAAGGACATTCTTTGCTAGAAATTTGACTCAAATCTCAGAATTTTAAAGAAGAAAAGAGCGAGAGTTTCATGGACAGGTCAGTGGATTGTGGAAAATCTTCCCAGAAAAAAGATTACCTGAAAAATGATCTGTTGTCGAAATTTTTCTTCACACTGTGTTACCCTATCTGAGATCCTTAAACCAAGCACTGGCAGCATTGTAGGGAGAAATGATCATTTCATCTGAAAACCACAGGGTGTGACCTTTCTGGAGGTATCATGTCAAAGCCATGTGTCTTATTGTTACCAAACTGAGGTTCAGCTGCTTGCCATTCAGAAGCCAATAATCAAAAGGCAAGCGCCAGAAAGGAAAGATGCTTTAATCAGAGAAACTGGCAATATGAGGAGAAGGTGAATTCATGTCCTGAGGCTAGCTCCAAAGATTCTGCTCAGCCTTGACAGTTTTTTAAAGAGAAAAAGATGAGGAAGAATCTCAGTGATTCGGTGAAGCAGGAGGTTGGGTTCTGCATCATTCTCCATTGCGTGCAGGCTAGTGGGCTCTCTCTTTTGATGTTATCTTTCCCCAAGATCTCCCTCCAGGATTGCTCAAGGGGCTGTTGGGGCTAGAGATTCTTCAACTACTACTAACTACACATTCTTTAACTACTTAATTCTTCATTCTTACTTCTTTTTATCTAGGGAAAGAATCTGCAGGTCAGTTAGATTCTTTCAGGGTTAGAAAAGAACAGAAATGGGAAAATAAGAAAGGGGCAAAAGAGCTTCTTTCATTATGAGCCCCATGCCCCTGTCATGGACATTGGAAAACACCGCCATATGCTCTGTAAACATCTAGTTCCCTCTGAAGGGGACATTCTCCACTGTGCCTGAGGAGCAGATTAAGCTATTTTAGCTTGGTCAGACATCAGTGAGTATTTGGTGATAAGCTGATTTGGCTGAAAGAAGACAACCTTTTCAAAGCTTTCTTATTCTTTGCTTTGGGGTAATGAGTAACCCTAGGATTGCCCTATCCCCCAAGTAAGAAAGCTGGAAATGCAGACATAGATTATGAAGGAACTTAAAAGTTGCCAGGAAGCTAAAACTTAGTTCCTGAAACACAAAATGTAAGCATTTCAAAAGAAAGTATGTGAGGGTTAACTTGTTGCTGATTTCTTGTTAACGATGTGAGGTCATAATTTCTAAAACACCATTAAAGTGGGCAATTCTCTTGTCAGTTTGCATCTGGAAGACTGCTTTCATAACTGCATCAAAAGATGTGTGGACCCAGACTGTCTGTAGCTTACAGATCTTCATTAACACTCTTGAAATTTAGGGACAAAGACAATAATGGAAAATATTGAGGAAATGGAGGGTATTAACTGAAAGTGTTAAGAGGAAAGAAGCCCAGAGGATACAGCTTAGAAATAAAAGTGAGAAATTAGAAGTGAAAAGAACAATTATGACATTTTGATTCATCTTCCACTGTATCATTCAGTGATTATAACTTGGCCACCCATGTTGTGAAGTCTCCGCAAGGATTCTTTATAGAAAATAAAGATGGAATCAGTGAAGTAATCCTGCCTACTTGCCTTTATAATTTAAGGTTGTTCCCCAAAGTGTGTTATTGAATGTCCTGCCCAGCAAAATTTCCTATGACTCAACCTATGAGATTATTACCACTTCCTCTGGGAAACATTTAAAGAATAATAGCTTTTATTCTAGGAATGCTTTTTTGAAGGTCAGCCAAATTTTCTCATTGTCCAAATGAACCTAAGATTTTGGCTATAATTTCCCTGACCACCCCCAAACAACTGCTTTCTTTCAATCCATGTGGATAATACTTCAAGTTTCATTTAGCACTTGAAACAGTGTAGTTTCCAAGGAAATATTGGTTGAATGAGTATTTCTAGATGAATGGATGGGTGAATAGATGAGTTATTCTCTACTCCATGCCTTTGAGTCTTCAATCTGCTTCATGAAAGTCTTTGGTAGGGATACATTTTTTGGGGTAAAAGAGGTGAAGAAAGGCATCTTCATGGCCACTGTCCTTCAGAATGGATCCTGCTGGGGACATATTTGGAACAATGATAGTGTATTAGTTTGCTAGAGCTGTCATATCTGGGTGGCTTAAACAGTAAAAATTTGTTATCTCTTGGTTCTGAAGGCTAAAATTCCAAGATCAAAGTGTTGTCAGGGTTGCTTCCTTCTGAGGGGCTGTGAGGATCTGTTCTGTGCCACTCACCTAGTGTCTGGTGCTGTGCTGACAATCTTTTGGTGTTTTTTAGCTTGTAGATGCATTGCCCCAGTCTCTGCCTTAATCTTTACATAGCATTCTCCTTGTGTGCATATCTGTGTTCAGATTTCCCCTTTATAAATATTCCAGTCATATTGGAGTAAGGGCCTAGCCTAGTTCAGTAAAATGTCATCTTAATTTAACCAGTTACATCTGCAATGCAAATAATCCAAATAAGATCACATTCTGAAGTACTGTGGATTAGAAATTCAACATATGAATTTGGTAGGGGGAGGGGGGACACAATTCAACTCATAACAGATAGAAACCATTCTTGATACCTCCTTCTCCCCTACCATCCCATGTCCAGTCACCAAAACAGGCTATTTTACCTCCTAATTATTTTTAGGATCCACCTACTTTTCTCTATCTGTGCCATTTCCCTAGTTCAAGTTATCCCACTATCTTGATTACTTCAATTAGTCCCCAACTTATCTCCCTACTTTCAGTCTTACCATGTATCAATCTACTCTCAACACTCTACAAAATAATACTTTTAAAAGACAAATTTGATCATGTCACTCATCTCTTAAATCTCTTGATGGATTTATGTTGGCTCTATAAGCCAGCTCATATTTGCTTCACCAACCTGCTTTCCTGTCCTGCACTCTGTTTCCAGTCATACTGGATCTTCTTTGAGTTTCTCCAATATACTGAACTCCAGCCTACCTCAGGGCCCTTGCACATGCTGCTCCCCTGCCTGGGATGCTCATCTCCTCTCTGTTTAGGGTAACTTTTTATTCTCCCAGTTTCAGCTTAGATGTCACTTCCTTAGGGAAGTCTCTTCTACTCCCCACAATAGGTTGAGTTGTCATCATTTACTTTTATGGCACACTGTAAGTCACCTTTTTGGTACTTACCAAATCTTAATCAGTTGATTTCCTAGTAAGTTTTTGTTTAGTTTATTGCTCTGCCATAGATTGAATGTTTGTTTCTCTCCACCCCCAAACTCATATGTTGAAACCTAACCTCTACTGTGATGGTATTTGGAGGTGGGAACTTTAGGAGGTGGAGCACTCATGAATGAGATTAGTGCCTTCACAAAAGAGACCCCAGAGGATTCCTTTGCCCCAAGTGAGAACACAATGAAAAGATGGCCATCTGAGAAGCAGGAATCAAGTTCTCAGTAGACACTAAATCTGCTGGTTCTTTGATCTTGGACTTTCCAGCTTCTAGAACTGTGAGAAATAAATTTCTGTTGTTTATAAGCTACCCAGTCTGTGGTAGTTTGTTACAGCAACCAGGATAGACTAAGACACTCTGCCATTAGACTCTAAACTCCCTGAGGGCAAGTGCTGAGTCTGCTGTCTTTCATCACTGCATTCTCACCACTTAACATGCAGCTTGGTATGGAGAAAGAACCAATAAATAGTTGTTGAATAAGAGGATGAATGAATAAATGAATGGAGTCTTTTTTCCCAATTATGCATCTTAAATAGCTTAGCTACGCTCTACCTTTCACCTCAGTGAACTGCTATTTTTACATTAAATACCTAATGTATTTCCTTTTGGTCACGGATGAATCATCACTAAGTTGTCTGGTCATTCAGAAGTACAGTGAAATCAGCATAACAATTAGCACAATGTATGCACTGGTTGAATGCTCTATAATTGATCACACATATGAATGCAAACCTCTCAATAGACTAAATGTTTTAATATAGCCTGACAGCATTTCCAAGTTAACTAATTTGGTCATTGATGATATATTTATTGATCCTGTTATGTGTAGGCATTATTCTAGGCATTGAAGATAGAACAGTGACCAAGGATGGACCCCTGCTCCTCATGGAGCTTACATTCTAGTGAGTATGACAAACAACAGGTGGGTATAGAATAGAATGTCAGGTAGCGATAGTACTATGAAATGCATAATGAGGCAGAGGATGAGGATAAAGAGGGGCAGTCAGTGATCAGAGAGTACCTCACCATTAGATAACTAAGGAACGTCTAATAGGGAGAAGAAACAGACAAAGCAAATGCATGAGGTAGGAATTCTTGAAGCAGCGAGGAATCACTGTGTCTGGGCAGGAGGAAAACAAGTAGGGGGAGATGAGGTGCAAACTGAGGGCTAACTGACTCAGGACCTTGCAGTCCAGGTTAAAGCTAAGGTCTTATTCTAAATGTGTCAAGAAGCCTGGGGAAGTACTGAGAAGGAATTGGCATGTTTTTAGGTTACTTGGCTGCCACGTAGCAGAGACTGTTGGGCAGAGTGGAGGCAAGCCAACTGGCTAAGCCTCTTGAAGGTAAGTATGTGAGAGGTGACAGTGGCTGTCAAACTTGTTGCAAGCTGCCAAGTCAGAGACCCCAGGGCTGACCCATCTAAAAACACTGTGCTCTCCTGCATCGTTCAAGCTTTACCCCACAAATGTCACAGCACCCTGCTCTATGAGTCCAGGCTGAGGGGCTGCTGGAAACCACTGCCTGCACAGATCTGGCCTTTCCAAACAGCTCAGTCCCCTTTCTTGCTCATTATATCCCTGTCTCTTTTCTGCCACATGCCCCACAGTCCCAGATAGAGCTGTCCCCACACCCACAGTAAACTTGATCTCCATCATCTCATCAGTCTGTGGGCTGGGACCACACCTCCCAGGGTGCCTGGGACTCCGTATTGGCACCTCTTGAGCAGGAAGAATACTTAGGAATTCATTATGAAATAGCACCTGGCTAGAGAGGAAGGACGTTTTGTGGACTGCTCCCCACACCTCCACCAACACACAGGTGTTTACAGTGGTAACAGACTTGATCTTTCATAATCAAGAGAGTTCCCCTCACACCTCAAGCTATATAAACTATGAAAGAAACTCACCTGTAACTGGAAGATCTCTGAAAAACCTGGAAGGGAAAACTGGAGCTGTGGTGACAGAGCTAGGGACAGCTCGGAGAAGGGCACACACTCAGCCTCCGTCCCACCCCACCACCACAACGGAGGCCTCCGTCCTACTGCAGAGTTTTTGATGAGTCCTCCTACAACCTGTTCTTGACTAATCCATTGAGAAGCTTCTTCCCACATAAAAAGGGTGCAGAATGACAGGTGGCCCCTCAGAAAAGATGAGGACATTGGACAAGTCACTTATTCTTACTAATACAGCTTCCTCATCTGTATCTACCTCAAAGGATTAGTATGGCATCAGTCAGTGGAAAAGATGTGAACTGTGGTTACAAAGCTGCTTAGGGAGAGGCAGGGGAAGTGGGGTGAAGTCCTAAAGCACCTCCAGGAGGCCTGAGGCAGGAAGTGGGTGGGGAACAGTGCAGCTGTGTGGAACAAGGAAGTCCCCTAGGGTACGGGAGATGCTACAACTTCCAGACTTACTTCAAAATGGATTATTTCCAGATTTTGCTACTTATAAACTAAAACCACCAAACAAACAATAGGGGCAAAGTATTGCAATCTTGCAAAACTCCACTTTCCTTTAAAGAAAAAATAAATACCTCCTGTATTCCCAATACCATTGCTGGTTCCAAGAGGATGCCTGAGACAGATCTTTTCATTGGCCACTGTGTGCACAGCCACTGCCCCTATTGGCAAGACTGTTGAATAGAAAACCTTCAATTAAAAAAAAAAAAAAAAAAGCTCCAGATTCTGTACTATTTACTGATTTACAAAAAGGTACATTCAGAACTTTTGTCTCCTTCCCAAGAGGATATCCCAGGAGTCGGCAGCTGCATAAACACACACAGTTCAGTTAAGAGATATTGGGGATTGATGATATGTGCTACACACGCATTTTTAATTTTGTTTAAAAAAAAAGCCATAAGCACAAGTATAAAGAATTATGATGAGCCACACACCCACAGAGAACACAGTGACCCAACATGACAAAAATGAGGTACTCTTGCATAATGGGAGGTCAGCGGCCTCCGTGGGAGGAGAGCATTTCAAAGCTGTGGATGAGAGAGTCCATTGTTACCATCTCACATAAAGGACAGTGGTAACAGACCGTTAGGAAAGAAAAATTACTGTTCCATTGTTCCTGTATGTGGGCACGAACCATTTATAACAAATTTAATCAGCCCCACTGCCAGCCTGCTCAGCAGAGCCAAATCAGAATAAGCTTTAGCAGTCCAAGGCATTCGTTTCAATAAACTTGGTCCTGTGGCTGATAGAGGCAAACTCGCTCACCACACATTTTATACTAATTCTACCCTCTCAAAACAGCTTCTCCTTAAACACTCGCGTCTTCATTTTCTGGATGCTTAGTGCTTTTTAGCTGTTCTTTTTTGACTTAAGCTTCTTGAGGGCAGGGACCACTTCATATCTGCCTTCATATCCAAACACATAGCACAGTATTCGTACACAGTGGGTGCTCATTTGGAGAAACAAGTTTTCACTAAATGTTCCCATTGAACATTTAATTTCAATTGCTTTCTGCTGAGCTCTTGCTGTCAAATTGCCAAAGATTAAACAAAATGATAGTATCAGCTTTGGCAGCATGGTGGGGTTTTACTTTAGTATCACCTGTCCACAAAGCAGTTTAAAAATAATGTCAAAAGACTTAAAAATTAGTATATTTTTAAGCTAGAAATTTAAAAACTTATTCTAAATAATAGGCTAACATAGATTTGTTCTGGGTCTTAGCTACAAAGAAATCCAATGCAGCATTGCATTTATTAGAAAATTGAAACTAAACTAAATGTCCAACATTAGGGGATTTGTAAAATAAAAACACATAACTTTGCAAAGGAACACTTTCTTTGTTTGTTTATTTTATTTTAAGAGACCTACATGAAAACTTCATTACTAGTAGGTTTCAGACACTAACATTGGTCCAGACAAACATTGAGGTCTCGGGAGTCTGTCCAGACAGGCACTGCTTCTCTAGTTGCTTGAAGGGCACCACTTTGATTCTCTGAGATACGCCCACTGCAGAAGAATCTGGTCTCCTAACTTCATGTAACTCTAAGCATCAGAAGGCAAACTATTTGGAAAAACTGGACCTTGCTGCTGAAAGGTGTGAACTTAAATAAAAGTTGACCTGACTTAAGGTTTACTTTTGTGGTTTGTTACGCAGCAATACCACTAAATTATGCATTTTAAT
This sequence comes from Camelus dromedarius, assembly GCF_036321535.1. NCBI lineage: Eukaryota > Metazoa > Chordata > Mammalia > Artiodactyla > Camelidae > Camelus > Camelus dromedarius. Next base: position 62,718,391 of record NC_087448.1, on the reverse strand, counting down.
TCACTTTTTTTGGGGAGGTTGTCTCATCCAAGAATTTCTAAGGCTATTGCCTTAGATTCCCAAATCAAAGAAGAACTTACTCTTTATTACGTTGGCTACTTTGTGTCTCAAGAACAAATCCAAGGTCAAGGGAGGTAATATGTTTATATTGCCTAGATGTATATGTGTGTGTATGTATGTATATACATATAATATATAGAGGAAACAGTCGGTGCTCTCTGTCAATAAAGCATCTTGTATTGCACACATAAATCCAATCTTGGGTATAATAAAGTTTTTTTTTTCTTTAGCTAATTTTGCTTTACAAATTCAAACATATTTAGAGTATTCATTTGCTCAGCACTGAGTATAGGATTAAAGGATACACAGTAACCATGAATACTTGTGGTTGACTAAGCCTGACTATCTGGTTGAATCATAAGGAAGTCAGTGATATAAAGTGAGATTTTGAAATAGGTTGTAAATATTTTCAATGAGGAAAAATAAGTTTGAAATCTTTGCAAGTAGCTTTTTTTTTAAAAAGTGATTCCCACTGCTCACTCCAGAATGCTGTATGTTACCTTGTTAGAATGAGCATTGTTTGTCAAACCATTTAATCATATTCTTCTCTGCATATCTATGAGCAGCCTGCCATTTTAGGCTTTTTGCCCATATCTTTATTATAAGCAACAGTGCCTAGCATATCACTGCTTTGTAGAGTTGACTTCCTAATGTGCTAAATTGTTATCAGGTAATAAATTAGATTCTCAAGCAAGCGCACTTTTTTGTAGTATAATCCTATCTATTTGAGGAAGACATTAGCTAAAGCAGGGAAAAGGATGTTGTTCGGGGTCTGAGATACTGGAATCCAGTCCGGACTTTACCAGGGCCTGGCCAACTCTCATTGCTTTTCTGAGTTTCCATTTCCTTATCTATAAAACCAGAAAGTTGGCAAGAGATGATCTCTTAAGTCTCCTTTCAGCTTTAAAAGCCTTTGCAGTGAAATTATATGGAAACTGTCATTTGGAATAATTTATCATCATTTTTCCAAAGATTTGGGGTATAGATCATGGGCTAGAGTGACAGCAATCTTCTGGAGGAAAAGTCACTCAGTGTAAAATGCGCTTGTCCATTCTGCCTCCTGGAGGCAGAGACAGAACTTGCGTAGTTTCCTCAGCAGAACATGTGGCTGAATGCACAAACTCATAAAATAAAGCACACAGGCTTTGAAATGAGCACTTTCCACAAATCACAGTTTATCAAACTACCTTAATGGAATGGTAGGTTTTCTCCCAGCAGTTTTTCCCCCCCTCTTCTTTCAGCTAGTTGTAAATTCAAGACCGCTCATGCTGCCTGTGTTCGGCCTGGGAGGTTCTCCTCCAATAACTCAGCCCCTGTGATGTATCTCCTAGGTGCACCTTTTGCAGAAATTACTTAATAAATCAGTGGTGGACATACATTTTCATTCCCCTGGGTTGTGCACTAAGCATCCTCTACAACCCTTGGGCTTATCTCACTTGAAGACATTGATCTTAGAGAAGAGATCACTTTCAATTCAAATAGGGATCAATTTGATGCTTTTACAAAGGTAAGGAAACCTATGCATGTTGTATCTGGAGTTTTTCCATATATGGCAGAACAATACGACTTTCTTTAAAAGGCACTGCCACAATCTTGTTCTTCCCACCACAGTCCCTGGGTAAGGGTTGCCTCTGCCTTCACAGTATTTGTATCAAGCCAGAGACCTCTAATTACATTATTAGCAGTTGAGCACATGTAATGTTCCAAATCTGCTAACTTGAACAAAGCATGTAATACTAAGCTCTTTGAGGATTCCTTCAAAAATAGTTCCCCTACTCCTTCTGGAAAACATTGGATAAGGCTATGATATTTCAAAATAATATTTTATACTTGGAGAACATGATCTTCAAATGTTTCTGTGAAAAATATTAGAGAATTAGTCTCCATGTCAGTTCAAAGAGAGGAAGAAAGTGTTAACATCATTATTTTATAAAGTTCCAAGAAGTTATAGAAGTTGCCTAGCATTTTACTAGGTTTGAAATAGATCAGGAAAAAGACCAAGTCCTGTTGGTTGCAGTGAATATGGTTATTCTTTTATTAGATGTTTTATTTCTATGTGATTTGTCCATCCATCAATCCGTCTAGCCAGTGTCTATTCAACAGAAGATGCTATAACAACTATGATTCTGCACCCAATTACAGTACGTGAGGTTTTCCCCCATACCAAGCAATTCTGCAACACCGGTAGGGTGCCCTACAGTTCAACCCAGTTGTGACACTGTCTGCCTGGAAACAGCATCAAATCCCGTACGTTAAGGGCTCAGTCCTAGAAGACTGCCCACCCCTCTTCAGATGCCAATCACAAGAACAGGTCGTCACCTGTGCTTCTGACCAATCTGCTATCTATTTTTTATTTTTTTATCTTTTATTTTTTACATTTTTAATTGATTAATAGTTACATTACAATGTTGTGTCAAATTCTAGTGTAGAGCACACTTTTTCAGTCATACATGAACATATGTATATTCATTGTCACATCTCTATGAGCTACCACAAGATCTTGTATATCTGACCAATCTGCTATCGATCAGAAGTTCTCACAACCTCCTCCTCGACTTTGACTGATTTGCTACTGCAACTCACAGAACTCAGAGAAACATTTTACTTACTAGATCACTGGTTTGTTATAAAAGGATATAACTCAGGAACATCCAGGTGGAAGAGATGCATAGGGAAGGTACGGGGGAAAGGGCACCAAGCTTCCGAGCCGTCCCTGGGCCTGCCGCTTTCCCAGCACCTCCACGCTTTCAGCAATCTGAAGCTCTTGGAACCCTGTCTTTTTGGGGTTTTATGGAGGCTTCATTACAGAGGCATGATTGATGGAATCCTTGGCCGTTAGTGACTGAACCTAGTCTGCAGCCTCTCCCTTCCTCTGAGATCATGGATGGGACTGAAGCTTCCAATCCTCTAATTATGAGAGTTGGTTTCACTGGCAGCCAGCCCCTATCCTGAGGTGCTTTCCAAAGTCACCTCATTAACACAACAAAAGACATCTTTATTTCTCTCTTCACAGGAGATTTCAAGGGTTTTAGGATCTCTGTGCCAGGAACAGGAACAAGAACCAAATAAGTATTTCTTACTATAAATCACAATATCACAATAACTGATATTTATTTAGTACGTCCAGTGTCCAAGGCACTATGAGAAGCACTTTGTGAGTAGTAGCTGGTTGAAAGCACCCTCTTTGAGGTACTACTGCTGATAATACTGTCCTAATTTTAGAGGTAAAGAAACTGAAACACACAGGTGTTGGGTAGCTTACTCAAGATCATCCTGCTGGTGAATGACAGAGCCTGGATTTGAACTCAGGTAGTTTGAGGCCAGAGTCCATGCTCTTAGTCACTTAACATGCCCCCTCCCAACCACAGTGGGTGTTTCTGGAAGTGCATGGTGCAGTAGATTGTGTCTAGATATCTAAAACTCAAGCCCTAGTGTGGGCATTGTTATAGGAGAGATGAAATCCATGTCCTAAGGATGTGCAAAGGAAGGGAGGGGGTGAAGAAATGATGGCTATGGGATGACTAATGATAGCAATGTTACGGAAAATTGGTCTTTTCTTATTCTCAAAAGAAACTCTTAAATATTAACTAAATTTATATTTCATAGTATTTGTATGTAGATACAATACATATTATCACTATGCCAGTTAAAAATAATCTCTCTGAAGAAACACTTTGAAAGCATTCTTCAGAACCACATGAGCTTATTAATAGTAACTCATTTGCTTCACTGTTAATTGTTTTTTTTTCTCCAGTTGACCTAATCTTTCCATGAATAAAATGACTGCATCTACATTTTGATTTATAACTAAAAATTGTGCACAGGCTATAAACTCCTTCTGAATCTACCAAATTTGGCCTAGTAAAAGCAATCTTCAATGACTTATGTGCATACCTGTCAAAATTAATTGGATTTTTACTGAAAGTTCATAAAATGCCATTCATTGCCTTTTAAAATACCCGTAATTTCAAGTTTACATTTAAATGAGTCTTGTCTCCTCCTAGAGTGATCTTTTCCAGAGTTAACTCTCACGTCTCTGAATTCCTATGACTCAGTAAGTGCTTTTACCATTAATTATATCTTGTGTTTCTTGTTCTCTGTCATTACATTCAGAAGCATTATGTCTTCCTAATTAGGTTGTCATCATCTCGAGTGTCATTTTAGGAAGTAAAAGTGTCTTCTGTTTCTTAGCTGTTTCTCATTTGGTCAGTTTCTGCTAGCTTTGGGCATGCAGAAGTGTGAAAGAATGAATGCCATGGACCTGACTTGTCAGTGCTGGTCAATGATCTGCTGAAGCTTCTAGGGTGTAATTCAATCTGATGGTTCGGCCCCTGGGGCTGGAAACTGGAGACGTGGATTCTGCTTCCTGTTATCTGTGACTTCCAATGCATCAATTAAGCTCTTGTTTTCTCTGCAAATAACTTGAGGAAAGAGTCTCTGTGTAGACCAGTGGTTCCCAGCCTTGACTGCACATTGAAATCACACCGACATGGGCTTCTACCTCCAGACATTCTGATTTTATAGGTCTGGACCTTGGGATTTTAGACAGCTCCCCAGGTGACTCTATTGAGGAGCTGAGGTGTGGAAGAACTTGTCTAAAGAATATTAGAAACATTTATAGCCTAGTGTAATGCTCACCATCACCCCACATACACTTCCAAGTTCTGCTGATTTGCCTATTAAATCTCTCGGAGTCCATCCCCTCCTCTGCATTCCCTCTGGTACTGTCCAGCCTTTTTTTTTTTTTTTTTTTAATTTCCTGACATCATTTTCTCCTTCTCTGATGCTTCTCCTGCTATAAATGTGGCTTTCCTAAAACAAATATGAGTGTGTCCCTTTCATGCTAAAACTCTTGGCTGTAGTAGAGTTGAGTGTTTGTCCTTAGAATGCCATACAAGGTCCCACATCATATGCACCTGCCTGACTCATTAACTACATTCTTCAGTCCATCCCCCCTTGCACATTTGTCTCCATCCGTGATGTTCCCTGTCTCTGTGCCTACGTAGTATTGTTCTATCAGCCTGAAATGATTTCCTCCTCTTCATTCCCCACGATTCACTCATTAATCACCTACTGCTCACTCTTGAATCCTCAGCTAAGATGTCACTTCTGTTAGAAAATCTTTTGGATTCATTTGAGCAGACTTGATCCTCCCTCCTCTATGCTAAGTGTGTATTTTATACATACATCATTACTCTTCTCATAGTGTAATTATTTATATGCATGTCTAAAGTTTGAGGGTAGAAATTGTGTCTATCTAACTATCATGTTTTCTTAGTGCAAAGCATGGAAACTTGCACACAGTGGGAACTCAACAAAGTAGCTGAATTGATGTTAATAAAGAGTTTGGAATTCCTTAAAAATAAGTACAAATATAATTGACTTTAAAAAAAGAAGGAGTATCCTCAACAGAAGACTCCTCAAATCAAAATTTTACGTGATAATTTTAAGTACATCTGATACATATACCATCAAGGAATTTGTAGAGTTAATTGACTCCCTATTTTGCTTTTTTATAAACCCAAGTTACTACCTGAACAAATATTTATTGAGTTTATTTTATATGCTGTTACACTGTTGCCATCCTCAAGGGACTCAGTGAGACACACAGACAGGTCAAAAAGCAGTTATGATTGTAGAATGATGAAATCATATGACAGAGGTACAGATTTATCTCCAGAGTCAGTTAACCTTGTCTTGGGGACATTAATTCCCAGTGTAATGGATGAAAATTTACCCCTTTCTGTCCCATGCAAGAAAGTATAGTCAAATACAAAATAATAAAAGGATAGTATTATAGGGACAATCTTGCATACATTTAAGACTTTTGATACACTAAAAAACAAGAGTTTTTTTTTATTAAAGTAAATAATTCACAAACCTTGATATTTTAGATATTATAGCAATAAATTCCTTGTGACATATTCTAGAACTAATTGCAATACACAAGTGTATCATACCACTTATTTTGGGGGGGGGACCATTTCCTTAGTGTATTTTTAATACACTTAGTCTTATACAAATTAGGATTATATATAGTCTTTTAGGGATATATCCATGCATATTATAACCAAGAGAAAGCTTGGTCCTTTAAGGAACTGGCAAGAACTCAAATTTAACTGGTATCACCAATGTAAGATGAGTGAATAGTTATAATTTTACTTCTTTGTTGACAATTCTATCTTTTCCCTTCAGTTCTTTTAGTCAGTCTGACTTTCTGAGACAGGAATCTGTCTACCATTAAATTTATAAGACCCCTAATTTCAGACTAATTTCCTTTATCAACTTTGAACCTTAATACATTCCGTTTTATTTCCCTAACACAGCATCAGTGATAGATGGGCTAAGATGTGGTGATAATGTAATATAATATATTGATATTATATGGTGATAATGTAATTATATATACTAAACTATAAATGAAAACAACTACATTACTCAGAACACGGCAGGTAGGAATGAGCTGAGGTCATTACCCCGAGGTGATTTCACGTAACCTGCAAGGTATATCAGTTGTGTCATTAGTACCATTAATCTCACTCAAGGACAAGACTGGATGCATATTCAATTTAACAAACACTTTCTACGGGAGTCCTAGATCCTGTCTCTGTCTAAAATGTCATCACATTACAAAGATAGAAAACTAGTTTAAAAAGAGAAATAAAATGTACACCATTGAGATTGCACAATTATCTTAGAATTCAGATATATGATGTGAATCCCTTTCATGCTAAAACTCTTGGCTGTAGTAGAGTTGAGTGTTTGTCCTTAGAATGCCATACAAGGTCCCACATCATATGCACCTGCCTGACTCATTAACTACATTCTTCAGTCCATCCCCCCTTGCACATTTGTCTCAGTCAACCTCAGTCAACAGATTGTAATTTTGTAAACTCTCATTTCTGTGTTTATTCACAGTAAAACAGGCTGAAGAAGAGCGTAAGTGATTCCATGGATCTAATCTTTTAGAAACCGATGTATCATGGGGCTCTGTGTAGAGTGAGGTCTTGTCTTCATTACTGAGCTAGATTGCTTTTCTGAAATTCCTGAGCCTATACAGTTCGTGTTTTCTGGAGCCCATTTGTCACTGTTTTGGACACTGCTAATCAAGATCCTGCTGCCAGAGTCTAAAGCTAATTTCTAACCACTAGATGATGACTGCCAGACTATCACTGTAGTCGTTAAGTCAAACAAAAACCTATAAAACTACTGCTGTCAGCTGTTTAACTGCCCTCTTACTCCTGTCTGACCCCATTAAAAGTATTTCATTAGAATGAAGGTAGTAGAGTTCTTCCTATTCTGTAACCCTCGGCAGCCCTAAAAAAATACACTGTGGTACACCACTAATACTTTCTGCAACACTGAATGTTAAAAAGAACATATATATGTTTCCCATGCCTCTCTTGACCCACCTATAAAAGCAGATTAAATTATTTTTCTTAACCAAAACCATTATGAAAATAGAATGTTATTTTCTTTTTTTACAGAAACATGTAACATATGTAACATGTTCCTCATGGAAATAGCATGTACTCTCCTTGAGAAAAAGAACTGTTTCTTTTATTCCTCAACCCCATGGTTATCTTATTAAAAATATTTGATGAGTATTTGGCAACCTAGATAAAAATAGCAAAGGCCCAGTGTTATTGTTGTGACTCTAAAAGATAAGACTATGATTGGAATTCTGTAGTACATAATCTTGAAACAGATACTTTGTTGACTTGAGTTTTATTTTTTGAGATTCTCTACTACTTTTTATGTTCTTTGTGCCTCGTGTTCTCATTTTCCTTCTATCAACGCATTGAGCCCTGACTTGCACGTCTATTGGGTGGTACCCTGACAGCCACGTTCTACATGAACCATATCGGTATCAGGCCTATAAAGCAGCATTTAATTACCTTGTAGGGAAAAAAGGGTTGTATCAACTGATTTCATACCACCGATATAAAATTGAATTTTAATAATTTAAACACAATTCAAAATTTACTTTTGGAGGAGAATTAAGTCATTGCTCCCTGACATGAACCTTAAACCGATCCTGGGGAAGAAAGGAGAGTGAGCTATTACTTTTCCATTTCTGACCAAATGAATTTTGACCCTTTTCTGTCACCATAGTCTCAGTTTTTCTCCCTGAGGACCCTGATCTCCTGGGAACAGCCATTTTTAACTGGCATTTAAGTGGTGAATGAGTCCAAAGATATTTTACCCCAGCTCATGTGCATTTCTGTTCAGTGCAGATTTAGCTTTCCTCACTTATTTGGCTCTTGCATTGTGCGAGGCCCGTGCTAACTGTGGGCATGTGATGGTAGGCAATAGCAGACCGGGCCCCTGCGCTCACGAAACTTATAATCAGGTGGGGAAAAGAGATACTAATCAAACAATCAGACATAGAAATGTCACGCACTGTGATAAGTGCTAAGAAAGTGGGTACTTGGTTCAACGAGAACACTGCTGGAAAATTTGACCTCATTAAGGAGGCCAGCTGAGGCTTCTTAAAGAAGCGAGGGTGATGCCAAGATCTGGATACCAGGGTCCCCAACCAAAAGGACAAACAGAAAGCAGAAATAGAAATCTAGGCAATTGAGCCCAGGCCTCCTATAGTCTCAGAAATTTTACTTTTATCTTCAAGGAAATTAAAACAACAGATTCTGAAAGGTCATCATTAAATCAAAAATTTTCCTCAATATTTAGAACCTGAGCAATTTCTTTACCCAAATGTGCTTGCCTGCAAAGAGCAGCAAGACTGTGGAAATATAACAGATGACGTTCAAGCATATGCCGCTAAGGTGACCCTTAGTTATCACATTTCTGTGTTTGCTCTTTAGATGAAGTCCAACCTGCCCAGTCTGTTTTAGAGCAATTTCTATTCTAGCCCATGACCCCACGAATGCCGCTGGGAGCCAGAGGATTCTACACGTGCAGGTGCACTCCTGCTTAGCTAAAGTAATCATCAGTTCACTGGCCTCCAGTCACACATGACCTGCTGCTTAATTGCCATGGCTCTTCAGTAGCCTTTTATATCGCCCTCCACCCCGAAGTGATCTGACAATACTATGGCTTAGTGGAGTGACTCCCTAGCTAATTCTTTGTACGATGCTGTTTTGTTGATTTTTCATTATTATTCAGATTAGATTTGCTTGAGGAAACACTGTGTCCATGGTTGAATCCACACAAACAGGAGAGAAGCAAATAGATTGTTAATGCCTGTGGATACAGAGGGCTAAATTTGCCAACACGTTTTCCTTTCCTTTGTGCTCACTACCCTGATGCCCAGGACAGACATCAGAGGCCAGCAGTGACCAGCCTTTTCAAAGCACACCTGAAAGGGTTGAGTAGAGCCTACTGCATCAACAAGCGAGAATAAAAGGCTAGAGCTAGAGCTTGTAAAAGAGGGAATGTTGCAGGTTTAGATGTGTCACTAGATGGCAGTGTTTCTGAAGTTCATTCTGAAGAGGCCATATTTGGTACTATAATTGCTGTTTTGCTGAAAAGTCAGAGTAATAAGTGATAGCTAGTATTTATCAAGGTTTTACTATGTACCAAGCAATGCGATAAATATTATGTCCACATAAATATGGTAGTATAGGCAAAATAATGATCTTTTTACAAATGAAGAAATGGAGGTTTAAAATAGATGAATAACAGTAGGAACCAGGAACCTAGCTAAGTATTTTTTTTAAACATTTTTTATTGATTTATAATCATTTTACAATGTTGTGTCAAATTCCAGTGTTCAGCACAATTTTTCAGTTATTCATGGACATATACACACTCATTGTCACATTTTTTTCTCTGTCAGTAATCATAACATTTTGTGTATATTTCCCTGCGCTATACAGTGTAGTCTATTCTACAACTTTGAAATCCCAGTCTATCCCTTCCCACCCTCCACCCCCCTGGTAACCACAAGTCTGTATTCTCTGTCTGTGAGTCTATTTCTGTCCTTTATTTACGCTTTGTTTTTGTTTGTTTGTTTGTTTTTGTTTTTGTTTTTTAGATTCCACATATGAGCGATCTCATATGGTATTTTTCTTTCTCTTCTGGCTTACTTCACTTAGAATGACATTCTCCAGGAGCATCAATGTTGCTGCAAATGGCATTATGTTGTCGGTTTTTATGGCTGAGTAGTATTCCATTGTATAAATATACCACACCTTCTTTATTCAGTCACCTGTTGATGGACATTTAGGCTGTTTCCATGTTTTGGCTATTGTAAATAGTGCTGCTATGAACATTGGGGTGCAGGTGTCATCCTGAAGTAGATTTCCTTCTGGACACAAGCCCAGGAGTGGGATTCCTGGGTCATATGGTAAGTCTATTCCTAGTCTTTTGAGGAATCTCCACACTGTTTTCCATAGTGGCTGCACCAAACTGCATTCCCACCAGCAGTGTAGGAGGGTTCCCCTTTCTCCACAGCTTCTCCAGCATTTGTCATTTGTGGATTTTTGAATGACGGCCATTCTGACTGGTGTGAGGTGATACCTCATTGTAGTTTTCATTTGCATTTCTCTAGTAATTAGTGATATTGAGCATTTTTTCATGTGCTTTTTGATCATTTGTATGTCTTCCTTGGAGAATTGCTTGTTTAGGTCTTCTGCCCATTTTTGGATTGAGTTGTTTATTTTTTTCTTATTGAGTCGTATGAGCTGCTTATATATTCTGGAGATCAAGCCTTTGTCGGTTTCACTTGCAAAAATTTTCTCCCATTCCGTAGGTTTTCTTCTTGCTTTATTTCTGGTTTCCTTTGCTGTGCAGAAGCTTGTAAGTTTCATTAGGTCCCATTTGTTTATTCTTGCTTTTATTTCTTCTAGGAGAAAATTTTTGAAATGTATGTCAGATAATGTTTTGCCTATGTTTTCCTCTAGGAGGTTTATTGTATCTTGTCTTATGTTTAAGTCTTTAATCCATTTTGAGTTGATTTTTGTATATGGTGTAAGGGAGTGTTCTAGCTTCATTGTTTTACATGCTGCTGTCCAGTTTTCCCAACACCATTTGCTGAAGAGACTGTCTTTATTCCAATGTATATTCTTGCCTCCTTTGTCAAAGATGAGTTGACCAAAAGTTTGTGGGTTCATTTCTGGGCTCTCTATTCTGTTCCATTGGTCTATATGTCTGTTTTGGTACCAATACCATGCTGTCTTGATGACTGTAGCTCTGTAGTATTGTCTGAAGTCTGGGAGAGTTATTCCTCCAGCCTCTTTCTTTCTCTTCAGTAATGCTTTGGCAATTCTAGGTCTTTGATGGTTCCATATGAATTTTATTATGATTTTTTCTAGTTCTGTGAAATATGTCCTGGGTAATTGGATAGGGATTGCATTAAATCTGTAGATTGCCTTGGGCAGTGTGACCATTTTAACAATATTGATTCTTCCAATCCAAGAGCATGGCATATCTTTCCATTTTTTAAAGTCTTCTTTAATTTCCTTCATCAATGGTTTATAGTTTTCTGTGTATAATTCTTTCACCTCCTTGGTTAGATTTATTCCCAGATATTTTATTACTTTGGGTGCTATTTTAAAGGGGATTGTTTCTTTACTTTCTTCTTCTGTTGATTTATCATTAGTGTAAAGAAATGCAACTGATTTTTGAACGTTAATTTTGTAACCTGCTACCTTGCTGAATTCTTCAATCAGCTCTAGTAGCTTTTGTGTGGACCTTTTAGGGTTTTCTATATATAGTAACATGTCATCAGCATATAATGACACTTTTACCTCTTCTTTTCCAATTTGGATCCCTTTTCTTTCTTTCTTTTGCCTGACTGCTGTGGCTAGGACTTCCAGGACTATGTTGAATAGGAGTGGTGATAGTGGGCATCCTTGTCTTGTCCCAGATTTTAGTGGGAAGCTTTTGAGTTTTTCACCGTTGAGTACTATGCTGGCTGTAGGTTTGTCATATATAGCTTTTATTATGTTGAGATATGTTCCCTCTATACCCACTTTGGCGAGAGTTTTTATCATAAATGGGTGTTGAATTTTATCAAATGCTTTTTCTGCATCGATTGAGATGATCATGTGGTTTTTGTCCTTTCTCTTGTTGAGGTGATGTATTACACTGATTGATTTGCGTATGTTGAACCAGCCTTGTGTCCCTGGGATGAACCCCACTTGGTCATGATGTATAATCTTTTTTATGTGTTGTTGGATTCTATTTGCTAAAATTTTGGTGAGGATTTTGGCGTCTCTGTTCATCAGTGATACTGGCCTATAATTCTCTTTTTTTGTAGTGTCTTTGCCGGATTTTGGTATCAGGGTGATGGTGGCTTCATAGAATGAGTTTGGGAGTATTCCCTCCTTTTCAGTCATCTGGAAGAGTTTGAGAAGGACTGGTATGGGTTCTTCTTTGTATGTTTGGTAGAATTCCCCGGTGAAGCCGTCCGGTCCTGGACTTTTATTTGTAGGGAGGTTTTTAATTGCTATTTCTATTTCCTTTCCAGTGATCGGATTGTTCAAGTGTTCAGATTCTTCTTGATTCAGTTTTGGTGGACAGTATGTTTCCAGAAACTTGTCCATCTCCTCTAGGTTATCCAGTTTGGTTCCATATAGTTTTTCATAATATTCTCGTATGATATTCTGTATTTCTATTTTGTTTGTTGTAATTTCTCCATTTTCCTTTCTTATTTTGCTAATTTGTGCTCTCTCTTTTTTCTTCTTTGTGAGTTTGGCCAGAGGTTTGTCGATTTTATTTACTTTTTCAAAAAACCAGCTTTTGGTTTGGTTGATTTTTTTCTATGGTCTTGTTAATCTCTATTGTATTTAATTCCTCTCTGATCTTTATTATTTCCTTCCTTCTGCTGCTTTTTGGGGCTTTTTGTTCTTCTTTTTCTAATTCATTCAGGTGGTGGGTTAAATTGTTTATTTGAGATTGTTCTTTTTTGAGGAAGGCCTGTATCGCTATAAACTTCCCTCTTAGCACTGCCTTTGCTGTGTCCCATAGGTTTCGAGTGGTTGTGCTTTCATTATCATTTGTCTCAAGGTATTTTTTAATTTCAGCTTTGATTTCCTCATTGATCCATTGTTTTTTCAATAACATATTGTTTAATGTCCATGCTTTCCTTTTTTTCTCCTTTGTTTCTCTGTTGTTGATTTCCAGTTTCATGGCATTGTGGTGAGTAAAAATGCTTGAGATAATTTCTATCTTCTTAAAATTGTTGAGGTTTCTTTTGTGCCCAAGTACATGATCGATCCTGGAAAATGTTCCATGTGCACTTGAAAAGATTGTATATCCTATTTTTGGGGGGTGTAATGCTCTGAAAATATCCACCAAATCTAGTTTTTCTATTGTAGTATTTAATTTCTCTGTTGCCTTGTTTATTTTCTGTCTGGAAGATCTGTGTAGTGATGTTAATGCAGTGTTAAAATCTCCAACTATGATTGTATTCCCATCAATATCCCCCTTTATCTCTGTTAGTAATTCTTGTATGTACTTAGGTGCTCCTATATTGGGTGCATATATATTAACGAGTGTAATATCCTCATCTTGTATCGCTCCTTTAATCATTATAAAATGTCCTTCTTTATCTTTCTTTATGGCCTTTGTTTTAAAGTCTATTTTGTCTGAAATCAGTACTGCAACACCTGCTTTTTTGGCTTTTCCATTTGCATGGAATATCCTTTTCCATCCTTTCACTCTCAATCTATATGTGTCCTTCTCCGTAAAGTGGGTCTCTTTTATGCAGCATATTAAAGGTTCTTGCTTTATTATCCAGTCTGCCACTCTGTGTCTTTTGACTGGAGCATTTAGTCCATTAACATTTACAGTAATTAATGATAGATGTGTGTTTATTGCCATTTTGAACTTATCTTTGCAGTTGAATTGGTATATCCTCTTTGTTCCTTTCTTCTTCCTTTTGTGGTTTGGTAATTTTCCTTTGTATTATCATGGATTTTATTTACTTTTTGTGACTCCTTTGTAAATTTTTGGCTTGTGGTTACCCTTTTTTGTAAATCTGTCAACCCATTACTCTAACTGTTTTTATTATACTGATAGTAACATGATCTCAAACCCATCCTACTGTTAAAAAAATTTTAAAAAGAAAGAAAAAAATATTCTATATTTCCCTGCCTCCCTCTCCCACTCAGTGATTTGTATGTCTTCTTTTGTAATTTCATGTTTACTTTATTTGTAGTTCATGAGTTATCACCTTTCCAGTTGTGTGTTTCTCATTTCTGTAGCATCCTGCTGCTTTTCTATTTAGAATAGCCCTTTCAATATTTCTTTTAGCATGGGTTTAGTGTTGCTAAACTCCTGCAGCTTTTTTTTGTCTGTGAAACTCTTTATTTCTCCTTCTAACCTCAAGGATAGCCTTGCTGGATAAAGGATCCTAGGCTGCATCCTTTTTTCATTCAGGGATTTGAATATATCTTGCCACTCCCTTCCGGCCTGTAGTGTTTGTGTAGAGAAATCAGCTGAGAGCCTTATGGGGGTTCCCTTGTAACTTACTCTTTGCTTTTCTCTTGCTGCCTTTAGAATCATTTCTTTATCCTTGACTCTGGCCATCTTGATTATGATATGTCTTGGTGTGGGTCTATTTGGGTTCTTCCTGTTTGGGACCCTCTGAGCTTCCTGTACTTGGATATCTGATTCCTTCTTTAAGTTTGGGAAGTTTTCAGTCATGATTTCTTCAAAAACCTTTCAATCCCCTTTGATCTTTCTTCTCCTTCTGGGACCCCTATTATGCGAAGATTGGGACACTTTATATTATCCCATAGGTCCCTTATGCTATTTTCATTATTTTTTATTTGCTTCTCTTGTAGTTCTTCTGAATGGGTGCTTTCTATTGCCCTGTCTTCTAGATCACTAATTCGTTCCTCTGCATTATCTAGTCAGCTTTGCACAGCTATTAGATCATTCCTCATCTCTGTCAGTGAGTTTACCCATTCTACTTGGCTCTTCTTTATAGCTTCAATTTCATTTCTGACATATTTTATATCTCTAAACACTATCTCTTAATTCCTTCAGCAATTCGATCACTCCTTTTTTGAAATCTTGATCTAGTAGGCTATCAATGTCTATTTCGTTGATCTTTCTTTCAGGGGATTTCTCTTGTTCTTTTAATTGGGAAAGGTTTTTCTGCTTCTTCATCTTGCTCATACCTCTTTGGCACTGTGGTTTATGGAGTATCAGTTGTTTATTTTGGTCCTTAAGGATTTTATCTATCTGATGCCTATTTAGGAATAGAACTTAGGAAAAAAAGAAAAAAAATAAGAGAGAGAGAGAAAGAATTTTAAAAGAAGGGAGAAAGAGGGTTTGAAAACAGTGTATAATGAATAATAGAAGAGTGAGTTGAAGCAGAGTATTAATCGGGTTGAGACGTCCTTTTGAAACCTTTACAAAAAAAGGGGGGAGATGAATAGATGTATTTGAAACCTGTGTCTAATCAATAGCAGGACATCAAAACCCAAGAGAAATAGAAATGAATTAAAAAGTAAAGATTAAGAGAGTAATAGAAAATAGAACAGGTAAAAACAGATTTTAAAAAAAGGGGGGGGGGGTGTTTGTCGGTGTTCTCCTGGAGTCTGTGTGCTTTTAATGTGAAGTCTTTCTGTCTTCGTCCTGTTTTGGAAGCTCAGCTTGCTGTTTTCAGAGGCCCTCCGTTGGCGCCCTCTTCTGTGCTGCTCCCAGCACCTGTCGGCAAGCGGATCGCGCCTCCTCCTAACACTGGGTCAGGTGCAGCTCTCTGCTGTGGGCGGGCGGGTCGCTGCCCCTCCGGATGCCGCAGTCAGATGTTGCAGACTGGCCGGGTAGGAGGGCGGGTCGTGCCCCCTCCCAGCACCTCGGTCAGGGGCTGTGTTCCTGCCCGAAAGGCGGGGGGGCCGCTCTTGCTCTACCTGCGCTGCTGGTAGCTCCGCTGCTCTGTGCGGCTGCGCTCTCCGCCCTAGTCGGCGCTCCGCGGGTGGGCTCGGGGAAGACCGAGGGACAGCCCTGTCCCTGCTCCGAGCCAAAACCCAGCTCCTTGTTTGTCTTTGTGGGGCAAGTTCTCTGAGGGACCAGGATGGAAGGATCCTATCTGCCCGGGGCTGCAGGCCAGTCTCAGTCTGGCCTTTGAGGCTGCAAAGCCCTTCGGTGCGGATGCAGGTTTAGCCCCGCCCCCGCCCGGGTGCTCAGCACGGAGGATATGGCGTCTGTGCCTGAGCCCCGCCTCTCTTCCCCCGAAAACTTTCCGCGGGTTTTCAGAGGTGGGGGTGTGCACCCTTCCCGCGAGAGCACATCAACCTTGCTGTTTTATGGAGGGCCCAGGTTGTTCTGCCTTGTGCACCCACAGCCACGGCGCCCAGCCCCTTGCGTTCCCCCGGGGCTGCCTTCGTGCAGCCGCCCCCGACCCCGCCCGGCTTGTGCAGCCTGGCCCTGCCCACCGCTGCCGGCCCGCGTCTCAGGCTGGGTGTCGGGGGGACGCTCTGTGCCCGTTTAACTTAGTTCTGTCAGTCAAGGGCTGCTCTGTACAGATCCGAGCCTCAGAGGCTCCTCCTCCGTCCCGCTGGCCTCTCAGTCAGAGGGGGGAGACCCAGCGAGCGAGCGCCAGTCCTCCTTTGCCGCTCCCTCCCCGCGGGACCCGTCCCGCGCTGCTTTGCCTTTTGTTCTTTCTTTTTTCCTTTTCTCCTACCAGATTTTTGGCGTCTTTATCTTTTGAAGAGGGCGATGTTCTGTCAGAGTTCCACAGGTGCTCTGGTTGGCTGAGTGGGTCTGTAGATGTGGGTCTTGGTGTATTTGTGGGAGAGGGTGACCTGCGAGCGTCCTTCTACTCCGCCATCTTCTCCGTCTCTCCCTAGCTAAGTATTTTTTAGATGACATATAGTTTAGCTCCCAGTTGCCCTACACTGCAGGTGTTCATATAATTCTCAGTTTGAAGATGAGGAAACTGAGGGGAAAAGGTATTAGGTTTCATGCTCAAGGTCACATAGCTTGGAAGCTGAGGATTTAGGATCTGAACTAGGTCAGTCAAACTTCAGAATTAGTTTTGTACTCTTTAACACTCCTTCCCCCCTTTTGGCTGGAAAAGAAAAAGGTTAAATAGACACATTATTTTTTCTGTCCTGCCTGGGCATTAGATACTCTTAGAGTGTGAATAACCTGTGAATCTCAAGTTATTTTTGTGACGGTAGTGAAAGGAGAAAAAAAAAATCAAAAGAATGCTCTTATCCTAAAAATTAACCTTACATAACATTTGAGGATTCAAGTCCATTTCCCCAGATTTTTAAAGTAAAACTCTCCATTCTTTAACAGAATAGCATTTGAAAGCATCTCCTCCATGAAAGATGACAGTACTGATCTCCCTTTCATTTCAAACCTGAAATTGATAAGAAGTCTATGCCCTCTGTTCTGTGCACGTTCATAGCTCAAGTCAAATTTCCCGGAAATGGACAGTGAAGAGGTACTCCTGCCATCTTGATAACCCCTTACAGACGTCAGATGCTCTTATAACACATTCTTGGCTGGTATTTTTAAAAATTATTCATCATAATTGAATAATCATGAAGCCACACAGCCCATGGATTTTGGGGTTTTGTGTTAATTTTTGTGTTTTGAGTCTACTGATGCAAGGAAGTTTGCTGACCTTTTGCTCAGTCATGGGAGCACTTACAGGACAATGCATTTATGGTAAGACAAGTTTTCTCTAAAATACAGTGGTAAAAGAATACTTTGTTGTTTAAGATCTTGAAGAAAGGATTGGGAGGGGATCGTAAGGCAATAAAAGAAATTCACTCATTTTGACCCAGTATACATCAATTTTAATAGAAATACTCATATTCCAAATTTTATTCTTCTCAGACACTCTTTATTCAATTAAGTTTTTTTCTGGAACTTTGATTCTTCATAATTCCTGGCTGCAGTCAGCACTATGTTCCAGATGACTGTAAAATAAGCAACTAAAGTCCAAGAAATCACTTTAAAAGCTAGTCTCTACCAGTATCTAATCCAAGATATTTAGAGTCATTCAGATTATATAACAAATTAGCTCTCGCTGCCTGCCAGGTAAGAATGACGACCAGCATATCTAGTCAACTAGATGATAAAGGGGAGGAATGACACAAAACTTCTCACCATTTCTTTACAGTGTCACTCTGTTAACTGTCTCTGAACCAAAGAAGAATGGTTTACTTAAAGATTCAAGTTCATTAGAATTTGTTACTTCTTGGATTTCCTTATGTGTGACAGGGTTTCATTGCAACAATTCCGTAAATCTAGTTCATTATTTTTGATCCAGCATAAGAATAAACTTAGAAGGGATGCTTCATTTAAAAGAATTTGTATATCTTAGCAGCTGCAGTGCTGGAGTGAGGTACTGGAAATTATGAGATGAAAGAAAACACTTTCCCTTCACTAATAATAGTGCCAATTGCCTCTGAAAACCCACTAGAAATAGCAAAGGACTTGATAATTCTACTTATGCTTCTCTCTTCTACTAGGATGGGCCCTGTGTTTCTTTCTTTTTGGCATAGGGCAGATTTTTTTAACCTTATTTATATCACTTAATCAATAAGATGGTCACATCCAAGAAGGGAGTTCCACTCAAGGGCAAGATAATACTCTTCCAAAGTCCATATGATGTACATGTGATTTTGAATTGAATGGCAGCCACAATGTAGTTTCCTCCTCAGTTACTTTGGACATTGAGACTCTGGGCCATTACTTCTAATATGGATAACCATAAGAAATACGTAACAAAAAGTGTTCCTATGTGTGTGATCCCTGTAAATCAAACTACTGGTGGAATAGCTTTGTGTGGGCTATTTTTTTTGCAGGCAAATGTTTTTCTTTCTACAGAAGGGCAATTCACAGGGTATATGTGTGTATCTGAATATTGCAGGCATTGAGTACTTTTATGGACCATACCAAACCTTAGAAAAAAGAATGATTTTTTTGATCATAATCAGAAGGCTTTGACAAATAAAAAATGTTAGAAAAAGCCAGAAACTGTTTTTAAAAAGTATCTTGTCTGTTAAATTTGGCTTCTAGTTCTCTTTAAGAATATTTGACAAATGAGCCTGTGTCTAAAATGTTTACTTTCTTGCCATCTTCAAGATCCTTCACCAGCCAGTTCTGGCCTCACTGGCTGCTCTGTTATCTGCTCTTCCTCCCATTTGCCCCTTCCGATTAACTTCTGCGAATGCAAATGGATTCTTGGTTCCCTTCTCCAAACATATGCTTCTTAACTGCAAGTCCTCCCTGTTTACACCCCTGGAATATACCGTGGAAAATCCTCATGCTCAAGGCTAACCACCAACTTTCTTTCCACTCACTGCCTCTTAAACTACACTCAGTTCATTGCTTCCCTACAGTGTCAGTGTACATTTGCATATTTGAAAAAGCTTGGTGAGTCATCTTGTCCTGGCAAAATGTAATTTTAATTTTTTAAAAATAATTTTATGTACCTAGTGAAAAATTTCAACTTCACAGAGGATTATAACATGGAAAAATACATGACAAGTAATATTTTAAATTAAAGTTAACAATTTTAGTTTGTAGCATATCTGGCAATTATCTCTAAAATACCAAATATATGCAAACACCTTTAATTCTTGTTTAAAAAATTATCAGCAGCATCTCTGGTCTCACTGATGGGAAAGAAGAAAGAATTAATTTCACTACCCCATCTTCTCTGCTTGCCTAGGTTTTGATGGTTACCAAAGTTTTGATTCTTCTGGTGGTTACCTTTGTAAGTAACACATGTAAACCTCTCTTCCTTGATTGGACAACTTTACTTACTCACTGACTTAAGATGTGGATGTTTTGGATCCTTGTACGTACCCACACCTTCTCAATATTTCTCTCCCACCCCAGTTTCTTAAAGCCTTCTTGTTATTTTCTGTCTTAAGACAGACCAGACCAGACAGCTAGTTTCTCAGGTTTTCTACCTTTTTGCTCTTTCTCTGTTATTTTGG
This sequence comes from Camelus dromedarius, assembly GCF_036321535.1. Classification (NCBI taxonomy): domain Eukaryota; kingdom Metazoa; phylum Chordata; class Mammalia; order Artiodactyla; family Camelidae; genus Camelus; species Camelus dromedarius. The sequence continues at coordinate 62,698,451 of NC_087448.1, read as the reverse complement.
GAGATTTCTGCAGGGGCATCTGTCAGCACTTCTACTGAGTTTTCATTTTGGAAATCATATTTTTTAATTATCAAGAAATATCTTTTTCTACGGTTGCCCCCTTTTCATGGCAGCCTATGCTTTGTTTTATTGTTCCAATATCTTCTCATATTTCTCTGAGGAGATGAACAAAACATTTTAAAACTCTCTCCCATCCCTGAATGATAAGTTTTGTCTGAAGTTAGTTGTTTTACTTCTTCATCTTGGTGCTTTTCATTTGTGCAAATTTACTCTCTCTGCTGATATCTTTTTGCTGATATATCTGCTGATTCTTTTTTTGCCTGACCTTATTTGTGAGTGAAAGTCAGGATGGTTGATACAGCAGTGGCTGATAATACTCCGTGTTGGGAAGAGCAGTGAGGCAGAGTTCTCACACATTAATATGGACTTCCTGGGGGAAATTTAACAATATGCATCAACAATCTTAAAGTTGTTCATATCCACAACACATAGCACTACTTCTAAGAATCACCTTTGGGAAATGACCAGATTATGCACAAAGATATTCATTAAATGTGAATGAATTGAGGGCTACTTAAATACACTTGATGGAATATTATACAGTGTAAAGTTGATGCCTCAGATGAATTTTTAATAATATAGGAATGTTCTATATACATGTATATGTACATATGTATAGTGCATTGTTTATTTTCTTGTTTATTTTTTCAAAATTTTCTACATACACATATAATACAATTTAAATTATAAAAGTCACTTAAAAACAAGTAAACCAGATGGACAAGAGCAGGTAGAGCAAGTCAGATAGCCACCGGTTGTCCCGTTCTCTGAGTCCAGCTCCTGACTTCTGTATGAGCTGCCCTGGTTTCTGCCTTTGATTTTGTTCTGAGAGGATTAGCGGACTCACCAAGATGGATGTGGCTTCACTCTCAGTGTCCAGTCCGGTGACTCTCAGCTTTGTCATTGTGTGTATGTATACGTCTGGATATGTGTATGTGTGTGTCTGGGTGTATGTGTGTGTGTGTGTTACGTGTATGACTAACATGTCTCCTGATTTGGCTTAACTTTTACCGCAAATATGTCTCACTGGTTTTGTTCTGGGGACTTCAAATCTAGACTGTAGTCTTACGGTTGTGAAAGGGCAGGGCTACCTGACCCTGGTAGGGGGCTGTGACTGGTTAGGCTTCCGGGTGTTGTGTGGATGCTCACTATCTCAGCTAAGGCAGGTGTGTCTTAGGAAAGGAATGTTCTTTGTTATCTTTAAAGGGCAGCAGCCGGGCGCCTGAGGAGCCCTGGGGCAGGAATCTGCCAGATGTCTGTGGACTCCACAGTTCCCCCTGACAGACCAGCACTGTCAAATCTTTGGGATATGGGCAGAGGTCTCGTCTCCTGGAGCTACTTCCTGCTGAACAGGGCTGTCACTCTGTCCCTGCCAATATTGCCAGTCTATCTGGGGTTATGGGGCCCCGATATCCCGGCAGCTTTAAGGGTGGGAGTGGAAGGAGACCCCAGCGGCGTCCAAGGGCTGCATCACCAGGATGTTGACTTGGTTCATGGTTGGAGTCTTGGTAGGAGGGGTGTATTTGTTCCTAAATTTATGAATCTTGGGCTTCAAATAGAGACAATTGTTTTTGTAAGAGAGGGTTAACAACGCAATAGTAAGCATATACCAAGATAAATAGCTAAATTCAGTAAGAACAGTGAGAATAAATTTGAGAATGTCTGAAAAGGGATCACTATCTTGACAGATAAAGAGAATTGAATGGAAATTGTTTTGGAAGGTGATGATGCATTTTGAAGTTCACAGTGTTGGACTTAAGGTGACAATTGAAATGTCCATATTTAGCTGCCCCTCCAGAAATAATTCTAGGGAATCCATAAAATATAGAGCTTCTATTAACAATCATGTAAAAACTTCATGGAGTACATACTGTGTAAGTCACTTTGCTAGTCACGAATATTTAATGAGCCATACAGTGTGGGGAATGTTGTTCCTTAATGGATGGGATGGACAGGAGGTGAGACAGTTAAGTAGTTTGACAAGGGCTATAATGAGCATGCTGTTAGTGCTGAAGTGACACCCTGCCGTGTGCCAGCACTTACCCTATCCTACAGGAAGAGATTCTGAAGAAAATGACATATAACCTGAGCTGTGATAAAATATATACAAAACAGTAAGATTCAGTTCTTGCCCTTGAGGGTCTTCTGTTATTCCAGGGAAACAGATACAAACAAAACTCAATCATAGATGCAATTATATTTTCATGAATAAAGTACAAATGAGATGAGTATCGAAAAGCAATTAATTAGACCTGATAGGGTGGAAATCAGAGAAATAAACCTTTCATAAGTTTGTAAATAGATAAAGATCGCTTTAGGCAAAAAGGAAAGCAGATTACACCGGTTAAAATCTATGCTTACTGAGGAATCTCATGACCTTTGCTTTGTGCCAAGATATGCTTACTTAATTCTGCCTGTTGTATCCTGTAATCTCTTATTAGAAAAAAGTTCTGATGTGACTTGAAAGATAGAAGAGCTATCAAATAATATATGTAACTATTATACTGATATAAGTACATAATTGCATATGAAATAATATGTAAAATTAAGTGACCCAGTCCTTAAGTAGATCTTTGCAGTCATTGCTCGAGTACTCATTGCTGTAAAAATGATAGTGACACAATGATTTAAACGATCTTTGGCATGACATTTTGTCAGAAGTTTTCTGAAATCCTAAGTAACTCCTTTGGGATCTTTTTGTCTGCTTTTTGTCCTCCAAGTCATGGGTTCCTTTTACAAACACTGGTTGTCTCTGTGCCGATGCTGTGCTTGCCACAGTTTCCAGGGATCTAACACTGGGCCTGTTTGTGTGTGTGTCCTGGAAGCAGTACTCGGCACAGTTCTAGGGATGTCAATCTTGGCTCCACGTATGGAAGAACTTCCTAACTTGCCCACAACAGACAGAAAAATGTATTTAAGTAAACTTTGTTTACATAGTTTTATATAAAATGAAATTCATTTGATTTATAGAACAGTGCTTTATTCTGAGATTATATACTTTAGGTTTTGTTTTTTTTTTTTTTTTTTTGGTACTAGAATCTCCTTCCTTTTATGAATTATGGTGTTAGTGAATTACAGTCATTTAAAAATATCCTTACTTGGCAAAATAAAGCCTGGAAACAAATTATTTGAAATTTTGTAGGCTTAGACTTCCATATAGTCTGGAACTTCAGTTTCCCTGACTTCTAAACTCTGTTCCAACTGTCAAATTATGTCAGATTTTCAACTTGTTTATCTTGTTAAAAGATAAGAAAGAAAAGTTCATTTGAATTAAATCAAAGAATTATTTGCATATGTTGATTTTAACTTTCTGTCTTATTTTGAATATTTTATCTTTTGTAAGAGGACACTGAGGGAATAAACTGATATGATAGAATAAATTAGGAGACCTAGAATCAAATTCCCAGCTGTACAACTAACTAGAGATGTTTGCTTATTCTAGCTCTTAATTTTTTCTAGCCTGAAAAACAAGTAATGAGCAAGCAGTAAAACTTATTTCAGTAATAAAATTCAATTTTAAAAATACACATATATAGAGTGTATGTATATGTGTATGTACTTACATATGTGTGTATATACATGTGTACACATATACACACACATGCCTATATGCATATATATACATGTATATATGACATTGGATTTTGTGAAAAATTTATCATTTTTGCTAATAATAGGGTATCTTTCAGTTCTGTTTGTAACTGAAAAGTTTATGGAGGATTTACAAATCCAGGAGTGAGTTTTTAGGGGGAAAAGAAAGCCCAAAACCTTGGAAATTTACAGAACATATAAGAATATTGCCAATTTTTGAAAGGGGAAAAGAAATTGGACCATAAGCTATGATTGGAAATTTTTTATGAGCACCAATTTGCTGATGGGCTAATAAGCATTTACTTTGCTGATCTTGCTGATCTGTGTTAGCTGCCTAATTGCTCAATTTGTGCATGCAAATGCAATCGTTTGCATATAAATGCATGCAGGTGCAAATCTGCATGAGTAGTATTAGGGCCTTATTTGAAACTTGGTCATGATCCTTCATTTCTCTATACTTGAAAAATCAAGACCCTAGTTTTCAAAAATAGTTCCTGAAACAAAAAGTAAAATCCATATAGGCAAGATCATGTTTTTAATGTGATTGCCCTCAGTAGTTTTAATAATGTCTAATTCAGTATTTAATAACTTAATAATATCTAATATCTAATTCAGTAGTTTTAATAATATCTAACTGTTGTATGGGGCTTTGAAACTTACAGAACACCTTTCCACATATATTATCTTGCTTGATCCTACAACACTCCCTTAGGCCTAACTCCCATTTTAGAATTAAGAAAATTGAGGCTAACAAAATAAATTTCATGCCACGATTTCACAAGTACTAATAAAAATAGCAAGATTTTAAACTTAGAATACTCTATTTTAAATTCTGGGCTATGTCCAACATCATACTCAATGGTGAAAAACTGAAAGGATTTCCTCTAAGGTCAGGAATAAGACAAGGATGCCCACTCCCACCACTTTTATTTAACATAATTCTGGGAGTTCTAGTCACAGCAATAAGACAAGACAAAGAAATAAAAATAATTCTAAAATTTGTATGGAAACACAAAAGACCTCAAATAGGAAAACCAATCTTGAGAAAGAAGAATAAAGCTGGAAGCATTACACATCCTAATTTCAGATTATACTACAAAGCTACAGTGATCAAAACAGTATGGTACTGGCACAAAAACAGACACATAGCTCAATGGTACAAAATAGCCCAGAAATAAACCCACACACGTATGGTCAATTAATCTATAACATAGGAGGCAAGAATATACAATGGGGAAAAGACAGCCTCTTCAATAAATGGTGGTGAGCAAACTGGACAACTACATGCAAAAGAACAAAACAAGACCACTTTCTCACAGCATATACAAAACTAAACTCAAAGTGGATTAAAGACTTAAATGTGAAACTTGAAACCATAAAACTCCTAGAAGAAGACATTGGCAGTATGCTGTTTGACATTAGTCTTAGTAATATTTTTTTGCCCTCAGGCAAGGGAAACAAAAGCAAAAGTAAACAAATGGGACTACTTCAAACTAAAAAGTTTTTGCACAGAGAAGGACTCTATCAAGAAAACAGAAAGACAGCCTTCTGAATGAGAGAAAATATTTGCAAACTGTATACCCTATAAAGGGGTTAAAATCCCAAAATACAAAGAACTCATACATCTTGACATCCAAATAACAATCTGATTAAAAAATGGACACGGAGCTTGAATAGATTTTTCCAAAGAGGACATATGGATGGCCAACAGATGCAAAAAAGATGCTCAACGTCACTGATCATCAGGGAAATACAATTCAAAACCACAGTGAGATATCACCTCACATCTGTCAGAGAGGCTATTATCAAAAAGACAACAAATAACAAGTGTTGGTAAGGATGTGGAGAAAAGGGACCCTTTGAGCACTGTTGGTGGGATTGTAAATTGATGCAGACACTATGGAAAAACAGTATAGAGAGTCCTCAAAACTTAAAAATGGAATAATCCAGCAATTCCATCTCTGTGTATTTTCCCAAAGAAAACAAAAACACTAACTTGAAATGATATACACATCCCTATGTTCATTGCAGCTTTATTCGCAATAGCCAAGATATGGACGCAACCTAAGTGTCCATCAATAGACAAATGGATAAAGAAGATACGGTGTATATATACAATGGAAGATTACTCAGCCATAAAAAAGAGTGAAGTCTTGAACCTAGAGGGTACTCTGCTAAGTGAATTAAGTCAAACAGAGAAACACAAATATCATATGATTTCACTTACACGTGGAATCTAAAAGACAAAACCAATGAGTGAATGAACATAAAACAGAAACAAACTCAGAGAGAACAAATAGGTAGTTGCTAGAGGGAAATGGGGTAGGGAGATGAATGAGTAAGTGAGGAGGATAAAGAGGTGCAAACTTTTAGTTATGCGTAATGTAGGGAATATAGTCAATATTTTAATAACTTTGTATGATGACAGATGGTAACTAGACTTATTGTGGTGATCATTTCATATGTATAAAAATACCTAACCACTGTGTACACTGAAACTAATATAATATTGTAAGTGAATTGTATTTCAATAATAAATAAGATATAAATAAGTAAATAAATAAAGTAATTAATTAGTTCCAGGCTGTTTCAGTAACGTTAGATTGCTTTCATTCTGTTCTTTGCTCTTGGCTTTACCTGTTAGTTCCTGCCACCCTCTTCCTCCCTTAGCATGACAAAATTCTTCATCTGAAAGAGCATAGTTTACCCTTCAGCACCCTGCACGGTGCTTAGCACAGTTTTGTGTATAAAACTAGACACCCCCAGAATACTTGTTGGTTGTTTAGGACTGGAGAGGTAGAGAGCTGGTGGCTAAGCAATGAAGTTTAATTCACAAATTGAGGTTAGTGAAGTCTAGGGTTGGAGCTCAGCTTTGACCAGCCGCCTCATGCTCCCAGCCGAGCGTGTGAGGATAGTATGAAAACCATGGCCCGGGATGTGGGGAAGAAAAGCTTGCAGGGATGGCACAAGAGATGTATCTGGTATTTCAGAATATATTGGAGAAATGACAAGTCATTTTCATTTCTGTGACAGGTATCCAGGTACCCTCTAGTTAATAAGACTGGCATGTTTCTCAGAGTATAAATTATGGAACTTATCACAGTAGAAATTCCAGAGTAATCTCATATATTACAGAGTCTCATCCACAAATGAACATACGATTCTGTCAGAACATGGGCCTGAGGCATTTCATCTCTGCACACTAAAGGAATTCTTCATTCTTTGGAGATCAGCTCTGATATTCCCATTAGGGTACTTTTGCCTCAACATCTAATTTTCTTCTAAGATGCAAGATTGAATAAATATCTTGGGTTGTTTAAGAAAATATTTCTGGAGGGAATAAACATTCTCAGATCTTGCTAATAAAGCTATTTTCATCGTACTCTGTGGATTTAACACTTAAGGCTTTACCAAACGCACCTGCATAGGGCAGTACGCGGGAGCAGCCTAACAACTCTGGCCCCAGGCTCCCAGTGCAAGCGTGCCGCTGGGATGCGGGAGGCTGCGATTTCCATAAACGCACAATCAGGATTTTATGAGAACATCTGTCTCACCTTCTGGACTATTTTGCTTAATCTTTCGAGGGCCTAAGAGAGTTCCTAATGAAGGTAGGTGACAGGATATGTTGGGAGTAGTGTCCTATCTTCAGGACCGTTGTGGTTTCTCTCCTGAGTACATCTCAAGGCTTCCAGGGGTGCTACTTGCTCCTCAATATCCAGTCTGCTTGCCATTGAGCTTTGTTGGCAGGATTTATAATGAGACAGTTTATTTATCCAATTGACAGTAAGACAACATTATGCTTAGGGGACTGTCAATAAAAAATAATAATAATGGTGGTGATTATTGTGTTCTGACACTCACTACACTCCAGACACTGTGGTAGGTTCATGTTATTTAATTCTCAGAGCAACCGTAATACAGGTAGGAAAACAGAAACTTACAGGTTTAAGTAACTTGCCAGGATATACATGGTATTGGCAGAATTTGTACTTAAACCTGTCTGACTCCAAAATCAATGCACTAACCTCTAGGCTACACTAACCTTGAGTTTGGTAGAAAGCTGTCTTTGAGGGAAAGAAATGTACTTATTTGGAAAAAATAATTCTGCCTTTAATATTTGGTAGCCTTTTCTATCTGGTAGGTGCAGGGCAAATGGATAAATATCAAGGAATTTTCCAAAGGGAGAGGGGAAGAGTCTGGCTACTTTTGAAGATCTGACTAAACCAAGGTCTCTGAGTCCTCATGCCATAAATGCTCCCTCCTGTGTCACCTCCCACTTCATGACATCTTCCTTTATATTTCAGCAGCCTCCAGTTGCTTCTGCTCATAGCTCTGTGGCTCTGCACGTGTCACTCCCGCTTCCCAGAGTGCAGCACCCAAGTTCTTTCCCATGAGGATTGCTACTGATTCTTCAAAGTCCAGCTCCCACACCATTGCTCGGGCAGTCTCCTCTGACCACCCCAAATAGATGAGAACCCCCCTGAAGGGCCCTTCTTTACTTCTTGTACACACACTTGTGACTGCATTTATCACACTGTGTTGTCATTTCTTCCTTGTTTATCTTTCACATCTTCCCAACTGTAAAATAAAATAAACAGGGACTGTGTTAAGTTTTATTCATCTCAGTATCTCTGCTGCACAACCTGCAAATATGGGTTCTTAATAAATCTGCTTGAACTGACTTGAAAACTCTTCTATACTAAAGCCATGAGCTACTTCAATAACATTTTAAGATGAATGAGGTTAGTGTCGTGAAAGCAGTGCGTTATGCTTTTTTCATCTTTAGTTGTAAGTGTATTAAGGATGAAAGATGTGTGTGTAGTACTACAGGTGTTTCTGGAAGTAGCCTGGAAAGGAGGAATGAGACATCTAGCCCACAGCTCACCCTTACAGAGGGCTTTGGGAATTTTTCCTAAGAAAAGCAGTAGCATTTGATTGATGCAAAAACTACCCATTTCCTTCTGTGTTGTCATTAAGAATTGCGGGTGTGTGGCTTCTTGTATTTTATTTATTTTATTTACTTTTTTTTTTTTGCAACAGGCAAAGGATTTAATGTTACAAAATGATGTATGGTTTGTATAGATGGTTCAGCTGGGTGAGCGTTATTTCCCTCAACCACTATAAACTTATTTGTTCATCAATCATGTTAACACTGTACTACAAACCAGGAAATAGGTGGTTTAGGAAGAATAACATCTTGGCAGAATCCGCTCAGAGCCCTCTGATGTTTGTACACTTCTGCCTGTCTCATCTGTAGACTGTCTTAAAGAGAAAGTTCACAGAATTTGATCCTTTAATTCAAGGGCTAGATATTTCTAAATTTGAAGATAACTGAGAAATATTCACCTGTAATCTTTCTTTCTTTGCCCTTTTCCTTGCAACTCTTTCTCCTAGGAGAAAAGAGGAGTCACAAAAAACTAGTCTGAATTTACAAATACAGAGAAAAAAACAGCTAACTTAACCAGCAAATTTGGGTAGAGTTTGGGCACTTTACCTTTCTCAGTGACATTGGGCAATTACCATCACCTCTTGGAACCTCTGTCCACAGATGTAATTTTGGGATAATATATCTCTTGATTATTACTCAAAGAAAAATGAGTTTCTGCTTGGGCAGTCTTGACTGTCACATGGCATTTTTCTTGACAGGTACAACTACGCTGGCATTATTGTGCTTTGAGCATCTGGAGGACAGAGGATGTGCTTTATTTACCTCTGTATTTTCAGCTCTAGGACAGCTACCTGGAATGACAAACACTCAATAAAAATTTATTGTTTAAAACATAGAAAAATGATAGAAGAGGAAAAAAGGACAAAGGAACATTGACATTGTGATAGCCCCATGGGAGTATTCCCGCTGATGTCTTCCGAGGAGCCTGCCCATCTACGGAGGGCTGCTTCTGTACTTAACACTTGTGGGAGTGCTGAAAACAAGCTAATCTCATTGTCATCTGAGATACAAATCCCTAGAAACACTCTCAATCAAGCAACATTATTAACTCTTTCCAGAGAGGTCTGTGTCTTTCTTCTACGGGGCCTGCTGGGACAAGTTGTTTTGACAATCTTGAGGTTGGAAAATCCCACCAGGCCTCACATTCCCAAACCAAGGTGTTAGACGCCCCTTTGAGCACCCGTCCTTCCCTGTAATCTCACACCACAGAGGCTCTGAGTACTTTCACTCGGGTCAAAATTATACTGCTCATTGCTTTCCTTTTCTGTTCCCTCCTCTTCCCTTCCATTTCCTTCCCCCTTTCCCCTCCCAAGCCTTCCTGTTGGGCTTTAGAACAATTTATTTTTTGTATATATATATTTTTATTGAAGTATAGCCAGTTTACAATGGTGTGTCAATTTCTGGTGCACAGCATAATGTTTCAGTCATACATGAACATACATTTATTCATTTTCATTTTCTTTTCACTGTAATTTATTACAAGATATAGAATATAGTTCCCTGTGCTATATAGTATAAACTTGTTGTTTATCTATTTTATATATATTAGTTAGTATCTGCAAACCTTGAACTCCCAGTTTATCCTTTCCCACCCCCTTCCCCCTGGTAACCATAAATTTGTTTTCTATGTATGTGAGTCTGTTTCTGTTTTGTAAATAAGTTTGTTTGTTTTTTTTTCAGGTTCCACCTATAAGAGATATCATATAGCATTTTTCTTTCTCTTTCTGACTTACTTCACTTAGAATGATGATCTCCAGGTCCATCCATGTTGCTGCAAATGAAAATGCCCTTTATTTTAATTTTGCCACTCTCAGACACTTGCCGTCTTGAAGTGTCTTGAAGACACTTGCGATCTTGAAAACTCTAATTAAACTTGCATCAGCTTTGTACTTAAAGGAAAAGTCCTGTTTCTGATGTAGGCGGTTTGCATTTATAAGTTCTGACAAGCTGCTTGGTACCAGACAGCCAAAAGTGATGAACAGTCTTGGCAGATTAAAATGTAAATTTGATTGAAGAAAACAACCTACAAAAATTTATGCTTCTGTATGATCTATGTGATTAAATGTTACTTGTTTCAAAGCTAGTGTTTCTGACACTTTCAATTACAGCTTTTGGAAGTTTTATTCCACATCATTTAATCTATTTTAAATAACTCTCCCTTTTAGGCTCCGCACGTGGTGATGCATGTTTAGCATCAATCTTCAATGCAAATTTGGAAATAATCCCTGTCCAGTCTATAATAAGACTTATTTTATAAAGAGATAACAAGTTTTAAAAGCTAAACCTATAACCTTCCTTCTTATAACTAAGAAAATATTGGATCTCAATATAACTAGCATTGTCCTTTTTTATTTTTAAATTGTAGTTAAAAAAACCAAAACATACAGTTTACTCTCCTAACCACTTTTAAATGTACAGCTCATTAGTGTTAACCTTAATCACATTGTTGTGAAACAGATTTCTAGAACTTCTACATTTTTAAAAACTGAAATTCTCTGTCCACTGAATAACAACTCCGTCTCCTCCTCCCTCTAGCCCTGACAACAACCATCCCACTTTCTATTTCTGTGAGTTCGACTACTTTTGATGCCCCATATATGTGAACTCCTGCAATATCTCTTTTTGTGACTGAATTATTTCACTTAGTATAATATCTTCAAGATTTATGAAACAATTTGTAGCACAAGACAGTATTTCTTTCCTTTTTAAGGCTGAATGATACTCTGTGTATGTATATGCCATTCTCTTTGTCAGTTCATCTGTCTTTGGACACTTCGGTTGCTTCTATCTCTTGGCTATTGTGAATAATGCTGCACTGAACATGGGTGTGCAAATGTGTCTTCAAGATCTTGCTTTCAATTCCTTTGGCTATATATCTAGAAGTGGGATTGTCGGACCATATGGTAGTTCTGTTTTTAATTTTTGGAGGAACCTCCATGCCATTTTCCATAGAGGCAGCAGCATTTTACATTCCTTCAAAGCTGTTGTCCTTTTTATTATAGATTACATTAACTAAATATTGAACGATGTTAGTAATTATTAAATAATAATAAAATACAAATAAAACAAGATTATTAGACTGTCATAACTGAACTTCAGTACTTTGCATTAGGTTGAAACAATAAATTTAGTAGTATGCTGTTTTGCCACTGCCTAAGTTTTGTTTTGTTTTTATTCGTGGATTTGGAGTGTCAGGGCACTGACATGATTATATCATAAGCTGATCTAAATGATATTTCTTTGTAAGCCAAAGAGAATTATGTAAGCCAAAGGAAAGAATGAAAATTGCCATTTCTAGATGTTTCCCTCAGTCTGAGGCAAATTCGATATGAGCTTCTAGGGTTGAGGTTGATAATGCCCCGTGAAGTGAGCAGTGCTACCTTTCAGCCATTGTTATCTTGACATCCTACCTGGGACGTGGCAATGCATCCTGATATATCACTTTACTTCTTACTCTATTTCCTGTTTGAACCAGTGTTCTAGGTCACTCTTGTTGCAAAAAAAGGGGTTCTATAGTCTTCACTGCTCACCTGGTAGATAAACTTGCCCAAATCTCATTGGAATTTACATGTGTGTGTGTGTGTGTGTGTGTGTGTGTGTGTGTGTGTGTGTGTGTGTGTTGTCAGTGTGGGAACTTTACCATGGGCTTCCAGAAGACAGAATGATTTCATATGCATAAAAGACTTTAACTCCAAACTAATCTGTAGATTTAATATAGCAAGATTTTTTATAGACAGAGACATGCTTATTCTAAAATTTATATGGAAAGGCACAAAATCTAGAACAGATAAAACAGGTTTGAAAAAGAAGAATAAAGTTGGAAGTAAAATCACTGCCTGCTTTTAAGTCTTGCTACACAGCTCTAGTATCAAGACAGTGGCAGGGGGAGAAACACATAGATCAAAGGAACAAAACACAACCCAGAAGTGAACTCACACAATACGCCCAACTGATTATCAAAAGCACTCAAATAAATAAAAGCTTCATATTGTCACAAAATCCTATCATTACTGATTTCAGCCTCTTTGCCTGTGGATTTATATTCATATAATCTGCTCCGATTTTCAGTACCATCTCCCCAAATTGCAGGTTTCTTCTCTCTTCAGAGAAAACTTCCCTAACCATTCCAGCCTGAAATAGTATCTTCTACTTCTAAGCTTAGGAAGAAGCATTTAGAGTTTTTGGTCAGGGATCTAAAAATGGGAAATTAAAAAAATTTAGCATTTAAGAGGAAAGCAAAAGGCTAAAGTAAAGTTAAAAACTGCAGAGATTTCTGTGGCATTATTTTCTCTGCTGAGCTTCAAAACTTTTCCGGTTAGGGCCAATAAAACAGACTGTAAACTTGTTGAGGGCAAGAGCTATTTATATCTTTTTCTCCACTGAATGTGTTACTGTATTTGGCACATGAATTTGAGGCACTGAGGTAGGCACTGGGCCCGAAAAGACAGACAACAACCAAACAAACACAGTCCTTGAACTTCTGTGCTTCTGTGTCTTTATCACACCATCTAGTTCTCAAATCAATACCCACCGAAGTATCTGTTGAAAGATTGAATGGCTAAACTGAGGTTATAGAATGAGGGAAGCAATAGGAACCAAACCATAGAGATTGAAAGAGATCACATAATAGAATATCTTCTACCTAACATTTGTCTGGCCTCAACTTCCCAGAAATATAACATTCATATTTCAGCCAAAGCTTCCGTTTAATAAAGACAGGTATCTGGCTACTAAGCAGCTCCAGGCTGAAGGCTCGGGTCTCCAGTACAATGCGCTATGACTAGAGCAGAGTACTCTTCTTTGTGGTTTCCACATGGCTTGACACTTACTAGTCCCTGAACGGCTTCAGACCCACAGTGGATGTGGCAAGTATATAGTGTATTGTAGTTAATTTTAAAATGCACAAGTGCCTTGAAGAATGCCAAAGGGGGAGTGTACTGCCTCAGGATGCATCAGATAGAATCATAAACATTTCAACATCCCAGAGCACTGCCAAACCTGGCCTCCAGCCTTGAAGTCCTCTGGTAGCTGCACTCATATCTGAAAAGGTTCTGAGGATTAGTTTCCTTAGAAATATTTGATTTTAGAGCTCTTTGGTTGTGCTAATGGTGATTTACAAGGGAAGAATTGTGAAACAGAAGCCCTTGGTCAACCATCTTATGAAACATATTTTAGGTTACCAACTAAGAGACGATCAGTCTGTGTAAATCTATCAACAATTCTAAAAAGAAAAATGGTTTTAAAAGTCCATGTTTTGGTAGGGAGACCAGGTAAATTACAGAATCTGTGGTTAAAAATAAATTTCAGATAAACAGTGAAAAATGTTTTGGTACGAGTTTGTCTCATGCAATAGGTGGGACCTACTTAAACATTTATTGTCTTTCTGTTTTGGGGACTGGAAGTAGGAACAAGGTGGGATGGTAAATGGGCAGAGGGAATCCTTCTGATTGATGTGATGAAAATGTTCTAAAAATCAGTTGGTAGTGGTTCCTTAACAGTACATTTACTAAAAAAAACATTGTATTATACTTAAAATGGGTGAATTATATGGTATGCAAATTATCCCTAAAATATTAGAAAAGTCCATGTTTTATTTCAGGTAACTTGAGGCTAACACATTTTTATTTGATGGTTGAGCTTTGTCTTGTACTGTTACTGTGATCAGCAATGGGAGTGATAAAAAAAGGGGAGGATTTTGTAAATGCTAGAGTACTGTACTGTGGACTTGCAGTGTGTGTATTTCCTTATTTATATTGTTGTCAAAATTCCTTCATCTGTAGCAAACTCTTGCTAGACATTATTCTCTGTAATTCAGATTTTAACTAGTTCAAGGTCACGCCATGACAGGGATAGGGTCATCCCACCAGAAGTCATCTAACCCCTAGCACAGTGTTGTTCCAAAACACCATGTATAATTAATGGAGAAAATACTTATACTTGTCCTTTTTTAAATGTATATTTTCCTTTTGGACTATAATAAAAATGTACAGATGGAGATAAAAACATCAAGACAAGATTGTGTCAAAATGACTATCAAAAACCTTTTATGATAGCCATTATGCCTTTCTTCAGCCATTCAGTAGTTATTTATTGGGTGCTGACTGCATTTCAAGCACTGTGCTGGTGGTGCAGTAGTGATGGACATGGAAAACATGGCTCCTGATTTTATAGAACTCCCAATGAGAGGATAATTTTTAGAAATTTCTTTTTTTTCCCAATCTGACCTGTAGTATTTATTCTTGCTTCTATACAGCTATTCATTGACTTAAAAAGTAAGTTGAATAGGTTTTTTTTTTAATCACTACAATAACTCACCCATTATTTCCTATGAATTCCATTAACTGACAAAGGTTTAATTCTCAATTGCATAAGAACCGTCAGTTATTGTTAAATAGGAAATCCCAATATGTAGACTTCTCCAGGCTCTTAAATTCATATATGCAGTTTCTCAGTGCATTGTTGTTGTAAAAAAAAATTAATCTTTTCCATGTATCTAATTAAAAATAACCCCAAAGCATTGTGGGATTGGAGGAGTGCTGTACCAGGGGAATTTGAATTCTACTCAGACTCAGTGGAACAAATTAGAAAGCAGTAGCTTCCTGCAGGGTCCCAGTTATTTAACATTATCTGAGTGGCAGTTAGACTTGGGATCTCTGAACTGATGTGATATGAAGTTAAAAAATCTCCAGTACCAAATGACAAAACAATTATTATAATTTGCCTCTATGAGACAAAGGAGAAATCAAATTCCTAAAGAGCTGAAAATTTTCCCCCAAGTAGGCCTTTATTAAAATTATTATTTTTATTGCTGCTCTTGGTATTTCTACTAGTTAATGTTGTTACCATGGAGTTTAAAACCAACTGGTAGCACTGATTGGCATGAAGATGAATGTTCTTAATAAAGAACACACACTGAAAGAATGCTTTTCTTGGAGAGATCTGACTAGGGCAGAAGTGATTGCTTTTATGTTCCAATGTACTTTTAAGTATTATGTTTTCTGATTGTTCTATAAATTCAAAACCCTCCTAAGTATTAAATATATTCTTTTATAATACGCTTACTTTCCCTAGTTTCATTTTTTTTAATTTGAAATTAGTATTAATGCATATTTAGTGTTGGTATCTTTCATGTACTGTTCAGGGTGGGATCCCGTAGGAACACAGCAGGATTTAATGGAAATAATTTAGAAAACTATCTCACAAATTTCCATTGTATCGTTTTCTTGATACGATGTGAACAGAGTCCCACCATCCATGTTTACTTGTATGCAGGGCTTAATTTTAATTACAGGACCCACCAGGCATTTGTGGATTTACCATGTACCATTATAGTTTTAACTTCAAAGGTTGATGACATGTAGAAATTTGCATACATGTATATCACACAGCTGAGGCTGGTTTATGGGAATGGGTCACTTGTCTCCCCAGTGCACCTTGCTGTTGAACTCACATCCACATCTCTGGTTTTAGTTCTTCACTTTTGTGAAATGACAAACCTCTCTTCCTATGTGAAAAAAGAGACCCTAAAGGAAAGCCAATGTCTAGTCATGGAAATGCAAATAAAAAGAAAGTGGAAAACGTTCTCCTAGTACTTCTGTATAGGAACTTCTGTAGATATAATTGAGCTTAATAATCAGCTGAGCTAAAATAGGGAGATGTGGAGGAGGTAACTGAGAGGCCATGACCACCAGTTGACCATGAGCTGGACCTGTGCAATCAGAGGCTCCTCACCTGTTCTAGGAACGTACTTTTTGCTCACTGTTCCCACAGTGGGAGCTGTTCCAAGGACATAGCCTTGAGAAAGTAAGGTGCTTTTCAGACTATCTGGACAGTATCTGTGACTAAACCCAGTTAAGATATCTATACAAACTTTTAAGATTCTGGTGGGCGTGTGTGGAGATCTACTCATCTTGCAGCTGTCCAAGGCAAGCTGTGCGTTTAAGTTCCCTTGCATATTAAACCTGCTACCTACCAGTCTTCAGTGTTCTGCCTCTTTCTTCAGGCTCTAGCTTGTGTGTTTCAGATTTTACCCAGGAAACTTGCAAGGTTGCAAACCAACAGCAAATTATTCTGGATTGTCTCAGTGGTCTCCATCTAATCATGGTAACCCTTTATGTATAGAAGAGGTAGGCACAAGAGTTAGTCAAAGAGATATAGCAGAAATGGAAGGCAGGAGATATGAGCCAGAAGGATACGGAGACTTTGACAAGAACTCAACTGCCATTGCTGGCTTTGAAGGGGGTCATGTGCCAGGGAAGGTGTGCAGCCTCGAGAACAATCCCCAGATAATAGTCAGCAAAGAACCAGGGACCTGAGTCCTACAACTGCAATGAACTGGATTCTGCCAACAACCTGAACCTGGTAATTTGTTACATCAGATATAGGAAATGAATACAGGCAGTTATAATTATAGAATATTGTTTCAATGCCAAAGTACAATTTTTCACCTATTTAATACTTAGCAATATATATTATTCCAAATTATAATCTTAGTTTCTCAACATTCATAAATTAGGGCTGTGACAAGAAGGAAAAATCAGCAAAGAATCAGCAACATAATAGGAAAAGGAAAGAAAACAATTTTTCTTTTTGAAAATTACCATAAATAAAATGAGAAAACAAGTCATATATTGGGAGACAATATGCACAATACATGTATCTAACAAAAGACTGTACCCACGCTATATAAAGTCTGCTAACAATTCAATAAAATGAATCAACCCAATTAAAAATGGGCAAAGATTTGAACAGACACAAGTGAAAATATATGAATGGTCAACAAGCACATGAAAAAATGTTTAATATGATTAGTCTTCAGGCAAATGAAAATTAAAAACATAATGCAATACCACTCATTCAAATATATCCTCAAACGACTAGAAACAAACAAAATAAGTAAGATACCAGATGTTGGCAAGGATAGGCGCACTCATACTTTACTAGTGGAAATGTAAAACAGTACAACCACCTTGGAAAACTATCTGGCAATCTCGTGTAAAGTTGAATATATTCTTAACCACATAATGCAGCAATTACGCTCAGATATTTATTCTAGAAAAAATGAAAACATATGTCCACAAAAGGCCTGTACCCGAATGTTACATCTTTATTCATACTAGCAAAAAGTTGGAAGCCCAAGTGTACATTAAGTGGTGAATGACTAAACTGTGGTATAATCTATACAATGGAATACTTCTCAGCTTTAAAAGTAACTGACTGCTGACATACGGAGCAACACACAAGTCTCCAAGTTTTATGCTACATGGAAAAATCCAGACACAGAAGACCAAGTGCTCTCTGATTCCATTCATATGAACCTCTAGGAAAGACAATGTTATAGTGACTGAAAGTAGACCAGTGTTCTTGGGACTGATGGTGAGGGACAGCAGTGGAATTGGACGGATCACAAGACAACCCTTGGAGTGATGGCAGTACTTTATATCTTCATTGTGTGGAGTTTACCCAGATGTTTACATTTGTCAATGCTGATTAACCTGTAAATATTTTATGGTATGTAAATTATACCTCAGTATAAGTGATTTTTTTTAAAAGAAGAATGGGAACCAAGAAATAAGGGTAGCAATGACCATTGGTTTGATCTTGAATAGACTCCAAAGTTTGACTTCCAGTGCAGATTACAAATCTGAGCATAACTTCAAGAGAGGTGTTCTGCTGGGTTGCCCTATCCAGGTGCAGCACTGAGAGACTGAGTTAATAAACTGGGAAGCCTTTCTTTGCTTCTCTACCAAAAATTAGCCTTTGTTTTAAATCCTCCTCCTCCTTTCCTTTAAGCTTTTTTAGACCACAGAGATTTGGTCATGTGCTGACTGTGAATCAGAAGGAGGAAAGAATGGCCGTCTAGAGAAAGGGTTCCCCAGAATTTCAGTTCAAGCCGTTACCACTATTTGCTGCTGAGATCCTGCCTGACATACTGAGAATCTACAGAATAAAAATGCATCCGGGCAGAGGACCACAGGCCTGGTCTGGAATACTCCCAGCTGGTTTCTGGCCATACGTATAAGGTGTTTTCTGGCCACACACACCAGATCTATGATGAATCATCAGCTTGGAAATACATTTTCTGCTTTCAAATCTTGTCCTGAAGCATTTGGCATTATTTCCTTTTCCTTTAGACTGTGCTTGGTGTGAGAGTGAATGAATTTGTCCTCACTAAGAACAACGTTAGCCATTTCAGCAGTATTAAACCTACCTTTCCATCCTTCAGTGTCAGTTCTAACTCATCTCCATAGAGAGGGCTTCCCTGATTACTTTAGCTACAGCAGACATCTCTCACCCACAGCCTTGTGTCACACTCAGTGACATTGCCCTACATGTTTGTCTTCATTGCACTCATCAATATCTGAAATTTCCCTGGTGCTTATTTATTGTCCATCTCTTCCTGCTAGAATGATATCCTGTGAAAAAAGGGATCAAGTCTGCCTGTTCTTGGTATCCTGAAAACAGTGTTCAGATCAGAGCAGGCACATGATGAATATTTTGGAATGAATTCAACTATATAATATAGGAAGAAAATTTTAAAAGCCAGTTACATAGAATCTACACCTGAATTCTTGCAAACATCTCTATTCATACTTCTTATCAGTAAAGATCATTTAAAATATAAAATTATGTTCCATGTTATTTGTCACCTACTGATGAGCAATCTCTAAACAAAAGTTGCCAAAATACAAACTGCTTTTTTTTAGACTTTAATTCCCTTAAAATTTTTTTAAAATTCTTAAAGTTTCATCTCTGTGGATGTATTTAACTTTATTTAGCTATTAAGCAGATATGCACATTTGCTTTATGTAGGCATCAAAGAAGTTCAGTTGATTTTCTTGCCCTTTTCATGGTTCAGAGGTTCCTATTTCAAAACTGTAAATACAAGTTAACTGAAAATATGGAAATGTCAGGGTAAAGTCACCTAGTGAATAAAATTGCAATGAAGAGAGGAAAAGGTGTGCAAGCAAAGTAGGCAACGTTCTGTCTTTGATTTATTGCTGAAGGGGAAGAAAAAAGTGATTCAACACTTCCAAAAACCTTTATTAATTTTAAAGTATTTAGTGAAAAAAATTTTATAGTAGAAAAATATAAAAACAGGAATCTCCATCAGCTTTAAAAAGAAGTCTGAATAGAGAATACCCTGAGAGCATTTATTTTGAGTAGAGGTTTGTTTTTCCTCTTAGTTCCATGGGTTTAATCAATCAACTCAAGTTTGGATCTCACTGTCTTTGGCCCCCTTGACACCACAAAAATTGTTTTTCTACTTGGGTTGGTTATTGTAATGGATTGAATTGTGTCTCCCCCAAATTATGTCTATGTCCTAACCCCCAGTACCTGTGCATGTGACCTTATTTGGAAATAGGGTCTTTATTTACTTATTTATTTATTGAATGAAATATTCTTTAAATTCTATAGTGCTTCACAGTTTTCAAAAGCTTCATACAAGATTTATATAGTCCTCTACTAACCCTTTATTGCCCCACCTGTATGCTGCTCCTCTCCCCTTCCCTGTCCCCACTGGTAACCACTAGTTCTATGTCTGTGAGTCCGCTTCTTTGTTGTTTTATTCACTAGTTTGCTGCATTTTTTAGATTCCACATACAAGTGATATCATACAGTATTAGTCTTTCTCTGATTTATTTCACTTAGCGTAATACCCTCTAAGTCCATCTATGTTGCTGCAAATGGCAAAGGAAATAGAGTCTTTATACATTAAATTAAGTTAAAGATCTCCAGATGAGATAATTCCTGGATTTTGGATGAGCCCTAAATCCAATGATTAGTGTTCTTATGAGAAAAAGGAGAGGGAGATTTTAGGCATACAGGCAGAGGAGAAAAACCAGAGGGAACAACAGGGGTAGAGATTGTAATGATGCATCTAAAACCAGGGAATGCTAAGGATTGCCAGCAGCTAGAGGAAGAGAAGCTAGGAGAGAGGCATGTAGTAAATTCTCCCTCTGAGCCTCCAGAAAGAACCAGCCCTGCTGACAACTTGATTTCAGACTTCTGGCCTGCAGAACTGTGAAAGCAAACATTTCTGTTAGTTTTATGCCACCAAGTTTGTGGTAATTTGTTATGGCAGCCCCAGGAAATAAACACAGTTGCGTATAGCATGCCTCATTTTATTGCACTTTGCAGGGCAAGTCTGTCCACGCCATTTTTCCAGCATTTGCTCACTTCATGTCTCTGTGTCATATTTTGGTAATCCTCCCAAAGTTTCAAATCCTCCACTAGCAAAAAGATTATGACTCGCTGAAGGCTCAGATGATGGTTAGCATTTTTTAGCAATAAAGTACTTTTAAATTAAGGTATGTAACTTGATTTTTTTTAGCCATAATGCCATTGCACACTTAATAGACTGCAGTATATAGTGTAAGCATAACTTTTATATTCACTAGGAAACCCCCAAATTCGTGACTTGCTTTATTGCTATATTCATTTTATTGCGGTAGAGCCAAACCTGCAAGATTTCCAAAGTATGTCTGTTATGTTTTAAATAAACTTTCTTTTGTTGTGTCTGAAAGTTTGCAGAACAAAGCGTCTTGTTACTTTGCAGACCACTATGGGGCACTATAATCTGTATCTCTGGGAAGTAGCCTTTGAATGGTCTTTCATGAAAGCTTCCGTAGGCTCGGCTGCATTAGAGGGTTTCCTTTGGGGAATATTGGTGACAACTTTAAGACTCAGGAAAAGAATCTCAGCCACCTGGGGGCTACTTGAAAACTCTACTTTCCCATTTAGTAACACTTAACATTCTTAGGGGAAAAAACCATTTAGTAACTACTTCCCTGGGAAGTAAAAGCAAATTTTCTTTGAAATCATTGCTTGTCACAGCTGTTCTTTATACAGTGGTTCTGTAATATTTTGATTTTAATGTGTTATATGAAAATTGTACTTCAAATTACTAATAAGATAAGTAAAAGTAGAGAGAAGGTGAGAATGAAAGTCTCTGTTCTTCAGTGTTTACACCATTCACAAAGGGCTTGAGCTATAATACGAAATTTATGATAGATAAGATAAAAATTTAGGAGCGATGCTATTTAAAATGCATTTGACCTTTCAAAGCTCAGTAAATAACATTATTATTATTTAAACTTTACCATTATTTAAAGTCATTTAAACAAGAAATTTTAGAAACATTCTTGACAACTACTTCTCTCTACCCCCAGATTCCCATCTAAGTATCTTCTAGATATCTGTCCTTAGTTACAGTGTCTTTTTAAAAAATATTTATTAAAGTATAATTGATTTACAATGTTATGTTAGTTTCTGGCATACAGCAAAGTGATTCAGTTATACATACACATATAAATAACTTTTTCATATTCTTTTCCATTATGGTTTACTACAGGATATTGGCTGTAGTTCCCTGTGCTGTACAGTAGGATCTTGCTGTTTATCCATTTTATATATAGTGGTTTATATCTGCTGATCCCAAACTCCTAATTTATCTCTCCCCCACACTCTTTTCCCACTGGTAACCAAAAGTTTGTTTTCTGTGTCTGTGAGTCTGTTTATTTTGTAAATAAGTTCATTTTTAGCATACTTTAGACTCCACATATAAGTGATATCATATGGTGTTTGTCTTTGTCTGATTTACTTCACTTAGTATGATAATCTCTAGGTCCATTCATGTTGTTGCAAATGGCATTATTTCACTCTTTTTTATGGCTGAGTAATAGTCCATCGTGCATATATAGTATGTGTGTGTACTATACCTTTATACCTTTATCCACTTGTCTGTGGATGGACATTTAGGTTGCTTCCATGTCTTGGAAATTGTAAATAGTAGTTGCACTGTCTTAGAGAAGGCTTGTGTAATCCCATGGCTAGACATTCACAGTATGTTTCTAACTGGTCTCCCAGCTTCATTGTCTATTTGTTCCAACTCACTGTCCACACTATTTCCAGGATTATATTTTTTTCTAAAACAAGTCACCAGTGTCTTGTAAATGTGAATACACATTCCTCAGCATAGGACAAAATACCTTTTTCTTACCTGGCACTGATTTAGTTCTCCATCATTTCTCACCACTTCCTCCAGCTTCACTCTGTGCAGGATTTGGCAGATGCTGGTAGTTACCTACTGAACATCTAATTTCTCCTTTTTTCTTATTCTTAGAACTCCAATTTATTTTGGAGCATCAGTATGCTCAGTTTAAGAAGAAAGTATATTTCTCAGCCTCATTTTATCCAGGAATCATCATCTGATACAGTTCTGGCCAGTGAGATGTGGGCAGTTAATTGCCCACTCTGAGGTTCTGGGAAGAGTTTGGTTTCTTGAAATAGTGTCCCCGTTTTCTCTTCACTAGTTCCTTTTTCTTTTTCTTTCTGCCTGGCTCAGTGGACTGAAGCCAAGAGGTAAAGTAGCCGTTTTTCACCATGAGACAAACAAGATCATAGCTACCTGCTACAGATGGTGGTGCAGAGAGATGAAAGGAACCCAGGTATGGATGGCACACAGAATGGCTGCTGCACCAGTCCTGGGCTGCCTTTTTGTGTGTGTGAGAAAAATCAGTCCCTATTTGTTTATGCCACCAAGTCAGGTCATTTTTACATGTGACCAAATGCAATCCTAGCAGACACAGCCATCGACAATATACCATTCATCTTTTCTTGAATAAATCTTTGCTATCAAGCCTCTGTGTTAGTACATCCCTCTCATGGCCTAGAAGATTCCTATTTATCATGTAGGGCCCAACGCAAGTAGTACCACCTCCAGGATGCATTTTGCAACTTCCATCCCCAGCTGACAGTCAGCAAGGAACCAGGGACCTGAGTTAAATTAGCTTTCATTTTATTTATATACCCAAGTTCAAAGGTGGATGCATCAGGCTTATTGCATACCATTATAAACCATGTTCTGATTTGAATCGTTGCTTTTTTTATTTAGAATTTTTAAAAACCCACTTTACTTAGATTGTATCTAGTTTTACCAGTGAAATGCAACATAGAAATTGCAGGTCCAACTTTTTTTTCAGTAATAGCAAAATTATGAGTAAATTTGAGATACTAATGGTTCCTAGGGAAATATCTAAAATAGAGATGTTTTCAAACCCATAACCCATGAATAAACAGAACTGTTTTTTGAAACTGTGTTTCAAATGACTAATATTTAAAAGCACCATGGGACAGGACATGATAATTCAAAATCACCTCTATGGGTAAGTAGTTCCTAAAAATGTAATCATTCCTCCAAGTAGTGGGAAGAAAGGATGAGGAATTTAGTAGAATATTTGAATAAAAGTATCAGAGACATAAAAACAGTATAAATAATATAATTTTTTATTATTTTACCTGTATAATCACATTGTTTATAATAAAAGCCTTTTATAATTATTGGCTGTGACATATATTGTCCAACTCTTAAAATAAATGAAATGGAAGGGATTTCTGAACATTTTCATTCCAGAAATGGAACAGAGAGTTGAATTCCATATAACAGATTATTGAGGAGATAAATTACTAAAGACTCAGATGTGCTTTGCTTTACATCTCTGAGTTATCAGTTGCGGACAGGCTGTTATTTATAGAAAATGTGATTGGTCTTCAAGTGTGGAAAATATAGATAAATGTGTTCCTTAAATTACACGTTTTTGTAAACCAAACAAGCAAAACTCCATTAACCTGTTAAACCAGAGTGAGCCTTTCAGATAACAGCAATCAGCTGCTGGGAATCCCTAATATTAGGAGGCAGGGAATATTTGCATCAATGACCATCAGATGGACTACTCACTTCTTTTAGTCAGTTGTTTCAGTTTCTGTTTGCACCAGAGTTTTCACTCCAGCATTAAGAAAGGGGAAATAAATCAGATACTGCATGATTTGAGTTTTGAGTTTGTTTCTTCTCTTTCTGAACATTACAAGCTAAGCAGAGTTTGCAAGCCAAGGAAGCAGGCTGAATGTGGCCTGCAGATTAGTTCTGTTGGCCCATACAATGTCCTTGTTTTTCTCAGCAGATTTTACAAAGAAAAAAAAAAAAGAAAGAAAGAAAAGGAAGAAAGAAAGGAAGGAAGGAGGGAAGGAAGAAAGAAAGGAAGGAAGGAAGTAGGGAGTGAGGAAGGAAGGAAAGGAAGGAAGAAAGGAAGGAAGGAAGGAAGGAAGAAAAAGGAAGGAAGGAAGGAAGGAAATAATCTGGACTGGGACTTCTCTCAAAACACATGAAGTTCTATCACAGGTGGTCCAGGATCCCACTTGAGGGTGATCAAGTGAAGCAGAGGGCTGCCACCCCCTTTTGGTGGGAAGAAAGTTCCTGCATTCTCTTTCTGTTTTATTCTCCCAAAGCTTAGATCCTGCACTTGCCTACACGGCTCCTGCTGGCATTTTGGTTTGTAGCTCCTGTGAAGACGAATGGGTGTTGGGAGGAAAGTCGTAGTGATAAAAAAAAAAAAAAGAAGAAAAAAATTTCTAACTCTATCACTTAGATCTTCATTCAAGAGGAAAAATGAGAATTGTTAGTACTAATGCCACTTCAAAACAAATACATTTATTTTAATGGATTTCATGTACAGCAACTAAACTACAAGACAGGGAAAAAAGCTTTTTGGTTTGCTGAGATTCCTTTCCGTACCTCATCTTTGTTGGGTTTTCTTTTATGAAGTTGGATAAGAAATATTGAAACAAAGAAATAATTGTTAATTTACCATAAATGTGTTTATCTTTCTACATGTACTATGTCAGGGTTTTTCTGTCTTATTTAGTCAATAATGTACAAAATGAAAAAAGTGTATCTTCATCTTTAGTGTCTTTGACATTTTAATGATGATGCTCTACATTCTGATTAAAAGGTAGAAATCTTAAGTACAGAATAAATAAGTCAATGGATGAATGATCTCTCTAAACTCTTTGTAATTCTTGAAGTCAAAATAGCTGCATTTAGGTTTACATTTCATACTTTTTGAACCATTTAAACTCTCCTCTTCCTATCTCCCTGTTTTTGTTAATTACACAGAGCACACTGATATCAGCTCACAGAGAGCAATGTGCAAGTCTCAAGGAATATAAAACTTTAGACCATCTGGAAATAGATTTTTCTTTTAAACCCAAAGATAGGAATATAGTTATTCAACTTCCACCAAGAATGAATAAGTGAAACATTATGTCAAACATTTAGAGCTGGAATTGAATCATAGGACGTTGGAGTTGAGAAGAACCAGCTTAATCCTGTAATATTACCTGTGAGGTAACTAGAGGAAATTCAGGAGACAGACCAAAAAATCCTTCCGAAAACCCTGGAGGACCACCTAGCGCAGTCTCTTCAATGGCCTGGTCGGCCTCCTCTCCTGCCTTTCTCCTCCCTGTTTACTCCTCTCAGGACAACACAGCTTTCAGTATTAGCTCAGAAGCATCCCTATTCAGGGCGCATGCAAATTTTGGTCCTTTATCCTAAATTACACTCTCCTTCTCTGGCCGATTCCACTGCTCCAGCTTTATTCTGAGGGTTACTCTTTCAAAGAAACCTGTCTCTACCTTGCTGATTTGGTGGGTCTCCCTAGAAATCCCATTTAAAGCTATTAGCAAAATAATTAACTTCAATTTGTGTGGCAGTAGAGGCCAGTATGTTCTTTGGGTTCACTTTGTATTAATCACTGTGTTGTTTACTTTATATTTACTTTTATCAAATTACATCCTGAAAAATGTCAAAGGTTCCACAGAGCTTGTTATGAAAAATAGCAGACTTTTCCCGAGTCTCTGCCCTACCATTTCATTTCTCCTTCCTGGAGAAAACACTTTCAACTATTTGTGTGTGTGTGTGTGTGTGTGTGTTGGTATTAACTCCATATTTGTTAATAAAATACTAATACTTATTTTTCTTGATATTGAAACTTTGACTATTGATTGTCTACTCTGGGAAAATGAAGTCATATTTCTCTTACATCACTGACCTCTCACATGTAAACACACTTTTCCTCTTGTCATCTTCTCAGTGCATTTATGTAGTAATTTCTGGTTAGGTAAATATATGGTGTTTATATTATTTTGAATATGTAATTATTATGTGCAGTTGAGTCACATGATATAACGTTATAACATTTTCTGTCTTATGTTCTATACATTCCTTTTACATAATTTTTATGTTTGCTGCTCTTAGTAATTATCTTGTTTTCTCTTAGGTTAGTTTTTAACGTACCTACTGCTCATTTATCCCCAAACTCTCTTGCATGTCTGTAAATCTCATCTCAGTATGTGTGAACACATCAGATACTAATTTCTTCTTCTGGAGATGGTCCTCCTCCTGCTCCATCCTGAACAGGACATTTTTCAAGCTTGCTCTGTCACTGTTACCCGGGACTGTCCTGCACCATTGCCTAGAATGCCCTCTTGCTCTCTTTTACTGTGAGATCTCCTGTTTCTAGGTCTCTTTTTCAGAGGCCACAGATTAATCATTTTTAAAACATCAAGATGAAGTATTATCAGTGACAAGAGCCACAGAGCCTCAAAGAAATAAAGGCACTGTCTTCTTTTTTTCCCATTTAATCACATTTTGTGTTTTTAAAGTTATAATTGGTTTTTTTTTATGCCATTTTGTGTAAAATAAATTCTTCCTTTTAACATCTTTGAGTGACTATTTTTAGTCTTAATATATTACTTTTCAAGAAGTTAGCAAGGGCAACTGAAGATGTGTTAAATATATAACACAGTTAAATCATGCAGAAAAAAGTGCTTTTTTGCTTTTGAAATTACAGCTGCATATATAAAGAATTGAGTAAAATGAGTGATAGATTTGTAATGTGCTCAAGTGGAAAAAGTTATATTTTATGATTTCCGAGACCAATAAGATGAAATCCACAGAATTCAAATATGGGCTTAAGTACTTGTAACTAGCAATCCCAAACAGAATCTTAGCCAAGATTTTTTCAAAATTGACAATCTGATTCTAACATTTATATGAAAATGCAGAGGGCAAAGACTGGCAAATGCAACGTTGAATAAGAAGGGAAAAAAAGGCAAACTGCCGGAAATCAAGAAGTCTTATAAAGCTGCAATAATCGGGACAGTGTGGTATCTGTGCCTGGATAGACACATAGACCAATGGAAAAGAATAGGGGATTCAGAAACAAATCCCATGTCTCTGGTCACCTGGTTTATTACAGGGTTATCCTGGAGCACAGTGGAGAAAGGCCTTTTCAATAAATAGTGCTAACTAAATATTCAAATGGAAAAAAAGATCTTGACTCATGTCATGTACAATACAAAAAATCAATTCCAGTGGATTTAAAATCTAAATGTGAGAATAAAACAAAGTTTAAAAAAAAACCCCACAGGAGAACATCTTCATGACTTTGGAGTAGGCAAAGTTCTTTTTAAAACACTATGCAGTAAACTAAGGTAAAATTAAGAATATTCATCAAAAGAAATCATTAAGGGAGTTCAAAGCCAAGTCACACATAGAAAATAGATATTTACAATACATGTGTTTGAAAAGAAATGTCAATAAGAGGAGCCAATCTAGTAAAAAAAAAAAAAAGAAAATTAGCAAAAAACTCCTTGAATAGCCCTTTACAAAAGAATATTCTGATCTCCAATAGCCACATGATAAAATGCTCAACACCATTAACCATCAGGATAATTAAAAGCATTAACCTACCAGAATGGCTAAAATTAAAAAGGCTTGCTGGTTGATGAGGACGTGGAGGTATTGTAACTTTTGTGCATTGCTGGTGGGAATGTAAAATGGTGCCACTGTCATGAAAAACACGATGGTGATTATGCAGAAGATTGAACATAGAATTACCGTATACGACAGCAATTCCACCTCTGGGTGGATACCCCAAAGAATTGGAATCAGAAGCTTGAATAGATATTTACACACTAATGTTTACAGCAGCATTATTAACAGAAGCCAAAAGATGAAAACAACCCAAATGTCTATTCATGGCTAGTGGATAAACAAACTATGGTATATACCTACAGTGGAATATTATTCAGCCTTAAAGGGAATGAAGTGTGTTTTTAATGGAGGTACTCGGGATTGAACCCAGGACCTCATGCACGCTAGGCATGTATGCTACCACTGAGCTATACCCACTCCCCAAAGTTCTGATATGTGTTACAACATTGATGAACTTTAAAGGCATTGTAGTAAATGAATTAACCAGACACAAAAAGATAAATATTATATGGTTCCACTTATAAAAGGCACCTAAATTAGTCAAATTTATAGAGAACAGAAAGTAGAAGCACTGGGAGTTACTTTTAATAGGTGCAGAGTTCCAGTTTGGGATGATGAAAGGTTCTGGAGATGGATGGTGTTGATGGTTGCACAACAATGTGAACAAATGTTCTTAATGCTACTGAACTGTACACTTTAAAATGGGTCAAATGGTAAATTTTATGTTAAATATATTTTACCACAATACAAAAGAGGTTTGTTGTGAAAGATATGAAATTCGTAACTTTTATTCTTTGCTGACGAGTTTGTAAATTGGTACAAATATTTTTGAAAACTCTTGTTTAGTATCTACTGCAACTGAATATAAGCCAGCCTACCCTTATCACTCAGGAATTTCATTCTTAGATGCACGTATCCAATGGAAATTAGTACGTATCCCATATATGTACAAGAATGTTCAGCAGTATTATTTTTCCAAACCAAGACATGGAAACAGCCCAAGTGTCCAACAACAAAACAATGGATAAATAAATTAAGATACATTGATCAGGGCTGGCTACATAATTGACAGGGCCCAGGACAAAATGAAAATGCAGGTTCCTTGTTAAGAAATTATTAAGAATTTCACCATTACACCAAGCCAAAGGCTATGTGGCACTGCACTGGTGACATTCCCATGAATGCTACATGTAACAAATGGGTGAATTTCACAGATATATTGTGAGTAAAAGAAGTCTTATACAAAAGAGAATACACTATATGATTTTATTTACATGCAGATTAAGAACAGGGAAGATAATATACAATGGTAGAATTTAGAATAGTGGCTACTCCAGGGGATGTATTGAATGGGAAGGAGCATGAGAGAGCCTTCTAGAGTGGTGAAATTATTCTGTATCTTGATCTGGATTGTGGTTCCCGGATGTATACAAGTATAACAACATAAATGACAACGCTTGTCAGACTGAATTTGAACACACCCATTGTGTCTGCTGCTCCTACCTTCCGTCCCTGTCTCCCAGGCGCAGATCTGAATCTTGTGCTCTGGCTCCTGTTTGGATGGGTGGTGTTGCTTGGACCTATGGCTCAGAGAGCAGTGGAGGAAGACCCTTCGTGCTGTCACGTTCTCTGATTCACAGCGTCCACTTTTCCACTGTCCACTATCAACAGCTGCCATCCTGAGACACTCATCAGAGCCAGAGCCAGCAGCCATGCCAGTTCACACCCAACACACTCAGAAACCTATCTAGGATATTTAGGTCATGAGCAAAAGTGCCGCACATAACCAAACCCCCTCCTGCGTTGTAGTGCACCACAGCTGTACTTTGCCTTCTTTTTCAAAATACATTATTTCAGAGACACTCCTGTTTTCATATAATCAATAGATTTACCATAAGAAAAGAAATACGGATTTAGAAGGAAAACAATTTTCATATTAAAAATAAAATAAAATCAGAACAAAATTTACTCTAGTGATGGAGGTCATTCAGTTAGCACATACTCTTGACTGGTGACAATTGGCTGCAGCGTCCCGCACCATAGAGTGGACGCACAGTGCTTGAATTCTTGGATTTCTTTTTTGAAGCAATGCACAGTGTCAACACTACTGGGGCCAAGGGGCACCAGCCAACGAACCGTCTGCCTCCCCACTCAGCTTGAAAACTCCAGGCACGTTTAAGGAGGTGCCACTTTGCCTTTTTTGAGTCAATCTCTCTGATATATCATGGCTATTATTTCTATTATAATTATCTTTATAAAAATTCAATTTAATATCCTAGGATAATTTTAGCAGTGTGTGCAAATTTAATATGGAAAGTACAAACCAACTGTTACCTATTTTCCTGGAGAATAAGATAATAAATGGATAAGGAAATGGGTAATGGATAAGGAAGTAGATAATAGATAGGAAACAATGGTAGGATTCTTGTGCTTTGACAGCATGGGCACTGGCAGCACCCTTCTTAGTACACAGGCCCAGTACAGAATTGTGTGTATGTGCATTGGGAATTACCATCCTCCAGGGAGAAACCCTCAACCAGCAGGGATGGGAGCCTGGGAAAAATCACTGTTCAAAATTTTCTCCAGCTTGCCACTTAATTTTTTTTATAAAGCACAGAGAAGGATCTGCCTATTGATTCTGCTTCAAATGAGGGATGATAAGGAATGCTATATTAGAGTTATGACTACCAATTATAATTGATCACTGCCAATTAGAGAACAAATGATAAGAAAAAGGGCCAGAACACTTCCTCAGTTTTAAGTAGAGGCTAGGGTACCAGCAAATTTTTCTGGGCATGCCCTCTGAAAAGGAAGGTCCAGGTCTGCTCAGGCATATGAAAAAAAAAAAATGCACAAGCATGGGGGTGAAGCCAAAGTTATAATTTTTTTTAGTATTGTTTTGAATAGAGAATAAAGAAGTAAAACTACACATATATCCTTAAGTAATCTCTTAGCCTTTTGAGATCATGAAATCTCTGCCTCAGTACTTCTCTTTAAAGAACCCAAATTAGATCCAGTCTTGAGAAGGACCTTACTCCTGATTCTAGCAAGAACTGATTATAAGTTTGCCTCAGAGGGGTGCATTGGGATGAACTGCCAAGGGTTGGAGCAGAAGAGCCCAGGTAGCAATTCTTCATCTTGAGGACTTTTGGACAGTTTGGTTGGTTCTTCCTAGTCCTCGGTTACAGGTACAAGATGGAAGATACATCATTTTTGTTCAGATGACTTCAGTGCAGATTTAACCTTCATGTGTTCTTACTATTTCTGTATTATGCCCCTCATCCTGCATCACTGTGAATGTCTTTTCTCAACAAAATGTAACCACTATTTATTGCGTGCCTTCTATATGTTAGGTGTTTACATTATCTCCTTTAATCCCCAAATAAGCCATGCGAATCAGGTTTCATTAACCCTGTTTTGAAGTGGGGAACCTGAGTCATTAAATGATTGGAGCTGTGGTTTGCTGGCCACTGTTATATATTCATACCTTCTTCTCTGAATACTTCTTTATATTCTGGCTCTCCTCTGAGGATCTTACTTCCTCTGCAGCCATCTCTAACATCCTATATATTCAAGGGTCTGGAGTGGGATTGCCGGATAAAATACAGAACACCAATTAGATTTTAATTTCAGGTAAACAGTGAATATTTTTGTATAAGTATGCCCATGCAATATTACTGCAAATATTGCATGGGCATAGTTACACTAAAAAGTTACCTGAAATTCAAATTTAACTGGGCCTTCTGTATTTTCATTTGTGAAATCTGGAAGCTTGAGATAAGTGTCTTTCCTGTGCACTGCTGTCCCTTTCACACCATTTCTCCTTCTTTGGAACCTGGCAACTTTGAAACACAAGTCTTCAGACTCCACTTTCTACTACCCCTCCTTGCTGAAGTTGTCTGCCATGCTTACTGTCACTCACGTAAAATCACTGATTGTTTTAGCACCTGTAATTACTCCTCTCAGTAATAATTTCCATTGTTATTTTTCATGATTCTCATATCCACATAGATGACACTTCAATAATCTTGTTTATGATTTCCTTTACCTTCTAATTTCAAACATCCTAATTCAGCAGGGGAGGAGCATAGCGATTGTGGAGAGTGTTGCAGTATTAAACAGGTCAGGGAAGCCTCAGCTGAGGAGATGACTCTGAGCAAACACCTTGAAGGAAGTGAGGGACCCAGCTCTGTTGACACTTGGACAATAGTGGTTCAGGAAGAGGAAATAGTAAGTGCAAAGGCCTTGAGGTGAAAGTCTCCCAGACCATTTCAGGAAGTTTCTTTAGAACAGGGGTTGTATCTTATACTCGGTGGTATTACTAACTGTGCCCAGTAATTTCTTGCCCACAGGAATAATCCAGTAAATATGATGATTCATGGGAGTATAATAAATTCTTGTGTAATAAGTGAATGAGTGGGCACCTTCAGGGAAGGTTATTAAATATATTTGGAAATAAATTCCAGTCCTGTAACAATATTTAGTGTTCTGAACAATATGTCAAATAAAAGCACAAGTTAAATAAGGAAATAGTGTTATGTACACCTAGAAAAGTGAATTTGAGAGGTGCAGTTTGAGGGGCCCCATCTCTATAGTTTTTCACGATCTTTAGCTTCCTTTACTTTCAATTCAGTAAGAATCTTGTGGAATGGAGGAAAGGAAAGAGTGAAGATTAGGTCTTAACTTCAGCAATTTACTCAATAAAGCTTCTTTGGGTGCCTATCAAGTGAAAAAAATCCCCAAGCTAGATATATTCTAGAGCAAGAGCGGATCTCCATATAGTAAATATTTTGTAGGCTTCTGTAGAACGAACGAACGGATGAATTAATGAAGGAAAGAACGAAATGAATTCAGGAGGGTGACTTCTTTTAAGTACCCAGATTTGACGCCTAGAGTATCAGAGCCAAATTTTCAGTTTTGCCTAATAATTCCTGGACTATGATGGAGGGTGAGAACAAAGAGAAAAATGAATAAATAAAACAATAAACATTATTGAACAGGTACTATCGGTGCCGCGGCTAATTCTGTCCGCATTGGGTTTCCGTAGCCTTTCCGTCCCTAAAACGCTTACGCGATCTCGCCGAGACATCGCGAGATTTGCAGGCCGCGGGAAAACTGGTCTCTGCTTCGGGCCGGAGGACGCGCGCGCGCTCGCGGGTCGTTCAAGTGTCGGACCTTGTGAACAGGGCTGGCATGAGCCTCTGGGTGGACAAATATCGGCCCTGCTCCTTGGGACAGCTTGATTATCACAAGGAGCAGGCGGCTCAGCTGCGCAACCTGGTGAGTTGGCGGGACGCGGCGGGGAAAGCCGGCGGGGGAGAGGCCGGCGGCTCGGGGATTTCGCGCCCCTCAGGAGTGGAGCGTCGCCCTCGCTTCAGAAGGCGATGAATGCTGTGGAGAAAAGTAAAACAGGGACGGGGGGAAAAGTGTCGGGGCGGGGGCTATGCTTGTAAACAAAAAAATTCTCCCCGAGGGTCGTCATCTCATCCAAAGCTTGCAGGAAGTGGGAAAGCCCTCAATACAGAACTCTGGGGGAAGAGTGGAGCAGGGAGAGGGAACAGCAAGTGCAAAATCCCTGAGGCAGGAGTATGCACAGCCTGTTACTCAGAAAGGCCAGTGCCGCTGGGTAATTGTTGGCCGGCGAGAAGAGTAGTAGGAAATGGGGGAGTGTACAGGGGGGAGGTGCAGATACAGTAAATTTTTACAGAGGTGGAAGGCCATTGGAGGTTTTGAGCAGAGAAGTGACATCACCCGATTTACATTCTAATAGGCTTACTTAAAATTCCTGAATGTCATTGTCTTCATTTACAAAAAAAGAAGGTATTGTGTCTGTTAATGCCTAAAGTCATTTATAATTATAAAATTCGGTGGTATTAGGTTGTCCTTGAGTTTAATTCCTTAATAGATTTTTATTTTCCCTGCCCTGACGCCTGTTTTTATGTTGTAGTTGATAAATGTGTGTAATGGCAGTGCTTAGTGAAAAGCAAACTGAATTTTGTAGAGAACGGAGGGTGAAGAGGAGTCTTGAGTAGAAAAGTCTAGCGTCTGCAGAAACCTTTTATCTACTCCATTTAAGGGCCTAAAGTTCCATGTGCTGATGAACGTGTTTTTGCTCAGCACTCTGGTCTTCCCATCCCCATCTTTTTCAGAATTACATGTACTATTTGTAAAGTATTTTTTTAAAATAAGAAATAATAAATAAAGGAACTCCATCCTTATATATGAAAGACAGTAGAAAAGTTTGTAGGGATATGAGAGTGAAAGTTTTTTTTTAAAGTTCTGTTCTTTAATTATTGGTATTCCATCTATACTTTATTTTATCCTTTCCCATTTCCCCTTTGGTAACCATAAGTTTGTCTCCTTTTTCTTTTTCTTTGTCTTTTTTTTTTGACATTGGATACATTTTTATTGAGCCTTTTAGTTTACAACATGAGGTAAAAGGAAAATCAGTTCTCTTTAGCCAATATTTTGCACAGCTGTAGTAAAATATTTTAAACTGAAGGATTTATTAACAGATTACATTTCTTAAAAGTTGGGGATCAGGTAAACAAGTTCTAACTTACTGAATTTTCCAGTTGACTCTTCCCTTTAATAGTAACCAGCTCTAATTAGATACATACATTTCCTTCAAGGCTATGTTTTATTGTTGCTGGTGTCTTTAGATCTGAAGCATTACTATTTCAGTAAATATCCACTAATTCCACTTCAAAAATAAGTTTGCATTTGGTGGAATTTTGGCATCAGGGTGTCCTTTATTTCCATAAGCCCATTCTGGCTCAATCTCCAGTCGAGCCTTTTCTCCTTTACTCATAGTCAAGAGTGCTTCATCCCATCTGCTGATAACTTTGCCTGTTCCAACCTTAAAACTTAAAGGCTTGGCATTTTTTTTCTTCTTTGAACTGGTTTGAATATTAGTATCAAGAACAGTCCCATCTTGTAGTGTTCTTGTATACCAGCAGTGAACAACATCTCCCTTTTTAGGAAAGTTGGTTTTATCTCCTTTTTTAAAAATAGATTTTGTATATTTTGGTGGACCCTCATCCAGAGTCTCTTCAGTCTTGGTTTCTTTGGGTTTATCTTCATTAAGCTTCACATTTTTCACCTGCTCGGACACTTTTTATACTTTCAGTACCCTTGAAACGCTTACTTTCAAAAAGTTCGTTATAGGCTGTAACCAAATGGTCCTTGTTAGCTGTCTTGGCTACATTTTTAATGTTTCCTAGTAATTTATGTTCTGCAAGAAACGAATCTGAATCTTGATCCTGCAGAAACTTGAGAATATCTTTCTTGGGTAGCTGCTCGCTGCGCAGCTGCTCCGTGGTCCAGGCCTGCTGTGGAACTGCCTCCGCCATCTTCCCCTGCTGCCTCTGCTCTACTCCATAAGTTTGTTTTCTATGTCTGTCTGTACTAATTTTAAATAAATCTACTATAGGCTGTATACTTAATTTGTAGACAAATTAAATTTTCTTACAGTAGCTTTGACTTTGATTTTCTAACTATAGGATATATTTTATTTTCTATGCCAGCTTTTTATTATATAGAATTTGGAATAAATATCTGGACAGAAATGTAACATATTAGTCTTGTGTTACTAGATTTGCTTTTCAAAGATGTTCACATGTTTACTGTTGAATGTACAACTTAATAAAATTGTGAAACATTTGCAACATAACCTTTATTTTTGATGAGATTAAATCTTTAAAAAATGAAGGATGGATTTGTGGAACATCTACTCTTTTCCATGCACTGTATTAGGTGAATAGTCCTTTCCATGAGAATTTTTTTTCAGTACCAGAGATAGATGTGTTTACAAAATATTAAAATTCACTGTAATACGTACTTCCATTAAGATACTTATCTTCATTTTTTCTCTAATTGTTATTTATTAAACTTTTGCCCCACAAGATTTTGTGCACCTGAGGCTAAGGTCTGTGTTCTTTTCATCTTTATAGCCTTCATAGTATTGATCCCCAGACCTGACTGACTATCAGGATCATCTGGGAATCTTTTTGAAAATACAGTCTTTGTTCTGTAACGCAGCACTGTCAGTATCCTACTCCATCCCCTTGCTCTAAACTTGTAAGTGTACACAGACTGACTCCCACCTCTTGCATTGGTTCCTGAAGGCTTTCTCTTACACCTCTAAGCAGACTTGAAATGCCTGGGAACTAATGCCCTCCCCTTCCTGCTATTCACTTTCCCAAGCAGACAAAAGACTGATGAGAGACAGTGTCATACGCTAGCTTCCCCACTGCTTAGGTGGGTTAATACTGTGGTGTATTCTTAGACTGGCTTCAAAAGTACCCCAACAAGATCAAGCCCCAGATGCCAGAGTGGTATTTAAGTTGATAATACTCTTGTTGGCTACCTTTTTCCCCCTTTTTACTTTCCTGCTCCCCTGCAAAATTTTCCTTTACCTCCCAAATAAAACCAAATGCACTCATTTCTTATCAAAGTTTGTAGAAGCCCAAACTAAGACAGGCATCAGTCTCAGTTACTGAATCATAATTTTGTGGGTGGGGTCCAGTGATCAGTCTTTTATTTTAAAAAGTTCTCTAAAAGATTCTAACAGTCAGCCGATTTTGAGATTTCTTGCTTTCTAGCATATAGTGTTTTATCTTGCATGTACTGTGCTAGGTATATAAGTTATGTAACATTAGTTCCAGGGGAATAGTCAACATTTCAGAGTTAATTAAAAAAATCTGTCTCTGTATATTCATAAACACACAAACACGCACACACACATATACACATATATATATTTGAAGTTTCATAGGTAGAGACACAAAAATACTTGATACTTAAAAAGTAGTTTACTTCTGCCTGGAGCAGTAGTTTGGCTAAGGAATATGCCTCGTTCTTTTTTTCCCAGGTGCAATGTGGTGACTTTCCTCATCTGCTAGTGTATGGACCATCAGGTGCTGGAAAAAAGACAAGAATTATGTGTATTCTACGTGAACTTTATGGTGTTGGCGTGGAAAAGTTGAGAATTGAGCATCAGACCATCACAGTAAGCATTTCACTTTGAGGCCCTCCAAATATTGATTGCAGGGATTTTTGATCCTCATCATATAGGCCTCATTGCTGCCCAGTGTGTGATTTAAGTAAAGTTTCACAGGTAATCCTGGTGTATAGGATTGAGAGCTGCTGATTTATAGACATAACTATTATAATCAGACCAAAGTCAGTTATTTTAGAGAGGAAATATGATGAACAAGAGATTTTAGGTAAAATATAGATAGTGAGATTCATTTTAGATTCAAATCAGCATTTCAGCTGGAACTAGAATTCAAGTTTCTGAAGTTCATTTTTCTGTGAGCAATAGTGGGTATTGGAAGAAAGGGAATGAGTTTGAGAAAAATTTTAAACGTGGAATCAGTCAACTTGGTCAAGGTTGGGCAGCTGACTGATTGGGAAAGGAGGCATGAGGCTCTGGGATGTTCAGAGTTCCCATGATCTTGGCCTGGCTGAGTTTTCCAGCCTTATGCCATGCAATGCATATTCATACTTCTTCCTTATAGACAATGTTTAACCCAGCTGAAGTGTATCCTCTTGGAAGTGCTTCCCAGCCCCGTTATAATTAATTTTTCCTTTTACAACCCATAGTTTGTACATTTGAGAACATTTACTTTGTTTTCCCTTGGTTATAGTTATTTATACATCTTTTACTTTGACAACATTGTATTTGTTTTGAAGTTATACAGGGTAAATTTTAAAGTTTTACTTGATATGCAATATTATATTAATAGTTTCAGGTATATTGCATAGTGATTTGATATTTTTATGCATTATGGAATAGTTACCACAATAAATACAGTTGCTATCATTTTCGTATCCTTCATAGCCCCTGGCATACTGTCTTGTATATACTAGGCACTGAAAAAAATGTATGCTGAGTGACTGGACAGAATGTAATGCTATTAATAGAATCTTTAGAAAGATAAATGGTTTGTAGGCTCATGTGGATTAGCTTGTGTTTAGACACATTGAGTTTGAGGTGCTGGTGGTATATCTTGGAAATTCTTATAAAATATGCAGGGACAAATTTAGTAAGAAAGATAGTAAGAAAACTATTATCTTCTAAAAGGACAAAACAAGAGCCAATCAAATGAAAAAGATACATTGTGTTCTCAGTAGTACTTTAAAGTATCTGTTCTTCTCATGTTACAGTATAAATTTTAGTGAAATTCCAATTAAAATCTAACTTTTTAAAAATTGTATGAATTGATCTTAAAATACATATGGAAGGATACATTTCTGAGGCTAGCTAAAATAATTATGAAAAAGAAGGTTTGTGAAGGGGACTTGTGTTACCAGATATTAAACCATATTGTAAGGCTACTATAATCAAAACAATATTGTAATGGTATGGGGATAGAGAGGTAGATCAGTGGAACTGAATAGAGAGCCCAGAAATATGACAGAAGATCTATTACAAATAAGTAGGAAAAGGATTAGTTAGTGAAGTGTGCTAGCATAACTAGTTATCAACCCAGAAGAAAAAAGATGTTGAATCCCTGAGACTCATAATTTATAAACTCCAGATCAGTTAAAGACTGAAATGGTAAAATGAAACACTAAATTTCTTAGAAAAAAATTTCTGAAACTATATGAACAGTCAGGAACACCTTTTAATAAAAAACATGGAACTATAGAAGAAAAAAGTATATATATGAATTTTAAAAGTTTCTATAAGATAATGTACATAAAATCTATAGAAAAATGAAAGATTGTAAAATATTTTAAAGGAATGTGTCAGATAAAGGATTTTACAAAATGACAATGGAAAGACAATCTGGTAGAAAACTGAATAAAAAATGGTCACAGGAAAGAAAGATAAATAGCCAATAAAAAATATATAAAGATGTTTG
This sequence comes from Camelus dromedarius, assembly GCF_036321535.1. Taxonomy (NCBI): domain Eukaryota; kingdom Metazoa; phylum Chordata; class Mammalia; order Artiodactyla; family Camelidae; genus Camelus; species Camelus dromedarius. The sequence goes on along the minus strand of NC_087448.1, from coordinate 62,659,366 downwards.
ACTTTTGTGATAGTCGAGGAAAAACCGTGAGTCTATTATATAGTTATCATATTGGCAAAAATTGAAGGCATGATAAAACCTCCTGCAGATGAGGAATGTTGGGAAAGAGTATTTGTTGCCAGTTGAAAAGTAAATTGTGAGGTTTTTTTGGAAAGTGGCTGGTTACACGTAAACATATACACACCTATAGAAAAATATTGTTTTCAATTCAGTGAATCTTTTATTGAGAATCTGCTACATAAAAATGAAAGCAGTACATGAGATGTACATACAAGGATGTTAATTTTGGAATTGAGATGGTAAAAAGCAAAAAACGAATGCCCATCTGTGACTGGCTTTGGGACATCTATGTTATAGGTTGGTAGGCAACTGTAACACTCTATACCAGTTGTCTGAGAGGGATTGCCTAGATGTTGTTAAGCAGGAAAAGCACAACACAGAGAAGTATATATAATTGCCTCTTAAGAAAATTTTCAACAAGTAATGCTGACACACTCTATATAATTACATATTAGTCTATGTTTGTTTTTGTGTGTTAACATGGAAAAGACTGTGAAAGGACACATGCAGATTATTTACCGTGATGATCTGCTGATAACTGGGAATGGTTTAGAAATTTCTGGGAAGTAAAGGAAAAAAGTGATCACACTAAAAACAGGATGTGTGATACGACTCAATTTATATAAAAACATGTTTATTTGCACATTAAGAATGGGGCTAATGAAATGGAAACACTAGTGGTAGTTATCTAAAGTTTTATTTTTTTAGTAAGCAAAAAGTGTTTATATAATGAAAAAATAAAAAAATAAGAGGAGAAATACCTAATGAACATTAAAAAAATCTATATTCTTCATCCACAGACTCCATCTAAAAAGAAAATTGAAATTAGCACTATTGCAAGCAATTACCATCTTGAAGTTAATCCCAGGTAAGTTACTACTACACAGAAATAAGCATCTTTAGAATAGTGTTGGTCAGGCTTTTTTATTTTTTAAGAATATAATGCTCTTTTGAAAAAAAATCATGTATGGAAGCACAATATATAAAACAGATAAACGTGAAGCTGCCCTGTGTGAAACAGAGCCTCGAGCCTTCCCATTTTCCCTTCTTTCTGAGACCCCCGTGAAATAATTTTAATAATTAAATTTTCTTGCTCTACAGAGCTCAGTATTTTACACAGAGTACTTTGTCAGTAAGTTTTTGTTGATTTATATTGACTCATTTAGAACTGGTTAGCAGTGTGTCTAAAAGGTTTGTAAATTTCTAGAATGAATATTTCAGAAAGTGAATTTGCAATACTGGGTCTTCTTTTTTTCATTTCAGTTTTTTGATTAGAGGGTATAATAATCCACCAGCCACTGTCTGTATTATCTATCATGAGATAATAAGATTAGGATCTTGGTAGGCGGCACATTGAAAACTCATGCCACAGCAGTTCTTCTTAAGTAAATGATGTGGAAATAATTGTATTGGGAGCAAGTGGGCTAAACCTTCAGGGTTCTCTGGGGTCTGATATGTTCTTGAAGGAGAACAGAATCAAGGACATCTTCAGGAACAGGTAGCTTTATGGGCAGTGGTACAGCGACGTGATTGAACATCCATTTCAAGACTGAATGGAGAAGAGGAATAGTGTTATAAGCTAACGTGTATTCAGTAGGAGGCACTGTGTGAGAAGCTTTACATGGTTTATTTAGTCCTCAAAACAACCCTAACAGACTGATACTGTTGTTTTTCCTAGGTATGCCAAAGAAAACTTAAGAAATGAGATTGGTGGGAAAGGGTCTAATCATAAAAGTAGAGAATGGTAAATCCTTAGACAAAAGCGGAATGTTTTGGATTCTTGACTAGGAAATCATAAAAGAAACACTGTAGGTATATTGATCTAATAATAGTGAATTGAAAAAAGACTTGATGGCTATTTGAGAAAATAAACTAAAGCTGATTGCTTTGCCCACTTTTTCTCATTGTGAGTTCCTCTGTAGTAAGAATAGTCAGTTAGAGATTAAGCTGTTTGTTTTTCAGGTGTTTAAAAGTGACATTCAGCCTAAATTAACTAGGTGACTTATTTTGGCTTGTGAGGTGCATGACTTAAGTGCTAAAGCAATGATACTGGTATAAATGACAGATAATGCCTACAAGTCAACATCTTACTGTCTTGGGTACAGAGGTGTCAGAGTATTTGATAAATTGTTCATTGTTAGCTATTGCTTTTTTTAAGTAACAGTAAACTTAATATAAGAACATGTTTGGTGTTTTCAGTTATATTAATCAAATTGTAGTTCAGTATTGAAATATTGTTAGTAGTTTTAATGACCCTACAACACTTCACTTTTAAAGTTTTGTGACTGTAATAGGCATTACTAAGTTTGATTAAAATTTTAACCACTTAAGATTTTCAACATTTTTCTTGCAATAACAGATTAAGAATAAGGGCCTAATACTCTCTAAATATTTACATATATATTTACCATTATCTTTGTTTTGTATAGTGATGCTGGAAATAGTGACCGGGTGGTAATTCAGGAGATGTTGAAAACAGTGGCACAATCACAGCAACTCGAAACAAACTCTCAAAAAGATTTTAAAGGTATGTGATAAAAAGATTTTTAAAAAATTTTTATGAGACTGACACTTAAATTGTAAGCAGCGGGTATAAGAGAAAAACGTAGTGGGTAGTGTAAATTCCATCCATTTAGCAAATTTATTAACCTCTTGTTCTGTGCTGTGCACTATGCTATATATATGTATATTTTTTCGATATGAAAGTGGACAAGAGAGACATGATCTCTGTGCTTGTGGGAGTTTATAGTCTAACAGAATTGAATTTTAGTAGAAAAAACTATTTGTGCCACCCATTTGTTATTTTAGAACTAGATGAGTGATGAAAAAACACTTAATTTAAAATAAGAAATTGAATGATTTAAAAATAACGGTTCTTAGAACCAGAGTAGTATGTTCATTATTAAATATTTAGCTAAACAAAAGATTATTAAAATCAGCTATAATCCCACCATCCAGACACAGTTACTGTTAACATTTCCAGTATTATTTATGTGCATATATATACATACATTTTTACAAGAGATTTTTTGATAAATATGCCAATATATAATGCTTTTGATATATTTTGTCAAATTATTCTTTGGAAAGAGGATTCAGACTTGTGCTACCACCAGCAGTGTTGAGGAGTGCCGGTTTTTCCCTAACATTTATCAATAGTGGATAATTATTTTTAATCCTTGTAGGTTTGAGTGGAGAAAGTAAATTGTGCCTTTTCTTTAGTGAATGTGATAATTTTATCTTTTGCTCATTGTTCATTTTACTGTTTTGTGAATTATCTGTGCATATTCTGGCCTATTTATTAACTTTCCTCAGTCTAATATGTCAAAGTAAATTAAAAAGAAATTTTTTTTTTCAAATACTCTTTTACATCCATGAATGTGGTTTTATGATTTTTCTTTCTGGTTCTTAGTATTATATTACTGAATCTTCTAATGAAACTGCTTTTACATTTTCGGAGTAAACCTCATTTGGTTGTTATGTACTAATTTTTAAAATAATGCTGCTATTTTCTGTATACCAATGATTATTTTTGTATCATTTTGTTTGGTGCTTATCCTTGTCAGATTTTGGGATTAATCTCCTTGTCTTTATTTTTCCTATTTTGTTCAATTTGGGTTCTATTTCCAGAACTTCTTCTTATTGTGCAGCGTTATCTTGGAAGGGAGCTTCATTTTGTTTTTTTCAGTCTACTGTTCTGTCAGACCTTGTTGCAACAAGGTTCCTTAGCTCTCGTCCATGAATTAAGTCCTGTGAGTGCCATTCTCAAATTGGCTAGTGATACTGCCAGGGTGCTCTTGTGGGTGTTTTGGGGTTCTCATGTCCTAAAGGCTGTCCCTTTTCCAAAGGGAAAAGTAGCATATTGGGCTTATTATTTAGGCTTTCAATCTGAATAATGAGGAGGAAGAGAAAGAGATAGATTATCAGGTTAAAGTTTGTTTTTTTCCTCCTTGACTCAGTGGTGTTACTGACGGAGGTTGACAAACTCACTAAAGATGCCCAACATGCCTTGCGCAGAACCATGGAAAAGTATATGTCCACCTGCAGATTGATCTTGTGCTGCAATTCTACATCCAAAGTGATACCACCTATTCGTAGTAGGTGCCTGGCAGTTCGTGTGCCTGCTCCCAGCATTGAAGATGTAAGTTGTTAAACTTTTCAGAAACAATTTAGTTCAGGTTCCATGAGTACTGTATGTACATCCCTGTCATGTTTGTTTTTGTGAAAACATAGTGAACTGTATCAGTAATTCAGGAACAGCTAAGGCCTGGATGCTAACCATTAGTAAATGTACAAACAAATATATATCATAGTGAATACCGGATACCAGTATATAGAAAGTGTTCTTCTCTTTAAATCATCTTTGACTTTAAACAAGTAGGTATTAGGGATTTTACTTAACTAGCTAAGGGCTAGTTATTTTGTGGCTTCTACCTTAATTGGCTTTGGAGGAGACTTGAGTATTCAGGAAATAGATTTTGCAAGAAGATGACTTGGGAATATCTAGTTCCTAGTTAGGTGACCAAAGTTATTCTTAAACAAGATTTTTTTCCTTTATCATTCTTAATAGCTATCTATAAAAATTCACATTTCTCACAATAAGCAATTTTTCTGCTGTTAATACATTTGGGGCAATTTTATGCAAAGTAGGGATAACGTGTAACATTTTGTTAGTTGCAAAGTGGTAAAGTGACTTCATTATAAGTTTCACTTGTAAAAATTTGGGGAGTGATACAGTTAAAGTGTTTATAAAGTAGCAAGACCACCAGGCTATACCACTCCCATGGGCATCATTCACATCTTAGTGCATGAGTTGTGTACAGTTCAGCTTGTGGGCTGTACTTGGCAGCCCTAGTGTCTTTGCCACCAACCTGGGACCCTTTGTTTCCAACTTGCTGCTGCCTTGAGAGGGCTGGCAGGCTTGGAGTTGGAACCAGATCTTCCTCCAGTTGTACATCTAGCTCCTGCCTCTTCTTGACAGCTAGACTGGACCCCTGGTTTCCTGCTGAAGGAGCAGTGGTTAGGTAGAGTAGTGATGAAAAAAAAAAGTGGAGAGGGGTCTAGGAAGATACCAACAGAAATTGTCTCAGTATGCTGTTTGACAGATTGCCCATATTTGTTAATTGTTCTATTTGTAGATTTGCCATGTGTTATCTACTGTGTGTAAGAAGGAAGGTCTGAATCTTCCTTCACAGCTGGCTCGTAGACTTGCAGAGAAGTCCTGCAGAAATCTCAGAAAAGCCCTGCTTATGTGTGAAGCCTGCAGAGTGCAACAGTGAGTAAGAAGGGGCAGTTACCCCAGGAAATGTTTTGGGATGTAAGCCTACTTTTCATTTACTTTATTGTGTTCTCTTTGTTATGTAGATATCCTTTTACTGAAGATCAAGAAATCCCTGAAACAGATTGGGAGGTGTATCTGAGGGAGACTGCCAATGCTATTGTCAGTCAGCAGACTCCACAAAGGTAACCACGGTGAAAGATCACCATAGAAGTTTGATCATTGAGATGGTACAGATACTAAGCTTTAGATTAGCTGTTTTATACTAACACCATTCCATTTAGAATTATAATTTAATCTAAATTTAAGTACTATACTTTTAAAGAAAAGGTAGGATTTAATTTTAGACATTTAGTAGTTCAGAATAGTTGGTGTGTGATATCACAGCTTTTATTAAGCTATTGTCATGTAAATGTGGAACTTTTAAATAAATTAAAACAAATTTTGGAAGTTTTAATTTTTTTACCCAGAATCTTGGAAGATTTAATATTAATACGTAACATGATGTATATCTAGCTTTCTAATATTGAAAGTAACAGTATGTAACTTTGTGATTGATATGTCATTGCGAGAAAGACACTAGGCTGTGAATCAGGCTTCTCGTTCTTCTCCTGCTGTAAATTAGCAAGTATCCTTGAGCTGGTAACTTCATCTTAGAGCTTCAGCTTTTTCATTTGTATGTTGCAGATACTGTTATTACCCTGCCAAGGATACTTGTACCTTGATTATAAGAGCAGAAGAGATTGTGTGATGATGGTTTGAGAGCTAGAAGACCCTGTGCTCATGTGTGATGATAGGCTCTGTTGAGAACAGTGTTGTGTACATGCTGTCAGTGTTAAGGAAGTGTTCTGTGCATACTTGCTGTGCAGTTGTTTCTGTTTACTTCTTGGGTCTCTTATTCAGTAGTGGACTGTACTGAAAATACTTTGACCACTGCTTATTTGATTTCTTATGACAACTTTGACTGAGAAGGGCAATCAGCTCTTCTCCAAAAATCAAGAGTGACAGTCTTAAAGCTCACTGCCTTTGGGAATCCTGGTGAAAGCCCCTTAGGCTCACTGAGACAGTCTCTACTCTTTTTTGCCTGTCAGAAATGAGAAACCACCTTTGGACTTTACAGAAGGTCGTCGGTTATTTTAGGAAACAGACTAGACTGAGTGCAACCTTTGAAACGTAAGCTTCTCTGGTTTACATGAAAATAATTGTGGGAGAAATATACAATGTTTCTCCTCTTGTGTGATACATATGATAAGTTCTTATTTTTAAGAGATTCTTCAAAGGAAATTGTAACATGTCTACTTTGGATACCATATAGATTAGTGGAGGTGAATAGTCATAGATAATGGTACTTGACATTTCATCAGGGTTTGAGTTGAATTCCTGTAATTCAGTTATGTCAGTTGAAGAAATTAATAGTTTTCGAAAAGTGCCAAATGTAAGTGGTTTCTTTAGAAAAGAAACCTTGAGTCTAGGAAAAAGTGTGCATTCCATTTTGTAATACATTATCAAGAAGTAAAGAAGTCTCAGGCTTTAAAGAAATAAAATTCAAACGAAGCATGTTTTAGGAGCCTTTTACTTTCATAAAGTATTTCTACACTCACTGAAGATGACTTTCTTGTTTCTGTTCTGATTTTAAAGAAGAAAAGTTTGTGGTAGCAGTCCACTTGCCTATTCTTCAGAAATATAGGTACAGATGTTGCAATACTTGACTATTACTAGGTGTATTTTTTAAGACTTTAGTTGATTATTGCTTTACTTAATTCTTCTAGTCACTGCTGCCCTTTCCTCCAGTTTCCAGCAGGTTTTTACAGCTTCTGAATGAGCTTGTTGAAGAAGAGGTGCTGCCGTTCCCTATGTAGAGTAACAGTTTTAGGAGTTGATTTGTTACACTGTATATAAAAAAATTTCTCTCAATTCCAGAAAGCCTTGGAGCTGTGCAGAAATACTGGGATGGCTGGTGTCATTCTGAACATTGGTCCACATAGTACCAAATGACTACTTCTGATTTTTGACTCCTTAGTCTTGCTGTAATATTTATAGTCTTGATTCTTGTTTGGTATATCTTAGAAGTCATGATTTTCTAATTTGAATAGCAGCTAATATTTAGTGAGCAATTATGTTGATTTTTACACTGTGTTATTTCATTCAATTCATATAACAGTACTATGAGGAAAGTATTATTACCATCATTATTTTGTAGATTAGAAAGCTGATATTTTGGGATATTGTTGCCTTTTCAGGGACATTCAGTTAGTAAGAGGCAGAGACAGTTCTAAAATACCATGTTTCTCTGACAGAAGACTTTGTAGTCTTTGTCATTTGCAACCCCCAAGAAATAATGACACAGACATAGTAAATGTAGAATATATTCATTTTTTGGAAACTAAATCATATTAGAAATGAACTCAGACTAAGCTGAGAAGCATGTGAACATGCATGAAATACGCACAGTGTTGTTACAGCATAGTTTTATAGGTAAATATATTGTGAATCAACTTCTCAGAAATAAGCTATATGCATAATTATTAAAATAATTTCATACCATCTGTCATTTGTGTCTATTTTTATGCTTTAATAATCAGGTTTTATTTTTAGGAATAGACGACCGTGTCCAAGAGGGATCAGGGTCCTTGGAGTTAGACTTAAATTAAAATGTTGCTTCAACTGCATGAGTGGTGTTGGAAGCTTAACCTCTCTGAACTTCAGGCCCTTTTCAGTAAAAGAGAGTGGTGTTGTGAGGAATAAATAGTGTACTGCAGTGAGCAGCATACAGGTAAAAGATTAAATAAATGCTTTGGCAGGCATTGGGAATGTATGGACTTTGAAGTAAGACAGATCTGTGCTTAAATCATGGCTCTGCTATGGTCAGCTTTATCAGGCTACTTAAACCACCTGAGCCTTAATTTTTTCATCTGAAAAAAGGAGATAATGCCTCCTCAAAGCTGTTGTGAGGACTGAGTTAAATTATTATTAAGTGTCTTGCACATAGCAGGTGCTCAAAAAATGCTAGTCTTTTTTTTTTCCCCCACTTTATTTAGTTTTGTTGTGGCTCAGCTTCATACTCCTGTGGTCTCAGGAAGAGGGTCTGAGCTTCTACTTTTAAGAAATTAATGAATCACTTCCTTGATTGATCTGAAATATAGAACATCTGTGATATTTTAGTAAAGATTCAGAACAGTATTTTCCCTTTAGAGTAGGTAAGTATATACAGGAAGATAAAGGTTCTTGTTTTATGTGTATTTATAACTTGTCATTTTTTTCTTGCTATTTTAAAATGTCACATATCTATTTCCCTCCTTTACCATCTTTCTGCCTGAAAGTGTTTCTGAAGAGGCTAGAATTAAGGACTCAAAGAGCCCTCCAACAATGTTCATATTCACTTGGCCAGCCTGGTTTGTGCCTGCCTGTACTGCCCCTTCTACGACAAGAGAGCTTTTCTCTGCCATAATTGTTTTTTAACTTTGCATCTGAGACAATAACATTACATTATATATCATGCTTATATTCCCTTTTCTCACTTGTGTAATTGACTAGTGATTGTTTAATCCTTTTCTTGACCATTTTCTAGATGTCCTAGGTATCATCTATCTGGAGAACAAAATAAACATTACTTGCTGTATCATTAAAGCATATTAATATTTGTGGTGTGGGGCAGAGGGCATAGCTCAAGTGGTGTAGCGCATGCTTAGCATGCACAAGGTCCTGGGTTCAATCCCTAGTACCTCCTCTTAAAAAAAATAAGTAAACCTAATTACCTCCTCCCCACAAAAAAAACGAATAAAAAAATACAGTAATAAAATTTGTGCTGTGAATAGGCTCAACCCTCACTATTCATGAAGTCTTAATTTTTATCTGGTATTTTCATGGTATTTTGGTGTAACTAATAATCCTAAATATAGTATTGTCTAACTTTAAAAGAATTCTGAAATTTTTCTTTTAGAAAAATGAACTGAAATTAGGAAAAGCTTCTGTATGTGTATCTTAAGTATGATAAGTCACTTAAGAAAATGTCTGTATTGGATTATTTAATTCATAAAGTAAGATAGCACAGTAGGTACATGGAAAATATCATCTCTTATTTTCATCACAAAGTATTATTTTGTCTTATATAGGCTCCTTGAAGTTCGTGGAAGACTCTATGAGCTTCTAACTCATTGTATTCCTCCTGAAATAATAATGAAGGTAACCTGATTTCAAATCTTGAACTGTTCATTACCATAAAATTTGGACTTCGAGTGGTCTAAGGGCTTTTGCTGTATTAGGAAACATTTTACCTTTTTCTGTCCAGCTTAGTTCAGAAAGTATTTATTGAGCTTCTTTGGTGTGTCAGGCACCATTAGGGGTGTGTTGAAGGAGATGGGGAGGGAGGGCCTGCCCTCAGAGAAGTTATATTTTAGTGGGGAGAAATGGGAAACAAGAAGCAAGAGGATTTCGGAATGTTCTAAGTGCTACAAAGAAAGTAGCTTGGTGAAATCGTAACAGTGGAGGAAAGGGCTGTGGAAGGTCAGTGATGGCTTCTGTGAGGAAGTTATGTTTAAATTGAGAATTGAAGGATTTAAAGAAGGGAACCGTGTAAGTAGCCAGGGAACAAGTATTTCAGACAGCAAGGCTCAGTGCACCTAGAGTGATGTTGTAAGGCATAGCTTTAAGGTCTGGTCTAAACCTAATCAGCTCCCTAGCCAGGTAGATTGATTGTTAGATGTTAGGGAATACAGGATTTTTTGCTTGTTTATATTTCTTAAATTTGCATGTTAATACTTAAATAAAAAAATTCAAATGATACCAAATATACAAAGAAAAAAGTGAAGGTCCATCCTTCCATTTCTACAAGTCCTCTGTTCTAGTCATATAAAAATAAGCCCCTTTGTGTGTGTGTGTGTGTGTGTGTATGTGTGTGTGTGTGTGTGTGTAGTTTCACAGAACTTCAGTGTCCTGGACTGTTTTTTTAAATACAGCAATGTGACATGGGTTTTGTTTCATGACAGTACAGATTTCATGGTATGGCTTTATCAGCTTTTTGAAAAATATGACGCCTATTGGTTGAACTTAATGTTGTTTACAGATTATTATAATTAATTATGCTACAGTAAGCATCTTTGTACTTATATCTTTGCACCCTTGTACATTAAATGCTTGGAGTTTGGAATTTGATAGGTAACTACCATATTTTTAAATTTTAAAGAGGGATATACTGGATGCAGTCTACTGGTCCATATAAAAGAATTAAAAGATTTCAAAAATTAGAAACATTTAACTTAAGTTTTACTTCCTTTTTGAATGAGAGAAATAAAGCTTGTTCAGCTAAGTTTTATAAGTGATTACTTTTTTAATTACTAGTTATCTTTCTTTAGGGCCTTCTTTCAGAACTTTTGCATAATTGTGATGGACAGCTGAAAGGGGAAGTGGCCCAAATGGCAGCTTACTATGAACATCGTCTACAACTGGGTAGCAAAGCCATTTATCACTTGGAAGCATTTGTGGCCAAATTTATGGCACTTTATAAGAAGTTCATGGAGGATGGATTGGACGGCATGATATTCTGACATCTATCAGTAATTCTTCCTAATATTTCTCAGTATCAGCATTTACATTCAGTTTATATTGGAAGAGCTGCAGGTAAAATAAAATAACTCTACTTAATTATGTCTTGTTTGTGCTTTTTTGTAATAATTCCTCCGAATTATTAATCATTTTTCTCTGAGTTAAATAATTGTACCTGAACTATTGAAGTGTGTTGAAAGGACACAGCTAGAAACTTTACAGTCTGGGAACACTATTTTAAGTTACTTTAAAAATTTCTTACCCATATATGCAATACTGAGCCTCTTGTTTCTATCCACTGTCTTACCTGCTGGAGGAACTTTATACGTAAAAATGCAAAAATTGTTTTCTATCCTCCAGATGACCATTGTTGGCCACAGGTACATAAATTTTTACTTGGTAGGTCATTACCTTTAATCATATTTTCCCTCAGCCAAAATTTATTTTTGCAGGAAATATAAGGAATTAATTTTGAAACATAATAGCATGGGTATAGAGAAAATTACAGGTACCATTGCCATTGAAACTTCAGAAATTCAACTTTTATTTCAATGATTCAGATTTGTTGTTAGGTTGGCTACTAAGAAATAAGTACGTTTTCGTTAAGTTTTCACTTGAGACGCCTGAGGAATGTGCATTATGTAGTTCTGAAGCAAAGGTATATTACCATAGAAATTACTCTTTGAACAAGTGTACTATTGTGTCATTGGTCCTGTCCTTTGGAACATTTTTTATTCAGAAATTTGGCTCATGGAACAAAGAGTTTGACCAAAATTCTGTGACAGGTTCTGAGCAATTTTTGAAATTTTGGGCGGTGGAAGCAGGACTCAAAAACAGTTAAAACCAATAAGGCAAAAAAAAAGAAGTTTTACGTTTGAATAATTTAAATTTCCTGTATAAGAATAATGGGGAGACCTGCTCTTGCATGAGAGCCAATGCTCTAGAGAATGTAGACTTAGGGTCAGTAGGTAGAGAGAGACATTTTAGTTCCCTATGAAGAACTTTCTAACAGCAGCTATCTTTTAATGGTGTGAGAAGCTTGAGTGGTCCTTATAAACAGCAAATGTTCAGGTGGAGAATTGATGAAGAATGAACTGCTTACTATATGCTAGGCGTTGCACTGGGTACATGCGTTATTTCATTATGACCTTACCACTCTGAAGTACATAATGTTTCGGATCTATAAATAAGAAGCTAGAGATTTATGGAAATAAAGTGTAACTTATACAATAAAACATACCCAATTTATGTCTGCAGTTTGATATTTGACAAATGTATTGAATGTAACCATCATCCCAATCATGACACAGATTCCTTCACTGAAAAGTTCCTTCCATATCTTTTTGCAGTCAGTCCACTTCTACTCTGACCCAAGTGACCATTGTTCTGCTTTCTGTCATTATAGATTAGTTTTGCCGATTCAAGAATTTAAATAGAGTCAAATACTGTATAGTCTTTGGTTAAGTCTTCATTCTCTCAGAATTATAATTGAGATTCATCCATATTGTTGCATAGTTAACTAATTTCTTTGTTTTTTATTGATTAGTATATGTTTATATACACTTTTACAACCCATTGATTTATTGATGAACCTTTGGGTTTCCAGGATTTATTTATTCTGAATAAAATTGCTCTGAGTATTTCTGATTAAGTCTTTTTATGGATGAATGTTTTCATTTCTCTCAGGTAAATACATAGGCATGGAATGACTAGACATAAGATAGGTGTCAGTTTAGCTTTTAAGAAGTTGCTAATTTCCCAAAGTGATTGTAGCATTTTATGTTCCTACCAGCAATATATGATAGCATTTTATGTTCCTACCAGCAATATATTAGAGTTCTAGTTGTTTCTAAACACTTGGTTTAACTAATTTTCTATATTATCTGTTTTATATTTTATTGATTTCCTTTTTTATCTCTATTAATCCTATCCTTCTACTTTTGATTTAGTTTGCTCTTATTTTTCCAGTCTTAAGATGGAAATTTAGATAATTGATTTTAGACCATTCTTTTATAATATCATTTAAAATTACAAATTTTACCCTGATCTAAATTCCTCTTAAAAATTTTGATATCTTGTGTTTTCATTTCCATTTAGCTCAAACTGTTTTTTCAGTTTCACTTGAAATTTTTTTTTCTTTGACCAAAAGATTACTTGGAAATGTGTTAATTTCCAAGTAATTGAAAATTTCCAGATATATTTTAAAATCTTCTCTACCCTTGTTAATTTTCTATCATTTACTAAGAGGAGTATTGAAATCTCTAACTATTTTTTATGGATTTGTCTAATTCAGTTCGTTTGGATTTTACTTCATGCATTTGGAAGCTTGTTATTAAATGCATACATTTTTAGGATTGTTACATCTTCCTGATTAGTTGTCCCCTTCATGAAATGCACCTCTTTATTTGGTAATATCCTGGTAATATTTCTTGCTCTAAATCTGCTTTATCTTGTATTAGTATCGCCACTCTGTCTTTTTTTGAACAATTTGGCCAGAGAGTGAGCTCAGACATCTTAAAGTTGAGACTTTGTAAGTCTGCTGAGCTATATCTGGGTTCAGGAATACCTTCAAGATTGCAACCAGTCCTCAGTATCCCTTGGTTTTCACTTTTCCAGTTTAGCAGTCAGTCAGGCATGTGTCAGTCAAAAGCTTATCTTAGCCACTCTGTGGCTTTTACTTCCAGGTTCTCTCAGTTCAGTAACTGATTGGTTTCTCAATGGCCATGAACTGAACTTGCAACCTTGGTTTAGCAAAGCTATGGATTTTCCTTGTTCCCAACTATTAATTCAGTCCACTACTCTGTCTGCAACCAACTTTCAACTTATAAAGCTACAGTTTTTACTGACGAGGTGGTAGGTGCATGATAATAGTACCAGGTATAGAAAGTCATAGAGTTGCTGCCATTTTTATCCAAAGCTAATTAGTTTTCCAACAATAAACACTTCAAATTTGTTGTCTGATTTTGATCAATTTTCAGTGTCCTGATTGATTGGTTTTTGACAGTTTTGTCCAATTTTATACTTTTCTGCAGGGGGAAGTCAATCTCCTCCTGTTACAATTGGTAGAAGTAGCCCTCCACTAACTCAGTTTTTCGTTGCTTTTTTTGTAAATCCAAATTTCAATCTGATAATCATTTTCGCTTACTTTGAAAATCAGTTTTTAGCTTTTCTTTCGGGCAGATCTACTGGTGAATTCTCTCAAGGTTTTTGTTTTTGTTTTGTGTTTTTGTGTTTTTTTTTTTTAGCTTAAAATGTCTATTTTGCATTCTTTTTTGAAAAGCATTTTTAATGGATATAAAATTATAGTTAGACAATTTTGTTCTTTCTGTGTCTTAAAACTATTGTTTTGTGTTTTGGTTTGCACTGTTTCTGAAGAGAGATTTGCATTGTAATTTTTTTTCCTATGTGTTTTTTTGTTTGTTTTATTTTACTTCCTGTGGCTACATTTAAGATTTGCAGCTTCTCTTTATGACCAATTTCCAGCAGTTTAAAATGTGTCTTAGCGTGATTTTTATTTGTGTTCATCCTGCTTTATACTGTTTTACATTTGCTTCAATTCTTAGATTTGTGAGTTTATGTATTTTATCAAATTTGGGAAAAATTATTCGTTTTCTTCAAGTATTTTTCTGCCTCCTTCTCTGAGACTCTGGTTATATCTCTGTTTGACTTCATGATAGTGCCCCATAAGTCAAGGGTTTCTGCCTTTCCACCCCCTCCCCCTTAGGCTTTTTATTACTGTCCTTTAGTTTCAAAAGTTTGTTTCCTTCAAATTCACTTATCTTTTGCACAGTCTAACCTGCTTTTAAGACCATTCAGTGAAATCTTTTTTTTAAAAACTGTTGAACTTTATTTTGACAGGTAGTTATTTGATTAGCAGATTGATCCTTTTCATGCTTGTTTTTTCACCTTTTTTTAGGGTGGGCCTAGAGTAGTCTTTATCCCTAGTTGAGCTTTACAACTGAGGTGTGATCTTTGTGTTGTCTGTTGAATGCCCCAGGGATCATTGAGGTGTCTACATCCAGAGTCACCAGAACTCATTGTCTTCTAGCCCTGTGTAAGCTCTCGTGATTGTCCAGCTTAGTTTCCAGATCTTTCCCCAATAGTTTAGTTGTTTCTTTTTTCCTTGCCTGGCTTCGTGGAGTCATATTCAGTGTATATGCAGCTTAATAATCAAAGATGCAAGGCCACCCTTATTAGATTTCTCTCGCACTTTTTCTGTATAAACTCTCCTCTTTGCAGATCTCTGTCATGCATATTCAGCCACCTCAGTCTCTTTGAATTCTGCTCCTTCTCCACAACTCATTGTTATCACAGTTGTCTGCTTAGATTTGCCCTTCCTACCCTGCAGTCTGGAAAGTGCCTCTAGGCAGAAAAATCTCTAAAATCTCTAATTTTAGAGATTAGCCCCTTGGTTTCTTTTCTCTGATGCATCACAATCTTGCACTGCTTTCTCCGGTTTGTGTTGCTTTATTTTGTCTAGTCATCTAGTTGTTTACAATGGGAGGGCAAGTTTTGTATCAGTTACTCTTTTATAACTGGTGGTGAAAGTTTTAAAGTTAGGATTTTAACTGAAGGCCTTGCCTCCTGGGTGTGAATCACTATTTTACATGGTTGTGCAATGTACACACACACACACACACACAAACCTTGCTGTGGTTTTTACTAAAGTGCCGTTTTGTACTTTTGAGTTATAGAAGAACTGAGTGATAGGATTTTAAATGTTCCAAATTGTAGCACGGCAAATCATGAAACACATTCCTTAAAAATTAAAAAAATCAACCCTTGGCGGCAATTTTCCTTGTAGTTAGGTCTCAAGAAAAACATAATCATTTCATATTTTTCAAATTGATGAACTAAATTTTACTAGCTATTTGCTCCTAGTTTCTTATATATAATTCCAGTGGAAATTTGGAACATACTATAAGATGTTTTCTATCAGTTTGATCATGGTGTGTAAGACTTAACAGTGAATTACTTCTCTCTCAGTGAAGGAAAATGGTCCCTACAAACCTTAACTCATGTCTAAATTACAGCCTATTGCTGGTTACAGACACGATATGGTACCTATGGGGCTTGACACTTTCTGTGCCTGTTGGAGCTCATTTGATGAGCTGATTGCTTACTGAAGTTACCGTCTCTTAAATAGCAGCATAAGAAACTTTAGCAACTTCATGAAGTGCAGCTGTGCAAAATAATCACTAGCAGTAGGCATGGAAAGAACTTCACAGCCTTTCCAGAATAACATTAAGGACCTTCATGTGAGGCACTGTGTTAGGTTCTTTGCAGGCATTCTCTCATTTAATTCTTCTAACAATCTCTGAGTTAGGCATTATTATCCTATTTGTAGATGAAGAAACTGGATGCAGACAGCTCAGCACAGACTCCCCTCTAATACATTCGTAGCCACCAACCAAGAATTAGGCCCTCAATACTGCTCAGCAAACTCAGGTTTCTCTGATCAGATCTTCACAATGCCTCTTTCAAGACTTCATTTAGAGCAGGTAACATTACCTCCTTATCAGCCAGCTACCAAAACCAAATATGAATGCATCCTGTATTACTGTATGTTCATTTGTGTGCATCCTGTGTACTCTGTGTACATTTTTACTTTCTCTTGCTACAACAGAGAATCTTCTCATCTGTTTTTAAACCTGTGCCTTGGATTTCATCAGCTTAAGCCTGCCTCTGAAAAACTTTACAACGTCCTTTGTCCCTTTCTTGTCTTTTTAGTCCCTCTCTCAAAACTGGATTCTTGCTCTGGTTTTGATTTTCCTGGTATCTTATTAAAGTTTCTAAACATAGAAAAAACTAAAAAAAAAAAAAATGACAAAGAACATTCATATGAGTATTTTTCTTTAATTGAAGTATAGTCAGTTACAATGTGTCAGTTTCTGGTGTACAGCATAATGTCCATATATTTGTTTTCATTCTTTTTCATTAAATGTTATTACAAGATACTGAATATAGTTCTCTGTGCTGTACAGAAGAGATCATACCAGTATTTCACAGTGAACATTTAACTGCATTTGCTTTATCACATATCTATCCCTCCATCCTTCAGTCATCTTAGGTTTTTGCTGCATTTCAAAGTAAGTTACAGGTATCAGTACATTTTCTCCCAAGCTTGTTAGCATGTACATCATTAGCCAGTTTAATAAGCCAAGAAAAATACGTAACAGGCATAAGGAAACAAAAGAGTGGAGGAAAATTCTTTTTGGAATGTTTGGAATTCATATGGAATTATTTACTTTTAAAACCCCAAACAATTCCTTTAACAAGTGAATTCAACAAGCTCACAAGATATAAATTTAATATACAGAAATCAATTGTATTTTTATATAGTAGAAGTCAATTATTGAAAAATAAAGTTTAAATAATCAATTCAATTTAAATATATCAAAAATCCTAACATAAGTTTAATAAATGATGTTCAAGACCTGTATGTTGAAAATAAACATTGTTAAAAGAAATTAAAGAAGATGTATAAATGGAATGATATATCTTGGATAAACTGAGTGTAATATAGGTATCTGCTGTCTTTACACAAAGGTTAGGTAAAATGATTTTTGAATTGTTTAAAGTAGTCAGCTTTGTTCATGTCATCTAAGGGAAAAATTTATTCTTAAAATTTTCCCACCCCCTACCTCCTGCTTTCAAAATTGGATTCTTTAGTTGATAATACAGAGCATATAAACAGTGCATATTTTTGTGTAAGGCTATTTTTAAGCCATTACATATATGCTCCAAGCACTTACTCCTACTGAAGTTGGGTCATTGGGAAATTAGTTGGCAGGGAATAATCTGGCCTGCAATCTTACGGGAAATCAATTTCCAGATATTTAAATAACAGACCTAACTATGAATATAGTCCTCAGATTGTGGAGTTGAATACTGAACTCTAAAATTGACTTTCTGATATCAAATTTTATGAAAATGAATTAACATTGCTATTGTGAAACAGTGATATTCCATGAATGGGATTTATTAAATTGCAGTGCAATATGGTGCTAAAAACTAAATATGAGAATATTATACTATCAGAATGGTACAAATATCTTGAGAACAGTTGCTCTCTCTATAAAAAACAAGTAAGCAAAGAATTTAACCTTGTTTGAAAGTGTTGTTAACTGGAAGTAATTATTCCTCATTCCTGATGTTTCCATCCTGTGAAGTGAGATCTGTTAATGTAATTCGGGGTCTCTCTCCATCCTTTATTCATCCAGCTACTGGAGAGATTAAGTGTCTTATTTGATTGTCAACTTTGGGAATGATAAATCAACCTGCTCAACTTAGCTCCAGCTTTCTTCCTGTTTGGAATAAGCCTGTGTATCCTAAGCTGTAAATCTTAACTAATGAGGCTTCCTACATTCAGGGAGGTCTGTCCACGAGAGCGTTGCCCCTACCCCAAGCCCAAGCACAGGCTGTGTTCTGCAGACTGCCCTCTATCAGGAATGGGGGATGTTTTGGCCTCCTACTTTTTTGTTTGTTGTACTTCTCAACTTGTTTTAAGCTGAGTATAGATTAAGGGGGCTGTTCATTGGGGAGGGGCTCTCAGAGATCCCCAGATTTTTTTTTTTTTAACCAGGAACACTAAGAAATAAAAAGAAAAGAAAAATTTGAAGAGAAGATTTTTGCGCACCTGGAGCCCACGCTGTGGGTCTTAGACTTTAGTTTGGGGAAGAAACCTTACTGGTTTATAGAGGCTTATTTTAGGCCAAATGTGTTTTTACACTTTTGTACTTAGCTTCGAACTTCTGTAGCCTGAGAAAGAAACTTTAGCTGTCATGACGTATTTTGAGGTTGGCAGGTGACTATAATTTATGCCTTATGCAACTTATGTGAGAAAATAAGACACAACCCTCTGCTGTGTTGGGTGCTTCAGGTAGACTGCTTTAGCTTACTGCACAGGCCTCGCTTTTCCTCAATTGAGACGAAGATTCCATTGTGCAGAAGAGTTTTACAACTGCTTTACACATTGGTGATTAGAAGAATATTTGCCGCTTTTAAACAAGACAGATGAATTCTGTATGTCAGCAGAACACTAGAGATGCGCTAGCTTTATACAGTTAGTACCAAGCCTGGTTAGGTAACCTAGATAGGAAATTCTAGGTTCTATTCTTCTATCAGGATCAAGGAGGGTGCTATGCAGGGACTGACTAGCCTGGATTTCATGTGACATGTCCTGTGACTTTTAAGATTTCAATGTCCTATCATAGAATCTCAAATTCGCTCTGCCTTTGTTAATATCATAAGTTGTAACCCCAACTTGATACCTGAGACCCAAATTGTGGGCTTCACCCTTATTCTTGTGTTAGATTTAATGAACAAGTAAGAGATGTGAGCCCTTATTAGAAAGAAAATGCCATCCTCTTAAGATAGAAAATGAACTGAATGACATTATTACAAACCCAAAGGTAGAAGGAAACAAAAGTACTCTGTGCCTGAAACTGTTGGCCTCTAGTAAACCCATTTGCTTAGGAAAACAAGAAGAAACTACAGTGGTTTGAAAAGGGTACTTCAGCTTTACTGTCAAACTCAGAAGCAGTGAAAGATTAAAAAAAAGTAAAGAAATGCAGGCCAATTAAGCTGGAGGAAGATATTTTTAAAATTTATTTATTTTAATAAAGAGTAAAGAGGGAAATGGCATTCTAAAGATGAGGTTAGACCAGTGTAAAAGGAGGAAAAGAAGTATGCAGATTCCAACTGCTCTGAAAAAAGGAAAGATATTTTTGCTAGTAGATCAGAAATGGTGACTGGGACCCAAACAAACCTAACAGAGCAAACTTGAGTGATTCCTCCAAGAAAGGCCACGTCACTGAAGGATGACTTCCAAAAGATACATGTCCTTACCTGGAGTTGTTGGAGAACCATTCCTTAAAGAGTGGGACAGCTATACCAAGTGGTTATAAAAAGCTGGGGCAGAATTGAGGGAGGAAATCCTTGTAAAATATTCAAAGCATTTTTCAGGTGAATTTCCATGTGATCCAATCATTGCATTTGAAGAAACAGGCATTGCCTTTGCCCTGAGGAAACTTACTGACCTTAGTCAATACATTTATGAAATGAGTGAGGATCCTAAAAGAAAGCAAAGATGTGATGAAATCTAGACGTGACAATCAGAGAACAAGTCCAGGCTTTGATTAAATATTGTCTGATGGAAGATTATCTCTGCAGGGGATTATCCATCTCATCCAGAGTAAAGTAGATGAAATTTGAATGAGGAACCCAGAACTTGTTGATTTCCTTTTTTATTGCTGTTGTTGTTGGCATTATTATTAGTATTATAAATCTGGAGTAGTTATAAAAATACCTGTCTGGGTCAGAAAGCATAGATGTAAATGGAAGGGGGGTTTTCAGATCCAGTAAGTGGCATTAGCTCCCATGCAAATTAGAGAAGGAAACTGGCCACTTTAAGAAGTCAATTAAATTGTTAAGAAGCTTGAATAGCCTTCCTGAAAGGAGTAGGGAAATAGCAGAGGGAAATTCAACACCAGTGCTCTGTCCCAGTACTTCAGAAAAAGATGTGGCTGAACAAAAAAGCTACTCAGACCCTGGGGCATTTAAAACTGGCTTCCCCAGGGGCACACGCTTCAGAAGCATCAAAAGCACTTCGTGCAGGAATCTGTTGAAGATGGGTTTACAGCCAAAACATTTTGGGAATGAGGGGGAACTCTTCCCTAGGGGATGAGTTTCACTGCCCAAGCAATCCCAGAACCAGAGGTAGTGAGACAGCCAGGGTGGCACAGGACGAAAAATGCCTCTTTCTGAGAGATGGTGCAGTTGTGTCACTAGATAGAGCCTGTCCTCAGGGCAGCATGAGGGGCCCAAGGCCTAATGGGCGAATGGAATTAAGAGATCCTGGGTATGCTGGATGGTGAAGAAAAGCACCTGATGTGAGCCCCCATGACTGGAGTTGCCCCTATTACAGTTGTCTAAATTTGCAAGGAGACAAAAATGCCTCACATGACACTCTGGGTGAGGATGCAGGCAGCATAGATGGATTTTATTTTCTCACAAAAATATAAATGTAATTGAAAGTGCTAAATGTGTAGTCTCAAAATAACTTCATGTTGGGAGAATTTTCCTGGTTTGGCTTAAGGGAGCAGATCATGAAATCTAGACAGTTGATCTTGAATGACAGACTTCTTGCTGAGATTGAACAGAAGAATATTTTCCTTTTCTCTTTGGTATCATCAGATTTCTCTTGGGTCTTGGTAGCCCCGGGTTCTGAGAGTGTAATTTTGGCTTATACTAATTGATCTAAGGGCAGGAGAATGGCTTTCTATGTTAGGTGGATCTGGGAAAAGCCTGTGATAATTCTCTCTGTTCTGTTAACTCTTTGAATTGTTTAGAAGTGCGGCTCATGAAGGACTAGGCATTGAATTACTTTGACTTCTGGGCCTTTGGAAGCTCCAAAGCCATTCCCGAGAGAGACTATTGCAGTTGCTGATGGGACCCCACTCCACTCAGGCAGAAAATCTCTCTAGCCAATCCTGAGAATAGCAAGTCAGGGGATGATTTTGTTTTGTAATTGAACTTTGCACTTTGAACTTTAACATTCAGGAATTTGATTTCAGACTTTAGTTCCCTTAGATTTCAATGTCTTTGAATTCCAACTTGTAAAAGAATTTAGTCTTTGAACTTTAATTTCCTTCTTGGAATTTAATAATAGAAGGGAAATCGTGTTCAAATCTGAAGTATCTCTTTATAGGCATTTTATTATTGAAGTATCTTTAAGATAGCATTCAATCTCTGAGGAACCTCTGTCATGCTACATTGGACAGCATGCATGGACATAATTTTGGGCAGAAAATAGAATAGGGGATACATTTTCAACTTTTGGTATGGAGTGGATTCAAAGTTGATATATTGAATGTGTGCATCTGACCCATTGCAGATTCTTGTGGGGACGACTTTTAGGCTACCTGCCACTAGACCCAGGAGGAAACTCAAAAGAGCAGAGACTGGTAGAGTGTGGTCTCATGAAAATTCTCCCGAGCAGACCGCCACAACTCTTGCTGATCATAGGCTCTGATGGAAGGAATTTACACATACTGAGGTATGGGGAAGTGATTTATACATAATTTGACTTGACCTTTACACTAACTAAAACAGCCTGTTTTATGGCCTGTCAAACATAACATTGTACGTCTGCTGTAACCATTAAGGAAAAGAGTATTGCTCATTGTCCATTTGTTGCAAAGGATTAAGTCACAACGCATGGCAATCGCCCCACCAACAGTGTGTCCTGAGGGGAATTCAGGATGAGAAAAACAGAATGAAGCATTCTGTGCTTGGGATATATCAAGGAAGAATTTCAGTGACCACAGATACTTATATTGTCCTATACAGAGGAAGATACTAAAACCACTACCTTGAGATATCTGTTTTTTGTGATTAACAGTGATTTTTTACTAAGATATATGCTTGTATATTTCCCAGCCCCCAAAATCCATATATAAATTGGATCCTCTCCTACCTCTTCAGATCAGTGCCCCCAGAGCTACTAGGAGGCTGAGTCCTCCTCAGTTGGGCTTGAATAAAGCTCTATTCTTATTTTAGATTTTTAATTGATTGTGTTCACAGCTCATGCTTAAGCCCAGTGAGTTAAGAGAATCAAAAGCTGGGGAATGCGCCTCTTACCTATTCCTGATTCTTTGTTCTTGTGGAAGGAGCTCAGTTAGTTACGGCTCTGGGCTTCCCTTTGTCCCATCAATCTCCCTGCTTCTAAGGAGACTCTTAGCCCATTTCAGAGGAATAACAGGGCATGCTCAGCTCAGCTCCTCTCTTTCCCCTCTTGGAAATGAACATGCATGTTCCTTCATTATTCCATATGGGGAGTCCTACCCTGGTCCAGTGCATCCAGGCCTAGGGTAAGTCTGCCCAATTCTGGACTTCATTGTTAGTCCCAAGATAAAAGCCAAGTCTCCCAAATTGATCTTTATCAGATATAAACATGATGTTTCGGCTTCATCTTTTCTCTTCTGTTTTGACTCCTGATGTAAACTTTGGTTCTTTTTGCTCTGTTAATATCGAGTTGATTACTTTTTCAGAGTCCTTAATTTCCTAGTCTGAAGTGTAAGTCAGTTCAACAAATAGTTATTCAGCACCTACTATATATTACTGTGCTGGGCACTAGGAATACAGAAATAAACAGTATCATGTTAGATGGTGACTGCTTATTTAAATGTTTAAGTATAATATTAGAAGAAAATATATATTATAAAGAAAGCACAAAGGAGAAAGTGATCAGTCGGCCTGGTGGTTTGGAGTTTAGGAAGCTCTCATGGAGAAAGATTTTGAGGAAAATGGCTAAGCAAGGGAAGCATATTTTTGACAGAACAGTACATAATAAACACATGGGTTTATGATGGACATGTATCAGGATACTAAAAATATTTGATAATTTCTAAACATGATTTCTGTGTTAGGAAGTCAGGATGAGGAGGGAGAAGGAACTGGATTATGACTTCAGGAAGCCTAAACTTTGACATTATCTTATCAAGAGGAAGAGCCATTGAACAGCTTTAACCCAGAGAGTGATATGATCAGGTTTACAAAATGAAGCAGTTGGACCAGATGACTTCTACATTTTTTTTTTTTTTTTTTTTTTTTTTTTAGCTTTACCAGTAGATGATTTATGTCCTGGGCCTTACTATAGATGTAGAACACTTACTTCTCAGCTATCTTAAATCAGCTCCTTACCACACTGTACTAGGATTAGGTAGGATTAGATTTTGCTGCATGTAACAGAAAACCCATAATAAATAATACCAGTGGATTAAACATGACAGAAGTTTATCTCTCTCATGTAAAAGGAATTTGGCAGACTAGTCTGGTAGCTTTACAAAGTTGTGGGTAACCAGAATCCTTCCTACTCTTTATTCTGCAAACCCTAGAGTATGAACTTTGTCCTTATGTTTCAAGATGACACCTGGAGATCTGGACATCATGGTCATGTTCTAGGATGACAGCAGAAAGAAGGAAACTTCAAAGAAGATTTCCTAGAGGTACCTCCTATACTTTTACTTCTCAGTGGCTCGAATTTATTTCTGTTGGTCACATCTGAGGTTGGAGAAAAGCTGGGTGTATGACTGCACTGAGTAAAATCCTTTTTTAAAAATTTTAAATCAGAAAAAGTGGGACATGAAAACTGGGATAGACAATTAGCTGTCTCTGTTCCAGTCATGGAAGAACGAGGTATCCATTTACATATGTAAGTAGAAATACAAGTGGTAAGCTATCAAACATGGAGAAAGTGTTATTTCAGAATTAATTTTTCTGATTCTAGCTCTTAGTCCACTTTCTTCTTGAAACTACAGCGTCACAGCATCTGAATTTGAAACTCTATTTATTATACATCCTCAGATGCTGAATGCATGCTCAGCCATGTGTGGCCATGTCATCCTTCTCTCTGACTCCTGGCACTTTGGATAAGCTGTTTTCTTTCTCTGGGGTATTTTCCCTCCCTTTTGTCTACTAATTCTGTGGGGTTCTCTGCCACTGTTGTTTTGCTTGCTAAAGTAGGTTAACCTCTCCCTTGTCACAGTAGTTTGTTGTAATAACTTCTTCACTGTCAGTCTTCCTAGTTGGAAGTCAGTGAAGACAGGGAGCAGCTACATCTGTTTTGTTCTCTTCTCTAACCTTAATGTCTAGAAAAGTGCCTAGAAAATAATAGGTGCTCAACAAATTTGTTGAAGGAATAAATGGACAAAAAGGTAAATGACTGAACACAGCTGAAAAGTGATTCAAATTATCATTGCTGTGAAACTATAAAGTATGATATGGGTTATGCAGAATTGGCAAATTTGGGTGTGCAAAATGTAATCATTTTTGACAAATGAAATTAATATCAGTAATAGGCCCCTTATTCTACTTAGACATTTAATCTCAGCCAATTCATGGTAGACCTAGTCAAGTTATGGTTTTCTCAGTCAATTCAGGTCCCCCTCCCCGCAACCGTGCATTCAGGATTCCCCTTCGGAGACCGCATCTCAATTGTGGGGAAGTTTCATTACCTCAAGGCATGTATAAGAGAGTGCACTTGGGATGTTGTCTGCTCAGGCCTGCATCTGGCGAGATGCATCATTCTGCCGGTTACCTGGGCTCTGTAACTGTCCCAGTTTGGTGTCAGCTGAGTATTGGGATTCCCACTGGTCTGTCTCCAGTTACTGTTCTCCACTGGCACACCCTTTGGCCACTGGGGTGTCCCAACCCAGGGTATGTGGTGAATGTGCAAGCTCTCTTTTAATGACACCTTTTGCCTCTCAAGGAGGCACAGGCAAAATTATGCTCTGTGGAGCTTTCTCAGATGCCTCCATGTAGACATCCTCATGCCGCTCTCTCTAGCCACTGTCACTGTGCTAGAGTGATCCAGGGACCCCTTTAAGGCTTACCTTTTGCCTAGTCTCTAGTGGAAGTAGAGCACTGGTCTCCTCTATGCTCAGATTCTGAAACCCATCTGGGATTCTTTGCTCCTCACCCTGTCCCAATTGTTTTGGCCTTGGTGATGATGGTCAGAGGGCAGGATCTGTTTTCAGAGACCTACACCATCTGACTCCATGGCTCCCCCTCATATCTCACACTCTCTCTTCCTTGTAAATTTTTATCCCTTTTAAACTACTTTGGCTAATTTCACATGCTTTCAAGTTTGTTGTTTATGATATAAATGAAATTCCACAAATACATCATGATTTTATTTGATACTCAAAAGTCAGGCTTTTGAGACTCAAAAATAACTTTTTACTTTGTCTTTGCTGCATGTTTCAAAAGTCTGCTTTAAAACTTGGAAGCTGAGCATGAACCCTTTTCACTTGCCCTCTCATCCTTTCACTGAGACAAAGCCTGCACACCTAAAAGAGAGAGTCATGGAGCAAAACAAGAATTTTGAGGAAAAAAAATAGATGGGTTAATAACAAAGTAACCCAGTATATTTATAATAGGGACAGTTGATAGTCATTCTAAATACTCCAGAATGAAAGAATAGTAAAATAATGTTATAATGGAAAAGTATAAAATTGTTTAATGTTTAGAAGTATTTTTAATAACACAAAAATCTTTGCTTTAATGAGTGAAGAGAATGGTATATAAAAGTGATTGTGTACAAAGATCACAACTTTATAAAAATAGAAAGAAAAGTCATGAGGAAAAGGAGCATAATTTTAGCAGTGATTGGATAGTAGGACTATGGATAATTCCCATTTTCTCCATTTTTTTTAATTTTTCCCTCTAAGGAACACAAATTATGTTTATAATCAAAACATTACATATATGATGTATGTATATGCAAATGTACACACACACACACACACACACACACACACACACACACACATATATTTACAGTTTGACATAAATAATACCATTTCCTGTAGACAGGCCAGGCAAACGACATTGCTTATATGATGGCTGAATAAGACTGTATCTATCTTTGGATATATTTTTATACATCTATCTGTACAAATATTTTTTGGAAGAGGTAAAAGAGCCAGAGGAGAAACCTAAAGTGGCCAAATCCCTCACCAGGAAATCAGGGGGACAGTAATGTGGAGGAGGAGGACAGAAGTCCATGGCTTGTAGTTGGGGTTGGGGCTACCATCAGACACTTGCTCAGATCCAAGTACGTTTTGCTGTCTGCCACCATAAAAACATTTTAAGACATCTATATTATGGAGCTCCAAATATTTGAATTAGTTATTGTATTTCTCATTAATTGTTCCCCTCTCCAAACTAGACATTCGCAGGTGCTGCAAATAATCATCTGGTGACTTGGTTTCCAAATGCCTTGTCCTGTTGGTTGCTTGTCTCTGTGTGTGTGTCTCCTTATCTCTTAGCTTCTTAAAGTGGCACTTGACTCCATATGTGGTGCAGACAGCTCTGAGGATAGAGAAACTCCTTGTTCTTTCCCTCTAGGCTAAAGCAAGGAGAGAAGAAAGGAAAATGAGACGTGTTGTTTCTGTCTAGGGCATGATTCCTCTGTTAACGATTTTCCTCAAATCAAGGGGAGGTTACTTTGGCAACAACCATTTTATGGTCCTGTAAATAACTTCCTCCTGGTTAGCAATGTTTCATTTTCATAAAATGTAAACAAGTCCTACAGTGACTTCTTAAAGTAGCCAAATCCCTTCTTTCTCTCATTATTTAAGAAACATATTTGAGTAAATCATTTAATATTTAAAAACATATTGTCATATAAGTGAAATGCAGCAGTTAAAGTCTGCATGTTAGTTTCAAGATTTGTTAGAACCGTCAAAATAAACTTGATTTTAATGTGGCATTGAATTAATAATATCAGTAAAGTGGTCTCTTTTTTAACAAGCATGCTAATTGTTGCTGATTGCAGGATGGTTTTGCACAGGGAAAAATTATGACATTTTCATGTTTGAAATAGCACGTAGAGTCATTGCAGTTCATTGCTCTTGAGGCAGTTCATCTTGTAAGGACAAATACAGCTCCACTTAGAAGCTCCAAAAATGATTTTCCACTAAACAGTCTCTTGCCAACTCCAACTGTGCCGTACAGAAGTACTGCAACCTATTACAGTTGGTGACCTTCACAGTAAAAGTAACCCTGAAAATGTATGAAATTGTTTTTACGAGTAGTCGAAATGCCTATTCTGGAGGCTCTAAAAAACATTAACTTTTACTTTAGGTGTAGAAAGATGCCTGCAAAAATGTGCTTCTTGCTATTTCACATGTTATAATATGAAAAGGTACTCCACAGGGTCACTGGAAAGGTGCTGTCAAACAATGTTATAGGTTTGCTTAGTTCTACACATCTCACCTTTGGACATTTTAAGTTGAAGTTCTTGTCCTTTCAGTCAATCAAAAATGTTCCCTTCCAGTTAGCTAGGTCATTCGGGTCTCTATACAGTCAGCATTCCTGCCCCCACCCCCAGTTGTTTGGCTGATTTCCATTACTGAAGAATTAGGTCTGGTAATTAAATCCAATCTCAATCTCTTCAGAGTTTTTTCAGGCAGTTTATTTAGGTTCTATGCAAAATGGAATCCCTCAGGGACAGAGAATTAATATATTGTGAAGTATAATTGCAGTGAAATATATTTAACAATTATTTTCAAAAAAAGAGCTTAGAGACTTCCTTTGACTTGACTCAGCTTCAATATCTTTATGCAAATTTTTTTATTTATAACTTCCATCCTTTATAATTAGACATGTTCCTATATTTTCTGCTGGTTTTCTACATCAATAAGCTACTTTTGTCAATGATTTTAGGTAAATCATTGTGTCTCCCACTGATTCATACACACATATCAAGATATTTTAAAAATAAGACACCACTACAAAAAGGTTAAAAATGTGCTCATAAATATACAATATATAAGTATGAATTATATAGTTGCATATTTTTAACATTCTATATTTAGATATATATATCTTGATGTACATATTTTGATATGTATCTTCTATAGTATCTTAAGTTTCTGAATATTTTGATCTGATCTCTTCTCGCAATGGGCAATTTAAATGTCCTGAAATTAGATAGGGAGTAGGAAAATCAGGGTCCAAAAATAAACGAGGTTTGCTGTTTTAAAATCACCTCCAAGGTCATCTTATTCATTCCTCAAGTTTCCAGCTTCACAATTTTATCATAGAATGGAATTTACAAATTGCTTCCCAAAGCTGTCAGATGCTATTATTTATAATAGATTCTTATGTGAATTTTTCAAGAAAGGCTGTGAAAATGACTCCCTGGAGGTCCTTAAGGATAGCTCTCACAGAGAACTTCGGTTTGTTTTGTCAGTTAGTTGGCTTTGATTTTGTATCTAGGAGTGTCTAGAACCATGCTCCTTCTAATCACAAACTCCCTTTCACTGACAAGTTGTTTTTGTCATAATATTTGTAACCACATTACCATGGACTGGATGTATGTGTCCACTCAAATTTCATACGTTGAAACCTAATCCCCAGCAGTGTGATAGTGTTTGGAGGTAGGTCCTTTGGGAGGTGATTAGGTCATGAGGGTAGAGCCCTGAGAAATGAGATTAGTGTCCTTTTAAAGGAGACCTCAGGGAGCTCCCTTGCTCCTTCTTGCATGTAAAGGCACAGCAAGAAGACTGTCATCTATGAACCAGGGAGTGAGTCTTCACCGGACACTGAATCTGTTGGTGCCTTGAACTGGGACTTCCCAGCCTTCAGAAGTGTGAGAAATAAATTTCTGTCGTTCATAGCCACTCAGTCTGATATTTTGTTATAGCAGCCAAATGGACTAAGACATTCATCAATGATCTACGACTGAAAAAAATGTATACATACCTATACACATAATACACGCAGTTATGAATCTCAAACATAAAATCAGGTGGTTGAAACTATGTTAATAACTGTAACTATATATGTTTTTGTAATTGAATGTAGTTTCTGTTCAGAGTCCCTACTCTGCTAGGATGCCGGTATTGCATCTTTGTCAATTTAGCACTTGTCTCCTCTCCAACCCAGACTGTTCATGGGAGGAGAGAGGGGGTTGGGAGAAGGCAGAGAGGCTTTGCGATCGTCAGGCATTGAGAAGGACTACATGCTGTGTGAGTCCTTGTCATCAAACTGCTCTGACATCAGCTGAGACAGAATCCCATTGGTCATGGGTCGTTTCATTCAGGCAGTTGCTGTATCTTCCTTGTTCCAACCATGAGCACTGTCTTGGTTATGGAGGGGCTGTCAGTGCTGAGTCCCCTCTTCCATGCTGTTTACTGCTTTAATATGCTGTTTGCTGCAATGAAATAATTCTCTTACTTGACACTGAATGTGCACCCAGGCCCTGTATGAGACAACCTAAGGCTCTTGGTCTGGATTCCCCACTCTGTTGCTGCGTCTGCTCTGTTCTCCTGTGTATGCTGAACGTGGGAACACTAAGGTCTTGCCAGTGTTCAGGTTCTACGGAACACAGGGCACAGATTCCTTTTGCTCTGTATCTTCCAAATATCCAGAGATTTCTGCAGTTTTTCTCCCCTCCTCATTCCTGTGACTTAGCCAGGAAGGTACCTGGCTAAGCCTAGGTTACCCTTCCCAGGATATCATAAGCATCTAATTGTTGAATTCTCTCCCCTTTGTCGTTGTTTGTTTGTTTAATATATCCTTCAGTTCTCGGGTTCTTTACCTAGCCCAGCTGAGAGGGGAGGATTGGGAGTTAAAAGATGGAAGGAATAACAGGACCAGAGATGATGAAGTGAATTTGAGAAGGGTGAACATGAGAAATAGCAGGCACTTGAGATTACCTTGGAGAGTACGTGTGGAAGTCAAGCAGTCAACTGAGGATCTGTTTAGAGAGAGTGATGGGGCTGGGAAGAGACTGAGTAGGTCACTGGTAGCCTGAAGTATAAAACTATAGTTTTTTCCTCAAAGCAACGGGAAGCCTTTGAGAGAAGAAAATAAATAAAAGCTCTCTGTGGTCTTTCTTGATGTATTTAAATTTAAAAAACAGTGAAAGGGGGCTTGGCTTGAGCTTTTATGATAGAGAGCTGTAGCTTCTCACCCAGTTCCCAGCCCTGAGCCATAGCACAGACCTGGATGGAGCTCCTTGCATGAAGGCAGATCCGGGACCCCTCAGAAATAACATGCCAGAAAGTTACAAGTGTGCAGTCTTTACATGCTTTACGTACTAGCTGTCCTTTAAGGACTTACAGCTATTTTCCATGGTAAATGGGCCCACATGTTCTGGGGAAGATTTCACGAAGGTTCTAACTCAGGCTAACTTCTGGTGACCCAAATTCCACTGAGGTCTACCAGGGAGAATGGGAGTTCAAAAAAGCCAGATAATAATTAGAGTTTTGGCCCAGGCCTACCTCATAGTAGGTCTAGTAAGTTCCTGAACATGATTATTTACCTAGTTCCTGTAAGTATAGATGTATATATGTATGCATATAAATATGTGTAAAAATAAGTATACATATTATGTACAATCAGAATAGGTATCCTGAGAGCTCAGCCATTATCTTCACTGGTTTCCTGACTTGTGAAGTAAGGACTATTATGGTAGGAAGGGCCAACTGGACACTAGGCCACAGTGAAAGAAACAAAACTATGATTGATGCCCATGGAATTAACTGGATTTATATCTTCATCACTAGAAGCAGTTAGTGTTATAGAGTGGTGCAGTGGACTATGCAGCACTCAGTTTTACTGCCAGTACCTTCTGAAGTTAGATGCTGTCTTACAAAATTCAGCATGCGCTCTGAACAAGTGACTGAAACATGGTGCTGTTTCTCCCGCAGCCAGAATGCGCACGACCAGGAATAATGAACTGGAGGTGGGGCGGATCTTCTACCTGGTATAGCTCAAAACTTGCTTTCTGTCCCTGTGACTTTGGATTCTGTTAGTTTAGTCATGTTAGTTGCCCAGGGACAAATGCTTCTTCCAGAGGGCGTACAGTAGTTTTCAGCTGAATTGGAAGCTAAGCTTGCCCATTTTAGATAAACTTATGCTTCTGGGAGAACAAGGGAAAGGAGATCATGGTGGTGACTGAGATGATGGATTCTGACTATCCAGGAGAAATAAGGTTTCATTTACTCAGAAGGGAGAGAGATGAGTATAGATAATTCCTTGGGCAGCATCTTTTTGTCACTCCATTGACCAGTAAGTTGATAAAAACCTTCAATAGACCCTTCTAGGCCAACCCACCAGGGCTGAGGTCCCCCGGGTGGAAAAAGGTTTGTTAGTCCAGGTGGATAACGACCTCATACCAGTTACAGTGCTAACTGAGGGAGAAGGGGGACCAAACTGTGCAACAGAGAGGAGAACCCATAACTATCACCTTCATCCCACGACTAGTGTTTCCTTCCTTCTCATGTCATGTATAGATTTGTGTATTTTAATTAATTTTTTTTTCTTTCATATCTTTTCCCTATACCATTTAAAAGTAAGATTTGTTGGTTAACTTTACATTTCAGGTTATACATTGCAGAATATTAAGCAGGTATCCAATAGAAATGGAGGAAAAAAAGAACATTACTCAGAGATCTTGGAGTTGGATCCAGAGGCAGTAACTGGCAAGACTGAGGGTTGCCTTCCTTTGCTGAGAAGGGCTGAAAAGTCTTGATCCTTTGAGGAACATAGCATTGCTATGTAAGGCAGGAATATTTTCTGGTGAAGAGTATATGCAGATATCAAGTAGGAAGAGTACTGGACTGCACTAGAGGTCTGCTGCTGTTTGGCTCCCCAGCATCCAAACATCCTTCCGTCTGTGGGAAATCCTCCAGAGCGTGAACTTTGATGAAGGAAGGTCTCACCTCCCATTACAGAGGCTGAAATGGCGAGACGTTCCTCCCTGGCCCCTGGTGCTGGGGTGTGACTCCCATTACCTGGGCTTGCATGTTCCGGTACTCTGGGAGAATGACACAAAATTACAAAGCTACTGAAAAATGCTTCCTGCTGCTAGTTGGGTAATGATGCTGAGCTCAGCAAGGACAGTGGTTAGTGCCAAAATTCTAGAGGTGATGGCATGAAGTGTCCGGTGGTGGCAACATTGAGTTGTTACTGGTGGTAACCAGTAGTGGCCTCCCAGCACCCTGCTGGTCACTCTACTTGGGTCCTGCCCGTTTTCTCAGCCTGGCCTTGCTAACCTTCCTGTTGATTGAGTTAGCAACACACTATCCCTTCAATAAATAGCTTTCTGCTTCAAGAAGTTAGTGATATTTGGTCTCCCTTGCTTGCAGCCAAAAGCCTTGACCTTTATGAGACTGATTTGTGGATAACGTATGATTTCTATCTAGGGCTAGTGAGCCACAAAAAATTAGGGGTTACACGAAACACACTGCAGATTTTTAAAAATTTGTATGATTGTTGGTTTTTTTTTTAAACTCATCTACTTTTTCACATAATAAAGTAAAGTGTAGGAAAAATGTAGAATAACTTCCACTAATAGAAAATTAAACCCTTTTCATGGAGATAAATACTTATCTACAAAGGGGAATATTGTTGAATTTCTCTTGTGTTTTGTACAAGCAAATTTCTGCCTTTGTGCCTGCAGTGTGGATTAGTTGCCCCTTTCTTCATCTAGTTCAGCTACTGGGTGGAGCTGACCTGCAGGTGCAGAAATGGTGTAGTGAGTGCTTCAGATCCTGCAGGTAAAGGGGGGAGAGAGAAAAGGACTTCATTAGTGTCTGGCCTTCAGGAGGAGTATTGCACAGGTCAGACCTTTCCACACTGAATATTCATCCTCTTCTAGCTTGTCTCTTGTATCTTAACATGCTGAAATAATTTCTACCACCATCTTAATGTCACATTTTAGAAAGCTTCCATTTTATTATTCAAGATTTCAGAGTCTCCAGATTCTTCAAAATGGTCATTATATATATAAAAAAAAAAACTCACCCTCTGTAAGTCTGAGAGAAAGGAGTGTACCTCTCTTTTATCCTCACATTTGCTGGCTTCACAAACAGTGAGCACCCTGGTGTCAGAATTGCTGAGTACCTGCAATCTGGTTCTTAAATGTGTACTCAGAATATTCTGGCTTCTATTTTGATTTTGGTGAAAATGTCCTCACAGAATCTGGCAGGTTGAAAGAAATCAACAGCTCAATTTCAGACAAAAAATCCTCTGCACAGGGCTAGCGAAGGTTAAAGCATCACTTGGCTGTTCTCAGCTCACTTCCAGTGACGGGTGCCTGAGGGGGCTTATGTATACTGTAGAAGATGAAATGCAGATAAAATAGTGGGATTCCTTTAATCTACTTAATCTCCTTTTGTGTATTGAGAATGGGGAGTGGTGCAAAGGGGGATCTGTTTTGTTGGAAACTCTAAGTCACACGACATCGCAAAGATGGCAAAATAAGAAAGAGTTGACATCATGTTTCTAAATATACAACATTGTGCAGCAGCTACCTGGAGCAAAAGCAGAAAGACTGAGGAGGCCAAGTAATGACTTTTAGTTGCTGGAAGGCATCCATGTTCAACAGTCTGTCAGGAAGAGACAGGTGGAGCTGGCTCACCACCTGGGGTGAGGGCTGGTACAGGGCTTTTATTAAAATTACTGCACAGGAGTGAAGAAGATAAACACTCAGTGGGTGTAGTAGAATCGCCAGGCCATATGTTTGGCCAGAACTAAGAAGTTCCTTCTCCAAAATAAACCTGCCTAAGCAGGCACCATCTTAAAAAAAAAAAACAAAAAACAAAAACCAAAAATCAACTGAAGTACCAGGCAAATGCATCCCAGGATTTAGAAAATGCATCCCATTTTATGTGCTGCTGTGTCTTCAGTGCCAGTGTCTGGGATTTATGATCTGGCTATATATTCACTTGAGGTACAGTATGGCAGGAAGAATGTAAACTGAGTTTTAGATATCTGGAGGACGAGGAGGATGTTTATTTAGGTGGCTCTACACGCTTAGCATCATGTGCATCGTAGACTCTCAGAGCTAGAAGGGACTGAGGAGTTAGTCCTGAGAGGTAGTGCGACTTGTTTAAGGTCCCACAGCTAGTGGTGGCAAATTTTAAACCAGAACCAAAGTCTTCTGACCCTCAGTCCTTTGCTCTTTTTACTAGAGAACATAGCTTCCCATTGTATTAGTTTCACATGACTGCTGTAACAAATTACCACAAATCTAATGGCCTAAAACAGTGCACATTTATTATCTTGCTCTTATGGAAACCAGAAGTTCAAAATCAGTCTCGCTAGGTTAAAGTCAGGGTGTCGGCAGAGCTGGGTCCTTCTGGAGGCTCTGAGGGAGAATCTATGTCTGTGCCTTTCTTGCCTCTAGAGACCGCCTGCATTCCTTGACTCATGACCCCTTCCTTGTATTACTCCACTCCAACCTTTTGCTTTTATCATCCCATTTTCTTTTGCTGACTCTGATCCTCCTGCCCTGCTCTTATAAGGATACTTACGATTACATTGATCCCAGCCAGATAATCCAGGATAACCTCCCATCTCTAGACACTTAATCATATCTTCAAAATGCATTTTGCTGTGTAAGGTACTCTATTCACAGGTTTCAGTGATTAGATTGTAGACATCGTTGGGGGTGCATTATTTTGTCTACCACTCCATTCTACCTTCCATTATCCCCTCTCCAGTCCTCTGAAACAGAGCAATATAGGAAGCAGAAGAGATTTCCAGGGTCAAAAGTGTGCCATGAAACTCAGAGTATCAGGGTGGTTCTCTTTACTTGACCCAACACTTTCACCTCCATGTCACTTTCCCTGACCCCTGGATGAATGCAAGGGGCAATATCACTATTTCACACGTTGGTCAAAGAGGGGAAAGTTAAGAGCTTCCTTCAATTACAGATTGGTTCTCAAAGCCTACCTGCTTGTACCAAATAATATTTAACAGCACTCAGTGCTTACAGCAGTCTTCAAAGTCCTTAGTTCTCTAAGTTTTGTTAACACTCAGAGCAAGTGGCTTAATTTGTTTCTTCAATTCTTTTTTTTTTTCTTTTCCTTTTATCTCTATGGCAAGAGATAAGAGGACATTTGCCTAATATCTGTTTGTTCGACTTCATGTCCTTGAGCAGATTGTGTGGTAGTCATAATCCTGAATATGTGTAAGTGGCTGAATCAGAACTGGGAGGTGCCTGTTACTAATGGCAAAGGAGTGAAGAGGCCATGGAAGAGGAAAGGTCTTATCAGCGAGGGAAAGTCATCACCTTGCAGAATTTACTCATTTCTGTGCTACTCACACGGGTTAAGCTTGTCACTCTGAATTTCTTTATTGGAGAATTATTGGAAAGAGAGTAAAAATATCGACAATTTATATGAACTTTACTGATCTCCAAATAGTCTGAACACCTGGAATTATATTTTATTAAAAACAAATATAGTAGTAGGCACACACTAAATGTTTATGGGTATTGAGTGAGTGAATCTCACCATTGGGTGATTGACTTTGCCTGAAAAATAAATGAAGGATGTTTTCATTTGGGCTTGTTTGCTTCTTCTGTATTCAGTGATGACTTGTCATTTGACTTTTAAAGTTGGGCTAAGTAAACATGGACCTGTGGTCAGAAAAGCGCCAGATTTGGTTTGCTTAGGAGGCAAAACTGAGGAAAAATATTTTATTGGACTTGGTAGGGCCTTCAAGAGTATTAAAAAACAAAAGTTCCTTCAGTCCATCCATTGTCTCAGGGACTAATTCCTTATATCCAGGCTTCTTACATGGGAGGGGACATTTCCAGAGGGTACTGTGGAACCCAAGGACAATTGTGAACTTGGAGCCAACAAATATATGAGCACACACTATTCCCAGGCCTTTTCAAATATATTATTTCATTAAATTCTCTCAACAACTTTGGTGAAGTAAGTGTTGCTCCCATTTTACAGATTTAAAAATTTTGAAAGAGGTTAAGTGACCTGATAAAATGAAAAATCCAAGTATTCCAAAGCCCTTGTTTTTCAGCTCCAACTACAGTACTGTTTTGACTTCACTGTGGCTTATGATTCTGCCAGCAGTTTCTATTAGAGAAAAGGCTGAGAAGGCATCGATAGAGTGTCTGCAAAGAAGTGAGATCATAAATCTAATACATCTTCAAAAGGAGGTTTAAGAGTGACAAATGACAGAAAGCAAGGATTTAACTCTCGGTTTTGTAAAGGGCCACAAATCTCTCAGGCATCTTGAATCTCCAGTCCCCCCTTTACTTACTGTGAGACTTTGAACAAGATCCATGCCCCTCCTTTGCTTCATCTCCTCATCTTTGAGATGAAGTTAATGATAACAGCTACTTACCGGGCAGTAGTGGTTGTGAGGATAAATAAAATAATTCATGCAAATCTAGTTTATGATGCACAGGAAGGACTTCAATACGTATTAGTGATAATTATTTAGCGGAAGTCAAAGACTTCTTGAACTTTTATTCATTTTTATCAGAGCTAATCTTCCTTTAAGCCTCATTCCTCTCAATTGTGCAAGATTCTGAAGTTTTAGATTATTACTTTCCAGATGAATACTTTGTTTGTCAAAATTTAATGATTTGTATATAAAAATTTCCATTTTAATTTTAATTTCTCTGTAGCACTTTAGTGTTATTGCTGTTTTTCTGCAACATTGTCAAAGCATCGTATTCGGGGTGTTGATTTAATTTATGTGCCACCACCCTCTTCTGGTCCATGCATAGAGACGTTATGTACTAATTATGATGAATCAATAATGAAAAATGTCATCATCACTCATCCCACAGTTCACTAACCATTGTTTAATTATTAACAAAGCCAGCTGAGGTTTAGCAGAGGCAGGGTGACCCTGGATCAGCAGCCCGCTGGTTTGGGTTCTAGCCTAGCAGTACCTCTTGAGCTGCGTGCTTTCTCTCTGAAATATCTGCTCTCTCCTTCCATCTGAGGTGCAGTGGTTCTAAGAAGGTTGTGAATCTAACTGAGAATGACTCAGTCTATGAGAAAATAAGTGCTTGGAAAATGTCCTTTCAGATGGTAATCCTGAATAAAATCTTTCACTTCAAAAATGGAAGTAGACAAGGCAACTAGATTGTCTGGTTTGAGTGTTCTTTCACTTTCGTTTACAACCATGCTCTCAGGATTATTCCCTTCCCAATATTTGTCCTGCTTTGTGTCAACTAAAGGTAGAAACATTGATCTGGCAGGTGGGATCTCACTTTTACTTTCATTTCCTCCAGTGCTGGAGCAAGGATTGTGAGTGCCCACCTGTGCTTTTGGAATTGAAAACACAGCAGGGTATGATGACTTTACTTCTAAAAGGCCACAAGATGGGGATGTTACTCCACAAAGTTAGATCTTTCCATTCATTCTACAAATAATTATTGAGTGCCTACTAAGTGCTTGGCATTGTGCCAGGCTCTTGGATAACAGTGATGAATAAAACAGACCTTGCTCAGTGGAGTTCACAGTCTCATGGAGAAAGTAAGTGTTTAAATGTGGATTTAGCCGTCCGCTTAGTGATGTGATGACAGAAATGCAGGGGACTGTGGACATGCATGGTAGGGACCTTAAAGGCAATTTGAGAAGGTATGGGTGGACCTCTTGGAAGACTCCCTGGAGAAAACAATGTACAAGCTGAAATCTGCAGAATGACTAAGCATTACCTTGGAGCAAAATTCTAATCTAAGCAGAAGAAAGGCATGCCCAGAGACCCAGCCAAGAAGATGAACTTGGTTCTTTGACACAGCTGAAACATGTCAAATTACAGTTGAAGCATTGGAGTGGAGAGTGGTGAGAGATGGGGCTGGTTCATATCATGAAGGGACTTGGCCACATACAATTTTTCGGGCAATGGGAAAGCAGTTCCTCTTATACTATTTATCCACCTGCAAGGCCTTCCTTATCCTTCTTTAACTAGCGTAAT
Organism: Camelus dromedarius; assembly: GCF_036321535.1. Classification (NCBI taxonomy): domain Eukaryota; kingdom Metazoa; phylum Chordata; class Mammalia; order Artiodactyla; family Camelidae; genus Camelus; species Camelus dromedarius. Next base: position 62,621,229 of record NC_087448.1, on the reverse strand, counting down.
CCTTATCTAAATGTACATGCTACGTTCTCTAGCAAATGGTCCCTGATCCACCAAGATTGGGGTAGGAGCCTCACCTGTGGGCTCTGTTGCACATTATATGTTCTCCGTCCACCACTTATGCAGTTGTTGTCATGTTAACAGACAGGGCTTGGACTCAGGTGCCCGGGAATTGAGTCCTGCCTCCCTTGCTTTCTAATAAGCACCTGCCCTCAGATTCCTCATTAGAAAATGAGGCTAAAAACAGCAGCCATCACAGAGGGTTTTGTGAAACAATCTGGAAGTGCTTAGCAGATTGCCTGGCGCATAATACATGTTGAATAAATATTAGCTGTTGATATCAATTATCCTAAATTTTAGCTGTGGATGTCCATTATCCTGGACTGTACTTTCTTAATCACTTGTCTGCTTCTCCTATTATCTCCTAAGATTCTTAAGGAGAGGGACATATCTTATTTCACTTTTACTGCTCCAGCTCCTACCACCATTCCTGGAAAAGGAAGCTCTCAGTCAGCAGTAAATCCAGAGAACGAGGATATTCATTGTGTTACTCAAGATAAACCTGTATCAGTTAAAGCTATTAACTCCAGGGCGATTCAGTTGAAGGTTGTGCGTAGTGAGCTCCTCTGTGATCTGTTCCATCAGGAAATGGCATCTCCCTGAGGGCAGAAAACTTGTCTGATTCAGGATTTTTAAATCTTTATTTTATTTTTCCAAGTTTTATTGACAATCCTTCCTTTAATCAATCTCCATTGCTTTCTGAATTTAGTGACCATTTTTATACAACTCTTTTAACCTTAGAAAGTTTAACTCAACAAGAGTATTTGTATTTTTATCCTAAATCTTTTAAAGCAATATAGACATATATCCAGTACCATATAAATTTGCTCTTACTGGAATTTTAAACTTAGCTATAGATAGTTCACTTACTATAGTCATTTAGACACAGGAATAATATGACTTGTGATATATTTTAGAATTTCTAACATATGAAATGGCGCTTAGCTGACTTCTAAAAAGGTGTACATTTCTTGGTAATTAAAAGAACAGCAAATTATAATCTAGAGATCTCAGTTTTATTCTTGGAACTGCCTTAAACGAGCTTAACAACCTTGGGAAGTCAATTTTTCTTTTATGAACCTCTATTAAATCTCTAAATTTGGCCAGATTGAGCTGGAATTCAGCTGAGGTATTCTCTGCATTCCCAAATCTCATGACTTGATATCTTTCTGTTCAGATTATGAACCAATTGAGCTTCTGGCAAAATAGATTGGTACGGATTAAAACCAGGCATTGATTTCTTTTTTTACTATAACACTTTTGCTGCAACTCTGTTTTCTGGAGAAAAGCTAAATGCTGAAAGCTAGTATTTATCGAGTTCCTACTAAATTGTGTTAAATACATTGCATGCATTATCTAATTGGATTCCACTTTAACTCCAAATGAGTATTATATTATTAGACACATTTTACATACAAGGAGGTGAGGTTCAGAGAGGTTGACTGATTTAGCGAAAGTCACACAGCTAGTAAGTAGTAGCAACAGACTGATTCCCGAGCCCACTCTCTTTGGCCGTTTTGCTGTATTAACTGTTTCTTATAGAGGGTCTACTATTTGTCGGACACTGTGGTGTGCAATACACAGGCATTCCTTCATTAAATGCTCACAACACTCCTGTGGAGTAATTCTCATTAATTTCACATATTTTCTTTCCAAGAGGTACTAGAAATTATAGGACAAAGGCTTATTAGGGAGAAAGAAAGTGCACAAACATAAATGGGAAGAACCTGAGGCCTTGATATGGAAGATGTTTAAGGAATATAAATACCATTTTAAAGGCTAAAGTTTTTCTCTGACTGAGACTATTTATCATTATCCACAAAATGAGTACTATTTTGTCTGAAATTCTTTTCTTCTGGAATCAATAACAAATAAAAAAGTTGAATTACAGACTGTGCTCTCAAGAATGTTAGGTTTTACTCCGCTTAAGACTGCAAGATCTTGGCAAGTTAGTATCTCAGCCTCAGTTTTCTCATCTATGAAATGAGCCCAATTCCTACCTTGTAGGACTGTTATGATTATTAGAAACAATATACAAAGTATCTGGAACAATGTCTAGAATATAGGAGATGCTCAATAAATGATAATGGCAATTATTTTTATTATTATCATATATTACTACTGTTTCCTTTCCCACTCAATTTTAAACTCCTTGATATCAAGGGCAATGTCTTGCCAGTGATTTTCAGATAACAAGTATGCAAAAAATATTTTTAAATGAAAGAATTAAGGTGATGCCCTGTGGTTATAAATCCTTTTCGTTGGATGGATTAATTAGGTGAGATGTATTATTTATATGATAACTAACAAGATTAATGGAGGCTCTAGAAATGGAGATGGAAGGAGTGTGTTGACCAGAGAGATACAGATTGTAAGGATTTGGTCATGAGCTGGGAATGGTGGGGATGAAAGGTGGGGAGTCTGTATAACTGAGCTTGCAAGCTTGAATGGATAGGTCAGGAAAAATGTGAGAAGGAGCAGGTTTGGAATGGAAAAGGATTTGAGTAGTTTAGTTTGAGGCAGTTTGAGGTGTGTGGTAGGTAGCTAGATACAGGAGTCTAAATACAAGGCAGGTAGAGGGTCTCAGAGGCTCTGAGAGTGGACATGCTCTTGGCAAGTGTATTAAGAATAGATTTCCTGAAAACACTAAGAAACTATCTATAATTTCCATAGCAACTTCATTGAGATTATCTGCTACGTGGTTTCTTCAGCCATCTACCAGTCCCCTTTCCATTTTTTGTTTGTTTTGGTTTTTTTTTTTCGTTTTAACATTGGCAGTTAAAGCCTCAAACAAAATAAGTAAATAATGTGGACATTTCAGGCAGGCATAGAAAAGCATGAGCATGTAAGTTTTGGGAGTTTTGAAGTAGTTCCTAACCTCATTAAATCATAGATTTTGGGGAGATCATATGAGAACTCCAGGCTGTATTTTAGCATAAGTTCCAACAAATTTCCTCCCACCTCGAATTCATTAGACCTACTTTTCTATTTTGATACTAACATGCAGTGTTTTATTGGCCTTTTGTCTTGAGAAGCGCATTGAATTTTTAAAAAATGACAAAATGGAAAATAAAATCTCATCTGACATTTAATCTCAGTAATTGAACACAATAGAACAGTTATCCTATTGCTATTATAAATAGAATTGTGCATACTTTTCTCATGTTCTTAAAGATTATATCATTTCCTTGTCCTTTTCTTGAAGCAAAATAGATTAGCTAATTTTATCCTCAAAGCTGCGTGTCACTTTTAGGCAAACACACTGCATTAGCAACTCTGTGTGGGGGCTTAGCTCAAGGTCTGCTCTCTTCCCCTGCTCAAGTTTCCTCTCCTTTCCTACAAAGTTCTGGGTCAAGTGGCTAGGAAGCCCCAGTATCTTAGGAAAAACACTCCTGAGAGCTGAAGAACCTCTGATTCTTTTAAAATCTGCTTCCCCACAACTACCAAAAAAGATACAGAAATAAAATTAAATAATTAACTAGCAGTTATATCAATTATACCGAATTTTAGGAAACTCCTATATTAGGTTCCTATTGCTGCTGTTACAAATTACAGCAAAATTAATGGCTAAAAACAACACAAGAGTATCATCTTATAGTTCTGGGAGTTAGAAGTCCAAAATCACTCTGAGTAGGTCAAAATCAAGGTGTTGGCAGGGCTGCATTCCTTTTTAGAGGGTCTATGGGAAAATTTATTTGCTTGCCTTTTCCAGTTTCTGGAGACTGCCTGCATTCCTTGGCTTGTGTCTTCTTTCCATCTTCAGAGCCAGCAGTAGCCAACCGAATCTTTCTCCCTTTGCATCCTTTGACACTGACTCTTCTTCCCTCTCCTTCCATTTCTAAGGACTTTGGTAAGGACCTAGATAATCCAGAATAGTCTCATCTCAAGGTCAGCTGATTAGTAAACTTTGTCTGCTCCATCGGCTTCATTAATTTCCCTTTTTCATGTAATATCACATTCACAGGTTCTAGGGATTAAGATGTTCGCATTTTGGAGTTGGGGGGAGTGTTATTCTGTCTGCTGTATTTCTTAACCGTATTAAACACATACCATGGTGTATTAATAGCGTACTCATAAAATTTAATATGTTTATATAAAAGACATCAGGGTTCTAAATATAGTTGAATTCCACATAATTGTGCTGAAAATAACTAATTGATGCTGCTATCCTCATTTTGATGTCAGGGTCCCATCTGAGACCTGGAATGCTGAACCTCTTAAGACAAATTAGTGTGTTACTTTGGGCAATACTGGATAGTAGAAATGTTGGATGGATGGTGGAAATGTTCTCTTTTGGCATTGTCCAATATGCTAGCTATTAGCCACACTTAGCTACTGAGCCCCTGGTATGTGGACAGAGCAACTGGGAACTGAATTTAAATTTTATTTAAATTAAATTTAAACCTCAATAGTCATGTGAAGCTAGTGGCTACCCTATTGGACGGCACAGCTCTAGAATCAAGACCATGGCAGACCAACTCTGAGTATCTCCTCCTGGTTTTACTTCTCTGATAGAAGCACATCTATGTGTGTGAGTATGTGTATATAGGTTTGAGTGTATGAGAAGGTGTTAGTGATAATCAGAAATCTATGGAGCAATATTTCATTCATAATAGCTGACACAAGCAAAAATCAACAAGATACAGTATCTTCATTATGTCAAATGATAAATTGATGTATTTTAAAATGGAATTTAATGGTCATTTTGGTGTCATGTTGATCAACCAAAGCTACTTCTTCATGGAAAAATAGGTACTAAATAAGGTTCATTAACTGTTTCAGGTTTTCAGGGAGTTAAGAACATTCATTTATTAGTGCAGCAAATACCATTCGATCTCCAAGTCCAAGGCATTACTGTAGGCTCTATGGGGAAAGCAAAGAAAGATAAAGCATCGTCCTTACTCCTAGGAAGCTTATACTAGTAGGAGGGATAAAGCTCCATCTTCCTCTCCATATCATCATCCTTGCTCCCTCCAATGTCATGAGGGACCACTCATTTGACTCCCCAGCCTCCCAGTTCCTTGATCATCTTACACTCAGTGACCTTTTCTTCCAGTAGCAGATGGTCACTCATCTCCTTCCTGTTCTGAGAGCCTGTCATTGTCAGGAATTATTCCATCTCTTAATCAGGCATCTGGTCCACGGTCCACAACCTCCTGACCTATCAGCTTGTGCCCTCTATCCCCGTTCTTGTCCCCTCCCCAAAGGCTCAGTGCTCTTATCTCTCTGTTTTCCCCTGTTCCCCAGCCGTTGGTAGTTTGTACCTCTTTCCCTTGCTCTTGTTTATTACCTGACTTTGAACATGTTGCTCCATCCGCCTGGACAACCTTCACTTATAACCTGGATCTTTATATTCCCAAAACTAAACACATGGCTAATAGGAGTACTGTGATATAAAAGACCCAGACTTCGGGGTCAAAAGTCCTGGTGTTCGAATCTCAGCTTGGCTTTTTCCTAACTGGAGGTGTTGTTGTTTTTGTTTTTTAAGGGCAAGTTATTTAGCCTGTTTGAATCTTAGTTTACTTCTCTGTAAATGGGGAAAATTAATATAATTTTCTTTCCATTTTTAAAATTTTGGAATGAATTTAGACTCACAAGAGGTTGCAAAATTAGTGCAGAGAGTTGCTATGTATCCTTCCCCCAGCTTCCCCCAATGATAGTATCTTATATAACCAAAGGATATTATTAGAACCAGATCATTGACACAGGTATAATTCTATTAACTAAACTATACACCCCTAATTCAGATTTCATCTGTTTTTTTTTTTCCTGTATGCAGACATTTTTGGGAGGATATATAGTTTTATGAAATTTTATCATATTTGTAGATTTGTGTAACTTCCACCACAGTCAGCCTACATAAGTGTTCCATCACCATAAAGAAACTCCACTGTGCCGCTCTTCTATAGTCATTCTCTCTTCCCAATCCCAACCTCTGGCAACACTGATCTATTTTCTGTCACTATAATTTTGTTATTTTGAGACTGTTTTATAAATGGGATCATGCAGGGTATGTTTTGATCTGTTTTTTTTTTTTTCGCTTAGCATACTGCCCTTGAGATCCATTCAAGTTGTGTAAATCAATGTTCATTCCTTTTTATTGCTGAGAAGTAGTCCTTTGTATGGATGCACCACAGTTTGTTTATCTGATCACCCACTGAAAGACATTTGGGTTACTTCTAGCTTTTGCCTCTTACAAATAAAGCTGCTATCAATATTCAGATAGAGGTTTTTGGGAGAACAAACATTTTTATTTATCTAGCATAAATAACCAGGCATGTAATTGATGAGTCATGTTTTATAGGGGAAATAGTTAACAACTAAGTATATATATATATATATATATATATTTAGAATTAAAATGATCAAATATATGTATTTTTATAAAAAGTCACAACTTTGTTTTTGTCACTTTGCCACCAATGCATGAATAGTTCATTATGGAATATAATCAAAGTTATTTTTTAAGGTTATACTCCATTTATAGTTATTATAAAATATTGGCTATATTCCCTGTGTTATATCCTTGTAGCTTATTTTATGCCTAGTAATTTATACCTCTTACTCCTCTAACCCTACATTGCCCCTCCCCTCCCCCACTGGTAACCACTGGTTTTTCTCTATATCTGTGAGTTTGCTTCTTTTTTGTTATATTCACTAGTTCATTGTATTTTTTTAGATTCCACATATAAATGGTGTCATACAGTATTTGTCTTTCTCTGCCTGACTTAGTTTTACTTAGCATAATGCCCTTCAAGTGTATCCATGTTGCTGCAAATGGCAAAATTTCATTCTTTTTTATAGCTGAGTAGTATTCCATTGCATATATACACCACATCTTCTTTATACATTTGTCTGTTGATGGACACTTAGGTTGCTTCCATATCTTGGCAATTGTAAATAATGCTTCTCTGAACATTGGGTGCATGTATCTTTTAGAATTAGGGTTTTTGTTTTTTTTCAGTTGTATACCCAGGAGTGAGACTGCTGGGTCACATGGTAGTTCTATTTTTAATTTTTTTAGAAACCTCCATACTATTTTCCACAGTGTCTGCACCAATTTACATTCCCACCAGCAAAGTATGAAGGTTCCCTTTTCTCCACATCCTTGCCAACATTTGTTATCCCTTGCCTTTTTTGATGGTAGCCATTCTGAAATGTGTGAAGTAATATCTCAATGTGCTTTTGATTTGCGCTTCCATGATCATTAGCAATGTTGAGGATCTATTCATGTGCTTGTTGGCCATCTGCATTTCCTCTTGGAAAATGTCTATTTAGTTCTTCTGCCCACTTTTAAATTTTTTAATGTCCAATCCTATGAGCTGTTTATACATTTTGGATATTAATCCCTTATTGGCTATATTATTTGCAAATATTTTCTCCCATTCAACAGGTTGTCTTTTTTTTTTTTTTGTCAGTGGTTTCCTCTGCTGTGCAAAAGCTTCTGAAACACTTTTTAAAAGCAACTACACAATAAACTGAGTGATCAAAACATACTGAACAACTTACAACTCAAGAATGTGACATTCCACCACTGCTGGCTCACTCTTTTAAAAATACATGATGACATCTTAGAGAAATCCTGTCATTGACCTCTCCCATTCTTTAGATGCATGCTACAGGGTTTGACTTGAATGAGTCTACCTTGACCAAAAGTGTGCTTGTTTTGGGGAAATTGTTTTACTCGTCTACTAGCTGATGTTTTATGTTGGAAAATGAAGTCAAGTACACATGTGGTCATAGTCCTGAATTATAGCTGTAGACACTGGGAGCTGTTTAGAAGCTAACCTGATTTAGAAGAGCAGTCTTTGAAAGCTCTAGCATGAAATGACCCAGTTACTCTGATCTCTACTATATCATCAAAGGCACCATCTTTTGAATTGTCCCTGAATGTCAGAAATATGCTGGAGATGAGCCTTGTAAGGGTGCCAAGGATGTTTTGTTCATAAAGAATTTCTCCCTATAATCCATCCAGCTGAACCTTGTAATTATAGCCAGAGCCTTGCTCACCATGGCGACCATGGCTGCTGCTATCGAATATTAAATCTATTGATCTTGAGCATAGAGTACATCTCAGAGTTTCAAATGGCCCTTGTATTACCTTCCCAAAGGGATAAAGTATGTTTTAGTTTCTTGTGGGTTTCTAAAGACTCATCTTATCTCTTGGCATAATGTGTTCTTTTAATTTGCTGGGATTTTGTTATTCCCCAGGTACAGATGCAAACTAGAGGACAGAGGAGAGAAGGTAGTCCAAGGAATGTAGAGTTCCTGCCTTTCAAGTCACTTTTCTTCTGCTCTGTTGTCCTCACATCCAGGTCATTTCCCAAACTCCTCTAATCTTAGAGTGAAAGCCAATTCTTTTGTTCTTCTAGGCTGTGTTGGGGAGATGGTGGGCTCCTGGAACAGAGACTGCCCCACTGAACAGAGCTGCTTTTAAACCTGTAATGAATAATCCCTAGGAGGCTGATTTGTCTATCTTGGGCAAAACTGGTCAGTTTGAAATATGGCAGAGATTAACTATTACACTATGTTATAGTACCAAACTGTACTATACTATATGTAATTAAAGTACTGTATCATTATATTACCATGTCATACTGTAATATATATGAAAATATAAACATTTGAGACATCACATGGAAAAAGTTGATCTAAGAGTTGGGAGATCAGGAACAGTTCTCGGCTTTGTTATTTAATTATTCACTAATTGTGTTATTTAACCCTTCCTAGCCCCAATTTTCTCCTCTGTAGATGGAAATTAACTATAATAATATCAATTTCATAGGTGTATTGGTGGAATAAAAAGAAAATGTTAAAGTGAAGCACACTACTTTTGAAGAAAGATAAGATAATACTAGAGGTTATTAAAACTTAAGTATAGTTTTAGCAGACACAAGAAAAATCTTAATATTTGTCAAAATGTCTAGTTCTTGAGACCAAAAGACTAATTTTGTTTTTAACCTTAGAATAGTTTGAAGATGCTGCCTAGCAAAGAACTTGGCTTTCCCATATTTATTTTTCCTAGTAGAGTGCTTCACACAATAGACATTAAAAATATTATTTCATTTCCTTCTTAATATCCCTTATAGCTAGTAATGGTCATGATAAGTTCTGGCCACTGAGACATAGGGGTAAATGTCTATGAAGGATTTTCCTCCCTTAAAAAAAATAAATGAGACCTTCAGGGAGAGTTCTCTCACCTTCTCCATTTCTTTCCTGTTTTTAAATGATTCTGAGAACTTTAGACCTTCTTATGACCACAGGTGATAAACCCAAAGACAGAAAAGCCAAAATGCTAAGGAAAGCAGAGTGAAATGATGAAGATCCTAGCTGACACAGCCATACACCTGAACCACCCTAGGACCATGTCCCTTTAGACTTTGAGAAAATAAAACCTCTTATTATTTAAGCCATTTTCTGTAATATTCTGTTTATTTGCACCTGAAGGCATCCTAACCAATATACAAAAGGAGCTTCTTCCTAAGTAGCACAAGCTCAGGGGTCCCACTTAAATACAATGTGATGGTGCTCCTAAGAGTTGTACAAGATGACCTTGGACTTGGTGAACTCTTACTCATTCTTTAAGACTTATCTCAAATATTGCCTCTTCTGGGAAGTCCTGTACACAGAATAATCACTTCTAGTCAAACACAGTATCTTGTAATTATATGTTGTTATAGAAGTAGCAGTTTTTATAATGAATTGTGGTAAATGTCGCTGAGTCTGTTTCTCAGGTGCAGAGGCCGTGTCCTGTTCATCTCATCTAGCATCTTATCCTAGCATCTAGCATCTTATCCTAGCATCTAGCATATGTATCTTCCACATATTCAATCAGTGCTAACAAACAGTTTCTGCAATAAAACAAGCTTTATTTACCTCTTGAGTGATAATAGATCTTAATTATAGTAAAAGTTATCCAGATCTTATATAGCAGAAGCCTAGAAAATGTTGGTATTTTTCTCTATATGGATTTTGGAAAAATATATATGACAAAACGTTTATTGATAATAGGTATTTATTTTAATGAGAATCTTAAATTTATATTTAAGGGCCTTACTTCCTCCATCCCAGCTCTTACCCATCCTATGTCTATACCGGGAGCTGAAAGATGAGATTGGATTTAGCATGATAATCCTGAGACTACAAGGATCTATCACTTCATTGAGAGATGCAGTTATGTTCACTAGACTGTGTTTATTTAGTAAGGCAAGAAATTATGTATAGACATTTGGAGAAACATTTAGAAACCATGAGAGTTGAACCAACAGAGGACTGGGCTACTCTTTAACCATCAGTTGGGAAAACTTGCAAGCTCAATCACTGCAGACTGGTTATTCTTCAAGAATTTGCCTAATTTAAAATTAATTCATTTATTCATTCAACAAAAGCTTTTAATAACCTACTATGCATTAAATTTTTTTCTGAGATCTATATATTCAAGAGCCCTGCGTTCGTGGACCTTATATGTTTGTTTACATGTTGATAATGGCCATCTTTAGGGTCAGGAGCAATCCTACAACCTCTTGACAAAAAAGTCCCAGAGAGTGCTGAGGCTCACTTTTTACACTGAGTAAGGTGAGTAGAGTCCTAGCTTTGATCTGAGATATTACTGCGTATTTCTTAGCAATGTGTCACTCTATATAGAACTGACATGTAGGGAATGATGTTAAATTTATGAATTTGGACATTTGGTTAGACACTACACCAATTTTATATTTGGTAGTGTGATCTGAGTACTATTCAATCCATATCTGAAAGTAATCTCAGAGTTTATGTATGTAGTATAGCTTGCCCTATATGGGTAGTTCTACTTAATCTGATAGCCAATAATATAATGTTAATCTGACTTAATCTAACGAGACCTGACTCCCAGAAACCACACAATGATAATTCAGATGCCATTGCATTGCCCCTGTGCTGATGAAATGAGCAAAACTATTGCCTCAAAATGGTTCAGCAGATTTTCCCATCACAGTTCCCATCTCTCTTCAGAAAACCTGTGAGGTTTTGGAACCAGAATGTTTAGTTGTCAGTTACTGTATTAGACGTTGTGCTGAGCTTAATTATGTTGTAACCTGTAAACCCATTACAAATTGATGATATAGGAAATACCCCTCTGACGTACTGATGATGAAACTGAGGCTTCAAGAGCTTAGGTTCCTTGTCCAACGTCACACAGCTTGTAGGTGGGCCAGCTAAGATTTAAGCCAGGTCTGTGGGACTCTCAAGTCCATTCCTATTCCTTTTATACCATGCTTTCTTCCAACTATATCAATATGTAAAATTAACCTGATTTTTAAATGCAGACACTTAGGAATAGCATATTGCATATCAATCACAGAGTTCATGAAATAACATTGACTTTGTGTTATATATAATTAATATACAAACTGAAAAACCTAAAACTTATTATAACTTTCAACTTTCTGGTCCTTCTAGGTTATGATAACGTTAAAAAACCTGAAGAGTCTGCCACATTTAGTGGTTGTAAAAATTAATGAACTAAGGATCTTCCACAATCTTGCTTGCTAAGTCTGATATTAAATACACAACTAAGAGTGGCAATGGTATTTTTAAGGATTCCGTATGCATTTGAAATACTGGCAGAATTTCATATGTAGGCACTCTAATAATAGAAACAACTTCACCACTTTTGGTTTTAATGTGTTCTTTCTATTCATAGGCCAGGTTCCCTAAGGTTTTATCTTGAAGTGTTAACAGGGAAATCTGTCACCAGTAAAGGACTAAATGAAGTCACGAGGCATATAACAAGCAGAACAGACAAGTAACCTTCACTCGGATACTTAAGAAAACACTGGCAGAAACCCTGATATAATCAATTTGCAAATAACTTGAAACAAGAAGGTACTTAGTGAATAGTGACTAATACATCCTACTTAAAACCAAATCCTTTTAAACTAATCTAATATGGTAGATCAAGGAGAAATAATAGATGTACTCTGTCTTGATTGCTGCAAATCTTTTGATTATCGTCATGTTACACCCATAAATAAACAAAAAAGAAAAAAAAGTGACCTACAGCCCATAGCTGACTGGATTATAGTCACTACATAGTGTCAAACATCTGGATGAAACTAGCAGATGCTCTGTTTCTATAATGTCAGATCTATGTGTATAAATACAACATATACACACATGTGCACACATACACACATAGAATATATGTATTTGGAAATATCTGAATTTTAGCCTTTGTTATTTTACTGGAATTTTTACATCATATGAACTTACTTGAAGTCCTATGTCCCAAATACAAAGGATATGAATAATTGTGAGAAAGTTCACAGGAATGAAAGGAAAATGAATGAGACATCAGAAAATATTTTCTAGGTATAGATGTTAATGTTATCAGGATAATCCATTCTGTAAAAAAGGTAGATAAGAGATAATTTAATAATATTATTTGACTATGCCTACATACTAAATAAAACAACCAAAAAATTTGGTCAGATGACTATCCGAGAAAGTCAGATAAGTTAAAAAAAATCCAGTGATGCCATCAAAATAGTAATTGATAGCCTACATGTGTATTGGTTGAACTTTTACTAATAGCTCAGTCATCTAAAATATAGGAATTTGCTGGCCCTTGAGGAGTATTGCCTTGGGAGGATGGACAGATCAAAGACAAAAATTAGGGGAAAGTTAAATGATCAAGAGAGAACATAAAAGCCAGAGATCCAGAAGCCAGAATAAGGGATATGGACCCTCTGCACGTTAATAGAAAGTTCCATCTACCTGAAACCAAAGGGACTTGTGGCTTAAAGAAAAGTTGCCTCAGCCTGGAAAATGCCTTATATTTTTCTGCCGCAATTAAAACCATAAGGTTTGCAAAGCTGGGTGTTTGTGCTACATTTCTGTTTCCTGACTTTGTTCCATCTTCCTTTTTTATTTGGTAATTCCATCAGTGACTCCTCCTAAGGTCCTTGCTTCACCTCATCCAACAATTTAAGATTTCAAACCCTTGGATTGGTGCTTTCATGCATTCTCCCCACTTCCCAGCAAAGACCACCAAGATTTCCCATCAACACACTTTCACTCATGAGCATATTTCCTCCGATTTAAAACCTCAGCATCAGATTCTTTGCAGCTTCTAAAATGTAAGTGATAAACTCATTCATTTGAAGCCATTTAGTGGAAAAAGTCCTGAGGAAAATACTTCCCTATCAGAAAAGTGTCCACCCACAGCGCAGACCCTAACCCCTGCCCTGCTATAGGTACATTTAAAAAATGACTGTTCTGATTTTCCAAATCTAAGACAACAGCAGTTACATGGAATAACACTGATGGTGGGAATATCAGACCAGGTCAAGAGTGGTTGAACGTGTTGGCAGAAGACAGGGTGAATATGGCTGGAAAAACATAAGGCTATATTTGGAGTCTGATAGAACAAGATGTGGTTTTCGGGTCCTATTAGAATTAGCCTCCTGCTTGCTCAAACATAAGGCTGACCCTATCTCAAGCCTGTATGATTCTATCAGAATAATATGTTGTGGTTAAGTTTCATGGGTGTGGGGTAAGACTGCCCAAGAGCAAACCTTAGCCCTTACTAGTGGTGTAACTTTAGGCAGGCTACTTAACCTCTATGACTCAGTTTCCTCAGCTGTAAAATGGGGATGATGATAATAGTGCCTCCCTGAGGATCAGTTAAGTAAGTATGTTCATGTAAAGTGCTTAGAATAGTACCTGGCAGATGAGAAGTGGTTAATAAATAGTGGCTAATTATTGCTTATGATGTTGACTATTACTACCATTGCCACAGTGCTAAGACTCTGCCTAAAGAAAATGAGCATAGTCATTTTTTTCTTACTTACCAAATAACCACTAAATACCTGTGATATGCCAAAGAGTTTCTTGATATTTGCATGAACTGTTGCATAAGGCAGGAACCATTAATGTTGTAGTAGGGGAAAGGCAATATAAATAAATACATTAAATGATCAAGTAAATAATTATAAACTATGACTATTGCTATGAAGGAGACAAACATGGTGCTGAATTAGAAAAATAACGGAGGGAAATATACTATCCATTCTCAGATTGGTCAGAAAAGCCCTCTCTCGGGTGATAACATTTAAATTGAGACCCGAATGTTGAGAAGGAACCAGAAATTTGAAAAGGCAGAGTGAATGTAGGTGTGGAAGCATGGGTATCTATTTGGAGACTGATAAATTATGATGTGACTCTCAGTTCCCCTCAGAATTAGCTCTGAAGGAACAAGTGAAACAGTCAGTGGACTATTGTCCTTACATTTCACTTCTTATTAATGAAATAAAAATCAGCAGTAAAAAGATTTGCACCTGACAGTAAAGCCTATCGAAAATTGTACCTTAAAGTTTTATCCAGTCACATTTAAAGGTTGCAGTTTAATTTTATATTGAGTGTTTATCCTTTGTCGGATAGCTTACCTGTATATAATGCCAAGATTGTCAACTCTGCTTTCAGAATTTACCTCATGTTCATCCACTTTTCTTCAGTACTACTGACCGTCTTCCCAATCCAGCCCACCATTATGTCACCTGGAGAGGTTCAGTAGCCTCTCCAGGTCCACTCAATAGAACTACCAGGGCAAACATTACAAAATGTGAATTAGATGATGTCATTCCCATTTTTCAATTTTCCTATCCTTCCTTTTCCACCACAAATAAAATCCTTTCTATGGCCTGAAAGCCTCCACACAATCCAACCTCTGCCCAGCTCCTGACCAGACTCCAGATTATTCTCTGCCTCTCTCATGTTGCCCACTTCACTTTCCCCATCTCTTTCTTAAGTCTTAAGTCAGTGAACAAAACAAGGAACCAAGCCCGATTTGTAGCTTTTGCCAATTTCTATGGTGTAAATACTTCCACCTTGACCAATTACAAGCTATGGATACAATGTCACTGGACATGGAGCTGGGCAGAGAAGCACAGTTGTCCCCCATTGTAGTACTACCACCTTACAGATAGCAGAAGATGTAAAAAACTCAAAAGCACAGATAATAGTAAAATTTATAATATGATTAGAAAGTAATATACTTTGAGTATTGATTGGCATTTTTTTTAAATTGAAGTATAGTCAGTTTACAATGTGTCAATTTCTGGTGTATGATTGCCTTTGTTTTAAATGAAATGTAATTGTAAGTTTATGTAATTCATTTTTTGAAATGCATATTTTTAAAAACTAACTTGCAAAATTTCTGAAAATTTAACAGTAGGTTCTTATGAGCTGGTACATACTGACTCCAGGGCATCACTATATGTACCGTAGAAGTTCTTAAACACTCCTGCTTGGATATTTATACAAAACCAAGAAAATTCTCTATGTTTTGGTGATTTTCTTCTCAGCTGTTGTTTGGGAAAGTTTTTAGCTCCCCTTCATTTCTGAAGGATAACCTTGCTGGATAGAGTATTCTTGTATGGAATTTTTTTCTTTCATCACTTTGAATATATTATCCTACTCTCTCCTGGCTTTAGATTGCTACTAAAAAATCTGCTGATTTGATAAGCCTTATGGGGGTTCCCTTGTAAGTTCCAAGTTTCTTTTCTTGAAGTTTTTTAAGATTCTTTCTTTGATTTTTTTTTTTTACAGTTTTATTGTAATGTATCTTAGAGAGGATCTCTTTAAGTTGAGTTTATTTGGTGACCTATGAGCTTCGTGAACTTGGATATCCAAATCTTTCCTCAGATTTGGGATGTTCTTGTCCATTTTTTCTTTAAATAAGCTTTCTGCCCTTCTTCTCTTCTCTTTCTGGAACTCCAGTAACTCACAACTGGCTCTTTAATTGGTATCCCAATAGATGTTGGAGACTTTCTTCACTTTTTTCCAATCCTTTTTCTTTGTTCTTCCTGATGAGATTATTTCAAAATTCCTCTCTTCAGACATACATGTTCTTCTTCTGTCTGATCTATTCTGTTGTTGATGCTCTGTATTGCATTTTTTCCATTTCATTCATTGTATTCTTCAGCCCTAGAATTTCTGTTTGCTTTTTTTTTTTTATAACTTTTATCTCTCAGTTAAACTTCTCATTTTGTTCATATATTGTGTTGCTGATTTCATTGAATTGTCTTTCTTGTTTTCTTGTAGCCCATTGGGTTTCCTTAAAATAGCTGTTTTGTATTCTTTATCGAGTAAATTGTAGAGCTCCATGTCTTTCTTAATGGCTCCTAGGTTATTATTGTAATCCTCTAGTGGTGCCATGTTTTCTTGATTTCTCATGTTTTGTTGAAGTGTTTTTTCGTTACTATCTTTGCCTTTGAAATAGCAGTCACTTCCTCCAGTTACAGACCGGCCTTGCTAATGTGTCTAAACTCATATATTTTTGTTCCATCAGTGTGGTGGAACTTCCCTGCTAGAAATCTGAACTTTCTCAGAGGCTTTTTTTGTCCATGGGTGATTGTCTAAGACAATGTTTTCCATGGCCTCTGGAGCATAGCTGAAAGGGGCTGGAGCTAATTCATGGGTCATTGCAGGGTCCACAGCCAGGACCAAGTCTATGTGCCTATTACCCAAAGCATGGGAGTTTGAGGCCCTCCTGAGTCTCTTGGCATATGGTATGGGATCCCACAGCTCCCACAAAGGTACTCTTATCTGTGAGTGGATACAAAATTGGTGTTGAGGGACACACAACAAGAGACTTCTTAGTCAACCATGATGCTTGACACTTAAACATTACTGAATGATTGGATGAGTACTCTTATTCTATGGTCAAACTAAACATTTTTTTTTCTGAAAGGTTAGTTCTTTCTGACTTTTTTTCCTAAAGACACTGCTTATATTTTTGTCATCTATGCTCAAATCCTGAGTTATCTTTTAAGCATCCATCTCCTCACCCTTACTCTTCACCAGTTTTGGTAAATGTAGCTGAAGTGTCCCACCTCTACCTTTATATCTTTTCTAACTATTGTCTCTAGCCTAGCTCCCACCCTTATCACTTTCCACTAGGCTAGTGTTAATTGTCTTCAGATTAACTTTCCTACCTACAGTCTCTTGCCACATTCATCTGTCTTCCTGCTGCCAGAGGAACCCTCCTGAAGCACAGGTCAGAACATGCCATGTCCTTTAAAACAGACCAGATGGCTCTGACACCATCAGAATAAAATCCAAATTCCCTCATGTGCCATTCTGGCCCTTCCACAATCTGGCCTCAATCTGCCTATCCACTATTTCCTCTTAGCAAATCCTTTTACATTTGACATGCTGATGTTTCCCAGGTGAATTCCTCAGAGCACTACTTCCTCAGAAATTAATAGATGCTACATTGAACACATTTCCCAAGGCCAAATAAGCGGGGATGGCAGTGCTAGCCTAAGCAGAGCTTGGTAGGACTTTTCAGAGCCAAATTGTGTTGAAAAATATGACCCAACAATATATACGTTTTGGAGATATATTTGGTAAAACTATAGAGATAAAAAGTGAATAATAAATACGAAATTCAGGGTAGTAGTAATCTTTTGTGGAAAGGAGGGAGGTGTGACAAGAGAAGTGTATACAAAGGGCTTTAGTGATGTTGGGAATTGTTCTGTATCTTAATCAAGGTAGCATGCACATGGATGCATGTTATTTGTTGTGTATCTTTTTTCATATTTTAACATCTCTGAAATTAGGATGGTCTTATAATTGCTGAGAATCAAGTGACAATTGTCTTTACCTTAGAAATATCTTAGCCAATTTCTTTCACTTACGTCCTTGGAAATATCTTAGCCAATTTCTTTAACTTATATCCTCCTTTTTTTTTGTATGCACAAGAGTGGCATAGGACAAAAAAATCTAAGTGTGAAATACCTCTTTTATTGAGCACAAAATGAAAATCTAAATGGCAAGAAAAAATTATCCATGAGTTTGTAACAATATTTACATTCAAGTTTGATAGTAACTCAAGGACCTTTGTGTCTGAAGCAGATTTCCCCAGACTTGTTCTCTCACAGCCGAAGTAGGTTGTAAAGATGACTGTTAAAATAGCAAGCTCGGTATTTCACACCTAGTAGGTGCACACTAAGTAATGTTGATTGGATTTCCAGTGACTGTTAATATTCAGCTCAGATGACCCATGAACATTGTTCAGTAAATCTGGCCTTGTCCAGAAAAAAAAAAAAAAAGAGGGAACAATGATTGGAAAGCACACTTTGACTAATATGTGGCCAGATAAGACAATTTGCATTTATGTGCCAATGGGAAAAAGCTACTAGGAATCTTAAACTCGAGTTGGTCTTGCCTTTCTCCTAAGTGCTGCTTTGCTGAGTTGTGTATGATGCTAATTACTTCTGTTCTCAATACCAAAATCCTAATGTCCTTAAGGGACTGTGACTTTTATCTTGTTATCGTATATAATGCTATGTACATACTGTTACTTAATTGTTGTTTGATTACTGGTTCTGTTTGTATGACACATTGATTATATTGTCAAAATACAGGGTTTTGGTTGTGACTCAGCTCTATTTATATTGCCACAGACCTTATAATTCTACCCATGACTCTAGATTGGGAACCATTATATGATATGTGATTCTTATTTATTTGTCTGGTGATCAGTGAGTCAAGAGAGACTGAAAGGTGGATAAACTGATTTATAAGGAAATCCTCCTTTTCTGTATTTACTGACCAAGTGTTGGTTCAACTAGCAGTAAGTCCAATAACAGACATACATTGGAACTAAAACCTCAGGAGATACCCAGACTCTACATATGACCAAACTTGAACTTCTCAGATTCATGTAGATACTACATGTTCTGATCATCACATTCTGTGGAAATTTAAGTCTTAAATTATATAGTCAGTCTTTCTTACTGTTGAAAGTCATTTTTATTTGCATACTTTTCCTTTTCTGAAAAGGCTTCTCCTTAGTTCACTTGTGATCTCCATTTTTCTGTTGTTCACAGTACCAACTTAGTATTAAGCCCTTATTAGCTACTTATTGAATTCTTATCCTAATCATTTGTGAGTTAAAGACTTTGGTTAGTATGTTCTATCCCTAAACATTTTGGCATCATGAAAATTGAAGATTATTTAGAAATGGAAATGTTATGTTCTACTTTGCTCTGATATCTTTATTATCCCTAAACTTGGATCAGAAATCTTGAAATTGCTGTATTTGCTATTTGTTATTTAGAAATGATAATCCTGGGACATATCACTGCCCCAAGTTATTACATATAAAAAATTAAATCTTCCCAAGACAAATAAAATAGGTGAAAAATTAATTGTGAGTATAGCTCATTTCAAAAATTACACTTAAATCCTCAGATGAAAATACTTTTCTTAATGACTACATCATTTAATTGTTATGCAAAATTTTAGAATGAAGAAGTTCTTATAGATTTAATTCATTCTAATTTAATAAGAATAGAATTAATTGCTTCTTTGGTTAATTTAAATATTAGCAATAATCATCCCAGTAGAGATTATTTAGGGAAAAAAAGACAATGAAGAACAAGTTTTAATAGCATTTGGCTGTCTCTAAAGACTACAGTTAAAAGCATCAACTATTTAATCTTCTTATTTTTTTGTGAAATAATTTTCAAAATGAATACTTTAGATCAGTGATCTAATTTAAGCCTTGTTAAAAAGCAACAAAAGCATGTAATCAGAAATAATTCTTCTGCCAAATCTTATATTAAAGTCAAGGCCTTTTACATACCTTTAAAAAGTACTTGGGAATCAGGGAATCATAATTTTTTAAAAAATTCTTTTTCTGTCTCATAGCATATACACATTCTGTGTTCTATGTCACTTTCTCCCTGACAGCTTCTATAACAGAAAGTCTTCAGTGTGTTTGGGATAAAGAGTTCTAAATAATTTCATTATCTTTCTAAGGACATGTGGCAAGTCAGAAAGGGTAAAATTATCAAGTATTAAACTACTCAAAGAACTCCTCCAAATACTTCCATTAAGATTAATGATTTGCACGGCATTTATCTGGAAAAACAATGTTAAATTGACCAATTTGGCATTTGTTTTATAAGAAAGGTGAGTGTCTGCTGAAAAGTCTATTAAAAGTAAGAGACACACTGCAGACTCAGAGGGAAGCATTTTGGAAATGTGGAGCCATAGAGAAGACTTTCGTGGCTTGGACACCTGGAGTTTCAGGAAATTCTCACGTGAGTCCCCCAGGAGCTGTGATTGTCTGTGATTTCTGAGGTGACTCATTGATCTAGAAAGCTTGTTGTGACTTGAATCTTAGTTCTTGTGGAGATTGTCAGCTCCACAAAATTAGCTGGGAAAAGTCTTATGGTTCCAGAGAAGGAGGGAAATTAGCAGGCTTTGCTGATCTCTCTTCTGTAATGATCTGTGTTCAGTCAGGGTTTTCCAGAAACAGAACTAATAGAACTAATATATATACACATCTGTCTGTCTGTCTGTCTATCTGTCTATCTATGTATATATACTAAGAGAGAGAGAGAAATTTTATGGAGAATTGACTTATGCAATTATGAAGGCTGAGAAGTCCCAAAATCTGCAGTAAGCCATCTGGGGACCCAGGAGGGACAATGATATAGTTGCAGTCCAAGTACAAAAGGCTGAGAAGTAGGAGAGCTGATGGTGTAAGTTTCAGTCTAAAAGCCAATGTACTCAAGACCCAAGAAAACTCTATGTTTCAGATTGAGTCCAAAGGCAGGAAAAGACTAATGTCTCACTTCAACAGTCGGGCAGGAGGAGTTCCCTCTTATGCAAGGAGGTCTGCCCTTTTGTTTTACTCAGGCCTTCAACTGACTGATGAGGACCCCCTGCTTTAGGGAAGGCGCTCTGCTTTGTTCAGTCTGCTGGTGCAAATGATAATATAATCAAGAAACACTCTCACAGATATACCTAGCATAATTTTTGACCACATATATGGTCACCCTGTAGCTCAGTCAAGTTGACACATAAAATTGACCACCACAGCCTGGTAATTCTGATAGTTTTTTCTCATGTTGCCTGAAAGACATTGAAATTATCTATAATGTCCATTCCTCAGGCAGAATTTAAAATAACTGAAAGCGGAGTTTTCTGCAGAATCATTAATTTTTTGGACCTGGAAGAAATTTTAGGACGTTTGAGCCTAAGTCTCTGATTTTATCTTTACAAAGATAATCCTTTTGGGGTCCCTGAGCTGATGAGAGCTGGTCCCTTTCCTCCTGCTCTCAGGCTAGAGCTTCTCCTATAATCCATAACACTTCTGAAGTCAAGAAAGATGTTACCTGGGGAGAGGCTTGCCTTCTCTCTCACCTGCTCCTGCTCTTCCTTCTTCTCTTACTCCTTTCCCTCCTCTTCCTCATCTTCTTGCATGTCTTCTTCCTCCTGTTTATCTTGCTCTTTCTTCTCCTCTTCCTCCCTCTCCTCTTCCTCTTTCTTCACCTCTCTCTCTCCCTTTTCTTTCTCCTCCTCCCTTTCTTCCTCTTCCTCCTCTTCCTGCTCTGTCTCCTCTTTTCCTGGTGTTGAAAAATTTAGGGATTGGAATAAATACAAGCAAAGCATGCTTCCTTAACTTAGGTTTATCTGTCTTCAGCCTGAAGGCAAATGCTGTGATGGTCATCTCCCTGTGGTGGATCAATCCTCTTTTGAACCAAGATCTTGGAGACATAACCAAAGCAAGAGTGTCCCTGAGGACTTGGAAACTGCATATGTGGGGTGCCCCTTTGAGACTTGGCATCTCACAGAACAGACCATTTAGGACATTTGCTCAGCAAAAGGAAATTTGATTGGCACATACTGTACGTTGGGTCCTATGCTGAGAATGTAGCTCATTTAAGAGAAGGTGAGAGTTCCCATCAGAAAAATGAAGTAGACTTTTAGTTACCTTTCAGCAGTAGACTTTTAGTTACCTAAGAATTATAGACCAGAAACCATGGCAATGATACCTATATAGTATTTCTCAGGTTTTGTTTTATTATTGATTATCCATTATTGTTACTATTTTAATGTTGCTACTTTGACATATTCATTAATTCACTTGTTTATTCAACTGCATACTCAACTCCCTAACATTTACTTAACTCCAGCTGTATGCTAGGCATATATTGGGCAGATAAATAGGGCAGATTTTGCCCCCAAGAAGAGTTAATACAGCATAACAATTAAGAATTTGAACTTTGAAATTGGATGGGTGGTGTTTGAAGCTCACTTTTTGTCACTTATTTGGAAGTTACTCTCTCTTAACCTTGGTTTGCTCATGTATGAAGTAGAGATTAATAGGACTACAGTGATGATTAAATGCATGGGAAGTGTTTGGCAGAGTACCTGGCACATAGTAAACATTCATGAATGCTTATCATTACTTTTATTATTGACATTAACCTGCAGCCAGCTCAGAGACTCCTGAAAGTAAACCAGCAGTAAAGAAGAGCATGACAGTGTTGTCAATGCTCCATGACTAGTGGGGCTGAGGAAACTGGCACTTGATCCCAGTTACCAGGATCACAGAGGGCTTTCTGAGAAGACATGGTACTTGAGTTGAGTCCTTGGGCAGACTAGGAGGTACTTTACAAGAAGTCAAAAAAAGGGTGTTCCAGGTAAAGGAGAATGGCAGCTATAAAAACAATAGATGTGAAAGCTCAAGGCACTTAAGGAGGAGGGTTTTAAAGAAACCGACAGAAGCAGACCTTGTAGAGTCCAATTCGAGGTAGGATGGTGCATTCACCCATTTTACAGATGAGGTGGAGGCCTAAATGCCTTGGTTGAAATGAATTGCCTAACGTTAAGCAACTGGAGAGCGAGAGAGCTCTTTTACCCCATAGCCTCCCATTGCCAATGCAGAGCTGACGCAGGATCACATCCTTCTGGTCGTTTATATGTAGAGTCAAGAGTTTCTGTAGAACTTTTCATCAGCAGCTTTTCCTAACTATCATTTATGATCTTTTTGATAACACTTAGATATTGAGAGCTGATAAAGCACATGTTGCTAGAACTCATTAATGTTCTTCTTTTCTAGAGCCTAGCCACACTTTCTATTACCTCCTCTCCTCATTGCCAGGTCAAAGAGCTACTTGAAAATTCTTACCCATATGATCTAGTCAAGATGAAGAAAGGGAACCAGAGAATTAATGATATGAAACCAACAAAAAATGTTCAAGTCTAGCTGTACTGGTTTTCAGCCCCCAGTTTCTTATCATTAGTATTTGTTTAGCCGATTAGTCACTCAAGAAGTGGAGCTTACACCTACTGTGTCCTAGGTCCTGGAGACACTGTTATGACCAAGACAGACTGCCTTTGACCACAGTGATGGTGGGAATGTGACGGGTAAATAAATGAAGGACTGCAAAACAGTGTAATGAATGCAATTATAGGGAAATCTGAGGCTGTTCTGAGGGCTCCTGGGACGTCTGTTCTGACCCCAGGTATTAAGGAAGGCTTTCTGGAGGAAGTAATTTCAGCCTTGAGTTTTAAAATGGGTCAGAGTTAGTGAGCTACAAAGGGTCAGTGGTTGGGTGGAGGAGACTTAAGGAACAGCCAGTGTAATGACCTGGAAGGAAGAGAATGCATTCAGGACAGAGAAGTGAATCAGTGTGGCTGTAACGGAAGAGATTCATTTACCTCCAAAGGAGAGGCTGGAGAGTGAGGCAGAAACCAGAAATGAAATGCTATGTGAACCTGAGGAAGGAATTGGAAGTTTATTCTCAGGACAACATAGAATCATATACTATATATCAGAAGAATGAAAAGCTCAGACTTGTATTTTAGAAAGATCCAGTTGCAGTGCAGTGACTGAGTAGATAGCCTAGGCCAAGACTGGGCACAGGATCATCATTTGGGAACTTTTCTAATAACTAAAGCAAGACATTGACGACTGGGATGGAAGTAAGCGGAAGGATGGGGATGGTAATTAGCTTGGTAGTTGATTGGACACATGAGTGGATGAGATATAGGAATCATAGATGAATTGCACTCACCAGGCTCTGTTAAGCAAACCCTCATCTGACAGTGCCATTCAGAGAAGCAGGGGACACTGGACTAAGGACAGCCTGAGGGTAGAGAGAGGGTCAGAAAGAAATAGAAGTGAGTTTTGTTTTGGACCTTTTGAGTGTGAATGTTGTTGAATCACCCAAGTGAAGCTGTCTAGCATAAAGCAGGCAATGCAAATGTCAGTTTATATACAGAAACTTAACAACTAGTTATTTTCCTAAGACACTCTGGAAAGAGGTTAGAACTCCCTGGACAAGGACTTTTGCTATCTGTGCTAGAATCTGGGAGTTTCTCAGCACCCAGAGCAATCCCCACAGGCCCTAAACTGAGCCCAGAGCATGAGCCAGGTGCTGGTGGGAGAACAAGGACCATCTGGAGGAGCCTAAAGAGGGAGCCGGAGACACTTTCAAATCTCTTCTTCATTATTAATCCATACGAAATCATTCTGAAAGCGCCAAGATGCCTGAGTAATAAATGAGCTAATTTTGTGATCAGCTTGAAGGACACAGTGGTTAAGAACACGGGCTTTTGAGCGGATAATTCTGGTTTAGAATTCCAGTTCTGTCACTTATTCTGTGACCTTAGGGAAATTAATCTCTCCAAGCCTCAATTTCTTTATCTATAAATGGGATAAAACTACCTAGTTAAGTATTAAAATATCTAGCTCATCAGATTATTGTAAGGATTCAGTGAAATAATGTATGTAAAGTTTTAGTAAGTTGCAGTGTCTGGCAAATAGTAAGTCTCTGATTCTCACCATAGCTGCTGCTGTTTTTATTATGAGACATCCAGGAAAGAAAAAAATATCCTTTTTTCCCTGTTTACTACAGTGGCCGGAGATAAAAGGAGGACACAGCAATACTCGTTCACACAGATGTGCACAGAGCATGTGACTATACATTTATTTGTAATAACCGAAGACTTCATTTTTTCCTTGCTTTAAAACCATAACCATGTTGTTCTATGGAAATACGGAAGAGAAGTATATCCTGTTGCTAAGTGATGTGCTCATGTAATTACTGGGGAAACAGATGGCCAATCCATAGTAGACAGGTAATTGCCTTGGAAGTGGATTTAGTTAGAGATTGGAAATGATGATAAAACGTGTTGTCCTTATGATAGTGGTATTAAGGCAGTTCATGGTCAATTATAACAAAAAATTATATTGAAAAGAGCATCTTATTTCTACTTTAAAGTTAATAAGAAGCCAACACTTGCTCTATTATTGAGCCAAGCTTTGGAAGAAAATGGAGCCATTCACTGTGCTAAACAAATGCTTTATTCTAGGCTACTTTTCCTTCCAAGGAAGGAGTTGAGTATTGAAAAATCCAATTATCTATTCATTTATTCAGCCAACGTTTATTGAAAACCCACTATTATTCTTTTATGTGCTTCCATCCTTCCCTACTCTATACATTCTTCCTCCACTTTGCCCCCATATACTCCAAATAGCACACAAATTTAGAAATGGGCACCTTACACACATGTGGTTGATGG
The DNA here is from genome assembly GCF_036321535.1 of Camelus dromedarius. Taxonomy (NCBI): domain Eukaryota; kingdom Metazoa; phylum Chordata; class Mammalia; order Artiodactyla; family Camelidae; genus Camelus; species Camelus dromedarius. The sequence goes on along the minus strand of NC_087448.1, from coordinate 62,595,801 downwards.
CAAGGTAAATTGGAACAACCCTTTAAGAAAGCAAAATGCCTCTATAAGTCAAGGACAAAAATATTATGCCATTTGGTCCACCAGTCTCACTTCCTTGGAACTTTACATGAAAAAAATAATTCAGCAGCAGAAAAAAAAAAACTTTGTATGAAGATATTTATTGTAGCATTATCTGTAATAATAAAAAAACTGGAAATAATTTAAATGTTCAATACTAAATAATAATTAAGAATGATAATCCTACATTAATTCTTCATAATATTAGGCAACTTTTCATAATATTTGCAAAGTCTCCTTAGAAATCCGAACAAAATTAGTTATCTCTTAGATAAAATAGTTTGCCAGAATTCAGCTGTTCTATGTTTACAGCTATATGAAGAACAAGCATGAAATATAAAAATGACTGGGAAAGAGCAAACAAAAATGAAAAAATTATTAGGAGAACAGAATAATTTTTTGCATTTTTAAAAATTTATTTGAAATGTATTTTAAAATACACTAAAAGTAAATACCACAAAGAATTGTTTTGTATGTGGTCAAAATCCAAGATGGCATCTTGACAGTGGCAAATAAAAAGGCTTCATTACTTTTAGAATTCAAATAATCTGAGAGAAATAAATAGTTCTGTTTCTCTGTGTTTCATCTCTCTTATTTTCTATTGTGTGAGGCATTTACAAGTATATTGCATTTCTCTTGCTTGTGAATTCAACTGCTGCTGCTTTTCCACAGACAGCCTTAATCCTTTGTTTGGCTGTCATAGTTTTTACTGCAGGAATTATGATGCTGCCAACAGAGAATTCAAAAGCTAAAATGAAGAGATTTTTAGAATGCCAGTGCAGCATACTTCCCCACTTTTCTGGATACTACACACATACACACACACACATAGAGAGAGAAAGAATGGCAGTCCTACGTTAATCCTATATAATATTATATATATATAATATTAATTCTATTTAATATTAATTATATATATAATCCTATTAAACTCTAACCTTGTTCAAGGCAGAGACCATAAAGTTAATTTAATTTAATTTATTTTATTTAATCTGATAATGTGCTTTCCATGCTATATTTATTATTATACAATAAAATAAATATATTCACTAAACAGTATATCTGCTAGCAATGAAAAGGGAAAATGGAAAATGCTGGCTTTCCTGAGAGCAGATGTCCATAGTTTTCCTCATGCCCAGGCCAGGGTTTTGTTTTCTTTTTCTTTAAACTTCCTAGACTCTAATTTTCAATCCCACAGCATAGTTTCCCAATCAGTGTTGGGTAGGAGAGATTAAAGTTTTGTCTACTTTTACATATATTATATGAATTATTAAATAAAGAAAACAATTGCTAAAATCATAATGGTTTATTTTAAAATTGAGAGAGAATAACTATTTCTAAATGAGAACTTCATTTAGGCTAAAAAATTGCAAGGAAAATGCTCGCTTGCCAGAGACGCTGAGTTGCAGGTGTCTCCTACGTCCACGCTGCTGAGGGCACATGAGGACCCTCCAGAGCTCCTTTCCAGCCACCAGCCACAAATTTAAAGGCATTACACGCAGAATCTAAAGAACAGTATTTGAAAATACACTTACAGATAGAAAGAAAATAATACAGCAGGCAATGGTCTTCCTGCTTGTATATTATTCTACTCAAAACTCAGTCTAGACAAAAATCACTCTCGTCCTTTGGTGACAGAAGCAGGTGTCTCAGAGAGGCCTGGATCACACAAAGTCAGACTTTGCCTAGGGGGGAAGCATTCTTCATTGACAACCATCTGGATTTTGACTAGATGAAATGTGATAATGCAAAATATTGCCTCCTAGTCCCTGTGAAGGTTTGGCTAATAGTACCAATGATGGTTTCACTAAGGCCATTCACAGGGAGCAACTGCATATATATGTATATATATGTGTTATGTGTATGTATATGTGTATGTACACGTGTGTGTGTGTGCATATAGAAAAGTTTTAAATTCTATTTACTATATGCATTTTTGTCTTATATTACTTTCCTCACCTACAATTACTGACATAATTTAACACCCAAAGTCAAAGTTGTTATCTTGATTTTTTTTCAAAATTAAAGATGTAATTTCTAAGTGAGTGTAGGGGATTTTGAGACATTAATCTATTAAATTTCAAGGTCCTGAAATTTTAAAACTCTGAAAAGGGAAAGATCCTGGACATATCCTCCTGTTATTGAGGTGCTGGCAATGTGGATGGATTTGCAAGACACGCAGAGGTCCACTTTTTCCCCATACAGTCCTTGAATCATAAAGCACAATCACAGGCCAAAGCAGTTGCCCCGTCGGCCCCCTCAGAATGCAGGTGTAGTCCTGGGTAGGTAAGTCTATGTACAAGGCAGGAGAGCCCAGGCTTCTGTGGGCCTCTTTATTGTAAGCAGATTTTAAAATGAACCAGAACCTTAATATCCAGGAAGAAAATCACAGGCATGGAAAGGAAGGTTAGCCTGAAGTGCAGGAAACAGCCTGCAGGTCTAATTTTAGACTGTGAATCTCAGCAGCATCCTTTAAATATTACAGAACACTCTGCTGTTTCCAGGGCCCCTTCAGGATCTATTTGAGTATATTGGGATCAAAAGAGCCCTCCTGTTGCCGTAGAGCTGAGCGAGCGCTGCCAGTGGTCCCATTTTAGCTCCTCTAGTTGTGCTCTGTATCCCGGATATGGCCCTTTCTACAACCACTACACTGCAGGCCGAGCACAACCCAGCGGTCATGACTGAGACACTATTTAATTTCCTCCGTGAGCCATCTTGTTGCATGTAAATTGACCTTTTCATGACTCTAGAATTTCCTTATTAGAAAGTGACATGTTCCCTGGGATTAGAAACCTTACCTGATGACAGTGTGTATAAAGGTGTCCGGATAAGATTTCCTCATTTAAAAATGAAAGGAAGTCCTTTGATTGACTCCACTAGGAGGATTCGGAGCATACAGACAATCCACATGGATTTCGCTAGAAAATCTTTGCTTGTTGGAGCAACTGGTGAAACTGGGATCAGAGATAGATATGAAGGAGCTCTGAGAAGCTGAGAATAATTATGGACACCACTTTCCGAGTGCCCCTTACCTGTAAAATATTTAACATATGCCATTGCTGGTGTTCCTCATAGCCCTGCAGGGTGCGTATTCCAGCTAGGGACACTTGGATTCAGAAAGGTCCAGAAGCTTGCTCAAGGTTATCCAACAGATGAGTTTCTGAGCTGGGATTTAAACCCAGGTCCTTGGGCTCTACTCTTTCCATTGCATTTTTTCTGCATCTCAGAACAAATAACTCTTGAAAGTAAAAATACTGGGGAGACATGCTGTGGAGACATTAGTTTGTATGATTGCAAACATTACATTAATAGTATCTATTTGGACTGGAGAATCCTAGCAGTTTCAGACCTCAGCAACTGGAGTACCATAATTATTACTGAACCAGTCCTAAGCCAGGCTGCTAGGAGTCAAACCCTCACATTTATTTGGAATGTGGCCACTGTATGATTTGGGGCTATCACTTTTCTGGGATTAGGTTTCATGAGCTATAAAATGAGGATAATAATTATGCTTTCTTCATAGGGTTGTTGTGAGGATTAAATGAGAAAATGCTTGTAAAATGCTCTTGGGTAATCAATGCAATGTAACTATTATGATTACCAAAATCACTTATAAATGTTTTTGTCTCACCTGCCCTATGTATGTGGGGAAGAAAAAAAAAAATTTTTTTAACCGAAGAAAATTTTTGTAACAGATTAGCTTGTGACTTGTTACAAACCTCAAATAATGGTACCAAATAAAAAGAGAAGGCTGATGTACAACATTTGCCAACAGTGGAGGGCATTGCAACAAAGCATTCACCGGTGGATGGGAAACACAGAGGCTGTCACGCCCCATTACTTCATAGCCTAACTTCGTGCTGACTCAGCCAAAGGCAGGCAGTAATCACAGCCAAGTTTATATGCTGGAGAATTGATGTGGTCATATTTCCACATTCTCCAAAGCAAAGTCAAAAAAAAGGATGATCAGAAAGTTTTTATGACTCTAATCATGAAATGCTGACAGCTCTAGCATACTGATTTGCTTTTAATTAACCTCTGTAATTCGAAGTGAGCTGCCCAGCCAAACTTGCAGGTAGAGCATGGGAATCCCTTTTGTCTTTTGGTCATTTTGGAACAAAGAACTTGTCAGCTCGTGTTTGTCCTATAGAAGGTAATTGATTAGGGGTGGTGGTAAGTGTTCAGATGGCATTTCTAAAGCACATTCATCTTATGCCACCACAGTCCACACAATCAATATTGTTTATGCTAATGATGTGATTGCCCCACAACGTCAGAAATTTTGAAAAGCTCATGCAGGAGCAGCCACAGTACTATATTCAATTATCTCTTTGTATTTCTAATAGTAGAAATAAATTAAAAGACATGTGTTTGACCACTATTCTGAGCTGGCAAATCCATTGTTTTCTTGTTAAATGGTACTAATTGTGGTTGTCATGGAAACCCTGAAGGTACTTAGGCTAAATTGTCCAATCTATTGTATTTTTTCCTCTGTGAGAGATTATTTTTTTGGCTGACATTGAGGCTCCTCCTCTAGAAAGCCATTATACATATACTCACAAGACACTTGCTGTATGTTAAAGATCCTTGATAAATCTGTTATACGAATTATATTTGTAGAATGGTTAGGAGAATCAATTTGCTTCGAATGTAAACTGAGTATCTAGAAAAATTAATAAAACCGGTTGGCTGGTTTTTTTCCCCCAAAGTACTGATGTAAAACCTGGATGATTTTGATTTCTATGTGTATGCCTTTAAAATACAATTTTGCAGTAACTTTTTCCCAAAAAATGGAAAAAATTATATTAAAGAGTTCTATCTGCTTCATTTTAATCCCATGGACAGATTTCATGGGAAACAGATATTCATGGAGTATATGTATGAAGAGGAAAGTCTCTAGAGTTTTACGGTCTTAGGAAGAATATTAGAAGACCCACCACCTACTAATTGTGGGTACTTTACTTGGGTTTCAGCATTCTCATGTGTAAAATGAAAGTCATGACTTCACTGGGTTGTTGTAAAGCTGAAACATAACAATACATGTCATGCTTCTGGTTCAGTGCCAGGCAGATAGCAGATGCTCGAGAAATGTCACTCCTGCTCCAGTCTGAGTCTCCCTAATCTACTTCCCCTTCTTCACCCCCCGCCCGCACAAAAAACTTACTCCTAGGATCCTAGAGTGATTTATTTGAATCAAAAGTAGAGAATCTTTTGCTGACAGAACGTCAGAAAATGTTTAGTGTCCTCACACTGTCCCCATGTCAAGGGAGACAAGCAGTTTCCCAGGACAAGCCTGACCTGGAAAGAGAAGCTTGATAAATTCCATAGTGACAACTTCCAAGTAACCCTCGAGAAGTTTATTGCCCTCCCAACACAATATCTAATCATGCAGGGGTAGGGTGGCGAGGGGAGAGGACTCATTAGGAGCAATCGTTTACCCTTTGCGTGTGTGAGTTTTAGGAAATGCACAATTGAAAATTTTTAACATGGTGATATGAGCTCTTCCTTCAGCTCTCTACACCCATGCAAAACCTTGATCTGTGCCATGATGAAGTGTAGTCACCATATTAGTAGCTTATATTACCTAAAAGGAAATAAAGTCTTATGAGTCTATCTTACTAAATCTTCCCTACTACATATTTGATTCATATTATACATCTTAAATATTTATTTTATTGAAAGCAAATATAAAGAATAAATCAAGTTTCCCACTGTATCTTACATATGCCTAAATTAATAGCATATGAATATACTTAACCACATGACATTACCATTGTTTACATGTATTTATCCCCACAGATTGAACAATTTACAGTTAGGGACTGGAGCCTGTAAAACAAAACAAAATGAAACAGAAACTTGAAATCTCTAGCACCAAGTCAGTTTAGGCTATTCATTAATTCAGTGATGATTTACTGAGTGTACTATTTCCCCTGCACTGTGCTAGCTGTGGGGGATTCAGTAGTGAACGCGGCGGACATGTCCCTTTCCTCATTGGGCATTATGTGCCCCATCTACAGTAGTGGACACTAAGTGCCCTGAGCAGTGACTGCAGGCTCTGGGAGCACGTGGTGTCTTCCTAACTGACATGGGAATGACATGTGAATCGAACCAAGGCAGACTTTCCCAAGGTGATGACTTTGAAGCAGAGAACTGAAGATGTGCAGCTTGGATGGAAAGGTTAGGGGGAATGTTCCAAACAGAAGGAAATGCAATTGTAAACAGTTGAAGGTTAGAGGCCATAGGACAGTTTCTTGAATTCCTGTTCCTGCAAGTTCCTAGGGAAGAGTCGCAGACTTGTACAAAGCCCATACTGGTGATGTTGATCTGCTGTTTTTATTAGGAGATTGTGGGTTTTTTTTTTTTTTTTTGTATTTTTCCTTTAAATAAACTCAGGATCAGCTCTGTAGATCCGTGTCATAGGCTGAGGTTATACCTCTGATAGGCCCTGATAGTGAGACCTTTCAAGATGACTTTGAAGCAACATGCCATACTCCCAACACACCCCTGAATGAAGCCCTTCGGTGAAGAACAAAGGCAAAATCAAGGGTTTCTTTGGGATTTCAGCTTGCTTATCTGTTACCCTAAACTTCAAACCCATTTTAGTTTCTCATGAGGCTGCTCACTCATATGCAAGTTAAGCAAGGATTTGAACTATTATCCAATATTTTAAATAAAGTGTAATAGAGATGCCCAGAATTAAGGAAATTGTAGAACACAGTGCAATGTTGGAGTCCAATCAGAGACAAAGAGACAAATCAGAAGCTCCAGTACGCTCTTCCCTTCATCTGCCAGGCAGGGTTAGGAATGTCTGCCCAGAAGACTGCTGTAAGGATTAAGTGAGATTACCTTCATTACCTGTTTAATGTGATGCCTGGTTTCATCAGCAAATGATAATTAATAATGATAGTAATTTTTTAAAGCCTCAGCAGTATTTTCTGTTTTTCTCCAGTATTTTCTTTTTTTTTTAAATAGCTTTATTGGAATATAAGTGATATATCATAACATTTATCCATTTTAAGTGTACAACTCAGTGAATTTTAGTATATGCAAAGTTACACAATCAACACCACAGCTGAGTTTTAGGACATATCCATCACCCCAGAAAAAATACTTTTGGAAAGGGCACAAGACCTAAACAAGCAATTCTCCAGTGAAGACATACAAATGGCCAATAGGAACATGAAAAAATGCTCAAAATTGCTAATTATCAGAGAAATGCACATCAAAACTCCAGTGAGGTACCACCTCACACCAGTCAGAATGGCCATCATTAAAAAGTCCACAAATGGTAACTGCTGGAGAGGGTGTGGAGAAAAGGGAACCCTCCTACACTGCTGGTGGGAATGTAGTTTGGTGTAGCCATTATGGAAAATAGTGCAGAGATTCCTTAAAAAACTAAGAATAGACTTACCATTTGATCCAGCAATCCCACTTCTGGGCATATATCCAGAGGGAACTCTAATCCACAAAGATATATGCATCCCAGTGTTCATAGCAGTACTATTTACAGTAGCCAAGACATGGAAAGAACCTAAATGTTCATCAACAGATGATTGGATAAAGAAGTTGTGGTATATGTATATACAATGGAATATTACTCAGCCATAAAAAGAATAAAATAGTGCCATTTGCAGCATGGATGGACCTGGGTATCATCATTCTGAGTGAAGTAAGTCAGAAAGAGAAAGAAAAATACCATATGATATCATTTATATGTGGAATCTAAAAGAAAAAAAAAATGAACTTATTTACAAAATAGAAAGAGACTCTCAGACATAGAAAACAATCTTATGGTTTTCAGGGGGAATGGGGGTGGGAAGGGATAAATTGGGAATTTGAGATGTGCAGATACTAGCTACTATATATGAAATAGATAAACAACAAGTTTATACTATATAGTATAGTGAGCTATATTCAATATCTTGTAATAACTTATAATGAAAAAGAGTATGAAAAGGAATATATGTATGTATATGTATTACTGAAACATTATGCTGTACACAAGAAATTGATACAACACTGTAAACTGACTATAATTCAATAAAAAAGAAAATAATAAAGAATACTTTTGGATTTCTTTTGTGTCTGTGAATTCCTGTATTCAGAAAATGTCCTATTTAAGGATCCAGGATAATCATCATATTTACTAAATAACCAAAAGTTGTCATTTTGCAATATTTTGATAATTATCATTTATAATGCTAATTCTTTTAGTGTGTTACAACCTTTGATAACTTATTTGACTATATACTTTTGCTATAGTTCAAACTAACCATTTGTGTTTTACTTATGTGGCTAAGTGTTTTGGTATTTATTAGTAATCATTTTAAAGAGTACATCCTCTGATAACTTTCTTCCAATTTCTCTTCAAATAATAAGATTTGTTGATATTATTAAGAAAAATTGAAATAATTTTTAGTATTTTGTGCAAAGAACATTCCATGATCACTGGTGGTACTTATTCAAATAAAAAAGTTAGAAAATTAGCAACAAATATTGTCATAAAACCCCTGCGAAAAATGTGTTTTCTTATTTAAGTTTTATTATGAAAATATAGTTGTTGAAATCATCTTGAATGTGTTTCTAGAAACCCTCTGAAAAAGGACAGACATTTGTAGAAAGGTGATTTGCTATGGGATTAGGCATGAAGGCCCTACATAGTTGGACCCTGGTTCAAAGTCAGTCCTACCAGTTAGTAGCTGAGGGATGTTAAACCAAGTTCCTTAACTCTCTGGGCCATAGCCTTCTTGTTTGTAAAACAGAGGAGATAATAGGGTTGTGGGAGTTAAGCTATCATGTATGTAAAGCATGACACATATGCATGATGCTTGACACAGAGTAAGACTTCAATCAGTGGCCACTAGAATTTTATTGCATTGTAGGCTACTAGGATCTTGATAAAGGAACCATTTTATGAAGTTTAAGAATACAGGAGGCGTATTCTTAAAAAAAAATACAGGAGGTGACTTCCTATTAGGAAAATTACAAATGTTGGGGTAAGAAGTTCCTTTTCCCTTCCGTAGGGAATCAAAAGTCTCCTCCTCTGATTGGAAAATGACAGCCATTCACAAACTAAATAAACATAAATGTTGGTGCACATTGTCCATGGCATAGAGAGAATTTTTGCACTATAATCTGATTTTGTTCTTTAGTTATGAGGAGAGGAGATGGAGGAGACCCAAGAAAAGATAATCTTGTTAAAAGAAAGGATCCCAGACAGACAACCTGAGGCCTTTCCTTTACTTGGGTTTATTGGCACCGAGAAGGTATCACCTGCCTGCAGCTGAGTCTAAAAAATGCTAGTAGCAGCCATGAGAGGCTGGAGACCTTGACTGGCAGTTTGGATGTCATCTGTGCTCAGCACCCTAGGATACCTGATGAGTAGTTAGGGACAAGGACATTAAAGTGAAAATCAGTGATCCAGGGCCAGTGGGATGACCTGATTGCCAGGGGTCCTCAGAACACATGGTGACTTGTGGGACTGACTTAAGAGGTGATAGTAAGTAGGGCTGGTGCCTAGTGATTGTTGAGGAAGCTGGAAATAGGGGCTTGAACAAGAACTCAAATTAGGGGTGGATTATAAGATGAGAATGAGGACCATAGGAGGTGGTGAGGCCGGCTGATACTGTGAGGGACCTGGAGACAACTGGCCACACCACTCCTTTTTGGTCTTCTCAGCTTCTTATAATTTGAAAGCTCTTCAGTCTTTCCTGACTTCTCTCACTCATACATGGGCCTTAAAATGTCCCAGTCTGTCAGAGAAGATTTAGTTCCATTGTGTCAGTGGTATCCATCCAAGATGATCTGTAGTTTTTAAGAAATATCACATAGTCCCAAATATTTCCCAAATATTCCAAATGTGATTTTCATATGATATCCTTAAAAAAAATTTTCCCCTGGTAAATGTCATTTGTATTTATTGTAGGAAATTTGGGGAAATAACATAGTAAAATAAAAAACATTATGCATAACCTCCATTCATTCATGAATACTGTTAACATTTTGGTTTGTGCCTATGATTACTTTATTTTTATGTATTTGAACTTATCCTATATATTCAGTTCTCTATCCTACTTTTTCACAAAGACGTATCCAAACTTTTTCTTATGTTATTATAATTTGACCATTAGATTATTTTCAGTTTGTGTTATTGTCAATAACATTAAGGTATACATCTTTTGGTATAAATTTTTGTCTGGGGGTAGGGGTATAGCTCAGTGGTAGAGTGCATGCTTAGCATGCACAAGGTCCTGGGTTCAATCCCCCATACCTCCATTAAAAAAATAAACCTTTGTCCATATTCCTGTTTATTTCTTTAGAATGGAGGACTGGACGGAATTTCTGAGTCAGAAATAGTCAGCATTTTAAGATTTTTAAGGTACCTTGACCAATTGCCTTCTAGAATATTTGTGAAAATTTAATACTTCTATCATCAAGAGTTTTGTTCTAATATTTGACAATTTAATAAAAACTGAGTTGTATAGTTTTATTTTTGTCTTTCATTACTAAAGAGGCTAACTACTTTCATATTCATAAATGAGCTCTTTTAATATTCTCTTCTGTGACTTGTCAGTTCATGATCTTTTGTCACTTTTCTCTTGAAGATTGGGGAATTTTCTTAGAATTATATGTATTTTCATGGGGGTCTTAGTGGAGATAAAATGAACATTTGGGGGGAAAGAGTACACATGGATATCTCAACCCTGTCTTCCAGCATGATCCCTACCTTCCTCACTTCCTTTATTTCTTCTGGAAAATGATCACCATCATTTGGCATCATCTATCATTTCTTTGTGTATTTCTAATCTTACCAAGTGATATCCTGCCTTCTCTTTTTAAATCTTAGAATGTTCTTTAGTGGCCATTAAAAATGGGTGAATTTAGATTTGGACTAGTTCAGCCTAACCTTAACTGATATATAGGATTTATGTGCTGTTGATGCTCTCCACATCTTTGATTTGTGAATCCTGGATCGTGAACATATTGTACTGTGAAAACTTCCTGGGAACTAAGCTATTCCTGGGAATATCTGATAAAATTGATGTTTTAAAAGCTGATTGGCTGAATGACCTGGGGGAGGATAATACGATCCCTGGGTAGGAAAATGATACTTGCTGTTCATAATGGTAATGAAAGTGGTGTTGAACTGGGAAGCTCTTGTGGATTCAGTTGTAATGTGGGTGGTGGTTTGTTTCCTCTGAGCCAGTGGTTCCCAGAATTTATATGCATCAGCATCACCCAGCACAGGTGCTGGGCCCCACCCCAGAGTTTCAAGTTCAGTAGATCTGGTATGGGTCAGGTGATGGTGATGTTGCTGACTAGGACCCACACTTGGAGAGCCCCTGATCAAAGCTGAGAGCTGAGCATAGCTTTCCATGGTGCTGATGCATAAATGAGACCTATCAGTGCTTCTAAGTTTTTGCCAACTGAACTGGTATCCCCCAGGAGGCAAAAACTACTGGGGTGTGCGGTGATTCAGCAGGGATACCATGTAGCTTACATCCAGGGAGAACCATTCTCATGGGAATGATGGCTTCTGAAGTTATGTGGGGCATACATACATGGCCACACACAGATACTGAATACTGACAGTGGAAATAACTTCTCCTTTGTGATAGCTGACATTGCTTATAAACACTGAAAGTCTTCCTCTCCTCCAAGAATCCACAGGTCAGATTTATAGTCAACCTATCCCTTTTTTCTAGTGTTTTTTTTTTAAATGAATTCTCTTTTTTTACACTTTAATTATAGATCAAGTCAAGATATGTTCATGTATTCTGTGAGGTGAAGATTCAAACAGTATATTATTTCCCTAAGTGGCAATTTTCTGAACACATTTTGAATAAAACATTTGTTTTTCACTGATTTATGATTCTGCCATTCTCATGTGCTATATGCGTATTTATATTCCAATACTATTTATACTGCCTTGACTGTGCTAGCTCATTTATTCTGCAACTGTTTACTATGTTCCAGGCACTATGGAGACATCAGGATGAATAAAACAGCCATGAACAAAACACATGTGGGCTCTGCTCACATGAAATTTACCATCTCAGTAGTCTGTTTCGTTGTTCATTTGTCTGTTCTTGCCCAGGTGCCACATTGGTATCAATTGTAGCTACAGGACATATTTTAACTTGTGGTAGAGAAAGTCCCTCCTCCTTAACCATTATTGCAAAAACACAAACAGACCTTAGTGATCCTTGCCTGTCGACTCTTCTAAATGTCTTAGAATCATCAGAAAGGGGAAGAAAATCCTTTGTGACTTTGATTGGAATTGTCTTAATGTATATATTTATTTGGGAAGACCTGATATCTTTTATAACATAGTCTTTCCCTCCAAAAACATTATTGTTCTCTCCCATTTATTAGGGTCTCCTTATTTCCTGTGTTATAACATGCAAGTACTAACATACATTAGCTAGGCATATTTTATAAAATATTCTTTATCAGTGACACAAGAAATTCCAAGAAGCTTAAGAATGTGTCCTCAGGAAGAGATGAGGATGGAGGTCGTCAAACAGAGAAAGGAAAGTGTAGAGAAAGGATGGTTCTGGAGCAAGAACAGTCAGCAAATTCTTGTATCATCAAGATAATCGTGTAAAATAATGTATGATCCATGATGTCTAAACCATTTAAAATACTTACATCTGTATTTCTAGATAGAGATACAATCTTCTAATATTCATATATACCTCCATGTATCTCTCTATATCTCTATTTCTTTCTACATCTGTATTATCTATCTACCTACCTATCTTTCTATCTATAAATACTTATTATTCTCCAGCAAAATACATTACAATATAATTTTTAAACAATGGTAGCAGCGGTCCCTGAGCAGTATTCCTGGGATCATGACAACACGACTGGCTTTTGCCACACAGATTTGCAAACATTGGTTAAGGCTTGTAGACTGACAACTTAAATGGACAATATGTCCACGATCTGCATGCCAACTGGCACATGCTGATAATGTCTGACAGGCCTCTCTTGTCAAAGCTTTGAACACCTCATAAATATGATTGTACTCTCTTTACCCTTTGAAAAATCGGAGATACTGGTTTTCCCCTTTGAGTTACAGATGGTGATATCATAAGAGCTTTGAGCCAGCTGCTCAGCCTCATTGATGCAAGTGCTTACGGCAGACAATAAATTCTTCAAATCTGGGGTTGTTTTTCTTTTTTCTTTTCCAATTTGCTAATGCCAAGCTGATAGTAGAGAATATAAGCCTCAGTAGTAATTTCAGTATTAGAGGTCAGGAAACACATGGAGATCTGGGTGAACAAATAAAGAATGTGCAGTAATTGCGTTAAACCTGTCCTACAGCGTTTGAAAATCATGTCTTATTGTGTTAAAATGAACTGCTGGTCAGTGCCGGGGAAACAGTGTATCCCGAGAACTTATTATTGGTTTAGTGATTGTTTTTTATTACCATGGCTTCTATGGCTGCTGCTATTATTGGGCTAGATGCTCATCTCCTTTAACTGTGATGTTCCTAGCTGCCATGAATATAATTGTTACCATTTATAACAGTGGGCCAGGTCAGACTCTCATCTTCTCTATCTGTGGTGTAACAAAAAGAGAGTAAATCAATGTAATGATAGAATTTAATAATGTATGAAGAATTTCACTGTTGGTGATGCTTTTTGAAATGATGACTTAGGGAATTTGAGAAAAAAATCAGGGAGAAACTTTTTTTCCTGTTAAGAATTACTCTCTAGGGGAAAAAAAAATCTCCCAAGAATTAGATGCATAAAAAGAGAAATAATTTGTTTGCTTTTATCTTTTTATAAGAGACAAATAAATATAAAAAATTCAAAACATCTTTTGTAAAAGTTAAAATTTGAGGTTTTAACATTTCATTGAATAATTATATTAAATTAAGAAATTAATTTGATGGGTGACAGGAGACTCCAGGTTGGGGAAGGAGGGGAGGATATACAATAGAGGAGGGAGATGAACTGTGCAGGAGACCATGAGAGAAGCCGGCAGACGGAGATTGAAGGGAAGATCGGAGATGGGGAGAGAAATAACAGGAAGAGAAACAGGGCAGAGAAATCAAATATTTAAAAACAGAGCAGAGACACAAAGGAAAGAACATGTAAGAAAATAACGGATAGGCAGAGGTGAGAAGGAGACGTGAGGAGGAGGCAGGAGGAGGAAGGAAGCAGTGGCAGGTGAAGACGGAAGATGAGGACGGACGGCACAGTCACTGAGCTCTGAGAGGGCCGTGTGTTTTGGTTTGGGTCCGCTTATTTTCTGGGACACCAGAGTCAGTAACCGGCAGAGCCTCTCACAGCCCAGCCTCTGGGCCTCTCCTCTTCCTGTAGCTGGTGCCACTGTCCCCCAGCTGCTTGCTCCTCGCAGCCCTGGTCTCTGATCCGTCCTGACCCTCATTAGACTCGGGGCAGCCGTCCTTGCCCGTTGCCTGGCTTTTGCCTTTTGTGTTCCGTTTCTTGTGAGTGGGGCTCTTGTCTTCTTCTTTTTCCTATGCTGGCACACCTGTCATTGACTATCTCCCTAGTACTATTTTTCTCTAAATGTAAGGTGCTGCCTTTCTCCTATAAGCACCCCTTCTGGGCCCTGGAGTCCTTGCTTACAACCCAAGCTCCATTCTCTCATGTTGTGACCCACCTACCAATCTGGACGTCGAGATCCCGCCCATTCCTGATGGTCTGCTCACACGGCAGTCCTGCTGAGCCCTTCCTCGCAGACAGCCTAGATCTCCACATGTTGGATATTTTGGCTAACGTTGTTGGTCGGAGGGTCCTCTTTTGGTTAGTAGATGACTGGACCATGTCAATGTCCTGAAATATTCCAGTTTTCCCTTTGAAATGTTATACACTTTTTTCTACCTTGGGATCTCTCTCCCTCTCTCTTTTTTCCCCAAATGTCAAGTGGAAAAAAAACAAAAACATGTGTTTCTTGGTATACCTGGTAACTCTTAATTGAATGCTAGATATTATGTATGATCATAATAATATCTTCAGTGAGGGTATTCATTTTAGGTTATGATAGGTAGTAAGAGCAGAGGTAGGTATCTTTAATCTGTTCAGGGTTAGAATTGATTCTAATCTGGACTGCAGTATTTTCAAAGCCCTTGGCTATTTTCAGTTTACTCTCAGAATGCTGTCCTTCCAGGGTTGTACCTGAAAGCCAGGGTATTCACTGGGACTTCATCTCCTTGATGAGCCCTGAAATTCAGCTTTTGTCTCCAGAACACAATGAGATTGCTTCTCTCTCTGCTTAGCTTCTCAGTCCGTTAGCTGACACTTTATTCTGGGCTTCTTAGCCTGCAGTCTTGCTCTGCTTGTGAATCAGCAAATACCTCAAAGGGAAAAGCAGAACACATTTTTGGTTTTACTTCTCTGCCCTTCCCTTCTCCCTGGAAGTTTTGACCTTCAAGTTCTAGCTTCTTGGTCTGATGCTTTCAATTGTACTTTTAGAATTTTATACAGTCTTCCTAGTTGTGCTCGATCTGCAGCAAGGCAGTGTTCACATAGCCAGAAGTTATGCACTTCATACTGTTGGAGGATTTCATGATTTTGATTTTCAGCCTCAATATTATGGTGGTTTCCATGATTTTTGGGACAATCTTTAAGAAAAAATATTGTGCAACTATTTATGTTTAGTACTGACATCTTATATTTTAATTAAGTTTTCGTTTTTCATTGAAAGACAAGGATAAGCACTGCCTCAGTTCTGCACATTTCTTTGGCGTCTTGCAGTAGGGTCCCTAAATATGATACTGTTGATGGGCTTAATTGTTATATAAGTTGTCAAGTTCACTGGATAATAGGTGCCATTACAAAATTTTTCTGAGCTCCTTTTTAGGCAGATATAAAAGCTAATATATCTATGGTGCAGTTATCTATATTTCTGGGACTAAAACATGTTATATATTTTAACTTTCTTTAACTTCCTAGCAATACTGTGGCATATATACTGTTTTTATGCCTATTTTACAAATGAGGAAATTGAAGCCAGTATTAATTTTCTATTGCTGAATAACACATTTCCACACACTTAAAGGCTTAAAACATCTTACACATTTACTATCTCACATTTACATGGTCAGGAATCTGGGCCTGGCTTAGCTGGATCGTATTCTCAAGGTTTTACAAGGCTGTAATCAAGGCATCAGCTGTTCTGTTTAAGACCGACATCCTCTTCCAAGCTCATCTGGTTGGTGTAAAATTAATTTCCTTGGCGCTGTAGAACTCATGGTGGCTTGCTTCTTCAAGGCTGATGGGAGGTTCTCTTCTGATTAACCTGGAGTTAATTGATTAGGACCTTTAATTACATTTACCACATTTCTTGACTGCTGCCATATTCTTTTGGTTAGAAGCAAGTCCACATGTTCCACAGGTTAGGAGTGAGCGCTTGAGGGGGAGAAGATTAGACAAGGCTGTGACTCATGGGGATCACCCTAGGGGATGTCCTCTGCAAAGCCCCAAGTAGTTAATTCATCTGCCCCTGCTTGGTCAGTGGTAGGGGCGGGATTTGAATCCAAAGTGCTGGGCGCTAGAGCCCACGTGCTTTGCTGCTTGCCTTCTGAAGACCATCCATTCTCATGCAGTACAGTCTGAGAAAGAATTGATAGGACTTGGACGCAGACGTTCTAAAGCATACATTTTGAATGGTTGTGTTCTCTGTTCACTTGGTTGTTATAGACTCTCTTTATATAATA
The DNA here is from genome assembly GCF_036321535.1 of Camelus dromedarius. Classification (NCBI taxonomy): domain Eukaryota; kingdom Metazoa; phylum Chordata; class Mammalia; order Artiodactyla; family Camelidae; genus Camelus; species Camelus dromedarius. The sequence goes on along the minus strand of NC_087448.1, from coordinate 62,579,045 downwards.
AACCAAGCCTCTACGTTCTGTGACAAGTGACATTCTTTTTCTTGTGGCACTAGAAGTGCTAAATTTATTGATATCAATAACACATATTTTGGAAACCCCTAAATTTGTAAAATTGGAACAGAGTGGGCAGGTATACAATTTAAGTAGCAGTTCCTTTGTAAGACTACTGATTACATGTATAAAATTTAAATCTTGATCAGTGAGTGATGGATAATGCTACAAGGGCATTAAATTTTAGGCAAAGGAAGAAATGGGAGGGTGTGTGAACCTGTTTAGTCACACGTATGCTTAAGCCCTAGACACTGTTGATTTTATGGTTCATTTATTATTACAGCCCTATATTCTGCTTATTTTTAAACATGAGATGAAAATCTTTATGTGCAATAATCCTGGGAAGTAACTCTCTCAGACTACCTGTGCAAAATGTCCACAATCAGCCAATTTAAATACAGTTTATTCAAGTTCAGGGTGCAGGAATCTTCAGTACGTCCCTGGCAATAGCATTTGAGAATGGAATTGCATTGCCTGCTGTTGCCCAGGTCACACACACACACACACACACACACACACACACACACACACACACCCTTAAATTCCTACACATCCCTTCTTATTACCAGAAGAGAAGATACTGCCCTGGGTCCTCAGGAGACAGAGAGGACAAATGTTACCAGACCAACAGTCCATGACTATAAAACAACTCAGAAACCACTATAACTTAGCTCAGCACCTCAGAATTGTCAAGGTACTGTCATAAACCCTAAAGTCCCCTGGAAAACTAACATTTTGGTCTTGTTATTCTTCCTTCCTGTCATCTTACATTTCTGAGGCATCTTTCCTCCTCATATACTGGCCTAATTGCATAGTTAGCCTCACCAGTTCTTGCCATGATTAGACTCCTCATATTTCTCTGTCTTGTTGAGTAACTTTGTTTTCAAATGCCACCCGAAAGTACTTCTCACCTACATGGACTTTGCCTCCTGTTTTTCTCCTCTATACTCTTATTTTCATCTTGAACTGTTCTCTTCTAATTCTGTAATGTGATTGGGGCAACAACTGGCAAGAAACATATGGCACAAAAATAGACCCATAGAATAATCATCGTTACCACTTTCCATATTCATATAATACTTCACACTACATAAATGTTAACTAATGAGACTTCAAAATGTCCCTATAAGGAAATTCTTAGATACAGTTTACAAATTAAGAAAGAGAATTAGAAGGAAGAAACACCTGATGGGGTAGAAGTACCTGCTGGGGGCAGAAAGCGGGGTCCTTGGGCTCAAGCACACAGCTCGGGAGACTCCAACCACGGGAATACCTGCCATCGCTCACGTTCCCTCGTTGGTGAAGCTGTGTCTGTTCCTTGTCACCATAAAGTTGAATCAGAATGTTTTATTTCTTACGAGATATTGGGAAATAGATCCACAGGCCCCAACTGATCTCTTGGAAGCAGAGACTGAAGAATGTTAGGACTATATCCCTTTAGACATCGATGGTACCTCAAAATACCAGTGTAATTTCAACTCATGGTCATGCTCAGCCGAATCTGACCTGCTTTTAGAAAGGGCATACTCTTCTGATGAAATGGTGTGTTCTTGGCTTCCAACCTTAAATACACCTTCTTCCTACCACTTGCAAATACACATTTGTACCCCTTTCCAAGGCTAGGAATATTGGAGTCATGTCTGCCTCTTTTCCTGTATCTCATATCCATCCAATGGAGAGTCTTACTGTTCTTTTACTTTTTGATATATATTTTGCTTTCTCATTTTATTTATCATTTAAGTCCAGATTTTTAGCATTTCGTGTCTAGAGTGCTTCTCCAGCCGTGTAGGAAGTGTCTCTGACTATAGTTTTCTTCACTAAAATAATCTGCATGATGCTTCCTGGGGAATATTTCAGAATTGATCTGTATAAACATCACTGTCTGCAGGGTATAGACGCTTTTTGCCTGTTCAGCTTTATTCTCCCCTTTGTCTTTTAATAGCACACCGTATTTAAAGGGGAGGGTGTTATCACAGCACTGCTTTCTTCTCCCATGTGCTAGAAAAGAGGTGTCCGCCATGACCCACACTGCCTCAGCCACTTAGATGCATAAATATTTAAATGCATAAATATTTTCTAAAACATAAAAATGTGAGAAGAATGATATTACCTTACATTTTTGTAAATCTCTTTAATAGTTAACCTAATAAGCAAACCTGCTTCTGCATTCAATCTGTGTAATATGTTGTTATTGTTAAATATGTATTTTGTTACATGAAGAAAATATGGTCTCGGGCAGATACATAGTTGGAAAAGGGATGGTTATAATAGCCTTTATAGATATGAATATTTTTCTTTGATACTATACTAAAACTTGACAAGTGGTAGTTTCTTTAAAGTTAGTTGCATTGTGAAATTTGAAATCACATTGATGACCTTTTTGTAGTCAGCTACAATTAAGTGCCCTGGTCTACTCTGAATGGATCTTACCTATGCATGGTTTTGTAATATCCTGCGTTGACCATTTGGAAAACATGAGTTCACTGAGATACGCAAATATGGACACACTTCATTATAAGATGCCAAAAAACCACATTCCAACCAACATCACCAGGGACCTCATCAGAGAGGTCTTTATATATTTGGATGCCATCACACTCACAGTGGCAGATAAATGTTTTCTAAAATTCAAAATGAGCAAGCTCAAATGTTACCATTTGCAGTAAATACTCTCCAGAAAATGTATGCTAAATACCCAAATCTGAATGACCACAGTTTATCTATCACTTATTTTGTCAAGTTAAAATGATATTCCATGTAAATGTGGCGAGTGCAGCTCACAACTCAAACAGTTGCCCAGTGCTTTTCCACACCGCGTGACTGTGCGGTGCGAAGCAGAAGTGTTTTACGTACACCTCCAATTTTGTTACACAGAACAATAAAAACTCATGTACTTAAGAGTTGAGATTTAATAAAATTAAATTTTTTTTTACTGTTTCATCAATGACATTCTTAAAAAAAAAAAAGTGGCTTTTTAATTTTTTTCCTAAATGCAACCATGGACCGTGTGGCAGTAAATAAATGACTTAGTAAAATTTGGGCCGTCTGGCTAAAGCAGCAGCAGTTTTAGCCAACACTGCATTTGCATTATTAGTGCAAATATCAACACAGTAAAACAGGGAAATAATGTCTTAGTAGTATTATAAAGCTAGTTTTGACCTTGTAATTCCCTGAAAATGCCTTGGGGACCCTCCAGGCGTCTGAAAACAGCACTTAAAAAACTGCTGATATAAAGAAATGCTCTTTTCACTGAAATTGCTAAGCTTCTAGAGTTAGGAAAGAATGAGGCCATCACACAGGCAAACTGAGCTGAGAGAGGAGAGAGCTCTGCCAGTATCTCCCGCAGCCCTGGATTTAGCCTAACAGAGCCAGTATATTCTCTTTGTGGCCTAAGCAGGCTCGAGTTGGATTTCTTTTCCTTTTAAGGCAAAAGGTCACAATAAGTTGGCTCTGTCTTATCCATTCAGTTTCCTCCACTAATTTAGTATTCACCATGAGTGCTTCCAAAGGTCCCTACCCACGTGTTTATGGCTACCTTTACTTCCTTCTCGTGTGCTCACTCTTCAGGATATCTCTACCCACACCATGCAAGTCCAAGCGCTACCAATGTTCTTGAAGGCTTCCTCTGATGGCTCCCTTTCCTGAAATCTGTGAAGCTACTATCAGCAGCGTACTTTTTAGTGTTAAATTACTCTCTGAGCTCTTACAAGTTTGGATCTTGTCATTTCCAATTATAATATTAGTTTCCTCTTGAACTCCACTTATGTGTTCTGTGCACATCATTGGAGATACAATAAATAATAATTTTTTTAAGTCCAGGGAATTAAAAAAGCATTTAGAACAATGTTATTAGTCAACTAAATAGAGCAATTTCTTTCAGAAAGCCATCTGCAATCAGCCTTCTGGAATAAAAACAGATACACAGTAAACCATCTAACAGTATAACTACTGGCAAAATCTGTAGTTTCAGACTCATACAGGTGTTTATTATTATAAGAAGCTGACAAATTGAGGAAAGCAGTAGTTACTGTTTACTAAGTGCCATCTATGTGATAAGCAATAGCCTAGGTACTTTACAGAAAAAGTATCTATGATCCTCACAAGAACCTAGAGATGTGGATTTTATGATTAATGTCTTACATATGAGGAATTAGACTCAGAGAGGTTAAAAAATTTTTCCAAGTAGCACAGCTTATCCATGGGATAGCTAGGATTCACAAAGTCGTTGGCTTTAAGTCATATAATTCTTCCATTAACATATGCTGCAAATACTCCCAAGAATAATATTAGACTCAATTGGACATTTATTTGTTGAGTGCCTCTGACAGAAAGCACTATGCTTGGTGCAACAGGAGATTACAAAATGAGAAAGAAGCCCCTGGTTTAGCCTCCTGATGTTTATTGTCTATGTGTGGAGAGCAGTTTGCCCAGCAAGCAGTTACACTTGAACACATATAATGTGCAATCTCATTAAAACATCGGCATGAGCTCCCAAGGAGAAGAAAGGAATGGTATGTGCCTTGAGGATGCATCCTGTGTTGAAACATCAGTTGGAAGCAGTTCTCTTTAAATCTCTTTCTAAAATTGGTCTTGAAGACAACCAATTATAGAAGTAATTATAGAGGAAGGATAAAGAAGCCCTATTACTTGTGGCAGGAACATGAATTTTAGAATCGAAGGATTGGAGGTCACATTTATTCTGCCAGGTCTTAGGCCTGAACCTTAGCTGTTCATCAAGAGATGGTGCACTATCTGTGTCATGGGAATGTCAGTCTGATTTAATAAGGAAAAAGACACTTGGTGCACATGTGGTGCTGGTATTAAGTAGATGTTCTACTTCCTTCCCTGGTGATCTCTTCATGTCACCCTTCTTAGCAATCAGGTACTTGAGGAATGAGTGTCATGGTCACAGTTAGAAAGGAGATTATGGTCTTTGCTCCAGCCTTCAACAGAAATGCGAGGGCAACCTGAGCAGCATCCTTACTGAACAGTCCTCCAAAATCACTAGGGGGAGCACTTCACTGTTAGGCATCTTCCCACTCAGATTCTTAAACGATTCTTTTTTTATTCTAATAGAATGGGATTTCTATCAGGATATCTTTGTAAGTTCCCACCCTTGGTCCTGTTCTCAGATGCTACATACAAAAACTCTTATTCCTCTTACCCATGGGAGACATTCAAATACTTAAAGTCATGAATCTGCTCCTGTAAAAAAAAAAAGATTACTTAAATTGTGCATCAACTATATAGAATAAACCATGTAAACAGTTGTTTTGAAGTCTTCATTTCAAGTTAAAAATAAGAAAAAAATTTGGAAGAAATTAGAGATATTCATTTGGAGAAACATCTACAATATGAGCTGAAGGTTTGCACTTCCTATACAATTGTTTGGAAGTTATCCACTTTAGAATGGTTAAATGTACTCTTTTGAACTTGAGGGGTGGTTTGCGAACATTTCCTAGCTCTGAATTATCAGGATCCCTAACTATCTAGATCCTGAGGTTGGATTTTGAGAAAAATAAAAGAAAAAATTGCTCTTAAGAGTATGGCCTTGCTTTTGAAAGTAGATTTGATGCCTAAAAGGAAAACCCATATTTTCTCCTAGAAGAATTTCAGTAGTGATTTAGTGACAGTAATGTGACTGAAACTGTTGTTCCCAAACAATGAAAAAAACAAAATCCCTCTTCTCAGTAGTGACTAGAAAATCCTCGATGGTTTTAGACATGTCATAGATATAGTCCTAAGGAAACTGTTGGGAAAGGAGCATCTTGTTTTCTTTGTTTATATACTGGGAAACAAGAACACTTCCCACTTTAACACTGGGAAGTTGTAACTTACATGATGACATAGTTCCTGAAGTAAGCTGGAATCCTCAGGATCCAAGAACGCAGACACCTAATCACAGCAGCAAACACTCAAAAGTGTTAGTTCAATCTTAGAAATAATACATGGTGGTGATTTCTGGGCTCGACTGGTGTAAGTGATCGCCTGATGGCAGCTTGTGAATACAGATGAACACAGCAAATTGTGCACCATCTCAGGACTGCTGAAGCCAAAACTCATAAATTTCCTTAAACTCTGCTGAACCAGCATGTTAGAAACTCCACAGAAAATTTTCTAGTTTACAAATAAAATACATTATATCATACCAAAAAGTATTTCAGATGCCTAAACCTGAAATCAGTGATTGTATTAAGTTAAGGAATTTTATTTCTTAAAAGACTTTTTGCATCAAGAACATATAAAAGAAAGTGCAGAGTCATGGACAGAGAATGAACTCATCTCAGGAGGCTCTTCCACCCTTAAATGGGTGACCTTGGACAAAGCACTAAATCACTATTAAGTCTATGTCCTTGTTTGTAAAACAGGAAAATAACTCCTGCCTTAACTATCCCTAGGTGTGTCCTGACAATCAAATCAGAAAATTCGTAACACGGTGGGGGAGGGTATAGCTCAGTGGTAGATTACATGCTTAGTTAGCATGCAAGAGGTCCCAGGTTCAATCCCCAGTACCTCCATTAAAAAACTAAATAAACCTAATTACCTCCACCCCTCCAAAACAAACAAACAAACGAACATCTTCAAAGACCTCACATTCCAGGAGAGATGAGAGTAAAAAAAAAGTCATACTAACAAAATTATAATACAAGTTAATATTAAGAAAGAAACTAACAGGGGGCAGAGAGAACAAATAGAAAGGGGTGGTACCTTGGATAGAATGATCAGGGTGGGTCTTCCTAAAGAGGTGAGACTGAAATTAAGACATAATAAGTTGGGGAAGGATAATGGCAAGGATCCTGCTAAAGAACACAGGTGCAGCTTTTGGCTTGATAAAGACTGAAGAGAAGTAGGAAAGCAAGAGAAAAGAGAGTTCTGGAAATATTTATACCTCATTTCTGCTCTCATGATTCAGTGGAGTTTCCCAAACTGGTGTGGATGTGTTTCAGTATTTTCATAGTTAGCATGGTTGTACTACAGAAAACAGGATACGCATTAGTCTTGAGAATTGGTATTTTCCTAAACATGCTTTGGAAATACACTCTATGCAATAACATAGAAATAGAAAACAGAAGGCATTTTTGACAAATGGGAAATAAGCTTGTTGGCTTATAGAGGAGAGTTTGGGATGATGTTTGGTTCCAGATAAAGTTTGATGAGCATTCTGGGCAGACAGTGGAAAGCTCTGAATGTTGTTGTTGTTGTTGATTTGTTTTGTTTTTCTAACATAGTGAGTGTATTATTATTTTTATTTTAAAAATCTTATTTTTCCAGCTTTATTAGGATAGTACTGACATACAACACATGTAAGTTTAGGGTGTACAGTATGGTGATTTGATATACATATATATGGCAAAATGACTCCCACAGTAAGATAACATCTCTATCCCCTCATATAATTACCTTTTTTTGTGTGTGCATGGTGTAATAATATTTAAGATCTACTCTATTAACAACTTACAAGTATATAATATAGTAGTGTTAATTTTAGTCACCATGCTGTACATCAGTTCCCCATAACTCATTCATCTTAAAGGTTTGTACCCTTGAACCAACATTTCTCCATTTCATCCCACCCCAAGCTTCTGGCAATCACCATTCTACTCTATCTCTATGCGTTCATCTTTTTAAGATTCTATTTATAACTAAGAACATACAGTATTTGTTTTTCTCTGACATTTCACTTAGCACAATGCCCTCAAGTTCTATCCATGAGTTATAAAAGGCAGAATTTCCTTCTTTCTCATGGCTAATTTTTATATATATGTATGTATATGTGTGTGTGTGCATATATATGTATGTATATGTGTGTATATATATGTATATGTGTGTGTATATATATACACACACATATATATATCAATCACACTTTCATATATATATATATATATATATCTCACATTTTCTTTATCCATTCATCTATTGATGGATACTTAGGTTATTTCCATAACTTAGCTATTGTGAATATTGCTATAATGGACCTTGGGTTGCAGATTCTGGGTGTTAAGTGTATTTTTTATTCACTATAATGTTGACACTAGCATCTTAACTTTCCTGGTGGAGACAGATCCTGAGAGCTCCCTCTGCATCCCAGTTGCCTTGGCCCATCACTGGCCCCCTTTACAACCTCCCCATGATCTGGGACGTGCCTGGTATTGCAGAGGGCCTTCCAGGACCTTTCTGGCATCCATTCTGATTAGGTAGTGTTTATTCATTATTGGTTATTAAATATTTTGAATGTCACTTCTCTTAGTTCCATAGAACTATTACGGTAAAAACAATCTGTGTTCAAATAGGTTGAGACATAAGAGAGAGATGTAAGAGTCAGTGTCTCCAAACGTGCTTGGGAACCTCTTCACTCTTAAGTAGCAGCTTATGGGCCCAGAGAGCCACAGAGTTAACTTCAGGAAACACTCTTGATCTGTTTCAATGATCTTACTTATCTTCTTGTCTTAAATTCCTCCCCTCTGTAAGCCATCTCTATCTTGCTGCCTTAGCTACTTTCCTAAAACACAGCTATGGTGAGGTTATTTTCCTGCTTACAAACTTGATAATTTCGCATGTCTGCAGAACACAGGTCAGACTCCTTATTATAGAGCTTCCAAGACTCTTTGCACACTGTCACCCACCCAATGAGTCCACCCTCTTCTCAGCTCTCATGGTGATTTGTTTACATTTAGACCATTTATCCCAAATTGTGTCATTGTTGGCCAGCCCCATCCATATCCATCTCCTCCATCCAACCATGAGTTCTGCTGGAAGCATATGGTGCCCATTCTCTAACATCCACTCTGCCCTCTCCCAGCTCCCCAGTGTCTGCCTTCATACCTCGCCCCCAGGTTTGCTGTAGTTTTGTCAACCTAGGCTAACCGGGAAAAAACTCCTGTTGTTGCAAGAGCCCTGGATGAGACTGTTGTGTTCAGGACAGCTGCTGGCCCTGAATAGTCGTGGGGCCTGAGCAAGTTGCTTAGATTAGAGGCCCTGTTTCTCCAAAGGATTAGTGAGGAGTCCAGCCTAAGTCCAGCTTCTCTGCAGTCTCTTGTCTAATCTTGTACATATAAGAATACACTGGAACATTCTTTCATTTGTGCTGTTGGACCCATCTGACATGCTCTGGAAAAGCTACTGTCCTTTCCTTCCATTGTAAGTGCATTCTCCAGGGAGAAGACCTAGGTGTCCTTAGTCTAAGCTTTCTGGCCACTTTGGTTTTATAGCAAAGGTGATCTAGGAAGCTTTTTGTATAAATAAACCATCAGAACTACATGGGAGAAATCAATACACGGAAGGGGGTGAAAACTAGAAATCCCTTAAGTTACATGACCTTCCTTCTCACTTGGAGAGCCTCTTGCATTCAAGCCCCATATCCAGGCCCAGGAGGCCCTTAGTATGTAAATATGATCATTTTTGCCCTGCCTTAAGTTTACCAACGATAAGTGATGCTTTTAGGATCATTATTTAAGTGATTGGATGAGTGGCTCTTCATGATTTAATCCCAGCCCCTCTCTTCTGGCCCCTTGTTTATTCACCTCTTATTGTTGTTCATAAAATCATTAACTGTTCCCTATAAAATATAGGGCTCCCAGTTAAATTTGAGTTTCAGATAAATAACAAATAATGTCTTAGTACAAGGATGTTCCCAATATTGAATGGGACACATTTATACTAAAATACTATTATTTTGAACCTGAAATTCAAATGTAATTGGGCATCCTGCGTTTTTATTTGCTAAATACGGGAACCCTGCCTATCATACCATGTGGTCTCAAGAACCCTGGCCTTCTCCCTGCTGTCGCTTCCCCTGAACACCTTCTCCTCCTGCCTCACGTCCACACATCATTCAGGACTCCTTCCCTTTCCTCTGAAGATCCCGCATCACCTTCCATTTCAATTTAGATAATTCTCTGTGGTACCCTGGGCCTATTTCTAATAATAGTCCTTATAAAAATCTATTGTAATTGCTTATTTGAATATTTATCTGACTCAGTAAACTAGATGTTTCTTGAGGACAGGATCCATGGTCTATTCTGTTTACCTCCAGAAACTTGAGTGGCTGGCACATAATAGCTGTTTAATAACGTTTGTTTGACAAGCCAAATGGTGTCATCTTAGTAGCTTTCTAAAGCCACATTGAGAGAAACACATGGCCAGAGGCCTAGATTTCCAGGTGGAAGGAGAAAAGGGTGCCAGACATTGAAACTGCTAACTAATTTCCAGATGGTCACACTCACAGAGATTTCAAGGGACTGTAGCAAGAATGCAGACCACAGACACAACAAGAGGGCCCTTTGAGAAGGCACAGTCAGAAAGATAATGTCCAGCTGGCAGAGATTTAGCACATGGAGATGAGACACAAGACAAAACATAGTCAGGAAGCCTTTCATGTCAGTGTCCTCACAGAAAAATGTCTTAGAATAATGAGAATTTGACAGCAAAGAAAAGATGGATTCCTTAGTTGACAATTAAACATGAGCTTTCCCAGGAAACCTTTTCTTCTCTAAGACTTTTAGCAAAAGAGAGGGGATGGGAACATCTCACCACAACTGTCCTAACAAAACTGTTCCCATAAGCAACAGTCCACAGCACAGGCATGAACGGTTGCTTCGGAGCACGTGGCAGACCCTCCTGCTGTGTATTCAAGGGAGTGCGAGTGTCCTCCTGTCTGGTGGGAGTGACGAGCACTTTCGAAGGCAGGTAGCAACTTTTCTGTTTCCTTTGTGAAATGGGAGAGCTGTGAGGAGACTTATGCAAGGAGAAGCCTGATGGATCTGCCAGCGAAAGGAAAAGAGGAACACAGGCTATCAACACTTAGCAATGTCTTATGATCCCAGCTCATCCTTGGTTTAACTCATTTTAAAATCAGAATCTTTCTCCCACTTTTCTGTCATCTTGCCTCCTTTTTCTTCTCATCTATGTACTTCTGTTCCTCGGCCCTACTCCCCAAGTGAATGGTTTTTGGTTTAGTAGATCTTTAATAATATATGAGCTACTGTCTTACACTTACAGAATAAATATTAAGATCCTGAAAAATATTCATAGTTCTCATAGCACTCTTCTTCTAGGAATTCTCCTACGGAAATTATTGGAGGCTTAAAGAATATAGAGATTTATGTTCAGTGATGCTAATTACAATACTGTTATAATAGATAAATCTGAGACATTTATGCATTGAAATACTATACATTTATTAAGATAATATTTTCTAAGGACAGTTAATAGCAGAGGGAGATGTTTGTGATTACAATAAGTGCCAGAATAAAAGACTCTTAAGTTCCAAATAGTGTAACATATATATTACACATCTACATATATAAGTCTATGTATGTGTACATGTAACACAAAGTGTAACATATATGGTGCATGATTTGAGCGGATAAGAAACAACAGAGCATTGAAATTAGAAGCATTAGACTTGGAATCACAAAGATTTGGGCTTACCACTTTTTATTTAAGATCCTGGGAATTTACTGGGCCTCAGAATGTCATTGTCAAATAAGGATAGTAGTAACTGTCTTACAGAGTGATTTTGTGGATTCGTATGAGAAATCACATGCCAAATGCCTAGTATAGCCTTACTACATAGTAAGCATTCAATAAATGATATTTTCATAAAATACATAAAAATCTAAAATATTACTACATATATATATATATATACACCAAAATATTAACATGTTATCACTAGGTAGTGTTTTTGCACATTTTAAAATTTATTCTCCATGCATTTTCATTTTAAAAATTACTCATAGTGAATATACTAGAATTAAACTATTATGTTAAATAAATTGACATAAAGCTTGCAACAGCTAAGACATTTCTTCAACAATAAATGATGTGGGGTTTTTTTGTCTTTGTTTTTTTGTCTTTAGAGACATGATGAAAAAGATCTAGGGATATTGTCAAAAATATGTGAAGATCAAATAGGGACTCTGTGTACCTCAATACTTCCTGGCAGAGAATGAAGTTTCAAAATAGCTTTTGCCTACTTAAGCAAAACCTTAGCTCAGAAAGCCAGTCTGTAGGCATTATGTATGTGTTTGTGTTATACTTGTAAAACTTAATTAATACTACCTACCAGTGAGATAGTGTGGTTTCTAAGAATCACGCTCTGCAGCAAGACCACCAAATTAATTATGTGTGAGTGGGAGCCATGCTTAGTAATGCAGGGCAGGACAGATCTTTCTCTAGTTACACGCCTGATGGAAAACCTTGAAAAGCCTCACAGAGCAGCCTGATTCATTTAGGGACATTTTCTGTTTGCTTGTTGACGTTTCCTCCATCCTCTGTTGCTATCACAGACTTTTGGGCTTAACTGACTTGTATCTGTTCTTCTGCATTCATTTCTCTCTGAGGAATGGCAGTTAATAATGAGAAAGTGAGTGTGCCATCACAAAGAACACTGAGATTGAGGGAGGAATTGACAGCAGCTGCAGCAGCTTAAACCTTACTGACAAGAATCCCCCCAATCCCCTGACCAAAGGCAGTTTTGTTTGTCCAGTGTAACAAAGGTTATTACTGCTTCATTCATAATGAACTTCAGGTCCAAGATCTGGTGTGATAAAATGATGGAACGTCTCAGTCCAGAAAGAAATATTGTTACGGTGTGATATGGTTACTGTTATTAGTTACACAAGTAGTAAAAACAAGCTCCGAAGCACCTTCTGACATGTACCCTCCTGCAAGCTATGAAAAGACTTCTCCTTTCTGTCTTCTGTCCTCATCCATCATGCTGGTCTTAGCATCATTGTAGTGTATTAATTTATGAAATCACTGCAGTCTCTCTAAAATTGTTTGTCCTGCTGCTGGCCTCTCTGTATTCAAATCAGCTCTTCCACTGAGGCTCAGCTATGTTATACACTCATTACCTTAGTTACAGCTTATAATTTAGACAACATGATAATTCAGGAAACATTAACAAGTGGAATGTGTATAGAAAGGAGGCAGTATCATCATTGTTTTCACAGAAGGAGTTGATTGTATGCTTCGAGGATTCATGAGAAGTAGGTTTTGGAACTTTTTTAGCAATAATCATTATAAATTGTAATGAAAAAGATATGATTTGCAAGAGTTGTTCTTCTGTGAGCCAGATGGATGCAGATTCCAATCAGGTAGGGGAATAACATATTCCCCAAACCTGCCTCTCACTTTGAGTCCTGGGCCCCTAAACCATTCAGGTTTTGTTCAGAGTTTCACAAGGTGAATTCTGAAAAAGTTCCCACCAGTTTCCGACCATGGGAATCACAGTGAGTGAAATTCACAGGGGAATAAACATCATAACATCTTCCCCATCCTCATTTCCTCCTAAGAAAGAAACATTTTCCCCAAATGTTAACTGAGTTGGTTGCCTCCAGATATACAGTCTTTTACTTTCTCATCCCAAAGCAGATTTATCTGTTTTGGCCACATCACCATTTGGGAAGCATAATGTTTTGTTTAGGAGGATTGTAGTGGCAGCCCCCCCCCCCCAAAAGATAAGCCCCATGTCCTATTCTCCAGAACATGTGAACGTGACCTTGTTTGGACAAGGGACTTTTTTAGATGTGATTGAGTTAAAGATTTGAGATAAGGTCATCATCCCAAACTATACCAGTGGGCCCTAAACCTAACGACAAGCATTCTTATATGAGACACACAGAAGAGGGACAGATAAAAGAGGAGGCAGTGTGGCCATGGAGGCAGAGACAGGAGTGATGTGGCTACAAGACAAAAAATGCCACTGGAGCTGGAAGAGACGAGGAACAAAGTCTCTTCTGGAACCTTTGCAGTGTGTTGCGGCCCTGCTGACACCTTGGTTTTGGATTTTTGGCCTCTAGAATTGTGAGCGGGCAAGTTTTCTTCTTTTAAGCGACCTAGTTTGTGGTCGTTTGTGACAGCAGCCACAGGAAACTTAAAACTAGAAGATTCTAGAGTTAGCAGACCAAGGTACCAGTTTTGGATCTGCTCTGACCCTGGGCAAGTTTATAAAGCTCTCTACAACTCTCATCTGTAAAATGGAGATGATAATAATAGTATATCCCTCAGAAGGCTGTTGTGAGAATTAAATAAGATGTCTATACGTTATTATCATTGCATCTGTATAGTTAAAAGGCCAAAGGAAGGGGTTTGCCTTGCTAAAAAAAAAAACTCTTATTAAAAATTGATTGCAATCTGGCAGTGCCAGGCAGGAAGTGATTAGAAGCATCTCTCTGACAGGAGTTCAGGGAAAGACTTCTAGAGAAGATGTGGAAGCAGAGAAAGGAAACCATGTGACGGGCTACAGCTGAAAGGCTGGTTGGCTGTTGTGATGGTTTGTCCTTAGCATTTCAATTTCATAACCTTGAGGCCTTTACAGGCTTAGGTTTCGATTTGCTCATGAAGGCTCCATGGCATTAGAACCTCCTCAGTCTAATGGGCTCCTTGTTTAACTAATTTAACAGCCTGTACAAGGGGAGAGTGCCTCTAAACGTGCTGGAGTCACACCTCTTACTGGACAGAGACTCCCTTTGGCATTTAAAAGTCAGCTTTGCCTCAGCTTCTACTCAGCCCATTTTCAAGTATCAATTTTCAAGCTGTGAAACCCTCTAAGGGCCTACTTGGAACAGCCTGTCCTTGGCCTGACTTGTCTCTTATCTTTTAGCCTGAGAAAGTTCGCATATACTTTCCTTGTTGCCTGGAATGTGCTGACTTCTGCCCACCCTGTAGTCAGGCTTCAGCAGCTGGTCTCAATATCATTTCCTGAGAAAATCTTTCCCTGAACAGTCAAGTCCATCTGTAATCATATCCACCAAACCCTCTGCTTCTCTTTCAAAGCACTCATCTCACAGTTGGACTTGGGTCTTTCTCAGAAGAAATTAAGCTCTGTGACGCAGGGTCAGAAAGCTTTGTCCCCACATGGATTCCCACATCCAGTTCATCTTCTGGTCCTCAGTTGTATGTCATCAATAGACTGCCTATGCCTCCATGTAATAAAAGGGATACTGTCATTTTCTCTTCTTTAGCTTTGGTCTGCCATCTTTTGTCAGGAGTAAATATCTGACATGTATATTTTGCTTTTCTTAAAAGCAAGATAGCTTAGGGACTTAACAGACTCAGTGAAAAATACTACATTCAGAAATGATCACTCTGAGTCCTCAGCCCTTCTTTCAGATAATCCATAACCCTGCAAAGTTAATGTGAATTTCTGTGGCAGCAAAGATACAAGCCTTAGTTTTCTGATAAACCAATGTGCAATTAAATTTGTTTCCCAGGAAAATTTTGTAGGAAAAAGACATTAGGAATGAGCTAACGTTACCAATTTTATTGGCGTGCTGGTGAGATCAAATCCAGAGAAGCGAAGGAAATGTCATTCCCTTCAAATACATTGGTAGTATTTCCAATCCCATATGTTGCTCAGTCCCAGACCCTTGAGATGATCTATGAAAAAGAGCTTACTGAGCAAAGTTTCAGAAATACTACTGTTTATAACCGTCTTTGAAGAGTATAAAATATATTAGCATATTACATGCTCTGCAGTGTCCTAATGTTAAGAAATCAATTTAGTTTGAGCCAGTGATTCCTTAACTGTTTAAACAAGTTCTCAAACTTATACAACCACAAACTTTTTTTTTGACAAGTCACACCTATCACCATTCTGAGGAAATCAAGTACTTTGGAAAATACTTTGAGAAATTCTGTAGTAGTGTAATGATGACGGGCATAAAACTTTTAAATTATGTGATAAATGTATAAGAATTGTTACTATACTTGGAAGGTAATCCTGAGTTGGTTTTGCTTCTTAACCACTGTGTTGAGTCAATACCTTACCTCTAAAGTCACTTTTCAATCTTTTCAAATGTGGCCAAGGACCTATGTACCAGGTGATATTTTAACTATATGACCATAGATTAAGTTGACAGAATGAAGGACAGCCACAATTTGGCCAAAGCTTAGATTACTTTGTCTTCAGTAACAATTAAAAGTTTTTCTAAGTGCCTTCTATGTATAAATTACTTAATAATCAGTAGAAGAATAAATATCCAACATTGTCAAAAATTGTTCTCAGATTTATAAAATTATTGTGAGGACCAAACCAGCAAAATTAAGAGCGGACACTTTGTAAATTGTAAAGTACTTAGCTAAGCATTTTGCCACTATATTGGGTGCAAACCATTCAGCAAGGCAGATTGTCATCAATATCCTTGAAATTGCCTCTCACATTGTCTTGGAAGTTCTGGTTACTAGAGAGAAAAGACACAGAACAAGGCTCTGAAATTTTATCTTGACAAATCCGGCTGCAAGGCAGCTTGTTCCTAGGACCTGAAATTTCATCTGAATACTAATGCTGCCATTGTGTTGACTTTACCAAGTCAAGCTTGAACACTCAGGCTTGCAGTTCACCCACCGTACAAATTTTCTTCATTACTGCCATGTCCTCACATTCTGAAAGTCTGCCTTGCAAGAAATTACACACATTTGAACACTGTCAACAAATGAGATCTGACGAGTACACATTTTGCAGCAATGGGGTTTGGAATCTGGACTTTGATTGCCTTCAGCTCCTGATGATATCATATCACAGACTCCTAATGTGATATATTAAGTGTCCTTCCTTTTTGAAGAGACATGGGGAATCAATAAGAAGTGAGAATTTTTAACAAGCTGGAGCACCTTAAAGCTGAAGCAGTTAGTTAATGAAGCTTGACACACCACCTTTCTGAGGGTGAACCTTAGAAACTATGAGAAACAACCTGCTGTGAGGAAGTCTGTTTCACCTGCCATTTTCTTGCAGAGACTGGGAGGCTCTCCGCCCATGTGAGTAACTTCTGAAGAGTAGTCCAGATAAGCATGCTCACCAACTGGAACCCAGGAAAATCCCAGCATCCTCTTTGATGTGTATAGGACAAAGCCCCGTCAAAATACTTGAGTGACCATTTCTAGGGAGTTGCAATAAAATCACAGTGCATAGTTTGTTACAGACTTGAGCTCTTGTGACGTAACTTCCATTTATACAGTAGAAATGCAGGTTTGAGAATGATGTTCTCAAATGGTACAGCGCCATAGAAAGGTTCAAATTTGAATTCAGAAGGCTTATCTCTAAATCCAAATTCTTTCTGGGACTAGCTAGAGACTCTGGTTGTTATTGGGGGTGATGAAGGGAGGTTAAACTTCCCTGGGCCTTAGTTTTTCCCCCAGTAAAATGGAAAAAAAAAATGCCCTGTCCAACCTACTTCACAAAGATAGTAACAACTGTAGAAATGCATATGAGCTTCCTTTGTGAATTTAAATGGTTGTCTTAGTTTGAATTCTCCTAGAGCCAAATCCTGAGACAAGAATTTGGGGTGTAGTAATTTATTTGGAAGGTAATTCCGGGAAATACCAGTAGGGGAAGGGAAAAGAGGCAGTATTGGGCTTGGTTTCCAATAAATTATCATTATGCACAACTGACAATTTCCCTTCGGAACTCTAGGAAGCAGTGTAGGACACACATCTCAGAGTTGTCTCACCTGAGGGTTGGTTCTACTGGGTGCATAGAGACCAGTTCCATTCAGCCATGAAGGAAGGCTATTCTAGGGGAGGGGAGATTAATTCTTGACACTTCAGCCTGTCACACGTGTGAGTTGACTGGTTTTAGAGGAAGCCAGGGAAAGCCCTTAGGCAAAGAGATGTTGGTCCTAGTAGTTGGAAGTAGTCTAATGTGCACTTAAATGGGGAGGACCAGGGGAATATGAGCTGAGTATTAACATTTGTGTATATATAATATACATATATATATATATAAAACCCTCATGTGCTGCTGAATTTGTCTTTGTAATCTTCTTCTTTTTCCTCCTGTTCCTCAGAATTTGAACCACTGTTACGATGTTGTTGAAAACATTTTACCTTCAAATTTTTATAACATTATTATTCAGAAAGTACCCATAACCAACTTATGATACTATTCTGCTTATTTTACAATTTTATAGAAATGGTACAAATGATACACATTATTCTGTAACTATTAATTTTCATTCAACATTACCTTTGAAATCTATTCATGTTGAAACATTTAGTATTTTCAGTTGTTCTATAGCAAGAAGCAACAGATATTTTTTGTAAAGGGCCAGGTCATAAATATTCTACATGTTGGAAGTCATATAGTCTATAATACAAACATTTTAGATTAAAAAAATTTTTTTAACATTTTTCATTGAGTTATAGTCATTTTACAATGTTGTGTCAAATTCCAATGTACAGCACAATTTTTCAGTTATACATGAACATACATATATTCATTGCCACATTTTTTTTTGCTGTGAGCTACCACAAGATCTTGTATATATTTCCCTGTGCTATACAATATAATCTTGTTTATCTATTCTGCATATGCCTGTCAGTATCTACAAATTATGAACTCCCAGTCTATCCCTTCCCACCCACCTCCCCCTTGGCAACACAAGTTTGTATTCTATGTCTATGAGTCTGTTTCTGTTTTGTATTTATGTTTTTGTTTTGTTTTGTTTTGTTTTTAGATTCCACATATGAGCAATCTCCTATGATATTTTTCTTTCTCTTTCTGGCTTACTTCATTTAGAATGACATTCTCCAGTAACATCCATGTTGCCGCAAATGGCGTTATGTTGTCGTTTTTATGGCTGACTAGTATTCCATTGTATAAATATACCACTTCTTCTTTATCCAGTCATCTGTTGATAGACATTTAGGCTGTTTCCATGTCTTGGCTATTGTAAATAATGCTGCTATGAACATTGGATGCAGGTGTCTTTTTGAAGTAGGGTTCCTTCTGGATATATTCCCAGGAGTGGGATTACTGGGTCATATGGTAAGTCTATTCCTAGTCTTTTGAGGAATCTCCATACTGTTTTCCACAGTGGCTGCTCCAAACTGCATTCCCACCAGCAGTGTAGGATTGGACTGAAATGAAGAAGGAACTTGGCTCTGGATTTTTCTATTTGTATAAGAAAAGCAGAGGCACCTCCCACTTCAGTTTCACAAGAAATCTGTATTGGGAACCATTATATTGAATTGTATCCCCTCAAAATATGTGTAGGAGTCCTAACTCCCAGTACCTCAGAATCTGACTGTATTTTGAGATATGGTCATTACAGAGTTTTCAGGTTAAAAAGAGGTCACTAGGGTGGGCTCTAATTCAATATGACTGGAGTTGTTATAAAAGAGGAACTCTGGGTGCAGATGGGCACACATAGAGGGAAGGCAATGTGAAGAGACAGGCAGAAGAGGACCATCTACAAGCCAAAGAGAGGCCTGGAACAGATTTTCCCTCCGTTTTCAGAAGAAACCAACCTTGCTGACACCATCACCTCAGACTTTCAGCCTCTGGAACTGTGAAATTACATTTCTCTTGTTTAAGGCACCCAGTGTGTGGTACTCTGTTACAGCACCCGTAGCAAACTCATAAAGTACTTTTGTCATATTTTGTGCCTCTATGATGTCTTATGTTTGTTTTGCATTTTTCTTTTGCCTGAATATTTATTTGCTTTGGAAAAATTCAACACCATTTTACTTAAGCCAAGTGATAAGGGAACAAAGAATTGTACAGACATAAATCAGGATAGCCAGGGGCATCAGAGGGAAAGAGAGAGAGAGAGAGAGAGAGAGAGAGAGAGAGAGAGAAAGACAATATGATCTTTATGGCTCTATTTGTTCTAACCTTTTGTGTCTGTTATTGCAATTCCTGTTTTATTGATGTTCTGAACTATCTAAGCACTATGTTCCAAAAGTATTCCCCACCTTAATTTTAGTTAATTATAGTTTCCTCAAAAGCAACTCTAAGAGCAAGGACTTCATGTGTGTAATTTATTTGGGAAGTGGTTAAAGGAAGCACAGGAAAGGAAATGGAAAACTGAGGAGGAAAAGAGAAAGAAATTGAGAAGGAAGACGAGCCATTAAAAGTTGTCTTACTTAGTGTATTACTGCTGTGGGGGCCTGGGGCGCAATCCCATTAGGGAACTCTGAGGGATGGGGTGGAACACGCCTCAGAGTTGTCCCTCTGACAGGCTGGGAAGCTGGGGTATTTATCCACCTAGTCCTGCCTCTTGTTGTTTGAAAGTTGCCCCTGGGGGAATTAAATGTATAGAACTCTGCAACTACTTTGGTCTTGATTTGTGTTCAAACTCCTATAGAGCTGGGAAAGGCCACCAGCAGAGAAATAGAAGGATGTGGGCACTTGAGAGAGCAGTCAGTCATCAGCATGTGAGATATTTTCTAACCCAATAAGATGAACTCAGAAGTGGGTCAATAGGATGTGAAGAGGAGTGTCAAATCAATAGCCTCTTCTGCTCCACCCTGGGAAAGCTGGATTGATGAACAGTTATGGCAGCAATGTGACAATGGATGCAGACACATGAGATCTTCAGAGGCAATTTGGGAGCACATGGCTTCAAGGGATTCTTGCTCACAATTGAAAATAAGAAAACAAAACCAAAATACAACAATAACAATAAGTGTTTTAGAGTGAAGTCTAGTCTACATGTAAAACTTAATATTAAAAAGAAGAAATAGGGGGAAGGTCTAGCTCAGTGGTCTAGCTCTGCATGAGGTCATGGGTTCAATCCCCAGTACCCCCATTAAAATAAACATATTAACCTAATTACCTCCCCCCCAAAAACAAACAAACAATAAAAGGAACAAATAATATCTCTGAAACTAAAAGATGAAAGAAACTATATTCCTAGGGCACGATTAAACTCATAAACTAAATTCTTATTTCCAAGTGATTAAAGTATATGAAAGGTATATGCAGTGATTCATTTCATACGTTTCAATAATGAGTAACGGCGAAGGCCTAGGCTGGATTTTTGGAAAAGAAAGTTGAATAAAACTATGTATACTCAAGAAACTCACAATCTGTGGGCCAGGGTGGAGCTGCTCACACAAATACCCATGCTACCTGTGCTGCATGTTGGGTGTGGACAGAGAGCTCAGGCAGGAGAGGGGGATTCTTTTATCCTGGATGTTGAGGCATTAAAGAGAGCAGAGGAAGGCTTTTCCCTGGCCTGAGTTTAGCCCTAAATGGTGATTAGGGGTTTCCATGCTGGACAACAAGGGGGTGGAGTGGTGAACAGGAGCCAGATAAGCAAATGAAAACAAGCATAAACGGACATGGTAGTTAACAGTGGCTACAATTTCGGAATTTGGAGTTTACCCCTAAGCAATGGAGAACTAAGAGGTTTTTGACAAGGAGAGGGATATTTTAGATTTGTAATATTGGAAAACCTACTCTGGCAGCAGTGGAACTTGAAGTTGAATGAGGAGATGCAAATAGGGATACTGTTCATGTGACTGTTGCCAGATGTAGGTGTGATAAGGTCCTGAACTCCACACTGATCAGTAAGCACCACTGAGGCTGAGGAGGAAAGGGTGCAGTTGATGAAACTCAGTGACTATAAGTACTTAGAGCTAAAGGAGGGAGACAGTGAAGATTTCCCCCAGATTTCTGTTTAGGTACGTGGGAGAGCCAATTGCTGAAGCAGAGAAGTAGGCTTGCTAGGTTATAGGTGGTGATGATGAGTTCAGGTTTGGGCACACTGAGTTGAATGTGTAGACATACAACCCATTACTAAGTGTGAAGGCCTTTCACCTGTCATCTATAAAAGCAAAAAAGAAAGTAATTTATACGATGAATTTAAAGAAAATTATCAATAGTTTTAGTGCTTTAGAGGGAAGTCCTATGACTATTAGAACAGGTAAAATATCTAGTGGGTTAAACCCTATGAAATTGCTAATATTTCACTGTTTTTAATCTACATAAAATGGCAGTTTCATATGGTCCATCAAATAGTTTGCTAACTTTGGAAAACAACTTTACAAGGGGTCTTCCTTAGATTTTACTAGGGGAAAAAAGATTAAGTGCTGAAAATGTGTTCCAGGGGAAATAGAATTGATAACAGAAAATTTATCAAGCCAAAATATTTCCCTTTTATTCCTTAACTTTCGGGACTCATGGGATATGTCAATGATGCCCAGGTAGGCCAGTGAAGAGCTCTGACCTGGGAGGTGGGTGATAGTGACAGGGGCCTTATTAGGGCTCTGCCCTCAAGAACTCTGCTGGAGAAGCTGGATTGTACCTTCCTTATCTCTCTCCAGTCCCCACACCAGTATTCAGTTAGCATTTCCCACACAGAGCAGCATCTCTTGGAGCTTTAAAGAAAAATCTAAGGACTGCTGAAAATATCATCTACCTTTCATGTAAGTTAAACTGAAGAAGTCTTCTTTGTTAGCCAAAGGGAGGAGTAAAACATTTTTGGACTTTTCAAATAGAAGGAAAAAATACATGGAGAAATGGTATTTTCCTTGGTGACTGATGCCAAGAACATGTTGTTTTGATAAGTTCAATTCTGCCATCATTATATTACAGTCAAAATAGACTTTTTGACTGAATTATACATTTCCCTTCTAAGCTGCTCCTGCTCTCTGGAACTGAGATACTTCCAGCTCAAAATTATTTCTGCCTTTCAGATTTATACTGACATTAGTGTAAACCAAATGAAGAAAAATGAAAATATATTCATGCAGCTGTTTCTGCATATCACCTTTAATCTTCCATGTACTTTAAAATATGTACTTCTCAGAGAGGAAGAGAGAGAGAGGAAGAGATCTATTTTTGCTTTATGTGAGTATAAAAGTAATTTTGTTGCCATGACAATGTATTATTTTCATCCTGTATTTTCCAAACACAGCCTTTGCTTCAGGTTTTGGGTAAACAGTCGCTCTCTGTCCTCCATTTACAGTACCGAGCTCCGCTGACCACTTCAGGTCAAGCGCAAGCTAGTCTGCAAGATCAAGTACCACATTTGACAGAGATTTTTATTTTTTGGTGCTTGTATCAAAATGAGTCTTTTGACAGAGTCAGGGAGAGGGCATTTCAAATTCCTGAGACCCCTGATTTGGCAAGTGCTAAAGTTTAGTGTTCCAATTTCCATGTCTTTTTTTTTTTTTTTTTTTTTTTTTTTTTTTTTTTTTTTTGCAGAAGAACTACTGCCTATTGTAACCCTATGCAATCCAACCTGGTCAGCATTCACCTAACATTACGTTTATCAGGCTGCCAGTCTACAGTGGCTGTTTTTCTATTAATTCTGTTTGTAAAATTTTAGGAGCTAGCAACTTCTTGGTTGTTTTGTAAACAAATAAAAATCAGAGGCTTAATTATTTTCAATTTAAGGAAGGTGTAGTAGAAGAAATAAAGTAAATAGAACCTGGAGAATCAATCCAAAGGCTCAAAGAAATTAAATAAATCAGCAATTAAAGAAAATTGCCTTAAAGACAGGGCAGATTAGGGAAGATGGAGAAAGAGAAGTGAGCTCAGAGAACTATTTTTAGCCTAAGTTCTGAGGATATATTGTCTGAATGGTGGTGGTGGGAGGTGGGAGGGGGGACTTAAAGGGGGAAATAGAAGAGGAATATGTAAGGAGGAAAGGCAGCAGCAAACATAGGAAGTTGTGCAATAGGCAAGCAATTTTAGCTCTAATATTTGTTAAAACACCAACCAGTATAATTGGTTAGAGTGTAAAATCCCCAAAGACAAGGGTCACTTATAAGTTCATCCACATAATCTACTTTTGGATGGGACAAAAGGCTTGACTACACCAGAATAGATCATTTATATGTAAGTTATATGTTTGTTGAACAGCTACCTGGGGAAGGCATCAGGTTAGCCTTGGAGAAGGTAAACTGAAGTAGAGTAATATAAAGACTGAATACACTGAAAGAGGCAATTTTATGTAAACACAAAAAGGGTGGCTAATGATCTGAGCTGTAGAGATAGATCAGGTTCATTGCAGTTTGCAGGCAGTGGAGATTCCTTTCACTGTGGGGACTGCAGACCAAGATTGGAACTAGGTTTTGAAGAACAGGCTGAATGAATTTAGAGAGATACAAAGAGGAAGAGGGAAAGAACTTTTCTTCTCCTCTGGGTGCCAACCAATGGAGCATGCACATAAAGCACATTGTTGATGGAGTAGGAAATTGGGTTGGACACCATGTCTCAGAGTCAAGGCTGAAATAAGCTTCATACCCTCTACTCTAAATTTCAACCTTCATACCTACAGAAATCCCACCGAGTCTGAAGTACAGACTCAAAAACCCCATACCCAACCAGCTGGATGAATGAGGACCTCCAGATCACTGTAAACATCCATTTGGAGGCAGGAAATAAAGTGGAGCAGTTACCTGAAGTGAAGATGCAGCTCATGTTTGATGGAGTGCGGAGAGTGCAAAAGGAAATGTGGCATCTCCTCTGTCTTCTGGCACCGCAAGCGTGACCACCAAAAACAATGGTTCAATGAATGCCAATTTCTAACAAAATTTACCACTGCCTTTTCCTTTGTGAGGAATATAGGCATCAGAGATGCGGTGTTTTATCTTCAATAATCTCCTAGGTGGAGAGCAGGGGTTTTGGCTATTATTATTAATAGGTGGAAGTAGAAACAAGAGAAAAAAAGGGCAGATATTCCCTCCCTCCCCTCAGGCAGGCCTGCCAAAAGCTAAACACTATTGCAGGTTCTTCCCGTGTACAACGTAACTGAATCTTCACGCTAACCCAGTGATGTGGGTATAGCTGGCTCCATTATACAGATAAACAAATTGAGATTTAGGGATTAAGATAAAGGAACTTGCCCAAGATCAAATAACAAATAAGTGAGCAGACCCAAGATTTGAATCCATATTCGTAACTCCAAAGCCCATATTCTAGGCGCACATACAGATTACAGCAGTCCAGCTGAAGCTGGGCAACATGTAGGAAACAGTGGGAGGCTAATCTGCAAAGGGCCCTAGCAAGGCTAAGAACTTAAATTTGCTTTCAGGCAATCCAGAGCTTCTGAAACATTTCCTTTGAGCAAGAAAATGATGCAACATTGCATACTTTAACTGACTTGGGTTAAAACTCAGCTCAAGATGTATATAATAACATGAAAATAAGCTGTCTGGCATTTAAAGTCTGTTAAAAATAATTTTTAATAAATGGATTCAGACATAATGAATGGTTCATCATTATATGGTTTGTACTGCTCACAACAAAGCATCCCAAAATTCAGTTGCTTAAAACAACGGCCATTTATTACTGCTTCAGCATCTGCAGGTTGGCAGGAGGTGGCTGATCCAGGCTGGGCTTGGCCGGTGGTTCTGCTTCAGACCAAGGTTGCTGGAAAGCTCTGTGGCCTGGGATGGAGTGGCCTGGGATAGGGTGGCTCTGCTCCATGTGTCTCATCCTCCTTGAACTCTTGATTTAGACAAGAAATGTTCTTATTGTGATGGATATGGTTTCAAGACAGCAAGCAGAAACCCACAGGCCTCTCAAGGTCCAGGATCAGATCTGGCTCAACACTCACTTACACTTCAGTGTATTGAACAAAGCCTGTCACTCAGCTAAACTCAAAGCCAAGGGGCAGCGAAATATATCCCACCCTTTTCTTGGGAGGAACTTAAAGGTCACGTGGCAAAGGATGTAAGAGGAGGGGTGAAGAACTGGGCTACTAATGAACTCACCCCTGTCATCATCAGTATGAATCACACTGTATAAGTTCTGAGTAGGTTCTGAATTTATAGCTTCTATTTGAGAGATTGTTACTTTCAGTTAAGCCCAATGTTAACAGTAGAAGGAGAACAGAAAAATCTAATTCTCTGCACCTTGGCCTTGGTTTCATTTCCTCATCTGTGGAAAAAAAGGTTTGAACTAGGCTACCTCTATGGTGTCTTCTAACTTCATGATTCTAGGGTTTCTTTTATTCTCCCTCATCCTGTTGCTTTAAGTTATAAACAAATACAAGCGTAGTCAAATGGAATTTCTGCCCTAATGTATATTTGATAACAAATTAATGGAGAAATACTTAGGAAAACTTTCAATACTTAAGTTCCAAGAATTCCAAAGATATGCTAAAATTTCATTTTGATTAGAAAAACTGAGCTGTACTCGTCACAGAATGATCACAGCTAAGACTTTTGAGTCACCTGTGTCTAATACATATTTAATATCCTCTTTATATAAAGGAAAACATGGGTGGCATATCATTATTATAAAGCCCAACAGTTCAAAATTCTCTTTTAACAAATGTGGTTAGACCTTTTGAGCATTACTTCAAACAGAACACTGAGAACGTACATTTTGGGCAGCCTCAATGTGTCTTTTTACATTTCTGTACTCCTTCCTTCTCCCAAGCCCTCTCCTTTACAGCAAGGACTATCTCTCCTGGGGATTTTTCTGACGTGAGGGGATACAGAAGCAATGGGATGGAAGCCAAGGGCAGGAGTTGTGAGAGGAGTGATTGGCGGCGTGCCATTGCTTCATGAGGCTGCAGTGACAGGGAGGGCAGAAAACAAGTGTCTACCACCCGCCCCACTTCCTGCCCCAGGTGTGCAGTTCCTCGGTGCTGCTCTCCTGTTTTCTTCCATTTTCTCTTAATTTTTACTTACTTGGTTGGTAATATGGCATTTCATTTAGACTTTCATGAATGGATATTTTGCTCACATATCACCTTCTTGAATATGACCTAAGTCCCTTAGCTTTCTGTGATTACTGTATCCTTTAGGACTGAACTCAAACTGGTTTATGCCCATAACGTATGTTGGGGAACCAGCATCATTTCCATGAACAACAGGGATTCACAGGGTCTTAATTTCCTCCCTGGCTCTGAGTCCCCACTGCTGCTGAATCCTCCGTGAGCCCCTCGCCTCTAGGACGTGCTTTCCTTTTCACACCATGCTGACCTGCTGGGCACTCCCCTCCCTCTATCCTTCTCTACTCCTCTGGAGTTCCACAGGCACAAAGCTGGGGGTTAAGCAAACTTTGCAAAAACGCTGGGAAGGTAGAAAGGCATGATTTCGCATGCAATGCTGAAAATAACGTAACAGTGAGAAATAGAAAGCCCCGTGATGGAAAGTCCTTCAACCGTGCTCTGTGGCCAGGTCTTTCTCACGGAGAATCTTTCCACATCATCCTCTGGTTATCTCATTAAATTAAGCTCCTCTCTGCGCTGAACCTTGGCTACCTCTCAGAAGACAATGAAAGGCTCCCAGGCTATAACACAGAACAATTGCCTGTAGTCCCTACCCTAGACCAAATTCCAAGTGGCTTGAGGTACACACAGACCATAAAGTACTTTACTAAATCAGAGGTTTCTCTTCTAGGACTTATTTCAGCAGCACAAAGCCTTGATAAGGCAGTGTTTTCTTAATCTTGTTCAGCTCAGATGCTTTGGTAGGACTGTCTTCTTTGAATATCAATGTTTCCAGTGCCACCAGCAGCCCCTCATCACCCCCACGTCAACATTCACAGCAGGAGTGGCTAGAGTCGTTTTGTTTTCGTTGTTGTTTTGAAAAACATTTTTATTTCTGATACAGATAAATATGACATCTCAGATACAGAAAAATTGGTGAAAAGCATTGCAGGTAGATAGAGTAAGTTCCCGTAGTCCAGACATGGAGGCAAGGATGCTGGGATAATGGAGAAGCAATCCAATTTGTGCTTACGAGCCCATGGCCTGTAAGTGATCAGGGAAATAAGAGTCTGGAAATGTTCACTGGATCAGGACAAGGAGAGCCCTGGATGATAGACATTTGGACTTTTCTTTGTGAGTGATCCCCATCACTCATAATACCAATGATCACTCAAACCAATGATAGTTTTTCACTAGAAACATTTTCATCTTTACAATTTTACTTTAAGGAACTATATCATGAGTAGGTTGGAGTCGGCTGGAGTGACCAAGTGGGGATATAGAGACAGAAGAAGCATCTATAAAGGACTTGGAGCCTGTTCAGTTTATTGTTTCCTTGAATTGAGGAATATCCTATGGGTTAAAAACATCATTGCCATTATTTTTGGTGGTAAGTCTCAAAAAAAAAAACCCTAAAAAATTTAAGAATTAGAAAGGTCTTTTCCATTCATATATGGCAATCAAAATACTTTGGTATTTTCTACATGGTATTAAATTTGACTTCAACAGAATTAAGGGGCATATTTTCATGGGTTTGTATAGCAGTTATAGAGTGGCTGTCAGAGCCCCTCAAGGGAGCCACAGCCAATCCAAAGAACAGAACTGAGTTTCCATTAGTACCGTCTCCTCTAATAAATGTCACAACCCCGAGTGTTGTGAATGGTAAAACTGTCTTCCAGAGGAATGGGATTTGCTCAATTCAGTGTCACCTGCTCCATCCAGAAACCAGCCTCCAAATCCATTGTGCATGTGTGGTCTGGCGTTTGGGGAGAAGGGGAAAGGCATGGGATTATAGAAAGTGTTCACTTTTCTGTGTTGCTTTCACTTTTTCATATACATAAATCAATTCTATAGGAAACACAATATCAAAATAAATAAGCAAAACATGTCATCCCAGGGCACAACGTTATTACTACTGCTTAATGGTGTCTCAACTGCGGCATCTAAAACTGAGAAACTAAAGTTGTAACAGCTGTTTCAGACTTTTCAGACCTCTGCTTCAGTTCTGTCGAACTATGTGGGAGTGGAATGGAGGTGGGTAGGAACTAAGGGAAGTTATATTTAATACAGCATCTGGAGCTTCAGTCTATATTCTTTGGCCTGTTTCATCTCTCTCAAGAGATCATCTGCTAAGATAAAACAACTTTAGTAATTTAATACAATTAGGATGGTTAGAGTGAGAGCTGCCTAGTAACAAATTCTCCTTTAGCATCAGAGGATGTTGGATCTACATATTGAGTTCTAGATCCACACAGTGAACCCTAGAAAAGAGGAAAGAGAGAGAGGCGTAGTTACTAAGTATGAAGGAAAGTATATTCACTACGTACCTATTTTTATCCAATTCCCATGATAGGGTTCTACTTATGTTAACAAATTAATACCTGCCAATATCCATTGTATACATGAAGAACCAAGTTCAGAGAGGTTGGGTAATTTACCAAAAGTCACACAGTAAGTGATGGAGTCACTTCTCAGAATCCATTTTGTTTCTAAAGTCTTACTTTCCCCCCATACCATATGTTCCTCCTTTGCTAAGGTATAATCTATTGTGATTTATCTGAAGTAGCTGAGTGTGTAGAGCCTGGAAAAGGCAGAACCAAGACGGTGGGCACTAAACCCAGAAGCTCTCTTTCCTGCCAAAGTTCTCAATGTGGCAAAATCATTCTAGAGGCTGGACTTTAGGACAATAAAGCAAGTCAACAAGTGGGGTTTATTTGTTTATTTTTAATGAATTGGTGCAGTTGCTCAGACTAAGCAGCAAGTAAACGTCCTGCCAGAGAGAGATGCAGTTAGGGAGACATAGTGAAAACAAGTTCCCACTTCCACAAAAATTGTTTGATGTTGGCAGCCCAGGGAGGAAGCTCTTTTCCTGTCCAGTTCTGATTCTGATTGCCGGGCAGTTGTTGGCCCACCTGTCTCAATTTGAATGCTCGTGGCTCTCTGAATTCAGAAGTAATCAGTCTCCTGCACTTAAAGTGAGAAGAACTACTTGAAAAATTCCATATGAATTAATATAAATGAACACGTTCTTTCAGCAAAACTGGAGTGCTGAGTTGGTCACTTGCAACCGAAAGACAAACAAATCGGTGCGGTGGCCAGAGCAGCCACCCAGACCTAATGTTCACAAAAGCGCGCTCTCCTCCCGACTCCTGCTCACAGCCCTCACTCCACGTCTCCTGGATGGCTGACTCAGCCTCAGTTCCACCATGGCCTGGTCCCCATGGCCAGTGCAGAAATTTGCACCAATCATTGTGCTTCGAGAGGATGGAGATGAAAGAGGTTTTCCCCTAAGTTACTCGGAAAATTGCCTCAGTTTCCTTTTTCACTTTTGCTAGAGTAGCCTGGCCTTTAGCTGAGAGGGTCTAACCCATCTGGGCCGTTACTCAGTGACTTCTGCAGGGCCATTTCCAGAATGCCTTTGTGTAGTCATTGCTGCCTAGCTCAGCTGCTGGAATATTATGGCTTTAAACTTTCTTAGTTTCTTCTCACTGAAAAGCCCAAAGCTACTTGTCAAATTTCAAAAGGATTCAATATACGTGCAAGATGGAAAATGGGGGGGCATGATGAAAAAATTAGCTGCCCCATATTTACAAACTTGAATATGCTCAATTCAGCTGTGTTTTTCATGTTATGTTTTCTTTGATGAAGGTCCTTGATCTCCTTAAACAAAAGGGTCCTCTGTAGGA
The DNA here is from genome assembly GCF_036321535.1 of Camelus dromedarius. Lineage (NCBI taxonomy): Eukaryota > Metazoa > Chordata > Mammalia > Artiodactyla > Camelidae > Camelus > Camelus dromedarius. The sequence continues at coordinate 62,548,906 of NC_087448.1, read as the reverse complement.
CTAAGCTTTCAGGTAAGGTCCCATTGAAGCTATTGAAATTGATTCAGTTGTGACATATGCAAATTTCTAAAGCTCTGACACAGACTGTAATATATATTGAGTGCCTACTATGTGCCACATACTCTACTTATCTTATTTCACTGAATTTCAAAGGAATCCCATGATGAGCCATTTTCCTCATCTTTTTGTAGATGCCAAACTGTAGACCATATTTCTACTGGCACAGAGATGGTGCCCAGTTTATTCACAGCTGCAGTCCCAGGAGAAAACAGAGATCTTGCTTACGATAGGTATTTAATTAATATTTGGTGAATTAACTCTAACCCTCAGGGGATGTCTGTTAACTGTTGAACTGAACTACTTGAGGAGACTGAGGATCAGAAAAGTTAAGTGACACACCCACACTCAGGGTCGCTACATGGTGGGTCAGAATTCAAACCAATCTTGGTCCCGTATTAGGAACCATCTATTCAGCCAGAACTGTCAAGAATGCCTCCCGCAGATCCTTTCCCTTGCTCCTCTCAGCACCTCTGTAAGGAGGACCATTACTGATAGATTACCAAGCCTGTGTGTGTTTTCTGGGACATGCTGCCTCCCAACTCACAAATCTGGGTCTACCTGGTACGAAGCAGGAACCTTTCCCATGTCAGGCAACTGAGGGACACCTGCGGGAGGAGTGACTGATTTATTTATTTCTGAGAGGAGAGAGGCGGGGAAGGGCATTGTCTTCTGTGACTGATAGGTAGTTGGCTCTCGTGTTCTCTCTCCCCTGACTCTGGGCAGACAAAACGATATGACAGCCCTGAGTATTCAGGAAGCTAGTCCATCGTGGGATTGAGGACTTTTCTGGAATTAGCTAAAATCTTCTGTGAAGAAAACAGTGTCCCTATGTCCAAGTGAAAACAGAGCTGAGCTGTGCATTTGTTTAGGAATTTGATCAAAAAGTCAAACTTAGACCGAAAATTATCCAAGTCAATATATATATAACCCTGTAAGTGTTTAACTCTTCTAATGAATTGCTTTTTATTTAAAAGTATATAATTGCAGAGAAAATAGAGCTAATTGGTTAAACTTCTTTACTCCAACATTTGGTTTCTGATCACTGGACTAAATAAAGGACCCAGGTTTCAGTAGTGGATCTTTCCTTGCTCACAGAAGGTCCTTTGGTCCTGGAATCCCAGCTCCCACACCTGAGACAGAGGTATGGCACCGCGGAGGCTGTGTCTTTGGGTTCTTAATTTGCCTCTAAGCACTGACTACCTGTCTGAACTTGGGCATGTTTCTTAGGTTTTCTGTGCCTCTGTTTCCCTGTTTCTAAAATGAAAAAGATACCAGTATCTACCTCACTGTTTATCAGTAAGAATGTCACGATCCTCACAACACGTAAAGCATGGTGGCCAGGACACAGCACAGCATGTGTCACCTTGGGCATGGGGCTAACACTGCTCCACCCCCCAGCTATTGTGAGGATCAACTGAAATAGTGCGTTTTGATAACTTGAAGTGCACTTGTAACGTACATGTGTGCGGAGGTAAATGAGAAGCATCCGTGTCATTATCAAGTACTTTTGCCTTTTTTGTCTGCTTGCTCATTTTCCCTAAATTGCTTGATGAATGTGCAATTCTCCCTAAAGAAATAGGGCCCTCATGTAAGGATCTCTGTTTAGAATTTCTTTTATATTCTTTAATGTCATTCAACAATGTTTATAACACTTGGCTCTGTTCAAAGCCCTTTCAGAGACATCTCAGTCACTCCACGTGGCAGCCCTGAATAGTGCGTGTTGTAATTCTCCCTTCACAGATGAAGGAATGGGGCTCAGGGAGATTTTTCCAGCGTCCTGCAAAGGGAGGATGTGTAAAAAGGCAAATCTATGTTACAAACCTGGATCTTTCCATCTCATGGTCCGTGTTCTCCACCTCAGGAGCTGCCTCTTGTGAGTGCTTACCCACCCATCACTCGGAGTCCACTAGACCTGGGACACACTCGTGGCCAACTTGCTCTGGAGTGCTTTCCACAGCCAGGCAGGAGTCTAGATCCACCGGGTGACTGACTGGGGGAGCCTCCCTGGGCCCGCCATCCCAGCTGCCTGTCTCCCTACAGCTCTGGCTGGCCCCCCCAGTGCTCACTCCCACAGGCGCTGGCACGGTCATGTGGGACAGCCCAGTAAAGGCCCAGCACCCAGCAGCAGCTCCATCGACCTTTTTGTGAAACTCCTACTTTGCTGAATTATTGCAATAATTGTGCCGCCATCTATGCTGTGTGAGGTTGCCCTCTGAGGGCAGAGGGTCAGCAGCTAATCAGCTGTCCTCTGCTCCTCGGAGAGAATTGAGCAACCTGCCACCACAGCTCAGAGCCGGCCGCAGGTGGGTGCCCGGCCTCCGGCCGCCTTTCTGTATTCCAGTCCAGGCGCGCGCAGCTTGGCGGAGGTGAGGGTCACGATGCTCCACGGGCTCCCAAATCACTCCACAGCAATACTCTTTATGGATCCTATTATTGTCAGTAGAAAACAATTTTGAGGCCCGTATGTGATTAGGGCATATGGCCAGCTGCAGGCATTTGAAGAAAATATCTTTTTACATTTCCTTTTATTGAATTTGGAGAATTTGTGGTTTAATGCAGAGTTTCGTACTGTATTTCAATACAGCAAAACGTGGAAGGAAGCTCTTTTAAAGCTACAGATGGATTGTGTAACACTTTGATTAAATAGTTGTTAGTGAGTCACATTTCCCTGCACTCATCAAGGGCTTTTCTCTGAAGATGGTAATTCTCACCTTTGATTTCATTATTTTATGAAGGAAGACAGAAGGGAAAAGGAAATACAATTTAAAGAGTTATTTTACTCATCCAATCAATATGCAGAAAGGGAAACCAAGAGGACGCACAAGAAATAAAGCAGCACACTGCCAAGCTTTCTAGGCATGAGGTTTTTTTTAAGATCTAAAATCGCTGGTTATAAAATTAATAAATTAGCTTTCTGATTAAAATGTAACCAACCTTCAAAATGAATTCTCCTCTTCATCCCTAACACAGTGGTGCTGTGTGCATAAGGCAATGAATCAGGAACTTCCCAGTGATAACGTGTTGCCTCTTGGGTTCTTACAGTGAAAGGATATTTAATAGTGTACTGTTAGATTCCTTTTAGTGTGTTTATGATTTTAAATCTCTTCTTTTCTGGAAACTCAGTTACACATCCTAGAGGGTGGAGAGCTTGTGTGTGGTGCCTTCCGTGTTCCGCCTGGTTTGACTGTGACAGGCATGTGTATCGCATGTAGGAGACAGGAGAAAGGCAGATGGGTTCTAAGTCCAGAAAAGCTCTAATATACAAAATAGAACTGCATAGAAAAATACGTGGCTTATATTTAAACACAGCTATTTGGTCCTTTAATATACAGGAAGAATACTATGGAAGGTTTTTGAAACAGGAAATGGGGGGAAAAAACTATAGAGAAAGAGGGTCTGTTTTTTCCCATGGGATCCCCAGAGGCAGTTGATCTAGGTGATATTTCTTCCCATCTGTGGTGAGAGTGCTAGCTATTACCAAACTCTGTTTCCTCTCCTTCCCAGTACTCAGCTAGAACTCATTTTCCAGTTGCCCCTACAGTTTGGTTTGGCCAAATTATGTTTATAGTGAATGGAATGTGAGTAGAAGTGACATCTGTCGTATCTAGGCCTGGCATGAAAACCTCCCACACATGTTCTTCCATACTCTTCCCATTTTTGCTGACTTTGGAAGGCATGTGTCAGAGATGACAGGCATTACCAGCCTGTTGCCCTGAAAGACTGAGCCCACTGACTTGAACCAGCCTAAACCACCCCAACCTATCACCTAAATGAGAGCTTTCTGTCATTTGGAGGCATTGCCTGTTGGGCCTATTTGTTACTGCAGTTTTCACATATCATAACTAATATACTTGCAACTGTTGGGTCAGGATAAATGCTACTTCAAGCTGAAAACTGAGAGATCACTGGAACAGGACTCTCAGCAATGTTGGTTGGGCACATTATGTACAGAGACAGATCAGACAGCGCTCATGTGATGCTAAGGGTTCTGCCTTTACTGCCACATTTCTCGAGGTGTTATTCAGCAAACATCCAGTGCAAGCTGAGTGGGCCATAGAATCTGCTGAAGACTCACTGCCGAGTTAACGATGATGGATGGAGGAAGCAGCACTCCAGACTTCAACAAAAAGAGCAGAATGGCTCCCAAAAGAGTATATGAGCTGTCTGGGATTCTGCCCTCTAGGGGATGGGAAAGGACCTGGGAGGCTCGGAGCACCAATGGCATCCCTGTGTGTGTGTGTGTGTGTGTGTGTGTGTGTTTGTGTGTGTGTGTGTGTCAGTGTGTAAATATATACATATAGGTGAATGTTCAAAGCCTCAGACATCTTTCCTCTATCTTTTCTCACTACTGCATTTGGTACCAGACTTCTTTGATGGCCTTCCCCCATGCAGATATACCTAAGGGAAGCAAGGGTTGCATTTAACTACAGTAAAAGCAGAAGATAGGACTCAAGAGATTATGTGCAGTCAATTTTTTTTTGTTGCTATGGAGGATGTGGAATTTCTATCAGCTGACTTAGTGCATTTGCTTATATTTTCCAAAAATGTCTGAAGTTTTCTACTTTCGAACTTTGTTCTTCTCACCTGGAGAATTACAGTTTTCATCTGAGGCCCAAAATAACGACTCACTGTCCTGTCTAGGTTTATTGGGCTAGTTATGAGATCCTGAGGCAATTCAAGATTTTCATTTTTATCACTCTACATAAAAATCTGATTAGCAAGTACTTTTCAGCGATCTCACTGTCTTTCAGAATCACCTCTGCTTTCTTACATTTTAGATTACACTCTTATTTTTAAAGGAACTTCTCTTTTGGGGGCCTCTTTAAAGCTCGCTGCTGATCTATTGATGGGAAGTTCCCAGGAAATTATTTTTTTTCTTTTCTTCTGGTTGGCTAAAGAAATAAGTGAGACTTTCTGATGTGCATGTGTGTGTTACTTCTAAGATTTATTGTCTAATTCAAAAGTCAAAGCAAGGCCTAGAAAGTGTTTCTTTTCTTTTTCTTTTTTTTCTTTCTTTCTTTCTTTCTTTTTTTTTTTTTTTTTGTTCCGTTTGAGCTAAGTTCTTAAAAGGAATTAAGTATCTGGTAGATTTGGCAGCACCGTGCTCTCATTTCTGCCTGTATCAATTGGACCCACATAGAGGCTGATCACTGAGATGGTTCATGATCTTCTCTGCCAGAGTGGCTGCCACTTGTTTACTGTACACACAGGCACTTAAGTAGGTTGCTTCTTTTATGTATATTTTCCTGGTCTCTGTACAGACTGGAGTTTGCAACCCTGGGTTTAATTATTAAACTGTGACTCTGTATTTCTAAATGCATATAATTGAGAAGCCAACTAGTATAAATCTGTATATCTGAAGGAGATTTTAACCTATTATTTGTAAATTTTAGGTGGTTCAGCACCAGACAAGAATGCTCTATGCCATTCATTTATGAAAGTGCATGTAAAGAGTCAAGATAAAATATTAACCAGGTATTAAAACACCAAGAAGTCTTTAGTCAAGCATTGCAAGAATAGTTACATGAGAAATTTATCATTGGAATTCATTATATTAGCAGATGAAAAGAGGAAAAATTAAGCCTAGTCATTTTAATTGGTGATAAAAAAGGAATTTGACAAAATTTTATACCTATTCATGATTTCAAAAAACAAATTGCTTCTCATATTAGTGTAGAAGAAAATTTCTTTAATTCCAGAAAAACTACCACAAGTCCAGAACTGATAGCACACTTAGTGCTGAAATGGTAAGTGTGTTCCCATTAGGTTCAGAAGTAAGGTAAGGAAGCCTGTTGTCATTGTCAGTGTTCAGTGTTGTGTGGAAGGTCCTTGCTAGTGCACTAAAATAAGGAAAAGAATGCATATGCAGAAATATTGGCAAAAAAGGAGAAAACCCCATTGAATGGGATGTGCAGTCTACCTAGAAAAAGGACAAAATCAATTAGCAGCATCTTAAACCTGTGTTTAGCAAGGTGACCAGATAAACCAATGGATGATGCGTTCATCCATCATGCTTATGTAATGTGCCATGAAACTTTAGTAAAAACCCTTGAACAACTTGAGCGATGAGATTCAGAGAGCTCCTGGGCTGGTGCCCACGTGGATGTGCTGGGAGGGGGGCATGTCCACAGAGGATATGGAAGCTCTGCATCTCCCTCCCCCTTACCTTGCCCCGTGCGTCTCTTCTATCTGGCTGCTCTGGGATTGTGTTCTTTGTAATAAAAATGTAATCAGAAGTATAGTGCTTTCCTGAATTATGTAAGTCATTCTAGTGAATTATAGAACCTGGAGGGGGAAGATATGGGAACCCCCAAATTTGTGGTCAGCTGGGCAGAAGTGTGGGTAGCCTGGAGACCTCATTTGCAGCTGGTGTCTGAAGTAGGGTCAGTCTTATGGGACTGAGCCTTTGATCTGTGGAATGTGTGCTAACTCCAGGGAGTTATTGTCAGAATTGAAATGAATTGTAGGACACCCAGTTGGTGTTCAGAGAACTAGAGAATTGATTGTTGTTGTAAAGACGTAATAGTTAACAAAAAATAATAAAAAATCTTGTAGAGGAAAAAATGTTAAATTGATACGTGTGAAAAATTAAGCACAATTATTGGCATGCGAAAATTTAAAAACTGGTAATTGAGAACAGCTATCATCAAAAGAGCTGCCTCTGAGTGTCACAAACTATCGTGTGCATTTTCGCCATCGTTATAGAGTCTTCATCAAGGTCATTTGTATGCGCAGATCACAGCAATTTTTTGATTTTTGAGATATGTGGTCCCAGAAATTTATTTATTTCATGAAAGAAAAACTCTATCTCACATAAAAGATTATTGGCATATACTTAGAAAGAAGTAAGTCAGGACTTGTTAGCATATAAAGGCTGAAGAGAATACATTACAAAGAAGAAAAGGGATCATTATAACTAGAAAAATTTAATTATTGATTAAAATGCTATAATATTCTGTAAGTATTATCTGGAATAAACAGAAAGAATACATGCACATGAGAGTATCTGTCTTCACACATGTGTACATACACAGGAGCAAAGAAGCACTCTGGAAAGACTCACAGGAGACTGGCCCTGGTAGCTGGAGTCCGGAGGGTGGGAAATAGTGAAAGGAGGAATCAGATAGGAGAGACATCTTTCTTGTTTCCTTACATACTATTTGATTTTTCCCCTCCTTATCCTGTGCAGGTGTTACCCTAAAATTAAAATAGAGAAAAATTAAAGCCTTATTGTTATTCATATTTTACAAATGAGGAAACTAGAGTTCTAAGGAGTTTAGTGCTTACTTATAAAACCAAGTTAGATAGATTTTCTTTCAGAGCCCCTGCTATACTTTCAGGCATTAAAATCATGAATCACTCCTATCAATGGTCTGGGCCATCAAGAAAGCATATATATTTTAGGTAACAAACAGAGGCATGAAATCCTGAGGTCTTTCGAGGACATTAGGAGAGCTTAGGATTCATGAGACTATTCTCTTAGTCTGATGAAGAGAAAATGAAACCGCATCATCACACATGCACATAGAATATTAATTGTTCTTGATGAATGGCCTGGCTTTGGTTCCAGTGCATGGAATCCTGAAGAGAAAGATCTGGTGGTTTTCACACAGCGTTTTGTAAATCTGTCACCCTTTGGGTGGTGGGGAGGGGGCTCTTGCTTGCCTTTTCTATGGATGAGTGATAGGTGTACACACTGCACTTGAATTTGCCCTTCCTGTTTCCATAAAGCGGAATAGAGTGCCAAGTGTCAGGCTAAAAGCGTTTGTGTCTGATATTCTTATATTTTTAGAATGAAGATTGGATAAAAGCAAAAGTAGCTATATTAATTATGCCATGCAGCAGGTGAGCCAGAAATCGTGTAGGTGGCACATTTCCATCCCTGGGGTATTTTATGACAGCTATAAACCTATAAAAGGCCTGATTTGCAAAGGAAACACTGACAGGCTTTCAGAATAGCGGTGCAAATGACACCACAAAGATTACAACGATATGACATGTTTTCTTCTCTTAAGATTTAAAGGTTTCAATTAAAAGGAAAAAATAAAACAAAACAATGACAACGCTCCTTTCTTTACTTGGAATGCTGAGGAAATTCCCACCAGAGCTTGAAATTCAGAAAATAAATGGACTGCCACTATCGTAAGTGATTAAAGATGACAACAGACAAAATCCCTGCCACAGTGATCTACTTACACAGCCGGAAGTGAACAAAGTAACAATCAAACCATTTGCCCGTGTAAACATTGCATGTTTTCCCCAGTTGCCTGCCTAGCACTGTAGCCCTTTGTCTCCATAACTGTTCACTCTCCCTCAACCCACGCTCTGAACCCCCTTCCAACTATGCCCCAGTGCCCTCCCAGACCTACAAGCCTGTGGGGAATTACTTTCCAGGGAAAAAATCTGCTCTCTTAAGAGCTTTGCAACAAGTGTACCGCAAACGGACCAATATTACACCTTAAACCCAAAAGCTTTCTCCTTCGACAGCCTTCCTCATCTATTCTTCACCATCAGCGCAACGTATGCTGAGCCCCCACTGCCTTCATCCATCCTGGGGACTTTGCAGAATGAAGACAAGCCTTTCAGTTCTAAAAAAGCAATCAATGTACAGCACTTGGCCAAATAAAATTTACACGTTGCTGTTTGCTATTTTATGATATTCTTACCTTCTCCTTAATATTTGGGGGTGGATGACTGCCACATGGTAAAGAAAAGTAAGAGAGAAGAACTATTTTGGAAAATGTGAAAAGGGAAAAGCAAGCTTTGTTCCTAAAATGAAGAAGCACAGAAATGAGAAAAAGGTATGAGGAGGGCACTGAAGAACACATCTTTCATGACTAATTTTCTGTTAAGTCCTCCTTTTGACATAAGAGAAATAAACACAGGTTGTTCAGGCTTGTATATCCATTCCTGCAATCCCCCTGTTGCATAGTCCATGCTGGAAGTTCAGAGACGTTTATAATTCTGTCCCCCAAATATTTTTATTATCGTTTTTGAGTAATTTGAGAGTAGGTTGCATGTCATGCCTCTTTACCCCTTAATGCTTCAGTTTGTGTTTCCCAAAAACAAAGCTGTTGTACAGTTACCAAATTCAGAAATGTATTTTGATGTATTTTTATCTGCTACTATGGAGTCAGTACTCCAATTCAGGGGTTGTCCCAGAAAGTACTTAATAGCATTTTTTTTTTCCTTAACAAGATCCAGTCCAGAATGAAAAGTTACATTTAACCAGTTATATCTTTTTGTTTTCCTTTATTCTGGGACAGTTTCTCAGCCTTTGTTTATCTTTAATGATTTTGACACTTTTGACGAATTAGGCCAGATATCTCATAGAGTGTCTGTGGATTTGGGTTTGTGTGATAGTTCATGATTTTTCACTGGAATGTGACCTAAATGACATTTTGTCCATCTTGGGATATTAAATCCAGAGACACAGAATGTCTGTTTTTTCCTTATTGGTGATGTTAACTTTAATCATTTGATTAAGGTATTGTCCAGTTTCTCCACTGTACAGTTATTAATTTTCCTTTTGTGATTATTAACTATTTTATGGGGAGATATTTGACACCACATTTTCTCCCTAGATTTAGCATCCATTAATGACTCCTACCTTGATCAGTTTTAACTATGATGTTTGCAAAATAATGATGTGTTTAAAATTCTAGCATTCCTCCAACATTTATTAGTCAGAATTATACTATGAGAAAGAGTTTTCCCTTCTCACTCTTTCATTAATTCACTCATTCATTCATTAGCAGTATCATCTCATGGGTTCTTATTTTATTCAATGAATTGTAATTTGCCACCATTTCTCAGACTTAGCCAGTGGGAGCTCCTTCAATTTTCCTTTTCTATCTCTTTTTATTAAGGAATTTATGTATATACAGTAAAACTCTCCCATTTAATTTATACAGGGAGTCCATCACCACAACCAAGATTAGAACAGTTCATTTATCCTAGAACATTTTTGTACCCATAGCAGCTGGTTCCTTCTCACCAGCTCCAGTTCCTGGCAACCACTGATATGTTGCCTTTTTCTAAAAGTTCAAGTAAATGAAATCAACTTGAATCCCATTTGGTAAGGATTTTTTAAAAAATGCCCATTGCTAGATTTGCTAACATTTCGTTTAGGATTTTAACATGCATATTCATGTGTGAGATTGTATTTAAATTTTCTTTCTCATTTTGTCCTTGACAAGTTTGGGAGCCAAGCTTCTGTGCCCTCATAAAATTATGTGGCAAGTACCCCTTTTTTACAATTTCCCCAAAGAATGTATAAGATACTAGAATAATCCATTCCTTGAAAAGTGCACAGAACTCACCTGTCTGGGCCTGGTATCTTTCTTCTGAGAAGATTTTAAACTACTGATTCAATTTATTCAATTATTATAAGATTCTTCAGGCTTTTTATTTCTCTCTGAGTCAGAATTGGTCAATTATTTCATACTAGGCCTCTGACTATTAGAGCTTCAAGATTTAATGACACAAAGTTATTCATCGTATGCTCTTTGAATTTTGTAATGCCTGCTTTATCTGTAATTATGTTCTCTTTTTAAAATTACTAATATAGCTTATTCATACCAATTTTTTTGATGGAAGTTTGTCAGAGATTTATAATTTTTACAGAGTGTGTGTTTTAAGACCCAGATAGTGAATGTGTTAATACTCTCTATTATATACCTGTTTTCCATTTAAAAACATAGTGGAGAGGATAAAAATTCTTTAAAGGATCTCTTTTCTGGCAAGTGGATTTTTTTTTTTTTTGACCCATTTTTTAAATAATACAGTCATCTCCATGCTCCTGACCTCATGTCACATCTTACCTTCAGCTTTGCCTCTTTGAGTGGTCCTAGGGCTTTGTTTGGTTCCAAGTCATCTCCAAAGCTCCCCTTTTGCCCCCAGGACAGACACATTCTGGGTTAAAAAGTTACTTCTCACACATTTGCTTTCAGCTCATTTTTTTTTTTCCTGGTAGGTGTTTTACGTACGTCCTGCAAGCTCATCAATGAATTTTAAATTGTGCTTGTTATGATTTATCCAGGGGATATTATGAGATGAGGATTTTTAAAACTACCTAGTTTGTATGCACTTAGGATCTGAAATCTATTGAATTAAAGACAAATTTAAACTGAAAATAAAATTAGAAAAGAAAAATGATTCTGTGTAGCAGGGCTATTCAGTAGAACCAAAATGTGAGCCACATATGTAACCTTCAATTCTCTGGTAGCTACGTTAAAAAATGGGAAAGAAATAGGTGAAATTAGTTTTAAAAATATATTTTATTTGACCCTGTATATCCAAGATATTACTATTTCATCATAATCAGCATAAAAATTATTAATGAAATAGTTTACATGTTTTTGCACTTAGTCTTCCAAAGGTATGTATCTTTATACTTATGCAACAGTTCGACTTGGACTAGTTATATTTCAAGTGATCAATGTCATACGACATTCGTGGCTATAATACTAGGTAGTGCAGTCTATGGTGTCTTCACCATGTTTTTAATACACCTATCTAGCTTTTCTCTGTATATACTTAGTCTCTCAAGTCTTTTCCTGATAATATCTTTGTCTTTGCCTTTAGAAAATTATTCTTAGTTTCTCCATATGTAAAGATAGAAAAATTTTACAAGTTTCTTGTGTTTAATAACTTTAATTTATATAAGACCTTGATATTATCAAAATATTTTTTATTGTTCTAACAACTATGCTTTGTTAAAGGCTACTGCAAACCAAGAATGGAAGCAATGTTTCACTTTCAGAGTTTAAAGCTTTGGAATGAAAAGAAGTAGCCATTTGATGTGCTTAGAATTTGTATCCGTTATGATAAAATGGGGGAGCAAAATACTTCAGAATCTTTTTTTTTTCTTTTTGCGAGTGCTGTATTTTAGGAGCTGAAAGATGACTCCACTTTTCATGCTCTTGGGTTTAAGGGATAACTTCATAGTTGTTATCACACTGAATATATTTAATCATTTATTTCACTGGATGTTAAGAAAGCAAATGATCTATTGCATATAGAACCCACCATGTACTGGGCTCTGTTTTAGGGAGAGAGAAGTAGGAATAATTCCTTCCTGCCATTGTGGAACATCTCACAGTGGACTGTGGTTCCAAGTATTGCAACAGACATAATTAATGTTATTATTTATATGTTTATCTAATTATGTATAGTACCCTTAGGTAGATTATAGCATGAAATAGAAGATGTACAATTCTGCCTATGTATATTAAGACATTGACAGAGATTTTCATAGAAAGGCTGTACTTGATCCAGGTCTTGAATAATGTTCAAAATCGTAAAGGTACACTTTTTGTCAGTAACCCCTGAATAAGTTTAACACATGGGGGCTGAGTGATATTCCTAATGCATCCATTTAATTATACCTAAATTTTGAAGATATTTACTTATTTGCTTCAGTTTCTCTTTTAGAAACAGCTATGATCATCCAGAAAGCAAAGTAAAACATTTCAGAATGATTAAACATTTTTGCCTTTTTTGAAAACAGAAAAGTGTAATAGTTGCTTTTAAAAAATGATTTTTTTCCTAAGGAGGAAAGATATTCATTTCTTTCAGTCAGATGATGACTGAAAATAATTGACTCAAGATTTATGGAGTAACAACACTATGCAACATCTTTCTTCATATATAAGGGCTGTTTTAAGAAACTTAATTTCTGCTTCTTCATTCTTATATTTCCTTTGATTAATTGGTACAAAATCATCCCAATCCTTCTTCAGAATTTATGGACAATATCTTCTTTTCTTCCTTCCTTTCTTTCTTATTTTCTTTCTTTCAACCAAAAACCAAGTGTGGTTCCTTAGTGTGAAGATTACAGCTCCTTAAGTGGGTCAGGTATGTCTCAGTGATAGTCCTCTTGAGAAAAGGCAAGTCACAGACATTTTTACCAGGATGGAAAATGCATGGAATAGAGCAAGTTGCCCGTCTTTGACCTTCAGTCATTTTTTAACAGTCAAGGAAAGTGGTTAGTATTCCAATTAACACCTTTGAGAAACTGCTAGCAATGAATGAGTAGCACACCAATGAATGAAGGTGAATCCTACTCAGTACATCCTGTGCAAAACAATCTTTTCGTCAGGGAAAATCAAAAGCTACAAACAAAACAAAAAAAACCAAAACTCAGAGTGGAGAGAACAACCAGGAGACTATAACATCAAGGCATTTCAAATGCCCGAACAAAGGCGCAGCGGAGTTATTTCAAAGACATTGCAAACCTTTGATCTGACTGTGGCGAGGACCAGTCTCATCTGGCCAGTGGGTAAGGAGATCACTGCCTGCCGGGGTCTGTGCAATGCAGCAGCTCTTTGGAACAGGAAGATAAGCAAAGCAAACTACTCCCTTTATGTAGATGGTGCTCAAAAGAAAAGACTGTGTGTCATTTTGGGTGGAGTCACAGAGCCTTAACAGTGGTTTGATACTGGATTTTGAAAGCTCTTCAAGTATATATTTACATTGAAAACTATAATAACAAACAGTCATTTAGCATCGAACTTTCCTAAAAGTGATTATTGAAGGGAAAACTGCATAGTATGACACAACTCTACTAAAACCAAACTACATAATTATCTCTTGACCCCTTTCACTAAAGAAACCATGTGTCTCACAGACTGAAGTTCGAAAGAGCACCATGCTAAAAGGTACTGCCCTTTCTTTCCAGCACAGTGGAGGAAGAGGCAGCAATTCAACTGGGCAGGATAAAAATGCTGGACAGTTTTCTGGCTCCTTTGAAGTCAAGTCTTGACAGCATGACTTCATTAGTTTTATTCAAGCATCATCTGTTCCCTAAATGACACATGGATTTCAATTCAAATATAAGCAAAGAAATATAATCCAAAGACAAACATAACTTGTTTGGTGATTATGCACTGTTTATAAATATTCACACCCTGGCTCTCCTCCAGGGCAAACACGAAGACCATGGAGAGCTGACTGTACGAATCACAATTATCAATTCTGATCAAGTAATTAATCTACTCGGGGACTCAAATTCCTTATGTTAAAAAAGGTGGGGAAGGAGCATTAAGTTTAGTATTAGACTGGCCTCTTCTGAAAAGTTCCATCAGGTTAAGTTACATGATTTTAAAGAATTAATATCTCAGAGATATCTCAGATGTCAAAATGAATCAGCAGACCAAACCTTGGCCATTGTGGCTATTCCAATAACTAAACGTGGGTTGGTTCCATTTTCTCCATGCCCCAGCTGCTAGTATAGTTTATCTTCTGATAGAACTACTGAGGTATTTTCATAAATGATCTCATTGACTTCAGTGTAATGCCCCAATCTGTTCTCTACACTTGCATTTTACAAAGTGTATTCTGGGAACCCTAATCCTATGAGATATTTGGTGAAGAGAAAAACAAAAGTTTCCATAGTGAAATAAGTGGGGAAAGTTGCTTATCCCCTCTCTTGGAGAAACAAAACAGAGATGAGCAAGTTAAAGATTTTGAGAAATTTAAGTATACGATTAAGTATGTTTAAATAGTTTAAATATGCTTCACTTACCATTTCCCCACATTTATTTGACCAGAAATCACTTTGAGTCAGAATTCTTAATACACCAATGTTCCTGGGAAGATTCTTTGCAAAATATTGGTCTACATTTTTGTTTGTGATCATTCTAAGATAAAAATACGACTGTGCTATATATAATTGTGCTTAAATGTTGCATTGGTTATCCACTTCGCATAGGGGCAAGTTCAAAACTACCCAGCAGGGATACAAGACTCTTCCCTGGGTACTTCTTGATCTCATTTCCAAACACTCCCTGACATGCTTTGCCTGTTTTCAAAGTCTGCTCTGCCCTCTAATACCTCCTGTGCTGTGCTCTTTGCCTGGACTCCCCTTCCCTTCATATCCTGATGGAAAATTCCTATCCAGCTGTTAGTTCCAGCTCAAGCATGGCCTCCCTGTGGAGGATTTCCTCGGCCACCACCCCAACCTTTCCCATAATCAGCAAGCTTCCTGTGCTTGTTCTTCCAGCCTTCTGGGACACCCCTTGTAGGAGTTTCTACGTGTATAGATGGTTCACGTTGCAGTTGTTTTTTGTGCCTGTCTTTTCCACTGTGATTCAGACTTCTCAACAGCAGGAGTATTTGCATAAGTATCCTTTAAAAGTGGGTTAAAGTAAGACTTTAGTAAAGTTTCTAAAAAGAACAAATTAATATATGAGGAAATTTTTCAAATACATAGTTGTAATGTAATGGAATTTCCAAACGAGTTAGATCGAATTCTCCTTGGGAAGGAGAATGTAGAAACTATCTTTATTTTTATTTGGGGGCTATTGGATTTACTTCCTGCTTTAGGGCTGTAATTTGTATTCTTGTAAGCTGATTCTATCTAGGCAAATTTATGAAAATTTGATGTGAGTTGGAAAAAACCTCAGAGATCTCCCAGTGCAGTTATTCAGACATGTAAACAATCGCAGCAACTCTGAAAAGTCTGTTATAGCCTTTGCACTGGGTATATGGGGAGCCCAGAAGATCAGGATATAGCTATTTGTTGCGGAATGTAGGCGGAATGGTGGCCAGGACAACATCTAATAGACTGTGATATTAAGCATAACCGCAGGGAGTATTTAATTCATCATGCTTAGAAACAAATGCAAAAGCTGAAGAGGTATTTTCATTTTATGATAATGCTGGAATGCAGTGTTGAGAATAAGATCAGCGTTTCCATTACTACAGAATACTCAGTAAAGCTAAAGCCAAAGCTAAAATGTAACTCTGCTGCAGCAAAATAGACTGTCTCTGCTCAATACCCTTGTTTATCTTCCTGTATCAAAGTGATAAATGAATTTCTAACTACCTTTGAGATTTCATAACTCTCAGAAGCAATGCTTTTCTATTTTAAGATGATTTCAAAGAAAAATCAAATATTCCAAAAACCATGTAGGCAGTGCTTAGAATTTGTAGGCAAACAAATGAATCTCTTTACAATTAATTATAAAAGAGAAAAAAAAGCTCACCTTCTTCCTGTTCTTCCTCCAATGTTTTTTTTTTTTTTTTTTTGCTTCAGAAAACTGGACATGGTTCAGTAAAGATACCCCCTTACAGAAACATTTCCCAGTGATGACAGTGTTTGATAGGCTGTGATTCAAGCCCTCCTGATTGGTGAAATATGCTGCTTTTAGACTGAAAAATGATGTTACTATATCATGTCAGCCATGCACTTTGAGTCCCTTCCTGCATGGAAAAGGGTTATACCAAGCCATCTGCTCAGATGCTTTCAGGAAAAGCAAGACTCATTAATTTTTCTCTTTAACAAGAATGCATTGAGCTCTGCTTTGTGTTCGGCATTGCACTAGAATACAGTGATGAATGAAGATTGTTCCTGACATCATAGTGGGGGAAAGGAAAAAATCGTTTTTGCAATGCAATGGTATGATGTTATTCCAGGAGTGAGGATAAGATGTTATGGGAGTACACAGTGGAACCTCTAATCTAGCCCTGGGAAGCATTCAGATGGGGAACATTCTTTAAGGCAACACAGATCAGAATAGCTCACTGACTATCTGTGTTAGATGTCCAGTTTGTGGCTGGGTCACATAGTCCTTCTCTATCAGCCTGTTCAGCAGCTTGACCTTATTAGAATGATGCTAAACTGACTCCGCTGTGGGATGTTGCTTCGTACTCTTCATAGCAATATACAGTTAGAGTTACATCTGCTTATGAAACTAGGGAGTTTTTGTTTCTTTCTTATCAAAAGAAATCTGTGTTTTAGCACATTTTATGAGAAACAAAGAGGAATAAGGAAGCTTTGGAGTGATGGATGTGTTCATTATCTTAATTATGTGATGGTTTCACAGGTGTATACATATGTCAAAACTTATCAAATTGTACAATTTACATGTGTGCACTTTATTGTGTGTTGGGTACACTTCGAAAATCTTGAAAATAATATGTTAGGTACACCACTGCTAAACAAATCTAAGAGATCACTGATATTTTAATAAACAATTTCTACTAATCAGGGACTTAAATTCACTGGATTTCATGTCTCTCAGGTCTGTCTTCTATTTCCAAATGCATCAAGGGCTGCACTAGATTAGAGTCCAGAACTCATCTACACAGAGAGAAAGGCTCTGCTCACTGGCGCCCCTGCAGGGGAGGAGGTATTACTTTGGGTAGAGGCGGCAGTTGATAAGTAGTGAACTGCAGCTAATTCCTTGGAAAATTTTCAGAACTGGAAGCCAACACAAAATAATTTGGAGCTTGTTTCTAGCTGGCATCAATTTGCAGCAAAATATCAGGGCTAAAGGCCAGGAATGGAAAGATGGGTAGTTTGGAATAATGGTGCTAGAGACTGACTACAGGAGGCTAGTTCAACAGGGGCTTGCTTTCTTGATCATTTATAGACATCAATGCAGCACAAGGAAATAAATTAATGTGGGATGAAGGGATGCGTATGGGTGCAGGTTAAGACTTCCCCATATCCTTTCCAATCCTCAGAGACCAGATGACTCAAAGATTAGGTGGAAAAAAAGGAAACAAATGAGTCACTACAGACGTTCCTGTAACTTTCCATTCTTATTGCCAGAATTGTCCCTTAATGCCTCAATGGCTCTAGCTTAATAAAACAGGAAGTTCTGATGCCATTAGGGGACTTTTGTGTGCGTAATGATAGGGTACTTCATGTCTCTGAGGCAGCAGGGGAGGAGGGGCCTCCCTGACACTTGGTACAATGTTTCTCCTTCCCCCTACTTTCCTACCCAGGTCAAGAAATCCCCTGCATACCTTGTAGCTGGCACTTCACTTTCCTGTTAGACAGGGTATACAGCTCACCTGGCCTGGCTCAGACCAGGCAAGGGTCAACTCAACCCCTCTGCTCACCCCTTTCAGAGTTCTTATCACTCTGGGTATAAATGCCTATTCTCTCATCTACATTCTCCATGAAGTATGTGCTTGTTCAGAGGAGGGAGCAAGTCTACTCTGCACACTGTTGTGTCCCTAACACAGGGATAGGTATGCAGTAGGTGCTCAATAAATATTGCTAAATGGATGGATGGATGGGTGGGTAAAATCTTTCTTATATGTACTTTGCTGTAGTTCCAAACATGTGGATTGACTTATCTATGTTTCACCAACATTACAGTTGGTAGTCCATAGCAATCAAAAACAATGAATGGAACTAAACAACTCAGTTGGCAAAAATGTTGTCTTCATCCCATTGAGATTTATAAATGATCCCCAGACAAGATCTCAGCAGTTAAAGGGACTCCAAAGCAGGGAAATCAGTAGTCACTTTACACATTCAGAAATGCCACTCAGGAAGACGTATCACTTCCTTCCCTTGACATTGGAAAAGCTCCTAAACCACCCTTAGTAATTTTAGTCAATGAAATTCAATCTCATCTAAACACAGAAAGGTTTTAAATTATGGGCTAGTTTTAAATTATAAATAGAACACTTGAAAGTTTCAGGGTAACTGGAATTCTTTCAGAGACGTGTCTCTCCTTAAGGTACATTGGTTTATTGCCTCAAATTAATAGAGGTTATGCATCAAACAATGGGCAAAGTATTTTGGGGGCAATCAGTGTAGCTTAGTGGAAGACATTGCTACATCAGAGGTATTCTGCACTCACCTGCCTAATTCTGTGCTTTTAAGAATGTTCTCCAGGCCCTTCCGAACCCCCTTCCCAACCATGCCCCTCCCCATGGGGTAAAAACTCATCTCTTATAACTCGGCTCAAGAATCACTTTCTCTAAGAAGCCTTTCCAGACACTGACCCTGCTTTTACCCAACCTGCCCTTACAACTGAACTCTCTTCTTTGTGCTTCTGCTTTTTCTTGTCCAGATGTCAGTTATAGCAGCTGTAACATACACATCCCTTTACCAGACCATAAACCAGGCTCTTAAGTGTGGGAATATTGTTTTATTCAATATTATATTGTCAGCAAAAATGACTATAGTCCTCCCTTTCCAGCAGTCAGTAATGTATTTTTTTTCTTTTTGAACTATTTTTAAATTCTAAATACTTTTATTTTGAAATAATTTTAGATTTAAAGAAAGTTGCAAAACCAGTACAGATAGTTTCTGTGTTTCTGTGTTCCATTCATCCAGCTTCTCCTGATGTTCACATCTTCCATAACTATGGTACCATTCCCAATATTAAGAAATTAACATCGGCACAATACCGTTAAGTACAGATTTTATTTGCATTTCACCAGTTTCCATTGAAAAACTTTGTCCTTTTTCTTTTCCAGAATCCAGTGTAGCGTACCAAATTGCATTTACTTGTCTCCTCCAAACTGTGATAATTCCTCTGTCTTTCCTATTTCACTATTCTCATGAGAATAGTGAGGAAGAGCAAGGTTTGGTGAAAATGTCAGGAATGCAGTACATGCAGGATATGGGTGTTAATTAGACATCCAAGTAGAGATGGGAAGTAAGAAGCTGGACATTTAAGTCTGAAGTTCAGGAGGAGGTTTGTACTAAATATATAAATCTGGGAGGTATCACTACTTACAGGATCTTTAGAGCCCTGAGAATAGATCAAGTCGCCAGTGCAGGGGGCACAGGTGGAGAGGAGCACAAGGTCAAGGACCAAGCTGGATGGCACCAGGTCAGAGGTCAGGGAGCTGGGGCAAAGCCAGCAAAGATGGATGAAAAGGGACAGCCAGAGTGGAATGAGGAGTGTGCATGTTCCTTCAGTGGTAGTCAGGGAAGGCAGTTTTCTACTGTTTAGGAAAAAAACTCTTTTTTTTTCCCTTCTTTTACTTTCTACTACTCAAATTCTCAGACACTTCTAACACCAGATGTGCGGGTTTTCCACACCACATAGTCCTGACACTGACTGCCTAGAGTTAGCATTGACCCCATAAGTTAAGGGCTCAGTCCCACAGACTGCCCCTACTTCAGACACCAATCGCATATAGTAAGTCCCCCAGTTACCAACTTCTGCCTGACTTGGTTTCCATGACCTCTTCCTTGGGATCAATCATTTGCTAGAACAGTTCACAGAACTCAAGGAAGCACTTGTGTTTACCAGCTTATGACATAATAAAGGATATGATAAAGGATACAGATGAACCCTCAGATGGAAAGATGCATAGGGCAAGGCCTGGGAGGGTCCCAAATACAGAAGTTTCTATCCCCCTGGTGTCCCTTCTGGCATGAAGATGTATTCACCCACCTAGAAGCTCTCAGAACACTTTACTTTTGGGGTTTTTATGGAAGCTTCATTATGTAGGCAGAATTGATTATTAACTCCATTTCCAACTCCTCTCCCCTCTCCAGGGAATGGGAGGTGGGGCTGAACTTGCCAAGCTTCTAATCATGGTTTGGTCCTTCTGGTGACCGTCCCTATCCAGGAGCTTATCGAGTTGCTTCACTAGAACAAAAGATATTCCTATCACACAGGAAATTCCAAAGGATTTAGGAGTTCTGTGTCACATGCTCCTTAGGAAATCACAAAGGTTTTAGGAGCTCTGTGTCAGGAACAAGGGCAGAAATCACCATATGTTTTTTCTATTATTTCAAGACCACTTATGGAAAAAACACTGGTCTATTTCCTTAATGTAGCACAGCCTCCATCCCCTTGCATGAAATAGAAAGGATGTCTGTGGGCTTTAGTCCAAAGGTATCAGTGAGCGTATCAGTGGCATCACTTACCATGGCACAGGAAGAATCATGATTGATAAAGAATGAGGGAAAAAGTTCTTATTTTGTAAAAATGTATCTGTTAACCTCTTACAATAGAGAAGAAAGACAAAATGGTTGTGTGTTTCTACTTTGAGTGGTTTGGGTTGCGGATCTGTCCCCAACGAGTGTTCCTTACTCCTATTAGTCCACATAGACTGGAATTGCAGAATGGGGTCTTCTCACACCAGAGCATCTCAGACGACCAAGGGGCTGTCCTGGAGGATGATTCTGGGTCAAGGCTGCTTCTGGGTTCCCTGCTTCACTGCTGGTACTTCTCAGGAGACCCTGATGGCACTAACACCTGACCTCTTTTCACCTTCAGTCTTCAATCTGTTACTTCAGTCTCCCTAGATGTGCCAAAAACAGAGATGTCCAGTTATACCAACGAGTTTATACCAAAAAGTTTACCCCTCAACTAAATCAAGAGAAAGAGAGAAAGAGAGGAAAAAGGAAAAACAAAACCCTGATGAGGTCAAAATTTAAAGCTGCAGAATCAGAAAAGCTTACCATAAAGCATACAGTGAATTCAAAGCATCCCAGCCAAAGGCAGAATGTGTATGTCTCCAGAAGGAACTCACCCTACAGAGCAGCTTGGTGTTTGGCAGTGGCAAATCCACACCTGCTAGAAGCAACAGGGAACCCGAGTTCAGGAGCACAGCCTTCTCTTACTCGGAGCAAAAGGAAGAGCTTGCAAAGAATACACAGTATCTGCCAACTACACATTTGCATCAAAACTCTTTAAAATCAACTAGGAAAGCAAACAAATGTTTCTGCATCTGGAAGAACAAAGGGTGTAGTCTTGTAGGGAAATATTTTATTTGCATGAATATACAAACCCTGTAGTAAATTCTTTGTTCAAACCTCTGTGGAGAACTACTAAGCAAATAGACAGAAGCAAAATAGGAAGTGAAACGCTTCGGTTGCATCCGTTCTTTGAAGAATATGTTAATTTCTTAGATATTGGGCAAAAGTTCAGAAGGCTTCTAGAAGAAGCAACGTAGTACCTCGGAGGTTGTCTTCCTGGGATCAGAAGCTGGGTGAAGTCATTGATCTTAGGCCACCAGGGGCTGGCAGCATCACCCCACAGGCGCTGCCTCTCATAGTTGGGAGAGGCGTCCACCCACCCACTGCTACCAGTGCTTTTATGGTCTTTCTGAGACTCAAGCCTTCCTCACTCTTTAATTTTTTTTTTTTATGGACGTATAGTTGACTTACAATGTTGTGTTAGTTTCTGGTGTACTGCATAGTAGTTTAGTTATACATATCTATCTATCTATCTATCTATTTATACATATATTCTTTTTCAAATTATTTTTAATTATAAGGAGCTACATTCAATATCTTGTAAGAGATATTTTTTAAACGATAGGCAGAGAGTTCCTCAAGAATAATTTGTTTCTAGTCTTATTTGTTTTCTAGAAGTGCCACTTAATAATTGTGTGATTTTACACAAGCCATAACCTTTCTCTCGGCCTTGGTTTCCTCAACTTTAAATTGGCAATAATTACACATGCGCTAAGAGAAAGAATGAGGATACTGTGAACTCCAGCATGTGAAAGAGCCTAGCAGAGAGCCTGGAATATACAGATACTTTGTAAATCTTTGTTTTGTAAAGCAGTAAGAATGCATAAATATTTAAAAGAGACTAACTATTTCCCAAGTGAGGAATAACTGAGGAAATAGTGCTCCCACATGATCAATTGGGAGCACTATTTTAAAATGAGATCAATGATATCTTGAAAACAAAATCCAGAACAAGATGCTCCATAGGTAACTAATGCATTTTAATATTTATGGAAAGCAGACACCACCAGTTTTGCTACTTCTGTTTCCAGATTTCACAGAAATGCAAATTATGTAATTTATCTTTTAAATTCAAGGCCAGTCTAGCCATTTCTTCCTCCTATGGTCTGGAATGACAAAATTGTTCAGACTCAGATGAACAGGACTGGTTGCTTTTTTGGCAAGACAATTCAGTGCCAGTTATGCATTTCATATTTAGTGTTTATTGTTATTTCAAAATCTGATTTAGAGAACATAAAAAATATTGAACAGAATGCATTTTTAATAAACCTCGAGACTCTTGAGAAACTTTCATAACAAAATTAACGCAGCCTATGGGACAGAAAGTTGGCACCAAATGAACTCATGACTGAAAGTGTGTTTGTATGTTATTGTTTGTGTTTATTTTTAGACAAATAGAGCTGCTAATATTGACTTCCACTCAACAAATTCAATGTTTCCATTTCCTATAATTCATTCAGTGGCACTAAGAGTTGCCACTTGTAAAACAATCATTATATGTCAGACTTTATGTAATTTATGTCATTTGATCCTCACCACAAACTTATGAGTACTTTTTATTATCTAGTTTGACATGCAAAATCATGTCTCATAGCTTGTGGCTCCTGGGATCAGTTCAAGTAGAAGAGTGGGAGACAACATAGTAACAAGACATTGCGTAGGATAAGCATAAATTTGTTAAAGTTTGAGCATTATTTTAGTTTTTTTCTTAAGTAAAAAATAGAAAGTTTTCCCCTGAGAAAAATTTTGATAAGGAGTATATTTGAAAAATTAGACTTTAGGACTTCTGCTTCCATCCATGAAGGGTTAACTGTTATGGACTTGGCTCTTCCACCACCACAGTTGGAAAATTAAGCAAAGTATAGAAAATAATTACTTTCAAACCTTGAACAATAGGCAATGTGATTCCAACACAAGGGAGGTAAATGAGATGAGCCCTATAATTGTTCCAATCAGGAGGCAGTTTCAAGGTGTAATACAAGAAGGAGGACCCAAACAAAGCCCAGAGTTTTACTAAATTGAGAAGACAGACATCAGAATTCAGGCAGTTAACATTGGAAGGGAAGGGAAGAAAACCAGAGGGAGCAGATAATAGAGAGAGTCAGGGACAGAGATATAAAGAGGGAAGGAAATAAGAGTACTGAGAAGCTTCAGCAGAACTTCTTTTGCTGAGTATCAACGAGTTCATGTAAAGGTCGAAGTTCTGTGAGGCTGAGGAAGAAAGCAGTAGACAGAATAACTCCCAGAGTTCACATAGGATCCTCAATACTTGAGCATCAGGTAGAATGTTCAGGAAGATGTTGCTTCAGTAATTGGGCTAAATGAGGCCTGGACTAAAGGTTGCTCTAGACCTGCTTTAGCCAAACTTAAAAGCAAGTGTTGAAAGAACCAAACTGATTTCAAAGAAATTAACTACATGCCAGACAAATTCCCGCAATATAAAATTTTCAATATCTGGCAATCAGTAAAAAATTAGCAGGAAAGTAGAAAAGCAGAAAAATATGACCCATAATCAATTAAAAGAAACAGACCTAGAAATGGCAAAGACGATGTTATCACAAAGGCCTTAAAATAGCTATTATAAATATGCTCCATATGCTCAAAGTGTAGAAGGAAACATGAACATGTTGAGAGGAGAAATGGAAGACAGATTAAGAAAAAAGAACTGAATAGAACTTCTAGATATGAAAAATACAATATCTAAAATGAAAAAAAAATCACCGGATGGGCTTAAGCGTAGATTAGACATTGTAGAAGATCGATGAATTTGAATACATAGCAATAGAAATTGTTCAAAATTAAACACAAAAAGATAAAAAGATTGGAAAACATAAATGAACAGAGCATCAGTGACCCTTTGGGACCACAGTAAGAAGACTAACATGTGAGACTTGAGTCCCAGGAAGGGTGAGGGGTGTATTTGATAAATTAGATACAGAGGGGATTTATTGACCCATAAAATTAGGAGATGTAGTTTCAGTGCTGCTACCTTTAAGTGCTCAAAAATGTCAGTAATATGGCTGTTTCTTCTCTTATTTGTGCTTTCTCTTGAATTTTGACTTCATTCTGTAAGTAGGCCCTCTCCATGAGATTCTGATTGGCCCAAGGTGAGCCAAGTGCCTACTTGAACGAGTTCTTGTTGTCAGAGAGTGAAGAATTCTGACTGACACATCCTGGATCAGGTACCATCCTGTGCAGGACAGGCTGTGGGACCATGAAAATGGAGAGCGGAAGTTTCTTCAAAAGTTACAAGGGTGCTAAGTGAATAAAAATAGCAGATGTTCTTAATACCATCCTTTAGATTCAGCCCATCCAAGAATGACTTTTTATTACACTGTTTCCCACTGAACTTGGCAATTCATTTCCTAATGCTTTGTGACATTGTGTGTGTCATTGTGTTGAATCTGTCATTGAGCTCTTATAAACGTTTCCCTCCAGCTAGATATTAAGTGCCTTGAGAGCAGTGACCATGTCTCATATATTTTTAATCTCTCCCAGTGGCTTGCAGAGTGTCTCTCAAATGACAGCAGAATGAATGTTTGTTTTGATGAATTTGTTGCAGGGACTAGTCAAATGCTCCCATTAAGCTGAGGAGAAATTAGATTGAATAAATACCCTCAGCCTGTGCCATCACGAAAGAAGAGTGAAGTGTTCATTAAAAACTAATTGGTAAGCAATTTGCAAATGAGAAGCTTGTTTCTTTCTTTTTCTCTCTCTCTCTTGTCAGCATCACCAAAGCCTTGAGGAAAATGCCTAGAGCAAAGAGGTAGATTCTTACATTTCCATTTGACATTTCTTGCTGCCCAGAATCTTTGGGCTCAGACAGAGCATGTGGATGCTTATGTGATGGGATTTGATGGATACTTCAAGTTCCTCTTGCTCTAATATGTCCCTCTGGGTGTCCTGAAAATCCCTTAATTCAAAGTCAGTTATTGTCAATTAAGATACCGTGGGTCCTCCAGACTCCTTTAAAAATGCAAACACGAAGAAGGGGGAACATTATTACTCATTAGCATCTTTGCCTGATTTGTTTCTCCAAAGTAGCTTTGGCTGCCTAACAGGGCCCTGAGGAAATGGGGGAAGGTCCAGGACGGGCTCGGGGAGTGATGGGAGGAGGGCATGTGGATGATGGGCTAGTTTTGGGGGATGGCAGAACCCCAGTGCCCTGGAGAGCATATTAGACATCTGGGGGGACATAGATTTAAAAGGGACATGAAAGGTAACTGGGAAGGTGCCCCTATTACCTCTCTTGTGGAGACAAATACCCTTTTCATCTCACTACAGGTATGATGGGGGAAAGAAAACTAAAACAAAGCAAACACAGAAGCACAGGGACAAATGCGGGCTTAGTTCCTTGAGTCTAAGACGTTATTATCCAGTCACAGATGACTGCAGGCCCCATGTCCTTGGCCTCCGCTTGTCTTGAGTACAGAGCCCAGACACTCTTCTTCCTACTCACTTCTGTCAACCTTCATCCCTTATAGTCTTAGGAGCTGAAGGCAGTCTCAGTTTCATTGGCCAAGATAGATACCTGGCTTACTCGTTCCCTCCTCTTGAGAGAAAGGGAGTGGAAATTACCTTATCCATTGCAAGACCCATCTCAATTTCAGAGACGTTTAGCTGGAGAGAAGTAAATCGTAGAGATAAGAAAACACAGTAATAAGTCACAGTTAGGATGAAGTGACTGGTGGCCCTTACTGGGCAGATAAACACCTTCTGGAACCAAGAACTCTCACATATTCGCCGATAAGTCAGGCACACAGCATCTCCCCTACCTCCCAAGTGGAACAGACAGTTCACTCACTTGAAACAAAGCACCCACTACACACTGTGCTTGGATCACACAGGTTCTGGGACCCAGAGGCTCATGCTTTCTGGGCCCAGTGCAGACCCTCCAAATCAAAGCTTTCATCAGTAAACTTCAAAGCTGGGACCTGGGAGCATTTAAAGACAGGCAATACCTCCCTGACATGGCGATTAGGTTAACCTACCAAGAGGAGGCATCAAGGCCCCTCCGGCAGAGTCTCCGTTCCTCTGGGCTTGCTCCCTGCCAGACGAAGAATATTCATTTGGTGTTACCAAGTGATCCCGTTCCGTCTTAATCATGGATCTAGGGACCTTGCCGACTGCGTTCCTCATGATTCCTACAGTGTCTTTTGCCCTCATTGTAAATAGCTTTCAGAAACCTGAAATGAAATTGCATCTACTTTTCCTCTCCCTTCATCAGTCTGAGTCAGCTTCACTTGGAATCAGTAGTGCCTTCTGGCCCTTTTAAAGAATCATTACTTTCACGGGGGGAGAAAAATGATCACTCGGCGGGATGCTGTGGAATGTAAGGGGCCTGGGCAGGAAGGCAAGAGTGAGACCGCTGTCCCCACGCTCCTCAATGAGCTCACATCCGCCATTCCATTCAGTTATAAAAATGTGCACCAGCTCAGTCGCCTTAGATTAAAATGCTTGCGTATAATTTCCTCACACATTTTAATTTGGTTAGTACCGGGCCTCGGGAAGGGCCCATCCCTTTCCCAGCTCTGTAATAGCTTCACTCTCTAAATTATTTTCTCCCTTGTGTGTTGGCCTCACAGAATTTCAGCTCAGAACAGAGGGAAGGAAATCACCAAGGTAACCGTGGCTGCCTAGGCTGCAGTTTTACTTTGTTTTTTCAAATAAAAATAACAAGCAGATAGGCTGTTTTCTCTTAATGTCTCTAATAGGTTAAAAGTGTCCAAAACTCTGCTTTTTCTTAAGCCAATAGGAAGTTTAATCTGAGCTACAAGGGAGGAGGCATCATTTGGGTGTGAATGACCAGGGAGGAACTGACCCTCAGCAGTGTGACCTTACAGCCCTTTAGCTCTTGTGTCCCCTCAGGTTCTCAGCATCTTTCTGTCTCTACCTGTTCTGGGCCCAGTTTCCCTGAGCCCACGTCCTCACCTTGCCTCTGCCTTCCAAACTTCTATCCAGATGGACCTGTCTGATGGATGGCCCATTCTTTCAGTGCCTTGCTTCCTGCTTTTCAACTATACTCTTAGGTAACCTCTGAAGATAGCTTATATAATCTTGGAGAAGGAAGCAATGCCATTAATGGAACTTGAAGAAACTACTAAGAATGTATAGGCTGGTGTGTGGCAAGACTGCAGAACTGATGATAAGAACTAGAATAGAATTGGGATATTGCTGACTGGCTGTATAAGTCTGAACAAGTGAATTAACAAGGCTGGGCCTCAGTCTATTCATCTTCATAATGGGGTTATTATTTTATATTTCATAGGGATGCTGTAAAGTTTTGTACACTGCCTATTTTTAGGACTTCATACAAAGTTACCTACTTTATGTTGACATTGGAGACATGCTATTTATCTGGCTTCATAACCTTATACCAGCTTGGTTTTCTAAAAAATTGTTTTGAATGCCATAGCAGATTTGAAAATGTTTGAAATGATAAAATATCATAAAATTGTAAGTTAATGCAAAATCCTCTCAGGTTAAAACGAGATTAAATTATTATTAGTATTGTCATTATTTCATTAATTATCAAGACAAATACCTAGAAGTCATTTTTGAATCCTCTCCTTATTTCACTGAGTCCCTTTAACTCTAATTCAGAATGCATCCCCTAGGTATTGGCATCTTTCATCTCCGCTGCTGTCACCCCAGGCTAAGCCGCCCCAACAGCCCTTCGTACGTCTCTCTCCGGGTACTCTAGACCAGTGCTGCTGTGCAGACCGCATTCAGAGAGGGCATTTCTGTTCACAGACAAATGCAGTTCTCCCCCATCCACCTTCTCTAGAACATAGAAGGCATCTGATCTGTCTTGCTCATCACCAGACTCAGAACAGTACCACGCTCATGGAGGGCATCAACAAGGATTTTGTGAATAAATTATACTCACTAATGTTTTCTAATAAAAATACTATGGGGCAGGCATTATTAGTGTATTGTACAAATAAGGAATCTGAATATCTTTATGTAAACGAGTAGCTCTTCCCTAAGAGACTGAGGATTGGCTGGATCCAGTGCATTTTGGAGGAATTTCACGGAAGCAGAACTTCACTTAAAGAGGACAGTAAATCAGACAAACAGGGCTCTATTCTGCACTGGAGGGCAACTCCGCCATTCCTGACTTCTCTTTCTTTTGTATTTCATTGAAAATGTTTATTGAATCTTCTCTTAAATACTTTTATCTTACTTTTCTTCTACTAAATTTCAGTGGGTAATGGATGGAATTTTTATTTTCTATAGATACATGAGATAATTAATCAAAGTGTTCATTTTCAAAATTCTAAAGACCAGTATATTTCCCACTCTCTGTTTGCTAGTATCCTGAAGAGAAATCCAAATAGGCTATGTTATGTGATTTTAAATGAAGAGATTTGTTTTGTTAGCCTTTAACCATGGGTGACATCTTATTATATTAGCAATTTTTATCTCCATCATTAGTGTTCTCACAGCAGCAACAATTTTCATTTGCAGTTACTTTCCATTGACGTTGTAGACATGGTTTTTATCATGTCAGAGTGTATATTTAGAAACTAAACTGGCATTAAAGCAGGGTTTTTCTACTGGATGGCAGATTTTGTAACCATTATAAAATCTTAGAAAATCAAATATTTGTTGTCTGGGCTCTTCAATTATTATTTCTATCTCATCCAGATGATGTGCATAAATGATCATTAGGACATATGAATCAAAATCAGTGCAACATTAACTCAGTCAAGGCAGCAGTCAATCATCAAACTGAGTAGCTGATGTGGGAGATTAATGGGAAATGTGTGAGAAGTCATCCAGGTACGAGGTTATTCCCTGCCTTCACCCTCACCCTCCAGATGCTTAAGATGATAGCTTGAGTTTTTTTTTTTTTTTTCTTGTAAGTTTACTTGGGTCCCATTTGTTTATTTTTGCTTTTATTTCTATTGCCTCGGTAGACTGACCTAGGAAAACATTGCTATGATTTATATCAAAGAATGTTTTGCCTGTGTTATTTTCTGGGAGATTTATGGTGTTCTGTCTTATGTTTAAGTGTTTAAGCCACTCTGAGTTTATTTTTGTGTATGGCGTGAGGGAGTTGTTCTAACTTCATTGATCTACATGCGATTGTCCATCTTTCCCAGCACCACTTGCCAAGGAGACTGTCTTAACTCCATTGTATATTTTTGCCTCCTTTGTTGAAGATTAATTGACCATAGGTGTGTGGTTTTACTTCTGGGCTCTCAGTTTGATCCATATGTCTGTTTTTGTGCCAATACCATGCTGTTTTAATTACTGTAGCTTTAGAGTATTGTCTGAAGTCTGAGAGGGTTATGCCTCCAGCTTCGTTCTTTTTCTTCAGTATTGCTTTGGCAATTCTGAGTCTTTAGTTATTCCATGTAAATTTTAGGATTATTTGTTCTATTTCTGTAAAACATGTCCTGGGTAATTTGATGAGGATCACATTAAATCTGTAGATCACTTTGGGTAGGTAGTATGGCCATTTTAACAACATTTATTCTTCCAATCCAAGAGCATGGGATATCTTTCCATTTCTTTAATGATCTTTAATTTCCTTCATCAATGTTTTAGAATTTCAGCATGTAAGTTTTTCACCTCCTTGGTCAGGAAGCTGTTGTCCTTTTAAATTTAAAATTAAAGTATAATTTAGCTACAGTGAAATATGCTGATATAAGAATGCTGTTTTATCCATTTGAAAAATGTCCATGCTCATGTAACCTACAAGCCTATCAAGATATAGACTATTTCCAACTTCTTAGCATAGTTTTGCCCCTTCCCAGATAGTCACAATCATTTCACCAAGCATCCACTAATCTGATTTCTATCCCCATAGATTAGTGTTATCTACCTGGAACTTCATATAGATGGAATCACACATAGAGTATGTACCCTTTTAAGTGTGATTTCTTTCCCTCAGGATAATCTTTTTGAAATTTGCTGATATTCTTGTGTGTACTAGTAGTTCATTTTCAGTGCTGAACAGTATTACATTGTATGAATATACCACAATTTATCCCATTAACTGGTATTTTAAAGATAAAGTAGCTAATGTTTTTCAGCACAATCTTTAGACTTTTAGCTCTGCCTTCCTGTAAAGTGGAATCCTACGGATTAAAAGTGTTTTTGAACTTAGTGAGCCTGATAATTGCTTATAAGTTTCACCTCATTTTGCAAATGTGTTTGTAGCCAATCATCATTGCATTTCAAATTTGGAGGTCGCTTTAGAGATCATACCATTGGACTTGTTGTTTTACTGATGAAAATACTGATGCTTAGAAAGGTTCACTTAGTGGCAGAAGTAGAAATACAAATCATATTTCTCTCACCTTAATCTCTCTCCTCTATTACAAACTATTAAATTTTATTATTTTAAATTTACTCAGAGGATAGAACCAATGAATTTATTCCAAAAGTAAATGGAAAAAGTGATTATTTGTTTTAAATATAATGAAATAGAATTTTGTTTTATAGAAAGCTCATTGAACCAATTTAAAACCTGATACCATTTTCAAATACATGTTTTCACACAATAGTCTGGGAATATATCCATTTTTAAAAATAAAATTGAAGTATTTACTATAAAATTCAGGAAATGTACTACTTACATATTAGGATTTTTCCCTGATCACTGTGGCTGAATGTGATATTAAAATAAGCATTTTCAAAGACAGGCTGCTCAAATATCGTCTCCTCTTTCAATAGCTGGTATTAGTATTTGCCCTGAGAAAAGAACTTTTTCTGAAAATCTGTATTGCAATGAGATTAGGAGGAGTATGAATCAAATCTGACTTACTCTTCTTGTGCTGGTTTCAGGGGAATTGCAGTATTTTTGTGGAAGTCATCTTTGAGGGAAGTCAGTGATGTGCTAGTAAATGTTTACCAAACTGATCTCTGGAAATAAAGGCTCTGATTTCTAGCATTTGCTCATTTCCATGGTGTAAATACTCCCACTACAGCCAATTTCAAGCTACCAACATGATGTCAACTGGTTTGTAAAATCCCTGAAAATTTAACAATCAGCCTTCTTGAGACTCTCAGCACAGCACTTGCTGGAGGAAGCAAAGTTATTAGCTATTTTCAGCTCTCAATCTCTCAAGAGTGTAAGTTAAAAGAAAGAAGGAAGGAAGGACAGAAGGGAGGAAAACTAAAGGAAAGGGAAAAGAGAAGAAAGGAAAACTTTAATAGAACTTAGTTAAATTTCCTTAAAGTTTGATCAGGAAAGCCGTTTTTAGAAATCTATTAAGCATCAAACAAGTTTCCCCCATGACCTCAGCTAGGAAGACCCAAGTGGCTGGGGGCTGAGACTGCGGAGGTTGGAGGATCTACTTCCTAGATGCCTTTTCATTTGCATATCTGGCCCTTGGGCTAGGATGGCTGAAGATGGGCTTGGCAGGAACTCTGAGACCGTAACCAGCTGCATGTTACTTCTTTACATGGTGGGAGCTTCTCATGGCCTGGCAACTGAGATCCCAAAGAAATACTTTGAGAGAGATCCTCGTGAGAGTGAATGTTCCAAGATGATCAGGCGGAAGTGGCATGGTGTCAATCACATGGGTCTCTTCCACAGTACTCTGTTGATCAAAGCAATCCCAGGCTCACTCATGTTCAAGGGAAGGTGCAGAGACTTCACTTTCAATGGGAGAAGCTTCAAATAATTTGCAGCCATTTTTTAAACTTCTATGAATAGTGAACATATGAATAGTGTGTCAGAATTAGACGGTCTATCACTTGTTTACAGAAAGTTTATGGGAGAAAATAGATGGTTTTTCTGAGTGGAATAGCCTACACAGCAATAATAGGACATTCAGTGCATAGAGAAGTGCTGAAGTGAAGCTTCTCTTGTCAAGAACGGAGGTGGTCAGTGAAGACAGTCATAATGTAGTGGGGAGAGAAATGGTGCTGGGTGGCCTGAGAAAGACCACTGAAGGATCACGAACTGGGAACTGGTTTTCTACATTGACTAGCAGCATGGTGTGTCCCTGAGTGATCATGGCTGTACTGCTTATTACAGGGCCAGACAACAGAGGTTAGCAGGAGGACAGCTGACTTTAGGAGGCTGGACAAAATACATAGTTTTCTTATAGATACAGCTAGCACTGATGTGTTCATCAGGTTTGTGGTAGGCAGAATAATGCTCCTCCCCTCCACTCAAATGTCCGTGTCCTAGTATCCAGAACCTGTGACTATGTTAGGTTACATGACAGGAGAATTAAAGTTGCAGATGGAATTAAGTTGGCTATATTGGGTTGAATAGTGTCCTCTGGCCCCTCAAATTCATGTGCACCTGAAACCTATGAACATGACTTTGTTTGGAAATAGGATCTTTGTAGGTGTAATCATATTTACATGAAGTCATAATGGATTAGGGTGGGCCCTAAATCTAATATGACTGATATCCTTATAAGAAGAAGGAAATTTGGACAGAGAAACACACACGAATGGAGAATGCTGTGTGAAAGTGGAGAGGATTGAAGTGATGAGTCTACAAGCACAGAATGCCAGGGATTGCCCTCAACCACCAGAAGCTGGGAAGCAGCAAGGACAAATCCTCCTTCAGAGTCTTCAGAGAAAGATGGCCCTGCTGATCCTTTGATTTTGGATTTCTGGTCTCCAGAAAAATGATAGAAGGCAGTTATGCTGTTCTAAACCACCCGGTTTGTGGTCATTTGTTATGGCAGCCCTAGGGAACAAATATATTTTCTAATCAGTCCAATGTAATGATGAGTCCTTGTAAGTGGAAGAGGGAGGCAGAATTAAAAATCAGAGAGATGGCAGCATGAGAAGGGCTTGACTTGATGTTGCTGGCTCTCAAAATGGAGGCAGGAGCTGTGAGCCAACAAATATGTGCACTCTCTAGAAGCTGGAAAAGGTAAGGAAATGGATCCTCCAGAGGGAACACTGCCCTGCTTACTCCTCGACTTTAGCCCAGTGAGATGCATTCCAGACTTCTGACCCCCAGAACTATAAGATAATGGACCTGCTAGTTTAAGCCACTGAGTTTATGGTAATTTGTTACAGCCACAATAGGTAACTAATATAAGGTTACTTGATACTTTGGCTCTAAGGAAATGACCGGGTTGGTGTTGGTGGGAAGAGGCTTGCCAACAGCCCCCACTGGGGAGCGGGGCCAGGGAAGGAGAGAAGGTAGGCAATCTGGACACTACTTCTTGGTCAGAATCCAGAATTTGTATGTTGGGGTCCTAACCCCCAGTCTTTCAGAATGTGACTGTATTCAGAATAGGGCCATTAAAGAGGTAATTCAGATAAAATGAGGTCACATGAATGAGCCATAATGCAATATGATTGACGTCATTAGAAGAGGAGAACACACAGAGAGGAAAGGCTGTGTGAAGGCAGAGGGAGAAAGCTGTCATCTGCAAACCAAGGAAAGAGGTCTCAGAGGAACCAACCTGCTGATGCCTTGATCTTAGATGCAGCCTCCAGATTTGTGAGAAAATTAATTTCTGTTGCTTAAGTCACCTGGTCTAGTGGTCCCCGTCGAGAGTACTTTATCATGGCAGCTCCAGTGAACTACCATACACCCCGCACCCTTCACTTCCCTCATTTTCTAGGTTAGGACACTGACATTCAGAGTAAGAAAGATAAATGGCTCACAGAACGAGTGGCCTGTGGGACTGGAATCCGCAGTACTTGTTGGTGATTCAGGGGACTAACGAGCCCTCCGGGGCTCTGCACGCAGTTTTAGGTAAGGTTTTACAGTGTGGTGGCCTGTTTTTGAATCCCTTCACATCTGAACATTCAGAACTCAGTGTGTTTATGTTTTCAGTCATTTCCCCCATGATGAATAAAGCCCAACTGGTTTGGAAAGAGAAAAAAAAAACAAAAACAAAAACAAAAAAACCTAACTGAAAGCTCAAATGGTCAAGTGGTCACAAAATTTGAACCTGGAAAAGAAAATGTTCATTGAACACAAGTCAGATGTGATTTTCCTCAAGATTACATTTTATAGTAGATTCCACTGAAAAAAAAAATACACTTCTCACATATATTGCTAATCTGTTTTTAAAAATTCATTTACTAAAGATGATAGGATGCAGGAGAATGGGCCAGTTAATGGTAAAGGTGTCTGTACAGTATGATAATTCAGTGTAACTCAAAGTAATTGCTTCATGTAGTTAACTTGAAGCAAGGCCATTAGTCACAAGAAACCTGGACAGTGGACTTGACTGGAAACCAGTTTCTTACTCTATTCTCTCATCCTGATACATGGTGAGGTGTGGATATATTTACATATTTAATCTAGTTGCAAATAGAAATTAAAAATAGATATTGCTAAATAAATTACTCCACTGCAAATTAATGGAGATTGGGTTTTTTTTCTTCTTAATTTATTCAAATAAAATACTCTCAGCCTCAGGTCTTCCACGAAGGAATAAAGGTTGCTTTCCATCCTGGGTGGAAGGGAGTAATCCTAAACAGTTTGTAAATTATTTAAGTTGGTCACTTTGCTCTAATACGTTCTAAGTAGCTCTTTAAATCATTAATGAGGGTGTCAGATTCTGCAATCTGGGTGGCAAATTAAAAAAAAAGAAATCTATGCTGCCTTTAATTACTTTAAAAAAATATAATACACCCTGATCTTATTAAAATCAGATCGTAACCTAGAGCAAGAAAGAAGATTGAGTTTTACGCTACCTGAAGTTCCAAAACTTTAACCCATAATATACTGGCTCATGTACTGTCTCTGATGCCTCTTTTGTTCCTGTAACTTCCTACATTATTTCTGTCAGTCCTGATAGCAGAGCTGTTGGTAGGTTGTTATCCCTCCTTTACAGATGAGGAAGCTCATTCAGAGATTTAAATAACTTGCTCAGCTTATGTGTCTCTGAACTGAGATTCATTCTTTGGTCTATTTGATGCCTAAGCCCATGCACTTTCCACTATTTCATGCTGAATCTTATTGTTTACCAAGTGCTTTTAAAAGTATTATTTTAGTTGAGGCTCCAAAAGTCCTATGAGGTAATTCCCTATTTTATGGTTGAGAAAGCTGAGCGTTCTAGCATCTGACCCCAAATAATACAATTGGAAATGGCCTTTGAATGTTTTCTACTCTCTCCAAAGCTATGCACACATGTATACCCACACATTCCTACACACATGTGGAAGAGGAAAAAATTATTCCTTCCAGCCTTCTAGGTTCTTGACTGAGGCCTCAGTTACAAAATACAGACTAATGAGAAAAAAATATATATATTAGGTCGTGTATTTCATTTATGCATGGAAGAAACTCAAGGGCGAGTAAACTCAAAGAGGTGGCTAGAACTTGAGCTTAAATACCATCTTCAGCTAAAACAAAGGAAGACAGTTGTAGGGGAAGCAAATTATGGGAAAGTGACCAGGAAAAGTAGGCCGAACAACTGTAAGGTTTGTTATGTGGATTTAATCCACGCCCTTCTCCATTGGTAAGATTCTTCTGTGATTTAGTCATCCTTTTCGTCCTGGTACAGAGAGGTAGACATTTTTACAAATGAGATTGCCTTTCTAAAGGCAAATTTCCTTTACAGAAATGTAACTTATGCTCTATTTTTAGTGCTTCTCTTGTGTTTGCTATCTCTTAAAATAATCTGCTCCAAATAATCCTTATTCCAAAGAGGCGTATTTGGGTTGACACGCTGTGGTCTCCTACACATGCGTGTACACTTAAGCCGCCTTCACCCCTAGTCCTGCCTCCCTCTCGGAGACAAGGAGTGAAGTAGCCTGGAAGCCTATGGTGAGGAAAGAGTTGGAAACAGTCTAGTACTTCACCGCCAAAACCACTTGTTTGCAAATCATTTCATGAGTCATGAAGGATATGGTAGAAATACACACTAGTTTCTGTTACTTCATAGAAAAAGTACATGTGTATATACTGAATTGATTGAAATTTCAGAGCTTTCTCTTTACTCATCATCTTCACTGTCCATGGGGTTAAGGCCACCAGATAAAATTCAGGACACTGTTAAATTTGAATTTCAGATAAACAAAGGTTTTTTTTAATATAAGTATATCTTAAATATTGCCTGGGATATGCTTAATACTAAAAAGTAAATAAATAAGTTGTTTATCTGAAATTCAAATTTAATTGGATATATTGTAATTTTTATTGGCTAAACCTGGCAGCCATTAAAGGAGGAGGTAAGAGTGTGCTTGGAGGAGAGATAAGGTGACTAGGGGTATAAGAAGTCTGTAAGCCACTGATCAAAATGTCAAGAACCTTCTTAACAAGAAGAGCCAACCCCCACTTAGCACTTGCCACTTCTTATCTGGCAGATCATATGATTTCCCTTGTATTTGGATTCTGCTATAATTCTCATGAAAAGTAGCGAGTACAGTTCTATATAGCTACAGAAGAAAAGGAGGATAGAATATTTTAGATAAAAAACCAAACATAAAACCGAACACACACAGATATAATTCACATTATTGGAGAGATGACAGAATTTCTAATACCACCAAAATTAGTCAATCTTAGTTCTCTAGATCACTGGTTTTCAAGTCCTATCCAGCATCAGAATCAGCTTGATAAAACATAATTGTTGGGACCCATCTCTAGCATTTCTGAATCAGTAGTGTTGCGGAGAGGGGTGAGCATTTGTTTTTCGAATGAGTTTGTGTATGAACCTGTTGTTGCTGGTCCAGGGAATACAATATGGAAATTAAACTTCCTCCAGTAGTGATGAGGTCACCAGGAGCTAACTGAATTTGACTGGTGTTCTGGTTAGGCGCTAAGGCAGGGACTCCTAATACCTGACCCAGACTTCTTTTACTGTTAGTAGGCTGCGATGTCATAAATCACAGAAGAAAAGCTAACTTTGCACCTTGCCTATTCTTAAATTCTGAGCCAAGGAAAAGGTATGCCTACTGGTGAGCACACGTTCATTCATTATCCCTCATTATCACATAAGGCTGTGCTTACCATGCAGGCCAGCCTGAATAACAGCCAGGAGACGCTATCCAGAACATCCGCTTCCTGTAAGCCTAGACTCTCTAAGCAGTTGTGTTAAGAAACACGAGAATACTTCCTAGAATTAATTTTTCCACATTCTTTCCTGTTTTCATGGTAAATCTCCTGTTGAAGTGGCCAGCACACAATTAACCTTTTGGAGGTGGCATGTTTTGATGGCAAAGTTGGAGCTAATGATGCTCTTGACATTTTCCTATACCTCTTCTGTCCCTCTCTCTTCCTCCTTCTCCTTTTTTTCCCTGACATTTTATTGCCTTACAAGAAAACATATGCCAAGAGAATATGGTAAGGGACCATGTCGCAGAAGTGTGCTTGCGTTGTAGTTCCAAAACACAGTCTTAGAGCTAGCAAGTTAAAGCACTAACATGAATGGGACATCTTTAAGCAATTTACATGTGTGAATTTTCCAGATAAAAGAAGGTTGTGTTTTAAGCATCAATTTCCCTTCCTCTTCTGAAAATATAAACTTAAAAAAAGATTGTATACTATTTTTCAGATAAATGCCTGCTATTTTAAAAAAAATAAGTATGTCCCAAATATTGGATAGTACGTACTTATACTAGAAAAAAAAATGTGCTGTTTATATGAAATTCAGATTTAACAGGGCATCCTGCATTTTTATTTGCTAAATCTGCCCCAACCCCAAATCATATTAACTGTTTTCTGTCTCCTCTACCAGGCTTACTCCTAAGGGAAGATTTGTGAAGTTATTCAAAGGGAGGCATAAAATGATAGATAGTATTATTGGCATCGTATTATCTTCACTTAATTAAAGCAGAATGTTACAGAGGAGAATTTATCAACAGTGTTGGCCAGGGGTCCTGGGGGCACAAGTAACTTCTTTGAAGTCCTACCATGAGAAGCTTCAGTATCTCAGCATTAAACCTGGCTCAGGGACTGCAGATTAGAAGCCTTGGCTTTGTTTTGGCTTTGCTGCTAGGAGACCGTGGGTCTAGAATGTGCCACTTAACGTCCTTGTCACAGTCGTCTACTGCCACCTACCAAAGCACCCAAAACCTAATAGCTTAAAACAACAACCATTTTATTACGTTCCAAAATTTCATGAGTTAAGAAATTCAGGCATGTGTTTGCCGGGTTATTCTTCTCCATGTGGAGTCAAATGAGGTCACTGGTATTGGCAGCTGCTCTGGTCTAGAGT
The DNA here is from genome assembly GCF_036321535.1 of Camelus dromedarius. Taxonomy (NCBI): domain Eukaryota; kingdom Metazoa; phylum Chordata; class Mammalia; order Artiodactyla; family Camelidae; genus Camelus; species Camelus dromedarius. Next base: position 62,510,269 of record NC_087448.1, on the reverse strand, counting down.
TCCAAGTCTGATACCTATGAGCTAGCATTGCTCTCTCTACACCTGGCTTGTCCACCTGGCTAGGTTGGACTTCCTCACAGCAGGATGGTGTCAGGGCAGTTGGACTTCTAACACAGAGGCTCAGGCTCCAAGAACGAATGTTTTGTCAAGGAGGAAAAAACTTTTCCTCTATTGTCTTAGGTTCAATTTCTGGGAGTCTGCCAGTTAAACTGACAGAAGACAGATTAGCAGGACAAAAGGGTTTGTACACACAGGAGCCAACCAAAGAAGTAACTGGCTGGTTAAATGATTAAAGTTAGAGGCTTGTATATTTAAGGGAGGGAAAAGAAAGGATGAAAGAGGCCCTTGTGGGAAGAACAAATGGGTTTCTTTAGGAAAGACAAATGGGTTTTTAGCAGAACAAATGGAAGACAAGAAAGTTTATGATAGTGCTCCTCTCTGCAAGTATGACTTGGTCTTCCTCAAGGCCAGAAAACTCCCCACAGAGAAGGGCTGTATGGCACTTTTACTCTAGGTCTCTCTCCTGGGAGTAAAAGACTCCTCAAGGAAAGAATTATGTCAGTCCTCATTTCTCGGAAGTTTCTACTTTTAGTCAAATAAGGGAAATTTGGAGAAGATGTCTTTCTACATCTGTTCAATCTCAAATGTCTTCGGCTTAAAATAATTTTCAGACCAACTCTGGGGTTCCAGGTGAATCCTTACAGCTTCTAAGAGATCAAGACAGAAGAAACAGTACTTTTTCCCAGTTAGCCTCACCAGACACGCTGCCTCCGTTCTGCCGTGCTCCGCTAGTGGCAGCGAGCCTCAGGACCAGCCCAGGATCCAAGGAGCAATGGTCCATAGCGCAGCGCTCCTTGGAGACTAGCACTGCCCTCCCCGAGACTCAGTTTCTGACTCTATTAAATGGATTAAGATTACAGTGTGTTTGTGAGACTCACATGGAATAGATGTAAAAAATAAAAAGATGGCCTTTCTATTGCAATGTATTAGGTAGCCTGAGTCTGTTTTTTCTTTTTCACTATCATACCCATTTTCTGAATTTTGCATGTAGCAAAATTAGAATTATACACTATTTTAATATACTGCAGAGTCGTATATATATGTGATGACTCATATATTATGTATGTAAATATAGAATATACACACACACACTTAGACTCTAAGGTGTCTATTGTATGTGATGAATTGACTTCTTTCTATGCATCCAGAATGGTGCTAGCTAAGTACCAACTTTGAGAGAGTTAAGAAACTAGTAACTCAAATAATTTTTTTAGGACTTAATTCTGTCACAGAATCTCACTTGAGGAAGGCTGGCTTAAAAGGGTGAAATTGGTTTGTTAATCAGCTCTTACAACACCATCCCTTTGAGATGATAGTATATTGCCTACATACAAAAATATCAGTGTATAGATAATGCAGAGAAGCTAAAATTGAATTTAAACACGCAGTAAGAGAAACATGTTCTCCCAGACTGTGCACCCTCACCCAGTATAAGTACACCATCCCCGTGCCCACGCCTGTGCCTGCACACGCACACACACACAGATAATGGAGAAGAAATGTACTCAGGGGTGCATAGGATCAAATCAAGGGTTCATTGATATACTAGCTTCCTTATATCTGCTCCAGTCTGTAGACTCACTCCTTAAGAAGCTCAAGGACTGAGATTCAATTGCTTATTATAATTCTCCTGAGGAATCCTCTCCTTTTTGTGCGAAACCTCAGCAGCATGAGATGTGGCCTAGCCTGCAACCTTAAAACTTGTCAGTCGTTTGGAGACTCTCGTGAAACCATTTTCTATCACATTCTTGACTTGAGAAATTATATAAATTTTATTGCTTATATCTAGCAAAGCAAAGATTTTTGGGATACCAGATACTTGATTTGACAGAATTTTAAAATTTACCAACAGGAATTTAGATTCCTGGAAAAAGTCTTCGAAAATTAAGCCCTTCAAAATTTTAAGAAGTTAAAATTCTCTATCTCTTTGGTAAGATGTTTCTCTGATACAGTCTATGAACTGTGCTCTGCTAAGATGTTTGTGGCATATGCATTTATCACACAAAAGACAGATGAGATTCTCAGTGAATAGGACTAACATCTCTCCTTAATGACCCCTGCAAAGGCTGAAATGGCTGGGCATCATGGTGCATCTTTGCCACTTTACTGAAGAACCAGCTGCCCACGGTATTCAGGGGTTTTCCCATAGCATAGGTTAAAAGAAAGTTTTTTTCTGAAGTCCAAACTAATATGCCGGGTACTATTTCCTCAGGGAATATTGCATGAGTAGAATTATTACTGTATCTCCATAACTTAGAGTAATTCAGGAATGATGTAATTATCCCGTGTCACTTGGACATAAGCATTTTGTCTGAAATTGTCTAGATGGTCCCGGTGATTCATAGTAGTCCTTTCATTGTGGGAATTTGGTATATGGGTGCACATCTAGAAAAATTCAAATGTTTATCCTAATGCAGAAGATCAAAATAAGACTGAAAATCAGTGTGTAGATAATGCAGAGAAGAGAAGATTGCTCTCCGACCAAATATCCAGAATTCCCAAGGGCTCAATATTCATTTCACTGTGTCAGAAGAAGCAAGTACTGTTCCTCTTGAAAGAAATGGTGGCAAGTGGAATTGAAGTGATTAAGAATCATCATGTATTTGGACCAGGTGAATGAATATATTTGCCTCATATTTTAGGTATGTGCAGGAGGGATAAGAGGCCACAGTTAACCAATCAGGTTGGAAACATCAACCTGAGGAAAAAGGAAAGAATCATTGCTGTGAAAGTCTCGGTGTTAGGAGGAGGTCAGAGGCCACGTTGGTCAAGAAAAATGCAGTTGTTTTAGGTAAAGCTGCTTGTTCTCCTGACACTGAAGCTTGTCAAGTTGTGGTCTGCATAATCTGGGGCTACCCTTGGCGATCTCCCGGTGGGAGCCTGGCAGCTGGTGGTAGAAACGCAGAGACAGTTTCCTCAAGAGAATTTATTGACTTTTAGAAGCTTCCTGGGGACAATCCCAGATGGCTCACTTAGCAGGAAACTCATTTATTTGTAGCTCCAAACACTTGCTGGAGTCCCTAATTGGCTCATGAACAGGACCAGAAGCTCACAGTCATTCCCTTGTGGTCAACTTGCACATTAACTGTTTCAGGTTGAAAGGGTGCCCTTAGGGATCAGGTTGCTTGTATTGCTTATTATAAATTCATTGCATTGAATTTTAAATTAATGAAATTAATTCAGTTGGGAATCTGGCTTAACAAGATGAGAAGATTTGAGTCAATGGCTTCTTAGGCTGGGTCGTGTCCTGCCTGGTGTAGGATCCAGCCCTGGCCAGACCTGCTCTTCCAGACGCTCTGCATCTAAATAGAAGAGGTTATAAAGTTCTGGGAGGTTAGAACAAAAAACTGGATGGAGATTGTTAGAAGAGGGAGACTCTACTGAGAGAGGCTGAGGTTCACAGGAAGGGCTGGGGGTTTTGTGGAGAGTGAATAGGGGCTTGAATACGAGAACAAAGGGGAGCGTTAAAGACACGATATAGTGGAAATAAGGCAATCTCCGTGATTGGGGGCATAGTGCCCACTTTGAATTTTAATCTATTTATTAGTTAGTGAGAAGCTCAGTTTTACTCAGCTGGACATCATGTTGTGGGAAGAGGTAGGCAGAGTCCAGATCACAAAAGTCCGTTCTTTCTTCCTTTCTTTCCTTTCCTATTTATTTTTATTTTTTGGCAGGCCATGGGAAGTGAGCAGAAGTCTTTAAAGAGGGCAGTAGAATAAATAAGACTGGTAAGAAATGGGGCTGAAAAGGAAGATCTGAAAGCTATGGTGGGGAATTTAGTTTCTAAGAGCAATGAGACTAACCTATTCGGGCTTAATATGAAAATATGACTATAGCCTATGATTCCCCCAAATCAAATAAACAGCATGAAAAGCATGTAACTCTTTTAGTCCCTTAATGCATTTACTTCTTATGCCATGATGAGGAGAGAACAATAAAACCCCAGTGGACTACGATGCAGTGTATGCCCAAGAGTAGCACAGACAGCTGAACATGTGTTTAACAGAAAACATTACTTACAGCCTCAGTTACCGCTGAAGTAGAGTGTTTATTAAAAGGAAGCATCCTGTCTGCTGGGCCCCTTGGTGGCGCTGGTTGGAAAAGTCTGTACTTAGGATGGATTATGTCATAATAGAGAGAGTAGTTGAGAGTCAACCTTCCCTGTTACTTCCCCGCTCTCAGGAAAGTCTACTCCACATGCGTGTGTGAAGATACATGGAACTTTTGGGGGGAAGAAAAACTTTCCCTCCACCAACTTATTTCCAGTGATGGGGGAGCGTGCAAATTAACTGGCAGTAGACGTATCACCAGGAGAAATGTTTATTATGTCTGTGAGAACAGTCATAGAAAAGTTTATTACGTGTGTGGGAACATTCAGAGAAGAGGCTCCCTGAATAGCTAGAAATGGGGGGTTACATGCCAACTTAATACGAGGAAGGGGATGAAGAGAAAGGGCTTCTCTGGAAAAACAAATGGGCTTCCAGGAGAAGAAATGGAAGTTATGGCAGTTTGTAATAATGTTCATTTTCGCAGCCTCTCTATCCCGGTGTGAGTGGTCCTCTCCTTACTGAGGGGAAAGCTCCCCACATAGAGGGGATGTATGGCGACCTGTAAGATGATTCTGCCTTTAGTCAGGTAAGAGAAGCTCTGACAAAGCTTCGTTCTGCCTCTATTACATCTCAAATGTCTTCAGTTTAAAATAATCTTCATATGAACACTGGGGTCAGGGTGGGCTCCCACACTTTATTTTAATGAAGGCCAGTGAAGAAACTCAGTGTCTCATTTGGAGACCAGGGTCACACAGGCAGAGGCAGAAACCCAGCAGCAGAGGAGGCCACGGGCATGTGGACCTTCTAGGACTGCGTGGAAATTTCAGTGTGGTTTGGGCTTCCTCAGAGATGGGTTTGAAGGCTTGAGCTAACCTTACGTAGACAGCAGGCTGCATGGAGAGAGCCCTTTCTGATTACCGACATTAATTCCTCTGCCCTCAACTAATCTGCCACAATTTCCTCAAGTACTTATGTGTAGCAAGTGCTACAGGGATGAGTAAAGAGTGGAAGACGTGGGCATTTATAAGGAAAGGCAGGGGTGGTTGTCTTTTGATGTATAACCTGACTCGGCCACTTATATGTGATCTTGAACAAATTAATTCACTTCTCTGAGCCTTCATTTCATCATCTATGTAAAAGTAAGCAATGTAATTCCTTCTCCTGAGAGTGTATGAGGTTTTAGACATCTCATATACATTATTTAATTTGTCCTTTCAGTAACATGTTATAATGGAGGTCTTGTGACTTTTGTTAACACTTAACAAACAAAAAAGCTTTAAGAGATTAAGAAATTTATCTAAGATCACATAGATGGTAAGTGATAAAGGCAAAATTAGACTCCAGTTCTGTCAAATTCCAAATTCCTTCTCTTCACCACTAATTTTTACCCCCTTAATATACTGTAAAGTTGCTATGAATTAATTACATTAAATTAAATATGAACAAATAGGCCCGTATAATTCCTGGGACATAGAAACCACTCAGTAAGTGGTAGCTGCTTCATGATTATTTAATCATAAAGAATAAAGTAATCTCTACAAGGCTCTTTTTGTTGTAGAGCTCTCTGACAGTGACACCTGAGCTTTTTTGGAGATTAAATATCATAACATAAATTAGGCAACACACACACGCACACTGAATTAAATGGAGATACACACATTACATGGTTTTAATGAGCCTCCTCCTTGAAGGAGACAGGACCTGAGCTGGCGAGAATTTGCATGTGCTTCAATGGTTAATACAGTTTCCCTAAGTACCTCATTTACAACAGAGACTAGTTTAGGCACTTGGGTGAATATGATTCATTTAAATGCTTAAAACCATGAATCACTCAGAGTAGCATTATGGGTAATTTTAATGAAACATCTTTAAGGTCTTCATTCCTTTGTTAACTGCTTCTATTGAATTTAAACAAAAGTCCAATTTCATTCCAAATTTAAATCCAAAAGAGATTTGATCTTTTCTTCCTGCCATTTTGCAACCAATGTAATTTCTAACAAGTGCCTGGAATTGAGATGTGAGTCAGATCAGAAAACTGCATTTGAAACTGAATGGAATACCAAAGCAGAGTGGGGATGAAGGGGAGGTTTTAGAGTGACATATCCAGTTAAAACCACCTGAGCTAGCCTTCCTTAATTCCCGAGACCGCCTATATCACAGTGACTTACAAGACCACTAATGTTCCGCTACTTGGACACTATGAAGTTAGAAAAAAATAATTTAAAAAAATCAAAACTTCAAAATTGGCTCACGCATGAAAACCAGTATATAAATATTAATATCAGATTTATTCATAAAGCCCCAAACTGGAAACCATGCAAGTGTCTATCCACTCGTAAGTGAATATACAAATTGTGATACATCCATACAATGGAATACCGCATGGCAATAAAAGGAAGAAAACAGCTGATGCCAGTAGTAACAAGACTGAGTCCCCAAAGCTTAACACTAGGAAGAATCCAGGCACAAAAGGCCATTGCACACTGTGTGATTCCATTTATACAGTATTCTGGAAAAGGGAAATGTGTAAGGGCAGAAATCAATTCAGTTGTCTCTGGGGGTCAGAAATGGGGTGAGAACTGACAGCAAAGAGGCAGAGAGAACTTTGGGGGTTTGAAATTATATTACAATTGACCCTTGAACAATACAGGTTTGAACTTCAAGGGTCCACTTACCTGTGAATTATTTTCAATAGATATACAGTTGGCCCTCTATATTCCCAGATTTCACATCTGGAGTTTCAGTCAACCTTAGAAATTTCTATCTGTGATTGACTCAATCCACGGATGTGGAACCCATGGATATGGACATGAAGGGTCGACTGTACTGGTTGTACCACGCCACTTAATATAAGGGACTTGAACATCCATGTGGAACCAATCCCCTGCAGATACCCAGAGACAACTCTAGTTTTCTAGGTCTGCTGTCACAAAAGAATCACAAACTGAGTGGCTTAAGTAGCAGAAGTATATTGTCTCCTAGTTCTGGATTCTAGAAGTCTTGAAGTCTGAAATCCAAGTGTTGGCAGGGTTGGCTCCTTCTGACAGCTGCAGAAGAGTCTGTCCCAGGCCTCCCTCCTAGCTTCTGCTAGTTGCCGGCAGTATCTGTTGTTCCTTGCTTTGTAGATGATACATCACCCTGATCTCAGCCTTTATCTCCACATAGTGTTCTTTTTGTCTGTGTCTGGCTCCAAATCTCTCATTTTTATTATGACCCTAGTCTTATCAGTTTAGAGGACCGCCCTACTCCTTACGCCAGTATGACTTCTGTTCATTGAATAATATCTCCCCATTCCCTCCTCCCCCATCCCCTTGCTAACACCATTCCACTTTTTGTCCCTATAATTCTAACTATTGTAAGTACCTCATATAAGGAGAAGAACACAGTATTGGCTTATTTCACTTAGCATAATGTCCTCGAGATTTATCCATGTTATAGCATGTATCAAAATTTCTTTTTAAAGACTAAATAATATTCTATTGTATGTATATGTCACATTTTGCTTATTCATTCATCTGTTGATAGACACTTGGGTTCCTTCCGTGTTTTAGTGTGAGTAATGCTTTTTTGCGTGTGACCTAACATGTGCTCTATCCTGGAGAATGCTCCTTGTGCACTTGAGAAGAATGTGTGTTCTGTTGCTGTTAGGGGAATGTTCTGTACATGTCTGTTAGGTCCATTTGGTCTAAATTATAGATCAAGTCCAATGTCTTCTCATTGATTTTCTGTCTGGATGATCTATCCATTATTGAAAATGGGGTATTGAAGTCCCCTACTATTATGGTATAATTGTCTATTTCTCCCTTCAAATCTGTAAGTATTTGCTTAATATTTGTCTGTTCTCTGATGTTGGGTGCGTATATTTATGATTGTACATCCCCTTGATGAATGTATTCCATTTTAATTATATATATGATTATATAAAGGATACATTACATTATATATGTATATATATTTATACTATATATCATATATTTGTCTTTTGTGTATCTACTGTAGATTTTGGCATTGTGTTTACCATGAAGCTTACATAAAGCATAGTCTATTTTCTCTTGATAGTAACATCAATCACAAACAAAAACTACACTTTTACTGACCCCTTTATGTTTTTGATGTAACAACTTTTTCTTCTTTTCTCCATGTCTTCCTTTAGTTCTTGAGCCTTTAAAATAATTGTTTTGAAGCTATTGTCTAGTAGATATGCCATCAAGTGTTGCTCATGGATATTTTTTGTTACTTTATTTTTTCCTTTGCAAGGGCCATACTTTCTTGCTTCTTTGTTTGCCTTATGATTTTTTTTTTTTTTTTGGTTAAAAAGTGGACATTTGAATCTAATGATGTAATTCTAGATATCAGATTCCCCTCTTTCCCCAGGGTTTGCTGGGGTTTTGTTTGTGTGTTTGTTTGTTTAATTGTAGGTTGCATCTATACTGAAGATAAGCCTGAGGTGTAAACTGAAGGCCTTCTTAGGTATTGTCTGAGGCTACACCTTCCCCTGGGCACATGTGGTGACTTTCTCATTTCTCCTGTATATGTGGTTGCTTTTATATATCCTAGTCTTCAATGTCTGGCTCCCAAAGGGAGATAAAGAGAAAAATAAAGTGTGTGGAGGGGGCACTGGCCCTTTAAATCCCTTGTATGTCACTTCAACCAGAGAGGGAGGGGCTTTTCTTCAGCCGGAGGGGAGAAGTTTTCAGCAATGGCTGCCTGCCTGCTGGTCTGAACCTTTTGATCAGAAGTGACAATCAGTGATCAGAGCACAGATCTCTGATGTTTGGAGGATAACGTCCTTTTAACGTTCTCTGGCTCTCATAAGCTACGTGCGAACTGCTTTAGGGACATGTGCACGGCTGTCATGTTGGTGGGTGGGTAGCTGCTAATGTGCTAAGAGCTGAAGTTGACCAAAATTAACCAAAACTTATCTTCCAAACCTTAATTTATCATCCAAGCCTTCCCCTGGTAGTTTCAAGCCTTTAATAGACTCCAGAGTTCCAAAATAATTACTTCAGACATGTCAAGAAAAAAATTAATCAATAGTCAATCTAAGAAAGAAATGGAAAATTTTATTTGAGCCAAACTGAGGATTCTAACCTGGGTGACAGGCTCTTGGAAAACTGTCCTGAAGAGAGAGAGGGAGAGAGGTCAGTATACATGTGATTTTGGTGAAGGGGGTACGTGCAGTCAAGCATACATCTTGGTAAAAGGTTGCTGCTAGTCATGAGGAACAGTCATTTAGTTAATGGTTTTAGTGCTTTTCCAAGTATAGGAAGATGCAAGAATCCAGGTTCATAAAATTTTTTCCCTGAAAATACCTAACTGTCTGAAGGCCTGTTCTGCCAATTTTCCCAGAACAGAGCACCTCATCCTAATCAGAGTGTGTTGAAGGTGAGTGGCTGCAGTGGCCAACAGCTTGATTCTTGAAGAACTGGATGGTGGGGGCTTTTGTTATTTTATAACATCTTTCCTTTCAGTCTTAGTTTCACCCAAGTTTTGGGAGGCATTTCGTGACCAATTTGTCCCATGACACCAGAAATGCTCATTCCCAGGTCAGGCAAGGATTGCACTGACAGGCTGCTCAGTGTGCTGTTGCAGGACTAGACCCTGCTTGCGGTAACCAAAAGCCTCTGGACCACCTGCCATAATAGTCTGTTATGGTCCAAGAAATGGGTTCCTTTCGGAATCATTTCCAGAACAAAACTGCAGCCATCCACTACCAAATACACCAAAGTTTTCGATCTAACCTTGAAGTTTTTAAATGAAACATTCTAAAGGTCTCGGGTCCTTTGAAAGCACAAAACAGAAACTGTAGTACCAGATATATTATTCTTTGTACTTCCTGCCAGTGTAGGCTCCCCTCCCTGCTTAGCTTTCTTTTGCTTTTGTGCTCCTTTCACTGTGACTGCTTAGAGGTGCCTACAGTTTTTAATGATACCTGGAAGATCACTTAATTCTTGCTCTAACATGACACTCTGCTCACTTCAGCTACTTCCTTGCAGGAGGCTGTTGAATAACTTTTACTAAAAGAAGTAAAATTTCAACAGTCCTTTCCTCATGTATTTAGAGTGTGTTATAGTCAGCTCAAATTACTGCTTTTTAAATGTATTGTTCTCTGTGCCCAGAAACAAATATTCCATATGTTAGCTTAATGTCATGCTGTATTCCTGTAGCAGTTCTTTGTATGATGCAACCTGATAATTTTACTATACTTTCCTTCAACTAAGATACGAAAAATTACACCATCATTTCACATTGTCCCTTTGATTTGTCACATTGGCCATTTGGAAGTACTTCTGGGGAAAAAAAAAGAAGCAAAATTGTTTCTCTTTTCAAAAGAAAAGTCTCATTTAAGAAAATGAAATACTTCCTTATGAAAATGGATAGAAATATGCAGCTGTCTCACTGATGGTAATCTCTGCTGAGATCTGCAGGCGCCCCTTCTCAAGAAGAATGGGGCATATAAACAGATGTGGAAGCCACTGCTGTTGTTATGAAGGGTGAAAGCAAAGGTCTGAGATTCAAGGTTTCCCTACATCTTATGTTAATTCCAGTGGCTGATGACCAGGTCCTGGGAACTCAAGATCTAGCCTAGGGAGGGCCTACCCGGTGGTGGCTGTTCCCTTGCTTTGTAGCTACCTAGAGGAGCAGGGGTCATCTGGGAAGTCCTGATAAATGCCAGGAGCTTTACAAACTCTATTTCTCTCTGTCCTTTTAATAATCCTACAGAAAAAGGATTTTTTTTCAGCTATGAAACTGAGGCTCAGAAAGATTGAGGAATTGTTCCAATTTTCCACAGTTAAACAGGAGTTGTGTTAGAATTAAAAGTAAGTCTGGGTCATAGGTCAGTGTTGCTTCAGCTAAAATATTTTGCATGAATCTGCAATCTCTCAGAGATACCAATCCTCAAGTGATTACTCCTGACTAATCTTGGGTTAGCATAATACCCCCCATTGTTTCCTCATAGACTTTACTATAAATTGCAATGTCAGGCACTGTTCCCAAACTCAGGTCCAGCTGCTCCCTGCTCAACAATCAACACCAAGAGGCAATTATTGACAGAAAGGAATGTTGCTTTTAACTAGAAAGCCAGCAATCTGGGGAGAAGGCAGACTCATGTCCTCCCAAAACCAACTCTGAAGATTCTGCTCGCTGTGAAAGTTTTTAAAGGGAAAAGGGGACTTAATCTCAGTTAATCATTCAGATAGGGGTCAGACTCATAGTCACCTCCCACTGCTCTCAGTCTTGTTGACTTCTCATGGTCCTTCTTTAGATGCTGTCTCGTTCCGCAGCTTGTTCAGAAGATTACTGAAGGGGAGGCTGGGGAAGAGACCTGGTCATCTGTTAATTACTCATTCTTCATTTCCCTTTCTTTGATCTGTGGGAAGAACCAACAGGTTAGGCCAGGTATTGTGTGATCAAAAGATTTGAAAGGAGTACTTGGGCCACAGATGAATAGAATATGGGGACTCCTGATTTAAAAGTTAGTAACAACGTAGCTTTGCTAAAGTGACAAGGCAAAAGGGGCTTCCTGCTGAGGGTGATTTCCTGCCAAGAGCTGCTTACAAATCCCCCTGTCAGATATCATTCCATTTCTGTGGGATTAGGAATGAAGGTCCGTCTTCTGTAACTGCTTCATGCTGAGAAAGGGCATTGAGGTCTTAGAGTTGAAGATATCGACTTGGATTTGAAGCATCTTGTTGCTGACAGTTTTAGTTGCCCACTTACATACACGGACAGAACAAGCTACAGCTATTTTGATGCCCACAAAGATATAAGCTATTGTGAGCAGTAGTGTTAACCCCATTTTCTTAAGACTAGCTCTTGGAATTGTGCTAACCACACAGGTTCAGTCCTGCTCAAGATGGAGTCGCTTATTGTCATGGCTGCAGTCTGGTCATCGTTTAGTTAGCTTTTTCCCTGTGGTGGCAGTTAGAGTATATTTGTAAAACAAGTCAGGAATGTGCATCAGACACTGAGTCTGTGACCCTATTGTCCTGTCATTAACTGCTTGAGCCTGCTCTTTTTGTGACTTAGGGAGGCCTGGGAGATGTCAGGTGTTCTACAAACAAGAGGCAGGGGAGGACATAGAGGGCCTTTGTACTTGGAGGGGGAGGTGCTCACAGGGTTCTTCTCGGTTCCAGTGCTGGGACCCCTTTCCTCACTCCCTACAATCCATCCATCCCAGGGGAGCCTGGGCTGTAGTGGCATCTAATATCATAAAGAGCGTCGGGCGTTGGGAAGCAGCCTGCCAATTCTCTTACACCAACTTAGGGAAGAAAATGATCAGATGGCAGGCTCACACTCTCCAGTTTCTCCCAGTATCTCCCGTGGCTTATTTCAGTAGTCACCGCCACCTTTCCCTTCCAGAAGAAAAGAAGGATGGTCCAAGCATCTGTACGGGAAATTGAAGGCATTGGGGATGTGCAGGGAGCCTGAAGCAAGAGGAAGGAGACATTCTAAATAAAGACGCAGCAGGACAGGACTGCTCAGAGTAGTGGGAAAGCCCGTTTTCAGTGTCTGCCTTCAATTCAGGCACCGCGCTCCGCATCTCTCCCAGGTCTTCCTAAGTTTCCAGACACAGGGGCAAAGGGGCATGAGTCATCTGTATGATGACTAAACATTTCCATTATCAAGGATAAGGCAGAGAGGGACTTTATATAAATGAAGGCTGAAGGGAAGTGCTGACACAGCTCAGAAATGGCACCTTTAGTGACTTCCCAGTGACTGACCAAGGTCTCTCTAAGTCCCATCTCTGCAAAACAAGGTATTATAATCGGTCTCTTGGTTTACTGCTCAGAGGCAGTAAACAAAAAAAAAAAAAAAAAAAAAATGAAAACGATGACAAGCAGCTGGCTAGTACCATCTAGTGGTAGCAAAGAAACAGTAACTTTTTTAATGACCTTTTTCGAAAGAGGGGAAGGGGGAGACTAAAACCTTGCCTTTCTTTCTGGGGCATGGATGGCTTCTCTCAAGGAGCTGAGTTGCACCTTTTCTCCACGGCAGATGAAGAACAGCTCAATACTGAGGCTGCTTGTCCAAGAGAAAAGGGTGGAGAGATTAAGATGCACTTCGAGATAAAGTCATTGCAACGCTGCTCTGGAAGAGGGGCACGCTGAGATTTACAGGAACAGATCATTTTCTGTTTGGAGATTTCTGGTGGTTGAGGATGGTGCTGCTGATCTCTATGGACAGGCTAGATATTTTCTGAAAACCAGCTGCTTTGCATACAAGCCTTGTCGTTCCAAATCCAAGTCTTGGATGAAATTCTGGCCGTGATGACTGGTTTTAGGGCCTTTGTTGCTCACGGCACCTGCCTTTTTGTCTCACAGGCAGAATTTCAGAGAAGCAAATGCTCACTTCCCAACTGCATTCTACTCAGGAAATAATCATAATTACCACAGTTTGCTCAACACCCACTGTGTGCCAGTAACCATGGTACTCATGTTAGCTACATTGCTTAATTCAACTCTTGAAACTACTTTGAGGCAAGTATCCTTGGTCTCCCTCTGTAGGAGGAATCACATGACTTGCCCAAGGTGACCAAGTTCACAGAGGTAGCTTGTGCCCTGCTGGCCATGGTGGAGGATAAACTAACAGCTTGAGGCACTGTCTCTACTCTTAGAAAGCTTATGGCATTTTGAGGAAGGCAAGACACTCACCAAAACAGAAATATACCATGAGAGCCTCTGCAGAATGGGGGTGTTTCTGGAGATTGCTGACTGATGGACAAGGTTAGATAGGCTGAGATATCAGTCCTCCTTTCCCCGTGAAAGTATCCTTATCCTTGTAGCCAAGAGGCCCAGAAATGTTCTCAGTCTGTCCCTCCTCATTCACTGCCCATCATTTAAATGCACCCTGGCTTGTTGATAACCAGTGCGTTGGCGCCAGTGTGGAATAAGGAAACACAGTATATAGTCAGATTCATCTGGTGACGGGGCAGGAGTCGGGGAGATCGGTTAGGAGGAAGCTGTGCTCATCAGGGTGACAGCAGCTGGGTCTAGACTGAAGGGAAAGCTTAAGTATGTCCATGACGCCAGACCTTGTAAAGGAACCAGGGAGAGAAATAGGGGCCGGGTTGTTTGCGAGAGACAAGAAAGAAGAATGACTGGTGACAGGAGGAAAAGGGGGTGTGTGTATGTGCACACGTGCGTGTGTAAGGGGAGGGAATCTTTGTGAAGAATGTTGCATGTGGTCCCTAAGTTAGTTATTGGAACGAGAAGGAGTTTATCCTAATTTACCACTACGGGTTGATCAGATGGAGCTCCCGAGATAGGAGGTATTTAAATACCACATTCAAGGGGAGGGATTACACAAAAATAGGATTCACTGGAGGTTACCTTAGCATTCTACCTACTGTAGTTCCTTTTTCTCCTTTAAGTCTATTCACTTTTCTTTGCAGACAATCTTGCCATTCTCTGTTACTCAAACCCTAGCTCAAATTTTTTCTTAGACCTTCAGAACCATTTGAACACTTTTCAGATTGCATTGGTATAATGAAACTACCTGTGTCCCCTTAACAATGAGACATAACCATTGTTAATATTGTGATATAAATTCACACTGCCACTATATATGTGACATATAGAAAATATAACTGTGTAAGTCTAAACAAAAAATAGTTCCACTACCATCCTACTTTACAATTTACTTCTTTACCTAACAATATGTCATGACCATTCCCATACCATGAAGTATTCTTTTATAGCATAATTTGTAATTGTGCTGAAGTATTGTATCACACATATACCTTACGATTTATTTAACTGGCTTACTTTGTTGGCCATTTACATTATTTCCAATATTTTACTATTATGAAAGTTTTTTAAATAAACTTTTCCAGAGTTGTCTTTGCCTATAATTATAATTGGGTTTGCTAGGGTAAATTTCCAGAAGTGAATTTTTGTGCATCAAAGAAAATGTACTTTAAAAACTTTTTATTTGAATTGCACTCCAGAAACTTACAATTTAATCAGCAGTATATAAGAAGGTCCAATATGGAGCACTGTGTGTGTGTGTGTGCACGCGCGCATGGCCACACGTGTGTACTTTTCCTGTCACTTTTCTAGCATATTGCTATTTTTCAAGTTACATGACTAATATAAATTATTTTAAACAGGTAGGAAATCTAAAAAGTCTCTAATACAGAATTAATTTTCTCTTTATTCTTGTAATTCCATCTATCTGAGATTACAATATTAGCAGTTTGCTGTGAATACCTACAAACCATCCTCAATGGATGTGTCTCTGTCTTTCTTAATTGAAAAGTTGAAAAATGGTATCTCATTCCTGCTTTAATTTGATTTTCTGGAGTTACTAGTGAGGCTAAACTCTTGGTAATTTGCATTTTTCTTTTCTTAGTTGCTGGTTCATTTCACTGGTCATTAATTATTATGGTGTCAAACATTTTTTACCTTGAGATGATCCAGTTTCAACATTGTTTAACCTTTACATTTGAGTTTACTTCCTTTTGCTGTACAAAATATATTTTTGGGACATTGCTTCACATCACAAATAACTTAAATTTGAGGAATAAAACCTATTTTAATATAGATCAAAGACCAGTCCAAAATATCATTTGATTATGAAATATTTCATTTCCCCAGTGATGCCTTATTTCTTTCAAATAAAAATGTGTATCACTTAATTCCAATACACTGAAAGTGTTTAAGATGTACCCAATATTATTGTTATAAGATTTTATCTATATTAGAAAAATTCATAATGTGTTCAAAAGACAGTGCTGTATTTGTATTTTTGCATTGTTACTTTTCTTGCACATCTCACATGTCTATTATATTCTTTAACTACAGATACACAATCTTTTGTGTTAGTATTAATGACTAGCATCAAGCTGGAAAGAATTCATATACTTCCTAAAATTGTCCAGGAACAAAACTAGAAATAAAATGTATCCTGTGAGAGGCTGACATATTTCTCATTAGCATAGTGACAAAGGCAAATGTGAGGAGGCATGGTGCATTTTCAGAGGGTGGATTTCCCTTTTAGGTCTTTGATTTATAAAACTCCAAAGTGCCTCTGTGAAGAGCTTCAGTTTTAGAGAATGAGATGAATGGTACCAGGCAGAGCTTAGTAGAGTTAGCTTTCAAAACAGTTTTTGTTGTGCTTTTTCTTTTTCCTGGAAATGGGTTATAGAATCTAACTTACAATTTTATAAATCTGTGATGAAGACAAGGAAATAAGGGCTAGCATATTCTTTATTGATCATGCTTTCTCTTCATCTGTTGCCTCCATCTGCACCAGGGTTTTCCCTCATTCTCTAGTTCTGTATAGATTCCTTCAGTATAATGTCTTTTTTTAAACAACTTTTTAAAAATAGTAGCATTACTGTTTACTGGTAAAAGTTATTGATTTCAAACATGAAAATGACAGGAGTGCCTACTGTCAGTGACTAGGAGTTAGTCAAATTCAGCGCAGAGAGAAATGGGATCACAGACCCCAGCACTGAAAACAATGGAGGAGAAAGCTGGGAGAACAAATTGTACTCGGCTTTGGAAATTAAGAACTCTTCCGTGCACAGTGAATGAGAAGAATACCAAAGCCCCAGATGGGAGGAAGCCACCACCATTCCAGGCAGATTCGTCCAGTGTAGTGTGCAGGTATCTGGGTACTAGATTATTTTCAGTGCTTGTTGGTATGTCTGTATCATTTCATAATGAAAAAAGAACTTTTTAAATGAAATAGGGAAAATGAGAAAGAAAACATTGATAATAATGTTACCCCAACAGCAACCTTCAATTGTGTGGAAGAATACATCTTCTTGATAATCACTTCTTGATAATAATTGCCCTCAAAGTGGCCATTCTTCCCTCTTGGTGAGACCTTGAGACCACGCCCCCTCCTCTCACAACTACAGCATTCTTTAGAAGTCACACTGGAGAACAGCTCAGTGTAACTACAGCTGAGAAAAGTAATTAGGACATGTTGAAAGCCAAATGAAAACTGGGTCAACCCTAAAGATAACCATCACCCCAGAGAAAGGAGAGGAGATAATCAGTGTGGTTAAAAAGTAGACTAAAACCAAAATTGGGATCGAAAACTCTAGGTCCCTGGAACCCATCCCCCACCCTCAGCCTGGGTGTAAGTCAGAAGAGTGATCTCATTTCAGTCAGCATGTGGGTGTTCTTCCCTCTTCTACCAGCAACAGAGTGACTGATCTTCTGGGCAATATTTATTTCCGTGTGTAAGGTGTTATATTTGGGGCAAATAGCAGTCTTATTTCTTCATGGACTTAATATTTAAATTTTTTTTAAGATGTACTGCTTTATGCTTTTAGTGTCTTAAGAAAATCTTAGCCTACCGAAAACTTGTGAAGATTTTCTCCCGTTTACTCAAAGAAGTTTCAAGGCTTTAGTTTTATGGTTAGGTCTATATTCTGTGCTGAATTAATTTTTATGTATGATGTGATGTAAGAACATATGTTTTGTCTATTTGTTCCATTTGGATATCCAGGTGTTCCACAATCATTTGTTGAATGAATTCCTCCATGGAACTACCTTGGCACCATTGTTGAAAAATCTATTGACTGTAAATGTGTGGATCTATTTCTGGACTCAATTTTGTTTCATTGATACATATGTTCATTCTTATTCCATCAGAACTAAAGACATCTGCCAAAGGAATGACACTATTAATAAAATGGAAAGGCAAGCCACGGACTGGGAGAAAGTATTCACAATGTACACTTATAACAAAGGACATGTATCCCAAATACCTAAAGAGCTCTCATCTCAGTAATAAGAAGTAAGCAACTCAGTAAAAATGGACAAAATAGTTTAACAGAAATGTTAAAGAGAGGATACTCAAATGAGTAATAGGAGCATATGAGAAGCTGTCCAACATCGTTAGTCTTTAGGGAAATATAGATAAAAACCGGAATGAGATACCACCGCACACCCACTAGAATGATTAAAGCTGAAAATCTTGATAATATCAGGAGATGATGAGGATGTAGGTTGAATTTTGAATATTGATTTTCATTAATTTTATCTTGAATGCACACACATGGTGTTCCGGGTCAGAAGACAGATTCATTTTATTATTTATATAATAATAACTGTACCAGGTCTCCTTGCCCCATTAATTACCACTGTAGAAATGCAATGAATGCCAGATGGAAAAACTCCCTATCGGAGAGGACCCACACGCTATAGGCAAGAGATGGAGAAACATGGATTTTCTTTGCTTATATAGAGAAGAAAGGGGCAGCTACCACCTTTTTCCCTCCCAGAAGGAAGCTTTTCTCCTTGGAGATGGGACAGAAAGAATCCTGGGTTCTCATTCTAACTTTTAATAATACAAACACATCTCCAATGACCAGATAAGCAACTCTGTCTCCAGCTTTTATAATCTAGAGATATTTCTAAAGTAATAGACCTCATTTTCCCTTGAAATGTAGACACATATGTCCAGAGTTAGATAACTGTCTCTGAAGTTCTCTTACCACCCATACATTTGTAAATTAACTTCCCAAGGCTGGTTCTTAGCTCAGAATCTCACATTTTTCATCCCAATTCTGCAGAAACAAAAATGTTTTCTTTATATCCCATAATGTGTAACAATTGGAACTCATATACTGCTGATGGGAATATAAAATGATATCGCTACTTGGAAACTATTTATTTATTTAATAAAGTTAAATATACAATTACCCTGTGATCCAGCAATTTCACTCCTCAGTATGCACCTAAGAGGAATGAAAACATATTTACACAAGGACATACACAAATATCATAACACTTTTATTTACAATAGCCAAAACTAGATACAACTCAAATGTTCAACAACAGGTGAGGGGGTAAACAAATTGGATATGTCCATACAAAGGAATAGCCAGTACTAGAAAGGTATGAAGTACTCAGGCACTCAGCATGTGTGGATCTCAAAACTATTTTGCTGAGTAAAAGAAGCCAGGCAGAAAAGAGTACATACTGTATGGTTCCACTGATATGAAATCTTAGAAAAGGCAAAACTAGCCTATAGTGACAGAAAGCAGGTCAGTGGTACTCTGGGGCCAGGGTGAGAGTGGAGTTCAACTGCTAAGAGGCTTGAGGAAACTAAAGGATTGATGGAAATCTGCATCTTAATTGTGCTGGTAGTGACATTTGTTTACAGTGAGTGTTTACATGTGTGAAAACCCGTTGAAGTCTACACTTGAAATGTGTGCATTTTATTGTTTGTGAATTTTATCTCGATAAAATTGATAAGTTAATGGTTCATTTTTATACTGCATTGACTTGTTAGTTTAATTTGGCATATATATTTTTAAGTAAACACTGGGTGACATATTTACCAAGCTCAGTCTCATAGTTACATTTAATGGGCTACAGTATCATAATGTATTGTATAAAAGTTAGGCAATGAATGGTCAAGATATAAATTATGTTTAACGTGCCAAAGAATCATTGGATTTCAAATGGCTATCTTGAATCTTAGATTTAAGTGCAAAAAATAAAAATGCTGGTATTGAGAATGTGATGAACTCTAGTGCGGGTTTGAATTTCAAATACTACATGTAAGTATTATAGATAAGAAGGAAATACTTTTAATATTTTTAGGTTTAGTGCCTATCTGGCTACTATTTAGGTGAAAGTTTTGAGGTCTTTGGCAGTGGAATGTAATAATACGGTTAGAGAATAAAAATGGTAGAAATTTTAGCACAAATAAGGACTAGGCAGCATAAGTTTGTATGACATGTAGACGCATGGAGACAATGCCCAATACTTGGTAGCAACTTAAAAGTGAATGCTGGTTTTCAAGCCACCGCAGCTGTAGACAGCTTGATCTCCGACACGCACCCTTCTGCCAGGAAATTTATAATAGAGAAAAGGGGCCAGGCAAGTAGATAACCTTACTTTCATTTTCATATAAAGTCATTTATATGATTCTAAGAAATGTTTTCTAGCATTTTCCTCTCAAAATCTATCTTTGAAAGCTTGATAAATCCTAGGACAGTCCTAAAGCTTTCCTTCAGTTAACTGATTTGTTGCAGTACAATTAAAGTAGTAAATATACAAAAAGGGGAAGTAAGAATTTTTGTATTGTACATTATGATACTGTAGCCTATTAAATATGACTTGATGAGATTGAACATGGTTACTGTGTTGCCCAGTGTTTACTTTAAGTGTTTATGCTAAATTATACTAATACATTTATAAATTTTATATAAAGTTGGTGATTAAACCCAGCATTATGGCTAAATAAATTTGGATGCTAGATCCTTATCCAGATTTTAACTTTTTTTTTAGTATTTTTTTCTGAGAAAATTAGATTTTTTTTTAATGTTATTTGATTTCAACAAATGGTGTTGGGACAAGTGACTATCTGCATACAAAAGAATGAAATTGGATTCCTACCTCATACCATATACAAAAATTAACTCAAAATGTTTCAAAGACCTAGATGTAAAAGCTAAAACCATAGACCTCTTAGAAGAAAACTGAAAGGACTACATATTTGTGACCTTGGATTTGGCAATGGCTTTTTATATATGACACCAAAACCACAAGCAACAACAACAAAATTATAGATAAATTGAACTTCATAAAAATTAAAAGTGTTTAAGCTTCAAAGGACAGACACTATTAAGAAAGTGAAAAGACAATACACAGAATGGGATAAAGTATTTGAAATTCATAGTTGATAAGGGTCTTGTCTTTGGAATATATAAAGAACTCTTATATCTAAAAAATAAAAAGGCCACCCAATTAAATTAAAAACTGGGCAAAGGCTCTGAACGACATTTCTCCAAAGAAGATACACAAATGGCAAATAAGCCCACTTAGCTGTTCAGCATCATTTGTCATTAGGAAAATGCACATCAAAACAACAATGAGATATCACTTCACACCCATGAGGAAGGCTGTATTCAAAAATAGAAGTAATTAGAACTGCTGATGAAGATATGAAGAAATCAGAGCCCTCATACACTGCTGCTGGGAATGGAAAGTTGTGTAGCCACTTTGGAAAAAAGTCTGGCACTTCTTCAAAAGATTAAACATAAAATTAGCATTTGACCCAGCCATTTCACCCTAGTTATATATCTAAGAATAATGAAAACATGTATCTACACAAAAAGTTGTTCATGAATGTTACTAACAGCATTATTCAAATGGCAAAAAGAGCCCAATATCTATGAACTGGTGAATGAATAAACAAAAGTGGTATATCCATGCAATGGAATATTACTCAGCAATTAAAAGGAGAGCAGTATTGATACATGATGCAGCATGGATGAACCTTGAAAACATTATTCTGAGTGAAAGAAGCCAGTCATGAAAGACCACATATTACATGATTCCATTTATATGAATTGTCCAGATTAGGCAAATCTATAAATAAATCTATATAAAAAAAAGTAGATTAGTGGTTGTCTAGGGCTTACAGGGATGGTATGGAAGGCTCTGGGGTAACAGAGGGTATGGGGTTTCCTTTTGGGTGGAAAAAAATGTTCTAAAATTGAGATGATTGCACAAGTGTTTAAAATCATTGAATTACACACTATTTAAATGGATGAATTGTATGGTTTTTAAGTTATATTTCAACAGAGCTGATACAAAAATAATTCTTATTTGCATTATTTTTTATTTATAATACTTTTCTGGCAAAATAACTCAGTGTAAGTAGAAGGTTGTTTCCCTATATATACATGGAAATTCTTAAAATACTGTCAGTTTGAGATGTTCACATGTATTTTTCAAATTATTGAATCTGAACTATGATGTAGAGATTTCCAAAAGATGGATATATTAAAAAATTTGCAACTTTTAGGTTATGGTGCATGTGGTTCTGGTTGAATACACCTTTCACTTAGTTATGATGAAGTATCCTATTGTCATCAGTACCAAAACTTTTTGATTTTGTAAACAAAGTAGAAATTTCTACCTTAAAATTGCTTGTTTCTCATAAATTATCACACGATAGAATTGCTCATGGAGTGGGTATATTATGGAGAAAAGCCATTGGCCAGGATCAGATTCTGGAGTAGAATAACTCATAAGTCTCATGGGAGTAGCCATGGGTGTGAGCAAAAGGAAATATCCTTGTCCTGCCTTCCTGAGTGGTTCTTATAAGGTCTCTACACCTACGGTGTGATCATGGACCACTTCATGACTTAAGTTAGAAATGGATCTACAGTGCCCCTTTACAGACCAATGTTATCTACCAGTGTGGGTCACACAGGACCCACAACATCTAAGAATTTGTGATGGCAAGCTAAAATGAAAAGTTTTCCACTCATGTACTACAAAACTGAACACTCCCTTGATTGCCAGGAAAACAAAACACAAAAACCCTGTATCAAGAATGCCAACATGGTGCTAACATGGAAATGGACTGTAGACTTGGCCAAGTGCAAACAGAGCGATATCATCAAAAAACCACTTGAAATATCAAGGGAAGCCTGCAAACTGGTCTCTTGCATAATTTCTCCCGTGCAACTTCTTACCATCACTAGGAATGAAAACCCCAGTCTTGGCACAGAGCTCCTGACCTGGCTCATCTGGAGGTGATGCTGAGTGAGTGACAGCACACACCCAATCAGCTCCTGGGCAAAGTGATGCCACCTCAATCAGGGAGGGATCAACAGTTTCAGGAAGCCCTGAGGCTCAGTTTTAAACAATATGGCGCAGCTGTGGACTGCTGAGAAACAGCAGTGGCGAACGGATAAGGCATCTGTGAGGATGAAGGAGCTACGCTGAACAAAGGCTGCAGGCCGGGTCGAGTCTGAGTGGCCAACTCTCAAACACCTGTGGGCTCAGCAAGCGGTGTTTGCAACTATAAATCAAAGCTCTGCTTTCATGTGGACAGAGCGTGGGGAGAAGCGCTCTTGCCCATGTGTTGGTCTTTTAAACCGCACATGCACGCATCACCAGAGTCGCCTCTGAATGTCAAAGGCAGCGTTTTATTCTGGGACACATCAAGCAATGTTTTAATGTCTTCAGTATTTTCTGTTGCCCATAGGGTGTAGCGTTAGTGATTTCTTCAGATGTATTAAGAAATGTTTTAAAAATTAAAAGAATTTCCAAAGGTCCAACGTAACATCTATCTACCAGAAATGTATGTTAGATACTGTTTTGTGAGAGATTTTTCTAATAATTTTTTAAAAATTGGGAAATTGGACACTTCACTTGGTAATGATGCATCTTTGAAAAATTGCTCTTAGAATGATGAATACAATTATTCGATAATTATAGACCAGAAGGAAATCATGGATTTTTCTTTTAAGACTTAGGTTAGCATTTTGAAAACAGAGTAAAATACATTGATATTCAAATTAGGTTCAAATATTTATTTCATTTCTACAAAGATTCAGTTATATGGACTATTGTATTGAAAAATTATTTGAATTCTCCTAAGAGGTCATTGAAGAGATTGAGAGAGGTTATCTGTATAGTTTATCAGGTCCTGTACAGAAATAATTATACAATCACTCCTCAGCCTTAGTTTCCCACCTAGTAGCTGGTTTCTTTTTTTGTGGCAAGCATTTTCCCCAGATGAACTGAACAAGTTAGAGGACCAGTTCTTAAAATGATCCAACTCGCACAGTGACTTTAGGAGAGTCTATCCTGCTTCCTCCCGTCTGAGTTGCTTGACCTCCCAGTCACTAAACAGGAGTGGATTTAATGACTCACCAGTGCACTGCTGATGCTCTCTGTCAAAGGTCATGTCTTTCTCTTCAAGAGGTGGACTGAGAATTATCCTGAGAATTTTGGCCCCAGACTCACTTCTGCCACAGTCCAAATTTCCCAGGAGAAGTTGTCTTTCCATATTCTAGTGGTACTTATCTTTCTATGATGAATTTTGCACAGGCAAAGTGGTTAAAAGAATTGGAGCACTTAATTATTCTTCAGAGGGGGAAAACAGTCTTTTCTCTTTGATAATTATCTCAGTTTTTAAGTTAATTTTGATGATGGGGACTTGGTCTCAGGCAGAAACTTTTAAATAAAGCCGGAAGAAATGTTTTACTAGAGATGTGAAAATGCTCACTACTAAGTTCAGGCTATTGCAAAAGATAATTATTTGCCTGATAGCTCACACAGTAATTTGAAAGATACAGTGTTTTATTTCTATCCAGTTAATCCATGTACCTAATTTTAAAGAGAAGTAGTACTTCCGAATTTAGTATGAAAAACATCCATCAGCTCCTCATTCTGTCTCTCATCATGACTAATTTTCACACCCAGAGACAACCACTTTTAACTTCTTCTGGCGCTTTGTTACCTATATTTACTTTCTGGTAAAACTTTTTGATTTCCTTGAAGATGATGATTACCTCCTTTTTATTTTTCCTTTTTACAAAAATGCCATAGGACAATTTCATCTTTGCCTGAAGCAGTAGATTCAATGCAGCAGGTCATATAGCCCCCAGTTGTGTGTGTGTGTGTGTGTGTGTGTGTGTGTGTGTGTGTTATTATTCTATTTTCTTACCTATAACTTCTAGAGTCCTCCCTTCTCTGGCATCAGTTTGTAATGCTTGTTCCTTAGGCTTATGAAGGCTTTATCCACCATCATTTCTGGAATTCCCTTCTTTCTCCTATGTTACACCGCCTGTATCCTGAAACCCAATTTTCTTTTTTAGGGAAGTCCTCCCTTATTTTGTGAAATACATCCTCCAGTAACTCCATAAGATAAGGTACTTCAAGGGTAAAATTTTTTAATGTCTGAATAAGTTTTAATTAACCTACACTTTTGACTGACAGTTTGCCCAGATATACATGTTTAATGTTTTTCCCCTGCATTTTGAAGGACTTGCTCCACTGTCTTCTAATTTCCATTGTTGCTTTGGGAAGTATGTCATTTGTATTCATGACTCTTTAAATGCAGCCTTTTTTTCCCCTCTGGAAACTTCTAGCATTTTATTTTTATCTTTAATATTGTGAAATTTCAGGAAGATATGCCTTTTCAGGAAGACAAGGTTTTTTTTTTTTTTTTTTTTTTTTTTTATTGTCCTGAGCACTTTCAACTGGAAATTTGTTTTATTCAATCTTGTGGAATTTTCTTGAAATATTTATTTAATCACTTTCTTCCCTCTGTTTTCACTCTTTTTTCCCTTCCGGAGTTCCTACTGGTCTAGTACTGGAAGTCCTAATCTAACCTTTTTTCCTGTATTTTGTCTCTTTGTTAAGTTTTTCTTCTTTCTGAGATATTTATTAAATTATGACTTTCAGCTTTTTTTGAATTGAATTTTTGCCTTCTAATTTTATTTCACAAGAACTCTTTATTTTCTGAAAAATTCTTTTTAAAAAGCATCCTTCCCAGAATACAATTTCTTCTCTTAAATGTCTGAGAATATTATGGTTTTAAAAAGGTTATTTTCTGTTCTATTTGCTGTGTTAGAGTTTTCCTTTTTCTTTGTTTTTATTGGCTTTGTTCTTTCCAGTGATCATGTTTAAAATAGACATAAACAGTACTACTAGGAAGTTGATGTTTCTGGGTGCACCTTGTCAACTGTGGACCTTGAATATCGGGTGATTTGTTGTAGCCCAGGTGTTTTGTTGCGGGACCCAGGGTTTTGTATCTCTGCAGGTCCTTTCCCACGGGCAGGTGAGCTTTTGCAGCTTTCTGCTTAAGGGACATGGAGATCCCGCTTCTGGCTGTCTGGGAGCTGGGTGGTGAAGGCTGCTGAATGCATGCGGTTCAGAATGTCAACATTCATGTGATGTCCCTGTTTTAGGATCATCCCGCCTCTTTGCCCTTAGCTGTCTCTCTTACGAACAACTCCAGATTCTTTCAGGTTAATTCTCCAGAGAGGAATCCTCTAGGCTTCAGCTGTATTGAGAAACAGATAATTGCAACAGAGAAGGTCAGTTTTTCATTTAAAAATTTATTCAGTCTTTCAACTCATCCTTGTATTCAGCCCCTGCCCCTGCCCTTTTAGGACTTATTACTGCTGTTTCCAGAGCGTTTCAAAGGGCTGTAAGGTGGACGTCATCTTGCTTCTTGTTAGTTGCCCCTACTGTAGACTTAGATTGTAGTTTTCTCAGATATTGGAAGTCTGTTACCACTCAATCTGTATTCCAACTTCTAGATTTTGTTTATATCTCTTACATGTTCTGATTCTGTTCCCGTTATCTTTGTCTTCATGGGTTTTCTTCTTTTTTATTGCTTTACTTTTATCTTAAATATGATTTTAAAAGTGGGAAGATAGACTCTGTATTCAATTTCCCTGCTTACTCGGAAGTCCTGGCATGTGGCAACAGCCACGTACTTCTTGAAAAACTTAAGCATTTAGGAAACTCTCTCCATCCGCAACCATGGAGATAATCTCATGCTTCCAAGAAAGATAATTTTGTGTTAAGCTGGAGATTAAAACAATATCACTGTGAATATTTATAATTAAAGGTGATTGTCACATAAAGTTACAAACATTACAAACTGTAAAGTTCTCGAAATAATGATCAAGGTGTAAAATTATCAAGGATGGTGATGTGGAGTTTGTTTAGTGTCTATATAATATTTGTCTTGATATGCATATATCAGAACAATCTCTTATTGTACATTTGTTTTTATGTGTTTGATAAAATTCCCATCATATTGGATACAAAGTATGATGGGTTTGGTCTGTTATATAATACAATTAGCCATTATGTTACCATTTTGGATTAATCTCAGAACAAGTTCAAAAGAAACCCAAATTTTGCTGTACTTTAGGAAATGCTTCAGAAGGTATCTTTCTGTGAGGAGCATAGAAGCCAAAGAGATGGAAGTCATCCTGACTGAAGTCTCTAGAAATATAAAAACAACAAGAACAAACTAGACACTTGCATTGGTGCTGGTTGGTGCAGGGCCTTTGCTCTGATTGCATTATTCAGCCTCGACCTGCTGAGGGGTCTTCACAGAGGTAGGATCCCTGTAGGCAAGGCGGGGCCAGCAGAGATGTGGCACCTGGGCCATCAGGCTGGCTTCCTGTGTCCCTAACATAGTTCCTCCATTTATCCCTGTGCTCTTTCCCCCGAACCCTGATAAAACCTCAGGGTCTTTCTCTTGGCTGGTGTCTATCACCAGTCTGTTGGTTTTGACTTGTACGCTAAACTCTATTAGCCATTCTTTACCTGGAGACAGCTGGAAACCTGAATAAGAGACCAAATGTAGCAAGATGTAGCCTCAGAAATAAAAGAAGAGAGCAGGAAGCTATTAGGATTCTAGGAAACTGGGAGTTACAGTCTAACTGTAAGAAGTTTGAAGGTTTGTTTGGTTTCCCCAATGATACAGCCAGTAGAATATGGGAAGTGGATGGGGCTTCTGTATGACCTCCTGGGATAGTTGGAAGGTGAAAACTATTGAGTCACAGTCTACAGTTAGTCTGGTAGACACATGTTCCCTGCATTAAAGTGCGTTGGGAGAGGGTCCTGGAATTGCAACTAGAAAGAAAGGGTCATTGAAGGACCGACAAGTTTAAGGAGCATCTCAGTGGCCAAGAGGAGGCGTAAAAGCCCATGATAATGAGAAGCTATATAAATGAATTCGGCTGACTATTTAATATGATTAAAATCGGTCATATGAAATTCTAACTACCAGTCTTTTAAATATAGAAAATAAACTTTTCGTACTGATCTTAAGTAATCCAAATATCCACCAATTCCATGAGGGAACAAATAAAGTAGTATCAGTATTGATAGTAGTATTAAGGTTAACATCAGTATCAATAATTTATTAGTATGGATACCCTTATGGGTTCTTGTTAAACCCACTGACAGGAAACTAGCCCTTTCTGTCACCTGGAAGTTTCTCTGTCTCTAAAAGCCCCCCCATCCCATAGTATCACTCACAGCTGCGCAGCGTTTAGTCATCCGTACTCTCCAGTTCTGCTTCCTTTTTTTTTTTTTTTTTTTTTGGCATTTCTTTTTTGTTTTAATAGTCAGTAATTGTCATGTCCTTGTTTTGTGCCAGATAGTACCAGGGTCAGGGCTTAACAAGGGCTTATCGCAGTTAATCTTCTGGTGGAGCCTACGATGCAGGTACCATTATTTGCCTCAGTTTATACGTGAGGAGGCAGAGTTGGGTTGTTGTTAAGTAACTGGCCTGAGGTCACTACGACCGAGTGCAGTGGAACCGGGACTCACTGCTAGAGTCTTTCCCCAGCTGAGACCCACACTTTGTGTGGCTGCCACAGCCAGCCCGTTGACGAAAGCCTCACCTCGTTGTCAATGGTGCAGCAGCCGGGAGGGGACGGTCTCTTCCAGGGCCATCCCTCTCAGTGTTCCTCCAGGCCTGGCTCTTTCTACTCATGGGGGTCCTCAGAGCGATCTGGCCCAAGTGGACTCTGGACCCCTGAGGGAACCAGTCTTGTGCCCATCCATATGCTCTAGCCTCCAAAATCTTTTATGAAAACAGCCCCTTCAGTTTCTCCTTTTGATTCTTTCCCACGTCCTCCTCCAAGCCCGGTACTTATGAAGAAACAGCCTAACAGAAAAGCCTCCTGTCTCCTGCCTCAGTCAAAACTAAACACTCTAATGATGGCAGACGTCTAGCCTGTTAGATCAAAGAATAGCAAGACTCAGAGCATCCGTGCTGGACCAGCCAGGACGCTGTTACTGTCGTAAGTGGACACTCCTTCCACGTGGGTCTTCCATACACGGCATCCCCTGGAGTCATGGCAAACTCAAGGTCATGGCTTGAACATTTAGATGTCATGCAACAAGTGAAATTACAGAAAAAGGGGGAAATTACGTCTAAGAAACTAGATCTAATAATTTTAATGGATTTTTGATGAATATTTGGTTAATTTTGAGCAGGTTTGTGGGAGAGTATGTGTGCTGCATGTTACAAAAGAGGAAGTATTTCTACATTTTATTCTCTTAGTTATACCTTTTTCCAGGTGTTTCTGTGTACTAATTCTGCTATCTCTTCATGAGTGGAAAAGCCTTGTTTGGAAAAGAACTACCTTAAGTGGAGTACATTGTTTCTACTGTAAGATTTATCCAGAATGGTGATGAAAGGTCAAAACGTAGAAGAGCAGTGGTGCAGCAAGGACTTAGATTCTCAGTCCAGTGAGACTTTCTCCTGCATAGACAGAGTCGCGGCAACCCCGTTCCCCCAGCAGAGCCTCCAGTGGCCAAGGACAGACAGAGATATGCTGCGTCCGTTCCTGTCCTGGGCCATCTTGATTCTGAAAGCACTTTGCAGCTTTGGCTAAAGAAATAGGCTTCACCTAACCGTGTGTGTAGGGGAGAGGTTGGGGAGGCAAGGAGAAGAGCTGTCTAAAAAGTAGCGACTAAAACAATAAAACCATTGAAACAAGGGTGAAAGAACAGAGCTGAGATAATAAGAAGGATGTGTTGAAATGAGAAATGCTTGGATGAGAGCATCCAAGGGAAATTGCTGTACGTGAGCACAAAATGGGTTGTCAGATAATGAAGTAAGATGAAAAGAGCGCACGATGACTCTAACTACTTCTGTTATTTAATAAAAGAAAGAGTATTAATTCATCAGGAATGATAGACTTTTTTCATTACATAATCTTAAGTAATTTGTACTATATTTTATTTCATTTACTTTTTAAAAAATTGCCAGTTAGATTATTAACTCCAAGAGGTAAAGCATGTGTCTATTTTTTTTTGTCTTTATATTTCTAATAATAAATGTAGTCTCTAGAAAAGATATTTGTTAAGTTAGTAAATAAACAGTATAATAAAAATACAGGCATATACAAATAGCAAATAATTTCTATAAAAATATAGAAAAGTTATACAAAGGGCTTTTCTAATATTTATAAAGACAATGGAAAATTGTACACCTGTAGAAGTATTTCTATAAGGCATCAAAGTAATATTATCCAGGTTAAAGGTTTTAGACGCTCTGACTTTTTATAGGCACAGAGCTCAGCAATGGAGAAAAGTAACATTAGCTAAATCATCAGAAATCTCACTTTCTTGGGGGAGGTTTTTGTCAAGACTTGGCTAGTAAGCGACTGAAGATTGAAATTATAAATTGAGTGCTTTTAGGTATAGTTCTTCCCTGTTTTTGACTGAAAAGATGGCCATATAATTTAGATTCTGGACACAAAGAAAACAAGGGTGAATTTTTATATAAAATAAATTTTAAAGTTTTCAAAATAAAATTCTCACCCATATGGAAGACCATACCAGCTTGGCAAAACTATTGGAGGATATTTGGAGGTAGAGTCAAACCAAATTTTGTAAAACACAATTTTAGTCCTGCTCAAATGCTACTGAAAGCCTTTAAGTTCTGTAACACAGAACTTAAAAAAAGAGCTGGTAGATTTAGAGAAGGGGCCAAGATTATAAATTATGAAGTCGGGGTGACTTAGGGTTGAGGAACCCACTGAATGACCTGGTGCTGGTTAGAGACAATAACACCTACTTCATCAAGCCAATGTGAGAATGAGTAGGAGAACAGGGCAAACTCAGCATGGAGCATGCAGCATTGTAGGTATTGCATAGGTACGTATTATTGTTTCTCTAAAAAATTTAACAAAGAAGATGGTTAGAGAAAAAATTGAGCCCACCTAGACTCTTGCAAAATATAGAGTTAATCTTTAGAATACATTTTTTTTTTTTAAGTACAAATCATTTGGGTAATAAAGAGTCTGCTCAAAAATACTAATTTGGGATTTCAAATTTAAAAATACATTGAGTTGTTCTCATGCAAGCAGGACCATGTCATCTGCACAATAGAATTTGTGTGCTGCCCTGAGGCTCCTCTGGAAGGTAGAGGCCACATTTCCTGAAAGCTGTACCAGATGACTTATGTGTAGATTAAAAAGCTAGGAGAGTCAGAAACATCTTGATTTGATGACATTTAAAATGTGAATTTGCTTTTTCAAGGGCCATATCTGTTCATTGTTTCTCAAAGTGCTGTGATCAAGGTTTAAAGTTGCGTCCAGAGCCCACTCGATGGGAATGTTCCGATTCATAAAGTGTAGCCTTTCTTCTGTGTTAAGGCCAAAATGTTTTCTGTGGGAACATACATCTCTGAAATGATAGTGGAATAATTCTGGGAAATGGTTCCATGCACAGTAAATACTCTTGCTGGCATACAAATGCTTGGGGAGGTATGTCAGACTTGGAGAGGCAAGTGTGTCTCTGGGGCTGTGTGGGGAGTCAGAGGAGGCTGCTTTATGGTTGCCCCCCATGCTGTTGACAGTGCTTCCCTAACCATCAACTCCCTGCCTTGATTCTTTTTACATATTTCATGCTTCCTGTTTGGGGAAGAAGCTGTTCCAAAACAGGCTCACTCTGGTCCCTGAGACCAAAGGGAGCAGGATATAGAGCAATGGAGGGAGGGAGGCAGGGGCTGGGGCAGCAGAGGCTGAGATGCAAATCCTGGCACTAGGTGTTAATGGCTGTTTAGAAATAAGCACTTTTGATAAGACATCATTTGGTTGATATTCCACCCAAGTAACCACCAAATCTTACCATTATACTTGCCCACTTTACAACCCTGTTTTGATACTTACTGAGCTAATGTATCATTCAGGATTCAGTCAGAAAAATAGGACTAATTGTTAACGGCTCTGTTAGTGGGATTTGAGCTTCTGCAACTGTGACTGACTGCTGGTTGAGCAGCCTCTGCAAGACTGGTGCCTTTACATCTGACGCCAGAGCTTGCAGCCCATGAGCAGGCAGTCAGGAAGGATGTGACAGCTAAAATAAAATCAACCTGGTCATTTACATAAACCTCAACAAATACAAACAACAAACTAGCGACTATAGCAAAAAGAAACAGACTCACAGTTACAGAGAACAAACTAGTGTTCACCAGTGAGGAGAGGCAAGGGGGAGGGGTGATGCAGGAGTAGGGGGATAAGATGTACAAACCATCAGGTATGAGATAAGCTGCAAGGATACATTGTACAACTCGGGAATGTAGCCAGTATTTTATAACTGTGAACAGAGTAAAACCTTTAAAAATTGTGAATCACTATATTGTGCACCTGTTTCTTATACATCAACTATACTTTAAGAACAAAAAAGAAAGAAAAAAAGACAGTTAGAAAGGCCATTTCACACAGGGTCCTGTAGTCCATGGGAAAATCTTTGGATTTTATTCTGAAGGAAGAGATGCCGTTAGAGGACCTTGAGGAATGGAGTCACATGAAATGACTTACCTTTGAAGACTGTGCGGCTGTGGATTGGTGGTGGGGGAGTAAAAGCAGAATCAGGGACACCAGATGAGGTGCCAGGGCAATGGCCCAGGTGGGTAATGAAGGTGGTTTGCAGGAAGGATGGTGGCAACAGAAACTGGAAAGTGGAAAGCATCCCATCGGTGTCAGCTATTGCCTTTGTGTTTTAGATCCCTCATCCTCAGACAACTATATACCTAAGGATTGCCTGGGGAGCTTGTTTGAAATACAGGACAAGGCACTCTCCGGGGGGAGGGTGATTTAATATGCCTTGAGGGTAGAGCGATAGAACACACATCTGCATTTTAAACACTGAACTGATTATTCTGATGCAGGCTGTTCATAACTACCTATATTGCCTTTGTTATTGTTGCTGTTATTGTTCACAAACACAAAGCAAATGTGACAAGAAGAATGACCCCCCCACACACACACACCCACTCACCCACACTCACGCACGCGTTGGAATTCCCTAATTCATTCTCCGATTGTATCTGACACGCCCACGGAGAGGTGAGTGGTTTTGTTGTGAAGAAAACAGGGACAGGACAGCAGAGGAGTACCTCCCCTGTGGGCACTCTCCCCACTTCCCACCAAGAGAGAGCAGGGTGGTGGGGTGGGCTGACTTCTTCCCCTCATTTCTCTTAGTAACTCTCCAGATTCAGGCCTGCAAATGTGCCTCTGTTTTAAGCAATCTTCAGAGGTGTCTTAAGAGGAAACATGTTGTATACATGACCAATATAGATACTGGAAACCAGAATTATGTTTCTTTCATGTAGCATTGACAATGCAGCAGATTGTGTTTGACACATTGTTAATAACATGGCTTAGATGTGTGATAAATTAGACCTGCTGCTTGGACAGCTCATTCTTACTGATAAGATGTAAAATCATCCTCATTTCCTCAGTGAAGCCAAGATGGAAGTCAAGTTTGTTTCTGACTTTTCCATTGTGTGTGTGTGTGTGTGTGTGTGTGTGTTGGGAGGGAAGCTTTGGTTATTTAAATAATAGTATCTCAGTTCAAGAGCACATGGTCCTTTAGAAATTACTAGATTAAAAATCATACTTTCCTTGTTTCCCTAATCCAACCCCATTTCATGTTATATTTACATTTTCTTTTATAATTAATTTTCAGGATAAGAAGTGTCTTTCACCCACTCCAGAGCACCAGTTCCACTCCTTAGAATTAACCAATATCAAGTTTCTTGTGTATCTTTCTGGAAATTTTCCATGCGTATACACAGATACTTTTGTGTATCGAAATGGAAGCATAGTATATACACTGTTTTATATCGTGCATTTTTCTACATTATTCTTCCCTCTGAACTGTTAAATACATTTTTCTTTGACTAAGAAAACACATTGTAAAATGATTCAAACATCTCAAAAGAGGAAACAGTGTAAAGTCAGTCTCCCTCCTGCCCAGTTATCCTGAATGACCCAATTCCCCTCTCTGGAAAAAGCCACTTGTTATCCAGTTCTTGTGCACCCTTCTAGAGCTGGTCCATGCGCGTACGTGTATGTATCTATGTCATCCTTTAGATTACGTGCTGTATTTTAAAATTGCTTGACACTTCTGTGCAACTAGGTCAGAGACACTGTCAGTAAGCAGAGGTGAGGG
This sequence comes from Camelus dromedarius, assembly GCF_036321535.1. NCBI lineage: Eukaryota > Metazoa > Chordata > Mammalia > Artiodactyla > Camelidae > Camelus > Camelus dromedarius. The sequence continues at coordinate 62,476,440 of NC_087448.1, read as the reverse complement.
ACCTCTCTGCCTGCCCAGAAAAGAATCAATGGCCCTAGGTTTAGCAGAACTGAAGATCAAACAAGAATTCATGAATAGAAACTTCCTGGACATGTACAAGGAGATGGGGGAGATTTTTAGTTTAGCAGAAGCTTGGACTGAAGAAATAGAGATGAAGGGAAATCTCCATAACCTTTCCTGGACCAGAAACAGATTACGATGCGAGAAACCATTGTGACTCATTGGAATTCTAGAACAGAAGTGGACTGGCGTCCTTAACCAGATAGAGGGTCTGGTCTCCTAAGCCAGCTCCATTTGACTTTGCCTGTCATTACCGTCGATGTGCAGTTGGTGTCCAGTTACCTGGACAGCAGTCTTTATGAATGTAATAAAAACTTGGCTGGTCTTTTTAAGGGAGATGAAAATGATTTTATTACCACTTGTAAGAATCTTAGTGGGAGGAGATCGATGTCTTAACAAGGACAATACTTCAAGGAACAGTCTTTAAAAACGTAAGAGGGCTAAAGTGAAAGCAAGAGGGCTGTGATGCTGCTATTCTCTGACTCAGACCCTGAGACAAATCTCAACGGAGCATAGTCTTTGAGTCCATCCTTCCCTTCCCTGTACTCAGATTATTCTTCATTTTTATTAGAAATAACAGCCTAGGGTGCAGTGAGCTCCTATTTATACATATCAACAAATACATTCTGTTGGAGAAACTGATGTCACACCAAAATACTGTAAATACCTTTAGTTCTGAGAATTTACATTCCAATAGTGAGCAGTTTCCTTGTAATTGTAGGTAATCGTTACAAGAAAATAGGATTTGAGAATGACAAAAAGAAGTCCTTGATGGAAGCTTGAGCTCTGATTGCCTCATGGGTCAGATAATCTTCCTAACAGGATTGTCTGAAAGGGTTATTGACTTTCTAAGTTTTCAAACCAGCTCATAAATCATAGGAAAGAATACACACAGAGTTTATTTCTTAAGCCAAAGAGTGAGTAAGAAGGAAAGAGAGAGAAAGGTTAAAACATTAGTTATTGATTTTTTTGGCAGGCAAAATTAATGGTGGTTTCTCCCCATCCACATTTAAATCCGTGTCTTAACTGTAACCTTTCTTTAATTGTAAAGCACAAGAAACACATGCAGAACCTCAGGATTACTACTTTGATTGAACCAGTTAAGTCAAAATAGTATTCTTCATGGGAGATTGGATTGGGTTTTGGACTGCTGATGTGACATTTTCCATTCTGGCTGTTCCCTCTGGGCGCCCTGGCTCAGCCCTTCTCTCCTCAGGGAACCTGTTTCAGAAGGAAACCTGATTGGAATAGACAGACGTGTGGCTGGTGAAGCCCATGGACACCTTATAAGGTTTAATATGTGACAGATATGAGATTCAATTACTTTCCCCCAATATTCTTACAGAAGTGATGCATACACGTGATAAAATTTTCCTTATATGCATTTACATTAACTGGCACAAGGAAAGGACATTGAAACACACTTCACTGTTTCAAAGTCATTTTTACAGACATCTTTGTTGTTTACCGTTTCTGTTTTCTCTTTCAGAAGAAACGTGAACATAGGTTGATATTTATGTGATTTAGTAGTTGGAAAACAGGCCTGTTTACAGCAATAAAACTGAAAAGATGAATTTCTGTCCAATTGACGGCATATTCTGTTCTAGTGGTCTTCTTGTTTCTATGGATGCTCGTTTGTTATACTTAATCTTTCCAAGTGATTTCTATCCATTGTCCATAAGTTAAAGCAAGCGCATTTAGGTTTAGTACAGACACACTCAGACATCCGTTGGCGTGAATCTTGCTGGGATGACTGGTAGGTGACACACTAGGGTCTGGAAACAAGCTTGGGGACAACATACAAGCCTGCAGAGCACCCCTCGGCAGGTAGCATCATCCCTTCTCTGAGATGGTGAGGCTTGGCCCCATCACAAGTGGGGTATTCATCTTCCCAAGTGGTTTCTCAATATTCCTGAGATACCAAACCAATTGTGAAGGCAAGGTCTCAGACCCCAGTTGTCCTTGGCTAAGGATGTGTGTGGGTACAGCTGGTGGTGCAGGCTGGAAATACCTACAGCTTGACTTGCCGTGATGCAGCACCTCTTGGCAGAACAGGGAACTCTGAGCCTGCTCTGCTTGGAGCTGGCTTTTACTGTGGCCAGTGGTGGTCTGAACCTACCATCTTTCCTTTGAGCCATAGTGTAGTCTAGACAGATCCTAGACATGAGCTAAGCTAAATTCATTTCTTTCCTGGAGTGGAAATAAGCCCCTATCGTTAGCTAATGCCCAGCATCATTGTTCTTGCCAACTTGATCAAACATCAAGCATTCAATTCAGAAGCATTCAGTATATCTTCCCTTCACGTGCCAGCCCCTGTGTTGGGGAACGTTAGTGTCTCTGTCTTTATGAATGGCTTTTTTCTTAGAAAAGAAATAAAATAATTTCCAGTAAATATACAAACACATTTTATTTTTGCTTTCTTGGAAGACTATATTAATGTTTTGTTCCTCTGAAATAGAATATCGGTTTTATTACTGACAGCATATTTATTATATTGATATTGATCATTCTTTAAATTTCATTGATTCTATGTTCTTTTGAAATGTTTTAATACTCAGTTTACTCTGTCTATAGTTATAGACTTTGCTCTACAACTTCACCATTCTCAGTAAATGGTCACTTGGTTGTAAGGGATAGAGAGCCTATTAGGAAATAGCTACTGCCTACCTCCTTCTCCTCCCTGTTTAAATCACAGAAAATCTGTTTCTCCTCCTCTCATTTCTTCTAAGGCATTTATCTGTTGGGCACCCTCTTATTTCTAATACACTTAACCATTCCATGTTCATCCTCTTTTCTCAGAAGATGTGTGTCTTAGTCAATTTGGGCTGCTGTATCAAAATGCCACAGACTGGGTAGCTTATAAACGTCAGAAATTTATTTCTCACAGTTTGGAAGGCTGGGAATGCCCAGATCAAGGTGCCAGCATATCCGGTTCTGGTTGAAGTCCCTCCCTCGCTTTGCCGACTGCTGATTTCTCACTGAGCCCTCCCGTGGCTGGAGGAGCCAGGGAGCTCTGTGGGTCTTTTTTAAGAACATGAATCCCATTTGTGAAGACCTTCATGACCTAAGCACTGCCCAAAGGCCCCACCTCCTAAAACCATGATACTGAACATTAGGATTTCAATATGTGAATTTGTGGGGGGGACACAAATATTCAGACCATAACAGTGTATTAATTATTATCATTGATGTGTAACAAATTGTCCCCAAACTTAGTGGCTTAAGAAAAAAACTGTATTAGCTCATAATTTCTATGGGTCAGGAATTTGGATGCAGGTTAGGTCTTCTCAGAAGGCTGTAATCACGGTGTCATACAGGGCTGCAGTGGTCTCATCTGAGGCTGAGGGAGGAACCTCCCCAAGTTCCCTCTTGTGGACCTTAGGTCGTCACTGGCTGTTGGACTTAGGATCTTAGCTACTCATTACATAGGCCTCTCCATGGGACAGTTCACAAGGTGGCAGACAGCTACCCCCAGAGCAAGTAAGGGAGAGAGAGAAAGCAAAACAGAAGTTGCAGGGGTTTTGTCACCTTATCCAAGAATTGACATCCCATCCCTTTTACCATATTTCATTCATTAGGAGCAAGTCCAGCCCACATCAAAGGAAAGAAGACCACACAGGGTGTGGGGACCAGGAGGTAGGGATCACTGGGAGCCATTTGAGAAGCTGCTCCCTCCATGATTACACAGGATTACTGCAAGATTACATGGGCCTTCTTGGTTAAGCTTCTTAAAAGCATAGTCCAAGTCCACTGTGACTAATTCTTTCTCAACCTACTGCAGTCCTGCTTCTGTCTCTGCCACTATTCTTACCTTGATCCACCGAAGTCACCAATGACTTCCTAATTGCCAGATCAAATAGGCAATATTTCTGTCTTTAGATTATTCTGATTTTCTGCAGAATTTGACAGTTTGATGTAACTGACCTCTCTTTCCTTCTCTATCCTCTTGCCTGACATCCTTCCCTCTTGGTTCATTCATTTCGTATTCTCTCCTTTCATTATCATCTCACATGTTAAGATTGTCCAGGGTTTGTTCTTAGCCCTCTTTCTGCTCTTCCTGAGAAATCTCACTCACAGCCTGGCTTCAGCTACCCTACAAATGCTGATGACCCCACCCCAATTTCTCTTTTGTCTTCAAAGGCACGTATATCCTAATAAACTGTTGAAATGACCATCTCAACCTTGACATGGCAAATTTAATATGTCTTCATAACTTCTCTTCCAGACCCTCCTGAGTTTCTCTCTCGTTGGATGGCACTCACTCTCACCTGTACTGTCACTCCAGCCGCGAACGTGGGAGTCAGCCTTGGCTCCCCGCTCTCACTTCCACAACAGTGTCACTGACTGCTGTCCGTTTCATACTCTATTGTTACTTAACTGGCTCTCTCCTCTCTGTCCTCACTGCTCCTCTTCCCTGTTCAGCCCCTTATCACTTCCCTTCTGGGTTATTAAATCATCTTGCTGCCTTCTGACTCCTCCCCGCCAATCTGTCTTTGGCACAGTTGTCAGAGCGATCTTTCTAAATGCAAATATGATCACACCATTGCCCTGCTTAGAATCCTCTAGTGGCCCCGTTTTCTTTGGGATCCGATCTGAATGCCACGGCGTGCAGTAATGTGGGCTCTGTCTCACTCTCTTACTTTTCCCCTCCCAGTTTCCTGAAAGCACTCCACTCTCCAGCCATAACTGAGCTGCTTGTGGTTCCCTGACTACATCCCGTATTTTCCTGACATTGCAAATTCTATTCTTGGGCACATGCTCCCCCTTTTGTTTTAAGTGAGCTTCCCCTATGAGACTAGCTAACTCCTACCTGGAGGCTTAAAATTCACCTCCAGGAGTCTTTTGAGACATTTTTCCCAATTAGACTCATTTTGCTTCCCTTTTTCTATGTTCCCATCACCTCAATGCAAACTCATATTACAGTGCTTATCCCACTAGGTTATGAATATTGATTTCTTGCTATCTCACCCAAGAGACGTGAGCATGTGAACTCCTTACCGGCAGGTACAGTGTTTTACCTCTGAGCCCTCCACAATGCCTGGTTCATAGGAGGCATTAAATAAATGTTTGATGAGTGAATAAATATTCATTCAAAGCCCTCAAGCCAAACTGACATTCCCGATGCATTCACTGTACCTTTCTATCTCCTTCCCTGGGTTCTGGCTTTTTCCCATCCCCACACCAGAAACCAGGAATAACCTGTCAACAAATAAAGGAAAAAAATTATAATATTTATCAAGTTGGAAAAGTAACAACAATGTTGTTTTGGTTGTTATTGTTTTTGTCTTAATATATACAAGACACAGGAGAAGCAAAAGTTCAAATTTCTGTTTGGCGATATAAGTATATACTTAATATATTTTACATAAAAGACAGTTATCAATCAGTGGACAATAAAGAACAAGTTGTAGTTTCTCCAAAAGAGGAGAGAGGTCAGGGCTGGTCATCATTGCTGGATGACCACAGGGGTGGAGAGCGTCTTGGCTGAGCACTGACCACTGGGGGTGCCAGGGGAAAGGAGGATGAGTGATGTTGTGGGTGAGAGTGAGGGCAGTAGCTGAGTCTTTCTGACAGTGGTTCGTGTTTGAGTTGAGTAAAATAAGATCATATTACAGAAAGCTGTGACCACTGCCTTTTTCAAATTTTGACTTGATCACACAGTGAAAAGAAAAGCTACTGAAGTGTGTGGACTGAAACTGACAGATATGCTTCCAAGTGCCATTCTAATCCTCACCAGCAGGTCATGGAGCCAGATTTGTTCACAGAGGCATGGTTGCATTCATTTTTATTTTTTAGAAAAACTCACCAATACTACTTAGAAAATTTAACTTGGAACTAGTGAAACTCAGGTTGGGCCCAACTTTAGTTTTAATGAACCAGAATCCAGGAAATACTGTGTAAAATAAGCCATCAATTCAACTGTAGCCACTTGTGCTTTTTCATATGAAAGTATTTGCATCTAGATTTGATTCTAAATTCCTGATTGCCCTAATTTGTTGTTGTAAAATATTTTAGTAATACATATAGAAATACACAAACACACAGTTACAAGTTTAAGTGACTGCCGAAGAAGGCTAAAGTGTAAGATAATCAGTCTCTTAAAATTTAAGTATTTGAACCATACCAACCCATATTTATATTGTACTTGCTTACCAATTAGTCTACACTGGGTTTAAAGTAATCCTCTTTTATTGGATAAAATCTGTCTCCTACATATTTTTATTCTATTTGACATAAACTTTTAGATAAAAGAAGATGTTTTTGCAATGAATATGTCTGTGGAATTATTTAATTTTAGAAGAGTGTTAATCTGTTTCTTTCCTGTCCGATTATTTTTGCCTAGTGGAGAAAAAACAGGTTGATTTTGATAACATTTTTAAAAAATGACATTTGGAAATTAGTAAAGATTTTCTTCCAAGTCCATTATTAACTTGTTTTTCTTATAACTGTGTTTCTAATTATAGGTCTAATAAAGTATGTTGCATATTTTTATCTCTTAAATATATAAATATACTATGCCTTTAGATGTACAAATTTACTTATTTTTTTCTTCACCTTCTCTAATTTGATACCTTGCCCTCAAAATACCTTTAACATTCTTCTTAAGTATCATATACATCCAATATCTCCATACTGAGTACTGTTCTAAAGAAAGGGAGGTAAATTTTGTATTTATATACAATACAATGTGCCTATATCTTTACTTTAATTTAAGTGACAGAGAGCTTTGAATTACTTTTTTAAAATGGCAAACTTGGATAGCCGTTTTTTCAGTAGAGCTCTGTATTATGTTGTTCTCATTTTTCAATAGAATTTCTGCTGAGATGAATTTTACAGCATTAATTACCAACTTGCCTGAGTTGGATTCATTACTAAAAAAAAAACAAAGAAGCTTTAAGTACATATCTGACAAGCTATATACATTAATCTTTGCTTTACTTCTCTTAAACTACTGGCATAGGTGGGAAACTTCTAAATATTGATTGCCCCTTGGGGTTTGGGTTTGATGGGAGGCAGGAATAGTTTCCTGCAAACGCAGACAGTCAATTAGCTTTTATAACTGCTCTTCAATTAAAATAAAGATAGAATTCTCTGGGGAGAAATCTAACCAGAAAGATCACTGCACTGTAAATAGGCCAGTCAATTTTATAGAAAAAAGCCTCCAGCACCTAGCACTCATTCCCATATATATTGATTTATTCATTCAACCAATAGTTACTGAGCGCATATGCCGTCCAAGGCACATTGTGTCCGTCAGTTACACTTTACACACACAGTGACACGCAGCAGTTTTGCCAACCCGGCAAGTCAGACGAGGACTAGAGGCGGTACTACTGCTATTGCTGTTACTGGTAGTGAGACCCCTAAGTTAGGAGGCCCTTCAAAGTGTGGGTCCTGGCCTGCCTGCTGGGAAGAACTCACAGCTGAGACAGAGGGACAAAGTGAAAACTGCTTTGTTTTTTTCTCCAAAGAGTAAAAGGAAGGAAAGTGCTCTAGCGGGGTGAAGGAAAGAAAAGCCAGGAAAGGAAGCACTCGAGAGGAGAACTGTAAACCTAGCTGGCTGGTAGAGACAGCTCTACCGGGGTTCGGCCACGTGGACTTTTATGGGGGGCTTCTGCCATCACGTCCTCCTTCTGGGTGTGATGGAGCCAGTCAGTTCTTGTTCAAGCTTTTCAGTCCTGGTTTGGGTTTTTCCAGTTGTTGTCATGGCAAGTGGCAAGTGTCGTGGCGCTGGTGGGTGTGTCATTTAGCATGCTAATATATTACAGTGAACGTACAATGAGGCTTAAGGTCCAATGAAAGTCAAAGCCACCATCATCTTGGACTCCGTGGGTTCTAACCAGTTTTTGTTTCTTCTCTGCTGCTGTCTCTTGATCCTAACAGCCTTGGTAACAAAAAAGGAAAGTTGCTGTTAATCAGAATGCCTGCAATTTGGTGGACCACGTGTCCCCCTAGAAAAGCCAACTTCAAAGATTCTATTTAGCAATGAAATTTTTATAGGGAAATGAAGGAATAATCTCAGTTAATCGGTATGATCTGTGGTCAGAGTCCTTGACATCCCCAGTGCCTGCAGGCTTGTCTTCATCAACTGCTGGAGTCTGCTCTTCTTCCATGAGTCATGGAGCCTGGGAGACTTCAGCTTCTCTATGAACAAGAGGCAGGGGTTGGGGGGCCCACAGGGTCCTGCTCCCTTTCATTACCAACAATAACCACCAGTGACTGTGCATCTCTGATATACCAGGCGTTACTCTAGGATCCTCAATGTCAAGATTGCTTTCAGCAATTTGACAAGAGAAAGATTGTAATGTCTAAGATATTGAGACAGTTTATGTGTAACATGAAGTCATCAGATGTGTGGAATATTAAAAAAAATTGGTAAAAACTTTTCATTTCCTTTTTAGAGAGAAGACATCACTGGCAAAGTAATCATAAACAGAGAGAGAAGCTGAAGAAAATCTAAGGTGAGAGTTTCCTTATTTCTAAAATCCAAAGAAAATGAAAGTAGAGCAAAAATCAGGGTTATATCAGTAGTTAACTTTCGGTCTTTTACCTTCAAACCAGATTCATTGTTAGTGGGGAGGGGGCAAGTGGGAAGTGAGATGAAAGAGAAAAAATGTGATGTTGGGCTCTAACCTGCTCTTCTCTGACTTAATTTATGTTTTCTTTTTTTTCTTTTTAGTTCTAAGTATTATTTATTGACGTCCAACAGGGACTTAATATTCTTTCAACACCAACCCTCACCTATGCTCTTTCCTTTACCTCAGCCTCTCCATCGTTACAGCACATTTATACTATGTGTTTAGTATTTACATCTTTATGACTGTGGATATTGCTTAGAGGGAAGTCGTGAAGTATTACAATAACATTCATTTCTAGTAATTTAACAGTTTTCTTTGTAGTAGTTGTAGTAGTTTCTTTTGCTGAGTTTTCTATGAGCCCGTTACTGAATTGTTCCCAAAGTCTTTGCTAGTGGTAAAACCATTCTACAATATATTTACAAACCATGTAAACTGGTTCTACCCCCTACCCACCCTGGATACTTCTAGAAATTTCTATACGTGTTCAGTGCTCTGAAATTTCATACCAATATGACATAGTATAAGGTATTTTTCCAGCCGTTGTGTCAAGCACTTGGTAGGTTCATTAATTCAGAGAGTCACTTCCTGCATTTTGAATATTTTGTTGTTACTATTATTATTAATTTGATAATTGTCCTCTAGTATTTTCTCTCTGTTATCTTTTTTGGAATTTTTTTATTTTTATGTTGTTCTGACTGTACTGACCCTCTATTTTTTATTTTTATCTCCTGTTTTTCATCACTTTATCTTTTTATTCTGGTTTCTTGGAAATTATATTCCAACATATTTATAGGGTTTTCTGTTTCTGCTATCATAATTTTTAATGTCTTAGAGTTAATTTTTGCTCTCTGAATTTTCCTTTTGTGGATTTTTATATAAATAGTGTATCTATAGGAGCCCAATACTGATAACTTTTGAAGTATTATTTTGCTCTCTGCGTTCTCTAGGGAAAAATATAAAATAACTAGGGAAGTATAGACCTTTTCAAATAGTAGTTGCCTTGGCTAGACCCTAAGTCTCTAGCCCCATACTTTATTTCTTCAAAGTACATTAGACTTCTTAACACTGCATTTGGTATTTATTTATTGCTTTCTTATTATTTAAAACTCTTACTGAAACGCACTTTCCTTGAGGGTGGAAAGCTTTCACTGTCTTACTCACTTTTATACTTCAGTGCCAAGAAAACAGTGACTAAACACATGATAGGTGAGCAATAAATCTTTATTGGATCAATACATAATTGAATAAGTGAAGAAAACCATATAGTTTTATTTGAGAACATAACACAAGACTTGAATCAATGAGGAGGCAGATCATGTTCTTATTCGGGAACACTGACACATTTTAAGATCATTTTCCCTACTACATTTAAAGGAGATAGGAATTTTCAAAAGTAGAACATGGAGATCATTTTTAGGCTGTCGTAGTCATCTCACAAGGTGCAAAGATCACCTGAACTAAAGTAGTAGTAGAGCTGTGGAGTGAAAAGGTCAGGTAAAGGTCTATTGTAGCAAGAAAATTCAGCAAGATTTGCTGTGTTGTATTGCAGAGCATACATCCACACTTTTATTCTATTTAAAAAAAGTCATTTATGTGCTTCCCTAATGGAGGATATCTAGGTTGCCTCCAACTCCGTACCTCTGTAAGCAGTGCTATGTGGATGACCTTTAGGTGCGCCCCCTCGTGGGCGTGGGGAATACTTTCTCTGAGGCGGTAATACTGAGATATGAGATATATCTGAACTTTTTTCTGAATGATTAAAACTATTTATACTTCTACTAACAATCCATTTAGGTTTGCATCAGCTTATTCATATCCTTTTTGCATGTTTCTATTTGATTACCTATGTTTTCATTCCTGAATTCAATAGAAATGATGGGATCTTGGACGGTAGGAGCCAAGTTAGAGTACTTACCCACTGAAAATAAGGTGGGCTTGTTACCACAATGTGTGACAGAACAAAAGCAATCACCGCAGTGGTCTTACTCACAGAGGTCGTCAACATTAACTAATTGTTTATGGCATTTCTAGGCTGGAATAGTTGGGCAGTGTATTAGTTTCTTAAGGCTGCTGTAATAAAACACCACATTGGTAGATGGCTTTAAACAACAGAAACGTATTCCCTCACAGTCCTGGAGTTTAGAAGTCTGAAATGAAGGTGTTGGCAGCACCATGTTCTCTCTGACGGCTTGAGGGGAGAATCTGTTCTGTGCCTTTCTCTTAGCTTCTGGTGTTTCCGGCAATCTGGCATCCCTTGGCTTGTTGATCTGCCTCCATCATCGCATGGAGCTTTCCCTGTGTGACTGGGTCTCTGTGTCTCTTCTTTGCTTCTTATGAGGATGTCGGTCACATTAGATTAAGGACCTATCCTACTCCAATATGACTGCATCTTAACATAAATCTTAATTATGTCTGCAACATAATTAATTATATAATTATTATAATTATAATAATTATGTCTTACTTCCAAAAAATTCACATTCATAGACATTGGAGGTTAGGACTTCAACATACATTTTTGTGGGATACCACTCAATGTACTACAGATTGTTAATTAAAGTCTTACTTGATTTATATAAGCAAAAAGCTCCGAGTCCAGTGTACAGGAGCCTGACTGGAATCACCAAAAAGAATTGTGGTTTTTCAGTTAATTCCAAGACATGAGCCAGTTAACAAGTCTAGAACCCCTTAGATGAAGAAGAGGCCAAGTCCTCTTGAGGAGGGACCCTTCTACATAGCCAAATATTGACACTTCCTCCCAACTGTCTCCAAAGGAACTTGTGGGCATTTGCAAGAGTGGTTATGCATTAAGGAAGGGAAAATAATCACACTCCTCATGAATTACTAAATACTGACTCTGAGCTGACACCGGTTCCTAGAGCTTCCTAAGCCACAAGTAGGGGGTTCTGAATACCAGGCGATCAATGGGATTTTGGCTCAGGTTTGTCTCATAGGGGGCCCACTGAACATCCTGTGGTTATTCCCCAGTTTTGGAATGTGTAGGTGGAACTGACATGCTCAGCAACTGGCAGAATCTCCACATGGTTTCCACGACCTTAGGAGAGTGAGCTACATGATAAGAAAGTGAAACCATTCTAATTACTCATCTTCCAAAATAGTGAATCAAAAACAATGCTTCATTCCTGGATGACTGCAGAGGTGAGGCCACCATCAAGGACTTGAAAGATGCAGGGGTGGCGACTCCTGCCACATCCCTGTTCAACTCATTATTTGTCCCATGTAGAAGACAGAGTTAGGAAAGTTACTGTGACTTATCATAAACCTTATCATGTATAGACTCCAATTGTAGCTGCTGTTACAAATATGCTCAACTTTCCAGCCCTGTGTCGTAGCCTGTCTGCAGGGACCTCCATCCTCTCTCCATTCCATAGGACCTCACACTAGTCCATTGTGCTGAGGATATCATGTTGATTAGACCTGGTGAGCAGACAGTAACAGGGATTCTGGATGCCTTGGTAAGACACTTGCATGCCTGAAGGTGTAAAATAAATCCCAGAAAAATTCAGAAATCTGCCACCTCAGAGACATTATTAGTGTTCTGGTGGTCTACAACAGAGTCCCAAACTATGACTCACTGGCCAAATCTGGACTGTGGTCTGTTTTTATATGGCCTGTGAGCTAAGAGTAGTTTTTATATTTTTAAATGATTATTAAAAAGCAAAGAATATGTAGCAGAAACTGTATGTGGTCCACAAAGCCTAAAATATTTACTATCTAACCTCTTATAGAAAAAGCCTGCTGACTTCTTGTCTAGGTAATGTTGAAATATAGTTCCAAGGTGGAGACCAAGTTGCTGTATTTGGGTTCTCCTATTAGTAAGAAAGAGGCACAAACCCTAGTGAGTCCCTTTGGATCTTAAGGGCAATATCTACCTCATTTGAATATACAGCCCTCATCCATTTACAGAGTATCTAGAACAACTTCCATTCTTAACTTGGCCCAGGAAAGAGTGGGCTCTGTAAAAGGTCCAGTCTGCTGTGTAGGTTTCTCTGTCACTCTGCCCGTATATCTCAGTAGATTCCATGATGCCTATAGTGTCTGTGGCAGACAGAGATGCTGTTTGAAACTTTGGCAGGTCCTAATAGGAGAATTACAGTGCAGATCTGTAGGATTTTGGAGCAAAGCTGTGTCATTCTCTGCAGACAGCTACTCTTTTGAGAAACAGGTATCTGATTTGTTATTAGCCTGAATGCTTGACCATGGACTACCAAGCTTCCCATGTGACCTGATCTGCCCATCCTGAATGGATATTCTCTGACTCACAAAGTCATGAAGCTTTACACATGCACAGCAATCCTCAGTCATCAAACGAAAGTGATATATAGATACAGATATAGATATAGATATAGATATATTTTATACTGAATGGAATAGTATTCAGGCATAAAAAGTAATGGGGTACTGATGCATGCTACAACATGGATGAATCTTGAAAACATCACGCTAAGTGAAAGAAACTAGACATGCAGAACCCCTTCCTGTTATGTGACTCCATTTATATGAAACACCCCAAAAAGGCACATCTAGGTGTTTAGCTAGGGCTGAGACTTAGAGGTCAGTGGGAGTGACTGCTGGTAGGTACATGGTTTCTTTTGGGGATGATGAATATACTCTAAAATTGATTGTGGTGGTTGTCCTACAGCTGTGTGAATATACTAGAAACCACTGAGATGTACACTCTAAATGGCTGAATTGTATAGTATGTGAATTATGTCCCAATAAAGCTGATTCCCCACAGCCCTCAGAAAGAAAGCCAATGGAAAACTATAACACTTCAGTTAAGACAGGACTGTTAATAGCTCAGGCCCTTTAAAATAGAAAGTTTTGATCTCTTTATCAGGCAAGGAACTATGACTAGCTAATGAGCTTGCTTTATGGCAAAAAATAAAAATAAAAACACGTTATTTTATTTTGTTGCTCAAATTGTTCCAGCTTTGGCCACTGTAATTTTTCTGTGCCTCCGTCTTTTGTTTTTTGAGCACTGCCTCACTTTCTGGCGCTAGCTAGAAGATGCTCAGGCTCTTCTTGTATTTTCAGTGCCATTTTCATTTGATCTAATTACTGATATAATTGGGTTTATACCTATTATATTGATACTTGCTTTCCATTTTCTCATTTGTTTTGTGCCATTTATTGTGCCTTTCTTGCTTGCTTTTGGGTTTAACAAGTATTTTTTATTATTCCATTTTCTCCTCTATTACCTCTTCAGTTATATCATCTGTTATTATGATTTTATTGGTTGCACTTGAAATTATAATACATATCTTTGATTCATTATAGTCTACTTTAGATTAGTGTTTTACCATTTCTCAAACAATAAAAGCAGCTTACAGGAATTCAAGTTCTATTACTGCCTCCCTCCCTTGTGCTATTTTTGTTATACGATCTACTTTTGCATATAAACCCCACGAAATACTATTATTGCTGTTGTTTTAAAGAGTCAAGGAGGGTGGGGAGTATAGCTAAGTAGTAGAGTGTGTGCTTGGCGCACAGGAGGTCCTGGGTTCAATGCTCGTTACCTCCGTTAAGGGAGGGAAAAAAAAAAAAAGAATAGCATCTCCCGAAGAGGGGAACATGCTGAAAGGGTAGAGCCAATATTTATTTTTATTTGCCCACATATTTATCATTTCAGCGCACTTCCTTCCTCCTTACAGCCCCATGTTTCTATCTGGCCACATATTTCTTCACCCTGAAAATTTCTCTTCATTATTTTTTGTGTGTATACCTCCTGGCAACAGATTCTTGGAGGTTTTTTTTGTTGTTGTTGTTGGTTAGTTTGTTTATAGGTTTGAAAACATCTTTATTTTGGCTTCAGTTGTGAAGGATGCATTCGCTTAGTATAAAACTGTAGGTGGACAGGGTTTTAAAATTTCAGTGTTATAAAGATGTCATCCTACTGTCTTCTGACTTCCATGGATTTTTTTGTGTACTTTCCTTCTCTCAAGGATTATGTCTGGAGAGTTTTATTTTTGACCAGCTGTTATAGTTTTTTTGCATAGGATCCCAACTTCTCCGTGATAACCAGAACTGGAACTCATCTCTTCTTGACTTTTTCATTGGCCATGACATAAACCATTTCTTTACTAGAATGTATCTCTGTCTTGTTCTTGAACTTAAAAAGGAATGTGTATAAAATGCTTCCTTCAAGTATGATTACTAAGTGCTCTCTAGCAAGTTGGAGCTGTTTCCTTTTATTCTTGTCTATCAGAATTATTTTTTAATCATAAATAGAAGTTAAAAACTATCAGTCGCCTTTCCTGAATCTGTAGAGATGGTACCATAAGTGATTTTCCTCTTTTATTTCATTATTGCAGTAAATTTCATTGATTGATTTTCAGGAGTTCAACAATGTTTGCATTTCTCAGGTTAGCCATGCTAATAAATCCGCTTTATCATAACACATTCTTTTTCAGAGCTTAACTGTTGGTTTATATTTACCCGGTGTATCTTTTTTCTAGTATTTACTTTTATAATTCCTGTGTCTTTTGTTTATATATGTCTCTGGCAAACAACATATTACTGGATTTTTTAAAGTCCAATCTGGATAACTGTTAACCCTGTACTGTGAACATTGGGAGAATATATTTTTGTTTCCAGAACTCTTGGAAAGCAAGGGGACTCCACTTCTCCCGGTGAGGTCAGTAGGACCTGATGACCTGCGGTCTCAGCAAAGTAAGTCCCTTCATCCTGAGCCTCCCTGAGGCGCTGCCTGTGAGGCGGCATGCCACAGTTTCTTTCCCTGGAGGTACAGGGAGAAGTTGTTGCTCAGACCCACTTTTCTTTTTCATAGAGAAACTGCTCATACATCAGAGGACAGTTGGGAAGCAAAAATTTAGGTTACTGTTGACCCAGAGTCCCCTAGAAAACTTTGTAAATTCATATTACCTCCTAAATACAAAAGCAATACTTGTTTATTTTATGAAATTTGGAGAACATCGCATATACAAAGAAGGAATTAAGAATACTTACGGTGGGCAGGGAAGAGTTCAGTGGCAGAGCGCATGCTTAGCATACGTGAGGTCCTGTTCAATCCTCTGTACCTCCATTAAAATAAATGAACAAATACCTAATTACCCACCTCCCCCCAAAAAATTTTAAAAACAAAGAATACTTACAATCCAGAGATAATCAGTGTGTGTCACCTCACTTGGGGACGTGGTATCTTTTTTTAACCTGAAGGCGTCAAGGGAGTATTTTAGGCGACAACCAAAATTCATCTTCCTTTCTGCCTGAGTTTTGAAGGGCTGTATTTGGCCAGTCAGTCTACCAGGAATAGCAACCAAGTTCGTGCAGGTCCAAGCAATGGACATCACGTCAGCATTACTGCCTGGCCACGGTGATACCTCCCATGCTAAGACACCTCCCAATTTTAGAGATGTTAAAATGTAACAGAGCGCGTTACAGTTGATGAGATACAGTCATGCTTTTTAATTGAAAAGTAGCTAGTAGACTAGAAAGCTATTTTGAGTCATTCCATCTGTATCTTTTTTTTAATCAATTTGTCCTTCTATTTTGTATATAAATAGGAAAGTGTCTCTGATATTGTGGTGGTAAAATTTGGGTGGTTTTGTATTAACTTTCTACTTTACCTTTTTAGTGTACTGTGATTTTTAAATAATGACTACATAATTACATAAAAATAATAAAGGTATTATTCTTAAAAGCAAAACAATTAGAAAGCAAATAAAAAAGTCTAACAGCAATAAGGGGAGAAGGAGACTACTGAAACATGGATAAACTGTTTTGCACTTTATGCTACTCTGGTGTTTGTGAAGTAGACACTTTGGAGATGTATGTCACATTTTTGATCGACAGAAAACTCTTCCTTACCTCTATCAAAGTAGAGTCCACATCATTAGATGGTCTTTTGTCGTTAGAAAGATCATTTACAGACATGAGAAGCCAAAGAATATGTTCTAGGATTTAGGAAATGTGGAGAAGGAGGAGAAGATTGAGGTAGGAAAAAAAGCAGTAAATAATAATAAAATTATTCCAAATTATTGGAACATATGAAATATGAAGTTGAAAGATACAGATCAGAGGGGAGATTTCGGAAGTTGGGACAAGACCCTCTTCAGTTCATTATATGAACAACTGATTCTTGAAGTAAAAGAAAATTCAGGGGATTAAAAAAAACCCACATTCTAATTAGTATTTTCAGAGAGACACCACAGCTATCAGTGGATTAGCCTTCTAATTTTGAGATGAAAAATATTGTTAACCACAAAAACAAGTTATCTTCTCTCTCTCATAAATCCTCCCCCTACACCCACACACATACCATACACCCCCCCAGGCACTTTACCAGCCCTTCTCCCTTCCTTCAAAGGGTAGATTTTCCTGTTGAGATTCTGATTTTTCTCCCTGTCATGTAATGCTGTAAGGAGCATTTCACATGAAGAGTTCTAAAACGTGACTTCTTTGGGTATCTTTATTGAGATTTTGGTTTGGCAGACACATTTTCTTCTCTTAATTTTGTCCTCATAGATCTAAGGAAGGTAGCTTTGTCTCCATTGAGGACCTATGTACAAATGTATATAATATAATATTAAATTTTAAAACATTGAGTATATGTATATTATGTGCCAAGCATAGTGATAAGTGCTTTATCTTTACTTTGTAGAAGTGGAAAATAGCCCTAGAAAGATTTAAACGACAGACAAACTAGCCCAGTGTGGCAGAAGCTACTAACACTTACTGATCCCCATGTGCTCATGTGTATTTCCCCAGCTTCCCCTGCAGTTAGCTTGGACAGGCTGTCTGAGGAAAAGTGACTAGTTCTGGCCAATGGTTACACATCCAAAAGTGCCCTCCATTCACATGCTCCCTTCCCCTCCATCTGCCAGCTGGAGGATGAGAGGGCGTGGCCCGGATCACTGAGTCACTGGCAGGAGAGCTGCCCTACCTGCATTACTGTGATGACAGCAAGAAATACACTTGTACTTTGCTTAGCCCCTGAGATTTAGTTATATGTCACCAAACTAAGTTAATGACTGTGACTAATGTACCCCCTACCACACAGCTAGTATCTACAGAGAGTGCAGGGCTGGAACCTAGAACTCCTGGTTCCATTGTCTGTACTTTTAGAGAGAAGTTTCCTAAGCCAGGAAAGAGAAGATAAAGAGGAGAGGAAAGAGGGACTGACCTGATGTGAAAACAAAGATAACCAGCCCCAATCCGGAATGGCAGTAAATGCAGAGCTTAAGACAAAGCTGACTTGTCTCCTGCTCGCTGCTGCGCTAACACAGGCAGCTTACTTACCTGTTCTGAGCCTGGTTCGTCCTGCACCATGAAGACACGAAGCACAGTGTGGGGCATACGGCAGCTAATTTAGTTGTCAAGTATTGTTTATTATAATTATCTACCGCTACCCTTGATAAAATAAGAAGAAAATTAGTGATTACAGATATAAATATAAAAATATCATGCCTAGTAGAATACATTGATGTTTGTTTTGTGGCAAATAAGAGAAGGTGTGAAAATTGTATGTGAAAATTAATATAAAAAAAGCATAATTGAGAGAAATAGGAACATTTTGTGTCTCTGCCCGGGGCTGCATAAAGCCCTGTAATGTCTACACAAATTTAGATAATGTAATAAAATGAATGCATCTCACACTGGAATAATTGAGAGTCATTATTTTCATAAGCAATAGGGCAATTATCAAATGGGAAATCATCTTAAAATTATTCTGCTACCCTGTTGTAATATCAATAAGGAATTTATGAAACACAGCCTTTTTAGGTGGCATTGGACCATTTGAGAATGTGGCTGTCAGTGTGGAAAACTTTTTAAGAGAGGCTTTAAAGAATTAGAATTCCAGAGATGTATTCAAAATGAACATTAATTACTTGGTATTCAACTTGATTACCTTATGTTCATAATAAGAAATGATTTGGAGTTCTGTAATACAAAGGTGCTTCATGAAACCTCATTTTATTTTCTAACTAATCAGAGTGAGCCTGAAGCAATTTTTTTTTTTTCCACTTATGTAACCTCTGCTTCCCTGGCCTCCACTGCAGGGCTGTAGCATTTCATGGTAGACGATGGAGAGACGGTTACAGATGTGCTGCTGTGGGAAGCTTGGTCCTCAGGCTGTGTGGATCTCAGTCACAGAGGATGCTTGCCACAAGCAGCCTGCTCAGATGATATGGCCCCAAATTCTAACTGTGGCTTTTCTGAATGACCCTTTAGCTCAATTTATAAAATCTACTCCCAGTGAACCTACTCTTGACATTCAGGGTTTGATGACTACGTCATCTGGGTCAAAAATGGGGACCCTTGAGTTGCCATGTGTATGTCCTTGTGAGAATAATGGACCACAGTACCCAAAATGCCATAATCCTGGAATATCTATAAATTAGTTTCCTTAGGGATGGGTAAGTTTTTCCTCCACATTCTCAACCCATGGGCTGTTGGGCTTGTGTTTATCTGTAGCAGGACTTGGCCCTTAGTAATTTGAACTGCTACTTTCACCATCCCAGTGTCCTGGGCAGAACCTACTGGTTTCCAAGAAAGTGACACCTTGAAATATATGGTTTTGATGTTCATTATTATTTTGAAAATTTCTCAGTGTTAGATTCCTCATTTGTAAACTGTGTACAGAAATAACAGTGACAGGGTCAAAATTTGCACACCACGTATTGGGAGTGCAAAAAATGTAGGTTCTTTGTTTTCCAAATCTAATTTATCTTGCTCTAGATCCTCCAATCTGTTGCTAGAAAAAACAAAAACAAAAACAAAACAAAACAAAACAAATAACCCTCCTCAAAACCCTGAACTTTCTTATTAATGATAAATTCATCTCTTCCAGACTCTAATGCTCTCCCGCTAACTCAGTCTCCCTTGGATAGATATTCAATCCATCTGAAACTTGAACCCTCCAAAAGAGCATTTCCTCTGTTCCTCTTCTTTGGAGTTTTCCCTCCCGTCTTCTTTACAAGGTACCACTTAGATGACAGGGAACATTTTTGTTCTCTAAGAGACGGACTGTAGAAACAGTCAATAGCAAGACCACATAATAAAAACGGAACTCTGACCCACAAACTACAGCAACCCACCCAGGAAGCCGGCCCCTTGTCTGCAGTAAACAGCTCAGGACGTCAGCCTGCTGTAAGTCAGACCTGCAGGAAGCCTGGTAGTTACTCCTAGTGATAGCCAAGAAGCTAAACAATATCTTCTGTTAACAGTCCACCTAATTGGCCAGGACTTGATTTGCTTTTCTCATTAATTAGTCTTGTTATTTCCACAGCTCCCACAGCGTCAGTGAGGAGTGACCAACTGCCTGCTGGCCTTTCTGCCAGGCACCTACTGCCCTCCAGCTGAGACACTTGGATGTCTCTGGACATTGTTCTTTCCTCATTGACTTTGCCCATTGAGGGTCTGAGGCTGGTGAACCTGGAGGTCTGTGCACTTGGCACAGTAGGGGCTCCGTGGGTCCCATCCACCCCACAGCAAAGCTGGCCTCCCCCGGCTCTTTGGAGCGCAGGTCTCTGGAATCTTAGCGGAATACCCTCTCTAGTGCCCGTCCAGGCTGTGGGCCCCAGTCTCTGCTGTGGCGTCTCTCACCCCTCGCTTCAGTTTGGCTCCCAAGTCTCGGCTACCTCCCCACAAGCTGTCTCATCAGAGGACACAGGGACGTCCTCCCGCCCTCTCTCTGCTGAAACGTCGCACCACTGTTTTATTCTGCCGTGCTTGCCTAGGTAGCTTGAGGGCACCCTGCTAAGCAGTTTCTAAACAGGAAGTGAGAAAAGGTCTCCTTTACTTTTGCTGCCCTTTTGTACCATCTGGGCTTCTTTTCTTTTCTTTTCCTCTGCTCTCGCTCCGAGGATCAGGTCCAGGGAGGCTGATGTCCTACTTTCCCCAGCCCCTGGCCGTGCTTCCCTGTCCTTTGTGGCTTGCAAACCTCTTTTCTCCCTTGCACAATGGGCCTGTGAAGCCCGCCCCACTGTGTTATAGCCTCATTTCCCAGCCTCGTGAACTTCTCACCTCTAGGTGGTTCATTTACTTCTCTTCCTTGGGGGCAATAAGGCTGTGATTAGCGTTAATAGTGAAAGGACTGCAGAAAAATAAACCAGCCTACAGGTAAGGGACGATAGCAGGAAATACTCCCCACCTCTGATTACTTCACAGTGCGGTAATGATGATCAACTGCGCCCAAGTACAGGAAATACTTTGTTTTCCAAAGGGAAGGCGGACGTGAATTGTTGTTACTATATTTAAATCAGAGCTTAACAACTCGGTATTGTCATTAAAAGGGGTTTGTCTCTTTACTTATTTTAAAAGGGTTTCTTTTTTGTCTGTCATTTTTAAGGAGAAAGAATTCAGTTTAAACCTTGACTTTTTTTTCCTCTTTGCTGGTCAAAGGTGTGAATTTATATTGCTTTTCTTGAATTCAGTAGTTTCTCATGATCATTTTGATTTTCACCAATAGAAATGAAAAATGTGAATTCCAAAGATTTTCATATGACTTTTTTTCTTCAAAGGTTAGAGATAGGAAAAGTCCACAGGGTAGCCACAGGAAAGCTCATCTGCCAGCAGGCACTGCTCTTCACAGGGTCTGAACTGGGGTTAAACCACAAGGACGCTGACTGTGCTTGCCCATAAATATACAGGAAAGGAAGAATATTTCAAAGTGCTTAAAAAGAGACCAGGAGAACACTCAAAACTGAATTCCTCCTAGTAGATGAGCACAATCTATGCTGATTTTGAAAAAAAATAGAATTGATATTTACATAACACTTTATAATTTAGTTTTTTTATTTGCTCTGTCTCATTTTAACAAATAAAAGTCTTCTAAGAGAAATATTATTATCATTCCCATTTTACAGATGAAGCCAGACTCATCCTGATTTGGTTGTATCTTGAATATGACTTTAGTTCAATGTGTTCTTTATTTAGCCAGTTCCCTTATTTTTCCACGTCTGCATTCAAGGGAGATGCCAGCTCTGCTCTTTTTGAAATACAGATGGTGGGAAGATTTCTTGTTTCACCTTGAAACTGTCCAGCTTGGGGCGGCTGAAGGGTGATGGGAATCACCCTTCACTGTCAAAGCTCACAACATGTGGAAAACTACTTTATAGCCAACATATCCACCAATAACCTCTATAAATAGGTAATTTGGGAACAGTGTTTCTATAGAGATGTAGTATTCGGAGGAACAGTAGTTACTTACGGCAGTGCAAACGTGTTAATGGTGGATTGGAGAAGTCACACCTGTTTCTAAGTGAGGTGCAGTTAAGCAGTATCTTTTGTTTGCCAAGTTTCATTGCTGAGATTATATGTTCTTTGTGGATGAATTTATCATTACCACTTGAATCGTTTATTATTTACTGAGTGCCTAAAATAGGCAAAGGGGTGATGTTTTGGTCGGGTTTTGCATAAAAGGAAGAAAACTGGTTTTGGGAGTGCGGGGTGAGAGGCTTTTCCAAGCACGAGGGTTGTTGTGGGAAAATCAGACATAGAGCTGGATTGCATGAAGCAAAAGAAAAAAGTGATTTTAAGTGAATGGCCACTGGGAAAGAAACGTCCTGCATAACTGAGAGCAGAAAAGGAAGGAGGTAGGAAGTAGTATCAGAAAGGAGTAAAGGAAAAGAGGGAGACCAAAGCAGGATGTGAGAGAGAGGATACCGTGAGACCATTCATTTCCTCATTAAACAAGAACTAAAAATCTGTTACGAATCCGGGAACTCTGGGACGTGAATATCCTGAGGGGGAAACTGAGGCTCTGAAAGTTAAGTGAGTTCACACAGAATCGATTCCGAGGTCTGTGTTCTCTCTGCCATGCTCATGCTTCTATACTCCACAGAGACCTTGTCTTTATCATTTTTCTCAGAGATTTTTACATTCCTGAATTGAAAATACGTTTAAAAAGAAGTAGATATATGGAGTCCTAGTGCTGGAGAGATTGAGAACACTGCTAAGCTAAACTTGGTTGGAAGGAAATCATTGCTGAGAATAACTTTCTGGTAATAATTTCATAATGTCTATGTACATCAAAGCATCACGTTGTACACTTTACATAGGTACAATTGTATTTTTAAGTATTCTTCTATGAAGCCGGAAGAAAGAGAAGAGCTTTTAACACTGAGTGGTGCAGTGCTAGAAAGCAGGTTGGGATGTGCTGGGGGCAACTTTGAATGACTGAGCAAGACAGCAAGGAATGCTCGAGGAGCCTGATGATTATTTGACTGTTTTCTTCTCCTTTGATTCATGTGTAGATATGGAAGGCTTTTGAATAAATTTCTTACTGCCTGCATATTTTGATTGAATAATTATTCTATCTTCAATCATAAAGTGTGAAGATGGCTTATTAAACCACAAAGCTAAAGCTCAAAATTTTTATGAGATAACTCTTGACAAAACAGTATCTGAATAGACTGAAATCATTTTTTTTTTTTTAAGTTGGTAAAAAGAAATGTCCTCCCAAAGAAACTGTTTTCAACCTTAGTGCAGTGTGTCAATCTGACAGATTAACAAAACACATCAAACAGTGTAACACTGGAGATTTGGAAGTGCCAATTTGACCTTCACAGTAAATTGCCCAGAGAGATTTGGTGATTTTTAACTTAACAAGTGGGTGTGTTCTGTAATCTATAAATGATCTTCAACCAGAAATAAACTTTCTATCTGAACTTCCTTAAGTAATTTTAAGTTCAAGGGCCTAATAGACAAATGAAATGGAAAGTCATTTGTCTAAATGGATCAGCTCCCAATTTCCCCTGTATCCGAACCATCATTTTTATAAATAAACAGAAGGTGTTGTCTGCTCATTTTACATCATCTATTTGAATTTATATTGTCTATGACAGCCCTATGCTGGTTAGAGGCGCAGCTCAACTCCTTCGAATCAAAGCGTGCCTTATGTATAGTGGCCCTCTTGCATACATGAACACTTAGAAATCACTGATCAATTATGATTATGGGCAATAATGAAAATATGTAACGTGTATTTCCAGGTAATTCTCCACATTTCATGTTTGGTTGCCCGTGTCTTTGTAACAGTAGTATAAGTTAACTAGATGTTGCAGAGGTCTTCTTGTTTCAGATGCAAAATTTTCTTCAATGCATTACATACTTAATAAGTATCTTCTATGCACATACGCATCTCGAGGTTGAAAATCCATGAGATATTCTTTGTAACTGCTTAGGGAAGATTTGCAGTCTCAATTAGGACATCCATGTAAAAGTAAACAAGGAGGTGATCATTCAAGCCAGTACATATTCACATGACAAGCTGTACGACTCAGACAGCGTGTGTCCAGGAGATCAGAGGAAGGGGAAGCCACATTGAATTCAAGTAATCTGTGAAGTGTGCCTTGAAGAATGCTGAGCAATGAACTTAGGACATAGTGATGGGCTTAATGAATATAGTTCCATGAGTGAATGAAGTAGGAATAGGGAGCAATGGTGGGAAGGGCATGAGCAGCCCCAGCAAGGGGCCTTCCTTTTGATGCTGACTGGGTGTCAGTGTGTGGATTTGCACTCCTCTTAGATCTTTATTTCCCCCAAAGGATTGCTCTGTCTGCTCTCTTACCTTATTTCCAACAAATTCACAAACCTCTCACCTCCTGCTCAAAGTCTCCAATTATCCCCATGGGTCTAGTGGTTTAACTGTTAGGAGTCATTTCCATGTGTACTCCCTTCACTTCACAGGGACTGAATTTATAAAAAGCTATGATTATTTCAGCTCTACAGAGAAGGAGATTGGAATTCAGAGATGTCAGGAAGCTGGCTAGGAAGTCTGTGCAGTCACTATGCCCACATTTCCAAATGGTTATTTTTTTAGTGGACGATAACAGGAAAAAAATGATCTATGCAGTGAAATAAGCTTGGGAAACCCTGCATACCCTCACCTTTGTAGATTTTTATAAAGCGTGTTACCATGTTAATCTCTAAGAAGCTCTGTCCTAAAGAAACCTCTTAAAGTTTGTTTAATGAATCATCTTCCTAATTTATGATCACAATCTTTTTTAATCCCATCATCAATTATCAGTATTTCCCAGAACAGCTGAGCATATATTTCAACTTTCTTCACCCCTAAACATGGCTCTAGAATCTCTTCAAATCCGAGCCTTCACCCTCTTCTCTTACCATTGTTTAAAATTGTAGACTTTCTTGCCTTAATAATGCTCCCCCCACGTGGTAATTTATCTGACTCCTTCTCCAGGATATTATGGGCTGAATTGTGTCCTCTCCATAATTTATATGTTGAAGTCCTAACCCCCAGTGCCTCAGAATGTGACCTTATTTGAAAATAGAGTCATTACAGATGTAATTGGTAACATTAAGGT
This sequence comes from Camelus dromedarius, assembly GCF_036321535.1. Classification (NCBI taxonomy): domain Eukaryota; kingdom Metazoa; phylum Chordata; class Mammalia; order Artiodactyla; family Camelidae; genus Camelus; species Camelus dromedarius. Next base: position 62,451,488 of record NC_087448.1, on the reverse strand, counting down.
CAAGTCACACTGGAGTGAGAGGAGGTAACCCCTAATATTCCTAGTATCCTTATTTAAAGGGGAAATTTGGACCCAGAAGTGCAAACAGGGAGCCTGCCACGTGAAAATGAAGACAGAGGTTGGAGTGATGCTTTTCCAAGCCAAGAAGCGACAATAATTTCAGCAAAGCGATGTTAGGAGAGAGGCATGGAACAGATTGCTCCTCCTAGGCCCTGGAAGGAACCAGCCCTGCCAACACATTGATCTCGGACTTCCTGCCTCCAGAACTGTGAGACAATTAATTTCAGTAATGTTTAATTCCACAATTTGAGGTACTTGGTTACAGCAGCCTGAGGATACTATACACAGAGCATGTCCCACACTCATGTCTCCAGAATGTTTCCCTCTTCCTTTCCATTCCTCCGCTTTTAACTGCTGAATTCACTGACTTCCACACCGAAACAGATTGCTCCAGCCTGCACTCCCGCAGCACTTTGTCTATTTCCTATTGGTTTGTAGCCCCCTTGGAAATGGTCTTATTCCTTTTTGTATTCAAAGCACTGAAGAATGACAGTCACCCTTAGTTAGGCTCCCAATAAATGTGTCCAAGAGAACAGCTGAACAATGAACGGGCGGTGGTGTTTGTTCTCCTGACTTTCTGTGTGTCACAAAGCAGTGGGGTGGTGATCGTGCTGGCCCGGTCTGAGATGGCGCAGATAGCTTCTGATGGAGTAAGTCCAAGTGTGGGATAAAGTGGTCATTAGCATCTCTCGACACCGCTTTTGCTAGAGGCTGGGATGAGATCAGCATGTTATGAGCACATTATGATGCGGTCCTATTGCAGATGCCATTAGATCAAAGCATCTTAGCTCCCAGCATCTAGTTTTGATTTCATATTGACACCGGGGGGGGGGGGGGATAAAGCTGCATATTGCAGGGCAAATGCTTCGTGGTTTTAATTGGAACATTCAAGACTCTTAATACCTGCAAGGGTTCTAAAGTGAGGATACAGGAATTTTTAATTAGGACCTTTATCATGGATTTATTTCCTTCCCACCAAGATAGTGGGGAAATGCTGATTTTTCATAGTTATATTGAAAAGAAATTTATCAAAAATATATGTTAATTATCATTACTATATCAGAAATGGATTTTTGATGACAACAATGAGGATTTATGTAAAATTGTGTCGTTATTTTACACTGATGTTCATGCCTGTTTTGTTTTTGTGAAGTATATTTTGCCAAATTTGTGTAGTAAATTCACAAAACAAAGCATCCATTTTTTGGGGGGGGGGGACTAAATTTTACTTGTAGGGTGACTGCCTGTCCTGGGTTTCCCAAAATGGTTCAGTTTAGCACTGAAAGTCCTGCATCCCAGGAAACCCTCATTTATGGGCAGTCTTGGACAGTTCGTTTCTCTATATGCACCCCTAAATTTGAATTTATTTAGTTTGGTGATGCTACAGTTTCAATTCAAATATATTTGTACTTCCATTGCACTAAGCACTGTGAGAGACAGAGAGATGAAATGCAGACTTTACCCTTAAGCTTCAGATCTAGTGAGTGTAATGTAGGCCCATATGCTGAAAGTTGTAAGAAAGATACAGCACACAACTGGGCTTAGAAGGGAATAGCTTTCTGATTGCTGAACAAGTCCTGAGGAGGCTTTTAAAATTGACCTTGAAGGATACATAAACTTTTGAAAAGCAGATATTTGGTCTGGGGAAGGAAATACAAAATTGCTTTAGTTCTGGGGATACAATTTTTTTAAAATTATTAATTGATTAATTAATCCAGTTCCTCCATCACCAAATTGTGAATCCCTTCAGAGGTTCACATGGTATTTTATAATTATGGAAAATAATACATCTTTAAAGATCAGTAAAATTCATCAATAAAATGACTTGTCTCATTTTATTTTTTCATGCTTGTGTGTATTCTTTTTTAAAAATTTTTAACTGTGGTAAAATTCACATAATATGAAGTTTTCCATCTTAACCATTTTCAAGCGTGCAATTCAGTGGCATTATGTAAACGCACATTGTAGTGCCACCATCACCACCGTCCACCCACAGAACTCTCTGAAACTCTGTCCCCATTAAACGGTAACTCCCCAGTTCCCACTCCCCGCAGCCTCTGGGGGCCACCAGTCTCTAGGAATTTGACTGCTCTAGGTACCTCCTGTGAGTGGAGTCATATAGTACTTGTCTGTTTGTGACTAGCTTATTTCCCTTAGCATCGTGTTCTCAAGGCTCACCCATATTGTAGCTTGTGCCAGAACTTCCTTCTTTTTCAAGACTAATTGATATTACACTGTATGTATAGACCACATTTTGTTTATCTGCTCATCTACTCATGGATATCGGGTGGCTTCCGCCTTTTGGTTGTTGTGAATAATTGTGTTATGAGCATAGTGTACAAACATATCCTCGAGTACCTGCTTTCGATTCTTTGGGGTATATTCCCAAATATAATTTTTATTATTAACTTTATAATAGTAACTGATTAACGATACAGCGTGCCCCCGTGTTTAAGGTATTATCTCTTCAACACTCAGCTTTGCAATGCCGGGACTGTTTCTCCGCTGCCAGCCGACTCCTGGGAGGCCCCACCAACGGGGCCTTAGAGGGCATTGCAAGGCTGGAGGAGAGGAGGGGTCCCCCTGTCTTATTCCCTGTTGACTGCCTATTCGCTTTCAGTCTTGTCAGCGACCCCCCAGCCTCCTTCTTCCCTGGACTGCACTGTTCATTCTGAGCAGCAGTTGAATTCATTTTGCCACTTCCTCATCACTCACAGAACCAGCCTCATGAGTTCTCTCAGGAATTCCGGCCCAGCCCCAGAGACCCTTCCTCCAAAGTCAGAGACTCCAGCATTATTCTTTTGCCTCCTTCCCAGAGGTTCCTCCACAGGGCAGCTTCCAAGCATCTAAGTATTTGTAAGTTCAGCCTCTTCCTTTTGTCCCTCCAGCCTCAGGGTGGGGTGCGGGGGTAGTGGCTTCCTGTAGTTGCTACTTCCTTGCTATGTTAGCATTCTCCTTCTTCCTTTTCAGTTGCTTAGTTAATAGTTCTTTATACTAGATTCTTTCCGTTGAAATACCCAGCCTGTTTCTGTCTCTAGACAGAACCCCAGTGATATATTATGTGGTATCTGATTACCCTGATCCAGGTTTTCCTCTAGTTTTTATTTCTATTTTCTCCTAAATCCATTTACTTTTGTATTTAGTGAGTATGAGGAGTTTCCACTATCCTGGCCACATTCCATGTTATTTTAATTCATTTATCAGAAATGCTTGTTGGTAACACAGAGGCTGTTTCCTGCATGAGTTTCAGGGAAACGTTTGACACCTTCTCTAGAGAAGTTCATCTTGATTTCTGGAGCTGGAAGGTCTAGAACACCTGACTGTAGGTGGACCTAAGCTAATCCTGTTTAAGGGCTTCCTTTTGAAGGTCGTTTGACTTTGCAGGGGGATGGGGGTCCAGAATGTCCCCTTAGAGACATTTAACAATGCTGGCTTTTTTATAGTGCTCTTACTATCACTATTATTATTATTATTTTTATCCAGATATAGCAGAGTTCTCTTAGAGTAGGAGTGTTTATACACCTTCGTGTGTTTAGACACATGCGCAACACCTGACATTAGAACACAATCCTAGTTAAGGATTTCTTCCTAAACTAGACTCTTAAACTGGAAGGAAAACACTGCGCGTGATGGGCGCTAAGAACACCCACAGCGTTAGGCACACTTCAGGGGCCCTTCAGCGCCCTGTGTCACTGATGCAGTTCAAGGCCGACTCACACGCAGCCCAGGAGTGGGCGCCTGCTGTGTTCGACGACTGTGCGATCAAACACTCTAGCACAATAACAGCTTTCATCACCTAGCTTTGTACAGACCAGGCACTTCCAGTACATTTTCCATAGGCTTTAATTATTGCTGTTTTTGTCCAACTCAGTATATATTATCCCCATTCTTTATAAGGAAATTAGGCTAAGAGTGGACTTGACTGAATATGCAAAACTGGAGCCAGAGTAATTGCCACGCACTGAAGCCCTGTTCTTCCAGCTCTGATTCCTAAGCAGCACATGTGACCTCAAATAAACAGTTCTGATATTAAGGGTTTTTAGATAAACAAATTGTAAATAAGCCTTTTGTAAAGATCACATAATTTATGGAGTAATATTTACATATAAATGTAGATGTATATATAAAATGTGTAATATGCATATATATCATATCTATAAGAAGTGTGTGTGTGTGTGTGTGTATAAATTTCCAGCATGCTAGGTTCCCTGGACTTGGTTGTATAACCTTGAACAAAGCAGTTCGTTCTCTCCGTGTGAGTTTTCTCACCTGAAAAATGGGGATAAAAATGTCTGACTGGTTGAGTTGTTGTGATAATTAACTGAGTTGATCTTTGTAACTTTGCTGGCACAAGAATATATATGGCACCTCATATAAATTCAGTAAGTACTAGTTCTCTCCCCTTCACTTCAGACTATCAGGGCACAAAAGACAATGGGATAAAATATGTGAATGTGGGCCACAAAGATTATCGCAAATTTAGTATGTTCTTATTATAAAGCTGGGTTATTCACTGACCCCAAAATGGAAGAATTTAATTATTCTGAGAACCATGAGATGCAACTTTCAGTTATTCAGGATGATGAGGAAAAGGTTTAAATGGATAATCCAAAACAAAGGACTGGTAGTTAACAGAATGAGGAAATTAGACCACATTATATTTCTATATTATTGTCTTCTTAAACTCTGATAACCGCCAAGTAACACAGATTGTTTCCAGAGGGAGGACCACGGAGAAGAGTGAGCAGGGAGGTGAGGGCTCCTCAGCTGAAGCCCTTGTCTTTGCCCAGAGGTGACCTTCATTCAGCTTCGTCACACTGAGGGGTGTGCAGGGTACCTGGGTAGGCTGCTCTCTTGGGGGGCTGCCCACGTAGGGGTTTCAGCGTAGCCCGCAGTCAGCCGGGCAGTTCTCACGAGATGCTCTCGCGGAGCCTGCTGCGCTGCTGGTCCGGGTTGCTCTCAGCGAGTTCTGTTCTCTGCCTTTGCCCTGTGCTGCTCCGTATTGGACGTAGGGAACGCCATTTCCCAGATGCCCATGCAGCTGGCTTCCAGGCTAGTTTTGGCCAATGGGAGGCACTGGAGAAGTCTGGAAGGTGGAAGGAGAGGGAAAATGAGAGTATTTCTTCCCATTTCCCTCTGCCCCGGGTGGCTCTCCAGAGCTGGCAGCAGCTACGTCTTCCTCACAACTCCAACTCCTGCCAGTGGCACTTCTCTCTAAGTTCTCAGAGCCACCCTCGCCCGCGGGTCTGTCTCCTGCAGGCAGCCTGCTCCTGGTCCCTGGGAACACCACCCCCGCCTCTTGTCACTCCAACCTTCAGGGTCACAAGGGTTTCTTGATGTTGCTATTCCAAGTTTTATCGCAGTCCCCCGTTTGCCTTTTCAACTTTTCATAGACTTTGTAATCAATTTCTTGTATTCAGTTCCCTTTGTTGAAGGACCTGGAGAGGATCTGGTGTTCTGGCTGCATCCTGTGAAATGTACCTGGGGATATTCTGGGATAGAGCCCTCATACTGGTGGGAGTGGGATGGGAGGGGTCAGCATCTCATTCCCACACCCGCTCCCTCTGCATCTTCTTCACTTTACCCTACAGGAGCTCCTCCCAGCTCTGGGAGACACCATGGCCCCTCCTGCTGGGTGGATGTGCCCCTTCATTTGAAAAATCATGAACAGCTGGCCATGCTGCACGAGTGGCAGGAGGCTGAGTATTAATAACAGAATTTAGTGAAGTAATCACATTAAACCACAACAAAACGGATCTGCCATGTATTAATGATACGCAGAAACATCACTGCCCTGCTCTGGTGACTGGGGGTGCATAAGACTGGTTAGAAATGGCTGCTGGCTACTGACACTGTTTCTTTTACTTTCACAAAACCTAGCCAATATTTCACAGGGGTTTATTTTTATCTTAATCTCAGTTAGTTTTCTAGCCTTTGCAGACATCAATGCTTATATTTTCCCCTTAATTCACTGTACGTTTTCATGTTCATGATAGGCACTCATGGAGTGCACTCTTCTGGTGCTGACACCTCACCTTGTGTGTGTTTCTTCTCCACACATAAGCACAAAATGAAGGGTCTTCGGTGCAGAGCAGCAGCCCCCACAGCAGTGGTGATGTCAGAGTTTCTGCAGGGTTTAGAGAAAGCCTCATTCAGGGCTACTGCTGTCAGAGGCATTAGCTCATCTAATCTTCACAACAGCCCTGCAAAGCAGGTACTATTAGCATTTCTGTTTGAAACTGAGTCTCTGAGACGTTAAGTAATATACCCAAAGTCACACACCCTGTAAGTGGTAGAGATGGGATAACAACCCACATTTGTCTGACCCCAGTAAAATACGTCCTTAATTTCTCTAGGAAACATGGCATCAATGCAGGTGAAAGTTACAAAGTTAGAAGAAAGATAACTTACAGATAAAATAAAACAGCTCTTTCCCTTTTATTGTCTCTTCCCAATATTGTCCCCAAGTCTTACTCTCCCAAGTGGCCCCGTAGATACAGTACCACTTGGCACCTGAAATCAGATCGCTAACATCTTTCTTCGTATGCAGTTATTTCCTCCAACGGAGTAGAGATTGCGTAATAATATACTTCCAGGTGGAAGGCAATTATTCATGAACTATATGGGATTCCACCCGCTCTGTGGCACACACAACTGTATTTCTAACTTTTCCTTTCCTTGTCCTTTTCAGAAGCAGTCTACCAGGGAGGTGGGGGGGGAGCTGTCAGCAGACCCACGCTGTTCAGCTATTCTCGGAATCCATTATTGAAGTCAGACTCTTTCCCCTCTCCTATTCAGAGACTTGCCTGCTAATTCTAAAGAGGAAAAGGTGCAGGGCTATGAATCCCTTCAATTACTTGTTTCTGGGTGAACCTGGTTCAGGGAATGCTAATGGTGCCTTCTCTAAATACCTTGTACAGGAGACAGCAGGAACAAAAGTCTGCATTGTAGTGCTCAGGGAGGCTCCAGTCATGCAGGCCAAAATGTGGATTCAAAGGACGCCCTCCCCCAACACCTGCAAAGCTGTCCCCTAGTGCCTGGATTTCGGCCCCGTTGCCCATAAAGATTTTTTCCCAAGCTGAAAGGATTTTCTTTATTGATATGTCTTTCTCTCACCTCTCTTTTTCTAATTGTTTCTGTAACATTCTAACATGTGCATGTGATGAAAATCTTGTTCTCTAGGCTTGCAGTTGTTTTTCTTTTCCAGCCCATCAGTAAAACGAGATCTAAAAGCAAAATTATATTCGTTAAGGTCAGTTAGTGAGGCAGTTTTCCTAGAAATACACTTTTTCCCATTTCAACTTTAAATTGCTGGATATATTTTGGGGGAGCTAGTTAAATTTTGTTTTCTTTAATTTTTAATTTCATTGAAGTATAGTTGGTTTACAATATTGTGTTAGTTTCTCATGTACAGCATAGTGATTCTGTTCATATATATATATATATATATATATATATATATATATTCTTTTTCATATTCTTTTTCATTGTAGATTATTACAAGATACTGAATTTAGTTCCCTGTGCTGTATGGTAGAACTCTGTTGTTTATATATTTTATTTAATCTTTAAACCTTAAACTTGTAGAATTTGGTGTGGAGGGTCATCTCAGGATGGAACTATAAATCATATTGCTTGGGGAGGAGAGAGGAAAGTCAGTAATCTTTATCTTCTCCTTTTCATTCCCCCCTCCTGCATTTTTATCTCTGTCTTATTTCCTTTCCATATTTATTCCCCTCCCCTTTCTACTTGATCACATTCTGCAGGAACATTATTAATAAAAACATTTTAAAGAGAAAAAAATGGCACACAGCAACAAATCTGTCAAAAGTGGCTACTAAATGATGCTTCTTCACATATAATTTCACAGTACTGTAGTTGTAAGACTGCATGAATCAAAAGTAGTCTATTATGATAAATTTCAAAAAGATTAAATCATCCACTTTAAATGATTAAATCATAAAACTTTAAAAGTTTGAGCCACCACTTAGATAACCTGTAGAAAAGCTGGGCAAAATATGGATGTACAAGTGAAGTTAAGACAGGGGAGTGGTTACGTTTCATCAAACATTCCTGTGTTTCAAAATCTTCTGTCTAATGAAGAACTGAGTCTCCTGGAGATAGTGTTCCCGTGTATTTTCCTCAGAAGAACATTCTTTTCTGTTTCATGTGGTTAATAAATGGTTACTTCCTGGCTAGAACATTCTTTTCTGTTTCACATGGTTAATAAGCGGTTACTTCCTGGCTAGAGAAAAAGAGGAAAGCTTCCTGAGAGCTGGCTGTCCCTCAGGTAGTCAGTGTCTTTACTCTGCAGATTGTCTGCTTAGAATGTGGAAACCGGAGTCTGCCCATCAGGGACTGTTACCCATTTCTATTACAGGCTTTGCCTGTAGAAAGAGTCCCAGTGCTGGTTCTGCACCCCTGTCTAGTCTGTTTCACGTAACATCTTCCACCAGCAGAGTCAACCACTAACGGGGGTTCTTCAGTAGTCATACGACACCTAGAAGGGGCCCGAGGGAACTGGTGCTAATTTAGACACGGGCAGAATTGTTTGGCAACCACCCTCACCTTTAGGGGCCCTCCTTCTCCCCATTTTACAAACCCAGGGTGTCCTTCTCTTGGCTTTATCTTCTCTGGTTTGAAGTTTTCTAGGTAATAGCCACCTCCTCTCATCAATCCAAATTCATCAGGCCTATGAACCGTGCCTCCGGGGCCTTATTGGGAATCTATGAGTCGACTGAGTCTGTGAGTTAACAATAATCAGTGCCTTACCCCTTGTAAATACAATTTTATTTTAATTCGATTCATTTCAACAAATATTTATTGGCACATAGTGTGCCAATAAACACAGACCCTGTGTTAAATTTGAGCATACAGCAATAACCAGGAAGATGTGGCCCCTGAGCTCACAGATCTGAAGAAAAGAGTGAACAGGAAACGAGAAATACAGGCAGTGTGATCAGAGCTCTGTCAATAGGGACATTGGCCTGAGTATATGATTAGTGGACCCAGACCTGTGGAGTCAAGAGGGCTTCTCAGAGACAACGTCTTCTGAGACGGGTCTTCTGAGACCTGAAGAGTGAGCAGTTAGTTCAGCATAGGAGGGGGCCAGAGGGGAGAGTGGTTCTGACTGAATAAAAGGGAGCACGACTCATGGAAGGAGAAGAAATTTGACGTTGCTGCAGAGCAGAATGGGGAAGGCAGAGTGGTAAGAGCAGAGGCAAATGGGGACCTTTCTCATCACCTGCATTAACCAAAGGAACGCTTAATGGTGGATGTAAGACCTAGTTGTGGCCAGTGGGAGACAAATTGTGGGAGAAGTGAATCTCCTGTGGTCCCCCCATTCCCCAATGTGTAAATGACCCTTTGTTCTAACCTACATGATGGGCAGGCACGGCATAGACTCTTTGAGGGCTGTTTAGTTATCACCTTCATGCATCTCAGCCCGGATGCAGGTGGGTCCCGACACATCCCATTCACATGTAAACAGCCAGAGAAGGCTTCCCAGGTCATGGGTAAATTTCCTGGCCATGGGCAACCCTGCATTTCCCTTTGGCGCTACAGATGCCAAAATAATCTATCCATCCTATAACTCCCTATAGATAAGCTGTCTCACTCACAGGCTTCAAGCATAGCTGGCTTCACTCCAATATTCTGAGCTAAGCAACCCTGCCCATAGTTCGCAGCTGAAGTTTTCAGAGCTGTGTAGCTGACTCAAAAAATGGGCTGGGACAGTCAGATCCTTGCTTTCTGTAATCGGAACTGGGAAATGGAGAGGCTGGATGAATGGAATTAAAGATGAAAAACCATGCTTTTGTCTTAGTCCAGATCAGAGTAAGACCAGTCCACATACAGGTCAAAGTTCAGTGGCTGTTGTTGCAAGGATCAAAATAATTAATGTATGTGAAATACTGAGACTAGTGCCTGGCACACAGCACATGCTCAATAAGGAGTATCTATTACTGGTTTTGTATCTTGATGCCGGCAACAGGGTCAGAAATGGCCTTTTGGTGGAAAGAGGCACATGGAACAAGCAGATGCACAGAGAGAAACTGAAGTGCCAGCAGGGAGAGGCCAGACCCAGGCCTGATGCTAATTTAGTTTCAATTTCAAATCACATGCATCTTTTATATAGACGTCCTGAACCTTAAGGTAACTTGGGAGACTCTGCCCTTTACAGCTAAATAAACCTACTAAGAAACTCCCTAGTTAAGAGAATGAATTGGGTAAAATGAGTGACTGTTCCTAAAGTGATTTGTAATATTCAAGCACATAATGTCATGTCAAAATAATGAGCTAGTCTTCAGTCCTAAAGCTCTGGTGCATTTTTTTTCACCCAAGTATATGTTACTCTATCAATTAATTTAATAACTTTAGCATCTTCCTCACTGCACAGATGAGCTGATACAGCTTGGCCTGTGAATTTTCACAGACTCTGCCTTGGTGAAAGGCTGGAATAATGAAATAATTGAAGTTTCCCCAGAGGTTTATTCTATATGAGTCCCTTTAGCAGCCCAGGTCCAGGAGAATTACGCTTTTGAGCAATCAGTCTTTTGTTATCTGAGTTCTGTCTTCCTTCAAATCCCCACACTGTAGTTAAACTTTACGTTATTTCATGAGGATGTTTCTGTTTTCCGGTGCCTGGTGATTAGCGCCTTAAATGGACTTACCTGTTAAAGAGATCAGGGTGAGGCTGTCATTCCGGTTCTTAGAAAGAGGCTTCTTCTAAGACTGGTGCAGCCGTGGCACTTTCTTTGTGGAGGTTTTTGTGAGGAACTTTTCAAACATGTACACAGGAAGAGAGGCTCGAGCAGTGACCGCCCAGTTGCCCACTGTATGACTCAACCTCTAATAACGTTTTGCCAGCATTGCTTGGTCTGTCCCCCCAACTTATTGATTTCCTTGTTTGCTTTTGCCTGAGTATTATAAGCAGATACCAGACCTTGCATTCCACTCGCAGGTACTCTACTATGCACAAAAAGGCACCAAATTACTTTTTAAAAAACAGAGAGGAAACTTTGAAAAATATTGGCCTCCACCGCTGCATTCCAAGTATCCAGGTTTCACCCCTCCTTCCAGGCCTGCTTCAAGCTTGCCAGGCTCCCTCTCAACGGGATGCATCACCCGACCTAAACATTTGAAAATTCACTTTCTGCTGTCTTGCAGCACATCCTGAATTGACTTGCTATAACATGAAATTTTGTCTTCTTTTTAATGTCTCAAGAATTTATGTTGTTTTCCAAACTAGAACCAAGAAGTAATGTGCGAGGAAAGAAAACACTCAGACTTAGACTGAAGAAGTCCCAGGTTCTGACTGAGACCTTGTCATTTTACTTAAGTCTTTTGAGCCTCAGTTTATGCAGCTGCAAAACAGAGATGAAACCAGCCCTGTTACATGGCAAGAGACCCACATTTTTACCCACATTTAAGCTTGTACCTATCTGAATAGCTGAATTTTAAAATCTGGGGTCATATTTAAAATATGAAATCTATCCATGCTGCATGAATATATTTTAGCAAGATCAGAAGCACTGACTGTGACTTTTTAATCCAATAAAATAGCATAAATCACACACACATACACACGCACACACACACACACACAGATTCCTGTGAAGATTAAGTGATCAGGTGAGATAATAAATGTGAAATGCCTGGTTCAATGCAGACTGCAATAAATAGTCCCTATTATTATTAACTTGTGCCCTTCTGCCTGGTAGAAGAACCTGTGTCTTACAAAAACCATTGATTTCTCCACCTGGGTTAGCCCTGTGAGTCACATACAATTGGGATAAGCTTGATTAGCATGTGATCCTTTGAATTGTTGACATACCAGGTAGAATAAGAAAAATTAAAGAAAACAGGACTCATTATATGGAGTATTTCTCATGGTATCTGGAGAAAAGTTTCGATATGATTTGGAATCACAGATAAAAGGATGAGACAGGGTGTGTGCTGAGAGTCAGATATGAATTATATTCCAGCCACACACAAATGGGGATTTTGAAGCTTGCCTCAGGCCATAGACAAGAACCACAGAGCTGTAACTCAGCACAGGGTTATAACAATCTGCTTTATCTTTTTCTAATCTCTTCCGCAAGGTATGAAATAATCTACTGGGCCATTCAGCAGGAAACGACAAACTACCCTAGGTCCTTATGTCTGTTGATCCTCCTTCAAACCTGTAAGCAGTTTCCAAAGTTCCATCTCATTGGATTCATCCAGTTTCAGCATGAGCATCTTAGAAAGACTTGTGAACCAGACCAAGAATTCAAATGATCGCTCAGGTCAATGTGCTTTGCATGCACTTGAGCTGTGTAGGGAATGTGTGGCCACAGCCCCAGAGAGCCATGCTAGGTTACTGGAGTTTGCTCTGTTCCTAACACGAGTCTGCACCCAAGGAAAATATAAGCAAGTTTAATTGTCAGCAGTAAATCATGGGTGCTCTGACCCTCCATGCACGTTATCCTCTCCCAGGAACCCAGAACTCTGTGCTGTTTCTCCAAGTACTGCTGGGAGGGGCCACTAGGATTTCCCTGGGGGATGGAAGGCTGGAGTCTCTAGGCTGGTGATAAATTGCTATTTCTTATTATTAGCAGGTATTAGCTGAGGTTGGCAAAACCTCTCTCCCTCCCTCTGCCCCCTTGCTTGTCAATATTTATTGATTCTCCATAGTGTTCACAACTGCATTTAACTTCCCATTTTTTCTTCTCCTCTGCCTCTCCCTGTTAACAGGGTCATCCTCCAATTCTGGGTTGAAAAATGGAAAGTCAGGACCCAGGATTCCTTTTCCCTCCCAAACAAGGACATTTAACTAGTAAATTAATCATAATTAAACTAATTAAAAACAATGTGATTGCATCGTTTTTAATGTGTCGAGAGCCACTGCACATTTGTCTGTTGTAGACAAAATACTTAGAGAACAGAGAAGAGAGGGGTTTGTCAGAAAATGATCCTCAGCCTGAAGCTCATTAAGGCTCTTAACTTGAAAATTGGGGAAGGTACATGGATGACAGCCCCTCCTTGGAGTGCTTCTTCCCAGAAGCAGGTTTGCTTGATCACCACAGGGCCCGGCATTACTTAGGGGCTCCAGGGAGCATTCGCCAAGAGGTGAGATGAATGAACGTCCCACACAGACAGAGGTGGGAGGAGGTGGGGATGAATCAGGCGCCGGGAATGGGCTCGTTCCTGCTGTGACTCACCCACCGTGCCGCTCTGCTCCCCTGCCGCCCTGACTCACTGCAGCCACGATGGTTTTTAAGGAGAACACTGAGGGCCGGACAGCAGCACACTGTGTGGACACTGTGCTCCTGTGGTCATCGATCCCATTGTCCAGTGACCCCCACATCTGGATGTGATGTCTGGGGGCTTCCTGTGAAAGCCTTCATGTCTGTAAATGGCATTAGAGAGAGAAAACACAGGAAAAGAAATCTTTCTAAGGTTATTCACAGACTCACACTCCTGCTAGCAATGGAATCCTTTGTCTGTCCATAATAAGCAATTGATTCACATTCTGCCCCGCAGAACTGTACTGAACACCACACACATTTGGAATGACTGGGCTGGGAACGTGGGGGAAGGAGGTAGGAATGAAAAATAGGAAAAATGAAGGATATTCCTAAAGGACGTGTGGGTCTACGACATACAATTAGATAGTAACGGCTCACGTGTTTAGTGCTCACTACGTGACAGTTACTGAAAATAACAAGACCAATAAACCCAGCCCTTCCTCTCGCAGAACGAGTGGGTCTGGCGAAGGTGGAAGGGGCGACCTTCACAGAGGGCAGCCAGGTTGGTGGGAGGGCAGATCGACCCAAAGTGAAACCCACTGGCTGCATCACACAGATCACACCTAAGGGAGCCTTTCCACTGCACCAGCCAGCTCAGAATCTAAATTCGCCTCATAAACCAGTGTAGAGGTCCTCATCCAACTTGATTCACTGAATGAGCAAATTTTAAAATAATTATAATATTATTTTCCAGTAAAGAGATGCTGCCACAATACTTCAGAAGTTTCTTCCTTTAGAGAGTGAGTTATTTCCCTTGAATATCTATTTGTACATATTAATAACTTCAGAATACTTTATCATAGGCAATAGAAAGGGTAGCATCAACCTAGCCACTGTCAAAATTATCATAAATTCTGAACTAGTGGATTTTAAATTTTAATGAGCTTTTATTAGGTATTTTGTTCCCTTAATTCTTTTATGCCACTGACACTTTTCATCAAAAGGGCATGGAAACATTGCATATTTTGAAGGGTAGGAAAATTCTGAGGAACTAATTTTCCATTTAACCTTAAGTTCAGTAGACTTAGGTCTTTGCAAAGGAAGTATTTAATTCTACCATCAAAATCAACCTTATATGGATTCAAAATTTTTAAGAAAATCTAGAGTAACCTGATCTCCTTAAAATATATTTTTGAGAAAAAGTAATTTTTTTTCCTGGGGCTACTTTTAAAATATGACTTGATATTATAGTTGTATGAATGAGAATCTGAGGTACAAATTTCTTATATTCATTTCTTTGCCTCTTCCTCAGAAATCACCTACCCCTTATCGAACAAGCTTATTATGTGTACAAAGGATGTTCTTACACCTTCTATAGACCTGGAAGGCAGCAGAAATGGAACTTTGAATTGGATCATTACTCCCTCCCTCTCTTAGTTTATTCTGAGCTCCCTTCCTCACATTAATAAGCATTTTTGAACCCCAGAGTTGGCCATGTATTTAGTCTTCTACGTTTACTGCAGATTTCCTTGGAGGATACGGGAAAAAGATAGTATCACAAGGTCCTATCAAAGAGTCAAGACAGAGGGGATCCTCTATAAATGAAAAGGAGAGAAGAGAGGAGTGGAGAGAGGTCAAGTCCCAGTCCTCATCTTTTACAGGTGTCACCAAGTTAGGAGTTGAGAGATCATACATTTACAAGAATCAAAGGGGATGTTTATTCTTGGGGATACAACAGGGTGGGAAGGAACCAGGCAGAGGAGAATCCAGAACATTTCTTCAGCACACTTATACTTTAAAATGACATTTCATTGAGCAGTGTTTGGTGCTAGATGTGGTTTTACTGAGAAATAAAAAGGGGCAATGGTGGGACCAGGAGAAAGGAATAAAATTATTGGAGTCTCTCAGAGCTAGATGTAGGCTTTGGGGGCCAGGGATAGAGAGGAGGAGGACATACTTGATGTTCATTTTGGCATTCTTCTGCCCAGCTCAGAAAAGGGAAAGCTCAAATCTACAGCAAAAGACATTCATTTTATTTCCGTTAGAAATATAAGGAGAGAGAATGGATGACTCAAGAGAGTTCACTGGAAGATCAGGAAGGTGGGGTCTTAACCGTGCTATGCTCCTGGAGCTTTGCTGGCCAGACGTTCTCTGCCTCCAAGGAGCTCATGATATGTAACTGGATCAAGAGCGACGTAAACAGCAAAAAGAACACGGTGTGCTATGGGAAAGAAACAGAAGAAGTGTCCTTTTGGAGAAAATGGGAAAGATTTCATGAAAGATTGATAGATTTTGGAGTATGGTTTTGAACCAGGTGTTAGAGTATGGATAGTTTTACCATTGAGAGAAGAACGTGAGATGGATGGAGAGTCATCAGGCTCTTTGGTAAAAGGACAGAGTTGTGAAAACATACATACAGATCTTCCTTGAGTTACACTGGGGTTATGTCCTGAATAACCCATTGTAAACTGAAAATATCCTAAGTCAAATATGCATTTAATACCCCTAACCTACCAGACAGCGTAGTGTAGCTTAGCCCAGCCAACCTTCAAGGTGCCCAGAACACTTACCTTAGCCCATAGTTAGGCAATATCAGCTAACCCAAAGCCTATTTTATAATAAAGTGTTGAATATCTCATGTAATTATTGAATACTGTACTGAAAGTGAAAAACAGATTGGTTGCATGGGTCCAGATTGGTGGTAACTGTTGACCCTCGTGATTGCATGGTTGACTGGGAGATGTGGCTGCCTCTGCCCAGCCGAGCAAGAGAGTGTTGGACTGCGTTTCACTAGCACAGAAGAAAAATCCAAATTCAAAGTTCGAAGTATGGTTTCTAGCACCATCGTAAGGTTGAAAAATTCTAAGTCGAACTATCTTAAGTTGGGACCGTCCAGAGTTTCCAGGAAACAGTGAACAGTTACTGCAATTAAGAACGGAAGTTATGATGGGAGGTTACATCAAGGTGGTGAGAGAAGAGGCTGAAAATACAGAGGCCAGGTTGTGAGGTGTCCTGAGGGAGACTGGCAAAAGGCAATAGAGAACCATTAATTTCTTTTCTTAAATTTTTTTTTTTCTTTTTTGAGGTGGGGTGAGGGGAGGATAAGCCATGAGGGTCTAGAATCAATACCTATTTTCAGACAGGAGTGTGGGAGATGATGTGTGGGAGAACTCTGGATCCCTGAACTCCAGCTCCCTGTTGCAGGTTGGTCCCAGGAAGCAGCTTCAGAGATGGAGATTTGCAGGCAGGAGGTTTGGGGGCTTGTCCTCAGGATCCATGCCTTTAGTCGGTGAGGGCAGCAGTTTGAGGCAAAGGGAAAAGTGCTGCTGCCATTACCACAAAGGCCTCAGTTTATCCCAGAGGGAACCCCGGAGCTGGGATGGCTGTTGGGAGTTGTACGGAATTGGGCCAATGGGATCAGGCCTTATCCCCGTATCAGTCAGCCATTGGATAAAGAAGGGGGTGTGGCCTTGTTCAGGTGGAACCAATCATCAGGAGGCAGAGCTCAGCTGCAAGCTATCAGTTGTCCGCACCCGCTGCAATTGGGGCATGAGTGTTTCAGTGCAACTCCATCCCCAGCCTTTCCAATCTCTAGAATGTGGCCCCACCGATTACCTCATTAATCATGCCAAAGCCTAGGGATTTCCATGGCTTCTTTCTTTTATTTTTACATTGCTTCCACTCCATCGGTAAATTCTGTCAGTTCTTCCTTTAAGGTGGTCATCTACTTACAGACAGAGTACATTAATCTTAGTCACACGCCCTCATCTTCCACTAGGACTCTTACAATAGACTCCTGAATGGTCTGCCTGCTTCCTTTCTTGCTTATAACCTGTTCTCTCTATTCCATTATATCGAGGCCTGGAACATAGTGAATACTCAGTATGTGTTAAATGAATGAATAAATAACCTCAGAAGATCTCTTTAGCTACAGAGAGAGTGATTATGGTGAAATGGAGAATTTGTCAGTCCATGGATAATTCAAGAGGGAAAAAAAAAAAAGAAAAGAAATTAAATTTTGGATATTAAGGAATATTTCCAAAGGGTAAAATCTTATAAATTTCAGCACATGTCAAACACATTTCAAAGATTTTAGTTAATTTATTAATTAATGAGGGAACCAGTAAGAAGTTACAACCGGTTCGAAGATGAATTCAAAATGACACAGTTATAGTAGCAATAAATAATGCTGAAATGAATATAAACAGTTGTAAAATTGGCTTATTGGAAAGGAAGGGGAAGGAAATCAATTGTATTTCCACATTTTTGTTTGTATCTCTGCAGATAAGAGGCATTTCCATATCTGTCACCTATATATGACTCACAGAGATACATAATAGTACAAAGACAAGGAAAGTTGTGGAGACCCCATAGGATCAGCTTATCTGGAAGGACATGCTTAGAAAACACCTAGTTCTTCATTGAAGATGCCTAAAAATCTCTCTGGTTCATTTCTAAGTCTTTCATGTATTTTTTTTTTTCTTCTTTCATGGAGAAGAGGAAAGAAAGAGAAAGAAAACAAAAGTGAAATTTCTTGGACAGTATTGGTTTATGCATGTTCTGGAGAAATTATTAAGAGCAAGTTTTTAACTCTCAAAAATATCCTGGTTTGGAACACAAGATGTGTAGTTACCCTATCGAGAATCTCATTATTCTCTAACTTCATTATTATTCACTTAAGCCCACTTAAAATAGACAACAGAAGGGTTTAGTTGAGATAGAGCTGCACCGTGGAGGACTGACAACAATTCAGTTAGTACTTTAAACCTGAGTGATTCAGGAGGCTGTGGCAGCAAGTCAACCGCGTGACTTTTGAAATGGGCAGAGCTGGAGCAGCCATAGCTGCTGGGAGGCTGTCTCTTGAACGGGAACCCTGATCATCTCTCTGATGTAGCGTTAGCCAGGCTGATTCCATTGGTCGTCCAGCCTTCCCATTGTGGGTGGTCGTCACTGGCTTGGACAACCTCACTCTCTAAAACAGTGAGGATTTGTGTTTTCTCTTTAACACTCCGAGGCAAAAGCCCATAGGAATGTTGCGAGCATGCCTGGAACAGGGAGTTAGGGCAGAAAAGGAATGAAATAATACAAAGTATTAGTATCTTACGGCTGTAGTGTTCTGTGTTCATTTCTCAAGCTAGACAAGCTGAATGAATCTAATTGACTGAATTTGCTTTAGATTTTGCTTTTTAAAATACCCTGCACCCTGGCCTTCTTCTTTGTCTGTCTCTGCAGACTCTGACAGTTAGTTCTAAGAATCTCTTTCTTTTCTCTCTTTTCTCTGGTTTCCATTTTGGAGGGACTGTTCAAGTTCTGTCACCTCTGCCTTCTCCTTTGTGGCATCATGCTGGGAAGCAAGCAACTTAATCAGGTTTCCGGAATTTTTTTTAAAAGCTCATGAAACAGAAAGTCCTTTTCTGTAAGTCTTAGAGGATTTGCTTATTTGTTGTTTTCCTTTTCTAGCTAGGAAGTCACATTGTGAACCATAAACAGAACTCATTCCCAAAGGGATTAAGGCTAAACTTAGAACCAACTATTTATGAACTGTCTGCAAATAAAAGCACATTCAAATCCATTCTATACACAATAGTAAGACCAAATGTAAACATAGCTACTGAAAAGTCTGCTAACCACAGCCTCTAATCAGAGTCTCCTTTATTCTGAGGGGCACATGAGGACTTGGTGGAAGCTGTCAGCTCATCATTTGGTCGCACTCCTTGCAGTGCGAGGTCAGAGGGGACTGGACTTGAGTGTTGGCCTCAAGTATCAGAGAATTCTAACTGAGCCTCTGATTTGTATGTGGTGAGAATCCCCCTCAGAAATTCAATGATTTTTGAATCATTGACATTTACAAAACAAGTCATTTTCCAGAGAGGGCAGGCCCCTGAAGGGTGTTCTCAAAAAGAAAGGAAAACAAAGCCATGCAGCACCAGCTCAGGCGGACCCAGCTCACCTTCTCAAGTGGGAAGGTTCATGCCACAAGCATTTCGCCAAAGATTTCTCTGAATAGTAATCTTTATAACTAACATCTGCCTTGCCCTTTATGGTTTACAAAGTGCTTCCAACCCCAGATGTCATTTCAGAAGCTCTCAGCGTGGATCTGAACAATTCCACCTTGGGGGCGTGGGAAGGTGGCTCAGAGATGACCACTTCCAGCTACCGTGTTCCTCACCTTTGCTCCAGTGAGTCCCGAGGGATGAGATTCTCCCGGAAAGGATTATAAATTGTGGTTGTTGTTACACTTCAGAGTGCGTCTCTTGCAGTGATTGTTTTACGTACTCATTGAGTTATATATTATATTAGGACTAGTTTCAAAAAGTGAGTGTTCATTCAATTTGAAAATATTTTCAAAAATCACAGAATAGCTAGGGATCTGCACTTCATTTTGGTTTCATGTTCAAATCAGTGCTAAGATCATTCAGACTTTCAAGCAAACAATCAGATTTATGTATATCTCTACATTCGGAAAACAGAGTTATTCATTTACACATTCAGTGAATGTCTAAGTTCCTAACCCCTCAATGCCTCTTGTCTTTAGAATATACAAAGATTTTGCCCTCCATCAGCTTACAATCTATTATGTGAGATAAGATATGCATATGGATCATAATTTGAATGTCAAAAGTCTAGAAAGATGAAGAATTAGAATCTATTTCTGAATGAGGAGAGTTAGAGCAAACCTCAAAAGTAGAGTTTGAATTGGGCCTTGATGAATGGGTAGGCTTTCTAAGGATGGGAAGAAACAGCATGCAAGATGGGAAAATATGGGGTATGTCCAGGACATTTTGAGTTATCCATTATGGTGGGAGCACAAAAGAACCCCCTGATGAGGCAGCATGCTTGTGTAGCTTAGTCTAGTACTTTCTGGTGCACAGCCTAAGAAGATCAATAACCTCAGATAAAATTAAAATTTAACCCTGTATCACATATTGATATGGAATCATAGTCACATACAAAGATAAGTATTTAGCTCTAATAGTCTATAATTATGTACGTTCACAACCGACGCACACACCTATTTTTGTAGTTTCTATTTTCTTTTTTCCTTTAAAGAAATAAAAACCAGTTTTCTTATTATAAAAGCAATGCCTTTCCTTACATCATTAAGCGAAAGAGAATGAAACAAACAACAAAAACCTACCACCCAAAACAATCATTGTTCACGTTGTATGTATACAGTAGATGATAAGAAATATATATATATTTTAGTATTTTATAAACATGTTTCCTGTCCTTAAACTTTCTCTGCAAGTACTTCTTTTGCTACATGATATTCAATTATCTAGAAGTGCCATGATTTTGTAACCTGTTTCTTATTAGATATCTGGGTGGTCTGGTTTTCTCTTAAAATATAGGAAGTGTTGCAACGAACAGCTTTATAATTAAACCTTTGCAACACAAATGAGTATTTCCTTAGGATAAATATCGAGAAGTGAAATTCCTGTTTCTGGAGTGTGTATTTGTGTGTGTGTGTGTGGTCAAATTCTATTCCAGAAAGTTATATCTTTCTTGACTCCCACCTGCAGTAAAACTATATTACTTCTCAAAGAAATGATTCTTAGGAAGATGGGATAGTCAGAGGCACAGTGTGATGCTGACATCTGGGGAGAGACATTAAATCACGAAGACCTATGTGTAGGAGGTCCTCCCGCTAGTCAGTCTCTCTCAGAGAACCTCTCCTTTCTCCATGAATAAGCATCAATTGCTATTCTCCGCATCATGGATTCCTCTTCATTACCACCTCAGCCTTGAAAACACTTCTATCTCCTCCTGATACAAGCCATCTGAAAAGCTAAGCTTTGCTGCTGGTTTTCATTATGCTGAGCCTGATCACAGAGGCATACCGTGGCAATCATGAGTTCTAACCAGGCGGTAAGAACGGGCAATTCCATTACAAATGCACACTTGCATTTCAGGCCCCTTAATCTCTGTTACTATGCCCCAAGCAGCACATGCTCCCAGCTTGGATTTTGACAATACTTTCTTTGTCAGAGGAACGCCACAAAGCGAATCAGAGAAGCTTCTATTGTCAGAAACCTGTTCCCTGGCACCTGAAAGCAGAGGCCGTTTGAAAACCAGTGTGCAGTCACACTTGTGCCATAGGCACATACGGCCTTACTCGAAAGAGCAGTGTGGATGCAGGTTACGGTCCCACCCAGCTCAGCGGTTTTATGTTTCCATTGCCTCCAGATGTTTAATGAGGTTCCTCTTCTGCCCACCTCTCCTGGTTGCATTAAGGCCGCGGTTACAGTGGAAAATGCCGTGAGACCTGAGACGGCTGAAAGGCCCACTTGCTACACTGTGATTCTTTTCAAAGCATCCATTAGCCTGGAGTCACGATTATTGAGCAAGGATCATAAATTAAATTAAATTAAATCACATGTAGGAAATGTCTGACCTGTCAGAAATATAGCCAAATAGAAATTCCTGAACCAGAGTGATAAGGAAATCAATTCCATGGCTGTTGGTTGATTAAACCCAACTTCAAGGTATTGCCCTGCTCTCCAGCTGCCTGGTATAGCTTTTAAAGGGAATCCCTATGCAAGATTGGCTCTAAGTGGGTAATGTGTCAAGTATTGTGAAAGTTCTTCAAACCTGTGTTAGCCTAATAATTCTTTGAGTGGGATGCTTCTTTGTGGCAGGTGTTGGCTGATGGAGAAAGACAGAGCCATTGGTTATGGGTGGTTACTTACTCTGGATAGAATGCATAAAACAGTGGTCCCACAACGCTCATGGGCAGGAGTGTTGGACAAAATATTTCACAACCAAGAAAGGAAAGGCACCGACCAAGCAAATGGACACTGGCTCCGTCAGAAAGTGCAGCAACTGTGGAGAACTGGTACTTGTGCTGACACGCACGGCCTGGGGATCAGTCCTGCGTGCAGGCGAGTGTGCAGATCCAGAGCAGCACTGTTAATGGGTGCCTGTCGCTGGGGGTGCCTGACAGAACGGAGGCTGTAACAGCAGGACAGTAGTAGTAGTAGCTGTTGTTGTTGTAGGAGGAGTGTTCACAGCTACCTTTATTGAGGGCTTTCTAGGCACTGGACGCTACTCATGATGATTTGATTTAATCTTTCCAATAACTCTATGTAAAGTAGGTGTTATCAACCAGATTTCATGGAGGAGGTAACTGAAGCCCTTGGGATATTGAATAACTTTTCCGAATCCACTCAGATGGCCATTACCGGAGATGGGGTCCGAAGCGCTCTCTCTCCAGGAGCCCACATTCTCTTCGCTTTGTGTGTTGCATCCCCTTGGGAAGGAGCACTGGTCTTGCCACGGTCCATCAGCAGACCACCTAGTCTCTCCAGTCTCAGTATCTTTATCATAAAATTGGGATAGTATTGTCTTCCCTAACTATCACACAGACGTTTTTGCAAGAGGAAATAAGATAGTGTAAGTGAAAGTCCTAGACACTGAGACCCTCTCTAATAGGAGCCATGTCATCAGTCCTCATGTCTAATACCTGCTCTGCACGTAGTAAATGTTAAAACGTGGTCCTTCACCTTGAGCGATTTGCACCTTAGTTGGTGAGATAGGATTATTATTAATGGCAGAACAATACTCCAAGGTAACATATGCTAGGTTCCAAATAAGTCGTTACAGTAGTCAAGCATGCAGCAATGTTTCCTGGAGATCTGACCGTTGAAGGAAGCAGATTTCAGCTGGGGCTTATCTTGGGCCTCGAGGGACAGGCAGACCAAAGCTGTGGGTACGTGGGGAAAAAGGTGATGGCATTTTTATGAATTCCCAGGACCGCTTTCAATTCCTGTTCTCAGAAAGCAGCAGAGCCACAGTCTCTTAATTACCATTAGACAAAAATGTGGCCAAGAGCTCTGTATACTGATGTGCCCCTGATTTACAGTCTGATAGGTGCGTGGTAGAAGCACCTGAAGAGAAGTGATGGGAAGCAAAGGAAATTCACAAGCCCAGCTTACTGATTCAACAAATATTCAGCGAGGTCCTACTCTGTGCCAGGCGCTCCTCTAGTCCTGAGCACCCAGCAGACAACAAAACAAAGTCCCTGCTCTGGTGTGCTTCTATTCTAGTAGGGAGAGAGAGAGAAAGTAAACAAATACAGATGCTAGGTGGTGATCATGGCTACAGAGAAAAAACAAACAATGGAACGGAGTGACAGAGACAAGAGTGATAGAGGCTGGGTGATCACAAAAGGCTTTCCTGACAAGTTGACATTTGATAAGTTTGAAAGCCTTTCTGAATGGTGTGATGTTGATCATGGAGATGCCTGAAGAAAGAGCGGTCCAAGCTTGAGGGGATGCTGCGTGCAAAGGCCCTGAGGCAAAAACTGCTTGGTCTGTTTGCTCAACAGCAGAGAGGACGTAGTGACTGGGGCAGAGAGTGACAGAAGCTGAGTTCAGGACAAGATCACACAGGTTAGGTACACTGCAGATGAGATGATATTATGGGAATGAGCACACCTCACTTAGATAAAAGAATCACTGTGGCTGCTTTGTGGCCAATGGAGAGATGAGAGCGAAGATGGAAGCACAGAGATCCTTTAGCAGACTGCTAGTCATCCACAGTCATATCATGATGGTCTGTTAGTAGGGGAGGTGCAGAAAGATGGTTGGATTCTTGCAAATGTAGAGCCTTGGGATTCACAGTAAATTGAAAGTGAATTGAGGGAAAGAGAAGAGTCAAGGATGACATCAGAGTTTCAGGAATAGCCATTTGCCGAGATGGGGGATTACTGAGTCAGACAATGTGAACGCTTTTAAGACTGTCGATACACATTGCCAAAGCATTCTTAAGACAGGTTGTATCTTGGTTGGTTCTGAGACCATCCTATTTGAAAACACTTTCTATGCTAGTTCAAATCTGGGCTTTTAAGGAGTAGCTGTGATGTTTGAACTTTTTATTTGTGGTCCTCCTGCGTCAAGGGGTGGGGAGATACATTGTTCAGAATTATCTAGCATAAATAGTAGACACTCTTTACATTAAGGGAAATATTGAGAAGTGGAGCAAGGAACAAATAAATATACAAGACCTTACTCATTGAGATTTGATGCGCTCCTCCACTCAGATGATCATCTTCTACGTTCTGCTCTCCTTTTTTTTTTTTTCCATCCCTTCCCCTCTCTCTCCTAGAAACCCCATGATTCTTGGATTTCAGGCCAAGAGTCCCTCTTTCAGAAAGACTGTCAGATGGCGAACTTCTGTTATCTTGATGAGACAGTAGGTAGAAGGGAGAGAAAAGGGCAACAGGAACATAAGTAACAGAGAAAAGAGGACTAAAGAGTTGAGTCTGCAGACTCAGCTGGGCACAGTCTTATCTAAGAGGAGAGAGAAGACAGAACCTTCAGAGATAAAGTAGACCCATCTGACGGTGGGTAGCACAAAATGAACAGTAAGCACTGGAAAATAATTCCAGTCTGGTCCCCAAGAATGTGATGGAGTCCTCATTCTGGCTTTAGCCTCCATTAGACCCAACAATAAGAGCCTCCTAGGGTATCTCCAGGACTTATGTCATCCCCAAGACACTATGACCTGCGCTGTAGTTTAGCATACATCTTCTAGACATCTAATTTGTCTCAAACTAGACCACTAAAGTGTTAAACCTAATTATTATGGAAAAACTTTAGCTCTATAGCAGCCATACTCACAATGAAGCTTTTCAAAGATTTTTTTAAAAAATACTTCTCAAATCCCAGTGCAGTACTTTATACCATATCAGAATACTGAGTCTGAACCAGCCTTTTCTTCATCATTTGCATCATCTTTGGTAATTATTTTATTTACTCATTTCCTTGTTTTTTTCCATCATCCCCTTTAGAGAGTAACCCAGGGGAGGCCAGGGACCATGTTCATCCTATTCACATCAACTCTCCAATGCACCTCTTCATAGCACACAGTAGGCACTCAATAAAGAATTGTGGGCTGCTGGATGAATGCATTGTTTACCCAGAAACAGAGGTTTGGGGCAAAAGAGAAAACAACCTCTTAGTTATACGGGAGACCGCAATGGTATTATTTGACTATAGCATTACCTATGTAAGATTTATACCATACTTAACTTCCAAACTAGAGATTAAAATATGCTATAACTTTCATAATACCTTTATTTTACAGGATGTAAGCCAGCATATGAAGATGAACATTTTAAGACATTATTTTATGAATATTTAACTGAGCAATGCTCGGGTTTTTTTCAGGGAATGCATGCAATTTGCATATGTTATTTTGTAAGTCATCTTCCAGGCCATTCCCCTCAGAAGTAAAGAGGCTTATTTAAGTCACCATGGCTTCATCCTTTCAACATAAAATCCAGGTGACATGTTCATTAGAATTTTGAAGTCACATTACCTGGAGGTTCTTAGTGGGAGGGTCTGTCTGGGGGGATCTACATGCTCTCTGCCAACTAATCTGCATTTCTCTCCATCTTCCACTTGTTTTATTTCAAGACATTTATTGAAAAAAGTAATGCTCTGTAATTTTATGTCTGCTTTTTTTTTAAACCAGATATCATTTTATGAGATTTTTCCCTGTGTCATTAAGTGTCTTCTAAAACCTAGTTTTAAGTAGCAGCATATTTCATTCCTGGGATGTGCTGTAATTAAACCATTCTTCTATTGTTGTGTGTGTGTGTGTGTGTGTGTGTGTGTGTGTGTGTGTGTATACACACACACATTGCTGTAATGAACTTTTTTTTTCACATATCTATTCCTTAAAGCTTTAAATTTTTTTTCAAAAAAATTTTAAGGATAATTGTTGACTACAAAATTGGGAACTTTCCTGAGCTATTTGATAGATTTGGGGCTAAATTACTTCTCAGAAATGTGAACTCCCTCTCTCACCACACCCTTACCAGTATTGACGGTTACCTAGTAGAAATTTTTGTCAGTTTAGTCAATGAAAAATCCTATTTTATTTTAATGTAAATTGCACAACAATTTACACTTCACAGTTGTGAAGTCACATATTTCAAGAGGTTTGGGCTGTTTTTTGACCTACATACTATAAGCAGGAGGTCACTTCCGAGCTGCTGACCTTTACGTGGTCTTCATGTCCCATTAAGTACTGTGATACTTAAAGCTTCAGGTCACTTTCAGTCTTAATTGTATTTTATTATTCTCCATTGTTGCACTGTTTCGGTCAATTTAGCCAGAAAGGGTCTCTCTTCACCTTTTCTTCATTGGTTCGTTTCCAGTTATAACAATGACAGATTTCCTGAGAGGTTATATTAATTTTCTTACCATCACAATGATTACTTTTACCCAGAGAAAAGTAGGAATAAAATTTTAGTCTTAGATGGGAAAGAGTTTCTGTTGTTGACTGAAACAACAACAGAAGAAATATATATTCTTTTCACTACTTTAAGTGAGAAGTGCTTGGGCAGAAACTAAAGGTCAGAGATTCTCAGGTTTATCAACAATTGTTTGCATTCCGTATCATGTCAGACCATAAATAGAAAGTAATAAAACATCAAATTTCTCTAACATTTGCTGAGGGAGTTTCTGCTGCACTATTTTAAATTAAACTAAAGACCAGTTACCCGGTGACTATTTCTTCATCACCACATGCGTTTAGGAAGAGAGATGTGTCTTCAGTACCCAGATTTGTGGGGCCCTGAGCTCTGAGAAGAATGCTTAGCATCTCCACACTCTCTCTCCTTCTATTAGAATTGACTGTTAGTCAAGTTCTGGAAAAAAAATTATGTTAAAAGGTTGCCTCCATCAGAATTATGTGTTTTTCAATAATATGAATACTTCTCAGGTGTCCACGTGGGAACATGCTCTTCAGTAAATATTTAGCCATAGCCAACTTGACTTTCAAGCACTATCAGACATAGTATTTATTAGCCAAGGGAATAAATAAGTCTGTAATTGTTACAGTTTTTTTTGCAGTGTAAGCTTTTATCGTCCCTGTAGGAGAGTCTTCTGTGACGCCACTGTGATGGTAGCTACCGTCTGTTGAATGTTGAGTATATGCCAAGCACTGTGCATAGCATATTTAACCCTTACAACAACCTTCACTTTATAAAAGAGGAACTAAATAGGTTTAGCTGTTAGGCAGTGGTGGAGCAGAGATTTGAACCCCTGTCTGACTAACTCTGAAGGCCATGTTCTTCACCATTATACTTGTGAATGAAAATATTGCCTGCCATTTCAGTAAACAAAGTATGCTTCACCCATCAAGTCATAGCCACCACCACCACCCCAGACAACGAGCGGAGGGAACTCAGGGTGGAGACGATCAGGCAGTCCAGCCTCTGCAGCCACCCCCAAATGTGCACCCTGAGGGATACCAAATGTGCACAGGAAACTGGCCCTAGTGCATATCAAAGGAATGATTTCAGTGAGCTCAGACTTTTGCAACTTCCCATACATAGAAAAGCACTAAATTCCTTAACTTGAGACACCCTGGTTTTCTTTAATTAACAGCAACCTTTCAATGTTTCGACTACCTGGTCTTTGTTGCAAAAACTCCTATATCCTGGCTCCTCTCCTGCCTCTTCAGAGCAGTCTCTCAGAACTCTCTGAGAGGCTGTATTCCAGGCTTAAGTCCTCAGAAATGTCCGCCAGATAGAATATAACTCTCAACTTTTAGATTTGCATTTTTTCCATAGACATACTCTTTGATGCTTTCAGCTGCACGATATTCAGGGTGTCTGCAGCCTCTCCTGTCCCACATGCTCCTCTGCCTGTGCCCTTGCCAATGCTCCTTAAGAGGTAGAGTCTATTTCCTCTGCCCCTGATTCTGGCTGAGCTGGTCCTGTGACTGTGACTAAATAAGGAAAATGTGTAAAAGCGATTCTGCATAATTTCCAAGAGTGAGCCTTAAGAGATCTCCAGCTTCTGCTTTGGTTTCTTGGAACTGCTGGAATCCAGTTGCCATAATGTAAGAAGGCCTATGTGGAGGAGAACAAAGATTCCCCCAACCCTAGGAAAGGAAACCAACACCCAGGCCCAGCCACATCACCAGCAGGGTCCAGTGCAAAACGAAAACATGGTCCCCAGCCAGGGTCAAAGTCAATCTCTCTTTCCTTAGGCCCAACACCCTATAGAGGAATAAAGTTTTCTTCAACCCTCTTAAGGTCCCTGGTTGGGCCTAGAAATTAAACTGATAAAGATTAACAGGAGAAAAGCATACAGACTGTATTAAATTTTTACATGTACACGGGAGACTTCACAAGAGAATGAAGACTTGGAAAAGTGGCCAGAGCAGGAAGTTTTTATACCTTTTAGACAAAGAAACAATACTTGTGAAGAATTGACAAAACAAAGGGATTTGGGCTAGGGTAGTAAATGGTGAAGAAGTAAGTAGGAAGATAAGGGTCAGTTTAACAAGATTTGTTTGTAGAGATTTCTTGGTCCCCAGTTCCCCAACTCCAGTGACAAGAATATCTTCCTTCCTCCTGGTTCAGGGAGGATATCTTTCACCTGAAAGTTTTAAGACCTCTTTCAGGGAAGAAGGATGAGGAAGAACTAGGTCAAAGTGACCTTCATAATTCTGCCATTTTTTAAAAAACTCCTTCAGTGTAAGATATTTAATATGCCAAGGTGCCATATTTTGGGGTAGCATGTCCTGAACCCCATCAGCCCAAGTGCACAGTGGATGCATAACCCCAAGGGATTGCAATCTCCATACAGGAAATGCCCAGAACTTGGACTGGCAGTGGTCAAGAGTTGTCTACTGAACTTTCCATGGTCCTACCATCCCAGGCGGGACTGAAACCCCCTTGCGATGCCCCAAGATGTTGCATGCCCCAAAATGATGGCACTCCTGAACTTGGTCTTCCCCAAGTCTGCTTCCAGGATCCTGACAGGAACAAGGGTAATAGCATCCTAACCTCCCACTCACAGATGCAACAGGGAAGAGGGCAAAAGGGCTTATGGGGCAGGTGTTAGAAGGAAGAGACAGTGAGGAGCCCAAGGAGCCAAGGAGCAGGAGCAGGCAGGCAGCCAAGGAACCATCCCAAGGCTTCGGGGAGATGGTTAGAGGTGGGACTGCACGTGAGCCAAGTCTCCGAGTCCCTGAGGCATGCATATTTATTTGTCCCTTCCTTCTTCACGTACCAGATACAAATGGAAAAATATCTTTCAAGAATTTCAAGATGGCAATCAAAGAGCATTAAAAACCAAGTGTGGAAGACTTCTGAGCAAGGCCTTATGTGACTTCCCATGTGTGCCTGGTGAAGCTTGCCCTGCCACCACCAAATGCGAATCTTGTGAGTGAGGACATTGTGGTCCTGTGAACCATCCCAGAGCTCCAGGTGGAAAACCACTCAGTCAACCCACAAAACCATGAGAAGTGACAAATAGTTGGTGTTTTAAGCCACTAGTTTTGAGGTGGTTTATTGCACAGTACTTGATAACCAAAACAGCTGCTGTCATCATCCGAGACATTATGGAGTCAACGAGAAGCATAAGATATAATTTCCTCCCTCAAAAAAGCTTACCGTATAATTAGAAAGAAAAGAAGACATGAAAGAATTATGGACCAATAACAGACAACATACAATCAAGTAAGAAGGAGAAAATTGGAAAAATTAAACATGAAGACAGTTTAAAAACAGGAGGTGGGGAAGGGTGGTTAAGTTATTCAGGGAAGGATTCCTGTGTCAAAACCATGAACCAGACCCTGAAGCATGTAGCATCTGGACGGTTGACTACAGGTGACCCTGCTTGACTGTCCACTCCACTCACGGGGAGGCAGCATGTGCACATTAAAGCACATAAAATCCAGTCCTGGATTAAGAGCCTGAGCCGCTCAGGTTCCTGTACCTCATCCCTACCTCCTCCCTACTTTCCATCTCTTGACCCAGACATTATTCTTGCCTCTGGCTGCCAGTCTGATGCACAAATCAACTTCTGCTGGCCTCTAATCTTGTTTTAGCTTGCTGCTCAGGTTTTCTTTCCTCCACAGCTCGGAGACATTAAAACCTCTGAGACCCTCCCCTGCTGGGGCTATCCTAACTCTAGGACTCTCTCTCCTAGACATAGTACCCACTGTGAGCAGACAAATTTGAAGCTTATTTAGTATATAAAATCAATTTGTAGGTTTTACACAAAGCGCCATTTCCCAGACCGTATTTTGGTTCCTCAGATTACCATTCAGGAAATGCGACTTTAGACTAAATTTCTACAAGTTGATTTGTAGCATCTATATTTTTAGCAAGCTCCCCAGATGACTCAGATGTGCACCAAAGTTTGAGAAATACTGTTTTAGAAATAAGTGGATTATAATAGTCTTCTTGTAACTTTTGATCAGTCTTGCTCATCCTTTAAGACTCAAATATGAAACCCCTCAAAACTCCATAACCTTTCATAATTACAACTGAATTTCTTTGCTACTTGACAGTTATTGTAGTTTAAATTTGAGACATATAATCTTTGCTTAAACATTTTATTATATTGGATCTTTATTTTCTCGCCCTCTTCATGGCACTAGGATTCAGGACACCTGAATCCTTTAAGGCTATTCTACCAAGTAGTTTGACCCTTTTCTGTATATGTTTTTTAACATTCAATGCAAACAGTCTGATGTAGTAGATTCTGGAATTAGACTGACCTGGGTTTTAAACCTTGGTTGTAGCCCTTACTGGCTGTGTGACTTTAGGCAAATAATTTAAGATTTCTGGGCCTCAGATTCCCTGGCTGAAAATCAAAATAATAATATGTACTTTAAAGGCTAGTTTTACAAATTAAAAGAGCTTCACTATACAGCTAGTAAAAATACTGCTACTTCAATAAATACTAGTTCGCTCTCTTCTCTCTCCCATGCCTCAGTCCCAAGAAGGGCAAAAGTGGCTAACAATGTTGTGTTACCTGTCTGCCAGGGAGCTGTAGAAATAAAATAAAATCACATAGGTTGAAAAATGCTTTGAAAGAGTTAAAGTCATTTTATAAATGGAGATAACAGTATTTTCTGCTGATGAGGTCTGAAGTTTCTTGAGGGAGAATTATTTCCATTTTAAAATATGTAACATTTTGATTTCAATTTGAAACCAAAATAAAAACATTTAAATGGTGTTTATGTATTTGTATATTCATTGAGTATTTACTAGTGATGGTGCTAAATTAAAAATTCTTGACTCTAGACTAATACTCATATTGCTATCCTGGTTTTGTATATGTTTTCCACATTTCTTCTTTCGTATAAATTTTAAATAAACCTATAAATACACTTCCCCTGCCCCTTACACACACAAAAGAAATTTTTCACAGCCTCACTGACAGTTTTAATGGAGGTTAAGGTTTACATGCATATCTCATTTCCTGGCTTGTGCAAGGTTAGGGCAGTAAATATTGAAGGGAAATGGAAAATGAAACTCTTGGTTATGGTCAGTTTGTTTAATAAAAATGACCCCATGTATTTTTATTTGAATTTAAATCATACCAGCAAAGCCTTAGCATTCATAAATTCCTTTTATAATTCTCACAGATTCTGTTAAGTGAGTGCAGAACCCCGCAAATGCAAAATAATGATATCCTTAAAATTGAAAACCAAGGACTAAAAATTTCATTATCCCAATATATCTCCTAATGTCAAAAAACATAATGCGAGTTCTCTGAGTAAGATTATATTGACTGTGTGTACAATTTGGTCTATTAGTATGCTCCATTATTTAGAATTTGTTAAATCCTGAGTAAAAAATCTCTGTGTTAGCAGTTCTTGGCTAAATTATAAAAAGTAATAACAACTGCATTATCACCTCCCAGGGAGAAGCAGGTTTGTCACAATGAGTAATGTTCTTCCTACCGAGGCACCATCAAGCACTCTTTGCACATCCGCTGCACGGGGCACTGATGTGATTTTCCTCGCACAGACGATATATACTATCTTCAGCTTCTGCTGAGAAAAGGGATGTGGTCAATGACTCCATTTATTAAGTTGAGTTTGAGGTCTGTGTGCCCTGCCAATCTATTATCGGTTAAACCTGTGGAGACATGTCTTCCTCCAAGAATAGAGGCTCTATATTTTTACATCCTCAGTCTAATAGAAAAATGTTATTATTATTTTTTCAGTTTACAGGTGGGAGATTAGAGGCAAGTCAGTAGAGGTGGCCCAGATCTTCAACGCAGTCTAGCTTTCTTTCCTCCAAGACAGGAGCACGGCTGGGAGAATTCTTGATCCTGGTTACCTAACAGGAGACAAAACTGCTGGTGCACAACCTGGCGTGTCTGCCACTTCAAGTGACATCATCTTTAGCAGACACCCTCCCTGTCTGAGTGAGCAGGCTGGGTGATGCTACAAGGAGCTAAACCAAGAGGGTCCTGGACCAGGGAGACAGACACCATTTGCATTTCACCCAGGGGACTCTGCCAGGACTTTCTCTGCATGATCACCCTCACGGCCTCTTGAGGGAAAGGAACTCAAAAAATTTAAGACTGAGACTCAAGTCCTGGGACATCAGTACTAGAATTTCTTTTTAAAATTGTGGTAAGAACACTTAACATGAGATCTGTCCTCTCAACAAACTTTTAAGTGCACACTATAGTATTGTTAGCTGTAGGCACAATATTATACAGCAGATCGCTAGAACTTACTTATCTTGTCTAATTGAAACTTTATACCCATGAAAAAGCAACTTCCCATTTCTTTCATTAATGTTGTATAGTTTTCAACGTAGAAGTGTATTACACCCTTGGTTAAATTTATTCCGAAAAATTTTATTATTTTTGAAGCTATTATAAATGGGATTTTTAGAAAAAAATTCCTTTTCAGATAATTTATTATTAGAGTATAGAAACCCCATTGATTTTTGTATATGGATTTTGTATCCTACAACTTCACTGAGTTATTAGTTCTAACAGGTTTCTCTGTTGAGTTTTTAGGGTTTGCTGCATATATGGTCATATTATCTGCAAACAGATATTATTGTAATTCTTTCTTTCCAATTTGGATGCTTTTAATTACTTTTTGTTCACTAGTTGGTCTGTCTAGGCTTTCCAGTGCGCGTTGAATAGAAGTGATGAGGGTGCGCATTCTTGTCTTGTTCCTGATCTTAGAGGGAAAACTTGCAGTTTTCACTATTGAGTACAATGTAAGCTGTGGGCTTCTTATATATTATTTTTATTATGTTGAGGTACATTCTCTCTATACCTAGTTTCTTGAGAGTTTTTACCATGAAGGGTGTTGAATTCTGTCAAATGCTCTTTCTACACATGTTAAAATGACCATGTGATGTTTATACTTCATTCTGTTCGTGTGGTGCTTCATATTAATTAATTTGTGTGTAATGAACTATCCTTGCCTATAAGTGATGAATTCCACTTGGTCATGCTGTGGGACCCTTTTAATGTGCTGTTGAATTTGGTTTGCTAGTATTTTGTTGAGAATTTTTGCATCTGTGTATAGCAAGGATAATGGTCTAGTCTTTTCTTTTTTTCTTGTAGTGTCTTTGACTTTGGTATCAGGATAATGTTGGCCTTATAAATTTAAGAATTGAAAATCTTCCTCTTCTTCAATTTTTGGAAGAGTTTAAGAAGGATTATTATTAATTCTTCTTTAAACATTTGAGAGAATTCATCAGTGAAGTCATTTGGCCCTGGACTTTATGTTGGGAGGTTTTTGATTACTGATGCAGTCTCATTCAATATTAGTTCAGATTTTCTGTTTCTTCATGATTCAATCTTGGTCGGTTGTATGTTTCTATGGATTTATTCATTTCTCTTCGATTATCCGATTTGGGGGCATATAATTGTTTGTACTAATCTCCTATGGGCCTTTATATTTCTGTGGCATCACTTATAATGTCTCTTCTTTCATTTCTGAATTTATTTATCTAAGTCTTTTCTTTTTTTGGTCTAGCTAAGGGTTTGTAAATTTTGTTTTATCTTTTCAAAAAGCAATTCTTTAATTTTCTTTTCTATTTGTTATTTCATTTATTTCTCCTCTAATCTTTATAATTTTATTCCTTCTACTAACTTGGGCTTTAGCTTTTTCCTCTTTTTCTATTTCCTTGTGGTGTGAAGTTAGGCTGTTTACTTGAGCTCTTTTTTTTTTTTTTTTTTTTTTAGTGTAGGCATTTTCACTTTAAACATCCCTCTTAGTTTTGCTTTTGTTGCATACTATGAGCTTTGGTATGTTGTGTTTTCAGCTTCATTTCTATTGAGATATTTATAAATTTCCTCTCTGATTTCTTTGACCTGTTGGTTGTTCAAGAGTGTTGTTTAATTTCTACACACTTGTGAATTTTCCAGTTTTTTACTTCTTAATTGTTTTCTACTTGCTCTCCATTATATCCAGAAAATAATACTTGGCATGATTTCAATCTTCTGGAATTTGATAAGATTTATTTTATGGATTAACATATGATCCAGCCTAGAGACTGTTCCATGTATGCTGGTTGTGAAGTTGTACTTGGCTACTGTTGGATAGAATGTTCTGTATATATTAAATGTCTGTTAGGTCCATTTGATTAGTATTAGTATTTCTGTGGGAGAAGGATGGCTGGGATTTCCCATGCTGCTATCTTGCTGATGTCACTCCCAGGATTAAGAATCTTAATTGAATAGAGGACAGTTTCTAATCTCAACTCTCATGAAACATCGTGAGTGAGCAGTGAAATTAACCTCTAGGTAAGAGTGGAAGGCACTTCACACCTCTGCTAAACTCTGATAGATCATGTTCCAAATTGCTAAAAAAAAAAAAAAAAAGAAAGAAAGAAAGAAAGAAACTGGAAATGATATAAGAAATTTGAAGTGCCAGGCCTTGTTTTATGAAGTTAAATAAAAGAGATGTAAAGATTGATATGGATGGAGAACCTTCCATCAGGATAAAGAAATTGAACTCTTAGGCGATGAAATTAGATAGGCCTCTGCTATTGTAAGTGGTGGAAGACACATCTGCCATTTAAAGGGAAAATAGAGAGGCAAGACATTTGTGGAGAAAATTTAATGGCCACTATGGGGAGACCCAGCAAGTAGAGGGCTTGAGTCTGCTGTCAAGTAATACTAGAATAGTCATTTATCACCAGGCCATAGCCACAGAATTAGTCTTCCCAATTTTGTTTTCTTGAGGAGACCTACATTTTGTAAGCACTCTGTTGGGTACTCTGATCTTGACTGCTCTTCTCCTCACACTGCCTCCAACCCTGGTATGGCCTGGGATCTAAGACCTCTGTGTGTGGCCCCGCAATGAGTGCCTTTGGAGACACAGAGCCAGAAACACATTCAGCAAAACAGCTGTCCAAAATTGGAGTTTCTCACTTATAGAACTGTGACTAATAAACACATCTGGCACATGGCTTCAGGTGAACTTCTGTTATACATCCATGGTCACAGCTTCACATTCAGCCAAGGCACTACTTCAAACCTGTCCACACTAGTTACCAAAGGCTGTCAAATGAGAAAACAACAATCGAAGGCTTTACAAATTTTTGCTGGAAATCCTGTCCATAATGATGTTTATTTTCTAAACCCTAGAGCACAAATAAAACCTATCACATATAACTTGACCTTTAATCATAGTCTATCTAGTAGATAAAAACACCATAACATGTGGCTTTAGAGTCAGACAGAACTGGATTTGAATTTTATTTGTATCAGTTTGTGTGTGACCTTGAATGAGTTTCCCAAACTTTATATCTCTGGTCAACAATTACATTACAGGGGAGGGTACACATTTAATGATATGCTGTATATTAAGAATTTAGCTAAATGTCTGACATATGGTAGGAACTTAAACCTTATTAACTATCATTATTCTTATTATTATTTATTATCCTTTCTCCCACCTAGATTATGAATGCCTAGAGGGCATGGTCCTGTTAAATACTTTTTTAAATGACCATCACAGTAGCAGGAACAGCACTACTGTGCTGTCAAGAGAGAGCATGAAATCAAGTACTTCTACATTTTAGAGGATTTTTTAAACATTTTTTTTATTGAGTTATAGTCATTTTACAATGTTGTATCAAATTCCAGTGTAGAGCACAATTTTTCAGTTATTCATGAACATATATATATTCATTGTCACATTTTTTTTCGCTGTGAGCTACCACAAGATCTTGTATATATTTCCCTGTGCTATACAGTATAGAGGATATTATTAAAGGTGATACTCCACCTGGAAGCAAAAACACTGATCCTGAGGCCAATCCTTCATTTCTGCTTTCCATCCATTGCCTCCTGCTTCCCCAGGGACTTTGAACCATCAGTGTTCTACCCCTTTCAACTATTGAACTCATTCTCTGCAGGCTCCTCCCTTTCCATCTAGAATGGGCTCATCGCTCCTCTACATCAAAAACATCATCTCGTTGCCCTTTCCCCACGGCACCGTTCCATTTTCCTCTGTCCTTGTGTCCTCAGATATGATGGAAGATGTGTGTCCACAGGTATTGACATTACCTTTGCACCATTCAATCACTTTTTAATTGCTACTTAGAGGCTGCCCCACCCCCACATTGAAAAGACTTGTTCATCTCTCACTAGTAACCCCTGATTTATCCAACCCCAGGTCTTCTTTCCAGTCCTCCTTCTCTGTGAACTCTGAATACATGGTACTGTTGACTTTTATTTCCATCTTATCATTTTCATCTTGTTTTGTTTCTATGCCAGTGTTCTCTATATTCAGGGAATATTTCTTCCCAGGTCACACACCAAATGGTAAATGATTCTTTCCTCAGACAACTTCTGTTTTCTCGAAACATTTCTCTAATTTTACTGTTCACTTTACATCAATGTAGATAATTCTAAAATTGATGTTTCACTCCTTCCTTGTGGTTCTGATTGCAGTTATCAATATTCTGGCATACTGTGCTAACTTTGGTGCAGAAATATTGACATTTTTTATTATTTTTATGCCATTTTTTGTTATTTTAAAAATCTGAGTAATTTATGCATTAAAATGTGTTTATGCATTAATATGCTGCATTAAATTTTGAATCAAATTGGATTCAAATTTGATTTTAAAAGCATCATTATACCAATGATCATGTTTTTAATCCATTTAAGCTATTTTATTATTTTAATTCTAATTTCTCAGGTTATTGTGAAGTTTGACATCTTTCCTTATGTATATTGGTCACTTCAATTTTACCCATAATCAGGACTGAGCCCCAATCTATGTTCAGAGGTCCCTCATGAAGTTGTCTTAAAATGGGAGAAAAGAGTATGGGGGTAGATATGAAGTTATGCAAAAGTAGAAGGGAGAGGGAAAAATACGGAAGGGAAAAAAAGGCAGCCCAGTCCTTCTCCTGAATTCCAATCATGTCTCTGTCCCCAGGACAAGAACCTCTTCATTCCACAGAACCATGGCCTCTTGAGATATTGTTAGACATTAATTTCACAAGTGAATTTTAATGATGCTCCGAAAAGAAGAGCAAATGCAATGCCCCCTTTGGCCCCATCCTCAAGTTCAGGGACCAGGGCAGCTACCTCTGTTGTCCTGGAGAACATGTCTGCAGCTCCACATCCCTTTCCTTTTTCCTCCATAGTACTATCCACTCTTGCAGGGCTTCACTTCTCCTCCATTGCATTCATTTATTTTAATCAGGACATTCCCAATCAAGGTACCTCTGGAGACTCAAACTAGAAGGAACAAGGAGCCTCGGGCTGGTCCCTAGTCCTCTTTCTACAGGTCAGAGAACAAGTGTTGAAGAGATCTCTCCCACTAAAACACAAGTTTCATGAGCTTCTTATCTTTTCATCTCAGACAATTTTAGTGGCAGTAGTTTAACACAGTAATCTGTCATTGCTGTTTTCTTGATATTGACAGTTAAGTCTAAAATGATATCAAATCTAGGTTCAATATTTTTGGCAAAACTACTTCATGGATGGTGTATGTCCCTCCATCTGGAGGCAAGATCACATCATGGGTAGTATTATGTTCTTCTATAATCTGATGGTCTCTCTTTTTATGATGTTAGCTGCTATTGGTGTTCAATTAACTCATTAGTGGGTGCACAGTGATATTCTATCACTCCTTCTTGTTATTAGCTGTAATATTTCTATAAACAGGAACCTTGCCCACTTCAACCCCCTATCATTTCATCACCCAAGATTCTCTTCTTGTTGCTCAATTTTACGTAAAATCATTTTCCCTAAACTTTTAGAAGAAAGGTATGATTCAGGATGTCGTTTCAACCTCACATTCTAGACCTTCTTCTGTTGTTTCTGAAATCACTCCCTATTTCTCTCCATCACTTGCACTGGAACACCCCCCCCCCCCCCGTTTTTTTTTAACTTTCTCTCATCCTTGTCCTGCCTAACCTGGGATCTCTTTGCACCGGTTTTTCCTCTGTGTGTAGCTTTGCCCTGGAATGGAGCTTTGCCCTTTAGACTTGAGTTCAAGGACTCAGACTGCTATAGCCCCTTCAAACCTTGCTGCAGGCCTGTTGCATTTTTCATGGTTGAGGTGTGTGAAATCTCTCTCAGTTTCAGCTGCTGTTCTCAAACTGGCTTCCTGAATTTTGCAGTGAGGACCTGTTAACTTAGCTGGTGTCCTCAGGTCCATTGGTTACCCTGTTGGATTATTTTGCTTTCTTCTGTGCAGATGCTGATATCAGACAAGTACATAGCTATCAGTGGTTGGTGCCCACCTGCTCATCTTTTGGGGTCCATGAATACACTCTGTCACCTAGATTTTTGTAGACATTGGCTATAGATTTGGGGTTTTGTTATCCTAGTTGCTCTATTTTTATGTGGTGATTTGAAGAGATTAAAAAACCATGTGCCATGTGATTGCTGCCATCTTCTATAATATTCAGAATTACATTTTGAATTTTAAACCACACAAATATACTACCTCTTAAAAATAAAATTTATGTTAAACTATTTGTAAACAAAATGAGAGTCTTCCACCTTCAAATACACACACTTTCTCCTATTACCTTATTTTACTTTCTTCATAGACTATCGGTGCCTCAAATTATGATTTTTCTTTCTTCATCTTTTCTTTTCCTATGATATTAATTTCATAATTATAGGAGATTTTTCTCAGAAGACATTTACTTAATTACATGTGGTATATAGTAACTGCAGTGGATAAACTGACAGACATTACATCATACAAGCAACCAAGTATTGGGACAACAGATATATTATATAGATCCTAATATTATGCATCAAGGATACTGTGTCATTTCTGTATTATTCCTACCAAAACATTCTGAATCTAATTATTAGGAAACATCAAATCCAAATAAAGGGAAATTCTATAAAAAAAACTGGCTAAAACTCTTTAAAAATGTAAAGGTCATGAAAGATTAAGAAACTGTTCTAGATTAAAGGAAACTAAAAAAACCCATGGATTTATAAAGTACAATGTGTGATGATGAAATAAACCCAAAAAAAGGATATATTTTTATTTTACTATCATGGACATCAGTGAGACGATTCAAGAAAACTGAGTTAGGGCAGTAGATTATATAATAACACTCTATCAATTATAATAGCTTGATTTGATTTCAATAGTAGTGTATATAAGAATGTCCACAATTTTAGGAAATTCACACTGAAGTATTTAAAAATAAATAGGTATTATGACTGTAACTTACCGTTGGTTCTTGTTATTCACAGTAGTTTTGTTCTATAAAGTTTCCATAAACACTGAATAGGTAAATAGCCATTGCTCCTAGAGGAAATAGTAGTTTAGGTTCCTGCAACCCTCTGATCACATCATTTTCATCAACTGGTCAGTACATAATCTTGTTTTATGTGTGTTTCTGTTTAAAGATACTTTGATATATATTGTATATACTATATATGTTATATATACACTATGTATAATGTAGTATATATAATAAACTATATAATATGTGCACTATCTTATATATAATATGTATTAGATAATATATATTAAATTTTAAGAATATACTATATATTATTATTGATTCATTAACATTGAATAATGCCAACAGCACTATAACTCATGCCTGAATAAATTCTATCTAGCACAAGTATTTTCTCCATAAAGCAGAAATATATATATATTATCATTCTGCCTCTCTCTATATATATGTTAATATATATTACATATGTAGACCTATACATATATTCAAATAAATACTTATATAAAGTATATTTATATATGTTTATATAAATATATTTATTTATATAAATTATATATATATTTATATAAACATCTATAAAGAAAGCATGATAATGCATATGTAGTAAATATTAACATTTTAGTAATCTGGTTGAAAAGCATACAACAGAATTCTTTGTACTAACTTTCCAACTTTTCTATAATTCTGAAATTATATTAAAATAAAAGTTTTTTTAAATAGGAACTTTTTTCCTCCTCGTTTGTCAATATAACTCAAGCAGCTGGAACAGGGCTTAACATGTATTCAATAAATACTTTGTTAAAGAATAAAAGATTAATATGAAGCCAAAGGTCAAGATTAGAGAGTCAGGATTAGGGACAGTCTCCATAAAACTGATAGTCAGTGGGAATCAGTGATCTCTGCACATGAGGGCAAGGATAGGGAAAGGCTGATTTAGCATTGTTTCCATCACTGATTGGAGAAATGTTTTATGTTACTCTCCATCCTCTCCTCTTCTCCTGCTATAATAAATTGTGATTGTTATGTTTGTAGATAACTTTAATTATAGTAATAGTTATGTGCATCAATTAATGTTATTGACCTGCACTTCCCTGAAATCACAGCTTTTTCAACTATTTATTAAATGTTGAGGCATTCAAATGACCTTTGTTTGATCTCAGATACAACGTGCGACAGCTCCAGGTTTAAAATAAACTTGGCCCAGGATTTTACTTATTCAATGCATGTCATCCAGTATTCTGCCCATCTAAGCATCTTATTTTAGAATCAACCATATGGAATTTTGATGCCAAGGCTTATCTTAATTCTGAACTATCTGATAGCATGGTAATTACTACAAAGCCATCAAGTACCACCAAACAATTTGCATCTCCTTAGGGAGTAATTTTCCTACAGGACAAATAGCAGTTGTCAAAGGACTAAGAATAATTTTGTTTACAAGCACAGATTTAGAAACCACTAAACGAGTATGAACGTGCACTGGAGATGTGACTTTCACTCTTAAGTATCTGACTTTAAATCATTAAGCATTAAATGCTTGTAATGAAAAAAACAAAACAAAACAGCGTTTTCTGCTCTTCTGATGAGCAGTAGGAAATTAGACCTCTGTGGTTCTTCTTGACCTATTAATGGGAATGTATCGTAAGAACTCTTATTTGTTCTCACCAACTTGGTTATAAAAACACTCAAGACTAGAACAAGAACACTTTCTTCCTTGAATTAATTCATTTCAGTTCAAACCAATTTGGTAAACATGTATCAATCAATCACTTCTTTGTGCAAGACTCTATGTATAGAGCCTTACAAATATTCTTCTTGCTTTCAAAATATTTTAATTCCCTTGCCACTTCTGGTGCAACTTGAGTCTGAAACACCTACGTGTGCCCCTTTGGACTGCTTATGTTTACCCAACTGCCTGGTTGCACTTTTGCAAATTTGCTTTAGATTTTAAAAAATTTAATTTATTGCTTGAAAATCACAGTTTATTCCAGCCTAAACACCAACATTGTTCTTTTGGACTCTGTAGAAGTAATTTTTGGTGTAATAAACATTATGAGCTTGTCCATTAATAAATACCCTGCTGGAAAGAGCGTAAAAGATTTATCTCTTCAGAGACTGTTATGTTGCTGAAACTGCACTTCCATTATAAGTTCTGCCTTAGAATTGCCTTCAAAAATCAAATAAATTAGTATTTAAATTATGCATGGGCATTTTATGTTTTGATGTTTCAAATTTTAGAGAGACCTAATGTTCATCAAATTATTAAATAAAAATTAAAAAGTTAGCCTAGGTACCTCCTAGTCATTTAGTTTTTCAATTGGCCACTTTTCTTTTGGCTTACAGCATTAATTAAAACACCCTCACGCTGAGAGGTTTTTCTTTCCCTTGGTGACTTTTCTTGGAATTGATGTGCTTTGATGTACAGGGGCTATACTGTAGTTGTTACAGAAGCAAAGCTGCATTAGATATGTTCATATTCCCCAGAGATTTTCAATAGCTAAACATTACCTGAGGTTACATGATGATTGTCAATAAGATTGTTACCTAAGACAAAGAACTGCCTTATCATTAGAGTTGATATGGTGTAGTGAGCTGATACTCCACTAACTCATTTTTTTGCATCAAGCTATATCCAATGAAGTGAAAGTACCATATATTATATCTCCAAGACTAGTAATAAATGATCATATGGAATAAGGGTTTGTCAACACAGTATCAAATAGAGCTATGCCAGTCATTCAGATAGATGAGCAGTAAATGAATAATTTAAATATCAAGAATCTGGCAGCTGTCATTTGCCAAAATAAATGATCAGAATTATTTATCTCATTAACATACTGTAGGTAATATTTGTAATAAGATTAAGACTGGACTTTCACCAAATCTTCTTAGCAAGTTGGCAAGTTTATCTGGTTCCATGATTGCTGTGACTATCAACTGCCCTGGAATCTCCATCAACTGTGAAAATGTCCCCAAAAGAATGAATGTGTCATGCCACCATCCATATTTTTACTGTATCGAGACACACTTAAGACAAAGGCCAACTTGTTTCCTCACCATCTCTCATTAGCTAATCTGTCAATGAGAAGAGAAATGTTTTCCTCCTGGAAGTCTCTGGAGCTTTCTGGTACAGGAAGTTGTATGCATCCATTACCTGATCAACACTTCACTGTTTGATCCCAAATCTTCTTCATATATTTATTATATCACCTTACAATCATTCACCCTAAGGCTTGGGTCCTGCTATTAAAATTGCCACTTGCCAAATCATTAATATTAAGTCAGAAAATACTGATGCAATTTCAATTATCTGTCAGAACACCTTGAAGAGCAAAACCACATAAGAGTGTGCTGATTCAACAATTCATATTTTGGCGTCCAATTTGAAAAATACTTGTTAGTATATTTGTTAGGTGAAAAGCATTCTCTCAGAGGTATTATTTTAAGACAATTACGAAATACAAGGATTTTAAATGAAACTAGAAAAGAAGTTAATTAAGTAGCTCCCATGGAAACCACCAGAGAAAACATTAAGACGGTCAGCATGAAGTAGTGTAGATAGGACTGGATATAACAAGTTAAAGCTCTACTCTGTGTCATTGAATAAGTCACAATTCTTTTCTACACTCAACTATAAAATATATAGTTTGAATTTGCTTAAAATTCTCTATTTTGATATACTGTATCATTTAAAGGGGTATGGAAATTACTCAAATGTAAAATTTGTTTTTCTTTCATAGATATTAAAAATGGGTAAAGAAAAAGTGATGGAATAGACAGCTATCTTTTATAAAAAGTGGTGATTATTTTGTTAGGAAGAAAATATGAGGGCAAAGAGTTAGAAATCTGTGGCTACTACTCCATTTAATAAACATAATTCCTCTTTGAATGGACATCAGGTCAGTCCATCAAATGCTGGTTAGTCTAGGTGTATTGAAGCACCATCTACAGTGTGAATTTTTTCTGAACTTCTACAAAAGGCTGATACTTCTGCAGTCTTTGAATCTTTTTCTTTGAGATCCAAACTGGACAGGAAGAACTTATTCACATCATTTCTTAAACATTGATAGGATGCTGCATAATAGATTCAGTTACTGTCTTTGCTCAGTGAACATCCA
Source organism: Camelus dromedarius (assembly GCF_036321535.1). NCBI lineage: Eukaryota > Metazoa > Chordata > Mammalia > Artiodactyla > Camelidae > Camelus > Camelus dromedarius. The sequence goes on along the minus strand of NC_087448.1, from coordinate 62,407,605 downwards.
AGCTGACTTTAGCTGTAACTTTAGCTGTTTAGTCTGTGGTGTCCTCACTGAAATCTTTCTCAGTAGCTTTTTTATGGAAAGATTCCCCCATTTCCTTCCTTCCTTTTTTATTCCTTCTTTGTCTTCCTTCCTTCCTTCCTTCCTTTTCCTTCCTTCCTTCCTTCCTTCCTTCCTTCCTTCCTTTCTTTCTTTCTTTCTTTCTTTCTTTCTTTCTTTCTTTCTTTCTTTCTTTCTTTCTTTCTTTCTTTCTTTTTCTTTCTTTATTTCTTTCTTTCTTTTTCTTTCTTTCTTTCTTTCTTTCTTTCTTTCTTTCTTTCTTTCTTTCTTTCTTTCTTTCTTTCTTTCTTCCTTCCTTCCTTCCTTCCTTCCTTCCTTCCTTCCTTCCTTCCTTCCTTCCTTCCTTTCTTTCTTTCTTTCTTTCTTTCTTTCTTTCTTTCTTTCTTTCTTTCTTTCTTTCTTTCTTTCTTTCTTTCTTTCTTTCTTTCTTTCTTTCTTTCTTTCTTTCTTTCTTTCTTTCTCTCCCTCTCTCTCTCTCTCTTCCTTACTCTCCCTCTCTCTCTCTCTCTCTTCCTTACTTCCTTGCTGCCTTCCTTCTTTTCTGACTATATGGGAATAAATTATGTTATTGGCTTTACAACTCTCTATAATAGATGAAAAAGGAGAGTAAGAAGACTACTATCTAGTTTCTCTTTTGATTTCATCCCAGGTGGGCACCGTGGGCAAGGAGGGGCTTACCTGGGTGGCGGGGTGCAGCTGCATGGTGGTGCATATCCACGCTGTAAGATGTGACCCTGTCTGGAGCAGGCCTTGCTTCGAGGTGACTCCAAGACTAACAAAAAGGAGAATTTTCTTTCTGCTGAAGTTTAAAGTCAAATTTCCAGATGGCAAAGGGAAGAATTAGGCAGATGAATAATAACAATAAATGTTTATGGCTGTGCTAATAAAGACACATTCTGTTGGAGTGTACTTTATGTACCAGGAGGGTGGAGCTAAAATTCCAAGAATTCAAGAACAGAAAAAGAACTTCTCTCTCTTGCTGACTAATATTTGAAGATAAATCTTTTAATTCTGCAACTGGAGCTAAGATACAACTCACAGATACTACTGGGAGGGAAAACATGTGGCTATTGTAAATTATTCATGCTTGATCCTTTCTTAATGGCAAATTTTGTTAAAAAGAGTGAGATGGCAAGAATATTTGGTTTGGGGACAGATTGACAAAAAAGAAAGAAGGACTGAAAAATAGTGTCAGAGAGCTTGAAGGGTTGATGGAAATTCTTTAAAAAATTTAGTCTGCACATAAATTTAGATTTTTACAAATCAAACGTATGTGACTTTCCATGCAGCATAACTGCATTATCATTCTAGTGTTTTACTAGGACATGGTTAAGAGAGAGATGATTTATCTGGAATAACCACCTATTAAAAGAGTAATGACAATGGAATTGTCCTACTAGTTATTGAGATGTACTCTAAAGCTACCAATTAAAAATTGTTACTGTGACACTGATTTTAGAATTGACCGAGAAGTGGAAGTAATTGATAATTCCGAAATGGACCTCAGTATATATAAAAATGCACTATATGATAAATGAGATATTAGATATCCAGAGGGAAATGATTAGCTTTTATGTAATCTTGAGGTAATTAATATATGAGAAATAATTTTAGGAAAACTCTTGTTACAAAACATCGGTGAAACATGACAAACATTCTCTCAAGTGCACAGCCGAGATCCCAGGAAGGTGAGGGAAAGCCCCAGAGGCTCAGAATAAAAGCAAAGCTAACCAATGGAGACGTAGACAGGAAGTGAAGTCGTAGATTCTGGAAGGTTAAGAAGCCAGATGATACTGACACTGAGTATTAAAGATGAGATGAACTTCACCTCAGAGGCCACGTTGAATGAATATTCCTAAATGAAGGGATACAATAAGAAAAGGTTTAGAGATGTGACAGACTGAGAATTACAAATATTCTTGCCTGTCAGGGGCAAAGAAATAGAAGTAGGAGACGAGGCAAGAAAGCAAGGAAAGTTTGTTTAGGAAGTTTGACCTTTACATCTGATTGATGGTCTTGAGACAGGCATTAAATTAGGTACACAATTTTTTTTGGAAAGATTTTTTTCTACACTTGTCTTTTAAATTTACAATTGCATTTTTATTCCAATAATAGTTGTGTCGAGATTAGATAAGACTAGATAATTCAAGCCCTTCTTTCTTCTGGACCATGTGATTTTATTCCCTTCAGATGGGATGACCATATGTCCCACTTTTTAAGACTGAATTTCAAATCGTCTATCTTGGGGCTTCTCAGAGTGTTCTTGGACTTGTCAGTCCATGTGTCTTGATTTTTGTTCCAGAAAATGTAGCCTCTGGGCCTCTGATCACATCCTTCTCTCCTGTGGGAGAGGGTCTGATGGTTCTTCAGCATTTCCTGCACGTTCTGTCTGACCTATCAAGGGAGATATCAGATCTGCCATGTGAGTCAGGGAGCCAAAGAACACCGTGCTTGCCATTCTATTTAATGACAATGAGAAATTCCAGTAATGAAAGGGGTAAGCAATAGCACAGTCTGTAAACTTGTATTTTTAGCCTGTGTACAAGAAGCTCACAACCTTAATTTTCACAGCAACATAAATATTATGACTATAATTAACCATGAATATTTGATGAAGTTGGAGAGCATTATCTACACTTGCTTAATATCTCTGGATGTCATTCTAAATTTTGGATGCTTTTTAAGTATGGAAATGTTCTCTGTGTGCTGCCAAATTTCTAAACTAATGCCTGGTGGAAAATTACACCTTAGCCAGAACAATAACCCAAGTAAATAGGTAATAATGGGTATATATTTTGCACATTAGCTCAACACACAGCATTAAAGTGTCCCAGGACATTAAAGATTGAGTTTTTATAAAGAGAATTAAAATAAGCATAATAGCCATGCTTTAGCAAGAGATGGATGCATTATAGACAAGCACTTTTTTCACATGTGGAGAAGAAAGAAGCCTTGTCAAAATGCCAGGGATTCTGACGGGGGAGGGATGGGGGCATCTTTGACGAGCACCAACTTGCAGGTGGCATTTGAGTGCTTAAAGGTGATCTAGGGATCCAAACCCAGGTGGTCCCCTCTGTGTCTCAGCCAACTTACAGCCAAAAGGCCTTTTTCAGGACACAAAATGTATGTTTACTGGAATTTTGTTTCTAATTTTGCTTATTCTTCTTCAAAATGTGCATTTTCTTTATTTTACAGTAAAACTGTATAAATGGCAGTGAAAAGAACAGGGTCTCTGACATAACATATTTTAAAAAGAAAGGCAGCGTGCAGCCAGCGTGCACCAGAGCAGATTTTCTGAGTCCTCAGAGGCAGTTTCCCCTATGGTGTTGGTCATTAAATTAGTCTCTTAAGCCTGTTGGATAGGACTTGGCACTTCTGGAGTCCTTGGCACTGCAGGTTGGCAGGCAGTGTAGACTGTTAGACATGGTGGGTTAAAGAGGGCTGCAGATTATTTGCTATTATTTGCTATTTCTCCCATTAAGAGGAGGAGTCTAATGCTCCTCCATCAGAATATGTACTAACCTTTCACTTGCTTGATCCATAAGCACGGAGGCAGCGATCCTGCTAGTTCTGAGGCTAGCGTTTAAGAGGACTGGCAGCCTCCACCCTGCCTTCTCAGAACCCTGGGCTGCTGCGAAGGAAGACTGATTTTATGTGTCTCTCAGTGAGAAGTGCAAGCCACATGGAGAGGCCACACGTGGCTGCTCTTGTGGACGGATGAACTCGCACCAGCAGCCGGAATCTGCTGCCTGACATGCGAGTACTCCCTCCTGGATACCCAGCCTAGTCAGGCGTTCGGATGACCCAGCCCCGGCCCCCATCAGATAGAAAGGGCATGAGGGACACCAAGCAAAAACTGCCTGGCTGAGCCCCATCTTCTCATAGCACAATAAGAGAGAACAAGAACTGTTAATACCATTAATAATTGTTTACACGAACTGAATTGTTTATACCACTGAGTTTCGAGGTACTTTGTCATGCAGCCATGGATAACCAGAGCAGGAAGGGCAAAGGGAAATGTGAGTCTTGTGAATCAGAGAACTTAAAAAAAGTGTTTGGCTCTTTCTTCCCTGCTTCCCTCCCATCCTCCTTCAGCTTCAGGTGAGTCGGAACACTTCTAGCCCCAGTAGGGGCAGAGAAGAAACACACGTGGAAGAGTAGGGAGCACGGGCCACTGACACCCAGTGGTACCGTCAGCGTGTACCGCACAGCTGTGCAGCGGGGAAGGTCATGGGCTCTGGAGTCTGGGCTACCTTAGTTCCAAACCCAGCCCAACCCCAACCCGCCGTGGGGCCCTGCACAGCTCCGTCATCTTTCTGTGCCTCGGTTTCCTCGCTTATACCATGAGGGACATAATGCATGGAAAGCACTTCAGAGTAACAGTCCTCACACCTAGGAAGAGCTCAATAAATATGAGTTGTTGTTACTGTTCCTGTGGCGGTGGTGGTGATGATAGTGATGATGATGACACCTCAGCCCTCCTAATTCGCCTTTCCTGTGCCAATTTCTGTCCTTTCTTATGTCACATTTCTGTCTTTCATGAATCAAGTAACGAATTCCATGTTCACCTGTGGCCTTCTCTTCAACTTGATTTTATCCGTGTGTGCATTAAGAATTTTTGAACACATCGGTTTGTATAAGAAATTCTAAATACGTTATTTCACTAGTTTACGTAGTTGGCCATTGTTATTTTCTAAAAGTTGATTAAACATCAGAAAAATAAAAATCATGATGAAATTTTGTTGAAATGTAGGCATTTTAACCGACCTCCCCTTAATTAGTTAATAGGGTTAGTCATCGCTCTCCATCCCGTTGGGGGATGGGACTGACCGATGCTCGTGGCACACTGTGTGCTCAGGGCTTGGGCCGCCTCTGGTTCTGCCTAAGCATTCTGCACACCAAGGCTCAGTTGGTTTGTTCACAAACCCATTTATGTCAATGTTAACTAGCATTATAATCACCTGATTTAATTAAATATTATTTCAATTGGCAATATATGAATATTAAAAGAGTATTGTTTATATGACCAATGAATGAAAATTTTTGAGATGGCAGTACAAGCAAGTTACTAAAATAAATTGATGTCCAATGAGGGGAAGGTGAAACAACTGTCAAAAACTGGGAGAATAATCTAGAAGGATTTTGCATTCAGGTTGCATCAGAGGCGTTTTTAAGTTCCTGATGCATTTTAAGGAACCTGAAACTGGAAGTTGTAGGTAGGGCAACATGGATATGGCTTAGGAAGAAAGAATTCAGATTCAATGAAAGGGCTTGGCTCTGTACCAAAAGATGGGTTAAGTAAATGAATGGCTAATGTGTAAATGAATGTATCTTCAGGTTATTTTTCCTCATTTTAGTCATTTTTTTAAAATTAACAGACCCAATCTAATCTTAATTATGTCTGGATAATGGGCCCTCCAATGATGTGCTGGTGGATGCTCAACAAGCAGCGTTTCTGGGGATGGGAAGGAAGCCCTGATTGCTGCGTTTATCTGTTCCTTTGGTGTAAATATTCCCATCATACCTGACTTTAAGCTGTCAACCTGAAGTGAGTCATCTCACAACATTCCTGACAATTTAACAGTCCATTCTCCCAAGCTGGTACAAGCTGACTTTAGCACATGCAGTTCAGCAGGAGAAGGAATCATCAGGGTGTATTGAAAGTAGCCCACGTTGTCTCAAATGAATGTTGGTCGGAACTGAACTTGTTGACTAGTTGTTCACTGATGAAGGAAAAGAACAAAACCTGAAGAGCATACATGCAATTTAAAAATATACTATCAAATATCATAAAAATGATAAAGACCAAGACAAAAAGTGTTTATGATCCCGGTGCAGAGACAACTTTCATTGAACTGCTTGGGGGTGTTATATTTTTAGTGCTGTAGGTATGGAAACCTCACTCGTAACATGAAAATCTCTCCATTTTCTATTCAACTTTCCTATGTATTTTTAAGAATGAGATATGGACAAAGTAGGAACTAACTATAGTTTGTGAAAGATCCCTTGTCTTTGAAGGATTAATTACTACACCCTTGGGTTCTGGCTTAAAAAAAGTACAATGTTCTGATTTAATAGAGTACAGTGATCAAGGAAAAGCAAACACATTTCGCAGAAAGAAAACTGCTCCTATTAGCCTTCTGCTAATTCACACAGCACATGCTTAAAGGCTACTTACCGACTTCACGGACTTTTGCTTCCACTGATTCTTTCAAAACCATATACATTGTCCGAGCTTCACAGGGGAAATGTCATTAACAAAAAATACTAGCTATGTCATTCTGTGACAGTGTTTGTGTGGGGTATGCGGTGTGTTTGTGCTTTGGGGGTGTGTGTGTAGTGTGTGGAGGGGTGTGTGTGTGGGGGGTGTGTGTCTGAGAGGGGAGAGGCAGGGGAGGGAGAGCAATGCTCCGATGAGGCTGCCTTGTCCCCAGGCCTTGCCTCTTGTCCCCCTGCTCTCTGCTTTCCTGCCATGTCCATTTCATTCTGGGAGCCAGGAGCAGGGTAGTGGCCTGGAGTTCAGCAGTCAAGATGGAGAGAACCAGAGCCTCAACGTGGTTTTAGGAAAGAGGATAGATACAGAGAGAGAGAGCAGAACACAAGGACAAAATGCTTTGCTGTGTTTCCCTACATCTTGGAGAAGCAATGACCACTGACTAATAATAAGTCCCCTAACAGTACACTTCGCATAATAAAACACAAATCACTCGCTCCATTTTTCTTTCTTTCAGCCTCTGTCAGCAAAATTGTTTGGGTTGAAGGTGCACAGGAGAAATACGCCTACGGTTTGCCTGCCCTGAGCCCTCTCAGGACTCCCTGGCCGCCTGATTGCCTTTCTGATGTTTCCCAGAAGGCCAATGATTTGCACAATACATCCTACCTCAGACTCCAAAGCCAAGCACTGACATATTCCAGCAATCATTCCACATTGCCTTCATCAGCTAGCTTTCTCTGTGCTCTGCACTCGAGGACTCTCTCTGAGTGCCCTCAGATAAACTTCTGCCCCTCGTCTCTCCCGGTTTAAGATGTGTGCTGTGGAACGGAAGTGTTCTGTTAATGCTTAGCATGACACAAAGCTGTTTCTGCATCTTCCCATCATACATTTCTCCTGTCTCGAGCTCAGCATCTCTGTGCATGGGGAGAGGTACCACACAAGCACAGATGGAGTGGGAACGGAGGGAGATTTCTCTGGGGCTCAAAACTCATTCTGCCATATGCTGCTCTCTCTCCTTCCGAATTCTGTCAGCCACACCAGCCACTGGCTGGCACACAGCGACAGAGATGGAGAGGTTTTAATCAGTTGAAAGTCTTCAGTTTCTAGTCATTTCAATAACTCCTTTGAGTAGAAAAGACAAGTGTCAATTTAAGTTATTTATTTAGGGAAAAAAACATATTTCAATCTACTGTAAATTAATTTTTCCAGGAATTCTGTGAGTCCAGAAAAGTAAGCACTTTGAATTAGCCTGTTTTATGTAACAGAGAAATGATTTTAAAACCCCGACAGATTAAGATGTAGTTTTATTACCTGTCAGTCTTCCTTTCCTTGAATGTCTCTGTGAGTACTAACATTCTTTATGTGTCTCTGCACAACTTAAATTATAGGCTTTCTTATTTTTTATTTTAAACATAAATAAAATTTATTATCACCAGAACAGTCATGAGTCCCGGATTTTTACACTATCAGACCTGTAGAGAAAGAAATTTTGTCCTTATACTTTCTGGTAGCTTGTCAAAACCTTTAATCCTGTCTTTGGTCTTTTGTTCTTTCTTTATTTCCTCCTTTCCCCCCCCCCACTTTGTGTTAAAATATAATAAAATAGACCAAATTATGTTAACTCGATATCCCTGCCTACTTTAATACTTTCTTCTAGATGAATTACATTTTGATGAATTTTAGGGGATTGACTTGTAAGTTTCAAATGGCACCCTACTCCTGTCAAGTTAATATTGTTAAAATGGTGAAGAATTTCTCCAGGCAAGAGAGACAACTAATCGAAGTCACCCTTACCAGATGTCTTCCTTCAGCTTGGGGACCATTAAGTGAGTTTACTCCTACAGTCATAGAAATAACCATTTGGACCAAAAGTAGTGACTAGTCCCATTGAGTAAAAGTGGCCCCAAGAGGTGTTTTGTGCGAAGAGGCAGTGATTCTTCACAATGTCTGCTTTAAGAGGTTAGTGAGGCATCCCAGATAATCTTCCTTTATAGGATCTTAAAAAACGATCTGAAGCTTAGACTTTGGCAAAAGAAGTCACTGGATGTTCTTTCTGGGCTTGGTTTTCTATTGAGTAGGCTATTTTACAACTCACAGGGACAAGATCAACTGGTAGACTTTTGTCCAAGAAAAACGCAAACAGTCTCTGTGCAGTGGGCCAGATGCCCCCCGAATTGTGGCTGATGGCTCTCCAAGTCGTTAGCTGGCTTTCTGTCTAACCAGCACTGACCTCTTCCTATCAATTCGAGCTTCTCCAGTGCGCTTCAGACTGGGCTTACCTTTCCTTATTTCCCTCCTTAATAAGTTACATAAAATATTTGACATATCTTTATGTCAAAATGAGAGTCACAATTTTAATTTTTGAAATTTATACCTTCATAATTATTTCATCCCATTATGGTTTCAATAACCATCCATTTATGTGAGCATTGCCCAAACTTACTTACATTTCTTTTCTGGTCTGTTTTCTAAATTTGTGTTTTATTTCTGTGTGAACTCTGTGTATCCTGTTTATCTCTGTATTATCTCCCTAAAGTTTAAAGGAATGCTTCAAAATTCTGTTTTTCTGACACTGTACTATCAAATCCATATCACATACCATACCAGACCCAATCTTTAATGTCAGAAAAGTCCTAAATGTTTTTAGCTTGACACTTTTAGGAAATACCTTTTAATTTTAATTGCTTTACTCCAGGCCTTTGCTAGCTTTGATACGTGTTTGTGGAAGTTAGGTGAAGAGAACTTCTCTCCTGGCCGTGGCCAAGAGCAAAATTGTCAGAGAGGAAAAGAGTGGAAGAATTTTCCTGCTGTGCTCGGTACTTTGACACACTTACCGTGGCCTACTCTTCCCAGCACCCTGGTGAATTTTATGTGTGGTCACCATTCATAGCTGAAGTCATTGAGACGCTAGCCTGTACATCTGGTGAGCAGTAGACCCTAAATCCAGTCCTAATTCTATCCAAAGCCCATGCACTTTCTGTGATTTGATATCACTTAAAACAAATTTTACATTCTCATTGCAATTGACTTGCTGTGGGTGCAGTAAGATGATGTGCCCTTGTGTGCACTGAACAACGTGCTGAATGTCCTGGCCTGGTGTCAAAATCACATAAGGTGCACGATTGAGTTTTCAGGATGAATAGGTCTGAGAAGCAGCAAGCCTTGCCTTTTCTTTTTCTTGTTCTCGCTTTGATACCCGTTGATGTGTTGGTAGCTTTCAAGGTCACATACATGGGCCAAGGTATTGCTGCAATATGAAGAAATCATAGGTGGTAGGTAACCGGGCATTAGAAGATGCTGGCAAATTAAGACCAGGTGGTCCCAACAGATAAATTGGCTTGTACCTGGGAGAGGTGCTGAGAGGATGGAGGGATGTGGCCAGATTTATTAAGTATAGCAAGATGTTTGAAACGGTAACCTAGAATAGCACCATCTGTAGCCGATAATTCACATGTGCCCTTAATTTGTGGATCTGATTGTATATTTTGTGAAATTTTATTTTCTCCTTTGTTTCTTTTTTATGGAAAGCAATCTTTACTTGCTGAAGGAGCCCCTGCAGACTTAAATGGTGATTCATTAATTTGGTTACTTCAGCATCACGCAAAATGAAAGCAATCACCCTACTCTTCCTCTGTTCCATCCAAATACAACTGTTAAGTTGTGGAATTAGCAAACAGAAGTAATTGGATTAAGGAATGTAAAGAATGCACTATTTCATTTACTATACTTCAGTATCTGTGTTTTTAAAGAACTCAAATGAAATTCTAAAATTAAATCACCTTTTTGCCTCTCCACTCAATTTTATTTGCTGGGTTAAAAAAAAAAAAAAGCACTTCTGTGCTAAGGACAATAAAGTAGAGATAATGTGCAAATTTCCTTCTTTCAGGGGATGTGAATGGATGAAGATATGTTTCTAATTTTCGGAATAAATGTGTTTCTTTTCCAAGACTCTCAGTAGTTACAAACCTTGCAACTTTGCTTAGAGAAGATATTCAGGGCAAAAATATTTCTATGAGATTCACGGAAGAGAAAATGATGAATCATCTCAATTCTAATGTGGAAATGATTTTTCTCTAGCTTTCCTTGCACTGCAAAGAGAGCTCTCCCCCGGCTGCTCACTGTATTTTATCTTGGGTTTAAAAGAATAGAAAGGATGCTCCTATTTATTCCTCAAAATAGTACTTGCGCATCCACACCTCCCTCCCTCCCTCCCAGAATTTCAGCCTGGCCTGAAATGAAGGTCACATCAAGACCGAAGATACTTCAGTTCTAAGGTGGATAATCACATCAGTTATTTCAGCAATGAAGAAGTTCTGCGTGAAATCGTGCGCTTGTACCTTGTCCTGGAGAGGAAACCTGGTAGTTGTTGTCAGGTGTTTGGGAGATGTTTTATTGCTGTCTTGAGAGAATTCATATCTTCAGATCTTGCTATATTAAAATCTTTAGCTAATGAATAAAAATGTAATGACGTTAAATTACTTAACACTAACAAAAAAAAAAAAAAAAAAAAGACTCCCCACGGAAGATACAGGGAGTTATTTGATGTAGATCCTGACAACTAGGTAAAAATCTAAAGTCCGTGACTGGAATGTGGGACACATGGAGCTATGAACCAGGCGACCAGAGTTCCCCCAGGCGACCAGAACAATCAAATCCTGGGCAGGCTTAATTAACTTAGTATTTGAAGACATTTATTAAACATCTACTCCACTCAAGAAGTACAGTGGTTCCCCTTATCCGTGGGGCATATGTTCCAAGACCCCCAGTGGATTCCTGGAACCACAGATGGTACCAACTCCTATATATTCTGTTTTTTCCTATGCATACATACCTATGATACAGTTTAATTTCTAAACTAGGGTCAGTAAGAGGATATCTGAATTGCCAGCATCACTATTCTCACTCTTCGGGGTCATCATGAAGTAAAATAAGGCTTACTTGAACACAAGTGCCACACTGTGATAACCCAGATGGTTGCTAAGCGACTAGTGGGTAGGATGTGCTGGATAAAGGGATGGTTCACATCCAGGTAGGATGGAGCAGGATGGTGGGAGGTCACATCATGCTGCTCACAGAGCATATGAATTGTTTATCTCTGGAATTTTCCATTTAGTGTTTCTGGACCACAGTTGACTGCAAGTAACAGAAACTTCAGCAAGTGAAGCCGCGGAGAAGGGGGTCGATTGTACTTCTCATTATATGAGGAACGCTATGCAGCTTTCCTGCTGTGACCCACAAGGACTGAGATGTATGCTGCCTGCTAAATTTTATCTCTGAATCTTTCAGTTGCTCTGTTGCAGTCACGTGATCTCTGTCCTTAAATACACCAAGTTTTTTCCCACTTCAGAATATTCCTACTTGCTGCTTCTTTGCCCAGAACCCCCTCCTCCCAGTCTTCACGTAGTTGACTTATCATTTAGATTCAGCTTAAAACAGCTTTCCAGAGTGCTCTTCCCTGGCCAAGGGAACAGGACTCCCCATTCCCCTCTGCAGTCATTCTTTATTCCTTTCTTCTGTTTCATTTTCTTCTTGTGAGTTGTAACTATTTAAAATAGTCTAGTTTACTTCCTTATTTGCACATTGCTTGTTTCCAAAGTAAGATGAAAGGTCCAAAAAAGGACGGATCTTATGTGTCCCATTCACTAGGCATCTAGGACTGTCTCCCTTGGAGTCTCCCTCCCTCTCAAAGAAACATGGAAAGATACAGTTGAGCACTTATAAATCTAGAACAAGAGATAAACATACATTTATTCCACAAAGTGGAAAGGTGAACGTCGTGCAACAGAATAGAAATGTCAATGGGGATTCCTGTGAGGAAGTAATTTCCAACTGTGGCATCAGCGTCTTCACCAAAAAAGGGCAGATTTCAACTATGCCATGAAATGGATATATTTTTACATACAGATAGGAGGGAAGGCGGGTCTAAGTCTTTTCAGATAAGCTACAGTAGGAGAGAAACCAAGATTACAGGGAAAAAGTGAGCCCATTCAGGGAAGAGAAGATACCTGAGTTGTGCGTTAAATGAGTAGGTGACTTCAGGAGGAAGCAGAAATGTCTTACATCTGGGTTCTGACATTCCACATCTGGGTTACTATTATGGGCTGAATTGTGTCCCCCCAAATTCATATGTTGAAGCCCTTAACCCCCAGTACCTCAGGATGTGACTGCATGTGGAGACAGAGCCTTTAAAGAGGCAATCAAGTTCAAATGGAATCATTGGAGTGGACTCTAATCCAATATGTTTGGTGTCCTTAGAGATTAGAACACAGAGAGGCACCAGACATGTCCAGAGCAGAAGAAAGACCGTGTGGGGACCCAGCAAGGAGGCACGATCTGTAAGCCAAGGGGAGAGGCCTCAGGAGACACCAAACCTGCTGGTGGACACCTTGATCCGGGACTTCCAGCCTCTAGAACTGTGAGAAGATAAATGTCGGTTATTTAAGTCACCCAGTTGTTGGTATTTGATTATGGAAGCCCTAGCAAACTAATACCATTACCTTGAGAATTTTAACCTCTGTGTTATGTTGTCTGCAAAATGATAACACCATGGAGATAGTAAAAGAATCAAATGAGATGTAAGTCATTAAAGTTCTTTTTAAAATAGAATAAATTAAGAGCCAGAAGATAGCTTCAAAATATTCACAGTGGCTAGCGTTAGTTTCTCTTGCTTCTTTCTGTTGATTTCAACAATACCGAGAACTATGGGTCTGTCTAGTTTAATACACTCGTAACACAGTTGGCAACCCCAAGGCTTTCCCCAGAAGGAAATATCCTATCTGTCCAAGGGAAAGTCTGGAGAAGTCAGAAGGAAAAACACACTCTTTGTTCTGTGCTGTGTTTCTGCTCCAGCGTCTTCCATAACTGCAGACTCAGGTTTGGCCTGATATCACAGGATTGCATCTCTGGCTGTCCCTCTCACCACGCTGTGAGCTCCTTCAGGACTGGGGCTCGAGTCAAGCCTCCAGCATCCATGCCCTCCATCAATGGTTGAGTGAGTGTCACTGTAATATTTTTGCATTGCCTTCTCTGACCATTTCTTATCACAAGAGCTAGTGTACTGAGGAAGAATTGGAGTCAAACTCATGCCTGAGTTCAGGACTCAAACTTGTCCAGCACTGTGACCTTGTCTATTTGCAGATCTTGTTGGCTACCTGGTTTTTTCCCTTGGCAGTTTGAGATGGTAACAGCCACCTCATCACAGGGTTTAAAGATTAGAATAAATGATACATGTAAGGTACCTACCACAACCCAGGTGATGTTGGATGCTGTATCTACCACTGCTGTTTTTGGTTTTGTATCCGTCTTCTCGTTGTACCAGTGTGGTCTGCTTCTGTGTCAGCTCTGCAAGGGCCAAGTCTATATTGTTTTATTGTATCTGTACTATACCATGTGAAACCAGCACTATTCATTGATTAGTTGATCTTTTTATCGAGCAAGATAGTAATGAGGACTACTGAGAGCTCGCTTCTCCTTGTAAATAAATCCATGGGTAATCGGGAGCTCAGAGCCTGTTTGGTAAGAAAGCTTTCCATGATCAAAGACACTTATCAGATTTATAATGGCAACCAATGCTTCTGCTTTTCTTTGTGGTTCTTTGATTCTTTATATATAATTTGAGTGAACTAAACCAGACAGCCAGATCACAGTGAATTTTGCTTAATTGCATGCAGCCTTTTCACTTATACGTTTTAGTCTGTTGAGACAATCCAGGGTACCTATTTGCTTATTCCTCTAATTAAGCAAATAGCCTAGAATGCTAGTCTCAAATGGTATTCTGTTTCTGCAGCAGTGACCTCTGTCCAACCCCACGGCACATTCAGGCGCTCGTGTTGTGCGTGGAAGCTGTGGCACTGTGCGTGCTCCGGGCTGTATTTCTGGACAGTCACGTCGCCCAGGAAGTCAGGCTCATTCATCATCCCTGCCAGGTGCTTGCAGGGCTGCTTGAACAGAAAAATATCCGGAAGCAAGCAGTGATGAACCCACAGAAGAAAGTCAGGGGGAAGGGGCTGAGAGGAGGCGTGGGGCAGGATGTGCGGAAACAGGAGTGCCTGAATGCCCAGGAGGCAAGGCTCCTGAGTCATCTTTCTGATTCTGATGAGATGGCTTCACAGCCACAAATCTGGGCCTTCTGGATCCCCACGTATCTCAGACTTTTTGAAACACAGATTGTTGCAATAACGGTCCCCAGTTTGTTCACATCTCCCCACATCCATGCCCTTGGGTAATCCCTCCCACACTGACTGAGCTGGACCATAGGATGGCAACAAATAGCACATAAGCAGAGACTTGACAAGTGCTCAAGCTTTGAGGCTTGCCCTCTTACTGATCTTGGAACCCCGGGACTGTCATGTGCAAAAGCCTGGAACAAACTACACACGGAGACAGGCCCTCGTCAACCCAGCTGTTCCATCCAAGGCCACTGTAAACTAACCAGTCTCAGCTGTCCCATCACACACATCAGTCAGGTAAGAAGAGTCAAGCCTGGCCTAGACCAGAAGTGCCCAGCTTACCAGCCCAAAGTCCTGACCTGCACGAAGTCTGTGGATGGTTTGTTATACAGCAAAAGATAACTGATAACTGCTCTACTGCTTGACTAATCTGCCCACGTCAGGACTAATTCCAATTCAGTGTTTCATGAGGGTTTTCAAGATGCCATTTGAAAAATTCTGTTCTAAAATAAGGAAGCAGTTAAAAATAGGGCAACCTAGTATATTATCATCATTTGATAAGGGCATTTTCCAGAACAGTCTCTCCCTGTGACTTTCAGAGGTATCTGTGAGGTGAGATGGGGGTGGGGAAAAGACTTAATATAGCAGTGCTAAAAGGAGGTGGCGTCACTCAAGCACAGCGGCATTTTGAAATCAGAGAATCTTGAAACACTACAGCTGAGCGGGTTGCAGGTGCAATGCGATGGACACCGTCACTGTTGCAGGAAAATCAACCCCAACCCTCTTGTCTCTCGAATGTAATGTTGAAAGGAACTCCACTTCAAATTCCTGGATCCTTTCTCAAGCTCCTGGTGTTTTAAGTTTGAGCTGAGGTGGTGAGTGTGGATAAAAGCAAGGAAGACATTGTATTTGTTATTTACACTTTAGGATTCTTTCATTCAACTCATTCATCTGTTCAGCAAATATTTTGTGAGCCTCTGATCTCTGCCAGGTTCTGTGCTGCTTTGAAAAGGCTGCAGTAACTTCACAGGATGGGCAGAGAAACTAGCTGTTAGTTAGAAAACTGTTCACTGCTGCGGGCAAACAACTTCCCAGTCACCTCAACGTCCTAATTACCTAAAAGAAGGGTGTTGTGCACATTTTCTGACAGTCCTTCCTAGGGGGGGTTGCCTCAGGGAGAAGGAGATCCTGGAAATGGGTCCCTGGCCGGGGTCTTTTCCTCTGTCTGATAGAGGAAATAATAACCATAGTTTAGTGAGCACTTACTGTGTGGCGTGGTGCTGTTCCAACACTTTACATGTCCCAACTGGTCACCGAGGTACCCCTGGTCCAGGAAGCCCCGGGAGGGGCAAGCTCGCCAGGCAGTGCTGCAGGAAGGAGGCCCGTGTGGTGTGGAGTGACCTTAGAGAAAGATGACTGATGCTGTGAGCTACGGTTCCCAGGAAGCTGCCCCAAGTGTGTCTTCAGATGTCTAAACAAATTTTCCATCATCCTCTGGGGCAGTCTGACCCTGAAGCCTAATTCAAAACGGCAGCATTTTTGTGCCTTTCAAAGCTTCGTGTGAGAATTACCAGTGTTGTTTTCCTTCCTGCATAACATGACTTCAGAGACTTAGTCATGCTCTCCTAGAAGTGAGAAGACTTTTCTACTTGTTGTTTGTTGAGGGGGGGATTCATTTTATTAGTGTGTTTCACAATTTATATGTGTTAAATAGTTTCATCTGTACACATCAAAGGGTTCCTATAAAAATAATAAGGGAGCCATGTAATAAGGGCCAGGAGACATCCCCTCAAACATCCCTCCCTCTCTTATTTGAGAACAAAAGCCCCAGAAAAGCTTCCCTCCTCTGGTTAATTTTATGTGTCCCACTTGGCTGGGCCACAAGGTGGCCACACATTTGCTCAAACGTTGTTTTGGTGCATCTGTGAGTGTGTTTCCAGATGAGAGGAAGATTTCATCTGGTAGATGGAGCAGAGCAGGTAGCCCTCCCTAATGTGGGCGGCCCTCAGCCCATCACTTGAAGACCTGAATGGGATCAAACGGCTGAGTAAAGGGAGCTCCTCCTGTGTGACTGCCGAGCTGGGACACTGGCCTTTTCCTGCCTTTAAACTCGAACTGAAACGTGGGCTCCCCTTGGGTCTCGAGCCTGTCAGACTAGAAGACTAGAACTATGAGAGCCCTGCCATGGCAGTCCTGGGTCTCCAGCTCGCTGACTGCGGGTCCTGGGACTTCTCAGCCTCCATGTAGTCATGTGAGCCAAGTTCTTATAATAAATCTATATGTCTATTTAATGCATATATGCATACACAATATAAATACGTAGTTTATTTGTAATATATAATGCATAATCATGTGTATATCTGTACACACACACACACATCCTGTTGGTTCTGTTTCTCTGAAGAACTCTGACCAATACGCTCCTTTTCCTCAGAGGACTCTGACTTCTGAGCTCCCTCATCTCCCGGCCTCCTGCAGGTGTTCTGTTGCTCACACTTCTTTCTGGCCACTCCCTTGGACAACACACTTGGAACTTTCCCTTGCAGCCCATCCGGCCCTCATCTGCACAAGGGCACTCATAGCCACACAGCCAGGCCTGCTTCTCTGTTTCTTCTGAGATCACGGCCTGGCTAGAGCCCAACGTCTTGCAGAGCCCAGGAGGGGAGGTTGCATTGCCCAGCAGTGACTTGAAGGCTACAACAGGATTGAAGCTAAATCCCAGGGAACAGAGGCAGAGCCCAGAGTGAGTGATTCTGTTCCACGTGCACTGCTGGGTCTACACCCCAGCAAAGGGAAACCAAAGCGCCCTCTCTGAACCGTGTGCTAATTTCTGTAGACAAACCCTTCTTTACGATTATTACAAGGGTACATAGTGTTGTATCTTAGCCACATAAGATGCTGAACAGATACAATTAAGATTAATGAAGCTTTAATGTCACGTGTGAGCTGTATGTTTGAGGACAGTGCCATGGGATTGACTGAACTTAAATTCTTGTCACCATGAATATAAGTACTGATATATACTACATTCTGAAATATATATATTTAGCAGTTGACATTTTTATTATGGGTTCCCAAGCTAAAGCATTTCCTAGGAATAAGGGTCATCATGTCCAGTATATCCCCTTCCATGAGATGTCAGCCACCACAAGGAGGGCTTGGCAGTAATTATTCTCTCCCTGATCATCATCTGTATCCGTTATCAATGTCATTTTAGAATAACTTCAGTGGTATAAGCTTAAGCTAAGAAGTCATACTTCCTGGGTTAGAATCCCAGCTCTGACTCTTAAGGACATGCAACAGTAGACAATGGCTGTACTCAATCTGAGTTTTCACCTGCACAAAATGTGGATGCAAATAAGACCTATGCCATTGTAAGGAGTGAACGAGATAAAGCACAAATGGGTTAGGAGAATGTCTGGCATGTGATAAACATTCAATAAATACTAGCTGCTATTTTCATCATTACTGAAGTTTGTATTTGCACAATGCTACAGTTTAATCCACTTATGCTTAATGTAATTATTGATATAATTGGTATATTTGATTTCTATTGGTTTCATGTGTTCTTTGATTCCCTCTTTTCTGCCTCTTTTTGGGTCAATCAAACATTTTTTAGTAATCCATTTTGTCTGTTCTGTAGAATTTCTAAATCATACCCTTTGTGTTTATTTATTTTTAACTGCTTACTCTAGAGATGACAATATTCAACTTCAGCTTTTCACAGTCTGCTTTCAAATATTTAACCATTTCATAGACAATGCAGAATCTTACAACGTTTTAATTCATTTTCTCTCTGCTCTTTGTGCTTTTTGTTTTGTAATTTACTTTGTACATACTATAAAAATAAAGATACTTTATTTGTTTTGCTTTAAAGTTAATAGCCTCTTAAAAATGCATATATGCATATGTAAAAGTGTGCTATGTGTATAAAATTTTAAAAATATTTTAATAATTCTTATTTAATAATTTAAAATTTTTTTTTATGGTTTTCTTCATAGTTACCCTTTTTAGTGCTCTGCATTTCTTAGTATAGTTGGGAATTCTTTTGGTATCATTTTCCCTCTACCTGAAAAACTACCTTAGACATTTCTTTGGGGCAATTTTCTGGCAATGAATTCCGCAGTCGTTTATATAAATGAAAATATATTTATTTTGACTTAATTTATAAATATAATTTCATTGATATGGAATTCTAGGTTGATAGTTTTTTTTTTCAGTGTGTGAGAGATATTCCACTATCATCAGGCCTTCCTTGTTTCTGAGAAATCAGTTCTAAGTCTTATTTTTGTTCCTTTGAAGGTGATGTGTCTCCTTTTCTGATTGCTCTTAAGGTATTTTCTTTATCTTTGATTTCTAGCATTTTAACTATGAGGTACCAAGGTGTGATTCTCTTTTTTTTTCACTTGGGGTTGTTCCCTGAACTTCTTGGGTCTGTGGCTTATGTCTTTTATCAGTTTGGGAAAATTCTTGGTCATTATGGTCACCCCATTTTCTCCTTCGTCTGCTTCTGGGACACAAATTCCATGTGTGATAGACCGTTTGCTATTATCCCACATATCTCAGAAGCTATGCTCTTTCTTCTTATTCTTTTATCTTTGTGTGTTTCAGCTTGGAGGAATTCCATTCTCGAATTACTAAAATTTACCTTTGCATAACCAGTGTGTTATTAAGCCCATCAAGTCAATTCTACATTTATGATCCATTTTTCTAACATTTTCATTAACTCTTCTTTTAAATACTTTCTCTCTGCTGAAATTCCTCTCAGTTCAGCATGTTCACTTTTTCCACTGCATCTTTTAAATTTTTTATTATAGTTATTTTAAAGACCTGTCTGATCATCGCAGCGCATCGGCCATCTCTGAGTCTTTTTCTATTCACCATTTCCTCTTTTGACTATGATTCTCACCTTCTTGCTCCTATTTGTTTATTCTGATATTTTTATTGACTGCCTAGCATTGTGTAGAAAGGAAAAACTGTAAAATGACATTTACCCCCAGAAAAAGCAGAAAGAAGTCCTGACAAGCTCCGAGTATGTGTCAGGAGGGGGTTGTGCAAGGTGTTTAATCTGTGGTTAAGCCGGGTCGGGGTTCAACCAAAGCAGCTTTAGTTGAATGCAATTTATCACATTTTCAAATCTTTTGAAGACAGGATCAGGAGTCCCCTTCAGAGAGGCTTGGGGTCTGAGCGCCTCTCCCTCCCTTGCTGCCCTGCCCTTGCCTTTGGAAGGCCACTGCAGGCCACTTAGCGAAGATCTGGAACGCCCAGGAGGCCTTCTCTCTTACCCAGCCCTGCCCTGCCCTGAGCCTTCGGCAAATAGCCCCACTCACCCGGCTGGGTGTGTGTCAAACCTCACCCGTGGCTAGGACTCCTTAGAATTCCATCTCGCTGCCAGCCCCCACGCCGCCAGGGAAGGCGGGTTAGCGCCCCATCTGTGAGGGCTGCTCCCCTTCTCATCGCTCCACCAACAAGGAAAGCAGCCGTGGGTCTCTCCTCCTCCAGGAAGAGTTTGTCACTCATGGAATGTAGTTCACTTAGATTCTTTTTTTTTTTTTTTTTTTGTATTCAACCATCTGGTGATTTTTAAAGCTTGAATTTTGTGCATTAACTGGCTTGTTCTAGCTGTTAGCCTAATTTTTTTTTATACTCACAGTCTCCTGATAGATATAAGAATATTTCTCATATAAAAAACAAAGGCTTGCAAAACACTTTTTGAATGAAAAATGAATGAATGAGTGGATGAATACGCGAACAAATGAGTGAACAGGTGAATTAAGAAACGAGTACACTAGTTCCCCAAACCAAGGGTTTTGAAATGGAAAATGTGTTTCCAATGTAACCTCTTCCCCTAAAATACAAGCAAAGTGTCATGGAGAGTGCAAAGGTCACCCATCACCCTCTTACCTGCCAGGGCCAGCCTTTCAGTCAGACTTGTCATGCCTGTTCCAGAGCCTTTGCCTGAGAGTTTGGTCTTCCCTCCAGGGCAAGCCCTGAGCATGTAATTAAGCACTGGAAGAGACACCTCAAATGCAGCATAAAAAATATCATGTGGTCAGTCTTAGAACATTTATGCATTTATTTATGCAAATGTGTGCTTGTGAACTTGGGTCTTCTATTTCTAATATCCACCAGCAGCTCTGTAATGTAGCAGCTATGATCCCCGTTCCACAGGAGGAAGGCGAGATTCAGAGGCGCCACACAGCTAGTAAGATGCGTAGCTGGGGCTTCTCTTTGCTCCTCTTGCTAAACAATGAATTCAAGTTATTCTAAGTTTAATTCCTTGTGTGTAGCTAATGCCACAAGTGTTTAAACAAGCACTGTCCAGAGGCGCTTCAGAAACAATCCTGTGAGATGATCTGGACAAGTATTATCATTTTCTGTCAGAGAAGCAGAGGTTAAGGCCACACTTGATACTGAGTAACAAATTCCGCCCTGGACTTGAGAGTTCTGATCCCGAGTCAAGTGCTCCTTCCAACCCATCTCACTGCCCCTGGTGTTCTCTTGTTTAAAGCTTTGAATAGTGATAAAAAAAATTGGTGAATTTACCCTACCACAAAACTCCAGTCTCTTCAACAAGGCAGTGGCAATGAATGCCCTTTTAATAAACCACTTTTCGTAGCCTGGAACCATTCATCAGTGAAAAGTCTACGTCATGGCTGAAGTCAAGTAGCCAAAATGCAGGCTTTATTGTTACACTGTTCAGCTAGAGGGAATCCGATTTTGTTGAGGGGAAGCTTGTTAACCTCAACATTTGTTTCTAAGAATTTGTTATTTTATCATGTGCAAGGTTAAAAAATGCCAAATGTCATATTAAGATGGCTGCAAGCAATTAGAATGCAAAGGTCACCATCTTACTCAGATTTAGAGCATGGTTCCAGCATCCTCCTCTTCTGTTTCACTGGGACTTTTATTCAGCACTGAAAAAGCCATTCATTTTGTAAAGGTTAATTCGCAGCTCTGGATGTGATGAAGTGCTTTGCCTGAATCATCTGCATTTTAACACTGCACCGGTGTCCATCAAACCCTCTTCCCTGTTCAGAGCTGGCCTCCCTCTGTCAGAGAGTGAAAATCTACCTCTCCTCTCCTGGCTCTGTCCTCCCGCAGGGCTCCACCAGCAATTACATCACATAGCTCAGTGTCACAAGCTTCCTAGTCAATGGTACACAGAATTGTTGCTTTTCATTTCATGAATTCATTTTCCTTTGAGCAGGTGCCTTTCAGATTCTCACAAGTAGTTAATAATTTGATATAAAGTAATTAGGTCCTGTCCATAAATTCTGGTAGGCAAAATAGTTCAAACTTTTTTTCTTCTTTTCTTTTTTTTTTAAACTGGACCATTTTTATTTTGTGTTTTGGTGTCCTGTTCCAACAGGGAGCAGAAACATCTCAGCCATTCCAGGGTCTCTATCTCTTACTTGGCATTGCTCCTAGGTACCCAGGGTAGGACATCAGTGGTGCTGAAGTGACAGGGTATGGAAGGCTGCTGGTCATTGTCCCCTATCATTACTGGCTGGTGACAAGATGTCTGCATTCTTGCCCATTCCTCATGGTCCATCCATGTGGTCACTAGTAGTGCCTCCTGCCCCCTTCAAGGCCCCTAGATGGCCACCAGCTCTCTGTGTCATATCCATGCTGTTATTCGTTGTGACAATAATGCTGCCCCTCACATCACACAAGGATTTGTTTAGGGTCTTCAAGGCCATCTTGGGATTACTGGCCCATGCTCAGCACATGGATATTCCTCCCGCCCCTCTTACTGAGAACCCGGACACCAGGGCTTAACACCTTACTGATATCATTTGAGCCCCTGAAGTATTCCACCCCTAGCATGGTCTGTCAAATGGACATTTACCATATTTCACTTGTCTGGCATCTAAACCTTGAGTTCAAGGAAATCCCCCACCGCGCGTACATTCCCTTACAGAAGATGGAGATGGGTACCGCAGCCACTACAAGAGCACACGGCCCAGCCTCAGCCCATCGGGTCCTGCGGTTCCTGCTGCCTTAACTTGCTGGGTTTTGGCTAATTTTCCAGCATGTAATTCTCCAAGCTTCCCATGAATTATGTGAGCCACCTGTTAAATTTCTGATACAGTCCTTTTTTTCTGTTTAAATGGCCAGAATCAGTTTCTATTATTTATCTATAACACAAGCCATTTTGGGCAGATTGAAAGGTGCCTGCAGCATGAGGTGCTGAGGCAGGTGGGCCTGAAATGGCCCCAGAGACCCTCGCGTGGCTGTTTGGGAGCAGTACAATGTTTATGAAGCTGCACATTCAGAGCACAGATTATTGGCACACCTGAAGGGCCTCGCCGTTGGGACAAGGACCTGCTTAGGTTGATACCTGAAGACTGGACAAGAGTGAAGACCCTCAGAGGTGGCCAGGTGGAGCAGTGAGCGCACCTGCGAAGCAGTCACCCCTCCCCTGTCTCACTAGTGCAGGCACTGCATCCTCCAGTTGCCAACCCAGAGCCAAAGATTGGTGGGAGACCTTGAAAGGATGTGGGCCGGAAATACGAGTTCAGTTCAGTTATAACCTGATTAGGTCAGGTTTCTTGTGTACTTGAACTTGGTACTAAAAGACACATATAGGAGAAAGAGTAAAGCCAAGTCAATTCAGAGAGAAGAGAAGAGTTAATTTATATACACGAGCCTTTTGTGATTGTATCTATTTATAATTTCAACCTACCTCCTGGCACAAGGGATGGGAGGCAGCTGAGCCTTGCTTGACATTCTAATGAGGCAGAAGCCCATGAATCATGGTGCCTGCCCGCAGCACTGTTCATTAGAGACGGGAGGGAGGCTGGGGAGCCCTCCGGGTAGGCCTGGCTGCCATGGCCATTAAGCAGCCCCGCAGCTGCGCTCCGGTCATTAGAGCCAGGCTGCAGCCACAGGAACAGAAACTGCTCATAACCTGTCCAGGTTCCAGAGAGTTTCATCTCCCAGGACCTTCTCCTCAAGGCTTCATGTCAGTGAAATGAAGTTCATTACCTTTCAAAAACACCGGCTTGGTCTGTTAGTGATAACAGGGCTTTCAATCATCCAAGGGGGATGTGAAGGGACATCAGGCAGGCTTTACATAAACAAATGGGTTTCACCTAGGACTCCGTCCTGTTAAAGTGACTTCAGAACTCCCTGGGAAAGGAAATCTGTCGATGTGATGCAGAGAAGCGGGCTGGAGAAGGTGCAGAGATATGCACGCAGGCAGACTGCTTCGTAACAGGGAACTCAGCAACAGTCATTGTTTGTGGCTGACACTGCTAAGACTGTCACACACTTCACTCAGATGTCGGCTGGGCGCTCAGTCTCCTCCTTAAGCCCTAGTTGAAATTTCTCTGGCACCCTGTCGTCCACTTTAAATTCTGTGTCCTAAGCCTAGTCAATGTCCTCCCCAAATGTGGGGAAGTCCTGTGGCCCTGCAGCCTCACGCCCCTGCAGGCGTGTGTGTTATCTTTGGCTCATCAACACCCCCCACCCTGGTGTCAACCAAGATACAAAAATTGACCTGTTTACTGCTTCCATAAGACGTCCAATCTCATCTTTTATCTTTCTTCTCGTCCACCTTTGTTTTCACCCCCTAAGTCCTGGATTCCTTTTCCTTCCTCTTCCATGTAAAGGCACTTTAAGACAAGGTGGTCTCTCTCTAATAGAGATTATTTTACTAGCTGCCAAGAAAATAAAATTTTCTTTATCTTTTGCAGAGATGACCTTCCTTAATTCCACACACTAGCTATCAAGGAATAACTATCATTCTTGTTTTACTTAACAATAACAAAAAAACAAACAAACCAAGGCTCAGAAAGTTAAACTAACATCTCAACTCACAGGGTCGTAGAGGTTGTACCAGAGAAGAATTTTAAGATGGCAATGTTAATTTAAATTTTCTGATGATAGAATGTTTATCAGGTAGCAGCTCATGTTTAGTTCCAGGCACTTCATTGAAGTTCTGTACTTTAATCTTCACTTGTTTTTCAGGGAACAGCAAGTCCTTCTGCCCCCTCAGCCCCAACTTACACTTCCCAGGCCTCTGCTAAATGTCCTGTTAATTCTTGGGGAGTAAAGTTAGCTGTCTCACTGGGGTCTGAGGCCCGGGGGGGAAGCTGGGTCTAGGGGGCCAGAGATTGTCTCAGACAGAACTGGGGTATGGTAACCGCAAGGTTAGCAGGCTGATTGTAATGGGCTGAGGAGTGGGACGGAGAGGAGGCCAGAGCCTGGATCTGATAGCAGTGAGCAGAGAGTCGAAGCAGAAAGGAAGGTGGTGAGTCCCAGTAACCGGAGCAGAGGTCAGAGCTCAGAGGTCAGCCAGCCCAGGATCCTGAACACTCCCGGTGTATTTCTCTGCCTTCCTCCCTCCCTCTCTTCCTCCCTTCCTTCCTTTGGTTCTTTCATTCTTTCTGTTGCAATTTTATTCTTGAAAATAGTATTATAAAATAATACCTCTCATTTTATTTTATATTTTTTAATTTTAAAGGAGTGTATTCATTTTGCTTTTGAAATTATTTGGCCTGGTTTACGTTTAACTCATGAATGACCTTGATTTCTTAGCAATCATAATGTACACCCAGGATAAGTGAGAAAAACCTAACCTACAAATTGTCTTCAGTTGTAAAGATATTTTTGCAAGTGTACATATTTTTAGTAGAGATTTATGTTGTTTTTTAAAAATTTATTCAATTTTTAAAGATTATACTCCATTTACAGTTATTACAAAATAGGCTATATTCCTCGTGTTGTACAATACATTCTTGTAACCTACCTTACACCCAACAGTTTGTATCTCTCACTCCCACACCCCTGTTTTCTCCTCCCCCTCCTCCCCACTGGTAACCAATCGTTTGTTCTCTGTATCTGTGAGTTTGCTTCCTTTCTGTTACATTCACTAGTTTGTTGTATATTTTAGATTCCACATATAAATGATACCATATAATTTCTCTGTGTGACATAATGCCCTCCAAGTCCATTCATGTTGCTGCAAATGGCAAAATTTTATTCTTCTTTATGGCTGAGTGCTGTTCCATGGGGTGTGTGTGTGTGTGTGTGTGTGTGTACCACTTATTCTTTAACCTTTCATCTGTTGATGGACACTTAGGTTGCTTCCGTATCTTGCTAATTGTAAACAATACTGCTATAAACGTTGGGGTGCAACTATCTTTCTGAATTAGTGTTTCTGAGTTTTTTTTCAGATATATATCCATGAGTAGAATTGCAGGGTCATATGGTGTTTCTTTTCTAGTTTTCTGAGAAACATCTGTACTGTTTTCCACAGTGGCTTCACCAATTTACATTCCTACCAACAGTGTACAAGGATTTGCTTTTCTTTGCATCTTCACCAACATTTGTTATTTGCATTCTTTCTGATGATAGCCATTCTGACAGGTGTGAGGCAATATCTCACTATGGTTTGGATTTGCATTTCCCTGATGATTAGTGATGCTGAGCATCTTTTCATATGCCTGTTGGCCACCTGCACTTCCTCTTTGAAAAAAATGTCTATTCAGTTCTTCTGCCCATTTTTTAATTGAGTTGTTTGTCTTTTTGATGTTGAGTTGTATGAGCTGTTTATATATGGTGGATATTAATCCCTTATCACTCATATAATTTGCAAATATTCTCTCCCATTCCATAGATTGTCTTTTCATTTTGTTAATGGTTTCCTTTTCTGTGCAAAAGCTTTTAAGTTTAATTAGGTCCCATTTGTTTATTTTTGCTTTTATTTCCTTTATCTTAGGAAATGGATCCCCCCAAAATATTGCTGCGATTTATGTCAAAGGGTGTTATGCCTATGTTTTCCTCTAGGATTTTTACAGTATCTGGTCTTACATTTAGGTGTTTAATCCATTTGAGTTTATTTTTGTATATGGTGTCAAAGAATGTTCTAATTTCATTCTTTTACATGTAGCTGTCCTATGTTCCCAGCACCACTTGTGGAAGAGACTATCTTTTCTCCATTGTATGTTCTTCCCTCCTTTGTTGTAGATTAATTGACCATAAGTGCATGGGCCTGTTTCTGGGTTTTCTATTCTGTTCCATTGATCTATGTGTCTGTTTTTTTAACATTGCAGGATACAAAATTAATATACAGAAGTCTGTTGCATTTCTTTTTTTTAATTGAAGTATAGTTGATTTTTCAGATTCTTTTCCATTATAGATTATTACAAGATATTAAAAATAGTTCCTTCCCTGTGCCATACAGTAGGACCTTGTTGTTTACCTATTTTGTATATAGTAGTGAGTATCTGTTAATCCCAAGCTCCTAATTTATCCCTCTCCTCCCACTTTACTCTTTGGTAACCGTAAGTGTGTTTTCCATGTCTGTGAGTCTGTTTCTGTTTCGTAAATAAGTTCATTTGTATCATTTTTTTAGATTCCATGTATAAGTGATATCATATCATATTTGTCTTTCTCTGTCTGGCTTCACTTCACTTAGTATGATAATCTCTAGTTCCATCCATGTTGCTGCAAATGGCAATATTTCTTTTTTTATGGCTGAGTAGTATCTCATTGTGTGTGGATAATATATGTAACATCTTTATCCATTCATTTGTCAATAGACCCTTTGGTTGCCTCCATGTCTTGACTGTTGTATATAGTGCTGCTATGAACACTGAGGTGCTTGTATCTTTTGTTGCATTTCTATACACTAACAATGAACTACCAAAAAGAGAAATTAAGGAAACAATCCCATTTACCATCACATCAAAAAAGAGTAAAATACCTAGGACTAAATCTACCTAGGGAGGTGAATATTTGTAAAACTATAAGACATTGATGAAAGGAATTGAAGATGGAAACAGATGGAAAGATATACTGGGTTCTTGGATTGGAAGATTCAGTATTGTTAAAATGACCATATTACCCAAGGCAATCTACAGATTCAATGCAATCTCTACCAAATTACCAGTGGCCTTTTCCACAGACCTGTGTCCTAAAGCATGTGACCAAATATTTTTCCTCAATCTTTTGATTCTTTGCCAACCTAACAAGAAGGAAAAATTTCCATAGCTTTAATTTGCATTTATCTTCTCATATTAAAGATATAAGTTATCTTAAAGCATTTAATAGCCATGGTCCTTTGAGTATTCACTGCTTTTGAAGTCAGAAGTCTCAACCAAAATGATGTCCCTTTAAGCTTAAAAAATTTAGTCAAGCTGTCCATGCTTCAGAATTCCTTCTCCATTTTTATGTATGAATGTGAGTGCATGGCGGTGTCGGCGGGGCATGTAGGGGGATGTACTTGGGGAAAAATTGGAAACTACTATTTGAAAGCACAGACATTGGAGCCAGTCTACCCAAGTTTGAATCGGGTTCTGGAACTTACTGGCTGTATAATTTCACCTTTGTTTCCTCCACTGTAAAGTAGACATAATAATACCTCATGGGACTACTGTGAGGATTAATGTATGTAAAGTACTAAGAACAAAGTCTCACACATACCAAGTCCCTTAGAAATGTTACGGTAATACGTTCTGCAGTGGTTTAAGAGGTAAGACTTTGTTCTTGATTCTCAGCATAGCAGAGAATGTGCTAATACCATGTTGGGTTTTGTTACTTTATAAATTTTCATTTAAGTATAATAAAACACATTAACCTCTTTTTTTCAGAATTTTGAGAAAATAGGGGCACAACCTCAGGGAACTCTGTGCAAACAGATACCATGACAGTAAGTGAGTGAGTGAGTGTGTGCGTGTGTGTATGTGTGTATGTGATGTTAGTAGAATAAAATATAAAATCCTTACTCAACCCACAAATACACTATGACACTTACTATTAAAGACATAATCCTCATTGGTTTATTGCAAGTTATATGAGTTATTATTTCTCTGAGTAAAAAGAAGATGGAAGAATTAACATCGTACTGGTTAGTGAGGGTTTCTTTTGCATTAACCTCTTTTTTTAACTGTTTATAGTTACTTACATTTCTTTGATTCTTCATCTCAAAGCAATACTATAGCTTCCAGTCATGTTTGTATTGAGAAAAATATTTTCACCCAAAGGTTTACACAAAAGTGGAAACCCTCTGTCCCAGAGAAGATAAGGGTCTTGTCAATCAAGCTACTATCAGTGGAGGCCAGTGAAAAGATTGGGTTTGCCCCTCATTCTAAAAGGGAACTCTGCCTTCTGGCGAAACGCAGGGCTCACTGCATCAAGCCTGTGAGACAGGACTCAAAGAGTAATGATGTTTTGAAAAAGCCCTTGGGGGAAAAAAAAGAAAATGAGGATGAGAGGAAACGTGAATTAAAAATCGATTAAAATCAGGCAAAAAATATACCCAGCTTTCCTTGGACAACAGGAGAGATGAAAAGAGCAGGGGGCAGGAGGCGGATACACAGCAAGAACATTCAGAAGAGAGGGTTGATATGTAAGCCCCTTTGGTCTCATAAAAGATCTTTCAGTCCCCAGTGAGCTTGGGGGCCCACTCTTGTAAATAGACTTCTTTTTAAACTTGAGAAATATGTTAGAGTTAAGTTAAATGTTTAAAGGGAACTTTTTATTTTCCATCCTAACATAAAAATACCCTGTATTGAAATAAAATGCAAATTTCATATGATAAAAAACACCTTTGATGGAATATTTTAATTAAGGAGCCTTGAACATTGCCTCTTTGAATGTATCAGCTGTGAATCTAAGCCTAAAATGTGTTTGCCGGGAAATGAGTTTAGTGAGCAGTTGTCGGATGTTAAATTTCTTTCAGGATCAATAGTTCTTTCCATATAGTTTTTTCAAATTTAATTCACTTTAAGGCAATTTGGACATCAGAAATTTAACAATGTACACAGATTAAGCTTTAAGGAAAACCTACTGTATTTACTTGCTAAGTTTATAGGAAATATTTTATAATTCAAAATCAAGACTTTGAAACATGGTGCAGTCTCTCATTTCTTCATATCACTATGGTTTACTATTCTCCTCATCTAGCCTTGTCTATAAAAGTTTAGAAGACAGAGTTTAATCTTTATTTAGCAAAACACTGAGCTAAGTACTGTAACTTTGTGTTAGGAACTAAATTGCTTTTCCCTTTGCCCCATTACTGCCCCCCACATCAATTCATATATTGAAGCCCTAACGCCAATGTGACTGTACTTGGAAATAGAGCCTTTAGGGAAGCAATTAAGTTTGGTTGAGGCCGTAAGGGTGGGGGCCTAATCCAATAGGACTGGTGTCCTCATAAGAAAAAGAAGAGAGGCCAGGAGTGTGTATACACAGAAAAAGAGGCCATATGAAGACACAGCAAGAAGGCAGCCATCTACTCAGCAAGAAGAGAGGCCTTATGAGAAACCAGCCCTATGAACGCCTTGACCTTGGACTTCCCAACCTCCAGAATTGTGAAAAAATCATTTCCTGTTATATAAGTAACCCAGCCTGTGGTACGTTGTTACGGCAGCCTGAGCTGGCTAATGCACTTTGGTTCAGGTGTAACCACGTCCAAACCTTATTTCTCTTTCATGCAATAGTTGGACTTAGGCAACCCAGAGTTGAAATGATGGTTCTACTCTTTGAGTCATCTAGGGAGTCAGGATCACTCTATGTGTCAATCCCAGCATCACTTGGAGGTTAAATTTTGTCTGCATTTTGAGCAGCAGGATGAAGGAAGAAGGAAAGAAAAGACATACTTTTCTCCATTTAAGTCCTTGTGCTTACATCTCAATAATTTAATCCCATGGACATATTCAAGCTGCAAGGGCCCAACTAAAGATCAAGGCATCTATCATTGAACAGAAGCAAGTAGCAGCCTCCACAACACGGTGGTGGTGGTGGTGGTGTGAGCCTGGCTTAGGCCCTTCCCATTTGGATGCCCCTTCCCTTAGATTTCTCCACCACCAACCAGCACACTGTGTTCCTGCCAGACTTCCCTGAAGCTTTCAAAAAAAGACAGCACAGGACAGAGAGTATATAAAACTGCCTGCAAAATCTAACTATACCCAAAGCCCAGAATAAAGTCAGCCAAGACGCTAAGCCATTCCCAGATGCCATCTAGCTGCTAACCTCGTTCTGCTGCCCTGAGTCCTCCCCACTCCATGGGAGCACCTACC
Source organism: Camelus dromedarius (assembly GCF_036321535.1). Classification (NCBI taxonomy): domain Eukaryota; kingdom Metazoa; phylum Chordata; class Mammalia; order Artiodactyla; family Camelidae; genus Camelus; species Camelus dromedarius. Next base: position 62,377,135 of record NC_087448.1, on the reverse strand, counting down.
TTTCCAGCCTCTACTGAGAAGATTTTTTGTGGACCTTTGAGAAAGCTTTACTTTTTCTCCGTAAGTGTTGATCTGGTCATCTCATTATCCTCTGGGCTTGTCACTCTCCCTCCGCAGAAACTGTAATAGATACTCTAACTTAAGAATCACATTACCCAAGTCTGAGTTATGGAGGGTGTAGATGGCTTGGCTCTCAATAATGGGAACTAGAGTGGCCTTTGGCACATCTTGGGGTGTCCCTGACACAGTAAATCTCCTGAGGTCCACTGGTTCATTCTCCCTCTCGCACACACACATCTCTTCCAAGGGAAGACCTGAATTCTGAGACTAAACAGCCCGAAGCAAGGCTCACAAACTTGAATGCTGCTTGAAAGAAGTACACAGATGAAGGAAATGGGTTAGATGGGGAGTGTGACAACATGTGCCGTCCTCATGGGACAGCCAGCACTTACGCTGGTGGATATTGATCACATGGCACCAATGTTCATTCTCCTGATTTTGTTATGTTTAAAGGAAGCTGGACATTAGTCTTGTTTTAGCTAACAAGTTCAGATTTTCAAAATGTCGGCACTGATTTTAAAAATGTAGACATTGCATAACAGATCTACTGGGTTGGATCCAGCTTAACTGCAGCCCAGGAGCCTCCAGTTTGAAAGTTCTCTAGGAAGCACTAGAGGAAAGAAACCTTCCCCAGCTGGCTGTGAGAGCACCCCACAGCAGCAGCATTTTAGTGAAACATCAGGCTTCTACCATTGGACAAAAGAGCAAGTAGCAGTCTCTACAACAGGAGTGTGACACTGGCTTCCAGCATTATCTTCCAGAGTGATATGAGTTTCTTTCTTTTATTCCCTTTTTAAAACATGCACCCACTTGGGAAAAACCAGTAATAGAGCAGGGACTCATTTATAGCTCTAGACCTATTGTGGATGCTCCCTCAGCTGCAAAGACTCTAGCAGACCCCAGAGGAAGGTGGACTCACCACCTGCCGAGACTGATTACATTATCGGGCGGGATGCTATGGTCTTCTCAGTCTCTGTCTAGGGAGGGGCCAGTCTCTTTTTCTCTCTAGATCCAATCATCACAACACCAAGCAGAAAGTCACCCAGGGTGGCACGGAATCTACAGCATCCAGCCCTGTCCGCAGGAGCATCTCTGCCCCCTGCTATGGTTTTCACCTTGCATTGGGCTCTGGGTTGGGACTCCAGGGTAGGATCTGCAGACGTGCCCTAGAAGGCATGACACCACGTTCTGAGTTTGACTTTATTCTCAAGCAATAGGAAACAATTAAAGGTTTTTAAGCAGGAAAGTGACACAAACAAAAATGAGTCTGGAAACTGTTGACGGTGATCTGGGAAAGAGGGAAACTGGAGTCAGGGAGACTGATGAGGGATGCTGACGACAGCACAGGTGTTGAGATACTGAAGTTGGTAAGTGGCGGTGGTAAACGAGAGAAGAAAGCAGAGGCAAAGATAACATGGAGACAGAATCAAGAATTTTTGCAACTGTTATTAAAAGTGAGCCCCAGATTTCAAGCTTGGGCGACTGGAAGGATGGTTGTCACAGAAACAAACCAAATTATTAGCAATATGCGTTTGCTTGCTTATTAAATTCTTAGGCTGGTTTTCCTTCCCTTAAAAATAGCTTTCAGTACTGTCAATTGATACTAACAACATTTTCTATTGGTTTGCAATTTTGGTCTTGCTGGATTCCAAGGTTTTTGTAAGCACTATCTCATTAATCCCCCTGAAAGCTCTGTGAGGTGGGTGGCAGTAGTTTGAAAAGCCAGATATACAGAAGATGGTTTTTAAAAAAATATTCTTCAGTGTCTCCCACATTCTAACGAAGATTTTTTAGACTCTCAATAGCAATTAGTAGAGATCAGGCTTGGCGTGCTCTGTGCTCCCGGTTACTATCAATGGGCTCTAATTGAGAACATGTGTTCATTTCAGCTGGGATTATTGTCTGGCTGATCACAATGGAGAGTCTGAAAGACAGCATCTGGCAGAGTTATTTTCTGACATCACCTCTCAGTCCCATCTTCCTTTATAACTGCTTTCATTCAGTACATGACCCACCAAGTCAGAGGGATATCTGCACCAGAAACAGCACCAGCTCTAATATCCCTGTGGGCCCATCATTGCAATCTTTGCATTGTGTGCCAAGCACTAGGTACCATTCCTTAAAGGAGGTACTGGTTCCAGTTACCTATCGCTGTGTGACGGGTCATCCCCAAACTCAGTGGCTTAAATCATTAGTCTGCAATTTGGGAAGTGCTTGGAAGGTATGTCTTGCATCCACTCCATATAGTGTTAGCTGGGGTGGCTTGGCTGGGGACGGACAATCCACCTCCAGAGGGATGCTCTCACATGGCTGGCAAGTAGGTTCTGGCCGTCAGATGGGAGTTCAGCTGGGGCTCTTGGCCGCTGGCTTCAGTTCATCCTCCAGTTGATCCCTTCTTCATGGGGGGTTGGCTTGGGCTTCCTCACAGTAGGAGCACTTGATTCCAAAAGTAAGAGTTTCAAGAACAGAAGATGGGAGCTACCAGGCTGTTGAGGCTCAGGCCTGGAAGTTGTCATAGGGTCATTTCCCATTGTATTGGCCAAAGCCAGCACAGAACCTGCCTGGACTTGACTGGGGCGTAGACTACACCTCTCCAAAGACTATGTGGCCAAATTCAATCTCCTACAACAAAGATTGCATTTACAATTTTGGATGAATGACGGTTTGGCTTGGCATCTATGATTGAAGAGTAGTATATTAAATTGTACCAATGGCCAATAATTCTGGATTCTAAATATATATACCTATTTTTTAGCCTCCATACAACTTCTTCACATACTGACTCTATCATTTATGTCTGACTCAGTTCTCCTCAAGCACCAGGCTCTTTTACCTCTGGCTTGTTATAAATGCTGTCTGCACTCCTGCAGCCTCTCTGCCAGCTCTTCTGGGGAGTTTGCTTGAGCTTCCAAATGGAAGTGCCCCACCTGGGTGCCTGCATAGCTTTTGGATGCATCTTATCAGAAGAGCTATCACAGCTCAGTGGAACCTGACTACAGGCAGGTGATCCGCCTTGTCCATGTTGACATCCCCAGCACAGAAGGCTGTTCCCGGGCAGTCGATGCTCAGTACTTACTTGTTGAATGGTTGACCCACATTCTGCCCTAAATGTTTGCATTCTTGGAAGGCTCTGCAATTACCATTGACTTTCTACTGTTATTTGATACTGTTAGAACTCACCTTTAGGTTGTCCATCTCTTACCTGGAGAGACTGGAATTTCCGTGATGTCAAAACTGAGAGGATGAAAGGAAATGTCGCTCAAGTCCTGTGAGAGGCAGTGATGAAAGCAGCCGGACGAACAAAAGCACGATCGTTTTGTGTTAGAGATGATCCGTTCCATGATGATTGTGTTGAGCCTATACTAAGCAGGGCATTTCTCCACAGTTTTCTATGTAAAGAAGAGCTGCACAAAGCAGCGGGGACATTAGCTATGCCTCGTTCATCTCCATTGGCCCCCTGGACATTTTGAAGCAGGATATATAAGCCACGCTCCAAATTGATAACAGGTGTCTGATTCCAAGCAAATGTCACCAATCTTGCCTTTAATGCATCGTAGCAGAACATGATGGGACATTAGCAGAGTGCAGTGGTGCATACTGGAAAGAGGAATGAACATGGGATTTGGTAACACTGTCTTATCAATTGAATTTACAATGGATATTAATCTTGCTTATTAAACATGAGAACCAATGAAATCTTGAATTCGATGCTGTGGGTAAGACATCTCATCTATTTCAGACAGTTAGGAGGCATCGATCAACCTGGGAGAGGCCCTTGCTCAGTCTGACTGGGAGATTATACCCTTTAGGGGTGGTATCATGAGGGCTTTTATTTCTATTTCATTTAACCTCCAAACATGCATGGAGCTATAAAGATGCTACTCACGGCACTGAATGATGTAAGGGCTACAGAGCAAAACATGACACCACCCCTCCCCTCAAGGTGCTGTGGCCAGCGAGTGAGCATGAGGGGAAGGTGAATGAAACCAGGTGGAGCAGATGGCACCGGGGGGCTGGAACAGGAGCGATCTGGACGCTGCACTCTTATCTCTAAGTCCTTGCTAAGGTTAAAATTTTTGAGCCTCGGTTTACTCACCTGTAAAATGATGTCGACTGCAGTCTACCTGCAGAGGCTCATGGCGAGAAGGCAAATAGGGAAAGGGTGAGAAGCTCTAAGTTCTGTCTCTTTCATTGTCTTCAACAACTGCCGAGCTCATCGCAGGCGGTCAGTGATTGGTGACTGCGTGAGGGATGAAAATGCTTGAGCACAGTGCTCGGCACATGTTAACAATTCAGTAAATGTTTGCTATTAAGAGAGATGGTAGTAGCATGCCAGTCATGGGAACGTCAGAGATAACGGTACTGTTGCTGGTGGCGACAGTAATGATGACAGTGACATTCATCATAGCTTAACTAGGAGCACAGAAAATGAACAGATAAATAACAAGGGATAAAGCTAATATGATACATTAGCTATGTTCTGAGGGGCCTGGAACAGCACAGTGAGGGGTTAGGACTTCATTCAGAAGGTAAGGCCGCTTTTGAAGCCTTCTGAGCATGGACACCCGCTCTGACAGCTGTGCGGAACGTGGCCTGGGGGTAGAAGTTTCCTAAGCAGCTCTCGATTTGAGTCCGTTGCAGGGATTCAGGTAGGACTGGGCACTGAGCAAGACGAGAGGCAGGGACCGGAGAAGGGTGAGGGGTGAGGGGTGAGGGAGGGGACAGGACATTGACAGCACTGGGTGGTTTAGATGCCGTGGGAGAAGGAAGAGCCAGAGGATCTGAACACTGAGAGCCCAGACTGTGATACTGCTGCGACCGGAAATGGAGATGTCAGGGTTTTCAGGGAAGATGAGTATTTTGGTTCAACATGTGTTTGCCTTGCTAGTGGGACACCCAGAAATCAAACAGGTTATTGAAACTGCAAGTCTGGAGTGCAGAGGAAAGTTGACGCTGAAGAGCTGTTTTTTTAAGTCAGAGAGCTAACATTTGGGCAGCGCGTGGCATTGCTAAGGAAGGGGGACAGGGAGATGGAAGCAGGTCCCTGCCACCCCATTAAGAGACAGAGCCCAGCTGACTGGGAAAACCGAGACCTGTCACTTGCGTCCTGCACTGGACAGGATGGCAGAGGCAGTGATCTTCCGAAACAAATGCCTTCCAAACTTTGCTCCCATTTCGGTGGCCATTCTTTTAAGCCCTCTTGTGAACTCACATCTTTCCCCAGCCCCACAGCCGGAAGCTCAGTGAAGCCCCCCCTTTAGAAAGCACGGAGTCACTAGTAGAGGAATGTCTGAATAAGAATGAATTAAACCATAAACAAATGACTTTTTTTTTCACTAAGCAAGAAACCCAGAGTGTATGGCTCAATAATGCTAGCAATGACATTTTATCTTTCTGCTCTGCCATCCTCAGTGTGACCACTTGGCTCCTTCTCAGGCTCAAAAAAAAAAAAAAAAAAAAAAAAAAAAAGCTCCTGCGCCTCAAAGAATCACATCCTCAAGGGAAAGAATGGAGAAAAGGGCATTTCTCCTCTCTCTCCAGCACTTAGGATAAAAAAAAAAACCTGAACTCCGCCCGCGCTAACTCCACGGTGGGCAAGGGGAACCCTAACAGAACACCGTGACCGGGCCAGGTCCCCCCATCACCCACATAGCTCCTGCTACACAAAGCAAAGGACTTCCAAGGCCACGGCACGTATTCTGTTTGGCTCTTTCTTCATGGGATCACAGAAGCCATCACCTCTGCTCTATATGTCACCTTTGCCTCATATTCCCCTCCCAGATTTCACCCCTCAATTTTAGTTTTTTACTTGTTCGTTTGTTTTTTACTAACAACATCAATTCTTGGTGTTGACTCGTGGCTTTAAAATAATAGTGGGCATCAAAGTTATCTCCTTTGTTTTACCCAGCTTAAAAGGTGTCAATGCATGGGTCCCTGAAGTTGGTCTCTGTTTGATTCTAATAATCCAAGGTTTGATTCTAATCTAGATCCTGGCTTTGCCCTAAGGCATCAGTGCTGGCCAGGATGGGGCTATCTAGGCGGCCCTGCCCTAAGTTACAAATGAAAAGGTGGATTAGAAGGCAAAATGGAAAAAGAGAAATACACTTCCACAGATTTCAGCCCAGGTTATCCCTGAATAGTCATTTATATGAGGAATAGCAGTTTCACGGCAATAAGAATTACAGCATGTTAAAGCAGAAGTAGCTGGGGAAAGTAGAATTTCACCCTTATTAGCTGTTAATGCATTAGCATGAGTTAGTTTGTCAAATTATCAAGTCAACCCATTTAGTTAGGATAGAGAAAGAGAAGCTAAAAAAACGAAATGCTACTTCCGTCCATTTTACAGTCATGCCTGAGGATGACCTTAGATGGTACAGTGTTTGGCAAAAACCTGTTGAATTCTGTCCTCTTATATTCTAGCCTGCAGGTGTCCAAAGGCCGTCCATCCCTCAGGGCCCCAAAGAAAAACTCCTCTGTGGTCAGCTCCTCGCTCAGCAGAGACCATCTTTCTTTTGAAATCCTAGGAGACATTGTTTACATCGCTTTCATGGCATTTGTAACTGTCTACTCTGCATGGGGATTATTTTTATGTTGTTTCCTTATGTGTACTATTTGCATACATGAGGTACCATTTGTTCATATGCATTATGTGCTCTACGAGAACAAGCACCATGAACAGAATCTGCAGGTGATTTGTCTTTATCTTGCAAAGCCCCGTCATACATGTGTGTTCAAAATGTATTTATTGACTGACTGCATACATTGTATTTGAGAGCTCTATGCATGTCAATTTTAATTTTACTTGCTGTATTTTCTTATGATTTTTTTTTAGCAGTTAGCTTTAAAGCCATCCTCTGAATATGGTTTAGACTGTGGGGCATAGCAAGTAGAAAGATTGCACATTTTCTTTCCTTTTATTTCAAATTATGATGTGTCCACACACACACACATTCATGCAGACATACACTCCCACACACTCCCACGAAGTTAGAAAATTTGAAAATGATCTTGACTTCCTTTTCTTCAGTCCCAAACATCTGTGTTAATATGTATTTGTGAAGGAGAGGCAGCAGGTGGAAATTCATATAGCACCCCTCTACCAGACCCATGGTGTGCAGACACTGGATACTCCAAACTCCACATCAGTCCTGCCTTGCAGGAAAAGCATAAATTGCTCACCCAGGTCATTAGAGAAGTCATGCTTTCCGTTTCTTTCTGTGTTATCGTCCGAGGCTGCTGCAGGGAGGGTATGTAAAATTCAGGAAGGGACTCTCCGGTTGCGTGAGAAGAATATTTTCTCAGATTAACTCTGAGACAAAAATCCACAAATCTTTTATGGGATCAGGGTTCTAATTTCAATATTACTGAGAAGCTTTAAGAATGATTCACCCTGGGCAACATTCGTTTTTGCGATTCCAGTTCCCCAGACAGGCCTCTGTTTTCAGTGCGTTCTGTGTCTCTCAGCCCTGCACTCTGAGGCGAACAGCAACCCCGTTTCGAAAGTATAAATGTGCCTCCAGGCCCTAATCCCTTCTGTGTAATGGGGCATTTGTTTCTCTTCAGTGAACAGTAAACCTGTAATTCTCTTTAATCCTGAGCGAGGTTGAGAGAGCAGGGATTTCAGTTACTCACTCTCCCACCTACCTTCCTGAGGCTTTTCCCTGTCATCAAAGACCCTTCAGAATTTTTACAAATCACAGAATATTGGTCTAGTTAGTCCGTAAAAAGATGCTACAAATGGAACTCGGAATCTAGGTCAATTCCATCATCTAGGAAATTCTGAACAAAGGTTGGATTTAGTCCAGAATCTGTGGCTGGCTGCTGCCTGCTCCCTCTCAAGCCAATTCCAAAGCATTGAGGGCTAAAACTTGATGAAATGAAATATGAGTACAATAAAATATGTAGATACAGATACGGTTATAATACATTTATGCAGAGGAAAAGCTTTTCTTGTAAAATGCCCTCCCCTATTCCAAGCTGACGTAAGAAGGAATTTTTTAGTGTGTGGCAACAGCATGAAAGATAAAGGAAAAAAGAAAAAGAAAACAAGTGCTTACAGAGGTCCTCTGACCTCGGCAAACTTTATAAGCAAAATGTCACTCTGTTTTGAAACAGCATTTCTAGACCAAACACGTTTCAAAGTCTATTTCAAGCAGATTTTAACTCAGTGCTAAGGAATCTTAATCCTTGGAACAACTCAAATTTTCCATTCCTTGGGGGCCAAGAGATTTAGATATTTAGAATCCTTGTGGGTTTCCTTATCTAGCCAAACAAATAAAGGTCTTTGTGTGACTTCTGATGCGATCCCTGCACAAATCTGCCCTTCTAATTGGGATACTTGAGGAACTAAATCATGTACAGAATTTCCTCCCCAGTGACTTCATATTAGGGATCTCAAATAATTCTTCTATTGAGTTCTTTAGTGTAGCAAGTGCTCCATTCCATTCTGAAGATAATTCTTTGAAAGCAATTAAAAAAAATTTAGTCCAACATAATTCATTAGCAATGCCAGGAAGGGATTAAGAGGAAAATACATTTTATTGATAATAAATTGCTGTCTTTTGCTTTCATAGATATGAACTAAATACTTATTGCTTGTAGCTACTAAAATTTAATTTTAGCAAAGCACAATTTACAGATTGAGACAAGGAGTTATTATAACTGGAGAAGATGACAGAGTCTGGTTTCAGACTGATCCTTCTAATTTCCTGCTCTGACTACTGACTGATTTCTCTTGGCACAGAACTAGACATGTAAGAGAGTTCTACTTGGGTGTTAATTAGGATCTTTACCTTGACTGTGCTTCTGACAGTGTTTGCATATAACCCTGTTCCTTTCCTAATAGAAAGGTCTGAAAATTTTTAAGCACTGTGAAAATGTGTTAAGGAAACCTAATTCAAAATTGGAGTCAGGAAGCCAGGAAGGGAGAGCTCTAACGCACGTGCCACACTGCAGTGCACAGTCCAGCAGGAGGGACGTTTCCTCCCTCCGCCAGCAACAACCCTGGTCTGCAGCCAATGAGAAGCTGCCACCACTTAGAACTCTCATTTTTCTCCAATGGTCTTTTGCTCAGAACAACCCCTTCCAACTTTCTCCTTTCCTCTATAGAAGAAAGTTCCCCTTTGTCCTCCAGAATTGCCTATGATTCACCACAGTTTGTCCCAAATTGCAATTTCTCTGCTATTATTTTGAATAAATGCTTTTTTTTTTTTTTTTGCCTTAAATAAAATTGCTTTTTGCTCTGGCTAAAGTTGACATGAAGGAGGAAGGTGGGAAGAGAGGATCCACAGGTAAGTACACAAGTGTAGGGGACGACATTACAGATGATCAGGAGGAAGGTATCCTTGAACAGATCTAAACAGTAGTTAGGATGTAAAGAGAGGTCATTTCCGGTCCAGGATGAGAATCTGAACCTGTGACTTAAGAACCTTGCTCTTATGAACGCCAACTGAAGTGACCAAAACAATGGAACAGGGGAGAAGTACAAACGGAGCCCAGCAGCAGTGGAGAGGGCCTCCCACATGCAGAGACACTGAGGAGCTTACTCAAGATATGGGGCAAGGAAGACAGACAGATGTGAGAGAAGGAGCTGGCAATTTCATGCCCACAAGGGTAATGACCACCTGAGCAAAGTGAAGGGAATCTCAGCCAGACCATCCTAACAACTTTTGGTTGGCACAAAATGAGCTGGAGAAAAGAATGAACATTGGGTAATATGAATTGGCACATTTTTTGATCCTGAAAAAGAAGACTGAGAAATGCACTGGGTGCTGAATCCCACCAGGAAATATGACAGTGACAACTTCAACCACCACCACCACCACAGCAAACACTTCTATGGTGTTTGCTGTGTACTGGGCACGGGGGTCAGTGTTTTATAGATACTACCTGCTCAGTCATCATGTTGCCGGAGAATAGCTTCTTGCCTCACACAGAAAAGAATTCAATAGCAAGTCATAGTAAAGTGAAAGCAAGTTTATTTAGAGAGATACACACTTCATAGACAGAGTGGGGGCTCTCTCAGAAGGCAAGAAAGAGAGCGAACAGAGGGGCAGTGTTGCTAGTTTTTATGGGCTCCGCAACTTCAAATGCTAATGAGTAGGAGGATTTTCTAGCTACTTTGGGGAAGGGGTAAGGATTTCCAGGAATTGGGCCCCCCCTGCCTACTTCTTGACTTTTTATGGTCAGCCTAGGAACTATCATGGCGCCCGTGGATGTGCCATGAGGTTCAAGGTCTCCTGGAAGCCGAATCTTCCACCACCTTGGTACAAACCAGTTTGTCCTGTGTTCGATTTCTCTGTCACTCTTTCAGTGGTGCCTTGCCCCCTTCCCTCCTGTCTCATTCACAGCACACCTGTCAGGTGGGCACTTTATCCATCTTTAAAGATTAGAAGAAACTGAGTCATGGAGATGCTAAGTTAGGATAGGCAATCAGGAGATGATAAGATTATCTTCCTGGTCAAATTGAGTCAACCAAATATAATTAGAGCTATTAATAGATTTCCTGTAATAAGCAGCCTGATAGAAAGCATCATGGGAAAAGAGCCCCTTAATAACAATAGTGGAGATACAAAAAAATGTAAGAATAAACTAAATGAGAATATGCAGGATTTATAATGAATTTTATACAGAAAAGTATACTACTTTATGAAAAGACATAAAGAAACCCATGAATAAAATAAATGGAGAGAACACATTCCAAACAGAATCACCCAATAACAATATCTGTATTTCTTGTCTAATTAGTCTAAAAATAAATTACTATCAATCAATATCTGATTAGGATTTGAAAAGGTAGGACAGGCTATAATAAAAGTATTTATTTTTATTTTTTAAGTTACTTTAATTATTTATGTAATTAATTACATAAATAATACACAAATATATAATTTCATGGATTAAATGAAACTACTAGGGGCAAATATATTTAAATAGTGGCATGGTTTGGGGATGAAAAAGGCCTTTTTCTATTATCACTGTAGGAATCAACTCAAATGAAATAAAATCTGAATTAAAAAGCAAATGAAAACTGAGAAATCTGTTGCAAGCCAAGGGAGATAAATGATATTTATTGACTAAAATTGTTCTAAATCAACAGGAAACATGAAAATTCAATTACAAATGAGTAAAGCACGTGAACAGGCAATTTGTAGAGGCAGAAACAGAGATAACTGAGCATATATTAAAGTGTTCAGTCTCACTAGGACTCAAAGATCTAGCAATTACAACCACTATAAGCTGTAATTTCCATCTACAGCTTTCAAAATGTTTTCAGATATTTTCCAGTGCTGATAAGCACAGGAAAATGGACACCTCGATACATTTCTGGTCATAGTAATAGACACAAGAAGATGGGAATGAGCAATTTGGGGCCCATAACTACTATTTTACAAGTACTTTTGTTCTGGATGAATTAATTAAAGTATTTTTAAGGAATGTCTGAGGATACAAAAGTTAATTTAAGTTTTACAAAAATTAATTTATTACAAACCCATTGTATGAAGTGGTCTATGATATTGGGATGTATTTTGTGTAATTATTGTCATGAGGAGGAAAGGATTTTTTACACTTTGGAATTCCTCTCAAGGAAAGCATAGTTATTTTATTTTATTTACCTTATGTAAATACTCATGATATAACATGCCATAAAGTATGATTACTAAACTCATCTCATAAGACATTTTCTTGTTTTTAATCCTGAAGTGAACAGCAAGCATAAAGAAAGTGAGGCAGAAATCAAGGGAACTTGGAAAAGTAGCTGGAGTCTGAGAGCCAGATACTAGCTGTGCTAATGTGACTAAACTTGTGAAGTGATTAACGTGCGAATATTTTTTTGTGAAACCAGCCAGAGAACTGAGCTTCACAGGAGATTTACAAGAACACAATATGTGGGGCGTAAGATCTGGAGGTGGACAGGCTGTGAGGACAGGAGCTCTTGGAATTCCAGAAATCATGGGAAGGGGTTTGGGTTTTATAGGTCCCGCCCAGATAATTATCCAGCTTTCCAATGTCATCAAAACTCAGATCGAGTTTTATAATCATCACATTTTTATTACTCCAATTTTTCAGATGATGTGCACTTTTTTTTTTTTTTTTTTTTTTGGTCTAAGCTAATATCCTTTACCTTGAAAAGTACAAGCTGGCAAGAAAAAAAGAAACACACAGGAAGTATTTTCTGCAGGGCATTTTACAAGTTACTTATGTTGCTAAAAGTATTTTCTATTTTCCTACGTAAAATTTAATTTAGCACCCTAAGCTTACTTTCATTTCTTATTTTTCTTAATGTTTCACTAAGAAACGCTAATGTTCATTGGTGGTGATGGTTTCTTTTTGTTTGGTTTTGTTTTAACAAATTGAAACCTGAGCCCCTGCTCTTAGTACTTGCAGTTTGATGGTATCGAGTGGCCTCATACTGAGGGAGGGATGGAAGCTTTATTTGCCTTTGACAAGCTGTAGTTAGCCACTCCCCTCCCCGGCTTATATACTTCAATTGATTACTTTATGTGAACTCTGACGTTAGACACTATTCACTTGTGAATAATTAACCATATAGATGATCAATTACTCATAACTCTTACTCATTTTGGGGACTTGAAAAGCACCATTTGGTTTCTCATAGGTTAATTTAGATCCTTGATTCTTAACATCCTTCATGGATAGTTTGGAAATTAATCAAACTTCAAGGTCAGTTTCCACTCATCTTTGCTGATGCGATGGATTATTTGATTACTTGAAGCTGCTCAAAGACCTAAAGAGACTAGGTGAATTGAAGAAGATAATATTGGTAATGAAGGTAGAACTATTGAGGAATAAAGGGCACAGTCATACATTTTTAGTTTTAAAAAAAAATCCTTTTTAAAAAATTAAACAAAAGAAAACCAATTATAGAGTAAAACCTTAAAAAAGAGCCAAGCCTGAATTGGCAGGGTGATCTCTCAGGTAGAGACTTGTTTTAATTTATAAGTTCATAAATTAGCATCTCCTCACCCCCATTTTTTCCAAGCCCACAGTCAGTGCCTCCAAGATAAGGATCATAAACTTCTACACAGAATCAAGAGAACCCTGAGCCCTCTGGGGGTCTCTTTCCTTTCTAAGGCCAGAGTCCCCGTGTGCTCGTGGGAGGTGGCAACAAGTGTCTGCGAGCCTGGGGAGGGAGATGCTGGCTTCCTTCTTCTCACCTTTACCTTCTGTAGATGTAAAGCCACAGCTGCTGCTCCCGCAGCCAGACAGCCAACTTTATTGAATTCTACCAAGTATATTTTCCTAGTCTCTAGTATTTGTCCTAAGCATTTTATAATACTTTCACCTTAGGCTATCCTGATAATCTGAATAAGGTATGTTGGTTTGGCTATCTTTAGAGTCGAGTTTCAGGTGGCACATGTGTGCACAGGTCCTAGCACCCTGTGGGAAGTAGACCTAGAAGCTGAGGAGCCAGGGGTGAGAATGGGGAAAAGATTGAACCAAACCTCAGTACTTTGACTTACTTTTCTCTGTACACTGGTTCGTACCCAGAATGCTCCCTGATCCCTGCGTGCAAATAGGTCCCTGGGGAGAGAAAAAGTCCCCTTTCTGGTCCTCCAGACATCATCAAGCATGCCTGAGTCCTAGGGTAACACAGTTTTACCACTTTTAATCACGTTAAGTTGTCATTCGGTTCTTCATGGTATGTTTATTGAGCACTTACTATGTGTCAGGCACCATGGAAGGTACAAGGACAGAGCTGCCCTTCTGTGCAGGAGACAGACTATTAAAAAGTGTGCAAATAAACAGTGCAAAATAATTAGGCTTGTAATGAGGAATAAGAAGGAAATAAAGAGGGTTCTAGGGTAAAGAACAACTTGGGTGGGGAGAGGGTCAGAAAAAGCCTCTCTGAAGAGGAGATAATAAAGCTGAGGCCTGAGAAGGATTTTTTTTAAAGAGTTAGTCGGGCTATTCCAATCAATTTTAGCAGAATGTTTTTTTTTTAAATGAAATTATTAGTGGAATATCACTCAAAAGCAAGTAGAATGGGCTGCTCTGATGGAAGCCAGTTAATGTTGTGGTTCTGCCAACTTAGCCTCTCCCTTAACCATCCTCTATCCCCAAGGAGACCTCAGATATTCTCAGGGACCTCCTTCTAGTCCCAGGATGGGTCCTTGACTCATGGCAATCAACCATCCTCAGAGCTTGACCCAGGGCTCTGTGAAACCCAGTTTGAAAACCATTTGCCTGGGTGGGGCCAATGAGCAATGGCTTCATGTTGTCCTGCCCGTTAATCAGACACGAAGATGTATATCTTTGACTCAACAGTTGAGCCGTGTCAGCTCTGACACAGATTTCTCCTTTATGTCCTAAACTTTCAGATGCACAAAGCACCACAAATTGCGTGTCTGCTCTGTTCTTTGTCTAAAGCGTCAGCGATCCATGCCCTAGCTGGAAGGCTGTGCTCACTTGGATTGGCATTAGATCATCAGTGAGGATAACAAACTCCTCCTTGGTGTCTTTAATGAGAGGGAGCTTTGATTAAATACTGCGAGGCTTAGAGTTCCACTTGGACATCTTGTCCTGAGACGGCTGCTTCTACCTCTGCCTTTTGTCCATTCATTCCTATTTGGTACCATGTGAGGCAGACATAGGCGTTTGGTACTTTTGAGTCATCAACATGTTTTTTTTTCTTATTTTAATTTTACTGAAGTAATTAAAAGAATGAACTACTTCAAAAAATAAAAGTACTCAATTTAGGCTGCTTGTTATTGTTTTTAGTTACGTAGAGGTATCCAAGCATAATTGAGAAAATAATTTAATCAAATCCCTCCCACTGTGGTGTGGGGAGAGCATTTGCATATGTGAAATACCTCACCAGTTATTGTACATGGCCATTTAGTGACCTACAGGACAAGCTTCCAGGTTTTTCTTATATAGTCGAACTAAATTTCATTTGGACTGAAAAATTTTTAAAGTCATGAATGATTCAAGTCCATCAGCTGCAGGATAACTAAGGATGCACGAATTGAATTTTCTCTTTAGGATCACTGGAATTTAAATAAGACAGTGTGCTTTGGTAAACCTATTATATAAAGATCATAAAAGCATCATCTTTCAAATGTCATAAAGAGCTAATGTTCCCCTGGTGAAATCTAAATAAATGTAAGCTATTTCCAGCTTTGATCTCTGCTTTAATTTTACTAGAACTCCATTTTAACAGCCTGTGCCTAGCATTTTAAGGACCAAATTGCAAGTCAGTATATCAAATGTACAACATAAAAGAGAATGCAATGAATTGAGCACTATCCTACTTGATAAATAATCCAGGTCAAGTAGACTTGGGAAGTGATATAGATCAGGTTGGTAGAGAGCAATGGAAAAAAACTCCAGATCTTCAAGAAGTAAGAGATGCCAGGAATATAGATATAGCCCAGCTCATCTCTTGATTTATATTATGTCTATCCTAGCCAATTAAATTCAGCAATTGAAAGTCAGAGTGCCTGAATTCCCATCCCGACCTCTTCACTATGTAAAAGTTCTGTGACCTTGGGGAAATTGTCTTAATTTATTTGAACCTCTTTTTTTGTACCATCTGTAAAATGGGTTTAGGCAATCTACTTCACAGCATGTTTGTGAGATTTAAAAGACAATTCTACATAAAGCATGTAACACCACACAATAAACGATCAATAAATGCCTACTCTTGTTATAAAACAAACAGTCATTGAGGGCTGTCATATGCCAGCCACTAAGAGAAGTTCTAGAGACAAAAACAAAGGTAAAAGGGTCTACATTTTCAAAGGGTTAACAGTTTCAAAGCATCTGGACCACATCATAGTAGGACGGGTTAGTAGAGGTATCCTAACCTAGGCCAAAACCCTGCTGGGAGATTCATGCCCTTTCCCCCATCGAGGGGTCCAGGAAGGCAGAATCCCCTGGGGTTTGCTGTCACCGACAGGCACGTGCCACTCTGTCCTGGGCTCCATTTAACCAGAAGTGACCTGGCAGCTGAATCGCGGCTGAACTGGCAACATCCCCTTCCTTGTCAGGTAGACTGCTGTGTCTTTCCCTCTTCTCTAGACATGTAGAAACTTTCAGGGGCAAAATGTCATAGGGACATGAATTCAGCACTTTTTGGTGATCTGGATATGTGGGTAGATGTGGGAGACACAGGATGTGACAGCATCTTTTCTGTTCTCCCACCTATTGATTCTTTTCCATTTCCTTCTAAGGAGGGGATTTCATAGACACTCCAAAAACCTTGGTCACTCACGCAGTTGTTACAAAGATGGTTCTGATGGCTGGGGGTCTTAGAGCTTGGCCCACACTTCAGTGTAGAGTTCAAATTTCATGGAGCACTTTATTATAATAGTCAGTAATTCTATATTACATACAACCAATGACTTGATTAGGTCCTAAATTTAATTAATGTATTTTAAAACTTTTTAAAAATAAAATAATGCAATGTTAAAAAAAAAAAAAGACCAACTCTCCTTTGGGTCTTATTTCAACAGGATTTTTTTTTCCTTTTTATATGTATAGATGCATCTCAATCGTCAAAAATGTTTTAATAAGTTTTATTAAGCAAATGGAAGGGGACTGAGCAGCGACCAAAATTCTGCCATCCTTTCCCTTCACTGTGATGCCGCCCTGTAAACCCAAGGGCATCTGCCGTCCCGGTCACTGGTCATTGCTGGCTGTGACCTCCCACTCCTGCAGGGCTCTGGGACTCCCCGGCATCTGGCCTCTTGCAGCTTTCCCTTTCTCTTCTTTTTTACCAGTGCAGACATGGAGATCGGCCCTTTCCTTGTTTCCACCAAAAATTACTCCCCCAAGATATTTTGGGTTTAGCAGATTTTACTAAAGATTTAGGATACAAATGTGGTTTGTGCTACAGAAGTGCAAAAAGCTGGAACTGATTATTGGTCTTCCATTTTAAAAATGTTTCTTGGCCCTTTACTCAAAATGAGATCTAGGCTATGGATGTATCAGTCAGCTCTCTTCTTTCCCCTCCCCTCCCCTCCCTTCTCCTTCCTCTCCCCTTCCTCCTCCTCCTCTTCCTCTTCTTCTTCCTCTTCCTCCTCCTTCTTCTTCTCTCTTTTTATTTCCTAAACCTAAAAAGACAGAGACTGCTCATGCCGCATATTCATCTGACAGACAGGACTTTCTCACGTCCTACCAGCAGAGTCCTCTTTTGTCCTTTTAAGATTTAAGCCTCACAATGTGCTCTACTGACAATAGACCCTCTTCACCAGGTGGGGAGACAGTAATGTAAAGATTTATTTTTCTTCTGATATGAATTACACCATCATTCCCTTGAAAAGTGGAAGCATCTCTAGTCAGCTTGTGTTTTTAATGTTTCCCACTCCCCCTTTTAACACTTGGTATTGGGTCGCTGTTATTTTAATCTGATCTTGAGCCTCAAGAACGTGTCAGTTCATTGATGGATTTTATAAGTGGTTATCCTTGGTATGGGATAGTTTAAAAAAAAAAAAAACTGTGTTCACTCCCAAATTACTATGATGCCAGATCAGTGTTCTTTTTTAGTAGACATCCTAGAGTCGGAGTCTAGATCCCCTACGCACTGAACGTCTGACCTCGGGTAAATCACTTATCCTCCAGGATGATAATAGGCCATAGGGTTGTCATGAGGGTTAAACGAAGTAACACAGCAGGTGGCGTAGATGCTCAGAACATGAGCAGGCAAGTTGCAGGCAGGTCTTCAGAGTTGTGGTCCAGTTAGGCTGTGAAGTAGCCTGGCTGCCAGCTCCTGGTACCCATCAGCCTCCAAAGCACCAACAGCTACACCAACAGCCTCCATTTTAGCGGAAGAGCCTTAGGAATCTTCTGGAAAATGACTCCCACTCAGTCAGCAGAACCACGACTCCTTTGTACTAAAATGATGCAGTTAAGTAGGGCATCCAGTTCACCCAACAGTAGGGTCCTTCTTACAGAAGTTTCCACCATTCCTGGACTTCAGAATAATTTTTATTAATCAGTTGCCTGGAACCTTCACATTGAATCATTTCTTCAGAAACAAATAAACAAACAAAAACAGGACTTCCCAGCCCCCCTTGCTACACCTACCTCACAGCAGGGCGCAGGGACGCTTCGGAAGGCACTATTCCCCATTTGACCGTTGCCCCCTAATTCCCACTCCCCCAGTGAGAAACTCATCTCCCTCCTCACCAACTCGCAACTCAAACTAGGTGTCCTGTTGTACTGAGAAGCCCCCGAAGGAACACTGGAGGCTGGTACCAGCGAGCACGTGGCAGGGGAGGACAGATGGCCTGTTGGGTCGGAGCTCCAAATCCCTGAGCTAGCTACACAGGATTACACAAGTTTTCACTAACTTACTTAGGAAAATGTATCAGCAGAGCTCATTAATTTCTAAAATTAAATTCACAAGGGAAAAAATTTGAAGCACAGTTTTTCCATGAATTTTTCATGGCCTCTGTTACTCATTTCAGCAGAGATACAGGACCAGGTGGCAGGCAAGCATCTCTTTATAAACAACAGGACTGGGATGTGATTCCCTATGAAATGCAGCTAGAAAGCCCCAAGATGGAAAACTCCCGGTGTGTAAACAACCTGCCACCCTCCGTTCCTCTCTGTGGGAGCCTGACAGTCACTTGACATAAAACCTGCACCCATGACTTCCCTTTTTTTCATTCAAAAAGTTCAGACTTTTAAAGAAAAAAATATCAGTCATACTAGATGCAGGGAATCCAAAAGACCTAACTTAAGTGTGTCTTTCCCATCATTCTAAATGCTAATGATTCAGATTTGGGGAGGAAAAAAAGCTGAAGTGAAAGTCCTCACCTATGAAGAGGTGACTGGTCAGTGTGCTAAATTTCATCTCCACTAAATATGAGGGGAAAGCATGTGCACTGGCACTGCTTTGGGGGAATTAGGTTAAATACATTGAATAGTTGGGACCATGAAGGTTGAAATGGGAGTCAAATGGGAATTTGCAGAATTCCTAAACTTGAGTGCCTTTTAATATAATATTAAAATCATGAGCAATATCATTTATTGAGCATTTACGGTGAGGTAGGTGCATTATGAAAAAAGACCTTTAATCCCCACAGTAGCCCTGCAGGATAGAAACGACATTTGAGCTGTGAGTACTCTATCAGAGTGAAAAAGCCCAATTATGAAAGCCAGGTCTCTCTCATTTCAAAGCCCAAGACTGTTTTAAGTGGGGCACTTGGATTCTTACAGCATATGCACTGCTCTGACCTGTCACCTATTATGGTTGAGAACTCTGACTTCAGCTTTTATTTTGAATAACATTGAAGACAAGCATATGTCGGATCATTCAACTCCTTTCTATTTAGAGAAATTAGTATTTTTGTCTTTAAAATTCCAGATTGTTTAAATGAAAACAGGAGAGTCATATATGTGGATTTTACGTGAAACTCATGCGTGAAGATGCAACCAGATCTTTCGAGACAAATTTTACTTTAAGCCTCGTCCTAGTCTGCTAGTGCCCCTGCGTGTGAACAGAGACACACAGTCACACTCCTAGCTCCTCTTTCTCCTCCCCCTGAATCAGCTTCCCTGCTTCTCAGGTTCTGAGCTGGGATCCCCTCTTGGTCCTGACTTCTTGGGTAGTTTGGCTCAAGGGACATCCCCCAACCATCTCTTTTTGTGCTTTATCCCTGAGGGACACAACAGTGCAAAGAACAGGGCTCAGACTGGCTATGAAGCACTGAGCCCTGAAGAAATTAGTGACAATGGCATGGATGGTGGCCAGCTCAATGCAGGGTTCTTTACCACTGCCCCGAGAAGTTGAAGCTGAGTCCCAGACCCACCTGTCTCTTTGCTGGGTGATGCTTGAGGGCAAGAACCACATATCCTTCACAATTTTATCCTCTGAGCCTAGCACAGTGCCTGGGCTGTGGCAGATGCCCCATATATGCTTGCATAAAAGATGAAAAAATCTGATCTCATATTTCAGCCTCTAGGCCTATATTGCCACATGTTTGATCCTTGTCACTAAACTAAGAAATCTACAAGTAATTGTGGAAAAATCTGTGTTTGCATCATGCAGTATAGACACAGGCTAAAATTACACACACACACTTTATAATATGCTTTATATACAATGTATATCTTTCATATATATCCTGATGTATATATATTATCTATACATCCTATATACATATGTTCTTTATATATATAACATATATAGATCCTTTAATAGGTTTCTTATTAAGTTGATTGTACATTGAATTATTGTAGAAGAGGTATAAAATGTTGTGAAGTTTTTAATAAAATAGTTTTTAATAAAATATGATATGAAAATTTACTTTTAATTTAGCTTTTTTATTTGAAGTAATACTATAGAGGTAAATTACCTATCACAATACTCAGTATAGAGCAGGCACTCAACAGATATTTATTGAATTCTATTAAGATAAAGTAGAAGCATTTGTAATTTAAAATATATCTAAAACTTGAATGTCTTTAAAGACGAGGAACATCAAATGTCTGAAAAATAAGGCAAACATCTGGTTGCAGCATTATTAAAGTGGTAATTCCAATGATGTCCATCAGTTTTTGCTTGACAGTTTATTCTGCGAGCATGTTAGTAAACATCTGATTTTTTTCTCTTTTTTTTTCAGTTGAGAGGATGCTTGTTCAAGGATGTAAAAAACGGACTGGTGGACTCTTTACTGAATTTACTGCGGTGTGACAGTTGCTGCTCTGACTCAAAAGAAGAGGAAAGCCTCACGAACTGTAAGAAATGATTTCATCCAACCAAAAGGTGGCAATCAGGTCATGTGGGGGGGAAACTGTATTTTGTAGGGATACTGTGGTTTACTTCAGCACTTTCTTGATTTCAAATATGACCACACCCCATTCCTCTTAGTATTTTGTGAAATATGTCTATTGAATTTCTCAATAGGTTTAAGAAACTTTTCAGTGAACGGACAGGCGACCAATAGCTTTTGGATGGCCAATAAGAGGTCAGAGAAATAGGAAGGACACTCTTCACCAAGAAGGCCAATGATGTGTGTGTTGGGAGGATACAGATGGGGCACAACAGAGGAGGGCTGTGGGGCTGTCCTGCTCACACAGGTAGAATCTGAGACTGACTTGCTTAATGTGAGAATTACTTAATTAGCATAGCAGATAGAGTTGACATTGAATCTCATTGCTGCAAGTCCCTAGCCTGTGACCCTGGCAAATTATTTAATCTTGCTCAGCTTCATTTTCCTAACCTGTGAACTGGGAATAATAATTAGATCTGATCCAGGGGTTTTGTGAGGATTAAATGAAATGGCTCGAGGAGTTCCTTGTGGGTGTGGCTTTGTTGGGAAAACGGCCAGTGTGTCCCTGGTTCAGGAAGGAGTTCTGAGAGAGGCAGGGAAGAGGGCTATGTGCTCTGCGGGGACGCAGCAGGAGAGAGGCCAGGCCAGGGGGCCGGGGAGCAGGGAGGAGACAAGCTGCTGGGTCCTCTTCCCTCCAGTCTTCAGATGCACTCATTCATCCACTTTCATCGGCTCCATCACCATTGTACTTCCTGCCCCCAGAACAGCATAAGCAGTAGATACTAAAATAAGAGTAGCGACATCTCCACATGGCTCTAGAGAAAACAACCAAAACTCCCTTCCGAGGAAACCACTCCCAGAATTGCACTGGGGACACAGAACAGCCAGTAAACTTCTTGAGCGCCAGTTGTGTCCTGGATGATGAGTGCGCCGGCTCTCTGGACTGCCTGGCAGGGCAGCTTCTGAGGGTGCATCCTTGCCTCCTAGATCCATGACCTTCCGTAGCATGTGTGCCCACTCACTGAGAGGTGACCTGATGGAGCCTGTGTGTTTTCTTGGCAACATGAAAGAACTGCTGAGAACACGGGCACGTGCTGCTCTCCCAGGGCCCTGTTGCAGTGTAAACTGTGCACAAACTCCCTAGTGGGGAATTGACAAAACGTGACCGCAGTGCAGTCACCCTCTGGTTATTATTTAGTTACTTGGTTATGTCAGTTATTTAGTGCTTTGAAGGGCAGGCAAATACCCTCAAGGACATATACAAAGCACAGAGGAAGGGGTGGAATGATCGCGTGGGTGTTGTTTTGTTTCGTGGTTGAACCTGAGCAGAGTCATTGGCAGCCCACGCAGTCACGCTCATGTGGCCTTGTGAGTGATCTTGTGATCTCCTCTGTCTTCTCTCCCTCTTTCCTCTCCCTGGGCAGTGCTCCTGGTCTTTTCAGCCATTCCCCTGCTCTCAGGGCCCTAAATATCTGCTAACCAGTTCTTCTGAGTTTCCCAGCGGCACGGTAGGGGCTCTGTTGCTTTGGGCTCCTTGGGGCCCTAGACTTGCCAGGGGCAGCCTTTAGTTTCTTTCCAAGGAAACACTACAAAGAGAACTTTTTTCCCTCCCATCGACACTGACCATTTCCTGTGTGTCATTATGCAGACAGGGTCGCTTATGCCCTGTTTGCCAGTGGCAGACAAGAATCCCACCCTGTCACACATGTATGAGAAGGCACTGCCATGGTTACATTTTTCTAGGTCACAGTCAATAAACGCTGACAAATTGCCTGTGAGCATTTTATTCCTATTACGCTGAGACATGAACATTGGATTTTCCTTTCTCCGTTTTTAATGTTGGAGGAGCCTGCGTTCATCACAGGAGGGACAGAAGATACGGACTGCAGGTCAGAGGCACAGTGCCCACAACAGCTCACTCTGTAGGTTTAATAATGTATTCTTCCCCAAGCAGTATGTGCTCCCTGCACCTATACGAGACACCCAC
The DNA here is from genome assembly GCF_036321535.1 of Camelus dromedarius. Lineage (NCBI taxonomy): Eukaryota > Metazoa > Chordata > Mammalia > Artiodactyla > Camelidae > Camelus > Camelus dromedarius. Next base: position 62,354,344 of record NC_087448.1, on the reverse strand, counting down.
AGAGTGACTGTCTAATTTGCAAAAGCTGTAACGAGGGTGAATGGCAGCTAGCAGCAGGCAAGGTAGTCTAGACTCCAGAATTGCAATTAAAGTAGAAGGGCTTCACCAGTATTTGTCACCACACATGGAGCCTTCACTTTGGGAAAAGAACAAAATGCCCAACACATTGTCATAATCCCCAGCGGCAATTAGCATTCTGTGAGCCTGTTTCTCTCAATGCCTGAGCTCTCCCTGTTCACAAAGACCTCGTCTGCTGTCCACTCAGAACCCCGAATGCCTTTTCAGGCCAGAGAATACAATCTGTACCTTTGTACAGTGCCCTACAGAATCAGGGAGCAGTGACCTGCAACCCCTGGGTTGGAACCGGAGCCCCTTAAACTGAAGATGAGTCATTCCAGGGAGATGAGGAGAGACAGGACTGAACGTTAGCTATGATTCTCCCCCTGTGTATTTGCCAAAGCTCTCAAGGGCCACCATGTGAGGGTCTCATAGCAGCTGGAATTCACTGAGACAGAAAGTTAAATCCTTGGAGCTTTCTAAATTATGCTAATGAAGCCACACAAGATACATGCCAGTTAAACTACCCCTTTCAGGGAAGTTCAGAGCATCCCAGTGAAGGAGCCTTACTCACTAGTACAGCCACCTTCTCCCAGAAGTCCTTACAGGTTATTGTGTTTGATGGTGTGACTCTGTCAAAGAAATGGATTAGACGAGGTTGGGTCCTTGACTGTAAAACAAAATATGTATACTGGAAATTAGTCCGAATTCTGGCATGTCACGACATAGCTACCCAACTGAGTCTTCCTTGGATGATCCTAGGACGGTGGCTGCCAGCTCAGTCATAGCCTGTCTCTTAAGGAGTCTGAATGCAAAACCATACAGAAAGTGACACAGAGCAGAACACTGTACAAAGTAACATACATAGCTTTAATAAACAAAGAATAACTGAATCTCTCACACTGCCACCTCACCTCTGCTGCCCATTCTGGAGAGAGTGAAGGGAAACTGTATAAACTCTGCCTCCTCCAGATCCTTCCACTGCCTTCCTTCTCCCTGCCGGTCAGGAATCGTATTTCACTCAGCCAACAGAGAGCACAAAAGCTCAAACTCAAGCTTTTGGGGAAAGGAGCACGTCTTGGACTTCTTTGCGGGCTGGCTAGGAGATTATGATAGATTTACCCCAGCATCCATCTTCTAATGCCCTTGTTTTTAATCGGGTCTATTGAGATACAATTTACATAGAATACTTATCACCCATTTTAAGTGCAAGTTTTGACAAACATGTAGTCATGTGTGTTAGTTTCTTGGGGCTGCTGTAACAAAGTACCACCATATGTGTGTGTGTGTGTATATATATATATATATATATATATATATATGTATATATATAATTATATGTATATCATTATATTGAGTGAAAAAATTAGGTATTATACAGACAGTCTTGTGTATGGCTTCTTTTACTTGACATCATAATTTTGATATTCATTTGTACATTTTGGCATAGCAAGTTTGTTCCTTTTTTATTGCTGTGCGGATAGATGAATATACCATGAATTATTTATACATTCAATTCCTGATGGACATTGAGGTGGTTTCCAACTTGGAACTGTTACAACTAAAGTGGCTATTTGTGTACAAATAGTGTGTGGACAGAAGTTTCATTTATCTTGGGTAAATATCTAGGAGTGAAATTGCTGAGTCTCAGAGTTAGGATGAGATTAACTTTATGAGAAACAGCCAAACTGATGTCCAAAGCGGCTGTGCCATTTTGAATTTCCAGCAGTGATGTATGAGAGCGTCAACTGCTCTTCACAGCACTTGACTTGCCATTTAAAAAAAATCTCTAACTATTCCAATGAATGTGTAGTTTTATCACACTGTGGTTTTAATTTGCATTGCCGTAACGACGAAAGGTGTCAAATATCTTTTCACGTGTTCTTTTGCCAGTGCTGTATCTTTGCTAAAATGGGTTTGGCCATTTTTATCCAGCTGCTTTTTAAATTATCATTGAATTTTAGGATATAGTTAGGATAGAAGTCCTTTATCAAATATATGTTTTGCAAATATTTTCTCATACATCTGCCTTTTCTTAACTGTCTCTTTAAAAAAACAAAGGTTTAAATTTTGATGAAGACCAATTTATCAATTGTTTTATAGTTTATACTTTGAATGTTCTAAGAAAGGTCACAAAAAATCTATGTTTATCTCTAAAAGTTTGATAGTTGTAATTATTATGTTTAGGACTATGATCCATTTTGAGTTAATTTTTGTATGTGGTATGAGGTAAAGATTAGAGTGCATTTTTAATTTTTTTATTTCTGATGCTCTTCTTTTTTTTTTACATAGATTCAAATTTCTACCTTAGTAACATTTTGTTTCTGCCTGAAGAACTTTGCTTAACATTTTTGCTTAACATTTCTTATAATGTGAGACTGTTAACAATAAGTTATCTCACCTTTTGGTTGTCTAGAATGGATCTGATTTAGCATTTATATTTCAAAGGCTTTTCTATTGGATATAGAATTCTCAGTTAATAATGTATTTCAACTCAAAAGATGTTACTTTATAGTCTCTAGAGAACATAATTTCTGATGAAAAATCTGCTGTAAATCTTTTCTTTGTTGTTCTGTATATAATGTCGTGTTTTCTGATTGTATTTTCTTTTTAATAGTGCTTTTCAACAGTTTGATAATAATGTGCTTTAGTGTGGGTTTTCGCAATGTTTCTTTTGTTTGGAATTTATAAAGCTTTCTATAATGTGGGTTTATAATTTTCATCATATTTGACAAGTTTTTACCTGTTATTTCTTCAGGTATTTTCTGTCTCCACTCCTCTGTCTCTCCCTCTCTTATCCACTTGCACTTTTGTGAGACTGACAATGTCCCACAGTTCGATGAGTCTATTCATTTTTCCACTGTGCTGCTTCATTTTGGAGAGCTATTACCGCTTTGTCTTCAGAGTCACTGATCATTTCTTTGCAGTCTCTAATCTGCTATTAATTACTTCTAGTGTATTTTCATTTTATATATTTTAACTTAAATCTCTAGAAGTTCCATGGGGGTCTTTTGAAAATCTTCAGTTTTTCTTCTCGTCGTGTTTCCTTTACATACTTGAGCATATTTATAATATTTGTAATTGGTGTTAAAACCTTATCTGCTAATTACACCAGTTCCCTTGTTTCCTTATATTAATTTTTTCTCCTGATTATAGGTCATATTTTCCTGCTTTCTCTCACGCCTGATAATTTTTTAATGCTAGATATTGTGAAATTTATGTTGTTTCAGGGTGCATTTTGTTGTATTCCTTTAAAGTTGAATTTCTGGCAGGCAGTAAAGTTATTTGTAAATCAATTTAATCATCTCAAGGTTTTCTTTCAAGCTGTGTTAAGATGGGTCCAGAACAGCCTTCATTCTAGGTATAATTAAGCCCAACTACTAAGGTGAGAACTTTCTGAGGATTTTATCAAATTCCCTATGTAGTATGAGGTCTCTCCAGTCTTGGCTGCAGGCGGAATAAATATCTGTGCGAACGTGGGGAATTATTCAACCTATGACTTTTGGGGCTGCTTCTTCCAGCCTTCTAGAGTCTCATCCCGTGCGTGTATAAAGCTTTTGCTCAAAGATTCAAGGATGTCCCCTACAGGTCTTTGTCATCTTCTCTATGTACAGCTTTCTTCTCTCCAATATTTTACCTCATAAATTCTAAGAACACTTTCTTGAATTTTAAACTCTGTCTTAACTCAGAAGGACCAGTAGAATCTGCTTGAGCACCTCTCCCTGCATTGCATCATGGAAACCTGGTTGCAAGCAGCAATAATTGACATTCCTTTCTTTCATTTATTTATTTACTAATCATTGAATGTTGACCCTCACTCCATGCCAGGAAAGGCTTAATAAACTAAATACTTAGATACAACAAACAGAAAAATGTCCCAGTCCTTGTGGCACTTACATTCTAATGTTTTACGAAATAAAATGAAATTGCTGGAAAGAAATCTCTAAGCAGCACACATGAGACAGACCGCACTATATTGCGCTTCTCTTTGCTGCGCTTTGCAGCTATTGCTTTTTTTTTAATTGAATATTTGTGGCAACCCTGCATCAAGCCTTTTCTCAACATCACTATTTTTAATGTATGTACATTGCTTTTATTGACATAGCGCCATGGAACACTTAAAAGCCTGTAGTACAGTGCATGTATAACTTTTATGTGCACTGGGAAACCAAAACAAACAAACAAACAAAAAAACCCACGCGACTTGCTTCACTGCAATAGTCCCTTTATCGCAAAGCTCTGGGACTGACTCTGCGGCATCTCTGAGCTCTGCCTGTATAAGAGGCGCATAGAAAGTACAGAGTCAGGAAAATTAACAGGGACCAAGGTCATGCACAGAAACAATCCGTACTGCACAGGCTGCTGCTGCTGAGATAAGAAGCTCTCAAACCATTTTCAGATTCTTGCATCATTTGCTCAAGATTTGAACTTTTAGAAGAAATGATCACATGGCAAAATCCAAGTCAGTTCTTACCCCCCGATTCCTGGAAGGAAGGGAGAAGGACCTTCAAGGCCCCCTAACTTCTGCAGTGGAAGTGAGGCATTGTCTCTACCAAGATGGCACGAAATTGAGAACTCCTGATAAGGAGATCTGGTGTGATTGAAAGGAGGGCAGAGGTGGGAGGCTGGACAGTCAGAAGACGACAAAAATCCACTACAGCCGCATAGAAGAGCTGAGACCCATGGAGGTGGCAGTAGTAAAAGGCAAAAATAAGGTAGAAGCTGAATTCAAGAATTAGAAAAAGGAAAAGAAAGGTTGCTTACTCATTAGCGGAGACAAAATACGCATCGGGGGGAGGAGAGCCAAGTTCTGAGCGACTGGAGTGGCCGGTGGGTCCCCAGCACCGGTGCCGGCTCGCTGGAGCTGCTGTCCTGGACGGGAGATGGCGTGTGCCAGTGGTTCATGAGGGCTGGAGTTACTGCAGATGTGATCATTTTCTCTCCCTTTTTATTTCTGTATGCATTTACAACGAACTCATTAAACAAAGAAACCTGAGTGTCTTTCTTGACATCTGAAAGAACAGACCAGACTCCGCCCTGCTAAGTGACGGGGAAGCTATGCCGGGGCCAGGCAAGGGTGGAAGTCCCCCACGCTGTGCCGACTCCTGGGCCCCAGTGACTGTGGGGGTCCCATCCACTCGGAACCCCCACATCTTTCCTGTCTACGCAGGGCTTTCTGTTCTGAGACTTCATTTTAAGAGATGTGACAGAAGATGTCAATGGTTTGACCATTGTGCCCACCTGTGAGTCCCCAGCAAGCATGAGCCACTCAAAATAAGTCACTGGGCATGGGAGTTTTCACTGTGATATTTAGACAAATTACATGCCCCACCTTGATTTTTTTCAGAATGCAAATGGCTTTCATTGTCTCAGAGGGCTGGACACAGCGCAGGTTCTCTCCAGAGAACGAACTCTCCTTAAGCACAGTTGGCTGTGAATTGGGAGTTGTAAAGTGGTGAGAACAACTGAAATCAATGACAATATTTAGCTTCCTGCCAAGAGTAGCTCGCCCAGTTAGCAGACTGCGCTCAGACGCCTGCAGCGCACTGAGAACACCCCTGGGCTAGCGGGTGGCCCGGCTGGGGACGCACTAATTGCTTTTATCAATGAGGAGACGTCCCTTTTCTCCACCGATGTTTCTTGAATTTCCATCTCATGCTTGGTTGGTGAAGCATCACTGCTACAAGCCAAACCGCAGTTACAATACTCTTCTCCTAATCGAAATCAGCAGAGCATATTTTGAAGGAGGAAACAGGAAAAAAAAATAGTTATATTTAATTCCTAAATGGTTCTTTAAAATCATGAACATTTTCAAGTGTAAAATCAAGTTATTATCTAATGAGTTTAAACCAACTGCGACACGCTGCCCTCCAGTACTGCATGTCAGTACTGGGCTGGATGCTAGTTTCCAAGTAAAGAGCACTGGATTTGGAGTCCAGAAACTGGGGATCCTATACAGTTGCTCAAGGACACTCAGCACCACTTGGCCACTTGACCATAACTAGACCTTAGCCTCTTTCTTTGTGAAAAGGGGGGGATCCAGGACCACACTGTCTCACAGCCCTGGGGTCCAATGAGGATGAATAAGGTGTCAGGCAAACACGAGAGACTATAATCTGAAACAGTGGGTGCTTGCAGACATTCACTGTGTTTATGCCACCAGAGGAGGTGCAGTCACCCATCAGTGAGTACACGCTGACCCCCACCTCACCCCAGCATCCCGCTCAATGAGCATGTTAGCTCGTGTCTCTGCTCTTCCCTTTGTCAACTGCTTATTATTCAGAAAGACCAGCATTTTTGTTAACAGAGCCATGGACAGTTAGAAAGATACTCACTTTCCCGTTTCCAAGACCCAGTGTGATCCAGAATAAAAGGGATTGTTTTAAGAGGGATTACTGTCCTCCTGAAAATATTTTCCCTTCAAAAGAAAATCACCTCTCCCTTCATTTGGATAATGATACAGGAAAAGAAAACATTGCGTCTGGGAGGATATCGCAGAGATGGGAGAAGGTGGATGAGGAGAGGACAGAAGAACAATGGAAGGAACAGGAACGCAGGCAGAAGAGTGTGAGAGAGAGAACGCTGGGGGATGGGGACAAACAACAAAGCGAGAGATATTCACAAAGAGAGACGCGAATTTAGCAAGAGGCACAAAAGACATTTGAAATCAACCTAGAAACCCGTCCTACAAAGAGAGAATTTTGGAACAAAGGTGAACCTGTACCTAGAGCTGTGTTGAATTCTATGTGTGGAAAGAAGGATGGTCTCATTGAAACTATATGGCATAGCCTGTGGACCTAGTGGTTAAATAATTGACCCACTTATAATATTTTATTTATTCTTCCAGGGTCTTGTTTATCACAGACTGTTTCCCCTTAGAGTTATTTATGTCCCTGTCCGTCTCCTTTACCAGAGAGTGGATTCCCGTGGGACAGAGCCAAGTCTTCCTCAGTTTTGTCTTATCCCCAACACCTAGCACGGTGTCTAACATGCACTGAAAGTTGAATAGAATTTTGCATTGAGTTGAATTATTTCAAGACTTTATTATCTCTTCTGTGTGTGTGTGTGTGTGTGTGTGTGTGTGTGTGTGTTGCTAAGTTCTGGAGAATTGTATTTGGGTTTTAACTTCTCAAGTTAGAGGTATGAAAGTTGTGCACTCATATACCAGGGGATAGTCCGGATCATCTGTTCACTGGGAGTGATTATGTGTCTCTTCTTGACGGGGTCTGTCTGTCCGCACGTTAGGGAGTCAGGAGAGGAAGTGGGGATGACAGAATGCAGATCCGCGCCGGCAGGTAGAGCAGGGCGGAGCGGGAAGCGTTGTGTATAGAAAAGAAATACAAGCCGCTATCCTCGCCGCTTACAAAGTGTAAAATCTAGTTGGAGGAGAAGAAAAACTGAAACAGTTAAGCCAACTATTGATGGGAGCAAGCCACACATCTCTCTCCATGACGGGGATATTTTAGCAAGGAGTGACAGAGGCGTTACAGCCGTTCACGACAAAACTAGTTCAGCCTCCCTAGCCTCTTTGTTTAGTCATCCTGAGGGAAAACTTCTAGTCCAGATCTTCCAGGTTAGGTACCCCTACCCTGCCAGCGTTTGAAAACGTCCTTCAGCACAGGGTGACGTGGCAGAGGCTGGCGGGGCCACCAGCCTGCATCAGTTGACACTGATCTGCCAAGAACCCTTCCAGATACACTGGAGGAGCAGCCTTTGAAAGGCATCCATGGGTCTCTTAATTGAGAGCAACACGCAACGTCCTGATGCAAACGGCAAAGCTGCGTCTTTTCTCTTTATCCGTACGTGACAGTTCCCTCAGGCCGTGAACGTGTGTAAAGACCAGTGGGTGATGCGACTGCTGTGACTTTGGCTGAATGAGCCGGACGCCGAAAGGCCGGCCCGTCTCACGCCCTCGGCCGCTGGACTCGCGCCGGGTTTGCTGGCACCCGCTCTGCTCTTCAGGCTGAAGGAGGTCGCCGGCTCCTCCTCATCACAGAGGTTTCACTCCTCATTATCTCTAGGGTAATCTTTGTTTTTTAGACCTAAAATAATGCAGAAATTATTTTTGTTTGGAAAGGACCATAATAAATACAAGGAAAAAAGGTTCCTCTTTTATATGAAGAGGGAAAGTTGTTTGCAGGAGGCATTGACAACTCAGAGGCTTTTAATGCTTTCTTCACTTTTCTAAGTCCAGAGGAGGGCTGTGGAACACCCAAGGATGAAAGGAGAGGGTGTCAGTCTTAAACAGAAGGTTCTCCACTTCGTGGTTACCTTCGTCGATTGGCTGTGTGCACACCCGAAGCTGCTGTGGGGCTGTGCTTGTGACACTGGACCGAAGGGCAATCCGTGTACAGTTTACTGTTGAAAACTGGTGGGGCACATTCAGGGAGCGTGAAGACAGTAAGAAGGATAGAAGGAAGGTGGAGAGGGTGTGGGAGCGAGGGAGAAAGGGAGGAAAAAAAAGCTAATTTCAAAACAAAAAGACTTTGGAATTTACATGCCTTCTTTTCCAATTTATTGAAATATGACATTTTGAAGAAACAACTAAATTCACACATCAACTACTTACATGCAGAAGCCAAAACAAGAATCCTTGTCTTTCTCTCTGTCCCAAATCTACCCATCATAACAGTAAATATACAATAAACAAATACCAAGATACAATGTTATATGTGTTAAAAAGGAAAACAGAGTAGGGTAGTGGATATAAAATGATGTGATGTGCTGTTTTAGATAGGGTGGTCAAGGAGTTCATTTGAGGACTGACATGAGCTGATATCTGATGAAAAACATTCCAATCTAAGCAAAGAGCATGTGCAAAGGCCCTGAAGCCAGAGCATGATGGCTGTGTTCCAGAAACTGAAAGGAGGCCAGTGTGGCTGGAGGACTGCAAGGAAAGAGGGAGCTAGTAAAACAGACTAGAGAGACAGCCAGAGCCCAGAAAATTTAAGGCCTTGTAAATTATAATCTACATGTTTTATTTGACTGGAGAACAGAAGCAATGTTTTATATAGAGAAGTGATGCAATCTGACTTCCCTTTGAAGAGGATCAGAAGGGCTACTGTGGAGGAAAGCATGTGTGTGTGTGTGTGTGTGTGTGTGTGTGTAAGGGGCTGTTGGGAAGAGTGGGAGCAGAAAGGTCAAAGGTCACATGGTAGATTTCAGAGTAGGTAATTTCGACAGCCCAGGCAAGAGATATTGCACCAGGGTTTTTGGCAAAAGGAGTAATGAGCAGTCACAGGATTAGAGATGTATTTTAAATGTAAAGCTGACAAGAGCAACTGACGGTTCAGATGTGGAAGAGAAGGAAAAAGAGAGAAAAGATAATTCTAAGGTGTTTGGCGTAAACGCTGGTTGAGTGATGGAGTCTTTTGCTGAGATGGAGAAGATTGGAGGGGATAGCGAGGACTCTCTTTTGTACATGGTTGGTTTGAGAAGCCTGTTCAGTGTCTGCCTGCTGCCTAGGCCCCAGGTGGAGGAGCCTGGAGTTTCAGAGGGAGGAGGCTGGAGGAGGTGGCATGATCTGTGAGTCATCAGTGTGTGGATGGTATTTAGAGCCACAGTACTCTGTGGAAGCCAGCGTGGGCAGGAAGGTGAAGCTGTCCAAGACCAAGTCCTAAGGTGCCTCAGCACCCATGGAGGGAGAAGAACGGGGAGGACCCACCACGCACCTGAGAAGAAATGACCAGTGGGGTGAGACAAAAAATCAGAACGCGGGGCCCCAGAAGCCAAGGGAAACACTTACAACAGTGCCCGTGCACATAAATGCTACAAAAAAACTGGCTGCTGTTACTAAGTCTCTTTTTGAAGACCTGTGACTCCCAAGTTCTGCCCTCAAAGAGGGCTGAGTTTCATGGCAGCTTTGACCAGCAGAATTGGGCAGGAGCTGTGTTAGAGTCCAAGATCAGACTGTAAGTGATGGAGAAGTGGATCAAGTTGAGAATTTAGAAGAAATACCATATTTGGCAATGTGAGGGTCACTGGTGACTTTGAGAAGAGAGGTTTTAGTGAAGGGAGACACAAGTCTAAATGGACTGCGCTCTCAAGAGAATAGCAGCGGGGAGAAAGGATGTGCCAAGTCCACTGTTGAGCAATTTGGCTTCAAAGAGGAGCAGAGAAATACGGTAGTAGCTTATTTCTGTCTTCAGAGGAGGATGTAAGACCAAGGGAAGGTTTGTTTTATTTTTGTAAGATATTTTTCTAGGATGATTTTGTGATGATGACAAGGAGCCAACAGAGAGTCTAAATCAATGATGTCGGAGACAGAGAGGACAATGGTAGAAATAAAGTCCCTAGATGGGTAAGAAGCTGTCAGACCCAGTGCCAAGCGGAGACTCTGGCCTTAGAGAGGAGCACAGATCATTCACACATTTGTAACAAGAAGCAACAGAGCAGATCTCCAGGTGCTGAGCAGGTAAGCTGACAGGTGTTTCGGGGGGAGGACAGGGAAGCCCAATTCTGACTGATTCCATGTTCTCAGTGAAATAGGTCATCAGATGAGCATGTGGAGGAAGAAGTAGCTATTGGAGGTTTGTAAAGAGAGAAGAGTGAGTGAACTATTTGATACAGGCAGTGTGGCTGCCCTGAGGGGTCCTGGGAGACGTGCGGTCAAGTTCAAGCCAGTCTGGTGCTTTTTCATTCATCCATTGTTTTGAATTTTTGTCCGTCTACATTGTTCATGTTGTGTATGTTGTCTTTAATCAGATGTTTTTCTCTTCATGTAGGCAACTCAAATCTGCTCATTTTTCCTCTATAAATTCTAGAATGTGTTAATTCGTAAGAAGGCTCGACTTCCACCCGAAATTATTATTTTTTTAATCCTCCACTATTTCTTCTAATATTTTTGTAATAAATATTAGCACTTTATTTCATATGGATTTTTGTGTGTGCAAGTGTTTACTTCACTTTTCTCAAAGTGGATAATACGGTGCCCCAACATCATTTTTCAAAAATCCACACTTTTCTCTCCTAAATGTCCCATTGTTCACATACATGTGTCTATTTTTGGACTTCCACAGTTGTTTCGTTTATCACGTCTGCTCCTGCATTATTACCACATTGCTTTCATTTCATAGAATATTTCTCAATATCTGATCAAAGAAGTCACCATTCAGATTTCATTCAAAAATTTCATGGCAAAACTTGGAAATTGTATCTTCCAGATGAAAATTACCTTCCAGATAAATCCAATTCAGTACAATAATTGTCTTGTCAAACATCATTTAAAACACTGAAGGGGTTTTATTGGCATTAAATTGAATTTATAGATTTATTTGGGGAGAAATAACATTTACAATCAGAGGACTTTTCATAGAGAAACATGTTATTCTCAATATTTCTTGGGGTCTTTTTCTTATGTCCTTCAGAACAGTCTTATAGCTATCTTCAGCGAGGAAACTGTGGCATCTTAGAGGCATTTTCTGGCTCTGACACCGTAAGACAAAAGTCATCTATTATCTTCCACACGGCACCTTGAGCAAATTAATCTCTTTGTGCCATCGTTTGCTTATCTGTTAGAAGAGGACTGTTGTGGGGAATAAATGAGTTAGTGCACGTGAAACACTTACAACAGGGCCTGGTGCTGCCATCATTAGACGCCTTTCAAGCCCCATAATTCAGAGCAGTCCTGACATCAAACCGCTGCCTTTCCACAAAGGAATATGTGCCTGGGCCGTGCACACAGCATTCCAATGTGTCTGAAAATGTAGTTTCCAGACTTTAAGCTTCTGTAATATAGGAGAGAGCTTGTGAGGGCAGATGTACAGACAATTTCAAAGAAATGAGACCGGTTTCTCATATAATCATAAAAAATATGTTAAAATAAAAACATTCAGGAACTGCTCTGTAGTTGAGTATATGTGTTTGGTACTGTTTCTTTGTTTGTTTGTTTATTTTATTCTTTTAGGTTGTTTACATAATCTAAAAACCAGATAAGTTTTAAAATGTCTTAACGCAGAGGGAGACTGCGGTAGATGAGTTCCCTGAGTGGCACGAATGTATCTACACAACCAATAAAGTGCATCCTTGAACCAGCCAGGCAACCACAAGACATGCATTCCATACTGAACAGCTTGAATTACACCTCATTATGTTATTTTTCATGTGCATTCAACACCACTGCTTTTACAAGAACAGCAGAGGGACCAGCTAATCACCAGGAAGGGGAGGCCGCGCCAAAACGACCCCGGCTGGCTCCATCTCTTACCTCGTGGTTTCATTGCCAGAACCAACAGACCATTAGACTCTTCATCTGTTAAAATATATTTTTCTAGGATCTATTAAATGTTCTCAGTATCAGAAGCCCCTCAGAGAGGACTTGAACAAACGGATACACATATGTTACTCAAAAAGTCTTCCAATATAGTTTCCATCCCTACCCTCCTTTAAAAGCAGAATTTTAGGCAAAAAAAATTTTAGAAACTTCTAGGCTGGCTTTAGGGAGCTGCCACTCACTCTTCCACAGCTGCCACCGACTGGGCAGGGAGTGAAAAGATGGCAAAAAAGAAAGCCCACCTCTATTTCCCTACGTTCTCTCTCTCTTTCTCTCTCCTTCCCTCCCTCGTCACTGAAATAAGGGAATATATCTAATCACAGAGCACGGTGGGCTCTCCTCCATCTCAGTGTGAGCATAACAGCTTAGCGGAGGTATTTCCCGGGTGTTTCAAACCACAGACCCTGAGAGCCCTGGGATCATTTCTGGAGGCGTGTTCTGACTTCCGAGAGTTCAACACACACTACGTAACTGAGCTAGTGCTGAAAACAGACAGCCTCGGTCTCCGGAGAGTAGCTTCAGAACATGGTAACTAGGGTACCGGGTCGCCACAAGGTACTTCTGAAAGTAAGCAGAACAGACAGAGGAGAAAATAGCCCATGCAATATTGATGCAGACTGCACTCAAGAAAGAAATGTGCTCGGATCGCAGCGTCTCTGTGACCTGCTGCCCTCATTCACACGCCCTTGGACTTTTGCACTCCGAATCCACCCAGTCTGTGGTTTCTGCCCCTCTCTGATGTGTCTATTTCTTAAAATTGTTGGGTTTGTCTTTTTTCAGAGGACAGAATCAACAAGGTAATTTGGAGGAAAAGTTGAGTCAGAAGGGGAGAAACTACTGGACCACAGTTGACCAGAGAGGCCTGGAGACGCCTGGAACCTCTTGGGAAGACATTCCTGCATCTGGGTTCGTCCAGGCCTCCAGGGGCTAGCTGCGCCCCTCTTTCCCCTGGCAGTGGGTCTCCCTCTACTCATGGGGAGGGTGGGCTTCGCAGATGCTCAGAGGTGAGGAAATAGGCCTCAAAAACCAAGGCTCTACACCTCCATCCTAACAGGAATCCAGAGCCCAGGCACAGCACGGGAACGTCTGGTACATTTCCCTTTATGCAAAATTAAACATATTTGTCAAAATGAAGAGTCAGCTAAACACCAAACTATGAATGATGGTTTAAAGAAAAAATACAGCAGAAAAAGCCCCAGACACCTTATACGACATCATGCAATAACGTCACAGTCCCCAAAAGCTCAAACCAGGAAACAACACTGCCCCAGGAAACTGGTGAGGCTCTGGAAAACAGTATTTGCCAAGAAAAAAAATATTCCTGTGAAATGGTTGTTCAGTGTATCATAGTATACGCCATTTTCTTTCAGCCTCTGTAATTGCCTTGTCATTTAGTTTCCACGAGAGCACTGCTCTGCAGATTTAACACCATTTCATGCAGCTGGAGAGTGATGATAAAGGTCAGTTTCCACTGCTGACTGTTGGCAGGTCCGACCAGGTCCTAAAAGGAACTCCTCCTATAGAGGCTGCAGTCCCGGAGCAGGGGAGCCATGGCCTGTTAAGGAGAGAAAGCGTGTCCTAAGACAGAGCTCACCTTTATGGAAATTAAGCTGGTTTGAGATTTACGTTTCCATGTAAATCTGGTCATAAAACGTAATCCACACAATGTTAAAGTTGACTTTCTAGTTTGCAAGAAACCACAACAAAAAAAAGCTATAATTGACCATCTCCCTCGCTCACTGATGCCATTTATTGCTCTGTACCTTTCCTCTCAGTTAAGCTAATCAAGATGAACTTAGAAGCAACAGGGCAACAAGCAAGGCATTCAACACATGGCTGATTCACCGAAACAGGAGGAGATGCAGAGTAACCATGTGCACCAGGAAACACATTGAAGAAAGCAATACAGCTGGTCTGGTGTTTTTAGTTTACTTAACAAGAAAATGCACCCCCTAAAGTCAATGTCATCATATGGAAAATGTGGGTAAGCATAATGCAGTTGAAAATAAGAATCTATATGATGACAGATAAAGAAACAAGAGAAACGGAAAGGTTAGAAGGGAAATGGGAAAAGACCAAGAGACAGGGGGGAACAGGACGTGGGAACAGAGCAGAGAGAAGCACGGGAGGGGGAGGGAGGGGGCATGTGATAGTCTTCCCCGGCTTACCCCTTGCTCTCTGGAAGGGTACCGTTTTCATTCTTGAAGGGTCTCTTGGATGACGTGAGTTTTTAAATGAAGGATTTGGAAAGAATGATGAGACCGGCTGTCAGAGCAGAAGCTCACTCTGGAGTTCTGGAGCAGCAGGGGAGAACGCCCACCTGCTAGAAAGACACGGAGGCTGGAGAAAGGAGCCGGAGCTTAGGCTGGAAGGAAGCAGTGGAAGGGGTGCCAGGGGCTGCGCCTGCGGTTAGTACGCAGCCGCCTGGGGAAGGCAGGGCCAACAAGAGCCGTGTCAGAACACAGTTCAGCCCCGAGCAGGAAAGATGCCATGAGGAATTTAAATCCAGTGAAAATAAAGACCATCAAAGCATGGAGAGGGTGAGGGTATTAAAACATTAAGGGCACCTTGCTTCTACCAGCAGCATTATATCGTCAAGATGCCTAACTTCCTTGCTCCAGATTCTAAAGACTTTGGGACCCGGGGGCCACTTGCAACCTTCATGTTTCCAGAAATAGCAGATGATAGAAAATTTCCCACCAGGAGCTCGACGTTTTTATCTTTCTGTCATCCTTCAGGAAAAAATAAAAATAACCAGAGCTGGTTTTATTGAGTGCTTCCTGTTTGGCAGGCACTGTTCTGAGCACTTCCTACGTGAATTCACGCTGTCTTTAGAATAGCTCTGTACTATTATTAGTCCTTTTTTTGGTTGAGGAAAATGAGGTACAGAAACACAGAGTAACTCTCCCAGAGTCGCACAGCCAGTAAGCCAGGAAGCCCGCATGCAAACCCAGGTCACCCGGCCCCAGAGTCCACGTTCATGACCAATGCTCGCTGCTGTCTCCCGAGATACCAGCACCTACCCTGAATATGATCTTGGAAGATTCCTCACTGCTTCCAAGGACCCTGTTGTCATGGGCAGACAGGACACGCAGGTGCAGACCGAGTTGTTTCTAGCTCTGCAAGGTGCACGACGTGGAGACAGGGGTGAGCATACTTGTAAGGAGGGGAATCGGGCTCATTCGCCTTCACATCTGGTTCATCGGTGAGGATGCTCACCTGCTCCTGGCTCTTCAGGAAATTGTCATTGTCATCTCATGTCACTTCCCAAATTGGAGCACCTACCAAGCTCTTCATAAATCCCATAAATCCCTATCAGATTTAATTTCTCAGATGATAAGACCATGTCTTACAGATGCCTAAGACAGCTCACCAAGGACCCGGTGTTTACATAACTCTTGTCTGTATCAGTTAGACATTAAACTTACCCGGATTTTCTTATTATTGCCATTTTTGTTTTCCTAAAGCCTGATACTGGGTTTCTGGATTTGTGAGTTTGTGGAATGTGCTCCTGTGAGTCTGTTCTTCTATAAGTAGTACAATTCATTGCTGATTTACAAGGTCAGGTTCACCTGACAGTCGCGGCAGTAGAATGGGCCAGGGTTAGAAAGGCAGGGGCGAGGAAGGACCATAGGATTTGTGTTAACTGAAAAAGTATCTATAAATGCATATTCTAAATGAAGAAAGGGTATCTGAGCAAATCAGTTATAAAAGACTCTCATCGTTCACGAAAGGAAAAAGTGCTGGTGCTGACGGGAATGCATCTTCTTTTCACAACTTGGCGGCGGGCTCCTCCTTGGAGGCAGTGTTCACTGCTTACCAGCTTTTGCTCTTCTCTAGCTCTCAGTCCATCCTCGCCTTGGTCATTTTGGAACCCAACGTGGCATCGTCTTTCTTGGCTCCAATAAATCACACTGTTTGCTGCTTATCTTCTTTAACAAGGGTTCTGATCCTTTTATAAAAATGGACATGTGAGTGCAAAAGGCAGTCTAAGCCCCTGAAGATACCTTGGGTTGAAGAAAGAGAGGGACTTTCAAATGAGGTGATAAAAAATAAATTACGCAACATTAAATTTACTAAGCAAGATAATAGTGTCGAGGTGCTGGGTGAGCAAGCTTCCACCTCATTCAGAGCTGAGCTGTGATGCGACCCAAATGCCAGTCCTGCTGTGCATAAGATGCATTCTTGAGATGACGTTTGTTATTGACATTAGTTATTCAGTTTGTATGACATTTTTCATGACTAACCTATTCTTTTCCAAAGCCTATAACTCAGTGGTAAAAATTTATATCTTCCATTATTTTTAAAGGGCCACATTTGGCATACAAATTCTAGTGCTTAAAATGGAATTTTATTTCAAGAGAAAATTGGGCTGCATTCAAGTAAGGTTCTATTAAATATTACAGAAGCTTCCTAGCTGAACTGTTTAAGGATGAGAGAAACAGTTGATATCGTGGGCAATAATATTTTTATATCTGTGTGCACAATACAAACTGACTTGCAACCAAATGAAAATATTGATCTGGCAAGTCGGGAGCCCTCAGAAGATTCGATTCTTTTTCTAGATGCCCATAGAAGTTATTTCTGGGAATGAGAGATCTAGAATTAAACCTCAGTAGAACCTTCACGTTTCAAGGAGAGCCAGGGGACTTTCAAATGTGAACAGCCCACAAGTGACAGCGGGGATGAGGTAGAGCCCACCGCTCGGTTGGCACCAAAGATCTGAGGCCAGGAGCAGGAGTGCTCACGAGCTTCTGGTGGACACAGCCGTGTGTGGTGCAGTCTCTCCCCTGCGAGCTGAGGTCCATGATGACATTCCTGCACTTCAGGTCATTGGTCTCAACATTTTAAAAGTCACGCCCCTTTTGTCACGATCAAAATGACCCTTGATAATCTTGTCATTTCCCCCACTCTAGTTTTTTCCACCCTGGTGCTCAAGGTCAAGTCATATTAAAATTGAAATATAATGGCCATCCTAATACGTGACTTCTCATTTATTTCCTCCTATTAATTAGTAATTAATTAATTAATAACTAGATATATTAGATCCTCCTCTACAAACAGGTTTAAATTGGAGAGGAAGGAATTTGAGGGAAAATGCCTTTTACAGTGCCTGGTATGTAGCAGGATCTCAAAAATATTGGTTCTCTAGCTGGGTTGCTGGTGGTAAAGATGGAGAAAGGGCAACTGGTGCCTCCACCCTTACTGGATTCTGTACCTACTTGGCAATTTTTAGTCAGGCTGGGCTTAGCTAGGGGTCCCTGACAGTGATGGGGGAAATCCCACTGAGGTGATCATCCAAGAGAAGCTGAAGTTGTTAGCAACAAAGAGAAGAAAGGTTCTAGGGGGCAAGTAATTCATGGAATTATTGATTTTAATTTTTTTTTTGCATGAGGTTATTTCTTCTTCAGGGTGTTAGTATCCTGAGTCTACACATACCTTTTATTTATTTTGTATGCCATCTTTCCCAGGGTCCTTTCACAGGCAAGCTCTTTACAGGCGGAACTGAATCTTCTTTAAGGCATCAGGAGCCCCCAGTGGAGAGCTCCAAGCCTCTGGGCTGGTTTATCAGGATAAAGATCAGCCTTTATTCCACATTGTGCACCACCTTACTCCCTCTCCGCATTTTCAAGCAATGCCAAGGACACAATTACTTTTCTTCTGTTGCTTTATCACAGTTTCGATAGATAATGAACTGATTCAAGTTACACTTCACATTGGATAGAAAAGAAATACACATACTTTCTGGTCCATTTGCCCAGCAGTATTTTTTGGACGGAGGAGTGAATAACTAATAATACAAATTCTAAACAGAGCACCAAATGCTCCATTCAAAGCAATGTGCGTTGACCACACCATTAAGTCTTGAACTTCTTTAACCTGTCGATCTATGGGAGCTACAGGAAATCAATTACCTGTGAACTACAAGATAAATTTGCTTTGTTAGATATTTTTAATTTAAAAAATCTGGCCAATCTGGAGAGACTTCTACTGAAGGCAGGTAGTGCCTTTGGCCATGTTCTTTATTTCTGCACATGGTCTAACTTAGACCACAGGCACGTAAGTGTAAATCTGTTAATAAATAGTTTGCATTCTTAAAAGCTTGCTATGTCCAAAAGCTTAAGACTGTCCATGTGCCTCTACTTCCTGTCAGCACAGCTCCTATTCCTTTTATTCATCGATAACTCCCTTAGAACTAGCAATTCTTAGCCAATGAAATCATTTTGTTTCTTCCTCAGAGGAATTTTGAGAGAAAAGAAAATTGGTCACAGGTGAATTGCCATCATCCCGTGGGCGTGCCCTGGGCCTGGTTCTGCACATCATGCTGGGCTGACCTCAGCCCCCAGCCACCCAGCAGGGATCTGCTTGACATACAAAAGATCACACTGGAAAAAGCTGACCCGTCCTAGACTCAGGAAGACAGGGTGGCTCAAATACTACATTATACTCCAGGTCTCACTGAAGGTCCCAGAAAAAACACCACGTGTCCAGCCTTCCACACACTGTCACACTGGCCAAAGCCACCCCTGTCTTCCAGAGTAACCAGGAAGCAGCACTGGCACAGACTAAGGGACCGAGAGTGCCCTAGAGCATGAATGTCCCACCTGCTCCGGGGCGATGCTGACAACACACCCAGGAACTGCCAGGATCACCCTTCAACTCCTCTCTTCACCCTTCATCCTTCATCCTCTCGCTTCATCCTTCATCCTCTCTCTCTATCCTTCAGCCACTCTTTCTCTACCACTCCTCATGTTCTCACACTGCAGAGAACCTTCCTGTCTCAGAGGAAGCCAAGCTTACTCACTCATTTATTCAACAGCATTTATTGAGCACCTTGTGTGTGTCAGGTTCAGTGAACAACTCAAAATTAGCTCCTTAGTGCAAGGAACGTGCTATTTAGCAAGGGCAGTTGACATGGAACCACTGACAAAACACTGACTTAAGACCTATATTAGAGGTTTGTTCAGTGTTCATGAAACACAGAAAGGAGTGAACAACTCTGCTTTGGAGGGAGATGAGGGACCAGAGAAGAACGAGAACAAAGAGGTATCAGAGCAGGCTTAAGAGGAAGGCGCATTTTATCTAGGCTTGCAAGGAAGCATAGGAGTTTACTAATAAATTAACTCACACGCTGAATGATGTTACTGTTTTCCTGGATGTCCCATAAAAGTCTCAAACTGAACTGACTACCCTGAACCATGCATGGGCCACACTCGACCTGCTCTCTGGATTGATCTCCTTGCATTTGGTTTCTGATATCATTAATCAACCACATCAGTCTTGAAACTGAGAGGCAGCCTTGATTTTTGTTTCTCCTTTACATCTCACCTCCCGAGAGTTCCAGGATGAATTCATTTTTCTCAAGAAATGTCGACTTCATCCATCCCCTCGTCTTCCTCTCCATAAGAAGTCCATGTCGACTTTCTCTTGGACTAGTTACCATAGACTCTTTACCACAAGTCCCTTCTTAGCAAGAAATGGGTAACACATCTTTTCAGCCTCCAGCTGTACTGAAGGCCCCTCTGTGTACACCGTGGATAAACCCTGCTGTGCCCCTGAGCATCCAGCCCTGAGCATGCCGCTCCCTTAGTCCCTGTGTCCTGTTGCGGAGTATGTGCATGTATGCTTGCAGCCTGGAAATTCTTCCTTTTCGCTTTAATGCAGCCCCCTTGAGTGGCCTTTTCATGTAGAAACTCATATTCATCACTCTAATCCACTGCTGCCTCTGTAATTTTTCTGACCTCTCATCTTCAACAGAACACAGTGCAACAAATTATAAGGAGTTATTTGAACAAGCTGGACACAGTAGGATACAAGCAGAAAGTGACTTGATGTTTTTAGTCATTACTGCCTTTTCAACTGCACTTTTGAATGTTTTTTTTTTTAACCTTTATTCCCATATGTAGTCTTGGAGCGATCCTACAGCTTTTACAGCGTTCTCAGGTACTAACAAATGGTGTGTGCTTGCGGAAACGAAAAGTGTAGACAAATCTACTATCAATAATTGATTCTGTCATTCAACAGAAAGCACAGGGGACTGGGGGCAGCAGGAGTGAGCTGGAGTCAAGTCCCCGTGTGACATGACTCCTATGGTTGCATCCTGGGGTCAAGGCCAATTGTGCCTGACCCCGGGCTGTCTCTTTCTTTTGTGGGGATGTGGTGTGGTCTTCAGAGAGCCACCCCGCCCTTCCTCTGCCACCTGGGCCATCTCATCATCATTCCCCGAACAAGCTAATCATCTCCCAGCTGCCCGTGGATGACCCTTCACCCCACTTCTGGCCACCCACCCAGCAGGCTCTTTCTCTGATTGTCACCTCGCCCCACAGATGGTCAACTCGACAGAAGTTTTTCAAAGCTTAAATTTTGGAATAGTTTTAGATTTACAGAAAAGTTGCCAAAATAAGAGTCCTCACTTTGCTCCCATCGAGTGTCCCCTACCGCTAACCTCTTACTTCAGTGTGGCACATTTGGCGCAGCCGGTGAACCAGGATTTGTACTCTATGATTAAGTATGAAGTCTACGCTTTGTTCAGTTCCTTATTATTATTATTGTTATTGCCATTATTACTCTTATTATTTCCCTAATATCCTCCAGGATCCCACATTATATTTGGTCGTCATGTCTCCTCAGGCTCCCCTTTAGCTGTGACGGGTTCTCAGACTTTTCCTGGTTTTGATGAGTTTGGCAGTTTTGAGGAGCATTGGTCAGGCATCTCGGAGAACGTCCTTACTGGAGATTTGGCTGACGTGCTTCCTGTCTGTCCTGGAGCTGCGGAGGAAGACCGTACGCGTAAAGCGCCGTTCTCATCACAGCGTATCACGTGTGCGCGTGGCCTTCGTGACCTTCGCTCTTGATGCTGACCTTGGCCAAATGGCTGAGGCAGTGCGTGTTTGGCTTCTCCGCTGGACAGCTACTCTTTATGCACCCCCTTTCAGCACTATACTTTTTGTTGTTGTTCTTGTTTATTATATATTATTTATGTATTTATTTATTTATTCATTCATTCATTCATTTATTTTTGTTTGGGGTGGGGAGGTAAGGGAGGTAATTAGGCTTATTTATTTACGCATTTAATTTACTTTCATGGGAATCGAGCGCAGGCCCTCGTGCACGCTGAGCACACGCTCTACCACTGAGCTGTACCCTCCCCCCAACACTGTAATTTTTGGAAGGGAGTTGCCATGGGCAGCCCACACGGAGGGAGTGGGGAGTTAGGCTGCACCACGTGGAAGACGCAGTAGCGACAGAAATTACATTTCACACACACTTAGCTTCCGCTTAGGTGACCTGTCACTTACTGTTCCCTGAACTTGGGGCCTCCACCCCAAGGCCATAGGACGAGTTGCATTTAGAGTCTGGTTACACTGTGGCGGCTCAGAGGTTCTGAAAGCGTGGCCCTGCACCTGCTGCACCGGCAGCACCTGAGAATTTGCTGGAAATTCAGAGTCTCAGCCCCCATCCCAAACCCGTTGAATCAGAGCCCCGGGGCCCAGCAGTCTGTTTGACCAGGTCCAGTACCGGAGTCTGATGCAGGCTGAGCGCACTGAAGTTAGCGGCCTCTGTGTGCTCTCCCCTGAACTTGACATTAAGCTCTTATAGGCCCATTAAGACCCTCCGCCAGCCCAGCACATGACTTGACACAGAGTAGGAGCTCAAAAGTGAGCTGCAGTTTTATTCCGTATCATTCTCCGCCACTGGAACTGCACTGTCTTCCTTGCTGTGGGCATTATTAGCTCCTTGCTGGTGTGGGGCCCTAGGCACTTCCCCATCTTTTATGAGATCCTGCAATTCTGCTCATACCTTTTATTAAAATCTCTTTAGTTAAAACTCTCTGAGCATGCCCTTTGGTTTCTGTCAGAACCCCGATGGACACAATGCCCTCAGAGTATTTAATTTTGGTCAAAGACCACAAATGGAATACTTTTTCCAAAGAAGAAAATTGCTAATGATTTACTTTCAGGCTTTGGTCATTTGACGGTGGAGAACCTCCCAGTACTATTCTAAGGGAATAGCTGAATTTATTTCCTGTGTTCCATGTGCCAGAACCATCTCCAGTCCATTGTACATTATCCGTTTGATTCTCACAATGATAATTGTGAGGTTTTATTATTTCGATTTTACTGGAAATCAAAGAGCAGAACTGCTGTGACTTGCATCAGATTATAAAGCTAGAAAAAGTGGGAGCATCTGATGACAAAACTAGTGTCCTTATTGTCCCTTTGCACAGGTGGCACTGCAGACACTACACAGGAGTGAGAGGCCAGTCAGGAGGCAGAGGGAGAAACCCTAGAGACACCTGGAATGCAGCCTCTGCTTCGTGGACCAGGGCAGGGAACTTCAGCAGAGGCCTGACATGCCACAGTGAAGGATGGGCTGAGGAGAGACATTAGAAGTCAAGGTTAAAGGCATGAGTGTCACAAAAAGTGTGTGTGTGTAGGATTAGGCTATAAAGTCAGAAGGAGACTGGATAGTATTGATAGATGAAGAGAAAGGACAAAAATCGACCCCACCGCAATTCAGTTTCAACAGAAGAGGCAGTTAGGAGAGACAAATGCAAGGGTGGGACCAGTTAACGTCAGACGAGTGAGTGAGAGTGAGCTGATTCAGCCGCTCTCCCTGCAGGGCCCCTCTCCCCGGCCCGCTACCCCAGCCAGAGGGGGGCAGTCACCACGCCACGACGGCGCATCCAGGGAAGGGACGACAGACAGGGGTTTGACCATTCTCACACTAACTAACGGTACCTCTCCTCCTGAGAACAAATGCCAGCCCCCAAAATGGGAAGAGTGGGTCTCAACTCGAAGTCTACACTGAGCACGGCAAGACTCTGCCTTCCATGACTAGTATCCGTAAGAACCTGCCTTGAAAATCACCATTTAGTGAGTGGTTCACATAACCATAGTAAATAAATGCCTGTTGAATAGGCAAGAATGTGACTTGTAGCTAGATTGAAACATCACCTCCTCGAATGGTGACACTTCATCCCAACTCTGTGCTTTGTGCTGGGGAGGCTGTGGTCAGACAGCCCAGGGGGAGGTTATCACACTGCAGCAGGAGGGTCAGACAAGGTAGAAGTAAATTTTCAAACCAGAGCAGGTGCCGTAAAGGAAGTAAGACAGGACGGAGCACAGTATGGTAGATGGAGTCCTTGGAGGAAGAAACATTTCAGACTTAAAAGATTTAAAACACACACACACCCACCCATTCAAAATAGACAAGCAGAGTTTTTCAGGTGAAGAGTGCAATCGGGGCACAAGCCTCGACCTGGGAAGGCTCCTGGCACCTTCAAGTCTGCATGCGGAGCACAGAGTACAAGATGGGGAGGGCAGGAGGTGATGCTGGAAAGAAGGGTCAGTTTGAGACCGCGCGTGCGCGCTGGGAGAGCCCTTGGCCGGCCTCCCCGCACCAGGACTCTATGATTCCATCTGGCCTGAGGCTCCGAGGTGGATGCTCTTTCCCTCCTTCACTGGGAATCAGGTCCGGCTCCTGGCAGGCTGTCGGTGGCGCTCTCACTTGGCAGGTGCGGGCTCCCTTGACTTCATAAATGCGCAGCCTGTAGTCAAGAATTTCCAAATGTGATTAAAATGAAACTGCCATGGCAATCAGGCTTGGCGGCTTGTCTCTGGTGCTCAGAAGGAAAAGCGCCTCGCGGACCTGGCAGGGAGCTCAGTGACATGGTTTGGAATAGATTTAGGAAGGGCTGCCAGGTAGACAGGAGATTTCAACAACTGTGCAGCCAAATTAGTAATTAGAGGGACTGGGTACTGGGGACGCACCTTGGAAAACCTTCTGACCTCTCAGTAGTTGAAGTCATTGAGATAAATGAGATCCGAAAACAGGGCTTCATCTGAGAAAGAGCACACGCTTTGAGACTGACTCCAGATGACCTCAGTCCCCAGAGGCTGACCGAACCCTGTTCATTGAAATCAGGAAACGATAGCTTCTCAATAGCTTTTCTGGCCAGGTCAGCCCTTCAACAGTTCAAAGGAGGGAAGAATTGGCCCCAAATGTCCTAGATCAGCAGGGAAAATACATTTTCCTGAATTGCTTCAGTTTGGCTCCAAGGCCAGCAGACCAAATGTCTACAATTTCCTCTCTCTCTGGTTAGTGGTGCCATGGAAGAGATGGTTCCAGAACCATAAACACGGGTAATGCTTTAAGTAAACGGACTGTACCTGCTCATGAGAGTAATGACGGTCCACAGCCAAGGTGCCGGCAGCCCGCTTCCTCCGTGGCTGCTTTTAATTGAAACTGATGGAGCTGTGGAGCTGGCTGGGTTTTGCATAAATCATCATCGGTAACACACTTTCAAGGGTAATCACAACATTAATATACCAAGCAGGAAGTGAAATAATTAAAATTTAGCACATTGCGGTATTGAAGTTTCCAAAATTAATCTGAAGCACCTTTCCTCTGGTACAAATGAGCAATCACTTCCATCCATAGAAAGGGACGTTCAAAGAAATACAACATTGCCTAGACCATCAGCAACAAAAGAAATTCCACTCTTCTTCCTACATTGTAAATCATCCGTTTATATTTTAATTCCTTTTCCTTTCTTCTCTGGTAGTGCTAGGGCTTTTTTAAAAAATTTGTTTTATCTGCCTTTAAACTAAATATGTGTCATAAAGCCATGAAGAATAAAAATCCTATAAATCTGGGAGTGTTGGAGAGAAAAACTGTTCCTTTATGATCCTGAGAAGACAATTCCAGCGCAGAGAGTGAACGTGGGTATGTATGATATCCTAGGTGACTAGGGTGATGAGCATCTCATTTCAATTCATCTGCATAGAAGGTAATGCAATATACAGGCTGGATCCCATCGTGAGCCTCAGGGGTAAGATACTCAGTGGCTCTAAAGGGCTTACCTGTTCTGGTGGAGTAAGTACCTTTTATTCTTAGTGCTTTTAAAATACGATAAGCAAAACACTCCTTGTCGTAGTATGCAATCGCACATGCAGACAGCTTGAGAACGGCAGTATTCGCAGAAGACCACACCCTAGTGTTTCAAGACCAGGAGCACTTTGGCCTAGAAGCACAAAAACAGCAATCATGGTACTTCCCTTCACCCAGACATTGAGAAGGGGCTGCCTGCAATGAGCAAGACCCCTGGTACCCAGACAGCATCCCAGCTAAAAGCCAACCCTCCTTCGATTGTAAAACAAGTAAAGTCACGCTTTATGCCTCTTCACTCACATTGGTGTCATTTCTTTTCATCTTCAGAATTAGGGATCCCCGAGTGTCTGGAGAAAAACAGAGGTAATGAATCGCCCTTGTAAGAAAGACTTGAACAGGCAGTTTCATCTAGACTTTGTTGATGAGAACACACAAACAAGACTTTCCAATAGAAGAATTTCAGACGCTGGGGAAGGTGAATTAGTGGTGAGACGTGGGGTTGTGTCCTCAGTGCCTCTTCCATCACCGTGTTCAGATCAGGCTTCCACTCACTCTGCCTGTGCGTAAAGCCAATGCTTGGTGCTTATCGTCTGAAGCCGATCCTGCCACTTCCTATTAAAGAATCCTCTGGTGGGTTTGGTCACCCCAAGTGAAGGGTATGTGAGAATAGATGTAGAGAAAGGAGAGCTGTCAATTAAGTCAGGTTTCTGAGGGTCACCTGGCCAGTGAGAGCTCCCAGCAGACCAGAAACCAGAAAAACTACTTCGTTTGCAAAATAGTAAAAACCTTCACCATTTTATCCTGTGCCTTTTTGAAGGAAATTTCATTCTTGTATGTTCTAAGTGCACCTCTTCCTGTTAATACTGGGGAGCCCAGATGCAAACAAGTCCCACTGAAATTCCATTGACACAATAAGCACAAATTGGTGCCAGTGTCCTTGATCAAAACTTCAGTATCCTCAAATGTTCCTCTGTCTCAGCTGGGACATATCCAGAAGCTGTTGCTACTGTTAAATCTCCTGTCTCAACTTTCTGGGAATTTCAGCGGGGAGAAAAATTTAGTTAATATAGATGCCTTCGATTCACATCAAGTCAAAATACATTGAATGCAAAGTGAGAGGCAGAGAGGAAGGAGGGGGAGGGTGGAGGGATGGGGGTGGGGAGGAGAGGACAGGGGGAGCAAGGGACGGGGAGGAGACCAAATCACAGTGGAAGCTGCACTCAGCTTCTCTAGGCAACATTACCACAAACATCCTCCCCGTCATTCTCAGATGCTGCCCTGCAAGCCTGTGCTGACACCCCCAGTCACGCTGACTAACACACAGGAGAAGATACTGTATTTCTAAAACGTGCACATTTGGTGCCAATGTAGCCAACTCTCAGAGTGGTTTTAAAGAAGAGTCTAGTTACTTCCCCTCCAGGAAATGTGCCAAGTGTCCTCTTTATAAATGACTGTGATGCTACAGCAAGAGACATTTGCTTCCCAATTTTATTTTGGTTTTAATCCTGTTGAATTTTGATAACTTTGTCATCAAGCATAATTAAGAAAATAATGTAATTATAGAGTACATAGCCCAGGTGAAACTTAATTATTTGGACTCCCAGGAAATAAGCTCTAACAAGCAAAGGAGAGACTCGAAGGAAGAACAGGAAACCATGTGTCATCCTTCTCTGATTTTGCAGCGATGCCATCTGCACTGGGCTGAATCCAAGCAAGCAAACAGCCAGCCAGGAGGCTGAACGCAGGAGCAGTGGGTTGCAGGCCGAGAAACATCTGGTCCCTGGAGTCGCCAAGGCAATTCCAGAAAATGATGAGCCAGTGGACCTTCGGAGAACACATGAAAAAAAGAAAGTTTAATATTTTCTCCTGCCGGCTGACCTTCCCTACTGTGGCTCTCTCTCACAAGAGGATATAAGGCATAGCCTGTAATAAAATAGGTGCTATGGGCTGTTTGTGTCCCAGCAAAATTCGTGTGTTGGAATCTAATCCCCAGTGTAATGATATTTGGAGGTGGGGCCTTTGGTGATTAGGTTATAAGCGCAGAGCCTTCATGAATGGGGTTAGTGCTCTCATAAAAGAGACCCTAGAGAGACCCTGGCCTCTTCTCCCTTGAGAATGCGGCCACGTGAGGACCAGGAAGCAGGTGCTCATCAGACCCTCTGCCTGCCAGCACCTTGAACGTGGACCTTCCAGCCTCCAGGACTGAGAGAAGTAAAGGTCTGCTACTTCAGTCACCCGGCCTATGGTATTTGGTTACAACAACCCGAACAGACACCAGTAATTAGGGCCGGAAAGTTCTCCAGTAGACAGTGTGTTACTTGAGAACAGGAACTGGCACAACACGTGACACGGAGTTACCGTCCAGTTTAATAAATGAGCTGACCTGCTAATTCTGGACCAACCAGGGACAGGACTGGGGACTGACTCCCACCTAGAGTAGACCCAGAGATTACAGACAGCTCTGGGTCTTCCCTTCCTCCAAGCCAGGGAATTTTAGCAGCTGATTCAGAGACCGAGTCCCAAAGTAGGTGGCTGGACAGGGATGGGAAGTGTGGGATCGCAGTCTGTGTTTTGCCATCAGATAAAATTAACAGTCGTGCCAGCAGGTCAAGGAGTAATTCACTCCCATTTGTGCCGACAGCAGAGGTACAGGGAATACGGAAAAAGAGCAAGCAAAGCACCCGGCGTCTTTGGAGCAGTCGCTGAAGGCTCCTCGTGTGGGATGCAGGTGAGTTCTTCTTTGGGTTTTGATCTTAGTTTCACCTCAAAAGGAAAATGCCTTTTTATTCGGCTTGTTTGCCATTTTAAAAGTCATTTTGTAAATATTTTATAATATTTAAGACAGTATATAATGAGGTCTCTATGCCTCTTGCAGCAGAAAATAATTAGTAATAGTTGGCAGTTAATGGCAATTTTCATCATTAAATCTCTTTGTAGACATTAATTAAGGAGAAGATACTTCATCTTTTTTAAAGTTGCTGTTAGGCTCCTGTCACTGCATTTCGTGAATAGCAGTTGCAACAAGAGGTGAAATCTGTAGAATCCAAAATACGAATCTGCCAAAGGTTGGCCTGACAGGTAAAAATAAGCCTTTGTGTGTTTTCTGTTATACTTTGTCCCTTTGAATATGTTTGTAAGTAACTTTTATTCATGGATCTATCTTA
Organism: Camelus dromedarius; assembly: GCF_036321535.1. Taxonomy (NCBI): domain Eukaryota; kingdom Metazoa; phylum Chordata; class Mammalia; order Artiodactyla; family Camelidae; genus Camelus; species Camelus dromedarius. The sequence continues at coordinate 62,325,958 of NC_087448.1, read as the reverse complement.
AATTCAGTTTTTTCTTTGGTTACAACTACTGTGATGTCATATTCAAAAGCAAGTATTTTATCAAGTATTTTGAATTATTCAAAAGTAAAACCTTCATGAACAAAGGCACCGAAAGGGCTCAAGTGTGTGGAGAAACCTTTCAGCTGGCAAAGTCAGAGCAGCCCGCTGCTTCCCTTCCCTGGAAAGCAGAGGTTCATTTGGCGAGAGAGGGGGTCCTGTCAGACTTCCTTGCTCCTCCTCCTACAGGGACAGGTGTGTTCGCCTCCAGCCAAACCTGCAGCCTTGTTCCAGGGGTCCTCTTCTTCCGGAAATCTTTCTCTCTCCATTTGTTTCTCATGTCCGGAATTTTTAAGATTAGCCTTTTATTCCATAATTTGAGACAATAAATGTTGCCTCCTGCTTCTCATATAAAACAGTGGCCTGGAGGCCAGGCTCCTCCACATTTTTCATTTCCATCCTCACCTGTGTTTTTCCTCCTTCGCTCCTGTCTCGGAGACTAGCTCCTGTCTCACCCAAGCTCACTCCTCCAGGAACACAGAGGTTTCCCTCTAATGCCTCCAGCAATGCACTTCTTCTTCAAGTTGGTCATTAACATCTATCTCCCTGCTGGCTCCTTGCAAGAATCCTTTCAATGTAAACCGTATCTGTTGTCTGCATCCCCACTAGGCACCATCCTCACGCTGGGCTTCCCACAAGACAAGCCTTCCGCACGGGTAGCCTACATCTGTGTCTCCATTCCCTCTCCTCCCATTCGTTCTTGAAATAATATCAACTGCTTTGTGCTCCCACAACTCTGCATGCTGAGACCTTGCCATCTGTGAGGGAAACCAGCAATCACGTACCTGCCAGCTCCAAGAGGTGCCTTCCACCGAGCATCCCCTGCCTAGACGCTTTCAGTGTCTTTCTCTCCTGGTTCTCCACATACATGCTTAATCCTCCTTTTCAGTCTTCTGCAGGGTCTCAACTCCCTGAATGGTACTGTTTCCAAGGATTCTGCCCTGTGAGTTCTAATCGCTGTCCTCACCCTCTCCGAGGAACTCCACAAATCCCAGGCTGCAACTGCACCCGCAGACACAGGACGAACATGGTCTACCCCATTCTGCTGTTTTCCAGCACCCTGTTTCCTCTGCCCGGGGTGTCGTTCATTCTTGGTCCGGACTCCTCATCAGTTTTTAAGACCCAGTTCAAGGAGAATTCTCAAATGCCCTTTCTTCTCGCCAGCCCAACCTCCCCCAACCCTGACGGAATCAGTTGTTCCCTCCCCGAGCACTCCCAGGGTACCTGACATGTATTTGTGGATGTGTGAATAAAAGAGTGTGTGTGTGTGTGTGTGTGTGTGTGTGTGTGTGTGTGAGTGTGCGTGTGTTAGTATGTCGCTACCTCAAGATTTGTCACGGAAAGGGATTTCCAACTTTATTATCTTTGAATTCTCAGCACATGGAATAGTTGCGGTAAGTCAGACCAAGATGACTGTTTTATATCAGAGGACAGGAGAGAATAATAATGTGGATTTGGCTCAAGGTTACTTTTTCTTTGTTTTACTCCCAAAGCAGCTAATGAACAATGCAAAGGTTATAAATCAGACAAGGATGCTGGGAGTGAATGTAGCTCCCCATTGCTTCTCTTGGTCTCACAGAGATAGGCCCAGTTTTTGGTGGTGTTGGCAGACCACACAAAGTGAGACATCTGCCATGTCAGAGAAGCTGAGAACTGTGAATTGTTCTTTTTTTTAATGTCCACAGCCATGGCAGCACCCAGAAATATCTTTCTACACTAAGATGAACGTAACTTTGCCTCTCAACTAACATTCAGCTTAATAGCCAGGATCTTTACCTCCAAATGCTGGCAGTGCCCGCACTAGGTCAGACTCCCTTTATCTGTACTTGTACCGTAGGGCCGAGGAGTTTTTACTTGTGTCTGTTTGTCAGTTTTTCATGGTCAGGAAAGGCCAGGCCTATATGATTTTCATCAATATTGAATGACGAGTTAGCAAATAAGTAAACGACCACCTGGTTGAAGTAACACATTGACTGTGCGATCCACTGCCCCGCCTCCCATGGACAGCGGGGGAGACTCAGACACACTGGTGTGACTCTTGAGAGCTTCTCATCAGGCATTGCCTGAAAGGAGCAGCGATCTGAGATCACCCAGGGACCCGAGTCCAAGAAGACTGATGGAGTTTGAGGAATGGTGTTTACTTTTTGCCTCTCTCACTGTGATTCTGGTGTTACATTCTATTTTCAGGCTGTAGTCATGTGAATAATAACTTATAATTCCATTAAGAAACCCCCTTGCAAAGGATTTAAGAATAGAAGGGATGAATGTTTGTCTGTCTGTCTGTCTGTCTGTCTGTAAGTTCATTCAGAGAAACTCAATATCCATTCTGTATACATTGAACTTTGTCTCCTAGCAATTCTATTTTCTATAGTGTCACTTTTGCATACAGAATAGCTGCAGAGCTACCGATAACTTCAGCAAGGATTTAATAGCAACATGGCCGAGTGTCTCTAGAGATGCAGCAGAAATACAGTTATCTAAATAGCAAATGCTTACGAAGAGACTTCTAAGTGCCGAGGACTGTGGAAGAATGGTCTTTAGATTCCAGGGACCCACAAATGTGTTGATAAGGTAAAATACATGCATGTAAAACATTAAGGGAGAGTATATTTAATCACATTGTGAATTATGTGATTCGGATGAACTGCTACAGAATAAGAATGATGTGTGAGCCCACCCTTGACCAGCACATTACTGAAGGAGCAGCAGACAGTTCTGGGTTTAAATTCTGCCTCTGCCAGCTAACTTTAACCTTAGGCACGGCTTGTCTCTATCAGCCTGAGATTCCTAAACTGTAGGGGCAATTCATGTAGTCCATTGATTTGACACTTCTGCACCCTCCAGAGTTTTCTCCCATGCAGTGTTGGCCTCAGTCAGAGTATGTGAGTTAATACGAATACATGAGCAAATAATTTGCTTATGATGATTATGACCAGATCAGAGAAAGATGCACATCATCTCTTCCCAAGAGGTGCCTGTACACACAGGTGTGGTCCAACTCCCGTAGGCAAAACCCAAAGTCACCGTCTTCAAGATCTGCTGCTTGTCTGTCATCCAAAGTCCTCCCAAACCTGTCCCTCAGCCTTCTCCCAGTTTTGGAGCAAATGCGGCTACCCATTATTCCCATCTGATTACTTTTTATTTTTTACTTGCAGGTTTAAAGTGATGACCAGGATGTGGAGCTAATCGTGGGAAGACAGGGGAAGTGTTTCCTGGAGGAAGGAAGTCAAAGCTCGGAGGCAGAAACGAGTGGGACATGGTCAAGGGAGATAAAGCAGGCCATTATATCTGAGACGCGGAGAGTGAGGGAGGCAGTGACGGCAAGTGGAGGGATGAGAGGCAGGCGGCGATCAGATCTGCAGACAAGTTAGGAAATTTCCTCTAGGAGCAATACAAAGCCATGGGAGGTTTAAGCAGTGGGGCGACATGATTAGAGTCACAATTCATTCTTACCTTTGGATCTTTCGACGGGAGCAAGAATGGAAGCCTGGAACCAGTGGGGGAACTATTTCCACACTCTCAGCAGGAGGGGATGATATTTAGCCCGAGGTCACGGCAATGGACTCTGAACAGAATGGAAAAACTCAACACATATTTAAAATACATTTCCAACAAGTGTGATACATGTAAGGAATGGAGAGGCCAGCATCGCTGGGAGATGAGGCAGGGGAAGAGGGATGGGAGGCTGAGGTCTGAGAAGGAAGCAGGGATCCTATGAAAACACCAAGCTGGGAAACTTGCTGTCACATTTGGCAGAATCTGCTGTCAAATGAGATGTGGAGACAAAAAGAAAGAGATGAGCCAGAGATGACATAGTTCCAAGTCCGTGGCCAGAGCAGCTTGGTAGCTGCTGGTACCTCTTACTGAGAAATGGAATAGACTTGGGGAGGTGGAATCTAGAGTTCTGTTTCAGATGTGATATGACAATAGTGCCTGCTTTGTATGATTGTTGGACCAACTCAGTGGCTGAATGCATATAAAGCACTCTACCCATGAACCTTGTACATGTTAAGAACTCAAAAAGCATTGATTGTTACTTTCATTGTCAACATTACTATTCATAAAGCTATCTTCATCAACTAAAAAGCTTACTAAAAGGGAGCCTCGTTTTTTCACTGCCTCACTGTCCTGTCACTTACGGACCCCAGTGGTGCAGGATGCATTGTGTAGAAAGTGCTGGTTGGCTTCTCTCCGTTCTGCGCAAGCAATCGATTATTTTGTGAACGGAAAGGAAGTGGAGCAGAGGTAAATGAAATGTACAAAGTTCTTCTGCATCTGGTTTTTTTTTTTTTTTTTCATGAGGATTACGGTTTGTTCACAGATGGATTACATTCTTTCCGTCATTAGTTAAGCCCATTTTAGTGAAAATTCTATTCAGGAAAATACCTGAGGAAGGCAGATCAATTTGCCTATGCAAGCAGATTTAATTCATACAAAATCAGAGTCTCTATTGGAAAGGAACTAGAGGTGGAAGAAAAGGACTGGGACTTGCCCACCTCTCTCTGCATCTGCCCCCCCACCTGCCCCTCCCCCACCCAGTTGATAAACAGTCACCCTCTGGACACATCCATATGCCAGGAAAGGAGCAGCAACATAGAAAATAATTGCCACACACGACACATAATTTTCACTTGCCCTCAGGACATAAAATGCAGCAGGACACCTTCTGTGAGTTGGCCGAGGGGAAGCAATTATTTAGATCCACACTCTATATCAACATCCCTGAAGCAGAAAGCAAAATGAATAAACAGTGAACGGGTATCACTTCCAGACAATGTGCTTCTGAAAATAAAAGCTGAAAAGGACAAACATCTGTCTTGAATGTGGTCCTGGATTTGCCGGGCGGTGGGTAGACCAATGTGGGTGTAGCTGGCCATTCTAACCAAGAGCCTGGAAGGAAGGATACACTGTGAGAGGCGGGAGGCAGGGCGGGGATGGGGGGGGATGCTGCTGCAACGTTCTTCATGCTGGTGGCTCCTCAGAATGCCTGGCAGCCAAGCGCGGCATCTCAGCTGCTCCCCTGGGTAGAGGTCGGTCCGCAGGGGCGGCCAGGCGGATTTTTCAGGCTGATTCTGATTCATCTAAAATCTTGGGTCTCCATGTGGTTCACACTGGCTGATCTTCGTCTGCCCTGCGAGAAGCTGATTTATCATTTTTTAATTGACAAGAAAACTCTGAATCCAGTTGAAGCCAAATGTAAGAAGGGCTGGGAGTCCTTGCAAGTGCTGCTAGGGGACAGGTCTGCTCCGCACAAGGCGACCTGGCTCTCAAGGAGGCACAGAGGAGGAGGGACTATGAGGGGACGTTCGCCGCTTTTTGTGATTGTGCCTCATCCCCACATCACCTGTACATCATGTACAGTGACATTCTCTCTGGTAATTACGCATTTTCTTCCTGCAGCAGAGAAATGTTTTATGGAAGGCACAGGATTGTGAGCCCACGAGGCGGTGCTTTTCGGGAAGCTTAAACCAGGACCCCCAGAGTCCAAATTTGCTTCCTGAAGTCATGTGTTTTTCTTCTTCAGAGGATAATGCATATCCCTAATATAAGATCGTATGAGTCAAATCTTAAAAGCTCCAGAGCACAAGTCCTGAGCATTAAAAACTGAGGTGTCAAAGTAGCCATCAGCAAAAATAATAATGATAATTATAGGCTGCCATCCATCCACCATGCTCTGCACATCTCACTTCTGGGCAACAGGACCCTAAGGGGGCTGAGATTTGCATATTTAATATATCTGATCTGAATATGCACATGAGGACAGACTCTGAGATGTAGGATCGGGTACACTGAGACAGGAGGAGCACAAACAAAGTATATTAAGAAATCATTGTTCCTCTATTTTTTTTTAATTAGAAAAAAAGTTATTCATATTAAAGTGTTAACCTGTGTTGAGCTGTTTCTCAGGGCGCTATCTATGCCAATCCTAATCATTACCCTACCAATCCTGTGTGACCACATCTCCAGATGCCTGCCTATACAATGTTCGACTGAGAGGAATGCATCACGTATGCGTCAGTGTCCTGAACAGAAGGTTTATTTAAGGCTGCAAATAGTTTTATGCTCATTCGATCACTTTTAAGAAAGGTAAGAAACAGACCAACTAGGCCTTCTGCCCCCGAGCCTCCTGCCATGGTCCCTCCCAAAGATCTGTGAACACAGCTCTCCTTTTGAGTTCCAAAATTTTATCCCTGGATCCTCCTTTTTCGGCAAGATGGAATCTGTCACAGCAAATGGCACCAGGAATCAAACAACAGTGACATCTCTCTGGCCAGTGAGGGTCGCTCGTCAGGCTGCGTGGAAGCGAGTCACACAACTCAGAATCTCCTGGAGAATTTAATGTTGCGATATTCTCAAAGATCTTTTAGTCCACAGGGCCAGTGTCAGGGTAAACAGAGGCAAAGGATGCGTCCCCTATGTGTATTTATACCCTCCTGGGCTCTGCTCATTGTAAACTATGGCCCAGTGAGAGTCCCTTCCTAACCCACTGGGGGGAATAGGGAGGCGGGACCTTGCTTCCCTGCCCCGATACAGGTCCACCAGCTCTGTCTCCCAGGGGTGCAGGGCGACAGGGAGTTGCTGTGTTGTTTTATAAGCAAAGTCACATGTCTTTGCTCTGTCGTCTGTAGTAACCCCAAAGATCCTGTCAAATGCACTTGGCAGAAGAGCAAACCAGAGCTGACATGCTGTTCCAGAACCAGAGAGACTCTGACAGATTCCTCCAGTCCATCTGTCTGCTTTTAGGATGTCACCTGCCTTGCTTTCTTAAAACAGGAAGAGCCGTTGCAATATATGGCTGGTGGCTTTTAATCCACATACTCACTGTCTCCACTGGGAAGAACTCACACAGTCCTGCTCTGAGACACTGAAGGTGACCAATATTAACGCTGGTTTCAACTGGATGATTCCTGTGAATCCTTTCCTTTCTGGGATGGATTTGTACCATGCCACCAACATGCTGAGTAAATGGTTTCAGAGGACAACATGGAATCAGTTCCTGGACATTTGTTTTGGGTGTTGTAAGAGAAACTAAAGAGAACTGTGTACTGAACTGAGTGGCTCTGACCTTCTCCACCTCGAATTGAGGGAATTTCTTGGCTTAAATCATCTGACATCAGCAAACTGGGGAGTTAATGAAACTGGTTGAGATCCTGGCTCTAAATGACTGAACTAAAGTGTCACTTTCCAAAGCGAATGTTTCAAATCCATATGGCTTTTGTGGCTGTTCATGTCTCTGCTGAACGTTAGCGTTAAAACAGGGTCACATTTGCAGACCAATAGGGGGCAGATGGGAGCCCGCTGCCAAGGGGCTGTTTGCCTGTTTGCCAGTTTGCCTGTTTGCCTGTTTGCCAGTTGGAGCGGCCAGAGGAGGCAAACGGCCCTAATGGAGATTCCTTCTATTCCAGGCAAGCTGACAGACCACGCCAGCGAGGGGCCACCACGCTTCACTTCATTTGCACAGATCAGCGGGGTAAACCTGAAAGTCTGTCAGGACAGGGACTGGACTCTCACAGAAAGCCTGAAAGGATCAGGAACACGCAGCCTCTGTCCTCCCTGGGTCCCTACTGCTCCGGCTAAGAAGAGGGGAGACAGGGTGGCGGGGAGGGGCTAATCCAGAAGCTGTGTCTGAAATGATGCCGTGGGCATTGCCCGGAAGCATTATGGAGGCTCTCAAGGCAACATCTAGGCTTGTGGGGGTAAGATCAGGGAGGCCTTGATGCACGGACCCTGCTGTCTGGCTTGGAACCCTTCTGTAAGGAGGACCCTTCTGTAAGGAGGCCCTGAACGCCGCAGAACGCTCCAGCAAGCCGCAGCCCCCTTGTGCTAAGTCCCTGTTTTCCTACTCTCGATTGGACAGCCATGCAAACACCTAGAAGTCACTACCAAACCATAGCAAAAAGTCCAAGAACATTCAAGATTCTCCTTCCTCTTTCCTCTCCAGCCCTAATCTCAGCCTAGAGATTAGTTTTCTGTTCTTAGAAGGAGTGAAAAGCACCAGCCAGGAAGCGTCTACCTGCTATGCCTTGCACACCGCGCTCCTGCACTGGCCAAACCTTTGAGTGTCTGTAGCTTATGAGGTGGATCTCGGGGCCTGGACTTTTAGTAAAAGATCAGACCCAGGCTTAAAGGGGTGGGGGTGGGGGTGGTGTGTGACAAGGCACAAAGCAGTTCTGGAAAATTCGGGTATGTAAAGAACCCCTGAGAAACCAGGGCAGAACAACTTCACCCCTATGTTCACGTGTGCGCACTGGGGCCTCAGAGCTCCCTGTGCCCCGCTGGGCGAGCCGGCCAGAGAGCAGCGCGTGGCCAGGTCCAAGGGATGCGAGGAAGTGGTCCGGGGCGCACGTGTGCCCTCGAGCAGCATGGATGCCGGGCAGTGGGGTGGTTTGAACCAGCAGAAGAGGCTGTGCCCTGGGAGGCCGAGGAAAGCTCCTCCTTGAATTGGGCCAGGAAACATGGAACACAGATGAGCTGCTCTCTACAAAGTCAAGGGTGTCTTAACTGCACTTACAGATTACCAGTGTGATTCATCTGTCTCAGCAATTGGACATCTGTGACCACAAAATGGGGGGCATCTGGCCAAGTGTGGGGATGTTCTGATGACGTTTGGAGTTTGTGTGCCACATTTTCCACGCTCGGCTGAGTTACTGGTGGAAAGTGAGATGCTGCTTAATGAAAAACCTCCCAGAAAGCAGCCCAGGGTGCATGTTCCTGGGATCGCCAGTGACTAAGCAGTTTACCCTTGCCTGTTATCGCGGCCGGAAAGATGAAGAGATGGCCACACTAAGTTGTATTACCACCTTGTTTTTGAATCGCTTTTTTATTTTTAACCCTTCCAGAGCCTCTTTTTCTATCTTCTCAGCTTGCTTTTACAACATCCTGGTGAGAGGGGAGGGCTGGTGTTATGTACCTTCCAATGGAGGAAAGTCACACTAAACAGGTTAACGGACTTGCTTTTGGATTCCATAGCTAGCTCATCTGTGTATCAGAGGATGCCGGCAGGAAATGGGAGAATTTTAAATAAAAGGAATTATTACAAAGGCCCGGACAAGGGGTAGGGAGACCACTGGGGACAGCACAGGAGGCCGGGGCCGGGAAAGGCAGTTAGTTGCTCTTGCCACCCAACGGCCTGAAGGGGCAAGAAGAGGCAGCCGATACGTAAGAGGGCCCTGACATGGGGGTGAACTCAGTCAAGGGATGCGGCCGCCCCGAGCTGGAAGAGCCCAGGGGACGAAGTGCCCGACCCAGCTCTCTCCCACATCCCCTCCGGCCTGGTTACCACCAGGTTACAACCACCCTTGCTGGTGACTGACTCCATTCCCTGGAGTAAACCTGGCCAAGGTGGGCTTCTGCTTTCAACTCAGTACAGTCCAGAAGCATCCCTGAGTCCTGTAACATGAGCTATCCCCTGGGTACATTCTGGTGAGAGAAGCATCAGTTAACACGCCGCCGCCCTTTCTTACTGCTGTCCGAAGCGCATTTTATGTCTGGCCTCATCCCTAACACACACACACGCACACACACACACACACAGGATCGTGTAGGAAGACGAGAATGAAGCACAGAGTGTGTTTCTGGCTCAGATGCCACAAAGTTGATTTTAGTTGTTAAACTCCTTGACAGACTTTCAGGAAAATTCCACCCTAAACAGCAGCGCCCCCGTTAACATCTCTGTGCTGTTTGCTCAGCGACACCCAATGCCAGTCTCTAAGTCCAGATCCTCAAACTTCCTCTGAAATTCGTCGCCGTGATGAGGCTCCCGGTGACATAAAAGCAGCTGTTACTGAAAGGAATTGCTGCCTGTTTGGTGGTGACGGCAGCTGAGGAGCGGGGAGTGAAAGCACGATGGAGTTGTGTGTGCGCGGACAGCTAAGAGGGTGGGTGGGAGGAGGAACTGTGCTAGCTGGAAGATGAAAGAATTAACGAGGTGGAAGGACCTACCCAACTCACCTCCCACTATTTTTGGTGACAATAAGCCTGAGGTCCTTCTAAATCCTGAGGCCAAGGGGTCTCTGCCTGAAACCACTGCATTTGGAGAGGAAATATATTACAGACTATATTCTGGGTTGAGAGGTAGATGACAGGGGGGTGAGGCCACATTAAGGACATAGGCCCTGGAGTCAGAGTCCTGGCCGTGAACCACGAGCAGCCCCACTCGGTAGCTGTGGGACTTCTCGGTGCCTCTGCGGGGAGCTGTCCCCCAACCCCTGCTCCTCGCCGTTGGCACAGGGACACAGTGGCGGTGACAAATGCCTTAGGGCATTGCAGGGATGACGCTCACCCTGTAATGCCTAAGTCATAGCCTCTATGAAAATCAACCTTTTCCCTGAAAATTGAAACAATGTCTGGGCACAAATTTCTCAAAAAAAAAAAAAAATTGAAGTAGGAATTGAACTCAAATATCTATGACAAGGTTGGTTAGAAAATAAAATAATGTCTGGAAGAAAGTTATCATTTATGATAGAAAGATTATGAATGATGCAACCCTGAGGGAGAGGAAAGAAAGAGCCTGTGTGCCCTGGAGTCCCGAGAAGACAGAACACAGGGCAGAGGAGGAGGAGATGAGGGAAGGAAAGAGGCCGGGAACTTGAAAACAGCTCTTCTCGTTGGTGATCACTAATTTCAGGAGCATTTTAGCCTGAGTGCATTATCCACTGATAGAAACAGGGCAGGGTCACCTTGGCCAGGTGGTTTGAGGAATTCTAAGACTATGCACCAGCTCAGCCCCACTCTGTCCCCAAAGATCTCTGAGCCCAGGGCTGCCTTCCAGGACCCCCGAGGTGACATGTTACAGCTCACGCGCCCACCACCCTCCCTGCCCCAGGCTGGTCCTGCTGTTCCTGGTCCATCGAGAGCGCCTTCCATTTGTCCGGGTGCTACACATTGTAGGCAGCACTCCACTAGGCTGGTTGGAGGGGGCTGAAAGCAGCCCTTCCTGCCCCCGTCTCCCCGAGCCCCCTGCCCTTCCTTGAGAAACATCAACGCAGGATTATCTGCATGAAGCCTCTCAGAGGACATGGCGAGCTGCCCTTCACATCAAAGCACGGTTGCGAATTTGCTTTCCAGAGAGACCCAGCCCAGCATGTGTGGGAGGCCCAGTAGGGAAAGCCACAGGAAGGCGGCGAGAGGACGTGGCAGGCTGGCCAAGACCCTGGGGACACCCCTGCCCTCGAATCCAAGGGGAAAATGGTACGCTCCACCCACCTTGGGCAGACCCTGGCTGAGCACTGGAAACCCATCAGCCAATATCTGCTGAATCGACTTGGATCGAATTGAGCTGCATCATAATTCCAGGCGCCGCACCAGAAATTACTTCAGTTTCGTTATGTTTGCTTTGGTTTGGTTTTAGGGGACAAGCTGTATGCGGCCTGAGAACACACTGGTTTCTTTGCTTTCCGCTCTGAAGCCCAGAGGTGTCACCCCAGATCTGTGAGGGTGACATCACAGGACCGGGACCACGGGCTCTCTGGAGCTGGAGCAGGTTTCTGTAAAGCCAGCTTGGTGTCTGGGCATGGGCACCGGGACTTGGGAACGTGATTAATAATCAGCAGACAGTCTGCTTGTCAGGTGATTCTCCGCTCATCCTGGGATGGAGCTGAGGAGGGAGGTGTGAAAGCGCTGAGGGAATGGCCTGGGGCTCCTCCCCAGGACCTGGCGCTGCCCGCCTGCCATCTGCTCCCAGAGCCCTGAGCTGCACCAGCCACAGGGCACCGGGACTCCGTGCTAGCTCGCTCACCACAGCAGCGCTGTCTAGGTTGTTCCCATTACCCGCCCCCAACCACCAGCACTTATCCTGAGCCGCTTTTCTGCACTCAGCTGGGAAGGTGCAGAGCAGCGGAGTAAGCATGGGGGCTCACACCCTCCCTGGAGACTTCTGGGGCCAGGGAAGCCTGCAGAACGCCCCGTCTGAGAGTCTGGCAGCCCCAAGACTCCCCACCAGCACCTCAAGCCTTCTGTAGCCAAGTTTTCCAAATCAGTGATGCTCAAGTTCTCCTCGGTGGACCAACAGCCTCAGCATCGCCTGAGAGCTGGAAGGAAAGACAGGAGCTCAGGCCCCACCCAGATCTGCCAAATCAGAGTGTGCACTTCACAGGATCCCAAGTGATTCATGCACATGTTACACTGGAGAAGAATTGGCTGTGGATGGTCTCCTGATATAAACAGGACAAGTCCTTGCACAGGATTTGAAGAGCACCAGGAGAACAAACCCACGCCCACCTTTGTCCCAAATTAGCTTTCTCATTCGTGTTGAAATGTCACAGTTAAGACTCATCCTTTCAGACCCTCATCTTTTGCCTAAGTGGTGCCATTTTTATTGAAACTCAAACATTGCCTGGGAAGGAGAGCACATGGGGCCCCTTACTTCTTAATCAAAAAATTAAGACATTTTTAATGAGCCTGTATTACGTGCCCCCCATAGGACCATAGCATCCTGCTAGGGGTAAGTGAGTTTAGTGTAAATGAATTGCTTTTCCCTGGAGACAAGAGAGCTGGGCCTTCAGAGAACAGCAGGCTTCTTTCTGGCAGGAAGCATCATCCAAGGGACAGAGAAGGGCTCCTCCTGCATGTGACCCTCCGCTCTGTCTTGATTTGACCCAACTTGCCTCTCGGAGCTCATCAAGGTGTTGATGCTTCCATTTCCATTCAAAATCATCCTTTGTCATTTCAAGTTAATGGAAAAACCCAATGGCATTTTAAAGACGAAATGTCCAGGTGCATATTTATTTTTAGAAGGAAATGGACCACAACCCATCCATCCTGCAAAGAAGCAGCAAGCCACGGCTCTGAGTGAGCGGTACCCCAGGGGCGGAAAGATTGAACTTGTCAATGAGTGGGCAGTGCCCCCGCTTATCTATTCTCTCCCAAGAACTACACAGCATCTGTCGTGTGTCCTGGAAGTGCAGAATTAACGCCAACACCAAATGCACTGGAGGGAAAAGTAAAGCCCCTGCTTAAGCTTTCCGTTTTGGGTACCTATGAACAATTAGCATCTATTTCAGTTTCTAAAACATGTAGGTTCCATGATGATTTGTTTGCATTTTCCTTTCGTTTCACCAGTCACTGAACGAGATCATCTCTTAATGAGGTGGAATTGTCTTCGTGACCTAGTAGCAGCAGCAATCACGGTTACTGCGGGCTCGCTCTGTGCCAGGTGCTATCACGAGGGCTTCACAAGTTGGGAGTCGAGTCTCCAGGGGCTGCTCTCATTGCCGCGTGTCCTCCTGGTAGAGACGCTGACTGCTTTGTCCTGGATGATTTGTTTTTTAAGATATTTGTCTAGAAAAACAGCTTCGGAAGCTAGAGTGTCTCCCTCCAGAGCAAGGAGCAGATTTACTGTCCAATATGATAAACATTATGTCCCTCTCTGGTGCAGAGGACAAACATGCTGCTGCCCATCCTGAAAGATTCAGGGTCCCTAAGCTCAGAGTTCTGGGAGGTGCCCACTCTATGTGTCCAGATGTCACCTGGCCCTCTTCGTGGGGCACAAGAGAATGAGCTACTCTGGCAACTGCTTTTGCTGTGGGTCAGAAAGTCCTTTATCTCTGACCCGGGAGGCTCATGCCTTCTGCCAGCATCCATGAAACTGTGGCAGGCTGACTCATCAGACTGATTAGATTGCAGGCAGAGCAAATTCTCAGACTCTTCCCAGGTTTTGACAGAAGTAATATCTCATTTAGTCCTCTGAACAACCTTGGGAAGGTACTGTTATTTCCACCATTTTACACTGGCTTAGTGTATTTTCTGCAAGGTCACATGAAACCACAGTTCTTATCACTGAATTATATTGACAAGTCCACCAAAAAACTTTTCTTTCCAGAAAGTGTTGTTTTTCTAGACCTTCTTTTTAAATACTGCAAATACTGTTGAGAAGGATAGTAAGTTAATTTCTACCCCTAACACCTCAGTATGAATTAGAGGTGGCCTAAAAAGTCGGATGCTGAAAGGAAGTGGGGGGATACAGAAAAGAGAAATGGAAGACGTACTTTTGCTTCCCTATTTTTGACTCGGGCTGGCCCAGTACACGCCCAGTTCTCTCCATCACAGAGTGGAGAGAGAGCATCAGAATTCCACAGACACTGTCCCTCTGCAGGCTTACGGGGGTGAGCGTGCGGCTGAGAAGGGAAACATCTACCTCTCTTGGGGGCTGCTCTGCTCTTGGCCATTCCACTGGCAATGATGACCTGTCACTCCACCTGTGACACCTAGAGTCCACCATCCCCTGAGATCTTGGCATAAATGGGCATCCGCCAGGAAGACCTAAAAATTGGCCACTTACTATTTGTTGTCTGAAATAGACTGGACAGTTCAGTACAGGGACACTTCTGCACAGATGCAGGTAGGCAAGGTGTAATGGTAAGCTTAAATATATACTGTCTCTCATGTTCATAAACATAGGGCTGAAGGTGATGGGGAGTGAGGCCCATACATTCATTTATTCATTCGATGAACATTTACCATGTACCTTAATATAGAGTTCAACAGGGGATCCAGAGATGAATGAGATAAAGGCATTTGTCCCCCCTAAACACTTACAACTGAATCCAAAACTAAGACAAGTACTCAAACAATAAAGCATTGCAGACTAGGGAATACACAGCATAAAAGTTGACAAGTCAGGCCTGTCAGAACTCAGACCAGGGAGTGATTGCACCAGGCAAGGAGCTAGATCTGGGTCTGTCTCAGAGGATGGATAGAGTTTTCATAGACAAGGAGGAGTCAGAGACTTCTATGTCAAGAAGACATTTTGGCAAGTGAAGGGGACCTGTTCAAGCCGGGGAGAAGCGAGTAGCCCAAATTGGCTGGAGACTAAAGTACAGAAAGACGATTAGGGAGAGGTGAGGCTGGACAGAAGGTTGGAGTCTGACAAAGAACTGTGAATGCCAGATGGAGGATTCCAGGCTTTGTTCCGGTGGGACCCGGGAACCCCTGAATGTAGGCTGGCCATCAGACGTTACAGGAACTTAACACACATAAGCAGTGAGGATTATCCTCTGTAAAACCAAACATTAGGGAGAGGCACCAGGTCAGACATCAACAAAACAAAGAATTATTATTTGCTAAACAGAAGGAGAAGAGTTTCTCTCCTGAGCTGAGAGGGAGGGTGACTTCAGTTTTGGGGGGTCCTTCACTGGGAATGTGCCCATTGTCTTACTGCTCAGTTTCAAACGACATTCACCATAATCTGTTATATTCTTACGTGGTTTGTTGGCTCCTTCACAGACAAATTAATAGCTCTTCAATTAACTACCGCGTAACATAGTGCGGGCATAAAGTAGGTCCTCGATAAATATTTCAGTAAATTACATCAGATGAAGCATAAAAATAAATCGTATCTCCAGTAAGTTAAGACCAGACGCATCTAATGTCTGCAACAGGTGTAAAACAATAGCAAAAAAGTCACTCAGTTTCTGGTTGAATGTCTTTATCCAGAGCTAATTATTTTAATAGTCTGGTGATAAAAGCAAATAGAGTTTTCCAGCAAATATGTGTGGCTTTTAAAATGACTACATTTAATACCAGAAATCCAAGCTTACTTAACGCTTCCATGTGCCTGAGACATCGATGCCAGACATATGACCTAGCTAAGCAAACAATAATTAACCTAGTCACACAAATCGTAGTAAGTGGAACTAAATTTAAACAATCTGATCATTTTTTCTCCCTGCTGTTATACATTTTAGTTTGTATTTTTTCTTTATCAGGAGCACATATCTATATGTGTGTACACAGACCTCCAGAAATAGATATGCAATATGGTTGTAAAGAATCCAAGGAAGCCGTTAAGTCATAAACAAGCCTGTGCATCTATAGAATTCCTCCTATCAATTAATTCAGAAGAATCAAGAGTTGTACGCCTTTGAATGCTGAAACTTGTGTCAATGAAATAGTGAAATTGGCAAATCTTTGCAGATGGGTAAAACATGTGACTCCTAAAGTACTGTCTGTTGAAATTTTAAATAGTTTAATGAACCTAAGAGATGGCAAAGTTTCACTGTCACGAACATGGAAGTTATTCTACATGCTGTGGGGACTTAATGAGGCTTAACTGATTGCCCCAAACTGTTAAAGCCGGTGTTTTCACTGCTGTTTCCAGTGCCTGCCGACCTTGTCACCTGCAGCAGGTAGAGTCCTGAGGGTCTATCACCCAACAGGCTGCCCCCCAACAAGCCCCCCTGCCCCCCAAGGGCTCACAGCAAGGCTGGTAAAGACCGGGAAAGGACAGACGTCTTTCAGTAGCTTGTTGCAGTTTGTAAGGTGGGGAAATCTCTGAGTAGGCTATGCTTTTCTTTGTGGGTGATCAGTCCCTACAGGGACAGAGAGGAAGAGGACAGGGCAGGCCCCCAGATAACAATTGCCAAAAATCCTCCTTGCACCAGCAGGGTGAGAGTCAGGCCAATCAGTAGACGGGCTTTTGAGCCAGAAAAAAATTGGATGGAATCTTGCTTATTAATGGTGTGTCTGTGAATAAGGAATGCCAGCTCCCTGAATCTCAGTTTTGCCGTCTGTGAAATGGAGAGAACACAGAAGCATATGGGAAGGGGTATAAGCACCTTCAGATGTTGGTGTTAAACCACTGCAGAGAACACAACCTGGATCTGGATATTTGTACTAGCAGTAAGTCGTTGCCATAACCTGAATGATGAGGGAAGGATTTCACCCCATTCATTCAGAGAATCTGAAACTTCGTTTTCACCATGAACTGTGTGCTGAGCGCCAACCCTCTACTTGCTACCTTTGGAAAACATATGCTGGTGGGTGGAGGCAAAGGGAAGATGGGGAGGGAGAGGAGGCTGCGGGAAGGAAAGGTACAAACTGTAAAAACCTGCTTGTCTTTCTGCATAAGCTTCATTTTCTCTTCTTTCAAAGGATGTTTATTTCAGGTACATGAGTTATATGGATCAGAAATGTCTTAAACAGGAATGTACAGTAATCTGAATGTTTTATATTAACACTTATCCATGCTGTTCCTCACAGATGAATTAGCAAGTCCTTTAAAATATGGATGAGTAAAGCTCAATGCTTTTTACTGAAGTAGCTCTCATTTGGATGGATCTCCGCTTAAGTGAAAAAGGACTTTATCGATAATGTCCATTCCATCATTTCAACATTTTAATTATAGACGTCTTTTATATTTCCTAGAATAAAATAATTTATCAACAAAACGCATTAAATCAAAGGGTGTGCTTCACCTGAGTACCACGTAGTAAGAACGCTGATAAACCATCATATATTTGGGGGATTTTAAATGAAGCGATGCACAAGAGAACTTTTAGAAGTCTGATTTTCTCTATAATTAGATTTGATAGAAATGCTTTCCTTGAGAAGCTCAATGAACAGAACCACTCTCTGCTGGTGTTCTGTGGCTCCCTACAAACATTCTGTGTGTGTGTGTGTGTGTGTGTGTGTGTGTGTGTGTGTGTGTGTGTGTGTGTGTGTGTGTGTGTGTGTGTGTGTGTGTTGTGGGGAGAGGAGGACTTTCCCAGAGCAAGAACTGAAGACACTGCTTTATCAGTCAGCAAAACAACAAAGCCCCCGCCAGATCCATTGATCCCTGGCAGTGGGAAGCTGGGGGAGGGCCAACTTAAATACCACTTCCAATACCGCTGAACTGCGCCCTTAAAAATGGTTGACACGGTACATTTTATGTTGCATATCTTTAATCACAACCAAAAAAAGACTGAAAAGAAAAATAAAGCCCTCCCTCACACAGGTATGTGGTTGGGAAAGGGGGCAGTATTCTAATAGCCTTTTCGGGACATCCTTCTGTCCATTGAACCAAAACTCAGCAAGGGATATCTTAAAAGTTAGTTGCAAATGTAGAATCTGAAACCTTGTCAATAAAGTTTGTGTGTCCTGTTGCATTTTAAAAACCTCTTAAATTGCCGTCAAAGGCCAGGATAAAGCTACGTTGCCCAGGATGGTACCACGAGCCACATACGTGTGGCTTTTGAGCACTTGAAATTGGCTTTAAAATTTTAGTTTAGTTTAGCTTAGTTTATTTAAATTTGATTTTAAAAACTTAAACTTGATTCAGTTGTTGGAAAAATTTCCAGTATGTTTGGACCAATGTGGATATGATCACCTACTCTCAAATGTAACTCTTGTGAAATCTAAATACAGATCAGGGTATCCGCAGTGAAATGTAATGCTCCAACTGAGATGTACTCTAAGGATAAAATGCACACTGAATTTTAAAGACGTAGTAAGAATAAAAAAACCATAAAATATCTCACTAATAATTTTTAAAATTGAGTATATTTAATATTGACTATATGTTAAAATGATAATATTTGGGATACATTGGATTAAATAAAATGTATTAATCAAATTGAAAAAAAATAGTTTCTGTAAAGAAACAGGTGAAGGATACCTGACTCAGGTGATTCTTAATTGAAGTAAGGAATCACCCCAGGGGTCTCTAGTTTGTATTCTGCCCAGGAAAAAAAAAAAAGGAATGAGAAATGTTTCCATTGGAAAAATGAATCATCCGAGGGTGCACAGATAATTGGTTGTAAGTGTCTACATCTCAAGAAATACTTTAGCAACGACCACTCCACAGAAGGGTGAGGGGTAGGAATAACAGCACTGGAAGGAAGATGTTCATTTTCAAAGACTTCTGCAGATGTTAACTCATTTTGCGTGGTTACAGTGCAAAGAACCACAATCTGCATTTTATGGATGAGAAACATTAATTAAAGTAATAAAAAAGCTCTGCCATATGTATCTCTATATAGATCAATATCTATATAGAGATATATAATGTATGTGTGTGTGTGTGTATTGACTATATATATAATGCGTGTATGCATATATGTAGTCAGAACCTCAATGAAAGTTCAGAAGTTTCTCCTCCTCTTTTCTTGTTAAACCTATTGATGTCCTATTGGCAATTATTAGGTAAATACGAACAATCTGGATGGTCAAACAGATGTTTTATGTCACAACACGCATTCTGAAGCCTGAGTGATCTGCATTTTTGCCCACATTTATTTTTAATAAATCAGGATTTCTAGACATTTATTTACTTAACCCAGTGTGGACAGAAACCTATGTGCATATTTATAAGGCTGTTTTCATCAAAGCTGCTGTTTTCATCTGAGCCACAGGCAGCCAACACCACATGATCAAATTACTCACAGAGAAATCACACATGAAATCCATAGATAATCTGCAAACCTCATTTCAGCCAATGGTTTTAAGTGTTTTTCCTCGGCAGACCTCTCCTGAAAGCTGCTAACAGGCTGATTGGAATTTTGTATCCTCTCCACTCTCTGGTGGAAGAGCTGCTAAGCGATGAAATGGCCAAAGCAGAGCACACAGGAGGAGGAGGAGGGTTGGGGAGGGGGAAGCAACGCACTGAAAAAAAAAACCCTCCAGCTTCATAATCGCATCCTGAATAATCAGCAGCGGACAGACGCTCCTCACACACTGTGCGTTCTCCACACTCTCAAGCAAACCGGGCAAAGATTGAAACCTCGATGTTATGCACACACTTGTCCTGAAATTGCTCGACAAACGTATTAGGAGGTTAGATCAAAGCCGGATGGGCCATCACAGCCTGTCAGATTTCCCTGGTAGTAGCAGCTATCTTTAAACCGTATTTCCATGGCAACTAATTTAAAAACATATTTGACGATATTGCCTCTTCCGGGATGAGAGCCATTAGAACCCAAGCGGCCTCTTCTCGTCAGACCCCTGAGGCCAGTGAGGACGGGAGGAAGAGCCCCTTCCAGCGCAGCACAGTGGGGCCCCCAGGGGCCCGGGCCCCCGCCCTTCCGGGGTGCTGGGGAGGTTAGCTGGTTGGATTTGCCAGAGTCCCTGTTTCTGCATGAAGCAAACCTCCTCTGCCTGCCTCCTGAGCTTTTCCAAACCCAGCTCTGGGGCTGGAGACTTCTCCTCCTGCTCCCCTCAGATTTTTGCAGCTCTGCCCCAGATGCTAAGACCAACCAGCACCTGACTGTTTCAGAAATGAGGGGCAAGACCCTGTTTGCTCTATGAAAAACTGGAGGAACAAAATGCTCACCATGCTTTAATTCACAACTCTCTGTCCTTTTTGTAATTGCCCTGTCAGTTTGGGATGAGGCTTAATCCGAGGACCAGGGCACTCCTGAATTCTTAGGCTTTTATTAAGAGAAATCACAAATTTTCTGCAGAGCTGGCAGTTAGGACGAGACCGACAGTGACCCCCTCTCAGGGCTCAGGTGAGACGCTCGTGGGTCTTAGATAGTTCTTCACTGCCAAGAAACTCGGTATTTTCCCAGGTACTCTCTGTAATCTCCCTGAGATGTAGATCTAAGTATCACTAATTCTTGTTTTCTCACTTTGGGGGGAGCCTGTAACAGCCTGTAACTGCAACAGCCTGTAAAGTTTGGACTACAGCTAGGTCTCTATGTAGATGGCATTGATAGATGGGGCCTACAATGCGGTGATTTGGCTGCAGCTTCGGGGACCTTCTACTCAAGGGTACCATCACCCATACCCCTGAAATTCCCACTCCTTCACTTTGAGACTCTATCTTTTATATGAGATATGTTTCCGCAAGCATCAAATCTTTTTTTTTTTTAATTAAAAGATAGGTATGCAACAATCAATAATTTTCAAAATAGCCCCCAAATCAGATTTGGGCCCTAAAATTTTGGGGCGAGCACATGTCACTGAAAGGGAAGTAGGAGATAAAAAGACGGAGAATTAAGAAGATCAGGTCCAAGGAGACAGAGAAGATGGCGGAGTAGAAGGATGCTCGCAGGTCACCCTCTCCCACAAATACACCAAGACCCACATCTACAGACCCACTCAGCCAACCAGAGCACCTGTGGAACTCCGACAGAACATCGCCCTCTTCAAAAGATAAAGACGCCAAAAATCTGGTAGGAGAAAAGGAAAAAAGAAAGAACAAAAGGCAAAGCAGCGCTGGACGGGTCCCGTGGGGAGGGAGCGGCAAAGGAGGACTGGCGCTCGCTCGCTGGGTCTCCCCTCTCCAACTGAGAGGCCAGCGGGACGGAGGGGGAGCCTCCTGAGGCTCGGATCTACAGAGCAGCCCTTGACTGACAGAACTAAGTTAAACGGGCACAGAGTGTCCCCCCGACACCCAGCCTGAGATGCGGGCCGGGAGCAGCGGGCAGGGCCAGGCTGCACAAGCCGGGCGGAGGACGGAAGCGGCTGCACAGAGGCAGCCCCCGGGGAACGCAAGGAGCTGCGCGCCGTGGCTGTGGGTGCACAGGGCAGAACAACCTGGGCCCTCCATAAAACAGCAAGGTTGATGTGCTCTCGGGGGAAGGGTGCACACCCCCATCTCTGAAAACCCGCGGAAAGTTTTCGGGGGAAGAGAGGCGGGGCTCAGGCACAGCCGCCATATCCTCCACGCTAAGCACCCAGGCGGGGGCGGGGGCGAAACCTGCATCCGCACCGAAGGGCTTTGCAGCCTCAAAGGCCAGACTGAGACTGGCCTGCAGCCCCGGGCAGATAGGATCCTTCCATCCTGGTCCCTCAGAGAACTTGCTCCACAAAGACAAACAAGGAGCTGGGTTTTGGCTCGGAGCAGGGACAGGGCTGTCCCTCGGTCTTCCCCGAGCCCACCCGCGGAGCTCCGACCAGGGCGGAGCGCGCAGCCGCACAGAGAGCGGAACTACAGGCGGTGCAGGTAGAGGGAGAGCGGCCCCCCCTCCCACCTTTCGGGCAGGAACACAGCCCCTGACCGAGGTGCTGGGAGGGGGCACGACCCGCCCTCCTACCCGGCCAGTCTGCAACATCTGACTGCGGCATCCGGAGGGGATAGCGACCCGCCCGCCCACAGCAGAGGAGAGCTGCACCTGACCCAGTGTTGGGAGGAGGCGCGATCTGCTTGCCGACAGGTGCTGGGAGCAGCACAGAAGAGGGCGCCAACGGAGGGCCTCTGAAAACAGCAAGCTGAGCTTCCAAAACAGGACGAAGACAGAAAGACTTCACATTAAAAGCACACAGACTCCAGGAGAACACCGACAAACTCCCCCCCCCCCTTTATTTTTTTAAATCTGTTTTTACCTGTTCTATTTTCTATTACTCTCTTAATCTTTACTTCTTATTTCATTTCTATTTCTCTTGGGTTTTGATGTCCTGCTATTGATTAGACACAGGTTTCAAATACATCTATTCATCTCCCCCCCTTTTTTTGTAAAGGTTTTAAAAGGACGTCTCAACCCGATTAATACTCTGCTTCAACTCACTCTTCTATTATTCATTATACACTGTTTTCAAACCCTCTTTCTCCCTTCTTTTAAAATTCTTTCTCTCTCTCTTATTTTTTTTTCTTTTTTCCTAAGTTCTATTCCTAAATAGGCATCAGATAGATAAAATCCTTAAGGACCAAAATAAACAACTGATACTCCATAAACCACAGTGCCGGAGAGGTATGAGCAAGATGAAGAAGCAGAAAAACCTTTCCCAATTAAAAGAACAAGAGAAATCCCCTGAAAGAAAGATCAACGAAATAGACATTGATAGCCTACTAGATCAAGATTTCAAAAAAGGAGTGATCGAATTGCTGAAGGAATTAAAAGAGATAGTGTTTAGAGATATAAAATATGTCAAAAATGAAATTGAAGCTATAAAGAAGAGCCAAGTAGAATGGGTAAACTCATTGACAGAGATGAGGAATGATCTAATAGCTGTGCAAAGCCGACTAGATAATGCAGAGGAACGAATTAGTGATCTGGAAGACAGGGCAATAGAAAGCACCCATTCAGAAGAACTACAAGAGAATAAAATAAAAAATAATGAAAATAGCATAAGGGACCTATGGGATAATATAAAGCGTCCCAATCTTCGCATAATAGGGGTCCCAGAAGGAGAAGAAAGATCAAAGGGGATTGAAAAGGTTTTTGAAGAAATCATGACTGAAAACTTCCCAAACTTAAAGAAGGAATCAGATATCCAAGTACAGGAAGCTCAGAGGGTCCCAAACAGGAAGAACCCAAATAGACCCACACCAAGACATATCATAATCAAGATGGCCAGAGTCAAGGATAAAGAAATGATTCTAAAGGCAGCAAGAGAAAAGCAAAGAGTAAGTTACAAGGGAACCCCCATAAGGCTCTCAGCTGATTTCTCTACACAAACACTACAGGCCAGAAGGGAGTGGCAAGATATATTCAAAGCCCTGAATGAAAAAAAGATGCAGCCTAGGATCCTTTATCCAGCAAGGCTATCCTTGAGGATAGAAGGAGAAATAAAGAGTTTCACAGACAAAAAAAAGCTGCAGGAGTTTAGCAACACTAAACCCATGCTAAAAGAAATATTGAAAGGGCTATTCTAAATAGAAAAGCAGCAGGATGCTACAGAAATGAGAAACACACAACTGGAAAGGTGATAACTCATGAATTACAAATAAAGTAAACATGAAGTTATAAAAGAAGACATACAAATCACTGAGAGTGGGAGAGGGAGGCAGGGAAATATAGAATATTTTTTTCTTTCTTTTTTAACAGTAGGATGGGTTTGAGATCATGTTACTATCAGTTTAATAAAAACAGTTATAGTAATGGGTTGGTAGATTTACAAAAAAGGGTAACCACAAGCCAAAAATTTACTAAGGAGTCACAAAAATTAAATAAAATCCATGATAATACAAAGGAAAATTACCAAACCACAAAAGGAAGAAGAAAGGAATAAAGAGGATATACCAATTCAACTGCAAAGATAAGTTCAAAATGGCAATAAACACACATCTATCATTAATTACTGTAAATGTTAATGGACTAAATGCTCCAGTCAAAAGACACAGAGTGGCAGACTGGATAATAAAGCAAGAACCTTCAATATGCTGCATACAAGAGACCCACTTTAGGGAGAAGGACACATATAGATTGAGAGTGAAAGGATGGAAAAGGATATTCCATGCAAATGGAAAAGCCAAAAAAGCAGGTGTTGCAGTACTGATTTCAGACAAAATAGACTTTAAAACAAAGGCCATAAAGAAAGATAAAGAAGGACATTTTATAATGATTAAAGGAGCGATACAAGATGAGGATATTACACTCGTTAATATATATGCACCCAATATAGGAGCACCTAAGTACATACAAGAATTACTAACAGAGATAAAGGGGGATATTGATGGGAATACAATCATAGTTGGAGATTTTAACACTGCATTAACATCACTAGACAGATCTTCCAGACAGAAAATAAACAAGGCAACAGAGAAATTAAATACTACAATAGAAAAACTAGATTTGGTGGATATTTTCAGAGCATTACACCCCCCAAAAATAGGATATACATTCTTTTCAAGTGCACATGGAACATTTTCCAGGATCGATCATGTACTTGGGCACAAAAGAAACCTCAACAATTTTAAGAAGATAGAAATTATCTCAAGCATCTTTACTGACCACAATGCCATGAAACTGGAAATCAACAACAGAGAAACAAAGGAGAAAAAAAAGAAAGCATGGAGATTAAACAATATGTTATTGAAAAAACAATGGATCAATGAGG
Source organism: Camelus dromedarius (assembly GCF_036321535.1). NCBI lineage: Eukaryota > Metazoa > Chordata > Mammalia > Artiodactyla > Camelidae > Camelus > Camelus dromedarius. Next base: position 62,301,424 of record NC_087448.1, on the reverse strand, counting down.
AAATCAAAGTTGAAATTTAAAAATACCTTGAGATAAATGATAATGAAAGCACAACCACTCGAAACCTATGGGACACAGCAAAGGCAGTGCTAAGAGGGAAGTTTATAGCGATACAGGCCTCCCTCAAAAAAGAAGAACAATCTCAAATAAACAATTTAACCCACCACCTGAATGAATTAGAAAAAGAAGAACAAAAAGCCCCAAAAAGCAGCAGAAGGAAGGAAATAATAAAGATCAGAGAGGAATTAAATACAATAGAGATTAACAAGACCATAGAAAAAATCAACCAAACCAAAAGCTGGTTTTTTGAAAAAGTAAATAAAATCGACAAACCTCTGGCCAAACTCACAAAGAAGAAAAAAGAGAGAGCACAAATTAGCAAAATAAGAAAGAAAAATGGAGAAATTACAACAAACAAAATAGAAATACAGAATATCATACGAGAATATTATGAAAAACTATATGGAACCAAACTGGATAACCTAGAGGAGATGGACAAGTTTCTGGAAACATACTGTCCACCAAAACTGAATCAAGAAGAATCTGAACACTTGAACAATCCGATCACTAGAAAGGAAATAGAAATAGCAATTAAAAACCTCCCTACAAATAAAAGTCCAGGACCGGACAGCTTCACCGGGGAATTCTACCAAACATACAAAGAAGAACTCATACCAGTCCTTCTCAAACTCTTCCAGATGATTGAAAAGGAGGGAATACTCCCAAACTCATTCTATGAAGCCACCATCACCCTGATACCAAAACCAGGCAAAGACACTACAAAAAAAGAGAATTATAGGCCAGTATCACTGATGAACAGAGACGCCAAAATCCTCACCAAAATTTTAGCAAATAGAATCCAACAACACATAAAAAAGATTATACATCATGACCAAGTGGGGTTCATCCCAGGGACACAAGGCTGGTTCAACATACGCAAATCAATCAGTGTAATACATCACCTCAACAAGAGAAAGGACAAAAACCACATGATCATCTCAATCGATGCAGAAAAAGCATTTGATAAAATTCAACACCCATTTATGATAAAAACTCTCACCAAAGTGGGTATAGAGGGAACATATCTCAACATAATAAAAGCTATATATGACAAACCTACAGCCAGCATATTACTCAACGGTGAAAAACTCAAAAGCTTCCCACTAAAATCTGGGACAAGGATGCCCACTATCACCACTCCTATTCAACATAGTCCTGGAAGTCCTAGCCACAGCAGTCAGGCAAGAGAAAGAAAGAAAAGGGATCCAAATTGGAAAAGAAGAGGTAAAAGTGTCATTATATGCTGATGACATGTTACTATATATAGAAAACCCTAAAAGGTCCACACAAAAGCTACTAGAGCTGATTGAAGAATTCAGCAAGGTAGCAAGTTACAAAATTAACGTTCAAAAATCAGTTGCATTTCTTTACACTAACGATAAATCAACAGAAGAAGAAAGTAAAGAAACAATCCCCTTTAAAATAGCACCCAAAGTAATAAAATATCTGGGAATAAATCTAACCAAGGAGGTGAAAGAATTATACACAGAAAACTATAAACCACTGATGAAGGAAATTAAAGAAGACTTTAAAAAATGGAAAGATATTCCATGCTCTTGGATTGGAAGAATCAATATTGTTAAAATGGTCACACTGCCCAAGGCAATCTACAGATTTAATGCAATCCCTATCCAATTACCCAGGACATATTTCACAGAACTAGAAAAAATCATAATAAAATTCATATGGAACCATCAAAAACCTAGAATTGCCAAAGCATTACTGAAGAGAAAGAAAGAGGCTGGAGGAATAACTCTCCCAGACTTCAGACAATACTATAGAGCTACAGTCATCAAGACAGCATGGTATTGGTACCAAAACAGACATATAGACCAATGGAACAGAATAGAGAGCCCAGAAATGAACCCACAAACTTTTGGTCAACTCATCTTTGACAAAGGAGGCAAGAATATACATTGGAATAAAGACAGTCTCTTCAGCAAATGGTGTTGGGAAAACTGGACAGCAGCATGTAAAACAATGAAGCTAGAACACTCCCTTACACCGTATACAAAAATCAACTCAAAATGGATTAAAGACTTAAACATAAGACAAGATACAATAAACCTCCTAGAGGAAAACATAGGCAAAACATTATCTGACATACATTTCAAAAATTTTCTCCTAGAAGAAATAAAAGCAAGAATAAACAAATGGGACCTAATGAAACTTACAAGCTTCTGCACAGCAAAGGAAACCAGAAATAAAACAAGAAGAAAACCTACGGAATGGGAGAAAATTTTTGCAAGTGAAACCGACAAAGGCTTGATCTCCAGAATATATAAGCATCTCATACGACTCAATAAGAAAAAAATAAACAACCCAATCCAAAAATGGGCAGAAGACCTAAACAAGCAATTCTCCAAGGAAGACATACAAATGATCAAAAAGCACGTGAAAAAATGCTCAATATCACTAATTATCAGAGAAATGCAAATCAAAACTACAATGAGGTATCACCTCACACCAGTCAGAATGGCCGTCATTCAAAAATCCACAAACGACAAATGCTGGAGAGGCTGTGGAGAAAGGGGAACCCTCCTACACTGCTGGTGGGAATGCAGTTTGGTGCAGCCACTATGGAAAACAGTGTGGAGATTCCTCAAAAGACTAGGAATAGACTTACCATATGACCCAGGAATCCCACTCCTGGGCTTGTATCCAGAAGGAAATCTACTTCAGGATGACACCTGCACCCCAATGTTCATAGCAGCACTATTTACGATAGCCAAAACATGGAAACAGCCTAAATGTCCATCAGCAGGTGACTGGATAAAGAAGGTGTGGTATATTTATACAATGGAATACTACTCAGCCATAAAAACCGACAACATAATGCCATTTGCAGCAACATGGATGCTCCTGGAGAATGTCATTCTAAGTGAAGTAAGCCAGAAAGAGAAAGACAAATACCATATGAGATCGCTCATATGTGGAATCTAAAAAACAAAAACAAAAACTAACAAACAAACAAAAACAAAGCGTAAATAAAGGACAGAAATAGACTCACAGACAGAGAATACAGACTTGTGGTTACCAGGGGGGTGGAGGGTGGGAAGGGATAGACTGGGATTTCAAAATTGTAGAATAGACTACACTGTATAGCACAGGGAAATATACACAAAATGTTATGATAACTCACAGAGAAAAAAATGTGGTAATGAGTGTGTATATGTCCATGAATAACTGAAAAATTGTGCTGAACACTGGAATTTGACACAACATTGTAAAATGATTATAAATCAATAAAAAAAAATGTTAAAAAAAACAAAAAAAAAAAGAAGAAGATCAGGTCCAGACTGAGTCCTCGCACAGCGGGAGACCTCAGGGTTAGAGGGCGTGTCCAGGACCGTCTTCTCGAAGGCAGAAACGTCATCTCAGACAGTCTGCCCAGGGCTGGGCCACACTCTTCTCTGATTCAGGCCACAGCAATATGTGGCCGGTGTCCATTTCAGCTGTCTTCATGGTGCATATTGATCACTGCCATAGATCGCTCATTCTGCAATCTTCATTGATCATTAAATGGCTGGAATTAATAGATTAGCCAGTGGAAGGTCTATTCATTTAATGTGCATACACGGAGACAGTGAGTCTTCAGGGAACCTGACTTTGATCTACCACCGTGCGGTGCCTCATGACTCCCAGTGAGTATTTTTATGTGAGAGTGTGTGTACTTCAGTGTTTGTATACGTGAAAACTGCAACGTAGGCCACCTGGGACAGTTGCATTAATTTGAACATCAATCTGCAAATTGATACAACTTGGAAGAAGCCACAGTGAAACCTATTTTTGGATTGCCTATAAAGCCTTTATTAATTGTACAAACAACATTTCAGGGAGAATGTGTAAAATGCTTATGAGAGGAAAATAGTTTTAAGTAACCTCATGATTCCAATTTCAAATGATTGATAATGCCAATTAAAAAGCATTCTTTCTTTTTTCCAAACAAGCTATTCCTATGTGTTTATCAAAGCAAGTCTCCTAAGAACACATCTGGATATCTGTGTTCTGGGACTATGTGTCCTTGGATAATGGGAACCTAAGGGTTCTGCACCCAATTCCAACATGTGAGTTTCTTTTCCCCACTCCACCACACAGTTCTATACCAATCACAAGTCCAGGCTGTCAACTGTGCTTCTCATCAACTAACTATAGGTTGGAGGTTCCAACAGCTCCCTCCTAGGGTTCTATTAATTTGCTAGAGTAACTCATAGAATGCAGAACACTTACTATGTTACTGGTTTATTATAAAAAGATGTAAGTAATTCAGGAATAGCCAGATGGAAGAGATACACAGGACAACACACAGGGAAGGCTTCCGTGCCCTCTCTGATCGCGTCGTGCTTCCTCAGTTTCCATGCGGTCACCGCTCTGGACTCCATCCTTTGGGTTTTTATGGAGGCTTCATTGCATTTTCATGATTGATTAATTCATTGACCATTAGCGATTGATTAAATCTGTAGCACTTCTCCCCCTCCCAGGAGATGGAGGGCAGAGAGTGGGGCAGGGACCTAACGTTCTAACCCTCATTTCCAGAAGTCACCTCATTAACAAAACAAAAGACAACCTTATCACTCTTATCATAGGAAATCCCAAGAGTTTTAGGAGCTCTGTATCAGAAATAGGATGAAGATCAAGTATATATTTCTTATTATCAATTACTTGGACTGGGAACTGTGGGCAGGTGAACTGGGCTGATGGGGAGGGCCTGCCAGGAGTTCATTGACCTGCATTGACTCTTCAGGGGCTCATAGTTGGAAAGGATCCACCCTAGAGCAGTAGCTGATGGGGAGGGCAGTGATATGTATCTTTTAGAATTTACTTCTCTGGCAGCCTCTTGGATGTTTTGTGAAGACTGAGGAGAGAGGGGCAGTAGACAGAACCTGAAGGAACTACGTGCAGTGATGACTCTGTCAGGCATTGGACTCTGGTCCCATTAGATGATTCATTAGGTGGTGAAATGGAAGGAAAGGTAAGGGAAAAAGTCTTCTTCCATGAGGCACCCATGATTTTCCATCACTGGTGGTTCTGGAAGGAAGAAAAAGGTGGTTCCCATTTAGTGGTTGTCAGGCCATGTTCCCAATGCATGGGACTCATATATGTGGGTGACAAGGGACAATGTGGGGGCTAGAGAAGGTATTTGTGAGAACAGAGGAATGAGGCTTAAGTATTCAGCTAAGTATGGCTTATTACAGTTATAATGGCATTATTTATATCCGTAGTCGATACTGCCACAGAAAATCTGATCTGTTTCTGAACGTGATAAAACTAAATTTATTTTTTTAAATATTTGGAAGAGGTATAACACAGGGAAAAGAGCACAAGCCTTGGATCAGAACCCAATTTAACTCTGACTCTTGTCAGTTGTTACCTGTATGGCTTTGGGCAGGTGCGCAATGTGGCAGATTGTTGTGTGTTCCCTGAAACCCATTTTCCCTCCCATCTGAGCACACACCTTGATGATACCTCCCAGCCTCTCTGACAGCCAAGACTGAACCTGTGACTGAGCTCTGAGCACCGTGGACAGAAAGAAGTAATACATGCCACCTCCAGGTCTGCTCCACTAGAACTTCCTGTGCCCAGGAAGCTTGCATTCACTGGAACATCAATCTGAAATTGATATAACTCAGAAGGAGCCAGATTAAAATCTAATTTGGAGTTACCAACACAGCCTTCATTAACTGTACGAACAGTATTTCTAACAGGAACACACAGAGCACCCAACAGAAGACGGCAACTCCCTGACAGGTGGTGGAGGCCAGGACCCTGACTGACCGCACAGAAGGCCATTCACCAGACAGGGACATTAGTATTGGACTCCACAGGAGCAAGAAATTAACTTTTATTGTCTTAAACACTAAAACTGGGATTTATGTGCTACAGCACTTAGCATCGTTTGCATTAATTAATCCACTTGAACTTCAATGACTTCTCATTAATAAAAAGGAAAGAATGGTATCTAACTTACAGAGTAGTTTAAGAATTAACTATAGAGGCACACAGTAAATGTTAAATAAATAATAGGTGCTATATAATCTCTTATTCAGGTTTTCCTTTCATTTAGATCCTTCTCTCATAATCGGTGAGTTAAGTTTATTTTCCACTAGGGGGAAATAAATCACATTGATGAAGGCAAAACACAGCATCAATCTTAGATGGAAAGAAAGAGCCATTTAGTGAACCAGTGTGGGCATCAGTGGCGAAATATGGGACCTTGGGTACCATTCTTAAGTTTTCTGAACCTTAGCTTCCTCATTTGTAAGACAGGAGTAAGAATCCATGCCTCACGGGAGGTATGTGAGAATAAAATGAGGCAGCAAATATAAAAGCATCCCTTACTCTTTGAAGTTCCACAAAAATGTGTGGTTTATTATTATAGATTAACTATTTTAAACTCACAAAATCAAGCAGGTTTTGTACAAACATCATCTTCAAAAACAGTATATGGTTCTCCACTGGACTAGCAAAGTTGTTGCAATGCTTTTAATGCTGGTGGTTATGTGTGATTAATCTTAACTTTCCATTTTCTAATGTGTTTCAGTTGATGAACTAATGGCAGTGATGTATTTGAAATGTCCCACTTTCTTTTTATTTTAAAGGTGGGAAAAAAGACATTGCGAGCAGTAAATCATGTATGCCCAAGTTGAATCTGACGGGTCAGGAGGAAGTAAGATCCTCACTTTTCTGCTGTCATTGAAACATCCTTTGGAGAGAGATGCAGTGGGAGCCGGGCCTTCATTAAAATCAAACCAGATCTTGGCAGATGTCAGTTAAGCAAGCTTGGCAGTGAATCTGTGATTAAACTTTTCAATACATTCTCTTAATTTTACAATTTGTAATCTCTGAAAACACCTCATATGAATTTTATTACTGTGAATTGAAGGTTATCAAAAAGTCAAGTCTTCCTGGAAGAGCATTTGGGAGGCTTCTTACATGGCCACACCACATCAGCCATGGAGGTGCCTGTCCTTCTCTAGGTAAAGAGTTAAAACTCTGAGTATTTACAATATGCATGCCTCCACCCAGAAGAAGAAAGTTGCAGTACCTAATGTCTTCAAGGAGGCCAAGGACACTGTTGAGTGGGTGGCGTTCAGAGCTGTGTGAAGGAGGTTGAGAGGAAATTACTTTCAGTTAATAATTCAGCAAAAATGTATGGAACTCTACGCAAGTGATCAAAGCGGACATCACTATTAATGTCATGTTGATATCATGTGCTACCAGATATGATGGCACAAGAGGGCCACGTCACCTCCGTGGTGTTTGAAACAACCCAAAAAATAAAAGAGTCTAACAATGAGGAAACAAGACTATTCTACAAAAATGAGGAACGTGCTGCAAAGTGTCTGACCAGTTCTCATGAAAATATACAGGACGTGAAAAATAAGACTGAGAAACTGTCACAGAGCAGAAGAGACTAAGAAGACACGACAACTTAATGCAATGTGGTATGAGAACCTTGGATAACTGGTGAAACCCAAATAAAGTCTAGAATTTAGTTAAGAGTAATGAGCAAAGGTGGTTGGTTAGTTTTGGTAAATACACCATGGCAATATAAGATGATGACATTCAGGGAAGCTGCAACTGGGTGAGAGGTGGAAGGTACAGGAGTTCTCTGTACTACTTTTGTGTTTTTTTCTGTAAACCTAAAATTATTTACAATAAAAAGTTTATTAAATATCATATATGTGTATAATTTTAATAAATAAAAATCAAAACATCACTTCAATATCTTTTCAAAATAAATACTTTAGTAAGTAGAATTTTCATTTTTAAAATAAAAATTTAATAAATAAATGTACATATATCATTTTAATAAATAAACTTCTCTCTTGATCTATCTATGGCGAAGAATCTAGCATTCTAGGAAGATGATGGTGACATGATAATTTTTGATTTCTTAAAATCACCGCATAAAAACAGGTGAAGCAGGTGGGAATAAACCACCGACAGCCACCAGAACTGAGTGATACCAGAATCTGTGCAGGAAGAAGCAGAGGGAGCATCAGATGTGTCTGAGGACAGAATCCCCAAGCAGCCAACATGTATTCACTGGCAGACATGATCAGCTAATTTGGGAAGTGCACCTCAAGCTGGGAGAGGCTGTGCCCAATCCAATAATGGGGGAGTGCGAAGACCCCTCCATGACGTGTGAAGGGACAGGAGCGGTCGGTGTCCTTATGAGATACCCTGACTGCCCAGACAGACCTGCCAGGGCTCCTCTATGACTTGGCCACCTAATGGGGCACGACTGACTGCTAGAACTGAAATTGTAATTGAGAGGAATAAAGACATAAAGATGAAGAGAGAGAATTTCCAAACAGAAGTAAGAAGGGAGACCAGAGCCAGGAAGTCTCAGAAAGAAAGCTGCCCTACTTTTTAATACTATATGACAGAAAAGCAAAATAAAACAAAATAAAATAGAAGAGGGTGGTCTCTGAAGTTAAACTATTTTGTTTCACAGATCTTTCCAAAAGTTCAAAAACTTAATTCTCACAAGTGGGCAACAGAAAACAATCAAAACAAAACAAGCAAAGCCATGATGAGGTGGATAACAAGGAATAAGGTATCTTTAGGGACACACCAGAGAGTCATCATAACCAAACAGATAAAGTCTGCACCTACTATTCCAAAACAAGGCAAAAGACCTCGAAAAGCTGACATAAGACATCAAAGAACAACACAAACCAAAACCATAGAAATTATGAAATGAAGTGACAACCCAGTAAAGAATCAGACATACAAGGAAAAAAAAATCATTTCAGACTATTAGACTAAAAATCTTACCAGACTATTGGAAGGAATACAAGATGAAATAATATCCTAAGAGAAACAGAATGTGAAAAGAAGAAAGTATTTAAAAATCATAAAAGAAATGAAGAGATAAGAAGATTATAAGAGGAAGTGACAAGTATTGATAAACAAAACCCAAAATCCAAACAATAGAAATCCCTGAAGAAGAAATGAAAGCAAGGAAATATAACAGGATAAAAGAATATTACCATTTATAATTTTGATAATGATGGTTGAAATTGGGCTATATTGTAGACAGTGTAACAGCCCCCAAAGGTGTTCACCTCCTAATTCCTAGGACCTGAGAATATGTGACTTTTCCATGGCTAAAAGGGCTTCATAGTTGTCACTGAGTCAAGGACACTGAGGTACAGTGATAACCTCCTAAGGGAATACGCTGGAAAGACAGAATGCTATTGTCAGAGACAGAGTGCCTGAAATTAGGATTACGGAAAGCTGCAATCATTAGTCCAGATGTTCTCAACCAGAGCTCCCTGAGAGAATTAAGCTTTCACTCCCTAATGTATCCAAAATATGTAATGAGTTAACTTCCTACCTATGAATTTAGTTTTGTACCCTCCTTAAGAAATTTGAGAAAATATTCACTCGAATCACCTACGGTATTCTGTGGATCAGACAAGGAGCCCCTTTGGTGAAAAACTAGAGGGTATGGCCAAGGGAATAATTGACTGAAGTAGAAAACAAGATCATTTTAAAAAACTCAAGGAGCAGAGAAACCAGGATACTGAGATGATCATCTCTCTATATATATTGAGTTCAGCAAGATTAAGACAAGAATGGTATTGGAGCTGAAATTCCTGAGAAAAAGAGAGAGTGACCCAGGAGAGGACAGGTGACAGCAAGAAGGAAAGGTAGCGGGCAGAGTAATCTCATGATGGAAATAGAGAAGAGGTTTTCCGGGAGGAGGAGGAGGAACTAGACAGAATACAGCTATGAGGGGAAACGTGGAGGTCTAGCTAGCCTCTTCTCCAAGCCCAGAGGTGGAAGGGCTGTGGAAGGCGCAGCAGTCGCCTTTAAGGGGCTCCAGGAAAGTAGGGTCCTCAGGGGAGAGTCAGCCCTTTAGCCAGAGGGTGGGAAAAACATTCAGAAAATCAGTGGAGGATATAGAGCACGTTGCCAATAATGGACCTGTATTTCCAGCAAGCTCAGTGGAAGGGATCGAGAATTGAGGAGGAGTGCCTGGAAGAGGCAGAATGAGGCACGTGCAGAGCCCACGGGGTCCCGTGCGGGAGACGAAGGGTGGCCTGCACTCGGGCTGTGCCGGCCCACACCCAGGGATAAAGGGCCTAACATTACTCGAGTTGGCTCAAGGCAAATAGTGCCCGTGAGCCTCGTGGAGGACCGAAAGGGGGGCTTCCAGGATTTCCTGATTTCAAGAAGGCAGATGAGGTGTGGTCTTAAATCCAGTGACTGTAGCTGACCTATGTGATTCAAGTTTTAAATCTTGGAGGATCACACACCTCTTCAAGAATCTTATGAAAATGATAGATTGACTCCTCAAAAAAAAAAAAAAGCATATAAACTCAAAATTGTGAATATAGTTTCAAGGGAGGGTTTTCAGAACTAAATATACCCACATGTCTGTCTCAGCCACTCCCATCTTAGATCCATGGATTCAAAATAAGAAAATATGATTTATACTCTACGTTTTTTCTGTGACAATATAATTAAGTGACATGTTAAATTTAAAGGGGAATAATTTGTTATGTTTCTGGTGAAATTTATTTGCATTTGAGCATAGACATGCTGAAGACAGAAATTAATCCAGAGGCACTGTGCTGGAACAGGCAGAGAGCTAGGTGGACAGATGACAAGACAGCTGTCAGCATCACTCACACCAAGGCACAGCATCATCGTTTAAGAAAAACCTACGTGTGTGACGGGAGTGGTGGAGGGAGTGCTTCATAGGAAGTGCACAAAACAGCAGAAACAAACACAGGTCCTGCCCTTGAAAAATGGAAAACCTGAAACCCTGAATGTGTGCCTTCTTGTCTCACCTCTGCTCCCCCACTCTCCATGATGATCTTGGCTCCGTCATTTAAATTCTCTGTATTTTGGTTTTAGCACCTGTGAAATAAGAATCATAATATCTGCCTACAGAGAATTCAGGGGAAGTGGTCATCTTGGAGATGTTGGTGCTAATTCCAGTCAGGACGGTCTGTACAAGAAGTGTCCATCCTCTTTTCTTCCAGAGCAGGGGGAGCAAAGGAAAGGCTTGTGTTGGAAAAGTAGTCACAGAAAATTGCTGGGGCCCCAACCCACCTTCAGCCTGGGAAAGGAGATGTGGAGTGAGTGCCTTTTCCCTGGGACTTGCGTTAGCTGGACTTGAGACTTCAGAAGATCTACCCTTCTTGGGCAGCTAGGAGCTGGGAAACCCAGTACTCATATTTTAAAGGCCATTGTTCATGGAACAACCGTGGAATGAAATGTTACATAAAAATAAGGAGTGGGGTCGTTCCTGGGAAGGGAGGAAACTAGGGTAAGATATCTTGGAAAATGCTATCTTCTATTTCATTGAAATGAACTAGAGTTCTGTATTTTAGGAGTTATTCAAACACTACAGAAACCAAGAGAAGTTTCAAAATGCTTTTCCTAACATGGAATCTGCGGTTTACTCCAGCCATCAATCAATATTTGGGTTATTTGAATTAACAATTTTAACATCTACTCACACTAATTTTGCTCTTTTAATATTAAGTCATATTTTAATCCAAAAGACTCCATACAGGTAAAGAATTCAAACTTCATTGGGTATCTCACCGAAGTTTTAAGTGACATGATTGATAACTGTTTTCCAATGTGGAAAATACAATTTGCATTTCTTCTTTGATGTCAAGGTTGGAGAGCCCTTTTATTTGTCAGAATGATAAACTCTGTATGCAAAAGGTTACAAAGGAAGAAGCAAATTGGTAGATTGACATTTTCATCTAATTTAACGCAAACATAATTACAGGTATAAAATCTGAAATGGAAATAAATTAGAATTATGCCTCTGCCATTTTGGAGTGTGCGTCCATGAGCTAAATTAAAAAAAGAAGAAGAATCCATTGACTTGAAAGGGGGGATATAATTGAGGGTGGAGACCCATAAATGAAGAGCAAAGCTTTGAGACTCCTCTGCATGGATTTTTACTAACCCATCTAGATCCAGACTTTCTGATTCTTGCATTCTAGTTGAGTTGGCATAATAAACACAACAAACCTAAACCCTCTGTCTTCTTCCTCCTGGGTTTTCTTCTTTAATTGGATTTACTTGTTTTTCAAAAGACTCATACTTCACGTACATGGAGTTTGTTGGCCTTTGGCACCAACAATCTGTCATGTATATTCCAGATCAACCTGGGAAATTAGCCATAGAAGGCTTGATGGAATTGCTGCTGAATGGTTACCTCTTCGGTTGACATCTGGGTCTCTCCCTACGAGGGCAGGATTTTTATTTCAAGGTCAGAGATCCTGAATTTCCTCAACTCAAATTTTCTAAAAGTCAAGAAACTCAATATCCAGGAAAGAAAAAAAAAGATCTAATTTATCAATGGAATACTCTTATGAAGTAGGTGCATTACTCCCATTTTAGAGTTTGAAGTTCTTTAAAGAGCTAACAGTAAGCTAGTAAATGTCAGAACTGAAATTCTAACCTGGGTGTATTGGAGCTGAATAATCAGTTAAGACAAATGATCTATCTGATATCTGTTATCCAGCCTTGGTGTCAATCATGTATTTATACATCATTATACAAGCCATCTATACTATACTCACACCACACAGGTTTTTTTCACATTATATATATATATATTTTTATATTATGCAGCCATACGCATAACCAAAGTGAACCTTAAAAATTAGTAATAACAACATAGATGACACGAGCTGCAATTATTCAACATTAGCTAACTGGATTTGAAACGGAAGCTGTACAATTTTAACTTAATGCAGTATTTTCCTGAGCACAGTTTGACACTAGCTCTTACATGATTTGGGGCTGAACATGGCAGAAAGGATCGCAGATGGGGGGCAGGGTGGAGGCACCGGTGGGAATGGGAGGAGCGAGGGAAGCAGCCCTGCAGACGCAGCTCTGGGGGACTCGGAGCACTCCTCCCCCGCGCCCTCAGGTTCCAGCTTCCATGAGGGGGTAGGAGTCATGGCTGGAGGGACAAAGTGGGATCAGCATCCTGGTTTACACCTTGACGGCTCGTTAAGCTGAATCCACTCTGGTCAACTTGGGACTTCACTTGAAGATGGAATCATTTTCCTATTAAGTGACTACGCCCTCTAGGAACTGCTTAGCTTCCCAGCAATAATTTGCACACACCAGTCCCTACAGACGGTGTGTAAGCAGGAGAGAGCTTTGTAGGCGCATCACAGGGCTGCCCTGCGGCCAGACACCACCCAGGTTGCCGACCTGGGGCAGCGATGACTTCTGAGGATGGCTGGCCTTGCCCACAAATGCAGAAGGAAAACCACCTCCCTCCTGTGATATCAGCCCCTAGAGTCAGGCTGGCGGGACTCAGATCCCAGCTCCGCCATGTAGTGACTATGGGGCTTGCAGCAAATTATAGAAACACGGTGTCTCCGCTTCCTTAACTGTAAAACAATGGGAAAAAAATCATTGAGCCTGATTCTTAAGTTGACATAGGAATTAAATAAAATAACACAAGTAAAGCTCTTACGAGAGTGCCTAATGCATCATAAGCCCTCAAAATATGTCAGTGATTATTATGTGCAAACTTTAGAGGATGTTTCCTCTAAAAGTTGCAATATCCTACACTTTGGTAGCACGGAGAATCTCATATCCTTTTAGTAAATTCCAGATGCCATTTTCCAAAAAATACAAGAATCTTGGCAAAATCCTAATATCATTGTCAAGTAAGATATTCATTACCTCTTTGCTTAAAATATTTATTATCTGTTGGAATTCCCATAATTAAGTACAACAAATAGTGCCCTTCATTACCCATGCTGCAGTGGGTAGGGACAGCACAGGAACTGTGATTATATCAGCCACATGCGCAGACTTGTGGTACACACATTAGCTTTGAAAAAGCCAACCTTGCACGTATCATTTCTCACTATACTACCCAAATTTCAATCATCCTACTTTTAAGCTCCTACAACGTAGGAGAGCAGTATCCAAAGGGTATGCAATTTAGTTGGGTGGAAAAAGCACGGATGAGTGACAAGCTAAATAATAAAACAACAGTCCAACAGATGTTAGATTTCAAGAAATATGTAGTGAGCAGCTATCAGCAAGGCACACTTCATAGGAACTCTGGGGACCCAATACAAAGAACATAAAGGGCAGGATCTGTGGCCAAGAACTCAGGCTGGTGAAGGGTAAAAATGTAGTGTAAGAGTACTTCTAATTCAAGAGCGACTCCAGTGAGTGCTAAAATAAAACCGATTGCTAAATGCAGTGGAAGCAATCAGAGTAGTAAGACTCTCGTCTGAGGACATGAGACGCGTGTGCAGAGGAGAGAGGGGTTTGTGGAAGAGGAAAGAACATAAACAAGGGCACGGAAAGAGGGATGACCGGGGCAGGTCTGGACTTCTCAGTGAGAGCAGGGCGTGGGGCGAGTGATGTTAAAGATAGACTGAGCGGCTGTATAAACAACTTTATGCTGAAGGTTGAGGGGAACTGATGACTCAAAATGGGATCATTGAAGGTTTTTAATAAGAACAATGGCGTAATCAGAACGTTCATGGGAGTACAACCTAAGCACCGGGTGTAGCAAAGACTTTGAGTTCTCCCAGCCTTGGCCTGAATGTTCTTATGACCTGGGCTTCAATCTCTCTAAGCTTCCAAATGGGCTAATAATGCCTGCCCTACCTTCGTCCCAGGGCTTTTGTGAGCATGAACTCAGAACGAAACAGGGTGTGGTTATCAGGGTCACTTGGCAGGGGGAGAGACCGCAGGTCTCAGGACCCTATTTACGGGGTCCACAGAAGCAGTGAGGACCTGGGCTGGGCAAAAGCAGTTACATAGGATGTTAAAGGATAGGGCTACCTTCTCTGCCCCGTTCCCAGGTAATTTATTCATGCATTGTGTGTGTGTGTGTGTTTTTTTTTTTAATTTACCCAGTCTTAGAGTTTTCTGTTGCAAGGTGTTAACATAACCTGAAGAATAGCATTTTTATCACTTTCCACCACTTCCTTATATGTTTGTGAGTAACCATGATATGACAGCAGATACCACTTAAATAGTTCTATGCTTAAATATACCCCCTGCATTTCCATTAAAAATCAGATGAAGTATTTTCATTTTCCATTGAAAATGAGAATGTACATAATTAAATCATGTTGTATAATACTATGGCATTTGAATTATTAATCCTGAAACTCTATAAATCATCTATCTACACTAATCTGTGACACAGGCCAATTTTTTATGGTGCTTAAACTGTGGACCTGATTTCTCTGGACTCCCTTTCTATCACGTGGACACTGTCCTCTTCCTACTAGGGTGCACGGAAGTCTTTCAGCGCCTCTGTTCTTTTCTCTCTCCTTTTACAATTCCCAGACCCTGCCTCAGCCTTGATTAATGGTCCTTCAGAGGGGAATCCATCTCTAGTGGCAAGCTCTGGGGCTCACACACAGAGCTGGGGTTTGTGTTTCTTGCATATGCTAACAAATACGCCCCTTCCTCCCAGTGGATCTGTCTCAGAAACACACACCTCTTACGTGTAAGCAGAAAGCTGGCACTACCAGCTGAGGCCGCAGATTTCTAGGTGTCCGTTTCCTTGGTCGCGATCCCATGCTTGCTCCAAAGGGCTGGGGTTTGCCCCGTGTCACCTGACAGGTTGTAGAACGATTCTGCCAGCTCCAGTCTCAGGCAATCCATCTCAGGGCTTCAGTAATTGCTCTTATTTTCTTGATTCAAACACAATATTCACTTTTCCTAGTCACGGGACTCTCACTACCCATTTTGTCACCTAAGATAATTTTCATATTTCATCAAGATATTCTGATATGGCCAGAAGAAGCTTCAGGTCCTGACTGATGAAGAACAAGTGAAACTTAGATACGCCCAGCTTTAGGGAGGCTTCTGCAGAAGATTTCATTCCCCAGTGTGGACATCCTGACCATCCCCGTTAGTATGCCCTTTCTACCTGATTAAAACTCTGCTTATCCTCTAAGGCTTATTATTTCAAGCCTCATTTACTCCCAAAAGGCTTCCTTAAAACACTTCAACCCACAGAGATCATATTATTTTCTGAAAATGTGCTACTTGCCAACTGGGCCACAATTTGGAACCTAATTCAATACTGCCTAATAGAGTGACTTAACTCAGCAGATACTTGTCTTTGTACCAAGATGGTACCTTCCCCAGAGAAAAAAATGGATTTTTTTTTGTACAATGAAGTTTAATCACAATCATAGAAATGTGGCTTTGGGTTTGCACTATCAACATATGTATCGTCCAGCCCAACAGGAAGGGACCACCCCCACCGTCCCAGCCTGGCAAAGCCAGAGCTTCCAGACACCAGGGTGGGAGGGTGACCCACAGGGTCTGGCAGGAACGGAAGATGAGGATGTTTCCAGACATGGAGTCCCCAGGACTGAGGACACAGGGCCCCCTCAGGGAGAGAATGTGGCCACTGCCTCTAGAGACCCCTAAACTGGGGAGGGGTGTGATTTATTTTTTTAATGTCCAAGAGAACCAAGAACACTTTTCTTCATATACATAGGAGGTGAGTGGGAAGAAACAGTTAATTCTCCCCACAGTATCCATTGTACCCTTCTTCTTCAGCAATAGAACCCTAGAGTGTTAGCTGGGCACGTGGGTCCCTGGGTAGACTGTGCTTCCCAGCCTTCCTCTCTTCTAGCTGTAAAACATGACTAAATTCTTTCCAATAGATATAAATGATGTGTAAGCTGATAACAGCTCTCAAAGATGTGTCCTCATCTTACCTCCAGAACCTGTGAATGTTACCTTATTTGGAAAAAGGGTCTAAAGATGTGAATAAACTAAGAATCTTGAGATGGGGAGATTATCTTGGATTATCTGAGTGAGTCCTAAATCCAGTCAGAAGTATCCTTATAAGAGAGAAGCAGAGAAAGATTTAACACACATAAAAAGGAAGGTAATCTGACAGGCTTTGCTGGACAACATTTTTCTAGTGCTGAAGACATTAGGCATGTGACTCATGAATCCACACAACCATTTCAGAAGAAGCCAGAAATAGAGATGGGGTTACCCAGAAAGGTCTGTGGAAGACCATTTGGTCTAATAGTGTGAATCCAGGTGACATACACAGGAGACTCGCAAGGTTTTTGGGAATATTATACCAGCAGAAATGCTGTTATCTTGAACTAGGAAGGGGCAGATACAGAATAAAATGTAAGAAGGTTGGAGGGCTCCTAAAAATTCTATATGGAGGACAAAGGTTGAAAAAATTATTTAGCTGCAAACATAGGCTACCCTTCAAGAAAAAAGGAGAATGACTCAGAACAGAGGCACAGGCGCAGAAGCAGAGGCCACGGCTGTGGACAAAGAGGCTGAATCTGCAGAGGCCTGAGCCTTGGGCGCAGGGGACGGAACTATAGGACCAGAGGATAGAGCCTCAAGCAATAGGAAATCATGACTTGAGAAACTAATGGGATTTCCTCTGCTAGATTCCAAAATTCCTTGGGAACAGTAAGCACTGGACAATGAAGACCATGTAGTATTCCGGCACCAGTCTGTGATGTGTATGTATTATTATGCAATTATATGCATAAAGCATTAACTTTTTAGCAATAGTCCTACATTTTTTTCATAGACATGTGGATTTTTTTAGTATTTATATATAATTTTTACCCAAAGGTTCATATTTGACTTCTCTTAATATCCCTTGTTCTCACACCCAGATATTGTTAAGCAGTAGCATTTGTATTTCTCAAATGTTTTACGTATATGTCACACGCTTCTTATTCCAATATCCTATCTGAAGCCTTTTTGGCATAGCCTAATTTGATACAATAACCTCTAACTTGCCCCAGTATCTTCAAACTTTCCAATTCTATCTAGAGAACAGAAAAATCTATCTTCCTGAAGCATAATTTTGACTGTCACTTTCAATGGTTGCCCACTAGCTAAACAATAAAGGGCCCAAACTTGCATTTATCCTTTAAGTATTTATAAGACACACACCAAAAATGTAAACAGTGCTTATCTCTTGTGGTTATTTAGATGGCTAATATTTTTCTTCTTTGTGTGTTTCTGTATTTTTCAAATTTGCCATAATCAATATATATTATTTTATAAGCAACTGTCTTAGTCAGTTCAGTCTGCCATAACAAACAACAGAAACTTATTTTCTCATCGTCTGGAGGCTGGAATTCCCAGATCAAGGTCTGGCAGGGTTCAGGTTCTGGTGAGAGCCCTTTTCCTGGCTTGTAGATGGCTGTCTTCTCACTATGTCTTCACGTGGCCTTTCCTTGGAGCATGTACACAGAGGGTGTATACTGTTCGCAGGGGGGGTTCTCTGGTGTCTCTTCTTATAAGGTCAGCAACTTAATTAGATCAGGCCCCCACCCTTCTGACTTCATTTAACCTTAGTTACTTCTCTAGAGGCCCCATCTCCAAAAGTATTTCCCCTGGGGGTTAGGGCTTTAATATAGAAACCTTGGGGAAGGGGGACAAACATTAACTCTATAACGGCAATAAAAATAAATTTTATTATTACTCATACATCCTCTTTTCTACCTGTTTAGGCTTTATATAAGTATCATGAAACAGGAAAACAACTCAGTGTTATTGCAATCAGTCTATTCAGGACTATGGATCCTTGAATGTGGTTCTGGATGCATGAACATCCAGCAACCAGGGTAACTGACTGCCTGCTCAACAGCAGGAGTCTGTGGTTTCAACATTCCTGCTTCATCATAGATGGATCAGCAACTCTGTCTCTGCCTCTACTGAAAAATGTGCTGACACTGCTGAAGCTCCTTGAGAGGATCTGATTGGTTCACCCAGCCAGTAAAGGGCAGTTATATATACTCAACAACCTGTGACCCTTGGGTAAATGAAGGCCTTTGGGCTCAGTCTCTGTGCCTGCTCCAGTAAGCCATGGCTGGGATAGAAAGACTATGGGGTGATTTGTTTGTATGAAGCCAGTCAGAAGAAGGTTGTGGGTATAAAAGGCATTCTTCCTGGAGAGGTTAGGGTACCTGGAAATCACTCTGCTTGGTCTGGCCATTATGCTATCTTAATATAAATACTATCTTAATCCACAGATATTTACTATGTATATTTATTAAGTTGCAAAGAATGTTGCTACTTGCTAGGAATACAATGATAAATAGCTCAAAGTCCTTTCCTTATCAGAGCTCTCACTTTTGAAGGGAGAGAGACACATATTAAAACGATAACTTTATCATTCATCATGAAAAATGATTTGTCATGAAATAACAGCTAACAGTTATTGATAATGTATTCTGGGGCCCCGTAGTTCAAAATGATTAACAGAGATGTCAGTGGAACCATCACATGGGCAGCAACAAAATCATCAGCCTTTAAGGAACCAATGGCTTTTACCAGGTGGAAAAGAGCATTTCAGGAGAAGGCAACAGCATGGGTAAGGACTTCTAGATGCCAAGGCATATGGTTATTTGGGAGCAGAGAGTATGTCAGGGGAATACTTATAGACAAGTCCACAGGAAAATAAGCAGGTGAGTGATGAAGAAAAGACTGTAATGTAGTTAAGATGTCAAGGAATCTAAATTTTATCTTGTAGCTGCAGTCTTTTCCACTGGAAATAATCTCTTCTCTCTCTGAACCCCCTTACAGACTATATGTTACTTGCTATATTGTTGGTGCGACATCATTGCTGGTCTTATCTATTCTAAAGAACATAAGCATATAAAGGGAAGGATCTATTGATTATTTTCTGTATCTTCAATGTATTTAGTACAGTGCTATAAAGACAGTCAAAAATTAAGTATGCCAAATGGATAGTGTTTCTTACTTCTGGATTATAGAGATAGTGTCTTGACAATTTCCTTAAAATACACGTGACCTCAGATGTTTCTGCTCAAGAAAATAAGAAAGTTCCCGTTTATTGATTCAAGACGGCACCACGGGCAAAGGCCGAAGAAGAATGAGAACCACGTCTTAAAAGTGCTGACCCAGGGTTAGAGTTATCAAGCATGCCATCTTCCCATTGAATCCCGAAAAACTCTGAAGTTTCAAGCTGTTATAAAAATCCATCTCACTGAGAGAAAGGATTCCTTTTTATAGTGCCTTAAAAGGTTTATGAGAAGAAGAAGGCTAAATATAACCATAAGTAAACCTAAGTGTGGTTCGGCACCACACATGCAGAAACAGCAGTAAATCAACAATAGAATAATATCACTGCTGACTCTCACGCAACGCTGACGCCGGCAGCAGCTGACAGTGAGTATTAGAACTGATGTCAGCAGAAGATGCTCACTTTTAAGCCCTAAGACATCACAGGTGAGATGACTATCTGCCAGAAGCATATTCCTTTAGAGGAAATAGTTTGTTCGGCCCTTCCAAATTTCAGTTCTCCCAGGCCACTCAAGGATAATCAAGGGCTTACTTGCCACGAAAGTGAAAAGAAACA
The DNA here is from genome assembly GCF_036321535.1 of Camelus dromedarius. Taxonomy (NCBI): domain Eukaryota; kingdom Metazoa; phylum Chordata; class Mammalia; order Artiodactyla; family Camelidae; genus Camelus; species Camelus dromedarius. The sequence goes on along the minus strand of NC_087448.1, from coordinate 62,280,993 downwards.
GCCAAACTCAGAACAATGAGGAGCAAATCATGCGGTGCTTCCTGGGTGACAGGAGAACCTGTACTGAAGGCCAGGGCTCAAGTGAAGCCATTTGAGGAGGGTCTTAGAAACTAGTTCAACACCCCCATTTTTATAGTTTATCCTCACAAGTGTCTTCAAGGCGGTCATTCTTTCCCATCTTACAAATGAGAAATTCAAGGTTCAGAGAGATTGGCTCTCTTGAAATAATTCTTTGATAAGAGGCAGATCAAATCATTGTCTATAAGATTCAGTCATTCTAATGCCATCCTGTTAGAGCTTTCGGTCCTTGTCCACTTTCAGCATGTTTTCCAGTTTGGGACCTGTTACTCTAATGACAAAGAACAGAGAAAGCATCTGAGTTCTTAATTAAAATTTTCCATTTCTAACTCAATGTTTAGGACCATTATTTTAATCCAATTGTAACATCTAGTAAGAAGAAACTGGCTTTTAGTCCCTCATTTCTTTCTGTTTTCTTTACATTTCCTTTCTTTCTTTTTAGTTCTTTCCTTCTTTCTTTCTTTCTTCCTTCCTTCCTTCCTTCTCTTTATTGTAACTTTTTCATTAACAGATATTCCAACAGACTTGGAAAACAACAGCATTTACAGATGAAACTAGAAGCAAAAGAGAATTACTCCTTGCTTTTGCTCTCAGTTAATATTTAAATTGTGCCAGTAACAAATAAGGTTGGGGGCACTGTTCTCATAGAGAAAAGCCGTGCTGGGTATGGCGTCCTATTTCCTGAACTATCAGATCAACCACCGATAACTAGTTTTTTCTAAATATTATCAGTGACAAGCATCTTCCTTGATTTACTTGATTTCTCCATTGCACCAAAAACTGTTGCCTGTTCGTTTCTAAGAATTCATTCTTCTCTTAACTTCTACCTGGCTCTTTGCTAAATCTACCATTGGGAGCATCCCTTCTTCTGTCTAAGCTCTAAATATTGGAGTTCTCGGAACTTGGTCCTTGACATTCTTCATGGAAAACAGAGGCTCTCATTTTATCCCTAAGACATGTATTATCATTATATAACATGTATTTTTAAATTTTTATTTCTAGGCTAGGCCTTTCTTTTACACACATAAATGCAACTTCTCATTCTATGTTTCCACACAGATGTCTCACAGATGCCCTAATTCAGCCTGTCTGAGTCTAGATGTTTGAGCTTTGCCTCCAAATCTGCTTCAGTTCCAGTTTCTTGTAAATGCTCCTGACATCAGTCTCACTGTCACACCCATTCCACTCAGCCCATTATCTGATCAAGTACCACATTCCCAGTGGACAAAGACTTGGGAAACAACCAGAGGTTATTTTTCCCACTTAAACTATCTGGAAGTAGGCACTGTTGACATTGGATCAATGGTTTAACAATCTCAGGACCAGCATCCTTCAGTCTTGTTACCTCATTGCTGAAAGATGGCTATTTCCACGCTGGCCATTAGTACCCATTACAAGCAGGAATAAGAAAGAAAGACAACATTACCTTCTCTGTAACTTTTATCAGGAAAGTAAAAACTTCCCCAGAACTTTCTCAGCATCCTCCTGCTGCTCCCCACCCAGAACTTATTGTACCTCTTCTCCCTCAAAGCTGAAGAGAAGCCACAAATAAGCAGCAAAGGAGAAGTGAGGCCAGCCAGTCTTTACACACAGATAAGGAGGTGATAGGGCTGCTGTCAGATTTGCTCTGAAAGGTCTGTTTGATTTTTCCTTGTAAAGGTCTGGTTTTACATATCTTTCCGCTGGGCAGAGTATTCTCCACTTGCCCTCAAGGTCCACTCTCTGCCCTCTGCCCTGAGAGTCTGACCATGGGGGTTTTGTGGGTGGGGAGAAGGGAACCATCAGGTTTCCTGAGAGCAGCAAGGCAGAGCGGTCTGCCTGGGCTCCCTCCACGCCGGAGCGGGGTTAACATCACTGCTTTTCTCTGCACCAGGCTCTGCCGGGCAGCCCTGTCCTACAGCTGAGCTCTCTTTGGGTTTTGATGGCTATTCTCTCCTCTTGCCTCTCAGGCCACGGAATGGTGATGACACCCCCCAACCCTGGTCCTGTTTCTGGCTCTGGCCTGATGAGCATCGCACGTCAGTTTCCTTCACCAGTGCTGCACCTTTGTAAACAGCCCCTTCACTCAGCCTTCTTCAATCATCCCTTTGACGTGAGCCATCTGTTTCCTGCCCGATATAGTAATCAATATTGTAACACCGCATTATTCGTATTATTGATAACACCACTTCCCATGCAGAAGGAGACGAAAACTGGTTGAATGTGGGGGTGGAAACGGGAGCAGCACATTGCCACCCTGTTCAGGAGTGTGGTGCTGGCAAGGCCATGAGCTCAAAAAATGCCTTTGAATTTCCCTTGCCTCCCACTAAATTCTTCCAGGCATTGAATGGGCAGAAAAATGCAACCTCCCAGTAATTTGTCTTCAATTTAAAAAATTAACTATCAGTTTTTCTCTTGCATCAATCTAACCTCGTCAGAGGGGCGTGTGCACGGAAGAAGAAAGAAAACAAGAGATTTAGCACAATGTAGGATGTTGCAAGACGCAGCCAGAGACCCACTGAAGGACATCACTCCCGAAGCCCTTCATTCCTAAGGAGCAGATAAACGTCTAGGATGTGTGTGCACAGAGGAAAGGGCGTTCCCCCCCAGCTCCTCAGGAGTTACACAGTATCCCATTGGAAGCCCACATTATTCAAAATTTTCTAAAGTCTTTGTAACACTTGACTCATTTTCTAAAGTCTTTGTAACACTTGATTCTTCCCTGCAAATTATTTGACCCCTAAAATTAGTTGACTATGTATGTGTGAGTGTTTGTCTGGGGTCTCTATTCTGTTACGGGTCTGCTGGTGGGCTTGTCTCCACAATTTGATTTCTTTCTTCTTCACATCTTTTAACAGTCTCTTGAGGGGAAAGGAGCGTTGATCCTTGTGTTCCAGATCTGAGTGTGCTAGAAATGGGGAGCGAGGGGGACAGGCAGGCATACTGATGTATTTGCATAAGAGTTGTTTGCCTACACAGACTATTACTGCCAGCTATTAATTAGATCTAGATTTTCTACTTTCTTTGTTCTCTGTGTTCTGTATATTATTGCCAATGTCCACATTTAAAAGTGAAAAATAACAAGTACATACCTGGAACTTCAAGGCCTCATCCTCTGGCTTCTCTGCACCAGCCCCTCCCTGTTGGCTATATGCTCTCCCTTCCCCAGCCAAAGTTTTAAATTTTAATGTAAAAGTCTGTGTCTTTGTGATTACCCTAGATATAGCAATATGGAGGGTTGTTTTTTATTTTTTTTGGTGGGGGAGGGAGGGTAGGAATAAAATAATTCATTGAGAATCATATAAATGCTGTAATGAGAATTTTAAAAACATAATTATTATAAAAATATTTTCATAGGTTTCTCTGCCAATGAATAAATAATAAATTATATTTCCTTAAGGCATTTATTAGTATGCTGATGAAAATTTTGAGATACAGTACTGACAGTCACAATAATGAAATACATGAGACCAATTACACTGTTACACTCTAGCAGTATCTTAGATTTAATTTAAATGACTCACAGCCACAAAAGTAGAAAACTTAGTGCACTGGAATGATAAAGTACAGTTTTTTTTAAAGTGGAAAGGACTTTATTAAGGAAGTTTGAGCATTATTTATGAATAAAGCAGAGTTATCTTTCAGTATCTGTACCCCACGACTGGGGAGGACTTTATTTTTTATCTTACAGCTTTCCTCATGATTTATTTGCAGTCAAGTATGACAGATCAAGGAGTGTGAGAACTTTGTGGAGCTGGAAGGAATGGTCAAGTACATCTAATCAATCCTCTCTTTTTATGATAAGGAAGGGAGGACTGGAGAGGTTGACTCCTTGAATCAGGTCATGCACTTTTCTGAGACCAAACCTAGAACAGTTTTGCTCAGTCTAGTCCAATGGTTATCAGTGTTAGGCACACTTTGAGTATTGGGTAAAATGCAGATTCCTGAGACCCACTGCCAGAACTATTAATAAGAATTTCTAGGCTAGAATCCAGAAATCTACATTGTTACAAAACTTCCGTAGGGTGAGTCTGATCTGCACTGATGTTTCAGAACCACTTTCTGCAGACTGGGTTCTCCTCCTCCAGCTGCGTTTCCCGTGTAGCCTAGGGACGGGGGTGGGGGTACAGAGAAGATACCCATGGGCTTAGAGGGTAGTTTGGGGCAAGAGGACAAAAGCCATGGAATAAAACAGGAATATCAACCCACAGGGTCCATATTACTTAAAGGTTTGTGAGAAGTCTTATTCTTACATAAGGCAAACATTACATATAAAGTGGTAGTGAAAGAAACATCTGCTAGTAATGCAAACATTGAGATTAAACGAGAAGTCGGGGGGAGGAGCAGAGGATGAGGCTGAAAATGTCAACCCTCCAATCACATGGTTAGTTTTACCGGTGACCAGCCTCTATCCTCAAGCTGTCTAGAGCCCCCTCTTCCTAGCATAAACTCGGGCATGGTTGAAAGGAGATTCTTATGAATAATAAGACTTAGAAAATTTCAAGGGTTTTTGAAACTGTATGCCAAAAACAAAGAACAAATATATATATATATATATACACACACACACACATATATATATACACACACACATATATATATATGAATGATACTGATATATTTTATCTCTTATTATATATAACTTAAAATATAGACCTTTCATTATAATATTACAATGTGGTAATACATATTTTTCCTAACATACTTTAAATATGAAAATATTAAAAATGTCAGTGTGTCTATGTCCTCTGTGACTTTGATATATCCAAAGACAAACTGTACATAAATCCCACTTCATCTCATTTCCATCCCAGGGACCATAAATACTCAAAAGGAAAATTTATAGTTGAATACATTTTTTTAAAAATTTTAAGTTTTTACTAGTTAAACTCCTATGCCTATCTGAGTATCAGTCCCATCCTTAATTGAAATCTTGATTGTTTCAGATTGGGTTTAAGAATTGTATTAGTCAGGGTTCTCCAGAGAAACAGATCAATATCATATATTGGCTGAAAGAGACTGATTAGAAGTCTTGGCTCACAGGGTTATGGAGGCTGAGACGCCCCATGATTTGCCCTCTATAAGCTGAAGACTCAAGAAAGTCAGTGGTGTGAGTTCAAAGGCCTGAGAGCCAGAGGTAAATGGTGTAATTTCCAGTCAAAGACTGAAGGTCTAAAAACAAGGGCACCGAGGGCAGAAGACTGATGTCCATCTCAAGCAGTCGGGCAGAAAGGGAGCAAATCCTCATTTCCACCACCTTCTGGCTCTATTCCTGCCCTCAGAGAGCTGGATGATGACTTTCCACATGGCCGGGGCGGGGGGGCGGGGGGTTCAATTTACTGTCTACCCATTCAGATACAAATCTCTTCCAGAAACTTCCTCACAGACAGACCCAGAAATTCATTCAAGTTGACACATAAACTTATCACAAGAATCAAGGATTATTTTTATAAATTAGGATATAAATATTTTTGAGGAGGAATGTAACCACTAAGATTTACACTTCAATGCCTAAAATTAAATGTCCAGCATACCCACTAGACTATGAGATCTTTGAGAGCATGGGGTATACTTTATTCTTATATCTCCAGAATCTGGTAGAATGTCTGTCATATATTGAATGTATAATTACTATATTTTTAAAAACATATGTCAGGCTATTAATTAAGAAACTCAATACAAACAATTGCTTTGCTTTGGCGTCCAGATATGTCGCCAAACTCAAACTGCAAAAACGAAATGATAATTGGTCCTCACATTAATGGCACTTAGCTCTTCAAAGGTTAATTGAATTAAGCTGGAATAACTAAGTGTTGCCCTTTAGAGCCCAAATAGTAATAATAATTATTACATCCACATTTGACATCAAATTAACAACTGTTTTGACATCTTAAATGATAATCACATTTTTAAATGAACCAGTCAATAACCTGAACTGCTACTAGTGACCTGAAATATCAAAGTGATTTTTCTCCACCTGAGACTCATTTTTTATATAATATTGTCTCGCTTTTGCTATGTAAAACGATGGCCCACAGGGTTTGAATATTTTACAACAAATATGAAACCATCTTGTTGACCATGCAAAGGAACGCCCATGTTTCCACTTAATCATTTGATTTTTCCAAGTATTTCTCTCTTCTAGAATTATCTCTGAAGGAGCTATTTGACATAAACTGATTTGTTACAGTATTCAATAGTCTCAAAATATGTCTTAAATTGATTTATTGTTTGGGATGGAAGCTTCAAAGAAGCAGCAAGCAAAATAATTTTAGATGAAAATATTATTTTTTTTTAACTTGAGTAATAGAAACATAAGCAAACACATATAGTTAAATCTAAAATAATAACAATAGTAAAAATGAAATCAATTAAAATTTCAGTTACTATTAACTGAGAGGTTACTAAGTGTCAGGTAGTGACCAGAACCTGTATGTGCAGAATCTTATTCCAACCACTCAGCTACATAAATCAGGTACCAGTTTATCCCCACTTGGCAGAGTCTTAAGAAGTTAGAGTACACCCAAAGTCATTCAGCCTCTAAATGGTGCAATTAGAAGTATTAAAAGAAATTTACAGGTTGAATTATCTCAGATTAAAAAAATACAGGCCAGCAAGAAGAAATAAAAAGCATTGAAAAACAGTAATTATGTGGGTAAATCTAAGTGAACATTGTGTTAAATAGCATATAGTGAAGTTTAATATACACAGAATTAAACTGCACAATGATAGTGCTAAACGTGAAAAGGAAATAAAGTGGTCTAAGAGCCTTCATTGTCAAAGAAGATTGTAAAAGTACGAATATATATGAATTTTTAAGAAACAAGCAAGCATATTTTAATCTCAGCTCAATTAAAGGGACAGTAAAAATAAATTGTATAACTGAAAGGCTAATACAGTAGTGAAACTGAATAATAAACATTACTTGATTAAGGAGAAAAAAACAAATAAAAAGTGGTAGAATTAAAGGCAAATATACCAGTAGTTGCATTAAATATAAACTGAATGAATTCTCCAATGAAAAGACAAAGATTGCCAAATGGAATTAAAAAAAAAAAAAAACACTATACATTGCTTACAGTAGACTCACCTGAAATATAAGGACACATAAAGGAAGAAAGTAAAAGAATAGACAAGAATGTATCATGCAAAAAATGACAAAAAGAATGCTGTTATAGTTATACTAACATAAAAAACTTAGACTTGCAGCCAATATGTAGATAATAGAGATAGAATATCAAATTTTATAAAAACAAAAGAGGAAATTGCAATAACTTAAAATCTATATGCTACTAATCACACAATTCCAAAGTATATTTTAAAAATATTGGCAGAATACAGAGGAAAAGACAAATTCAAAATCATACTGGGCACTTTTAATGTATCTCTTTCTATAATTAGAAGAACAACAACAAAGTATTACTGAGGATAGAGAAGATTTGGACCATAATTATCAAATCTAATCTCATTAATTTATTTTGCATCCCTCACCTACAGAATCCATATTCTTTTGGAGTGTAAAAATAGTATTTACTAAAATAAACTATACATTAGACTGAAAAGCAAGTCTCAATAAATTTCAGATTGAAATCATAGAAAGAATATTCTCTGAACTCATTGGGATTAAGTTAGAAATCAATTTTAAAAGAGATAAATGGAAAACTAGCAAATTGTTTCAAAAGTAAACAATCCACTTCTGAAGGACCCATTCAGAGTCAAAGAAGAAAGTATTTTAAATTAAGTAATACTGAAAGTGCAGTTTATCAAAATTTGTTGGATGCATCTAAAAATCTAAACTAAGAGAAAATTTTATAGCCTTAAATATAATTATTAGAAAGAAACAGAAGTTAAAAATTCATAATCTAAATATCTGCCATAAGAAGTGAGAAAAAGAATAACAAGTTAATGCAAAGAAAGTTAAAGATATGAAGTAAGGTAATGCAGGCATTAATGAATTAGAGGAAAAATATAATAGGAAAACATCAATAAATCCAAAAGTCAATTCTTTGAAAAGACTGATAAAATAAGTGAAACTATAGCAAGATTGAATAGGAAAAAATAAAATACAGAAGGCATAATTTATCAATAATATGAATGAAAAAGGGAGTATCACTAGAGATTCTGTACACATTGAAAGAATACTCACAGGGTATCATGCACAATTTTATGTCAATAAATTTGAAAATTTAGATGAAATAGGAAAATTAATTGAAAACTACAGTTGAAAAACTGAATCAAGGGCAAAAATTAAAAATTTGAATAGTGCTGTGTTTGTCAAACAAATTGAATCCATAATTTAAAGCCTTCACTGCAACCTCCACGCCCCTAAAATTTAAGCTCTAGGCTTATATTGCTTAACTAACACATTTTACCAAATCTTTGAGGAAAGAAACATTACTGAATAACACAAATTCTTCCAAAAAATAAGGGAAAAGGGAATATGCTCCACTCCAGTTTACAAGGCCAGCATAACCTTGATACAAAACCAGCCAAAAGAAAGAAGTCCAGACTAATATCATTCATGAAAAAAATTGCAAAAACTCTGAATGAGACAATACTAAATAAAATCCAGTCTTATATATAAAGGATAATGCATCATAATCAAGTAAGATTTATTCCAGAAATGCTTCCACCAGGAAAGAGGGGCAGAGAAGGAGAATTTGGCCTGAAGAGCCTTGGGTTGCAGTGCAGCTCTGAAAAGACCATGGCCAGACTTGCAAGGGGCTCCAGAACAGAGACTGGCCACGAAGGAGTCCTTCACTGGGCAGGAGTGGCCTGGTCCAAGACTCTGGGCACGTGTGGTCACTGGCTGAGAGCAGCCTTGGTGTGAACCCTACAGTGGATCCTGAAGGTGCAGCAGCAGGAGGCGCTCTGGTAACTCCACTCCTGTAATAGGTGCTCTTGAGGGGGATCTGCATGAATTGGGCATTTGAGGGCGCAGACCACCGACAGGGTGGTCACACAGGTTTGCGTACTTCATTGTAATTAATCTAGTCATGCACATAGGACTGAGTATTTTTATATGCATTTTATGCAAGTGCATTTGTTATGCAAATAAATTTACTTTAAAGATGTCAAGCAAAGAATCGAAACCACCATTCTGAATCATTTTACCTAGATATTCTAGAAAAATTTACCCCTAGGAACAGCCACATAGAGAATTATAAGTAGCTTTGTTTTTATGCATATTATTCAGAGAATTGCCTCATTTCTCCCACCACACTCTGTACAATCTCGATATAATGAGTTATCGCTGCATGCTATATAGTAACTGAAGACAAAGACTCTATTCTTTTTGAACCACGATACTCCTAGAACTTCCAAACTTCTTAAATATCTATTTTCTTCATGATGATTTTAGTCTATATTGAAGCACCGTGTTTAATGCAGTCTTCCAGAGTTGCTGCCCAGGCCTGAGGTCTGCTTGTTGCTGGGATGGACAGTGAGTAGCTGAGATTTCAAGGTCTTTTGTACAAAATCTGTAGCTGTTCAAGTGCCTGAGACAGAATTTGGATCAGGAGCCTGGAATAATGGCCAACGTACATCCCAGCTTGCTGGTCTAGTCCGTGGACTGCCTGCTCTAATGGTCACAACTCAGAGTTTTTATCTAAAAAAAAAAGTCACACTAATAAATGGAAACATAAATAGCATAGTGTGAATTCAGTACCAGCCAGAAAGCAGTTACTAAATTTGGAAGTAGGCTGCTTTAGTTTTGCCAATTTGGCATCAGGATCTCTGCTTTAGGCTTTAAAAGACACTCTATTATTCTGGTCATGGCCCTCTTTCCAAAAACAAGATCAAGACATTCTCACAAAAATGAGAACATTCTCCCTTTTCAAAAAGAGGAAGCAAGAAGTACTTTTGGAACTTGCCAACCATGAACTCCATGTGAATGATTTAGAAAAATAAAATGTAGAAAACCTGGTGGAAACAGAACTAATTGTCTTTTTCAGTGCTCTTGGACAGTCTATCAGCCTCTTTTTCAAATTTCACAAATGTCTCTTAATTAATGAGTATTTCATTAATAAAAAGTCAAAAGTAAAAAGAAAATTAAATTTGTTCTGTCTTGAAAAATGACCCCCACATCCCATATCAAATGAAATGGTAAGTAGAAAATTACTCTTCTAAAGTGTGTTTTGATGGAACTGCTTTTCAAAATGCAATTAGAACGTTATAGATAACTTAACAGTTGTAACATAAATTCAATGCAACATTTCTAGAAGGATTTTTTTTTCCTTCTAACAAAGCCACATTATTTAAGATTAATGTGACAGAAAACATGCTCTATTTCTGTCCTGCCTCTGTCAGAGACGTTTTCAAGCTGGCTGCGTTGGGTTTCCAGGACAGACATCAGACACATGTTTTTAGGCATTTGTTAAATCTGCATGCCATGGCCCCAATGGCAAAAGTGACGTAAGGGAGCTTTCTTCAGCTGACAAGGGAAGAAAAATTTGGAAGAAAATTTGTAATACCCTAAAAGAAATTTCATACATCACTGAAAACAAAGGAAAGTAAAGCCAAATAAACTGGGATTGGGGCTCTTTTTTTTAATCATGTCAGCCCAAAGCGTTCCAGTCAGTAGTCTGAACACACCGCAGATGAGGACAGATTTACCACTTGACTTCACTGACTAACAATCTCAAAGCTAAAAGGAAAAGGAATCTTTGCAAAAGGAAACCAGTGAAACTTAATGCATTCTGATTTCTTCTAAAGGCAGTGTGTTGCTTAAACATGAATTCTCGGAATGTAAAATGTAAAGATAAAGCAGACTATCTTGAACATACAGCGAATTTGGAAACAGGAAAAAACAAAACAAAACAAAACTGAAATAGTGCCCAGAAAGGAGTCTTTGCAGGACAAGAATGTAGAATGAAAGAAATGGCCGGGAGCTATATCTATCTAACAAGACTGATTCAATTATTCTGTGGCTGCTTCCTTTTTTTGTTTAAAATAATCCAATAGCTGCAAAAGCCATTTGAGGCCTTCATGGTGCATGGGATCCAGTTTTCAAGACAGGAAAAGAAATGATAACCAAACTGCATTTGCTGATAAACCACTTCTATAATCAAAATGTCTATGATTAAGGTTAAGTGGGGAAGTATTTGCTGCTGTTCTTATTTAATTTAAACTCCTTTTGTAACAAATTTACCTAGAGTGCAGGGAAATAAATGATGCCCATTTCTGTTTTAAGGCACTGTTCTAGAGAAACTGTCACCTTAGACGGCAGTTGTAAAGTCAACTGCTACCTGGAATTGGTGTACTTTATTTTCCATGAATACTTGTAGCACAAGCCATATCTAAGTAGGATGAAATAATTAAGTTGTACCTCTTCCTTTTAATAGAGCATATAAATTTCATACAACCTGGGAGTGTTAAGGAGAAGAAAGGGTGTTTGTGGGACACAGAACCACCATAGAGGAAAGAGCTTCTGAAAAATAGACTAGATATTTTCAGCTAGCTCATAACCTGGCTGTTCATCTTCTTCCAATTGAAGGTCAGGAAGGCAAGGATCATCTCTCCCCAGCAGCCATGAAAAATACTCAGAGGTATTTTAGCTGAAAGCACCAGCTCAGCTGTTACCATGAAGGGAGAGTCACACTCTCCAGTCTTCCCACCAAGCATTCAATCTCAGAAATAAAGCCATTAAAAACAGAGCAATGCAAACAAAATGTAGCTGAGAGATTTGCACGATCTATTGCAAGACAGAAAGTTCTTATACGGAAGAAAGAAGTTTAAGCAACCACAGACAAAATTCTTTGCATTTTTGCAGTGTATGAGCTCCAAGCTTTGAAGTTAGTCGACACGGCATGGACATCGTGGTATGTGGATTGACGTGGGAGCAAAAAAAGATCAAGCAGGACCTGGGGCTACAAAGGAACAAAGGGATCCAGTGGGAAATACTAGTCAAGCCATTGGGAACACGGGGTTTTTATCAATATCCAACAGAGAAGAGGCCGTTACACACACATGGTATTTATAATTGCTGTGAAGATGCAGAAACCTGAAAGTTCACATGCCACTCTAGTTTCCTGGCCAAATTACAGTTTCAGCAACTGCTGTCCTACAATTCAGCCAGTTCAGATTCCCCACCAACATAATTCTGATATCAACTCCATCCCTTATAATGTCCTCAGCTGCTTTTAGGAATTCCTCAGGACACACACTCCCTTACTGTCAGGCCTCATCATTTAGGCTGCAAGCTACAGATTTGTGAGGTGAACACCTCCCCTCCACTGCTGGCTGTATTCTATAGAAATGAGCTCCAGTGGGCGTGGCCAGCACCTCCACCTTCAGAAACCTTCCAGAGCCCTTTGGTTGCAGCCGTTGTGTTCTGCAAAGCAACAGAAGAATGTGCTTCTCCCAAATTCTGTGAGATATCATGTCACCTGGGCCTTCATGCAGCACTGTGCACACCATGAGAGATTTCAGGCCTCTTGTCAAGCGGCCCCTGTAGCTTCTCAGGAGTCAGAGCCCAGCTCTTGGGCCAGCCAGGGAACAGAAACAGCTCTGCCTTCAGCTCCTCACTCATCACCTCTTTCTGTTCAACACCCAGCTCCTCCCTCACTCCTCACTGCCTCCCCCAAATAACCTCTTTCAGCCAAAATGAGCAAACCGGAGAAAGTTGTCACACATGGGGTTGGCAATCCAGGAGGAGGAATGAAGGACCACCGATCCCTGCATTATTGTTTATGCCGTGATGTGGGGTGAAGACATTGCCCTAAAAGAGTTGATTCCTATTGGGCACTAGTCTCAGAGAGGTGAAGAGGCGTCACCCACTGTGACAAGGCACGCACCAATTTTTTGCTTGAAGATGCTTCTATGGGCTCTTGTCACAGGAATAGGGGCTTTCGAAGAGCCAGAGGCCAATGCTGCTGCTCATTTTCAGGGACATGAATGGGCTTAGGCCAGACCTTAATGGGTTCACTGGCAATCACCCGAGTTGGTAGTGCCTAGAAGACATCGAACAACTGGACGTCTCCAGGAAGCTGACTCCTCTTCATTTGTGACTTTTAATAAGACATGTATCTGACAAAGCCTTGAGATTTTGATGTGAACTAAGCTGACCAGGGAGGGGCAGAAGCTCTGGAGACAGACAGTCTTGGGTGTGAACCCTGGCACTGCCATTCAGAGAACTGCCCAACTGCTTGGGCAATTTGTTTAACTCTCCTATCCAAGCCTCAGTTTTCTCATCTATAAAATGGAAAGAAAATAATAACTAGCGTTTTCAGTGAAGACTAAATGAAATCACGCTTCTAAATGGTTGGCCTCAGGTACAGGAAATGGTCAGTAACTGCTGGTTACCATTTACCATAGCCTTAAACACAGACAAGCCGGGAGCTGACTAACGCAAATGTTAACGTCTCCTTCAGCAAATATGTTCCCTGTAAGTCGCCTTTAAATGAAAGTAGGAGCAGACACTGAGTACCATCACCTACAAAGAGGAAAGATGGAAGCTGTAGGCATGGCAGCGAGTTGCCTGAGGGCGGAGGATTCTGAGAGAAGCAGCTGCAGGAGCCGGACCAGGAATGCAGCCGGAGCCACTGATAAGGAAGGAATGAAAGAATGTGATAAAGACTCTTCTTCCAGATAGTCTTATGCAGTTTGACTTAACGTGAAAGCAATAGGAAGAGATCTAGTCACATGTGGAAGGTATAAGCAGGTCTGATTTTAAGAAATATGTAAGAGTTCAAGATCTGCAGATACTACCTAATACATATAAAATAGATAAACAACAAGTTTGTACTGTAGAGCACAGGGAACTATATTCCATATATTGTAATAACTTATGGTGAAAAAGAATATATGTATGTTCCTATATGACTGAAGCATTATGCTGTACACCAGAAATTGACACATTGTAAACTGACTATACTTCAATAAAATATGTATATATAAAACAAAAACAAACAAACAAACAGAAATAAACATGAAATAAACACAAGGGGAGCTACTGAGGGCTGGGGGGCTCTGCGCTGCTGGGGTGCTGACGGGAAAGTGCTTTACTGATGCTATGAGGACTCTCGGAGTCAGGACTAACTGACTGGGTGGGGCCCCTTCATCTCCTGCAGCTGAGGGAGGAGATGTGAGCAGGAACGTGGAGGAGACACAGACCAGGCTCCGCCGTCTCTCGCTGAGTGTCCCGAGGGCCCCCCAATGAATCACCATCCTGCTCTCCTGCGGGAGCTTCATGCATGTGCAGCTGCTCCAACTGCCCAAGGACAAAAGAGCCAGTCTCACTGCACATCAGCCCAACTGAACATTACACACTGACACCCTAGGGCCCTCAGAAAATGGGATGGTCTGTGTCGGTGAAAAGTGGATGGAGGGGGACACAAGGAGGAGACTCACAGGGGCTTTTCCAAGGCAACTGGAAGGCAAATGGAATAGAGTTGAATGAAAATCGACTGTCACTGCCTCCATTTCACAAACTGTAATCTATAAATGGGCAACCAATAATAAAGAAGAAGAGCAGACAGATACGATGGAGGTAATATTTTGAAAATTACAAGTGTGAATTTTTCTTTGCCTTTCTGAGTTCATGATCTTCACCCAACTTGGCCCAAGACAACCATCTGCATGAGAAATTAAGATTTGTTTCAGAATGAGCAGGAAAAGACTGAGGTTATACTTGGCTTCTGACACTCAAGATGGGAACTTTTAGCAACATGGAGCTTTACTAAGACTCAAAATCCCTTTATTCTTTACACTTCTTCTTCCAGGGTATAAAGAAGATAATCCTTCCAGCTGTGCTGGGACTCGGGGAGCAAGGCAATAAGGCTCACAGGCCTGCAGGGGACTTGCAGTGGACACTGCACAGGAGAAGCGGGTGGGAGCCGGGAAGATAGAAGAGACCAGACAGAAAGAAAGGGAGGAGGGGGAGGCCATCACGTTGTGTGACCACTCCATTGTGCGACAGACCGTCTGACTGCTCTGGGCTTCAGCCTAGTCTGGGTGTGGATATCAGATATCAGGTCACTGACGTTCAGGCTGAGGGCAGGTGGGGGCTCCCAGGACGACAGAAGAACGCTGTCTTGTAGCTGTGCTGTACCAGCCTGTACACAGCCACGCCAAAATCAGCTTGATGGCTTGGCGAGGTTAGGTAGAGGCAGGTCTAAGTCTGGGCCACTTAGTTTCCCTGGGCCACTCGTGGTTCCAAACAGCATAAACAGGACCCAGGTATACCTGAGAATCTGGCTGGGGCAAAGAGTAGCACCCTCCCTCGGCCAGGTGGCTCTGCATTGAGAGTTTTGGAGGATGTGACCCAGACAGGAGCCAAATAGGAGTCACCTTCAGAACTCAGAGGTGCGTTGCACCCACAGGAACGGAGCTGGAGGCTGTGTCCTGCAGAACACGCAGGCACTGACCGAGACAAAGAGGAAGAAACAATAGCCAGAAGTGGCCACAGAGGTTCACAGGACGTGAGGCCTCACCCCAGAAGCCAGAGAGCCAGAGGACAGCATGTCTGAGGACCCTGATTCTGCCTCCACCACAAGATCGTGTAAGTCTCACCACTGCCGCCACATACCCAGATGCCTTCTTGAAATGAAGCGAGGTGTTAAGCTGGGGACACAATCTGAGAGACAAGTCGTGCTGGGTTTCTGTTCCTAAAAGTCTGAGTGGAAAGTGCCTTTTACGTTTGCAAATCAGATTTATGTTTTAACCAAAGTATTAAAGCTAGTCGTCAATTGTCTTGGTTTGTTTGTCCCCCGGTAATCAGTGGCAAGAAAACCAGATTTGTTATGGAAGAAATACAGAGCTACATTTTTCTCTGCATATCCTAGCTGCGGTGTGAGTGAAATTCGCGGTCCTACCCTGGAGCTAAATCAAATAAGAAGTGTGAAAGGATAGAGGGACCAGTAGATGTCCCAGGCGTTTGTTCCTCCTCAGGATGAAGCCGTGAATGGGGTAATGCCTGCCAGTGATGGGGGATGACAGTGCTAAAAGTTGACTCTGTTCCTATGTGCGTTTTTTGAAAGGAGACATGAACACGGATTGAATGTCACTAATTAGCTCACCTTAAGAGACCAGGCTGATATCATTAAACAAATAATGCTCGTGGTGAAGTCCTGGCCAGTGACTGAGCAGTAACTACCTGAATTCAGGAAGTGACATTTCACAGGGCTTCTCAGTCAGTAGTCATGTACCGGCTCCCACATCAGATATCTGTTGCTGTATAACCAGTCCAAATCGGGTGGCTCAGAATAACAAACACTTATTACCTTACAGTTTCTGAGGATCAGGAATCCCAGAGCAGCACAGTTGGGTAGCTGGGCAGTTCTGGTTCAGGGCCTCCCACGCAGTGTCAGTGAAGCTGCTGGCTTGTAGTCCACAGTCACCTAACGGCTGCGGCTGGGGCATCCGCCTCCAGGATGCTCACTCACGTGGCTGTGGGCAGAAGGCTTGAGTGCCTCGTGTGGTCTCCTCCAGAGAACAGCCAGAGGGTCTTTGGACATGGCAGCTGGCTCCCCCAGAGAAAGTAATCTGAGAGAGAGAGAGAGAGAGAGAGAGAGAGAGGGAGAGGCAGACGTCACACTGGGGCTTTACAACTCAACCTCAGAAATGACATCCCATCGCTACTACAGTTCTCCTAGTCCCCCAGACCGGCAGTGTGGGAGGTGATCACACAGGGCGTGAATACCAGGAGCTGGGCCACTGGGGCTGCCTTAGAGATCGCCTACTATGACTCCCTGTGAAGGAAAAACAAGTTCAACAGACCTCCTAGTGTGGTGTGAATTACTTGTGACTTGAACTTGCAAAACGTGAAGCTAAGTACAAACGCCTTTGGCATAAATAAGTCGTATAAAATACACTATAACTTTTTAAACCTTTGTTTTTGCTCATTTAGAATAATCAGGCCTCATAAAAATCCAAAATTTTGTCAATCCTGGGATACAAACTTTAATAAGGTGTCCCTTGATAACTACAACCATCTAGTTTGCTCCCTGGAAGATAAGTTTCACATTGCAGTGTTATTGAAACCTGCATTAAATAGATCTCTAATCCACTTACTGCTAGAATCAACAGAAAATTCTGCATTGCCTTTTTACTGCTACATTTTTTGCTGATGAATAGCTGCAAGTTTGCCTGTGCAAAAATGGAATCTGCATAATACATCTGCTCCCAACATAAATATGGTACTGGCTGCCACAGCACAAATTCTTTAGATTTTGGCATGCCTATATTCTGTAGGCCCCCAAATGATTCATTTCCCCTATCCTCTGTCTGATCTGAACCTCTGTAAAATCTTCCTTCTCAGAATGCTATGATATCATTTGCCTTCACTTGGCATAAAGGAGATCATAAATGAAAGTGCAAAGCAGTCACTGGAATCATGGGGCAATGTTCAGTTTGTAGGCAAATCTCTAGATGGTACACAACACTCTGATATAATTAGTTCTAATCACAGGAAAAATAAAAAAGGCCACAACTTGTGACCTACTAATACAAATGCTTTCCCAGCATGTAGCTGTGTCCTGAGGTCTCAGTTTATGCTGAGAAGCCCAATCGAATGAAAACGTGTCAGTGTTCATTTATAGACACATCAGGATGTTACCCAAGAGAGAGGAGCAAAAAGGTGTCCCTGGAGATCACAGCTGTGTCTCCTCCAAGAGCAGACTCCATTAGTCCTGCGGGCGTGGGGGTCATGCTGAGACTCAAGGGCCTTCTGTTCTGACTCCTCCTTTCTCATATTCTTCCGTGGCCTAGATTGTGAGACACCCCCCAACCCCAGATCCAGCCAGATGACAAGTCATCTTTTCAAAGGTATAGCTACAGGGGCAGAATGACCGTGGGTGTTAGGAAGCTGTTGCCACTGTAAACTTGGTTTGGTTTTGGAAAATCATACCCATACGTTTGAGGAGATTTTGAACCACATGGCACTTTACTTCCTCCCACCACCCAGAAAATACTCTCTGGACCTGAGAGCTTCTTAACAAAGGATTTCATGGCTTTGACACTGAGCATGGCTTTCAAGGATGATATGGAGCCCCTGACCTCAGACGTCAGGACTGTCAGCCACCATCTCTTGCATTCTAACTGCATATCAGGACCCCTTCCCCATCTGAGCAGGTAAAGAATCCTCGGAAAATGGCCCCCCTCCCCAACTTGGCCCTCAGCCCACAGGAACCCAGAAGGAGGAGCTCTGACATCCGCTTCTCAGCCTTGTCTGCTAGTGTATTGCAGCTGACATTCACACCCGTCCTGGAGAGACACAGCTCATGGGTCCTCCTGCTCACCCCCTCTCTTGCCTGCTGTTAGCAGATGAATGGCCACTTACTCACTGAAAGAGACAAGAGAATAAAATCTCTCACACACAGAGCCAAGCATGGACCCACTTTCGGCCTCTGTCAAAGCACAGCTGCAGATGGAGAAAGGCCCCCACCCCAGCCCGCACTTTCTGACTAATCGGGATGTGGCTCGGGGGGCACTTTTCAGAAGGACTATAGAGAAAGGACTGTCAAGTCCTGCATGCAAAGTGCGGGTGTCGACTTCGCTCCAGGGCCTTTGCTTTTTAAAAACATGCTTTCAAAACCCTAAACATTTTTAGGTGGTGAGAAAGGGCTGGACACAAAGAGAAAGTGCTTTGTTATAAAAATCCCTTAGGATAATTCTCTGACAGACTCCAGATTCAGTTCTGGTGGGAAGTTCCCAGCAAGCCATTTTACTGAGGGTCAGGTTTATTCTTTTCTGCTGAACTGCTGCAGGGAATCCGAACTAAAGCATCACGAGGAGAATGAGGTGAGCCTCGCCCCAGGTGAGCGGATTGGGGGTGCCCGCAGCCAATGCCGATCTGCCAGCAGTAATCTCGGGGCCCCTGGGCAAAACTTCCGTGCAGCTATGGGAAAGGCTGATTCCTCTTTCATTGCTAATGCAAATGCATCCTTTAGATATTACGAAAGGGATCATGGAAAGTGAGCTGTCTGCTCTCACTTTAGCTGCCTGCCGCCTGGGCTGGGAGGAGCCAGCAGGGTCTAGAATCTCATTAGACCTGCAGCCAGGAAGTGGTTTAAAGCATTACATCATGAAGTTGTCAAGGTAACCGGCCAGGCTGCCTCTCTGGACCCCTGCGGTTCATGATGACAGGTTCTCTCCACCAGGTAAGGAGCAGAGGGATGGCCTGCAGCCTGAAGCACAGCAGCCAGCAGCCTGGGCTCCAGAAGGTGACTGCATGCTGGGACGCCGCTGCTGGGACACTGCTGCCGGGCTGCCTCACGGAGGGCTGGGGACACCACAGTAAAACCCTCACTGCACGAGGGGAGAGACCATCCCTGGTTCTGCCACTGCCCAGAGTTCCAGAAGAGTGCTTCCCGCCCGGTCACCACCCTGATGGCAGAAAGACGCTCTGCAGCTCACGAGGGCACCCTTCGCTCGCTGAGAGCTCAGGCCCTGGCTTCGCGTCCCCTCTAGGATGGACCCTGCAGGCTCCCTCAGGCCGCACGACAAAGCACCACAACTACGTGGTCCTGAGCAACAGAAGTGTGTTCTCTGACAGTCTGGGGCCTGGGAGCCCAAGACTAAGCTGTTGGCAGGGCCGGGCCTCCTTCAGAGCCTCTGGAGAAGGACCCTTCCTCATCTTTCCTCCGGTGTCACAGCCCCCACGTGTCCCTCGGTTTGCAGTAGCCTCCACCTTCACACGGCTGCCTTCCCTCTGTGCGTGTGCCCTTGTGCCTTTAGACAGCGTTCTCCTCTCTGTGTCCAAGTCTAAATGCCCCTCTTCTTACAAGGACATGAGTCATATTAAATTGATCTTAAGCTGATTACATCTCCAAAGAATCTATTTCCAAATTAGGGCACATTTACAGGAACTGGGGGGGTGAGGATTTCAGCTTATCTTTTTGAGGAACACAATTCAGTCGGTAACAGGCCACTTTTCACTCTGCACAAAGACACACGTGACTTTCCTAGGCCTACAGCAGGACAGGCCTTGCTGCCTGACAAACTCACTGAACAGCAGGGAGAAAGCCAGCCCAAGTCGAGGCGTTAGAACAGAACCGCTGAAGAAATGAAGGGCAACCCTGTGGCCTTGGAAGTCAAGGTCACTTTATGATCCTGACCCTGACCACAGCACCCGTGGTCGCCTCAGTCTCCTTTCCTGAGGCTCCGAGGGAGAGCTCGTGGGGCAAGGAGCCCAGCAGCGAAGTCCCGGAGGGGCTGCCCTTGCTGCAGTCCCCGGGAGGACGCACCCTGGATTTCCGTTCCCATGGTTTCTCTGCGACCACGACCAGGTGAGCCCGCCCAGCCCTGTGAACCGCTCATCCTGCACAGCCCAGATAAAGCGTTCCTGGTGAGACGTGCCCACCTTCACTCTCTTAATAGAGGCTGTTCCTTGGAGTCAGCACAGAGCTTTTGCACTGTCTTTATGTCAGGAGCCTGCCAGAAACTCTTTAGAAAGGTGGTATTCTTGTGAATCAAAACAACAGGGTGGAGACCTCACCTGCAGAAACATAAATGGCCTGGACTCTGCCCGTCCACTCACGCGCTTTCTTCAAGGCGTTCAGACAGGAGGCTGGTCACCTGAAGCTAATACTGGGCTGTTTGAAACATCACTCTTAACAATTGGATTAAGGCCACTGACTCTGAAACAGCAATTTTCTTTCTGGAAATAGGGATATGGCTAATGCCAGGTGAGAAAAGGCTAATGGGCAAACCTCGCAGAGTTAGGAGAACCTACTTCCCACCCAAGGGAAAGAAACAGAAACAGGAGAGAGGGGGTGTCCACCCCCAAATTCCTGCCCACGTGCTAGGATTCTCTCTCACATCCTGAAGCCAGCTTGGTCCTCAAAAAAGTGTGACATCATTTAGTCACTTGCTGGGTGCTTTACATGCATTACCTCACAGCCCCCCCCCCCCCCCACCGGGAGCTGGTATAACATCACGGCAAAGAGCTCTGGGCCCGGGGCCAGACGGCTCACGCCCATACCCCCACCTTTTACCTCCCTACATGACCCCGGCAGGCCAATGAGTCTCTGCTGTGAAACAGATCTGAACACCGACTGCACTGAGTGGTTGCAAAGATTAAGAGTTAACTTGTAGAAATGCTCAACAAATTTTAGCTCCAATTATGAGGTACTGTAACTATTCCCACTCTCTATAAAAGGAATCTGAGCTTCAAGAAGACTGAACACC
This sequence comes from Camelus dromedarius, assembly GCF_036321535.1. NCBI lineage: Eukaryota > Metazoa > Chordata > Mammalia > Artiodactyla > Camelidae > Camelus > Camelus dromedarius. The sequence goes on along the minus strand of NC_087448.1, from coordinate 62,259,810 downwards.
ATGCTCCGGTCATACAGCCAACTGTGGAAGACAGGATTCAGCCCCAACTGCATGCTCCCCTGACCCCCACCACAGCACGACCATCGTGCACAACCACGTCCCCGGCAGATGGGCCAACATCGCCTGGGGGCTCCTGCCCTCCACTTGCAGTTCAGGCTCCTGCCTTTCGGTTTCCTCCTGAAAGGCCAGCCCCCTCCTGGCTGTCCCTTTCTCCCAGAGCTCCCCTTTGGAACCCATTTTCCCCAGAGAGCACCTCACAGTTCAGACCAAACCTCTCCCCCAACCAGGTGCCTTCCTTGGAATCCCCTTCTGTCAGCACTGCCCTGGGATTTCTGACGACACAGTGGCCACACGTGTCGGCTAAAATACCACCAGCTGATGGTGGCTTAACTCCTTGCCCTTCATTCATTCAACAATGGCGTCAAAGACCAGCTTCCAAGCCACTGTGGGCCAGGCACTGTGTTGGCGCTGCTGACACAGCCCAGGCTCGTGGCCTCAGTCCTCACAGAGTCTACGGTCTAGAAAGGAAGGAAGACCTTGAGGCAAGGGGTGGTATTTTAAACCAGTTGCCAGAAAAGATTTCAAGGAGAAAACACCTGGCAGACTCAAGGGAGTGAGCTGTGTGGATGTGGGGGAGGACCGTGCCAGGCAGGAGGAGTAGCCAGCACAGAGCCCCAGGGTTTGCCTGGTGTGCGAGATAAGTATCATGGGGCCTAGGCTAGGGGAGAAAAAACAAACCAAAACAAGAAGGAGAGGGAGAGACATGAGATCAGAGAGGTATACAGCGGTCATTAAATTTTGATTTCCGACTTCTCATTGACATATCTTTTTCAAAGTGACTTTTTTTTTTTTTTTTTTTGCCTTGCAAGGACATTTTTAGACCCAAGGTGAAATTTGGATTTCTTCGCTTTGAAAAGAGGCAGGGAAGCTGAGTTTGATCCCAGCTCATTGTTCATAACCAGTACCCCAGTTTATAACCACCCCTCCTCCCAAACACTGCCCCCCCACCCACACTCTCCGCCTCATCCTGCTTCATTTTCCCCCCAGCACACGTCACCACCCCTCACTCTGTGCATTGCACTCACTTACTGGCTTGTGGTCTGTGTCTCGCCCCCTGCGATGTAAAAGCTTCAAGAAAGCAGAGATTCCGGTCTTGCTCGTCCACTAACACCTAGAACAGTACTCGGAACACACAGTAAAAATACTTACCGTGTCTTAAATGAAGCAATCACGTTGGTTCTCCCATACCCTGGTTTCAAGACTTAGGCTTGTTCAGCAATTTTCTTGTCCAGGATGATCAATCAAACTACTCTGTGTCTCTTACTAATAAAGTGGGAATAATAACATCTGCCTCACCCAGATTTCAGAGTCTGGGGAAGATAGACTGAGATCTACATTATGAAGGGCTGTGCAACCTTAACTGTAATGCAGATGCATTTTATTTTTAATTATTGTCCAATTCCCCCCAAAGAATATAACATACATATGCAAAGAAGTCATTACTATGACCAGAGTTTAGTTTTCAGGCAGATTTCTTTGTTTCACTGCAAGTTCGTAAATAACTCTTCGTATGTGCTAGAGAAATAGAAAAAATAAAAACCCACAGAAGCTGCTAGCAGTGAGAAAAATAAATAGAAATAAGTCAAGTGTAAGATTATTCAATTGAGTATATTTAGTTAATGTATGAACAGTAATGAGTGACATTAAGTTACAAGGCAATTCAGAGTTGTTAGCGTAATATCACTCAGTAAAGTAATGGGGAAAAGTAAACGTTCATGCATTTTATTAATGTCTATAACTCAGATGTCCCCAGGCCAGCCCAGGCTCTGGATTGGGCTGAGATCACATGGACACGAACTCCCAGCTCCTGCCGGCCTGCGTGATGACAGGCTCCCCGTACAACAGGCCATCCTCACAGACTTTCCCAGTTACCCTGACTCTCTCCCGAGACCCTCTGGGGTGTTTCCCGTTTGCTCATGATTCTCTCTCTCAGGGTTCTGTGCAGCACCTGCTTACTGACGTCCCTTACAGTGGGAGCTGTGGAAAGAGGGCTTTAGAGACTAGAGAGCCATTTCTCATCACCCCAGAGTTACATAACCTCCAAAGAGCCTGCGGGTCCTACTCGAACTGGAGCCATGCTGCGACAGCTTCCAGAATGCGGAGGTTGGCCCCCTCCCCTTAGGTCTTGGCTCTAGACCCTGGGGATGTGCTAGGAAATGACAAATGAAAAGCCAACAGCATTTTCCCTTCCTCCATGTCATTCAGTTCAGGGCAAGTCTTATAAAATGACTGTTATCAGAAAGCCTGCCTTCACATGAATATAGAAAACTCCTTACTACTATGTAAGCCATAAATAGACTTGATCTCAGATTTCTTGAAAGCTTTATTGTTCTTTTAGTGATTACTCTGGTGAATTAACTTCTCTAAGAAAGCAGAACAGGGTGTTGAAAAAACAGCAAACAGGTCAAGTACATTTCCCAGCCTCAACACAACTAGTCACAATTACACTTGGACTGAGATTAGTGGTGCCACACACTCAGCTGTTTTCCAAATCACTCCCGGCCCCCCCACAGCCCGCTCTGCACTCTGGGCAGGCTGGCCCATCTGGGCCTATCTTCTGCTGGCTGGCAAAGGGACATCTGTATAATTCTCCATTCAAGCAGTAAAGAATGACTCCCAATTTTTTCACTTCTGATGGAAAATAAAAGTTCAGGGCACCCTGTCTTCTAGAGAAGCACAAGGGAAGGAACACCTCAGGTAACAGCCGTGGTGACAATGTCCCCAGCAGGGACAGTCCCCATCTCCCTGCTGCTCAGGCTGGGATGCCTTCTCTTCATGCCAAGCGCAGGGAGTCAGCGGGCTTTCTGTGTTTATGGTTGAGGGATATTCCACAGCTAATAAATGGATGTTTTCTTCTCAAAACTCACTGGAGAGATCCTCAAATTCAAATCCTAGAAACTTTCCCTTGAAAAGATGATAAAGTTTTATTTAATTTTTCTTGATTTTCACCAAAAAAAAAAAAAACCCACATAAATTGACCTATGAGCTGTGACCTGTGCAATGCTCATGAACTGAACATTCAGTGGTGAAAAGATCACGTGTTATCAGCCCAGCCCGGACATTAGTATGACAACCAGCCACGTGCCGCAGCCATATGAAACGGTAGAGTCAGGACAGTCATTCTGAGTTAATGGGAATTTTTCCTTTCCATCATACCTTTAAGGAAAAGACACAATGCCACTAGCATTATTTAACCCCAGATTTAAGTTCAAAATCTCATTATTGTTTCCTGTAAATAACAAAAACTTTACATCTTGAAATTTTTTAAAGTAGTAAGAAAAGGAAAGAAAATGACAGAAAATTGAACTGAAATTATCTTCTTTGATTTCTATTTTGTGTGATATTTAAAAGCAAACTGACTAGGGAGATGCTGGATTTGGGATTAAAATTAAGAATAAACTGGATAAGAGCAGAGTTGGGAGATATGAGTAAGGAATCACCCACAGTTTTGTCTTTCTCTACGTACTATTTCCAGTAACATATTTATTTGCTCAAAGGTCCAGCACTTTGTCTGGAGCCCAGGCATGCTTTGAGGGAAGCTGTAAGCCATATTTCTACTCAACTCCAGTCTGAAATTAAAGGGTTGAAAAAAGAATAAAGCTCATATAATAGAATCCAACTCTTGGAGGACATCAGAAAGGGAATTTTAAAGTCATTTCTTATACAACCTCCCCATTCAAATTAGCATACAATCATTTCAACATTTCTAAATAAAAGGGTTTTTAACCCTCAAAAACAAAACAAAACAAAAAAGAGGTTTGTAAATAATTTAGAACTTTTTGTGAAAGTGTAATATTGATGCATTTCCTTTTGATTTTAAACTTATGGAAATTAATGTAATTCATTCATTTCTTATATATCTGAACACTTCCTTTTAATATAAAATTATTTAATTGTAAAGTAAAAAATGATTATTCTTCAATTCCTTCCATTTATCTTAATTCTTTCAAAAGTAAAAAAAAATTTATGTCGGTAAGTGTTAATTTTTTGATATTTTTATTTATGTAATTTCTGTGTTGATATAAAAATGTTCACTGAAAGTAATCACAAAGTCAATAGAAGTCGAAGGGCATTTCTGAAATGGGGATGAAGCAGTTTATAATTTGGCAAAAATGAGCATCAGCATCTCAATTCTAATAGACAATATGAGTTACTAAGTACTCTCCTTGTAGCCAGAGAAACAGAATCAGTGAGATATACAGGCAAAGAGAGAAAGGGAGATTTTGAAGATCTGACTCACACGATTGTGGAGGTTGGCAAGTCTAAAACCAGAAGGGCAGGTCAGACAGTTGCAAATTCAGGTAAGAGTTAATGTCATAATTTTGAGTCCAAAATCCTAGAGCAGACCATTAGGCTGGAAACTCAGGCAAGGTTTCTATATTGCAGTCTTAAGACAAAGTTTATTCTTCCAGAAACAGTCTTTCTTGTTAAGGCCTTCAACTGATTGGATGAGGCCCACCCACATTATGGAGAGAATCTGCTTTACTTAAAGCTTATATATGTTAATCCTATCTAAAAAATACCTTCACCAACCTCTAGATTAGTGTTTGACCAAAGAACTGGACACTCTAGCCTAGCCAAGTTGAAAAACAAAATTGACTATTACAGTCCTGAAAGGAGCTAGTATTCTAGGAGTGAAGGTGTAAGAGTTGAAATTCCCTTAACTATTACTTTCCCCCAAGAAGCACTATCCATTATTAATTTAGTCCTCACAGAAATAGATTTCTGTCTTCAAGAATAAAAATGTGTCTGTGTATGTGTAAAAAATAAGACAAATGATTAATAAAAATAAAACAATGCAAAATTAAAAAATAAACAACTAATCACAAAATAGAAACAAATGATTAGCAATGACTTTAAGTTATAATTTTTACTTGATCATAAACTTTAGGGGGAGTACATTTTATTCACAATCCTAAGGACCTGACATATAAATAAATTTATATTACTGTTAAAATTGTAAAAATTACTGCTAAAAATTGTTAAAAAAAAAAGTTTTAAAATCAAATGGCAGCCTGATAAATGGTGGTTTATCTTATAATGAACTAACCTCCAAGCAGATAATTATTACAAATTTTGTTAACAAAAAAAAAAAACACCAACTATTTCAAGGTGCTGAAAGCATCCAGCAGACAAAAACTGGGAGTGGGAAGGAGGTGGCCTGTGAAGGAAGGGACTGCCCTGGGGTGAGATCCACATTTATATAATTTCTCTCTCGAGGAGACTCCCTTCTCCATGAAGCACAGGATGGTTACAACTCAAGCAGAAAGTAACATTCTTACAGTATGAAGTGTTCTGACATGATGGTATTTGAGGCTATCAGAGTAGCTGGAGATTAAGGAGGCAAATCCTGGAGAGGCTATAGCTACAAAAATACACAAAATCTACATACAAACAACTGGCAAATCCTTGGCTGACCCCTAAGTGTGCACACCCGGAGGAGACTACAGAGGGGCCCGCAGAAAGCAATGGCTGGAAGGCTAAAAGAACTCGCAGAAGAGAAAGAATTTGGCATTTGAGTCCTGCCAATAACCTTGCAGACTAGAAAGAGAAACATGGGGTATTAAAAGATTGCAATCTAGTACAGTCAGTGTAACTTTGTTGTGGCTTTGGTTTTTGTCCCAGAAGAGCAGATCAGTAATAAAGTGGGAAAATGTGGTCTGGACCACATTAAGTGTGGGACCGATGCACCATCTTTTTGTCGAACCGTGATGAAGAATAATTATCAGTGGATTCCCAGCCATGATCCATCTGTGCCCAGGGTGAGAAAATATTTTCATCAAGATGCTATCTGATAAAATAGGGAGCAGCTCTTTTCACTTGTAGAGTGATCAAAACTGGGGGAAAGAGAAACAGTGAATCTTTACTCATAAAGATCTGGATCCAAATGGCCTCGATAAGTTGAAGAAATGGTTATAATTTAATAGAACACAATCCAGCAGACAAATGCTTAGGAAAGTGGACCAAAAAGCACAAGTAAATATGACAACAAAGCAGGTGATAGACTAGGAGAGTGGCTCTTAAACTTTTTGGTCTTAGGACCCTTTCATTCCCTAAAAAACTATTGTGAACTTCAAAGTGCTTTATTGGTATGGGTTATATATATTCAAATTTAAACCGAGAAAAATTTGAAATATATTTAATTCATTTTTAAATAATTCCTTTATTTACACATAACTTTTTATGAAAAATAAAATAGTGGCTGGTGAGCATGGCATTATTTTACATTTTTGCAAATCTCTTTAATGTCTGGCTTACCAGAAGATAGCTGAAGTCTCATAGCTGGTTTTATAGTCAGCATATTGAATTATTACATGTCATGTAGCCCCTGGAAAACTCCACTCTACACTCATGAAAGATTAAGAATGAAAACTGCAATTAACATCTTGGTATTAATTTGAAAATAGTTCTGAATTTGTGGACAATCTGAAATATCTCAAGGACCCCTGGGAATGCCCTTTGAAGAGAATTCACATGGAAAATGAATATGCTCACACTCCGGGTCACCTCTGAGACTTCCATTGACATACTTCTTTTCTCAGCCTCCTTATCACCAATCCTTCAGTCTTCCTCCTTGCAAATTTCAGGCCAAGCCACAGAGTCATTAACAGCATCCCATGAATCTATAGTTCCACACCTCTGCTCATCTCTCTTTGTTTCTAAGCAAAGCAGACAATCAGATGTATCACTTGAAATTCTGACCGCTGAGAATTTCCCTTCCCAGTCACATGTGTGGGGATATTCCTCAACTAAGGTATAAATCTGCAGCATCCCACTTCAGACTGGTTCTAGCATATTGTACAGATATATCCCTAAATCAGGCTTGAATATTCTCTTCAGTCCCCATGATGTCATAGTTGCCGGGTGAGGGAGAGGTAGGCAGTGCAACAAAAGCAGATGCATTAAGGCTCTGAGCCTTCTGATCAATGTGGCATATGGGTGCCTTCAGTACCTACTTGAACCTAATTGTATAACTGATGATGACCCACTACCCAAATTTATAACTCAGTGGGTCATATAATACCCTGCATATGATGGATATTCGATTTGCATGGCCACTTGGTATCTCTGGAGCGCAACAGCAAACCAGGGGTTATTTCTTTAAAAGAGAATAAATATTCCCTTAGAAAAATACAGCTCTGCTCTGGAACTCCATGCACTGTGATTCTCCTAATGGGGCTTCCCACAAAATCCCTAGAGCATTTCAGTCTATCATAGTGAATTTTGAACAATGTTACATGCACTATGACATGAGGTCCAAGAGGTAGAGACGCTTACAATGCAGCCTGGCTTAGCTGCTCCCAAATGTGATAAATTGTCGCCTTCAAACTCCCCAAAGCTCCTTTCTTAAGTGGTGGGAGTTTTGCAAAATATAGAAACTTGTCTTCACTTTGGATGTAATATCCTGACATGCCCTGTATTACAGGAGTACCAGAAATTTCTCTGAGATGACAGGCACATACATTTTCACTGGGTTTATAGTCCACCCTGGACAGGTATATGTCTTACTGGGTGTCTGGGGTCTATTGCTGTGTAACAAATCACTCCAAAACTTAGTGACTTAAAACAACAACAATCATTTCATTATCTCTCAAGGTTTCTGCGAGTCAAGAACGTGGGAAGGGCTTGCTGGGCAGTGCTGACTCAGAATCTCTCTCGTAGTTGCCGTCAGATCGTGGCTGGAACTGGAACGGGGAGGGTGCTGAAGCAGCTGGAGGAAGCTCAGGGGTCTCTCTCCTCATGCAGCCTCAGGTCTCTCTGGGTGATCTTTCTATTTCCTTACAGCATCGAGTTCTTCTGCTTATATGGCAGGTGAAGGCTTCAAGTACAAATCTTCTACTGAATAAAACGGAAATCATTTTCTCTTTTATGACCTAGCCTAATGGGGTACACAGCACCACTTCTGATGTGCTCTCTGGTTGAAGCAGTTAGAAAAGCCTCCCTGCCCAGTTTCAGGGAAGGGAACATAGAATCGATTCTACTTCCAGTGAGAGGAGTGTCAGAATCCCATTTTATGAAAAGTATGTGAGATTGGAGATATTGCTCTGAAAGCCATTTGGGGAAAATACAATTTACCAAATCAAGTATCAAGGGCATCTACTAATTCTTGTTGAAAAAGAGCTGTAACATGGTAACACTAATATAGAGGACCAGGGTGAAATAGAATGATGAGATGATGACGGATTAGATTATGACGGGCAACAGGAGAGGCTGGCTTTGCCCTTTCAAGTGTACTACTTTGCTTCCAGTAGTCTCTGTTTATTAGAATACTTTTTTAAAGCATTTTCCAGAAGAATAGCTGCATAGCAGGTACAGGGCAGTGGCGATTTGTTTTACAAAACAGACTACACTTAGAACAGTAAGTATAATCTGAATCACCACCTGATGGGTTTTACAACAGTCCCCTAGCATTCTTCTAGACCCTTTCATCTTCCGCATGGAGAAATATGTGCCTTACTTGGGAATGAAATATCAATCTCTGAATATTTTGTGGCTCTGTATGAGGCACTAATGTCTGTTGCAATTCACCTTGAAATGCAGTACTGCTTATGTATAACTTTTTTAGTCAGAGGTGCAGTTCCAGAGTCTTATGTTTGGCCCTCCATCCCATAATAGCCTTCACTCTTCTCATCAGAGAGTTATTCTGGGGAATCTGTCAGCAGCCAAATTTGTCTGTTGCAATGATGCCTTCAGGAACCAGAGACATAACTATAGTATAGAAAGTGTACAAGGACACTGGGACCCACTGCGAGACAGCTGGGGGCCAACTCCACTTTACCTCTGATCTCCAAAAGCCCCCACAATAGTACTCTGTGTCTTAAGGGATTTACATAATTCAGAGTCGGTAGTCAATAATGCCCACAGTTTCATGGTATTTATTTCCCCAACTCAAGAGGTTTTCTGATAAATGGCTGTACGGAGAACATAGAAGGAAATTTGTACAATACATAATTATTCCAATGTCTTAGGGTCTTTCTGCAAGAATTTGTGAACTGGTTCATGTGTGGAAATTAAGAGAGCGACCACGACTTTGACTCATGTAATTCAAATCATACCTTCGTTTCCAGATTTAGATTCTTTTGTTTGTTTATTTTAATTAAGCCCAACTTTACAAGCTACCCCATTTGCTAGAGTTCCAGGGATCCCATGCTCAATTAACCATGACAAAGACACTTATGGGTCAAACTATTGTGATTAGCCTATTTATTTCAGCGACAGATGACCGTTTTCTGGTGATTAGTTATTGCCGCTGGGACTCGGCCAACTGGAGATCCCATCCTGCTCCGGGAACCAGTTTCAAAGCCAGGATCTCTACTAGAAGAATTAGTTCCCTAGCATTTTTCAAAAATAGTCCTTACATGGCTAATACATATTTCAGTCCTTTGTCAAGGGAGTGTCCTTGGGGCCCTTTCTAGGCACGTGGTAAAGGTGAAGATGAAAAAGTCTCAGAGCAAACCTCAGAAATTCCTATCCCCTAAGTCTTTGGATTCCTCCTCTACACTATCTAGGGCATTTCTGGTATTTCAACTTCATTTAGTGAAGGCATCGTTGAAACTAACAGGAAACAGAAAAAGGTAGAGTTTCAGCCCAAGACTGTTTCACAACAGGCTCCCAGTATCCACAGACCTAGCCCATGATTAATTCTCAGGGGTGTTTTATGTACTTCAAAACTTGCTAAACCAAGAATTAAATTTTCTAGATTCTTTTGAGGCTAAGGTTCAGAATATTAACTGAATACATTTGTGCTGACTAGTAGCATCTATGCAAAATTTAAAGGAAGGGAGGATGAAAGTAGATTATCAACTATATCCAATAAAAACGCTAGTTACAAGCAAGTATCAAAATAAAATGAGCCTACACCTAGACCTTTGAAACGCTATCAAAAAGTATAAAACCAAGATTTTCCAAATTTTCAAAGCACACAGAGCAAAACGTGAGAAAGTTTTCCTGCAGTGTTAATAAAATGAAATATCCTTTGTAAGGTTTTTTTTTTCTATTTGGTAATATGCATACTAGTGTAGTAGTACAAAGAATTTATAACATAAATGTGAAGAAAAAGAATATTTGCTTTAAAAAATTCACTGATGGAGTGTGCATTCAAGAAGTTTGAATGCCACTGATCTAGGGGAAGGAGCACTAAGCCAAAAGTTATGTACAGTACTCTAGTTTAAAAAGCAAGCAAAGCTCACGCATGTATTTTATAAATACATATAACATATGGTAGAAAAAACAATCCCACACACAGACACACACATATACACACACACATACATTTTCTGGAAGTGCGGCATTGTTAGACTATTTAGTGCCAACAGCCCAACTTTAAAGCCCTCACGAGATATACACATACAGCTCTTACTTATATACTTTGAAAATCATTTGTTTCCATTCACTGGAGCTATGATTTTGGGACCACTGCCATGACAACAATATAAGTTAGGAGAACATTTGTCAGTGCTCTCCTTCAAAAGAGATTTGAAAGATGTGTGTAATGGATGTGATGAACAATGGCCACAAAGACCAGGCGAAGCTCATCAGACACACTTCAAATCCTGCATTAGGTTTTCAGTCAGATTTCTAAATATGCAAGACCCTTCTTACTGAACCAAAGGGCTTAATCTCAAAGACGAATGCTTCTAACTCTCATTCTACATCCTATGGTCTTGTGATGGATAGAACAACAGAAGTTCTGAAGTTATTTCTGTAAAAATAATTCTAGAAAGCTTCTAAGGAAAGAATGCAGATCTTTCACATTAAATCAATTACATCAATGGATATTAGACAAGGCCAGGTGATTTTCGTAAGAAATATAAATTACCTAATAGTATTGCATTGAGACAGTGCACATAACACAAAAAAAGTAATACCATGTACAGTACTTTTCAATAGCCCTTCTTATTTTCTTAAAAATGAATTGAAATTGCTGAATAGCAAGAGCAGATCTATTTTTGCCTGAGCCATATTTGTAAAAGTCACAATTCAATAAAGATATTTTACCCTGAATCCCTTATTCCTCAAAAGTTATATATTTTTTCCTAGAAAGTTTCATCACCCTATCAGAGCAAAGATGATGAATACTAGAACATAAAGTCATCAACCAAAATAACCTCATGTAGAGATACGCAAGCCGTCATAGGATATGGATATTGAATGATTAGGAATTATGAATATCTAAAATATTTTTAACAGACTCTTTCCAATTTTTTCCCAACTAGATTGCTTCTTAAAAGTTCAATGAAAAACTAAACTAAAATAAAGAACTGCATCTGCTAATCTAAAATAAATCAGATACACTGAAAATTTAGACTAGTGCAAGACCGCATAAGTGGTACAGGTGTCTCCTTAGAGATAATTCACTATCTAGAAACCTAAGGAAACATGTTTCTCAAGACATTTATTGTTCAGAAGACAACAACCACTTCTACACATCTGAATATTGTTGACTCTGAAATATGATACTTTGAACCAATGTGGAAAATTTGCAAACTATACATTTCAGTCAGCCTCTAGACTAGTCTTATTTTTATTGCTCCAACACTGTCTTTTATCGTACAATATGAATTACACAAATAGCATATATTTGAGTAACAAGAGGCTTTATTAGGAGAAAAGTACCTTAATCGTACCTTATCTTGAACACTGCGATTAATCTGAATTCAGAACTGCCCTTCTCTGCCAGTGATGATATGTTTCTAACTCTAGAAGGTTAAGGACTCTGTTTTCTCCTATATTTTTCCATGGATGATAATGATAACAAGGCAATCATTGGTTGGTTGCAACAGCAACCCAACATTCTTATTCAGTTTTTACTAGGTGATGCCAAATGTTTTAGTGACTTCATGTATTATCTCATTAACTCTCAGAATAACTCTAGGAGGCAGGTATTATTTTAAGGCTCTGTTACAGGTGAGGAAGTGAAGGCTAAAGAAAGGTTAAGCAAATTACCCACAGTCAAACAGCTGTAAGTGTCAGACATGCACTTTGAGCTGTCTGATCCAAAGCCTGTGCTCTTAACCACTATGTCACGTTGTGCTTCCTAGAAATGAAATGTCATGTCTGATCCCAAGGAGAGAACAGCTCACTATGGAGCCTGGTGTTCACCTCGGATTCATTTTCTCTTCTATACAGTTCTAAGAAGCACATGGAAGGTCCTGGCTGAGTTCTTTCCAGACCTCTCACGCTTCTCTTGATGAGCGATTACAGAGATTGTGACTCACTTTTCCTCTGTCGTCTTGCAAATGGGGTGTATGGGACATAAGGACATCCAGATTCCAGACCTTCTATCCAAGGCTCATGCAGGCTCTGGGCTTAGGAAATTCTGGGGACGGCCAGGATATTGGGGAAAATAAAGAAAACATATAGTACTTTTTGTCTCAGGTAGAAGTGGACAGAATGATAGTTTTTAATAAATTATTTATATAACATACATTTATGATGTAAACTCGATCTATAAAAATAATGAATTATCAAAAATAAAGTGATATGTACAAAGAAATTCCATTAAAAATTCCCTTTGAACATCTAAAATAAGATTTACCTATGAATATTATTCATTGAACAAATAATTTCCAGTATTTTTAAAGTGATAGGATATTATTTGTTTGCCAATGTCAGAAACATGTTTATTTTATAAATAAGAATCCCTTATATTTACTAAGTCAACCCAAGTAGACTTTTTTATTACCAATTTACAATACTTGTATATTTAATCATGAAAAGATGAGAGAATTTTTAAATAGAATTTTTCTCAGTGATTTGCAAGGAATTCAGGTAGGGATACCTATGAAAAGTATGAGGCCATTTTCTAGTTTTCAGTGCAATATATATAAATAAGATAAAAGTAATCAGTCAATAAGGTTTGTTACTAAATAAAAGAAGTTAAATGGAAAGGAAATATTAAATCTTTCTTGAATCAGAGTAACACCATTTGGTAGGTGGTATCGATTAAAAATAAACATCTTGTTTTATATTTTTCTTGAATTTGTCGATAACGTGTACAATATCTAAAAATGTATTTTCACATAAAAGTCTTCTCTATTGCATTGTCTTCATTATCAAACTTCACATAATTAGCAAATCAATGTTTGATGTTATAATAAAATAACTTTTTTTTTTTTAGAATTCACATTAAGACCAGAGTTTGGACTTTTTCTTGAGTGAAGTTGTCAGAAGAAATCCCACCCATCTGATTTAATTTTTCCTTTTCAGCACAGTATCATTCTGGAATGGCAATCCTGACCAACATCTCAACATTATACAGGTCTATGATTGTCAATGTGTCATAAAAGCAAAGCTTTAGTTAGACCTTCCCCATTTCAAATATGCATGTTCTTCAGGAAAAATGATAGTCGTCCTTAGCAAACTTAGTCCCATTGAAAATGATTTTATAAAGGACGTAAGAAAAACTTAGAGATGTGGAGGATTGTGCAAAGTGAACAGAAACATAAAATAGTCCAGTGGGCAGAGAAATCCTGGGCTACAGGATGGAAGTGTGGCTAGAACCACAACAGGTGACATACTGCTTCACCCCCCTCTCATTTGGCTCATCTTTCATGTACATTTTCACTGTATCAGTTCATGATGTACTGACACCACTTTTGCTATTTTCCTCTTTCTTGTTCATCTCTAAGACAATCATCAATAGCAAGGATGCAGGTACAGTTTTAGCTTAAGAAAATTACTTGAAACAAAGTTTTTAAAATCCAGAGGGTGAAAGTATTTTCAATCTCTATAAAATCAAATGGAAAGCCATTTTTTAAGTGAATTTTCCTAGGGTGCAGGAAAATATTTCCAAATCATGCAATGACCTTAAGAAGTCTAAGCAGTTGCTAGCTGATGGGTAACTGCTTTCAGTGGGGCAGTGCAGTGGGCGTTTATCTCACTGGAAAGCATTTATTCAAAATAAGGGCTGAGCCCACATTTGCTGTCTCTGGAATTCCTTTAAAGCTATAAAAGCAGCTGATCTACATTATCAAGAATGTTACTAAAATAAGACATCTTGTAAGTCTCTCTCATCAATTACTGCCAAAGTGATTGTCTCATTTTGGTCACCTTGTCAAAGAAATTTGAGCAGATTAGTTCCCATTTTCTGGAAAAAAAAAAAATGCTCTACCTCATGACACACTTCAAGTTAGTTCTCCCAGTTACTCCACTGGAAGTGTACTCTTCTCTACAACACAAAACAAAGAGGACAGGCTCTGAGGCTGAAAAACAAAATTATCTTCTACAGTAACCAGGGTCCATTATATATACCAGAAATGCAGCAACAAGATGAAAATAATGTTCTCAGTATCACTCACAGTTCTTAACGTTTTGTTGAAATACTGTATTGAACAGGGCCTTGAAATGAGGTTCTGTGACCTAGGTTAAATATCTAACCCTTGCTGAGTCTTGGTTTCCACTCATAGATAGGTAACAACAGAATGTGATAAATAATCCATGGTTATTTAGGGGAGCAAATAATATGTGTAAAAACTTTAGTAAATTATGAACGCACTCAAGTTATTATGAAGTGCTGTTATTGCAGCGATGACCAGGTAACTAACTCTGCAGTGCAGCAAAAACAAACACGTGTCTGATACTGTTTGTGGACCATTAAGAGGCTATCGCAGAATTAAGTTTGAAAGAGGAAAATCATCCCTCAGTACTTAGAAAAAGACACACATGTAGTTTTACACTTATGGTATACAAGTACCCTACTGACTTTAAAGTCAATGCAAAAAAAAATTATTTTTAAACCACTCTGTGTGCTGGATGCTGAGGGTACTGAGGACATCCGCATAAATCAGACACCCAGGTCAGTGCCCTCCACTGCTCACATTCTGTCCAAAGAGCTCACAATCTTCTGTTTCTTCTTTTAGATACAATGTCAGCAAAGTTATGAAAGCCAAGAGGACATGAAAAAAACAAGGCTAAACTGAAATAATCATTAATCTGGCAGAAATTTGGACTGTAAAGGGAACTATCTAATGCAAACGAAAGCCTGTATTTTGATCAGATTTAAACAGATAATGAAGTTCCTCTCCACAGAGAAATGAACAAACCCTGAAGGAGTATTGTTGTCAACAAAGCTGCTGAAATTCAAGAACTCTGTACAGCTTGGAAGGGTTTCTGACTATTGAAAACTCCTTCCATTGTGTGCCAGCTTTCTAGGGCTGCCGTGACAAATTATCACAAATCGGGTGGCTTAAAACAACAAAAAAAAAATATTATTCAGAGTTCTGGAGGCTAGAAGTCAAATCAAGATATTGGCAGGGTCATGTCCCCACTGAAGGCTTTAGGGAAGACTCCTTCCTTGCGTCTTCCTAGTTTCTGGTGGCTGTCCTTGGCATTCTTTGGCTTGTAGATGCATCAGTGCGATCTCTGCCTTCATGTTCGCATGGCCTTCTTACCTTCTTACTTTCTCTGTGTCTCTGTATCCAAGTCTCCCTCTCCTGTCTCTTATAAAAATGCCAGTTACTGGGTTCAGGTCCCATTCTAATTCAGTATGACCTTATCTTGTTTATAAGTACAAAAACTGTATTTCCAAATAAGGCGACATTCACAGGTACTGGGAACTATGACTTGAATGCATCTTTTAAGGGGACATTTCAACTCATGGTACATAGCAAAAGAAGGAATCTACTCAAGCCTGAAATTTTGGGGACTAATGTATAAAACAATGTGAAGTAAGAATTGATGATTCAGTACTAAATTAGACTGACATGTGTTCCTTGAAACTTGGCTTTATTCTGAGTATATAATCTTTCAGAAAAACAGTATGTATTATTTACCTTTATATCCACAGAAAATGTTAAAATGTTGAGAGAAAACATTTCATTAAGTTCATTAAATGTGAACAAAATAATAGTTAAAATAAAGAATACAATAAATAAGTTTAGTCAGCTATATCCCATGAAAATGGAAATTTATGACTCAGAAAATACTATCCCAGAAATCACCAGGAAATGATAAAGAGATAAAATTCAAAAGAAAAACAGAGATACAAAAAATTGAAAGAGTGTCAACATCCAGAAGATTGAAATAAGTCCTCCAAGGAAAGGAAAAATCCATGTATATATAAAGATATTTGTAAATTTTGACAAGTCTTGATTTCTACCTCAGTGGTAGAGTATCAAAGATTGTTTGAGCTGATGTCCATTAGTTGTGTGTGCATTACAACTAATTCTAAACACGATTCAGCTTGATCAATCTCTTATTGTAGTCAGAGATGTTTTCTTTGTTTTTGTTTGTTTGTTTTTGTTTTGGGTTTTTTTTTTTGTTGTTTCGTTTTGTATTACCAAGAGACTGCACTACACCAGAATTTATATTCAATATTGAAATGTTTAACTAAATTTACAATAAAATTTACAGTAATTGGAGGTGTTTTATCTTCTTTTTAATGACCATTCAGAGCTTTATTTTGATGCATAAATTGGTTGAAAATATTGGGCTATAATTAGAATTAATTTGACTGATTTTTCTATTTGAAACATTTGATGGCACTGATATAAAACTCACATCACTCAGTTGTTTGTTAAGTTCTTCTTCTAAAAATACAGCCAATTTGCTAAAAGCTATCTTTTATTTTTCATGCATACAAAGGAAACCATAGAACCTAAAGTGAGTAAAATAAATTTAGAGGAACAATCATTTGATCTAAATGAAAAATCATGCAATGAAAATTAAACACACTTCCTGAAACTGTTCATGTTAAATTATCATCCTTGGGCATTAAAAAAATATATATCAATTTTTGAAGTATATATTGTTCCTTCTGTAGGAAATTTTTATCTTCTGGTTTTCTTGTAGTTAGTGACATCACTATGACACCCATAACAGATGGCAAATGTTCATAAATATTTTGCTTAAGTTACACAGTTATTATCACTTTCTTGGGAAATAGAAAGTCAGTAATTCATTTTAACAAAACATACATTTTCATTTTTCTTTTAGCACTTTGCTGTCAAAAAAAGTATTACCAAATAATGAGAAGCAGTTATAGAATTATACCTTAGAATTATTGACAAAACCACCGAAGCAAGTGTGTTCAGACTGTGTTTGATACACTCAACTGCAGAACTTCTCAGCCTCTATTTCCCAGACACTTTTCATGTACACCTAGATCGTAACTTCCCATGTTTTTAACTGACTCCAACTGACTCTACCAACTGGCAGCCTGGTGTCTTCATACATCTCACAGGGAATGGCAAAGGCCACAACACAGCTTGCTTCCCCCACCACCACCTAAGCATTTTCCAATGTCCAAGTATGCTTCCTTTTATCAGTAAGTGACTTGTTTGCTGTCTGTAAAATGCAAGAGTTAATTGAGTGCATCTGGAAAGATCTGGGAAAGAACATGGATCATGTTCCCAATTCAGCCATGTGTTAAATTGAGAATTCTTTTTTCTGTACACACCTCTCATATATTACAAGCTGACACCAGCTGGAAAGACAAAATGAGGGTCTATCAAACCCATCCAGGATTATTCTAATACAACTTTAAATAATAATACTGTATTTTAAAATAATAAATCTATAATGAACACTAGACAGGATGATGCAGGGCAACAGATTTACACTTGTGATCATAGGATGTCTGGTTACTCAATGTTTAAGTTTCATATAATAATTTAATACTAAAGGTACCAAAGAGGCTTAAAGTTTTAACATAAAATTGAACAAGAAAGCTGTGAATATCATCAACCCCTCCTGCTGGAAGATGAGATGAGTCCCAGATGCCCCCTGATTACATTTTATTTTATTGCAGGAAAAGTTTCTGAAAAGAAATAAGCAGTCACTTAAAAAATACCAACTCAAAAATGGCAAATCTCACAGTACCAAGGACTAATTTTAAAATAATATTTTGAAATAAAAGGACTCTTATTTCCGGACAGCAGGTTGAGAACAGAAGTATTAACCATCTAGTAATTTTAAGTCATCCAAAAGTAAACATGTTTTAGGTTGGCTATTGATTTTGTTAAAACTGAGACTGGAGATTTTCTGTGTATCTTGGAGTTTATACAGGAAAATCTGGAGTACAAAGATCTCTTTTGTCAATTCCTATCAGAGATGTTAGAATTGTGGTTACTTGACAGTTTTTATAATCCAAAACACCATAATTTGCACTTCAAATTTCTAATTCAATATAATAGACGTAGGATAGAACATGTGCCATTATTACAATAAAATCTGTTTACAAACTAAAGGTAAAAGAAAACAAAAGTGAGTTTGCTGAGATCAGTAGTTGACCAATTTTTAAACCCAGATCACTTTGAGGTCATCGAGTTTGTTCCCATGTATCTCTTGTTACATGGGCTTCAGAGAACAGTGCATACCCATGAGTCCCTGAGGCGCTTTGAAACCGAAGGTCGTTTATTGCTGGGACAAGTCTAGACAGAGACAATTAGGCCATGCAAAGATGAAACCTTACAGATCCTTAAAATTTTGATTTCTTTTTGAGTAATTTTTAATTCTTGCTTAGTTTCATCATTAAAAAGTTTGTCTTTAAGTTAAGGTGATGTAGCTCCCAAGAGCTATGGATGTCCTGTCTTACTACGCCCCATGCCCTTTTCTTACTCAGAAGCCACATTCCTCGTAAAGTCATCAGATGCTTTCCCTGTATTTTTTAAGTACCAAAACTTTTGTGCAGTGGTATGTGCTATGCTAGGGATGCCATCCTGTGACCCACAAGTTTGCCTTGTGAGTTCACAGTCACAGCTGAGGCGGGGCGAAGTGGAGTTCAATGTATAAACTCATCCTTCCAGGTCCCAACTTACCCCTAACCAGATACATGCAAAGTGATATCAGAAATGAAATTTCACTTGGGGACTAGATAGCCTGTTTCTTTTTCTTCTCTTTCCCCACTAAGACATCTTAATGCTTTTTCCAGAGAAGACTGTGAAGTGTCCTGTAGTGAGGGCTTGCTTATGCCCAGAGTAGAGATATATCCAATCTTGCTGACACATTTGGAGGTAGCATCTTTGTAAGAAACTCCACTACTCTTTATTCCTGCTCAATCACGTCTCAAAAGACTGTAGGTGGAAGAGTTTCTTTCCCACTCACGAGACGGTGACCTCCTCTGAGCTTGCTGCTAGTCCCCTTTAATGGCTTAGAAGAGGAAGAGCAGGCACTGGATGCTGCTTTCCCACGTGTACTGAACCTCTCTGTGGCTGTGGTGGCCACTGGAAGAGCCTCACACAGAGGTTTAGTTCTCTTGCAGAGTAGCCAGATCTCTTGCACAAAGAACCGGAGAAACGATAGCCCTCAATGCACAGCCAAGGGAGGATGCTGCCAAAAAGAGGTCGTTTTCTGACTTAGCTCTGCCAAGTTCTCCAATACAGCTCACTTGGCTGGTGGAACAATTAACCTAGGTGCTTTCTCTAAGCACCTAGACAAGTGGTGGGCAGGTGTATGGGGCTTTTAATATTTCTCCTCTCTGTCCAGATATAAATGTATCAGAAGACCCTTCCTGGAAGAAAGGAAGGGGCATTCGGGAGTGTGTGCAGCCCAGATCCTGCTGAGCCAGGAAAAGGAAAATCAGACTCATCCGAAATAGAAAGCACATTTGCCTACCTTCCATTTGCTTCTTTTTGTTTTGCCAATATGGAAAGTGCCTTTTAAAGCAAAATACTTTACAAATGAAGAGCACGACTTCTCCCCAATGTTGGGATCTTTGTGCACCCAATTCATGGGTGGATATCCTATTTGACTTTTTGAAAACTCTACTGTCAAATGTCATAGAACATCAAAAGCAGCTATAAATATCCCATAGGCCTACAACAAAATCACATGAAACTCCAAATCCATTAACCTTTAAAGAGCAACCCCCCGGGCAATTTGCTCTGGAAGCCTGACATTAGCGTTCCACCAGTTTAGCCCAAAGACAAAGTTGTGCATTGCCACGTCACGGATACCAAGCTCGAACAAGATGGCCCTACAGCACGGGGAGGAAAGACTGTCCAGAATTGTGAGACAGATTGGTGTGCTTAAAGCAACAGAGTAGGAGGCATAAAGGAAGTGAGATTTTAAATCATGGTCTTGAGCATCTAATTATCAAGTTGACTTCCTCATACAGGAATCACCATTGTGCAAGGCATTGTGCTAGGAAGACTTCTGAAGGAAAGGAAGGGAATCAGCTTCTACTGAGCATGAGCCATTTGACAAGGCTTCCATGAGCTTCTCTTTTAATCCCCATGATAATTTTAGGAGGTTCATTAGAAACACTCTCAACATGTCTTCACTCAACAGACTTATGGAAATGACTGATGTTCTTCGTTCTCTCCGTATGCCAACAGATGTCAATAGCCAGCTGGGAGACTGTTCTCCTGTATGTTCCCTGGCTTCTGCTCTCACCATTTGAGCTGTTTGCCTGCCAAACACCAGTTGCATTTGTTCATAAACCAGTTGCAGTTATAATTAGGTAACCTAATGAAATGTATCATAATGTATCAAAGAAATAGAATGAAAAAAAAAATGTTGTTGTTTCTATGAATACTAAGTTGAATAATTTCAAAGAATTCATTTTAAAGGCAAGTCAACTAATTTTTTTAATGATCTGTAATCAAATTTGACACAGGCCAGACAAAAAAAAAAAAAGGAGTGGAAATAATGGGAGTGGGAAGGAAGATCTAGAATGATTATATCTTAACGGAAGCCTACGATTTCAGTCCATGCAAAAACAAAACCAAAAATATGACATCACTTACAATTCATTGTGGCTGGTGCTTTTGCAGGACAGAGGAAGGACTCCAACCTTATTCAGAAAAGTGCCTTAACGCTGCACCAAGATACTGGGTAACAAATGGACTCTTCTCTGTTCAGAATAATATCCTTGGTATAATGCATATTACTGCTTAAGGCTCCCCACTTGAATTGATTTTTTAATTAGTTAAACTACTGATTACATCAGAACTGAGGACTTCCACTGAATTCTGACCCTATTTTACAGATGCGGAAAGTAAGGATCCAAAAAAATTAGTTGATTTCTCAAAAAGCCACAGCTAGTTAGTGGCAGAGATAAGACGACATTTTGCTGTTTCTAAAATGGAGTTATAATTCTGCAGTTATGCTTTTTAAATCCCTTATATTATTTCCTTATCATCTCACCCTAGGTTTCAGTCTTTCTCTGAACTGGCTCAGAGCCTGGCAGGTTTCTTCTCGCCTGTAGGGTGAGGTCAGAGGGAATCCAATGAAGTACCTGAGGAAGCATCAGCACAGAGGGACTCACCTGAGGCTCCTCCCCTGCGTTCTGCCTGAGCCATCAGTCCTGGCGTCTGCCCTTCTGCCTAGTCTATTCGGGCTGATGACTTTGGACCGGATTACTTAGCTCTTATTGGACTTCCGTAGCCTCATGCTCTGTAACTGGTAGACTAATCCTGCCTCCCCTTCAAATCTGACCTGGCATTCTGGAACCTCTGCCTGGATCTGGTCCCTCAAAGCCCAGAGTGTCCTGGAGGGCAGTTTATGCACCCATCATTTTATCTCCTCCAGGTGGTTCCTTGTGATTACTTGCCTGTATTTCACAGAGGTCACATTTGCCTATACCTTGATGAAAAACAAAAGTAGGTATTTTCTGATTGTCTTTTAATTTCAAAGCTTTGCTTGTATTCCAAGCCTTTAGGATATTGGTTCCATCTCTAAATATGTCCATAGCCTCCATATTAATTTTGTGTATTACTATGCCCTTGGGAGAGTGTTTCATACCTTGAGAATAGGCAAAGGGATCAGCCACTAACCCCTCTCTTTACTCTCTTCTTGGCTCCCTGTTCTCACTGCCCCTGGAATCAGGGCAACCTTAGTCGGAACCTAAAATAAGGCCTTAGAGAGCCTACTAAGTAACCTGGACTTCAGGCTATTTGATGAATCCTAATCCACAGCAGAGATGATTGTTCCCTAGGACGCTACGTCTACCACACTGAACACTTTCCCACCAATTCACCACTCTGAGGGGGAAAAGTAATACTGACTGAGCAAAACTGAGCAACGTTTTTAATTTCTCTGAAGAATAACCCTGAGTATGATATCAAACAATGGGATGTCAGGGGTTTATTCACGTATTGCAGGGGTTGGGGGAGGGTGCTAATAAGCAGCTAAAACAGGAATTCATAATGGATGGCCCAGCTTAACCCTAATATTTCACTGCCCCCACATTGTCATGACACAGCTGTACCCAGAAGTGTGAAACCATCTGAAATAATGAGTTGTCTGTGAAAGCACTGCAGGCTGAGATCCTCGTGAGCCATTTCGCCTGAAAAACTGAAGTATTTCCATTCCTTTAGTGGGAGCTTATACAAATGAATTTATGGACATAAATATAATAAAAAACTGGAAAATGGTTAAAGGAATGTTAAGTGAAACTTCCTTTTCCATGCATAGCCATGGCTTGTCATAACTAGGCCCAAATCCTTGCCCCATATCCCATAACAAAGAAACAACTTCAGTCCGTTGCAGAGAGCATTGGCTTTTATCAATTCCATGTCAATACTAATTTCTCATTAAGATATTCTGGAGGATAAGACCTGTTTTCATTTGGAAATGAATCAGAGTTTGTCAGAGGGGGAAGAAACAAAAAACTTCTCTTTTGTTGAGCTGTTATTCTTTGAGTCCACCTGTTAGCACTTTGGCCTGATCTACCGAGCGCGCATGATGACAGCGTGGTCTGGGATGGGAGGGCGCGGGATGGCGAGCTGGATGAGTTGCAACGGCCTAGCCAGCCCTTCCACTGCTGGACACTGTCACGTACTAAGACACTGCTCCTCTACAGAGTTTCATACTTTGTTCCCTCCTAGGCCCAGCCAAGGTCAGAGAATCGGTTTACAGAGGCCAAAGAAGCTACAACTTACCCTAGCCCAGGGTGAACTGGAGAAGGCTAGACTCCTAGCCATGAAGTGATAAACTTTGTGTTATATATTTTTTACCATAGTTAGAAAAATAGAAAACAAATTTAAAAAAGAATAATGGCACATACTATAAATTTTTAAAAACATACTTTAACTTAGTTACAGATACACTTTATATGTAATTTTAGGATTAAAGGCTTCAAGCATCTGAATAATGCAGAAAATCTGCCCACACAGATTCAGTCTGTTAGAGAGGTGCGTATTCTGCTTGGAAATTTTATTTCCATTAAGAAAGAGCGATTGAGTAGATCTGTTATGGTCACATTTTGGAAAGTTTTATTCAGGTTCATACTCCTTAACTTCCTTCTTCATCCACATCCAGACAAAGTTCCCTCTGTCTTGTCCACCACCACCACCACCACCACCACCACCACCACCAGGCATAACACGTACACCGTGAGTCTACACTCCCTCTACAGCTAATCAGAACAACAGGCACTTGACCCAAGTTGGGTCAGTGGGAGGCCTTTGCCAATGACTGAAATTAGGAGAAAGACAACGACAGAGAGGATGTGACAGGCAGTCTCTTAAAAGGTTCCTGGTGCTCTCTACACCCTGGAATTTCTGCCCTCTCCCCTTGAGTGTGGACTGAAACATAGTGTCTCGCTTGTCACAAACAGCGTAGGCAAAATCATGGTATGTCACTTCTGAGATTAGGTTTAAAAAAGACAGCAACTTCTTGCTCTCCCTCTCTTGCAACTTTCCTCTGATGGAAACCAGCTGCCGTCTTGTGAGCTGCCCTACAGAGAGGCCCATGTTGCAGGGAACTGGGGGAAGTCAACAGCCAGTGTGCCCAACCACCTGCAAGGGACGGGATCCAACAGCCATGTGAGTGAACTGAGGAGCCAATCCTCCCTCAGAAGAGCCCAGTTAACACCTTGACTGCCGCCTTGTGTGAACTGTTGAGGATGAGGCACTCAGCTAAGCCACACTTGGATTCCTGTTCTCACAAAGACAGTAAGGTAATAAATGTTTGTTGCTTTAAGTGGCTAAGTTTTGGAGTAATTTTTAATACAGCAATAGATAAACTAATACAGAGGAACAGAGCTGATGTCCTTTGGGGAAGCAAAAGTAAGAACATATAAACAGGCCAGTTGAGGATGGCCACATTATGCCATGTAAATTAAGGAGCAGAGAAACACGTCTTAAGAGGAAAAAAAAAAAAAAAAGAATTAGGGACAAGATGTATGGAGAGGAGGAGGGACAAGAATCTGCGTGAGAATACGTCTAGGTTCCCCGCGCTTGCCAGGTCCCCATGCCTTCCTGCGGTTTGGCTGCATTCCTGTGTTCGTGTTCTGTGAGATCCCTGCACTGTATGATAAATTGCCTTTGTTTACTTTATTTATCTCGGTTGATTTTTATAACTTGCAATCAGAATCCTAAAATCCTAGGGTGTATCAAGGTGTACAGCTCTGAGTTTTGAAGGCCGTCAGGTACTTGACAAGGAGCTTGGCAGTTTAAAGAAGCTCTTGGCCTGAGCAGCACACAGATGTTCTGAGCCATTTGACTTTGGGGCAGAAGAAGTCGAGCCAGCTTTGAGAGAATGCAGCTCTCCACCGACCACTCCAATCAGTGATCAACCATGGCGACATCTATTCTGCATTCGGTGGTTTGGATGATATTTGTACAGAACTTAGAGATCCCAGCTGAAAGCTGTTTGAAATACACAACACTGCTGTTGATACAGAACAAACTGTTACCCTTTCTTCAAAGAACACAGTGGTATTTTTGGAGCTCTCTTATTATGTTACATGATGGAAACACATACCCAGAGGAGGCATATTTTAATTCGTAGAAACAGCCTAACTACAGAAAATGTACTATTCTTCTCTCTTAATCCAGTTAAATCTCTTTGCTGTTTCCTGTTTTCAAGTCATGTCACTGCTTAATCACTCACCATCTTAACAAAATTCAAAGTAGTTTACGTATTACAAGCTTTGCCATAAAACAGAGACTTTAAAGCAATAAACATCTTTGAAACAATTCACCGAGCCCTAGAAAGGTGCCAGAATGAGTTTTGGAATGGTAAGTTTGAATTTAAAAGTCAAAATTTGCTCTCAGGCTGAGACTTCAAATGTCACAAATACATTTTTATAGCCAATTTATAAACCTTGAAAAATAGCCTCGATAGACCTCCAAGTAAACACAGATGCACTGCAGTGGCTCTTCAGTAGTCAAAACACCCCTTTTGGTTCCATCCAAGTGTGTATCCCCGTCTGTGTACAACATCTGGACTTTTGCCTTATTACTTCTTTCCACATATTTAACATTCATTCTTATGTTGAGAGATGCAGTTTCCACGTGATACAAAAGTACTCGTTTATCATTAGTGCTCCCTGACTTCCACTGGTCCCCAGGGTCCTCAACCACAGGGCGAGGCCATGCCCTCTTCACCTTCCTGTGGACCACGTCTCACAAGCTTCCAAGTCCCAGGCACTAGAAATGACTGAAGCAGTCATGTGTTAGGGCCAGAGGATACATCGAGAGAGCTGAGTAAGCTCGTTGTGGTCACATTTTGGAGTGTATTACTCAGGTCCATGTGAGACTTTAAGTGCCTTTTTCATCCTTGACGATGCCACTAGTCTTGCCTTACTACTGCCCCCACAGTGCTGGGTACCGGGAGTCTGCAGCCCCACTACAGCTGATTGCAATGGTACATACATGACCAAAGGCACTCTAACTCAAAACAAATTTTAAACATTCAACAGTTTATAAACTTGTATATTCCTTAGGCCAAACAAACATCCTCAAAACATGTCCTCAGGCCTAGAGCTATAGAGCTAACAACCATAGGCAGGACTTTTTTTCCAACTTAATCTTACACCACACCTGCCTGGTGTCCTGTCCCTCCAGAACGCATCTGCCATCTGTACTTTGCTGTGTGTCACACCCGTCCATGGGCAAATCCTTCCTCCCTGTCCAGATGATCATATTTGCATAGTTACTATTAATGGCTCATGGAATCCAGGATCTTGACAGCAATTGCTAACGGGTTCTATTGTTTTCAGGTATCTCTTTTGGATAATAGCACAAAGAGTGTCTTCTGTTCTGACATTTATGATGACAGTAAAACTGAGACTATCTGGACAAGAATATTAAATAAACTATATGTAGCTGACTGTGTTTTTTCACTTGGGAAAAATGTGTTCCTGTGCACGTACTCATCACATGAAGGTCTGTCTCCCCAGCAAGAGCTCCTGGCCCTTCCCCGGGCTTTGTCTTCTCTGTTCTCTCTGGTGGGGCTGCTCTTCCTCCAGACACTCAGCTCATTCCTTCCTCTTCTTCCAGTCTCTGCTCAGATGTTGCCTTATTGTGAGGCTTCCTTCGCCTGTCCTGTGTCAACAGCAACTCCTGCCCCTTCACCATGCGTACTCCTGCCCTGCTTTATTTTTCTTCACAACACTTGACCACCTTCTGACATGCTATAGTCTGTCTTCCTCCACTAGAATCTAAGTGCCAAGAAGGAAGAAACTGCTAAGTGGGCAGCACCTAGGACGGACCTCAGCTTCCAGTAGGCTCTCAATGAATACCTATTGCATGAATAAATATACACATTCCATATAGATACCAAAAATCAATCAGACATTTCAGTAAAATTATGCTACTAAGGCTGCATGAAGCTTAACCAGCACTAGAACCACCCTGTCTTGCTCTTCGCGATCTTTCTCTGAATCAATGGCTCATCTTGTTCCCTGCATCTTGTCCGTGTCATACTGACCTATACCAGGTTGCTCCCTTGCATCATATCTGAGTTACTGGTTTGTAGAAAGATCTCTCTGTTGCAACTACTCAAAGTGCTCATTATTGGTCAAGCTGTGATCTACCCCACACCTCTAATTATCTCCAACACTGTTGGCTTCTACACAGCCCTGCAATGCAAGAACCAAAAATGTCCTCCCTTCTCAAAAGTGCATTCAGCGAAAGTGGCAGCAGAAATGATCTAAAGTAGTTTCCCCGATGCTATATTTTATAGTATAAAATTTATGCATCACCCCACAAGCATGCCTTGGAGCTGCTTAGAGTCACGGAGCCTGGTTGCTGCTGCTACTTCTTCTACAGACCCAGGGCCCTGGGCTGCAGCCCTCTTGTTGTGTGGGTGCCTCCCTTTACACCCAGACCTTGCAAGTACCCTCGCACTTCCCTGCTGCTGCTCAGTGTGTACGGTTGTGTGACTGAGAAGGGAAGGGTGTTAATGTACTACAGAGGCAAGTTTCAGTCAACAGCAGATGGAAGCCAGTAAAATAATTCTTGTCCCTTCCTCCCTCTGGAGAGGTTGTTGGGAGATGCGGTAGCATCCTCTCCAGAGCTGCCTGCGGCACCAGGCAGTCAGTTCATCACGAAGTGTGGGCACCTCAGGAACATACTCCCCTCTGTGTGCTCACTCTCCGTCCTCGCCTCACTCCACTTCTTTCTCACTCCTGCTTTCCTAGGATTCAGTCTTCAATAAAGTGTTGGCACATAAGCCAACATACATATAAACCTACTTTTTAGAGGACAGAAAATAACTTTTAGGCTGAGAGCTACCAAAAAAAAAAAAAAAAAAGGTAAACAAAATAAAAGCAAAGACAAAACAATAACAAAACTCATTCTATTGCCTGGAAGTTATTATCTCTGTTACTTCCCTCATGTCACACTACAAGAAACTTCCCCTACATAGAGTGGCTTGACTTTGCTGTTTAATTATTTGCTCCCTTTGAACGTGTGGGCTTTAAAAATACTTTGTAACACACAACGTGTGCTCACAGACATCATCTCATTTCATCCTGAGTTAGGAGGACAGGTACTCCTGGCCACGTTCTATTAAAGAGTAAACTCAGTTCTTCCTCTCTTACCACCTAAGAATTCTTTGGCAATAAAACACCCCGAACCTAAGAATGAAAGAATGACGATGATAATTTCTGCAGTGGGCTCATAGAAGGAGGAGAGATCTGAGGCCCACTGAAGTTTTGTGGGCTCGTCAAAACAGACCACACTGACAATTAATATTTAAGCTCTAATGAAAAGTTAATCCACATTGTTTGTCAGTTCTCTATAACCATATACGATCACATATAACCATACAACCATATTATTTCTATACTATGTAATACAGATTTTTTCCAAAGTACAGATGCTTCACGATTTTGATAAAATATAGAGCTTTTCTTAAAAGTCAGCTTAGAAATGTCAGCATAAATAGTATATTCAGAGCTTGGCACCACAAAAAGAAAAAGAGTCAAAAATTTACTTAATGAAGTCAAGAGTCTAGAAATGGCCAAAATTACAACTCTCACAAGTTGAATGCTTACTGTTCAGTTACGAGTTCCTTTAAAAGCCAGTCATGGGGAAGCAGCCTGATACTTTGAAGAGCGGCCTCTTGAAGTCAGTTGTTTGGAAGTTGGAACTTATTTCTCATGGGAACAAAATCCCACATAGTAATCAAGCCCCCAAGCCAAGTTTACAGTGCCTGTTTAACCCGTAAGGTAGTTGCATCCTGTTTCTGGGGTTATGTGGGTGAAAGGAAGACAAATAAAAGGAGAAAATCAACTTCCTCTGGTTTTCCTGTCTCCAAGTCATCTCCTGACAACTTTTGAAAAAGGACAAATTTGGCTTTAGCCTCATTTCATTTTCCTTCCTTCAGCCCTGTCCTACCTCTCTGTATTCCTCCTAAAAGACTTCATCAGCCGGAAGCCCACATACCACCCCCTGCTCTGTCAGGACCTGCTCTCCCCCAGGTCCCTCTGGGATCCACCAGACCTGCCCCTGCTCAGAGCTGCTCTTCTCAGACGCTTGGATTGAACACGATCTGCCCAGATGATTAAGCTGTGAGGCACAGCCTCATCCCGGGGACAGCAGGCAAGGCTCTGAAGAGGAAGGCATCAGGTACCAGGAGCCCCTGGTTTTGAATCAGCAACTGGATAGCTCCAGAAACTGCCCCTTCTCTAGAATGGACTGCACCTCCTGCCCACAGAGACACGCTCCCCAAACTTCCAGGCTCTCGCTCCTGTTGTGTGGATGATGTATTTAGTATAAAATAAAGCACCACGATTCACCGTGTCCTGAGCACAAGCGTCTCTTGTTTCTCCCTTGTTCTCCTTTCTGTGTCTATTAGAGCGTCAGGAAAATGTCTAGCCATCTCACTGAGAGAATCCGGGTGAGGTAAGAGGTGGGAGACCTCAACAGGAGCCTGGTCAGCAACAGCCAGAGCAGCAGTGAGACGCTTCAGAGCAAGCAGGACTCAGGGCTGCAGCCTAGATCAGCAGCGCCCCCCACCTGCAGGTTCTCCTCCCAGCCCCCGCCTTAGAGCCAGTGGGAGGCACCTAACTGTTCAGTCCCCTGCCTGGTTTATTGGTCAGCTGAGGATTTTTGCTTTCTTATGTCTCTGATACGCAATCAAAAGATTGGCAGGAGTGGTGTTTATATCTCCCTTTCACTGATGAGGAAACTCACGCAGAAAGGAAATAAACCTTATAAAGTCAAGCCAGAACAAGCACTGACTTTGGCATTTGCTTTTAAATGTGGCCGAACAAAGTATCTTTAAGTGAAATGCAGCTTTCTTTCAGAAATCACCTTTCCTAAAGAATGTCTGTTGAATAGACTAGATATTACTCATCCCAAGAATTTCAACAAGATGAAGCAACAACAACATCACTGTCAACCACAGGGGACTAGCGAGCAAAACCAGACTGCGCCTTTGCCTCCTGGTTCTAAAGAAGATGCCTCCTAATTGTTAGGAACTTGGAGACAACTGCATTTCTCTCAGCCTCTGTGAGGGGGTTATATTCCCAAGTCAAAACTCCGTCTTTCCTTTCAGATGCAGCATGACCTGCACAAGAGAGGAGCTCTTTTACACTAGAAGAGACACTGTGAGTCCCCCGTGAGCTTGTGGTGACTGTGAAATGCATAAATACCATTTGACCTGTGAACAGATCAATTCTTATTAAAAAATCACCAAATTCTAGCACTAACTGACATCTGTCCCTCAGTCCTGTCCCCTGTAGCATCACCATTCAAGGTGTTGTTAAGCCAAAATGCTGCTATGCTGTTTAAGCTTCATTTCTTCCTCTAGTGGCTTCATTTCAGATGCATGAAACCGAGGTCCTACCTGGAGAAACAGGAGAACTGCCCATCTGAGTCAGTCACACTGATGGCCTCGCTCAGCAATGCAGATCAATGTGGGCGAAGCTGTCGGGGTCCATTGCAATGACTGGCCCTTCTGTTGCCTGGTTTATTCACTCATGCTATCTAGACTCCAATTTCTGGAGCCTTTAGTGACTCATTTTTCAACAAAATGCAAGTAATTTCACTTTGCTTTGCCTTAAGCTCTATATAACCTAATACTGAATGTGCACTGAGTAATCCTATGTGCAGCCATCAGAAAGCCATCTGCAGATATTCCAGAATATCATGTCACTTTTACTTTGATCACAATAATGTATTAACCCTCTAATTGAAAACTTGGTTTTGTGGAAACGCAAATCCTAGAACCCTATTCAAAGCTACAATGTTGACCTAAATACTGTAACAATGTTTTTACATCTCATATCTAGTTTGCAGTAGCTTAAAATCCCATAACTTCTCTTTAGGTTGGTTTAGAGTTAACTCCCGCCCATTCTTCCAAAACTTTAACGTATTTTCTTGTAAGACTAGAACAGTCAAGAATAAAGCATGACTGTTCAGGGCACTTCAAGGGTCTGACTGCAGAGCCAGCAGCAAACTCTGGGGGATTTTTCCAACAGCAGCCGACTATAACCATGCAAGCGCATCACCATGAGATTGGGCTGTCAGGCTTTCAAACGAGCATATGTAAGTACAGGGCTGAAACCTTGGTCAGAGAGTCTACCTTTCTGGGGCTCTTGGGAGGACAGTCTACCGTTTCAGAGCGCTGGAATCAGAAGCAGAAATCAATCTGGTGCAGTGGTTCATCCAGCCCAGCGTGGCGTTGCCTTGTTATATGTGCCTACAGCTTTAACTGTCCTCCCAGCAGAACGGCCTTTACCTTCACTGTGGAACATCACTCAGTAGACTCATAAAGTTAACCCTGAAACCGTCTCCTGAGATAATACAGAAATTTTACTTTCCCTGAAGACTCTTATTTCTGCTAATTCTATGAGGTCTTTTAAAACACGTCTGCCCTGTCCTGGAATTACCTTTTCACATGCGTGTTTCCTGTGACCTAACCAGAATTCTCTCAATTTTCTCCTAAACCAGTTTCTTTGATACACTGTTTTCTTCCAAGTTTCTTTTTTCTATTCATTTTTTACTTTCTTCTTTTATTCATTATTTCAATAACTGTTTGTTGAGGGCTCATTGTAAGCCAGAAACCATTCTGGGGCCACAAATGTGGCAGCGAGGAAGCCAGACAAGATCCCTGTTCACATGGAGGTCATAGGCTCGGGGATGATGACAGCTACAGTTCTCAAACGCTGAACACTTTGCACCCGTTACCTCCTTTAATTCTCAAATCGGTCTAAGGCAGACATTATTATCCTTATTTTGCAGGTGAGAAGAGTGAAGCCCTGAGCAGTGTGCCCCAGGCCCCCAGCAGTAAGGACTGACTCCCGGGCAGATTCCGCTCTCCTTCGGCCTTGCCAGCACACATCTCCATGGCTTTTGTTTATTTTCTCCGAGGCTCCCCGGGAGTTCCTACGTATACTGAACAACCACAATATTTCTATACGTGATTACTTTCACCACACGATTACCAAATGGGAAAAACCTGTAACATTCCAGGTTTCCTTCCTCTCTTAATTATGGGCTTAGCAATCAGAGGAACTTTAATATTTAATATCTAAGCAAAACACTTAATGGTTATAAAGTGATGTTCCACTTCTGATGTAAAACCAGGGTTCAAGTGAACGCCAAGCAAAACAACTCTGCTTGCCTGGCACACAGTCAGGGCAGAGGCTGGAAGAAAGAATGCTCTTAAACTCATTACAGGTGTCTGCAGAACCATCTCATGCCTCAGCTCTGGTCCCCACTTTGCTTTTTGCTCATGAATTATACAAGCGACTTAAGTCATCAAGTAAAGGGGGCCTTTCATTGTCAATAGCCCTCCACACCCCCATGATGCAGACGAGTTGATAAACAGGCTACTAATTAAATTAACATTTTGCAATGTATGATTCAGTGTCGTTCACTGTAAAAACTAACCTTCCAGACTTTGAATATTTACCTTCTTGCCTGATTGTGCTTTGCCTCCAGTAAGTGTTGGAGGACCGCCAATATTATTCTCCTCTGATAGGTGACAGATTTCAGGAATTATCAGAGTATATCACTAAGTGATCTTTTATACATTAAAATGAAATACCAGGACTGCCTAATAGATGACAACTTGAAACTGAGGGGGAACAATTTCTATTCATAATAAATTATCAGAAAGATCCTTACCTATGAATATTTATAGGGAGTCACTGATTGTAGCTTGACTTTACCAAACCTCTTTTAAAGCGAGCCACCTCAGGGTTCCATGGGGTTCGGGTTTTGCTAGTGCCATCACCAGGTACAGGAGGGAGATTTCGAGATTTGCAGTTGGGCCCCGGAGCATCACTCAGAGCAACAGAAGATAGGAGAGCCAGAAAAGCAGCCCTCCCCAAGAGGTGATGTCAAACAAAAACAATGACAAGCCCCGGTGTCATGGGTGATGATGGTATGAGACCAGAGCCAGCAGGTGGGAGGCTGTCAAGGCAGCTCCAGCTAGCACTGGAGCCAGAACTATGAGAGACGCAGTGCTGTGGGGGCACGCGTGCACACGTTGCTGGGATAGCCGTGCGCTGCTCCAGTGGCTTTACTTCGGCCTCAACAAGGGAATTTATTTGCTTCTTACCAACAGCCAGGAAACCTGGTTCAGAATTTTGGTTCTCCACCTAAGTAGCTGGGCGGCCTTCAGCTAATAAATTAACCTCTCTGAGTCTGATTCCTACCACCTACCTGGCAGGGCTGTCCAAGGATAAAATAAAATGTTACTCAGTGTCTGGACCATAGAGATACACACTTGTAGCTTTTATTATTCACTTTTAATTTATTATTATTTTTATTGCTGCTAATATTTATTTT
The DNA here is from genome assembly GCF_036321535.1 of Camelus dromedarius. Classification (NCBI taxonomy): domain Eukaryota; kingdom Metazoa; phylum Chordata; class Mammalia; order Artiodactyla; family Camelidae; genus Camelus; species Camelus dromedarius. Next base: position 62,226,835 of record NC_087448.1, on the reverse strand, counting down.
CTGGGGTGACATAGCTTATATGATTTTTTTCCCAGTTATTCTCTTCCCTCCCTTTGGGAGGATTCTATTTCTTTGCCTTGCTTGACATCAGGCTTGGTCATGTGAATTCTTTTAGCAATGAGCTGTAAGACAAAGCGATGCCTGCCCCTTTAGAGCAGAACCTTGTGAAGCCATCATGCAGCACTTCCACTGCTCTTTTTCTACCGTCACAAGACTGGCACATCCCAAAGGGCCAAGTCTCTCAGCTTGGATCCTGAAATGAAGAGAACACGGAACGCTGAGCCACGGTTGGCCTGTACCTGACATGTAAAGTGCGTTAGAACTAAACTTGTCGCGTGGGAGTCACCAACAGTTCTTTGTAACTGCAGCCCAACCAAGCAGAACTGACCAACACATGGAGTTTCCAGGGTTGGGCTAATCTGGACAGTGGCAAAGTTCTCAGCTATGGCCCCACCTGCCTTTAGATGTTCTTCTCCAATCTTCCCAGGTTGCTTTTATTTCTTAATCTCTTCTCATCAACCCCACCACAAGCCACCCCACACTGAAACCAGGAGCCATCCAATGTTTGTATAGAACATCTAACTGGAACATCATTGGGTGTAGAAATGAAGTGATACTAAGAATTCTTAAGATAAATTGTTGAGAAAACAATGACTATGATACAGAAGGAACCCTAAGAAACATCTCTGGCCAAGTGTAGGGGAGCAGAAAAGTAGGCATTTTCTTCCAGTGAGAAATCTGCAAAGCCATGTGCTTGAGCTCTCATTGCCGTAGGCATTGCACAGAATCCCAACATGATTCAGATACACATACACCCTGTCCTCTATGAAGCTATGGTGAAGGAAGATGAGATACTGCACAAAGAGCCACAGTTCAGCGTGAATGTGAGAAATCCCACAGAGAGGTACGAACTGCTACAACCTTCTAGGAGGTCACAGGCTGGGGTCATAGGAAGCTCATCAAAGTAGCTGATTTTGACTTGTGCCCTTGCAGGCTAGATCACACCTGGAGGGGCAGATGTTGAGATGGGAAGCACTATGCACGGGAAGAGGTTGGGGAAAACAACAGAATAAAAGTAGAAAATTAAAATTGTCTTCAGGGAACGGTGAGCAATTCAGTTTGATTGAAGCAAAGGGTTCATGAGGAAGTCATGGGAAGCAAGGCTATAGTTCAGCTGGTTTGGTTCTGAGTTTGAGAGGACTGATAAACTAGGAAGGGGTGAAGACTTTTTTGGAAAGACACTCCATGTCTTTGAACAGACACTGACTGACCAGAACTACATTTATTCCAGTTTCTGCATAAACAAAAGGGAACTGAATGCCCAGGCTAAAGAGTGAAAATTAGAATGAAAGATGGAGATTTTCTGTTCAAGATGGTGGCCCATGTTTCACTCCCTTTCCTCGCAAAGAAGTACAAAAGCAACAGATCCATAATCACTGAGAATGAGAGTGAGTTGATCAACCAGCCAGAGAGTCTGATAAATTTTCAAAAGTTGTTAAAATTTCAGAAATTTAATGAGGCCACATTTGTGGATAAGAAAACAATGCAGAAAGTCCCCAATGAACATCAAAAATATAGATACTTTTGGGGGGCGCATAGAGCTTAGTGGTAGGGCACATGCTTAGCATGCATGATGTCCTGGGTTCAATCTCCAGTACCTCCATTATATATATAGACACTGTTCATGGTAAGCTCAGGAGATGCTCAAAGCTCCAAACTAGCAAGTGAGAGAATGGGAATGAGAAGTAAGGGGAAAATCTGGTGGTAATTGAAGGTCTGACTGTGAAAAAGCCCTACCAGGAGTCCTTCTCCCCACTGCTTTCTCAGGTCCCTGCCAACAGTGGTATTTACCTCCAGGCTAAAACTGAGAAATTGCTCCTTAAAAAAATTATAATCCACCAATGGTGGGCTGGGGGTACTAGCCTGTGGGTTGCTCAGGCCCCCTTAATTTGACAGTGTGAAAGTACTCCTTCTCCAGGGGAGTGTGTGAAGCCGTATTTCTTCTCCTAATGGGTGTCTGGAGATACCGTCTAAAGTTGATGGATGAATAGAGGGGAGAGAGTATTGTTTAGAGGTACAGAGGTAACCAAAACAAGATCCAAAATTTGTAATATAAATAACAAAACGTGGGAATTGGGAGGAGAAGGAAAGAGAAGCTTACGTATGTTGAATCCTTCATCTTTCATAATGGGAAGTTACAGGGTACATTTAATTTTTTTTTAACTACAGCCAGTGCTATTGCTGCAATCAGCTGATTTAGATAGAATGAGGCAGCCACTGAAGAACCAAAAGAGACAAGACTAAAAGCTGTGCCTTCTGAGCAATGAAACTTGGATCTGGGGGGGATCTGTGAGGATTGGGGGAGACATTTTTATGTTACTTTATGTCTTTCTATTCAGTCTGAACATATTTAGCCATGGACAAATAATTTCTGTTGAAATTTAAAAATAGAAAGAGAGATCATTTGAATTTTACTCAATGCCCAGATGACAAGCATTACTAATTAATTCTTTGTTGACCCCAAGAATTCTTAGGAAAACTACAAGTACTACAAGCTGCTGTGGATTTCTCTTCCTTCTCATTTTAATGGCTTGGCAATAGCAGGTCTTTTTTGTTTCTCTGCCTTATGTGGTTTTCTTCTCTTAGAAATTAAAAAAGTGTTTCCCGTCTGCTGTATGAGCCTTACACTTGGACTTACACATGCTCATTTATTATCAATATCTCATTTTACAGTTCCCAGGAACAACCATGCCCAACACAGAACCACATGAGCTTTAGTTATTATTGGACCAGTCTTCGGGAATCTGAAGAAGAAAATAACAGATATTCAGTGTCAAACATGTAGTTGTATGTAAAAATTACTATAGAATATACCTAAAAATAAAAAAGAGTTTAATTTAGACATACCTAATTGCTTCAATTTTCCCTAGTCTGCTTGACTGTACACTGAAATTTGCATAAGAGGGCTATGAGGAAAGATTTAAATGAAGTTATTTTCCTAATAAGATTTCAGGTAGGCAGATGTTTGCCCCAAGGAGCTGTTCAAACAACAGAACTTACGGAAGAACATTGTGAGAGCCAGAAAAAGAGTACGTCTTCAGCTACCACATTTTTGTGTCATTTTTAAGACAGATCATGGTCCCTTTGAATTTCCAATGTATAACTTTTGAATTGGTGAAATTAACCTTTGTCCAATGATAAGTTTTTCACAGAAGAGACCTGGAAAACTCTAAATGTTTATCCTGAAAATTCTCCTGAGAATATCATAGCTTTAAAAAATGTTAATTTATACAGATATGAACCACTCAATTAGGCTCACACTCAGAACAGTCTTCCCTGACAAGAGTCGCCTACCATCTGTTAAGTCAACTATTTCCATTTCCAGTGATCCCAAGTTCATCATTTTAGTTGCTGAGATTGAAATTCTCAGTCAGTCATAAGTATCATCTGTTCGATGCCCCTGTCCTCCTTCTGTGTTCACATAGGTCTTGATTTTTTTTCCCTTCTTTTTTAATCAACAAGTTTGAAAGCCACAGAAAGGATGGGTAAACAATTTCATTTTCATAGCTGATGGCTCTGAAACAATCTATTGCTCAAGTCTGATGGTCCAGAAGGCTGCTCTTTTCCTGCTCTCTAGAAAGAAACAGATGACAAGTAGAACTGAAAATGCATAATCCAGGGAGGACTGAAGGAAGACCTGTGATTCTCTGTGTTCTCTGGATCAAGAGTCACTTCAGACCTGCATAGAGTCACCTCCTCAATTCTAGAAGCTCTGACAATGTCAAAGAACCCATAAAAATTGAGCAGGTAGTTATTGCAGCAGTTAACAATTTAATTGTCACTGCCTGGTCTAGGATTTTAAAATTCAGAAAGTCTCCAACAAAGCCCTAAAGAGTTGGTCACTCTAGCTAATCTCTCATGGCTCTTCATGGCCCTTTTGTTCTTTTACCTTCATCAGGGAAGCCTAACAGTTGAGTTGAAGTCCTCGTTCTTGTAAGATTCATTCACCATGTGCAGTGTCACAGAGCTCTGTGGAAGGACTAGAGAGGTCATTTGGTCCAGTCCTGTGACTTCAAATAGATGAGGTAAAGGTTCACTTTGAAGAAGCTGTCTCTTAGGAAGCCCTCCATGCATGGTGTCGAGTTGGATCCAATGCCTTTCTTTTCCACCCCAAGAACCCAGGGCCTACCTTTGTCCTCTCACTTAGATCACAACCATAATAACTGCCGCCTAGCCTGACTCTCCAACCAAACTTCATATTCTTTGAAGTCAGAAATTCCAGTCTTCTTTGTACCCATGTTGTATGCCTGGTTTTGGCTATCAGTAAATTTGCTCATCCTATAATGACAGAAGTCACAGGAGTGCCATCTCTATAGGTGTACGTAGACCTGCATAGCAGGTCCAGAGCGCCAGACCCTGACTCATGCCTCTAAATGGACAGATAAGAGGAGTGATTCCTTTTCTTACTTGTGTAAGTTTCCACCTGTCCAATAAAACCTACTTTTCAATCTATGATCTGCACTGCAGTGAAATTCATCATACCCCATTTCAAGGCAAGACAAGACAACTGGTAAACCAGATGTGACCTCCCCTTGACATTTTACACAAAGTTACACATTTCATATCTCTAATACTGCAAGTTCATATTGAAAAGTATTTTTTTTTAGTCCTGCTTGGCCTTTTATTAACTATTTAATACCTCCTGCTCCATAGATGTAGAGTGTAGGATCCTAAAACACAGGTACCCGTTACTCTCTGAGGAGGCGAGGTACCATGGTAGTTAAGCACAAGGGCTTGGGTCAGACAAGCCTGGGATCGAGTCCTCGATCCACTACTATCTAGTCATAGGAACCTCTCTGAATCAATCTCCCTTTCTGTAAAATGGGAATAATAAGAGCACTCATTTCATAAGCCATGTGAAAATCAGAGGGGCTGAGCCATAGTAACTGACACAGTGCCTGGCGTGTGCTGAGCCCTCATTAAGACCGGTGATGAATCATCACTCGTGCATCCAGTCAGTTTCTACCTTGACCTAAGACTCTTTGCCCCTCTTGAGGACACTGCCCAGGGAGGCCGACTCTCAAACTTGTTTGCTATTGATGATTATGCCAGTTCTCTGCTGCGATGTTATCTCCTGTTCTTCATTTGTTCTTCTTTTTAAGCACGGCTGGCATTTTATTGTTTCCTCAATGAACACTCCAAACATTTCATTTCTTAACAATTCTTTGTCTCAGTTTGTTTCCTGAGAGCAGGAGCCAGACTTTACTAAGCTCTATGCCAAAGAGCAACAAATCAAAAATGTTTTATCAGTATCATCATCTTCACCATAAAATCATCACTATATTTAATAAGAGGACTGTCTTTTTCCTTTTTCTCTTAATGTTTTTATTTCTTTTTATTATAAAAGTATGAATGTATTAGACAAGCGGTAACAAGTGCTGGAGAAAATGTAGAGAAAAGGGAACCCATGTGCACTGTTGCTGGGAATGTACATTGGTGCAGCCACTGTGGAAAACAGTATGGAGGGTCTTCAAAAAATTAAAAATAGAGCTACCATATTATCTAGCAATCCCACTTCTGTGTCTATATTTAAAGGGAATGAAAGCACGTTCTCCAGTAGATATCTGCACCCCCATGTTCGGCAACATTATTCACAGTAGTTAAGATATGGAAACAATCTAAATGTCTGTCAGCAGATGAACAGATAAAGAATGTGTGCTGTCTATATATACAATGGGATATTATTCATCCATGAGAAAGAAGGAAATCCTGCCATTTGTGACAAATTGGATAAAACTTGGACATTATGCTAAGTGAACTAAGTCAAACAAAGACAAATACTGTATGATATCACTCATATGCAGAAGCTAAAAAAAAAAAACTAAACTCATGGAAAGAGTGTAGAGTAGTGATTACCAGGGGCTGGAGGGTGGGGGAAAAGGCGAGACATTGGTAAGGGTATATAAACTTAGAGTTACAAGATTAACATGTTCTGGAGATACAATGTATTACATACCTGAAAGTTGCTATGAGAACAGATATTAAATATTCTCAGCACAAAAAAGAAATAATTATGCAAGGGGATGAGATATTAGCTAATACTATTGTGTTAATCATTTTGCAGCATGTAACTGAATCAAATCAACACATTTTAAATCTTCAATTTACTCAATTTTATATGTCAATTACATCTCAATAATGCTGGAAACATATGAATGTATTGTTGAAGCCAGTCAAATTATTCTAGAATGCATAAAGAAAAATTTACTGTTCATTTCTCCCATTCATTCCCATCCCCACTCCTGACGTGAGGTACCCCATATTAATAATGTATCTTTCCATAGCTTTATATTGCCCTACACAGACATATTTATGCAAATATATATAGAGATGGACAAATGTGATGTTGCTTTTCTTTTTGCTCTTGCTTATTTTGTTGCTTTTATCAAAACTGGATATTATACACATTTTTTACAGTTGTCTTTTCTTACATAATATAGGATAGATATTATTATTTTTAATAACTAGATAATCTATAAAATGGATGTACTATATTTATTTGAATTTCTCATTATTAACACATTAAGATTATTGCCAATTTCTATTTCACTGTAAACAATTCTGTAGTAAATAGCCCCGTACCTACATCTTTTATGCACTGGGACTCATTCCTACAGCACATGTTCCCAGAAGTGGGACTGCAGGTCAAAGGTCATGTACAATAGGGGAGAATTTGCCAGGAAGTTAAAGAAGTGTCAGCTTCAAAAGTCCTGGTTACTCAAGCCTCTTAAATGACCTTAGACTTAATTTTTTATTCATGATTTTCTGTGATTTTTCTTGAAGAATGAAAACTAAAATGAAAGAAGCTAATGAAGTTTAATCTTTGGGCCCCATGAAACCCAGAACCTCCCTAAGTTTGTATATATTTAGTTTTAACAAATATATTTAGTTTAAACAAATACCAAAATCTAGCAGCAATTCACACATCTCCACCAGGTAGGAGAGAGCCCAATGGCTCACATACTGATAGCACTGGATGTTTCTGCATTTCAACCGTCTTGCCAATTTGATGGGTAAACATATGGTATCTCTTACTGTATATTCCCTTTACTTCTATAAGTTTAAGCATTTGCCATATGTTTACTAGCCATTTAGATTTCTTCTGTGAATTTCATAGCCATGCTTCCATTGGATTTTAATCTTTCCCTCATCAGTTTACAGAAACTCTTCATATGGTGTGATCCTTCCATTCAAACAAGACTGGGAATCTCCACTACCCAGGGCAGCTCGGTGGGCTGGGGACAGAGCAGTGATCAAAACCCCCGACCTCACAAAATGTACTTCCTAGCGGAGAGGCAGACTCAAAGCAAACAAACAAGAGTAAAGGGTATATGTCAAAGTGCTACAGAGAAAATAAAGCAGAGAAAAGAAGCGTCCACGTGGGAGGGGGCTGATTTTTCATGCAGGTTTCTCAGGGAAGGCCTTACTGCTAGCAGGACACCTGAGAAGAGGCCTTCAGGTGGGGCTAAGGGAATACCTGTCGGAAGAGCACCTGAGGAGAGGGGCCATCATGAGCAGAGGGCTCTGAGGGGACAGGGGCTTGGGGTGTCCGTGGACCGGCAAGGAGGCCGGTGTTGCTGGGGCCCCGTGAGCAGGGGCAGGGCCCAGAGAGGCAGGGGATGAAGGCAGGAAGGAGCTGCCTGACGGTGATACTGGACCTCCTCAGCCACAGTAATGGCTCCGGCTGTTATTTAGCGAAACGGCAAGCCAGTGAGGGTTTTCATCAGAAGAGTGACATGATTTAATTCTAAAGATCTCTCTGCTGCTGGATACCAAATACACCAGAAATCGTGTCATCCATCACAGCTGTATCCGTTGCAAATATTCTCCCCTGTCTACTGTTTGTCCTTGGAATTTATGCTAGATTCAACTGAGTGTGAAAAAATAAAAATGCTACATAATTAAATGTGTTTTTATTTCTTCTTCTCTTGCTTAGAAAAGACTCTTCAAAATGAAAGTTGTCGAAAATTCTTAATTGTCTTTACTATTTTTGAGTATCTTTTCTATTATTTAAACTAAAGATACAAGTGTTGGAGATTCAGAATCTAATCTGACACCACAAAATACTGTCCCCTTTCTCTGTGTCAGATGGTTTGGAATCACACTAAGGTACATATTTAACTCTTTGTTTAATTGTTTGGACCTTCTGGGACATAAAACTATTTTATTTTTCAGGAAAGGAAGAGATAAAGTAAGAAATCTCTGATTCAGCATGAAATGTGTATGAGAATAAAATCTTGCATGTAAGAATATAGATTTCTTCTCTTTTCAGGACTGTGAGTGAATATATAAAGATAAATATATCAAAACCTGTGTTTTTTAAGAGATCAAATTGTCCATATATACCCAAAAAAGTGAATTAAAAGAGTACTAATATTTGGAAAAACAGGACAGAAAAGCTTGTTTATCACATGAACAACAATACAATAGCAAAAATATCTTAGAATTGGATTCTGTAGTTACTCTTTCAATTATGTATATAAATTTAACTTTGTAGTAACAGTATTAAAATGAATGCTTCAATATGAATCTGAAATTTACATATAAATAAATACTGAATATATAGAGCTATAGTCATAACAAATACGATTATAGGATTTATTATTCTGATTTATTTATTCAAAAAAAGTGTGAACACCAGAAATTAGACAACTCCTATCATTTTGCATTTCACTGACCTATTTTCTTACCTTTAATATTCACACAACGTGCTAAAACTTTGGCTGTAGAACTCAGTAAATTTCAGGGTGACCCAGTTCTTCTAGGTTCATGTAGACAGAGTCTAAATCATAGGAGCTACAGCAGCAGGTGTAACTCTGGTCAGTGTCCTCACTGATAGAAGGGAACAATGGCCTGGATCGTAAAGTAAAGCATGAGCCCTGCTCTCTCGTCTCAGCTTGAACAGAGATGACAGCTGTCAAGTGAAATAGAGGGGGTAGGTAGGACGTGCACCTGCCCTGTGGTCCCTTCCCGGGGCTGAATATCCTCCTCCTGAATAGCTCCTGGACACAACCAAATTGAAATTTCTACAACATTATTGTCTTTTGTTACATTTTCTTTTCAACTCCATCTTCCACATATCACTGCTCCTCCCAGTAACCTTTGGCTGCTTGCTCAAGGGATGTCAGAACCGCACCATCAGCCAAGGGGATCCTATTAGGGGCATGGCAGAGTGAACCATGGCCTCTGCCACCATAAAAAGTGTGAACGAAAACTTATGGGGAAAGAGGATCACATTTCCTTCCAGTCACAGCTTATGGGGCAAACTATGAAAGCTGCTTACCACCAAAAGTTTCATAAATGCCCAGAGGTGTGTTCTCACCTTCGTACAGAGCTGTGGTCTGCTCTCGGGCTGACCCCCTGTTGGTGCTCACCCCGCGATCACACAAGTGTGTCCTTCTACAGTTAAGCCCTGAGGCCATTTGGATTCCTTTTCTTTCCCCTTGTCCTGGGTCAGGACTCAGTCTGCTTTTCTCTTCACTTTGTAACTGACACTGGGCACCCCCCCCCACCACCACCACCACACACACACACATACTCCAGGCAATGCAAAGGGCTAAAGTTTCTGCAGCTTCCTCCCTCTTTGCAGCTCCAAAGTCAAGCATACAGGCCCCTTCTTGTTTTCAGACTTGTATTCTAATTGCTTTAGAAAAACAATCACTGAGAAATCAGCAGTGTCACAGAATCTTACAAAATGTCTACCCTCTCAGTCCCCAGGCTGTTGGCCCTCTGCCATCCTATCACAGAAGCTGGAAGGCCAGGTCATCTCCTCTCTCTGCTCTTACATTTGAGCTCCCTGAATGCTCCTCTGTGTTTTCAGGTGAAGCTATCCCTTTCTCCAAGATCTTCTTTCATGATCTTCCCTTATTTCTTGAAGGCAAAAGTAGACATCTTCTGACCCACACAGGACATACACTTCTGTACATCTCCTCACTGCTGTGAATATGGATATACAGTTATGTGTTTGAGTCCCTGCTTTTAGTTTGGAGTGTACACCCAGAAGTGGAACTGCTGAATTAAATGGAAATTCCATGCTAAAATTTTTGAGATACCTACCACCATACTGTTTCCCACAGTGGCTGAAACATTTTAAGTTCTCGCCAGCAATGCATCATGGTTTCCAATTGCTCCACATCCTCACCAATACTGGATATTTTATTATTTTTTAACTAGCCATCCTAATAAGATAAAGTGGTATTTCACTGTAGTTTTGATTTGTATTTGCCTAATAATTGTAATGATGAGCATCTTTTCATGTGCTTATTGCCATCTGTATATCTTCTTTGGAGAAATTTCTATTCAAGTTTTTTGCCCACTCAAAATGCTTTTAAATAGCAGGTGATAAGATCTGATTTGCATTTCAGAAAGAGTCCTGTGGTGCAGAAAGAACTGTGGCTCAGGGAGCCAGAGCGAATGACGGGATGCGACCAGAACCGCACTGGTGGTCGGGACGGCTTAGATAGGGTGGACCTGAGATGTGTGAAGAGGGTAAGATGAACAGGATGTAGAGTGTGGTGAATGAGGGAGGAGGAGGAGTCAAAGCCCGTCCTGCTGTAGCTGGGCTCCAGGCAGCGGGCCTGGGAACCCTCTCCGCATGGACTTGGCCCCACTCTGTGCAGCACCTGGTCAGAGCTCTCCAGTCTTCTCTTCTTCTAACTCTGAATTCTCTTAGGTCTTGCTCCCTTTCCTTCCTAACAGACCCCCTCTCCATTTCCCCTCCCTCTTTCTCTTCACCTGGCCATGAACCCATGTCCTCATCTGGCCACAGCTCCGCTGCTTCTCAGCACATCTGTAACCATCACCACTGCATATTTCCTCAAGTCTATTATTGCCTCTTTCCTGACTGCTCAGGGGATGTCAGACCCTGATGCACTTCTGGATGGAGATGTGAAGGAAGCAGAAGAAAACCAACAGCCCCAAGGCCATAGCAGGAAAAAGCAAAGAAATGAGCATTTCTGTCTCTTTCTTTTGATTTCATAAATTCCAATTTTCTCTCCTTTAACGAAGGAATAACATTTCTCCCACTGTATGTAATTGTTGGCTTACTTACCTATCATCTTCTCAGAAAATTTTAAGCTGAAACGCATATATATATTTATATTATATGATATCATATATATTAGATAAAAGTGACAGAGGGATATCACAGCCAATCCAAGCTGATCAGTGCTAAAATACATGCTGAAACCATGAGAAAGAAAAGATTTTGTATTTCTTCATAACCCATGCCTTTTAACTTTCCAAAAAGGAACATGTAACAGATATTGTAGTAAATATAACCAAGATATCAAAGACATAAAATAAATGGTGAGGAAAAGGTAACGAGGAATGCTCAGGGTTTGTGGTAATTAGCACTGAAGAAACCCCACTGATGTACCTCACATGAGGCAACAGTACTAAATATTATGACTTTCACTTTTTAAACTTCTTTAGATTATTAATTATTAGGTGTGGTCAAGAAGGTAATAAAAAGGAAATATTTTATTTAAAAATTATGCTTTACATATGATATGGGTTATCATCATGAAATTAGCAACTTTTTGTCAGCAATTAAGATTTCATCAGGCTGTTTCCATCTCTTGGCAGTTGTAAATTGTGCTGCTATGAATCCTGGGGTGCATGTATCTTTTGAATTAAGGTTCCCTCTGGATATAAGCCCAGGAGTGGGATTGTTAGATCTTATGGTAAGTCTATTTTTAGTTTTTTGAGGAATCTCCATATTGTTTTCCATAGTGGCTGCACCAAACTACATTCTCACCAGCAGTGTAGGAAGAAAATCATTTATTATTATTTTTTAACAGAGATACTGGGGATTGAACCCAGAACTCCATGCTTGCTAAGCATGTGCTCTACCACTGAGCTATACAACCTAAATGTCTATTGACAGATGACTGGATAAAGAAGCTGTGGTATATTTATACAATGGAATACTACTTAGCCATAAAAATAATAAAATAATGCCATTTGCAGCAACATGAGTGGACCTGGAGATTGTCATTCTAAGTGAAATAAACCAGAAAGAGAAAGAAAAACACCATATGATATCACTCATACGTGGAATCAAAAAAGGAAAAAAAAAGAAAAAGAAAAAGAAAAAGAAAGAGACAAATGAGCTTATTTACAAAACAGAAACAGACTCACAGACATAGAAAGAAACTTATGGCTATCAGTGGGGAAAGGGTGTGGGAAGGGATAAATTGGGAGTTTGAGATTTGCAGACACTAACTAATATATATAAAATAGATAAACAACAAGTTTATACTGTACAGCACAGGGAACTATATTCAATATCTTGTAGTAACTTATGGTGAAAAAAATATGAAAACGAATATATGTATCATAATGTATGACTGAAGCATTATGCTATACACCAGAAATTGACACAACATTGTAAACTGACTATACTTCAATAATTAATTAATTATACACACACACACACACACACACATACACAAAAGAAAAAAAGATTTCATCAGAAGAAAAGTAATCTGAGATGCTTTGGCCTTTCATAAAAATTTTAGTGGAGCAAGGTTTTCCTTTCTTCTTCTTCTCCCCCACCCTTCCTCCTCCTCCTTCCTCTTTTCCCTAGGTTGAGATTTCTTTTCTACACAGCAATAAAATCCAATGCCAAGTTTACTCACTCAGCCAATAAAAGCAATTTTTTTAAAAAAAGAGATTTTGTACCCTTGAATTTAGAAGCTGTTTCCCTATCTCTCATCCCTGGCAAATGATCTAACATCAAAATATGAGGAAATAACCTTTGAGTAAGAACTGACAAGGTGTTACACTGTGATTCTGGAAAAAAAAAATAAAAATCAACCCTACCCTCAGAAAAATATGTTCTTTCCAGTAAATAACGTTGCAGGCTGGTAGATGACAGTTTATGGGAAGAAAGAGTTGTTGCAAACCCTCCAGCAGGATTTTACACTGAATAAATGCCTTAAATAAAAACCACAACTGTGAGATAAAATGCCACGTAATGAGCACTACACAAGTTTCCTTTGTGCAGTTAAATCAAGAACAATAGGCAATGCTGAAGTCATATGCTTTAACTCTTGGTGCCAAACTCACTACCTGACCTCCAGCTTTACAAAAAAAAGAGTTGATTTGGGTTTTTGGTATTCAGAAAACAATTCAGTTGCTACTTTTAAGAAAGAAAAATCTATTTCATGCTTAGTTTGGAATTAAGGTTGTTGAGAGTCCTGGGACTCTATTTGTGATGCACCAGTGAGCACTAAATCAGCTAACGATACAATACTACTTATTACAATTACTGATTTTGAAAAAGAAAAGCCTAAAATCAATAAAAAAAAAAAAGAACTAAAGTGACAATTTTAAAAGTGGAAAAGGGACATGAATAACAATTCACAGAAGAAATGGAAATTATCAATAGGATATGAAAAAAAATTCAGCCTCCCTCCCAGTAATTAAAAAAAAAATTCTAGAGCATTTTTGACTATTAAATTAGTAAATATGGTAAGAAATACTGATGCCTGAGTTTGGCAAGGTTCTTGGGAATATAATTTAGTATGTCTTTTGAAAACCATTTGCTATATATATTAGGAGTCCTTAGAAACGCATCCACTTTAGGCCCGCAATGTCCTTGCTAGAAAACCAATCTAAGGAAATAGGAAATTGAACAAAGATACACTTACCAGTAACAAACAACCAAGTTTTAAAAAATGAAAACAGCTTAAATGTCCAAAAATAACGGAGAGCTTAAATTAAGTACGGTTTACATATACAGGCAGACCTCATTTTATTGCACTTTGCTTTATAAACTTCGCAGATACTGTGTTTCCTACAAATTGAAGGTTAGGGCTACTCTGTGTCGATCGAGTCTGTCAGTGTCATTTTCCCAACAGCATTTGCTCACTTTGTGTTTCTAGGTCACATTTTGGTAATTCTCACATATTTCAAACTTTTTTCACTATTATTATACATGTTGTTACAGTAGTCTATAATCAGTGATCTTTGATGTTAATACTGTAACTGTTTGAGGGCATCATAAAGTGTGGCCATACAACGTGGTGAACTTCCCAGCCCCACCCACCGGCAAGCCAGCAGCAGCCATGCACCCCTGGGCCCCGGAGCCAGACATGCAAGGAGCCTGCCCACAAACCAGCAGGCCTGTAGCCCTGCACAAGGCAGGGCCCTGCAGCCAACTGGAATGGGGAGCATTCTTGCCTACTGGTGCATCCAGAGTAGTTGACCTGCCACAAAAAAAGCCCACATAAGGGGCATTACTAGAGCACAGAGCTCTAGTGACCAGAGGAGAGCATGCTGCCAGGCCACAGAAGATGACCCTATATAAGACTTACCTCTCCAAGATTGGGAGATGAAGTCAGCCTACCTAATACACAGAAGTAGACACAGAGAATTAGGCAAAAAGAGCAGACAGAGGAATATGTGTCAAATGAAGGAACAAGACAAAATCTCAGAAAAAGAACTGAAATTAAAACAAAATAAAACAACAACAACAACAACAAAAACACTAGAAGGAACCAATAGTAGATTAGATTATACCACGGAACCAATGAGCAAACTGGAAGACAGAACAGTGGATATCACCCAAGGTGAACAGAAAAAGAAAAAAAAAATTGTTTAAACAAGGATAGTTAAAGAGACATCTGGGACAACAAAAAGCTCACTAACAATCTCATTATACGGGTTCCAGAAGGAGAAGAGAGAGAAAGAGTCAGAAAACTTATGTGAAAAAATAATAGCTGCAAACTTCCCTAACCGGGGGAAGGGAACAGATACCCAGTTTCAGGAAGCAGAGTCCCGAACAAGATGAACCCTAGGTCCACACCAAGACACATTATAACTAAAATGGTAAAAAATAAAAAATAAAAAAAAAATAAAGAGAGAATCTTAAAATAAGCAAGAGAAAAGCAACTAGTTCCAGACAGGGAAATCCTGTGCGATTGTCAGCTGACTTTTAAGAAAAGAGGCCATCTCTGTAACATAAAAATGCAAGGTGAAGTAGCAAATGCTGATGTAGAAGTTGTAGCAAGTTATCTAGAAGATCGAGCTAAGAGCATTAATAAAGGAGGCTACACTAAACAACATATTTTCAATGCAGATGAAACGGTCTTATACAGGAAGCCGATGCCAGCCAGGACTTTCATAGCCAGAGGAGAGAAGTCAATGTCTGGCTTCAAAGGACAGCCTGGTTCTCCTGTTAGGGGCCAGTGCAACCGGCAACTTTAAGTTGAATCCAATGCTCATTTACCATTCTGAAAATCTGAGGGCCCTTAAGAATTATGCTAAATCAATTCTGCCTGTGCTCTATAAACGGAACAACAAAGCCTGAATGACAGCACATTTGTTTACAACATAGTTTATTGAATATTTTACGCCTAATGATGAGACCTACAGCTCAGGAAAAAAGATTCCTTTTAAAATATCACCGCTCAGTGACAATGTACCCGGTCACCCAAGAGCTCTGATGAAGAGGGACAAGGAGATTCATGTTGTTGTTGTGTCTACTAACACAACCTCCATTCTGCAGCCCATGGATAGAGGAGGAAGTTGACTTTCAAGTCTTCTTATTATTTAAAAAATACATTTCATAAGGCTATAGCTGCCATGAAAAGTGATTCTGCTGATGGATCTGGGCAAAGCCAGCGGAAAACTTTCTGGAAAGGATTTACCACTAAGAACATTTATGATTCATAGGAAGAGATCAAATTACCAATATTAACAGGAGTTTGGAAGAAGTTGATTCCAACTCTCATGGATGACTTTGAGGGGTTCAAGACTTCAGTGGAGGAAGTAACTGCAGACGTGGGGGAAATAGCAAGAGAACTAGAATTAGAAGTAGGGCCTGAAGATGTGACTGGATTGCTGCAATCTCCTAATAGAACCTTCACGGATGAGGAGCTGCTTCTTATGGATGAGCGAAGAAAGTGGTTTCCTGAGGTAGAATCTACTCCTGGTGAAGATGTTGTGAAGATTGGTGAAATGATGATAGAGAAGTTAGACTATTACATAAACTTAGTTCATAAAGCAGTAGCAGAGTTGAGAGGATTGACTCCAATGTTGAAAGAAGTTCTGTTAAAATGTCATTAAACAGCACTGCATGCTTCAGAGAAATTGTTTGTGAAAGCAAGAGTCTATGAAGTGGCAAACTTCACTGTTGTCTTGTTTTAAGAAATTGCCACAGCCACCCCACCTTCTGCAACCACAACCCTGATCTCAGTCAGCAGTCGTCAACACTGAGGCAAGACCTCCACCGGCAAAAACATTATGACTCGCTGGAGGCTCAGATGATGGTTAGCATTTTTCAGCAATAAAGTACCTTTTAATTAAGGTATGTACACTGATTTTTGGAGATAATATGATTGCACGCATAATTTACTATAGTATAGTGTAAACATAACTTTCATATGTACTGAGAAACAAAAAGCATGGGATGTGCTTTATTACAACATCCACTTTATTGCTGTGATCTGACACTAAGCTAGCACTGTCTCTGAGGCTTACTATGGAATATCATTGCAGTGTCAAAGATTGATGAAATTGGGAAGTGCTCATGACACGATGTTAGGTGAAAACAAGGTCATAACATTATTGATATAATCTAATACTAATTTTGTAAAATATATACACTCATATGTAGAAACATATATCCACATATGCAAAAATAATCCTGAATTCACAAACACTAAAATCTTCCTGTTTATGCAGGGGTCAGAATAAGAATGGAAAAACACATCAAAATTGTAATCAGAGTCACCTCTGTTTATGAAGAGACAAGAAAAAGAATAGGAAATAGATATATCAAAATTGAATAAAAGGTGATTTTAGTTGTTTTTTGTTTGTTTGTTTGTTTTGGTACCTTTCTGTGTTTTCCAATTTTCCTGTAGAAAGCAATATATCAATTGAGATTTATCTGACTGCAGCTCAGCTCAACTAACTTGAGAAATAAAGGAAATGTATTGGCTTTCAAGATACAAAATTCTGGGATAGGCATTGCCTCAAGGGTAGCCAAATACAGTGGCTCAAAGGAATTTATCCAGGATTCAATATCTTTCCTCTTACATTTCCTGTTTTGACTCCTTCTCAGAAAGATTCCCCCTTGGGGTCCCAGTTCTAGGGACTAAATATTTCCAAGTTCAAATTGACATGCCCAGCAAAATGCCCAAGATCCATTCTGACTGGTCTGCCTTGAGTCACGTGCTCAAAATGAACCCACTGCTTGTCAGGAGAATACTAAGCACTTGATTGACTCAGGTCATGTGCTCTGTCCTTGGCTCTCTGCGAGCTCTACCCAGACAGATACCCAAATAAAAATCCAAGCTACTGTCAAGAAAGGGAGTTAAACAACAAATGCTGAATACAGACTTATTTCCTTTTATAAGGGGAAGAATATAACAATATTTTTTTCAAACCCAGTGCTAACCCTCTTTCCCATTAACTCTGAATCCTTTCTCCTTTCCCAGCAGTAACAATTATTCATCTGTTAATATCGTCACACGATGGAACTGCTCAGTTTGCCAAAGGCAAATCTATTGCTCAAATTCATTGTAACTGCTGGTGATATTTCTCATAAATATTAAGAAAGAGTGACAAGGTAAAAATCATGTATCCTGGTAGAATTCAAAGTAAAATTAAAAACTGTTATTGTCAATATTTGGCTCTATGTCTTTTTCTCCAATTGTTATGCCAGGCCACTTAAATAAAATGACTCTACTGTGTTGCATTGTTGATTTGAAGTATCATTAGAGAGACAGAGAAAGACAAGAAGAAAGCGAGAGAATGAGATTGGGCTGTTAGCTCCACCTCGCCTAATACTATTTTGCCTTATTTGGTAATGTCGGCAACATTTGCCGTAACATAACTTTATCTAGACTGAATTTGGAAATTATTTTAAATATATTCTTCTAATTTATTCATGGTCTGTTCATTTTTCAGTAGCAATGCTTTTGAAATGGAAGGCAGACTTTTCAAGCCTTTCTTCACTTATCTAAGTGAATGATTTTGACGGGCACACTTTTACTCCACCTCATGGAGATAATTTCTTCTTGAAAAACCTCTTGTTAAGTGAATTCTCATAAGTAAAAAACATAATAACCATTAAATTTTATGAACACCGATTTATGCTAAGACAACACCAAAGCCCATTAAAATCAGCTCAATTACTTCAACAGTCACATCAGTTAAACAACCTTAAAATAAGGCCTTTTTGCTTCATTAATAACACCAAATTATGGCTGTTCACCTATTCTCATTAAGTTCTTGCAAAGCTATTATGTTATATATACTTAAGATTATTCTTACAAATAAAACACATTGGATACTCAATATTTAAATAGTTCAGTCTTTATCACCAAAAAAACCCCTCAACAATGACCAAAAATTTACTAAAAGCAAGAGCAAATTATTTCACACTCAGCAAATAATTTGGCATCCTTAAGACACGAGATTATCATTGCTATAAACTACAACACTACTCCTCTGCAGGAACTTTAATGCATCACAGTCCATCAATGACAGTGAACGTGGCTATGTGGTGCTTCTGGGCTGGCAAGGTTCTGCTGCCCATGTGACATCTGAAATCCAAATCTGCCCTTGTAAGTGCAAAGAAATGCCCTGTAAGCCAAAGCCTTGTAAAAAATAAAATCCATGTCACTCCACTCCATGTCACCTACCCAATACCTCAGAGCAACTGACAGTTTTAGACTGCTCGCATGACAATCACACCCAATAATGAGCATCATCAATATCTTCTGAAATAGTATTTCTTTAAATGTTTCAATTTTCCTTAACTAGTTGAAGATAATTGTTTTCAATCACTTGGCAAAGTATCTCAATTTCCACCCCATTGTCTAATCAATGAAAACACATTAACAGCACATCATCACAATCATTATTCCATCTGGAAAATTTGCTGAATCCAAATGTCTTTGAAGGAAACTGCTATAAGCACCAACCTTCACTGCAACCGTGACAGAACGTGATGGAAAATCACCTTTTACCTCCTCCTTCCGGTCCTTCTCTTCAAAACTGCAAATCAGCTGTCAATCCTTTACCTAGCTTTATTAGTTTTATTACCAAGGATACTATCCTGAGAAAACACAGCTCAAGGACAAAGACCAGCTGTAAAATTGCAGTATGACCAACAACACTTGAGTTTTTTTTCCCTTTTGAAAGAAGGTACAAAAGAGGAAATGAGCTTTAGCCTTTACTGCCACCTTGTCTCGAGAGAAGTTCAATAAAGAGCTGAAATGAAGCATGCTTCAGACTCGAAAGGCAATGATGAAATGGGAGGGAACGTGTTCTTCAACACTATAGAAGCCTCTTCAGCCATACTAATAATATTTTAAAGAAATGGCCCATAATAGCATCAAGCGTCCCATGTTTTGTTCAGCCCATCTATAGTGCATAAACAGGCTTTTTGTAAAAGTGTGTGAAATACTTTGAGCTGAGAGCTGTAGCCTTAGCCTTCTCGAGATGCTATCTACAGGTTGTCATGGTAACTCACAGGGCACCATCTTTAAAAACATTAAATTCTTAGGAAAAATACACACAGAGAAATTTCAGCCCTAAAAGCTATTCCCTCAGACAAATTGTCCATTAGCCTGCATATGTCTGTTCTTTTAAAGCTTTGCTTTGATTTTTATTTTCATTGCACTGCTCAACGAATACAGAACTCTGAAACAAGTAAAAAGAAAAAATGGAGTCTTTCATTATAGATTTTCTATGATAAGTTCTATACTAGTTTTAAACTGAATGACACTGCTCCCACAATCCCACGTTTTCCTTTTCAGTTGACTTTGTCCTGTAACCAATATTAAAGTGAGGGATTTCTCCCTTACTTTGAAACTGCAAGTTCTACATGTCAATCCATGTGCCAATAGTTTGGAGACATAGTAACTTTCCTCCTCTCCTACAGCACTAATTTTGTGTGTCAGTCATATAGGACTTAGCAGATTTGACCTTGAATCTTTAGTTCTCTTCACATTAGCATCTGCTAACCCTCTAGCTGGATTATAAGCTATTAGAAGACTGGGAGGGTACTATAAACTCTTTGTATCTCCAGAGTTAGAAGCACTACAACACAGGGGAACAGTAAATATTTTATGACTTAGAACCCAACTTTAAAAATAATGACACTGAAAGGACCTTGGAGATCATCAAATGATGATCCTATCCCCTTCTTTTCATAAATTAAGAGAATGAAACAAGGAGAGGTGAAATATTTTAGCTCAATATTATGTCTAGTTAAAAACATTTTGAAGTCAGCAAAGGGGATCCTAATTCCCATGCTGCCAGTGTGGGGAAAGCAAACAGGATCAAAACTAAGATTCTTTATTCACAAAACAAAGCAGCTAATGGCCATTTCTGGTTTACAAACCTCATTATGTTGTCATTTTGAGGTTCTAATTTAATAATCCTCTCTACCTGAGGGAACGTGCCAAGCACTGTCCAAATATAAGGCGTCATTAAAAGAAGGGTTCAAATAAAGCCCATGAGGAAAGATGAATGGAAAAAAGGAAAAGAATTCACTCTGCCCACTTTTATTCAACATAGTTTTGGAAGTCCAAGCCACAGCAATCAGAGATGAAAAAAAAATAAAAGGAATCCAAATTGGAAAAGAAATAAAATTGTCATTGTTTTACAGATGACGTGTTACTATACATAGAAAATCCCAAAGATTCTACCAGAAAACTACTAGAGCTCATCAATGAATTCTATAAAGTTGTAGGATACAAAATTAATATTCAGAAATCTGTTGCATTTCTATACACTAACAATGGAATATCAGAAAATGAAGTTAAGGAAACAATTCCATTTACCACACATCAAAATGAATAAAACACCTAGGAATAAACCTACCTAAGGAGGCAAAAGACCTGTACTTGGAAAACTCTAAGGCACTGATGAAAGAAATTGAAGTCGACACAAACAGATGGAAAGAGAGACCATGTTCTTGGACTGGAAGAATTATTGGTAATCTTGAGCACTGTCTTGTTCTTAATTCATATGCAATTACCACACCATAAAGATGACTCCACTTGGAAAACTAACAGTAGGCAAAATTCTAATCCATAGGCTTAAAGGCCTGGAGAAATTAGGAAAAAATAACCAGAATAAGGGAACAGGCTAATCAGAAATCTCAAATAGACACACAGAGTAGTACAGAGCAGATTCTCCTTCTTTTCTGAGTTTCTTTGTAGTTAATCTTTGACTGGAAGCCGTACTCTGCAGAATCCCATGTGTATATGTGCCGGGAAGATCCCTGTGTTCTGTTAGTTCATTTGTACCTTATCTATGATTAAAGGGAAGGCCACAGGTAATTAGGGAAGGACCTAAAAAGAACATACAGAGATCACAATGATATGTACATATGATTTAAATTCCTGACGTATTGATGAAAAGGAAAGTTGATGGGTAACGATTTACAGGTATATTAGGCCCTGACAACTTACCTAGTTTGCATTTCTCAATGAATACCCTCCACAAGGCTCAGAGGCTAGAACAGGCATTCTCCTTCCTATTTATTAACGAGACTTAGTGCAGATTTACACAAGGTCACACGCCAGGGAGTTCTGACACCAAATCCAAAGCCTAAATATTTTACAGAAAGATTATGTTTTGCCTTTCCATTACTTCTGTGGGTCCCCTTCAAGACTGTGTCACTGCCTAAAAACTTCCTCACGAAGATTGGGCAGATGTGAAAAAAAAGGAGATGAAAAAGCTATTTCATCATCAGTCAATAGGTGTGGGAGAGAGTGGTTTTGAGGAGTTTAAACTGAAGTTTGAATCAGTGGACTACTACCCCATGTGTCTTCCGCTACAAAAAGATCATACCTGGTTCATTAATTAGAGCTTCTACAAAGAAAACTAGATCAAAGGAGAAATGTCTATTCTATGTAGACCAGCCGGTTTTAAGGGAGATTTTAATACTAACTTTACAACAGCAATGGAAGCACGTGGTCATTGATGATAAATCATTAGAGCAAAGTTAAGAATAACAACTACCTTTGCAGAGCACACTACGAATTATTAGTAGTGATTAAGGAATAATAACTTAACAAATGTACCTATGCCAATAATCAATCATGGAAGTTTGTGGAAAGAATTAATGAATGGTTTTTCAGAGAATGCCTAAAATATGACTTCGTAAATTAATTCTGGCAATTGAAATTGGACTAGGGAGGAATGAATGACAAACACTGGGGCAATCCTGTACAAGGCTCTGGAGATATCCAAAGATCAGTCATAGCCCATCACTGGCCTAACGCTGGTTAGTAGAGTCAAGCCAGATTGAACAGATTCTGACACTCCTGGATCAGTTGGTAAAATTACCATCCATAAAGTGATATAAAGTTAACTGCTTGGATTCCACGTAAGAGATAGCAAAAGGATCTAGGGCTTGGAGATCTTTCACGCAAATTTCTATTGAGGTTCTTCCCAGAGACCATGTCAGAGCTGGCCCCTTTGGATGGATTTCATAACCGTGAAATTCCTGTGCAGAAGCATGCATACATGAGCCCAAGTAGGTTTACATGCACGTGAGACTGTGAATAAAACTCTGAGATTAATAAATCTGCTCCTAAAAAACTTAAGCTTCATGGTGCTTCCTCTTCCCACCCTTCCAAAACATCTCACAGTTTAGGAGAATACTGACTTTTTGTTTTACATCATCCCCTCAATTCTACAATGTGGCAGTTTTCAGATTGAAAACGGCAGGAAACCAGAATGCACGTGAAGAATAAAGCCATGATTTTCATTTATTGAACACATACCATGTTTCAGCACTGTGGTAAAGCACTTTTCCCTGAAGGGGTTCAGACCTTGCCACCCTAAAATATGTCGCTTTGCCAAGTGGATTGTTCTGAGCTGAAGACCCACCAGATCAAGCTAAAGACCCACCCAATCAAGACCCACCAGACTCAGCAAAAGCTCTTAGTACCTCCCCCATAACCACCTGAAAGAAAATACAGACTTCCCTATTTGTGGAGGAAAATCTATATTTATAAAGGAAATTTCCATTTAAAAGAGCACCTGTTCTAGGAAGCGAGCTACTACCAGAGATATCTTTTATTTTTTCCACCTGAGAGAATTACCTGCATAACAAGGTGACATTTGTTTACCACACGTGTCTTCCTCTCACCTTCCCTGCACCTAGAAGCCCCAAACACCCATCAGCTTCCTTAGATCTGGATGGGACATAACTCTCAGTTATCTAGCTGCCTTTCGAATCTCATATCTTTGTGAAACTCCCGCATATGCATATGTAATTAAATTTGCATGTTTTCTTCTGTTTATCTGCTTTATGCCAATTTAATTCTTGGACCAGCCACAGAACCAAGAAGGGTAGATGGGAAGATTTTTCCTTTTCCGCCACCCATATTGTCTTCTTTAATCCTCCTAATGAACCTAACAGGTTGGTATGATCACTTTCATCTTATTAATGAGGAAATCCAGGCTCCACGCAGTTAAATTAATTGTAGAATTGGGATTTGAACCAGGGCTTGTCTGCTTAGAAAGCCTGTGCTTTGGTTGCTTTAATGTCCAGCCTATACTGCCCTCCTCTCCCAGCAGAAAGCAGAGAGACCAGCAACGAATGTCTTGATGGGTCTAGAAGCTGAAAATGCTCAAAGAGCACATTATTATGAGAGATTTTCTTTATTTCTTTCACCTGGAAATGGCCTGCAGAGGAGAGGAAAGAGGGTTTGCTCCAGGGCTCACGGACTTTCTCTGCCAGCCTTAGCAGGGAGAGGTCTGATAAAGGTCTCATTTACAAACAATCGGGTATTTCAAGCAGCGAGCAGGAAGGCTAAGTTTCAGTGGGGTTTCCAGGGTGGGGGTGGCAGGCTCAGAGTTTGAATCTGGAAAAGAAGTTTTAATCAGGTCTAATCAGTGCAGTCAAAGGACACAGCTTCTTCGTGCATCCATCCTTTCTCCTGGGCCGACCTTGAAGTTTGCAGCCCAAAGAACACTGGGTGCCTGTTTCTTTTGCAGGTTCATCCTTCGCGCCTTATGTGAAGTGTCAGGTGCTCCAGGGTTTGGGTCGTCCTTCTCACCCCATGTTCTCCCTGCTGGAAATCTGACGCCAACCCTGACAGCAGTTATACATATAGAAACAAGTAACTCCCAAATTTGTATCTCTAGGCTACATCCCTCCTCACAAGGTCAAACTCTCATACTCAGCTGCCTGCCTGAACTCTCCACACGCGTGTCTCATAAGAATCTCAATCACATTATGTCCAAAGTCAGTGCCACCCACCAGCACTTCCTAAGTCCTATGCTCAGCTCAATTATTTTTCTTTGTTCTGTAGCATTTATCACCTTATAACACACTAGACAATTTTGCTTATTTATAATTGTTCTAATTCTCTTTTCTCAGATTCTGTATTTGTCTATTTGGCATCCATTCACCATGGGCCAACTGTATTAATCATATTTTCTTATTTTCTGTATTCTTGATGATCTGGTATTTTTGGCCTGACTGACTAGAGGGAGTTTGCCAGGTTTAGCCAATTCTTAGAGATAGCAGAGTCCTTGCCAGGAGCACGTCTTCCATATGCAAACTAATCAACCCAGGGTCAGGTACCAGCCAATGAGGGATAGCCCCAAATCCCAAAGCCTGCTGGGATTGTTCAAACTAGCCAGTAACCACTTACCCACATTACCCCTGTGCGTTGACAGAATTTTCAACTTAATTCTTACTGCCTCGAATCCATTCTCTTTCCAAATTGTATATTTCACAAACACATTATGTTTATGACACATACTAAACTCTCTTAAGCCACATATTGTTGGTAAGTGACTATATCATCCTTATTAAAGATCAGAAGAAAGATGTAGAGAGAGGCAACGATGACATTGGGGAAGCTGATGGCAAGAGGAGGGTTAAAACTCATGGCCTTAGTATCCTGTTACTTGTATAAGTCCTTCGAGACTTCATACGTTCTATTTGATTTTTTTAATTTCATGGAGGTGTTCAGGGGCTGAAGGCAAACTCAGGTTTCGCTCCTGGATAAAAGTAGTCGCTTAGATGGCAAATTACTCTATAGACATTTTAGCACAGGTAACAGCAGGCATCCTTGAGGATTCTAAATTCTGCCCATTAGTATGCAGAAATACCATCAGCTGCCTAAGTCACTTTCTAATAAACCAGGTCTTCGTTACGTCCCAATTGCCCAAAGCGTATTTGCCTTGTCAGACACAGAGTTTTAAAAGCAGTTCATAACGTGGATTTCTCCCTCCCTATTCATTTGCAGCCCTCCTTTCGGGTGCTCTATCTCTTTTTTCCAATATATTTGAAAAAGCTTTTATTCCCTCTAATCTCTTCAGCATTTTTTAGCACCGTCAGCAATTCTGCCGACCTTATCTCTTCCCTCTTGGCTCCCACAGTCTGTTGTTTGCACTTCCACAGTTTATTGGCAGCATTTTTTCTGACAAGCCGTCTTGAAATCTAATTGAATGTTTCTTGTTTTAAAATTTCTTTCTCAGAAGAACACTAGCTGGCTGGATCTCCACCACTGCCCTTTTCTTTCACCTTCTACCTGCACGCACACTGTAATATAAAACAGGTAAACATTCAAAATGTGCAAATCAATATACATTGAATTAAATTAATTAAGAGAAAATATTTTGAAAATACAGTAACATGTGGAGGAAAATGCTCTGCCACCAGAAGGCAATTTCTTAGACATCAGCTCAAAGAAACAATATCAATATTTTCTAACAACCTCCCTGGGGCACACATATTTTACTTTCAGTTCTAATAAACTTCCTGTGTACAGGAATAAAACTGTTATCAAAAAGTCAAAAAGAAAAGAAAAAATATCTTGATATTATGACATATCATCCTGATTCAAGCAAAGCAGAAAAGAAATAATTTTCTATTTGAATTTCAAATTGAGTGAAAATGTAAACAATCAATATTTCCAAAACTGATGGTCATTAATAGTTAAGATAATATCATTTTTTCAGATATGTGTTAGAGTTCTATTTTTTACTCTTTGACTTAATTGTGATACACCCCAGATTTTAACAGCCTTTTAACAAGCCCCTATATTTGATACCATACCATTTATTCAGCTCAAATATATTTTATTATCTCCCAGGACAGTTTGACTAGGTTATAAATCTAGAATGGAGGATTTAAAAATGGAAGAATCAGAGTTCATTATTTTTGTTGTGGTGTCGACTGCTTACTTTGTGTTGATAGTAAGTATTTGGAGCCATTTTAAATATCAGTTCACCTACTGCTGGTAAATCCCGAATAAAGATGGCTAGAGATGACCCCAGAAAATCAGAATTTCCCTTTATTTTACTGTGTTTGTTTAATAAACTTACTATATGGAAAATATGCCTTTAGCAACTGCCAGGGGAGTCTTTCAGTGCTAAGTCAGGCCTTGTTACTCTGCTCAAAGATTCCCATGGTTGTACATCTCATCAGAGGGAGGTGATCAAAGATGAAAAATCTGAGGCTTGTAGAAACTGACCTTAGACTCAGCATAGAGCTAGAAAGGAAACACTGGGATGGTTCCCTTGCACTCAGATGTCCTTCCCCAGCTCTACAGGGCCCACACACTTCGCTCCCTCTTGGACCCCATGCTTCTGCTCTCCCATCTCTCCTTTTCTTTTAGCCTCAGTGGCCACCCTATTCTTCCATGAAACCACCAAGCAGGCTCCTGCCTCAGGACCTTTGCAATTCTTTTTGTCTTTCCTGGGATGCTTTTCCCCCAGATTCCACATCACATGGCTCAATCTCTCTCTCTCTGTCTGTCTGTCTGTCTCTCTCTCTCTCTGTCAAATACCAGGAAGACCTCCCCTCAGTCCCTGAATACCGAACATAAAATTGTGTTCCCGACCCCAACCCTCCCTATCCACTTCAGCTTCCTTTATTTTCCCTCATGGCATTCATCACCATCTCATAGAGTATGTATTTGTGTGTTCCCTTGTTCTCTGTCTTCAACTCAGTGGGAACTTGACTGCCAGGTCTGCCACTGTATCCTCAGAACCTAGAAGGGTGCCAGGCATATAACAGGCACCCAGGAAATATTTACTGAACTAGTGAATGACATCATCCTCCCTGACCTCTGGAGTCAAGTAAATTCTGAAGACATAGACGTGTAAGTAAAACAAGCATTGGACCACATGAAGGGGAGTGACAGAGACAAGTGCTGAACTTGTGCTCAATATGAAATTAGACAACCTTAAAAGTAGAAATTGAAATGCTGAAGGAGATCCCAAGTGTCAGAAGTATGGCTTATATTAGATCCTGCTTGAAAAATGGGGTCAGGAAAGGAGGCCAGGTGCATGCACCATCTAAAAACCTCTCCCCACGTTGAAAGACTGATGGTAAAGATGCTTTCAGCAGCACTCACTGCTGTCCGAGACAACTCTAATTTCAAACATGTTAGACATTTGAACTGGGAAACCCAGAAGGGCCTAAATGGATTCATGCCAATCAGACGACATTCATTTTTAAGGTGTTATAACTGAAGCAGACTTTTCTAGGCATCCTTCTGAGGCAAGTCTCCAAAGCAGACTTGATAGACCTCTAAATTTAAAGTCTATGTGTGGGAAGGACTAGGACTTGGCCGTATCTCGGGTGCTTGTGCTCCCAGAGCTAAAAGGAACAGCCAGGAATGCCATCGGCCCATTCAGTCTCTTTGTGTGGAATTAGAAAAATTCCCTTCCTTCAGGTAATGGGTCCCTTGTCCAGTCTTGCTTACACAGGAGGTAATTATTTGTGGTGGCCATGGAAATAGCAGGAAGTTTCAGAAGAAACTGAGTTTACAGCTAGCAATCAAGATTTCCATCCCAGGAGATTTCCATGGCCTCCTGGGCTCCAACTGAGTCCCCAGCTGAAATAAGGGACTCTAAAAGCAGCAAGGTCCTTCTGTCTCCAGTCCTTCTACGTACAGGTGGATGTTTCATCGTAGCATCTCATGCAGGGGATCTTTATCTCCACTTCGTGCTGCCCCACCAGTCCCCAAGACTCTTCATACATCCATCAAGAAGTCTCTGTGCAGACCAAGGCCTCAGAGTGTCATAGTTAAAATCACAATTATGGAGTCAGACAGGCATAGGTCTGAGCGCTGGGTTGGCTCATATCACTGAGAAAAATCTCATCATTTCCATAAAGCTCTATTTCTTTATGCTTAAAATGGGGGTTAGTAAGAATAACTATCTTGGAGGATTTGTGAAACTTTAAATTATAAAACGCACTTACATAGTGGCTGGCAGATCCTACTAGTTAATATTTTTTCTGTTCAGTTATTGTTCTTAGCACTCTATCAGTATATTTGACCATAACTCATACCCAGAGTTGAATTCATGAAGTCTAAGATTTTTGCTCTGAAAATGGCAATTCCTCACCAGTGCAACATACACTTATATTCCAAATATAATTTATATAAGCCTTAAAATTATAATTGACTTCATAACATACTATATACACTGAAGCCTTTGCATTTTCTAACATATATTAATGAAGATATATCAGTTTCCTTTGATTTAGTATTTGCTTAGTACATCTTTTTCCACTTTTTTTTTTTTTACCTTTTCTGAGCCCTTTTGTTATAAGTATGTGTCTGTAAAGAGCATCTCCTAGATTTTTGAAATCCAGTTGGAACATCTCTATTTTTAATTGCAAATTTAAGCCATTAGTACTTATTTTATTTAAAACTTGTGACTGGGATTAATTTCTACCATCCTATTTAGTGCTTTAAATTTACCTTTTTCTTTTTTTTCTTCTTTCTTGCCTTTCGTCAATGATTATTTTCTTTCTTTCTTTTTTTTGCTCTCTACTAGCTTGATATTTATATAATTATTTCTTAAAGGTTACCCTTAAAATTTTAGTTTATACACTTGACCTAACAAAGTCTAAATTTGATCATTATCAAATTTAGGAGATATCTTTTCCTCTATCTCACGTGCCAATCATGTCAATATTTTATATTCACCTTGCTTCTTTGTCCTCCAGATCAATCATTATAGACAGTATTTTATACAGTCAATGCTTATTTACCTTTGCCCATCTTTACCAACTTCTCGGCTCACAATTGTTTCTTTCTTTTTTTTTTTTTTTTTTTTTTTGGCAGGGTGGGCAGTAATTAGGTTGATTTATTTTTAGAGTAGGTACTGGGGATTGAACCCAGGACCTCCTGCATGCTAAGCATGCACTCCACTACTTGAGCTATACCCTCCAACCACAATTGTTTCTTATCTAGCAATCATTCCACTGGACTCAATTTTCTCCTTCATGAAGTCCATTCTTTAGTAGTTCACTCCTGTGAGTTTTGGCATTAAAGCCCAGATCCTCTGTTGCTGAGACTGGCACCATCACCCAGAGTAGCTGCGGCATCAACTCATCAGCTTACAGCTATGGTTTCCCAATCTATCTTTCATCCTGGCAACTGGAGAATTTCATTTCTCTCTTGCATGCTCAGCTATGCATGTAAAAGAATGTTTGTTATATCACATTCTGCATTTCAAGGTATTTATAGCTGGACTCCCTTTTAATGTGGTCAGAAGTCATCATTCCTAAATTGAGTGTATATTTGGCGGCAGGCTGTGTTCTAGGTGTAAAGATGGATATAAAACAGTTTGGTCCTCAAGGAGCTTACAATCTTAATGACGATAGCTACAAATCAAATATGCGTAATAAAGTTTTTTAGCCACACTATATCAAGCTCCTTAAAATAAATACATTGTCTTAATTCGCTTTCTAACCTTAGTGTCTGGGGAAGTACTAGCAGATAGAAGCTGCTTAATTAATGTTTGTTGACAGGATATATGAAGGAATTATAGAAATCAACAGATATTTTCATTATTTATTCCCACTTTTTAATTCATGAAAAGTAAGATATTTATTATTTTCTAATTACAAGTGGAATTTTGATAAAGGTTTTACTTTAAAGATGTTTAATTTTTATCGTACTACTAATACATAGTTAATAATTAAGTCCTCATTCTGTATCAGACACTGTGCTCAGAACTTTCCAAGCATTACCTTGTTTGAACCTCAGAATAACCCTAAAAGTGGGACTTCTGTGGCAGAGCCTGGGTTGCACATTCAAAGCTATATTAAGAACTAATTCAAAGTAGTCTGACTGTTGCCTCTGTTCCTTGGTACTGTGTATGTACGCATTTGTCAGACAATGGTTTCAGCAGTAATTTCCAATTAGAGACTACCCTTTGTTTTTAAAACTACAGTCTATGTTTGTAGAACTTAGCCCATCTACAGTGTGATTACTGTCTTACTGATTGATTAATTACCGTTGGACTAGAAGACCCACTTCATTTCCAATGACTATACACCACACTGGTTTCACTGTTGCTATGTTGTTCTGAAAGTGCACAGCTTGAACACACTTGTATCTGTGACCCACCTCTCATCCACCGTTCTTTCTCCTACCACCTTCCAGCTGGAAGTGGCACAGTAACTAGTACAATCAGCAATCCCACATACGTGCAAATAAACCACTTAATAATAATCTAGACTTTTAGAATTTAGCCAGGAACCAAAATTTATATCTTGTTTGGTAGAATTTGCTCTTAAGAACTGAGCCAATATTAGCCTAAATATTTTTCTCGTCACATTTACTATTCTCCATGAGTTCTCAAAAAGTTATTGATAGTAGTTGTGGAATTACCACTGAAATTATTTCAGTGCTCTAATACATCATTTTTCAAAAGTCCAAAATATTGAAATTACTGTAAGATTCTAGATGCTATTTTACTTGTCTTATTTTACTGTCTGTAAATGCCCTTTATTGATAATGTCCCACATTATCCAGTTTGAATTTTGCCTCTTTGGCAGAGAAAGTATAAACAAAATAATTGTTGAACAGTTTCACAAAGGCATAACTTAGGTTTGCCATCCTCACAGTAATAGTATTTCATAGTCACTCTACATTTATTGAGCACCCACTATGGTCCAGGCACTATTCCAGTCACCACAAATAGAATCGTAGACAAAATGGACAAAAATTCCACTTCATAGTGCCTACGACGTGGTATCGTGTGACGTGGATGATCTTTTTCTATTCCAAAGTCTCTGGTGGCTGTCTTCAGCTGCTCCAGCAAACCTTTCCAGCCTCTTCCCACCTGCTTCCGCCACCTTCATCAGTACACCAGCAGACAGACACATATGACCCTCAGGACACACCAGATTGCTCTGTGGTTCTGGATCCAATCCTGCATGTTCCTGCCTCTATGACTTTGCTTTGCGCATCACTTCTACCCAGAAGGACTTCTGAATCCTACCAATAATTCACAACCACTTGTGATCTTATCTCTAGGCCATCATTATTCATCTTATACAAACACGCCTGTTTCATGCTATCTCAGTATACTCTGGATTATAGTGGTAGTCCCTTTTTAACCTGTTTTGGGTTAGGCTTACTTGTATATATAGATATACCCTTATTAAGTTGTGAGAAATAGTCAGAACCTGGGTCTAACAGATTATTTTCCCTTTTACATCTTCAAAATTCATACAGGGCCTAAACAGCACTATGTGTAGAATAAATTCTCAGTAATACCTGGTAACCGGAACAATTATGTCACCTTCTCTGTTGTAAGAACTTAATTTTATTTATTTATTCAGTTATTTATTCATTTACTCAAAAGATATTTTGTTAGTGCCTACTAGAGGCCAATCACTTTCTCAAGAAATCGAGGCTTCACGGGTGAGTGAAACAGACAATAGCATGTTTTACCTAGTTTTAGAATTATTTATGTCAGGGCTTATGGAAAATCACCTGTCTATAAGGACTGATAAGACACTGGAGCATATTATTAAAGGAAGTGGCAGAGTTCCTTACGGAGAGGGTTAAGTGCAGTCTACATTATGTCTCGAGGTATCTGAATGAATTCTTCCCTGGAGGCAGGGGATGGGGGTTTTCAGCTCATAATGTTCCCTTCAGGTCTTTAGTTTTATGAATTAATATGCATGAAGGCAAACAACCAAGTGAGTCCATTCTCCCCCGACTTAGTTATTCATTCAAACAATGAAGCCAGTGAAAGGCTTCTATAAAAGAATCATTAGTTGTGGGAATTGTAGTAGGTTTAAGACTTTCATCAGCCCTTCAGACCTCATCTAAAGTAATCTATTTTTCCAGGAGCTGAAATTTAACAGCCTAGAAAGGTCAGTTCTCTAAAAAGGATCTCGACAATATCTGGATTGCTCACATTCTGTGAGAAGGGGAGATACAAGGAAATTTCGTAAGGAAAAAAAAAATTCCTTGACTAGCCGGAAAAAACTCAGATTAGCCTTTTATCCCCCACAGAACAGTACCGTGAGAACGTCAGAAGGTCGACCAAAATATAAATGTATGAAACAGACCATCGGAAAACCTGGAAGCATAAAGTGGCGACTCCTGGAGAAGACAGGAAGACATGAAGATACTCTCCATCCATCAGCAACTAAGCGCAGACGCCCTCTGGGGTCTCCCTCCTCTCCTCCCACCTCCTGCCCTCGGAAGCCCCCTCCCACCCCACGCAGCACCTCGGACTAGCACCCCGAGGGCTCCTTGCTGAAACGGACCTGCCCGCTTGCAGAAACCGCACCGTTCACGCCGCTTTTGTACTCTCTGGAGAGCCCTAATGTTATTTTTCCAACTGGATGACTTCACGATGGCCTTTTTTGCAGCCGTGCTGAAGTCAGAGGAATTAGCTGCTTCTAACCACTGCCTTACGCCAGTGAGAGGTCTACGTGAAAGGCTGAAGAAAATAATCTTTCTGTCATTATTACTCAGAGACTCCTGGAAGTCAGTCCTGACTGGGAAGGGAAATTTGAGCGTGAATAATGAAAGCGTGTTTCTCACGAGGCAGCTTAAGTGTGAATGGCACAACCGGGGACGCTCTGGCCTTCCCAGGCTTTTGGGAAGACTGGCTCACCCCCGGGTGCCTAAGGATCTGCCCGGGCCCATCGCAGACAGGCTGTGAGGACGTGGAAACACCTCTCCACCTCCACATCAAGCACAGGCCGGCAGACGCAGCAGCTGGAAGGTGAAAACTACCCCAGAACGAAATATTCCACTCGAGTTTCTGCCTTTATCTGGGCCACTGGCACTCAGCCCAGCCATGAAATAAATGTCGCTGGACGGGGCTGAGACAAGGAATTCCGTCAAAAAGGATTATAGGAGGATGGAGCTGTGAGGGAGAGACGGCGTTGAGGGCTTTCGGCTGAAGGAGGAACCAGGCCTGTTCTGCAATGAGAGCAGCTGCCACCCACACAAGCCCTCGGGCCTTCATCTATTTTAATAGGATTTCAGTGGAGGCTTGGGGTTGGTTTATCATTTATGATAACCCATTCTTCACCGTAAATTTAAACATTTCCTTTCAGATTCATTGACCTTTGGGGAGCCTGATTTTATACTCCCTTCACTGAACAAACACATGCTGAAGGCTTACAGTGGAACGGGCACTCACTGCTCCAGGCTCGGAGCTGCAGCCTGAAAACAGAAACACAGGGCCTGACTACCTGGGCCTTGCATTCTGGTGTGTGAGCTTCTGGGGAGCGGGATGTACAGGATAAACAAAGAAACAAAGATATTAATAAGTTCATTTCTTATACCTTTTAGGATAAAGAAACTAACACAGGGCTATGTGATAGGATGACAAGAATAGGGGTAGATTTTGTTTTTAGGATGAGGGGTCAGGAATGGTCCTGCTTAGGCAATGACTTGTGAACTTGGATGCCAGCAAGAAGAGCAGCCAGCAAAGACATGTGGGCAGGAGACTGTAACAGAGAGCACAAGATGAAAAATATTTAAAAAAGAGCTAAAACTTGGAATTTAAATATGATAACAAAATATAGACTCATAAAAATGGATAGAAAAGACTGACATTTCATAAAAATAGCCAATCAAAGAAGGTAAGGTATATGAGAAATAGGAAATTACAAATCTAAAATTTTATAGATATGTTCTATATCCTATGTATGTCACATATATAGTTCATACCATATATATCTCAAAGTAAAATACATTTTACCAAAAGTTATTTGTATAATTTTTAAAAATAAAATAGAGTTTGTTTCATACTTCACTTCCCTTAACTTTTCCAGATTAAAGATGTCATAAAAAGGAAGAGAGACTAGTCACCAAATTAAAGGACCTGAGATGGTCTTGCTTCTGCCAAGATATTGCCTACCAGAGCAAACTCCCAGAAGTCAGCAGATATTTACCAAGTCACAAGAAAAATACAACCTGTGTCCTTAAGGGGTTCAAATTTTGTTGAAATGTTTTGCTACATCATAAAAGATATCATTAAAGGCAAGACATGTGGCTACAAGTGAGATAGAAAGGAAGTTTCCTGGAAGTATCAGGATACAGTGATTTAGTCCAAAAGAACTGACAAAGGCATAAAGAAAAATATTTAATTTTTAATTCAAAGCCCATGACAAATGATCTCTTTGAGAACTGCAAACCTGTTGTTCTGGTCAGATATTGGGAGAGCTGAAAATAATACTTCTGAGTGATTTTCCATCCCTGGAACTTCTCCTCTTCTACCTAAATGTCCCCCTCTGCTTTGTGATAGGATGTCTGGCCTCAGTTTTGTAATTACGTCATTGTGCATCACTATTTCTCGTTATATTACATCCTCCTGTCATTATAATTCATAGAATCATCCAGAAGACTTATCTCCTAGGAGCTATGGTGGGCGCTCAGCTTTCTTCTTGGGACACTTGGCTCTTCTCTCATCGTACAACGTAACAGTGGGCCTCCTTGCACCTGGTTGTTATGTGTGACCCTCAGTCTCCATCAGTCCTTTTCATAGTATAAGTTTCTATACTTTTCTGGAACTCTGGTTTATTCCCAGTGCCTTCTATCCATCCTCCCCTACTTGTGCTAGAAGAGAAAGTATTTATCTATACTGGATAGTGAAGTTTATACTTAAGAGATAAAACAGAACCACCATACATGTTGACAGAAGTACACAAACAATAAACAGTTAGGTGTGGGGCCCAGAGCTCTCATTTTCCATATGAAATGCTAGACGACGACAGAGCAAATACATATGAAACCACTGACAGAACATCAGAAGCCAAGAATCTCAAGCTCAGCCAAATTGTTGTTTAGGTATAAAAACAAATAGTCTCTGTCACATAATTTCCTAAGAAAGACTTAACGTAATTCATTTGACCAAAAAAAAAAAAAAAAAAAAAAAACAGACAAAAAATTAAGAATCTCCAAATGGGGAATGCCACGTAAGCTATAAACTAAACAGAGTTAAAATCTCAGTAACTTTGGAAATGTGGTTACAAGTTCTAAACAAAATGTCAACACAAAAAAATTCTTCTTGAAGAAACATGGTGCAAAACGTAATCTTGTTTCCACACCCAGATGAAGTTAGCAAGGACTAGGGGTTGCTGGGGTGGAGACAGAGTAACAGACCATGAAGTCCTCATTTTACCCAGGGGGACCCAGGAGATACTGTTTCATTCCTGAACTTTCATAATCAGAAAAATGGAGGGATGCATTCTTGGATTCTGTCTTTTTCTTTTGCTCATTAGGAATAAGATCTGACACACTGACTCGTGTATCTGAAGTTACAAAGAATAAAAATGGTATGTAAAGGAATTATGATTTAAAGCCAATTTCTCTGACCTCTGGGTAGTTCCCACCTCGTCCAAATCTTCTCAATGACCCCATCCCTGTCAGAACTAACTCTCCATCCAGAATCTTCTAGCTTCAAGTGGGTACCCACACAGTCAGGCGCCCTCTGCACATTTTTTCTTCACTCACCTGAGAAAATAACTTTCCTGCCTACACAGCCCTACCTCTGCCCTGAGCTTCTCAGTTGACAATCTTCCCCATATAGTTTGCACTAACAGGTTGTCTATCTGTCCTTCTAGAATACAAGGCACACAGCACCCAGCAAAATTGCCCATTTCTCCCAGGCACTTAATCCAGAGCAGTTATAAGCAATACTCCACTCACCTGTGTCTGCACCTGTTTTCTATTTCTCCCCAGTTGCTCTGATAGCTAGTTCCTGATGTCATGCATCCTTAAAAGGGATCTTTCCAACAGTTAATGCCTCCCACCCTGTCTCCTCACACTAATAAAAGCAAAAAACAGAATGATGTTAACAGTGAACAACAGCAGCCAAAAGAAACCCAAAGCAGCACACTGGCCGTATTTTCTATTTGGATTATAGTGTCTATTTGCCTAGACCATTATTTCTCTCAGGCCTAATGCCTTAGAGGTATGCGCTTTAATATTTAGTGAGGAGCCACAGCCGACCAATAATTTTTAATAGCTTGTCCTCTATTGATTTCAACCCACACATTAAAGCGCCTAATAAAAATTTTAAAAGAATAGGTGAAGGGACACAAGGACAACAGAAAATTAATAGCTTTGTCCACCTCCATTTGAAGAGACAAAGGGGGTTATTTCAACTTATTAGGCAGAGTTTGCATAATAAGACAATTGCTGACAGCCCCATCTTTCAGCAATGGGTTTTTATTTTTGAGGAGCTTAAATATACAAACACTCTTCAACTGATAGGGCTGTATTCCTCAGCAAGCTCTGAAATCAGTAAATTTCTGACGAGGTGTAGACGGGTGGGTTAATTGTATAAATCTGAAACCCCAGTGAGCACAGCAATGGAATGAAAAAAGAAAAAAGAAATTCCCAACAGGTTAATGGCACTTCTAACGTGTACACACACACACACACACACACACACACACACACACACACACACTCACTCACTCACTCACTCACTCACTCACTCACTCAGACTATCTGATTCCCTAGGCGGCCTCAAGAGGTAGAGCAAAGATGGGGCTTAAAAAAGAGCCATGAATTGCAGCTCCAGAATCAGATCGGAGAAGCTCCTGCAGCCCGCGCCTGAGGCTTTATGAAGGACAGCAACTGTGCTTGTCCCTGGATTTGACTTGGGGGAGAAAGGAGGTAACTGAGCTAGTTGAGC
This sequence comes from Camelus dromedarius, assembly GCF_036321535.1. NCBI lineage: Eukaryota > Metazoa > Chordata > Mammalia > Artiodactyla > Camelidae > Camelus > Camelus dromedarius. The sequence continues at coordinate 62,189,857 of NC_087448.1, read as the reverse complement.
TGTATCATTCAAGAAGGAAAGGATTCATTCGAACGCAGCCCTCAAACTTAGCACAGGACACAAACACCATCAAAGGAGGTTTGCCAACAAATGGGCATAAATGAAGTCCTCCTTTGGGGCAGACACGCTCCATAAATCCTCCAGTTTAAGCCTGCGCAGTAATTCACTCTCTTTCTGTTCTCACCTGTGTTGGGGTAAGGAGGAAACCTACAAGGCGGTTTCTCTTGGTTTGACTATCAGGAGGCTGAGAGGAACAGAACTGTTATTGGCGTTTAAACCAGGAGAATATAGTGAAGGGCTGACTCTCAAAGGTACTTCTGCATCCTTGGTTGCGATGCCAAGGGGCCATACCCCATTTGTGCTGAAATATGTTTTTGGAGAGATCAGAAGTGGTGCAGGGAACGGATGGTTTACAATGCTGAAGCAGGGTTTAACAGGCTGGCATTTACACCTGGATGTTCAGAAAAAGAGGCCCTTAAGCTCTCCTATTCAGCAAGCGAGCATGTGTTGATTACCTGCAGGTCAAGCACAGAGCTGATAGCACAGGGGACACTAAGGGAAAATGACACAATTTTTTTCTCAAAGATAATTACAGTGTCACTGCAAAAGCCAAAGATGTAGTGGTAGGAAGAACAGCCACCCTCAACTTGCCAGGGATGAAGGAGTTTCTAGGAATGTGGGATTTTCAGTTCAGGGAAAGCCAGGAGGGGCTGGTAACTCTGTGTCGTGGACCAAGCACAAGTGTAAACCAAAATTCTATGACAGTCTCTGAGACCATGGGTGAGTTATTTAAAACCGCTCTTTGTATTTTTCTGCTTATCTGAAAAAAGTAGATTTAATCAATTATAGATTGAAGATAGTGTGTTAAAGCCTCTAGCAGAGAGTGGGCACATTATTATGATATATTCTGTGGGCTTTAGACAGAAAGGAATCAATGGATTTCAGAGGAGGAAGATAATCATTGTGGTTTAGGATAGAAAAGGCAAGATCCCTAAGTAGTGTGATCATCTCATTTCTCTTCCAAGCTGGGGCACTCCTGAATGACAAAGAGGGTACTCTTACTAAATATGCTGAGCATAAATGGGTATAAACTGTGTACCTTCCAGACCAATGTGGTCAGAAAGGGCTGTCAGCAAACCCTTAAGTTAAGGTTAGAAGGACAAATGGGAAATAAATGGCAGAAATGTCATGAAAGGTGAAGGCCAAGGGCCATGCAGTGGTTTTAGGAACTGTGGTGAGAGAAGCCTGAACAGTCCTTGTGCAAAGGTTCTCCCAAAAGCATAGTGTGTCATAAGAATGTAGAAGGAGAAAGGGTTCAGGCTGTAGAATATTTTAAACACAAAATTAGCAAGTTTGGTTTTATCTCTTGGACCATGAGGAACCACTGAAAGAATTTGAGTAGAATAGCAAAATGCCAAAGTAGTGTATTAAGATCAATTTGGAAAACTGGGATGGAAAGAGAGGCAAAAAATCAAATGTATAAACACTGAAGGCAATATTCAGAGAGGAGGTGAGGTGGGGATGGTCTGGGGCAGGAGAGAAATGTCTAAAGTAGAAATATCTGGAAGAAACCTTAAGAGGGGCTGCTTATAACTAATTATGGAGAAATAAGAGAACTGAACATGAGTTAATGGGTTGATAGCTATTTGATTAGAAAGAAAAAACTGATACTGCTGATGAAAACTCATAATACATTACACGTCACATAATTTTCAAAAGTATCTCAACGTAAAGAATAAAATACTGGAGAGATTTCTGTTTTGTTAATTTGCTTTCACTGAGAAGTTCTCAGAGGGTGGTAATGTCATCACAGATGAAGATGCTTTGACAAGAGGCATCCCGGGACCTTGACTTTGTAATCTACACTGAACGACAGCTGGGGAAGTGGGCAGGTGCCAATATCAGGCCTAAGGGTGCACTCAGTCAGGTGTGGTCTGAGATCACACATCAAACCCAGCAAAGCCAGATAAGGAAGAGAAAGTCAGGTTTATTTGTGGATACAAGGAGGGTAAGAAGGGTAGGATTCAGTACCAGGAAAATCAGATCACAGAAAGGAGGAAACCAGACCAGGACACTGGGAAAGTGTTATCTGAGCCAAGAGTGAAAAGATGAGGGGAAGAGACATGGTTGGGACAGTGAAGATGGAGGCTAAATGGGAAAGAATTTGACAATTACCCTCATGAAAGGCATCAAATATGCCATCCCAAAATATGCCACTTTGGCATAAGGATTATTTTGGGCTGAAGGCAGTTGAGAATCAACAGGTGCAGGAACAGTTCTTCACCGCCCCCCCGCCCCCCCGCCTAACAGCAAGGCATTAAATTTCCCTTTGAGGAAGATACCTCCCTTGTCAGCCCCCTCACCTCACCCACCCCCACCCCCAAATTCCAGGGCAAGAAGAGCAACTCTTATCATTGAAGACGGGGGGGGGGTGGGGGGCAGTTGACACCAAAATGAGTTTGCATAAACAGACCTCACCTATTTTCCATTAATTCTCCCATGTATTTCCTAGTTACTTCCCCACAGTTTATTGACCCTTTAAGCTCAAATCCCCTTTGTTTTGTTAAAAAGTATATAAGCCCAAGTCTAATAATTTCTGAGTTTCACTTTTTTTTCTGTGACCTCCCGTGCATGTAAAAGTTAATAAAAGTTGTGTGCTTTTTCTCCTGTTAATCTTTTGTTAGTTTGCAGTCCCCAAGCACCAAACTAAGAGGGTAGAGGAAACGTTTTTCCTCCAGGTCACTCATTTTAACCATAAGAAAATCAAGGAAATTCCAACTTATCTAACTGCAAATCTCTTGCATTTCCCAGTCTAATATACTGGGACTCCTTCCATGCCATACTTCCCTGCAGAGGCAGTAATGGTTTCAGACGGTGGTTGCCCTTGAGGTCCCAGGAGACAAGGTCTCATGACGTTGGGTGAGAGGGAAGGGGCTGGAGAACAAGGCAGTTTCTGGCGCGATTATTCTAAAGCAATTTGCCACATAATTTTCTACAAGTAAAATTCCTGAGAGCCAATGAACTGGCTGAGAAACAACTAAATGATTCTGCTAATTTTTTTTTTTTATCTTAATGTGCCCTTTCCCTGAGCTGATACGTTGGAGTGATGTACACAAAAAAAGAGAAATGTCACATCTTCAACTCTTGGATCAGCTGGATGTAAAGTAATATTGAAGCAAAGATTCATAATAAAATATTTTAAAATGTTATCCTGCCCTACTCATCTCCCCTTGGAAATTGAAAAAAAAAAACTTTTTTAAATTAAACCCTGAAGGAATTGATAACCAGTGACAGTCTCTACAGAACAGTATGGGAATCAATTAAACAGAAGCTAAAAAATGCCTCAGAGTATAATTGATAACATGATGAAACAGGAAAAAAAATTACAAGTATGAAGTTAAATCCAAAACTTCTTACTTAGAGAAAATGCAGAGGGTTCTCATAACCCACAGGACCAATCTGCAGAACTATTAGTGTTTGAAGAAGCGAGAACCAGAGAATAATTGTTGTTGTTTGTTTATTCTTGACAGTTTTAAAGGACAATTTCTCTTGGAGGGAAATTTCTGTTTTCCTCCTTCAAAGTTCCTTCTAAACCCAAGACCATTCCAGGAAAGTTTTTTGTCTCTTACTTAAACTTTGGAAATGGATTTTCCATAAACTTGCATAATCTGTTTACTTAATTGCTTCAGTAGATTATCATTCTTCAAATTCAGAGGTTTAAAAACATCACTGAATATGAAACATGTTCAGGAGAAAAAAAAATCAATGTTACAAATACTAGATGCCAGACTAATGAATGAAAGGCCAGAATATGTCTATGGTGGTCTCTGAATTGGACAACTGCCATTTTCAGCATTAAAACCTATTCACTATTGATGTGATTTTTCATAAAATGTTAAAATGGTCCAAATGTTTTCTTGAATTATAGCCCAGGCAATTTAGGCACTTAGAGCTGGTTAAGCACTGGTTGCCAGATTTTCTAAGTCCATTCTCTATTAAGACACACACACTGCAAAGAAAACCTTCATTCCTATTTAAATTTTAAAAGTTGATAGAACAAAATTATCTATTGTGCATAAGAACAAAATTATCTGTTTTTTCACTTGCAATATTAAAAGTTTCATAATCTCTAACATGAGAATTAAAATATAAATCCATTTGGTAACCAACACTATATAATATTACAATTCTTAAAGGATTTTTCTGAATCATGAAGATATTTCAGGGAAAATAACTCATGAAGAAAATATACCTAAAATACACTGCTCTAAAATTAAGGTAAAATTATTGTACCCCATTAAAATTTGTAACCTCCTGTTAATGAAGTTTAAGAAGACAGCACATTTATCACAGGGGCGCTTAGGGAAAGGAAATAGTAATTATCAGAATATATGCCCCAAGTCATTCTACCTCATTCCTTGTGCATTTAAACTGTCTCTCTCTGCTACACAAGTCTTTTGTAATAAAAGTGGAAGATTTTGATAGCCTACTTATTGTAAATTTAGATGCAATCCACAGCAAGTTTTAAAAGAAGAAAAAAACCCTTAAATTTTATTAGCATAGCTTCCAGATTAATTCATGGCAGAAGGGTTAAAACTCCAAGTACCCACTGGTCTTGTTAACACCTAATTGATTCCAATTCCTCAAAGACAGTTTCTCCTTTTTATGCCAGCCATCTAGGTTGTAAAATAAGGTAACGTTCTTGAGGAATACAGCGTAGCAAGAAGGTCTGTGCAGGCTTCATTCATTTATCTCTTTCTAAACTTATTTTTAATACAGCACAGCAAGAAGGTCTAAGCAAGTTTCATTCATTTACCAATTTCTAAAGTTATTTTTAATCATAACAACAAACTTTTATGTGCCTACTATGAACCAAGCACTTTATAAGCACTATCTTGTTTAAACCTGACAGCAATCCTATGTGGTGTGGATCCTTATTATCACACAGATGAAAATTTCAGGACCCAAAGAAGTTAAGCAACTTGTTCAAGGAAGTTCAGCTGGTAAATGATATACCTTGGATTTGAACCCAGGTTCAGTTGACACTTGAGTCTGTGGTTTATTACCGAGCAAAACTACAGTCATCAAATCATCTGATAAATTTCTTCTGCAATGTCAGAAAACTATTCAAATTGGACAGGCTACTTCACTAACATTTTTCTTTCTTTACTGCCTATGAATGATGAACCTGCCAGCAAAAACAGGCATAAGCTTATCAGCTGCTCCTCTTTTAGCAGAATGAGACTCTCAGAACATGTCTATATATTTGAAGTCCTGTATCACTTCTTCATCATGCCTGCAGCAGTTTTATGATCTTTATGAGAAAAAACGTCCCATCTTGCCTCTCTGGCTGACTTGTCAATCCACAGCACCCTCCCCCAGTAACATCCCTATCTGAAAAAGCAAAAAAATCCGAAGACATTTCAAATACCACTTCTATGAAAACTTCCTTAGTTTTCCCAAACAAAATGAGGCATTTTGGCCTGTACGCTATGTTAGCACTTAATCCTTACTGCCATCAGTGCACAACCACAGAGCACTCTGAATTATTTACTGATGAATCATCTTCTCTACTAGACCATTCTCCAGAACTGTCTCTTAGTGTTCAATGAATCTGCTGGTGAACACAGTAAATCTTTCATTTTCCTAAAGCATATGGAAACAGCAGATTATTACTGCAATTTTCTCCTCATGAACTCGCCCAAATTATTATTCTAAAAAACAAACAAAAGCAGTGCTCTTAGCTTTATAAATAGGAAAAGCAAAGAATAGCTTCAAGTTCTTTTTCACAAAGCCACAGAGTATCTGAAGCCACTACTTGAGGAAAGATCCTTGAATGATAGAGAACACATCATACTGCACTGTGTTCCATTTCTTGCTACTCTATATCATAAACATTCCAGAAAACTCTGATTGAGAATGGGAAAAATTAATATTTAGTTTTTTGGAAACTAGTTTAATGAATAATTCTATTCTAATACCCTAAGACTATAGTTTTAAATGAGGAACCCCTTTAGAAATTAATAGTTCGATTGCTGAAATAAAAATGTGATTAATTCTAAGTCATTAATTAAAATATACAGGAACACTATATCACTTCCATACAGAAAAAAATAGTAAATATCTTGAACACTGGAAATCATATAAATCTGGTAGAACCTAAATCAAAAAGAAAATTAAAGACTACTTAGAAAAAGTAAACTCGTTTTTCCTTAAGGGAAAACATAAAGATCTTTTAGAAGATTGAAGAGTTAAATTTTTGCTTCTTTCTGATAATTCCTATGAATCATTCAATCTTACTGAAATGTACAATTACTACTTAACATATATAGAACATTCGTATATATAAATGTATGTGCATATTTTGATTTTTATATTTTTGTGGCACCAATATAACTAGAACTTTAAAGTTTGCTTCCATTAAAAATAAATTGAGATTTTACCCAGCTTCTATTCTGCCTAGAGCTGTGAAATAAAGGAGTGGAGATGGACAAAATTTAGATATTCCACGAATGGAAGAGTCACTCTAGTACAATATAGTCAGAAAATTCCCCAAACTCTAACCTGATCTGGCAGTGTTCTCAGGGAGATCCTGACCATGATCTCCTACCTAAACAATTTTCAAGACTGGAGAAATTCCAAGCTGGATGAGTACTCAGCTACCACAGATGCTACCAGGAAAGTGCTTCAGAAGGGAGTTCACTTTTCTTTTTCCCCCAAATGGTGAAGAAGGTACAGTATTTATTGCAGGGCACCAAGCAAGGAGAATGGGCAGCTAATGCTCAAAAAAATCCAAACTACTCAATGGCTTTCAGGGAAGGGTTTTGAAAAGCAGCACTTGAGGTGAGGGTTGTGGTTCATGGGCTTTCTTTTGATTTGCTAGTGGTGAGGTAACAGGATGGTGGTGATGTTTCAGGACACTTATTCATCAACCTTTTGGTTCCAATCAGTCTGAGGTCTACATGTTTGTAGTCTGTACGTAGTCACTATCCTCCACCTGGGTGGGGTCTTAATTTCTGCAGAACAGCTCAAAGACATGTGCCAAATTATTACGTATGTAGGAGGGAGTTCACTTTTGCCCCTGTAATGATGTCTTTGTAGGGCTTGTGTGTTCATGTGTGGACATACGCATAGTGCAGTGCCTAATTATTGTTTCTAGCTAAGGAAAGATAGAAAGATACACAAGCACATGCACAAATAAAATGTCAATATATCATTAGTAGCTGAAGCAGTTGGACAACAGCTGACAAGCAGCAGAGAGGGAAGCAGGGTGAAATGACTGAGTGATTTACTAATTAACTTCATTCTGTCTTTTGGAAATGTACAAGGTCATATTTCTTATCTACCCAAATAAAATTTCTATCCAACACCAAAAGCAATAGTATTTATGGTAGGCAGAAAAAAATGACCCCCTAAAGACATCCATGTCCTAATCCCCAGATGCTGTATAAATATGTCACCTTATGTGGCAAAAGAGACTTCGTAGATGTAGTTAAATTAAAGATCTTCTGATAGAGAGATTATTTTGAATTATTTGGATGAGCCAAATGCAATCACAAGGGAAGCAGGAGGGGCAGAGATAGAGAAGGAGATGAGATGATGGAAGTCCAGGTCAAAGAGATGTAGCCATGAGCCAAGGAATGTGGTCTGCCTCCTGAAGCTAGGAAAGGCAAGGAATGGATTCTCTCATAGAGCCTTCAGAAGGAACAGAGCTCTACCAATACCTTGATGTTAGCCCCATAAGTACTATTTCAGAATTCTGGCCTCTAAAACTGTAAGATAATAAATTTCTGTTGTTTTAGGTCGCTAAATTTGTGATAGTTTGTTACAGCAACCATTGGAAATGTCTCTGTTGATTTTTTTGTTTCCATTGCTGTCATCAATCTGAATATGCATTTTCTTTTTCCAGGGAGTGATTTTTGCTAGCACTCTATTTTTAACTTAATTTGCAAAATATTTATAAGTTAATGTCAGAATAGGCTTTTATACACCAGAGAGCTACCTTCAACTTTAAAGTCCTGGAAATTGTTATTCAGGAAGTGCTATATGCTAACTCCTGTGTTTTTGTAATACATCCTTCATCTCAGTTCAGTCCTCATTCTTCTCCAGGCACAAAGAGATTAAGCAAAGAATTTAGACATTGTGACAGACACAATGTGGGACAGTGCAAACAGGGTGGCTTAATAATTCTGGAGAGGATCAGGGTTGTGCAAGGTTATGTGGCATCCTGTGCCAGAGAAACCAATGGATAACCAAAGATTTCAATCAGCCTTACCCAGACAATCAGGAAGCTGTCATGAAGTTCTGCTGCCTCAGCAGCACAAAATGCAGTGATAACGAAATAGAAAACTAAATTAAGAAGTTCAGTATGCCCTTTAGGAGACTGGCAGAAAAACCATTGCACCAATGTGATCTGCCACCCAGTGGACCTAGTTCCAATGGAAAGTCAGTTGGCTGCTCTCTCTTTATCTTGGAACACTGCTACAACATGGTAGACCAGTTGACTACTCTATCCAGGTGGGTCCACGCAAGACTTGAAGGATTCTATCCAAGTGTTCTTAGTAACCCTGATAAGAGCAGGTAGATGTGGGAGTCTTGGAGGGTACCAATAGTTTAGATCACAACTTGTTCCTCAGGATTCTTGTGCTCTTCTTCATCTCGGACTCAGCCCCAGCAGCCTCTCCACTCATTATCAGATCAGGAGATCTGACGGCAAAATCTCTATCAGAGAACAAATGTTGATATTCCCTATTCATGTGCTCTCTCAGGAGTGTGACAGAGATTATCCTTAGCATGGTAGTCATTAGTGATAGTCCTAATGCAGAAAGGGGATAAAAGAAAAGGTAAATGAATGATTTGAAAAGCTAAGTGGAATTCAGGTGCCAAAAAATAGCTGCCTTTTCCCCGCCCCCTCCTCCTGAAGGCAGTCTCTCCACTGAAATTTCCAACTCTAGGGAAAAAAGAAGGGAGGGATCCTGCTACGGGTTGGAAGGGTACTTCCTAACAGTCGTTAATAGTCCCTATATCTCACAAGTTAAAATAAGGGACAGAGAATACTACTGGATTGTCTGTGTGGGATACAGTTTCAGTTAGACAAGAAATCCTGTTTAGGTTACAGTCACCTGTATTCCTTGATGTGGCTGAGTATATTACAGAGGCCTCTCAATTACTTGGACAGCCGGAAGCTACCTGTTGTAGGTCCATTATATGCCAGGTGCTTTCTCATCACTGGGGAGGCAGATGTGGTCAGAGCCCTTCACAAACAGGAATGAGGAGAGAGTTCCACTGACCTGAGTTTGAATCCTGGCTCCATCTCTGAGTAGCTATGAGACTTTGAGAACATTCTAGTGTTTCCTTCTCATCTATAAAGTGATGGTCTTAAAATCTCTACTATCTAATTAGGGTAGTTGGATGCTGCTTCCACTGAGTAGCTTAGAATCCAGTGGGGAGATAAACAGGCACACCGAGGCCTAAATGTTGTGAGAGAGGTATGTGCAGGTATATGGGAACACAGGAGACCTAGCTAGAAGGGAGCCTGATAAAGCATTTGTGGACATGGTGGACATCCAGACAGCACCCTGATTTATCAGATTTAGGGACTAAGGCTCCTCTATGCTCCTTTAGCCAGACAGGTTCTAACAGGGCATCCTACCTATACAGCCTAAAGGTGCGAGCTAAACTTCCATGGTGCTCCTTCTTGTTTGAGAGTAAACTGGAACCAGTAAAATAATGTACATTCATTCATTTATTCATTCAGCTACTCTGAAGTTGCAAGCATCAGTCAAGGCTAAGGATTCTACTGAAATGCCAACTGCGAGGCAGGAGTTCAGCTGCCCCTTACCCTTCAGGCAGTGACTGAGTCTGGCTGAACTGATTAGCATGTATGTCTTTCTCCTTTCTCCAGGTAAACCTGCTAGTGTAGACTGTACGTTAATCAAAATATACTTCAAGTAATGAAGTTGGACCAATTCAAATTAAGTAGAGAAATTAAGAAATAATTCCTACAATTATAATATAATTACAGTCTATTTAAGAAATGTAAATTACACTGGGATTCCCTAACTGGATGCCCTCTGTTGGCCACTTTATTGGACGGCATGATTCATTCTGTGGGAGTAGGCCTCCGTATAGCAAATGTGAAGCTTCCTGGCAGATTATCAGTTTATTGTATTCAGGGAACAGCATTCCTTACTAAGTTGTCTCTATCTTTTGTACAATTAGAGTGATATTCAGGGTATATGACTTATTGGAAGAAAGTAATTTTTATGGTTCTCAGAATCCTAAATTCTTTTTTCCGTGTAACAATTGCACTGAGGGTCAGCTTCTCCCCTTTCCCCAGTCCTACTTTTCTCAATTCCTTAGAGTGTATTTCCCAAGAGTATTCCCCAGAAACTTTACCTCTCAAAGTTTCTCTCTGTTTCCAGGTAACCCAACCTAACGTGTGCTTGTCAGTCAAACTGGTCCCTTTGGGAAGCTTTACACAAATTTTAGTGATCCTGCTCTTGCTCAGAATCTACTGAGAATTCCATTTGAGAGCCTGTTTTTAGAACCAGAAGCACATTTTGGGGGAGATCTAGCCTAAACTGCCAAATTTTTACCATCTGGGAGGTATATCTATATGTGTTTTGGAAACAGCCAAAAGTTATTCTAAGCTGAGTCTGAAAAATAAGGTTTATGATTAGAGTCTACTGTTTAGAATATAAAATTAGGTGCAGCTAAAATGCATTGGGCATAATTTGCCTCAACAGTGATCAGACTGGTTTGGAAACAATATCTAAAAAGACGCTAAATGTGTTTTTAGCAATGGCAACATCAGTGAAATAAATGTGTCGCCTCCCAAGGGAGTTACTTAGAATGATAAATCTCATGTCCATGTATAGCTTCCACCATTTTTATTAAAATACCAAACTCATCATGTTACAGTTACACTGAAGTTGCAACTATAGGATGCTAGTTAGAGCCTATTACCCCACCTCTAATTATACTTTCAGGACGAAAGAGCTTTATAGGAAAAAATGACTTTAAAACGTAGGTTAGAAGTTCTAAGAAATGAGGGCGTTTAAGAAGCATTTTGTATTTTTCCGGTATAAGGATTTGAGCATATTTATAGGTTAATGGCAGGGACTGTCTCTTACTCATCTTGTTTACTTATTCACCCCCAGCTCCTAGTCCAGTGCCTGATACACAGCCGACCATCGTGGAATTAACAAAATTATTCAATTATAAGAGAAACACTAGAGACAAGCAGGATTTCTGGGCCCCAGCTAGCAAAAAATACCAGAAATGATAAATAAGATATTGTGAGTATAATAATTATAGAATATCTCATATTTGGGTGGCTTGTTTCTCATATCCATGGAGCATCCCCTTGTATTTTCCTCCAGCTTCATTTTCCCTTTAGTTATTAATGAGCTCGACCCTAAAAGTCTAAAGGATCTATATGTTTGTTTTCAGCAATACCAGAGACTGACTCTTCAGCAAGTCTTAGTAGTAGAAGAACCCAAGAGATAAAGTGGGTGGACATCATTGCAAAGAGGAGAGGAAGGCTGAGGAATCCTGGGGCCTGGGAGTGGAAGGGGGTGGTGCAAGGAGCCACCCCAGCCTGAAATAGGACCCAGGATTCAAAGAAGGAAATGCTCACGGCTCACCAAACAGGAAGCACTGATGTAGCAACAACTGACAGCATATGGTTACGTCAGAAAAAGAGCTGACAATTTGTGCCATGCGGCATAAGGGCAGAGATGGTTATAGACTGGAAGAATAGTCACGAGAGATAAAGAGAAAGAGAGCTGTGGTTTGAAAGAAAGGTTATCAGACCAAGGATTGAATAGGAAATGCTAGAGGAAGAAAGCATTCTCAGCAGCAAGAGTGTAAGTGAAGGCTCAGAGGCAGAAAGGGCTTTGACTTCAGTGGCCACCCCAGAGCCATCACATCGTGCTCACAAGTGATTGATAAAAGGTACTGTGGGCCTGCTGGGCCAGATCTGGGCCAGGCACCGGGAACATTTTAGATGTGGATACATGAGTGTTCCCTCCAGAGTTTTCACAGCAGGGCTGCAGAGAGAAAACCAACACACACAATACTATTAACCCTAAACATTGTACCAATTATCTGGGAACAGAAACTCAGAGAATTAAGAGATAAATCTGAGACAGACTCATAGAGGAAAGACCTCAAGCTAAGCCTTGAAAGGTGATCAGGATTTTGATAGGTTGCTGGGAGCAGAAGAAAGAGCATCAGGCTGGTCCAAAACAAGCATGACTTGTGCTATGCTGGGCAGAAAGGGCGTGTTGGATAGTATGAGGAATTACGATTGAACATATGAGTATGGGGGTCAAATTACAGAGGGCTTTAAAAGAACAAGGGGACGTGGATTTGGTGTGGTAGATTCTGAAGAGTCACTTCACGGATGGGCTGCAGTTGGGAGAGACTAAAGCCAGAACTACCCACCAGTAGGCAGCTACATTTACCCGGATCAAAATCGACGTGCACCTAGAGTCGGGGGCAGAAATGGCAACGGAAAAGGGGAGATGCCAACAAACATTTCAAAAAGCCCAGCAGAGTGATAAATCAAATAGAGATGGATCCAAAGTGATGCTGCTCACAGACACTAGACCACTGGGAAGAGCACTCAGGCTAGAAAATATATGGTAAGCTTGGTTTAAAATTCCTGCAATGTGGCAAGGACAGAGCTCTGGAGTGGAAAGGTCTGCACTCTTACCTTAATCTCAGAGGCTCCTTGGACATCAGAGTCTTCAGCACTTTTCCTCTGTGACTCAACTAGCCCCTGGTGCCATTCAGTTGCTCTGCACAAAGCTTACACATCATTTTTTGGTCCAGATCATACATGGTGAACAATCAGGAAATAGTATCCATCACTAGGTTCATTACAGCACCTCCACCACATTCGAAGTACTGAGCCAGACTCTTGCTCTAGTTTATCCCACTTCATTTAAACACTAACCCAATGTCAAAGATGTTGTTCACCCAATTTTACAGAAATCAAAACTAACAGGTTCAGGGATGCTGAATTCCAAATTCACAAAACTCACAAAAATGGAGCAAGAATTCTAACCTAGTTATTTTTTAATCCAAAGCCTATAAGGTCTTTCATTAAGACGCACACACACACACACAAAGCGCTGGTAAAAACACAATAAAGATAACTGCATATGATGTGATTTAAAATATATTCTGAGAACACAGATGAGGGGGAAGCAATTATTTGGTCAGAAGTTCTACAGTTTCATTCTTGAGAACTACAAAGACCTAAATGGCCACCATCTAGTCTTAAGAACTTTTTGACATCTAAGTCTTTAGATTCAGAAGATCTGTCATATTTATCATTAACCATTTTAATAGCACTAATCTGTTTCAAAAGATAATTTAAAAGTTAAACCTCATTACTTCTTCATCAGTAAAATCAAAATAATATATATCTCAGTACAAAAGGGGAAATGGCGATTTTTAAAGGAATAAATACAAATGGTCAAAAACTTAATGAGTAAATATACAACATCATTAATAATAAAAACCATTGAAATTATAGGAGATATCATTTTTCATCTTCCAAATAGCACAGAATTTTTTTAAGAATCCAATTGATGAAAATCATCATTCTCATCTGTATCTTGTTGATTAAAGTATAAACTGATATCATCTTTCTAGAGGACAAGTTGGAAGTACAAATTCAAAATAATCAGAATAAACAAACTTTTTGGCTCAGGAATTTCTCACATACAAGTATATTCCACAATGTTATTTAAAGTAGTGAAAAAATTTGGACAGCCTAGTGTCTGACAATAATTAATGATTAAACAAAGTTAAAGGTAGCATACACTAGAATACACACAGTCATTTAAAAAAATCAAATTGTGGGAGAACAGAAAATGACTTGGAGAAATTATTATAGAACATCATTAAATAAAGAAAAGCATAACTCAAAATAATTTCACACTACAATTTAATTTTGTTGAGTCTGACCTAAAGCTTCACATTAAATCTTAACAAAGATTCTTTTTGCGTAACAGGATTGTATTTCCTTCCCTGTGCTTTTTCATGACTCCTTAATTTCCTACAATGAACATCTATGGTTTTTATTATCACAAAAAAGTCATGTAAAAATCTAATTCTGTTAAATTATCTATTATGCATAGCAGGGAAGCCAGGAACCAATCTACTTCTACAGAAGGACAGCTTCTCCCTCTCTTCTTTCTCCAGAACATCCCAAGCCCTCTCTAATGCCTCTCCTTACCTTCCAGAAGAGCACAGCTTCCTGAGCCGTGCACAGCTGCTTACAGCCGTTGTCCTCATCACAGACCTTTCTATAAGAATGCAGTGTCTTGGCATTCTCCTCTTGGGTCAGATTTTCATCTTCTCCAGCTTGATCCATTAAGTCATTTTTGAATTAAGCAGTTATTGAACATCTGCTCTGTGCCAGGCCATGTACTAGATGCCCATGAAACAAAGTAAAGTAGGACACAGTTCTGTTACAGAGTCAGATGTGAATAGGTCGTGTATGTACTGTGACTGAGTATAATGGACACACAGAGAAAGAAATTCAAAATCAGAGACAGAAGGGGAAGGAAAGCAAGGAAGAATGCTTGGAGGCAGTGACACTGATGCTGGAAAAAAATAAAAAAGGCGCTATTTAGGTCAATAACTCAGGGAAAGATAATCCAGGCAAAGGGAAGGCCTGTGTAAGGCACAAGGTGAGGAAGAGCATCGTATATTCTGGGAACCTCAAGGATCTCCATTTGGCTAGAGTACAATGTACAAGGGCAAGTGTCAGAAAACTAGGCTGAAAGAGGATGTTCCAAAATGTGTCACATGGACTGTCACAACTCTGAAGTCATCCTTGGAAAAAAAGATTTCCTGACTAAACAATTTTGAGAAACACTGTATGGTTCACCCACCTGTGCCACATTAACAGTGAACAGAACCCTTCTCTCCGTTTCTCCCAGGATTCCTAGAAACGCACTTCAGGAAACACTAAACAGAGAAATGAGAAGAGTCCAGAACATAAAGGCTTTGGGTAGTAAACTAAGGAACTGGCCCTTTACCCTGACCGTCCTGAGGAACCGTGACAGCTTTCAAAGGAGCCACATGAGCAGCTTTGTGATTCAGAAAGTTCCACCACGGCAGCCTTAACGAGCATTGTGGTAAAAGGAGAAAGAGAAGAGACAGAAATCAGTTCTCAGGAGGCTGTTAAGGTGATCAAGAATACATCCTGAAACTAAAGCTAAATGATAAAGAAGAAATTGTGGATAAGAGAGAATTTGACCTCAGGCAGAATATAAGACTTAATAACAGAAACACGGTGGAGTCAGAATAAAGTTTGTGACAGGAAAATGTCTAAGATGTTTTAAGCTGTCTCTCAGTTTCTTTCTAGAGTCACTGGGGGAGGCAAAAGTAGGTCTGGAGAAAAAAGCAATAAACTCTTGGACTTGTCTCACATATGACAGGGAATACGAGTCTGGAGGTCAGCAGAAAGATCTAAATAGACTGTGCATCTCAGGGGGTCACCAGAAAATCAGTAATACAGGAACCACGGGCTTCAGTAGGAAATACTTACACGGAGGAGAGTACAGGTTCAAGGACGTAGTCCTCAGAGACACTGAAGTTTGGCTAGCAATAGTGAATCTATAAAAGTGGTAAAGAGAGGCCAGAGAGAAAGGATGAAAATCTCAAGAGAAATGCCAGCGGAGCCGATGAAGGACAGTTTTAAATGGAGGTTATGGCCTCTAGGATCAAATAGCAGGGAGATCTAGTGGGATGTGAATATTGGCTCTGGCTCAGCCTTCTCGGAGCAGGTGGCATCGGAAGTCAGAACATAGGGTAAGAATGAAATAAAAGACACAGAGAGCAAGGTGGCCTTGCCCTCTAAAGAGCTGACCAAGAAGGCATTTGGTGCTCAAGAAAATGTCTGTTTTGACTCTCACTTGGGAGATAACTGAGTATTTGTTTCTATGTTAAGAGTTGGTGGGAGGCAAGGGACGGGGGGAATGTCAGTAGAAAATGGAGGTTCAAGAAAAAAGAGGTGGTTGATAGAGGGGTCTCTGGGGTGTGGAGGGTATGGGATTCACAGTGCAGATGCCGGACAGTAGGAGACCCCTCACTCCTCTGAATTTGGGAGGAGGGGAGGAGCTCATAGGTATCAGGGAAGGAATTTTAAAATGTGCTCCCCCAATGACTTCAGCTTACCCAAAGCAAAGTTTTGTAAAAGGTACTTGGAAAGCATGAAGGTTTAATGGAAGAAGGTTAGGTTTCAGAGAAGAGTCAGTTCATCACCCAGAATCACAAGAAAGACTCCAGGAATGTCAAATCTATCTTTAAAGCTTCTCGAATTGAAATCATCTCAGTAGTTTTTAAAATGTTGATATTAAGACACATGAGCACAATTATCAAGGAAAAGTTCATCAGGTATAGAGCTGTGCCTATTTATGTCAGGGGGATGCATTTGGTGCACTTTTTTTTAATAAGAACTTTTTCTTAGGCATGGAGATTTGGAGAAAGGTATATGTCAGAACTTAGCAAACGTCCCTTTTACTTTTTCCTCCCCCAAATCTGGGATCATTTAAGGTTTAAGAAAATCACTAATACAGAGACTACACTTTTCAGTTACTACTCTTGTTAATACTACTTTCAAATTTCCATGTAATAAAATGAAGTGCTATCAGTTCCTAATGGGGCAATAATGTTTCTTCATTTTCACCATTGACTTCCCTTTAAAAGACTCTATCTGAGATAATTTAAAAATTAAGATATCGACTAGGTGGTGCAGGGACGGGATGCATACCATCTGACATTATAGCAAAAATCTAATCAACCAGGTGGATTCTTACACCATGGCCTAAGGACAGAAAAAAAAAAAGCAACAAAAACAAATCCACACCTGGAGTAAAAATGCTAAGCCCATTTAAGAGTTATTTTTGGTTCTTTGATTACAGTAAAATGTCATAAGTACATATGTTTCAAAGAGAAACAAATGCATAGTTTGAAGGCAAATCAAGTAAGGTGGGGCTTCTAAAACTGGCCGCCACCTCTTCTCACCCATCCTTGGATAACCGAGTGCTTCATTCTAAAGGCAGCATGATATCGGCAGCTGAGCTGGAGAGGTGCAGACCCAGAATCCAAGCATAAGGGAAAGACCTGAGGAAGTCAGCGTGAGAAGACCAGGGGTTCCAGAGAAACTTCAGGGCTCCACAGTTCAGATCTGTTCACTCTCCCAAGATTTTGACATAACCGAAAACAGCCATTGCAACCCACATATTTTTAAACTGAATTTGTCCTCTTTGGCCTATTTTGATAGCCTTATCTACTTAATTTACTGTCTATCCCATTTTATCTCTACGTTATTCAGAATTCACAGGGAAGTGAACAATTTAGAGGAAACCTTAAGACAAAAGAAATAAGCACCACTTAATTTATCAAGTCTGTAAATTTACATCTTCACATACTTTATAAAAGTTGTTTCAAGAGAGGTTTATCTGTAATTGTAAGTGCTTAGGAGCTGGGCACCTCATCTTCTTATCTGCTTTGCACTAAAACTTTTTGGAAGACTATCTTCCTCCAGCATGAATGAGAAGGCTATAGTATCAGGTTTGAAAATGTCATGAAAAACCATGAATGTCCAGGCAGCCAGAAATACATCCTTACTCATGCCTGATGAGGAGTCTGCCAAGATGTTGCTGTCATTGCCGCTGGTCACACTGCACATCGCCGTCACAGGCACAGACACTGTGACCAATACTGAATATGGAATGTTGCTACCATGGAACTCTGCAACCTAACCCAGGGTACCGTGGCCACCACCACAACAAGACATCTTAGTCATCCCCACCTGTTTACATTGCAGTCTCTGGATTCAGTACCCTGGTGAGGACAAGGGATGCAGCAGGCACATTCATCTGTTCACTTTCGAGCAGCCAAGTAGCTGGGAAGGGGATTATCTGCCTCCCTTCTTCTATGGGATTCTCTCCTAGCAGGAAAGCCAGGTGGATGCCGGGTAGCTAGCTAATCCAACAATATCCACCACGGGTTACTCATCTGCATCCTGTAAGTGTGTCCCAAAACTGTTCTTGGGGATGAGGTAGAGCTGTCTTTTTATGTTTAAAAAAAAAAAATAGGTAGGGATTTTGTTGCAGAAAATGAGTGAGAAAATGCTAGATCTCTTTGCTTTTTAATGCCTCAAATGTATTTCCAAATAACATTGCAAAGAGATGTTGATTGTATGGAAACTGTTTGGAAGAGAAATAAAGACCAATTTTCACATTCTGAGCAATCTTCATAATTTGCACACTAAGTAGAAAACAAAGATGCAGTTACTTTATTAGAATAAAGGCTTAATGAGCTAACGTGTAATAAATTAGCCCCTGTAGAGCTTGAAAAGAGAGAATGGAGCAGCTATGACACTCCCAGCTCTACCCCTACTCTTGGGAAGCTGCACGGCCTCAGGCAGACTTCCATGGAGAGGACATTCAGGAGATGTGCTCAATCTGACCTGCCTCAGCAGAGGATTGAAAAGTAAGAGTCACAGTTTTACATTAAATGAGACAGTCAAATATCTCTACGGTCCCTGTATTCATTTGTTCATTCACTTGTTCATGTATTCAGTGACACATATTAAATGTGTTTTCCATGTTGTGCATCATGCCATGCGTTGGTGAGTAGGGCGGACTCACCCTTCTCCAGTCCCTGTATGGTGATGACCCTGGTTTAAGATGACAGTTAAAAGAGTGTGATGAAGGTGGCATAAGGCATCAACAGTTTCTTCTTTGGAATTTTTCTTATTAAAGAATGATCATACTTGAATAGTATTTTATAAATCTCCCTAAGGGCTTTGTCCTGTGCCAGACACTAATTGAAACATTGGTCACTGAATTGCAGAACTCACATTTGAAAGTAGTCTACACTGATACGGATTTGCTACAGAAAAGGAAAATGAAGCAGCCACAATCAAAAGAGCTAATCTACAAATACAACTGGTCTGTGATGCAAGAAGGAACTGATCTATAGTGCAGAGCTAAGCGAAACTAAACTAATAATGATGATAATGCCTGCTAATGTTTAGCGGGTGCTTCCTACATTCTTACATTATTCTAAGCTATTCTGTCATATCATTCCATCTTCACTGCCACCCTATGAGGTACGGAGTGAAAATATTCAGTGCCCTGCCTTCCAATGTTAAAGCTGGAAGGTTGAGCCACACTGACTCTACATTTAACCACATTAATGAAGAAAGGAGAACTTTAAGCCAGTGTTGATGGCTTAGAGGGTGGTGTGCTGAGCCCAGAGAAGTGAAAGGCAAGAGAGCCACAAAATGTGATCCATGAATTGCCATAGCTGAAAAGAAAGAGAAGTACTGTGAAATAAGAAAAACTAGACAACACAGAGAGCTCAGCTATGCCTGGAAATAAAGGTAAGAAAGAAGAGTCCATGGAGAAAGTGATAGGGATTCATCATTTGGACCAAACCAGAAAAGAGACCAGCGAGACAGTAAGCGAAGAGAGAAATGTGGCTAGTGTGGTTCTGGGGAGGCTTGAGTGCTAGAGGTGAGAAATTTGTGTACGTGCAGTCACATGAGGCATATATGCTGGGTATGGGTAGATGTATTTGTGCATCAAGATTAAATGGGGAATCAGAAACTAACACAACACTGTAAATCAACTATACCTCACTTAATTTTTTAAAATTAAAAAAAGATTAAATGGTGAAGGAAATATAGGTTTAATTTAATGTTCTGTCATACATTCTTGCATGACCTTAGAAAAAGTCTTCAAAATGAGATTTACTTTCTACAGCTGTAAAATGGGGACAAATAGCTACATTTCAAGGTTAAAACTATCAAGCATAAGTAACAAAGCCTAGTCTATAGTGACTGTTCACTGAATGGTGTCTATCACTAATACTCCCCCTTAAGTGTTTCCTACTCTTCAGAAGTATGTTTACCTGTGCCTTCATACAAAAGTGATACAGTGAAAAGATCATTAAGAAGTTGCACGATATGCCAGCATGCATTACTAGTACCCCTGACCCCCCTGGACACCTGCTCAATGAGATTC
This sequence comes from Camelus dromedarius, assembly GCF_036321535.1. NCBI lineage: Eukaryota > Metazoa > Chordata > Mammalia > Artiodactyla > Camelidae > Camelus > Camelus dromedarius. The sequence goes on along the minus strand of NC_087448.1, from coordinate 62,169,794 downwards.
AGCCTCTTATTTCAACTTTTCTCTAAGTTATTTTAGATCCACCATTCTGATTATTAATAGCTTGTTTGCATCACCCTATAAGTGATTCAAAAGTGCCTAATATTTCAGACCTTATCCTTTAGAAATTTAAATTTGGAAAGGTCATAGTGACAAGACAGACTATTTTACTGGGGTCAGAAATGCAGGGCTCATTAAAAACTACAAGATCCACGTGGGTGGACATAAAAGAGAAAAACCTGAAGACAGAGCCAAGACTCGCTAATGAGCCACTGTCTGCTGCCTTCTTCCCCAGCCTGCTGCCTGCTGACAAGGCTGGGCTGGTCCAGGTTCTAGATCTTTCTGATATGGAATTTGGAGAATGGGTTGAGAGGGACTGAACAGGAGATTGAGAGGGAACCTGTAAGAATAAGCGAAAGGTTTCACAGCATACACAGTAAAGGGCTCAGGCAGGGTAGGGCAGAAGAAGAAAACCCTGCTAGGCTGAGCAGTGAGGGAAGGTTTGGAGTTTGTTATGGGAAAGGCTGGGGGCTGGGAGAAAGGAAAAGGAGAGTCCAATGTGGAATCGGATCCCATTAAAAGTTCTTTCAAAGATGCAGGTAGAAAGTGGATTTCTTTTTTTATTTCTATTTGGACACAAACTGAGCCTCTCCAACTTGGCCTCCTTAAGGAAACAGAAACCAGTGTTCTATCAGGGTTACATGAGAAAACAGAAAGTGAGTTAATTAGTATTTAGTGTAAGCTGGGCCATTCAAGAACCCTAGAGGTTCCAACTCTCTGATTCCACAGGCTGAAGCTGGCCACCAGCAAGGGTGAACCCTGGGGATTTCATCTCTATCAAGGTCATTACCCTGACCTAGTCTTGGACGGCATTAAACCTAGCTTCCTGATTTAACCATGCAGTTTCAGCCCTAGCCTTGTGTCCTAACTGCAGCCTCTAAATTGCATTCAAGTCTGACTCTGCTGGTTTTCAAAAATCAGCTTTCCTTGCCTCTTTGACTGGCTCTCATCCTTCTGGTCTCAGCTGCTCAGGCTTGGTCTAGACATGATCCCAGTGTTCTTCCTCAGACCACCTTTACCTTGGCCCTCAGGTGCTCAGATAATGCAGATGTTTTAATTAACCAAGGAAGGCCTTATCGAGGCAAGAGAATCTCATAAACTATTTGAATGAGGGCTTGGAAATTTTAAGGAGAGATCAGGACACAACTGTAAAACAATTTCGTTGATCTAAACTTGAATTTACGTGGTTGCTTAGAGGTTAGAATGGACTGCGCATGGGGCTCTGTGCAAACTTGCCTTGAAATGAAAGTGAAAGCTAGTGAGGAGGAAACACCAAGAAAGAATTCACATTCTGGTTCCTCTGGAAGTGGTTCTTTTCCTGGATTTATATGCATTCCACTTCTTTCTGGGAACTTTGTTCCTTGGCTTAGAGAGCAGTAGGTGAATGAGCCCCATTTTCCACCCCCATCAAAACACCAAGTGATGAATTAAGCCAAGAGCTGGATTGTCTTTGGGTCTGGCTGAAAGAGATAGCAGGCTGGAGAAAATGCAACAGCTGTCTTCATTTTTCTACAGAACTCCTGCTGGAACAATTTTTTTTTTTTTTTTTGCTTTTCTTTTTATTTAAAAATTTTGCCAATACGCTGCAGCCCTGCCTGCCCATCCTTTAGCCAGGCATTCTGTGTGGGAGTGATTGAAGTGGGCAATTAGATTCTCCCCTTAGTTCCTCTTCATTTTCCTTTGGTAGACATTTATTTCTCCACTGTGCAATAAAAAAGGATTTTTGAACAGGAGGAAAAAAAAACTCATTTCATTTTATCCTATTTGGATTTCAGATAGATCATGAAGATGCGTGTTCCCTGATACACTGATGATTTTTGACAGGAAAACAGAAGAAGCATTTTGATGAGGGAGCATGAGCGAAAAATGCAAATATTCCCTTAGTCTTCTGTTTGCCTTATGGGGCTGCTGGGACCCTTAATCGTTCTGCCCCATGTACGTCACAAGTGAAACAGAAAAATGCTCAAAACCACGCTTCCCAATATCCTAATTATAAGCGTTCGACATTGAACTCTCAGCTGCACATAAATGTCACATCAAAGTGTCTTCGTCCATTCAGTCCTAACTTTTTCAGTGACTGTGCCAAAATGCAAGTAAGTCCTTTCCCCCTACCAGGAGTGCACACGTGCTCAATGTTCTCCCGTCAAACTGCACATTTTATCATTCCTCCTCTTACTCTGTCCAACAAGAAGTACATACTTCTCTTAATTGCTAGGACGTTTAATGAGAATGCAATGCTCTTGGCTGGATACTTCAACACGACACGTATCTTTACTAAAGAGAGAAATGGAACTTGACTGTCCCAGCCCCTAAAGCACTCTGACGTCTGAAATCACAATTCACAGATTTTAAATGCTTTCCTGTTGAGACCGACATATATTTTATGAATTTGCTATGGTTTTGTTGCCTTTAATTTCCCAAATCTGCTTGGGGCACCAGCAAATGAGACCTAAATTTAAATCCAATAAACAGATATTTCCATCTTAAATTACCAGGGCCAATTTAAAGAAATCACAGAGGAGACGCACTGCTGCTTGTCAGCTGGTGTCCTCTTTGTAGAGCTGGCTGGTCATGTCATCCCCCATTTCGGAAGAGAATCGCGTGAGCAAGAGGGTGATCTGGCTAAGTCTAGATATCATTGTTTTAGCACCTGATGCTCCCTGTACGTTCACGCTGTGTGAATGTCCGTTCCCCTGTGCTTAGCAGTCTCTCCATGGCCCACTGGAGGCACCTGACTGAGGATCATCCCTGCAGCCTACAAAGAGAGGGCAGTGCTCAGTCACATGGAAGCATCCTTCAGGTTCTCCGAAGCTGAAGGTACCACTCACAAAGAGCTGAAGTATATATATTATAAATAAGGAACTTACCTTCCTTCCTGGGAGGTCATCATTTTACAAATGAAATCACACACAGACTACTGATGGAGTGAATCCCTGATCTCAGCCTGACTTCCTCCTGTTACCACTCTACCCTAGGTGACCACATCTTTTAACATCAGTCACGCTGTGCGTAGGGAATATAAATCAATTCAAATCTAAGCCCAAAATAAGCAATTGCTAGGGTAAACCTGCTGCCAGAATTATTCTGAAACAAATAGCACCCAACACAATGCTTCACCTGGAAGACTTTTGATAAACATGCAGTGAATCAGCAAACATTTTAAAATAAATGAATATTAATGATTTTTGCATCCATCCGTGGTTTGGTTTATCAGTCATATTAGATTCCTCCCTTCTACTGGTTAGGTCATTGAAAACGTACTAAAATCTGAGATGCCCTAAGAGCACACAAAATCAGAATTAGAACGTTGGGAAGGAAAACGGATTATCTGCTTCACAAAATCTGTGTGTTGTCTCTTACAGGGCTCTCTCTTTTATGTTCACAAGCAAGGTTAGAGAACTCTAGAGAGCAATCAGAATGTCCTGTACTATTCAGTGGTTCTAATTTTTTTCTGTAAAAGGTACAAAGGAAATAAAATTGTTAAATGCTTACAATGTGCCTTTGCTTTCATGTACATTGTCTCACCTGGCACTCAACACAACCCTGGGAAGTATAATATTATTCTCACTTTAAAGATAAATGAGCTGAGACTCAGAACAGTTAAGTCGAAGAATCATTTTAAAAATAGTCCCCCAAATAGCAAAACTGGCCATGCTCAGCATTTGTGGAAATTACGTTTGTACAGACGACACATGCCCATGAGAGTTCCTGGTGATATTGTTTTATTGAGGGTTTTGCATGGCCAAGCACAATTCTCAGTGGTTTATATGGATTCATTCAAGAGGTAGGGGCTGTAATGGCCCCCATTTTACATGGGAGGAAATACAGGAACAGAGAGGTTAAAAATTGTCCCAAATCACACAGCTAGTAAGTAGTAGATCCAGGATTTAAACCCAGGCAATATAGCTCTGGGGCTTGTGTTCTTGAACGCTGTTTTAGAGAGCTCATCAAAAGGGACAGAACAGAGAAAAGGCTCCCTGTACAGGAGGAACTTGCAGCAAACCTATCAGAAATAAGGCTGGCCCATTTTACTGACTCTATGTACCAGTCGATATCTTTGGGGACAATGTCCTTTATTCTCTCTCTCGCTCTCTCATTTAAGGTCTCTAGAGACTAGCACTGTCCAGCAGAACTTTCTGTAATGATGAAAATGTTCTATATTTGCTACACTATCCAGTATGGTTGGCACTGGCCACACATTCCTACTGAATGTTGCTAGAACATCTGAAATGTTGCTAGGGCAACTGAGGAGCTGAATTTCTAACTTTATTTAATTTTGATGAATTTACATTTAAATAGTCACATGTCCTAGTGGCTGTACTGATTGCAGAGTGCACCTGGAGAGGCTCCACTGAAATGACAGTGGCTGTGGGAAGACCTAAAGTTTTTGAGCATCTATTAGCCTATTCAAGCCTCAGAACAACTCTATGTGGGTAAGTGCTATCATCAGTCCCATTTTACAGATTCAGAAAACTTATTTTACAGAGTGTTATCAGCCTGCTCAATCCCATGAAGCATGTAAATGCAACAGGTGGGAACAGAAATTAAAGGTTGGAAAAACTGATCTAAGAGAAAAAAAAAAAGCAGCAGCAAAGATGCTTTGGCTGTGAAAGTAATTTTAAAGGGTTGAGGCACACCTGGTTTTGCTATTTTATCCCAGGGTCTGGCTCTTAGTAGTAGATGCTCAATAAACACTTGTTGAATGAAAGAGTGAATATATACATAGTTATAATCTCAGTCTGATATACAGAGGATTGTAGCCAATTGTCCTTCATCTTTGCTCAGAACAGCCTGGGAGATTTAGATAAGATGAGAAAACTGCCTGACACTGAAATGCGTTTCTGGAGGATATTAAAATTTATATTCTGAAAGTATGTAAAAATAAGATTCCTTCTGATCAAAATGAAATGAATTTGATACATTCCCACCTACAGAATAAAGGATTGATTAAGTTCATCCTTCATCCCTCTGAGATAACCATCTATTGTTAAAATGTAAAAGACCCTCGCCTGGCATACAAAGAAATGGCAAGCATTTCCTGAACCAAAGCAATTTCTGAAAAGAAATTCTTGCCAAACACATTTCATTCAGAGAGTGAGTCACAAAGAAGGCACATTTATTCCCTAGTTACAGGTCTGTTGATTAAGAAGGTTACAGCAAATCATTTTGGGGTTATTCAAAACTGGATAGATTTTACACTTCTTTTAGTTTCATTTATAAAGCTCTTTGGACTAAAGACATCCATGGTCTCCATCTAGTTTTAATGAGAGCTTTCCACATGCTTTGTGATCCTCAAACAATTACATGGTCATTTACTCATGCTGATTTGGAAAGGTAATGGATGCTTTAAAGGAACTGCAACTATTAAGGCACTGCTAGTGACTGTTGCCAACATCTTTCGCACACACACCCCTCCCTCGTCTGTGATGCTCTCTGGAGCAGGGATCACTTCTGTCCTGATGGTGATTCTTATCCAATGGCAACTCCAGGGAGCGGAGCCGCCACAAAATTTGTTGGATGAATGAATGAATTCCAAGATGGCCAAATACATTACATTTTTCTAATTTTTTTTTTTAGGTGAGACATCTGAGTCCAGGGTGAATCAAAATTTTCTCCACAGCCACCAAACAAGACAATAATAGAATACTGAGTATAAAGGGATAAAATCTCTAGAAACAGCCCTATTCCACTAGCTTTTAAATGCGCTTTTCTTTGAGAAGCATCTGAATCAGCCAAAGTGGAGCCAGGGAAGAGCACCAAAGGTGTGTCAATGACTCTATTGTCGGGTATGGATTTCACCGGTGATGGAAAAGTCAAGGAGCCTGCTGGGGTGGCAGAGGCAGGGCAGGGGGCAGTGGGCCGGCAGCCAAGAGACTAGAAAAGGCCGGCGCCAGACAGGAAGAAGTCGGTGTTTCCAGAGCCGAGGAGCCTGGAGGGAGCTGGAAGAGTGGGCGTGCCCAGCGGGGCCTGCAGCCACGAGAGCGAGCCGGCAGCTAGGGCAGCAGAGAGCTGGGGGAGAAAGGCTGTGATGTAGCTCTTCACCTGGCCCGGCAGTTTTCCACCTTGCCTCCCCACTGGCCTCCTTGGGAGCCAGGAGAGGAGAGAGGCTGGGAAATATTGCTCCCTGAGTTACAGCGCAGGGCAGGGAAGGGCAGAAAATGCGTGGAGAGGAAACAGGCAAACAAGCCACCCACCTCCTCTTTTCCTTCTGAAGGAGCAAGCTTCTCACTCCTATCCTATGCACCCTTCCCTGCAGCACATTAGAGAATGATTATAACATCCATCATATTGCATAGTTAGTTAGGCTTTGCTTACATATCTGCCTCAACTCATAGCTTTTCGTTTTCCCAGCACTAGTACTGGGACATTGCAATTTCTGAGTAAAAGATTTTTGAATGAATGGATAAATGATTGATTTCATTCAGTTTCAGCAAATTTTTATTGAGCACTCACACTGGACCACAAAGTTCTGGTTAATTCTTCCACATAGGTGATCTCATTCCCGGAATGTTTTGAAAAGCTACCGACCTATCACGTGTTCCTTGTCCCAAATTGTCAATTCTCCCCAACAAACTAATTGCTGGCAGTGCGTGTGATGGCCCATCAGCACAGATAGTGAGCTTATTTCCGTGGTAACGAATATTAATATCCAACATATATTAAGCCTGACATTACATGCTCGGTATTGTGTGGTTACAAGGGTTACTCATGTCCCTGTCCTCAAGGGGCATGGAAGGACCACACAGAGATCATTTTGATGCCTTTGCTGAGTTACAGTTCTACATAGGATGCTGTGGAGTCAGAGTTGACACTTTACCCAATCTGGAAGTTCAGGGAAGTATCTGGAATCTTGGAAGGGGAGAAAGACTGAATCAGTAAAGATAGAAGGGAAATAGCAGGAGCACAGGCAGAGTTGTTGGATGCAACTAAAGATGAAGTGTAGGTGTTGAGGTTAGGTCTAGTCATGAGACATATTGTAAACCTTTAGTCTGCAGGCCGTGGGGAGACACCGGTGTCACGGCTCACCCAGCTGCAGCAGGGAAGAGAGATATAACGTAAGATTGGACGCAGTTAAAAGGGAATACAGATCCTATGGAAACAGGCAGACAAATGTCCAACGCCCACATGTAAAAATGAATTCACATCAGCATTGCTTCTAATAATTCAAACCTGCAAATAAATAAATGGTCACATTTTAAAGTTTTTGAATGTCCAAAATTGATTCCAAACTTCCAAAATCTTATGTCAGAATGTGATTTTGTATTTCTATCTGTGTGCGTGTATGTGTTCCACACTATTTTTGTAACAGATCAACAGTTAGAATTATTCAGCAAGGACAGATTCAGGCTCTACAGTGCCCCAGGTGCTGGATGTGAAAGCCAGTCCGTGGGTTGCAAGGGAGACAGATAATCTGTTGGGCACCTCGCCAAGCCTCGGGCAGCTCATGGGATTATGTTGTCAGCAGAGACTTCTAACATCATACGGTTCTCTCTAGGCATAGAACTAACTATTTTCTCCTTGAACTGCATAACATCTGCTTTCTTAAAGTGTGGGGGTATGTCTGAGTATACCTAACATTCCTTCTCTCATTAACAAAATCTCTCAATGACATAGCTGCTTCCTCTGAAATTTTCACCAATTTCCCACATAATCAGAAGTAAGTTCTTTCCTTATTTCCAGGTAATAGGAATTAATTCCACTCACAGTTGAACTATTTTTTCTATGTACTGAGAGAGAAATTTTTCAACTCCCCAAAAATATTTATTAGATATTCTGGGTATGATGACTCTAATAATTTTGTATCTCTGGCATCTGGCCCGTAGTCATTGTCAGTAAATGGTTAGTGAATTTAATAAGTTAAGCTAAAAAAAAAAAAAAAAACTCAGTTTCTTAACTGAAAAGGCAGTCTTCCCTCTTTCCAGTCATTTTATTTCTCACCTTTGTGCCAATTCTATATTTTGAAACAATTTTTTAGGTCTATGTTTACCAACGTCCACCAAGCTGAAGATGCTGAAATGATTCGTGTTCTCGTGGTCTATCCCGAACTGAATTGTGTCACCCAGAAAGGGTACTGAATTACTCACCCCCAGTACCTATGAATGTGGCCTTATTTGGAAACAAGGTCTTTGTAAATCAAGCAAGGACGAGGACATTGGGGTGGGCCCTAACCCAATATAACTGGTAACCTTATAAAAAGGTGAAATTTGGACACAGACACATTCTCCAGGAAGAATGCCATGTGAAAATGAGGCAGAGATCAGAGTGATGCTTCTATGAGCGCCAGAATGACAAAGGTCGCCAACAAACCACCAAAATCTAGGAGAGAGGCATGGAACAGATTCTCCCTCACAGTCCCAGAAAGAACCAGCCCTGTCCACATGGTGATCTCAGACTTCCAGCCTCCAGAGCTGTGGAACAGTACAATTCTGTTGTGTGAGCCTCCCAGTGTGCAGTACTTTGTGATGGCAGCTACAGGAAAGGAACAGAGGACCCTTCAGGCATATCAGTGAGAGTTCTTATCACTTCTTTCTAGTTAAACATTTATGCATCCATGTACACTTGTGATTGGGAACTCTTTGATATCAAATATTATGTCTTAGATGTCTTTGTATCTTGATAGCCTCTGCACAGGCACTGTACTGATCTGAATTAATTGTGTTCTGGATTTGCCCTGTGATACCCCCAGCCTGTATCAAATGTGTTTCCTTGGAATAGTGTGTAGTCTTCTCTCATTGTGGTTTACTGAGATACAGTGACAGCTGAGAGGTAATTTATGCTTCCTTGTATTAGCAGCTCAAGCTCATTTTGCTTGATTTCCTCATTGTTCTGCTCTTACAGGCAGGTAAGTTCGGCCGTAAGTTACTGCACTTAGAACCTGTTTCCCTGCTGTTTCCTTATAAGAGTAACTGGATACTTCCTGCACTTTAGTTCGTGTTGTTGTTATTTTGTTCGTTTGTTTCTGTCCTAAACCTATTATCATTTATAGAATTGTGATTTGTGGTTTCTTTTTTATAACACTTTCTTCTTTCTACCTCTTAAATTAAAGGCTCTTAATATTAAGCTCCTGCTGTTTGTAGAGCACTGCACTAGACGCTAAAGATGCAGACATGAATAAAATAGGGTCCTGTTCTCAAGAGATTCAGTCAGCTCCTTTCCTGAACGCTTTCTTCCCAGTCATCATGGAATGCTACCTGCTCCTTACCGTTTTGTTATCATAAACCGCACACTAGGGAATCAAATTCATTTATTTTCCCACTCATATCTTGCCATCCAATTACCTTTTTCTATCTTCCTTTGAAAGTACTGACTTTAGGAGAAATAACATGCTCTATGCCTCTAAGTCCACCAGCCTCCTATTCAGATCTTTCAAATCACTAGAACTATATCCTGAGTCCATTTTTGCAGAAACATGCTTACCCAAATGGGTGCACAGAAAGCAAATGCTCTGGGTACTTGAAAATAGGAGGGGCCTTGGGTTTTGTCAGCCTCCCTTTCAAGCTTATATTACGACTTACATATGTATTGGTATGGAGTTATCCACTGTCATCCACCACTGTGTGTATGTGTGTGGGAGAGGCGGGGGATCACTTCCTCCTGAGGTTTACGCAGGATTCTGCTCACTCACTAACAGTACTTAGAAATCCTTATTCCCAGAAAAATAGCGCATTGCTTCCTCTTCAGGCAGACTTTAATGTCATGTCGTACTGGTGATAATGATTTTCCTTGCCTTATTCCCCCATGTCACATTCATTCACTCCTGTACTGTCGAACACTGGTATTGATTTTTCTAGTACTCACTCTTACGTCTTTAGAATATATATTTTTATTTTTAGCATGCTTCCTGAATTATTTTCTTATCCTCTTCTCCAGGGATTTTTCATTCTCCTTCATAAGCTGGAGCACAGAGGTATGCTCCTGACATCCTTTACCCTTCTTCCAAAGGAAAGATTAGTATGCATCTAGAGCACACATAATTGATGACTATTTCAGCAGAGAAGACAAACATAGCATATATTCTACAGGTCACTGGAACAGGACTCTTAGTTCCCATACTTCCTGGATTCTCTGGCTAAAGCATAATCAGAGGAGGCCAACTTTCAAGATTCCCACATAACAAGATCTCAGGATGCCCACAGTGAAATAGAAACACATCTGCTTAGCACAATACACATGGAGAGGGATTTTCTGGTAGATACTGCCACGCTCTAACAAGCTGAATGACCCTGCCTGAGAAAGATATTTTAAAACAATGACATCTCAAAGTCAGGATTTGAGTAGATAAGTGGATATATAATTCCGAAAGTTTACTTGCATATCTATAGTACTTTTATCATTATATTTTTTCTGAAAAAAAAAAAAGAAACTTACTAAATATTTGTAATCCCCTTTGGACTAAAGATAACATACAGATCCCTTTCCTTGTGCTCCAAATACTTCTCCCTCAGTGCCCTAGATTACTTCTTTTGGCCACAATTACATGTAGCCCTCCTTCAAAATTGGCCACCCACTTCCCACCCCCTATTTTTCCAGACTCAGCCATCTCTTGCTCATATATCCCCAAACCATCCTCTTGTCAAGAAAGCTCCTGAGGCTCCACTGGTCCCTGGTGCTTTTACATATCGGTCAGCACACACAAAACAACTGTATTTCCTGGGTTGACCAATTACTCAAGGTTGGACTCAAAGTATCTGAGCTTCTTCTACTCCTGATTCTTGATTGTCTTTAAGATCATGAAAGCCATCACGGTAGACCTACTTCCAATGCTTTTCCTTCATTTATGTCCTTTTATGTTTCATATGGAAAAGTACACATTATATTGTAAGTTCTTAAATAAGAAGAATAACACCTCCAACATCCTAATTATTAATATCTGACATTACCCATATCAAATAAATTGTTGGAAGGAATGTTGCTTCTCATGTATAGGAATGAGATGGTCAACCCATAGTCATAGTTCTTCTTACGTGAGCAACTATATTTGGAAGACCTTTTAAAAAAGATTTTGTTGCACTCTCTCAACTGAAATTTTAAGTCATTTTACACTATTGTACATGGGTGTTCTTTAAGCTAAATCTAATCAGTTTACAAATTACGTATTAAATATTTAGTGTTCACAAGGTCCCTAATACTATATTTGGAAAATTTTACATATAGATATGAATTGAAGATTACGCAGAGATCTTACATTACAAGATTTTATCTTGAGCTCCAAGCCCACTGGGCATCTTCCCTTCATACCCACCAAATACCTCAAATTGAACACTGTCATGAAGTATGCATGCCTTGTCAGCATGGTTCCCTTTGTCCAGCCTATATCTCCCCCTCTCTTTGTTCCAGGCCTGCTCAAGATAACATTCAGACAGTGTCTCCTCTGTGAATCTTTTCCTGACATCTCCGTCCCTCCTAAATACATAGGAATTGATCTGTCCTTGGCGTATTATAGCTTTTCATGAATTCCTCTGTTGGTTTGGTTCTCTGTGCTGCTTTATGTTGTTTTCAAGTACAAGGACTTTGTCTCTACTACCCATCCACTCATTCATTCAGTTACTTTTTTTTTTTTTTTTTTAATACTTAACCATGTTCAGACACTACACCCTATAAGAGGGATTCAACAGTGAGCAGGAAGGTGGGTCCTCCCTTCAGGTTACAGTCTAGTGTGGGGAGGGCAAATAATAAACAAGAAATAATATCAAAGTGTATGATATCCTCAAAACCTGGCAAATATAGGCTCTTAAAAATGTTAATGGGGGAGGGTATAGCTCAAGGAGTAGAGCACATGCTTAGCATACATGAGGTCCTGGGTTCAATTCCCAGTACCGCCTCTAAAAATAAATAAATAAACCTAATTGTTTCCCTCCCCCACCCACTAAAAATGTTAACAAAATAAGTTATTTTTTCTAAAATCAATGAGCACTCATAAACGCTGAACAGAAGATCCTACATAAAGACACATACAGATTATTTTATTACAGGGCCAGGTTGGTATGAAGTTATAAGAAAGTGACAATGGCTTCTTGGCACATCTTCTACTTGGTATCAGGCAGAGAAAGATAAATAATCAATTGTCAAAAGCTTCATTCATATGTTTTTTGTTGTTGCCCAACCAATGCTATTTTCCAACCGAAATTCAGAAATGGGAATATGCAGCACTGGCTGCAACTGAAGAAGACAGAACTCCAGCCAGAGAGAAAGAAAGACTCTTAGCCAAAAGCAAAAACACTCTAATTAGTCGTTTCACTTCAAGATGTTGAAACAACTCCAACCCAAGGAAACCAAGGCCTTCAGAGTCAGAACAGCTTATAGAAGAGGTAAAAAGATGTTTCATTTGTTTAGGAGTTTGATCTGAATCCAACTTGGATTGAAAAACCTAAAACCTTTTAGAATAATAAACCTGGGTAGAAGGTTGTTTTCCTCAATAGGAGAAGACCTAGGCTTTTTGCATGAAATCTATTTTAAGATCTTTGAATTTCTGTAATCAGAGCAGGTGCTTAGATGGTTATATTAAATGGTTTAGTTAACACTGAGTATTGCTTTCTGTGAAATACTGTTTAAAGTAAGCTCTTAATTAAAAGCTTGATTTTAGAAATCTTGTGGACAAACAACTTTCTATTGGCAGTTACTTCTGAAATAGAATATTTATGAGAGAATTTGGAATCAGATACAATTTTTTTAATAGGAAATATGACTGAGGGGGAAACTTTTAATTCTTAGATTGTAAGAATGAATTGATGTTGATATAAGTAAAAACCTACAAAGAAAGCCTTTATTTTAAAACATGATCTCCCCCCACCAGTGAAACCCAAGTCTTACCTTTCAAACTAAAAAAGATGGTAAATATTGATCTTTATCATGTTTGAATTTGAAGAAGAACGAAAAAAACGAGAAAGAGAAAGCAGAGAATAGACCTGCTTACAGAGGATATTTCAGGCTTACTCAAAAATGTGAAAGCAATTTACCAAGACATTCAGATCCTTGTAATTATTTCATCTGCATCCCAGCAGGTATAAGATTTCTAAATTAATTATAAGAAGTCCAAATGCATTATCCTATTGTCTACACTATTAATTATCCAATTAATTTAAATTAAAGGAAATTAGATCAAATACTTTATTCACAGTGTCTCTCCTTGCACAGCCAACACAATTTTCCATGCCAAAATGCACTCTGGGGAATGAAAAAGTCTTCTGATAGGAGATTTTCATCATTCTCTGCTCATTCATGACCATCTTCCAAATTCTTGCAGTTCTGAAATGTGCTGTTTTTAAAGCCCGCCTGCTTTGGCCTGTTTTGTCTGTATGGCCAATCCCAGCTCTTCCTTCAAGTCTTCAATGGCCCTTCCCTTGGAAAACCTTCCTGATACTTCCTCTTTGTGCTGCCACAGCTTATGGAAACTTTTCCCAGTAAATAATCAGACTTGGTTAGTTTCCACATTCATCTCTTGCAGTAAACCCCAAAGAACAAAGACTGTGTTCCTTTGACATTTGTATTTCCAGAACCTCGTGGGGTTCTGTAACTGAATTAAGCATTTCATAAGTTGACAAGGGAAACAAAAGTGGAGTCCAAAACCTCAGATCTTGAGCAATATTTTCAGCTTGTATCTAACTTGTGGATCACAAACACTTTCTATATAAAAGGCCTCTCCCCAGATATTTTTCAACAAAAAAGGGAAAGGCATATTTGGGCAGTGCCAGATTTATTTCTTGTATATCCATTCAATTTCAAAATGGATGGGAAGAGAAAATAATACCAAAAGAATGTCAATTTATACTTTTCGGAGGTAGAAATTACCTCAAGTAAGTATAGATCCATTTATCTTTAGATTTCAAAGATTGAATTGTTTTTATTCTTTCATCAAACAATTAGGAAAGCACTTTTTAGAATATCAGACGCCTTTAAAAATTTTTTATTGACATGAAAAATCTTCAAGAACTAGAACAACCTAATTTATACCCTATGAACACATCAGAGAGTAATAAAAGATGGTGCCATGACATGAAGGAAGACATAAAATCAGTATTATAATTTTCGATTACATAATAATTCATAATGGCCAGTAAATTTTCTAAAGCTGCATTTTCTCATCTGTGTTTGTGTTGTTTTGTAAAATATGGGGGGGGGGAGCCCTATTAGCACAGCCCTGTATGTTTTTTCTAAGCACGTTCTCAAAAGCAGAAAAACTACTTTACTCAAAGAAAGCAATTTTAGAGGGGAATTACATGCAAATGTGGAAACTGAGCTTCAAAGCCCCAGGTCTCATATTTATGCATGAGTCTCACAAATCTCCACACATTCCGGGCAGGGGAGCATCGCATGTTACTGTCCTCTTATGCCACACTTGCATAGCTGGCATCTGGTAGGTCACGGTTGGTCTCTTGCACCTGCTGTCATTCAGCATCTATCAGTCCGCTTTAAGTAACAGCGATGCTGCCTCCTCCGTGGTTAACAACACACCTGCTCCCCTGTCTGCCCCACACCATCCACCTCACGTCACCACCATCTCCTGAATGAACTTCTACAAGAGCTGACTTCTATGGCTCCTCACCTTCCCCAATCCTTCTCTCCTCTGCAATAAGAGTGATTATTTAAAAGCACAAATCTAACCATGTCCTTGCTCAAAACCTTTTGCTGACTAACATAGGATGTTTGGATAAAAGCCAGAGTCTCAGATGATCTTGCAAGCTTCCATGTGCCTGCTCCCTGCTCACCGCTGGAGCTGGAGCCCACTCCGGGCCCTCCTCACTTCCCAGGCTCCAGTCCCTCTCGTGCTTTCAGTTCCCTGGAGATGCCATGGACCACCCCCCCCCCCCCCCGCCACAGAGCCTGTGTCTGCGCTGCCTCCCATGCCTGGGAATCTCGCCCACCCCTCTCCACTACCCTTACCTCACTGCTTCCCCTCCCTCGGTCCTCAACTGGAACTTCGTGCCCTAACCCCACCGGTGACCGCGGGTCCTCTGATACACGCTCTGCTCTCCTCGTGCCCTGCGCTTTGCCCCACAGAGTTGTCACATTTTCGTCACTGTGCGTGCACCTGTGTGTTTATATCCAGTCCATCCCTCCAGCCTGTGAGACAGGGACTGCCGCTGTTTCCACTCCCCAATTTTACCACCAACACCCACACAGCCTGGCATGTAGGAAGCACCTAGTAAAACTGTATTGACTGAAAAACTGGACTTGCCTAGGTAAATATATCAAATCCAGTAGGCAAACGGTATGCCAGACCTAAGTGAATATATTAGTCAACACCAGATACAGTTCATTCTTGTTATTTGTAGTAGCTATGTTCTGTAAAACCACCGTAAACACTGAATTAGTGAATACTGAACCACTGCTCCTGAGGGAAATACAGTTAGGTTTCCAGGAGCCTCTAGTCACACATTTTCATCAACCCATCAATACATCACCTTGTCTTATGTGTGTTTAAGACACCTTGTTTAACACCTATTGTTGATTCAATAATGTTGATCTCAGGGAAGACGACTCTGACTCATGAGTGAATGAAGCATAATGAACACACGCTCGTTCTCCACAAGGCACATCTGAGCCTTCTTGTGCTCAGGACACTTAACTCTTCAGGACCACATTTAGGGTCTTTTAAACACTGAAGTCACCTATAAAAATTACGTAAGTACAAAAACCCAGGCACCTGTGAAAAGGACGCTGTCCACCGTGAGCTGAACAAGAAGCAGAGGGTCATCTAGTTTGGCCTCAGCTGGGAACGTGTTCCACCAACAACTCAGAGTTTTCACTGCTCTGCACATGTCCACAAATGACTGCAAAATGCTGCAAATACTGAATTTGGGGTTACAAATCGACCTTAGTGAGTAGGGGGATTCATAAATACAGGACCCACAAATGGTGAGGACCAACTGTATTTGTTAAAAGGCTTCTTGCCTATGTGGAGTGTGTGTGCGGGTGTGTATGTACGTACATATGTACTGGACGTGGGGAGTGGGCCCTGGCAGTTTATCCTATGCAGTTCACAACCCTCTGTAGGAGTGTAAAAAATATTAAACTACCATATCCAATTAGAGAGGATTAAGCCTTCTAAGACTCTTATTCAACTGACTTAACCACTTAATAAGATTCCAGCACATCCAGTTAAGGGAAAATGCTATAATATTTGATTCTTACAAAGAATATGTGAGATATGAAAGTATGCCAACAGATCACTAATTATGTACATTTTCTTTGTAAGAACTTCAGTGCTGCCTGATCATAAACCGTCTTAGGAATAAATGAATGTGCGATTCCTGGACAGTTTGAAAACAACAAAACCAACTCTGAATTCATTTGGGGAGTAAATAATCATGCCAATGGACCATACGTAAATAAATCTAAAACCCAAAGGACATTTTAATACCCTGGTTACTCTTTAAATAAACTCACATGAGAATTTTGGTACCTCAAGTGAAAATGGCGTGTTCTGGGCTTCTCGCCAATTTCATTTTGGGTGTGAAATTTCTGACTTGAAAGCTGAAATTCTTGGAATCTTATAAGCAAATTTTTTTTGCAGTTGAGAATGGTTTTCCCACTCACAAAAGTACCTACTTCCCTTTACTTAGCAGTTATGAAGGAGCAAAATGCACAGGCCTGAGGAGCACCTTCTGAGGGTCGGGGCCTCAGCCCAGCCCCAGCCCCTCTCCTCACTGCCGGCTGCCTGAGCACCCCGAAGCCTAAGGGTTGTCACAGCATGCAGTGAGTCCCCACCCCCAGCCCAGGGCGTTAGAGGCAAAGGGAGGATTGAGCATGGGAGGAGGCGACAGCTGGCACAGCCTGCTCCCTCCTCCAGCTCCCCCGAAGCTCCTTCCTCTGGGGGTGATCACAGCCCGCCCTCCTCCGGAAGCTCCCCGACCCCCTCAGACTTGCTGCCTGAACAAACTCCTCGTGTCACTTTTGTTTCGCACTCGGGGTATTTTTACCCATGTACGTGAGGAGCAGAGAAGGCACAGGAGAGGACGGAGGGTGATTTCCCATGATGCTTTCATCAGTCTCACTCTTCTCCTCAAGGAGGGGAAGAGGACTTCCTTAGGAAAACACAGCTTCTCCCTCGCCTCAGAGAGCTTGGCCTGCATCCCCTGAAGATTCAACATGCAGGAATTGGCTCCCCGTTCTCGTTCGAGGAAGCTGAAGAGGACTGGAGATGGGGCCTGAGTCCTGCATGGGAAATCCAGCAAGCCGGGCAGGGCCAGCACACTGCCCTGGGACTGGGCACCACAGCCTGCACTCCTGTGCCCGGCCAGACGTGGGCCAGACGTGGGCCAGGCAGGACACCGGCAGAGATGGTCTAGGACTTGGGTCCTGTCCTGGCCGACAGAGTTGCCTGGACAGGCAAGCCGGTGTCTGCAGAAAGAGGCTGCTGGGGGCTGGGATAGGGATCCCACCAATGCCTGAGCTGAGGAAGGACCCACAAGTCACCACCCGAAACAGAGACTCATTCCTTCTTAAGGCAGTTTCAGGTGAGAGGGCCCCAACCTGGAACCTACAGAGGGCCGAAAATATGCCCCCCAAACAGGACCAGACCCAGCCACCGGCAAGGCTCAGGGTGTGAAGCACCCAGTAGAATCAGAACGGCCCCCTCCCCTTATCTCACCCCCTCCCCTCTTTCCAATGCAGGAAACAGCAGCAGCTAGCGGAGAGGGGGCACCTGCTTGACCCAAGTCTGTGCCAGAAAAAGCCTGTGGCTTCAACGTTAAACCAAGGCAGACGTCTTGAATAGTATTAAATGGACATGTTTGAAATTGAGACTGTGCCTGCAACCCAAAAGTCACCGGAAGGATGCATTTTCTAAAACTAAACGGAAAAGCTCTGGGATCTGCCAGCATCTCCATCCAGCATCAGAAGAAGAAAACCTCCACCGAATAAAATTTAAAGGGAGAGTGAGAGGCAAAATAAGTTTTGCTTGTTCTAAACACAAGTCTTGTTTGTTACGTTCATGCACAGTTAGAAAACACAGGAAGGAAAAGGTGAGGCAGGAAACCAACTCACAGATTACCAGTCAGAGGTTTAGGAAAGAAACTTTTAGAAGAGCCTGTTCAGAAACTCGCAAACCTGTCTCCAGCCAGACTTCTCTGAGCTAAACCTTGTATCTTTCAACCAAAATGCCCCACAGACATCTCTAAAGGAATGTGTTCAAAAGGGGAACCTCCTCCGCCCTCCCTCCAAGGCTCCACATTCAGGTTCCTGCAGCAGCAATTTTGTTCATGCTTTCAGTAATAAAGAAACAGGAAAATGCATAAAGAGCAGTTAGCAGTTTGCAGGACACAAAACAGTTTTCATTATTACAAGATAATCAAGATAAAGAAGGAAGGAAGGGAGGGAAGAAGGAAGGGAGGGAACAAGGAAGGAAGAGAAGGAGGAAGGAAGGGAAAGAAAAGAGGAAGGGAGGAGGCGGAAGGGAGGAGGAGGAGGGAGGGAGGACTGAAGAGGAGGCAAGGTGCCGGCCCTCTCACATCCAGGTGTGCACCAGCCCATGCCCGTGCTCAGGCCAAAGACCTTCAGGTTGACCACACATGAGGGCATGGAGTTTCATCACAGCAGCTCACTCTAAGACCAGGCACCTCAGCACTGCAGGTGGAATCTGGTCTTCAACTTAGTAAGTAGATACCTGTGACAAGGAGGTGGTGGGTGGACTGTGTGATTGAGGGAAGAGTGTTGGCAGGATGTGGCATCAGAAGACCTGTTTGAGACCTAGATGCATCATCTGCAACCTTGAGAATCTGAGTAAACTATTTAATCACTTCAAGCCTCAGTTTTCTTATCTGTAAAGTGGCAAGAACGATCATAACTCTGGTTACCTCACCAGAAGGTGTAGAAAGAGATGTAATAGGTGTCCAGATGCTCCCAAGAGGACCAAGTCACTCACCTTCCCGGATCCCAGCAGTGAGCACCACTCATGTCCCACTCTGGGAATTGCCGCTAGCCTTTCCCAAGGTCTGTCTTCCCTGAGGCTTGCCTACTCCAACAACTCACTGATCCAGTTTCGAAATAGCTTCAGAATCCAACTCCGTCTCTCCACCTTCACTGCTAGCACCATGAGCCACACCTCCAGCATCTTATCTAAATTCTTGCAATAATTGTGTAATTGGTCTCCCTCCTTCTGCCCTTGACCCCCTACAGCCTTGAATGATTCCTTTAAAGCATGACTTCAGTCATGTTCTCCACTACTTCACACTCCCTTACATCAAAGCCCAAGTCCTTGGGGACGGCTGCATGGTGTCCCATCACAGGCTCACTCTTCCCAGGGAATCTTCTGATCTCATCTTGAGGTTTACATGCTCCCTCTTGTCCCTGTCACTCCAGCCATGCTGGCCCCCTTGCTCTTGTTCAAACATGACAGGTGTGCCTCAGGCTCAGTCCAGGCCTTTGAACCTGTGATTCCTTCTGGAATGCTCTTCCCCTGACAAGACTTGCTCCCTCAATTCCCTCAAATCTTTCTACAAATGATTCCTGATCAGTGAGGTCTTTTCTTCCCACCCTAATTAAAATCGCAACACCCTGTCCCTTTTTTCTGCTTTATTTTCCTCCTGAATACTCATTATCATCAATACAGAATATACTTTACTTAGATATTTGCTTATCATCTGTCTCCTCGCACTAGAATACGAGCTCTGTGATGGTAGGGATTTTTATTTTGTTTTGCTCACTGCTACACCTAATACAATGCTGGTCACATAGTAAGTGCCCAATAAATATTCACAGACAGAATGAATAAATTAACAAATGGTGAGGAATTTCCCTAACAAATGGTAATTAACAATTTTTTTCTCTGTAAGTGTCCAACAAAATTCAGATGCTCCTGATCTAAATATGTACGTGAATATGTATCCACAAATAAAACATTTTGAACACAGTGACATTATACATCAAAAGACACAAGAAAAATCTGTAGAGTTGGTTAGGCAATGACAGCAATGCATTCTGAGAACTGACATTATCAACATCTCACTCCTACTCCATCTCATTTCTGTGAGATAGGTCCAAGGAATGACACATTTTAATTATTGTGATATCTTTTCTTCTTTGTCAAAGAACTGGTGAGAAAAGTCTGTGAAATTCTAAGGGCAGATGCTAGCACAGAGTCCATGTTTGTTTCTTTCCCTACCATTTCTCCGGGCACTGGGGCTCTCAGCATCCAATCACATCGTTGTTTTCCATAATGGACGCTAAGCCTGGGTGTCCTTTCCAAACAACAAACAGCTCTTAATGGTGGAAACAAGTCCTCTGTCTTCTGCAATTTAGATGAGACTTCTCACCCAGCTGACAAAAGGCTTTGCTGGATCTGTTAACAGAGTCATCTCCAGTTTTTGCTATTAGCCAACAATTTGTTGTGCTGTACTTGCCAATGATTTCTTTGCTTAACCAAATTGTTGGAGTTCACATAGTTGGCAGTGGTTTGAAGGGGATGGATCTCCCAGCAGTACCTGACAGGAAAACAAATTTGAACCAGAAACTCTTTGGTTTCAGTGGCACTCAGCCTCTCCTACTTTGCCAAATCTTTCTGTTTGCTGGTCAGTCGCTCTTCAGAAAGGGAGAGAGAGCATGAGACACAAAGAGTCATACTTGCTACCTTCCAGGCATTTTAAGAAAAGCAACAGGACCATCACAAGTCCTACTGAAGATTTTCCATAAACTCCCAGAATCAATCTCCCCCTTGGCTTACAAGACAGCTCTGATTCAGACACTGTGAATGGAAGACACCCACTGATTGTCCTCACAGATCCTCTCTCAGACCCCATCAGGCCTTTGTTGTGGGTCACTAGAGAAAGGGACTCAGCTTGAATAATGAGAAACTTCAAGCCTGAACAGTTGAGGGTGAAGGGTGCTAGGAAGAAAGCAAAAAATTCTAATGCTAATATGGAAGAAGGGAAAGCAATGGAAAAGCATATTCAGCTGCTCCCAAAGCAGGTACAACATCGCAGTATAGTAGTTTGTAGTCGTGGAAAGCCCTTTAGAGACTTCTTATTAGAATAGTAAAGAGTGTGAATCAAAGACTGAGAAGCAGAAGTTTTCATATTAGGGGGTCCATGTCTGCATTTTCAGAAAGCTTACAAAGAAACTGGTCATTCAGAACTTAGCATATCTTCAATGGGAAAGCAGCCCTGTGTCTCCTTCAGCCTCTGGACATACAGGTTACTTGGGTGCTATTTATGTTTTGATGGACAAGTGTACACTCTGTTTAGATAAGCATCTTGCAATGATGCTTCAAAGGAGCAGCTGTCTGGGAAGATGAATCCATGCCAGGATAGTTCAAAAGCCAATCCAAATACCAGTAACGATGGTAAACATTAACAGATGAGGCAAACACTTGAAAGAGACGACTTACTCTGAATCCACAGTGCACTAAAGATAGACAGTGTGATGCATATTTCTACTTATTTATTTTTCATTAAGAGGAAACTCAATCAAGATTTATCATTTTAAGGAATTATCTTGGTTTCCATTATTTGTGATTGTCATATTGCTTTTAGAGTTAGGGAGAGAAACAACACTTTATTTCCCATTCTCTTAAATTCTTTTATTTATTTATTTATTTTTAAATTTCATTTTATTGAGTTATAGTCAGTTTACAATGTTGTGTCAATTTCCAGTGTACAGCACAATTTTTCAGTCATACATGAACATATATAGATTCATTTCACACTCTTTTTTATCATGAGATACCACAAGATCTTGTATATATTTCCCTGTGCTATACCATATAATCTTGTTTATCTATTTTATATATACCTGTCAGTATCTACAAATTTCAAACTCCCAGTCTATACCCTCCCACCCTCCTCCCTCTTGGCAACCACAAGTTTGTATTCTATGTCTATGAGTCTGTTTCTGTTTTGCATTTGTGTTCTTTTTTTTTTTTTTTTTTTTTTTTTTTAGATTCCACATATGAATGATCTCATATAGTATTTTTCTTTCTCCTTCTGGTTTACTTCACTTAGAATGACATTCTCCAGGAACATTCATGTTGCTGCAAATGGCGTTATGTTGTCATTTTTGTGGCTGAATAGTATTCCATTGTATAAATATACATCTTCTTTATCCAGTCATCTGTTGATGGACATTTAGGCTGTTTCCATGTCTTGGCTATTGTAAATAGTGCTGCTATGAACATTGGGGTGCAGGTGTCATTTTGAAGTAGGGTTCCTTCTGGATATATACCCAGGAATGGGATTACTGGGTCATATGGTAAGTCTATTCCTAGTCTTTTGAGGAATCTCCATACTGTTTTCCACAATGGCTGCACCAAAATGCATTCCCACCAGCAGTGTAGGAGGGCTCCCTTTTCTCCACAGCCTCTCCAGCATTTATCATTTGTGGACTTTTGAATGATCTCTTAAATTCTTTAGCGTGGCATTCAATGTCCCGCATGATTTTGTGCCATATGCTTTCACATTCCATCTACCGCCACTCCCCATCATGCATATAGTCTGTCTAGTAAAATCTAAGGACCCATCACTCCTTAAACTTGTATAAAACTTTGCTTATTCCCTTTCTTCTGTCTGGAATTGCTTTTCCACAACCTCACTGGATCAAATTCTAATCATTATTCAAATCCCAACCTAACTGGCATATTCTTTGGGGAAATCTTCCCAAATATCTTCCTAAGCAGAATTTATTCCTGAAAGTGTGCTCTGCTAGTATATTGCAATGGTTCTACAACAGCATTTTTCATATTATGTAAGTGTCCACTGCTCATGGGCCTCTTTTTTCTACTCTACAATGAAGTCTTTTGGTGAGCTGGTCTGTATCTTACTGATATACCTCCTGCTCCTTCATTAAATGATGAAAGAAAGTGTAAAAGAAAAAAGAATCTTTCTTTTTGCTCTCTCACTTTCCCACTCTTTTGTTTTCACTGAAGAGAAACTATAGTAGTCTAAAGAGATTCAGAGTCTTGCCCTAGATAACATTAGCAAGGCTCAAAATACAGAATTAAATATGAAGATCCTTGTTGGATCTATGAACACGTTTAATGTTAGGGCAACTATAGTGTATTTTTTTCCACCAACAAGAAGCAGGGTTGTAATGGAAAAAGACCACAGTTGGTATAAAGAATAAAGAAAGCAATATTTCTTACTAAAATTCTGAAAGTTTAGTTTAAACCCCAGTTAAAGCACCTACATACTTTCAATATATATCAGTCTCTAGCAAAAAGGAATATTTCTTCTGCATCTGACTTCTTCTTTCTCCAAACTCCCAACACACACTCAAACCCACAGACATTACCAAATTCAAATGTTAACCATGCCTTGACTGGTACTGACATCATCAGAGAGAATTCAAGGAGTCAGTTCTCAGGACCTGGGAGAATCATCCCAAAGATGGTTCCTGGGTGTGGAAGGTGGAGGCAGGGATTTTGACTCTACTTTATTTCTGCATTATAATCATTTAGGTCCATATAAGTGATCAACATACAATCTCTAGCAAGTGGGAAACTTCATTCAAGAGAAAAGGAATTTTCTGGTTTTAATAAATTATGTAAACTCAATGAGCGTAAGGATCTTGGAAGGTTCTAGTAATAATATGCTTATGTCTCTCACTGAATTAGCAGAATCAAGACCAAGGCAAAGATTACCATCTCTTGGACTTCAATTCCCTCAGACATTGCAGGGACTGGTGGGCAGGGAGTTTCACTTTAGACCCGGAAGCATCCCCATGTGAGTGGCTTTCTGGAAGCTACTGAAAGTGAGAAAGTGTAATTTCATCATTATCACATCAGCATGCCCACTGATGTGTTTATAATGTACAGGAGCATTCCTAAAGCGTTTGGCCATAATTGCTGGGTCAATTCACAGGGCAGTCAAGATTCTCCAAAAGTCCTATGAAACAGGATGCTAATGGCATGCAGCAGTGACAGAATGTCAAAGTGATGATAGCTTAAGATACATGAGATATCAGCAAAGGTGACAGCAAAAGGAGACGCAGAAGCCTGTCTCTGTAGGAAGAGAGAAAGGCTTAGTTTAGCTAAAATGGCATTTTATTCCATAATCATCATCATCATTATTCTATCGCTAAGTAATCATTATCAGTCACTGGGTCAGGATTACTTCACACACACACACACACCCACACACATGCAAATGATTTAGTCTCAGACTCTGCTAAGCTCCCATTTGGTTTTCAGTAGGTGAATTTAGAAGTAACTGGAAAAAAAATACATATACATATTTAGTCTTGGTCATGGAATTATGGACTACAGCAAGAGGGATAAGGGTCCACAAAGGTAAAATGATATGTGTATATCAGAGTATATACAATCTCAGAAGAGTAAATATTCTTCACAAATATGAAGTCCTAGGACCATCATCTGAGTTTTATATATTCTGGTCTCTTTCCATTTACATGCTTTACCTGAGTGTGTCAGCCATTTCTATGACTTCTATGTATTCATAATATCCTAATATCTGAGGTCTAGACTCATAATTCTAACTGCTTATTGGTATTGAATATTGATGTTCTCCAGACATCTCAAATTCAAAACTTTGAAAAGCAGATGACTACAGTGGGTCAGAGATGGGTAGTTTCGATTCTTAGCAGGTAAATTATGTGACTGTGTTCAATGACAAAAAAATTTAGGGCAGTGTTTCTCAGACTTTTAGTACCCATAGGCTAAATACTTCATTGGTACACATGGACCAATATTTTTACATTTTATAGGGATTCATCATGATTTTAAAAAATTTAAAATTAAACATTTCATTTAAAATATTGTTAAAATATCAATAATATTTTTATGTCTGGAAGTAGGATAATATTGTTTCAAATTGTAACAAGTTATTAAAAAGGAACTTTCTGTTCATTTCAATGGAGGCCACAAGACAATGGATGTCAGTATACTCCCATTTCAAAATGAGGTGCTAAACTATTTATCAAGGTGTTTATTAAGGCCAAAAAGGAGATCTGAGACTGCAAATAAATTTCATTGGAAAGTATTGTTGGAGTGCTGTGACATTTTGCTTCTCTACCCACAAGGAGAAATAGAGAGATGTTCCACCCACCTTACCTCAGAGATAAAGAGACAAGTTCAAGGAGAAAACTCATGGAGCTTGTTGTGTGGCTTAGTTTGTGGGACAAAGTAAGCTTGAGTCTGACTCACAACAGGAAAATATAAAGGGAAGAGAGCTAAGTGAAATAGAGTGAAGATACATTTCCATTTATGATGGGTCAAATGTATATGTTTCCAGTAGACAGGAATTTTATTAAAAAAAAAATAAATAAAGACCAAGGCATGCAGTCAAGTCAACCAAAAATCAAGAGCGGAAGAAAAATATCCAAATATGCAAGATCAAATGATCACATATCAAGAGAAGTTAAAAATATACTGTTAAGTGATCAGAAATTAGAGTTATCAGACATGGATTTTAGAATGCCAGTGATTATTATTTAAGTAAATCGGTGGCAAGATGGTCAGTTCCATCAGATAACACAATCTATAAAAATAATCAAATAGGAATTATGGAAATGAAAAATATAATAACCTAACTTTGAAAATGTGATAAATGGGTTAAATGATAGATTAAAAATGGTGTAAGGAAGAATTAGTAAATTGGAAATGAGCCAATAGAAAATACCCAGACTGAAATCACAGAGAGACTTAAGGAATGGCAAGTACAACAAAGACTGCAAGAAAAAAACACACACACACACAAGAAATACATGAGACAAAAAACATGCAACAAAAACAAAAACAAAATAATTATGAGTATTAGTTTCAGAAGAAGAGGGGAGAGATAATGGCTCAGAAGCAATATGTGAAGACAGACTGGCTGTGAATTTTGCAAAACTGACAAATGACATAAACTGATAGAGACATTTTAGATTCTAAAGACTCTGCCACTGTCGAACAGTATAAATACAAAGAAAACAACGCCTAGACACACCATAGTAAAACTGCTGAAAACTGAAGTCTGTAAGACAAGGCTCATTACCTTCAAAGAGCAGTAATGAGACTAATAGCTGACTTTCCAGCTGAAACTATGTCTTGTCCAGAAGGCAGTAAAATGACATTTTTAAACTGCTGAAAGAAAAAAAAAAAAAAAAAAACTGCCAACCTAGAATCTTATAGCCAGAGAAAACAGACTTCAAAATGAAATTGAAAAAAAATTTATTGTTCCTATTTCATGCTCTATATAAAAATCAATTCCAAGTGGACTGCAAACCTAAATAGAAATTTTAAAAATGAAGTGAAAGAAGGAAGGAAGGAAGGGAAGAAGGAGGGAAACTAACTTCTAGAAATGAATTTAAGAGAATATCTTCATGACATTAAAGGTGGGCATACTTTCTTACACAAGACATAAAGATTACTAACTATAAAGGAAAAGACTGAAAAATTAGATTTCATAGAATTGGGAACTTTTGTTCACCAAAGAACATCATCAAGAAAGTGAAAAGATAAGCCTCAGACAAGGAGAAAATGTTTGCTCTCCGTATGTGTGACAAAGTGCTCATATTTACAACCTACAAAGAACTCCTACAAAACAGTGAGAAAGAGACCAAAAGCCCACTTTTTAAATAATGGTCAGAAGACTTACTCAAGCATTTCACGAAGGATGATATCCAAACAGTCAGTAAGCTTTTGAAAAGGTACTCAACATCACTAGTTATCAGGGAAACTGTAATTTAAAACAGTAGTAAGATATAAACACTAGAATAGCAAAAATGAAAAGAGATACACAATATCAAGTGTTGCTAGGAGAGGGAGCAAATGGAATTGTCATCAGTGCATTTAAAGGGGTTCCATGTTGGAAAATTGGCAGGATCTTCTAAAGCTCAACAGATACTCTGTTGCCCAGATAGTCCAATTCTAGGTGCAAACTCAACAGGAATGTGTACCAAAAGACATGTACGGAATGATTATAGCAACATTACTTGTAACAGGGAAAAACAGAAAAGTCCAAACGTCCAGCGCTTCATCCCCTCTGCTGTCACAGGCCGTTGTTTATACATCTGTTCCCACCTTGCTCCGTCTACACCCCTATTAAACACTGATCTCCAATTAGTCAGAGACTCTCTGCTGAACACAGTCAAAATTAAAAGCTCCGTTAAACACACATATTCTCACTGCCCAGCTACCAGGCTCTGTGGTAGTCTAGATGTGGGGATATTCTGGTGAGACTGGAAGAGAGACAGGGGTTCTATATCTCTATGAACTGATATATATCTATGAACAGTTTGTCCAGAAAACTTGGCTTTCCAGTGACAGCTAAACAGTAGACAGCAGATGTATTTACCAAGCATTTCTGCAATAAGCATACAAATTACTGGAAATAGTTTCCATTACTCAGTTCAAAAATAAGAGAAAAAATTAATAAATACAAGAAAAAATTAAATTATAATATGTAAAGAAGTGGAGTTTCTGTTTTTATTTTTACTCTTTTTAAACTATAGCATACCCTATAATCTTTTGGAAGTAAGTTTCAATGCATAGATACCTTACTAAGTAAGCATTAGCATGATTTTCTGAATGTCCTATTTTAAGATACAGCTGAATAACATTCTCCAAATACAACCTTCTCTCCCCACTTGACCTTTGCTCAACATCTACTGGATGCAAAGCCTACAAAGAGGGGGCTTCCACACCTCCTCTCTAGCTACACAAGTCCACCCAGAAGCACAGAAAGAGTCCCAAGTCATAAAGAATTCTAACGCCCACAGTGGCTGAGCTGAGAGTTCAGACAAATTACTCATAATGTCCCCTGGAATTCTCAAAAATATTTTTCAAAGTACACATGGGTGATCACCCAGGAGGTGATTCTTGATTCTCTTCAATGAAGAGATGCTGTGAGTGTGCCTTTCATTAGTCTCCAAGGGGAAGGACCTCTGCACATAGAGACTGAGGGTAAAGTTCCAACAGAGGCTAAAACCAGTGGTCAGGCATAGCAACATCAAGGACTTTGTGTCATTACCATGAATTTCACCTCCTTCAAACCCTCCTTCCACTGTTTCCGATTGTGGAAGCTTAGGCAAGGCAACTGACCTTTCTAAACTTCAGGGGTTCTCATCTGCCAAAAGGAGACAAAAATACTTGCTTTGAGAGGCTTCTGTGGAAATGAAATAACTCATAAGGAATACTTACTCCGTACGGCCTGGTACAGAATAAGCAATGAAAGGTTATTAGACATTATTTTCATTGTTACTGTTGTTATTATCACAATAAGGATTATTATTATCATTCTATTAGACACTAAAGGTAATTTCTGTATTAAAGCACAGTAGCATTATCCGATATCGTTTGGGAAAGAAATAGCCCTCCTCTTATTCTACAGCTTTTTGTACTCCTTTACCATCCCACTGTAAATTTGTTTTGTCCCTCTTATTACAATATCCGTGGATCAGAAATCTTTATGAATGAATCACAATAACCACAGCAACAGTAATAAACACGTACCAAGTGTGTGTTTATAGTGAGCCAGACACGCATCTAGCTGTTTTACATGCATTATCCCACAGCCTCCTGATGATGCAGGAATTTTTGTTAGCCCTACGCAATAAATTCACTAAACAAATTCACATCACTTCTTCCTTCTGTTGCCCAGACCGAGGTTTGTTGTGTGGCCTCAAGGAAAACAAAATCTCTTTTATGTTGCTCTGATGGCAGTGTGCGCAAGGTACACAGATAACATGAAGGAGAAGGTGCCCAGCAATGACTCTGGAGGCCAACAAAGGCATCACAGAGAAGAAAGTGTGAACCAGGTCTTACAGGATGATAAAGACTCACTGGGCAGAGCAAATCAGAAAAGGCCAGAGCACAGAGGCCCTTTCGGGACCGGAAATACTGCAAGGGCTGAAGCTGAGGGAATAACACAGAGCAGAAAGGCAGGCTTGGAGGTAACGGGGCAGCTAGGACCAGACTGCGAAAGACCAGAGCACTAAATTACATTGTCTGCACCTGATGTTGTAGGGATTATGGCAATGGCAGGGGCATTGAAAGGATTTAAGCTGGGCTTTTACATGATTCATCCCCAACATTTCCTCTTACAAAAAACTCTTGGAGTTTTGTAATTCTAGACACCAAGAAATACTGGATACAGAACATGTGAAATACAGATTATATGAAAAATGAGAAGGACCTGCAGGAATTCAGTGGTAGCAGAGCTGGAAAAGAGGGACAGATTCCAGAGCGAGGAGGCAGGACGAGCAGGGTTTGGTGGTGATGGGATGTGCTTGGGGAACAGGAGGGACAAGGCTAACAAGACTGCAAGTCTCAGTGACTGAATGGATGGTGGTGACCATGAGCAAAACAAGAACACAGGACGGGAGGTAGGATTTTTTTTCTTTTTGGTTACTGAGGAAGATAATGACTTTGGTATCGAGCATGTTGAAGAGGAGTGATAAGAATTTGCAAAATTTCTAATTGCCAGATTGGCAAATATGCAAAGATTAAAAAAAAAAAGATTGTGGAGGGGCTCCCAATGGACTCTAGGAGAGTCAGTGGTTGGAACCTTGCCCTGGGTCAGCTGGCCTTGGGTTTGAGTCCTGCTGCTGCCACCTACAAGCCACACAGGGCTGTGTAGAATTCTGGGTAAAATGTTTAAGGCCTACATATTTTGACTGCAAAATCCTACTTCTGGGAATTTATCAAAGGGAAATAGGAGGACTCAGGATGTGTGACCAAGGCAGCTCCCTGTAGCATTGTTTATAGCAGCAGGAAATGGAATTAAGTGTATAAAAATAAGAGGCGTCATGAACGATGGTAATGCAGCATACTATGCAGCCAGTGAAGTGATGGCCACCACTCTGAGGAAAAGTCAGAGCACACGTCGCATGTCCAGACCAACCCCATCTCATCCATCCTCCCCATCAACAACTTTCTCCAATTGCTGCCTCCTTAACAAGACTTCTCAGACCCTATCTCCCAAGTCACTATCATTTTACCCAGTTTATACCCTTATTATTCATCAAGTGTCTCAATTATCATGAGCCTCTGTTTCTCTATCTGTCAAATGGAAATCTTGTGAGAATAATGGTGACATTTAAACGAGATAATTTGTATTAAATGAGATAATATATAAATATGCCTGGTTTTACAAAATGAGTGCTGAACCAATGCCAACTGCAATTTTCATTATTCTCCCTTAATGATAACTCTCTGCTAAATTTTTATCTTCCTAATATTACTCTGAGGTCTCTCAAAAGTCCCTCATAAATAGTCACGTATTGTCATGCAGAAAAGGTCTTGTCATTTTCAATATAAAAAGGTAAAATTAAGGAGGTTCCTGAAAGATATTGGTCCAGAAAACAAAAAGTGCTAGGAAGTCAAATAATGAGAAGTAAAACAAACATAAGGTAGGATCAACTGGTGTCAGGAAAAAAAACCACACATACACTGATATTAATAAAGCATGACAAATCCTCCTATCTGACATTCTACACTGCCTCCCCCAAAAAGAGAGGATTTGCCCTTTGATACTTACCACTCCTTTGAAAATTTCTTTCACATATTCATTTTGCATTGTCTTCTCTTCTTTTTTGAGGTCTCAGTTATGTAAAGACCAGTATTATTTGAATGCAGTGATTTTGAATAATACACATTATTTTTCCTGCATTTTTCCTCTCTCATCTCCTTTGTGACTCTCGTATTTTTGTGTATCCTCTATTGCCGTAAGATGAATGCCTAATTGTTCTCCCATAAGAGAAATGACATGTTAATGAGAGTATGCTGAATATACAACTATGCATGAAAAAAATGGTATCTCTATGGAATCTGGGGAGTCAGGAGGGTAGTTCCTGTTAGGTACAGGGGAGAAATTCTGGTTCTGGTTTCAAGAGAGAGAAACCTGCATTTTTCCAGTCCTTCAAATCTATCAGCCATTTTGCGTGGCCCTAGGAAGGCCACCTGATAAGGCGGCAGTTGAAAATGTACTCTTTGGGCAGAATTTCTGATACACTGTGACAATGGAGCAGTCTGCTCACTTAATAGGATGAAATTTGGAGAAGAATTGGCAGCTAACTGGGTATCTAAGAAAGCCCATCCTAATCTGAGGACACGTTTTGTTAATAAACCAGGATATAAAGGTTTATCTTCCCCTTCCAAAATGAAAAATAAATAAATAACTTCAATGGCAAAAAAAAAGCCTTGGGTTAAGCTCTGCTTGCATTAAAGCACTGCCCATAGCACCGTATCTTTTATGCTGGTGGGTAGCTCTGTTTCAACTCCTCAAGATCTTAAGCAACATACATTTTAACAGCATGACACGTTAAAGGGAGAGCAAATCTCTTTTCTTCACACCAGATGGGAATAAGAAACGTGAGTGTTGTGCACAATGAAACAATATCTATAAATCTGGCATTTTATCACCCCATTTCAGACTATAAAATTAGAAGATTCATCAGTCACACCTCTACTCGTGAAATATACCTGCTGAGGTACGAGGTCCCTATGGGAAGACTGATACAGATAACGCATTCAGAGGGTGAAGTCATACATCAGTGAGCATCACGGGATTAGCGAGAGCTGTGACCCTCACATCCAGCTGCATTTGCATTATGTATGCTGCAAGGTGTCAGGAGTGTGCCAGGAAACTGAGAATTATTAGGAATCCGCGTATTACCAACCCTGCAACTCTGGGCCTTGTGGAAATCTGACTTTACAGTTTCTCTACATACAAAGATATTCCCAAACAATATTAAGGGAATATCAAAATTGACTAAAACGTATTTTCCTATTATTAGGATGCTATTTTCGTTGGGGGGAAAATAAGCAGATTTTCACCTATTTCTTCTCTGTCTTCTTTCTCCCAGTTTCTGATTCTAACCCACATCCATGTTCTTTGTCCTCATGGCTGTAACAATGACACGTGGTATCTGCAAGGTGTTGAAATGTTCAGAGTGCATTCACCGTCATCAACTCCTGTGACCCTCCAGCCACCCAGGGAGGTGGGAGCAAGAATGGGTTATGACTTGACCAGGAGCTGGGATGAAAACACAGATTCTGAATACTTTTTCAGGGTCTCTTCCCACCCCCACCCCCCACCAATGTGCTGTGTTACACTTCTTTTCCCAATGTCCCAGTGATATTAGCAGACGAGGAGAAATACGCATCAGAGATTCTTTGCTTTCTGTATTCTTTTTTTCTTTTTGACAGACAAGCTATAGAACCCAAGGAAAATAACATAGGATTCTGTGGCCATTTCCTCTCTATTTGATTCATGATAGATGGGCATCATGCCTACATCAAGCCTGGAAGGTTTACCCCGACTGGACTTGCCTGGTTTGGGAGCAAACACAGATTAATTAATCATACATAATAACTACTCCAAAACCTAGTAGCCTAAAAAAATAGTAAGTATTTATTATCTTTGCCTTTTTTTCCTGGCCAGGAATTTGGAAATAACTTAGCTGGGCAGTTTGACCTAGAGAAGTCCATCATGGAATAGCAGGCAGACCTGCCATTATCTGAAGATGTGAGGGTGAGCTTCCAAGACGGGCGAGGTGGGGCTGCCTAATGGCAGGAGGCCTCAGTTCCTCACCACATAACCCTCTCCCAGGGCTGCTTCAGTATCCTCACAACCAGAGC
This sequence comes from Camelus dromedarius, assembly GCF_036321535.1. Classification (NCBI taxonomy): domain Eukaryota; kingdom Metazoa; phylum Chordata; class Mammalia; order Artiodactyla; family Camelidae; genus Camelus; species Camelus dromedarius. The sequence continues at coordinate 62,137,228 of NC_087448.1, read as the reverse complement.
AGGCAGCCCATGAAAGCAAGTGGGAACCACAATACCATTTATGACCCAGCCTCCAAAGCCATATGCCATCTACTCCACTGTGTTCTGTTTATCACATGTGTGAAGAATCATTGGGTTCATCCTGGGGGTCAATATGATTCTGTGGATTCAGAGGGAGCCACTGAATATAGCATTGCTCCAAACGAGAACATCCCGGGGAGTGCACAACCTGTTGGAGGGCTGGTGTCACCTTGGTGTATGGCTGGTGCTTTCTTTCAACATTGCCTTCGTTCTTCCTTTCTCTTGGGAACTGTCCCTCCAATACACAGCCACCTCAGGAACCACTCCAGACTTCTGTGTCCCTCACTCACTAACCATGGTTTGTTGGTTCAGCATCAAGCAACTGACCAAAGTGAAGGGAGGTAGTGAAAATAGCATCTCCCAGACTATACAGCTGATTGGTCCAAGCGGGACACCCGACTCTTAGGTGAATACAATCATTCCCTGGGATTTTGAACTTGAGATCAAAATAAGCAAACTTGAGGGAAGTCTCCCTTCTTCTAATGGTTGAATTATAGAATATAAAACTTCTCCATGTGGAGGATCTGGTCAGTAGTGAGAAAGTAGGTCAGTGTGAACAAAGCAGAGATGAGTGAAGAAGAGAGAAAGCTGAGCTCCTGCCTCTGGGTTAGAGCATCCCCTTCTCACAGCTTAGTTTGTGTCCTTTACAACCCTTTGGATTCTGTGAACCAATGAATTCCCCCTCACAGATAAACTAATCTAGACGAGTTGCAAACTTGTTCACAGTACCATTCAGATGCAGAGAAAATATAAATTGTGTCTGATCTTCGTGGAGAGAAAATGTATTTGACTTTCTCTAATCTGGGATAATTGCTCACTCTTGCCTGTGTCTGCAAGCTCCCTCCTAATGGTATTGGGTTGAATAAAGGGAGGAGGGCTCCATGGCCTTGGGGCTCTGGAGCACAGAGGTCCTTAGATCTCCATGGCTCCTCTGGCCTCTGTCAGGTGTCTCTTGTCCACCTGACCACTGCTTACGCTGACACCACTCACAGCTGCAGCTCCGGAAGTGTGTAACTTATGCCCGAGCCTCCCTCTGCTTCCACTCCATTAGCCTCTGCTCTCCCGCCACTCAGCCTCACGGCCTACACCGAGCCCCTGTAACGTTCTCCTTGGGACCTCTGGGACCAGGGTGTCTCCCCACAGCCCATGCGGCTTCCCGGGGTATCAGGCAGAAAACCGTTCTCCTCTGTGCTTCCCTCAACTTACCTAGCACACCTGACCCTCTCAGGCACGTGGCCAGCTTGATCTTTTCTCTGTTTTCCACTATCAACCTGTAGCAGGAAGGAGAAGTTTCTCCATCTCGCATGACTTCAGGCTTCCCTCATATAAAGCTCTAAGATCTCTTCTCCAAGCCTGACTTTCAAGTCTGCTATGTCATTAAAATGATAATGAGTCATCTTTCTCCACTGTGGACAAGAAAGGAAGATTTTAAGGGGGTCAAAGACTTGAGAAAAACGTTTAAACTGATAAGCTTAATATTTGTTTAAAAAAAAAAAAAGATTCTTTAGGCAAGTCCGAGTCCTATAACTTAAACCCAGAATTCCGATTAATGCCATCAGGTAGTAGTAAAACAGTCAAATGGCCATCATTCAGTCAGTCAATTAGTCAGCCATCTTCTGAGCATCTTTGAGTTCCTGATCCAGGAAATATAAGTACAACTCATTAAGTTACTCACATCTAGGGGGAAAAAATACACTTCTATAAAAAGGAAAAGAATAATACAATGAATTCATTGTGTTCCCTAAGAAAAGGATGATCAAAAGTCCCCCCACAGAAGGGCAGGTGAGTCATTCTGTCAGGGAGGAGTGGGGGCCCCTTCACAGTGCTGAGAGAAGACGGCTCAGCTCTGTAACTTGCAAAGCTATTACCTCCCCGGGTTGCTGATTCAATCTATTAAATTCAAATCTTTGAACAAGGTGCTTCTTAAGACTGAATCCTATGTGGGACAGGGATCATAAAAGATCATATCAAGCCTTGTGACTGGACTGTCCAGATGTACGAATGCACAGCGCAGATCTACCCATGATCTTTGTTTTTGTTTACTTCCCTACAAAATGCAAGTGAGAAGATATTAGAATGTATTGGCAAGGACCCACACATTGCTGGGGACCCTGGGGTGGTTCTAGAAGCCGCGGCAGCCCATGGGCCGCCCCCTGTATGGCATCCCAAATATTTAATGACTGTTTACATACTTAACGGCTGTCTCTGTGAGGACAAGGTTTGTGTTGTTTTATTGACTGCTTATATCCCCATCCTGGCCACAGACTAGTGCTCAGTTAGTAAACGTGTGTTCAATGAATGAACACCAATTTTTAGGATGGAAATTTGGTTACATGTATCAGAAGTTCTTAATTCTCCTTAGAGATTCGTCCCAAGGAAATAAGGGATATATGCATGTAATTATTTACAGAAATGTTCAGGACAATGTGATTTATACTCAGAGAAAGACAGAAACAACTGAAATGTCAAACAATAGTCTTGTTTAAGTAAGTTATGGTATCATCTTAGAATGGCTATTAGGCAACCCTTAAAATAATGGCTATAAAATTATTACATTTGGGTAAATCTGTATTTGCTCTGTGTGTGTATAAATGTATATGCAAAGAAAAGAGATCAGAAGAATGGGCACTTATATGTTCATTGTGGCTCTCTTCAGGTGGAAAGTTTTCAATCCACCTTTTTTGTATATATATTTTTATTGAAGTATAAAAAATATTGTGTCAATTTCTGGTGCACAGCATAACGGTTCAGTCATATATGAACGTATATATTTTTTGTATACACTCCTATCATCTTATTTTTGTTTCTCTTTATTTTCTCAATGCTCTAAAAGGACCTATTTCTTTTTATTGTAAGAGAAAGCAATAATGACAAAAATATGTTAACAATCTCTGAGCATGTGCCTTCAAGTGTTGGCTGACAGAACTCGAACTTACCAGCATGTCCTCATATCCAGCCAGGGTCCCCCTCAGTCTCTGAGGGAAAGCTACGTCCAAGCGCTTATCCAAAGTACTTATGACAGGATTTACACCGTCTACTGTCCTTCCAACCTGCTCACCAAAAGACGTGTTGGGAAGCAGTATATTAGGCAAGGTACAGGCAAGCCTTTAATAAAGTGTTTCTCTATTAATGCACATATTGATCTAGGCTAAGCCAACCCTACTATTCCTCGTGTACACATCTACGAAAACTCACACGAGCCTCGCTGCTCACAAGAATTCAAAAGAAATAACACCACTACTGGTCCATCCCACCTCTTAATAGCTATACCCACCGGCCTGCCACTGCTCAGCAGGTCTGTTGGTCTCGACCTGCATCCCACTCGTCCTAAGTCATTTCCAGGTGGGTTGGTACCGGAGCCTCTACAAACTCCCCAGTGATCTGCAGTAGGTCCAGGCACTTGGCACATGAACAAAGACTAAGCCATGAAAATCAGCTACCAGACTGTTCTTCCTGACTGCGTGGGGAGCGATGTAGGAGGAAGGAGAAGGCGAAGATGATAATGGTATTTCCTCAGTAGTAGGAGTGATTGCTCAGGTGCAGCCATAGAAAAGGGAAATACTATGTCAAGTCCCATCGAAGTCCAGCTTGAATCTCCCCTAAGCCTCCACCATCGCTGCTCTCTCCCCAGCCTACTTTATTTACATATTTCACCTCACCCGGATCTCAATGAGTTCTAACTTGGAAATGCAATTAAAAAAATTTTTTTAAGTCTGTGCCTTCTTCTGTGAAAGCACTTTTAACTCATCTTCTTCTCTAAAGGATTCATTTTTAGAAAATGAAATTAGTGATAAAATTCCTAATGAAATGATTGCTTCTGTAAGTAATAGAAATGAAATGCCCTGGCAAAGCCTACAGGATAATTGTTCCTTTGGTAATGTTTACCATCATTACCAATCCTGAATTTCAGGTGCCACAGTTTGCACCCTCAAAACAGAGAGCAACACAATTAATCTGATTAAAAAGGAACCATTTATAGTTACAAATTGCCTTCATCTTAGGTTGATCAAAGCATTCCACTGATGATAACTTGTTCTGATTCAGTATAATTTTTGCATTGCTTATTGCTATCAAACTAAGTGCTTTAATTCTTACAGTTTTTTTTTAAAATAACACTGAATTACAAATTGGGGTGTCACAAAAGTTTCTGAAGAATCTATTCTTTTCATACTCAACTTCCAAGCTGATAATCCTTTTTGCCAGGGTTCTCATTACAATTCTCTTGATGGGGTCAGAGCTCATGAAAACTTGTACAAGGAAAATATGACATGGTTTAGGAAGGTGGGGGAGAGGAGAAGAGGAGGATACTAAATTAAAATCTGCTGTGAACGCCTCAGATATAGATTCCAAGTCTTTTTAATAGAAAATGACTGAGTCTTCTATGCAGAGCTTCTGAGACTAAAAGACAAAAGTACAGAAATTTTCTCCCAACTTAACCTTACACATTTTTTATTTTCCTTGCAAACTCAATGCATGATTGCCTGGCTGCTGGCAGCCTGTCTCACACAAATTATGTTGTAACGACTGCAAAAATAAGGGCTCATGATTTCTGTGTATTCAGTCTACCCCATAATGCTCTCAGGGCAGTGCCCAGTACTCCAAGGGCTTGACTAAATAAACATTGAGTTGAAAAGTATTGACTAGAAAAATTACTTCTATACAACACAAATAAAAATAAGCATCCAGACTTCAGAGCTTTTATTCTGCTCCTTACAAAACCTAAGGTGATTCCCTTTTCCTAAATAATAACCATACTTCATCCCATGGCTCAAATTCTTTCTTAAAAATTGGCTGACAACTCAACTACATTTGGGAATTCCAGGTGAAAAGGAGGGAACTGGATTCCCCTTCTGGGCTGAAAGACAGCCATTAACTAACGTAGGAGCACAAAATAACAAAAGAGCTTCCTTTTTTTCTTCCTTCTGGGTTTCCTGACAGAGCCTGGCTAGACCTAGGAATTGCCTCAGTTTCCATCACATCTTGTTATTAAATGAGCCCAGGTCAAGAAACACCCTTTTTGACACACTGATTACTGGAATCCTAGAGACATCTCCATACCTGGGCACTTTATAGATCTGCCCAATTCCCCAAGTCTCAAATTCCTTCAGTCACAAAATTTTTAGGGACAGTAGCTACTAATATTGTTTTACTAATAATTTTATATTTATACAGTGATTTAATTTTTTTAAAAAAACTTCCCAAAGGCATTGCATAAGTTTGCTGGGACTGCCATACCAAAGCAACAGAGACAAGGCAACTTGAACAACAGAAATTTATCTTCTTATGATTCTGGATGGTAGAAGTCCAAGATCAAGGTGTCAGCATAGCTGGTTTCTTCTAAGACCTCCCCACTTGGCTTGCAGATGGCCATCTTCATTGGGGGTCTTCCCATTGTGTGTACCCATGTCCTAATTGCCTCTTCCCATAAAGACACCACTTAGATTAGGATGTGGATATTGGATTAGGCCACATCCATATAAATTCATTTTACCTTAATTACTTTTTAAAAGGCATATCTCTAAATACAGTCACATTCTAAGGAACTGGAGGTTAGAACTTCAACATATGAGTTTGGGGAAGAGGGGATACAATTCAGCCCATGATAGGCGTGATTTCACTTTAGAGGCTATGAACCTAAAAGCAAAGCAAAGCAAAGCAAAGGACTGCACTACCAAGCTCACCAGCCATTAGATGGTGCAGCTAAAATTCAATCCCCAGGTCCACGATTCCAAAAGCCATACTTTCTCCCTTACAATTTGCTTCCACTGCAATAACTAACTTGTGTCTAACCATTTAACATTTACGGACAACACATTATCTCATTGAACTGCCTGAGAAAAGAAAATAAGATATTACTCCAGGGACCATTTGGCCATCTCTGATACATCTCTATTTTGAAAAGCCTGGGGCAGGAGAGGAGGTTCTTCTATAATTCTTCAGCAGTTTACTCTCTATCCACAACGTTTGCCCTCTGGTCAGACCTCAACATTGAGTATGCAAGAAAAGGCCACTGGACGAAAGCTTGACTCTCAAAAGTGTCCCTAATTTTGGCTGAAGCCTAGAATGAATTTTGTCCAAGGGAGCAGGATGAGGGTTCATCACCAATGTCTATCCCAACTCACTTCAGTCAGACCTCAGGTACTAGCTAAATCTGTGAGTAGATGGACAGATCTAAAGATGAGGGACTTCCAGTGCAGGTGTTCCTGAGTCCCTTGTAAAGTCAGCCCAAGAGGAAAGAATCTGTTCCTGCCATTCACGGTAACTAAGTAGCTCTTGTGTTTTAAATTCTGAGAGTACTATTTTTTGGAAGCTAAAAATGCAAACAAAAGTATTTGAATATCTGTTGATAGTTTCTTCTAAAAATAAAGTGAGAATAAAAGTATGTTAGAAGACATACAGATAGCTAACAGGCACATGAAATGATGCTCAATGTCACTAATTATTAGAGAAAAGCAAATCAAAACCACAATGAGATATTACCTCATACCTGTCATCAAAAAGTCTATTCCACTGGTGGGAATGTAAATTAGAGCAGCCACTATGGAAGAGTATGGAGTTTCCTCAAAAAAGTAGAACTACCGTATGATCCAGCAGTTCCACTCCCAGTCATATACCTGGAAAAAAAACTAATACACTAATTGGAAAAGATACATGCACTCCAATGTGCACAGCAGCACTATTTACAGTAGTTAAGACATAGAAGCAACCCAAGTGCCCATCAATAGACAAAGAAGATGTGGCGTATGTGTGTGTGTGTGTGTGTGTGTGTGTGTGTGTGTGTGTGTGTGTGTGTGTGTGTGTGTGATGGAATATTACTCAGCCATTAAAAAGGATGAAATATTGCCATTTGCAGCAATATGGATGGACCTAGAGAATATTATGCTTAGTGAAATAAGTCAGAGAAAGACAAATACTGTATGATATTACTTATATGTAGAATCTAAAACATAATACAAATCAATGTATATAGCAAGACAAAAACAGACTCACAGATAAAGAAAACAAACTAATGGCTATCAGAGGGGAGAGGGCAGGGGAAAGGAGCAAGTTAGAGGTATGGAATTAAGAGATACAAACTACTATGTATAAACTACTATGTAAAAACATAAAAGCAATAAGGATATATTGTATAGCACAGGGAATTATAGCCATCATCTTAATAATAACTCCCGCTTGGAGTATAATCTGTAAAAATACTGAATCATTATGCTGTACATGTAAAACTAATGTAACATTGTAAATCAACTATACTTCAATTTTTTTAAAAAAGATTAAAAGCGTGTTGCTAGTGACTCTGGTGCATCCAAAACTTGTTTCTATGTATGTCTGCACAGAAGTCTGGAGACGGGAATTCAAGTGCCTGGTGCTAGTGCTAGTGAGGAAATCATGAGATCTCTCCAGGCTTCGGTTCTCTCATCCATAGAATACAGGCTGGACTTTTTATAGCCCTAACTTTTAATGTACAAACTCAGCTTTTGTCTTGTTTTTCAGCTTTGTCTTCACCCATTCCTTCAACTGTGAGGTGCAGATGGTGTAAAATGCAAAGGATAAAATGTCTCTCCCTAGTCCTGACTCAGTCAATATCGTCTTCCTACTTCCTCTGGATCTCCCATGTCACTCACCAGGGCAACAGGGACTGACGTAGCAAGGTGGGAGAAGGGATGAGGTCATTTGGGAACAAGGACTAAGGCAGCAAGTGCTCACGCAGAACGCTTCTAGAAAAGGAGGCTGAACCAGAAAGTGTACGGGGAGCTGGTACCCAATTTAGGAAGGACACAAACCCAGGAGCTAGGAGCAACAACTTCCACATGTGGGTCCACAAATTCATAACAAGTAAAATACAAACAAAGCAAAGCAGGTTGGGATTAAAAGAATAGGGGCAGAGGCTGTGCAGTGTGGAGGGGTGCCCGGCTGGGTGCAGAGGTGCTCCTTTCCTGGAGTTTCTCCTGTTCCCACGCCTTCCTAGGAATGGGATACTCCATCATCAAGAGGTGGATTCTACTTTCCCTCCCCTTGAATTAGGGCAGGCTTGTGACTTACTGGTAACCAGCAGAACACAGTAGAAATGACCTTGAATGATTTCCGAGTCTAGGTCATAAACACTGACCCCACCTTGCTCAACTGGAGCTGTCGCAGCAGCCTGAGCCTCCAGGTAAGCTGCCCAACTGCCTTGAAACTGCCATGCGGTGCAGAAGCACAAACTAGCCCTTGAGGAAAGACTGCATGGAGAAGCCCGAGAAGGGGGATGCCCGGCCATCGCTCAGGTGCCCCAGGCCTCCTCACTGTGACAGCTCCGACCACTGTCTGGCTGCAATGGCAGGAGAGCTCTCAAGCCAGCAGCACCCGCTTGAGTCCTTCCTGAATTCCCAACTCACCAAAGTTAAGAGAGATGATAAAACGATCGCTGCTTAAGTCGCTCGGTCTTGGAGTGATTTATTACGCAGCAACAGATAACCTGTAACACCAGTGTTTATTCCCCACCTCCACCCCAATTCTGCTTCAAGTCTGAGTTCTCAAAGTTAGGTCTACAAATTGAGTTCTTTTCCTTCGATGTTAACATCATACTATAAACTGAGGCATCCGAGAATCTGATCACAGGGTCTTAATGTTGTTTCTGCTCACTTCATCAAGAAGTAAATAACCCCAGTATGATCATCTTTTCCTCTTGTTTATATGTAAACTGTTTAAGAACTGAACTGTCTCAGCTGTTTAGAATTGCTTCCATATTATCCCAAAACAATTCAAAATTCAAGACATACAATAAAATCAGTGATTTTCTCCCAGAATCCATTGAACCAACCATATTTCTTTGAGTTTCTCATTTGAAGGAAGCGATGGCTTGTCTTTTATTTTTTTTTTCTTCTCTTTTGTTCTTATCTTGGCTATTAAGCAGGATTATTTGCATTTTTGATAACTGATATCTAAAGGCACTTCAATCATTAAGAAAAGAAGATAGTAATGGCTCATCAGTCAAGGAAAACTACAGAGGACAAGGGATCGAATGCTGTAACATCGTGGTAGATGTAGGTGGTTAGCTGGGATGTGTTTATCAAATCTCTGAACACAGATGGATGCTCTTAAAAGATAATTTTAAGATGAAATTGTTGCTTATCCTAATTGCTCTCTGGAAAGTGACTGCATGTGATTAATAGAAGGGAAGAAGTGGGGGTGGGTTTGTAGTTTGACTCCTCTCTGTGACACTCCTGATCCCATTTTTAGTAAAATCAACTGAAATGATTATAGGAAGAAAAAAAATCACACTGTTTAAACCTGTCCACATTAGCTCTTTATAACTCAGAGAAGCACGATCATTTAATGCAGTATCTTCAGCATGAAAAAACCCCCGCCTTCAAAAAAATGTTCATTTACCCTTGAAATTGTTTTTGCTATCACCACATGATGAATTCTGGAGAAAGGCTTGAATACATTGTTGAGTCAGTGTTGATTTAAACATAGTCCGACCTCCCACATAGCCATCATCTCTGAGTTTTTGCTGGAACTGAAAGAAGCCGGAAGGAAGTATCAAAATTCCCTCCACAGAACTAATCTTCCCTCTGCCCAAACTGCCCTAATGTAGAAAAACTCAATCCCTTCTCCACAGAATGTGAAACAATTTAGTCTACAATGGCACGTATAAAAAGTGTTGCTAAGGGAATATTTCCTAATATTTAGAATTCATTTTACTTCTATCAGATGCATCTTTCCACAGTAAGGAAAAGGCCAAAGTCACGTCTTAACACCTCTCAGGACCTTTCTCCCTTGGCCTCAGCGCTCAGGGCTGGAGACACTATTTGTGGTACGAGGCTGAGGAAATGAGCCAAAATGCACTTCAGACTTGCCAGAGCTTACCATCTTAATGCAAATTCAACAATTAGCAATGCCTCAGCTGTGAAAGCTGGAAAAAATTCTACACATCAGATGGGGGAGAGGCTGGTGGGGAAAATCATTTCCATTTATTTTACTGTTGTCATCCCATCATCTCCTAAGTCAACTCGTAACCTTGAAAGCAGACCACGACCCTGTGGGTTATAAACCAGAAAGGGAACTTCCTGACTCATCCAAACTAGAACTATAAATTTGTAAAAAGCCTAAGTAGGGAAAGAACTTTAAAATATAAGAAACACTGTAACATCAGCTTCAAAAAATGCCTTGGTTAATAGATATCACTGAAAGCCTAGAGGATCCAACTGTATGAAGATACTTATCAAAATAAACAGCTCCAATGTGTCCTTGTCGACCTGAACCACACAGGAGGTATTGCTCTGTAACAAGGCATTTTTTGTTTGTTTCTTGAGATTTTTGAGGCAGGCGGAAAACACACACACACACACACACACACACACACACACACACACACACACACACACACACACTGCATACCCTGGGGTCATTTAGACACCCAAGAACACTGAGTTTCCTTGCCTTCATTTCTTCACATCAGTCTTTTTCTAAAGAGAAGGGAAAGCTGTAGCTGTGGATGTGCATGTGAACGTTTTCACTACTCCTATTGGGAAGAAAATAATGATATAGCAAGTTGAGGGAAAAGACCTGAAATTCTAAGGACTTCACATGCTAAACACAATTATTTATTCCTTGTGGGGTCCCCCCAAATCTTTTCTTCCTATTTCCATTGCCAGTCATTGCTGATATGCCAACTCCGTGACAATGCCCAGAGCTAAGAACCACACTCCATTGCGACCTGTTAATCAATTATATCACAACCCCTCTGGGACTAAATTTAGAATTTCCCTGAAATATTTTTCTTCATGACTTTTCTTCGCTCCTTTCCTTCAAAATACCCTCAACTCCTATTAAACTCTGTTCTGAATGCAATTCAAACAAGATCAATGTTTTTAAATAAAAATGCCTCCCAATTTTTCTCCATCAAATAACTATTCAGTATGTATCTTAGTTTGGATTCCCTCTAAAGCAAAGCCTGGGGAAAAAATTCAAGTACAAGTAGTTTGTTTGGGAAGTGATCCTAGGACGCAGAGTGTATCTCTGCAAGCCAAGGAAGGTGTATCGGTGTGCGGATTACCACTGCGGGCAATTGTGCCTCTGTCCCGCTGGGACCTTCTGAAATACTGCACCTCACATCCCCAAATTGTCCCACAGTGGAACATTGATCCACCAACTCGTATCTCTCATTGTTTGAAGGTTATTTTTGAGACTTTCCTCAACTCCCCAGAGCTTCTAGCCTGCCTGGTGCACAGGCAGGGCCGCTCCTGGAGTGAGAGAACATCCTCTGGCACAAAGACCCTGATGCTACAGGAGAAAGTCCTCACTGTGGTCAGGAACCACTCAGCAAAGCTGCAGGTAACCTTCAAGAGAGTGGGGGAGATTGACACGGCTCCGACTGTGGTGCCTGCTGCAGTACGTGCCTGAATTCCACCACGTGCTCAGCTGTGCACACAGTAGGTTGTTGTGTATATTCAGATATTCTCTCCCCCTTTTTGCTCTAACTGAATTAGGATCCCCATTCGTATCCTTTCCTGGATACAACCTTTAACCCAAGCTTTCATTTACACATCTTTTCATCTGTACAAAAAGCTTCCAGTCTCTACTCTGCAAACACTTCTTTTGAACCCAATTATCTCAGTGCTCTTCTCTCTCTTACGCACTGTCAAGGCAATTTACTTCAAATGAGCAAATAGCTCCAGCTCGTGGCCCCTGCTTTTGAATCCTGAAAAAGAAACTAGGATATCTTTCTCAACCACAGGGACATAGTAAGGCGGTTTTTCAGCAGTTTAAAAAATAACTAATTATTTCAGATTCACATTACTATTTTTTACATCTTCTATTTACATAAGTAAAAATGAAATCTGTCCCTTTGTATATTAGCCTCTCATTCAATCAGCAAATTTGAGGTCAATAAGTTTTCTCACAGCAAATTCTGTTGGTTTTATATTTAAATCCCAATTGGTGCTTTGTGAAAGAGCTTATAATTAAGCCCATACAGAACTAGAAAAAAAAATCAAGCATGTACCCCCAAAATCATCTTTCAACTCATTTTATCTTTCATATTAGATATCACCTATTGAGTCTTTTTCCTGCCACATCGTTCTCTTCTTGTAACTCAGGATGGTTTGTTAACCCCGGTTCTCAGTGACTGCACCACTGTATTGATCCCCACAAAATTTGGGGGACAGTGACTTCTTCAGTGGAACTATCATTAGTGAGAATTTTGAGATGTAAACGTGTGTGTTAGGGATTCGGAGACATCATTTCTCACTTTCTGTCACGGCCAAAGTACTACATTTTCTTAAAGTTTGGAGAAGCAGCCTTAAGGCTTTTGATGGGAGTGTACTGTAGTGTCTCCTACCTGTCTCATATTTGTAATGAACATGCTTTTGGATTGCTGGCAATAAAAGGGACATAATCCTTAAGCATGTCTCAGAGAAGCTCTACTAATTTACATGGCAGGACTCAATCTCATATGAAGTTTAACGAGAAACTCATGCAGTATAAAGTGTGCCTGGCATCTGTTACAGAAGATAGCTCAGGGAAAGCAGAGGAATACCTTATGTGAAGAACATATATCCAGACTTTTTTAACTGACAAGAATGACCCTAATAGAGAGTGAGGGAAAACAGCATCAACAACAAAAAAAAGACCAGTCCAGCAAGTATTGATCCATTATATACCTCCTGGTTACTGTAATAGCCTCTGAATTTCCCCCAAAGAAAAGTGCGACATGGATAATTTACATGCCTATTGAAAGTAATCTTCCGAGCATGAATAGCTGAAGGATTATAATTTCTTTTCCCCTGATCATCACAGGTCTCCCAGAGGTCATACAAATAACCAGCATCCTTTCATCCTAAACACCACCAAGCCAAGGTTGAGATACGAGCCTATTAAAATCCAGTTTGAAAAAGAATTTTATTTTGCCCATGATCTCACTCATTAATTGCTGACTGCCTTTTAAAACCTTCCATGGAAGACAAAGAGACCTTCAATTCCTTTCTCTGAGAATTAAAGCTTTCATTTAAGGATTCCAGATGGGCTGTATTTTAAGTATTAAAGTTCAAATACTTTAACCACCAACAGATGAAAGGAATTTTATCCAGTTATGTTCCACAATTGCCACCCAGTAGTTCTTCAATCCTGGCCAAATTAAGCATCAATTTAAATTAGATTTACTCGTGGGACCCTTGACGATCACAGTCAACACTAGATATTAGGGAGTTTAGGAAATGGGTCTATTAAATGACAATTAAATCTGTCAGCCTTCCAGAGCTTATTTTCAGTTAATTTGATCCCCAGTAGACAGTCACATTTGACTGCTATAAACAAAGAGGTCTGCTTGAATGTGCCAGATGAGATGCAAGCTGGTTGGTAGAACCCAGGTGACGGTGTATGTTTCACTCTCACATTAAGGGGGCTGTTCCTCTGAATAAGGGACTTGACCATCACTTTCTATGCTACTATTTAAAGCCTCCTGAAAAGCCCTAACATTCACCAAAGTAGAACTTAGCTGGCCCCTTTCAGAAAAGTCAGCAAGGAGGTCCTGAGTAGTGACTGGCTTTTCCTTTTTATGCAAAGTCTCATGGAAATGCTTTAGGGCCAGGTGTTCCCAATCTGGCACATGTTAAATAGCACTTTTCACCTAGAATGTGCCTGAAATTGACTATCAAAAGTCTTAGATCATCCATACCCTTTGATACAGTACTTTTATTTCCAGGGATTTATCCTAAAGAAACAGTCAGATATTTGCACAAAGATTTATGAACGAGTGTGTTCCCTGCAGCATGAGACCTGGGTAAAACATAAAGCAAGTTTGTTTTCACCATTCCTCCCGGCCCATTCTCCTTAACCCTCCCACAGGCCAGACCACCTTTCTCTACCTTGAAAACCTCTTCAGTGTCACTTTCTGCCAGGCATTTACCTGGAGAGCTGTGCCCTCCACCAGCCAAAAGTTTCTGGGCCTTTTTCCATCAAAACCTACCTGTATGCCCCCCATGCATGTAGGTTCATGCTCTCTGCAGTCCGCCAGACTAGAAAATCAGATACACTTTTTGTTCTGAGGTGCTGATGGATGAATATTACCCACTATTATGCAGTATTTTATATTTTAAAATGAGATTCTCCTGAAGACAATGCTTCCAACCCAAAATGAGATTATAATGGGAATTTCAGGCTCCCAATAAACCCAGTAGTTATTATGATTTAAAATCTCTTTGAAAATATATTTTCAGCACATGTGCGAGTGTGTATGTGTCTTAATTTATTCATTTTGTTTCATTATGACAAGATATTCACACTTATAGAAAGTGTGGGAAACAAGAAAAAATGAAAGAAGATGAAATTCATCCATATTCCCTACCATGCAGAAGTCACATTTTCAACATTTATTGTGCTTCTTCCCAATCGTAGTAATATGGAAAATGTTGTTTATTTTCTGGAGTCATGATTACAGTGTGTGTACAATTTTTGCATTCTTTTCTCACTTTGCTTTTTATTTGAAAAATGTCAGAATAGTTCTACCCCAAAAAGGCCTTTACTTTTTGGGGCCATACTTTACAGCAATTCACCCTTTTCTTCACTCACTATTTTTCTTGCCAAGAATATTTTAAAAGCTTGCCTAGTCTTTCTGGGTTTCTTATCTATTACAACCTCTGCATTAATTGGAAACCTTACCATATCTAGTTGGTAAGTAAATTTCCCAAAAATAAAAGCACTCAAATATAGTTCCGGAACAGGGAAAAGACTGGTGTATGTTAAAACGTGCTCGCAGCCTATGCAGGACACTGGCTGGAAGTCAAGGTCACAGTCTGCAGTTGAGGTAAGAGCCTCCCCGGCCACAGCTCCCCTCCTGTGGCTGTATAGAGGAGCGGACAGCTGCCCTCACAAGACCTACTCTGCTCCCCAGCTGCTATAAGGCATCTTTGGAAGTATCTTTGGTAATACCCATAGGGCACAGAAACTGTTCTCACATATTCTGATGAAAGCTCATTCCTACCACCAAAAAATACCTTCCCTCCCTCACCCCTCTCTTCACTCACCTCAGCCACATCACTTACTCAGCTCACAGACTAAAGGTGTGGGGACACTTGGGGGCTCACGGTCACTTATGATCTGGGTAGTACATCCACATGGCTATTTTTCTCTAGTGTTGCCACTGATCAAGTTGCAAATGCTAGCATTTGCCTCATATAATCCTACTTGGTAACTGATAGTCATTCTTATTACAGCTTCAGATTAAATAGAAAAAAAGTGCAGCCTACTTTTTCAAGGAAACAAGATGGGGAGATCTAACCATGTTAGAGTTAGACCCATTAGTCATACTTTTTGAACAGTGTTCAAGAAGACATTAACAGGAAAAAGGGATAAGAAAGGGTGGGGAAGATCATGTAGATGTGAATGAAAAATATTGCTAGTCACATCAGTAAACAAAAGATACTGTGGCCATCAAGTCACCAGCCCCTACTGCCACCAGACATTGTGAATTTAGTTCTTTCAAAGTGAGCAGAGGGAACTCAGGATGCAGACAAGGAGGCAGCCCAGCCTCTGCAGCCACTCCCAACCATGCACCCTGAACTCAGGATGTGATTAACAGGGTACTGGCCCTAGGTAGCTAGGTGCCTATCAAAGGAATGATTTCAATGAATCCAGACCTTTGCACTTTCCCATACATAGAAATCACTAAATTCCTTAACTTGAGATACCTGGTTTTCTTTAATTAACAGTAATCTTTTGATGTTCCAACTACCTGGTCTTTGTAGCAAAACTCCTATACATCCTGGCTCCTCCCTGCCACTTTGGAACAGTCTCTTAGCGCTATCTGAGAGATGCCTCCTGGGCTTGAGTCTCAGAAAGTCTGCAGAATAAAATATAACTCTCAACTTTTAGGTTGTGCATTTTTTTCAGTCAACATAGACCACAGTTGATTTGAGTATTTTGTTTGTAAATAGCATTCCATTTTACTAATGGAGTTGAATTACATCTAACCTCTCCATAAATGTTAGTTTGTATTCAATTTAAACATGTTATAAAGAGCTTTTTTGTATTTTTGAGCAAGCAAAACTGCTCTGTTAATAAACACTTAGGCGGAGTATCAGATTTCTAATAACTAACAATATGATTATCTACCCAGAGACTTCAAAAGAACTAAATTCACAACGTCTGGTGATTGGCATGTTTACTGCCTTTGACACGGAACGCTAAGCACACAGCATGGTGAAACGCTAGGGGAAAGGGGGCTCCTTTACCCACCCAGCAACTGCCAACCTGCTTAGCAGCAAGTGGGGCGACCTGAGCTGCCTTGGGAAACAGAGCCCGCTTCTCAAAGAGGATGCAGGGAGATGGGGGCATGGGATCCACAGGAAGTCATAGCTTTTTTCTGAAGACTTGGCAGTGACAGTTTTGATTCATTGAACTGGCCACCATTTTTCTACCGATCACTAATCCATGTCTACTCAGCCTTAGAATAAAAACAGATAAAGGGGGTGGCCAAATCAGAGGCAAAAAGGCAGAAGGAGATGAAATGGTTGAGAATATGCATTATTATCCTCATAAGTGACCTGACAGATATATAACGGCAGAGAAAAATGAATAGTGTATTTATTTTTCCCGTTGTCTTATGTAGTCAGAAAAAATCCAAAAATAGAATCCCCATTTTAAACAAATAATTATTAATGCATTCCACTGTTTACAGATACGCTGTATTATTTTTTCCTATTTCTTAAGTTCTTCTCCATGAAGTGATCCCTGTTAAAAATGTTACTGCACATCTACCTGATACAAATACGATTTTAGCTCTTTCATTAATCATATAGGATGAACTGACCTCTTTAGCTGTTACAAAAATGTTGTGCTTATATATTTCACCACAATAATTTTTTAAAAATAATGCACTGAAAATGCACGAAGAGATGCCTGAAATCCTTTTTAGGAATTCTTGGAATGAGATTTTTGGAGGAATTATTTGAATCACCAACAGTGAAAAGATCCATCCCTTACTGGTTAAAAGTCGGCATGCTTTAATAATGTGACAAAGTTCATAGGTTATGAGACCCTTTCATTGACTTTTTAAAGGCATAAAATATGTTCGAGCTGCCCTTTCCCAAATGACTGAGGATTAAATAGAGAAAAGCCAGCCTCTAGTCATGGTCTGAGGACTTCAAAGAGGGTCCTCCTCTGGCTTCTTTCTCCCTGCACTGGTTCCCAGAAAGCAGCCATGCTGCGGATGGTTCAGTGTCTCTGGAGGAAGGCTGCCCACTCACTCAGCCACATTCACGATCAGTGCGTTGGATTTTCCTTTTCTCCGTAGAAACCAGTAGCTACTAGCCGAGTCTGAACCACACAGCAGCAAAACCCAGAAAGGCGAGATAGGTGAATCCGAATCGCTTTCACTAAGCATCACTTTTGTCAGATTTCAATTTTCATCTTGATTTCATCTTAAGCCTTTGTAATGCTGCACCTTGATGTTCCCTTTGTGGTCTCAGGACAAATGGGTCTGAGGCCAAATGCAGCCAACCAATACTCCCAGGACCCAATCTAAAAACTGCCATCCCTTTACCTCCAGCATAGCACTTCATGAGGTCAGGACTAAGTCATGCTCACTTTTTCATACCTGTGCCTGGCATACAGCACGGCTCAATTAATGTTATGTAAAATGGGGGACAGGGAGGAAAGACATGCAGAATAAGTAAATACATACTTCAACGAATGCTTAAAACAGCACTCTTCTTCATGTATCATATACTGGATTTTTTTTCAACCAAGAAAAAAATCTAAGAAAATGCCAAAGATGACAAGCTACAACATTGATATTGGTGGAACAAAGACCAATAGTAAAATGACAGTGGGATTTTGAGCCCAAATCTCTTTATTCTCACTTCTATAATCCTAATTTTGGGGGGCATATCTTTAAAATAATATTACATGGTCTCACGAACACTATTTTTATTAAGACTTTATTTTTAGAGCTGTTTTATGTTCACGGCAAAGTGGAGGGGATGGTAGAGAGATTTCCCATATACCTGCACTCACACATGCACAGCCTCCCCTGCGTATCAACACTCCCCCACCCGAGTGGTACATTTGTTATAACGGATGAACCTATGATAACATACCGTTATCATCCAGTCTACAGTCTACATTATGGTTCATGCAGTATTAGACATTCTGTGGGTTTAGACAAACCTATAATCGCATGTATCCATCGTTATGGTATCAAACAAAGAATTTTCACTGCAATAAAAGTTCTCTGTGTTCTGCCTATTCAGACCTCTCCAACCCCTAACCCCTGGCAAACACTGATCTTTGTATTCTGTCCATAGTTTTGCCTTTTCCAGAATATTATATAGTTGTAATCATACAGTATGTGAGCTTTTCAGATTGTCTTCTTTCAATTAATAACATACAATTACGGTTCCTCCATGTCCTTTCATGGCTTGATACCTCATTTATTTTCCGTGCTGAAAATATACCATTGTCTGGATGTACCACGGTTTATTTACCCATTCACCTACTGAAGACATCTTGGTTGCTTCCAAGTTTTAGCAGTTATGAATAAAGCTTCTATAAATATCCATGTGTAGGTTTTTGTTAGACGTAAGTTTTCAACTCTTTGAGTAAATACCAAGGAGTACCAATGCTGAACCATACGGTAAAGTATGTTTCACTTTCTAAGAAATTGCCAGATTGCCTTCCAATGTGGCTGTACCATTTTGCATTCCCAATAGCAGTAAATCAGAGTTCCTGTTGCTCCACATCCTTGTCAGCTTTTGGTCTTGTCAGTATTCTGGATTTTGACCATTTCAATAGCTGTATAGCGTCATCTCATTTTTATTTAATTAAAATTTCCTTGATGACATACAGTGTGGAATATCTTTTGTTGGTCTTATTTATCATCTACAGATAACACGTGTCTGGTAAGGCCTTTGGCTCATTTTTTAATTGTTTGTTATTGTTGAGCTTTTAAGAGTTCTTTGTATATTTTGGATAACAATCCTTTATCAGGTGTGTCTTTTGCAAGTATTTTCTCTCAGTCTGGGCTTGTCTTCTCATTCTCTTGACATTGCCTTTCACAAAGCAGACGTTTTTAATTCTAATGAAATCTAGCTTATCAATTAAGTCTTTAATGCGTTGTGCCTTTGGTGTAGTATCTAAAAAGTCATTGCTATATTCAAGGTAATCTAGGTTTTCTCCTATGTTAGATTTTAGGAGTTTTATGGTTTGGGGTTTTACCTTTAGGGCTATAATCTGTTTTGACTTAATTCTGGGGATGGGTTAATGTTTATGTCTAGATTCACTGTTTTGCATGTCAATGTCTAGTTTTTCCAGTACCGTTTATTGAAAAGACTATCTTTGCTCCATTTTATTACTTCTGCTCCTTTGCCAAAGGTCACTTAATTATATATATGTGGCTGTATTTCTGGGTTCTCTCTTCTGTTCCATGATCTGTCCGTCAATTCTTTCTCCAATACTACACTGTCTTGGTTACTGAAGCTTTATAGTAAATCTTAAAGTCAGGTAGCATAAGTCCTCCAACTTTGTTCTTCTCCTTCGATATTGTGTTGGTGCTTTGGGGTCTTCTGCCTTTCCACATAAACTTTAGAATCAGTTTGTAAATATTCACAAAATAACCCGCTGGGATTTTGACTGGGATTACATTGACTCTATAGATCAAATTGAGAAGAACTGATGTCACAACTTTGAGTCTTCCTATCCATGGTCATGGGATGTCTCTGCATCTGTTTAGTTATTCTTTGATCATCCAACACTTTTCAGTTGCAAAAATCCAAAAATATAAGTAAATATAATGAGAAACAGCATATGTTTATATAATCTTGAAGTATCTTCCACAACACCCTTTTTAATTTCAAAGGGCAAAATAGTCCCTTTATAATGGCAGTCCTATCTTAAGTGATCAGAGTTGGCATCTCCAGTAGTTAGACATATCAACATTGTGTACCCCCTGATAAGATGTACTGAGAAGGACACAATATCACTATTGTGACATTCTTACCAAAAATGCATTATCTGAATTTGATTCGAGGAAAACACAGACAATCTCAAATTGAGGGATGTTTTACAAAATAACTAACTGGTATTCTTCAAAAGTCAGGAAAGATGTAAGACTGAAAATTTGTCCTACATTGGAGGAGACTAAGAAATCAGGACAACAAAATGCAATGTATGATCTTGGACTAGATTCTGGATCAGAAAAAGGACACTAGTGGGACAACTGGAAAACAATTTTAATAAGCTCTGTAGACTTCTTAATAGTATCCTATGTTAATTTCCTGGTTTCAATCATTATACTAAGATTATATAAGACATTAACATTTGGGGGAACCAGGTGAAGGGTATATTGAAATTCTTTGTATTATTTTGCTACATTTCTTTTTGTAAGTGTCAGATTATTTCAAAAGAACAGTCAAAAAATTTTTAATTAAAAATATCTGAAAATCTAGATATTGGATTTCATTGCATATCTGTGAGCATTTGATACATTTCTGAGAAAAAGGAAACAGAGATTTCAAAACTCTTTGCATTTACATAAGATCAGTGGGTAACTTGAGCATCTTGGCATTTTAATTAAAGAGGGAATGAGATCCAGAGAGGCAGAAAGACAGACAGTAAAAGACACCCTGTATTGGTATGTCTGCATTGACAAAGCATTTCAAAGAGAACCAGGGCTTCCTCTTGGAGTTACACGAAGAAGGTGATCACTGTCCTTGTCACAGCCATGTCTGTGCTACAGAATCAAAGGCAGGCTTTTTTCCGATTGGTTGGGTCAGGCTGCTAATGAGGCAAAGGTCACAGATTGGATCTGCTCTCCAGGCCTGTGAGTGTCACTCTGTCTCCTGGAATTTCTCTGATCACAAGGGAGCCAGGTGTGACAGCTTGACTGCACCAGCAGAAGGCTGGCTTTACTGTCGGGAAATAATGAAAACATACACCCTCCCTCAGGTCACCTTTAAACATAATGGACATACTTGAACAGAATTCCTGTCATCTAAATATGCTTCTAAAAATATCTGCACCAGGAAAGGGATTCCTTATTAGAGTCATTTTCCCATAGTAAAACTATAATTAGGAGTCCTGGAAGGGGGAAGCTGGTTGGCCTCCAATACAACCCACAGAGACACAGAAATTCTTGACGACCATGTTACCTCTTTAGCAGGAAGATATGATAGCTTTAAAGGCATGTGCTCTGATCCAATACCGCTTAGGCAGCCACCAAAGTACATAAAGAATGAGGCTGCTCACCTCGCTCCTGACAGTTAGACATCTTCCAGCTTTCATGTTCCGAAAATTATTGAGAAGGAGCTTCTATCAACGTGATTTTTCCCCTGAGCCTCCTATGTTTACCAGGAGAGCTTCCCTGATGTACTTAGGATTCCAAACTGGGAGGTGAGCATGAAACGAAAAATTCTTAATTTCGAGTATCAGTATGTTTAGAGCCAAAAGCAGCTAATGAATTAGAATAGATTTAAACATAAGATAATTTTGGAATCATAAACAAACAGCAATTTGAAAGTAAATTTGCTTATGAGGTAAAGTTAAGAAAAACACAGCTAAAAAATCAAATTTAGTGAGTTTCACTCGCTTCCACCTACAGTTAGAAGAATTAAATTTATACTATGCAAAAAGTTATCCCCTTGAGATTCTGTGAATGTGAGAGCTTGTAAACATAAAATGGCTGGGGAACAGGGAACTGCCTTGAAGGGCAGTCCTTCCCTACCCCTCTGCTTTCTCCACTGAGCTGTGGATCTTCAGGTCCTCCCAGCACTTACTGAACAAGATGAAGTTTGGAAACAAGCAAACAAACCAAAAAAAAAAAATCTTCTAAATCTCTCTTGCTTCTTCTGCTACCAACATATGCAACTGATCTCAGGAAAATAAGCTATTTCACTAGGTGAGACTTGTTGGAAGTGCCTCATGGCTATAGAAATAAAATAAAAACTAGAAATGTATTATCTGTCTACAATGTGTGAAACCACAGTCCACCTGTGCTGGGTAAAGCCAAGGACAGCTACAGACATCGATGTTAGAAAAACCAGCAACTGTGGAATAGAAGGGAAGTAAAACCCCTCAAGACTCTAGAACCACTGGGTTGTAAATATTCTTAAACCCAGGCTTAGAAGACAAGGATGCAGCCCATATTATACTAAAATGGTTGTGTCATTTTTAGATGAGGCAATTCACATTCTGCCACTCTATCTTGATCTATATTTTCCAACAGGCACACTTGAGTAGACATCCCAGTGTTCCTGTTTATAGACTTTTACTATCCAAAGAATAGACTAATTTTACATTTCTGTTGCCTATTTCCTTTACCAGTATACCAAATGTAAGGAACAAACAGTCTGAATTATATTCTTCTCTGGAAATAGTTATATAAGTTCATCTCACTACACATACACATTCTGCAAGGAAAGGGGGGAGAAAAAATTACCTATCAGAAATTGCCCTGTGAAATAAGATACAACACTGCTGTCTCTCAGAAAAGCACAGAACATGTTAAAGGAAAAAGTTTGCTATGACACTTGTTAAGGAATGGTAAGGTAGATTTTACTCAGCATCACTGCAGTAGGGATCACTGCAGTGGGGTTTTGCAGTAGGAGAGAGTGACCTGGGTCAAGTCAGAATCTAAGAAGAAAAAGTAGGGGTTTTACAACCAAGGAATTGTTGGGGGGGGGGTGGCGGGTGTTGGTAGATGGAAAATTACTAAGAGGGTAGGATAATACCCTCTTGAAAGACAGAAGAGCAGTGAGGACTCCCATTCAGACCCTGGGCAAACCCTTCTGAATAACTCATTTAACCTTTTTTTTCCCCGTGCTTGTACTGAAAAATCGTGAAGAATTTCTTCTCACAGCTTACTCAGCAGATTTGCACACATTATCTCATTTAAAGCAAAGAGTATGATTATCATTATACAAGTGGGACACTCAGAAGCCAAGGTGGAGACACAGCCCAGCCTGCAGAACTGTCCCTCCACTCCCGTCTCCCAGAGGTGAGTCTGTTTCTGATCAGCATCCTGATAACCGCAAGCGCACATGGCCACTCTCTGCTCAGTATTTTCACCGTCTGTGTGCGCAGGCACCTTAGATCACCTCTCTGTTCCTTTCAAAATCCACAAAATGGACATTTGCCCAAAAAGCCCCTATCAATCCTACTAAAATATCACCTCAAACTGAATACAAAGCATCCGTTGTTTCCTAAATTATTATCTTACTGATTATAATGGCCTTGTTGGAGATAAAAGGGATTTTACAACCTTTTATTTTTAACCACAGGGACCAACCAGCTAAGAGCTCACACAGATACAAGTACGTACATTACATTCAACCTTTGAGAAAACTGGTGAAGCATCAGGACTCCCTGATCAATGCTTAGTCTGAGTGGAAAAACCCCACGATGTTCAAAACTCAGGGAACTAACACAGTCCACGCGAGGTTGGTTGAACCTTGGAAAGCAGAACTCACGGATACAGAGGGAAGGCCGAACCTCAAAATGAAAACACCTGAACAGACAGCAGTTGAGAGAGAAAACTCTAAAATTCCCTTGTTTTAACAGAGCTTTCTGAAAATTCAGCCTCCAGGAAGAGGGAGGAGACTTACCCTGAGCACCTAGAGAATGTGAGAATTATGCTGCCACAAATCCTCGTCCAGGGAGTTTCCAGCCAGGAAGGAATGACCATCAGCACCTGGACGAGAAATGTGAAATCTTTTAACAAGCCTTATTGGAACTTCCCATATCAGGACATTCCCACTGAAGCCCTAACCACCAGCACCCCTTTAAGTATATGACCCTTTATCCCTGGCTATTTGGAGAGCTTCTTCTCATAGGCTGCTGCTGCATGCGTGTGTAGTAACAGTTTCTCCCGTTAACCTGAAGAAAATTTCAGATTGTCAGTTAATTTGCAGGTCCTGACCACTACCACTCAGACCTCAACTGGGAGAGAAAAAGTTTTCCTTCCAGACCTCCAACATCACCAAACCACCCAGCTGACCCGGTTCCCCCCTCACCTCCAAGGTTATAGTTATGTGAGAAAAGTAAGCCTCTGAATTGGTTGCATTTTCTGAAACTTAAAGCAGAGAGTTCATAATTCACTGTGCTCATTCTTTTGTGCTTGGACGCAAAATAACTACCCCCAACCCACAGTATAATAGGAAAAGTCGTAGTTCTGACTTGGACCCCAGGAGAATCAAAAGAAAGTACAGCAACATCCGATCACATCTGTGTTGCAACTGCAACACATCCTACTCCATAAACCAATGCAGACCAGCTTCTCATAATTCCTCAAACAACCCATTCCAATTCTGGTAAAATGAACAAGGTATTTTTTAAAACACTACAGTAGTTTTCAAAAACTCCTTTAACTATCGTTCAGAAAATGTTCAGATTTGGGAACTATGTGTTTTCATAATTAAAAGACACTCTCTTCCCCCAAAGTTCTCAGTTTGTGGGGGGCCGTTTGCAGCAGGGCGATAATAAAGGGTAGAGGGGGAAATTAGAGGGAGTCCTCGGGCGGAGGCGGAATGCATGCTTCTTCCAGAGTCAGCAGGAGAGGTGGAGGCAAAGGTGGGAGTGAGCTGAGTTCTCAGTAAGAAGCAGGATGAAAGGGTGGGAAACAATGGGCACCACACCCAGACCTGTATCCCAGTCGGGAGGGTTCATGAACTTAGAGAAATGAAATGGAAACTTGAACTACAAAGACCAAACCTTTAAATTAGCCTGGCAGTTGGCAAGATTCTAAAAGAATATTTTTACATTTTACAAGCTCTGTGGAAACTAGCTGAATCTTGATACATCTTCATCCACAAAATAAAAGCATAGAAATAAGTTCATCCTAAGATTCTCTCAGCTCGGAGATCTCAGAATTCTGCAATTTGTCTTCACAGGAGGATCCTGGCCACAGCTTTTCAAGTTATATCTACATCTCTTCCTCCAGCCCGAAAAAAGAAAGCCCATGAGTTTGAAAAAGAAACTCTCCTATTATTCCCCCAGTGGAATAGCTAGTGTATTTAATTCTAGCCCAATAATTGAGCCTCATTGATCAACAGGTGCAGTAATTCACTCCATAACTTTTGTAAAGCACCCACCACGTATCTAGAGACTGTGGTTGCATTCAGGGTACAGAGATAAGACACAGTATCTACTTTCAAGTTACTCAGTTTAGCTTGAGCCAATGATTTTTCCAAAATCTACTCCAAATATTATTGCATAAATGAATGAATAATTATTGTGACTCTGTAATCATTTTTCTAAGGGGAAGATTCTTACCTCTTGTCAGCACCCTCTGAGGTTGGTAACATAAAGAGAATATTTGTAATTCTCTGGCTGGGTGTTAGTATGCTGGCACCCAGTAGCTCATAATGAGACTGTGGACTAATGTTTGAACATCAGAGCAGGGCACCTCCTACCCATTCTAGATACTTTCCTCCCCAAACATGATTAAACAATAATGAAGGTTTAGGTAGTTCTTTGTTAAAATGTTCAGGTAATTTCTCCAAAACCTGACAGAGTAGGGGAGTGATGGTGATGGATGGAATCAATTACCATGCCAATGGGCACCTCACTCTCTTGAACCCTAAAGAGGAAGAGGCACTTCTTTCAAAGGCTTGGATGATTCATTTTCTTCTCTCACTCTAATTTCTTCTTACTGTCTTCCCCCTTGAAGTTTTGTCCCCAGCTATGACTTAATATCACTGTTTTTCCCCCTTATCCCAGGATATCCCATACCCTCTAACATATAAAGTCCCAGTACTATGGTCAATTTCTGTTTCTTGCAAATTTCACAACTTCAGGCACCCAGTGAATAGCAAATACTTTCTCTTAGACACAATTTCTGCCAGTTTACAAAGTGAAGAGAGGGTCTGCTAGCCCCACTTAGGAAATAATGTGCTCATGACCCTTGGATTTAGGTTGGTGGTGAAGGGGGAGAAATAGTAGAGCTTTCTCTCTGGGGTGTAGTGATTTTATCCTCAAGTATCCAAATATAACAGCAATAGCAACCCCACTAAAAGAAATGTAAGTGGAGGGGGGAGGCTATAGCTCAAATGGTAGAGCACATGCTTAGCATGCACAAGGTCCTGGGTTCAATCCCCAGTACCGCCTCCAAAAAAAATAAATTCATAAATAAGTAAATGTAATTACCTCCCTCTCAAAAATTTGAAAAAAAAAATACTCAGAGATGTAAGTGGGTTAACTTCTTTCCACCAGCAGTGTGTGTTTGTTCAAGTAACATTACTTTAAGAGTTAGTATTCACATTCATCCACGCTGAGAATAAAGAGATGCCCAAGCAGATATTGATAAACAGCCAGAGAAGGGAGTGACTCTGGTGAGAATAAGAAAGACTTCACAGACAATGTGGTATTTAACTTGACATTTGAAGGACCTTCACCAGGAACAGAGGTGTTACAAAGGCGGGAAAACTTTGGGTCATATTTCAATCAAGGGGAAAAGATGAGCGAGGCATGAATCTGCCTGGTGTGTTGAAGACGTTCTTAAAAGTCAACCATTCTGCAGGGAGAGTACAGCTCAAGTCGTAGAGTGCATGCTTAGCATGCATGAGGCCCTGTGTTCAATCCCCAGTACCTCCTCCAAAAATAAATAAACCTAATTACCTCCCACCCACATAAATTAATTAACTAATTAATAAAAAGTCAACCATTCTAAAAATATTTGGGGAATCTTAGACCTGTAGCTTCCTCCACAGTTGCTGCTCTATGAAAAGACTCCTGAAGGCCCACATGACTTTTGAGAAATAACAATGGGAGACTGAGATCGTCCCCAGCTAACTTTATAAACATCCTCCTCGGGTTAAATAAAGCCTCTAGAGGATGGCAGAGGCAGAGTCAAGAAAGGGAAGAACAAAGCCATGTGCAATGCTGTTTGTACATTGTATGCCCCAAATAAAAAACATAAAATCCAATTCATCTGTTATTCCATGGCTTCTTAAAGTGAGTAATTCAATCTGATCTTTATTTTCCCCAAACCACATTTAAGGGGGAAAAAAAGTTACTACGGAGCTGCTCTGAAGAAAGCATGAGATCCTGCAAGAGTAAAGTAATAACTAAAATCAAGGAGTCTACAATACAGAAGGATAGCTGGATGGAAGAGATCACAGAACAAGAAGGAAGACTGTAATGTGTGTCATAAGAAAGGTATAATCTAAGAAATGAGAGATGATGTTTAAGTAGAGGACTCAGTGGAGGCTTCCTGAGGGAAGAAGTAAGCAATGTCATGAAGGCTGGACAGGAGTTTGGCAGGTGAAAATGTAGAAGGAAGACTATTCTAGCAGAGGCAGTAGCATATGGTGGGAAACCATAGACATGTGTGGAGTGTCCAATAACACTTTTGGAGATGTTGGAAATATTGCATATCTACACTGTCCAGTATAGTAGCTACAAGCTACTTGGGGCTACTGAGCACTTTCAAGTTGACTAGTGAACTGAAGAACTCTATTTTTAATTTTAATTAAATTTAACTAGCCACTGTGGAAATAAACAAAGACCAACCAAATGAAGACAGGCTTAGGCCTTTTACTCAGAGTTTGCTCTAACAAGGGAGTCAGCCACTGTTAATTGTATTCTGACAGAGACTCAAAGGCAGACAGAGGAGCAGGAAAGCTGTATAGTGGAAAAAAGGAAAGGCTCCAGGTGTGCCCTGACTGGAGGCTGTTGACATGGAGAATGTGTAGGTGGGCTAATTAGATGTGGGGCAACCTATGTGGTTGGTTGGGGATGCATAGCTGGATTTCTCTGATTGGTCCTAAGCTGGAAGTAGAGACAAAACATAGAGAAACTGTCAGTCATGAGTCAAATCCTGGCTGTTTGGGAACTACTCCTGCAGGGGTTATTGTTTAGCTTGCTAGACACAGTGGCCTTATTTCCTATAAATATGATGTTTAGATAGGCTGGTTACTGTAGATCGTGGCTTGGTGTTCTGGGCTGTTTTCTGCAGATTGTGGGTCAGAGTTCTATTTTCATACTTGGTCTATCATCTGTATATTTGTTCTCATACCACTAATGACCAGTGGCCACAGCACTGGACAGTATAGTCCTATAGTAACAAGAAGTCCAGTTTGGTGGAATACAGGATGTGTTTCAGGAAACAGTAGAAAATCAGCCTGATACTAGAGATCAGAAGTCAGGGTGCCAGTCAAAAGAATCTGTATTTGTTTTGATATAAACTATCATGGAAAATTTGAGGACAGGAAGCTACAGCTTTGCTTTAAGGATTACTCAAATATTGACATGGAAAATGGAACTGAGAAGGAAGCTACTGGAAACAGGTCAACATATTGTAATTGTCTAAACAAGAGGATATGAGGCTACAGGATGATGGGAATGTGAATGGAAGGACGTGAACAGGGGCTAAAATAATTTGCAGGTACAGTATGGAGTTCTTGAAATCTGATTGGACATGAGGAATTAAAACAAAAGGGGCTCCAAAGGACTTTTGAGCCCAGAGTAGGGGGAAGATTATAGATCTTTTAAAGACTAAGGAATTAAGTACACAGCAAGGCTGGAGAATGGGGCAAAGGAAGGGAAAATGATGGGTTTCAGACTAGTCAGCCCCAACAGATGAAAAATGAATAAAAAGTAGAAAAATAAGTCAGGAGAAACCAAAAGAAAGTATGCCTTCAAACAAAGAGAAATTTCCTCGAAAAGATTAACAAATAGATATGTCAATCAGAAATTACATTATTCCACTCAGTAAACAATTACGCATTCTACTCAAATCCCTAGATTATGCTTGAGACAGTTTTCAGATGGTCTCAGTTAATTAGAAGAGTTCTGTTCAACATAAGCAGTAATATCAGGAGTCTTTTTTTTTTAAGGAAAAAAAACCTGATTTGGTTCTCTGTTCTACCTGAGCTTTATTAGTTAATTAAAAAAAGCAAATCTAAACAAGCATTCTTAGTAACATGCTCCATATTAATTAATAAAATCTTTATAAGAAGAGGATGCCCACTCTTTTCAAGAGAAGTAATCAAGGAAATACTGGCGTCTCAGGAGAAACTGAGTATTCATCAAGGCTTTTGGGTCACCTAGCATCTCCTCTTTCTGGTTGATTAATCTAACTTGAACTTGGTTCATAGCAACTTTCTTTTCTTACCTCATTGTATTATTTTCCCTTGGGACTTTTGTGACTAAGGGTATTTAAATTCAAATGTGCCAGTTCCCCATGTAGGTAAAACCCAAGCAAACAGGAACCTTCCTACTACCCACTCCCCCGTAACTGTCATTCTTCCAACATCTCAGCTGAAAGCTGATCAGTGAGGGACCTGCTAGTTCAAAGGCAACTGACAAGATTGACAGAGATGTCCCCTCCCAAGTGGCCACCACTGTGTGAGATCTCAGAAGGCAGAGACTCCCGTTTGGTTCAATGTCACCTGTGAGGTCCTTCATACAAAGGGGTCTCTCAAACCACTTTGGCTGAATGAATCACTAAAGAAAGGGGAAAAAATGTCTACAGAACAGGTGAAAACCCTGACTTATGCTGTATCCTCGAGTATCATTGCATAATTTACCTACTCAAGTATTTGCTGAGTGCAAACTACAGGTCAGATAGTTTACTGGACAAGTGCCTGAAATACAGAGATAAACACTATACAGCTCCTGTCCTCCAAAAATACATTAAATTAAAATCTTTGTTATCTATGTTTTCATGTAAAGTTGATGACATATCATGCTTAATTACTATGCTGTTTAATGCACAGCATTGCACTTATAAAGTACTCAAAACTCTCTACTGGACAAAAACAGTGCTGAAGAACGCCCCTGTCATTTCCCAAGAATGCCAGGCCCTTTCTGATTGTTAGGTCTCTCACTTCAGTGGTTTTAACAAGAAGATTTGATTGAAAAGGTAAAAACACAACTCAGTTATTTTATACCCAGAAAGTAAAGGTGCTGGCTTAAGGAACATGCTTTCCAGTGGTCGCATAACAAAATCCAAACAAGCTGAAAAATCAAATGCAAGTTCTTTATTTCAATAATTCTCCTTTAAAAGTAAATCTTTAGAGACTAGAGTATATCATTTCACCAACAATAAACTTTCCAACATAATTTCTTCCAGCTTATCTTACCATAAATCAAGATCCTCTCCAAAACCAAACCAAAAAATAAAAAAACTTTAATCAATTGATATCAAAAATACATACTTTAAGGAAAGTAATTAAGATACAGTGATGATTACAAGTGCAGAATAATAAAACTGAGGTCATTTATCTTCACTTGCCTTTTTCTTCCACATTCTGAATATTTCACAGATAGCAAAGCAGTCACAAACAGGATTTGGTTTGAATCTGTCACTACGCATTTTTAGAAGAATTTCAGTTATCACTCATGTAATATATGCTAATCTGGAGTTGAACACGGCCTCAGGTGTGATAAGGAAAGCATTAATTAACCACAGTTCTGATTCCCAAAGCCAAAGTAAAATATCTCACTGCTTAGTGATCCAGAAACAGGAGTTCTATTCGAACATTCCCAAAATTCCAAAGGAGTTTCTAAAAATGGATTATCATTATGAGAGCAAGGACCTAGCGCCATCCTCAGTGGTAAATCCTCTCCCTGGGATTTTCTCCAACCTGGCAAAAAGATCAATACAACATTCAGACAGATTCATTTCCAATAGACAAGTAAGTCCCTTATGGGAAGGTCACTTAATGTGATATTGAGCTTTCGGACTCCTCCTCATTCCGCTCTCTCAGACTTCATTTCTTGGAAGCAGAACAGGCTTAAAGGAAGTCCCTGGAGCACTTGGATGCCCCTTCTGCGCTGGCTCTACCCTTCACGGCTCTGCTTCCACCCTCCTTGCAATCCCATCATATGAATAAATGCTTATCCAGCCTCCTAAGGAGTGAGGTCAGCATTTCAGGAAGCAACCTGCCTGGTGAGGCCAAGAGAAGTGGACGTTGCATTCCTTCTCATTTCAAAGCGACCATCTATCCGGAGGTTTTTGGCAAGTGAAACAGCCCAACTCAGGCTAATGTAGGCAGAAAGGAGATTTAATCAAAACACACCACGTAGCTCACACAATCAGGAAGATCATAAAACCAGCCTGGAGGATATACAAATGGAAAAGAGGCCCCATTTCTTGCATAGGAAGGGACCATCATGAAAACAGCAACAAAGGGATTGGAGAAACAGCCGACCACCCCCGACCCACCTAGACTGAGACTGGCCAGCTAACGTGGACCCTGACTGTCTTGGCTGCATTCACTGTGACTCTGAGACAGGGTGGCTCTGAGTTCCATACCAGTCCCAGAAGAGAAGTACAGTGACAGTTTATATGCACAAGGTGAGGCCCAGCGGGGCCGTTCCATGGGCCTAAAACAAAAACTGACGTAATGACCAGGAGCACAACTGAAGGTGTCAGAGGCGTGACGAAGTCCAAGGCAAAACTGACAAAGGCTGTTTATTCATAAACCTGCAGCTCTGTCCTCGTTCCCAAGTCAGCAGCAGTTCAAGGGTGTTAGAAGGAGAGTGAGTTTTATGGAGTAAAAAGAGCAAATGCTGAGAGCATGTCTGATTGGCAAGTGTTCTGCTGAGGTGGGATTTTTGGAAGAGGGGAGATTTTTCTATTGGTCTTCGGGTACATGCGATAGTCCCTGGTCGCCTACAAGGGGCAAATATTCATTTGAGGACATTTCAAAAGAGAAAGGATTGTTCAATGTCGGGGGCACAGGGTTTCCTGTCCTGACCATTCTGTGAAACCAGGCGGGGTAGAGGGAGTCGAGAGGTCTTTCTTACAGCAACGGTCCTTGTGGCTAGCTGACTTCTGGGACAGGCATTTTCTCAAAATCTAGGAGACAAACTGGGTCAGGAACCAAAGGCGACCCCGTGTGGCACAGATACAAACTAGAGAAAGCAGGTGCCGGGTGACACTGACAATGCACTTTCTGCCATCTTGGCTGAGTTTTACTGGTCCAGCCATAGAAACAGCAGCTATCCACAAGGGAGGTCTCAATTTTCAGATATCCTAAATGCAGTATTTCCATCCTTGGGATTATGGACTTCTGGTCATCAGAACTGCAGATTGCACTGTGCTTTCCTCTATTCAACTAGATGCTAAGAACTTTGACGTGAAAATAAGGATGCTACACAAAACATGTGCTATGGACTGAATGTTTGTGTCCCTGCCCAAACGCATGTGTTGAACCCTAACTCCCAGTGTGATGGTATTAGGAGGTAGGACTTTGGGAGGTAATTCAGACTGAATGAGGTAATGAGAGTGGAGTCCACACGAATGGGATTAGTGCTCTTAAAAGAGTCATGAGAGAAATTGCTTCCTCTTTCTGCTTTCTGCCACCTGAGGAAACAGCTGGAAGTCAATGGTCTGCAGCTCAGAAGGGGGCTCTGCCCAGAACCTGACTCTGTTGGCACCCTGATCTCGGACTTCCAGGCTCCAGAACTGTGATAAATACATCTCTGTGGTTTAAAAATCACTCAGTCTATGGTACATCTGTCACAACAGCCCACATGAATATGACAACATGTTTGGACTAACACATCAGTAAGGCTACCATTAACAGGATTAAAGACATTGGGCAGCCGCTAATCCTGATCTGAACAATACAACATTATAGGATTGTTCTCCCACTTGGCCCTAAAGCCCTAAGTCTTTCAAGTTAAGAGTTTACCCTCTGTCACCTCTTCCCAAACCATGAGCTGTGTGTTCATGTGTGTCGTGTGTGTGGGTATTAGGAATTGAGGATCAAGGTTAGAATGAGTAGAAAGAAAAGCAAAAGAAAAACTAAGAGCTTTAGAAAATAGCTGGGGAAAAAGTCTGTGCTTCTACATAGCCTGATGTCAATTTTATGTAAATACACATACTACAGTCCTATTTAGCCTTCAGTAAAAACCAGGCGATGACCATTACCTTTAACATCCCATTAGCTTTTTATTATATTCCTTATGAAATTACCCAGTCACCGTTCTCATGAAAAATTTATCTTAAATGCTTAGTACTAAGCTCTTTGATTAAGTGCCTCCCACAAATACAAAGAAGAAGTAAATAAATAAAAATTGTTCAAATCTGTTCACTTGTTTAAATTAAAATTCAAACTTCTGGAGGAAAGAAGTAACTTAATAAAATACTTATCACGCTGCGAGCTTTAAATATTAAATATCACTGTGTATGAAATGCCCGCATCTTTGAGAGAAAGGACCAAAAAACCCCCATATGAATTCAGTAGGACTTAATATATAGTTTAAATGGCATTTGTATATTTTCTCTGATATTTTCTGAAAATGTAGAAAGGAATGTTAATTTTTCCAAATACATTTTCTTTTGCTTACCAGCAAAAGTTGTTTGAACAAAGCAGTTTTCACCTTTTTATTAAATTCTCATCTGTACCCAAATTGTCCTTCTCATTTGGAGTTTTGGTGTTCTGGTTATTGTTGCTTTTTCCTTGTTGTTTTGCAATTCCATAATGTGATGGTTGCCTTGGCAATAGAAAAATGGGTTCAAATCTTTACAAAATGATAATTATCTCAAATCTTTACAAATGATAACTATCTCTATTCCGCATTATGTATTGGATTTCATTCAAGTATCCTCACCTTTCCATTTCTTCCCTTTGTGAGCTGAAAGTTACTCCTTCCTTTGTCATACTGATTTCCATTTTCTAAATACTTCTCTAACTGCCAGTATGTCTCACCTGCTCTATTCAAATGGAAAAAAGAGTCCAGGATTTTATATGCAAATGAGAAGTACACATTTGCATTTGCTTTTCAACCAGTCCTGTGACTGAGCATCATCTTCCACCTGCACAGACACCACTCACACCTACTGTGTCTGGGAGCTACCCGGGCTGGGGATTCCAGGAGGACTGCGGTCTGGGGAGCAGGACTATCAGCAACAGTGGGGTTGGAGCAACTGGAGAGGGGGCTCCATGGAGCGCTCAGCCAGCTCTATTCCTTAGTTAGGCAAAGAGTTTCTGGGAGCACGTGGCCTCTGCTTTTAGCTTCTGTATGACTAGAAATGCGGCTGCTGCAGCGGTGGGTCCAAGTTCCCCTTTTCCATAGGTGACTGTGGAAGGAGGCTACACCGTAAGTGTGAAATGTCAAGCCCCCTAAATGTAAGAGACACCAGGTGCTGATTTGTAGCCCAGGGCTGAGTACTTACAGTGGGAATTGCCCAGAATCAGCCGCGTAATGACTCATGGGCATCAGCATACCAGACTGATGGAATTATAGCACTTTAATAAAGGAACCTGGGGTAGTTTTGCCCAGGAGTTCTTTCTTAATCTAGGAGACTCCTACATTTCCATAGATGCACTGAAGTGGTTTCACGGACCACTCAAATTATATGTAAAATTTAGGGTGCGTGTGTGTTTCTCTAAGGAGAAAACCTAGGGTTTTTTTCATATTCTTGTAGAGGCCTATGACAAGCAGAGAATATCAGTTTGCATAGAGCAGTCATATTTATGTCCACGTGCTGGCATCATTACTAAGAATGCCCATTTAACTCCGAAAAGTTTAGGTTAGTTGATAAATTATACGGTCTCCCTACTTTTGGCTGACCAAAGGATAAGAACTACTAATTTGGTCCAACCCTCCATTTCCACACAAAAATTATTGTGCCATTATTTTATAGAAGCTGACAAGCCATAAAAATGTATGTGATACCTTTATTTGAAAAAGTGAGGTGCAGTTATGTAACACAGAGATTTGAAAATCAAGCAAAATTCTTTAGACTCCACTAAGATAAATATTTTAATTACCAATACCAATATTGTTGCAAAGTTAAAAGACACTTATAATCATAAGCAACAGCTTGTTTGAGGCAGTGTTGTGAGATTAATTCAAGATGAGGGAAGTTCACTTACTTATTGTAATTCAGAAATTTTATTCTTTCAAATTTCTTTTTCTTCCTGTGCATACAGTTCAAAGAATTAGCAAATTCTATGGTCAGCAATAAACAGGTTTAGTCTGAGTTAACAAATACCAATTGAGCCTTGACTATGGGCCAGACACTGTGCTAGGTCCTTATGGGAAGATAAGGATGAATGAGATCATAGGCAAGCCTTCAAAGATCTTAAGGGTCTAGGAGGGAAGAAAAAAGATGCAAATAATGAACAAAATGGGATCATTTAAAATATAGTTACTTATGAAGGATTAGGTTCAAGTGAAATGGGAAGAATATCCACAATAACAGTGGCTTAACAAGATTAAATTTCATCTTTTATCCACCTAAAAATATGGAATTAGGCAGTCCAGGGCTGGAGTGGTGTTCTTCTACAGAGTCAAGGGGCCAGGCTCCTTTCACACTGTGGCTGTCATCTATGGGCTCCATTCCCAACATTGTCAGAGACCTGGAGGGCTGCTCCAGCTCCAGTCACCACACAGATATTAATGCCAACAGAAGGGAAGGAAGAGAAGAAGCATACACATCTCCCCTCAAGAATTATTCTCAGACACTACACATATCACCTCCTCTTATATCCCACTGGCCAGACCTAGCTCACATGGCCACACCTAGCTACAAAAAAGGCTGAACACAAAGCCTTCATTCTTGTCATGCCTGTGCCCTGCTAAGACTCATGGGTTCTATTACTATGGGAGGAAAAATAAAGCTATTTGGAAGACAATTAGTAGTCTCTGCAACACCTACAATAAAGCAGTTGGAAAGGAGAAGGAAACCCCTCCATGCTGACAAGAAAGATGCACAAGCCATATTTCCAAGTGAAATGGCAAGTTGTGGAGTCATATGTCTATTACCACCTATATAATGTCTTTTAAAAAGATATATATTTATCAACGCCTGGAAAAAGTCCTGGAAGTTACACTTGCCACTAGTTTTCTCTAAGAAATAAATGAGATTGAGGAAGAAAGAAAACAGGAAATATGTCAACTTATTCAATATACTTCTGAATTATTTAATTGTTAAAATGCCTTAGGAACTTGTATTCTGCTGTCATTTTAAAAACCAAAGGGTTAAAAATACAGTATACAGGGAAGAATGTGATGAGAGCTTTCATAGTAAAATAACAAATAACAGATGAAAACCAACTAGGAGTGGCTTTGGGGGAGGATGTTAGCCCTTTAAAATAATAAGATTTTAACTGGCACAAATTTGAGAAGAAGATAATCCTGTCATAGATTAAAGCATGAGTTAATTCAAATAGTGAGGGACATTAATGTGTGTCCACTGCAGCTGAGTGCAGTTGCAATGGATTATCATGGACAAGATGACTGGAAAATGTACTGAGACCAGATTACAGAGAGCCTTGAAGGGTTTCCTAAGGAGTTTGGTTTATACTCTGAAGCTAAGGGAACTTCAAAGATTTCCAAGCAACAGAGTAGCAACATCTATATTTCAAAAGATAGTCTAGGTAGTAACTGGAAAAACACTCTGATCAGGGGAAATACTGATTTCGGAAAGGCCTGTTAGAAGGCCTGACACCTGGGGTCCTGGATAGTGAGGTTCTGTATTTGGGCAGAAGCCTGGGAATCGGAAGGACTGGACAAATTCAAAGTACATTTGGAAGACAGAGCAATAGTCTTGTTAACCAGTTTGTTTCAGAAGGTGAAACAGGAGGGTTGAGAATGACACCCTGAGTATCTCAGAGAAACGCTGATGTTATTAAAACAAAAGAAGACAAGGATTTATTGGAGGGAAAGATTTAATTCCATGTTGCATTGGTTGGGAACACAGGTTTGTGCTCAGGATGGAGGTGAGGACTAGAAATGCAGATTCAGAAGACACTGATAATAGGTACAGACTTAGGAGAGAACAGTGGGAGGGAAGCGGACCCAGAAATGAAAGAGGAAGGAGAAGAGGGGAAAGAAAATGAAAACCTAAGGGCATAAATTTTGTCAGAAAAACAAAATAGCTCATCATGTTCATGAAAACATTGATTCCACTAATTCTCACCTTCCTGCGAGCGGGGAAGAGCTAAGCTACTTATTTTACAGGGAAAAGAATATGGTCCAGGCATTTATTCATTTAACAGACATTTATTAAGCCCTTATTCGATATGAGCACTAAGCCAGGCTCTGAGGATTTAGTGTGAGCAGTTTAGTCCAAGACTCTGTTCCCACAGTACTCACCTTCTTGTGGGGTAAACA
This sequence comes from Camelus dromedarius, assembly GCF_036321535.1. Classification (NCBI taxonomy): domain Eukaryota; kingdom Metazoa; phylum Chordata; class Mammalia; order Artiodactyla; family Camelidae; genus Camelus; species Camelus dromedarius. The sequence goes on along the minus strand of NC_087448.1, from coordinate 62,100,124 downwards.
GTCAACGGATAAGAAGTAATGACTCACGTAATTACAGTTTCAGTGCCATGAAGGAAATAGGCAGAGAAGTGAACTAGAGTCCCTGGGGGAAGCCACTTTGGAGAAAGGACTAAGAGAAGGCTTCCCTGCAGAGGTGAACTTTGCCTTGAGGATCAAAAAATAAGGATGAAAGACGTGGCAAAAATCATTCCAGCCCCACGTTGGAAACAAGAGCCCAAAGCAGAAAAGGACCTGGTGTGTTTAAGGAACACAAAGAACCCAGTGTGCTGTTGCTTAGGGAATAAATTGGAGAGTAGAATAAAGTGCGGTTGGAAAGAAGAGCAGAACCTTGTAAACCACAGTAAATCGTCAGGGCTTCCTTATCTGAAGGAAGAAGGAGCCCAGAGAAGGGTCTTAAGCAGGGAAGGGACATAATCCAATTCACATCTGCTCTGCAAACAAAAGATTAGAGAAGGTCAAGAGTGGAAGGTCAAGAAGTGAGATACGATGGCAGCCGGATCCAAGGTGGTGGCCTGGAGATGGAGAGAAAAAAACAATCTGAGATACACTGAAGATGAAACCTACAGGACTTGCTGTTGGAAGGGGGAAGAGAGGGAAGAGAAAGAATCAAGGATAATTCCTGCTTTTGAGGCTTTGTATCCAAGTGACTGGTGGTACCATACACAGGAAAGGGGAAGACTGAGAAGGGAGGTGACTTGGGGCACAGGGATAGTGGGGGTGTAGGGATGGGTTGGGGAGATAGCTATCAAAATCTCCATTTTGGAAATACTAAGTTTGAAAGGAATTTTAGACACCCAAATAAAATTGTCAAGTTGGCAACTGACTATACCTACAACTACAAATTTGAAATTTGTTGGAATATAGAAGGGATTTGAAGTCTTGGGACTGGATAAGTTTATAGATCAGGAAGAGAGAATGGATAGAAAAGAAAATCTGACCAAGAACTGAGTCGCAGGGCCAAAGGACTCACTTACGCTGGCCCCTTCCAAGAACCAGGGTTGGCCTTAGTAAAACTTTTACTTAGTCAAGTAAGTAGTATTGGCATGGCCAGGGTCATTTTTGGAAATTAGCTAATGGGAGGTAGAGTTATGAATATATTTAGTAGGTTCAGTAAGGTATATTTCTGGGGCTCACAGTCTCCTCCTCGTATAGTTAAGTCACTGCTGGACATCTCTGTATGGGAACGGCTTGCAGGGACACTCTAACCACCATCTTATTTACTTGTAGATTCTAAATTGGTTGTGACAAGCACAGGTCAGTTGGCAATTATGGTGCCCTACTTTTATAAGGGGAAAAGTTTATGGTAGTTGTTACCATATCACCATTGGAAGATACCTAAAACATAAAATGCCTCTTGAGTCCACAAAGTGAAACAAGTTCTGGGCAGTAGGATCCTGCCATTGAACTACAGTTCATGGATGGTCGTAAGACAATGTGACTATATGAAAAGTAAGGACAAAGGGCTGCAAGCACAGTTTAAGAATTTTAATAAGTATTTATAATATGTGCCTTGCATAGCTCATTCTGGAGAAAAAGCTAATGCCACAATACCTAAAACTGTTGACTGCTCAGTAGGTTGCAACAGTTATGGATATGTCATCTTAATTGTTTTTTAAGAATTTAAGTGTAACAAGATGGGGTCACGATTATAAAGTTGTTCCAGCCTTACAACCTAGATACAATGATATTTTGAGGACTCTAAAATACATTTTGAAGAGTTGGAAGAGGAATTTGAACATATACAAGAAGCAAAAGAGTTTATTCAAAAAATTACTAATGTTTGAACATACTATTTTACTTGCAATTTTGAATGAAAGACATTTGTAACAATTTAGTAAAATAAGTGAGAAACTACACATTGAATTGGGCTTAATATGAAGAGTTCCTTCTTTTGTTATCTTTAAATTTATTTACTAAAGGATTGAAAGGTAAACCCAGGTAAAAATATTGATGGAATATGAAATTAAAAACAATAAAGATGAGAGATGAAATCAGTAGAAGTTATTCTAATCTCATAAAGCAAATGATAACAAACATAATTTCATATCATACCAGGAGAAGTTATTCATTAAGAGGAAAAGATAAATTTAGAATAGAAGCAAAGAACAGACTGTAAATTGTTTGACAATCCTATTAACAACAAGAAGTGAATCTTAGGAACACGTTGGAAAGGAATGAAAGCTCCTGCTGATCTGGGGCAAAATACTAACAATGTTCAAGACAATGGAAATTTCAGACAACTCCACTGCATGAGGACATTGATGACAAATGGTTAATGAGTGTTGTCATTTCAGAGTAATTACAATTAGTCACTGTACAAGAAGACTTGAAATGTCATAAAACCTTATAGCTTAAATATGAAAGAAACTTGATAGAAATTGTACAGGTTAACTGTCCTAAAATTTTATACGGCATTACCAATAATAACTTATAAAGCTGAAAGAAAGTCACTAAGCTAAATATAATATAAAACAATTTCTGTTCAACAGAAGAAAAAGTGAATTTTTTTCTAGCCTCTCTACAGAAAATGTTACAAAAATCACTGTCATATAAACAGGTGACCAAAAATTATGCCGGCAAAACTGTAGAGGAAGATAGTACTAGGAAGGCATGTCACACGGTTAATTAATTTAAATTTTTTTCCATTTCATGATGTCTTGGTATTTATAAACACTTAAAAATATGTTGTAATTTCTTTTCTCTTTCTGAATATTTACTTTCATACTTAATTTTGTATTTATAATGTTGTATCTTTTTACCGAAAGAATGCACCCTGCACTGTAAATGCCTCAGGCGCCACAAACGTGGACCTCTGTCAGAGGCCTCTGAGCACTCAGATATTGGGTAGAGAAAGGGGAACTATGAGAGGGTGCTGTCTTGAGGAGGTTGGCAACTGTGCCGGATGCTCCTGGAGTTCAAGATAAAGGAAGAGATGTATTCTTCGGATTCAGCAGCATGAGCATCTTGGTGACCTTGACGAGAGCTGACTGAGAGCTGAACCCATGTTGGAGCAGGTCGAAGCACAAATTGGTCTGTGTAAGATTCATTTATACAGCGCTGGTTATCTTCTGGTTTCCCCTCTACATCAGCTTTCCATCCTTCCCTGTGCTGCTTGGCCTGGGAAGCTGACTTCCATCAACCACTTCACCAGTCCTGCCTGCTGGCTTCCCCTTGGGTTGACCAGTTGAAGACCCTGGGAGAAAACTGGGCCATGGTTTGGGGCTGGGCTCCTTGACCTGTGATCACACAGTCTGTGGGTGGCCCTTCTCTTGGCTACAGCTCTCCCCTGGGCCGACAACGCTGCCTCCTCTGCTCTTCAGGCCCAGGAGGAGGAATCTCTTTCTGCTCTGGCTAACACCTCGGTGCTTCAGCATCCCTGAACAGTCCCTTAACCTCACCCACTCTCCTATAAATAACCCCTTGTTAAATGTTCGTCAATTAAGCCTTTCAATCAGGATCAATTGGGTCAACAGACCCTGTCAGCACCTGAGTGATTCACACAATGACTTTTCTACTAATAAACCCGACTTACGTAGCCCCAGTTGGGGGCAGGCATTGAAGATCTTTACATACTCAGCTCTTGAGACAAGTATAACCAGGTGAGACAGCAGAAGACCTCCACCAGGGACAGGGGTTGGGATTTAGTCCTGAAAGCTTAAGGAAAAACATATTTGATATCTAGGTACTGCCAATCCTGAGACTTTCTTCTCACCCCTCATGGTCAGGGTCTGTACTGGTTTTGTGAATAAACCCTAGTTCTCATACTTTTGCTGGACCCCTACCCAACCAAGCACCTATGGTCCTTGGCCCCCTCCCCAAGAGGCTGCATATCACACTGCAAACCCCCAGCCAATGGCAGGAATCCTTCATCTCTACAGCCAGACACTCACTTGGAATCACAAAATTTCCACCAATGCAGCTATGAGTATAACTCAGATCAAACACTCCTGCTCAGCTCCTACACCAATACTGGACACTTGGATATTGAACTGAACTGGATCAAGTCAGATCGATTACAATAAAATATTGATTTGAGCTACTATGATAAGCCAGAGCTATAGTCAGGTTACCCCCCAAGTCTGGCTACGTTCCCAGGTGACTCCCTTCTTCCCACCAGCCTCATCTCCTCATCAGACTTGCTGGCCCTCACAGGTACCTGACAATAGTGATCAATTCTTATCCACATTCAAAAGAATGAAACTGAACTCCTATCTTACACAAAAATTAACTTGAAATGGATTAAAGACTTAAATGTAAGACCTGAAACTATAAACTCATAGAGTAAAACATAGGGAGAAATCTCCTTGACATTGGTCTTGGCAATGATGTTTTGGATATAACACCAATAACACAAGCAGTAAAAGCAAAAATTAATAGGTGAGATTACATTAAACTAAAAGTTTCTGCACAGCAAAAGAAATGATCAACAAAATGAAAAAGCAACCTACTGAATGGGAGAAAATATTTGCAAATTATATATCTGTAAGAGGTTAATATCCCAAATATATAAAGAACTCATACAACTCAAGAGAGAAGAGAAAAAAAAAAAGTAGACAAAGGATCTGATTAAACATTTTTCCAAAAGAGATTTATAAATGACCAACAGGTACATGAAAAAGTGTTCAACATCACTCATCATCAGGGAAATGCAAATCAAAACTCAAAGAGATATCACATCACACCTGGAAATACGGCTATTATCAAGAAGACAGGTGACAACAAATGTTAAAGAGAATGTGAAAAAAAGAAAATCCTTGTGCACTGTTGGTTATTACGGTAATCATTTTGTAAAACATGCATGTATCAAATCATATTGTACACCTTTAACCTACATAATATTTGTAATGTTAATTATATCTCAATAAACCTGGGAAAAATGGATTAATTCTGAGAAATAATGATTTCCACACAGAGAGTGTCCTCTGAATGAAATCTCCCTGCAATGTCAGGAACTGGCTGTGGCGTAGTTATCAGTATAGAAAAGGAAACTCTCATCTATACCCCATCTTTGATGTTTCCTAGCACTTTCTCTTTCAGGAAGTTTATTAGAGAATGGCTACCTGATCGTGTCACTCCCATGCTTTAAATCTTTCGGTGTTCTCGAAGTGTGGGGAGTCAAGTTTCCAATTGCTGGTTGAATACACAGGCCTTTCATTACCTGAACTCAGCCCACCTCTCCAGCTTCATTCCTTGCCATTCCTGACCCAAGCTCTCGGAGGCAGCCCTTGCCAGCGACCTGTCTATTTCCTGAGCACACTGTGCTTTCATACTTCTTCTGCTCACACGTGATGCCCCTGCTGTTCCGACTGCCCTTCCTCCTCTTCTCATTTCAAGACTCATCTCAAGCATCCCCTCTTCTGGGGAACCTCCTTGCACTCTCCAGTGAATGAAGTAATACTTCATTCTGTATTTGTATAGCACCCCTCACATGAAATCATCACTCTTAACATAGCAATCAGTTGCTTGCCTGTCTTGATTACTAGCCTATAAGTTTCTGGAGGACTTGTTCATTTTGATTTTCCCAGTACCTAAGACAATGCCTGACATGTAGAACACTTAACTGTGTGTGTATTTTTATTTAATAGATTAAGAGGAATGAAGGAAAATTGGGGGGTGGAGGTGGGTAAGGGGAAACAAAGCTACAAGAAGAGACATGAATTTGTGAAGATAAAAGAGGAAAATGTTGAGAATATTTCTCCTAGAAAAGACAGGCAATAAGATAGTCTATTTTCACATACGTAACACATTATCATAATTATAAGTAGGCATATTTAAAGAAATGTGCTAGAATTGTGTCAAAAGAGTATATTTGAACAAGAAGAAATGCTTTTGCCATAACTGTGGCTGTACAAAAAGACTTCCTTTATGTATTTTTTCAAATGCTATCCCTAGAAATATTTTAAAAAATGAGATGAAAAACCATCTTGCTTAAGAGTTTGGGTAGATATTTGCCTGGTGGAAAAATGGAAATATGGTCTCACATCAGTATAGAGCTGCACATATCAGCTAGCCCACCTGAGTCAGGATAGCACAGTGATCGAATACGGACGTGGGATCTGACTGGCTTCACGGCTTTCGAACTTCTTTCTTACTAACTTACTACTTGAAAATTATGTTGCTTTTATTATCACCAAAATTATTGTCTCACATATAAGGAACCTATGGTCCAGGGTGGAGTAGTGACATAACCAGGGTCCTATAACCAGGTCAAGCTAGGCCTGGGATTGGGTATTCAGATATGCCTCCCCCTACTCTTTTTCATGACAGAAGGGCTAGGAACTGAATGAGAACCAAAGGTTGCTTGGCTTTTATGCAATACTATATACAGAGTGAAAAACTGCAATGGGAATTTAAAACTGGAATCATGTAACCTGTAACTTTTATAAATAAAAGGATTAAAGCTCCATTTTTATTAGGCTTAATTTTTTAATTACAAAAAGCAAAACACTTTTCTGGCGGTGGGCTACCTGAAGCTCTCCTTCTAAGGCCAAAAGCTTTAACATTACTTGCTCATTTAAAGCTAGATTTTTTTTTTTTCAGTTGGATGTTAAATTGACATTATGACCTCCACAAAAGAACTGAAAATGTTTTGGCCTTCCAAAGATTGTTTTCTACATGAAGCTTTATATAGCATTTAGAAAAAGCTGAGTGGTGAAGTGTTTTTTGCTTCCACCTGGATGTTTGATGTCAAGTAGATCGTAGGAAAACCACGTGACTCTAACTCATACACTCTGCTTAGTGGATGTGTGTGCTTTGTTAGACAGCTGGAGGCCCAAGCTAGGAGGTTTAATGTTTAATATTTTCCTTTTGCTGAATACACTTGGAAATTGGTCCTTAGCCATCTTTCTAAATACTACTTTTAATTTTTTTTCTTCCAGAACAAAATGCAGCTAGAAGTTAGCAAAAAGATGAAGTTTAAAAGATTATAAATAAAAATCATAAAGATTCATGAAAACATCAATCCATTTGTATTTATAGAGTTTGTGTGCCTCTAGTGTTTTTAAGATGATTATTTCACAGTAAGGGTGGTAGTTTCCACTTAGTAATCTCTGCCCTCTAAAATTCAATTCACAGTAATCCTTTTCTTCCTACATTGCATGAATTAAGTCTTCTCCAGTGTGATAGATTTTTAAAAAACCTAATGACTAGGTGACTGCAAATCTTTTTGCTGCTATTATAAATAACAATGCCTCATTTCTGGCTGAATATTAAGAATCTGCACTGTGCTTGCTGTTTAAAATATCTTTTAAATGTCCACAATTGAATTAAAGCCGTATGTTCAATCATGAACCATGAAATTAGTTGGTATTATCAACGTTCTGCAACTCAGGCCTTGGAAAAAAAAATAAAAAGACTGCAATTCAAAATTACCAAAAAGAATCTCAACTAAAACTGGGTTTTTCTCCTTTCTAAAAGCCTTGATTGCATCACTAACTCTATCAAAGGATAAGACAAAAAACAAAAGAAACTTACCAGCATACATGATTCTTTATTTTACAAAAACAAACAAACAAAAAATTAAACCAGGTATGGTAGATTTTAGTGACAGAGGATATCACAAACTTAAGTCTATTTCAATTTTGTACTGGGAGTTAAGATTGTATACACATAAATGTCTGTTTATATTTTGGGTGAATTTCTGGTCCACTCAATCAAGTACTCATCATTTCACTGGAATCACAGGATATTATATAGTGATCAAGGAGACTACTCCAAGATCTGATCTGATCTGAAAGCCAGCCTATTCCTGCAGCATGAAGTCCTTACCCAATGTTGACTTAAAGTAAATAATAAAATAAAACAGTCATTTATTTTACCTGCAAAATGGGTTTAACAGGGAAAAGCAAAGACCTGAAATTCAAGCAATGCAATCTATGGCAAATCACAGGCAAGTCTGGAGAAAGGAGGGGAGCCTTCTTTTCTAAATGACAGGGGAACTGGGAGGGGCTGTTATAAACAGTCCATTGAAGAACAGTGGGAGTTCAAAGAGGAGTGGCTTTTCGTTGGCTGAGTTGTGACAGTCTCTCACTGGCTGGGTTGTTGCTGGGCAGGGAGTAATTTTTCCTTTCTCCTGCTGAATGGTAAAGTAATAACCTTCTTCCTGTTGGAGATACAAAGGTACCTCTCTTCTTGTTGGGTCTACATTTGTCCTCTAGGGTAGTGCGCAGGAGCTCCACCTTCTGGCCTCCTGACTCCATTTTAAATGACATTTTTGTTTATTAATTTTCATACTAAGGGTATTGTCACTGTGTCACAAAAGCAGTTACTAGGATTTGGCACTTTGCTACTCAGAATAGGTCTGCAGAATGCAGAGTTGACATGACCTGGGAGTGTTAGAAATGCAGAATCTCAGGCCCTTCCCCAGACCTCCTGAAGCACAATCTACATTTTAACAAAATCCCAGGTAAATCAAATGCATGTTAAGCTGTGAGAAGCACTGATTTAGCTGATTGGACTAAAAAGTGTAAATCTCTTCCCTAATTGCCTAAAATAATACCTAGGAAGAAAACTGAGCAATAGTTTGGGGAGAGAAGTTAATAACACTTTCCATCTGCAGTTTTAGACTTCACCTCATTTAATCATCTTTAAAAACCCTGCAAGGTAGATTTATTTCCATTTTTACAGTGATGGAACTAAGTACCTTGTCAAAGATTACACAGCTAATAAATGTTGGAGCCAAGATCCAAAACAAGGTCAGTCTGGCTCTGTCTTTTCCATTATAAAGCACACTACCCCTTATCTTGCTCATTTTTAAATACCGCGTAGAACCATTAAATGTTTACAATATAGGCCTTAGATTGAATTTTATCATCAAAAGCCATTTTTTGAACTCACTTGGTTGTCACTTATGTTTTTGCATTGTGTGTCCAAGGCTGCCCTGGATGGGTCACAACCTCAACAAGGCAAGCTGAGCTGTTTGTCATATTGCTTTAGGTCCATCGATGGCACATATTTTCCCTTTGGCCTCGGAATTTATCTTTTTTTGTAATTTATGGATGCAAATATTTTCAAGGTCTACTGCAGATATAATGGTCTCCAAATCTTACTGTCAAACATCATGGTTAAAAATTACATAGGAATCCTGCAAATGGTGTCTCACTAGCTACATCAGTAAGAATTACCTTTTTTTTTCCCCTTTGGAGGGAAGTGTATGCCGTATAAAATGGGCCACCCCGGTCAGCAGTCGTGCTGTTGCTCATCACCACTTACAGATAAACTGCAATTCTGCCCTCCATTGAATTAGTCTCTGAATCTGGTTTTCAGAAATCTGTGACACATAAGATGAGAATTTCTTTTAGGGAAATCATGGAAAATTCCTGGTGACTAGTCTTCATTTTGAATTTAAATCTCTGGCCTCTTAATTTTCTTTCTGAAAAAGTGTTAAGTTCACTAGTAATTGAACACGAATCAACCAGTCAGATCTAGTGTACTCTTTATTCATAATAAAACAAACACTCTACGGGAACCAATACATGGCCACACAGAAGTTTACCTTCTTTCTATAAGTACTTGCTTACAAGAGGGAGTAATTCAAGTTACTGTTTTGCGCTGGACTACTCCCTTTAGCAGCGGAAACAAGGTCGCTACTGCCTTTAAATCTAATCAATGTCAGAGAATCCAGAACCATTTTAGAGATTCCCCGACACGTACTCTCTAAGGTTCTGTTCCTCCAAAAGCACTTCTAGTACAATTTCTATATCAGTTCCACTCTAACTAGAGAAGCAAAACTGCTCTGTATGATATAAACTAAAATATTTATTATAATCCCTCATTGAATTGTGGGACTTAATGGAGTAGTCCATGGAAACTGTTGCCTTTGCATCTAACGCTGAGCCTAATGTTGCTTTATGTCAGCCAGTCTGGAAGTCAGGAAAGAGAGCTGGATACGGATGAGAGCAAAGACAAACTGGACCATACAGGGAAGTACTCAAATTCATAAAGGAAAACTAGAAGCCAAGTCTCTCACCAATTCCCACATCAATGCTGTTAGGTGACCTGCAGGGGAAACCAGTGCCTTTTCCCATAAAGCTGCACATCACTTGGCTCATCTCTCAGGATCTGAAGGAACCACCATCAAGATGCTGCCCCAGTGCAACAAGGTGAGCAGGTAAATGATCTAGAACACATGAGGACTGCCACAGTGCCTGGCCCTAAACTGACCTTCCAAATGATAAAAATGTAGCTTCTTTTTCACATCTACCTTCCGCATCTTGTACAAAGTAACTCTACATCCAGTGTTAACTCAGGAACATATAGGAAGGGAAATTTCAGGGAAATGTAGTTCTATCTCAGGTAAGCTGAAGCTGTACAAAGCCACCACACACAAAAAAAATCAGTAACTCTTCTGCAAATATCAAGATGCTTCACATATATTAACACAAAAAGACTTCAATTTTTTGTTTATTCTAAAATACGTGTTTTCTCACAATGTATATTTTAGAAATGCTAGATCTGACGGATACTTTATGGGGAGAAAATTAAGATGACTGGTATTACTTCATTAAATTTCATGACCTTCTCTTGATGTGACACAATTCACGTTATTTTATGAAAGTTCTGAGAGGTCTTGAGTCCTCTTTACCTTGGTTTAACCCAATATCACCCAAATTTATTTGTGCACAGAACTCCTTTTATCCCATAATAATTTTTAACATCCTATGCAAACGATATTTCATAAAATAAATCTTAGAAAACACTGTCTTAGAGAATTACCTAAAACAAAGATGATAAAAAGCTTCCTTCTTATTTGCCAAGTCTAACCCACTTGTAGTGGGTCCTTGAAGCAGCAAGTTGAGACTATTTAGGAATCTGAGTGCAGGCTCAGTGGGGAAAAGGCCATGATCAATTAGTAGCATCTTCTCTAGTCATAAAAACTGAGAAAAATGGCAGGAGTACATTTGCTAACACTGGCCTCTGTGGCCATGTCCGTTTACCTCAACCAGCAATGGAACGATAGTGTCGTCTACAGCCATGGGGAAATACTGAACTCTCATGAAACTCAGAAAAAATGTATCGATCACTCTTCTAAATTGGATTCTTATAATATTTCATTCTTTTCTTGCTGAGCTAACTCACATGGCTAGATAGGCATTATTTCTGGACAACCTCTCATGCCTTCTCTAGTGAGAACATATTTTGGTTAAACCTATTTAAAGTTTCTCTAGTTATATTCATTAATATCATCAATGTGTGTATTTCAAGTATCGATTTTGGAGTGATTTAGTCTGAATTATATTTTCACCAAATATTTCACTGTTAGGAACTCTAAGTCAAATTGTTTCATTTCATAAATGAAACAAGTGTATATTATCTTCAACTATAATCAAATCCTGTAGATTAATTTTAGGTGGTAATAGTAATAATTTGTATGGGACATAAAATTTGTATGGAACATTGCTATTTACAAAGCAATTTCACGTGCTTTATTATATTAATAGTTTTAGATGTTACTTCAGATGTTTCAAACACTTAAAAATATAGGTAAGTCTATCAAGAAATATTTTCCACTTCATTTCCGACATTTTAGAAATCTGAATGAACTTAAAAAGATAAAAATACAGAGCCACGCTAGCTGAATGCTTAGTTGTGCACATGACAGTCTCCTTAATAAATGGGTTTTGCTTCAGAACAGTGAAGAGCTACAGTTGCCTTGTTTATCCAAAGCAACACAGAATTCTATTTTTGGTTTCATTCAAAGTGAACTCAAGAACTCTAATAGAGATTCAAGCAATCAAAAGTGCTTCCTCCTATCCACTAAAAAAGTTGAGTTCATGATGAAAGCTGCTAGGTCAAGTCTCACACCAAAGAGAAATCTAATGATTCCACAAGTACCTCGTTTAGCTGTCAGTACAGCAGATCCCTGTAAATTTTTAAGTTCCATATTTAACTTTGGGTTTCTAAGAGCCATTAAGAACCACCGTGATTTTAGAATTACTTACTCCTCAACTCATAGACAAGAGTACTTCTTAACTACACACAGCGACAATAATAGAGATCACCATTTATTTGCCTATGTATCACATTAAAACGCCACATATTAACCTACTAAATGTTGAACAGTTTCAACTCTCTCCATAATCACAAGAAAGGCTTAAGATAGCAAAAGTACAGAAATAAAGAAATAAGCAGGCAAAATGGCACCCAAGCATCCCCAGAGTCACAAATGGTGCTTTGACAGGAACATCCTGGAAATTCTGCTGGTGCCATCCTCTACAGTACTCCTGTCACGGATGCTGTTAGTGCTCGTACGTGCTTCTCAGGGGAGACCCAGTCATCTCCTAGCTGTGTGGGTGTTAAGGGCTAACGACTCATACCTCTTCCTACTCCAGAGACTGCCCTTGACTGAGCGAAGCCAACTCACCTGGAGATTCCTGGCAGGTGACATCTTCCCTGCAGAGGTGGCCCAGAGTCAGTAACAACTGACGTGGGATATAACGGCCCAGCCCCCTTACCTCTGGGAAAAACCACCTCTGTGGTACAATTCATGCTCCAGAGATATCTGTGGAATTGGGCTGAGGCTGGACAACTCCTGAAGCCACATTTCCGCCTAGCTACCTCTTCTGTACAATCCTGTTTCCTTCAGTTTCTTACAGGTTACTCCTGAGAGTGCACCCTTAATAAATCATTTACATAAAAACTCCATCCCAAACTTCCCTTCCACGAAGAAACTACCTTAAACTCTTAAAATTTTATTGCTGATGTCATTAAAAACTGGCCCTAAAATGTAACGGCACAAATAGATCAATGGAACAGAATAGAAGGACCAGAAATAGATCTACAATCTTACAACCAACTGAATTCCAACAGCAGCAACAAAGCAATTCAATCAGGAAAGGAAAATCTTTATTAAAAATATACTGGAACAACTTAATAGCCATATGAAAAAAATGGACTTTGACCCTTATCTCATATCATATACAAAAAGTAATTTGAGATGGATAATAGACCTAACATTAAAGTTAAAACTATAACACTTAAAAGAAATGTATGGAAATTTTATCTCAAAAAAAATATCAAAAATAATAATCAGTGGTAGAAAAAGAAGGAAACATAGATGAAACAAGAATGGCAGAATGTTGATAGTTGTTGAGCTGGGTGATGGGTAGCGGTGTTCATTTTGTTTACATATAAATGCACATTCATATGTAAAAACCCCATATGTGGTGAATTGATTTTCAATATAGGTACCAAGCAGGATAAATAATCTTTTTGATAAGTAGTAATGGAACAATCAGATATTTATATTAAAAAAAATGCTTACTCACAGAATACAAAAATTATTTCTAAATGGTTCATAGACAAACATAAATTCCAAAACTATAAAACTTCTAGAAGAAAATATAGGAGAAAATTCATGCAACTTTAGCATCTCAAAAATTCTTAGGACGTTAAAAATGTAAAGCATAAAAAATTTTGATAAATTGAATCTTATCAAAATTTAAAACTTTTGGTCTTCAAAAGACATTGTGAACAAAGTGATAAGGATGTGTGAGACCAGGATAAAATATTCTCAGTACACATTTCCAACACAGGACATGTATCCAGAACATTTAACAAAACTCATGATATCAAAGCCAAAAATCCAATGAGAATAATAAGCAAAAGATTTGAACAATTACTTCCTGGAAAAGATCTATGAATGGCCGATAAGAAGATGGAAAGGTGTTTAACATCATCATCGTCAGAGAATTACAAATTAAACCATGAAGTATCAATATAATCATGAGGATGGCTAATACTGAAAATGTCTGACAACTCTATGTGATGATGAGGAGATGGAGCAACTGGAATGCACATGTATTGCTGGTGGGAATATAAAATAGTACAACCACTTTGGAGAAGACTTTATAGTGTCTTATAAACCTAAAATTATGCTTACCATACAACTCAAAATTCCACACCTAGGTATTTACCCCAGAAAAATGAAAACATATTGTGAAGATGAAAACTTTTACATGAATGATTACAGTAGTTTTATTCATAAGAGCTAAACTAGAAGCAGTTCAAATGTCCATCAACAGGTGACTAGATAAACAAACTGGAATAACAGTTTCCAATGGGAGAATAGGGTAAGGCATTGATGAAATATAAATAGTAGAAAGCTGAAAGTTGTTGAAGCTGAATGATAGATACATAGGGGTTCACGATACTGTTCTATTTACTTTGCATATGTTTGAAATTTTCTGCAAGTATTTTTTAAGTAACATGGTAACCATTTTCAAAAATTATAAAAAATGATCTGTTCATTGATCTAGTCAATCCTCTTCTGAAAAACTAATCCTAGAAAACAGTCAGAAGAGGAAATAAGCTGTATGCAAGAAAATATTCCTCTAATCTGATTTATAATGTTGGAAAAATTGGGAAGAGCCCAAATATATAAAAACAAAGAAGTAGTCAAGAAATCATACTTTATAGAATGTCATGCAGAACTATAATTCATTAAGATGAATAAATAGCTAACATTTATTATAATTTTCATGCACTAGGCCCTATTCTGAACACTTTAGTCAGCTTAACTCATTTAATATGAATAATATGTAGGAATATTTAGATCATTTAACAAATATTACTCACTCACTACTTGTACCAGGACCATGCTAGGCCCTATGAATATGAGAGTGAGCAAGGAAATGTTACCTTTGGTCTCATGGAGCTTTGAAAGTCTAATGGAGGAAATGGATAAGTGAAGAAACGATTACAATGGAATGCAATAAATGCACTGACTGGGAAAATAAAGCGCTGGTCTTTTGATTTAAGCAGCAAAGTGAATGCATAAGTTATTTCCTATGATGACAACTATGTAAGGGGACCAAGAGTAAAGAAAAAGGTTTGACTTCTTCAGGTGATATAATTATAAAACAATTTAATTTTTCATTTCAAATTCCTTTAATTTTGCTATAATCCCTTAAGTGAAATAAAGTCAGATCACCTATATATCAGATGATCGATTTAGTAGTGAGTAGGGTTTGTTACACGGAAATTTTATTGTAATTTAGAAAATCTAATTAGTTTAGCAAATCTTTCTCAGGTTTCTCCCACTAATCAGTGTAATAGAAAACGTGTTTATTGGTCCTAATCCTAATACTGCAAGTCTGATCTAGTTACTGTACTAAAGTAGTTCTCAACCTGGGTCAGCATTAGAATCCTCGGGAATTTTAAAAACCTAATGATGCCTGACCCCCACCCCAAACCAATTAAATCCAAATCTCTGTGGTAAGGACCCACTGATCTACTCAAAGAGCCATGGATCACTTTAAAATTTTTTACTTAGGTTATTTGTTGAGCTCTTTTCACTCAGGAAGCTTGATATCCATAATTACTATATTTTTGGCTGGGAATATAATTAAATTTACTGATGCAGACACTTCAAAAAGTGACTAAACAAAATATAGACCTTCCATTCATCTTCCCATTCTAAACATGTTTACTCTGAGCAGTGTGCATTTCAGATGACTCATCACGCACAAGGCAACAACAGGGTGCTGCACACAATTAAGAAAGCAAAGTTAGTTATTCCATCATTCCTCAATACACAGAAAAGACACCACCAGGAAAGAGAATGGAGGATGTACGTGACCTGAAATAAACATCCGAGCTCAGACAGGAGCCCAGAGACAACAGGCAGAGATGCAGGTGATCTTGTTGCAGATGAAATGACAGCAGTGACAATTCTCTCAATCCACCTCCTTCCAAACAGCCAGTGTACCAACTTACACTTCCACACAAAGAATTGAGATGACTCAGAGGGGAGATGACTCAAAGAGGTAAATAGTGTCAGTATTTCCTCTGTCTTCCTGAGCTACGTTCCTTCGTACCTTGACTTACCCTCCGTAGGGTACCTGGAAATGGTTCTTACAGCTCCTTACCCTCTCCTACGCTTCGGCAGGTTGTCCTGGTGAATTTTCAGGAGGGATGGTGTGGAAGGCAGGGATAATAGCTATTTAACTTGCTTGATACAGTACTTAGCACAGTAACACATGCATGCGGATGCCTAATAAGCCATGGAGTAAAATTAGCCTAGTTCTGCTCAGACTCCTTGTTTCATCAGCCTTTGGGGAAGACAATGATAATTAGCTGAAATTGCTGAAGAATAACACTTAATCATAGAAAACTAATGCAGAAAAATTACCAAAAACAAGTTGTCTTTGCCTAAGATACATTTCTAGCTGAGAAAAGGAACAAAATTAAGCAACCTTGAAGTCCTTCAAGCCTTACGTCCTAAAATGTTAGGATATTTTTCTTTACTTTTTTAATATCATCACTCTGGGCAGATACTTGACTCAAATTCTCAGATGGGTCAAGCTTTCCTTGACCTTATCAAATAATTAATGTGAGATTTGTATAGAAACCTTCACAGTCTATTTTACTAATTAATGTAAAATATAATTAAATGCACAGCAATGACTCTCAATTAATTGCTCAATTCTTTCAAGTTTATATATATACACTTTTTCTTATATATGTACACACCAATTCTGGTTTTGATACACTGACTTGCATAGTGTTCAACAAGGTAATTAAAAACAAAAGGAAAGAGAGCAAGTATTATCTGAAATAATGAAACTGTTTCAGCTGCTTGAGTTCAAATTAACCACCTTTCTGAAAATGAAAAGTATGATTATACAAGGGTATAGTTATAAAATGTAGGTGTTTAAATAATCAGAATTGCAGAATAGTTACAAGCTGTGCTTTCCCCATCCTGGATAGCCCTTTAAGGCCTGTCAAATACAATTAAGGGTGTCAATTAAAGGATAATTAGCTTCAGAGCAAAAATGGCACTCAAGATAGGGAAATTTTCCCATGCACTTCAACAATATAGAGATACTAAAACACAAATCCAAAGAATAGTAGCTGCAATACATTTTAAATAGTTTTTTTTTTTTAATTTCCACGCTGTCATTTTGTAACAATGATAACTTCCAAGGGCTGCAGCGCACAATCCCACACAGCGTAGGTATGAGACATCAGGGCTGTTTCTGCCTGCAGGCTCTCTCCATCGTCAGAGCTGCAGCTCCCCTCCTAAAGAGGTCTGGAGGGCTTGAATTGTTCTCACATTTCCTTTTACTCTTGGAAAATATTTAACCAAGATTCATGACTGCTTGAGTATAATGGCTATGCAAAATTACGGCTTTGATTCTACCTCCATACTGCCTTTTTATATGCTCTTTAATAAAGTCATATATTGCAAAGACCAAGCCAAGGAACAAAAACAGACTGGGAGCACCTGTTACTGCACACCTCTAGGGTGAGAAAAGCACAAGTAGGAGGCACACCCACAGGATTGCTAATGCTAGTGAGCAGAGATGTAGAAAATGAAATATATTCCAGTGAGCCATCTGCCTTTGACAGAGAACTTGCAACCATGTCAGCAGTGAAAATCATCTCAGAGGCGAAAGCTAAAAACCAGCTCTGACCTCTCAAGAGCAAAGATCAGCATCGCTCCTTTTGCTACAGCTGGTTTAACGTAACCCCCCAGGTAATGTTTTCAGAGTTCTACCCTCTTTTTATTTGGCTTCACACAGCCTTTTGCCTTTGAGATATGAAATAGGCTGGACTACCTGAAGACTGGCTTTTAAAGGAATGGATCTGAAGCTCTCTCTCTGTCTGTTCTGTGTCCTGAAGTTCAAAAGCACACACATTTGGCTGTTAGGGGGTGGCTATGGTGCACTGTATTTGGTATATAAGATATTGATTGTATGAATGGGCAATGCCTTGAACTAGACTTGACAGATGTTAGCCATGGTGGAGATAAAAACCTAAAGTCTGAAATAGTGGGATTGGTTCTGCACAGTTTGCACAGAATCCGACACAGAGTAACTGTGCAAAAAAAAAAAAAAAAAGTTTGGCAAGAATGAATGAGTCAATGGCTGAATGAATGAATGAATGAATGAACGAATGAACAAATGAATCTACTTGGACCAACAAGCTAAATAAGGCATTCGCCACCACTTACCATTCCTATGTGCCTGGGGTTGAGTTTCTATACAGCAGCTTTCTCCCAGTTTTTCTTTTCCCTATATCTCTTCAGAGTAGACCCCCAGGCCCTCTAGTTTTTCACACTTGTGGTTTCTCTCTGACTTTTCCTGAAATTCTCCCAATCACCCACTCCCCCTCATGCTTCTGCAAGGCCTTGTGCCCCAGTCCACCTCACATAATACTTTCAAAGAGACCATAAAAAGAGTTGATAACCCCTGGTTGATCTGACTCAAATCACCTAAAATTATGAGACCAAATCATAAATCAAGGTCCCTTTCAGTGTCAATTTTCGTCCTAATAATTAATTTCTTCTCTGATTACCCGATTTAAACTATTCTAGGTTACTTTTGTGAAATAATTTATTATTTTAGTATTTAAAAATAAGGGTAGCATTTATCTCTGTCATCTGTAGTCTATGTGATCACTATTACTATTTTTAAAAAGCTATTGCCCATCTATTTCCTGTAGAATGATTCCAGTTCAGAGGAGCCTATTGTGCCTGTGTATGGGGCTCCACAGAGTGTTGAGAAAACAGAATTGCTGGAGTTCCAGTGGTGGATACAGACACAGGACAAGACGATTCCAAAAAGATGCACCTCAACTGTCTTGTAAGTAGTGCACTGAGCAGCATTCTTTACCCTGACTGAACAACTGGGCTTTCAGAAAGAGATTTCTTTTTAATGTCAGGCATCAAACTCTTCAAACAATTCCACACTTTCCTGGTGCTCATTCTAATGTTCATCAGAAATCAAACAGATGAGTATACTTTAAGGCGATATCTTTTGCTTCCAACAAACATGATCAAAAAATGGTTATCATTTATGTTTTAGGGTTGGTTATGATTACTCAGAGGTGAGCTAGAGACGAGAAAAGAAGGAATCAGCCTCCTAGCTTGATAACATAGCATTGCTTGTTCAGTCAACCAAGAATTTTCTATCCTAAGCTTAGCTTTCCCCCTGACCATCATTTTTTTTAGTTCCTTCTGGCGTCAACAGCAGGAAATGTCCTAGCTGAAGTGCAAATACGATTCGGGCATGTAACAGCAAGCCTGGAGCTAGAGGGAAGCCTCTGGGGAATACTTGCAGGAATAGTTTTAGAGGCTCAGGGGCGTGACAACAATTAATTTTTAGGGGAAATGGAGAGTAAGTGGCAGGGGGCAAAACCTGATTCTAAGAGGCCAGTCATTGGACTGAAGGGAAGTACAGTGTCCAGTATTCTGATGGTCCACGGGCCCAACTCCCCAGACACTCAGTTAAAGGACTATGACAAGGGACAAGAGAAAACAAAGGCTCCAGTTCTTTTGTTTCTTTCCTTCTTTTTTAAACTACAACTTTAATGGGCATGGAGGGGGCCATACTATCCTCCATATTTGTGCCAGAAGCTTCTCCTTGCATTTCTGGGCCAGAAATTGATCCAGAATCTTCTATAAAATAGAAGTGACAAAAAAATTATTTTTGCCATGCCTATGGAGCTCCAGGAAGTAAGTGCTTTATATACATTGCATTTATCTAAGAGATATCAGCAACCTCAAACTGAAAGACTCTCAACTTCAGCCCAGGCACCAAGCACAGCACCTAAATACAGCTTTGGTTTATACAGGAAGTCTCAGTGGCAAGACATTTTCAGTGAACATCTGTGGCATAAATGCTGAATTTGGTACCTGTAATAGCCTCCAAGATATCCCCAGTGCTCTCTGCCTCCTGGTATCTGTGCCCATGTATAAGTCCCTCCTATGTACACTGAATAAAATTGATCTATGTATCTAGTAGAATATTGTGGAAATGTCAGTGTTTGACTTCTCAGGATGGGTCATAAAAGACACTGCAGCTATAATTTCTTTCTTCTCTCTTGGATCACTTGCTATGTAAGAAGTCAGCTGCCATGAACACTCAAATAGCCCTATGGATAGGCTATGTGGTGAGGAACTAAGAACTCCTGCCAAAAAGCCAGTGACAGATTGAGGCTTCCTGCCAACAACCTTGTAAGTGAGCCATCTTGGAAGCAGATCTTCTAGCCCTAGTCAAGCCTTCAGCTGACTTCATCCCAAGCCAAAAATTTAACTTCAGCCTCATTATTGATCTCAAGCCAGAGTTACCCAGCCTACCTGATCTGGATTCCTGACCCACAAAAATGGTAAAAAAAAAAAAAAAAAAAAAAGTTTATTAACTTAAGCTACTACTAAGTTTTGGAGTAACTGATTCCACAGCAATAGATAACAAGTACAGATTTTGTTACTCTGGTACTTGGAAGGGGAGTATCAGCCTAACAGATAACTAAGGATATGGAAATGACTTTGGAAAAGACAGTGGGCAGAAGCAGCAAAGACTCTGAGGAAAGTATGAGTAGGAGCCTCACATGCAGTGAACAGACTATTAGCAGAAGCCAGAATGCCTTTGAGGAAGGTATGAGTCAGGGCCAAAAGGAGGTGTGCGAAAAAGCCACTGGAAACTGGAGGAAAAGGGACGCTGTTAGGTAGCATCACAAAGCTTAGTGACAGTGCTTCCTGCAGTTATATGGGAAGTAGAAAATGAACCATGTAAAATGGGAAGACTTTGCTAAGAAGATTTCAATGCAGGTGTTTACAGTGTTTACAGTGCTGCTTGGATGCTCCTTGCTGCTTATAGCAAAATGTAAGCAGAGAGAGAGAAGCTAAAGAAAGACTTACACAAAAAGGAACAAGGACTTTCTGGTTTTAAAAATTCCCAGCCTCTCCAGATGACTAACAATGCTATCACTAAGGAATGGCTTCCAGGCAAGGATGAAGTCCAAGACACTTCCAGGAAAATATGGTCTCATATAGATCTGCTGTGGTGCCTCAGAGAACTGTTCAGTCACACAACAGGGCTTCTAAGAAACTTAAGAGTGAATTTCCTCAGTAACCTCAGCAGAAGCCCAAGTTAAAGAAGAACTTATCTCAAAAAGATTCTCAGACATGGTTTTTGTCTAACAAGGAACACAGAAAGTTTTGAAGGCAATTATTTTGGCAGAAACATCACTAGCTTGGACTGAATGAGACAGAAACAGCACAGCACAAAACAAAACAAAAAAAGGCTTTGATCTCTCAAAATTCAACTGCAGGGAACAGGCTTGAAAGCTACACAGCTGCAAACCTGAGTTACCTTTCATGGAAAAGGATGAGTGACTCAGAGAGCAGAACCTAGAGCCCAGAGGGCAGATCCATGGACCCTGGAGAAGAAGTAGGGCTACACTCTAATTAAGCAAGTTCCAAAATACACCCAGTTAGATTTCAAAACACTGGCACTTGTGTGCCTCCTCTTAACCACATCTTTAAACAAGTGTGACTGTAGCAGTTACATTACGCCTATCCCACTATTGTATGTTGGGTGTGTTAGAGGGAAATAACTTGTCTCTTTATGCCTACAGGTATTCAGATCAAGAACAACTGTACTCAAGGAGCTGTACTTAAAAAACTACACCCAAGGAGTTGCATCTGTATCTGGGTCTGATTCATATGATAGAATTCTGGACTTCATTCTGAGGTTGTAATAGCTTGAGGTTTTGGGGTGTTTTGGGAGAAGTGTGAGTGCACTTTGCATGTGGAAGAGACATGACTGATCAGAGGCTAAGAGGCAACTAGCAGTCAGTCTCCAAAAGGGTCCCCAATGTTCCCTGACTCCTCTATTTTAGTATACATATATATGTATATATGTAATTTTATCATTATAAAAGATGTATAGGATATAATTTATACTTCCTGAAGTCTAAACAATCAATAAAATGATTAATCAAGTTCTGATATGTAGTGTTTGCTGATTTCCATAATATAAATAATCCCAGCACAGCTGATTTTAAACTTACATAATTTCATTTTTAATGATGGCTGTGTTTAACAAATGGATTGCAAAATTCATGTTAACAATTAGTTCTCAAAAGCAGGTATGAGCCAGCTTCAGCCCACCATTGAACTGAGCGCGCTGTACGTGAACCATCTTGGAAGCAGACCCTTCAGCCCCACTCAAGCCTTCAGATGACAGCAAGCCCCACTGTTAGGGCTTGACTCTTGACTGCAACCTCATGAAAGACCTTGAGCCAGAAGCACCCAGCTAAGCTACCTCTGAAAGCCTGACCCATAGACTCTGTGAGATACTAAATGTTTATTGTTTAATCTGCAAAATTGTTGAGGTACTTTGTTACTCAGTAACAGATAATAATACATCCTCAGTTGCTGTAGCCATGGGAGACAGTGCTTCCTTGAGGCAGAGGAGTACAGAGGGAAATGGGGAGTTCTAGATAAGTAAGAGCAGCATTTCATAGCATACCTTTGGCACCTCTGTAAGCACCAAAACTGTTCGAGAGAAGTTGAAGAGAGACCTGGAGTTTTCCCAGGGTTGTTTTTCAGTCTCATTTCACCAATGAAGTAACTGAGGCTTAGACAGATTAAGTAGGTTATCTAAAATCAAGCTGCCAATAAGCCAGTAAGAGGTAAAACCAGGGTTTAAACCCAAATCGAAGCCTATGCTTTCCCAGGGAGACCTTCAGAAAGTCTTCAGTTTTCAGAACAGAGTATTTTTATGAATAATTTGATGCCTACTTCATCTGATGGCAGAAAAAGGGTTATTATTTCTACTCTAAAGTTTTAAAAATTGAGATTTGTATAGCTAGTAACGGAGCTAAAACTAGAAACCTTCAAAACTCTAGTCTGATATTCAAAAAAAGACTGAAAAATAAGTTTGAGTATAAAATATGATCATGTGTATAATTAAGTATTAAATTTTGTAGTATAGAAAAATTCAAAATTCATAGCCTTGTTATATTTTACTAGTCTTTCTAATTTACAGTTAGAGGCAAGGAAATGTAACAAAAGTAAACTTCTATGGTCAATAAATGTAGATAATATTGTTAAGATTTATTAAAATTCTTACTTGTTCAAAATCAGATTTCTTTTGTGGCCTCATCCAATTTGACCCAGGACCTATGGGTCCCTACTAATTTGCATGATTGCCTCATATGGTATTAAAATATTTCCAAGCTCTTCCAATTATTCACTTTTTAACAGCTTCTCATAAGTACTTCAAATGAATAGTATCACAGCTTTGTTTTCCAGATGTCATTTCATGTGTCTGACTAATTCTACCAGACCTTAATGATTACATCAATTCAGGATAGAAAAGAACAAATACCAAACTTAACTTAGAACAATTTTAACAAGTTCCATATTTGCTTTTCCTCTTAAGCATTTACTATTTATGACTTTGTACAGTGGGTACAATGGTAGAAGCTCCATTAAAAAGGCCTAGAATTTGAAAGGCCAGGATGCTCTCTGGGACTAAGTTTGAGAAATACAAACCAAATGGCCCACTCTCACTCTGAGAGGTGGATTGTAAATGTGATGACTAGAAAGACAGGATGTATCCAAACTCCAATCAGGAATACCAGAATGTGGCTGCAGTCCAATCAAACTGACTCGGGTAGGGTCTCAGGAAGGCGTAAACATGATTGTGGTCAAAGAAAATGACAGCTAACCAACTGCACTGCAATTTGCAGGAGGAGAATGAGTCAACACACCCAGGATGGTCTTCATAAGAGTCTGGGGAAAGGGAAGCATAGATTCAGGGAAACAGGTGAGTATTCCAGGCAGTTTCTAGCATCAGATACCCCAGACATAAGCTAGAGAATGGCCCCACTCCAGAAATAAAATGGTCTTTTTCTCCTGGATTAGAAATTCTCAAACGTTTTGGTCTCAGGACCCCTTTACAACACCTTTAAAAATTACTGAGGACCCCAAAGAGCTTTTTTTTTTTTAATGTGAGTTATATCTATTGATATTTACCATAATAGAAATTAAATTGAGAAAAATTTTAAATGCAAAATACTTAATCATACAATCCCATTAACCGTCAGAATGATGACATTATCACATATCGTGTAGCCTCAGGAAAATTCCACTGTACACTCATGATGGAGAGTGAAAAAGAAAAATAGCCTCTTAATATTATAAAAATGGTTCGATTTCACAGACACTTAAGAGGGTCTTAAGGACTTGGAGCACACCCTGCAGAGCCCCGTCCTTGATGATTCCAGTTAAACAACTATCTGGGGGTGTGTTGACTTCCCAGGTGAAACATCCTACTGGAGAAAAAGGAATTCACCTTCTTTGCAGTCTCCTCATTCAGCCATCTCTCTTACCAGCATTCTGATTTATATGCCAGACTGGAGTGACTGGCTTGGGGGAAGGGGTTTTTCACTGAGTCTCCTCAACTCTAGTAAAACCGTATCTTAGTTTTTCAAAGGTGATGCAGAATATTTCCCTGCATAAAGCTCACACTCAGTCTCACTCTTGAACTTCATTGGTCTGGATTCTCAGAAATATATTAAGGCACTGAATAAGTTAGAGGAATGAGTACTCTCTGTTCAGTGCTTTTCATAATACACCATTAATTCCAACCCTGTGAGATAGGTCTTATAATCCTCATTTTAGAGATGGACAAACTGACGTTACACAGGAGCATATTGGTATGTGATAAAGCTGGAATCTGAAACATTTAATAATAACAATTAGAAGAATAAACAGCAATTGATTGCATTCTAAGTAGGTCGAGACATTGCTCTAAATACTTTACGTGTGTTTTTTTAATTTCTCACAGCAATTCTATAAGGTAAAAACTATGATTAATTTCCCACTTACCTTCGAGGAAACAAAGACACGAATAAATTAAGTGAAATATGCAAAACCATACAGCACATATAATTGGTGGAACTTGAATTTGGTTGAGCCCAGATAGTCTGATGCCAGGATCCACACTCTTAAACCCTACCTTCTACTACTACTACCAGTATAATTCAATCCCAAACCTGTTCCCTTACCTTCCTATGCACTGCCTTTCCAGAAAGTCCTCTAAGGAGAGACCTCACAGACAGGCACTTTCTCCTGGCTGCAGAATATGTACTAAGTCTAACCAGTTATAGTTAAGATCAAACGTATATAAATAGTGAAACTGTAAATATTTAGGAGTAAATATACTGTATATAATATCTATACATTCTAAGGAACAAACTTGATAGAAAAACCCGTGGTTAATTTTATAGAAGTACTAAACAATAAAAAATAATTATAGAATGAGAGACACCTAGAATCTCAGAATTATAGAGGGTCACAATTACCATGTAAGAAAGGGCAGGCTGACTGTAACAGAGAATTTTTGAATCTGTGTAGAGCTTCAGGCTCCACATTACTAAGCATGAATAATCTAAGGACTTTGGCCAACAGGAATAATTTCAGACACCCTTACCCTACCTGTCTCAAACTACAGGCAAGGCCATTGGCCAGTTTTTAAATATACATTTGTTTCCTACATGCTCTAATTCTGACTGTCTAAGTTAAGGCTGCTTAACTTACTTTTTTTAAAGCACCTCACTGTTAAGGCAGAATTTAAAACTGTTCCTTTGATAATAAATTTTATAGAGGTAGAATTCTTTAAGAGTATGACAAATTATTTTTTAAATTTATATTTAACATATTACACTTTTTTTTTTCATCTCTATGGTTATTTATTTACCCTGTTAGCAACTTTGATGATGATTTAGCACTCTGAACTCTTGCTGACTAAAACTCCATTTCCATTGATAATGGTTTCACTTATGTGCTTTCACAGGCATTTGGATATAAAGATGAACTCAGAAGTAATTCCTTTGATATTCTTTGATAACTTCAAAAAGGAAGAAATTCGGAATCTGAATGCTTTTCAGATGAAAATTAAGCGCCAGTCAGAACTGGTTCAACCCCTCCTGACCTTCCATGACATTTAAATACTCTTCTTCCAACCTAACTTTGCCCTACCCAGATAGAGCCTTGACTCCAGAATTGATAAGGGGAGTTCGTGCGTCACTGTACTGATGGCACAACTGTTCACCTGTTGTCATGAAGACAAGAACTAACTCTCTCTCTGTTTCAACAGTGTTCTCATTATAAGCCACATTATCAAAAATTATTTAATAATAACTTTATACAAAAACACTTAAAAACATGTGTGATACTCTAGGCCACATTTTTTTTTTTTTGTATTGGTTCTGTTTTAGGCTGAAACAGGTATGGCCAGGGTTTCGGGAAGATTTTTAAAAAGAGAAGGACTATAATGAAAGAAAAACTTACATGACGTTTTAAAAACTAATCGACACATAATGTGTGTTTGTGTGTGTGTCTTAGGCAGTGAGTAGCATATAATACATCAGACAGCATGAACTAGGGAATCCAATATGCATATCATATAGGAAATGTGCATTTCAAAATTTTAAACTGAGCTTGGTTGTGTAATTAATTATCCAAACAGCAGCAGCTGAGAGACTCAGAATAGAAAAGAGTTCAAAAGAACTAGGATAAACATGTAATTGTTTATAAATAACATCCATCTGTTATTAGTTATATCTCATAGGTGCAGCAAATCAACATGTATCCCTCATATCAGTTCCTGTTTGTCCCAAAGTACCTGTCTTGCCAAAGCACCTTGGTGTACAGGGATGGAAGATAAAGAAACAGAGGGAGTACTCTCCAGTTTTTAGTTAGCAACATTTCAACATGATGGTGCATTTTCTTTTCTTCCTTCTTTTGTAACAGGCTTGATGTGTTATCTTTATCTGAAACCATAGTGCCAATACCAAAGAATGACATGATGGATGTAATGGGCCAGAGTCAAGCATTGTTCAGTCTGCAGTGTGATGCTACCGAGAGTAAAAGGGTTGCAGAAGCCAGAGCACTCAGAGCAGGTTAATGACAGCAGTGCCTACAAAAGAACCAGCAGCAGAAGAAGCCATCATGGTACATCCAGGGAGCTCATGGAATGAAAAGACTTAAACAACATTGACTTAATAGATTCTATTCTAAAGCAGGGCTTTGCTATCAGCTTCTGCTAAGTTTTAGACCTACAGTCAAATTATTTTCTTCAATTTGTCCCATTCACGTTGAAACAGGATTAGTAGTGCCAGTTTTCTGCTACCTACGTCACAGAACATTGCTCAGAATCGTGAGTACTTGTAAAAAAGTTTAAGCAAATAGATAAAAATATTTTTCTATCTATCTATCTTGAATTGAACACGTAAGTGTGAGCAGCGTGAGGAATCAGAAAGTTAAGGATCTTTCTTCAAGGAGCTTACAGTCTAGCTGGAGAGATAAGATACTGTACCTGTTATCTAATGCTATATAACAAATTATCCCAAATTTAGTAGCTTACTATTTATTATTTCACAGTTTCTGTGGGTCAAGCAGCTGAGAGCAGTTCGGCTGGGTTAATCTGG
This sequence comes from Camelus dromedarius, assembly GCF_036321535.1. Lineage (NCBI taxonomy): Eukaryota > Metazoa > Chordata > Mammalia > Artiodactyla > Camelidae > Camelus > Camelus dromedarius. The sequence goes on along the minus strand of NC_087448.1, from coordinate 62,072,899 downwards.
CTGAAAGTATCTGAGAAGGTTGCAGGGAAGACATGCCCTGGAGCTGCAGTCTTATTCACCAAGAGAGGAACTGCTTCCCATCTCAATCAGTGGTGGTTACGAGGCCTCAGTTTTTTCCTGGTCGTTTACCAGAGGCTTCAGTCCTTTACCACATGGCGCTCTCTGTGGGTGGTCTGAGTGGTCTGATGACATGGCAGTTGGCTTCCCTTGGGGAGAATAATCTAAGAGAACGTACCCAAGACGGAAGCTACAGTCTTTTCCAACCTAGTATCAGAAGTGACATACAATCACTTACAGACTGTGGTCACACAGATCAACTCTGATAAAATGTAGAAGGGGCTTACACAAGTGTGTGAAAACCAGGAGGCGGGCGTTGCTGGGGGCCAACTTGGCAGCTGGCTAACACAGATACATCCACACAAAGAGCAAATGTGCAAGTCCTGTGAATGATACTTCTGAGTGGGTGACTCAGAAAATACATGCTGCACGAGAACATCACAGGAGGGTTAGGTTCATCAGGTCGTGGTGCTGACAGGGCTCCCAAAAAGCCTTGAGGGATCGTTTAGGATTCAAAACAGGCAAACAGAAGCTGGGAAAACATTCCTGTCACGGGAATAGCAGGACCAAAGAGAGACAATATCTATGAGACGTGCTGGAGAAGCCAGGAAGGCCAGCCAAGTGCTGCCTCACAGCCTCCCACTTTGGGGCCCAAATAAGTTTTTCAAGAGATGGTGAAATTGAGTTTTCCTGCCTAGACTCCTGATTTATAACTCTTTGCCACTAGAACCGGTGCTCCACTGAATCTTTTGAAAAATCATATTACAGACAGAAGTGCCAAAGGAACCTCCGAGCTCATGGCATCAACACCTGGAGTACCTGTAACACTAAACAATGAAAACTCTACGTAATGTGTCTAACGCCCTCTGTGCTTTCTGTGCAGCACAGCCATACGTTACCAGATGCTGGAAGACACCATTCTTTTATCAAATCAAAAAAATCTTGCCCAAAAATGAGACTAACAAAACATTAATGAATCCTGATGAGCTGTTTTCATGGTGTCTACTATCTAATGATTAATACTCTATCAATGAAATATTTCTCATCTCATTTAGCCTCCTAATTTATGTGATGTGAAATAAACAAAGGAAAATGATTATGTCTGTGTTGAAAGTTTTCCTCTTTGAGGTCGATGTTTAATGGTGTGGTGAGTGCTCAGAAGCCTCTGCTTTGATCTCTCTCTTTTCGGGTGTGTGGACATGTCTGTAATTGGCACCCAGATGCAACAGAAGAGGTGAAGTAGTCAGAATGGCCTGCAGTCTCCTGGCATGCACTCTGGTGACTGAAGGGATGTGACTTGTTCCAACTCCAGGGTATTCACTATATTTCAAACTGTTAGTTTTGCCCTTCATTGTCTTTTTGTGTATGGGTAAAATATACATACTATAAAATTCAACATTTGAACCATTTTAAGTGTACAGTAGTGTTAAGTACATTCACATTGTTGTGTAACAATTAACACAAACCAATTCCAGAACATTTTCATCATCTGCAACTGAAAGTATATACCTCTTAAACAGTAACTCTCCCATTCCTCCTCTCCTAGGTCCCTGGCAAACACTATTCCAGTTTTTATCTGTATGAATTTGGCTACCACAGGTGCTTCCTATTAGTGGACTCATACAATAGTTGTCTTTTTGTGTCTGGCTTATTTCACATGGCAGAAGATCTTCAAGGTTTATCACATGTCTTAAATATACTTTGTCCATAAAGAAAGGCAGGTTCCTTCTTAAGCATGTGGCATTTGTTTATATCTTTATGTGGGAATATATGCCTATAAATATGAGGCATACAAGGATGTCATAGGAGGGGTAAGGGCTATATAATTGTACCCTTGAAATAGGAACAGAGAAAGGGAAATAGTTCAGTTGACGTTGTCCCTAAGGATGTGGGCAAGAACCCTATTATGGGGATCAGAAGTAGTAAGAAGCAGGGGTTAGAGGTGAGGGGTAATGGGTGTTTCTCCTGACCCATCCAGCTTGCTCCTCTTTACATGCTCCTCCTGAATGATCCATTTTCTGCTGGAGTGTCCCTATTATTACAACCATATGGCATGAACCTCTTCTAGGCTTATGCATTTCCCTTCACTGATATGCAATGAGATAAAAGATTTAAAAAGTGTTCAACTCTCATTATACTTCACTGCTTTTGAAGATCTATGGGGGTTTTTGCTCTTAAATGGAACCAGAAGTTGTTTTAAATCTAAATGGGTCCCAGGCAGTGATGTTACAGAGTCATTATATCACCTGAGTGGGATATACTTCACAATGTCAAAGAAATAGATATATCACATCACCCCAAGATCATTAAACAATTCCTGTATGTGTGTGGAGGGGCTTTATGGACAGTGAGGGCAGCACATGTCTAAGGGAGTATCCGATGAGTTATAATTGGCAAACTGACTATTCTGGTACCCTGTCTCAGACATCAAAAAAGCAGTCAGAGAGGTGTGATCTTTACAGTGGATGGTCCATGGCTGTGAAATACATAAGAATTCAGGAGGAGAGGAAAGCAGCTTTTCAGAACTGTCTAAAGACATAGCCTGGATTCCCTTCAATTAGTTTGATGGAAAAACTGACCTGAACTGAAGTAAGGCTATTTATAAGAATATGTGGATCTAAGTTTCTCATTTAAGGAGTTCTGAACCTGAATAAAAAATACATAAAAATAAGGAGTAAAAACAGAAACTAAATTGGAGTAGCAGGTTAGATATATTTGATTTGTCCCTAAGCTTTTAGTCATTTGCCATGTAAACCTATTAGCCAACATTACTGAGTATTTCCTGTGTAACAGGTATTGTTCTAATATGTTCTTTAATGTTCTCAACAAACCTCTGGTATAAGTATTATTATCTGGTATAAATATTATTATTATTATCCATTTAACAGACAGAAACAAAGCCCCAGTAGTTTTAGATAAGGTCACTCAACTAAAAAGAAGTTATAGAGAGAAAATCCAGGCAAATTTACTCCAGAAGCCCTTTTCTTAACTAAACTACATTGCTCCCACATAGCACTGAAAATCACTTAAGGAAATCCTTCATCAGTTCCATCATCAAAATGGCAGTACAGTTCTCCACTGTCTCCCTACCCAAAGAACACCAATCGTCAACAGATAAGAGTGCCTTTGTGGAAGTCTAGGAAACTGGTGGAAAAGTTCCAGCACATCACTGGAACAAAAACAAAAACAAAAAACAATATTGGACACATTGAAGAGGGTAAGAGGAATAGTTTCATTCTACCTACAAAAAGGTGCCCCAAGGTGGCAGAGCTCAGTGCCAAGAGAGAGCTTCTCGGCCGAGTGTTCTACCATGGGGGAAAACAAGAATGTGTGAGAACGCCAGGCTTCTCCAGCTATGCAGGATGCTGCCAAAGAGGCCCATTTATTTCTGGCCCCATCCAGAATACTGAGCTGTGAACTGCAGGAGTAGGGGGCAGTGAGCCCCTGTGAGAAGGGTGGCCAGGGAGTGAGATGGAACATACCAAAGGGACATGGATCCTACAAATTGCTTCATGGACTCCATCAGGAAGCTCGCCTACGAGCCACTGGGGATGTCTCACCTGTGGATCTCTCCAGCAGGCTCAAGGGCATCCCCAACACTCCTAGCACCACACCCACACCACACCCTATGGTTGGCTCTCTGTGCATGTTCCTGAGGGCAAAAGTGGGGAGGGAGAGTCTTTGCAGACAGCTAGTGAGCACATGCAGAAAGCTGGCCCCACTCTGCAGTACTGGCAGAAAACACACTAACTTAAGCATTCAACACTACCCCGGGGAAAGCAAAAGAGAAACTTTCAGCACATGGCCTGGGTAGGCAGGATCAAGAGAAGGCATACAAGCTTAAGAATTCCCCTCCAAGAGAGAAGAAGTATAGAACAGGTATCTATTTTAAAAGTCTGAGAAAGCCTCAGAAATCCTAACAAGGCTGATGGAAGGGATTTCTCTTCTGAAGCCAGTCAGTAAAGACTGAAGAGGTGACTGCTTCTACAAATGCAAAAGGGCTTCAAGGAGCATGAGAAATCAGGGAACCATGAGGCCACCAAAGGAATATAAGTTTTCTAATAAACAACCCTGAAGAAATGGAGATCTGCCTTTTGCTTGACAAAAAATTGAAAGCAGTTGTTTTAAGGAAGCTCAGGATAAATTCCTAGAAACAGACAACCTACAAAGACTGAATCATGAAGAAATAGAAAATCTGAACAGACCAATTACTAGTAAGGAGATTGAATCACTAACCAAAACATCTCCCAAAAAGAGAAAGTCCAGAACCAGATAGCTTCACTAGTGAATTCTACCAAACACTTTAAGAGGAATTAATACCAATCCTTCTCAAACTCTTACCAAAAAAAATAGGAGAGGAGGGAACACTTCCAAACTCATTCTATGAAGCCAGCCATACTTGGATACCAAAGCCAGACAAAGACACAACAAGAAAAAAAAATTGCAGGCCAGTATTGCTGATGAACATAGACGCAATGATTCTCAGCAAAATATCAGCCAACCGAATTCAACAATGCATTAAAAGGATTGTACACCATGATCAAGTGGGATTTATTGCAGGGATGCAAGTATGGTTCAACATCTACAAATCAATTAATGTGGTATATCACACTAACAAAACAAAGGATAAAACTATATGGTCATTTTAATAGATGCAGAAAAAGTGCAAGGCAAAATCCTATATTATTTTGTAATAAAAACTCTCAAGAAACTGGGTACAGAGGAAACATATCTCTACGTAATAAAGGCCATATATGACAAGCCCACAGCTAACATCATACTCAACCGTGAAACACTGAAAGCTGGAGGCATCACACTTCCTGATTTCAAAATACATTATAAGCTTTAGTAATTGAAACAGTATAGAGTTGATATAAACACAGACACATAAATCAATGGAACAGAATAGAGTCCAGAAAATAAAACCATGCATTATGGTCAATTAATTTTTGACAAGGCAGCATGAATGCACAATGAGGAAAGAACAGTCTCACCAATAAATGGTATTAGAAAAACTGGTTATCTACATGCAAAAGAATGTAATTGGACTCAGCTTATACAACAAACAAAAATCAATTCAAAATATATTAAAAACTTAAATATAAAATCTGAAACTGTAAAACTCTTGAGAGAAAACAGAGGGGATAAGCTCCTTGGCATTGATCTCAACATTGATTTTTCTAGATTTGACACCAAAATCAAAGGCAAAAAAAAGCAAAAATCAACAAGTGGGACTATATCTAACAAAAAAGCCTCTGCACAGCAAAAGAAGAAATTAACAAAATGAAAAGGCTACCTATGGAATGGAAGAAAATATTTGCAAATCACATACCTGATAAGGGGTTAATATCCAAAATATACAAGGAACACTTACAAATCACTAGTAAAAAATTAAAACCCAATTAACAATTAAAAAAGGAACTGAATAGACATTTTTCCAAACAAGATATACAAATGGCCAAGAGGTATATGAAAAGATGCTTAATATTGCCAATATTCAGCAAATACAAACCAAAACCACAATGAGATATCACCTCCCCCCTGTTAGGATAGCTATCATTGAAAGGGCAAGAGATAAAGAGATGCTGATGAGAACAGAGAGAAAAAGGAACCCTAGTGTACTGTTTGTGGAGATGTAAATTGGTACAGCCAGTATGAAAAACATTATAAAAGTTTCCTCAAAAAACTAAAAATAGAACTGCCATATGATCCAGCCATACACTTGTGGGTATATATCCAAAGGAAATGAAATCACTATTTCAAAGAGGTATGTGTACTTCCATGTTCATTGCAGTGTTATTTAAAATATTCAAGGTATGGAAACAACCTAAGTGTCTATCACTGTATGAATGGATAAAGAAAATGCAGTATAAAAATGTATAATGGAATATTATTCACCATTGAAAAAGAAGGCAATCCTATGATTTGTGACAACATAGATGAAACTTGAGAGCATCATGCTAAGTGAAATAAGACAGACAAAGACACTGTATGGATACTTATACTTACATCTGGAATATATATATATAGAGAGAGAGTTAAACTCATAGAAACAGAGCATAGAATGATGATTGCCAGGGGTCAAGAGGGTGGGGGAAATGAGGAGTCAAAGGGCCCAAACTTTAAGTTATAAGATGAATAACTTCTGAGGCTCTAATATATAGTATGGTGCTTCTAGTTAGTCACACTGTATATTTTATTTGAAATTTGCTGAGAAAGTAGATCTTTAAAATTCTCAACAAAAATTAAAAAAGCTAACTATTCAAGGCGACAGATGTATTACTTAATTTGACTGTGGGAATCATTTCACAATGTATACATATATCAAATAATTGCATTGTACACTTTAAATATATAACCACTGTATTTATCAATCATGCCTCAATAAGGCTGGTGGGGGAAAGACATCCCTGACCCCATGGCACACTTCACTTCCCCATCATAACACTTTCCTCACAGATAGCCTTCAATTAATAAACACCTCCTGGGTACTAATTATGCACCAGTCACTATTGAAAGTATGGGGGTAGAGCATTAAACAAAACAGATTAGATTGTTAAAATCACCTAGTAGTTGTTTGTGATTTTCCACAGGACTTGAAGTTCCAGGATGGCAGAATATAATCTTTCCTACTGGCATCTCAATCTCCAGTGCCTAGCACTGGATTTGACACATACTAGACTCTTAAAATAAACTTTTATTCAATGAATATTATTGAATGTCAAAACCATGCCACTTCAGCATATAACAAAAAAGCCCCATACTCAATTGAAATGCTTTCTTTTAGTTAAACTCTGCTATTGTTACAAATAAGCCAGTGACCACCAGAAACATCTGAGTGTTCCTTTATAAGAAAAAGTCAAACACCTTTGGTGTTGTATGGACTTGGGTGCTACATCAAAAGGGAGAAAAGTTATGAGGAATGTCATTAGAGAAAATGCACTTTGTATCTTCTATTCTTCCTCGTTTCTGAGAAATAAGCCTTGCAGCTGCCAGCACACAAATTCAAAATGATACCAAAACCCAAAACACTTCCTTTGACTACAAATTGCACGGCACTACATGACAATACTTTTCCACACCCAAGTCCACATGACACCAAAGGCAAATGTTAACATATAAAATATGTTCTGGGGCTTGGGCGATTCATCCATCAGGTACATTTTAGGTCCCAAACTTCCTGCAGTTGCTCCTCCCAGGAATGAAGATGGAAACTCCCAAGAAGTCACTCCAGCCAGAGCCTTGCAATGGAGAGAGCCAGGCAGCCCTCTTTGCTGGTAAGCAATCTACTCAACACTCAGTTAAGGTCCTTCCCTTTGGGAGCCTAGTTCTAAATGCCACATGGCCAAGGTAGCACAGAAATCACATTACATCCATGTCAGCTGAGCACACACAATGGTTTACCCACTCCCTTCTCATTTTTCAATTTAACTCTAGTTTTCACTTCCTATTTTTCCATGTTTCTCTTCTATTTCTCTTCCTCCTTGTTGAATGGACCCCCTGTGAGCTATTCATGAAAATTCTTAAAACTAGGAGGAAACTGATTACTAGATTTATGAGGTTGTGATGATTTACTCTCCTCTTAAGGAAAGAGACAATCCATCACATTTTGAAAGGCTGAATAATCAAGTCCTGCATGTGTTTATGTATCATAAAGCTGTCTTCTTGACGAACAACTAAGCCACCAACCTAATGATGAGGCTGATTTGCTGTGGACAGACATTTTGAAAAAGACTATTTCAGATATAAATGTATTTGTTTGCCAGTGAGGATATTTTCAATGGAAGAGAAACTCAATAGTGTAATTACTTTGACTCAATACTGCATGGCTTTTTAATAAATTCATTTGGAAAAAAGTTTGCTAAACATCTACTATGGGCTAATTGTTGTGTTCAATGTAACAGATTTTCTAGCAACCAGGGGCTCACAGAAGCTCACAGTACAGTAGGGAAACAGATAACTAAATAAATAATTATAACAAAATGTTAATTGCTAAAAACAAAGTTGAAACTTGCCCAGATTGGGAAGTTCAGAATCTGTCTGCATGAAAAAAAAATCATGAGTCATGTCCACTTTTCACTGTTAGCATTAAAGGATTTTTAATCTTTTACAAAAGAAAAAGTATCTTATGAGAAACCCCAAATATGAATAAAAGATCTGTCTTCAGTACATAAAAAGAAACAAGAAGGTAAGGATAAGTATAAAACATGGGGCTACTCGTCAAACTTTCCCTTATACTCCTTTCAAAACTTTCCAGTTGTATGTACTGCTCCATCTCAGAAACTCTTATATCGGAAAACAATCTGATAAATGAATTTTTGCCGAGATGCTAATGGCTTGTAGTCTAAGACATCATCATATTGGAAAATCTTACACTATTAGGCACTCTTAAAAATAAAAGACTTAACTCACTATTATGAATCACTGATTTTAGAGTATCAGGCATTATATGGGTTTTATCTCTACATCTGAATGCCCTGCCCTGATTTGTTCAAATTGAAATACTTGGGCATTCATCGACTCCATCCAGATGAAACACTGGTCTAAGCCACGTGCATTCAGAAACAAATCATTCACTAGACTACAGTTCTTAATCAAAACATTTGTGATATAAAATAACAATAACAAACACAAATAACAATAACAAAAACAAAATGATAACTTTATATGAAACTATTACCATCAGAAATTAGGGTGATCATGGGAAAATGACTCTAGCAAAAATTTTAGTGGCCTCGATCATATTTTTCTTTCTGTTTTTCCCTTTTACAAGAAAACTCAGGGCCATGATAAAACAACTTATAAAGAAATAATATATTCACATCCTTAACTAAGTATATAGACAAATGCCTCAGCTATGTATAACCATTGCATGTGCTAAGATTTCAGCCTTTAAGCAGCAACATCCCAGACCCGCACCAAGCAGAGATTCATGCAACTGCTGCTAAGAAAAAAAAATTAATAAGTAAACTCAAGAAGAAACTAATGGAACAAAAAACATATTTTGATTTATAGAGCAGTCTTCCAAGTAACAAGAAGAACATTCAGATTAGAATCTGTACTAGCAGGGGTTTTACAAATCACCCAAGGCCAAGAGTTATCTGGAAATTCCATTCTGGAATAAGGCAGAGAGAAGCTTTCTGATTTTACCACTGGAATATCGACAGCCTGGCCATTGTACCTGAGCAGGATTCTGGGAAGTGTCCCCAAGGTGAAGTAGGTGAGTCCGAGTCCTCAAAACAGCAACATGTAGGAGACCAAGATAATTTTCTAGCAAAGTCAGAATTTCAAAAGTCTAAATCAAGCATCAGATAAAAGGCTTGGTCACAGAGGTGAAAACCTTGTACAAGATGTTGGGATGGCCCCTCAGCTCCAAGACGGGAGGCAGGAAGATTGAGGAAAAACTGAAACTTCCTGTCTTGCCTCTTCATACTGTCCATAACTTCACAGCATGGGGTGAAGAAAGCAAAGCCAGATTTACAGCATGCACTTTAAGAACAAATGGTTCCAAATTAAGATATGGGGTAGGCCCGAAGAGATAGAGTGAATATTAAATTCCTCTCAACTTTGTCCAACAGATTTCATTTCCCAAAGTGCCAAATTATTTTGGTTTCACTAAACTTAATCCCTAATGCAAAGCTGCAGTTCATTAAAATAGAAACACCTAACGCTGTCTGTGGCTAATTCAGATGGTTTCAAAAATTCAGCAAAGCCCTTTTAATGGTTTCAAGCAAACTACACATCAAAACTGCTGTTGGGGCTGCCTAGCAACAAAGCTAATTGCATAACATAAACTCACTACAAAGCTTAGTAAAGCAGATCTTTATTCAAATGCGAAAGTTCATCCCAACAAAAATATTTTTAAATGTATGATGTGGAAATATCATACAGAATATTTTATTAGACTCTCACATACATGAAAAATATAAAATGATGAACAATTCATATACATGCAAAATCAATTTACCTCTGGAAATTGCTTATTCATCACAAGTAATGCTTTAATAAATCTCTGTTTACTTCCTTCTACCCCCTGCATGTCATAATACGTGTTCTGATTTGTGAACTGAAGACAATTTCTTTTGAAACCATGAAGATCTTTTTACGGCATCATCCGCAGAAGTAACGGTCCTGCTAGTTAGCACTACCATCCTATTCATGGCACTGAGCTTGATGGAGAGCCTTTAAATTAGCCATGTCAAAATTCATTCTGTCTGACTTATTCTTACAGGGATGAAGACCATAGCCTTATTTATTCCAGAAAAGTATTTGCTCACATGCTAAAAAAATCCACTGTAAAAAATCAAGAAGAATGTTGATAGCCAATGTCACTGGACTATTCCTTACAAAAGAATTAGATAAATTCTAAAATCTCATTAATCTTACAATCACTAATATTAATAGATCATCCTGTGCTAGTGATTGTGCCTTCATAAATATCAAATACATTTTAATGACATGTTCTCCATCATGAAAACAATAAAGTAAAAAACAAAATTTTATTGTAACTTTATATAGGACTAGTTCTTGCATGGAAACTTTGAGGATTAGGCATTTTTCCCTCTAACCTACACATTTTCTCTCTAATGTGTAAGTTTGGGAGATTTGACAATGAATGATTAAGTCCCTGTTAAGTCACTGTGCTAAGCATTTATTAGTATTCAATAAATACTAATTGATAATAGTTCTTTCCTCCTCAGTATATATTAACATCTAATATTTTTCATTTATTCCTTATTAACTTGAAAAGGAATGATTATAAGTAAGTTTATTTTATTACTTGTGGCTTCAAGTACATAAAACCCACTTTAGTGGAAAACCTACTGCTTTCTTTTTTCTTTTTTCTTTCTAAATAAGCTTTAGAATTTAATGTATTAGTTTTTCTGTATCCTTCATGTTGACTTGTGGAGCTGTTCATTCTGCCTATAATCATTTAATTACTTGTTTAATCCAGTATGGAAGCTTCACACTATGGTGTTTTAATTTATTGCCTCAATATGCACTAAAAGATTTACAAGATAACCTCACCCTCTCAATCTGTCATGACCGATAAAAGCTTTAAATAATCTATTAGGGAAAGGCAACACCAAACACCTGGTGATGCTTCACATTTTAGAGCCAATTCTGATATGCAGAGTTTAGAAGACAAGATGTTAATCATCCCTATGACATTTCACAAATCCCCAATAAGTTGCAACATCTTCTGCTTGGGAAACTGAACGAGGCACTTATAAGGCAATCACCAAAACACTACCTCGACTGTGAAGGGCCAATCTGACCAAGAACAGACAGACCACTTCTAGTGAAAACTCTAAGGAACTGTTTTCAACCATAATAGTGGGGGAAATAACTGGGTTTAGGGAGCAAATTGGAATTGGTTCAACATTCCAGAGTCAACCCATTCAGCAGTGCTTCGACGAGCACAGACACAGCATTAAAAAGCTATAGAATCGAAAACTGACAAGCCAATATAACTATTTCCACCATTCTCTAAAGTTGTAACTAAACAAAATCTGAAACACAAAGTCAAAATAAATACAAGCCTGCACAAACGGAACAAGTAATTGACTTTGTTAATCCCTTAAAGGATAGCGAAGAAGGAGATTTTTGGAATCAAGAAGGAATAAATTTGCTTTTCTTTTTGGTCACGGTTGTGTTTCTTCCTGTTATTTTTTCCTACATTGTGTTTCTTCCTGGATGCATATGATTTAAGGACTATGAAGTCAGTAGAAGCAGGGTATTATAAGAGTTAATAGAGAGGGCCCTAGAGTAAGATGGTTTGGTTTTAAGTCCTGGTTCCATCATTTCTTTCTGTAAGATTTTGGGCAATTGTATGCTTAGGATCCTCTTCTGTAGAATGGGGATAAATAACAGCACTATACCATTAGTTTGCTGTGAAAATTGAGAGAAAGCACATAAAATTTTTGGCAAGGTGGCTACTACATAGTTGAGGCTCAAAAAAATGGTAGCTACTATTACTGTTAGTAGCATTTTGAACATGTGGATGCTCAGTAGATGCTGACTGGATGGAGAGAGGGATGCGTTGTTGAAATACAACTGGTGACAGTAGGAAAACAGCTCAGTAGGTACAGACATAAACAACCTGTTCACCATCGTTTATCTGCGTGCAAAGACTATGAATATCAGAGATGCTGAACCAGAATATCATCAGTCCAGCAGACCAATGCAAGAGAATTGGGATAATCAAGCAGGTCAGTCTTTCATTTCTGGGTCTAACCTGCTAAACCTTTCAATTCACACAATGTTTTGAAATGTCACTGCATAGAAATCCTTCCACTCCTAGAAGTTTCTTCTTAGCCTGTTAATATTGGAGATGTAAAAACATCTAAAAGTCTATCAGACTGATGTGTAGGTATTATTATCTCTATTTGATAGATTAAGAAACTGAGAGTCAGAAAGTTGTGATAACTTTTCCCAATCCCACATTTAGCAAGTGGTAGAACCAGAACTCAAGCACAGGTCTTTGATTGCACTTCTGGTGTGATTTGATCATTAGTTCAACAACAACAAAATTATGTTCAATATCTACTATGTGTCAGGCACTGTTTAGATACTATGGATACAAATGTAAATAATACGCCACAACTCCCCTCAAACTGTTCGTGATTTAATATAAAAGACAGAGAAGTACACTCAAAACCACTCCACCGTGGTCTAAGCAGCTTATGAAAAATGTGGATTCCGGGTTTCACCAACAGCTCTGATTCAGTAAGGCTGAGATACAGGCCAGGAATCTACACTTTTAGGAAGACTTCCTGGGATGATTCTCTTAGACCACACCTGGAGAAAGGTTATAAGAGAAGTAAATCTAGGAACAGAAAAGCAGACTTCCTGGGAAGATGATTCCTGAATTGAGTGTTGAAGGACCAGTGGAAATTATTACCTAGGCAGAGAGAGTGGGAATGAAGAGAGAAGCACTCACATAGAAAAACAAAATTGACCGAGTTTTTTATTTGTTTGTTTGGTTTTGTTTTTTTTTTTTTAAGAATTGACCAAGCTTTTGAGAGATGAAACTCATTTGGGAAAATACGGAAGTTAAGTGTAACTAAACTAAAAGAGGGTGGCGGGGAAGGATTTGGAGGAAATAAATGTAAAGGTACACAGGACCTCTATTCCTAGAGTCCAAGGGAGCCAGGCCCCGAGTTAGAGAACATGCAGAGGGCCAGAGTAGCCCCCAGGTGGGGTTTAAGCAAAAAGCAGGTGGCATGACCAAGGGATGCTTCTTCCCCAACTCCTCAGATTGTGCTATAGAGAGAATTGTGCAAGTTTGCTCCTGAATAATTAGCTTTCCCTTGGAATGGCCTGTTTCAGTTAAAATGTGTCTCTAAGGACGATTTGAGCCAAGCCAGTAGCAGGCTTCAACATACAAAACACATATTTTAAAATGAAATGGTGAATCTTCAAATTATATTTAAGTCAATACAAGTTACAAAGTTAATGAAAGTGCAGCAAAGGGGAGACCCAATGAGTAGCTCTTAATCTTCTGTGCTTTGCTTTAACAAATCTGAAGTTCTTTCCCCTCAGGTATGCTGAACAGACGTAAAATCATCATGCCAGACCTTGTCCTGCTTCGAGGCCTCCTTTTTCTAAACCACCATTGATATTCCCTGGCTCCACATAGGAAGAGCCGGCCTCCTGGACCGGGTCTTCCTCATTTCAGCCACGGGGAATGACATCTGTGTGCCACAGTCTTTGGTTTCAAGAACGTGGATATAATGGAACGGGCATATCTAGATGGATAGGAAAAATGACACAGAAACATGTAAACTTGTAATGTGGCATAGTTATTGATCGTTGGAGAAAGAGAAGGACGACCTTGCAAGTCAAGGAGATGGAGAGCCTCAATTCCAGCAATCTGTGAGGCAAAGAAGCAGCAAGCTTCATCTGCAGCCAAGGTTAGACTGCTCTGTCAGCCACGAGGGGAATCCATCATGTCCAGTCCCGCAGGAAAGGACAAGGGACGCTGGGAAGCAGAAGAAATCACCTCATGGCTGGCTGTTCCTGGTGTTGCCCAGAGGACCACGGACTTTTACTTTTTTCCAGACAATTCTTTTTTTGTTTGTTTTTGCAAACCTTTCCCATGTACTGTAAAATGTTTGTCATCCCTGGCCCCTGCATACTAAATCCCCAAAGTGACCTGGAAATTCTACCTAATGGGGATGATAGCCCCCTTTGGAGAACCACTGAGAAGAACTTTAAACCCCTGGAAAGGACCTTCAAGGTCATCAAGGTTCCACATTTCCATTTCATAAGGAAAGTAGGGACAAGCCTAGAATCTGATTTTCATGATTCTCAGGCAAACACTTATTCCTTAAATCTTGGTGCCTCTGGATTCCAAAAAGGGTCCTTACCCTCCCACTGACATCTCTTACTTATACCATCTAAAAACTCTCTCTTGACCACAAGGCAAATGCAAATCTCTGGCAACTTCTCTCTTTGGCAATATGTGCCGGCCTACTTTTTCTTGAACTTAAGGTACTGGCTGGTACCGAAGCCAACAGCAAAAAGTAGGCTTAGAGCTAAGAGAAAAACCCAGGCATCTTTAGATGGAAAGTGTGGGCAAGATTAATGGATCTCATCCTCATGAAATTTCAGAGCAAGGATAAAGCAAGGACTTAAAAAGCTTCCAAAAAGGTGAAAAAACATGTTTCTTCAAAGAAATAATAATCTGATTGATACCATAATTCTCATCAGAAACACTGGATTCTAGTACCAATTGTAACAGTAAGCACTGCTCTCTAGTAGGTAAAGAAATGAAATCTTCATATTGGGAGAGGGCGGGGATGGGAATTTTGAAACTAGAATTCTGTATCACTCAAATGAGGAGATAAAATAAAATGCATATATATGTGGATATAAACATCTATTCACACATATATGCAATAAAAAAGTTTACCTGCCTACAAAAAAAAAATTACTACAGTTTTTTCCACCAAAAAATTAAATATCTGAGAAACAAAGACAGCTAAAAAAAATGATACACATGAACTTATTTACAAAATAGAAAGAGACTCACAGACATAGAAAACAAAAGTAAAGGTAAATTAGGAGTTTGAGACTAACAGATACACATTACTATATACAAAGTAAACAACAAGGACCTACTGTGTAGCACAGGGAACTATATTCAATATCTTATAATAACCTATAATGGAAAAGAATCTGAAAAAACATGTATGTATAACTGAATCACTTTGCTTTACACCTGAAATCAACACAACATTGTAAATTAACTATACTTCAATCAAAAAAAATTTAAAAAGCCAAACTCATGGAAACAGATACTAGAAAGATTGTTGCCAGGGACTGTGGGGTTGGGGAAATAGGGAGATGTTGGTCAAAGGGTAGGTACACACTTCCAGGGGAATAAGTTCCGGAGGTCTAATGTACAGCATGGTAATTATAGTTAACAACAGTGTTTTATGTACTTGAAAGTTGCTAAGAGACTAGATCTTAAATGTTCTCAATACAAAAAAAAAAAAAAAAAAAGAAAAAGGTCATTATTATGTGACTTGATTGAGATGTTAACTAATGCTACTATGGTAACCACTTCACAAGTGTAAGTGTATCAAATCAACACATTGTATACCTTAAACTTGTACAATTTTATATGTCAGTTATATCTCAGTGAAGTGAGAGCCGGGGAGATGGGAGCAGAAAGAATATTCAAGTCCAAGGAATGACTTAAGCAGGAGGGAGACAGGTAATCAGCCTCAGTAGAGGAAGAGTAGAAATCAGAATAGCAGTTCTCAGCCTGTGGGTCTGAGATCGGGGGCTACACAGGTATTGCAAGAGGTCTGTGAATCTAGGTGAGGATCAGGCTCCCAGCAGACAGATTAAATAACACCCCTACACATGAATAATACTGCTGTCTTTCAAATGTATTAGGTTCTATTGTGATTAGGGAAATTTCTACATACTTAAAAGTACTATTAAACTCATGCCCAGTATCTTATATTTTCTCAATTAATAAGTACTAAAATGTAAATATTCCATATCAAGAATTGCACAGCTGTATTTAATTGTTAAAGTGAGAGTCTCATACTTGTAAAGTTAGGAACTATTGTGTTAATACTGGAGGGTCCATTCTCTGACTACAGAGTTTTAAACAAAGGTCAAGAGAGGCAAGGTATATGCAGCAGCCCAACCATATCAGAGAAAGTTGAAAACATCCTTGTAACTAATACCTGGATTAGAGAGGAAAAATCAAATACAATATTTCATAAACACGCATAAGAAAGTTACATATTAAAACCTCTAAACTTACAGGACACTTATAGCCCCTTCCAGGAAATACAAATCATCAAAATTGATTTAAAAAGAAATAGAAAAACTAAGTGGCCATTAAACGTAGACAGTACTGAAAAAGTTCGTAAGTAGCCACATTCCAAGAGGCTCTCCCTTCAAAGAATAGGTAATTCCTATCATATTCAAATTGTTCCAGAGAATTGAAAAAGATAGTTTTCCAGCTAAGTTTTCAAGACTCGTAAAGAATAACAAACAACAGGACTTGAACAAAAGAAAGAAACAAACAGGACAAGAACAAAAGAAAGAAAGAAAATAATAGACTAATGATTTAAGAATATAGTACAAACATATAGTACTTTAAGCATTAATAAGCTAAATTCATCCTTCTATTAAATAATAATACACAATGATTAAGTAGGGCTTATTTCCGGATGCTTTAATATTAGAAAAATCTTCATGAACAGATTAAAGGAGAAAAACCCATAGATCATTTTGAAGGATGGCAAAAAAACATTTAGTAAATTTCAACTTACTTTCATGATGGAGGAATTATATCTTAATACTAACTGACTGAGAAAATATAGGGTAAGACATTATAAATGAATTCAGTAACACTTCCAAATGAATTTGACTTTCCTTAATTATAGCAGCTAATTTGGTAATAGGTGACTGGCAGAAGGCTTCAACAAACTACATAGTGAAACATTAGAAGGGTTGCTATTTGTTTCTAGAGTAAAATGAAATGTGTGTACTCAAGGTTAAATAATAATAAAAAAAAAAAAAACCAAAATCTCAGTTCATTGGAAACTTAAAATGCATCACTAGACGAGTTTTCAAACTTTTGGTAAATCCCTACCATGAATCAAGGAAGCTTATCTTCACAAATTGATGAGATCCATGAATACATAAGGAAAAGTTCTAGAAGGATGCATCTCTGGGCAGGTTGTAGAATTAGGGGGCTGTGATGGAGATGTCCTCTTTCCTTACTTTGTACTTCAATATTGTTTAAACATATTGTACAACAACCATATACTACATTTTTTATTTGACATTTTAAGAAGTTTGAAATATTCAATACCCTTGTATTTTCTGTTCTGAATTTGGGGTATACTTCTGTACACTCACTATGATTGCTTTATCAAGGTCTTGTGTTTCCAGGACATTCTATTTTATGTTTTTCTGCTTTAGTATTTGTCACAGAAAAGTTTAAAATAATGATAACATCTTCATAGATTATATTCTTTATGATTATATTATAACCCTCTAGATCCCACTTAAGTCTTTGAGACTTAAATACTACTTTTTAGAAATTTGCAGTGTCATTCCTGTTTTCATTTTGTTTGCATTTGCTGAGTGTGCTTCGTCTCTCATTTCATTTGTACCCTTTTCTAGTTATGTTATTGTGTTTCTTCTAGATCTTACAGAGCCTTGATTTAAAAGGTATAACTGAAGCCAGATAGTTCACAGATTTAATGAAACCTTGAAACAATGAAATATGGTTGAAACAGGTTCTTTGAGAAGGTACATGCTTAGCTAGCCATTATGTCTTATTAGATAGATGAGGAAAATTTTAGTGAAATTTTACAAATTTGTTATCCTGAAATTTAAATAAATGCATACATATTCTTTAACTTGTTACCTGAAAGTTGAATTTCTGTGTCAGCCTGTTTGCTAATGAGGGAAAAGAGCTTTCCTAATATGTAAGGGTTTGTTTTAAGAGTCCTAAGAACTGTTGATTTATAACCTTCACACAAGACTCTTTTCTATAGGAAACTATTTAAACTCTTTATGGTAGAAAATTATGTGTGTTCTATCATGTGGTAAACCACAGTTGTCATAGGAGATTAATTTTAACTACCAATTTATATCTCATTGTGATCTCACCAACTAGCACTAATTAACTCTACTTCTTTAAGGGACTGTGTAGGTTTCCTGAACATGAAACATAGTTAAAGAGATTTACTTCTTAGGCAAATTACTTTAAAATAAAATACAAGTATCTCTCACAGATTAAAACCCAAGGGGAAAAAAAAACTCTCAATTTGCCATGTCAGTAAAGCTAGTAATGATTAAAGAATAATTTCATAAGGTTACCTTATGGGTTATTTTCAGAGAAACTGCAAACGATGAAAGATGAAGATCAGGAAAAAAAAAAATCCGTAGATCTAAACCTCTTTCACCTCGGGACAGACGTTCAAGTACTATCTACCATACTTACCAAAAATCTTTGCCCCCCACCAAATCAAAGCCTTGTTACCATGTCTGAGTCTGTCTCTAAGAGCAAGATGAAACAATGAACTAAATCTCCCTCATGGTCAAGGTACCATGAAAGACACTACAACACAGCAGGGAAACAGGTGTAAACCCTGCCCTCCCGAGCTTACAGTTTAATATGCTTGCCTGTTACCCAGCTCTGAGCTGTCCAGTGTGGTACCATTAACCACATATGGCAATTTAAAGTTAACCTTAACAAAATTTAAAATTGAGTTTATCAGCCATGCTAGCCATATTTCAAGTGCTGAATAGCCAAATGTGGCCAGTGGCTACCTTACTGAACAATGCGGATAGAGAACATGTCCATCACTGTTAAAGTTCTGCTGGGCAGCACTGCTCTAGATGTGTGGCACTTATGGCTTAGACTGGGTTTTGAAAAGGACAGGTCATTATATATAGTAACAAAAACAGTTACATGATGAAAAGAACCTGGTTCCTGAATAATGGGTCTTTACAGAACTGAATAGCTCATAAACCTGGACATTCACCTTGGAATCAATATGTGAAAGAGAAACAAACTTCTCTAATCCTTGATCCACTGTATTCTGTGGTCTCTTTGTTTCAACAAGTTTAAAACTAGATTTTATCTCAGTTCTCATCAGCCCTCTTATTCATATGTCCTGTCAGTTCTCTTACTTTAATTAAAACTATATGTGCCATCACATCTGCTCATTGCACCATCTCAGAGGACAGTCATCTATGAAAATAATTCACACTATAATGTTAATGACTGAACTCCAATAGGTAGCATGTATTGTATTAATTCAATACCTCTCTTAGAATAATTTGATTATAAAAGAAATCCCAGAAAGAGGAGTTTCCTCTACATATAAGGGCAGCATCCAAACTCAGTATTTAGAATAGACATTTTTCCAAAGAAGATACACAAATAGCCAACAGGTACATGAAAATGTGCTCAAAATCACTAAGCATAAGGGAAATGCAAATCAAAATCACAATGAGATATTGCCCCACGCCTGTCAGGGTGGCTGCCATCAAAAAGACAAGGGATAATAAATGTTAACCAGGGTGTGGTGAAAAGCGAACCCAGGTGCAGTACTGACAGAAATGTAAATTAGTACAGCCACAGTGAAAAAGAGTATGGAGGTTTCTCAACAAAGTAAAAACAGACCTAACGTACAGTCCAGGAGTTCCACTTCTGGGAATGTATCTGAAGGAAACAAAAATACTATGTTGAAGAGACATCTGTACCCCATGTTCACAGCAGCACTATTTACAATAGGCAAGATATGGAAACAACCTAAGTGTCCATTGAGGGATGGGTGGATAAAGAAGTGATAGATAGATAGATAGATAGATAGATAGATAGATAGAAAGATAGATAGATAATGGAATACTATTCAGCCATAAAAAGAAGGAAATTCTGACATTTGCAATAATGTGGATGGACCATGAGGGCCTTATGCTAAGTGAAGTATGTCAGACAGAGAAGGAAAAATAACAGTATGATCTCACTTATATGTGCACTCCAAACAAAAAAAGGGAAAAATCATAGAAAAAGACATTGGATTTGTGGTTGAGGGTGAGGGGAGGGTGAATTGGATGAAGGCAGTCAAAAGGTCCAATCTTCCAGTTACAAGATAAATAAGTACTAGGGATGTAAAGTACAACACGATGACTGTAGTTAACACAGATGTATATCTGAAAGTTGTTAAGAGAGTAGATCCTAAGAGTTCTCATCACGAAGGAAAAAACCTTTTTGTTTGTTTGTTTTGTATTCTTTTTTTTCCTTTGTATCCCTGTGAGACAATGGATGTTAAGCTTACTGTGGTAACCATTTCACAATATATGTAAATCATGTCATTATGTCCTATACCTCAATCTTATACAGTGCTGCATGTCAATTTTATCTCAATAAAACTAGAGAAAAACACTTCAGGATTTAATTGCAAAATCTATTAAGAGGTTAAAAGAAAGGAAAGGAAAAATCCATTTCTTTGCTGTCTCTTCATAAATCCTGAGAGATTAAATACTGAAAGGGCTAATCCAACTCTTGTCAAGCATCACCATTATACGGATATAGAGGATGCTACATTA
The DNA here is from genome assembly GCF_036321535.1 of Camelus dromedarius. Taxonomy (NCBI): domain Eukaryota; kingdom Metazoa; phylum Chordata; class Mammalia; order Artiodactyla; family Camelidae; genus Camelus; species Camelus dromedarius. The sequence continues at coordinate 62,052,241 of NC_087448.1, read as the reverse complement.
CATTTACACCCTTGTTAGAGCCGCAGGAATTTGGCTGATGCAGGAATTTCAGTACTTTAAAAAGCGCAATACCTTATATTCAAGAATTGGTCAAAAAATATTTGTTTGAACAGTCCCCAAGAGGTGTCTTAAATCCTTGATTTAGTCCATGCTGCCAATAATCTCTTTTATTCTGAGTCAAGATGCTCTCACTAACCAGCACTTTTCTCTACAAGCATCTGCCTAACCAATGAGATAGCTGCTCTTCATCTTTTATTACTACACTAGACCACGCAAAATTCAACAAGCCCTCTCTCCTCTTGGAGAGAGGGTAGAGGTTAAGGTAAGATGGTGGGGCCCACATAGCAGGGTTGCTGGGTCCTCTCCCCTGACCCATATACCTTGTCACTAAGTCTGAGACTGGTTATATAACCAGAACCAGGGGAGCTCCCCCAACAGGGACTTTGCCGTTGCTTCCTGCAACATGACTTCTGCTGCTCAATTCCCTCCCTCATCCCCAAGCTCCTATTCTTATACTGACCCAATCTGTCTATCAAGGATGCAGGCCAAGTGTTATTTTTCCATAGGTGGTTCTTCAGCCCCATTGTAAGTCTGACATTGACTTTATGCTGTAATAGCTGTTGGCCAGTCGTGATGTAGCTGTGCTTATACAAACTCGGTCAGAGCTGTTCATATTGTGGTTCCTTCGGTTAAGTGATATACGTTGCTCTATAAACACAATGAATTGAACTGCCATTTAAAATGTCTTCAGGAAGATTATACTATGATTCAGCATTGATATTAAAAGCTACTGTATATTAAGGAAGGAACAGAAACAGTAATTGAACATAAATTTGGTCCTAGCAAAGCAAAAATTTGTCATTGGAAGGACAGATGCAATTCCATATTTTCTTGCAAAAACAATAACCAAGTGCTTTGTAGGAACTAAGAAAGAAAGACACCTACAACTAAATGAATCTACATTACTTTTGTTACTGAGAAAATGGAAAAGAATTGACAATCACACCTAAGCAAGGGAGGAGAAACTGCTCAGAACATCAGAAATGGATGAAGGAGAACTGAAAGCAACGAGAAGCTGATGTGAGTGACTCATGCATCCAGCGGGACTAGCATTAAGGCATCAAACACTATTTTGTCAGACACTCCCTTCTGACTTTGAACATCAACTATGTAACTTCCAATACAAGTGATTTAATTGAGAGAATCATGGAATTAGATTTAGTCAAATAGAAAACCATAATGAAACTCTAGAATTTTTTGACACGCCTTGAAATTATATTATCAATGCTAAGAAATAAAGAAATCAAAACCATGAGTTTGGGTAGTTTATCACTGTGATGTTGTGCAAAATTTCCAATGGCCAAAAGTTTGGCTCTATATTTAACTGTAAAGCATAAAAACCTAAGAATAAGAAATTTACCCCCACCAGGTAAATACTGTTTGCCCTTAAACAAAGTACACATGACAGCTGAGTGGCTAAATTCCACCAAAGAGGCCCAGAAGCACCTAAGTAACCCATCAAGTGTGGTAGTTACTGATGCTTTTTAGACATGTCTAAACAGTTCTAGCAAAAGCAACAAAATGGTAGCACTAAACTTAATGGTGGATTGGAGAAAAATCCCAGAGAAAACAGTGGAGCATTCTTTTAAGAAAGGCTGCATCACTAAGGCTCTTGACAGCATGGAGAATGACATTGTAAAGAAAAACACAGGCACTGCTGGATGAGTCAAAACTCATTTAGAAGAGTCAGATTGTGAGTGGGGGGAGGTTTAGAAATAGTTTATCTAATCCATTTAACTTACATTTTCCTTCTAAACGAAAAGAGTGATCATGATTTTTTAACTGTCTAAAAGAGCTCTTCTATATCTTTAAGTATAAAACAAGTTTTTAAATAGGTAGTTTTGTGCCATGGTTTAATTTGAAATGTTTTATCTTTCTAAGTAGAATATAAGATAATGATGCATCCTACAATCAGTGGCACCTTCAATTGGATGAAATTCTATACACTTTTTTGGCTCACTGCTTTTGTAGTTAGCTGTAACAGTTTGGGCAGCCATAAGTATGTGTAACAAAGATGGCCATTTTCAGTGGTGAAAATTAAACTCCAAATTCTCAATCCTGACTTTGCTGAGACCATCCAGCTTCTGCAGGAATCTCGGTGCACACTGTAAATGGGGCTCATTCTCCTTCAGCACCAAACCATGATCTCTCTACTGAGCTCTCCTTAGGAATCAAGAATGGGAATCTTCGGTGACAAAGTAATGAAATAGCCCTTTACACTCGCCACAAACACGCCTAAATGGCCGACATTTTTCCTACATTCAACAAGCATTTTGGAGGATATTTACTGTGTTCTAGACACGATAGCAGCCAGATCTCATTTGAAGGACACTTACTTTTGATAGGGTCTTGCTATTTTGGTCTTGCCCCTAATTGACCATTCGACGAAATATTAAACCTCAAGATGTTTAATTCAAGAGGCATGTTTTCATAGTTTCATAATCTGTGTAAGAAATATAATCATGTGAAGGCATAACAAAATATAGTTTGTTCTTTCATTGAATGTCATGGTACTCACAGAAACAGCCTGCTGACGAGCATACTAAGGTTATTTTTAGCACATCACCTTTTTACAACATTTGTGACTGTTAATTATGACCATTTGGAGCTCACAGATGGTATATGAAATTGTAGTGTTCTGTTTTAGATAATGAGGGTGGTGGTATAGCAAATAAATCATTGCGAAACCAAAGGACAAAGTTGGTACACAGCATGGTGTACTGGTTATTTATTACACACAGTACCTTGGCTGTTAACAGTGCTTTATATTTGATTTCCAGCCACTGTTCTATCTGCCACTCTGGTCTCCCTTTTACACAGCTTCGATCATGTTACCTCTCTACTTATAACCTTTGGTGTCTCCTTTTTGCTGCCCTATAAATCCTGAGTTCCTCAGCTTGGATTCCAGTAAGACTCCATAATCAGACACAATCCTGACAACTGGAATTATTTTCCACAGCCACCAACAGGCAGTTTTTCTCCAGTTAGTGCATTCTTCGCCCTGGTTTTTCTATGCCTTCTGCTCACTGCCAGTTATGCTCTCCCTGATGTTCTCTCCACATATAATGACTATTTTCCTTCCTTCTGCCTATCAAAGCTCCAATAGTCCTTCGAGATACAGCTTAGATACAGGGCTTTCCACACAGCCTGTGTTGACTTTACCGATTGCCATCATTTTCTCCCTTCCATTCCAAGTGCAAATACGGTAAGTGCCACCTCGCTTTACATTAATTGTTCCCTGATTAAGTCACCATGTAGGTCTTAGCTGAACAAGATGGCAAGGTCACAAGCAACAGAAAGCCTGACGTGCTCTCCTGTGGCTTCCCACACCCTACCAAATGAAGCTGCAGGTGGGAGAAGGGAGAGTTGGTGGTTAATAAACACCTGTTGAGTCTCTGACTAATACAGAAATAATTATCCAGCTAAATATCCAGAAGATAACACTTGCAAGTCCATTTTCTTAAAGTAGAAGAAACTGCATCTAGCATTTGGTGTAGAATGTTGACTCTGATCATGTGATAAATAATCTCTCAGAAATTTACCATTCTGTAAACTGTCAAGGACCTCTCCAAGGAGCGTGTCACACGATCCTGAAGTTCCAGGGCTCAAAGCATTAATTTAGTAGTTGGGGCTTTACAAGGAGACTGTGCAACCAAAGGAAGGAACCTATTTTGTAGGAACCATTAGCTATTTGTTACAGTGATATAGTGCCCTATTTTTGTGTTGATTCAGGCATTTGGCATAGTGTTCCTGTTATATGTCATTCACTTAGCACTTTTGGTATTCCTCAGTAGAGACGAATAAAACCCTCAGGAAAACGGTATACAAATTCGTACAATGAGATACAAAAGTTACTTGATAGAAAATTATTAGAAGGTGTGATTAGCTATAAAATGATTTACACTTAAATTTAGAAAACAAAACTTTGCTATGAACTAATACAAATTTGAGACAGCGAGAGAGGGAGAGAGAGAGAGAGAGAGGAATAAAAAGGATCCAAGCTAAAGGAGATTCAGGAAGTCCTACCAGTGAGAAGGAAGGTAACTTACAAGTTAACTAGAGCATCCATTTGTCACACTGTGTCTTGATGGGTTTTTGTCTCAATGACCCTAATTTTGTTGGTATAGAAAAGACCTGGTGCTTCACAGTCTTGTTTAAGTGTGTGTGCTTTCTCAAGGTGATAAAGTCAAGTGTCGCTTTTGTGACGGTCTCTTATTTTGAACCTGAAATAAGAATGTGTACAAAATACTATGATGATAAGGGAGATGAAACTTCCCTGGACAGTTTAACTTTGACAGCTGAAGTGGCAAGTAAAGTCAGCATGGCTTCTGATCCCACACCTTTACTGTCCTAGTAGTAATTTCTAATACCTCAAGTTACATCAGTATTGCCAGGGACCTGACTATCTAGAAAAGCCATGGATGAGACAATGTAGGGCTATTCAAAGCTGCCCTTCTCCATTATACTCATTCTTCCTTCTCTTGTTTTTTACTTTTCCCTGTGGTGCTCCTGTTTTTCCAAATAGTGTATGCATCTCAAAATAAAACTGTGTTTCCTATGTCTGTAGATGTGTCCTTCAATGGCGGTACCACGCTGAGCAAGCTGAAAGTGTAAAATGCATACTTGGTGGTTGATTATTTGCTTGAGAGAAGCTAATAAATTGTGTGCATGCAAAGAAAAAAGAGAGAATAATCTAATGACTGAAAATCTAATTTCTTATGAACATTCTCCACCCAGAATTCACCCTAAGACAACAATTTATTTGAGAATTTTGAGAGTTTCCACCTCAGGGACTTCAGATAATGATGGCGATACATTAGATTTTAAGAGAGGTAGAATTTATTTTATTTTATTTATTTCATGAATTCCCTGCCTCTTCTTTTTTCCTCATGTTAATTCTCTAACTATTCATTCAAATTTTGGTTGACTATTTTCAACATTCACACTTTTATTCAGCCTTCAAGAGATACTAGATGAGCACCTAATTCTGGGCAAATTGCATGACACTGAGGATACAAACTAGTAAGGCGCAAGGTTTCTTAGTATATGAAGCAGCACATGAGAGAGTTTCTGTGCAGTTGAATAAGGTTAAAACTGATTTTACAGGAAACTGATTTTGTGCAGAAGTCAGGACAAACTACAGTGCTACTATTTCCTATTATACTCTGTCTAAATACATATGTATAATATATATGTTTTCTGTATCACTCCAGTCATTCTTTAAAAGACAAAGGATTCTATAAATGGAACAACAGGTGTGTGAATGCCATGTGTAGTTATATACTATTAATAGAGATTCCCTTTTCTATAAGATTTCTGATGATTGAGTGCTTGGTATGTGGTTTGTTTTCTAATCACAATCGATTATTTCTTCCTTGAAGTCATTCTGGTAACACATCTCTGCCGTTATTTTTAGATCTATGACAAATCATTTATTCCATACTGAGAAATGTTTTTGATTGAATAAATCTCATCAAATGCTACTTGAAAAAAGACACAGTTAATCTCATGTGATCCTAAGGGTTGGCTTCACTTCAGACAGAAGGAAAATTAAGCCCATTACACCGATTAACCCATCAACGAATGCTGCGGGGAGGGGGCGGGGTGGTAATCTTAAGTCTACGTAAAGAAGTTACTTGCTCTTGTTAGGAATGGGCTCACCTGCCCAAATGTCTCCCTCACAGAGTCATTTGCTCTTGAATTTCCTTCAGTACAATACGATCTTGTTTCCAAACTCCTGTTAAAATGCAAACAGCTCTAAGAGGTCTAAATTCACACCAAAGTAAAAATAGTATCAACTGATATCAACTCTTTCCTGAGAAAAGTTGTTCTGTTATTGAGCTGCCTGTAGGAGTGTGGAAGAATTCACCCTGAAAGGAGGAAAGGACATAAACATTTGGCAGGAACTGAGGACACATTTCTCTTTACTTGGCAGTTTGTCAAGGATTGACGCTGACTAGAGAGTTGGTAGACTTTTCCCCCAATGTTTTCAGTCTTAAACTTCATCCTTCTACCTGTCGATTCCTTGAGTTCCAATGAGAAAGGATTGCAATTGACATCCAAACCACGTGTATAATCAGATCTTTATAGAAACCGTAGTTCACTGCATGTCCACTTATGTTTAAATTAAGTGTTCAGTGAAGTTTCTAAAGTTCAATCCATTGTGTCAACTCAGTTGTTCTCAAGCCAGCTTTTTGATAAGCTGGGAAAGAAGAAACCAAGCTTTCTCAGATGGTCTTGAATTCTACCAATACAGTCTGGGCCCTTCAGACTATGAAAGCTCTAGAATTTACTGAATGAATGAATGAATAAGTGAAAGAACAAAGAAACAAAAGAACATAAAAAAGCAAGGGAAGCAACCTGGTAAGCAAATACTCTGATTACAGTAAAACCATTTCCCATGACGGTTCAACATTTAGTTTAAATATAACTGAAGATTCTTCCTCTGTGTCAGACCTCTTCACTTGGTGAAGACCAACCATGATGTGGGGGATGCCCAGGAGGGGTGATGACATTGTATTAGAAAGTGGCACTTCTCAGTCTAGCTCCACTAATGGTGTGGGTGCAGCTGCAGCAAGACTGCCGGGCGTTCCTCAGCCTTCTTGTTCATCACTCTGAGATCTGAGAATGGTGGGGAAGGATTATGCAGTGGTGTAAGACATTATCGGAAAATCACTTGTGCTTCATCGTGTTTGCTTTTACCAGCTTGTGAAAAACGAAAGCACTGGTGTTATGTGGTGCTCTGTGGAAAAAACCTTTCATTTCACAGAACGTAGATGTGTGGGTTTCGAGCAGAGGAGTTTCTGCTGCACAAGTGGTAACTGCTTCATATGCTTCACCTTTGGATTTATCACACGAGGAATCAAGGTCACACTCTCCATAAAATACAAAGCAGTTTTTGCTAGCTAAAGTTTATTCTACACAGGCAGAATAAGAGGGAATTTGATAGAATCATAGCCAGAATATTCAAGCAAAACAATGATTCTTGTCTGAATTATTCAGGTTAAGACATTTTCCCCCTTAAATAATGGCTTTACCAGGGCTATTTAAATAGCCCTATTAGTATCTCTAAGTGAGGCCTTATTTTAAGAATAGAGATAAAAGATTTAAGAAAAGAGGGTTAATTTTTAAATTACTAAAGAAATCCTGATTAACTAAAATTAATTACCTAAGATGTTGAAATTCACTTGTGCAGCAGAAAAAAAATACTAACTGAAGATAGGGATCTTTCAGTACCAAGCATAATAGAATTCTTTTTGGTCCTAATTTACCTGAAGAATCTTTTTGCCATCACTTAGAAGACTTTCATGTAGTCAAAATCAATCTCTCACACTCCCTTGGACCATTCTGTTGATTTTTGACATCCCACATATGCAAAATCATTTACTCCAAGTGACTAGAGAAGTGGAAAAATTAGAGTTTCATGGTTTACGAATTGGAATTTATACAGATTTTACAGCTTTGCTTTTAAAGAAAGGAAAATGTTTTCTGCAGTTGAGAAATCACTCCAACAGATGGGCCTATCTCCTCGATTTTTATTTCTAGTTGGCTTACGGGTGAATTACCCTGGACATAGTTATAAATTTGAAATTATAGGAACTGCTGAGGGGTGATTTTTTTTTTCTGGCCATAAAATACAATGAGGACACAGCTGCAGTATCTAGAAAGTGAGGGAAGCTAAAACCATAAAAAATAATACTGTTTCCTCTTCTTTGTTTTGGATGCGAGAGTAAGCTTATCTGGTTTCCCATTATTTATAATGGTTAATCTAAGGCCACATTCCCAGAAGAGTAATTAGCCAGTCAATCACTTCGGTGTGAATCCGGCATTTCTGATTAAGTGTAACTTCACAATTAGAAGCAGCCAAACATTCAATAAAGCATAGTACAGTGTATCTTTTTATACTGAGGTAGGGAGGCTGTGGGAGGAGGCAGAAATATGATAGGAATAACTGGTTCATGTAACTCCATTGAAAAGAGATCTTGGGACAATTGTGAATCACCTATTGAATATAAGTCAACACTGAAGTTCCATCTACTAATCTTTCTATGTATGTGTTTGTGGAGTTTTCACATGAGTTTGGCCTACTACGTTCTCAACCTGCAACTGTCTGCTTCGTACATTATCTTCAGCAAGTTTTTCATCAAGAGTGGACTCTTCTGAGATTTGATTTGTTTCAGGCTCCCCAGCCTTTCCCACTATCTCCCAACCACCTCCTATATATTGGTGTCAGTAGCAAGGCTCTGAATAGCCATTTTTTGAAAAAATATTAATCCAAAAATATTAAAACTTAATATTAATACTAAAATCTTTTAAGAACAAATTCTCCAGAAACCTCAAGATCAAGCTGAAGCTCTTTCACGTGGCATATGAGGCTCTTGTTGGTCTGGATTTTGCCAACCCTCCCAGCTTAATCTTGCTCCAGAAATATTTTTAACGCTTGATGCTCCAGCAATGCTAAGAGAAATGTAGTAGCACAGATAGTTGTGGCAATACAAGTGACCATTTACTGAGCATCAGTTATATGAGAGATAAAATATTAAATACTTTATCTCATTTAATGTCCATAATAACACCACAAGGCAGGTACTATTATTCCCATTTTACAGCTAGAAGAAGTGGGGCTCTGTGATATTAAGTAAACTGCTCAAGTATGCACAGTTAATAAGTAGTACACCTAAGGTCCTTCTCTTAATCTCTTTGTTATACCTCGACTAGGCCATGCTATTTCATGTCTTTGGGGATTTTCACGTCTTCTTTCATCTCACTATAGTACCATTCATTGCCTTGTACACCTTGTTCACTTTAGAGACTCCTACTCATTCTTTAAGACTTCTCTATGAAATCCTTTCTGACCTGCCTCCCAAGAAAAGGTGATTAGTCTTCCTCCCTGTCTTCCACAGTCCTATCCCAAATGCACACACACCCCATTATTATACTCTTCATTATGCTTTATAATAATTTATCTACACACGCAAATATCTGTCTCCTTATTAAGTTGTGACAACTCTCCATTAATTTTGAAGCAACAAAATAGTACCCAATAAATCTTCACCAAATTAATAGACAAATAAATGTATTTCAGAGCAAAGGAGGCACAGCATTGGTAGTGGGGCAGTGGACCACCAAAAGAGAGTTTGAAAAGCAGAATAGCACTCAAGCAGCTTTTCAGGCACTCTCATATGTAATTTTTGGTATCTCTTGCTCTCTTTCTTCACCAGTTCCTTCCAAGTGATTGCAATTTTTTTTTTCAGCCCTTGGTTCTTGCCATGATCTCGTGCTTTTATTTAAAACTGCTTTCTGATACCAGATACCTGAAAAACATTCAACTGTTGGCTTTCCTCCCATTTTACTGTACTTGGCTCAAATGTTCTCCCTACAACCAATCCAAGAATTCCTAAATCTCTATGAGTGAACAAATATTTATTCTTCACTTTATATGAGCTAGGGATTGCAAGATTAAAAAAAAGACAAATTCTGTGGTTGTATGAAGCATATGTTCTAGTGGTGAAAACAAGGAAAATACAGAAACAAACAAAAAATTAATACTACAATTCCAGGTACACTTTCTAAATTCTTTGCAATGCATCCTTCTCCAGGATGAGCTGTGACTGCACTTGGAAAATATAAAACTTTAAATATTGGCTAAGTCTACTCAAATATATCTACATTCATGTTTTATTTTACACTATTATCAGCTTCTTGAAAAAAGCAAAGAATAAACAGTAAAAGAAAAACAAATAGTAAGATAACAGATTTAAACCTAATTATATCAATAATCACATTAAATGTAAAATGCCTAACTTCCCACAGTTAAAGGGCAGAGATTATGTATGTTGCCAATAAGAAATGTACTTTAAATGTTAAGATGCAAATAGGTAAAAAACGGAAAAAGAAATAGCATGCTAATTCTAATCAAAAAGAAAGCTGGAGTGACTATGTTAATGTCAGTTACTATTCTCTTTTTCAGAGATGAGAGTTTTATCGGAGATAAATAAGGTCATCTTAAAATGTTAAAACAATCGATCTACATGAGGATGGAATAACTCAAACATTTATGCACCTAATAACAAAATTTCAAGATACATGTAGAAAAACTGATAAAAATTCAAGGAGAAATTCACAATTATAATCAGAGATTTCAATACCTTTCTGTCAATAACTGAGAACAAGGAGGCAGAAAATTACATCATTGACCAACTGGCCTAATTAATGTATTTAGAATACATCACTCAGTAGAATACACATTCTTTTCAAGTGCATTTGGAAATTTACCAAGATAGACCAAATTCTGGACGTTAAAACAAGTTATCAGTAAATTCAAATTACCCAAGTCACACAAATTATGTACTCTGGCTAAAATGGAATAAAATTAGAAATCAATAACAGAAGTATCTCTAGAATATTCCAAGTATTTGGAAACTAAAAAACACATTTCTAAATAATCAAATGGTCAGAGAAGAAATCAAAAGGAAAAATTTGAAAGTATTTTTTTAACTGAATGGAAAGTGAAACACATGATATCAAAGTCTGTGGGTTGTCAATAAAAGAAAAATGCATAGTATTAAAACTGTATATAAGAAATATATAAAGATCTTAAATCAATGACCTCAACTTCTACCTTAAGAAACTAAAGGAATAAAAGAGAAAATGAAGCCAAAGTAAGCAGAAGAATGGAAATAAAAATCTGTTTTTTGAGATCAATAAAGTTAATAAATCTCTAGACAAATTAGAAGAAAACGTGAGAAGACAAAAATTACCATTGTCAAGAATCACTACTGATTCACAATGTTAAAAGGAAAACAAGGAAGTATTATAAATCCAACAACTCAGATAAAACGGACAAAATCTTTGCAAGACAAAGAATACCAAAGCTCGCTCAAGAAGAAATAGAGTTTTTTTCCAATTTTTTAATTGCAGTAAAACACTTATAACATAAAATTTACTATTTTAATCATTTTTTAAGTGTACAATCGAATGGAATTAAACACTTTTATAATGTTATGTGATTGTCACCAGCACCTTTCTGCAGCCCTTTCATCTTGTAAAACTGAACTCTGTACCCATTAAATAATAAGTACCCATTTCTCCTTTTCCCTATTCCCTGGCAACCACCATTCTACTTTTCATCTTTATGATTTTGAGTACTCTGAGTGGAATCATACAGTATTTGTCTTTTTGTGACTGGCTTATTTCACTTAGCATAATGTCTCTAAGCTTCATCCATGTTGTAGCATATGTCAGTGTTTCTTTCCTTTTTAAGGCTACGTTTGTTGTATATATCACATTTTGTTTATCTGTTTATCCATGGATGAACATTTAGGTTGCTTCCATACTTTATCTATTGTGAATAATTCTTCTATGAACACATGTGTAAACATCTCTTTGAGATCTTGCTTTCAATTCTTTTGTGCATATACTCAAAAGTGGAATTACTCAATCATATGGTAATTCTATTTTTTAATTTTTTAAGAAACCATCATTCTGTTTTTAACAGCAACTGCACCATTTTCAATTTCTATCAATAATGCACAAAGGTTTCAATTTCTCTACATCTTCAACAATACATATTATTTTCTGTTGTTTTTTAATAGTAACCATACTAATGTGTGTGAAGTGGTATCTGTAGTTTTGATTCACTTTTCCCTAATGATAAGTGATGTTGAGAATTTTTTCATGTGCTTATTAGTCATTTGTATATCTTCTTTGGAGAAGTCTCTATTTAAGTCCTTTGATCATTTTAAAATTAGGCTGCTTGGTTTTAATTTTGAGTTTTAGGAATTCTATATATATTCTAGATATTAATCCTGTATCAGAAATATAATTTGCAAGTATTTTCTTCCTTTACATAACTGCCATTTTTGTCTGTTGATGGGGTCTTTTGATGTGCAATTTAAAAAAATTTTTTTACAAAGTCCAATTTGTCTATTTTTTTCTTTGGTTGCTTGTGCCTTTCGGGTTACATACAGAAAAAAATTACTGCAAAATCCAATGTCATGAAGCTTTTGCCTTACACTTTCTTCTAAGAGTTATATAGTTTTAGATATTACATCTAGATCTTTGGTCCATTTTGAACTAATTCTTGTAGCTTATATACAGTGTTAGATAAGAGACCAATATGATTCTTTTGCATTTGGATATCCAGTTTTCCCAGCACCATTTATTGAAAAGATGCTCTTTTTTTTATTGAACAGTCTTGACACCCTTGTCAAAGGGTCATATATTTGACCATGTATCTGAGGACTTACTTCTGGGCTCTCTACTCTAGTCCGTTAGTCTGTATGTCTCACTTTATGCCATTACCACACTGTTTTGATTATTGTGACTTTGTAGTGAGTTTTGAAATCAGGAAGTGTGAATCATCCAGTTTTGTTCTTCCTTTTTCAAGATTGTTTTGGTTATTCTGGGTCCCTTGAGATTTCACATAAATTTTAGAATGGACATTACTACTTCAGTAAAAAAAAAAAAAAAAAAGTCATCAAGATTCTGATAGGAATTTCATTAAACCTGTAGATCACTTTTGGTAGTATTGTCATCTTAATAATATCAAGTTTCCTCTTCCATGAACTTAGGATGTGTTTATATTTATTTATGTCATCCTTAATTTCCTTCAGCAATGTTTTGTAGTTTTTCTATTACACACATTGTTACTTTAAATTTACTATATGAACTAAACACTATTTATTAACAAATTCAAAATACGTCATCTCTCAGACATAAATAAAACTTTGAAATGTAAATTAAAATATACTTAGTTATGGCTCAAAAAAAAGAAAAAAATGTTTTGTTTATATTTGTTTATGATATTGGTGATCTTTGTATTTGGAAAAGAAAGCAGTCAACTGGCTTCTTTTTATAGGTATTATGTTCTATTTCTAAACATAAATACAAGAGTGACTGAGTCATGAGGTCTACCATCAAAATGTATACAGAACCTCACTGCTTCTTACCACCTCATCATTCACTCTAGTCAAATCACCATCATCTGTGCCCTGGATTTTACAATAGTCCTCCACCTGTTCTCCCTCCTTCCCTTTCCCCCTTCTATAGCCTATTCCTAACACATTCTCCAGCACCTTATGGCATTCCTTGCTCAAGACTCTCCAGTGGCTCCCTCATAGAAGCCAAAGTTTTTACAGTGGCCTTCCAGGTATTACATACTCCAGTCACATGCTCCTTCTTTCTCCTACTCCAACATGCCAGCCCCACCTCTACTTCGGGTTCTTTGACTTGCTCTGCCTGAAACATTTATGCCCCAGACACCTGACAGCTTGCCTTCTTTTCTTCTTCAGAGACTTACCCAAATGGCACCCACTTCACTCCCTATCCTATTTTCTGCCTTGTTTTTCTATGTAACGTTCAACATTATCTTACATGCTATTCATTTTACCTATTTAGTGTATCATATTGATTTTACCAATGACCAAAATTACTGCCTTTACATATCTACAAATTTTGCAGTGTGAGTTAGCAAATCCTCCCATCAAGAGGCTGAATCTATCTCCCCACCCCTTGAACCTGGGCTTCCCTTGTCTTTTGCTTTGGCCAAAATAAGGAAATGACAGTGAGTCAGTTTCAAGTCTTCAAGAAGCATTGTGCACTGCTGCTCTCTTGCTTTTCTCTTCTGCCTTTACTGTGACTACAAGCTTGGCCCAGTCAGATCCAGACACAGGAGCAAGTCCAGGCGAAATCAGCCAAGCCCAACCCTGCCAACATTTAGACACATGAGAAATAATGATAAATAGTGGTGATTTTAAGCTATGAGGCGTTAGGGCAATTTGTTATGCAGTGTTATTATAGCAACAGACAGCAATGTGTCCTTCTATTGTCTTTCTCCCCTGTGAGAATATAAACTTCTCAGAGGCAGTAATATCTCTGTTTTGTTCCTGCTGGACCCTCAGGGTCGAGAAGAGTGCCTGGCTCAGATCACTGCTTAATAAGTATTCATTGAATGAATGAAGGAATTCAATACAATTTGATAGTATGAATATTAGAAGATGAGAATTATTGGAGTCTATCTTAGATGCTGCCTGCCATATGCACTTAGAGGCCCTCAAATTCCACCTTCAAAAGGTTAAGATTTAAATGATAATAATATTTATGCTTGATTATTTTTTTTAAAAAGTAAAATTACATCAGATGGCATTACTGCATTTAGTAATGTAAATCCCCAAACTATTTTTCAAACTTCTGGGCCCTGGAAAAACCTGGATACTAGATTTCCTAGCATGCCCAGTATTTTAGAGTATGTATTTAATTTAGGGGTGATCAGAGCAGACAACGTGATTTAAAGGCATCAAGTAGAATCTCTTGACAAAAATTTTGTATCTTTTATGATAATTAAACTTTTACCATTTAACCTTCATTTTATTTGGTCTGGAAGCCCTGTTTTCAAGTTATCTATTTCATAATTAGTCTTAAGTATCTAATAGTAGCTGAGTTTAAAGCATCATGAGAGTTAAAAATGTTAACATTTTTGCCCTTAAAGGCTTAGAATTTAGTTTAATAAAACATAAGTAACACCAAGAGCAAGGAGGGTCCCTTAAATGGTGTTCAGCAAAACAGTTCTTTTCTGCTTAAGAAAGTAAATGACTAGAACAATTATTAAGTATGTATCTTAAATCTTAAAAATATATCTTAAATTTTTCAATAACTCTACCGTATCTTTACTCTTCCCAGAATCACACACAACTGGATCATGAAAACAGGAAAAAAATTCCTCTAAAATAGCATTCCTATTTCCACTGACCCTTTCAGCAGGAGCAGCAGGCTGCCCACCACCACCAGGTTCATGTGCTCACATAAGTTAACTCATTCTGTGTAACTTCAGTTACACAGAATGCCAGGAGAGTGAGCAACATAAACAAGCAAAAAAAAAGTCTAAATTAATGTTTATCATTATAAAAACCAAAAGAGATGCACATTGCATTTCTTATGGATAAATGTGAGTCCATTCATACATCAGTATGTAAACTATTCTTCTGATGGAATTAACTAGTCATGATGGATACATCATGTGTCAACGTCCTCTAAAAAACATAGCCAGCATATAGTTGCTACTGGAAAAGATCCTGCAGCAACTAAGATCTATGATCCCTAAATGCGAGTTCCACATCAATGGAATGTAGAGTCCTGGGTTGAAAGGGCAGGAGCACAGGCAGATGGGAAGAGAGTGAGGCAAGAGAGATGGGAGTTACCCTCACTAAATGTGACTTATTTTACACTCACACAATGTCTTTCTGAAAATCAGAAAAAGAATAAAATACATTGCCATGGACATAAATGACTTTATTTCTCATAAGATGATAAATTTAAGAGGGACCCAGTGATGCCCTTCAAAGGACTACTCTGTTGAAGAGGTGTAGAATCATTAAACTGATTGACAAAGCAGATACTGAGAGCTAGCCTTACTTTCATATGACGTTCTAACATAAGACTGACCAACCATGCCCAACCAAGCATGTATTCCATGACACAATCACACTGGTACCTCCTCTTTAATTGAACCCTAGTGTTATCACCTCAATAGCCTACAGTATCTGTAAGATTTCCTCCTTACATTTTAAAGACTGTATCTTGCACTTCCAGACAGAATGAATCCTTTTCTTGAGAGAGAGTAAAATAGAGAAGTAAACTCATTATCTTTGTAATTAAAACAGAATTAAAACATTACATCAATTATCTGACCAGGATAATAAACTTCATTCCCTACTTCACCTCACACATGTAGTGTTTCTATTTTCCAAGATGTAAACTTAAAAAAATAATTACGTATTTAAAATGCCTGCCTCATAGGAGTTTGTGAAAAGTAATGGAATTTAAGTTAGAAAGAATGTAATTAGCTGGCCTGGAATTTGGCTAGTGCAGCTAAGTTAATACCATAGCTTTGTCAAAAATGTGTCACCAGGCCCATAAGCTCAGGGAGTATAATAGCAACTCATGACCCCAAGTACAAATCGTCTCAAGAAGAGGTCCTCTGAAGTCAGATGCAATCCCTTGTCTAATGCACAGTACCGGTCACCGGTTATAGGTCCGTGGAAAGAACAGTCTTCACCTCATTTACCAAAAATCCCTTCTATAATAAATCAGCAAAAATGTATCGAGTGCCTCGTATTAAGAAAGCCTGATCAGCCGTGCGGGAGGGTTGTTCAGGGGGTTGTTAAATTCAGTGTTACTGTGAATTCTGCTTTAAAAGCTTGACTTTAAGCAGTATGTGCAGAAACTCTGTCACCCTTAATATTTAGATCAATCAGAATTCCTAAAAACCTCTGCTCCCTCCAACAGTTTGTCCTACAAATTAGCGCTTTTTATTAACCAACATAATACAGCATAAAAACTAGCAATGTTTTTGGAATTATCCTTGGTCGGATTAGTAAAAGCATTCTTAAGACGCTATGAATGCTGTCTTTGGACCTCAAGCTTGGAAATTTTTTCACGCACCCAAAAGTTTAAGGCTGAATTGGGTACTGGCCTAAATTCTGCATTTGAAAAGCCTGTCTTTGATTCTATAACCAGGAGCTTTTACCCTGGGATTTTCCAGGTATCCATTTAACCCTTGACATTTTAAGGATGTTTTCTGTGAAGAAGGTTGTTGTACAATAAAGAATTCATCTAGTGTTTGTCCTGGGTTCCTGGCACAGACCTTCTAAAACTCAGATTTTCCTGAGTAATGGAAGTGTTTTTGTTATTCATGAGCTCCTTACATCACACCTGAGTTTACAGGAATGAGATGGCTCAGGATGGGGGTGTTCACCAGAAAAGACAGCCATGTGATTGCGGGGTTGGAGCTTTGGACCCAGCCTGACCTCTGAAGATGGGAGGAGGGTTAGAGAGCAAGTTCAGCCCTGTGGCCAATGGTTCAATCAATCAAGCCCATGTAATGCAGCACCAGTAAAAATCTGGACACCAAGACTTAGGTGAGTTTCCTGGTTGTTGAACACATTGATACACTGATATGCAGGAAGCAATGCAAACTGACTTCATGGGGAGATGACAATGGAAACTATGTTGAGACCTCTCGGTTCTTGTCCTATGAGTCTCTTCATTTGGCTGGTCTTCATTCGTATCCTTTATAACAAATTGATGGTTTTAAGTATAATACTTTCCGGAATTCTATGAGTTGATCTAGTGAATTATCAAAATCCTTGAATTTGCAGCCAGTTGGTTAGAAGCGCAGGGTTCCTGGGAGCCCCAAACTTGCAATGGACATTGAAGTGAGGACAGCCTTGCTGGGGGTGGTGCCCTTAAACCTGTGCAGTCTGACACTAATTCTGGATGGTTAACATCAGAATTGCAGGGCAGCACACTAGCTGTGTATCTGTTGTCAAATTTTCAAAGGGCTCTTTGACCCAAATGCTAACATTATAAACCACTTCTCTATATAGTGCTAAAGTTTCCCAAAGGAAAGTGAAATTCTTAGAGAACTAAGAAAGCTACATTAGCTATGAAGAACAGTCAGATGACTTCCACAAATTTACCAAAGATCAAAAACACCTCAGATGCTTAAAAGTCAGGATAAATCTTAAATCCTCTCCTTTCTAAACTTTCAAAACCAAAAAAAAAAAAAAGTAGAGCACAAGTTTTCCCAAGACAGAAAGTTCAATACCTAACTCCTCATCTTCTCTATCTGATCTATCCTTTTCATTCCTATTCCCTCATCTCCACCCCCTTATCTGCCCCTTTCCTAGTCTTCCCCATCTCTGCAAATAAGGACACCAGTTACACAGGCCGTCAGTCTTGGAGTCATCCTTGCCTCCTCTATTTTTCTCATATCCCACATCTAAAACACCATCAAATCCCCCAGAATGCATTCAGTAGCAGACAATATCTCATCTTCCACTGAAGTCCCAAAGACCCTTAGAGAGAGTCCACAAAATGTTCACTAAAGGGACAGTCCAACAAAGTGAGCCTGTCACTTCAAAGAAAAAAAATACAAAATACTCAAATATTTTTTGACTTCTTCACTGCATTGATGCTTGCAGAGATGGTACAAAAACAATGGTGGATAAAACTGTTTGAGTCTTAAGAAAAATCTAAGCAATGGCACTAAATTGTACTATTGGTCTGTATTCCTCAGGGCCACACACTCAAGGTGGGAGGGAGTAAGGGAGAGGGAGCCAGTTTCACTTAAGAATGTCCTTAATGAAATAGTACCAATTTTTAATGTTATTGTTATTAAATATCAACCTTTGAGTTCATGCTTTTATAAGACTCTAGATAATAAAATAGAAAACATACATAAAGCGCTTTGTTACATGATAAAATACACTTGTACAATTGTTTGTGTTGTAAGCTCAACTAACTACTTTTCCTAGGAACATCATTTTTTCTTAAAAGAAACACTGAGAAAAATCATCATTATTGACATTGGTTATTTGCAGATATCTTCTTTAAAAATGAACAGTGAGCCTGTCACTTTTCAAGGAAAAGAAACCACAGAAAATTGGCGCCAAAGATAAAACTGAAGATTTTATAGGAATATTAGAATTTCTAAAAGTTCATATCTAACACTGCGGGCTTGAGAGCTTCTCAATAGTTAAATCTTTTTTTGATGAGATTGGTGGTAATATGAGTGAATGTGGCTTTTTTTTATAGAATAAAATGCATCACCATTTGGGAAATCTGCGTAACTCAGTATTTAATATTTTCCAAATTTTCTTCATGATGTCATCAAATTAGGGATGAGTAAAAATGTATTCACAGTAGGAGATAGACCAATGGGTATTAAGGAAACAGATTACAAAAAATTTACTGATATAGTTTCAAAGAAACTACATTGCATATTGCAAGTAACCTTGAAGAACTATTACTTATAAATTTTGGTGGAATATCTAAGAAGAATATCCACTATTATCTGAAAACTGTTCCCTTTTCCAAGTATCTCTGTAAGAATAAATTTTCTTCACAGACTTCAACCAAAACAACATATCATAACACGTTGAATGCAGTAGCAAATGTTAGAATCCACTGTCTTCTATGAAGCCAGATATTAAGGAGATTTGTAAATCTCTGAAGTAATGCCAATATTCTCACCATTTTTTTTCTTTTGGAAAAATATGCTTATTTTTCATAATAATATATTAATATATTATAGATTTATTACTGTCATTTTTAAGGGAATCAATAAATGCATTTTTAAAAGTCTCAGTTTTAGTTTAACATGTGGTAAATATTGATAAATATAATCCACATAAACAAAAACCTTTTGAGGTCTTCAATAATTCATGGGAGTATAAACAGTTTCTAAGACCAAAATGTTTGAGAAATACTGCTTTACTGTTATTACTCTGTTCCAAGCCATTATCATCACTCGCTGAATTTTTGCATTAACCTCTAATAGATCTCCCTGCTCTCATCTTGTTTCTTTGCATAATATTCCCAGCCAAATCCAGGGTGATTCTTTTTAAATGTAAATCAAGTCATATCACTCCTCTGATCTAAATCCTCCAAAGACTTTCTTCCAAAATCATCTGGAGAAAAGGGGAAAGTTCTTATTGGCCTGCTACCATTAGGCATGTTCTTTAGTGATACCTGCCACCATGCCCTCCCCTCACTCTCTCCAGCCACACAGCCTCTTGCTCTTCCTCAAATAAGCGAAGTGTGCTCTGACCCAGTTCTTCACTCAGCTTAGAGTTCATTTCCCTCGTGTATCTATGTGACTGTCTCTTTCCTGCTTTGGTCTCCATCCACATTTCACGTCACGGAGGTCTTCCGAGACCATTGTGCTAAGACTGTTTAAAATCATATCCCCCCCAGGCCCCTACATTGCTTTATTTTTCTCTGCTTTTATTACCATCTGATGCATGATATATTCTGCTAGTTTTTTTTTCGGTTGTCTGTCTCCCTTTACTAAAGGATAAGTTCTTAGAAGGCAGGAATTTTGTCCATTTTTTGCTGTATCCCCTGGCACACAGTAGGCACTCAGTGAATACTTGTTGAATGAATGAATGAGTGAACGAACAAGTGAATGAGACAGCATGAATACAGAGAAAGAAAAATGCCTCCAAAAGTTCTAAAGAATTGTAGTCTTATCAGTTTCCCTGATGATTAAATTTAAATTCAACTTAATTTTAATTAATTTAAATTTCAATAGCCACATTTGGCTAGTGGCTACTGTATCAGACAGTATAGCACTAGAATTACAGACCAGGCTCACTCTTCAGATCCTTCAGAATTTCTAGTCCAGGACCACTGAGGTCTTTCTCTATTTGCCTAAGTCATCTAAGGTGTTCATTTAGGCTTATAACACAAAAGCCATCTGCATTTTGACAATGGCCTCTTAAACATCTTAACTGATTCAGGGACAGAGGGAACAGAAACCTGATACCAAACGAACCAAAAATGTGGACTATTTCCAAACCTGTGTGAGGCTAGAATTGTCATTAGGAAATACAAACTTTTAACTTCCTCCAAGTCCTCCTTTCTCCCTGAATTTGTATTTGCATCAGCTTTTCGATCACTATTCAAACCAGAAAAAGTAGTTGGTTTATTACTTCTTTTAAATCACTCTTACCTTTTTTTAAACAACTGATCATTTCTCTCTAATATTATTGTATTAATGGATGAATTATTACCACTTTTCCAAAGTTAAGGAAAATTGATCCAAACATTTTAAATGTAAAAATCTATATATACAATCGTTGGACTGAAGAGATGAAAATGTCTATACAAATGAAACAATTAAAAATGAATTTACTAGAGGTCATTTAACACTTTATTTGGATATTCAAGTCCAAGGACAAATCTTTACAAGGAATTTAAATCACATTCCAAAAAACTGTAGTTTGTCCTTATAAGATATGCATATACATACATAGGTAAATAAATTCTGAAAATCCTTTGTGTGAATGGTATAAACATACATAAAAATCAGGAGATGAGGAGGCCTGGATATCTTTAAAACAAACAAGCCAACAAACAAAAACACACAATACTGAAGCTGGTTATGTCAATGGAAATAGTGATGACACAGTAAAATAGCACAGTCTTTGCCCATTGATTGCTGAATCCACCAGTGGTTCAGACAATCCAAAATAGTGGGTGATCTGTTATCCAGTCAGTGCTCTGTCCCTGGAGGTTTACTGCTACTGCAGCTACTATCCGCCCCCCACTCCCACTGGGAGCCCTCTCTGACCACAGTAGTCTATTACTCTAATCTTCCCTGAATCTACAACTTTGGAGTCAATTTATAGTCTGCATGTTCTCTGAAAGCAATAGTTGGGGACAAGGGAGCATATTAGGAAGGAATACAAGGCCAAGGAGCATTTTCAGTTGAGCTGAGACCCTGTATGGCATTCCTGGCTATCAGAGGACTCTCCCTACAGGAAGAATCTGAGAGTTTCCACAGCAAGAAAGCCTTTGTGCCCAGCCACCAGGTGTATGTCCCTATTTCTCTATCATTTGTCCACCAGCTTCACTATTTTTGATTGAGCACTTCTATGGAAAAAAGAGCTTTACTTCCTAAAGTCTTTTTATTCTCATAAACCCAAAGAGGTCATAATGGTTATCCATTTTACAGAAAGATATGGAGTCTAAGAACCATGGCTGAAGCCCCCAAGCTAGTAAAAGCTGAAGTTAGTTCACAGAGCAAGTCAGTAACCTGGAAGCTTCTTTCCTCTTCTACACAGATTATCTCATCACACAGATAATGCGCACAAAGGTCGTTAGAGGACATCTAAAAATCAGGCTTCATTTCCTTGTGCCTCGTAGACTGCCTGGGTGAAGGGAAGGAACAGCTGGGTTAATTCCTGGGCAGCAACACCCAGGAGAGCTTTCAACAGAAGTCTAATTTTATATGAAAATGCTATAAGATCACTTACAGCGGACATCCCCCAGATGAATCCATCTTAAAGTGAACATATCAGCAAATTATATTCATATTTAAGGAAAGAGGTCTTGTAAAGACACGCCCTAAAATATGCCATTGCATTTCTCTGGAATGTGTTCAGGAGGTGAAAATAACTAAAGAAAACGGCCAGCTTTCCTTATCACACAATATTCCAACCATCTGCTGCATGTTCTTATGAAGACAGAGCTCAGTGCTTAAAATTCTCATCAAAGAAAATGTGAATAACCAGTTTACAACCTGTGAGAAAAAGGGAGAAGGATGCCTCTTTCTCATTGCCACAAGTTCAGAGTCACAGTTAACACGTGCAGTTGTGGGTGGCTGTGCTTGTTTCTTGAAAGAAGATAATTGCACACACCACCAAATAACAAAACAAAAGGGGAAAATGTGTGTGGGTGGTGGGAGTGAGATGTTAGAATAATTTAATTACTGTCAGGTGGTTTTCAAGCTGCACTAAAGGAAAAAAGCCTAAACAAGATCTATTACCCAGAAAACAATTTGAGCTTCCATCTCTGCTCATTTTTATCAACTGATCTCAAAAGTTTTCATGAATTTGACAAACTTTAGGTTGATATATGAGCCAGATGCTATTTGCTCTGAGTGCAAAGATAGGTTAGAGTCTCAAGTTCAATTAAGTCATCAAAGGCCAGTAACTTTCACTCTATATATGCTATGACTACTAATTGTATATTACACACTGGTGAACACTGGGACCATTATTGATAAAAACAACTTCCTGGCCTCCTCTGAACAGCCCAGGGTTCAGATAGAGACTTTGGAAATCTGTCACCTATCTGTGTAAGGCCCCGGGCTTTTGGAACGAGGGCAACTCACCTTATAGGGGTAATAAGTAACGTGGAAGTGGCCACTACAACAGGAAAGAGAGGCTTTAAAAAAGAGAGGAGAAAAGACATATCTCCTTGCAGCCTAGCCATGATCAGTGGCCTCTGCGTTACTTCAGTGGTTTTGGACTTTGAAGATGGCACTGAAATGTACCATAGGTAAAGCATGAGGCTGACTTGGTCTTCTTCCTGCACTGTAGAGGTATAACAAGGAACATGGTATCCAGGGTACCTCGTGAGGCCCACCACACTGTGACAGCATAGAGGCCAGAAGAGGAGAAACACTGGGAAGAGAGGTCCCTATGTGCTAGACGCACACACAGCTATGAGCCCTTGTAACAACAGCATCCTGTTCTGGCAGTGGCTTGCAGCTGTCATTAGAGTGGACATGCCAGTTCCAAAACAGTGACGAAAGTCGTAACAATGCTCTGGAGAGCTCAAGAATTGACAGTCCTGGAATAGAAAGGATCTGACGTGGAGAGCGGTAACTGGATCATTCAGGACAGGCTTCACGCGTAAGCAAGCTGGTAGATCGAATCAAATCATCTTTGGAATGACAGCCAGGCAGGCTAGATGACAGAGTCCCGAAACTGGAAGTCCTGGCTTGCTGGACTCACTACACATCTCTCCCCTCACCCGCTGCAATGCCATCTCCAAATCCCACCCTCCAGCTTTGCCTCTGAACTTGGAAACTGTTGAGGATTAAATACACAAATAAACGCTCTGTGAAATGAAATAGGCACACCTGTCACCATTAGCTGTTAACATGATCATAAATGTTGACATTAACCATCAAAGTATTGAAAGGATATAATATAACTGGTTAGAATACTGAAGTCTGTGAGCATCTCTGAATGAACAGAAAATTACCACTGTCATCCTGACACGCTACAGCATTAATTATACACTAATAAAAGTCAACAATCATTGTATCATTACAGTTACTGAAATCCAAATGGCATCGTTTTGTTTGTGAATCATTGGATTAAAGATATTAGGGCCAGTGAATTAAACTTTGCATTCCTTCCCTTAGACATGGCACAGCCAAGTGCTTGTTTACTTGGCATGCTTCTTATTACTCAGAGAGAAGCACTTGGCTGAACCGAGTCCCTTGGTTACAAGTACGTCATCAGCCACACTTAAACCAGGAAATGCAGGACTCTCAGGAAGTGCACTTGATAATAAAGCACAGTGAGCCAAAATTAGCCAATAATCGGCATTACTCTTCATCCTGAAATGATGCAATCATACTTTACAAGGTAGTCAAGCGTTGAAGATCAGCCTGAACATATACAATCCCTTTCCTAGGTCTGTCACTAGTTCATGTGATTTTAAATGACCAGGTGTTAGACTTCCTAGTGTTTCAGCTTCTCTTTTTCATAATCTCAGAAACAGCCATCAATAACAGGATTTATAGTTCATATGGGTGGCAAATTCACTAGACCGTAAGCTCTTTAATGCTAAGGACAATGTTTTATTCTTTTTTATATATCTACTGAGCACAATGCCTGGTGCAGCAGGTATTTAATTAATGCTTGCTAAATTATTAACAATGAGAAAACTAAATGATGAATGAGCCCTATTAGTCACTAGCCGATTGGACAGGCTTTCTTATTGCCCACCAGCACTATGAAGCATAGGGATGGGAATGACTAGCCCGAGATTGCTTACAGAATCACATGGAAAAGTCTGTAGGGCTTCCTAGCCCATGGAGCCATGAGCCTGCCTAGACAGGAGTAACTCAGTAACACATACACTCCACCTAGCAACACAGAGAAAAACAGCGTTCTTAGATTCCAGTATGCCAAGGCCCACTTATTTCAGGTTATCCATTTTCAGCAGGCACTGTATGAATACCAAAGAAACAGTGCTGAAAGTAAAGGTATTTTTTATTTTGAATCCTAGAACATTCGTAGGAATTATTGTCTTTTGGTGGATGGGTATAGCTGGAATTCTCTTTATCCTGGAGAGCACACAGCAGACAAAAGTACTGAGGCACCATTCTTAGAGAACTATAGAATGCATTCTTAGAGAACTATAGAATGCTGTTTCTGTTTCCTAGTGATTTATAATCTAACACCTGAGTGACTCTTTAAAGAAAAAGTAGCCATGCCTAGCATTAAGAAATTGTTAATAAGCATGTAGGGTTGCACAGGCTCTAGAGTGAAAAGAACTGGGTTTGAGATTTGGCACTTCCTAGCTGTGTGACTCTAGGCAAATCACTTAACCTCTCTGAGCCTCAGTTATTATAACTAGTCTCATCTGTTAGCCTTCTTTTAAGATCTAGATTAAGTCAGGTATATTCTGAGAGGCTCTGTAAATTGTAAAACAAATTACCATGTTATTCATTATTGTTTTATAGGTGCTTCTTTCTATATATATAGAAGGTAAAGATCTAAATTATACGAAAATGCCCAATTTAAAAAGAGTAATTCAGAGAGCTATAACTGCAAAGTGAGAGTGAATTCCAGTGTGACAGAGTGACTGAAAATCAAATCCTGGATTTAGCCAGGTATCCAGAGACATCACTGCATACCAGGAAGGTAATAATGTCTTTCTGCATAAGTTTGTTTAGAAGACAAAAGAATTTGGCTCTCAATTCTGGTGCCTCCAATATCAGAGTGATTTTGACATCCAGAAATTATATGCAGTGGCATCACTCAATGTCTGCCATGTTTATTTAATTTTTTAATTTAAACTTTAACACTATTATGTATCACATAGGCAACTAGAGCTTTTTATTCAGGTCTAAAACAATCTAAAACTTTCCAGATATACTTGGATCAGAAATACTGTTGGTGGAGACAAATAAAAAGGCTCGGGTGTTGGGCTTGGGGTGAGACATTGCCCAACAACAGGCTTTCAATGATGTTATGCTTTCCTATAAACCTGTATGCCTTCTTTGTAAAATAAGCAATTTTTCTGACATTTTTTTCATGGCTCAATTCCTCTCGTCATTGAGGGACACATTTTTAAATGGATTTTAGTACTTCTCTGTTTGGAACAATTATGTATTTTATAAAGGAATAAATACACAGTTACCATATTTTTCTCGAATTTCTAGTTAACCTTTCCCCTGCACAGTTGGATTGCTGGTGTAAATTCGTTAGAGAATCCTAAATTTTCTTATCTCTCTTATCTTCTGTCCTTCTCTGTCTTTCCCCTTTGGGTCCTCCCAACAAATGTCGTGGCTCTCCTGACACCGAAGCAGGGGAAACAGATGGCGCCCCAGCTCTCCTCTCAGGGTTTTATCGAGCAGCAGCTACAGAACCCACACAGAGGGAGGAATTCAGGTCCCACACGGACGAGGAATTCAGGTCCCAGATACATTTATGCTCATCTAAAGATGAGGTAACTTCTCCTTCTCTCTGCACTGTGATCAAACCGAGGCTGATCCACAGAGGGATTTTCCAGTGAGGTGTGTGCCTGGATGCTGCGCTTGGCTCCTCCCTGGGAGTAGTCGGTCTCCATGGAGACAAACGCTCTACAGAAGAATCACGACAGGGCTAGGTGGGGACCAGGAGCAGCAGGGGAGACGCCACAAGTCAACAGATGGGGAAAAACAAGAAACACTAAATGGGAGGATCAATTATTTGGGTGGAAGAATTTACTTTCTAGCTGATCTTTAAAATATTTCCTCATCTCAAAAAAATAAAATAAAATAAAATATAATAAGGAGAAGACGATTTAGGTGAGTAACACCAAAGCTTTAGTTGTTAATTACATATAATTTCCTCAGGGCCAGGATGTTCTGTAATCATCTCAATGTCTATCATTGTAGATCTGCTCGACTTTCATTAAGCAGAATTAGTGAGAAAGCAGTTGATCATGAAAACTGTGGCTTTCACTTGGCAAATAATCACATCCCCATTTAACGCCCTCCTCAAGTTGCACACACGATATGATCTATTAAGCTCTTGGCTTTCTCTAGCATCTCACTAATTTCAGAGAGTGATTTCTAATGATCACATTTCAGAAATTGTCAGAAACGTTCCTCTCCTTTTGTTGCTTGTCGCCAAGCGAGAACAATCTTGTAATAACACCACACGTTTCAACATGCCTTTCCACAATGAGTCTTTAGAGGGAAATTCAACTTATGAGAATTAAGAAAACAGTCTGCTACTTCCCATAACATCAAAACCATAGGAACATAGTTTTGCATGCATACTACTACAGGACTATAATGCCTGCAGTGGGGGTGGTTATAGTCTACATAGATTATGAGCCATCACTGCTAATCCACTTAAGTGTAGTATTACTTGCACTTGTGAATATACACAGTTTAAAGTCACTGATACCATATAATTTGTTACCGTTTCTAAGAACTAAGAAATAAAAGGAAAATGTGAAAGGTCAAAACATAAAGTCTCAGCTTTGCCTCACAACAATTATATGCCAACATGACAAAAAGCTAATGTGCTCAATACTACCGCTTCTAAAAATCAGAGATATGTTCATTTTGTTACTTTCCACCACCACTCAGGATTAACCTTAGTCATTAGTATTGTTTTCAAAATAAAACAGTGAATAACAATCAATGCAGGAAAAATAGACTAGTAAATGAGGTGCATTTATCTCAAATCCTCTGTCCTTGGAGATCAAGAGTGACTTGCCCGTTGGGACTTGAGCAGATGTGACAGCCAATGTCACAGGAGCCAAAAGTGAAGTGAGAGCGAAGGGCTCAACCACACTCCCTAGGGGGTGCTTTTGAAAGACATGCCCTCTGAGCTTATGCCAGTGACACAACACCTTTTTATGACACTGCAATGTTGTTCTGCTATACTGTCAAGAATCCTTGGATACAGAACAAACCTGTGATACTTCAAAGCTATCTCAAAAGGCCTAGTAATTCATTTTACTTCTGAAGTACTTCAACAACCAGGGCAAGAATATCATTTTTGTGCTCCATGTTATAGTGCGGTTCAATTCAGGATTATCAAAGTCAGTTCTTCCGCATGATTTGAGTCAAGTAAAAAAATCTGCAAGCCCCAAATATAACACCTCTGCCCACCTGAAGTCTTATCTGAGTTGATTGTAGATTCTGACCTTGTTTCCAGAAGAACCCTATTAAACTTAAAAATTCTATCATGAATTAATTAAATTATACTAGTGAAAAATGCTTAGCTGAATGAAGTTCCTTAAGGAAATATGGCCGGAACAGATAAAACAGGTAAAGAGATATTGAGATTGAGATTAAGGAAGAGACAAAGATCAATTTGGTATTTTGAATACATACCATATACATAGAATTGAGCACTTTCCATGCACTCTACTTTTTAACCCTCACAATAAGTTATTAGTGCTCCCATATTACACAGTTGATCACACAGCCAATGAGGAGTAGAGCCTGAATTCTAGCAACACTGATGAGTGAATAGGGATGGTGGGTGGATGGAAAGGAAAGTCTGGAGAAGGTCCACTGCATGGGGTGGTCCTGGGACAGTCAGGGCAGTAATAGGCTAGGTGTCAGAGGACAAAGCTCCAAATGCAAAGTCCACCAAAGAGATGGCTTAAATGGATATAACAGATTCCTAACGTTGGCTCTACTTTATTTCATCATCATGTTGAAAACATTTGAAGGACAGTGGGGAGAATGATTCAAACAGAGGAAACTAGAAGTGCCATTTAATCTTCACACACTTCAAAAACAG
Source organism: Camelus dromedarius (assembly GCF_036321535.1). Classification (NCBI taxonomy): domain Eukaryota; kingdom Metazoa; phylum Chordata; class Mammalia; order Artiodactyla; family Camelidae; genus Camelus; species Camelus dromedarius. Next base: position 62,023,844 of record NC_087448.1, on the reverse strand, counting down.
TAGTAAAATGCTGTTGGGGATTTACTGTAAAAATTAAGTGGGCTAGTGCTTGAGTGTGGTGAGGGTGTGTGTATAAGTGTGACATGCATATGTGCATGCATCCACGTGGGGTGGTAGTAAGCAAGTGAATGAGTGTGCTGTGTCTGTGTGTATCTACATCAGTGTGCATGGAAAAGCACACTGAACACATTACTACTTGACGATGCTTAATTTACTCACCTGGGAAAACAACCAACTCTACTTGAACTGTTCACCTACTGGGAGCCTGTCCCACAGAAAATGAACATAGCTGGGCTGACTGAGCTCTTCTTAAATTCAAAATGGGTACCCAAAAATGCCCAGTGAGCCTAATATGTTTCCTAGAAGCAAATTTTCCCCATTCTCCAAGAGGTCCATTTAACACATTCTCATCTGTTTTCTGACCTCCAATATTCCCTCTAACCCACTCTAACTTTTTAAACTGTTGAACTCATCTCATATTTCACTAAGAAGCTACACATAACCATATAGGAATTCTCTCATCTTCCCAGCATCACCTCTACCTGTGTCTGTACCCAAATACTCTGCCTTTATTCCTATTACAATGGAAGAAGTGTTTTTTCCTCCCATCAAAGGCTAACATATTTGTGCTCTGGATTCCATCCTCTCTATGCTTCTCAAGGATTTCTGCAACTCTTTTGAATTATTAGTGCCTTTCTCTCTCATTTCTATCAGCATACAAACATGCTCTAGGATCCCCCGTCTTTAATAAGTGTTTCTGTATACTGCATCCCTCCTCAAGAAATGCTCACATTTCTCTGCTCCACATCAGAGCAAAACTTAACTAAAGTAGCCATCTAATGTTGATTGCTTCTATGCCTTCACTTCCAATCATCTCTTTGGCCCTGTCAGTAGAACTTCAGTCTCTCCCACCAACCCAACAGAACTGTTCATAACCATCAACGACTTCCTTAATATCAAGAAAATCTTCACTTCTCTGACCTCATTTGACTCTCTCAACAGTGTTCTGTGGAGTTAAAACTCTCTCCTCCTTGAAATATTTTAACCTCTTGGTTTCCTTGAAACCAACTCTTCAGGTTTCCCTACTAACTCACTGCCCATTCTTTCTCAGTTTCTTTGCTGGCTACAACTTGATATGAATAAAAACAAAAATACAATACAGAAGGAAATTTACAGCTGTAAACACCTATATATTTTTTAAAAGGAATCTCAGATCAATAACCTAACATTACAGAAACAAAAAGATTGAAAGGTATACTATGAAAAAATGTATGTCAACAGTTAGATAGTTTAGATAAAATGAACAAACTCTTAGAAGATACAAAATACCAAAACTTATTCAAGAAGGAATAGAAAACCTGAATGGACTTACAACAAATAAAGAGACAGAGACAATGATACTAAAACTTATCACAGATTAATGCCTAGGCTCAGATGGCTTCCCTGATGAATTCTAGCAAAAATTTAAAAAAGAATTAATGTCAATCTTTCACAGACTCTCCCCCAAAATATAACCGAACACTTCACAATTCATTCCATATGATCCGTACTAAAGTTCCATGAAAACCAGAAAAGATATCATAACAAAAGGAAATTACATCCCAATATCTTTCATGAATATAGATGCAAAAATTCCCAACAAAATAAACTGAGCAACATATAAAAGGATTTTACACCATAACCAAGAGAGATTTATCTCAGGAATGCAAAGTTGGTTCAAAGTAGAAAAATCAAACAATTTAATTTTAACCATTTTAATAAAAGGACAAAAACAACACAATCATTTCAATAGATGCAGAAAAAGCATTAAACAAAATTCAGTGCCCTTTCATGATTAAAACACTCAACAAACTTGGAATGGAAGTGAACCTCTCAAGCTTATAAAGGACATCAGTGAAAAACCTAGAGCTAAAATCATACTTTATGGTGAAAGACTATATGGTTTCTTTCTAAAATCAGAATCATAACAAAGATGTCTTCTATAGCCTCTTTTATTCCACATTATACTGGAGGTTCTATCCAGGACAATTAGGCAAGAAAGAAATAAAAGGTATTCAGTTTAGAAAGGAAGAAATAAAACTGTATTTGCAGATGACATAATCTTGTATAGAGAAAATCCTAGCAAATCCTGTAAAGTACTGTTATAACTAATAAATGACTATAGCAAAGTTGCAGGATAAATAATCAATATATAAAAGCAATTATTTCTATATATAAATAGCAAACAACTTGCAAATGAATTTAAACAATTCCATCTACTATATCACAAAAAAGAATAAAATCCTTAGGAATAAATTTAACAAAAAAATTCTAGACTTCTACATTGAAAACCACAAAACATTATTGAAGGAAATTAGAGAAGACCTAAAACAATGAAAAGACATCCCATATTCATGGACTTTAAAATTTAATATTGTTAAAATATCAATAATCACCAAATTGGTCTTCAGCTATGTTGTAATACTGAACAAAATCCCAACTGTCTTTTCTACAGAGATTGTCAAACAGATCTTAAAATTCATATGGAAATCCAAGGGACTCAGAGTAACTAATTTTGAAAAAGATGGAAGACTCTCAAAACTGATAAAATAAAAATTTTTTAAAAGGATGGAATTTTTCCAAGTTTTCCATATTTCCAAGTTTCAGAACTTACCACAAAGCTACAGTAATCAAAACAATGTGGCATGGCATAAGAATAGATATCTACATCAACACAATAGAATTGAGTCCAGACAGAAATGAACTTATGTTTTCATGGCCAATAGTATTTCAGAAAGGGTGCCAAAGATAAATCAAAGGGGAAGAAATAGTCTTTCAATAGTGCCAGGACAACCAGATATCCACCTACATGCAAATAATAAAGTTGGACTATCTCACCTCATATACAAATTACTTAAAATAGATCAAAATTCTAAAGGTAGGAGGTAAAAATGATCAAACTCTTAAAAGAAACATAGGAGTACATCTTCATGCCCTTAAATTAGCCAGTGGTTTCTTAAATATGACACCAAAAACACAAATGAGAAAAGAAAAAAAAAACAGAAAAATTGAACTACATCAAATTTAAGCCCATTGTACTGCAAGTGACACTATAAAGAAAGTGAACATACAACCCACAGACTGGGAGGAAATATTGGTAAATCATGTATCTATTAAGATACTTATATTCAGAATATATAAAGAACTCTTTCAACTCAACAACAGAAATATAAATAATTATTTATACACTATAAATAATAATTAAATAATATTTAAATAGGCAAAGGATTTGAATAGACATTTCTCCAGTGAAAAAATAAAAATGGCCAATATGCATAAAAAAAGATGCTCAACATCATTAGTCATTATCAAAATGCAAATCAAAACCACAATGAAATACCACTTCACACTCACTTAGGACGGCTATTACAATAATTTGAAAACAAACAAACAAACAAACAAACAATATCGAGTATTGGTGATGACATGGAGAAACTGAAACCCTTATTCTTTGCTGGCAGAAATATAAAATAGTAGGGCCACTCTGGAAAACAGTTTGGCATTCCTTGAACTGTTTCAAAGAAATATTACTTGACAATTAAAAGGAATGATTACTGACACATGCTATACAGCATAGATGAACCTTGAAAACATTATACGAAGTGAAAGAAGTAAGGACAAAGACCACTGATGTTATGGTTTCTTTTGTATTAAATGTCTAGAATGAAATCTACAGACAGAAGGTATATTACTGTTTGCCTAGGGCTAGGGAAGGGAAGGGACAATGGTAGTAACGGCTAATATGTGTGAGATTTAGGGTTGGGGGGTGATGAAGCATTCTAACATATGTTGGTGATGGTTGCACAACTCTTTGAATATACTAAAAACCACTGAACTGAATATTTAAATAACTAGATTTTTCTGGTATGTGAATTATATCTTAATAAAGATGTTAAAAAAAATAATCTTGAGAGCCAAATGCCACATATTTAAAGAGGGGGAATTTACAAGATTCCAGGATAAGAGTGAGAAGCATATGTCACTTAAAAATATTTCCCCTGCTGGCAGCAAGAACTGTAAGAGAACATTAATCTTAACTTGAGATATACTGGTAATTCTTACATAGGGAATAATTCATCAATTATGTGAGAAAGCTACGTATTCACAGACCTTCTCCTTAAAGGATTTGTAGTAGAATGAAAACAAATTCAAGCTACGGCAGCACTCAAAGTTTTCTCCTAGGGCTATGCATTGCTTCTTCAAGTCTTAAAGGTAACATCATAATAAGATGATTGTAACAGTTGAGGGAAAGCCTGGTTGAGAATTTCATCTGACTAGGTTTCCTCAAAACAGTGTTTCCAGCTTCCTGCCAAAATACCTATGAAGATACAGTACACTCCAGGCAAAATACAGATTTCCTAGTAAGGTGTTTTTACTTACAAAGAATTTTGTTTGCTTTATTTTTTTTTTAATAGATTTTATTTCTGGGGCAGTTTTAGGTTCACAGCAAAATTAAGCAGAAGGCTTGGAGATTTCCATTTACCCCCGACCCCACACAGTCACAGCCTCCCTTGCTATTGACATCCTGTATCACAATGGTACCTCTGTTACAGTCGATGACTCTACATTAACACATCAGTATTACCCAAAGCTCATAGTTAAAATTTGGGTTCACTCTTGGTGTTGTACATTCTATGCCTTTGGATATAGTATCATACGAATAGTTTTACTGCCCTAAAAATCCTTTGGGTTCCACCTGTTCGTTCCCTCTCTTCCCTTTAACCCCTGATCCTTTTTTTATCTTCACAATTTTGCCCTTCCCAGAATGTCATATCATTGGAATCATACAGTATGTAGCCTTTTCAGATTGACTTCTTTCACTTAGTAATGTGCCTTTAAGGTCCCTCCCTTCATCTTTTTCATGACTTGACAGCTCATTTCTTTTTAGTGTTGAGTAATATTCCATTGTCTGGATGTACCAGAGTTTGTTTATCCATTCACCTGCTGAAGGACATCTAGGTTGCTTCCATGTATTGGCAATTTTGAATAAAGTTATTGTAAACATTGGTGTATAGGTTTTGTGTGAAAACAAGTTTTCAATTCATTTGGATAAATATCAAAGAATGTGATTGTCAGACTATATACTAAGAATATGTTTAGTTTTTAAAGAAACTGCTATAATTGTTTAAATATTTAAAAAAAACTGTAAGATTCAGAGAGAAAAATAAAACTTCCTAAAAGGAAACATCAGGATTTATCTGTTGTATATCGATTTTAAATCACATTGTCAAAGGACAAGGACCCAAATTACAGAGCATTTCAAGAGAAGAGAGGGTTGTAACTTAAGACTTTTCTACAATGTTGTTGCTTATTTATGAAAGTGGAAGACAAATATCTTCAGAGTTGCAAGGGCTCCAGCAATCTGTTACTCGGGTAACCTTCTTTCAAAACTTACTTGAAATAACCTCCAAGGTGGATAAAGCAAATTAAGAATTCAAGCATGAAGACATGACTGTGTAAGAGGGCTGGCGGTAAATACACTTTTCCCTGCCCTCCCTAATTTGAACATCATCTTGCATTGCAGGTTCTCTAGGACTTTGTCCCTTAAGGATGACACTTGTCACAGTTGCTGGTGTGCCCATGATACTGTAACTGCTCCCGCATTACACTGTGTGGTCCTAGCAAGCAGGCAGTGTGTGCTGCAGCTCATCTTTGCAGGTAACCCTCTCAACAGCATGATGTCTATGAAGAAAAAGAACTTGACACACCTATTGTCACACTTTCCACACCACCCAAATGTAATTTATTTGTGCCACACATCTAATTTGTTAATTCTTCAAGGTCCAGGACTAAGCTGAATTTATCTTTTCACCCTAAGAGTCCCTGCTCAGTGCCCAGGTGAAAAAGTCATTCCATATTTGGTGAATTATTGAGCGCAATCCCCTGCCACACCCTCCCCCTGCCACACCAAACATTGCACCTCTGTGACTTACTGCATGTTGTTTTCACCTCGGATTCTTTGCCCCTCCTCCTCCACTTCTTGAACCCCAGAGCCTTATAGCCAGCTCCACCTGCCTCCTCTGTCAACACTCAGGCAGAACTGGCTGTCTCCACAGCAATCAGCTGTGTCACACAGAAATTATTTGCTCATTTATTTATCATGCACATTAGATGGTGGGTTTCTGAGGGCTATGACTTTGACTTTTCCGACTTTAGGCTCCCTGTTACCTAACTCATAGTAAATGCTTGTTGAATGTTTGCTAAATAAATGAACCCACTGAAAGAGCCACATGAGCACGTAAGTCATTGCTTATCTAATCAGAAGTGTTTTTTTAAGGGCCATCTTGGAAGTACCAAAACAAAAGTGGATACTATGCATCCAGGGAGGGTGTCCAAATGATGAGCAGGCATTCTCAAATTTACCTGAGCATGGTTTCAGTATGCAGGGGGTTTCATCCTCTCTGTGTTTAAGCCTACAGTGCTCTCAAGGTTTGGGAAATGAGCCAAGCTCACAGTTTAGCTCCGTCATACTGAAATTATGTTCCGTCTCTTAGTTATAGTCATGAAGTCTCACTGCTTTCAAGCTGTTCCTCAAAATTCTTTTTAGTGTATTTTGACTCATGGGTCTATCAAAATTTCCTTTGGTCTATTGCACTAAACTAATTTTCTCTGTCATGTGAAAAATGCCATAATTTTTAGTACTTAGAAGACTCAAAGTTTTAATGGGAAGATTTAGTTAATCTTTCGAAATAATGTTTTTTTTGAACTATACTTTCTTAGATACAGATACTGTACTTAGATTGGCTTGCTCTATGATTGATCTCTTTCTCTTGAACTTATTTTTTGCTGAGGTTTTTTTCCTGCTCTTGAAAGAATAAGATAATCTAACTCCACCTGCCTGTTGATGAGGGTTTTCATGTACAGGAGTTATAAGGAGCACACCTGCTGAGAAACTGTTCGCACTTATAGAGAAGTGAGTGTATAGCCTTGCCTGAGAGAGTCCAGGCAATTCTGGATGAATGAAAAGACCTGAATAAAATGAGATAGACCTATGGATCAACATATACTAAAACAAATTTAAAATCACTATTATAAATTAGTCTGGAAAATATTCTACAGAAGTCAACAGTTTAAATCTCACCTAAAGGCATGTTATTGAAACAGGAAATGCCCAGGTATCACAAAAACAGCTGCATTGTACTTCAGAGCGTAACTAAAACGAGTATGTCCTAGAAAGCAGCCTTCAAATCCTATTTTTCACAATGTCAAATCCATTTTATAAAATTTGAAAAGTCTTAGAAGTATCCAAATACTGGAGCAAGGATTTCTCAGGATACCATTTATTTTACATTAAAAAAAAAAGGTGAAGTTTGTTGGTTCTTACCTACAAATGCAAGAAACAGAAACCTGAGAAATTAAAGTTGTAGTATTAATCAGTCTTACCCAATCATTGTCATAATTACTCCTGATTATTAATTACTCATCACTTACTGATTTGATCTTGGCAAAAGAAGAGTCCTAGAGTAGGAACCAGGGATTCCGAAGTCCAGTTCCAGTGCTGCTGCTATCTAGCTGTGTTCCCATGGGCAAGTCCTTTCATCTTTTAGAGTTCCAGTATCTCCATTTATAAAATTGAGAGGTTGAATAAAGTTATTCCAGTTTTGATTTTGGGACTAAAGTTAGTTATATAAAAATGAAATATAAAAACATGGTCTGGAAATAAAAACAAGATAAACATTTGACACAGTTTAAGAGAGGGCAGAGATTTGACCTAAAAGACAAAAAACAACATTCAACTTATATATTGCCACACCATCATCTACAGATAAGATTGATGTCAAAGACACAAAAAGAAGAATAATAAAACTTTAACCAAGAAGAGCAAGTAAATTGCGGATGGCACGCCATCTCTACCTGATTGGTAGAAGCTGTCTAGAGCAGGACAGAGAGGGGTTTAAAGGCAAGTCTGAGTTCAGTGGGAAAGAATGCTGTGATTTAGTAGTAATATCCACCATGGACTCAGAAAGGATGAGTGTTAGGGTATGCAAGATATTTGCCACATAAGTTGTAAAACAGTATTTTAACCAAGTATAGTAGATACCTGTTATTTGTGTCTGAAGAAATGCCTGAAGACCTTAGGACAGCCTCTATTCTTAAATAATACAACAGCATATACTCTGTCACATGCATCACAGTAAAATATGACTTTAAAATGTAACTCCTTTCAGGTGTTTAACCGTTCTATAAACACAAGATTACAGCAGAAAAGCTAGTTGCAGTTACATCCCACCCCTCAAATTGTTAACCATCTTTTCTGTAGTAGTAGGAGCTCTGAAAATTTATTTGGGCACATGGCTGCCCAGAATAAGTACTCTGTTTCCCAGCCTCTCTTGCAGATGGATGGGGCCATTTGACTAAGTGCTGACCAATGAGATTTGAGCAGAAGTGATGTGACCAACTTCCAGGTTGTCTTCTTTGCCTCTTCCAACTGGTCCTGAGGCAGACTGGGTGATGGTGCGCCATGAAGGGGATGAAGATGAGATAACACCTCGAGTCACTGTATCAGCTTTACACCTCTTACGGAAAGTTATGCATGACAGAAATAATTCTCTGTCATGTTTAACCCACTGTAATTTCAGGTCTCACTTAGAGCTAACAAACCCATGACCTCTCTAATAAAATAGGTACTGTGAGACACGGGAATGTGCACAATTAAAATGCCTCACTGTGGGAAATGGGATTCAGGAAAAAGTCATTTCCATTATGTAGATACTTCTGAGAAGTATCCAAGAAGGTTAAGGGAGCAGTGCAGCAGTGCAGCTACCCAACAGACTATTTCTTACGCTGGGGTTGCATGGGCCAAAGTCAGCCAAGCACCTTTTTGTAAATAAAGTTTTGTTGGGACACAGCCATGCTTATCCGCCTATTGTCTATGGCTGCTTTCTGAGCTACAATAGCAGAGTTGAGTCGTTCTGACAGACACCATATGGTCCACAAAGCCTAAAATACTTACTCTCTGAAAAAAGTTTGCTCGCCCCTGTCTTGAAAGATGGCAGCCTTTGTACCTATGAGAATTCTACCTGAACTGATTTCAGATAACACTTTTTCTCATTTCCATATGGCAATCTGTAACATCTATGCATTAATATTCAACATCCCACTTTCAGTTTATCCAAATACAGTATTTTCTGTCAAAGAACTATTTAAAACTCTTTAATTTCTTCTCACTTGTCTCCCTAGTAAATTTCACTTGAATGCCATTTAACCCCGGGGCCTTTTTCACAAAAAGACAGTATCTCTTCACGAGAATTAGTGCATCACAAAGGTAAGCTGGGAAAACCAGTGGACTAAGATACAAGCTCCTGGTTGTTGGCTGTACTCACTCCAGAGTTTAGTGACTAATTCCCACATTCTAATCTCACAACCAGTGAAGCCCAAGTTCACTCCCTGCCCTCAATGTCACTTAATCACAGTGATTTTCTTTCACTATTAAAGAAAATGTATCTAAAATATTTAAAGGAAATGAGACTGTTTATGTTAAAGTCAAGAATGGTATGGGTCTATTTTAGCAGAAGTTTTATATGAGCCAGTGTGAGTCTTCAAAGGTGAATTTGACTTAAAAGAGAATTTTAAACGGAAAGAAAAAGTGAGACCAATGAAGAATATGCTGCATTTATCTCAATAGCAATCAAATAATCAAAAAGAAAAGCAAATGATTGCATTTCTAAATGCAAATTAAAAATCACACCTGTCAGAGTAGGCATCCAACCAACAGTGAAAAGTTTGTAATGTTGGCTCTAAAAACGCTAGGCTCTTGAATGCATTCTTTCAATACATTTTTAACAAGAAAAATTAAGAAAAGAAGCTTAGGCCATTAAAAAATGATGAAGACTTAGCAAAAATTAACTATAGGTCAATATTAAGAAAAGGCAAAGAAACTCAATTGCTATATATGCATAAATCCATACATGAAAAGAAGCTGTACCTGTATTTTTTTAAAAATATTTTAAAATTAAATTAATTTTATATACTCATCACTTATAACATGACTGTCTTAGTACTTGTGAGATTTCAGAATCTAATTTAAAAAAAAAAATTACGTTCCTAAAACCCAGCATTGCTGGAAGAATGAAATGTTTTAAAATTATAGTTATGCATATATTTAGAACATGTACTAATTTATTACTTATTATCTCCTAGAGCTATGCTGTCTAATATGGTAGCCACTAAAGACATGTGGTTTCAAGATCTATTAAGATTTTGAAGTGTGGCTAGTTCAAATTTAGATGTTATAAAGTACACACTGAATATTTAAGACTTAGTACAATAAAAAATAATGTAAAATATCTCCTTTTTTACATTTTGATTACATATTGAAGTGATAATATTTTAGATATACTGGATTAAATAAAATACGCTACTGAAATTAACATATTCCTTTTTAGGTTTTTAAATGTAACTACTAGAAGATGTTAAATCATATATGAGGTTCGCATTGTATCTCCATGGGAGAGTGCTGGTCTTGAGTATCTCTGAGTCCTGTCATCCTCAGAGACAATTATCAGCTTCGGGGTTCTGAGAAACCTATCACCATTAACACTGGTAATCAATAAATGTAATTGTGTACTGGAGATTAACATGAGATTGAAAAATCATTTTGTAAACTCCAAACATGGATTTTACTTTAAAGAATCTAATAAGAAATACAGAAATAATATACCCAAGTCCTATTGTTCTCCTTGCTTATTTCATTTTAATTTCATTGATTCTAAAGAGAAGATTTTACATGTGTGCAGAGCAAGATGCAGTGTTATAAGTTGGGAGGGAAATAGATGACCAAAAAATAGCAGAATCAGCAAGAGAATGAGACCCATGTGAGATACAGTAACTAAACTTGGGATGAAATATGACCAAAATAACCTCTTTTAAAGAACTAAAATTTAGCACCTTATTTATTTTTCTAGTGCTGCATTTTCACAATCAGTCTAGGATACCAGCTTGGTAGAGAAATAGATGGAAAAAAAGGCTTCTATAGAAAAACAGATTGCTTCTAAGATTCTTCATTGATATACCTTCCACAGATAATCAGGATAATATTATTTAGGATATGAATTCTAAAATATCATATTACTAAGTACTTTTTTACAGTAACAGTTCTAAAATGCTGACTTAACTTACTGACCATCTAATTTTATCTTAATGAACTATTCTATTCGATGAATCACTATTCTTGTAAGTTCTTCTGCATAACAGAACAGAATGTGACAGCTACCAGCATGTGCCACTGAACGTGCCCGCTGCCTCCAGCCCTGTTGTTTTGAATGATTTACTCAGGATAGAGATACTTGACCCTGCAGACAGGCAGTCCTTCGGATTTTCTCCTAAAGCCCACTTGAAAGCTATCTCCCACTGCTCTTTTGGTATCAAGTATTGTCAAGAATAAAAATGCTGTGTCACTCACTCCATTGGTTCTTTGTCCCTAAACAGATGAAAAGTCCTTGTTTTCCCTTCTAAGATGTCAGGGAATTAAAAGAGAAAAGTAATTTCAGTGCCCAAAAGTAGAAAGGCCTGTGTGACAATTTCTGAACAACACCAGTTGCTACTGAGGTCAGCAGGAGGACATGAGGTCTGATTGTTCTCTGTTTCTAATTCACAGGTGAATTAAAATACTTCTCTTGTCAAAAAAAAAAAATCCATACTTTATTATTTTAATTTAATGAGAGAACAAAGGCAAAAAGAATCTGTGTTAAATGTTCAGAACATGGACTTCTTCATTAATAGGGATCCTGATCATGGGAATAAAAACCCTGTCTCCTGCCTCCAACTCAACCAGCCTGCAGCAGGACCTCCCTGCTGTGCCTAATGTACAGCTGCACGAGGGCTTTTCATATTTGTACTGTCAGAGGTGAGAAGAGCTTCTGCAGGGGCCCCAGGGAAAAACAAAGTTGGGAAAGACACACACACACAAATAGGACATGATGGCATATATTCCAACCAGCCCCTCGCACGAGTTCTAACCTTCCTCAGAAAGGGATGGAAATGCCATTTTGATAAGGAAACTTATGAGACTCTGGATACAAACGCTGAGAGTCTAAGGGACAGAATGTGACTCCACCAGCGCCCAGAGGCATGAGCAGGTACTAAGACGTGGTGAAGGCAGCCAGGGGCGGGCTGGTGTGGTGCTGCGTCCTCCATCAGTGGTAGCTCAGGAAGTGAGCATACAGCACCACATTTATCTATTTCCTCTCTCTGTCTCATGGTTTTGTCTTCAAAGTCCTCCTCATTTACCTGCCATCACAGTCTTAACCACTGCAATGTCAACATAATGCCTTTTCTGAAGTTGTTCATGACAACACTTTTGATGAATGTGATGGATGGGAAGCACTGCTTCTGTCACAACCTCTGTCCAGCAGTGCAAGCTACAGGGTATAGATGGACATCAACCAGGAAGTGCCCCTCACCCCAGCACAATGGGTACCAGGTGCGGCCACTGTGGTCAGCTGCCTCCTTCAGCTGAACTGCTGAGAAGCTAGGGAGGGAGATTCGAAGTCTTGACCGAGGGCGTAAGTGAGACAAAGCTCAGGAGACTCTGAGGAGGGGCTCTGGTTGCCCTATGTTCACGTGGCCTCCTCATTCATATGCAGAGCCTGGAGAGATCTACGTGCATTCAGATCACATACGACTTTTCTACCAGAGAATGAAGCTGGAGTCAACAGACCATGAACTCAGAATCCCCAATCCCAGGAGTCATGTTATCACTACATATTGGGAACAAGAAAGACAGAGAATAATACTGGTTCCAAATTTTAGATTGGAATTTTTCATTTGAATATTTGTTTAAATATTTATCTTTTATTACTCAGTAGATGTGCTCATGAACATCATAGTAATTTTTTTAATTTAATTATATTTTAAATTCTGTAAGAAATAAATTTATAGGAATCTGCAATAACACCTCTTATTAAAAGATCATCCACTAAATGTATCTATTTTGTACAATTGGATTTTTACACTCTATTTTCTTGAAATGAAATATAACAAATTAAATTTACCATATTTACGATATTTTTATTGGACCCTTAATATGTGCCATGATTTGACTAGGCCCTAGGAGTTCCAAGATGAATAAAACACAGTCCTTGTCCTCAAAGAGGTTATGGATTGTCAGAGAAGACAGTTATGATACCATGTGAAAAAAATCAGCACTAAGGAAGAAGCGATCAATTCAGCAATGGTGGGGAAAAGTCTGGTAAGCTATATGACTTTGAAGCTGGATATTAAAGGATGATTAAAAATATGACAGGTAATTAAGGGAGGGAGTGATATTCCAAACATAAAAAGAACATGTACTTGGGGGAAATAGATGAAGGATACACAAGTCCTCTCTATGTCATTTATGCAACTTCCTGTGAATTTACATTATTTCCAATTTTTAAAATGTTTAATATGCTAATGTCCATATGTATGAATATTGGTATTTAGGAAAAACTGCAAGTAATACCGGGGGAGGGATTAGGATGGGAGCATGCTGGACAGGAAATCAGGAATCAGCTTGTATTGAAGAAAAATAAAGCTGGCAGCAAGGGTAAGAGTCTTGGAAGAGTGGAAACAGAAGATAAAAGACTTAAAGGCATTTTGAGGTAATAGCAAAAGTCTTTGGTGATTCTGGTAAAGAGGGAAGAGGTAAAGAGAATTTTTAGATTGGGGTGGAAATTCATGCCAATAATCATTATAGAATAACCAAGGAAGTGTCTATAGTGAAAGATGATGAGCTCAATTTGGAATTATTGAAACTGAGTTTCAACACCCATTTGTAGCAAAGTCTTACAGTACACATTTCCTATATTGTTTTATCATATTCAATTCTGCTATAGAAGACAAGAAAACATAGGATGGACTGAACTCATAAGAAATGTTAATCACAGTTCATAAAACTATTAAAAAATAGGTAAAACTCGTAGGATACTTTATGTACACAAAATGAGTAAGCAAGTCACTTGTGAGACACAAGTAGAACTCATGTGATATGTTAATACAGACAGTAAGTTAGCAACCTGTAAGATCGGCCAACAATTAATGGAATAAATAAAAAGCATGATAGAACAAACAAAACTGTTGTTTGGAGGTAGGAAGGAAGGAAGGAAAAGACCAAATCATGCTGCCTCTGGGATGAATACAATGTCACCCTCAAATTCAATCACCCACTGGTGACATCTAGTATGGTCTCATCCTGGCTCCATGTGTACTCTACCCAAGAAACACACATCAGATCTATGGCTATTTAGGAGGCTGACAAGCCACAGCCGTGACCAAATGTTCTTGGCCCTGAGTGTCTCCAGCAGAACAAGGGTGTAGCATTGGCCCAGGTCTCCTCCTGTCTGTGAACCCCGACCTCAACCTCCACTCTGGTCCTCATAACCACACCATGGACAGGGAGGACAACAGTGGCAAAGAGACAGAGGAGAAGGGAGAGGATACGTGAGCCTTGGGAGCCCTAGGTTTCAGGTACTGTGGTCCTTCCATTTGCTTGTACCCTAATCCAAGAGTGTTCACTTACCCCATCTCTTTACCTTTGCTTGCTGTTGTATGCATTAAGTTGTTTTAATAAACCCCGTGGTCTGTGAGCCTGTCTACCCTATGACTTCTAAGATAGCATGCTTCATACTGTACTTAGAACACTTCAAGGTAATTCCCTATATGATAGGTCTGAACTAGAGGATTATAATTGTTGAACTGATTGAAATAATCCAACTAGACCCCAATTACCTTGGTTTAACACAAGTTTTTTTGGTGTATGCAAGCTTTCAACAAATGTAAAACCCCATAAGACAAAAATCAAGCCTCCACCTTTGAAAAAACAGAAATTACCTCTTTTTAATGTCTATTTCTGAAACCTTAATGTAAGTCCTTTGGGGCAAAAATCATGCTCTATTTATCTTTGTATCTTCATACTCAGCCTATTACCAGTAACGGTGCAGATACTTAATGTGTTTTCTGAATTGAAGAATAAGTTATACTGCATTTTTATAACTTGACTATTTACACACTGATATTTATATATTGATTCTGAAAAAGCTCATCAGCACAGCCACTAGTAATTTGATTTAAAAACTGTGTGGATTAGATCACTTTCCCAGACAGAGACTGCCATGGGAAAACACTGAATTCCTCCTGGGCAGGACTGACAGAATGAAAATGACTTCAATGACACAGTGGTTCAAGGCTCCTGGACCAGTGAACCTCAACTTGGTTTTCAACAGATTATGACAAAGATCCCAAACCCTCTATTCATTGTCAAACTAAGTTAGCAAACAGAATTTGCGATTGTGGGAATGTGGAAAAGTAAACACATGTCATATAGATTGCTTGCTGAGGCATAGTGGAGCAGAGAAGGGATGCAAGTATCAGGACAAGACAAAGCCCAACACATGAGAAAATAAGGAAGAGAGAGAGAAAAAATAAAAGTCTTTTTGTTTATTTATCTGGGATGATTGTTAAATTGGAGACATGTTAGATAAATTATAGTTCGTTCATACAAGAGAATATTTTGCAGCTGTTTAAAAAGAGATTTAAAAAAATTCATGAGCCAATAAGGAACAATCTACCAGCTATATTGCTAAGCAAAAGAATCAGGGTGAGGAGCAGTTTGTATAGCATACTAATATTCTGTGTGCAAAAAAGATCTGGGCTTCTGTATCTGCTTATGAATAAAATTTTGTGGAAGGATACATAGCACACTGATTATAACAGCTGACTCTAGGAAAGAGAACTGAGAATTATGAGATATAGCAGAAAGCAGACTTGTTTTTTGTGTTCATGTATTTTTAAATTTTTGTAATTTTACATGCATCATGTTTTCCAAAAAATTAAGCTGGAGTAAGATGATTAAAATATCAATTTTTAAATTTAACATTAGATTTTTTTCTAAAATGTTTTTCCATCAAAAATATCTGGAGGATACTGTGCTTAGTGAAAGAAGTCAGATAGAGAAAGACAAATACTGTATGTTATCACTTATATGTGGAATCTAAAAAATAAAATGAATGACCATAACAAAACAGAAACAGACTCACAGATACAGAAACAAACTAGTAGCAGGGAATTAAGAGGTACAAACTACCATGTATAAAAGAAATAAGCCACAAGGATAAACTGCACATCACAGAGAATATAGCCAACATTTTATAATAATTTTAAATGGAGTACAATCTTGAAAAAATTTTTGAATCACTATGTTGTACACCTGAAACTGATATATTGTAAATCAACTGGACCTCAATGAAATCAATACATAATAAAACATTAAAAATATGGAAAACTCAGTTCAGTAAATAAATATATTTCTACCCCTACTCATATCTACAGTTTACAGTGTTCCACTGTACAGTGGAAGCTTTTTCATTTAAGATTTGTTAAAATTCCCCAAACAGGATAAAAGACTATAATTTCCAATTATGTTGTACATTAGGTTATACATTTAGAGCTCTTTTCTTCCAAGTTAATGTCACAAGAAGGCATTAACTCACTAAGCCCTATTCAACTTTTGAAGTTTCAGTTTAATTAATTTCACAAATTTCACAAATTTTTCATTTATGAATTTAATTCTTTACAATTAATTTAATTCTTTAGAAAACTTTTCACAGTAGGAGGTAGACAGGCCCTGTTAAGTCCAAACTGTGAATTTGACTCTCCAGAGAGAAGACCAAGAAGAAAATGAAAGATACATAGTTTGGTTTTCTCATCTACAGAGTGGGAATAATAAGAGTAACTAGCCTGAAAATATATACAAACCCCACAATAAATGGTAGTTGTGCCTAACGTAGTCTAAGGTCAGACGAAGATATGCTGGTTCTGTGTAAAGATTTCTGTCCAAAAACCGTAAGTTTATTGTCTTATTTAAGTAAAACTAAATGCCTAATGATGCTTGGTGATGGGTATTATCCTCCCATCACAGCTTGGCAGATATCTCTCCCAAATATCTGATTACCTGTTTGAATTGGAAATGGCTCATCTCCCAGTGTATTAACAAATAACTGTTTCCAATGGCTTGGTAAACAAAATAACCAAATAATTGTTCAAATTGCTTACACAGTTGTAAAATTTAATTCATTTAAAATGGTTTTTTTAAAATATAGGTTTATTTTTTAAAAAGACAGAGACATGCTATATATTTGCATTTGAGTGATGAAGAACTTGAATTAGGATTATAAAGATAGTAAGAATCTACATTTTGGAGAGGGAGAGTTAAATCTGTCTTCCTAAGGACTGATACAAAACTAATTTTAAAACAATTCATCCTTATTTAGTTAAATTGACCAGGTAATCACCTGCAGTTCATTCTTTACTGCCTTTGTAAACACAGGCGGGTATCATTTATTTGGAGATTTAGTGAAGACTCATGTGGTGTCTTAAACATTCTAAAGAGGTTTATATTTAAATGACTAGTCCTTGAGAAGATAAACCAGACTAAATCACCTCTGGGTATACTTGCCGTCAACCAGCAATTATCCAATCAATTTTTTTGTTATGCCTGGAACACAAACTAAGTACTTTGAAAATGAATACCCATGGTTGTTTTATGAACATTTAGATCTATTGTCCTACCAGGCAGGGAAAAACAAACAGATCTAAGAGAGGACTGAAGATGTCCAAATGGTCGAAGTAAAGTGTAGTCCCAGACACAGAACAATGACCCTGCAAACCCAAACGTCTTCCAGCCCCCACAGTGTTTTGCCTCAACCAGGCTCATCACCTTGAAAGGAGAGAACTAGCTGCTGCTTCGAGAAGCTGCTTTCACCTATCAACGACCTACCCAAGTACAGTGTGTGTGTGTGTGTGTGTGTGTGTGTGTGTGTGTGTGTGTGTGTGTGTGTGTGTATGACAAAGCAGAGGCGGAATGCCTGTGAAGGTCTCTTTTTGCCTGTCCCATAAAAGGGGAAGGAAGAGGAGAGAGAAGAGGATGATCGAAAAGACACCTCGAGGAACCTGGGAGAAAGATCATGCTTGGCAGACCTTCATCCCATGATTCAGGAAGAATCAAGATAATTTCCAAATATAGTGATTCCTGACACCTAGCTTAGCTTTAGTTGCCTGAAATCCACAGCTGGAACAAACCAACAGTGACATCTGTCCAAGTTAACAATGAAGGAGCATCACAAACAAAACCAAAGAAAACCACAGAAATCTCATGAAGTCCTCTGGAGCCTAAAAGGAGTAAGAGAACACATATTTTTGGAATGAGGAAAATCATATACAATCATTCTTATTTCATCTAACACCCACCCCCAAAATGGTTATGTTTTAGTCCACGTATTCACTTAATTACTCAATTAATGTTTGTCAAAGAAGGTGTATATTTAACATGATAAGAGCATTGTTCTAAGCTGGAGATAGAACAATAAATAAGCAGCTGGGGCTGCAAGAGGAGGGGAGAAGGCAGGCCACCACTTTCAGTGAGAGAACAAGATTCAGGACTCCAGCCCAAGAGCGCAGGGAGCTTCACCGTCTCACTGACCAGCTCAGTCACCCCTTCCTGTGAGGAGAGTGACAGCTCAAGTTTAAGCTGCTTCCCCAGTCCATTCCTGAGGTGGACACATTGGTGAAAGGAGCATGAGGAGAGACATAAGCCCTAATTCTAATTAATATTCCAAATCATCCACGTCAGTCTCCCACACACCTGCAGCCCATTCCCTAAAACACGCCGGGCACTTCCACACCTTGGGGACTTCATTCATGGTGTTCCCTCTCCCCGAACTCCTTCTCCCCATAACCACCCATATTATCTTCCCAAGTTGTTGAAATCCTTTGCACCTCTGAATAGTCTCTCCTTTTAGAATCTTTCCCCAACTCTCCATCCCCATAGGAAAGTAAACTCCTGCACTATTAGCCACTTTGTGACCTTGGGTGATTGGGTCTTACTTTCCTCATCTATAAAGCAGGGATCAATACTACTTGACTCCTCAGGGCTAGTGTGAGGGTTAAAGCATGCAACATTACCTGGTTGATAACTGATGTTTAATAAATGTTACGTTCGTCTCCACTCTGAGACTGAAATTGAATTAATTTTCTGTCTCTTTGCTAACTAATCCTGGGACTAAGCATATTTTCCTTTGCCTATGTTAAGAAATATCAAGACAAGCAAAAATAACAGCTATTTGCTCTAGGAAATATTTGTTCCTAGAAGATACAACTGTGAGCCAACTAGAACAATTTATATATTAAGACAGTTTGTGCATCAAGACTTATTCAATACCCTTGCCTCCTTGTGTGCTTCCCAACTCAAAACTATAATGTCCAAAACTCTGCACACTGGTAGTTTGACTCTTTTAATAAACTTAATTTTGCTTACTCAACAGATCTTTTCGGAGAATTGACAGTTGACACTTTGCCTTAATTACAATTCAATGGCACTTGGCTTAAACTCCTACCTCAGCACTGCGCTGTAACTTTGCTGCTGGTTAGTTGCCTAATTATCTGCCCTTCTCTATAAAATAGTAAACTTCAAGAGAGCAAGATTGTGTCTTTTAATCTTCGTAATTCCAGTGCTCATCATCACAGTTTGCCAAACACTGAGCCAGAAAAAAACAAACACATTTTTCCTTGGATGAATGGGTGAATGAATGGCCATCCTTGAGTTAACAAATCCACTTTTAATGCACTAACCTAGAGGTTTCAAGCAAGGATTCAATCTGTCTTCTGGTCAGACTCAGCCAATGGGAAGCACCAACAAGGGATCAGGGCGTGGTTGGAGAGCAGGGACTAGAGCATGGTAGAACAGGGACCGGCTGTTACTTCCCCAGCTCCCCGCCTGCCAGGCCATAGCTGGCAGAGGCTGCTTTACCTTGGGTTCCTCTACTAAAGCCACACTCCTCTCCGGGGGCCTCACCTACAGCTCTCTCTCTCTCCAGGGTCTAACAGTCACTCCCCTCCCTTTGCCCCCACAGGTCTTGCGCAGTAAATGCTCCTCCTATTGATTGCCTTCACCATCCTTCATTTGTTTCCTAATCCTGGGTAATTGCCCCTTCATTAAACCTTCCTCAATTACCCTATTTAGATGCGCTGTCAGTACCACAAGGAATCCTGACTGATGCATCTTCTAGGGATAGGCCCCACGAAGAAAGCAGTACCACCAACGAGCTGGTACCTCTCGTGACACAAGGAGTAGCAAGTCTGAGTCTAACTTTGTGACAGTGCCAGGACTCCTCAGAAGGGAGATGTGTGCCTCTGAAAAAGGGGTTTTCATTTATATCTGCTGTAAACCAACCTGGCCCCTAACCACTGAAACCAAAGGGTGTATTTTAAAACTGTTTCTGAGAAAAAAAAAAAAAAGTTTTCCTTCTGAGCCTTAGTGAAGTGGTTTCAGGGCAGTAAAGGCCATTATACTTTAGCAAAAACAACTGCATCAAGCTATAACATTTGTACTGAGTGGTGAAGACCATTCCAGTAGCCTCTATAGCATATCCCAATTATGAAGAGAAAAAAACTGAGAGATAAGATGTTCGATCTCTTCCACTCAGTTCAGAAATTACTGAAATTTGTAACCATATTAGGAGAAATCCAGCAGAATAAACAAACTTCTCTTACAGGCAGAAAGAGCCTGAGATTTACCCTGATTTTTAATGTAATTTGATATGTGTTATGGTACTCGTTAAGGCCTCCTGTAAACTAATATTCAGGAAAAGAGAAGGTATTGGAAATTGGAAGGAACATCCTATGTTTTTACTGGTATATGGAACTACAAGTCCAGGTATAAATCTTTTCAGCATGTCGTGCTTGGAAAGGGGAGAATTATATAACGGCATGTTCAGGAGGAGGGCTGGAGGTCCTCATGCAGATGCAAGTTGATTAAAATTAGCACTTCATGAAATTGCTTTCTTTTTTTTTTTCTTTTAGATGAAAAATGATTCTAAGTGGGACATAGCTATAAAAGTAAAAAGTCCTCATTTTTCAATCTACACTAAAGGTTCTTTCCATGTGTGACCTTATTTGGTGCTTTAACCTAAAATTATAATATGCAAAGAACTTTAAATATTTCTTTTTCCTTTTGCTTGTTTTGGTTCTTATGGAAAACTGCCAAGATTATCTGAGGGCAGAGTAACTAGCATGGTAGAAAGAGAATTCAAACCCCAAGCTTAGGATTTACCAAAGCCACATAGCTTTGGACAAACTACTTAATTTTCTGAGTCACGGATTTATCTTTAAGGTTTAGTCCTGAAGTCGCTGAGAGGATTAGGTAAGAGCACACCTACGTAGCACCCTTCGCAGTGTCTGGCACTGTGCACGTGGTACTCAGTAGCAGTTACTGTCACGCTCAGTGTCCGTGAGTGATGTGAGAGTTAGTGGCAGTGCTGCTATTCAATTCCGGAAACTTTGGTTGTACACCTATGACACACTGGGTGCCCGCAAGGAGTTTCTAATTGTGTAAGTACGCAAATAACTTGAGTGAATTTGATTTGAAAAGAGAGAGAAGAGGTTAAGGTCAAGCAGGAATTTTAATTGAAATTGAAATTCCCCTTGGGTTGCTGATTCAGATCCATTACTCCATAACACTGCAGAGGCTGTGACCTGGTGCTGCTGCTTAAAAAATCACCCTGAAAGATGTTAAGGGGCCAGTTTTAAGACTAGTTTGTTCCAGTAGTATTTCCAACATAACATACTCTTCTGCGTATCTTCATATGATGAAGCTAATTGGTGCACTACCCTACCAACTTTGCCAGTTGTCCACAGTATCTTCTATGATGTGCTTGGGCTGTTTCTATTTAAGCCCTCTCCGTTCTGCTGACTCACCCATCATCAGAAGTACATGCTACCTATCACTGACATTTCTCAGAGACACACAAATCGGACTGAAGCACTGGCAATTAATATTTCCACTCTTTTCTGCGTGGCATATACAATATTACAAGTGGTACTTCACTTGTGTAGAAATGAAATTAAGTTATGTAAAAAAGACAGAGTTTTTGAGACCAAAATCAATGGCAGGTATACTTTCCAGATAGGCTTATAAAGGAGAGTGAAAGACTAAGGCATAATGTAGCACTTTTTAAAAATCACCCTTTTTTCTTTCCCAAGAGAACTTAAGGCAGGAGGTGGAATAGCATCTATGCCATTATGTCATTTTAAAAATCCCTAAAAGAATATAATGATTATTTTCTCATTTAAATGATTTTATCATTTAAAATTAACCAAATATAATTTATGATCCACAAATTGCATTATTAATGGGAACCCTAAATTTACCAGCCACAACAATAAAGCCAAACCAAAACCAAACTTCTTTAGAACCATCTAATGGTTATTATGTATGGTTACTGCATGGTGTGTAACCACACAATGATTATAATGACAATAATAACTCCAAAGTTCTCAAATGGGATCTAAGCCCATACCTGGCTGTTCAGAGTTTCCCTCTCCACACTGTTCTCTCCTAAGGAGCACAGTACAGACTCCGTCCTCTCCCCATGCCCCAACCTCGACACGCTTCCTCCTCACCTTCTTTAGATCTTTACTCAAGTGTCACACTTCCATGAGTTTTCTTCTTGGTCGCCTTTCCTAAAAGTGCTAACGCTCCCCATTCCCCCACCCTTCTTGATCCTCCTTAGTGCTTTCCATTATTTAACTTACTGTATAACATGTCTCAATAGGCCTTGTCTCCTCTAATATGTACACTCCTCTTGCTTATAATCTACCTCCTCCTACTAGAATGTACAGACCACGAGAGATTTTGTATGTTTTGTTCATTGCTAGACCCCCAGGGCCTAGTGCAGTGCCTGGTACATAATAAATGTCAAATATTTTTGTTGATTGAATGAAAGAGACCTTCCTTTTCTGAATTTGGAAATCTACATTTCCTTGTAAGTTCCCAGGGGCCAACTACAAGAGCATCTTGTGCTAAGAAAATTAACAAAAACTTGGAAATGAGGGAAAAGGATGGCTGCCTGTCCTGATTCAATGTGGCACTGAATCACCGTCTGATAGACCCGTGCAGGGATTATTTAACTCTTCATGACTATATCTTATTTGTCATACCATTTACTGTTGATAAGGGTTCAGATGCTAAGAAGTTACATGGTAACTCTCAGATTTTGGCTGATAGAAAGTAAATAATTTCTGTGCAGATGAAAAACTAACCCCAAAAGTTACACTTTTATTACACTGTTGGACATATAATGGTTTTGTATCTATCCTGGCAATCTTTTTTTTTTTCATTGTCTTTAAATGCACTGTATCTCAGATGCATTTTGAACCAGACTTATCACTTGGCTGGTTCCCTCATCAATGAGTTAATTAAATCTTTAACATGTGTTTATTCTATATTTGTATGAGAGTCATATTGTAACATTTTAAAGATAATATTTTGAAAGTTTTCGGAGACATACTCCCAAGATCTGCAAATGGATGATGGAGATCGGGTAAAAAGCAGAAAATCTAGTAATGTTAGTATTTTTGTTTCTTTGTCAGGTTATTCGCAAGCTCAAATCAATTTTAAAAAGTGCCCATTGCAAAGGGGAACAACTCTGTGACCTGGGCCACTCACTTTTTGTGATTCTAAGTTTACTTCTGACCTACGTTTGCTACTGTAGAACTGAAGAGTCAAGCTATTTGTCCAGCTGTTTGTAATTGAGAAAACCTTTTTCTCTTGTTGCCTGAGTTTGAAATATGTAACTATACCTGGCAAGAATTAATAAAATAGATTATAAAATGTCATAAAAGAACTCTGTTCTGATAAATAATAATAAGCACTTATATAAACCTAAGGTTACCAGAATTTCTGCAAAGCAAATTAAACTTCTAATATTTTAAATATGCTATCACCCATTCCCCCAAATCCATAAACCAACCACCTTCTAGCACGAAAACTGTTAACTCAGAAGCATTTTTATAGAAAATGCAAGTTTATATAATCAAAGTGAATCACTAGACCTATTAGACTTGTTTGATCACTTTGGTTAAAAGTAGCTTCTCCCTGACTCTATCTATGCAGAATATAATACATGAAAACATTTCACAGTAGATCTCTACTTGTCTTCTCATGAATAAACAATTTCATTTGAACTCCTCAAAACTCTTATTTGGGTCTACTGATCAGGCAAGCCAACATATTTCACACAGAATTTGGGGTTATGAAAAACATAAAAATTTTGGGTTATGATAAACATTAACAATTAAAGTTACAATTTTGACGATTGTTTAATATTAACAGTGATTGTGTTCTATAGTACATCAGCTTACACATAATTTTCAAGATCTTTAACATTAAGAAATTAAGATGATATTGCGTTAATTAATGAATAATCTTGGATACCTAGACAATTCCTAATAAGCTAGAATACTGTAACATTGGTCAGCAAGAATAGTTTTATATCATTATAATAAGCACAGATAAACATCCAATTTGAGACATATATGTATATATACACATATATCTCTCATATATTATAATACATTACATTGTGGCTATACCTTGAGGTCATGTTACACAGGGTTTCTTGACAGAGGTACTTATGGTGTTTTGGATAAGATAATTCTTTGCTGTGGAGGACTATCCTGTGCATTGTAGAATGTCTAAGTCCCTGGCCTCTACCCACTAGATGCCATTAGCACTGCCCTTTCCCTCCAAGTCGTAACAATCAAAATGTCTCCAAACATTGGCAAATATCCCCCAGAGGAAAAAAAAATTAGAACTACTGTGTTAATGAAGGTGTTTGTTTTTACCATTTTAACAATGTGATAAAATGATCCATTTGACTGTTGGGAGTCATATTAGGTTTACTCTGCTGACTTTCCTAAAGGCTGAAATTTGAAGGATCTACTCCTCATCCCCCCACCCCATTCTCTCTGAAAGTAGAAGTTAGTTATTTCAGCTAAAAGTTGAAATTAATGAGTGATTAAGACTTTGGTAGGAAAAGGGTGGCAGAGATGTATCACTGTGTATAAAAGGTAATGGACCACTAAATATTAAAAATAGATTTTAAAAATTTTCTTCTGTATAGGACAAGGAACTATACGCAATATCTTATAATAACCTTTAATGAAAAAGAATATGAAAACAAATACATGTATATATATGAATGACTGGGACATTATGCTGTACACCAGAAACTGACACATTGTAACTGACTATACTTCAATTTTTTTAAAAATGGAGTGTTTACAAAGAAAAAATTGAGAGAATTTTGTCCTAAAATTGAGCATCTTATTCTAAAATGTGAATGCAGATAGTGAAGGTTCAAACTTGACTGGATGTATAAAATTAAAAAAAGAATGCAGATGATTTTGCTGCCTTGGTTTATAATAAATACAAACAATGAACCTAAAAATAAGCAATGATACATGTTCAAAATTTGGCACAGTTGGCTCAGTTTTGACAAAGTAATTCATGTTTAAAAAAAGAAAGAATTCCGTTAATCCTTTATGGCCAAATATTTTGTTAACACAAAATTAAGATTTTGGTCTTCTTTCCATTAAAATTGATCTTGGGGTATTTGGTCTGCTTTTAACAAGGAGTGAGAAAGCTTATTATTTTTCATCTATGGAATCTGCTCAGATAACAGAGATTCCATATCTCACTAGAATAATTTTCTATGCTTCAGCTGATTTAGCGATGCCCTTTATTATTTTTTTAAAAATCCTCACCGAACAAGCTAAAGTCATGATAACATCCTCTGCCTTTAATACATGCCACTGTCACTCTGATGAATAAATAGTCTGGCTAAAACTATTCATGTACTTGGGCATCTATGATTCTCTCTTAGTAAGTGACTACATCTTATTAAACTTTTGATTTTTTTCTTTCAGAATCATATTCTGAAATTGGGGAAGAAAATTTAAGATGTCTCTTACTACCTAAATTATTTTTCAGATTTTCCAGAGGGATCCTAGGAAATCACAAAGATTTAGGTTGGGTTTTTTTTTTTTAACTTATGTATTAATTTCCTACTGCTACTATAACAAATCACCACAAACTTAGTGGCTTGAAACAACACAAAGATATCCCCTTACCATCCTGTAGGGTATAAGTCCAAAATAAGGTTCAGTAGGCTAATATTAAGATTTTGGCAGGGATGGTTCCTTCTGGAGGTTTTGAGGGGATAATCCACTTCCTTACTTTTTGCAGCTTCCAGTGTCCACCCCTATTCCTTGGCTTATGGTCTCTTCCTCTGTCTCCAAAGCATATCACTCCAATCTCTGCCTCCAGTACCACATCACAATCTCTTCTCTCTTATATAATCCTTATAATTATATTGGGCTCACTCAGATAATCCAGAACAATCTCGATTTCAAAATCCTTAGTTTAATCATGTCTGTAAAGACTCCTTTGTCTTTTAAGGTAATATATTTATATGTCCTGGGGGTTAGGACATGAAGATGTTTGGGAGCCCATTATCCAGTCTACCTTGTAAAAAGGAGTATCAGAAATAATTAGGTTTGCTGGTAAACTCCCCACCTCTTAAGTAGCTCTACATCATTGTAAAAGCTTCAGGGAAAAGTTGTTAAATAAAAGATGCTCAGCCTTCCTTGGGTTAATTTTGGACAAGTAAAACATTGTTAGCATAAATATGTTTTCTAGATTGTACACTTTCACAAGGCAGGCTGAAAGACTTGGAAGATTTGTCAATGCCTTTGCTATACATGATATGTTCTTATGCCCAGAGGAAACATCGATCAAATTCTTAAGAACGAATTATATATTATACCCCAACAGAAGATTTTACTCTTTTATTCTGTTTATTGGCTACTGAAATAAATTAGCCATACTCATTCAGTCTTATCATTAACAGGTGGTTTTTGTTTCTCCCTGTTCTTTGAAGACTTAATACTCAAGACAGAAATGAATTCTGACAAAAAACAGTCTTGGAGCCTTGTGGGAAGGACTGAATCAGGTCCTCTTTACTATTGACTTTTCAAGACATACAGTCATGGGTACAGGCTTTGAGCTTAACTCAACATTACCTAGCCAACCATGAATCTGTACAGAGAACTGAATGAAGATATCCAGGATGCATTTGAGTCCAGAAGCAGATGACTTTCAAGAAAATCATTCTGCTGATCCAAGATCCATTATAGCAAGACTTAAGTGAACATAGGATGTGCTGAACTAGTGAGGGAAATTGCATGCAGCATTTTGGAGAGACTATCCTTATAATTATTCTTAATACTGTATTTTTGTTACATATATGAGGAAGCCCTTTATCTTTTTAAAATCTATCTCTAACTCTCAAGTTACACTTTTATAACTGAAATTTAAGATTCTTTAAGTGGTATCTGGTTCTCATGACTCCAGAGTTTGTAATTCTGGTTTTCAGAATTTAGGAACAAAAATTTTAATTGAGTCTCCTTTTCATAGCAATGTAGTTATTTGCATAAAATCAACACAAATCTATCCTCCTTTGTACAAAGAAATATTTTAACAAGTGTTTACAATGAGGCCATAGCTAGAACATCATATTTGAAAATAAAACACATTTTATGAGCTTTGACAAGCCCATCACTGAGGAACAAGGATTGACTTCATGTGTGGAACCAGTGCTCACAAATACTTCCCAGGAAATGGTCTGATACAGTTCTATGGCTTTCAGTTCCTAGATTTACATGCAGTAGAGGTCAGGAAGTTTAGCAGATTGTGGGAACTTCAAGAAGAGAACTCAACCTAAGGTATAGTTACTGCAGGCGAAAACTGTTGAGATTAATTTCTTAGGCTTGGTTTTCTACAGTCAGAATACAAGAACCAATAAGGCTTTTTGTTCAATCTTTAGAATAACAGAGGCCATGACATGAGATTCCTTATGAAATTTCCAGACAGAAGTTAATTTTCTCAACACATTTGACTCTACATTTGCTAACCTCAAAAAGGCTCATCTCTTTAAGACTTCTATGGAATCTATGTAAATTAATCAGATCAAAACACAAAGTGATAGCCTCTCTTTCTGGTGATCAAAAATAATCCTTAGAGACTATTTAAGATCACACTTGAAAACTCACCTGCCCTGTATCAAAGGATAGTTTGTTGTGTTTTTTTAAGGTAAAATCATAACCCTCGCACAAATATAAAATGAACACATATCAAAGATTCTATTTAATGTATTCATTAATAAGAGAACCAGAAACATATTCCAATAGTGTCAAAGGAAACTGGGTTCTTTTGGGTGGGGGTATGGAGGGGAAATTAGTTGTCTCGCCATTTGACGTAATTTATTTGCATGTTTATAGAGTCATTTGCATGGTTAGTTAACTACAACTAACCCAGCTGTAAATTGCTCATAGTCAATGAAAGGTAAAGATAACCCTGGGTTACTAGACAGGATACTCAATCTTCATTTATTAATTTAGTTAGCCCATTTACAAGTTTTTCCCAACTTTTTCTGACACATTTGACTCCCTACTTCCCCCTTCCCTCTCTTGCAGGCTTCTCAACTCATCTCATGAAGAATAGATTTCTCCTCCCTTTCCCCTAAAAAGACTACTTAAACCACATTAGTACTAAGAAATCCTGCTAGGAGTGCTTCTTTACCATTAATTTCTTCACAGCTGAGAATGGTTTCCCCCAAGGGATGTAGCCTCGCATCCCTTTCTATGAGGCTTCGGTTTGCTGGCTCCTTGAATACTCTGAGCCTCAAAAGACAATACTGACTTGAAGTAACAAGCCTTATTCAGGCCTGAAAAGCAGCTCATGTCTCCATTGGTGGAAAAAATGAAACTCACTGTTACTTTAATAACTTAGCCCCATCCAAGGGGCTATCCAATTGGACAAGGCCCTAAGGATTGGGTCACTCAAAGGGGTCTGGTCTGCAGGCTGTGGCAGAGAGGAAGGCCCTGGTGCCAAGGAACCTGGCCTTTTCTTTAGGTTCTCCCCATGTAATAACCAGGATCCTATGAAGACTTCCAGGGACAGATCTCTCCCCCCATGTCCTCTGCCTGCTTCTCGTTTGTGAAAAAGCCGTCATCTCCCAGGCCTCCCCTGAGTCACAAAAGTCTGATTCAAGAATTAGTGATTGAAAGGATGTGAACATGTATTTACAAAGGTAGCGTTGTTGGGCCACGAGAACTGGTAACATTTTAAACAGTATATCAGCCTCATGGCAGTCACGGAATCTTTAGTTCCTCCCTGAAGTACCTAGGTAACATTATCTGATGCACATTTCCTGAGTTGTTTTACAGATGCTAAAACCATCCCTACCAAGTAGAAGTTAACTACTTGATGACCATGAATACATAGCCCCCAGGCCTACTAGAGCCCGAGGATCAATAGATAATGTTAACCCCTGTGACACCACCCTGTTACCTCACCATCAACCAATCAGAGAATTGTTCATGAGCTGATCACACATCCTGGAACTCCTCCACTCCTCTCCCTCACCTTGCCTTTGAAAATGCTTCCCAGAAACCCATCCAGGAGTCTGAGTCTTTTGAGTATGAGCTGCCCTGTTCTCCTTGCGTGGCCTTTGCAATACACTTTCTCTGCTCCAATCTCCGACATTTAGGTTTGTTTGGCTTCACCATGCCTCTCGGGCACATGAACTTGGGTTCGGTAACACCCAGGAGAACCCTTAATGCTCTGCCATATCTCTGCCCTAAGGTACTTGCTTTTGTTCTCTGTGAGCTATTTTATTTTTCAGGCTCTGAAGGCAAGGCTTGCAAGTCAGCTGAAGTCATCTTAGATTCCTTAAAGGCATCACTGAGATGTATTCAAATATATGCAAATAGGGTACACAATGGAGTAATTAAAATAAAATCTAGTAGCCTTAAATAGATACCAAATAATAGTCCTAGGAGAGGCAATTAATTCTATTGGTTACAACCACTCTTTTTGTTAGCTGATTTTTTTTTCCCAAATGAAGAGACAAATCATTTTCTTTGCTTCTCTGATAGACAAAAAACATTGCATTTATTATCTGCTTCATTTTTATCTGGAAAAGCATAGCCAAATGATGACCATTAACAAGAGGGAAAACAAGTCAGAAGTGAACCACTGCTTGGAAGGCGCTCAGAGTCTGGCCACTACTCACACTTCAGTCTGACCTCATCTCCCAACCCCTTCTCCCAATGTTCAGCTCCTTCTGTACGGAAGTTCTGGCAGTCTCACAATCCTACCCATAACCAGTCCCCTCTGCCAGAAGTCAGAACACAGCCCCTGCCTTCAGGAGCACACACGCAGTCAGGGAAAGAGACAAACAAGCAGGTAATTTTGTAATAGAAGATGTCGACCGCAATGATGGAGATGTGAACAGAGCCTGGCGGAGGCATAAACAGGAGCACCTATGGGAGGAGGAAGGAGAGCAGTCAGAGCTGAGCCTGAAAGATGTCAAACTTGATCTGAGGACTGAAGGAAGTATAGGAAGCAAGACCTGAGGAAGGTGGAGGCCTAAAATACAGGACTTTATAATCTGGGTTTGGAAGAACTACTGGGAGTTATGGGGGTGAAACAAAGTGTAAGGCCAAGAGGGACAAGAGAATGAGGCTCCGGAGGCAGAGTGACCAGAGCCTGGAAGACTGGGCTTGCCACTGTCAAAAGATAAACTGAGACATGTTAAAATTTTAAGAGTTTATCCCAGCAAAAGTCAATTCTAATCGGGCAGCGCCAAGCCAGAAGCAGTCAGGTACGCTCTACCAGCAGGGACATTTATACAGACAAGGCAAAGCGAAGTAAGGGAGTTACTGACTGGCTATAACTTATGGGATAAACTTTCCTCTAGGGTGGAGACCACCTGCCCGCACCCCCTCACAGAAGGGAAAGGTGGGCAAATACTGAAGGAGGAGGCCCCCAGTTCAGAGGCTGCTACGGTAACACCTGGGCGACATGACCGTGGCTTTTGTTAAGGCAGCAGCAGTGGACAAGAGAGGGGGGCATATTTAAAAGATGTTAAGAATGGGGAGAATTAACTGGACTGATGACTAATTAGAGAAAGTGCTGGGATGCGAAAGGAGGAGCCAAAGTCAGCTCCCAACTGTCACTGGCATCGCCCATTAACAATTCTTGGGGAATAAAAATAGAATCTGGGTAATAAAATAAAGTCCAACCTTTTTTTTTTCTTTGTGCTTAGTCTAGTTTCACTTGTTCACACAGTCCCACGCGCAGAGGCCTCGCCCCGACACTTTAGACCGGAGTTCCTGGTGCCAAACGGCTGCGCCAGCACCTTGGCTCGGCTGCCTGTCCACACAGGATGCGGCAGCCCAAGATGGCGGCGGCGGGCGGTGTGCAGAGACGCGGGCCGCGCAAGCGTCTGGAGCGTGGGCGCCACGGCCGCGCCCGCCCCGCGGGAAGCCCGCCCCCGCCCTCTGAAGCAGCCGCGCCCAGGGCCTCTCGGGAAGGGCCTGCCCTCTAGAGCCCTGAGCTCACACCTCTCCATTCTTCGATCGAAGAATTAATCTTTCCTTTGCTTCTGACCCAGACTCGGTCTCTTTCTATTGGCAGGAGCATCGTCAGGCAGAAGGACCCTTGTTGGGGCCTGACTCTAAGGGTCAGTGACACGATTTTCATGCTTGGCAACTCTGTAGCTACTGGTGTCTGCACTGAGTCAGGAGCACAGGAACGGGGTTTGGGGTTGGAGGGACGTTGAGTAGCATATTAAACGTATTGAGAAGTAAGTGCTTGATGAGCAGGAGGCAGACGGATAGACAGGTGGGTAGATAAGTTCTGGCATGTGGACGGTAGCGGAGAGTGCTAGTGTAAGGAGACATAGCAAAAGGGGCAGAGACCCCGTAAGCGGCCCGTCAGCAGTGCGGGGAAAAAATAGTGATGGCGCTGACAGGCAGTGACAGATTCAAGACATATTTAGGAAGTAAACTGTATTTTTTCCCCTTCATTCTTTAACCATTCAAACATTACTCATGAGCCCAAGACTACATTAATTGCTCTTATGGAATGAGTAATCACAAGCTAGGACAATCTGGATGGTTAAGGCTTTGGCTTGTGTTAATGTCTTTTTTTCCATTCTGATATCTAAAGCCTTTCTAAAGTTCGTGTAAGAAATATGTCAAAGGGGTATTCCAGCCCTCCTTATTTTCTGGGAGTAATAGGGTGATTTACCCACGTTACTTAGCTAATTGGTAGCAGAGATAGAACTGGAATCTTTCTGGTTTCTAATATGGTACGGATCTTTCAACTTGGCGTGTACTTGTAAATATTTAAAACAGCCTTCTAAAGATCTACAGAACGTCAGAGAAGCTACATTTTAAGCAGCAATCCATTCTTATCCCCAAAGGTACATTACAGCTGAAATCATGAAATTAATAGTTACTTACTTACTCAGAATCAATACATTCCTTGGCAAAGATGAGTGATTGGTTTTGGACAGAACATAAAAGAGATGCGGAGAAGCCACTGCAGCTGAGCACTGCTGAGGGTGGAAACAGGAGGCTGGGGAGGGTGGAGAGCCTGCAATGGAACATGAGGGGCTGAAGCCAGCCTCAGCCCATCCAGGTCTTAAGACCTGTGTTGTGGCCTGACCGAGGCGGGGGGTAGATATAACATTAGTGACTGAGCCTTTGAGCATAAGAACCTAGAGTTTAGAAACCTTTAGGAAACCCAATTTCCTAGTCTGGGTCCCTATATTCTATGTGTCCTCTGACTTCAGATCAACATCTTTATCAAATGTCTTTTAACTGATTAACTGTATGTGAATGTTGCAAGTTGGAAGTAGAAGTCCATCCAAGAACGTGATATTCTAAATAAAAATCTGTAATCGAAAAGATGCTATGGCCCTAGTGTGGAAGTAAAAATACATAATGTTATAAAAATCCCCAGAACAGGTCAGGTTTATTCAAATTATTTTCTCTTGAAATGAGAAAATCAAACCGACATACAAATGTAACTACTCTAAATTGAAATGCCACATTCTTTATGAGCCACTTCTACTTTCAAACTATGTCAAGAACAAGTGTTCACTAAATGCATTTCTTTTAGAAGCTGTCTTAATGTGGAAGTGAAATACCATATACACTCACTGTTTCCATGGTAACTATTTTCTTGCTAAATGGAACTGGCATAATCAGCATTTAAGACCTTCTATTTCCTGAAATGTTCATCTTATGTGAATGTCTTTTGTATATAAGTTACATGTAGTATCTTCTTTTATCTTCTTCTTTTAATTAAAACTAATTTTGTTAAATTTTGTAGCTATGCATAGGGAAAATGATGTGGTGTATTTGTTGCTCTATTGTTTATAAGATACATTCTTTTAATATTTGAATGTTTTGTAATAAAAACTGACATACTTTTCTCATAGTGTTGAGAATTCAGAGCTTTTTTTAAAAGATAATTTAGTTAATGTATGTCCTAAATGTGTTTGGTAAACACCACAAGAAATGCTCTATCTGTGTTAAAAGATAATTTTCAGAAAAAGGTAAAATCATTTCTCTCATACAGATATGAAAATGAATATGTGTTTAAAATGTTTACTTTACTGATTATGAGAGAACCCGGCGACAAAGACTCTCTCTCTGACACTGAGCCCCTTCTTAACTGGGCCTCAGCCTCGGGCCATGGTCCCTAATGGGCCTGCATAGCCCAGTTTTAGCAAGAATCCTAAATCCATTTAGAGCGAATCCCTCATTCGTGATCTCTAATGACCCTGGCCTGACTTCAGGAAGAATCCCGTTAAATCCATTTAACAGGAATTCCCTGGACGCCTGGGGTCTCCTCTCAGTGATTTTTCATCTGCCCGCCCCTCACTCAGCTGGTTGGCTACAAATCCCCGGCTGTCTCTGCCGTGTTTGGAATTGAACCCAATATCTCTCCACTATTGCAGTAGTGTTGACACCCATCACAATCGTCCTGAATAAAGTCTTCCTTTCCATCTTAACAAGTGTCAGAATAAGGTTTTGGTTTTTTTTTTCCTTTAACATAGGCAGGTGTTTAACTGGTTCAAAGGCAAAAATCAAAAAACACAAACTTCAGTGAGTAAAAGGATCAAACTGTAAACAGGGGCAAAACTGGTTTTTCTCAAGGGGCAGGGAAATCTACTGGAAAAGACAGAGTTTGATATCTATCAGTTACCTACAGTTTACAAACTCTGCAAAATAGCTCAAAGACAGCAATCTAGAGTTTGTTGCGGAGTTAGCAGAAGACAGCCTGGAAGATGGGCAATGCTTAGTTTTCCACTGAAGTATAAGTTTGTTTCTGGAGTAGAGCATGGTAACCACAGGGAGCACAAGTCACACTGTAAATTCCTTTGAGCATCAGCTTTGCAATCATACTCTCCCGGAATCCAAAGCCTGACTTCTTATAATCTGGTCTCATAAAGTAGATATTTAACTCTTGCAGGATCTCTATGCAGTGCAATCTATATACTTTTGAGAAGAACAGTCCATCCATAGATAGTCCCTACTTACAAAGCTGATGTAGTAAAGGCCATAAACCATCACCCAATATGGCGAATAAAGATACAAAATTTATTAATATTCTCATTAGCA
Organism: Camelus dromedarius; assembly: GCF_036321535.1. NCBI lineage: Eukaryota > Metazoa > Chordata > Mammalia > Artiodactyla > Camelidae > Camelus > Camelus dromedarius. The sequence goes on along the minus strand of NC_087448.1, from coordinate 61,989,455 downwards.
AAGAAAACACATTTTGTTTTGAATTTTAAGAAACCCATTAGAAAGAAAATGGAATCTAGCTAAATGAAAAAGTGCTGGGGAGATTAACTTAAAGAGTTCTTAATATTAATTCACTGAAGTAATTATATGGCTGTCATTGTACTTACTTCATACTGTCTCACATAAACTTTTTAAAAAACATATTTTGACCTACTCCAATCAGCACAAGGACTGTCTATATCACCGTGGTCTCCACAGAGCCTAGTGCTCTGCACATAATTATATGTTGGCTGAGTGACTGAATTGAATGAAACTCAGTGAAGCCTTCTCTGTGTATGTGAAGTACCATTTCCCAGACATTCTGTTTTCTATGGCCCTAATTTAATTTAAAAAGTCATTTTTAGATATTACTACTAGCTATCATCTATTGAGCACTGATTATGTGCCAGGATCTGTGCTAAGCGTTTTACATTTATTATCTCATTTAATTTCTGCAACAACCCTATGAGGTTATTATCCTCCTTTTGCCAGAGATATAATGGGATTAAGTTTCACTATTGTGCAGATCTACCCAAATGCACACATGCATTTTGTCTTCTGCACGATCATCATCTTTCTAGGGTTAAAGCCAGTACCCCACTCCCATTTCTAATCTCTATCTTTCAGAGCCATTAAAAAGGAGGGGTGTCCACATAAGGCATTTTAAATGGGGCTCCACAAAGTCTTGGGGTGCACCTTCTGCTGAATGATTACAGGCTATTATAGCCAGCTGTGGAAGGAGACCCTTATACCCAAGTAAGGGACAGCTCACCTGACCCCTCAGCTCAGACACTGTGAAGTGGTCATTCCAATCGCAGCTGGCCTGCAGGCACTGGCTTGTCTTCCCAAGAGTAGACCGATGTGATCCTTGGGGTCACCCAGATGCTCCTCAGTTTAGGTCCACTGATCTCCTCTAAGGACAGGTCACACACCCCACTCAAAGCACAACCCAATATTATTCTGATCTCCCTGGGCCAGGGCAGAATAAATAAATTATAATAGTACCAACATCTCTCTTCAGTTTTAAGAAGCATTTTTTTTTCACTCTCAAACAAACTAAGCTCTTGAGAATGAAATGCCTTGATTTGAGAAACCACTGTTTCTGATGTGGGCTTCAGAGCCTGCTTTGAAATTCAAAAATTGAATACCCTTCTTGTCCTCCGAAGAGAAGAATCCAAATTCTCTTGAGATCATTTGGAAGCCTCTGTGTTGCAGGGGTGGGCAAACATTTTCTGTTAAAGGCCAGATAGTAAATATTATAGAATTTGTGGGCCACAGAGAGTCTGTGTCATGTAGTCGCCATTTGTTTTTTTTTTAACAACCTTTTAAAAGTATAAAACAATTCTTAGCTCCAGTGCTTTTGTAAGTTCAAGGGCTTCACCTTGCTAATCTGAATTAAAAGAGATGAGTTCAAGACACTTGTCTATTTGTCTATTTTGAGCTCAAACCAGCTAAGAATGTCATGCCCATTGGGAAGTGAGTATCTGGACTTGTAAGTTTTGTATTTCTGTATGTATGTTCGACACGTGCCTGGAATTCTACAATTCGAGCTATAATAAGCTCTTTTCAAACATATAAATATGTTTATATGTCTTTTCTATATATTTATATTCTATAATACAGAATGACCATTAAGTTTTGAATGAGTGTGTAATATTTATAGATAAGATTGTGAAATTTCTTCAATCAAAGGAGCTCTATTCTGATTGGCTTATAGAGATAAATAGTGCTTATATAAATTGAATATTCCTAAAATTCCCAGAAATTAACAAAACTGAATGTCTAATAATTTCAGTGTGCTAAAAAAAAAAAGTTATTCTTAATGAAACTAACTTAAGTATTTAGGAATTCAAGTTCATATAATTTAGATAAGTTCTTGCAAACAAGACTAATTTTAATATGTTGGTTTAATAAAAACAGTTATGTCTTCACAGAGTTATCAGCATTAAGTATCAAACAATATTATATCTTATTTTAGTTGGGTAGTTCTTAAACTTACACAGGTTTACTGATGGAATAAGCTAACATTACTTTTACTAAACATTTAAGATTATGAATAATGGAAACTTGTGTTTAACCAAATTCAATTATTATTCTAACAACTTTATTTCAACATTAATTATATTTTATAATATGTCAGCTTGATGATAATTTTCAAGATTTTTAGATAATTTAAAATCTTGGACTGATACCAAATTGAGTAAATTAATGGACATTCATTAAGAAACTAGAGCATTTCTAAGTAAGATGGAATTCTGAAGCATTAATTATTAAGCATAATTCTAAGTTTATATGCCTTTTATCTCTAATTTTTGAGGGTATAAAGTCTCTATATATTGGGGGTATTTTAACAAATGTGTTCATTTTTGCCACTTTGAAAACCTGCATATAAGGGATATACAGGATATAGGAAGTTGTTGAAGTTCAAGAAAAGGGAACTATTTTTTGTCCTGGCCAAAGCAGGCTATAGTTTGACGGTTTTATTTATAAGATTTTCAAAAAGAGTTTTAGTATCAAATATTATGCTGATGTAAAAGACAAATTTAGTTTTCTCTCTGTTAAAATGACAAAATTTTTCTTAGATTATTGGTTAGGTCTTAGTAAACAGTTATCAAAGTTTATTCTTTACCTTCTATGTAATCTGTGTAGATAACAAAGATTCTGCGACTTACGTACTAATTTTCACATTTATGTTTATTATTCCTTTGATTATTTAAGAAAACAAAGGTTTCTCACTTAGGAAAAAGTTTAGGTTCTTTCTGTTCAAGTTACCTCTCATGTTTACTTTTAAAATCTTTCACTGTCACTTTGGTATTTAAGTATTCCTTACTCTTATAGAGCCAGGCATCCCATCATCCTAGCTGAATCAAGCATTCAGTTTCCTCAAATCAAAACCTAAATGGTATCTTTTACACCATGAAACTATCTTTGAGCTGTCCCAAAGAGCTCTGGAAAATCACCAAGGATCTGTTTTTCACCTTGTGAAAAGCGAGGTACTGGAATTAATTAGGCTTATTTGAATGCTGCTATGGGTGAGCTACATGGAAAGAGCTGTCAAATTAGAAGAAATGCTTAGCCTTCCCCAGGTTAAATTTGTATGGGTAAAAGTTGTAAATATAACCATTTCAGCAATTGTGTGCTGTATGGAAAGTTCTTAAAGAACTGTTAATGCCCTTGCTGTCTGGGATATGTTTCTATTTATTAGAGTCCTGGTGCTGCTTTGCCTGTTGTTAGACAATAACAATTCAGTGTGATTAGTCATAATTTCAGTTATTTTTAAAACGTTAACTCAGGCATAACTTCTAGCTTCTTCTAAATCAGTGGTTTCCAATTGGAGATTTGCATCACTTATCTATGGTGTTCTGTTAACATATGGATATGTAGGACCTATTCCAGATTCACTAAATCTCTACTTGATATTCTTGATATATTCTGGGTACATTCTTACTATATTCTTGGTATATTGTGTCACTATTATCACATACCACAAGATCCACCATAGATTACTGAAGTGTAATATGACTAGGGGAAAACAGCAGTCTTTTTGGTCAAAGTGTTATCCATGTCCCATTGTCCTTGCATGGCCCGGAAAACATTTGTCTGCCAAAGATTTGCTTTTTTCACTGTCAGCTAAAGATTGTCACTCACCACGGGGTTCTATAAAAATGAAGTCACTAGTCACTGCAGTTACTGACCTTCAACACATCCTGAAGGGATTTCAGGGTGGAGATCAGGAATTAGGCACTCTGTGCTCTGGAAAAATACTGGCAGAGCACGCCTTCAGATAGTTATATATTTTCAGGAGAAGATTTTATGAGCCCAATTTCTTGCATCTTCTCATATCTAGAAAAGCACTGAAATCATTAACAGAAACATCTGCCCCTCATGACTAGCAGCAACCTTGTGACCAGCAGCAACCTTCTGCCAAAATATGTGCTTGATTGCAGGCACACCCCCTCCACTAAAATCACATATATATTGACTTTCCTCACCACCTCTTTTGGAGCAGTTCCTCAGAGCTATCTGAGAGGCTCTCTGCCAGGCTATAGTCCTCATTTTGCCCCAAATAAAACTTAACTCACAACTCTAATGCTGTGCAATTTTTTTCAATTGACATCATCTTCCTGTAAATTGCCCCCCTCCCTTTGAAGTTCCAACCCCCAACCTGCTTCTCCTCTCAGATGGCATATAAGCTTCAATTACCTAACTTGTCCCTGGGAGCATATAATTATGGAGTCTCCATACATAAATTACTACATTTTAGTTTCTCCTGTTAATCTGTCTCATGTCAATGTAATTCTTAGACCTGCCAGAAGAATGCAGAAGAATAGAGGAAAGTTTATTTCCTTCCTCACAACATGTACTTTGAAAAACTGATGGGCAGTGAAATGAAGACGGGGGAAACACTAGAACGGTAGAACAGTTTTCCCAAGACTACTGAGAGGCTTTGGTGCTTATCGGGAAGGACACCTACAACAGAGAAAAAAGGTAATGGGGCAAGTTACCAAAAGGTAAAGAGCAGGCACCAATGCCATAATAATGCTCTCCAGTCACCAATTCACTCTTCCAACTAAAACCTAGCTCGCAAGTGAAATAACAGTGAGCAGGAAGACCATGGCGATTGACATGCAAATAAGCACTCCAGGCAACCCACACTGAATTCTGCACTGGGGAGGAATGTTTGGGGTGCTCATTTGCATGATGGTTACCAGAAAGTTTTTTCAGTTCACAGCCATTTTAAAGCACGCCTTGTCAGAGCCTGGGAACAAACTGAAGTCTCTGAACAAAGGTGAACCGGCAATGAGCTCTCTTCTGTAACCCATAGGAGACAATATGCCTTCTACTGGGAATTTAAATACTCATAATGTTTATCATGCAAACAGAGCAGAGCCTATGACTACTGTAAATGTTTGTTGTTACAGAAAAGATCTCTGACCACGTTGACTCCATTTCTGATGTAATCTCTGGATTCTGATGTCCTGGAGCCTCCCACTGAGCTCCCCTTCTCAGAAAGAGTAATATCTCACCCTTCTCTTACTGCATCTGCTTCCTGTTTACAAAGGGTGCACTTTGAGAAAAGCAACGTTTCTTTCTTTAATCCACAGCAATATTTATTGCTTCAGGGAAATTCCAGTCTTGTCCTCTGGCAAGCTCTCAGCTCTCAATTTAAACAGGCAAAGCAAATGCATTTTCTCTCCATGTGAAAAAGGCTGTGGTTAACAGGACTCTGTCACTGACAAGAGTATTTTAATTATTTTAAAACAAATAAACAAAATATTTTAAAAAGATAAAGTCAGGAATCCACTCTAGTAATTTCTTTCTCATGGCATCTTTGTAATCAGCACAATTCCACATCCATCATCATTGTTTTTCAAGTGCCTACTAAGTACTAGTTGTGGTTCAGAGTACCCACCTCTGCCTCTTAGTCACCAACACTTAACAGAGAAAATACACAAAACAGGTGTCTACAATAGCACACATTCAACACTTCCTAAATCTCCTACGTGAATACAGTATTCTCTTTAAGGACGGAGTACCAGGAGGGCTATAGGTTGTAGATGGTAAATAGAGACGCAATCTCTATTGGATGATGTACTTATAAATAGGATGGAACAGACGCAGAGATGACATCTCTTTACTTTGGACTAAAGGAATGCTTTACAATGATGGCCAGATTTCAGCAGTGAACACACATGAACTAGAAGAGCCCCCAACTGTTTCTGTCTTTTTGGTATCTACAAGGCTAGTTCTTCCAAAAGGTGATCTTAAGAATAGAATAATTATTTTAGATATGCTGGTGTAATGGACTTCATCAGTCTCATTCACAAAGCTCATTTCAATGTGGATCAATGACCAACTATTTTCAGAGGATCCTCTGCCGTTAAATTCCAGCCATTTTTACTCCTGACACTCAAAAGGCAACAACGGTGAGGTCTCTCCACCTCACAATCAAGGACTGTGCAAAGAAAATACACAAAAGTAGCTCAATAGATCACATGATGATTTTTTTATGGACAATAAACTGCAAATAGCCTCCTCCTTAGGGAATGCCTAGCTGTGTATCTATTGCTTTTAATCCCGCCTAACTCCTTTTAGCATATTAGTTCTGCTTCACACAGGAGCAGGGCAAACATTTTTTAGCATGCAAACAACCGTAAATCACATCCTCTTCCACTTTTATAGCTCAGTGCAAATATTTAACATTTATCTCATGTTTCTTATTATCAAAGCACCTTCTATCATATGAGAGAAACAGATTTTAGTTTTACTCACTACATAGAAGAATAAATCAAGATATGAAGAAAAAATTAACTTTGACTACACATAAGGTCTACGACACAGGTGAAATCTGAATTCAGAATTTCTAAGATACATTCTTCTCCTAAATGTAGATGTAACACACAAAATTCTTGGCCAATGAAAGCCATAGAATGAGTCCTGCCTACTTAGTGGAAAGTGTGTACCTTGTAAATGTATTATCAGTACTTTTTCCCAGAAATCACTTGCTTCTATATTCTTCACAAAACGGCCTGGATAGAATAACTAATGGCATAATTACTTAAGATCTCTGAAATAGTTGAAGAGCATCTGATGAATGGATTAAAAATTCTGTCCTTTTTATGAGTATCATTACTGTAATTTGGCTATATGTGGAGTTTTTATTGAGCATTATTAATCATTCTTAAATGCTAAGACAGAAGATTTGGATATTTTTTAAAGTTATCTCAATGCTTGCTAGGCCACAAAAACTACTAAAATATCAGAGTTTTAAAATACTGACAATAATTAGAATAAATACATATTTACATCAAAAAAAACCCCAAAATTTCCACAAAGCTAATATTTTTAAACAGTTTACTAAATATCATCATATTGAGTTATTGAAAATCGTGTTTCTTGGAGGTTGGTTGTTTATCAAGGAGAAAATCCTATTCTTAGATACTGACCACTCAATTTTGGTATCAAATCAACTCCTTTTTTAAAGCAAAGTCCTGTCCAAAGCTACTGCGATTTCAAACTCTAGAAAGAAATCAATCCCAACTGAAAAACCTTCACTGTTCTACACTATCTCATTTTGTAGAAAATACATCTTAAGTTTTATAGGTTGATCTGAAAGCAGCATGTTTACGAGAAGCCTAGGATAAATACTAGAACAAAAAGAAACAAAAAGGTGGAGTTTCCTATTATGTATTGAACAAGTGGTGGGATTTAATAGCTCTTTTTTTACCTAATTTAAAACCTTAAACAAATTTCAGTTCAACTTTGACTAAAATAACATAATCATTTTCTCTGCTTTTATTTCTGTTTCCTATCATTGCCAGTATTTCTATATCTGATTAGAAATAGGACTTTACAGACAGATTACAAAATTACAGGGCACAGAAGAAATAAGATGGTTGTGATCCCAGAGAAAGGATCAGAGCTGAACAGCATGAAGACTGGGTTGGGAGAGAAACAAAGTGAACCAAACAAAGGGATATGTCTTAATCAGAGCACACTGGGAAATGTGAATTTACTCAAGGTAGCTTAAAGAAAGAGGGATCTCACAGGCTCCAGAGAAGGAAATCCAGGTTTACACAGGGCTGGGAGTTGGAATGGAAGATGAAGACCAAGACTGCTCTGCACCAGACAGAGCCACGTGGCTCCCCTCCATTCTACTTCCCTGCTCTGGCCTCTAGTTTTCTAACTTTCTCTTCAAAACTATTGTTTATTCCTTCCCGAATCACTGATAGGCGGGTGGTTCTGGTTCTCCATGGTACAGATTCACACCCTAGTTCTCTAAGACTAATTATTTCAATACTCAACATTGCCTCCATTCTGATTGGCCCAGCTCCCAGGCTTCCACCCCTTTTCAGTCAGCTCTGGTCAGGGGACAGAATCAAATGGTGATAAGATCGCCCCTTCTGGACTGTGTGTGAAGGAAGATTTCTAAAATGGGGTTGCAGGAAGGCATGGAGTGGCCAGCATCTGTATACTATGGAATAGAAAAGGCCCTGGGTATTTATACAGAAGTAGCCACTTGCTTATCGGGTTTAATTGTTGCCTTGGAAGGCTGAATTTGAGATCAGGCAGAGAAGAGTGAAAATGATGGGACTGATGTTACAAAGTAATGAAATACATTTCTGTAAAAAATCAAAAGCAGGAGTCTTTGGAGAATGGCCATAGCGATACAGAATAGAACATTATCCATAGCTTTGCCTTTTACATATGGTAGAAATGGGAAAGAATGCCAACAATTATGCCTTGAAAACTGCAACCCCAAAATGTTATGTTAAAGAAATTACTATTTACAAAATACCATAAATAAACTAAATAATTGTATTTCTATTTATAAATGATTAAATGTGGGTCAGAAAGAAGGCATTCATAATGAATATTCACAGATCGCAAACCAATCTGTTGTCAGGTATAAAAACAGAACTCAAAGTCTGAATCTCTAATCTCTTCCAGGTTACTATATTTAATGTACTTATGAAAATGAGTCAATCTCTCCCACATATTTGATACAGAATTCCTTAAGTGTAAAAAGAATTAGAACTCTTTCTAAATAACAAAATTAGTAGAACTTGAGAGTTAAAAACACTTTTATTTAATATATTAAATATATATTAACCAAACCAAGAGTAGCTTTACTTCCCTGTTTTACCCAGATTTCATTCAGAGCTAAAATTTGTTAATAATTCTTCATTCCAATAGTTTCAATAGTTTTCAATGTGCTTTAAGCAATAAGAAATTAATTTGAGATAGACATGTTAATGGAAGATCTAACTGAAAGGGGCCTTTTTCTAGAACATTTTTCAGATCTATGGCTTTGAAACTTCTTTGATGTTTAAATAATGACCTAGTATATACATACATGAATAAGTTTTACATATATACATATTGCATATTACATACATATATACAATATAATGTACAGTCGGCCCCCCCATACCCATGGGTTCCATACCTGTGAATATAGATAGCCAGCTGTGAGGGCTTTGAGTATTCATGGTTCTGGTATCCACAGGGGTCCTGTAGCCAATCCTCTGTGGATACAAAGGGACAATTGTGTGTGTGTGTGTGTGTGTGTGTGTGTGTGTGTATATGTATATGTGTGCATGTGTGTATCCATACACATATGTGAAACAGAAGTTGTACAAAACATTACTTATCCCATCTATATCCAATATTGTCTGCTATTTTTACTACTTTTCCTATTCTATTTTCTTTTTTAAACAACGCTGGTCACAACCCACTAAACTGATTTCACAAACCACAAATGAGTTCCAATCTGTAATTTGAAAAACACTGCACTAGCCCAATTAAACACTATACTTTACTTCAGTTTTCTTCAATTAATTTGATACACCTAGAGACAGACTGTATCACTTATGAAGTGCTAGCCAAGACTATGACTTATATCGGTCTACCCACCCATAAATGTTCTTCCTAGTAACCCACGCAGCCTTTCTCTATAAATTAGCACGGTTGGTGTCACTATAAATCTCGAAGGCATTTCCTTTATCTGCAGAAAGTATCTATTTTCAAATGGAAAAAAGAATCCCCACCAAAAAACAAACTAAATCACACAGTAAATCTAACAGAAAGTGATTAATGGGATTGGTGGTCAGCAAGCCCAGCTTACTTCCCTCAAGAAGTGCGACTAGGACCTCAAATTCATCTTCATTAATATGTTACCACTTAGTGCCGTGTTCTAGAGATACATTTGCTAGTTAATAATTAATCAGAAAAGTCTCTAGTGATAGTGGCAGAAGGGAGAATGAATGGGTAGATTTGCCCTGCATAGAGAGAGATTTCCAACAGTGACACCAGAGCGTAACGCCTTAAAGACGTAAGAACAATGGCCTTTATGAAATCTGGATAGAATGATAGATTTTTAAAGATACAGTCCTCTTTGGAACAACAAGTTTAGTCTCACTACACCAATAATGTTCACTATTCCACGGCACCTCCCCTCTGGTTCCCATGTCCCTAAACTGTCCCTATCACATAATACCCTGACTTATCCTTTAGAGTGCTCATCCTGCCTGTAATTAATTACTCGATCATTATTTGCTTCATGTCTGCCATCTCCCTTAGACCGACTAAGTCAACATGGATTCCACAATGCCTAGCCCAGTGTGTAACACACCAACAGAACTCAGCAAATACTCATTGAATGAACCAGTGAATGGATGGACAAAAGTGAGTAAATATATTAGAATGTACATTATCACATTTTTCTGCTTTCAGATGAGGCAGAGACTAACAGCACCAAAGGCACACCCTCTGTGTGTTTGCTGAAAAGCGTGTTCCTGTTCCTCTGACTCACCAGAGCCAAGAACTCCAGTTCTGTTTACCATTCCCCCCTTGTATCCCATTTATCTGATGTTTATTGGGTTCTTGCCACAGGCCAGAAGCTACAGTATCTCTCTGATCCTCCTGTTCTTCTCCATTCCTTGTGCCACAGCCTCGCCATTTCTTCCATAGATCATTGCAGTAAACCTTCCCTGCATCCTGCCTCCAATACTGACCCCTCAATCTATCCTACACATGTAATCTTCCTGAAACATATGCTATTCCCTTGCTCAAAATCCTCAAAGCCAAACTCCTCAGTCTGGCATACAAGGCCCTTCCTTTTTTCCTAGATTTATCTCCCTGACATCAACTCTATACTCTACTTACATAGCAAAAATTTGATAACACTTTACTGAATGCCCCTCTCTGTTTCATCACTCCATAACTTTGAACATTCTGTTCCTTCTTCTTGAAATATCCTTTCCATTTTCTTCATCTGACATACTTCTATTCATTCTTAAAGATCCAGTGCAAATGATACCTTTTCTATGAAATCTTTCTTGGTCCAATGACCCTTCTCAGCCAATTACTCTTGTAGGCCATTTTGCCTTTTTTGTGCTCCTCACTCTGTATTTCAAGCCAATAACAGCATCTATTAAATGTTCCTGTTATTTTATTACTAATCATCAGAAAAATGCAAACAAAACCACAATGAGATATCACCTCACACCAGTCAGAATGGCTATAATCAAAAAGAACACAAATAACAAATGTTGGTGAGGATGTGGAGAAAAGAGAACCCTTGTATACTGTTGGTGGGGATGTAAGTTGGTTCAGCCACTGTGGAAAACAATGTGGAGGTTTCTCAAAAAACTAAAAATAGAATTACCGTATGACCCAGCAAGTCCACTCATGGGTATATATATCTGAAAAAAAAAAGTAAACAAAAACACTAATTTGACAAGATAGATGCATCTCAATGTTCATAGCAGCATTATTTACAATTGCCAAGATATGGAAGCATCCATTGTCCTTCAACAGATGATAGGATAAAGAAGATGTAATATATACATTTGATGAAATACTACTCAGCCATAAAAAAGACTAAAATTTTGCCATTTGCAGCAACATGGATGGACTTGGAGGGCATGATCCTAAGTGAAATAAGTCAGACAAAGAAAGATAAACACTGTATGATATCATTACATGTAAAATCTAAAAAATACAACAAACTAGTGAATATAACAAAAAAGAAGCAGATTCACAGATATGGAGAACAAACTAGTGGTTACCAGTAGAAGGGTGGAGTGGGGCAATATAGGGGTGAGGGAAACCACTGGGCATAAGATAGCTCAAGAATGTTTTGTACAACATGGGGAATACAGCCAATATTTTGCAATGACATAAATGGAAAGTAACCCTTAAAAATTGTGTAAAAATTTTTTAAATAATACTAAACTTTTTAAAAATAATAAAAATAAATACACTTTACAGTTATTGTTTATTTACATGCCTATTTCCCCCCTTCCACAAGACCTCAAAGCCTTTCAGGATGAACATCAGTGAGCAAGAATGAAGATCTGGGCATAAATCCATTTTCTATCTACAATACCTATCGCAGATGTTATCTGTCAGAGTCCATAGTTTCTGGACACATAATCTAATTTAGCTACTTCATGCAAAAAGGGAATTATTACAACATGTAGAGCAAATAACACAGTTTCTAGGAGAGGCAGGTTGTTGGATGTTACTCAACCAGCAGTGGAACACGTGGTCCCTGTAAGGAGCTGTCCTAGCTGAAATCTCACTTTCACTGCCCTGGGCCAATGACATGACCAGTGGCTCCTTTATCAAAGCTTTCCCAGGAGACGCAGACACTGCACCACCATACTTACCAGAAGGTCTATCTCCCTGCATTCACACCAACCAATCACTATTCACTTCTTCCTTCCAAGTCTCACCCCCAAAAGGGTGATACTCTGCACAGCTCCAGAGGGTGCCATGACATGACAAAGAGCCTGGAAGCCATACGCTGAGGCACTCTTCACACAGGCTATAGATGCTGAGACAACAGAGGTCATCTGTGGAATCCTGGCTGCAAAGGAGTCTGGGGAATGTAGTTTTAACCCTCCTGCCTCAATAGTTCAGGAAGCCATCCTATAAGGGGGCTGCAGTGGGTGGTGAGGGAGCCACTTTGCAGTTCCTCTCCCATAAATGCCTCATAAATGATGAGGAGGAATGAACCAACAGAAGGAAGAAATATAAAGGTCACAATTATCATCTTAACTCCTCCATAGTTTGTTGTTTAAATAATTCAAATTTAGCTATGATTAACAAGGTATATCATTATTCCTTCAAAACTATTTATTCTTTTCAGGCAAGTATTTATTTTGCTCTGTCTTTAGTACATCATCAGCTTCTAAATTTTTCCAGTGTTCATACTATTTAGGTGTTTCTTCCAGTTTAGTTTGTGATTTGAAATATATTCCATTCCTTTTCATTTGTGCAGGAACATGAATCCTCTGATTATAACAACACATATTGACTCTGACTAACGGCAACAATAAAAGTTTCTTTCAAACGTGAAACCATAATTCCAAGTTATTTCTGTCAGAACAGATAAATTGAACATAATTTTGATTTTTTTTTGTACTTGGAATTTTATAGCACATTGATGGCAATTAAGTTATCTATTTTAGGTATATTATGTATAGAACTCTATTGTAAAAATTCACAGCCTAAATGGATTCAGCTTTTTACCTGTGTTTTAGCTTTTGTTTCCCAAAGATCAAGCCTCAGATTAGCAATCTTCTAGTGCATTTCCAAAGCATGACTATTAGGTACCCAGACTGAGTTTTTGAAGATAAAATTATGCCCAGTGGTAGGACTCACACGATCCCAGTTCAGCCACTGACTCACTGAATGATTCAGGTGAACTATGTAAGATAAAGCACTTGGTTTAAGTACAGCAAGTGAACTATAGGAAGTGTTAGAGGTTAGGCGTAAAAAACTCTGGTAGAAGAGATAATACCTTATAATTTTTAAGTGTTTCTCTCATTAAAACATGTTCACACTTCTGGGAAATAATCAGGTATCATCTCCATTTTGAAGATGAGAAAACTGAATTCAAATCATTGAAAAAAAATATGTATATATATATGTATATGTTGAGCACCTACTACAGGCCAGGTACTGAGTTAGGTGTGATAGTTATCGTTACAGTATCTCTAGACAGTGTAGAGATAGTGTAATTAGAGTGTAATAAATGCCATGATAGAAAAGTACAGAGTAGAACAGGGGCATTAAGGTAGAAAAGACGTACAAAAGCAGCTCTTAGGGCAGACTTCCACAGAAAGTAAAAGGAGCATCTTAACGGGTGCCAATTTTACCGCCCTCCCCACCTCTGGGACACTTCCCAATGTCTGGAGACATTTTCGATTGTCCCATTTTTTAGAGGCAGTAGTGGGGGTGCTACTGGCTTCTAGAGACTAAAAGCCAGGGATGCTTCTAAAACTCTTTACAAGTCTCACCCACAGGACAGTCCCCCCCAAAAAAGGTTATTCAGTGCAAAATGTCAACCATGCTGCAGTTGAGGACGCTTGATCTAGGCTGAGCTGCTGTATGACTAGGAGTTGGCTAGATGCAGGGATGAGGGGAGGATGCAGCAGGGATGGAGGAATGACAGAGGACAGTGTTCCAGAGAGTGAGAACCACATCTGTGAAGGATCTCCACACTGACTGATTCATGAAGTTTTTTTAATTGTCGTAAAACATACATAACATAAAAGTTAGCATTTTAGCCACTTTTAAGTGTACAGTTCAGTGACATTAAGTATTTTCATATGTCATGTAATGATCACTACCATCCATCTCTGGAATTTTTAATTCATTACAAACTATAACTCTGTACTCATTAAACAACAACTCCCTATTTCCCCCGCTCCCCAGCCCCTGGCAACCATCATTCTACATTCTGTCAGTATGGATTTGACTGCTCTAGGAACCTCATATAAATGGAATCATACAGTATTTGTTCTTTTGTGTCTGCCTTATTTCATTTAGCGCTTATTTCGAGGTCCATCCATGTTGTAGCATGTGTCAGAGTTTCCTTTCTTTTAAGAGCTGAATAATATTCCATTGTACATATAGGCCACATTTTGTTTATCCATGCATTGATGGACACTTGAATTGTTTCACCTTTTGGCTACTGTGAATAATGCTGCTATGCACATAGGCGTACGAGTATCTGTTCAAGTCCCTGCATTCAATTCTTTTGGGTATATTGCTGGAAGTCATTCACTAACCATTTTAGGTACCAATTAATTTTTCTAGTGATTGGTATATGGTATAAAACAATATCCAAGATCCTCCTATCATGAAACTTACATTCTAGTGAAGGAAAAATGCATGAACAAGGTCATTTCAGAGAGTCCTATCAAGAAAATAAAAGGACATGATGTGGAGTTGAATACGACTGGAACTTAGAGTACTGGAACTTAGGAAGGGAGTGGTAGGAGAGGCCTTTAAGGACCCTTTATTTCATTTTACGGGCAATGAAAAGTTCAGAGAAGTTAAATGAATTGCCCAAGGTCTTACAGCTAATAAATCCTACAGGCCAGGCTGGAACCAGTATCACAGTCTCTCCTTACTATACAGATTTACTTTGGCACTGCAAAACTGGATACAGGTCCATGTTTATCAAACACAGAAACCTGCCCCCTACCAATCAGACATCTGATCTTTTCCATCTGCTTTCATGATTCTTTCCAGAATCAACTCCATGAATAGTAAGAGGACAATTTAATGTTCTACTTACCCACATTCATTCTACACCCAGCCTTGCTGCTGGTATTCCTATTTGCTTTATTAAAGAGATTTGCTGCAAGTACCAGATGAAATAGTATTGACTCTAACAAGAAATGCCATACTTCCCTATAGCCAGCTTTAAAATAAACAACTTTATTCAGTTCCAAAAAATGCACATATGGCCTGAGTAAGTAATATTTGACAAAATAGAGCAGCGTTCTGCCAAACAGTAAGAATACTGTTTCTTCTAAAACTTGCTTTCACTCAAGGTCATGTGCAGCTTACATAAATATTACATGAAACCTGTTTTGCAAGGAATCACTGTCTACGATGATTTATAGAGACAGCAGCGCACCGGCAGAGTCTACCTTTTCAAATATCACAAGCTTTTATTTTCTAGTAAGAGGAAGAAAGTGACTCTTTCTTGTTAGGTAAATGGAGCTATTCTTTCATGTAGGATTAAGACTCGAACCCAGTTTCTGTGTGCAGTTAAGATTTATCAAAGGCTCTTTGTGTCAAGTGTGTTGCAATCCACTTTAAAATCCAGACCTCATTGGCTGGAAGAGCAAAAATAAGTTACGACACAAAGTTTGTATCAGGAAAAGATGGAGAGTATTTTTTATTCTCATAATCTTTTGGTACAATGTAAGCTATTATAGAATTAAATAGTGAGTAGATATTCTTAGCCCTAAAGTATTTTAGAAAAAGAGGCCAATTTTGCTGAATATATTTGCTCTGTCAACAAACAGTTACTGAACAACTATTATGTGTAAAGCACTTTAATAGGTGCTATTAAAATTGTTATATGTCATTGTGAAGCAAAACAGTTTCCAACATACATTAGCTGATTGGTCTGGTAAAATTAAAAAATTCCCCATGTAAAAAGATTTAGCATGCTTTAGAGAAGCTTTACCTTATTATTAAAAATCTCCTAATTACTGCCAGGGGACTCTTATTTTTATTGTTTAAAATTGACCTCACATATAACACCTTGTAAGTACGTTACTTAATATAATACTTCAAGAAGTGACAAAGGACTTTTCGCTGCCTGGATTTTCACAGAATCTCCTTCTACCTCTCTTATACATTCCTTAGTTTTCTTTTTATTAATTCAATATTCAACCCATTTTTATTAAGTGTCAGGCACTGTGCTTGACACTGAGGATACAAAGATGAAGAAGAAAGGAAAAGCTTGTTCTTTTGTGAAGCTGACAGTCTGGTTGGGGAGACAAGTAAATAACATGAAGTTTATAGGCATCAGGAGAAGGCAAATAGAGGTTACAACAGGGCACATGGTAGAGGCATCAACAGCAACACAGGGTGGAGAGCTGGAAAAGGGGAAATGATAGGAAAAACATCCCAGAGGAAGACACATGGATCTCACCCATAAAGAACTCCTCCACAGTCTCACCATTACCAGAGGAAGAACTCAGATTTTCAACCTAAATTTTGAACCCTGTTCTATGAGACTCCTTCAAGTCATTCTGCTAGACGCTCCATTATCCCCAGAGGGTTCATTCTTGAATTGGTCTTCGTGACTCGATGGGCCTGAGGAGGCAGGGATTGTGCCTCCCAAGCTGTAATGATATCTCCAATACTCTTAAGTTTTTGTTGCCTTGGTTTTAGGAATGAATTTCAGTTTCTAGTGAGACTGAACTCCAAATGGTTTGTCCAGGACCCTAGCCCTCTGTCCAGCTCTCATCACACTCTCCCACTCTCATGTCCATCCTTCCCAAAGATCAGTGTCTAGTTCTCTACTACTCCCCTTACCAGATGGGTACATGCTCCAATTCAGGTAGAAGTCAGAAGAGTTGTCTAGTTTCACCTTTCAAATTGGACACCCCCAGAAAACAAACACCGTTTCACAAGGAAAGCAGCCAGCCACATCCCCATGAAAGCTGTGAGTCAGCAGGCACTGTTAGTTGCCTCTCACTTGGGGTGAGGACAAGTATCAGTAAGTGTTCTTTGGTTGCAACCAACAGTAATCATTTTGAGCTTCTTTAATGGAAGAAGAAAAAGAATCCATGGGAAAGAAATTAAGTAGCTCACAGAGCTAAAGGAAAATCTAAAGAACCGAAGTTCAGAAAGGCCAGCAGGATTTTGGGGCAGCAGGAAGGAAGGAATCATCACGAAGCAGGCTGGGGCGGGGCAGAGAGAAACAATCTTCCGTGAATCGTATGGTTCTGCTTCTAGATCCACCTAGTAGATGCACCTTGAAAGAAGGGGGCTCCACAATACTCTTCCTTCAGTCCAGCCTAATTTAATAGTCTAGGGAGCAACACTATGCACTTGTTAAGATAGTGTGTCTATGTTGTTCACTGCCATATCTCCAGTGGTAGGCACAATGCCTGAAATGGAAGAGATGCTTGGTAAATACTTTATGAATGAATTGATGACTAGATAGGTGGATGGATAAGTAAGGAATTTAAGACATTTTATTTATAGTCAATATTTATGGTTTTCCCACATAAAGTTTCCTTGCACATATATAGTGGTTTCATACTTGGCTTTTGATCAAACTGCAACTCAGAAACCAAAGGAAATCTCAGAAGGATATTTTTACTGGGACTAAAATGAAATAAATGTTATATGTCATCTATAGATATTATAACCACCTAATGTTCCCCAATGTACAAGAATAAGTACCCTTCTTTATCATGTGCTGGCTTAGTATGAGAAATATTTTAGTACTAAGTTCTCCCATGAGCCAGAAGTCTGTTGGAGTTGTCTCAGGGTATATGCTGCTCTCTTTTCTCCAAGAAGTTACTCCAGTTGAAGTGTGAATTCAAGTCACATGACTATTCATGTTGTCCTCTGCTTACCTGATTCAACATCTTCAACTTGGAGGTGCTCTCTTTTTTGGATCATGAGGGTACCTATTATACCTCTTGGATTGGTCAAGAGGGCCCAGACCTCCCTTGTAATGTATCAAACATCTGTCTATACAACCAGCGGCCACAGCTGTTACTACAAGATTTCAGATCAATGATGTCCTCTTTTAATGCCCTACTCTCCACCTTTCCAGATAATCTTTGCACACACAGAAACTCATCCCCAAAGAAGAGTTTAGGTCTTATTTAATATCCTCAGCTCATAGCATGGTGTCTGTTGAAGGAATGAACACATGATTAACTAATGAATAAATACTAAATTATTCTAACAGAGTGACCCACCCTAGTCATTGCAATTCAATGTCTGCTCCATGCTGCAGGAGAGGCAGCAACACTGAATCTTTATCTCTATGTCTGCCCTATCTTCAAAGTATAGTGAAGCATTGTTTCCCTGAAGAATGAGCTAGGCACCCTAATTGTCCTCCTAGCCATATTTACTCCCACTAAGCAGAAAAATCAAATCACTTAGGGAATCTCAGTGTCTAGCATTGACTATTTACTTTCAACTAAGAGAGGGTAAATACATTCATTGCTTCTCCCAAACTCTACAACTTCTAGAAGGCTATTTTCAATTTTCCTGGAGCTATTCCTTACCAACACCTTTATGGCATCTCTTGTACACAATTCCTCTTTCCAGAATTTTCTTCTACAGACTACATTAAGTTTAAAATGCTTTTAACTAAATGCCTGGAGAAGTGGGTGAGTACAAGGCTTGGAAATTGTGTGTAGCACTATTTCTTTGTCATAGTTACAGATTTTCTTTGCTTTTGTTAAATATTAAAATCAAAATTAGCATTACTCAGCCCTAAATTGTAAAATAATTAAAAGGATCTACTTGCTATTTAGTTCAAACATGGACAAAATTCAGTACTCTTCCTATAGATGTAAAATACCAGAGGACCAGATTATAAGTCAGTGAAGACTAACTCTGTTCTAATAATCAATTTGCTTTGATTTTGGGCAAAGCACATAACTTCTCTCTCAGCTTTTTTCATATTGAAAATAAGGCATTTTCTTCCTAACTGACAAAGAACTGTGGTGATTGGTGAGATGATGGTCATATGCACTTGTGGGTCTTAATCACATTGAGTATCCATTTACTTAACCAGTAATAGCTTCTTGGCATCTCCTGCACACAATTCCTCTTTCAAACATTTTCTTCTGCAGAGCCTACATTAAGGATGAAAAGCTTTTAACTAAGTGCACAGAGAAGAGAGGCAGCCTTTTTAATCATTTATAGAAAAGGATTAATAACAAACATTTTTAAAACATCCATAATTAAAACAATTCATGCTCAAGGAAAAAAATAATAACATTCCATTATTCTCCTAGGGAGCAAAAGAGGCAGTGAGCCAGTACTGAGCCGATTTCTATGAGCCTGCCCTTCTCCCGGGCTCATCCACTGCTCTTTTCATTTGAAGTCTCACAATAGCCTTTAAATGCACGTTTAGTAGCTCCACTGTACATAGAACAGAGGCTAAAACTTCAAGACACCTAGCATGCTATTTTAATGAAATACAATAAAATATTTTTAATACTGCTCTTTTCATATATAACACAGGTAAGATTTTTGGATCTCTTATAATCAGAAATGTGGCTTCTCTTCCTGAATTCTATCCACTACTGTGGCCCGAAGGCAGGTAGCAGAGTAAGTTCCCTACAAGGAAGGAGAGGCTATGATATGGGGAAAGTCATTGTTAGAAAGGAAGAAGAGACGAAGCTCAAGGGGTGTGTGGAAAGAGGAAGAAGGAGAAGAAGAGGGAGGAAAACAGTCATATGATTGTCAGGGGTTCCCCCTCAACTTCCATCTCGTGTCTCCCCACACCCCAGTCCGAGTTAATGAGCCAGTGAGATTCAGGGGGGAAGAGTCAAAAGCACAGAGATAATTTTCCCCGTGCCACATCCGTAGCCTTAGAGCAGGGACTATCTCTCCAGATGCCCTCACCCCCCACCTCCTGGAGGCAGCCCCAGGAGATGGCAGTGGTCCTGCAGCAGAGTTAAGCTAAAAGTCTGAATTAATGCCCTGGGATGTGCTTGGCTTCCACAGAGCATGGAAAATCCTCAGAAGTCCCTGCAAAGTGGTGGAGAATCGATTCACGAAACTTCCTAGAGGGAGTTTCTACAACCAAGAACAAAGTGACGTCATCACCAGAAAGGCCAAGGAGACTGTGAAACTTAGCTGGGTCCCTTCAGCAGAGAGGGGAAGAGGTCAGTAGCAGATGCCACCAGCGGAAGCAGTGGCCAATGAAACAAGAGACACCCCCGTCATGGCATAGGTGAGCACAGGTTACCCAGAGGGTAACACAAAGACATACGTAGAGCCACCATAAAGATGTTCACACTGAACATTTATCTACAAATAACAGGCTTTTCAATCATTTATTGAAAGGAATTAATAACAAATGTCTTTTAAAAGCCCACAATTAACTCATGCTCCACACACAGAGCCACCACTTTAAGTACAATATTGCATTAAAGCAAAAGACACAGAGACCTCATTCCTGGTAGCTCACGACTTTCTCTGCAACACAGAAAGGTTCAAGGTGGTGATTAGATTTGTTTTGGGAAGTAAAGTGTTGAGGAACCAAATTAGATTTTCTCTGCACATTTCAGCCATAGTGTGAGTAAATACATAGGCCAACTACAATATGATTACATAGACACAATGCTGAGGGCATGATGGTCCATAAAACAAAGAGGCCACCTGGAGATTTTCCTTCTATCAGCCATGATGACTGGCTTCAGACAACCAAGTCAACACCAAAAATAAATACATCCTCACCATTTTCCTACAGCGTAGTTTTAAGATATAAAAATTCATTCTCATTTTTGTGGCCTTAACACTCAGAAATGAGCCTTTCTCACTGAGAATATTTTCTCCGAGATCACATTCTAGACAGCCAGCCCTTCACTTGTATGCCACCAAATCTGACCACTGTGTGAACTTTGTTTTTGTTTCTAGTCAAAGTGCTTTATATAAAATACAATGTTGAGTTAAAGAGCAGATTAGACTTCAAAGGTAAAACCTGCTGTGAATAAAGAGATAGCAGTTATCATCCAATCATGACTAGAGGAAGCTGGTGTGTTTACTAAAATAGGTGAGAATTTCGCTATGAATATATGTGGGACAGGAAATTGCTCTATTCAAATTGTGACATAGAGCTGAAAGGAAAACAGGTACAAAGAAAGAAAGATAGTAGACATTTTTGTAAGTCCTAAGAGACATCACACATCCATTGATTCAGTAAACATTTACTGAGCCCCTACTAGTTCCAGATAATTCTCTAGGCACTAACAATGCAGCAGTGTAGATACAGAAAGAGTCTTCCTTCAAGGAATTTATATTCTGGTTGAGGAAACAAGCAACACATAACTATACAAAATATAGGTCAAAGAGTGATGAGTACTTTGAAAAAAATCAAAATAAAGAAGATAAGAGGAAAGATGGAGGGGGCAGGAATTTTATAGAGAGTGGTCAGGGAAGTCCTCTCTCGTAAGTTAATATCCAAGTAGAGATCTCAATTAAGTGAGGAAGAGATTCATGAAACGATCTGGAAGAAAAAGAGCATCCCAGGCAGAGGAAGTAGTAAGTACAAAGGCTCTGAGGTGGCACGACTTTGCTACGTTTGAAGAATAGCTAATAGGCCAATAGGGCTTGAATGGAATAAATGAAGGGATGGCAGAAGATGAGGTCAGAAAATTACCAAGCATGAGTTCATGTGAGAATTTTTTTTACCAAAGTAAGACATTGGATTATATTCCAGGTGTGACAGGAAGTCATCAGAAGGTTTTGAGCAAGGAAATGACCAGATTGTATCTCTGTTTAAAAACAAAAATCATTTTAACTGCTATATAGAAGATAGACTGTAGCTGGACATGGTGGACACAAGGAAACCGGCTAGGAGGTCACTGTCTTAGTTCAGGAAGAAAACGACAGTCACTCAGACCAAGGTTGGGGCAAAGGAAGTGATGAAAAGTGGTCAGATTAATACACTTTTAAGGCTGAGCCAATAAGACTTGCAAATAAATTGAACGTTGGATGTGAGAGAAAAGGAAATTCAAGCTGACGATTAGGTTTTGGCCCCAGCAACACATAAACAGTGCTGATATTCACCAAAATAAAGAATCCTTGGGAGGGGTCTTATTGTGGGGATGGAGAGGAAATGTGTATTTTGGATTTGTTTAGTTTGAGATATCTGTTAGACTTCCAAGTAAAAATGTTGAGTTGGCTACTGGATAAAAGAGTGTAGCATTCAAGAGAGACTGGTGCTGGAGATAGAAATTTGAGTTATCAGCAAATGGGGCTGAATGAGATCAACTGGAGAGTGGGTACAAACAGAAAAAAGAAGTTGAAGGATCCAGTACCGGGCCATTCTAAATTAACAGATGAGGACGTGAGAGGGAACCAGCGAATAAGACTAAGAATAGGCATCCAGAGATGCAGGAGGAAACCAGGAGAATATGTTGTTCCAGAAAATAAATGAAGAAAGTCTTTCAGAACAAGAGGGCATAGTAGTTATCGATGTTGAGAGATTCAACCACTGGATTTGGTAACATGAAAGCTATTCACAACTCTGATTTTAAAAGAAGGTTTCAGTGGATTGAGAATAAAATCCTGATTAAATTGATATTGATACTAGAGTTGTTAGCTTGAGCATAATTATTCAAAAGAGAAAAATAAAACAGTCTTTATTCACAGATAGAAAAACTGAAAGAATATATAGTCAAAGTATTACAATCAATAAGAGAAATCATCGATACTGATAGATACAGGATTGATGTATAAGAATCCATGGGCTCACTACACACAAAAATAAAGGGAAAGTGAAAAATATGTTAAGGCCATTTCCAATAGCAACAAAAATATAAGGGACTTAGAAGTAAAATAGTAAAACTTTATTGAAAGAATTAAAGACCTGAATAAATCAAGAGAGAAACAATGTTCATGTGTAGAAAGAGTCAGTTCAGTAAAGATGCCCATTTTTTCCACATTTTTATTAGGTACTTAAGTGCTATTCCAGTCAAGTTCTTAACAGGGTTTCTCAAGGAACATCACAAGCTGATTTTAAACTTGTATGGGTATGCAAAAATCAAGAAAAGCCAAGACAGTTTTGAAGAAGAAAAACAGATGGCAACACTCATAAAACTGTAATAATTTTTCAAAGGTGTGATAATGGTGCTGGAATGGACAAAGAGATCAATAAAGCAGAATAAAGAGCTCATACACAGATCCAAACATATGGATACTTGGTATGTGGCATCACTGATCAGCAAGGAAAGAATAGACTACTCAACACACGATGCTGGGTTAGTTAGTTATTCAAACTTAAAAAAAAAAAAAACTGAATTGGATTGTTACCTAACTATTCACAAAAATCAATTCCAGATACACTGAATTCCTAAATGTGAAAGGCAAATTTTAAATTCTCTGGGAGAAATTGTGAGAATATATTTAAGATCTCAAGATAGACTAGAATTTCTAAAACTAGGCACATCAGAAGAAAGAAGATAGAGAGAGAAAGAGAGAGAACTGTAAGGAAAAGATTGAAATATTTGACTACATTAAAATTTCATACTTCTGTGATTCAAAAGATGCTATAAACAAAGTGAAAAGACATGTCACAGCATGGAATAATATATTTGTAATAAATGTAACTGACAAAACATTGATATCCAGAATATATAAAGAATTCTAACTTCAGTAAGAAAAACCAGTGGTAGAAAAATGGGCCAAAGTGTTACTTACATAGATATTTCAAAGAAGAGGACATCCATAGGGCCAGTAAACATATGATAAGATGCTCTATCTCGCTAGTAGTCAGGGAAATCCATATTTAAACTGTAGTAAGATACTTTTCACCCATCATATTAGCCAAAACCAAAAAAAAATTGGACATATCAAGAGATGACAGGAATGTAGTCAAGCAAGAACAGCTCATTTGCTGCTAGTAGGAGTGAAAATTGAAACAACCATTTGGAGAGCAATTTGACAACATCTTGTCAAGTCAAAGATGCACATACATACGACTCAGCAGTTAATTCCTATATATCACAGAGAAAGACTTACAGGAGTGTACAATGGAGGTAGATAAGAGTGTTCATTGCACCATTACAATAGCAAACATTTGGAACAACATAGATGTGCATTAACAGAAGAATGAATGAATAAATTATATTTATATAATGAATTAATACAGCAGTCAAAGTGAATTATCAGCTACATAATTCAACATAAATCTTAAACAACTATCATCTTGCAAAAAAAAAAGTTACAGAAGGCTATCTACAAAGCTTAATAACATAAAACAACAATATGTGAATATATAAAAGTCAGACAGAAAGACAGACAGACACGAAAATAAGAATCACCAAAATCAGTAGAGTGCCTGTGTTACTGTAGAACTCCAAAATAGGATTAGATGGTGAGAAACTTTTGGGGAAAATGGTCATGAAGGACAAAGGGGAAGAAGCAAGTGTTATCAGGAAAACCCTCCATAACCTGGGGCAGGATTGGCACCCATGAAAGAAAACAGGGAAAGAAGATGCAGCAGGGATGTAAGAATGTCTGGCCAGGCCGATGACAAGTCCTTAAGCCAAAGTCATCTTTAAGAGAAGCCTTGCATCAGACAGAAACGGATGGGAACGTGTATCCCCACTGTGCACAGCTGTTACTGGGAGCAACCTGGGGGGTAAACTCAGAAGGGAATCATCTGAGGCCATCATCAACTCGTCTTCCTACAGCAGGGGAACTGAGTATCCCAGTTTTCTGGGGGTGGGGGGGCACATGAAGGAGCTACCTCTGGGGTAGGGCATAAGGGAGGGGACTGTGATCCAGGAGACACAAAAGAGCTTGAAATGTCTTTGTAATATTTACTTCTGATGTGGGGCAGTGGGGACATAGATGTTCACTATATTATTTTCCTTATTTTTTGTGTGGGTGGGGGGTGAAGTAGGAAAAATGGGAGGTTAAGAAGTTAATACATTGCATTTAGACAAGGCTTTCCTGGAATTTTGCTATAATGTGAAGCATAGCAATAGGATTAAGGGATAAAAATATTACAGCCTTCCTGATGCTGATCCAATTTATGGGGAAATTTGACAGATAAAAAAGAGGGAAAGTTACAGGAACAAAGCCCCTGTGCACTGCCTGGGGATGAAAGGAAGGAGTTAGCCCTAGAGAAGAACACAGTAAGTTTATCACCCTTGAAAAGGGAAGGCTGAATTTAGGGTAAAGGTGAAGGTAGAAGAATAGATTTTGTGGTGGGAAGACAAGGATGTTCTCTAATGACTGCTTTTATTTTCTCAGTAAAATGAGAAGCAAGCTGATGGGTTGAGAGTGAGGAAGAGGAAAGTGGTTTTGGAGGTCTGAGGAAAGTAGAATTGCCAAGGAGTCCCGAGGGCTCACTTGAGGTTTGTGGTCGGAGATTCCAAATGATACCAGTCAGCACGGTTCTGTGCTTTCTACCAGCCATGAACAGCTGCTCATATGTAGGCATGCAGCTGGCTCAGAGAACGGAATATTGGGTTTAAGCAAAGCTGGGTTTTGCCAGGCAAGTACAATGAAAACAGATAAGACTAAGAGATTTGAGGCTGGAGGGAAAGGCACTAATATGTGAAGAATTATGGGGAGTAAGATACAACAATCATTTACCTCTCTTTCCCTTCTCTTGTCTTTCCTGTAGGTTGGAATTTAGAGCTAAAAGCTTGATTAGTTTCAGTTAAGTATTTTTGGCAAGAATACTTCGCAGGCGATGCTGTGAATTTCATCATGCATCACATCAGGAGGCCCTTAATGTCGGGTTGTCCCACTATTTTTGATGCTAAAATTGAGCTCTGTGAGAACAATAAATAATTGGGGTAATACCTTGCAAATATCCCATTTTGAATATGTAAATCTCTTAACTGTGTCCAAAAAAAAAAAAGTTCAGTTATCAAAAGTATGATGCAAACATAAAAGGTTGACGACCTGCTGTTTGAGAAGGTTATAGAATTTTTGACATTGAAGGATTCACAAGCCAGGGGGAGTCTTATAGTCATTGTTGGAAGTGCAAGATCTCAGTGTGGGGGGAATTGTGGAGAACAGGAAGAAGTTATGCATTATTTTATCCCCTTCCATTACTCTAAGCCTGAAATTAAATGATGGCTAGACTATAGATCTTTCCCCCCAAAACTTCCATGGGCAGGCTAAGTATAATTTCATAATACTATGCATGCTGGCAAACCAGCTAGTTCTTAAAAATGACATCAATATGAAAACAAATATATGTATGTATATGCATGACTGGGACATTGTGCTGTATACCAGAAACTGACACATTGTAACTGACTGTACTTCAATTAAAAAACAATTTAAAAAATTATTTAAATGACATCAGATGTTTGTAAAGGCTCCTGTTGATTTTTGTAAAAAGCCTGAGAGGGCAAAGGCCAAAGAAAGAGAATAATTAAAATGCAGTTTATATAGCATATCAAGGAGCACACTGAAAAGTAGCAATGGTTCCTTAAACAGAGAAAGTGATGCCAGCATTCATTTGGCTAGCATACATAGCAAAAATTAACTTGTAACACATATTTCCTGTTTCTAGGTTTCTGTCATTGAGCAAACATAATTAATTGAATCAACGTGGTATAGAGGTTTTCTACCTGCTAACAGTGATTCTCTGCTTTATTTTGAGCATCTAGTTTTAGGAAACTGGAGTAATCTTTCTAACCTTAAGGGCTGCCCAATCCTGTCAGCATAGGTACATTGTCAACTGTCAGGCCAGAGACACCCAGAGTCCCCTACCTGGCTGATGCATGCAATGTCTACTGGGTGTGCATAAAGCAAAGGGCATATTCTGGGACTGTCGAGATCACTTATACAAAGTTCAGGCTGGTGCTGTTTCTGCTCTCTATTTACTACCTTGTACAACACTAGCATAGGCTGCATCTGGACCAAGAAGAATTCTTTTTGAACCCAACTGCATTTCCAAATCACCAGGGAGCTTATGAAAATTACAAATTCCAAAACCTCATCTGAATGTGATTATATTGAAAAATCTATGAAAGTGGAAGACCAGGGCACAGTCTTTATTAGTGGAACCGACTGACAGAGAAAGTCCCCACAAAAATGGGACAGTTTAACTCTTCTTTATTTTTCTCAACCTGTAGGAACTCTGGCTAATTATGGGTTCAGTTTCTGTACCCTCGGATCAGATTAAGTCTTGAGAATTCCCAAGGAAGATTTAGAACCCAGAACTCTGCTCCACATGGATATATTGCTGGAGTATCTTGAACTGCTCATGGGCATTCTGTTAAGCACAAACTATTGGTGCCCTGAAAGGGCAAGAAATGTTGTATTTTTTTTTAATGGGGTTTTATATTTGACCTTTGTCACTTTGATTTAAGTCGGTTCTTTAAAAACGAACATATAGCTGAATTTACGTTTTATTCCAGCTTAATGCTGTCCATCTTTTGGTAGGTAGATTTAGTTAGTTCACAATTATCTTGAAAAGTAACATAGTTCATTTTGTTTTCCATCTTCTTTATGTTTTTACTTGTAGCTTTTGTGGTTTCCTTTTAACCACTTTGTTACTTTTGTTGTCTGGGTCATTTTTTTTTTAATCCCTTCCCCTCTACCTACTAATACTAATGGGAAATTCTCCAATGCTTTTCAAGTTGGCTGATGACATACAAGATGTATTACTTCCATCAAGATATTATATTTGACAACATTCCTCCAACTCTGGAAATTAAACTTGAGATTGCTTTTACTTCCTACCACCAGCTCCCTTTCCTTGTTCAACCCTCAACTTCTTCCTGGATTTTACCAAGATAGTTCAGAATATGTTTCTTAATTTAAAGTCTACTTAACACTTGCATTGTCAGTTTTCAGTAATATTATCATTATCCATTGAGGTAAGAAGATGGATAGATAGATAGATAGATAGATAGATAGATAGATAGATAGATAATCAATTGACTTTCTTTTATTCTTGTTGAGAAGCAATATCCTAGCTAGGATCACAGTCTGTTTCTCCCAGAAGACTGCCTTTCAGCTCTCAGTGTAGCAAATGGAAATCTGATGCTGGTTATCCTTCCTTTGTTTTTCCTTGAATTTAGAATTCTAAAAGGTTTTCTCATGATTTTTGGAATTCAGAAATTTCATCAGGATATGTCTAAGTGTGTTTACTATGCCTGGACCTTGTCAATCCTTTCAATATATATCAACTCTTTTTTCCACTTTTTTATTTTTAAGCTTAGAGATATTTTCTTCTAGAACTTATTGAATTTTCGCTTCCCCTCCCAATCTATATATTTTCCTCCATTTGGAATCCTTAAATATTCACAAGCTAGGCTTCTTGAACCTATCTTCCAAGTCTATATGATTCCCTCCTAATTTCTATCTCTGTGTTTTTTTCCTTACATACTAAGATATTTCTTTCATCTATCTTCCATAACGACCAGCAATGGATTGGCTCTTTTCCAGTTCACTTAGTGAGTTTTTAATTTTGGAAATTAGAGGGTTCTTATATCCAGAAAGGCTTTTTCTATGATTTTATTGCAGCTCTCCGAGGGTTCTCATTTTTTTTATATACGAAGTTTTTTCCATTGTTCTGTTAGCTCATGTCACCTGGTTACTGACCTTGGACTTCCTCCATCAGGTCACTGTAGCCTCTTAAGAAGGGTGTGATGTTTCTTTGCCATCTCTACCCACAAAACATACTCTGAATACAGCCACTTCCCAGGTCCCCACTGCTAACATCCTAGTCCCAGTCGTCATCATATCTCGCCTGGATTTCAGCAACAGCCTCTGAACGGTCTCCAGCTTCTCTGTTTGCCCTGCCCTCCCCACAGCAGTCAGCATGATTCTTTTAAATATGAAGTCAAAAGGAGCCCTAACACTCTGGGCTCCTTTTCCTGCAAGGGCTTCCCATTTCACTCAGAGTAAAAGCCTACAAATCCTTACAAGATCTTGGCTGCGTTATCTCCCTCCTCGCCTCTGACTCTGCCTCAGTCCTCTGCTGCAACTGAAAGTGGTGTGTCCTTGCTTATCTGAAAGATACTGGAAAACGCTCCTCTGTTAGGTTCATCGCACTGGCTGTTCCCTCCTCTTGGAAAGTGCTTACATCTTGGCTGACTCCCTCACTGTCTTCAACTCTGTTCAAAAGGCATCTCCCCAAGAATGCCTGCTCTGACTACTCAGTTTAAAGCTATAACTCATTCTGTCCCACGCCAATACTTCTATCCCTTTTATACGGTTCTGTGTGTTCTATTTTCATCTTTACTATCTTACATAAATTATATATTCCTTATGTTTATTATGTATTTATTTTCTGTCTCTCCTGCTAGACTGTAAGCTCCATGAAGCAGAGATCTTTGTTTCATTCACTGATGAATGCCTGTAACCATGTCTGGAACACATCAGATAGGTGGGAAATGTTTGTTAAGTGAATATCAAGTAAATGATTTTTTAAAAATTATTCATTGTCCGAGATTTGTCAGTTTCTTTTTTTGAGCCACTTGTTTTTGCTGCTTCTCTGTGCTATTTATTTCTTCAAATGTCTGGCAGTCCTAAGATACCCATTCATATTAATGAATGAAGGCAGTGGGGATGGCATATCTCTGCAAGTACAAAGATCTGTTTCCCTTAATGGGAGGGCTGGCTGCAAGCAAGCATTCTACGGAGGTGCTTGGAGATAAAGCAGCCATTTATACTTGGGCCAACACCCACCTCAACTCACATAGCCTCTCTCATTAGGCTAAAATTATAAGGGTTATATCCATTGTGCCTATACCAATCCTACACCTCAATAGAGCAATAAATTCCTTTAATATACAGTTCCCAGAGTTTAGTCTAAGGCTAAACACATGAGGCCAGGAACTCCGGTTGTATATTGATCAATAGTGTATACTGATGATGGAGGAGAGTAGGAAGGAAAGATGGAGGAGGGAAGACTAGCACATCTGTTCTTCCAACTCATCATTTCTATAGGGCCCTCCTAGCATCTTTGGTTCTGTCTTTATGCTGTCTCCAAGTCTCTCAGTGAGGAACCATTCTCCCTGCAAAGGGTCAGTCTCCACTGCAGATTTTTGTGCATACATGCATACGTGAAGTGCCCTCCAGTATAGTTTATTTCTCAGTATAATCCCATCATTTTCAATCTTCTAGAAATTCTCTACTAAATTGTCTGTTTAATTGATACCCTAGACTGCATCACCTTCTTCACTGCCTATAATGACTCTGTTTCCTTTTATGTGTTTTACCTAGCATCTCCATGGAATTTAGTGAGAGATGTGAATAAAGGAATGTTTAGTCCTCTATCTTGAACCAGAGGCCAGATGAATCTCTGAGGAACTAGTACTACTTCTAAGGAAAAAGAGAAAAGATTTACCTGAAGCAAAGAAAATTCTTAAGTTTTACTTCAGTTTCTTTTTCTTCTTTAAAAATGCAAGTAAAATTAAATTTAATATATTCAATTTTAATTTAATGCCTTTAAATATGCAAGAATAAATGCCCTATATGCACATTAGAAAATGTAGCCACTGTGATTCCTAAGCCATTTTGCACAATAGATGATGGTCATATTCCACACCATTTTCAAAATGATGAATGGGAAGGTGTGAGAGGAGATTAAAGACATTTGAATGATTCTACCATTCATCCACAAACTCCATAGTCACATGTCTAATGTCTATGTCATACAGATTCACAAGTCTAGTTTATCCCAGAGTTCTTTCAAAAGATTATATAAATTCTCAACTTTAATATGGTCTTTGTATTTGCAATACCCAGAAGACAATGGCAAAATTGATTTCTATAACAAACTCTGCCATGTAAAATTACAACATGTTTTATCCTTAGTAATAACCACAAGGTGATGAACTGACAGTTTTTAAATGTATTTCTTTTGTGATCACCAAATTGAAAAATATTTTTAAATGCATTCCCTGGTGATAACTGACAGTAACTTTAGTGTTCTCAAATCTTTGATTCAAATATGTCAGAAATCTAAAGAACTGCACTTCAGAATAAATTTCTTGAAGATGAAAAATTTCTTATAGATTTAATTCATTCTAGTGGTTCAACTGCTCCTGGTTTCCCCAAGTTAATTGTAAAATAGAATAAACATGAATTGGATTACATTACAACAAAAGTGATACAGAAACCTATGATGTTATACATGAAGAGTTACTGCTGGCATAGTCTCCCTAGAAAAAGCACAGTTGTTACAGTGAAGATAGGGGTGGCTCTTGAAAGAGAATGAAAAGCTCTCCAAGTGATAATTTAGTGTTTCTTCAAGGCATTGATCTAAATTATACTTACCTTAAAACCAGTGAAACAGCAATGTTCATTAACAAAGTAGGTGACTGCCTACGTGGCTTAATTTGAAGGTTGCCCGGAGCTTTCTCTTTTAGTGGAGTTGTTATGGTGCTTGGAATCCACAAAATCTGACCCATTCTTTGAGCCTTTCAGGAGGATCCTAGGAAACACTGGGAAAGTTTCTTGGGAGAAAAGATGGAGCTTTGAGCTAGGAGAGGTCTTAAGGTGATGTATGCCCAATTTTTGCCCCAATCATTAACACGATAATCTCCAGTAATAAATTCTCTCTTCCACTTAAGACTCTTATAAATCAAGAATCACTCAAACTCTCTTAAGAAAGGAGGGGAATTTATTTCAAATTCAATGAAGTATCATCATAGGAAACCAAGAAGAAACACTCAGGCCAGAGGATGGGTTGAATGCAAGGTAACTTTGAGGAGGAGTCACTTTCCAAACATCATTTCTCTTGCCACTTCTGTGCATCTTAGAATGCCTCCTTCATTCTCCTTTGTACTATTCAGCTTCTCTACTTACCCATCTTAAACATGACCATAAACATAGCTTCCTCTTTAAGCCTGTAGATCCTTAAGTTAGTGACTTTCTGCTGCATTTTTCGGTTCCCTGTCCTGAGAGAAAACAGCAGATGGTAGTGGCTCATCTTTTCAAGCCAGACTAGCTACTTGAGTCTCAGGTCACTAGCAAGCAATGAGTGGACCAATCCTGAGCCAGGAGTTCCCCTTGGCCCAGCACCCGCAGACAGGGAGAGTGTGGTCACACAGGCAGGAGGTCCACCCGAAGGAGCCAGGCAGCAGGAAGTGAAAGTTTCTAGTACACATTCTTCACCTCATTTTCTCTGTAAAATATGGGCAAGCCACTGTTCCACAAATTTCCACTGGGATTGAGGTACTTTATTGACTTTTTGACTTATACAAACTTAGAATGGCATGTTGTCCTTCCATGCTTTTCAGCAAATGCCACCAACTTAATTTGTTAAATATAATTGACATCACTGATGGTGACTGTCTTCATATTTGATCTTCATTACAATATTAACATACATAATGTTGGCTCCAGAGGACACAGATACTGTCTGAACTCTCAGAACACCCTTCTGAGATCGATTTATTTAACAGCTTCTATCTGTAGAACGTTTTATAGTTTACAAACTGCTCTCACGTAGACGGCATCGTTTCACATGGTAACCCGCAGTGGCCACACACACAGCACAGGCTTCCCTTGCAAGGTCTTGACAGCTGTTTCTGCTGCACCTCCTTTGCCCTGACACCAGGGCTCTGCTCACTGGGCTCTCAGCTATGCTGGTGTTACTTCTTTAAGGCAGAAGGCTGCCAGACATGTGATCCATGATTCAATTTTGATTTTGTAAATGATAAAAATTACTCTAGTGTTTACTGGAGGAAAACATTCAGGACAGGGATGCTCTGGAAAATCAGGAGTCTGGAGAAGCAGTGGCCCAGTCCTCCAGTAAAGGAGAAAACTGAAGAGATTAATACAGTTCAGAAACTATCCTGTAGTTTTCTGATGATCCGAAGCTCAAGAGTCTACCTCTTACCCTTCCTTATTGCAAACTTCTTGATATCTTCCAGTATGAGTAAAACTCTATTTGCATCACCTCAGAGGTTAAAAAATAACCTGTAATCAGTCTTACAGCTATTTTAAAGGAGCAGGTGCCTTGCAAAAGGTACCTGCTTTAAAGACCCATCCCCAAATTGCTGCCCTCCTCCTCTGAGGGCTCTTCCTATGCAGAAAAGCAATACCACATATAATTGGACCAATGAATTGTATCCAGGATTCACGTTTAAGTATGAATGGTAGGGAAACCATATAAAAGCAATCTAATAGCAATTTGTATTGATGGTGTTTCTTATCAGATTCTCAGTTTCTAGACTTGTCAAATATTGAAGTTCTTGGAGCAAAATCCAACCCTCCAGAGCCTGCAACATTTACTTGGAACCGTACTCAGAATATAAAGAGCTAGGACAGGAAAGAAAAACAAGTCAATACAACCATAATGTTCTGTTTCTCCCAGAATGTGTGTTCTGAGAAGGAAGTACTGAGAGGCAGTCAGATGGGGTCTGCTTAGCCTGTCTTTTGTTCCCTAGCCCCTCGGACTACCCCTGCCCCTGTGCAAATGGTAGCAAGTGCTAAATTACCACCCACTATGGGGAACCATCCTGTGTGGGATCAGGACTGAAGACAGCCAGGTCTAGTACTGCCTCTGCCCTGAGATAACTACATGACTCGTGTTTCTTATTTATCCTCTTGATCTGCTTCTCTTAAAGTGGGATCATACAGCGAACGCTGCTCTGCTTACTTCAGCAGGCTGTTTAAGATATAGAATAGGATCATATAAGTGAAACTATTTTAAAAAGCTAATAACTGATATGCAAAAATCAGAAATGAAGAGAATGTAGGCTATTTTCACTCAGAACCCAAAGAGTAACACTGTTTTGCTTTTATCCACTGAAAAGAAGCCTCAACTGAAGTCATTTTCTTTTCTCGGATATAAGCAGTTTGGGAAAGAACGTCTGCCTGTGATGCATTCTGTCACCACCATCCCACCCGGCCCCTTAGACTTCTGCTGACGCTTTTCTCCACACACTTGAGGATTTTACTGACATTTTACTCAAGGTCCTTTTTGGCTTCCGACTGCAGCGCAGTCCCAAAGCCAATGCCACACATTTTAGGGTTTTGTTACAGACAGACATTTCCTATGGGATTTATTTACAGGGAGTCAGATCATAATATTTGCAACCCATTCCCTACACACACACACACATACACACACATCCCTGACCTGGCAGAGGACTGTAATAGCACCCCTTTTTAAATAGCTAATGAGACCACTTAGGGTGACCCACTTAGGGTTCTAATTACCACTGCTGAAAAAATGTCCTTTAATGTTTGCATTTCTGCCACCTACCTTTCCTAATGCTAGGTGCTGAATCCCTGACTCTGGTCTTCATGTCTCAGTAGCCCAGCAGCAAGGCACCAAATTCCAATTTTAAATATATCTGCCAGATTTTAGTGTGCTTCTGTGGCTGCATATATGCTGAGAGGCTAAAAAAAGTAGTCCTAATCACAAACAATCACCTTAATCATTTGGCAGAGACACTACTATTGTTTATATTTTGAAAAATCAGTATCTCTTTCAATAAAAATAGCCAAACAAAAGCCAGATAACCAAATCCAAACCATCATTCCAGATCTTTATTTACAGACTGACGTGTAAGTGTCCAATCTCACTGTAACTTCCACTGCAAATAGACTATCTTTATATGATTACTAAAATTCCAAACAGAAATGAAGAATTAGAAATTCAGGACTTGCAAATACAAGTTTATAGAAAAAAAAATCTGTCTATAAATCTTACTAGAATTCTTCAAAGAGGTCATTTAAATTTTAAAATTTAGAGCTGCCGGCCTAACTTCTAAGCAGAATAAACATTAAAGCCTAACTAATTTCATTATCTGCAGAAGTTAAGAGCCTCTACAAACATGTGTCTTCTATACAGCAGACATTCAATAATTAAACAGTCCTAGAGTTGAAATGGAATTGGCAGATCCCTTAAGAGTACTGAATGAGGTAGTATAGGTGAAATGTAAGCAGAAGAGCCTAACACAGAACCTGGCATGCTGTAGGCACTCAATAAATACTTGAATTGAATCTATTTCAGTTGTCACTGGTTGAAAATAAATATTTCAGGTAAAATCTCTGCAACAAGAAACACTTCCCCCAAAATTTAGAGAATACAGATAAACAACCACATACATTAAACACGCAGTAATAGTATCACAGAAGTAGACAGCAGCACTGGGTGTAGAGTCAGAAAACCTAAGTTCAAGTCCCAGTTCCACCATTTACCAGCTGTCTGATGTTGGAAACTTCACTCAACTTGTCCTAGTATCCAATTTCTTACCTGTAAGAACAGGAATAATAGTATCTCATCACATATTTACATAGGGTTATTATAAGCACAAAATCAAGTGAGATAATTCTTCGGAAAGAGTAACATAAATCTGAGATATCACTGTCACCACTGTCGCTGTTGTTACTGTATCGGTATTGCTTTAAAACCCCCCTGAACATTCCGAAGAGTTAGTTTGGAAAATGACAGATTCATCTGTAATCTTACAGGAAATTTCAACAGAGATGTGAAAATGCATACATGCTTGCAAAGTAGTTTCCCAAGGGTATACTGTATTGTAAGAATAATAAATCACTATAAATCAAATAGGACCAATAAATTTTGCACTTAACACAATGAGTAGTTCAGGGTTCACACAGTTTTCATTAAAGAAGTGCACTGAACACCAAAAAACCAAACAGCTCTGGGGTAGCCAAAGTAGAGAGAAATATAACAATGACCTTAAAACTAGTGACTCACTAGAGAAGTTCCTCAATTCTGGAACACTTTTGCAAATTTTAAAAAAATAATAGATAAATTGGTTAAGATGTAAAATATAAATCAGCTTCAAGGAGGCCGATAAATAATTTTGAAAAGAAATTAAATACGTGTCACCCAATTCACCATAAAATTACTTTCTGAAAAACATGCAGAGGCTTCAAACATAAAAGGCTAAATCACACATCAAGATACCTTTGCAATAATTGGACATTTTATTTTTCACAATAAAATGCTAAACTATGAAACATGGTTTCCTAGTAACAACAGTAATACTAGGTAAATAAAACAGAATTTAGTTTTCAGCAATCAGCAACCATTCAGCTTCCAACAAGAGGTTGAAATCACACGGAGGCTTGCTTTTTCATTTCCATTATCATAAAAAAGAAAAAAAATGTAATTGACTTTCCAATTGTAGAATTATTTTTTCAAAATTTGGAGGAGACATTGAAGTGGTGCCCCAGTGTTCCCTGGACCATTTTGTTCTTTCCTGGTCAGTGTGTAATTACACCCAACAAGGGCATCCTTATCCAGTGAGTGAAGGAGGAGGCATCTTACGTGGCATAAGTTTTCAAGGGCCAAGACCGACCTCATCTCTACTCATCGGTGTCTGAAATTCCACACTTGGAAATAGTCTTTGTTTCCGTTCGTCTGGGGTTCTTTGCTTTATGTTGTAAGGCTTCTAGTCCTAAATTTTATAAAAACGCAAATGTTCCAATACACATCCTGGTATCCCAAGTATAAACCCTTCAACCAAATTAAATGCTGGGCATGTATAAGGATTGTACTAAAAGGAAGAAGCAGAAACTGGTAGACAAGATATATGCATAAATAACTCAAGTGGGTAGCTGCTACTCCTAAAATATAATGAATTCATACTGCTCCATAATACCAAAGGAGTTTAACACTCCAGTCATGACAACATAAAGTCTATAGACATAATTTTCCACTATACTTAAAAAAACCTTTGATAGTCATAGCCAGTCATCTACTACCAATCAGTAACAGGGAACAAAATGGTAAATAAAGAAATAATAGTGGGAAAACTCAGAAATACGATCTCTTAAAATTTTACATTAATTGCTTTTGACATGTAGAAGCAGGCAGAAAAATCACATTTTCTGCTAGGAACATTATTGTTCCCAGGAAGTAATGACATAACCAGTGTTGTATAAACTATGTCATGTTATACAGGAAGCACACCATTTGTTCATATTTGAGAAGCCCTAAGAGTTACCTACCAAAAATTCATTCCTCTCCAAACACCTTCCTTCCTGGAAGTTTCCTGTTTTGTTTTGTTCCACTTGTCCACCCTGCTTCCTAGGATCAAGTGCTTAGGAAGGATATTCTAATTCACAGCTGAGGAACAAATACTGAGTAGTCATGCTAGTCATGATAACTCCTCACCAGTGTCTAACTTAGAAATGGGCATGTGGTATAATCCTGATCAATGAAATATAAGATAGAAGTCTACTGTGGAGACTTCTTCAATGGTTTGAAAAACAAAAAGACACAGAAAAATATACACTTTTATACTAAAAAGTGTTTTGTCCAGATGTAATGACTGGAACTTCTGCAGCTATCTTGTGACCAAGAGGAGCACTAGCCTAAAAATGAGCCAGTATACTAAAGATGGCAGGACATAAAGATGGAAAGAACTCAGTTCTTTATGTCAATGAGTTGCTGAATTAACCAACCATGGAGCTGCTTTACTTCTGGGCTTATTACTATGTAAGCTAATACACATTTTTATTATTCAAGACAATTGAGTAATATTCAAATGCAAATTTTCTATTATTTGCAGTCAAAAAGCAAATGAAAAGTTGCATTCTAACTATTACAGAACATATGTTTATCACAGCAAAGCATTCGAGAGATCTCTTGTAATGTCCCTGTGAATTTGATGGAGAAATGTGGTTTGAAGAATAATTGGATAGGTTAATAGATGGTTATAGAATGGAGGAAATCTTCAGTAGTATGTCTCAGAATTTATTTTGTCTTTATCTTCACCTGATGAATATTTTTTATCAGCAAAAAATAAATACAGAGAAGCCATGAAACATGTAGATGACAAAACAGAGAGGGATAACTAATATGCTAGATGACAGATCAAACTCAGAATGTATTTTCCCAAGTAACAACGTGCATGCCTGATATTTCTATCCTACCTCAGCAGTCTCTTCAACCTTAACTCAACTCAGCTGTCTTATCAGTGAAGCTTTTCCTTCTCCCCGACTCCTAGGCACAGATAGACATATTTATCCAATCTCTGTTTGACCCTTGTCTCTACCGATATCACAGCTTTCACCACACCTTAATATATATTTGTTTACTTCTATGTGTATGTAAGCCCTTGGAAAACAGGAATCATGTCTTATTTATCTTTATACTTTCAACCTCTTATTTGGTTCTGTTGGTGGAATACATGCGTGTATGAATAAATAAGTATGAACAAACAATTAAATTCATTGATTTAAAGAAATAGTTTCATTTCTTTGAAGCTGAAGGAGACAAAATAAAAGAAACAAAACTGAAAAGTTAATGGAAACTACCAGAGACCACAAAAAAATCTGGATCCAGACCCAATATGACAAATGATTAAGAGACATTTTAGGAAGCTGTTTGCTCTCTCTTAATTGAGCCTGGCTCCCCTTCATTTATAACTTACTCATATATATGTGTGCACATGCACAAACACACAATGTAACATTGTAGATGGCCACAATATTTCACACTTTTCAAGACTTTCTTTGCAAGAGCACTGACTAGCTTGAATTATGCTTTAAGCAACAATCACTGGGAATTTGTAGTTTCTGTAGAGATCACTGGTAGCCTGGACAGAGTAACTTTTTTTTTTCAATCTCTCTGAAGTCCTGAGCTGTGATGATGGCAATGTAAAATGCTTGGAATTCAAACCTGATCTCTATGCAATTGTCTTGTCCTTCAACAGACTGTTTGAAATATTTACCTTCCAATGCCTTCTCCAATGACACTCCATGTTCCCTTTTACCAGTTATGCACGTAAACATATTAAAACATAAGATGCAAGATTTATGCTAATTCTTAACTGTACACAACTAAATATCTATTGTATGGTTCTAGAAAACGTAACAATTCAAAAGAAATCATGTGTTAAGAATTAAAGCCATATATCTAGTTCACTTGCAGGGGAACAGAGACGCATAGCTTTCAGAGCACAGAAAGGAAGCCAAAGGAATGACCTACCAACGCTTTGTTTGAACACAAAGGCCCCTTTACTACGAGTCCAAAACCAGCTAATAAAACCACTGAGTACATAATAAAAACCATAATACTAGAGCTTTATTTTGTTATGATAACAAGGCTCCAGGTTAACTCCTCCATATGGACTGAGCTCTTGGTAAACATTCTGGAACCTCCTCATTTAGATTGGGTTGTGAAATCAAACTGAGAACTGATGTGAAAACTGAATGCCTGACAATTCATGTATGAGCCCTAAAGAAGACAAATTTAAATTATTACTTAGAATTTAGAAAATGTGACTACAAGCACTTGAGTAAGTTTATTTTCATCTAAGCTTCAATGATCCAGTCAAAAGGTCACCAATCTCTATTCTCCCAGACTGTAGTAACCACTGCCTCATTCAGCTGTAAGAGAAAATTATTTAAAAGAAATATAGTGTTTGGAGATATCCAGGGTAATAGCTTCTCTATGTCATGCCTTATATGATTTATAGGAGATTTTTGCATTGTTATGGTGTGTTAAATACAGAAAAAGGAAGAATGGACGTTACAAATGGTAGTCAGTCCAGAGGGCAGAGGGCAAAGGGCAGACTATGGAAGTTTTAAAATATTGGCTCCAAATTTTGTGATATGTCTCATATCAAGAAGAGGGTCCCCACCCCACAAATCTGGGCAGGCTTGTGACTGCTTCAGTTAATTAGATAGAGGGAAGGTGACACTATTTCGGAGGCCAGGTCAGAAAAGGCCACAGCATTTCCACCTAGTTCTCTTTTGCACTCTTGCTCTTTGGATGTGTCCTTTCAGGAAACTCTCTGGGACCCTCAAGCACTACAATGTGGGAAGCCCAAACTCACAGAGGGGTGGTTTGGCTGACGGCCACCAGCTGGCTCTTCTGTTGGAGTCACCTCGCTGAGATATATGTATGTGAGAGAAGAAGCCTCTAGGCCAGTGGTTCTCAAATTCTAGTATGCATCAGAGTCATCCGAGGCCTTGTTAAAGCACACAGCCCAACTGCTAAAGCTTCTGATTCTGTAGATCTAGGGTAGAACCAGATAATTTGCTTTTCTAAGTTCTGCGGTGATTTGGAGATTACACTTTGAGATGCTGCAGATGATTGGAGCCACCACCATTGGTGAGACCCCAGCATAATAGGACAGAGACAAGCCATCTTCGCTCTGCCCTGTCTGGACTCCTGGCCCACAGAATCTATGAACAGAATTACTCCACATTTTCCCATTTAAGAAGGTATATTAGAATGAAAATGAGTAAAATGACATACATTATAAGGAACTTTTAGTTCACTCTAATTGATTTTAAAAGCTCAGCATTCACAAACTTTAATGCCTTAATGATTAACTTTAATTCTCAATGGGATGCAACACAGTTCACAAGTGATTGCAGAACATCACTGCTTACTCACCACATCCGGGAGTCTCCCAGATGCAGAACCCAGAGCATGGGCTTTGGAATCAGTAGAGCTGACATGGAATCTCACCTCTGCTACTTACTTACATGTTAATAGGACAGCTGATGAGGGAGGGGAGGGACTATGGAGTTTGTGTTCCTGGGTTTAAATCTCAGTTCTGTCACTTTCCAGCTGCTCATGATCTGAAGCAAGATACTTAACCTTTGTTTCCCCATTCCTAGAATGGCCTGAGAATAGTTCTATGATCATTAAATGAGATAATGCTCTTAGAACATTGCCTGGCACTGAGAAGTCACTCTGCAAATATCTTTTGAAGTGTTACATGTCTTTAGATAGGCTTTTTATCACTCTGAGAATTAGAACTTCATATACAAAATAATATCTACCTCATTAAGGTGATTATTAGGATTAAACAATAGATAAACAATGTGCTCAATAAATGGCAGCTAATTGTTATTGTATTCTTCTTCTTCTTCTTCTTTATTATTATTATTATTATTATTATTATTATTATTAAACAGGATACTACTAGGGACAGAAAGCACAAGTGAACAAGTTCTACTCCAATAAAATAGAGTTTACATGTTGGGGTGAGATGACAGCAATACATAAGGTAACTTAACCTGGCTCCAGTGAAACAGTAAGGGAGTACAAGTTACTAAAAGTTCAATGTAGAATCAGAGGGATTCCTGAAAGTCTTTCCACATCTGCTCTAAAGCCGGAATAAGAACTGCACTAAATCATCGTAGATTCTGGCCACTGTCCTCTTAGTGTCAGATCCTGGCAACTGTGAAGCAAGCAGCATCCAGCTTTGTTGTTTCCAACCTCCAGCATCTACTCCTCTTTCTCTCCTTGGTACCCAGAGTACAGTTTCTAGGTATCATTCCCTTTAGACCTTATGCTAATAAATTATTAGATGGACAGCAAGTCCTTTGGAATATTAATCAATGATCAATATTTTAGCTAAGAACTCTGAGATGATACCTTTCATTAATGGAAAAAGACTTTAAAAGACAAAGAACCTTCATGGTCTCACAGAGTAAATCTATAATAATGCAGTGATGGGTGAGGAGACTGCCAGTTTGAAGCAAGATTTTCTCAGTTCAGTTATGTCACAGTATAAAGAAGGCTACTCTCCCCCAAGCCTGGCCTGTTGGTTTCAAATTTTACAAGGTATTATTAGCATAGCTTTCTTTAAAAAATTATTTCTTATTCAAGATGTATTTCATTCTTCACATAACTAGAAAAATTCTAGTTCTAGAAGAAACTTTAGGTAAATATTTTCCTCCTCTCTGGATGGTGAAGAATTTTCTACGCATAAAGAAATAAAAGGAATCACAAAGTAAAAGATATACAGCTGTGACTGTATAAAAATTGAAATCTTCATATATTATGAAACACCATAAGCTAAATTAATACTGAGAAATAGCTTCATCCACAAAGCATTTATATCCATAGCATACAAATAGTTCATATAAATCATTAAATAAAAACTCTAGCATCTCAATAGAAATATGGTCTAAAAATATACACAGATAATTTACCTTATTAGTAGAAAAAATAATTGCAAATTTAAACTACATATCATTTTCCCCTCAGCAAATTAAAAAAGATTGTGAAATATGTTAATATTTTATGTTGTTGAAGGTTCATTAAAACTGGATTCTCATACCCTCTCATAAAAGTGGTACGAATTTTCTGGAAAAAATTTCAGCAAAATAAGTGAGAAGTCATAGAAACATCCTTAAGCCTTGAGCCATAGAGTCCCCTTCTAAGAAAACCTGGGAAATTTCCTCAGGGAAAAAAATCAGAGTTTCACTCAAAAGTTAAAGTACAAAGATAGTTACCCTAACTTTATTTATAACAGCAAAATTGATAGAAAAACATTTACTCAACATTAAGGATAAAATAGAGTTTTGTATGTTTCAAAATAATATGCGGTCATACAAAAATTTCAGATAGTTCTTAATGATTTGAGAAAATTCATACAAAAAGTCAGTGGAGAAAAAAATCAGGATACAAAACAGTATTCAACAGTGATAGCTTTTGAAATTTTTTGGTAGCGGCTGTCTGGAGGATGTTCTGAAACAGCATCTGGGCTCAGCAGGAAAGAAGCCATGATCACGAATATGTGCCACGAGCATAAAAGCTGGGGAGTAACAGCCCACGTGCACCACGTCTGCCATCCCTAGTAGTACATGCACTCTGGTCCCAATCGTTTATCAGCATGTACAGATGCTCTGTGTGCGTGTGTAAAATCACTTCATTGTAGCCACATAACTACCTTTAGATTGTGATACTAGGGTGATTTGGTTTTGTTAAAAAATACTTTGGTAGTTTTCAAATTTTCTACATTAAATACATATTGGGTTTGTATTAATTTCTTTTTTAGATGTTTAAATTGTTCAAGAAATTTTTTTTAAAAGGATGCTACATTCACTCGGGGGGAAAGGGGCAGGGGTTGGGGAATAAAAACACAGGCTATTACATTTTTGAGAGATTTTTGTAGGTACTTTCATTTCTTTTTTTCCAGGAGGTAAATGTATTATTAGAGTTAGGAATATCTTTCCCAGGACAGGTGAGCTCTAAATCTCTTTAAATTTGGTTATGAATAAGAATGTGACCTTTTGTCTCCTATGGAAATCCAAGCACTTAAAAGATTTCTGTGAATGAGTTTAAAAAAAAAAAAGAATCAATTTTGTCGGTATAAATAGCCAAGGGTCTGGAAATAATAAGATTGCATTTGAAAGCATCAGTCTTATGGTGAGCTTTTAAAGTTCTGAAACAATTGATGACATTTTTATTTTATTATTTTTACTCGTATGTATACTGCTGAGTCATGCCCATTCTTAAAGCTGGGTTTGATATTTTCAAAGCTCTGATTTCTTTGCAGAAAGTAATTACCAGGTGAAGCAGCAAGTAAGTGTGGTTTCATGGCTAAATTTTTCCACCTCCTGAGGCTGAGTCTCAGAATTGGAAACCATAAGCTTCAGAGAGTCAGGGACAAAGGGCCCAGATGCAGCTCTCTCTTTAATTAGCTCTGTGACATGAGACAAGCCATTTTCTCTGTTCCCTTTTAGAATTTCCACATTCGTAATATGAAAATATACTGTTACTGTCCTCCAGGGCATGATATGTGAGGATAAATTGGGTAAAGGATGCAAGATGTATAATCCGACAGGAGGCCATACTTCCTACTGGGTTTCTCTCCCAGATGACAGTGTACAACTCCTTTCTAAGGTGTTAACTGATAATTAGGATGTTAACCAGCAGCCAAGGAGTCAGTGATGTTTGAGTTTCTAAAAGTAAACTAAGT
Organism: Camelus dromedarius; assembly: GCF_036321535.1. Classification (NCBI taxonomy): domain Eukaryota; kingdom Metazoa; phylum Chordata; class Mammalia; order Artiodactyla; family Camelidae; genus Camelus; species Camelus dromedarius. The sequence goes on along the minus strand of NC_087448.1, from coordinate 61,945,770 downwards.
GGGATTGTCCCAAATTTCAGAAGTAGAGTGTCAGCAAGATGTCCAGTTCTGGCCCCGGGGAGCTTCAGGAGAAGGATAACTGACTGTAGTTTCCCACAGCCTCACCCAATTCTCTCAAAACTGAAGTCCATCAAGACAATCACAGGTTGCCTCTTATTAATTTGCATTCAACCACAGCTGAGTGAATTTGTCGCCTTGCTCACAGCTGATTTGCATTTCTCTGCTCCTTTAATATGTATTTATGTTCCTAGGAACACAGATATGTGTTAAGATAAAATTAACCACTGGGACCAAGAGTGGGAACAGTCTTTGTTTGAGAACTAGTTATTGGATAGAGTCTATATAACTTCTTGGGGAAAACCTAAGCATGCCAAGAATATTCCCCAATCTAAACCAGGCCCACCATTATACCACTGCATAGCTCACTTTATCTTTCCTTTCTTCCTTGACTCTGTATCCCTAGCAGCATTTGATGCTTACCCTGTGCAGGCATGAGCTACACCCACTCCTCATGGGTGGACAAAAGAGCAACATGACAGGAGTTTTCATGGGCTGCATTACATCACGTTTGGAAATGTCCGTATCTCCAAATTGTGGGCTTTTAAAAAATGATCTAAGCTCAAATACCCTTAAGTGTGAAAAGCTCTTCTTTGCACTTATTTAAAATTTTCATGAAATGTTTAAGCTAGATAATTTTACTTTATATGTAAAACGTAATCGCATTAAAACTGCATTCTATTTCTCCTTATCTTTGGAGAGATTTAAATTTTTTAATATAAATACCTACCAAAATATATACATGTAGGAAAGCATGTAATATAGCATATTATGTAAAATTAAAGATATTGCCAAAGCTTGATTCTCTGTCTCAAGGGTAACCATTTCTTTGTAACTAAAGTTTAATAATGTCCTCATGGAGCATTAAGGAGAAAAGGAGCTTATCCAAATTAAAGAATATTTTAAAAAATGTTTAAATGTTATCTCTGTATGTGTATCTTTAAAAAGAAAATACTTATTTAACTAAAATCGATTTATTAAATTTTTATGTTTTGCTTGGCAGAAGTGACATTTATCCACTTGTGCAGTTTTCTAACTAATGGACATTTTCTTCATACATGGAACAATAAAACCTAAATCTTCCCTCTTCTTTTATTTTTCTCTTAGCTCTTAGATATTACTATGATTTCTTGGGGGGAAAAAGAGCCAAATCTTAAATCATCTTAAGACCAAGTCACAAATGATTCAGAAATTGTTTGATTTACATTGGCCACACTGTATTTATCTCTGTGACGGTAGGTGATCCTGTGTAAAGCCAACCAAGCAAGAGATTAAACCCCTAGTCCAGGTTGTCCTGAAAGTAACATCAAAAGGCACCAATTAAACTCAAAGAATAGTAGGAAGATGAGCATAATTGGCAGCAAGCTTCTCAGCCCCCAGAAGATAAACGCACAAGGGCACAAACTAGCATCGGAACATAAATGGGATAAACAGAAGTGGGCAGAAGGTGCAGGAGGTGTGAGGCTGCATCTGGGCTTCGGTGCATAGATTCTTTATAGAGTGGCTTGACCTGGTGGAAACTGCATCCCACCTCAGACTGGCAGCCTCTCTGTGGAAGTGGGACAGTGAGCAACACACTAGTGGGTAAGCTTTCTTTTCCCATGTGGCCAAATAGCCACTCTTTATAACAAGCTTCCTTCGTAGTGGACCTGGGACACCAGAAAGGCAGATTGAGGGAATTCTCCCCTCCTCTTTCCTCTTTCTCTCTGTTCTATTCCCCACTCTAATGAGGCCTAAACTTTTGGGGTGAATAGAAAGGCATTAGTACAAATACTAGGTTAAATTTTGTTTGACAAATTTGGAGAACATACTTAATAATTTAGGAAATAGGCTTAAAGGGAGTATGAGACAAATCACACATTATTCCTTCATTTATTACATATACATGTGTAGTCTTTCACAGCAAGCATTTATTGAGCTATATTCCAGGCTCAAACGGCATTTGATTTGGTATAAGAGATAGACATGTTAATAAAAATGTACATCTATAGTGTGTGATAAGTGCAACATTAGAGATAATAACAAGAAACAAACAAACACACAAGAAAGAAGTGATCAGATCTAATAAGGAGGTTTGGGAAAGCTCATGGTGGTCTCTGAACTGAGCTGTTACATTGAACAGAACTTGCTTTGAAGAAGAGGGTAGAATGGAACTCCAGGCATAGAAAAACTCAAAGGTGCAGATAAATGGGACAATAATGATGTACTCTGGGACTCCAAGTAGTTCAACACGGAGGATAGAGTGCAATGTAGGTAGAAGAGATGGTGGAGAATTTTGTTGGCCAATTTAAGCCTTTAGACTTCTTTCTGTAAGCAAAAGATAGCTGCTGAATTCTTAAAAAAGGATCTAATCTGCAGATTAAAAGGAGCATTCTGAGGGGAGGGTATAGCTTAAAGCACTAGAGTGCATGCTTAGCATGCATGAGATCCTGGGTTCAATCCCCAGTACTGCCTCTAAAAAATAAGTAAATAAATAAGCCTAATTACCTCCCTCCCTGCCCCTTCAAAAAAAAAACAATAAAAGGAGCATTCTGGAGGCAAAGAAGGGGATAGATTGAATGGCATGTAGACTGGGAAGCTAGTTAAGCTGGCAGTTGTTAAAATTGCTATGAGGGATGTTGGTGGTCTAAAATGACTTTAGACTAAAAGGTGATTTCAAAAGAAAAATGTCAATATTTTTCAATGGCCATACTACCCAAGGCAATCTACAGATTCAATGCAATCCCTATCAAATTACCCATGGCATTTTTCACAGAAGTGAAACAAAAAGTTCTAAAATTTGTGTGGAAATACAAAAGACTTCAAATAGCCAAAACAACCTTGAGAAAGATCAGAACTGGAGGAATCATGCTCCCTGACTTCAGACTATAGTACAAAGCTATAGTAATCAAAAATAGTATGGTTCTGGCACAAAAATAGAAACATAAATCAATGGAACAGGATAGAAAGCCCAGAAATAAACCTCCAAGCTTATGGTCAATTAATCTATGACAAAGGATGTAAGAATATACAATGGAGAAAAGACAGTCGCTTTAATAAGTGGTGCTGGGAAAACTGGACAGCTGCATGTAAAAGAATGAAATTAGAACATTCTCTAACACCATATACAAAAGTAAACTCAAAATGGATTAAAGACCTAAATGTATGACCAGGTACTCTAGAACTCCTAGAGGAAAAGATAGGCAGAACACTCTTTGACATACATCACAGCAATACTTTTATTGGCTGTCTCTTAGAGTAATGGGAATAAAAGCAAAGATAAACAAATGGGACCTAGTTAAATGGAAAAGCTTCTGCACAGCAAAGGAGACCATAAACAAAATGAAAAGACAACCTACGGAATGGGAGAAAATATTTGCAAATGATGTGACCAACGAGGGATTAATTTCCAAAATATACAAACAGCTTAATATTAAAAAAAAATCCAAAAATGGGTAGAAGATCTAAATAGACACTTTTTCAAAGAAGACATAGAGATGGCCAACAGCACATGAAAAGATGCCCCATATTACTAATTATTAGAGACATTCAAAACTACAGTGAGGTATCACCTCACACTAGTCAGAATGGCCATCGTTAAAAAGTCTACAAATAAATGCTAAAGAGGGTGTGGAGTAAAAGGAACCCTGCTACATTGTTGGTGGGAATGTAAATTGGGGCAGCCAGTATGGAGAACAGTATGAAGCTTCCTTAAAAAACTAAAAATAGACTTTACGATATGATCCAGCAATCCTACTCCTGGGCGTATATCCAGAGAAAACTCTAATTCAAAAAGATGCACACACTCCAGCATTCACAGCAGCAGTATTTACAATAGCCAAGATATGGAAGTAACCAAAATGTCCATGCACAGAGCAACGGATAAAGAAGATGTGGTAAATACATACAATGGAATATTATTCAGCCATAAGAAAGAATGAAACCAAGCCATTTGTAGCAACATGCGTGGACCTAGAGGTCATCATATTAAGTGAAGTAAGTCAGAAAGAAAAGGACAAATATCATATGATATCACTTATATGTGGAATCTAAAAAAAATGATACAAATGAAGATGAAGCACATAGATAGCAATGTTAGGAACTAACAGTCTGTACAAAAGGACACCTGTCTTTGAGCAAAAGGCTTTCACACACTTGTTTCTTTTTTTCCCTTCTTCTGTAGGTTAAAACTAAGGAGCAAGAAGAATTGAACAGTACAGACATGTAAAATATAGAAACCTCACGTGAGAAAGAGTTTTTGCATTTTCATGTTTAAAATGCACTAAGCCAGTGTTCTATGATAACTGTATATTTTATACCACTTTAAATTTATTCTGTTGTTTCATTTTAGCCTCATAACAATTCTGTGTGGGAAGTAGGACAAGTATTATTATTACTTGTTAAAGGTAAAGAAACTGGGGCACGCCGAGATCAGGGAACAGCCCATCCTCGACGGTTAGCAGGGAAGGCTGGACCAGACCTGGTCCCTGGAGTCAGTGCTTTGTTTAGGAGCCCATAATACACAGATAAAAGCTAATTGCAGTTTCAGTAGCACATAGAGAATAATATTTAAGTGGGAAATTAGTTGGTTCTTACTCGTGAATTTTCAGAAGTGAATACACTCATTTAAGTTTTATTCAGCTAAATTTCATATCATCTCCACAACAACTAATTCCCCAAGATTAAATCCTCTTTGCCTCTGAGACTGATGAAGTGTTTGCCTTTAAAGCTAAGGAGACTGACCTAGGTGCCGAGAAGTTTAGTCATAGTAACCCAGCAGCAGGGTAAAGAAAACAATAAACCCATCCAACAGTGACACGGCAACCGGGAGAGGAAGCTTGGTTAAAATATCCAGAAGAGAGAACTTCTAGCAAAATGGAACTGCAAGAGAAGACAGATATCAACCCAAACCAAAATATACTACTGTTACAACTGCTACCACCACCACCACCACCACCAAAAGCAATAGTAATAACAGGACAGGGGAAAATTCAATTTCACCATGTATTTTTTTAAAAAAAGACATTTAGGAATGACAATCTATGATTTTCGAACTTAAAAAAAAAGGGAGGCCCAAATGATTAACCTAGAAGATCAAGTAAGGGGAAAAAAAGGAAAATTTACAAAGGGCTAGAAATTATGAGAGAAAACATGAGATTAGATGGACAGATCCAGGAGATACAATTCCAGGAATTCCAGGGGGAAAAGTTACAGATTGAGAAGAGGGAGTAGTTACGCACATAAAAGAAAAATAATATCCCTGAGTTGATGGAAGAGAACAGATTTGAAGGTCTCACTGAGTTCCAAGCAGAACATACATATGAGGGTAAAATTCCTGAACTTATGGAAAACTTTTACAAGAGTTTTGTGAAAAAAAGAGTAAGTTCAAAACAAATCAACAGAAAGGATTGGCTTTTCATCTACACACGACAGAGGAATCCAGAAATGACAGACTACTATCAACTGATGTAATAAGAAAAAGACACGGCCCAAGAATCCTAAAGCCATCCAAGATATCACTTAACAGCCAGGTTAAAGGAAAATATTTGCCAAAAGCAGGACTTCAGAGAACTCCCATTGAGAAGAGTACTGGAGATAAACCTACAACCAGTCAGCAAATTGTAAGACCTTAAGGGAAGGAAAGCTGCAGATGAAAGGAACAGCAGTGAAATTTTAACCTGCAACATGCATATTTAAATTTAAGTAGCTAATAACTGGGAATGTGCGAAATATATCCTAAATAAAGATTCCAGACATAAAACAGTTATGCTAAAAGGGAAAACCGAATAATAGTTTGTAAAGTAAAATGCGGTATATATATGAAAGGAGCTTTAACCTCCAAAGAATTCAGAGAAATATAACCAAAGCAATAATCACTTAACTAACAGTAACTTAAAATGTTGATTATATTTATTGCTGTTAGGGATGCTATAAAAAGGATTTCCAACCAAATTGGTGAAAATGCAAATGCCATAGCATTTGGTGGGAACAATTGTACGTATATTAGTTTTTTATTGAGGTATAATTGGTATATTATATTAATTTCCGATTATATATTATGAAATGATTGCCACAGTAAATCCACCATACATAGTTACAAATATTTTTTTCTTGTAATGAGGACTTTTTAAGATTTACTCTCATAGCAGCTTTCAAAAATGCAATACAGTATCACTAACTCTAGTCGCCATGCTTTCCATCACACCCTCATGACTCTGGTTTTATAGCTGGAAGTTTCTACCTCTTGACCTCCTTCAGCCTTTCACCACCTTCTATCCGCCTGCCTCTGACAACCACCAATCTGTTCTCTTGATCTATGAATTTGGTTTTTGGTTTTTGGGTTTTCTTTAGGATTTTCATATATAAATAAGATCATATGGTATTTGTCTTTCTCTATCTGACATTTCATTTAGCATAAAGCTTTCACGGTCCATTCATGTTGTCACAAAGGCAAGATTTCATTCCATATATATATAAATCAGGGTTTTAGGAGAGTCACTTTCATTTTAAGAAAAAGAATACACACCCATAACGTGTGTGTGTGTGTGTGTGTGTGTGTGTGTGTGTGTGTTTTCTTTCAGTTCCTCCAGGCCTCTTCACATATGGTTCCCTGTGAAGGAACATCCCTGCCTAGAATGCTCATCCTTCCAATTCTCCCCTTTTATCAAGTCCTAATCTCTCTTCCCATGCCCACCTTCAGTCCACTTCTTCAGGAAGACTTCCCTAGTCCCCTAGCTGAGGTTCAGTCCGCATCTTATTTGTTTCCCTTTAGCTTCTCCCTCTTTCATAGCTCTCCTGCATTAACATGATAATTATTCTAACTGTTTATCTTTCCCACTAAGGTAGGCTCTGCAACCAGGAACTCTCTTTCACCCCTACTTCCTTGCATATCTCCTAACATACAGGAGGGGCTCAAATCTCAATCAATATTGATTGAATGAATAAATGACTCCCTTGCAAGATTTTCAAGGACACAGTCACCATCATTTACTTCATATGTAATATCTTCCACATCTAGAGAGTAGGGTCTAGAGTCTATTGCTTCTGCAGGAACTATTTATTGATTGAATATACGAATAGATGAGAGGAAGCATGATAGTTATGATACATGAAAGATCTAGCTACCTCCTAGTAGTCTTTGCTAATATTCAAGATACTAAGCCATTCAAGGCTTTTAAGGGAATGGGAGCTAGTAAATATGACTTTTAAGGTACTGGTATATGTTTTATTTATTAAAGTCTGATTTGAAACAAATTGATGATATCACGTTTCCTCTATAGATCACTTGAGGGTTGGGGGAAAAGTATATTTATAACGAGAGCTTTTGCAGAAGAGATGGTTTACACAGCCCTATATAGTTTCTGACCACACATCCCCACTCCAACGTGCAGTTGCTTAGATAAGGTGTGGACCCCGACCCAAATGTGTCTAATTTTATTCTTTTTCTTAAATTTGAAATTGAGACACTGAAAGACACTAGAGCCTAAAAAACATACAAAATCAGGGCCAAAACACTGCTATAGCAGGACAGAGCCAACAACCAGCATACTTCAGAGAACAAAGAGGCCCATGCAGAGCAGAAAGAAGGGGGTAAATGGAGCAGGCAGGCCAGGATGACAGATTACCCAGCACCACGAGAGATTAAGAGAGCAGCCTCATGTGTCTATCCACCCATTCAAATATCTTCTGAACCTGCGAGGACCCCTCCATTACCCCAGGCGCTAGGGAGTCAGCAGCAGGTTGGACAGTAAAAGCCCAAGTGTTACCAAAAGGGCCGAGAGGAAATGATGATGAGGAAATGTCACAAATGTCATGAGACGGAAAGTTCAGGATGTCCTGGGGACATCAAACTGGGGAATCCAACCTGGCCTAGCCTTAGGGCAGACTTTCCAGTTCCAATCCTTTTGTGTACCTCATTTTCTGTCTTTTGATTCCTATGAGATGCCTCTTTATCCCTTCCAGAATAAAGTATTTCTTCACTTGAACCAGCATTCTAAACATCAGACACAGTCTGTCTGCTCACCACCCTTTTGGGTGCTGTCGTTTTAGGAGCTGTCCCTTCTCTTCCTGGTGGGGGAGTTGCACACAACCCACCCTGGGCGACTCAGAATCCTTTTCTGGGGACTGACAGGAGAATTGAAGGTCTCTGTCCTTCTGAGACCTCAAGCACAAAGGGCCTTACGAGGCTGCAGCTGTTGGGACCATTCTTGCCACCATTCGGAGGAGGCTGGCCTGAGCATGGAGACACCACAGAGGACAGCAGAGCTGAGAGATGCTGAGGATGAGGATTCCTGATGACATCTTTTTCAGCATCTCTAAAGCTTGTTAGTTACCTGAGCCAATACATTCCTTTTTTTTTCCCCCTTAAGTTAAATGAGTTGCTTTTAGTCACAACTAAAATACCCTCATTATTCAGTATCAGCTTTTCTGGATAAGTATCTGTTTCATGCACAAATAATCCTTGACCAAGATGGTTTAGTGGGGTGGGTGGTGTGGAGGACAAGTTGCCCCATCTTTCCCTTACTCTTTCCCAGGCTGTAATAACTCCGTTGCCTAGTACAGTTCCTCACATAGTTGCCTATGATCCTCCTGCCACTTCTGTGAGGTGAGTATTATTATCCCCATTTTGCAGTGGTATCCTAAGGTTGATCAGCTACAAAGTGATTGATTTGGAACTTGGAATGTCATTCTGGAACCGATGCACATCTCTGATTCCTACTCCCCTCAAACCAGTCCCCTCAGACCAGTGCCACTATAATTAGCCTCTAGCTCCCTAGTCCCTGAGGGTGCCCACTGAAAAATGCCCACTGGGAAATTATGAATCTGTGTAATTATCTTTTTTAAGGAATTAAAATCATAACATAAATTTTATCACCTAGCTAGTTTAATTTTCATATGCAAATTTTTGATAAATTAATAGTATTATCCAACTTTTCAAGAACCTTATATCATGCCAAATTATTCTTTTAATGCAGTGGATAAATGCATATTTTTTGGAAACTTGACAAAAATATCTGGAAATGGTTTCAGCAATGGTCACACATAGGTATGCATCAGATGATGGACAGAAAGATTGCTTTTGTCCAGACTCCTACTTTTCATAACTATACAGGAGCCCTGAGTTAGAAATAAAACATATAAAACTGTCACCATTAATTTTTTAATAAAAAATTCCCTGTACTGCTGTGAGATTGGTCCTTAAAGCTGTAGGATTTGGGGGACAGAATTAATTTTTTGCTCCATTACCCTAAAACATTCCAAAGAAATATTAAACTTGGATAAAACATTTAAAATACTATTTATTTTAAAATTCCACTGATGATTAAGTTTATGTTAAAATAAATCGCTGCACTTTATTTTCTTGACAACTTAATAAAACTAAACTCTCTCTTTCAAACTCCATTATATTTTTATTCCCTTAGAATTCCATTTGGATACTTTTATGGTTATTTGGTTATTTTTATGTCAGTTTTTGAAGAATGACACCAACAATTATACACTAGCAAGCCCTCTACTAAGTAATCTGCTAAAATAAGCCAGAGTCCATCACCACTCAAAACACTTTTACTTTGATAAGATATTAGGCAGAGCTTTATTTTAAAGTCTAAGTCTTGCCATTTGCTACACATAACATAGGCTGGGATCAGATATTAAGTCTTTATGTCTGTGTTCATGAAACACAATGTCTTTATTAAAGTATTACCTTACTTAGTATATGAAACAAAAGAAGTAAATCTAAAAATTCTTTTCCAAACCCATTCTGAAACCCTTTTTTTTTTTTTTGGTTATTATAAAATAAATCTAGTTACGAATTTATCTGAACTTATTTCCATCTTGCCTATACGAAGATTAAGCATTAAATAACACACAGACACAACAGCCTCAATTCTGTGTGCAGTCTAAGTCACTATCTACGCAAGATGATTTTGAAGATTCCTCATCTCTTGAAACTGAAGTCACTCAACACTCTGAAAGCAGGAAACTTTGTACCTCCTTGCAGTGTCATTGTCAACTGCTCACACCTGGCCATGGATGAACAGATCAGATTTCCTGTTAGAGTGAAACTCTAAAGGAATGGAACAGAGAATCAATGAATTTTGGTAGAAGAGAGGCAAGAAGAAAGGTATAGAATGATTGCATGGAGCTCTGAGAAGCTAGTGAGCGCCAGAAAAGTCCTAGACTCCTGGGACTAGGGAAGGGATTCAATAAAAGGTAGGAAGTGTTAAAGGATCGAAAGAGAAACCCACAAGAAATTTCAGGAACTTCACATTTTCAACAGCACTAATTCTACTTAGAAACATTTTCAAAATGTAACATCAGGATCATGACATTGAAAACAGGCTCTGGAGCTAAGGGGAAAAAATCATCCCCCTAATTAAGCTCACGGAGACAGTTGGTTGACTTCGGCAATGAAATTTAATTTGTTCTTTTTCCCATTCTCTCATGTGCACACTCTGCTATACCTTACTGAGCAAGCTGAAAATTCAATAAATAAATGCATTCATTAATGATTTAGTGTCACCCAAAAGGAAAGGAAAGCTGCCGGAGCCACTCCACAGGTCTCTCACTTTGCCAAGAACAATTACAGTGGCGCAGGGCTGATGGCGGGAACCCGACTGCAGGGGGGCCAGGTTGCCTGGAGGCCGCTGCTCTTGCAGCTGCTGCTGTTCCAGCAACAGGAAAGCAGCTGCCTCTTAGAATTCGCACACCCACCGTGACTGAGAAAAGAGAAATGTAAGTACGTTCACGTTAAAAGTTCTTCCTTCTTCCCCTTCATTATGCACCAAGAGATGTTGTAGTAAAATTCAAGACATCAGTTTAGAATATGTTAGTGCTCATAAATTAAATTGCTCACAGAAGGTGATCAATTTTTAATGTTTACACTCAAGATGTTCTTTTTAATTAACACTTAGCTACATTTGTACTGTTCACCGCAGAAAATGCCTGAACTTGCAGAGAACCGCAAAAAGTTGTAAGACATCAAACTGCAGTAATTTTCCAAGTTGCACACTTCAACTAAAGAAAAGGGGCTTAGCTTCAGATGGTTGACATCCCAAAGAGACCTAACTTACTCTTAGGAAGTAGTGGGAAGCTACTCTGCGTTATGTAGATATTTTTGGATAATTACCTATATTTCTCACATGGAGGTGAAAATTATCCATTCGTAAATGCCTATGGTATATTCTGAGACATATATGTAAAAAGGAAAAGTGATTTCCAAATTTAATGAGCAAAGGCTCATTAATTAAGAATCCACTGATTTATAATTAATGTTAATTGATCACTTGTTAGCTCTCTAGGACTACAAAAAACCAGATTGTTTACCAGCTTGTGACCTTGAGAAATTCACCTACTCATCAGTAAAAATAGGAATAATACTCATATGATGGTTTCTTGTGACTATTAAATAACATATGTGAAGTGCCTATCAAGGCCTTACGTATATTATGTAATAAATAAATACTAGTTTCTTTCCTGTGTTATTACCATTATTTACATTGGGCTTCTTAGTACTTTGTCTCTAAAAATGGGAATAAGAATGTCAGGAAAGTATTTATATGTATCACCATGATGAATGTTACTTCTGGTACATTCTGCGGTCCTGCCCCCAGATACGGGCAATTTAGGGAACAGACCCAGAATTTTGAAGTCTTCTGCAAAGGAAAACGTATTACGCATCATTTAAAGAAAAGCTGGTCTCAGTAGAAAACAGATATTCATGGACCATGATAAGCAGAATGGTTTTCATCACGGCATTGCCATTTCTATAGAAAATAAGAGTACAAGACTATAAAGAGAATATAAAAGAATGATTTTTTAAAATATGGATTTTTCTGATCCTTATATTCTGTGTGAATTGCATTTTTAAAGGATCTGTAAGTGTTATCGCTAGAAGAGAGATTTCCAAGTTTTCCTAGTTTGATGTGAGAAGAAATTTCAGGCTTTGAGAAGATAGTAATGAAGAAGAGACTGGCACCAAAAAGGGTGGGCGGAGCCAAGACAGATTTTGCAGACTGATGAAAGTGTGATTTTGGCAAAATGGATGGAAATTTTCATCTCTACATATGCTCGAACTAGCTGTTGGGCTGGTGAAATATTAAATTATAAATGTATAACTTTTACTGCTGATGCACTAACCTGCCTAGGAAGTTCTCAAGATACAGCTTTGGGATAAGTATCCTAAAGTGTGAGCTTCTCCAACTACAGATAACTTCTCCCTGTGTGTAATTCCGATAATTCACATAGGTCTTACTTTCAGATGTCTACAGAAATTTTTGGTATATGAATTATTAAAATTAATATTTAAACCCATAAAAAGTCAGTGGTGCACTAGACAGGACAATGAGAATATATATCCTTGTAATACTTAGAACCAGAGCTGTGAGAGAACTTCCTGAGCCACTATTTCTGGGCTATTATAATTTGCCACATGTTGAACTAGGAAAAAATTGTCTTTACCTAACCAAAATTTAACCTTCTTTAATCTTTATCCAGTTTTCCAAGTACTTTCTAAGTAGTTTTTCAATGTGAACAAAATTTCTAAAAGCAGGACAGAATAGAGCAACATTAGGATTTATTTTCTAAAGTAGATGATTCAAGAGTGTTAAGAAAGTAAGGCACACAGACAAAAAATAGACTTAAGTGACTTTTTTTGGTAGCCTGACAATTAGTTTTAAATCTGGAGATTTGTGGAGGAAATGATAATACTTTACAAACAAAAAAACTTGTTATCAGCAAAAATTCTATTGGCTTGGGACGTTGAGAGAGTTCACCCTGTCTGAATAAGCAGTGAACATTCCTTGAAATATTTTATTTTCCATTTAGTTAAGTTATTTCAGATTTAGTTTCTATCACAATTGAATCACTATAAGTCAAACTGGGTAGTTATACCATTTAACCTGTAGAAGAGTCAACAGCTGAAATGCAAAATAATAACCTGATCAATGCTTCGTAACTTTGCTGCATGTCAGATTCAGCTGAGTATTTCAAAAATACACCATATCCACTTCTCACACAGGTCATATCCCAGTATTAGTAGTTTTAACAACTCTGCCCAGTTGATTTTAATGTGCAGACAGGATTAAAAACTGCTGCTTTTGCTACAGCCTTTTTTTAGAGAGGAAGGAGCCCTTCAAAGGGTTATGTCCATCCCTGTTCCCTGAATATGGAGAGTGGTCAGTAAGTGTTAGATCCTTAACCATGTCAATCCATCAGGGGTTGGCAAACCTTTTCTGTAACAGGTCAGATAGTAAATATCTCAGGTTTTGCAGGCCATTAGGTCTCTGTTGCACCTACTCAACTCTGCTGGTCTCACTGCAACTACTGCATCCTGTCATTGTGATGCATTGTGGTGTCATCATGAAGCAAAAGCATCCACAGACCAGATGGTTGTGTTTCAGTAAAACTTTATTTATAAAAACAAGTGGCAGATTGAATGTGGCCTGCTGACCATAGTTGACTAACCCTACAGTACCCCACCTCTCAATTCAACTCCTACAGTCTTTCACAATTTTTCACAATTTCACTGTAGCTTTATTTTACAGTTTAAAAATATTATTTATTGCAAAAATATTGCCATGGATTAAATGACTAAGTAAACATTATACATGATTATTTAAGAAATTGCATAAATGAGAATAACCAAAATAATAGCTTCCGCACTTTGGATGAGATTACTATCTCTAATGATGTCTGTTATTAGTGAATTTTATTAAGCTTTATCTAGGCTAGCTAATGTAACTTTATAAACTATGCCTACTGGGTACAAAGTGATTAAACAAATTCCCTAGTGCTACTACTATTAGAGGAAAGGAGCTGTTTAATTGTTTTCAGAGAAAGTACCATGGTCAGTGGTAGTGATAGAAAAGACAATAGTAGGTATACTCAGGGCCCATTTCCTCTACAGGAAAGACATTGCCAATCAGTTATAACTAAGCCTGGATGTGGCCTTGCAATATTTCTCAATATTGCTCCAGGCAGTCACCACAAATCACAGTTAGCAGACAAGATGAAATCTACGTGATGTTCTTAGCACAAGGAGAGATGTTTTTCCAGCTCAGACAACAAGCAGGAAATTATTCTTCTCTCCAAGGGTATAAATGCCCTTCCCATCACTGCACTAAAGAGTGTGCTAATCTTGCTGGGAGAACGCGGCACTGCGTGTTCTGGTTAGAGGGGCAGAGAACTTCAGCAATCCATACCCCAGCCAAAGCAGGTAGTGAGCAGATTCCCATATAAATCCATTAATTAAGAATTCTGTAATTAAAGTTTTGTAATTTGAGTTCATGTAAAAGGAAACAGTAAAATTTTTCTACAATTTACAAAAAATAAAGCCTGAAGCAGAGAGTTGGGGGCAGCTGGTATAGAGACTAGAGAAATTGGTTCTCCTCCACATGGCTTCTCATCCTCCAGCATACTAGACCAGTTTCTTTACATGGTGGTCTTAGGGAACATTCCAAGAGAGCAAAGACAAATGCTGCAAGGCCTTGGAGTCCTAAGATCCAGAACTTGCATAACATTGTTTTCCACAAATCAAAGCAAGATTCAAGAGACAGGAAAAAAGACTCCACCTCTTAAAGGGTAGCTCTACAAAATATTGGGCCTATATTTTCCAATCTGCCACTCATGGTGGACCTGCAGTTTTTGGTTTTTTTTTTTTTTTTAACACATTCTTTTGTTTCTTCATAAAATCCCGAGTTAAGCTCTTCCAATTTTTATGTATGGAGAGCAGGACCAGATGGCCTCTCTGACACCATCTGATGCCCTGAGTGGACAAAATGGATGAGGTTGATCTAATAAAATTCTGTCACAACAACGCTTATTTCCATCTATTAATGCTATGTCTTATACATTTACCCTCCTTTAATATTTCATTTTGTAAAATCCTGTATTAAAAAGAAGAAATGATTTCAAATATCATTTAATTCCATGGTAAGCAGGATTTCCAATTCAGAAAAAAATGTAACTCTATGACATTAAAACAATAGATTGAGGACCATGAGGAAAAATTATATTCTTCTACAACTCTGCTCCCTTTATTTTGAACAGTGCGATGTAGTCCTTTTTGGTCATTAAAGATTTACTGTCTAGCTATAATAAAGTAGAAGCAGAGGTAGGCAGTAGTGTGACCGATTCCCTGACGTCTTAGGTGAGAAACGGAAACAGGGAGACTAAGGGTCTTGCTCAAGGTCACAGAGGTAGCTAATGGCAAAAATGAAGCCAGGAGACAATACCCACTCCCAAAACAGTGTTTTTCATACTGCTCCATTAGAACAGTTACTTGAATTCAGGACAAGTCTTTATATTTATAGGCTTTGCTGCTTTGGCAAGATCAGGGATCAGCAAATTTCTTCTGTAAAGGGCCAGATAATAATTATTTTAGTCTTTTCAGTCCATAACGCCTCTTGTCACAACTACTCAACTCTGCCATTGTAGCACAAAAGCAAACAATACATTAAAAAATGAATATTCCTGTATTCCAATAAAACTTTATTTATAAAAACAGGCAGCAGGCCAGGTTTGGCCCGTGGGTCATAGCTTGCCACCTCCTGTGCTTGATTTAAAGTTAAAACTACGAGGACTCTCATTCTTCACCCCTTCTTGCATCCATATCCTTGCCATGTCTTCATTATCGGTACAGTTTGTAACACCTTTATTTTGAGCTTGAATGTGTACAGCGGGTTGAATTGTGTTCCCTCCTCGCACAAAAAAATTCATATGTCCAAGTCCTAATGCTCAGTATCTCAGAGTTCATTTGAAGATAGGGTCTTTAAAGAGTTAATCCAGTTAAAAGGAGGTCATGAGGATGGGCCCTAATCCAACATAATTATATATATACACATACACACACACAGACACAGACACACACACACACACGCACACACACACACATATATATATATAGATAGATGAAAATTTGAAGACAGACACACATAGAGGGAGAACACTATGTGAGCATGGACATAACCATCTACAAGCCAAGGAGAAAAGCCTAGAACAGATGCCTCCCTCACAGCCTTCAGGAGGAATCAATCCTGCCAATACCTTGATTTTGGACTTCTAGCCTCCAGAACAATGAAACAATAAGTTCCATTGTTTTAAGCTACCTAGTCTATGATAATTTGCTACAGCAGCAAACTAACATACCTGTAACTTCCTTTACCCAACAAACCATGGCTGGCAATAGCTGTGTGCCAGTCCCCAGCCTAGGGCTTAAGAAATTTCACTTTTTCACTTGCCCTTTATACCTCTTACACTGATATGAGAGGAACATTCTCTAAAGCATTCTTGCCAGTCCAAAGAGCCTGAAAGACACTTGAAGCAGATCCACATCGGCCAAGTCCAATCTCTAGCTGACCTGCAGATACAAGCAATGCTAAGTTTTTTTCTGTTAAGCCACTGATTTTTTAGGATGCATTGTTATACAGCAACAGTTAATTGATGCAAAATTTAAGTTTAACATTAGATAAATTTCCCAAACAGGGCTATTAACATCTAATACAGAACTATGACATTCTTTTCTCTTGCATGTGCTTTGTCACTGAAAATTTAAGTCAACTCCTGAAAACACTGTTCACCACTTCTACTCCCACACCCATTTCTTTTTCCCTCTAGTGAAAATAGTAATGAATGAGCACTTGAACGGATTAAGAATCAACTCGCCTATTTTCTGTTAACTCAGGTCAGCAAGATTGCTATGTAGTTGCACTTCTTACTTGCAGTTGCAAAAATTTGCACTGCTTTCAGCTGCCTAACTTTATTAGCCAGGCTATTTCTTTTTTTTTTTCCCCAGCTTTATTGACAGATAACTGAAAAATACAAATTTATATATTTAAGGTATACAATAGAATGATTTGATAAAGTCTATTTCGTAAGGGATGTATCTCCAAAAAAAATTTCATTGTTGCTGTTGTTAAGTAACTAATGCAATCCATTTAAAACATACAGAATTATACAATATTTTTTGAACAGATACAGTAGATTCTTAACCTCTTTGGTGCTCTCAGTCTTCAGAAGCTTGCTTAATGTTTTGGTCTTCATTTTTGATCAGTAGAATGAAATTAGACTAGTCGCTGTATAAATTTTCTAAGGTTGCTATAACATACAACCACAAATGGAGTGGCTTAAAACAACAAAAATCTGCTGTCTCACAGCACTGAGAGGTAGAAGTGCAAAATCAAGGTGTCAGCAGGGCCACGCTCCCTCTGAAACGTATTGATCTGAGTATTCCCTTGCCTCCTCTGGCCTCTGGTGTTCGCCAGCAGCCCTTGGTGTTCCTTGTGTTACAGTTGCTTCTGTCTCTGCCTCTGTTTTCACATGGCTGTCTTCTCCCCATGTATCTTCCTCCTCTTACAAGGACACCATTCAGATGGAATTAAGGGCCCACTACATACTGCCCACTCAAGTATGACCTCATCTTGACTTAACTAATTATAACTGCAACAACCTTACTTCCAAAAAAGCTCACTTTCTGATATCCTGAATGTTCAGGCTTCAATATGTTATTGAGAGGCACAATTAAATCCCCAACAATGGGTTTTCAGTTTTGTTTTGCATTTTTAAACCCAAGTGGCTTTTCTTCAGATGAGCTTTTACCCAGAAGTATAAATCAGGAAAATAGTTTAAAACACAGCTGCTGGCTGAAGGAACAGCAGGCACTCAGAAGCCTGCCCATTCACCCACCAAGTCCCCTTTTCAGACCCACATCTCCAATGGTGCCTCAGAAACCTTGAATCATAGTCTTTAAAATCACTAGTCTATGTGAACTCTAGCTCGGAATGATTTTTCTTACAAATATAAAATATTCCAAAAGATTATATTTTCTCTCCATTATTGTGTTGAATAACTCTTTCTATACGAAAATCAAATTTTATGCCCCTCAAAATAGTTACTGTGTAAGTGATTAAAATGACTTAATTACTTAATTAATTTCAAAGTTACTCTAAGAAACTACACTATTTTAGGTGAACAATTTTATGTCATCTCATTTCTGCATATGACTGTTAGATTTACTTTAACTGTGCAGTGAAGAGTTAACTTAGCAGGCTTGGGTATTCAAACCCAATACCTTCCAAAGAAATGAATGGCCCTTGATCAGCTCCTGGGAGATAACCTCTAAGCCTCTGAAATGTCCTATCTGATAAGAGTGCCTGCATACCTGGAGCTTTGGGACTTGCCAGATAGTTGATGCTAACAATGTGATTTATGGTGGGGGCCTTGGGCCATGCTGAATCAGTATGACCTCTGGGGGAGCTGGAGACTGAATAAGAAAGGTCAGTCACATGGGCGCTCCATGCCTATGTGACAACACCCAACTAGAAACCCTAGACATCAAGGTTCAAATGAGCTTCCCTGGTTGGCCATACCCTGTGTGTACTGCCACATATCATTGCCGGGAGAATTAAGCACTGTTCATATGACTCCAGTGGGAAAGGACAACTGGAAGCTGATTCCTGGTCTCTTCTCTCCACTCTATGAGCCTTTTGCCTTTGCTGATTTTAATCTGTATTCTTTGGCTGTAATAAACCATCATTGTGGGTTTAACAACTTTTCTGAGTTCTGTGATCCCTTCTAGCAAATCACTGAAACTGAGGGTGGTCTTGGGGACCCCCAAACACATATTTGTGCTAATACACCTGAATGGAAAATGTAAGATGTGATAGAACTCCTCCATCGAATTATTAATGTGTAATCATTATATTCTTCTCTGCCATACATTACATTCATTTAGGTGTGATATGTATACGATCAAGTCATTGAAACAGGTGACAGCCTGTCAGGGCCCCCATTTTGATAAAAGGATACCAACATTACCACTGGTTCATCCAATCTTTACAGGGCATGGATCTGACCTTAACAAGTCCCATAGAAAACTTGCCATTCAGGCTCTTGCAAGACCAAGGTTCACAATGTCAGCTGAACCATTTGCTAGTTATGAGACTCCGAGCAAATTCTGTAAACTCTCTGAACCTCAGTTTCTTGCATGTGAACAGAAAATCAATGAATATCACACAGCATTACTGTGAAGTTTATCAGTGATGGTGTATGTGTGATTGAACAAAAATTATTAACAGAGGATGGTTCTTAACCACTAACTTTGCTAAAGAGGGTCCTGTCTTTCTATCTCATCTACTCTCTTTTCCTTTGCTTCCAAGGAGGATTGTGCCTTTGCCAGGTTCCTTATTTGGAATTAGGGTGGGACAGAGTCAGAAAAGAGGAAAAGATAGAAAGAGGAGTGGTACATAGGCAAAAGCTGGTAAGCAAGTTTTTCAGGAAGACTTTGATTGAGATGGGTGTGATAGTCGGGTGAGAAAGCAGATGGGAGATAAAGAGGAATTTTAAGAAGTGTTGAATCCTCTTCATAATATTTGGGGATCACAAGTATAGACCTGAGTAACCCCAGCCAGTTTGCTGTCCAATTTCCATCAAAACCCTCGCTGAGAGAGATGATAAAGAATGATGCTTGAAGAGTAGTCTACTTTCCTGTAGAGTAGGCCAGATCAGATCATAGAAAACTTCATATGCTTGTATTTGTCTTGTTTCCCAGAAATTCTTCCACTGATTTCCACTGGAGCTCTCTGTCCTTACCTTATATTGAGGGAATTATAGACTTGAAAATGTATTATACTTGGTGACAATTTTTCACTGTGATGTCATACTCCAGAAATGTCACTCAGAATCTAATGCCAGAAAAAGTTATTTTCTCAAGATCTAATATGTGTCTTCCATATACAAATAAGCATATAAGTTTGGCTATCATGAAGGTCAGAGTCAAATTTCTAGTCCAGCTTTTGTAATGATCTAAACCCTTTTACCTATTTGCATTAGAACTGCCTTCTTCATCCATTCATGATGAACAAATCAGGTCATTAGGAGTGGAGGAGGATTATACCACCAGACAAGGAGGTTAACAGACTTCCTTTATGTGAGTTTGGGAGAGGGTATCCGTAGGAGTAGCCTTAAAACAAGCAAAAATAAGTCAACACAAATTTAGGAGCTCCAGGGAGCCAACAAGAATAGGGCATTTTAATAGAGCTCTAAGAGTCAAGGCTAAATGAAAAAAGCTTCTTATAAAACTTGACCTAGCTTAAAAGATCTGAGTGATAAAAACAAGTATAGTGTTTTGGTTTCAGGATCTATACAAAGAATTCAATTCACGATCAGTGGCTGCAAAGTGTACAGTTTTGATTTTTAAATACCAGGAGATTGAACCTTGGAGCCCTACCAGAAAAGACTCAGTGTGTCTAAGGATTGAGAGAGGTTTAAGCAGCGGGGGTTGAAAAAATTTGCAACTGAACATCCAGATGGGTATGTTAAGTACTGTGCCACACAGAGTACCCATAATTTATTTCTGTGATTATAATATCAACCCTAGACCTTGACTTAAAAGAATAATATTCTTGAACCATCATTGACTCCCGAAGCCAATACAACAAGCCTTCTTTCTGAGAGTTTTTCTATTGGTCTCATGGACAAAATCCAGTATGTCCAAGTCAGTTCTCCTTAACACAGTCATGTTTACGTTTAGTCAAACAACCTAAGGACAAGATACACAGAATCACACCCAAGAAGAACCTTAGAAATCATCTAGCCCTCATTTTGTAAGTTTAAAACTAAAATTCAGAGAGGAAGGAATCAAATGGCTCAGCTATGAATGGCAAAGAGCTGAGGGCTTTGGATTCCAGTGAATGCTCCCTGTTCTGTGAGAAGAGCTTAAGTCCACTCTGCCCAAAACACGACCAATGCAAGCTATACAAATGCATTTGAAGCTGTTTCTGGTGCAAAAACAAAGACTCACATATCTACCATCTCTCATCCCATACACCAGTTCACATTTGCCTTTTTTTCCTATAAATTATTTCAACTTTTAACTTTTTTAGTTTTAAAATGCCACTATAATTTGCATATTCTATAAAATTCCCAGGAGACTTTATCGAGCATATGTGTTGCCAGTATAGACAAATTTCATCTTATGACTTGTTACTACATGTCTTTCTTTATGAATCTCCTCTGCGTTTTTTATGACTCAAGATTTCCCTTTAAATCTCTTTGGACCAATATTTCTATGTTTTCACTAAGGTTTGGTTAGCACTTTTAAATCCAAAAATGTAATCTGTAAGTCTGAATCTTTTCTTCAGCAGGATAAGCATGCTTTGTAGTTCTTTGGCAACTTACTTTTACCCCTCTGCTCCTATGATTCCAGGATATTTGCAGAAAATTGTATTTGTTCTAATTTTCATTCCATAAGTATCTCTTCTAACCACAGAGCATCCAAGTTCAAGGACAGATACAAAACAGAATCAAAGTTTGTATTAAAGTATAGCAGATGCATTTTTAGGATCATTACAAATCCTTGTTTTGCTTAGAAATTTTGTGCGCCATTTAAAATTTTAATAACACAATATCTATATTATTTTAAGAACATACTGTTTCCTATTGTAAAATGGCCTTTTTTATTTTTAAAAAATGGTACTTTTGCTGTACTCTGTGTAACTGACACAGAAATAAATTCACAAAAGATGATAAATCTTTTCTGCAATGAGGAGTTAGTCAAAACAGGCATCTAATTCTCTCAAACTATGGGAGACCTTTTGTAAGAATTAAGTTCACAAAGTCTTAGATGAATTCAAATCTGGAAACTGTCAGTAGATAGAGTCAAAGGAATGAGTAGGAATTCCTCAGAATGGCTCTTGTATCTTTCACTTACTATGTCCTCTCCATGAGATTTGGTATCATAAGTGAAGCTGATAGATTCCATTTTGTTTTTCCAATCCCCCTCTCTCCAAATTTGTCACCATGTAGAATTCACCGAAAGCTAAAATTTGGATTATTGCCTTATCACTAAAGAGTTTCTAAATCTGCCACCACCTATGAAATCCTTTCACTTGCAGGTTCTCCTAGAAAAAAGCAAGTTCGTGATTAGGATGAATTTCAAGGGTATGATTTTAAACCATCTCCAGAGTTTTTCCTGGAGCATTTCAGGGACATTTACCTCAAGGAAACATGTTCTGAAGTCCAGCCAGTGTGGCCACAGCCCAAACAGTACTGGAGTTATTTTTGTGCCCTGTGATATCTTCCATCCCGATTCTTTGTCCTCCTTTCCCATAGCATCACTTTCAGGATTACACCTCACAAATAAAGAAAGCAATAGGGAAGTGCCGAGGGAAAATAAATGCTACTAGAGTGGAATTTTAAATGTAGTTAAAGGAAAAAAAAATAAATTAAATAAAATGTAGTTAAAGCGTTGTTTACTTATTTTTCTAATAAGAAAGTATCTCTTTCTCTATGTGTGAGTATATGTATATACATTCACACATATATGTGTATATACATGTGTGCAGACATATACATATACAAATGAATAAAGACCTACACACATATGAATTTAAAACCTGTATGTAATTAAACTACATTTTTATGTTACTTCTGAATACTACTGATCTACATACATACAAGCTCTTAAAATCATGAATCTTATTTTACTAATTAAATTATATCTTAAAACTGTTTATTTGCATGTTAATAGTTACAAAAGTGTGTACTTTTAATGGTCATTTACTGCTTATTTTTTCTTGTGTGAAAACTAGATATTCTTCATCTTTCTTTTTCTGGCTTCATGCCCGTCACAAACACAACTCAGTTCCTTCAACATTTTCTTTCACTTCACACTGTGATTTTCAAACTGCAGGAGAGAATGCTTCATGAATATTTTGAAAAATCTTCTGCTCTAAACTTTCCCCCTCCTCCCATTTTGAGTTTCTGTGTTTTCCTACACAAAAGAAGTATGCCATTATTCTTTGGAAAATTAAGATTCTAAAATCTTTTTCCCTCTCTTGACAATTTGTCACATGGACTCTGAGTATTCATGACCTTGCACATAAAATTGGCAGAAAAGTATTTTTGAGTAACAAGCTTACATCAGTTACCTGAGCCACATTCTAAGTTTCTGTTAGTCTTAATATTTATTTTTCTAAATTTCAGTTAACATAGCCAAATACATTCTTACTGTCTTTGATGATATCTTCCAGAGGTTCAGATACTCTTTTGATGTGATATTCTTCCAGTTCAAGAAAAAGTTTAATTATTCCTCAAATGAAACTTTCTACATCAGTGAATTTTTACATTTCCTCAACTACCTATAGTATTTGTATACTAAATTTCCTTGACCTGTTTTCTAGGCCTGACATTTCCCCGTGTGTTGCTGTAATTAGTTTATAAGTTTTATCCATGATAGGAGATGTTTAGTTTGTTCTCCGTTGCTTTACTATACTCTTCACAGCCTCCAGAAATACATTTAGTTCATCTGTAGTATTAACTGGTTCAGACTCGTCTTTCATTGTCATAGCTAATCTTTTTCTGCAGTCCTTGTTTTCTCCTTTATTACTTCTCAAGAATAGTGAGTGATTTACATGTGCAGGTCAGTCTTCAGTAACTATTTCAGGCATCACAGGTTTCTTCTCCAGATTGCTGGGTCTGTTTTCCTCTTTGATGTTGCAATATTAGTTCACTGGGCATGGAGTTTTGAATAGGCCTCATTGTTTTTAGAACTTAAATTACTGGATTCTGTTATTTTCCCATTTTAGCAAACACTTTTTTTTTTTTACTGTATGGAAATAAGGGATAATCTGATGCTGTGGTATTCATATCCCCCACTGCACCATCTTTTTAGAATGCCATAGACTTGTACCACCGAATACAGTAATTTTTTCTGTAGTCATCCTTGATTTTTTTCTTGTTAACCTCTTCTGATGATCACTGCACAGTTTATTAAAATAGATGGACAAGTCATTTTCAAAGTATTTGTCAGTCCTCCAACAGACTTTGCCTGGTGCTTAAGGTTTGGATACTAAATGATAATGACCTGTAATATAAAATAATTCACATTCATAGATTTCTCCAAGACGGATTAACAAGTAAATTTAGAGAAACTCTTTTCAACCTAGCAACTTTTCTTCGAGCACAGTACAGCTGCCACCCCTTCCTTGCCTTGGTGCTGGGACCTGTAGTTACTGAAGTTAAGCAGATTCTTGAACAAGTTAGTTAAGCCATTAACCGGACCAAGGTGCATCTTCAAGCTCCAGCTCCTTGGCCACATAAGCTGAGGCTTAAAACGCCTTTCATTTTGTCATTGATTGGCTTTCCTCCCTGTTAAAACTATAGATAACAGTTGGAGAAACTATAAAATATAGACCTTGTTCCAGAGATTAAAATGAGCCACTTGCACGTTTTGATTTATTTTATAATGTTCTATGTTGCCTTCCACAAAAAGACCACCTGTCTCTTTCTCCTTCAAGCAAAGAAAGTGAAAAGTCTGCCTCGAACCATTGTGCCCTTTCATTCTCTTCCCCAAAGCAAAGTCCTTTGATCCACATCTCTACTCCAAGATGCCATTTCTTTACATTCCTATGACTTAAAGATGTCTATCTCCACAGTAAAGAAACAGTTTGCCTTGAAGCTGTATTGGAGTTTCCATCTTCCACCTAATAAAAACTTCTTGCAGTTTTTAAATAATGAAATTTGAGACATTGGGGAAATGACACTCTGTCGTCCCTGCCCCAGTTTTCTTTGAAATTTGTGGGATCTGGGAAACCTGATACAACTTCTTACAGTCTGTGAGACTTGGTGCTATGTATTACTGCATCGAAGCAGTTTTCACGTCATTCAACAAATATTTGTTGAATGCTTACTGTGGACCTGGCTCTGTCTGCGATGCATCAGTGAATAAAGAAAACAAAAATTTCTCTGTTTATCCAACTGGTGGAAGGAATACTCACCTTAAATGAAATGAAGAAGCTAAGTCTTTCTGTCTCTGTCTCTGTCTCTCTGTCTCTCTCTATATATAATATATATTAGATAGTTACAAGCACCAGGAAGAAAAATTAAGGAGGAAAGGGAGGTGGGGAGGTCAGCATGATGTGACAATAGCTTTGAGACACCATGCAAAGCCCTGAAGGAAGGAGTTGCAGGCACAGAGAGCAACCAGTACAAGCCTTGAAGAACCCAGAAACACAGCTCTCAGATCACTCATAACTAATATTTTCCTCAAATCAAGACAAATATGATACAAAATAAAAGTATAAGAGTCCTCCTTTTCTTAAGCTTCCTTGACTCTTACTGCATCTTAGATCCCTGGGCTGTCTTAAGAACTCCTTAGCACACAGAGGGTTTTAGAAGCTTCCTCCGACCTTTCCTGCAGCTTAGGCCATAAGAGCAACCATCTCATATCTGATTCTTCTAAATGTATAGGACATAATAAAACACTTTTTGGATTGATTTTGGTTTTTCTTATCCTCCACTCCTGCTGTGTCCCTAATTGCTTAGAGGTGACAACTCACTGACAGCTGAAGGCAGCGGACCTCATGCCAATCTTACCAAAACGAAATCATTCCGCACCTGAGGGGATCTTGGCCTTCTGGACTTCAGTTCTGGCTGAGAAATCCGTGCCCTACTTTGATGGCCTGAACCACAAGGGAAGAAGGGAACTTACAGGAGTTCCTATTGCTCTCATTCCTCACCTCCAAAGCTGCCTTAATACCAAAAGGGGCCCTCAGACCCTGCCTCTGTGCTTCCAAGCCTAGAAATTCTGGGAGATCAAACAGAGTGAAGAGCCAAGGGCATTTAAAATCACAGTAGAACAAGGAGGGGTAGGCATTCAAAGTTTATCATGTAAATGAGCCGAGTTGGATGAATGGGGTCCACGGCAAAATTGAGAGCTTGCATATCTTTTGGGGAGAGCCAATTCTCACATCTAGTCAGAGGTTACAACATGGCCATAAAAATCCAGTGTTGCTAAATCTGATTTTTAAAGAAAAGACATAAATCTAAGTATTTCTATGATGTTTCCTGATGTTTTAACGTTGGCAAGTAGTAACTCAAAAAAACAAACAAAACCACCGTTTGATTAGGTCAGGCCAAATGTGTTGTCTGCAGTCTGGGTTCTGCCTGAAGTTCCCTATTCTGTGATTTCTGGATCCCATCACTCATTGCCTAGTTCATAGTGTTTATGGGAGACTGACATTCAAAATTGAGAGATGGCGCAAGGATGGCAAATAATTTCCAAATTGCATGCCCACTGATTTATTAGTAGTGGCTGCCTTACGTATTATGTTTAGGATTTTGAGTCAGTAGAAAAAATATTGTGTTGAATTATCAATGTTGAGTAATGGTACATAAGACATGTATTTGCCATTCCTTAGCCAGACTATCCCCATGATGGTTGTGCTGAGGATGTCAGAATAAATGTTTTCAGCTGCCTCCACTTCCTTAACTTGTCATCTTAGGTGTGTGTCTCTCAAGTTCCCCAGAGCCTGGGAAAACAGAGTGCTGACTTTCAAAGAAAGGAGGGTCCTGCCAGTGATCAGGTGCCTTTGCTTGCAACTCAGGACAAACAAACCAAGCTAACATATTTATCACTAAAGGAGGAGGGCAAGCTATCTGATCTATCAGTCACACACTTAAGACATAATTTATTCAGTGCATGTGGTGTAAAAATATCACAGCAAAGTTCCACTACTCTAGACCAATCAGGATTCAGATCATCAAATATTTTTATCTGTATCAATATTGTAGCTGATTTTAATTTACCAACTATGGTTGCACTTCAGATTTAGAATGCTCTTTAATACAAAGTCCAAATATTTTATTTTAAAGAGAACAATAAAAATCAACACTGGAAAGCATCCTGAGAGATAGTTATTATTAGTGTTTTAATTCTTGATCAGGAGACCAAAACCAAGAAAGCAATTGAAAAATGTTACCCTCCACAAGAATATCTTAGATGTAAGGGTATTTGGGTGTTTAGAAAAATGTTTTTTAACATACATCTATTTCTGTTGATCTCCAGAAGGAAATTTTTTACAGGAAAATGGTAGCAAACCTATCAAATAGGTTCTTATCTGTTAATTCACTCTGTTTTCCTCCTAATAAATGCTGTACCAAAACTCTATTCAAAATAAGGGAAAGTCTACAAATTCCCAGTTTCCAATCATTGCTAACTCAGTACTAAAATAAACTCTTTAGTAAATGGAGAAAGTGGTAGAGGGCCTCGATGTGACTTTATACTCTGAGTAGTGTCCCATCGTGTATATATATACCACATCTTCTTTATCCAAGCATCTGTCAGTGGACATTTAGGTTGCTTCCATGCCTTAGCTATTGTAAATACTCCTGCTATGAACATTAGGGTGCATGTATCTTTTCAAATTGGAATTTTCTCCAGATACATGCCCAAGAATGGGATTGCTGGATCATACAGTAAGTCTATTTTCAGTTGAAAAATGAATTTCTATTGTTTTAAGCCATCCAGTCTCTGGTATCTTGTCATGGCAGCTCTAGCAAACTAACATATTCATATGTCAGACCAAGGGATCCAGTATGCCTCTCACTTTTGAAGAACCCTTTTAAAGGCCATCCAAGAATAAATTCACCTCTCCAGCATCTACCAATGCAGGCAAAAGCCAGTCAAAGCACATGGTTGAAATCCTCAAAGAGTTTCTCCAATGTAACATCAATGGTTAACAGGGTGACTGGGCCAATGCCCCAGGCTGTCACATTCAGTGCTTCCTTCAGTACACCTGTCTTCCAATTCAGCTTAACCTTTGCTCTCATCAACCTCAACCCTGCTACCAGGACAGCCTCTCACTCAGCTCAGCCCTGCCTCCCCGGGAAAAGAGCAATTCCAGATGATGGAGAGTCCATGGCATGGTGGAAGAGGTGTGAAGTGATGTGGGAGTGAAATGGAGGTGAAGACTATCCACTGATTAGCCACAGGGCAACTGAAGTTCTCCAGAATAAAGCAGGACTAAAGATGAAGACTAGAGATGAAGATTTAGAGCCAGAGGTTAGAAACTCCCATGACTATAGAAGAGAAACTTGAAGGGTGATGCAGGAAATGGAAGAGGGGTTTTGCACGATTGGGGAATAGTCTGGAATAAGCAAGAAGACAGCATTACTCTCCTGCCCTAAAGGTATTACAGTCAGAAGAGGGAGACATACCAGCAAACAGATGATTAAAATACACTGTGGTCTGTACACGATCAGAGCACGCTAAGGGAGCCCATGAGGCTTTTTGGATCCCAGGCAGCCTTAGCACAGAGCAGAAAGAAGGGAAGGGTTAAGGGAGAACTGGGTAGTGGTTTTTCAGCACGATCCAGAGAGGAATACCAAATATGGCCAAGATGAGCTTTCCAGTCACAGGAAAAGCGTCTCTGCGAGTAGAGGTGATTGACTAGGACCTGCCACAGACTAATGAAATCTTTCCCGGCGCTCACTAATCAACACTCTCATTATTAGTTTATCTTACTAAGCACCCTAATTCCAGCAAAGGTACACTGCCCCAGATGGAAAATACATGCATTCCACCTACTAGAATTGAACATCTCACACGGTAAATTGCTTAGGCCTCTTGTGAGTCAATTGCCATGAATCACCTTTCCTGAGGCTTTTCAGCTCTGAGAAACTGATGGGGCTGAAGGCCAGTCGGAAGGTCTTGCGAAATTCACCACAGGTAATGTCACCTCTGAGACTTCCTGAGAGTCAGACTTTTAGCCTTCTCTTGGCCGCACCCTAACGTGCGCTGCAGCCCCTCTGCAACGTTTAACAGCGGACGTGCTGAGTTTGCGCTGGGTATCACCAATTAGCTTGGGGGAAACATAAAACCCATTTTATTTTTATGACAACACCTACTTTCCTTTCCCATTACTGCTCAGCAGCAGAGAAACTAAATTTGGTCCAACCAGAAAACTTAGTCTAGTCCAGTAAATTTTCCAGTTGCTTCTGACTTAAAATTGAGCATCTCTTGGGTAAATATTCAATCCAGTGCCGGTATTATTTTTATCATTAACTATCACTGTCCAGCTGAGTGTTCCCTCTCTGCCTACAATTCTCCTCCTCTGCAATAGTTCAAATATTTGTGTCCCCTCAAATTCAGATATTGAAATCCTAATCCCCAATGTGATGGTACTAGGAGGTGGGGCCTTTGGTGGGTAATTAGGTGATGAAGGCAAAGCCCTTGAATGCGAATGGAATTAGTGACCTTTTAATAGAGACCCTAGAGAGCCCCCCAGCCACCTACCATGTGAGGACACAGTGAGGAAACGATCAGCTATGAACCAGGAAGCAGGTTCTCAGCAGAAACTAAATCCTCCTGTGCCTTGATCTTGGACTTCCCAGCGTCCAGAATTATGAGAAGTAAATTTCTGCTGTTTATAAGCAGCCCAGTCTATGGTAGCTTGTTATGGCAGCCCAGATGGACTAAGACGCCCTTTATCCAGCTAAGTCTCCAAAGGCCTGAGGGCCATCGCCTGTGTGGTGTGAGACCTAAAATGAAGACCCAATGTCATACGCTGCTTTGACAACTGGTAAAATTGGCGTATCTGTTTCTGACTTACTTGCCTATAGCTGCAAAACTAAAAAATGATGGTTTTGAATATGGTTCCCATGTGTAGACGTGTGGTCACAATAAATCTGGGCACTCAAATCCATCTTTTGCTCCTTTTCTTTCCCCCTCCCAATGTTCCTCCCCTTCATAGCCATGCTTTACAAGTGACTCTGTGCTCACTTTCTTGACCTCCTCTCCTCACATCCACTCTTTGTTGCACTCTGACCCTGAAACTCCTCTCCACAAAGTCATCATTTATCTTCAAATTGTCAAATTCAGTGACAGTTTAAGCCCTGGTCTCCTTTGACCTCACTGTGGCATTTGACACTGCAGTCTACTCCCTCCTTAAAACTCGCCTTTAGCATTAGTGACACCAGGCTTGCCCACCTCCTTCTCTGATCATTGTTCAGTCTCTTGCAAAGCAAGCTCTTCCAGTGATGCTTCAGTGATGCTGCCACCACTGCTCAGGGCCTGATTCTTTGTCTCGTGCTCCTCTGTCTACATGCGTTCTCATTGGTCACCATGTTTAAGTCTCTGCTCTCCTTCAAGGACCACTTATGACCCAGTACCTTCAACTCCTCATGCCCAGCTCAGACATCACTGCTGCTCGGTATTGGACAGGCCTAACCAAAAGTTGCCCAATCGTTTAGTAATTAAAACCCCTTTTCCCTCTGAATTCCCCTACGTGAAGGTCCAATCATTCCCCCAGTGACCTAGTATTCTAGTCATTCTAGACTCTGTCTCTTCTATTCTCATCTGCTAAGAGTCTGATTTTACTTCCTAAATTTAAGTTAGGACTCCTTCTCTTTCTTGCCTCTCACACTGCATGACCTTAGGCTTTTACTGCTTTTTGCCCAGAGTATTGCCCTCTTACCCTCTAAGCTGCAAAAACTTGTTTCTCCTACCCAATCTCCAGGGTGACTTTTCTAAAACTGTAAATCTGCTCATGGCAGGTCACTTTCCTGCTTCAGATCCTTCAGGCTCCCATTACTTTCAGGACAGGCTTCAAACTCCTCAGCCGGGCACAAGGCTCATCGTGATGCTGTGGCGAGAGGGTCATACTCTGGCATCACACATTCTAGCGGCAAGAATGTAGACAAGTTACTTAACCTTTCTATGCCTTGGTTTCTTCCATCTGCAGAGACACAAACAGCACTTATGTGGTAAGATTGTTGGGAGGATTGAATGAAGAGACATGTAAAGTAGCTATCGCAGGGCCTAGCACATAGCAAACAACTCATTTCTGACAGTAGCTATCATTTTCACCATCCTTCTAATCCTTCTCTTTCCTTCCCTTTGGTCATACTGGTCTACTTGACATTTCTGAGAACAGCCTGTGACTTCATTCTTTGGGGGTTTCTCATCATGTTGCATCCTCTGCTTGTAATGCCTTTCTCCTGTTCTTTATCTAGCCAACACAGACAGTTTAAAAAACTCTTCCTATGTCACTTCTTCCAGGAAGACTTCTTTGACCTTTCCACTTCAGTCTGATTTAGCTTCTCCTATGCTTTCTTATTTCTTTACAGAAACATTTATCCCAGCATTCAATACTCTGTATTAGACTTGATTATATGTCTGTCTCCTCTACAAGACTGTGGGTTCCTTAAAGACGGGATACATCCTTATGTCCTCATTTTTAAGAGCAAGGTTTGACTCTGTTGAAGTTGGAGTTTAATAAATAATTGTTGGGTGAATAAAAAAACTAATCATTTCCCTTCATCAGGTGCTCAGAGACTCCAGACCACCTTTGCTTCAGAAAAGCACCTTACTCCAAAATTATTTTTATCTCATTCCTTTCTCTACAAAAAAATCCCAATTTCTAAGCAGCACTATTAGATCACTGTCAGTGATGAAACTGAGATAATCACTTGCTAATTAATTACAGTTCAATACACTTCTATAGGATATTTGTATTGTCAGACAAAGCAGTTATGAAGACAACAGAATTATTTAGTGATGGGATTTAAAGAAGTAGAGCAGGAGGAAGGGATGTAGCATGAGGTGAGGAAGATAAAATTTACAGGGAATTTCTTAGCACTCTTCAAATAACATCCAGTGGATGTCCAGTCTCCACAGGTAAGTAAGGCGGAGGGCTGCTGTACAAGGGGTCTGGCTGGGAACACATCAAGAAAGTTTTCATGATTAAGCTAATAGCTGACACATTGACTTGAGTGATATCAGTCATAAAATAGCAGTATGACCACATAAAGGAATAAAATCTTGATAGATTCTACAATATGCAAAGTGAAAAAAGCCAGAGACAAAAAGACACACATATATTATGTAATTCTATTCATATTAAGTATCCTGAACAGGCAAATCCATAGAGGCAGAAAATAGATTAGTGGTTGCCAGGAGCTGGAGGAATGGGGAGTGGCTTCTAATGAGTACAGTTTTCTTTTTTCAGCTAATAAAAATGTTCTGGAATTAGATGGTGGTGATGGGTGTACAACCTTGTGAATATCCTAAAAGCCACTGAATGGTGTACTTTCAACAGGTCAATTTTAAGATATGTGAATAATATTTCAATAAAAATATATAAGAAAAAAAATGATACACCAAAAAATTACCAGTAGAGGAAACAGTATTAGTTATTCATCATTGCTGTTAGAGGGTCCAGAAATAAAATCACATTTTCTAAATATAAAGGATCATGTAGTCAGCCATTTTAATGGCTTATATAAAGCATTTTTATAGTCTTTTCCACCAGTTCCCCATAAGTCTTCTGCTGTATTGTAACCACTCATTCACAGACTCTAAAAACCATAATTGTCAGTTAGTTGATGTTTTTATTTCTATTTTAAAATTTCAATTAAAAAATAATTTCTATTATTTTATAATGTTCTCAATTTAATTCATTCAATACAAATTAAAACTTACATTATCTTAAGTTAAATTTAAATGTTCCTTTTGAGCACTAGTTCCACTTTATAGATGGACATTTTATACAATTCGCTGTGATGCCAAAGACATGCTGTAATTAATAACATTTTATGTGTCTGTTTTTATTTATTTATTTATGTATTTATTTATTTATTTATTTATTTATGTTTTAACTGATTTATAGTCAGTTTACAATGTTGTGTCAATTTCCACCGTACAGCACAATTTTTCAATTATACATGAACATACATATATTCATTGTCTCATTCTAAATATTTTTTATTTTTTGAGGGTGGAGGTAATTAGGTTTGTTTATTTATTTATTTAATGGAGGTGCTGGGGATTGAACCCAAGGCTTCGTGCATGCTAAGCATGTGCTCTACCAATTGAGCTAAACCCTCCCCCTCTGTGTCTTTCTATTTTTCTTAGTGATACAATTTCTTAATTATGGTTTACTATAAATGTTAGTTTTACTGAGGCATAAACTGAAACATTCTTTAGGTAACAGAAAAAATATACTCATGTTTTGCTTATAATCGCTTTCTCAAAACCTCTTAGATAATCCAAAGTTGGGAGGTCACTGAATGAATGTTTATTGAATGTCCATTATGTAAAACTATGGCTCTCAGCATTTTTGCGTGTTTGAGAGGGTATTTTGAACACCAGCTATCTTGAATGGCAAACTTGAAGAGACTGAATGCACCACACAACTTAACAATAATTATATTGCAATTCCAGAATATAATGTCTCATAGTGTCTATAAAAGTATACAGTCATCATTTTGTTCAGTTAATTGTACTTTTGCACTGGGGACTTACCGAAGAGAAATAATGACTTATCTGACTATGGTCTTCTATATACTTAAGG
Source organism: Camelus dromedarius (assembly GCF_036321535.1). Taxonomy (NCBI): domain Eukaryota; kingdom Metazoa; phylum Chordata; class Mammalia; order Artiodactyla; family Camelidae; genus Camelus; species Camelus dromedarius. The sequence goes on along the minus strand of NC_087448.1, from coordinate 61,912,606 downwards.
GCAAGGGTTAGTTTATGTTATAGTAAGCATTTGTAATACAGATGTCCCCAAATTGCCTAAAGTTCTGATGTCATTTTTTTTTTATAATATTTAAATAAAACAGTTCCTCCTACTTCACACACTTCAGGGATGCCAGCTTCATCCCTTCCCCTCCATCGATAATTCCTTCCACTTCCAGCAGATGCACATTTTCTTAGTTGCCCACATTGCAGCTGTTTTCTCACTGTTGTTTGATTTTGAACCATTATGTATGGCTTCTATATTAGTTTTTACCCAGTCAAAAAAACAGAAACCTGTTCAGATTTCTATATTAGTCAGCTTGAGCTACTATAACAAAATACCACTGACTGGATGAATTAAGCAAAAGAAACGTGTTTTCTCACAGTTTTGGAAGCTGAGTAGTCCTTGGAGGTAGTCCCAGGTGCCAGCACATTCAGCTCCTTGTCAGGGCTCTTGTCCTGGCTTGGAGACGGCCACCTTCTTGCTGACTCCTTTCAGGGCAAAGAGAGAGCTCTCGTGTCTCCTCCTCTGCTTTAAGGGCACCAGCCCTTTTAGATTAGGGGCTCACTCTTATGACCTCATTAACCTTCATTACAGGCACTTAAGTCCAAAAATGATCACCTTGTGGGTTAGGACTTCAACATACAAATTTTTGGAGAACACAATTAGATCCACAGCATTCCACTGCTGGCTCCCCCCAGTTGATGTCCTTCTCACAAACAAAATACAGTAGTCCCTCCTTATCTGCACGCGTGTTTTCTGTGGTTTTAGTTACCCATGGTTAATGGTGGGCTGAAAATATAAAATGGAAAATCCAGAAATAAAATATTTATGTTTTAAATTGCATGCATTCTGAATAGTATGATAAAATCTTGCACTATCCTGCTCTGCCCAACCCTGTCCTCCCCTAGACATAAATCATCCCTTGGTCCAGGGAATCCATGTGGTACATACTACCCACCCTTTAATCACTCATCTGGGTTATCAGACTGACTGTATAACCAGTATCACAGTGGTATCACAGTGTTTGCGTTCAAATAACCCTTATTTTACTTAATAATGGCTTCAAAGTACAAGAGTAGTGATGCCGGCAATTTGGTGTGTTCTCTTAGTGTGCCTTAAGTGTCAATTAAACTTCATCATAGGTAAAAACATAGTATATATAGGGTTTGGTACTACCCACAGTTTCCAGGATCCACTGAGAGTCCTGGAATACATCCTCTGCAGATAAGGGGGGACTACTGTACATTCATTCTGGCCCACCTGTCCCAAAAATCTAACTCATTCCAACATCAACTGTAAAGCCTAAAGTCTAAAGTCTCATCTAAACAGCATCTAAATCAGTTATGGGTGAGATTCTAGTTCATTCTGAGGCAAAATTCCCCTCCAGCTGTGAATCTGCAAAACCAGACGAGTTATGGGCTTTGAAAAAACAATGATAGGATAGGTATAGGGGAGACATTCCCATTCCAAATAAGGCTCAGCAATAATCCCTTTGGTTCAAAGTTCTGCCCTCTAGGCCCACTGGGATGGCTGTACCGCTCCAATGGCTCTGTGAGCGTGGCCCCACACCTGAGGCACTAGACAGGAGGTGTGACAACAGAAGAGGAAATTGGGGAGAACCAGCCCTGCCCCATGGGTCTGTCGTGGGAGTGGCAGCCCTCATGGTCTCTCAATCACCTTCAGGGTCATTCTTATCTCTTCTTGAAGGATAAAGCATATTCCCACCCAAACAGCTTTACTGTCCTGCCCTGTGGACTCTGACAGCCTTCCTTCATTTCATCCTGTGTCCTTTCAATTCAAACTAGCAACGTTTCTGCTCATAATATCCCATAATCTCTTTAGCAAGTGATAGTCCAGCCACAGGCTTGGTGTTCTTCTCCAAACACACTTTCTTATTTTTTGCAATATGTCCAGTCTGAGATTTTTTCCAAACCCTCAAGTTCTGATTCTTCTTTGCATTTTTAATGCATCTATCTTCTCTTGCATTTTACTATAAGCAATCAGGCTGCACTCTCAAGATTTTGCTTAAAATCTCCCCAGCTAAATATCCAATTTTCATGGCCTCCACCTTCCACAAAACATTAGGACATAATTCAGTTAAGTTCTTTGCCACTTTATAACAACGATCAAATTTACTCCAGCTTCCCAAAACCTGTTCCTCATTTCTAAGACTTGACCAGAATGACCTTTCACGTCCATACTTCTACCAACACTCTGTTCATGGCAATCTAGGCTATTTCTAGCATCCACCTCAAAACTCTTCCAGTCTCTACCCATGACTCAGTTCCAAAGGTGCTTCCACATTTTTAGGAATTTGTTAGAGTGGCACCCAACTTCTTGGTACCAAAATCTGTATTAGTCATGGTCTTCAGAGAAATAGAACCCCCAAGAATATGTGTGTGTGTATATATGCATGAATGATTTATTATAAGGAATTGGCACACATGATTATGGAAGCTGAGAAGTTCCAAGATTTACAGTCAGCAAGCTGGACCCAGGAAAACCGATGGTATAAATTTCAATCTGAAAGCTGGCAGGCTCAAGACACAAGAGCTAAAATTTCATTTGGAGTCCAAAATCCAGAAAAAGATCAATGTTCCAGCTCAGGGCAGTCAGGTAGGAAGAGTTCCCTCCTACTCCCAGGAGGTTAGTTTTTTTGTTCTATTCAGGCTTCAACTGATTGTATAAGACCCACCCACATTAGGGAGAGCAATCTGTTTTACTCAGACTACTGATCCAAATGCTAACCTCAGCCCCAAACACCCTCAGGGTTACATCCAAAATCATGTTTGACCAAATATCTGGGCACTCTGGGACCCAGTCAAGTTGTCACATAAAATTAACCATCGTAGTTTCTCAAATAGGGGAAATTTGTATGACAAATTGGTCAGAAAAATGTTAGCCAAGCTAAAGGAGCAAAAACAGAAAGATGTACTCAGGCATGGAAGAACCAAAGAGAAAACAGTGTCACATGGACCCCACATCCCAGTGATGCCCAAGCTGCCAGGGTGCTGCTGTTGCAGCTGTGGGGCTCCTACCCTGTGGGGAACCATGCGCTTGCATCCCGCTGCCCCCCGGGGGCTCGGAGGCTGGGAGATGCCCAGCACTGCTGCCGCTGCCGCTCAGCCAGAGCCCGCAAGTGCTATGCTGTGAACTCTGCCGGTGAAACCACTGCCTGGGCAGGAACCCAGGAGCCTACATTTGCCTGCCTGCTGCTCCTTCTGTCCCGAAGTGCTGCCACAAGTGGGAGAAAATGGCTTCTTCCCGCTTCCACTCTCTCTCTAACCTCCCACCTAATGCCTCCCAGGGACCACGGGCAGGACTTCAGTGTACGCTCTCAGACAAGAGAATCTGGGCAATATCATTTGCAACCTTTCAGCCCCCTGTGATTCAAAGGAGATAGGAACGGAGCAGAGAGCCAAGAGCCACATAACCAGAACAGCTCCTATAATTACTATCTTTTTTTTTCCGTATAATTTGTCCCATATGGGGCATCAGCTCTGATTTTTAATTCTCCAAGCCCTACTAAAAGAAAGCTGTTGCATGTAGGAAACTTTTTTGAAGGCTTTATATAATTGAAGATATAATAACATAGGGGGAAAAAAATCTCAAGCTTAGGTATTAATGATGATTGTTTCTACAAACCAAAAGAAAAAATAAACACTTTTATAGGGGTTTTCTGCTGGTCACATTCGTGATTCCAGCCTCACTTGTTTCCCTCACTCAAGGTCCGTCCACCTCTCTCTGCCCCTTGCAGACCCGTGTCTCCTCTTCTCCAAGTCACATCCCACTCTTCCCACCCCAGCTCTACAATTCACTTACTCTGCCTCCTGGAAGATTGCAAATATAGGCTCCTAATGTTTACTTGACAGAGCAGTCTAGCTTTCTTTGTTTTCTCACTTTTACCCATAGAGGTACTTTTAAAAATAAAACTAATAAATATTTGGTTAAATGGTTGATAGACTGACCTGGAAAATTTGGTAACATGTATGATACTTAAGGCAACTGATAGGTTAGTACCTAGTCAATACACCCCAGGCCTTCTTTTTGTTCCTTGAAGGAGCCAAACTGACTCCCATTTATGATCATGGCATGAACTGTTCCCTCTGCCTAGAATGTCGTTACAATTCTTCCTGTTGTCATTCTTTATTTTCGTATGATCTCTTCAGAAAGCCGCTCCAATCTAAAGGAATGCCATCTCACCCAGAACCCTCTATCTTTTCATCCTGTTTTTTAGTTTTCTTCATCACACACATCACTACCTGATTTATTTATGTGCTTATTATCTGCTCCCAAGATGTATCAGTTAGGTCCATGAGAGCAGAGAACTCCTACAGCTTATGCACTGGTACATCCCTAATCCCTGGAACAAGCAGGCCCTCAACAAGTATTTGTTGACTGAATAAATGAAGTAGGTCATTGCCAAGGCACAGAGAAGATGTTGAAATGAACATCTGCAAAAACTTTTGGATTTACTCTCATTTGGATTTGGACATTGACAAATACAGACTAATGTGGTGTCTTACCATGTCTTTATGAGTTTTTCCTCTCTACCTGCAGTTTTCTCACTTAACTGAATCCTGAGGCAGAAACTCAAGAATCCTGCTGTCCTTTATTTTCACAGCTGAGTTGCTTTGATTACAACTTCAGTGACAATAGATTGGATTTTGTTTAGGATCTCTTTGTTAAGGATTTTATCTTATTTAGTGCTGCCTATGAATATTCACAAAATATAGGCATGCCATCATTATGGGTTCAAGCATCACCTCTCCAGTAACAGGAAAACAGAACATCTGAAAGAACCATATGCACTACAATTGTTGCTGCCTCCAGAAAGATGTGACCAAGACTCTGTAACACCCTAAATGCACAGTTTGTAAATTGCCTAGTTAAATCTGGACTCAAACTGTGTTACCCACTTTTAAACTGTGTTAAATTTCTTAATACTTGAGAGCTGCTAGGGTGAGCCCATTTACTGTGACAAAAGGATTACCTCTAAGTTGGTCTTTGACTTTAAGTAAGTAATATTTCTTCTTTAATGATTCTAACAAAAGAGGGCTATAGTTTACTACCTATGAATGAGAAAAAGACGACCTGAGGCATATCAGATTCTAAGAGGAGACCGTGAGTGCATGTGCACTGTAGCCCATAGCAGGTACTAGGAAGCTGGATGAAGAAATCATTAGGGTGATGGGGCCTAGACACCAATCTCAAATTATGAATATATATTCATTAGTAGATCCAAGCATTCGATAAAATTAAATTTGATAATTTGAAAAGGTTTTCTCCTAATTTACATATTTAAATGTTTACCTTTTTGAAATAATAATAATGATTTTGAAATCCGTACTCATCCAAGGGTTGACAGGCAGTAGCTATTAATGACTGATTTTTAAAAATGCCAAAAGGATATTTTTTTCAAATTGCATCTCTTTATTTGTTGCTATATTTTAAAAGGTCCTTCTTCAACCTTTTTGCTTATTCTTTTTGGCAATCAAGGGCTAATGTTCCATCTTTTTACAAAAATTTCTTTGTATGCTGTTCCCCTCCCCTCTTCTTCAGGAGGCTCAGGTCTATGCCAGCAGCCATTCCCTAAATCTGTCTCCATCTTTCACATTTTATTCTTCAAAGATCTCTTGAGATTCCTGGCATCTATGCTCACTTAATTTTGCTTTAGAATCTTTAACCAGTGGTCCAGTCCCAAAAGACACATCAAACTTCACGTATCTTTACTGACAAAGAGACATTGGGTTTCTCATTGATTTCACCGATCTCTTGGGAGGTGTGCTCCCTGAAGGCAGCACTTCGTTCTCCTGGAAAAGGGCCCTATTAGGTGGTATGGGGAAGCCATTTCTGAACTGTAAGGCAAGTCCTAAAATTCACATTGGGTCAGTACTCTTTGCAGAAAAGATTCTACTTTATTTACAAAGTGAAATTCTTTTATTCTTTACAATAACATTAGAGACAGGTTTTTTGTTATTTACATTCAGTCTCCTGCCCTAGTCAAATAATTAATTATTGCAGGAAGGCATCTTGGAAATGAACTTATTCAGGTCTACGTGGACAGAGACTAGGATTTCCTTGGAGACCCTTTAGTTGCATCTTCTTAAGAACTACTAGGGAGCATAACAGGCAACTACAAAATAATCTTGTTTTGGGGGTAACCACCAGTCACTGACCCTCTCCATTCTCTTATCTCTGTACTTTGTCTTACCTCTAAATCAAACTTCCTTCCCTCCCAAACTTTTCCACTGTGACCTCTGGAAACATTCTAGAATGTTCACATCATTGCTTTGCTTTAATTAAAATTCAGTTTTCTCTATGGAGACATTGTTTCCCTTGAAATGTATTCAAGTGGAAGCTGGCTATTTTCTTAAAGGTTAGGTTAACACAGGATTTAAAAGTGGGTTTGCATGCTTTTAGCTCCAATTGTCTATTCCAAGTCATTGCTCCTTATCTTAAGGATCTCTCTATTCAGTTATATCACTTTCTAATAACCACCACTGCATTAACTTTGTCTCTGCCCAAGAATTTCCTCTCTGCCCAAGTCCCAGCATTCTTTTATTTGGCTTCCCTTCTGTGCCCACGTGGTTAACACGTGGTTAACCACATCCAACATCTTAACCTCAGAGGTCCTTGATTTCCTCAGCTTTGACAACATGTACTTCTTCATCAACTCAACCTCCTACCACCTATATCCTAGACATTTTTATGGCCCTGACTGTTTTGCAACAAAAATCATAAGCTTCATAGATCATTGATTAGAGAAGATTCATTTTTAAAATATGAGCTTTAATGCTATAAATTTCCCTCTAAGCAATTTAGCTAAAACTAACAAATTTTGATATAATATGTCCTTATTTTCACTCAATTTACATGCAGCAAAATTTACTCTTTTTGGTGAATAGCTCTGTGACATTTAACAAATGTAGATCAATGTGCAATCAGCACCATAATAGAGATTTAAAATAGTTCCTTCACCCAAAAAATCTCCCATGCTCTTTACTATACAAAAACTCCAAACAACTCCATTCCCTCTCAAGAACTAATCTTACAATTGTACCCTTGTAAGAATGTCAAATAAATGGAACTATACAATTAAAAAAATCATAAGCTTCAGTATCCTAATTCTCTAATTCTTATTTTGGTCCTTCAAAATATCTTATTCTTTATTTCTATTTCACTTGCTCTCTGATCTCAGAATGATCTAGACCCCTTATCCATTTTCCAAATTTATCAACTGTTCCTGTCTTAACTTTCTTATTTGACTAAATCACATGATACAAGACACAACACATGCCACATCCACACTCATGTTAATATCATTAACTTCCTTTGTCATCTGACATGAATGTCCAGAGGAATCCTACTCCTGCATCAATACTATTGTGGACTTTCCTGTTCCTACAGTCAAGATGCTGAATACTGCTGGAGAAAAGCCAGCAGCCCAGAAGCTGGTGCTAACACAAATGTGCAATCTCTGATCCCAACAGTATCCTCAGGAATGACAATAATCTTTTCATGTGATGCTATTCTGTTTCCTCTCGCAGCCTCTGTTCACACTTTTAACACCACTCAGTGTCCCACTCCACCACATGTTCCTTTATTCCCCACAGACCATCTATCACATTTTCTTCCACCTTAAGTTAGAGGTAAAATTCCTTAGATAGACATGAACACAAACATATTAAACAAAGCTTCTTTTAGCATCTTGCTACCCACTCTTCCAAAAAACTTATCTTTATGGGCTTTTTCTTATTTCCCACCTATCTCAGTGGAATTCTATCCCACCACCTCCCTGTGGCTAGCCTGTTTCCTGTTCTTTGGATACCATTTCGACATGCCACATTTTTTGTTTGTTTCTCATTTTCTGATATTTAACCTTACTCTTTTTTCTGGATCTTTTTTCTTAAAGAATATATAAACAGGCCCAGTCTCTCCTATCTTAAAAACAAATTATTCAACCACATGTCCATCTTTAACTTTTACCCACCAATCCTTCCTTCTTTCAAAGTCAAGCTATCTTTAAGATGCTCGCTCTTTCCATTGCCCATTACCCACTAACTCCTGAATCCATTTCTAGCTTTCACACCTTCATTCTATGGAAGAGATTCCTGCTCCTTTGTTTAGTTCAACAGGAACAATCCAGTGCCTTTTTAATGTGATTTTTCTGCAGCATTTACAATATTGACTACTTCCTCTTAAAACTGTTTTCTTTCTTTACTCTGGCAACACCAGTCTCTATTGCATTGTCCTTTCTATAAGTCTTTTTTGGGGCTCTCCTTAGTCTCTTGATTCAGTGAATGTTGCTTTTCCCCAGGATTCCATCCTTAACGCATTTCTATCTGTACACAGCCCTGAGGGATCTCAACTACTTTCTTGGCTTCAACCACTACCCCAATACTCTGACAATTTCCAGACTAATTACTTCTTTCGAGCCCCAGATCTGATGTAGATAACTGTCTACCTACTACTCCACTTGGAGTATCCATTATCTAATCCTTAAATATGAACCATATAACCCACTCAGATTCTATACCTGGATATGATATGGCTATTAAAGACACTATTAGTCTAAGCAAGAACCTTGGAAGTCGACCTTAAATCCTCCCCGTCCCTTATTTTTTCACCATCTCACCCATCCCCCATTAAGTCATCAAGTCTCACTAATTCATCTCAGTCTGTGTACATTTGCATTTAAGTCTCCATATCAAAAGTCTGCGCAATCTTTCTACTTTACCTATTCTCTCATTAGAGCTGTTCATAGTCCCTTAACTGATCTGCCTACATCCAGGCTTGCATCTCCCAATCCAGCTCCTCCCTACTGTCAGACTGATTTTTCTAAAATGCGTATCTGGACATGCTAATTCTCTGGGGAAAATTTCTTCAGTGGTTCAATTGAAATCAGGGAAACATTCAGACTCTTCCACAAGATCTAGAGGCCCTTTATAGCCTCAATTCTTCATCCTTCTCCAGCTTCATCTCTTAAGCATCCCCCCAGGCACCCTGTTCTCAAGCTGTTCTAGCTACTTGTAGGACTTCAAGAATGCCAGATTCTCTCAAGACAATGCCTTCACCCAAGTCTTTTCATCACATGGATTATATCAACTCATTCTTTAAGATTCAGTTCAATTATCTTTTTCATTAGAAGACTTTCTGCCCTTCCTCACTTTGGTCTGATTAGGTCTATTTATTTTGGTTTCCTTCAGTTTATGCTTGATTTCATCACATACTTCTTTTCATACACTATTTTGTAATTACTTACATTCTGTCTGCTTATAACCCAGTATTACTAAACAAAGAGTTTGAATAGAATCATGGTAAGAAATTAAGAAAAGCCAGAAATAATTTGAAGCATTACAATCTCGGTCAATTTTACCTCACAGAGGACCACCACTCACACCTACAAACCTTGGGGTCACTCCCAGAAAAAGAATACAAAAATAGATGACAGAAAAAGGCTATTCCTACATTCTGAGTTTCTCGTTCCTCAGTTTACATGAGATTAACACTGGGATGCTGTCTTTATTTTACTGGGCTCAGTTACATACATATGAATGTATACACACACTTCTAGAACAAATAGGTATCCGTTAGAAAGAAGTCTTTCTTTTTTTAATCAGGTGAGCTTACAAACTGGGAAGTAAATGATTCTGTGTTCTCAATTTCCTAGTTTTATCTTAAAGAGAGAATAATACTTCCTCCAAAAAATAATGGGAAGCTTAGTATGAGGCTCTGTGATAGACTTTCCAATACCTTCTGTCACTTCTACTAGAATGCTTAATTAAACCAGTCTTATTAGTTAAGATATAGCTTTGGTTGATGGGTTACATGTCTAAATTAACAGTAAGGTCACAAGAAGGAAGTTTGTTTCTTTTTCACTTAACAGTTCAAGCTGGTATTGTGGTTCTGTTTCATGAAGTCGTCAGAGGATCAGGATTCTTACTGTTCCTCTCTGACTAGGGTGCTGCTTTCACCTGCGTGACTTAAGATGGCTTATTCCCAGACCCACTAACCGCTGGGGAGGGCAGAGCGGATACCATTAAGGCTTGTCTTACAAGTTGAATACCTCATCTCTGCTCACATTTAATTGGCTAGTAGTCTCTTGGCTTAGTAATTGCTAAGTGCAATCTTTATTCTGAATGTCCAGGAACCCACCTAAAAACTGGGGTTCTATAACTATAAAGAAGGGGGACAACAGTATTGACAGACACTTAGCAATCTGTCATATCACTGCTTTAGTGATATCAAATATCCATACCCACATTTCTTACTAAACAAAGGATACGTTTACATCTTTGACAGTGATATATATGGTCCCTCTATAAAGTCCAGAGGTGGCTCTTTCTAAATTGAAAGAAAAATTATAAGCTTTCCACCATATTGAATCATATATAACAATCAGACAGTATGAATAAGATAGCTAAAATAACCGCCTTTTGGAAAGGGACAATTAGGAATCATACAGACACTTCTGGTTTTTATTAATTATAAAGTCCTAGAAATTATCAAATCCTCTAACTTCCTGTGCTGGAAATGTAGTAGAGTTCTTTGTTCAGCCTCTGGATCTGTTCTCTGGAGGAATTTGTTGTCCTCCATGGTCCCTGGTTTTACTTTCAGAGTAAAACAATTAAATACTTTCCAAGTCCACTTGCTATTGTGGCACTACCTGAATGGGCAGAGGGAATAGATCCTTGGGCGGGGTGGGGGTGGGGTGGGGGGGTGCCTACTGGTGGAAAAGGGCACAACTTTTGCAGCTGCCTCCTGATAGTGCAAGTTTGGGGTCCAGGACCTAACTATCATAAAGCTTTTGAAGGCAGGTTTGTCATCTCTTTGGCAATGTAATTCCCTCAAAATTGTAGTAGACTCCCAATATATTTCCTTTGATCAATTTTATAAGCAAGTCAACTCAACCGAAGATCTTATTTAGGTAAAAATGTTGAAGTCTGAGAACTCCCCGACTTTTATTTCCTGGGCTTTGGGCTCCAACCCCTCCTGCCCTACCTCCCAACTTAATAGCAGCAGTTTAAGACCTGACAAAACAATTGTCTTGGATATGAAGGCAACATCCTTAATCTAATTTTTAACCCTTGAGCTGGCTCTCACTAGCTGCCGTGGCTTGAGGCTACATTTTTATCTCCTGCTAAAACTGCCTCTTAAGATCCACCTTGAATAGCAACTTTTGGTGCATAGAAGTGTTGACAGATTGACTGTGAGGCCCCTCCCAGTTAATTTAGATGGCTAGCCGGGGGCAGAGAGCCTTCTTAGTGTAGCTATGATTCTTTCCTGCTCTGGTTGACTAGCTGTAGCCAGAGTTCCTCTCTCTTTTGGAGGCTCTGCTAAAATTAGCAAGAAGCAGCCAACTTACCAAAGATCCGAAATGTTTTTATCTACTTTCTTTGGAGTTATAGACTCAGATGGCATGTGGGCTGCCTTCTGTGACAACACAGGCAATAGTTTTATCCAATAGTTTTCCATGACCTAGCAAGACTCCCCAGTTGTATCGTTGTCACCTGCTGGGGAACCCTAATGTGATGCCATACATTTCATAGTCTGTCTGCTCATCTTCTCTTTCAAGTGCCAAGTTTTGCATTAGCTGTGGTATAAGTCTGGCAGCTGTGATAGAGGTTCAAAATAAGAGCAATTTAAACAAGAAAAAAAGATTATTTCCCTATCATATAACAGAACAAGCTGGTGAAGCAGTGCAGCTTTACACGGTTGTCAGTACTTGGGCTCCTTTTATTTCGTTTTTACCCCATCACTACAGCGTGACTCTTGTGATCCAACAGGGCTTATCATCGTATTTGCGTGGCAGCCTGAGAAAAGAGGAGCAGGACCCATTTTGCTGACACTCACACACCAGTTACCAAACTGGCTCACATGGCCACTAAGAAGCTGTAAGAGAGGCTGGGAAACATGCAGTGCATTCTGGGTAGCCAGAATTTGACCTTGGGGGTGGGGAGGCAGTTGGCCACACTCATCTTACTCAGCTATTGAGATTTATAGCTTTTAATTTTCATTTAAACTTATAATTACGAGTTGGAACATTAAAGAAAAAATACACAAAATACACAAACAAAACTAGAGAATGCTTTCATTCCAATTATGTGAGCCTAATTCAGGAGTGTCAGCCTGACAGAGAGGAGAGGCAGAGGTCAGCAGGATAGGAAGACGTGGATTTGACTTTACTTCAAAAATACTTTCCTAACAACTGAATTAAAAACAAACAAACAAAAAAAACCTTGTATGTTATTTTGTTCTTCCCTCTGTCTCTGGGTAGGCCTGCATTTAAAATATCATGGATAATTTTCATCTAAACATCTCTATAAAAAGCTATTTCACAAATTCCTCTATTAAATTTAATGTCTCTCAGTTGTCTAGCCAAAACGAATTCCTCAGGCTCTACACTTCCCTTATGGAAGGCTTGGTGCTCACGAATTGTATGTGAGACTGCCATAATACTGAGACATAAAGTCTTTGAGAACAGAGACTGCCCGCTTTTGTGTTACTAGATGCTTTGTTTTTCTTCAGTTAATTTAATGACCTTTTATATACTTAAGGAGTTAACTTGGGTGCATACCATCTCAACTTCCATTTTCATCAGAGCGTGTATCTGAGAAGGGATACTGCAACTCCATCAGGAAAAGGGAGCTCAGATTATCAGGTTCAACACTTCACAGCCTGTCTTGGCCCTGCACCCAAATGTTCTAGAAGTAAAGATGAGATTTTCTGACTATTTTTAGCCTTCTAGGATTGGAGAGCAGGGACTACAAGAAGAATAAAAAAAGAGGCTTTCTTTTAACTCCCTAAAAGGTTTATAATAGGAATGTAATAGATATTTTCAGAAAACAGAATAGAGGCATCTTACTGAAGAAACTATACCTGGCAGCTTCATAAGAATTTTGCTCCTGAACCCATGCACTTTCTATACACTTACAGGTCAGGCTATTTTGAGGACCTGCTATTCATTTTTCAAATAAAATCCAAATACTAATGTTTTCTATTGGTAATTTACATAAACTTATTTTTAGAAATCATGATCAATTTCAACCTGTCACCTGATTATCTATAGTTTAATTCCTGAGGAAGCAATTAAGCCCGTCTGGACTCTAGCTATGATGATCTCTAATTGTGCAGAGCTCTTACTTTCTCACGTTTAGAATGACCTTCTGTGTCCTTTCCTCTGTGGCATCTTCTAATGTTAGATGCTATTGGTTCTTGAATGTATATTAAACAGATATGAAAAAGGGAGAGTATACGTTGATGCAAGAAGCATTAACATACAGCATTCTCAAACACTCCACCTACACTGCCATCTTTCTCTTCTAGGTTCATATATCATGATTCAAAATCCTAGGGAGCTGTCCCTGGAACACTTCTTCTCCTAATCGTAAACACCTGGGCCCAATACATCAAGCAATGCCAGACGTTTTAACAAATAAAACAACTAGCCTCCAAAAAGCAGCAGCTTCAACATATTTGAAGATACATATATATTTTTTCTATTCCAAGACTATAAGACTATTAACTGATTTTTTTTTAAAAATCACAAAATCTTTTAATGTTCTACTGATCTGTGATCACTGTTTTTTAACGTAAAATTTGAGACATTTAAAGAGACCTGGTAGTTATAATTTTTTCAGTCAGAGGGAAAGTCTTAGATACTATGTGAGGAAAGGACAAAATACAGCTCAGGTTCCTCTTCTTTGCCAGCTGTTATTTCTTAATTATATGAATTTGTAGGTTTCCAAACTGAACAAAAGAATTCATCTGGTCACGTCACTAGGTATCACACACTCAGCTGTGAATTCACTTGTCTCACACATTTCGCCTACCAGAACCACAGGTGGAAGGGGAAGTGGCTACAGGCCATTGAGGAGATGGGCAGTGACCGCTCAGGTTCTGCAGCTGCAGCGGAGGAAGGCAGTGAGGAAACTAACGAACTCTTGCTGTGTTCTAGTCATTGTGGTAGATGTCTCTCATGAAATTAACTCACTTCGTTCTTACAGCAACTCCTTGAAAAAGGTATGATTAATCCCCAAAGAAACTAGCATTCAGAGAGACGAAGTGACTCTCCTAAAGTCACAAAACCAATAGGCAACAGAGCCATGAAGCCAGATCAGGCTTGTCTCACATCACAACTGTATTCTGTCCACTAAACCCAGTGGCCTCCCTGAGCTTTGCAAGGTGCCATGGGTGCCAAGATTTTAACCCTGCCCAAGGAGGCAGAGAAACTTCCAGGAAAAAAGTATAGCTGGAGTCAAGTCTTATGGAATAAGCATGAGTCCTACAGGCATTCATGGTTGTGAAAGGCTTTCCAGACAATGAAAAGAACATGTGAAAGACGTAGAGGCTTGTGAGAAATGTCAAGTTTAGGGAACTACAAGCTCTTTAGCACATGAAAGCCATTTTAGACTTCAGAAGCTGCCTAGATTCAAATCCCAGCTGCCGCACTTCTTAAATGTATGCTTTAACTTCTCTTTCCTTAACTATAAAATATGGATAATAACAGGACCTACTTAATAAAGTTCTTGAGGATTAAATGACATAATACATGTAATGTACTTTACACAGTGGCTAGAAGCCAGGGAAGGCTCCATGAGTGTTACACATTATTATTCTGAAATTGCTGGAATCTAATATAACAAGGGAAATAGTGACAGGAGACAAGTTGGGGTTGAAAGGTCAAGATCAGATCATGCGTGCCTCCTATTTTATGTCACTGGGAACATCAGTGAAGGATTTTAAGTGTGTGTTTATGTTTATATGTGTTTCTTTCTTTATAAAAATATCTCTGTGATGTCAGTGTGAAGAACAGGTAAGAAGTGAGACCCAAGTTAAGAAGATCGACTCTCTGATTATTCCAATTATCCAGAATAGGTACCATAAGGATCTGAACTTGAACTTGAATCAGTAGTGATGAAGAGGAAGGACAGACCTGGAAAACACTTAGGAGTTAGTATCAGTAGCACCTGGTGAACAGTTAGAGAGCAGAGGGGTTGGTGGTGCCAATACCAAAGATAAGAAATATAGGAGAAGAATGCTTTGAAAAAGATGCTTATATAGTAAAGTCACATCTTGTTAAAACAGTAAAAGAAATTATCCCATTCAGTCGCAAAATACAGGTACTATTCTGTTTGAAAAAGCAATCTAGAGAATCTTGCTTCAAGTTTAAAGATAAAAATAAAGAAATATGTTGCTAAGTTAGTCATAGGGAAAAAAACCTTAAATCGACGTTTTATTGGATAAAACTAATAACTCATTTAATATTATTCACGTTCAACTTTTATATATCATCCCCCAACAAACACAATACTTTTAGGTTAGGTATAAATTCACAAGAAGATAGCACACACAAAAAGGAAGGATTATACTTATGATTTTGTTAGTAAAGGATGCAAAATTAGTTGGCCACATCAAGCAGAATAGATGCTGCACATCCCAGCATAGAGTCCTATGGCTCCCAAAGTCCCCAAGTGGGCACATAAATGCAGATGACACTGTCAGAACAAGACAGGGTCTCACTAGATCTATAAGGTAGTTTTCTTGAGGTGCCAATGTATTTACTCTGAGCTTACCTATCTATGGAGAACTTACACCCACACTTTACGTACTTCTGTCTACAGGGACATATAAAAGCATGGCTATTCCCTGATTTGTGACCCCTACTCAGGATCAACAAAGCAGTTCTCTTGAAGGAAGCCCATTTTTCCATAAATGTAAGTCATCATAAGCATTGAATAAACCCTACCTATAATCAAGCGGGCTGTAATACACGTTAGGCAATTTGACTACAGGTATTTATTTCTAAAACAAATCCTTTAATTCTGACACATTAAATCAAACACTAGTTAACAAGAAACAAGTGGTGATCTATTTTGATATCTGGAACATTTATTGACTTCTCTATGTCCTGTGTACTAACATTTTTCTTTGAACTGCTAATTATCCTCTTGAAAAATTTTTCTGATAATAAAATATAGTAATAAATAGAATATGAAGTATTGATTTCATAATCATTAATCAAGACATTAAAATACATGAAATCTAACGCTTCCTTTAAGATATGAACATTTATCTAATTCATAATTTCAATGAAAGGGTATGCCTAAGAGAAACTGTTTCATTCTTCAACCACAAGGAATACACAGAACAATTTCAGCACCAGGGATAGTAATCTTCCAGGATAATAGTGAATGCCATAGTACAGATAAGTAAATGCTAGGTGTCTAACTTTAAATTAATTATTAGGTTTATATGAGTGAATATAATATGATAGTTAAGAGCACAGGTACGAGGAAAGCATTCAATAAATGTTTTGTTATTGTTTTTGCTATTATTCTTGTTATATGTGAAGTTGATGCAATAAAAAATAGTTATGTTTTTCCTTAGTCACAGACACCCATAAAATGTGGAAAATTAATGACCCTAATTAAATATTTCTTGTTTATATATATTAATTTAAAATATAGCACAACGAACCATCATTTCTCAAGATTAAGCCATTCATATGTGAACATATATTTGATCTAATATATAATCTTCATTAGAAATGGTAATCTGGGTTCTGCACAATTTTGCATATGACCATTTATTTGTTTATATACCAACAACAAATATAAAAATGTATTGTTGCTACCAATACCCAACATATTTTTAATGGGTGGATTTATCCTATATTATACATATGATTATTAGACTAATATACATTTTAACAGGCATCTAAATGTGATGCGACTTACAATACTAGAACTTAGAAACCCAGTTACCAGGAATGCATGGTGGAATGGCCAGAATTCAAGAAACATACTAGTATATAAACAAATGGCTCATTAACTCAACAGCCTATAATAGTTCCCATCAACAGAGGGCAGAAAGTTGTTGAGAGAAGAAATGCACAACATTTGCAGAAAAAGCAACTTGATGCTAAGTCCTGACCCCTTACACGTCACTCCTCCATCCTGTAGAGCACAGATCCTCAGTGAGCCTGGCCTGAGGTTCACAGGTGATCACTACAGATGCCTAGCTAGTGGCATGGTTGGTCACTGTTGAATGCAGAGGTGGAAAACAAGCAGTTACCTGATGTCAGCAATTTGTCCCCCTCCACAAGGTTGAGGGCTTTGCTTCACACTGCCATGCACATCACTACAGTACAGTTTATCTACCAACTAACTCTAGCCAGTAAGTCAGTAAACCCACGGCATGAGAAATGAGTGGAGTCAGCAATTTCAGTCCCACCTCAAACCATGCATACTGAGCATGTAATAATGAGTGCATAAGTCACTGATTTCCAGGGGTTTTTTTTCCTTTCAAAATATTTTGTAGTATCATGAAAACATGATGTAAGTCCAAGGGAAATCTGTCTAGAGATTTGACCAAGCATTTCCTTGCTGTCCAATTAGAAAATGGATAAAAGGAAAAAGGCTTCTAAAAACTGGCTAAGATATTTATTGCCAGAATCTTCTTGAGACAAACTAGCTGTTTAGTTTCACCTATATTCCCAGACCTCAGATCTCCTGAGCATCCCTCCCTGAGGGATTGATGCTTTCCTCCAAGGAACCATTAAAATGCAGTGAAACTGAGGCATAAAAGTTGAGGATCTGAAATTCGGTCTCACATTTCCCTTTCTTTTTGTTCACTGGTGTTTGCAGACTCTTGCCTGTTTCCCCAACTTTGGACTGCCTTCTTGCTCTATTCTTGAGGATTTGTGGTTGCCTTGATTTTCCTTTTCAAGTTTTCCCTGACTCTGGCTTGTCTCAGTTTTGATTCCTGACCATTTGATTCCTGTCAGCTTTCTAGCTCTGGGCATTGAACATCCCTCTCCTCCTTTTAACAGTGACCCTCAGCATGTCACACACTTTATCAAAACCAGTTTCCTGCTGTAAGTTTATATTTATGACTCACTATTGCTTGCATTCCCAGAACTGAGAAAGTAGTACTCATTTCAGATTGCTGCCAGAATTAATACTACTGTTTTCTCTGTAATACTCTGTACTTTTCAAAGCATGACCACAATTTAACTCATTTGTGATTTCAACAATTTCACTATATAATAAGAGTTGTTCATTCCCATTTCATTGGCAAGAAAGCTGAGACTCAAAGAGGTCAGATAGTTTATGGAACACTCAACAGTGAAGAATCAATAATTTGAATGCTAGTTTTAAGGAATTTAACACTCCTCAAAATTCATATTTTAAGAGATTTAAGAATCCTTTAGAAGAATGATGTTATTCTGATTTTAAAAGTCTGTTCTTCTTTCAATAGTTGAGCCAACTAAATACTGAATTTGTATCACATTATTGAATTTATTTAATTGTTAAAATCTCTGCTTTTAACTTCTTACCTCCTTCTTTCCTTTATCCAAACATTTATTGAGTGCTTACCATGTATCTTACAAATAAAACCTCGCTAAAGGGTTTATTTGTGAGACATAGTCCCTGCCTTCAAGTAGCTGTGGATCTAGTGATGATAAAACATATAACGAATCATTACACCACTATATCTTTTCGATAAAAATAATTACTATCTAAAAGTATCATCTTCTGAAATCATATTATTTACATAAACATTATTAGTTTATCGTCTGTATCCTTTGTTAGAATGTAACCTACATGAGGACAGGGGCTTTGTCTTATTCATTGTTCCGTTTTCTGTGCCTTGAAACTATCCATATCTTGCAGAACGTACTCAATAGATATACGTAGTAAGGAAGAAGATGTTCATTTTCTTTTCGGCTTTAAAAAATTTAATTATATTGTGTGCCCAGGGAATGAAGACTACTTACTAGATGTATGAGTTAATGTATTTTTCTTAAAGTTTTGGTTAAGTTGAACTCTTTAAAAAATGTTTTCTACCCTTATCAAACAGGACATCTGTGTTATATTATTCAATAGACACACAATCTTTAAAATACAGAACTCCCTTCATTTATTTAACAACAAATATGCACTGTTAGATAATATCTCTTTAAAGTTCTCTTTTTTCATAGTTTCATTATTTGAGACTCCTTAGTATGCTTTCTGATGAATCTCTAATGAATATTACAGAGTTACTACTTGTTTATGTAATTACATTGGAGGAATACGTTCCTATTAATTTATTAGTGGATACAAAATTTCATTTTTGGTTAATGCCTATTGAGTGGTAGATGATCACAAAGCTCAAAGGATTCATGTTTCAATTATATTGACTATTTCATTTTTATAGTTGCTGTGTTCGAAGTTCCACTGCATCACTGTTTTTACTCTATTCTGTTATATATGATTATATTTCTTTTGGACTTTTCCTTATTCAAACATCAAATAGATTACATTTTACAATTCTATAGTGCTGAGACCATATCTCTCTAGTTCACTTTCAAAATAATTAACAGTACTGATCACATGTGAAAAGTTAGTGTATGCTTTACAGTGATTCAATATAAGACACTTTCAGTTTAGGCATTAGTAGAGGTATTGAGACAAAAGACATTATGAATTCTATAAATATTCCAGGTTAGAACAATTCCAAAGAACTAGTAGCTAGGAAAGGAAAGTAGAGATACATAAATATCCATTGTCAACTCACATTTTAATTTTAATAACTAGAAGCTATATAAGTAACCTTAGCAATTGCTAAGAAGTTTATGGTATATGAATGATGCCATTAATGTTGTGGGTTCCTGCCAGTCAGTGTCAAAATTAAATACATATAACTAAGAAATAATTTTTAAAAGTTAATCCCATGAAGTTCCACTGTCTCTTTAAAAAAGAAAATCAGGGAAAAATCTGTCTTGGCACTTAAAATACTAAACTTTATTTACAACAAAGCAACAACAGAAAGTTTAGTGAAAATGAAAAGTAGAGAAACAGATATTAAAACAACAGGATAAAAGTTGGGTTTAAACCCTTAGGTACATTTTGGTAGACTGTTCACTTTTGTGGGCTGGTAAATTATAAAGGGTTATCTTATTATTATTTGCTATCCTTTGGCTTTTTTATTTTCATAAAATCTCAGAGAAAAATTCCTAGTTAATAATATGCCTTCTTTCTCTATGGCTAGTGAAAAAGAAGAAAAGATATACTGCTAATCAGGTTTTTTGTACTTAACAGAGATAAAACAGTCAAATTTGAGATAGAAAGGGAAATTGTTTAAATTCTTGCAAAGTAAACAAATACAGAATATGTATAGCTATTTAAAAAATGAAAGAAGAAAATGCTGTTCTATTTGCTCTTTGAAAAAGGGAAAATCAGGTCAACGAATGAAGAGAAAATAAGTGGGTATTAGTGTGCTCAATTATATAATCTGAAAACTCACAAAATTCTACTAAAAGCCTTTTTGTGATAATGTATACACACAATTTCCATCATCTATTGAGTACGTATTACAGGCATTGTCCTAAATGCTTTTTATCTTTAATCTCTTTAAGTATTCCAAACAATACATATGAGCAGTTATATTTTACAGGTGTAGAAAGAGGTTCAAGGGCAATTTGTCTGCATTTGAACCCAATCCATCTCATTTCAAAACCCTTCTTTTAACCACTATACCTACTTTAAAGGATTATTTGGGATTAGGATGGTAATGATAAAACAAAAAACAGTGAAATATTTGGCAGAAATGTTTTATCACGTAACCATGTGAGTTTTCCATTGTGCTTATGAAAGAAAATACCATGGTGTGAATTATGAGGGCAAATCATGTGGCCATCATCTTAATATGCTTCACTGAATGCAAACAGCCCTGAAACATGCTCTGTTATGTCTTCTTGCCACTGCAAAAGAAATCAGGCTGAGCTTGTTTTAACATAAACAAAGAAACCAGTGATAAAGCTGTGGCCAACACAGGACATTCAATCTACCTCTCACAAATTTAGATCAGCCAAACAGAAATAAAGTTTTATATACACATTCATGTATATTTAACAGAAACCCAAACATTAAATGTCATAAAGCATCATGATTCCTCGAGATATCTTTTAACTTTATGATTATCTGTGCTATTTAAGATTAGTTTTCACATTAACAACAAAGACACTGAATATAATGAATTGCTCAAAATGTATACGATTAAACTCTCAGGTAGGAGCTACAGTCTAGTCTGTTCTACTTTTCCTTTACTTTCTTTTCTGATCTTGACTCTTGTACCTGTTAAGTGAAGACAGGTGTACTATAGCCACAGGAAATCAAAGCATAAGTCTCAGATTGTTTCTACATACTACCTGCTAATTCATCAATAGGTAGTTATTTCAAGCCATTTTTCCACTCGTTAATCCATGGCTTCTGGCACCACTAGAGAAAGGCTCTAACCCAAAGCTTTATGCACAAGGACTAGGCTCAGATTGAATCTAGGCACCGCTTCTTAGTTGGCCTAAAGTTTGGTAAAGATGCCCTCTCTTACTTTGCAAACATTCTTTTAATGAGATAACTATTTTAAAGGACTCTGGACATTACCTCCAGCATTCTTTTCCTCCTTCTACCCTGAGTATGGTTTTTTTTTATTATAATCATATAGACTTATGACAATACTTTCAGTGGGGACTGGGAGATTAATGGTTAGTTAGACACGTAACAAAATCTTCACCAGAAAAGCCTAATAAGGAGTGATATATTAATGGGACTATGCAATTAAATTTTAGTTAATCTTAATGAACACAATTAAAAACAATCTATTTATTCCAAGTAATTTTTGTCTAGAATTAAAATGATTCCCAGGAAACAAAAAGGCTAATGAAGTTTTCTGAACCTTTATAGGCACAGAGATATAAAACCAGTAGAGATCATCTCTTCATGGGCCGCTTTCACCAAAACATGCAAAAACATGGTAACTTTGTTCTTTTTACTACATGAACCTTCCCAGTCTTATTATCTAGTAAATTTGGTAAAAATGAAATAACGGCCTCAGTGTCAGTCCCAATGTAGCCCATGTGGGACAGTGAGTAAACCTGAGGACTTAGCCAGCCATAACTGGGATCAGATCCCAATTCTGTCACTTCCTATAGTAGGATTTGCACAACTAACCACCTTTCCTCATACTTGTTTCCACCTTTGAGAAATGGGGACAATAATATCATACTTGTAGAACTGAAATCAGGGTTAGAAATAATACATGTAAAACTGCATGGCAGACAGAAGATGAACAGGATTACAACAGGTATCATGGTTAAAAATAATCAACTGCATTTAACATTTCTTTGCTTCCTCTAACACATGTATACCAAACACAACAACAATGACAGTGCATTGGCTGCCATTGTGTGAAACAAAGAGAAAAACTTATGGTCTCTGTTACTATGAAAATAATTATACATGCCTTCCTCCCTGTGTGTCTATCTTCACATTATCTTCCCTTTGTGTGCATGTTTGTGTATTTCTTGTCCTCTTATGAGAACATATTTGATTAAGGGTCCACTTATAATGAGGTTATAATTAGGAGTTTGCATTTCTTTTTAATGATGAGAAGAGTTGTACACACACAAATAAGTTGGGAACCACTGTTACAGGGTTCCTGTCAGGCACAGTATGAGGTAAAACAGGAAAGTAAGATAAAATATGAAGGGCTTTTGGTACCAAGATAAGGACTCCAGGTTTAATTTGTTAGGCAAAGAGAACTACTAGTGAATTTTTCTGAGCAGATGGCATGCATGTATGTAGAAGCTATTGTGATTAAATTAAAAATCCTGAACCGCACTGATTTGTGCATCAAGGTGGAACTTTTGGAAAATGACCTGCGTATAGAATGGACTGAAGAAGAGTGAGTATGGAGATAAGGAGACTAGATATGAAGTGAGCAGGATCTCACTGGGATGAAAAATGCCACACATATTGCCAAGGAAGATGGGCAGAGGTGGGGCTAATCTGATGGTGAGTATATATGTATTTGAATGTAGATTTATGTGGATGTTTGAGGGTGTATGTGTACAGTAAGACATTTATATGACGTCTAGTTCCTTTGAAATTCAAGAGCCCTTATTATTTCTGTACCAGTCATTTGATATTTTTAATGTGCTGACTTGCTGATTAACTTTCCACATGTAAACACAATATTTCTCTAAATGGAAAATCTGAAAACATTCATTTCGACTGGTCTTGCACACAGTAGGCACTCAGATATGTGTTGGTTGGTAAGCATCAACATTTTAGCCATCTAAAAACTGGCTTAAATTCACTAACAAATATTGAATTTCTATTTTGTGTCTGTGTTTTCTGCTTAGGAGAAAAAGTAGCAGAGTGAAAAAGGTAGAACTAACAATAGTTGGAAGACACTGAACTTAAGTTTGGTGAAGAAATTGTAAATAGGCACCAAGCTAGTTTAAATGGTTTCAAGTTCCCAAGGCAGGACAAATTATACCCATTGATCCCGAAAGAATCTGAAAACTAGATCACTGAACAACTCTCAGTGGTCTTTAGGACTCATAGAGAAGTAGATGTGCCAGAGGAGTAAAGCACCAAAGGGAGAAGGAGAGGACAAATTCTTGATAACCCAGAGCAAGTAGCTTAATATCACCTCTAGGTGAGATTATAGAATGGTTCATTCATTAGAAAGGAAGCAGTAAGCCCTATTATCAAATCAAACACATTTTCTTAGTTATTAGAAAAACTGATAATTCGTATCTATTTATTTTTACTTTAAGTTTGTTCAGATACAGAGACAAGAGTGTATCCAGACTTTAACTAGTCAGTTGTCAAGGTCCCTTATATCTTTTTGGCTGAGTTAGAAAAATATGGGCTAGTTGTTAGCACAGGATGGTAGCTATTTAATATTTGAAGTTTAATAGTTATACCAAACAGGTACTTACAAGCAACTTAAATCAGTGGTTTAAACTTTTTGACTATGATTTGCAAGGAGAAATACATTTTTCATATTACCTGGGAAGCATACATGTGCATATATATATGTGTGTATAATTAAAATAACGGATGTACTTTGACGTTTTCCATTCTATGGTTTTCTATTTTATTTCATTAAAAACTGCTGTTTGCAACTTAACAAATTTATTTCTTAACTCACTAATGGGTCGGGACCCATAGTTTGAAAATGTGAATTGATTTCAATCACAAGGTTTCTAGGAACTACACACTGTTTTTATCCTGTTTAATAAAATATTTGGGTGATGTTATAAAAAGATTGTTCTCAAATCTGAAGATAAAAAGATAATAAGAAGATAAATGTTAGCTTGATATAATAAGGATTAAGAAACTTCTAGCAAATTAATTTTAAATAGAAAATTTAAATAAAATAAAAATGAAATTGAATCTAAGATAGGTACAATTCTGCACTTCATATCTCCAAATTACTTGTAAAGTTCGGTATTGAATACGTGCTGCTGCCTGGCAGCAGCCTGTCTAGAAACAAAACAAAACAATAACAGCAAAACAGAACCTTGGTGTTTCAGCTGACAATAATTTTAATAAGAGAGGGGAATGGAACCAAAATTGTTTGAGAATCTACCATGTGCCAAACATACACATGATGCATATAAGAATCACTGGTGTCATGTTGCTGAAAAAACAGAACTAAACCAAACCAAACCAATTTGGAGATACATTAACAGGAATTTCGCTTCTAAAGATTGAGGTGTTTCCCTCTCTTCCTTTCTTCCTTCCTCCCTTCCTTCTTTTTTATTTTAAACGGAGGCTGGGGATAGGGATTGAACCCAGGACCTCTTGCATGCTAAGCACACACTCTACCACTGAGCTATACCCTCCCCCTCCCTCTCTGTTTCATATTGTATAAACCTGGCTAGGATTTGGAGTACCCTGTTCAGATAAACTTTAGAGGAAAGCAAGAAACCTGCTCTTCAAAGAACCAGTGAAAGGAATGAGGGCATTTAGCCTGGACAACTGCTGCTTTCATTCATTCATTCATTCATTGTTTAACATCTTTATTAAATGTAAATTATAGCCAGGAGTGTTAGGTGCTGAAAAAACAAAAAATAATTAAAATGTTGTCTTTTCCCTCTGCCAACGAAGGGAAATACTATTTATCGACACTTGCTACTACAGTAAGTACCTTAAATGTATTAGCTACTTTCATCGTTTAATCCTATGAATCTCTACTTTGGGTTGGGTAAAATAAGGCTTTGAGGAGAAGTCATTTGCCCAAGATCACAGAGATGAGTGGGAAGAAGAACTGGAATCCAAACCCAGGCTGCACTGAGTCTGGAGGACGTGTTCTCAGCCACTACACGACATTGTCTCTTGAAACTCAAATTCATGGGCTTCTTATCTTTGAAAGATTTTTGTTTGGAAGTATGGGTATGCATCTATTAATGCAAAAAGCTATAGAAAATTGATATTCACCACATAAAATATATTTTTTAACCTGGAGATTTAAAAACAAATATTATAGGTAGCCTCTCTTATTATATAGCTATCTTTTATTTCAAAATACTGTTAATGCAAATGCTAAGTTATTTGTACCTTTGCAAGAAAAGAGGCTTTGTAGGCTAAAAGGAAACAGGTCTGCTTGAATTTTCTAAACTTTACGCTTTTGGGGACAGTATTGAAAACATGTAACTGTGAAATTATAAAGACTTCTATGTGGTTATTATTGTTCTTACATGTGTTTACAGGTTATTCAACACAGACTGTTCATGTATACCATGGGTACAAGGACACATTTACTATATGCTGGTTGCTGAGTTGAAATTATTTCATTGAATTCTCACAGTGGGATAGATATTCTCATTCCTGCTAGTGAATGAGGAGACTGAATTCAGTACCTTGAGTACACTACACAGGTAGTAAGTTGTGTGATTCAAAAGCCTGTGCACTTTCCACAGTACCACACTGCCTTCCAGGAGCTGACAGTGAACTGGAGAACACTTTTCAAAGTCTAAAAAGAGCAAAAGATAGAACCTGCTGCCATATATATGCTCAATGGGGTGGAAAGAAGCTAGTGTGATGACCTTTCAGCCTGGATTTACACATTTAAGATAAATATATCATTTAAAATTAGCAAATGGAAATAATGCTTGCAAAAGTAGACACTACTCACTTGGGATAGGTAAAACGCTGTATGTGGATATATGTCACAGGATTTTTCAGTGACAGCATATCTAAATCACACTGTTAAGATTTAAGAAGTTTTGTAAATTTCCCATACACTTTCAATCTTACTAACATTTATAATTCACTTGCTACCTAATGTAAATAGACATACCAATTACCACTTCTTTCAGAAATTTTGCTTAACTGTTTTAATAATTCAATCACTTCAGTGCAGGTTTAAACAAACACACACAACCATGAACTAATTCTAAGCACTGGTCTTGAGGAATTTTGTTATGCATGCCCTATGGTACTTTAGAATTTTAACATGTTTCAATATCCTGACAGTTAACTTGACTAGCCAATCCAATTAAACAAGAGTAATAACAAACCAGATAATGACAGATTTGTATATTGACTGTTTTCATTTGAGATGACAATTAAAATGATTTGAATATACCTCAAGATACCTAATAGCTCTGGTGTCTTACAATGGATCTTTATTGAAAAGGGCATATCTCATGAAATATTAAAGAAAATTACATCCTTCATTTCGAGGAAGAAAACAGCAGTCATGTCTATTTGGTTTTAATTCAACACTAGCAGCAGATTGCTGTGTACATTTTAAAGTTTTTAAACTAAAAGTAATTTTTTCGTTCTATATATGTGAAGATACAGAAATCTACTTTTATCACAGATCAAGGCTGGTAGAGAATTAATTATATTTTAAGATAATTTCAAAATCCTCTGAACTGTACGTATCTAAGAAGAAGGGAGGGGTCATTAATTGGCATCATACCTGAGGATCGTTAGGGATTTTTAAAATGTGGGATTTGTCGCTCTCACCAAACTACTACCCCACAGTGTCACACAGCACAGGCGTTTTAGGCTGGGAGGTGACTTATAGAACTGTTTGTTGTTCAGAGCTGCATCCAGAGCGGATCACTGTTTGACAAGTTCTATTTTAAGTCGCGCCTGTGTGTGCAGGTGACAGCTTCTTTCATGGCTGTAGAAAAAGACCCATTACTCCATCTGTATCCCTCCCCACGACAATGCAGGATCATTCCCCACGGTGCGTTTGTTTCTGCTTTGCCAGCCACTTTCTCACTGGGAAATTCCGGAGAGGGGGAGGGGGCAGGCGGGCAGGACTGTGAGGAAGGGCCAAGAGGGGCAGAAAGAGGTCGTCTGCCACTCCCCTACCTTACAAGGCACGTGGCACTGGCAGTAGCAGCTACTGGATGCAACGACGAAGATGATGAAAACCTCCTCCTAGCAAGAGGATATTAAGGGAATGAGTTGGTAGCGAAGGCAAGACACACACTCTGTGTCCTTCCCCTCAGGGAGAATTCACCCTCAAGGGAAAAACTACGAGGAAGCCACCGCCCGCCCCACCTCAGCCAGCTTGCCCCAGTGTCTGGCAGCGGTCCCCATGCACCTGCTCACCTGTCTATCCGTTCAGGGTGGTTGGGGGAGGGACGAGGGGTGTCGGGGTGGGTGTGTGGAAGGAGAAGGAGGGCAGGGCGAAAGAGGGGGTGTACCAAGCGCTCCGCCCCCCAGAGGCTCTGCGCAGGCGCAGTGGCCGCTACCGCAGGCAGGGGGCGGCAACATGGCGGAGTGAGCGGCGGCGTCGGGGCTTCACAACAACAGTGGCGCCCGTAGCAGTGGCGGCAGCAGCGTCAGTAGCGGCGGCCACAGCCTGAGCTCCAGCACCCGCCAGCGCCGCGGCCAACGGCTGGCGCCTCAGGGCTTTTCGGAGCGGCGGCAGCATCTCCGCGGGGGGCGGGCCGGGCCGGACGGACCGGGAGGGGGTGAGAGAGGAGGCAGCGGCGGCGGCAGCGGCACAGCTGCTGGGCTGGCATTGCCGCTCGCCGGGCAGCGGTTAGCGGCTCCGCCACCGCCAGGAATAAGACTAATAACCCACCGCCTCCGCCGGGGAGGGCGCCGGAGCGGGCCGGGCTGAGGCGCAGGCGGGGAGCGGGCCCGGCGCCGCGGCGCTGGTGGATGCTGGGGCTCCGAGGCGACGGCCGGGGGGCGGGGGCCGAAGCAGGTATAACGGTACCGGCGGAGGCAGCGCCGCTGCTCTTCCCTTCTCCTCAGGAGGGGGGCAAATGGCGAGCGAGAAGCCGGGCCCGGGCCCGGGGCTGGAGCCTCAGCCCGTGGGGCTCGTCGCCGTCGGGGCCGGAGGCGGAGGCGGCGGGGGCAGCGGCGGTGGCGGCAGCGGGGGCAGCGGGATGGGAGAGCTAAGGGGGGCGTCCGGCTCCGGCTCGGTGGTGCTGCCCGCGGGGATGATCAACCCTTCGGTGCCGATCCGCAACATCCGGATGAAATTCGCAGTGTTGATTGGACTCATACAGGTCGGAGAGGTCAGCAACAGGGACATCGTGGAGACGGTGCTCAACCTGGTAAGGGAAAAGGCGTGCTCGCCATCCGCCTCCCAGCCCCCATGGCCTCCCTCCCCAGGCGCTGGCTCCCCACCCCTCCACCCCCCGGTCACACGCGCAGCGCGTCCCTGCGAGCACAGATCGTCCGGCGGGTACTGCCCAGCGGGTGACCTGCCTGCGCGCTGCCGAAGCCACGCCACCTCCCCGCTCTCCTCTGGTCCTCTCCTGCCACCTGAGCGCGGTGCCCAACTTAACACAGCAATTATCACTTCTCATGACTATGAGGAGTCAGGCATCCCTTGTCGTGCAGGTTTTGGGTCGACTCGAGAGTTTAGTTAGGGGGAGCGGAAGGCCTCCTTTTCTCTGGGGTTCTTTCTCCCACACTCTTAATTGTCCGTGGTGTCGCTCTCCGAGGATGAAGCCTTTCCCCTGGAGCCTAAATTCCCCCGTGCTGCTGAAATGCGAGAAGCGCATTAGCTCTAACTTGAGCAGCTGGGTGTGATGTTTTCCAGTGAGGAGGAAAATGATGCAGTTTTGTATCTGCCTTTAAATATATTACGAGGCTGTGTCAGTGTTGTGGTTGTTATCCACCCCACCCCCCCACGCCCGCCCGCAATCTCTTTTGAGGTACCCTTCCTTTCTTTGTAATATTGCCCTGAATACGCTGACCTCTTAGTCTTTTTTGTTTGTTTCTGTGCACAGAAGATGTTAAAATGGGAGGGCACCAAATCATACAGGTTGGTTTCTGTGGTTGCCTTCAGAGAGCATGGCATGTGGATAAAGACTAGAGGAAAGGTGTTAGATTCAGCCCTAGGTTTTGATTTCTTTCGTGATAAGAAAGAGTTACTGCAGAACTGTGTATGACTTAATGTTTTGCGTTATCTATCTACGGAGAGGCTAAGAAACGTTCAAGATGTCAGGGGAAGACACGGGGAAGAAATAAGGAGAAGAGAATCATAAATTTCGGATAATATGACTAGTTCATTTAAGACTAGTTCATTTTTTAATGCTTTGTAGATGCAGTTTTTGCTGCAGAAAAGCTTTTTAAACAGTTTCTTCTGCAATATCTAGTCTTTGACCCACTGTAAGGTTGGGTTTTGGAAGGTAAGGCTTAAATCAGGAGCAATCAGTTGACTATTGTATTTGGTGTGGAGTCACAGGAATATAAAAATGTGTTTGCAAGGAGATTTTATAACACCCATGCAGTCAGATTTTTTGCCTAAGCAGTTATTTTTGTTTGATCTATTGGAAACCTGAAAGAAAGCTGCAGCTGCAGCAGTGGTGCCCCGAGATATGGATTAAATAATGTCTATGGTTTATGTACCTCTTTAATTCACGGAAAAGTTAAAGCTGTTGTTTTTTGTTTCTTGGGGGGGGGTGGTTTTTTGGCTAGGATATCACGTGAAAAGATAGGAGCATATCTGTCTTTGTTATATTTATTACTGTTTAAATACAAAACACCTCTTTCTAATTCTATGTACCCTTCAAACAAATCACCACAGAAAGTGTAAGTTTGGGGGAGTATCACTGCCTTTGTATAACAAAATTCTTTTCAGAACACTAATAGAAATGTTGTTTTGACGTTTTAATTTTAACCAGCTACAAATAGGTCAGTACTTGCCTTTTTTTTTCCTTTTTAGAAGAAAAGAGATGAAATCTCAAAATATGTTAGTAGGTCAGCAGGTGCTGTATCCGTAGATTTAAAAGAAAACATTTTAAGTGTTTTACAATTTTCCAGATTTCTAATACCGTTTTTACTTTAGATGATGTGCTATACGATTATTTTAATAAGTATTTTTATGCTTACTTAATACATCTTAACGTGATAAGAGGCAGTAGAGGCTCTCACAAGCTGGAAACTGATTTGAATGTGTAACCAGTTTGGACTCTGCAGCAGAAGCAATGTATGCTGGATCAGTTCTTAACAGATGGAGTTCTATAGATACACAGTAGGTTAAGAAAGGAAATGAAATATTTCTTTTGAGGTAAAAAAGAAATTTAACTCTCTTCAGTGCAGTGAAAATCTGTCATGAAGTCTCAGTATGCAAATGCTGTTTTGAAGGTTAACTTTACTGCTAAGTTTAATTAGAGTAATTAGAAATAAAGTAATACTGATATGGTATATCCCCAGATCCACTTAAGACTTTGTAACTGCATTGATTTTTGGAATTAAAAAAGTTAGGTTTAAAATTTCTTTGTAGGTAGTAAAGCACGCAGTTGATCTTTACATGGAAACTTGGGGGAAAGAGTAAATGACAAAAGGAGCTGTTTACTATTAAATTGTTAATTATATTGATTGTGGAATACACATTAGTCATTTGCAGTGTAATATTTCTTGAATTTTGGGTTTAGTGCTTTATCTTTCCAGTATGCTCAAGATGAAAATGTCCTGTGAAAATTTAAGCTGATTCTGAAAATATCTGGAAATCACTGGCATTTAAAAAATAATTATCAAAACTTGATCCTATTTACTTGATGAGTAAGTCAGTAAAATCCATTTAGGGCACTCAGTGACTTGCTAAAGGTTGGAAACTTCTACTATTATCTCTAAAATGAGTTTTTTTTTTTTTTTCAGGTTTCAATCTTAATTTTCTATGACAGAAAAGAAAGGAGAGAAACTAATGAAACTTGAAAACAAAACAGTTTCTATCTTAGCAAAACCCTATCTCAGTCACCTTTGTCAAAATATTTTCCATTCTTTTTTTCCTGTACATTTTTTTTCTTTATATAATATGAGAATACTAATACTTGGTTTTAGTTTTCTCACATGCCTTGCCCAAAGAATTAAAAGTTCTGCAGAGTAAAGCATAAGTATACATTAAAATATAGAACTTCTTTAACACAGCCATATTTGTAATTTTTGTGCCTTTTTTTTCTTTTTTGCCAAAAGTAGAGATTGATTTCACTATTAGTTGGATTGTGGGAGTTTACTGAAGAATCACCGATGGAATGAGAAATAAAATGGGTAATTTCTGTACAGATGAATGTATTTGTTCAATGATATTATAGTTGATTTAAAAACATTCAAATATGAGATGGATAGGATCAGGAAGATGAGTAAGTTAGTTTGTACATAGGTTATAATGAGAGTGTATCATCACGAATTTTGCATTGTAGCTTTACCAATGAACAGAAGCTGATCATCAACAAACTCTGGCTTTAGGAGGAATTATTTAATATGGCAGCATAAGAACATTTCACTATAGAACAGGAATTTTGTTGGTTGTTTCAGTTATAAAACAGGCATGCTACTTAATCCAATGCTTCCTGTAAACACACTTAACGTATATTTATGTAAGGTTTTTCCTTCCTTGAATTAAATTCTGTTTATATATCATGTGTTCTTTGTTTGTAACATGAAATTTCTTATTTGTCACAGGTTTTAATATAAACAAATTTTTAGAAAAGATAAAGGATTAATATTTACTTAACCAAAGAATTCACATTAGGGTTTTTTTTTTTAATAGCTGTCTTAGTATAATTCTATAGCATTTAATTTTAAGTTTTTCTTTTCACAAATTACTGTGCAATATATTAGTATATCTTTAGTTGTAGAAAATATTTCCTCTGATAATTTTAATTTTTTACAATCTAAATGGCATCCTGTATATCGTATTAAAAGCATAACAAAATACTTGGAGGGGATTTTGTGGGCTAAGTTCCTCTCTTGACATACAGATCATGGTGGTATTACTGTTAAAAGGAAATTTTAAACTTATTCTTTTGTACTTAAATGTGATAGTAAGTTTTCTTCCTTAGAGTTTTTTCATTTGCAGCTTGATAGAATAATTTATATTTTAAAGATTTTTATAATTTTATAAACAAAAGATGTATTCTACTTTTGAACTAAATTTATTTAAAAAATATGTATTTGCATTTTAGAATCATGGAAGTACTTACTATTAATAAAACCACATTTATTTATATTAAAAGAGAATTTTCTACGTTTTAGTTTAGGTTGATATGTAAATCTTTTCATATTGACTTGAATTATGTGTTATTCTCGTTGTCAGGTATTGAAAATTAAATTAGGAATGCATATATAAATACTGGAGGTTTCAATATCTTACTGAGTCCAGGGTTTTCCTCCAAAGTATTAATTTAGGCATATAATGATGTTAAACAACAAATATTCTATAGCCAGTCTGTAATCAAGTTATATTAATTTTAAATAAGTGTTTTGTATATTGCTAGTCAGTGTTTGGCAGATACTGTGTGGTTAATGAAATGCATCTCGAGGTTCCCTCTTTCGCTATACATTATTATTAACATTATTTTTAACAAAAAATATATATACTACATTGAATAGAAATAAAAAAATTTTTTTTTTTTGTTAGCATTTGTTGTATTACCAGGAATAGTGGACTTTTTTGTTTTTGTCTGTCTTGCAAGCATTTCCCCTTTTTGGTAAGAGTACCTCAGTTTTCGTCTAATGAACCACTCGTCCTCCATTCTTAATTCAGCTGGTTTAGGTGGTTTCAGGTGGGCTGGTGTATAGCGGAGACAAATCCAGAATCACCATGATTGGTTCAGGGATGAACATTTAACGTGAGGAGAGCCACAGGGTCAGTCATAGGACTTGGGCTGGAACTCTTCCTGTTGGGGATGCTGAACTGGTAGACTCACCCTATAGCTGTGTGGGTGCCTGTATGAGAATTTGGCCAAGTGTGAAGCCGAGAGAGAGAAATATATTCTTGATTCTGCTGAGCATCTGGAGTTCTCTGTGTCTGAGGCAATTATCTTCTAATCGTTAAATTCTCCATTTTAAAGGTTATTATTATTATTATTATTATTGTTATTAGCTTCAAGGCAGTTTAAATTGGGTTTTTGTCACTTGTAAATGGAAAGAATCCTTGCTGTCATAGACGTTAGTAACTGAAAGTGGGACATTGTAGGAACAGACGTTGAATGTTGTAATGGAGTGCCAGGCAGTGAGGACTTCGCTTTCCCCTAGCAGTTTCTTTTTAGGAATTACAGAACAGCTGTTTCAGTTGTCACCTGTGTCATCTTTGCCCATGGAGCAACTGAGGCTGGAACTTAAGGGGTGCTCTAGTATCTTACACACTTCTTGGGGCCTTTGATAATGTCTTACAAGAAAGGAATTTGCTTTGTCCAAGTTGGCATACTTGAAAGCAGAGAGGAAAGAAAATACTGTCTTTTCAAGTAAGAGAGGCTCTTTTCTGCCTGTAGCTACCATCCAAGATGCAGAGAATTAGAAAATCAAGAACCTGGAAGGTTGGAAGGCCAATTTTTTTCCACACCATGCTAAAAATGGTAAAAGGAAAGATATAAGTTTAAATTAGAATCAGATAAAAGTTCTCTTTTATAAACTTTTCTCGAACACCTCATGCATTATACTCCCAGCTTCCTAGCTAAGGAACTTATTACTAAAGAGCTTTAAAAGAGGATGCAACCAAGGAACGAATGGTTGAGTAGCTGAGCCTCCTCATCTAGCTTATTGTCCCACATTGCTTCAGGGCAAGTCATTATGCAGACGCTTAGAGGGTGAGGACTGTGAGGGCCTATTGCTATGAGACTGAATACTGCTGTGAAACTGAAAAGGTGGATTGGTTAACTGTATCTTGACAAGATCTCTGGTTTTGGCTGCTGGTTCAACCAGTTGACTGAAGTAAATTGACCCAAAGTGTACTGAGCTTTTAGAGAAACTCTCCAGGTAACCTCAAGCCTGGTAAATGAAGACCTGTGTTCTTTTTCCTCTAAGGCAGTTCTCAGCTTCAGTAAGAGAAAGTGGGCTGCTAAACCAGTGTAGCTGCTAGAAGGAAAATTTGAGGCTGTGGAGAATAACAGACAAGTAAGGCCTCCTGAGATGGTGGTAATAAGTGCATCCAAATTGGCTGATCAAGAAACTCTGTTGCCACAACAGGGAACTCTTATTACTGTGACCAGTAGTATATGGTCTATACTTTGAATTAGTGACCATGGTTTGTTTACTGCTGGTTTGCAAATTCCCCTCTCCCCTACCATGTACAGAGAGCAAGGGGTGACAGAAGAAAAGAGGCAGACCACTCCAGATTGGTAGGTGGCAGGTTTAATAAGCAAGGGAACTTACCTGTGAGGCTTGTCTTGGGTGGCTGCAAGATGAGTGAATCTTGCACACCTGCCTGCCAGAGTTTTAAAAGTTTGTAAAGAGGCCTTAACTGAGTTCAGTCATGTATACTGTCCAGGTTTCAACAGCACCTTACTCTTTCAAGGCTATGTCCTTGGAACCGCTCCCGCTTGGAACACTAGGTAGAGTGTACATTTTAAGGAAAGGGGAGGGAGTGAGGAGTCTCTGGTTGCCCCGGTCCAGCTCGTGAGTCAGCTGATGGTCATGCCCTCTTGATTATCTCCTCCACATTTACTTTCTCCACTCTTCTAAGTGGAGATTATTATTATTTGTTTTTCTTTTACCATTGTATATTGATTATAGGGGAGATAGTTAAGTTATTACATAGATATATATTGTCAGACCATGAGGTACCACCATATGCATGTTTGGACCTGACCAAGAATAATATTCATAGCACAAAGATTTCTGATTTGTAGCTGAATCCAGTAACTTGACATTATCTTTGTTTTGCTCTGTGCCTCCCCTGCCCACTGTGAGGCGATGAGTGCATTTTCTGTTGTAGTTAAGACAGTAACATTGTTAAATATGGATATTTAAGAAGATATATATATATATATAATTATATATATATGTATAAATAAAAAGAAGTGAGTGTGTAAGGTGGATGGGCAGCCAAGGGCAGGTATGTTAGAGATTTCTATTAGCTATGTTAACATCCATTTTTTTCTGTTGCTAATAGTTCTAAATTTTTTGATACTCCACTGGGGAGTCATCCCTTCTTGATTCTTGGCTTACATGTTTTAAGGTTTCCCTCTCTGCTTTCCTGGACCAGAAACAGAAACTACCTGGCCCATCATAAACAGATATTGGTTAAAAATATACCTGCTTATCTGAGACAGCTTGCTAACTTCTTCCATTCTGCTGGAGAAAGAAAAAATGCTCATCACTGGAGTTGCTAAGATGTTAGAATGTAACACTAGATTTGACTGGCACTCTGCCACCTTGAAGGCAGAGTATGCTTGTGAATGGAAAACTATGACAGAGGCATCGACAACCAAGAGATTAGTGACGGCATCTCTTGAGCCTTTGAAGTCAGTTATATTGCCAGGCTTTGCAGTGCATTAAGCTAATACATTTCTTGTTTTGCTGAAACTAGTTTGAGTCAGGCTTCTATCTGTTGTACCTCAGTGATTCCTGCCTAATCAGAATTAAATTTTTTTAAAACTTAGGTATTAAATGTCATAGGACAGATCATAAGAAACATTAACTTGCCAAAGGACTTGATGCATTTCAAGAAAGAAGAAATAGATATGGCTAATTATTACAAAAATTCATCTTCACTAAATTAGGACATAAGATAATAGTGAGATACCATGAAAAAGAAATGATTAAAAAGAAAATTACCAGTATTTCCTCAGCATGCTAAAGTAATCTTAAATAATGTTGTTGGGCATGTAAAATGTTAACAGCTGTTCTGAATGACATTGTAGCAATATACATCAAGAAATTTAAAGAGGCTTTTGTCGTTAATCCTTAGTTCTTTAGGCTAAGGAAAAATTATCTGTGGATAAGTATAAGGGTTGAATGTAGTTTAATGATATAAAAAATGGGCAGTAACCTAAATGTTTAACAATAGGAAAAAGTTACATTATTTTACATCTATGTTATGGAATATTATACAGCCATTAAAACTTTGTGTGCTTCAGTTTCCTTATGTGTAGAAGGGGTTACCTCATAAGGTTGTACAGGTTAAATGAATTAACATATGTAAAGTGCTTGGTACAAAGCTAACTTTGTTTAGTACTTACTATTGTTATCTTTATCTTTATCTTGAACCTGATGATCACCTGATCCTAGAAAAAAGATAATGATCTAACTACAACCAAGTTGTTGGTATTTTAGCTTAGAGTACCTGCGCTGGTGAAGCTGTTAGAGTAGGGATTCTTCTCCTGATGAAACATCGGGGTCTGTTCTCCTGAGTCCTGCTTAGTCTGTGACAGTGCCTGGGATGGTTTCTC
Source organism: Camelus dromedarius (assembly GCF_036321535.1). Lineage (NCBI taxonomy): Eukaryota > Metazoa > Chordata > Mammalia > Artiodactyla > Camelidae > Camelus > Camelus dromedarius. Next base: position 61,876,164 of record NC_087448.1, on the reverse strand, counting down.
CTGGTGGAAAACTGGGGAGGGCATGAGGTGACACAAGTTCCTTTGCCTGGAACCCATTCCATCTCTGCCTTCCTTCACATGGCAGAGTTTCACATGTAGATGTACCAGGACATGAAGGGTGATCCTTGGTAAATGATCCTTCCCCTGGAAGTATTAGCTTAAGTATTTAGAAGATTACTTGAGTAACCAAACCTAAGGGGCAAGTTAGAAGACTGAAAACTATTTTGTGATCAGTTGTTTTAGAAAATAATATTATCGTATATTTTAATAACTCTTAATTGTTATACAGTATACTTGTGAAATTGTGCTGCCTTAACTAATCCTCAGAATCCTGTTTTCACATGCCATTCCTTCTTTACAGATGTGGAAACTGAGAGTGCAGGAAATGTGAAGTAGTTAGACAAGTTTAGCCAGTTATTAAGTAGCAGAGCTGGGACTCAGGCCTTCAGATGCAAAGGCTAGAGTCTTTTCCATTATTAAACAAAATGTAGCTACCTGGAAATTATCCCAAAGGCTAGCATTATTTGAAGAGATGATACCAGAAGGGGAGGGACCAACCAGCCTCAGTGAGTTGATTTTGTGCCAGAGAATGCTGCCCATAGAGAATTCAGGACATACTGTGCACAGGAAATATAAATGAATGTAGAACAATTTGATGGATTTGTACACAAAATGATTTAACCACCTATGTCGTGAAATTAATTTTTGAGTTTTGGGGAATTGGTTATACAGTCTTAGTAAATGATAACTAGCTTTGAGTTGTGTAATTTCTCACTAGGCAAAAGGTGGATATTTTAGATTTCATTCTGAGCAAGAAAATAATAGTGTGCATTAATATATTTATTTTATATAGAAAGAATAGATTTGTTTTATTTTAGTGTTAGTCAAATGAACCACCACATATACCATGTTTACTTGGATGAAACAAATGAGTTATAGAAGGAATTTAGTATACTAGCTTCTAGGTGATATAATTTCCAATAATTGTGATTCCCTTTCCAGTTCACTAAAGTAGAGCAAATATTGATTATTATGAAATTTTATGGAAGTGTCATGTCTAGATGTATTTCTCTTTAGCAACTACTTTCATTTTCTGAATGAAATAACTTGCAGCTGATTTAAAGATGGTATGTAAGTATTTCCAGTGTTATTTAAAAATTTTTCACATGTGGGGAGGGAGTTGGCATTTATAGAATTGGGTTTGATTTCATAGCTTATGTTTTTAATATCCTCTACCAACCCTTTTGAAAAAAATGTGGGTTTACTTTAATATAATAAGTAAACTGTGACTGAAATTAAAGGGCTTGTCCACGGTTGTCAGGCAGTTTAGTTGCAGAAATTAGACTCAAAGCTAGATTCCGTTTCTAGGTTTGTTGCTCTTTAATCATGATGATGACAGTGATAGCAGCTTACACTTACTGAATCTTTACATGCTAAACACTACGTTAAGCATATAATATGCTTTATCTTATTTTATCATCTTTACCTGGAATGTAAAATCTTCAATGAAATTAAAATAGTCATTGTCTTTCTAAGTTAAACTAAGTCTGGTATTTTAAGAGGAGAAGTGCTTTCAGCTCTAATTATATAAACAATATTTTATTATAAAATGTCATAGAGTTATTTTACTTGATTTGTACTAATTTTCTATAACTTGATTACCCTTTAAAAGTCCTTGAATATAAATGAAGTATTTAAATTATTTTTAAAGCTTATGAGATATGAGTCATCAGTGGAAGAATGTTTCTTTTATTATACTGTCTTTACTGTTACTTGCTAAATAATTATTGCATTTCTCAAAGTCATCATGTTCTTTCATTTTTTAAAAGACCTCCTGCTCATGTTTCAAAGGATTAGCTCTTGTCCCCCACTTAAGTGATGCCTTTGCTGATCTCCTCCTAAAAGCTCTTCTTCCTATCCTGTGCTCTCCCATAACACTTTGTACATATCTCAAATTTAGCAATTGCCCATTCTATTTTAATTGTTTGTCTACTTGTCAGACTACCCTAGAGTCTCTGATCCCTTGAGATCAGAAGGTTGTCTTTTTCACCTTGATAATACTGAGTACTTAACATAGAATCTAGAATTTTGTGCTGCTTAGTGAACTTTTTTTTTTAATAAGCATTTTTTTTTTTCACATTTGATATAGTTTGCTTATTTTTGTTACTTCTGGCTTGGGTACAAATCTTGTCTTCCCAGGCTGTTCTGTCTGGCTCTTTTAATTTCTGTGTTTGCTTTAACATTTTAGTTTTTATCTTATTTTTGGGAGAGGGGGAAGGATAGAGATATTTAGGTGAAAATATATATATATTATATGTTTAAAAGAAAGTTTTCTGGCTATTTGAAATGGGTAAAGAGTCATAAGGTCTTCAGATCTGGTGAATAGCCTGACTCTATCACTTGACTCTATAACCGGTTGGGTTAAGATCCTACAGTCTTTCACAGACTTCGATTTATCACCTAGATTCCCAAGTCCAGTGCTTTTTTCATTTTATCTTGGTGCCTGTAGTTCTACTTTACCTCAACCCATTTGGGGTTATAACTTTCATGAAGAAGCATACTTTTTTTTTTTTTTAACTCAGGTACTCTCAGAACACTTAAAGTGATGATTAAATAAATTACTTAGTAATCCTAACCTAGTGTTTTATTGCCAGAGTCAAGATACTCACTGGGAATATTTAAAGGAATTACATAGTCCCTACCTTAAATAACTGGAAGTTCAATATCAGAAAAAGAAAAGACAGACAAATTACAGTGGTAAAGTAATATTACAAAGATTTAAACAAAATGCTACGGAAATATTAATGGTTCCACTACCTTTGCCTGGAGGAGTCTGGGAAGGTATCGTTGGTTAGGTGATTTTGGATTAGATCTTGAAGGGCAAATAACTTTCCCAGGATAAAAAGGACAGGCATGGAAAAGCTTTCTACACAGAGGAGATAGCTTGTCCAAGGACACAGATCATGAGGAAGTCTTTCCATTGTTATGTCCCCTACAGTGTCAACTATAAACTACAGTTAAATCAGCTTTATTTCTTCTTGTGGAAAATTTCCCCCACCTCCATTTTTAATTCTGTAAGTGTTCATTGACTTAATTTTTTTTAATCCTTTCAGGCTTGCTCAGGGTAAAATTTATTAGGGTCCAATTCAGTGAATTATTTCAGGAGCTCTATTTGTGTAGGCATTTGTGGTTCATGAATAAGAGAAGAGGTGGAGGAAGAGATGAAAGGAAAAGAACTGAGGGTGTTGAAAATTATTTTTAATTTTGTCAGTCTTATAAAATCAGAATTCTTAGAAGTGTAACATTTTATTAGAGTTAATGGTTATCTGAAATCTAGAAGAAAATTCATGGATCTGATACAGTTCTGTATTACTATCACCAATGTCAACTGAAATAAAACCACACAATGTGAGAGTTGTGGGTTAAGTGTTATTTGGGGCAAAATGAGGACCATGGCCCAGGAGTCAGCATCCCAGAAAGCTCTGAGAAACTGTTCCAAGAAGCAGTGGGAAAACTCAGTATTATATATGATTTCAGTGAAGAGGGGTAAATGCAGTCAGGTGCACATTGAGGCAGAGGCTGCTGCTAGTCACGAGGAGCAGATGTCCCCGTTAATGATTTTAGTGCCTTTCTAGATATGAGGAGATGCAAGAATTGGGGTCATAAAATCTCCTGAAAATATCTATGTGAAGGCCTGATCAGCCAGTTTTCCCAGAGCACAGAGTGCCTTATTCCTGATCTCCATCCTGCACTCCTTTCAGGCTGTGTTGGAGGTCAGTGGCTGCAGCGACTCTTGATTTAATCCAAGCAGAGTTAGATGACAAGTATCAACATGATCCAATACTTGTAGAGGCAGATGGCAAGTGTCAGTTTTCAGTTAGCACCATGAATAAGCTTTCTTCCCTTAACTGGTCTAGTATTAGTACTGTTTTGTTAAACTCCTTCCTCTGTAAGGATATCCTGTTTCCTCCCACCCCCTAAAGGACATTTCCTTTCTGCAAATCAAATTATAATTTTTCACTTATCAACATTCCAAAACTGAAAGAAGGTTCCAGAAAAAAAAAGTCAGGTGGTAGATCAAATAATATAATAATGCAGCAAGTATTTATAAAGTAGTTTACTTACTTTTCATGATTTTTAAGAGTTGAGATTTAATGATTCATCTTCACCAAAGTGTGACTTTTTACATTGTAAGTTTCTTTGGTGTATCTGTTCCTATGGATAAAATATGCTAAGGCTTGAATTGTGTGTGTGTGTGTGTGTGTTTTCTGGGTGTTAATATGTTCACATTGCTATTATTGTTGAAGTCATCCACCTGGCAGGTAGCAGGCCCTAATTGGGTGGGATTGTAGATGCAGTCTTTTAACCATTGACTATACTAAGTTTAGATTCCGAAGGAAATGTAACCCATTTTTTTGGTTTCATTAGTACCACACAGGGACTGACTACACTAATTGGTCACAGTTCAAAAAAGTTGCCTGAATGGTCATGGAGTTGTTTTGAGCCATTAACATTTTTTCATCCTGGGCCTTGGAATCAAAAGCACTCATTTTTTAGATGACTGACTGTCTTATTTTTGGGATGGATGGATGGAATAGCTGTGAAGCATTTTCCTCTGTGAAAATACTCATTAAGGTACTTTTGTAGGAGGTATGTTGAGCAAATAGATTTTAGTCAGATTTGCTGCTTTCTTTCATTAATTATACTGGGCTTTTTTTATTCTAGAAATAGTGTTTAACCTGATTAGTGATTTGCACTCTGAAAGGTAAACTAATGTATTTTAGTTACTGCATGACAAATTGTCATTCAGAATGACAGCTGCACCCAATTACATTGAAAAATTATGCTGCCAAACTCTGAGATAAATTGAAGATGACCTGCTTAGAAAATATGGGATATAGACATTTACAAAAGAGATTTCACTTCAGTGAAAGAGTGCTTGGGGTTTTGGATCAATATGATAATGCATTCTGTATCTCCTTAGAGCCCTAATTTAATATCTTTGTATGTAAAAGGAATAAAGGCATATTAATAGTGAGGTAGTTTATGAGAATAAAGTTTAATAATTAGATGTTTCACATTTGTGGCACATGTTACTAGTTGCTAAAGAGAGGCTCTATTAATGTAGTTTATTCCTGAGGAAAAACTAGAGAACTTCTAACATTTTGCTTTATGATAGTTGGATATTAATGTTTACAATACACTGTTACTGAATTATATCATTTTACAGCTGACTTAATTATCACTTTCTAATTGATTTAATTATTCAAGATAGATTACTGTATTTAACTTGCTGGTTTTCTAGTTCTTTCGTTCATGGCTATTTCTCCTCCCCCTGCCCCACCACTATTTAAACACTGTTCTGTTGGGTCTGAATACATATACTCATCTTCAGTCTAATGTCATTCCTGATCATATATCCATTTTATTCCATAGATTTTTTTTGAATACTTACACCATGTATAATGCTAAGCACTGAGGATACAATGATCAAGACACAGTCCCTGCCCAGAAATTTATAGTATTGTAGGGAGTGAAAAATATAGGCAATGAAATGTGTAAATTTTATGATGGAAATAAATTAGGGAATAGTGGGCAACACTGAATGGAGAAATGTACCAAGGGAGTCAAGGGAAGGCTTCATAAAGTGGTGTGATGTTTGAGTTAAGTTTTGAAAGATGGCTAGCTCTGTCTAGAGCTGTGCAGTCATATGGTACTACTAGCCACATGTGGCTGGTGAGCACTTGAAATGTTCCATAGGCATAAAATTTACATGTGATTTTAAAGACTGGGTATAAAAAGTGTAAAATATCTCATTAATAATTTAAAAATATTTGTTACATGCTGAAATGCTGTTTTAAATATATTGGGCTAAATAAGAATTAATTTCATCTATTTTCTTTTACATACATATTTTTAAATAATATTTATTCTGCTCTGCCCTTTTTAATTTTTACTTTAATGTGGCTAATTAAAATTTAAAATTATGTAATATGGCTTGTGTTATATTTTATTGGACAGCACTGGTTTAGAGGAGACATCTCAAAAGTAGATGAACCACTGGAAGTATGGAAAGAAACTAATAGATATCCTAGCGTGCTCTCTTTTTAAAATATGCATGCTTATATATATGCATATATATGTGTGTATATATGCCTATGTCTATACCATACACACATATATATACATAATCTTTGTATTGTTTGAGCCACTCATTGTGGGTTTTCCTGTTAGGTGTCAGTAAACCTCATCCAAACTAATGCATTGACTTAATAGCAACAATTTAAAAACCACATATCACTGGGGAAAAACTTGTTCTCCCTGCCCTGGTAAAAGTTTCCTAAATAATTCATGGAAATCAATATGGCAACAAATTATTTTATTGGCATTTATTGTCAGCAGATACTTCGTTAGGCAAATTGTAAACATTGCTACACAGTTGAAGAAACAAAATAAAATGTAATTATTTTGTAGGAGTTGGATGCAGTGCTGTTATTTCTAACATAAAATTTGCTAGACTGTTTCTTAATGAAATAAACAATGATTTTTGTAGGTTAACTATTAAAAATATTTATGTGAAAATACACTTTCTGGAAATCCATGTATGCCCTGTTTACCAAAACTGGAAATTAAGAAGTAACCTTACCTTTATCTGGAAAGCAGAATACATACACTTTGTGAAGATTTACTTGATTTATCGGAATAAGAGTCCCCTATTGTATTTAGGTTGCTAATTTTAGAATTGTCAGGAGTACCATATTTTAAATAAGACTCTGGATTGAATACTAGCATACTAGAATTCTGGAATGTTAGTGCTTATCTTGATAAGATTTCAAAGATTATCTGTTTTTTGAATTTGGAAACTTAGGCACAGAGAAGTTCTTGACAATATTTTCCATCATGCGAACCCCTTACTTTATTTTGAATTTTTTTTTCATTTTCCTTCTACTTTTTCCTTCTTCCTCATATTTTTATTTTCATATGCCTTCGTCTGTGCATCTAAAGGCATTACATATTTACTTTATCCAGTTTTGACTCTTTTTTTCAGCTAATTACAGTTTTATATCTGCTGTAGTGTTTGTAGAAAATCAAGATCTTCACTCTCCTTTAATAACAGTAAAAATAATCATATCTGATGGAGGTGAGAGGAAGGTTAATTTAAACATACTTTTATTTCTAGGTAGTTGTTAGGACCTCAAGTGCCCATACCGAGGGATAGTGTGATCAAACCTGGGGGCAGAGTGAGATTGGAAAGATAATTCTTTCCTTTAAGGACTTTAAATTCTAGTAAGAGAGACCACTGTATAAATTAGAAAAAAAAAATGCTAAATAATGTGATCAGGCTTTTGTGGTATGACTAACCTGAATTCACATCCTGGCTCTGCCTCTTTTTTGTCTTGTGACCTTGAGTAAAAGTATGTATTAGAGTAAAGCATCGCAGAAGAGAGGGTGATTAACTATTTGCAGGAGTCAGGAAAGACTTCAAGGTGGAGAATTCTCTTGAAAGTGGGTTCCAAGGGGAGCAGGAGTTTGCTGAGTTTGCGGACAGGGTGGAGTTAGGGCGTTCCAGGTCTGGAAATTTGAATCAGCACAGTATATTTAACCTTCTTTCTACAAATGCTTTTTCCTTCTGGCAAATTCCTACCTATCCTTTTGGACTTAACTTAAAGCTTCTGTCTCTTACTATGGATCCTTCTCTTACACAGAGAGTTTTGAGGCAGTTAAGTGTTTCCATTTTTGCTTTCTATTGGCGCCTTGTAAGTACATCAGTCTCCCAACACCCTCAGAAGTCACATTCTTGAAATGTAATGTGGTTGGCAAAACTGCAATTGGCAAAGTCAAAGTCTCTAGACAACAAATGATAAGCAAAGGAGAAATAAAAATAATGTATCAAACATGTATATATTTATATATAAGTACATAAAAGAAAAGTTCTAAAATGCAGCTGTTTCCAAAACAAACTAGGATCATCTGGTGCTTGTTTGCATCAAATGTAATAAAAAAATAATAGTGGTTACAAGTTTTTGTTGGGTATGCTGCTAGGCTGTTGACTGTACTGATTTAATAACAGCTCTTGATAGGGAAAGAAAAAGCACTACCACATTAAATGTACACATCAATTATGAGTTACATGTTGATTTCAGAAATGTTAACTTGTGAAATTACTCCTTACAATGAAGAAAATATAGTATTATCATTAATACTATAACTCAATGACAGAGGCATTTCTATCCCCATTTTACACTTGAGAAAAGTGAAGCTTTGTGATCCTAGGGACTTTGGGTGATATGGAGCAAGATGTTTTGGCAAGAGAGAGAGGTGAGCAAAGCAGTATGTTTATTCCATGTACGTCGATCTGATTAGACAGGCTGGTGTTCTCTTACTCTTTTCAGTATTTTTTCTGGTTCTCTCCTGAAACAACAAGATTGTCAGAGAAGACAGCCTGTTCAGTGGTGAAGTGTATATAATTGGTGCTGCTTCTAGCTCCATCTTGTACCTGCTTCTTTAAGACTTTTATAACTATAACTGATGTATTTGACTCTCTGTACTTAGATTTATAAATTAATGTGTAAATGATGTTTGAGTCAAATTCGTTTTTGAATCCTGGTTTCCTGTAAAGAGCTTGGCTTTTGTGGTATGACTAATCTGAATTCAAATCCTGGCTCTGCCTTTTCTTTGCTTAGTGACCTTGAGCCAAGTATTTCATCTCTCTGAGCCTGTTTCTCTCTCTCTCCCCTCTGGTGTCTATTTATCTGTTTTTCTTTATCTGTGTCTATATACATACATACTTCGTATATCTGAAAACAAAATAAATGATGCTATTTTCCCTTTTATTCTTAAGTGAGAACTGTGTATATGAATTATACAGATGACAGATCATTATATTATTAACAGTTTCTGCTACTGTACAGGAGGTTCATTTAATGACGTTACTATTCAAAATGTAGTCCATAGACCAGGTTTGCATATTTTTGAAATGTTTGTTGGTCTAAGATGAGATGAGGAGCTTGTGCCAGAATGTAAATCAACTTTGTCAATAAGCACACTGTTTATTTCAAATAACGTTTCCCCCCTCCCCCCATAGCAAGACTTCCTTGATGAAGGAAGCAGTGTGTTAATTCATGTCCTGATTCAGTCTCCTTCTCATTGCCTGGTACTCTGAGTAGCTTGAATGGAGGTTACTTTGAGGGTACATTCTGAACAAAGCTTAGGTTTATTTGTGACATTTTTCTTTTCATTTCTGGTATTAGATAAGTTTGCTATTGTTAGTGAAAAGAATGTTGATTTTTGGACTTGGAGTCTAATCTTGTCTTTATTACTAATTAGTTGGGCAAGTTATTTACATGTTACAGACTTTATTTTGCCTGACTGAAAATAAAGATTGGGTTAGATGATATATGTGGTTCTTTCAGGCTTTAACATGATATTACTCTATGATTTTAAATAGTAGTTCTTTCTTTCTTTTTTTTTTTTTTTTAAGAACCAGAACATAGACCTGATATTAAAGTCAATGAGAAGATGCACTGGGATAGAAACATGCTTTAAGAAGCTTGTTTTTGGAATAGATATTTTTATTAAACTTTAGTCAATCATATGCCAAGAAATTGTTCCTAAAGATAGAATGATTAATGAAACTGGCTTTTTTTTCATAAGTAGTCATCTCCTGGGGAAGGTAGACAAGTAAGTAGAATATGATTGACCCTTGAACAACACAGGAGTAAGGGGTGCCCGGCCCTTGAGCACCCAAAAAGCCACATATAACCTTATAGCCAGCCCTCCAAATTCACAGTTCCACATCTAAAGATTCAACCAATCACAGATTGAGTAATAGTATAGTATTTATTAAAAAATGTCCATGTATAAGTGGACCTGTGTAGTTTAAACCCATGCTGTTCAAGGGTCAGCTGTACATATACATGTAAGTATATAAAGAATAGGTAATGTGTTAGTGATATGGACCAAAAATGTTGAAACAGGAGGCTGTGAGAAACAAATTCTCTAGAACAGGAGTAGGCAAAGTTTTTCTATAAAGATCCAAGTATTTTAGGTTTTGTGGGCCATATGGTGTCTGTCACAACTACTCAATTCTGCAATTGTAGTAGAAAGGCAGACATAACCAGTATTTAAATGAAAATACATAGCTTTACAACACTAAATCTCTGGCACCAGCTAGATGTCCTAGAATCCAGTGCAATTCTGACACTAACTACCTGGAGTTAGCGCAAACCCCACAAGTTAAGGGCTCAGTCCCACATGTCTGCTTCCATTTCAGATGCCAGCTGTTAAACGTGGATGCCTGCATTTCTGCCTGGCTGACTGCAACCCCTCAGGTTCAATAAATTGCTAGAATGAGTCACAGAACTCAGGAAAGCGCCATACTGACAGTTAGTTTCATCATAAAAGATACAACTCAGGAACAGCCAGATGGAAGAGATGTAGGGCAAGATATTGGAGTGGGCACACAGAGCTCTCATGCCTTTTCTGTGCCCAGAAGCACATCAATCAGTGCATTCACTAACCTGGAAGTTCCCTGAACCTCATTGTTCAAGAGTTTTTATAGAGTCTTCATCATGTAGGATAATTGATTTAATCATTGGCCACATAATTGAGCTCAGTCTCCAGCCCTCTACTCATATGTTTGGTCTGTCATTGGCCATCCTGTCTCTTGAAACCATCTAAGTGCCCAGCTTGAGTCACCTTGTTAGCATAACCTTAAATATGATCAAAAGAGGTTAATTATGAATAAAAAAAAATCCTATTACTCATGAAATTCCAAGGATTTTTGAAGCTTTGTTCCAGGAACTGAGGGCAAAAACCAAATATATTTATTTTTAATTGTAGTATAGGCAGCCTTAATCAATATGTAAATAAACAGGCATGGCTCTGTTCTCATAAAACCTTATTTACAATAAGGCAGCAAGTTAGACTTGACCTGTAGGCAGTAATTTGTAGACTCTTGCTCTAGAAAAATAGGAAAGACTTGTCCAAGAAGGAGGCATTTAAACTATATCTTCTATTTCTTTAAAATTTTTTGTTGATGTTATATACTATTTTATAGAATTTTTAAAATGATATATTACAACCTTAGTGATGTAATTTTAGGGAAAATTTTTATAGTTCAATGGCACTATCTATAGAGAGGTTTGTTTTTTTTTTTTTGAGATTATGTTGTGCTATTTATTGCCAAAAATAAAAACTTTTAAAAGTAGAGAGTTTTTTTTTTAAGGTACTTGGTAAGTGAGCAAGGAAATTTTTCCACAAATGTGCCCTGATTACTAATGTGTTTTAACATCAGTTGAGAAAGTCTTCAGTTCTTCTCAGACATTGATTCCTTTTAGCGCCTGTAAGTAAGAAGGTTTGAATATTACCTATCAAGTAACAACTGATAGGTGTTATTTTGCTGAGTGACCATGATTTTTATCATATTCCTTGTAGTAATAATTTGTTTAATCTGTTGCTATTAGAATGCTGTTTTCCTTCTGCCATTTTTATTTTGAGTCCCACTCTTTTGTTTTCTAATGAAAGGAACTAGAGCCTTGGGTTTGAGTTTTGTCCCTTTGACTTAAGGGAGCCTCTGCAAGTTCTACATTATGAGAGCTGTCTGATGAGAGAATAGAAATCTGACACTTCTTACTGTGTAATGCAGATCAAGGCATGAACATTTAAAAACTTGATTTCTGCCTTTATTTCCCCCTTTTTGCCAGATCATAAATTGTTTCCTATTCTTGCTTGAAGGTTTCACAATGGAATGAATAATCATGCTGATAAAAATTTATTAACTTATCTTGTTAATTTTGTCTTAGTATATATGAAGTTTCAAATTTTCATGAAGATGAACATTTGGAAAGCCTCTAAACATGGAAAACTGGGAGCAGTCCAGAACTGACTGTTTTAATAGGGATAGGGTTTGCTTTTATTCATGTGCTTAAGTGATGGAGAAGAATTGCCCTAATGAATATAGCAGAAATGATGATGAAAATGTAGGTAATGGAAAAATTATCTAATATTTTAGGGCTAAAATAAAAGCAAAATTTAGAAGAATCAAAGGGAAGCTCAGTTTTTTGTCGATAACCACAGATGAGTTAGTAGTATCATCTTTAAATATAAAAGGACAATTATTTAAACATGTTTATATGTATGGGTCACAGCAATAGTCAGTCAGTAACACATGAATAGCTTATTCACATGCTTTTTCAATTAAAGTATTTTTTTAAGTTGAATGCCTATTAAATGTTGTTGGTACTGAGTTAGGCTCATATGGAAATAATAATAGAATAATAATAATAGTAATTTTTATCCAGGAGTCCATTCAGGAGGCTAAGTATAATAATCCTCACAATAACCCTGTGAGATAGTCCTGTTTATCCACAGTCTACACGTGATGAAACAAGATTCTGCAGGTAAAGTTGGCTGCCTGATGGTTAAGCCTTTTAACAGTCTGTTTCTTTCTAATAGACACAAATTTCATAAGTTTTATAAGAGAAATATAAAAAATTATATATGTTCCAAGAAGGGGTAAATAACATCTTGTTTGGGAAGTGGAGCCTCAGGTAGTGTCATAAAGAAGAGACATGGAAGATGATGTAAAAATACAAGGTGAGGCTTGAGCACAGAAGATGTTGGATATTAAGTTGCAACATGAAGATTATCTGATCATAAAGCTAATCTTTTTATTCATTGTGGCGTGTTGCAAACTATTCCATGCTGCTTTCTTCTCTGGAAAAAAAAAATGCAGTTTTGAGGCTTTGTGGTTGTGTTTTTTAGAGGACTTCTCTAGTACTGCTCTACTGCTCTACCCCTCTACTTGTTTACATGCCTGTGCTTATGGATCTAAGTGTAAATGTAGATAAAGTAGAGTGTGCACAATTACCTTGCACAGAATAGATGCTAACATTAATCAGTACTTTAAGGAAATCTAATCCATCTTGAAAATTGGAGTAATTTTCCTTTCCAGATGAAGGTTCACAAGGTTTAAGATTTTGTTTTGTATCCTGTGCGTGTTATAAACTATGCTTTCAGTCAGTGTGGAAGAAGAGAGGGAAGTATAGAAGCATACGCATTTCATTTAAAGTTGTTCTTTAATCAGTATTCTAATCTGTAGAGGGGCATATTTTAAGCAATGCTGATGAAAAAATGAGTAACAAAGAGCTTGGGAAGTATTTGGAAAGTCTGCATTGTCCTATTTGTTAATGATAACGTTTAGAGCTGGCTCACTAGCCTCTGATAATCAATATTTACTGATGGAATTGGAAACCTTTTGCAGTGAACACACATATACCCAGCACCTAGATTCTACAGTTAACATTTTACTAAACTTGCTTTGTCGCATATTCATCCATCATCAATCCATCTTGTTTTTTGTTTTGTTTTTTTTTATGTTATTTCAAATGAGGTTGAAGCCATGCTATTTAATAGCTCAAATTCATTGTTTGGTTATGAACCCTGCTGCCCTCATTTAAAATTATGTGTGATGAATAAATATCAACCTTAAGAATAATGTTCAATGAGTTTTGAAAAATGCATGTTCCTAGGTTCCCAAACCCTTATTGAGATATAGAACATCACAGTCACCTCAGAACTTTTCCTAATTAATGTAATTAACCCTTTCCTAATTAATCCCTGCCACTATCCCCAGAGGCAACCACTATTGAGTTTTTTCCCACCCTAGATTTGTATTGGGTATTCTAGAATTTTATATAAATGAAATCTGATGATACGAATGAACTCTTTTAAATGAAGCCTCTTTCATTTAACATAATGCTTTTGCAATTTGTTCATGTGTTTATCAGCAGTTTGTTACTTTTTATTGCCTAGTAGCAGACCATCATATGAATATACTATAGTTTATCCAGTCTGTTGTTGATAGAACTCTGAGGTGTTTCCAGTTTTTGTTGTCAGTCTCTGCCGGTTTTTGTCTTTGTGTACCTCCTTTTCTACCTTCTTTTGAATTAATTGAATATAGTTTTGAGTTTCATTACTTTATTTTTTTAGTCATACCTCTTTGTATTCTTTTTTATGGTTGTTCTGAGGATTGTAATGTACATCTTTAGCTTTTGAGGATCCACTTAGAGTTAATGTAGTACTCTATCATTTAAAAAGTAGGAATCTTGCAGTCATAAATATCCATTTATCCTTTTCTTCTACTATAGTTGTCATACTTGTTACATCTACATTATTTATCCACACCACACAGTGCTATAATTTTGACTTTAAATGTTCATCTATATTTTAAATATATAGTAAGAAAAATATCCCCTTATACTTACCCATGTGTGTCTCATTTCTGGTGTTCTTTATTCCTTCCAGAAGTTCTAATTTCCATCTTGTATAAATTTTGTACAGCTTGAAGAAACTTTACAAGCATTTCTTTTAAATACTAGTAACAAATTCTTACTTTCTTAAAATATGAAAATATCTTTATTTGGCCTTTCTTCTTGAAGAGTACTTTTGCTGTGTATGGAAATTAGGGTTGACGGTTTTTCTTTCAGCATTTTAAAGGTGTTGTCCTAGTGCCTTATGGCCTCTTTTTTTCTGATGAGAATAAAGTGTCATTCAATCATTGTTTGTCTGTCTGTAACATGACTTTTTTCTCTGGCTGCTTTTAAATTTCTGTCTTTGATTTTCAGATGTTTCATTGCTGAAGCTTGTTTTTGTTGAGCTTTTTGAACTTGTTAGTTAATGTCTTCTACCAAAGTTTGGAAATTTTCACTCATTGTTTCTATAAATGTTTTAAATTTTCTATTCTCATCCTCCTCTTTTATTGGGTCTGCAGTTACAATTATCTTTGATTTTTGTCCTACAGGTCCCTGTTCATTTTTTCCCAATCTTTTTTCTTTTCTTTTTTCTTCAGATTAAGTATTTAAATTGATCTATCTTTAATTTCACTGACTCTTCTCCCATCTGCTGTTTAGCCCAACCTGTGAACATTTTACTTTAAGTATCATAGCTTTTGGTTCTAGATTTTGTATTTGGTTCTTTTTTTATAGTTTGTACTTCTCTGCTGTGATTTCTAATCTTTTCATTCATCATGACATTTCTTAAAACTTCTTTGAACATAGTTACAATTGTTGATTTAAAATCTTTGTCTGCTAATTTCCGCATCAGGGTCATTTAATTGTTGGTTTCTATTGGTTATGTTTTATCTAGAGTATGGACTGTATTCTTTTTGTTAACTATATGTTACATAATTTTGAATTGTATCCTTAACACTGAATAATGCCATGCATTTTGTTATGTTTCTATGAATTTTATTTAAAAAGGTAAGGTGTCAGTTTACTTGGTTGAACTCAAACTGCAGAACTTTCTCTCATATAGCTGGCAGCAGTTGAAACCTAATGAACGTGAGTAGTTCATGGTTCAGCCAGACATTTGCCCAGGTTGTATTTGGGGCTTCCTCTCTCTTGTGCTCTTCGTTTCTAGAATTGCTTATATCATATTCAAACTGCTGTGATTATTCCTAATTTCTGGTTCATGATGTGGATTTGGGCCTGTTCCTAAACTGAAAGTTATAAGAAAGAATTTTACATAATATCATTACTTTTTTACACCTGTCGATGTTCTTTCTTTATATCTATCTTTGGTTGTTCTTCAGTGCCTTCAGATAGCTGTTTTTTAATATTTTGTCTAGAATTTATAGTTCTGATTTTTGCTATGTTAAGAATCACTCCACCATATTATCAGACCCTGCCTATATCCTAAATTATAAAACAAACAAAATCCTTTATTATGCCATTAGTTCACTCAACAAATATCACAGAGTCCCTTATGTGTGCTTGACAAGCGTTGGAAGTATAAATATTAAAGACATAGATCCTTCCTCTCAGGAACTTCACATATTTATAGAAGAAAATAAGGTAAACAGGTGTGATGAATACAATAATAGATTTCGCTTGGAAAGAAAGTGTGATTGATTCTCACTGGGCTAGGCAACATGGGCATGCTGGAGGAAGGGATGTCATTTAAGGAGGAATACAGTCTGAAGGAATATTACATCCTGCTTGGAGTTTGAAGGATTATTAGATGTTTGCAGGTAAATGGAGGAGGATAGCGCTTCATTTTTAAGAGACAAAGGAGATGATGTGAAACATAGAGCCACATTTGGTTGGAAATTTTAAAACCATCCTTACCTTCTTTTGCCCTTCCTTCTATTATGTCTGGCTTTGATTCCCCTAGCTTAAATCATTGGGTGACTGCCCCACTGATTTATAAAATTACAATGTGAATGGCCAATTTCCTCTGTGTTCTACAGATATTTCAGATTAGCACTTTAATGGCTCAGAAACGGGGGAGTAGTGAGGGCTAGAACATAAGAAATGCTGGTCCTGAAATTTGTCAGCCTTTCAAATGGCTGAGACAGCAGATGTAGATCGTAACTCTTAGATCACAGTGGTAAACTCCCAGTAAGAGTTAATTTCTGTTTGTGAATGCATCAGTCAACAGTGTTAAGGCCTGTGATCAGGTAATCTACTATTAGCTGTCAACTGTTTGCATCAGGGATCCTTGTTCTATTTGTACATAAGTTTCAACAGATATTCATTAGAAGCCCATTAGTACATTTTACTTTTGCTAACAGTTCCAGGTTCATCTTAATGGCGAGATTAACTGTCTAGCAGTTGCTGGGCCCCTCAGAAAATTGTCGCTGAGAACCAAGAAAATCTTAGCCTTCCATTTGGGGAAGGTTAGACTCAATTTGGAAATCTGGTGTTCCTTAATGGGGAGAAAAGGAGCTAGAATGAAATAAACAAATCAGCAAGTATTCAGTTTTTGACTTGGTTAAGAGATGTTTGAGAGAGAAATAGCACCCTTTGGTGGTTAACCATTGTGCTTAAGGTAAAGCTGGAAATTCTCGGTATGACTTTTAAGCCCCTCTGTAATCAGATACCTGCATAGCTCCCTAGCCTCATCTGCTGCTACTCTTCCATTCATCACTCCTTCCTCTTCACCTTTGCCTTCTGCACACCAGCCACAATGGTCATCTTTTGTTATCTTTATTTAGAGGTTTTTCCTATTCTGTGGCTTTGATAAGTACTGTTATCTCTGCCTAAAATTCTTTCCCTCATTTCTTTCATGTTCCCGTTGGTACTTTCTCCTTCCCCAGTGATCTCAGCTAAATTTTAAATTTTCAGTTATTTCATGACCTCTCCAAATAAGGTTTTTATGCGCTAATAATCTGCCTAAGTGCTAGAATTTAAGCTGTATGGCGTCAAGTTTTTATGTCCACTACTGTTCTTTGAGCACCTGATATAGGCTCTTGCATATAGTAGATGCTCAGTAAACATCTGAATGAATAACAATGAATAAGTCCAAAGATGAGCTGATTATTCAGAATTCTATTTAGCTAATTTTCGGTGAGAACTAAATTTTTGAAGATTAGTGTGAATCATTTATTCCTACCTCTTCTTATCAGAGTGAGGAGGTAGGTCTCTAGAACTAAATAACCAAGATATATGACAACTGCTTTTAGAGATTTATTGTCATATCGATTGAGTATGATCCTGGTTACAACACAGTGAGTAGTGCCTATTATGTAGATGGTGCCCTGTGCATACACTGAACTGAAGTACAGTGAGTAACATTATATCTGACTTTCATTCAGTCTGTTACAAACATGTTCATATATAAGAAGCTTTGTAGTTCTTTTCTGTACCCTTCATTAGTTAGTTTTTGATTTTTTTTTTTAGCTATTTGAATCCAGTTTCGATTATGATTCTTTTGGAAAGATAGGTAGAAACCAGTTAAAGGTCACATAGGTAAGGATATGAAAAGGAGATTGAATGAAGTTGGATGGTTTATGTGAAATAATTCAAAGAGTGCCTGTATTAAATTTCAATGATGTAAAAGGGGTTTATACCAGTCATTTATTATCTACTTTAATGAAGAGATGAGAAAAGAAAAATTCAGCTTTCAGCAGGAGAAATTTATTTCACCTGAAAAGAAATATTTTGAGGGTTTCAAAATTTTCTAGGAAGTGAGGATGTTCACAGTCCATCTTTGAAGACCTTTTAAGAAGAAAATAGGAAAATATTAGTTTAAAAATACCGAATTGAATAAAGACAACTGGCTTGGGTAGGATCTCTCAGCTATTTTTAGTTGTGATTATGTGATTGCCTGGTTTTATTTAATGTACTTGTTAGTTTCAGTGACTCATATATAATTAGTTGCTTAATCATTAAAAAAATTATATATATAAATATATATAATAACATACTAAATATATATATATATACTTTTTTAAGTTCCCAGAGAGCAATTGTGTGCATGTGTATGCAGTACATGAGTGTTATACTTTGTCTCTCCCTCTTTTAAAAATTTTATTTATTTATTTTTCTTACTGACGTATAGTTGATTTACAATGTGTTAATTTCTGGTGTATAGCATACTGATTCAATGTTTTATACGTATATATATGTATTCCTTTATATATTCTTTTTCATTATAGGCTATTACAGGATATTGAATATTGTTCTCTGTGCTATACAGTAGGACCTTGTTTATCTGTTTTATATATAGTAGTTAATATCTCCAAATCCCGAACCCCCAATCTATCACTCCTCACCCCTCTCCTCCCTGGTTTCCCTCTTTTTTTCTATAGTGGTTTTCATAAGGGGATTACTTTTTAAAAATGAGATTTACTTTTTAAAAGTGGGATTTGATCTTATTTGGAATTTGAGATAAAACATTTCATATTAACTAGACTTCTTAAAATTTTCCCCATGATTTATATTCTCTCTAGAAAGTTACAGAAGCAGGAAGAATCCAAGCCTTTTAGACTTCTGTCCTGAAGAAGAGACTTTTGCCAGAAGATATTAGTAATTAGGAAGTTTGGGGTCAGAGACCAATGAAGTCCTAATATTTTTTAACCTAATATTTTTTAATTGAACATTTTTCTAATTAAAAAAAACCCTTAGTGAAAAATTCAGACTGTTAGGAAGTAATAGTCATTCATAATGCTGTTATAGAGAGTTGACATTTATAATTTACAGTAGTTCCATCTAGTTTTTTTTTTTTTTCCTATCTTGGATAGACATTAGGCAGAATACAAGGCAGCCTCTCCCATGTTGTATATATGTTGGATGTTGCAACCATGGTATGGTGTTATGGGTTGAATTATACTCACCCCGCCTCTCCCCCAAAAAAGAAGGTATGTTAGGAGTCTTAACCTCCAGTACCATAGCATGTGACCTTATTTAGAGATAGGATCTTTAGAGAGATAATCAAGTTAAAATGAAGTTATTAGGATGGGCCCTAATCCTATATAACTGGTATCCCTGTGAAAAGGGAAATTTGGACACAGAGACAGACATGCATAGAGGGACGGTGATGTGAAGAGACACAGGGAAGATGATGTGAAGATGGTCATCTGTAAGTCAAGGAGAGAGACCTGAAACAGATCCCTCCCTCCTAGCCCTCAGAAGGAAACAACCCTGCCGACACCTTGATTTCAGATTTCTAGCCTCCAGAACTGTAAGACAGTAAATTTGTTGTTTAAGCTACCTAGTTTGTGGTGCCTTTTTAACACAGTTTTAGCAAACTAATACAATATGGTATCAAATTGCATTATAGCAACTTGATAATTACTTTATGTCTTGAATTTTAAAGTTTCCTTATATTTGTTTTATGCCTATGTTAGGAATATCCAACTAAATTGTAAATTTTTAAGATCTGGTTTATATTTCCCTATCTTTTCCTTCCCTTTAGTACATCATATAAGATATAAAAGATGTTTGCATGATGCAAATAGGCATGGTTTTGATGAAAAGAATTTCTTCTTATGTAGAAACAACACTATGTACAATATAGAATTGGGGAGAAATTATTCAATTTTAGGCATTTTTCTTTTAGCTGAATAATTATTTTATATACTTGGACTCTAATATTACTGCTATAAAACCTAAAATACAACTTGATACTTAAACATTCTTGCATAGGTGAATTTTGAGATATTTAAATATAAAATTACATAAAAATTAAAAATTGATATGGTTTTTATTATTTATTTTAATTTTATTTTTACCCCAGGTAATTTACTTGCCACACCATATTGAATTTGTAGCAATATTAGGGTTCAATAAATCTTTGTGGAATGAATGCTGATACCTGAAATGGTAGTGAGGGGAGTTGGACCTTTCAAAAAGTTATATATCTGTGTAATCATGATCAGATGGGATTTATACCGAAGTGAAAATTAACTTGGTTTTGGAAATGATCTGTAGTAGACTTCTTTTGCAGTTACTCTTTCAAATCGTCATAGCAATAATGAGTGAAACATGGAAGTGAGAACCAACTGTTGTCCTTATTTTATAAGAAAGGAAATATACTCTGGAGGTTAAGTGAATTGAAGATAGGGGCACATTGGAAAATCATACTTTTGAATATGATTTGTGTATTTACCAGATTTGGATTTAGGAAAGGTCACTCTTAAGTGCATGTGTGTGTTTGTGTGTGTATTTTCTGATTATAATAGTATGTATTCTCATTGCAGATCATTTTGAAAATGTATGTGAAGAAGAAACTAAAAATTACCAGTCATCTCATTGCTCCATAGTAATCACTGTAAACACTTTGCTACTTTTTAAATGCCATTATTTATGTTCTGTATTCAAAGTGGTGTGGAAGCAAGACCGCTGGACCACATATCATGAAACCTGGATGTTCTGCCTGTCTATTCCTTTAGTTGTTGACTCTCTTTTTTTTTTTTTTTAAATAATGAAGGATTTCTTCTCTTACCCTTCTTTCTGTCCCAATTTCTAATAAATTATTTTTATTAAATAAATATTAAATAAATATTACTTTGATTTCCAGTGAAGTAAATGCCCAATGAAGAACAAAGACATATGATGTTTAGGTTAACTCATACAGTTTTAATTCTGGGAAATATGATACGTTAGATTTTTTTGAAATATAAAGAGTAAGTTGAGCATTGCCCATTTGACTCTGTAAAGGCCTAGGGTCTCCACTGAAGAGAGCAGCTGGAGTAGGTGGCTGTGATAAAATTCTTTTCAGGTTAAAAGAGCTGATATTCTAATTCCATTGCACATTGGTATATGAACTCATTCATCTTTATTATTATCCCCCACCTAATTCTTCTTTATTATTTTGCTTTCCAGACCAACAAGCTGATATACCAAAAACTCTTGCATGTGACTATAGTTATTTTAATATATTTGCACTGTATAATGTAGATAATTTATGAGTTACAGACATGATAATCCCTCAGACTTATTCTTTGGCCAGTAATCTGTTTTATGAAAAACTGAAGTTATTCTTTGTATTTTTACCAACCTTCTCCCAACCAAATATTACTGAAACTATTATTAAAAATCTTTTTACCTTTTAAGAGCCCCACTTTGGAGCTGAGTATTATGAAGCTGTTATTCAAAGTTGCGTTCATTGTTGGAATTTCTGGCAGCATATCTATCTATTTCTACTGTCAGATGCTTGTATATTGTACTAACAGTGGTAAGTAGTGACAGAAAGGTTTTCTAGTATCCAAAGGGTTTATATTTTCCTGCTTAGTGCCAGTTCTAACTGACCTTATTCTGATTAAACCAATGAGATACATCATGGTACCTTTTTCATAGCGCCATTAGCTTACTTTTACTCCTTTTTATGTAGACATACTCCAGCTTCATGCTTATCAGATATTTTTCAGTGTAGATTTAATAAAGTCATGTACTAAAAAAGGCACATCTCTGACCTTACTGTAGAATTAGAGAAATATTTTACTTATTCTGACAAAAAACAAATAAAACTGGAGTAAAATTTAGTCCTGCACTTATTCTTCAAAACTTTATTTATAATAATAACATTTTAAAATGTTATTTTAATAACATTTTTATTTATTTATTGTAATTTAATAATAACATTTTAAAATGTAATAACTCAGTGAGAGTTATTTAATCCATTTCTTGTGTTTTCTCAGTGACTCAGAGATCACAAAGCTATGTATAACGTGGGTATAGAAATTAAATTTGCTATTTTAGTAATTTTAATTAATATTTTAATAATAAAATAACATTTTAATTAATTTAATAGGCTTATTACCTTAGTTTTTGTTAAGTTCAGTACTTTAAAATGTGAGTACAGATTTGAGAATTAAAATGCACTCATATAGTTGAAATGATTTGTATTCAGTTTGACTGAAGTGCTAGTTTACTGGTAGCACTGCATACCTTGAGATTAATTCTAAGCCATATTCTCACTTCTTCCAGTTCTGCATGTCATTCTTCTATGGGCATAACCCAAGATATAAACCTCTGTGGTCAAGTTTTCTCTTCTGTAAACTTGGTGAAGTGTAGTGATTCAGCACGTGGTCACTGTGTATTGAGTACTTACTTGCCAGGCACTATTATGAGTTGAAGCAATTAAACACATGGTTTTTACTCAGGTCATATTACTCTAGTTGTAGACAGATAATAAAACAATAATGATTACAGATTGATAAATGCTTTCATAAATATAATCATAAGCTATATGTGCATAGGAAATGACACTGAATGGGGCATATGGGTTAGAAAATGCTTCCTTTTAAGAAATAACTCCTGAGCTGAATCCTGTCAGCCAGATCCAGGGGATTAAAAAGGACATTTCAAGCATGTGCAGAAGCTTAGAGTTATAAGAAAACATGACCTTCTCTTTCTTTGCCCTGTTTCCCTGTCATTGGCTCCTTTTCTGTAAAAACGTTTCTTGGTATTCTCAGTCTTTCCCTCCAGTGGTGTCTTTTACCTCACCTGACAACTAAGTGCTTTTTCATTTTTTTCAAGTGCAGTGTACTTCAAGATGAGCAAAGAACTTGGCATTCTCTAAATACTTTGCTTCCAGATCACTTTTTTTCATCATCATCTTTCCACAGTTCCTTCTCACCTTGAAATCTGTGCTGTCCCTGCTTTATTGCAATTGTTCCTATACTTACTGCCATTATCTGTTAACCTACAGGATACCCCTCAAGGACTTTTGCCACCTAGCTCTCCGTTTTCCTTTGTAGCCTCTCTCCTAAGCCTCACGGATGAATTCACCTCACAGGGAAATGTCTCCCGCAGAGCAGGCCTCTCAGTTCCTTCCTATTCCAACAACTTGTATTTTCATGCCACTTCAGCAACCAGCATATATGGCCAGATATCAAACTTTGGAATCACCAGAACTATTGTTTTAAAAATCTTGATTTTACAGTGACCTATTCTGATATCAACATACCTTTCTATGTTCCGTTCCCAGTAACCTGACTTCTGCCCTCGTTGAGACATCTGGTGTCTTGAATCTCTTTACTTCATTCTTCTTTCTACCAAATTCAGAGTCAGTTGAATACTGTTTCAGTTAGGCACATGTGTGAGAATCTTTGGCTTCTTTGACCTCGGCACTCTTTTTTTTGTTTTGATAATCCCATAAAAACATATACATAGTCTCTACAGTAGCTGTAAGTGTGCCTGGCAGTGCTGCGGGGTGGGGGTGGGTGGAGTGGAGTCATGTAATCATCTTGACTGGTTTATTAGAAACTCATGTACTTCTGTCTTATCTGGCTTTTTAATGTCTCTCCATAATTTTAAATGTTTTTAATTTTGGTTGTATATGCCATCAGGCTTTTTCTAATGTGTATGAAGACGTGATCAGGTGTGCTGCTGTAAGATAAACTTGGATATTATGTATTTGTTGATTATCTTCTGTGCCTCATCCAATCCCTATTCTCAATAATAAAATAATACTCTTGAACCCACCTTCCAACTTGTGATCTAGATAATACCAGTATTGTCGAAGCTCCCTTTGTGTTACTCCCCCATCCCATTTTCCTCATCTTCCTTAGAATAACAAATTTTGTCAGTATTATATTTATCATCCAAGCCTTTTTACATGTTTTTTTTAAAAAGAAAACATGTATGTGTACCTCAGCCATTTGTTTTTTAATTAAGGTTTTAAAAATATACATGCTTTATAAAAATGGAAGCCAAATATAGTGATTTTTTCTGATTAAAAAAAAATCAATATCATGGGTTTGACTATCTTCCTTAAACCTCACAACACCACTATGAGATAGATACTATTATTACCCACACTTTACAGATCTGGAAGCTGAGCACAGAGGTATGTTTAAATAACTTGCCTAAGATTATACATCCAGTAAGTGTCAGTATCTAGATTTCAACCCAGGCATTCTATCTCAAATTCCAGACTTTAAAGCATTGTACAGTGCTCACATTCACTAATAGTCAGGGCAATGCAAATTCAACTGTGATGCTCACCATCCATGGATGTGTCTGTATGTATTTACTTTTTATCTCTCAAATATTTACATGTATTTAAAATGCCAACAGATTATCTGCAGAGGATTGAGAATCAGATGGACAGGTCAGCACATTCCTTATGAGCAACATCAGATTCCATGAGACAGTGAACTGATAAAAGGGGTAGGGGAAAATAACTTTGAATCTAGAAATGGCCTACCCAGAGAAATTACCATTTTAGAATAGGACAGAAAAAAAGACAATTTCAGGCATACAGTGACTGAGAAACTGTCCTGTCCATTGCTGAGAGACTTCATAACGATGTGCTCTAGCATGGGGAGCAGTGAACCAAGGTAAAATAGTGGGATATGAGATGTACTGAACCACAAAGAAAGCAGTAAAATATGTTGTTAAACCTAAATATAATTGAAAAAATTACATGGGGCGTTGGGAGAGGAGGAAGTGTAGAAGAACACAATAGTAAGCTATGGTTCTGGTCCTGTTTGGGAGAAGGGCAGGTATACTTGCCAGCATCAGATTTGGCTAGGAGAAAACGACTACTGCTGCTACTAATACCACCTACACTAAGCATTTAGCACACGGTAGATACTTTGTAAACATTTTACAGAAATTATAAGAAAAAATAAAGATACATATGCAGAGGCATTATCTTGAGTGTGAGCACACACTTGTGAAGGTGTGTAACAAGCCCTCTGTTTTATACCAGTGTTTTCATTTGTGCATTCAATTATCAAACTATCACTCTGAGATTCTCTCTCTGCCTATTGTTGGACATTCGTGACCAGTTTGAGTGAGTACACGGGGATGGATATCTGCTTGTCCGTTACAGTCACCTTCTGAATCTGGGAGAGAGTTCTTCTGATGGGCATCAACATGTGCTACTCTAATGCACCCCTCAGATTCCGTAGTGATTTCCATAGGGCCGTTCCCCATATGAGCATCCCTTTAATAGGCCAGGTTTCCATTGCCCTTCTGCCTGACCATTGGCCACTACCCATGAGTCAGTAAAAACCCAAACATAAGGGCTTTTACTATTGTTCAGTTTTACCCTCACCGCTAGGAAAACAATATGCAATTCAGCACACTGGGCTAATCTGTTTTTATCTTCTTTGATCGGCGTGGTGGCTGTCCAAACAGGATGTTGTCCATTCTCCTTGGAACTGCCATTCACAAACCAAGCAGCTGATTGTTGGTCATCAAGAACTGTTCGTAGGGCACTGCCTAAGTGACAGTGAAATCTAGCACCTCCTCACACAGTTTCAGAGTCAATCCTATGGGGCAAAGAGGCTCCCTGCTGAGATTGTCCTCCTTGCATTCCCCAGGCAGCATGTATCAACTATATCCATTTTATTATGTTCTGGGCCCTGCCTTTCCCATTAGAGTGTTCCTCTGACATCATCCTAGACATTATTGCTATTTCAGGTTTCAAGCTTGTTTTATGTCCTTCAGTCGTAGGGGTAGCTTCAGTTAATAATGTCCAATAGCAAGGTAGTAAATATGCTTTAACTGGAAATTCTCCAGTCTGAAGTCCCAGTAGTCATTGCTGGGAGGCACTCACAGGCTTTTGCCCTGAGCCAGTCTGTGCTGCACACAATGCTTTCTCACAAAGAACTTGTCCTTCCCAGCACTCTGGCTTCTGTTCCACACTTTGTGCACTCAGGCAGTGTTACTGGTTCCTGTTTAGCATGTCCAATTAATATTCCTTGAAGGGCAGATTTACATGCCTATTTTACAATGCTACATAGGGGAAGTGTTTCCTAGTCAGATACAGTGTCCATCCCCATAATATAGTTAGGTTAAAGATGTACAGCCACTTCACATAAAGCTTGTTCAAACATACCAGTTCTCCTACAAACTTTTACCTTAATTCCATCAACTCTTACTTTCCTGATTGTAGCTTCTGATAGGACTTCATCCATAGGCTTTACTTTTACAATACTAGGTAGAGGAAGGTGTTCCTACCCAGACATGAATAACATCTGTTTCCATAAAACATTCAGGTGAGGTTGATACAACTTCTTTACATAATACCTACTTAAACATTTCAACTTTCATGTCATATCATGCCATCCATTACATTTTTGTGTACTCTCAATCTAATTGTAGCCCATGTAAGGGCTTCATCAATGGTTTGGTACCACAGTTTGCGAGACTGTTGTACAAAGGAGTTGTGGAAACTTCTCTTTTCTACCCCTTGTCATTTTACCGACTCTTGTACGGAAGGCTTTGGTCTCCAGTAAAGGATTGAGCCAAAGGACCCTGCCCTTTTATGAATCTTTATTTTAATTAATCTGCCAACCACCATCCTAAAATATTGCAGGTCAGATTTCTCATGTTAATCTGCCTTCTGCCTTTACATTTTTTTTAAACTGGGGTAAATAGGTGGATTTGTTTGAGGGCCTTTAATTTTGGAGTCCAGCAGTGGGTCAGAGGTCTCTGGCTCACCCAACCTTTGGTAATTCTGTATTAAAACATGTTTTTTTTAACTTCATCAGTGTTTGTTTTATTTATCCTATTTCTTAATAACCTTCGAAAGATTTCTACCCTGCTGGGATGAGTCCTGTGACCCCTCCCCTTTTAGTTTCTTGTTTAGCACCTAGCGATATTTACTTCTTTCACCTTATTTTTTAGTAGCTGTTTAAAAATTTCTGTTTATTGAGAGAGGTCCCTTGACTCTCCCCTGGGCTCTCCCCATTCTCTGATTAACCAAATGTTCTTATTAACATCTGTATACTGTGTGGGGTTGGTTGAATATACAAATACAAAACCTTGGATATGGAGGAACCACAGATACAGAGGAACCAGGGATACTGAGGACTTACTACAGATTGTTACATGTGGATTTTCGATTGCTTGGAGGGTTGTCTCCCATAACCCCTGCATTGTTTAAGGGTCAAGTGTATATATTTATTATAAATCAGAGTATCATATCAGGTCAGCTCTCAAAAAGCAGAAACTATAGTATGTTCAAGGAGAAAGAGACAGACATTAATAATCAGAGACTTTAACTTCCTCTTCATCCAGCACAGATCATGTGCGTGAAAAATTACCAAGTATGTAGACTACCTTAAAATATGATCAAGGATAGATCTTATTTATATCAAACTCTAAACCCTGACACTATGGGACCATGTCTTCTTTTTAAGTGCACATGGAATGAATGGACATTGAACATGTCAGAGGCCAACAACAACAAAAAATCTCAGTGATTTCCAAAGAATAGAGATGAGAAAAAGAGTATTTTCTGATCATAAAGCAATGTGTTAAGACTGAACAAGCTCAATCTAAAAACAGCAAGAAAGGAGAAAAGTGATTCACAGAAAACCTTGGATAAATAGTATCAAATGATGAAACTCAAACAATTTAGTATTTAGTTTGATGTTCTTTCTTCAAAAGGAAGCAATGTATGGATTGGGGGAGTAAGTGCAGAGCTTCACAAGCAGAGCTCTTTCCAGAGGGATTTTGGACAAGAGGGATTTTTATATAGCGCTGTTTCCACAGCTGCAGTGTGGAAACACAGCATGATTGGTTGGGGTTGGATATCTGTCCTTATTTAGAAAAATTAAAGAACAAGGAAGTATGTATAGAGCCCAGATTTGCATTGGCATTTGGGGTTCAGCCAACTAGATAAAATGCATTTTTGATCCAGGGGAGCATTTACAGGAACACCAGAGTTTGGTTTGCTGATGGGGCACAGTGGGCAGAAACTGATCCATCTTGGGCCTAGAAATTTATTTTGACAATCGAAAGCACAAAAGTGATAGAAAAAAATTGATATATTAGTGATCAAAATAAATGGCAGTGGAGTGCATATAATAGTATATGATTGAGATTGTAATGTGGGAAAGAAAAGAAAATTCAGGTATATGCTTTTTAAAAGAGATGTGTAATTGGTAAAAGGATAGAAAATGAACCAGGTGATTAGCAGTACTTTTCACTACCCCCCCCCCCCAACAAAAGCTAGGTAACTTTATTAAAAGTACACAATTTTGCTTTCAAGGTAAGGATAAAGAGGATCACTAAATGATTACGTTTCCATTCACTTAAAATAGCTAAAAAAAAGAATGTGGAAAGAACGTAAGTGATTTTAATTCCACCAAGTGTGTGATTGCCTGTATGTTCCCATATGATTCAGGAACATTACACTTTGAAATTTTTATCCGTGTACATTTTATTCCTTAAATTGAATGTTGGTCTGATTTAGAGTTAGCATGCTTTATCTTCTAATCTAGATCATAAGGCTGTTCAAGTCTTTTGTGAATTTTTGGATGTTCAAAATACTTTGAGTGATTAAAAAGGAAATAAAAGTGAAAACAACACAACACCACAATGAAACACTAGACAGCTGGACTTGGTATGCCACTACCAAGCTTTGTTTTTTCCTCTTGAATAGTTTCTTGTTTCATTAATGCCTTTTAAGGCTTTAATGTCCCATTTGGGAAGCAGTTCTTGTAGATTAGGGAAATGCCTATATTTTTCCTTTGTAGAAGATACCAGTGCACTTATTTGATTTATGTAGTAACTTATTTATTTCAGCAAGTCTACCATTGAATAGAATGGTCATGGTATTCCCATTGGGTACACGACATTATAAAGGTGCAATCTGGTTGAGGATCCAAAATAAAGAGACGTTAGAATAAGCAGTGCTTGCCTAGAAATTGCTCATCTAAAAAGAGTAATAGAACAAATGTGAATTTGCAAAGTTGATGTAATGCAGTTATGTACATGATAGAATCAAGATAGAGCTGTTGCCTTTATTTTTAAGAAGTGTAAGAATTTAAAAAAATTATCATGACGCATTATCTTTCCCAGTTTTTCATTGCTTCATTTATTATATATCATGCATTCAGCTAATACTGATTAACATTTATGTGTCAGGCAATTGAGTGTTACAGGTTAAATGGTGAACTATATTTTAAGAGACAGTTCTCCATTTTTTTAATTGTTTTTGTTTTTGTTTTGTTTTTTGGCATATTTTGTATCAGTGTTTGTTCTTTTCAAGGATTTTTGAATCCTTGAATCTTTTTATTCTTTTCAGGGATTTGTGTATAGTAAACAGCCTTGAAAGAGATATTTAGGGCACAGAGCAGATTTGTTTCCCAATCATGTTAATAAAGATGTGTCCCTTTAAGGCAAAGATTGGTCAGGCTTGCTAGCAGTCCCCATAGAAGATTGGAGTTTTCTGCATGTTTGGTAGCTGCCCGGACTTGTCTCTGCATCAGCCTTTTGGGACTCTGAGGGACAGAGGGAACCGATGTAGACATGAAGATCACACAGGCTGATGTGCTTGAGTAATGAAATCCTTTGTCTCTGACACAGTAGCCTCCTGTCTTTTGCCAGCTTTATGAAATGGGCAGGCTAATTTGTTAGTTTGCAAGTAGGGCAAAATCTCAGACCCTTCACAGTTCTTGACCCAGTAGATTCTGGGTTTTTGATCTTGCAGAATCTGTTTTCCAGTGGAAGAGAGAGACTGTGAAACAGTTAATTACACTGTGATAATTGTTGTGATGGAGAATTTCAGTTAGTTTGGAAGTACTAGCAGGAACACCTAACCCAGCTAATCTGATTAAGGAGAGTCAAAGAGAGCTTTCTGAGGGAGCTGACATGATGAAACCTAGAGGAAGAGAATAAGTTAGCTAGGCAGAAGACAGGGATGGGAAAGAGTTTATATTTTTTAAATTTGTGTGCATGATTGCTTTAGGCTTCTCTTTGTTTTGTGTTTATGAATTTTAATTCACATTTTAAGTTCCTGGAAGACAGGCACCATTATATATCTCCCACAGGTTTTATTCTGTGTTGTATGCCTTAAACATTTCTTCATTTCTTTTAAGCTGCATATAGTTGAGTGTTTTGTTCTTAAAAATATATCCAGTTTGACAATCCTTATCTTTAAATTGGAGTGTTTAATCTCTGTATGTAACAGCTGATGTATTTGGCTTTAAACATACCATATTACTGTTGGCTTTCTATTTGTCTTGCCTATTGAGCATGTTTTCCTTACCTTTCTTGCCTTCTTTTGGATTTAAATATTTTTATTATTATTTACCCCTCTCTATTATCTTTTTAGAAATATATTCTTTTGCTCTTCTTTCAGTGGTTACTCGAGACATTATACACCTTTGATTTATTAAAGGGTGAAATAAAATCCATTCTTTTTCTCTCTCTCCCAAATTCAGTGCTATTATTTTTATTTACCTTAATCGTTTTTATTTGCAAACAATGCTGCTGACAAGGGCTTAACTTCCAGAATATACAAACAGCTCATACAACTCAATAACAAAAAAACAAACAATCCAATCAAAAAATGGGCATAAGATCTAAACAGACATTTCTCCAGTGAAGATACACAGATGGCTAATAAGCACATTAAAAGATACTCAATATCGGTAATCATCAGAGAAGTGCAAATCAAAACTACAATGAGATATCACCTCACACCAGTCAGAATGACCATCATTCAAAAATCCACAAATGATAAATGCTGGGGAGGGCGTGGAGAAAAGGACACTTACACTACTGGTAGGAATGTAACTTGGCACAGCCACTGTGAAAAACAGTATGGGATTCCTTTGAAAAACTAAATGTAGAGTTACCATATGATCCAGCAATCCTACTCTTGAGCATATATCTGGAGAAAACTCCAATTTGAAAAGATACATGCATCCTAATGTTCACAGCAGCACTATTTACAATAGTCAAGATATGGAAGCAACCTAAATGTCCATCAACAGATGACTGAGTAAAGAAGATGTGGTGTATATATACAATGGAGTCCTACTCAACCATAAAAAATGAAATAATGCATTTGCAGTAACATAGATGGACCTAAAGATTATTATACTAAGTGAAGTAAGTTGGACAAAGACAAATATTCACATGATATCACTTATATATAAATGAGATAAATGAGCTTATTTACAAAACAGAAACAGACTCACAGACATAGAAAACAAACTTATGGTTTCCAAAGGGGAAGGAGTCAGGGAGGGATAAATTAAGAGTTTGGGATTAGCAGATGCAAACTGCTATGTATAAAATAGATTAAAAAAACAAGTTCCCACAGTATAGCACAGGGAACTATATTCATTATCTTGTAATAACCTATAACAAGAATATGAAAAATAATATGTATATATGTGTATAAATGAATCACTGTTGTACACCTGAAACTAACACAAGATTGTAAATCAACCATATGTCAATTTAAAAAAATCTTAACCTTTTATGTCTTTTAAGCCTTTCTTGACGTTGTTATTGATATACATAGCAAATACTTATTTAGATTTACTGGTATATTTACCCTTTTCCTAACTTTTATTTCTTCTGGCATTTCTAAGCTTACATCTGGGATTATTTACTTTCTGTTTGAAAATACATTTAGTGTTTTAAAAGTATATTTTCTTTGTTGAAAATTTACAGGTCACAGTCTCTCTTTGTGTCTCTGTGTATGTACATGTGCATGTGAAACTTTTATTTTCCCCTTCATTTTTGTAGAATATATTTCTATATATAAAATAAAAGTTGGTCATTTTTTTCTTTCTTCACTTTGAAGATAAAATGACTTCTATTGTTGTTTTCTGACTTCTGTTGTTTCAGTTTTAAAACAATATGTTGCTACTTTTTGAAAATAATATGTTTTCTTCCCTTGGCTACTTTCTAAGCTATTTCTTTGTTTACATATACATATTTAGCACGTTTTATTGATGTACACAAAAGTGATTTTCTTAATGTTAGTGAACTGAATGACAGAAGTGATTCTTGAATCTGTGGCTTAGTTTCTTTAAATAGCTTTGAACATTTCTTTGCCTCACTGTGTTCGAACAGTGTTCTGCTCCTTTCTGTCACCTGTCTTTCTGGAGATCTGATTATCCATATGACAGATCTACTTGTTGTCTTTCACATCTTTTTTTCACCTCTGTTTTAATCCTTGTTTTACTGTGTGCATATGTCTGCATTTTGGGGGATACATTTTCCAGTTCACTAATTCTTTCTTCAGCTGTATGTAATCTGCTATCAGACTCATCACTGAGTTATGAAATACAGTTATTTTATTTTTCGGTTCTAGAAAGTACATTTTATACTCATAGTTTCCTATTAGCTGCTGAAATCCTAAATCTTGTTGTTTAATTCTTTGAACATATTAGTTATGACTAGTTTAAATTCTGAGTTTGATAACTCCATTGTCCAGTTATCCAGATAATGGAGCAGAAACATTTGTTTCATTATGTAGTTACCTGTTTGTCTGTTATTTTCCTTGGCTTTTATTCCCATCTTACCTTTTAACATGACTGGCTATTTTTGAGTGAGACATGAATAAAGTACATAAAAAGCATAAAAAGTTGTAGAACTGATTTGAGGTTTTGGATGCTGTTACTTTCCTCTAGAGATTACTTGTGGTTTAGGTTGGCACCCAGGCTTGAGATCCTAACAGTCTCAGATCGTCATAATCCAGTCAGAAGTTGAGATGGTTTGAATGTACTTTATCTCTGCATGGGATTGTCTATTTTTCTTTCTTTTTAAAATTGATATAAAATTCACATTATATATAATTCACCATAACCATTTTAAAGGGTACAGTCAATGGCTTTTAGTGCATTTACAGTGTTGTGCAACTGTTATCACTATCTAATCCTAGAATATTTCCATTACCCCAAAAGAAGCTCTTGTAACTCCCAACCCCCCATCTCTCCATCCATGGCAACCACTAATCTACTATTTGCCCCTATGGATTTGCCTGTTTTAAATAGAATCATACAATATGTGGTGTTTTGTGACTGGCTTCTTTTACTTACCATGTTTGGGCTTTTTTTTTTTTTTTTTCTTTTCTTATTTCACCTTACTCTGGGAAGTAGCTCTTCATGGTAGTGAGCAAGAGGTCCTTGTTTGTAAGGGTTCTTCCTTTGTAAGTCTCTGAACCATACATAGTTTCTGTCTATTTCCAGGGGTATGTTAAAATTTACGTTCAGGTTCTCAGCCTTTCAGCTGTTGCTTTTACAGTGGCCCTTTGCCTTGAGGGGAAAAATAGCTCTAATACTGGGCTTATTTACTTCTCTGAGCTTTCATCCTCTCTAGATCTGGCTTGGCAGTACCTCATTGTTTTGGTAGTTCCTGATGTCTTCAAATACTGTTTTTATACTTTGTCCATTTTTTTTTCTAATTCCCAGTGGGAGCACAGTGGGGCTGGGCTCTGTAAATTTTGCTGAACAGTTGAATTCATTTATTCAACCAGTATTTATTGAAAAGCAGACATGTGCCAGGTGCTAGAGGTATAGCAGTGTACAAAACTCTCCTCTGATGGAGGTGACATTCTAGGGACAGCTGGTATGAAATAAACATGAACATAAAATACACAATATGTCATAACTGTAACTTTCTATGGAGAAAATAATGTGGGAAAGAAGAATAGAGGGAATTCTGGGATGTTAACTGTTTTAAGTAAAGTAGTTAAGGGAAGCCCTCTTTGATAAAGTGACGTCTGTAAGACCTGAAAGGAAAGGAGCATGAGGATATCAGGCGAAGACCGTGGCTGGCAGAGGGAACAGCAAATAGTCACAAATGTGTGGAGTGTGTCAAAACAATAGTATGCTTGGAACAGAAGTGAGTTTGGTAGGTTAGATCTGAGAGGTAGAGGACAGGGCAGTTTATGTAGAATGCTATATGAGTTTGGACTGTGTTGGAACTGAGTTGGGAAGCCAGTGGAGTGTTTTAAGCAGAGGAGAGACATGATCTGCTTAGCACTCATAATTGATACTGTTAAAACCAGTGTTGAGAATAAATCCTAGGTGGTGTGAGTAGATACAGAGAAACCATTGAGGAGGTTCTTTCAGTAACACCGAGGAGAGATAGGTACTGTTTCAGATCCTGATGGTAGCAGTATTAAATAGCAAGAATTGATCAGATTCTAGATATATTTTGAAGGTCCATCTGCCTGGATTTGCTAGACATTTGGATGTGGGCATGTGAGAAGGAGAGGAGTCAAGGGTAACTCAAATTCGGCCTAACTGAAAGAATGGAGAGTTACCATTGACTGAGATTGGGAAGTTTGCTTGAGGATCTAGTAAGTGGGTGCAATGGGGAGAAGATTGGGAGATTGTTTTTGGCCCTGTGAAGTTTTAGATGTTTATCACCCATAGCAGAGGAGATGACAGGAAATCAGTTGGATATAGGAGGCTGCAAATGGTCTGAGCTGAAGATATTTATTTGTGAGTCAGCAGTATCTGGTTTGTACTAAAAGCCATGAGATTAAATGAAGTCATGGTATGGGCAGAGAAGTGACAAGTACTGGGACTAGGGGCAGTTCAAATTCTGTATGTCCTAGGGATGAGGAGGGTTCAATAAATGAGAGTAGAGAAGTAGGCTAGTGGCTGAAGAATGAGAGAGGGTCATTTTTTTTTTTTTTTAAAGAAGGGGTAGATTTTAGTGTGTTTGCATGCTCATGGGAATGTCCCAGTAGAGGGGATGACCTGGACCCTGGTGATGCAGGGACATAGAAGTTGGGAACAATTCACAGAAAATAAGTGAAATTCAAAGAGTTTATATACCCTTCTTAGCAAAGGAAAGAGGGTTTGGACTCCAAGGGATGATACTTTGTGAGGACATAGACTAGGAAATATGTGGGAGAAATAATGGAAGATGAGGTTATTTTAGTAAAATTTGGTTTATGCAGACTCGTCTTAGGGCCAGCTCTCCATCTTCAGTAATAAGTGTTGCTCTTGTCATCCTAGCACAGGAGAAGTGGGATATTTCTGCCACTTTCACAATGGTAGATTTATGCCCTGCTTTTAGGTAGATAAGGGGAAAGCAGAGAACTCTTCCTGTATCTGTTGATTCGTAATTGCCTTCAGCTTAAAATAACCTTTGTGCTATAGTGCCATTTTTGGGTGGCATATCCTGATTCCCTTCAATATGAGTAAGTAATTGACTAGTACATGCTGAAACTACATGGATTATTGCTGTTACTTGCTGTGACTTAATTTTCAAACAGTAAAAACAACTCTTTGCATTATATGTAAACATATATATTACCTTAGTATGTAAATATGACATGAAAATGCAATCTTTATTTCAAGTAAAAATTGTTTTGATATTGACTTCTGTAGATCGAGGAAAACTGAAGTAATTACTCATAGTTGGAAATTCCTATATGAACAAGATACTGCTCTTAATACTCCTAAGGATTTCTAAGAAATGTTTATGGAAGCTTGAGTTTAGATGTGTATCTTCACTTTAAGGATTATTCATTTTAGGCTAGATGATGTTTTACTTAGGCTTAATCCTTCACAATTATGGTATTGCATTTATAAAGGGAATTTTAACTTTTATACCTATGTATGAAATGTGAGTTTGTGTTTTCTAAAAAGCAAAACCAACACTTTCCTTGTGATACTCTTTACTATCTCTAAAAATTTTTGGTAATTTTTTAAACGATTTTACAATCATATATATTTAGAGATTATGCTTTTATTTATTTATTTATTTTTTAGTTGAAGTATAGTCAGTTTACAATGTGTCGATTTCTGGTGTATAGCATAATGTTTCAGTCATATACACATACATATATTCTTTTTCATTACAGATTGCTACAAGATATTAAATATAGTTCCCTGTGCTATACAACATAAACTTGTTTCTCTATTTTGTATATAATAGTTGGTATTTGCAAATCTCGAGCTCCCAATTCGTTTGATGCAATTATATTTTTTAAATAATATTAATCACTTGTCATTTAGTTCTGTTTATCTATGCATGGTGCTAATGAAGTTAAAGTCATGAGTATTACTCCCGTGTAAACCAGTAAGTTTTCCTCCTTATTTTTTGCTGGCTGCTCATCTCATCCTGGAAAAGTAAGGGAACTTAACATTTATTAAGTACCTAGTCTAAGCCGGTCACTGTTGGGCACTTACATACAATAGTTTCTTTAATCATCCAACATCCCTGTGAGATAGGCAGTGTTATACTGAGAAGCTAACTTGCTAAGCCAAGAATTTAGTAAGTGGCACAATCAACATTTGGTTCCAAGTTAGCCCAACTCCACAGATTTGTGTTTGATCAATTGTGGATCAGTAAAAACCACTTTTACACAGCATTTAAAAACAAAACTGGTTATTTAGCCTTATGTAGTGAATTGTTCCTTTTCTTCTTGGTTGTGTCATCCTTAATCAGTATCTCCTTGGACTCTATCACTCTCCTTTAATTAGCTTTTACTTCATA
This sequence comes from Camelus dromedarius, assembly GCF_036321535.1. Lineage (NCBI taxonomy): Eukaryota > Metazoa > Chordata > Mammalia > Artiodactyla > Camelidae > Camelus > Camelus dromedarius. The sequence continues at coordinate 61,839,718 of NC_087448.1, read as the reverse complement.
TTCTGATTAGGAATTTGATCAATTTCCATGTTATGGGAAGAAGAGAAATATAAGGAAGGGACCGCTTTGGGGTATTATGGAGTGGAAGTAGAAGTGGGAAGTTGAATGGCATTAGGTTTGCTCTGGATTCTGTACCTAAGGGATAATTTATTTTCATAGACAAATTGGCAGGAATTCTTTGATCAAACAGGCCAAAGGGCTATTAAGTTGAAAACTTTAAAAATGTAAATATTACTTAAAACTCACTGTTAAATATACTGATATCTTGAAAACTATATCAAATACTTGTTTAATAGATATAAAATAGTTTCACATGTTGCAGTGCATACTGCATAGGTGCTGCTCATGGACTGGTCAGTAAGACATAAATGGTCCTATCTTCAGGGAGTTGATAGTCTAGTGTTTATATATAACCCCTGAAACTAAGAGTTACTATGGTCCCCCCAACTTCTTTTTTTCCTCTACTTGTAAAAATAAATGATTCTCTGTTTATAAAATTTATAGAATCAAAAAATATGTAAAATATGTAAAGATAAAAAGGAAAGCTTTTACAAACCTACAACTCAGAAATACACTTTTAGAAACACTTTAGTTCCTTTTCTCTCTATGTAAATTTATTAGCACAGATGGAACATATATCTCATGAGAAGAAAAGTTTACTTACTTGCTATGTCTCATTTTTGATTTTCAGAGTTTCCTCTTTATCTGAGGGTTGTGTACATTGTTTTTTCTCCTATGAATCATGTTATGAATTTATTTACCAAATCTATGTACTGTTTTTGTTTTTTAACTCATGAAATTCTGCCTTAACATTAATACATCATAATTTACTCAGATTTGCTTTTTAAAAACTTTTCCCAACCTTTTGAGTTAAATGCTTGATTCATTTATTTTTAATTTTTTGTTGCTTCCTAATGAGAGCCTTTTAAAGTAGGAATGCCGTCTCACTGGGATATAAACAGCCTTTTGGGAAGTCACATTCCTATCCTGGTTATTGCCAAAAAATTTCTTTTTATCTCATTGCAGCTTCTGTGAATTGTAGAAATCAAAGGGTAATGTTTTATTGTGCTAGCCACATATTTTAAGCCTTAATAACATTATTAAAATTAAAAATAATTATAATTGGAAAATTATTTTAGAATTTAAATTCTGCATTTCAAAAGTTTCCACATATGTAAAACCCATATTATAAAAGATATTCTGTGTGCTCTGTAAGAGAACTTACATGATAACCTTACTTAACAAGCAATATGTATAACAGTGATTTATGTGTGCAGATTTTGTCTTTTCGCAAAATGGTGCATACACTTTGGACTGAATTTTGAGTTTCAGATAAAAGATTGGGATGTAGATGTTTGTTAGTTTTTCTTCTTATATAATCTCTTGTTATCTTTTATTCATCCATTTAAAAATCATTATTCATTACATTTAAATTGAGGCGAATAACTAGAATAAAGTTATATTTTTATATCAAAGCAGTTAACCTCTTAAAACCCTCAGATATTCAATTATTATTTACCGTTAGAATTTAAAAAGTTAGAAATAAAATGAAAACGCTCTCATATAATTTTTGTGAGTTAGATTTTGATGTGGCTGATTGCATACATTTACTTTGTAAACAGAGATTGCCATATGTGATTATGTGTACATATTTACACACTGAAATATATAGTGAAGAGTCTTTGTGAAGGCATTTAAAAATTTTTTTGGTGAAAAATGGAGTTTATTGCTTTGTGTTAGAATCTAAATATTAATATATCTAATTGATTCATCAGCTGCTTGGATTTCTTGTACCTCTTGCATGAAAGTTACCTTATGTGCCAGGCACTAGGATGTGTAATAGAGAAAGGCTAGGACTGTGTCCTCTACTAGCGTTTTTTTTTTTTTTTTTTTTTAATGAGATATGGATAATATATACATCATCAAGTGCACGTTGTAATTAATTCTATGAATGAAATAGTGTATTTTATTATGGAATAATGGAGACATACTTTAGGTAGAGTAGCCAGTGAATCCCTCTTTGAGGAGATGGCAACTCAAACTGAGACCTGAAATATGAGAAAGAACTGGTCATGCAAAGAGCCAGTAAAAGAGCACTGCAGATAGAGGGAACAATGAGCAAAAGGCCAGGGAGTTGGAGGAAACAAGGTCTATTGAGGAACTGATCAGAATCTGAGTGATTGAAGCCTATAATGAGCAAAGGGGAGAGCAATGTGAGATGAAAGTAGTGAGGTAGACATGGGGATTTGTTCAGGTTTTACAGACTGTGGGACAGAGCTTATATTATGGTACAGGAGCAGTGGGAAGCTGTTGAAAGGCTGTAACCTAGAGGAGTGACATTTATGTTTTAACAAAATCTTCAGACTGTAGTAGAAAGGGACAGGGACAAAGGAAGTGGAGATCTGGTGGTATAGTGCTTTGTTCACAGTAACTACACAGCAGTTTATTAAATAAAGTGATGAAACTACAATTAAACAGGAGAGTCTTGTTTCTAGTTGTTTCTAGTAGGGTTGTTTCCATTTTGTAGACTATTAGTAAAATGTGTGATCTTATGTTTTCATTTCCTTTGGGTAAATACCTAATAGAATTGCTGGGATGTATGGGTAAATGTATGTTTAACATAATAAGAAACTTGCCAAATTGTTTTCCAAAGTGGCTATGTCATTTTGTATTCACACAAGAAATGTGTAGGAGTTCCAACTGTTTCATATCTTCTTCAACACTTAGTCTTGTCAGTCTTTTTGACTTGAATCTAGTGGGTTTATAGTGGTTACTTACTATGGCTTTAATTTGCGTTTTCATAAATGACAAATCATGTTGAGCATCTTTTCATATGTTTATAGAATATTTTTATAAGCTATGTTTAGATCTTTTGCTTATTTAAAAAATAGATTGGTTTTCTTTTTATTGTCAAGATGTGAGAGCTCTTTATACATTCTGGATACAAGTCCTTTATCAGATACATGATTTCCAAATATTTCTTCTCAGGCTGTGGTTTGCTTCTTTGTTCTCAAAATAGTATATTAATTTTGCAGAAATCCGAATTATCAGTGTTTTCTTATGTAGTTTGTCCTTTTGTTTCCTGTTTAAAAATACCTGCCTAGTCTAAAGTCAGAAAGATACTAGGTGTTTTATAGATTTAATTCTTACATTTGTGAATGGTGTAAAGTAAGAGTCAAGGTTCATTTCTTGGCATATGGATGTCCAGTTCTTCCTCACTATTTGTGAATACTGATCTTCCTCCATTATTTATCTTGATATCTTTATCTGTAATCAACTGGTCAGTGACTGAATTGTTTTTTGATTTGTGTGGGTCTATTTCTGGACTTCCTGTTACGTTCTATCAATGCAAATGTTTATTCTTCCAGCAATACCACATTGTCTTGATTTATGTGGATTTGTAGTTTAGTCATGAAATTTAGTAGTTTAGGGCCTCTCAAGTTTGTTCTTCTGTTTTGGATTTGTTTTGGCTCATATGGGCCCCTTTAATTTTATTGTCCAAAATCAGCTTGTGAATGTTTAATGAAAAGAGAGACACAATTTTGATTTGGATTTTGTAAAAATTTGGATAGAATTAATATGCAGTACATTTCTACATCTGTTTAGGTTTTAGTTTTCTTTTCTCTTTTTTGATAAAAATCTTGGCAATGTTTTGTAGTTTAAGTATATTGACCTTATAAAAGAATATTTAGATATATGTCTAAGTATTCCATGTTTTATGCTATTTTAAATGATATTCTTTCTTGGTGTTAATTTATTATTCAAATAAAGATTTTTGTATATTGATCTTAAATCCTGAGACTTTAATAAAAATCTTTATTAATTTTAGAAGTTTTTAGTAGACTCCCTAAAATTTTCTATGTAGATGATTATGAGGTTTGTAAATGAAGATAGTTGTACTTTTTCCTTTCCAATCTATAGGCCTTTTATTTATTTTTCTTGGCATTTGCATTGCTTTAGGCATCGAGTATAATGCTGAATTAGAAGTGGTTGGAGAGGACATCCTTACCTTATTCCTAAAAAGCATGCAGTCATTCACCGTTAAGTATGATGTTAGCTGTAGGTTTTTCACAGATGCCTTTTACCTGTTTGAGGTAAAGTTACTTTATACTCCTAGTTTACTGAAAAGTTTTTATAATAAATAGATTTTAATTTTGTCAAATGATTTTTCTGTGTCTTTTAAGATCATAATATGGCTTTTGTTTTTTAGTCTGTTAACATGGTGAATTATAGTGTTTTGTTTTTTGATTGGTAAGCTAAACCTGCATTCCTGGGAAAAAATGTACTTGGTTATGATTTTTTAAAACATGTTGCTGGATTGGATTTGCTGTGTATTTTGTTAAGGTTTTTGTGTCTATGTTCAAAAAGGTTATTTGGTTGTAAGTTTTTTTTTCTTGACATATTTTTCTAGTTTTATTATCATGGTGTTATTGGCCCTTTATAAAGTGAGTTTGGAATTGCTCTCTTTAAAATTTTGGGAAAAGATAGTATAGAATTGGTAGTATTTCTTTCTTAGATAATTGATGGAATTCACCTGTGAAATCATCTAGATCTAGGGTTTTGTTTGTGGGAAGATTTGTAACTACAAATTTAATTTTTATAGTAGACATGAGTCTATTTTGGTGGCCTGTTTCTTCTTAAGTAAGCTTTGGTAAATAATTTTATTTAAGTTTTCAAATTTAAAGACCTAAAGTTGCTTAGTAGAGTCACCTGTTATCCCTTTAGTATATGTAGGATCTTTAGTAATAACTCATTTTTTGTGTGTTAATGCTAATTTGTATTACTTTCTAGCCTTTCCCAAGATTCTCCCTTGACCCTCCTCAACTTTCATTCATTTGGTTAAGTAAATTGGAGAACCAGCATTTTGTTTCAGCACTATTTTTGCTGTTTTTTATATCTTTGATTTTTCTAGCTTTAATTATATTTTTTTCTTTGTCTTACTTTGGGTATGATTTGCTCTTTTTTTCCTAGTTTCTTAATGTGGAAATTGATGTGATTGATTTGAAATCTTTTTTCCTTGGTAATATAAACATTTAATGCTATTAATTTCCCAGAGGCATTGTTTTATCTATATCTCCCAGATTTTGATATGGTCTGTTTTCCTATTTATTTAGATAAAAAAAATAATTTTCTTGATGACTCCTTCTTGACCCACAGTTTACTTAGAATGACTTTCCAGATTCTTTAGGGTTTTTTTTTTTTTTTAATAATGTATATTTATACAGATTTTTATTTTAATTCTGCTGTGTCCAGAATTTTTAACTTTATTGAGAATTCATTTACAGCCCAGGATATTCTCATCCTGGTGAATACTTGATGCTCATTTGAAATGGGTATGTTTTCTGCTGTTATTAGGTAAAGTGTTTTATATGCCTCTATAGCAATTAGATCAAGGTGATTGATAATGTTTTTAGTCATCTTTTATAGTCATCCCTTGTTATCTGTGGAGGATTGGTTCCAAGACCCATTGTGGATACCAAAATTTGAAGTTGCTCAAATCATATAGTTGGCTCTCTGTATCCACTCTTCCTGCATTCATGGATTCAATCAACAAAGAGGATCTTATAGTACTGTAGTATTTATTGAAAAAAATTCATGTATAAGTGAATTTTCACAGTTCAAACCTGTGTTGGTCAAGGGTCAACTATATATCCTTACTGAATTTTTTTTTGGGTCTGCTTAATCTACTTATTACTGAGATGGGAGTGCTGAAATTTCCAAATAAAGTTAGATTTGTCTGTTCCTCTTTTCATTTGTTCAAGATTTTGTTTCCTGCTTTTTGAAGCTCTGTTACTAGATGCATTCATATTTAGGATTGCTGTGTCATTTTGATGAATCAGCTCCTTTCTCCTTATGGAAAGTTTCTGGTTATTATTCTTTTCTGAAGTCTACATTTTCTTATACTAATATAGCCACACCATTTACTTTTCTGTTGTATATGCATAGTGTATCTTTGCCCTGTCTGTTTCTTTATACTTTAATTCTGAGGTTGACAAACTATTGTCCATATGCTAGCTACTTGATTTGCTAAATAAAATTTTACTGGAACCCACTTACACCTTGTCATTTACATGTTGTGTATGGCTATTTTGAGATGCAAAGTTCAGTAGTTACGATAGAGACCACAGAGCCTGGGAGTTTAAAATCTTTATTATCTGTTCCTTTAAGAAAAAGCTTGCTGACCTCTATAATTTTTTTGCTATGTAGAATATAGTTGGATCTTGCTATATTTTATGTTTGTACCTTTTAAGTGGTGGTTTTAGATTATTTATATTTAATGTAATTATTATTAATTATTAATATGACATTTCAGTCTGCTATTTTTGCTATTTATTTTCTATTTATCACATCTCTTTTTCTGTTTGTTTCTCTTTTTTTCTTTTTCATGTTTGGTTTTGGATTAATTGAATACTTAGTATGAATTCTATTTTGTATCCACTATTGATTTATTAACCATACCTCTTTGTTTCTTTAAAATTTTTTTAAATTAAGAATTTAAAATTTTAAAGCTATTTTAGGTTCACAGCAAAATAGGGAAATGTACAGATTTCCCAAATGCTCTCTGCTCTCACACATACTTAGCCTTCCCCCACCAGAGTGGTACATTTGTTACAGTTGATGAACTTGCATGGATACATCATAATCACCTGAAGTCCATAGTTTATATATTGTTCACTCTTGGTGTTATACATTCTGTGGATTTGACAAATGTATAATGACATGTGTCCACCATTGTAGTAGCATACAGAGTATTTTCACTGCCCTTAAAATCCTCTATGCTCCTCCTGTTTGTCTTTCCCCATACCAACCACTGGCAACCACTGATCTTTTTATTGTCTTTATAGTTTTACCTTTAACAGAACAACATGTAGTTGGAATCATGCAGTATGTAGCATTTCTTACATTGGCTTTTTTACTTACTAATATGCGAGTAAGTTCCCTTCATGTCTTTTCATGACTTGCTTGTATTATTTGTTTCCTGTGGGGGAGGTAATTAGGTTTCTTCATTGATTTCCACTTGGAGAAAGTACTGGGAATTGAACCTAGGATATCTTGGGTGCTGAGCATGTGCTCTACACTTGAATTATATACCCTTCCCCCCTTTTCATGACTTGGTAGTGAATTTCTTTTTAGCGCTGAATGATATTCCTTTGTTTGGAATGTACCACAACTTACCCATTTACCTAATGAAGGATATCTTAGTTGCTTTCCAGGTTTGGCAGTTATAAATAAAGTTGCTGTAAACATCTGTGTGCAGAGTTTTGTGAGGACCTAAGTTTTCTGCTCCTTTGAATAAAAACTAAGGAGCATAGTTGCTGTATTGTGTGGTGAGGGTATATTTAATTTTGTAAGAAGCCATTGAATTGTCTTCCAAAGTGGCTGTACCATTTTGCATTCCCACCAGCAAAGAATGAGCATTTCTGTTGCTCCTTAGCCTCACCAGCATTTGATGTTATCAGCGTTCTGAATTTTGGCCATTCTAGTAGGTGTGTAATGGTATCTTATTGTTGTTTTACTTTACTGGTGATATAGGATGTGGAGCATCTTATATGTTTATTTACAATGTGTTTATCTTCTTCAGTAAAGTGTCAGTTAAGGTCTTTCATATTTGTTTCTTTTTTACATATAGTGTTTTCTCTAGAGCTTACAATATGCATTATTAACTTATCACTCTCAATCTTTAAATACTATACTACTGTAAGTATAGGATAAAGAACTTTTAAAAGTATACGTACTCTTTTCCTAGCGTTTGTGTTCTTGCTGTCATTGTTTTTACTTCAGTATGTGTTATAAATCATTTAATGCATTGTTATTTTTGCTTTAGATAGTTATCTTTTAAAGAGTTTTCCAAATAGAAGAAAAAAATCTTTGTATCTAAAAACAGACTTAATAGTTCTGGCACTCTTCAGTTTTTTTGTGTGTCATTTCAGATTTCCATCTGGTATTATTTTCCTTCTGCTGGAAAAACTTACTTTAACATTTCTTGTAGTAAAAGTCCGCAGGCAACATATACTCTACAAGCTTTTATTTGTCTGAAAAAGTCTTTATTTTGTTTTTATTTATGAAATAGCTTAGGGTTTTCAGTGTTAGGCTGGGAGAATTTAAAAGCATATAGTGGTTTGGCAATTAACACATTTAATTTTCCTTCATATGTCACTTGTCACCTAGTAGCCAGGTGTATTAATCATATGTGTTTGTTATCGTCATATAAGGCAGTTATAAAAGTGGTTATACTGCTTTTGATAAACTGCATGTTGTTTAAAATATAGTTTAAAGAAGGCACTTATTGTATGATAGTCATTCCCTTTGTTTTCTCCTCCCTTCCCTAGAGTTTTTATGGAGGTATTGTAGCAGCGCTTGTTATACTCTTGGGTATAGTTATTTCTATACCACAGAAAGATTGCCAATATAAATTACTTGTAGAGAGGACTGGTATGAAAGAAATAGGAATAAAAGACGTAACTTTCTCTTTTTCTTGCCTTGGTTTGTTGGCTGGGTTTAGGATCATTAAATTTTATTATGTTCATGTCCAAATTTATAAAGTATTTTCCTATTATTTACTAAACACTTACCTAAAAGTCATTCATTATGCATGCTAATGTTTAATAGCAGATATTGAAGGCTACATGACTGGTGGAAGTACATAATTATGTCTTGAGGGTGGTGATCTTTCTGGTAATGATATATATTTTAATTCTTTGTGATATTGATGAGACAAGACCAATTCTAATGCTGACACTAGCTTAGGGACCTTGCAATTTCCTTGTTTGAGATACTTGTCTCACAGAGTTATAAGAATTAAATGAGGCTATACACATAAATTACTAAGCATATAATAAATGTTCACAGGATGGTGGTTCTTAATTATCATGTTTCACTTTCATTTCTTTGTAAAATTGTATATATAGCTTTATATTGATGATCTATTCTTTAGAAATTAATAATTCAAAAGCTTTATAATTTAGATTGTTTCTGCTTCTAAAAGTAATTTGATTGGCTAATAGTAGAAGACATCCGTATACTAATAGAAAACAAAATGTTAACAGGAAGACAGAATAGAGGAAGGAGATAAGACAAATGTAGTTTTCAAATTTTCAACACTAAAGTAATTTTTTTGATGGGCCATCCTTTTTTTATTTCTTTGTGTGTCTCATATTTTTTGTTGAAAATTAGACATTTTGAATATTGTAGTGTGAAAACTCTGGAAATCAATTCTTTTCCCTACTTCTTTGTGTTTGTAGTTGCTATTCTGTGTTATTGCTATTTGTTTAGTAACTTTTCTAAAGTATATTCTTAAGGTCTATAGTTTTCTGCCACTTTTGGCCATTGAAGCCTTTATTCTTAGTTTGATGATCAGCTGATGTTTTGACAAAGTTACCTTAAGTGCCTGGAGCTGAGGAAAGAAAAAAAAAGAAAGAGAAAAATACTCTTCCTATCTTTTGCTCTGTGCATTTCTTCAGTGCTTAGTCAAGCTGTTTACAACTCTGCCTAACTTTTACCTTCTACTTTTGTAGACTCTAAAGGCCAGCTACAGGTAAAAGCGTAGGGTCTTTTTAGGTCTTTTTTGAATGTGCAGCCTGCCCTGTGCATGCATGTGGCTTTTTCTGTTACCCAGTATACATGAGAGCTTTTAAAAGACCTTATACCCACACTTATCCTCTTTCCCTACATGTTCCTTCCCAGGCTTCCAGGTCTGTCTATTGCTTGTCCCAAGTGTTGTCTTATTCCAGGCTGCTGAAGCTAATCCGTGTGCCTTTACGTGCTTTCAGCAAAAGTGTCCTAGCTGGGAACATTCTGAGTTAGATGAGGCAAAGAAAATTCTCTGTGTCTATCCTTGAGGGAGCTGCTGGACAAGTTCAGACCCACAACCACAATTCTTTGAGAATAAGATCTGTAGTGCTCCATTTGGACTAGCAACGCTCATCACCAGTGCAGGCTGGCGTCCTCATGACTGTTGCCAACCTGGGCTGTGGGGGATTGAAGGTGGGACCGTGCCTTTCACCACAAAACAGTAGCTTCTTCTCAGTAAGTCTTACCTTGGCTGTACATTTTTGACTTGATTACAGAATTCTTTAGAAGCTGATTCTGCAGGTTTTTGCCAGATCATTAGTTTTTTTAGGGAGGACATAGTTGCCCACTCTGCTGTTTTTTGGTGATGTCACTCCCAACATTCTTTTTCAAAGGAAGATGTTGTAAACTGATTTCACTTGAAAATAGTTAGAAACTGGACATGGAAATATATTTAAGCCTGATTTTAATAACTAAAAATTGTGTGTAGTGTATTTAGATCTTATTTAGATGTCTCCCCAATTTTACCGTGAAAGCTCACATATTTTCCAAGTAGTAATAGAAGAAAAAGGAAAGCAACTGAGGGGCATAAACAGGGATGAGAAAACATTTTCTTTGCCTTTGTGATCATCTCTGGAACTTTAAAGATGTTATATGGCATTGAGAACAATTCATTGCTAAAACAGAAAAGTAGAACATGGTCTACTTTTAGACAGATCTAGCTTGTAGCCTGGCGACTGACCGTGAATTAGTGAAGCCTTTCTGCCAGGTTGCTTCTCTCTCTTCTGTCCTTTCATCCTGCCATCTTCCCATTTCATGTGAAATACTGAATAATTTGCATGGGTTTAGCTGTGTACTAGTGATATAGATATGCTTGAGAGTTACAAATGGTTCTTACACTCACAAAGCTGTAAAGTGGGTAATAGAAAGTAATCTGTAAACATCTATGATATACTGAAATGATTGCTGTGGTGTGGATGGGTTGTAATTGTTGTTCAGAGAAAGGCAGTCTTTGTGGTTCCTGGGAAGACTTTCTGGATTAAGCGGTATCTAAACTGATATTTGGAGGTTTATTGGAAGTTAAATTTAGGGGTTGGAAGGGATCCCTGTGTCATGCATGGAGAGTAACATCATGAAGAGTTTTAGATGAAGTGAGAAATGGCATTGCAGAAATGTTCTTTCTGGCAGTAGCTAGGGAATGAGGAGTAGGGGAAGCTGAATGTAGGGTGCTGAATTGGAGCGAAGAGTTGAGAGTTGCAAAGATTTTGCAAAGAAATCCAACTGGTTAATAATTAATCCAGTTTGATCTAATTAATGTACACTGTATTATCCCATATGATCCTAACTTATAATCAAAGATTTCAAAATAAAGATATTTAAAACTCTATACTTAAAAAAAAAATAAAAGATACTTATATTGCTAATTATGAACCATATTACTTTCAGAAGATAATATATTTCTAGGTCAGCATTTTATATTCCTAATTTTTATACAGTAATTTTTATGCTTTTATGCAAATTAAAGTTCTTTAAAAAGCTCAGCTATGCTATTTACTTTATTCATTTATGACCGACTCTTGAGTAGGAAGCACCATTATCGGCCACTTTTCTTGCAGTGGCAATACCTTTTAGAATTTTAAGGAGAAGTCCTGGAGGAAAAGAACACCCTTAACTGTGCAAATAGAGTGTCACATGGACACATTCAGATTTTTAGCAAGTCTCAATTGATTTATAAGTCTCATTTATACCATGGTAACACTGATTTTAGCTTTTTTTGATTTAGCTTTTTGGCTTGTTGTGTCACTTTGTTGGCATTTTAAAATGTTTTCCCTATGAATTTTCTTTTTTTGTGTTTATTGCTAATTTTCCTGTACTTGAGCATTCAAAGTCTTAGATTTTCCTGCTGAAATAATGTCTTTAAATAACTTTAAATAAATTGGTCGTTTTTTCTTTATTGTGACTTATTAGTACATCTGGATGTTTTCTTTCTTACCCACAGAAATCGTTTTTGTCTTTACTCATTTTACCCACATATTGTTCGTAAAACACTAATTTCTTCATAGAGCTACTGTGACACAATTACATCTCTATTTTTTGAGTTTACACCGTCAACTTCATAGCAAGTTGTTTAGGTGCATTTTCTAGTCTAGACTAGAATCCTGGATCTGCCATTTACTTCTGTGTGACTTTAGTTATGTTGCTTAACCTCATTTATCTTGTTTCTTTCTATGAAGATAATTAAGCTTTTTCCTCATAGAGTTGTTAGAGAATTATTTAAATAATAAAAGACCGGTTGTTTGTACCTTTTCCTATATGCTTTAAATATATGCAATATTTATATGCTTGATAAATATTGAACTGTTCATTACAAATGAGGAATAAATATTTCCCTAATATTGGAATGATAGTCTTATAAGCAGTTAGCCTCTTTAGCACTAATGTATTAAAAATTATAATAAAAGTAAAAAAGACCATTTGAAACCATAGATCTACTCTAGAACATTGAAAATAAATATTTTTATAGCTTCTGGCAGTGAAATCAGGGAGCCATAACTTACTCTTTTGTAGTTAAATGATGTACAGAAAGGGGCATTGTTTTTTTAACTGTGAAAGTTGGAACCTTAGGCTTCACATAATAGGCTGATTGTTAGAATTACACATTTTAATTGTTAATTCCTTTAAAAGCAGAATATTTTTTGTTACCACTGAGTCCATCTGTGTTATTTACACATTTGATAATGGTTTTTGGGTATACCAGATTCTACTAAAGCGTTTATAACTCATTAAGGAGATTATTCTAAGCAATTCTTCGGTGTTATCTCATTTTAGTGTATATGAATTCTTACATTAATTTATTCAGAGGCTCATAGACTTAAACTTTGGTATCTAATTCTTTTAGGTCAGTCAGTAAGTGTCCACATCATTGTTTTTCAAACCTATTTATTTCTCTGTATAGTTGACTTCTAGAGAACCTCTTCTGAGTTACTAATCATGGGTCTATGTATTTAATAGTAGCAATTCACGTCAATTGGACATATAAATATGAATAAGTAAGTAGTTCTTTGGTGAGATGATGGCATGGTGAAAATGATGTTTGAGTTGGTTTTGATAGGTCTACAAGTAATATCTAAGAGAGTTACATGATCTACAATAATTTACCATTTGCTGGAAATTAGGCATAGATGGCTGTTTCATGATACTTTAGATGAATGTGATTAGTTGACTACATTTTTTAGCTCAAAGTTGGGGTAAGAGAACGGGTAACATCTAATGTTAACTGAATGCTAACTATATGCCTGACTTTGTAACTAAGTGCTTATAATCTGATTACTTTATTTAATCCTCACAGCAACCCTATTAGATAGGAACTTTTATTACCTATTATAGATCAAATAACTGAGCCTTAGAGAAGTAGCATCATTAAAAGTCACATAGCAAGTGAGTGGTGTCGCTAAAATCGGAATCAGGAAGTTTGAACTCAGAGCCAATCTCTTAACCACTCTCATGGTTATTTTTGTTAATAAACTAGAAATAATAGGAGTTGAAGTTGTCTCGCACTTAGATGTAAAACCAACCTTTACCTAGAGAATATCTAGATCAGTAAAAGGTTGGAAGTGAGCATGAAGGGCTAGTTTCTTGTAAAGTTGAATTTTGGAGCTATTATAAAGAAAAATATGTACAGAGTATAATATTTTAAAATTTGAGGATATTTTGTTTTTAAATTCTTAAATTTTAGAAGACTTTAAAAATATTCTTAAGTGAGATTTCATTGCTTGTATAGACTTGTGTGAAGACAGACTTCTGCTGGGTTTTGATCCTGGGTCCTCTACCTACTAGTTTGGTGACCTTTTTGCAAGTTACTTAAACTCTCTGTGCCTATGATTCCTTACCTGTAAAATGAAGGGAATAATAGCTTCTTTGTCATTAGTTGTTGTGAGAATTAAATTATTCAGTACATGTAAAGCACTTAGAATAGTATTTAATGGCATGTGAGGTGAGGTGGTGGTATTATTATTACCATTGTTTATCCTGTTTATATCACATTTATACCACATGGTCATCCGTCATATTAATGAACACCTTCCACTGATGGAAAATTAATTCTACTTCTAGAATCTAATAACTAGTCCCTGTCTGTCCCTAATCTTATTTTCCTTTGCTTCCTCTTTTTCAACTACTCACTATGTCCTTTTTTATACTTTATGTAACTTGTAAGCCACCTTCAACCTTTTTTGGAATAAGGTGGAATATACATAAATGCATATAAGCATCTTTATTTCTAGAATTTAGCTCTGTTAGTACATTTTTTTTTCTTGTCCACAGATACATTTTTAGTTCTTAGTGCAGCAATTTCTAGTCTTAATAAGTAAAAATTTTGATGAATAAATAAATGACTTCAAATTTGTCAGGAAGTTTGTGTATGGCTATTATTTTCTGCTTGAATTTTCCACATTTTCTCTAGACCAATAAAGATCCAATTTTCATTGTTCTTTCTTAAGAATGGTACTTATAACTGAATAAAATAATTCATGTGTGGTTTGATCAGTAGCGAATAAGAGGGACAGTAATACTTTTGACTCTTGGTGTAATGCTACAAGTCAAATATGTTGCCATTAAATCAACTCACTTTCCCAATTCACATGTCTTTTTTAAAAAAGTATTACAAGATATTAGATGTTTCTCTTTTAAACATTTTTAGCATTAATTCTATAATTTCAACATTTAGTATAAGTTTGCTAATGTCAATTTCATATTTCTTCAATTCTATAAGTGCAGACGAGACCCAGCTTTTCTTTTTCTGTTACATGTGTTTTATTTGTCAGCCTAGTAATATAAAAGAAAATGAATTTTTATGTCTTAAAATTTACCCTTAGTGAACGCTGCATCTTCTAGTATTTATCACTTTTAAGAACCAAACTGTTTTTTAAGGGAATTTGTCCTGAATCCCACTTCATAGTCATTTGCTCTGTTTGGCTTTTCTAGATTTGAAATTGTCTTTTCCCATTTGCAAAAAAAAATTAAATTTCTCTATGTGAGTTTTAATTTTTACAGCATCTTTCACTTATCTGTAGTGAAATTTTTATCAAAATTAGTTTTAGACTGGAAGACTTGAAATTTTTTAGAGTAGCTATACTTTCTTGCTAGTTAAATGTTTGGTATTATATTGTCTTGTTGTTAGATACAACTTCCCACATTATCATTAGTGATTTTTTTCTGTTTATTTTCAGCTGGTTGGTGGAGAATTTGACTTGGAGATGAACTTTATTATCCAGGATGCTGAGAGTATAACATGCATGACAGAGCTTTTGGAACACTGTGATGTCACATGTCAAGCAGAAATATGGAGCATGTTTACAGCCATCCTACGAAAAAGTGTTCGGAATTTACAGACTAGCACAGAAGTTGGGCTAATTGAGCAAGTGTTGCTGAAAATGAGTGCTGTAGATGACATGATAGCAGGTATGGGATTATCTGACAGGAAACGTATACTTTAAATGTTTATAAAGATTCATACAATTCTGTTTATATTCTATAAACAGAATTTTATAAATTCTTATTTTAAAATAAGTACAAATGTCTGGAAAATTTGCCTTTTATATTAAGAGAAAACCTGAAGAATGGAAGATGACTTCTGTATTAGACAAACATAATTACTATTTTGCTTTTCCAGATTTTAGAAAAATCTCAGTAATGTGGAATAAGTGCTATGAAATCTATTGGAAAAATGAATAGTACTTTTCTTTGTAGAATTTAATTAAACCTTCACACAAGTAAAATATCACACTACATGTCACATTTCTATAAAATTATCACTTTATTAAAAATATCTGAGCTCCATGTTCTTCAATCCAGCATATATGGAAATATGATAGGATATGCTAAAAGCCTTTTAGGACAAGCATGCTGTAATTTTTGGAAGTGTCCATTTTACTTTGATATTTTTTGGAGGAACTTTTGTATTACGATAAACACAGATAGTTGTGGATTAGAACATAAAATTTGCATGAAATTTCAAGCTAAAAATAGTAATTTTGTGCTTGTTCTGTGTTATTTCAAATAATAATTTTGACATCTGTAATTCTTCACCGTCAGTCCTTTACCCACCTGCAAGTCCATTTTCCTCTGTAGTTAGATGAACATTAGTAGAAAGTTTTTGAAAGGTGCTCCTGGAACAACAGTTTCCAAAAATATTCCCAAAAATAAGTTTAGAGTTTGAAATGTTGATTCTCTTAAGCCATGGATTTTCAGCATAAGTTTCTTCTGACATGAAAGAGTTTTTCACAATTCTAAAAGTACTAATAAGACTCCTCACAGTATCATCTTATGATCTTAAAAGTAGTTGAAATACTAGAGCATCCTCTATAATATTTAATTTTTGCATAATTAGTTATAATACTGGTAGAGCAAAACATTAAACAGGAAAGAATGGAATGAAGAATAAAGATGAATGCTTTTTAACGTAAACAATATTTCAGAATTTTTGTTTTTCTTATAGAATATATTAAAATCATTTCTAATGGCTTTCAAGGTGACATATATCTCTATTTAGAATGATTTAGCATTCTCTATATTGGTTACTAATGGTTAACTTGATGAAAAAGAGTTTCAAATGTAAAACATCTTTTTAATGAAGGTCTGGTACCATTTCTGTAAATTTTAGTGTTAACAGGAATTTATTTGTATAAACTTACATGTACACATATTGTATAGAACATGTGATCTTTGAATCTTCATATCTGGGTTTAAGCCCTTGATTTTTTCTCTTTAGTTTTCTTTTTTGTAAATAAAATGTCTACTTTATAGAGTGTACTTTAGAAAATGAGCCACAATTATGTACATGTACATACTAGTTTATTGGTACATAATTCATAAGCACTAAGATGTGAGGTGATAGTAAGCATGATAATAGCACAGAAGCTTATATCTTCGTGTTTTTTATTATATAAAGCTTCTTAATTCCTTTTCCCTTTATTCTCATTAGTGATAAAATGGATAACACAAAATTTTCACTTTGTTATTTTAAGCATTAAGTTTTAGAAAAATACCTCTACCTTACTTTTCAGTAGAGAAATTAAAATTTAGATAATATACTAATGAACCATCAGTAACCACCAAAACACTACTAAGTTTTCACTCTTGAGTGTTTTGTAGCATGCTAAGTTCAAAGAGGTTCTTTTTATTTAATAATGTGAAGGTTTCACTTGAAGGTGGTTGAACATCTATAGTAACCTGATAAAAGAATTTCATAGGCTTAGTATTTTTCCTCCTTTAAAAATCTTGTACAGAAAAGATCTGTTATAACAGATAAAGAAGATCTGTTATAAAATTAAAAACTGAGATAGTTGGTTATGTTATCTGTATAATAAATAAGAAATTTTAATAATTATGTAATTAAATACAAATATAATAGATCACTTTTGTGTCATATCAGAGATGAGGTAAAGATTTAGAAATAGAAGTTCTTTTAAAATAGTCCTTATAGGCAAACTAAGAAATATTCTTTGAAGGTTGCCATTGCAGCTAATTACTTTAAAATGCTTTATATTAACTTAAGAGTTTTAAGGGGCTTGGTTTTTATCTAGAATTCTTAGATGCAGATCTTCTGACTAATCTGTAATAACTATGAACATATTTGGTACTTGAATGGTGAATGACCTTTCCTTTAAAGATCTTTCTTTAAAATGACATTTCCACAGTTACAGTTTTATCATAGAGGTTACTTACTTCTAATGGTGTTAGGTAAAAGTCTGTCAACTATTTATTGATGAAAATAACCATATTAAATTTCTATTTTAAAATACATATATAATAAATATTTTTAAAGTCTTAAATTCCAGCCTTTAATCTGATATTGTGTAATATATATCAATAACCAATTATTTCAACTTATCCTAACCTAATCTTTTTATTAATTGATGATAAATTATTTAGAATGTATATGTGTATTTATTGTAATAACTTGTACAGTATCTTTAATTCTTAGGAAGTGCTTTAGAAATTGAGAAAATGAAGTATATATTTAGATGTGTAATTTCTTACAAAGAATAATTGATAGAGGTACTATTACTCACAATGTCCACAGATGAGAGAGTAATCAGAAATAAGAGATTAAATGTATGATTTTTCTTATTGTTCGGTGAGCTGACGTGTCTCTTATATGCACATAAACTCATTATCATAATGGATATCACTAGTCATGTGTTGAAATGGTACTTCCATTTACAGAGTAATGGGTAAGGGTGAAGCTTCTGGAGCCATACTGCCTGGGCTTGAATTTTGACTCTACCACTTACTAGAATGTGTTCTTGGGCAATACAGTTAAGTTATCTGTGCCTCACTTTACTCATTTTTAGAAGGGGATATTAATAATACTTAACTCAGGCTTGTTATGAGGTTGTGACGTTAATGCATGTAAACCACTTGGAATAAAGCCAGGCAAGGAGTAAGTGTTCACAATTGTTGTTAATGGCCAACGAATATTTCAGAAATATGTTTTATTAAGAGTAGATAATTCTAAAAGAAAATGAGGTCAGCCATCACTCTTACAGTTGAAAACGTCAAATTTACATTTCGTTAAATTGTTACAAGGTTAAATTATTGTACTTTTCTATATTTTTGCCTGCCTTTCCCTGTGTATAGCAGATGTGTGTGTGTGTGTGTGTGTGTGGGTGGGTGTGTGTTCTGTGAATTTATGAAATCTGTTTTATATAATTCTTCTGAGAACTTAATTCAACTGGTAATTCTGGTAGGAAAATCCTATAATTAAAATATTACTTTTTTGTTGTTTGATGATTTAAAAACTGTTAGAATGGCTATTCATGAGGACATCTAGCTATGTTAGATATCCATATATATGTAGAAATAACAAGATAACTTTTGTTCTTTCGAAAGTATATTACCTTGACAGATGGCAGCTCATGACTAGAGTTCAGAATAACTTTATTTTCCTTTGAAGATCTTCTAGTTGATATGTTGGGGGTTCTTGCCAGCTACAGCATCACTGTCAAGGAGTTGAAGCTTTTGTTCAGCATGCTTCGAGGAGAAAGTGGAATCTGGGTAAGCTGTGGTCAGAGGGAAAAGTATTCAATATCTGTGCATTAATATTTAATGTTCAACAGTTCATCTCTAGAGAGCTATAAACTTGAATTTATAATGGAAATTGTTCCTCTTAAACAGTTTAGTAAATGATTTAGAATTAATTTTCTCTCTAGTTAGTAAACAGTCCAGTGGTTAACCTGATGAATTAGGTATTTTTTTTTCCCTAAATTTGTACAGTGATATTTCTTTTTCTTGTTTCCTCAGCCAAGACATGCAGTAAAATTATTATCAGTTCTTAATCAGATGCCACAAAGACATGGTCCTGATACTTTTTTCAACTTCCCCGGTTGTAGTGCTGCAGTAAGTTTTAAATTCATGTGTTTATTTTTATTTATTTATTTTTAAGTCAACTCTATGAAGATATAACTTATATACAGTAAAATTCACCAATTTAAAAAATATTGTTTGGTGAGTTTTGAATAGTTCTGCAACTACCACCAACAGTCATGATTTAGAACAATTCCATCACTCACCAAAATTCCCTTGTGTCTTTTTGAAGCAAGTTCCCTCTCCCTAGCCCATCCCTTGCAACCTTTGATTTATTTTGTGTTTGTATAATTTTACCTTTTCTGGAGTTTCATATAAATATAATCATATAGAATGTTATCTTTTCTGTCAGGCCTCTTTTAATTACCATAATGCTTATGAGATTATCCATGCTGTAGCTTTTCAGTAGTGCATTCTGTTCCTTCTTGTTCTGAGTAGTATTACATTTTTGGATATACTACAGTTTACCCATTCACTAGTTGATAGACTTTCGGGTTTTCAGTTTTTGGCTATTGCAAATTAAAACCTCTATGAACATTTGAACATAGATCTGCAGGAATGTTTTCTTATCTCTTGAGTAAATACAAAAGAGTGAGATTGCTAGGTTTTATGTTAAGTGTTTAATTTCATGAGAAACAGATAAGTTGTTTCCCCTAGTGGAAAATTTTGCATTCCCATCAGCAACATATGAGAATCTCAGTTGTTCTGCATCCTGAACATTGTGTCTCTTTAATTTGAGGCATATAAATGGTTATGTCATTGGAGTTTTAACTTTGTGTCACGCTTATGACTGATGTTGAGCATTTTTTCTTGTGTTTATTGGCCATTATTGCATCTTCTTTTGTGATGTTTGTGTTTAGATCTGTTAACACTTTGTGTTTCTCAGTATCTTAAGAGTTCATTATATATTTGGGATATAAATTAATTTGTCAAACATTTTCTTCCAATTTGAAGCTTGTCTTTTTATTTTCTTAACAATATTTCTTGAAGTACAAAAGATTTTAATTTTGATGAAGTCTGTTTAAAATTTTCTTTCTTGTATGTAATATGCTTTTGTAATCTAAGAAATCAGGATCAACCAAGATCACAACATTTTTATTTTTCTTATGCATTCTACCAGAAGTTGTGTTGTTTTAGCTCTTACGTTTAGGTCTGTGATCCCTTTTGTGTGAGTTTTTAAAATACGGTGTGAGGGAAAGTTGGAGGTTAAGTTTTGTTTGTTTTACATATGGATATTGAACTGTTTCATAACCATTTGATGACGACGTAGTCTGTTCACACTGGATTATGTTAGCACCTTTCTTTGAAAACTATCTGACCATGTTTGTGTGGATCTATTTCTGAATATGCCAATTCACAGAACACAATGTATCTTCCTTTATTTAGTATTCATTGATTTTTCAGTATTTTGTAAATTTCAGCATTAAAGTCTTAAACGTTTTTATTAAATTTATTTATAAATATTCCATATCGTTTTATGCTTGTATATAGAAATGCAATTTTTTTGTATATTGACTTTGTATCCTGACCTTGCTAACTCACTTATTAGTCCTAGCACTTTTTAGTAGGTGCTTTTTTATTTCATTTTATACCTTTTTGCACTGGCTAGGACCTTTAGTTGAATGACACTATTTTGACTTATTCTCAGTCTCAGGGAAAGCATTAAGTATTTCACCATTAAGTATGCTGTTAGCATTAGGTTTTAAGACATGTCCTTTATCAGGTTGAGGAAATTCCTTTATATTCTTATTTGCTGGGAGTTTTTAAAATCATCACTATGTTAATATCAGTGTTAATTTTGTCAGCTGCTTTTTTGATTTTATTGAAATGATCATGTGATTTTTCTTCTTAATCTTTGTTAATGTGGTGAATTACAATGATTGATATTTCAGTGTTAAATCACCTTTGCATTCCTGGATAAAAACTACTCGATCACAGTGTATTAACCTTTTCATGTAGCATGGATTTGATTTGATAACATATAGCTAAGAAATTTTGTAGTATTTATGAGTGATTTGGGAATGTATTTTTCTTTTCCTGTAATATCTTTCTCTGGTTTTGATGTTATAAAAATTCATCATAAGATGAGTTGGTAAGTATTCATTTCTCTCTGTTGAAGAGTTTGTATAGAATTGATAATACTTATTCTTGAATGTATACTAGAATTCACAATTGAAGCCATTTGGGTCTGGAGTTTTGTTTGTGGGTAGGTTTAAACTGTGAACTTAATTTCTATAGTAAACATAGGGAACATTTGTTCTGAGGAAGCTTTGGTAGTTTGTATCTTTCAAGTAATTTGTCCAGTTAATCTAAGTTGTTGAATATGTTGGCATAAACTTATATGTTGATTGATTCACCATATCTTCTTATTAACTTTTTAATGTCTGTAGGATATGTAGTGATGTTTCCTCTTTCATACTTGTTACTAGATTTCTTTTTCCCAGTAGGTCTAGCTGGAAGTTTATCCGTTTTGTTGTTCTTTTCAAAGTACTAGCTTTCTTAACCTGCTTTATTTCATCATTTTAATCTACATAGTAGCATTGTAGAGAGTATGTAGAATTTTTGGCTAGATGAATTGTTTTCATTTCTGAATTCTGTAGTTCATTGCTGTGGAAGGCTAGTCCCTTAAAGTTTCTTGGCTTCCTTTCAGGTAATTGTGAGACTATAATGAAATAATATCCTATTTAAGCACTATAAAGTTGCAAAAAAATCATGTATTTATTGCTCTTTGGTCATAATAAGTACTTAAATGTCCTTGCAATCTTCCATTTCATCAACCATTTCTCTAATTTTGTGTTTTTTTATTAAAATTTTGTTATTAATTTATTTTACGTTACAATTTCCACCAATCATGAAAAAAATAGGAAAGTTTAAAAAAACCACTTTCAGGATGGAAGCTAATAATTTTATGTATCAGATTGTTAGAATAGAACATATATAAAATATTCTTTATAGTACTTAGCAGAGAAAATACTGTCTCTGTCCCTAAGAGGTAGGAGTTCTCTTAGATGTAATAGTTCTATTTACATACATATATACATTTCTAATACATTTTACAGAACTGCTGTTGATCTGATAACCTGGTAGACTTCAGTCTAAGGTATAGGAAAGGAGCAAAGTGTTTTGACTGAAATGTAAGCAAGTTGCTGTTTTACACATAGAATTAACAAAAATTAGCTAAAACAGAAAGTGTAACTCTGTTTTAATAAATTGCCTGAGTTGCCTCAGTTAAGGTTGCAGTTCATCCTGTTTTTAGCCATTTGGCCATCAGTTGCCTGATATTTTTATCTGTGAATATTTTCTATCAACGTGTAATGCATTTTACTTACACACACACACACACACACAATTTTATTTATATATTTTTAGTAGTGAATGTTTGAATTGTTTTTGCTCATGGGATATTGATGGACTTACCTATTCTCCTTTTCTTGGTTTTCCCTGCATCATTCATCTTCATGAAGGGTAGTTTAGATCAAAAATATATGCTATGTAGAGGAGAAGGCAGGGAAGGAATTAGAACTTTTATAATCATTATTTCATTTGAGTCATACAAGCTATATAAAGTAAATGATATTACTGTTGTTACATCAGTTGAGGAAACTAAGCCTCTGCAATGTAACATTGTTCAGTCATAAAGTAGAGACACAACCCAAACCAAAATTTGCCTGACCTTAAATCCACGTTTTATTTAACAACAGATTGGCTTAGTTTCAGGCATCTTACTTCTGCTAGTGAACTCCTGAAAAATTCAGATGGGAGCTGATTTTAAAATCCTTATAATTACAATGTTTTTGATAATCTGCTTCTGGATGACCATGAACCAGTGGCACCCTGGTAACAAGACGGTGCCTACTGGTTGGACCATTGCTCATAGCAGTGCCTTTGGATGATTAAAATTGTGATACCACTTGCTTTCTTTCCAAAATAAGCATATATACTAGGCCTTCTGAATTGTATTTTGTATTGTGGAAATGCCTTTCTATGCGCTATGCTGCCTCCAAATGAGCCATTTGGTAACATTTACTCCTTCAGAGAGCTAAGTGAATTCTACATGATTCATGTAAAGGTAAATGACAAATGTAAGATGGCATTTTACATGCTGTGTGGCCTCAATGGATATACTATTTAAATTTGCTTTTTGTGATTATGACCTATTTCATGAATCTGCTTCATTTAAGAAATAGTACACTGTTTCATTCACTGAAATAGTTAACTGAAAGCTCCCTATCTGAACATCAGAATCTTTTTTTCTTGCAAGGTATAGCAGATAAGAACATAAATTTTGGAATCAACTAGACCAGGAAACATTGACAGATACAGATTCCAGAGTCTTGTGGACTCACACAATGAGGGACACCCAGTTGTGGATACCAACATTATTATTAGGAGCATTATTTCCTAATACTTATATTTCTTCAATTTTGATTTGATTAATACCTCTACGACAATTATTTTTGGATTTGAAAGTTTAGCTTCTTTAATCAAGTGAAATATTACTGAAAACCTAACATAAACCATAGAAAGCTGAAAATTCTTAAACATATGTGTAAGGGACTATATATTAGTGAAATTGGAGGAGGACTTCTTGGAGTATAGTCTGAACTCTACTACGTATCTTCGAGATGAAACTTGATTTATTGAATATTTGAAAATTTAATGCTTCAATAGTCAACAAATAATATTAATAAATTAATAAGACAATAATTTCTATTTTTATATTTGTCCATGATTCTCTGATATTTATACAGTCACTGTTTTTAATCTATAAGAACCATATTTGACCTTAGTTACCATCACATTTTGTGTAACTGATACTTTTGTGTCTTTTTTCATTGCCTTTTAGGCAATTGCGTTGCCTCCTATTGCAAAGTGGCCTTATCAGAATGGCTTCACCCTAAACACTTGGTTTCGTATGGATCCATTAAATAACATTAATGTTGATAAGGATAAACCTTATCTTTATTGGTAAGTAATATGTTTAATTTTAGTACTTTTGTCTTAAGTATTTCAATTTTGTAAATATGTAACATAGTATCAGAGCAACATATTGAATAGAATAAATAAATATATATGTTAAAACTATAAATATGTAGTTAAGTTAGTTTATCTTACTCATTTTTTGTTGTTGATTCTAGGCAATTTACCTCACTTTTTTCCCTCTCAATTACAGTTTAAGAATCAAGGGTTACAGACCTCCTGTCTCTAGTCTGCACAGATCAAATGTGGGTTCTTAGTGAATATGCTAGTCCCTAATCAAGGAGGGGGAAAAAACCAAACTCCTACCATATTTCATTCACTTTGCCTTTTTAGTTACATAGTGCTGTGAGCATAGTTAAGATATGCTTTAAAAATACTGATTTTGAGGAGGGGAGGGTATAGCTCAGTGGAAGAATGCAGTGCTTAGCGTGTGTGAGGTTCTGGGTTCAAGCCCTGGTACCTCTATTAAAAATAATAATAATAAATAAATGCATAAATAAGCCTCATTACCTCCCCTCAAAAAATCTTTTTAAAGATATTAATATTGATAACCAAGTGAGAAATTAATCAGGTAAGATTAATTATTTGGTAGATAACTGACAGAATATAGGTCTGTCAACCATGGGTTGACCTGTAAGGACTCAGAACTTGGTAATTTTAGTTTACTGTTAATGCTAAGTAATAAGAATTCAAACTTTCATTTACTGCCTTACTATGTACTGGGCATTAAACTGCTTACATGCGTTATCTCATTTAATACTTTCAGTGCTCTGAAATAAGACTGCCTGAGTTTAAGTCCTGCCTTTACTGCTTACTGTTTATCTTGTGCTTTGATATCTTCAGCAGTAATATGAGAATAACAATAGTACCTGTCACATAAGAATTAATGAGAGCACATTTTTGTACAATGACTGGTTCAGAAATGTGAATGTAGAAAAATGTGAGCTATTAATAGCTTATAAAATCTCTTATAAAAAAGATTATACATAGATAGTAATGAGGGGAAGTTTTAATGAACATTTGAACTTCTAAACATAAGTGAGGTTGAACTTGAGAAAGGTCATTTTGGGAGATCATACATTTGTTTCAATAATATTGTCATTTGTTGAAGCATTTACAATGTTTTAGTACTGTGATTGAATTCACAGCTAGGAGGAGTGCTCTTCTAGAGGAAAATAACTGTATTTCTTAGTCATATCTTTTTTCTTTTTTTGACTGAAAATGTACTCCTTTTCTTAATTGACTGCATAATTTATCATACTTGCCTCTTATTTTTTATGAATTTGTAAGCTATTTTCAAAGATAAAGTAGAATTAGAGAGCAAGTTGTTTTTGAGAACATTTACTATATAAATGATTTCCATATTTGTAATTTTCAGGTGGTCATTGAAGGAATATTAAATCTACTTGGTAGGCTTTTGTTGCTCATTAGTTCGTTTTTATGTATTTATGATATTTTAAATTGAAATTTTAAAATATTCTCTAGTCTTCTGTTTTCCCAATTTAAATTCCTTCTTTTAGTTGTTCGACACGTTTTATACTTTAGTCTTTATTTGGTACATGTAATATCCCTTCTACTATATAGGGGAATAAGTTTTATTTTTATAATTTTTTTATATTATCATATAATAATAATAATTTTAGATATATTGTTTTTTATATTAGAGGGTATTATACTATTCTCAGTTTTCTTTACAGTTTTCGTACTAGCAAAGGAGTTGGTTACTCTGCTCATTTCGTTGGCAATTGTCTGATAGTCACATCATTGAAGTCCAAAGGAAAAGGTTTTCAGCACTGTGTCAAATATGATTTTCAACCACGCAAGGTAGGTATAAGTAAATATATGTATTGAGAATGACACAATTCACCATTCCCATTGTCTTAAAACTCACTTGTTATGACTTCTGTAATACTCTCTTTTATTGGTTTCTCATGACTGCTAATGTTTTTCTCTTATCTTTGTCTGCATTTTCTTTCTACTTTATGCCTAACTTTTGACGTAAAAAGCTCAGAACCTTTTGCAGTTTCTGTTTCTCTCACTCTCTCATTCTCTCTTTTGCTGTGATCTGTTCTGTGGCATTCTTCCAGTAAGCACTTAATTTATTTAGCACGTATTTACTGACTGCCAGAAACTGTTGGAGGCACAGGAGATATGACAGTGAACTAAGCAGGCAACATCCTTGCTTTTGTGGACCTTGTATTTTTTCAGAAATTTTATTCAGTTTCCTGATAGCTTTCCACTCTTAGTCTTATCCCTAGAGCTTTATTTTTCTCACATCCATATGAGATATTGCTTTTGTGGGTGTCTTTCTGGCCTCTCAACCACAGAATGTATAACACTGAATTTTCTATCCCAATCCCATATCCATTCATATTCTTAAGTCTTCTATTTTGATTAAGATGCTGCCATCTTTCTAGTAGTGGGCACTTGAGTCAGCTTTGTTCTTCAGCCCCTTTTGGATCTTTATATCAGACAGATAAATTTCAAGTCCTAAACTTTTATCTCTAATATATAGTTGTCACCTTTGTAGAATTCTTACTGCTTAAATTCTTCATGTTGCCCTCATTTTATCTTGGATTATCTGTCTACACCTCTTCCAAACTATTTTGTACACGAATACCTGATTTATTTTCCTGATCATGTTATTTCACTGCTCAAACCAATTATTTACGTCTTACTAACTATAGAATAAATGAAAAATTTTAACCTAGTCCTTCATGATTTGTATTTTATTTTTAGCTTTTCACTGAAATCTTTATTTTGGCAAAACTGAACTAGTAAGACATGATTCACTTTTTTTTTTTTTTTATCTCTTCCTTTTCAAATGTTTGATCTCTGGCATGAAATCATTTACTTGTCCTCTTACAGCTCTGGATCTTTAAATCCCACCCCATTGTCATGTTCCATTTCATATACAGTTTCTATGGAATCTCTCCCTGATTTGCCTTGCTTTGCTCCCCATATAGTCTTTCTTACAGCATAGTATTTCAGTATTTCTAATGGCAGTTATTTCTTTTAAACCTTTATTATTCATTTGGATGTGCATTATTTAGTAACTGTTGAGGTTTCTCCTTCTTTTTTTCTCCCTTCTCCACTTTCCTTGTTCTTTCTCCCTCTTCTTCCTCTAACCTTATTTAGTTTAGGTAAGAACCAGTTTTTAGACTAGAGGTGCAGACTTTAGAGTATTTGATTTGTGTATGTGTGTGTATGTTGTGGACTATGGATTTACAGATACTTAACTCTTTTTGTAAGTTAAATGGAGGTTTAAACCTTCAGATTTGTTGATACAGAGAGACATTCCTTAAGGAGATTCAGCTAGTCCTCGTAGTCTTGAATCTTGTTTCCTGATTCTGAAGGTTTCACTAGATTCTACTTCTTCAATAATGCTGGCTTCAAGGAGAGGGATGTTGCTCTACTGATAATATTTAGACCCATGAAATATACCTTTGCTTAATATCTATTTGAATATGGATATTCAGAGACCAAGTTGAAACCTACTTTTAAAAGTTCGGCTCAAAAGATAAAGAATAGAAAAACCAGAAAATATGCAACTATAACAGTAGATATATAGATATAATTTACTTATTATCTGCTGGAGTTTACTTGAAAGATGTTTCTGCCTGTTTACCGAATTCCATCTTTGTGTCAGAGTAACCATCCATTTGAAAGAACAAGGGACAGAAGTATAGTTGTTATTTCCACGTTTGCGGCCTAGTCCCCCCGCTCCACTTCCAGGTTCAAGAGTCTTTCTTAGGAATATGACAGTGAGATTGTCCACCTTCTTCAGGGCATACCTTGCCTCGTATCCACAGGAGTATTAATCCACAGGAACAGCCCTAACAGGTTTGATGAGCCCACAGAACGTGGAGGGAATGTCTTCATTTCTTTTTCTTTTTTTCTTTCTTTTTCATTTATTTTCTTGTTTGTTTATGATCCCATGTGCCAGAAACTGAAGAAAATATTATTTTGGATGGAGTTGTTAAATATCTGTTTTTATTTTTAGATGAGTCTAATAAAATATTTCCTTATGTGAGGGATAGTTTAATAATTATTTATGTTAAAGAATGTCAATTTAACAATAATTCGTTAATACATACTTAGAAAATAGCTATATTAGTACTGTATTTCTATATTAGTACTTCCAGTCAGTTCTGTTAATTAGTTCCTGCCCACCCCACCCCCCCTTTTTTAAATTACCAGTGCCTTTTTAGTTTAGGCTTCTATGGTTTTCTTACCTGGACTTTTGCAGTAATTTTCCCGTTTATCTTCATCCACACTTGCGTAACTATCCTACTTCCTCACTGCTGCCAGTTATTTTCCTAAATTATAGAGATGATCATTTCATTTTCCTGTTCAAAATTCTTTAGTGTTGCATAATGTATTTGCATAATGTATTATGCAAAAATAAAGGCCGATTACAAAAGGTGTCCTGTCCGTCTCTTTAAGAACTAGTCTTTGTCTGTTTTCCCACTAAACCTGAACACTGAGAAAAGTTTTGCCAAACTGCTGTGCTCCATGTACCATAATAAGAGTCCTCTGCCTGGAATGTTTCTTTCCCCCTTGTTTATTCAACAGTTCTATTCATCCTTCAAGCTTAGTCTAAGCTTTGTTTTACTCTTTTAGTGAACTCTTGTTAGCCATCCTTCTCGAATTGTCCTTCCTTTCCCCCACCTACAGTTAGTCATTACTCCTTTTGCTCCCATGTCTGTAATTCAGATGTTATCTGTTGTTTTATAATTGTTTTCATGTTTGTTTCTCTAATGAAACCTTGTGGGTGTATATGTTACATTTCTTTACATGCCTACACTTTGAGGAATACTTGTCATGAAGTAGGCTTGCAGTAAATTTTTTGAATGAATAAATGACTTTCAGGAGTAAATATCAATTTAGCGGAAAAAAAATCTCATGATAAAGAAGTAGTAGATAAAAAATAAATAGGAATTTAGTTCATGGTATCTTGTTTATGGGTATCAAATATGTTTTAGGGACAGTTCTTCATAGTTTTCATACATTATTTATTATCTTAAAATTGTTTTGGGGCAACAGAAAATCCCTCTCTCTATATAGACATATATTTATGTCTAATCTATTTAGAAATTTAAATTTTAAATATAACATTTATAATATATAATATAAAGATATATATATAATTTATACAAAATATAAAGATTGTATTTCCTGTGTTATCCAGATGATATTTCTGGTTAAAAATTTTCAAACTCAGTGAAGGTTATATGGATAAATTTTAATTCTTACACATGCAATTTGTAAGATTTTTCTTAAATTTATTTGAAGCTCAGATTTTATGGCTTCTTCTTGGTAATTTTATAATGTTTAGAAACATGAGTTGTTAAATGACTAAAGATTTTTTTCTTTGACTCTGATTTTTTAATCAGAGTTAACATATATGTTACTTTCTGATCAGGTAAAAGCCTCAGTTTGCAATAAATTAAGGATGATCCAGAATAAAGCAACTTTAAAAAAAGACATGTGTTTTAGGAGTTTTAAAAGCTTTGACCTGACTTTTTTTTGTCATTGAGGAAGAGTGTAATTTTGTATTACTGTCTTCTATGAGTTATTCAGTGTGCTATTTTTATTTTCTAAATCAAAATGCATGAAATTGAATTTTGTTCAAAGTATTTCAGATATCTTGAAATAAATAATGTTTTAGTGGTTGAGAGTTACTATTATGGTTTTATGTTTTGCAAAGTATGTATGAAATAATTGAATAGTGCTTTTAAGTAATCTGGAGAACAAAAAGTTTGAATTTTATATTTTTATGTTTTGTTGGAAAACTAGTATAATTCCTCTCCAACTGAAAGCATAATTGTTTAAGTATCTATAAGTCATTTGTATTTTTCTATAGTTTAGAAATAATATTTCTATATTCTCTGCATTAGGCTGTTAACTCTGAAGAGACTAAAGGTTGGATCCACAAATTATTATAGAACTTAAATCATTTCGTATCAAAATAGACTTTAAAATGCTTTTTGTTGACACTAGTAACTGTAAAATTAGAGCTCAGTATAAACTCACTCCTTATTTCTTAATTAATAGTCATACATTATTAACTTAAAATGTATAATTATTCCTGGATTTAATAATTCTAAATTGTGGGATTTAAATTATCGAAATCTTAGAAATGTTAAAATGTTCCTTTGACAGCTCTCTCCTGAGCATGCAATACAAAGAATCCTAGGTTATTCTTTCTCAGTTTACACTGTTCTTTTTTCCCCCACAGTAATCACCAGGATTTATACTTCTGTATTTGTTTACTTGTCTAATGTATGGCTCTTCCACTGCTCCATAAATTCCAGGAGAGCTGGACCTTATGGTCTGTCTGTCAAAGCTGGGTGTTTGCAGTGCCTGGTGCAGTGCTAATGTTATTAAATGAATAAGCACAAATGCAATTGTAATTTCACAATTTTTGGATCTTCGTAGAATGGAAGAAATATTATTCGTGTTCAAAGGGTCCTTGCTCTCTCTCCATCACAAATTTATTCTTTATGAGTCATTTCTTTCATCTCTAAAATGAGAAATGGGAGAGGGAATTTGAAGAAATGGTAGTGGATGATCATTAATATTCCTTCAAGCAATTTTTTATAGTGTAGTGTAAATATTATGATTACTTTTTAGACAGTAATAATTAAACATTACATATTGATACTCTAATTTTTTTTTCATTTTAGTGGTATATGATCAGCATTGTCCACATTTACAATCGATGGAGGAACAGTGAAATTCGGTGTTATGTTAATGGACAGCTGGTATCCTATGGTGATATGGCTTGGCATGTTAACACAAATGATGTAAGTTTTTATTTATCTGTGTTTTCATGTATTTGAGTGTTTATAACATGAATTGAATAATAGTTTGTTAGAAAGGTAATAGTTTTACTTCAAAAGTATTTTTCTATTAAGTGAATTTTTAAGTCTTAATTTAGTATAATTAAATTGCTGAAAGACGTGATTAATGATGCAAAAAAATAAAATTACTTGGCCAAATTATTAAGTATTAGGTCAAACATATATATATGCAGTATTCTGTTATTTTCAGAATCTCAGGCATTAAAAGATGTCTTATGCCTTATTTTGATGTTAAGGAAGACCTTAAACAGAATAAACAAGTGTAACATGTTCCTATCATTTATAAGATAAATGGTAATAAATACCATGGGGAAAAATTAAGTGGGAACATGTATAAAGAATGTAGATGTGGAAAGGGAAAAGCTAGATGGTCTAGAGATGGTCTTAGTGAGAAGAGTGGAGGGAGAAAGGCATGTGGAGAAAAATTCCCATTCAGTGGAAACAGTGAGTACAAAGGCTTTGAGGCAGAACTGGAAAGTTCATTGAATAACAAAGCAGCCAGTTTGTGTAGAACAGAGGGAGGAAGGAGAGAATGATGTTAAATGATGAGGTTAGCCAGACAGGAGAAGGGCAAATCATTTAGGGCTTTATGTGCAGAGATAAGGCCTGAATTTTTTTCTTACCCAACATAAAAATCTTTGGAAAGTTTTAAGGCAGACAAGTGACATGATGCTGGCTAATATTTTAAAAACATCATTCAGGCTACAGTATTGAGATTATTTTGAAGGGAAATAATGACAGATGCAGGGAAATAAGTTACATAAATTATTGTGATAATTACAAAGTGATAATGTTAGTTTCAGCCGGCATGTTAGCTGTGGAGGAGGTAGCACAGTTGGATTCTAGACAGAGGATGTCTAGGGTTAAAACCTCAAGAGCTCTTATTTCTCTGTTTTGGGCCTTTCCTTGTCTCCATCCTGGCCTGTCAGAGACAAGGTAAGAGATATGTTCTAATACCCAAAGGACTTCCAAGCCCAGTTATTATTACAACCCTACCGGCATGCATGGTTTTATAAAAACTTGCATCTTTTTAACAAAATTCACTTCCCAAGATTGTTCTCATTTTTCTAGACTTCAGTCTCCTTAGGGTGGGAGATTGGGTCTTGTTCTGTCTTGTATTCTCCTAAATAGCAAGTGTGCATAGTCCATAGTTTGTTCCCCAGCTCAGGAGTTGGCGAACTGTACCCAATGGGCCAAATCTGACCCTTGATATCTTTTTGATTGACCTAGGAACTAAGAATCTTGGTTTTTATATTTTTGAATTTTTTTTAAAGACTCAAACAAGCAAAATCAAACAAAAATCAAAGAAGAATCTGTGACAGAAACCAGATGTGGATTGCAGAGCTTGAAATACTTACTATCTATTCCTTTACAGGAAAAGCTTGCTTGTTATTTCCTAGAAACTCATAGTTGGGTCACAGTCAGTAAATATTTCTGAGAATGATTTTGTCAGAATTAGAATATTCAGATGAAATTCTGTTTTATATTTGCCCTCCAAAGAGATCAGTCTTTTTTATTATAGAATTATTTTGTTGACTGTCACTGACTCTATAGTCATATTAAAAAAAAAAAAACAAAAAACGAAAGGAAGAAAAGACTTAGATTTTTGAATTATTTGCAATAGTATTCCAAGAAATGGAGAGGCCTGGACAGTAACACATATGTGCATGTACATTATGCAGTCGTGAGATCCTGTACTTTTAATTAAAGATGAGGTATTTTATGAGGACATTCTTTCTTTGTACCTCATTCACAATTACTTATGATTCAGGTATAGAATGTGAGGATGGGAGAAGGAAACTGGACAGTGACTACTTTCACTGGTCTGGATAGGTGGAGCCAAGTATTAGGTGTGATTTAAGAAGTGATTTTAAGAGTCTCGTCAAATGTGACTTCTTAGGTGCTGAACTCCCCAGATGAAGAGCACTGTAGTGAGCAAATTTTGGTGGTTATTGTTTACTTGAGTCTGCATAATGCGTACTCATGTAAGAGTGAAATAGAGAAATAGAGAAATACATCCCTAGTGGAGAAATTAGGTAAAATATAAAAATTCAGTCCTATGTATTTACGGTTAAAATTTAGAATAGTCATTCTCTTGATTCAGGTAACTGTATGGACAATTGAAATCATAACAGTTTTAAAATTACTTTTACGTTTGTAAATAATTAGTTATAAGCCCTTTTGCTTTTAGCTGTACAATTTAGAAAGCTGGTCAAGTGATTGCTGAGTCAATGATTATTGTTTGTTTGCTTCCCCTGAAATATGTAACATTTGACTGATTAACTTTTCCTATGAAAACTTTAGTTGGCTTTTATTAAATACTCCATAGAGTCTTAACTGTTACTTTATTCTGATATTATTGTTATGCTTTATGGTATTCCTGATAATGAAGGCAGGTATCCTTAAGTATTTTGCCATTACAAAATAAAACATTTGATTTTTCTATGACCTTTTTAAAAATAGAGCTATGACAAGTGCTTTCTCGGATCTTCAGAAACTGCCGATGCAAATAGGGTATTCTGTGGTCAGCTTGGTGCCGTGTATGTGTTCAGCGAAGCCCTCAACCCTGCACAGATATTTGCAATTCATCAGTTAGGACCTGGATATAAGGTAGTAAAACCATTTTATTATAAATTCTATGGAAAGTTTTAGATAAGAAACGTGATATGATAGAATATATAGTGATTTTCTTTCTTTACTGTGGTTTAAAAGTCATTCCTTTATTTTGGAGCTGAGTTAATATGTTTCAGCTTTTTCTCTTTTTAACTATTTTCCCTTCACGAACTTTTTTTTTATTCTTTAGAATGTTTTCTTATGTTGAAGCTGTAGCTTTTGTTGACATGGTTCTGAAATAATAAATTTTATAAAACCCTATTACTTAAATGTGATCCTTGAAATCTCAAATTTTGAAATTTATAAACTATATTATGAACAACTGAAATGTTAGAGATAACCCAAAAAGAATAGTTATTGATTCAGAGGGAAAATGATACAAAATATTATATGTAGCTGAAATTATTCAGTTTTATATCCTGCTTTTGTTTGTCCTTTGCTATGGCAAGGAAGTGGGTACAGGAGTGACTTTTTTTTTAAGCAAGATATTACATTTACACAGATGAATTAGTTTTTAATGGGCAGTATACCTGGCTAGGGAAATACATGAGTTTTGTTTAAATCATATCAGGAATTGTGATATCCCAAGCTGTTTGGAACTACAGTATTTATAATTCTGAAGTACATGTGTTTCATTTTTTTTTTAAACTTAGTGTTTAAATAATTAGTGTGAAATTTGTGTTATGGAAATTTAGGAGTACAAAACACTAAAAATATTTCTTCTTTTGCCTTTGTATTTTTGCATTAATATTTCTGTTTTAATTTTTCTGTTCTATATAATTGGACATGTGACTGAATTTACTCTTAATTAAAAGATATTTCTGGTCCCAGTGATTTTAATAACCATAATAATACTGAATGACAAAAGTGCTATCATTTTTATGTCAATGGAACGGTACTTGCTACCATCTTTTGTCCATATCATTTTATTTGTTTTACTCTTCCTAGAAATGAATGTGTGCTGACATAGCTAGTTTTTCTTTCATTGGTCCTTTTGTTGGGTTTGAGTCCTAGTTCCGCCACGTGTTTGTTGACTGTGCATTGAGAGTGTTTCTGTAATCCAGATTTTTGGGTTAATACGCAAGTTGCCTTCCTTTCATATTTCTTTGCTTTGTTCCATATTAATATTTGAAGTGGCTTTCTTCAAGCACTAACAATGAAATTAAAGTGAAAAGCCAATGAAATATAAATAAAGGTAGAAAATCAAGAAAATACAGATATGCAAACCGTAAATACACTATGATTGCTATAGTGAAATTTCAGAATTGATGGGAGCTTTTGGCAACAAAAAGGAAAAAAGGTTAAACATAAACAATTACATATTTTCCACATTCAGAAAGGAGCAAACATTGTCCTGAACCACTTTGCAAACTTAGTTATTTGTCATATGGCTTTCTTATCCTGTTCTTTTGTACTACCAGTGAAAGTGAGTAGTAACCCTGTGTCACTGTGTTCTGTACAGAAGTACTCACGTGATAAAGAATCTATCCCTTGCATCCTAACATGGACAATAGAGTACCTTTATCAGCGTCAGATCTTTTAAAAGAAAATACCTATAAATTTGAGTCATCACATGAAAAACTATTTTTCTCAGTTATGAAAGTTCCCAGCCTATAGGCATAGGCCACTGGGCCCCTTTTGTTAATGGAGGTCGATTGTATCCATTGGTGCATGTGCATTTTCTCAACTTTTAAATATTAAAGAGTGCAATTACTATCAGACCGGTGTCTGCAAAATAATTTTGACATTCAAAAGTTAATTTCTGGAAATTCAGAGAGTGTAGGAAAGTAAAGAAGATGCAAATGAAAATCAGATTATTTTTCAGTTATACATGAACATATATATAGTCATTGTCACATTTTTTTCTCTGTGAGCTACCATAAGATCTTGTATATATTTCCCTGTGCTGTAGAGTATAATCTTGTTTATCTGTTTGAAATCCCAGTCTATCCCTTCCCACCCCCTGCCCCCTTGGCAATCACAAGCTTTGTGTTCTATGTCTATGAGTCTGTTTCTGTTTTGTATTTATGTTTTTTTGTTTGTTTGTTTGTTTTTTTAGATTCCACATATGAGCAATGTCATATGGTATTTTTCTTTCTCTTTCTGGCTTACTTCACTTAGAATGACATTCTCCAGGAACATCCATGTTGCTGCAAATGGCATTATGTTGTTGGTTTTTATGGCTGAATAGTATTCCATTGTATTAATATACCACATCTTCTTTATGCCGTCATCTGTTGATGCACATTTAGGCTGTTTCCATGTCTTGGCTATTGTAAATAGTGCTGCTATGCATATTGGGGTGCCGATGTTACTCTGAAGTAGGGTTCCTTCTGGGTATATGCCCAGGAGCGGGATTCCTGGGTCATATGGAAAGTCTATTCCTAGTCTTTTGAGGAATCTCCATACTGTTTTCCACAGTCGCTGTACCTAACTGCATTCCCACCAACAGTGTGGGAGGGTTCCCTTTTTTCCACAGCCTCTCCAGCATTTGTCATTTGTGGATTTTTGAATGATGGCCATTCTAACTGATGTGAGGTGATACCTCATTGTAGTTTTGATTTGCATTTCTCTGATAATTAGTGATATTGAACACTTTTTTCATGTGCCTATTGATCATTTGTATTTCTTCTTTGGAGAATTGCTTGTTTAGGTCTTCTGCCCATTTTTGGATTGGGTTGTTAAGTCGTATGAGCTGCTTATATATTCTGGAGATCAAGCTTTTGTTGGTTTCATTTGCAAAAATTTTCTCCCATTCCGTAGGTTGTCTTTTTGTTTTACTTCTGGTTTCCTTTGCTGTGCAGAAACTTGTAAGTTTCATTATGTCCCATTTGTTTATTCTTGCTTTTACTTCTATTGCTTGGGTAGGCTGTTCTAGGAGAACATTCTTGAGATGTATGTCAGATAATGTTTTTCCTTTATTTTCTTCTAGGAGGTTTATTGTATCTCTTCTTATGTTTAAGTCTTTGATCCATTTTGAGTTTATTTTTGTGTATAGTGTAAGGGAGTGAAGAGCCTCATTTTTAATTTGTAATAAAAGTTTACAGCATGATTTTTTTTCAAAAAAAGATCAACAAACTGCAACATCTATTAATAAAGGTCTTTAAAAAAACCCTGTAGATTCTGAAAATATTTTTTAAAAATTTAGAACTAAGGAACATTTTGAGTTATAGAATATAGGTATAAGTACTTATAAGGTGATTCTTTTGCAAAGTACACCACTCATTTGATCATCTTTGTTTAGCTATATTCGCCTTAGAATATCAGGCATACTACTTTATAGCTATACTATGTTTAAAATACTAGAATTTCAGTGGATGACAAGAAAAGTGCTCTGGTTTTCTAATGTTCTGGTTTCCTTCCCCCAGTGCAATGCCCTCAGCAAGCTTTATTATCCATATTTAAATAAAATTTTTACCCAGTGGACTTAAAATGGGTATTCCTATCTTCCTATCAGGTTTTTAATCCAGTTAAGTTACATTTTGTAAATACTAACAACTTTCTCTTCTATCAACTAAGAATAATAATGCTGCCTAGTGACCACTGAGGGGAAATAATATAGTCTAATGCTGTTCCCTTATTAGTCAAAGACCTCCAGTTAGTATTTTTAAAGTGTCATTTATAAATTCATGGATTTAAATGTATTTGAGGTGTTTCAGGCTATATAAGTTGTTGGGTTTTTTTTGTTTTTTGAAAGTTCAAATTATTCCAACTCTGGAAAATGGATATCTCTTCTGGTTGGTCCCTTAGTCCATTTGACATGACCTTGTATCTTTTTTTTTTTAACAATTTTTTTTTATCGAGTTATAGTCATTTTACAATGTTGTGTCAAATTCCAGTGTAGAGCACAATTTTTCAGTTATAGATGAACATACATATATTCATTGTCACATTTTTTTTTGCTGTGAGCTACCATAAGATCTTGTATATATTTCCCTGTGCTATACAGTATAATCATGTTTATCTATTCTACATTTTGAAATCCCAGTCTGTCCCTTCCCACCCCCCGCCCCCTTGGCAACCACAAGTTTGTATTCTGTGAGATGACCTTGTATCTTTGATAGCTTCCTTGCTAGTTCCTATGACGCTGTTTCTGGCTCATCCTGAACATTTTGTTGTTTCAGTCCTGAAATCAGCCATTACTTCAAGAACCCCTAGTTTTTATTAGTGGTGAATGTAGGACTTGTGTTTCATCTTGACCTTGTCTTCGTTAAATCTGTATCTCCTTTCTTCCCCTTTGAGAATTCTCACTGGCAAGTAAACAGATGATGTTAGAAAAGCCCATAATTACACATATAACAGTCTAAGAACAGCAATACCAATATACCCTACTGGTGTAATTACTGAAAAAAGTTAATTTGTTCTGCATATGCTCTCTCTATTCTCCTTGCCATTTTGAATTTTTGAGGTATATTGTGAGCTGAATTATATACCCCCAAAATTCATGTGTTAGAGTTCTCACTCCCAGTAACTCCAGAGTGTGACTATATTTGGAGATAAGGTCCTTAAAGAGGTAAAGTTAAGTCATTAGGGTGGATCCAAACACAATATGAATGTTATGCTTATAAGGAGAGGATATTAGAACACAGGCAGGCACCGAAGACCACGTGAAGATACAGGGAGAAGGGGTCAGTCATTTACAAGCCAAGGAGAGAGACTTCAGAAGAATTCAGCCCTGCCGATACTTTGACCTTGTATTCTAGCATTCAGAATTTTGAGAAAATAGATTTTTGTTGTTTAAGCTACTCAGGCTCTGGTACTTTCTTATGGCAGCCCTAGCAAACGAATACAAGGGATTAGCTACATTGTGAGTGCACATAGTTATTGCATATTATTCTTTCATCTTTAAAGTCTTATTTAGTCATAGTTCTGTAAGTACCTATATTTTTAAGGGTCATCACATTCCTTATATTGATGTGTTTTGGGTATCTGAAGCCCATTCCTCAGGAAGAACTCATGGAATAATATTTTTTGAGACGTGTGTAATCAGTATTGGTTTATTGAGGGCCATTTTGTTTGATAGCCATTTGCTAGGCTATAAAATCCTTGGGTAACCTTTCTACATCTCAAATATGTTACTAATTTTCTTCTGGCTTAAAGTGTTTTTGTTGAAAGTCTGATGACAGTCTAATATCCTTTCTGTTGTAAAGCTCCTGCTATTTTTGCCTACATGTTCAAAGGATTTTTTTTTTTCCTTTTTTGTTTAAATGCTGCAGATTTGCTAGATTATATCTTGGTTATTCTGAGTTGATTTCAGTTAAGTGGTATGGGCTTTTTAATACGCAGTCTTGTATCTTCTTATATTTTAAGAAATATTTTATATTGTTTATAATTTTTTCTTTTTTTCTGCTTTAGTTTTCTTCAGAGACTTTACTATACATGTTTGATTTATTTTGCTCATCTTTAATGTTATCACTTTCTCTTGAATTTTCATCTCCTTTATTTCTTTCTCATTTTTAAACTTAAAATGAAACTTACAGAAAAATTACAAGCATAGGACTAAGCAGTTTTTTCCCCTGACATGATGTCCAGTCATTGCTGAATGTTGTGTTTGTACAAACAAGAACATTTCTTCACATAATTATTAACATCAGTGTATTACCACCATCTAATTCTCAGACCCCATTAAAATTGTGCCAGTTGTCCCATAATGTCCTCTATAGGAAAATGATCTAGTTCACAGCACTTACATTATAATATGTCTTTAGTCTGCTCAGTAGAACAGTTTCTCAGTTTTTCCTTTATTTTCCATATGGATGGCCTTTTCACCTGAGGCAGGCTGTGGCATTATTTGCTAGCCACCTCTCACTCCCTCACAGATGCCTTCTTAATCCTTCATCTGCTCCAGTTCCCACATTGGCCAGGCTCTCAGCAGATTTCCTCACCCCGCACCACCATGTTATTCTTGCTCTGCAGCCTTCTTCACCTGCTGCTGGGCAGCCCTCTTGTTTAGATGTCATGTCACCTCTCTGGGACTCTGGGACACCGCATGCCAGGTACCCTCCTAGGCAGTTGTGCTTCCTATCCTGCTGTGTTTTGATTTTGTATCCTGCAGTTTTGCTGAATTTATTAGCACCAATAGTTTTTAGTGTGTATGTCTGGATTCTATAGGATTTTCTATATATAAAATTATGTCGTCTGCAAATAGAGGTAATTCTACTTCTTCCTTTCTAATCTGAATGCTTTTTATTTCTTTTCTTGCCTAATTGTCCTGTCTAGAATCTAGTATAATGTTGAACAGAAAGAACATTAGTGCAGGTATCCTTGTCTTGTTTCTGGTCTTAGGGTCAAAGCTTTCAGTCTTT
This sequence comes from Camelus dromedarius, assembly GCF_036321535.1. Taxonomy (NCBI): domain Eukaryota; kingdom Metazoa; phylum Chordata; class Mammalia; order Artiodactyla; family Camelidae; genus Camelus; species Camelus dromedarius. The sequence continues at coordinate 61,799,799 of NC_087448.1, read as the reverse complement.
TAGCTTTAAGTGTATTGTTAGCTGTGAGTTTTTCATTGATACTTTTTTATCAGATTGGGGAAGTTCCATTCTATTCCTACTTTGCTGAATTCTTTAAAATAGAAGGGTGTTGGATTTTGTCAAATGCCCTTTCTGCGTTTATTAAGATGACTTTTACAAAGAACCAGCTTTTGATTTTGTTGTGTTTTCTCTTTTGTTTTTCTTATTCTCTATTTCAGTAATTTTTCCTGGAATTCTTAGTGTTTTCTTCCTTCCTCTTATTTTATGTTTAGTTTGTTCTTTCATTATCCAGTTTCATAAGGTGAAAGACTTGCTTTTTGATCTAAGGTCTTCTTTTTTATTATAAGTACTTATAATGCTAAGTTTCCCTCAAAGTACTGCTTTGGACCCTGCTTATATTTTGATATTTGTATCTTTATTTTCATTCATCTCAAAATATTTTATAATTTCCCTTTGACTTCTTTGACACTTTTTTTTTTAGCAATTTGGTGTTTATTTCTACAATATTTTTGAATTTCTGAAATTTCTTCCTATTTGTTTCTAATTTGATTCCATTTTGGTCAGAGAATGTACTCTGTTTTATATTTATCCTTTTAAGTTATTCAGGATTGATTTATGGGTTAACATTGGTCTATCTGATATTTGATGTACAGTTAAGAATTACATGTTCTGCTGTTCTGCGGTGGAGTGTTATAGAAATGTCTTTTAGGTCTAATCACCTTACAGTGTTCAAGTCTTCTGTTTTTTTGTTGACTTGTGCCTAGTTATCCTATCCACTATTCAAGTTGGAAATTGAAGTCTTCAACTATTATTATTACCTTGTCTATTTCTCCCTTCATTTCTGTCAGGTTCTTCATGTATTTTGGTGCTCAGTTGTTAGGTGCACATATGTTATTATCTTTCTGATAGATTGACTCTTATTATTATTATTAAATGTCACTCTACCTCTAATATTTTGCTTTAAAATCTGTTTTCTCTGATATTAGTACAGCCACTGCAGCTTTCTTGTGATTTGTTGATAAATTTCCCATTGCTTTTACTTTGAATCTGTTTTTGACTTTGAATCTACAGTATGACTCTTATAGAAATACATTGTTGGATCTTATTTTATTATCCAGTCTAATAATCTCTGCCTGTTGAGTGGATTGTTTATTCCATTCACCTTTAATGTTGTTGGACTTATATCTGTCATTTTATTTTTGTTACCCTTATCTCATATTCTTTTTATGCCTTTATTCCCCCTTTACTGCTTTCGAGTTGAATATTGTCTAATGTAGCATTTTCATTTAATAATTTTTCACTCCTTTTTTTTGTTTTTACTTATTACTTAATGGTAGCATTGACTTAGCATTTACATTTTTGCTTATCAAACTCAGCTTCAGACTTACACTGACTTAATTCCAGTGAGATACAGAAATGTTTCTCCTTATAGATCTATTGTGTTTTTCTTCTTTTTGTGATATTGTTACACATGGTACATATTAGTATTGGTTACAAACCCAACATTACATTATTGTAATTATTACATTATGTAATTGAATGTCTTTTAAGGAAGCTGAGAGAAGAAAGAAAATCAACTGTATGTTTATAGCTTTTGTTATATTAACTTTATTTTTCATTTATGGATTTCCTCATTTGTTCAGTTACCACCTGGAGTCATTTCCTTAGCTCATTATGGCTTTCCCACCCATCTCCTTTGTGTTGTTATTAGGAAATGTGTTACAATTCTGTGTTATAAGCAAAACCATACATTGTATACATACTATTTCATAAAATTGCTTTGAAATAGTTAAGAGGGGGAAAAGAATAAATATGCATTTATACCATCTTTTATAACTATGACTACTAGTGCTCTGTTTTTCATGTGGATTCAAATTACTGTCTGAGTCAATTACTTTTAGCTTGAAGGACTTCCTTTGTATTTCTTGTAAGATAGGTCAGGTAGCAGCAAATTATCTCAGTTCTTATTTGTTTGGGAATGTATCTTACTTTCCTTTTAGATATGAAAACTAGATTTGCTGGTTGTAAATTCTTGGTTAATAGTTTTTTCTTAGAGTATTTTGAATGTTTTATTCCTCTGTGTTTGGCCTCTGCTTTTTTCAGATGAGAAGTCTGCTGTTGATCATATTGTTGTTCTCTTTAAGTAAAGAGTCATTTTTCTCATGCTGTTTCTAACATTTTCTCCTTGTCTTTACCTTTCAGTATCACTATGATTTTTCTGTTTTGGATTTCTTTGCTTTTATCCTTCTCTTATCTGTTCCTGGTATTCTCATTCTTCATATGTTACTTGGTTATTTCCCAAATTTTTCTTAAGCTCTGATCGTTCTTCACTCTTTTTTCTCTCTGGTTTTTGGATTGTGTAATCCCTATCAGTTTATCTGTATATTTGCTAATTCTTTCTTCTACTTGTTCAAATCTACTGCTGAGACCCTCTGGAGAATTTTTCAATTCAGTTACCTTTTTCAACTCCAGAATTTCAATTTGGATTGTTTTTTATAGTATCTTTCTCTCTTAGAAAATAATACTAAATTTCAATTTGATTAATATTTTAAAGTACCAATTTTATTAATATTTTAATACAATAGTAATTTTATTAATACTTTCCCAGTATTTAGAGTTTTATTGAGAGGTAATTGACACACATCACTGTATAAGTTTAAGGCATACAGCATGATGATTTGATTTACCTATATTGTGAAATGATTATCACAGAAGGTTCAGCTAACATCCATCATCTCATATAGATACAATATATAAAAAGAAAAGAAAAGAAAACATTTTTTTTCTTGTAAAGAGAACTCTTAGAATTTGTTCTTTTTTGTGTATATCGGTATCTCTCTCTTAAGTGATGTACTCTATTGTGGCGTTGTCATCATAACTATATTTGCTTCCCTAACTATGGTTTCTTTAGTTCTTCAAATGTATTTTTAACAGCTGCTGTGAAGTCTTTTTCTCTAAAATCTGACATCTGGTTGCTCTCACTAGCAATTTCTGTTGCCTGCTTCCTTTCCAGTGTATGGGTCATGTTTTCCTGTTTAACGTGTATGTTTCTCAATGCTTGGTTTGAAAATGGACATTTTAGACAATGTATTGTTGTGTGTCTGGGTACTAATACCCCCCTCCCTCTCCAGAGCTTATTATTTGTTTATTTACTGGATGGACTACTTTAGTGTTCTTTTAAAAAATATTTTTTCTTCAATATTTGCAAGAACTCACCATTGAATCTGCACCTGGAGTATTCTCTATATTAAAATTAAAAATTATAAATACAGATTTGTAAATTGATGTCACAGAATTCATATTTTGTATTTCTTCTCTGAATGTTTTTTAATTTTACTTTTTAAAGAATGTATACATTTCATTTATATGATTTTGTTTTTGGAAGTTGGCTAAAGTTTGTTTTATGAACTCAAATATGTGTCTTCTTTGCTGGTTATTCCATGTGTTCTTGAAAAGAATATGTATGTGCTCTTGTTGTATATAATGTTCCATACTGAAATATACTGAAGTGTTCTATACTTAAGAAAGCTGTGTCATATATTACTCCTTTGAGTGTAACTAGTAAAAATGTGTTCACATCCTCTTTTTTCTTCTAAAAAATTATAGCAGCTTTATTGAAGTATAATTTACATGTCAGAATTCATTCAAGTATACAAGTAAATTATTTTAAATAATCTTACAGAGTTGTGCAAACATCACCACAATCCAATTTTAGAACATTTCTATCACCCTAGAAAGATCTCACATGCTGTTGGCAGTCATTCCTCATTCTCTTCCCCATCCTACTCATATAATTTTATGTAACAATTCTCTTTTTGAAAATCCTTAAAGTAATAATCCAATAAATATTGATATTTTTGCACAAATCTGCTTACTATACCTTAAAATATGTTTGAAGACTTAGAAGTGATCTGTATACTACAACTGGGATTAAGATAAGAAAATTATTATATTTACATAATGGATTATATGGTTACAGTCATTTATTTTTTAAATATTACTTTATTGAGTTACAGTCAGTTTACAATGTTGTCAATTTCCAGTGTAGAACACAATTTTTCAGTTATATGTGAACATACGTATATTCATTGTCACATTCTTTTTCACCGTGAGCTACCACAAGATCTTGTATATATTTCCCTGTGCTATACAGTATAATCTTGTTTATCTATTCTATATATACCTGTCAGTATCTACAAATTTCGAACTCCCAGTCTGTCCCTTCCCACCTGCCTACCCCCAGCAACCACAAGTTTGTATACAGTCATTTAAATTGCATCATATTTTTAAAAATCTTAATGTGTTACATATAATTAATTGTGATACGAAATTGTTTTGCTACTGTAAGCCAAAGTATGGAATAATGATCTTTGTAGTATGGACTGAAAAAATTAAGATCATTTTTTCCCAAATAAGGTTAGATCTTAGTAGGCAGTTTAAATATTTTATAACTTTTAAGAGAATATTTTAAACTTTTTTTTCCTTTATAAGCAGTATGAACAAAATGAAACTAAAAGTTTTTTTGCCTGATAATGGAATGTACATACATTCCAGCAGTGTTAAAATACAGACATGGAGAGCTGTGTTTTACAATACATTTTGCAGTATTTTATTTCAATCATTATTTTTAGAAACCATATACTCTGAGTTCTTAAGTATTATAGTTGTAATACCACCAAAAGCAAACAAACGAAAAGGATAAGAAGTATCAATAAACTACTTTAGACTAATTGTCTTTAAAGGATAGTAATCATGAGCCAAATTTACTTAAATTCACTTAAATTCATTGAATATTATAAAATAAAGTGTATCAGTAATTATTAGTACAAGACTTTCAGCTCAAATGCTTGTTTTCAAGTTCAGTGTTGGACAAAGGACATGAGTGATTTCGTATTTATACTTCACGGCCCCTTTGTTTCTCAAAACAACCAATTATTTTATACATACAATATATAAAGGAAAACTGTGCAGCTTCTCTGAACAGAGCCAAAGAAAAATATTTAAATAGACAAAAACTGAAAATGGTAGATTTTAGTAATAATAGAAAAACTACAGTTTTATGATTAGTGTCCAGAAGGAAGACCAAAATTAAGGAAGATGAAATAGGGTAGTGTGGTTTTAATGTTAAGAGTTAGGGATGGATGATTTTATTCTAAATTCTGAAGTTTTCCTGAATAAGAAAAAGTCATTTAAAAGTAGTGTTTAATTGACTAGAGGAAAACTAAAATGATTCCATTAGGATGAATTTTCTCATACAATTTTACAATTCAGAAGACATTCATTAAAGCTTTTCTGTGCACAGAGCACTATTATAGGCATTATGGAAGATGTAAAACTGTAAATTATCTTTAAAGATCTTACAGAGAAGTAAAGGGAGAAAGACAAAAAACAAAAAGTAAAATTGAATCAACATATAATTATGATAAAAATCTGTGAACACTAAGTCCTTTGTGATCATGGAGAAGGGTTCTGACTGTAGGAACTGGAAAATACTTCAAAGAGAAGATAGCTTTAAAACCAGTTCAGAGAGGTCCATGAAGCTTCTAAGATTAGTTTGAAATTCCTATAAATTAAGTGACTTTTGTTTCTTTTAGTGGGGATTGATCTTCCCTTGATTACCTTTTATGAATCCATCCAACTGAAAAATGCTGTTTTTTTTTCTTTTTTGTTCAGTTGGTACTCCTTAACTGATTCCTTTTACCTATGAGGATGACAGTTAGATTTCATAAACAGTGTTTTAAAACTTGCTATCCAATTTACAAAATTTATTGTTTAATTAATTGATTTTTAAAACATTCATCCTGGGTTAGAGGGTATGCTTAGCATGCACAAGGTCCTGGGTTCAGTCCCCAGTACTTCCATTAAAGTAAATAAGGAAATAAATAAACCTAATTACCTCCCCCCAAAACAAAACAAAAACAAACAATAAATAAAATATTGAAAAAAATTTCATCCTTACTCCAGTGATAGAGTAAGTGGTACTAGATTTGCCGTACAATTGTAAATAACTATAAAAATAGGCAAAATATATAAAACATCTCTTTTTAGATATTTGTCAATACACATAGCACAGACCAAAGATCCTTCAGAGGAGAAAAACATTTTGATATGAGTTTGATAATTACCTCAGCCTTGGCTGGGGCCAATATTTTTATTGAGGCACAAGGAGGTGGAGATCAGGCGTAGTAAGGTGGTCCAGGTGAGCTGAGGTGGAGATCAGAATTCAGGGCTTCTGAAACAGCTGGAACTTGTGGGGCAGGGTGCTGAAAAGGAGCAAGCTCTTGGGGTAGGGGTAGAAGTCTTTGTCAGGGTTCCCTGTGTGTCCTTGGCCAAGGACAGTGCTGTACATGTACAGTGTGAGATGCCATGAGCCCTAAAAGAAAGCAGGTGTTGCCAGTAACAGAAGAGAAGGACCAGAAGGCACACCGTTGTTTTGAGACTTAGGAAAGCCAGCCCAGTGAGAAAAGATGTTTATGCCCACATCCTCAGGTGCTCAGTAATCACTGATCAAATCAATGACACTAGTGGTATAAACAATCCAGGGGTTTTCCTCTACTAGATTGTAATCATTCACACATTTTCCCTATCAAATCATTTCTAAAAAGTTGATCTTTTATCATTCTATAATATTAATTACTATTGCAATTTAATTTTTGAAAGTTCCAACCTGCCAAAATATCCATTCTTCTGTGCGACTACATGCATGTTAAAAAAGAACTTTTGCTTATGTTAAAAGAATGAGTTAAATAAAATTGCTTGATATTCACAAATGATTGCTTAATTTCATATAAGCAGCTTCTTGGTATTAAACATAATACTCTTGGATATTGGTTTGTATCAGTGATGTGTTTCTCTTGTTTAATATTTAAAATATTGCAGTAATTATAGTGCTGGTACTTGGCACTCCTGCTAATTTGATATATGTCATAACTTTTTGAGGTTTGATTGGTTGAGTCATTTTCAACTATGTCGAAGTACTGACTTCACACATTGAAATATTCTATGCTAATCCATGTGCCATTTGCAGCATGCTTGTGACTATAATCTTTACTTTCTTCCTTGTTAAGGGCTGGTAATAAGGATTGTAGGGCATGTAATTAAATAAAATTCAACAATATATTGAATAATTATTATATTCAAGTAACTGTTCTGAGCTTTGGGGATTAAAAATGATTAAGCTTAAACTCTCTTAATGAAGATAATTGTATCTGTAAATGTTTATAATTTAAAGTTGATATGTGTACTGCAAGGGAAATATAATGAGAATACTATTAACGTTTTTTGGAAGGATGATTATTTCCAGCTATAGAAGTTTTAGTGACTCTTCATAGAAAAGGAAAAATTTTAAAGTTCTTGGAAAAATAAATAATTTGAAAGGATGAGCAGGATGTGATGATATAATGTGAGACAGAGGGCATGATTCAAGGGAGAGGAGCAAGGGAGCACAGGATGTGTTTATGGATTGGTCCATAGTCAGGCATGGCTTCATGGTAGACTACAGAGTAGAGGGAGTGGAGTGGTTTATGGAGGAATGCAAGGATGATTACCATAGGTTCAAACCAGTTACTAAAGCCTTTGAATATCAAGGTGGTGAATTTGGGTTTTCCATTCATGTGGAATTATCGAAAAAATTTTAGCAGGAAATTAGATTGATTATATTTATGTATTTTCCTTGAGTAGTTTGGTGATATTAGAGTTTGAATGATTATTTTTTAATGAATTCAGATGAATTATTTATTCATTTAGAAGAGAAAAATGTACAAGGGGCAGCGTTGTTTTAATTATACAGCAGGAAATAGGATTCATTGAATTTTGCAGTGTCATTACTGTGTAACATTTGTCACATAGTGATTCTGGGGAAAGCAATAGATTTGTCCAACATAAATTCAATGAAAAATTGGCTATATTGTCATTGGTGAAGTTTTCAGAGATTAGTTTTAGAAAATTACATGCCTCAGCTCTTATAACAATTAGATGAACTTAGCTTTCTTTAGTTTAGCAGTGTTGTGGTGCATTTTCTCATATTTACATTAATTCCAGTTTGGATTATTAAACTTTTCTCAGTGAGGCTTTGCCTCAAGCAACTATGTCACAGTTACCTGAATTCAACTGTCATCAATGCAATATGCCATTACCATAAAATTTATGGTAAATGTTTTATGAGTAACATTTATGAAAAAAATTGCATTTGTCAAAACCCATAGAATGTACAACATCAAGAGTGAACCCTAACGTAAACTGTGGAATTTGGTTGATAATAATGTGCCCATGTTGGTTCATGGATTGTACCAAATTATGCCACACTGATGAGGGAAGGGGAGTATATGTGTGTGGATGGGGAGGACTATGTGGGAACTCTATTTTCTGCTCAATTCTGCTGTAAACCTGAAACTGCTCTAAAAAAATAAAAGTCTATTAGAAAATAAAAAAATTAACATAGAAAGTATATAATATTAAGTAGGAAAGGATGTAGTGCTAATAGTAGCTATCATTTTGAGTTGCTTTTAAAGAACCAGTTATTGTTCATAGTGTTTTATTTACATTATTTTATGTGTTGGGTATGTAGCAGATAAGAGGCAAATAACTTGTGGATAGAGACACATCTACAGGTGATAGAGTTGGGATTCAAACTCAAGTCTAATTGGTTTTGAAGCTCCTGCTTTTAACTTTACTGTACTGTACAGACAACATAGTAATTTGCAGGGGAAGGGTTGGTAATTTAGTTTATTTATTTATTTAAACAGAGGTACCAGGGATTGAACCCAAGACCTAGTGCATGCTAAGCATGCAGTCTACCACTGAACTATACCCTTCCCCCTACACAATAATTTTTGTTTCTCAATTTTTTAAACTTTTTGTCCAGTTTAGTTGAAATATAATTGATATGTAACTTGTTTTTTAGTTTAAGGTGTACAACATGATTGGATATATGTTTATACTGCAAAATGATTTATCACATTAAAGTTAATTGACACATCTATCATCTCACATAGTTACAATTTTTTGCATGTGTTGAGAACTTTTAAAATCTTTCTTAGGAACTTTCAAATATACAATATAGTACTGTGAACTATAATCAACATGCTATAATTATGGACCCAGAACTTACTCAGTTTCTGCAGAGAAATTTAAACTATTTCTAACAATTTTAACGATGCCTTTCTTATTGCAGCTAGCACATCTTCTCATCCTTTGTATGAAATGGTAACATGTTTTAATGAATATCTCTTCTGGGTTTAAAATGGCTATTGTGATTTTTTTTTTTGTGGAGTACCATTGATATTCACTATCTTGATATACTTATTATAGTAATGACAAATATTTTTATGAATTAATATTTTTTAGTCTCAAATGATAGCCATTTTTCTGTATTAGTAATTCATGTGAGAGGCACTATTTACTTATATAAATACTTTTGAAAGTGTTAACCAGAAAAATTAAATTTATGTTATAAATTATTAAGGTAGATCCTATTTACATTTAATATCATCTGGGTTTATATTTTTCTAATAAATCTATTTTATAAATAATAAAAAACAATAAAAATGAGAATATGAAGATCTGAGTTTGTTTATTAGCATAATAAAATTTAACTCCTAGAACTGAACTGAGAATAACAAAGCAATATATATGCCACTAACCAGTGCCTGACACATGGGAGGGTCCTAACAAACTGTTATCTTAAATGTTTCTCTGCTTTAAAACTATGTTACTATGTTACATTTAAAGAGTGTTTAATTTAGGCTTTGTTTTTTCAGAGCACCTTCAAGTTTAAATCTGAGAGTGATATTCATTTGGCAGAACATCATAAACAGGTTCTGTATGATGGGAAGCTGGCAAGTAGTATCGCATTTACGTATAACGCTAAGGCCACTGATGCTCAGCTTTGCCTGGAATCATCACCAAAGGAAAATGCATCGATTTTTGTGCATTCCCCACATGCTCTGATGCTCCAGGTGGGTGAATAATAGCTTAGTCTTCATCTTCTCATCAACACTGTGTCTTTATTTTACATATTAAACATTGTTCATCTATAAACCCCCTTTGCTGTGTGTTTTTCTCTTTTGGTTTTCTAGTTCTTTGAATGACGTTTTTTTGCCTTCTACCTTTTTTGGCAATATATTTTACCTAGGACTTGTCTCCTTAGTAGGAAATCTATCTTTTCTGTTGTATTATATGTTCTATATCCTTTGAAATAAAATCAGTAAATGAGCTAAAGAGATAGTTGTAGACATAAAAAAAAAAAACCTTTGCTTTAAGAGTGTATAACTCCCCAACATCAAAATTACCTGAGTGCCTTTAAATCTATTAACAGTATCTCCTATTCTAAAATACATTTTGGTTTGTAGCTTCATATTTTCAGTGTAAAAATCTCTCAACCTAAAATTTAACATTTAAAAGTGATTAGCAAAGACATTTCAAGTTTTTATTTTATGTGTATTTTATTTTATGTGTATGCAATTGAGGGTTTTTTAAATGTCTGTTTAATTTAATTTCCTTACAGAGTTATTTGGAACAAGGAAATAGTGATAATGTTATACTTCAGAAAAATTTAATAAACACTTTTGTTTTTGAACATAGGATGTGAAAGCTATAGTAACACATTCAATTCATAGTGCAATTCATTCAATTGGAGGGATTCAAGTGCTTTTCCCACTTTTTGCACAACTAGACAATCGGCAGCTCAATGACAGTCAAGTAGAAACAACTGTCTGGTAAGTTTTCTTTGAATATGTAATTTATGGTGTTTTTCACACACTTAGATTATGCATGGTGCACTTGGTGCTGTGTAAATGTATTATAATACTGGTTTTTATTTTTGAAGTGCTAATAAAAGTTTCTTTCGGACTAAGGCAGATGTATATTTACACAATATAAAAAAGTTTGGCATTTAGATTTTTATGATCACAAAGGAGTGACTTCCTTGATAATAAATTAGAAATTCTCACCACCTGTAGCATAAAGATTATTTTATGCAGTTGAAGAAAACTGTTAGTCCTAACTTTACCCTTTGCAAATGCTCATGGTTTGGATTGTCCATGAAGTCCTATCAGATTAAACAGAATTACCAGAGTAAAGATTGTTCTCAAGAATAGTATTTAATGATAGTTATATAATTTATATCTTAAATACTGGTCTTAATCTATAGTGCTATTATCAAAAGACTAGCCCAGTATTAATTGATATTAACTTTTTTTATATATAGTTCATGTTTTAGAACTTAAATCTAACCAGTGATATATTCCATGTTTATGTAAAAATTCAGTATATTCAGTATCTTCTAATTAGGTTGATTTTATGTGCAATTATTGTAACTTCCTTTTTTATTTAAAAATTACCTTATGCATCAACTCTGATTTAATCTTATATCTTAGAATCATATATGTCATAAGTTAAATGTGAATTTTAACAGCTATTTTGACTGCATACATTGCTATGTTTGGAGAATTTAGAGGGAAAGCTATATAGGTAAATGTTAATTTTTACTCCAGAATTAATACAGAAATGCTTCTTTAGTGTGTACATGTATACATGAGATTCTTCATGGGTCATCCAATTTTGAATTGGTGGAAAAACTAGTGAATGAAACCAATATGGGAAAGGTTTACAGTCCATTGAGATGTAACATATGATTTTCTCATATTAATGATCTAAATTAGCTATTAACGTAATTCTATTTTAGTATTGCTAATAATATTGTCCCTGTATTGGAACCATCTTTATGTAAAGTATAAATGCAAATATAAATGTGACCTGTACATTTACAACAGTCAGCTTCCATCTATGGATCATGCTTTCTTTTATATCAGTGTAGTGTAAAGGTTGGGGTTTGGAAGTGAAAAGGAATCCTGAGGCCACGTCCTGCTGAGATACTACTTTGTTATGAGAGTTTAAATAATTTTATTGGGAGGCATATTAGCTTAGTGGAAAAATGAAACTTTAAATTCCAGTCCTGAATTTAAATTAAAAATGGTTTGCTCTGTATCATTAAGTGAACCAGTACACATTATGATCAGTAATTTAAAGCCTAGTAAGTGCTGTGAAAAGAAGCTAGAGATGAAGTAGCAATTAGAAAACTCTATGTGTAATTTAAATATTTTGTATGAATTAACATTAAGCCCTTAATTATTTTAACTTGAAATGTAATTTTTGCTTTGTGTAGAAAAATTAGAAAGATTATGCAGTTTGAAATGTTATATCTAAAATGATCATAATAATTTATATCATCATGAGTGGTTATTATAAAATCTTAGTGCTAAAACCATGTTTAACAGGTTATCTGGTCCATTCATCCAAGGCACATGGTTATTTTTCATTGCATGTCTTCAAAACTCATTTTAGTGTTTATATTATATTTAAATATTTAAATTGTGTTTATTTCATCATGGAGATAAAAGACAGTGTAAGGGCTCAGCATTCTGGTTTTCATTTTGATTTCTTTTTAGTTCTTTTATATCATTCATCTTAATTTCTCCATGTAGTAACTTTAACTTTTTCGGTGATATATATGTTCTTAGTTTATGGCCAACAGAAAACATATAATTAGAAGTTTATCACTTTCCTTTTTAATAATACTATATACCCAAGTTCAGGCAACCCTGTGATTCATATATGTGCTATTTTGAATTCTAATCTGATACTTTTTCATTGCTTCAAAGCCCTTGATATCTGAGGTTGGCTCTTTAGTGGACAATTGTTTATGTCAGTAATACAGTTTTTTGTTATATTTAAAGTTTTGAAGGGGGAACCTTTGTAGACACATATGCATCAGTGATACTGTCTTTCAGTTTTTAAAATACTAAAGGCAAGTTGTTAAATGGGATGCCCACCTCTACTTGAGGTGTAGATTGTAGATTCTTAGCTTTAGGGTAAGGATTGATAGAATTTCTTATTTTCTGGCTATATCATAAATTCATATATATGAATGACACCTTAAAATAGGATATGTCTGTCATCTTATTTTTAGTCAGTTTTAAACTCTTCTAGATGAATGAGAATTGCTTTGAACTTTAAAAATCTTCCAGACAAAATTCTATATACACTTTTTTCTTTTGAAAATCTGTTGGTATAATAAATACATACCCCAAATTGCAATATTATCTAGTTCTTGTTTACTTTTTGGAGAAATTGAGCTAAACTCTAAAATAAGTTAATTCTCTACTTCTGTGTTTCAAGCTGAAGCATCTTAGTTTCCGTGCACTTTTCTCCACTCAGTAGTCCCTGTTAATGAAGCTTTTCATTGTTTTTATAAGCCTCACCTCTGTTGGCACTTTATTATTTCTATAATCATTGATGAGTTTTACTGTATTTAGGGGGTTTAATATTAAAATGATTTATTGAAGGAATAAACATATCTTCTTTAGTCTTTAAAAATACGCTTTATTTGTGCAGGAGAATTTTTGTGACTGTTTTATCATGAAGGCTGCATATTATAGTTGTTATACGTGTGGACTTTCAAGTAAGATTCAAATCCCTAGTTTACTATTTATTATTAACGGAACATTGAGTGTGGTTTTTTTTTGTGCTTCACTTTCTACAATTATAAAATTAGAATAATAATAGCTCACTGGACTATTTAAATTAAACTCAATAAAATATGCAGATTGGCATAGAAGACAATACATCCTGGTTTTGTTATTATGATGACAGTAGGTTAGGCAATCTACAAGATTATCTCTAATGCTACAGTTTTAAATATGTATATAGTCAATCTTAGGATTGGTTGTTATAATAGGGGCCATATTACTTTATATTTGAACTTTTCTACTAAAGATGTTATTTATAGTAGAGAATTACTTATTTAAGTGATTAAGTAGGACTTATATTTTGAATTTCAGTTGTAGTGATGAAAACTGATTGTGAACTGTCTATCCATTTTCTAAATATAGTGGTTTAAAATTGAGGAATATGTAAATTCAAGTTTTGAAGCCAGTGCCAAATCAAAGAAAGCCTGCAAGGGTTTAAGATGATTTTTCTTTAGCTAGATTTTGGATTTTGTAGCTTCACCATTAGTATTTAAATCTCCAGGAATAACACTTTTATTGCTTTTTCTTTTAACATGTATTTTAGCCTTTATTGGAAAACAAACGAACAAAAATGAACCACAAAAAGAATAGATAAATGTTATTGAACTGAGTGAAATAGCTTGTGGCAACACATGCAGTAGTTTTAACGTGATTTGGTTTGAATGAGTAAATTAGCCAGTAGGTAGGTTTCATAGTGATTCCACCCTATTCCTAATGATTCTCAAGCACCATGATCACCTGGAGTAATTCTGCCAAGTGATCAAAGCTCTTTGGAGATTTTGTTATTGCTTGGGGATTAATACTATTTTAAATTGGACTAGTCAGTCCCATTCTGTTCAGGGACCATTGAGAGCACTAACTAAACAAATTGCCTTTCACTATATATTTAATATTTATTCAGTGAATAAAAAATGAATAAATGTTTAATAAATGATTTCTAGAAGTATAACTCTAACTTGAAATAATTATATCTTTTATATTTTGTGTCAAGGAATAACTCAGTAAATTACAAATTACATTTGACTGTAAATGACATCTTTCTCCAATTTGGTCCCAACCTCCCTTTTTTTTTTTTTTTTTGAGTGTATGTTACTAAACGCTATAGGTGATATAAAACAAAATGTTCCTTAGTGTTTGACTTAGGAAGAATTTGCTTTGAAGAAATAGTGTTTTCTAGCACAAGATATAAGTAGGCTTTTGTATATCAAATGATTAAAAATACACTAAGAGAGTAGTTTTCATTAGAGACAGTATGTGCAACAAGCAAGCCTTCTTTTGGTGTCAGACTAATGCTCAAACTGGTATTCTGTTGTGTATCATCTGTTCTTAGGTGATGGGCTGTCTGAGGGTGTGTAGTAGTAGCACAAGGCATTTACTGAGTACTTACTGTGTGCCAGTAGCTGCTTGTAATTGCATTATCTCATTTAATCATGTTCTGCTAATGAGGGAGAGAAAAACAGTATCTTGCTCAGGGTCACAGAGATTTAAGTGGCAGGTAAGAACCAGGATTCTAATCCTGAAAGCCTGAATCCAGAGCTCTCACTCCAAACTACCATAAATAACTCTGTGAGTCACATTTGCAAGCTGTGGAATGATTTTAATAATGCCAACTTTATCCGATTGTAATATTAATTAAAGTAAGGTAGTTTATATAAAGTATCTGTCATAGCCTCTGGTATATAGTAGACATTTATTGAGTTTTCTTTATTTCCTCAGTAAATGTTAGGTACTCTATTAATGTGATGCAATTTGGTATTTCTAAAATTTATTTTTAATGCTGTTCTAATTCTGATAAATTTAAAAAACTAAACACCAGCCTCTGGTGATAATTTAACTTAATTCTTATAATTCTTAGAATAATGTTCTCTTTCTTTTCAAATTATGATACAGATTGTTTGATAGACTGCTTGATGGAATATAAGCTATAAAAATTTTTTAAAATCCCATAAAGCATTTATGTCAGTGATCCTATAGTTAAGAATTCTCTTGTGATATGAATATTTATGACTCATTAATTTTAGTGGGCTAAATCCAGATATTTTTTCTTAAAAACTGTCTTGCTAGTCAGAGTTACTCTTGTAATTATCTTGAATTTTATAGCCCCCTTAGTAATTAAAATTTTCATTATAAAGTCTTGATTAGCACTCTTGTCATATGTAAACCAACAAAATTACCTGGAAATTTCAGCATTTCAGTGTCTAACAATCTAAATTTCCCCTAACACTTCAAAGTGACATAAATATCCTTTGTCTGACTATGTTTCCTGATTTTTAGTTCAAGGGAAAGTGCCTATTAGCATATAATGTCAAAATTTTGCTATATATTTTTAACCCAACTGACATAAAAGATGAAATGTGATTGCTTTCAGTAGGTGAGAGAAGTGAAATTAGTACTTATTTGTAATGATTGTCTCTCTTGTGGAGGTTGTTTGTGCGTGTAGAGTATCATTATTTTGGTTTCCAGAAGTATTTAAACATTTAAAAATATATATCTATAGAATTATATCTTTTTATTTTCTTTATATTTTTCAGAAAAAGTGTACATTTCTTCTTTACATGCATATTTGTTACTTTATGTTTTTATAAAGTTTACAAAATTAGTAATGAAAATATTCTTTGAAGTGAAACAGACACAGAATGTGTATTTGACAATAATATACCACTACTACTATTAAAGGAGAAAAAAAGTAATAATTTATTTAGTGAGATTTAGTTAGAGTTAAGTGGAATTTATATTGAATTCACTGTGAAAATTTATTTGTAAGTAAAAATTAAAATTCAGTGTTCTGCCTGAAACATATGGAAAATATAATGTATTTTATATATTGATGCCATTTGTAACCAAAGACAGATTTATGTTTTCCTTCCCAATCTGTCTATGTCTTATTTCCTTTTCTTGTCTTACCACATAGCAAGGTCTTGCAGTACAATGTTGAAAAGGAGTGGTGAGAGGGGACATCCTGCTTTGTATCTGATCTTAATGGGGAAACTTTGAGTTTTTCGTTGCTAAGTATGAAGTTAGGTGTAGTTTTTTTATGGGTAGTCTTTATCAAGTTGAGAAAGTTCCCCTTTATTCCTAGTTTCCTGAGAGTTTTTATCATGAATGGGTGTTCCATTGTATCAAATGCTTTTTCTGCATCTATTGATGTGAACATGTGATTTTTCTTTTTTAGCTTGTTGATGGGGTAGATGATGCATTCCATTAAATGATTTTCAGAGCTTGAGCTGCATACTTTGGATAAATTCCATTTGGTTGTGGTGTATAATTATTTTTATCTTTTTTGGATTCAATTTGCTAATATTTTGTTGAGGATTTTTGCATGTATGGTCATGGGAAATACTGGTCTGTAGTCTTCTTTACTTACTATGACTTTGTTTGGTTTTGGTATGAGTGATGCTGACCTCAGAATAAGCTAGGAAATAGTTCCTCTGCTTCTATCCTCTGAAAGAGTTGCAGAGAATTGGTATAGTTTTTTTTTTCATAAGTGTTCAGTAGAATTCACCAGTGAACCCATCTAGGCCTGGTGCTTTCTGTTTTGGAAAATTTTAATTCCTGATTCAATTTATTTAATAGATACTGGTATATTTAAAATGTCTGTTTCTTCTTGTGTGACATTTGGCAGACTGTGTCTTTCAAAGAATGATTTTTTTTCATCTAGGTTTTCAAATCTGTGGGCATAGAATTGTTCATAGTATACTTTATTATTCTTTTAATTTCTGTGGGATTTATAGTTAAGTCTCTTCTTTCATTACTTAATATTAGTATTTCATCTTGTTCATTTTTTTGTTAGCCTGACCTACAGGCTAAAAATATTAATATTTTTAAAGTACCAGCTTTTGTTTCTAACAGTTTTCTCTACTGATTACCTGTTTTCAGTTTCTTTGATTTGTACTCTTAATTCTTATTATTTCTTCTTCTGCTTCCTCTTTATTCTTAAATTTACTCTTATTTTTCTAGTTTCCTAAGGTGGAAATTAATTAATTAATTAATCCATCCTTAACAGAGACACTAGGGATTGAACCAAGGACCTTGGGCACACCAAGCCCGCCCTCTGAGCTATACCCCTACCCTCTCTAAGGTGGAAATTTAGATTACTGATTTTAAATTTTTTCTAATATGCATTATAGAGGTCTGAGCACCCAATTTCAGCGTGTGGAGGTGTGGTTTCCCCTTACACCACCAAGAAATTCTCTGTGACACCAGCTGGGTATCCTATAATTTGACTTAATTCTGACACTCAAATCTGACATAGCATCAGATTCAACAGGTTAAAAGCTCAGTCTCATAAGACTGGTCCTCCTCACTTTAGATACCAGTTGCAAGTCCAGGTTATCACCTGCGCTTCTGACTGACTGCCTATAGAATGGGGGTTCCAGTAACCTCTTCCTTAGACTTGAGGTTCCAGTTGCAAGTCCAGGTTGTTACCTGTACTTGTGACTGACTGGCTATAAGAAGGGGGTTCCCACTACCCCCCTCTTTAGGTTCAGTTACTTTGCTGGAGTGGCTCATAGAGTATAGAGAAATATTTTACTTACTGGATTTCTAGTTTATTGTAAAAGGATATGGTAAAGACCACAGTTGAACATCCAGATGGAAGAGATACATAAGTCAAGTTATGGGGAGAGGGCAGGGAACGTCCATGTTCTCTCCAGGTACACCATCTTTCTAGTGCCTCTATATATTCGCAGACCTAGATCTCCCAACCATGTCTGGTTTTTTTTTTTTTTTTTTTTTAATTTTTATGGTGGCCTCATTACATGGGCATGGCTGATTAAACCATAGTCCACTGGTAACTGGACCCAATCTTCAGCCCTTCTCCCCTCCCTGGAGGTAGATGTGCGGATAGTGGGGCTGGACTGAAAGTTTCAACCCTGTAAGTATATGGTTAGCTGTTCCAAAAGTCACTTCATTAACATGGCAAAAGACTTTTATTGCTCTTGTCCCTTAGGAAATTTCAGGGGTTTTAGGATATCTGTGCCAGAAATGGGGACCAGGAGCAATTATGTGTATTTCTTATTATAAATCACTATATATCACAACATTCAGTGCTATAAATTTCCCAGCAATTATTCCTTTCATATTATTTCACACATTTTTATAAGGTGTGTTTTCATTTTCATTTCATTCAAAACATTTTAATATTTATTGAGAATTCTTCTGTGACCCATGTGTTATTTATCAGTACACTACTATACTTGTCCATCTCTGAGGGAGATACTGAAATCTCCAACTGTGATAGTGATTTCATCTATTTCTCCTTAAATTTAGAGCAATTTTTACCTTACATAGTTTGATGCTCTGTTGTTAGGTATATACACTTTAGGAATTGTTATGTCTTCTTGGAAAATTGACTCCTTTATAATTATGTAATGCTGTTCTTAATCTATTGATGACTTTATATTTAAAGTGAGTTTCTTGACAATAGGTGGGTTGTGTTATTTGGTCCACTCTGCACTCTGAGAATTTCTCTCTTTGAATTGGTGCATTTAGACAGTGACATTCAAATTGATTATAAATATAATTGGATTAATATCTACCTTTTTTTTTCTCATTTTCTATTTATTGCCTTGCTCTTTGAGCATTTTATATAATTCCATTTTCTCTCTCTCAGCATAATCAGTTGTACTTTTCCCCCCAGTTTTTAAGGTGTTTTCACGGAGTTTCCAACTAATTCAAATCTACTATCAAATAACACTATACACTTAAAGTAGTAAGAGTACTTTATACTAGCAAAATAATCCTAATTGGAGTATGCATATATTGTTGTGATCACCTATTTGTTCTTGTAACCTGTCTCTATTTTTCTTTGAAACTTTGAACTTCTTAGGTGTTGGGGATTTACATCACTACATTTCTAAAGTTCTCATGTGTGCATGGTTACTATAGTGGTACTGTCACTTGTAACATGTTCAAAAAGCCTTTGTAAAAAGATTTCGATATTTAGAGCATTGTAAGTGATTGTTGGCTGGGGTTAAATTACAAACTAGTAGCCTTTGAGAGATATTTCTCTTACAGTGGAGCCTTTTAATAAATATCTATTGGTTATTTATAGAGAACCACGAATAGAGCTGATCAAAAGACTGTCAAAATATGTAAATACTGATAAATGCTATATTCCAAAACATAATGATGTCATAAAAGATGTGGAATTAATTCCTTTACGTGTACAAATTTTAAAATTTCATTTCCTTCTTAAGACAAATTTTGACACATTTCAGTCACAATTTTATAAATGTCTATTTTTTGACTATAATATATTTTGTTAGAAATGAAATAGGCTGATAAAACGTAAACTCTATTACCAGATAAAGGAAAGTATAAACGTATAATAGCCTGACTAAATTTTAATAGGGCCTTTAGAAAATGTCCTTAAGTAGTCATGACAGTGGTAGCAATTCAGTTATGAGTCTGCCTGTCTCCTCATCAGGCTGAAAGAAAAGGTAGAAATTACTGAGGAGAGATTTTATGGCTAAGGGAGGCTTAGTAATTTCATGTGCTACCCAGTGTATTTCATCTGTCCTCACATTTTACTGTACTGCATTTCACTGTTTTCCTTATTTGACTCTGCAGATAAATGTATTTTACTTATTTCGGCATGTATCTCCACTTGATGTCGGAAATGATGAATGTGACAGTTTGTGTATTAGGGTTTATTGCATAGGTAGGCAGTTAGGCAGTGGTGTTTTCAGATAGCATCTTCAGAAATACATTGTCTAAAAGTGACAGCTAAATGTACCCGCAGTTAGAAACTTTTGGTTTAGACCTTTCTAATTTTGAACTGTGAAGGAATTTAACTCTTCTAACTTATTGTGAGATATTTTTGAACGTCACTGGAAATTAATTAGGTTGAGAATGAAATTATCTTGAGTATGGACCTGAGTTGATTTCTTTTACAGTTTTATTACTGCTATGACCACTCTGATCTTGGAAGAGTTTGTAGTGAAAGAAAGAGCAAAGAAACTGGAATTAGATAGAATTATATCATTTTAGCAAGATTTCAGTGTTTCTCAATACTAAATTACTAAATTAAGTTACCTAAGAGTTGAAACCTTATGAAAAAGTCAGAAAAAATTCCCGCTTGACTGGTACTTTAAACCTTATTGGAATTTAATCTATTCCTTAATTTATTCTGACAATTATTTTGCCTGTAATGTTTCTTGAGAGATTAAAAACACCCTTATATAAGAGGAGTTGTTGAATTTCAGGAGGAATCTTCGAGTTTTGCATTATTAATTCCATCCTTTTAAATATATTTAAACAGCCCATCTAGCTGAGGTAGTTTGTTTGTTTCAGTACAAACCAAATTGAAAAGCCAGTTTCTGTACTCAAAGAGCTGCCTTTGAACTGAATGTAGGTTATATTTTCAATCTTAATCATTTCGGTTGTAACTTAGGTCTGTCTTTATGATATTTTGCACCTTTAAATAATAAAATACCTCAAAGATAATAAAACTTTTGGGATCACATTACATGAGTTATCTCCATTAGTTGTTTTTAAAAAATAAGTATTGGACAAATTGAAATGGATTAATTTATATTACTATTAAGTCAAAATCTATATTTACATAAATTTTAATGGATCCTAAATGTACTACGTATTTTTCCATTAGGAACAAAAATGAATCATGTTCATACACAGTTATTAAATATTCTCAGGTATTTGTGGGCCAAGACTACTGTGGTAATTCTTTAATAATATGGACCAGAAAGCTCTGGAGAGATCATAAATATGCTAAGTCATTAGAGGTAATATTATATTATTTCCTTCCTTAAGGTCTAGCCCTTTATTAGTATGATATTTGAAATAAATATTATTTCTTAATTTAATTGAAGCTTATGAAGAATTGGAAGATGGTAATTATTTTGAAGAAATAATCCTATAGATCATTAGTGTCATTTTCCTTAAAAGGAGGCAGGATTAAAAACCCTTAACCCTTCCTGAAGTAGAATTGCTACTTACAGAACATATGTTATAGTACTGTCTATTGAAAAGTTTAGCAATTTTACTAATGAGATAAAAATCAGTATACATTTTGTCTTTTAAGTAGAATATTCTGGTGAAAATCCGTTTCTAGGTATTGCTATACTTTTCAAGAGAATGTTCTATGTTGTGTATACTAGTTTGGGCTGATACAGATACTTGCTTTTTGGTTTATCCTATATATTTAGATCCTCTGCAGATGAACTGATGTGTCTAGACAGGAAGTGGTATGTAGGAGATATAGGAATGGGCTGAAGTATCCTTTATATTTGCCTTTGTATCTAGGGGAGTTGGAAATAGGCAAGAATGGAGAGAAATTTTGTATGGCAGTACACAGAATTTTGCAAGTTTATTGTGAGCCCTGCAGCAATCCGATGCATTTTAGTTACTGGTAAGTTTGTTAAATTATGTTTGAAAATGTACCTCTTCGAAGATGGCCATCTATTTACTATTAAGTCCACCATGTCAAATATACCTATTTTTAAAGATTTTTTGAAAAGATGTAGTATTGCTATTGCATTGGGTTTAGGTATATATTAAAAATACTTTGTTAGTGATTTTTTGTAGTTAAAATTGAGTGAAATTAACATTATATGGATAGTCGTATATTAATATTTTAGAACAATAAAATTAATATTTCTGATTGTGCAATGGAACTCCACTGTGTTTAGAAGTCTGAGTTAATTCATTAGATATTGAGAAAGAGCAGTCCTTCTGACATAAAAGAATAAGAAAATCCACAGCATCTTTGTCATTTTGTATGGTTCTACACAGGAGGGTAATTTATTGTAAGAAAAATTATTTTTTTTCATGGACTATAGGGACCATAGCATTTCTAGTCTTTGTTTTGGGCAGTGCTGATGTTTAGGAGTTTTAGTCATCTTTCCCCCTAAATCACTAACTCAGGTGTAGGTAAGAATTCCGTGAACAGCTTAGGAAATTGTGTAATCTCTATGCAGTAGTTTTCTTTATTCTTTTCAGACATTTAGGTGAAAGTATTATGTGTAATAGTGTTGAAGCAGTTATTTGTGGAGTGGCTTTGACTATTGATATAATTCATGTAAAATGAACTAGATTGCTTAATAGCTGTTCTTACTTACAGAAACATTTAAAAAAAAATCCCAAGGCATTCCTTGGTAGTTGTGTTTTTCTTCTAAATGTCTATCTTTGACTTTGAGACAAAGTAAAAGAGTATCATTGATTTGCAATACTAGCTTACTGGGGTTTATTTTGTGGTTCAAAGATATACGGCCAGTTAATATAATTGAATTTTAGTTTCTTGTAATGAAATACTTTATTTACAGATATATACTATATTTTTCTAGCTGATATCATGTAATCCATTAAGCTATCAGTTTTTATAATAATAAGGATGATGCTAATTTTCCTGTTGATTCTTTTAATGAGAATATTTCTGATTTGAACATGAATAGCTGCATTATCGGAGAAAAGTGTTGTCAATCCTATTGAAACCTGAAGAGCTAGTATACTTTCGGAAAATAGAATAGTGTTAGATTCCTTTTAAGCCTTAATAATTTTCAGGTTTTTCTCATTACCAGATTTTCTTAATTTCATATAGAGATGAGTGCATTTAAAATGTATTCAGAAGTTTATGTGAATGTAAATAGACAGTTTGGGGTACATTATAACGCAGAATAAATGGATATTATTTTAATTGTTGAAGAAGTCTGACTTATCGTCACTTATTGTTACAAACTACAGTAAGCTTCTACAGCGAAGGACTATATATTTTCTTAATGAGGAATGCTGTCATGTATCAATTCTGCTGGTTGAAAATTGTTCTATGTAATTTTGTGAAGTAATATTTTAAAAGCTTAATGTAATGCAGTCATTTATTTTTCTTTTGTTTCTTCCTTTATTCAACAGACATATCAAGTACTTTATCTTTGGCACATATCTTTGCTTGCTTTTATGTGTTTGTGTATACATTGTGTAATTAATTGCCACTTTTTATTTCAGTATTACATAAATCATCTTATTTTCTTCGCTCTCATGAACTTTTCTGAGGGCATATATGGACATAAGTAACATGTTGCATATTTCTCTGGATATTTAAATATATATGTTGTTTTTAAAACATAGGTCTAAATGAAAAGTTTATTTAAAAAATAAATGTATTCTTCCAAAGCAATATTTAAATATATGTACATATTTAAAATTTTCTAAGATACCGTGTTCTTCAAAAGAATGTTATGATAATCTTTATTGTGGAGAGGTACAATATTTGTGGGTATGTTTCTTATGTTAGGTTTACTTGAAGCAGGGAATATGTATGCAGAGGTAAACTTTGATGTTTTACCTTGGAATATTAAAAAAACTCTACAGTTATGTTTCTATATAATGTGTAATTTTAACGAGATAAAACTATTTTTCTCCTGCTTGTGAGAAAATACATTCTTGCATAATAAGTCATGATAGCAAAATAGCATTTAGATTTGAGTATGGTTGTTACGTTTTGGGATAATAAAATACTGAAGTGAAACACTATGTTTATGACAATATTTGATGATTACATAATGGAATTATCTGTACTTTACATGCAGTGCTACTCTTTTGGCATTCCTGGTTGAACTACTTAAAAGTTCAGTAGCCATGCAAGAACAGATGCTGGGTGGAAAAGGCTTTTTAGTCATTGGCTACTTACTTGAAAAGGTAAGTGATATGTATTGATGATTTTTTGTGTAGCCTTCACAGATAGACATCTGACAATTACTAATTATATTTTTTCCATGGTTTCCCTTTCCATTGACTGTGCAGAGGCCACGTTGTTGGTTAAGGCACAGATATTTTTGTATTATGCACTTGGACTATGTGTAGACATTGAACTATATTGAGTGTTTGAAATCTGTATAATTAAGAAATGTTTAGTAAAAACAGAAAGTAAAGAAAAATTATTTTATTTATTTTTTTCAAAGTTGTATTTTCTCTTCTTTTTTCAAATTGTTTCTTTACTATCTTTATACTTAAACTAAGTTTCTTCCAAATTTTATGAATTTTAGTTTGAATGGATTTAATTTGTTTTAGCTCTATTTTTTCAGTTAATACGTAAAAAAATCTGAATTTGTAGCAACAGAAACATTTTTTACTTTGTATCTGATTTTGATATATTTGAATATTTAAAATGGCTTTTTTTCTAGTCAATACATAGTGTAAACAATACACATTAGATCACTTTAATTTTTCCCATGTTGTGTCATTATGCCCTGTTATTTTAATGACCTTCTTTGCTTTAGTCTCAACTATATACCATTATGGTAATGAGTGCTGGATTTCTGATTATGGTATTATTGAGAGTTTGGTTGTATCATGTAATTTCCTTCAAAAATTAAAGTGAGATTTCATTAATAAAAGTGTTTTTTTTCCTAAAGAAATATCTATCACGATCATTAGTGCTCCCAAACCTCTTCTTATCAGTTAACTCTTTTAACATTCAGCTGCTCTGTAAATGGAACTATTTGACAAATAATAGAAGTCCCTGAGACCTCAAATAAGAGGAATAAACTTATTTTTGGGAAATAAAATTTAGAGGGCTTTTGGAGATAATTTTTCCCCTCAGATTGTTCTACATTTGAAATTCCTCTAACTCGTCTTCTCTTGAAACAAGTACTTTTCTTTCTTGAAGGATTGGTGATTGAGGAGTGGTAGATTAGTAAGTAGATCAATGATAGGCAGCATTTCTTAATTGAGATATTTTCTCAGCAGCGTTACTAAGATTTTCATTAAGGCTATCTGGTTTATTTTTTTTTTAATCATGAAAAACTTTTCCTATTATATCTAGAATATTAAGAATTAGTTAGAAGAGTTATGTTAAATTATATTTTACATGAATTAGATATTATGAAATACCTTTGTAACGCTGCTGTGCATGACAAGATAGCTATCCAGAACTACCTCCTGAATGTACTTTTCATCAATTTACCGAGGATTTACCAGCATAATTCTAAAGTGGAAATTCTTTTACACTTTCTGTGCTGGCATGTTTTTATTTGTCTTGGGTAGATACCTATGAATTGATTTGTTAGGGCCTACTGTACCTCTGTGTTTATCCATTTGAGAAACTGCCACATGTTTTCCAAAGCAGCTCTATCATTTTACATTCCCATCAGCAGTGTATGAAGCTTCCAGTCTTTTCATAGTCTTGGCAACCCTTGTTGTTACCTGTTTTTTTTTTTTTCCAGCTGCTCTAGTGGGTATCAATGGTTTATCATTTTTGTATTTCACATCTGTAATGTCTAATGATGTTGAGCATCTTTTCATGTGCTTATTGGCTATTTATGTAGTTTTTGAGAAATGTTTATTAAGAAGACCATTTTAAAAAATTGGGATATGTCTTTTTATTATTGAGTTGTAGGAGATTCTTATTTTATATACTGATCCTTTATTAGATATATGATTTGCCAAGACAGTCTTCCATTCTGTGAATTACATTATACCTTAATTTTCATTTCCCTGATGACAAATTAGGTTGAGCATTTTCATGTATTTGTTGTCCTTTGCCTGTGTTCTTTTGCTACATACCTGTTTGGAGCATTTGCCCTTTTTCATTTAGGTTGTCTGTCATTTTCACTGAGTAGTCTTCCTTGATTCCTGGGAATTCTGTATGTATTCTGGATATGAGTCCTTTATTGGGGATGTATCACAAATGTCTTTTTCTGTGACTTGCCATTTCACTCTCTATCTTAACGGTGTTTTTTGATGAACAGAAATCCTTAATTTTAATGTAGGTCAAATTTTCAGTTTATTTTATGATTAGTCCATTTTAGATTCGTATGTATTCCCAAAGCCATCAGTCTGTTCTACTTTTTCCTCAAAATTTTGTTACATTTTTCACATTTAAATTTACAGTTCTCCTGAAACTGAATTTTGTGTATAGCATGAGGTATAAGAATCAAAGGGCTTTTTTTACGGTGTATATTTATCTAGCTAACCTAGTATCATTTACCAAAAAGATTATTTTCTACCACACCTGTATCTAATCTAATCTTTATCATGAATCAGGTCACCATATATAAGTGGGATCATTTCCAGAATCTGTTACAGGTTTTCTTTTTCCTATTTCTGAAGCAATACAACACTGTCTTAATTTGTATAGCTTTTTAGTACATGTGGCTATCTCATAGTGTCTCATCTAGCTGTATTGTTCTTCAAGATTGCCTTGGGTGTTTTTTGGTCCTTACATTATGTTGATATCTTTATACTGAATCTTCTAATTTATGCACTTAGTATATATCCTTCTATTTGTTTAGGTCTCTTTGTTAGTCTTCTGTATAAGAAATTCTCTGTCTTTTTGTTGGATTTATTCCTAGATACTTGAAGTTTTAAAATTTTTAATTTTTAATTTGTCATTGGTACATAGAAATACATTTTGTGCTTATATTGACCTTTTATATACCAGTTTTACTATTTTATTAATTCTACTAGTTTGTAGATTCTTCAGAAATTTTTCTTTGTGAAAAGGCATACCATCTGAGAATTATTTTTTCCTTTCTCATATTTATTCTTTTAATGTCTTTTTCCTTGACTTACTGCACTAAGACTTCCAATATAGTGTGTAATATAAATTGTAATATTGGGCATCCCTGTCTTGTTCCAGATCTTATGGGCAAAGTCTTCAATAAAAGACAAAGGTATAATATATGTTGTAGATTACTTTTTGTATATTTTAAAAATCATATAAAGAATCTATTTCAAGTTTGCTAAGTGTTTTATCAGTATAAACAGATGCTGAATTTTATCAAATGCTTTTTCTACTTTGAGATAATTATTATACTTCTACATTTTTTCCTTAGTTTAATGAGTTATATTAATTGATTTTTGAAATTAAGTATTCTTATATTCCTGGAATCCTGTGTAGTCTGAGATCCATTTCCATTCTAATCAGGCTTTCATCCTTATACTTCCCTTAAAATGGCTTACGTCAGTGTCACTAATAGCCTTCACAGTCTTAAATCTTATGATTCTCAAGTCTTCATCTTATTTGACCTTGTAACAACATTTTAGTTTAACATTCTTTCCTTCTTGAAATACTTTTTTCAGTTGTATTTTGTGACAACATTCTTTCTTTGCTTTCTTCCTGTTTCCTTGGCCTTGTTTTATTCTCTCCTAGTAGTTTTTCTCTTCTTTCTAAATTCTAAAGACTGCTGGAAACCTTTTCACTTTTCTGTTTACACTTTAATTGAGCTTAGCATTTCCTTAGCTTTCCTTATTTTGTAAATACTACTTATCAAATGTGTATCTCCAACTACAACCTCTCCTTTGAATTTCAGTCCCCATATTTGGCCCCACTTGGATGTCTAATAAGCTTCACAGATCTAAATTATCTAAGCTGCTGCCTTTGATTTTCCTCTTAAATCTTACACCCCTTAGTCTTCTCTCTCTTAGATACTAACATTACCATCCAACAAGTAGTTCAGACCAAAAATGTTCATTCTTTTTGACTCTTCTTTTTCACACACTAAATTCATACTGGCAGCAAATTATGTTGTCTTAGTATCAAGACATATCCACGATCAATGACTGCTTCCTGCTTACTACTCCTTTCTATACTGTTACCATCTTTGTTCAAGCAATCATTATCTTTCACCACTAGTTACCCATAGTCCATTTTTCACTTGCAGTCAGACTAGTCCTCTGAAGATGTTTCAAATCTTACTAATCCATCCTTCTCAAAGTAAATTTATAAGTCTCTTACTTATGACATCATCTCTTACCATTCTCATTCGTTCTTTCTCTGTTTCAGCCATATTGACCATACAAAGGCCTCTTTGCAGGCCTTTCCCTTAAAAACTAAAATTGTAAGCATGTGCTCATCTCGGGACTTTTGCATTTCTTTCTGTAGCTGTGGTCACTCTTTCTGTAGTTAGCCACATGGCTTGATTCTGCATTTCATTCAGGATTTTGTTTATGACATCTTATAAAAGAAGTCTTCCTTGATCACTCTAAATAAAATAGTACTCCTTTGATAACCATCAATGACTGTCTCCCTACTTTGCTAATTTTTTACAGCACCAGTCTGACATTTTTTACTTGTTATTGCCTCCTTCCACTTGAATTTAGCCTCAGCTTCAAGAAAACAGAGACCATATTTTTTCTCTTACCTTATTGCTTTATCTTCAGCACCTAAAAGTGTGCCTCCTTCAATAAATGTTTGTTAAATTGAATTAAATAAATGAAAAGCACTTGCATTTTTATCTGATTACATAGAAAGAATACCTTTTTCATTTTTCTCAGATTAATGTCCACAGATTTTTATTTCTAAATAATCATCTGCCAGGTAAATATTATAGATAAGGTTCCATTTTTTATTTTATCATCAACTAAAAACAAGTTAATGGTTAACTGTCACTTAGCTTTATCTCCTTGTCTTAGAAGATGTAAATTAGTTACCAAAAAGGTAGTCTAATGAGTGGCCTCCTTATTCATCACATTTAGATTGTTTCATGAAAAACTCTTAAGGTATTTTTGTTTTGTTTTATTTTGCCAGAATGTGAGTTTGAAAAAAAAGTTAGAGGTAATTGAATGCATTTATTATTTGTTATTGTGGTTAACAAAAATTTGATTCAAAGAGCTTAAACATTAAGGAATCATGCTTGCTAATGTAACTGGAGGTCTAGCCATAGGTGGCTTATCATTTGTAGCCCTGGTAGGAAACAGGTGCCACATTCAAACTTGGTTATCGAGAAGAGTTTGATGCAAGGCTCTTTAAAAAGTTGTGACCGTTAAGGGAAATTAGCAAAGTCTGAAGAGATGAGAGGAGTGAATGTTTAGCATAACTCATATAGAAAGTTATTGTAACTACAGGAGAAGTGTGGTCTTTAATAAAAGAATACAGTGTATTGACCTGAAGGGGTGAAACCAGGGAAATGAACCACAAACATCATTTTCTTCCTATCCTTTAATTTCCCGCTGGAGTTTCCAACTAGTCAAACCCAACTGGAAGCCAGTAGACAAGGGAGTCTCCCCAGCACAGAAATAGGATGGGAAAGATTGGAAAGTGGAACGGTGCCGTCAGGAAAACATATCTAGTGAGTTGGACTTCAGGGTTTGGTTGTCTGAGTCTCAGTTATATCATTAGAGACCCAGGTTTTCTTTTTTCAATATCTCTGCTCTGCTGTCTGCAGTTATGATTTTTTGCTATAGCTACTATCCTTTGCGGTTACATACAAGCTTGCCAGGTGGATTTGATTCTATAAGCCTTCATATCCAGATGGAAACAGAGAGCGTCTTTCTCCCAATTACTGAACAAGGTCCTTCCCTCCAACTTGATTGATTAGCTTAGGTCTTGGCCTACTTTGAACCAACTGTTGTCATGAAAAGTTTGATGATGGTCTTTGAACTAATTGCTGTCTGCCTCTGCCCTCCCCTGCCAGAGAACAACAGTACCCATAAGTTACTCACATTGGGTTAGGCTCTTTGGACCTCAATCTTGGTGTCCTGGGAGGAGCAAAATGGATAATGAAGATCAGCTACTTTTAGATATAACTCTACTAATTAAAATTTCCCACACTTTGCTTAATATATAATGCATGTTCTCTCTCTCTCTCTCTCCACACACACACACACACACACACACATACTGAATTCTATAGAAAACATTTCTAATAAAAATGAGTATTTCTGGCAATGCATTCTATTGTGGGCTGCTCTAAGTATGGGAAAGACTTCTTTTTACTGAGTAACAATTTCTCTCTGTAAAATCCATTGCTCCTTTTTGGTTTAGTTACTTCAGGAGTAGATGTTATATATAATTGTTTTTTCTAGCTTTTCAGATTCTACTTCCAAATATGTTTAGTTGTACCTTATATAGTACTTTTTGCAAATTATGTACTGTTATCACACAAAGTAATGTCATACAGTTTAAATTCCATAGCTTACACTTTACAGATTTATAAATGTAAGTTGTCCAAGTATAAATTTCTTTTGAAAATGACTTTACTTGAAAAAATGAAACCAAATATCAAAATAAAAAATATTTTAAAGCAGTCACAGTAAACACATGAAAACAGAAATGAACATCCTTCTCTCATTCGCTTCTAATCTGAGTTTTGTCTTACCTCTTCTGTTCTTACTCTATTCTTGAATTTGACATGAATTCAGTTCAACACTTACTGAGGATTTATGGATAAAAGATGAATAAGATAGTGTCCTTTTTCATATCATGAAAGAAAGGTATGTGAGCAACTAACAGTAATACAAAGCAGAAGGAATAAGTGCTACATACTTACAGGTAAAAGTGACATACTATTGAAGTGAACATCCACTTTATGCCTGGTAGGATTTTGAGTTGGCCAATTAAAAAAACAATTTTAGAAAAACATTTCCTGAAGATCAATTTTAGAATTAAAAATTGTTAACCAACAGCATTAAATGCTATGAAAAATGGGAATTTTTTAGTAATATGGAAGCCCTCATGTGATGACTCTAGCATATTTTTCAGTAATATGGAGAAAGTTAAAAACTTGTTTCCAGATTATGAATTACTTCCTGAAATGAATGTGTCAATAATGGTCAGTCTGATTTTATATCGCTTTTGTTTACAAACACATTACAATTTTTATAGGCTAAAATCTGATCTATAACACTATTTAGGAACAAGTTCTAACTGTTCTATTTCTCGGTTTTAAGCATGAAAGTAGAATGTATTATACAATGTTCTTGAAATCATTATTACTGAATAAAAATAGAATGTATAAGATAAGCTATATGAAATCATAACTGGTGAAGGAGCTGGTTGAAGGTTTAAATAACCCGTGCTCTCTTATTTAATTTTATTCTCCTATCCATAAATAAAATATTTTAGAATTTATAAGTATTATTTTTCACTAAAGTTCCTTTAAAGTGAGGGCCCTATCTGCTTTTTTTAGCTCAAACATTTGTCTTTGTCTCCTGTCCCCCTTTTAATAACAGCTATTTGTTAGCATCATTTCCTCCATCTTAGGAAATTTTCATGTGAAGTTATGATCTAAGGCTTGGTTTGAATTTTGTAGGACTGTTGCATATCTACTCACCATCATGTTTTGTCAGACACACAGCTGCTAGCACAAAATCATTGCCAGCCTTATCATACTTCAAACTAGTTAAGTGCTACCTTCTCAGTAAAACCTTAAAAAGTCTAAAGGTTAAAAACCACCTTTCCACAGATTTTCTATCCACTTCGTGTTCTTTTTATGCACTTACCATATTTAATATGTTACATATTTTGCCTTTTTATTTATTTGCTGTAATTCTCTACTGTCTCTTCACTTAGAATGTCAGTTCTACCAAGACAGGATTTTTTTTCCTCAGTTTTGTTTAACTGCTCTTTTTACAATGCCAAGGAGAGTACGTGGCAAATACTAAGTGCCCAACATGCATATTTTCTGAGGGACTAAATGAAAAGCATTGAACTCTGCCTTTAAAGAAAAGGAAATGGATGTGAGGGTTTTACAAGTTGAAGGAGCATGATAGAGAAAGGCGGTGAAGCAGCCTGGTGTGCACATGAAATTGGCCCAAAGAAGTATTTTGTTTGACTCAGTGAAAAGTGTTTTAGTTTTGAATTTTATTTCCTTTAAGTACCTTAGGCAGGCCTCACTACTCTTTATTGTCTCCTGCCCTAATTCATGCATTATTGTTAACCACTTGCATATCGTAGTCATTTGAGTTTGTGACCCCTTATGTGGAGGTATGTAAATGCGTGGCACGTGTAGGTCAATTTTATTGCGTTGCCCTTGTTACGAGCATGATGAATGTAAGCAGGTCATATGGGAAATAAAATTGGTAAGACAACTTAGTCCCTTTTGGATCTTAATTCATCCTATACTGATATTTGGACTTCAATCCATGGATCTTGGAGATAAAGATGTGATGTTACCTGTGCTTTAGGGTTGAGTGGTAGGTGATTCTTTACCCTAGGGAGGATGGTGATACTACAAAAAGATCACTAGCTAACAAAAAAGAAATTTTTCATAGGAAGATATATTTGAATTGCTAGTTTTTACAAAGAGCATTTCCACTATAATATTTTCTCTGAAATTATACGCTAGGGTAACATTGTCTAGTTAAATATAATGCAAGCCTAATATGTCATTTAAAATTTTCTGATAAGAAATAACAGATGAAATCAATTTTGATCATGTACTTTATTTAAACTAGTATATCCAAAATATTATCACTTCAACATAAACTTAACAACAAAAAGAATAGTAGATATTTTGCATTATTTTTTTTCATTCGAAACCTTAAAAATCCAGTGCATCCACACTTACAGCACATATCACTTAGGACTAGCTCCATGTCAAGGGCCCAGTAGCCACCTATGGCTAGTGGCTACTGTATGGGACAGTGCAGCTTGAAGGTTTGGTTTGAATTTTGGGAAATCTGTTGTTTATCTAACTACCATTGATGATAGGTTATATATTGGTGATGGTAGTTGAAAATTCTTGATGAGAGTACTTAGCTTAGAGATAGGGTTATATAAAGCTGTAGAAGCATAAAAATATAATCTAGGGAGAGTGTATTTATGAAGAGAAGGCCAAAGAAATAATCTTCAGTAGTTTCCATCTTTTAAACAAAAGATGCTGAAGAGTAATATGAGGGTCATGAATGCCAAGGGAGGCAGTATTTCCCGGAGAGTGAGATCTGCTTTTTCAAATAATGGATTTGAAAGGCCGGGGAGGTTTTATGCGAAGCCAGATGCATTGCGTTCATCCCTGTGAAACTCAATTTTATCTTTTGCAAGAAAGGTTTTATTGGAATGGTAGGGTCACTTTATTTT
Organism: Camelus dromedarius; assembly: GCF_036321535.1. NCBI lineage: Eukaryota > Metazoa > Chordata > Mammalia > Artiodactyla > Camelidae > Camelus > Camelus dromedarius. The sequence continues at coordinate 61,766,520 of NC_087448.1, read as the reverse complement.
CACTTTGGTTTAGAGCTAATGAAAGCACTTCTCTTTCCCTAGTTCTGTGTGTGTGTGTGTTATCATGATAGTAATTCCACTCCATTTTAATTTTCTTTGTCTAAGATCTTACTTGTTAGTAAATTTCTACACAAATGAAATGAAATTATTTTTATTTGCAACTTATTTTATTTCTTTAGCTTGAGTTGAGAGTGGCGTTATTTAACCTGAGTTATTTATCTGCAGTTGTCCTCGAAAGAACTTCAAATAATAAACTAACATTTAGAGAACTATCTTAAAATTCTAGGTTTCTAAATCTAATTAAATTTTGAATAGCAAAGAAAGTATAGAATGTTCTATTCTCTATTTATAGTATTAAGAAAGGTGTTATGACAAATTTGTATGTACTTATTCTAAGTCAGCAGTTTTACAGTTTGATAATCTGTATATTTCCAGCTGGAATTTCTGTTTTCTTTCTTTAGTCATCAAGAGTTCATATAACTAGAGCTGTCCTGGAGCAATTTTTATCCTTTGCAAAATACCTTGATGGTTTATCTCATGGAGCACCTTTGCTGAAGCAGCTTTGTGATCACATTTTATTCAACCCAGCCATCTGGATACATACACCTGCAAAGGTATACACTTTATTATCATTCATTTCATATTAGTGTAATGTTATAAATTATACATATAAGTTCTAGATATTAGACCTAGATTATACAGTAGAAAACATTTGGGGAGGTAATAGCTCAGTGGTAGAGTACATGCTTAGCTTGCACAAGGTCCAGAGATCAAACCACAGTACCCCCATAAATATAAGTAATTAAATAAATATATTACAAACCTAATTGCCCCTCGAAAAAGGAAAAAAAAAGAAAAATTTAAAAAAAGAAAATATTTGGATTTTTCAGTTCTTTTGATAGTCAACCAGAATGCCTTTTAAATAAACCAAATACTATTAATAGAAATATCTAGGGTCTATTTGTTCAAAGTATTCTTTCTTTGTATAATAAATTTTGTTGCAGAACCAAAAAAAAAAAAGCAGTTGTATTAGGCCGTACCAAAATACAAAATGGTAAATATGTAAATATTAAAATAAAATGAAACTATAGTTAAAAATTGTTTCCTTATGGAGTGATGAGGAAGTTCTGGAACTAGATAGTGGTAATGGTTGCTCATAAAAAGGAAAAAAAAAAGTTGAAGCCTTATTTCTTACCTTATACAAAAGTGAACCCCATTTAAATTTAAGACCTAAATTTGAAAAGTTAAAAACTGTAAAACTAATAGGAGAAATTGTTGAAAGATATCTTTGCAGTTTGGGGATAGTCAAAAAGTTCTTAAATATGACCTTCAAAACCTTTCTATTTAGGGGAAACAATTAATGCATTTGATGATATCAAAATGAAAGATTTTGTTAAATGACCTTCAGAGATAATGTTAATAAACAGATGATAGGTTAGGAGGTGCTTTTTACAATGTCAAAAATTATCAGGACAAAAGGGAAACATTGAGTATGAACGCTAAATTAGACCTTAGCATTGTGAAAGAGTTAAATTGACTGAGTGGAGGAATTGTATTATGGTCTATGTAGGAGAATGTCATTATTCTTAGGATATTTACACTGAAGTATTCAGTAGTAAAGTGTCTGAATGTCAGCAACTTCCTTTGAAACATTTCATCAGAATATATTTATACAACTATATATAATATCATAGAAATAAAGCAGATATGGAAAAATATTAACAGTTGGTAAATTTGTTATGATGTAAACAATTTTTTTGTTAGTCTGAAAATTTTCAGAATAAAAAGTTGGAGAAAATATCAATAAATAAAATTCATAATAGACAAGGAACTCTTGAAAATCAACTCTAAAACGGTAAAAAATAATTGGATGTAATGACTGCATTCTGAAGTCATTAGATGTGATTCATACCTTTCCAAGAAAGAGAATCTGGTACACTGGTTATTAAATAAAGGAAAAGAGAAAATAATAGATAACTAGTTAGATTATGATAATTGTCATTATTATGGCTGAAAAATTGCTTGTATTGTGAATATAGAGTTTATATCATGATATGTAGAAGTATTTGTCTTAAAATAAATATATACATACATTTTTTTCTAAATATCAACAAAATTTTTATTATTTTGCATACCTAAATTTAGACCTTTTATATTCTGGAAGAAGTCAATAATGAGGGACATTTTTTATGAATTTGAGCTGCCATATAATCTTCAAATCTCCCACATAACCTTGGTTAGATAATATTTAAGTTTTACTTTTAAACAAAGTTTGTCATAGTAATTGTGCTAAAACTCAAACTTGAAATTTGTTCACTCTTTAAACAAGGTGTTTAAACTTGCCTTCTGTTTATTTACATGGTTAGATTCTGATACTGTGGCAATAGATTAAGAAGATCTGAAATTACATAAACTTGTAGGATCTATGACAACAGTATATTCTAAGTATGATGTAGCTGACTAACATTAAGTTCTGTTCCTTTGAACTGCTGCACTGTGCTTTGATTAATCTCTTTAGTCTAGTTGGCCTTTTAAATAATTTGATATATCAGATACTTCAATGGAATTATTGAATCATTTAAATTATTTTATTAATAATTATTAGATTACCTTTATTAAAATAAATTTTATTATAATGTGTTGATTGTAGATTATTTTTAATGCAAATAACATTTAGTAAGTAGTTATTTTTAATCTCATAATAAATGATTCTCGGCCTTTAATAATTTGCATTTAAATTAGAATAGAAGGTATATTTGTAATATAAACACTTCAGGCATTTTAACTTTATTTTAATGCTTTGTTCATATTCTGTATTAGGTTCAACTTTCCCTGTACACTTATTTGTCTGCTGAATTTATTGGAACTGCTACCATTTACACCACTATACGCAGAGTAGGAACAGTATTACAGCTAATGCACACACTAAAATATTATTACTGGGTCATTAATCCTGCTGACAGTAGTGGCATTACACCCAAAGGTTTAGGTAAGTACAATACTTCTTACACTGTACTGTGATTGCTCTGTATCCTGAGTGCTATTACAGTGAACAGATGTGCATGGTTATGAAATTAACTCTGACCTGTTGTCTTTCTTATGTAGTAGACTGGTATATTGAGAATTTATTGTGGTGAAGAAGCTTATACCTTTGGTATTAAATTATTTTTTGGAATAAAGGTAGGTAAAATAAATAGCCTATATGGTTGTTGTGATTCAGGAAGATAACATAATATTAAAAACAGATGAATGATGTTGATCATAGCCAATGTGTTCTAATACAGTTGTTTAAACATTTTGGGATTGTTTCCTTTCTTTATATGTTTTCCCTAAACTTTACTCTTTGTTCCAAGTGTAGTAGAATCTAATTTAATTCTTCAAAGTAGTGTGTTGTTTTAAAAATATTGCCAGTTTTCCTAATTATTTGAGCATGTATTCATATAAAATAAAATAATATAGAAGAAAAAATTATTCATTACCCAAACCCCAGGAACAGTTACTATTACAAGTTTGGTGTATGTGCTTCTCCTATTCTTTGTTGCATAAACATGTGAAATATTTAAACTCTTTCACAGAATTTAAATTTTCTTGTTTTCTTCTTGTGTTTTTTTCCTCAGCTCTACATAGTAATCTAAGAGGATATACCATTTACATGTTTCTAAAGTTTTGATTCTATAAATAATGCAGTGATCTATTCCTTTGTAATTATTCACCTCATCTTTGATTTGTTTACAATTACTGAGAAATGGCTTCATGACAAATATTGTGAATTTTTTCAGAAATACTGTACTAGCTTACAGTTTTCCCCAGCAGTACATTAGGGTGCTTTTCTCAGCATACTCATAATAGCATTGAAAATTACAATTTCATAAAAATTTTTTTGATAAGGAAAAATCAAATTTCACTATTTTAGTATTCACTTATTATTACTTTTATGTCTTTCATTTTATCAATGTGACTTTAAAATTGTGTTATTTACACTCAAATCTATATTCTGTCATTTATGGCTTTTTCCTTTGCTTGTATTTATTCACTTATTTATTTAAATTTTTTATTGAAGTATAGTCAGTTTACAGTGTTACATCAGTTTCTGGTGTACAGCATGATAGTTCAGTCATACATATACATACATATATTCATTTTCATATGCTTTTTCATTATAGGTTACTACAAGGTATTGAATATACTTCCTGTGCTATAGAATAAACTGGTTGTTTATCTATTTTATATGTTGCTCTCTGCAAATTCTGTACTTAGTATCTGCAGATCTCGAACTCCCAATCCATTGCTGCTAGATTTAATAATGTCTGAAATTAACTTAATACTTACCATGAGTTGGAATCTATGCTAAGTACCCTACATGTTAATTTTTTTGAATCATTTATGTGTAATATAATTATATATACATAAACATATTTATAAATACACATAGGACCATATCTATCTATAATTATGTTGTAAATATCACTCCCATTTTGTATGTTAGGAAACTGAAAGTTGATACAAAGTAACAGATCTAAAATCTAAATCATGTCTATTGATTCAGAGCCCTATTTTTTAAAATTACACTCTGATAGAGTTTTCTCTACTCTAGACAAATCATACATTCACACATACTCATTTATGGTTCAAAAAATTAATTTTTAATTTACAGAAAAGTTGCAAGAATTATACAAAGAATTCTTACATACCCCCACCATATTTCTCAGTATTCTACATTTTATCATGTAGAAACCATTCTATTTTTATATAAACAAATATGCATATTTTTTCTGAATCAATTGAGAATAAATTATAGATATGGTACCCTCTTACTCCTAAATAATGTTTATTTCCTAAAAAGTAAGGGCACTGTCTTAGATAATGAAGGGAAACTGTTAAAATCAGGTAATTAATATTAATACACTACTATCATCTAATCCAAAAATCCCATTCAAATTTCACCAATTATTCTAATAATATGCTTTCTAGTCTTTTTTTCTTTTCCTGAATCCCAGTCGAGGATCATACGGGATTTAGTTGTCTTGTCGCCTTAATGTTTTTCAGTTAGAATAGTTCTTTTTGTAAGTCCTTGTCTTCCATAGCCTTGATGTTTTTGAGGAATATTGGCAAATTTTCAGACTGTCCCTTAATCTGAATTTATTTGATATTTCCTCATGATGACTCAGGTTTTTCATTTTTGGAAGGAATCACACAGAAGTCATACAAGTTCTGTGTCGTTGTTACCATGTCAAAAGGCACATGATGTTGAGTTGTTTTATCACTAGGGATGTTAACTTTTGGTGTCTACCAGGTTTCTTTACTATAAAATTCCACTTTCTCCTCTGTGATCATAAGTACTGGGTGGAGAAATACGTGGAGACTATGTAAATATCCTTTTCTTCAACAAACTTTTACCTGCTGGTTTTAGATCTTGATGACTCTTGTCAGAATTGATTTTTACTGTGATGGTTGTCAAATGGCAACATTTTCTAAGATATTTATTAATCTGGATTCTGCCATAAGGAGGAATTTATTTTTCTCCTTCATTTACTACTTTATTTGTTTATTGTTTAGTCTCAGTGTAAATTTCATGGATTTCTGTTTTATTTGGTATGTTATATCAACAGTTGGCACACTTTCTCTGCAAAGGACCAGACCATAAATATTTTAGGGTTAGGAAGCCATAGATCTCTGCTACATGTGTTCAGCTCTGCCACTGTATCGGAGAAACAGCCACAGACAGTATGTAAATGAATGGGTGTGGTTTGTTCCAGTGAAACTTAAAAAACAAGCCACTGCAAGGATTTAGTGCAATGTCTGTCCCCTCAGTTGGATCATTATTTTGATGTTCAAGTTGTATGAGATCTGGCTTCTTCTCTTAGGAGCTCCTTCACTTGAGTTCTTGGGCCTTTATGACAAATGTCTATAATTTTTTAGTACTTGCTTGCTTTCTGGTGCAAGATATTTTTGGTTCATCTTATATTTTTCTTATCTCAGTTCTGGAATTAGCCATTTTTCCAAGAAGCTTGTTTTGTAGATATGTTTTTTTGGAAACCAAGGAAGGTCTGGGTTTTAGGTGTATTTATTGTGTTTATTGCTCTCTGGGTGTCATTGCTTCTAGGCATTCTTGTTGGACAGATCCTGAAAATACAAGCTTAAATGCATATACATATATATACACACACACACATATATATATATACATATACATATATACACACATATATGTATACACACATATATATGTATACACACATATATACACACACACATCTAAACTGATCTCTGTTAATAACCATGAGTTCATACCAGTATCTTCAATTCCAATCCAAAACCCATGGTTCAGTCTAGCTTCAAATTTACTACATTTACAGCTTTCTTCCTTCAAAAGTGAGAAATCTGGCTCCTATTATCTTTAATATTTTTATATATTTACTTATTCTACTTTATGAAACCAACATTCTGACATGTGACCCATCACCTTCTCAGCTTTGACATTGCTAGTTGGCTCTGACTGTCTTCAGCTCTGACACTGAATAGCCCTTGTCACCTCCTCAACCCCATTTCTTTCTTTACTGCTGATCATACTACTTGCCAAAAATCTGAAAATAATATTTATATTCTCTGATTGTATTGAAATTGTACAGAATTAATACTAATAAGTGTAATTATAGTGAATATAACTTAAAGAATTCCGTGATATCCCAACATAATCGCATTAAGCTTATTGTTAAATAATAATAATAAGTGGAATTTTTTTTTCCTTTTATTTTCTGTTTTATTTCTAGATGGTCCCCGGCCATCACAAAAAGAAATTATATCACTGCGTGCTTTTATGCTACTTTTCCTGAAACAGCTTATATTAAAGGTAAAACGATTTTACTTAATTAAAAATTACAATATATTAAGTGAAAAGAAAATTTTGGCATAGTTTAAATCATTACTGTAAAATTAGTAGTAACTACCTTTAATGCATGAATTGCTTTCAAAATCTTAGTGTTAACTTTTGTTGAGCTTCACTTTTTGTTAAATCTTTGAGATCCTTCATATGGGTGTAGCAGAAATGGATGAGGAACATATGCATGAAAATTGAGCATATAGATTTTATTCTAGTAAATGACCTGTGTCCCTGTTTGAGAAGGTTTACATTATGTATTTATCACAGTAGGATTTTTAAAATATTAAGATAAAGACAAATAGAAAGTAAAGGCAAGTACACAGCAATTGACATTGTAAAGCTTTCTGGTAATTTGCATTATTTTAAGAAAAGAATACATGGTTAGAAAGTAGTAATATAAATATAATAAATGATCAAAATATAATAATTTTTGAAAGTGAAAGTCAATCAAATATTAGCAATGTTAGAATAGATACAATTTTCTAAATATTTACTTATTTAGCTTATAATAATATAGCCTATGAATTATGAAATATCTAGATATTTTAATTAAAACATCACTACTTCTATTCATATTTTCTTTTAAAGTGATCATTTTGATGCCTGTCTTTAATTAAAAATTTAATTTTAGATTTATATTAAGTAATTCTTTTTAAAAATTAGGATCGAGGGGTCAAGGAAGATGAACTTCAGAGTATACTAAATTACCTACTTACGATGCATGAGGTAGGACATGGCCTGGGTCTTCTGTTTTAACAATTTTATTCAATGCATGAGAAAACATTTATAAAAAATAAATATTGATGATCCTTATTATGCAGGATGAAAATATTCATGATGTGTTACAGTTACTAGTGGCTTTAATGTCAGAACACCCAGCCTCAATGATACCAGCATTTGATCAAAGAAATGGAATAAGGTATGATTATAACATTAGTGTTATTAATGGACTTTAAGTACAATTGTGCTTCCTAGAATAACCCCTATTGAATTAACTTTTAAGTAAATATAGCAAAATCTTACACGTAAGAAGGGTATAGAGGGAGAAAGGTGTTATTAATTCTCTAATACTCAAGGAAACTGATGTAGTGTATAGAAAATGGGTCTCAAGTCTCAAGAAGGGTAATTATATTGTTGTTGCTATAGTAAAGACATTTCAAGTAGTGGAAGAGCAGATTTTTTTTGCAAGAAGCCAAGAGAGAGCACGATATATTTCAGCAAAAGAGAGTTCAAGAATATTCTGAATTTAGTTAGGCTCAAGAGTTAGATAGTGGCCAAATTTGGAAGATCTATGTAATAAATAGTAAGATGTTTAGGCTTCATTCTGTTGTTGATGAAAATTAAAGATTTGCTCAGTTTTCCATTGTGCTAGATTTACAATCAACAGTGTGGAAAATGAGTTGCAAAGGGACAAAACTGATGTAGCAGGATCAGTAGAGGGAGTATTTCATTTATCAGTGGGATAAATGGGAGGATGTGCTAGTGCAGTAGCAGTGCAATTGGAATAATGGAGAGAAAGTATTTTGGAACAAGAAGCCAAAATCAAAAGAATTGAGAACTAGGTGATTGTAAAGTAATTATGTAAATGAGTAAAACATAGTTTCTTGGTTAGTATTTTTATGAACTTAAACCTATAACCTAGTCCCTTAGGGATTCTCCATTTTTATTTTTCTGGAGTCTGAGTTATTTGAATAAAGAAGAAATCTAGGTTATGCCATGTGCGCCTCAGTGAACTTACACAGGTTATAAAAAGTTTGGAAATAATATATCAGTAAATGTGGAGGGATTTTATTAGTGCTTCTTTTACTTGTCCATTTATATCAGCAAATAATAACTTTATAGTCTAGAAGGACTTCCTTTTCAAATCAGAGAAGCAATCACTTTATTTCTATATGAATATTCAGTTTGTGAATCACTATTACCTTTGAGTTTATAACCAATGGGTTATTTATTTAAGAGAATTATACATTTAATTACTAACAACTACAAGTATTTTATTATTGTGTGGTTAAACTATATGCAATTGCTGACACTTAACTGATTTTACCAAATAATGATAATTTCATACTGTTCAGCCTAATAATATAATACATACATACAATTATACTCATTCTTAAATTATATTTAGATAGAACACATAGTATATCCTTGAACTTAGATCTAGTACCTGCTTTATTTATGTTAACTGATCAATTAAGGAATCAATTGAAAATACACTCATCACCCTTGTAGATGATACTAACTTTAGATTGATTAATAATGGTGAAGTGCAGAAATAACATTATTTTGACACACTGGAAGTAATAATCTTACAGGAGGACTGAAATAGTATTTTAAATGTATAAAATAAAAGAATTGATTAAGGACAATGAATACAAAGGCCTTGTTACTCATGTTTGGCACCAGCTGAACATGCCACATTGTTACCAGGGTGTTCAGAATAGTCACAAAGATGGAAAATTTGCTACTTCAGTTTTTGCACTTCAAAACAATGTGAAGAATGTAGGCTCTAGTTTAACAGATGGAAAAAATTGGCCTATGAGATAGAGTATTTAAAATTCTATCTTAGAAAATAGATATTAAAGGGTAACAGTTATATAATTCATACACATGCACTTATTTTGTTCTCGTGCTATTTTAACTGGACTTAAGGAAGAGCTTGTGATAATACAACACTGAACTGAATATTAAAAATGTGATGTTTTTATATCTGAAAAACTTTAAAGAAAAGATTAGACAGTTTCTGGTTTCACATAGTTTAGATCATTTTCTGACTTGAATATAGGAATCTGGAGCAAATGAATTAGAATTGACCTATCTTATCATAAATAAGTAGTCATTAACTGACTTGTCAGTAAATTTCCTATTCATTCTGTAACTTGTTTTGTAAGAAACACTTGTCTAGTTGTGAAGAAAATTCTTTGTAGCATAGATGTCTGATGGCCTTAGATGTTTTCATATTTTAAATGTTAAATCATAGTTTCTGTTGATCCTTTTAACTCAAAATTATTTCTAGAGAATGGGAATTCTGTGTGAGTGTCTTATTATATATCCGAATATAGCCACATTTTTAGGCTGTGAGGTTTTACTTTGATTCTCAAGATTACTTTTGCTGTTAAATGTTCTTTCTTATGATTTCCTGAATATTTCTTTTTTGACATGTATAACTTTTCTATCCTCATATTTGTGTTTTTTTCATTATTGATATTGGTCCTTGAAAGATCTGAAAATAGATTTCAGTATAAATATATATTCATTTAGAAATTTGAGGCTTTCAAAAAATTTATCTTCCAAAAGAAATAATCACTCTTGAGTTTACTTCTTCTCATAGTCTATTCTTCAGTAGAGTAACACAAAAAAGAGAAGCATTATCAATAATATTTTTAATAGTATAAGATACTGATAAATATAAAATAGATGTCATTAACTTTCAGTTATTTGTTCCCCTTTGTTAATGTCACTGAAATGTTAGGAAAATTATACTACATCTTCTTTTACGAGCTTTTTTTGTTCAGGCTAGATTACTTCACCTTCAAAATATAAATGACGTTTTATTTTTTAAAAGTATAAATGACATTTTTAAAAAAGACATTAATAGAATAAAACTTGTCTTATTTTGTAAAAGTATTTAATAGAATAATGCTCAACCACTGCCACCCTCAAAGAACCTTCTTAAATTATAGAATTAGTTGCAAAAGAATATAGTGTTATTATTGCTCCCTTCTACTTTATAGAAAAAAATATTTGCTTTCTTTTTTGAAAAACTATGGGATGAAATTTCTAATGTACTTCTAAATATTATAATGAATATGACCCTGCTTTCATATAGAATTTGAAGTGACTGTATATATTAGGTTAGGTCATGTGTTAGAAGAGACTTTTTTGCCCAATGTAACAGAAAACTTCTCTAACTAATTTAAGTAAAATCAGAATAATGTGTTTATTATAGAAACACATTAGGGTAGGAACCAGGAATTGGAAAGCTGTGAGAAATCATGTTTGCTTTCTCTGCTACTTTCTGTGTAGTGCTTTATTCCTTCTGTGTATAGACGCCTTTGTGAACAAAACAAGGGTGTCCTATAGTTCCTATTTTAAATCATTTCCTAATTCAAGAGCCTAGCAAAGACTAGATATTGTTTCTCAGAACTCATTCCAAATTCTCAGAAAAGCAAAATTATTGGTCAGATATGTACCTATGGTCTAATTAGCCATAACCAAGAAAAAAGATCATCACGTGCATATGTCAGGGGAAATTAATGGAAGAAGAGATGTGACTTAACTAAGCATGGGTCTTAAAATTGAAAATTTTGTTCACTGTGCTGGAAGGCAATACTTAAGAACAACCAGTCACATTGTCCTTTTGAGTATTTATTTGAAGGCCAAATTTAAAGAAAAATTAATATGCTTATTTTTAACTTCTCCAAAAAATTTAAAATCCTGAGAGATATTTTGTTTTATGTGTTTATAATTTATTTGTAAAGTATACAGTGCTTGTGTTTTTAATATTTATAAGTGCTTAAAAGATCATTCACCTCTATGTTTTAGGGTAATCTACAAATTGTTGGCCTCTAAAAGTGAAAGTATTTGGGTTCAAGCTCTGAAGGTTCTGGGATACTTTCTGAAGCATTTAGGTCACAAGTAAGTTGGTATTTTTCATAATGAATTATAGGAATATCTACTAAATTGCATTTTTACTAGTTTTGTATTTAATGTAAATATGAATTTGGAATTATCTTACAATGGAAAATAATAGCTTCTTGTGGTAGAAGTTTTAAAAATGTTTTATAAAATAATATGTTTTTAATAGTAGATTATAGGACAAAATTACATTTAAGTAATATAGTTTATTCCTATTTGCCTGCTGGAAAGAAGTGTTGTTCTTTTAAGGATATAATAAAATATTTTATCAAATAAAACAAAGCACATAGGGATATGATTTCAATGAAAACTTTCTTGACACATGTATGTATGTTGAGGTCTCCCTGAGAGCTGCTATTTTGCTCACATGCTAAGTAAATATTTAATATTTGTTTGTATTTTTTTCTAACGTTGAGGCTTATTGTGATTTGAAGATCCTACAATATCTCTTTTTTCTACCAAAGTCTAGAATTTAGATACTTTTTAAAACCACCTGCTGACATAGTGAGTGTTTTTCATACTATGTTGTCCTGTGCATGAATAGTCTTGTTTAAATCCGTTTTCTATACAAATGACTTCAAGAAGGTAGTGTTGCCATTTAGTATTGATAAGTGGGGTTTCTCTCAGAACTTTACTGTTGCCAGTTCTTTTTGCTATTTTTGAGTTACCAAGAGTTTACTGATGACACTGTTGAAAACTGCACTACATTCAGATAAAACATCTCTAACATGCTAAATAGTCTAGAAGAATAGATGTTATTTTCATTTTGGCATCAAATCAATAGTCAAGTAAAAGAGAATAGAGATATTATAGGGGATAGTACAACGAGTCCAGGGTTGTAGAAAAGAGTCATGTGTATATGAAGACCTATAAATACACTACGTGGTAGAATACTGAGAGTAAGAGCATATCACTTTTTATGTGAAGAGATTAGGATCATGCATTTAGCTCTGTTAAGTAAAGGAAATTGCGTGGAAATAATAGAGGATTCTAGTCCTAGTTACAACTTTTTAAAATATTGTCAAGAAAACACATTTTAAAATATAGAAATGTGGAAAAGATAAACAAAACCAACTAGTACACGAAGAACACTCACTGGAAAATATTCCCATGGAATACATAATAAATATGAATTAAATTTTTACCATAAGTAAAAAATAAGTGAATTCCTTCTGATGAAGGGCAGCTACTAAACAGAATTTCAAGAAGTTGGAAGAAATGGTAGAATGACATTGAAGTGTTCTGTCATGAGCTAACAAAACTTTTGAAAAACTTTGAGGAAAAAACTATCTCGCAAATAAAAATGAAGTTGGAAGAAACTCAAGGAAGAGAAACTCTGCGGGTAGCATACTAAGATACTCAGAAGATAAAAATGAAAACAAAGCAAATAATGTGTGTGGATGAATGTATAAGGGTTCAGAAGGATTAAAGAGCAAATGATTGATACAAAAAGCACAGAAATCCAAAAATGGCATAAATGAAATTTCCAAATAGGAAAAGTGCAAGTGTAACTAAAGTAAATATTTAAAGCTATAATTCATGGAGGTCCTAATATAGACTTTGCCACCTGTATTAAAAGGCATACTTTTGTGCCCTTTTAATGTACCAGAAAAAATTTTCCTGGAATGGACAGCATGAAAATACAGGATTTAAATATAAGTTTTTAATAAAATCCTTTGTTCTGCAATGCACAAATTAATGGGAAAAATTTGAGTCTGGCCTTAGACTTCTCTACAATGACCTTCAATATAGAAAATGTAGAGCAACAACCATAAGATCCTCAAGTGAAGAAAATGGAAGCCGAGATATCCTTTATGTAAAAAAGGTGCTGCCAAACAATTTTTAACCATATGATGAACTGTTTTTCTGAATAATTCTTTAGAAAATTGCTGGGGGATGAAGTTCAGCCAGTAAGGATTGACTGGACAGACTACAGCTAAGTACCACTGGTGAACACTGAATTAATTTAACAGTAAAACTAAGGCTGAAACAAATGTTTGAGTTAGAGTGACATACCAGAATTTCCTTTTTATATGCCCTAATAAGGTAAAAATGCTATAATTATAATCAGTTGGAAAAAGACTAGGGAAAGGAGAGTAGTTCAAAGAGTCAGGATATCCTATAAGCTGACAAATGTAATATTAGAAATGTAGGCCTACTGAATAAAATTTGATGGTTTAAGAGAGGGGGAAAATAAAGAGTAAATATACTGAGTTTATCATTGCTCATGGTAGGGAAATATACTTCCTAATAAACACATAGAGGACTTCTTATTTCTTTATAGTTCCAAAGATAAGCAGTTAAACAAAATTGTAATGCTGTCAAAATATTAAAAAAAAAAAAAGGGTATGAACAAAACTGAGAACAATGCATGTAATGGAAGTTTTTAAAAATCTATAGAAGTCAGGAAACATAACATAAAATGTGACATATCTAACAGCAAACATATCTGCCATAAAATAAATGTAGAAGTTTTTTAATTACTTTAAATGTGAAGTTTTTTGATAAGAAAAATATCACAGTTGATCACAGTGATAAAACCCAGTTCTAAATGCAAGAAAGATACTAAAAATCAAAGTGATTTAGAAAGTCTGAAAATAAAAGGATGAGTAAAAAGTTATACTATGTAAATACAAATGAAAAAAAGCAGGAATCATGATCCTAATATTGGGCAAATTAGAATTCAAGCTGAAATGCAATAAACATTATAAAGAAAGACACTTTATAATATTAAAGCTTGAAACTTTGATGAAACAGAAATTATAGGAGAAATACACAATCAATGATAACTTAAAACATTAAAACAAACTTTAATTCATCCCAGCCCATACAAAGTCAAGGGAGAGAGAAATCTAAATAATAAGATAAATCTAATTAATATAGTTTGAACTCAATACCACATTAATAAAGAATATAACTTCAAGTACTCATGGAACCTGCATGAAAATTTGACATGGTGTAGTAAGCATCAGAGAAAAATTCCAAAATATAGAAACAAGCAGACAAGATTCTCTTATTAACATGCAAAAAAATTAGACAATAGGAACAAAATCAGACAGCAAAGTTTCTTCTACCTTCACATTTAAAATTTATTAAACTTTTGTGTCAAATAGAAATTGCAGGATTTTTAGAAAACAACTTCAAAAAAATCTGTGGGATACAGCTAAAGAAGTGCTTAGAGGAATATTGTAGCTTTGGGTAAATAGAAAAGAAATACAGAAAAAAAGAATTATAATGTAAAAGTTAGACAAATATTAACAAAAACTGAAAATAATAGGAAAGTAGGAATTATTCAGAAGCTGGAAAATCATTTAAAAATCTGATTTTTAAAAATCATGATAGAAATGGATAAAGCATCATTAAGTCAAAAAAGGACAAAAATATGAATGTACAAAATAAATGATAATCTTCATAATTAGTGTAGAAACTGAGGAACTTAAAAGAATCTTACATGATAACTTTGCATAGCCTTCCCTCGAAATTGGTAAGACAACCAGAGAAAAAATATGCAAAAGATGTAAATGAATAGTCTGTAGGGGAAAATATACATGGCACATAAACATTTAAGAATAGCTGAATTCTGCTTGTAATAAGGGAAATCTAAAACTAAAGTAAGACACCATTTTTCACATATTAGATTGATAGAAATCTCAAAATTCAACCTCCATCTCTGTTAGCAAGTTTGAAGGAAGAGCAAGCATCTCACACATTGCTAAGTGAAACATAAATTAGTATAACCCTATGTGGAGTACAGTGTATTAATTTTGATCAATATCTGTCAAAATTACAAACATATATACTCTTTAATCCAGCAGTTTATCACTTGCATGCATGTGAAATGATGGCTATTAAGATTTATTCAATGTTGTTTTGTTTATAGTGGTAAATGTTATCAGAAATCTTAAATTTCCATTAATTAATAGGGGGTTTGTTAAAAATAAGTTATGGTTCATTTTTAAAATAGAATACTATGCAGTTATAAACAAAACTAATGAGATAATTCTTTATATATAGGTATCACAACTATATTGTTAAAAGTTAAAAATAACTAGTATAAATGAGTATGTATTGGATGCTATTTTGTATAAAAAAGAGAATATGAGAATATAATACTTCTTACACTTCTAGTGAGAAAGTCTAGTAGAATTCATAAGAAATAAGAATCAAGAGTAGTGGCTTCTAATGGGAAGTTGATAGAAATGAAGATGGATGTGGATTGTGTTAATATTTTAATCATGTGAATGTTACCTGTAGAAACAATTTTTCAACAAAAACATTATTTAAAAAAACTACAAATATTAAAAGTAAAAAGCAACTTAAAATCTTGGAAAATTTTTCAGTAATTATATATTAATGGAGTTAGATTGAGTAAAATCAATGAAGAGTTGTCTACTGGAGCAATTATGGAGCAAAAGGACTAAGGCTAACACTGAAATGTTAATTTAACTACTTAGCTACACAGTCCAAATGATTCCTATCAATATGATTGTGAAGTTAAATTTAGTTCAAAAATAACACATAAAAGAAAGCATATACACCTTGATGGTTAAATGAGATAATTGGTTAGTAAAATACACATAGTTCATGGCTCTCAAGTTGGAGAACCAATGAAGTACACATTAGGTTTGGATCCTGGCTTAGCTACATGTTTTTTGAGTGGTCTTAGAAACTTCTTTGATACTCAGTTTTTACCCTATAAATGAATAAAATTATTCTGCCTCTCATATTGAATTTTAAGGATAAACGATATAGTAGATGTAAAGAGGTCACAGTATATTGCCATGTGTTAATCTGAACAGTTAACAGAAAGGTAAGAGGTACACTCAGTGCAGTTTTGATAAAATCAGAACTTTTCAAGACAGATGAGTCTCAGTGTTCTGTTGTGGTACCAGCAGAGAAAAATGACAACTGATGAGGGTTCTTTCTCCCATGGGAATGACAGTCAGCTGAAGAACTATGTTAGGGGCCAAGGTAAAGACTAAAAAGCAGCAAATCCTGAGGGATGTTTTGATCTCAGAGATTCCTACCTACTATTCTCTCCCTCTCCCCTGCTTCCCGCCTTCTGAGAAATCTTAACGTTGGCTTCTATGTAAGTTACCACTGGAAAGCCAGGTGAATTTCCCTGTCCTTGAACTCGTGGGAGTATAAGGATATTGGCATGCTGGGATGCTGGCTTCAGGACTTAAAGCACGCACGCTAAGTTTTATACTACAGGTCAGTTTTTTAGAGGAATCTTTGCCTTACAGTGCCTGCAGGGATCTCATCATGTAAAATTCACAGCAGAGAGATCTGAGTGCAACAATGTGAAAATGAAAAATAGCTAGTTTGAAGGAGCATGGCAACCAGAGACAAGATAAGAATCATCAAATTAGGTACTCAGTGAGATAGAACTAGTGTGGAGGCTGTGGTGGAACCTTTAAATTTTATTTTTGAAAAGTGCATTTGAAATTCAAGTAGAGCACCAAAGGTGATATTCTGCCTCTTATGTCGTGATATCATGAATTAGTGAACTGAACCGTCTCAATGCATGGACCAAAAACATGAAATAAGAGGAAAGGTAAAGGCATAGGAGACTTAACGTGTAACTAATACAGATTCTTAGAGAAGAAAGATGATGGGTGAAACAAGATATCCTGAAACACTTGTACTACTAAAAACTTAGAAAAATCACAAATCCTTTCAGATGTATAGCTGGGTACACAAAAGTAAGGGAGAGTCTAATGTGCCAAAAATGAATTTCAAACATAATAGAAGACACAATTCTTAAGAAACAAGATCATATTGAAACAAATCTTTCAGCTTTTAATAAAAAATCTAAAGTAACTTCTGGAAATGAAAAGGTACTAACTAAAATTAACAGCTCCATGGGCATGTTAAACAGATTATATAGAATTTAAGAAAGAATTCGTGAACTGGAAGAAATGAAGAAATTACAAAGAAGCAGCACCAAGAGACAAAGATGACAAATAGGAAAGGAGGTTAAAGATATAGACAAAGAATGAAAGAGTTCATGGAATAAAATACTTATGAATAAATTTAACCAAGGAGGTGAAAGATCTATATACTGAAAACTGTAAAACATTGATGAAAAAAAACTGAAGAAGACACAGACAAATGGAAAGATACACCAGGCTCATGGATTGGAAGAAGTGATATTGTTATAATGTCCATTCTTCCCAAAGTGATCTACAGATTTAATGTGATCCCTATCAAAATTCCAAAGGCATTTTCCATAGAAATAGAGCAAATAATCCTAAAATTGGTGTGGAACCACAAAAGACCCTGAATAGCCAGAGCAATCTTGAGAAAGAACAAAGCTGGAGGCTTTATACTTCCTGATTTTTAAATTGTAATCCAAACTTACAGTAATCAAAACAGATGGTCTTAGCATAAAAAAAAATAAATCAATAGAACAGAATAGAGAGCCCAGAAGTACACCCATGCACATGTAGTCAATACTTTATGACAGAGGAGCCAAGATATACAATGAGGAAAAATAGTCTCTTTAATAAATGATGTTGAGAAAATTGGACAGCCACATGCAAAGTAATGAAATGAGAACTCTATATTACACTTTAGGCAAAAATTCACTCAAAATGAATTAAAGTCTTAAACATAATACGTGAAAACATAAGGGGTAAGCTCCTTGTCTTGGCAATGATTTTTTGGATTTCACAACAAAAGCAAAAGTAAACAAGTGATTATGTCAAACTAAAAAGTTTATACACAGCAAAGGAAACTTAACAAAATAAGAAAGCAACCTACTGAATGGGAGCAAACATTTGCAAATCATATCTCTTATAAGGTATTAATATCTAAAATATATAAAGAATTCATACAACTCAGCAAACAAACAAGCAATTCAAATAAAAAGTAGAAGATATGAATAGATATTTTCCCATAGAAGACATACGAATGACCAACAGGTACATGAAAATGTGTACTAAGGCAAATCTAAACCACAATGAGATATTGCCTCATACCTGTTAGAATGGCTAGTACCAAAAATAACAAGTGATAACAAGTGTTGGTGAGTTTGTAGAGAAAAGGAGATACATGTAAACTGTTGGTGTGAATGTAAATTGGTGCAGCCAGTATGGAAAACAGTATGGAGTTTCCTCAGAAAATTAAGAATAAAACTACCATATGATCCAGCAATGTCACTTCTGGGAATATATATATATCTGAAGGAAATAAAATCACTATCTCAAAGAGATACCTGCACCCCATATTCATTACAGCGTTATTTACAAATATCTGGGACATGGAAACAACCTAAGTGTCCATTGATGGATGAATGGATAAAGAACATTTGGACACTTAGGTTGTTTCAGTGTCTTGGCTATTTGTAAATAATCCTACAATTAACATGGAGTTGCAGATCTCTCTCTTTCTATATATAAAATGGAATATTATTCAGTCATAAAAAAGAAGGCAATCCTGTCATAGACCATAACTTGGATGGACGTTTAGGGCTCTATACTAAGTGAAATAAATTAGTGAAAGACAAATACAGTATTATCTCGCTTACATAAGGAATCTATGAAAACAGAACCCATAGAAACAGAGAACAGATGAGGGTTTCCCATAGGCTGAGGAGTAGAGAATGGGAGAAATGAGCAGATGTGGTCAAAAGGGACTACCTTCCAGTTGCAAGTAAGATAAATGAGTTCTGGGGATGAAATATAAAGCATGGTGGCTATACTTAACAATACTGTATTGTATATTTGAAAGTTGCAAAGAGAGTAGATCTTAAATGTTTTCATCACGAGAAAAAATTTTGCAACTATGTAACCATCACAGTGTTAACTAAACTTATTGTGGTAATCATTTTGTATTATATACATACATCAAATCATTATGTTGCACACCTTAAACTAATGCTATGTTGTTATATGTCAATTATATCTCAGTAAAGCTGGGGAGGATGGAACTGATAGGCGGCAGTAACAAATGTACCAGTCTGTTGGGAGGTGGCAATACGTACATGGTATACATGGAGCTGGCCAGGGGTATATGGGAAATCTTTATACTGTTCAATTTTTGCTCAATTTTTCTGTGCACCTAAAACTGCTCTAAAAATTAAAATCTGCTTAAAAGCATGTGTGTGGGTAGAAGCTGATAGGGAAATAAGAAACTAAGAAAATATGTAGTTGTATTGGAGGGGTGTGAATGAGGAGAAAGGGGTATGAGTTGGGTGTGAAACATCTTTGTATCTTTTTATGTCGTCATTATTTTGTAAGTGCATTTGCAGACATTCTCCAGAATACATTATAGGTTGGGCTGTAATAGGTTAAACAAGTTTCAGTAAACCTGAGAGAACTGAGATCAAACAAAATATGTTCTTTGGCTACAACAAGATTTAATTAGAAATCAACAGCAGAAAGAGATTTGAGGGATTGCTAGATATTTGGAAAGTAAACAGCACACTTCTAAGTAACATCTGAGTCAAAAAAGAAATCACAAAGAAAAATAGAAAATTATTTGATTTGAATAAAAGCAAAACCACAACACGTAACAGTTAATTGAATCCTCATGCATTGCTGATGGGAATGTAAAATCCTCCAGCCATGTTCCAGGAGGGTTTTCTGACTTCTTAAAAAAATGTAGCAAACACTTAGCACACAACCTGTCATTTCTACACTTAGGTGTCTGCCCAAGAAAAATGGCATCGTATGTTCACATGTATACTTCTGCATGAGTGTTCTTGGTGCCATGCCTTGACAAAGAGCATGGAAGATGTGTATGAGTGCTTTTTCTGTAGGCCAGGACTAAAAAAGGTCCACGAGTTTTCTGCTCACATTCCATTGGCTAGAACTCAGTTAAATGGCCACACCATGCTGTAAGAGAGGCTGGAATTATCCTATAGCTGTGGAGAACGCTGTGGAGGAGGCAGGAAGGAAGGAGGTAACAGAAGATTGGTGGTGGCCTAGTCAGTTTATGTCACAGTTGCCAAACAGGGAACAATAGAAAGTCAAGGTAAGAAATGAAATACTGATGGTTGGGAGCCGAGAAGATCCAGATCTTGAAAAGAAGTGACAGGAATGAGAGGCGTGTAGTGATTCCTGGGCTACAGCTCAGTGCTCCAGGAAGCCTTTACTGGAGCCTTCTGTCTGAATTATGTATTTGGTGACGGAGCAGTCAAACGAGCCAGCAGTTAAATGAGCCACAAACACAAGCAGTAACGAGCCCTCTTTACTTTTGTCACATTATTTTGCTTTGTACTTACTTTTAACTATAATTTTAAGTTTTTGATATTCAAGTTTTACATAGATTATTTCACAGACTTTGGACAGAAAGGATTTGAAAAATTCTATGGTGTCTGTGTTAAGGGAAACCCATAATTTTAACCTAATAAAATAACTCCTAGTTACCAGAAATTTGAAAATAATAGCTGTCAACATTTATATAGTATTTTCTAATTTGTATCTCAACGTTTAAGTTTTTGCAGACTTTTTTTGAGAAGTGTTTAAATAGTAATCTTGGCATTTTGGAAGATAGCTGTGCTATATAAATTGTCAATTCTTTTTATAGATAGAAGTTAGTAAAAATAACTATAGGATTCTGTGTCTGTGGTATAGATTTTACTTACTTAGCCTAAAGTCATGTGATTAGAAAATCTAATGTGTTTCATAATATTGTGTTTTTCCCCCTTTTTGTCCAGGAGAAAAGTTGAAATTATGCACACACATAGTCTTTTCACTCTTCTTGGAGAAAGGCTGATGTTGCATACAAACACTGTGACTGTCACCACTTACAACACACTTTATGAGGTAAAAACTTGTAAAATGCGTGATGATAATTTTAAATGTATGCAGTGGAAACCCTCTATGTTATTGGAATAGTAGTTGGTCAGTTAATCTAAAAAGGCAATAATCCTCAAAAAAGATGAACACATACTTACATTTAAAAATTTTGTTTTAAAACATATTCTCATACATTGACTTGCCAGTCTTCTTATGTTGGTCCTAGGCCTTTTCGTTGAGTATGGGTCAGCTGATTGGCTTTGCAGAGTTTTTCTCACATAAATCACACCCATTGTGTATTATATACATTTGTTCTCTCCCTGTCCCTACCCTCTCCCCTTTTCTCTCTCTCTGTTTCTAATATGTGGCAACTGTCAACAATCACCTAGAGTTGAGACTGGGATAAAATGTAGGTAGAATTTTTGTAAATGATGTCTGGAGAAGCTTTAGATCTCATCATTTCAATTCAGAAATTCTTTTCTTAATTATCTCTAATACAACTTGGGTTCAGTGTTTTCTATGAAATGCTTGTACTACTTCCCAGAGTTACTGTTCTCATTTTAAATACCAGTAAAATACTAGGAATGTTCCCTTTTATTGACCTTAATTCTGTTTTCCTGTAACTGATGTTCAGAGGTCCTACTTCTTTTCTCTAGTTCAAGGATTAGCGAACTAGCAACACCTGCTTTTATATGGCCACAAGCTAAGGATAGTGTTTATATTTTTTAATGATTGAAAATAATCAAAAAAGAAAAAGAATATATGACATGTAAAACTTACATGAAATTCAAATTTCAGTGTCCATCAGTGTGTTGTTGGAACTTCGCCAGGCTCGCTTCCTTACACACTGCCTGTGGCTGCTTTTGTGTTACTGCAGCAGCGTTGAGTAGTTGCAACAGGGATCCCTTTGCACTGCTGCTTGGTGCAGTTCAGTAACTTGACAATGTTTCACACACCGCCTGTGTTGCCCAACCTAACTTTCTTTTCTTTTTGATACCAGTGCATATCCATCATGTCAAAATAAGAGAAAAGTGGACTTCAGATCTCACACTTTAACATACAGTGCAGTGTGGATTATTTTGTTACAGATGTAGATGGTAAAGCATTGTGTCTGTTACACAAGGACACTCTCGTTATGCTAAAAGAATATTTATTGGCATTGTTAGATTAAACACTCTTAATAATATTCCTAACTCAGAAAAACAATGGCTGGAAAATATAAAACAGTATCTCATCTATGCAGATTTTTTCAAAGAAATTTTTAAAAATGAAATGATTTTGAGGAGTGCAGATGCTGAGATTCTAATGGAATTGTACTACAACTTAAAATTAATATGGGACAAATTCAGACTCCTCTAATACCACTTTTTTTTTTTTTTTTATGTAAGCCATTGGCCAGATGTAGCTCAATTCTAGTTTTTGCATGGCTTGTAAGAAGAGGATAGTTTTTATATTCTTAAAGACGGGAGTAAAGAATATTTTGTGATGTGAAATAAAAATTTTATTGGAACATAACCATGCTTATTAATTTAAGTTTAGTTATCCTATGAGTGACTTCGTAGTATAATGACAAAGTGGAGTAGTGAGAGACACCACATGGCCCACAAATGCTAAAATTTTTACTATTTTACCTATCTATAAAACCTCTGCTGCAAAGTTAAAATTCTCTCTCTGTGACCCATGAATTACGAGATTATTTCATCTATAAAATAAATATAAAATAAAACAAATGTATAATGCTGGACTCAGATCTATGTCTATAAATGGCGTGTTTATCAAGTTACCTCCATGCTTTTAATTCCTTGTTGTTTCCCAGCCCTGTCCAACATGATAGCCACTTGTCACATTTGGCTATTGAGCCCAAGTCCAGTCAAACTTCATGGCCCATCTTGAATCCTATCCTTTCATTAAATGTTTACATCCGTATTTATCTCTCCTTATTTATATCTCCTTATTTATCCCCCTCCCTTTTAAAAATGCGCATAGGTTCTTCATGACAGACACTGTACCACAAGGGCATGGATTTGTGCCTGTCTCTGGAATTAAATAATAATTAAATAATTTATTCTAGAAAAATAGTTCCACCTAACAACTGTGTTTCCCATTTCAAATGTGTAGCAGGGTGCTGGCACATAATTGGTTCCTAATAAATACATCCTGAATTGAATTGCTAAATATATTTTTGTAATTAAATAAAGACTCATATTTAAATAAAACTGTGACATACAGTTTTCTAAGCACTTTCACATATAGATCCCTATTTGATTTTCCGAGCCCCTTTATTAGGTAGGCAAGGCGATTAGGACTCTTGGTGTTAGATGATCAAATAGGGGCTTGAAAGGACAACAGTACAAAACTGGAGGTTCTTTGAGGTAAATTTTGTTTTCTGTGCAATGAGATTCCTACTTTTAGGGATGAGAAAGTCTTGGTTATTCTCTGTCATGGAAGAGAGTGGCCTAGTCTTTTCCAAACATATTTGCAGTTATTTTGAGTCTGTTTGTAACCAGAATTCTTGGGATCTTGTCTGCTGGACTGTAGGTCTACACCAGGGCCTTTTGGGCAGGTTGGTGTGAAACTTCTTATAGGCACGTACCAACCACTAGTTGATTTTTGGTATGTGGTTTTCAAAGAAATTTTTAATCTCATCTGTCAGCTCCATCTGATTAGCAGTGCATGTCTGCAGTGCTCTGTTAAGAAAATTCTGAGGCACTGTTTAGTTGCAGCAACAAAGTGTTTGTTTCAGTAAAAGTATGAGCATGAAGAGAGGGGTACTTGTGCCCTACATTTGTCATTTTAATAATAGTAGGTTACTTTTTATTTCAAGTCAATACCTTCATATACATTCTTAATACCTACGTAAATTTTCTATCTTTTTCTTCTTCTTTTTTAAAGTCTGAACAAAGGTAAGAAAATGCCACTGCTGGATGTCATGATCTTTTTCTAATCAGAAAGGATTATTCCTGTCTCTTGATTAATTTATTCTCCATCCCAGTTTTTACAACATAGCTACATATAACTGGGCTCTCAGCCACCTTTCATGGTTTCCTTGAATGTTTTTGCATCTTACTGTAGGTTGAACTATTTAAAAAGTTTCATTCAGAGCTTAGCATGTTAAACTAAACAGGAAATTAAATCACAATATAAAATGGCATATTTATTAAGTATAGTCTCATTGGATCTTTTAATATATGCAAGAATAGACAAACTTAGGCTATAGCATAAAATACAGTGAACAGTCGTATATCCATATTTTATATGTAATGAATCCATTCTTAAATGTAACAGATATTTATTGACTGCTGGCAGTATGTTATGCACGGTGCTAATTGCTAGGAATGTAACATTGAAAAAGATGTATAAGAGTCCTGCACTCATAGAGTTTGGGTGTTAATGGAAAAATTAGTGAATGTTTTAGAATTCTGTCTTTCCTTTATTTGGTCAACTTTTGTCATTTTTTTGTTATTTGAAAGAAATTAAAAAAATCATTGGTGAATGAGCTACATTTTTAATAAAGATTTTCCCCTTATCACACTTCATTTGAAGTTAGGACCCAGGCTCAGACATTATTTTTTTAAATTATTTTCTAAGTTTTTTCATTAATGATGAAGTAGCAGTCAGATGTTGTCAATTCACAAATTTAAATGTATTAAAGTTGTACTCAAACAGAATTAATTCTTAGAATTCCTAATTAATCTTTCCTTCTATAGATATTGGTCCTAGTTTTGTCTTTACCTATAACAAACAAAAATTGAAGACTAGAAAGAGTTTAGAAGCATGTGGAATTCACTAGAAGACCCTTTAGAAGAGACGTTTCTTTTGATTTGAACAAATTGACATTTTTTGCAGATTCTTTGTATATCTATAATTTGCAATTATGAATTTATTTTCTAAATGAAATTCAAATTCTTCATCTTTCAGATTTTGACAGAGCAAGTATGTACTCAAGTTGTACACAAACCACATCCAGAGCCAGATTCTACAGTGAAAATTCAGAATCCAAGTGAGCAAACAACAATTCTATATTGTAACGCAATAGTAACATGGTAACACGTGAGACTAAATCAAAATTTTTCCTAACCAGTCTGGGGTTTACATAGTTATGACACTTATAACTCACCTACCACAGTACTAAGCATTTAGTTAAAAATCATGAAATACTTTTTGAGAAGAAGATATAATGCAAACCTTTACTGTACTTTGTTTGTTTACAGTGATTCTTAAGGTGGTGGCAACTTTGTTAAAAAACTCTACACCAAGTGCAGAACTGATGGAAGTTCGTCGTTTATTTTTATCTGATATGATAAAACTTTTCAGTAACAGCCGAGAAAATAGAAGGTAAGCAGTTTGAATACTAGAATAAAACTTTATTCCAGAGCTAATCTTATTTCCTCTCTTCTGTTTTCAGTCTCTTTCAAAGAAAAAATTTCAAATCTTTCCTATTGCTAGGTACTTTTCATCATTAGAAAAGGTGTTTATGCTTTTTGATATAACCTGCATTCATTATACTTCTACTTATTTTTGTATGATTTTGATTATGTAGATGTTATATTCTAATTGTATATATGAATATACAAATCCACAAACCCTTACTTAAAATGCACTATTCCTTTTCCTGATACCTGGCTGCCACCAACAGTATTTTAAATGTAATTGTCTTGGATTTGCGTATGTCATCTGTGCTTTCCTCACACTGGTCTGATAGCTGATTATTGTCACGCATTTTTAAGCTGGTTAGTAGGACACGAGGTTCAGTCTGAAGCCGTGGTTACTGCCTGAGCCTTATATTTAACAAGTGTTGATTGGGTGTCTGCTGTGTATAAAGCAGCACTGTGCTGCACAGGTTGTTATTGTATAGTCTCAGTACAATTTAGTGGGAAAGATAACAATAAAGCAGTGATTAATTCATAATGTGTTAAGTGCATTGTGAGTGCTACATGTGTTGAGGGAATTGAACAGTAACTAAATCTCACTGGAAGAGTTGGGAAAGCAATTTTAAATGATAATATGGGTTTTTCCACGTAGAAAAACAGGGGAAGTCATTCTAGGTATAGAATATTGTATGTGCTGAATGACTGTATATATTGTTTTACTTAAGTCTAAACATATTTTCACTATTTATCACAACTTAAAAATAGTAAATTCCAATATAAGTTAGGAATTTTTAATGTTTTTTTCCCCCCACTAGATGCTTATTGCAATGTTCAGTGTGGCAGGATTGGATGTTTTCTCTTGGCTATATCAATCCTAAAAATTCTGAGGAACAGAAGATTACAGAGATGGTCTACAATATCTTCCGGATTCTTTTGTATCACGCAATAAAATATGAATGGGGAGGCTGGAGAGTCTGGGTGGATACGCTCTCAATAGCCCATTCCAAGGTAACAAGCGATTTAGCATTTTACATCATCGGGGTTTCAGCAGTGGATTAATGTCTGTAAACACTCATCTGGTGCCATCTTGTGGGCATCTTGCATTATGGCTGATTCCTTTATCCCAGTTTCCTTTCTTTTCTGTTTTTGTTTTTCTTCTTGGGTTCATACACCTTTAAAGCTTGCAGTATCATATAATTGAAGATCATATAATTGAAACTTTGAGTATGTAAGTTAGGAATTTTAGGTTCCAAAGGTGACCGTCATACATATGTTTTATAGTAGATCTGAGAACTTACACTTGAGTCTTTTAACTAAAACAAACCTACTAGTTCTTAAAAGAATGTTTCATGAAACAGAATCTGAAGTATACTTATAAAGCCTTTTAAAGAGTAATCAGAAATTGTTTTTATTTCTAAGTGAATAATATGTTTAAAGTATTCAAGCTTAGTGTTGTTTTTCATTGCATTATCTTTATTTTTAATCTTAAGAATCTATATGTTTATTTACATTTTAAATATTGTCTGATTTTTGATAAAAAGAAGTAGTAAATTAAAATTTACAGTATGTACACATTAGATTCTGGAAATTCAGAGTTAAGATTTCTCATCATGTGGTGCCATGAAAAGACCCTGGGTGTCAGAAGTTGGCTTTTGCTCCAGTCTGTGCCACAATTCAGTTTTGTTGGCTTTGGGAAAGTCATTTAGTCCTCCGGGCAGGGATTAGAAAGATGTTTCTAAAGGTACAGACAGTTAATATTTTAGGTTTGTGGGCTGTGCAGCCTCTGATGAAGCTACTCAGCTCTCATGCAGTGTGAAAATAGCTACAGACAAAATGTAAGGAATGAACGTGGCTGTAACAGAACTTTACTTACAAAGCAACAGGTTATCAGCGGGTATAACCCATGGGCCATAGTTTGCCAGCCCCTGGTTTTGGAACTTGATTTCCTTTTCCATAAAATAAAGGGTTTTGTATTAAGATAATCTTCAGAGGAATGTCCCTCAACCTAAAATTCTGTCATCCTATCACTTAAATATAAACTAATGTCATATGTGTCTATAAGGAAGGATTTTGAAGTTTTTTTAAATTTTAGAAGACCTTTTATTTCTGTTACATATTTACATTTTATAATATCTTGGCACCTCACTTTTATAATTTCATTAATAAGCTTGAAAATAGTATTTTATAGGAAAACTTATTGTAAATCTTTGTGCAAGAAATGTATATCCTGATTATTCCTAAACAAGCCTATGCAAAGTAACAAATTATAGTAGCCTATATAAAGATAAAATTATAATGTTTTAACAGTTTATAAATGTATTTATTTATAGATATGTGTTATTTTTGACCTCATTTGTTGCAGTAGGCACACATATGAGTAATAGATGGTGAAAACTGATATAGTAATAGTCCTTTGGACATTGTATATTAGTAGCCAGTTCTCTATTTTAGCTCAGATAACTCAAATATTTAGAAGTTCAGCTGGCATATTAACTAGCTTAACATTGAAATACTTAACCAAAAAGAATAGATCATTTTATTTAAAACTTTAATATTGCTAGTTTACCTACCTGTGTCTCTTGCCAAGTCAAATAATAAGTCATATATGACTGTTTTGATGATATTCCAGTTCTTGATGAAACTAAGCATTTGTCTTAGGATTAATATCCACTGTATTTGAAATTTTAAAATTATTAGCACCATTTTTGCTATTATGATGATTTTCTTTGTATAATTTTTTTCTTCTTAATTTATACAGAATGTCTTAATGTGTTCTTTACCTATTTCTAAGGTCACTTATGAAGCACATAAGGAATACCTAGCCAAAATGTACGAGGAATATCAGAGACAAGAGGAGGAAAACATTAAAAAGGGAAAGAAAGGGAATGTGAGCACCATCTCTGGTCTTTCATCACAGACAACAGGAGCAAAAGGTGGAATGGAAATTCGAGAGATCGAAGACCTTTCACAAAGCCAGAGCCCAGAAAGTGAGACAGATTACCCTGTCAGCACAGATACTAGAGACCTGCTCATGTCAACAAAAGTGTCGGATGATATTCTTGGAAATGCAGATAGACCAGGAAGTGGTGTGCATGTGGAAGTGCATGATCTTTTAGTTGACATAAAAGCAGAGAAAGTGGAAGCAACAGAAGTAAAGCTTGATGATATGGATTTATCACCAGAGACTCTAGTAGGTGGAGAGAATGGTGCTCTCGTGGAGGTTGAATCTTTGTTGGATAATGTATATAGTGCTGCTGTTGAGAAACTCCAGAACAATGTACATGGAAGTGTTGGTATCATTAAAAAAAATGAAGAAAAGGATAATGGTCCATTGATAACATTAGCAGATGAGAAGGATGAACTTCCCAACAGTAGCTCATCATTTCTCTTTGATAAAATACCCAAACAGGAGGAGAAACTCCTTCCTGAACTTTCCAGCAATCACATAATTCCAAATATTCAGGACACACAAGTACATCTTGGTGTTGGTGATGATCTTGGATTACTTGCTCACATGACCGGTAGTGTAGACTTAACTTGTACATCAAGTATAATAGAAGAAAAAGAGTTCAAAATCCATACAACTTCAGATGGAATGAGCAGTATTTCTGAAAGAGACCTGGCGTCATCATCTAAAGGGTTAGAGTATGCTGAAATGACTGCTACGACTCTGGAAACTGAATCTTCTGGCAGCAAAATTGTACCTAATGTTGATGCAGGAAGTATAATTTCAGACACTGAGAGATCTGACGATGGCAAAGAATCAGGAAAGGAAATCCGAAAAATCCAGACCACTGCTACAACACAAGTGAGTCATCCTACCTGCATTCTAAAAATGCACTGAGTAGATATGGAGTTGTCAGCGCCAAAGCAGAGTGGTTTCTTACTAGTTACACCGTGTTTATGTGTAATTGTGGTGTAATAGTAATGTATAAAATGGAGTGGTGTGGTGGTTGGTTTAGGTAAAAGAAACCTAAAATATCTGAATCATATATCCAACTGTCGCATACTGTCTGTGTAACTTTGCTCAACCTCTCTGGGCCTGAATTTTTTAAAATGGTACAAGAGGTTGTACCGCTTGAAATATGACCTTTAAGGCCTCTATCACTTGTAACGTTTTATGGTTCTGTGACTACATTGACACATTTGTACTTGAGATCTTCATTCTGAATACTTGATTAATTTAACCTTTCAAGCTTCAGGCCCGACCCTACTCTGTGGATTATAGAAAAGAGGACTTGGAGCCCAGATGGAGCTGGTAAATGAAATGAAGGGGAAGGGAAAAGGGGACTGTTATTTTCAGGTGCTTCCCGTGTTCCAGGCACTGTGCTGTATGTTTTCAGATTTAATCCTGACAGTAGCCCTGTGAGGTCGGTAACATGGCTGAGAAACTTGGAATATTAGCAGTGAGAAGTTTCTTTTACAACCACATGGATAGGTATCGGTATGAGAAAACTAAAGACTTAGTTGGTGAGGAAATGGTGGTGCTGTACTTGTGACCTCAGCATGCCAAAGCTAAAAACAGGCAGGGTTTTCCGACGTTGATATAACTGTGGAGCTTTTGGTTTCTACTTACTTGTTTTCTAGGCTAAATTATGGTTAAGAGCTGAAGAAAACTTAACCCTTAATGATTTATTTTTTGTTGTTGGTTGTCTGGGTTTTTCATTCACCTTTTAATGTCATCAAAGAAGAATTTAACATGTGTCCATTAGAGTTATGACACAGAGAGTAAGCCACACCTCACTGGTGTCTTTGTGCTCTAATAAGATTCTTTGAAAATATGTTCTTCGTGTGGAAAAGGTATTTTTACTTTTTTCTCTATTAACTACTTCCAATTTCCATTTTGTGGCGGTTGTACTATAGTGATAATTTGCAGGGGATAGGGATATTGAATTAAGGGCAGGTTTAAAACAATGGAAAGCATGGTGTATTGTTTACTGAGCATAGTAAACACTAGACTTGCCTGGTTTTCACTCAGATTTCACAGGCATTTATCTGGTTTTCTAACTTATAAAATGTGTGTGTTTTTCTAAATTGAAATACTGTGAGTAAAGCAGGCTTTGAAGTTAACTGGAATCTGTTCAAGTAATATTTCTTTTAGTCTTGTGTTTCTAATTAGAACTAGTTGGTGACATAGACCCAGTATCCTGCACTAGCGTATATGCTCACTTTCATAAGGACACATGGTCTAATGTAAGGACGCATTAAGAGGACTGAGGAGGATCCGGTTTGCAATGAGAACTGTGGTGTTAAACTTAAGTAGTTAGTTACCTTGTCTAGTTTCTGAAATGGCAAAATAAAAATAGTAAGAGTAGCCTTTTCTTCTCAAAAAGTGTTATTTGCAGGGAGTCACCAGGTGCATAATATATGTAAAATATACTAACCTACTGTAGTCAGATACAGAAGCTTTACCCAGTTAACTGTACTCACTGTTTTCATTTTGAAATCAGCTATTTCTTTTGCATTCTACACACGTTCACCTCGTCTGTCTCTAGGCTGTTCAGGGTCGGTCTATCACACAGCAAGATAGAGATCTCCGAGTGGATCTAGGATTTCGAGGAATGCCGATGACCGAGGAGCAGCGGCGCCAGTTCAGCCCAGGCCCACGCACGACGATGTTCCGTATTCCTGAGTTTAAATGGTCGCCCATGCACCAGCGGCTGCTCACCGATCTGCTGTTTGCGTTAGAAACAGATGTACATGTTTGGAGGAGGTAGGAACACTTTTTTTCTATAAATGACTACTTTCGCTTGAAAAAATGAATATTTTAAATGAGCAGCATCAACTAAAAGAGACGTATCATTAAAAATCTCACAAATTAAATCTATCAAAAATAATCAAACATTGAAATTTTTATGGAAACATAGATATTTTCATAATGGCTATAAGGCTGGGTATCTCAAATTAAAAGGTATCCAAGAATTTAGGCTTAAGACAATTACAAAGCAAAATCCGGCATTGCCTATTCTATATGAAAAAGAGATTTAACCAAAAAAAAGGTTCAGTATTGGTTCAAAGTAATTTCCACATTTTTATCTTTTTCTGTTAAAATTAATACTATATAGTACATATATTTTTGGTAAAAAGATTATAACATATAATGTTAAAATAAAATTTATAATTACCTTATGACATGTTTTTAGAACTTACACCATTTAAGTGGCAAGTGGGTATCAGTTCAAATATACTCATTTAAAGAAAACAAAGTAAAAAACATAGTTCAGTTGTTTTATTTAAGTTTAAATAAATTTACTAAATTAAAACAAAACAATTCTACATAATTTAAAAAATTACCTTACCTCACTTTCAATTTAATTTTCTAACGGCAAATATGCAATAAATTAATCATTTTGAGAGTGTCATTTACATGTTCATGCAGATAAAATAGGGATTTGATGGCTGTATGTACTGGAGCACCCCCCCCCCCCCATCAGCGAGTGCGCCTCTCTGCTTCTCCTTATTTCCCTTCTAAGATTCAGAGGAGGCTTCTGCTCCCAGCTTCAGTTCAACACAGGGAACTTACCAAGCCAGGACTCTTCTTTCTCTTTCTTTCCCTTCTTCCTTCCTCCTGTTCCTTGTCTTCCTCTCCCTCCTCCTCCTCTCTCTCCTCTTTCTTGTCCTCTTCCTCCTCTTCTCTTCTTCTTTATTATTTTCCTAAAAGAAGCCCCTGAAGAAATTTCCCTGTTAGGTCTCACTTGTCAGCAGGATCCTGTGCTCTTCTTGAGTCAGTCAGGCCTACATAAGCGCAGTCCTGGTTACAAACCTAGTAGCTATGGTGAAGCCAGTCTTTCCTTTACCTGACCTAGCTCAATGATAGAACACAATCTAGATTGTTTTAACAGGGAATCAGGAATGACTATCATAGAAGCAATCAGTGTCTGGCATAGAAAGATTTTAGTTCTCATTTTATTTGGTCAGTTTGTCCTTAGTCTGCAGAAGCAATGATAGATGCAATGGTCTTTCCATTGATGTGCTAAATTACCTGGTGATGGTAAATAAGGAGATTGGAATACTGTGAAATACATTCATGTTAACATGAATATCAAAGTATGGAGATAAGAGGTGTAATTTATTAATTACAATATCAGTAGCCCCCAGGTGACTGATACTCAGCTTTCCTTGCCTTAACATAGTGTGTGTCTTTCTGTGTTTTCTTTCATGGGCTCTCATAAAATTTCCCAAATAGAATTCTAAGTAATTAAAATTTAAAGATAGATAGCACTTTAATTTTTAAGACAGGATAACATCTTGAGATCTAAGATATAATAGATGATATTTTGCAGTTCTAAAAAGATGAGAATCATTGACTTAAATTTGATCATGGAGTAATCTTTTTTTTTCTGTTAGAAAATAGTTCATATTCTTGACTGACAGCAAACTGAAGCAGTGTATTTCTCTGGGCATCTGGGAATTGTATGTTTTGTGTAGCAGAGGTTCACTGCTGACCTTTGAGATCTTTTTCCCTTTTTTATTCAGTAAGTACTTGAATTTTTACCCATTCATTTATACTCCCCTATCACATCTCTTCTGTGACCAACAGTATACACTTTCAGTATGGCTGGTCAGAGCAGGAGCTGCACTCTGCTGCTGGATCAAATTGTCAGTTAACTATCCACTTGTTCTCCCTTTCAGTATAAAACAAAATATATTCTTTTAGCCAAATTAATTGACCTAGTCATATGTCTTTGAATCTAGTTAATACACTGAGTTTTTTAAGTGAAACAAAGCAATGAGTTAATGTACTTGGGTACATACACAAAAAATCCATGCAGAGATGAATGCTGTTTTTAGTAATATGATATCTTAATGGTAAATTATTTTCTCTTCTAATAGCTCTATTTTAAATTTGCCTAGCTCTTATTTTTTACTTGAAAAATATCTTTATAAAATGTAGCCTTAACTTCTTTTTTTTAAACCAAAGAAATGTTAATTTGTGTTTTGTTTTTCTGCTATTTTAGCCATTCCACAAAGTCTGTAATGGATTTTGTCAATAGCAATGAAAACATTATTTTTGTACATAACACCATTCACCTCATTTCCCAAATGGTAGACAACATCATCATTGCTTGTGGAGGAATTTTACCTTTGCTCTCAGCTGCTACATCACCAACTGTAAGTACTTTGCTTCCATCTAGTGGTTATGTTTTATAATTACATCTCTAGAGCAGGTCAGTGGTGGTACGTTTTGTAAACATGAATTTTAACACTTGTTCACCTAAGGAAACTTTTAAACCATATAATTTAAAATTGTATATATATATATATTCTTATCTCATATATATATATTCAGATATATATATGTGTGTGTGTATATATATATATTCTTATCTCTTTTAATTGTCAGTGTTGGGTTCCAGCTATGTGTGTTTATAAAAATACTTCTCAGAAGAGCTGTGACCATAAAGGATTTAGCTTTATTTTCTATATATTGTTTATCTCTCCAAATATACATTGTAATAAACTGTCAAAATCCTAGTTCTGTAGATCTTTAAGTTCTAAAGTACATGGTTGTTGTAGAATAATCACAGTCCTGAATCTAAATTTAGAAAAAGGTATAATTAGATATGCAGTCTGATATGAACTATTTGAAATATTTTTAAACTTAATATTATTTTAAACTATATATAGGAGTTGTATGTTTCTGTTCTCTGAGATTTAATCTTGAAGCCATTAATTTGCCTCAAAAAGGGTATCAAATGAGTTCTTAGAGTGTTTCTTATTTAAAACTTAGGTACTTCCGCTAAGTATAAATAACATTTTTTCTGCATTAGAAAAATTTCATAATCCTTAAAAACCTCACAAACTTTTGTTAGTCATATGGCATCTTATAGCATTTTCATCTGATTTGATTTATTGAGTCAACATACATTTTTTAAAAATATAGACTTGTCTACATATAAGACATTAAAGTATTTTAATATATATGTTTAAAAGGCATTTAATGTTATTTATATGTCAGTTAAAGTGTAATAGTTAAATAAGAATAACTATATTTCAAGAGTCATTTAAAAATATCTCTGGTTCATACTAAAAAATAAAACAGAACACACTCCACTAATTGCTCAGCTGGGAAAGAACATGGAACCTGGCTTCCCATATTAACTGTGTTCTTGCTGTCATGTTGGAAACTTATCCGTTAGCCCATATGTATCCTTTTTCCAGAGAGAAACTTACTGCTTTGTTAAGATGTTTACTTGATGAGACAGTCCTTCCAAATTGATCTCTGGCTTTATTTCATCATTAACAAGCTTTTCCTACTTGACTCTTTTTCTCACTGTCCCGTTGTCAATGCCACCATCCCCAAAGCAGCATTGAAACTTAAATATTAGCATCAAAAGAATGTATCCTCAATACACCTCCCCTTCACAGGCATACATACTTCTATTTCATCCGAATATTTATTAAAGAGTCTCCAAAGGCAAGAAGGCTATTTCAGGAGGGAGAGCCCCAGAACAGTTCTTTACGGACTAAATGGAATTAGTAACTGACCGAGGAAGTGGAAGCGGGAAGAAAAATAGTTAATGGTGTGTGAAGAGTGCAGATAGCCTGCGAGGTTAACATACCATCCCTTCTCTTTAATCTCTGATTTCCTCTCATGACATGTATCAAATTCTGGTAAATTGAGAATTGTGTATAATTTAAGAAAATACATTCTATCACACAACATTGTAAACTGACTATACTTTAATAATAAAATATATATAAAGAATGCATTCTAATACTTGGGCAGGAAGAGGGGTTTTTTCCCTCTCTTTTATACATCAAAAACAAAATTAATCAATGTTTCATCCTGGCATTTTTCTTCATTGTTTAAATTTTGTTTCATATCTTATAAATTATAATTTGTTGTCAGGAAATTTTTAAAGGTTATACTGAAATTTTCTTTAAAATATAGTATTGCTTTAAGATTTTCTGTAGAACAAAAATGATCTTTATATAAAATTAGCAGTAGACATTAAAATGTGTCTAGATTTGAAATATTCACATTACTAAATAGTATTCCAAAGTTTTAAACTAAAAGCTCTCTATCAAGATAAATACTAAATTAATCTAATAACGTATCAATAAACATTATGGTTTAAATACTATATTGCTACCTAAATTTACTTATTTTTTATCTCCTAATGAAGATAATGACATTTTGAGGTTTGACTTCCAAAATTAACACCTGTGCAGTTCTAAAACCACTGTAGTGGAATTTGAAACTGTTTTACTTATTTTTTAGACTGTTCTCAACAGACTTGTGAATTCATTCAATTGTAGAAACTTTTCTTCATTGTCTCTGTCTCTAGAATCTGTTATTTTGGTCCATTAACTAATTGTACTGATGCTTCATTGTGCAACATAGCTTATTTTATGTTCTTTGATAAATTGCTTCCCTAAAAGAAACAAAGAGACCCTTTTCTCCCATTTCATTCTGGTAGAAAACATGGTTGGTGCCGACTGTTGAGTCATGTTTTCTATTACTTGGTTGTATAATATTCTTGCTAAAAACTGTAATGTAGTAGAGGGAAATAATTAGGAAGGGGGAAGTTGAGTAAAAAAAGACATTAAAATGGAAGATAGAGAACTTTTTGACTTAGATTTAAAATATAAAAAGTCAAAAGAGAATTTTATATAGAATGAGTGAAAAAGGAAACATTGACAGCATACAGATTATCAAAGGGAAACACTGTCATGTAGATGCCTTTAGAATGTCAATCCTAGATATGTAATGAGAGATACAAACATTTGCAACTAACCTTTGAGTGATCTGTAATTTTGTTTAGGTGTGTGAAGTTTTTCAAAATATTTATACATTATATACAGATATGTATTTGACAAATAAGTAAGAGTAATAATGGTATTGCAGTGGATGGCAAACTTATTCTGTATATGGATCATATAGTAAATATTTTCAGTTTTGTGGGCTATATGTTCTGTCCTAACTACTCAAATCTGCTAGTTTTGCAAAAGCAGCAATACACCATCACGTAGAGGAGCAGGTGTGGGTGTGTCAGTGAAACTTCATTTATCTTTGGCACGTGGGTCCTAGTTTGCTGACCACTGACTTACAGTACCATTTTCGCATAAAATACAAATGTCGCAGTATAGTTTTAGTTTTAAACTAAATTTTATTTTGGTATGAAACTTTATAACTTATTGCTGACCATTGAAAATTCAGTATTTAGAGCTTAAGATATATTTATTATTTCCTGTTAATCAAGAGCTTGCATTTGACTTAATGATCATTTACTGTAGTTTACTTTTTTAAAACAATTTTACTGATTGTTGTGGTCACTATGTTTTATTAGAAGGTGTGTAACATTTTCACATGCAGCCATACTAAATTTTTTTAGCTTTGATACATCTAACATTGAAATTGTACTTAATTTTGAAAGGGTAAGTAGAATGTTAAATGTTCTTTATAATTCTCTATTAAAAATTCAACCCATGAAAATGTCTTTCCAATTTCTCAATATAAGTGTGGATCTCAGACAGTATACTCCTTTTCATCAAAAACAAAATTATTTTCCAATAATCAGCGAGTCCTAGACACGACTTTTCTGAAGTTATGATTTAATGGAGGCATATAGGTTTTATCATGAGGTAAATCTATATTTTAGCCTGGGTTCTACTACTTACTAGATGTGACCTCAACCTCAGTTTCTTCATTTTAATGGTGTTACTTTTACTTACCCATCAGAGAGTTTGGGAAAATTAAGTTAAGTAATACCACTGGATGGAGAAGGCTTTTACTGAATGTTTCCCTCCTTCACTTCCTTTTGGAACCTTTTATTCAGATTTGTATCATGATAGAATAATCTTCCTATTTATGCAACAAGCCTGTCCCATTCAGAATTCTGAAATTTAAAATAGGATAGTTGAGACAAATTTAGTTATTATAGGTGATCCATTTTGATGGCAAAAGTCTAAAGTGGTGTGATCTTTTTATCTGCTATCTCCATGGGATTGGCATAGTAGTGGTCTGTTTTCTGCCCTTGGACCTTATATGAATACAGTAATCTGTGCTAAGGGTAACATTTGTGTATTGCTGTTGCAGTGTTATGTGAGAAATTTTGAGCTGCTTAATCTTACTTGTAAGGAAATATTTCAATGGAAACCTTACGGAAAAAAGAATATAGATATACAGTGTTTGTATTATAATGACACCTCGAACTTAAAATTCGTTGAAGGAGTAGGATTTTTTTGGAGTTTCAGTTTTACCTAGATTACTGAAAATCTTATATTGCATAGAAAATAAATTACAAAAATAAAATAGTTTCAAGTCTCTAAATTAGAGAAATAGTTTTAACTTCAGTAGTCAGGAAGAAAAATAGACCTGATTTCAGTGTGTAGTTTGACCAAGTCTTTGGTTTGGGGAAGAAGTATTCTTTTTGTTGTTCTTGTTGAGTTTTTGAAGTTAATGTTTCTATGACTAGTCACTTGAATTGTCATTTATATTCTGTACATTGATCAAGTTGGTCATGAATGAAAGCAAGGAATTAGAGAAAAAAATAAAGAGAAGCAAAGAACACGTATCAACTACAAATTGCATAATCATTTTAAGTTGACCATTTTGGTCAACCATCCAGAACACTGGATGTTTAGAATATAATTTGGTGTCATGTACTGTATGCTTTCATTTTCTCTGTTATAGACAAATAATAGAGACTGATATTTCTGGCTTTCCTAATAGTTTCATAATCATAAGAAAGAAGAACAACTTTTTCTGTCAAAAATGATGACAAGGTCTTAATTTTAGTTTGCATTTTCTTATCATTATCAGGATATGTAGCTAATAGATTTGGAGAAACTAGTATTTTTTGTTTGTTTGTTTATCTTGTAACACTGATTATACTTCAGTATTCTCAGGATGCTGTTGTATGTTTTCCTATACAATGTACCATGAAAATAGTGTATTTTGAAATTTATGCTCACGTACATTGTCGAAAAGCAGAGAATGGAAACAGTTGATGACTTTTATTATGAAACTTAATTCTATCCAAATTTTTAATATATTGAATATAATTCTTAATAAGACTCTGAAACTTAGTGTGATATCTATGCGATTATCTTTGTTCACATGCCACCTTGTTTAGT
The DNA here is from genome assembly GCF_036321535.1 of Camelus dromedarius. Classification (NCBI taxonomy): domain Eukaryota; kingdom Metazoa; phylum Chordata; class Mammalia; order Artiodactyla; family Camelidae; genus Camelus; species Camelus dromedarius. The sequence goes on along the minus strand of NC_087448.1, from coordinate 61,727,803 downwards.
GTATCAATAAGTTCTTTTCTAGCAAGGGAAAGCAGTTTTTAAGTTAGAATCACTTAAATATTTTATTATGTTATTAACTCCTGGGGGTTTTGGTCTATAGAAAAGGTTCCAAATATGTTAAGAAACAAAATGACATGATTCCTTAATGAAAATTCCGGTAGGTTGGTATAGTTTATTTTCCTAAGTCATTTCTGCTTAAACCAGTACTGATTCAGGGCCTTTACAGAGACATTGTTATTTTATTTATTGAAATGTTTCCTTAGTCATCTTCTAGGAAAAGATATTTATTTTGTAAAGTAGAATATGCATAATTTCTAGTATATGAACTCTGTTTACATAGATATTATTTGGGCAGTTACCGTAATGAAAAAATAAATATAAGTCTATTTGATATTTAATTTTAATCATATGTAATTTATAAAATGAATATCTCTTCTGAGAATTTTTGCTTTTAATAAAATAATCAAATATAATTTTAGTATATTATTTTGTGTTTCAATTTTACATTGTATTTTCATTTAATTTTAATAATTTCCTTTTCTTGTACTTTTTTGGTCTGTTGTCTGTTTTGTCTAATGCATGTCCAGGGTTCTAAGGTTAGTATTGCTTAAGTAATTTTCAGGTTTTCAGTTTTAAATTTTATTTTTGCTTATTTATGAAATTTTTGACTTAGTTATACTTTGAGTTTCCATACCATCTTTAACATTAAGTATACTTTGATATGTTTAGAAGACTCAGTAGGAGGATTATTTTCTCAATGCACTGATGAATTAATTTTTTATTATTCACAGTAATCTTTAGACTAAACTATTGTAATAGAGTGAAAACAACAGTATTTCAGTCATATGTACAATCAAGTGCTAACTGGTTCCAATGAAAGAAAATTGGATGGAATATTATGTTAAGATTTAATAATAATCCTAAGTGGGTAATCTTTATTATTAAACCTATGTTATGATATTTATGTAACATTTCTTCATATTTATAATTTACTTTTACATAGAATTAATAAGAACTCCCTTTTAGGTTACTGGTTGTGTTAAAATTTTAAAATAAAAAGCTTTCTTATTTTGCTTAGTCAAAAATAACAATCTGGCAAATTACATGGTTGACTAATAACTCTGTTTATAATTTCTGTTTATAATTTACTCATTTAAAAATGAAAACATACTTTGAAGCTTAGGCCTTGTAGACCCCAAAAGACTTAAAAATAAGATCATTAATTAGTAAAATGAGTTAAATTTCTCATAATTTTAGTAATTCAAAATAATGAAGAATTTCTGTGAGAATGCATGTATAGATATCCTAAAATTCTAGTATTTTGAAAATTTTTCAGGATGTTTGATAGACCTCAGCAATGGCCGGACTTCCAGCCCATTATAACACACTTATATTGATAACATGTTTAAAAGAAGGCTTTATATAAAATTAATTTTTTGACTTTTATTATATACTAGTGTGTCGTGGTCACAGATTTTTAATTCATGCTATGAAATGATGCTGCATATCAGTGAAGTACTAGGAAATAAGGGATCTTTATTTTTTAAACTCCAAGTAATGAATGAATCATTTCTTTAGGCCGTGGATACCGAATTGGCATAATGTAAATCAACAATTGAAAACAAATTTTTGTCTATTTTCAAGCTCCTCTTAGAGAGAATGATTGTAACACTATTTTGATGTTACACGGAAGGGAGAAAGACTACATTTTATACTCCACTTATAATTGAGTTCAGTTATATAGTGCTTGCAGTGGAGTCAGCTATCATTTTTCTTATTCACGTTGTACACAAGAAGTGTTTGAGGTGTGTGTGTGTGTGTGTGTGTGTTTTAACTCAGTGTTCCTGCTGACACATGCTAATGTGAATAGCAATATGTTTAAGTAGAATGAAGAGTATAAATAATGTCAAAATGAGACCTTAAATAGGAGCAGGTAGCCTATAAAATATGCTTACTGTATAGCTGAATTTATCATTTGATGCAGAAGTAAGGTTAATCAATACGGCTAGTGTGCCCATTTTAAGAAAATTTAAAAAGTGATATTTTTTATTTATAAGGCATTCCTTACTTTTCTGTTTTTGAGGCACTGAGAAAATGAGGCCTAATCACAATGAACCAAAATAATTAAACTGTTCTATAGTTCACAATGAAAAGTAAAATAAGAAATGTTGCTATTGCTTATAAAAGACAAAGCTGGACATCTTACGAGACAGAATACTTTGTGGATTCCCTTTCAAAGCGGGAAATTATATTTTACTATAGACTTTATTTTAGTGAAAGTACAGCTTCACCAATCTAGAACACTACTGATTTTTCTTATTGCGAGTGTCTTGTATGGGTTGTAAATTAATATCAGAAGAGGAATTAATTACCTTCTTGAGTATTTTTACCTTAAATTTTTACCATACATGCAGGATACCTAGTAGCTTCACATTCTGAAATGGATAAGAAATTGTCATACATTCTAATCTGACAGTTGTCTCATTTTGATGCCAAATGAAAGTGCCATATATCTTTCCTGTTACTCATCATACATTTATGGGAAAGAAAAATTAGTTCATATCATTTTATAAATGAGAGTGATATTTTAGGAAAGAATTATCAATTTTTTTGTCTTTGTTAACTAAAAAAATAGAACAAAACTGGTATAAATATATGCACGTGATTATTTCTAAATATCTTTATGAAATGATCTTAGGTTTGGAACATAGTTTCTATAAGTAATGATGTTTAAATATAACATTGATTTTAAAAATAGACGTTTCTTTTATTTAAGGATAATTTCTGGGTAAACTGATTAAATTTGATAACCAGCTCTTGTGATACGTGGAATTAGTTTATGATTTATAACTTACTTTGTTTACAAAATATACTAAACTACTGTTAATCTGAAGTATGTATATACATGTATTTTATTTCCAAATTTTAAACAAGGCTTAAATTTTCTACTTTCTTAAAGACGGAATTGGAAAATATTGAAGTGACGCAAGGCATGTCAGCTGAGACAGCAGTAACTTTCCTCAGCCGATTGATGGCCATGGTTGATGTACTTGTATTTGCTAGCTCTCTAAATTTTAGTGAGATTGAAGCTGAAAAAAACATGTCTTCTGGAGGTTTAATGCGACAGTGCCTAAGGCTTGGTAAGTCTATTAAGAATAACACCACATGTTAAATAATAACCTACAGGTTGTTTTTTTTTTAATGCTCTGTGATACATAAAGTATTAATGATATACTTTGATGATTATGTAATGTAAAGATTACCTTGTAATTCTTCAGAATTCCTAAACTGAAAAATCATAGTATCTTCACATTGGAGATTTTATGGGATTGATCTTTAATGGATTATAATTTGCAATAAAGTCAAATATATTTTGAATTGTTTCAAACACAGTAGGACTATAACATTTTTCATTAAAGTGATTTTAATGTAAATCCATTTATGAATCCTTTTTTTGGTAAACTAAAACAGAGGATAGCTGTCCTGAGCCTACAAGCTTATTAGGAAACTAATGACATAGTTTTATGCATGTAATGCTAAAGGATAAAATCGACTCTGCCAACATCCTTGATACGTTGTCTTTTTACCCATAATTTAACAAACTGTGTGAAAATCTACACGTCTGTAGTTTCAGGGGAGAGGTTGTTTCTCAACCAAGGAAGGAGTAAGAACTTGCTTTAAGAATAATGGAATGAAACATGCTCTTTATGTTGTTTTGCATTTTTGTATTTTCCTGAGAGGAACCATTTCCTATCCATTGTAAGGGAGAGACTGACCACAAAGAGATCCCTCTGTCAACCAGGGGGTGTGGGAAAATTTACAGCGGGCCATCACAAGCATTTCTGTTGATATTTAACAATAGGTGACAGATTGAACTTTGTGAGAAAGACAAATATTTTTTTAATGCCTCAGTGTCTTGAAAACAGCATTTATTTGGTTAAACCTTTATTTCTGAATATATTCCAAGGCTTTACTGCTGATTTCATTTTTGTTGTAATGATTCCTAGCAGATTTAGTTTTTATCATCCACAGTCAAGTTTTGTAAGTGAATAATAATGAAGCAATTATATATCGATATGTGCTGTTTACTGTCCAAGGATTTTTCATATACTGATTCAGTTAATCAGTATATACTCATTTTCTAATGAGGAAACTGAGGCACAGATAGTTTAAACGGCTGACCCAAGACCACACAACTCATAGCCAGGATTCAAACTCAGATGGCCTGATTCCAAAATTTGTACTGTTTATTACTATGCTTTACTGCTTCTTAAAATAAGTCAGTGAATGAAAAGCTTGTTCTTCCTGAATGCTTGTTGACAAAGGCCGTAGGCTTTCTTACCATGAAGACAGGTGGATTTTGAGACTTGTGAGACTTGACAATTATCGCCTGACTTGGCAGTGTTGTACCCTATATGGTCACCAAGATAGTCAAATAAGGACAATATCCTTATTATTTAAAAAATTATCAAATGTGAGTAAGTTTTTAAAAATTTTTATTGATCCATTAATTCCAGAATTTTGAAGGGTTGAAGGGGATAGAGTAAGAAAGGATATACTGGGAACTTCAGAGGCCCTCATAAAATTCTGTTTCTTCAGCTGATTAGTAGTTTACGGGTAATTTGTTTTTATTTTTTGACTTCATGAATGTTTTGTATGTACTTTTCATTACTGCATTTTATAATTAAAAAACATTTATTAATCTGATTGATTTGAAGAAGAATAATGGGATGGAGAAAATGGAAGAAAAAATTTTTTTAAATATGTCAAAGTCAATAGTTTATATTAATAAAATTAAAAAAAATTTAAAACGTGTCAAAGTCAATAGTTTATATTAATAAAATGTTTTTGTTTTTTAAAAAAGTTTGCTGTGTTGCTGTGAGAAACTGTTTAGAATGTCGGCAGAGACAGAGAGACAGGGGGACCAAACCTTCCCATGGAAGCAGTAAACCTCAAGAAGCTCCCCAAGGTGTGACTGCCACAGCAGCTTCCAAGGTAATTAGACATTTTCTCTGTTCAGTATAATTTATAATTTTTTTTTTAAGTTTATGAAAACAAAGTGACATGGTATCACTTCATGGAAGAGTGAGGGCTTGATAATCGGATGGCTATACAGTCCAGTTCTGGCTTCTCCTCTTCAGAATTGTTACCAAGATTACTTAACCTCTCTGAGACTGGTAGTTTGTGGTTACTAAATGAAGATACTGGTAATTTCTACTTCGTAGGGTTCTTATAAGGATTATATTCATAGCACTGAAGAGTTTTTAATTATTACTATTTTTAATAGTTACATATATTCTCACAGAGTTCAATTTGTGAATAATGTACTTTTTAAGTGGATATGCTTTGTGGGTTAAAAGTCCCATAATATTCAACAAAAATGTATTGAATGCTCGTAAAATGAATGAATGGTTTACAGTATCTTGGAATGCCTCAGTGGTTCTCATTCTGTTAGTTCTCTTTGTTGTATGTTTAGCTGACCATTTGCATCACTTCCAGAGTTGCAGTTACAGGACTTTTAGGTCCTACATAACTGACCCTTGCTTAACTTCAGCTACAGCTTGGATCTCCTGACCCTTGCTTTTACCATTCTAGTCACATTGTAGACTTCATGCAGTTCATCAGAAGAATTTTTTTTTTAATCTTTAGACTTTGGCATAGCTTCCCTTTTCTTGAAATGTCCATCCTTATCTTTCACTCCATTGCATCTGTTCCACTCTTGGCCTTAGCTTAAGTTTAACTCTCTGAGGGAAACGTTTTCTGATAGCTTCACTGGCACCCCAAGCTAGGGGAGGTTCCTCTGTTTGATATTTTCTTAAAATCCAGTAGGCCTCTTATCACTTGCTGTATTTATATTAGATGTTTGATAGCGACACAGTGGTTTTTTGCTCAATGAGTGAAGACATGAAGTAAAAGTTTAATTCATTAAAAGTTCTGTGGCTTCAAACTTCTGCAGTTTTCAAGCAAAACAACCACACATTTAGTATAATTGTATTGCAACCTCACTTTTTCATTACTGTTAGAGAAACATTCCTGAAATAATTAGGCCATATATTATTTAACTGCTGACAAGGTTCTCCGTTGCTTAGAAAATTAAATATAAACACATCAGCAGTAATGTTTCATGTTATTTGTGTAGGGATAGGAGACCGTACGTTACTTGAGGACATGTCCATATCTTATACACATTTGTAATTATAAATATACACCGTGTATGGCCCTATGGGTACTTTATCAAAAGAGCACAAAGTCTGGAATCAGACAATTCTGACTTTGTACCCTGGCTCTACCACTTTGTGGTTTTGTGACCCAAGACCAATTCCTTAGTCTCCTGTGCCTTAGTTTTCCAGTCTTTAAAATGGGTATATATCTTAATTTATAAGGTATTTGTATGAATTAAATAAAACACAATAATGTGTTGAAGTACTTAGTAATTCCAGAAATGCAGTGAAAAGTCAATTAATACTAATTCCCTTCCTCTCTCTAGGAGTTAGCTACTCCGTATATATACTCATGAAGTGAATAAATTAGTATTTTTGAGAACTTAGATTTTAAAGGTTTCTGTCAGTGGACAATAGGGAGTTTTTCAAGTCTGTCAAATCAAGCATCACACTGATGATTATAGAAAATGGACAGAAAAGCTCAGTGAGAGGGAAATTCATAGTAACTTTGTTGAGCTATTCAGTGTCTCTCTAGCAAGACTTTGGCAATGAAAAATGGATAAGTGATGGATATAGAAATACTAGGGGAAAATTTGAGTTGGTACAAAAACACTTTTCAGAATAGAGAATCAGTGAACCTAGTTGGGTTTTCTCCCTGTTTTTATGCATTTTTAGTGTGGCAACTGAGTAAGTAAATTCATAGTTAATTTTGGTGTATTACTAACCTGTGTGGACTTGCATTAGCTACACATTTTCATCAGGCCTCATTTTTCCTACTTTGTAAAAAAGAGCAATGATATAAGCTTTTCCTATAAAAAAGTCTCAGATTATGGACATGTAAATACTTTATAAACTGTAAAATAGTGTATAAATTAAAATTATATAAATTTTTTCATCTATGCTATTAATAGTGTATTCTTTCTTTAATCATCCTGTGATAAAGATAATTAGCCTATTATTTAGATATAGCTGAGATTCAGAGAGGTTAAATATCTCACCTAAGGTCATATGGCTGGTAAATTTTGGAATTGTGAAGGAAGCCAAATAACTATCAACCTTCAAATACCATACTCTTTCCACTATGCTGTGCTGCAAAGGAATCAAACGTCTTAATTTAAGAGTGAAGTAGCATAATTGAGGCTTATAGAGAAATAGAAGGAGGCTTATTACTTATTTTTAATTAGAGTAACAAATTACTCTATGTGTAGGAATTGTATTTGGTACTTTACATATATCATCTAATTTAATCCACACAATTTTTAACATATTTTGTAAGTGAAAAAATGCTAGGTTGGGTTTCAGAATTCTGTCTCACAAGTTTGCTGTGTGACATATTACCTAAAACTTGTGGATTTTTGTATCTTCAACTATAGGAAGGATTTTTAAGGTGATTATCTTTAATATCTTTCAGCTTTAATATTAAGGCTACAACTAAATTTTTTTGTTACCATTTCTAACTTTTTGTAGATCATGAAATGCTTACACACATGAAAGCTCATGTAATAATGTAATATAATAATCTCATACATTATAAAAGCATGATGGATAAATGAACCCGATGACTCAAAGAGATTTATTAACTAGAGGTACAGAATGTGAAGCTCACAAAAATGTAGTTACAAGCTTGAGGTCACATAGCGGAGATTTGAGCCCAGAGTATAAGATCAATCTTCTGCCACAGTCTCCCAGCCTTTCTGAGTCTATAGTGGTAGCTGTGCTGATAAAGAACGGGAAGAACACTAGGAAGCGAAAGCAGGACAAGAGTAGAGGGGAACGGGAGAGGCTTGGTAATAGAGCATGGCTGTCAGTGAGTGTTCAGTGATGAGGGGAAGGGAAGAATCGGGCCAGCTTAATGCCTAAATTAAAGAGATTAGAAAGTATACTGCTATATAAGTTTCTGCAGTATACTATTTTTTCAAAATTCTGTCTTTTTTCAAGACTCCCCTAGAGAATGTTCCAGGTAACCTGTCTCCGATTAAGGATCCCGATAGACTTCTTCAGGATGTGGATATCAATCGCCTTCGTGCTGTTGTCTTTCGGGATGTGGTAAGTTATGCCCGCCTGATTTTCCAGAAGAAAGCTTTCCACTGACATTTGTGTAAAATAATTTAAAATTTAGAAGAAAGCTGCATGTTAAAACTAAATGCCCTAGTGTCAGGGATTGTAGGTTTATAAAATACTTCTGTTTGTAAAATGGTTGCGTTTAGCTTTCTCTGAAAACTTATTGATATGTAATTTTTTAATAATGTGACAATGTTGTTTCATTTGTATGTATACTAAGAAATGGAATAACTTTGCAAATTATAATTGACTTTATCTTGAATCTGCTACTCCTGTCTTTTGGAATTCCTTGCTCCATCTCTAGATACTGAATGTATTGTTATCGATGTTCCTTGTATTGTGGATAGAAGGAATTAATTCATTAAGGTGTTATTGGCAATTACTTTGAGGGGCAGTTACTTTTGAGAGAAGAATCTGCATTTAAAAATATACTTATCAACGGGAATTTGAGTTAAGTTGCTTAATAAAGCTTAAGGAAAAAGAAAGCTTACAGAAATGGTTTCATGGAACCCTCCCAATATATGATCACTTATTCATAGTAAGTAAAAATAAAATTGGCCTTTCCACAAGTTGTGTAGAAGCATACAAAGCATTTCACAGCAGACTCATTATCGGCAGTGCTCCTTAATCTGGTTACTATTTACTAGCCATTTTGGATCCTGTTTATCTTATTTTAATTGATGATTTATGAAACGTAGAAGGAAGTTTATATTTTACATTTTAAATTTACATTTAACATGTTACATTTTACATGTAACATGTTACATGTTAGATTTAAATTTACATTTAACAATAAATTGGATGGAGTACTTTATACTTGAGAAAGTGGTTAAAATATATTTAAAAACAGCATAATGCTGCATGGTATATGGGATAGAAAAAATTGTCACTCTCTTAAATATATAACAGTTTTTATAAATCACTAGGAAATTTAGAAACATACCAACAGAAGAATAGGCAGTGAACATAAAATATGAAAAACAAGGTAACAAACACATGATTTAAAAGCTAGTATTGCCAGTAGTCAAAGAAATGCAAATTAATATAACAGTGAGATATTTTTACTATTAAATAAACAAAAATTTTTGTATAATAATACCTATTATTACAAGAGTGAACTGAAACATGCTCCATCACTTATCACTGGTAGGAGTATAAACTGGATACACTTTCTGAATAGCTGTTCATCAATGTGTGTTAAAATCTTAGAAATATTGATGCTGATGACCAGTGGTTCTACTCAAGCTATTTAACCTCATGTGCTCATCAGAGCTGCCTACAGGAAAATTGACAACATTATAAATATCCAACATAGAGCTTAATAAATCATAGTATATTCATTTAGCAAGAAACCGTGTAGCTATTAAAATCATAATTTTGAGGAGAACTTAGTGACATGTAAAATGCTTATGATATATTTTAAAAGAAAGCAGCACTATACAAAAGTATTTATATTACACAAAAGCTATATTTGTATGTTGAGTGGACGTACATGCACATGTGCACCTTTATTTATTTTTTTAAAAGTCTAGGAAAAATACACCAAAATGTTACCAGCTATTATCTCTAGGTAAACAGTTTTTGTTTGGTAGGTTTTTTGTATTTTCAAATTTTCTGTAATAAACCTGTTTTTGTAATTAGCAAAAAATAAAGGAATTTTTAAAAATAGGAGATTAAAGACATAATAGCATAAAAACCATGATGTAAGAAAGAAACTCTCCATAATCTGGAGTTGAATCCGGACGTGGAAGAGAATTACTTACTAACAGTTTAACCGTTTAGAAATGGGAATTATTTATCCTGAAAAAAATGTGTTATGGAAAGAATGTTTTTTTGTTTTAAATGAAGGATGATTTAAACAAGGAGCATGTCTTCATCTCCAGGAGACTCACTCAGACCTAATGTAGAAGGGGTTTTTGGTAAGAGTGACGTTGCATTTAAATTGTTAGTAAATTCTGCATTGGGTTATTGAGGTAGATTATGATAATTATTCTAATATTCATACATGTTTTATATCTATGTTGGATAATCAAGCAGTGGTGCTTATTACCTTTCTCCCTGAAGGAAGGGAAGTAGTGTTTCAGGTGTACCTTCCAAACATGATCAAGGTAACATAACTTGTGTTCACTGAGTTTATACTGTGTATGAGACACAATATGTATTATCCTAAGCTTCCAGTAAAAGGTTAAGAGAAAGTTAAGGTTCAGAAACATTGAGGTGACACAGCTAGTGTGAAAGTCAGAATCCCAAGGTAGATTTTTTCAAAGCATACTTCATAATCTAAGACACATTTCTTTTTTTCATTGTAAATAATCTCTGAAATTCAGAAATTCATATAACAAATATAATTTACAACTGCTATACTTTATAGTCAATTGTAGATATACTCAGATTTCTCCTTGACTTTTGAAATTTTTATGAATCAATAGTCATTTTTAGTTGTCTTAATTTCAAAAGCAAGTAAGATCAAAAATTAGATTTCTAAGGAAAATATACTGTGTATAATATGTGATGTATATGTATATAGAAAAGCTGTCTATTACCCACAGAATATGAAATACTAAATTCATAATATTTCATAACAAAATTAATCTACTTTGGTCATTTTCTCCACTAGCTGTACTAATTCTGCTTCATAGTATAAATCATCAGTAAATATTTCTCATTTGCTTTCTTTTCTGACAACTGCATATAAATTTTGAATCTTGTTCACATTGTGCTTAAATGATGTAAAATTATAAAGTGCCTGTTTTGGAGACACTAGGTGTCAATGTGTGTTTGTTTTCCTTATTCCCAGCATGCTACTTTTTGCCTGCTATCCGTGGGCCACAGTAATTACTTGCTGTTTCGGTTTGAAGCATCAATTTTACCTAGCCTAGAAAACAGGCTTAATAGCCATTTGTGTATGATTCCTTAGATAACGGTCTAATTTGGAAGTAGTGTTAGAAATCATTTAAATTTGCCTTCTCAACAGTTTTTCCCTGTAGGATGATTGTCTAGGCTTTATGGATAGAGCTCTCAAGGTTATATGCAGCTCTTTATATTTTTGTAAAGCATACTTAATATCTTCCTTACTAGACTGCAACCTGCTTTTTTAAAACTATTCTTTTTATCCTAACTTGGCCCATCTTTTTCAGACCTTTTACACTTTGCTGTTCTCCCCTGGAAAAACTCCATTTGTCCCTAAGCTTTTGAAATTGGGATCCTCAAATACTGGCAATGTTTTAGAGGTTTCCAGTGCAGAATATTGGGACCGTTACTTCTTTTTATCTGTTTATATAGTCAAACATTGCATTAGCTTTTTCTTAAGATGCCATGTCACACTTTTAGCTCATACTGAACTTGTATAAAATTCATGTTTTATGCATCCCCATTTTTATCTTTCTTTTTTTTACGCATATTGTTTCCTGCTCAAATAGTGATGTTAGAATTGTATGTGTATTCCCATTGTAATTTTATTCTGTTAATTTTTTGTTACAACATTTGAAACTCTTGACTTTTTTATCCAGCCATTAAATTATTCTTTTCAAGGTTGTACCATCTGCATATTTCATAAACATTCATTCTCAGTTGTTACGAAAGTAATGGATAATAGGGGTGAAGAGGACAAAGAATAAAATTTTGTGGCACATTCAGCAAAATTTTAACATTCTCATATTTTGAAGTTACATTTCAGCCTATCAGGATATATTTCTGGAGTTCTGCATCTAGACTTAAGTGATAGTTATTAAACAATAATATATATATACATACCTAGCAAGTTTTAATAAAAGTTAAATGTCATATTTTGCTTCCATACAGAAAATGGAACAGGAATAGCTTTCTGTGCTCTTTAGAATTTATACTTTAAAATTTTGAGTGTCAAGCTGCCCTTTGGTTTCACGCAGGACGATAGTAAGCAGGCGCAGTTCTTAGCGCTAGCTGTCGTTTACTTCATCTCCGTTCTGATGGTTTCCAAGTATCGTGACATTTTGGAGCCCCAGCGAGAGACTGCAAGAGCTGGAAGCCAGCCAGGTAGAAACATCAGACAAGAAATAAATTCGCCAACAAGTACAGGTACTTAATATTTGTCTAATTATTTGAATTTTCATCATCATTTATCTCTCTTATTTCATTTTTACATCCAGATTTAAACTGGTCCTAGTCATAATAACCTCAAAGATTTGTAAGTAGGTGGTATATAAGTGCCAATCTGGTATTTTAAATTACATAAAAATGTATGAATATTTCCATAATATTTACTATATTCTCATTTGTTCAGAGATTTTTGGTTTTAAGTTTTCCATTTATTAATACAAATCATTTATACTCCCATTTAACGTGAAAATAACTCATATATTTTAAATGTTATTTTTAACCTTTATAAACAAATGCAAATAGACAGTCCTAACAGAGTAGTTAGTTCATGACCAACAATAAGCCAAAATAGAAATCTTTACAGCCAAGTTCAAAGATAGCATCCCTCTTTCTTTTTCTTTCTTTCTTCCTTTTTTCCCTTTCTTTCACTGTGTATAGTTATTTCAGTATCTAAATATTACATTAGCAATTCATAATTAAACATACATTCTAAACTTTATACAAAACAAAGACTTGTAGACAGCAATGACCCCAAATCTTGGGTCATGTCTTTCTCATTATAGAAGATGTTCATGTTGTAGGAGTTTGTGTATTATTAGCTTTGTCTCCTCTACTTGAAAATGATTAACACATTTTCTGGCAATTAATATTTTAATATCATGGGGTTCCTTTTATCAATTGCATTTCCTGCCAGGTGTTTACATCAAGATTATTTCTCTGTTGTTTGCAGTGTAACTGTAATAACCAGTGGTTATTTCCTGTGCCACTGGATTAATTTGTAATAAAATTACCTTTCCTAAATAAATTCATATGATATATAAATAAAATGAATATTTTTAAAAATAAGTAGAAATTAGTGGTCAAATCTCTGCATTTTATCTTCCATAATCATGTCATATTTCATTTACATTTCATTACTGTTGTGGAAATACAGATGTTTAACTACAGTACTGTGGTGTTGCATGCTGTATTTATTTTAAGTACATAAGCATGATGTTATTTCTTTGGAGTATACTTTTACTTTGAACTTTATTCTTCAAATTAAACGTTATCCTTCCATTCCAGTTTATGTCTTTTAACCATTGAAGACACTGAGAGTTTATATGTTAGTCAACTTTCTTCATTTTTAATGCATTCATAACAGTCATATATGTATAAAACAAGCAATATTTTAGTGAACCTTCCAGTTCTGGTTTTCTCATGTGTTTGTATGTCTCTGTGTATGTTGCTAAAATTGTTCTACTTAACAAGTATATTATTTCCTTACTCTTAATACATACCTCTTTCCTTCCTCCAGAGATGCAGTCTTTATTGCTAGTACTGTTTGCATGTTGCAGTGATATAGAATTGTCTTGGATCTTCAGTGGACCATGTTGCAGGTTGTTACATGCTGGCTCAAATTTGACTCCATGATTTTCTCCACAGTTGTGGTCATACCATCTATCCCTCATCCAAGTCTGAACCATGGATTCCTTGCCAAGTTAATTCCTGAGCAGAGCTTTGCCCACTCATTTTACAAAGGTAATATTGACCTCATCTCCTGACCTGTTTGGGTATTCTTATTTCACCTTTTCATCAGTTATTATACAATAAACATCCATAATGTAATTGTTTATAAAGAAGTATATACCTCAGGTGTCATGGAGATATGATACATTGTGTTTATACCTGGCTATTGAGAGCAAAATAGAGATTTTATATTTGTATCCCATCATATTTCTTTAAGTATCATCTGCAAATTAAGGATACCTAATTATATGTATAATAATATACACAATGGTAGCATTCACTGGAGATTGCAGAAGAGTCCCACTTTATATTAGCAGGACTAAATTAGTCCTAAAATAAAGGCCACTGTAGCCTCACAAGAAAAATTTAAAAACAAGCCTTGCAAGCATCAAACTGACCTATAAGTTATTTAGCTTTGTTAGAACAAAGTTCTAACTCTTTTTAAAGGAATACAAAAATTTCTTCACCAAACAATGTAAAATTCAACATTAAGCATTCAATAAAAATGTTTAAATGTGCAAAGGAGCAAGAAAATATGACGCATAAGCCGAAGAAAAAATGTTAGTCGATAGAAACAGATTCAGAAAGGATAGAGATAGCCAAATTGTCAGATAAGGACACCCGAACAGCTATTTTAAGTATGTTTAGGATGTTTTTCAATCTAAAGGAAAAAGTGAATATAATGAGAAAAATGGAGGATTTTTTTTTTCTTCTAAAGAACCAATTGGAATCTTGAGAGATGAAAAATAAAATAGCCATAATGATATCTCTGGGTAATGTTAACATGAGATTAGTCTCTGCGGAACACAGGATTGTGGTGAGTCAAAGTATGCTCCCATCCCTCCACCCCAAGTTTTTCCCATATACGCACCCTGCCTAATTCCTGGGACATTGAATATGATGGATTTTACTCTTGTGACTAAGTTATATATGTCAGAACAGTTGCTTTTAAGAAAAGCTGATTATACAAGTAGCCCTGACCCAATCACATGAGCCCTGTAAAAGCAGAAGGTTTTCTCTGGCTGGTTTAGAACAGGAAGTGAGAGACTCAAAGTGTTAGAGGGATTTGACATAAGGAAGTTCTTCACTTCTGAGACGGAGGTGACTGTGCAACAAAGACTTGAGATCACCTTGTAGGAGCTGACAGCACCTCCCAGCTGATGGTCAGCAAGAAAGTGGGGGGACTTAAACCTACAACAAGTAACTGAATTCTGCCGATGACTGAAGTAAGTGTAGAGAGGGCCCTCAGCTCCAGATAATAACCACTGTTCAGTGTACTTCCTACATTGGGTAATGATATGGATGACCAACTAATAGAACAAATAAAGCAGCAAGGTATTTTTATTACAACTTGATAAATGCATAGATATTTTTTATAAATGTGCGAACTTTGAACATCATGATAAAATGAAAGACAAATTCTTTTTAGCTTTATTGCTTACAAACACATCCAACTCTGAGCTGTTATAAACTAAGAAGGATTTAATTCAATTTGATTTGATTCAGGTCGATTTGATTCAGTTCGATTTAATTACATGTTGTCTGGAGTTTGTTTTATGTAGAAGTGTGTTCCAAGAGCTTAGCTGTAGTGACTGGAATATACTGTGGAGTAGTTAACCAGATTAAGGAGCGTGCATCAGAATATCTATGCACTGCTTTTATCAAGAAAGGTTTACCATGAAACAATTTTAGCTGAACTATACAGTGGTCTTCATGGTATAATAAATTCTGAATTACTTTAAGGCTGATGTGGTAAATTTCCTATTCTCTTTATTATGTGGTGGTGTGGAAGGTGATGCTAACTGTTACTGCATGCTGTGATGCAGTGGTTATTGAGAGAAGTTCTGTTGATGATGTTGGAAATACACAGTCAACTCTTAGTGTTTTTACAGGATAAGAAACCAGTTTCATTCCACTCTTTAAAGATTAATAGGATGAGCTTCTTTGTCAGACATATAAAATTTGTCAAATGAATTCAGTACTTCCAACAAGAAAGTACTGCAGTGTGTATTTTTATTGGCAGAAAAGATCAAAGGACAAAAAAAAAGTTAGACTCTTAGAAGAACATAGTTTCTATGACATGCTTCATAATTTGATAATTATTGTTTAATAATATTATTTATTATTTAATAGTTATTTTTATGAAGTTTCGTGATCTTTAAGAGTGATCTTGATTTGGCTCAGCCTTGAAAAGCTCCTATCATTTCATATACTTGATAGAATGTTTTGTATTTTATTAAAAGAAGATTAAAAGAAGATTCATATATAAAAAATTAATAGAACAGGAATCTATTTCTTTCATTAAAATATAATTAATATTTGATTATAACTATATAGGATAAATTACTGCAACTGAGCATTGATGAATATTGAGGGTATATTTTGAATATATAGCATTTCTAGTTTCATTTCAGGTAAAAGTGTAAAATGAATACATATTCTGAGCTCTCTAAGTTTTCATTTTATCAGCATACCTCTGTGACATGGCTTCCTCCACTTTGCATGTTATTAAAGCAAAATAAAGCAAAACAAAATAGGTTAGTTATATGCTACTCCCGTGAGTAGTAGTATTGCCATTTCTACTTGGATTAGATAAAGTTAATAGGCAAAAGTTGATCACACTATAAACTTTAAATATTCATATTCACAGTATTTGTTCAAAATATTTATGTAGGCATTTCCTTTGGGTAATCACCCTTTGCTCAAAACTTTTTGTTTAGTTATGATAGGTACTAAAAAAACTTCTAAGTGTAATAACATATGTCTATATTGATCATCTATACACACAATTTCAGTGGATAATGTGGACAGTTTTTGTAATTTTTTTCCTAATGTTACCTTTGTTCTGATTATATTTACTGAAATTTAATTCTATGTCTATGGAGGCAAATTAAATTTTTTATGCTTTTATTTTGTGTACTTCAATTTTTTTTGTTTTTTCAATAATTTGTATTTATTTCATTTTCAAAAAATGTCATTTATTGATGGATTGAAAAAAATAGTAAATTTTTACAAATAGTTCGATAAGACTGATCTGGACTACTTTTCAACTCCTTGACACTTTACTCCTTTCTTTCAGCTCCTTATTGAGACTTTTTAAAAATCCTAAACTAGCTGTTTGGCCTCTCTCTTCTATTTAAATTTGATAGTTCTTCAAAGTCATAGCCCTTCTTCGAGTATTGCATAGTTTCTTGGTTTGACTTCTTGTCTCTAAACATTTAGTTTTTTACTGATGACAGTTTTTAAAATAACACTAATATATAAAATAATAAAGTAACGGAATATAATTTATATTGAATATAATACATTCATATAATAAATATTTTATAACAAATGTAATAAATTAATTTTTCTTTCTGAAGATCTCTAAGGGATTCCTATAATTTGGGGAACAAAGTTAAAATGTCTTAATGGGGGCAAGACTGCGCTAGCTCTAACTCACCAGGATTACTACTGTTGCCTCTGAAGGGATTTCTTCACCAATTGACTTACTGATCTTAATTCTATTTTTTTTATAGTTTTGCTGCAGTTTATTGTAAAATATAAGTGAGATTATGTCCCTTTTTGACGTAAAATTTTCTCATAACATTTAGAGTAAAATAATCACTACCTTCCGAGCTTCATCTTACATGGTTTTTCCATTGCTCATTATGCTACAGTCAGACTACTTTTTAGTTCTTTAGTCAAGCATTTTCCTGCCTCGTGATCTTTGTATTTTGTTCCTATTTTTTTGTTCTCTCTTTTCTCTATTTTTTGTATGACTGTAGAGTGCTCATCCTTCATGTGTCTGGTTAAAGGTCACCTCCACACAGAGGCTTTCCCTGACTACTACAGCCAAGTAGCTTCCACCCCCCACAACCACCTTATTTTCTATCATAGTTTTATCTTCGTTTCCTTTCTTGCACTCATACAACTTATTTATTCATTTATTGTAATATATACTTCAAGAAGGTGACCCTGTCTAGCATGCCACTTGGAAGTAAATACAGTAAATATTTGTTAAGTAAATGAGTAAGACAGTGAGAAAACTAAAC
The DNA here is from genome assembly GCF_036321535.1 of Camelus dromedarius. Taxonomy (NCBI): domain Eukaryota; kingdom Metazoa; phylum Chordata; class Mammalia; order Artiodactyla; family Camelidae; genus Camelus; species Camelus dromedarius. Next base: position 61,709,961 of record NC_087448.1, on the reverse strand, counting down.
TATTTTTTAAAAAGCTGAGTACTCATGGTAGCCATAAAATGTATTTCATTAATAGACATACTAAAAACAGAGAAAATAATTTTTTCTTGGTAACTTGTCCTAGAAGCTGTAGAAGCTTTATGTTAATTACTTCACTTTACATTTAAAAAGAAGAATGTTAATATTTAGGTGAACTTACAAATAAATATATGGTATATTAGTTTCCTCTAAAACTTTATTGTCAGGAAAAAGAATTATGTACACAGGAAATAATTAAGATAATGTGGTATTAGTACAAGAATAGACATATGCCATTAAAAATTATAAACAGGCTGGCATTTGTATGAGTATTTCATATAAAATAAATATAACTTTTCTAGTCAAATGGAAGTGGAGGTATTTGCAAATGGTATTGGGATTACCAAATGGGGTAGCCAATTGAAAAAAATTAAATTCTATCCTTATTTCATGTATCATGTCAAATAAATTCCACATGTATTAAAATTTAAAGTTAAAAATTAGACAACATAGTTGAAGAAAATTAAATTACTATTTATATAAGAAAATGCTTTAAATCATAACATCAAAGGCTGAAGTTGTAAAGTAAAAGATGTGACTAAATATAAAGTTTTATATATCTACCTGTCTAAAAATATTAACACAATTAAAAGAAAAAGAGAAATTTATATTCATGTAAAAGTCAGTAGCCTTAATAAATAAATAACTTATAAATCGATTAAAAGGATGTATCGCAGTAATGGTAAAATGTAAGAAAATACCCAACAGCTAACAAAAGAAAGGCAATATACAGTACAAATAAGGTAAATTTTTAAAAATTTACTAATAATCAAATTTATATTGAAACAAAAAAGTATCATAATTTTCAAATTGGGCAAAACTGAAGGATGAGAATGTAAATGTGCACTTTTAACATCATAAAAATATGCATAATCCTTGATCTACTGATTTTATTCTTAGAATTGTATCTTAAGGAAACAATGAAGGATATACGAATAATTTATATACAAATATTTTCACCACTTAGTTTTTATTTATTGCATACTTAGAACTAAAATTAATATTTATTAAATTGTTACATTCATATAATTAAACACTAAGGTTTTTAATATTGTGCATTTGTTACTCTTGCTTTGGAGTCATTTTTAATGGATTCATTGTAATCTGTTATGTGGGGGAATTTTAATTTATTTTGCAAGTACTCTAAAATACTATCATTAATATATTATTTATAGAATTCTTATTGGCTACTGTTGTCAAATATATATTTTAATTAATTACAAGTGAAACTCATGCCCAATTATTCCTAGCAAATATTTTTTAAAAAAACTTTAAAATAAATGTCTCTTCTCAGTTTTAGTAAAAGTACTAACAGAAGCCTCCCTCTTCTCTTTTTTTCTTTCATCTTCTAATTTAGTCTTTCAATTTACCTTATGATTCATTAATTATATATTTGCTGAATAAATTAATGGTTTCCTGTTACATACTAGGTACTGGAGATATAATGGTGAGCAAAAAGTCCCTCTCTTTATGAATTAACATTCTAGTGAGGGAGATAGACTTTTAGAAACCACATAAGCCATGAATTCTAAGAAATGAAATTACAGGTTATTATGAGAAAGTACAGAAGAAGAAACCTAATTTAATTTGGGGGTTGAGAACGGCCTCATGGAAGTGACATTTAAACCTGGAACCAAAGGATGAATTCTGTTAGTTTGGGGAAAAGAATCAGGACAGTGGAAGCACATTCCTGAATTGGTAGCCACATATTCAGAGCAATTCCTTGGTGTATTTTGGCAACATGTGTGATTGGAACGTAAGAGTCAAGGGAAAGAGAAGCATTCCATAAATGTAGATAGGTAAGCAGGAACCAAATCCTGTAGGGCCTAAGGATCTGGTCTTTAAACTAAGCAGAGGATTACTATATTAGTGTCCTATTACTGCCATAACAAATTACAACACACTTACTGGTCTAAAACAACACAAAGTTATTATCTTACAGTCCTGTAGATCACAAGTCTAACATGGAGCTCACCCAGCTGAAGTCAAGGCATCCTCAAGGCTGCATTCCTTTCTGGAGGCCCTTGAGGAGAATCCATTTTCCTTGCCTTTTCCAGCTTCCAGTGGCCACTCATATTCCTTAGCCTATGGCCTTCTTCCTTCTTCCTCTGTGTTGAAAAGCAAGAATTGCATGTCCTTCAGACTACTCGTCTGTAGTCAGCATCTTCCTCTGAGCACATCTAGGAAAGGCTTTCTGCTTTGAGGTTTGATTGAGACCACCTGGATCATCCAGGCTAGCCTCCTCAACACCTTCACGTCTAACCTTTTTGGCCATGTACGGTAACATTCACAGGTGATGGAGATTAGGATGTGGACCCAATTGGGAGGGAGGGGGCATTTTTCTGCCTGCTGTAAGTATCGTAGCCTGGTACAATTTTAAGAGTATTCTGTAAATTAGAGACATACTTTGGAAATAAAAGTAACAGGATATGGTGGTAGATTGGATGTAGGGCATGAGGGTCTGTGAAGTTTTCAAAGGTGACACCTGGCTGTCTGGTCTGAAGTACTGGGATGATAAAATCGTCATTTATGGAAGCAAACAAGAATGGAGGTAGATTATTTGAAGAGGTTGACCAAGACTTCCATTTTAGATGTGTTAATTTTGAAATGTCTGTGGAAATCTTCTAAGCCTTTGGAAAGCTGAATCAGGCAAGCACGTTACAAGTGATAGCCTGCCACATTTAAACCTCATAGCACACTTAAGATACACATTTTTCTAGGGCAGGTTTTGCAACTTTTCAAAACTTAACTAAGTTGTTCAAGAAAATATGGAAAACTAGAAACTTGTGAAGCCAGAATTGAAATCTTGATCAATTTGATTACATTCCCATGCTCTTTCCATTATGACACATTTTCTTCAGAAAGGAAGGAGAAACACCCAAAGTAGCTTAAGGGTTAGCAATATAAAGGGCTGTGGAGTGAGAGGTTGTTCTTTTAGGATAGGATATGTTGGTCTGCAGATAAGGGGGCCAGAGCTTGGGCCAAGACACAGAAATTGAAGATAGGTAGAGAGAATAACTAATAGACTGGTTGTGCTCTGTATTTTTTAGGAATATGGTGATGATGATGGTAATGATAACAGTAAAATTAATAATGGGATTAGGAGGCATAGGAATTTATAGTAGGATTGCTTTGTGCTAGGCACTATTCATGAATTATATTCTTTAATTATCACAACAACTCTATAATGTATGATATGTACTGTTGCTATGCCCATTTTACAGATAAAGAGGCTGAGAAAAGTTAAATGGCTTATCCACATCACAAAGCTAATAAGTGGTAAATAAGTCTTGATTGAAAGTCAAACAGTCTTAATCTCAAAGCCTGAACTGTTAACCATATGTAATATGCTGATTGTGGCTTATCTAATTGATATTAACAGAGTGATACCATACTTTTGTTCCTGCAACTCAAGGAAAGAATTTAGGCATGTGTTACTGGTTTTAATAGTTGCCTTCATAACATTACTGAAATGCACACTGTATTTCAGTAGGAAAAGTAGTTTTTTGTTTGTTTTTTATCTTTGGGAAGAAAAAAGTGCAAATACAAGCTAGGGCAAGAGGAAGGCAAAATATGTATGTGAATTTTCATTACAATTTCTAATTGATATTCAAAATATATAGAGTGGAACTATGCTAGATTAATGATTTTAAATCTTTCTATGCATGGCTTTTTTTCTATTTGGAGTTCTTTTTATGATTAATTTTTTGCAATTTAATTAAGTTGCATTTAATAAACAAGATATACAATTTATTTATATACAGATTTTTATGTTTATCTTAAATTAATGTGAATAGTTAGCTTAATATTACTATTTGAAGAGCAAATAATTAATCTTACTATAATTTTTAAAGCTATACTAACAAGGAGCTGTATGTTCCTTTCATGTTATTTCTTATTCTGATAGTTTGGAAAATAACAATTTGAGTAATTTAATAGGTAAGAAATATTGAAACACTTCATAAATCACTGTAAAACAAGATTTTTGGAGGAAAAAATGTGATAAATGAGGTCACCATGTAAAAATCAAGTCATTTGCTGAACACAACCCCATATTTTTCCCAAAATGCATTAGATGAACTCATTAGTTTCAATGAAAAACAGTAAGAAAAAGAGGCTTCTGGCACCCAACTGCCTGTTTCTGACAAGGTTAAGATCACTCAGGCTAGTAATGTTTCTGTTTTGTGTACTGACATGGCCTGCTTCCACAAAAACTGATGAAACCACTGAAAAGTTACAAGTTTACTGTCAGTAATTTAACCTGCACAGATGCAATCACTTGTACATTCTCTGCTGTTTATGCTTAACTTTCCTTGAAGTCACTTGGGTTAAGTCCTTAAAGTACTTTAGTATTACAAAGAAGTATTCTGGAAATATGTAAATTATCTAAACAGAAGTTTATGCTATCATCTGAGAGCATGTTCTGTAAAAGAGGTTAATGCATAATGGGATATTAAGGTAGGTTTTTTGAATACTGATGTGTTTTCTATTTACAGTCACTATTATAAAAATTTTCATTGTTGTTTATTTCTATGTAAATAACATCACAGGGTACGCTTTACAGAACTTGCTTGTTTGAATGGAATTTTTATTGAAATATAAAAATTACTGCTTTTATGAAATGTCTTTGTCATTCACAGTAAAAGTAAAATTAAGGTTTTAATACTGTATAAATATTTTGATAAGTCATTTGAAAATACTCTAATATTCAAGTTTAATAAACTTTTAATCGTGTTTTATAACCAAGGCCAACATTTATATTGGAGTTCCACATATCTAGCTACAGAGTTATAGATTTTGTCTGTTTGAAAGAGTCAATTGAACAGAAAAGCAAAAAATTGTATAGTTGGTAGAAAAAATCTTTTCGTGTGCTACCTTGTGAACACAAATCAAATACTTTATTTTCTTAGATATTCTATTTGCTAGCAAAATGCTTACATTTCTGACTAATATAACTTGAAAAGTTTACATTCTTTTGGTAGCTCTTAACGTAAGACACACCATAAATAATGATTGTGAGATATCATATTAGGGAAAGCCAAATCTGTAGACCAAATCTATAAATTAGCTAAATTTAGACTAAGTCCTAGACTTGACTATATACCGTTTGAAAATTAAACTCTGTAAGAAGAGTTAACCTATGCTAGTCACTATTGCACTGTGATATTCTGTTGATATTAGAGTTATTTTGTTTCTATATTTAGGTTCTCTGTCCTGTTGTCATAGAAATGTTGCTACTTCTGTTTAATTTTCTCCTGATTTTTCTGCTATACTTGTTTTCTCTTCAAGGGATATGATCTATAGATTAAACATGCGTTTAAAAAATTCAGTAGTATCTCTAAGAGTGGAAATAGCTGACTTAGCCATCTTATCTTCTCATTCTGTATTCCTAGGTAATTCCATCAGTTTCCAAAGTTTCGATTATCACCTCAGTTTGAATGATCCTCAACTATATGGCTGTGGTTTCCTTGACTTAGGTATAAATGTCCCATAGATTCTGATGACTTAATTGAGTCAAAATTTAATTCATTATTTTCCTGAACAAACTTGCTTCTTTTTAGCTTTCTTCTTCTAGTTAGTGGTGTATCAGCGTTCTTTTTTATTTTTTCCCTTAAGCTAGAATTTCCAGAGGCATCTTGATTCTTTCCCTTTCTTATTATTCTTAATGCTATTATTCTAATATAAGTCTTAATCTTCTCTCACAAGGTTTTATTAAAAAAAGCCACACTGTTATCTTTACCTTTTTCCTTTTTCCTTCTGTAGTGCTTTGTGAATCATATTATTGAAATTGTCTGTCTTCTCAAAAAAACTTTTTGCAGTTGTTTTAATTTTTAGCTTTGGGAACAGCTAAGTATTAGTCTACTGTATTTTTTATGTTGTTCATCCAGTGTTTGAATATTATTATCATGTTCTACAGAGTAATCTTTTCTTCATTCAATTCTAACATCCTTGCCCAAATAAGCAAAACTAAGACCTATTTAATGAAATATGAGGAAAACCACAATATGACACTGACTTGTGAGAGACGTATATTTTTAGTCAATTTAAATGAATATTGTATATTATGAAGATTGAATAAATGAAGACACTTATTTCTAAATTAATTTATAGATATAATCTGGATCAAAAGGAAAGGAGAATCATAAGAAAGAAAAGGAATTTTCTTTTTTTTGAAAATGACAAAATTATTGTTACATTTACCAGGGGAAAAATAATAAATTCACAGCCTCCGTAAATTTGAATGTCATGACGTTACTCTACATTCATGAAATTAGCAGAACTGTCTAATAGAGTCTAAGAACTGAGCCCTGTTACTAAAGAAATCCCTTTACAATATTATTAATCCTTTAGCACTTGTGTATTAAACACAGAACAAGCTGTGATCCCATCCAACAATAGTATCACCCAAACAACATTTCTCTGTGTTTTCACTAGAAATTTCACCAAAGGTTTTAAGAGATGTCTTGCTGAAATCAAAATAGCCTGTTCCCCTGTTTCCTGTCCTAATAACATTTCAAAATAAAGAAACATACAACAACGACAAAAAAGACTCCACAGGGCAGTTTTATAGAACTTACAGATGTTAATTATGAAGAAATAATAGAAATAATTTAGTTTGCCCTTCTTGTTTTACAAAGAATAACTGTTTAATACAGATAGTTATGATTTACTAAGTATTATTTTATACAAAAACTGCAAGTAATTTACCTGTAGTATCTTATTTTCCTCTTCAGTGTCACTTTATTAAGTTAAAAGCTGTTATTATGCCCATTATACTACATTAGATAAATTTTTCAAGAGTATCATTTAGAATTTGGTAACATTTTATTGCATAGACAACTTTATTATAGTAACCTTTGTATAATGAGATTTGATAGGAATTTAATATTTTAAAGATGTTTTTCTTTTTATGTATTTTAATTGGTAATATTATATATGTATTTGATACACACCCATTTGTGGTTCAGTTTTAACAAGTTGAAATATATTAATTTTGAAAGAATCAGCATGCATAATCCAAAATAATTGTTCTTAAAGGTACATACAGGTTAAATTTTGGGGGCTCACTATTCTATTATTAAAGCATTTACCATAAAATGACTATAACTCAATAAAAAATGTTAAAAAAAAAAAACATTTACCTTTTTGAGCTAATCATTTGACATGCTTTTTGAAATTAACTCTTTAGAATTTTATGTATTCTATGTAATAAAAATATTTTTAACTAGTTTAACTATTTCAATTAGACATTTCGTTATTGGTTATTGAAGTACAAAGAAAGATTTTAAAATGACTTCATATTTTTAAGGAAAATATTAGAGAAGTATAAGGATTTATCTTGCATGATTGGTGACTAACAATGAAAAAAATAAAGGGGGAGCTTTATATAATATTAATTTATAAGCTGCTATGAGAAATCATGGTAGAAACTATTTCTCCATGCTTATAAAGGCATCAGTTTTGAAATGCCAGGTGATTTATTAAAAAAAAAAACAACAGGGTTCTGTTGATGCTTACTGAACAAAACAACAGGTGCATATGGGTGATTTGTTTTAACCCAATTGTGTTGTTACGCACATCCATTTAGCAGATTTTTTGTTTCTTATAAGTTTTCTTTCCTCTGTGCTAATATGTGAGTGTATTTTGTTAATAATACTGGGTTTTCACCTGTGAAGCTTTTTGTTTAAACCACATTCTTTCATTATAGAAACACCTGCTGCATTTCCAGACACGATAAAGGAAAAAGAAACACCAACCCCTGGTGAAGATATTCAGCTAGAAAGTTCCATTCCTCATACAGATTCAGGAATTGGAGAGGAGCAAGTGGCTAGCATCCTGAACGGGGCAGAGTTAGAGGCTACCACAGGCCCCGATGCCATGAGTGAACTGTTATCCACTTTGTCATCTGAAGTAAAAAAATCACAGGAGAGCTTAACTGAGAACCCCAATGAAATTTTGAAGCCTGCACCGTCCATATCTAGTATTAGTCAAACCAAAGGCATCAATGTCAAGGAAATATTGAAAAGTCTTGTGGCTGCCCCAGTTGAAATTGCAGAATGTGGCCCTGAACCTATCCCATACCCAGATCCAGCACTGAAGAGAGAAGCTCAAGCTATTCTTCCTATGCAGTTTCATTCCTTTGACAGGTAAGTACTGAACTTGTTATTCAGAGTACTCTTTGCATAGAAGAAAATTAGAGTCTGTTAATTTAAAAATATTAGGAAGATCTTGAAAACATTATATTTATTACTGCAGATTCTTACTACAAAGCCTATCAAAGTGACAGGCCAACCTGCTTGACCTTATAGTCAGGCATTTTAATAATACATCTCAAAAAGGAGTTCAGTATGAAATGGAGGATAGCACATTGAATTGGAAACAGGAAAATGCAGATTCTGATTATCATCTGTCATCAAGTGACTACAGTACATTGGAGAGTCATTATATATGTTTTTTATATTATGTATATTTATATGTATATATGTATGAGGTAAATGGCAAGTAATCATTTTTTTGTTTTAGAGAGAAAACAAATGTTCCTTAAACTGGAGTGTCAAAATAACTATATAGTCAAAATGTAGTATCTATTCCATATTACTTTCTCTAAAATAGCCAAACTGCTTTGTCCGAGTTAGAGACAGTAATTTTTTAGAATTTATAGGTTGAGGTGTGGCAATAAAGCCATTTTCAGCTAGGATGAATTGTCTTTTTCAAACATGAGTATAATTTAAAATTTGCCGATAAACATTTTAACCAGTGTGCTACAGCTATTTCTTGAAAATTTATTGTGAAAATATAAATTGCATTAGTAATGTCAAATGTAAAGGTAGGTAAAATCAGTTTTGTTTTCTCTGAACTTAAAGTAGTAAAAGGAGATAAAATGTTTGCAAATTATTATATAAGATAAAATGTGTTAAGTGTCAAAAATTTTTAAAAACTAAAAAAAGGGGTATAAAATTTAGGAAATTATTTCTTTTTTTTCAATAGTTTGTGTTAATATTATATTTGGAGTTTCATTAATATAGTTCGTTGGATGTTTCTTATGCCATTTCGTATTGATGTCCTCTATTTTCTTATTTGGTTTGTGTTCCCAAGAGATATGTATATATGTGTTTATAAGTTTACATAAGCATAAGCTTGTAAGTATTTGTAACTGTACATATCTATAAATCTTTATAGGTAAATGTTATAGTAATTTAATTTGGGGTCATAGAAGTTTTATGTTCCATTTAATTTTTAAGTTACATTATCTAACTTGTTAAAATATAAAACAGTAAGTACAGAGAATCATTGTGATTTGCATAAGAGAATCCAATGAAATAAAGATTAAGTAAAATATTTCTGTTCTAATTTGGATTATTGTTAGAACAGTTTTTCATTAAAACTCAACAAAGCAGTCACCTGAGTGCCAATCATTACTAGCTACTAAAAATTTATTACACTTTTGAGAATATTGTTTTACAAAAAACAGAACTTTCCGTTTGTTCCTGGTAGCATTTGTGCAAAATGCAATGGGAGTGGAATCATTATTTTAAATTGCATAAGTAGAAATGAAATCAAAAGAGCACAAAGCATATTTCAATTCTTTTTAGGAGAAGGGTCTCCAGTGTAGTTAATATATGCAGTAGCTCAAGTACTATCAAATGTAAATGATGAGGTGATATTGATGAAAGGAGGGGATTGAGGTCTCAGGGGGCGCTGATGACGGATTGAACAGAAGCGGCCTTGCACTGCACGTAACTCAAGTCTGTCGTCTTCACTGCTCAAAGCCATAATGGGAGGTGGCAGTCTGAAATGAGTTGCCACGGCAAAGAGTATTATTTTTGAAATGCTTTCACACAAATCACTAGGCCCTGCATACAACTTAGTTTCATGCTTTAATGTCATCAGGAGGCACAAATTGGTGTGTCTAATTGTTTGCCACCTGCCAGCAAAATGAGCTGCCAGCCAGCCAGACGGGTTTGATTGTCTGTCAGCCATTCAATAGATTGAGAGTGACAACATCAAAAATTTAACTTCAAACTCTGGAGCTTTGAGCAGCTTTTCAGAGACATCATCCCCACAAGTGCTTCTGGACAAGTGCATTTTTCAATTATATTTCCGATATATTGCTACGATTTGCCTTATCTGTCTTAAGGTAGCTGTAATTACATTATGAGGTATATAAACATATTTCTGAAGCACTAAAATCTGAAATCCAAGTTATGACATGTCTTTTAACATCAGATTGAATTCCTTGAAAAGTGGATCCACGATGACAGGCTTTAGAAGCAAAGTCCTGAATGCTGCCAGTTTCCAACATAGAATTATCATGGGTCTTACTTTACCAGTAATGTATTTTTCATTTTTATCTTTAGTTGAAGAACAGCTATAAACTCAGTTGCTCATTCTTTGTAACTAAATCATACATAATAATATCGTCCAATCCCAGTGGAAATCACCTAGGATTTTATTTTTGTTAGCCAATAGTTCATTGGTTCTATTGAAAACATGCTAACAATGTGTTCTTTGTACTTATTCTAGATTGTAAGTTTGGGAATAACTTCCTAAAACAACTGACGTCATTTGAGTTATATTGACTTATGCTTTACATATGGAGTTTCTCTCTGCTTAGCGTGGAGCATTGATGAGTTTCAGTGTTTGGAAGTTTGTAATATCATTTCCACTAGGTATATTGCCACATCAAATTTTAGAAACATTTAGACATGCATAAAATAAACCTTTTTTCTTTTAGTATTAAATCTTTTCTCAGGTTGTATTATGAAATATTATGTAAATATTCTCATCTACATTTATGGAACATGCTGATTCTTTTTCTTTCATTTCCCCCAGTCATCATCTGTGCAGATTTAAGTATCTGTCTTTGATTACACTGAGTGACCCTGTCAAATGTATATTTATGAATTGTAAAGCACTGAAAATGCTAGACATCCCCTAGTACTGTTCTATAGTGAGGAAACTATATATAGAGAGAAAATATAATTACAAAACTATAGGAGCTTTTTTTCTACTGTTCTGTTACTATGAAACAAAGGGAAATATTTATCATGGTTTTATTTCCAAGAGAAGAGTTAATAATCTCATCATAGAATTTATAAATCTAATTGCAAAGTTCCCCAACAATACTATCTCCTGTGATAGATTTCTGTGTCAATGTATGGTTTATAAAGTATTTTAGCTGAGCTGTGGTTTTTACATACTAGTAACTGTAACCTTTAGTTTGAGGGGGTGCTTTTCTCTAAAACTGCCAATTAAGCTTTAGCATATCTTTGAAACTAAAATTTAATTTTATAGATCCAAATGCTCTTACTCTTTTGAGAATTTGATATATACATGTGGTTTTAGCTCAGTCTTAATTCCCCAGGGATTCCTGAGACACCCCCTTTAGTTTGGACCAAAGACGGGAAAAAAAAAAGGCAGAAGACAGTATGCTTCTCCATACATTTTAACTGTTATTATATTTCAGAAACTTGTTTTAATTCTGGAATATCATAAAAAGTTTAGAATTGTGTTGCTTCTATGGCTAACAAGCATCAGTCTTATGATTTATACTTTCTTCTGATTTTACAAACCTGGTTATGTTCAAATTACTGGGTTTGATATGTTCAGGCAAATTAGTTTGTATTTTTTTCCCTTCAGACTTTTAATACTCTTGCTTCCAAGTGTTTCATTCTCTGACAAAGAAAATCTCTGAAATTAAAAAAAGATCTTACAAATATTATGGGACTAAAAATCAGTGTATCTGTAACTTTCATGTTATTAAACCTGAAGTATAAGCTCAGTCTAGGTATTTTCTCTCTAGTTTTTAGCATTGATTTTTTTAACATGAGTGCTAAAGATGACGGTTTAGTATAAAGAATGTTTAGTAGAGATGATGGAACCCTCCTACTTTGATAGCTTTAAGTTTAGAATTAAGTAAGAATGCGAAAATTTTTAATTACTGCTGAGTACTTCCATTTCTGTTCTTGTAGTTTATGACTTTTTTTTAAAAAAGTGTTCTGATTCTACCATTTAGAAGATGAGCAAGTAAATGTAAGCCAAATTGATAATAACTTTGCCAGCCTTTGCTATTCAAAGTTTCTATGTTATCTAGTCACTGAAATCCCCGCTTTTATTACGCTCCAAATGTCCTAGGTATTGTATTCTAAAGCCAATTGCCAGAAGATGCAGTTTTGACTCAGCATGGCTGTATCGTAATTTCCCCAATGTTGTTGCCTTTGTCTCTCCTGGCATTTCCACAGACAGTTCAGGGAGCTGAAAAAAAGCATCTCTTTTTAAAGGGAAGATTAATGAAATACTCAATTATTTTTCATAATTCCTCTTTTTTTCTATTGCTTTTCTAAATATTTTACAAAATAGTGACTGATGCAATGTGAAAACATCATAAATAAACTTGTGATTTCCAATGAGCTGCAGTAGATTGTAATGTCACCTTAAAATCAGAAACAAACTGTTTTTCTCCAAAGCTTCCGTTTCTTTCTTTCAAGATAAATGTTTGACAGTAAGTCTTGTTAGAGAGAGAGTAATGATCTAGACATTAGGAGAGCTGGCTATTAGTCTCTTTGTAATTAGTGTGACCCTTATCTATTCTCTCTGGCTCTCTGAGACTCAGTTTCCCAACATATAGAATAATGCATTATTTCTAAAAAGGCCCATAAAATTCCAAAATCCTATCATAAATGAAATGGCCTTATAATTAACCTCAAAAAAGTAGCATATGGTTATGAATTTGGTTAAAAGACCTGAATCCCAGAAAATATTCAACATGCCCAGTCCCCAAGCTGTCCCCTCACTTTAGGCCCTTGGCATCTCTCAGGTGTATTCATTCCTTCTTTTACCTCCTAACTGCCTCACTGTTTCCAGGTGTCCTCCCACCAAATGCATTTTCCACATTTATGCCATAGAGGTTTTTCTTAAACACAAAACTGTTTCAGAAGATTCTGAAACAGTTTCTCGTTATATCACAATAAAGGACGAACTTCTTAGTCTGGAATAGAAGTTTCTCACCTCTCATCAGCCATAACTATCTATTTGCAGTCCTTTAGTCTTCTATGATTTTTCGTCTCTTTGCCTCATGAAGTTTTTACGGTTGAACTTTTCTCCTCTTGGCTAATTCCCATGGATCCTTTTAGATTCCGCTCACTCTTCCCTGATAATGCACATCCTTTTGGTTAGTGAAAGGTCCTGTGTATAATTCTAATCAGAGCAGTCATTGAAATATATTGCACAGTTAATTTATTTATCTCTTGTATTTCTTTCAAGTATCTCTAAGGCACGGGTTATGTTTTATTTGTCTTGGTATCCTCCAGATTTGTTACTGTAGTTGTATTCTCTTGACCTGTCGGTGCTCAGTAAGTATTACAGGAAAGGGGGAGGGAGTGAAAAGAAGAAAGAAATTATTATAAGATCCATGAGAAATTATAAAACTCATTTATCTTAATGAATCACTATTTAAAAGCCACTTCTTATCTTCAGTATCTCACTTTATACTTAGGAGTTCTTAAGGTATACAGATAAAGTAGTATCATTTTCCCAAAATTCAGAGAACTAGTTGATGAAGACCCGAAGGCTCTGTCTTTGGACCACTTCTTCCATCCAGTTGCACTCACTTGTTTGCTCACTTCATCCACGTTCCTGACATTAAATAGCATATAGGCAGATTACTACAAAATTTATATCTCAGCCCAAACCCTTCCCCTAAACTAAAGACCCATCTATCCCATTGCTTATTCAGCATTACTACTGGGATGATTAATAACTTAACAGTTATTAAAAATTTGCGCCAACCACAGCCATCCCTATTGTAGTTGGCCGCTCTGTCCTTCAAATTGATTAAGGCAAAAATCTTTACATCATCTTTGATTTTTCTCTTATACTCACATCCTCAGTCTTTTGCAGTCCTGTTTGTTCTGCCTTCTTAAAACAGTCAGAATTTGACCCACTGTTCACCAGTTTCACTTTGCCATTCTGATCCAAACTACCATCGTTTCTTGCTTAGATTGTTGTGATATTCTCCTAACCAGTCTCCCCCTACTTGCCTTTTTCCCTTGTCTATCTTTAACATAGAAGCCAGAGTGATCCTGTTATAGCCAGCATTATGTTCCTCCCCTATTGGTAAGCTTTTAATGGCTTCTGATCCCACTCTGAGGGAAAGGCAACGTCTTTACAGTGGACTGCGAGGACCTGAGGCCCTGTAACTTCTTTCATCTTGTCCCTTAGAACTCGTCACCTCAGTCAATCTTCTAAAGTCACACTAGCCTTCTTCTTTTCCCTCTGCTTTTGACACACTTCCTTTCATGCCTTCCTGGCTTCACCCCTGTCAGTGTTTCCTCAAATACCACCTTTTTAATGAGTCAACTTTTAGCCACCTTTCCAGTAATACTCCTTATCCTGTCCATGCTTATCTTTCTCATAGCACTTACCATTTGATGTACTGTTTTTAAGCATTTATGTTATTGTATTTTCTGTCTCTCTCTTTTGGAATGTAAGTTTCATGAGGGCAGGTATTTTGTCTGTTCTGTACATTGCTATATCTCAGAATTTAGGGCAGTGCCTCACACATCATAGTGCTTGATAAATATTTGTTAATGAACTGTAGATCACATCCCATATCTCTGGTTTTGAGATAGGATCAATTCAGTGATGGAAAAATTTACACTTACATGTATTTTGTATCACTCAGTGTATTATAAAGCATACAGTAATCACTCAATGAAACATTTGTTTGAAGTGAATTAGACTGAGTATTTTCCTGGCTTGCACTTTTTTGATAACCTTTACAACCTTGAAGCATATATAGATTATATGTAGTACAGAGTTATCCAGTTCTTTATAGTTTTCAATCTTAAAAGTGTGGGACAGAAGTGTGGAACTGTGTGGGAAAATACAGAAAGAATATTCTCAAAATATAGTAATGCGCTTTTAAAGTGTGTGACGCATAGAGTGTTCTAGATCTCCATCAGTACGAATAGTAGATCTCGTAGAAGAGAGGAATACATGAATAGTTTAGACTGGTGGCTCTTAACTTTTCTGTGGCTATATTTTTGAAAGCCACATAAAAATTATATGCTCACACTATATATACTCTAAAGATTTTTGTGTATTTATGCACCCTATGGTACATAGACTCCTGAGTAAGCCTTTTGGTGTAGGTAGAATAAGTAAGCAGGTGAGAAATGTTGAGTAAGATTTTGTAAGAGTTGAAATCTTTTTACTTTCATATATAAGTAGTTGCAAATACATAATAACATTCCAGAAGATAACTGATGTGTTATCCACACATATTGATAATTAACTAATAATTTGTAAAATAGATTGCTTGGGAGAGAGAATGATTTGAGCTGTTAAGGAATAGGTAGTGTTGGTAAAGAAATGATATTAAGGACAGAAATATACAGACAGTCCTCTGATTCTAGATAAACAATTTGGCCTTAGTGATTAAAGGGGAGATAGTAGTTCTTACAAATGCGTAAAATTGTGGATTGAGAAAGAATCTCAGAAATCAGTCATATCCAGCTTCCCGCTTTTCTCAACACCACTCTTGTGACATGGTCACCCTAGCCCTTGAGTATACCAGTGGTTGGAAACTGGAGCTCATAAAAATTACTAGAGATTTCTTTCTCCTGTTGATCGTAATCTGGTATTTGGAGATACATGGAAGTTTCATCTTGTTTCCTTGAGCCATAGCAATGCTAATGATAGCTAAAATGTATTGACCACTTATAATATTCCAGGTAAAGTGCTGAGCACTTTATATGCAGTGTATCCTTCTATCTTTATAACAATTTTATGAGGTACAAACTATTAGGAGTCTTATTTTAAATATGAGGAGAATGGGGCTTAGAGAGTTTTGCTTGCTTAATATCACACAGCTAGTAATTGTTAGAGGTAGAATTCTAACTCAGGTCTATCTGACATTAAAAACTGGACTTCTTGCCACTGTGTACTCTATTTATATTCCATGCTGCACTATCAGACTGCTGAGTTTGCTGTCAATGAAGTGTCTGGAGGTTTTCACATCAATTGCTATTAAATCAGATGCTTTCAGAAGTTTTTTAAGTAGAAAGGCATTTAATGTTGTTTGCATTTATTTACAAGTCATCATTACAGGCTGTTGAGATGAAAATTTTTTTCCCTCATCCATATAACTAGTTTTTATAATATGTATCTCATACCCTCAGTACTTGACAAGAAGGCTGTAATAACCTGTTTCAGAGATGTTTTGTCCAAAATTTGTAATGATCTGTTAATCAGGAACCTTTGGTAATAGTTTTTTCTACTACCTAGAAATTTGTCTCTCAGTCTCGCAGCACTGTCAATCAGCCTGTGTTTCTTTATTTTATCCATAACAATTTTAATGAGAGATTTGGGGGAAAAATTATAGTTTTACTAATGACTTCTTTTCAAATTAAGAATTGATAATTTGGATTTGTTTGTTTGTTTTGCTAGTCAGTGAAATATTTTAGAAGTTTAGGAAAGAATTTTGATGATAAACCCAAAATGTTAGGTTTTTTTTCTATTGATTTTGATGTAGATCGTTATAACTAAATACCTTATCTTGTGAGCAGAGAATTATTTCACTTTAGACAGTGGTAACAA
Source organism: Camelus dromedarius (assembly GCF_036321535.1). Classification (NCBI taxonomy): domain Eukaryota; kingdom Metazoa; phylum Chordata; class Mammalia; order Artiodactyla; family Camelidae; genus Camelus; species Camelus dromedarius. Next base: position 61,693,305 of record NC_087448.1, on the reverse strand, counting down.
CTATTAACATTTATAAAGCATCTCATAATTAACGATGTCCTTTTAAACACAGTCACATTCATTTTCCCCAGTTATATGTGAAATAAGTGCCTTTTGTCTTGCCATTTTTACTGAAAAACTGCAACTTAATATCACACGGCTTGAGAGTGATTTAGTTCTCAAGCTTTCATCTTCTAATTTCACATCCTGAATTCTCTCCATATGGCCACACCACTTCTCAATGAAATAAATGAAGGTATTCAATGAGGAATGGTCAATGAAGGCAAAAAGCATAATGCATGCTTTTAAAAATTTAATAAGATAGTTAAAAGGTCATGGTTGAGTCCAATAAATTTGACTCCATTCATAAAAAAAAAAAAAGGAAGTATCCAGAAAGAGATAATGAAGAATATTTTTGGTATGAGTGAAATTGAGATTATAATTACTTTGGTCACAAAAAAGTTCTAATACTCCTAAAATTGAACATAATAATTCTTATAAATTTAGATTATTGACATTAATGAAGTCATTGAAGATATTCAGAAAAGTGTTTCTTTGAAAAAAAACTATTAGTATTAAGGAAGGTTAAGCCATGGACTTATTTGAGAGTGAGCCATTGATACAGGTTTCTTTATGTAGAGATTTTAATGTGAAAATTATAAAATATAGATACATTTAAAAAACCTAGTTTAGATTGGATATTTTTTACTGTCAGTCACTAGTTTTCAGATATAACTAACATTTGAACTTAAAATATCTCATACATCTATTTTCTAGATAAGTTCAATAATGGTTGAGTAAAGCTGGAAAGATGGAATTGGAGTGCTGTAAATTTTGAGAAAAATAAAACTTCACTGAAAGGAAATAAAAATATTTATTTTAAATTGACTACTTTTCACATCGATTTATTATTTAAAGATAACACAATGTTAAGTTCAGAAATATTTTTATGAAATTTATTTAAATATGCTAACGAAACATGGGAAAATGTTCAACTCATAGATTCACAAAGTCAAGGTATAAAAGCTAAATAGAACTTAAACCAAATATATAGTGTATCTAGTGTATCCTCTCAGTCTTTCATTGTAATAGCATTCCTACCATGAAAAGCAGCTTGATTTTGTTCAGGAAAACAAAGTTTAATTCTATTATGCCTGTAGATGTTATTCAGTATTTCTTAGTTTAATTTTTAGCTTTACTATAAAGAAGCTTCAGAATTTGGCTTTCAAATCTTATGTTTTTATGATTGTTTTCCACATGGAGAGTATAATACAGATAAGATGGACATTTTATATACAGTTTGCACAAAAATCCTTATATGAATATGGAAAATACTCTAACCTGAGCACACATTTTTCCAGTTTTCCAGGATTCATGATTATAGCCCACGTCATTTTAAGAAAGGTCTGCAAACTCCAAATGCTACATAAATGTTTGCCAAATAAATTATAGTAGTCAATACACTTTACATTCTATCCTTAAAGTCTATATCCTTTTCACCAATGCAGTTGGAATCAGGAGTTTAAAAAAAAAAAAAGGAAAAAGAAAGAAAAGAAAATATGATCCTGATTATTTGCTACAGCAGGGTTAGAATTCATCTTAGACCTTGTGTTTGTTATTTTTTATCATTTCTTTTTTTAAAATTTTTTATTGAAGTATAATCAATTACAATGTGTCAATTTCTTTTCTTTTTTTAATCATTTCTTTGCAGGAGTGTTGTTGTGCCTGTTAAGAAGCCACCTCCAGGTAGTTTAGCTGTAACCACTGTAGGAGCCACTGCTGCTGGAAGTGGGCTGCCAACAGGCAGTACCTCTAATATATTTGCTGCTACTGGAGCTACACCAAAAAGTATGATTAATACAACAGGTATTGTCCTTATCTATTTTTGTGATACCTCATCTTTTTCTTTCTGTTCTCTATATCTTCATTTTTTTTCTGCTTATTTGATCTTAAAAATTAAAAATACCCTGATCATATGAGATTATCTTAATCTTTAAGAAGGTTATTCTTTATATTATCTTTCAGAATTTGTCTTTAGTTCTGGGGTGTACTTTTTGGTCATTTTAGAGAACACAATGGGTTTTGTTTTGAGTCTTCTCAAAACACAATGCTGTTTACTTTCAGACTGAACTCAGATTGCTGAAAGATATTTGGGGAGCAAAACCAAAAGATAATTTGAACACTGAAATTTGATATCTAGAAATTAATAAGTTGTATCAAGAATATCAAGGTATACTGAATATGTTAATGAGAGAAAATAAATTTAGTGACACTTACTGGTTGAAACTTAATGTATATTTTTTACAAAGCTCCCCTAAGAACCTTGATGATATGCTACAGCCTCAATTTGATAAAAGTGCATGTGAATAAGAACCACTGTTTGCCACTGAATTAATTTGTATACTTATATTACAATTATATCCAATTCATTGTCCAACATTTTCCTCATGATTCTAGGAACAAAAAATTCCAAATCACTACAAATTTTTAAAGCCTGCTTAAAATAACCTTTTTTTGTAAATTTCCAGAAATGTTCCTGTTGATTATTAGCTAAATAAATCCTTACCCAAATCTTTGTGATTCCATTTTAGGTATTTATACAACGCAAGATGATACCTGACTTTTCTTCCCTGACTATAGTAGCAGTAGCCTTCTCTTCTCCAAACTGTATAGCCTTGAACTTTTCCATCTAATATCATTACTTAGATTATTCCCATTTTTATTAATTTCATAGCTCTTCTTTGTACTTTCTGTATTTATCTTGTTTATCATACCACCTGAGTCTGACATACCATGAACAGCATATATATGGGGTGTAGTAAGTAGAATGTACTATCAAACATATTTATACTAACAAGTAAACATCATTAATAGAATTGTGTTAAAGAATATAAATAATCTTTGATTTATATGCGTTACAAATATTTGTATCTGACCTGTCTGAAGACTTTATATAAAGTGTTTTCTATCCTCTTTACAGTCTTACTCTTTATTTTGCATTCTAGAATTTGGAATCAAAATGTTTTTCTTTTACCAAAATGTATACTCAAAAAAGTGTTAAGATTTTAAAAATATATGCATGTAATAGGAAAAAAATCTACATTTGATGTTTATTGACTAAATCCTTAACTTTTAAAAGATAAGTAAATAAAAAAGCAAATCATCCCTTTTTTATCTTTATTTGGAACAAGTTATAATATTTTCCTTTAATTTCTATTTTATGAATTAGTAATAGATATAGGAAGTGGTGGTAGCAAGTGATAGTATAAAGCATATATTATAATGAAAAATGTAAGTAATGAACATTCTCCTTAAAAATGCATACATGCAGACACACACACACAAATTGAGGGCCAACATGTAAACTGGGACCTAGACTAGTTTAGATTTTGGCACATAACACATTGTATAAGTGTTGTGGAAATCCTAGTTTTATAAGAATTAGTGTAGGATAAGATAAAGATAATTTTTAGGAACACTAGGTGTCCCTCAACTCCATGGCTATTTCATATCCATGTAAGTGTGGTGTATTATAGAAAATCTGTTCTAAAACAGCATCTTCATATTGTTGAGGAGAACTCCTTATTTTAAAGTCAGGTACAATTGTATTCATTATTATAGCCCTCCTTGAACAAGCATTTTATCAAAACAAGCACTTGATGCTGCAGTGCCACAAATTTATGCTGAGATAGTTTATTGTAAATTATATATTGGATGATGAAAACTAAAAATATTACAACATAGCAGTAAAAACAGATAAATTTTCACATCTAAATTTGCATTGTTTTATCAGCCTCATTTTATCTAAAATTATTTTCATTTGTTGATGTCTTTTATTTATACTCCATTTGTAATATGTAGTTTTGTTAGAGTAATATAAGTAAATAAACTGGATTTTAATGCAGTAGCAATTTTTTATAATTATATAGAGTTATTAGTGTACCAATGGCCATATGATTTTTTAATTGCCAAATGATATTTTGAAATTTGGATGATTTTATTTCAAAACTAGAGAATAATGATATAATGAAAATATTTTTTAAATAAATATATTTAAGGCTAAAAATTATTATTTTGGAAACAGGTGCCGTGGATTCAGGGTCCTCCTCCTCTTCCTCCTCTTCTAGTTTTGTGAATGGTGCTACCAGCAAAAACCTTCCAGCTGTGCAAACTGTTGCTCCAATGCCAGAAGATTCAGCTGAAAACATGAGGTATATATAACTATTTGTTTTTTCACTTATTTAACCCCTTTCCTTCCCCCTTAAAAATAGTAACACAGTATACAATAAATACAAAGATACAGTTAAGAAATTCTTAAGAATGTTTAATTATGTGTTTTGTGATTGCATCTCATACTTCCATTGTTTTGATATTTTAGCTATTCATTATATAAAAATTATTTATTATATTTCAGAGTCTATAAACTAAGAGCTCTTGAAAGATTTTTCAAGATCTGACTTTCCTGAGTTTATAATCCATTGTCATATAACACATATTACCGTTTCCTATAATGTTAAAAACAGTCACACATGACACCATGATAAAATTAGGCAACTTTAGGGTGGCAATGAAAAGTTTAAAGTAAACACTTTCAAAATAATTTTGCAAAGTTATATATAACATATATAATTGGAAATTAAGTACCCAAACATTATCTTTTCTATTGCAATTAACAGATAAAAATGATTTGTAGTAGCATATCAAAGAGCATTCCTATAAAAGATTGGCCCACATTCTTGGAGTTAAATTACACATACACATAGTATGTGTGTGTGTTCACATTCTGAATTGAAGGATCACACAACTACAGTGTAAAAACGTAATGAAAGAATGAACACAGTCATGTTGCCATCACCCAAGTCAAGACATAGAATGTTGCAAGTACCCTAAAGTCCCCACCTTGTGCTCCTTTTCTGTCAGTATTCTTGCTCATTTTCAAATTCATCACTCTGACTTTTAATACTAGATTAGTTTTGTCTTTTTAAAATTTTATGTGAATGGAATTACACAGTATGTATCCTTTTGTCTCTGACTTCTTTTGTTCAACATTGTGTTCATGAAATTTATCTATATTGCATGTAGCAGTAATTTTGTTCATTTTTATTCCTTAGTGGATGTATACTACAATTTATTAATTTATTTTGCTGATAATAGGCATTTGGAATTTTCCCATGTGGGTCTATTACAAATAATGATGCTTTTTACATAACAGTGCTGCTTGTACATTACTCTTGGGTGTACTACACATTTGTATGCATGTCTGTTGGGTAAATAACTTGGAGTGGAATTGCTGATTCATAGTGTTTGTGCATGCTCAATTTTACTAAATAATGCCAAATTGTTTTCCAAAGTGATTAAATGTAATGTTACTAACTCATTAGCAGCAGATGAGAGTGCCTAAGTCTCTATCTCTTTAACAATACTAAATATTGTCACTTTTACATTTTAGCCATTTTGGTGGAAGTATAGGGGCATTTCATTATACTTTAAGTTTGCATTTTCCTAATAATTAACAAGGTTGAGCACCTTCTTATTTATTTACTGTTCTTTTTCTTTCTTCTTTTGTGATTTGCCTGTTGAAATCTCTCATTTATTTAAAAAATTTGAGTTATTTGTTTTCTTCTTAATTTGTAAAGGCTCTTTATGCATTTTGAAAATGAGCCCTTTGATAATTATATGCCATTTGTAAATCTTCTCCCATTCTGTGGCTTTTCTTATTATCTATATGATCTGATTTGATCAATAGAAGTTGTAAATTTTAATTAGACTCAGTTTATCAAATTTTTGTTTTTTTAGCGCTTTTAGTGTTGTAGATGAAATTTTTTCCTACATTTTCCCTACCTCATCTTATGACTGCTTTGTTTTTACTTTTTATATTTAGCTATATAGTTCATCTAGAATTGACTTTTGTGAATTTTATGAAGGTAGGAGGAAGATGGATGTCAATATGACCTAGTAGCATTTATTTGAAAAACTCTTCTGTCTCCAGTGCTTTGCCACTTTTGTCACAAATCCAGTGTCCCTGTGTACTAGATTCTGGTTTGCCACGCAGTTCTGCCCAGTTTGTCTGTTTGTCTACCCTTGTGACATACTGTCATCATTAGCTTGAAATTTAATATGGATCAATATTTGAATGAGTAAGGTCTTCCCATACTGTTCTTTTTTTTTTTTTTCCAAGAATGCCTGAGCTTTTACTGATGCTTTGCATTTCCCTTTAAATTTTAGAATCAGTTTGTCAGTGTCCATATTAAAAACAACTTGCTGGGGTTTTGAAAAGGAATGGAATTTATAAGTCTATTGCAACTGGAATTATATTTCATCTATAGATCTCTTTCAATATTGTGACTTACAAACTATAAACATCTTATATTCCTTCCATTTCTTTAGTTTTTTAAAAAAACATATCCCTGTAATGATTTTTGTTTTATTATGTAAAAGTCTTACATGTTCCTTATGTGGTGTATTCTCAGAACTTTAATATTTTGTGTTTGTATCTTCATTTCTGTAGTTAGTTTCCAAATTAAATTTATTGAGACCATTTTTATATTGTTGTAACTCAATAAAAAATACTCATTTGAGTGTACACTTTAATGAGTTTTGATCAGTCTATGTGCCCATATAACCACCACCACAATCAAGATGTAGAATATATCCATCACCCTAGATAGTTCCCTTGTGCCCCATATGTAATTCACCCCATCCTTCCCCAGGCAAACATTTATGTGCTTTTTAATATCAATTTAAATTTGTCTTTTCTAGGGTTTCACATAGATGGAATCATATAAAATATACTCTTTTTGTTTCTGCCCTCTTTTGTTCAACTTTTGAGATTTTGAGGTTCATCCATGTCTTCTTTTCATGAGTAGTCCAGTCCTTTTTATTCCTAAGTGTTATTCTATTACATGGCTGTCCCACTATTTATCTGTTCAATTGTGGATAGACATCTGGGTTTTTTCCAGATTGGGGCTATTATAAATAAAGATTCTATGGACATTTGAGTACATGTCTGGTGTAGACATACATATGATCTTGGGTAAATAACTGTGAGTAAAATTGAATAGAGGTATAGGATGATCTTTATAAAAACTGCTGAGCTGTTTTGCAAAGTGGTTCTATCATTTTATATTCCTGTCAACAACGTGTGAAAGTTTCTTTTGTTCCACATTCTTGTCAACACTTGGTATTGTCAAATATTTTAATTTAAAACTTTGTACTTTAAACTTTGCTTCATAATCATATCTCATTTGGTTTTATTTTCCATTTTCCTAATGATTAAAGATGAATGTTTCTTTAATGTGTTAATGTACTGTTGAAATCTTTTGCTTTTTTTCTTTTAAATAAGGTTGTTCTCTTATAAAATGTAAGCATTCTTTATGTGTCCTGAATATATGTCCTTTGTCAGGTATTCCATTCCGAGGCTTTATTTTTATTTTGTTAAAAGTGTTAAGAACAGGAAGATTCTAATTTTGACCAAGTCCATTGTTTTGAAGAGTCTTTTCATTTATGGTTTGTGAATTTATGTCTTAAGAAAACTTTACGTACCCCCAAATCATAAAGATGTTCTCCTGTATTTTTTCCTAAAAGCTTTGTAGTTTTAACTTTTATGATTAGGCCTGTGATCCATTTTCACTTAATTTTGGTGTGTATGATGAGGTAAAGTTTGGGGTTTATTTTAATCAGTATGTATATCAGTGTTTCAACTCCTCTGAATTATCTTCGCACATTGGTTTAAAATCAATTGACCGTCTTTGTGTAGACCTGTTGCTGGACTCCATACTATTTCGTGATCTATGTGGATGTTCTTATGCCAATACTCCACTGACTTTATTATTATAGCTGATAGTGTATCTTGAAGTCAGGTGGAATAAGCCCTCTAACTCTGTTCTTTTTTACAATTGCTTTGACTTTTCTAGATAATTTGCATTTTTATATAAACTTTAGAATTGGCTTGACAATTTTTTAAAAAATAAATTTTGTTGAAATTTTAATTAAGATTGTATTGAATCTTTAATTAAATTTAGGGAGATTTGCTATCTTAATAATAGTGAGTCTTCCAATCTACAAACATTGTCTGTAACTCCATTCATTAAGATTTTTAATTTCTTTCAGCAACTCATTGTAACTTTCACTGTAAAGGTCTTGTGCTTAGTTTTGTCTTTTTTAATTTATTTTTTTCATGCCTTTGATGATTCTCTAAATTCAGCATTTTACTTGGAAGCCAAACAGAAATGAGTAAATCCTGCATGTTTCCACTTGTATAAAATGATAAAATATGCAAATAAATTTTTCTTAACAGAGAGCATATTGATGACTGCCTGTGTCAATTATATCTCAGTAGAACTGAGAAAAAAGGAAAGATTTTAATCATGTGTTTTTAGTATATAGAAAGACAATTGACTTATGTATATTGATTTTATATCTTGCAACTTTGCTTAATCCACCTGATTTTAGTAGCCATTGTAGATCATGCCAAAAGCTATGATTTGGTAGACTTTTCTCAACTCATACTAATATTATCTAGTGAAAGATAATGTTACTTGTAGCTTTAGTGTCACTTATCCTTAAATGTTTGAGATTTCACCATTGGAGCCATCTTCTTCCTGGAATTTTTTTACTGGAGAAGTTTTAGAAATTAAAAATTTTTAATGGATAAGTGATCATTCAGATTTTCTTTCTTTTTTTTTTTTTTTTTGCATCAGTTTTGGTCATTTGTGATTTCTTGGATTTCAGCCATTTTATCTAAGTTGTTGGATTTATTGCCATAAAATTTTTCATAATTTTTTTACTTTAAAATGCTTGTAGGATATCTAATGGTGTTCCCTCTTTCATTCCTGATTTTGTTCATTTATGCCTTTTCTCATTTTAGCATTATTAGAATAACTATTGATTTTTCAGTGTTATAGTTTCCCCTCCAGAAATTAGGTGTTGGTTTCATTAATTTTTTTTTTCTGTTTTCTATTACATTGAATTCTGCTCTTTTTATTTCCTTTTAGTTATTTCAGTTTTACTTGATTTTTCTCTTTCTAGATTCTTAGAGAGAAACTTAGATCAAGATTCTACAAACTGCAGCCCAGGGATCAAATCTGCTTGCCATCATAAACTTTATATGTAAGCTTTTTGTAAATAAATTTTTATTGGAATACAGTCACATCATTTGTTTAAATATTGCCTGTGACTGCTTTCACATTACAATGGCAGAGTTAAGTGTTACAACAGAGATATTATGACCTAAAATCATAAAATATTTAGTATCATACCCTTTATAGAAAACATTTGCCAGTCCTTGCTTAGATCTTTGATTTTAGATTTATTCTTTTCTATTAGGAGCATTTAAATCCATAAGTTTTCTACTAAGCATTGTTTTAGCTGTGTTTCACAAATTTAGTTATATTGTTTTTAATTCTCATTTAGTATTTTTTCTGTTTCTCTACAATTTCTTCTTTGATCCCTAAGTATTTCAAAGGTGCATTTTGAGATTGACCTTTCTCAATATAATGCCATGAGACTCATCCGAGTGTTGTGTGTATTAATGCGTTGTTCCTTTTGTATTTCTGAGTAGCATTTCATGGTATAGATGTATGGCAGTCTGTTTAATCATTCACCCACTAAGGGACATTCAGATTTTTTCCAGTTTTTAGCTCTTACCAAAAAAAAGCTGCAATAGACGCTTGTTTATGTGAACGTAAGTTTTCATTTCTCTGCGATAAATGCCCAGGAGTGAAATTACTGGGCTTATATGGTAAGTACCTATTTAGTTTTATAAAAAAAAACTCCCACCAGCAATGAATGAATAGTCCAGTTTCTCCTCATTTTTGCCAGCATTTGGTGCTGTCTTTTTTTTTTAAGGCCATTCTGGTAGGTATGCAGTGATATCTCATCGTGGTCTTCATTTGCGATTCCTAATGGATGATTCTGGACATCTTTTTGTGTGCTTATTTGCCATTAGTATGTTCTATTCAGTGAATGTCTGCTTATGTCTTTTGCTCATTTTATAATTAGATTGCTTTTTAACTTTGAGCCTTGAGAATTCAGTATTTTAAGTACAGGTCCTTTTTCAGAATTGCTGTTTCCAAGTATTTGCTCTGAGACTGTAGCCTGTGTGTTTCTTCCTTTTAATAGAGTCTTTGGCAGAGGAAAACTTTGCATTTTTGTTGTAATGTAACTTATCATGGTGTCATGTCTGAGAACTCTTCACCTCACCCTGAGTCCTGAAGATTTTCTCCTAAGTCACCTGCAGAGTTCTGTGGTTTCATTAATAGTTTAAAGTCAAGGTTCCATTTTGAGCTAATTTTTATGTAAGGTATGAGGTTTAAGTCCAGGTTTACTTTTTTGCCTTTGAGTGTACAGTTGCTGCAGTACCGTTTGTTCAAAAGACTATTCTTCTTCATGAAGTATCTTTTAAGGCAGACGTAGGGTGGCCTTTCTTCTTGGGCTAATTTTGCCACACCGAGAAAGTGTGCTGAATTTCTCCTGAATGCTCAGTGTATCTAACGAGGCCTCTCTTTTTTGGCCAGAGGGAACACAGACAGTTCTTGACCCTGTGTGAGATGTAGATGTCTGTTACAACTTCTCCAAAATTGTTCTTTCCTCAGAAGTTGTTTTATTCCCCCCTTAGGACCTTTCAGGTATCACATACATAGATTGTTATTGAGCCAAAAATTACTAGAACTGTTTCTCTCCCCGTAGCGCCTTCCTCTTGGGTACTGTATCTCCAAATTCTATTCACCCTGGCCTCCTTGAACTACAGTTTTAGTCTTGTTGACTCAGAAAGGTTGCTGGATTCTGTATCTGCCCTAATATGCGAAATGCCTCAGGTAGAAAATCTTAGTGATGGTAGAACTCACCTCATTTGTTTCTCTTTCCTTGGAATTTGTGATATTTTACTGAGTGTTTTATATGAAAATAGTCGTTCTTGTTATTTTGTACAATTTTCTAGTTGTTAGCACAGTAGGTAATTCTAGACCATCTTACCCCGTCTAGGTGAAAAGTGGAATTTGATATTTTTTAATGTTACAAATTTTTATTTTATAAATTTCATTTTTCATTGTTTGCTGGTATATATAATTCATTTCAATATATTGGGCTCATATCCTGAAACCTGTAACTACTTATTGTTCCTAACTTACCTATAATACTTTGTAAATAAACATGTATGTAGGCAGTTATTTGCTCTGTAAATATTGACAGTTAAATCGCCCATTACACAAATCCTTGTACCTTTTTATTTCTTTTTGCTGACTTAAAGTATCGCCTAGTACCTCCAATACAATTTTCTATAGAAGTGGTTAGAATGGCATTCTTTTCTTCATCTCAGATGGAAAGCTTTGAACATTTTATCATTAACTATGATGTTTCCTGTCTATTTACTAGAGATATTTTTTTGTCAAATGTAGTAATTCTCATGTTCTTATAATAAACCGAGTTGCAGTCATTATCGGTATTGAATTTTATCTCTTTTTTGTGAGGGTCACGGAGATGCCATGTGGTTTTTCACCTTTTTCTGCTAACATGACCTATGATACTGACTTTTTTAAAAATGCTAAACAAACCTTTAATTCCTGGAAGAAATCCAGTTTCTTTGTGATATAAAATCTGTTTTATCTTGTGAAGAGCTCATGTGAGATTAGTGGGTTTTTTTGTTTGTTTGTGTTTGTTTTTTCCTAAACTTCTTGGTAGAGTTCACATGCAAAGACATCTGATCCTGAATTTCCTCTTTGAGAAAAGTTTTTAAATTAAAATGTCAATTTAAGAGTTACAGGTCTCCCCAGATTTTGTTTTTGTCTTGTATCAGTTTTGGTAGATTCTATTGGCATAGAGTAGCTTATAATATTTTCTTATTCTTTTAACATTCATATTACCTGTAAGAAAGTCCCTCCTTTATATTCCTGATATTTATTATGTCTCCTTCCTCCCTCCCTTCCTCCCTTCTTCCTTCCTTCTTCTTTCCTTCCTTCTAATTCTTGGCAGTGACTAATCAATTTCATTCATATTGCCATTAAGAAACAAACATTCACTAGAGCCATTGTTAGGTTGAAGGCTATACCTTATTATCTTTTCCTTAGTGCAGTGGATCTTAAACATCAGCATGCAGCAAAGTTACATAGGTTTGTTAAAACAAATTGCTAAGTCCCACTCCCAGAGTTCTGACTCAGTGAATCTCCTGAGTCTTGAGAAGGCCCACGATATGCAGTCAGCACCTAGAGACCCAGGAAAGGCAATATGTAGTTCCAGTTAAAGATCTGAGAATCAGGAAAAGTTGGTGTAAGTTCCAGTCTGAAATCTGGCAGGCTCGGGACCAAGGAAGACCTGATGTTTCATCTGAATCTGAGGCTGGCAAAGACCAACTATTAGACAGAAGGAGTTCCCTCTTATCCAGCCTTTTGTTCTGTTCGTGTCTTCAGTTGAATGCATGAGGCACATCCACATTAGGGAGGGCAGTCTGCTTACTCAGTCTACCCACTCAAATGTTAATCTCATCCAGAAACACCCTAACAGACACACTCAGGATAATATTTAATCAGATGTCTGGGCACCCTGTTGTCCAATCAAGTTGGCACATGAAATTAACCATTACACTAAGTGATCCTGGTGCTCCTGATTTGGGGGACACACTTTGAGAAATAATGTTTTAAGTGATCATCTTCTAGAGTGCAACATTAATTCTTGATTTATATAAGTCCTCTTCCCAGGCACTGCAGGGGTCTTAAGTATAGTTTAACTTCATTTACTCCAAATTTTGCAAACACACTCGTACATACGTATATATGTGTGTGTGCATGTAAAATTGTAAATGCCACGAGAGAGTGTAGTTACTATTTTATTGGTTAACATGTATTTAGATTTACCCAAATATTTATCATTTTTTGTTGCTCATTATTCCTTTTTTGAATGTCTGACTTCCATCTGCTATCATTTTCCTTCTTTTTGAAGAACACCATTAGTATTTTATTTAGCCTGCCACTCATGAATTCTCTCAGTTCTTACTTGGCTAAAAATCTTTGAAATTCACCTCAATTTTTTGAGGGATGTTTTGAACGAATATAGTGTATAGGTTTGCAGATACTTGTTTTAGTACTTAGAAGATATTACTTAGTTGTCTTTTGCCTTTCATTTCTTCTGGTGCTTTCTTTCCTTTTTTGCCTTTTTTTTTTTAAACAAAGGTAACTTCTAGTCTTATTGCTGTTTCTGTGCTCCTCCCCTGCCTTTTCTACCCCTGCTACCTGCTTTTAAGATTTTCTCTATCTTTGGTGTTTGTATATCTTACTATGATATACTCAGGCTCTTTGATTTTTCTTTGTATTTATCCAGCTTGGGATATGTAGAGCTTTTCATTTTTGAAATTTGATGACTTTCATCAGTGGCTGGAAAATTCTTAGCCATTATCTCTTCTAATATTGCTTCAGAACCAGTCTATACTTTTCTGGGACTTTAATTACACAAATATTAGACATTTTTTGTATTTCTCATCTATCTATCTATATTCTCTCTCCAGTATTCTAGTATTTACTTTTAACCTTAGTCCACTTCACTGATTCTGTTTTTAGCTGCTTCTAATCTTCTGAGTTTTTAATTTCAGTTTTTGTGTAAGTGTTGGAATTTACATTTGATTTTTTATTATAATATTCTCTTCCAGTTTTCTGTATTGTCTTTAACTTTCATATATATATATATATAATCTCATATATGTATGAGATATAGATGCTTTAGTCTTTGTTTCATTATTTGACTTCTCTTAGGCCTACCTCAATGATTTTGTGTTTCTCTTGATATTCAGTAATATATTCTTGTCTACTTTAATATCTTTTGCTTTTATTACAGTGTGAACAACCTAGTATATGACAGATGTTAAAGGTAAAAAATGGTGGCTTTTTTCCCCCCAGAAAAAAAAAAAAACTGCATTTGCTTTTGGTAGGCAGTAGCAATCCTGGATGACCATAATGCAGTCAAAGTTATACGGCTGGTCTTTTTCGGGTTCATCATTACTTTAGGGTGTAGTTCTACAGAGTTACAACTTGAATCACAGTGGTTTTTCTAAGCTTTCCTCCCTTTTAGTAAACCTTAAATGTCAGTTTTTTGCCATAAGTTTGTTAAATTTTTTTTTCCAACTGCCAAGTCATTGAACTGCTTCTTCCAATGTGCATATGAGAAAAGTGGCTCAAATATCCAAATCACCTCTTTAGGACTTCTTCTCTGTAAAGATCAATTGATCTTTGTCTTAACTCTCCACTGTCCTCAGAGATATGTTTTAGTTTGGGGTTTTTTTTATCCAGCTTTCTTAGTTGTTGTTAGCAGGAGAATCAACCTATTCCTGAAGGTGGCAATCCAAATTATTTTATATAGCTAGCTTGCTTACCATCCTATATTTGAGTATAGGCATTGAAATGCTTAGTTTTATAAATCACTTCTTTCAACTGAACTCTCAGACCCATTTACTCTGTCCTTTAATTACATCATGGGAAAACTTAGTTTTCTTATACTTTTTAAGTTATAAATAATTTGTCAAATGTAATGTAAGTCCTAATATCTCATCCAGTTAAACTTCTTCATCCCCTTACTCTGTAAGGAGGGTCCTAAATAAAAGAATTATTATGTTTTTCCATAATTCTAAAGTAATAATTCTAAAATAAAAATAATCAACAATTGGATGTGAAACATGCTTTTAAGGAGATTCATTTAGAAAACAGGAGACAAAAATCTTACTTTTTTTCCTATTCATTCATGTATTTGCAGTTGCCTTGGCCTTGGATATGTATCAAGGTCAGTTACATTTGGTAAAATTCGATAATACTTGCAGCCATGAATTTTCATATATTTTTTCTCTCATGGATTATTTATATTTTTATTCATATAAATTTCTTAGGCTATCTAAATCTTTCTAAATGTGACTTCCTTAATATCAGTAAAAGCCAATACATAATTGTGTTTTTTAAACCAAAATAATAAACTCTTGTGTTTTAAGTCATATTGTTTTAATCCACAGATTGCAGCTATAGGACTTTATCTAAAGCATTATTATTTCCTTTGAATGTTTTGTTTTCCTTTCATTGGTCATTTTGTTAGAGTGGTTGATAAATTTCCCAAGTTGTAACTGTAATTTTGTTCGTGGAAATAAATAACTCTTTCTTAAAAGAATTTGCATTTACTATCAAGAAAAATAGCCAAAGTCAAAATAGCGTCATAAGTATAATTAGTGTTACTGAAGGGAACGAGAAAGAATAGAGGAGGAAGAGAGGAATGAGTCACTTGAGAGAATGCACTTCTGCCTAGAGTTGAGAAATTCTCTATTTAGGCACCAAGAACTTTTCAGAATATTAAGAAGTTACTAGACAGAGTGTTAGGATTATAAACTTCACTTGAGACTATGTAGGGCAAATTCTCCATCTTGTCTACCTTTGTATTATTTCTCTGCACAAAATGTCTTAGACTAAGTTAATGTTTTTTGAATAAATGAAAACTTGCAAATAACCGAGAAATTAATTTAATAAATTAGTTTTACACTGTGTGTTTATTTTAGATGAGAATTGAATTAGCAATACAGGCATAGTATGCTTTTTTTTTTTTTTTTTTGTAATTGGTGGTTATTTGCCAGGTGAGAGAGGAGGATATAAAGCTAAGATTTATGTTTTTATCATTTCTTTTGAGAATTTAAATTGTATAAGAATGAAGATCACATACTTTATACAAATTTACTTTAAAACACATTTTGAGGAATCTATACGTCCATTTTCTTCACTGTAAAAATGTAGCAACAAAACTTTTCTGTTTAGAATATTTTTGTTGTTTGATGGAGAAATCTAGCAGTATTATTTGATAATGCTTTTTGTATATAAAACCTTTGATCTCTTGCTGGTTAAAATGTTACATTTTTGCCCTTTATTAGAATATTTAAATTATAGTTGCAGAATGCTGTGTAAGAGCATCATTTAGTGCTCTATTACATTTTATAAGAAAAGAGCTGCAAAATATCTTATAGGGATTCACTCACTGAGAAATGTCTGTTTTGGTCCATTACTCTTGAGTAAAGGTAATTAGTAAATATTTACATACACACATGTAATTAGTTGAATAGATTAATTAAAGTTTCTATTTAATTTAAATTTAATCTGCAAGAACAGTATTTACACAATTCTGAAGCCTCTAAATTGTACAGAAACCTGTAAAATATGGAAAAATCTTAAACTAGGGAAAATGCTTCTGGCTTTAATTAGATAGTAGTGTATATTACAATCCAGTAGCATAACTAGGATTACTTAAGCTGAGAAGCTTGATCAAACATGATCCTGGAAATTAGAAGGAATGAATGAAATAATGAATCTAAAAAGGAAGTTATCTGTATTCACTAAAATTCAGAGCTAACTCATTATGATGATGCTTATGACTTCAGGTATCTTTTCCTTTGCTACCTCTTTTATTACAACTTACTAGTAGTGGAAACAGTTTTTTCTCAAATTGTGCTTCTTGGATCAGCAGTATCGGATCACCTGAGAATGTTAGAAGTGCATACTCCATCAGTATACCCTGACCTGCCGAACCTCAGAGGCTGGGGTCCTAGCAGTTTGGGGTTAAACAAGTCTTGCAGGTGATGCTGAGGGCTGAGAACCATTACCTTAATGTAGGTTTCTTGCTGGAGGAGTAACAAGAGTGGGAGAGGGTATTGCAAGTCTGCAAAGGCCTACCCAGTTCCCTTTTTCTTGCCTAATAAAGTCCCTCCAGAATATTCTTTTTAAGTGTTTGTGTAAGTTCCTAAACTTCAATTTCCTTTTTGAGTTCTTTCTCTAACGCTGTTGACCCAGATGAAGTAGACAAATTGAAGTGCTAATGCTGAGGCTTTGTGTACACAAAGGATTCAGATCATGCTGTTTCCAAGTTAGGAAAGAAGGTACCCAAGATTATTCCCTAATCCCTATTTAATCGCTTTAAAAACATGGAATAGTTTAGTTTTAAATATTAGTCTTATATTGCAAATTATTCTGTGATTAATTGCCTTTTTGCCATTTATGTTTTCCTCATATATAACAAAAATGTTACTTAGCATTGTTGCAGAACTTTCATGTTGAAGTGTTGTTTAATTCCTGACTGTATTGTCTTCTGTGTAGAAGAATGTGTGCTCGTCTAAGATTATTATATTGATTTTGTTTCTGTTTAAATATATCAGAGTCACATTTTGTAAGAGTAAATATAGGTTTGTTTTATTCAAAGTAGCAGTTACAAGAGCTATCACTGTTGACCTCTCACTGTGTGCCAGGTACTTTCCTATGCACTTGACCACCTTAGCTCATTAACCCTCACCAGGAAGGTAGTATTATCATCTTCCTTTTGCAGGCATAGGAAGCCGAATTTCCCAAGGTCATCTAGGTAGCACATGATGGAGCAAGCATTCCAGAGTGAGCAGTCTTGCTCTAAAGTACTTACTTCTAACAGAGACAGTTAGATGTTACCAAATTACTTATTTGAGCAGAATCATTTTCTCTATCCATGCTTTTACTTCTACATCTACTACTTGAGGTACTTTCAAGAATGTCATATATGTAAGGCCATATAACTTGAAATTTGATATTCAACAATGTAAATAATGATGCAATGGTTGGTAAATAAAAGTAAGTGGGCTTATGAAATAGAAAACGCCTACTTTGGCAAAGTAATTTGACTGTATCAAACTGAATTCCAGTTATTCCCTTATTTGTCCTGCAAGGAAATTTTCAGGGAACTCTTGAGAACAAGAGCTAATTCTTTGTAACTTGCACAGTGACTTGAGTAGTAAGTGGGTAGAAGGATGTACAAGGTCGTCTTTCTTGAGTTACAGACAGAATCTGTGGCCCTTGTGGGTAACAGGCTCCCGATTCCTTTTCACAGGATAATCATTGTGATTTAACTGCAATCTTTTGAGTAGTCTTATGACTGATGTGAATCTGAACAGTGTCCCTTCTACATGAAGCTATTATTATTCATTGGATTAGAACTGGACATTTATGATTTTTAAAGGGTTTAATTTAGAAGTAAAGTTTATTTGATTTTTTTATGGAACCATATTTACTAGTCTTTATGTCTTAATTTCAACAGCATCACTGCAAAACTTGAAAGAGCTTTAGAAAAAGTTGCTCCTCTTCTTCGTGAAATTTTTGTAGACTTTGCCCCATTCCTATCTCGTACACTTCTTGGCAGTCATGGACAAGAGCTATTGATAGAAGGTATGATTTCTCTCTCTATTCTAATTATTTTAGTTTCTTATAATGTATCTATTAATCATGGCATAACTTGTGCTACTAGAGGAATATGTATTGCCAAAAGAATATAAAGACATTGCTTCCACAAATTCTAGTAACATATACATATATGCTTTCTCCTTATTCATTTTTTAAAAATAGCATAATTGCACAGTCAATACTAATAACAGAATGAAGAACTTTGAACAAGTGTTGGAATGGGAAGCTCTGGCCCTTGTAATCCCAGTCCGTTAGGTGGGCTATATATCCTTCAGTGGGGTGGCGTGTTTACTAAGCAGTGATCTCTAAACTAACTTAAGAGCCATGCATCTTTAAGTGACTTTTCTTACTCACACATAACTCGTGTAATGTGAGAATCCTTAACTGAGAGCATGTAAAGGAATACTGATCTGGGAATTGATGAAACTGTTATCCTCCACTCAATAGCAGCTTAAATGGAGTGAGAAGGCAAAGAAGATAAATTAACTGTTGTGAAGATTTAATATATACACCTCTATTAGGAGCTTCGAAAATGATTATCTGAAGCCTTATTTCTTTAAAAAGAAGTTTTGTTTTATAAATAATCATGAGCTTCAGAAAGGGGTAATCACTATCTAGATGATCCTGTAAGTAATGGCTTTAGGTGCCATTTCTTGGATTTAGCAGCCTTATATATATATGTATTTTTTGTTTTTCACTTCCTATTTACTGTAGAAATTTTTCTGTGTCTGTTCTTTTATTTTCTCAACTGCTTTTACAAATATGTTTCTGTTAGGGGAGACAATAATAATGAATAACCTGAATTTAAATCCCTGTTACATTACTTTCTTAGTTCTAGAATTTTGTGAGTTACTTAGCCATTTTGTAGCTTAGTTTCTAGTAAGATATGTCAATGATAATGCCTCCCTCCAAGGGTTCTTGTGAGGATTAAATGGTATAATACATAGAAAGCTCTTAGAACAGTGACACATGGTGGGCTATCCATTTTTTTTAATATTGTGTTCCTGCTCCAGGCCAAGCACTATCTTAGCTACTTGGAATATATTAGTAAATAACAAAGATCCCTGCCTTGGGAACCTTATATTCTATCAGAGACCATAAACAAACATCAAGCAAAATAAATAATTAAATTATATAGCATGTTAGAAGATGATAAATGCTAGGTAAAAGGGTAAATAAAACACAGGGGATTATAGAAATGGCAGGGTTGGTGATTAATTTTAAATAAACCAATAGTAAAAGTTACATCTCAGCAAAGACTTAAAGGAAGTGAGCCATACAGCTTACTAGAAGAGTGTCCGAGGCCAAGAGGGTAGTTACTGCAGTGACTCTATAGCATGCGCTACCTTTATAATAAGAAAAATTCAATAAACATTATCAAAAAAATATATCTCAAATATTGCTTTATTCCCTAAAAGTGTTTTTTCCCTATATTTATGTGTATATTTTCCAGAAATGATTTGACAGATTTACAGAAGAAATTCATAAGTAGTGGACAGAGACATGCTAAAATAAACACGGAATACAGTTAGTAATGTAGTGATGTTAGTGATGGCTCCTGTACTGTTACTAAAACTGGGCCACAAATTCAGCGCTAAGTTTTCCAGCAGCGAAACCAAGGAAGGAATTATTTGAAAATTGTTTGTGACAGTTTTAAATTCTAAGGAATCATTGTCAGATGACTTTTTAACTGTTCTGTGTTGCTCAGTCAGAATCCCGCATATGTAACCCTCTTTCCAAAATTCTCCGTGGCCAGACATCTGAACTGTTTATTTCTTCCCAGCACTGCAGAGAGAAGGCAGGAGAAATAGCCTGGTAATTGAGAACTGTTGTTCTTGGGCTTCCCTAAATTTGCCTCAAATACTCTGAATTGAGTTGAAAGAGAATTAAAAATATTCCTCTTAGATTTTTAGCAAGGTTACTATGCTAAAAATGAAACATTAGAACAAGTTATATATTGAAAATTCACTTTCTGTTTGCTTGGCAGAATATAATTTAATTTTTTTCACTTTTCTACATCCAAAGAATTTTAACATAACCTGTTTTTAAAACTATGTTGATGTAATGTTCATACCCCTTCTTTTTGTGTTAAAATGGTTTTTCTTAATACAATGATGATGCAAATGGTAGATTTTTAGGTTTTGAATTTTGTTTTTTAAATGCCATTACTTGGCAAAATAGAAAGTTGACAACCTTAGGATATGGTCCTCTATGTTTTTGCGAGGCCATACAGTCCAAAAATCTAGAAACCTCAGCTGTGTACTAGAATGACATTCAGTATCCCTCACAATTTAGTCATAACCCTTCCTTTTTGGACTCAGCTAGTCTTCAGAATCTTGCTATAGAAGACATTCCTTTAACACGTGATGTTATGCATTGTCACATTTCTTTGTTTTTGTACCACTCTTCCTTCTGCTTTGGATCTTTTTCCTTTTTTCTCTCCCCCAAATTATTCTCATCCTTTGAGTCCTGCTTCAGGTTCCTTATGCTAAATTAATGCCTTCTCCTCTGTGCTCCTGTGCCATTTTTTAAATACAATATTAATAAAATTATTTTTCACTTATAAATAGGAAGTATTTTATCATTTTTATTAACATTGTCTAGCTTCGATTCTGGTACATAATATTGAGTATTTTTTCCTTGTACTTGAATAGAACATTATTTGTGTTACTGATGATGTTTGATAGAGGTAAGTTTTGAAAATAAGGGAAGATAGCCAAAATGTTTGTGTTCTGTGGTGAGAATTCCCCAAATTAGTCAATCATCCATACCCATGAGTTGGCTGCTGTCCTCATCCTAGGAGCATTGTTGCCCTCCACCCCTCCCTCTGGAAGTACATATCCTGTCATGTTCTCATTCTTGAACGTGTACTCTTGATCATTCTCTCTTTTTCCCTCTGCTCCATTTCCCTTCTTTCCATAATTTGATGCACTGTTCCTCTTCTCTGAGAAGAAAAATTGTCAAACTGTTGTGAAGAATCAGGAGATTGACATGAGAAAAATATCTTTACACTAGCTGTGGAATATTTCTGTTTAAAAATAGTGCTGCTGATGAACAAATCTCATTGCTTTTGATTCTATCATACATTTACGTATGGTAGGAACAAAACTGGATTTATGTAACTGAAGATATTTTAATGTCTTATGAGAAGAGAAGGCAATTACTCTTAATTTCAAGTAATCATAAAATATATTTGAATTGCATCTTTATTTGTAGTTTTATATTTAGTTTTTTCTTAATTTACACATGTATCCATTTGTTTTTTCTTCCAGAATAATTAATTATTGGTAGTTTATATTGTCTGTGTCCTTTAAAACACATACTAAAATAATGTCCTTCCATTTTCTTGATTTATATTTGTAGTGATTATTGGTACTTTTTTTTTATAAAACTATTGCATAACGATGGGTAAAATCAGTTAGTAATTATTGATACTCTAATTATTTTATCCCATGTGCTTGAAATCAGGATTCTCACTGAACGAACGAGGTCCAGATGTAAAGTAGAAAAGATTAAGTGAAAGCATTTAGTTCTGAATTTGAACTGAACATTATAAAAGCTACATTATTATGTACAATGCACACACACACGTAGACACACGTTCACGTATATACTCTAGCTCTGTCTACTGTTTTACATAGAAACGATGACCAAGTCAATAGCAGTGAGCACACCTACAGTCCAGATTGCAGTCTTGAAATATTATTTACCACTGAGAGAAACCAGAGCTCGTTGGAGAAATGGATGATTTCAAGGCTAAGGCAAGACGTATTCATGATTTGCTTGCAACACTTGGTGATACTGTAAAACCAAGGAAGACATCAAATACTGTCAAAAAGGCTCAGGGGCTAACTTAAGATGCCCTTATTAGTTAAAGATGGAGCATTAGAGCTTCAGCGAGTATAGTAACTGCAATGCATTAAACTCATGACATGTTTAATTCCATGAATCATAAGAATAGGTTTTTAAATGATTTGTTTGAATTTCAAGGATAGAGAACCAACTCATTATTTTGAAAACTCATCAATAAAAGGAAAGATTTATCTTGCCATTCCCATGTAAGCTCTGTCATTTCTGTTATCAAATCACTAGTGATAGGGGAGGGTATAGCTCAGTGGTAGAGCACATGTTTAGCATACATGAGGTCCTGGGTTCAATCCCCAGTACCTCCATAAAAGAAAAAAAAAAGTTAATTAAATAACCTAGTTATCTGCCCCACACACACAAAAAAACTAAATAAAAAGAACAAAAAAAGAAACTAGTGAAGGATGCTTTCTCTTTATAGAAATATAAATATATCCGATAAATGGTGGAGGGATTTTTGAGTTAATTTAGTGCCTTTTAGCATCCACTCAGGAATTAACAGATGGCATCAATTGCTGTTAACATCACAGAAAGAGAGACACTAGACAATCAGATGGGGAAAACACCGTCATCCATCCAGACTGACTATATGTCTACTTCTACAGATATACATACATATATAGACACATTTTGTATATCTGTGTTACATTTTGTAAAATTATTTTTAATGTGTTTATGGAGAAAGTTATAAAAATTTTAATGGTATTAAAGGCATAAATAATGGTGAACTGTTTGTTCGTGATAGGAAGATGGTGTCACAAAGAAGTAGATTCTGTCCGTGATTACCCATCAATTTCCAAAAAATTTTAATTTCAAAAAAATCTCAGGTTATTTTTAAGGAACTTGATGAGTTTTCTCTTAAATTTCTATAGTTGAATGAAAGGTTGAAAATAACCAAGATAATTTTGAAGATGGACAAACTGCTGTAATTTAAAAAGTGTTGTAATGGCCGAGAGATAGACAGATGACTGTGTAAGAATAAATATCCAGATCCCACACACACAGTAACATCATGTGATCATGTTGCCTTTGCAAAGAGAGACAAATAATGGGATGAGTGCACGTAGGTTAATTGGGTTTCATGCTGTTAATTAAAAAAGAAAAAGTGGAACTCCTTCCTTCCTTAATACATAAAACATCACTACTAAAATGGTTGCAAAAGCAAAACTTCAAAAGTTATAGAAAAAGAAAATATAGCAAAATATCTGTACTGCCAGAGGCAGGAAATATTTAACTAGACACAAAAGCATAAAATGTAGAGGTTGATAAATCTGATATTAAAATTATTTTGGTTTATCAAAAGAAACCATTAAAAAGTGAAAAGGTAGTGCCGTCTGCAAGATAGTGAATTAGGAAGCTCCAGACCCTCATTCCCCCACAGAAATACTGAATAAACCACAATATATTGATAAAAAAGAGCTTTACTAAAACTCTAGAAACAAGTTAAGAACCTGCAGCAAACAGGCAAACCCTGAAAATGGTTGGAAATTCTAAGACATTTTGTTTGCCTTGTGCCATCTCTTCCCCAGTGCAGTATGGTACACCTGGTCAGGAGGAAATCACTGAATTTCCACTTCCTCCCTTGGAATGGAAGAGATAAAGTGCAAGTTCCTTGCAGCATTCTAGGTTTTCTACTGGTTGCCCGAAGGACTAATTTCTGTCTTGCCTATCTCAAAGTACTAATAAGAATGGAGGCAGAGTTTCAATGCTAGATTGAAGGCTGCTGAAAGAAATGGCAGGCAGCGTGACCTATTAGAGCTGCAGGAGGCCTGCAGACCTGTGGGTGATTGGGAGCAGGGATTTATGGGAAAAGGTCTGAGGGACCCTCAGCCTTTAAGCCTGGCTAGTTAGTGACCATCTTTCCCCTATACAAAGACAGTTCTTAAAGACTGGGACAGGTGACTTTTTTCAAACAGTTTTTATATAGGGGTTAAATTTTTTCCAGATTTTTTTCAAAATTCTTGACCCTTGTATAGAAGCATTTGGTTGATGTTTGTTCCAATTCTAGCCAAAATCTTCAAGGGTGGTATTTTTATTATAAAATTCTCAAACAATTAAAATTATATTATAGTCTTCAAAAATATTTACTGTTAAGTTTCTATAACTTTTATTCCTTACTTTTGAAAGCAGTGTTAATATAAATAATACTTAGGCTTTTTTTCTGTTCTTGAAATCAGACTAACAAATCACTTTTCCAAAATAAAAAATAACGGTTTAGTTAACTATCTTTATATTATCTCTTTTGCTCATAAGTGTTGAAATAATTACTTTTAGTCTAAATTCTCTTATTTAAATAGATGTAGTAAGTATATCTCATTCATGAAAATATGGTGCTATGGCAGTGTTACATCCTAAATTTCTAATCGATAAGAATAAATCTGTGAACTGGATTCTGTAAGTCAAATGATCATTAAAGATTATTGATGTAAAAATATTATATTTTTTATGCTAACAGTTCTGATTTTTCAGTTTCAGTCTTGCTAACTCCTGACAGTATCCTATAGTGAATGTATTTAAAATACTATATATATGATTAATTTCCATATCACTTCTGAGAGGTGACAGAGCAGTAGTCACCTATTAAAAGTCACTGCTATTAAAACTTCATTATAAGAGTAGCAATGGACGTGATAACTGTGCTTATGTTTAGTGACTACCTGAGACATTGAAAAATACTTTGTGTGTTTAAAGTTTCAATTTTTACACAAATTTAACTAAGTTTTAATGCACAAGATGATGGTCTCACCTTAAGGAATTAGAAAAAGAATTTAGGTAAGTCCTACTCTAGGCATAGATGAATAATCTGACAACAACAACAATAACAACAACAACAACAACACTTTAGGAGAAATTGTACATAAGGAGTTAACCATAATTTGAAACTCATTCTTAAAGAATAAAAAAAAAATGTAGTTCTCAATGTGACACACTCCAACTTTGTATATTTCATTGAGTTATTTGGCCCTTTGAATGCTAACATGGATAAATACCAGTTTTCTCTGTGTTTTACAGAGATCTGATTAATAAAAAAGAATTGAATAAAGTCTACCATGTAAAATGGGTGCTCTCCATTTCTTTCATATTTGACTAATTATTGCTACCTAACATCAAGTTGTGAATTAAGAGTCTAACACCAGTTACCTTATGCAGGAAGGTACACAAGCTCTATATTCTTAAGTTTTATCTATTACAAAATTGAATTATGAGCAACTTCTACAGATTTTCATACTTAATATTTTTATTTTTAGTGAATTTCATATACAATGCAAATTTTTGTTTTAAGGAATTCAGCATTTCTCTTTGCTCTCTGGATTTATCTTAAATCCAGAAGTACTCTAGAGCAAGGTTCTGCAAACATTCTCCTTAAAATCTAGATTGTTTGTGGATCAAAAAAACAGTCTCTGTCACTTGTCCTTTGTTTTGTGTGTTGTTTTGTTTTTACAATTCTTTAACAGTGTAAAATCTGTTCCTAGCTTACTGGCCATGCAGAAGAAAGCAGCAGGTTGTATCTGGCTGTAGTTTGCCACCCCAGTGTAGACTAAGAGATAATGGCATCATCAAAAGAACAATTAAATTTAGATACTACTGATAACAGTAGTCTTTTTTTTCCCACTTAATTGACTGTGGTTATTTTTCTATATGATGGTGCAAGTTGAAAGTCTCATATAGTATCGGTAATTCCTTTCTATACTAATTACTCTCAAGGTGTTCCTTAGCAAATGGTTATAGGAAGACATTTTTCTCTTATTGTATTCATTACATGGTATCCTGGATACCTGTTCTCCTTGAAAACTTTGTTTAAAACAACAGGTTTCATTTCTTCTAGCTGCGAACCAGGCTCAACTGGTATAATTTTCCAACCAACCATGATTCAATGGTCTGTTGCTTAAGATTGATCTATATTGACTGCAGAAAGCATTTCTTTTCCTGTTTTTGATGATTACTTTTGGTAAATTTTATTTAACTGCCACTTAGGAGCCGTTGTCCATTTTTTTTGCATAATTTTGCCTAAGCAGCACTGTGTGTCCTTAGTTTCTAAAGTTGTTACTAGTGATGTTATTTTAAGAAAATGGTCACAAACGTGTACCAGTGATATTTTGTTTCACATTCCACATTTTTGCAAATGATAGGTACATTTTTGCATTAGGGGGAAAATACTTCACATACTGTGCTGAATCTCAAAAAATTTAGGAATTTATAATCAACCATTTTTACTCAAGTAAAATATTTTGTGTGTAATTTAAAATTTTTTATCTTTCTAAATTATTCTTTAGAGGTATTTGTTGGTATATAAACAGATGATCACCTGAACTATTACAAATATGATAGTTAAATGATGTTTTATCAAAGGCTCTCATTACAATTTTCAAATAGCTGCTGAAAATTTTTAGATACTTGAGTTATTTGGGTTGTCAGAATGTGAACAGATTGTAGTATAACATAAGTTTAACTAAAGAAACAATCTTTCAGAAATGACATCTTCAAAAAGGATTTTTTCATATGAATCAGCAGAGTGGAAAAGGGATGCCTGATTGATTAGCTGTATCACTTGACTCATCATGACAGTCTGTGCTTTACAAATTGTGACAGCCAGATGGCCTTCATATAAAAATTACGATCTAACATGAAGAACAGAACATCCTTGAGTATCTGTTACATAGTATACTGTATGTGTTTAAGGATTTATTTTAAATGCGTAAGATCCCATTTGCCTTCTCTATGCTTCCAAAAATGGGGAGATCAAATTAAAATCCATGAGATGACGAGAGTGTTTAGTCAAGAGTAACATTTCTTTAATAATCTAGGTTGAATATGATGTCTGCATAGGCTATTAACAGGAACAGGAATTAAGGGGTAGTGGCATAATGTTTTGAAGGAACATTTATTCTCAAGGTTTTCCTTAGTAAATGGATTTATTTTTCCACTTTTTGTCATGATAGAATAACATGGAGTGGACTTGCCCTCCAAGTGTAACTAAATTGACAAATTCATTTGATGGATTTAATGGCTTATTATACAGTGATTAAGACAGTAACAGTGAACTAGAAGGTACAGAATGGCATTTTTACAAACTGAAGTAGGAAAAACCAATTAAATAAATAAAAAGATAACAGAGGCACAGGAGTCTATATGATAAATCAAGTAGTTTAACATTCATGGAATTGGAGTCCAAGAAGGAGGTTAAGACAATATGTGTGTAGTATTTTTTGAAGAAATAATAGCCAAATAACTTGAAAACTATAAATCCTAAGACCCAAGAAATTCAGCTAACCACAAGCAGAATTGACACAAAGAAAAAAATTCCATGGAACATCATAATCACACTGTTCAAAACCAGCATTCAAGAGAAGAATCTCAAAAAGTAGTCAGCAACGTTAAGCAACGCAACAGCTCATTTAAAAATGATTTGAACAGATAGTTCACCAAAGATCACACTACTATGACAAATAAGCACAGAAAAAGATGGTCAACACCATTACTAGTAGGTAACTGCAAATTAAAACCATCATGACTCAACATCACGAACAAATGAGAATGGCTAAACTTTAAAAAATATATATCTACTACTACCAAATGCTCGGGAGAATTTGGAGCAACTGGCACTCTCATCCATGGCTTTGAGAATGCAAAATGACAGTTACTGAGGAAAATAATTTGGAAGTTTCTTATGGAGTTAAGCATTCACTTACCATGGGACCCAGTAATCCCATTCCTTGATACTTTCCCTAGAGAAATGAAAACTTATCTTCTCACAGAAAGCTGTAGTTGAATGTTCATAGCAGCTTTTATTTGTGATAGCCCAAAGCTGGAGAAACTCAAATGTCTTTCAGTGAGTAAAAGAATAGACTATGGTGCATTCAGACAGCAGAAAAAAGGAGCAATCTATTGATAAACCTTACGACTTGGATGAATCTCAACATTATTGTGTGGAAGAAAAGCTCATATCAAGGGTGGTATCTGTTATGTTTCCCTTTTGGGGACATTTTCAGAGCAGATCAGTGGTGGCCAGGGTTTATAGGCAGGAGGGGGTGTCACTGTAAAGGAATAGTACAAGGGATTCCTTGGGATGATGATGATACATAAATCAGTACATGTGCTAAATCTCATAGAGTTCACAAAGTAAAAAAGTGTGTTCACTTGTAATTATTTAAAATTTAAATTAAAAATTTTAAATTGCTGTCAGAGGAAAAAATACATTACTTACAAAAATAAAATTATCATCAACCTTTAGTCAGAAATTATGCAAACTGGAAAATAATGGGATGTCTTTCAAGTGTTGATAGAAAAGACTTTAAACCTGAAATTTTTATCCAGTGAAAATATTCTTCAAAAATGAAGGGTAAATGATGACTTTTTCAGACAACAAAAGAGGATAAAATTCATTACCACCACAGCTGAACCTTAAGAACTGTCAAAAGGAATCCTTTAAGCAGGGGGTTAATGATACTAGTTGAAAACTTAAATTCACACAAAAGAGGGTGCAAAAAATAGTTAATATATGGATACATATGAAATATTTTCTCATTATAAATTGATGCAGGAGAAACATTTATTAAAATTCAGTACTCATTCATGATAAAGCCTTTGAGAAAAATAGGTCCCAAAGAGAACAAAACTTAACCTAAAATTTATATCTATGAAAAACCTAAAACTAATGTCATACTTAATGAAAAAGCAAATGAGATTGGGAGTAAGGGAAGGATTTTGCCTCACACCACTTGAACTCAACATTTTACTGGAGGATCTAAGTAGTGCAGTAAGGCAAGAAATAAAAATAAAAGAGAAGCAGATTGAAGAGGAGGAAGTAAAACTTTTTAATTGCAGTTGAAATTATCATGTATGTGGAAAATCCTAAGAGTCACATGCTTTACTGATTCAGAACATAAAATGGTACAACTTTGAAAACCAGTTTGGCAATGTTTCATAATTAATAAACATTCATCTAAAATTTGACCCAGAAATTCCACTACTGTTATTATTCAAGGAAAATGCAAACATATATATATATACATAAAGACTTATACAAAATTTCACAGCAATATTCATAATAACCACAAAATGGAAAAACTATTCATCAAAAAATGAGAAGATAAACAAATGCTTATGTTCATATGAGAGATTGCTGCCCAGCAATATAAATAAATAAAACTACTGATACTCATAGCCAAACGCATGGATTTCAGAAACATTTTGCAAGAGAAGCCTGGCTCACACGAGTTCATATTGTATGATTTCATTTTTATAAAGCACTGTCACAGAAGAAATCTTTTTTATAGTGTAGAGTACAGGACAGAGGTTGTTTGGGTCTAGGGGTATAGAGAAGGTTGAGTAGGAATAGCTTTTTGTATTGACCTAATTGCTGAGCATCTTGTCCAAATTACTTTCTTCCTTACAAATAAGTGGAAGTTAAGTTGTCGAAAAAAACTCAGAAATGTTTACTAAGGATAGATGTTAACAAAGATTTTTCCATCACAGATAACTTCTAACATGAAAACAATATCCTCTAGAAGTAGAAATCTTACTTTTCCATCATAAATAAAACATTTTCAAACTGCACAGTTCTGTATTTCAATATGGAAATCTCCTTTGAGCCAATAAAGATGATTAACACAAGAACATGATCCGTCAAGAAGAATGATTTTACTAACGCCCTCAAACCAATGTTATTTTTTCATTCATAAAATTATTATGATTCTTATCATATACTCATTGACCAACTGAGCTGGAACTATATTCCGGCAGTCTAATGTAAAATCAAGCACTGATGAAAAGTCAGAGAAACCTTATTTACTAGAAGGATTTACTTAATATAGTATATGTAGTAAGTCAAGGATACTGGTATATATACTATACTACATTAAGTGTTCTGTGGTATACTATAGAAATACAGTCAGAGGTAACACATCATCCCCTTGTCTCCCAGAAGAGAAGTTAGAAGTAGAGCATACAGGAATGCATCTCTTCAGAAATAGGAGATATGAATAACAGTGTATAAATCAAGAGTAGACCAGGAAATTGAGTATCCTTAGCCAAAACACATAGCCCGAGATTAAACATGGGGACACCTTTTAAACATGTAGAAGAATATTTTGGGGAAGAAACACACCCTGGATACTTAAATTAGGAAGTTTTAAAGTACAAGAAAGCTGTGAACTGTTCTAGATCAAGGGACACTAAAAAGATATGACAACTAAATAAATGTAGTGCATAATCTTTGTGTCTTGGATTAAAACAGAAGTTTTTTAAAAAATGTAGATTATCCTGAATGTATTTAGTAGCTGACAGCTCTCTTTGTCCTTCCTTAAGTTGCTCTAAGGCAAATCCACATTTTTTTTAAAATTGAATTCTGATCATTTTAGGTATGAACTGTTATAAATTTTTTTTAAATTTTAGAATATTAAATTACATACTGAGAACAAACTTGAGTATTACTTATTGTTTCCTTCTATTTTAATAGATTTATAGAAAGCATGCACTCCCAGTAGTTACAGTGGAACTAAAGCGTCTGTAGCCCATGGTGTCAGGGATACATGAGGATGATGGAGACACCTGTGTATAAAACTCAACTAGTTATGAACAAAATTCCTACCTAAGAACAAATGACTGCTGTTTTAAATTATGGAACAGCAGCATCTGGGAATGGGGCTAGCAATGCAGGGACAGTGTGCTTGCCCCATGTACATATCCTGTGTATTGTTTGGTAGAATGATTGATCCAAGTAATGAAACAGAAGTTAATTCATGGATTACTTATACAATCCTTCATTTTACTTAATTATAGAACCAACAAATGTAAAGCCTTACATGCATTTCAACAATACTTTATATATATATATATCAGATAAATTAGAATTTTCCGTTAGTGATTTATAGGTTTTATATGTTATAGCTAGGAAATTCAATGAAATCAGTTTATTTCTAGTCATAGAAGAATATGAGGAATTCAGAAAAGTCTTTACGTTATTGAATTCTTTTTTAATGATCATAAATGCTTTCTATTTACCTCCATTTGCCTGGCTGACTGCTTTGTATTCTTGTATCATAAATTTCCTCTGGAAAGACTTACCCAATATCCTAGACTAAGTTAGTTTCCCTTGTTAAACCTTTCATAACATAGTATACTTTTTCTTCAGAGCATGTATGAAAATTGTAATTGGTAACCCATATTTGTATAATTACTTGGTCTCTGTCACCCACCAGCCTTTAACCTCCACAAGGACTCTAGGACCTGCCAGAGTGCCTGGCATTAATTATGTATCCAAAGAACACTTGTGGGTGGGTAAGTGGATGGTAGAACAAATGAAATTGCTTTCCATAGTCAAGTAGCTTTCAGTAATTGGTCTGAATGATAAAAGAGAAGGGTCTAATTTTTTGAAGCAAGCAAAAAGCAAAAATCCCTTGTTTACTTTATTCCAGTGTTGTCTGAGGATTTCATGAGTGATGGTGATAGTAACCAATTTTAAATATTGCCCATGAAATAATATATTTCAGTACAATACTCTTAAGTTTTATGTATAGCCTTAAAAAGCTGATATTTATCCTTGCTTTATTTTCAACTAAATTTGTAAAGCAAAATTTTGTGAAATAACAGTACAACATACACAAAACACAACTTTGGGTGCACGTTGGTCAGGTTTAAACCTGACAAAGGAACCATGTATGTAAGGAAAGTGAAGACACCAGGGCCAGAAGAAGACATATTTGTTCATGACTACTATTGAAAATTGTGGAAAGGCAGAGACACTGACTTTGCCAAATACATATATTCTAGACAGAAAAAAAAAAAACCTAGATCCTACGTGCATGGGAGGATTTTGAACAGAAAGAGAGAAAAATCTAATATGATTAAAATACAGTCTCTCAGTTGTATACAGCAAGTTTTAAATAGGAAAGTTTAGAGGCAGATAGAGCAAATAAGATTTTATTGAATAAAGATAGTGTTTAAATGAAATTCTAATGTGAACCAAAAATTTTCAAAAAGACGGTTGAAAGGCAATTTCAACTCAGATAAAGTATATAAAAGCCTCTGGCTTCATTTTCTCTACTCAGTGTCTCTTCTGTCTTTGGGAATTTGACATGTACATACCAAAAAGCTGCAGCATAATTGTCCATTTGATGTGTAAAACTAATCCCTGTTACAACAACTACCATCCTTTACTAGGCCCATTATAAAATGGAAACACTTAAGGGCTGTAAGTTAAAGCCCTATAAACTGTAAAGGATTTAAATCTTTATACCAACACCGAGTACTACCCGTCAGATTACTCACTTCTCATTCTTGTTTTCAAGTACAGGATGAAATAGAAATCTCAGGCCTAAATATCTGACCAAGAACCCATAATTTTCCATATCATTTTGCCCACTATCATGCAAACTACTCATCTGGTCCCAGTTTAGCCCAGTAAGACGTGAAGGAAGGACTCAGAATCATGGATATGCAAGCAAGAAAGAACTATAGGTGTCCTTTAGTGTAGGAGTCAGTAGCCTTTTCCTTAAGGAGCCAAAAGCAAATACTTTAGGCTTCTCAACTTTGACTCTGTCATAACTTCTCAGCTTTTGCATTGTAGTGAGGCAGCAGCTGCAGACAATATGTAAAGGAATGAGCTTGACTATGAAATTTGAATATTGATTATTCAGCATTTGAATATTTTATAAGTTTCAAGTATCATGAAATATTTTTCATTCCTTTAACTCCAACCATTTCAGAATGTAAAAACTATTGTTGTTAGCTTTCGAGCCAGGAGGCTGGCCGGCTCTAGTGGTATTCAGGCTGCCGATTGTGACCCGTTAATGACACAGTGTAATCAATAAAGCATGCCATGACATAGCATAGCGTAGGCCGGAATATCTGCACTCGGTGAGAGGGAGTGCTGTTTTGTCAAACATTTATTTTAATTATATATACTAGATCATGATGTAAAATGTATTCCTTTAGGTTGTGGTAAAAACAAAGTTTCAAAATCATTAATCTGTTGTTTATCAGCAAAGATTGTTTGATATCAAGAAAGGCAAGTGTCTTAGCTCAAGGTTACACAGCTGTTTAGTTTGTATACTAAAACCATGTCTTCAGATTTTCAGTTTAGAGCTTCTTCAACTTAATTAAAGACTAGACCCAGAATAAAGAATTTTGTAATGCTAATAAAATTGCCTAGTTCTGAGAGCTCAGGCTAAACACTAGTATTAAAATATTTGGAAAAAATTATAAGAACTAACTGGTTTGTTACTAACATTCAGATAATTACTAATATCCGCGTATATAGTATTTTAAACACCACTACAACTAAAGAGAATACACACAGGCAGACTTTTCCTGGACCACGATCTCTGCTGTCCAGATACGTTTTTCCTTGTCTTTAGTTTCAGAGATTGAGGTCAGGCCCAGGGCATGTCACCCTTGACCATCAGTCTCCAGTCTGTCCTTCTCAGGTATCAAGACACAATTTTCCACGTTACAGATGCCCTTTAATTAGGTAGAGTTGCCACAATTTAGGTGGACCCTGGATCACAAGAGAAATAAGCCCTTTCTGCAGTAACTCTTTCCTCAGAAACCTTCTCATTTGCCAAGTGAGCATCTTTGGTTTCCTGTATTTCCTAGAATTCACCTTCTGCCATCCTGATACTTTTTTTCCTACAGATAGACTATTTCATTATATCCTTCGGAAATTGTAGTACTTCATCGACCTACTATTTCTGGTCCCATTATTGCAAAGGACAGTGTGATAATGATTCTGTCTTTAATTTTTTCCTATGTAATATGCAAGCCAAGATTGTTTAATTTTTTAAACATGGTGAGATTTTGATCAACTATTTTTCCATTTCAACTGTTTAAGTCAGTGTGTAGAACTGTTACCTTTGTGGACTTTCCCCAGAGGACTAAGCTTTTCCCTCTGTGTCTCCTTTAAAGTTTATTTTCCTGGATAAATTCTTTGTTTCCACTACTTTCTTTTGTGTATACATTGCCCCTACATGTAGAATCAGTGCTTTTGATCTATTTTTGCTTGATATCCAGTAACAAAATTTACTGGATTGCATATTAAATAAACATAAACTCTATTGTGCATAACAGAATCCATGAAATCTCCAATTTAGTCTTATAATACCAGTTTTAACTGCTAGAGGATTATTTTCTCCTCTTTCTCCATATGAAAATATGACGTACATGTTATTACCTATTCCTGAAATGTTGTTCTCTCTGTACTCAGTAGAGTTGTTGTAATTACCTAAGTCCAACCAAAGATAACCTTCTGATTAAGAATATTATTTTGACTTTGAAATAGTTACTTAAAAAGATTACGTAGGTTATTTCAACAGCTGTACTTTGCAACATTTAAACTAGAAAATATTCTCACTTTGTGTTTTCAGTTAATGTGTTTGTTTTGTTATATGGAAAAATCTTGGGGCTTGATACCCTCAGTAGAGATAGTTTTTTTTTTATAACAAACTGATTCTGATTTACAAATCGAAATACCATTTGCGATTGCTGATCTTGGAGTGATCTCTAAGTCAGTTTTTCCCAAGAAATTAATAACTGTACAACATTATTGCAGGTTAAATATTTCCTGTTGTTACTTTTACCATGTTCCTGTAATCACAATAGGAATTACTTTAATGAAATTATTTATCTTGTTTACCAAGTCAGCATCCTGTAATGGTTCTGAGATAGCACATCTTCTCTTCACATTAAACTTATCAGTTTATGTGCTGTGTCATCCATTAGAATACAGGCTTGTCTAGGACATGGAACATACCTGTTTCAAATTTGTGCCCTGGCATACAGGAAGTATGCAATGCTGTTTTCAGAATTGAATCATTAAATGTCTTTAATTCTTGGGAATGACTGGCTCCTTATTTTTGTCAGACATTTTTTATCACCATTTATTTGATTCCATTTTGTAGATTTCCCAGTTCATACTGTTTCAAAATATAGCTGTTATTTATAATAGATCTGTTATTACAACAAGAATTAGAAGAAATAAAAGCACCATTTACTTTTATAAATAGGGCTAATATTTTATGCTGAAATGTTATTTTTTATTGCAAAGCAATTCACATACTGACCTCTCTACTGTATCATTATTGGATAGTATTCTGGTACATATATAACCATATAATTTGATACCAAGATATCACTCTGAATTGCAGATAGCTGTATGTTTGATGTAGAATTTTCTAGGATAGACAAAGTAATCTTGTTAATTCAGTGATCTATACTTTTTTGCTTATATAATCCTTGACATATAATCACTATAAATGAATGCTTAGATGGAATATATGCTTATAATAATTTCTGTCACTTTTGACAGTATCTTCAATGTTGTAAAATGGAAGCAATTTCCAAGTTCTTCCAAATTCTAAAAACTTTCTATTTCATTCTTAAGAACGAAAAAAAAAATGGATTGATGACTCATCTCTATTTAACATTTTGCTTTAAGTGGAGAATTCAGTAAAGAAAACTCTTCCTTGGTCAGATTGGAGAACTTACTGCTCTGTGCATGGATAAGGAGTTTTTTGAAGGTCAATGCTCAGAGTGCTTCAACAATTTAAGCCTGTAATTATTGGATAAAAAGTTAATGTGCTCCTGAAAATAAGTGAGGTTCACCTGCCTGACCTCTACTTGAGCCTACCTTAACCTGTAGCTTGTTTTGTTTTTTTGTTTTTTTTGCTTTTTATGCCCTAATCACAATACTTACCAAATAATTTCCTTTTACTAGTTATGTTTTTAGATTTTTATCTTTGACTTTATGAATGCATTCTTAAGAAAAGTGATACATAGTATTTCCATTGTGCATTATTTAAAAGAGGCAATATTTTTCTGAAAACAAAAATAAAAAACTTAAAGATGTATATTGCTATAAAAGCAATTTTTAATTTAAGTTTACTCAAAACTGAGAACTTAAAATTATTAAATATATTAATTTGAGACTGTAAAAAAATGGAAGTCAGAATTTGGATAGTTTGGAACTATAACTATACCAATTATTCGTTTATACATACTGTGTTTAAAAGGAAGATCCCATGTTTTATAGAATATAAATCATTGTTTTATTTTTAATAAGGCTTTAGTATAGCCACTTTTATTCAACTCTATTCATATGATTTAATTGTATGACTATCTTGGTATATATTTTCTCTTTTGATTATTAATATTTC
The DNA here is from genome assembly GCF_036321535.1 of Camelus dromedarius. Taxonomy (NCBI): domain Eukaryota; kingdom Metazoa; phylum Chordata; class Mammalia; order Artiodactyla; family Camelidae; genus Camelus; species Camelus dromedarius. The sequence goes on along the minus strand of NC_087448.1, from coordinate 61,657,109 downwards.
TTGAAATAAAATACATAGTTAAAACACATATCTAATTCTTAATAATTATTCAGTATCAGAGTCTTTCTTGGATAATGTCAAAATTTGAATCAGACACAGTTCAGTAGTTTTAGAATTTAATTGAGGCTTTTGGAATTTGAAGGAGCACAGGGAGAAGAGAGGAAAGTTGGTGCAGGAGAGTGATACAGGAATAACAATTGATTCTATAATTAAATTTAACCCAAAGAGAATTGAGGGATCCAGATGATTTATGATAGTGAATATGTCTTTTATTTCCCTTATTTCATCCTTATTCATTGCTGTTGTGATTAAATCAGGAAGTCAAAGAAAGGGCAAGACACTCAGGTCAATCATTCTTACTAGAAACTTGAGTCAAATACTGTGGATAAAAGTATTTAATAAAAACCTCAACAGTAGTTGTTTTAAGTTATTTAGAGGCATAATGCCTAGTTGTAATTTTCTTCAGTATTGTACTCTCTCTGGACACCTTCATATATGTATTTCTGTGCTTTATTTTTGTAACAGGGCTTTTTGCTCCTTGAGGTCAAAGACAGAGTCGTCTCTGTGATATAGCAGTGGCTTACTTAGAATTCCTTAAATTATTTAAATGAAAATATCTCAAGAGACAGCCAACTTAAAACTTAATTAATTCCAAGTGATTTGGAAATTTTAATCTACTGTTCAGTGTATGTAAATGAAAAATGGTATTTCCATGGAATGTGCAAAGGGAAGTGAAAGTCACATAGAAACAAAAAAAAGTGAAATTAAATACCAAGAATTTGCTGGACTATTTCCCTTGATACGACATTTTTGATGTACTAGCACAAACATGGTTTCTAAAGCAGAAGTTTAAAAAGAGTAAATCTACATCAGTGTTGCACATTTAATAGGTGTTAATAATAATGCCACGAGAATATTCTCTTCAGCTCAGCTCATTCAGTCAAAGCACTAGTAAATATCATCTAGGAACCATCACTGTGGCTTCATTTTTTATTGTAATCTATCATTTTGTGGAAAAATGACCTACTAAAGAGTCTTTTGAACTTCAGCTCTACCACTGCACAAGAATTCTTAGCAGAAGTAAAACTAAAAAAGAAAAACCATCCAGAGCCAATTCCTAGGTTACATCAATAGAACGACCAAAATCCAAAACAAAAACAAAACAAAACAAAACAATATGAATTTACAGTTTATTTTAGTAAATCAGTCAAAACTTCAGGGTATTATGTGACTACAGTTACAGTTAATCTTGTTTGTGAGTGATCTAAATATTCTTGATTTACAATTTAAAAGCACCTATCCAGCCATTCTCACATGGAAATAGATTTTTAGTTCTGAACATATGGAATTTCCATGGGAAAAGGTGCAATATCAAATTACTTTGAGATTATAATTTATATTAGTATTAAATTCTTAATCTTCCAAAGCATTTCATGTGAGTGAATACTGCTAATTTCTGACTTTTAGAAGCTGTCACATTTCTTTTATTTTAATAAATGCCTAAAATCCCTATTCAAAACCTTAGAGCCCAATGTATTTTGTAATTCAGATATCTGGAGATTTAAGAAAGGTAATATGTGGCTTTATGTATATTTTATTGCATCTTCAGGGGGGTCTAGGATAGGTCATTACTCAAACACAGTTATACGTCTACAGTAATACTTTGGGGTAGTCATACTACATAGAATAAAGATTGTAAATAGCATACATTATTTAGGTGAAATTTTGCTGATGGAATTTACGACAGTCGTACAAGAAAGCTTTTTTCAGAGCTTTTTGGATTTGGAATTATAAAGTATCATAGACATACATCTAAAATGATTCCCCTACAGTTTTAAAAAATCTGTAGATGTGTATATGTGAGTATGTGTGCACATGTGTATGTTCTCTCTCTCTCTTACACACATATGTGCATGTACACACACACCTTGGGAAGAGGAGATAGTTTTATTGGAAGACAGACAAGCTCATTTGTTTATGTCCTACCTGGCTGCTTTTGCACTACAATGGCCGAGTTGAGTAGTTGTGACAGAAAGTTACCATTGTCCTCTGGCCCCCACCCACAAAGCCTAACATATTTTATCTGAGCCTTTACAGAAAATGTGTGCTGACCCCTGATATATATGATACATCCAGGGACTTCAATTCTGTTCTTTTCTAAAGACAGTGAGACTGCCATAACTTTGTGATAACCTAGTTTAGTCAACTAAAGTAAATCAATGAAAGAATGAACTCATCCTATCTCAGCAATATTTTGAAGGTGTCTTTCAGTTAAAACTTAAAATCTAAATGTAATAATAAACTATAATGATTTAATTACATTTTAAAAGCTTTGTGTTAGTAAATGAACTTAATGTTATTTTAGTTCTTGAAGATTCATTACAGTTGTTTTTATCTGTAGTGCAGTTTTAAATTAAAGTAAAATATCTGAAACAATGTGTAGGGAAATCTTGAAATGTCCAATCAAAATAGGATGTAATACTGCCCATACAGATATTAATGTTAGTTTTAATAATAATAACAACAATTTAAACCATTATTGTTATTTCAAATGATGTTTATTGATTTTTGTTTGGTTTTGGTTTTTTAGTTTTAAATTAGAAAGCCACACTAATTTCTCAGTTTGCTAATTTTGAAGTTTTTGACTTTAATAAATTGAAATGTCTTCAATGGTAATACTGAAAGTAAATTCAGTATCACATTGATGAAATAGGAAAATAAATTTCACATTTCAGATAAAAAAGTAAAAGAAAGGTTTAAAAAACACAGGAAATTGCTATTATGCTGATAGAGTTGTGTAAGCATTGCAGAAGTCATGAGATATACACTTTATAGTGATACACTATGTCTTAGAATGCTTCTTAACACAAAGTGAAAACTACAAAGCAGAGAAATTCAAATTACCAGCTGCACATCACTGAAACTAAAGCAAATGAAGAATAGGGAGCATACAAAATGTCTTTCAAGGGCTATGGTTCTTATTTAGCATTTATTATTAAAATGAGACTGTTTCAACTATTTCAGTGCCATTAATGTCTACTAATTTTAGAATTTTAAAAAAGTTAAAATCATTAGAAACTCATTTAAAAACTAAATTGTCCTGGGAAGACTTGATATTTCAAATTCAAATTATCAGCATAGTCATGCCTTTTTGATGGAAAATAAATTAGCATATTTTATTGTGAGGAGAAGTAAAAAAACTAAATCTTAAAACTGTACTGGTAAGATTAGTACTGATTGTCTGCTAGTGGGGCTCCACAGTTATATTTTCTTCAGTGCTGTGTTATCTGTGTCACTTATTTATATCAGGTTTGTCAGAGTTATAATATCTATACCCAAAAAACAAACAATCTTAAAGCTCAAAATTAATTTTTTTGCCTATATTCCTAATTTTGTCCAGAATGAAACTCACTTTCTTTCTGCAAACCTGCTTCTTCATGTATTTTCCTGTCTCAGAGTTTTCATCATTCACACTTTGCTCCTTTACCTTGTCCTTTAATCTAGAATTCGGCTGTCTAAAATGTTTTATTGTCTTACTCCAAGATGTCTTTCAAACTATCTCTGCTCACACTGCCACTGCCTTCAGTTCAGGCTTTCATCATCGTGGCGAGACTTTGCGGTTAAGGGTTTCTTCCTGGTCCACTGACAGAAAGTGATCTTCCCAAAATAGACTGAATTCTGTTTGCCACCTCCACCCCACTCTGGGGCTTAAAATCCTTCAGCCTTTCCCTGTTGCCAGTAGGAACCAGATGCCACGTATGGCTCTGCTTCCTGTCACCTCCCTCTTCATTTCCACTCACCCCTTCCACCCTCTGCACTACACAGTGTAACACTCCACCTGCACTTTACTGGCTATTTCATGCCTCTTTTTACCGCTTATAAAGCCTTAATACCACTATAGCCTCAGATGACTTTCCTTTCTCCCTTTTTCTGCCTAGATAGGGTTGGCATCATCCAGCTCAGATGTCACACTCCCTGTACATTCTCCTCAGCAGAGCTGCTCACCCCACTTTCTGTGTGTCTGACACCTTGTACTCTCAGTGTACCTCCTAGAATCTATGTCATGAATATTTGTTTATATAAACTGCCCTACTTTCCTCACTTCTCTTTAAACTCAGCACCTGGCATGGGATCTGGCACATAAGATAGAATACTCAGCAAATGCTTTTTGAATGAATTGTGCTCTTGTTCTTAAAAAATACTCTTAATTTTTCTCAAAATCTTTTTTCTCTGTCAACTATATTTATTTGTATAAATATATGTCAACTATGTAGTTACTCAGTGAATGATAGTTTTTAGATTTACTCATTTAATTAAAATGTATGGAGAATGTACTCAGAGCCCTGCCTTAGTCATGGGTGTGTTGTATGGTCTCCTCTCTTGGAAGAGGGCCCTTGCGGAAGGAGAGCTTGGATGTTACTTAGAGGCAGGACTCAGCAGCTTTTAAGGACGATTCCTTGCTTGTCAGTGTAACCCTTCATACCCTTAACCTCCCACCATAAGGGGCACCCAGCTGGAGATGGAATTTTTCCACACTATTTTAAAGTGTAAAGGGTCTTTTAACTTGATCTTCTGATCCTGTAGGTACATGAGATCAGACTCACACACATTGAATCAAAAGTCTAACGGCTCTGTATTAAAAGAGCATCATAATACCTTTAAGTATTCCTTGTGTTAAAGAAAGATAGTTTTACTCTTAAGGTCAAACTTTTAACTTCATGCTCATTTTACAATTTAGTGGGATTTAGTGGGATTTGGTGGGCTTTTCTGTTGTTGTTGTTGTTGTTATGTGTTTGTTTTATTGGCAAGGGAATGTAGTTCTGCAAGTAGAAGCTGACTTCTTACCCCTAGTAAGTGGAAGCTCAAAAAAAATGCCAGTGTTTTGGATGGTGGGTTACTCATCTGTTCCCAGTTTGCGTTTGCTGCCTGGATCTGGACCACCTCAGATTTGGCCGCCTAATTCATCTTCTCAAGTGCTTGTATCTTGGGCAGTCAGTTAGCCAACCTTATCTTTCAGCAGCATAGTTCATAATATATTCAAAAGCTTGTGCTAGCCAGTCTCCTCACCGACGGAGCACCTCCTGCATATTCAAGCGTCTTTCTCTTACATGTTTACTGTCTACACTCCGTGGGTTCATCTTACACTGGTGAGCTAGTATGGTACACAGAATTGGATTAGTATCTCTAGTCAGAATATCTCTCCTGGTGAATATATATTTGCCAGTGAAAATGTTTTATTAATTGGCCAGCACTTCTAACTGATTTTTGTTGCCGGGGCCCATATGTGTAGTCCCTTCGGGGGCTACTTCTTAATTGACGAGGTGGGACAAGTCCTCATGGAGCAGGAATGCCATAACTGATCCGTAGTATCCTTTCTCCCACTGTGTAGCCTGCTCTGTATTCCTCCTCCTGACTTTCAAACACATATATAATTTCATTCCTTTTAATCTTTATCTGTCTTTGAGTTTTACCCTAGCCCTCTAGTCCTACTTTCACATACCCCCTATATTCTAGTCATACATTCCCCAAGCTATAAAAGTCTTTTCAGGGATTTTTGGTCCCCGGCTGCCTCTGTACTTTTTGCTCAAGTTAGTGCTTTTTGTCCCCACATCTGGCCAGCATATGCTACCTTCTCCAAGAAAACAGTCAAAATGACCCAAGTTGGGAATAAACCATTATGACCTTTCTTGTAGTCACATATTGCCATCCTATTAATGTCAAATTATTTAAGTAGCTTTGCAGCAAACATGAAATGAGTTTTCAAGTGAGAGAGCTTGAGTTCAGGTCCCAGTTCCACCACTTTTACTGAATAAACACCTTGGGCTACTCACTGAATCCCTTCATTTTTTATATGTCACATGAGGTAATAGTAACTAGTTCAAAGAGTTGTTAAGAGAATCCCAATGAGACTGCATATATAAAGGTGATTTGTACATGATAAAGCCCTGTGTAAATGTTAGATAATCTTAGATTTGAATTAAAAGTGGAGCACTTGGGAAGGTGAAGCTAATGTCTTACTGCTGTAAACTCCTGAGTGCTAACACTATCCTTACTCATACGAGGAACTATCAAATAAGTTGATTTGATTACGAATGTCTTGCTAGATACAAAAAAGAAAAACTCAACCTATTTAAGATAAGATATACACTTGTAAAATATTTGTCTTTTGCATATACAGCCTGAGTTACCTATAGCATCACTAGATAAATTTGGCTTTCTTGAGCTTACAAGATTAAAGTTATACAAAATCACATTAATCACATTAATCATATTTCCTGCACCTTAAATTTTCAAATGTATGTGCCTTTTTATTTGGAATGTGAAAGGTGGTTTCATCAGACAATGCTTGTATTTTCAATATCTCTAATATCTCAGTATCACTAATATCTCTGAATATCTTCAATATCTCTTATATCTCAAATAAAAAATCTATTTGTTTTAGTAATACTTTTGTTAACACTTAGAAATAGTTCCAACCAGAATGATTATTTTTGAAGGTTGGTAAGTGTTCCAAAATCGTCTCTGCTTGTGTTCTCATTGTCGTTGTTTTTTTGTTTTTGTTTCATTTTGTTTTTTGAGGAGGATAGATTATCATTCAGTTCGTTGTGTTCAAAACTAATCAGACAAATCACATTACTAAAGGTGAAGGGTCTATTGAGTTGAAATCATGATGGCCTTTTTCGAGATTTGCAGATACTAACTGCTATGTATAAAACAGATAAACAAGTTTATACTGTATAGCACAGGAAACTATATCCAATATCTTGTAGTAACCTATAATGAAAACGAATATGAAAACAAATATATGTATGACTGAACTGTTATACGCTGTACACCAGAAATTGGCACAACATTGTAAACTGACTATACTTCAATTAAAAAAGAAAGGAAGAATTAAAAAAAAAAAAAAAACCTGGAGTGCTGTTTGCAAAATGCAGTTTTGCTGTCCTATCATTTTGTTGTCACTTTCTTTTAACAAAGCATTGGTGGAGCATTTGTTTTGTTTTCCTTATGATGGAATGACAGTGTTTGGAAAAAATACAGATATTCTTACAACACAGCAGTTTTTTAGAAGTTCATTTAAGAAATAGTCTATGAAAAATGAATGTAATTGTGTTTTTCTAATTTTTACTTCAAGTTGTTATGTATTAAAAATCTCTAGTACACAGAATATATGGTGAATAATTCTTTATATAGTCATAAATTGTATAGCCATGTATTCTAATCATTCTTCATATAGCCTTACAGTCTAAAATCTAAATTGATATGGAGTACAAATTTTAATTATGATCCTTTTGCTGTGCATAGGCCTTTGGCCTTTTGCTTAGTTTTTCTTTGTCAGAATTTCAAATAGTTGACTAGCCAACAGGTGATAAATGTCCCATTAATCTTTCTGACTCTCTAACTCCTGAGCAAGAGAATTGCTGATCAATTACAACAATTGTCTCTTAAATGAGCTTTTCACATCTGCCTCTTATTTCATTAGTTAACTGTCTGCCCAAAGATCTGATAAGATGGGATACTAGTGCCTTTTTACAACTTGTTCTGTGGGTCTGTACATTAAGGATAGGGTTATTAGCAGAATGGGCACAAAAGGGTATTTATTCACTCCTTACAATAAATATACATGCTAGTGTCTGGAAGACATTTGAGACTCTTTATTGAAATCACCTTAAGAAGAAAACTGGTTTTGCTTCAACTTTCCATTTAGCAACAGCTAATGTAGGATTTTGGCATTTCTTACTATACAGTGCTTTTACTGATTGTATTTGTCTTCATATAAAAAGAAAAAAGAGTCTATTAATTTAAAAAACAGTTAAAAACTTTAAAAAAAATATCATAAATTAGCGAACATCATGATTAACATACTCTCCTCCAGAGATTGTTATTAATCCTTGGTTACAGCTTTCTCTACGTTGGCACTTCAAAAATACTGCTAATCATGATCTGCCTTCTTATTATGTGTTATACAGCGGTCATCCTTTTAATTGGAAAAAGTCTTGCTGAATAATCAGTGTTTAAAATGTTTTTAAGAAGAGTATTTTCTTACCTGTAGAATGGAAATAATAACAGTAGGTGACAGAATGTAAGTGAGAATTAAATGAATTCTTGTACATAAGGCACTTAACAAGGCACATAGGAAGTAATCAGTGAGTCACAGCCATTATTATGTATATATTATTACATTTAATTCTTTTTTCTTCTGATGTCTAGTCAGAGACTTTGGAAGCAGAACAATGGAAGATTTTATAAAGCATTGCATAATATGTTAATTGTGTGTGAAATTCTTTTTTTAATATTATAAAATTTATTTAACAATTGACAACCTATGAAGGATTACCTGTTTGTAAATATTTTTAATTTTGTCTTTTGGAGGAAAATTTAGGTAGATCTTCAGTGACTATTGCCCTGTACTCCAAGAGACAATCATATAGCAAATGCCATTGGAATAAAAGGAGCTCTAACCAACTCATCAGTTCTGATAACTACCCTCACCTTGTTTAAATATAGGAAATGCCTTCACCAAATAGATAATCCAAGCGTGAAGTCAATTTTTTAGTATTCTTCACATCTTCTTGAGTATCTGAATATTTGGAAATCAATGGTGTGAAAATGTGTTCCTATACAAATATGTTTACTGAATGTTTCCATTCATTTTATTTTAGGAATTTGATTTTAAAGTAAGATTTTATAAGTTAAAACTATATTATGAATTGACTTGGAATGATGATTTCTACCATTGTAATTTCATTTTTTTTTCACCTTTCTTTGCTGCAGGCCTTGTTTGTATGAAGTCCAGCACGTCTGTGGTTGAGCTTGTTATGCTGCTTTGTTCTCAGGTATGAAATCTCATTTGTTTGATTACATTACACTATATGAGGATTGTTTTGTGTCACAAAGAGGATGGACATGAATATCTATCTATGTGTTTATATATTTTTAAACATTTCTATCTATCATCTCATAGATAAAACAAATCATACTGAGGTATATTTTATGCAGATGATCTTACCACGCAAATACTGAATTAGTCTCCCTCTCCCTTCCGCTTCTTTAGCTATCTTACTCTTTCCCACTTTACCTAGCCTTCTATTGTTCCCTATTTTTTAATGTCTGCAAAAATATGTACTTTGTTACAGATATTTTGATACCCTTCTTTACACCCCTCCTTTTATAGATGGTACACTAATATTTATAACTGATGTTCATTAATATTCATATAAATGATATTCATTGATACTCATAAAATTGATGTTCATGGTTTCTTTTTCACTATTAGAGATAATGAAAACAAGAGTTTTTTTATGCAATAGCCAAAGTATAAAATGCAGCTCATTAGTGAGTGGTTTTTGATATAATTCCTTACTGCTTTCCCCTTTTTAATGTAATTTGTACATTTCAGTTTAAATTCTAAAAATCTTATACCATTTATCTTTACTAATCAGAATTAAAAATAGAATTGTAATTGTTGGGTATTTTTAAAGCAATTATAAGAAACCATACGTATGTCTGTATATATGTAACATTTTTCTGATAACTAAAATAGGGACCTAATCGTCTTTCTTCTTGCCAGCTTTGCCAAGTCTCCTAGTGATGCTGATTTTCACATAAGTATTAAATATTTTGTAATATGAGAATGAAAAAAGATTCTATGTATGTTTGTAATAAGTAGTTATTATATTTATCCCTAGTTTCCTCAGTAGAGAGGTACCGTTTCTAGTTACTGACCCAAGGTCTGGCTAAAACCACAACTAACTTCCAAATAAACAACAATATGGCTTCAATTGACCCTTTAAAGCATCAGCAAAAACAAAACAACCAAAAACTTACCTATTGATTTTCAGTATTCAGGTTTGCTTTCTTCAAGAATATATTCATAAGGAAATCATTAGGTCCGTTTTCCCCTTTTCATCCAGGAAGAATATTAATAAGGAAGAAGTTAGAGAAAACAGGAGTTCATCTGCAGGGCGTTTGAAAATTGTTACCTAATGCCAGAGTCCTGAGTTCAGAAGACATTCTGTGAGCTCTCTCTGGACCTTTGAGGTTCTTGATGATGCCTATTTTTTAAAAAATGTTTTTTTGGGGAAAAAAATAGTGTAAAATTGCTTCTTCCTTAGCTCTTGGTTTCACTGCAGCTCAGAGAAATAAAGAAGAATGTAGCATTAGGGTTTAGTGTCTTTGATGGCCTCATCATCTAATCATAGGTTTAACATTACTCATTTGCTGGCTCCAGGAATTCCTGCCATTAAGGGCCCTAGAGATGAAACTTTGCCTCAGATATTGATTGAAAGGAAGAGTGAGAAATTTAAGCTCTCTATGCAGTGCACTTTCTTTCAGTGTTTCAGCAAAGCAGTATTATAAACATGTCTCTCAATTTGATTTTTAAGTTGAGTTTTTAAAATAATTCAGTGTGTTTTAAATATTCAAGTGGTTAATTGATTAAATATACCTCATTTAAGTGACTTTTAAAGTGTTTGTTTAAAAAACAAAGAAATTCCAGTTGTTTTATTTTCGATTTAAACTGAAACTTTGCTTTCCACAAAATATTTTTAAAGAAACAAATGACTGGTCTTCCTTCAGTGCAATGTAAGTGTGAGGAGTTTACTATTATACTTTTAAATTAGCTTATAAAAACATCTTTTGCAGATCATTAATTGTTCCACAGATGTATAAAACCTTGGTTTTGAGGACACACAAAAAATGGACGTGTCTTGAAAGTTTCTTGAAATAATCTGTCATTTTTCTCTACTGCTCAAATTCATGGTGATTTATATCCTGTTTCCACCCATTAGCCAGGCGACCATAGCAGTAGCAGACTTCCAGTAAATAGAAACACGTACAGTTGCTGATGCTGTGAAGATTTCTTGACACAGCAGCCCCTCCAAAGCTGAGTTCTCTTCTAGAGGCCTTAATGCATCTCTTCAACAGTGAAGCTGGTCCCTGTAGACTCAGCATGGTTCTATAGGCTGCCTTTGTGCCAAGGCAGACACAGTGCTGAAGAATCTTTAAGATGCAGAGTTTTGAGTGGTCTTTTTGTTTTATTCTACAGTCAGTCCTTTGTAACTATTGATACCTCCATATTATTATGATCAGCAGTTCTTAGTGCTAATAAGATAGCTGAAAATCTGAATAAGTAACTATCTTGATGAACTGTATATATTTTTCCCACAGTGGGAAATAGAACTGAGATATTATCTTGGTTTAATTCTTAATTGAAATAAGTTTTCAATACAAATGGAATTTTCTGGTTTATTCATTTGCTTAAAATGTCCTCTTTTTCTAAATCTGGATAAAACATAGAAGGATAGCATTTTGTTTGGAGAGGTAGCTAAGAGTTGAAAAAGGAAAGGAAAATGCACCATTTCTTGCAGAATTTGTTTTTCTTTCATTTGTTACAACACATTAGATGCTTTTATTTTTATGCTTTTCATTTCGGAAATTTCATTTTAACTACTACATATTATTAAGGATATCAGCTTTTCTTTCCTTTTAATCTGAGCTCCTGAATAAACTTACTGTTGCCAGTGGTTTGTGTGCAAAATATGGTCTAAATTTACATGAGATCATATTACAAGTGTCTGAAGGTACTTGTCAAGGATAATTCAGTTCATATGGACAGTCTTTTAAACTCTAAGGGACATGCCATCCAGTCTACACCCCCCCCCGTGGAATTTTAGGTCTCTGTGGAAAACATATTTTAAGTTTTAAGATGCTATTAGCATTATCATTATATTGCATTTATTATTCCATAAATACCCAAAGCATTTTTTTACTGTGTATGGATATTTTTCTTTTCTATGTAGATCTTATGACATAGAAATAAATTTTTAGGATGAACTATTCTTCTCGCCTTTCAATTTGTATGAAAATGCATTTGGTAGTATCTTTTTTTTTTTAATAGGAGTAAAGTGAACTGAAGCAAAATAACTAATATATAGTGTTTTGAAAAATCAGTCCTTAATCAGTTAATACAGTGTTTCCCCCAGAGTTCTTGAGTATCTCACAGGTCAGCTCTTGTCCTCTGACTTTTTTTTTTTAAGTTTTACAATCAGATGTGGTTGAGGTGATTTTCATTATCCTGTATGTGTACCTTATTTTTTGATTACATTATTCTGAGTGTATTGTGCTCTTTGATGAAGAGCAGATTTCGTTTTCAAGTAAACTTTTAAGGTACTATAATAGTTTCTAATTATTTCCAGATTTTTTTTAGGAAGTCTCCATCAGAGGTACTCCAGGAAAAATTGAGTGATGTTATCCCATAGGATTTCTTTAAGTTTTCATAAGTAAAGCTTAGCAGATGTCACTTGCATTTTTCTGTGCCTTATCTGTCAATAAAAATGTTTTATAAATTGAGAAGCTTTTATGTAAAAAAAATAATGTCTTTCAGTATTTAAAGACTTTCTGACTTGAAGCACTGATTAAGCAAATGTGTGCTTAATAAATCATTTTTATTCTCATTAAAAACCTAAAAATATATAAATAACATAAAATAGAAGTCAGCCTTGCATGTCTCTTTAGAATCTGTATATGAAGTTACTAACATGAATTATTTTGTGGTTTTGCTTGCCTTTATGCTTTTTTAAATACTTCATATACTTAAATAAAAAGGATTCTAGTGACTTCAGTGATGTGATCAAGGCCATAACCCAGGACTTCTAAACACAACAGTTACAAAAGAACCACAACTGAAGAACAGTCTTCCTTTTTCAAATGATTTGGCCTTTGAACATTTAAATTTTTCATTTTTCTCCAATTTGATACAGTTTATTCAGATGGTACAAAAGAAAAAGGGATGCTTTTCTTCTAACTATAATAAACCTAAGATTGAAACACAAAGACATACATAAGATGAGTATGGAGGCCTACTAAAGAATAGGTACTCAATGTTAAAAGGATTTTTAGTGTTTAAAATAGGAAGATTGTAAATGTAAGAAAACTAAGAATGGACTAAACTTTTTCAAGCATCTTTGGAAATACGAAATCCTAATTATCATAATGGAATAATGTTACTTTTTATTTAGTGACTGCTTTTTATTTTAGCATTGTAGTATTTCCTAAAGATTTATTCTTAAAGAATCTGATGTTGTCTATGGAACTTGCCTGTTGTGTAGCTGAATTTGAAATCGAGGAAGAATAAAAAATTGTGGCATGATATTTGAAATTGAATATAGTCAACTGCTAACCATGTGTGGTTCAGAAAATTGACCCTGTGAATCAAAAATTAGATTTTCATGGAAAGTTTTATTAAGGTGAACTAAAGATGGACCCCTTGAAGCTAATAGACTTTCTACATGGCCTAAGCAGGGAAGGAGATTCAGTCTGAGCAAAGATCCGGAGAGAAGTGAACCTGCTATATGCTCAGACCAGTAGCCAGCCTCATTTGGATCGTATCAGTAATCAAGCAGCCAGACAATATATTTATCTGGGTTTATGTGTGACGTAGGGAACTACTCATTTCCAGGTAATACATGAAACAATACTTCCTCAAGGGTGTTTTCTAAGATAAATGTTATAGTATGTTAATAGCCAAGAATTGAAATTGATAAGAAATTTCTAACTTGCAAATCGTGTTCAGTAGTTCATGGTGTTTGCTTTTACAGGTTCTGCCTGTTTTTAGAAGGAATAAAGTCACTGTTTTATTCCTAAGTATCTAAGAAATCCCTGCCTTTTTTTCTGACAGTGCCTGACCTCAACTCTCATCTGTGGTATAAGTCATCTCAAAATTAAAGGGGCAAATTATGCATTTAAAGTTTTTTGGAGTTGCTATGGTTATATCATCTTTCTTGCTAGAAAGTTTGTGATATATCCTAAGTATAAATAAAAGTAAAGCAGGAAATTGAAAATGTTGTGACACATAGAGATTATTCTCAACAAGGGTCATAAGAAAGACTTTAAATTATTAGAAAATATGGAGTAAATTATACAGTAAAAATGTACATATTTTAAAGAAAAAAGAAGATGGAAGTATGAAATAATCAGAAAACGTCTGTTTAAAGTGTCTTGGGGCAAATGCCTGTTGAACATTTGCAGCAGTGGAGCAGACTCAGGTACCTGCGATCTACCTGATTATTTACACCATCCCCCTATGAAAATTTAATCCAAGATTTAAAGAGCATGTAACTCCGATTGCTTTGATCACTTCCATGAGGCCTCTTAGTGTTGATTTCTTTATTTCAACTTCTGGAGAAATCGGCAGGTATAATAAATTCAGTGAGTCAATCATTTTTGTGTTATAAAATTGCTACCTTAATATGTATATTACTCATACATGATGCAACACTTTCATCCTTATATTAGTTAGTTCATATCCAACCCAAATGTATAAACGGAGAAAGAAAATGATGGGTGAACAAAAGTTCTGAGCTCATCTGTGTGAAAATAGTAAAATATATAGGAGAAACAATAAGCCTTTTCTTATGTCTGAATTCTCATAATTCTACTAAAATTGGGCAAAAAGCAGCTGGTAAGCCTTGGCCACCTGTGGATAATCTTTAAGAGTGCTACGGTTTCTGTGGCAGAGGAGAGGGCCTGTAGTCTATTCTGAGGTAAACAGACTCCCCTGCATCACAGGCAGACCATCTCCTGCCCTAAGACCCATGCCACCCTTTGCTACAATGCCCACCCCTTTCCTGTCTTCCCAGTTACTTTGGTTTGTTTGTTTTCCCCCTATTTTTATTTTTCTATGTTTATATTGTATAAATTCTTCAGACACTTTCCTGTGATTTTGTTGTTGTTGTTTAACTAATTACAGATTAACAAGAAGCTGCAGAAATAATAGAGTCCCATGTACCCTTTTCCCAACTTTTTCTAATAATACAATAATATATAAATGTAATACAGAATCAAGAGTAGGAAATTGGTATTGGTACAATACTTTTAACTAGATACATATATTGTTCAGTTTTCACTATTTTATGTGCATTCATTTGTGTATATGGATCTATGCAATTTCATTCCTTACATTGATGTAACCAATACTACTATCAAAATATAAAATTCTTGCTGTTACCTCTCATCTTCCCAACGATTTCAAACTTTCTTCTTTCATGAGGCTTTTCTGGTTTACTATGATATGGTTATAATCCCTCCATCTTTCCCTTTAGCATTTGAAGTCCATGTATCTAGATAGTAAATATAGATACCTGTTTACATGCTTAATTAGGTGCTCTTATAGGTGATGAATACATGATTTTCTTTATCCATTACATTGGAATTTCCATTAGAGTAAGCATCATGTCAAGTATTTCCTCCATTTTTGAAGCATTTCATTTAGCCGAAATTTATTTAGAGAAAATAAATGTTGTATAGTCTCATCAGTTACTTAACATTAATGAAATGAGTTTTGAATTATACAATGTTTATTTAAAACTATCCAAAAAGAAAGACTACTTAAGGATGACAAAGCCTTAGAGTCTTCAAGGTCACATTATGAGTGTTATTCATTTCAATTTTACTAAGATTTACACCAAAACAAAATTCATTTCATTTTTCTGTTGCCAGTGATGTCTTCTGTTTTGCCCTCACTGTGTCATCCACACCTAGCACAGTGTCCAGCACTTAGTATAGATATTTATTCATTACTAATTGAGTTAATTCATGAGTGAAAGAAAAACACTGTCCCCAAGATGATTAGATATATTTATTTTTATTGTGGTAAACCATATACAACATAAAATGTGCATTTTTAACCACTTTTAAGTGTACAATTCAGTGGCATTAATTATATTCACAATGTTGTATAACCATCACCAAAATTACTTCCAAAATTTTCAACACCCCAAACCAAAACTTTTTACCCATTAAATAGCAATTTTCCCTGTCTCCTTTCCTAGACTCTGATACCTCTAATCCACTTTTTGTCTCTATGATTTGCTTATTCTCTCTCTGTATCACCTAAGTGGAATCATAAAATATTTGTCCTTTTGTGCCAGGTTTATTTCACTTAACATCATGTTTTCAAGGCTCTTCCATGTTATAACATGTATCAGAACCGCATTCTTTTTAATGGGTCAATGATATTCCATTCTGTGTATACTGTACATAGCACATTTTGTTTACTCATTAATCTTTTGATGGACACTGGGTTGTTTTCACCTTCTAGATATTGTGAATAATGCTGCTCGTAACATTGGCCTACAAATGTCTACTTGAATCTATTTTCATTTAGGCTTATACAACTAAAATAATTGAGTAGTACATAAAAGGTGTCAGAAAGTACATCTTGAGAAATATTAAATGTCTATTTTCTCTTTAGGTTATCTATGGACATTTTTTGACAAGCTAAACTTGCATAGCAGTTTAATAATACTGAGCACTTTTGTGATAGTTATATATAGGCTAGAGTTCTTGATGCTAATGGTATAGTTTCCTTATATTTATATTTTACTGTGTCTTATACTTAAGTTATAAAGTTTTGAGTATCATTCTGTTGATACACCTGTTCTTAGCTCTAGAAAAATATGGCATTTAAAGGCCATCATGAAGAGTGATACCAACAGTACAGTGTAAATTAAGACAAAGTAGTTGAACGTTGGTCATGACTCAGATACACGGTAAAGTCTTAAGAAATGTGTTCAGTTAAACAAATGTAAATTATCTTTTTCATGATAAATCATAGAAATTAGAGAAAAACAGTCATTGTTACTTCCCTGATTATAGACTAGAATAGGATTTTGTTTTATTGTTTTTAAGTTTTAAAAGTTCTTTTTCTTCAAAACTACATTTAAAAAACCCTATTCCAGCTTTTACTGTTTTCCTGCCTACATAGATCTTAAAACATGAAACATTTTCTTTATTTTTTTATTTAATAAAGTTATCATTTCCTTGATTTCTTCTGATCATTTCTAGTAGCAAGTTTTTCTTAATAAGGAAGTATTCTCAACAGCTCAATTTAATATAAATATGCTCATATGTCTAATATAAATATGATCATATATTCATAGTTATAGAAAATGCTCTGTTTAAAAAATATATTGTAAAACAACCTAGATTATTTTTCACTATAAATACAAACATAAATATATGTGTATCTGTTATATATTCATAAGAATATGCACAATAAAAAATTGTGTTAAATTTATTTACACAATTTAACAATCTACCGAGATCCTGGGAAACCTCATTATGTTTATCTTTATGTGATGCACTAACTCATCTTTTAGTAATCAACTAGATATATTTGCGTATTGCCTAATCATTTTTCTATGGTTGACCTTCATATCGATAATCTCTTTGTACCGATCATTGATTATTCATTTCTTACATTTAGTTTTTTCCTACAGTGCTTTTAGTAAGATGTTTATAAAAATAAGCAATGAAAGTGAAAAAAATCATACTTTGAATATTTTCATTTTTTATTAGTTTTTATTTTTGCATACATTGAAAACATTACTCATCCCTGTTTTTTGCTCTGCGTTGTATTATTTATCTCAGTCCCTGTACTTACTAACTTCTCTAATTTATTGCACAGAATTTATAAACATGCCAGTTATAATGAACATTTGTATAAACTCTTTTGAGGAATGTACCTACTTCTTTTAGTGGCAATTAATGATAAGTAGACATTAAGGATATAGGAAATAATAAATGATTATGGAGTTCCAGAAGACTTAAGATCTCAATATGACCTCCCATGTTTACCTTGAAATATTTCCATGTTTTCAAAAAATATGAGAAGAATTAAGTCTTTAAGGACATTACACTGGTTTACTTAACTGTCTACAAAGCAAAAGGGAATGAGAAATGTGCATTAAACTGACATAAAAGAGGAAAAACTGATGGGGGAAAAACTGTGGGCTGGGTCTAATATTTCTACTGGGTTATCTAACTACCATAAAATGATTATGAAGAAAACATAGGGATTTCATTGTCATCCTTCTGGAACCTATTTGTCTTCAAAGTGTTAGTTTCAAAGGGTCCTTAACTTGATATCCAATTCTCTGAAAAAGTCCTTCATCTTGAGGAAATTTTATGCATCCGTGTAGAAGAGTTAAGAATTGTGACAAAATTGTCCAAAGACTTGGCAGCTCTCTGCAGGCATTCGAAGCCAGTTTAGTATGTTTCCCCATGAAGATAAAAATCTTATGGCCACTTTTAATTTACGCCTTTTTGTATGGCTGTTCGTTTTCTTCAGTAGTGGAGCAAGTGAGTGTATGTGTGTGTCTGTGTGTTTTCTCAAGAGGCGAAAAAAGACTTTGGAATGATTTGTAGGTAAGGTTTTTAAATATACATTTTTTCCCTGTCATTGCCAAGAGACTGTCTTTGTTGAAATGATGATAAATTATTATTATTATCCCGTTGTATACATTCTCATGTATCCATTTGCCTTGTTTTAAGTAATTTCTCTAAGTCTACATGTCAGAATTGTTAGGGAGCGAGGACAGTGATTAAAGTGTCCTTTCCCTGTCCAGCTATATCCCATTTCTTAACTCTCAGCGTACACTCATTTCCTCCTCTGTGCTGTGCACTTGTCCTGTCACAAAGCTTTGTGTAACTCCCCTTTCAATATTTTACCTAACTATTCTTTTGAACTCCTAGAATCAGTTACATAGTAATATGCATTAAAGAAATACTTTTTGAAATGCAAAAACAAGTGTGTATCAGTGCCAAGGGATATAATCACTGCATAACCTTTCATTACTCATTTTTTACATCTTTGTTATAAGGTAGCACTTTCAGTCTTACATTTATAGAAATGAAATAGCATGTCAGAGCTGTAAAGAACTTCAGTAATGGCCTTATTTCGGAGATGTGGATGCTTCAATAATTATGATGTAATTATAATGCTGTAGTATACTATTTTACAAATGAGTAGAAGGAATTTAAGTAATTGAACAATTTAAAGAGAAATATACACATTGCTTCATAACACTAAATTACTCCATGCTGGCAAGTTAGGAACTCTGAGGGTTGTGCGTGTGCAGTCTTGTTGAGAGGGAGAAGTGACCTAATTCAGTGGTTCTCAACACTGACTTCACATCAGAACTACTTGGGGAGCTTTAAAATAATACTGATGTCTGGGCTCCATCTTTAGAGATTATTCTGATACTACTGGTGCTTCTTAACAACACTCCTATTGAGTCTTTTGTTCAGTCAGAATTGAGAACCCACTGATTTAAGGATAACATAAACTCTTTTAACTTAGGTGGCATCCACTTTGATCTTTGCTTAGGTCCAGGCCTGCAGAACTACTCGTGTCCACGCAGCCTTCACATCGTAAAGCATACCCAGAAGGCTTCTGTGGTAGAAAAGAAAATATTCATGTTTGGCAAGCAAATAGCTGCTAGAACCAAGAAAAAATACCAGGAGATATTTCTTAACTTTTATATATAAGGATAAAATTTAATTTTTTTCTGTTTTCAGTCTAATGTCACTAAACTTCTATAATGGCACTCTGATTGCCTCAATGATGTAGTATAGTCACTGAAAATTTCATCGTCTGTCTTCTGGTTCTGTGGTTACCACATGAATAAAATACAGCTCTTCCCTCAAAGTTACAGTATCTAAAATCTAATAGTATATTTTGGGCATAGAACATAAAAGTGAAGTTGTAGAGGCATGTGGAAAATACTGTTAAGCTAGCAAGTTTTAAATTAAACTCTTTTATTGGAGAATTGGTATTTCAGCTTTTGTTGTCTTAACATCCTGTAATAAGTGTTAGATAAACTACTTAGGTCTGAGGAAGGAAAAGCAGTATATTAGAGGTGGCGGAAGAGCAGGATACACAGAGCCTGTAAGCTTTCTTGCCTGGACGCAGAGAACAGAAAGTATCTTCTCTTCCTATGGTTGGAGGAAGAAAGAGAGAGAGAGAGAGAGAGAGAGAGAGAGATCCTTTCTTCTTTTTGCCATTTAGAATGCTCTCTCAGGTCTCCCCAGAAAAAGAACCCAGTTAGATCATGCTTCCATAGGTGTAGGGGAACACTATGTTCAGTTAGTTATGAGTGTCCTTCATAGGAACATTTTAAGAGGTTTTATTACCTATCATATGACCTCACATCTCTGATAATGACGAGAGGTGAATTGCATATGAATTGCAGCTCACCCAGTAAATCACTAATCATTGTATTTAGTGAGTAGTACTTAGGTGTCTTATGCTGTAGCAGGTGCTAAAAATTAAATATTAGGATTTAAAACCACGTTTCACTTCAAAAGACCAAAGCAGAAAGACCAAGGAGTTCGCATTCTTTTAGAAGACAATTATTGAACAGTTGACAATTGTATTACTTAAGTCAGAGTCCCTTCCTGAATACTAATGTGGACTACTTTCTATGTGAACAAGTAAAGAAAAACTTCATCTACACTTATTTTACTCTTTTTCTGAAGTGAGGACTGACCTTATTCCTTTCCAAGACACCCTATTCTCTAATGCCTTTTCAAGATTTCCCTGTCACCATTTCTCTCTTGTAATCAGTGTTTCTCTGACTCTCTCATTCTCTGTAATCTACAACTCTTTACCCTAAAAATTATGAACCTGTCTTTCTCTCAGCCGCCTATCCTGTTTTTTCTTAGCTTTCACCACAGAATTCTTTGAAAGAGTACATTCCTCAATTCCCTTTTATTCACCAACCCAGTGCAATCAGGCTTCCACCCACTGCATCCTAGTCACCAAAGACAGGGAACTCTCTTGTGTTTTTGTCATACCTGACCTTTCTGACAGGTGGTGAAATTGACAGTGTAATAAGGTGCAAACAGTGTGATTGGTTTCTAATGCTTACTTTTTAAAAAAAAAAATCTGAACAACTTGGGAGAATAAAGTGAGAAAGTAACAGTCTCAACCATCACAAAAAGGTTCAAGAAAATTCTCTCGGGCAAGACTTCAGCCCTCCTCTCTAATGTAAGCTCTTCTTTAGGTAAGAAACTTTGAGAGAATAGCTGTTCTGTAATTTTAGGTCTTCTGAGGAAGGAACTGAACTCAAATACAAAGCCTTTCAGTAGCATCACACTGCTGTCAAAGAAATTTAAGAATTACATTGCTTGTTTAGTTTCAAAACTAGTTCTGGAGGAAAAAAAAAGATCTGCACTGCAATGCTGAATTTTCATTCAAAAGACGTCTTCTGTATTCAAAACCTCTCTGTAACCTGATAAAAATTTTTTCCTTTTTGACAGTCTGTTAGTCTGCATATAGTCCAGGTCTCTCCTGATTCTTCACAGAAACTGGATTAACTTTACAATAGTTCTATGAACTGTTTCTTAGATCTGTGTCTGCCTTTTATCTGATACCTTCCCTTGGACTCATGTTTAGGGTTGTTCCCATGTTTGGTTCTTTCCTATACCTTGAGCACTTGGTGGGTACGCACACCTTTGCTCCTTTGAACTGAAGCTTGGTCATGTGACTTTCTCTGACCAGAAATGTGAGAAGTGACATGTGTTACTTCTGGGCAAAAGCTACAAGAGCCAGTGACCCTTAATCCATGTTCTTTCCCCTCCACCTAGGTTGCCTGTAATGTTGCAGACAGTGGTCACGTTGTCAGTCTAGCTCCCAGGGCGAGGGTGATGGCAAAGCAGAGCTGAACACAGGCAGTGGACGTGGACCTAGAGCAAGAAACAAACCTTTGTTTTTTAAGCCCCTGAGACTTGGGGGGCTGTCACAACATAATCTTGTCTTTCCTGTTTGATCTACTCGTTTTTCTGGCATAGCATACCATCAGTAGATTCTTGAAAGAGAGTGGATGAAAAATAAATGTTTACTCATGTCTGAAAATGTAACTCTTCTGTCCTCATTTTTTATGGATAGTTTGGCTGGAAATAGCGTACTTAGTGTTACGTTCCTCATGATGCTGCAGGCGTTGTTCTCGTTTCTCTTGTCTTCCAGTGTGGCCGTTGAGAAGTCTAGTGTCTTTCTGATTCTTGATTCTTTATTCTTTGTATAAATATTTTTCTTCTTATTAGCCTTTTCCTTAATCCTGGTGTTCTAAAATTTTCTGATGATGTGCCTTGTTTGGGTGTGTTACATTAAAATTTTTACTTCTTACCATTAATAAAAAAGAAAATAATATTAGAGATTTTAAAATCTTGTATTTTTAAAATTTTCCCAAGCAATATGCACACGTGGATTATTTTCTTCTGAACAATGCTGTAATATTTTGCATCTGGTTTTAAATATGGCTAGATCTTTTCTTATCCCCTTCAACTGCTTCTTTTTCTAATCTTAAAAACGTGAATGGTTCCCAAGAATCAGCCTAGGTCTTTTGATCCTCATTTTGTTTGTTGTTCTTTGAAGACTTTTGCCTAATGCTGTGCCTCGGTTAATACTTCTTTGTAAATAATTCAAATTCTACAGTCCTCTTTGGTATACTAACATCATTCTAAATTCAAGAGACATAAACTTAAGGCAACCTTACAATTTTTCCCAAATGTGTACCCTTCTTCTTGAATATTTTCATAATAATATTACCGTTCTCCCAGTCATCCATGTCAAAACCATGGTAACCTCATTAGACTCCAGTCTTCTACGTTAGCCCTAAAATCTGGTTTCTCATCCAGTCTGGCCTCTCTCCTTTGTAATGTCTCTTACTTTCCATTTCCCTATTTGAATACTAGGTTAGGTGCTTGTTGTCTCTCTTCTGGAAAGATACATAAAACAGTCTCCTATTATTTCCTCTTTTTGCTTCTAAAACTAATTTCTTGAATGAAGTCTTGCAGTCATACACTTCCGTTGGCTTTCACAGTCTTTAACCTCTAGTACCTGTAACTTAGCTCACGCTTATTTCCAAGTTCCTCTATCAGCAGTTTCAGATTAGCATCTCATGGGCTGAAGGCACCGCCACAGCTTATTTGTTTGATCAGAACAGAGGTTTTTAAAACATGTCAGACTGTGATCTTTTAGACACAGAATAATTTGGGATGGGTATGTAATACCTGAATATGTCCTTTGTGAAATATCTTCTTGAAAATCCTATTCACGTGAGAAGTTTGTATTGATAAAAGAGACTTGGTGTACAACAGCATCATAAAGAATATCATGTTTAAAAAGTTGTGAGAACCTGCTCTTCAGAGTGGCATGATTCTTGTTACATAAGAATCAGTTTTCTCTTTAGCTAATATGATAGCTAATGTCAAGTATTCCTGAGAAATTTGCATATTGTGTGGGATATTGTTTTTCAATAAATAGATTGTATGTAATGGGAATATACAAAACGTATGAGGATGGTAGTAAGTTACTTTGTTAAAATGTGGGGAAAAGTACTGCCTATAATTGTTTTCAACAGAAATTATTTGGAAGTTTTAATAAGGCCTGTAAAATGCAGTAATGATCTTGTCATTTGGATTAATTTCAGGTCAAAGTTATGGTAGCTAAAACACTATGGCTTTGCTAAAAACAGAGTTATTTAGGCCTTTTTAAAGGTCATTATTGTCCCCAGACGACCACATCCCTTTTTCCAAATTGTTGATTCTTTTTCCTGGGAAAATGTAGATTCGGGATTTGTTCTTCTAATTTCTTCAAAAATTTACTTAGAACAGGGATTATTTACTTACCAAGTACCTAAGTTTGGGAACCACATTTATTCCCAGCACGTGTGCAGAGCCTTCAAAGGGAATGTGATCAGGAGTAGAGTGACGGGTTGACATGGAGACTGTGTTTCATGAAGATGAATTCATGGCCAGCACTTTATTAGTAGAAAAGCATGGAGGAAAAGTCTATAGATGAGGGGCATGAGTGATCAAGAAGGATTTTTAATAAAAATGTAGTAAGCAAGTTTTTATTTATAGTACTATTGAAAGGGATATGTTTTAATCCAAAAAATTTTGATTTACCAGCTTAATTAAAAGACCCCAAAAATGAAATCACTATAATAAATTAATAACAAAAATTGTTTAAAACTTATGCTAAATATGCCATAGAATGAGTGTAAACTGAGCAATATACTTTCCTAATTCAAAATATTATATAACAGTCACTTGTATTCATGAGGATGAAACTAGGAAACTGCCAGATGCACAAATACATTTTAATCTAAATCAGCAAAGAGAGATGGCATTTGGATAAAATTTTAATATTAAGTTTTTTCTTTTCTTTTTTTTTTTTTTTTTACAGATTTCAAAAGAATTAATTTGTAACATTTTTTCTATGTACTCTTCAGTCATTTGGAATGCATGTCACTGGAACCTTTTATTGCCAAATCAATCTAAATACATTGTTTATATTTCTCATTTTCATCTTACAATCACAAGAAAAATCTCTGTATTAGAGACTGGAGTTTTCCATCCCAAATGCTTCTGGTCCCTGGGTCATTCCATTACTGATCATTTGGTCTCTTCTGGAAGGAAGCTTTGAGCTGAGAGCCCTCTGTCCCTGTGATCGCACTTTCTATCTCAGTCTGCATCAAGCCTGGAATTTACTAGGAATTCAGAAAACACCTTTTAAACTAAGTATTACAGGGCTGCTTTTAAAAATGTGATTTCTTACAAAATAACATTTGTTAAAAATTTTTTAGAAAGACTTATAAATACTATCACGTGGAAGTTATTAGCAACAACATGATCCTTAAACCAGATGTTACTTTCATGTACATGCTCATTTTTCTTACACTTGGTTTGCTTTCTCCTTTTAGGAATGGCAAAATTCTATTCAGAAGAATGCAGGACTTGCATTTATTGAACTCATCAATGAAGGAAGGTAATTAATTTTACAATTTTTAGACAACTAGTCAGTGTACATTTTATTCCACTGGGCAACTGCTCTTTCCTGCCATCTGTTCCCAAAATGTGTAAGAAAATATATTTTTGTTAAATAATTTATCACACAGACACTTAAGCTTTAAAGGAACAAAGCTTTAAATGTTAAATATATTTATTGGGGAGGAAGCATGTATGAAATAAAGGGACAAAGTTTATAAGATTTATATGAGATCTGAGCCACGTCTTACCAAGTAGTAAAGTTGTTTTACGCAGATCAAGTGAACCCAGTTTGCAGTCCCATCTGCCACCCCATCTGTTTTCAGAGCCGTACTCTGTCTTTGCTCCCTCAGCCCATTTCAGTTCATGTGAAATAGTTTTCCAACATGTCATGCTAGCTGGGATCCAACTAAAACCGTGAGGGACGGCAAATATAGGAACTGTATGTCTGGTTCGGAATTTATTTATACCATTGTTAAAATGATATTGTAGGTGAAATTATGTTTGAACCTATTTATTGCATTTATCACTTTATGATAGACTGTTGTTCACTGTGATGTTTCTAATAATTTATTGGCAATGGATACATTAAGACAGATGTTACTGTCACCATTTTGACATGTAACATGTACAGCTTCTATAGCGAAAGACCTGCATCCTATAAAACTTGAGTTTCTTCTGTGATATTGTGCATTCTTTGGAAAATAATGACGGAAGATTTGACATAATCTATTTCTTATTTGAAACCATGTTTAATTAAGTTGATAAGGAAATAATATTACTCTATATAAAACTTAATATTTTTCAAGGGAGGTGTTGTGAAAGAATATTTTGCAAGATACTCCATCTGTATATGCTATAAAAACCTATTTTAAAAAATTAACTTAAGTGCAATTTAGTATTTTTTCCATCACTGCATTATATTCTGAGAAATAGTCTCTGTTTTCATAACAATTCATTTTATTTTGTATTTCTTATTTAGATATTTCATGATTGAATTATTTTTAATCATGATATTATAACTCTATATATTAAAATAAATTTGCATTCACTGCCAAGAAAATGATACAGGAAAATATCAGTTTTCTTTTATAACAGGAAGAAGAATAATAAAATAAAAAATAAAATAAATAAAAAATAATAATACCCTATAGTTCTTAGAAAACTTTATTGTGGTAAGAATTGGTAATTATTATTACCCATCTTCAGGCAATGATAAAATAGAAAAAAAGTTTTTTTGTCCAGGCAGCTAGCTCATTGACGTATAGAAATCTCTCACTTCACATACATGCTAGTTTTGCTAATTTGTTTCAACTGTGAAGTAAAAAACAAAAATTTTGTTGTCATCAGTAACCCTGAAGAGTTAGCAGACTGAACCTTCAGCATTAAGGTTAAGATTATAGTTATTGTCTTAGAAAAGGAGATGAGTGAAAAATTTGCCAACAGAGATTTTTTAGCTTTTGAAACTGTTTTGTTGATCAGTCATAGTGTTTGGGGTTTATTTTGTTTTGTTTTAGGAAAGAAATTGGAATTATAGAAAAGAGTTATAATTAAAAAAAATTCATAAAAGCCTCAAAAATGCTTACCATAATGTTCCTTCTGCCATTCTAGATTTGTTTTCATTTTTTATACTAATTGTTCCTCCAACAAAGATAATTTTTAAACAAACACTGAATTTTGGTTAGCTGTAAATACACAAGAACATACCATGTGTACATTACCATAGCAGGTGTCTATTCAGTACTACGTACCAAATACTATTCTAGGAGCTGGGAATCGAGAAGTGAATAAGACAAATATGTTTCTAAGTTTAGAGGGAAAGACAAACATTAGACCAGCACGTACAGTAACACAAGGATGCAGTGATAGAGCTGGGATAGGTGTTAAAGCAAGTAGAAGGCAGGGCACTTAGCCTCATCTGGATGGGTGCATTCTTCCATTGGTGGGATTATCAGGGTTTTCAAAATGTGTATCCAAGCAAAGGCAATATAGTAGAATAAAGATCATCTTTTCAACAAATTGTGCTGGAACAACTGGACATCCACAGGCACCAAAGTAATCTAGACACAGACCTTATACTCCTCACAAAAATTAACTCAACGTGGATCACAGACCTAATGTAAAAGGGAAAACTATGAAACTTGTAGACGATAACATAGGAAAATGTCTAGATGACTTTGTGTTTGGTGATGACTTTTTAGTTATAATACAAATGGCATGATCCATGAAAGAAAGAATTGCTAAGCTAGACTTCATTAAAAGGAAAAACTTCTGCTTTACAAAAGACAATATTAAGAGAATGAGAAGACAGCCACCGACCCGGAGAAAATATTTACAAAAGAAACATCTGATAAAGGACTGTTACCTACAGTATATAAAGAACTCTTAAACCTCAGCAATAAGAAAACAAACAATTAGATTAGAAAATGAGCCAAAGACCTTACCAAACTCCTGACCAAAGAAGATAAATAGATGAAACATAAGCATAGGAGAAGATGTTCCACATCATATGTCATCAGGAAAATGTAAATTAAAACAACAATCAGATACCACTACAGATACATTAGCATGGCCAAAATCCAGAACACTGACTGCACCAAATGCCGGTGAGGATGTGGAGCAGTGGGAGTTCTCATTCATTGCTGGTGGGAATGCAGAATAGTACAGCCACTTTGGAAGACAGGTTGGTGATTTTTTATAAAACTAAACACTCTTACCATAGGATATAGTAGTTGTGCTCCTTGGTATCCACCCAAAGGAGTTAGAAACTTATGTTCACACAAAAACCTACACGTGGATGTTTACTGCCAAAACTTGGAAGCAACCAAGATGCCCTTTAGTAGGTGAATGGATAAGTAAATATTTATTTATGTGATTCATCCAGATAATGGAATATTTATTAATTAGCACTAAAAAGGAATGAGCTGTCAAGCCATAAAAAGATATGGAGTCACTTTAATTGCATATTACTAGATGAAAGATGCCAATCTGAAAAGGCTACTATATGATTCTAACTGCCATTTTGGAAAGAGCAGAACTGTGGACACAGTAAAAAGATTACTGCTTGCCAAGGATTAGGGGGAGGGAGGGATGACTAGGCAGAGCACAGAGAATTTTCAGGGCAGGGAATTACTCTGTATGATGCTATAATAGTGGGATACGTATCATTTTACATTTGTCCAAACCCTTATATTACTTCCAACCTTCAGAGAAATGAGGCAAGATGTGAAACAATGTCAGTGTTAGTGCCTGTTTATTTATAGTGTATTTTTAAGGCTGTTTCCACAGCGCCTATTATAATATGTAGCATATGTATATTATTTGCACCAAGTTCAAATACCAGTTCTTCTGTTGATAAACTGTCAGACTCTAGGCATGTAACACAATCTCCTTCTGACATCGTTTCACATTTTGCCCTGTTTCTCTGAAGGTTGCAAGTAATGTATGACATTGATTACAACTGCTACAATATAGACACTTAAAAATGGAAGGTTTTTGGTTATGTTTTGTTACTGCATATAATTTATATTCAGGATTTTGCTAACTCTCATCCTTAGTCCATTTCCTTTCAGTTTAGACCCTTCTCTTTATAAATTTGAACTGGGAATTCCAGATCAAAAAAAAATACCATGTTTAGATAGTTGGAGTGTAGTTACAGTAAAGACACATTACTCTGTTTATCTGGCTTCTATTTGTTGATGCCAACTTTGTGTTAGAAACAAATTAGATTCTTTACACACACTTCTATCTCATTTGTATGGACATACATTTTCTTAACTTTTTCTAATAGTGTAAAATGAAATATATAAAAAATATTCCTCTTGGTTGTTAGAATATCAGTCTTTAATTACCAATGTCCTTGTGGGAATGAAGATAAAAATCTTTAAGTGGAAATTGTTATAAATGTTTATCCTACTTAACAGCTACACTCACAAATATAATTCATCAATCATAGCTGGAGAAAGCAATTGTGCAGTTGTCTACAATTAACAGGACAAAAACAGTTGATGAATGTGCAGCTGAATTAAAGTACTCCCTAGGACAGGCTGAAATTATAAACTGGATCATTTAGAGGAATCTAACAAAGGATCTTTATAATTAAAACAAAGCAAGGTTAATGGGATGTAAAATTGCCTATAATATCTTGGCAATAATAATTGGATTTTAAATTATTAAAATATGAATTGAACTGTAAAGCAAATAAGAAAGACTTTTAAATTATGGAATTTGAGTGATCTTTGGAAATAAATTAATCATCTGCCTAAAATAAACCTTTATCACTCTTATGGAAGCATATAGGATGTAAGTAATGAATATTCATAACCAGCCAGAATGTATTCTTGTGTAGCGCTGAATTTAATCTGTGATTCACAAGAATACACTTTTTTGTTTCGTCCTTTAAAATAGGGAAAAATATATACCCTGAATTTCTTAGGTTTTGAAGAAGAGAAGCATTGTGCATCCAAGTATAATTCTTCAGTGATCATGTGGCCCAAACTTGAATATCCTCTTTAATTTAACAAATGCTATTTAATAATTAAATAAGCTTGGATTCCTTGAGTTTGTTTCAACTTGATTTCACCAAAACTGTGTTGAAAAAATAGAACCGAAACTGAAAGATAAAGAAACTTTTTTCTTAGAGTTGAGATTCTGATTAAATTTTGAACCAAGAAACCTGGGAACTCCTAGAAAACAGTTTCCTCTGTATTTTTTTCATGAAATGTTTGATCTATACCTTTTTCTTACTACTATGTTACTCATTTTACACATTTAGTAAGTTATTAAACATGTTAAGTTTTCTAAACAAATAGGTTTAAAAAAACTATGCTTTTACAAAATTAATTATATAGATTTTAAACAAAATTGCTAATTTATAGACTTATAATTTTAGACATTGATAATAAATAAAATGCTATTTACCTAAAACTAAAATAACCAAGTCCCATTTGATAATGGCTAGATTTCAAGTAAAAAGGAAATACATTTCAAAATTAGTGACTGTAAGTTTATTTGAATTACATTTTTAACCATGTTTAAAATATACTACATATGCATGTGTATTGAGATTTTTCTTTCTTTGAGAACTTTAAATATAGTTTCCTTCTGGGCACCATTATTTTAACTTTGGTGAGAGTTAAGTAATATTTTATAAAACACTCATAGTTCTTTGCATTTAAGAACAAAAAAAGGGCAGAGAGAACCCTATCTTTGGTATAATAATTTCTGTGCCTTATTTCCCTCATTTCTTTAGAGACATATAGGTTTTTTGTTGTTGTTGTTTTTCTTAGCTTATTATTGCAAACAAATGCCAGCTGAGATTCAAATGATCCATGTCTATATTAGAAAACTTTAATTTACTTTCTGCACCATTCTGACACAACCAGGATCAGTTGGCAACGAGGAAAGTAGAGTTGGCCTTTGCATTGGGTGGCTGGTATGTTGTTTAAAGAACAGATACAGGGAGAAGTAAACTAACAGGAGAACCAATGCTAATATGAAGGTATAGTGTATGTGGTCAGTCCAAGCATACACTAAAGGTGAAAGGAAAAGGAATTGGTTGAGCAAGCCAGATAAGACAAGAATATAGTCATGGCCTGAGCCGTAAGTCTAGAAACTCTTACCAAGGTTTCCAGAGAATTGAAGCATTGATTATAGGCTGTTTAGTTCCCATGTTGGTAAAGTAAGGATACAAAGATGATTTATATCCCTCAGTTGCTGTGTACAGACCAACATGTGAAAAATCAGATTACTTATGTTATAACATGACTGTTACAAAAAGTCACAGTCCAAGCTGGACATGGTTGTTATTTTCTAATTACCAAAGGTAGTGTAATACCTGTACAGGCATTCCTGAAGTACTTAACACCTATGTAATTACAGTACATACAGAAAATAAAACCCTGAAAAAATACTAATGAAATATTCATTAGTTTTAGCAGTGATACAAATACATTTTATATCTGATCTTCATCTCCAAGTAATTTGTAATTGAGAAGTTAGGATTTACATGCAGAAAAAAATTAAACAGTTCAAAATGTCATAGACAATGTATAACCAAGTACAAAATAGTGATATAAAAACTGCATTGACTTTAGAAGAAGGACCTGTTTCAGTGGACACCAATGATAGTGGAAGGCGTCTTTTAGGAGACAGGACCTAAATAAGTATAGACACACTGTGTGGGATAAAAAGAAAAAATCAACCCTAGCTTTTTGTGTGAAAATTAAGATTTAAAACAATAGAAAATACATTTATATTCTTTATTATCTAATAAAGCAAATATGGACATAATTTTATTTTAAACATTATAATCTCTCTTTGAGCTTTATATTATTTAAATAGAGTCAAAGTTTTCCTAATTTTTAAGTGATGACCAATAATCTTCTTATTACTGCTTATTTTATAAAGTTTATTTCTGTATCACAAAGAATATGGAACTTTGACATATTTTTTAAAAAGAATTACTCATACTTAAAAATGAGACTCCAAAATAAACAGTCCATTATTCCAAAGTTCAGATTTTTTCATTCTTAGCACAATGTAAGAAAAACAATGGACTTCACTCACTTAAGAGCAGATTGATGTTAAAAATATACATATTTCTACCAATCATTTAAGGAAGAAATGATACTAATTACACTCAAAGTCTTCTAGAAACAGAAGAGTAGGTAACACTATACAGCTCATTTTATGAGACCTGATAACAACACCAAAGACATTACAAGTAAGGAAATTACAGACCAATACAAACCATAAATATAGGTGTCATAATCCTTGACAACATTTGGAAAATCAAATTCAGCAATATATGAAAAAGATTACATCAAGAGCAAGAGGTGTTTATCCCAAGAATGCAAAGTTGGTTTGATAATCAAAACAAATTCATCAATGTGAAATACCGTATCAACAGATTAAAAAAGAAAAAATATACATGGATATTTTATTAGATGTAGGAAAAAACATTTGAAAAATTCAGCATCTATTCATGATAAAAACTCTCAGTAATCTAGAAATTAAACTCTCTCCATGCAACAGATGGTATCTACAAGAAACATACAGCTAACATCCTACTCAATGGTGAAAGACTAAATTCTTTCCCTCTAGAACAAAAACACGTCAAGGATGTTCTTATTGACTGCTTCTGTTGAACATCGGGCTGGATGTCTTAGCAAGTTAAATCAGGCAAGTAGAAAATTCTAAGTTGCCTGAAAAAAAAGCTACTAGAACTAATACGTGAATTAACAAAGCCGCAGGATATGAGGTCAATATTAAGAAATAAATTGTAACACTTATAATATATGTGAAATACTGGAAATTTAAATAAAACCATTATGATAGTATCAAAAACATGAAATACTTAGGGATGTACTTAGTAAAATATGTGAAAGACTTGTACAATTAAAAACTACAGAATATTTCTGCAAAAAAATTAAAAACAAATAAATACAGAAATATATTGTGTACATGTATCAGAAGACCCAATAGGATTAAAGTGTTAGTTCTCCACAAACTGATCTATAGACTCAAACCTAATCAATACTCCAGCAGGCTTTTTGTTTTTTTGGTAGAAACCAGCAAGCTGATTTTTAAATTTCTGTGAGAATACAAAGGATTTATGACAGCCAAAACAAACTGAAAAAGAACAGGGTTGGAGGATTTTTGTAAAAGTACACAAATAGATCAATAGAAGGGAAGAGAGATGATCTTACAACTCAATAATAAAAAGACAAACTACCCAATGTAAATTGGGTGTATGATTTGAACAGACACTGCACTGAAGAAAGTACACCAATGGCCAATCTGCAGATGAAAAGATGCTCCACATAGTTTTCTGTTGGGAAATTCACTTTTAAACCACAGTGAGATAACATTATGTATCTACTACACTGGGGTAATTTAGTAGATCAGCAACACTAAGCCTTGGTGAGGATGTGGAGCCAGTGGAACACCTATACCTTGCTGGTGGGAGTGCAAAATGGTACACCCCATTTGTCAGTATCCTATAAGGTTAAACATTCACTTAGCATGTAACCTAATAATTTCAAGTCTAGGTATTTTCCTAAAATAAATGAAAATATAAGTGCACAGTAAGGCCTATATGTGAGTGTTCATAACAGCTTTACTCATAATAGCCACAGACAGGAAATAACCCAAATGTCCATCAGCTGGTAAATTGATAAAAGTATATCATTATATGAAATACTACTCAGCAATAAAAAGGTTTGAGCTACTGATAACACACAACATACATAGAACTTAAAAGTATTTATGTGAAGCTAAATAAGCCAAAGCGCAAAGACATACTATATGATTCCATTTATATGACATTATGGAAAAGACAAAATTACAGGGACAGAAAACAGTCCCCTCATTCTTGTGAATGGCAGATAAAAGGCACAAAGGAATATCCTCGGGTGATGGTAATGTTTTTGATTCTGATGATGGCTGCCTTAAATATGCATTTGTCAAAACTCATCAAACTGCATTTAGAAAGAGTTAACCTTATTGTATGTAAAGTATACCTCAATAAACCTGACTTAAAAAGCAAAACAAAACCCTACAGTAGTGCTTCATTACTTGTAAAGTCCTGTACCATAACCTGCAAGGCTTTTGCTTACCTGGCCTTCCCTACCTCCCCGCACTGAACTAGGCACCCTCTGTTTACTGCTAAAGTACCCTTATGTCACACTTACATTCCATTGTCATTTGCCACCACAAAGAAGGCCCTCGATGAAATATTGTTGAGTGAATGACTGCCTAACTGTGTGTCCCTTGCCTTTTCTCACTCTGGAATGCCCTGTCAGAAGCCACATTTCCCAAACAAGTTAAACACAGTTGCCTGTTTGTGTGACTTTGGGCAAGTTACTTAATCTCTCTAAGCCTTAGTTTCTTCATATGTATAATGGGTCTAATTATGCTTATCTAATAAGATATCAAATGAAGGAAAAATCCAATAAAATGATACCTATAATGCACTTAGTCTGGTAAATAATTCTCAATGTTCCTGGCACATAGTAAGGACTCAAGAAATGAACATTTGCCTTGATTATTATTTATTTAAGTGGCATTTGGGCTGGGTTTTGAAGGCTATGGACAAAGGAGGTTGAAGAAACTAGATTACTTTACACATCCCATTAGAAGCACCAGTGAGTCTTCTGTGTTCGCAATACAGTGTGTCACTGCTCCCTCTGTCTATAGCACGTTTTATGCAGAACACTAACATACACATGCACACAAGTAGTAGGACAGAGTGGTGATAATGACCTGCTTAGAGGCTTCCTGGGGCATTGCACTACTTACAAGTGGGAAAAGTAAAGATAAAAGCCATGTGTTACTTAGTGTCGCCTTTCTTTTCCAAAGGAAATGTGTTTTAGATTGCTTTATTGTCTAGTTCCTAGAATTTATACTGGTAGATTCAGCCGTAGAAATTGTATTTTTTAATCAAGGAAAACGCTCTTATTGGGACTTCTATTTATAGTATTTGCAACACTGTTGTCCTTTTCCCTTGGAAAAGGACCCATACCATTGAAGGAGCACAGAAGAGCTTGGGAAATTTATCAAAGAGAAGGTCATAGAGCACACATTTCTTCCTGGCATCATTGTGCTTTATTGTGGCTACTTACGACGTTATGCTTCATTTGCTTCCAAATTTTTGTCCAAAATGTTCTTTCATATAATTAATCCATGTTTCTTCATTCCTATTATTAGAAGTTAAATAGAGTAAAATGGCTTTTAGAATAAAAAAGCTTTTAGCTAGCTTTCTTCTCTTTAGTCACTGCCACATCTCTGATTTTGAGCCACTTTTTCTCAACTCACAATCCCTATTCCATCACTTTTCAGAGTTTTGTATACCTCTTAGTGTTGGTTGTTATTCTCCTGGACATTACAACTCTGAGCTGTTTAATTAGACTCTCAAACTTAAGCTAGGAGCTTGATTATTTGGCCCATGGTTAAGCTAAAAGGAAGGATTCTTCTCACCAATATTTTTTAAACTATTATCTTGACCAATTATAGGACACAAAATCAAGTTAATAAGTTCTCATCAGCATTTTTAATAATAGGAAATAGTAAATAATGGAAAAAACAATTGGACATATTGCCTCTTGTTCAGAAAGTACTGTTTGCAGGAAGGGAGAGAAATGAAAAATGAAAGTGAAATTAAGAGATACAGAGTTTAACTTACAAATCATCAGAATTGAGAAGGCAAAAAATACAGAGTAGGGGAAATGAAATGCTTTAAAAGATGGTGTGAATTTTTAAGAGCTGATTGAAAGCATGAATATAGTGATACAGGAATCACAATGTACCTCAAGTAGGATAAATACAAAGAAATCCATGCTAAATGCATGATACTGAAACTGGACAATGCCAAAGATAAAGAGGTAAAAGCACTCAGAAGTAAAGAACTGATCATCTATAAAAAGGAAAAAATTAGAATAATGGCAACCAAAAAAGCTGGAAGAAAGTAACTTACTACTTTCAAAGTGTTGAAAAAAAGAATTCTCAGTAATTGTATATGCAAGAGAAATATTTTTTTTAAATTATGAGGGATGATGGTGGAGTAATTTTGTGACATTTTGACTTACTCTAGTCCCATCCTTTGCTCCTCAACTCCATGGAAACCATAAAAAATAGCACACATTACAAGCACTGTACCAGAGAGAGCAAAAGAGACATCATCAGCAAAGAATTTTAATCACTTACTTATTTTGATCTGTCTGGTGACTCCCTGGAAGAATGGCTTAAAAGATTTGTCTTATTTTTAGGGGAGGGTATAGCTCAAGTGGTAGAGTGCTTTCTTAGCATCCACGAGGTCCTGCGTTCACTCCCCGGTACCTCCTGTAAAAAAAATAAATAAATCAGTATACCTGATTACCTTCCTCTCCCCCCCCAGAAAAAGATTTGTCTTATTTTGCCTAATTTAGAACTGTCCTATAGTTTAAAAAAAATAGTTGCTGTCCTGAGGGCTTTTATTGAAAATACTTATAGGCTAATGTCTTCGGTTACCACTCCCAGAGCTGATAGATAACAGTTGAGGCAAATGATAGACAATCCAAAAAACCTGAGAGGAACAACAGGGGAATGAGATGTACCCAAGTGCTTTGAAAAGCTCTGACATATTCCTGGAAATCTAAAGGGCCATGCACATGCTTAACTTTGTGTTCATGCTTTGGAAAAACCTGAGAAGGCTCTAAACTCTCACCTTCTGCTGACATTGGGACTCTATGGAAGCAGAAAGTAAATGCAAAGGTAGAGTTGAAACCTGCCTGGCTGAGTGTTCAAGGGCTGTCCAGACACATACATAGCTCCTGGGGAAAGTCTAGGAGACATTTCTGGATCTAGGCATTGAAGGAAATCTCTGCCTAATCATTAGCTGCCACTAAGATAATGAAAAAGCGACTTCAGTAACCACACATGAATAAGACTACAGACTTAATAAAATTAGTTTAGAAAAGTCAGTTCAACTACAGGCAACAAATAATAACAGAAAACAAGTGCTGGGGAGAGGGAAAAATCAGATTTCAAAAGTTGCCATATTATAATATTAAAAATGTCAAATTTTCAAAAAATCAACAGAAACTGCACTTAAGGAAGTAGACAGTAGACTTTCTAGACAAGGATATTAACTATTTAAAATATATTCCATGAATTAAAGGAAATATGTCTAAAGAAAGAAAAGAACATATGAGAACATTATTTAACCAAATTTAGAGTATCAGTGAAAATAGAAATTATTAAAAAGAGTACAGAAATTCCTCAAAAAATTAAAATTACCATATAATCCAGAAGTATAGAGTTTAGAAATTTTGGAGCTGTAAAGTACTTTTTAAAAAGAATACAGATCTTTAATCAGTAACCTAAACTTCCACCTTGAGAAACTAGAAAAAGAGAACTAATTTAAAGCAATCTTTAGAAAGGAAGTAATAAAGATGACAGTTTAAATAAACAAAGTAGAGAATATCAAAATAATAGAAAAGATCAATGAAGTCAATAGCTTGTTCTTTGATAAGAGCAAAAAAACTGATAAAACTTTAGCTAGAATAACCAAGAAAAAACAAAAAAGATGATCCTAAAATAAATAAATCAGGAATGAACGTGGGAACAGTATTACCAACCTTACAAAAGGAAAAATGGATTATAAGGAGTATTATAAATAATTATATGCCAACAAATTAGGTAACCTAGATGAAATGAAAAAAAAAATTTAGAAACATAAACAGTGCTAAAACAGACTCAGTAAAATTATGAAAATGTTTCTGTTTATAATAACAAAATTTTAAAAATATTAATAAGCACATAAAAAGGTGCTTAACATCACTAATCATAGAAATGCAAATCAAAACCACATTGGGATACTGCCTTACACCCATTATGATAGTTATTGTAAAACAAATAACAGTCAAACAAAAAACAAAAAATAACAAGTGTTTGTGAAGATGTTGAACCCTTGTATATTGTTGGTAGGATTATAAAATGGAGCAGCCGCTATGGAAAAGAATACAGAAATTCCTCAAAAAATTAAAATTACCATATAATCCAGCAATTCCATTTCTAATTATATACACATAAGAATTAAAAGCAGGGACTCAAAAAGATCTTTGTACACCCATTTATTTGCAAGAGCCAAAAGGCTGAAGCAAACTGTTTGTTGACAGATGAACGAATAAACATATTGTGACGTATACATACAACGAACTATTATTTAGCCTTAAAAAGGAAGGGAATTCTAACATGGGCTACATTAGTGAACCTTCAGGACATTATGCCAAATGAAATAAGCTAGTCATGAAAGGACAAATACTGTGTGATTTCACTTGCTTGAGCCACCTAGAATAGTCAAACTCATAGAGACAGAAAGTAGAATGGTGGTTGCCAGGGCCATAGAGGTGGAAGATAGGGTAATGGGGAGGTTATTGTTTAATAGGTACATAGTTTTCATTTTGCAAGATGAATGATGAATGGATTGATGGATGATGATGATAGCAAAATGATATGAATGTACCTAATGCCACTGAATTGCACACTTAGAAATGGTTAGATGGTAAATTGTATGTTATGTTATTTGACTAGTTATAAATTTTTTTTAAAGATTCTAATGAGTACATTTAACCAAACAAGTTCAAGATTTGTGTACTGAAAACTGCAAAATATCTTTGGGGAAAAAAAGCTATAAATATATCTAACGACCTCCCATGTTACTGGATTAGAAAATTTAATGTTTAAGATGTCAATACTCCCAAATTTATCTACAAATTCTATAAAATCCTATCAAAATTTCAGCTGTCTTTTTGTCAAAAATTTACAACATATCCTAAAATTCATATGGAATTGCAAAGGACACAGGATAGCCAAAACATTCTTGAAAAAGGAGAATAGAATCAGTGGACTCACTTCATGATTTCAAAACTCACTAGAAAAGCTGCAGTCATCAAGACAGTGTGATATTGAATAAGGATATATGTAACAGACCAATTTAATAGAATTAAGAGTCCAAAAATAAACCCATACATTCATGGTCAATCAACTTTAAAGAGTGCCAACTAACTGAAATGGGGAAAGGATAGTCTTTCCAACAGATAGTACCAGAACAACTGGATACCTACATGCAAAAGAGTGAGTCAAGACCCTTTCCTCACACTATATGCAAAAATTAACTTAAAATATGTAACAGATCTGCATGTAAGAACTAAAATTTTAAAACTCTTAGAAGGAAACATAGGTGAAAATCTGCGTGGCCTTGGATTAGGTAATTTTTTTTAGATATGACCTCAAAATCACAAGCAAACAGCAGGAAAAAAAAAGATAAATTGATAGTCATCAAAACTGGAAACTTTTGTGCATCAAAGAACATTATCAGAAGGTGAAAAGATGATCCAAAGAATTGGGGGAAATATTTGCAAATCATGTGTTGATAAGGGTCTGGTATCCAGAATATATAAAGGACTATTACAACTCAACAATAAAATGACAAATATTTTTAAATTAAGCAGAAGATTTCAATAGACATTTCTCCAAAGAAGATATACAAATGGCCAATGAGCATATGAAAAGATACTGAACATCATTAGTCATTAAGAAAATACAAATCAAAACAATGAGATACCACTTCACACTCACTAGAATGTGTATAATTTTTTTAAATGAACAGTAACATACATTGGGATGGTTGTGCAGAAACTGGAACCTGTAATTGTCACAGTTGTTGGTGGGAGTGGAAAATGATACATCCAATAGAAAACAGTTTGGCAATCTCAAACAAGTTAAACATAGAATTATTGTATGACCCAGCAATTCCACTCTTCAGTATATACCTAAAAGAACTGAAAACATCTGTGCACACAAAACTTGTACCCAAAAGTTTATAACAGAGTTAGTCATGATAGCCAAAACGTAGGAAAAAGCAAATGTTTACCAACTGATGAATGAATAAACAAAATATGATATAAACATGCAATGAAATATTATTTAGCCATAAAAAGGAATGAAGTACTGATATATGCAACAACATGGATGAACCTGGAAAACATTACGCTGAGTGAAAGAAGCCAGAAACTAAGGCCACATATTGCGTGTTTCCTTTGATATGAACTGTCCAGACTAGGCAAATCTGTGAACACTGAAAGTAGATTATTGGTTGCCAGGTGATTGAAGGGAAGGAAGGAGAGGAAGTTGGGACTAACCGCTAATAGACATGGGGATTTTTTGGGTTTTATTTTTGTTTTGTTTTTATTGTAATAATTTTGAACAGGGGAGAGAGCTGTGAGGGTAGGAGATTGTAACCAGAGAGTAGATTGTGGGGACTTAAAGATTTAAGGAGTGAAGCTGATTATGGCCGGTAGAATAATTTCCTGAAGTGAGGTAGAAATGAAGATTCTACAGGGAATCTTGGATTTAGGGATTTGTAGTTCGCCTTAAAAAGATCAGGAAATTGTGAGGCACCGTGATGAATGGTTTTCCACATGGCTAATGAGGTCACCGAGAATCACTCTTAAGAGTCAGGTAAGAAGATACATGGATATAAAACATCATACACTAGTTGGTCTATGACTCATAAGTGTCAGAGCTAGGACAGACTTTCAGACAACTGATACAATTTCTCTTGTGTTTCTGAGACATGAATCTCCCCCACCCCAACCCCTCCTCTGCCGCCATGTCTTTTGGCTTTGCCAGTCAGTCCACTATTTCGATCCCGGCAATAGTTACTATTAACCAGACAGACCATGAGTCTCTCCCTTCCTGCTGTCTTCTGTTAATCTATTTAAATTTTGTAATCTGCACTAATTTGCACATATCAGATTTCTTTCTGGCTTTCTTCAGTCTTCATGCACTAGACAAAGCCACTGATTGAAATACTCTTATATCTCACGCTCTCTTCTCTTTTGAAGCCTATCTATAACATATAGACTAATGATGTCATCGAAGTTAGTATTTGGAGTCTAAGTTATAGTCTTTAGCTTATTTTTCCTAGGCTCCCTCAGTAATTGAGTTTAAGACTATCTATGTGACTGTTTGCCCTCCAACATTATTTACAGAGGAGGTTTCTGTAAATAATGAAATCTCAGATTTCTACTGAGAGCGATCCTGAAATCAGTGCTGCTTAGAACTTACTTCAAGGCAGTGCCGTCTTAAAGAATCCTAGCATTGAAGTGAATTTCAGATGTCATTTAGTCGTATCATCTGTACTAATTAAAGAATTCAGTCTGCAGATTTCCTAATGTATGGTCATCCAGTTTTTGTGTGAAAATTTACTTCCATGATAGTGAATTCTGTTGTTTTAATCATTTTAAAACAGTGTCAAAAATCCTTGATTTTTATTGCATTAACTACCTTTATTGAATTAACGGAATCGTTTGTTCACAAGATACTGTATTTAAGAGACGTTGCTGTAAGGTTTTATGCACACTTGCTTATTTCAAACGTCAGTGAATTATAATTTAAACTATATGAATTGTATAAGGTAGCTAAATTTATCTAAAATTTATGTATAACTAATAATTTGCCATACTGAAATTTGATTATTGAAAAAAGTTGGATTAAGCAAAGCTATGAGGAATAATAATTCCAAAGGTATTTTCCTTTTTAGATTGCTATGCCATGCCATGAAGGACCATATAGTTCGCGTTGCAAATGAAGCTGAATTTATTTTGAACAGACAGAGAGCAGAGGATGTACATAAACATGCAGAGTTTGAGGTAAGGTTTTGGGGAGTGGATTAAATTCTGTTTTTGTATTATTAGTCAGTCATCACCAATGATAACCTTACAAAATTTTCTTTAAGAAGAAAATTTCACTGAAGGCATTTCAGTTGTTTTTAAAAACTTTATTAAGTGTCAAACACAGAGCACTTTTTTCTTTTTACCTTATTTGCAGTGTGAAGAGATCCCTCCTGCCATGTGCCTAACCACTTGGTAGACTGATGTTCTAACTTACTCTTGAAGGCACATACAATTTTATAATGCAACTATGTTAGTAATTTTTAATCATATTTTTACACACCATTAGATACGGGTATCACAGGGGTTATATGAAGAAACTCAGTTTGACCAAACATCCAGTAATTTACTATTTATTAATGAATCCATCTTCAGAGTGACCAAAGATCATTTTAGCTCACATTTCATTTTTATAATTAATATTTTATTGACAAGTGAAGCAATGCGATTATATGACATATATGTAGATCTATATGTATATGTAGGAATATAATAGTTTAAAAATCCTAAGTACAAGTTAACTATCATTTAAGTAAAGAACAAATTAACTACCTTTCTATTTCAAAAACTAAAGGATGTTGTAGTATTATTACATGCTAATAGTTTTTAAATTAAGAATATTATTTTTATATTTCTAACGTGTCAATAATTATTTGCCATTATTTGTATTGCCTTAGTTCAACAACATTGGTTTCAGAAATATTCAGGTAACCTGGTATTTGGCTTAGGTTGGGCTTCAGTGGCCTTGAAAATAATAAGTAACTCCACCAGTTTATTCTCCTGATGCAGCATGGGAACAAGGGTGGCGTGGCTGGAAACGAGAGCCCACAGTTTCGGTTTTGATGAGGTTGTTATCTCGGTGTAGCAGCTCTCCTAGCCATGCAAGTTGATGTCCTGGGTCTCGTGATCTCTGACCTGACTAGCTGAAAAGCATGAGGCAGAGAAATAGCTGTTGTTGCTTTAATACCCGTGGCCTCTGCTTGGTTTGTCAGACGAGGCAGCACACACTTGTCATATGGGATTGCAGCAACTTTACTTTGAAAAAAAAACAAAAACAAATATTTTAAACTTTGATAAAAGTACTTCAGTAATTGAGCATTTCTCAAAGTGAAGTTTCGTGTCCCTTCAACTGTAAATAATGTCGGGTATTTATCAGGGAACCGTGCTGTGATCTGGATGGCAAGAAGAGACTGAGTTACCTGTTCTTTGAATAATACATTTAGGTATAAGATATATCAGAACTCTAGACAAAATAAGAATGTTCAAGTAACTCAACTTTTGTTAGTAAATAAGATTTAGAATATTAACTGAATTCCCTGCAGAATCAGTTTTCAGTCGCTCATATTTCTACTAAGAAAATCAAGATGTTTTGTGGCGATATAAGCAGACCAATATTTGTCATGCAGAAACATTTACAATAGATTTTCAAGCATCTAAATATTAGTTATAAGCTCTAACGTATATTTAACCAAGATGATATTAAGCTAAGGGCAGTGTTTCTCCACTTTTTAAAAAATTATTGCCCCCCGAGAAAAAACTTTAGTCAGTCGTCATTCTAATAGCTCCCCTGCCTTGAAATCCTATTACCACCAGCTTGCTGGATATCTGTTTGTGTACTGAATATGCGTCTGTGCTTCATACATTAAGTGTAAGATTTTTTTCACACACCCCTAACGCCAGTGTTCACCCCCTTGGGGATGAGATGACTCCTACTGAGGATGCACAGCTAAGGGAGATAGAGACGCTGTGAAAGGACCATGAAGACTCAGTGGTTTTTTACACTATGTTACACATACTGAAATACTAATATAAACCTAATGTTGAGAGTATTACCATTGTTACTAAGGAATGTGCATCGCTTTTAAAGCCAAGTGTTTCTCTTTGTTTTTTATAGGTTAAACCCATGTTAATCAATACATTGATTTGTGTATTTTACTACACATGTACTGCTTTTAAATTACAAAGATTTTACAGAAGTCATGACATTTTATACTAGGACTTTTTGAGGAATTTCTGTCGCTTGCATAAGCCTGTAACTAAGAGAAAAAGTATATTTAATTTAAGATGGATACTTCACAATTAAGTTTTTGTTTTTTGGCTTTTTGTTGTTGTTGTTGTTAACCACTGTAACTGTTAAGGAAGAAAAATGAAAATTTAATTTTACTCTCCAATGAGCTAATGAAATATTAACCTCATTATGGAGGCAGATGATTGTACTAATTGGTGATTCCCTGTACAAAAACATAAATGGGAAGATGAATTAATCCTTCTTAGGTTACTGTAGGGTTATTTCCCTGAAATAGATGACTAGTGGTGGTAGTCTGTGTCAACAGCTAGATGGAAGGAATATGTCCACACTTTCCATGAAACAGATTTTTACTTTGGAATGATGAATGTGAACTCGTTACATATATTTTTTTAGATGACTGAAACTCTTTTCTTCCTAGTTATATGAGTTGTATTTCATACTTGGTAACATTAAAATTTACAGTTACTTTATCCTATACAAAAAAATCAAGCTTATGATTTAAGAAATGTTCATCTTCATGTTTGTATTGAACCTTTTTGATACATAGTGAGATTAATTAGCAATGTTGCTAATGCCAATGAGCGTGAATACAGATAGGTGACAGGACAACTGGTTATTAGGGAAGATAAGTTTAAGATAGTAATTATCATGAGAACCATTGAACATATTAAATTCTAGAGCTGGGGGACACTGCAGAGAAAAGCTTGTCTTAGGCCTTCATTTTACAAATATAAAAGAATACAATGGAAAAAGTAAAATTTGTATAAGATGTGAAATTAAATCCAAATCTAAATTCCTAAACCATTGCTTTTTCTTCTACACCTCATTGGAAAACTATAAATTAAATGGCAAGTTTTGATCTATATATAATTATCTTATGTATAATATATAATACATATACATATATTCCACATAACTCTTATTTTAAGTCAGATATACATGATAGTGGTTAAAATAATAAATAGAATTACATTTTTAATAACTATTTTGTTTCTAAAATACTTATTTTTAGAATATATTGAAACCAGAATTTCAGAAATGGAAGGAACCTTAAAAGTCATTAATTGCTTAACAATATTACTTAATAACATCCAAATTATTTTACATATACTTTATATATAAACATAGAAAGAATACAATTTTACCAGTTTGAATAAACTTTTTTTTAGAATAAACTTTCAACAGATTACATTATCTGAGTTTTTAAATTTAAATTGATACTTATTACCCTGATCTTAAGGTTAGCTATCATTCCACTCTTACACACGGTAGAGGTAGATTATTATGCATTGTGTGTGCTTCTTTGTAGTCGCAGTGTGCCCAGTATGCTGCTGACAGGAGAGAGGAGGAAAAGATGTGTGACCACCTCATTGGTGCTGCAAAACATCGAGACCACGTGACTGCAAATCAGCTGAAACAGAAGATCTTGAACATTCTCACAAATAAGCATGGTGCTTGGGGAGCCGTTTCTCATAGGTGAGTTGTTAAAAACTGCAGGTAAATAATAACTTACAGGTTAATTATAATAGTTATGTTTTTAAAAGCTCTAAATTTAAAAATTACTTAGAAATTATGATTTTAAAGTATAAAAAATTGCTTAATTTTTTCCTGAAATCTTTAGAAATGCCTCTTTAGAACGGTTTAGAAGAAAACCTAAACGTTTAGAAACAATCGAATGGAAATTATTTCCAGTTTGTAATAATATGTAAAATAATAAGAAATTTGTTTAGGCAAGTATTTTAGACTACTATCTCTCCTATAACCCATATAACTCACATGGGTGTTAGTTATAAGAACTATCTCATTTTTGATCTTTCAGAGTCAACTCTTCTACATACTAAATTTATATCATTCTTAATTTTTCTTATACACAGGTAGTAATCATATAATCATTCACGATGGAAAAGTAATACATTCTTTTAAAAATTTTTCTTCTATATTTCTCTATTCAGTCTTTGTCAGGAGAAGTTTTCATCTCAAATTAGGGTATCTGTGGTTTTATAATACAAATAAAGCCAAAATTGGTTGTTTTTGCATTCCAA
This sequence comes from Camelus dromedarius, assembly GCF_036321535.1. Lineage (NCBI taxonomy): Eukaryota > Metazoa > Chordata > Mammalia > Artiodactyla > Camelidae > Camelus > Camelus dromedarius. Next base: position 61,612,209 of record NC_087448.1, on the reverse strand, counting down.
GTGTTTTTCTTCCTAGGGTTTTATAGACATAAAATTGTTTTTCTTTTCCCTCACAATAAAGTTTTTAAGAAAAAGAGTAGTGAAGGAGGTCACTGTATTTAGATTACTAATGAATACATCTTCATTTTATTTGATCTCAGTGTCACTCTAAACTGGCAGAGTTTAGGGATTGGTTAAATGTAAACAGGACATTAAGAAGAATTCTGGTAGTATTGATTCTGTTAGTTAGGGAAGAATGTCTAGAATATCGCCAGGATAGTATTTGACCAACTGTCCTGGAATTTCAAATATAAGATCAATTTAAGCAAACTGTATTATTTGAATTTAAAGTAGAATTATAACATCATGTCTTTAAAAATAGTCAACGCTCAGTATTTGTCTCTTATAGTAATAGCCATACCAGGACATCTAACGTTTATTGAATATTTATTGTGTACCAGGCACCATACTAAGAACATTACATATATTATTTTGTTTAATCTTCAGAACATCTCTATTAAGGTTGATACTGGTATCCTGAGCAGCTAGAATAATGCCTGATGCACAGTAGGTGCTAAATAAATGTTTTTTGAATAAGTTAATAAATGAGTACTTGGTGTATATACCCTTTAATTACAGGGATGACACTGATAGTGGAATACAAAAACAACTTAGTCTATTGTCTGGGACAGTTTTATATTTTAAATGAAATAATTTTAATAAATGACAAAAAGTACTTACCCCTGCATGAAATGATAGGTCAAGTTCATCCAGAAAATGCAGTGAACAATTTCTACTTCATTGGGTTATTTTAATGGTAAAATGAGATGTTATATGCAAAATGCTTAGCACAGTGTCTGACACATAGTAGCTGTTTCATATTTGTCATTCTCTTTTCTTTTTATGTTAGCTGTTTGCAAAGAGCCTTTTTTAAGACTGTGGTTTTAGAGTCATTTTAGGAGTAAAGCAAAATTGAGAAGAAGGTACAGAGATTTCCCATATGCTCCCTCCCTCACACATGCATAGTCTCCACCCTTATCAGTGTCACTCACTGGAATGATACATTTTTACCAAGGAGGAGCCTAACTTGACATGGCATCATCACCCAAAGTTCATAGTCTATCTTAAGGTTCGCTTTTGGTGTTGTATATTCTGTGAGTCTAGACGAACGTGTAATGACATATATTCATCACTATAATCTTATACAGAGAATTTTCACTGCCCTGAAGATCCTCTGTGCTCTGCTATTCATCTTTCCCCTCATCCCACTCCTGGCAATCACTGACCTTTTTATCTCTGTAGTTTTGCCTTTGCCAGAATGTCATATACTTGGAATTATATAGTATGTATCCTTTTCATATTAGCTTCTTTTATTTAGTAACGTGCATATCTTTCAATGGCTTGATAGCCCATTTCTTTTAGTGCTGAATAATATTCCATTGTCTGGATGTATCCCAGTTTATTTATTCATTCACCTAGTAAAGGGCATGTTGGTTTCTTCCACGTTTTGGCAGTTATGAATAAAATGGCTGTAAACATCCATGTGCAGGTTTTCGTGTAGACATAGGTTTTCAGCTCCTCGGGATAGATACCAAGGGGTGCAGCTGCTGGTTTGTAAAGTAAGAATATGTTTATTTTGTAAGAAGCCACCAAACACCAAACTGTCTTCAAAATGGCTGTAAGCGTTTTGTGAATCCATCAGCAATGACTGAGAATTCCTGTCATCCACATCTTCACCAGCATTTGGTGTTATTGGTGTTCCAGATTTTGGCCACTCTCATAGGTGTGTTGTGGTATCTAGTTGTTTTAGTTTACATTTCTCTGATGACATATCATGTGGAACATATTTTCCTATGCTTACTTTACATCTATTAGTCTTCTTTGGTGAGGTGTCTATTAAAGTGTTGGTCCATTTTTTAACCAGGTTTGGTTGTTTTCTTATTTTTGAGTTTTAAGATTTCTTTGTATATCTTGAGAATAGTCCTTTATCAGATATGTCTTTTGCAAATACTTTCTCCCAAACTGTGACTTATCTCTTTATGGTGTCTTTTGTAGAGCAGAAACTTTTAGTTTTAATAAAGTCCAGCTTATCTATTATTTCTTTCATGGAAAATACCTTTGGTGGTGTATCTAAGAGGTCTATACCCAAATTCATCTAGATTTTCCCCTGTGTTATCTTTAGGAGCTTTATAGTTTTGTATTTTACACTTCGCTCTGTGATCCAGTTTGAGTTAATTTTTGTGAAGGGCATAAAGTCTGTGTCTAGATTTATTTTTTTGCATGGAGATGTCCAGTTGTTCCAAAACCATTTGTTGAAAAGACTGTCTTTGCTCTGTTGTGTTGCTTTTGTTCCTTTGTCAAAGATCAGTTGACTTATTTATAGGAGTCTATTTCTGGGCTCCCTGTTCTGCTCCATTGACCTATTTGTCTAATCTTTCACCCCTTTGTCCTGGTTATTGTAGCTGTATAGTGCAGTACATATACTATAGTTTTAAGTTCTTTAAGTCAGGTAGCACTAGTCCTCCAGCTTTTTTATTCTCCTTCCAAAGTCTTTTAAAGTAATTTTGCATGCCACTTAGTCACCATCTAACTTGCAATATACAGTTACAATTTATTTATTTTATTCATTTAATGAATAGATCGCTCTTGAGCTCTTACTTGTGCTAGCCTAGTGGTGAGCGAAACAGACTTGTTCCCTGCCCTCACATAATTATAGTCTAGTAGAAGGGGCTGATATTAAACAATTGTAGAAATAAAAGGTGTTAATAACAAACTTTGGCAAATGCTAGGAAAGAAAAATATAGGGTACTCTGAAAGAGAGAGTATAGAAGAGGATCTTTATTTTAGATTAAGGATTTGGGGAAGACTTTTTTTGAAGAAGATGGATTTAAGCTGAGTCCTGAAGGGATGAGAAGATCGTCAGCAAACGCTGGGGTGTCCAACATTATGGAGAGAATTATTACAAAGACTCGGAGCTTAGAAATAATTAAATGAACAGAAAGGGTGTAGTTATGTCTAGAGCTCAGTGAGCAGTGGGTTAGTGGCTTGAGATGAAGCTGGAGGGTAACAGATGAGCCTGATGATTTAAAGTCTTGTAGGTCATGTTAAGGATTTGTGACTTTATCCTAAGTGGCATGAAAAGCAGTGAAGGGTTTTGAGCAGAAGAGTAACATGATCTGATTTATGTTTAAAAAGATTAGTCTGGCTGCTTTATGAAGACATATGGTGGAAGAAATAGGAAAGTACAATCACCCTGTTTATAGCTGAGTTCAGATGTCACCCTTTCTATACCATCTCCTGGGTTCTTTATTTTTCCTGAGCCTACGTCCTCGTGTTTTGTTGTTACTATTGCAGCTATCTATGATATATCACTTAATGTTTTATAGCTATGTGAATTTTCCAGTAGACTTGTTGCTTCCTAAGAGGAGGGGTTAAAGAGTACTTACAGTTACATCCCTATCATCAAATATATGTTAAACCTGAAGAATTTCACCTGTATAATGTTCGGCTTCCTGTTTTACAACAAAGTGTTTAATTTTAACATATAATTCCTTTTGCTTTTATCTTTTGACTCGGTGGTGCTGCTGGCTGTAACATATTTTAGCTTTTGAATTTTACTGACCTTTATTTCTTCCCTGAGGAAAAACTAGGATTTGAGAGCTTTTTAAAATGCATATTCAAGACCTAAATTTGTTACATGATATTTAGTATTTACAAACAGTGTTTCCTTATTTGTTTTATCTTTTTGGGTCATATTTCCTGTTCCTTAAACTACATAGAGGAAATATTAAAATGGGCAAAGGACATAAATAGACATTTTTCCAAAGAAGGTATACACATGGCCACTGGGTACAAGTAAATGTGCTCAGCATCACTAATTATTAGGGAAATGCACATCAAAACCACAATGAGATGTCACCTCACATCTGTCTGAATGGCTGTCATGAAAAAGGCAAGAGATGGCAAGAGATAACAAGTGCTGGTGAGGACCTGGAGAAAATGGAAACTTTGTGCACTGCTGGTGGAATTGTAAATCAGTGTAGCCCCTATGGAAAACAGTATGGAAGTTCCTCAGTAAATTAAAAATAGAACTACTATATGATCCAGCAATTCCACTTCTGGGAATATACCTGCAGGAAACAAAGGTACTACGGCAAAGAGATACTTGCACCCTCATGTTCATAGCAGCATTATTTACAATGGCCAAGACATAGAAGCAACCTAAGAGTCCATCAGTGGATGAATGGACAAAGAAGTTGTGGGTCTACATATATACAATGGAATATTATCCACAAATCAAAAAGCAAGGACATACTGCTATTTGCAACAATGTGGATGGACCTAATATTATACTAAGTGAAATAAGTCAGACAGAGAAACACAAATATTGTATGATCTCATTTGTATGTGGAACCAAAAAAAAAGAAGAAAAAATTCATAGAAAAAAAAAGAGATCAGACTTATAATTACCAGAGGAACAGTTTGAGGGTAGGGAGGATTGGATGAAGGCACTCAGTTAAAAGATTAATAAGTACTAGGAATGTAATGTACAATATGATGACTACAGTTAACACTCCTGATTGGTATATGGGAAAGTTAAGAGAGTAGATCGTAGGAGCTCTTGTAACAAGGAAAAACAACTTTTTTCCTTGTTTTTTTTTTTTCTGTATCTATCAGAGATGATAGGTGTTAACTAAACTTGTGGTAATCATTTTACAGTATGTGTTAAGTCAAGTAATTTAATTATGCCATATACCTTAAACAGTGCTGTATGTCAATTATAACTCAATAAAACTGGGTAAAAGGGAAAGCTACATAAGCCATAACAACTTAAATTAAAATCAAGAGGTTGTAATAGGCTCTTTAGTAAAACACACACACACACACACACACACACACACACATATCCCCCAATTTTCAGTGTGCATTATCATATAAACATTACTATTGAGATTTGTTTTCTGATAGAATGTTGGTGGAAACTCACATTTATTGAGAGCAGTTATGTGTTGGTAGTAACTCCTCATACTTTCCATCGAATGTCTTATTTTCATTCTGACAACACTGTAAGGTAGGCATGAATCTCAAAGAAGTTGAATAGCTTGCCCAGTGTTACATAGCTAAATAGTAGGGGCAGGATTTTAATCTGAATCTCTCTAACCCTAAAGCCCATGGTCATTCCAGTGTTGAAATTAATTACTAATTATTGTATTAATTATAAAAATTATAAATTAGGATAAAGAAATAAAAGAACTTCTTAAACAGGAATAAGACTCAAAAATCTGGGGCTTTAGAAAATATTTTCAATGTTTTACAAGTTCAAGACCCAAACTAAATTGATACTGGAACTCCTACTCAGAAAGGTCATGATATATAGCTTGCAGTCTGAACCTGACAGGGTTGATTGACTGGTAAAAGAAAAACAAATAGACATTCTCCATAGGAGATTAGCAGGATGCAATTCCAAATTATTTAATATGCAAAGAACCAAGAAAATCTTAATGTTTCTCAAGAAAAGACAACTAACAGATACCAATTCCAAGATGACCCAGATGTCGGTACTATTAGATAAATATTTAAAAGCAACAATTATGACCATCTTCCTTGAAGTAAAGTTAGTATTCTTTAAATGAATGTCATGATAGAAGATCTCAGCAGAGTAACTGAAAGTATAAAAAAGAACCGAATGAAAATGAAAAATGTAATGTCTGAATAAAAATAAATTAAAAAATTTAAATGTGATATCTGAAATTTTTAAAAAATTCACAGACTGAAAAAAGTGTTTGCAAGTCACATATCTTATAAATTACTTATGAGTATAAAGTATACAAGTATAAGTGTATATAATATATGTATATATGGATGTATAAAAAACTTTTCAAAACCTAATAAGAAAACTAACATTGCAGTAAGGAAGCAAGCAAACATTTGAACAGATACTTCACCACAGATAACATACAGATGGCAAATAAGCACATGAAAAGATACTCCATGTCTCTAGCTATTAAGGAAATTCAAATTAAAATTAAAACAATCATATACCACTACCATTAGAATGAGTAAAACTAAAAAAAAACAAAAACCTGGTAATGCAAGAGCTAACAAAGATGTGAAGCAGCTGGAACTCTCATACATTACTGGTGGAGATACAAAATGGTCCAACCTCTTTGGAAAGCAGTTTGGCAGTTTCTTCTACAGTTAAACATGCAGTTACCATATGACACAGCAGTCCTACTCCTAGGTATTTACCCGAAGAGAAGTGAACATTTACATTTACACAAAAACTTGTATGCGAATGTTTATAGCAGCTCTATTAATAATTGCCAAAAATTGAAAACAGCCCAAGTGTTCTTCAGCTGGTGAGTGGGTGACAGACTGTGGCCCATCAATACAGTGGAATACTGCTTAGCAATAATAAGGCATGGACTGTTGATAATGCAACAGTCTGAATACATCTCAAATGCGTTCTGCGAAATAAAAGAAGCCAGACTCAAAAGGATACCTTGTATAATTCCATTTGCATGACATTCTTGAAAAAGCAAAAACTTTGGTAAAGAAAACACATTGTTGGTTTCTAGGGATTAACAGTAGAGGGAGGATTTGACTAGAAAGTGCCAACGTGAGGGAGTTTTTGAGGGATGGTTGAACTGTTGTGTATCTTGATTGTGGTATGGGATTCATGACTGTGCTACTATCAATATATATAGGACTGTACACCAAAAAGACTGAATTTTACTGTATATAAATTCATAAATTTTTTAAAACTTAAAAAAAGGGCTAGAGAAGGCTTTATAGATTATTCTTGAGCCGTTAATACTAATATTTAACAAACTTACATTTTTACTATAGAGAACTACAATCAAATATTATTTATTATTTAGAAGCTAAAGATATAACAACTCATTATCTTAGTTATTTCCATGCTAACACAAGTATATTTGTCATATACTCTGCAGAATAAAATTGCATTTCCCTACAACTAATTACTTGTAAATGGATTAATTTTACATGTATTTTTTAATTATATAGTTTCAAGATCCTTATGTAAATGTACTAAATATACTGTTCTCTACATAGATCATGAAGTACTCAGAGGCAGAAAAAGAAAGTTTTTTCCAGCAATTTTCAAGTAGTTTAAAGTGTCAAGATTTAAATTAGGAATGTGCTGTATACTCAATGAATGTGGTTGTTACAATTTGTGTTACCAAGTATATTGATAGTTACTGGGGTAGACTAAATCATCTACTAATTGTGATCTCGTCAACACTGTGAGATCTAAGAGGACCCAAAAAAACCTGCATAGAAATTAAATATATATGCATCATAGCTCATATTAATTTAATGGCCATGAGGCTTCGTAGAATGCTCTACCGTAATAAGAGTTATATAAATAAACAGTAGGTTCAAATGAGAAGATGACATACCTATTGGATTTCAATCTGATATTCTACACTTCAAAACAAGAGTTCACCTGTTCACTGTTTCAAGAATTTAAGGCCAAAACAATAAAGTAATACAAAATAAGTGTTACAAACACAAAATAATAAAGTACCATAAATTTAAACACTGAAACATAGAGCAATGAATGAGTACGTAGTGTTATGAAGTGAAAATGGTATGCTTTTGAAACAAATTCTAGATCTGGAATATTCTGAAACGATCATATTAACTTTCACTTCCTGGCTCCATTTCTGTTTCCTTTATCTTAAAGCATTCACTGTTGTCTTCTGTAATAGCTATGAACTGCAACCACTGTACTCAGGTATTTAAGTCCAACTTAATTTGCCCTGAGTTCCCTCCATGGGGTTGTTAGAAAATTCAATCTCAGTTATTAATAGGAACCCTCCCACACACTTCAGGATTACACACAGATTCTAGTAATCTTATTAATATAAAGCTCAGGATCCTCATTTCCCTCTGGGCTCTAGAAATATGCTTGATTCATGAAGGCAGGGATATTTCTGGGAAAAATTAGGCATTGGGTTCTATATTAACTCAAGGAGCTGTGGTACCTAGGGTACCAGCCATACATGTTCCTGCTATTTCATTTCATTGAAAGTATATGTATCGTCCACTTTCAAGACATTCTTCTTACATCATCTTCTTAGTTTTGGAATAAACTACCCAAACCCTGGATATCTCAATCTCTTTACCCCTCAAGTCTCTATGTCCATCATCTCTCCTGGGATAATTCAGCTACTTTTTAAAGGGAACATCTCATCTGCTAAAAAGATTAGGGTTGCCTCAGATCTCCTAGATTCAAAACCCTGCTTGTTTTGAAGAAGTTGGTGTAGAGTTTAGTGGGGATTTTGTTTATTTCTCTGATCCATTTTCATTACTTGGCCCAAACCTTTCTGCAGTCATCCTGGATATCTGTTTGATCTGTAGGTTCTATAACCATGGAACAGGTTTTGTTTTTCCTTGGGTATTTGAATCTTTGATGTTCAACTCATTGTGTTCTAATTGATTGAGGTTATTAGTTCTAACTACTCTAATGGAAAACATAAGTCTAAAATTAGGTAGAGTCTTTATGACCTGATGATTAAATAGTTAGGGAAGAATCAAGGATGTTGCACAAGTTGCTGTCATCGTTCCTTGGGGGGAATAGTGGTACCATCTGTAGAACTGAAAAACATTGAAGGAAGTGGTGTAGATGGAAAGATGATTGTTGAGTCTGCCTTGCCTGGGGCATATTCTAGTGGGAATGTCCACCAGAAAGAAGAAAATAGAGCTCCATATGACAGCAGGTCACTGCTTATGTCTGTGTTAACCTTAGACATGGCCAAAACATATTTTTCCAGTCCCTAACAAATTTTGTCTCTCCTATTCCTTGATTTACTTCTTTCTTTCAACCTTCCCTCTCCCCATACAACACATACACAAATTGTCCCTCACTAGTTCCTGTCAGGAATACCTCTATATGCTTAGTTCTTCCAAACACTGAAAATATTTAGAATATGAATTCTTCCAGGATTATGTAATACTGGATAGTTTCATCAAGACAGAGGAGCCAGAATATTAAGATAACAAGTAAGAAAGTGGTTGAAGTGTTAGAGTAATAAGTGATAGACTTAATCTAAGATAATTCAGGAAGGGAAGTAAAGAAAGAAGGGTGTTGATACACAGACAATAATGGAGTCAAGAAAACAGAAATAGTGAACTGAAAGGATGGAAGTTCTAGGATGTTTGAATTTAAAAGTTCACAAATACGTTAGTACAAAGTTGACAAATCCAGAATGTGGTCATGAAAATAGTTAAGTGGAACTGAGTTGAAAATCATAGTAAAGATCAAGAAATTGACAGGATGGAATCTTGCATGTGGCACTTATGTTGAATTACGCAAGATAATCCCAGTATTTGGGATGGAAATGAAGATTGTCAACATCTAATTTTTCAGTAAATAAGAGGAACAGCTTGGGAGGCTGGTAGAGTACTCCAAATGGGGAAGGGACAAAAGTGGCATTACTCAGATTCGTCAAGGGCCTTAAAGGAGTCTCAAAGTTCATCTTCCTGTTAAAAAAAAAAAAGTATATGTATTATATAGAGAGAGATATAAATATATATATATATCAGGTCCAAAAATGAATAGTGTAGAAAATATACTACAAGGTGATAAAGCTTTAACAGCCCCCCCGTCAGATCATATTCCCTGATTGAACTCTAATGCAGGTCATAAAGGTAAGTGCAATAATTTGAAAGGACTGGGTCATTTTAGATCAATAGGGATTGCATGGATGAGGACCAGAAATGCCTGTTATTTGGATGTGTAAGTGGACGAGATGAACCCTCTATGACCCAAATGATTATCAACATCATTTCTGCTGCCATTTTTCCTAAAATATATAGATTTTTAAAAAATAGTATAATTATATTTATATATTTGGGGGGAGGTAATTAGGTTTAAAAAATAGAGTGATTATAGTAAGTCTCTTCAAAGTAAGACAGTTTGTAAAATGCTTAAAATACACAAATGATGATAATGAAGAAAATCAATATGCACATATACAACAATAAATCTCACAAAAATTAGAGTACTTGCTCAGCCATGGAAATCATTAGTTTTAAAATAAAAATTTGTGTTTTGGATCTCCACAGTAGCGAAACTTCTCCTTGGCTTACAAATGGCATAAAGTTTAAAATTTTTGACCATTTGCAACAAGTGCCTAGAGTTAAAGTGAGTTCATCACAGTCCCTCAGTCCTTTATTTGGCTGCTAATTAAAATATTCACATACCAAACTGTAGAAAATGTTTTTCAAGCAGTAACATCTGGTATCTTGGCAGATGGCAATTTTGTTGGAATCACTGAAGATAGTACTTTATTAGGCTATTGAGGAAACTCTCCGGACTCCTTTGATGTGATTGTTTTTATAAGCTTGCTTTTTGGGTTAGACATTTTTACTTAAATATCACTACACTCCCTAAAATAATATGTTCAACTCATTGACTTTTTGAAGTTCATCAAAAGACATGAAAACATTACAAACATTTAGGAATTTGAATTGAAGCAGTGTTTTTCATTTTCCTCTTTTTATATCCTCTTTTTATAACATCTCCTTTTTTGTTTTTACAAATGAAATGAATAAATTCATTTACAATGAGATTGCTCTGTATTCTATGCACACTAAAATATTATGCATTAGGATGTGAAATATTTTTTTATATTTGTTTTCACAAGTAGTTTAGTGTCTTTTGTCAATAAGAAGGGTTGCCTGTTTAGTTGGAAAGCACCATTGCCCTAGAGTGCTGTATTCTGAAGTCATCTGTCAGGGATACAATGTAGAGAAGGAAGACTATTTATGTTTATGGCATTTTAAGTAACTGAGTTAAACCCTTTGGAATATAGAGAAATGGCTTATTTACTGTCATCACTGTTCGCTTAATCTTGTGACCCTGACATGATAGCATTCCCATAAATCTCCCTGTGGGTAGTTCAGTAAAACAGATGAACATCAGAATGTAATGATTGTTTCAGCTTTAGGAATTAACTATGTGATGGAATAAATATAGCCCAGATAGTAATATTACAGAAGCATTTTACCTCTCCCTTTTTCTAACAAATAATACTAGAAAATAATTATTTGTTATAATTTATATTCTATTTTCAGATAGTATTTGCAGTTTTAATAGTCATTAAGAGAAAGAAAATAGATACAAATAATATACATAATGTGACTATTTTTTAAAAGAAGTTTAAATTTTTTGACACACTTAAGTTGGCTTTTACAAGGATATTTTAATGTAGCTTTATTTTATATTATGTTTTCATTGTACTACATCCCTGTATTAACTTTTATGTATGCACTCTTTTTAATATTTAAGATTATGTAGTTCCTAAAGCATAAAGTCTTAACATCAGTATTTTTTTTAACCTCAACCTTTTTGTAAGCAAGGTATTCTGGGGGAAAAATTGAGGGCATTGAGGCACTCAAGAAAAAAATAAATAAATAACCTGCAGCATTAGGATAAATTAATGGAAGAAGCTGAAAGAACCTAACCTAACACTCACTTGTCACTGTACTTACATGCCAGAGACCATCTCCACAAACCGGAAGAAAATCCAACTTTGGTTCAACATTTTGTAAAAGTAAATGCTATTAATGTTCTCGTTGCTTAGACAATAGACCTATAGGATGAAATGATCTTAAAGCATGTTACATTTGTCTCCCACCAATTTCCATATGTATAAAACTTTTTGTCAGTTTTGTTTGGTGTGGCAAAACCTCTAATCCTCTTTTCAAATAGGATTTCATACTTTGGCTACTATTAATCCAGTTTGCATGGTAATGATAAATTCTAAACACCAAATGTATGCAGTAAAATGTAAAATCTATGGGAAAGATTATAATATTTATGGTTTTATACAAAGATTATTATAGAAACAAAACAAATCTGTAAAACATACCCTCATAAGCATTTTTAGTGGCAATCCAGGCAGGAAACACAGAAAGTGAAACTCTGAAGCCTGTCAGCAAAGGAGGCCAATTACTAATATGATACACGTTCCCAGAAAAATAATATGAATCATGTATCTTTACTAATTGAATCTTAGACCACTAGCATCAAGTTGCAAAACAGTCTTCCATGAAGAGAAGGTTGATGTGTATCATGAAGTGAATGGTCAGCTCCTTTACTTTAGATGTAGACAACTGAGCCCTAAGAAGACTTTCTTCTGTTTTAATAGCCTTTCAAGCTAATATATGCCCTAAAAACTTGATTCATATGATTTTTGTGGAAGCTACAAATTGTAATGTCTCTTTGTGGACAGTGTTAAGACAGAATTTTTTTTTTTAAGTGGGATTTTTTTCTGTTATCATTATTCAGTTAAGAGTTAACCAAATTGCAGTCAGACACTACAGATGAAGATACTGTTCAGTGCCAGGGACTAGGGCATTCCATGAGAAGGATTTTTATGCCTTTGGAGTCAACATAAATCTTAAAAATTGAGTATGCCTGGCTTTTGTATGAAGAAAGACTTTTGAGGTCTAGGCAATAAAATATGCCAAATATAAACTATCACATAGGCATTTTTAAATCTTATAAGCTAGATTCATCCAGTTGAGAAGCTGAGTGTGTTCTAGGGCACAGTAAGATACATTATTAAGCAGTAAATAAATAAACATAAAAAATACAGCTAGCAAAATACCTTGTTAACTTCTTTAGAAGCAGTCATTATGAATTTGATAATTAAGTGGATAATTAAAATTTTTACCTTCCAGTAGATTTGATGGTGTCATGGTCAGAGTTATGTGAGTATTGGTTTCAAGTATTTCTAGTTCAGGGGCACTTAATTGATGGAGAACCTTGTGACTGTTCCCTTGAAGGAACATATACTTAGTTTAGTTTAAAGTAAAATTGATAAATTAGTTCATTTTTCTGTAATTCTCTTCACATATAGATCCTTCAGTCTGTATCAAAAGTAAGGTTTTCTACTCTGCCTTAACCCATTACTCTCCACATCATTTTCGTGAGACTTCAACTTTGGCCAACTCAGATTCCATCTATAAATTGAGTCATCTCACAACCTTACATACTCTCCTGACTCAAACTTTGTGGCTGCTCTCTGCTCTTCCAATACTGGTGTATAATCTAGGACCTAGAGGAGTAAAATGCCTCAGATTTGTCACTTTATATTTCTTGAATTTCTTCAGTATCTATTCTGTCCCAGTTGAAGCCAATTACAGTCTCATTTATGTTCCTGCAACCCAAGATTACTTGTTTCTATTCTGGATATTTATTATAAATCCCTTTATCATTATTAACACCAGTATTCTTTGTTTCATTTTTGAAACAATCTACAACTCCAGATATTTTAATGTACCTCTCTGATGATATTTTTAACATTTAAAATTTACATTATTGTTAATACACAGTACACATCTCTTAAGTAGGTTGTGAAGATTAAAAACATATTAAGTGCAGATCTTAGTTATTATAACCTTATGATTATATCACTCCTTACTCTATATTTCCCCAAAGAGGTAACTTCTTAACTATATAAAAATCCAAAAGTATTTAAATTACACTTAAAGTGTGCTATATCAACTCAGTTCAGTGTGTTTTGCATTTCGGATGCTGGGGTTAGAAAAGCATTGTTAAGAAGAGTCCACTAACCCAGCTCTGCCTGGACACAAACACACTTGAATCATCCAAGGCACATATTTGATGTCCACTGACTGAAATTTGTTAAAATCCCTCGTGGTCAGATCAGAATTTACAACTGTTTACTTGACGTCTTTAACCAGGTATCCTATGAGGTCTTAAAGTGAATAAAGCTGACCTTAATTGTTACACTTTTGGTTTAGCCCTTTCCTTCTCTCTGTCTTTAATACTTTCTTACTTGGTTTATTTGTATATTGTATATTTATTCTTTTTACTGCCAAACTCTGTGTTCCTCAGGAGTTGAAGTTGTTAGTGTGTATCTTAGTGACCGACATGTAAGAGGTGGTCTGTAAATAAATATTACTAAGTAAGAAAGTGAATGAATGAAAAAATGAATGAACGCAAGACTTCAAAGTACCTGTAACTGGTCCTCAAAAATTCTGAAACATTAGCAGATGTACCAAAAAAGAATAATAATATTATTTAGGTATTTTTGCTAACATTTCAGAAATTTTTAAGTTTGGATAAAGAACTGAATAAGAATACACTTTACTTCTGCCTCCACTTCTTTCTGCTTAACCTTGAGATATGGAAAGAATGAATAATACTATTATTCAGAATATTTTGAATATATTAACTATAATATTTTATGTATTTGGTAGAATTCTAATTTTCATTACATCATTTGGCAAACTTTGAACATAAGAAAAGTAAATTAAATTGATAAGTGTAAATTTTAAGTGTATTAACATTAATTATAAGTATTAGGTAACTATATGGATAGTATTATATTCGAGCTTTGGATTCTGACAGACTTGAATTCAATTTTCGTCTCCAAAGCTTCAGATTTCTATAGCTTTGGTAAGTTTTCTAAGCTTCTCCAAGCCTCAATATTTTTCATTTGTAAAATATGGCATAATAAATACTTTATAGAATTGTGGAACATAAATTAGAAAACAAAATCCTACAGTTTTATCAAATGTTTATTAAATAAATGAGTACTTCAAATTGGTAATAATGTAGAAGGAAACCTAAGGAATAACTTATTGGCATCTTTACTGGTTTATTTTTCTAGTTTAAATATGTACCATATTATATTTAATTCTTGGAATATTCATCAGCATATTTTAAGCTCAAAACATCTGTATAAGCTTAATAGTATCTTTACTGTTCTGATTTCTAATAATTTACCTTATGATCTTCTTTTATAATTCTCACTGTTACCCAAATGAAAGCAATTATTAATTGGCATTGCATTTCTACAACTGTATAGAAATACATGGCTAGAATATTTAGTAGAAATAACTTTCCTAAATAAAGTTGTGGCAGAGTATTGTTCATTAGTAAATTTTTTCAAGAAAAACAGTATCACCTACAGTGCTGTAAAGTCAGAAATTCAGCCTTTGGTTTTAAAACCTTTGGGCAGCTTTTTAAAAAATTATTAAACTTAAAATGTGTTTAGGTTTGTTTTTTCATTTCTGGGTAATTAACTATTATTAATCACCTTGGTGTTACTTTCCTGGCCTTTCAAAAAAGTGCATATACAACTTTCAGATACTTCTAGATGATGTTTGTTTACCTAGTTAAAATCTGGTTCAAAATTCATGATGTATATTCATTTCTTTTGATTTTGAATTAGAACCTGAAACATCTATTTTGATTCAAGAGTTGTCAGTCATGCCATTTCACCTCTAGGCCATTTCATATCCGTTTGTCATGTGCTCTTTTACTTGTTCGGCAAGTTTTTATTAAATTTGCCATGTGACGTTTAAGATGGTTATGATATTTTTGTGTACTTGTTTAAAAAAATGGAAGACTTAGGAAATCCTCTCCTATTTATTCAAAGAATGAGATTATGTCAAGCCTCATCCTCTTGACTTTGACTTTTTGTTTTTCCTCCCTCCGTCTTAAGTGAATCATAGTTAAGCACACACATTTTCATGTTTCATTCTTTACTTCCACTACATAAAAGGCATGTGCAACAGTGTTTTTATATAATACCATATTGTGTCAGTGTTCTGCAAATATCTAGAAAGGTGGCAAGTTAACTTATGTTCTCAGAAACTGTGTGAGATTATAACACTTAAGGGGGCTGAAATTTATATTAAATGAGAGAATGTTGACTTTGCAGTAATAAGTTATCTGGAATATATTAACTCATAAAAATTAAGAAATTTAGGAAAACCATTAGACATGTTTCCTAAGTGAATTTTTTTATTCATAGTTACCTGAATTAATATGAATATTTGTTATTTCCAGTTACTTAATAAATTGTTGATTCTTGAATATTTGAAAAGCAATACTTCTGTGTTAAATATTTTTACCTTAGAAGTGTTTTAAGGGGAAATATATATAAATTGGGATATAATTAGTCAGAGACTAATTGGATAATATAAACTATAAATCTTTATTGTTTGTTATTGTTACTTTTTTTTTCTTCTTTTTCTTGTTTTTTTAATTGAGATATTGGGGTGGAACCCAGGACTCATGCATAGGAAGCACGTGCTCTACCACTGAGCTACACCCTCCCCACTGTTGTTACTTTTTATTTTTTTAAGTTCTTTTGGTTTTTTTAACTTTTGTTTTTGGTCAAGAATAGGGAAAGAAAAATGACCCATTATTTCCGTGATTTGAAGGTTTTAGTGCAGCAGCTGAGCAGCTCACTTTTATTCAATGCTACATTAACTTTTCCATTAAGGGGACTGCTGTAAAATACAGAGCCCTTAAGCACTGTGAACTTGCTGTCTGGCATTTGTTCATTGATATGGCTGCTGTATTTGAATGTTGCAGTCATTCCAGAATGAAAGCTTTCGTCACTTTTTAAGAATGTTATTTCTTTCATTTTGAATTTAAATTTCACTTCACTGCTGTGGTTTAAGTGTCTGTAAACATTTTTATAAGCCTGAATCTTTTTCCTTATTTAGAATTTCTGTCACTTTAGTGACAATGTAATTATAGTGTTACTTGTATTCATAAAATCCAGATTTGCAAAAGACAAATCTTATTTTAGAAAAAAAGCAAATACTTTACTGTCACATATGTCCTTTAGTTCTTTTTTACTTTTTTTTCCCTTCTTTTCGTTAATTCTATAAATTATCCCAGTTGTCTAGAATGATGTGGGACCTGAGGAATGGTCTCCAGGAGGTTAGACTCTTAGGGGGAGACTGATGATGGAAGAAATAGGGTACCCTCCCTTGTGGATAGTTAGGCTGTTGAAAGAGAGGGGGGATTTAGTTGTGGTTAGGAAGAGGGGTTGTGAAGTTGTGGGCACATGCTCCAGGAAAGGGAGACTGCAGAAAAGCTGCTGTTAGCCTGCTTAGTGTTACCGGTGTGGTTCCCCAATGAGCAGGCTGGGGAGTTCCTGTATTCTCCTCAGCCCTGTCCAGTGTTTCTTCCTAGCAAATGTTCAGGCCTCCTTGCTTCCTGGTGAGAAGATAAATTCTATGGTAATGAAAAGACTGTGACAATCAAATACCCTTTGTTTCATGTTTCTTTAAAGAGCTAAGCAATAGGGAAAGAGCTGAGAAGAACCACGTTTATGCTGTGAGATGTTTTGTTTGTTGCCAGGTTGAGGTTGAGTTGTTTTGTCTTGTGGTTGTTTCGTGTGTGTGCATGAGTGCATTTTTTTTTCTTTTTGTTTTTGCATTTTTACTAAATGGAGACTAAGAGAAGAGACAGACTTCCCTACCAACTATGGGAGTGAGCTACATTGGTAACAGGTTGTTGATGCTGATCAAATAGAGAATCAAACTAATGAACAGTAAGGACCAGCAGCAGATATGGTGAAACATCGGGTAGAAAAAGAAGCTCTTTCAAATATTGATCTGTGATTGTGGAGGAAGACACATGGAAGAACCCAGTCCCCTGCCAGTGAAGGACTGAAATGTCCATTTAGGTTGGACTGATGAGGCTGGCGGAGAGAAGGAATTATCCCTTGGGGATTAGGGTTTGACAGGCTATCCTTCTTGTATAATAGTAATCTTTATTTTCTGTAATTTTGATGGTTAATTTAATTTCCCCAAATATAAATGCTTCCAAACTTTTGCATCTGAAGCATCTAACTGTCATGAAGCAGCAAGGTGCTGCCTCTCATTTCATAACCTTGTTAAAATTTACCTCTTCCAATGAGTAATTCTCTAGCTCAGATTCCATTGGTCTTTCAACTATCCATCCTCCTGTTTAGCCTTCCAGTTGTCTCTAACTGATTTTGAATTGTTTTTTGGACCCAGTGCTTGGAAGCCATTTGACTTCTGCCTTCATAGTCACTTCATTTAAATTCTGATACTTTCCATCGGTACAGTTCTGTCTTTATGACTTTTGTTATACCTGTCTTTAATTTATCCAATCAAAACAAATAAATACACCACAAACATACACAAGTACACAATCTCACTCCCTACCAAAAACAAAAACACTGATTTGGGTCTTTTCATTGAAATCTTATATTCTTACTCTGGCCTTTTCAAGCTCTTTACTAATCACTTTAAGAAAGCAACTTAGAAGAGATAATGCCCTATCATAGTATTTTTTTCCAAAGAACCATCATAGTTTTTCTGATTACAGTGTAGCTTTACTATTAGAAGGATAAAATTTCATTCTTATGGTATAGTGATATTGTATCAATAATAATGATAATCTTGATAATGATATATCAGCCTTGAATTGATATATCATTGAATCTTACTGTCATGGGAAAAAAAGGAATTTAGGTATACAGAATGAGGAATGTGCTTGTGTGTGTATCTAGGAATAGACCTACAGAAACTAAGGTCAATCTATTTTTGTTTCATTGCAACTTGTATTTCGGAGGTGGCTGGCACGGCCTTTGAAAAACAAAACTTCAATAAAATCTCTCTCCCTCATAGACACAAGTCTGTTTTGCTAGTGGAAGCTATAAGATAGAGAAAGGTTTATAACTTATAGGAATCAATGTCTGTAGTCAAATTCCAGAAAATGCAGTTGATCATTCTAAATACATTTTGGAGATTTCCTGGTACATGTAAACTACATCATGACATTGGCTGGCCTTTTAACATCCTCTGCTTATAAAATTAGCTTTGTCATCTTTGGATGTTGGTAAAGAATGCAGTTAAGGTAAGGATTTTGGGTTCTAGGGTAGATTTTACTCCATAGGTAAATCAAGTTGATAGATTTAAATTTCAAATAAACAGTGAAATGAACCATAGATTACTGTAGCACAAGAGAAGAAGGCAAACAAAAGGCATGAGAGGAATAGCAATTTTTTTTAACTTTAAAGTATGACATATATGAAAAGTACATATATCATAATGAAAAAGATCCATGGAGCTATAGTCTAGTTTGTGAGATCATGCCAATTCTTAGGTAATTATAATATTAACATAAAGCAATATTTAATAATATTTGAGTGAACCATTAACTGGATTGTATGCTTTATAAAGAAATAGATGAATATTCAGACTTTCCAGTCCCAAAGAATAGCACAAGATTGAAACAGCCAGACTTGTTTTATTACATTAACTTTTCCAGAATAAAGTATAAGAATGGTAGTAGTTAAAGATAAGACTGCAAAAGAGAGTTCAAGTTCAATGGAGAAAGGTCTTGAATGCCCAGCTAAAGATTAGACCTGGTTGTGTAGGCAACTCAATTTTACAGATAAGAGAATGTCTTGAAAGGTCATGACCTGCCTGTGTATGACATAAAATCAGAACTGAAGTTCATAAGAAAAAGAATGTAATCTTCTTGATCCTTAATGAAATTTTCTACCCCTTCCAAACTAGTTTCTCTGACTAATTATTACAATGGTGTTACTTTATACTCATAAAATATTGTTCCTTGTCTTTTTTAAATTATATTCTTCTATGTTTAATTAAACTCAGTTGTAAAACTAAATTGATGAGAAATGGGGGAAAAAAAGCAATTATTCTTTAGCCATGACAAATATAATAGGCATTCATGTCATATGATATTGAATGTTCAAATGAGGTCACAGGGCACTTGAGAAAAGGAAACAAACCATATAGGACCCCTGGCTGATGAATGTGAGGGAAACATCTTATGTAGGGTACTAACCAGGATATTTATCAATTAGTGCTAAAAGTCTGGTGACATGATAACAAGGTTTTTTTGCAGTAGTCATGATACCAGAATCCTATAGAATCTCTTCGTGATGAGTTCTTTACACCATTAGCTCAATGCTTCCTTAAACAAGAGGAAAATGGCCACAAGTTTCATTGGGAATGATGAAAATGCCATTACCTATTCCCTTTTTGTACTGTCCTTTTTATCTTAATATTCAGAGCAAATCATCTGTCTTTATTTTCTTTAACACATATTTAAGCCCCACAAAGGTTAGCCTTAATTTATAGTCAGAAGTACAGGAAACATAAAAGGAGAAAAAAATATTAAGTGGATTTTGGAGTTAATAATTTTGTTGTCATTTTTATGTAGCATAATGGCTCTTGGGTGGTAAATTATGTATTTCAGAAAACATTAGTGCACATAAAAATGGTCAATAGATGACTGTAAAATGAATGAATCAATGTATAAAATAACTGAATTGTCATTATCATTCCTTCATAAGCCTGGAAATAAATAAGGCATTATTCTTTTCTCATTCACTCTCAACTTTGTAATAGACTTACATTTTCAGAAAGTGTTATGGTTATTTATAATATTATCCCTTTTATAACAATAAAAATATCTAAATTTTATAACATGAACTAAAAATTCTTAAGTTGAATTAAACTGAAAATGAAAATGCTTAACTTTGGCAACAAGGGAATATTTAGTTCAGTTTAGCTCCTAGATTAGACTTCTACGGGCTGTATTTCAAATTTGAACTTGTACTAGAAACAAATGAGTCATCGGTCTGGTACAAACAATGCCACCTTAGCATGTGGTTCTCTTGTGCCATCTGCCTTTATGTAATCTGGGGACCAGCAGATACTGATGCATAATATAGTTGCTTTGACTTCTGTCCTTAAACACAGTAATACTGTCAGAATATGCATCTCATTGTAAGTGATCATACATACCAGTACCTTAGAGATTTGGGAAAATTTGAATTCCAGAAGAATTCAGTAGAAGAGAAATTTAAACATAGCCTATGGAAGAGACAAGTAAAGCATTCATCAAAATTGCCCAGCTAGAAAGACTTCCTTAATTAGGAAAATTAGGTGACTTTAACATGAGGGAGGTTAGAGGACTGGTAGAATTTTTAAGAGCAATCACAGTTGGGAATAAAAGGAAATATATTGTCTAAAGTCAGAATAAAATAATGTCAGTCAGAAACAAGTTATGCCTAATCAGTGTATAAACTATAAATAGCATTACTTAGGGGGAATGAGGAAGTAAAACAGAGGTCATTCCTTAAAGCAGAAGTAAGAAGTTAGTCTATTTCAGAGAGTTACAGGGCTCCGCGTGCTCAGGGCAGTCATCGGAGTGTGTGGTTGAAAAGAAGACCTTTAAGTGAACTTCTAGGCTGACTGGAAAAGACAGGGAAAAAACACTGAGAGATCATTGCAGGTGAGCAGGTCAGGGATGGCCAGGAGTTATGACCTGCCTCACTGTGGGCATTCTTCTAGCCCAGGGACAATGGGCAGTGAACAGGACATCTTTTACATACCTCTGTTGCTGAAAAAGACATGGAAAGAGACCGGTAAATATATAAAAGTTTTAAAAGTGGAAAATTACTAAAAGTATTAATAAAATTTGACCTAATGACAAAAATAACGGTGATAAAATTTCTATTAGTGTATTAAATGGTAATTGGAGAAAATAATTTCAGGAAAAGATACAAATTTGCGTGTGTGCATGTTTAAACATATCTCATACGTTGGAGAAAAATAGGTATTTTCTTCCATGTTTGGGACAGTAATGAAATAGCCAGGCAAATAGGTATTGGCCTGTGGTGTGATTGGCTGGTCATATGACAGTCCCATCTGGGAAGGTAAATCTAGCACAGAGGCCCAGGTGATTTCAAGAACTAAGGTGAAGATTGAAAAGAAAAGAGATTCTAATACCCAGGCCCAGTCAGAAACATACTGATTGGGAAAAGCATGCAATGGCTTATTCATTAACACCAAAGAAAAGGCCAGAAAATAGAAAAACCATGAACATTGTGAGTATCGATTTTAAATGTTAATGTTATATTAGCACTTTATTATTGAATCATTTGTCATGTTCTAAAGAGTATTTACTTATTCTAGACTTTTATGCCTAAATAGATTCTTCCTGCCTTTAGTAAAAATTTCTGAGTGGTACACATTACATCTCAGAAGCATTAAGTAGTACCCTTGATATATGTAAGAGTAATACATCTCCAAAAGTGCCTGATATGTAATCAAAGGAGTGATAATTTAATCATTCAGCAGGTTTCAGCCTATTTTTGTCAATCCTTTCTTATGCTTTTTAACAAATCAGAGTATTTTAGCACCTACAAACTAGAATTGTAAATTTTTAAAATTACCTATTCATTTTTTGCAATTTGAACTACTTTTGCAAATGGACTACTTTTTCTAGAGTAATAGGAATATAATATTGCACCATTCCTAATGTTAATTATGAGCTTGCTTAAGGGTCACCAAATAGAATTCAATTTGAAGATTTTATTTTCCCACTTTTTTTACCTTTCTCTTTCGGAAGTATACTTTTTTGTAAATAAGTTGATGTTTAAAAACCAGAAAGAGACTCACAGACAGAAAATAAATTACGGTTACAGGGAAGGGCAGAGAGGTGGGGGAGGGATGAATTGGGAGTTAGGGAGCAGCAGATACAAACTACTATGTACAGAATAAACAACAAGGTTCTACTGGAAACAACAAGGATCAACAAGGAACTATATTCAATGGCTTATAGTAACCTGTAATGAAAATATATATGTGTGTGTGTGTGTATATATATATATATATAAAACTGATCACTATGCTGTACACTAGAAACTAATACAACATTGTAAATCAGGTATACTTCATTTAAAAAAAAAAGTGTCACTGTTGGCTCAGATATCCTAGATTTGAAAGCCTGCTTTGATTAGATTACATTTTTTTCTTCTTCAAGCATTTTCTTTGTTCTCTAGGTAAACCTTTTTGAGTCTTTGCTGTATTAAAAGTTTTAACAGGTTGTACAGTGAGTGGGTCAGCTTTATTAATTTACACTTTGGTAAATTAAGGTTAGCATGGCATTCATTACATATTATCTACAGAGTACTTTCTTATTATCTATGGTGTGAATTTTAAATATTTTTGTTTTAATTTTACAATTTTTTTATAGTAACTGATTTTTCTGTCTTGCTTTTCTTTTATTTAACCATTTTACTTCTACCTAGTTAAAAAATACAAAGCATATGTTTCTGGGTTTAACAACTTCAAGACATTAATATTTTCTTTACTTAACATGTTAGTTGGACATGTTTTATCTGCTGTATGTGTCTAATACAGTAAAATCTCTTTTGATGTTACTGGTTTCATACTGAATAGGCAAGGGACTGAATCCATTTATCTGGCTTAGTATAAGACTCACCACGATGATATGCACATGTGGAAAGGAAATCCTAATAACAGTTGGCATGTATGATTTAGATCACTTCCCACTCCTTTCCATTTTTCTTATTATGTCTTGTATACTTTTCAATAGAGATCCACAGTAAACGTGATGGTATTTCATATATGCGTAAGTAATTGCATTAATATGACAAGTTTATAAGATGAATATGTATTTTCTAAATATAAAATAGAACATATGTACTTCTAACCATGAAACATAAATATATTTATAAAATATATGCTGTAACTTGAATTTGAATGCTTTTATTTTGGAAAAATTTTTAAAGGAAGGATTTTTCCATAATAATATTTCCTTCTGCTCATTTTTCTCTAGATTCTTAACAGCACTTATAATATAATACTAGTAAAAATGACAGCAAATACTGACATTTTGTTTGCAAAGCATATTGATTTTTACTTTTTCTATTTTGTATCTTCCAGAACACAGTGACAGATTTTGAGCAAAATTCCCATTTTACTAGCAGAATTTTCATTCATACAATTTTAAATTAAGAAATATTTGTCTTCTGTCCCCCCATATTTCTACTACTCAGTCTGAAATTCTTTCAAAATGTTTTTTGTCACTCTGCTGTCACTTTTAGCTATTAACAAATAATATTATCTTTATATTAAATAATTACTCAGTCACACTAATTTTTATCTCTATTTAATTGTAAATATTTAGAATAACTTAGAATAACTCTAGGATAATCTGATACTAGGACTAAATCACTGAGAGCCCTAGGAGATACTACTGGACTAGTTAAAATTGAGAACAAAGAACAAAAGTAATAGTTATTTCCTAAAGTATAAAAAAAAGAATTAACTCAGTATCTTGATTGACTAGATTAAACAATTTTTTTGGTAACAGTGATTAACAAACAAGTCAAGTAAACTTGAATTTCATTTGATCATTTTATTTTCTGAACCTTTGTTTAAAAATATATTGAGTTTTTCTATGATTGTTGATAAATGTGGCTGCACTAAGCTTATAGCAGAAGATCAATGTTTTAAAAATTGAAACAGTATAGGTTTGTATTGATTAATGTGGCTAAATCAAAATGAGAGGTTTTGTAACGGCTTTCTTAGACAGGCTACTCCCCAGTAATGGCAACCTATCAATTTTAGCTTTCCACTGATAAATCAGCTTGAAAATTGGATGTCAAAATTTTTTTCAACGAAGGAGTGATTTTTCCATGCCCTTTAACCTTTTCTGATATATTAGATTGGTTTATAAGACTAAGCTCTATCTTACAGAAGGCAGTTGTCAAATTGACATTTGGATAGATTTTCAAATACTGTACCACCTATTTTTATACATGTGTATAAAATAAGCATATGTATACTCATCTGTGATCTAACTCTCTAATTGCAAAGATTGTTTATCTTGAAAAAATTCAATTGCATGTTACAAAATTGTAGATTGTGCTGTATATGGATCTCAGAAGTTCAAAGGTTAGAACCTCAACTGCAAGATTAGGAAACATGCTTACAGAAAGGTACTTTAGTCTTCACTGAGTAGGGACATTGATTGTTTTTACCCAGTGAATTGATTTTTCCTTTCTTTCATTCTTCCGTTGTTTTTTTTTTTTATTTCCTTGGAAAGTACTAATGGGTTAATTAATGGCAACCCTCCTATGTTGTTATGTGGCCAATAGTAACTTGGTATGCTTTTGTAACAAAAACAAAACCTGACCAGACTTTATTTCTAAGGAACCAGTATTGAGAACTTGAAATAACACTAGGAAAGATTCGATTAGCAGCACAGAAAAACAGACTTAATTTGGATTTAATGGGGTAGACTTCAGTGACAGCTGACACTGCCATACCTTCACGCCTATATAGGCGACTTTAAGTTAGCCTGAGAAGGTATTGATTGTGAAGTTTCTGTTGTATAATTACTTTTTGCTAGGAAAAAAAAAAAAAGAACCATGGCATATTGATCTAGATGGGAGCATGTACGTAGCAGTTTCCCTTGGCTAACAGTGAGTGTCATCTTTCAGCCATGATAAATGGTAACGTTCTGGCTCAGCATAATTGCTTTGTGGTGAAATGAACCTCCTATACCCTTCTCCTTTTCCCATCAAGGAGATACAGTAATCATCTTAATCTCAAAGCCATGATTTACTGAACTAATCATCCTCTTAATAAAGGAAATGCTCTCCCCCCCACCAGAGTATGTCCAGTTTTTTGAAACAGAAATGCATTATGAAATGTTGGAATTTTTTTCATATTTTAGGGTCCACAAGATATACTTTTAATCAACTGTCAATTATTCCTGACCTATTTCTTTACTCATCCGCCCATTCCCAGTCTACTAGGTAGCCTGTGATCTTTCACTGAATGTATATTTAAAAAGAAAAGGACAGAGATGGTCAAATCTTACAGTTTTTTTGATAACAGGAAGAATCATTAAATAAATACCTTTATTAGTTTTCTGAAGTGTTCTACATTTGGCAAATACAAAAATTTAGTTTATTTAGTTAAAACATGTTTTGGAAAGCCTTCTCTGGATATAATGCTTATTTTTTACAACTTCAAGTATTAAACAACATTTCTTTTTTAGATTCTTTTTCTATGATGCTTGTCTTCATTAAGAGACAAAAAAGATGCTTTGAATGTGGGAAGCATATATTCCCTACCAATTCTGAAAAACTGAGATAATTTGTGTTATTTGTTAGCTTTTTGACAAAGATGTTTAATGTGCTATCAATTTTTCATTAAGCCTATGTTATATTTTGCTGAAAATAGATCTGTATTTACTTGCCAGTACTTTAATATTGCCCTTGGGTAATGACTTTTACTTAAGTAATGTTATTTAAAGAATATCTGGCAGTCATTTTAGATCATTTTAAGACCGCTGTGAAGGGTTTGGATAAAGGTCATTTTCAATGATTGTGCTTAGTTAAATAAATGTGAAAGGTTTCACAAAGGGAATCTTGCTTTTCAGTGTGCTGTCATAAATTTCCTCTTAGCACATCTGGGAATACCAAGTAAAATGGAGTTGTTTCTGCCTTGAAGGCAGTATATTTTATATTTTCCTTCTCTTTGTTTATTTTCGCCTCATAATTCTGTTTATTCCCACAACCGAGCACAAAGGTCTCATTTGTCATAAATTAGATTCACCACTTTTGACAGTGTGTGGAAGCCCCTGTATATATTTCTCCCAACGTTTAAAACGAGTAGTTTTTTGCTGAGACTTATTAAAAAGTGTTACTTTTTGTTTTGTTTTTTTTTTAAACAATTCCCCCTCTAGTGTAACCCTGGTGCACAGTTTGCTCCCACTCTGGCCACAGCTGGCCTCTTGCTGTTCACAGCTGAAAAGTGAAATCAATGCTTGGTCTAACAAAATGCAGATGAAAGCCATTCTGATCATATATAGTCATTTCCCGTAACTTTATCAGCCTTCAGTTACTTATGTGCTCTCTGGAAATCATTGTTTATTCAAGTAAATACAGGCCCAACTTCTGTGTTGAGATGTGCTGTCTTCTAGGAAAATAATACTTCCTTAAAGCCATAAGCATTGTGAGTAGCTCATCATTATATTTTCTAAAATAACTATTGCTTTTGTTCCCCCAAAGGAAATAATACAAATCTAACCATATCATTTATCATTTAAATTCTGGAAATTTATACTCTAAGCAAAGGTGCCTCTTTATTCTTAATGTTAACACATTTTAAAATTTTGAAACAAAAAATGTTAAAATACCTCAATCCAAATTATTGTCGAGCTAGTATTTGCTTAAATATTTATTTGAACAAAATTGGATAGAAGCTGTTTTGTAGCTGAACGCTTCAAAGGTCACAGAACTACAATGAGTTTGATGGAAAACAGCCTTTCTCCTTCCTATTTTAAATGGTTCCTTCTTTGATTACAAGCATTTATTATAATTATCAAGAGATTAGGCTGTTGTTATAGAATCCTTGTAATGGAACCATTTAGAAGGAATATAATGGCAGTTTATTGGATTCTGCAGAAGAAAAGAGCACAGATAAAGTGATCCTTTTTGGTAAATGGTTCAACTGCTAGCTAAGTATACTAATTTTATTATTCTATCTTAGTTCATTTGCTTTAGTAGTTTTTGTGACTGAGGGTACAATTTTTTCTGATAAATAACCTGTCCTCTAGTCTTTTCTATGGTTTATGTCTTTTGTAGGATCTCTGTGTGTGTGTGTGTGTGTGTGTGTGTGTGTGTGCGCGCGTGTGTGTTTTCTGAAAGAGGGAAGGTTCACAAATCAGTAGCACTCAATACTCGGATATATAGTCTTTGTTTTAGAAGTTACATTTGTACAGTATTTCTTTTTAGATGGCTTTTTATTATTAATCTATATTTTTATGTTTAAAACTATTGCTGTATGAGTCCATTAATTTATTGCTTTTAGTTCATATGTATTTATTCTTCCAATTACAGTAGAAACCATCTTAATGAAATAAATACCTAGGGAGTTGTCAGATTTAAGACCTATTCAGTGCTAATATCTTTATATCAAAATCAGTACAGTTATCACTCAGGGTAGATGTATTTTTGGATCTTTCCTAATTCCTCAGAGGCAAAGTTACAGGCCTTAACAACACTCTTTCTTTTGAGACTTTTGTCCGTTTGAAGCGTGATGCAAAAAATGCAAGACAGAATATTTAGAAAGATGCAAAAATACAGTAAAGTAGATTTTTTTGTCCTTTTCCAGACTAGCAACTAGTAGAACTACAATATTTGCTAAAATACTAGAGTAAGCAATTAGGGAACCCATGCCTGCAGAGAAAAGGCACTAAGGCACTAAATGAGATGCCAGGGTAGGGAGAAACCTGAAGTTCAGGAAACCTCGTTCTTGTGAAGTAGGAGACTCGGGAAAGGAGTGGTAATGTTGTTTTAGAGATTACAAACTTCCTAAAAGCAAAAATAACCCGGCAACTACCTTGTACTGATACGTATCTTGATCATAATAGGTCTCCAAGAATATGTTTTAGAAAAAAAATTTTTTTTTATCAAAGTAGTAAAGGAAGCACCACTTTTTAAATTTTAGATTTTAGATTTATTGGAAGAATTTCAAATCATATTATCTCTACTTTTTTATATCCCATGTGTTTAATGTTCATATTGTTATTTTGTTAATACTGTTGCTATACAAAGTTGGAGCAATAGTTTTATTCCTGAAACCTACCTGAAAAGCCTTAAATCACTTGTTAAATACCATAAAAAGCTTTATGTGTAGTTAGAAGGTTTCTAGAGATATAAATGAGAGACATAATTTAGAAAGACTTTGGGAATAATGATAGTTAAAAATGTACAAAATCATTATACATTCTACAAGTTTACCCGGTTTTTTTATTTAGCTCAATTTTAATTTAATATTAAGCTTTGTTTAAAAGAATATTGTGTGTATCTATGTGTGTGTGCTAATATTTTACGTAGATTTATACAGATAAATAAAAATTGTAGGTGCATGGGGTGCATACAGATAAATATGTAAGAGTTATGGAAATGTGGAACATGAAAGGGTTTCAAAAAGGAAATTTCTGTTCTTCCCATAGTTTTTATAAGAGTTATACTTAAAACATCCAGAAAAATGAAATCAAGAAATTTATGTGTATTAGTTGAAGACTTTATTTCTGTCATTAATTGTCAAACTAGGCCATCAGGAAGTTATTTCTTAGTTCTTACCAAATTTTCAAATATAATTAAATCTGTTCGTTTTGTAAATCAATTTTCTACATGACTGAATTTAGTTTCTCCGCAGATCTCGAATGTATCCACGTAAATTTGATGCCACTTTCAGTGCTCTGGCTCTAGCCATCGTTGGTGTTGGAATCTTTATGTAGGAGAGACATTAGGGCAATAGCAATCGGTTTGGTAGGAGGCACCACAAGCACACTGTTTCTCTCGGATGTTATATACCAAATCAATAAAAACGAACTTTTCTGCAAATGCCATCATTCATATCTTATATCCAATATTTTTATTAATTTCATTTAGAGGAACTCAAGTAGGCTAATAAGATTATGATTTTGTCATTTGTAAAGTAAAGCACACATAATTAAGGTTTGCATTCACCTATTAAGACTATAAAATGGCAACTGAGTAATATTGATAAACAAAATAAATTAAAGATACTTTGCATTTGCTTAGCATGTGGACCAAATGGGAGTAAGAGCTTCACATCTAGGATTTGTTACAGGTCTAATCCTTTTGAAAGCCATGAAAACTATGAATTTTTCATATGCTTGTGGAAAACATTTGCCAACAAAACTTAATTTAAACTAATATGTGGCTACTTACTGTCTTTATTCATCCAAGTTAGTGTAAATCTTTACACATTTCTTTACAGAAATACTAATTTATTTGATGATGGAATACTAACCCAAGAGAGATATGCAATGCAAAGTAACTGCACCATACTACTTTTCTAACATCCAGAAAACTATGGTTTGGAAACATATTCAATCCCAAGGGTAGATAGGAACCATACTAACAGTGCAAATAGCAGATTAAAGTTGCCATGAAACCTGGAGAGATCAGAAGGAAAATAAGAAAGTTAGGTGTCTGGATAAATGGAACTTTGATTTCCCTAGATAATTTAAATTAAGAATGGTAACCTTGCCCATAACCAGAGATGTTTCAAGTTAAAGACAGTAAGTCAGCACTGTTCAGAAGGGGGAGTCCTGATAGGTACATTGTGACTGTTATTGACCTTCCAGGTGACCACTGAGCGTTTCATTGGGAATTATTTCCTGTCAGAGTTGTACTGGTTGACTCTCCAGAGCTAGTACTTCTAGCTAGCTGGGACTGCTAGCTGAGTCCTATTCGTGATGATAGCACACATGCTGAGAAGCTGCTTCTTTACAGCCTCACTAGACTAGCCCTGTCACTATGACCGATTGGTTTCAAATTGTATTTAATCAGTACAGTTTGTCCAGTTGAAGGATGGTCATTGCGGTTGGTAACTGAGCCCTGGACAGCACCTTAGTGCATTAACCTGTTGCAGTGGTGGACACTTCCTCTTGAAACATGTTTAGTCAAAAAATTGGAATCCAAAGTATCATTAAAACAATTGTTTATTTCAAAAATTTTTCTGATGATCATATTTGAATAATTTAAACATAGATGTCCTTTTTGTTGATTCAGATTCAAGCAGTTTTGGAAAATTCTAAAATACCATTTTCCTCGTTTGAAAATTTTATATATAAATTCTACCAATGAAATGCTGATTTGCAGCTTTGAAGTCACTAAAACACTGAGACAACTAAAAATACAGTTTTAATTTCTTTTTCAAAGTTATAGGAAACAGGTATAAAAATACCTTGTCTATCCTCAAATTCTGCCTCCCTTTCATTTCGATTTGTTTTCAGTTAATGCAAACCTATGCACCTTTAGAAGTCTTCTTACGTGGCTCATGGTCCCTGTGGATATTTGTTAAACCATACACCTACCACTTTTGCTGCCAGGAGTTTTATCTTACAGACCATGAGCCCATTGTAAGTATTCTAATGTCATATACAGCATATCATAGTAACGAAGGCTTACCTTCCTACTTGAACTATTTTATATCATCACACCTAGACAGACGTATTAACTGTAGGGAAATAGCACATTTGACCTTCTAAAAAGGAAGAGATTCTTTGTTTAACTTGTGCATGTGTCTTTGTATAGCCAAGGACGAGAGAATTGATTGCAGAAATTGTCTTAACTATTTTCTATCTTCCTCCCCATCCCTGGTGGATTGGTCTCTCTCTACCGTATGATGGAGCACTTAAGGGGAACACTATACAGAAGTGAAAGCACTGCTTCTAGGAACAGAAACTTATGTATTTCTTTACCTCTGAAGAAAGGGATCATCTTGTCAGGACACAAGGGAGGACATAATTCTATATTCTCATTTCTTCCCTCCTTTCTTTCCTTCATTTTTCCTTCCTTCCTTCCTTCTTTCTTTATGGTCTTATAGTAGAGCTTGAAGTATGTATATAATCACTGATGAAAATGTATATATCACAGTAAAGCTATAATATTGTAAAAGTTTGAGTTTTTTAAGTTGTTATTATAAAGATTTTCCAAATAAATGAAAAGTGGTTTGATTCCCATTTACCAATAAACTCTAAGATTAATATAAATTTATTTTTCTTGCTATGCATGCAAGAGCTTCTATTAACCAAACTTGCTGTAGAAATGGACATTTTCTTTGTGCTAGTGTTTTAGATCCTGATGTCTTCTCTGCATACATATGCATGCACATAAACACAGAACACAGACTCAGTCTTGGGAGATTTGCAAACCCCTGCTAGACTTGGGTCTAACTAGAGTAACAGATTCTCTGCTAGATAGTAATTTGTGATTTCTGCGCTTACCTTTATTATTTTCTTTTTTTAACTCATATTAAGTTTATTTCCCTATTATTTTCCTAGTTTTTTGAGATGCAAGCTTAGGTTATTGGTTTTAGACCTTTCTTCTTTTCTAATATAAGTGTTTAAAGCTGTAAATTTCCTTCTATGCACTGCATTGGCTGCACCTCACATTTGTTTCATTATCATCAAGTTTGAAATATTTCCTACTGCTATTTCTTTAATAACCTATGTATTATTTATGTATGTTGTTCAATTTACATGTATTTGGGGTATTTGTAGATATCTTATTGTTTATTTCATTGTAATCAAGGAATATATCCCATATAATTTCAATTATTTTAAATTTAAAGATTGTTTTATGACCCAGTATATATGGCATATCTTGGGGAACATACCATGTGCATGTGAAAATGATGTGCATTCTTCAAGTCATTGAGCATAGTGTTCTGTAAATTTAAATTAGGTCATAGTGGTTATAAGTGTGGCTCATATGGTCTGTGTCTTGACTGATTTTTTGTCTACTCGTTCTGTCTCTTGAAAGAGGGGTGGTAGAATTCCCTAATATTGTGAGATTATCCATTTCTTCCTTTTGTGTTTTTTTTCACATATTTTGAGGCTCTGGTGTTAGCTAAATACACAGAAATATTATGTTTTCTTGAACGATTGACTCCTTTATCAAGATTAAATATCCCTCTTTATTTCAGGTAATATTCCTTGTTTTAACACAAACTTTGCCTGTTAATAATATAGCCATTCCAGTATCTTATGTTTGTTTATATATCCTTTCTATACATTTACTTTCAACCCATCTATGTCTTTGTATTTTCAGTACATCCCTTATACACAGCATCTAGTTGAGTAATGCTTTTTAATCCATTTTGATCTCTACTCTCCAGTTGGAGCACTTAATAATTAGTAATTGTTGACATGATTGGATTTAGTTCTGTAATTTTAATATTTGCTTCTGTGTGTCTCTTATGTTTTGGTTTGTTTGTTTCTCTGTTCCCCCTTTCTGCCTTTTTTTGGATTATTTGAATTTTTTTAGAATTTCATTTTAATTTTTATATTGGTTTTTTAGCTTTACCTCTGTGCATTTAATTTTTTTACTGGTTGGTCGAGGGGTTATTTTATACACCTTAATTTTCAGTCTACATAGATTTAATAGTTTACCACTTCATACAAAATATAAAAACCTTGTAGCCATATAGATCCATTTACTTGCCACATTCCCCACCCAGAATCCTTTGTGCTGTCTTTCTTGGGTAATATATATTATACCTGCATACCTTAGGAATTCCACAAGAACATATCATAATTTTTGCTTTGAAATCATAGATACATTAAAGAAATTAAGAGAGAAATATATTATCTATATTACATTTACCATTTCTAATGCTCTTTGTTCATTTTAGAGGGTTCAAGATTCCATCTGGTATTTTCCTTCAGACTGACAGTTTCCTTTATCATATCTAATAGTGCAAATCTGTTATCCGTAAACTCTCATACTTTTGCAGAAAAGTGATTATTTTCTTTTCATTCTTGAAGGATATCTTCACTAGATATGAAATTCTAAATTGATAGTGTATTATTTTTCTTTCAGCACTTTAAAGAAGTATTCCCACTGTTTTTTGTGCTGTTATGTTTTCCGCTGTATGCGATGTGTCCTTCTTTCTAGCTGCTTTCAAGATTTTGTCTTTATCTTTGGTTTTTCAGCAGTTTGACTCTGATGTTCCTCAGTGTGGTTTTCTTTACCTCTACCCTGTAGAGGATCACTCAACTTCTTAAATCTGTCAATTTATATCATTTCAAATGTGGAAAGGTTAGAGCCATTATTTCTTTAAATATTTTTCTGCTGCACTCTTTCTGTTTTGGGGACTCCATCTGCGTATATTACATGGTCAGATGAGTTTGGGATGTGAGTTGGGATGTTGAATTAAAGAAAATTAAACAGTTTTGTTTAATGCAGATTTCCACTTACATAGAAAATTCTTCACTAGAACCCCTAAACGTCTTTGTTTATTGAATTTTTCTATATGGGAGAGTATTCTAAAACATTTGTTAATAGTCTCTATCTCTGTCTTGAGGCAATTGTAAGAGAAAAATTTTTTGGTATTTTGCGAAGTTTTTGCCATCTTTAAATAGATCATTAATCAGTCATATCTGTATTGCTTTAGAAAGGATTCAGAGAAGACAGAGGTCATTTGTTATTAGCTAAACTGTACATCACTTTATCCTCATTATTTATATTTAAATTCAGGAAAACTTACATTGAAGATCAAATCCATGGACGTGGATTGATGAATTGCA
Organism: Camelus dromedarius; assembly: GCF_036321535.1. NCBI lineage: Eukaryota > Metazoa > Chordata > Mammalia > Artiodactyla > Camelidae > Camelus > Camelus dromedarius. Next base: position 61,578,464 of record NC_087448.1, on the reverse strand, counting down.
AACTGTGTGCTGAGTTTTCTATTCATGTTTTTATGTCATTGGTTTAAGCATATAAGCTGCCTCTGTGTAAAAGAGGAAATATGAAACTGATTAAATACTGAATACAAACTGCCCATCTGTAATTAAAGGATGCATAGAACATCTCACTTTATTAATATGTCCTAATTATTAAATTTACATGAACTATTTAAATTTTGAAAATTGAGTCAAAATAAACAAAAGTGAAATTTAATGCATGAAACTTATCTAAATTGGGAAGGTAGTTTAAAACCATTCTAAAAATGAACAAGAAAGTTTTCAGATATCACATTTTAATAGAAAACTTAATTTAAATGTAATCTAATAACTGAGGCATGAATATTGAAGTAAATATTTAAATATACTTAAATTATATAAGCACGTGTTATGCTCCCTTTGGAAAAACATTCTATACCTGAACACTTAAAAATGAATTCAAAATGAAATGTTGTATTTAAATATCAGTTTTAAAATAATCACAAAATCATTCCTCTATTGTAAATACAGTTTTTAAAAAATATTTAACTACATTAATGAGAATTAGGGGGTAAACATATCATGAAGTGTTTGCTGTGTGGGTACTGAACTAGTGGGGGACTTTCGTTCTTGTCTGTTAGTGTGACAATTATATAAATCGGGAGGGGGGGATTACCTTTAAAAATGGCTTTCTTTCTTTTAGGATTCGTATTTGTGGGAAAAAAAACAAGGTGGGAGTGTGTGTAGGATTTGTTGTTTTTCTGAATTGGCAAAATTGAAAGTCCCAAAAGCATTGAGAGCCTTTATAAAGAGAAAGTTAATTGTGAAACAAGTAAGCATACTTTTTCAATTAATTTAAAATAAATGTGTTAGATAACTTTTCTGGGATGGAAATATTTTTCTTTGGCATACCTCATAAATAACAGAAAGAATCAAGTAGAAACGGACCAGCTTGCATTTGATTACTGAAATGATCATCTTGCCTAAAGCAAACTTCACAAAGGCAGAATAAATTGTCACTGTGTTCTTAATTTGTTGTTATATTTTCAAACTATTTGGGTTAAATATTTTACTGGCAAGTCATTCCCTTCTACAAAGGCAGGATAAGCTGCTAAGAAAGTGATACTTTTAGTTCCATCATCAGTAGTTTGAAAACGACTTCCAGCCCATTTAATATGAAATCAGTGGGAAAGCCAAATAGGCCATATATGGCTTTGTTAAAATTTATTAGCATGTTTAATAATTAGTAGCTCTGCTCTGCCTTTCAAGACTTGTCTCTGTCATAATTTCATTTTAAGAGTTAACTCTAATTTTATTACATGAAAACACCATGAGAGGACAATTAAACCAACAAATGCTGTGGCATACGTGTTATTTGCTAACTGTTCTAAGTACTGTGGGGTTGCAGAGCTGCATAAAGCACATACCCTGGCCTCTTGTTTCCAATCTAGTAAGAGAGTCAAGGCATAAATCCTTGATTAAATGAAGAATTGAGATCTACCAGAATATGGTCAAATGTTTAATTGCCAAAGTTACAAGCAAGGATGTTTTAGAAGAAAAAAAGCATGTGATACAAAACATACGTAGAAACATAGCAAAGAGTAATACATGCTAATTGATAAGCATGAACATTTCCATGAGAGGAACAGCACATCAGTAGGAATGAACAGCACAAATCTGGGGGACAGTCGAGGGGAGTAGAGATTTTAAATTATGCAGTAGGGGTGATGATATTGGAAAGAGGGCCACTCAGTGGGCCACACAAAGCAGGATAGAAGATATACTTCTCCATGTCTGTCACTTCAGTCAGATGTTGCATTAAAAAAATGTTAGGCTTGTAAAAAATATATCTGAATTTCTGGAAAACTTCCTGTTTAGTTTGATATAAGTGCACGACTATATACACTTTAATTTGTATAGCAGCTGGCGGACTTGTAGCAAGCACAGAGCAGAGAGCGTTAATGAGAACTATTACTCCCATGTAGATAAGAAAACTAGTACTCAGACAAGTCGTCATTCACCTAGTGAATGGCTGAGCTGGGATTTGAACCTGTTTCTGACTACCCTGCCTCCTGCCACTGGCGCTCACTTCTGTGTCCCGTGTACTGGGCTGAACACACTACATGCGTTCCTCACAATTCCCGTCTTATACATGAAGGAACTGAGGTTTAGAAAATGCAACAGTGAAAATCATAAACTTAATTTTAAATAATACCAGGCTTGTATATGTTATATAACTGATAAGATACCTTTTATTTAAAATGCTATTGAAAAAAAAATTTACTTTGTAGTAATAGATACAATTTTTAAGATAATTGAAAATTGTACAATTTATCATGAGGATATTTCTCAAAGTTAAGTAAATCCATTTCTGTGTGATTTCTTATAGTGATCAATTTTTGAAGTCTTAAGGGGAAATTTTTAATTATAATTTCTAAAAATATTTAAGCCTATTCACAATAGCAGTAATTGTCAGGATGAAAGGATATCTGTTTTCCTCCAGTGGGATAATTGCTGTATAGAGTTAAATGCTTCACAAGTAATTTTATAATTTTCTTAATTAAGATCAAAGTAATTATTCCTACCCTAAGATTGCGTTAAATTGAGACTCCAGCTTCACTGGAAAAGGGAGGGAAAAAAGGAGGGGATTGTAGACATGCACTAAAAAGCTTGGTATGCTACCGCCCAAAAATAAGTAAATAAATAAAGACTGAGTCAGAAGAATAGTTAGTTTAAAAAAAAGAAAGATGCAAAGGCAAAGAGTGAAAATGCAGTTCAGTATTTGCTGATCAGTGGGTAATAGAGAGCTCACTGAATGTAATTTTTTTTCCTTTTTAGAAACCATCTTTTCTACTCTGTAGCCCTGCCTCATTGTTTAATTGTTAATGATGCTGGAACCATTGTGTTTTTTTTTGTTTGTTTGTTTTGGCAAATGTTAATGAAGTGAAAAAGCATAAAAAGTGAAAGCTATAAAAATGAAAATGTCCCTTAAACTGTTTTATCATTAAAATCTTTCCATTTGCTGGAACCAAACTTTTCCCCAGCTTCACCTGGCAACCCCTTTAGGAAATATAACCCTCATAAGAAATGAGCTAGTGCTCTGGCCCAGGAAGGAAGGTGCTGCCTCTTCAGCTCTAGATGAAGTTCAAGATCCAACTCCCCTGCTATGTCTGAATACTCAACTCCTAATTTTGTTCCTCTTCTTTTAGTTGAGATTCAGAATTTACAAACGTTGTAAATAAATATTTTGTAAGAACTCAGCCCGTTTCCTGGGTAACACACTTAAAATAACTGCGCTGGTGTCATATAGAACCCGGCCAGATGCTTATGGGCTTATTTTTCGCATCTCTCATTTTCACATGGAAAACTATCCCTTTAAAACTATAAAACCACTGGATTCCTTACGCTGCCAAAAAGCCAGGCTCAGAAGGAGTGGTGGTGCACCATGAAGCAAAAGGATTCACCGAAATATTTTTTGTCCTCAGAAAAATGCTTTCCCTGAAAAAAAGAAAAGAAAAGAAAGTGCAAATAAGACATCAGATACTGTTAGGAGACTTTTCTTTCTGCAACACTAAAAAACAAAAAAGAAATAAAAGCCCTCTTTCCCAGCAACATTAAAAAAAAGAAATATAAGAAATATGATTAATTATTTTAAGGACAAAATGAAAGCTTTTTCTTGAATGATTTGCTCTGCCTTTTATCAAATAGGCATGTATCTGCCTTCAAAATTACAATATAAATATATCCCTCTTTAAAAATTACTGGACAACATCAACATGGTTTTTCCGAGGTCACCTTGAATAAGCTAAGAATTTTCTTGTGTAGTTTTGTGCTGAAAGGACTTACCTTTCATGTTATATGACTAAGATTATATTGTCATACTTTAACCAAAGAATATTACCTTTTCCTCTTTCTGATAAAAAAGCAAATTATGAGCATAAGGGATGCAAAAGAGTACAATGCATTGTCACTGCCGTAAACAGTACAAGGAGAAAGAAGGGCAGAAGGTAGCAGAAGCTACACATGGGACCATCTAGAGAGAATAGACACAAAAAGTAGATCATAACTCAGGCAAAAATAAGAAGCAAATTTTAGACAGAAAGTTTACTTTCCTATCCGCTTTCTTTTTCATACCTTTAGGTGTTTGATTTGGTTGCTAACAAAACATTTCTCACTATTAAGTAGAGCCTGTGCAGTGTAACATACACTTTAATAATATTCACTGTTTTTTCATCTAAAATTTCATTATGCTTAATTGGAAACCCCATTTAATTCACATACATTCATCAATCACTGTCTCCGTCTCTGAAAATCCAAATTGTTTCAGAGACTTTTCTCAAGAATCATCATTCCCAGTAACTACTCCCCACTGATATTCATGGGAGTAAATGGTATAGACAGATGGTTGGAATGCATTCCCAGTGGTGTATTTGGAATCCTGTCCCTTCTTCCAGGTTCAGCAATACTGGGAGAGAGAACAAACTAGCCTGGCTTTAAAGGACTGGACTGAGGACTAGGATTTGGCTTTGTGAACTATGACTTTACAGTTTCAGGAAGTGAGACTCACTTTTCAAAGGTAGGAAGGATGCATTTTTCAGGAGCTTTACCAGTCAATTTGTCATTTAAATTACCAGATACAATCTCAGGGCAGAGAGGACGTAAGAGTGTCAGAGAAAGAAGACTTTGGAAGAAGTACTCAGTAATACACAGGAGAGTCAGAACAGTATTAATGGCTTAAGACATATGTCAAATGTATATGTGTAGATGTATACTTTAGATAAGAGTGCATATACAGACATGTACTTGCAGCATTTAGGTAGTGTGTATCACTAGAAATTGACTAAGTAGCACAGGTCATGTTAAAAAAAAAAAGTCTGATGAGTTTTCTTATGGAGGAGAACTACGAGCATCAGTAAATACAGAATTGGTTTGGCCAACATACTTGGTAATCCTGTTTCATTACCATCCTCACGCTTGTGTATGGTACACTTACTTACTCAGTAAGTTGGTTCCCCCATTTTTATTACTGTATCTCATCTCTTTCCTTCTTAACACTCACAAAAATTTTAACTATACATTTATTTATTTCCATTGTGAAACAGACTGAAAGCTGCACAGAGGCGGGAATCATGTCAGTTTATTCATCCAGGCATAGCTAGATACTTAGCCTGGCTCACAGGTGTTCAGTAACTATGTGTTGACTAAATAAATGAACATACACAACACACACAGAGCATTCTACATATTTCAGTTATCATTGTTCATTCAGAATAATCAGTTCTGGTTACAGAGAAGCAGGATAGTCCATTTCCTTGGTCACTTTCTTTACAGTGAGAGGCTGTGTGGCGTGAGCTAGAAGCCCGACAGCCTGGGGACAGGGGCTGCTTCTGCCACCTACTGGTTACTTAATCACCGGCGCGTTACTCAGCCTCCCTGCATCTCCATTTCTTCATTTGTAAAATGAGTTGATAACTTATCTCAAAGGGAATTTTGGGAGAATAAACGACTTAATACATTCACCATGCCTAGAAAAGTACCTGGAACACAATGAGCTCTCAGTAATACTAGCCCTTCTGTAAGTATTATTATCCTGGAATTTACTCAGTTCTGGGGTTAGAGTATACTGCAGTGACACGTGACCTTCAAATCTCAGAAGTTCAACACAAGAAAAGTTTATTTCTCACTTTTACCCATATTCAACTTGCAACTGCAGGGAAGCTCTGCCCATCAGAGTCACTCAGGGATGCGAAATGGTGGAGGCTGCACATCAATGCTTATTTTCTGGATTGCTGCGGGAGAGGGAAGGGAACATGGCAGATTGTTCGTTGGCTCTCAAAACTTGTGCCTGGAAGTGACTCACTTCTCACATTTTATTAGCTGAGGAAAGTCACGTAGGCATGCCTTATTTCAAAACAGATGGAGAAGTACAGTCTGCATGTGTCCAGAGAAGAGAGGATAACAATTTTTAACTGTTAGTCTGTCGGTTAGCATTTGTGTGTTTGTTCCATCTCAGAACAAAGATGGATTAGAAGTCATGCACAGAAGTCTTGACCTCAGCGATCACCACCGTTTCCTTAGTCAAGCAGAAATTAAAGTTCTCACTGCACTTTGTGTGTGTGCTCAGCAAAACGATCCTTTGTTCCCTTCATGCTTTTTTCTGTACCACTGGATAGTTTTTGTTATCAAATATCAAGTAACCAGTGAACAGTTCAGTCATACTTTACCAGGCAAATGAGTTTTCCCCCTGGCTTATGAAGGTGGTTGATCCTGGGAGGGGAGGAGGGATCCCTTTTCAGAAAATTAAGTGCATTCTCCTAAGTCCAAAATGTAATTATCAGAAATTTCTTGGAGGAAAATTTATGATTTCCTGAACCCTATTTATACTAAAATAACACCAAATTCCAATTAATGAACACCATTATAGCAATAGTAGCATCAGTTATCATAATACAACCTAACTGGGGACCCTCCCTGTATTAATTACTGGCTGTTTACCTACTCTTTTCCAGCAATTATGTACTGTACCTATAAAACCACACTCCTGAACAAAGCATACATATGATACTCAATGTTTGTATAATTCAGCCATGAAGGTCAAAAACAAAGCTATGAAGACCCAAATAAATAAATAATGAGAAATAGTACATATGATAGTACATTCACCCTCCTAGCTGACATCATTAGAGGTATCACACATGAGATTAGCTGCTATAAACGTGCAATTCCAAGCAGAATTTCAGTGCAGCATGGCTATACAACCATGGAGGTGATGGCCTAGTGGTTCCCAGATGTGTCCACCTGGCTGCTCTCCAAGGACAGGAATCTAAATTAGCCCTCCTTCATGGAAAGAAGTACTTGTCAACCTAACTTAGCATATTTAGAGAAACTCTTAGAGTACTCAAAATATACTGACCTAAATAGGCATATCACAGACTAAAAATTCTGGATCATGCTTACAAATTATTAATAAGAATTGCATCTAGAGTTTAAACTTACTAAAAACTCTTCAGAGTCATCTCTGTTATTATCTTTCTTCCTGCAATGGCTCACATGTTACAGAAGAATATGGCAAGGTGTATCTTATTACATTGAAATATTAAATAGGAGGAGTGATGGAGGAGCAATTTAGTTTGAGTTTGCGGGCTTATATACTGATGAGTTTCAGTGGGAAAGCAGAGTGAAGAACGTGTGAGTGAGAATAAAAGGAAAGGAATTTTATCTTGTTATATATATTATGCTGCTAGAATGTATCTTCAGCACCAAGAGCATTGCTTAACATATGATAAGTACTCAGTATATATCTTTTTGAATGGAAACATTGAAGGAAGAGAGAAGGAAACAAATGACTAGGAGTTTGAATAGAAAACAGAATGACAATTTTCTAGCTTGGTGACCTGGCACAGATGCTGATATAATGGTGTTGGAACATAAGCCTTTTGTAGGCATATCGTTCTGCCTGCAGAACCTCTGATAATTCTTAACTTGCTGATAAACAGTATTATCCATCAGAAAAAATGAGGACGCAAAGAGAGAATTATTTATATACTCTAACAGTATTTCTGAATATCTTTGGACCAGAAACTGTTTTGAGGAAAATTTTATGAAAACTGTGGACCTCTCCCTCTCATATTTACATATCCCACAAAATTCTGCATACTATTTCAGGAGCTGTGTGGACCCATAAAACTCATCCATGAGTTAGTGGTGAGTAAATTACCACACACTTCTTTTTCAGTGATAGGAATGCTAGATATAAATCATGTAGGAAAGCAGATTTTGGAAACAAGGGGAAAACGTACAAGTTCTATGACCAAAAATTCAACAAAAAATAACTTTCAATGTTTATGACAGGTTTTAAAAATAAAATTGTGAAAATACAATAGAAGAAAAATACCAACAAAAAGGAAACTTATGAGTGAAAAACATGCACAAAAGAAAAATGTCAAGAGGAGCATAAATGCAAAGGAGCAACACAAACCTGTGAGATAGATGTCAGAAAGACCAAAATCTGGAATGAGCTAAGTTGTAGTATACAAACTAATGTAACTCCTTCATCAGGTCCCACAATGGCCAGGACAACACACTCTCCCTCTGCATTGATCCAGGAGGCCACAGAAAGTGCACAAGTGCAAAATATCGCTTTACTTTTCCTACAAAGTATGCTGTTAGCGCATATAATCAACCTCTCATGAACATCCTCTAGTCCCATCTGTCCCTAGTCTTTATCCTCTTTTCTACCCTCTGCCTTCTCCTCTACCCTCCAGGATTATATAAAGGTTAGAGCCACAGAGATGCTTCCACTGGTGTCTTGTTGGAAGAGTTTTCTTGGATCGCTGTAATCTCCACATTTCTAGGGACCTGGTTTATTAGGATTTTCAGATTCATGAGAATGGAGCATCTACAAAACAAACCAGTATTCTTTTTGCTAGTACTATCTCTCAGTACCTAATTACATTTTTTAAAAAAGGAAAAATAGTCCTTTTTCTACTAGAGTTGAAGAAGGGAAGGGAAAAAAGAACAGTGGTGAAGAGGCTGGAAAACCACTTCCTCCCACATGATAGCGGATGTGGAACGAGGACAAGAAGGGTACTGCTGACGTACTTTGTAATTTCGGGGACACCATTCCTATCAGTCTAGCTGAATGATACCCATGGGATTGCCCTACTGCTTGGGGACTAACAGTCATTTTAGAAGATGATCCAAAAATAGCATGACTCTCAATACCTATTGTTATTTCATCTATACTCAGTCCCACTATCTTTAAACTGTAAACAGAAAAGCAAGCATGAATTGGAAGGAACAGAAGTGTGGGCTTTTTGTTTTAAGTTTATGTCTATTTGCATATTGAAAATCCCAAATATGACCAAAGCCTGACTATCAGTAATATTAAGGTAATTTCCACATAGATGACAGAGAAAATACCAGAAGAAGAAATCAGAGAACAATATTTAAATTTTCCAATCCCTGCTCCCCTCAAAAAAAAAAAAAAACAAAAAACAACAGGACGGTGGATTTCAGATTTTAGAAACAATGGTGGGTAGTGATATAGCTTAGTGGTAGAGCATGTACTTAGCATGTTCAAGGTCCTGAGTTCAATCCTCAGAACCTCCATAAAAGATTAAAAAAAGAAACTGCAGATGAAGAGTTTTCATTGTTACTTCTGCTTAAATCTAATTTTGTGTTATGAGCCAAGAAGTGTATCATTTACTTGTTAATTTACACAAAGACTGTTTTTGATCTAAAAGGTAAAGGAGAAACATATTTTAAATAGAACAAAACATAGAAAATACATTTGAAATGAACAAGATACTGGTAGATTTTAACATTACCAGTGATGATTTCTTTCAGGTAGGCATGATAGAATACAGTGTTTCCCAATCACAGTTTAGAAGAGTTTATGATATTCGAGGGAAGAATGACTTCCATTGAAATGCATCATTTACTCTGTCATTTATTCATTGAATTTGGCTAATAGCTGTTAAGTGCTGTGTCTCTCCAGCAGAGAAGGGAATAAGCTGGCAATCCAAACTGACTGCTCTCCTGTGCACCCTCCTCCCCAAAACAAACACAGAGAAAGTGATGCATCCCTTATCATTTGTTCCCCCAGTAACCTCTCTGACCTCAGTTGTCTCATAGGCAGTATTCCCTACCATAAGTGCCCATAAATATTGCCGCTTGACTGAGTACTGGTACATGATTTGATACCCAAATTAAGATAAAATAACCCTAGGACTAAGGATCTAAGATTAGTATTTATGCAGAGTGGTTTCTGGAATATAAATAGTGAAGGAAATATTCGTTTTTCATCATTAAAAGTAAATATCATGAAAGTATAGAGTGCTGAATTTGGAAATTAACAATTTATTTTGTTTGACTTTGTTATATATGTGAGTATAGGAAATTTTACATATATTGAGGTTCTGATAGGATGACATTTTTAATTGAATTTTATTTTAAGATAATTGTAGATTCACATGCAGTTTAAGAAATAAGACAAAGAGATCCCATGTGCCTTTTATCCAGTTCCTAACAATAGTAACATCTTTCAAAACCATAGTAAAATGTAACACCCAGGATAGTGATACAGTCAAGACAGCAGAACATTGCCATTATCACATTGCTTTTTTATTGCTATATCCATCCCCCTCATGACTGCATCTTTTCCTTTAACCCTTGGCAGACACTAATCTGTTCTTCATTTCTATAATTTTGTCATTTTAAGAACGTTAAATACAAAGTTATTGTTTATTTTTTCACTCAGCATAATTTGTCAGAGATTCATCCAGATGGCTGTATCAATATTTTGTTTCATTTTATTCTTGGAACTATTCCGTGGTATGGATGTGCCACATTTGTTTAACCATTTACCTTATTGAAGAACATCTGGGTTGTTTCCAGCTTGGGCGATTGTTACAAATAAAGCTGCTATAAACATTTGTGTACGTATTTTTGTGTGAACGTAAGTTTTCATTTTTCTAAGATAAATGCCCATTTATAAACAAGTACACAATTACTGGGTCAAATGGTAGTTACATGGTTTTTCTTTTTTAGGAAGTACCAAACTGTTTTCCGGAGTGACTGTTTTGCATTCCCACTAGCAATGAATGGGAGATCCAGTTTCTCCATTTTCTTGCCAGCATTTGGTATTATCACTATGTTTTATTTTAGTAATACGAACAGAAGCATAGTGATATCTCACTGTGGTTTTAATTTGCCTGCCCCTAATGGCTAATGATGTTGAACATCTTCTCATGTGTATATTTGCCATCAGTATATCTTCTTCAGTGAAATGTATCTTCATGTCTTTTCCCATGTTCCAGTTATATAGTTTGCTTTTTTTTACTGTTGAGTTTCAAAATTCTTCATATATTCTAGATACTAGTCCTTTGTCAGATATGGCTTGCAAATATTTTCACTCACTCTTTTCATCCTTGTAATGTTTTTTTTATTATTGAATTATACTTGATTTACAGTATTGGTTTCAGGTGTGCAACATAGTAATTCGATATTTTCATACGATATGTTCCATAGAAAGTTACTGTAAAGTATAGCATGTTCTTTTGTAAATCAAATGTTTTTAATTTCTGTGAAATCTAGTTATCCATTTTTCCTTTGAGGGCTTGTGCATTTGGTGTCAAGTCTAAGAATTCTTTACCTCACCCTATCCCAAAGATTTTCTTCTTTTTTCCCTAAAACGTTTATAGTTTTAGAATTGTTTGTTTCTAATCCATTTTAGTTAATTTCTCTTCAAGATGTGAGATTTAGGTCAGGGTTTTTTTTTGTTTGTTTTTTGTTTTTTTTTTTTGCCTGTGAATGTTCAATTGTTCCAGCACAGTTCATTGAAAAACTATCCTTCCTCCATTTAATTGGTTCCCACACCTTTATTAAAATCAGTTGGGCATACTGGTGTGAGTCTTTTTCTTGGTTCTCTTTTCCGTTTCGTTAATCTGTGTGTCTTTCCCTTGACCTAATCATGAGATCTTGATTGCTGTAACTATATATTAAGTCTTGATATCAGAAAGACAGATTCTTCTTGCTTTAACCTTCTATTATATAAATTTTATGACTAATTAGTTTGTATTTACTAACACTTTTAGTGGAATTTTGAAAGAAATTATATTAAACCTATATATTAATTTGGGGAGAATTGATATCTTTACTATATTGAGTCTTCCAGGCCATGAACATGGTATAGTATGCCTTTCCCTTTTATTTTGATTTTTTTTTATTCTTTTCATCAACATCGTATAGTTTTCACTACATAAGCCCTGTACTGTTTTGTTAGATTTATACCTAAGTCTCTCTCTCTTTGTGAATGATTTTAAATTGTATTTTTATTTCAGTGTCCATGTGTTCATTGCTAGCATATAGAAACACAATTGATATTTGTGTGTTTATCTTGTATCCTGTGACCTGCTAAACTCAGTAATGAGTTCTAGGACTTTTTGATAGTTTTTTTTTTGTGATTTTCTACATAGACAATTATGTCATCTGTCATCTGCAAATAGGGACAGTTTAATTTTTCCCTTTGCTATCTATATTCATTTTATTTGTTTTTTTTCTTTATTGTGTTGGGTAGAAATTCCAGTACCATGTTGAATAAGAATAGTGAGAGCAGACACTTTTGCTTTGTTCTCAGTTTTAGGGGAAATGAATTCAGTCTTTCACTTTTAAGTATAATTTTAGCTTTAGATTTTTTGTGGATGCTTTTATGAAGTTGAAGTTGCCCCTAGTTCCTATTTTTTTGAAAATGTTTTTCTATGATGAATGGGCATTGAATTTTGTCAGATTCTTTCTATATTGGTTATATGATCATATGGTTTTTCTTCTTTAGGTGCTAATATAGTAGAAATTTTTAACAAATGCATAATTTTAATTAGTTCCTTTTTAAAAGTCAAAAGAGAATCAATAAAATTATTCACCTGAAATCAGAATTAAATGTTCAGCAAAATTTTTGTTAATTATTTTTGAATTAATTTTTATGGGGATATAATTGACATATAACATTATACAGCTTCAAGATGTACAACATAATGATTCAGTATTCATACATACTGCAAAATAACTCTAGTAACATTCATTGTCCCATCTAGTTACAAAATTTTTTCCTTGTGAGAAGAACTTTTAAGATTTACTCTTAGTCTCTTACATATACACAATACAGAGTTATTAACTGTAGTCACCATGCTGTGCATTTTATCCTGTGACTTATTTGTTTTATGTTTGGAAGAGTGTACCTTTTGATCCCCTTCACCCACCACACATTCCTCACCTCTGGCAACCACCATTCTGTTCTCTGTATCTGTGAATTTGGAGGGTTATTTTTGTGTCTGTGTGGTGGATTTGTTATTCTTTTTTGGGGGGGGATTGATTTGGTTTATTTTTACTACATCTTCTTTATCTATTCATCCATCATGGACACTTAGGTTGCTTCCAAGTTCTGGCTGTTGTAAGTAATACTGCCATGAACATGGGGGCGCAGATATCTTTTCAAGTTAGTGTTTTGTTTTCCGTCAGATAAATACCAAGAAATGGAATTGCTGGATTACATGGTAGTTCTATTTTTAATTTTTTGAGGAACCTTCATACTGTTTTTCATACTGGCTGCACCAATTTACATTCCCACCAACAGTGAACAGGGGTCCCCTTTTTTCCATATCCTCACCAACACTTGTTATCTCTTCTCCTTTTTGATGATAGGCATTCTAATAGGTGTGAGATGACATCTCATGGTGGTTTTGATTGGCATTTCCTGGATGATTAGTGATGTTGAGCACCTTTTCATTTATCTGAATATCTTCTTTGGGAAAATGTCCATTCAGATCCTCTGCCCATTTTTTAATCAGGTTGTTTGGGTTTTTTGTTGTTATTGAATTTTTTGACTTCTTTATACATTTTGGATATTAACCTCTTATCAGTTATATAATTTGCTAATATTTTTTCCCATTTGGTAGGTTGCCTTTTCATTGTGTCGATTTTTTTTTTCTGTGCAGAATCTTCTAGTTTGAAATTCCCAGTTGTTTATTTTTTTGCCGTAGCTTTTGGTGTCAAATCAAAAAAAAATCATTGCGAAGACAAATGTCAAGGAGCTTACTGCCTGTGTTTTCTTTTAAGAATTTTATGATTTTAGGACTTAGGTTTTAAAGTCTTTGACCCATTTTTAGTTGACTTTCATGTGTTGTGTAAGATTCGTCCAGTTTTATTCTTTTGCATGTTGCTATCCAGTTTTCCCAACACCATTTGTTGAAGAGACTGTCCTTTCCACATCGTGTATTCTTGGCTCCTTAGTCTTAAATTAATTGACCATAAAAATAACGGTTTTATTTCTAGGTTCTCTATTCTGTTTCCTTAAGCTATGTGTCTGTTTTTAATTGCAAAACTATGCTGTCTTGATTACTATAGCTTTATAATATAATTTGAAATCAGGAAGCATTGCATTGCTCCAGCTTTGTTCTTTTTTCTCAAAATTGTTTTGTCTATTTAGGTTTTTTGTGGTTTCATACAAATTTTAGGATTGATTGTTTTATTTCTGTGAGAAATACCATTGGAATTTTAATGGAGATTGTGTTGAATCTGTAGATTGCTTTGGTATGAACATTTTAACGGTATCAATTCTTCAAATCCATGAGCACAGAGTATCTTTCCATTTATTTGTGTCTTTTTAAATTTCTTTCATCAGTGTCTTAGTTTTCATTGTACAAGTCTTTCACCTCTTTAGTAATTTTATTTCTAGGTATAGTATTCTTTTTGATACAACTGTAAATGGGGTTTTTTTCTTAATTTCTCTTTCTGATAGTTTGTTAGCTATAGTGATTTTCAGTATATGTCTTTGTATAGGATTTTTAGTGGTTGTTCTAGTTACTACATGATATCTACAAGGCTCATCACAGTCTACTGGTGGTGTCATTTTACCAATCCAAGTGAAGTATAGAAACTTTACCTCTCTTTACATCCCTTTATCCTCCCTCACTTATATTTGTCTTAAATATTACCTCTACACACACTTAGAATTACATCAGACAGTGTTACAATTTTTGCTTCAGCAGCAAATCGTAATTGAGAAAACTCAAGACGAAAAGGAAAGCCTATTATATTTACTGATATTTTGCTTATGTCCTTCCTTCGTGGTGCCCTAATGTTCCTTCTTTTATTGCTTCCCTTATGATTTATAGGATTGCCTTTAGCCATTCTTTTAGACTAGCTCTAATGGTGACGAATACTTTCTCTTCCATCATCTGAAAGTATTTTTATTTCTCCTTTAATTCCTGAAGGATATTTTCACTGGCTGTAGGATTCTGAGTTGACAGTTCTTCTCTTTTGAAACAAAAGTTTTGCACTTCCTCTGGCTACCATAGCTTTGAGTGTGAAATATGCTGTCATTCTAATTGTTTTACCTCTGTAGGTGAGATGTCATTTTTCTTTGGCTGCTTTTTAGGTTTTCCTTTGCTCTTAGTTTTCAGAAGTTTAATTATAACATATCTTGGCATGAATTTCTTTGGGTTTATCATGGTTGGAGTTCACTCAGCTTCTTAAATCTGTGCACTTATGGTTTTCTGCTAGATTTGGGAAGTATTCAGCCATTATTTCTTCAGGCACTATTTCAGTCCTACTCTCTTTCTTCTTCCAGGACTCCAGTAACCCAAATGTTAGATGTTATTATCCGTAAATCTCTGAGCTTTGTTTTGTTCAGTTTTTTTAGTCTATTTCCTGTTTGTTGTTCATATTGGGTAATTTCTATTGTTCTATCTTCCAGTTAACTAGTTCTTTTTTCTGTCCTCTCCATTCTGCTGTTGAACCCATCTACTGAGATTTTTATTTTGATTACTGTATTTTTTATTTATTAAATTCCATTTGGTACCTCTTTACATCTTTTTCTCTCTTTTTTTTGGCTGAGACTTTTTGTGTCTTTGCTGAGCCTCTTTTTTTTTTCTTTGAAGCATGTTCATAATTGTTCACTGAAGCATTTTTTATTGTGGCTGGTTTAAAATCTTTGTCAGAAAATTCTAACATCCCTATCATCTCAGCATTGGCATCTATTGATGATCTTTTTACATTCCACTTGAGATCTTCCAGGTTCATGGTATGACAAGTGATTTGAGACTGAAATCTGGACTTATAAAAATTATTTTCTGATTTTTTTTAATCTCATTTAAATATTCTGTTTTAACGTTGACTTTCTTGACATTGATCACCAGGAGAAGTGAGGAGCACTGTCTCTTCACTGCCAGGTGGAAGTAGAAATCTAGATTCTCCACTTTCCCTCCATTGACATCCAAGGAATGGGCAGCTCCTCATGACTGCTTGGCAGGGGTGGGAGTGCCAACTCACCCTGTCGGGTCCACTGGTGGGGTGTCCTCATTGCTGTTGGTCAGTGGTAAAGGTCCTGACTCTCTACCATGCTTCCTCCTGACACCACCCCAGTGAGAAGAGAGAAGGATGCCTCCAATGGGGATGGAAATCCAGCCCCTCACATGGTCTCCACTGACTCCTTGAGGGTGGGGCATCTTATCACTAGCCTGCAGAGATTAAAGTCCTGGCTCCCTATTTGGTCTTCTCTGAACCACCCCAGTGAGGATGTTAGGACACCTCATTTCACCTTCATGAGGCTTCATATCTAGGCTTCCCACTCAGCCTTTACTACTGTGTGTTGGGCAGGGGGAGGGCAGGGGGCACAATTTATCTGTAGTGTTTGGCTGGAGTGCAGTAATTGTCTTCCTAGGATGCCCTTTTCCTGGTCCTTTGGCTAGAGAAACAGGTGTGCACCTTTTGGCCTATCTGGGTTGCCAGCCTCTTTGCCTCCAAATCTAGGATACATGAGACAAAAAGATAACCCAAGGAACTCACCGCCAGTCCTTAGCCAGTCTGCCTTCTGCTCTCCACTTGCAGAGTTTTGTTATGTTTGTTTTCTATATAGTGTCCGAATATTTCCAGTTGTACTTAATGGGAGGAATAGAGGAAAGTAAGTCTGTGGTTGGAAATTTGAGAAAACCTTAGATCTTAGTTCTCTCCTGGTGAATTCAGCTACTTGATTTTAATATACTTTTAAAGAAAATCATTGTATTAAGATTTTTAGTTTGATCTTCCTTAAGCCACTAGGATTATTCTATATTTGTAGGGATAGAAATCATTCTATTTTAAATTAATGACAGAGGTACACTACTTGTAGCAGTTAATCACCAGGTAATCATTTTGACAGAAAAATTAAATTATAATGTTTAGAAAAGCAATTATATTAAAATAAATTTCAAATAATTATGATTTCAATGTTCTTTTTTATATATCCCCTACATTGCTATGTTCTTTTACAATTGAATTATAAAAAACAAATTAAATAGACATAAAATCCAAAAACTTTTCAAAAGTAAATTATTCTTCTCAGTGACTATATATATCTGTAGATGTTCAAAGTAAAAAAAGTATTATAATTAATTCATTTAATATTTATTAAAAACAGTATGTGCCATACATTGTGCTAGAGGTCTATTGAACAAAATACACAGTTCTGCCTTAATCAAACATGGTGTTCTCCTGCAATAAAATACCAAAATAAGTAATGAATTCGATCTTCTTTGAAAGCATTTTATATGTTTTTATGAATAGTGCAACTCAGAAAAATTAAAATATTATCTTTTGAGTATATTACACCAACAGAGAAAAACAGACTTCTCAAGTAGCATTTGTCACTAATGTTTATTAAAATTCAATTGAAAACAAAAATGATACCATGAAATGTTCCATTGATATACAATGAACATATTTCAGTAATTTTTAAAATATCTCACAGATTTTTAATATTGGTTTAAAGTATAACATGGTTTAGACAGTGTTACCCAATGGTGGCTGTGATTGTTAATGGTTTATATTAGCTGAAAGCCGTAAAATCATCCAAGAACTCTGCTGGTGTTAGAATAATAATTTACCAAGACAATTACCACATACTGGAATTTTTTGCAGCTCTAATTCAGTTTTATTAATAATGGATAAAATTGCACTTTTCTCAGGTTGCTGTGGGTAGCAGGGAATTATTTCAATGAATATTTCAGTACATTATTTTAATCATTGTTCCACCAAATCCAAGTGGGCAATATTTTATAGTTCTTAATTCAGTCTACTAAGAAACCATGGTCATTAAATTGCAAACTGTTTGGAGTGAGGTCTATCCTGTGATTTACAAGCCTTGTTAAAAACAGTGTAAAAGAATGCAAACTGTGCCATTAATACTTGTAACTTGATGATGCTTTTGTTACCAAACTCTCAACGATTAATGTTTTTAGTAGAAGGAAGAACATTGTAAAGAGAGCAGAGCTGAGTGTTATAATGTGTAAAATATGAGAATGTTACTATTTTAAGTTTTGTTCATTTGTAGAGGAAACATATGTATACAAACACGGTTGTAAAATATAAATATCTCAAAAATAATCTTAATTTTCCAATGAGACCAAAGAAATACAGATTTAATTTTATTATTTATTCATGTAAAATATTTAAATTTACCATAGTTTATAATAGGTAATGCCATTCAATCTTGAAGGATTGAATAGAGGAAAATTTTAATTCTAATAAAAAGAAAATGTACCAAGCTTTTAAAATTTATTGTGGAAACAGTCTGTGAATTGATATAACTTGAAAAATGTATTTCCAGTCATATGTTATTACTAATAGTTACTTTGTTTTTTATGTTCCCATTCTTAGCCAGTTGCATGATTTCTGGCGTTTGGATTACTGGGAAGATGACCTTCGTCGAAGGAGGCGGTTTGTCCGTAATGCATTTGGCTCCACTCATGCTGAAGCACTGCTCAAAGCTGCAATCGAGTATGGTGAGTACCAAACACTCCTGGACGTGAGGTGACTCTTTGTGGTTGATAATTCATTTGTTTCACTAGCATTTAAAATTCCCCGTGTAATAAGTCAAAAATGTTATGTTCTGCTTAACCTTCAAAGGCATCATTTAGGTTACACTTAATCAGTCCAGTATTTCCCCTACTTGATGTATTTCAGATTCTTCAACTTCTTCATGATATATTAAAAGACTCTACATAGTAGGTTATTACCCAACATCCTTCTCATACAGCATAAAACAGGAGTAAAATCAGTTCAGTGTCTTTCAGACTTTGATCTTTTAAACCTTTTTAACCAAAGTGAAAAAAAGTACTGATGTAATTGCATATTCAGACTTACACATTTGTATGTATAATTTGTGTGTGTAAATGTGTGCAAGCCACACACTTATGTACACTGCATGAATATACATATAGACATGAAATATATATACAAGTATGTATACTATTGTATATATACATACATATGCATATACTTGTGTATTTAACTGAAACAAATGTCTTATTAATAATCTCATTACATGACATTTTCTATTTTAACCCTATTCTATTCTATTACTTTCAGTCTAAAAAAAATTAAAAGTCATGTCTCAACATGCCCATTTAAGTTCCCAACCCTACAATGGATTGCAAATAAAGTTTGAAAAAGACTATCCCATGGTAAAGGCACCATCAACTGTCACACTGCAGTAGAACTGTACCCTATATTGTCCTTTATAAAATGTACAATAAATAGTAAATGTCAAAAAATTTTTTGTAATTTATTAAAAATGCCACTACTTTAGATTGCTGTCCACCAAGAAGTATGCTTAGGACTAGTCTGTCTGTTCACCTATTTTTGTTGTTGTTGTTGTTGTTTTATTTTTAATTGAAGTGCAGTCAGTTACAATTTATCAGTCTCTGGTGTGCAGCACAATGTCCCAGTCATGCATATACATGCATATATTCATTTCCATTTTTTTTTCATTAGAGGTTATTACAAGATACTGAGGATAGTTCCATGTGCTATACAGAAGAAACTTTTTAAAAATCTATTTTCATATATAATGGCTAACATTGGCAAAACTCAAAACTCTCAAATTTATCCCTTCCCACCCCCTTTACCCGGTAACCATAAGATTGTTTACTAAGTGTGCGAGTCTGTTTGTGTTTTGAAGATGAATTCATAATTCACCTATTTTTAAATGCTCTAACAAGTTTCAGCTTCATTGATCATATCAAAATTTTATATACCAAATACACTTGGAAAATACCATTGATGGACACTGTCCGTATATTTTTGTTATTAACTACTTCTGTTCTCACAATTACTTGGTTTTTTTTAAGTTAGTTTTATTTATTTGAGAATAATCATTGAGCCATATCTTTTAAAATTTACCATAGTTTATAACATAGAATGCCATTCATATTCTTGATGGATTGAACAGGGGAAATATTTAATCCTAGTGAAAAGAAAATGTACACAGCTTTTAAAATTTATTATGTAAATAGTCTGTGAATTGATATAATTTAGTAAGGCTCAAAACATAAATAGGTGAGGATTTCATATGAAGCTATTATCCCTAAGGTAAAGCTTCAAAGTAACTTTATACAGTAAAAGAAGGTACAGGAGAGGATGTGCTAAAAAAAAAACACGCAGTTGACCTATACTGTAGAGGGTTTCTTTAATCAACTCAAAGAAAACACTTAAGGATTTTAGCACACCAACTTAAAATTAGTTACTTTATTTATGGTCTACAGAAGAGATTCTTTGAACTATCTACATAAAGTGGCGTGCTTTATAAGATGAACTTAAAGTTTTTTAAACTACATTTCTTACACCCAACAATTTAGGCTTTTTTGCCAGTTCATCTTGAATTCATCTCATTTGAAATTAGAAACATCTAGAGGCAATTTGTAACAGAGGTCAGGCAAGAATGATACATTAGTCATACTGAGTTGCCAAAACTTTAACTATGTAGGATCCATATTATACTACATTTGGCATTCTGCAGGTTGCTATCTTAAAAAGGATCTGTTAGAAAAATATTTCTTTTGGTTCTCTATAAAAATTGATGCCATATTTTGTATGTTTAATTTGTATAGTATCTCTATTAATTAAACCAGTGTCAAAGCCTACCAGAGACACATTTTTAAAAATTTGATATTAACATCTTTTTAAGGCTGATTGTCATATTTTAGAAACACAATAACCATAGTTAATGAACTTAAACTAAAAAAGAATATTTTAATTTTGAAATAGAGGAAAGATGTAGGTGATACTAGACGTCCTTTGTGTGTGATATAAATGTATTTAACAATCTGTAGTGGTTTCTGGACTTTAAATACTGGATCATCAGCAGTATTCAGAACTTATTATCCCTCCTGAGTTTGATTCTTTGATAACAGGAAACTAGGGTATGTTTCTAGTTTATGCATATTTAGAACAAAGACCACGTGTATGCCATACAGTATTCAGGAAATCTACATGGTACCTATGCTGGAGTTACTCCTTGGTCATTCTCAGGGCTAAAGTCATGTAGTGGAGGACAAAAGAGAACTCAAACAACTCTGCCTCCAAAAGCAATTCCAGAGCACGCCTCTTCAACATCACATCTGTGGACTTTCAGAAGTGGATAGAGAGTAGGGAGTGAAATATGGAGGACGTGGAGAGGTGAGTGAAAAGCGCTCCCTGGAGGGATCTGTATGTAGAAGCGGAAGGAGGAAGTACAGACCAAGAGAAAAACTGTAGTTCTCCTCTTCCAGACTCTCAATGTGCCTTCCAACCTATGTATAAAGTATTTCTTCAGAAGAAATAGGAAGTAAGTGTCAGTAATTATTACAAGGCACTTCAATAAAAACAGATGTTGAAAGACTTAATTGAAAACATATTTTGTATATTTTAGAGAAAACTTTTGTATTCACGTACCGCCAGAATATTCATATAAAAGTAACGAAACTCAGACCATCATCTGGCCGCTCTGCCTGCCATGAAGCATTGAAATGTGTTTTAAGTACCTTAAAGTCTGACGGTGTGTAGACTAACATCCGAATGACTTAATGTTTTGGTTTGTGTAGACGTAGACAAAGGGTATATTTATAGCACAAACCTATACATTTTGAGAGAGCTTCTAGAACAAATTGAAATTCAATGTATTCCTTCCTCTATTTTTAATAATTACTGTATTTCAGATTCTATCTTGAAAATTAAAACATTAAGTGCATAAAAACTCTGCTATAGTCTTTGGTCAAAAATGTTTTTATTCATCTATATTATGGCAAGAAAATTGTTTTAGGAACAAAAGAATATTTTCTGAATGAAACTTTCAGTATGGCTAGAAGTATTTGAATCAGTAATTAAAGTTTTCAGAATTTTAAATAAGTTGTACAAGGGAATAACCTATAAGTACTTAAATAGGGAATATTTACATGACCATCCCTGAGGTTTGATCACTGGTCATGTGTGTCTGTTCCTGTAGTACACTATGTTTCAAGAGTGCGAGCCTGTTAATGTAATAGAAGTGAAACTGAATTTGCAAATTTAGTGTTTTAATAAAAATGTTTTGAATCACTTGACTTTTCCCTCAATTCAAACATTTTAGATTATTTATACTCAAACTTTCATGTGATGGGCAGAAACATTTAGCTGTGATTTAAATTTCGTGACATTCTTTTTAGGCAATTTATTTGGAGCCACAAAACAAGTGTATTTATAATGCTTTCTTTTAAATGAGCAAATAATCAGAATTGGAAATATTTTCAAGGAGATGTAAAGGACAATTACTTTATTTCATATTTACTTTGAAAAGCTTTCTGTTCCTCTTCATTATTAAAACTTTTGGTTGACCTTTTTCAGTTGCAAAACATCCTTAACACTGATGGAGTTTTTCATGCTTCTTAGTAATACTAATGAGTTGAATAATTTATGAGGTTGTCATGTGCACAAGATTTGGTGTGATTTGATATACTTTCTGCCTCTGGTGTTAGAATGTGATTAATAAAAACCTGGAGGCATGTAATTTTTTTCCTAATGTTTAATGTTCTAATTTCATGTGTATTGAATGTGTTGTTTAGGTATTTTCTAATAATAAAATCTCATACAAGTGTAAATTTAATTGATTACCAGGAATTTTACAGACCATAGCAATGGAAGAATATAAAGAAAATGTCTTAAAGCTCATAAATTCATCTTCTGACCTGCAGGGTTTTCTTCTTCAAGGCAAATTAGCTAATAGGAAATGATTGAAAAGGAGGGTTTTGTATTTGTCTGTATGTTTAAATAAAACCTAGACTAGTTAAATTCTAGTGCATTTCTGGTGCTGAAATATTATGCTGTCAAAGAATAGTATAAAGTCTTAATAAGTTTGGTTGTCTTTGTTGAATGTCAATTATCATTTAGGACTCTGTTTCCCTTCCATGAAATTATAGTGGAACAATGTTTCATCAAAGGCTAAAATCTCAAGCTCCCCCATGTCTGTGATCAAAGACAACACCTTAAATAGGTCTGATCAGGCATCGCAGAAGAGGGCAGGCTGCTTCAACTGGAGGAAAAAAAACACATGGAGCAAAGATGACAAAGTTAATCAGTCATTTCTTTGGCAATAAATAATAAGATATGCTGAGAACTGCAAATGAGAACATCCTTAGGTTCCTCAGAGATGTGTCTGCTTAACACCTGATTTATCTAAGCTTGTGAAGCCATCAAGATATGACCTTGATGAATAAAAAGCAGCTCTGTAATGAATCTGGAATTAAATTAGTTTTGATGGTATATGCATGGCTACTGTAATGTGCTACTTGCAGTCATCAAGAAATAAGAAAAGCACTGAGAATAAAAATTACTAATGCAGCTATATACAGTTGAGACAGGAGTTTCAAATTATCTGACTTCGTTTTTTCTCTGCCTTCAATTTTTTAAGAGTTTACAATTATCATATTTGGGAAAGATGATTTGATTTTTTTCCTTAATAATCTATTATTTGTACCATGTAGCATCTCTAGCAAACATCTTACTATTGTTCATTGATAAATCCATTTTAGCTGGTGTATTATTAATTACATCTTCATATCTGAAATAAAATAGATGATCTGATTATTGTTAAATAATATATTGAAAAGTTAATGGTGTAAATTTTTTAAGAGAGAGGACATACATGGAGTCATCTGTCAGCTCTTTTTGATGCGTGTGGTATTTTTATATCATAGTCTTGTCTTCACCCTGTGGTTTTATACTCTTCTTAAAATAATTAAAATGGATTATATAAATGCTAAGTTATGAAATATGTTTAT
Organism: Camelus dromedarius; assembly: GCF_036321535.1. Classification (NCBI taxonomy): domain Eukaryota; kingdom Metazoa; phylum Chordata; class Mammalia; order Artiodactyla; family Camelidae; genus Camelus; species Camelus dromedarius. The sequence continues at coordinate 61,554,864 of NC_087448.1, read as the reverse complement.
AAATGCATTTTACAGGTTTTATATAACAGCATTTTCATACCAACAAAGGTTTTAACCACTCCTCTGTTTTTATGTTGAAGCTTCAGATGGCAGGCTTTAAACTGATTCAGAGGAATCAAGTGCTTCATTAATTTAAAAGCATTTATTGAATATTTCCTACATGCCATGCATGTGCTGCATGTTGGATTCAGAGACTGAGACAAATTTTCTACCTTCTAACAGCACATAGTTTCGGGTAGTACCTCTCAAGAAGGGTGAAAGGCAGAGTGTGCTACTGGCATCTAATGGGTGGAGACCAAGAATGCTGCTAAAATATCCTGCCACTCACAGGACAGCTCCCCAGAATGACAACAGAAATCCAGCTCAAAATGTCAGTAGTGCCAAGGTTGAGAAACCCTGGTCTAGTGGAAAGAAGTAAGCAGTTACCGTAGAGGGAGGTAGTGCATAAAAGAACACAGGGAAAGAGGACTAACTCGGCCCTAGTGCATTACAGTTGACGTCACAGAAATTACCAAGACGTAGAGGCATAAAAGGGCCTAAACTCACTTTTTTGAATGGCTTCAATATTTTGCACTTGGTTATAGGTCACCTTGTAGAGATTTCACAAAATATTTTGATTTTAGACATTTCATATCCTGAGATAAAGGAAAAAACACTTGAGGGCAGGAATCGTATCTTTCATCTATTCCATTTAAATTGGATTTTTTTAACAGAGGTACTAGGGATTGAACCCAGGACCTTGTGCATGCTAAGTATACATTCTACTACTTAGCTGTACCCCACCCCCTTCCATCTATTCCATTTAGAGCATCCACATTTATACCCTTTTAAATACTTTTATGGTTGATGTTTTTTATTTAATTGATAATTGGTTCATTTCAAGGTATGCACACAGTATTTTAACCACATTCACTTATCTCTTGCAGTAGCAGCACTGAAGGATGATATGCCATGGAATAGGTCTATAAGTATGGTATTTTCAAATTCTGAAATTTTTTTTATGTCTGTACTTATTTCTACTTAAAGCACCAAAAGCTATTAAAGATAAGAAATTAACAAAATTATATTAATGAGTCTATTACTTAGTGGCACAGAACTGCTCATAATCTTACTTATATTCTTTCAGAGTAATTTTTTATGAAGTGTGCACAATGTTACATTTATTAAAAATTGCAATACAGTATGATTGATAGATATTTTCACCAAGGTGTATTAAAAAATACTATGTGAGCTCAGTGAAGGGTGCTGCCTAACTGAAGAAATGAATTTTTGCTGGACTTGAAAGGAAGAATGGAAACATTCCCAAGCCCATAAGTGGGATGGTGGCAATGCAGAGAAAGGGACCACACAGCATAATACACTATGTCCGGGGAATGGAAGATGGTGCTGTGTGATGGAACACAAGATAGTGTGAGGAGATCATATGAAGATAAGGCTGCAAAGACTGGAGCCATACCATAAAGGGATTTGTCAATAGACAGAGCCATTAAGGATTGTTATTTGGGAAAGTGACAGACCATAGATATTAAGTGGCATGATAACTAATAAATGGTAGGTAGAACAGAAAGTCAATCTAAATACCGTTCTCCTCCTGTACATACAGATGCATTTGGAACTTTCCTAAGTGCAAGAGCATTAGTGAACATGTCCCCTCTCTAAAGTTTACCTGATAAATTTTAGCCCACTCGTATAGCCTGTCCGTCACAGGGTTATGTCAGTACAGGTGAATGTAGTGTCATTCACAGACTGTGCATTCAACGCCATCTATAAAAATGTAATTTTAAATGTTTTTGGTGTTTTAAGTGCTTTAGATAACCTATATCAGCATCATCTCTTAACTCTTCTATTTTTTTTTATCATTAGAGATAAATTCCTGTTAATTACCCCTTCCTTCCATGTCTTTGAGCTGATTGCTTACCTATCCAAAACATCTCCTCCCCCATTTCTCAGAGTTTTAAAGTAAATTTTCCACACTAAATATTGCAACAGGCTTTAAAAAGAAGCACCAAGCATCATTCCCCAGGTTAATGCCATCCACTTTCAGAGAAGTGTCCCCACCCAGTCAGCCTTCATTCAAGTTGTCCAGTTCATCTTTGCTTTCATTCTAGGAATTCCAAAACATCCTTCCTTCCATTCTGCTGCTCATCCGCCATCTACCCCTCTTGACTCATGATGAAAGGTTTCTTCCCTTTGTTTGTTTTTCCCTTCCTTTCTTCATTCCTTCCTGAAAAGAAACATGTTCATTGTAGAATATCTAGAAAATGCCAAAAAAAAAAAATTTTAAAGAAATGGGGAAAAGTCACTTATAGACAACCATGTAAAGATAGCTGGTTTATCATTTTGATGTATTTGTTTCTTGCTAGTCTTTTTCTAAGCATGCTTAATCTTAGGGACCAGATGATATGCTATGTACTCAAACAATCACAAAGATGAATAATGCATTATCTCTGCTCTTTATGATATTTAGAGGGTCCAAACTGGCCCAAGTTTTTGATATGTTTTATCATTTTTTTCCACAAGTCAAATGTGCCATGTGATTTTTAGTGTAATGAAATCCTATTTAAAATATCTTAAAATCACCCAAACTAAATGGCTAATCAAAATCCTACCACACAATATTCAGTATAAAATGCAGAGATTCTACATTTATTATCATGTATATTCTTAAAATACGGCTTATCAAATTTCATTTAAAAAGCATAGAATGCAGTTTTCTACATCCACTCCATTAAGAAGATTATTAAGTTAGCATTTCGTACGTATATAGGGGTGCACTTAAATTCAATAACATTTTCTTGCACCTCTTTAATTGCATTTTTTTCTGTTTAAAAGTGCTGTTTATGAATATCCCCTTTGTTGGTCTGTTCTAAGAAATATTGCTTACATATGAATATTTTGAATTAAGAATAAATGAAATTCTGTTTTTGCTGTCAGAACCAAATTGTAAAAATGCATTGCATGTCTTTGAAAATCAGTATACTCTATTAGCAGGCCTGTCAATATAAAAAGTGCATTCCATTTCCACCTCTTGCTCTAATAACCTTTTCTGTGTTACTCTGAGACAGTTCACATAATCAGAGTATATTGTCAGCTTACTGGAGTTGGGGAAGCATGAAATGAAAATCACGTTAATATTGATCCAATTCTTTTACTTGCAAGTGTCCTTGATGCCCTTTCCCAGAGAGCAATGACTGTTGATGCTGGGTAGCCATCTTCTTGTATTTCTCCTAGTCCAGTAAATCGTTTACAAGCATAACTAATCTGAATAAGAATTTACCACTTAGAATAGTAATCTGTGAACATTCCATCTTAATTAATGCCCATATTACTAATTCTGCAAGTTTACTCTGCCACTGAAATATTTCCCTCGAGCTTTTCAGAGAACAGCCTAGCTGCAGATATAATGTTGACGTCTAGTTTAAAACAATCAAAAATCAGTACAAGTTCTTCATTGGCAAAAACACAAAGGATGCTGTGCTCTAATTTTATGTGATATAATCATGTGCTAAAATGGATCATAAATAGTAACATCAGTTGTTGATTCAAAAAAGGCTTACCATACCTGAATCAAATCCATTATAAATGTGAACCTGGTATCTTGGTAATTTTATGGTATAGATAATATCTATTTTGAATTATAAAATATATTCTCTGTCAACAAAAATGAATTAAAGTGAGAACCGTGGTTAAACCCAGCGCATTCAGACTAAAATATCCACAACTAAGAAAGAATTTAGTATCTAAGAAGTCTGGGTTTTTTAATCTGTATTTATTAAATTTGGTCAATAACTATTCAGATTTTTACTTAAAGTGTGTTTGAAACAACAAATAGAAACTATTTGAGTAGAAACAGTCTATTTCATGTATGGAAACACTTGCTTTCACAAAATGAATTTATATTGATGAAGTGAGCCTCCTGACTCAGCATCAGGTACAAAAGAGGGAAAATGAGACTTGAGATTTCCAGTCATTCTTTACAATAGTGTTTTTATTCAGTATCACTAACAGTTTTTACCATTAGGATTTTTCTATTGCAAAGTCTGTTTTTAAAAAAAAAAAAATCCTGTTCCATACAGATTATTTTTTTCATTCCTTGATCTTCAGAAGGTCTTTCCTTTTATGTCATCATCTTTATGTTTCTTAAGAAAGGAAATATTGTGTCTGTGGTATAAAGTCAAAAGCAAAATTTAATTTTGAATCTAAATTCTTTACAAAGAAAAATACTTTTTAGTAAACCTCTATTGTTACAGTAAAGTTGTTCTGTGTATGTATCTACTGCTTTTATCTCACATTGAGATTGACATAAAATATTTTTGAATGGTAGGTTTCTCAGTATAATAAAAAGCATTCTTTCCTCTTTTTTGAAATGCTCAAAATTGTAAACTTCTTAGTAATAGATTGATTCATACTTACTATTACACAAGATCATGTCACCATATCTAATGTAATTAGTTGAGAGGTATATTTATCTTAAAATCTTTTCCTTTTAGTGGAAATTAAATAATATCATTTGGGGTTAGTAAAACACTGTTCTGTAAAGGTATTTGTTGCCCTGATTTCAGCTTTAATGAGGAAAAGTAATCTTTATTTAAAAATTTCCCAAAGTATTCATGTGTCATTAATACTTCTAAGAGAAAGTATTTACATTTGAAAGTGAGTTGCAGTATTTTCTCTTTCTTACACGGGGGTAGATTTTGTCAAAACACATTTCCAGGCTAAAAATGTTGTGAAATGCTATATATTGAAAAGAATTTCTCCTTCAAAAAAGAATGCCACCTTAAACTGATTTTAGGATGTTTAAAAACATTAGAATTTCCTAATATTACATTTAGATGAAATTAAAATGAAACTAAATTTCCATTCTTCCCATCTCCTTCCAATGATGAAAGGAAAGTATATATTCAATGGATCATCTTTATAATCCTCTAAAACAAATTATGGTATCAACTTTGTTGAGAAAGCTGTTCTTTTTCTTATCTAAGATGTTAAGAATATTTACATTCTTAAGATGCCTATAAACAAAATCAAAAATGCGTATCAAATACATTAATACTTATATAATTGTATTTAATAATATATTTAAATGAATAATATGGTTTTTGAGGGAAAACAATTTTTAATGTAAGCTAGTTACATTCCATTCAACTCTACAGACACTTTATGGCCCCTGCCAACGTGCTATCCTTGCTGTCTTCAGGAAGCATTCAGTCTAGAGGAGTCAAAGAGTCATACTGCCTTATAATGAGTTTAAACAGTGTTAAGACAGCATGGTGGAGGGAAGAAGATTAATCTCAACTGATGGAAAGGAAACCATTATTTGTTGAATACCCATCATTGAGTATTGTGCTAATGAGACCTTAGACACATTCATTATCTTGAGTTTTTTAATCCTGACATCAGCCTGCTTTTTTTCTTTTACATAAATCTTCAGAAGCGTAATTGTAAGCACTAAAGCACTGGCTGTGATCTTGTTCAGTTTTAAATTAACTTTTTCAATACTCTTGTTTTTTTTAAAATTTATTTTATCAACATTTTAACAGACATTTTTGAGAGCTAACTATATAAATAATATTCATACATTTCAAAGTATTTTAGCATCCATTGTCTCATTTTAACATTGCCATAATCCTGTGAGAGTTCAGTTGATAAATTCTTAGTCCTCTTACAACACGCGAGGAAACGGAGATTGGTCTGGATATATTTGTTAATATATTCTTAACGGATGTTTGCAGGAAAAATAAAGTAAGACTTGCAAAATATGCAGTCCACCTTGCTTATTTATGAGGAAACTGTAAAGGACATAACGAAAAAAGTAACTTAAGGACTGTGCATATAAAATGATTAATATGTGAATTATCTTTATATTTTCAAGCGCTCACTCAACAAATATTTATTGATGGCCACTTTTGATACTTAATACACTGGAAATTAAAGTCTAATACAAGAATACCTAAATAAAAGACTTCAAAAATATGAAAATATAATGATAATATATTATGACTTACAAGATTCAAAAATTATACAGTGAGGAGTAATCAATTAAACTGAATCCTAAAGGACAGGGCAAGTAAGAGAACTCCATGTGAAAGAAATTACATTTGTCAAACTTATAAAGTTTTGAAACAGTGTGGCATGTTTGGGAGCAAAAGCATTCAGCTCTTGGGGACTATAATGTGTGAAAAAGTCAAAATCGGTAAATTAATGAGATTAAATAAGCAGGGCCAAATTGTGAGTCATGGCCCATGTACTTAAATTGTACCAATAAAATAACATTGAAAATATATTCTTACATAGTAGATATATATAATTTAGGTGGATAGATAGATACATGTATACATTCATATATTATTTTTAATAAATGAAAATTAAAGCCATATTTCCAAACTCAATACAAAATAAGTAATATAGTACACTATGCTGTGCTACACTAAAATTGGCTTGTTACGGTTTTATATTTTTTCTCTTTGTGCATTAGCCACACAGACATGCTTTATGGCTTACCTATTGTTATAAATTATTTTTTTCTTTATTGGCATAGATGTTTTAAAGTTGACTATAGAATAATTTCTTAAACAGAAATAAACTACTGCATAATATTTTTCTTTACGGTAATGGTTTACATTTATCAATCAAAAAGGACATACTGGGCAAATGAAATAATTTCTTTGCCTTGATTGTCCAGACTCTCCAATTAGACATATTCTTTGAATATTATTAAGATAAGTTAATGTCTCCAACTTGTCATTTTTGTATTTTAATTTATATCTATTTGAAATAGCAATAAAACTTTAAAATGATAATAATAATAATTATGGTAGTAATAATGCTAAGGTATAGTAACAGTACTAAAATTAGAAGCACTTTAGTTTTCTTGTTACTTCACTTTTTTTGTTAGTTCACTTTTAAAACATACTTTGTTTTACATGGATCCTTATTTATTAAGAGAAATATTATAAAAGAGAAGCTTTATATAAAAGGTTCATGTAAGGCAATTTTCTATACTAGGTAACATTTCCACATACAGAGCTTCAAGCATACTTACTAAGAAATCTATTTTTTACATTTTTTTTATTAAAGTATAGTTGATTTACAGTTTTGTGTTAGTTTCTGGAGTATAGCATAGTGATTCATTTATACCCATATATATTATTTTTCATATTCTTTTTCATTATAGGTTATTACAAACTATTCAATATAGTTTCCTGGGCTATATAGTAGGTCCTTGTTGCTTAAGGAAATCTAATATGTATAGGATGCTTTCCTGTATTGTTATTTGTAACATGATGTGGAAAATAATGTAAGTGTAATTTTAGATTTGGCTTCATTAATCTATAATTTTATGGAATTACTTTATTCTGAAACCTTTCAAATTTTATGGCATTTTAATGTTTTCTTAGAAAATAAGCATATATGTCTATCCTGTCCGGCTTTACACATAATTCACATTTTCAAGTCTAATGTGTTCTGGTGGTTTGTGGTACTCGCTTGTTAATTTCTTGATGAATGGCTAAAAAGGCCAAGAAGTGCACTCAGTCCAACATGTCTTCTAAAGATAGATGATCTCAAATAAATTCTCTTCCCAATCAGATTGTGATTTGTTGGGTGTTAAACCAATTCTTTCTAAGGACAGTGTTTATAAGCCTTGTAATGAGACAGCCCTTTGAGACCTTACCTCTTTTTGCCTGTAATTTTGATAAATGAAACTCTAATTCATAAAGGATATTGTGATTGAAAAGCACCTTTGGATCTCGTACACTTTAATTTAGATAAATGTTTGGTGCGGTACCATAAAATCAGGAAGTTTACTGAGCTGCTAACTGGTAACACTGCAACATGGACAGTAAGTTCATTGTGTTGATAGGGATTTGTTTACTATACATCTTTTAAAGACATAATTGTTTTACTGCTTTAAAACTAGAGGGGATAAAATTGAAAACTTAATATACATTTGAGAGCTTACATTCCTTTGAATTCATTTTCTTTATTGGTAGATTCTAATTTTAATAACACAAGGGTAGTGTAAAGCTTTTTTTTTTTTTTTTTGGAAGACAAAGCAGCACATGGTTGTGATATGAGAAAAAAAAACTTGCTTTATTAGACTGACTCATGCATAAAGGGCTTTATTGACTATTTCATGTAAAGACCCAAGTTCCTTTTTGTGTGAATACATAGATTCTTCAGTTTACCCTCAAACTGAAGGTAAATCACCAAGAAATTCTGAGCTATCCTGGGATCTTCAGGTTAAGGGATATCCAGAGGTAACTTTCATGTCTCAGTTTATTCATTTAGTCAGTATTTATGGGGACTTGCTCTGTGCCAGGCAGTACGCTAAGAACCAGGAATACAAAGGCAGAAAGATGTTGCTAGTCATCAAGGAAGGAGCTTCCCGGCCATGCAGAGATAACAAGCACACAGACAGGGATAACACCTACAACTTCTCTAGTAGCAGGACTCGTGAGATGTGGTGGAAGCATAAGGGAAAGAGCACACCCAGCTTAAGAAATCAGAGACAGGAACCCAGGGTGGGTAGACTTGAACTTCAGTTCAGCAAGGGTTGGTGGCACACCCGCTGGTACCAGGCACCAGGGCTGCAGAAATGTGAATGTTTTCTTGTTTTCTTCATACTTACCTACTTTCAAAAATGATCTGATCAGCTGATTATCTAATGCACACTGAAGTATGATTGTGTTAAAGTGTATAACTTTGTGGATCAGAAAACCAAGTTTGTGGTGAAGTGCAGGTTTTGGGTAGAAATTGCAGTGGTCTTAGAGTCCCAAGACATGGGTTACAGAGTTCTTTGTCTACTGCTAGCCAAGTCTTAGGTTCCCCAATAAGGCATGTTGCTTTCTCAGCCTGTTTCCTCATCTGTAACATAAGGATAGGTGATTATACCCCTTGCCTTTCTCACAGAGTTATTTAGACCAAACAAGATAAAGAAGGTAAAAATGTTCTAAACTTGAAAGTAATATGTAAATGCAGCTTATATTTATAAAAAGCAATAGATTTTTCTTCTGATATTCACTGAAAGCAAAACAATCACAGTGACCTAAACTATTATATTTTGATTGTGATTAGGCACTGAAGAAGATGTAGTAAAGTCAAAGAAAACGTTCCGAAGTCAGGCAATAGTGAATCAGAATGCAGAGACAGAACTTATGCTGGAAGGAGATGACGATGCAGTCAGTCTGCTCCAAGAGAAAGAAATCGACAATCTTGCAGGTAAGTTTTTAAATATTTTCTATTTGTTGTAACTGATAAATGCACAAAAAGTTACCAAATTTAAAATCTATCTTCTGATAAATAAGCTTGTGCCAGTGGTTGGAACAATGCTCAATCCTGTGAACAGTAATAATTGACTTTATCTCATTTCTAGTATTGAAAAGATGAAAATACATATCAAACTAACAATGAATGAATAATATCTACTTTTTTGTGTAATGAAGAGCAACTTTTTAATACAGGAGAAATAATGGTTAGCATAAATTGTTCCCACTTAACTGCCTAAATAACTGAGGGGGGTGGGCAGGGTAGTAGACTTACATGTGACTTTAACATGCTGACAGCTATGAAAAATAGCCACTTCAGCCAGGCGACCATTGAATTAACCATTTCCTTCCTGCTGTCACTCTTGGGAACGTCCCTCCCAATTCCTGGTTTTCTTCTCTCTCTGCACGCTGCTAATCCCCAGTGTCAGGAGACATTCTTTCACCTGCCCACTCTGTTTCCACTTTGTCCTGGTGCTCGTCTGTGGTCAATTCAGAGCAGCATCTGCAGTGGCCAGATGGGATATAGATATCTTAGAATTTTGGCCCATAACCATTTTTGATTTTTAAACCACTTTTGAGAATCTGATGAAAGCAGATTTTTTCCAGAAGGTGCACGTACAGTTTTGTACATAATATCAGAGGGTTCACGGACCCCTGGAAACCAGTCTGTGGAATCATATCCTTGATCTCAGGCTAAAAACTCCTGCTTTAGAGTTAGCAGATGGCATTATAGAAGTGGACTTCTGTTCATTATTCTGTTTACAAAATAGCACTCCTGTTTCCAGAAGTGTGCTGAAAATTACCTGGCATTCTTTTGGAAAGCCTCCAATGATATTTCTACCAGTTAGAAATCTGTCATTTTACCAATGACTAGTTGTTATTGTAAACTGTAAACTAGAGATGGCACATTATCCTCCCTCTCCTAGAAAATGTTTAATAAGCTTATTCTAACACAGGTTCCTGGATATGCCAATGTTATTAGCATTACTGTATCGTAAAATCTATTTTTCCTATTTAAAACTAATCTTATATCTATGAACAAATGTTTGCCTCAAATTGCTAAGTAAATATTCAAGTTTCGGTTTTGTTGTTTTTGTGGTTTGTTTTAATAGTTCAGAGATTTTTATCTGAGGCTATTTGGCAGTGTAGACAAATGAAGTTCATTGTTTCTTTTTGCCACAGACTGTTTTCTCTTTTTCTGGTCTTATTCTTGATCCTAAAGAACTAGAGGAAATTCACAAACATAATTCCTGGCCTTTTTAGATTACGTTTTGCCTTTCCTCAATTCACATATCCTAACAGTTATGTCCAATAATTATACAATTTAGTTTAGAATCTCTGGTCTGTAATTTCCACTAAAGGAAATTAATTAGTTGATCGAGTTTGACTAGTGTCTTGGAGTTTATTGTAATAAGATCTGTCCAGTAATACCAGAGGCAAAATCTGATAAAGATAAGTACCTTCTTTGTATTTCTCTCTTACAATGATAGCTAGAGTAATTATTCATATTAATTTATGTTAATAGGCAAAATTCTCAAAATAACATTAAGTTAAAATATTTAAAGAACAATGAAAGTATGCTTGAAATAAATCGTTTAGGAATCGAATTGTGCTGCTCTTAATCAATTCACTCTATCAGTACTCCTCCAACTTCTGTCTTTTACACAGATTTTTCTTTGAGCAGATTTGCTCCTTTTCCTCTCTACCTGGTCTTAACTCACACTCCTTTTGTGGAATTCTCATGTCTGAAAAATCTTACAAACTGTCCTGAAATATTAGTCTGCAGTGTTCATTTCTAAATCAGCAGTGCGCAAATGTGACCCTGGCCTTGGAATACAGCAGAAAAGAAGTAGGGGGTGGGCGTTTTCTAGCGGGAGAAGTAGAGATCACAGAAATAGTCTACATAATATGAAGGTATCTAATAGAGTCATTTTGTAAATGCTGAAGTCTGTTTATTAATCTAGACTGTCAGGATAGTGACAGTGTCACATAAAAAAAATTGTGTGAGTTAATTACCAGCCAGTGTTCTTAGGTTTAAAAAAATCAGCTTTTAATAAAGTTTTAGAGCACATTCATGTATAACTTTTTTGTTGCTCTAACAAATTCTTGTCCAAATAATTGCTATCTCTGTCTCAGAAAATAAAATTTGTAAAGTAATAGTGTCTTTCTTAGGATCAGTTTCTGTTTAGAGAAAGAAGAGAAAGAGGAAGAACAGCCATCGTGCCTCTCTAGGAACCACAGTGTTCCGAGGGCTTCATGTGCAGCAGCCTATTTAATATTTACCGCAGCCCTGTGAGGTGGATACTGCTGTTACCTTAATTTTACAAATGAAGATATAGAGGCCAAGAGAGATTTAAGGAGCTTGAGTAAGATTAAGAAGTATGTAAAAGACTTCCTTAAAAATACATAGTATATGGCTTGTACTAAACTATACCAAATAGTATCTTTAAATAAATACGTGTATATACTTAAAAATTCCTCTAAAATGATGTAAAAACAACATCTTCAGTTTATAACTCAATTTTTACACTGGCTCCACTATACTATACTTGCAAGCCTATGAATAAGCATAATAATTAATTTTAGTTTTATGTATGTGTTCCCCCAAATCATCTGGTAAGTTAAATTCTGATAGAATATTTTTTCACACAATTATATTTAAATATTGGCCGTTTCTCGTGTTTTCTCCATTTTCTTTGTAGCTTTCTAGTTTTAATAAAGATAAAATGTTCCACCAAGTTCTGCAACTTTAAATGTCATACAATTTTCTGTTTCACTTTTAGTTCCTTTTCTTCCCAAGCTGTTCGTCTCAAGAGGCAAGTTAAATGTGTGTGATTATTAATTACTCAATTGATTATGTATTATAACAAATGGCTAATATGATTATAATATAGAACTATGCCAATCAAGTAATTATTATATTGATAACACCTAACTTAATTCAGTTTAATTGCTTTTTTTATTTTGTAATGGTTGACCGCAGTGAATTAGCGTCTAAGATTTCACATGTAACTAAAAATACCAGTTTACTAATAATATTGTTACTTAAAACATTAAAATTAATTAGTGTAATTCAACTGATTTTGATCTAAAATCTCAGTTATTTATTTTAATTTGCAATTTTGCTTGGCAAATTGTCTCTTCAAATAATTGACTAAAATTTTGAAATTAACTCAAATTTATGTGAATTGACAAGTGAATGAGTTAATTCAATTGATGAAAGACGTGTGTCCCACTAATGAAATGTATTTCATTTCTTTTAGAGAGGTAGTTCTGTCACATACACTGAGTGACAATAGAAATATTTACGTGATAGAATCAGAATTCGTAAAGATTCCTTTTTTCTTCACTTTAAATGCTAGTAATTTTGATAATTTAGGGAATTCTAAGTTAATATTGATTAAGATGGTCCTTCATGCTTTATCAGTTCTGTAAATTGTAAACAAATGTTTTATGTATATATAAGCTGTTATCACCAACAATCCACCTGAATTTTTAATGTCAGATAAAAGATTTTCTACAAGCCCACACCGCCAACGCCCAACCTTCTGATTTTCCTTGAAATATCCTTCCACATCTCTGTTCTCCTCCTCCCTTGTTTCCCTCATCTCATCCTCTACCCGTGTTTTCTACCTGTTTAAAATACTTTATGAAATACTCACTGGCCAGTCTTATTACCCCATAACACTTTTCTGGTAACAACTTAACTGACATATAATTGAATACCATACAGCTGACCCATTTGAAGTGCACAGTTTAATGATTTTTAGTATCTTCACAGAGTTATGCAACTGTCACCACAATTTTAGAACATTCCATCACCCCCCAGAAGAAATCTCACACCCTTTGGCTGTTCCCCCCAGATTTCCCATCCTCCCTCCACAGCCCTAGAGGACCACTAGTCTACTTTACGTTTCAACAGATTTGCCTATTCTGAACAGTTTATATTAATAGAATCATATAATGTGTAGTCATTTGTGACTCCCTTTAGTTAGCATAATGTTTTCAAGGTTCATTCATATTGTAGCATGTATGTCTTTTTATAGCAAATAATATTCCATTTAATGAATGTACCATATTTTGCTTATCCATTCACTGTGGTTTCTCTATTCAGATGTTGATGGGCATTTCGTTTGTTTCTCCCTTTTGTCTATTATAATTAATAATTAATGTGGCTATGAACATTCATATACAACATTTTATGTGAACATATTTTTTTTTTCTCTTGAGTATATACCTAGGCAGGAATTGCTGGGTCAAATAGTTACTCTATTTTTAACTTTTTGAGGAACTGCTAGACTGTTTTCCAAAGTGGCTGGATTATTTTACATTCTCAGCAGCAGCATGTGAGGGTCCAGTTTCTCTACATCCTTTGCAACGCTGGTTATTTTCTATCTGTTTTATTATAGCCACCCTATAAAATTTTAACTGTATCATTCTTAAGTCACTTGCCACATAAAGCCTTGTATTGTAGATGCTTTTCTGTATGTTTTCTCTCTCCTTTTAGACTGTAAATTCCTAAGGCTAGCAAGCACATCCCATATAACTTTGAACCATGAAGAAATCTTCTAACACAATTACTTGCCCTTAAAACGTTCCCATTGGAAAAGTTCATGTAGGTAAAGTGAACTGGAGAGCTGAGATAATTATCTAGTTAACTTATACCAAAACCAGGAGACAAAACAAAACAAAACATCTTTTGACCTATTGAAATTAAGTATTGGGGTGCTTGAATTATCAGATCATCTGTTCATAATGATTGAATTATTCAAATAATTACTCATCACTCAACGTTTCCATGGTAAGAACACCTAAAGTTAGTTAATCTTTGTCTCATTCCAACTTGCACTAGTTGTGTCATTTTAACTAAATATCTTTTAAGGTTCCCTTATTTAGAGTTGAGATACCACTGTGACTCTTGATCCAAAAAAATTTTTTTTTCTCTATCATGTGGAAAAGATGTCCTATAACCAATGGATTATAATCTTATTTTGAATATTTTAAAAAGACTTATTAGTATAGGAAACTGGCAACAAGGGGAAAAACTATTAGAATATAAGATTTTGATTTTTTGTGTGTAGGTTTTTCAAAGTGGTAGGTTTACAGTCCTTTACACAGACATGCACACACATGCACACTCTAATCGAAGTAAAGAATCTGAAACTTTGAAGAAATGCATTATGTGAATTTAAGAATGAGAAAAATATAGAAATAAGGAGAAGGTCTACCACGAGAAGCAGAATCTACTGAACGGGAGGTTCTCCTAAATGACAGTCACCTTCCCTTTGTGACTCACCTTTAATGCTCATCATAGTTCCCAGGTGCACTTTCTCTGATGTTTAGAGGACATGATTTTGAAGACTGTTTTTCTTGCTGTTAACTGGTCAAATTGTTTGCATTTTGTACAGTCTTTGTTCTACCAATCCAAAGTGAAGGCAGGTAGCAAATGATGGGGGCAGGGAAGGAAATTGTTGCTTAGAATTTTTTGAAATTATGTAAATTTCAGGTGTACAGCATTATAATTCAACATCTGTACACACTACGAAGTGATCACCTCCACAGTTCTAGTTACATCTGTCACTGTACAGTTGACGCCCGCACCCATTTGCTTAGAATTTTTTCAAGGTTGACCATTCCTACCTCCCTAAATCTCTGTTTGACTGCATTTCACATAGTCATTTACTTACTCATTAACATATATTGAATACTTAGTGAATATATAGAACTCTAGGATTCAGAGACTGATAGAAAAAAAAAAGTCATCAGGAGGATTAGCTCTGCTAACACTACCTCTCAGTAACTCAGATAACCAGGAAATTATGGCAGAAAACATGTCTACCCTAATAAATGAAAGCAGACAATTAAGATGATCACTTAATTTAGTCTTTTAAATGTTCTTACTTAGAATGTTCATATACCAGAGGCAAAGTTGTTTGTATAGAGAGTGAATGTTACCTAAAAACAGCTAAGAAAGGAGGATAAAGCAATAGATGGAGCATACAAGAAGGGAGAACTCAAGAGTCTAGGAAATTATAATGAAATTAAAAGAACAGCAGAATTCTAAAAGCTAAGGTTTTCAGAGAAATGGGTTATTTTCAAAAGAAAAAAGAATATGAGCCAAAAGCACAGAAAATATTTATTGTAATTGTTTAAAGGAATAAAAGAATAAATACTGTAGAAGCGACCACAGTCAGTGTTTCATAGATGCAGATAAACTCTGATTCAGATCATGTCTGCTTAAGTTAAGCCTAACTATTCCATACAACGCAATTCTAATATGGTTAATGAATATACTATTCCTGGCGAATCTAGCTTTTTTTTTTTAAAGACTCCTCCACATTTATGCCTTTAATTACAAAGTCTGAGTAGACTGGCCTCAACCTGATACTAGTATTTAGGGGGAAATATCTAAGCATTCTGGATTCTCTGAAATGCATTTTGCTCAGGATTTTCCCCTTAATTTTTAAACCCATGTGTATTTTAAGGGAAATTTAATCCATATGTCCCTGACTCACTCACACTTAACTCATCAAAATGTTGTTTAGTAAAAGCTATTTGATGTTGAAAAAGCCTTATGAGCCTTTATAAGTCTTTTTTCTCTCTCTTTGAATTAGGAAGTTGCTTTGCAGTCATAAATAGTATACTCAAAGGGTTCATGTACAGCTTCAAAAACAGAAATCACAAAGCTCTTAGAGACAACATTAGCACATGCCCACTTCTTACAAAAGCTAAAATATTTAAATTTCTATCTTAATTTTTTAATTCAGTTGAAGAGTTTGAAAATCAATAAAAGCTTCACCATAAATATTTAGCCTTTTTAGCATATCTTCATTATTTTTACAATGTCTACAAGACCATTTTAGAGTCTGCAAATATCTTACTGTATCCATCTTTCTGTATTTCCAAAAATGTATTTCCCCTCCAACCAAGGATTCTGTAGTCTGTAGAAATGTTAAGATACTTTTAAGTATCACAACATCCCTGCTAACCAACCTTTGTAAATTTAGAATATAATAAAAGGGCATAATTCTAGTCTTGTTTATTAGACATCAACCATGATTCAAATCATACATAATGTTCTTACATCTTTTTTATTTTAAGAATAAGCCATTCTTTGTTATACTGCAAATCTTTCACAGACCACAATGATGAGGTTGATTCTTTCTAATAAATGTTCTAGTTGAAACCCATTTTTAGTTTTCACTTTTTTCTCTGTACGGAAAGTTTCTCACAAAGTAATCCCTCTAAAGATTTATAGTTATACTTACTACCAACTTGAAAAATAAGGACAGTGAACAGCCCGACTCACTTATTAATAGACTATCTCTCTCCTCTTGTAGGGAGCTAAATTTTCATATGCCATGTTTTTTTAAAAAGTACATGGATGAGGAAGGATATTAATCACCTATGGAAAATGTATGGGTCACCTCATTTGTCATACTTGGAGGAAAAAAAATGTGAGATAACAAAACTGTTTTCCCGGTGCCAAACTGTGGGTGTCAGCACCTTAGAGAAGAGGGAGGGGTGAGGATGCATCCTGGCATCACTGCTTCCCCGCCGGGAGCTCTGGTGGCCCCTCTCAGAGACTTCGGCACTCTTTCACAACTAGCGGAAAAGCTGATTTTTGCCACTACATTTAGAGCAGTGCTATACAGAAAGGAAAATAAGTCTCTGCATGTCGAAAATATTTTTTTATTTAATTATTTTGTTTCAATGGCTCAGTGCTACAGAGCCCAGAAACTGCAGAAGGTACTTAAACAAACAGCACTAAGGGCAAGTTTTTAGAGGGAAATCCATTTTTTAAGCAGTTATTCAAGTAGAATCTGCTTCATCAGTTCAAATCATCCGTCCAGTAGGTACAGATCTAGAACTTTTTATCAGCTAAAAAGAAGAGAGAGTCAGACTGAGTTTGCTGTCTGAATATTTTTAAATTATCTTCTTTCCAGATAAAATGTTTTATTGATCAGAAGATGACTGATTGTAATGTCTTGTGTGTTTTTTGTTCAAAAGTTCTGTTGATGTTTTTCCTTCATTTTAAGTTACTAACAGATGAAGCAGCTAAATAGAGTTGCAGTACTATTTCAGTTCAATTTGTATCTAAAACAGGAGTACTAAGAACCCAATATCACAGAAAACTTAAAAAAAAAAATTCTTGGATCAAAGATCGGGTTGTGAGGATAAGTCCTCATTCACCAGCTAGTTTTTGGGGTGGGGGTGGGGAATTGACTATACACGTAGTAAAGAGATAAGTCTGGATGGGCAGATGAAGCCAGGAGATATAATCCATATTTATTGACAGAAAACAGTTCTGCAGACTGATAACTTTACAACTCAATGAATTAGGTATTATACTTTATTCTAAGATGTGGAAACTTAAGGTCAGACATTGGGCTATTTATTCATAATCACATAACGAAGATATGAGCCAAGATGTGAACCCACTTGTCTTTCTCCAAAAGCCCTTGTTCATTCCACTACATCATGTTTGGTTTTTTTAAATTCTAAATTGTAACCCATTGGAGGGTTAGCATATCAGTTACTTGGATTATGACCAGCATTATTTGTAAATGAAATAAAAGAGAAAAGATTCAAATAGAAAATGTCAAAATTCATCACACAATAAAGATAAGAACTGGAAGGACCTGTTGGGTCCTTATTCTCTGCTGCCAGATCCCAGCTTGACTCAGACTGGATGTGGTTATTCAAGCAAAACAAATGCAAATGTTGAATATCTACTATATGCAAGATGTTAAGGTGGGTACTTGGAGTAAAAAGACACATGCTTAAAGTTCCTGCTTTTAAGGCGTTTATAATCTGGATGGAGAACAGATAATGAAAAGAAAAAAAAAATCCTAGATATACAAAGTAAGCCATGATAGCACAAAATACACCATGTGGGTTCTGGAAAGCCTTCCTAGAATGGGTGTTTCCTGTCTTGAGTCTGGAATCATAAGTAAGAATATTTAGAAAGATTTGGAGTTGTTACAGACAATGGTAAACATCAGATGCTAAAATACCACCTTCTGCGTGAAACTACAGTAGTTCTGAATTATTCAGGTAGAAGCATGAGGCAGAAGATCTCTACGGTTGAGACTGACAGTGTTATTAGGGAGTGTTCTGTGCCATGAGGAGCCTATATTTTATCCTGAAAAGTACAGTGAGTTGAAGGATTTTTAAGTATGGCAATGAAAAGATCCAGTTTATATTTTTAAACAAATTATTCACCCAATGTTCAGATTATGGTTTTAGAATGCACAGACTTGAGGCAAGAGGCTGTGGTTGACCAAATCAGAGGTGATGGGAGCCTGAACTGAATTGGTGGTGGCAGGAAGGAGAAGGGAGCAACTTCAGACACACTTAGGAGATACAATGTGAAGGACCAGGATGATTCCCTGGTTGTGAGAAGTAAGAATGAGGAGAGTCTAACCTGGGAGAAGAAATGATGTAGAAGCTGTTAAACATGTTTGATAACGTGAAGATGCTGGGCTTTAGGGGAGACAGGAATGAAGTCAGCTTGGACTGTTGGGTATCCAGATTGTTCAAATGGATATAAAGTTTTGAAATTTGAGAGCCAAGTTGGGCATGGAGTTCATAATTCAAACCTCTGAGATCACCCAAGGAAATGGACAAAATAGAAAGGAAAGATCAGTAGGCAAAAGTCAAATCTCCTGCAGAACAAGGTTTAATTGGCCAGTGAAGGAGAGCTCCTCAGGGTACCAAGATGGAAGTCAGGCAGTAAAAGAACAAGAGAGAATTACAGGCACACCTCGGATATACTGCGGGTTCAGTTCCAGACCACCTCAACAACAAAAGTATTGCAGTGAGTCAAGTCACACAAATTTTTTGTTTTCCCAGTGCATAGAATGTTATGTTTATACTATAGTGTAGTCTATTAAGTGTGTAATAGCATTATGTCTAAAAAATGTACATTTCTTAATTTAAAAATACTTTATTACTAAAAATGCTAACATCATCTGAGCCTTCAGCAAGTTGTAATCTTTTTGCTGGTGGAGGGTCTTGCCTCGATGTTGCTGGCTACTGATTGATCAGGGTAGTGGTTGCCAAAGGCGGGAGTGGCTGTGACAATATCCTAAAAAGATATCCTTTCACAAACGATTTCTTTATAGCAGGCAATGGTGTTTGATAGCATTTACCCACAGTAGAACTTCTTTCAAATTGGGCTTAGTCCTCTCAGGCCCTTCCACTGCTTTATCAACTAAGTTTATGTACCGTTTTTAATCCTTTGTTGTCATTTCAACAGTCTTGACAGCATCTTCACCAGGAGTAGTTTCCATCTCAAGAAACCCCTTTCATTGCTCATCCAAAAGAAGCAACTCCTCAACCATTCAAGTTTTATCATAAGATTGCAGCCATTCAGTCACATCTTGAGGCTCTGCCTCTAATTCTAGTTCCTTGTCATTTCCACTACATCCACAGTTACTTCTCCACTGAAGTCTGGAACCACTCAAAGTCATCCATGAGGGTTAGAATCAACCTCTGCCAAATGCCTGTTAGTGTTGACATTTTGACCTCTTCCCATGAATCACAAATGTTCTTAATGGCATCTAGTATGGTGAATCCTTTCCAGAAGATTTTCCATTTATTTTGCCCAGATCCATCAGGGGAATCACTATCTATGGCAACTATAGCCTTATGAAATTCATTTCATAAATAGAATAAGACTTGAAAGTAAAAATGACTCCTTGATCCACAGGCTGCAGAATGGATGTTGTGTTAATAGGCATGAAAACAACATGAGTCACCTCGTCCATCTCCAGCAGAGCTCTTGGGTGACCAGGTGCATAGTCAATGAACAGTAATAATTTGAAAGGAATCTTTCTTTCTGAGCAGTAGGTTCAACAGTGGGCTTAAAATATTCAGTAAACCATGTTGTCAACAGATGTGCTGTCATCCACGCTTTGTTAGTGTATTTTATAAAGCACAGGCAGAATAGATTTAGCATAATTCTTAAGGGATTTTGTGAATGGCAAATGAGCATTGGCTTCAACCTAAAACACCAACTGCATTAGCCACTAAAAAGAGAGTCAGCCTGTCCTTTGAGGCTTTGAAGCCAGGCATTGACTTCTCTCTGGCTATGAAGGTCCGACTTGGCATCTTCTTCCAGTAGAAGGCTGTTTCATCTACATTGTAAATCTGTTGTGTAGCGTGGCCACCTTCATTAGTTACCTTGGCTAGATCTTCTGCATAACTTGCTGCGGTCTTCCATCAGCACTTGCTGCTTCATCTTGCACTTCTGTGTTATGGAAATGGCTTCTTTCCTTAAACCTCATGAACCAACCGCTGCTAGCTTCAAACTTTTCTTCTGCAGCTTCCTCACCTCGCTCAGCCTTCAGAGAATTGAATAGAGTTAGGGTGTTGTTCTGGATTAGGTTTGGCTTAAGGGAAAGTTGTGGCTGGTGTGATCTTCTATCCAGACCACTAAAACTTTCTCCATATCAGCAACAAGGTCGTTTCCCTTTCTTATCTTTCATGTGTTTGTTCACTGGGATAGCACCTATAATTTCCTTTAAGAACTTTTCATTTGCATTCACAACATGGCTAACTCTTTGGTGCAAGAAGCCTAACTCTTGGCCTGTCTTGCTTTTCAACATGCCTTCCTCACTAAGCTTAATCATTTCTAGCTTTGGATTTCAAGTGAGAGACATGTGACTCTTCCTTTCGCTTGAACCCTTAGAGGCCAGTGTTGGTTTATTAATTGACCTAATTTCAATATTGTGTCTTAGGGAATAGAGAGGCTCCAGGAGTGGCAGAGAAACAGGGGAACAGGCTGATCAGTGGAACAACCAGAACACACACAACGTCTATCAGTTAAGTTCTCAGCCTTCTATGGGTGGGGTTCATGGTACCCCAAAATAATGACAGTAGTAGTGTCAAGGATCAGTGATTACACATCACCATTACAAATATGATAGTGAAAAAGTTTTAAATGTTATGAGAATTGCCAAAATGTGACACAGAGACTTGAAGTGAGCAAATGCTGTTGGAAAAATGGCACCCATAGAGTTTGTAGGCACAGGGTTGCCACAAAGCTTCGATTTGTAAAAAAAAAAAAAAAAACACACTCTGCAAAGTGCAGTAAAACGAGTTATGTCTGTAGCATGCCCTGGAAATCAAGGAACTCTTGCTCAGTATTTTTCAACCTGATACCCCTTGGAAAACAATTATTTTGAAATATTCTACAGGGAAAAAGTATAGTTAAATGTGTTTGGAAAATTCTGGGTTTAAAAATAAAATATGACACAGATTTTGTTATTTAAATTGATGGAAGGACTTTTCCAAACCTTCAGCATATTGACATGTGCTTCCCTAACACCTGGGCTGAGGCTGAGGGGGAAGCCAAAGGAGTGAGGGACTAAGAGGTAGGCACTGAAGTCTAGGAGCTGAACAGAGGAGGGGAGTACAAGGTCAGAGAGTAGCTAAAGGAGGGGACGGAAAGCCAGGTAGAGTGAGTACCTGACTTGAACAGGAGGAAAAATATATTTTCTGGAGAAAAAGAGATAATAATAAATGCAGAGGCAGAAAAATCTTTAGATAGAGGAAGACATCAAAATAAATAACCAAATTTAATTTTCCCCAAAATATAAATACTTCATTTGTTATACAGTTAGGATGGACAAATGTTCAAATGTGAATTTTTCTAGGAAGGGGCCATATATTTAATCATCTTCTCCAAGAGATGTGTGAGCACAAAAAAGGATAAACACCACTACTTCATACTGTAATACCTGAGCTTTCATCTTCGGTTCCTTAACCTAAAAAGTCTGACATTCAAGGCTTCGTGTGTTTTTTCTGTTTCATCTCCCACTGCTCCCCTTTGCCACATCCTAATTGCTGACCAGTCTTACGTACTCTTGTTCATCCCCTGCATCTGTCTGTTTGTTCACGCTTCTCCCTGCTTACAACACTCTTCCCCCACATATACATCTCTCCAGCTCCTACCTAGCTATCACAGCTCACTCCAAATGCAGTGGCATTTGGAGTCTCACCTTCTCATCTATAAAATGGAAATAATAGTGGTACTGATCTCATAGGAGTGTTACGAGAAGTAAATGAGATTAACATATGTCAGGTGTTTTAATAATGATTAGCTAAACCCTTTCTCCCAAATGGCATACTTACCCCTGTATATGTCTCATCTTTACTTTGTATTATAAGCTCTTTGTGGGAAAAATTGATGTGTTATACATTACTGTGTTATCTCTTAGTGCACAAAACCAAGAATAGTTTTTGTTGACTACATGAATGAATGAATGAAGAATGCTGAGTTAAATATCTCTCTAAGCATTTAATTTACAAAAAGGGAACAACTTACACACTAGGAAAGATGGCGGTTATAAAAGTATGCCATTTAAAAAAATAATAGCATGCCTGTGATATAGCTGGAATGACCAATTACATTATATAACTCTTACTGGTTTTCAGCATATTTTTTAATTTATCTTTTCTACAAAATGCAGTGTCTTTCATAATTTTAAAGAACAATTTGAAATCAATTCCAGAGAAATATAAAAGATGTAATCTTTTATTTTAATTGGCCTTTTTACTGTGACATATACATGCAGCAATGGTGTGTATCGTTTTTTATATTTAGTTCGATAAACACAGATTGCATACTGTGTGACAGAAACTGTGTAAGATGAAGAAGATAATACTCCTGTCTTCAAGTAGCTCATGCCAAATGGGAGAAACAAACTTCTAAACACATATATTCAACATACGATAAGTGCTGCAATAAAGATGTGCCGAGGAAACCATGCGAACATAAAGACAAGGCACTAGTCCAGCCAGGGGTGCAAAGATGAAGTCCTCCTGGTCCGGTAGATTTAAATCATCTCCTCTGGTTTATTCACTCATCTAGTCTAGTAGGAACTTACTCTTCTTTATCATTAAATGATATCCTAGTGCCATAAAAGAGTCAATACCCTTCCAGAAAGTGAAAAATGGATTCCACATGTTGAACTAAATGTGATATAACTAGAAACACAAATCTCAGCTGGCTCACCTAGCAAATGAAAAGGCAGAGCAAATTACCACAATGAACATTAAAAACATCCTTCTTTTTTAGTATATATATACATATATATACTAAAATATATATATATATATTATTTAGTATATATAACTCAGTAATATTTTACTTAAAATATATATGCTTTGTAAGCTTTTTGTTCCATAAAATTGCCTATGCAGAAAATGCACTAGTTTTTGTTGGTTTCTTTTTAACATAAAGAATTATTTGTTCCACAAAGGAATTAAAAAACACAAATGGTACATTAAAGTTAGAGCCTATCAGATTATCTTTTAGGACTTTTAAAAATTATTTGTTATCAACACATTAAATGAGATTTTATTCATGCAAAAATAGATGTTCTACCATGATGAACAGGTATTTTGTTAAAATGCAGTTTTCAGTTGCTCTTATATAGAGGGCTCCATTCTTTCTGTTCCTGTTTCAGACTCTGGTAAGCTGAATTTTACCAGAGGTAGGTTTGCTCAGGTCCGAAAAGGTTCACATGTGTTCTTAAGCACCTGTCTCATTTTGTATGGTGATAATCTAAGGAAACCACTGCACTGGGGGAATGATTGGTTATTGTTAATCTCAGTCTAAGGGTAGATTATGTGCAGAAAGTCACCAAAGAGTGTAAAGAGGTCACTTCCTGGGCTTGGTGAGCTTTGTATGAAATTTGGATTTCTAGAGTATTTATAATGGGTAGTTTCTGTGTGTGTGTGTGTGTGTGTTAGGGAAGGAGGTAACAATGCTGGAAGTTAAATTTGTTAACTCTTGGAGTATGTATTCTATTACTTGTTCAAGTTATATTTTTCTGAGTCAAGCTAAAATATTCTGTAACTATTTTCATTGCAAGAAGTTTTTGAAAATTTCAGAGGATCATTATTCTGATAATGTATTTGGACCACTATAAATATTCTCTTTATATAAAGAAAAGCAGCACTGTGTAGAGATTTTGTTATGCTTTCTTTTTTCTTGAGGCATTTCAAATGCTTGAAACCCAGGGAACTGTGCTGGATAAAGGGAATCTAAGATCTTCTGCAGTATTTTCCCCCGAACTCTCCTCTCCCCTAGGCACAAACATCTCCATTTTCTTAATGCCTGAAGTTTTCCTAGAATCCCAAAACAAAGTTCCAACTTTCTCATATTCTTCAATAATTTATTTTAAATTACTTTGAGATTAAAGCATTTTACTCTTCTAATTCTGTGGGGCAAACATTTTCTTAAATTATTTTTAAGTATAGAACTATTAATTTAAAGTTCAAAGCAGTGGTAATATTTTAGATATGTTCAGTCACTCATGCTGTGAGTTATTTTCCTACAAATTTTATCACATTATAGGAGTCATTGTAAAAATTTATTTATTTTATTTCTGTCTTAAAGATTTTTTGGAATAATGGCCTTTTTCACTAAACACAAAGGATTTCAAATTAGTTTTATTCTAAATAATTTCAGGATTTTAAGTTTAGTAATTTTACAAAGATTAGTCAATGCTTATTATCCCAAAGTAGTGGTCTTTTTCATGTTCCAAAAGCAAATTGAACATGTGGTTTCAAAGTACTTGAGGTTGGAGTTAATCCATATAGCTAATAAAACTTTTATTAATATTAAACTAAGTTTAGCAAATATTCAGATGACTCTATAATACATTATAATTTCATAATTTCATGTAAATATAGTTTTTGCCAACTGAAAGTTCATCAAATAATTGTAACGATGCCAATTTTAATTACTTCAACTCCTTGTCCCTATATATATTCTTTGTCATACTCTATATTGAAATTTGAAAAGAATTTTAGCATTGTTTGAGAATTTAATCACCATAATTGCCTTTTAATAGCAGGAAAGCTGTTGACCACCCCCCAAAAAAATGATTAATTCCTATATCTGAGAAAAAGAAAAGCAGCCCCTGACCTCAGGAAACCGGCCTGACCCTCACAAGGAGGCCTTGGTATTGCTGGGAGCTGGCCTGGGGCTCACAGCTTGACAAGGGTGTTCTCCTGTTGGACATAAACAACCTCACAGAACATCAGACGAGGTCACGTAATGATGTGAGGCAAAAGACAACTTCTTAATTTTGTCTAAGCACAAAAACAAGGTCTCTTTACACACTGCTTAAATATTAACATCCCTTTCTCCTGATTGTACGAATGACTGCTACTTCTTTGCCAGTTAGTTTTAGCCTAGGTCTAGTCCTAGATAAGATTTATTGAGACACCAAGTCACAGAATTATCGCTCTTCCCTGACAGAGCCCGGTCCAGAGCAAAGCCCTGCGTCCTTGAATACTTCCCCAAATCACTTAACCAAAGCCCAGATCCTACAATAAGTCCATTTTTACACTCAGTCGCCCCGAAGTTCCAATATATCCCTCTCTGCGTTGAGCAATAAACCCAACTTTCTCAACTGCAGTTGTGCTCCTGGTGGTCTTTGGCAGGAGGGTATTGACACATCCATATGTCCAAAATTGTGAATATTGAACCAGTAGTTAAGTAAAAATGTAAAAGAACTTTGTAAACTGTAAAGTTCTATTTAAAAGTTGATTATTATTAAGATTTCTCGACTTACAATTTTGTTGTCAGTAGAATCCTCCAAACCCACAAGTATTTTTTAACATTATAGTTTTAAAATATGTTTGATGAACAGTTCCCTTCTCAAATATAAAGCATATGTATTTTCTGCTCTACATTTACCATCCTAACTGATTAAAGATCCCTTGGCTCTAAAGAGACGTTCCTTCTTCTAAAGACTCTTTCCATCATGTTTGGGTGATTTTTGTTCTAGTTCAGATTTTAAATTAGCATTTAAATTAATGGCAAGTAATATCCCTATCCTTCTTTCAAATATAGGAATGGATCAATATTTCCTAAACATTACAGTGCCAATTCCAAAAGGTAAATAACACTTATTTTTTCCTTTAATTACCACATTAGATGGTGGAATTTTAAACCATTGTATGCAGCAGTACAAGGGGAGGAGGTTTTGTCCCATCCATCTGTTTAACTATCTTTTAATAACCATCACTTTACTTCTGTATGTGCTTAAAGACATTGATATAATTTATCCTTGTATTGCCATAGAAGTCATTAGAATGAATATATCTACAAACTCACTACATGAAACAAAGTTAGGAGATTAAATTTGTACCTAGTTATCTTCTAGGACAGAATCTGCCAGATCACCATCTCTCTGACATCCAGACATGCTGCCCTTTCTAAACTATTTTCATTGGGAAAGGGATCCAAGGTGGGGTTTTTTTTGGTTTGGTTTTTTTTGGGGGGGTTTTTTTTTTTTTTTTGGTTTGTGATTGTGCCTTATGTAAACATTTTAATATCGGATCCCTAAAATCCAGAGGCTCCCCCAAAGGGGATTAAAACATAATCCCCTCTCTGTATTGCTGTAGTGGATTAACTCTATTCTCTCTGCGGCTGGTTGCTCCCTGAAGGCTACAACAAAAAGACTCAGCGCTCTTAAACATGCTATGGAATTGGAAGTTGTAATTGGAGATTTCCAAAGGACAAGGGTAAAAATGACACACTATTAAAGCTGAATATTTCATGAGTGTCTTTCTTAAAGAAAGACCGGTTCGTAGCCCTTGTATGAACCCCCAGAAAAGTCTCCATTCAATAGAATGAGAATTGGAGTCAAATCAAAAGGAAACGCACTCGCCTTTCAGAAACGCAGAAAAACAGGTAGAGAAAATGTGTTCCCTGTTAAAAGTTCACGGAATTATGTACTTAAAATTCGTAACACTGTTTATTTCGGTAAGTCAGTTTGTATGTTTCTGTATCGTGATTTTTAAATTCTTTCCCAATTTGTTTGGATATGTTAAATTACTTTTTAAGAGAAAGAAGTAGTTCGCCATGTTTAATGTTTTTGGCCATTCTTGGCTCCAGATGCTTGAAATCTCTGTTAAACCAGCAATCACTAGCTTTCTGTGTTTAGAATGACGACTTTTCTGAGGTTTTATCAAGGTTCAGTGATGTTTAAGAAGACACTTTGTTTCCGATGTGAATCAGGTCACCTTTCTCACCTCGCCCCAGTCACAAGTAAACCTGGATTTCTCCTGAAGGGAACTGTGAAAAGTGGCATCTAGAAGAGCGTCCCGGTGGCTTAAGGGTTAAGGGAGCGGTTCTAACCGGCCCGAGCGTTGGGGGTTTCGGAGGAGGGCGCGGAGGCAGGAGGCGCCGCCGAGCGCGCGCACAGACCCTCCAATAAACACAAAGGAGGGCCTGGGGAATAGAAACCCAAATCCACTTGTAATCGTACAAGAGATTCGGGTATAATTACTTGAGCAACCTAGATTAAGATTGATGAGCCTTTAAAGTGGCGCTTCAGATCGACCGCCTCGCCCTTTGGAAAGAAAAACCTTATGGAGCCGAGGTGGACCCCGACTCCGCCCGACTCGGGCGGAAGCTGCCTGCCCGAGACCCAGGCGGGAATCCGCGCGCCCCGAGCCCGGGCACCCCAGTGCGGGCTTCTCCGGGATAGAAAGCAGTAAAATAAAAGCTGGGCCTTAGCCTTAGCCTGACCCGGGCGGTCACGATCAGGGGTGCAGACTGACACAGTGTGCTTCATAGCCACCCCTTTAAGCGCGACAGAAGCGGCCAGTTCCTCTCCGGTCCTCCTGCAGCAGAAACGCCCGGCTTTGTGCTGGACGGTCGCGGATTCGGTGTGTGCTGCTCCCTGGAAACGCGAAGTCCGCTGCAGTCCCCGCGCGGCCGGGCCGGGCCTGCTCGAGGCGGCCGTGGCGGTGGCGGCGGCGGCGGCGGTGAGGGCCGGTCTCCCCGCGAGGAGCCGCCGCCGAGGGGCCCGGGCCTGAGGGGCCGCAGGGGACCTACCTTTTCATTGCCTTTCTCCTGCTGTTGTTGTGACTCATTTGTGTGCATTTGAGGGGGGGAAAGTGGAAGGGAGTATAATGCGCCCTTGCTGCTGAAAAACGAATACATTTTTTTCTGATTTCTAAGTCTGAATTTTAAGTCTATGATAGAAAAGAATGCCTCCCCTTCGGGAAATTTTAAAGGGCAGTTAAGTAATCCTCCTTTGAATTAATATTCTAATACATGAAATTTGTAATTTTCGATTTTAATTCAAGTGGTGGAAATTCGAAGTAAGCACCTTAGTATGCACACGTTTTGAACATCTTTTACGGAAGGTTAGTTCCTCTAGTCCCAAAAGTTGAGGAACAGCACGTTTCTAATGCTTTTCTGAGAATCGTTTTGTTCAAGCGTCTTACAATTTCATCATTTTTGACTTTTTTTCGGTGAGAAAAATAAGTGCTGCAATTTTTGTTCTTTTCTGCCTAAGAAATATTTGATGTCCATGTTTGCGCGTATGTCGATGTGCAGTGCGCTTTAGGACGCCGGTATTCCTTTTCTTGCAAGATGCAAACCCGTTAGTTAGTGCAGTGGAATTTATGTGTTTAGACCCTATACCCCTTCACGTCCTCCCGCCCATCCTGGGGGAATGCTGT
The DNA here is from genome assembly GCF_036321535.1 of Camelus dromedarius. NCBI lineage: Eukaryota > Metazoa > Chordata > Mammalia > Artiodactyla > Camelidae > Camelus > Camelus dromedarius. The sequence goes on along the minus strand of NC_087448.1, from coordinate 61,526,098 downwards.
TGCCCAGTTGACGGGCTTTACACGACGAGTGGTTTTGGGGGCCAGTGCTGACTGCCCAGGGTCTCTGGAAACGCGGCTGGCGCTCAATGGAGAATCGGGGCCTTGGGGAGTCTGTTCTGCACTTTTAAGTTAGCTAATGGCAGCGCCTCACCAACCATACAGGATTTCTAGGCGGCGGGTGCAGACTCGCTTGCTGAAAGTCACATATTCGGTATGCTGACCTTTTGGGGTTTTATAGAATTATTTATCTGTAGTCGCGTTATAAGGTAATGCATAAAAAGCAAAGCAGACCCATCTCACATGAAAGGAGTTTGCCGCATAATATAGACAACTTTTTTTTTTTTTTAGTGCATCTTTAAAAATCAAAACCTGTGGTACCCTTCGGGGAGGGAGTGTCAGGGGCACAGAAGCGCAGCCTGACTCCAGTGCCCTCTCTTTCAGGCCCAGTGGTTCTCAGCACCCCTGCCCAGCTCATTGCTCCCGTGGTGGTGGCCAAAGGGACTCTCTCCATCACCACGACAGAAATCTACTTCGAGGTAGATGAGGATGATCCTCCCTTCAAGAAGATCGACACGAAAGTGAGTTAAAGTAATTTCGTTTGCAGTGCTGGTGGCTTTGTGGCAGGAAGTGGTTTTCAATTTTGCTTGGTTTTAAATGACAGTGGGGGAGGGGAGCACATTCCCATCTTTCTTGCAGAAAGTAAAATGAATGAAATAACACACATGTTCTATTTCATGGGATTGAAGAATATATTAGCGATTTAAAATCTTGTATTACCAGATCATGCACATTTTGTACATTTTAACAGTCTTTCCATGAGTGCCTTTGTGTGCACTTGGTCAGATTTGATAGTTGAACCAATTGCTCCCAAGTCCCTGGGGTACAGCATCTCCAGCTCTTGGGGAAGACTGGGAAAGGTCTCTTGAAATTTCTTACCAAAATCACTTTTGATTTCTAAAAGTGTGCATTGCAATATGACTTATTATTTATTGAAAGGTTATAAGAAAAAGGGCAGGGATTTGGATATAAATTCATCTCTCTTATTACATCCATTTTTTCACCTCCTGAAATAAAAGTGGATTTTATATGTGAATTTAAAAGGAAGAGAAACTGATTTTCTGAGAAGCTTTGATTTAAAATGTGTATACACAGTATATACTGGCACTCAGATGTTTAAAGTTTGTATTCTTCTGTGAGTATAATGCCAGACAATTCATATTTGGATGATTTGAAATGCATAAATGTTTATTATATCTTATTGTGTAACTTTTAAAACGTGAGGTTTTGGCAGCTCTATTACTCTGCACTCTCTTCTGAAAATCAATTCTGTTGTTTTAACTTTTGTTATTGTGCAATTTGTAAACTTGTTTTCCTGAGAATAAGAATTCAGAGAACCTGTCATGCTGGATATTCAAGCATCATTTTACAAAGATCTTCCTTTAAAGTATTTTTCAGAGGCAGTTATTCTAAAATAGTCAAAGACAAATGCTCCCATAGATCCAGAACTGTATAATTTATATTTAATTTATATAGAGAAATAAAGCAGCATAAAACACTATTTGTAGAATAGCAATTGAAATTCTAAAATTTACCCCCACCTGAATTAACTAACTACCTTAAGGCCCATAGGTGATTAGTCCTTCCTGCACTTGTTGACAATTAAAATACTCTGAAGGACAGTCACAGGACTTCTTTCACTTCTGGATCCAAAAGAATTGAATTTTGAAAATGAGTTTTAAATGTAATATATTTGATTTTAGATAATTTAAAATTTGTCTTTATGCCTTTATCATTGGCTTGCTCTATGAAGTAAAAAGTAATTTTGGATTTCTGATTCATTTATCCTGCCAGTGGAACCCTTCCTGCATAAAATAAGGTTTGACATAAAATAGGTCAGAAATTATCTTCATTTTATTAGCATAGTTAGTTTTCATATCCAAATTTCAGAAGTTTTATTGGAACTTTGTTAAGTTCATTTTCTCTGAGTTAGTCTGATTTTTAACTCAGCAACCTTGACTGTCATGACATATGTCATCCTTATATTTATCAAAGATTCTACAGAAATATTAACCCAGAAGAGCAAGCTTTCAGAGATAAATTTAACTTGTGTCTGTTGTAGCATGAAATAGTCTCATAAAAAGTCAGCAACTGACAGTAGATCATTGTCTTCTGGAGCTATACAAAAAGCTTTTCTCTAATATTTTAGATTTTATTTTTAATAATTTCATTAGCGTATTTCTCACAATGTTTTAAATAGTCAAGTGGGTTCAGTTTTCAAAATGAAACATTAATCTTCTGACCGAAAAACAATTTAAAGTGAGACACAACAACTTTTATTTTACTTCATTTATTAGCTTCTAATTAAATAAAAACCAGCAACAGAAATTAAAATCTAAATCACAAAAGTAATTATCCAGTGTATTTCAAGTGCATTTTTCAAATATATAATTCAGATATTCAAGCGTTATTATATAAGCTGAATTCAACTTTCTTTGAATATATTTAAATAACATTTCAAGTATATTTATGGAATGTTAGAAATAGAACAAGCAATATATTTGAAACAAAATGTAAACTTTTTAAAGTTCAGACACTTCCAAAGATGGGTCAAAGTACCAGGAGGAAATCTACCTTTAAATCTTTGTTAGTGGAAAATGTCTGGAAGTATCCAAAATGGCAATTTAACTTCTGTTCACCAAATCACAAAACACCAACATCCACACTTTCAAAGACAATGTGAGATCACAATATTTGTTACAAATCAAAATATACATTACACTTTCCTTCAGATGGCATATCCAAATCGTGTTTACTCACAGCCAGATGCATCTAAATCACCAGGATTGCTATAATCCTTTGATAGTTAGGCAGTGTTCATTGTGGTCTTGCATTACAGCCAGGCTGTTTTCCGGGTGTTACTGTGTACTTTTCAAGGGAGATATGAAATCCTTTGTAAAGAAGTCTTCTAATACTTGTGGGTTTGGGGTTTTCTCCATCCGCTTTCCCTGCTTCTTTTTCTTCCCTTGGAGGGGTGGGTGAGATGATGCCTCAACATTGTATGAGTACTCCTTTTTAAGGAAGAGATTCTTTGCACTGTCAAGTGGAACACTAGGTTGGAATCGAACAGGAAGTTTACACTCAGTGAGAACTTTGAGAATAGTCATCACATTTCGGCTCTCGATTACATTGTCCTCTAAAGTTTTTCCAAACTTTTCGGGTTGGTTAGGATCTCTCTTGCCAGTCGCCACGTTTGTTTGGCAGCGTTCTCCAAAGCCGAGTGAGGTTTGCCTTGAAACAGATCTAAGTTTGGTAGGAAGTAGTGAGGACACCGCCGGCACTGCAGGCAGGAGATAAGTTGCAGCAAAATCCCGTTAAGCCGATCACCCAGGCAAGACTCGTCCCAGTCTGACTCCCGGGGATGCTTTTCACACTCATAGGAAACCAAAGTCTTCATGTGGTAATTGTTCAGGGGCTGGCCTGGCAGTTCAAGGTGACGATCCCGTAAGGTTTTGAGGATGGAGAGGCATTTCTTTCTGCAGCCCCCCATCTGCAGTCTGTTCTCTGCCTCCGCGAACTGCAGCACCCAGGCGTCGCTCTCGGCTGAGCTCTGCTTGCCGGCCAGGGAGTGGCACTCCTTGGACAAGAGATTGAACCCCTCTGCTTTGACCTCCGCCACCCGGTTGGGTCCCGGCCAGGGGATGTGGGGAAGTGGCCAGTGGGCAGCACTCCTCGGCCAGATCCCGGTGCATTTAAAAGCCGGGGTGATCTGCACCACGTACCTATCTCGGATTCTCAGTTTCACTTCGCTGGTGTCTGCCACCATCTTTACCACATCCCTGTAGCTACATTTGTCTACCGCTTGAGCCACCAGCGTCTGAAACCTGGACCGGATTTTGCGCGCCGAGAGGTAGCCGGAGGCGGTAATGAATTCCACCCAGAGGGACATGCTCCTCTTGCGCCCGTCGCTCAACTTCAGCACCGCGCAGCCAGGCAGCGAGCCGTCGTCCACAAAGTTGAACACCCCCATTTGGTTAAGGTAAAGCACCACTTCAAATTCGGTGGGGGAGATGACCTCTAGGCCCTCGTAGCGGTTGTCCATCTCGTTGAGAGAGCTGATGAACCGGGGCTCCTGCACTTCCACCTCCTTCAGGACGTCGGAAACTACTTTGCAGACTTCCCGGATAGTTTTGGCAATGGCAGCTTTCCTGGCTTGGCATTTTTCGTTGTAGTATTTATTCAGATGGTAGACCAGCTTGGCCTGAGCCGCGATCATGTTGGGGCAGAGATCCGGATTGTACACCGGAGTCTCGCAGTAAGCTGTGGGATCCAATGCGGCTGCTAGAGCTGGAGCCAACTTCGGTGGAGAAACGGGCCGCCGCGCTCAGAAATGTATCAGAAACGTCTTTCCGAAGTGCTGCAGCGGTGGATTCCTAGCGGCCGCGTTCCCCTTCCTTTTATCTTTGAGCCCAGCCGATCTTAAAGTGAAAGATTGTTCTACCCCCTCTGTTTCTCTTCCTCTTTTACAGAATCCTTGTGTGAGAGAAACGCAAGGAGAGATCACCTTCTCAGTAATAAAAACAAAAGTTGCGCTGAGACCCAGCAAAGCTCTTCCAGTAGTCAAAATAATCAACCCTTTCCGTATTTATTTACGCATTCCTGTAATCACTGTGTGTGCAGGACTGTTAATCAGATGGAGGAAAAGTGTGCTGAGTGTGTGTCGGGGGTGAGTGTGCGTGTGTATGTGTCAGAAGAAGCTGCTGTTGGTTTGTCTAAGAGCCCAGATGCACTCGTGTGGAAATTATAAAGGCAGGGCCAGGCAGGCTGGCGGCCAATCGCCACTGGGCTCGTCACGACAGCCTCCGTCAGCTCCAACCCGGCTAATTAATCCCCCTCATGGATATAGGCACACAAACTGAAGGTAGGAGGCTGCTGCCGGCAGAAAACCACCCAGGCCACCTAGACAGTCTTGGAAATCAAGAGGAGTCTCTCGGCTTTGGTATTAATTGAAGCATATTGACGTTTTGAAAAGACTTGGCAAAGTGGTTCTCTTCTGTGCTGAAAACCCTGCTTGTCTTTTTACCGATGAAATGCAAATACAGGTGTACTAATGTTCATCCATCAATTGGTGAACTAGATGGGATTTTCTAAAACAAAAGTCACTAACTTGCATTTAGAGTAAGATAATTAATGTCTGTTAATCCTCGAGGTCCTTCTGAATGCAGGCAGAGAGTTTGCTCTTTCATGTATATGCAAGTTGGCTTAGATGGACTAATAATACCTGTGTGATCTGGATGTTCCGATATTAGAATGATTTTTTTCTTATGTTATGCAGTGTTTAGTTTGTTTTTTCCTCATTTGTAGTTGTTGAATCTGACAATTACTGCTGTTAAATGTTGTCTACCCCAGTTTAAGCTAGGATGTTTAAAAAATGTTTAGTACACCCCTCCCCCCATCTGCAGTCCTCTTTGTACTTCGATAGACTTGCCCAACATTATAACCAGGACATGAAGTTTTGTATGCACTGGCAGAAATATTTGAGAAATAAACTATCTCTGTGATCGAGAGATTATTTTAGTGTGAGTTCATAATGAGCTGTATTTAATAGGTGAACATTTAGGAGAGATCATAGAGATGAGACCTACTGGCAGATAACTATCCTGAAAATTTGCAGGTTTGGGGTTTCTGGCTTGTTTACAGATGTATAATTAAGGCTATATCTCTTCTCCTAAGTGTCCTTAGTGGTCACCTGACAGTAGACTTCTAATCTTATATTATTTCATAGATTTGATTACAGGAAAATGGTTGCGGTTTTAAAAGAAAATTAATTTACAGTCATCCAGGGTTTTTTAATTTAAATATCATTTTTGAAACCTTTGAAAGAAGTCATTTCTAAATTTGGGAACCTAGAAGCAGGAGTGAGAAATGGATTTATGTGGAACTTTTTTTTTCCTGGTGGTACCAATTGTTTCCTTAATATACAGGAAATAGAAGAAATACGACTTAGGGATTCTGTAGTGGTTTTTAAACCTAGGCAGATTTTTAATTGCCTACCTTTAAATTAGATGCTGTCTTTTTCAAATTAAGAATCTTTCCAACAAAATCCTATAACTCTTGGAACCGGTTTGTAGGTACTTTCCTTCAGAGCCACTTGTAATAAGATCTTGTTTAGGGCTTCCACTTTTTACTGAAGCATTTGATGTTTTTTTTCCTTCTTTGCACAGGTAGAGCATCATACTTTCTCGTTATCCAAGAGTGGTAGATTCCGATTTAGCTTAAAATAGTACATTAGACTCGGGGCTCATAGCATCTGTCCACTCTGTCCCCCAAGAACCTTTCATTCCCTTAGGAGCAGGGCTTGGGAGCACCCGCCAGCCCGTCCTCACTTTGCCAGCGATGCGGGTGAACGCACTGCTACCTTTTGGCATTTGGAAGAGAAGGAAGAGGAGGCAAATCAGAGCCCCAGAACCTGCGGCCACGAAGGCGAAGATGTGTCGTGGTCTCTGAGGAAAAGCCACCTTTGTCCCCACCCAGCGCAGGTTCTGCGCGCTTCCCGCTGGTGCCTCTCTTCCGCTGCTCCGCACTCCCGGCCCATCCTTCTTTCCTCTCTCTGCTCAATGTCCCATAAGCTTTAGTGTGTGTGCGCGCGCGCCTGTGGGTTATTTTAAAACCTTACTTGGTGTCGGGAGTTTCTCCACGGCCGCTAGGCCACGTTCTCCGCCCCGGCGCCCGTCCGCCCGAAAATCGCTGGGCCCACGTGCGGTCGCGGCCGAGCCCCGCGCTTCCTGGTCGCCGTCGCCGGCCCCTGCGCTTTCCCTGGCGTTCAGGTCAGAGTTGCTTGGCTGAGACCTGGTCTCTCGATTTTGGGGTCTACCTGCAGATGCCCCCGATTGTCCAGAATGTGAGGCAGCCTGGGAGGCGGAGGCCCCGGGGCCGTTTGGGGGACCCTGGCTCGGCCGTCCGGGTGGGCCTGACGCGAAGGACGCGAGGGGCGCCGGGCAGCCGCGCTGGAGCCAGGCGCGCAGGTGGCGCATCTTCGGGGCTCACTGTGCGGCTTAATTGGGTTAAAGCGAAGCTAAACGCCGAGGCACTTTGTGCAAACTAATTGGTATAACCAGGGCCTTTTCACTAACGATTTGCACTTTGAAGAAGAAAAATGGATGGTGAGAAAAGGACTAAGAAACTCGTTAGTCCTAGAGTGTTGCGGGGAAGTGAAGTCATTCGGTTTCAAGTACGCCAGGACTGTTTTCTGAGCTGCTTCCTTCAGCACCCTTCAAGCGGGGAGCTGACAGTGATTTACATAACATAGGATTCACCCATCCGCTCTTATCACTGTGGGTGAACTGGGCGCCCTGGAATAATACTCCAGCGCAAGTACTTCTTGTTGCTGCAACACAGTGATTTTCTATTACACTGAACACGTGAAATGAATTGCCTTCTGTAGCTGATCCTTTCAGTGATCTCAGACACCTCTCATTGTTGAAGGGAAAAATTAAACTATTCTGAGGAGTGTTTTCTACCCCTTAATTTTTTTTTTATTGAAATGACCAATGGAGAGGAATTTAAAATATATAGTATATTTTCTGTAATTCTGCTGATTTTCACCCAGGCTTTGGAGATAGATTTGTTTTATGGGAGCAATTTATTTAACTGTTTTATGGTAATTTTTTAAAACTATCACTTGACCTATTGAACCAGTTATTTCATGTGATTGTGTAATACATGGAGATAGCTTAAAATAAATTGATTTGCTTAGGTGAAAAGTTCATAAAACAACTCTAATGACACCAATCTTACTTGTATTATTTTTTTTACTATAAATATAATCATAGTAGTTAGTACTAGAATAAAAGCTTGTGTGTGTGTCCTGTGCTTTAGGATATAAATGCTTAATTGTTTTCATTGGTATGCTGTGCAGACATCTTTGACATGAGCTAAGAATAGAATGATAATTGAAGAAAACTGACCTAATTGAAGAAAAAAAACCCACAAGAATCTCACAATTTAATGACAATTTGAGATGCTTGTATTTGAATGGTATTTGGAATTTTAAGTCTTAAGGATTTGACTTTTTCATTTCACTTAATTTACTAGGCAGCCTTACTTTAAAATGTGCTATTATGAAAAAAATTGAAGAAAGTCACAAGCACACCATTATCATAAATTTTAGGACTATTAATGAATATATAATAATTAAATATTTTGATCCTTAACACTTCCAACCATTCAAAATAACAACAGCAAAATAATTTTTCCTGAAGTTCTGTTTCCTAGGTAACTTATTCTCCCTTCTGTAAGCCTACTTAACTTTATGAGATACACAAAGTAATGTGCAAATAGTCACCTTATTAGGTTTAAAGGAAAACTCTATTATGTTGAGAGATGGAGGAATGTGAAGTTTCTGTGTTTTTAGAAAAACCTAATTTAAATCTGAATTACATGTTCATAAATTTAAGCAATTGTGACCTTTCATCTGGAAAAATATATCTGTTAGAGGATATGCATACACATGTTAAATGCTCACATAGATATTGTTTTGTGTTTTTTCATTATCTACTGGCTGCTATTCTGTTCACAAGCATTCATGAATTTAAAGTTTTATTTTTTTAATATGTGCTTATTACACTGGGGAGATAAAAAGAATATGAAGTTGAGTTTATTAAATTATTTATCCCTACTGCTGGAGTGGCTTTGAAGGCTCATTGTATGCGTCTGATTTCTAGCCAGCCCCCCCTTCTTTTTTAAAATGCACCCAGGCTATTTCATCTGTTTCATTCTGCCAGACACAATATATTTCTTTTTTTACACCAGAGAAATTAAAGACAGATATTTGTGCAGGGTTTTCTTTATGTGTCACATTAAATAAAGTAAAATAGAGGGAGTTTTTCTGGTAATCTAATTTGATGGCATCTATACCTTTCTTCCTGTTGTGACTCCTTGTATAAGAACACTTGAAACAAAATAGCTTGAGAGCTTCAAAAGTTTCAGTGACTTCCTAAAATAATTATTTCATATTTTAGTATCAGGCTTATGACGATATAGAGAATTAAGGTCACTGTTTGCACAATACCCTATTTTATTCCTTTAACCAGAGCATCCTGGTGATTGTGGTTAAATTTTAAAAATTACTTCCTTAGTTCTTCACTTGATGTTCAAGGCTTTTGCCTCAGCTTTCCTCATCCCTCTAGTACGTGATCATACAGTCACGTTGGTAGTAGGGAATACTTTTTTTTCTTATAGTGTTGCTTAGTAAATTTGTTACTGGTGTTAAAAAATGTTGAAAAGAAAGTAACTTTGAGACTAAAGATGGAAGTTGGAAGTGTACTCTACCAGAATTAGCACCACTACTAGATTTGCAGATTTGAGGTTAACTCTGGATAACTCTGGCCAAAACCTTTCTTTTGGTAGAAAAAAGACATTTCAAATCTGGGTTATTTAGATAATTGTCTCAATTTCCTCACTTCATTTGAATGTATACACAAAGGTACAGGATATTTTAAGTTGCATCTGCAAACTGCCAAATTTGAAGGGCAGGGTTATCAACCAGAAGACTTTGTTACTGTTCACAATCCATTGTGGTCTCTAACCCTTTCCAAACATTTAAGGATTTGGGGGTTAATCTCTCATTTATTGAGTACTATGGCGGAAGCATTGATTCCAAGATTCCAGTTCCTCATAGACCCTTTAGAAAGTCACTGTTATCTTTATAATCTATACAATTTAAATTCATTTTACAAGATTCCATCTTATGTTTTTAATTTGGATATTGTAGACATATTCTGACAGGAAAAATGGGCTCGTGTGATTCTTTTCTATATGAATGTATGAAAACTAGGTATTCCTTAACCCATAACTAACGTAGATTTATAGACATTTGCGTATATGACTACATCCTTAGTACTCTTAGTACCCTGCAGTTTTATTGCACTTGAAGAAAACAATGGAATCAAATGTGATTAGTGTCTGTTAATCTGTACATCTGTAGTGGGTCATCCAGGACTGCACAGCTCTCATTACTGTCTCAGACCATGTGTGATTAAACCACTGAAAATATGCAATGTTACCTTGAGACTAGGGTATGGTATGTAGATAATCAACTTCCAGTGATTGCATGTCTAAAATAACACTTCCTATTCCTAATTTTAGGAGCTTATTTTTAATGAGTAAAGCAATTCTTCTAAACTAGGATTTATTTTTTAAATGATCAGTAACTGGAGTAATAATTAAAAGGATAATCACATTAAATAAAAAACTATTACCTTTTGTCACATATATTATATGCAATAAAACAAATGCTTTATAGAAAAAATTGAAATCAGTTTATGAATAGGAATTTACAGGTTTACATATAGAAATAGATTATAAGCATTTTCTGAGATGAGAACACCTAAATAATATTTAATTTCCACTTATGTGTAATTATTTTCACTATTGTAATAATATACACTTTAGTGTACCTATGTGTACTACTTCTTAAAAGCACAATTTTTCCATATGACTTGTCAAAAATGTCAGGTCAAAAGTACTAAGAAGTTATTAATACTTTTTAATCTACATGTTTATTCATTTTATCTAGCCATCTACATCAAATCAAAAGCATGATGAGCATAAGGCATTTGTAAGATGTGGTGTCTCTTAATAAAAACTTGTGGACCCTGTGAAAAAAAGTTATAGCATTATTATTTTATTTTTATGTGAAATCTATTTTTATTATTAAAGTCAGATTTATTATGTATATTTTGCAGACATTACTGTTCTAGTCTGTGATTTTTCCATATGAGTGTGCCATTCTATGAACTTTGACAAATATATACAGTCATATAACATCTGGCACATTGAACATTTCCTTGGCCACAAAAGAAGTTTCCTTGTGCCCCTATTTTATTTTTTAACTTGCAAAATTTATGATTAATTTATAAAAATTGGGTGTTTTGATTTTATATCAAAAAATCCTTAGACTGTAAACACCTTTATTTATTCCTCTAGAATTTATTATTTCTTTATGCTTCTAATTTAAGACCAGTTTAGTCAGAGAGCACCAAAATAGCAGCAAGATAAAAAATGCTATTTCAGATATACAAGCAATAGGTTTATAACTTTTGTTTTACATAACAGTTATTTAATTTTAATGTGTGACATTGGTAAAGGATTCATTTTTCAAGGGAACTGCTAATATTTGTTATGCTAGCATGAATATGTGTGTTAGACTGAGGAATATAGTTTACAGTTGGCTCATCAAAATATGTTTAAGAAACAGGGATTCATCTTATAAGTTAGCAGCATTTGAGGCATATATGTAATGTTACTAGCTTTATGTCATCAGAGAAATAAATCTCCTCTAAGTATTTGAATTACATTTTACTTTGCATTTTTGGTAGATTAATCCTCCCTTTGAGTGGTAGGGGATGAGGCCAAGGAGTTTATTAGAGCTAATATTAATTGATATATACACATTCTTGGAACATAAGCTTCAAATTCTAGTTTTGTATAAATATGCATTATCATTCAAATTTAGATGGTTAGAAATACTCCAAAGAATTATTAAATTGTAGTAGTACAAATATATTCATTGATAATGATGCCCTTTCAAGTATTTTGCCTTTTTGCAACTTGGAATAGTACAACTAGTCTTCTCTTTCTTCCCCAAGACATAAAATTATTTAAATACTTTCTGCTTTATATTTTTATTTGGCAATTACAATAGAAATTTTAATGTTATGCATGCTTACAGGCCTATTAAGAAACAAGTTATTGCTTTCTTAATAATCTTAACCATTTTTAGGAAGTACACTCTTTTTATGGTTTGCAAGATAGCCCATGCATGCAGACTATACGTACGTACACACAAACACACACACCACTCCAGTGTTTCAAATAGTAAAAGGTTGAATTGGTCTGTGTACATTTTTTATGTTAACCTATTAAAAGGAAAACAGGCACTAAATATAGGATTCTTGTCACCACCGGGATTTAATATCACATCTGCAAGATTGTTCTGTAACAACCTTTACAGTTTTCAAAAATATCTTAAGAGGTTGCAGCTAAATGGAATTTTAAAATAATAACAACTGGAAGTTTCAACAGTATTTATCCAGTTTTTATACTATTATCCCGGTTTAGGTAGTATACACTAGGGCAGTTGATTACTAGCCATTCTGTCCATATAAATAAAAATATATTACTCAGTCACTCACATACATCATGTGTGTGTGTATACATAAAAACACCTGCACTTACTTAAAACTATTTTCACTTTTTTGCAACAGACCAAGGTTAAGTTTTTTGCAACATGAACCTGTGTTTGATAAGCAAATTGCATAACTCACTGGGGAGGGGAACGTGGGGGTTTTTTTGGTTAAGGGGGGGTTTTGGGGGGTTTGTTGTTGTTTTTTTCCCTTTTTACTAGCAAATTCAGTTCTTCATTTGTTTTGCTCTCCACGCTGCATTAGCACAGTTTTCCCCTGAGTGCATCTGCCAGTGTACAATTTAGCCACGGGCATCTGTAGACCTTGTGGTGATCAGTATTGCAGGCAAAAGCCATATGTGTTTAAATAAAAAAAAAATCTCTTTATTTCATTTGCTGTTTTAACTGGATGGATAACTTTTGTGCCTCAAGACAGAGGAAGAAAAAATACAGAAATAATTAATTGCCTCTATTCTTGAGGCAGTTTCATTTCCCCCTCCAATATGGAATGCTTGTCAGCTTTCCTGATAAATGACTGCATGTATTTGCATAGATTTTACATTAACACAAAAATTAGTTTTATTTGTGGAAAACTAGTTTACATAATAATATAAAACCTAGTGTTATTGATTATGTTTCCAAGCATTGATGATTTTTTTAAAGGGATCGTAGTCTTGTTATTTTTCAAAGGTCTGCTCAACCTATTTCTTAATTTGAACTTTTTTTTCGCTTTATATACTTTTGCATTATACAAGACAAACATATTTATAAAATGCTAAAATTTGAAAAATTATTTTCTAGCTATATTAACCACAACTGTTTCAGAACCAGACATCGTAGCACTCATTTGGTAAATTGATTCTGATTTTAAACTTTTGCCGAGGAATATTTTTAAATACTTATTATCAACTGCATATGCCTCAAACGGTTGGAGGATTGCATCTGTGCAAATGATTTTAATTTTCATATTCATGTTATCCAAAGGATGGGTAGTCTATTGGGTGTGTGCAGTTGAGCTCACTCCTGAGACATTATGCATTGTTTACAACCAATTTTAAAATTAATCTGAGAACTATTCTTTCTACCTTCAATCTGTTTCCTTAAACATACTTAATCAATTGATCACCCTAATTCAGCCTTGGGAAAAAAAACACTCTGTTGGAGCAATTTGAGTGCTGAAAACAATTCTCCTTCTCTAAGTAGCAGGCAGTAGATGTTTATTCATCTTGTAATCTGGCATCTTGTTGTCTAGAGGCAACCCGCTAATTATGTGCTATCTTGTATTATCCATGTTACGGAAAATTCAAATATGTTCACTGCTGTTAGTTATATCACAAAGCTTTTCATAAAGTGTACTTGATCCTCGAGAAACCTACTAGACTTAACGGCAGCCTAAACCAAGAGTGTCTCTGCCACTCCTTGATTCTGGGACACCCTGGGTGCCAGCTGTCACAGCTCAGCTAATGATGACAAATGCCCCTCTCTATGCAGATTGCCGAGCTTGCAGGCTGCCGTGAAAGGCAACCAGATTACCTTTCTTCAGATAGTAACTTAACCTTTTAAACTCGTGTCAGAATGAAATTATCAGCTGTGATAGTTTCAATATCTGTATCTTTAAAAACAAAAAATCAGAACAATATCAAATTACACTGACTCACTTTTGAAAAAATGTTCCAATTTTTGTATAATTTATACTACTTTACCCTTGAATGCTGTGAGTCTTAAATAAGAAAGTCTAGATACTCTAGAGCGTGTATTTGAACCCTGCCTTCAACTCAGGTAGTGTGATCCCTGAGAAAATCATCCAGAATATTTAGGCCAGAAAATAGGCTGGTGAAATTTTTAGGGCAAATGTAATTTTTTTTTTCTTCTCTTCACCTGTATGGTAGAGCCTTTATTCTCTCGCTGTGTGTATGGGCCTGGCCTGTTCCAAATAAATGGTTATATTATTTCTTTAAAATTCTATGGATTATTCCAAAGTGACTTAGATAATAATTGTTACTGATGATTGTTTTCTGTACTTTCAAACTTGAGCTTTTAAGTTGTTGATTTGTGCTATAAAAATGTATTATATTATGATCCATATACTTTACCTACCCAGATTATTCAGAACAATAATAAGCACCATTAACCATAATGTAATTCAGGGGAATAAGTTGCCTATTAAATGAGATAGTACCTTACAATTGCAACAGTCTTTTCTATTTTCAATCTTTGCAACAAATATTAATTCCCATTTACAAATAAAGAGACTAAGATTTAGAAAGCTTAAGTGCCTTACCAAGGGTCACATAAGTCATTACAGAACTAAGTCTGTCTGACTGCAGCTGCTCTCAGCACCAGAGTGTGTATACTGTGCATCGTGGAGCTACATATACGTGTGTGTGTGTGTGCCTGAATGCCCGCATGCGTGTCCTGTCTGCACCCAGATATAGTTTTAGCGACAGCTACTAGGATGTAAGAGTTATTCTGAAAAGAAACTACAGGCTTACGTTTACATTAAAAATACAGTTGATGAGTTTTAAAGATTGCATTCTTTATTGTAGCCTTTTAATTAAGTAAATTTTGAGACACTTTTTATGCTATGAATTTTTATTTTATGATAATATATCCATCTACCTCATAGGGACAAACTTAGGAGATGTATATACTACTTAATGAATATCAAATTGGACTAATTCACCAAAAGTATCACTTCATTGTAAAACCTAAGATTAAAAGGATATACCTTTAGACAAGTGAAAATAATTACTAATACATTTAAATACAGTATCTGTATACTTTTTTATACATATAGTTTTATTCTGTGACATCAATGAGTTATACAAGCCACAGTATTGTACATCTTTCAGTTCAAGACACATTGAAAACTCCCTTTTATCAAGAATTTAAATACAATCATTTCCAAGAAATCTATTTGAACACCAACTGTTTTTATTCCTCACTAAACTTTTCTTGGTACAGATACTACAGTATCAGGATTTTTATCAGTGATACATCTGATTATGTTATAAATGCTCTATCCTCATGTATTTTAATTATAGAATTACTTATAATTACTAGTCACTACTAATGCCTAATAAGTTGTAAGTATTCCACTGTATATAAAAATTATATAGAATTTACTGTGAGTGTTTTATTAAAACGTACCCTGCAATTAGTGCTGGAAGGAGGAAAGGAATCCTGCCTCATAAGTAGACATTTTTTATCAGGGCAGGAGAGAACTTTCAAGGAGAATAATTATATTATGTAACCCTCCTCGTTAACTGTCTGAAGCTTCTCTACAGCATTCCTAAGGCATGGTCATCCAGCCTCCACTTTTATCCCCTTGATGAGGAGTTCATTACCTACTCAGATGGATACTTGCACTTACAGACAGTTCTAATTGTTAGAAAGCTTTTCTAATGTTGAACCCAAAATCTCTCTTCTTGGCACTTTTACCTTTTGGTGCCTTCTTTATAGTCTTGTCCCTTTAACAAAAATAAGCCCTTAAATTAGCATTTACAATGTCAAGTTGAATACTCTCGGGCCTTAGCCATCACACCTGTAGCATATTTTATGTCAATTCATCATTCAGGATCCACTCTCGTACATCGTTTTCTTCAACTGTGGTGCCTAGAATTCATTACTCCCATAGTGGACTGGGGGAAGTTCAGTAGAGAGAGACCCCTATTAAGTGAAACATGACCGCATTCCCTTTTTTGGGGGGAAGCTCTGTAGCTCTGTTTACAGATGCAGAGCTATGTGTCAACAACTGTCTCATTTGTTTAAACACATGTTACTGGGGTCCTAAGTAAATGACTTTTTTCTTATTTTCCCAGCTCATTTTATCTTACTATTTTTAGCTATTTTTCCATGGTTTGACTTTTAAGTTATGTGTTGTTCTTTTGAATAAGCATTAATGAGCATAATAGTTCTTTCTTAAAATTTGTCATAGGCTACATGTAGAACATCCATAGCAAAACAGAATTTAACTACAGTGAATTTACTGGTTTTGCTCAGCCAAGGTATACTAAGAGGCTTACTACTTAATAAGGTCTGTAGACAGATTAATAGATTAAATACTCCACAGCCTTTATATAGTTTTTTGCCAAACACCTGAAATTCTAATACTAGTTTTCATGGCCTTATCAAAATACATAGCTAAGCCCCATTTGGTATGAAGTGCACACTTTGTATATTTTGACATATTCATCAGTTTTGCTCTGTGATTAGATTTTTTGTCTACAAATGAAATCTGCAAATTTCCCATATGCTTAAACAATGCACAGAAAAACTAGTGAACTTTAAATGTAAATTAATGTGTTCATAGAGTCTTACAATATTGTTGGAATAATGTTCATAATTATCCATTAATATATTTACCTTTTGATGATAGCAATAATTTCTAAATAATTTACCATAAGCTGAGGAAAAATGCTTTTTAAAAGTGAAGTATTTAACAAGTCGAACTCAATGTGAAAACTTAAGCTAAAGTAGTCTCACCAGTCAGAAACCATTCTTCAAAAGCAGTGCCAGTAGCTGAATGTACAGTAAGCCACAGTGAATTGGTGAATATCATACCGAGTAAAGAAGCCTCCATTAAATAGTGAATACATTGCTGGAAAACCATGTTCAGAAGATTAAGTTGTAAAAGGCAACCAATATTAAGAAATTTTTTAAGTAAGTAATTGATAGAATACAAAATATCTTTCTTTTAATTTATTTCACTATGGGTTGTTAAAAAAGTCTAGTAGCTTTTTGGGTGAGCGTGTTATTTTACAGCCTGAGATTTCCCTAAGTGTAGGCACGTGACTTTGTTTACCACCTTTTTTTTCCTGAATGAGGGTTTTTTGTTAATACCTTACGTACTGTTGTTGTGACACGTAGGCAGTAAAACACAAAGACAGCCCGCCTGAGGCTGAGTTCTCTTGCGGTTTGTGTCTTGAATGGAGAATAAGAAAGTCCAGTGCTTTTACAAAAGAAACATTCTCAAGTGCAGAGCTGCCCCATCTGTTTCATCTGGTGGCTTATGCAATCAGAGGTGTTATCACATGAATCTAAATGCACGAGCAGTTGTTTTATGAACTCTTCCTGTGCTTTGAGGAGTTTATAAGTTCCCTGCTCTACTGTGTGTCAGTCCCAGCTGACCCAAGTGCATTCTGCCGAGCATATTTGGGGGATAATTAGAACTAATGAAGCCTGGAACACAGCTAATTCTCTAAATGATTTATTCTCATGCTTTTGTCTGATTCCAAAAGATTCTCCAAATCATAATCTATGCTGCTTATTTTTTTTCCTAGCACCATGTTGATGCAGCTACTCTATGTTTGATGGGCATTAAATAAATCAGGTATTTGAAATGCTGAGAAACATATTTCATAGTAAAAGTTTATATTATTCGTTAGTCACCAGCATTGAATGGAATCCCATTTCTTGGCCATTTTTTGTTTTTGCTTATATCTCAGACTGTTTGTGGTGTCTGTAGGTAAATAATAGGAGAGAAAACATCAAGAGATAAGAGCCTCTTAAAAAATGTACCACTGGGGAATAAAACCCACCCAGAAAATAATGGAAAATAAGTAATGGAAGATTCCAGTGTCTGGATTAGATCTCCTAAGGAAATCAGAAGATTTTTTAAAATCCTAAGAATAGCCTTCAAGTTTCAAAACTGTTTCATTACTATGGCTTCACTGTACCGCATTGTTGAGAATGACATTTCTCCACATGCCCTCACCAAGTAGTCAGTGATTCAGTGGCCTGTAACACTTTAAATCCCATCAACTTGCTTTCCTTTCCTGTTATAACTGTTTCAATGAGTGGCACTTTTGTTGTGCAGGTTAAGATCTGGTAGCTTACCGAGGGCACACTAGAATGAGGACAGACACAATTGCCAACACAAGAAGGCTACAGCTTTATTAAAGCCTCACACTCAGTAAATGCAATACCCAAGTCTCTTCAGGTAGGTAGTTCGTGTAGCCTATATTCTGTTCATTCTCTCGTTTTCTAGAAACTGTAGCAGAATTTGTTTTTAAGAATTTTTACTTATATCTATTGATCTTTAATATTCAACATACTCTAGAGCCCAGATAATAAATACCTTAAGGGCAAGTACCACTTGATTAGATGTACCGAAATACCTCAAATACAAACCAACTCTGCTGCCTAAGTGCTGCCCTAGGAACCAGTTGGAGATTCCCTGCAACTCATTAAGATATTTAATGCTGCCTTTTGTAAATTCTAGTCTTCACTGTGTGCCTTGACCTTAGGCATTATTAGTCTTCCTTATCGCTAACAATCTGCCTGGAAGCCAGCTGAACATTCAAGCAGCATGTTCTGGAACCTTGAAGGGAAAAGTTGCAGGTCATTGTTATTGCTTGGGCTTTAAGAACATCTTTTTTTTTTTATTTTTAATTGTTTACATCTGTAAGAGAGACAGAAAGTGAGTTGATAAAGCTAGTTAATATTGCGTTCCCATCATACACTAGGACTGTGCTGGGTCCGTGATCTGTGGTGCTGCACCTTCATCCCCTCCGTGGCACCAGGAGTGGCTGCTGCTGCTATCGTTTCATTGCTAGGAAACTGAGACACACAGAAGTCAAATCACTCCTCCAAGTTTACAGAGCTAAGAGTTTGCAGAGCTGAGGATTTTCAGCCAGCCCTTCTGAATCCAGACTCTGGAGCCCACTTTCTTAGTCTCACATTAAGCTTTTCCTCTGTTTGCTTTCTCCTCTGTGAAACAGGGATAATAATATCTACATCATAGGTTTGGTGCACAGATTAAACAAATTAATAAACGTAAAAAGCTTACGGTAGTTTTATCTTGTATTACCCAAGTCCATACGGGAACTGCAGAGCTAGGTTTCAAGCCCAGCTCTTTTTGCCTCTAGACCCTTGAGCTAGCATAGTACTTGGGTGAATATTTGTTGAATAAATAATTAAATGAGTATCATCTGTCCAGTACTTCCCAATGGCAGAACGTGTTAATTTTGCTGGTGGTTTTGAGAGCATACAGCAGATACTCAATGATGGCTGAATGAGTGGATGATTACTCATGCTGTGCTCCCCTCGAAAATACACTGATGATTCCCAAATGTAGAGCTTCAGCCAAGACCTCTCCCCTCAACGCCAAACTCAAACTGAGCCCCTGCTCGTCAACCCCATCCCGCCCCTCCTGCCATCATCTATACCCCAGTGAATGGCAACTCCTTTTTCCCAGTTGGGAAGGATGGCAGCCATCCTTGGCTTGGCTGCCATCCTTGACTTGGCTGCCATCCTTGACTCCTCTTGGCTGCCATCCTTGACTCCTCTCTTGTTTTGTACCCCACAGCCAGCGACATCAGCAAATCCTCCAGAATCAGATCCTTCAGAATCAAATCCTCCAGAATCTGACCACCTCCTACCAACTTTATAGCTTTGGTCTTACTGAAGTTACATCATCACTTCTCTGTACTGTTAGTTATCCGACAAGTGTCCTGGTTTCCTTCCTTGTCCCATTCCTGTCGTACCCTTACACTCTTTCCTCAACGTGGCAGCCAGAAAGATCCATGAAAAATAAAAGGAAGTCAGATCAGTTAGTTTTTTGCTGTTGTTGCGGGGAAGCACTGCCCTAAACATCAAGTTTATTGGATTGTCTCAGGTGGCACCCTTAAGTTCACAATTCTCATACCAGCGTAAAGTCTAAATCATTAAAATGACTTATTGTCTCTACAGTCAGCACTTCCCACCCTACTGCTCCGCGCTCACATTTCTGACTTCATTGCCTACTGATGTCGTCATCGCAGTGTCTTCACCAGGCGCCCTGGCACCCACTCACGTTAGGGCCCCTGTGTGTGCTGGCTCCTCTGTGCGGAGCTCTGCTCCCAGGATCTACATGACTTTTCCCCTTGTGCTCTCCAGGTGATTAACTTACCTAAAGTGCAGCACCCCACCTGCACTCCTTCTGTTCCCCTCTCTGTCTTCTTTTCTTCTACCACATATCACTGTGTTACATATGTTTTTACTTGTTTATCATGATTGATGTCTCTCTCCCACAATTTAAATCTGAACTCTTAATGAGGGCAGGGATTTGGTCTCTTCATTGCTACTATACCCAATCTAAAACAGTGCCCAGCTTAAAATGAGTGCTCAGTAAATACCTGTTTAAATGAAGGAAGGGAGGAAGGAAAGAAGGGATGGATAGAGGGAAAAAACTAGAAAGAAGGAAAGAATCAAAGGAGACAATCATTTAATTCTGATGACTATTATGTTTGTAATAATGCTATGGAAATGGTACTTAAAAGTTCCATAACCTCTTAATTCACAAATCATATTGGCTTCTTGACATCATTGACCTCCTCCTTTTTGGGGGGAAATTTCTTCTCTTGACAAAAGGAGTAATACCAGCTATTGAACGCTTATTCTGTGTAAGTCCCTGTGCTAAAAGCTTGATGTGTGCAGCACATGACTGAGTAGGGTTTTTCCGTGGCTCCAGAATTGACATCTGGGGTCCAGAGCTGAGAGCAAAGAAGCATCCAATGTTTCATCTTCTAAAGAGCTGAAAACAATTGAGACTAGACAACGGAGCTTATATTCTAGGGAGGAGACACCAACTTAACAAACATATAAGCAAGGAAACAAATCTAACATGTCAGATAGTGGGAAATGCTTTGAGGGACAGACATTACTGTCTTATTTTTATTATTTAAGGGCCTCTGGCTGGAGTGGGACTCAAAACTGTCCCTTATGACTTGAGCATCCGTGCACTTAACTCTTGGGCTTTGCTCGCTGTCTCCATCCATTATCCTGTTTTGCCTCTTATCCCACTGACTGATTTTTCACCATTAACGTGCTTCTCTTTTCTCTTTCTCCTCTAACTTCCTAAATATGAGTATACTGTTTAGTCTCTTCTCCTCTTAAGGTCATACTCCTGAATATGGGTGCAGATGATGCTTGGACAAAAACACAGGTTTGAAGTGTGAGTCCAATTATATGTGGATTTTTTTCAATAAATACATTTATGTACTGTAATTGTATTTCCCTTCCTTATGATTTTATTAATAACAATCTGTTTTCTCTTACTTTATTGTAAGAATACAGTATATAATACATATAACATACAAAACATGTGTTAATTGTTTATGTTATTGGTAAGGCTTCTGGTCAACAGTAGACAATTAGTTATTCAGTTTGAGGGGAGTCAAAAGTTATACGTGGACAACAAGGACCTACTGTAGAACGCAGGGAACTATATTCAAGGTCTTGTAATAACCTATAATGGCAAAGAATCTGAAAAAGAATACATGTTTATAGATGTGTAACAGAATCATTTTGCTGTACACTTAAAACATTGTCAATAAACTATACTTCAAGAAAAATTAAAAAATTAAAGAAGACATAAAAAAGAAATGAATAAAGTAGGTTGAGTTTTAGAAGCCATAGGAAGAGGAGGGACCGTGGTGAACACATGCTTGTCCAGAGGTGACAGGTATAGTTCTGTTCCACGTGGTGGTTGTCTTAAGGCATTCCAGAAACAGCACTGTCACTTATTCAGATTTTAAAGAGAAGTCAAAATCCATTTTTCATCTGTAGTCTCCTGATTCTTAAAAAAATGTTGGCTATCTTTTTTCAGACTCTATGTGGTCCAGATGAAACTTTGCTGCAGGCTGGATTTGGTCCAGTGGCTTCTAGG
This sequence comes from Camelus dromedarius, assembly GCF_036321535.1. NCBI lineage: Eukaryota > Metazoa > Chordata > Mammalia > Artiodactyla > Camelidae > Camelus > Camelus dromedarius. The sequence continues at coordinate 61,504,268 of NC_087448.1, read as the reverse complement.
GTGTAATTTCTGGACCTCTGGTCCTTTACCAGCCCAACACTCAGCAACACTGAGGTGGAAATCTTGAGGTAGTCAGACTTTTAAAAATTTTTTTGATATTATGTCTGAAAGAAAGGAGACTAAGCTGACTTTTTTCATAGAGATTAGGGTTCATGATAGGTTCTCCATTCTCTCGCCTGGTTTCTCAGTGGCCTGTCAGCAGTGAGGATGAGGGCTGTAGCCCGTGGCCATGAGAAAGATGCCTTATTCAGCAGTGTGGCTGATGTGCTGTTTGCTTATGAGGTAAACCCAGTCATTTAAGACTTTGTGGCTAACGAGGGAATTGTGCAACTAGAAAGGGCTAATGGAAGATGGTGACACAGGTTAGTCCTTGGTGAATGAAGTCATTGGAATCAACAACTGTGTTTTCCTCTGATTTCCAGCTTGCTTGAACTTGTAAAGAAAATGGTGCACAAGATGGTGCACAGAGTAAAGTTTCCCGTTTGCTTACTGCCCCTTGCCCTCTGACATGTGTTGATTCATTCATTCATGTACTCATCAGGTATTTATTGAGTACCTATATACGAGGCATCCGGCAGTATTCTAGGTTCTGTGAATATACCTGAGAACAAGACAAAGTCCCTGCCTTCGAGGAGTGTGCAGTCTGGTATAAGGACCTGGCGGTGTGCCGCACATGCTGGAGCTCTATTGAAAAGCTGGCCAGTCATCATTCCTTCCCAGCTCTTGCAGTTATGCCATTGCTTGAGTTGGATGTCGGAAGAGAAGTAGCAGTTGAGGGTGGTAGGGGAAATTAAGCAAGGAGGTCGCCTCTTTTTCTGGGATGTCAACAGGATGTTGCAAGGTGGTCCTGGAGAAGAATTCCTAATAGTTCTTGCTTCTGGTGTATCTCCTGGGGCCTAGTGGTTCCTCTCATGGCCTTTGGAATCCTCTGAGGGTATTCTTCTCTGCTTTGCTTTGGAGCTCCTTTGGAATTGATGTGGAGATTCAGGATGTCCTGTTGGAAATGCAGCCCTCAGGGTGTTTATTTCTTAACTCAGGAAGCACCAAGGGATAAGGAATAAGATTTCTTCCCTGCATGTTCACCTAGTTGTGCTTTATTCATAGCTATCAGTCATTGAGAGTAGCCGACACAATGGCAAATTTCATTTTGCTCTGTGTTGAACCGTTTGCACTTAATTCTATTTAACAAGTGAAAATTATTGGGCCTGTTATTAAGGATGCTCAACAGAGTCCACTCTGTTTTTTTGCTTATTTATTTTGGACTGGTGCATGGTTTGCCGGATAACCTTTGTCTCTATTATTGAAAGAAGTCTTGTAAAGTTGGGTTCAAGTCTCAGCGTTGGAAATGTTCTTCTGGACTATCTGATCATTAATTCATGAAAGATAAGCAGTGCCATACATATGCTTGGGAAATCACACACCTTTTAATATGCCAGGGCCTCTAATAAATCAAGAATACCAAGAGTCACCCAGTTAGGAAGTTAGCATTTAGATCACTGGCTTTCTCAGAGACTCACCAGGTGAGTTCTCATTCCTGTAATTTATATTTCTGGGCTTCTCACATATCCCTGTCATATGGCCAAATGTGACTTGATGATCATAGTAAAGAAGGCAAGCAAACAACTTTTTTGTGTGTGTATTTGCCATGGAGAAAAACACATCTTGATGGGACCCCAGGATGGTATCAGAACGACCATGGTAGAACATTAGGATGCCAAGGCAGCATTTGTTAATAGAAGGCTGGTTGCTTATATGTTCAGTGAAGTAGATCCTTTTTAGAAATGGTGAAATAACCCTGCACAGTATATTGCTATAATTTGATAATACAATAATGATAATGCATTTTACTTTAAAAAACTCAGGAATTTGGTAGGAATATAAAATTGAAAAGCACAGCAAAATCAGGAATCTATCAGTCACAGTTCCTTTTTTTTTTTTTACAGTAATATAACTCAAGGAAAAGCTAAAATACGTGTTTGTAAGCCAGCAAGCTAAAGACTGTATTAGGAATATATAATGTATGCCCCCATTCAATCTATGCATACATATATAAATATGTACATATACACACATACATACGTACAACAGAATCTTGATTATCCTACTTCGGATACTTCTTTTTGAGTAAATTTATGAACTTTTGCTTGATCTGAGGTTTAGCCCATCACGTGTTCCTCAAGCTAAATTTTCAGGTGTATAAACATAATATAACAACTACTTAATACCCAGACAGGTATACTTCATTGAGTTTCTAGTTCAGGATAAATACCTTTCTGTCAAGGACTGTGAGTCAGAAATTCGTAACACTTAGATGGGAAGGTAGGACATCTGGATTCTGATCCAGGTTTTACAAAGACAGGCTTTTTAGGCAAGTTTTTAAAAAATCTTTCAGGGGTTTTAGTTTGCTCATCATAAGATGATTTTGGTGGTGGGGTAAGGGCACCAAATAAACATCCATTTATTTGGGATACCATTGCAAATGTGGTCTAGCCCCTTTCTTTATGCAAAATAGATTCCCTATACATGTGCTCTGCATTCATATTGAAGCTTGATTGGGAACAAGTCGTCCCATTTGGCAATTATTATAAATGACAGGCAATATATCTCATTGCTGAACGACTCTAAGCACCCATTTGATATTTATACAGGGACTATAAAAAAGTTTTACATGGATTTTCTACTGCACTGAGGGGTTGGCGCCCCTAACTTCCACGTTGTTCAAGAGTTAACTGTATGCTGCTTAATTTCTTGTTGTCTTATGGTTATACAGCTTGAGTTATCATCTCTGTGTAGATGTGTCACAAATCTGTATCGCCAATCCTGACCTCTCTGTTAATTCATCATCGTCATTTTCTACATCCTAGCAGACATTTTCCAAATTGATGCCCCTGTCTTCCCCATATTATTGTTCCTTCTTCCTCTCAAGTAGAAGCCAGAAGCTTTTCTTAAGGATTGCTCTCTCTCATTTCTTCCTTTGTTTTTGTCGTTGATTTGAGTCACTGTTATAATTGCAAAGAATTGGCATCCTAGTCGTTATTGACTCCTCTCTTGCCCTTTGCTCCTTCTCTGCCACCTCTCTGGCTCTATTAATCTCCCTGTCTTGTGGATTCTCGTTCTTACCTAGTATCTTTCACGTGCATTTTTGTCATGCTCGCCACCATCACCCTAGTTCAAGATCTTTGTCACTTCATTACTAGACTGTGGATCTGCTTCTGTCTTTCCCTTCTCTAGTCCATCATAAAAAATGCTGCTGGGTTGACTTTTTCACAGATCAACTTCTATCATGTTACACCCCTGTTCAGAAACCTTTGATTGACTCCTGGTTCTCATGGGAAGAAAGGGAGGAAGTGATGGAGGGAAGGAAAGAAGCCTTTTCTGGTTTTCAAAGTACTTCATTATCTGACAAAAGCAATACTCCAGTATTAGCTTCTTGACATCCTTACTTGCATTCTCTGCTGTACACTGATTGTTCTCCTAACACAGTTCTTCCATTTCCTTCTCTGCCTTTTTACCTCTTACTCTTCACCAATCAGAATTGGATCCACTCCTTAAAATCAAATGTATCCTATCTATGATTTTCCTAATTAAACATGGTCTTTTCCTTCTCATTAATCTTCATTATCACTGGACTTTTCTACCATTGGTATAGTGTATATAAGTGCTATAAAAAAGAGTAATTTAAATTTGTAAATGTCTTTTGTCTCCAAAGTGGATTCAAAATTCCTTGATGACAAGCAGATTTTTACTCTTCTTTTTACCCTTACCCCCAAATGCCTAGCATAGGACTACAAGCATAGTAGATGATCAGTACATATTGTTGAGTGATAAAACATACCTTAATCTTCAGGTATCAAAAAGGAGGAAGAGGATTAGGGCAGGTTTAGTGATCACAAAAACCTGGTGACAAAGGTCATAGTAGCTATTTCATCTGTAGACTGATTACAAATAAGCTGGACAAGCCTTCATACGTTGTGTTTCATCCATGAGTACTATAATAGTATGACATATTTGGTACATTGAACAAACTGGTTGGCTTCTATTTTCTTTCCTGATACTTATTAAAAACCAAAATTTGGTAAGTAGGTTGAGATTCTGCACAGCCATCTCAAGGTGCCACTGTTATCTTGGTGTCATAATATTATACAAAGAAACAATTCCTGAATTTCTTTCCTGCCTTATATTTCCACAAGTGGTGGTCTTGAACCTTCTTTTGTCATTAAAAAAAAAAGAGTCTTTCCTGAAGACACTCATTCCTCAAAACAATTCAGGTGAATTGTTCAAGTGTCTTCATTCAGGAGAATTTAAAGAGATTTGAAATAAATATCTTAACAATTCATGAATTATGATATCTCAAGTATAGATATATGTGTAAGCAATAATTTGAAAATCATACAGTTATAATCATCGGGCTGCTGAATGCACGGGAGAAAAATGCAGTTGTAATGCTTTCTCAACATTACATCAGGAATGTGGAAAACATTCCTTTAAAATTCCTTGCAGAGGGCTCAGGCAAAGAACTTCTTACATCATTCAACTATCAGATATTTATTGAGTATCTCTTGAGCTCTCTACTATGCCCTGGAGATACCTTCCCTGCCTTCATGGAGCTTTCAGGCTAGTAGGAGATTATAATCAACTGAGCACACAATTACAGTTCTGGGGGCTAAGTACTAAGTGATTTACTAGGGATCATAAAAGGAGGGGCATATAAATGCAATCCAAGAAGTCTTGCTGATTGAAAAACTGAAGGTTGAATATATTGGTCCTGTCACCAAACATTTATTGAGCATTTTTTCTCTTTCTATCCAGTTCTCAAGCACTGTAATACAGTGGTTATCTAGCTCATACATCGACTATGAAAAGCATTTATATGAGAAAGGTAGAGAAATCATAAAAGAGTATTTGGGTACACCTGAGATGATTCTCAAGTTTCTACCTTGAGTGACTGGTGTACAGAAGCCCTACCAATTGAGATACAGAAATATTGGAGCAAGAACAGGTTTTCTGGAAAGATGATGAGTTTAGTTTTAACCACAGAAATCTGGGTTACCCAGGTGGAAGAGTAAAGAAGGCAGTTCATACATATGTAGAGAGAGAGACATAGAAGCTTTCTCTAAAGCTTAAAAGAAAGATCTAGGACTCATCATATTTCTTATAGTTAGAAGCATGAGCACTTGAAAGATGCCAGGAGATAGTACAGAATGAGAACAGGTGCAATGACAGTATTCTCAGGATCACCAACCGGTGAAGATGACCCAGGAGAGATGAATGAGAAGTGATGTTCAGAGAAGGAAGAAGGAAAACCAAAAGATAAGACTGTCCTAAAAGCCAAAAACAAGAGAGTTTAAATAAAAAGGTAGTGGACAACAGTTTAGCTACCACATGGAGGTCACATAAAATGAAAAGTTTTTTGTCTCTTCACGTCAGTTTCCGTGGAGTTGTAGAGACAGGCAGATTACAGTTGGGTTGAAGAGTAAGAGGGAAGAAGTGAAGTGTAAAATACACTTTCAAGAAAATTAGATAAAAATGAAATATAAGAGATATGGTGGCAATTATGGGGTGCTGCAGGATAAAGTTTAAGAGAGATTTGCACATATTAAGACTTAGAGGAGAAGTAGAAGAGAGATCAGAATTGAAGAAGGGAGGGATAACTAATGGAGGCCCAACTCCAAGACTAACAGCAGGAAATGGGATCATTCTCTTGAAGCTACAATTGAGAGATGGTTCAGTTTTCCTTGAAGGTAAACTCTGCACAGTTATTAATATTGCATTGCATTTTCTATATTCCATATATAATAATGATGATGGAGAATGAGGGTGTTGGTTTGAGATGGACAGGTAAGGTCTAGAAATATATGACGACGAAGCTGTTGCATTGTGGAGGGTAATTGTGAAGAGAGAGAAGTGTATAGCTGGTGGCTTAAACAGTTGATGGAGTAAATAAATTAGGCTTCAGTTTTCCCTGGGCAGTAGAGAGCACTGGGACTTAGGTAGGGGTTGAGGAGGAATTAGAATATTTATATCATCACTGAAGGGAATGGCAGTAATACATTGATCCAACAAGTAAAAGATTGAAGAGGAACATTCAAGGTCCACCATGGTAGAAACCATGAATTTGTAATGATACCAGTTTACATAGAGTCAAAATCATCCATAGCACTCAGCCATCCAGATGTGGAAGAGGGGAGAAATTAAATTAGAGAATATATTGGGATGAGGATTTGCGGAGAGCTAATGGGTGAAGGATATGCATGTGAAACAATCAAAGGTACTTACGCAATTAGACTGATAGACTACTGGTTCTAAACTGGAGGGGGAAATGAGTAGTCAGATTGATAAAGTGGAAGTAAATAGAATGATGAAGAAACTGGAAGTCGGGTGGGTTTAACATATGGAAATACAGGACTCTCACTTAGCTTAGGAAAAGGTTCTTCTTTCCAGCTCCACCCAAAGTCTCAGCTTATGAAAATACAGCACTTCCAATTAAACTTATATTTCAGGTAAACATTTCATTATCTGTCTAAGCAAACTTCCTGTACTTGATCTGGCAGCCCTAGATGAGTATCAGCAGTAGATGAAGATTCCTCAGTAGAAGACTTAATGAGATAGTTTAAAGGTAGGAGGCCAAGTAGGTCATGGAACAGAATATGGCCATAGATTATAGATAGAGACTTGGAATTCAGAGAAATCAAGGAATTTCAAGATTAAACTTGGAATGTATTGAATATTGAGTATATGGAATCTTGAATTCTTTAAAAGTGATGAAAAGATTTTGGATGGATTTCTTTGGGAAAGAAAACACACAAGGAATAAAATGAGTGAATGGCAAGAAAAACAGGCTATACAGAAGGAAATAAATGAGCCCAAGAAGGGTGGCAGGAATATTGGAAGCCAAAGTCAACTGCACAAAATCATTTCTGGTTTGATGCTATGAATACTTTTAAGATATTTAATAAAAAAAAGTTTTATCAACAGCTGATGATACTGGAGTTTATTTAAATGTATTCCCATAGCCAGGGCAATCATAGCTTTTAAAAGACCCTGATATATATGAAAGTCTATTAAGGGGGTCAACCCAAGTCTTAATCCACTAGTCATATCTGTTTCCAGTACTACCAAAGTGTCTCTCAGGATATTTTTATAGGAGTCAATCATATCTTGCTCATTTTAGGTTTGTAAAACTGCCCCCAGATACTTTTCCTTTAAGTCTTTGGTTATCACATAACTTCCTTTAATTTCACAGTAGAGTGACTAGGAATAAGAACACTTGGGTTCTAGGGCTTGGTCTTTTTCAGATGAACTATCTGACCTTTATTAATGGGTTTAGTTAACTCTCTGTCCAGTTTCCTACCCTGTATAATGACAGCATTGGAATAGATGATTTCTAAAGCCTCTTATACCCATTCACTTCCAAAGTCATTCAGTTCTCTATATTTTAACTAATTTTGAAGTCAGCACAAAACATCAGCAGATCTTTGAAGGTATACTCTATCATATATATTCTTGAAAAGTTAGCAGTAAATCGTATTTTTAGTATATTTTTATTGAAGTATAGTCAGTTTACAGTGTTGTGTCAGTTTCTGGTATACAGCACAATACTTTAGTCATACGGGAACATATATGTATTCGTTTTTATATTCTTTTTCACTGTAAGTTACTGCCAGATATTGAATATAGTTTCCTTTGCTAAACAGTATAAATTTGTTGTTTATCGGATTTTGTGAGAATCCTCCTGTATTTTGAAATGAGAGACACCGCCAGAGTTCAGTAGATGTTCTGTGTGATTCATTGGGTTTGCAGGTGTAATTCTTGGTGTATTTGTGGAAGAGGGCGAGCTGCGAGTCTCTCTACTCCACCATCTTGGCTCAACCCCCAGTAAATCACATTTTTATCATTTGAGTTATATTCAAATCTATTTGAGTTTATTCTTCAAGGACCCGTATAATGATTCTTTTATAGAGAAATTGTTGTTTTATACTTTTATTTCTTTACAGTGTATAATTTTAAAATTAAACCTTTAGTTATTAAATATTTTAAAAAACAGAATTCTATATATTTTCTTTATACTTTCAGGAAGGACGTAATGAATATGATTAAGAGTAAAACAAAACATGATAAATAAGAAAATAGTAAGAAAGTGAATTAATCACTTTAAGTGAGTTCATGACTTCAGGGTAGTAGAAGAACTCAAGTTTAATTGAAAAACCAATCATTGTTGAGAAATTACAGAGAATGTGAGATGTGTCAGAAGACCAGATAAGGGTAAAATATTAGGGAATTTTCTACTTGGCACCTTCTTGTTCAACATTATTAACAAAGATGTGATGAAGACTTAGGGGAAAAACTTAAGGGTGTCTCAAATCCTTTTGGTAACCAAATAGGATCTAAATTTTTAAAAAATAAATTTGTATTCTGAAAAGTTAAGATGTATATTGCAGGCCTGGAGCAACCTCTAAGAAAATAACTAAAATATGAATAGTTTTAAACATCATTAAAGGAATTATAATATTGTAGTAAAGACTATTTAATGCAAATGAAGGTAGTAAAGGAGGAACAGATGAAGAAAAAAGACCTGTGACATATAGAAAACAAAAAGTAAAATAGCAGAAGTAAATCCAGTTATACCCATCATAACATTTAAATGTAAATGAATTAAACAATCCTATCAGAAAACAGACTGTCAGGCTGATTTTTTTTAAAGCAACAAGATCCAACTATGTACTGTCTGCATGCAATTTTATGTTGTCAATTATATGCCTTGTCCCAGTTTAGACTCAAAGATACAGATAGGTTGAAAATAAAAAGGTGAAAAAAGACATACCATAGAAGAGTTACAGTGGCTATACTATACCAAAAAAAAAAAAAAAGAAGACTCTTAAACTAAAACAAAAAAAACAAAACAAAACAAAACAAAACAAAACTTACTAGGGATAAAGAGAGACATTTTATAATGATAAAAAACTTAATGTTTTAAGAAGATATAACAATTCTAAATGTCTATGTGCCTAACACAAAGCCCAAAATACATGAAGCAAAACCTAACAGCTTTGAAAGGAGAAACAGACCAATAATGGAAACTCCAATATTCTACTTTCAATAATGAATCAACTAACTAGACAGTAAATTAACCCACATACAGGTTTGAACAACACTATAGACGAGACCTAATGGATATCTATAGAACACACCACCCAACAGCAGAATTCTTCTCTAGTGCACATGTAACATTCTCCAAGCTAAACCATATGCTAGGTCATAAGAAAAGAGTCACTAAATTTAAAAGGATTTAAATAGCACAAAGAATTTTCTCTGACACAATGGAATCAAATTAAAAATCAATCTACAGGTGACACAAACCTGAGTTAGTGAATACTTTACATGACATCAAAAGTCATAAATTACATGAAAACCGTATCATGTGACTTGAAGGAACTGAGGCTAGTTTAGCCTATGTAATAAGAGACTAATTTGTATGGTAAAGATAGGTAGGACATCGAAGCTTCCTCTAAAAAGTCTGTCATTTATAATAAGGAGTATATTTATATTTGATCTTCCAGAGGACACAGGAGAACCAGTGGGTGGAAGTTACAGTGCAGGAAGAATATTCTAATAGTACTTTTCAATAAGACATAGGCAGTGTTATACTTTTGTATCTTGTGTCCCTTAAAATGTGTTTTTAAAAGCCCTATATCAGAAAGTTAAGCAATAATTTATTACAGTGCTTTAAAAAGGACTCCATTCTCAGAAAGGTTAAAGCATTACATAACTATGATTCTTGCAAAACGTCTTTTCTCGAAAAGTCAAAGAAAATCCTTAGTAGCGGTACCAGCAGGCAGCCTCTGCTCCTCCCAAGGTCAGATCTAGAGCTTAGAACCTGAGTTGGCCCATTTCACATCCTTCTCAAAATAATATGCCCCCCCAAACAAATTTCACAGATTTAAAAATAAATTCTTGTATAATTTCCACATGTTTTGGAACTTTTCTTGAACTTTATCAAGCCAGTCCTTAGTTACCTAAATTTCTAGAGAGTCTGTATTCCAGTTACTAAGACTGTGAATTATTTAAATAAGTTACTCAGGTGTGTTCATGTAAAATCTTCAAAATGCAAATTGGACAGAAAGTAACAATATGAAAGACCAAGATCACCTGCAATAGGTTTCCTCGTAAGTAGTGAACATTGTTACTCAAAGTTACTCAGCCAGAATTCTGAAGAACCCTCTGCAGGGGAGTCGAGAAGGTGCTCCTTCTGTGTATGAGTATATGTACACATACACACAAACGGACTGAAAAGTGGGGGTCTGTTTTGCCATATTTAACGTCTGTGTTTCTCTTCATTAAGACAATGTTTTTTATTACTGAGAAGTAGAGTTTTCAAAAAGATTTTAATAATAAAAATTGTTTCATTTACTATATTCTCCTAGAATGTAAGTTACACTGTTGAAGTGAGTTGGACATATCCTTTTCTACCCTGGGGTTCCTTTAGCATCTGTTGTTCCAGTGACTGCTTGATGTCCTTTGCATGCTGAAGAAATGAGCTTCCAAATTGTTTGGTGTACGTATGAGAGATTAACTTACATACCAGGAAGATGAGTATAAATCTGTGGTGCAGCATCTTTAAGTCATTTCTGTTTTTTAAATATGGGTCCATCCATTTAGATAGCATCCTGAACCTCACAAATGGTATATTGTCTCATTTAATGATGGGCAGTTAGATTTCTCTAAAGAGAAAATCTGAAGTCTTAGATATATCTGGGAGACTTCAGGTTATTTATGATATTATCTAATATTATATAAACATTGTATACTTTTCCATTAATTTTCTACCAAATATTGAAATGAATATTTATGTTTATGGCTTAACTAAACTTCCTTTTGTAAGATTGGCTCATTTTTTACCTTGCATATGTTGTTTTATATATTTGCACCCTTTTTCCTGCACACAATTGTTATTTTAGGAACAAAATTATTTAATAATAGCTTTATAACATTGTAGATCTTAGCATGTTTTGATTTGTACAAAAGCTCTATTCTTTGAGGGTCATATACATAAGATTTCATGAAGGAAACGCGTTGGAGATGCTAAGCAGACATTTCCCCTGGTCATTAAGAATTACTTGCTTATATGGGTATTTATTGTTTATGTAGGAGTTAGATACTTAACTTGTAACACCCAGGCCTGCCTGGTTTGAAAACTTTTCATTACTGATCTTGTCTTTTATGTGTCCAGTAAAAATTACCAAAATATCTTCCATGAGGTATGGCAAATAATCGCTAGTTACCCTTCAGTCTGTTCCTCCCCCAGGCAGGTTGGTTCCTATCTGGCACCCAGAGTAAAGGGGCCAAAGCAGGAGTCTTTGGTGCTGATGGGGTGAAATAAGCTACAGTGACACATCACTGCTATACCCGGGAAGACATCACGGTTCGTTTATTTCAGATATGGTGGTAGCAATGTTAGATGATGAAATACTTTTCTTAAAGCACTAGGAGAGCAGAGATTACACTTAGCATTTTTAAGAAACATCCTTCAAGATAATTTGAAGAAAAGAAGTTCAAAAACAAAGTGCTCTCATCTCTTTAATAAATTGTACTTTCTCCTTGACTATTTAACTTATGCAAATGCACCCTGAGAATATTTTTGCTTCAAATCTGAATCTCCACAAGGATATTTATATTTAAAATACTAAAAAATTTATTAGCTACATTAAATGTTTACTTCCTGTTATAGTTGAATTAAATACCTGTCTTCACTCATGGAAACACAGCATGCCAAATGCTCCTCTAATTTTTTTCCTCTAATACCTTATGGTCAGCCACGCCTGGTACAAAGGACATACAGACATACACCTTTCTGATATTATTAATGAGTTGTTCATGACCTTTCAGTTGAGATTAGTGTGTTGTTTCGTTGTTTAAAGAGAGAATTTTGTGGAATTTATGTGACCACACCAAGCGCTTTAAGAGTAGGTATGATTCCTGGTTTGGATCTGTAACCCGAGTGAATCATAATCACTTGTAGGAAAAAAAAAAAGTCTTGCCATAAGCAAGCAGTTTTGTTTTAGTTTGTTTTTTTTTTTCCCCAAATGAGAGAAAATTGATGTAATGCCCTTTACACTGCTTTTTACAGAAAAGCATAAGATCTGTTTACCTGGTTGAAATTCAAATTGTTTTATTATGGTGTCAGTTCTTGGGTTTTGGCAGCACTTCTAAAGTGTCTATTCACAAAAAGACGACCACAATGAATGAATGCTAGTGTTGACACCACCTAACAAGCAGGGATTATGTGTTTACAGAAGAAGTAATATGATAGGTCAAGTATACGAGGCTCTTCTCACGGGCACTTCAGCACATAATGAGCGACTGACGAGCGAGCTCCGAGCTGCCACTCTTTGGCTTCAGTCCGTGGTGATGCCTGCCTCTCTCCGCCAAAGCTCTCTTGATCATGTTCAGCTGCTCTGTTCTCATGTGGGGAATAATAGTAGAGTAAAGCTGCTTTTCTGTCTCATTTTTCTTGCTAATTTACACATTCAAGCCATTTTTTGTTTGCTACCCTTATTTGCTATTCCCTTTTGTCAAGGCACTGTTTGTTCTCTTTTTTGCCTCAGGCCTAAGAACTAATTTGAGCTTCTATAATTACTTCATGTTTTACACCTGTCTGCATATCAGGCACCCCCTTGTCTCTGTCCTGAAGCTGTATATTTCCTTGCAGAAAAGCTAGTTTTCGTACACAAGGAATCCTAAGTTTCTCCACTCCATCCTCCTGCAGAAGAAACACAATTAAACTGTTGAGATATCCTCAGCAATGTGGCTGACCTCAGGGGTTCACAGAGGACAAACGAACGCTGTCTGCTCAGACAGTTTGTGTTAAGACATTGTGGAGCAGAGAGCCTGAGCTTTGTTCCTCATGAATGAAGCCATGGTAGTAGTCATTTTAAAATCATTAAGGCTCTGAATGCACAGTATCATTCGACAGTGTTTGCTCTACAGCTGCTCCTCTGCTGTAATAGCAGCTTATTAAATTTGGGTCAAGCGGACTCTGAAGAGCATCACAATGAAGAAACTGTTCTAAAAGTTACCTGTTTCAAAAAAGCAATTGATTAGATTTTTAACTTAAGTGACAGCTGCAGTTCATTGCCCATTCTTTGCCAAGTCCTGCAGCCAGAGCAACCTTTTGTCATTTGGGCTTCATTTTGTAAGCGCTTTCCTGAATAATCCAGGGTTGCTTTCCACTCAGAGCCTGCTTCAATCCAATTAGGAGTTTAACAAGGGTCAAATTAAGGAGACTTTACACTTCATGTTTGCATCATTAGCCGTAAGACTGTTATGTGAGTGCAAGACTGTGTGTCAGGGAAGAGGGGGAAAACTGCGCGCGGCTGGGACAGGTGCAAAGCCATCACCCACCCGGGGCTGCGCCCCTCACTGATGGAGGCTCAGCGGGCCGGCAGCGACGTTTCCAGTTCTTTGGGGTTGTTGCCTTGTCACACCTGCTGGTGTTTAGTTGTTTGGAGGTTACAGGTGCTCGCTGGGGCGGAGGGGGAAGACTCTGTGTATTCGCCTACTCTTTTCTCTTCGGGCAGCCTGTTGTGCTTGGACCAATGGCTGGGAAGACAGGAAGCTGAAACGTCTTGAGCACATTCATTATTTTTGATGAGATGACAACTGTCTAGGTTCATGTTCTCACTCCTTGGAGCTGTTTCCTGCTTCTTCTCTCTCTTTTTTTTTTATTGAAAACATAATTGTTCATTCTGTAAAATATTATCAGAGAGAGTGGAAGCTCATTTCGTAGGAGAGTGGCTTGTTAGAGGCCCTGCAAAGATCAGCTCCCCGCTGTTCAAGAAAATAAAGAGCCTGTGAGAGTCTTCTCAGAATTGTGATGCTTAGAGTCACTTTTTGTCTCGGTTTGTCCATACCATCGAGTTACATTTATATTTGTTAATGTGCTCTAACTATATTACGTCACTGTAAAGAAAATGACCCATTTCTAAAAAGAAAAGGCCACGGAACCCCGCTAGTCAGCGCCTGCTTGCGTGGGACGTTGCTAGAGAATGTTGCTCTGCTCTCCAGCCAACCTTTGTGCTGCTACACAAAAAGTGAAGATTTATCTAAAAATAACACTTTCATTGTTCCTTTCTTACCTCTTCAACCCATTAATAGGTACTTTAGTATCATGAGTTTTCATAGTTTAATCCCCTTTCAAAAGCTTTTCAGAATAAAAGCTCTAAATGGTCCTCAGTATTAATTTGATGTGACTTCTGTACAATATGGTTTAAAACTCTCAGAAGCACATTTTTACTGCTTACCCTTTTTCACTGGAGCAATGTGCAGAAAATTCCAGCTAAATGTTTAGTAGAGTGTCTAATGTGAACCATTTTGCTGCTTTCTAATAATACAGTTTTCTAATTTTAAAAAATTTTTGTCAGGGTGATGTAATTCTTCATCCTCAAGAATATTGTTTTGGGTTCTCCATTAATTTTTTAATTATAAGTGTATTCTTAATGTTGATAATTTTCAAAGCTGTATTTTTATCTCTGATTTGCTGAAAATTAAGAGTCAGCCTGGTAAATAGCAATCAGGCTAGATTATATGCAGTTGGTTACATCTTTGTTTATGTTTGGACCACAAGGGCCTCAAAACAGAGCTTCCAGCACTCGCAACCCACTCTACCCTTTCTATGTGTTTTGTAGCTTTTGAATACACATCTGTCTTTCTTAAAACGTAGTAGATGGTGAATGTAATTCTTACTGTCTACAAATCATTTACTACGGGACCCATGCTTTCCCTGCCAAGTTCCATTTCCTCGATTTCTCGTACATCTACAGAGCCTCCAATATAAGGAAAAAAGAAAAAGAAAAAAAAACTTATTGATTCTTTTAAACTCCAGATTCCTTCACTGAATTTTAATGTTCACATTTTCCAAAGGGCAGTGTGTATTCATGATCACGCATATCAGTATATGCATGTAAATATCTTCCCGCAGGAAAAATGTGTTTATTTTTATGTGTTTATGTAACATGTTTATGTGTTTATTTTAAAAAATATTTCAAATCCCCTGCTAGTGCAGAGACTGTGCTGGTGAACAGTAGAGAGAGCTAAAACAATACCTCCCTGCTCTTTGAAGTTTTCCTGCAGTGGGGAGAAAGGAAGAAATCAAATAAGCACCCAAATACATGTAAATTTATGATCAGTGAATGTACTCTTGTTGGGGAATGTGATCTGGTCAGCAAGTTCAGGGAGGATTTTCCTGAGAAAGTGACTTTGAATTGACTTGTTGAAGACACATTGCTATGAAAATAAAAAAAAATTTGTACTTACTAATTTTTATTCCAAAGAACTAAAAATATTTGCACATATACTTCTGATTCAAAATTTACAACCATAATGAAAGTTTCTACTGATAATACATTAAATGATAGAACATGTAGAAAAAAATCATCTGGAATGAGTTATAAATAATTTTAATATCAAAGGAAAACTTTAGGCTAGTTTTAGGCTACATTCATGGATGGGAAACAAGCAAGTGAAGTGACTTCTCTAGAACTCTATCTTTTGTTGGTTACATTTCTCCGATGTTTTTTGTTTGTTTCTTCTTGCCACAAGGTGTATTACATGATTTATCTGCTTACCATGTAGGAACAGACTGGAAATCTCCAGTGTGGAACCAGCGGCTCTCTGGAGCTAGCTCCTACAGGCTATGAGAGTCACATGTGCTTATTTCTTCTCAGCTACATAACCAGTGACCACGCCTTGGGAGCCTGAAATCCACCACTGTGTGAGGATTTATACAACAGGAGTGGCAGGCCCTGCAGATAAGCCTGGCCACCCCAGCTGCTTTATCAGCATACTCTTGGTTATATCTGATCCAGTTCTTGGGGTCTGGGCCTACAGATAGATTTGGGAAGAGTCCATAGAGTCTTAAAATTTCCCTCTATTCCTCTATAGGAACTGGGAGTGGAAATTAGAAAACATGAAGTCACGTTTTAGGTTATTTTTCTAATTATTTAAAGTTTTATGAGTGTATAAAACTTACCGTTAACAAAATTCAGTTTCTTAGTGTATAAAAATTCAGCTAGTGATATCATTTACCTTTTAACATAACAATGAGTAACAACTCTTACCCATGGATTCAGTGATGCTTCCCTTTTTTAAATAATTCTCTTTTGCATGTAAATATTTACTAGTTTCCAGTGTAATAGTAGACAATATAAATTTAAAGGTATATTGTTAGCCTTTGAACTGGTGACTTTTATCATACTTTATCTTTTCTCTATAATAAATCAAATTTTTATTTTGCTTTCAAAGCTAATGCATTTATTGCTTTTACTGTACATGATATTTGCAAAATGTTAAAATGTAGGTAATTTAGAATACTATTAAGAGTAAAATTAAAACTACCCATAATCCAACAACCCAGAGATAAAAATTAACATTTATAACACCATACTTTTTCAGTGTATGTATCCACCTATAGGTAGACGTATTTTTACAGATGCTAGTATACAAATAATTTTGTAACTTGTTTCACGCAACAATGTAATATGGACATATTTCATTAAGTATAAATCTTCATCATTCTTTTTAGCAGGTACCTAATTAATATTCATTGCATAGACATAATATAATAACCAATCACCTATAAATAAACATTTTTCTCTACTTTAAACAATGAATAGTTTCAGTGTTCATACAAAAATAATTTTGTAAATACCCCTTTGTACACTTGCTCACTGATTCCTTTAGCATAAGGTCTTAGAAGTAGAGTTGCTGGTATTGAGAGTTTATCTTGTTTTTGTTTTTGAAGCTTTCATGTGTACTGCTTTCAAAACTTTGTTCCAGAAAGGTTATGCACATGTATAAAGTAGCATTACAACTATACATGTCATTGCTCCCTTGTCAATCTCAGATGTTATCATTCTTACTAATTTTTGTTAACTGATTTGTTGTCAGATGGCTTTAATGATATACTTTAAAATCTTTAAAATTTTTCCTTACTGTATAGATTTAACCTTGAAATTGTCCAGTGAAGTGTTGACACATTGTCCAATTATAGTTACTCCCTCAGAGAAAGAAACAAGAACCAATTTAAAATGTGAACATTTGAAGTAAAGAAATGGGACTACTTTCAGTTAAAGAGCAGGGAAGATGTATATTATAACTATATTATGTAGGAAGAAGACAACAAATAAGAATATTCAATTGGATATTGGGATATGTCACATTCTTTATATACAGTCCTGAATGAGTCTTCATTTTAAAGGAAATATTTTAGATTACAAAATCAGAATGTGGACCATCTCAGCTATAGAATGTTTCCAGCTAATTGAAGTTAAATACTCAAATTTCTCAAATGATAGAACCATTGCGATGGAACTGGAAAGGACTTTGTAAGTCATCTGACCTAATTTCACCTTTCAGGACTCTATTTCTTAATATCCCCCCAGCCATTTTGAATGTGTGTAGCAATAAGGATCTCCCGTTAGTTTTCCCTCTTCTAGCTGCTTATACACTTTCCCCCCTTACAGCTCTGTCTCCAGCGGCTTCTTCCTTTCTCCCTTAAATCCCCTCAACCTAGGCTTTTGCTTTCACCACTTCACTGAAAATGCTTTTTTCAAGGTCACCAGTGATCTCAATTTTGCTGAATCTGGAGGCCAGCCTCAGCTCAGTTCAACATAATTTCTCACGTCCTCATCCTTGACTCACTTTCTTACTTTGGCTTCCAGAACACCCTACTCTGATTCTCCTCTTTCCTCACTCATCTCTCCTTTTCAATCACCTTTGCTGAGTCTTCTTTTTTTCCTCAACCGTCCTACCTTGGAGAACCCCAATAGTTAGTTCTTAGACTTCTCCTTCTTTTTCACAATCACTCCCTTGGTAATCTCATTCAGTCATCTGGCTTTACATATCATCGTGTGCTGAGAGATCCACGATGTATATCTGTAGCATAGATCTCTGTGTTGAACTCCAGGCTCTTACATTCAACTGGCTACTAGGTATTTCTAATTGGGTGTCTAGTAGATAAATGAAATGTACCTTATCCAATTCTGAACTCCTGTTTTTCTTTCCTTCTGCCCCTGATCCAAAAAAATTATTCTACCCCATGGTCTTTTTATCTAAGTTTCTTATAACCTCATCAATCCAATTGTTCAAGCCAAAACCTTGGAGTTATCCTTGACTCTTCTGTCTCTCTCTCATACCTCACATACATAGCCTCTTAGCAAATCATTATCTCTACCTCACAATATATCCATAACTTGACCTCTTCTCACCACCTCCACAACTACCACATGGGCTAGCCTCTTCTGGGTATGCTTTCATGTTAAATGGACTCCTTACAGTGTAATGTTCAGAGATGGCCTGATTGAACTTATTACAGTGATATCCCTTTTCCATCATAACAATTTATCCTAGGTTTGCAAGGACCATTTTAGTATATATATCACAATGTTGAATATAGTCAACCAAAACTCCCTGATGTTTTGTACTATTAATTGCTGATAGATTGGTATCCCCACTAAAGTAATTATAGTGACTCTAGATTGTTGAGCACCTACTTACACAATGTTATCACCACAATCTCTTAGAGATCAACATTATTATTCAAACTGGTAGATGAGGAAATAGACGTTCAGAAAAGTTAAGCAATTTGCTCAAAATTACAGACCTAAAAATAAGTAGAACTGGCAATAGAATTCAGATCTGTCTGACTTCAGTGCTCATCCTTGGACCACTACATAGGGAGGCCTGGAGATCAGCAGGACCATGATACATTCAAGGATTTGAAAGAAGCTGTATATTGGGAGGTTATGAGGGATAGGAGGCTGGCAAGAATCAGACTAGAAAGGGCAGTGCCAAATTTTGAGGGAGATTATAGACCATACTGAGAAGGTTATACTTTATTGTCAAGCATTGGGAAGAAGAAGCTGTTAAAATATTTTAAGCAAATTTACTTTTACAAATAATAATTACTCTGACTTTACTATGAGAATGAATTGAAAGATAACAGTACCAAAAGAGTTTTGGGCAGCCTAATCTGGAATAGTGGCATTGAATAGGAGTTGCCTAAAGGATTGTGTTTGTAAATAGTTACTCTCTTAGGGTGACTAAAAGGCAATAATGTTTGAAGTTGCACCATCTGTGGATACCTTGGTGAAAATTATCTTAATGCCCAGCATAGATATTTTGATATTTTTATCTGTCTCTAGTTTGATATTCATTAGTTTTTTTTAAAACAAAGAATTTTACAACTATTAGCTATGGAGTGAAAATTTGAAGATGAGATTTTTCTATCAGTCTGTGCATTAGAGGGGACTCAAAACTTATTTTCCCAAAACTATCTTAGCTCTGTTCCTGGTTACCCATAGCAGAAATGAGATGGTCTTCTATTTAGGCAGGCATTAAAAAACTTAGGTTTCCAAAAGAGCCAAATTCACCCCTGTCTTGAACTGTTGCTGAAAGCATGTGGTTTTGCTTTCAGTTTCTAACACAACTCTACAGGGACATGACAGAAAGCAAAATCTTCACACACCACTCAATATCAATTAAAAATTTGGCTGGGTGAAACTGTATTTATAGAAGATTGCCTGAATGTTAAGGAGTCCACTCATTCCTAAATATTCTGTACTCCTGGATGAAACCTGATTAGCAGAAACTGTGAACCTGGACCGTCACGTTGACCTCTTTTCTGGTTAAACTCTTGGATTGCATGGAATAGACTTTATTCAAGTTACCTCAAGAAATAGGGACTTTATTGTAAAGAAAATGTATTTATGGTCTGGAATATTAAAAGTAAAGAACTCAGTCAACTCTAGGGACTGCTCTGTTGTCCCTCTTTCATAAACCACTTGGTCTGCCAATTTCTAGACTTCTTTTCTTCTCCCTCGACACATAAGCTTCCTGGACTTGTTCATAACTTTGCTCCACTTGAATTTGCAGCTTGCCCATACCTCATTTTGGCTCCGCTGGCCTTTCACTATGTCATGACATTTTGGCTTCAGTTCCTACTGCCAGTTATATAGTTCATTCTGTGTTTACTATGTCCGGTTCTCTACAGACATCTAATTCACTGAGCTCATATTTTTTGAGCCAGGCCAAACCACAGATTATTGGCAAACCTATGGATCTTCCTGGAGGAGGCGCATCCTGGTCCTCGTAAGTCAGCCCCTTGCACGGAAACACTGATGAGCCCTTTTCTCTCAGAAGGCAAAGGTGGCTCTCACACAACCTCTCTGTGGGAGTCATTTTTTTGAGTTGTGCTTTGGGAAAATACTGGAAGCCTCAAATTCAGTGTGAGGATATTGTGGAATCACTGTTAAACACTATGCAGCACCCTTTTTGTGAAAAGCCTTGGCGTTAATTTATTTCTAGCTTTAGGATTAGAAATAATTGTGCAATTATTCCTGAACTGCTTGTTTTTGTCTTACTAACTTTATGGTGAATTTATTACTTCTTTTTTTTCACATTGGCTGTTGGGAGTTTACAAATCTGTGGCCCAAACAGTGGAAGTTTAAATGACTCTATTGTGCTTTTTCATTTTTATTATTAACCTTACATCTAGATCCATTTTCCATTTTTGACCTTCTCTTTTCAAGTATTTCTAATTCAAATAATGTTTTATATATTTCTGTAAATCACTTTACATCTTTTCAGAAGCAAAGTTTATATATATAAATGTTAACACACTCAAGGACTTGTTAAAGTTCCTACCTAGTTTTCAGTTAAATGTGACCTAATTTTAAAGAAATGGACAAATAATTTGAAAATGTTAATATCTTACATGTTTCTGTATTTATGTGATTTTTAAACCATCCAGCCACTTTTTTAAAACATAAAAATCCCTTTGGAATGGAAATATCTTTCAAATAAAGTTCAGATAGAAAAGATTTTATTATACATTCATCTTTTTTTAAATTCATCATAATTATTTGTAACATACTCTTGTCATGGAGAAGGTAGCAGTGTAATAAAATTAATATACATTTTAAATTGTTTCCCCATAAACCCTATTTCAGAACAGTAGCTTCTACCCCTCCAACAATAACATACTCCTAAAATTATTTCTTTTTTCTCCTAGACTTTACTTCTCGGCTACTCCTTTTTTAAAAAAAGACAACTGACATCAAATTTATATAAAAGAAGCCCTTGAGGTGGAAAGTTAGGGAAGGCTGCCTGAGTTTACAGCAGACGAAATGTCGCTTACATTCTGCTGCTCCACCGTTTGATATACTCATTTGCTGATGTGAAATGACGAGGGCTTACAAAACAGGGTTTGTTTTTTAGCTGCCTGTAGACCTAGTGGGGCCTAACAGAACCCAGTCAGCAGGTCATTAACTCTGGAGAAAACAGCTTGCATTAATATGCTCTAATCCGGTATAATTAGTCAAATTACTGCACGCCGACCAGCTTGTCATGTGTTGTCAGACTTGGCACGCACACTGGACTGCCTGGGTCCCTCTGGAATGCCACCCTCAATCAGGGAAAACTGCTCATTTGTAGTGGTCTTGAACTCTTGATAGAAAAGCTACCTAACACAGCAGTCGTGGAGGAACTTTTACCAATTCTTTAGGTTAAAATATTTTTTCATCAAAAATAATTTCGTGTTAGTGCTTGAAATGGAATCTTTTCATTCCTGCTATTTTCTGTAGCATGTCTATATAATATTCCAAGTGAAATTAACATGAGTATGAAGAACAGATTTAAAATAAATATTTACACATTGATCAGCCATCCTTCCAGTATATGGGAGTGTGAGTTCATATGTGTTTGTGTATGGGGGGGTCTTTTTCCAGTACGGTAAGAGGTTATTAAACTCTAAAAGGGCCGTATTAGCATAAATTTACAAGGGCTCTTGTTCTGGCAGCAGGATAAAAACCTGTGTTACCTTTGCATTAACACTGAATTGCTTGTTGTGCTTTTGGCAATGACAGATAAGTCACTGTAATTCCCCATTGCAACGGAAATGATGCTCCAGATTCCAAGCGCATCCTGAAGATGTCACTGACAATAATCTTCAAAGAACGGCCAGTGAAAGTGGGCTGTATGTTTGTAGGATGATATACTGCAAATGACAGGAAGAATTATGTGAGTGAAGACGAATCTGTAACATATTATTAAGCAATTTCACGAGAATAACAGGGATAAAAGGATAATGGATGAGGGTGTCATTATTACCTTCATGTAGAGGGAAAGCAAAAGCAAAGGTAGAGAGACAAGATTAATTGAGGAAGGGTGAAGCATTCATTGCTCATCAGCTCTTTTGTACTCTCTGCTCCTGAAATTCCAGACTGAGGGGAAAAAAAGGTGCTCAGAGCTGCATTTTAATGTAGCTGGCAAGGAGTAGAAAACTGACAAGGCACTTTTTAGTCACCTCCCTTCTTATCAAAAACCACATCATCACTGTTACCTCTTGAATGTTCTGAAGCCACAACAGAAATCCAGCAGAATATTTTTTCTTTTAGTCTGTAGCAGCTTTCATTATTAGTTGTACCTTTAAAAAACTAAGATTATAAAATATCAAGATGTGTTTTCCCATGCATTGCCCCCAAAATTGCTCTTTTAAATTTAAAGACTCACATTCAGTGATGAAACATTTCCAAATCCATCAGACTGTTGTTTTGATCATCCTGAGATCATTAGGTTAAGGAAACTATACATTCTATAATCAAGTTTAACTGTTCCTTCCATTTTCTAAGCACATTTCCCTTTCACCTATTTTTCTTAGATAATAATAAATATATTTCCTTTTATCAAATGAAGGCGTAAGTAATTGAAAATTTTAAATACTATGTCTTCACTTATGTTTTCATCTGTTTCTTATAACTTCTCACTTAGCCAGTTATTCCAAAGTACACTTTATATCACGCACAGTAAGATGCAACTATAATATAGCAACCACTATCCTGGTTGCAGAATAGTAACACAGGTGTTTTGCTGGAATCTAAGAAACCTTTGGGGACATGAACTCCCTTCTGATTATAATTTACTCCGGCTGCAGAGTTAACCTTAAATGTTGCTGAAACATTAAAAATATACTATATTTCTGTGTACTGAGCTGGTAGGAAAATCATATGATCAAATTACAAGCTTAAATATATACCCAATGGAGATACCCAAAGTCCCTTTCCATGCTTTAAACTCTCTTTGGACAGATAATGCCAAATATCTCCCAGTCCTGTCTTCTCTCTGTGGCTCCATATTCTTAGCTGCCTGCTCTGCTCACGAGCCCTCTCCGGATGCTTTACTTACCCCAAACCAAACTTACCATTTTCCTTTTCTTCCTAAATTTTCTCTTAACTTCCTGATCTTAAAAGAAACCATTCTTCTTCTTAATCACTTAGGTCTTGTTGCCAATTTGAATTAGTTTGCCATTTTTGGATCTGACATTAAAAGCCTCCCCTGTCTTTTTAGGCTGCTGAATTCTATCCCCCACTCCCTCTTCATCTTTTGCACTTCAGCCATTCTTCAAGGCCAATATCAAATATCATCTTTAATAGGAAATTTCCCCCAAACCCATCAAATGTGTGTATTTCTCTCTTCTTTGAATCTCCAAACTCTTAATTTGTACCCAGGTTTTCCTGCCGCCAGAGCTGATGAAACCTAACAAGAAGCTGAATAAATATTTGTTGAATTGAATTAAATCAAATTCTCTAACAATCTCAATCAAGTATTTTTAATTTATATCATTTTTCCTTAGACATGACTGGGCTTTGACTTTTCCATGTCAAAATTTAATGTTAACCTTTTGATTATTTATTTAACATTTCAGAGCATTTTTTCTTACTTAGTTTATTTACATTTGTACATTCCAGTTCATTATCAGAGAGTTACCATTCGTGGACGTGCTCTTACTGCGTGCCTTTCGTGGACCAGGCCCTTTGTTCCGTCCTGGGTATAAAGAAGTGAACAGGTCCCTGCCTTCATGAAGTTGCCTGTGTGGTTGGCTGGGAGGATAGTGCTCTTGTCAAATAACATTTAAATCAAATGTATTAAACATGTCAGCATTCTCGTACAGTTATATTTATGGTGTATAAGGAAAGAGAGAAATATAGAGAGCACTTTATTATGTTATATTTATTTATTTCTCATAACAACCAGTATTACTTACCCCCATTTTACAGACGTGAAAACAGACCCTTAGAGTCCAAACTACTTGCTCCAAAGCACAAAAGCAGTAAAGTGACAGAGCCAGGAGTGCAGCTGAAGTTTATTTAATGCCCAAGTCCAGGCTTTCCACTGTGCCACGTGGCTCTACATGTCCTTGACTTAGCGAGAGAGATGTTATAGGACAGGCCATCTTAACTTTGACTTATCTGTTTATCCAGTCGCCTCAGTTTAGAGAAGGCGGGAAGCATTAGTCATAATTACGCCAGATGATGGGTAGAATAGTATTACTTACTAAGCTTACAGAAAGCACATCCCTGTGGTTTTAGGAGAGGAATGAAAACAACATACTACTTTCATGCACAGATGCCCAAGCAGGATGAGCACACGTGGTTCCCCTGCTCAATAGTGCTAGTCACGTGATTCCAACTACTGATGTAATTTGAGTCAGGGAGAATGCATCCTGTATCCTGCATCTGGGTGGGGATGTTGTGGGATGGCTCACGGAGCCTGACACTTTCCACTACACATGCTGCCGCTCGAAAGACTCTAAGAGAGCAATTCTTCAGTAACCATTGGCCCAAATCAAGCATAGCAGATGACAAAAGAAGGAGAATTAGCTCCTCTCTCACTTGTATAATGAGCAGGTTTTGATGATTGTGGAGATGGGAACGAACATCAACAGATTAAGCAGTGCAGCTCTACTATAGCCTCTCAAACTGCCTGGATTTATTTTTCTTTCTTTTTAAATTCAAAGTTCCCTTAACTATCAGAGCTTCTTTTGTCTTTTCTTATAAGCTGTTTTTGAATCCAGTCTTTTGGGGGGAGGGGAAGAAATGTTGACATTTTCTCATGGTCTCACATTACCCAAATTTCAAAATTCTAGTCGACTTACTTGCACACAGAATGACGCTCCTCAGTATCAGATATGTTAAGATTTTAGTTTTAGTCAACTGTTTGCACTTACGAGATTAGTTTATATTTCAATGTGTGATCTCTTAAAGGTAGGATCACTCACGTCTCTTTAATCAGCTTTATTTAGTGCCCGTCACAGTGGCCTTCCCAAATATTTATATAGGAGAGCTTTTGATAATGATGTTATCTCACTGAACTTTCAGATTTCCTAGGCATCCATGAATGAAATATTAGTTTCATTTATTTTGAAAGATAAGTTCAGCCTTTTAAATAGCACTCAGTATAATGCAGACAGGAGTCCATGTGCTTCAGGGAGGAAGCGAAGAGCCTGACATAATCTGCTGGTTTGGCTAGGTAGACGGCATGCCTCGGGTGCCTCACAGTGATACAGTCGCCGTGTATAGCAGTGTTCCAGTGGCTAAATCACCATGCATCATGGTGCTTCAGTAGTAAAAATGCAGCAGGTAGCATGTCTCTCCTTATACCAGTGAGACTGGAACATTTTGTCCCCTTAGCTGTGGTGACACTGAGGACAGGGAGTTTTAATAGAATAAGGTAGGAAGAGGTAGGAAGGAAAGATGTGCCAATGGTGACACTAAGGAGGAGTAGGTGAGAGCATCCGGGTTTGTAAGAGCGCAGTGCCAGTCAGCCTGGGACATCCTAACAGGACTCGCAGGGACACCGACCAAATGACCAGCTGCCTCTTTTTCCCCTGACAGCTCGGAAACTGGCTGCCCCTTTTCCAATACTATCATCTGTCACCTTCACCCTGGTTTTCTTTCCTTTTTGACCCCAGAGAGGAAAACAACACAGTCTTCCTACTTCTCACAATTCCCCTCTTCCTTAAACCAGAGTAAAGTCCATTGGAAGTTTCTAAGTGTTTTCATTACTTCAGTTGGAGAGCTTGCTCTTGAAACTCATGATTTATTTATGACACACCATAAACTCAACTTTTTTTCTGACGATTTTTCCTGAGGAGACTTCTGTTGAGGAGAGATCCTTTTGTTTATTTCCTCACATCTCTGCTTTGTCCATAGAGAAGAAGCTACTGCCTAAGCTTTAGTTGTTCTTCCCACGGGAAAGGAATTTCTACTCTGATTTTCCAGAATTTGAAGTATTCATTGGCCCATAAAAATCCACTGTTGGTAGGGGCAGTATAATGTTAAATTGTCAGTGCTCCCATGAGGTAAACACATCTGGACAGAACTGATCCCTCAAGGTAGGCTTGCCAGCCTGTTTTCTTCTGTAGAATCATCACATTGAATTAGGTCCCTATTGAAGCTCAGCCACTTTCCCCCACAGGGGTATCCAGGTATGTATTCCCCCAAAGCTGTCTTCACGCTGGGTAGTAGAGGCCTTGTTTTATCTTCAAATCCGCACTAAATTCTTCAGTCCAGCTCTTGTCAGAATAGCCTAGCAACGGGAGAGGATACTGTTTTTTAAAGTTCTTAGTTTCGCATCTGATTGTTACCATTCGGTTGTGTATTTTATTAGCTGAGAACCCTGAGGGGGGAAAATGGGATACAATGGGGTTTAAGCAGCAGGTGCTGCCCTCAGGTTCTAAGCCTGCAGCTTTTATTGCCACAGGTCTGGATTTTCAGGAATCACTTGGTTGCAAGAAATGGAACTCCAGCTAGCTCAATCTGAAAGACCATTCATTTTAAGCCATTAGGGGTAGCTCATAGAATCCAGTGACAGGAACAGCTGGAACCCAACAAGTGACTCGGACCTGAGAATTGGAAAACCTAAAATTTCTAGAATTGGAAATTCTAGATTTCTCCCTTTCTTGGCCATATGGTCTCTTGTCGCTGCTCTGCTTCATCGTTGTTTCTCTCTACAGATTAGATTTCCCTGAATCTCTCTGCTCCAAACCCAAAAGTAGCCACTCTGGCTCCCTACAATTCATTGCTGCTCCAATACCAGCTAGAATTTCAGTTTCAAATTTCAAGGAGAGGGAATATGATTGGCTAGCGCCTGCAACAGGTGTTCACCCTGGTCTTAATCAGCCGTTATGAAGGAGAATGGGGGGCACCCATAGACATCATTTGCAGGGTACACCCCTGAGAATAGGGGGAACTTCTCAGAGAAAAGGAAGACATTTGGGACATAACACTCCAAAACGTCCCTCTCTTTTTCAACTATTTTGTTGCTTCCTTCCCTCGGTATCCTATACAGGAGGAAAGAAGGGACACCCTCTTAATTTGGAGGACGACAGGAAGATTCCCAGATGTGAACCAGTCAACAGGAGGTCAGACAGAGGAGGACATTCTGTACAGATAGAAGGAACAGGATGCAGAGGCATGGAGGGCGAAACACGTAGGGGGTTCTGAGAACACAAAGCTTCAGTGGAGCGCGGGAAGCAGTGGCCTGAGGGGAACCTGGAGAAGGAAGCTGACATCCAGCGGCAGCAGAGTCATGGGATGTCAGCCGTGCCAGGGGTGGGGGCCAGGACAGCCTGGAGGCTGCAGTGTTGCTAAGGCTACATTAGAACAGATGAGAGATCCAGTGAAGAGACTTGCATCAGGCCAAGTGAGGGCTTGAGCCCTGGAAATGGAGAGGAAAGGGCAAGTTTGAAATGTACTTTGGAGCTAGAATCAAGATTCAGCCACCAGTTGGAGATAGGGAGTGAAGTAGCAAGAAGGTTTACAGTAAGTCCCAAAGTTTCAGCTTTCTTTGCTTCATGAATAGTGGTGCCACTCACCATAATAATGGAAATTTACCACTGTCATCGTAACCACTGTCTCTGAGTAATTACGTTACTCAGAAGCACTGTGCTGAAGACCTTCCTGTTCGTTGTTTTATTTAATCATCATAATGTCTCTATGAATTTTATATTATTTTCATTATTTTATAGATAAGAAATACAAGCCCTCAAGAATTTAGATACTTTGCATGTACTCACATAACTCATAAAGCGCAAAGTTAATTTTCACACCCATTTCCTTCTGACTTCAGAATGATCGAGCACTTAAGTTTACTTTCCTTAAGAAAGATCAAGTAGTAAGGAAAACCTAAGTTTCATTTTGGACATATTGCATTGAGTTTCCTGTTAGCCAGTTCACTGAAGAGGGCTAGTGGACGCTGGGCGATGGGTCTGTGACTTAACGGAAGGTCTGGGCCGGCCCCTCAGATTGGAGAGATGGTCGCTTTAAGTGGGAACTGTGCAGGTGGAGGAAATCCCTCCAGACGTGGAAACCCAGTTAGTTACTATCCAAAGCAGACACTGGCCTCTCCTTGGAGCTGCTTAACATTGTAAAATAGAAATTATTTTAAAATACACACAGTTTTTCAGAGTATTCATTTTTAACTTTAACCATCTTTCTGTACCCATTGTTACAGCTCTACTTTTTAGATTTGTATAATTTTTCCCTCTTTTTAAAAGATATTTACCAGTGATTTGTCTTTGTCTTTTCATAGAATCATTTTCTTAAGACTTTCAAAATTTTTACTTTTTAACTTATTTTATTTTTATTTTAACATTTCCTTCCTTCTGCTTCTTTTCCTTTGAAATGTTCTTTCTTTAAGATTTAAACTGAATGCTTGATTCATGCATTTTTTTTTCTTTTTTGATAGATGAAAACATGTAAAACTACAAACCTAAATTACCAGTATGTTTTCATCACATTCCATGGTCATGTTTTAATATTTGTTGTTTCCTAAATGATCTGTTTCTGGGCTCATTCCTGAAAGAGTGACAGTCACCCAGATGAACCTGACTGGTGGGATGTCTTTGGGGATAAGCTCTTTCCCTGGGGCACTGGAAGAAGGAGAACAGGGAGCCCCACTTGCTCCCTGCAGGTCCGCAACCCAGTTGCCCAGCCACCTCAGAATCCATGAGGAAGAACTGTGCTAGAGGTTAGAAAAGAGAGAAAGATCCTTCTTCTTGTGAATATGCTCCAAAGGAACAAATCAAATCCTTTGGATATGTTCCAAAGAACTAGTCAGCAATGAACAACGTAATGTGAGTGAGGAAAGGGGTACAGGGAGCGCCCCCAAAGCCCTTCCCCTCCCTTTCCCGTCTCCTATTACTCACTTCCTCCCACTCTCTCAAATGCCTAGTAGTGTTTCCTGTAAACTTCATTTATTGGACCATTCTCAACGTGCTAAATTCATAGATTATTTATTCCAGTTAAATTCTGTATCAGGTGCTATGTCATTGAACAATATTGTCATTTTTTAATTCTTTTATTTCAACCTGGTGCATTACACTGAGTTTGTCATACATAGCCATCAAACCCAATAAAGCTAAATATTTTCAAAGGAAAACACAAATGCCGTAATACCTCACTTGGATTTTATTTTATATTATTAAAAATAGCATTAATTAGTGTATGTAAATATGATTTTTATAATTAAAATTATTGATTTATATGTCATAGAAAAGTGTAAAACAACTCCCTTGCTTATAAAGGTTTGTTTACACAATATTAGAGTTAAACTGTAGGCACATATCTGGAGGTTCCTAGTCAGCATGCAAGGTATGATTTTCGGAACAGCCTACCTGGATGAATGATCAGGAGGGTTTTATCTAGACAGCATTTTAAAGGCAGAGTACAATGTATTGCGATCCTTGATGTGCACTTGTTTTGTTATGTTTTGTTTTTTTATCTAGAGAACTAAAATTGATGTCATTTATTTAGAATTACGACAAATCGCAAAATTTATTCTTCTCTATTTTTTTCATGTCCTACCATGTTTGAGAAGATATTTAAAGCAAATTAATGCTTATCAGAAATGAGTTACTGTCAAAGCCCATAAAATGTTACTGCTTAGTATATTTACTTACTTTGCTTTAGTGCCTTGTGTATCAAATCATCGAATGTTTACCAAGCTGTGCATTAATTGATTGCAGGAATCATTGGTAAAATTACTGTATTAATGAAACAAATGAAAAAACTTGCCTACATTTATGGGAACGTGTACTCTGTACGGGAGCTCTAAGACAAGGTATGTAGGTTCTAGTCTCAGCTCTGCCAGCGTTCAGGTTTTCTGTAACCTTGATGGAAGTAAGTCAACATCACCAAGTCTTTTCCTTCTCACTGGTAAAATGGGGACAAAAATTCCGTCCCTACCCATCACACAGTAACTTTGTGATAATTAAATAAAGTTGAACATTTGAAAATGGTTGGCAAACCTATGGAGATACAGATACAACAGCATATATTCAGTACGTTTAATTTTATTAATATTTTAAATTATCTTATTATGAAATAGTCACATCAACAGAAAAAAATCAGAGTAACATAACCAATGCCATGTACCCAATGCCTAACTTTAACATACTATAAAATCCTGCCATATTTGCTTCTGATCATTTTTATGAAATAAAACATTACAGACACAAGTTATACTCTACCATGATTCCATTCTCTTCCCTCTTTCCCTAGAAATTTTACGTTATTTTATGGATGCATTATAGTAATTTAATAATGTTCAATTTAGACATCCTACTGAATTTTCACAGTTTTTCATATAACCAACAATTTTACTCCAAGAATGAGTACACCCATTATGTTGGCTCTTAACAGAATGGCAGACCACGTATTTCCAGAAACACTGTCTAGTCATCATCAAGAAAACCTATAATCCGACTCTATTTGCCTTGTTTTGTTCTCTTTCTAGATGTTAGTTGATGCCAAAAAGAAATAAAGAAGGCATTCTTTGAAGTGTATTTACACAAAGATAGTTCATTGAAAATACTGATTTTTCATCTTTTCTTTGGGATAGGTAAACTAAGAACAGAAGCAATTTCACAACTTGATTAAAGTTGCAGTTGTAAGCAAATCTGGATGACAAATATGAATATTTACTGTAATGGGAATAAGGTTAATATTTTAAAACAAGGTTGACAGGAGAAAAATTGTCTTAGTTTGCAAAAAGGAAATTTGTTTCTTCAAGTGAAAATTGAGGTCAGTGGGCCATAGCTCTCCTTACTTCTACATGACTGAAATGAATTAAATAATGTACCAAGAAAGCAGTACTGTGCAAGCTAATGACAAAATTATACATGAAAGCTTAAGTGAAATTATATGGTAGAAACATGTATATGTATAAGAAAATATGAAATTTTAATATTTGGGGCAGGAGGTGATTAGCTCTAATTAATATTTTTTAATGGAGGTACTGGGGGTTGAACCCAGGACTTTGAGCACACTCTACCACTGAATTATACCTTCCTCCCACCGAAAATATGAAATTTTAAATTCTTGTGCACTTCACCTCAATTATCTTAGGATAGAGAAACTAAGTTATTATTCTCTCCTGTTCATTTAGGTTCTCAGGGTCCTTTTTGGGGGAGCAGGAGTGGTAACCAGGATTTGGACATATTCCCGTCTTGGTTGCTGCATTCTGTTTACTGACCTTGATTTCAGTGTGACTGGGTTATTATGAAAGACTTGTTCTTTGTACAGTAGAAGCAATATCCAGCCCCGTATGATCTCCAGAGGGAGTATTATTTGGCTGGGTGTAAATCTAATTTTGAATTGTCTGATCTTTGGACTCTTGGGTGAAATGTGGTAGTAACTTGGCTAATCATGTACTGTGTTCTCGACATTGGGCTAGATGCCCTATGCCCGCTGTTTAATCCACAACAACCCTGTGAGGCAGACATCATTTTCACCATCTTATAGACGAGGAAACTGGCTCAGAGAGGTTACTTAAGTTGACCAAATTGACCAAACTAGTTAAGTGGCAGCTATTATACGCAACTCCATATTTTTAGTAGTGACATTTTCAGTAATATATTTCAAATATATTTGGTGTAATATTGCTACCATTTATATTGAATCTTGCAACTTGTAACTTTAAAAATAAGTGGGAGTCTACTTTTGGCCATGAGAGAGTATAACACTTGCAGCCTGTTCTGTGCATTTATACACTAACAAACACACAAAGAAACTTGTATTTGGCTTTTTTGGTTTCAGTGCCAATACCTGCAGTCACCCTATGGAAAATGTGAGTGAAAAAACATTACTGAGTGTTAAAGTACATTTTATTATATAATCATTTATTTTTATGTGTGCATATCATGAACAAAGTGTTGACGTGCACATTTTATGTGTAACTTTGAATAGTCACGTGTAAAGTGTACATAATTATAGGATGATCTACCTCCTGCTGAAACAGCCACCCAATTCACAGAAATTAATCAGAATGTGATTTTTATCACAACTCTTCACTTTTTAGTCCCCGGTGTCAAGTTACATAGTTTAAACACAATCAAGTCGTAATGCCCTCACTGGGTCGCACTTGTTCATGACGACGCTTTCCCCCAACGGCTCACATGCAGGAAGTGGTCTCACTGCCATGTGGAGGTGCTAGTTTCATCCTATACTCTCTTCACACAGATTAGGCCTCAAAACACAAAAACGAAAACCAGCACTACCGCTACCTGGTGATCCTTCCAAGAAAATTCTTTGAAGATAACTGATGATGAAACCAGTACACTGAGCTGAAACCAGTGCTGAATTTCTGCTGTGATACAGCTTACATGTGGAAGGAGACAGAGATTGTCTTACTTCCCTTTTCTGTGTCCATATTATCAAAGCAACCTTCATATTTGTTTGTAATAATGACATTTACACTGTGTCGCATTAAAATGAAGAAACACGGATTGCGTCTGTTAGTAGATTCCTTTTAATTACTGTGTAAAAATGATATGTAATTGAAACGAAAAGCACTGTTTCCAGCTCTAATTTTTTTTTTCCTCGAGTCCATCCTGTCAAGCTGAAAGCGTGAAAGTTATTTTCTGGTGGTGTGATTAGATTGGGGCTGAACTCTCCAGCTGGCAGGCCTGTCTATGACTGGCGGCGGCCTGTCCCCAGTGCTTGTCATTTCCTGACATGCCTGACAGGATGGGGACAGCCGCCCCAGACAGGTTCATTAGATGGTGTTTTCTACAGCTGGGCTAAAAATAAATAAATAAATAAATAAATAAATAAATAAATAAATAAATAAGCCCGTGCTTTGTCCAGGCCCAAGCTGAAGGGGCCCTTCTTGTTGGTTTAAACCAGGGCCTTGTTTTGACAAATTTTGATCTGTGCTGTTTTTAGATTTTCTGACACATTTTTGTTTCCTCCCCCCTTGGCCTGCACTATGTGCCCTCTGCCTTGTTGCTGCTGCTTCGAAATCCTAACAAAGTCCTCCCAATAGAAAAAGAACCACAGGTACTGAGATCTGAAAAGCAAAAGCGCAGTGCAGTCCTCTGTACAATAGCGATAGTTGGTTTATTTCCGTGGCGATTGCACACTGGTTGGAAAAGCAACCTTGGGACTTGCGATAAGCCAATTACAAGAAAGTTTAAGAGTTTTTCTAGTGCCAGAAACAAGCCATCTACATGAGAACACAGCATCATTACCAGCAGTCTACACACTCGCAGACACTGCTCTGCGGAACGGCCAGGAATGTAAGCTGTCTTCATTCTCGGAGTTCTAGGGAGCTGACAGAGTTCTCTCCCTGTGCTGTTAGGCTTTGATGTCAGAAAGAGAAATGATAGAAGATTATAGAATACCAGCTAATTAAAGCCAGAAATAATTCCAAAGTCAAATTTAGAAATGTTTCTTTGTCAATGATCGGGCCCCTTTTAAAGGTAACTGGATTTGCCAGAAATTGGTGTACATTTGAAACATTCATGCCTACAGGTCATGATTTATCATTTTCAACCCTAAATTTAACCTTTGAAAACTGTGTTGTTGGAAAGGAAATAAAAAATCTTTAGCCAAGAAATTATTCTTTCTGGGTTGTACCTACAATTAAAAAGTACATACTGACATCATTACTTTTAGACTTGCTGGCCATGGTCTCTTTACTCTCATATTGTCTGATAGCTGCTTTCCATTGGGAGAAACAATTAATCTAATTTTTAGTAAGTATAACATGCCCAGGTAGAAAACATTTGGCCGTATATGTTGACGTAATCTTAGTGCTCCCATCGGCTGTCGTTACATCCCCATGCAACACACAAAATGTAATACTAATTGTGTCTCTTGTACTTTGTCTTTGGTGTTAATAAACAGTGTTGCTGAAAAAAAAAGCAAGCTCCTCATTCACAGAAATCTTAGCCCTTACCTTTCCTTTGTATTGTTAGTTTCTGCTGCTTTAGTTCCCCGTCTCTATGACAACTGTTTAAATTGGGATGGGCAACTGTCATCTGGAGTATTACTGAGAGAAAAGTGTTAGTGAGCACACAGTTCCCATAGATAGAGCATTTCAATATAATCCAATTTTAATTGAGCTCCTGAGACTTTGATGTGCTGCAGAAGGTTGGGAGAGAGCTATTCCAGGGAGAAATTAAAGCAGCCCAGCAAGGCTTCACCACTCCAGACTGTCACCATTTTAAGTAAGCATTAGCATCAGACTTAACCTGCCCCTATGGAACATCTCACTTCTTTTTTCAGCCTTTCGCTGATTTATTTTGCCTTGTGTAAAAGCAGAGCACTTTCATCTTTTTATATATGTTTTAACACCCATTTGATTAGGCTTGAAAAGCTTGTACTAGACCTGAGATTCATCTGAACGCTGTCTGTTGGACTTTGCTTTTGCGGTTCAGAAAAGAAAAAGAAAACAGGAGGGATTAGTTTGAAATTGTCAGCTATCGTATATTAAACTTCCTTTTTAATATTACTTTGTAAAACCGTATCTTGGAGCTAAAAAGTTGAAGGAAATGTAATTTTTATTTAGCTTTGATTTACCACCGAATTTCATTTTAATACTCAGTTGCTCAGGTATTTATTAGAGGTCAGAATTTTTATTTCATGATGTTTTAAAATATCTTTTCCTCATCATGTGAAAAATACCTTTCAGGCAAAGCCAGTTTAAAGCAGCTGAACACAGGCACATCAATCCTTAGGGGAGAATGCATTAATCTTTTTTTTTTCAATGGGGAAGAAAATAGGTATTTTTTCATGCATATCCAAAGACCTTTTAAATACATTGAAGTATAATGTTAAACATACATCAGGTATTTTACTACTAATAAAAATGAAATAAAACCACAATGTTTATTAAAGTAATTAAGTGAACACCAAATATAATGCTTATGGATATCTCTGCTTTGCTATAGATGTGGTGAACTAAGGGAAGTTATTACCTCTTTAGGATATATCTGAGATTTCTCATTTGTATTGGCACATTTTAAAAAAGAAATCAAAAATACATATTGAGAAATTAAGTAAAACTCTGATAATAATTAAATATTAGTTTGAGGACTTGCGTCATCATAGATACACCTAGATTTACTTGTAGGTTTACTGGAATCTACAAGCCAATGAAGCTCCAGCATTAGGGCCCCTTCCTCCACAGGCCCTTGTGAGAAATCAGAGCTGCCAAGATTTGTATGATGGTCTCACTTTACTCAATTGCCTTAACAGACCTCATGGGGAAAAAAAAACAAAAACAAAAACTAAGTTTCTAAGTTGTCAGTATTTGTCCTCACTTTTTTCTCATTCTAAATAATTATTCATTTACATAGATAATTGTTATTTGTAACTTTGTATTCTTTTTCTTTAAAAAGGCATTCCAAATAATGTAAGCTTATTCCATACTTTATTTAATTTACTTTATTGAATTAGCACCTTGCCCCTCCCTCCCACTGATGGACATTTTCTTCCATTCTTTTGTTGTTAAAAGCAATGCCACAATGAATAATCTCTGCATACTTCACCTTGCTTTCCCGGGAGTATATCCACAGGATAAATTTCTAGAAATGAAATGTCTGGGTCAAAGGGCATATGTGTTTAAAATTTTTGATAGATAATGACAAAATTTCCTTGATGAACCTGCACTTCCACCAGCAATATAGTGATTGCCTGTTTTCCTCACAGCAAACTCCGTATTATTAAACTTCCAGATTTTTACCAATCTCATGGATAAAAATAATATCTTCATATAGTTTTAGTTCTGTTCTGGGTGAAGTTAATCATGTTTTTAATCAAGAAATATAATGTTTTCTGTGATTTATCTCTGTTTTTAGAATTTTACTGTATCACAGTGTCTATAGGAGGAGATTGTTGATAAATAATAGTTTGTCTCATGTATCTGTTTTTGTATATTAGATGTCGTAGAGACTTACATATTATGAAAATTATATATATGTGTGTGTATCTCCTTTTCTCCCTACCTCCCACCTTGATTAATTTGGTTTTCCTCTACGGAAACCCCCACCACCCCCGCCAAATCTTAATGGCATTAGTCATGAGGATAAGAATTAATTTTTTAATTAACCTACCTACCCAATCAGAATCTTTCTGCTCTGGCATAAAAAAAAATTGTTAATACTTATAATAAGCTAAATATATTAACACTTATAATTAGCTAAGTATAGTAATGCTTTGTATTTGCTATATAGAATTCTGTACACAAGGGCTACCTTCTTTATAGATTAGTTTGTTATGTGGATGTCTCTAGTGTAGATTTTTATTTACTTACTAAAAAAAGAATACTGGAGAAACATGCAGTGGCATCCGTGGACTTACACTCACTCACTGTGTCCCAGACACTATGGAAGCAAGCACCAAGGGAAACACTCAGCGTGAATGTGGGCTTAAGACTGAAACTTACAAGTAACTTCCGTATCTGGAGAAAATAATGTTGTTAGATTTATTTATGTTATTAGTAGGGATCAAAACTTTAATAACACATTAGCTACTTTAATTTATTAATTTTATTTTTATTCACTGGTTATTTTTTAGCCTAGTGTAGATGGGTTAATTGCTTTTGTGGTTAACACATTTTCTTCCCACAAGTGTATGTTTATATAGGTGGTAACGAGCAGGTGTCACATCTGAAGTCTGGACTGTACCTCTTATCTTCTTCACAATACTTGTCGTCTGCCAGAAATCCTAAGCCCAGAATATAGTGGAGAGCACCATTCACCTAGTCACTGGAGTCAGAAACTCTTACAACAGCTTTAATTCCTTTCATTTCTTTACTTCAACAGAAAACAAAACAGAAATATTCAGGTCCTGTTAATTCTCTCATAATTATCTTGACACTCTGTCTCTTTCTCCTCCTACCTGTGGCAGCTTTCTTAGTTAGACTCCCTTCACTTCCTACTGGCACAATTCACATTTCCAGTTTAGCACCCTTCCAGGTCCTTCCTCCACTGCTTCCAGAGGGGCCTTTCTAAAGTGCAGTTTTCATTTTCTAACTACTCTCCTTTCAGTGGCCTCAATGGCATCACTGTCATCAGAGGAGCTACCATTCATTCGTTGAGCACTAAGTTTAAAATCAATGTCTCAGTTAATCCTCTGCAGGGAATGCTCTGGACAGCCTCTTGGCTATTGAAAGGTGACCTCCAGTACTAACAGTGGGGACACTTGTTAAATACAGTAATTCTTTTAATTTTTTTCAACATCCCAGTAAAACAGAACTACTATAATCAATCAGTTATAAAGACATGAATAGGAAGTATAAGCTTCATAAAAGGAGAGCTCATCCTTGTCTTGTTTACAGTGTATTCCCGTCACCTAGCATATCTGGAACACCGTAGGTGCTAAATTTTTGCTTGGTGAACAAATGATATGTGATGCTAACAGCCTTTGCCTGGGGACAGAGTACTTGATCAAAATGCTCAGGTAGAACAGATAAATGGCAAATTCTCACCAAAGTAGTCTTTGTCTACAAATCAACAGTTTTATGAACAAGGAGTGTAAAGTAAACAGAGGAAAGAAAAGTAGTCTTGGGGAATTACGGTGATGTAGAAGAGTCTTTTGGGGATTCTGCACCCTATAAATACTATTTTCATTGCCTGCAAACATTGGGAGGTCTCTGAAACCTGTCTTTACCTACAACTACAGATATTTGTGGAAGACATTCATGTACAAGCAAGCGGTGTTTACTGAGCTGTTTACATTTAAACTGAGTTGCATTTTTTGGAGAGCTGTTAACTATCCCCTAATATAGAAATTTGAGAGAAGTAAAAATACCCCAAGAAATTTAGTTGCTGAATTGTCTTTAACTGAAGCAGTAAGAATTGCTTTTTTTAAAGATTAAACTACAAACACAGCAGACAAAACACTCAAAGCCATCTAGGAAGTGGTATATAAGAACAGATTCTTGGAAATAACCAGATTTAGTTGAACCAACATGAGCTGCAGAAGCAGGGTTTGGATCAGAGAACAGTGCATCCTGGAAAAGGCTATTGTGCCAAGACCACAGCAGGAACTGCTCTCGTCACTCCTGACTGGGTTTCACTAGGGTCCTGGTGGGAAGGTTGTAAGTTCATCGGTTCAACACAATTAGGTAGCACTACCTTTGTGCCAGTCTCTCCGCTCGACACTTTATGGGTTATTTCATTTAATGCAACAGCTGTGTACAATGGATATGATCATTTTCATTCCGTGTAGGTGGACATTGTATCTGTTATGTTGGGAAATGTTCCCCAAGTTACCCAGCTCAGGAGTGGTTGAGTCAGACATCAGTCTGTCTTTTCATACTCTAAAGTCCAAGTTCTTTCTACTCCAGCGTGGCATACAGATGTATAAAAAATTATCTTAGCCCACCAAACTAAATGCTAATAAAGTGCGCACGTATTGGTACGTACTGGTAGTGTGAAGAAATGTGTCAAGGGTAACACTGTGGTGAGCAGACACACATTAAATAAGACCCAATCTGAAGGACTTTACGAATGCATATTCCCTGCATGAAGACTGGGCTTCATTCTAGAGCTGCTCTTTGGGAAAGAGATTCGAGAAGAGCTCTAGCTTTTAGAGAAAGAAAAACAAATTCTTATAAACTCCAAGGATGCACCTGTGAGTGCTCAGGAGTACTCAGGTTTTCAATTGAAAACACACTTTGAGAACTGTGAACTGGTATTGTAAGAAAATAGCTTTCCATTACTGATTTTCACTGAGAAAGAAATATCTTTAAAACTTGAAAAATGATTTACATTCATATTGTCTTCCTGGTTCCTGATGAGCCTGGCACCTACCTGACAGATACTTGATGAATGGTAAATACCTTTTGAAGAAATGTTTTTTGAGCAGTAAGCTTTTAATACGTAGTAGGACTTTACCAGGCAGACAAGGAAGGGAAGATATTCTAGAACATATACAAAGTATGGAAATGTTTAATGCCTGCATATTTTTTAAAATGTTTAGTAGACTTTATTTTTTAATTTAGTTTAGTTTAAGTTTACAGAAATGTGAGCAGATAGTACAGAGAGCTCCTATTTCTGGGGCGTGGGTGTGTGTGTATTAATCAGGCTTTTTCCTTCTTCAGATAACAGAGGCATGAAAGTTACATCAGGTAATAAAAGTTTGCATCAGAAAACTCAGCTGCAAGTAATAGATACCCTAATTCTAATGGCTTTATATGTATATGTTTATGTGTGTACATCATAAAATAGTATAAGTCCTGAATTATACTAGTCTCTTGGGTTGGTTGATTCAGCTGCCTCTGGATGTTTTCAGGAACCCAGGTTCATTCCCCATCTTCACTCTGTCATCCTACGTTTGTCCTCATCCTCACACCAATAGCGACGTGGCTTCAGCACTCCCCAAAACAACACAGCACAGGAATGTCCAGAGGAAGGAGGGAGCATCTCTTTCATTGGTTCCCTCTTAAGACTGGGGACACTTTTCCAAACCTGATCTATCTCTGGGACTGGCCATGGGGTCAGTGTGCCCTGACTCAGAAGTGCAGGGGAGAGAAGTCAGTAACTGAACAGTCAGGGGTCAGTTAATCAGGAAGGCGGAGGGTAGAGGAATGCAGGAGTGGATTCTGAGTGGGTAAGCAGTAGTGTCTACTACAGGGTTTATGGTAGGAAAGCACAGTAAAGTATGAGTCGGGAATTCTCATCAAGTCTTCTGAAAAACTGGAACATCATCTAAGTTCAGTGACCCCATCTTTTAAATGTCCCTTCAGTCATTGCCATCCATTAACATTACAGTAACAGTTACTCTCTGTCTTTATATTTTTGCTATTACAAACTGCCTCTAAATGTACCTTAAGTTTAATCATTCATCAGAATATTTTTGAGTTTCTACAATGTGGCAGGCACTGTGCCAAGCAGTAGAGATACAGTAATGAGTAGAAACAAATGGTCAAAGAGTGGGGGAGACCATATTAATAAATTACATAATAAATTTGCAAAATAACACATGTAGTAATGCTGTGAGGAGAACTTCTCTTGTGGATGGTGCCATGAGAGGGAGTGATGGGGCAATTTTCCTAGCAAGAGAGGTCAGTTGAGAAAACAAAGTAAGGAGAGCTCAAGGGTGAGTAGAAGTGAAGGAGGCAAATAAGGGAGGGGAGCTCTTTCCAGAGATGGGAGATCTGTACCTTGGCTCTGTGACAGGAAACAACATGGTATGGACAAGGGACTGGAAGAGCAGTGGGACTGGAGCCAGGAGAGCACAGTGGTTCCAGATGTGTCTGGAGCAGAAGTTGGTTACATCTACCACTAGACTCATCTCTACGTCTTGGCCCCCGCTTCCTCAGAATTCCTGCTGCCTTGTGGTTTCTGGTGACTGCCTTCTCTGCCTTTTGGCTTCTTCCCACCCTCCTGCTACAGTTGTCTCAGAATATCTCACATTGAAATCACTGAGAAAGATTCTCTGATGGGGTCAGCCAGCCAGCATCTATGATAGCATGGCTGTGATGGGCAGGGTCCTCAAAGATGTATAAATATAACAACTTTAAAAATTGTCAGTATGTAGAATAATGCAGTAGAAGTTCACATACTCCATGTGGAAATGAAAGTGAATACTAGAAACTAGAAATTAGTTTCTTTCCAGTGGTGTGGACTTCTCCCTCCCCCATCCCTTCCCTTTGTAAAATAACAGCAGAGGGACAAACACAAGATGTTAGAGTTTGCCAAATTTGAGGAAATGAGGAAACACAGCCAAATATACAATATTTACACATGGGGACATTCATGAGTGGGACAAAAATGAAGCAGCCTTGCCAATGTCATTTTTTTTAATTTTGAGAGTTTGACTCTAATTTTGAGAGCTTACATGCACTTGAAGATGAAGTAGGCACAGAGGACTCCAGCTGCATCTTAAAGTTTGTTTGTAAATTAAATTTGAAAATATTTTATTCAACAAAAATTGATTGAGTTCCTTCCATGTGCTGGTTCTATGAGGAATACAAAATAGAATACCAGCTGGTCTCCACCCTCATGAATGCTACAGCTAGGGGAATATAGTTAATAAAATAGATCAGCTTAAAAATGCTTCCCGTCGTGTGAGAGATACTATTGGAGAGGTATGAAAATACTCTTTTGAAAGCATTCATGGTTTTCTACTAATGAGTATAACATAACGTTTGCATAGATTATTGGAACAGCACTGCCCTTCTCCCATCAAAACAGCCTTCACACTGCAGTCTGTCACAGCAGCGATATCTAAGGTGCAGATTTAATCATCTCGCCTCTTTGTTTAACACAGGGGATCTCCATCGCTCTCAGACCAGAAATCCAAACTCTTTAAAATGAATCACATGATGCAGCCCCACATCCTGGTTCCCCGCCCACCTTTTATTAGTCTAATGTTACTTTGCACCTCTCTCCTCTTTACGGTACATATTCCAGACTGCCTGGACCTAGTCCCCAAAGCACCATGTTTGCATACGTGTTCCTTCCACTTGGGACACTCTCCCTTCCCTGCTTTCCCTCCCCCACTGTTGGTGAGTCTCCACCAGACTGTGAACTCTTTGAGGTCAGGGACTCCGCCTCTCTTCATACCTGGCTCACGGTGATCAATTGATAAGTATTTGTTAAGTGAAAGTTATGGAAAGAATAATAAAATTGATAAATCATGAGGACAAGCTTGGTAGCAAAGAGCTGGCTTAAGTATAGGCTGTTTCTGAGAATGGAAGAAGCCTTCCTGGAGCTGTCAGTACTAGCAGTGGGAGTGGGAGCTGATGTCCCAAATAGCTGAACTTCCTAGTTTGAGGTTAGTCCTGTGATTTCAGAAATTTTCCAGAACGCAGACTTCCATTAAGGAAACAATAGCTGTGTCCAAGTTTTCTAATCCCTTGTGGCAGTGTCATTAATGAAGGTTAAAACCAGAGATCTGCTCAGTGTGTGGACATGTGTGTCTGTACACATGCACACAGGGAAGTCGGCAGTAATTGGAGTAGGAGGCTAACATTTATTAAGCACTTCCTGTTTGGCAGGCACTGTTTTTTTTTTAAGAGTTATTTTGTTCAAACCTTCACAACTATCCTGTGAGGTTAGGTACTGTTAGTTCCCCCATCTTCTAAGGGAGCTGAAGAATAGAAAGTGAACTGCCTGAGGTCTCACAGTAAGAGAGGCAGACCCTAGGGAGGCTTGAAGTCTAGGAGAGGCTGGTGCCTAAGTTGATGAACTAGAGCAAAATGTAAGGTTGCTCAATAAAAAGCTCCCTATACACGGGCTCCCTAAATTTCCCCCAATTATCGGCTATTTGACCTGGCAGTTTTAACCCATATAGTGATAATGGCTGTATTTGTGACTATTTAACCTCAGAAGTATAACAACATTGTGTAACAACATTGTTTAATTTTCATTGAAAATGTATTTCTTGGAAACCATCATTTGCCAGCTTAATTTACTGATCATTTTCATTTACTTCACTAAGTCATTTTCAGTTTTTTTCATTTTCATTTTTATGTTACATGAATTATTTATTTTCATCGGGATTAATTATTTTTCGTGTAAATTTTAATGAAAAGATTTGACTCAGTGATCAGTTTTTGGTTCATATTAGATTTTACTGATTACAGTGCCTACCCCTGACTGTTTTATTTTGATAAAATGTTCATTATTAATTGGATAAAAGGATAAAGTGAGACTTTTCCATCAGATATTTGAGGTTTTCTTTATTGTGCAGGGCCGATCCATGGAAATGTCCTCTAACTTTTTTTTCACCTGCCCCATAAAATAATTTTATAAAACTACATACCATATTACTAATGTCTAAGTTAACATCTGAAATTTTTCATAAGTTTAAAATTTTTTAAAGATGTATTGTCTAGTATGTTCTAACTGTTGATATTTTAAAATAAAGTTCTTACACACTTTTCAAATATACTCAGTAGAATTGAATATATCCAAAAGAATATATTTTAAAATAAAGTTCTTACACACTTTTCAAATATACTCAGTAGAATTGAATATATCCAAAAGAATAATGATTTGGTTACTATTATCTTCTATTTTAAAATGTACAAATAATCTCTTTTTTCAAATGGACATTTTATATAATTCCTCTTTCTCTTTCAACTAATATTCCCATTTAATTCGCTTTCCAAAAGTTACCTAATCTAAAAATATTTTATTCTTGAAAGTCTTATATTGATCACTGTATTCTTATCTGCAAAAAGCATGTACACAAATGAATTAAAATATTAACATTTTAAATTCCAAAGACCATAAAATTCTAAGTGTTTAACATTTTTATTCAGGAACAAATTATTATTACAAATATTATCATCCACATATGAATATTACTGATTGCTAGAACAATACAGGGGGTCGATATTAAAGCTACTCCTAACTTTCTTTTTTCTAAATATGTTGAAAAATCTTGTTCATAATTGTAAATTGTAAATAAATGGAAAGATGTTTTATTATGGCAACATTCATAGTTTTTTTGTACCACTTCTAAGTTGTATGCTAAAGCTCATCTAGTGATCTGTGGTCAAAAATTATTTTTAATTCCTTTCAACTGGCAGCTCAGTTAAATTAACTTCAGCTCTTTGAAAGTAAAGAATTGGGAAACAATTTAACTCGCAAAAAGTGTTTTTTTTTTAATCCAGTCATTGAGGGCATACCATTTCCAACACTTTCATCAGTATTTTGAATTGTCCCTTTTTGAGGTTTCTACCCCCTCAACAGATCTTATACACCAGATAATACACCAGCGAGAGCTCCCTCCCCACGTCTTTTTTTTTTTTTTTTTCTAAATTGGAGAAGGGCAATGGGAAAAGGTAGGTGGAAAAGAGAACCTGTATTTCCCTCTCATGTTCATTTTCAGGCAGATAGATTTTAAGCAGCTGAGAATATGGAAACTTACCCTTAAATTATGCATACCTAACTTACCTCTTGGAAAGTTATTCATTGCCCAATTAAAACAGCATAATCCATTGTGTTGCTATTTCTGTTTTTCCATACACCTCTAATTATTTTTATATCTTCTACTCTCCATGCCTTTGGTAAGGAAACAACATCCCCAAGACACATGATGAGAACTGGGATGAGGGAGTTCCAGACATCCTGCTGTCTTTCCTGCTCCCCACATCCTCAGCCCGTGTACCATGACAGCAGTCACCAGTCAGAGATGATCTCCCACACGGTCGTTTTAGAAACCAAGCTGCTTCCGTATTGTGCTTCTGCTGTCCTTCTGGGCCT
Organism: Camelus dromedarius; assembly: GCF_036321535.1. NCBI lineage: Eukaryota > Metazoa > Chordata > Mammalia > Artiodactyla > Camelidae > Camelus > Camelus dromedarius. Next base: position 61,459,930 of record NC_087448.1, on the reverse strand, counting down.
TAGAATGCTCTCCATTCAGCCAACAAAAGGGAACAGAGCATGGATGATCATGTATGCATGTAAACCAGAAATTACTTTGGAACTATTCCATCTTGAATATATTTGTTACACCCAGAATCACTGATAGTTTGTACAGATTTATAAAAGTAATGTGGACTTACAGCTTTACATTGCACTAACAGCCCTTTAATTAAACTGCTCAAGCTGCAAGTGTCTGTTGGATGTGACGGCCTCCTAAACACTGAGCAGGCCACAGCTCTCCAGCCCTCCACAGCGTTTTCATCAATTCTTAACAGATAATAGACCTTGAAGCAAAATTTAGTTTTTTTCATATCCAAATACTTGTTCTCATGTATGTGTCAGATGATTTGAGATCAGCAAAGCTATCACTAACCAAGTACTCTGAGGTCACATAGTATTAACTGCCTTAAAAGGAAAAAAAGACGAAACTGATTTGACAGCTATACCCATGTTTCTGACAACATATGCGTGTCTGATACACATGAGTGCACGGCAACCCTATTTTCCTTCCCCGCGATTATCAAGTAAAGTGTGTTAAGCACACATTTGGGCCAGGTGGTTTACAAGGGGTCGCCATTACATTTGTTTTATGTTGCGTCCTGTGTGTTTCAGTTCATAAGTGAGTGGGGAAGACCTCAAGGTGTAAGGCCAGCATGATCTCTTTCTCCCTTCACTTCTTTTGGCTATTAAGTCCTTTGCTCAAAACAGTTCAGTGGTCACTTAAGAAAATCACAAAGTTCCATACTAATTGTGACCAAGACACCTTACTGTTCTTATTTATGATGTTTATGATGTAATAACAGTTACGTTTATTCAGTTTTCAGAAAATGAAACTGAATAGGCTGGTCAGCATTTGTTGATTAGATTTCACAGTATATTAAATAATTTGGAGAAGCCAGCAAGCATAAACCAGATGATCTGGAAAGGTTGACTCAGGAAAGAAAACAAAGCCACAAACATCAAGTATAGACGAAAGTACTTATATGGTTTAGAAAAATATCTTGGACAATGAAAAACTAACTTAAAGCGTTATTATAGAAGGTCCTGAAACTTACAGAACACTACGTAATCAGTAGAGGTAGAAATAAAATACAGGCAATTTTATAGTCTCGGGTCATATTTCAGACCTAGGCTGGATGCCCAGATTTTTAAGGGAATACGCCATAAACTTAGTATTTAGTCAACTTCAAATGATATTCCTTTGCATTTTTGAAGTATAATCAGATTGGTTAAACGCCTCATCACTCACCTGAAGTAGCATCCTGACTGCTCCCTCTGCCTGCAGTCTCACAGCCTTCCACTTCACCCTCTGAGAGCCCCGGCTTGTGTGTGTTGGGAATCTCACCTCAGCGCCCCTCATGCTGAGTTCCAGTGTTTTCTTGTTGCATATGAGCAGAGGAGAGCAAAGGGGATTGGGGTACAGTCCCAGGCAGCTATGACAGCCAGAAAATGTCTTTGAATGCTAGTGGTTTATCTCAACAGTTCATTTTTTTACGTTTTCTTTTTCATCCTATCTGTGTTAATTTCACTACAGAAACTTTGTAATTGCTCACCAGAAATAAGCTTGATGCTCCAGACGGGTGCCAAGTGATACTCTGTGACACACCTCAGTATACATTGTCTTAAGTGAGAGGCACAAGTCTGTAAAATAAAGTCAAACTTCTTCACCTGAAGACCGTCCACAACGCCTCTCGAGTGAAGGAGCCCTTTTTATGCAGGACAAGGTCTTTCACGATGGGGTGTAACCCCGTCTAGAGTCGCCTGTGGGTGCAAATTAAGCTACTAGAAAAGAGAAACCAGTTGTTCTATTTAGGTTGCTCGTTTAGATCTTGATTAAATCTAAAGTCAGGAGAGACCTCTGGCGGCTCCCCCATTAGGATAATAAACATGAGTAGTCTGAAGGCAAAACCGGAACGCTTTTTCCAGTTCAGCAAAGGCGTCAGATATGCATTACTTCATAAGATCTCTTTGTAACCTTCCCCGTATGTAGTATCTCTGTCTGTTTCTCCTAGTGATTTATACAACAAACAAATGTGTATGGAGCACATATGTGCCAGGCACTGTTTTAAGCACTGTGTTTTGAATAGTAAATAAGATAGATGAGGGCGCTTCTCTCATGGAACTTTCATGTCACAGAGGGGATAGGCAAAAAACAGACCAAAAAAATGTCTTGCACAGAATTAAAATGTTTATAATAGAAGGTATAATGGAAGAGATACTGGAGTTAGTACATGATAGCTGTAAATCAGATGCCAGGAAAATCAGTTCACAGGAAAGGATCTAAACAAATTAATTAAAAATTTTAGGAGAGTTTTGTTCCATAATCAATCTTGAAGGAAATAAGAAGAGAAGGCAGGAGGTGGCTTGCTGTGAAAAAAAGGACTCTAGGCTCTGCTGGGTTTCCAGGCAGGGAATTATGAACAGCTCAGAGGGTACATAGTCTTTTATCCGCCCCTTTTAAGGATTTCAAAAGCTCAAATATAACATGGGTGACTATGAAGTAAAATTTTCCTTCCCATGGCCCCTTGTATGCTCATTCGGATGATGCTGCCCTTGTCAAAATAGTTTGCACCTTTGGGTCTGTCTTTTGGAATTTGCCTCCTGAGCTGTTTACTAGCTACTAACAAAATAATTTTCTTTTTGTTTTATTCTCTCTCCCTTTACTCTGCCTCCAGGCTCTACTGCTTTCGTCTGATTATCTTGGTTTCCTTTTTTCTTGCTCCCGAGGGTCCCTGAGGACTCTCGTGGTGCCAGCCTGGAGCTAAGAGAACGGTGGTAGGAGAACTGAGGGGGGTTCATGTGTCATTTTGGAGCCAGTCAAGAGAAAGAAACCACACAGCAATTTAAACAGGAAAAGTGTTATAATTTATAAAAGCAGAAATAATTATAAATTATAACAGGATATTGAAGTAACAAGGGAATGGTTAGTAAAAAGTAAAAACAACTCTTCAGAGTAGGGGAACAGTATATAGACACTGTCTTTGAGCTGACGTTGAACCCAAGAAGAGCCCCTTCAAGCCTTACTGGGGAGGGCATGGCTGTAGCTCCCTAAGTGGTGCAGAGTCACTCTGGTGCCCTGCTGGGAGAGATTGCTGGAGCTCTGTCCTTTGGAACTTTCCAGAAAACCACCCTCTAAGGAGTTGGTGAAGCTGTTTATGGGAGGGTTCTTACCAGAGGCACTCTGCTACAGAACTGCCTGGGACAGGGGAGTTCTGGAGAAAACTGCTAGTCACTGGGTGCTGTCAGCCATCACACACTGCGGGAGCCGGGCACTGGAGAAGCCCCGTCCTCTGCAGGGACCTGCTGGCTGAGCATGCCAGAACCAGAAAGAAAACCCCTTTCTTCTGCATCATCTCTTCAATGTCCTTTCCTGGTAGAGTGTGGCATCATGTCCACTAGCAAAGGAAAAATAAAGGGCACGATTCATTTTCACAGGATAAGCAATTAATGGTGAATTTGGAGGCAGGAAGCAATAATTTGATAACTGGCACAGTTGATAAGACAGTTTTGCATTGAGCACGTACAGAGTCAAGCCAACTTCTTTGTGTTTGTGAGCCACCTGCCTGCTGATAAACTGATGACATGCTTAACGGAAAGGAATACTTGGTCAAATATTCATCACATTATGTTTCCCAAAGAGAAAAATAAGTAAAAATATTAGTATGTTTGTGTGTGTGTGTGTATATATATATATACACACACACACACATATACGTAATGTCCACCATCCTCCTGGCATACCAGCTTTAGTATAAGGGTGTCAACACAGCACACAGGTTTATTGGGAAGGTCTCTCCCTTTTCTGAGATTATGCTCATTTTATTCTTTGGGTTTTACATATATATTTTAGTGAAAGATAGTTTTTGTTGTGTAGCTGCTTAATTTGTCTTAAAATTCTTCTTACTTGACAAAATAAGAGTTATCAACGCTGTATTACTGCTCTTTCCATTTAAAAAAAAATGTGCTGGTCTGTGAAATTCAAATCTGGAAACCATTGCAACGAAGTGAGACTATATTAATAGGAATTGTGGCAAGTCACTATAATCCTTTTGTGAAATGTATAAAAAGAAGTTTTGCATTTAGAACCTGAAAAGCAGTTGTCACTTTATGCTCAACAGCAAGGACACATAAACTTACAAACAGAACGTAAATAATAGCTAGGCCATGCACTTTACGTTCATTGTCTCCACTTAACCAGTAATAAGTATTATTATCACTGTTCTTCAGATTACAAAAATTAGATAGAGGTAAATAATTTTTCCAAGTTCCAAAGCTAGCAAATAGCAGAGCCAAAATTTAAATCGGAGTCTGACTGGCTCCAAAATCCTTCAGTATTTAAATAAATGTCTGACTGGCTCCAAAAACCTTCCAGTGCCTGGAGAAAGACAAAAACTGAATTAAGGGGTTAGAAAATAGAATTTTCAAAAAATAGAAAGACCAATAGATCATATACCGTGTATTTATGTGTGTGTGTGTATATATATATATATATAATATGTGTGTGTATATATATGTGATATATGTGTGTGTGTGTGTGTATGTTTCCTAGAGGAAGGAAATGTGAAAAAGGACTTCATAACTTGTTTTCATGGATATCATGTATGTTAAACTCAATAACTAGTTTCTGTTTTCACCAAAGCAAATACACGTGTAGCAGATTATACAGGGTACACCAATGCAAGTAGAAAATGTGTTTATGAATTGTTAATATATATCGGTGTCTCAGGAAAGAATGTGCTTGTTGCAGATTTGACTACAGTAGCATAATCAAGTATGGATTTGTCTGCGTTATGGAAGAAGTTGTCCAGATACGAGTAGATGCTGAGACTGTTTCAGTAACTCAACATTAGGGCCGACCTTGCTGACATTCCCTTGACCTTCCTCTTACAGTTACACAGTTGCTGCTACAGTTTCTGCCATTTCATCTCCATTCAAGCAAGGAAGAGAAAGAAGTGTACCAGCTACATATGACTCATTTTATCAGCTTTTCTGAAATATCCCGAGTGACTTTGGTTTTGTTCTCATTAGCCAGTTCTGGGTCAAATGTCCTTACCGCTAGTTGCAAGGGAATTTGGGAAAAACAAGGAATAACTTTCTCATGATTGGCTTAGACCATGGGTCAGACAAACTCTGGCCTCAGGAACAAATCAGGCCGTTGTCGTAAATAAAGCTTCACTGGAACACAATCACACACTGTGGGAGCCGGGTGTGTACACATTGTCTGTGACTGCTTGCACACTATGATGGCAGAGCTGAGTGGTTGTGAGAAGGACAGATGGCCTCCTATTTGGCCTTTTACCAAAAATGTTCATTGACCCCTGGACCACGTTAGATCAATCGTGACCCATCACCTGAAGCTGACCACGTGGGCACTTTGGGGCTCACTGGTCTTCCATTAAGCAAAGAATAAGGAAGAAAAGTGATACTGGAAAAGAACCAACAGTATGTCAGGTCACCTGATCTAGCTGATCATATACAAGACCAAAAAATTGTAGTACGTTTTCTGTTTAAAGTCACAGGGTCACCTTGAACATAGAACTTTTCTGCTCCTTCATTTCTTCATGAGCCAACTAAGAAAATTTAGAACGGTAGAAATTTTGCAAATATTCAGAATCAGATGATTGGCAGTATTGTGATATATCATGAGTTCAGGAAGAAAATCCCTAATTTACTTGCTTTTATACAGCACTGTCTAAGGTATTGTCAGACTGGGTCTGAGGTGGGAGGACACAGCTCAAGAGGTAGAGGGCATGCTTAGCATGCATAAAGTCCTGGGTTCAATCCCTGGTACCTCCTCTAAAAGTAAATAAATAAAATAAATAAATTACCCCCCAAAAAAGACCCATTTCAAAATCAGACTGAATCTGAAACACATATTCAACTGACTGACACTTCCCTTTCAACTGTTCAATTTAGGTTCTCGCATACACTGAGGGACTGCATGGAAAATGGATGTTCAGCGAGATTCGGGCTGTATTTTCAAGACGTTATCTTCTACAGAATACTGCTTTGGAAGTATTTATGGCAAACCGAAGTAAGTCCCCTTGAATGTTTTGAAAGAAAATGTACTTATTTTTGGATGTTGTTCTTTTACATGGTCGGATACTGTCTTGATTTTTTTTTTTTTTTTGCTGTATTTCTCTCTTTGATCTGCCCTCGCTAAAACAAAAATAAAAATAAAAAAGAATTAATTTGAAAAAGTTAAGCCTAGATTTCTCATGGATAAAGTTACACAGAAAGCTGATTTTCCATGCTGATTCATTGCCTTTACAAATAAATCATGAAAGGCTCTGGAAAGTGATTTCTGAAATTGATGGTTAGCTCTCTTGTGGTTTTCTAAATCATGTTTTTTCTTCTTACCACAGCCTCGGTTATGTTTAATTTCCCTGATCAAGCAACAGTGAAAAAAGTTGTCTATGGCTTGCCTCGGGTTGGAGTAGGGACCAGCTACGGTTTGCCACAAGCCAGGTAATTATATCGCATTACACATTATCTATGGTTTGTTAACATATTTTAATCTCAATATGACAGAAATCTAAATAGGGTTATAAAATTATAATTATTTTAAGAAACAAGGAATTTTCTCCCTCTGCAGGTCATTTGTAGGGAAGGAGGTTATGTAAATAGCTATTTGAAGGATGACAGAATGGGGCATAATTTTATTTAACACATAGAATGAGGAAGTTAAAAAATTGATAGCATCTTACAGCTAACACATAATTAAGACATTTTTACTGAAGATCTTACAAGAAACATACCAAAAGCTTCATGATGTTTGTGATTAATTGTTGTGGTAGCATATAACTTGTTTTTTATAAATGCTATGTATAAGTGCTTCTTCATTAAAGTAGTAAAATTCTCAGAATTTAGTGAGATTAATAGTCATTAATTATGGTATGATTTTAACCATTTCCTAATTCTTTCATCTTGGTATTTTTAAAAGCATTTTTGAAATCTTATTTCATTGAAAGATACTAATCTAAGAAAACATAGCCAATAATTATGTATATATATCACTAATGTCAGTCAGTTTTTGGCTCCAAGTAACTGAATACCTGATTAAAAGTAGCTTAAACAATAGGGTTTTTTTTGCTTTGGCGGTTCTGTTTTATGAAAGATGTGGAGTTAAGGAGGAGTTGCCAGTACTGACTCAGAGGTTTGGTGATGTCAGAACTTTCAGTTGGTCTCATGTTCACAAAATAACCACTACTGCTCCAGGTACCACATCTTCACACAACTACATTCAAGTAGGAAAAATACACAAAGGATTTCTCCTTGAACATCTATGTTTTAAGAAGGAATGTATCTAGACGCCTCCAGCAGTCTTTACTGCAGTTCCTTCTGGCCAGAATGGGGGTCACCCTTCTGCCCCTAGAATCATCACTGAACACTAATGTGAAATCATCCCCTAGAATTCAAGGGAAAATATACCTCTGAACTCTGCCCCTTCCTTCCTGGACAAAATATATTTTCTATTGTTCAGGAGGAAAGAGATATTATCGGCACTGGGCAGACAAGCAACACTTTCTTCCACATAGATCATTATGTTCCTGGGAATCACTGCAGAGCACTGCATGCATGGAAAGGAAAACTAATCTTTGTCTATCTTCTCTTAAATAGGCTACAGACATTTAAAAGACAGGGACTGTGTCTTATTTATCTTTTAATCTACGACACCTAGCACACCGCCTAATTGCAAAGGTGCTTTATAAGTGCTGCTCGACTAGCATTACCTTGCATTGTGAGGTATCTGTTCTCCTATTAAGCTTACAGGGTAAGGCTAATTCACTGACAGGTATGCACATGCTCAGGATGTTTGTTAGTTGAATGACAAGATTAAATTAAGACATTTGTAGATAATGAGGTACTTATATAAAATACAGGTCAAAAGAAAAATGCATTTAATCTGTCAAAAAAAGAAAATGAGGTTAGTTTTGCAAGACTTGTTCTTATTGAATCTCAGCTGACTCATAGTAATCATTACTTCCTTTCCTAAGTACTTACAAATCTTTTAATCATCAATTCAAGAATTTTTCCAGGAATTGACATTAAGAACTCACTGATAGGTCTTTTTCCTTTTTAAAAGTAATCTTCTGCCTCCTGGCATATTTCTCAATGACCATGATTCTTCAGAGAGTACCAATAGAGTTTTCTCAATGGCATGTGTAATTTCCTTCAGTACTCTTGGACTTGTTGGGACCTGAGTTCATTGAAAACAACCAGAAGCTCTTTTACTATACTCCTTACCTATTATGAGCATTATTTTACTTTTAACCACACTTGATCTCTCCTTGATTTTTGGAAGATGATTCTTCTTGACAGAAAAATCAAGCAGAAGCAGAGCCTTGAGACATAACTGTAAACATCTCAGGGCTGCTGCAGGGTGGTTTATATTTTTTAGGGAAACACAGCAGCATCTGTCAGACACTGCTCAAACTCTTAGGTTGGTTCTAAGTTTCAATGTGTGCTAGCACTGCATTCTTTTTGATGATATCTTAGCCTGTGAAAGTAAGTTTTAGGGAGTTGCTGGTGATTTAAAAAAATAAAAGCACTGCATGAAAATTAATGAGGAACAGGAAATGAAGGTGGTGATGTCAGATAGGATTCTGAGGCTTAAGAAGTTATGCAGTGCCCAACAGGTGGACAATACATTCCTTTAGTAAGTAATCATTGTTATTTTTAAGCCACTTTTTAAAACTTTTTAAAATTTATTTGAGGGGGTAATTAGGTGTATTTATTTATTTTAATTTTTTTAATGGAGGTACTGGGGATTGAACCCAGGACCTCCCACATGCTAAGCACACGTTCTACCACTGAGCTCTACCTTCCCACCAATCGTGGTTATTTAAGAATGAAATAAAATACTTTTTTTCATTTTATGAATATTATATTCTCAAACAGCTACTTAGTTATTAAGACTCAAGTATTTATTAATCTATTTAGGCCTAACTACTTAATAAACAGGACTGTTAGGTATTTCTCTTGGGCTGGGGGCACCATGAAAAAATTCCTGAGACCCTAAGGGTGGCGTAAATTGAAAAGTTTGGGAATCTCTGTCTTAAGTGGTGGTTTTGGAAACTCAGTTAGCCTTATCATACTTTGACAAATACAGTCAGCTTTCATTATTTTTTAGATAAACACATTGAACCTTGAAAAGTTCATAATTTTTACAGAATTTCTTGATTCACTCCCTTAAGCTATTCCTAGGTCCCTTCTTCTCAATTCATACATTTTCAAAGTTCCCAGTTGTTTGTTTTTTACCTCATAAGAGGGATGTGTATCGTGTGGTTAGAGGCTGTGCACATGCGCACACTCTGTGTGTGGGGCAGATGTAAAAAGTTCAGTGGCAGCATTATCATATAAGATTTAAGTCAAATGCTCATATGCTGGTGCCTGACTGTCTGCCTAGCTTCTTAGCATGCAGCAGATTTGCTGTATTGTTTAAAAGCTACTTTGACTTATTTTGAGTAATGTTTCACCTTTTTTGTTCTTGTTGACTTGTAAAATACCCACTTGAAGCCATATCATCCAAATAGAAGCTTTCACCGTGGTTTACCCTGAGTAACTAAATGTATCTTCTCTATAATAGAATTTTCAAATATTACGAGTATCTACAATTAAAATATATTTTGTCATTTATCAAAACCATGAATTATTTTAAGTTGAATAAAATCAAATTACTATATTAGTTATTTCTGAATTTTTAAAAGTCATGAGTTAAAAGAGACTGTCTGTTATGGTTTGCTTAATTGCTAGGAGGATCTCACTGGCCACTCCTCGACAGCTTTATAAATCTTCCAACATGACTCAGCGTTGGCAAAGAAGGGAAATTTCAAACTTCGAATATCTGATGTTTCTTAACACTATAGCAGGTAAGAAGACATCTCATTCTCTAATCAGGTAATATGTTTCTGTTCATCAAAATCATTGGTAATGTGACTTGATGGAGTACATCGTTCTCCTTGGAATTCAAATACAGCATTAGAATAAATATTGAAGTACTCACATTAAATTGTTATCAGAGACTACACAAGTAAGTACCAAGGTTTAGATGCATTTATTGTTGAAGAGGCTTTTCCTTGCTCTCCTTCTGCCATTTCCTTTGCTGACAGCTTTGTCTGAAGGTTTATTAGAATCAACAAACCATTGCCAGAGAGTGTCTGGAAATAATAATGGGAAAATGTAATTTCACTACTTTGTCATTCTCAGCAGTAGCAGCTAGACAGGAGAATAACAACAGGATTCTGCCTAGTACAGATGTCACCTGGATTATGGCATGATTGGGTTACAGCATCTTTTTTTTTTCTTAAAATCTTCCAATGAAAATATAAAATCAGATTACATTTCTAAATGATGAGTAACTGCCATCAGCCTCGGCAGTACCAGGCTTGTAAATTAAAAGAAGATAGTGGCTTTGTTTTTCAGCTAAATCAGTGGTTGTCAGTGGCTGTACATGTCTATGAGATTTAAGTAGCTCTTTCTTTTGTCCTGAATTAAGCTCCAAAGCCCTAATTTATGTTGAATTACAAAGAATTTACTTCTGTAAACCAGGCTCCACCAAAATTTTTGCAATCAGATGAATTTAAATAATTACTTAAATATATATGCTTACCTATGATTATTGTTCTTTCATGAATGAATACTCAGAACCATGAGTTTAGAGCCTTGTGGTCTGATTCATTGCTTGAAAGGGTAACTGTGTAATATTCGTCTTTTTTAATCTATCATATACAAGTGAATATGGATGCTATGGGCATATATTAAATATGAATGATACAGATATATATTAAATAGACAAGAGAACTTGATTTGTCAACAAAAAGGGATAAAAAATTATTTGAAATGGTTTTGCATTTTAATTATTTAATACACACATTGTAATTTTAATGCCTTTGCTAATAGTATACTAGAAGTGCAACCAAAGAACTATTTATTACATATATTAAATGTTATTCTGTATTTCATGCACGTATCTCCACTATATAACTATACCTTCAAGATACCTTTATGACATATTTCATATATATTTGTATGCCAGTATATACAATGTACATATCTTAAAGAGACCTGCTTACTTCCTTGAAGATAAAAGAAATGTGTTATGCTATTTAATTAACACATTACTTACATATAAAGATAGAATGAACTTAAACATCTGAAATGTAAAGAACCTAATTTCCTTAGCATATTTATGTAAACAGCATGATGTAGCATAAGCTTCATTGCCAAGGTGAAGGGGATAGAATCCCAGATCTGCCAACTTTATGTCCTAGGGCATAGATGGAATTGCAGGTTTTAACTCTGTCTTGGACTTTAAATCTTTCAATAGCCATGTTTGATATGTTTGCATCTGTTTTAATAACTAATCTGTTTGGTCTTATATAATCTTCTCTTATACCATTGCTTTTAATATTTTCTTGCTTTTCATATTGTTTTGTCTTTCTTCAGGCATGTAAATAAAATTTTGCCCACTATTTTAGAATTCAGAACATAGGATATTTTGTTATTAATTTTCTTCGAGAATTAATATGTTTAAATTTTTTTAACCTTCTAAAATATATTTCTCTTACTTTTGAACTCAAAAATGAATCAACATTTTTAATCACTCCTATGCAAAATAAGAACATTAACTCAATTTACTTCTCATTTATTGCTTATCTTCATCAATGTAACTTAATACCAGAATCCATATTATTATTAAACACTTATTTTTTGAAGCCCACATATTTTTACATCTTAGGAAGGATTTCAACTCTATTAAAATTTTCTTCTCGTTAATGCAGTATGTTATTTTCAACTACGTGGATCTTTACCTGATTTTTCAGGATAGTGTTCTCTTTACATTCTTCTGCAGTATTCTTTCATGTTTCCTGTAGTTAGGTTCTCCTATTGTCCTTGAAAGATCTATCGAGTCATTGTCTACCATATGTCGTACATAAGCGTGATTTTTTTTTCCCTTGACTGTGCTCCCTGTTTGGAGCTTTTGGAATTAAAACTGAAGAACAGGGTGATCTCACTCTGTTTCCAGTCAAGCTGGTATGCTTACTGAAAGGTTCTTCTGTTCTACGATGGGATTCTGTCCTCTGGATGGAACGTTATCTGGTTTATTGTATTAAAGGACTCTTTTTGTTTATTTGTCTTGGGGGGGCTATTAGGTTTATTTTTTATTTATATAATGGAGGTACTGAGGATTGAACCCAGGATCTTGTGCATGCTAAGCACATGCTCTGCCAGTGAGCTATAACTTCCCCTCTACTGGTCTTCATCTCTTCTCTGCATTTTACTCCTGTCAGATACATTTCCCACAGTGTGGTTCAGTTCCACCTGTAACCACCACCCACTTCATGCCTGTTACTTTCTGGGAGTTTGTTTCTCTGTCTAGCTCTAGAAAGATTGCAGCCTGGATAGAGATAGCACTGTGATCCCTAAAAGCTGTCCCTAAGCGATATAGATACAGCTGTTTTTCTGATTGGGATAATCTTCGGGTTTCTGAGCCAGAGCATGCAGATTGTAAGGAGAATTTGAGTGTCTTTCTATCTTTTTTTGAATAATTGAGGTCTGTTTTATATGGTGTCACAAAGAATGTACAGACCACTGGGAGTTTTTTAAAAGAATTTATTGGGTATTTTTTTTGCAATGACTCTAACTAAATATTAAAGTCTGTCTACTGTAGACAGTGGGATGAAGAGAAGTATAAATAGACACTCGAAACTCAGAGCACTTACAACTGGATGAGTAAATGAAATATACATAAGAGCATTTTGAGACAGCTGATGGTAAGTGCTGAATGAGTGCTATAAATAGTGAATGCGACAAGAGCTAAGCAGGGTGGAAGAATTTTAAGAATGTTTTGGGGGAGACAAAAAAAGAACAGAGCCTTACAAATTTCTGCCAGTTGGATATGTGTTACGCATTCAGTGGACATGAGTGTCATATCTTGGCTACAGCAGAGAATAATAGGAGATAACATTGGAGTTGTAGGTAAGAACCAGACTGTAAAGAACCTGAATCTAGGAATCAGTGTTTTATAGTAGAAGAGAATGCAGTATGGAGTTTTAGGAAAATTAAACTGATAACTATGGATGGCATGAATCAGAAACTAGATCTCCTAAAGCTGGGGAGAGCTTTCAGGAGAGCATTACAGGACTCTAGATATGAAATTGACTTGTTCCTCGTTTTAATAAAATGTTACTGAACGCTTCTGCTATGTGCCACACACTCTATTTGGCACTGACACTTCAGAAGAAAGCAAAGTATGGTTTCTGCCTTGGAAGAGATCATAGTATAGTCAGGAAAACAGACGTACGTACACCAGCAATTCCAGTAAAAAGTTACAATTATTATAGTAGGAAAATATACAAAGCTATTTGAAGCCATAGATCCAGAAGGCATTACATTTACAGGAAAAGCTTCTCATAGTATTTTCATAGGCTTCTTATAGGCAACATGTAAGCTGGAAATTTCTTTAATTTTTCTTAATATCAAGGTTCAGGGAAAAATAATATTTTTATTATTTTTATTATTAATAAATTAATAATATTAAATATTAATAATATTAAAATAATAATTTTATTAATATTTAATAATATTAAATAATTAAATAAATTAAATAATATTTAATAATATTAAATATTAATAATATTAAAAATTAATAATATTTTTATTATTTTTGCCTAGTTTTATTATTTCTTTGTGAAACATTTCTTTTATGTCAATATCAACATTGAGAACAAATGGTAAATAATAATGCTTACCGAGCAGTTTCCGAATGTTCCATCATGGTTCTAAGTGTTTTATGCATATTTACTCATTTAATCCTAACAATAACCCAAAAGTTCTTATTCTCATTTCACCAATGGGCAAATGAAGTACGGAGAAGTAAATAACTTGCCCAAGCCACAGAGCTAGTACGTGAAGAAGTCAGGATGCTAATGTAGGTAGTTTGGCCATAGACTTTCACTCAACTACAATAGCATACTGCCTCTGGATATTCACAGTGACATTCAGTTTCACCTCCAGTCACCAGCCTTAATCTATCAACTGCTTTAAGACCTAAGCAATTAATGATTTTTAGACAATTGTTTTCATTTTTATTATGGTTATGACTTTTGTACACAGGGATATTCTACCATTAGATCTGGGTCTAGAATTATCATCTCTAATGTACAAGCTGGTACTGTTTTCAGCGAGATCTCAGATCCAGAGAAGCAAGACTCTGAGACAGAGACTTTCTTGCAAGAAGTTTATTGGAGAGTGTCCTTGGGATCAACATCTGTGGGGGAGTAAAGAAAGTAGAACTTGGCAGAAGGAAAAACTGAACCTCAAAGTAGGTGCAGCAGAGACCTCAGCAGATCTTACAGGGAGGCGAGAGCTGAGATGACCTTTCAGAGATGTCTTGCCCTTGCAGCAAGGGCACCCGGCCTCGTTACCTCCACTTTGCGGTCACTGGATGCAGACTCCTGGGAAGGAAAGGGCCTTGAGTGAGAGGGCTTTCTCCTGATGGTGGCGGCTCCTAGAGAACACCACCAGCCACAACATGAGCAACTCAGCCACCAACCCAACTCCAGGATAGAGTAGTTCTCAGAATCACCTGAAGGGCTTGCTGAAACAGAGCATTGAGCCCCACCCCAGAGGTTCTGATTCAGTAGGTTTAGAGTGGGGCTCAAGCATTTGTATTTCTAACAAGTCACCAGGTGATGCTGATGCTACTGGTCCAAGATCCACACTTTGAGAACCACTGCCCTGTACCTATATTCTTTAAAAGACATACCTTAACATAATTGTGTTAATGTCCCATAGGATTCACATCTTCCACAGCACTGTATGTGCCACACGTGTTGGCACTTATAGTAATGTGTCCTTAGCATTTTATGTCTTCTTCTCTCCATTGGGATTATGAGGTCAAAGTTTTGCACTATAAATACCCATCAGATTGAACTGATTTAATATTTATGCTCTGTGTTTGCATGATTTTATGGTCTATTATGTGAGTTGACTAGAATTGCTATATTTAAATTTAAATTTAAATTTCCTGGATTAAAAAGAAGAGTTGCAAAATGCAGTCTGATTGAGAAGATGAAACAACCCTTTCTGGCTTCATGTTTTTAAAAATATAGGTCAATGTGACCTAATAAATTCACATTTTCTGCAAAGATATTCAGTATTTCTCTTACACTTTACATGAAATTCGAAGTACATTTTGTGATGCATTTCTTCCTCTGAGGTCTCTCATCCTTGGCCAATTTGTATTTTCCTCCTTTCAAAATGCTTTTAAAAGTAAGACTCTCCATAAAGCACACAGCAGCAATGTCCTAGAATTAATGCAGTATGTAGAGTTTTAGACCCTCATGTGACACATGTATATATACATAATTACATAGAAATAGACACATTTTCCTATACGTATGTAAGTTTTGTAAAGATACTTTACGTAGTAAAAGAAGCTTGTCAAATACTCAGAAAACATACTGTTTTTAAAAGACACCTAAAGGCCAACAAATATTTTCATGGCCTTTATTTTGTTGTATTTATAAATTCAATAAATACTCGTGATAGAAAATTAGAAACATAGAAAAGTATAATTTAAAAACCCAATCACTTGTAATTCTAGCCATAAATATCACAGTTAACACTTTGGTGATTTTTCTGTTTTGTTTTGTTTTTTTCCTATGTGTGGCAGTCTTTGGGAATCTGTTACATATACAGGTTCACATTCTACTTTTTTTCATCCCATTAAATATTCTTTGAAAACATGACCTTTAAAACTGCATGAAAGTCGGCTTAGGACTGTGATGTAATTTATTTAACTATTCTGAAACAATTGATCTTTAATTTTTAAAGAACACTAAGTTTTGGAAGACTTTTAATGGTGCTTAGAGTTTGATTTAGATATATGGGTTCAACCTCTGATTCCCAGATTGACCTAGTTTCTGTTCATTGTGTTCCAAAAGATACAACTTCTGCCTCATTTTATACTTTGTTAAATAATACTATGAACAAGATATTAAAATCTGACATTCTAGTATTTAAAAAAAAATAGAGTGATTGCTTACTAGCTTCATGTAAATGATCCTGTTGGGTTTGGGGGCTTTTTTTTTTTTTTTAAGATTTTTGAGTTGTTTTTCATATGGTCAGCTAATGAATTCAGTACTACTTCCCCAACGCCAACCTTTTTCTCCTGTTTAGCATTTTCCACTTTTTTACTCTGTGATGTACAAGCCCTCCCTGGTTAATTATGTATATATTTAGCTACTGCATGTGTTGGGCTTATTATTGTCATCTAATTAGATGTAACTTGAACTGCTTGCTTCTAGAAAAATCATTAAAAATTCTTTCCTAATGACCTAGAGATGACAAAATGTCTGTAAAGTGAGAAGAAGCAGACAAGCACAGGAACATCGCTCTTAAAGAGTGTTAATCCAGATGCTGCAATCGTCTAATTAAACAATATTTTGCTGTCATTAACATTTTCACCAAGGAATTGCAGTTATAATTTCTTTGTCAGCTGTCTCTAGATCACTTTACCTTCAAAACTAAAGTGCCATATAAAAACATTAAATTGGATGGTTTAATTAAAAAGGTTTTTTTTTTTAAATAAAGAAACATATCTGGTGTTTCTGAGATCTCATTTACTGTGCTTCACTTTTATTGTTTGAGTAGATTAGTGTCACAGGCTTGCAATATTTAATATTCATCTTCTAAGATAAATCCTTAAAGTACAGTAAGTAAAAAGAATTCTGCACTTACTACTGCTGGAAAAGGAAGAAACCCTACCAATTACAGCACAAGATTATTTACTAAATTTCAATTATCCTAAATTTAAAAATTGATAAATAAGTACCTCCATGTGCCAGAACCTAACAGGTATTACTTTGGAAATATTTCACTTTTTTGTTAGTAGGTAAGTTAGTAAACAGCAGGATTTTTTTTTTTCAGTTCACAGAGGTGTTCAGTAAAATAATTAAAGTAATAATGCTAATTCATGGCTGAAACTTAATAAATGCAAAATCCCAGAGTACCACTACTTACTCTTTTTCATCCACGTGATTTTTAAGTACATTGTGAATTTTTAATTCAAATCAAAAACATTTATAACTGTCCATGTTGCAAAGCTTTTATGTGGAAATTTTTGTTTAGAAAGGGTTTTAATGTAACTATGTCAGAACATCTATTTATATAGTTTATTGTATTTATTAGAATTAAAATATGCTATAAAGTTTTAGTAATTTAAAACTAACTAAATTTTCCTAAGCATTTATTTTTAAAGAACATTCCAAAGATTACTAAAAATGAATTACAAAAAATGTGGGACAGATTAATTGCCATGAGCTGTGACTGTTGGCATCAATCAATTTGTTTGTGTGTTTTAAGGATGATGCCTTCTTTTCTTTATAGTTTCCTGAAAATAGCATTATATCTTTTCTTATACTAGAAAATGACGTCCAGTAAAAGGCTGGTATCTTCCAGTATGGTCTCTATTTTTACGTTGTTTGTACTTACACATTTAAGTACTGAATTAATGTAAACTAATTTTTTATTGATTTTATTTTGACAGCTTTTCTTTACTATACAAGTGTTAAACTACAGAAATTTTAAAAGCAATTATGGTATCTAATTTTCAGCTATTAATTGATTTATAGAAGTAATATAAATGTTATATAAATAACATCAAGTTATTCTCTAGAAAATACACATATATCATTAAAATCTATTAATTTTTTAAGTAGAATGGTAACCCAGAAAATGGCAGAGCACAGAATATGCCATGGACCTACTTAGAATCCCAGAAATAGCTTTACATAGCCAACCTAGACGCTCTGTGTATGTGCTGAGAGTAATCAGGTGTCCTAGATTAACATAAACATGAACCCTCAGTAATAAATTTTCAATTTTAGAATTTTACACCGTATATTTTACAATGATACTGCTTTAGCAGAATATTTTCATATATGAAAGACTTTAATTAAAAGGTCCCAAATTCTTGTTTATTCTCATCACTATGATTCTTCACAATAGACTTACAAACATGAAGCAGGTGCAGTCATTGGCTGAGCTGTGGAGCTGCAGATGTTTCCTTCCGGTGGTTTACTGTGCTCATTGACAACGCCGTGCTCTCTCATACGCACTTCTGTGCCTTTGCCTGGTCCTCATCCTCCAAAGAGACTATCCTGCAATTTTCCTTCTTTATTTGGCCATTGTTTGTTCATCTTTTAAAATTTGGCTCATTTTATCCCACTTTTATCACATATGTAGTATGTATGTTCACACATGTGTTCATTCCTTCAACAAACATCTATTGGGCAAAGAGAATGTGGCAATACACAGAGTTGTTTGTTTTAAGCCCAGACCCTCCATTCTTGAGTTTACAGACGAGTGGAGAGGCAGGCAAGGAAACGGTGCTGTGTATCGGCTGTAACACGTCTGCAGCAGTGCTGTGTCGAGAGAACAAAGAGCAAACACTAACCCTGCTCTCTCACCTCATTCCGGGAAATGCAAAGTGGAAGCAATATTCTGCGTTCTATCAGTTGCCTACATATATAATACATACCTACATTAGTTTATGCATTTAAAACTATGTAATTTTGTTGTAAAATGCAGATTCCTATAAGAAACAGATAAAATAGTCAACCAATAAAATGTTTACTCAACGAATTAATTAATTTGATTTGATGTTTGTAATAGCAGATTTAGGCCTTCCTCAGATTATGGTTGGTTTTTTTTCTGTTTCACAGTCACATTTACCAATTGCTACAAGCATAGGTATCTTTTAATGTCAGTTGTTGGTGACGGACGAGATAACGTAGGCATATCTATGCTACTGCTCTGCTAACACGGTCTGCACAGCAAGGCCCCCAGGATGAAATCCACATCACTGAGTATCAGAGAAACAGCTATTTGCATGGATTTGAATAGAAGTTTAGAAAGTCCTATGATCAGATCATAACACATTTTTATAAAAATAATCTTGTCCAAAGAAAGTTTTCTTTGGACCTTTGGACCCCGTTTCTTTAATAGTGTCCCTGTTAATTTCATCTGACCATGTGTTATTTCAGTATCAGTTTATCAGGGTGAGTCTGTGCTGTGCTCTCTCTAAGCTTTTGACAGTCCCATGGCCTTCAGTATCCCACCCATAAAGCTTAAACATTCTATCAAAACAAACAAAAAACAGAAAAAAAAAAAAAGTCAACCTAAGATCCAGCAGCTCTCCAGTAAACTGAAACAACATGATACAAAAGGAAAATTCATGAACTTGAGGGTGTGGAAGAAATGTGCCTGACGTCTGCGTCCATGCTTTTTCATGCTGGCTTCTGGTAACTTGAACATTCTCTGCATTGATTCTTATTAGAAGCACAATATTGTAGTCTGTATACTGGCAGTGTAACTTCTAGATACGTACTTACCATAGTAGAACACCATCACATAGTCTGCAGGCGTTCGGGCCAGCAGGGGAGTCTCCTCCATCATCGCTCTCAGGGACACTGGCCTGCAAGGCGTGGCTTCCAGGGTGACGATAGCATCCTCAGCAAAAGGGAGCTGGAGCCTGGAGCACCCGTGTGGCAAGTTGCAGGGGCCCAAGCCTGCAGGGGCGGATGTCATCTCTGCTCACATTCTGTAGTGTAGAATTAAGACTGAGAAGTGTGGTCCAGCTCAGGATGGGGAGAAACTGACTATGACAAACAGCTAGCAATCTCTACCACAAGCTTATATCATAAAAAATTAATTTACTCACATCTTCATTTTTATTGAGTGAATTCACTTGAAACACATTGTTATGAGAGTGCTTTTGATCAAAGAGACATACTTCAATAAACAGAGGAGTTACTTTTCCTCTGAAATGCAATCATTGCCTTATCTGTTGTAAGAGTAGGACTGTTTTCACAAGCAGTTAGTACACAGATTTTCATTTCTTTTTCTTTACTAGGACGGACGTATAATGATCTAAACCAATACCCCGTGTTTCCATGGGTATTAACAAACTATGAATCGGAAGAATTGGATTTGACTCTTCCAGGAAACTTCAGGGATCTATCAAAGGTAACTTTTAAATACATAGAAGTCAATTTTCTTCGTTAAAGACTATATTCTAAAAGCATTTCTACCAGAGTATATACAGTCAATGAATGTTTATAAGAAAGTAAACCTGGATGTCTTCGATTTTTGTAGTCAGCATCTAAATTTTGTCAATTCTTAGCATAAGAATCAAGCTGCAAGAAGATAAGTTAGCACAAATATAGGTAAAATGTAATGGATAGTTGAGAAAAAGCAGATGTAGGGAGAGGTTGCTCTGATATCCTAGGTTTTAAAAGTCAAGGCAAGAAACCTGAAATTAGTATAAATATGATGGCGAATAATTTCTGCCATGTACTTCTTAGGTCATCTGACATTTTATCTTGACCATAACACACACACACACACACACACACACACACACACACACACACACACACACACACACTGTAGGGGAGCTTAATACTGCAAAGAAAGTAGGCCACAATAATTTATCAAGGGTCTGCTAAGATGAGAGAAGATTTGGCCCAAAAATGGCAAGAAAAAAATACATAATGGGTGATAAGAATAGAAAGCAGATTTTTGGTTAGTTCACCTCATTTGTTGAGAGGAAGTTTAAGTGGGATACTAAACTCTTTGAAACTCAGTGAAGAATTAGGAACAAAGCCCCCAGAGCTGCTCTGTAGCCTCAGCCAATGTCAGAGCCAGGCCCTGAAGTGTGTAATACTTGAGCCATATGAAGCCTCAGCCCTTTCACATTTTGTTCCTTTTTCTATCATAGTTGGTTAGCTGGCTTAGCATTCCACAGCAGGAGAAAAGGCACGTGGGCAGGTGTATATACGTTTGGTTTTGGAACGCGGTGGGTTGAGGAGCTCACAGACAGGGGAGCGCAAGTCCTGCAAGGAAGGGAAGCATGCAGTGAAACCAACTTAAAATTAATCTCATAGATGATTTTTAACTCAGCACACCTTCTCTTGCCTTTTTCCTGCCTTTGAAAACTAGTTCTACCTAAGTTGAAGTTCTCTATGCCACTCTTCACTAGCTGTGTGACCAGAAGCCAGTTTCTCTTAGCCTCAGTTTCCCCATTTATAATATGAGAATAATAATACTCTCCAACCTCATACAGTTGTAAAGAGCAAATGACATGTGCAATTAAAGAATGTAACGCAGTACTTGCAACATAGGAGCACATCGTGGATATTAGCTTGGTTACACATGGGATATTTCTTAGCTTGTTTCTGGAGCCTGTGTACTAATTTTTGCATATTCTTATCTGTCATTCACTCTCTGGTTCTTATATTTTATGTGACTTCCTTATCAAACTTGCTAGCTCATTGCTAATTTTAGCATATGATATTATAGGTATTCAAGAGACCTAAGAGATCAATTAGCCAACATCTTACTGAGAGTCACACAGCTGGTAAAAAATAATGCTAGCAATTGAATTTCAATATGATTGCAAATATAGTAATTATTTGCAGTACAATTGAACTGAACAAAACTCTTTAACCATTTACTATGTGCAAGTAAGTATTTAAGCTCAGGGAGGTAGAAGCACAGTAATTCACAAGGCCCTCCCTCTGGAAGGAAATCTGGTTACAGATTATCTGAATGATAAAAGCGCTCTCTGCAAAATTAAGAACGTACTATATTAGAGAACTTCATGAGAGGCAACAACCAGTGGTTAGGAACGGGAACTCTGGAGCTAGACTGCCTGAATTCAGATCCTAATCCTGCCTTAGACCACTGTTAACAGGGCCTTAAACCACTATTTATTTCACTTTGCCCAGTTTCCTTACCTATATAACGAGGACAGTAATAATAGGATTGTAGTGAGAATTTGACGAGTTACTAAGTATGAAGAACTTAGCAGAATGCCTGGGGCATCAGCACTAGTTAATACGTGTATGTAGAGGTAATGCAGTGAATCAGTGCTGTATGCTGTAGACTTCGAATTGTCTTTCAAATAATGATGATAAATATATGCTGCTACATCCTTACTGGAATTTGAATGTTTGAGTGACATGCATTTCTGACATGACTTGCTAAGGCTGAGGTGGAATCTTTGGGTGTGAAGCAAAACCAAACTAACTTATTAAAATGAGGGTGAAAACTGTTAAACTAGTTCTTTAACAAAAGCTTATCTACATATGTTCTATTCAACATTAATTGAATGGTCATTGTGTATTAGACATTGTAAAACATATATACAATAACAATGTATGGTGTAAATTCTCATGTGGCAGAAAAAAGAGTGTTAAAATATCATAAACTGATTACTAATATGGCTATTTTGGATTATTTTTTAAACTGGAAAGAAGATCCTTTTCCTTTGAAATCAACTGAGATATCTTGGTAAAAGGAAGTTTATAGACCAGAGTTCCTTTCCTTCCTCCACTCATGTGTTCATTCAGTCCTTCATTCAGTCAACGACTAGTTACCACACACTCACTATGCGTATGTCAAGCATTGTACTAGGTGGGAGAGGGGACGGCAGTTACTAAAATAGGGTCTCAGCCACCTCGGTAGAGTCCCTTCTAGAGCTGAGATGAAAACTCAGTTACCAGAAATCTGTGAGGCCAGCATTACGACAATAGGTACGTGGGGACTGTAGCAGATTGGAAATTGCAAGCTTAAGTACGTGAAGACATTTGGACTCAAATGTTCCTGAGACACTTTCCCAAAGAAAACATGCCTTCCATTATGACTAATATGGGTTATAGAAGGTATACGGGAAAATATTATCTAGTAATTATAGATTTTTAGTTTATCCATGTGGAAAAGATGAGATAAATGAGGAAGTCATTGTTTCTAAGTTAACTAGAATATGTAAACGTTCTTCAAATTTTTAAAGCTGATCTATTTAATCTGTATTCTTTTTGGCAGAACTTTTCCCTTTGTGACCCACATGTGCTCTCCTAAGTTTATTTAGTGTTAGATAAACAGAAGAGATAAACAGACAGCCCAAATAAATTAGGCAGCGTGAACACTGACTGTACTTTTGCAAGCAGAGTCCTTCCTGTTGTGAACATTTGAACTCATAGTTCTTAAAAGATAGCTCTTTCTTCCAATTCTACTATGTTCCATGCTTTAGCAATTTGTTCTTTATATTCTATCAGGCTAACATGATAGGAAAATGGTAGCAAATTAAAGCCTCTTGATATGTTAATAAATTACCCTTGCATTGTTTCTATGCTTCATTGAATTTCTTAATAGGAACTTCTTATAAATGGGCTAGAAACCCAAGACTATGCTGTATAAAAATCATTAATAAACAAGATTTTAATGTGTGAAAATATATCATTTTATATGCCTAATGGGAAAATGACATTTGAAGTATAATAATATAATTGGAAGGGAAAACTGCTAATAACACACTATTGTTGTAGTGAAGAGATGGCCACTGAGAAGTACATGAAATTCTTGTAGTTGTAATCAGTACTACAAATTAAAATTTTAATGGAGAGTTTGTTCATTCTTCAAAAGCTCAAGGAACCTTTAGAATATTTGAATGATATAATTAACCAGAAACATTCTAGACGATCTCTAACAACAAGAGAAGTTGTTCCTAAACAGAGATTGGGACCCAGGTAACAATTTCTAGCAATGAATAATTCTAGAATTTGTTTCAGTAAACAACATTTGGAGCCCCAAATTTTTTATATTCTTTACTGCATAAAAAATTAAGAACCTATGAAATGAGCAATCCTAAAAAAATTAATAATTTATTTTCTTTCTTTATACCCCTGCATTACATTGGCTTTATGAAATTCTGTGTTCTATCATGACTTTTAAATGAATGTTTTAGACAGCCCAGCTTAAACAATTGGCTTGAATAATAAATCAATATTATTGGTTCTTATAAGTGAAAAATTCAGAGGAAGGCTTAGTTTTCAGCCAGATTTTTCCAGTAATGCAGATAATGCCACCAAACACCTGATTCTTTCCACTCTTTCCATTCTACTCTGCCTTCCTCACTGTGGGCTTCATACTCACCCTCTGCTGGATGGCTCCATGCACTCCCTTTTTAGGAGCGAAATAGCTGCAAGTTTCAGAACTCACATCATTCCATCCAGAGAAAGAGAGCATCTCCCCAAGTAGCTCTCATGAAAGACAAAGAAACTTTTCTTTCCCAGCAATCCCAGAAATTGTCTCCTCATATGTCATTAGTGCAGCTTACGAGGGACGGGGTATTATTAATTGGAGACAAGCCAGTTATTTTCCAAGGTTGGAGTTGTAAATACAGTCATGATCAGACAAGAAGCTGAGAGTTGGCCAGAGGAACTTTGGATTCCTGTTTCCTGAAGAAAGGGGGCCTGGTCGATGGGCAACAAACAACTATTATTATAAAGTGTCAAATATACTATATCTGAACATTTCTTCTTTATAATTTATATGATCTAGAGAAATGCAAATAAATTACAGGTTTGTATATGTATGGTTATGATGTAACAGGAGCTTTGCAAAGTGCTCAGAGGGTGTTGAAGTATAGTACTGACCCTCAAGGAATGGTCACTGTTTATTAAGGGAAAAAAACAATAGGCAGCAGGTTGATTAGTACATATGTACAGTTATAATATATGACATTCAGTGGAGTCAAAGTAAATTTACCATGATTAATTAAGCTAATTCAGCTTAAGCTTCAAAGCCCCTCAAGTTTCAGGGGATTCTTTTTATCCCTTGTCCCTAATTTTATGTTTATAGTCTTATGTTCATTTTCTTAAATAACCCTTCTCCTGCAAATTGCTTATCTCATAAAACCCAGATCTGTCCTCAGTGCAAAGGAACGAGCTATCTCTTGAGGAGGCCTGGATGCTTCACTGAAGCACATGAGAGGGTCCATGAGGGTTTTAAACATCCAGGTACACCGGGATCTGTTTCTTCCCACATCTGATCTAGGTCCATAATTCAACTTTTACATGTGTTTCTTACATACTTCCTCAAAGTGTTCTGACAATATTGACAAAACAGTGGTTTTCTATTTCACTTTTATGTAGCATCTAATATTTAACAAAAGCATGTTGGAAAAATTAATAACAATATTTGTATAAGATTATGCAAGCAAGAACCAAAAATGAGAAAGTAAATAAAAACAGTGTCCCTGTCCAGACGTCCGTTCCCTGGGGCTTAGATGACATGGACAGGATTACAAAATGAGTGGGAGCTGGCTGTCTGGCTCTTCACCAAGTCCGTGCTGCACTCAGCTCTCAGTCACAGAGGAAGTTGAATCCTAGAGGTTTCTGTTCTCTGTACTGAATGCTGGGAAAGGTTAATCCTGGAATCGTCAGACCTTTTCAGTTTTCCTTTATTTGTATAAGCATTAAACCTGAGAGGGAAAAAATGAGAGGTAGTAAATAGAGTATGGAGAGAATGTAGGCTCCGTTCAGATGTAGCTCTCTCGCATGCTGGGCAGACTTAGACGTGTTTCCTAAGCTCCCTGAACTTCTGTCTCCCCTTCTTTAAGATGAACACAATAGTATTTACATAACAGAGAACTAAATGCACTAATGTAGGTGAGACACCTGGTATAATGCCCAACACACAGGGGCATTCAGTGACTGGTAGCTACACAGAAGATTTCCAAAATTGTCAGTTGAGGGTTCACCATCTTTGGTATGATTGAAAAAAATCTAGTGAAAGATTTATTTAATTTTGTTCTAATAAAATAAAAATCAACAACTTTTTATAAAATATGTAATATTTTTCATGTGATAATTGCTTTTTCATCTCTTTAAATTACCAAATTACCAAAACCTTAAGCATCAAATAACTGAAATTAAATTAAATGTTTATGGAAACTTAAGATGCACATTTATTTAGATGAAATCTTTTATTATATTTATAATATTCTTACTCTTTCCTTAGCTGACTTAACCAAACAGTTGAAGAGCACAGAAGCAATGAAAGTTCCTTATCAGTAAAATTTATTAGACCCCCCTCATCTGATTAGACATCACAGGTTCAAGTTTTATTCACTACATGTCCAGGTTAGAGGTCATGTGTATTGTTTGACATGATGGACAGCTCGTGAAACAATCTGTCATTGACTTATCTTTTCAATACCCAACCAACAGTGGGTGTAGAGGTTTTTCTCCCAGTTTATATAGATTTTCCTCGTGGAGATGTGACATTGTGGTGAAATCTATCTTAAAACATGAAACATGCTACTCCTTCACTTATTTACATACACTCATGTGAACTTTGCTCTGAAATTACAGTGGTTACATGACTTTGACATGAAGACAGCCCCTGCTCATTAAAGTATAAATGGAATTTTCCTATTTCCCAGTCATGCCCTCTGATAAATGAAGCAGTTTCATCACAAGGCCAAGTCCTACTAATATTGACATGAGCGTAAGACATCACACACACATTCATTGAGTAGAAAAAATATATTTTGTTAACACAGGAGTTGTTTGACTGACAGATGATGATAAGCATAACCATTTTCCCAAATTATTATGCCACTTAAAAGAGGAAGTGATAATGCCTGGAGGCTTCGAAATATGATAATGCAAATGGATGCACTGAAGTGTGAAAACTCTCAGCCGTCCACCCTTGATACTGCCAAGTGTCTACGTACCACGTAGAACAGAGTTTAAGCTGTTATGGTGGGGAATGCTCAACTTGGCAATATGGCGCAAGTTCCTACAGCTTTTTCATCATAAAGTAACAATACCTAAAATGAAATTAGTTTGATTTACTTCAGTATATAATCTACCTAGTGCTCGAGTTTCAGCAACAAAATGTGAAAAATGGGCAAAACTACTAAGTGCCTTGGTTGCTAACTATGATGACACAAAATTTATTAGAAGACAAAATGTGAATGTCTAAATTTAATTATTTACCATCTGCCAAAAATCCTACTAAATATGAAATTTTTTTCTAAATGTATGTTGAGGGTCTCCTCAACATACAATGCAATTTGAAAATCATTTTTGTTAATCTGGCTTCTGTTGCAGTGCAGAGGATAAGTACTATTTTAAGACAAGGTATTAGTGGCAGCATCTGGGTACTGTCTTAAACTCATGGAATAATCCCAGCCGAGGGTATAATTGCAAGGGGGAAGTGCAGAAGGGCACCAGTTTCAGGACTGGACTTATTTAAATTAGCAAGTGTATTCTCTCTTTCCCTTGTTCTTTCATTACACAAGCATTTATTGCACACCTACTCTGTGCCAGGCACTGGAGAGAAAAACAGTAAGAACTAGCCCCTACCTGTAGGGGTTTACAGTCATTTTTTTGTTTCCCCAAGGGTATTTTATGCTCTTTTGTCTCTAATCAAAAGTGCAAAGGAAGAAGTTGATTCACATTCTCTGTGGTAACCAGAAATAGTGAGATTTTTTTTTATTTGTTTGATTTTTTTCTCCACTGGTGTTTGTTGGAGACACACAACAGGGTGGCAGGGAGCTTAGAGGACTTACACAGAAGTCCTGAACCAGTCCTGCTTTTCCTGTCTGCAGTGTCTGCTTAGCTTCTTTTCTCGTGTCTTCCCACTTAGCCAAGCGTCCCAGCCTTTCAGAAAGAGGGCTAGAGGGATGAAAATACCGCAGCTTGTCCCACTTTGACAAACGTTGAGCTGCTAAAGAAGGAACTGGGAAGAACGGGAGCGCTTTCCTCGCGTGTGCTCTTGGGAGAATACTCCTGGGGAAGGAGAAGAGAGCCTGCCCCACGTGCTTCTATTTCACCAGCCCCGTGACACACCGAAAGTATAGCATTATTGTGGCAAAATTAGGCTGAAGTCAGTCTCTTTTAACCTTGCTCCCAGCAGAAACAAAGTGTTCGGTAGAGACGATCTTGAAACTGATGGCATAGGCTCATTATCCTGCTACTTAACACTTAGAAAGCTTTTAGAACTGACACGAGAAGATTTAAGATATTTTATTTATATCTCCATTGTTTTTATGTAAAAACGGTTACTTCTCACTAAGATATTTAAAACCAATTTTCTTATAAATAATTCTAGGATAATGAGAACAATAACAGCCAACATTTGACTTGTTATTATGCTAGACGTTGTGCTAAGCATCGTACATAGATTTTCTCATTTTATCCTCACAACTCTGATGAATTGCACTGGTTGTATTTCCTTTCGTTTGTTACCTGTTATTTCTCTACCATAGGTAGGTAGAATATATTATTTTTTAGAAGCCTAGTGATTGGCTTATCTTCTAGATTCCCTTCACCTTTCCTATATGCCCTTCCCTAAGGACAGTCACGTCAGATATGAGCAGAAGAGGCAGACTTCTGTCCCATTTACCTATGACTGTCATCCTAAATTTTGCTTATCAGAATACCACTTTGGTCTTTTTTTAATTGAAGTACAGTAATTACAATGTGTCAGTTTCTGGTGTACAGTACAATGTCCCAGTCATGCATATATATATACATATCTTCGTTTTCATATTTTTTTCATTAGAGGTTGTTACAAGATACAAAATGCCACTTTGGCTCAAAGTTTATCTTTCTTCATAATCTAATTAATTGTGTTTATTCACTCAGTGAAAAAGTATAAAAAGAAATATACTCAATTATATAGCCAGTAAAATATAAACAAAATATAAATACACGATTTATATAAAAATACAAACTTTCTTTTCTTCGTGCTTCTTTACTTCAGGTTTCATTTATTAAGGATACATGTGGAAATTGTGTTATGATTAGCAGAAGTTCACCTGATGCTGAAAATCCATATTAAGCAAATTAATAGTGTGCGTAAAGTTGCAGAGGGGAGGTTTAATTTATTTAAAAGAACAAAATTTTCACACATTCTACAAACACAAATTTCCAAGTTAAAAGCCTTCTCACCAACAAGAACAACCTAGAACTGAAGCACCTTATGTTTTAGTTGGAATTTGAAAGAGTTTTCTTTGTTCTTACGTTCCACTTTATTTTGACTTTTTAATTGTAAAAATTTTCAGAAGAAAAGCACCAACAAGAATTATTACCCACTTACTCAATATCTAGATATTATAATTATTAACATTTTAGCTTTTTTGGTTTGTTTTACTGAAGTGTTTTAAGGTAAATTAAAATTATCATACTTTATCCCTAAATCCTTTAGTATGAAAAAAGCATTTTCCTGCATAAATGAAATACCATCATCACACCTAACAAAACTTATGGCAATTTTCTAATATTATCTAACACTGTACCCATAATAAGTTTTCTCAGTTACCTGCCGTATGTTTTTAAAAATTGGTTTGTTCAAGCCAGGATTCAGTCAAAGATCACACAGTACATTTCTTTTAAATAAGCATTTTTTTATTTTTCCTTTTTTATTGAAGTATAGTTGATATACAAAATTATATTAGTTTCAAGTATACACCATAGTGAATCAAAGTTTTTATAGATTATATTCCATTTAAAGTTCTCATAAAAATATTGGCTATATTCCTTGTGCTGTACAATATATTCTTGTAGTTTATTTACTTTATACATAGTAGTTTGTACCTATTACTCCCCTACAACTATCTTGTCCCTCCTGCTTCCCTCTCCTCACTGTTAATTTGTAACCATTAATTTGTTCTCTGTATGTATGAGTCTGTTTCTGTTTTGTTACATTCACTCTTTTGTTTTATTTTTTAGATTCCACGTATAAGTGATAACATACAGTATTTGTTTTTTTCTGTCTGACTTTTTTCACTAAGCATAATACCCTCCAGGTTCATCTGTGATGTTGCAAATGAGAAAATTTTCATTCTTTTTATGGCTGAGTAGTATTCCATCCAAGTACTACATCTTCATTATCCATTCATCTGTTAATGGACACTTAGGTTGCTTTCATATCTTGGCTATTGTAAATAATGCTGCAGTGAACATTGGGGTGCATGTATCTTTTCAAATTAGTGTTCTCATTTTCCTTGGATGTATACCCAGGAGTGGAATTGCTGGATCATGTGTTACTTTCATTTTCAGTTTTCTGAGGAATCTCCATACTGTTTTCCATAGTGGCTGCACCAGCTTACATTCCCAGCAACTGTGAACAAGGATTCCCTTTTCTCCACATCCTTGTCAACACTTATTATTTGTGGTCTTTTTGATGATGGCCATTCTGATAGGTATAAAGTGATATCTCACTGTGGTTTTGATTTGCATTTCTTTGGTGGTTAACGATGTTGAGCATCTTTTCATGTGCCTCTTGGCCATCTGTATGTGTTCTTTGGAAAAATGTCTTTTCAGATCTTCTGCCTATTTTTTAATTGAGGTGTTTTCTTTTTGATATTGATTTGTATGAACTGTTTATGTATGTTGGCTGTTAACCCCTTATTAGTTATGCCATTTGCAAATATTTTCTCTCATTCCAAAGGTTGTCTTTTCATTTTGTTGATGGTTTCCTTTGCTATACAAAAGCTTTAAATTTTCATTAAGTCCCATGATGACACAGTATGTTTGATTCTTATGTCTCTTAAGTGTCCTTTAGGCTAGAATAGTTCCTAACCACTACCCTTTTTTTTCCCATTATACTGACTGATTGAAGAAACCATGCCAGTTCTCCTTTAGAATATCCCACCTTCTGAATTTGTCGTTTTTCTTTATATTTTCATTTAAAGTTTTGATATATGGTTTATATATGCAAATATCAGTGAAGATGGATGAAAGGAATTTATATTTGGAAATATATGATCTTTATTGTTTTCTATTTAAAATACAAAGTTATTATAATTTATTAAAATTTATGAAAGGTGCAATGTTCACATTTGAAAGGTATTTCTGGATCATATAATTTTAAGAGCCATCTAAAATTATATACATGTGATAAGCCAAATACTTAACCAAACAGTAAATAAAAGGGTGACAGAAAACTAAAAATCTTCATTATTTTCACTCCCCAGAGACAACTATTGTTGTAGTTTCATGTATACTCTTCAAGATTTTTTCTCAATATTTAAGCAAAAATATATTACATATATACCATAGGATTTTTAAAAAAACATTGATAATGCTAAATGATGCTGTTTTTGCAACTGACTTTTTTCAATCCTGGTACTAGTCATGATAATTTAATGTTATCTATAATCCATTCTCCACAGAACCATGGAGGCACCTTTCTAAAGCCTAACTCGGATCGTGTTTCTCTCCTGCTTAAAACCATTCAGTGACTTTCCACTGCACTTACCATAAAATGTATTTCATCACTCTGGTCTACAAAGCCATATGATATAACAATACCTGCTTTCTCACCTCGTCTCATAAAGTCTTCTACTTGTCTGTTATGCTCAGGTCACACTGCTTTTCTTTCTGTTCCTTGAACATGTCACAGGTCCCCCTTCGAGCCTTTGCACTAGCTTTTCTCTGTCTTGAATTCTCTTACTCCAGAATTTCTTATGACTGGCTTTCTCTGGTCATTCATGTCTCTCCCAGAGGTTCTTGAGAGATGCCTTCCCTATCACCCAGTTGCTGCTATCCTGTTACTGTTTTAATTGTCAGTAGAGCACTTATCTCTGGTATTTTCTCATTTACCAAATTGTTTATTTAGATTTTGTCTGTCTCTGTCTCTACAGGCAGGCAGTCAGACATATACACAAACACTTAAATGCACAAACACACACACATGCATTTGAATGCAAACTTCATGAGAACAGCAACCTCGTTTGTCTTATTCTAAGGTCTAGCACAATTTTTGACACATAGTAGGTACTCAATATTTATAAGAGCAATTTATCTTGGAATTTTTTCTAACCAGCCTTTTTGATTAGTGGAATAATATACAGTACTGTGGATGTATCATCATTTATGTAACCAGTTCCCTATTGGAAATTTAAACTACTTCCAGTTTTTGTTTGCCTTTTCAAGCAAGTCTGTGAAAGTATCCCTGTATTTTATTCTTTCCATTTTGTAAATTCCTCAAAAAGGAATTGCTAGATCAAAAACATGCATTTTGTAAAAAGTATTACCACAAGAAATTCATACCAACTGGATTCCTACCAACAGCATCATGAGATGTCATGTTTTGCTATACCCTGGCCAACACTGAATATTGTGAAACTTAATCATTTTTGATAATCTAATGAATAAAAATAATTTTTTTTCACATTTTGAGTGTACTTCTGATCTTTGGTTGTAAGTTACAGGAAATCAACTTAAACTGGTTTAATTTGAAATATAAAGTTGTTCTGGCTCATATAACTGAGAAATACAGGGATGGGTCAGTTCAGGAAAACTGGATCCAAGGGCTCACCAGTGTCATAGGATGCCACATCGCTGTTACTTTTCTGCACTGGCATCATTCTCAGGCAGGCTTCCCTATGTTATAGCAGTGATGCCTTTGTAACCCCACCAGACACAGAGAATGCTTCTTTCCCAGGTTGTCTCAGCAAGGTTTCATTGGAATAACGAGAATCACATACTCATTTCTGTAACGATATTCGTGGCCATTTGAATAGAATATGCTGACTGACAGGTCTGGATCACATGTCTACCAAAAAGGTCTGAAAATAGATAGACTCAGCCCACCCTAACCAGGTAGACCAAGAGTAGAGAAGGAGTGGTTCATAAAGGAAGAAGGAATAATGGATGCTCAACAGAAAAACAAGATACCCAGTACCTTGTATGAGCTGGTAATTTTTTTTCTACACATGTTGGAAATCTGCATTCTTTTTTCTGTGAATTCCCTATACATCTCATTTGCTCATTTATTTAATTAGAACATTTCTTAGTTTCTTATTGAATAGTAAGAGCTCTTTTTTTTTTAAGGAAACTAGCCTTTTATCTTATGTGCTATAAATATTTTTCATCGTGTTGTCTTTTGATTTTGCCTAAAAATGTTGTCTAAAATTTCCACGTGGAAATTTAGAGTATTATACTATCAGATCAATCAGTCTTCATTCATTCAGGATTTATGATGCATCTAAAAAGAGCCAGATACTGAGGGTACAGAGATGAACAAAATGTAGGGCTTTCCCTTGAAGGGTTTGTCTACTGGATAAAAAAAGTTATAAACTTGCCTAACTATCACCAGATGGTGACATGTAGAGCTTCACAGATGGTATTTGAGCTGCTTCCAGAGGAATGAGTTGAAATTCCCCAGTCAGATAAGAAGAGAAGCAGGGAATTTACTTGAGCACAGAAGCATCTGTAGGTATGATTTCTGTATTGTCATAACTGAGGATTTTAAGAATGACGATAGGTAGCTCATGACTGAAAAAACAAGAAAGGCAAGAATTCTTGAAGCATCTTCTAAGGATTTCCAAGCCCTTGTTATTATAATGCAAGATAACAAGATAACTTAGATATTTTAGAAGCTCAGAGGTAGTGGGTGTTGAACTAACTAAAAGCAATCCTTAGAAGTCAAACAAATTAAGCAGCTGTACAAAGCCTCAGCTGGTTCTGTAACGTGTGTAGCCATCAACCAGCACTGTGATCTTGATTTGATTTTCCTTTTCTTCATTACCCTTATCTAAAACGTAAGAGAGCTGAACCTGTAAAGTTCGTTCCATTTCTGAGGATCCATGATGGATGAAGAATCTTGTAGGCAGTTATAGAAGAAAAAAATGACATAGGTTCAGAATTTCATATTTAGCAATGAAAAAGCAGTGCAGTGTTGTGGAAAGAGCAGAGACTCAGGTGTACCTCCTGTTTCCTCGTCATGAAATTAGGTTCATAATGAATGCTGTGTCTGCCTCACAGACTTTTGAAAATCAATCTAGAAAATGGCTGTGGACAATATCTTACACAAATATCTAGTATCATTAGCAGTTGCAGCAGCAATAGTGAACTCTTAAACATTATATGTATATAAATAGAATCCCAGTGCCATGAATATCATAGTTTCAAGTTTTTTGATATGCTAGAATTCAGTGTTATTAATTTAATCGGACCTTTGATTTTTCCTTGAAAACTCTTTTTATTCTTACAGTTTTTAATCTATTTTAATGGCATTGCCCATATCTCTGATCAGTCCACATTTATTTTTTGTTTATTTATTCAAATCAATCCAACTCTATGCTCAGACTTTGATATTTTCTAGAGTCCTTTTAGTGTCTCATATAGTACCATTTACCCAATAAGTATTTTTAAATAATTTCTATTGCTCATTTTTTACCTATTTTATTTAATTTATATACCTATCCCATAGAAAAGACTTGATAAAACGTGGATGGTTTTATTAAATAGAAAAACATTGATAGATCAAAACTAAGAGAACAGAAAGGGAAAGAAAATAGGAAAATGAAACCAAAGAAAAACTTAGCACTCAAAAATATGAACTATGATTCTAACCAGAATTTTTCAAAGGACATAACAAGGAACACTAATTCTATTGCATGTTAACAGGAAAACAAAAGGAAGAATGAGGGTCTAGTAAAAATAGATAGATAGATAGACAGACAGACAGATAAACACTGGAGTGAACAGAAATAATGCTGTTTACAATAATATTTCTCAGAACCTTTAATATAATGTAAATCTCCATAAATATCTATCAGGATTTTTGTTCCATATAATAAAATCACAGTTTATCAGGAAAACAAAGCTATTTGTGGTATTTAAGGCAGAGACAAATGTATTTGTATTCGAAAAGGAGAAATCAGCTGATAACAGAAAATCCTCAACATCATTTCTTCAATAAATTCAGTAGTTTGATGTAGATATAGTAATGTTACACATGTAATTTTCCATCAATTTTATGTTGAAAATAGAGCTTTTTGCAATCTATATAAGCTTTATAGCAGTTTTAGAAATTGAATTATAATGATAAAGCATTGTAAAGGTAGAATTTTTTTTTAATTTTGCATTGCTATCTGCATCATTTTCTGTTACCTGTTAGTGTCAACTTGTAACATACAAACTCACAAGGACAAAATAACAACAAATCCAATAGCAAGTTCTAAACCTGCAGTTACACTCTTCACGTGGGAACCTTTGAAAGTACAGAGGTGGCTGTGTCTAAAAGCCTACTGTTTTAGCGAAAATGAAAATGAAACTGATTATTGCTACAGTAATTAAAATAAAAACTAAAAAAGATTGCAACAAAATAAATATAAATTTCATTAAGTGTAGTTTTAGTGTTTTTTTGCCAGAATTCTACCTTATTTATTTACTAAATCCAGATGGTATTGACATTGTATTATTTGCTCAGTTTTTAAAATAGTAACAAACTTATAACCTTATCAGTTTATATGTAGGTTAAGTAGATAGGTGGATGATTAATTACTAGGGTAGGTAGGAGATAAGATAGGTAGGTAGATGGTTAGATATTACATCTATTTGGATCTCATAAGGAAAGATGTCATCTGTGATGTAACTCTCACTTCCCAAATAGGTATTTTTTAGAATTTTTCCTTTGAATGATTTATTGCTTCTTGATCAGATCAAAATAATAGAAAAATATTGAATACAAACCAAGTTATTTACATTTGTTTTATAAAATTTATTTTTAAATGCACTAGATAAAAATTCAAAATTAGACATGTATTTTAAGGAGTTACTCTTGGAGGCATACATAGACTTTAATACAGGGCAGCTGTTTCCTACAATGTGTTATTCTGTAAAACACTCCAATAAAATGACTTTGATGAAACTTGAGTAAAATAAAAACTGTAAATATTTATTTTATCCCTTTTCCAGTAGTTTAGGAGAAGCCTGGAAAAGATTAAGAGAAAGGGCCATGAGGCCCTTTTTGGGGTTTTGGTTTTGTGAGGTCTTACAGAACAAGCAATATCAGGTAAGGGCAGTCCTGAGGGATTGTGCAGACATTTTATGCATGTGAAGGATCTTCGAGCGTATTCAGCACAGAATGAAGCACTAAACATTTTAAATGCTTTGAAAAAATTTACTTAATAATATTGAGTTAGAAGAGCAAATACCTGCTCATGTAGAAAAGTATAAAATATGTAGGCCATTTTAAATGAAAAACTTACTATATCAATCCAGTAACAGAACTCACATTCATTTCATTATAGTAATTATTCTTTTACCAAAAAAGTAATTATGTATTTGTTTTAAATATTATTAACATTTTATGTGACATTTAATGAAATCACATTGCCTTTTTATATGCAAGTAATAACATTTGAAAAATGATCAGTGACATTTAACACAGAATAAAGTTTAAGCCTTAGAATATTTAAAAATACATTTAAACCAAAGTTTTAAAAAATTAAGTAATTCAATAATTTAGTCTTTGTTAAGTCATAATTAAGTTTAAGGAAAATTAACATAATTTGTAAATACTTTTAATATTTAGAATAAGAATATTTGCAAATAAGAGTTTATCATGGAAAGTACTAACAATTGCTGACATCATTGTATTGTTTGAATTAGTCCCCTGGGACCAAAAGAAAAAGCTTGCAAGCAATTTATAAATGAATCTTTCTCTCTTGTGTAATATTATTTGTCTCATTGAAACACTAATTTTCTACTACTTCTCATGTTAAAATTAAGCCTTGGGGGAACTTCATAGCTAACTAGTAATATTAAATTTTGAAGTAAAGGGATTATATATTATGTTTAGTATTCATCTTTTGTTTTCTACAGAAACATTTATTTTTTGTAGTATGCCTTCCAAAACAAAATAATGTTGCTATTAGGTATCATATGAATGTATTCCATATGTCATTAAACCAAAATCAGACAAAAACCTAAGCTAAGGCAATTTGCTGTTTGAAATCATGAGGACTATATGCTAGAAATTCTTAATGATGTGTGCTGGAAGTTTGAGACAATGATTCAACTAAGACATGCTTTATTGAAAAAAAAATACATATATTGTATCCTGAGCATTTTACTGTATGCTCAGCTAAAGGGATTAATGTTATAATGGTGGTGTGATGGAATTGATGGAACAAGGCTTGGTGGCCTTAGCGGAATGCTTCCCAGGGAATCTGAATTGTCTGGATTATTCCCATGAGCCTTAGGTTTGCAGTTTAACTTCATAAAAAGGATATTACATCATCTGTATAATGACAGAGTGGGATTAACATTCCGACAGGGTTTCCATATGAGTGATTGTTGTGTTTCACACTCTGGGTGACAGGCTATTAAGACAAGGTTTTCTCCAAAGTGACTGTCATGTGGTCAACTGCTTCACTTTCTCCTCACTGTATTTGCTGTGATCAAGCTAAATGTTCATTATGGTTGTGATTAAGTAGACAGGAAAATAACATCAAATACTGATTTTGCCTTAACGGTTTATACTAGATCATCTCTGTAATCTACTTTACTGAAACTTTCAGTAAAACCTAGAAACCTTGCATACATAAATAATCATCTTCAGTGATTTTTAGCAAGTGTAGTGGTTATCAAAATCAAATATCAGTATCAGAGCCAAGCAGAAGGGGTATAGCTCAGTGGTAGAGCATTTGACTGCAGTATCAGAACCGAACTAGATAAAAATGTAATACAAAATAAGTTCTTTATGTTCTATAATTAAACGAATTAACAGTAAATACTTTCAGGTAAAGAGTCATACTGTAGAAAAGCTAATATGACTGTATTAAACAGAATGCTGCTTTTTCTTTTTTTCAGCCAATTGGTGCTTTGAACCCAAAGAGAGCTGTGTTTTACGCAGAGCGTTACGAGACGTGGGA
The DNA here is from genome assembly GCF_036321535.1 of Camelus dromedarius. Classification (NCBI taxonomy): domain Eukaryota; kingdom Metazoa; phylum Chordata; class Mammalia; order Artiodactyla; family Camelidae; genus Camelus; species Camelus dromedarius. Next base: position 61,422,375 of record NC_087448.1, on the reverse strand, counting down.
AGATGATCAAAGTCCACCCTACCATTATAACACACATTATTCAACAGCAACGTCCACCTTATCCTGGCTTGTTCGAATTGTGAGTGTCTTCATCAAGTTGTGGTTTGCCTTAAATCTTAAAGTATTTAACATAAGTAAATTAAATAAAAATCAAGTATACTTGCTATTTGTTTTAAACAAAGATTAGAGGCCAGTGAAGTAGAAATGAGAGATTCCAACCTCTAGCAGAACCTGAATCCTTTTTGTTAATGAGTTGTCTTATTTGCAAAGTCGGGTTAGAAAGGTAGATTATTGTTAGTTTCTTAAACCTGAACCAGTTATAAAAGGAACCAAAGTCCTGGAGTGCATCCTTAATATCTGAAGTTTCCTTTCCCACTGTCACAGGCTGGCAGTCTCCTCAGCCCTCTCAACCTTGCATCTTGGATGGTATATTTTAAAAACAGTTTTCTAAATGGTTTTGAAGACTAGTTTCATTTACTTTCTCTTTCTCCTGAAACATAACTATATCCAAGTCTCTTCAATCTTTTAAATACATACATACATACATACATACATACATACATACATACATACATAATGTATGTACATACGCACAACTTGCAGCTCCCGCCCACTCTGCAGTGACTTCCCATGTCTCCCCCCGCGTTGGCAAGTGTGCTGCTCTGCTCTGCTTGTCTCTACTTCATCACCTCCCATGCGATCTTTGGCCTGGTTGACTTAGGTTCCACACCCATCACTTTACTGAGTTGTCCCTGTAGAGGTCAAAGGTCGTGTGACAGAGCTTCCCACTTCTTACCATGATGTATCTGAAGCATTTGGCACCATTGCTCGCTTCCTCCTACTTGAAATTCTTCCCTCTTGTGGCTCCTCTGACAATATCCTCTTCCGGTTTCCCTCCTATCATGCTCACTGTCCTGCGCAGTCTCATGCTCAGATGTCTTCTTCCTCAGTATTTCGATTCCTAAGGATTTTTCCATGTCCTTTAATCTGGACTCTGTCATTCGGTTAAAAACTAATGACTTCCAGCTTCTATCTTTGTTGCAGACGTTTCTCTTGGACTCCTGACCTAGGTCTTGTTTGTTTGTTTGTTTATGTCTATATCCCACTGGATTTTTCTACCTGGACGTCTCATAATACCGTAAAGACCATTTCCAAAATGAACTCCTCCTCTCCCTCCTGCCGGGGTTCCTACCGATTTCTTACCTAAATGATCGGCTTGATCTCGCACCCAGTTACCTGACCTAGATATTTTCTCTAGGTTATCAGCCCCTTAAATCCAATCCGACATCACAGGAAATAGGTCCTACCAGCTACAGTCCATCTCCTTTTCTCTGTTAATGCTGGCACTTCCTTAGTTCAGGTTCGCATTATTTCTCATCTAGAATATGGCAAAAGCTCTTAGCAAATCTGTTTGCCTTTTGTCTTGCTTTCTCCGATCCAGCCTAGTTGAGAGCAACTACTGGAGTCAGATGGTCTGGTTTTTGTCAAACTGTAAGCAACTGAGAAGTATTATAGAATGCTAAATCAGGTTTCTAAATCAATCCCATCAATATTTTCGCCTATTACCAAAATAGACTTCAGACCACTCTGCTGCATGGGGCTTTTTTGCCTCAGAAACACATTGATAAGCAGCATCCATGAAAACGTGCATACACAGGAGGGCACCTCCTGCTTTTCAAGGTACTTTTTCCCACTGCCTGAATGACAGCTTTGGTTTGGAGGTCTTCCTCAAGCATTCTCTCCACAGTGGAGAGAAACTGAACTTACTGCCAATGTGCGGTATGTGTTATGTTTTAGGTAACTTGAAAAATCACTGATATCAATTACTGGTATCCAAAAAACTGTCAGAATTATGATTCAGTTTAATTGAACATATATTTTATATTTTTCATAATCCCAAACCAACATAAGAAATCAAAGAAGTTTAGATTAGCTACCCTGTGAGAAAACAAACTGAAATCTTATTTAAAAAAAAAAAAAACTCTGTAAACGAAAGGAAATGACATAAAACTTTCTTTTTTAGGCAAAAGTTACTGGTCTGATTTGTTCAGAAACTCACCTTAATTATGTCAACTTGGATTCTTTTATAAAAATGTTTCTGAGCTAGCAGTTTCTTAGGAAGTATTTTTTAACTTTAGCACTTTTAAAGAATGAGAGGTTCTATTTATTTTATGTTAATCTGGGGGGATATTAGATTTATATAAATGCCTGTTTACCATTATAAGCCAATCAGAGCAGAGCCCCTGTAGTTTATGGGTTGGAATAAACTCCAGATAAAAAAAATACTTCACACTCATGCAAGAGGTAAAGGCGTTTCTCAATTATAGACACACGTACATAAAGAGAACTTTATAGCTTCTCTCCTGTAGTTTCAGCCACAGGTCAAAACTAAATACAAAAATTTCCCAGTCAGGATCTGAAACAGCTGATGTCCTTTACCATGGGCATAAAGTATGTTCTTATTTCATTTGCTCTCACAAAGATACTGGCAAGAAAACTAAAAGCAAAAAACAATCACTGCTATAGTGAGCCAGCATGGTCAAGGGGTGTAAGACACCTTTCTCGGGTTTTTAGGGGATTAAAAAAGTCAGAACCATTTCTTAAAAACATTATCAAGTGGGTTACATGCTATATATGTATATTTTTTATTTGTTTGTTTGTTTGTTTATATTTATATATAAATATAGAAAATGGTATTCAATGGATTTTGTGTAATTAAATTAGTCTGAAGTTAGATTTATAAGAATTCAAGTGTGAGTTCATATACTTGTTATCAGCAACTTGATTTACATGAACACTCTCCTATCCCTGATGAGTTAAACATTTTATAAGTAATAAATCATAATTCACCCCTAAGTTGATGACCTATTGCAGTGAAAAGGAATACAAATTTGAAACTCTAAAGGGCAGGACAGAAATGCTATCATATTTATCCCACACATGCCCTTTTAGTATTGTCTGTGTGGTGCTGTGTAGAAATTTAATGCAAGCCACTTACGTATGTAATTTAAACGTTCTAGTAGTCACATTTAAGAGTAAAAAGAAAAAGGTGAGATGAGTTTTATAAATATATTTGTTAGGAAGCGGGGAGGGGCAACACAGGGGTAGGGAAGTAAGAGGTACAAACTATTAAGTACAAAACAAGCTACAAGGATATATTGTACAACACATGCATATCATAAAATATAGCCAATATTTTATAATAACTATAAATGGAGTATAAAACTATAAGTCACTATGTTGTATGCCTGTAACATATAATAGTATATAGCAATTATACTTCAGTAAAGGAGAAAAAAAAGCCCAGTATATCCAAAATGTTATGATTTCAACATGTAATCAACAGAATGATTATTAGTGAGGTATTTTAGATGTTTTAGGTATTAATTCTCTGAAATCCAGAATTCAGTTTGCACTAGCTCTATTCCAAGTACTCAGTAGTCACACATGGCCGGTGGCCACTCTATTGACAGAACAGATCTATAGGATTGCTTTTATAGGGATTCATTTAGCCAACACGTCTTATGTCATCTTATGTCATGCTGTTATAAATAGAAGTATCGTGGGCTAATAGCTTACTAAGCGTTTAACCTAATGGCCCAGGGAATTGTGATTTCCTCACTCCCATCCCAAGGAGTTTATGAAGTAGAAAATGCATTAAAATTTCTGTCACTAAGAATTTGTTCATAAAAACAAAATACAGATTAAAATAAGTATCTGCCCTTTACCTTTCAAACCTTTTAGACCCAAAGCCTTCAAACGCATTGTGAGTTTCAGTCAATATATTTAGTATGACAATAATAATAATTGATTTAAAATGCGAATTAACTACATACCTCATTACTTTAAATTAAAAATATTATTTTAGACACACTACCGGTGAGTCACTTGTCTAAATTACAAGACTCTGAAAAGGCTGTTTCTTTGCTAGCTGCCATTGGACAAATGATGAATAAACTATCATAGCAGAGTTTATAGAGTTTCTTCAGATATTAACTAGTATAAAAGAACACATTTTACTTGGAATGTTTTTGCTTTAAATCCTACCCTGAATATATAACATATACACAAAAGTAATTAAATCTTAACTCTCTGACCTTTACATCTTTAGTAACCTATTCACCTTCCAAATTCAGTATATTCAAAATACCGATTCAAAATTTGTCAAACATTTGATCATAGTTCTTAGGAAGTTAAGTAGGTTGTACAGCAAAAGTTAATTTATAAATCAGTTGTTTAGAATCTGGGACTTTATAAATTATAGATTGCTTTGAAAGCCTACCCAAGAGCCTGTTTAAACCATAATAGATCTTTGACAGTATATATTTGTAATGGAAAAAAAACAGTAGAAACACTTTTGCAGGTGTTGTAATTAAAAGGAAAAGATAATGCTGTTGAATATGAAATATTGTGGTCGTGTTTCTCTTGTTCACTGATGCTTATGGACAATGCATGTTTACTTAGAAGATGAAAGATTCTCAACCAAGGGACTGGTGTATAGTAGGTACATAGGTTAATGGAGACTTTCTGAAGATTCTAAAAGATACTTCTGGTCTCTTTTAAAAGCAAAATAAACTTCTGAAGTTAGACTAAGCATGGTAGAAATAATGGTTCCTCTATTTCCTAGAATGTGATCCTTCTCAGGTATAAAACAGGAATGATTAATACCTACTAGAAGGATAATGGTGAGGATTGAGTGAACTGAGATAATGAGGTGCTGAGCATAGAAAGGTGCTCAGTAATTCTTACTTCCCATCCCATTAGTCTTTATTATGCTTCATAATGCTTCAAAGTTTACATCTTTTGTTTAATAAAGTTATGTCCCAAGCACTACCTGTCACTCATGGATGGAGTTGTTTCAAATGAAATGAAGAGAAAGAAAAGAAGAAAACTATAAGGGGAGAGGGATGTAAGAAGAGAGTCTTATGAGATGACTGAGCCAAAGTCATAAAAGACAGAAGAATAAAGGCGTTGGCCAACGAGAAGAGGGTCGGAGGCACGGGTTTTGATTGCCCAGGATGAATAACACTCAGGGTCCGAAGGCTGGGGTAGATCTAGTCAGGAGAGGGAAGTCTGCCATCAACATTCATTCATACTGCAGGGCCTAACCTGAAGTTCTTAAAAGCCCACTGAGTGTAAGTATTTTAATTTCTGAAATTTCTGTTTAATATTTATGTATTTGTCTATCTTATCTCCTAAGCCAAAAGCTCTTCTAGTAGAATGATAAAATATCTAATGTGGTAATGTACACAGAGGAAACGATTTATCAACATATGTCAGGTGAATAAATATAAAAGTTTCTTAAACTTAATATAGCACTTGACCCTCTGTGTTAGTCAGGCATGAGTCAAATGCAACAGAAAGTCTTTGCATATGCCTTGAAGGTAATAGGAAGATACATGGAAAAAAGTAATCTCCACAGTAATCAGAGCTTGCAAGATCAATACCCACTTATAAACAAATAGGTTATCCATTTCTATTAGTTCTCTACCACTGTAGCAGCTGGAGGCCTTCAGGAATAGTGAGAGTATGTGTCAGTAAAGTAATTTGGGGACTCTAAAACAGCTGTTAATCAGATCTTTTTAAAAGCTACATAAAACAGTTAACTCTGGAATTCTCCAATATTCTCTGCTTTTAGGTACCACCAAATTCATAAACTTCACGACCAGAAATAGTAATTCTTCAATTTCAGATTTACTTTCTGTGCCCATCTGCACTTTTCTTGGCAAGCCTTCATTAAGGCATGAAAACTAAGGAAGGATTTTATCATTTAGATTGAGGTAAAGATCAGCTTTTAATGGCTGATGATAAGAAGTAAGACTTTGCATGTATGAATAGGTCTTTACTCACATCTATTTAATAGGGTAAAAATCATGGTGACAAGTCTGGTCCCTCTAAATTGTTCTCTGCCTACCAACTACAGAGAATAAATAAATGTCATCAGCATCCTAGAATAATGAAGAAGTAGATTCTGAAGATGCAACTTTTTGGTCAAACTAGTGGTTAAGAACTGACAAGAAAAACTGTATCTTACTCCTATCCAACCACACCCCTTCTCCCAACAGTACCTTCTATGTTTAGGTATGTTCAACAGAAATTTATTAAATACTAACTATGAACCAAGCACTGTGCTTGGTACTAAGGATAGAGGGGTCAATAAGACCTAAAGACCTTAGAGTCTGGTTGGGGGTCTAGCCAACTGGTAGTCTGGGGTGGAGCCCAGCAGTGAATACTTGATATAGTATGTGAGGCTGGTAGCCATCTTCATAACTCTGTGTTGGGTAAGATACTTCAAGCTTTCTCAAAATAATTTTATCTTATTTAATTCCCATAATTACCCCCAACGTATTGTCATTCCCAATTAAGTAGATGAAGGAACTGAGATACAGTTACTTAACACCACTCCTTACCTGAGGTTAAGTAACTAGCCTGAGAAAGGTAAATGGTTCCACCAAGATCTGCCATATTTCATTCGATTTACCCTTGCTACTTCTAAAATTGTTATTTTAATTTACTTTAGTATGATAAGATATACTGCATGAACTACCTTATGTTCAATAGTGAGTCAAAAATCTACAAAGCAAATTAATTAGTGAAAGACATCTCATAATTTTTTTCTAACTTAATTTTGGTGACATCTGTTTGTCTCTCGTATCACTTAAAATCTTAAACAACAGTATGAACTTCCTGGATGCATATCTGAGTTTCAGGTAAGTCAGTAATGCCCCACTTACCTGAATAGTGTTACGTCATCCTTCATCTCATCTCTTTCATCATACTTTTCTGTCATTCAACACTAAACATGAAAGTTGATGATACATTACAAACTTACAAAGTTGATGACATCTAGCCACACTGAATTTCAGGAAGATACTGAGAAGATGAATTTTTGTAGCTATTGCCTGTCAGCTGGACCTCACGACTAGTGGCAAAAAGAGTAGTTTAAAAAGGCAAAATAATGTTGTATGGATATAAAAGAATGAACAGTTTACATATTAAAGAAAAAAAAGTAAATATTTAGGAAAGATTTCTTAGCATTATTGAACCTAGGAGTGACACATCATTTGTCCTAGACTTAAGGGAGAAGGATTGAACCATGGGAAAGGAAATATACGTTCATCTTTGTTATACTTGATGTTTTCTAAGAAATCCTTAGTAAGAATGACAGTTATTTAATCCTTTTTAAATTTGGAGGCAAACTTAATGACATCAGAAATAATGCCTCTCTCCTAACATAAAAACTACAGAAAAAGCATTAAAATGAAATGCATAAGGACCCTGTAATAAAGTTATTTTCCTAGGTTTCCTGCTATGGGAACATATACTCAGTGACAGATGCCGTGTTATCATAAGGTAATATTTATACCATGTTATCGTAAGGTGATAGTCACAGAAAACTAAAAGGACTAGAGTTTGTCTAGTCTGATTTATGCTAACTTTATTTCATTCATTCCTTCAGTAGATTATATATCAAGCAACTTCTATGTACCAGGAGGTAGTTATTCTAAGTGCTGGACATCAAACAGAGAATATGTTAGATGTGGAACCTCTTCATGCAGTGGGGAAAATAGGTTAGAAGTCAGCAACAGTGTGACAGATGCTTCAGTGGTGTGTTTGAGGAAATACCTGTTGCTATTTGAGCACCCTGGAGAGCTTGGCAGATCAAGGACAGCCTTTCAGAGAAAATTACATCTTGGCTGAGACTTAAAGGGTAAAAAGAACTTAACCAAGTCAGGATTGAGGGGGTAGAGGGCTAAGGACGGTAAGAGATGAGAGTTTAGCAGATTCTAGATCATTCAGGCTCTTTTAAGATAAATTAAGTAGTTTAAACTTTTTCTTATTACAGTGTTACTATGTATGGCCTTAGTTATGAGAAAGAAACTCTAAATTATATATTGACAATCATGCAAAATCATTTATCATAAAGTCACCATCGTTTTACAAATCAGAAGACTAAAGGCCAAGAAGCAAAATGATCTGCCAAGGTTGCAGAGTGACAGGTGACCCAGTCGCCCAGACAGGCCCAGACCAGTACCCCCTGACTCCTTAGTGTGGGCATCCTTCCAGGACCCTGCACCGTTTCTGCCTCAGAAGGGTTTTTTTTATTTTAAAGTCATACTTTACAAAGGAACAAGAGCAATTGTGTTCAGAAGAGTCATATCCTTAATTCTTTTTGTTTGGTTGTTTGTTTTTGCTTTTGTTTTTGTTTAGGAACCTTTCACAACCTTCTTCCTCAATGCAAATGACGGAAAATTTGACCATCCTAATCGAACCTTCTCATCAGTCGCGAGGTCTTGGAGAACTAGTCAGAGAGATACTTCAGATGTAAAGGTGGGCTCTTTTATTTGTTGATATTTGTTAATTTCAAAATATGTCAAATTTTGATTTGTTTCAATTAAACAGGTATATAAGACATTTTATTCTGCAGCTCTGGTCCGTCGTCTTTTAAGGTTACGTGGTGCATCTCACCTAAAAGAAAACTAAGGGAAAGAATTTTGAGCCGCGCAGAAAATGATTCAGGATTCTTTTATATTGTTCAGTTAAGGTGTTTTTCTTATTTCAAAAAATTCCTAACTAATTTAGATCGAATAATCAGGAGATGGAAAGAAAAACCCATAAATTGCCTTTCCTGCTGTTAACTCAATATTTGGCCCATTCCATAAAACACAGCAGGAATTGGATTTGACCTTAATGTGTCATATTGTTATAGCTTGCCCAGCTTTGGGTTTACGTAGCCTGGGGCAATTAATAAAGCATTAATGACAAGACCCATTTAAAATGTAGGCTTTTCTGTACAGCCTTAGCTTTTACTTGACTATGCCTGGGGATAATACGCAACAATACACATTAGATTAAACCAACACACACACAATATCCAGGAACAGCTTGAGAGCAGAGTGAATTTTACAGTTGGTACTACTTAACTATTGTTAAATATAAAGATTTGTTATTCGTTTATTTGGGCTTTTGTTTTTAAAAGTGGTTGTTTTCAAAACAATGAAATACGTTTGTTTTCTCATTTTTCCCATTTTTTCCTGTTAAGAAAAATGTTATGATCAGGTTATTACGTAGGTATATGTGTTTCTGATTTTAATCCCTTTTCTTCAGCTTTTTCCCATCACTGCCACTCATAGTATTGAATATACAAATGTCATGGTATCATTTCATTTAGGGTCTTAATCCAACAAAAGGCAATGAATTAAAGTCAAAATTGTCATTTACATATTTATGCTGAGCTATTACAAACATTTTTAAAAGGCAGTTACAGTGTTGTTGAAGTGTAAGAAATTGGATGAATACAACCTTTATTCTGTTCTTTTTCAAAGCAAAAAACAAAGGAAATTAATCCAAGTGTGTAAGCATATCTATGTGTTTTTTCCATCGCCATCAAAGTTTGCATAAATAAATATTAATTTATACATGCAATGTATTCACACTTGGAAATAAGATAATTTAACATGCATTCTTACTGTGTAAAACTCTTAAGGCCCGTATTTTTCTCCTAATCAACTTATAACTTCACTGAGGAATGAAACTCTAAAAGATCCATAAACCATCATTTAAACTCATTTAGTACCAGTGAAATCAAGGAGGGGGTCCATTTCTTATTTAAGAATTAACAGAAAATAAGGAGTCCGTAGGCTTCTAGAATTAGCACAGTGTTCTTAAAAAGCATTCAATAAATATTTCGTATGTGAATTAACTAGTCTCATCTGTATTTTAAGGCTTCCTATCATATGTAAGATTATATCTTAATTCTGAGCTGTATCCGGATTATATCCAACTCTTTCAAGTGAAAATGCCTGTTCACTCTCGACATCATCACAAAACAGAAACTTGGTTTTTCAGCTTAATTCAAAGACTCACCCCCACAAGCCCACACGTGCGACAGTCAGTCATCCTGATTTACGTATGCAGACAGAGTTTCAGGCTGTACTTTCTATCCTGAGAACGTTATTGATGCTTCTGATCACCAGATACCTTGCCAGTGTCAGTCTCTGATGACTGATGTCCATCCCAGGCTTTTCCCAAATCTCTCCCAGCAGTTTCCCTGTTCTGAAACTTTTCAGAAACATTAACACTTTGTTACTACTTGTGTTTCTTCGGCTCTTGGGAGCACATCATCAAGGACAGAGACCAGTGCGGCTGTCACTAACTTGGGAGATTTTTATTTTTAAATCCCAGGCAGCTGTACTTAATACAAACAGGCACCAACCCTCCAGATTACCCCCTTAGTTAGTTCGCAAGACACTCGCTTCCTCAGCCTGATATTGCATGGATTGTTCTCGTTTTCAGTTCTCTCCCACCACCACCCTGAACTTTTCATATTCTGTGATGACATACCTTGAATATCCTCCCATGTAGACCCCTTCTTTTTGAAGGCTATACATTGTGTGTGTGTGTGTGTATATATATATACAATAATTTATTTACACAATCTTTTATTGATGGATAGTTTGTCTTTCTCTCTGCTTGTTATTGTTAAACACAAGGCTGCTGTAAACATCCTTCCATAGACATCTTGAGGAAATTTGTGTGTATATGTAAAAGATAATTCCTGTTAATGGGACTGGTGACTCAAGGGCTATATACATCTTTAATTTTGAAAGATATTGCCAAACCATCATTCCCAAAGCTGCTAATTCACTCCCTACAGCAGTGTGTGAAAGGATGCCTCCTTCCCTACCCTCCAACCATCACTTGTATTATAAACAGTGTAATTTGTACAAATCTGGTGAGTGGAAAATGGAGTTGTCTTTGTTTTGACTTGCATTTCATTAATTATGGGTGAAGCTGAGCATTTTCCCTATAATTATTGACCTGTTAGCTTGCTCATATCTTTTGCCTGTTTTTCAATTGGGTCATATGTCTTTGTCTTATCAACGTGAAAAAGATCTTTCTTTTCTGAAATTGCAGGAAGTTGCATTGCAAGTATGATTTCTCAGTCTTTCAGCTTTGCTGTGTTTCAGTTATGTTTTTGTGGTTGTGTGTGTGTGTGTCCAAACACATCATTCTTTCTCTATATAGTATCAGGATTTGGGGGTCATCATTGAGGGAATGTTAAAAGTTTTGGGTAATCCTGATGGTTTTAAAATTGAGATTTTCTAAATTCATGTTTAAAAATATTGATTAACAGGTACAGTATCTTTTCCCTCTACAATAATACCTGATTTAGCAGGGAAGAATGTGGTACCAAGAGTAATAGCGGTTTTACTGTGTGTTAAAACCTAAGCTTTTGATTTCTTATCCTAAGCTGTTAAAGCATTTGATACATACTTTTAATGGAATGTTTTTATATTTCTGAAGAAAACTCTCTCTGCAATATCTACTAACTTTGTCAGGTAAGTTCTCATGTAAGAGGGAACTAGACCAGAATAGATGGTTTTATTGTCTCTCTTTGTTAACGTCAGTCTGTTCCTGTGATAATGAATTCAAGCTGGGCAGAGCAGGAGTGTTGGTGAAATGACCTTTCAGGAGAGAGGTCTCCCGAGTTAAGTCAGACCAGTTGGTTTTTACTTTATTTTATTTTTTTATTTTTCTCCTCTAGCATCGTCTTGGTAACAATGACATTCAACTCACTGAAGTTCTTATGCTAATTTTCCTTAATGCCTTCAAAAGTTGTTATATTACTTTTGAATAGCTATGTAGATGTCAGAAAAGGTAGCTGTGACAAAATGTCATTAAGGTGACATAGTGTAAATTAATACAGTTAATGGAGGTGCTCGCCACTGACTCATTGACCCATTATGAGCTCTTGTGGCATTAACGAATGCCAGGGCATCAATCTTTTGAAAAAAGGAAGAAAAGAGATGGCAGCTTTAAAACCTTGCAGTGAATTATATTAGAAAAGTGAAAACGTCTGGGTTGGATTTGATTTCACTAGGAAGCCATAAAATGGTATGCTCTCTGAGCAAAATATATTAAACTGAAATGTCAGATTTGATGCAATAGGTATACAATTATGATAGTGTTAATAGTGGTCTTCTATCATTCTAAGACATACTTTCAAGTCCAATTTCTCAGCAGCTTGAACTTGTCATAAGCTTGTAAATTAGAAATTGTGTTTGAGGATATTTTCTTATTGTTGACGGAACGCGTATAATACTATTAACTGTACTGTGGGGTTTTGCTATAGCTGTTAAAATAAACTAGAAATCACATTTACAGACACAAAACGCCTGTTAATAATATTTATCTTGCCATTTCTTTAATAATATGTGGTGTCTGCACTGTTTTCCATTTAGGAAATTTTAAACTACTTGGGACTCTTTCCTTAAAGAGAAGCTGATTAACAGAAATCTATCAATGGGAAGAGAGTAAACCCAAGAGCTATTATATTAAATAGCAAGCTAGTGCCTGAAGTTCCTCTGTAGGAACACACTTATAAGTTATAATAGTGGAATTCATTCTTCTTGAATAATTGTCAACAGTTTTCAAACCTGCTTTTTTCTTGGTTATTTGATATGGTTCTCAAAACAGCCCCTGAGATAGTGATCATTACCCCTGTTCTGTAAAGGAGGTTCACAGATATTGAATGACTGGCCTAGGTTCACACAGCAAGTAAAGAGGAAGCCAGAGCTAGCCCTGAGAGCTATTCAGTTCTTTTTGGGGCTTTATCAATTGGATGTTTCGCTGCTTTAATTCTCATGATCTCACAATCAGATCCACATTGACTAGTTTGGAATAATTGACCAATCAAGTTATACTCTAGTTATTTACTGCTGTATACAAACCACCCCAGAAACTTGTGGTTTAAAAAAAGAAACAACCATTTATTTTCTCAGGGTTCTGCAATCAGAATAAGGTACATCAGGTACAGCTTGTCTCCGATCAATATGGGGTCAACTGGAGAGGCCTGTCTGGGTCTGAAAGATTCAGAATGACTTCATTCACACGTCCAGTGCCCTAGCACCAGTGGCTGGAACAGCTGCAGACTGGCTGGTCCTCTCTCTCTCTGTAGTCTTTCTGGGAAGATCATCACAATTTGTTTTCAAGGTGCCTGCCTACCAAGAGGATAAAAAAGTGAGAGCTGCAAAACCAGTTAACGCCTAGGCTTGGAAGTCACATAGTGTTACCTCCACGGCATTCTCCTGGTCAAGGCAAGTCTCAGGGCCAGCCCAAATTAAGAGAGAGGAGAAATGGACTCCACTCCCCGATGACATGAGTGGCAAGTGGCACATTTCAAAAGGACATGGAAGTTGCAGGGATTGCATGGTCATCTTTGGAAACAATCTACTCAAGTCTGCTCTCTGGTCACAATTCACATTCCTCCTACAAGCAAAATGTACTCAGCTTGTTCCCCACATTATTGTATCAGGCTCAAAATCTAGTATCTCACAATCTATAACAGGTCCAGATACAGACAAGGTGCATAAATTCCTAATTTGGAGACCTGGAGGCTAAAAAGACAAGTTATCTGCCCCATGTATATTCAGCACCCAGTGGTAAGACAGAAACAGGTAAACCTCAACATACTCTCTGTTCAAAAAGTGGGCAGTACGGAAGGTACACAGCAATCACTGAGTAGCTTTTCCCCACATGCTTCCTCATCATAGAAAGTCAAGGCCAAGGCCTCCTTTGCCCAAGTTCATACAGAAACTTTAAAAATATGTGGATTTCCCATGATAACATTATTGTTCACTATCACAAAAAACTCGTGCTCACAAGCTCTTCCAGGACAGGGTCCTCCCTACTTCAGGCTGTGATTAGGATGCCCTTTATAATGCTTCTAAGATTCTTGGAATCCCTTTATGGGGATTAAAGCTTAAGAAACTTGCCAAGCTAGCAAGAATTCTGGATTTCAGTTCAGGACTATTTGATTCCAGTGCACAGAAAGTAGCACTTCCCTGGTAGAAGGGACAATCCTGAAACTGCCAGCCTGCCAGCCTCCCCCTTCACTGCAACTTCAACTGGTAGCCCTGAAGTAACTCTCCTTTAACTAACACAGTTTGAAAACCATAGCCTTCAATATTTTTTTATCACTATCTCATGCCTGAAATTCAGGATGCAATAAGTATATAGCAATGATCGATTCATTTTTTCATTTCACAAATATGTACTGAGTACTTGTTTCTATGTCAAGCCCCATTCTGTGAGCAAGTGAGTGGTGAGCAAGTGAGCAAGATAGACAAGATTGCTACTGTCATGGGATTTACACTGCAGTGAGACACAGGAGCATAAATAAATTTAAAGAAAAGAAAAGAAGGATTACTGTGCAGAAAATTAAAATAATGAAGTCATGTAGAGTGACTAGGTTGCTGCTTCAAAAGGAAAAACAGAAAATGTAAGAGCGAGGTCCCTGTCTTTTAAGTGTTTAGGTTTGATTTCTGGCTTTACTACGTATTTGCAGTGTAGTTGTTAGAAAATTACTTACCCTCTCTGTGCCTCAGTGTTCGTCTATAAGGTGGTAATGATGAGAATACCTACTTATGACATTTTTGTGAAGATTAAAGTGTGCTTAGAATAGTGCCATGACACAGGAAGAGACAAATAAATAATCCCTGCTGTTTGAAGATTGAAGGGCCAGACGTGACATTTCAGCTGGCCCCTTGTCTTGCAGCCCAGACACAGCAATTGTCATCTTCTCGGACCTAACATTTGAATCTCAGAGAAGAAACTCTCTTCTTCATTAATTTTTTTTAAATAAGCAAATCTTTTAAATAACAAAACTGTGACTATAAATTATAAACTAACACCCTGTATTTACATGCTAACTTTAAAAATACCATTTGAAACAAGATTTTAAAACATTAAATTGAGGCATAACAACTTGCACCCACTCTACTGCTTTGGCATCTTCTCCCTCGATGCTTGATGATTTTAGTTGTTCTTCCCTCCTCTTCATGGGGAAAAAAAAACAAGACAAAAAGCATTAAACTTCCACAGCTCAGGACTTCAGGGTTCAGATAGCTCTGGGCTTTTGAAGCTTCAAGGAGCTTTGCAAATGTACTGTGCTTCAGGAATTCCTTCGTATTTCTTTTAAAATTGTGTCTTTTTTTTAATCTACATCCTAAAGAATCCAAAAATATTGATAGGGTGAACCTGAAAGAATTTCTTCACCCCCTCAAACATCAAGCCTCCAACAGTTTACACCAACATCTTAATCAACACCCTGATTTATGACCAGGTGAGGACCAGAGTGAAGAAAATGTCTCACTGAAGGGTCATCCTGAAGGCCCTGATAATCCCACTTAAACATGATTGACTCTGACTCAAGCTTTCCTGTAAGTTCCTACTGAACTTTCCCCCCTCCCTCAGGGCAGAGGTTCCTCAGCCTCGCTCTGCTCTCCTCCGTGGCAGGTGACTTTCTTCTCTCTGGAGTGCTTAAAGTAACATGAAGAGGACCTGCTTCCTTCCCTTCCTCAGTTTGGGTACAGTTTTGCTGGCAAACGTTAAAACCAACGTTTTCTAAATTTAAACTGAACTCTTCTACACTTTTGAACCTCTTTGCATAACTAGAATAAGCAAGATAACGCTTTTTAAGCTGCAAAAGTTTCCTCTCAAAAGGTACAAATGTTATTTCTGGGTTCCTCCAGTTTCTTTAATAAAGTACTTCATTGGCTCTTTTCCTGTCTTGAAGCATTCGTCTAATCATCTGCATACTCCCCAGAAGATTTCTAGTGATATTAAGATAACTTTATCTAAAGTCTTCAATAGTTTAATATTTAATGAGCACCTGCTGCATACAAAGTACTGCACCAAGAACTATGGGGGATTCAACAAAATATAAACCTCATAAAATCAGGCTCAAAAATCTGCTTTGCCCAAATTATTAATAATGTAAAACCCTGGGCTTCTTATGCCTTTGTGAATCTAATTTAATGACATTCAATGAAATAGTATTGCAGTGGCAAGTAGGTTAATAATAACCGCATATTTTATGTGACCCTATTGCACAGGAAAGAATGGGAAAGAGTATATATGAAAAACATTAGAGCACCAAGACACTTGAAGATAAACTGAAGCTCTTTGGGCTGTTTAAATAAAAAAGAAAAATCCATATTGCTGTATCTGAGTGGATACGTGCCCCTCTCCATCCTCAAGGAAGCTTACATAGTCTAGTTCTAAAGCTAGAACACAGACACAAACAACGGATGAAAGGCAGAAGGGAAATCCCCGACTTACGTGAGCCTCTTACATATAAACCACCCTCCACACCGAGGCAGCTGGGCCTGCATTCCCTTCCCCGTTTTGGACCATTTGGGATGCCGTTGCTGCACAGTGTCATGTGTAAAACAGGCAGTGTGCAAACAGCAGTGCTCTTTATCTCCTCTATCTCCTGCACTAATTTCCCATGTTTTCCCAAACAGTGAGAGCAAGATTAAAAAAAAATTTTGTTGTTGTTGTTGTTTTCTTGGTCAGCTTGGGCTACTGTATCTTACCATAAACCAGGTAGCTTGTAAATAGCAGAATTTTATTTCTCACGGTTCTAGAGGCTGGAAGCCCGAGATCCAAGTGCCCGCATAATCAGGTTCTGTGTCTGGTGAGAGCCCGCTTCCTGCTCATGGATGGTGGTGTTCTTGTGTGTCCTCACATGGCAAAGAGGAGAAGCAAACTCTCTTAGGACTCTTATCAGGACACTAATCCCATTCTTGGGGGCTCCACCCTCATGACCTCATCTAATCCTAACTACCTGCCAAAGATCCCACCTCCTAATACCACAACATTAGAGGATAGGGTTTCAACATTTGAATTTTAGAGGAATGGAAATATTCAGTCCGAAACAAATACACATTTCTGATTGAGTCCAAATAAATGAGACTGGCTATGATTCTTTACTTCTACCTTCTATTATCAGTGATCACACACCTTTACCAGACTGCCCCCTCAGTGCAATATGGTGTACATTCATGCTTACCCAGCCCAGAAATCACACTCATCATAGTCATTGCTGGTAGAATATTGCTAAAGCACCCTTTAGCTTCTGTTTTAGCCACCAACTAAGCTGTATCGTTATTTGCAAATAAGGATGTTTGTTTACCTATTAGCTTTTCTTTCAGCCCCTTCTCAACTTTCACTTTCACAATCTAGTCACTGAAACTTTTCATTAACATATTAATTTCACTGTAGTTCTTTCCCACAGTTCATTGTGCCCTTGATGTCTTGCAGACAGTTTATTGTTAATATATATTTGCTTCTCAGTGTGAGCCATCCACTTCCCGCTCACTTTTGCGTCACTGGATCCACATCTTTGTTCACTCATCCTCACGTGGGTTGCAGATGACCTCTTTGGTGCAGCCCAACACTAGGTCCCCTTGCTCGACACAACCAGCCATTGTCCTTCCCACTCCCCTCCCATCCTCCGTGCTGCTGCCGGCGCCCCTTCCCCCCGCCTCCAACACATAGACCTAGTCTCTCCCCTCGCCAATTCATCCTTTACTTTGACACCCAATATCTTGCTTTAAAACATGTCAGTAGCTCTTCTTTAAAATTATTATCAGTAAAACAAAAATCCAGACAGCTTAGGGTTGGCATAAAACTTCCTTCATCCTCTGACTCCGTGTACTTCCCACCATCTCATCCCCCCTCCCCTGTCTTGATCTAATACGTCCTGCACTCCACCTGTACTCAGTTCTTACCACTCCCTGATGGTCCCCCTGCCCCTTTTCCCATCTTTATCTTAGCCGTGGTCTAACTCACTGTCCAGTCCCCAGTGAAATCTCTTCTGACTTGCCCAGAGTTCCTGCTCTGTGCTTCCTGCTCCCTTGTGCTTTGTTTATACTTCTTTCACAGCTATTATTGTTGTGTATTATAATCATCTGTTTACACATCTGCCGCATAGACCAAACTATGAGTTACTCAAAAGTAAGGCCATGTTTGCTCATTATTTGTTTTCTTAGTACCCATCACAGTGCCTGGTACTCCAATTTTACTACATGAATAAATAAATATCAGGGACTTACGTAATGGATTCTAGAAAGTTTTCTATTTAAACGGTTTAAATAGAAGAAAACTGATGATTCTTAAAAAACTAAGCTCCATTTATCCAGAAAATTCATTTACATGAGTCTGTTCATGCTCCCATAATGCTGGAGAAAATAAACATTGTTATATTCTTCTTATGGTTCACATTTATCATCAAAAGAATGGGTAATGATCAAATTCTTGCAGAGTATTACTAGATAAACACCTACTTATGCTATAACAGATAAACATTGGTTTTAGTAGGAGAACCCATAAAGAAAAACTCTTGTGTATGCTTTTCTTGGGCTGAAGAATCCAGTTTATTTGAAGACCTCAGTGTCTGGCTTTTTTTTTTTTCCCCTAAGTTTTTCTATGTATCCCTATGTATCCCACAATAAGACTCAAATTTCAGGTTCTGTGCCATCAGTGTTGGACATGTTACACAAAGAAATGTTCTTATGCTTTCACAATATAATTTAAAGTTAATTTAACCCTTATCTTGATATTTGAAAAGATCAGTATTTTTCGTATTGATGGTATACATAAAAACTAGTGTTTTTTGTTTTCATTTTTTTCATTTAAAAAGAGAACAAATAAAAATTTTAAGGTCATCAAATCAGTTCTTTTCTATATCATATTCATTCTAAAGTTATATAAACCATGTATTAGACATTGTGCATCAAACACAAGTTTGCCTTGAACCCAGTTATTAATACCATACTTACATACAAGTAGCACAAGTTGTCTTTGCATTCAAATTAAGAACTTACTATTAGGTGGCATGTATCACATATTTAAAACCTGTTTTGTTACATATCATCTCAATTATGCTAAGTGGTAGGTATAAAAATAACTTATTTTGCCAAATTACAAAATGAAACTTAGTCTCTTCATAAAAATCATGTGTTATAATTGCCAGTGGAGTAAAAAAAAAAAAGTAGAAGAGATTTCATGATTTTTAACCAATACTGGCAACAAGTGTTTTTAATTTAGGTATTTTACTAGTAATATTTGGAAAAGTTTGTTGAACAACATAGACTTGTAGATACAGCTTTATATTTTTGTTTACTAATACTATTGGGAACTATTGTTGATCCTATAGATCCTATAACCCATTTCTTAAAACTAATTTGTGGCAAAGTAAGATTGAAAATCTTATAAATTGATTTGTTAAGCATAATGTTCAAGAAAAATGTTTGTCTTCTCTTCCTAGACTATTTAAGGAAAATTAAATGAAGAATAGAATTAAGTAATAAAATACTGGATTTGAGTAAAGAAATTAATTCTGCTTATAGTTGTTATAAATTAGTATTTTTTTCAACTGATTTTTAAAGTGGTTTAATATTCTCCATTTTTATTCCTGGCAGGAACTAATTCCAGAGTTCTATTACCTACCAGAGATGTTTGTCAACAGTAACGGATATAATCTTGGAGTCAGAGAAGATGAAGTGGTGGTAAATGATGTCGATCTTCCCCCTTGGGCGAAGAAACCTGAAGACTTTGTACGGATCAACAGGATGGTAAGAGAGATTTTGTTTTTGCTTGAGTAGTCACAAGGAAGTAAAAAATATTCCATAGGTTTGTTTTGTTTTTAACTATTAACAAATTGTCATTTAACATCTGTAAATGCAAGGTTAAAATTTTAAGAAAAAAAAAGCATGGCTTTTAAAGCATTCTCTACTGTAGAGTGGATTTTCCTTTCATGAGGACCAATAAAGGAATGGTAATTCAGTTACATTTGCTCCCTTAGGAAAAAATCAAATGAGCCTCTGTTGACGAATACAGCATTCTAAAATGCTTGAAATAAATGCCCGTTCCTTATTTTTGTCTGCTGGCTAAATCTGCACTCTCTTTTCACTGATAAAATATTCAAAATAAAATAACATACATTCAGAATATATTTGTAAGTAGGAGAATATAAACTGTGAAACATACCTCAAAATATAATATGCTTGACTTTAAGAGAACGCCCATCTAGTAAGCATTCATAGGAAGAAAATGTCATTACTTTTTAAATCTCTATGACAGATGCCTGGGTGTTCAAATAAAAAATGTGTAAATAGAATGTTTACATATGGTTATTTTATAGATTTTAATATATTCTATCCATTTTTAAGGAGATTTTAATCTCAGTGTGGTTATGGTATATGGAACTAAACTGCTTTACCAAACTGCCTCTCAGGTGTACTGCTGTTCTTGGCCAAGTGAGGAATTATATCAATAAAGCCAATGATCCAAAATATGTTTTTACCCCTATTTTACCTCCAGTTTTTTCCAGCTGTCTCATAAATGTTTTATTTTATTTTCTACAGCTTGTTTATTTGAGTCAGAATCCAAATAAGGTCCACATCACAATGGACTTAGCATCCCCCTTAGTCCCTTCTGTTAAGAGCTGTATAATGCACATATATCACACAGATCTAAATCACATACCACGCAATTCAGCCATTTAAAATTAAAAAAAAAAACAAAGCAGGGGGTTTTAGTCTATTCACAAAGTCATGTAACCATCACCACAATCAAGTGGAACATTTTTATTACCCCATAAAGAAACCCAGTACCCTTTAGCATCTCCCCCCGTTTTTCGCTGTTTCCCCAACCGGCCCTAGGCAACCACTAATCTGCTTTCTGTCACTATAGATTTGCCTATTCTGGACATTTCAAGTAAATAGAATCATATAATATGTGGTTCTTTCCTCAAACCCCTGATTTTGTGTCTCTTTTTTCGCTGTCAGTCACATGCTTCCTTCAATTTCAAGGCTCTGTTTTCTGTCTCTAAGAAGTATTTTACTTTCAGTACCCTTTATTTTAGAAAGCTGTTACTGAGCCAGTAGACCTATGTTTAAGGCTCTGTAGAGATAATCTGCAATCTCATTTCCCCCGAGGTAACATCATGTATTACATACATTTATGTACAATTTCTCGCACTTCTCAATCTGTAACTTGGCACTTTCAGATCTATAGAGTAATTTCATACAATCTCCTTGAAAAACAGATTAGTTCTTATCTTTTTAGTTTGAAGAATTTATCCTTTAGTAATGCATACTTCTAAAAATCTAGACTGACTTTTAGAACTGGTAGTCCATTACCAGACTATCCTTACACGCTCGAGTACTGGCTGTAATGTCAGTGTCAGGATTCCAGACCTACAAATTCAGCCCGAGAGACCCCTACATACTGAGCTGTGTCTGGGCTGAGTGACTGAGCTGTGTCTCTCAGCCACATCAGCCATTGTGTATTTCTAGAGCGCCGAACTGGGCCTGGCAAGAGTAGTTAGTCATTAAATATTTGCTGAGTGAATGAATGAGTGAATGAATGAATCACACAGAGGTAATAATCTTAATGATTTCATCATGGTGTCTAGTTAGGTCCAAGCTAGTGAAACAGAATGCAAAGTAGCCAAAAACTGTTGGACCAAATTTTCTCTTGCGCACGCTGTTGAACTCAACTGATTGAGCATAGGTTTTCATGTGCTAATGTGCTAATAATTAATAAATGCCAGGTGGTTATATTGGAAGGATTATGACTTGGAGTTTAAAAGTTTCCTGCTCTTGAATCTGAGCTTTGATATTTGCTGGCTTCATTGGCCGGAATAAATTATGGAATATCTCTGGTCTTCATATTTCTCATCTGTAGAGTGGGTATACCTTATGAATCTTTCCCCCAAAAATGTTATTTATCATAAAAGTCAAGGCACTGGGTTTTTCTCTATTCAAAACCAGTTTCTTGGTATCTTATAGACATAAATGAATCTGGTAAGACTTGTGAACTAAACCTTTACTTCATGGAATGAAAGGCTTCCCACAAAATTCTGCTTATTTGGGAAAATCAAATTTCCCCAGTCTTGGTTCTCTGCAGCACCAGGGCGCAGTGCCTGGGTAAACCGATCCTGTGTAGGAAGTGCCTAGCCAACACGTAATTGGTGGCTTGAGAAGTGTTTATTCTTTCTATCTTCTTTCCTTCGGTTTTCCTGAAAGGGATTCTACACAATAACAGGAAGGGAAAGCGAGCATGCGTATCAACAGGATTCTTTACCTAGAACCGCCATTCCTGGTGCATCAAAATTGAGCAAAAGGGCAGACCCAGGCTGCTGCCACTGGGAAGAGTCTTAAAGCATCAGAGCTATCAAAAGACAACTTACAAAATGTAGCTGTGCTTGTCTGTAGTTCTCCTGTCTCAGTGTCTCCTGTACTACTTTTCTTCAACTTGAAGTTTTCCTTCACAGCACCCTGTTCATAGTTTCCTTTGCTCCAACCTCCGGTCCATCTTCCCATCATCCTGGTAAGAAATGACCATACAGATATCACATGGAAGTAAGGTCAGCCATCTGTGTTAAAAATAGAAAATGTGACCAATTATCTACCTATTTTCTTCTTTTTTTGCTGGAGAAATATTTTTTGATGAATATTTCTGTAATATACAAGCCTGGGTGGTAATATAAAATATGGAAGTGTTTATATTTTCCTTAAGTTTTCCATGAGTTCCACGAGTACAACATCCACTTTTCAATATTATTTTGTAACATTGAAAGTTTCCAACTTCATACTGGCTGGGTAGCTCATACAGGATTTAGTGCTTATGAAGCAGGTTTAGAGAAAATGTGCTCTAGTGTATTTCTAATTTGGCCAGGATTATCTTCAGTTATTTGAAAGAGTTCTTTATAATGAGCCTAAAGTATAAAATGAAAATGTCATATATCCCAAAGAAATGACATTTGCAGTGGTAGAAAACCCTTCATCTCCTGTGTAGATTAGTATTCTGTATCCATACAAAGGCATATTCGTCCTTCTTCTCTCAAACTGTCATTAAGAAATTCAAGGCAAAGAAGACAAAAATAATGCTATAAAAAGGGATGAGATCATTGATTATAAATGATTGGTTTCATTATTCCATGCCAGCAGTTAAAAAGGCATTTGATGCATTTGTAGAAGCCTTTACATGCTGAGAACCTCATTTTCTTTTCTCATTTTTTAAAATGAAACAGTGCTTTGATTTTTTTAATGGTATATTTCTTTTAGTTCATTGGTTTTTTAGTTATGAACAATAATATACGTCATTGGTTAGAGTTATTCGTGTTTTGTAAATACAGTGACAAAGATTGTGTTTCACTGAAGAACTGTGAAATTCAAAATTTGGTCTCATTAGCAAACCTGGAAAAGTGATATAGACACTTTTAGTAGACATTTCAATAAGTTTTCAATGCATTGAGTTCCTACATCAAGAATTGGTTTAATTTATCCACATGAAGCTAGGCTGATTATATCCGACTCACTCATGAAACATTAATAAAGCACTGTGTTCAGTTCTAACATGATTATAATCTGACCTCCTCACAAAGGGCAGAAATACAAAGTATCTGTGATAACATTACCCTAATGCTGGGTTCATCAATCATATTCTGCCCTTTTTTAAAAATTTGTTTTAGAAAAAGGCCTTTCACGGATGTGCACTGATAATCTCCCCCAGCCCTCAGCTCAGCACATCCCTGGTGCCGCTGGACCAAATGCAGAACGTTCTCAGTCTGCCGAGCAGGGCACAGCGCTTTGACTGGTATTACATCCTTTATGAGACTGTCACTTTGTAAAGGAAAAGTCTCTTTTGTGATAGGTAAAAATCTGCCTTTGGGGTATATTGTACTAAAAAAAAAACACCTTGCTCAAAAAAGAAGCTTAAGCAAAGAGCATGACACAAGAATTGTTGGGAGTCTATGGCAGCCACTTGAAATATTGAGGTAGGTGTCTTGTGTGTGAGTGCCCTCCCTGCCGCATTCCGGTGGGTGAGCAGACACACATCCCTGCCCTCTCAGAGCTTGCTTTTGATCAAAGGGAGACAGACAGTAAACAGGAAATAAATAAGTAAAGTATCTAGTGTGTTAGCCAGTAATCAGTGCTGTGGAAAAAGGAAGTAGTGCAAAGTAAAGGGATCAGAAATACAAACGTGGATGGTCAGGATCCCCTCACTGTGAAGAGGAGACGTGAACTAAGGCCTAAGGATGTGAGAGAATGAACCAGAGACTCTCTTGGGAAAAGACCAGTGCAGGCAGAGGGAACATCTGGAGCAAAGGCCCTGTGGCAGGGATGTGCTGGCCAAGGAAGCCAGTGGGCTGGGGTGGAGTAAAATGGGGCACACAGAAGGAGGAGAGGACTGAGGTCATGTACGTCCTTGAAGGCCAACGGAAGCACTTTGCATTTTTACTCTGAGTGAACTGGCGATCTATTGCAGTGCGTTAAGCAGAAGAGTACTCTGTTTTTACTTGTGTTCTGGAAGTCTCATTCCAGCTGCAGTGCTGGGGAAGAACTGTTGAGGCACAAGGGTAGACTCAGGCATATCTGTTAGGAAGTGTTGTGAGAGATGATGGGGGCTTGGACCAGGGTGGTAGCAGTGAAGGTAGTAGAAATCAGTTGACTGTAGATACATTTTAAAGTTAGAGCCAGCAGTTTCCTTCTGCAGCATCCTGATAGTGACCGTTTTCCCTCAGATATCCCTAGTCCTACAGAGCCAGGTAGAGAAAGGGTGGGGGCGAGTATGCAGACTGGGGATGGCCGGAGCCCAGAGGCAGATCCACTACACTTCAGTCATTTCTCCTAGGAATGAGCTGGGAAGGTGGTGTTAGTGCTGATCATCACATTGGACTTTTAGTGGAAATTCTAGCAGCAGGAAAAGCGCAAGTCAACATGTTTATCTCCCACCAAATTGTGATCTTTTTGAGGACATGGCATACTTATGCGTCTGTATATCCTGTAGGGCTAGAGTCTGACATGTTGTAGGTAGGTGGCCAGTAATTTGGGGACATTAGGCTGTTTAACTTGTTTATTTGCTTTTTAGTGGGATGTGCTCCTGGAGAGCGGAGATTTGTCTTGCGAAGCACAGTATCCCGTGAATGCATCCTGGCACGTAGAGGTGTGCCATATTGAGTGAATGAATGAATGATGAATTAATGAATGACTATCCCCTCTGTTTGGGATCCTCTTCCCTCAGATGTCCTTTCAGTTCACTTCCTCTTTGTGGTCTTTACTTGTCACAAACTCTAGGAAGCCTTCTCTGACTGCTTCCTCTAAATTAGCAGTCCCCTCTGCATCTGTCCATATGCCTTAACTTCCTCTCCTGCTTTTCGTTTCATAAGCAATTATCACCTTCGGGCACATTCTCTATATTAGTAATTATCTTGGGTTTTGTCGGTTCAAAACCACTACAATGTAAAGTCTCTGACAGGGATTTTGGTTTCATTTATTCACTGCTGTAATCCTAGGATTTAGAATAGTGTCTGGCACTTAGCAGATGGACAATCAACATTTGTTGAATGAATGAATGAATGAATGAATGAATGAATTCTTTCCCACCCACCCTTACTTCCTGACATTTTTTCTTCCTTCCTCTTGTGACCAACACATCTTTCCCACTGTGAAATTAATCAACCAGTAAATATTTATTAAACATGTATTATTTAGGAGCTACGGGAAATGCTAAAGAAGCTTTAGGTATAGTCCCTATCTTTAAAATGCTTATATTCCAACTGAGGATACAGTATGGCAAGTTTAAAACAATTAAGTGCTAATTGGTAATAACCCCATTCCTTTGTCAAGTACTTTATAATTTATATGCAAATTGGTTTTCACAAGTGAATTTGTATACATTATTTACTACATTAAACAGGAGAGTACTGATGATGGCATAGACATTCATAGAGGACCTCATAGGGTGTGAACAGGAGAACTCAGGAGGCAAACATTGGACTTGAGTGAGGATGGCTAGAACTTGAGAAAGAAGCAGAAGCACTGATGAAGTGTTTTCACCTTAAGGAGAAAGGAACAATGAAGGTTCAGAGGTCGTAGCAGTTGCTATGTGCCAGGGATGTAAATTACGCTACTGGAGCCAAGGATTTGTATCAAGAAGCACAAAGAAATAGTAGGGGGAGGGTGGGATCAAGGTTTGGAAGGCTGTAGGGGGCAAGTGAAGTTATACCACTAGGAACCTTGGCAGATTTGAAGCAGAGTTGGACAGTACGAGCATGATGGTTTCAGAATTCTGTTCCAGCAGCAGGGTGCAAGACCTGGGCTAGAGGAAGAGGTCAGAGTCCATTGCAGTCACCCACGTGGAGAGCAGTGGGAGCTGAGACTGCGACGGTGCTGGTGGGAATGGAAAATAATCCGCCAGAAGCAATCAAGTAATAGAATATTTTAAGCCCCCCCAAATAAACATTTAAAACAACTGTTACCTTTGTTTAAAATAATTAAATCTTTCATTGGGTAATATCTGTAACTTCAACTTAATCATGGAAAGAAACCAGCATAGACACGACAGACAAGCAGCAACATGACTTTCTAATTGTCCCCTGGAACATATGCAACTCTATTTGGAGAATTTTTTCAGTATCAGAAGCAGATTTTTGAGGCAATAAGAGAAAGGGCTTGGAAAAGTTCTTGGTCTAGTCTAGAAGAAGAGAGAGAAATTCACTGTTCTTAAATAAAAGAATTCAGGAGAAAAATAAACATTCTCTCTCATCACAGTTAATTTCACTAACCTGGTTTCCTTTTTCATAAGTTTCTGAGCTGCTTTATCCTAAACCTGCTAGAGAAAGAATTCTCTTCGATCTAATGCCCATGGGACAATATGGAAATTAGAATTAGGTAACTATTATTCATCTAAGAGATATCCTCTCTGGTTTAAATCTCACTCTTTATTTCCTTCCTCCCAGATCCCCAGGGTAGAATTATGGATTGGGAATTGGTTTATCCGGGCTTAAAGCAATTGCTTCTGCTTTTGGATATTCAAGTAGAGGGTAAAGCAAGCTATTAAGACCATTATAACCTTAATAGCTTAGTAATCAAGTATTTCTGTATATTTTTCAGTTGTAAGTATTTGCAGTAAAATCTTGTTTCAAAGTTCAGTTGTAAGTATTTGCAGTAAAATCTTGTTTCAAAGTGCAAAATGGGTTTGTGCATGAAAACATAGTTTTAGAAAGAACAAATAAGCAGATAGCATGTATTTAGTAACAGATTAATACTGTTAAGAGTACAGTTCAGTTCAGTGTCAGGCTTCAGCTTTAGATAGGTCTTCATGCTTTAATTATGTGACATCCAAAATTCAATTCTTAGACATGCATTTGATTTAGAACCAGATTTAGCTTTTAAATGTTTTAACTGGATTTTCTTTTCTTTCTGCGGTAACTAGTAAGACAAGCTATAAGACTATCTGTTTAATTTACTACCTTATTGTTTCTTTGTCATTTAATTTTATAACCCCTTCCAAAAAAAAAAAAACTGAGGCAAAATTATTTTTTTGATTGTTTATTGATTCACTCTTCTTCCTAACACAGAATAGAATAGAGTAACTATAGACATAGAAATTTTTAATTTAATTAAAGATTATTATAAACAGCTATAAACTAATAGGTTTTAAAACTGAAATTAAATGGAGAAAAATATAAAATGTCAAAATTGCACCAGAAGAAATAGAGAAAAGCCTTAAAGAAATTTAAGTAGTAAATTTTCCAACCCCAAAAATATCTAAAACTGTATTGTTTTACAAATGAGCTCTACCAAATTCAAGCAATAAGGAATTCATCTCTTATGCAGATTGTTCTAGAAAATCTAGCAAGCCATCCAGCTTACTTTAGGGAGCTAGTATGATCTTGATTCCAAAGAATCAAAAAATGTTTCCAGAGGAAAGAAAAGGAAAAAAGAAATAGGGCCGTTTCATGGATGGATATCAATACAAAAAAAATCTAAATAAAATGTTATCTAACAACCCAACAGTGTTATATATAAAATGGTGGTGGGGGGGTGGATATGGGTGTAGAATGGTGTATTTTTGTGTATTGCATCAAGACCGACCCTTTTAAGATCAGGAGAAAGACAAGGATGTTCCATATCACCACTGTTGTTTCATGTAGTTTTCAAGGTTAAAAACAATTTTATAAGAAAAACATAAAGAAGTTAACTAATAAGAGTCACCAAGATCACAATCAACTTTCAGACATCAATAGCATAGCATTTTCTACATCATCAGTAACCAAATATAAAATGTGATTTTCAAATATTATAATTACATCAGAACTTACGAATTGTCTGAGAATTAACTTAACCAAGAATGCCAGTGTCCTTTATGGAGACTATATTAATTTTAACTCAAATAAAGTGCAGAGAAAATGATCTATATAAATAAAGAGACATTCTGAGACCTTAGATAAGAAAACCTAATATCCATTTTTTCCATTTTCCTAAAATTAATCAATAAATGTATTGGAATCTCAATCAAAATTATTTTTATGTATCTATACACTTACTGTAAAAGTTACAGGGAAGAATAAAGGTCCACAAATAGTCTAATTGACTCTGAAAAGAAAAATAAATCTGTTATCAAATTTTGATCCACTTACCCGCTGGCAGTAAAGCCAACCTACTGACACCAGTTTGTGGTGAAGGAAAGTGCAGTGTTTATTGTAAGACACTGGAAGAGGAGTCTGGGTCAGTTAATGCTCAAAAAATCCAAACTCCCTGATGGGTTTCAGGGAAGCACTTTTTAAGGCACAGTGAGGGAGGGGAGTCAAAAGGTGTGTGATCAGCTCGTGCACAATTCTCTGCTTGGTTAATGGTGAGGTAACAGGGCAGTGTCGCAGGGGTTGTTAACATTAGCAACCATCCGGCTCCAGTAGGTCTGGGGGCCACATGCTCACAATCAAATAGTTAACTTCTTCTATGTGGTGGGAGTTTTAGGATCTGTGAAACAACTCAGGGAATGCACATCAGAAACCGTTATTTAGATACTTCAGGGAGGAACTAAAGATTTCTGTGACTGCCATAATTTACTGTTTAAATTGTTACCAGTTCTCCTGGCCCAAATGCTGCTTTTGTCACTACATGTTCACATCCTTTCAATTATTAATTCTTGAGTCAGGCTTTTGTGACTCAGGGGAGGCCTGGAAGACTACAGCTTTTCTACAAACAAGAGGCAGGCAGAGGACATGGCGGGAGGGGTCTGTCCTGGGAAGACCCGCAGGGTCCTGCTCGGTTACAAATCTACCAGATATTAAGATAAAAAGGAGAGAAAGGAAGGAAGGAAAGAAGGAAGGAAGGAAGGATTGTATTGCTTTTTGTAGGTAGATTCTTATATTTTCTGTAACAATAGCAGTTTTATATCTTTATTTCAAATATATATTCACACACTACACATGACAGCACACGTCACTGAGGTAAAGTGTGTTTTTTTTAATAGATGGTTTTGGAAAAACTGCCTTATACATAACAGAAATTATGCAGGATCTCCACCTATACCACACGTAAGTGAAAGTAGACTCTGGATAGATTAAAGGGCAATATATGAAAAGTAAAGCCATAAATATAAAGCTGATGCATCAGATTATAGAAAGTTAGCTTTGCTATTTCAAAACAAAATCCTGAGAGCATAAACATAAAGAAAAAAATTTGATTACCTCAAAATTAAGAATTCCTGTTCAACCAAGAACAGCATGGATAAAGCTAATAGACACGTGACATTTGGGAGAATGCATTTGCAATATTTAAAACCAACAAACAACTGCTATCTAAAGTATATGAAGAGCTTCTACAGACTGACAACTAAAGATAAGGAACTTCATTAAAAAATGGGCAAAGAGTAATGGACATTCATAATCACGCAATTGTGTCATGGCGAGTTCGAGACAGAGTAGTGCTCCTTACTGGGGGAGTTCTGAGCAGCCACTGGAAGCAATGGACTACCTATAGCAACATAGGTAGATCCTAAAAAGCAAGGCTAAGTGAAAAAAAGTGAGAAACAAATGAAATCTGTAACCGTATTCCATTTTCATAAATCAAAAATGCATATACGCAGAAATACATTACATGAGTAATGGTTTATAAAAACACATGCAAACAAAAGGAGAAACATTAAACACATTTTAGGCATTGCCCTTGGCAGAGGAAAATCAAAGTAGTGGATGGAGATAAAAGAATAAAGAAATGTTTTAAAACTCAAATTAGTGAAAAGTAATCATTCCTTCCGACTCTCATAATTGCATTAGGCATTTAGTTCAGTAATTTGTTTTATTCTAACAGATTTAATAGTAAATTTCATTGACGCTTTCTTTCCAAATATGTCTAGTCGTATCTATAAGATTGGTTTGAAATGGTTGCTCTTAGCTGATTATGTGTTATGTTGGTAAAGCCTCCCTTTAAGTGATGTATCTGATTTCACTACTATTTTGAATTCCAGTGAACAGACTTGGGCAATGCCTACTCTATAATGAAGTGCCACTTATTCATTTTTTCATCCTTTCATTTAGTGCACCAAGCACTGAAAACAGTGCTGAATAGTGACTGACTTTCCATTTATACAAATTGACCAAACCAGTATGATGGACATAAGCAATACAGAATTTGAACCAACATCTCTTTTGTTTTTTAGTCCCTTTTTTTGTGTTCTGGTCTGGACTATTATGTCAAGACCAATGAGATGTAGAGTATAGAAATTCTGTTTAGTTTTAGTATGAAAACTATCCTTTCATTAAATCTAATAGTTTATATTTTTGAATGAGAAACACCCACAAATAACTGATGTAAATAAAATACCAAAAAATTTTTGAAAAGTAAATCAAAAAAGAGGTTGAGGGGAATAAATTACTAGTCAAATGTGATTATGGGAAAAGTTGAAAAGTACCCTTCAGATATTTTGTAAATTAAAAAAATGAAATATAACTATCAGAGGGCTAATTTAAGAAATCATGTATTAATTAAGTGAATTCCAAGCTGGTTTCAACACCTGACAAATCAGGGACATGCAGCTAGAGAATGACTTCATTCACATATTTAGTTACAGCTGTAATTTCGAAAATTGTTTCATACAGCTTTGCATAGTTGAAATTTAAGAAGCTAGCTCTGCAGCTTTTTGTTCATGTTGCTGAAATCAGTGTGCCCTCAAAATGAATAAGAAATTGATGATAAATGAATGCAGCGCAGGGCATAGTAAGCCACACCGTGATGGTCACTGCTTATACCACACTTGTGAGCAGAACTCCGTGCCTACCTGTCAGAACACCTCTAGGAAGCTTATGATGGCTTCTTAAGAAATGAGAACGCCTCTTTTTTCCTGACTCTTTATGGAAGCTTCATATGGCCACTGACTCTTAGTAATTTACATTCATTTCCCACTGGCTAGCAAACATCTAAAATTACCCAATGGTTCCTAACCTGTATAATAGCAGAGTTAATTCATAGCAGAAGGAAGGCGTTCCCTTTAGTAGTGTTAGAAGTAAGTTTGAAGACTTTAGGCAGAAAAATAAGTGTATATCAAAGCTTCTAATAAAAGTGTCTAGTTTCAAACTGATGTTTGAAAATTAGAAATTAAATTATTGTAAATGGTATTTTAAAAAGCAGGCATTTCAGATTATTTTTCTCTTAAACATGAATGTGTCTTTTTGAGAAATATATTTAGTATTAAAATTCACATCACATACACAGTGAAGCCAAGAGAACATTAAGTATTGTAGAAAGAAAATTTTCTTTTTGGTCTATGTTTTATTGGAAATTATGTTTTCTCATTTCTAAGAGTAGAAGGTCTCATACATACAGATAAAATACAGGGATGCAAAGATCATTCTACTAATTTATATAGAATATATCAAAATAAGAAAAAGAGAGATTTACTAAGTTTATATGGTCTCTTATTTCTATCTTGCCTCATTTCAGGCCCTGGAAAGTGAATTTGTTTCTTGCCAACTTCATCAGTGGATTGACCTTATATTTGGCTATAAGCAGCGTGGGCCAGAAGCAGTCCGTGCTCTGAATGTTTTTCACTACTTGACCTACGAAGGCTCTGTGAACCTGGACAGTATCACTGACCCTGTGCTGAGGGAGGTAGGTAATAAGTTGCATGTTACTCTAAAAATTTGTCATCTCGTAAACATAAATGTGGCTTTCCATCTCTTTCTGTGTGAGTTTCCTTTCAAGGTAAATTTTTATATAAAACATGGAATTCACATTCTTGACAAATGTGGATAACTTAGTGTTATATGTCATAAACAAATAATGAGAACACCATGTCGTTCCTTTTTGAATTGCGGACATACATAATGCACTTCAGCATCCCTGTTTTATTTGTTTTACTTCAGCATCTTCATTAAGATGCTTAATGCCTTATGTATGTTATTAATTGATGAAACCTACTTGAGTATTTAGATATGAATAGTTCACATTTAAATAATCTGCCAGTATCTGGGTTTTTAATAAAAGCAAAATTACAACCTTCTAGACAGAATACTCAAAAAGTGCATCAATAAAATAGATGAGGTTATAATATTTTATTCCAGTATGTTCTCAAAATGTATCAGTAAAATAGATGAGGTTATAGTATTTAATTCCTGTATATTCTCACCCTGAAATTTTATAGCTAACAGTTGGAAATTATATACTATAGTAAGTGTTATAAGTATTTTTTGTGAAAGTATTCACAAAATATATTATTTAAATCACTTCCACATTGCGCAAAATTATTTCGGATAGGTGAAAAGAGTGAAGATGCAACAGCTGTTAGATGAGTCTTGCTTCAAGGAAGCTGTACCCTAGTCTTCCATTCTACCAGACATCTGCCATCTGCTCTATGCAAAACAAGTCATCATTTCTACATTTCTAGTCAGTGGAATGTTTTTTTTATTTTTTTATTTTTAATTTTAGAGGTGGAAAACTCATAGATTTGGGAAATAAAGCTCTACTAGAAAAATTTGCATCCATAAAGTTATTTCTTATAGACGTCTATAAAAACAAAATGACTCCATTTGTATGGCCTCAAGCAGAGAAGAGGAAAGGGAAGGGAAGGGCCTCATGATCATTGATCATTGGACCCTTAGGGCTAAATACTGCAAGAACACATTGCCAGCATGTTATTAGGTGCAGGGTTATACCATGTTGTATGCACCAGTAAATGGGATTATTGCCTGAAGCTGGGAGAAAGAGACAGGGACAGAGAATGAATGAATGAGAGAGAAACCAGATATTGTAAGATTGGTTGGTGAAATAAAGGATTTTCTCTACAGAATAATCTGATTGGTTTGTATACAACTGGGATTCTAATTCTGAGCTTAATTGTTCTCTTAATAATCTACTTTTGCTTAATACATGCCACATCTATAAATGTCTTACAATCTACATTTTTTTTTCTCAGAACTAATACCTTTAGTATCAGGGGAAAAAAAAAAAAAAAGAAAACTCCTGGAAGAGCTTACCCTTTTATTCTAAGACCAACTCCAAATTGTTTTTTGACTTTTAAATATTATAAACATTTTTGCTTCTGAATATTTTATTATACTTTTTTGTCCCTTGTAAAGTGCTGTCCTTATGAAGAAAGTGGCAAGTTAATCCTCTTGGGCAAAATGAAAATATTTTAAATATATTGCATATAATGAGAGTACAAGGCAGCATTAAAATTAACAGAAAAATAGCAGATTTTTCACATTTAAATGAGAGTAAATAAAGATATAAATGGGAGAATAGAGAGAAAGTAGGATTAGAATTGAGACTTTCTTTACATGCATATAGTGTACTTGAATCCTATAAAAATACCTGATCCTACAACATATTATACTATTGCTTTGGACAGTGACAAAAACTATGTATAGGCCTTAATCGTCAAACTGTAGGACTTCGTAATGAAACATTACATGAAAATGTGTAATTTAAAAATGTTTTGTTGGGTAAGAGCGGTTCAGCCACAATGTTGTTATTATATAGACAATCTGAACAGTAATACATTGCTGCTCCGATTACTGCACTGTGATGCAGACTGAGTGCCCTACTTCAGGAATCTCCTTCCAGCATTCCCATTCTGAGGGCACAGATTGCTGAATGCTGAGTTTCCACTAGAGAAACTTCCAGAGTCATTCTGTGACATGTATATCTTCCCTCCTAAACCTCTCACCTGCCTCTCTCACTCAAACACTCTTCTGCCAGTTCTCAGAATACGAGGTGAGAGAGCTCCCACCTGGAACACTGTTACCTTCTCCCGCCAGACAGCATAGGCTCATGCACACACAAGCAGAGACATTCGTCCTGACCCAGTAGACCTCTGTCAACTCAAAATTGTTTATGAAGATACTTTATTTCCTTAAGACCAGGAGGGAACCACTTAGTATGTCGTAGACTTAATAGATTAAATGATCTTGCAAGGAATATAAGTTAACTCTCCCTCTCTCCATACCCCACCCTTACCTCCTCCACCCCATGACTAATGTATTTCCACAAAAAAAGTTCTGCATTAACATTTAAGAACCTGCAAAAGATGAGAACCCACCTGAATCCTGTGAGCTTTCTAATCTGGCCAACTCATTTAATGTTCCTCTACCTCTACTGCTTTCTCTATAAAGGAGGGATAATACAGAACATACGTTTGCCAGCATAAAAGCATTTAGCATCTTCTGTCACAAAAAAGAACTCTGTGGATAAGTGAAATGAAGTATATAGTATATTTGTTATTTGGCTGTCATTTATGCCCCTTTACATATGCATCCCCCCGTAAGAAGGCTGTCTGTAAGGCACAGCTCTTTCTATCAAAACATCCATTCCATATGAGATAGCTCATATGTGGAATCTTAAAAAAAAAAAATAAAGAGCATAAATACAAAACAGAAACAGACTCATAGACATAGAATACAGACTTGTGGTTGCCAAGGGGGCGGGGGGTGGGACGGGACAGACTGGGAGTACAAAGTTTATAGATACTGACAGGCATGTAGAATAGATAAACAAGATTATACTGTATAGCACAGGGGAATATATACAAGATCTTGTGGTGGCTCACAGCGAAAAAAATGTGAATATATGTATGTTCATGTATAACTGAAAAATTGTGCTCTACGCTGGAATTTGACACAACATTGTAAAATGACTATAACTCAACAAAAAAAATGTTTTAAAAAAATCAGCATTTTCCCAGAGCTCTGCCCTGTGGTACTATGACTTGAGAGAGTCAATATCTACCTAAATGATCAGACAGAGGCTCTTGAAAAAAGCAGGGTTCACAGTGTTAAGTCTTTTGTTGAGCTCAGTGCATTCCTTTTATTTGATAATGTTAATCTTAGTATTTTTAAAATGTGAAGATCACTATATCTCACAAAGATAAAACCAAAGGAAGGCTACAGTTGTCTTACACTAAACTCCAGCTAGCCTTAGGAAGATGAATTTTTAATGCTTAAATTAAACACTGATTTAAAGGAGAAATATTATTTGAAAATCTACGTATGTCACTTTTGTAAATGTGTATATATATATCCCACAATCTGCCTAGAACTTTGAGCTTTGAAGGTAGTGCTAAAACTTGAGAAATAGCTTAGGGTTATTGATTCATTCTCCCTTGACAGGTGAAATCATGAAGCAGCACTAACCACAGCAATTATGGCATTAAAATGTCAAGAAATTAGAGGTCAGAATAACAGATAATTTTCTTCTTTTTGTCAGATTTAAAATTGACATTCTTTGACAGTTTAGGATCTCTGGCTGAGGAAATATGATAGCTTAACTTATTTTATACTTGTAAAGCAGTAATTGATAATCAACTTCTTCATGACAGCCTCTGGGCAGAAACATGACAGAACAGTTGTGGTACAAAGCTCTTCATAATATGTAAACACTAGATCTGTTGGATATTAGATATTATTTAGATTGTCTTAAGTCTTGGCTTATATCATAATCTTCTAGGCACTTTTCTCGTAGACAAGCTCATCTGACTATTTGAGCAGTGTTTTTTTAAGCATGATAATGAGTATCTTCCTTATCCATTTTTACATATTAATAAAAAGTACTTGATTTACTTTATGTTTTTCCCTTCCAAATGATGGTGAAGGAACTCCATCGTATAACCTGCTTAGGAAGTAGGCTATTCTGGCTTGTAAGTATCTGGCCCCATGGTTTTCTAACTCTTTGCGACTCAAATGTGGTCCATAGACCAACAATATCAGCATCACTTGGGAACTTGTTAGAACTTCAGACTCCACTCTCAGGCCTCCCCGACCTAGTAAATCTGAACATGCATTTAAGGAGATCCTCAGGTGAGTTGTTTGAGACACTACAGTTTAAGGAGCCCTCTACTAAACGTGTTAGAATGATTTAGAATGCTTTTTTTCCCACCCCCTACAAAAGTAGAGAGAATGGCAGAATGAACTCCTATGCACTTGTCACCCAATTTCAAAAATTGTAACTCTTCTTGGGTCTTTATCCTCACCATTACCCTCTCTTCTATTTTCACATCCCCAGGCCACATCCATCTAGCCCCATCCAACTCTCCATCCCCGCCCCCTCCTGTATCCCATGGGCATCTCAGAATATCCAGGGAGAGGGTTCAGTCAGGTTTATTTTGGAAAAAATATTCTCTACAGGCATTTTATATACAATTCAAATCCCAATTGAAAACCATTAATCTAGCCTAACACCCTTTTAAATAATTTTTCCAAGGACACACAGATACGTAGCATCAGAGCAAGAGTTGAATGAGGTCTCCTGGCTCTCAAGTCAAGGTTTCTTAGTCCCATTATTTTCTAGGAATTTATAAATAACAGAATACTTACTAATGCTTATTGGTTTTAGAGATGATATTCTTCTTACTTCCAAAATGATTCTTAAAAATGTAAGGGACATATAATGTGCATTTCCATTTTACTAACTTAAGCCATAAGGTTGTCTTTCTATTTTGTTTATGCCTTTAAGTTTGTTAAAAATTTCAACTCAGTAAAACTTCCAGTAATTACAGAGAAAATTTTAAGATAGCTTTAAGAAACCTTTATCAGCCATTTATTTTATCATTTGTTTTAATCACATCCCAGAAAATGTAGGTTTTATCAGTCTTCGAGAGTTCCAAAGGCACTAGGGGTTTATGCCATAGTTAGTATTTGGTTAGTAGAGATTACAAATTAAATGCCACAAAAATCGTTTACTGTACGCTTATAATGGGTGAAAATATTTTACTCTAAAATTGTTTTTAAAAATTATCGCTCTTACAATCATGGATAGAATAACTCAAGCCTGTCTGCCTCAGAGTATGATTATAGGATACTTGGCAATAAAAGATGATGGAAAGGTGGAAATCAGATAATAGGTTATATCAGAGCCCCGTCATTATTATTTGAGTGACACTGAGTCGCTTTACTTTTATGTACCTTTGTTTAACCACCTAAAATATGATAACAGAAATGATACCTAACTCATAAGGCTGTATTTGAGGACCATACAAGAAAAGCTATGTGAAAATGCTTTGTAAACTGAAAGCATTACACAGACATTGTGTGTTATTACCCAAAAGCATAATTAAATGAAGTATCTTGTAAGAACTTCTGCTTTAATAATTTATTTCTCTGTATTGTCTTGTCTATAGTTGACACTGCCAAACCGAAATATGATTTAGATGACTTCTCTTTGACTGTAAGAGGTATACACATAAGCCTACCATAAAAGGCTGTTTGGCTGGCAAGCTATTCAAACATATGGGCCATGCAATATTTATTTATATGCATATACACATTTATCAACTTATGCTTGAATATCAAAACATTAAATACATTTCAATGTTGCCAATAGTCATAAATATATGGTATTTTTAGTCTAATTTTCTGTTACTAATATTTCTTAGTCTTGGAGTATATCTTCTTCATTTGTCTCATTCTTTGATCTGACAGGGATAACAAAGCATTCCTTTGGCTCTGCTATGGTAAAAATATGCCCATACGAAGCAGAATAGATCACTTCAGTTTTTATTTTCTTGCTGAAACATTCCTTGCTACTACAGAGAACCGACATGATAGGGCTGTCAAGAATCAACAAGACAGATATGTCTTTAATAAAAACAGCTGCAATGCTGGCTTTCCTAGAAGATGAACTTACAAAATTTATAAGGAAACAAAATTGACCCACAAAAGTCCCAATGATGTAAATGAAGGCATTTGTAGTGAGAACATTGATGGCCTCTACAATCATTGCTTACTCTTTCTGTGAATTTGTCATCTCTGGTCTTTTCCTTTCCCTGTTTCTGACTTCTTTCTTTGAACTGACCAAAGATATGATCACCCATTTTTGGGTCATTTGAGTGGGCAGTTGTACAGTGTAGTCTAGTTACTGGTGCCATGATACCGAATTGTTTTCAAAGGAGGGATGTTCTCCTAGGCAATTATTCTGAGACATGATTCCAACAATTGATCAACAGAAAGGCTGATAAAGATTTCCTAAAACCACCTTAATTTTTCCCCTATAATTAATAGAAGTTTTCCTGAGCTAAAAATGCTAACAAATTCAAAAGCCAAATTAAAACAGAAGGGAAAAGCCAATATTTTAAATTATAGGACTGGAAACACACATTAGGTATTCTTTGAATTTAAAGAATCATTTTGGGAACAAGAAGAGTATTATGACCCCTAAAACTAATGAGTATAGGTTCAAATGTACTTGTTAATGTCCAGCAGTAAGACATGCATTGGGGTGATTCAGCAAAAGGAGTTTCTACGTAGGAATTTGTATCAAGGAAATTAATGACACACATTTAATTTTGATTAGTGAATAAATCTTTAATTTAGGTTTATCTTTTCTCCTCCTAATTACTGCAGTCCTTTGCTAGTCCATGGTCATCAATCGTCCATAGAAAAGCATAAATAATGCAGCTAGTCAAAGTGGGATGTGTGTCATTTATGTGAGGTGTGCTTTTTCTCCTCTTTGTGTTATTTTTATTGTTTGGTGCTGAGAAGTGCTAATTATCGATTTTCAGAAATTAACAGCAAATGCTTTTGCAAGCATCTAAAGTCATATTTTACACACGGAAGAAGGATGACAATTGCAGCCTGCTGTTTGTAGTAGAAATTGCTGGAAGGAATTTCTTTATCTTCTATTAACATAGATTTCAGCTATGTTACACAGTTGTTACCTTAGCATAAATTAACAGTGATTCAAAACACATTGCGTGCTTCAGATTGTTGAAGCAGATATTACTCAAGCTAAGTACCTAAGCATTTCAGTTAGATGTTTAGGACTCATTTTTAAAGGTTTTAAACATACTGATAATGAGCCTATTTAAAGCCATTTGATCTCAATATAGTATATCTAAATTATTGTTTCCCATTTATGCCAAATTAAAGAAGAGCATTTTGATCTGCCAAATACATGCAATACTATTTTTAATTTGAATTTACTTTAATAAAAGTGCATGATTTCATTTTGTAATGTTTATGCCAGCACCTGGTGAACCTTTGTCTTGATGTCTTCCCACATACCAAACAAATCTATTTCAGCTTTTATTATTTTCATTATTATCTTCTTTGCATGATCAGACATTCCAAGTGAACTTAATTTCATATAGTGAAGAAGGGTCACCACCTGTACCTCTGTCTCTCTCTCATTCCTCCTCCTCCATCACTGCCTTCTCCTCAACTTCAGTCCCTCCTCCATTTCCTGCATCAGCCAGCATAGAGTTTGCTTCATCTAAATCCATTCAGCCAGGGAGAATCTGGCAGGGACATAATACTGATTCCTCTCACATATCATTAAGCATTCCTGGGTTGAGTATTCTGCTTATGTACTAGTAAGCGATCAAGCCAAAAGTGAGCAAAGAACCAAAAACCTGGAAGCATCCTTAAGAGATCATCTGCTAAAACCCTTGTTTCAGGTAGGTCAGTCTCTAAATCATCTAGAAAAGAGTGTTTTAATTCTCTTCTTGAGGATCAACAAGTATACATGGCAAAGAGACTTCATGGCCTCCCCCAAGAAGCTTATAACCATGTTTTCCTGCAAAATATTCTAAATCCTCAGTGAAATGTCTTGGACTTGGATATAATCATATGTTGGACAGTCCTACCTGGAAATGAAGTTAAAAACTAGCCAGCATTTTTGTTATATATTATACAAATACCATTTCTACTTGTATCAGTCAGGGTCTCAGCACATTACTCTCTCAAAGGGATAATGAAGACTCTGAAAAAGATATACAAATGGCCAACAAGCACAGGGAAAGATTCTCAACATCACTAACCATTAGGGAAATTTAAATCAAAACCACAGTGAGATACAACCTCATACCCATTAGGCTGGCTACCGTCAAACAAACAAACAGAAAATAGCAAATGTTGGCAAGGATGTGGAGAAACTGGAACCCTTGGGCACTACTGTGAGAATGTCAAATGGTGCAGCCTCTCTGGAAAACAATATGGAAGTTCCTCAAAAAATGAAAAATAGACCTACTGTATGATCCAGCAATTCCACTGCTGGGTATATATCTGAAAGAATTGAAAGCAAGAGTTCAAAGAATAATTTGTACAGCCATGTTCGTAGCAGCATTATTCACAATAGCCAAAGGGTAGAAGCAACCCAAGGGCCTTATCAGCGGTTGAGTGGATAACCAAAATGTGACATATGCATACAATGGAGTTTTATTCAGCCTTAAAAAGGAAAGGAATTCTGACACATGCTGTAACAGGGATGAACCTGGAGGATGAATATTATGCTAAGAGAAATAAACCTGTCACAACAAGACAAATTACTGTATGGTTCCAGGTGCCTAGAACAGTTAAAATCATAGAGACAGAAAGTAGAAGGGTGGTTTCTAGGGGATAGGGGAAGTTGAAATGGGCAGTTATTTAATGAGTACAGAGTTTCAGTTTTTCAAGATAAAGAGAGTTCCAGAGATTGGTTGCACAACAGTATGAATGTATTTAGCTCTACTGAACTGTACACTTAAAATGGTTATGATGATAAATTTTATGTTGTGTGTATTTTACTACAATTTTAGAAAACTTTAAAGGGATAATGAAAAGTTTAACTATAGTCCTATTTACAAAAATATGGGCAGGATATAGTGGATGACGAGGAAGGCAAAGCCTCCAGGGATTAACAGCTAGGTGCCACACCTAGGCCTGAGGACATAAGAGGAGGGAGCTTTTGGCTGAGCTTGGCAGGAGAAGTAGCCCTGGAAGGTGGTCACCCCGCAGGACCTGTGGCCTTAGGTAGAGAAGTGCAACCCAGCCACTGCCAAACTGGGACTTGGCAATGAGGGACACACCATAAAAATTCACCTTTCTTTTGTCCTGACTTCTCAGCTGCTGAAGCCAGTGGGAAGCCAGAGGGGGAGGGAGTACCAGTGATGTAGTCCATGGAGACCAGGCTCCTGGGAACCAGGATGCTGACCCAGCTCACTTCTCTGCCCCTCTGAGTTAGTCACCACTCTAGGATGAGCAGACTTACTTAAGGCATCCAGGGTAGGACAGCCACTACCTGCTACACTAAAATACATGTGCTTTTTCAACCTGACTTGACTTATATTTATTTTTAGGTAGAAAGGTTGAGTGAGCTGGCCACCAGTGGCACTGACCTAATTTAAAAAAAAAAAAAGTTCTGGACAGAGCTTTCTCATATGTAGAGAATATGGTGCTTATTTTTTCACATTCATTTCGTTAGTCAATTACATAATATCCTTACAATTCATCATTCCAAGGAGGAAATAGGAATCAGCAGGAGGATAAGTCTCATCTTCATTTTTTTTTAGATTTATACCAAAAGAATACAACCAAGCACTCAGGCAGGTAGAAGAGCAAATCCAAACCCCCTTCCTCAAGTATGGTCTGACATCATCTGATAGCTAAAGAAATGTGACTCTTTTTCACTTGAATTACCAAATATTTTCTTAAATATTCTAACAATTTTTGCATAATACTATGCAAATAATTTTGCAGCCTTAATGCAGTTGATTGTTAAAACAAAGGAAACATCCTGGTTCTTCTGTTTTGTAGTTTCTATGAAAAACTAGAAGCAGTTGAATATAAAATAGCATTTTAATTTTTTATATAGTTAAATGTTTATAAGGCAAGAAATAATAAAGTACAGATATTATTTGCTTGATTTATTTTGCTTGTTTCTCCAGCATTAAAAAGTAATGCTTTATATGATCTTGTTTTATTATAACAATAAACCAGAAGCAAAAGCTTATCAGTTAAAATACATTTTTCCATTAAGTAATCTTTCTTTTTATCATTTCAGACTTCTCAAAATTCCATATTTTTTCCTACTTGGTATAGAATTGGTAGAATTGGAGGTAGAACACAAAGATGATAAAAAAAATCACATATGCTTTTTAGCTGCATGTCTAAGTTGTATGTTTCTGGTTAAAAAAAAAAGCTTATCCACTCTCAAGCATTAAAATAAAAGCATTATAAGTAAGAACTGCGGAGTGAGATTAAACACAATACTAAGGACGTTGTTTGAAAATCTTTTTCTGTGTTCCCAAGCTTTTACTATTTTTTTCTTAAATTGTCAGAAAATTGTCAATAACTGACTCGCAGTTTGGACAGAGTCTGGTATTTTGCATTGTGGGTAGTGTAGCTTGTGGTGCTTTATAAAATGCCAGTTTTTCTGGAAAACCATTTAAAAGATTGTACAGACCAACAGAAATGGATGAAGCAAGTCATTTGACAGCCTACCTCATTAGCCTCCTCACACTGTCTCTCCCATGGCACTCAGACCTGATGGCGTTTCATCTGAAAGGCAATACTAAACTGCATTTGCAAAAAAGACTAGAAGTTGTGAAGATTCTATGGGAGAAAAAAGGACCTGGGTTAAATTTACCTGCATTGACGAAAAGACAAGATTAATCTAAGTTTTTAATCTGGTGCATACCAGAGAAAGTGTAAATAGATAACTAGGCTACACAAAGGGAAGGAGAAAGCACATTTGTTCACCTAAACAGTAATTTCTTTCTTTTAGAGTATTTTGAATGTATCATTAATTTGAACGTCATTCTAAACTATGACTTAGCTGCTGCAATGTTTACTTTCACCTTGGCTGTGAAGTCTTTGCATTAACAGGCAGACAAATAAGACACATAAACCACAGCATGTTCACTTCCTCTTCTGAAGATTTAATC
This sequence comes from Camelus dromedarius, assembly GCF_036321535.1. Taxonomy (NCBI): domain Eukaryota; kingdom Metazoa; phylum Chordata; class Mammalia; order Artiodactyla; family Camelidae; genus Camelus; species Camelus dromedarius. The sequence continues at coordinate 61,379,601 of NC_087448.1, read as the reverse complement.
CCAGACTTGTATCTTTATTCATAGAGGAGGTAGAACTTTCTTGGGAGGGAAGGCAAGAAGGAAAAAAAAAAAGCAATTAAGCAAGAGGTGCAACAGGTCAGAGGAATGAGGCATACACATGTCACAGGCATAGCAAACACATATGGCCTCTTTGTGCAAACTAAAAAAAGACACTCTCTTTAGGAGGATGAATTTTAAAAGGTGCTGCTTCCTCTGGCAATTGGGGTCAATTCCATCACTCATTTGCCCCCTAACTGGGCACCTTTGCATATGGCATCAGTGACACAGCCACACAGTGGCCCTCATCTGTGGGGAAGATGGAAGACTGGAGAGAGCTTGTTGAGAATAAGTGAGGAGAGAGGAGAGTTGGATGAAGGCGTGGGTAATCTTGGAACTTGGCAGGTGTGTCCTGGAGGATTTGTCAAAGAGAGCCTAACAAGACCAAGGACTGGGACGGTCAGAAAGTAGGGAAGGGACAAGAAGGAAACTGTCCTAATAGGAACTAATAGGAACTTTCCCTAGTGGGAACTTTATATTACAGATAAGCAGGTAAAACTGAGTCGTGGGTCTTATTTGTGTATGAAATCTGAAAACCACACATACCGTGCAAATGTACTTCTGTTGTTCTCCTAAGCATAGTTCAGTTCACGTTTTCCTTCACTTCTCTGCCTTCCCCTACAGAATTCCATGTTTTAAAACTTCCCCCAAGGGGTTGAAAAGGTCTTTTTTTCCCCCTCTAATTTTATAACCTACCTATTTTTTTACTGAAGTATAATTGATTTACAATGTTCTGTTAGTTTCAGGTGTACAGCAAAGTGAGTCAGTTATACATTGTTTTTAGATTCTTTTCCATTATAGGTTATTACAAGATATTGAATATAGTTCCCTGTACTATACAGCAGGTCCTTGTTGTTTATCTGTTTTATATACAGTAGTGTGTATCTGTTAATCCCACGCTCCTAATTTATCCCTCCCTCCCTTAACCTACCTACTCCTTGACAGATGTTAGCTGGAAAGAAAAATAAATGCTAAATATAAGGTGACTGCTCAACAAATATTCAACAAAATTTTTATAAGAATAAGTAAGAATTGATATAACAATTAAAATTTAAATCTCTTAATAAACTAACTTAATTGCCCTTTCTATCTGCACAATTCTTGGTAAAGAAATAAAGCAGTATTCCTTATATAATTATTTTATCAGACACCATTGAGTTTGATACGTAAGAGTTTCAGCATATCAGTACCGTAAAAGGCCACACGGCCTAAATCATTGCTCTGTTTACAGCTTTGACATTTTCATTCTTCATTCACAGATACTTACAAATACTCAAAATCAGCACAATCACTTTGAAGAACAATTTAGGAACAATTCCTTCCCTGTGACTCAGCAACCCCATACCTAGGTATACACCTGGCAGAAGTGACTTCTCCCCTCTCAAAAGCCATGTGCAAGAATTTTCTAAGCAGCTTTATTCACAATAACCTGAAACTGTTAACAACCCAAATATCCATCAACAGGAGACTTGATATGTTGTGGCAGATTAACATAATGGAATACTAAGCAGCAAAAGAAAAACAAAACCCTGTTGACACACAACAAGAAGGATGAATCTCACAGACATTATGTTGATCAGAAAAAGATACAATAAAGATATTATACGATTCCATTTATCACAAGTTCAAGAACAGAAAAATAATCAATGATGATAAACATCAAAATAGTGATCAGCTTGGCAGACGATGAGGAGTGGAAATAAGTGCCTGGCAGGAAAAGAGGCAACCCTGACATATGTACGGTCCCAGTAACCGCCACCCAGGTCGAGGTGCGGAGCTTTCCAGTTCCGTTCCAGAGCCCTCTGTCTTGATCTGGGTGGTGGTATAAGGCGAAAAAGGTACACACACACACACATACCTATACAGTCACCAAACTATACACGTAAGATTAGTGTACTTCATGAACTTTATCTTTCTTAAACCTCAAAAAATAGATAGCAAATTCAGCAATTACAATGGCTTGTGAAACAAGGTTATTATTTAATTATAAGCAGATTTATATTTTGATGTTATCCTACCAAAAGGTTACCTAGTAATGAATACATGGTCTTCCATATTTGTAAAATACCAAAGGTTTTGTCAGTCACATTGGTTTTCAGAACTCTAGTGTTTTAAGCCTATGTTAGATTTGTATGAAATATGTGACTTGTAACATCACAGTCTATTATATGTAAAAAGTACTATAACTCACTGATTCTAAGATGTATGTCATTTTTATATCTCAGTATTCCAAATCCCAGTGCCTTACAGTCAATGATGTATTGTTGTTTAATTGGCAACTTTTTTCACTTCTTGAGAGTATACAAAATAATGATGCTTCTAATAATGGATAACATCTTAGATTCAATGAAGTAAGCTAGCTTTACAGACCTATTTCCCCAGATTGAGGCTTCTGCCATACGCATTACACAATTCATGGGCTCTCACACACACAATGTTAGTTCATTCTTTCTTCATTTGAAAGTGCAATAGATACACAAAGCAATAGATTTCTTGTAACACAAACTGAAGTGTTGGTACTAGATTTTAAAAGGATTCACAAACTGAAGTCTATAGCATTCAGGCAGGGAGTGAGTTAGGGAAGCAAGCCAGCAGGCAGTGCATGCATGGGTCACATGAGTGGTGGGCATGAAAAAAAGAGTCTCTGTGCCTTGGTTCCAGACACGTGTTGCATGCAGGAATGCTGATGGGGTTAATGCCAGATCTTCTGGTTTTTCCAAGAGAAGCCAAAAAATCCAATTTACTATATGAAATTTCCTGACACATAAATGTTGGCCACTAGACTCATGTCTGTGAGCTGACTCTAGATTCCAATGTGTGACATCTGGCTGAGTGTAAGCCCTGTGGTGTCCTGGCTAGAATATAACCTCTAGGAAAGCAGGCATCTTTATCTGTTTGTTTGGTGAGTATCAGAGCTATCTAGAATGGTACCGGGTACATAGTAGGTGCTCAGTAAGTATATGTTTTATAAATAACATGGTCTCTCTGGTCAATGCAGAATATATAGAGAAAAAGAAAGATGTCAAATTTTTAAGATCCCATTTCTGATAATACAGGAAAAAATCCACCTTATAATTAACTGTAAGTAGTTGTTTGGGTATTTTTTTTTTAACTTGATATAGTTGGAAAAATTGTATTAATGGAAAAATTCCATGATACAGCAAAAAAGTCCATATAGCAAAAACTCTTTTCATGTTGTTGACCAGCTAATTTCTACTTAACCTTCAAACCTCAGCTCATGTCCTTTTTCTGGAAGTCTCTTCCCTAAAGGCCCTACGATCCCCCCCACCCCATCCTCCACTCTGAGTCTGATTTGGACATCACTCCTCCAGGCTCCCTGGCACCCCGGGCTGGCCTCCACCGTGGTCCTACCTGCCGTGGGCAACGATGTACTCATCCCATGTCCTTATGGGCTGAAAACATCTGGAGGGCAGTCTGATATCTGATTTTGTATCCCTTGGTGTAGAGTTAACATTCAACAGATGTTTGTTGACTTAGTTGTTTTTGTGATATTGAATTGTAAAAGTAAAGAACTCTGAAGTTTTCTCTGCAACTATGCTTTTCTTTTTTCAGGCTACCTTTCAGTTTTGCCCAAATGCCCCACCATTTCCCCACATTTATATTCAGCAAACATTTTTGGATTCTGTAGGGCTAAATCACAGCCCTGACTGGCAGAGGTTCACAGTCTAAGCAAACAGACACACATAAAGTATTACTTGTTGAATTCCATGGAAAAAGGGGAAAAATATCCTGTGAGAATATGGTGAACATTTGTTATGATTTAGGGCATCTAGGAAGGATTTAGAACCCTGCCCAAGGTTAGCATGAAGGGAAATGTTACCTCCTACATCAGAATAACTACTCAGTTGCTATGCTTCATAGGTTGCAGAATGGGCTGTGTATATCCCTGGGCATGCTCCCATACAGAGTACCTCCCTTCTTGATGAGAAAGAACACATTGATGAGTCCTAAAAGTGAGGGAGCACAGAAAACAGATGACAGGGAGAACCAGTCAAGAAAATCAGTAGGTACTCCCTTCCCATTCAAACACTGTAATAGACTTTGGGAAGGCAGCATGTTTTTTCAAGATCAGAAAGACCTGTTCAGTTTAACATCAGAGGGTAAGGACTTATTGGAAGGCAGGGTTACAAGGTAGCTAGAAGATAAATATCGGAGTAAGAACCTTTAGGTCATGAAGGCATGTGATGTGAATCACAAGGAACAGGGATTCAGTTTAATCTTAAATAAATGTTGAATGCTGGGAATAGCTTGTCTTAATGAAACGGTGAGATTGAGCACAATTTAAGATTTACTCTGATGCCATTGAGAGTCATTTAAGATATGTGGGTGTACATTCTGCCTCGGTCCAAAAGGATCAGAGGCGGGACCCACTAAAGAGAACTGTAGAGAAGATTTCTGGAAATTAAATCCATTTCCTAACATATTTGAATCTAATATTTTTATTTCCTTTTCAGAAAAAAGTTTAAGTCAAGCAAACCAAGTTTGCTAATTCATTCTGTGAACATTTAAAGGCTACCTACTACGTGCAAGGCACTGATGTAGAGATTTAAATGTGTTTGATGTTACTTCTGTCTTCCCTACCGCCACCCTGGTCCTCTGTCTGGAGGAGTAAAAACACAGGCAATAGTACTTGCTGTTGGAGAGATTTAGTTTATGGTACATTAACCTAGATATTGGACATTTTCTAACCAGGGCAGCTTTAACAATATAGTTACTGCTTTTTTGTTTGTGTGTTTCTCATATAATTCTCAAGAGTTTACTGTTTATAATGTGAACCTAACCAGAAATGGTGTCTCCCCTTCCTAATCATAAATCTTGCATTGGGGAGATAAAATATGATGGTATCTACATGAGTACGATTTAGTTTAGTAGTCACCCTTTGTGTATGAGTGGACACCATGCAGATAAATGTATACATTAAAATTGGACAGCACTTTAAGAGAGTCAGTAATTCATCCTGTAGCCTCTGCAGATAAAAGAACAAAAACCCCATTTATGCAGTTGCTAAAATATGGCAGATAATGATGCATTCATGTTTAATATTGCTAATAAATTTGAAAATTCACATTTTTATTGATAAACATTTTCTTGAAATGCAGTCTAGGAGGACAGATTGTTAAATTTAAGGACTTTATAAATGAGACTTGTAGATGGTGATGCTGTTGGTGGCAGTGCTGTGTCGAGAGCCATCTACCACCTTACCTGCACTCCCAAGTACTCAGCAGTGAGTTTCATATTTCACTTTTATGTGCAACCAAACAGCACACAATTTTAGGGGAAAAATTAGCATGGTGACAGAGTAACAATCATAATAAATATTGTGCTTCTCCTTGTTGACTTAAATTACATACATAGAGTATTTCAGAAAAATATTTGTTAGTCTAGCTTAAGATATTAAAATTTTCATCTGTAAAATTTATGTATAGAGGAAATACTTAAATCTCTTATGAGATTATCTCTTTGACCTACACACAAAAAAGGCATATTATATACACTCCGTACAGTTAGAGATTTAAAATTATTTCTATTCACTGAAGTCACAAAACCTCATTAATATTTCCACCTGCATAGACTTTAATGACATTGCATAGCTCAGGATGCCCCAAGAATTATTTCCTCTTTGGGTTAATTCTCTCTAAAATTTCAGAAAATTTTCGATAGAAATTAATTCATACCTTATAAATAAGATTCCAGAATCATTTTACAGTAGCTTGGCACAGTAAAATACATTTTTTGTAGTGAGAGTTTTGCTGTATTAAATTATTACACGAAAGTCTTTGTATTCTTTCTACTGGTTGCCCTCTGAATTGATTAGAACGTGATTTTTTTTTTTTAATTTTGTTTTGTATTCTTAGTGGACTTCACGTCTCATTCTTTTTTCCCGTTAAGATTCCAGAAGCTTATTTCATTAGAGATCCCCATACGTTCCTTCTTACAAAGGACTTTATTAAGGTATATGTGTTGTATTTAGTGTTCAAAATATTCTTTGGTTTCTAGCTGCATGCATGTATGCACAGGTTAACATTTCCACATTTAACCTCAGCTTCTAAATAAGAATAGTGACTTGGTTAATGGAAGCATGTTTGGAAGGAGAAGCAAAGCTTGTCTACAAAATACTAACACTTGGATGATTCTGCACCCGGGGAGAAGAGCGCCCGGTGAATTTTTCTGGACTTTTTTCATGGCTGACTTGGGATACACTTGCGTTGTCAAAGAGTGCGTTGACCTCTCTTGTTGATGCATATTGATTGTGACAGTCACTCTCCTTCCCCCGCAGGCCATGGAGGCCCAGATACAGAACTTTGGACAAACGCCATCTCAGTTGCTTATCGAGCCACATCCACCTCGGAGCTCTGCCATGCACCTGGTAAGACACCGCAGCTTGGGAACATTTTTCCCTTTCTTTGTACCTGAGTATAAATCAAATCAAATAGTGATTTTTTTTTAGCAGCATTTTAAAAGGCTTCTCAGTTTATTGGTTAACTCTTCAGCCTAAGTATAGACTTATCACCCTCAGGAGAGAGAAAAGAACACAGTTCTTACCTCTTAGTTTGGCTTAAGCTAGACCAATTTTGGATTCACAAAAATCGCCGTCCTCTCTGACAATATATGCTTCTGCATAAACTCCATACACATACAACCTTTCAGACACATGCCAGCACCGAAATTAGAATAGATTTATAAGTCAGAATGAAAAATATAATATAAACACAATATGATGCTGCCCAATTTAATCTTTTGGGGCAAGGTGGGACAGGTAGGGAGAGCAATTCGTTTTAAGAAAAGAAAAGAAATAGAAAGATAATTTATAGCCACTGCAGGGAGGCGGTTGAGAAGAGGGGTTAAGAGCAGGGACCTCAGAGCCCGACTTGGGTCAAACACCATCTCTGCCACTAACTAATGAATGAATTGGGCAAGGCATCTGAACTCTCTCTTACATTTCAGCATCAATAACCTGGGGGTAAAAATAGTACCAACTCTGAAAACGTAAGGACTCAACACTGTGCATGGCACTTGGACCAGCCCCTAGCATACAGGTCCTTGGTAGATCTTAGCTGGTGTCATCACCATCATGGTTAAACTCCTTATATAAAAACTTTTATTCTCATTTTGCAAGGGAAAAGGCAATATTCTTTTCATTTTAGTCTGAATTTTAAAAATCTATTTTCATAACAAAACCATCCTTTTTCAGTTTTTAGCAAATAGTAAACATTTCCCTCTTTATCTAATCTGGAGAAGGTAAAATTTTTCTGAGAAACTACTTTAGAATTTATTTTTTAAACTGTAATTTTTGACAAATTTCTTACTGAAGGAAAAACATGCTAGGAAGTAAAAATGTGTTTGCAAAATGAGTTAGAGTCCAGCAGTCGGTTTTTCTGGACAGTCATCAAGGCACCAGCTACCCTGGGACTGGAGTAAAACGCTCCGGAGCAATGCAGGAACAAACATATAAGTTGTTGTTTCATGATGGAGGTATTGTTCGCACCTTTCATTTATTCTGTCAGTTACTTAACAAATTTGCCCCGAGCCCCTTCTGTGCACCAGGCACGACACTGCGTTTTGGCAACCCAGAGGAGATGCCTACTCCATCCCTTCAAGGAACTGGTAGTCAGACACCTACTGAAACACATATGTAAATATGTTTTTGAAACCATGTTTTTCCTGTACAATAGCTCAGCCAGTTTCAGCCCCCTTGATGAGTCAGTCATGGACTCTGCTGCTTGAAGTGGGTCCTCGCGTGGGACCAGGCAGAAGGCTTCCACCCAGTGCACCGCCCCCATTCAGACCCCTGGGCACACAGTGACGTGCAGCTGTGGCCTTGGAGTCTCCAGACCTGAGATGGAGCGTTTTTAATCAACTGTCCAGGAGACTCTCTCTTACACTTTATTTTATGAAATGCTTTGGCAGAAGAGTTTTATTCCTGCATTCAGTTTCTCTGTTTAATAATAATAATATTTATCCTGGAGAAATGCCCAGTCAGGACTCATTACTTTCCTAGGGGAAATTGTCAGAGACTAAATTGGCATGGAACTGTTCATAAAGAAAATAAGCTTTTTAAGTTCATGTAACAGAGAATTCATAAATAAATATATATCTCCAACAATTACAAAACATGCATGAAAGCTAAATAATGGTTGTTCCCCCATCCCTATTTTGTGTGTTTTGTGTGATGATCTTTCTAGTGCTTTATGCTACTTAATAGCAGTGTGTGTAGTATTGACTTTCTATCAAGTCATATGCTAGATGTTTGAGAAACAAAGATTAGAAGAGAAAAGAGGAGAAGTGTTACCCTCAGGAAGCTGACAGTCTAGCAGAGGGGAAGGAAGCCTAAACCGCAGTCATCAGAGCCACAGCAGAAGCGTGTGCACAGCACTGCAAGGCAGGCTCTGGTACTTGAATTGTTCCGTCTTGTAGCCCCGACCCCGGCCGGATCAACCAGGTGAAAAACGAAAGTATCCATCAATTTGCTTTATATTTCATGTACACAGTGTCAGTATCTGACTGGACTGATTTTTTCACCAAAATGATGTTGTAACTGCATTGAGTGATTATGCAACATCACGTGGATGTATCTATAAGCTAATGTCTCCTATCGCCGTGTGGCGATACCTAAACTGCGGCTGGTCGTTAATTATCGGGGGTCCTCTCTCAGTGACTCCACAGAGTCCCTGCTCACGTCTCTGCGCCATCCCTCAGGACTAGCGTTCCGATGGCTCTGCTCTGTTTGTGCTCGTGCTAGCCTGTTGTAACCTCGTTCTCCCAGAGCTTTCACTAACTGTGTTATTCCTTTTGTTTTCTCCTGCTCTCTTCCCTTTCTATTCAACAGTGTTTCCTTCCACAGAGTCCACTCATGTTTAAAGATCAGATGCAACAGGATGTGATCATGGTGCTGAAGTTTCCATCAAATTCTCCAGTAACCCATGTGGCAGCCAATACCCTCCCCCACCTGACCATCCCTGCGGTGGTGACTGTGACCTGCAGCAGACTGTTTGCGGTGAATCGATGGCACAACACAGTAGGTAAGTGTGCCTGAGTGAGTCACTTGCTAACAGGGTCTTAAAAGCTGGGATCAAGTTAAGGGAAGATAAGTGTGCTGGGAGCTCACGAGTTTGCCAAATTAGCTACAAAAAGCAGCAGAGTGAATAACTGCTAAACCTAACTAAACACCTCCAGTCTGTCTTATTCACGGCTGCTGTATCTTAGTGCCTCACAGAACGCTTGGCTAATGGTTAAGAATCAAATAAATATTTGATCAACTGAAGCAATTCTACAAATAACTCAGGTCTCCCTACCCTATTTGAGTGCTAACCCCCCAGGAAAAAGAAAAAGAACAAACACTTTTATGACATATTAAACAAAAGTGAGTTTGAATTTGGATTTTCTAGATAACGGTTTCGAATCCTCTTTCATCCACTTCATTAAGTTATTTAGCAAATATTGGACCACTTTGCGTCAAGTGTTCCTGGGCGCTGGGAGGGTAGCAACAAACAAGACAAACGACATCTCTCTCTTTGTAGAGCTTAGAATCTTTGAGAACAAACAAAATCAGAATTGTTCGGTGATTTCATGTGTGTTTTCTCCGAACTCATTCCTGAAGTTTCCAGCCAGTACATCTTGAAGTGATACAATTCTGTTATAAAAATTAGGCATGTTGATACTTGTTTAACCAGGACAGGAGTGAATGTGACTAAGTGATTTAGTTGGCCCAGTTCACCACTTAAAATCTCCCTGGAACCCCTGGACTCCCACTGTCTCTAAGACTGAGTGGATGAGCCATGCTGAATTAACCTGAATCTTTCTATTCTACTGACTTCTGCATCGCACTGAAAAATAGAGTGACTTGTAGATTAGTCGCCTAAGGGTTTCTCAATGCCCCTATTTTATGGTTATTGGTGATGTTTTCAACATGAGGTAGAACGACTTCCATTCTATCAGAAATATGCAGCAGACATCTTTTAAAAATATGACTTTATTATTCACAGGAATCTTAGCCTCTAAAAACATTTTACATTGAGAGAAAGCTGGAAAGAATTAATTTTTTTTCTTTAGAATTGGTCAAAAGTATTATATGTTATACATATGCATATACATGTAAAAAATTATGATCAGTGTACTCAATCAAGCTCTAAACATTAATCCTCCGAAAGTAGATTTTATTTTAAGATTTTAAGTGTAGCTTAGTTTTATATCTTCAGTTGACTTGCCAACTACTGAAAGAAAGTCAGCTTGGTTGGGCGCCCCGTCTTCCCCTCCCCTGGCCCAGGTGGGCAGGTGCTCTCACCCACCTACTCGCAGGCATGGCCTCTTCTTAGATTTCAGGCTCACTGATTGCCCAGCAGCCTTAGGTCTCTGATGGGTTCGAGAAATGTTACAATCTTCCATTTTATTCAGCTTTTCTTGTTGTTAGGATAACAGCACTCTTCCTCGCTTTCTGCATCTTAAGTGAAAACCATACCAGCAGTCTTGTTGTGATTTTTGCTTAAGACCGTCTACAAAATTTCTGTCCTGTATTTACGCTTTGTTTTTGTTTGTTTGTTTTTGTTTTTGTTTTTTAGATTCCACATATGAGCGATCTCAGAAATAGACTCACAGACAGAGAATACAGACTTGTGGTTACCAGGGGAGTGGAGGGTGGGAAGGGATAGACTGGGATTTCAAAATTGTAGAATAGATAAACAAGATTACACTGTATAGCACAGGGAAATATACACAAAATGTTACGATAACTCACAGAGAAAAAAATGTGCCAATGAGTGTGTATATGACCATGAATGACTGAAAAATTGTGCTGAACACTGGAATTTGACACAACATTGTAAAATGATTATAAATCAATAAAAACTGTTAAAAAAAAAAAAAGACCGTCTACAAAAACATGTTGTGGGACTGAATCATTCTTACAGTAATTTACCAAATAATTTTTAAGCAAATCTGTATTTTGCGTAATCATAAAACACTGCTTATTAGGAAATTTCTCCTTTCTGAGAATTTTATGGTCATTTTCTCTTTTAATTCATCATCAGGCCTCAGAGGAGCTCCAGGCTACTCCTTGGATCAGGCCCATCATCTTCCCATTGAAATGGATCCGCTCATCGGTATGTTAACAACAAAAGTGCATTTTCACACTGCTGCCTAGCCACGGACTCCTATGTGGTTACTTATCACCAGTGATAGTTGAATAGTATTTTTCTTCTGCCACAAAATTCATGTGCAAAGACCGTCAAATTACCATCAAGGAGCCGTAAGAAGCCATCTAAGAACTCTGTGGTATTAAGACAATTATTTGTGGCGTTTTCTTGGTATTTTAGGAGGTCACTTAGGTTGGCAAACTAAACTAGGCAAAGAACTCCAAAGTGTTCTTTCTCCCAGCCTCAGCTCTTCTTTAACAAGTTCATATTATTTGAACTATATAAGGACCCAAAGCTATTATTAGAGAAAACTAATGCTGAAGAATATATTTGGTGGAAATCTCCAGTAGGGCTAAACATTTTTCTTAGGGTTCATATGAATTGTAAACTCAGGAGCTGTAACTCGTCACAGCAGATATTCCAAGTGTTTTTGAATAATCACACCTATTTATTAGCTGTACGACTCAGAGCAAACACCTTCATCTTCCTGGGCCTTAGTTCACATCTGTGAGATGGTTGCTAATAATGTTTGCTCTGCCTATCTCATGGGCTCGTAGAGAGAACTAAATTAGAAAAAAACTGAAAACGGCATGAAAAGTTATAAAGCCATGTACAAGTTATAGTATTTTTTCTTAGATTAATTCACTCTTCCTCTTTGAACCCAGAAGTAAGATGAGAGGCAGCCGTTTAGTTTGGTTACTCATCCTCCTACACAAACTAGCATTTACATGCTTTTGGGAGGATACACCCTTAGGACGAGGAATATTTTTAGAGCCGAGTCTAGCTGTTCCTCTGCTGAAAAGATGTTAATAATCACATACAGCTAGAGTGTAACCATGGAAAAATTAATAGCTGTTCTCTAATTAATCAAGGACCAATGACATAGTTCTCCAGTGACTCGGGAGCCTCTCATTTTCTCTTCCTTTGCTGGTTTTTTTTTAAGTAATTTTTTATTTTTACTTTCTCTTGTAATTATTATTACAGTGTCAGTCGATATCCACAGAGTAGCACTTAGATTTAATTGGTGTTAGAAAGCGATGGTGATCTCCTACATCTGCATTTTCTGTTTAAGAATTCAGCCCAGGGATTTAGCCTGAAAGGACGCTGTGGAGTAAGGGACAGGCTGGCATACAGACAGGCACTAGGGAAATCAGCTGGCGTCTCTGAGTTCCTGACTTTGTTCAGATTCAATCCCAGGGCTACCCGCTGATTCTCTGCCTGTCTCTTTGCTCCCCAGTCCCTCTCCCATCTTTCTTATTCCTCTTCTCCCCTGCCAGCCCGTTCTGGAAAGGCTTCTGTTTGTTGACAATCCAGGTCTTTAAAGTTGCTGACCTAAAGCTCCCTGAGGGGCTGCCGACATAACATGCCCCTTGCTCAAACCCCTGCTTTCTTCTTCTCACGTGAATTGTAAATGCCATCAGAAAATGACAGGTGGGGGCAAACAGTAAGACATTTTTTCCTTCTATAACATATTTCATACAGTATTTATTCCTCATTATTATTGAATTTGTTGGACACCACTGAACTTGTGCGTGGTGAACATCTATTGAATTAAACGCATTTTAATATTTTTATTATGTTTCAAATTCCTATCAGTGGAGGAAGAACTTAAACTTCCAACAACTTCTAAATATATAATATGGTTCATAAATAATCACTGCTACTAAAAAGTTTCTATTCCTCATGGGGAAATCGTAAGATCTTAACAACTTTTCTAGCCTTGAAAACCCATTCCTAGATAAATAAAGCATAAAAATATTCCTTCTATAAGAGCTTACTGGAACTCTTGGGGGGTCTTCCCTTGAATTCTTTTCTCTGTTTATGTTTAGCCAATAACTCTGGCGTGAACAAGCGGCAGATCACAGACCTCGTTGACCAGAGCATACAAATCAATGCCCATTGTTTTGTGGTCACAGCAGATAATCGCTATATTCTTATCTGTGGATTCTGGGATAAGAGTTTCAGAGTTTATTCTACAGAAACAGGTAAATTTAAGCATGAAATGCCTTATCCTCTTCAAAATGTCCACTTTTACACCCAAAGCTTCATATGAAATCCTACTTAATAATGTAGGCATTTTTATCTTGAGTGCCAAGACTCAAATTAAATGTACACATTGTAAGTAACTGACTACTTATAATTCCATCCACTGTGAACTTTAGCGTGAGCTGAGCCCTGAGTTCACAGGACAAGTGGTACTGCTATCTCCTTCCCCAAATCAGATCCAGTAAAAGACCTTAAGCCTCCCCTTAGTCTGGCCCAAACCCTGGGGAAAAAAATCACGAATCATGATTGTGTTATTTTATAAGTTCTTTCCTTAAAAAAAAAATCCCAAGTGACATTCTTGTATCATTTTTTTAGAAGCCATTCAAGAAACCAAATCTGTAGCTAGATTTGAATTACCTTATAAGTGGACTGGTCTATAGAATCACTTTTCACAAATCTAAAATAAAGTTAAGCTTATTACCATTTAATGAAAAATAACAAATGAGTTCAACCTGCCATTTCTGTGTTTCAGGGAAGCTAACTCAGATTGTATTTGGTCACTGGGATGTGGTCACGTGCTTGGCCAGGTCTGAGTCATACATCGGTGGGGACTGCTACATCGTGTCTGGGTCGCGGGATGCGACCCTGCTCCTCTGGTATTGGAGTGGGCGACACCATATCATAGGAGACAACCCAAACAGCAGTAAGTATTTGTCTAGAATTGTCCTCTCAGACTGTAAATTCATCTAAATATATTTTGCCTTTTTTATTTCCCTAATAGTTTTTCCCGGGGTTGTAAGAATTTTAAAATATGAAAGCTCAAGTGGCAAACATCTCATTGGAATGTAGCTATGTCCAAAGTGTAAAACAGAGCAACTTCTATGCCCTTCAGCCTGAGGAAGCCCTCACGTCCCCTCACACGGGCCCTCTGCTCAGCTGCCTTCCTCTATCTCCAGATGTCCTCATCCTCCAGAAATTTCCTTCCGTGTCACCTAGTCTGTTCAACTTCCTGTGATTTCTCTCAGCTGAGTATAGTCACTCCCTTCTGTGAATTTCCGGAAGATTTTATTTGTGCCTCCATGAGGACACTCACTACTTTCTACCACAGGGTGTCGTAAATATCTCTGTTTGTTTATTTAACAATGATTGAGTACCCTCTTCAGATTAAGCGTTGGGGAGGCAAAAACTGAATATGATGATTTCTTTGCTTGGGATGATTTCCTGAGTGTTTTCTATTCAAAAGTGCTCCCTAAAATGTGCTGTAGGAAACAATGGGAGGGAATCCAGAGTGAAGTAATTTTAGAAAACACCCCACACACTCTCGCCCTCAAGGTGAGCTCTGAACGTTGTACGCAAATGAATCTTTTGACATTTGTGTCACTCACAGCTTCTCAAACGTGTTTTCCATGGAACATTTTGTTCATGAAAGAGCCATTATTATTCCTTGGAGCTGCCATTCTGAGGAAACACGGAAGTGGACCATGAGTCCCTTCTTCCCGTCTTAAGTCTCTGGTGCCCGGCACAGAGACACACGTAATAGGTTTTCAGTAAATATGGTGAAATGACCAAAGAACTACATACGAGATTTCCTAGAAACAATTACTGTTTTTAATGACCAAACTTTCAATAGTTCAAATGCACCTATTTCCTGTAAAATAGAGAATGACTTCTGTAAAGTGTTGATAATAGCAAATACCTAAACCAGGGTTATTCTGATCGTAATTCATACAGTGGTCACAGCTTCAATGGTGCTCCAGAATAAACTGAAACATGAGTTTGGGCATATTGATGACAAAACAGAGGTAGGAATTTCCCAGGAATGCTGTGTATCTGCCAGTGAAACTTTGTAAGAGTAGGTGAGAGATGGACAAAAATACCGTGTCGCAACTGCATGCCTGGTCTGTTCAGCCTTTGAGAGAGCTGGGCGCAGAGCCCAAGCTGTCCAGCCACCCTTCAAGTCCCACCCACCCCCAGCTCTTACGTGTTTTGACAGGAATACTGAAAAAGAAATAAATGGCTTTCAGTTGATAGGAGCAAAGGCCCTATCATAGGTCCTGATGAGTATGATACATACACATACGAAGGTAGTGAGAGAGTGAGCTAGGTGGCCAGGTGATGTGTGATGTTTCGGCCCTGTTGCCCACAGCTAGAGGGGAGGAACAGTAGATGAAGAAACTAAAAGTGCAGTATGGAAGTGGTGTCTCTTAACAGTGAGGACACTGAATAAGAGAAAGTGTGTGGATTGTACGTTTCAGCCTCTGCTCTGAGCTGTGAACTAAAATGTGATTGATACTGGTCTGAAGAAAACACATATTCAGTGTTGCTTGATTTCCAACCAACTCAAATAATTAGCTACCAATTATATGTTATAGCAAACATCATACTCTGAATACTGATAAGTTAACCTCCTAATTTACTCTTTTTTTAAACCATACCCGTAAAAAAAGAAACTTCATTTTTAGTAGAATTCTTGTGTATGTGTGTTTGTAAAAGACATTTGATCTACCAGTGTTGACTTTATTATTCTCAAGCATGGTACATTATCACATGTGTTTTATCTAAATGTATTTTTACATGTTTCCAAATTTCTGTTTCCAGAGTAGTGTATCATTCATTAGAATTAGAAGAAAAGTTGTGAAGCCCAGAAAGGCAGAGGATTTCACTACCCAGCACTAAGCAACAGGGCTGTGTGGTATCTTCCATCTGTTATTGACAAAAATTAGAAGTTATCGGATAGAGAAAATTTTTCTAAAGAAACAGAATAGTTTTTAAAATCCAATTAATTAACATCTTCAAAGTGAACCTCAGAAATGATGAAAATGATATTTCCAAAAAGAGAATTCATTTCTTAAAAACTACCAGCTGGTAGCAGAGAAGATACTTAATATAATGTACTGCTATGAGGTAAACAATTTTAAAGAAAAATGTCAATTATAGTAATTATCTGTTAACTACTTTATTTTCTAATGATCTTTTAAGCCAAATGATGATTAACAATTGATTGTAGGTATATTCCCTCACTTAGCAAGAAACGTTAAATGTAGTAATATTTAGTGCATTTAAAGTCCCTTACAACAGGAGCTCTGGAAATGGAAATGTTTATGTTAATGCTTAAGAACAGAATTGTGAATACTGGATTTATTTAAATGTAGCATTTCACTTAAACTTTAAAGACAAGATTATCCCTAAGAAATTATTGCAAAATATTATCCATAAAGTATTACCTCCATTTATAGGAACTTGTTTTTTATCAAAAACTGTTGTCATCATTATGAATCTAAAGGACTTCCATAAAACCCACCCTGCCAAGACTTCCTTGGGCGTTTAATGTGGGCATGTGTAGTATGGTTCCATTTTATCCATTATCCTTAACATAAAGGGAAAAAATACTCTTCTAGAACAAACTGGATGGGTACCTAAAGTAATAGTCAAGTGACAAGCATGTGGAATGCCTGCTGTGTGCTGGTACTGTCTTAGCAGCTGGGAGTGCTGGGTAGTGAAATCCTCTGCCTTTCTGGGCTTCACAAAGTCTATATTATAATGAGCACAAAACTGCTTTTCCTGCTTGGAAGTGCTGAGTGTATTGAGTATTACATGAATCATGAATTGCTATCAGATAATATTTTGTATCATAAGATCTTTGGGTATCCCCAAAATGCTGAATCTTACCTCTTGGGCACAAATTGAAGATTATGTAAAAACTGGTTTCAGCTTTTTATCATATATAGTAATAGTAAAAAATAATTAGTC
This sequence comes from Camelus dromedarius, assembly GCF_036321535.1. NCBI lineage: Eukaryota > Metazoa > Chordata > Mammalia > Artiodactyla > Camelidae > Camelus > Camelus dromedarius. The sequence goes on along the minus strand of NC_087448.1, from coordinate 61,362,658 downwards.
ACATTTAGTATGGCTTTGACTCGACTGATTGATGAGTCACTTAATCTGTTAAAATGGCCCACCTGGCAGCACATGTGTGCTTGCCTAGAGACCATATATATTGGTCAGTTCACTTTTTGTACAGGCAGAGCACACGCTGAACTGACCGTCACATCAGGGATCAGCCCTGGGTGTTAACACAGACTTAGTCCTTGCCATCAGAAAACTCACAATATGAGAGAAAAAGGGTTTTTTTCTTTTCTTTTTTTTTTTTTTTCCCTGATTCAGTTTAATCTATTCTAGCTACCAACTCACAGGTCAGAGAATCAGGCTATACGTGTTTTCTATCTCATAATGCATTGCTACTCAAGACCAAAAAAGCTAGTTACGTCTAAATTCATATTACAGTGTGTGACACAATGCCCTTAGGTTTTGAGGGTTGTATACATTAACCTAGACTTGAAGGGGGAAGTCCTAGCATGAAACATAATATCCTCATAGCTGTTAGAATTCAGAAATTGGTCTTGGTGTGGACACTGAATTCGCTTTGTGTGTCAGGGGCTGAATCATATATATTCAGCACAACACCATAACGTGATAGGATTCATTACTCACCTTATGTTCACATCACTGAAACTTTCCCGAGATAAATTCAAGTGCTTTAATATATGTATGTTTCTTTTGCTTTGTCATTATTATTTTTTTAACAGGTAGCTCTATTAGTGCCATAGAGGGGAAAAAATAAATAATGTTTGTGAATTTTTTTAGGTAGGCATAGAGTTTATGGTTTCCTTGTGTCAAACATATTGTTGTCACTAACTAGACATGTCATAAATAAGCCTTTTTCTAATTATTTCTATAGTGTTAATGAATTTGCTGCAAAGACAATAAGAACGTGTAAACCAATTATTACACAGAGTCTCAGACCATAAAAGAAATAAGCAAAGGCTGTCAGGCGTAGGTTCCAGTTGAATTATAGTTGTTTTATTAATATATTTAATGCAGATATTCATTGTTACTCTTTCAAACTTGTGATTTGAGCACAGACAGTTTTCTTGTAGATTGAAATAGGGTCCCCAACTAGATAAGAGAATTGCAGAGATGTGAGGGACAGCTGCTTTCATCTGAAACAGACTTCTACACAAATTCTGAAACTAATTTGGAAGTGATAAAAATTAATTTGCGCACTTTAATTGGAAGCAGGCTATCACATGAAAGAAGGGAGAGCAGAGCAGGCACTTTGTGCTAAAAGCTGATTGAATTTTTTGTCAGGCAGGTATCTTGGACTTGGCCGCTTATCCTCCTGAGCCCTTCTCTGCAATATGTTACAGCCCGTCTCTGACTGGTGTTCTTAAAAGGATCAATGCTATTCCTGTTGAATCCCTAGAGCCCCAAATTTCATTGATCTTGGGACTTGACATTTCTCATTACGTGCTGTAGCTTCCAACAAGATAGTCACAAGAGGGGCAAGTCAACATTGTCTCAACAGACGCTTAAAATACATGGGGACCTCAGCTCAAAATCCGGTCTGCATTGAAAGAGTGTGGTTTGAATGTTTATACCAGATGAGAGGTGCTTGATAGAAAGCTTGTTGAAAATGTTTACAGTCGTTGCAGCAGGAAACTTTGAAAGAGAATTTACTGTTCATCTTTTCATATCAAACCGACAAATGTTCATTGAGTAGTATGTGTAAGACGTTGTTGTCGTGCTTTTTCTATTTCACTTTTGAAAACAAGTCTTTTAGCTCCTGTGTGAGCATTATGCAAGCTCTGAAACGGGAAGCCTGTGGCGAAGGAGACTCCAGCTGTGCGCACACCCCTTCCCTGGGCTCCCATTGTGTGCGCTTCAGCTCTGGACACCCACCCTCCCGCCAGCCACAACCTGTCACTGAGCATCTGCCAAATCGCATCCCTCGCTTTGTCTGCATCCAGCCTTCTTTTAAAACGACCATCCTGGTGCCCAGCTCTATAGCCACCACTAACTAGTGGTGCTACAGGAGCTGAAGAAAGCCAGGACAAAGAACAGCCTAGAGATACTAATTTTATATATATATAAAATACATATATATGTATATATTAATTTCTCTCACTTCTCAGAGCAAAGACTCTTAGCTGGGGTTTAGGAAACGTTAAACCATCTTCTCATTAACCCTGAGAGGGAGCATGGTCAGGTGTGTAATAATTCTCACCTCACAGGGCTTTCTGATAACGTCTGTAATGTAACATCCCCAGCACGGGGCCCGCTCCACAGGACACCCCACGGCCCGCCCATCCCCTTGGCCTCACGTCGGGAGACTACAGAGTTCCTGACTAAGAAGGGGGCTGCTTGCCGCTCAGTTTCTGCTTTTCTTTTCCTTTTATGGAACTAAGGTGCAAGGGTCTTTGTCCTGGATCAGAAGCAGTATAAGAAACAAGAGTGCCTAATATGTTCGCATGATCGGAGAGCCTCAGCTCTTTGCCGGCAGGCTCTCCGGCATCACGCAGAACCTACTTCCTTGGGAGAGGCAAGTAGACTGTACTATTGATTATGTGGGGGTGGGAAAGGTGGAGCGGTAATGTACTGTGGCCTGGATCCAGGTTTAGGACTTCAAGGAAAGAGATCTGCCCTGAAACAACAGTGCTCAGAGGAAGGTGTGGTCAGTGTCCTCTCTGAAGAAGGGAAAAAACGACTTAGGGTGAATGAATAAATAGGTTTATCTCTATCTCGTACTTCTCATCAAGCACTCTGTGAGTGTACAATAAAGTGAAACCACATCATGGGACGTTTTCCAACCCGTGGAATGTTTTTATGTGGCTTAGCTTGTGACCTGTGGAAAATGCAGGCCCCAGCGTCTCTGGTACTTGGGCCAGAAACCATTGCAACAGCCCTCAGGTGGCTGGGGACCAGCATCTCAGTAAGGGACTCCTTACCAATGGGGTTCTTCTGAGCTATCCCAGCAAGTGTCAAACATAACTTGTTACAAATAAATCTTGCAATCAGAGTAGTGATGAAACTACTACACCCTTTGAAATCTCTTATTTTGGGATTTCAAGTCAAAAATCCATCATTTTTACGTAGGTATAAACATGAATGAAAATACCTTCTGCAGTGATTCTGCAGTAACTCAGCAAAGGTCACAGATAAAATCTGAATGTCGTATATCATCAAGAGGTTCATTTTCTGACTCCAGCGGAACCGCACTGAGGACTATAGAAAAACTGCTGGTTTTGTTTAGCTCTAATTCAGAAGGACCAAAGCTTCCCCTGTGCATTAGTAGTCCCATAAATGAGGTTCAAAATAATAAGAACCATGAGTAATCTTTACTTTGATCATTTCTCTGAACGCCATAGACGATCACGTGGAAGAAGCTCTCCTTGCCAGTTCTGTGTAAAGGGCAGCATCTAATACCTTTGTACTTTTCTCATCATCCATTTTAAAAATACTGAAATGGCTTATGATAAAAATGAGATGGAATCTGTGTATTGTAAGCCTTTTACATTTGGGGCTTCCAACTGCTTGCCTGTAAGGAATCTCAAAATTGGACGTGTTTGTTCTTTATCATGTATAGTAATTCCATCACACAGAAAGCTCTTCTCCTGAGGAAATGGCTGGGGAAGGAGGGCAGTGGTGCTGTGGTCCTTGGAGGGGAGATCTCACCTGCACCTCCCTCTGTGCGGGGCCCTTTAACCCTCAGCTACATCCATCAATTGTGATGTGACAGTGACAGAATATTCCTAGGATTTTGAATGATTGTTGGGGTGTGTGACATCTGTCCCTGGCAGTGAAATGAAATGCAGGAAATATGCTTTCTCCCTGCTGCCAGTTCCCCAACTCAGAAACCCCCAAATAACATTTTGTTTACTTTTCTATAGTTTAAAGAGGGAAACAGTGCTTTCAGAGGTCCTGTAAAATCCCCTAGGTTTCATAGTTTATTCAGATGATCTGGGGGAATTGTAATGAAACTTTAAACATTTTTAACTTTCTAAATCAGAGAGAAGCCTTTGAAAAATGTATTTCCTTATAGAAAATATATTACATGCATAAGAAATATTTTTACACATCTTTAAAATTCCCTGCAGTGGAACTAGATGCATTTTACTTTTTCTGTAGCGTATAAGGGAAAGCTTTACAAAACTCTGTATGAATTTTATTAAGCATATAATTGTAGGATTTTTAATTCATCAGTCTCTCCAAGGTAAAATAATCACTTAGAAAAATTAAGGATAATATTACACATAAAATACTATCAATAGTTAATCTTCATTTTGCTGGGGAATTCAGGGCATCTTTGAAGCATAATTTTATCAATTATATAAATATGTTTCAGACAAATCCAGTACTGCTGACAAATATAAGTGGGTACTCTGCCAATATTCAAACACAGTCTAACAAGGTGCATAAATTTAGAATAAGACGACACACTAACATGGGATTTCAGCTTCCCTCCCACATGCCATCCAAATAAGAAATTCCCCAAAAGCAAACTGGAAGCTGATGCACCTGAGAGAACTCAGAAAACTGTGAGCAGGTCCCGAGCAGACAGGAGACCAGTGGGTCTGCAGGAGGAGACACTGGTGGACCAGAGGGGAAGAGTGGTGGGTACCTCGCTGGGCACCTCACTGGGCATTTTAGTTACATGCTTTCTTCCCAGAATTTTCCATGACCTATTGTTGCCTTTGCTTCTGCCACTGTGGGGCAGGGAATTGGAGCACCAATCCAGCTGCTCAGGGCTGTGCATCTTGTCAGTGCCAAGGGAGGGGCTGCCCAGGAGGCAGGCACAAGTGCCAGTCCTCAAAGGTTCTCTCCTCCCACTGCCCCTCCACAGGGAGGGCCACGGGATTGCAAGAGGAAGCAGCGCTCAGAAAGCATAGAGCGTTTCTCTGAGAGATCAGATGGGGAAGGGGGGGGTCAACCCCATCCAGAACATGAGTTCACAGAGGAAAACAGGCAGCATGCAGGAACTCAAGCACTACACAGGCAAAATCACAAACTCAACAACCAGGTCAAGCGAATGAACAGAAGAGAAAAATACAGAACTTTTTTTTTTAAAGCGTAATATTCTCTAAAATATAAGGGGGCATTCAAGTTACTGGTAATGTTATTTCTTAAGCTAGGGGGTGAATACAAGGGAGTTCATTTTGTTCGCTTAGTCTTCTATATGTGCTATAAATATTTAACATGTAATTAATGTTTTTTATTTAATTCTAAAAACAGGAAAATACAGGTAGTGGTGTGGAAGCTGCCAACTTGAGTTTGTGAATTTCGATAAAAAATAAATTAGTCTATAATAATGTGTCTCAAACTTGAGTAATACACTGACCCCTTTTAAAGAGAACAAAATTGTCATTAACCACCCCCCCCCCCAAAAAAATCTCTGACTCTTTAGAATGTGTTCTTGGACTCCTTGGATCTAGTTTGAGAAACACTGACTTAATTAGCTTTTCTTCATTTTTAAGTATATTTCCATTTTAAATTGCCACAGCATAGATTTTTGACAGCAAAGAGAGATTTCATCTTTACAACTGGTTAAAAGTAGAGTATCATCAAAGTGCAAATCTGAAATGTAACATTTTTCATAGAACTTTTCACCCCCAAGAAAATATCCACAGATCCCAGGGTACATAGGCCATAATTTGATGAATAGGAAGAATTCTGGAAGAGTTGCAGTCACCAGACCAAGTTACAACATGCCTTTCCAAGCAGAAAAAGTAATGATCAGTGATACTGGCAACTTAAAATGAAATAATGATATTTTTATATACACACAAGGGCATATTTATATATTTATATATTAATACTTGCTCTTTGCTGAGATGATATTGTTGAATCAACTGAACAGTTACATACATCCCAGATAAACCAGTGTCGTACAATATGAGTCCACTAGAACTGTTTAAAACTTAAAAAAGAGAAATAGGCAATATAAGACATTGATAAGTGTGATGTTATTAATGGAAAGTGGAAATAGTTGGGTACAACACGGTATTAATAAATATTTGTGGAATCTGATCTGAGTGGTCCAGCTCCAAATGACATTGTAAATAAGCATTTCATGTCCTTCTTTGCGATCACCCGCCTTCAATGGAGTTTCACTTAAGAGTCTTTCAGGCCCTCATATCCTGCCCAGTATGGCCAGTGCTGGCTTTCTTTTCCCATCTACCAAAGCAGACTAGCACCACCCCCATGCACCTCCAGAATTCGTCTCTGACTTTCTGTTGTTTTCTTTCCTCCACACTTTTGCACCCCAAGATGGTAGCCATCCCTCATCTCCATCTCAAAGTGGCTTCTCCAAATAAGACAGTATTGAGCATGTGCCCTTTCAGCTTTGTTGATCCTTCTTGCAGGCTTGCATGCATGCATTTTATTCACCAATATTCTGCTTTTCTTGTTCATTTGTATGCGGGTTTTTTGATCCCTCTTACACTCTGTGCATATACGTTTGTTCTTCCCACTTGTCATTGTTGAGTGCCTCTGGTGGTCAGCCTGTGGAAGATGTGCTGTGGTTGTTTCATGGGTCCCAAATCCTAGCCCGCTGAGAAGCACGCCTGTCACTTCGAAGGCGTGCACTTAGTACAGAGGTGACAGCACGCGGCAGGCAGAATGCTTGCAGCTGGACTTCCTGAGCTAGGTTCACACCAATAAAGTCAAGTGGAGAATTAAGATGATCATCTGATCATCTCTTCTTCCTTTCACTGCTTTCCTCCCCTCCCCCAACCAAAAGGCAAAGCACCACAGGCTGTTTTGTTGAAGATTTTTAAGGAGCATTTTTAAATGGATATGAACACAGGTTTGAAAACTACCTAGCTCTGAGTTCAGTTCTAACACTTGCTCCTTTATGAAAGTGTACACATTGATTAACTTTTCAAAGCCGTGGCTCTCTAGGCTATAAAATAGAAATAATAATTGTACCGTCCTCATATGAATCTCGTAATTAAATGAGATTACTCATGTAAATGCTTTGACAGGCTTGATTTCTATTTCTTAATAATAATCAGGAAGAAAAGAATAGCTCTCACCCCTATCATGGTGTCATAAGCACATCACATTTGTTGACTTACCCAGTCATCTAAGCAACCTGTGTAAGAGGTACAGGAGTCGTCCCCATTTTTATGGATGAGGAAGCAGCAGAGAGGTTACGTAACAGGCTCATGGTCACACAGCTAGTAAGTGTCCTTACTAAACATTAGTGATTCTTATTTTAAATGTTTGGTTTAATGGTGTAGCTCTTCATTTCTGCTCTTGGTCTGTAGTGACTCACTGCTGCTGTTTCCTTGCAGGTGACTATCCTGCCCCAAGAGCTGTCCTCACCGGCCACGACCATGAAGTTGTCTGTGTTTCTGTCTGTGCAGAACTTGGACTTGTTATCAGTGGTGCTAAAGGTCAGAAGACAGTTCTTTCATTTTCGGCCTTTAAAAACTGTACTATTCTCATGAGGTAACCGTGATTTATGATTTATTTCCTTTAGGAGGCTCTTCCTAGACAAAGGTAATCCCTAGGTTCTTTACAGCTGTTCAGTTTTATTATTTATTATAACATTTGCTAGTCCTAACATAAAATACACATAAAATTTTATGTAGTGTCTTGTGGTCACCAGCACTCTAGCCAGAACACTGGTAAATTAAACTGCAGCATATCCGTATGATGCAGTCATTAAAAATAACATTTAAAAGATAAGGGAAAGATACCCAGAACGCGGGGTGGGGGGGCAGTCACGGCGGTGGGGGGATCATGAGGGGGTCAGGTTGCGCATCAGATACAGCCTTGGATCCACCCGCTGCACGAGTCATCTTCTCAAGGCCTGGGGCTGTGTAGAGGTAGGTGGGAAAGGAAATACGATTACTTAGTTCTTTTGACTTTTTGTGGTAGAAGTATTGTTTGGGGCAAAGTCAGGGAACTTGGATTCTAATTCTGGCTCAGATTCCAGTTCTCCATGGGAAGTTCTGGGGCAGGAAGGAGCGTAATGCTTGGGAGGAACTGAAAGGAAACCAAAGGGGCTGAGGTGAGGACACCACAGAGTTAAGGAGAGAGAAAGCGGAAGAGGTGGGGCCCGTGGCTCGAGGATCTGCGATTTGTATTTTACTTTGGGTATAGTGGGAAACTGCTGAGGTTTTTAGCCAGGTGATAAGATGATCAGATTAGGCGCTCATTCTGGCTGCTTGATAGATAATGGGTATCATGTCTGAAGGTAGGACACTGTGTTCTTCATTTTTGTATTTAAGAGTCAATAGCCCAGGAATGGACACACAGGATAATCTCAGTAAATATCTTTTAATGTCTGTTTTGGTAATAATATGTCTAGTATTATTCTATTATGTAAAGCTTAAAAAAAAAGAAAGGAAAATAAAAGACACATAGTACATATAAGAAAACAATTTTCTGTAGATGATGGTTGATGTTAGAGGTGATTGCTAGTTTTTTGTCTAACTCTTTGTATTTTCTATAATGCACACTTACTACTTTAGTCATCAGGAAGAATTTTATGTATAGCATTATAATGTCACTTGTTTTGTAAAATATATATTTCCTTGAATCAATTTATTGAAAAATAAGAATGTAATTCATACATAGTTTTTGTGCAGTTTTTTGGGGGGAGTGAGTAGGGGGACAGATAATACCAAACTGTATCAACCAATTATTTATATGAACTTGACTAATAAATCTTTTATCTTAACACAACTTCTACCTGGCAAAAAAACAATTGGAGCAGAATAAGTCACTCTCCGGACTACTTTCACATTCCTGCCTCACTCTTTGTTTATTTAAAAGACAAAAAGTGTTTTCTACAGTCTGAATTACTTGATTAATTTTCTTAATTTTGCCTTTTACATTTTATGCATAGACTATAGAAAAGGTAAAACTTATTATTTGTTAGTAATGTATGTATGTGGTACAATGTGAAAATTTTGATGATACTAAAGAAAGTTAGCAATTCTTTTGAAAATCGTCCTAAACTTTCTAAAGAAAATTTTCTAAAAGCAGATGAAGAGAAAACTGGGACATACAGTCTTTTATTCCCATGTAATGTATGAACTACATCCTTTTTAGTGAATATTTTCTCATAAAGGGAAAAAGCACGTCTTTACCTAGGTAAACGCTTGGAGGATACGTGTGTGTCACGGAACAGTATTTGTACTGTTTGGTTCTGATGAAATGTAACCTCGGCGCTTGGCTCTTGCCAGCATCGTTCTGTTCTTTTCCGCCTGCTTTCGACAAACCTGAGTGCGTGTCCAGGTGCGGTGTGCGGGCGCGATGTGACCGGTCATCGCCCGTGACTGTGCCCGTTGATGTTCCCCGCTCTGCAGAGGGCCCTTGCCTCGTCCACACAATCACTGGAGACTTGCTGAGAGCCCTCGAGGGACCGGAAAACTGCTTGTTCCCGCGCTTGATTTCTGTCTCCAGCGAAGGCCACTGCATCATCTACTACGAGCGCGGGCGGTTCAGCAATTTCAGCATCAACGGGAAGCTCCTGGCCCAGATGGAGGTCAGCGACGCGACACGGGTACGTGCGCACGCGGCGCGGGGCCGGATCCACGGGCTGAGACGCGGCTGTTTTACACTAAACGACTCATAATACATCTCTCTGGGGTCCAGACAAATGTGCAGTGGTTTGTAAAAGCATATAGATTCATGTGGATGGATGCTTTGAAAAACTCAAAGCTCATTTAATATCAAGTAATTAACGCAATGAATTAGACTTTGGAGATGACAGCTGTTGTTTGGTTAGAGGTCTGACTTAGGGAGACTTTCTTAGGCTCCTCTTACAAACAGTTCCTGCACTGCACCCCCTGACATTAAAAGCTAGTTTATTGTCAATGAATCTTAACTTTCGAAACCTAGACCAAAATTACGTACCCAATTGCCCATGACACACAAATGAATTTTAATTGCTGGTTTATCATTATTAAAAACTGTTTTGAAATATGCTTCTGCCATTTGTTCTAAAAGTCTTGATGCTGTTAATATTCTTTGGGACTTCTGTTATTTTATAATCTAAATTGGTTTTAATAAGATCTTTTGTTTACGTAAGAACTTTGATGAATTGCACATTGGAAAGTCTATTATAAAACTTAGATGGATGGCTAAAAGCAGATAATAATGACAAGGGACCTGTAGTAAGTGCATTTCAGTAGTGACTGTTGGTCATTTGGGAACCACGGAGAGAAACGGTTGCTTTTCTGCCCTGTCTGAAGGCCATTCTCCTGAGTAGCGATGGCCAGAACCTGGTGACCGGAGGGGACAATGGTGTGGTGGAGGTCTGGCAGGCCTGTGACTTCAAGCAGCTGTACATTTACCCCGGATGTGACGCTGGCATTAGAGCAATGGACTTATCCCATGACCAGAGGTGAGCCACGTCAGGGAGAATGTGATCACTTAAGAACTGTCTTCGGAAGTTCTTTATATTTTACCCAGGGTGAAATGTGCTGTGAATAAGAATCCAGCATCCAGATGAAAGAAAGACAAGCGCAGAAAAGGGTAAACTGAGGAGAGGAGTAAGTACCCTAAGAAGGGATTCTGGTAAGAAGGGAACAGAGGAAGAGAATAAGGGGGGGGGGGGGAAGAAATGGGTCTGAAGAAAGCCAGGCACAGCCAGATGCTGCCCCAAATGTGAAATTATCCCCACCAACTGCTCTGTCCTCAGATCCTTGCCTGGTCTCAGACAGGCCTCCTTGGTTTACATTATGTGGAAGAGACACATTTTTTAAAACAGAAGTGAGTCTCAGCTTGAGGCATAAGTCTGACTAATGAATTTCAGCCAAAGGCAGAGCGCAGACCACAGCTGGCCTCTGCTTTTAAAAATAGGAGGCGCTCGTTACTTGAAACAGTCCCAAACCCCCACTTTCTTACTCACGTATCTCTCATTTATGTGATTGGGTGGTATGTTACGTATTTCCCTAATACACTGTAATCTTTTCTTGGGAGGAGTTGATTTGGATGTTAACTAAGTGATATGATTTTCCAGTTTTCCTCAGTTTTCAACAGGAGTTTGTTATTTTCTAAAATTTGCCTTTGGGTTTATTATAAAGTGAAAAGAGTATTTGGACTATAAAGTCTAAAATTTCTAATTTAAAAAATAAAACTATAATCTGAATATGGTAATTTCTCATTTTCTGCTATATTTTAACAAATAAGAAAAGCTTATTAACCAACTTATTTCACTATTTGTATATTCTTTATAAGAGTACTGGTTTTAAAATATTATAAATATAAAGGCTTATATAATAAATTTAACAAAGCATCTTCACAGTATAGTAAAATGGTACTGAAGTCATCGAGAAAAACAATGGACTTTAAATTAGTTTGGGGAAGGGATATTTGATCTGCAGCCCAGCCTGTTTTAAAGAAGATTTAAGCAGCTTATTATTAGAGTGTTCCAAAATGCTATAGTCCATATTCATGATAAAGGGGAATGGTTTGCTGTGTCATTACTTGTGTATACAGGGGTGTTTCGAAGGTGTTTGATATTACATGTGTTTAAAAATTCTCCCTGATAGTCTTATTCATTCCCATATTCACATGGCAAACGTTTGTTGCTACCATCATGGATTAAGTACTGTGCACAGTCCTGAGGGTACATGACAAGATTACTGACCCAAAGAGCTCAAATACTCATTATGACTGTATATGAGGGAGGCAGGAGCAAAAGAAGGAAGTGATTCTCTCTTCTTGAGGGGTGCAGAGGGCAGGAAAGTCTTTGTAATAAGCTCTTTATCCTTCACTTGGCGTGGGGAGAGAGTGGAAGAGAGATGGTAGGCAGAGCTCATTCATGCTAGCAGTCTCCAGAGGAGTGAGGAAAGACACTGACCAACTTTCTATCTCTTTTTCAATCTCATCCTTAATTTCAGTCATTCTTACTGTTTTATGATGTCCCTGATATATGTTGGAACAGTAGCACATGACATGCACATAAGTTACAGATTGACAGAGCAACATATGGTGAGGCTACTCAAAAAGTGTTCATCTGATGAGTTATCCGATTGAAAGTTAATCAGCAGTTGGTCTGGCCGTCCAGGTGTTGGTGGGATTGATTCAGCCTCTCTCAGGAGAACCAAGAATAAATTTTCATCCTCTCTCAGTGCACAGGATTAAAACTTGGTGAACTTTGAGATCGTGCTGTTGTTTAGTAGGAAGTAGAACCATGTCAGGGATTTTGTGTCTCTCTTAACTACTGTCTCTGCTTTTCCAGGACTCTGATCACTGGCATGGCTTCTGGGAGCATTGTAGCTTTTAATATAGATTTTAATCGGTGGCATTATGAGCATCAGAACAGGTACTGAAGACAAATGAAGAACCAAAAGCCAAGTTCAAGCTGAGAGCACAAGTGCTGTGAGGAAAGGCAATATCTCTGGTGGAAAAAACTCGTCTACATCGACCTCCGTTTGTACATTCCATCCCACCCAGCAATAGCTGTACATTGTAGTCAGCAGCCATTTTACTTTGTGTGTTTTTTCACGACTGAACACCAGCTGCTATCAAGCAAGCTTATATCATGTAAATTATATGAATTAGGAGATGTTTTGGTAATTATTTCATATATTGTTGTTTATTGAGAAAAGGTAGTAGGACGTGTCACAAGAGACTTTTGACAATTCTGAGGAACCTTGTGTCCAGTTGTCACAAAGTTTAAGCTTTGAACCTAACCGGCATCCCATTTCCAGCCTCTTTTCAAGCTGAGAAAAAAAAAAAAACCCACGTTTGATACTTTGTACATCAGATGCATCTTATTTAAAGGGATACTTTTGTAAAAGTGAAACCTTGTATAAAGAACAAAACGTTTCTTAATTTTATTGTGGAGTTACAACTTGCATGTTCTTTAATCCTGATGTCTTGATGGAACAGGTGCATTCATGCTAGGAAATCGTAAGATCTGTCCAAGGACACAGCTTGTATGAAAGGATTGAATTTGGACTCAGTTAGTAATTGTTGACATTTTCACCAAAATATGGTTTGCACTTTTTAATCTAAATTCATCCCTTCTAAGTGAAATTTGCTCATAAAGCATTTGGATACTAAGCCATTACTTGCCATTTGGGGTACTTTATACAAAGAAAATTCAGCCTTACCCTTCATAATTTGAAGACACAGCAGAAAGGGGGCTTAGGGATGAGGTCCTGGTTTTGTTGTATAAATTGGAGTCCCGATCGTTAGTTCTGTAGTAATGACTTCCTAACTCCTGGGCAACTCTTCCAGAGTCATCCTGCTGGCTTAGTATGTGTACATTAGGGGAGGAGAATCTGATGCTAACTTTTGTTTGCTATTTTTTTTTTCTCTCTCTCTCTTTGGTTCTTGAATAGCTTAGTTTCTTTACTAATAAGTCAGACTTTATTATAACAATAACTGAAGTTATTCTTTTAGGTTCTTGTGAAATTCTCACCTAACGCCACATTCTTAAGCCTAAGGCACTTCATCTTTTCTGATATACAATGATGGCTGTCAAATGATTTTCCATACATTGTACTGATCAAGTTACACACCCAGGGGTATATACACTTTATTCATGTTTCTTCTTTGTATATTTGGTGACTGTATCGTCATAGATGTACATATTGTGTCGGTAGGGCTATGAGGCATGTTACAGGAATGTAATTTTCTCAGAATTTACACTCACTTGCAGTCCTTTATTTAAAAAGATAAAACAAGATAATGGGTTCTTTGTATTGGCACTTTGCACCAGAAACATATCATTATTTATTGATGTGATTACTTATTTGTTATCCACCTTGTACTAGTAAGTTTTAGCACTGAATTCCTTCTTCATTGTTGTTTGTATTTATGAGATTCTGAAATTCTGGGGGAATCGGCGTAATGATTAAGTTATTCATCACCAGGCTGTAAGCAATATCTTGAGTTTTGTAGCTTAGAATTGGGAAGATAATGAACATCTGGAAGACAAGTTCATTTCATCTCGAGATCATGGTGAAATATTTTGGATATATAAATTCCTTAAGCTATTGTAACCATGTTTTATTGCAAAGATGTAAAATATGCCAGATGTGTGTGAGTTGGAAATCAAAAAAAGAAAAATAAAATATGCAAAGAATTCACTGATTGTTTCACATTTCGTTGGACACTTCACTTCCATGCATTCATTATGTTGTCATACAAGTTTAAGAAATCAGCGTCACCTCGTATAAAGGCCGAGAGCATCTAAGAACATGAAATAGAGTCCTAATGAGGTCCTGTAATTTGCTGAAACATGAGCTGCTCTGCTTGGTCATCTGGCAGGGATTCGGGGCACCAGTGACCAGAGGCAAGCAGCCCTTGTTGTTTCTTCTGCATGGTCCACTCTGGGGGTTTGTTTCATGTAAAAGGAACTAAATGCAGGTGAAGGGTGTAAAGACCTATTATGTGAAAGTTACCCAGTAATGCTGTTTTCATTTGAGCCATGCTTTCTAGAGTTGATCACTGACCAGGCATGATGCAGGCGGGACGGGAGCAGCTGCAGACCGAAACAGGCGGGTGGCAGGAGCAGTGCGGAGGGGGCTTTGGTGGCTCACAGCAGCCTGGGCCGGCCCAGGGCGTGACAGACTGCAGGTGAGCTTCCATCCGCGTTCTCGGGACAGAAGGACACAACCAGCAGTAGCCTAAGAAGGACTTGCTACCATCTCTCTCCATCCCATCCCCAGACCAGACACCTGTCAGTCACCACCAGTCCGGGTGGCTCCCTCATCCCAGCCCGTCCTACAGCCCATCAGCCACTCATCGGTGTGTTACTACCTAGAGATCTCTTTAAACCGACTGCCCCTCTTCCAGAACCATCATCTCGACTGACACCAAAACCACCTGACCAGAATCTGGGCCTCACATCGGACCCCTCCCACTATACTCCACACTGCTACTGGAGGGTGTGGCTACACCCCAGCCCAGTCATCCCACCACCAGGCACCCTGCAGTGGCTTGCACATGTTCATAAACTCTGGTGGGTGAAAAATCACCTGGGGAGCTTATTTCTCATAGCAGAATCTAGGGCCCCATCCCCCAGGTGATTCTGATGTGGGTCACCCTGGGCACGCTGTCAACAATGACAATGTGAGGGGTGCAGTCCAAACTCAGTAGAGGAAACATTCTCACCTGTCCCTCCCTTGGCACCCTGCACCTCAGGCAAACCCACCTCCTTACACGTGGCTGATCACCACCCTGTACCTTGGTCCCTAGTATCATCTCCGCCCAGAGAGCTCCTTTTAGCTGGCACTACCTGGTGGAACTCCTTGTTGCAAATTGACCTAAACCAATTTGGTCACACACAATCTTTTTGGCAGGTAAAGGTAAGTCCCCAAACCCCACATCCTCACTATGTTATGAGGAAAACAATTTTCAGGTCCAATTTCTGCCACATTTGGAGATATTTTCATCCAACACATTTCATCTAACTCATTTTAGGAAGCAAGCATGAGCTCATTCATAGAACCCTTCTGTGAGCGTGGGAAACCAGTGTCTTTCTAGGTGATCTGACAACCGTTTACATAGAAGACACACTGAAAACACATGCACAAATATTCTAGAAGCAGGGTCCCATTAGCCTTGTAATGCCACCAGCAGCCAGAATCCTCCACCCTAGTCGTTTACGCATCAAGCCTTGGCCACCACCCCACGAGCACAGGCTAGGGACCTCAGTAGATTTCTACGCCTTGGTCATGGGGAGAAGGGAAAGGTCTCTACAATACTGCAGCCTGTGTATATTGAATTCACATACATTAAATACCACTAATTTCATCAGTGGTGCTAATTAAGAAGCCAATCATTTCCCTACTGAATACTCAGTCTTAGCTTTCACTACCATAAGCCATAACGCTTCTAGTCTCCTCTGAGATAAGGAAGCTGGAGCCCTGGTCCTTGACTTCACATTGACTTTACTGACTAAATGATCTGGAGTGTAAATTTCTGATTAGGGCGACTGACTGGCCCCTAGCATGCAGTCCATTAACACATACTGTCACATTGTCTATACTGGTAAATTACATCATAAAACTTCTACGATTGTCATGGTCCCATCCCTCCTCTGCGAGGCTTCCCCTGACCCCTGGGTTAGCTTCCTCACACCTGGTTTGTCCCTGTCACTGAGGAGTAGTGCATTGTCACAGCTTACTTGCCTCTCGTTCCTGTGAGCTTCTTAGCAATGTGACTCTTCTATCTTGTGGCCTTAGGACAGTGTTGGATTCAGAGTAGATTGTCAATAAATGTAAATTTGCTAAATCTATGGATAAACAGATGAATACGAGATCCCTGGGCAAAGTAGGCAGGAATGCTCAAGGGCCCACCCTCTTCCCACTGCCCTGATAACTGGAAGCCTCAGGCTGCCCTGTCCTGCCCTGCACTGTGGCCCTTCCAGAGAGCTCCACTCTCCATTTACCACCACAGGTGGTTCCATGTATTTTTGCCTTAGGCTTATTTGCTGTAAACATCTTTTCCAGGGATGTTTTCGCCACATAACTAATTGGTCATAAGGCAATTTTGCCATAGAAGATAATGAAAAATTAAAAGCGGCATTAGAAAGGACATAATGAAACACGAACTATCATCAACAAAATTTAAAAGACTTGCGAAACACAGATACTTGAATACATTTAAAACGTTCATAGATTCATGGCAATACTGCTCAAATACCTGATTTTATTTTGGAGGTTTTACCTAAACACTTGGATTTTAAGTCTCTCATTCGTACATTCGTAGTTTTTATACTTTTTTTTTTTTTTTTTTTTTTTTTTTTGCTCGTTGATTTATCCCCTCTTTTGGCACCGTAGTTTTTCGCTGAAGTGTCTTCCTACCTTAAAAGATGTATCAGCTATCAGTTTCCAAGTAGTAGGATGCATATTTGTAACTGAGCTTTGTTACAAGGGTAGTGAAAGCCGTGGACGCTGCCCTGTGTTCGCAGCATATTGTCACATGTCCCACGTCTGTCGATAGACTTTACAAAGTTCTATGGGAGATGTGGGTCCAATTCCACATCTTCCAGGTCCTCAGCCTCTTTCTCCTCTGATGTAATATGGTTCAGAATAAGAAACCAGCCCTTGGGCACATCGTCATCACCTGTCACAATTTTTGTATTATGTGTGTTAAACCAAACCGCCAACCAGTTCGCTTATGTTTTACGGCCAAATTGCCTTACGGCCAACTAGTGCCGTAAGGAAGGTGTTTGCGGCAGAGATGTTTACGGCCAACACCGACCGGTCACAGCCGCGGGCCTTTCCCATCAAGGTTGAGCGAGTTACCGATTATACTAATGCCCAAGGCTACGAAAGAAGGAACATTTAAATGTTTAAGTGGCTGCTCTTTCCCCACCTTAATCCCGTGGGAAGAAGCAGGAGCTGACAGATGATTTGGGGTAAGAGCTTCTCTTGATGTTCTGGCCGATTCAAGCCACTGAAGGGCAGGGGCCCCCTAACTAGCTCCACACTCGAAGTAACTTTTAAGTTCTCTCCTCAGTGAAAATGGGGACAGTAATACCTGCCTTGTGCTGTTTATAGCATAGGTCAGGCTTCATAGAGCTCAGAATGTGGCCATCGCCTTCCAGAGTCTAGTGGGCGTGCTTCATTTTCGCCTTCTTGGCATCCCTTGCCCTGTTTATCTGCTATGTATCTTTCTGGGTTAACTTTTCCTCCCCTTCCTGTCATGTGGTTTGGTTTGGTTTGGTTTTGTTTTGTTTTGTTTTACTGGGACCCAATCCCTGGGACCTCCTGGACCCATTCTTTCCCCCCGTGACTCCCCCCACCCCCGCTCTGATGACCTCAGTGATTGTTCAGGGTAGATCTACCAGTGACCTTCCCTGAACTTTTTATACTCTGAAGTGATGGAGAGAAGCCTCTTTCCTCTGGTGTCACTGAGAAGCCATGAGCTGTCAGCAACCAGTTCTCCATTACTCCATTTAGAAAGCCCATTTGCAATAGTTGAAAATAAAGCTGTGAGAGATGACGGATGGAACAGGAGCACGTGTCTGCCAGCCAGAGTTCCCAGGCACCCAAACTGCCTTCGTTCTTAGAGATGTCCCAGTTCTGGTCCCCTGCTTTAGTCAATGGCCAGTGAATACTCTCCCCACCCCCAAGTTGATCCAAGCTGTATTTTTTGGAGCTTGAGAACAAATCAAAGCATCCTTAATTAATACAGTTCCTGCCCTCAGCTCCCTAGGTCTGCCAGGAAAACTGCGACAAAACCAGATGTGGTAGTAAAGCTAAGCCTACTCCTAGTCTAGGTATGACCTCGCAATCGCAGTTTAGGTAAAGATCCAAAAGAAATGCCTGCTTCCTTCCATCAACAAGTCATGGGAAAAGAATGCTCTTGGCAGCTTTGCTACATTTATTATTATTATTATTATTATTATTATTATTATTATTATTATTATTATTATTATTATTATTATATTATTTTAAGGGGAAGGATGTAATCAGGTTTATCTATTTATTTTTAGAGGAGGTACTGGGGATTGAGCCCAGGACCTTGTGTATGCTAAGCATGCACTCTGCTACTTGAGCTATACCCTCCCCACTGGCAGCTTTGTTCCTGATAACCAAATGTAGGTGTTGATTTAAAATCCCAGCACAAAAGAGTACATACTCCATGTTATATAAAGTACAAAGACTGGTGAAACTGATACATGCTGTTAGAAATCAGAATAGTGATTACCTCTGGCGGGAGATAGTGACTGGTAAGGGCCACGCAGGGGCTCCTGGGCACTGGAGTTCTATCCTGGAGTGTTGGGCTCCTCATGAGGTGCGTGTGTGATCCAGGTACATTCACTTTGTGAACATTCACCGAGCCGTACAGTGAAGATGTGTGTCCTTTTCTGTGTGTACATTATACTTCAATTAAAACATGTACTTTTAAAAGTTAAAAATATGCCCTGCCTCACACTGGCTCCTGTGACCACTCTGAGTTTGTTACCCCTGAGCCGGTCCTGTTCTCAGAGCCAGTGACCACCATCACCACCTGCTCTTTTCCCCTGTGGTTTTTAGGTCTGCCATCTTGGCTGCCCTGCCTTGATGAGCTCTCTTTTTCTTCTAACGACAGCCTTGGCTCCATGCCTTCTCCTCCAGGAAGCCCCCTCCCCACCCCTGCTCCCTGCCGAGTTGGTGCCCGTCTCTCTGCGCACGGGTTTGCTTGCACACACCTCTCCTTTGGCGCCATCTCCCTGTATCCTCACTGCTCACTGACACACATCTCCCTTCCACTACATGACAACTCAACTGCCAGGATTTTTCTTTTTGGTGTTGCAGACATTTAGCACAAAACCACATTGTCACTGTCATTTATGTGTCTGTATTTCCCACTGGACTGTGAACCAACATGCTAAACCCTTGAAAATATGAAAACAAATGAATAAGTAAATGGATGAATCATGTGAGAAAAAGGAATGGTAAACTTGAGACTTGGGCACTTGGGTCTGAGCCCTAGCTCCCCTGCTTCCTGAGCTCTGGGACCTTGGGCAGGCTGTCAAAACTTTCTGAGGCTCAGCTCTTCAGGTGTGCAAGAGAGAGAGCCCTGTGCAGGCTGTGTGCTTTCCAGATCACAAAGCACTGCCTATCGGTGAGGTCTCGCCCCTGAACAATGAAGCCCTCAGGCACCAGGTCGAGTGTTTTTCTGACAAGGCCAAAGCGCACAGGAGGGGCTGCGCCTGGTTTTTGCTGGAATCTGTGCTCTCTGTGGGAGAGGCTGAGCCACAGCTTCCCGCCACCACGTGCAGACAGAAATCTGGATTTCGGTTCTGATCAGCACCTAGTAAGAAGGAAAGATTTTGTTTGGTTTGGTTCTGTTCCTTTGTGGTGCCCCTTCCCGATCACACAGAAACAAAAACAGGGGGCCACTTAGCGTCACTGGGGGAGCCAGCTTCTTAGCAGGGCCTTCTCTGAGTGATCGTTCTCTCAGATAATGAGATGTTTTTCCTGTTTGCATCTAGGGCCAGAACCCTGGTAGGGAAAGCTGTAATTTGAAGCTCTGACACCTCTGTGCTCACTTCCCTCCCCTCTGGTGCTCTGGTGACAAGAGAGTCCCCAGGGGGCCATTCTGAAGGTAGCACCCCTCCGGCTGAAAGTGACCTCAGGAAGAATCAAGCTCTCTCTCCACGCCTGGGAGAGCTGGGGTGCCGGGCCCTGGGCCCTTGGGGTTGTTGTCGAAGGGCTGGTCTGCTCATCTCCTTTGTCCTGCTTGGACGCTGATGGCCAGAGAGGTCATGACCTCTCCCTCAGTTGACCATACAGTTTGTGGATTCCCATCCTGCTCCCCTGCCCTCCATCCTACACCCAGGGCTGGAGAGTTTGGGATGAGGGAGGCCCTGGGCACTCTGCCAGTGTCACCAGCTGCAGGTGACCATGGTCAATCTCCCCCACAGGGCAGGGGAGATGACAGGCCTCATGCCCTGCCCCCACTGCCATGTAATTAGACTAGCTCTTCCCATGCCTGATCTGAAGGCCCAGGATGAAGATGCCATTGGTCTAAAGCAAAATCAAAGGCCAGAGATTGAGTTTGTCCTAAAGCTAAAGTCACTCAAATATTCTTACCCTCAGGTGATGCCTTTTCTTTATGCTAAACATTTCCTTTCAAAGGAAATTGTGGAATCTGTAGACAATCACGTTTCATGCCCTTCTTGGTCAAATAAAGTTAGCGCCTGAAACATTTTTGAGAAGCTCTTTCCTGAAATCCCAAAACCCATTTTTGACTCAGCCCTGACCTCTTCCCTCAGGAGCAGAGCAGACCTGAAGTCCGGAAGAGGCCAGAGGCACAGTGGGCACCAGCCAGGGGTGCCAGCTTCTGTCCAGCGTGAAACCAAACCAAACCAACTCTTCCTTTCTGAGCAGATGGTTAAGCAGCACTGAGATCCAAATGTCTGTCTCCTGGAGGCTTAGCCTCACCCGCAGCGAACATAGATTTCGTTAAAAATCCCCTGCTGCTCCTGGGAGGGCTCCCTGTCCACACCCCCATCCAGTCCTGAGAGGCAAGGAAAGGGCTTGCAGAGCCAGGATGGAGGGTACAAGCACCCCAAATCCTGGCCCTGCAAGCAAGTCCTGCCCTCACTTCCCTCCCAGGGTCACAGAAGGAGAAGGAACACATAAGTGTCCTAGAGAAGTGTCCCCTCCATCAGCAGACTCCTTACTTATGAGCAGAGGGAGTTCTGGGCAATTGAAACAGAAGCATGATTTGTGGGAGGGACCGGGTAGCCTCCTCCAGTTCAGGCTGGATGGGACCTCCCTTCCCAATGTCGGGTCAAATATGAACACCGTGGTGTAAGTGCACTGCTGAGCTGGCACCAAAGGAAAGACCCCCAGAGGTAGGCACCAAGGGCAAGTGGAAGCCTGGGTCTCCTGCAAAGGGTGGCTTCCAGAAGAAAGGAGATGACCAGGCAGCCGTGCCCAGGGCCTGGGGGTGGCCCAGAGGCCCAGGAGCCAGCAAGCAGTAGTTCTGCCCGAGGACACAGGCGTTGCAGGGTTTTGTTGGGGTGCTGGTTTGTTGTTCTTGCTTTGTTTTGTTTCGTGTGAGAAAATGGGAGACCTGTGGCTTCCTTACAGAGACGGGGTTGTTGAAACGACAGGGCCCGAGGGTGAGTATGATAACATTCACAAAACACCTGTCCATACCGCAGGGCTTTAAAAATGGAAAATAACAGGAAGAAGAAAGAAAAGCAACTATGCCAACCAAAATCATGACCATGGCTGCTGTGACTGAATGCAGATTCACTCAGAACTTTCTGGGCAGTGCCAGGAAGAAACAGAAGGGGGACGCTCGCCCACACCTGCAGTGACTGACCAGGAACAGCCCTGTTGAGGGCCTGCTGGGCGCCTGTGCGTCTGTGACTGAAACGCACAACAGCCACACAAGGTAGGCACCGTCACCCCCGTTGTTCATGGAGGGAACAGAGGCCCAGAGAGGCTGAGGGTCTTGCCGAAAGTGACATACAAAAGTTTCTGAAATTAATTCCTCTTTATATATGGGACACCGAGAAGTCTAAGGCTCAATGTTTTTACAGCACAGGAGAATGCAGTTTTTATTTTACTTTTCCTATAGTAGCCAAGTTCTGTGCGAGGCTCTGGGTTCAGAGCAGCAAGCAAATTCCTCAGGGGTGACAGTGCAGTGGGGAGACTAAGGGGCCACTCACTTCAGTCCCAAGTACAATGGCTGTAAGGAGTGCAGGAACTGGGTAATCCAGGTCTCCATTCCGTGGTGTTACAGCATGGGATACTGTTACCAGGAAAAAGGAAATGAGAATTGCCTCGGTTCTTAGTCACCGGAAAAAAAAAGAATTTTTTACAAGAGACAAAAGTCATGATATAAGCGAGATTTTTATTGGTGAATTAAAAAAATTGTGAAAGCTGGTACACTTCTGAGAATCGGGAGCGGGCCAATCTAAGAGAGGAACAATGGCGCCGTTCCTTTGTTTTTCCTGTTTTTATATCCTGGTTTCATGATTGATTGATTGATTGACTGACTGACAACTCAGGTTCCCTGCGCTCTGGTTGATTGTCAGCTCAGGTTCCTTGTGCTCTGGTGAATTGACAGCTCAGGTTCCTTGTGTTCTGGATTTTCCCTTTCCCCTTCCCCCTCTCAGTGCTCATTTCTATCTAAACTACCTAACAATACCACAAAAGCTGTGTTGATGTTGATACTTTATTCTTAAATAAGCTACAACCAAACTATAGCTAAATAACAATATTCCAAACTAGTCCGCAGTCTCTGTTCTTGCTAAGAGAAGTCTAAGGTCCAGCCCGAGGCTCCTGTGTCCTTTCAGTGGCTTTCTTCACACGGGATGATCAGGGAAGAGACTCCAGGCTGAAATAAATTGTCCTAGGCAGGAGAGATCAGAGCCTCAGGGACTGGCTTCAGTTTGAAGAAAAACTGACCGGTGGAGTTGAGAAGGGAGGGGAGGGAGGGGAGGTAGGGGAGGGGATCGACCCCTTTGGGGAGAAGGGCAGGGTCTGGCTCCAAGTGAAGGGCTGGGAACTGGATCAGGGAACTTCCTCCTCTTTGCTCCCCTCCCCTCTCCCTCCCTGCTTCCTCGTCCCCTCCTTTCCTCTTCCCTCAATGTCCTCTCTCTCCTAATCCCCTCACCACACCCTCCTCCCATTTGCTTTACTGGGTCTTTCTGCCGCACCCTCATTCTGACTCTCCAGCCTATGAAAGTAGGTTGGAACCTAAAACTGCTTGGAGGAGACATGAAAAAACTAAAAAGATGGGAATTAAATTGAGGTCTTCTGGGAAGGGTTTGAAACTGAGAGAGGAAGTGACCAGAGCACTTTCTAAACATGTGCACCTTTGTTCAGCTTGAGACTAAAGACACTATGTTTTTATTTTATGTAAGTGAATATCAAGATCGTACTCTGAGAAGTCAGTATTGCATCAACAGAAGTACCAGCAACCCTGTTCTTAAATAGCGCATGGTAAGCCAGAGCCTCGGAAGCCAGCCGATCTTGTGGTCATGGCTTCAGTACAGTGGTGGGCTGAGCGTGGGGAGCAGAGAGGGGACTCCTGCCTAGGGCTGAGGCTGGAGCGGGCTGCCTGGAAGTGGTGGTGACAGGAAGCTGCGACCTGAAAGCTTCTTGAAAGAAGAGGATGGGAGGGAGGAGAGGTGGTGACCTCCCACTTTGGGGGAATTGCTACTCCTTCGGTGTCATGGTTTCACACAGGAAGTGCGGCAAACAAAGCTAGCAGGCTCTTCAGCGAGCACTTAGCTCTTAGAAGAACGAGTGTACAGCCCAGAAGGCGTGGTTCCAATCGGATGATCCTGGAAGTGGATATTACATAGTGCGCACTCCGCCCTTCAGAACTTGAGGGGCATCCCACAGCACATCTGGTCCAGGCAGCAAAGTCTCTGCTGTGTCCCCCAGCTCTGAGCATGTGGGTTTTCTCTATGGACTCAGAAATGAGTGTTGGAAAACGTAGCCACCTGTGTAGGGTGGTGAGTCGTGGGTTTCCTAACTCCTAAGTTTCGTAAGTATGTTTTAATGAAGAAGGAACAAGTGATATCTTTCTGGTTATGAAAGCCTGCTTTCCTCCTCATCACTAGCATGGATTTTATCGGCTTCCAGACAGGGGCCTCCTCCCCGGTTCTGTAGGGATGCTGAGCACAGAGCTTTCTGAGGGAGCTTGCCATGTGGTTGTGATACAGGAACAAGAGTTGGGGGACCGTGAAGATGACGGTGTCCCAGTTCCCAGTCAAATCCCTAGGACGTGCCCTAAGTGAGGGTCTTTAGCTTCACGCAGGAAAGAATTCAAGAGCGAGCCATAGTTGAGTAAAAGTAGGTTCATTTAGAGAGATGTCCGAGGGTTGGGGGACAGAGATGGTAACAGTAAAGGTTAAAGTAAAGGTAGAAACACACTCCACAGACAGAATGTGGGCCATCTCAGAAGGCAAGAGAGACTGAGACTGCAAGGTGTGGTGTTGCTAGTTTTTATATGCTAACAAGTGAGAGGATTATCCCAACTACTCTGGGGAAGGGGCAGGGATTCCCAGGAATTGGGCCACTGCCCTCTCTCTGATCTTTCATGGGTAGCCTCGGAACTGTCATGGCGCCTGTGGGTGTGTCATTCATCATGCTAGTACATTACAATGTATATAATGTAGCTCAAGGTCCACTGGAGGGCGAACCTCCCGCCATCTTGGGCCTCAGGGTCTGCTGGGAATTTGCTTTTCTGCCATCTTGGGGCTGATTGCTGTGTCATTCTTTTAATGGCCATGTCCTGCCCCCTTCTCTCCTGTCTCAGTTGATAGATCTGCTTTGCTATTCTTGTTATAAAAAAAAACTACCTCGTTGAAACTGAAGACCATACCCCTGGTTCTGCCCCTGGAAGCAGAACAAACTAGCACTGGGAAAATGAACAATCCCACTGGGACCAGGAGCTCCAGTTTTCCCTTACACAGTATCTGTTACTTATTGGAGAGACTTCAACATCAAAACTCTCACAATTCATTCATTAATAGGAGAATATCATCTTCCTATTTGATTTGACAGAGGGGCCTCCAATCAGTTCATCTAAAAGTAGAGAGAAAAAAAATCCATGTTTCACAGAACCTCAAAGATCTATCTACAAAGTCAGAGGATCACGAGTGTCTACACTGATGTTTGTATATAAAATGCAGATTTTAGAAGGGCATAGATGTTTGGTCCACAGACAGGCCAAGGAGAAACGCAAATCGTTGTTGCATTATCCTTGTCAGATTTCTGCAGTAGGTGAAAGGCAGTGTGGAAGTGGTCAGCATTTGGGAATGAAATCCAGTTGTTCCTTATATGTGGTGATGAGAAATCCAGACCCGAAGTTCTAAGGAGAAAACTGGCACAGGTTTAGAGGGAAAGCTGTTGAAGTAAATGAAAAGGCATGAGAGATTGGCATAGGGATATCAGGGTAACCCTTTGAGAAAACTGGGTTGACTACACTTTGAGTTTATAAGGAAAAACATATAATTGAAGGAGTAAACATTTTGGCAAAAACCAGAACAAATCATTTAAATTCTTTTTTTTTTTTTTGGCAATATGGAGGTTTAGCTATTCAAAAACCATCCTACTACAAAATATCTAAAAATGTTGGAGTTGACAAAAACCTAAGGGAGGTCACTAGAAGCCAAAAACAAAACTGAGTCATGAATCCAGAGAGGTAATTTTATGAAAAATAGTACTACCCTAAGGTCCTTTGCCAATCTCCAGTTTCCAAGACCCTGTGCAGAACAAAAACTTTGGAACCAGAGTGAAGAGTTGGAACAGAGCCAGCCCTCCCCAATCCAATAAAGTATAAAACCAGAATTCCTATTCTTAAAATGAAAGGCTATCCTTAAAGTGACCTGAAAAAAAACAAAGTAATTTATCTGTTTTGCATTAGCTCAATGTAGAGAAAGAAAAAGAAAAAAAAAAAAAAACTGTCTCCATTGACAGTTCTTAATCATAGCCCAGCCTGCTACCTGCATGATTCTGAAAGCCCCAAACCAAGGTTTCAATTCAAAGAGGCCCCAGTTTGGGACTTTTCTAGGCACTTGAAAAAAATAAGTGCAAATTGTCCCTGGAGAAACAATTTCTTAGACTTTAGCAATTTCCCATGGTTAAATTTGTATGAAATACATGCGCGCGCACACACACACACAGACACACACACAGACACACACACACACACACACACACACACACACACAGCAGGAAAAATGCCACTGGGAGCAAGAATCAATCAAGCTGAATTAGACTTCTAAAAATTACAGATATTGGAACTGTCAGAATCAAAGTGTGTTAGAACTATTTAATATGCTTTATATTTTTAATATGTATTTTTACATTCTGAAATTCTGTTGGTTATTTTTAAGGACACCAAAAGGGGAAAGGAGAATAAATATAAAAAAGAATAACACGCTATCCAAAAGACCAGGCTGATTTCCAAAACAACCCAACCAAACCTCAAGGAAATAAAATGTAATTAGTAAAATATAAAATTTAACTGATAAGTTACACAGCAGATTAGACTTGGCAAAAGAAAGAATTAGCAAACTGAAATTTAAATCTGAGGAAGTTGCCTAGAATGCAGTACAGAAAGCAAAGAATGAAATGATGAAAAATATAAAGACATGGAGAATAGAATAAAAACTTCTATATATGTCTTACTGAAATTCCAAGAATGGGAAGAAGGCAATACTCAAAGAGATAATGATGGAGAATTTTCCAAAATTGATGAAAGACATGAATCTGCAATGGCAGGAAACAAAATGAATCACCAGCCGGATAAATAAATACACATCTTGATAAATCTGGAAGATCCCAAAAGAGAAAAGACAGATCACCTTACAAGACCATCACAATGAGACAGAAAGGGGACTCCTCAACGAGAAAAGCAAAGGAACCAGAAGGCAAAGGAATAACTTTTTCAAAATACTGAGAGGAAAATTACAACTAATGAAATATGATATATGATATATATAGCAAACCTATCATTCAAAAAATGAAATCAAGACATTTTCAGGTAAACAAAAACTGAGTGCGTAATCACAATAGACCTTCACAGATAGACTTAATATTCTTCGAGAAGGAGGGAAAGAATCACAGACAGAAAAGTATGACGTGCAGGAAGGAATCCTGTGAAAGGACAATGCAAACACATGAGTGAAACAGTACTGATAAGGGGTAAATGCTAAGGTGGAAACCAAGCTCTCGTTAAGTGGGGAGGCTGAAGATTGGCAGTTGTGCTGATTTGCTGGGGCCCATAACAAAGTACCACACACCGTGTGGCTTAAACAACAGAAGTTCAACAACAGGAGTTCATTTTCTCACAGTGCTGGAGGCTACAAATCTGAGATCAAGGTGCCTGTAGGGTTGGTTCCCCCCAAGACCTCTCCCCTCGGCTTGTTGGTGGCTTTCTCCCTATGTCTTCATGTCGTCTTCCCTCTGTGCATGTCTGTGTCCTAATTTCCTCTTCTTAGAAGCACACCAGTCATACTGGATTAGGGTCCACCCTAATGACTTCCATGTATGTTAATTGCCTCTTTAAAAGGACTGATTCCAAATACAGACACGTCCTGAGGGACTGGGAGTTAGGACTTCAACATATGACTTTTAGGGAGGGGGACACAGTTCAGTTCATCACAGTGGTAAAAGCAGGTTAGGATCCTTGCGTTGTCTTCTGAAAGGCTAGTCAAGGAGACTCAGTTTCTTGGGACCCACAAGCGGCCAAAACCAGGCCCATCTCCCTGCCTCATCAAAAGGAGCCATTGGCTGCCTGGAGGCATGGAAAGCCCTCACCCCTTACTCTCCTTGACCCCACCCTCGGTCTGCAGTACACAGAGCTATAACACGGACGCGTTCAAGAGCTGGTTTTTGTTGCCCGCTTTAAAAAAATAAAATAAAAAGCAAGCAAGCCAGTGAACAGTCTAAATACAAAATTTTTCTTTGGGACTTTGTTCAGTTTCAGGTGGTTGATCAGATGGGGAAAGGTGACCAGGTCCTGGACCAGACATTTGTCCTGGATCAGTAAACCATCAGGATTGTCAGTGGGGAATCTCCTTCCACAACCTCCATTTAAATCTGTATCACAATCCACTGTGTCCCTAATGCCATCTTGTTTG
This sequence comes from Camelus dromedarius, assembly GCF_036321535.1. Taxonomy (NCBI): domain Eukaryota; kingdom Metazoa; phylum Chordata; class Mammalia; order Artiodactyla; family Camelidae; genus Camelus; species Camelus dromedarius. The sequence goes on along the minus strand of NC_087448.1, from coordinate 61,334,688 downwards.
TTAGCTGAAAACCTCACACCCCAGGTTTCCCTTTGCCATCTGTTATGCATTATATGTTCTGCTTAAGGAAAAGTAAAACTTAGATGTAATAAACTCAGGAGAGGTTTCATGGGTGTTACACTTGAAGTGTTACCTTCAACCTGCTAAGGCCTGTCTTTGTTTCCAGGTGTTACTAAGCCAAGAACTGGAGGACTGAGACCTGCCTCCGTGGAGGGAAGTCCTTGCAGGACCAGTGAAAGGAGAGCGCTCAGGGACTAAGCATTAGTGGCCTTGGCTTCTATTTTCCACGGCTGTTTGGAAAGCAGAAGTTAGAAAGAAGAGCTGTCTTTCTGGACTTCATCAGGGGGTGGCCCGTGTAAGAACGGGCACATAATGGCTTAAAAAAAACCCACCCCTGAACGTCTGCATTGGAAGGATGTGACATGCTCTCACACAGGGAGAGCTTGGGGTCAGACAGGGGCGTCTGTTTTCTGATGGACCCCAATCAGGAATTGCCCTTGTGCGGAAGAGCTGGTGAGGTAGAGCAGACGACGGACAGGCAAGAGCAGAGACTTGTCCTGCTCGCGAAGGGAATAATGAGTGGCCAGTTTCACATGTTCAGCAGAAAATACAGCAGGGAGGAAATCTCCTTAGAAATAATGTTTGTAAGATGACATTCTAAAAATGATCCCTAACAATTACACAACTAGGGACTGAGTTCTTCTGCAAGAAAACACATTCTGATGTACAGACCAGCCATTGCAATACGGGCCGGGCTGGGACAAGAGCAGGGGGACCGTATGAGGGGGTGAAGGTGGCCAGAATGTCAGTCTCATTCCCTAACTCACACCTGGGGAAGGATTTTCACACATTTGTAAATCAAGCAAGAAATCGAGGTGAATTTTATAATTCCACTGTGTCTTATTAGTAGCATTTTTTTTTACGTTACATGATTATGGTTTTCATTTCCAAGTGTGGGTCCAGCCATCTAATCTCTCATTTCTTACGTAAAGTCCTACGTTCAAGAAATTCTCCAAGTTTTGCATAGAGACCTCTGTACAGAGAAATTTATGGCACTATTAAGGGCAAGGTTTGGTTCTCCAGATGGGGTAAAGCCGGGGAAGCAGCCCCAGACCAAGAGTCTCCAACACATTTTGCACTCATCAGCTCAGGCTGCCATAACAGAACACCACAGACGGGGGGCTTGAACAACAGAGATTTATTTTTTCACAGTTCTGGAAGCTAGAAGTCTAATGCCAAAGGGCCGTGAGGGGTGGTTTCTCGTGAGGACTTCCTTCCTGGCTCGTAGACAGCCGTCTGCTAGCTGTGTCCTCACGTGGCCTCTCCTCTCTGCATGTTGTGGGGGTGGGAGGGAGTCTCCGGCATCTCTTCCTGTTCCTACAAGTACACCAGTCCTGTTGGACTAGGGGCCACCTGTATGACCTCATTTAACCTTAAGTACCTTCTTAAAGGCCCTCTCTCCAAATACAGCCACATTAGGGGTTAGGGCTTCAACCTCTAAATTTGAGGAGGATACAGTTCCATCCAAATCAAGAATATTGCTGTATGGAGAGGGTCACTTGTGACATTTGGGAAGATGACAAAACCCCAGACTTGTATATACCTCCCAGTTGAGAGGAAAAGCCTTTGCCTTCACAAGACATGGCTTTGCATCTTCTAACCACTTTACCTGCTGAAGTGATCTTTGGCAAGTTCCTTAACAGGGTCTTTGTGAGGGACACTTACTACATGAATATGTATACTCCTGAGCTCTACAAATGGAAGAAAATGAGCACATTGTAGTTCAATGGGACTCTTTCTGATCATTCTCTATGTTCCAGAAATGTACAATCAATACAATGTGATTGGGTGGGGTCAGATAAGGAACTCATATAGCTACAATACTGGTCATTTTAGGATAAAGTGACTTGAGTCAACTTGTAGTTGAAGAGTTTTTCAAGGTTAATTAATATTCTCATTTTGGTTCCCTTGCACCAAAATACGAATAGCTAGACAGCCAGAAATCATGTCCTTTGCCCTATTTCCCAAAGCTGCCTTCCTTTTCCTTCCAAAAGTGGTAAAAGATTAGGAGTAACAGTTAAACAAACTAGGGTATATATGTCTTTCGTGGAAAGAAAGCAGAATTCACTTACTCAGTTAGTCATTTTTCTAACAATCAAACACTCCGTCCTGAAGCCCTTTAAACTGATACTGTGTTGAATGATGTTACTAATGTTAATTGACAGTTTGCTGGAAACTGTCTCTTAAAAACCCTCAATTTCTGTTCAAGACCTGTTTATTTTGTTACAGAATTAGAAATCAAGGAGGAACTTCCGGAAAGAAAAAAGTGTGTATGTGTGTGTACGCATATGTTTTGGCTTTTATACTAGGAAGGTCATTTGCAAGAGAGAGAACAAAAAAAGAAAAGAAAGAAGCAAGTAGAAATGAAATTAGACCTGTGTTTATACAGTTCTCCACGTTGGCTCAGGACTTATTTTTGAAAGTTTGTAAACTAGCCTTCCAGTTTAAATTGAATAAGTAGGTGCAGCTGAGTAAATGGGGAGACGCGGGTTTGTGGCCATGTGTTTTCACTTTAAAATTACATTGCAGAGGAACAGAGGGGGTTAGAAACGAAAATAAGAAAGAGATACAAGACAGGCTATGTTTAAAAGGAAAATGTGAGAAAACGAAGAGTCAAAACAGAAGTCCTCTTTGCTTGGCCCTAGGGGCCCGAAGTCACTCCACCCTGTTAGGGGAGGCAGAACAGCCTCAGAGCCATCCCTCCAGACCTGGGGGCGGATGCAGGAACCTGCAAGGCAGGGAATCCCTCACACCAAAAGGCGCGGTGCCGGGATGGGACTTTGAAAGGTCAGGAGACATTCTGGGATGGCCTGGATTAAAGACGTGTCCGTCTGGGACCCCAGGGTCTCCGCTGGGGAGTTGGGGGGAAAGTCATTCATCTCATATTAAACACAACCCAAAACTACTGACCTGTTCCTCAGTAGGTCAGGACAGTGACATCCTCTATAGCTACATGTTATGGGCTGATTTGTGTCCCCACCCTCTCTTCCCCTCCCCCAGATTCATACATTCAAGTCTCAACCCCCAGTATAGAAGATGGAACCATATTTAGAAATAAGGTCTTTAAAGGAGTGACTGAGTTGGGGGAGAGTAGAGCTCAGTGGCAGAGCATGTGCTTAGCATGCACGAGGTCCTGCATTCAATCCCCAGTACCTCCACTAAAAACAAAACTAAGTAAATAAATAAACGTAATTACCTCCCTGCCTCCAAAACAAAACAAACAAAAAAGAAAGAAAGAAAGAAGTGACTGAGGTAAAATGAGTCTCTTACGGTGGGCCTCAATCCAGTTTGAGCCAGAGTGAGGACACGGGGGAGATGGCCATCCGCACCCTGAGGAGATAGGCATCAGGAGAAACCAGCTCTGCTGGCACCTTGATCTTGGACATTCAGCCTCCAGAACTGTGAGAAAGTAAATTTCTGTTGTTTAAGCCCTCCGGCCCATGGTATCTTGTTAGGACATCCCTAGGAAGCTAATTTGGTGCTGAGGGAAACCACTCCCACAGTCCCTATTAAAGGTGGCTTGTTGTCTTGCCAGCACCAACCTGGAGAGAGTAATGTGGCTTCTCTCTCTAACAAGTGCAGTTGCTTAGTTTCTGCCTCAACTGCCCAGGGCACACTGTAAAATCTATCTGGACATTGTGTAATTACTCATGGACTTCTGGGTATTTCTAAAAGATTTCCCTTCAATTTATTCCAATAATCTGCAACATCTCTGTTACGAATTAAATTGTGTTCCCCCCCGAAAAAAAAAAAAAGGTTTGCTGGAGTCCTAACCCCTAGTACCTCAGCGAGTGAATTTACTTAGAAATAGGGTCTTTACAGACGTAATCGGGTTAAGATGAGGTCATTAGGGCGAGCGCTAATCCAGTGTGACTGGTGTTCTTCTAAAGGGGAAATTCGGACACAGACGCACACAGGTAGAACATCACGTGAGGGTGAAGACAGAGAGCAGGGTGATGTTTCTGTAACCCACATTTCTAACAGGTTGCAGGCAAACCACCAGAAGCTGGGAGAGAGGCCTGGAACGGATTCTTCCTCCCAGCCCTCAGAAGGCTCCAACCCTGCTGGCACCTTGATCCCAGACCGCTGGCCCGCAGAGCTGTGAGACAGCACACGCCCGTGTTTCTGCCTTGCGGTGAGTGGCTGTTGTGGCCGCCCTCTCTTCCAGGTGCGGCTGTTGGATGGAATCACCTCCTGCGGTCCCAGTAGGGTCTGGGGTGGGGCTTGTCAGGTGTGAGGCTTGATACTTTGGCACGTTTGGTCTACAGGGGTCCAGCTGCCCCTTTGCCCCTTCAGAATCATCTCTCCCCCTTCCCCCACCCCGACTGTACCTGATGGTACAGTCTCCCCCACCCCTCATTCTGGCTCCTCTCTCTGGAATGCCCTTCCTCCCAAATGCCTTCCCCTCTCCCCCTTGTAGGCTTTATCTCAGTTCCCTTTTAGGAAAGCCTTCCTGAGAGCCTTCTCACCCCTCCCTAGGCTGGTGCCTGCCAGCCCTCTAAGGATTCTGTCTCCTTTGGACGCCCAACTCGAAGCCTGGCATGTATCAGATACTCAGTGTTCTTTGAAAGAATACATAAATGGAAAGTAATGTTGAAGGTGTAATGTAAAGACAGAGGTATTAATCCATTACTATGTAACAAATTACCCCCAAATTTACAGTTTATTCTTTTGACAGTCTCTGTGGGACAGGAAGTGAGAGCTGGGTCTCAGGCGAACTGTTGACTGGGCCGGGCTAAAAAATATGAAGAATCAGCTTCCGAGCTCACTCTAGTAGTTGCTGCAGGCTTCAGTCCTCGCTGACCTTGAGGGTCACCTCAGCTCCTCACTACCCTGTGGGCCCCTCCATGGGCTGCCTGAGTATCCCCAGGGCATGGTGGCTGGCTTCTCCCAGAGCAGGTGACCCAAGGCAGAGCCCAAGATGGCAGCCACAGGCTGTTTTGGGGTTTGTCTTCATGTGTTAGCTTCACTGAGGTATAATTGACAAATTAAAATGCGCATATTTAAGGTGTACAACGTGATGTTTGGTAAACAAAAACACTGTGAAATGATCACCACCATCAAGCTAATGAACATCATCTCCATTAAACTTGTGTGTGCATGTGTGTGTGTGTGTGTGTTTATCTGTGATGAGAACACTTAAGATCTACCCTTGTAGCAGATTTCAAGTGTATACCATACAGTATTGTCAGCTGTAGTCCCGGGCTATGCAGCAGCTCCCCGGAATCTGCCCATCTCACCTAACTGAGACGTTGTGCCCGTGGATAAACACCTCCCGTTTCCCCCACCCCCAGCCCTGGCAACCACTGTTCTACTCTGAGCCGCAGACTGTTAACATCCTCATCTCCAAAGTGGTATAAAGTCACTGCTGTATCTGTGGATACAATGCGAGAGGTTCCTCAGGGTGTGCACACCAGGAGAGGGGGTCATGGGGGCCGTCTTGGAAGCTGCGTTCCGCTGACCTTCCCAGACCTTCCACTGATGGACTGGGCAAGGCTATTACCTTTGTGGGTCTCCTTAGCTAGTTTTTATCTGCATAATGACAGCTAATAACTGCAAGGTAATTGACTATTCAAATGATGACATACGTTGTCCCACTTGACCCGTGCGTCAGTCTCCCGAGGCAGGGACTCCTGTTCCCACGTTCATGGGTGGGAAGCGGCTGGCTAATATTCAGGAGGTCTTGGACTCAGGTCTGCCTCTTTCCTGAGTACCACGTTTGTAATGTATAAACGGAGAGTGTTGGGCTCCACAGCCCCTCCCAGCTTCCCCTCCCAGGGAAGCACTGGGCTCTGGGGACGAGCTTTCACCCCGATGCTGCCCCTGCTCTTCTTGCTGCCGGGGAGCAGCTCTGCTTCCCTGGGCTCGTGGTGTCCTCAGCCCAGGCATGCATTGTCATCCTTCAGGAAGATTCTGTCCCTCTGACCCGACCCAGGGCCCCCTAGTGTTGCTAGGCCACCTGGCCGTGACACATGCTGAGCCAGGTCACCAGCTGCCACTCTCATTTCACCTTTCTTTCCAAACATTTATTTCTGCTATTTTGAGGACAGGGTTCTAGACTAAATAAGCCTGTGGTTTGTGGTCAGTTGTTGCAGGTCCGGGACACCTGACCACAGTTGGCCGGTCGGCAGAGGTCACCTTCCTCCGGAGGCCCTGAGCTTCCACATTGAGGGTCTGGTTTCCCCCATCCCTTGGCGACTGCATTTCAGGACTCTCCTGCTTTCTTTCCAAAATCCACCCCATCCACTCCTCGGTGACCAGAGCTGGTGGAGGCTAGAAGTGGCCTGCAGGACACATCTGCTCCCATGACGAGGCCTGGCCACTGGCAGCCACGGAGCCGCGTCGATGCCCCTACAGAGCAGAGTTTGGATGACTTTTTTCTTTGACATGATTGCTGCCTGCCCTCCCTTCTCTTCCTGTTCTTTCTCCCTCCTGACCCTGCTTTAGCAGGAAAAAACAATAGGACCACATTTAAACTTCAAAGAAGACTCCTGTTTCAAGATGCCACAGAGGCCCGGGCTCCTGGAGAACTCTCTCACCCTCTCTTCTGGGAACCCGAGTACAGAGCACATCTCTCCCCAACCCCGTGCTCAAGGTCAGAGGGAAGCCCAGTCTGTGACACACCTGAGGAATTCTAGAAAGTCGCGGCAGTCAACAGGAATTTCATGAGTGTCTTTGGCTCTGCGGGAGAACCTGCAAGGCAGATTTTGGAGGGCTGAGTTCATTGTATGAGGCTCCTGCAGCCACGATACGGGGCCAGGGAGGAGACGGGCAGGTTGAAAAGCTTCAGAGCTTTTCACTGTGCAGGTGTATTCGAACGTTGGCAGAACAACTGATCCCCAGCAAGTGTTATGGGACAGCCAAGCCAACCAAGTAACAGGGGCTCACCGAGCTGATCACCAGTGGGTGCTGAGTAATCATCTCCCCATCTTTTCCACAGTGAACTAGGGAGTCCCCAGCCTGGCCTGTTCTGCCTTACCCCACAGCAGCTGGAAGGCACATTCCCACCCCCTAAACGAGTCCGGATGCATTGTTTTCGCTCCTGCCCCTTGAGTACATTCATGGAATCTGTTGATGTCCCTTATTCAGTAGGGTGTGTGCTGTGGAGGGAGGTCGTCAAGGCCTCTATCCCGTGATGCTAAGTGGGCCTTGCAGTCTCCAGCTCGCAGATCAGGGCCACCTGTCGGGAAGGCAGTGCGAGCGGCAGAACGAGAAAGAACTTGAGTTTGGTAACAGAGAGGCTGGCGCCATTATCAGCCGTGGGCCTTTGAGCAAGGCCCACGAAATATTTGAAATTTAGTGCTTGCCTCCAAAATGGGGACAATGATATCTACTGTGCAGACTTACGGTGGAGGGACAACATGCGTGTGAAATGCCTAGCTTGTGGTGAACATTCAGTGTAACAGTTTGCTCTTTCCTCTTTCCCCTGGAAACCATCCGCCCAGGCGGGGCGAGGAAGGATGGTAGCCCCGAGGTCATGCGCGAGATGACAAGTGTAGACATGCGTGCAACTTCTGTTCTCCTGCTCCTGCTGCTTGCAGGTTCCACAGCCTCGGCCCGCGCCCTGGGAGGCTCGGGGCACCCCAGAGAGAGCTTCTCTGAAAAATAAAGTCACCACTCGCCTGCTGGCCCAGGTTTCATTGGAGCGCCACATAATGAAATGATTTTCCTTCACCCTTTTATTTCCTCTCCTTCTTTCCTTCTGAGACAAATGGAAAAATAATTTGATCCCCTTGAATCTTTTCACCCTGGGTATTTCCTCCTTCACACCCGAGCCCCTCCCCTTGATAAACGGGAACACATGTGCGGAAAGGGCGGCCTTCGCCCTCCTGACTCAGGGCCCTCCTCCTCGCGGGACACGGGTTTCCTTTCAAACCTCAGAATGAATTCATCACAGCAGGAAGAACATTGTTTTTCTTCAAAACTGGAAGGGGGAGAAAAAAAAAAAAAGCAAATCCCATGTCACAATTATTCCATTTCAGAGGGAGAATGTTACTCTTTAATCTCCAAAGTTTATTCTCTCCAACTCTGAAGGCTGTGGCCAAGGTGACTCGCAGACTCAGTGCAGCTGCTTTTTTTTAAGAGTCTGCACTGAGTCATGCTTTGGGGAGCCAAAGGTGACACATACATATTTTGAATATTACCCTGTGTGTAGATCTGCATTGTGGCTTGACTTAAGGAGCGTCTGCTTCTTGACGTGTTCACACGTGGACACTTTCAGTGGAGTTTTTACTTAGAAAACGATCCTCAATACGATTCTTTCATTTGAAAGTTGAACTTTCTGAAAATTGTGCTGTGAGCCTTACTATGTTTTTACTTTTGTATTTACTGTGGTTCCTCTAGCATCCTAGCCCCTCAGAGGACAAACCGCTTTTTTTTTAAAACAAAAACACGCAATATCAAATGCCCAGTGCCCTAGAGAGGAAGCCTTGGGTTTGACTATCTCCTGTAGCAGACATCAGAGAAGCAGGATGTCTTCTTGAACTGAAACACTGGCTCAAGAATTCCTGTAAACTTCCTTACACTTCATTTTAAGAAAAACTCCCTGACACTGAGCATACTTCTCCGTTGCTGCCAGGCGTCTTTCTGTTTATGTAGACTTTGTTTACATGTGCCCCCTGTTAATAAAATCTGTATTTAACAGATGCACTCAAGCATCTTGGAAACTAATTTTCTTTCAAACTCATGCACTTTCTGGGAAGGAATAAAAGGAGTGGAGAATTGGGTTGGCAGCCGTCCATCGCGTGACCATTTATTGTCAAGGAATGTAGCAGAAGACGGCTCCCGCTATTTCCTTTTGATTTCGGTGTGTAAATCTGCTCTCACCTAAAGCTTGACCACATGATGGTGCAGACACACATTAAACTGATTATTTCTGTCTGAGCTGTGTGTAGAATGTGCACTCTAAATTGCACATAAAAATGTTCCCCAAAATAGTACCACCTGCCTGCAGAAGTATCATTTTCTTTTACAAAGACAGACCCAAATGTGTTTCTGGGATTCTGCAGCCTCTGGCTGATGAGGGTTGCCGCCCTGTCTGTGTTGGGCGTGAGCCAGGGCTGGCCTGGGGCTTCCTTCCCAGGGAAGGCAGGAACTCCGGGGGTCTCCCCGGAAGTGTCTTGGGCTCTTGCTCAGAAGACAGTCTCAGATATTTAGGGAGCGGCTTCTCCCTATCCAAGTGAGGGATAGGAAAGAACATTAAGTGGGGCTGGGGGTGGTGTGTGGGAGGGGCTGGAATACAGAGAGCAGAACAAAGCAGTAGACGGTGAAATTACAATACAGACCATCACAACCCAAGGAAGAGCTCTCCCAGAACAGGGAGAGAAACAAACCTGGGGAGGAAGAGAAAGGAATGTAGAACTAAAAAACGAGAGTTGTTTCAGTTTTTAAAAGGCACAAAGAAACTAAACCCAGAAAGGCAAGACCAAATTGTAATTTCTCCTGATTAATGAGAGACGTCGCATATCCTATTATCTTTCAAACATCTGTCCTGTGCCCTCACCAACTGAAAAAAGGCAAAGATGTTTGGAAGGAGAAAGAAAGGTGTTTTGCCCACATAGGGGCACACCAAAAGCTTTTATTCTGGAAACAGCCCTTCTCTGACTTACTAAGTTCTTTGCCCCAGAGAAAAGAGAGTCATCTCATCCCGTCTCTGGGGGCCATGCTTGCAATTGCTCTGTTTCCTAATTGTCCGGGACTGTGCAGAGGGAACCACACAAAAGACCTGAAAATGCTCAGAATTATCTTGGTCATTGTGTGCTCTGGTTATAGAGCTTTAAGACTCTAAACAGAAGATAGTAGACTATCTTAGCAGTAAGGATAGAAGTATTCAGGACCATAACTTGTCCATCAGTGTTTTTGCTAGCTTGGAAGGCTGAGGGCTGGGCTCCTTCCCGCAGGTTTTGGGAACATCCATTCCTACCAGCCTGGAGCTCCTCATCCTTATCCCGACTGTGCTTTTTGTTCCTGCTTTCACGTTCGCCAAACTCCTCAAAAATAACCTATGTCCCTGGTTTCACATCCTCAGCTTGTGGTCCCATATTAGACCTCTGTAAACAAACTTCCCTGCACCACACCCTGCTATTCCTCCTCATTTTGTAATAATTTCAGACATAAAAAATTGGCAAAAGTAGTACAGAGAATTCCCCAAATGTTAACATCTTCCGCAAACAGTGAAATTATCAAAATCAGAAAAATAACACTGATTTAACATTATTATTTAATCAACATACCTACTTCAAATTTCGATAATTGTCCCACTAAGGCCACTTTTATGTTCCTGTTTCCAATCTAATAATACATGTTGCATTTAGTTGTTATGTGAGTTTAGTCTTCTTTACTGTGGACCATTTTTTTCTGGCTTCCTTTATCTTTCATGGCCTTCACACTTTTGAAGAGCCCTGGCAAGGTTTTTTGCAGACTCATTCTGAATGTCTGATGTTACTTCATCATTGAGTTAGTTATGCATTTTTGGCAAGAATGCCACAGAATTATCCCAATACCAAAACCAGCCAAAACTATCACAAGTTTAAAAAAAAATGTAAATCAATATTGCTTACGACTGTAGATACAAAAATCCTAACAAAGTATGAGTGAACTAAATCCAGCAACATAGATAATTATATACTATGGTTAAATAGGATTTAGTCTAAGAATGCAAGGTTGGCTCAACATATAAAAATCAATCTGTGTAATAAACCACATAGTAGAATAAAAGACAGGAATTGTATAATCATTTCAATAGACACAGACCAAACATTTGACAAAATCCAACGCTCTTTCATCATGAAAGTACTCAGTGTACAAAAATCAGTTGCAGTTCTATACAGTAGCAATGACCAGTCTGAAAATGAAACTAAGAAAATAATTTCACTTACAATAACATCCTTAGGGTATCAGTTTAACAGAACAGTACAATACCTATACACTGAAAACTGCAAAATGTTGAAAAAATTAAAGATGATGAGAATAAATGGAAGGAAATGTTTATGGGTTGGAGGGCTTGATATTATTAAGACTTTCTATTCCATAAATTGATACACAGTTTCAATGCAAACCTACCTACCAAGTCCCTCATGGTTTCTTTTTTTTTTTTAAGACTTTATTTTTTAGCGTTTTAGATGTACAGCAAAATTGAGATGAAGATGCAGAGATTTTCCATATGTTCCTCTTCCTACCCCACATACATAGCCTCTTCCATTATCAACATTCCTCACCAGAGTGGTACATTTGTTATAACTAATGACCCTACGTTGACACATCATAATTATTCAAAGTCTGTAGTTTACATTATAGTGCAGTCTTGGTGTACATTCTACAGATTTGGACAAATGTATAATTTTATGTATCCACCATTATAGTATCATACAGAGAATTTCCATTGCCCTAAAATTCCTCTGTGCTCTGCCTATTCATGATTTGCCACCCCCATTCTTCCAACCCCTTGCTAAACAGATTTTTTACTTTCTCCATAGTTTTGCCTTTTCCAGACTGTCATATAGTATGAAGCCTTTTCATATTGGCTGCTTTCACTTGGTAATATGCACTTAAAATTCCTCCAAGTCTTTTCATGGCTTGACAGCTCATTTCTTCTTAGCACTGAATAATACTGCATTGTTTGAATGTATGACAGCCTATTTTTCCATTCACGGAAGGCCACTTTAGTTGCTTCCAGGTTCTGGCAATTCTTAATAATGTTGCTAAAACAGCCTTGTGCAGGTTTTTGTGTAGATACAAGTTTTCAACTCCTTTAGGTACATATCAAGGAGTAAAATTGCTGCATAGTATGGCAGGAGTAAGTATAGTTTTGTAACAAACTGTCAAATTGTCTTCCAAAGTGACTGTACCATTTTGCATTCACACTAGCAGTGAATGAGAGTTCCTGTTGCTCCACATCCTTGTCAGCATTTGTTGGCATCAGTGTTTTGGATTATAGCCATTCTAACAGATATGTATAAGTATCTCATTGTTTTAATTTGCATTATCCTGGTAACATAGGAAGTGAAGCATCTTTTCCTATGTTTATTTGCCATCTGTATATCTTCTTTGATGAGGTATCTGTTAAGGTCTTTGGTTCATTTTTCAATTGGGTTATTTGTTTTTTATGGCTGAGTTTTAAGAGTTCTTCAGATATTTTGGATGAAAGTCCTTTATCAGATGTGTCTTGTGTAAATATTTTCTCCCAGTCTGTTTTTGTCTTCTCATTCTCTTGACATTTGCTTTTTTAGCAAAGCAGAAGTGTTTAATTTTAATGAAGTCTAGCTTATCAATTATTTATTTCATGGCTCATGCCTTTGGTGTTGTATCTAGAGTCATTAAAATCCCCAAGGTTATGTAGGTTTTCTCCTGTATTATCTTCTAGGACCAGCTAGCTCCTTTGCAGAAAGTGACAACCTGATCCTCAAATTCATATGAAAATTCAAGCTACCCAGAATAGCCAAAACAACTTTGAAAAATAAGAAAAACATTGTAGAACCCACGCTTCCCAACTTTAAAACTTACTACAAAGATAGAATCAAGACTAAGAGTAATCATGCACATACACACACACACTTTTTTTAGCCACTGACTCATCACATATTTAAGGAGCACCTACCACATGCCAGTCTTCCAGACTCTTAAACCTCAGTGCGGAACAAGACAATTTGTCCACTCTGCTTTGAAGAGCACCCTTAATCTCTGAGTCTATAAAGGCATTATCCTTGGTGTTCTCCCTTGTCGACGTCCGTTGAACTCCCTCGCGCTTGTCCACACACACAGTTACCTTGTTTCCAGGTCTCTCTGCCCTTGGCAGGGAGGACCCTAAAAGCAGCAGCTCACGCGGAGCACAGTACCAGCACTGGAAGACACTCAGCTCTGGTTTGTGGTTGGGTGAACAAGTGAAGGAAAGAATAAAGGAATGAACAAACCCTACAATGAGTGCTCAGATGCAAGTCATGGTAGAGGAATATTGCTTAAGAAACTCAGTGTCATCTTGTTTGCCCTCAGGTGGTGGCCAGCTGACTGGTATATTAGTTTTCTGTCTGGACTGGATACAGAAGGAGAAAGAGGGAGGAATCAAATACACTCCCAAGGTTTCTGGTGATGAGCCCGTTGGTGGCAGGTGGTGCACACACTGAGCCTGGGACCTGTCTGGAGAAGGTCTGTGGGTTTAGCCCATGCTTGGTTAAGGAAATGCCCCCTGCCTGGGATGCTCAGTTGGGGAGTCTAGGAAGCAGCTGGGTGCCTGGGCTGGAGCTCCTAGGAGAGCACTGACTGGGGATGATGACGCTTTGGGAGTCGTGGGCCTGCTGGGGAATAATTAAGCCCCAGGAAAATGAGCTCACAAGCAGAGAGAGGAGGGATGAAAATGGAGCAGAGAAACCTGGACCACACTGAGGTGTCGGTCAGCCGTGGAAAAACCTGAGGAAGGGCAGCCTCAGAAGAGTTTCAAGGGAGAACAGTCAACGGAACCAAGAACTGGAGCAAGACCAGTGAGACAGAGTTGGAAACGGGCCAGGATTTGGGCATTGCTGGGAAGTGGTGGGGGCTGGAGGCATATTTCTAAGACTCAAATTGTAGATAGAATATGGGGAAGTGGACACTTGAAGTGTCTGTCATCCTCCAAGGGAATTCCAATGCCAGCAGGACAGAGGCCTGGTGGTACTTCTTGGAAGCTTAAGGTCAACTGATCATTTGTTTTAAAGCCATGGAGCTTCCTGAGTATGCTTGTACAACACAGAGCTAGCAGAAAGGAGGTGGTTTGGTAGGACAGGAAATCATTATTAGCAGGAGAGCAAAGGCGTGGGAGGAGAGAGGGTTTGGAGTCCGGGTGGAAGGCAGAATCTCACCCCGGGAGGCCCCAGCTTCCTCTGAGGCCGGAGGGAGGAGGCGAGGGTGCAGAGGGGTGGGTGAGTTTGAGGATGCGCGGCAGGAGGCTGAGGCAGCTCCCTCCAGGGCCTCCATGTTTTCTCTGAGGCAGCAGGTGAGGCCGTCTGCTGGGGGTGGGAGGGGTGGCTGGCAGGAGCAGGCAGAAAGGGTCTTGAAGGAGTGAGGGGGAGCTTCTCAGGAGAAAGATGGCTGCTGAGTGGCTTTCAGAGAGCAGCCAACCACGGGGGCTCTGACTCTGCAAGGAGACCTTGGTCTGTGTTTCTCCCACCGCCTCCAGCAGCCCCAGGGAAGGGTTGAGGCTGATGGGTGGGTGAGATGCCCCAGGGGGGCAGGATGGAGGGAGGGGCGTGAGGAGGCTGAGGTGAGAGTGGCTGAAGTGAGGGGTTGTGGTCTAGGGAGGGACCCTGGGCTTCAGGCTGAGGGAACAGGCCCTGGGGAGGAAGGGAGGGAGAGAAGTGAGGGCTTGCGGCCAGTGGGTGGGATGATGGCGTCTAGGGTGTCTTTGAGGAGCTGTTTGGTGATGACAAGACCTGGGTGTGGTTGTGGGTGTGAGTGGCCAAATTCTCGGAGACAGGAGGGGTGTAGGAAGTGAAGCAGGTCATTCTGGGACACCAGAGGGGGTGGCCTCACCTCGGAGACCTTAGCTAGAGGCAGCCAAAATTGTGTCCAGCGTGTCAGAAGACAGATCCTGCCCGTGGGCGGAGGAGCCAGTGAGAGAGAGGGCAGGGCTGACACAGGGGGAGAGGGGAGGAGGGAGCAGAAGGGGGACTGGGTGAAGGCTCAGAGGTGGGGACAAATAAGCGCTGGCGGGGGAGGGGAAGCAATCCCCCCCCCCAGAAGCCCACTGTGGTCTCCAGCCTTGCTTCTGAAATGTGAGCTCAGCACACACCCCTGTTAAAGAGAGAGGACTCTCTGGAGCCCCAGTGTTCAGTGTAAAGAGGTAATAAAACTCCTGCTTGCAAGTATGTTAGACTTAACAGGTTTTAACTAAGATAAATCAAAGTCCTCATATACATTTTATTCCCGTGATGTGACTGATACGGGTGGTGCGCTGAAACTAAATCACTGGTTTTGTCATGAATATGGTCCAGTGTGCCGCGGCGCAGTTTCTTCTTACTTTTGTTCTTGCCCTTTGTCCTTGTGATGATTCGAATTCTTCTGCCACTAGTTGCTGTTTGATCTACGTGAACCCTTTGTGCGATGAGTTCCAAAGGCACCTGGTTTCCACGTGATGGAGGTGAAACTTACATATGTGGGAAGTATGGAGCAGGTTACAGCTCTCAGATGAGCCTCTCATGCATGGATTTGCTCCTGTGGCAGAGCACAGCTTTGCC
Organism: Camelus dromedarius; assembly: GCF_036321535.1. NCBI lineage: Eukaryota > Metazoa > Chordata > Mammalia > Artiodactyla > Camelidae > Camelus > Camelus dromedarius. The sequence continues at coordinate 61,319,425 of NC_087448.1, read as the reverse complement.
CAAGGTTATACCTCCTTCCGGGGTCAGCTCACAGCTAGTGACACAGTCAGTTTGGGAGGATAAAGCCTCAGCCAACTCCCCTCAATGTGGGGCAATTCTGAAGGACCATCCTAGCTCCAGAGCTCCCTGGAGCGTTGGCTGAGGTCTTTTTTGCAGCTACATCACAGTTGAACTTCTTTCTCTGCCCAGTGCCGCTGGCTTCTCCCCATCATGGGTGTTGATCCTGAGAACAACCCCCCTGCCCCCCGATCCTTCCTACCAGAAACTTCCTGCATGCCAGTCTCCATCTCAGTTTGCCAGGTGTAGCAAATGCAATTACAAGACACCCAGGTAAATTTGAATTTTAGATAAACAATGCATAATTTTTTAGTATAAGTACATCCCCAATATTGCATGGGATATACTTATACTAAAAAATTATGCATTGTTTTTCTGAAATTTTCAAATATTTTTTGTCTGACGAAGCTGCTTCTTAAGGGAGCCAAGCCTGAGTTAACAGAATGAACATTCATGGCCCTCATAGGTTGTGGAAGAGGAGCCTAGTTGTTTCTGTGCTGTGAAGGAGCACAGAGGTGATTGAAGGCACAAGAGCCAAGGGCGTTTCAAGGTCAGTGGGACACCCCATCTGGAGAACGAATGGGAAACAGGTGTTACTGATGAGGCCGAATGAGTCTGAGGGGTGGAGGTGAAACTAAACAGCTCTCCAGGAAGAACCCCCATACTACCTACCTGGAGGTAACCACCACAGCGAGGCTGCCCGCAGAGCACACAGAAGCCGACTGAGTCATGTGAGGCCGGGGGGCATCCCTGTGACAGTCACCAGGGGAGGCTCTGCCTCCTTCCTGCCCTGGCTGTGGGAGAGCCAGCTCTTACTGGAGAGCAGTTGTTTCAGAGCCAGATCATACCCCTCCGCCATAGCAGCCTCAGATTAGGAATGAAGACATTTTAATGATAAAGACTGAATCTTAAATGCCAAAATTAAACTGTTTTAGTAACCAAGAATGAGGGAAACTTATGGAATCTGGTCAAAATGGTGTGAAGAGACCAGGCCCTCAGTGAGAAAGGAGGGTTCAGTATGGACCTTATCAATAGGAAGTTATTGGAAGGAATAAAATCATTTCATCCTTATACCCAGTGAGTCATACCTCTAATAAATCAAATTATTATTATTATCACACCAAAGGGCTTTTAATTCTGAGAATCTAAGCCTTCTAATGTCCTGAGCAAGGATGTCTGTTACTAACTCTTACCAGAGAAAGAAGAGAAATGGTTGTAGCTTGGGAAAAATCATGGGACCTACTCCCCATTCAGCCCACCCAGTCCTCCTGGCTCTTGGCCTCTTCCCACTGCACTCACTCTGGGGAGGCCCTTTGTTCCCAGAAATACATTCAGGTCTTCCTATAGAGCTTCCTCAATTCTATGACTTCTTCAAGCTCTCCTTCCTTCCCTCCCAGTCCCCTCAACTCTGCAAGTCATGGTGGTGCACAGTATAGCCAGTGGGGCTGTCTTGGGGGACACTGATGACTTGGTTGGTTCGTGCCCTTGTTTACTGGTCTGGATCCTCCTTGACCACTTGGCAGCACCTGAAGCAGCTGCCTGTGGACATTTTCTCCAGAGTCCTTCCTCTTCTGGAGTGTAAAGGATCTCCTACCTCTGAATATTCCCTATCTCTATTGGTAACCTACTTCTTTCTGCCTTGGGAAGGGCCTCATTTCGCAGAAGTTCCGTTCTCAGTGTCTCAGCATCCTTGTCAACACCTGTTATTGTCTCTCTCTTTTCTTTTAGCCATCCTAGTGCATATGAAAGAGTATCTCATTATGACTTTAATTTGCATTTTCTAATGACTAATAATGTTGCCCATCCTTCTTATGTACTTATTGGTATTTGGATATCTTCTTTGGAGAAATGTCTATTAGAATGATTTGCCCACTTTTTCATCAGGTTACATTTCTTTATTTTTGAGTGTAAGAATTACATAGATAGTCTAGATACAAATTTCTTATCAGATATATGATTTACAAATATGGAGCCTTTTTTGACTGGCTTTTTTCACTTCTTTTAGCTTTTGAATGATGTTGAGATTCACCCATGTGTTTTGTGCATAGCAGTTGTTCCTTTTTATTGCTGAATAATACTCCACTACACAGCTGTTCCTGGTCCATATATCTGTTCACTACCTGACAACTGGGTTATTTCTAGTTCTTAGCAATTATGCAATTATACAAATGTTAGCATAGACATCCTTCTAAAGCTATATATTCTTATTTTTCTTGGGTTAGTACTATCCTTTTGAATTTAACCTCTGGCTGTATGAGCCTTGCTAAAATTCAGGAGTTCTAGTATAAAGATAGAAAAGAATAGATACATGGGACAAGTAGCAGATTCTGCAATAATCACCCATACAAAACTCTGTCAAGGAGAAACGATAGGGGATGGACACACATACACACACACACCCTAGAGATTTATCATGAGGAATCGACTGGCTAAGCCCATACAGAGGCCTTTAGGAAGGGAAAATCAGAAGTAAGCTAGACCAGCAGGCACAGGTGGAAGCTATTGTCCAGGGAAGGCTTGAGCCTTCTTTTAAGGCCTTCTGACTGATACAGTTAGGCCAGCCCAGCACAGTCTCCCTAACTGATCGGAGACTTTAAGAACATTTGCAAAATCCCTTCTCAGCAGCACCCATGTTAGTGTTTGAATAACTGGGAGAAGGTGTGTGTGTGCTATAAAATGGCTGTTGCTTCTCTTCTGTCCCCTAGGCCCCAAGAGAATATCCCTTATAGCCCACCCTGTCTGAAAACATACTGGGAAGGGAATTCTAGGAAATGTAGTTCAGAGAAGTTCACCACAAAGCCATCACACCTGCGGTTGCAAATTAACAAGTCGCAGTAAAAGTCTCTAATTGGTCCAGTTCAGGCCACATGACCACCCCAAGCCCAACCTCTGCCACACAGGGAAGGGGCAGAAAATCAAGCCTGAATGTCATGCCCATCTCTTGACTAGGAGGCTAGGAACCTGTGATGGATAGCCCCACGGCATCACATAATTGGGTTGGCGAAGGAACAAACGCCCAAAGGAATGGGGGTGCTGCAAAACCAACACAAGCCATTTCTACATCCTGGACACCCCATAGGACGGAGCATCGTGCCTACCCCTTAGAAGGCACAGCTGAAAGCCGAAGGAAGGACCAGAGTGGGACACACAGGTGACACTAACTCAACTGCTTGTCCAGTAGCTCCTTTGGCTGGGCCTGGCTGAGACCCAAGAGAAGGGCAAGCCTGCCCCTGCGACTCCCACACAGGTTCCCGCACATCAGGACTGGCTTCTCAGCAGGTTAGTGCCTTTCCAGTTTCCTGAAACAGTTGCTGTTTTTCAAGACATATTACATGTCCGCACAGCAGCACTGCTGCTTGTTCGCACCGTTGCCTCTGGAAGTCTCTGGCAAGCACCATCTGGCTTCAGGGAGGGGACTGACTGAGGGTCTTGTGTTGCCCACCGCCTCCTCCTCCCCCCAGGGCTTTAACCTCTCCGTAGGGCCCCTGAGGAGAAGGCCCTCCATGTCTTGGGGTCCCATTCAGCCAAAGCAGCAAGTTAGTCTCTGTGGCATCATCCCGCTGCTAAATCTAGGCCAGTGGAAATGGTGCTTAGCTGCCTCTCTGGTGGACTCATCAAAGTTTCATGATCCTTTTCATCAGAGCAGTTCCAGCAGGAAGGGAGCTGTCGCTGTAGATTCATCGCGGTCTCATCCCCTACAATGCTGTAAACTCCCTGGCAGGAGAAGTAATATCTGATTCCTGTCTGTGTGTGTCCTCACCGCCTGATTCTAAGGCGAATGTTTGCTGGTGATTAATGAATGAAGGAGGGGGATGAATGAGAGAGCAGGAGGGGCCGTCTTTGTGTCCTCTTGGGCAGGGTCAACAACTGAGCTGAATTAGAAGCCATAAAGGGCTATCCCAGTGCAAGGTAGGGCTGGTAGTCCTATACTCTCCTTCATCCTTTCTTCCCTTGCCCCCATTGGAGTTGTAATTACGTACCACACACACCATTCATTCTGCCTGCCTCTCCTAGACTGTAAGCTCCTTAGGCATGCGGACTGGGCCTGTTTTCCTCACCTGGCACTCAATAGGCACTCTGTGGAGATGTGTTAAATAAATGAATGTATTTGTCATGTCATCTGGTGAGCATATTTGATTCAAAATATCAGAGCTTTCTAGGAAGACAAATGATCTCTGCTATAATCTCTTTCCGTTTAAATGCTAGTTCTGATTTCCCCCCAGACTTTAAGTAGGTAGTGTTTATTGAGTTCCTGCTACATGCCAGGCATTTTTCTACACTCTTACTTGTATACTTTTTAAAAGGCTCACAGCATCTCTGTGAAGGAGGCACTAGGCTCATGCTCATTTTACAGCAAAGGAAACAAAAGCACAGTGAGTTTAAGTACTTGCCCACTGATACATGGTGGAGCCACTGGATAATGAAAGGCATCTGCCCCATTCTTTGTGTCTAGACCAACTAAGCAGTGAACTGACCAACCTCAAGGCCTCGGAAGGTGGGACGGAGCCCAGAGTTGAGCTGACTCTTCTTAAAATTCATCACCTTTATATTTTACTTCTTGTAGGAACTATCCAGCAACATTCTTAAACTCCTCTCTTCTTCAAAACTGTTTCTATGTATACTTGACAAATGCCTGGCTATCCCACCCTTAGGTATTTACCACAATTTACCCCAAATAAATGAAAACATATGATTTCACAAACACCTGTAAACAAATATTCATAGCAACTTGACTCTTAGTAGCTAAGAACTGGAAACAACCTAAATATTCACCTACTGGGGAATGGATATACAAAATGTAGTACAACCACATTAAAGGAATATTACTCAGCAGTAAAAAGAAATGAACTCCTGGTACCTGCAGCAACATGGATGGGTCTGAAAGGCGTTGTGCTCAATGAAATAAACCAGACACCAAAGACTATATACAGTGTATGATTGCACTTGTATGGCATTCTAGGAAAAGTAGAACTATAAAGAAGGAAAACAGATCAGTGATTGTCGGGAGGCAGGGGATGTAGATGGGGAGGGGTTCACTGCAAAGGGACAGAAAACTTTTTGGGTAGAAGAAGTGGAAACTTGATCGTGGTGATTATACAACTGTATGTATTTGTCATCCAATCGTACACTAAATAGAGAGTAAAGTTTATTGCATATAAATCGTACCTCCATAATCCTGATTTTTTTAAAAAGCGACATTTTTTCTTTTATTCCTGTATGATAAAACTGTTTTTTCTATCCATTTTTTTTAATTCAAGTGACAGCATCATTCTTAAAATAATTTAAAAACAACATAATTTAAAAACAACAGTAGGAAAACCCAGCTTGAAATGTGGGAACTAGACACATTCCATTGGGCAAACTAAGCAAAGCTCCTTTTTCCATAACAGCGAGAATAGCTCCTCTGTCCAAGGGGCAGGGGCAGCTTGGGAAAGCATTTAATCCAGGGGTGTGTTCCTGCGGCTTTGTGTTAATCAGAGTCCATGTGACTGCACTGACCTTTGTTCTTCTTCTGGTGGAATTGCCAACGCTTGGGGAAAACTTGTTTGCTTTTAGTGAGTGCCGCAGGGTGCAAGGTAAACTGTGTTCACCCCAGGATTCAGACGGGCCTGGGAAAACAGAGGGAAGGATATAGGGTCGGTGCAAGGATGGCGGGTCAGTGTCAGAAGCTAAGCTAAGCGACAGCAAGTGTGATGCCCCGGCTGAGCCCCACCCCCCGAACCCCAGCCTTCCCTCTCAGGGGCTGGTGTCATGGCCCCGGGCCTCAGAGGCAGGAACACAAATAAATAGAAGAGCTCTTTCATTAAAATCTCTGTAAGACGTGGCGAGTTCTGGGCACAGTCTTCTGTGACCCCTGGAACAGAGGAGGCCACGTGTTAAAGACAAGATTGCCCCTGAGGCCAGTCTCTGGAGCGGGACAGGGACAGGGCAGCTGAGGGTCAGCCAGGGCAGCCTCCAGCTGGAGGGCGATGTCAGGCCACAGCAGCAGCAGCAGCTTTGCAGGTTCGGAGACTGAAGTTGCGAGGGGAGAACTGGGGCGGCAGGGAGCTGGTGCGAACATGAGGTAGCAAGTCTGCTAGAGGCTCGCAGGCCTGATGATCACAGAGCTGGGGAGGGGGGGGCACTGAGACAGGCTGGGGTTCCTGCAAAGAGGGTAGGTCCACAGTTAAAGAAAAATTGCTCTCTTACTCGTGTAATTACTCCCCGTACCCCTCCCCGTGGCCTCCAGCTGGTGGGTGGCTGGAGATAGCACAGTTCATGGACATCACTTTAAAACTGCTGGATTCGATGCTGTACAACGTGGTTGTGCAACCACATTCCTCCTTTTCTACAATTCCCACCTGCATTATTCACAAATCTCCTTAAAGTTATCGCCTCTGTGTGCATTTCCCGGGAGCTCTGGTGCATAGCCACTGAATTAGCATCCAGACCTGCTTAATTAATAAAACAAATCTGCATACATCTGTAATCCTTCCATGCAATTACGGCATTTCTCCCATTCCTACATGGAATTCAGCCTGTTAGCATGGAAAAAACAAAAACAAAACAAAAACCATGGTGCATCAGACGATTATCTTACCCTTAAAAATATTTTTTTTTTAAATTCAACTTGTTTTGACTGACACCTTTTGGTCATTTTTTTTCCTGAATTGTGCTTGCTCTGGTTGGTAGCTAAGGAGCCCCCAGCTTGGCGCAAAATGAAACCTAAGATTTGTTGAAATAATTGTGACCTCGGGTCTGTTGCGTAATCGATCTCTCCCTCAGCCTTAATTTTGCCATCTTTAAATGAAGGTAATAATACCACTTTTGCAGGACCAAGGTGAGGATTAGATGTACTACGTGCAAAACACGCTATATATCGCAGCTATAAAGGAAATTTAGCATCTTATTCATCGCACAAATGCTGGGAGGAAATAAAGACCCGTCTTTTAATCCCAGATCCCACTAAATTGTTGATTGAACTTGACAAAAATCCTTTAACCTTTCTCTCTTTGTAGAGATACTAATACTGGTGCCCGCAGGATTTTTGCAAACATTAAATGAGATGCTGTAGTGAAAGGCAGGTTAAAAAGTAGAAATGGTTATTCCATTTCTATAGCTTTGGGATCACTGTGCTTCCTAAAGAGTTAACCAAACTTTCCTTGCCCTGGGAACTAACCCTTCCTTGGCTATGGAATCAATGCAGGTTTCTATCAGAGCTCACCTTGTACCTTTCAGGTATAGTTCACCTTGTACGTTTCAGATATAGCTCACCTGTACGTTCGTCTCAATTCAGCCTGGGTTCAGCGGGACATTCCCAACCCCAGTTGAGGATCTCATTGGGGATCTTACATCACTTCTGAGAAAAAGAATCATGCCTGTGTCCATACATAAATGTTGCTGTCCCCCTTTTTTTTCCCTTATTTTTTCCCCTAGGAATTGCTGAACAAGTTCCCTTTTCTGCACTTCAGTCTATTGGGAACAGCACTGTATTTATTTATTTATTTTGCTCATCCACGCTTATTGGAGGCAGTTCTCCCCTCCTCATTTTTTGGAGCTGTCACCCTTTGTAGATCATTCTTATTAAGCATTAACTTGCTGAATGGATGAGCAGCACTTGGGAGGAGCTCTGGAATATTGCAAAACATGAAGCAGTCAGTGCAAACATCTGCAAAACTTGGCAATTACTGTGGTTTCAATGAGCTCGGGGCCAAGCCCTTGACAGGCCTTGAGGTCCTCGGAGAATGCTGCACGGGGAAGATTTATTTGGGGAAAGGACGAGAAATGTCACTTCGCCCTTCAGGTAGGAGGTAGACTTGGTCAGCATTTGCAAGCATGAGTCATGGTCTGATCTTAGCCCTCACAGTATTGTCTAAACTGCCCTCATCCTCATTCCAAGCCCTGGTAGTGACTTTGAGAGACGCTTATAACCCAGGGGCCTCCCTTGAGGGATGGGGGAGCAGGCAGCCCTCTGAGCTGTGTTCTGGATCTCTGGGTTCCACTGACAGTCTTTCCCACCATCTCTGGGACCAGTATCCTAGAGATGTTTGCACCCCGCCCTCCACATCCCTCTGAAGGGCTCTGGACTCCAGCTTTGGTGCCTCCTCTGAGGGCCCCCAGCCTTCTCACGGAGGCCCTTACTGGAAAAAAAAAGAGCCAGTCTCCCCAGCCAGCAGCTGTCATGAGCTGGGGGGCGTGCCTCCTGTCCCCGCCCACGTGCAGTGAGGTTTCAGCAGGTGCGATGGTGCAGCCTCCCTTCCCGAGTCTCCAGCAGGGGACACGGATTGCTTACTTGTTCTCAGAGTGTGGCTCTTGCTCTTGATGTTTTGCATCCTCATTACGGCAGGGAGAGTAATCGGGCCTCTTTCTTAGCGATGATTCTTACTAACTCCAGGGTTTGGGACCCAAAGTGATGCTGTTTGGGGTTCATGAAGTGGATGTTGGTATTCACAGCTTCTTTCCCTGGTCATATAAAGGCAAAGTTTCATGGTTCTAAAATCATTTTCTTCTCACGTTTGGACCTTGATGTTGTTGGATCCCCTTTTGAGATCATTGATAAAAAAAAATAGCACCACAAGTTTCCAGTATTTACTTCAAAGCCAAGGACGGGTCTCTGTATCACATAAAGTCCAGTGTGCATCGAATGGCCAGTATTCGGCATCATGGCTGAGCCACGTGAGGACTTTGAGGGCCTCAGGCACTTTTGCTTCCATGGGCTCCTACCTCTAGAAAAGTAAATAAACATATAGGATTGTTTATGCCTGTGTTGGCATAAGACAAGTGTAATCCAAGCTGGGCTCATGATTATTATTCTTTTTCTTTTTCTGATTTTAAAAGAAAAGTAAAAATAGTTTGGGGGCCCTGAAAAGTATCACGGGTCCCAGGCACCCTTCCTGCTGTGCTCAGTGGAGAAGTCAGCCCTGTGCTGAGCCCACCGGGGGCTCCCCGTGGGTCTTGGTGGCTTTGCAACCTGGTCTGGTACCCAGAGGACTCTCATTACCTGCCCTGTGGCCCAGAGCTGGGTGTGGTGGCTTCTCTCTGCCTCCCTCCCCCTCCTTCCACACAAAAATCAGACTATCCTAAGGCGAGGGATCACGTCTTACTCATCTTTGAATGCCACCCTCACTCCCACACTCTTTAGCTATTCAACAGCAGTCTGTGGAATTGAATTGAAGTTCTCAGATAATATTTCACGGGCACATGGTGAAGACAGAGGGTTAGGAAGTCAGCCGTTAATGACACTGACTAGATGCCAGGTGTGGACCGTGCTCTGGGACAGTCCAAGAGACCAGTAATGGTGCCCGTTCACCTAACTGTTCCCAACAGAGCAGTGGAGACACGTAAGGAACAAACCTATTATCTGATCAAGCCGTGTGGCCCCTTGGCTGGGAGTGCAAACTCAAGAGTCCTTCAGGCTGAACTTGACCCCCAGCCTCCCTGCTTGTCAGCTCCAAGGCCTTGGAGGACCTTTTACAAGGTTTTCTCACTTTTGCCTTGGGTGATAATCATAACAGCAACTTCATTCAGAGAGAAAACGTACATGAAGATGTGAGGATATCACGTGGCCAGGGACACAGCATGTTCGATATGTTAGTTCTTATCCGTGGTGGTCTTGTCATGTATCCATGTTGAATTGTCACCTACATCTTAATGGCTCCATCCCCAGCTCCAGAAATTTCTACCAGTCCATCCACTAAAACACTGCATGTTCAAAACTGAACTCCTTTTCTTACATTGAAACACATGTTCTGTGTCCTTTTCTCCTGTACTGTAAGCTCATTGAGGGGAGGTCTGTTTGTGCCTTTCAGCTTTGGTGTCCCAGGGCCCAGGCAATTCCATTCATGGGAGGCATGAAACTGTTACCCAGCAATGTTCCCAAGTGGCTGCAGCCCGGGACATACGTAGTGGTTGACTGACCCAGAGAAGCGTGGTGGAGTTGGGGCTCATGGGGGGATCTCCAACAAGCTACATCATACCCACTTTTTGCTGCCTCAGAGCAGGGCTGAGATTTACCGTTAGAGAGAGAGGCACAGGGTTGGAGGAGCAGAAGTAACTGCGGGGGCAAACATTCTGCAGAGTACTTAATAGAGCCACACTGAGCCAGTAGATGAAAGACTGTTCTGAAAGGGAACTTGGAACGTCGTTCACGCAGGGATGAAAACTAAGAACACTTCGATGTGGTAGGAGCACATTTTTGAGATTTTAACAGAGATACTAAATGTGTTTAATATTTTAAACGCTTAGAAAAAAATCTCTCTCCTGGTGATCCCTCTTCTTCTCTCACGTACCCTCATCTGCGTTGCCTGGGGGCTGGGCGGGGTGGATGGTGCAGCTGCAGAAATATCAAAGCCGCCTCCTGTGCTGCCCAGAGAGGCTCCACACAGCGTCGCTCTGGCTTCCCACAGCAGCTTAAAAGGAAATCTTCACCGTGTCCAGAGCCCTTGATGTCCTGCCAGTGAAGGAGGAAGATGTTCTCCAATTCTTCACAGCAGGAATGCACTTAAGCAGCACCCACCTTGACTTCCAAAAGGAACAGTCCATCTTTGAAAGGAAGGTGATGGCATCTACATCACAAATCTGAAGACAACCTTCAGCAGCTTGCGCCATTGTTGCCATTGAAAATCTGGCTGGTGTCGGCGTCATCTCCCCCAGGAAGACCGGACAGCAAGCTGTGTGGAAGTTCCTGCTGCCACTGGAGCCACCCTGTTGCTGGCCACTTCCCGGAACCTTCTTGAACCAGGTCTAGGCAGCCTTCCGGGAGCCATAACTTCTAGTGGTTCCTGATCCCCATTCTGCCTACCAGCCTCCCCCAAAGGCGTCTTATGTTAACCTGCCTACCTTGGCTCTGTGTGACACAGCCTGTCCCCTGTGCTGTGTGGACATTGCTGTCCATGCAACAACAAGGGAGCAAGCTCAGCCGGTCTGATGTGGTGGGTGCTGACCGGGGAAGCTAAGCACACACGTGGCAGCGTCACCCATGGGAGGTCACACCTGATCTCTACTTCCACGGAGATCTTACAGAGACTGGAGAGGCAGAGCAGGTTGCTGCTGACAAGGCTGTGACCAAGGAGCAGCGTCTGTGTGCACGCATTGCTCCAGCTCCCGAGCTCACTGCCACTCCACCCGAGGTCACAGATGGGTCTGTAGGGACAGGTGCCCTCAGTGCGTCCGCAGGGGCTCCCTGCTCAGGACAAGAGCTTTCAGCCCGCCACTGAAGACGGGTCTGCCGCTCCCGTGGCTCAGGCTGCTGCCAGGGTAGGAATCACCACTGAGGGGTCTCAGCTGTTCTTCCCCAGACGCTTAAACAAAACATGGAAATAAGGTTGATGAAAATAAACACTTTCTTTTAGAAAAACATGCAAGGCAGATGGTAGAGCTACACCCATCTTAGTTTCCCAAAGCCTACACCCATTAGGGATTTTTTTTGTGCCTCCAAAGCAAACCTAAAGGTACAGGGAATTCCTCTAAAGACAAATGCTCAAGATGGAAAAAGATGTCCCTCCTAATGTTTTTTTAAAAAAGACCCCCAGGATGCAGGATGGGCAGTGGAGTCCCAGGGTGGCGCCCCTGACCATTTTTCTGGACAGAGTCCTAGGAAGTCAAGTCCCTGGACAAAGTTTGCAGGCCAGGCTGAGCCCTGTGAGAGCAGCAGAAGGAACTCACTGCTGTGTATCTGCTCAGCAAAGATAACCTTGAACTTGAGGGTCTCTGTGGACAGGCTCAGTGGACATCTCAGAGGGGACCCTCTTGGACAGAAGACTCAAGGACGGAATCCCCTCCAACTTCCCTCTTCAACTCTCGTCAAGTCCTGGGAAAAACAGGGAGAGGAAACCCAGAATAAATGGAAATATGTTTCTGACCATCAAGCAGAAATTAAAATAAAGTTATAGGAAATTTTTAAAAATTTATACTTCTTTGTCCACCATGTTTGTGGATGAGACTCTGGTGACAGTGGCAGGGACTGTGTCAAAGATGCCAGCCCAGCAGAGACAGTCCCTCAGGGCGGCCAAAGGCCTGGATCCACCAGCAGGAGGGAAGACACCTCTGCCGGAGTTAGAGTCATGGTGACCACACTGGCTGAGCCTCCGTTTTGAGGACGGATGAGGATGTGGAAAACTCTAGTAAATGATGAGCTATTCTTGCTTCTCATTCCAAAGTGTGGGTCAGTTGTTTCAAACAAATCTTGGCAGCTTCATAAAGACCTGAGCTGGACAATGAAGTCCTCTATGGATGCTTTGTCTCTTACAGCCAGGACCAGGTGGATTCTACTTGACTACTGGAGTCCAACGTAGGTACCACCAGGTGAGCGACCTCCTTATGTGATGAGGAATGCTGCCCCAGCCCGGTTCATGTTGTTGCCTGGCATATAGTAGGTGCTCAATCAATGTTGAATGACTGAATGAGTGTCTGACCTTCTCTGGAGCCTGCCTGCCCCTCTGCAGCCAGGCCCTCAGGCAACAGAGCTTCTCTTAATGGTTGTGGCCCAGAGCTACCCGGATGCCACAGGGGACTGGCCAGGTGACTCACCCTCCACGACTGAGTCAGAAGATGCCTTATTTTGAAAGCCTTCCACCCCCAGCATTTGCTCAATCACCGTTTTATAATGGCCTGCTGACTTTCTCCCCTCTCCCCTCTTTAGTCCTGTCAACACTAGAGCGCGACAAGTATGTCCCTAGCACAATGCCTGGACAGTGTTTGCGGAATTAAACGATAATGTGCTGAGGTCACTCCAGATGAGCTTGGCCAGTGACGGCCAGGCAGTGCTGCCCAGACCGCGCTCGACATCATCAAGTGGCAGGAAGTTGGTCATCTCTGATCTGCACTACTTTTCACAAGGTGCTTACATTGTTGCTAACCTCCATTTCTGAAGTCTTTGAATTTCCATCTATGTCAAGCGAGGCAACCTGGCTAATGTTCCCAGATGCTCAGGCCAAAGCAGCAGGCTGCTTGCTCAGGGGTCAGACAGTCCCTCTGCTCTGCCATACACGCCGGTGCCCTAAGTGGGATGGAAAATAGACCGGAGGAGAGGAGTTTCTGATTATCCTCCAAGGATGCCTGAAGCTGAGAACCATGGGGCTCAGCAAACGAAATGCAGCCGCACGGATGCTACAGGACTAGTTAACGTTCTCTTTAAGCTTGATGGGGGCCTATGAGAGGGATCGTGCTGGACCCCAGGCTGGTCCCTGGGGAGTGGGATGATGCACAGGTGCCCCCTGGTGGTCTTCCCACAAACTGCAAGTCTCCGAAAGCAGGGTGGTCTCCAGCAGAGGATGGTGCAAACACCCAGAGGAGCAGCATCACCTGTTAGGGAAAGAAAAGAATCAATCGGGGGCAGGGGAGCCAGAGTGCCTTAATTAAGTGCCTGACATTGTGGGATGTCTTCTTAGTGAGTCTAAGCCCAGTTAGTCTATGTGGATTGATTTTGTGATTACCTCTTGAAGTCCGGCCGCCAGGAGCCCTGATAAAATCTTTACATCTACATTAATCAGGGAATCCAGGTAAGCACCAAGGACCGCTTGCCAGATGTGTCCAGCGGATGAAGGCCTCCACTGAGGAGATCAGTGTTCCCAGGGTCAACATTAATTGTCAGTTTCAGTAGCCAAAAAGGGCTGAGCAGTAAGAATGAGGGTAGAGAAGCAGGTGGGGCCGGCAGGGTCATGCCTGGAAAACTTAAAGAGGAACCGTCAAAGCCAGGTGCTGGGGCAGAGCTACAGCCTCCACTCCTGAGCACTCAGCAGCAGGAAGACACACCCCCCCCCCCCACTGCAGGAGTGGGGGAGGGAGTCCAGACCCATGCCGCTGCCAGTTGGCTCTGAAACAGCATCAGGACTTTCCCAGAGAAGCAGGAATTATTTCACAGATTAGGACCTATCCTGAGGGGAAAACCCAAGGTCCATTTCATTCCCATACATAGATGAATCATCCTATTAAGTAATCTTTTTACAATGCATGCGCCAGCCAGTTAAGTGTTCATGTGAAATATTTCTTGTTTAGAAAGCAAGGCATTGTTCACAGGTAGACAAGATAGGTGGGCAGTCTTTTCTTGCCATAAAACAAATGGGTTAAAAATAATAATGATCTCGAGCCCTGTTCAGGAATCTGGAGGACCAAACTCTTAATCCAGAGCCCAGACTACCATGTAGTTTGAACTGTTTCATCATAGAATTACAGTTTGTATGCCCACAGTTCTTTGGTTTATGCCTCTAAAAGTTACCAAAGGGGTTGTTTATGTAGTGTGGCTTAGAGTTTGGCTTTTTGGAAAAACACACCCTTGTTAACCAAGTCAAAATTTTAATAACATGAGCTAAATGTGCTCCACTTATTAGAATCGTGCCACACCCATTTAATGGATGACTACATCGAGGCAATTAGGATCTTGCTATGTGGTTCATGAAATGGGAGGGAGAACAAAGGGAACCTGGCTTTCCTCCATCCATTCACATCGAGGATGCATGTTTCACCATGTGTGTGCCTTACCCAGTGGCCCTTGAAGTCACGGCTGCAGCAAACGTACTTTCTTCTGGCTTCGTGGCAGACAGGCCTCAAGAAGTGACTTCTGAGAAAAGCAATACCCCTCAGTGAAAAACTGGTCATAAAACATAAAAGAGAAGCTCCCCTCCTCTCACCAACAGTAATGCGTCTTCTACTGTATCCTGTCTTCTAAAGCCTTCAAACAGCGAAAGAGCCGAATTTGAAACACTTGCCGCATTAAGGCACAACTGAGCTTAGCCAGGATCTTTATGGGTCTTATAAATATTTATACTTAATAACATCTGGGCCGAGCCTTAATTTCGAAGCTCATATTTGCTGAACGAGTCTCGTTGTGGATTTTTTTTTCTTTTCTTTCTTTCTTTTTAAATGAGAAATGAGGTTGGGGAGGACACCTTTACTTTGGTATTTTACAGTTTTCATATTCATTTCTCTTAGCATAGCTCATGAGAGCCAAGTCAGGGTCTGTTTGATTTATTCGTTTTATTACTAATCAAGAGGCACAAAGTGAAGCCGGATGGGAGAAAACGGGCGAGTTGAAGGTGGGAACTCTCCTAGGACCGGCTCACACAGCTGAGAATTGCACAATTATCTGCAAATGTCAGGGCCCCAGATCCACTTTTGCTTGAATTATATGATTGACTGTCCCAAAGGCCCCAAATTTCCTCTAGGTAATTGCGCAATACTCTCACTTTGTTTTAGTGGAGGAGACTTAGTCATGGCAGTCAAAAAATGTTGTTGATCTCTTCGGATTTTCCAAAAGCTTTTCAAGGAGTGATTTATGGTTTCTGGACAGGTCAGCCCCAGCCACGTCTGCATAGACAGAGAGCAAGTATAGCTTTTGAATTCCGAGGACAACAATGTGCGAATGCAAGTGAGGTCCCTCCTCAGTTTTCTGCGCCGGGAAAGGAGGAGGCTATTCAAAACTCACTGGTATTTGGTTTGGTAATGGGTTTGCACTTTTAATCAAATCCAATGCTTGAAAAATTTGTGAACAGTCACTTCCAGCGAAGCAAGGAATCTTGTTTTGAAGACTGACTTAGAAGGAGCTAGAAAGAGGTTTCCTTTCTTATCTCTTCTTTTGTTTATACCTCAGTAAAACCTGGGGGGCAGGAGGAAGACTGGGCCTTCTTGCTGGCCCTGAAAGGTTTTAGAAGAAGCCGTATCGCCCTTTCAAACGTCCCTGGAGCGAAAATGGCAGTGTAACTTATGCTGTGAGGGGCTGCCAGCAGGGGTGGATGCTGCAGAGAAAGCAAGGGAAGACTAGAAGGGATCTACATGTCAGTAAAGTAAGGAATTAAAATGTTAGTGTTCCTTGCAGAAAGGGGGAGCTGTCAACTCGGGAAATAATTAAATGGTAGGTGCTGTCAATGCGTCGGAAAGATTTGCCTCAGGTAAACCAAAAGGCAGATCATGGATACATACACACCTACAGCAGATACACAAAGGGAGAGTCAAGGAAGGCTGCTCTGTGACTTGAAGTGAAGTGACTTGCTCAAGGTCACTTAGGAATTCAATTCTCCAGGGTGTGTCCCATAAAGAGTCTCTGTGACCGCGGTCCTCCGACCATCAGGACCACACTGCCTTTTCTCGTCTCAATTCCACAGGCATTTTTCCTTGTTTTCTGCTCAGACACGAGTGCAAGTACGAAAGTCCAACAGTTCCATTCCGGACGCTGGACTTTTCTAATGCTCAGCTGCCCCTGGGTTCACATCCTTTCCTTTGAAAGAAGAGATAAGCCTCTATTATTAGAAGCAAATGGTTTGAGAAAGTGATTTTTCCCCCACCCTCAGCTTGTCATCCAAAATGTGACGAAAGTGAGACTGAAGATGAACGGCCCACTTCTTGACTTGGAAGTTGGTTTTTGTCCAAAGGCAGAAGACACGCTTGGAATTAGACAGCAGGTAGAATTACACCTCATTTTCCTAATGATACAGGCACTGTAATAACCTCAGGAAAGTCATCCCCCACACGATACCCACAGGAATATTTCTAATAAGTAACTTGAAATCATACAGTATTCCTGCTGTGGCAGCGCAAGGGAACCGTGAGGAGATCAGATTTATTTCCTCATGTTTTCCTAAATGAGGCTGAGGGGCAGGGAGAGGGGCATCGCCTACTTAATACTAATACTCTGACATTGTGTGACTGTGTTCTTAGGCCCATATCCAAATGGCCCTCAGGCTAAGAGAAACCAACGCTGAAAGCTGAGAACCGTCGATCTCTGACACTGACCTTTCTCAGGTGCCTTCTGAAAATCGAATATGCACGTGATGACCAGTGTGTCCTGTGATTTCTAAAGGCTGGTGACCCCGGGGACCTGGGGGAATCAACAAAATCTAGTGTTTGGAACAGAGACTCAAGTTTCAGAAATAAAACCAATGATTTTGCTTAGAACAGTTCAAAGAAAGCAGATGCGAATTTAATTTGGGGGTTCCACAAAATTCACTAAGCAACAAATTTAAAGGGATATAAAAGACTCCCAGCCAAGAATTTAAAATATAACCAAAAATAATAATAATAATAGTATGGGTAAAATATTAGCACACAGCATCTGGTTGAGGAAAGAGTTCCATTAGTGTTTTTGACTAAATGGAATAGGAACCCTTTTAAGCCTTGACTGCTCTGTTAGACACACCCTCTTAGAATGACAGGCACCATTTATTGTGCACTTACTTGATGTCAGACACTAAGCTAGGTACTTACAAACATTATCTTGGTTAATCCACAAGAAGTAGGAGTTATTATTCCCATTTTCCGAATAGGGAAGTTGAGGTTCAAAGAGTTCTGCCCCTAGATAATACAGCTGATGTGTGGAGAAACAAGGATCCAAACCCAGGCTATCACAAGGCATGAATTTCATAATTCAAGGCCCCTCCCCCACCAAGACCAGAACTAGCACCTCACTCAGGCAGCTTGGGTCCCCTGGGGAAATCTCAGGTGCCCAGCCCCCTGGGAGCTCCGTTCTAATCTAGGTGAATGAAGAGCTGGACTCAGTCAGCTTATTAGAACAAGCATTTCCAGGTTATTGTCAGAATTTGGTAAGAAGAAATGACGAGGCATACGATCATTCTGAATAACGTCCAGAACGTGAGCCCAAAAGGCTGAGGAACAGATACACCAGACTGAACTCAGGCTGAAAAAGCAACAGAAGAGAGGTCTGTAATTAGGAGCAATTAGTTCATTCAGGGAAAGCAGAGGGCAGCGTTTCTGGCAAGCCTGGGTGCCAAGGCCGATATTATCTTATAGCAAAAAATAATCGAGGCCGATACAAGGCTTTTGCAGATCCAGATTCACAGTGACCAGGAGAAGAACAGGGAGGTGGGGTGAGCAGTTGAGGCTAGCAACCAGCTTTCAGTAGCCTGGGGAAGGAGGAGACAGAAGCAAGTGAAATTCAATATCCCAGAAGTTAAAGCCCTGTGCTTGTCGAGAACAAAAGAAAACACGCCTAATGGAGTAGAATAATAAAGAGCGCTCTGCATTCAGAGGGCATTGGGTCCCTCAAAGACCTTTGCAAATAGGACATGGAATCCATGGCCGTACACCTGGGAGGCATTGTTTGTGCCGGGCGCTCTCTGGAGTGGACCTGGTCTCTGACAATGGAGAGAAGGTGCTAACACCATGATTGCATTCCCGGCCTCAAAGCCACCTGGGAAGAGAGCATCAAAGCGGGGACCGGGGGAGGGGTGGGCTCTTCTTGCCAGTGGGTGGGGAGTTTTCCGTGTGGCCTCCTGAAAGGTGAGCTCCCTCTGCTCCCAGCTGCCCTCCCTCCATGCTCACTCGGTGCAGACTAGCTAAGGGTAGAGTGGGCGTGGTTAACACTCGGATATTTGTTTAAAGATGACTGGTTTTCAGAGAGTGAGAATATACTGAAGCAATGAGCCATAAACTTTTTGGCTTACCTACCTTCTGAAATAATTTTGAAAAACTTTGTAACCCCACCCATATTGTTCAGTTGACCTCGGAGTTTTTCACCATACGTTTTTCATCATAAGTAATTGCAAAGTAATTGCAAAGGAGGTAACTTCTGGCATATTGTACGATTTGACAATTCAAAACATAACTCTTATTAGCTCTTTTAAATGTGTCCAGTTGAATGATTTAATACCTGCCAACATCCATTTTAAAAACACAAGTACAATAGCTTCTCTTTGACATTGTACTTTCATTCTACTTCTCTTTAAGATCCATCCGATTGTATTGCATTTTCGTGCTTGTCTTTTATGAGAACTCTCATATATTTCTGTGATAAGTATATGTGTGTGCACATATGTATATTTTTACGTTTATGGGCTTAAGTTTTTTTCTTCGGGATTGAGGTATTATTATAAATTATTAATAAACAATTGACCACAATCATATGAAGGTTTTACACATTGTGAAAAATAAGTATAAGCATAAAATTAAAACTTTTAACTGGATGTATACATTAATGGTATGGAAAGGGATTTATTTGTCTTGAATTGTTTCTTTGTTTGGTGCCCTGGAAGTTGTCACACTTGGAACAACACGTCACAGTAAGTTTTGGTGGTGGTTGTTTTTTAGTTTTATTTATTTTTATTTTTAATAGAATAGAAGGAGGAAGACTGTGGCAGTGGCGATGGCAAAGGAGGGGAAAAAAAGGCTGGTTCTCAGGCCAATCAGTTTTAGGAGAAAACTCATGGAAATTGAGGAGTTGGAAATGGATTTCTTTGAAATTATCCACGTGCCAGTACCAGATGGGGAGACTGGGTGCAGGGGTCAGGCTGGCACCTGCACTTCAGTTTGAGGACCGCTGTCCTGAACGGCGCTGTGTGGACTGTCATTTTCTCTCTCTGATGGGGCGTCAGGGAGGCCGTCCCAAATCTGACGGTCCCAGGTGTGAGTGGAGAAGTTGGCAGCCTCCAGCTTTGACTTTGGTAAAGAAGAAACCTCTCCGAACTTGAGCTCCCCCTTCTTTACAACAGGTGCACAGAAGCTGCTTCTCCCACAGGGCACCGAGGGGGCCTGGTGACTACTACATGGAAGAAGGGATGTTGGAAGTGGCTGCTCGGTGCTTATCCGTTTCCTAAAAAGTGAAGGGAAACAAGTGGAATTCGTTTCAATTTATAGAAACAAATATATCCAAACTACGTATTGTTTAGCCCAATATATTCAAACTACTATTATTTCAACATGTGATCAATATAAAAAGTATGAATGGGATATTTTATTTTCTACTTTCTGTACTCAGTCTTTGAAATCCATGAAATTTTAAACTCGTAGCTCATCTCCGTTCCCAGGGCCCACACGTCCCGAACTCTGCAGCCCTGAGTAGGTGCGTCACAGCCCTCACAGACGTAGAATAGTTGCTGGCACCAGGCACGCACTGTCCAGTGTTTAATGAATTGTCGAATCCCACTGAATCAGAGCCTCTGGGCTTTCCAGGGCTGCCGTAACAAATCACCAGGAAATTGACAGCTTAGAACAAAAGAAATATATTCTCTCCCAGTTCCGGAGACTAGAAGTACAAGATCAAGGTGTCGACAGGTTTGGTTCCTTGTGGAGGCTCCCAGGGATCATTTCTGTGCCTTTCTCCCCTTGCTCTCCCAGCTTCCTGGGATTTCTTGGCTTGTAGACACATCACTCCAGCCTCTGCTTCTGTCTCCACATGGCCTTCTTCCCCGTGTCTCTCTGGGTCCTTTTCCGTCTCTTACAAGGACACTCTCGTTGCACTTGGGGTTTCCCTGCTCTGAGAGGCTCTTGTCTCCATCCTTACCTTAATTATGTCTGCAGAGACCATTTTCCAAAGAAGTTTATGTTCTCAGTTTCCACGTGGACATATGTTTTGGGGGGACATTATTCAACCCACTGCCAGAACCTAGGCACTTCTATTTGTAACAGCTCCTGGCCAATTGATCTGTGCAGTGTGGGCTGAAGGAACCCAGGTAGCATAGCTCAGGCTCAACCCGGGTCTCTATGGCTCCAAAGTCCACGGTCTCATAACCTGTATTTAATCCTATCTCACATGTTCAACGTCTGTGGAATCTTAATAGCTGCCCTTTACAAAAGTCCTTTGTAAAAATGTTTCCTGTTTCATATTTCTAGTCTTCAAGTCGGTGACTTGATGTCACCATGCATTTTTCATATTTAGTAGAATAATGTGTCTGTATGAGAACCATCTTTCCTATGGTGCAAAGATGTGACCATTGTGGCAAAAGACTAAGAAAAGTATTTGCTTTCATTTTAAGGCTGAAGACACTATGAAGGAAGGAGAGACTAAATTCAGTAATGCATTTCGCAACCCGCTGTTTGAAAAGCATCGTCAGATCTGGGAGCAAAATCCAGATGTGTGTCCAGAGGTGGAAACAGCTCTGGAGAAGGAGCTTGTGAAAAAAATGCCTGTGAAATGTATCCAGTGCTCCGAGGGAGGAGCTCAGGATTACACACTGAAGGGGACGTTTGCTGAAGGAAAGGTGTGATCCTTCCCCCTCAAGTGTGTGTCCAAGACTCAGAGGACGACTAGGCAAGCGACTCCAGATGCTTCTGCTCAGGGAGAGTGGAGAGCCCTCGGCAGGGATGGAAGGACCCTGTGTTTCTTTGTTCACATGCACGTGAGAGTCAACACAGCTCTCTTCATCTTTCCTGTTATTTCTTCCAGGTTTTCATTTACCCAAATAAGCAGAACCACCCAAGCTTCCCATAATGGCTTCAGTAGTCCTCGCTGTGTGGTAAGGACTCCAGGAACAGGGCCAGGGTCAGGTCAGGGTTGTCTCTTGGTGAACCAGGAAGACTGCCAGCCAGTCTTCTGCCAAATGGCTCTAACCAAGCGCAGTGGCATCTCAGTGTCCATTGTCTCTGGCCCTTCCTGGGGCTGCCCCGTGGGGCCCAGGTGTCATGGACCTGGAGGAACAGTTATCAGCTGTACAGACGTCCCCTTGCTCAAATCAGCAGCCACACTTCACAGGACGAGGAAGGTCCATCTCCCTGAGACAATTCCAGGCCTGGGCTTGGTATCTAAAGTCTTGGCTTTAGGCTTCAAATTTGGTGCAACGGCCTTGAGAAGATGGTTCCACACCTCTCCCACATCAGGACACAAGGCGTTGGGTCCTCCTAATGCGTGTGTGCTGTAGTTAAAAAAAAAAAAAAAAAGGAAAGAAAGAAAAGAAAAAGAAAAACCCAAACCAAAATCCAAACCCAACCCAACTTGTCGAGCTGCTGCCTGGGTCAACCAAAACTACAGGACTGTGGCTGCACTGGGAACTGTTCATTTTGTGGTCTGAAGTGTGGATTCTTGGTTGCTTTTTGAAAGAGCATCTCCTTTGAGCCACACGAGCACTGCATTCCTGTATCATGGGCTGAACATGTTCCCCCCCAAATTTGTATGTTGAAAGCTTAACCCCAATGTGTCTGAATTTGGAGATGGGGCCTTTAGGAAGGAAATTAGATTAAATGAGGTCATGGGGTGGGGCCCCAGTCTGATAGGATTAGTGTCCTTATAACCAGAGACCCCAGACAGTGCTCCCTCTCCCTCTCCTCACAGTGAGGAGGCAGCTGTTTGCTGCCCACGGGGGGAGCCCTCCCAGACATCAGCCCTGCTGGCAACCTAATCTTGGACTTTCCAGAAAGTCCAAGAAAATGAATTTCTGAAAAATAAATGTATTTACTTACTTTTATTTTGAGAGAATAAATTCCTGTTGTTGAGCTCCCCAGTCCGTGAAACTGTGCTAGCAGTCAAGCAGAGGCGCCCCCTTTGAGAAACGCAGCGGGCAGGAGGGCGGGGCACATCCAGCCTCGGCTTCTTGCCTGCCCTCCATCCTGTCCTGTCTCGCTTTCAGTTTCATTTGCAAGGTTGCTGATGTAACCACCCAAACAAGTGAGACTCTCACGGGTGAGGACCCCTTGGATGAGGCTTTCTTCCTGAGAGGGTGCCCTCTGCGCCCTCCATCCCCTCTCCCTCTTGCACTCTGCTCCGTGGGTGCAGTTTTGATTTTCCAGGTGAGTTCTGCAACCGTGGGCAGAGGGCCTCTCTTCTCCTGGTGACCTGATTTTTACTTCTCTGTAGACTCTGTAGGCGTAAATTAAGGGGATAAAATGTTCTCTCAGGACCTCTGCAGATCTAAAGCCACTTTTTCCCTGACAGTGTTTCTTCTTATTACTCATCTTTATAAGAGACATCATTTTTTAAGGGACAAAAAGCAAAACAAACCAAAAAAACCCACAAAATCAGCGACATGAGAACAGAGCTTTCCTGAAATATGGGGGAAATCCAGTGCACGCAGGTGTGGGGGTGACTTGACTGACAGCATAAGCAGGCTGTGCTGGACGCTGGGCATACAGAGACGGGGCGAAGGTCCCCTCCTCTCAGGGGTTTACAATACACTAGGAAACAGTCAAGTAACTGGTCTTCCTTTTTGTTTTAAACTTAAAAAGAAAAAAAGAATGAGATAGAACAAAGGTTTTTTCTCCTACGGTCTCCTACCACATTTATAGAGTGTGCCACACTCACATTTGTAACCTCTGAGAAATAATAGCAACAAATGCCAAGTGTGTTTTCACACATTCACATCCTGAGCACAGGCACTGGGCCCTTGTGTTAGGTCAACATGCATTCACGTATGAACTCACCTGATGCACAGGGCTGTTACAGCTACTAAGATCAGCAAAAGCAAATTGCCCTTTTGGAACTGGACTGGGTGGTGGTTGTATAACATTGTATTAAATGCCACTGAATTGTACACTTCAAAGTGGTTCATTTTGTGTTACGTGAATGTCACTTCAATTTAAAAAAAAAACAAAAAAACACCAAAACAGCTAATTGCCACGTGGGCCAGATGCTGGGCTAAGATGCACTTAAACACCTGAGATCCAAGGCCCGAAGATAAGTGCGTATCAGTGCGGCAGGGCCTCATGTCCAGTGAAGACACAGTCGAGGCTAAATTCATGGGCCTGAGCGGACAGTTAGACCCAGAACCCCGTTCTTATCCTGGCCAGCCTGAGCCCGGCCTGTGCAGCTCACCGACACGTCTGACGTGGTGAAGCAGATTCCAGAACTTTCCTCGCTATGGCTGTCTGCCTCTCGGAGTTACTCTGTATGTAACTTTCACAGTATAACATCATGTTTCACTCTTACCTCACCCCTCTGCCTAATCTCTGACGTTTCCTACGTCTGAAAAGCGGGGCGACGTGCAGTGTAATACTGCTCTTGTCACGTTGTGGTTACCGTTTGCCCTGTGCAGGCCTCCTGAAGACGTCCGTAAGTGTAATGCTCTGTTTTCACACCTACGCACACACCTCCTTCTTCCTCTTGGACTCCTCCCAGCTGGGGGATTAAACCCCAGTAATTTGATCCCCCGGCCTTCTTGGCCTAGTTTCCATGGCCTTGGTTACATCATAATTTCCTTTCACTGCACAGTGTGTATTTTCTGGCCAACTGTCTTGTTTCTTCTCTGCTGCACAATTGTGGGAAGACAGTGGAACTGACGTGCCTTTAAGCTCGCATTTCTTTCCTTTGAGGGAGTGTTCCAGGCTCTCTTCTCAGCTCCCCGAGCTGCTACTTTCCTTCTGGGTCAACAGCACTGTCTTGTCGGTGCTCCTCAGAAAACGAGCCTTTCTCCTCTGTCCTGGCCACTCCTCGTGATTCACATGCTGGTGTTTTGCACGGTGGTTTGTCCCCGCCCCCGGGGGTCATGGGGCTGTGCTGGATTTTTGTGTGTTTGTTTCTTTAATCTCTGTTCTTTCAGTGCTTGTTCCCCAGGGGTGCTCTGTGACTCTCAGGGGATCCCAATGCGTTGAGGTTTGCGGCCGCCCTTCAGGGCACAGACCACTGGGTCTAGGAGTCATGTCGCAACATTGTCATTTCCTGGCCTTTGGGTTCTGGGCTCATTTCTTGGTAACTATCTAGCATGGTTGTGAGAATTCAGTAAGGCTGTGCCTGGGAAGGCACTGAACATATGGCTGGGGGACAGTAGGTGTTTCATAAATGTTCATTGGATTTCAAGTAAAATCATTTTCATCTTGTGAAATATTTTCTCTCCTCTGAATCTCTGACTATGAAGATGCACTTAAACAAGGGTACAAGAGAACAGCCATTCATTGTGGTGGGAACATAGATAGACAGAACTTTTACGGAGAGTAATTTTACCACATGGGTCAAACATATTAAAAATAGATAAGATCTCCGTCCCAGCAATTCCGATTTGAGGAGTTTACACTAAGGAAATGGTGGATCTGCACAAAGATTCTGCCCACTGAAGCCATGTTTGTATTCATTGTTCATCAGTAGGGGGTGATTAAAAGGATCACGGTACATCCATAAAAGGAATAGTATTAAGCTCTTTTAGAAAGCTTTTATAGAAGCATATTGAGTGAAAGCATGACACACACAACATTTTAATTGAGAAAAAAAGGCTGTAGCTGATAACTCATTGTGGTAGTGGCCGTGAGTAGAATATATTTGCAAGTGGGTGGAGATCAGGACTTCAGTTTTTAAATAGACAAGATTGATTTTTGTCTATTAAATATCCTGTTTTGGCAATAGGCTGGAAGGATATATGCTGAAGTTCTCATTGTGGTGGAATTTTTTCCCTCTTTTTTGGCTTTACCCATGAGGTCCAATTACCAACAATAAACATGCATTCCTTTTATTTAAAAAATCATTTTTGATGTTCTTAATCTTTAGAGCAATAAAATTGTAACTCGAGTAGCCACTCCCCTTTGGGGGTGATACATCCTCACTGGCTTGATGTAGTCTCATTTTTATGTTTGTGGCATCTGGGATTTCTAATGTTAATGATACAGCCATTTTAACTGTCAAGTGAAGATTGTCAACTCAGAACAACTTCCTAGTTTGGGGCCTGGGTCTGTTGAAATTGTTGCCCAAAAGATGTTCCTAATCTCCTTTCAGTTCCACATATGCTAACGTTTAGTTAACACCTCTCTTGAGTGTTAACTGATCAGTGCAGTTCTGATTTGCTGCCTTGGCACATCAAAATGGTGTCTGTCAGTTGGAGAATCAGCCTGTGTTGACTTTTCTCTCCTCAGGGTTAACATTTGTTTGCAGAACGTTCTTTCTCCAAAACTATTAAAAGTCAAGTTTATGCTAATTAAATAAACAACCCCTAAGTTGATGGGGATGGTGGGCCTAACACACCCACTCTTTGTACATTATTGATGAATGCTCATCACTGGTGAACTTTAGCCAATGTACAGATACCGTAACTGTGGTTTCTTAAAATATTTTAATGTAGAACCTAGAGTCCTTTATAACACTTGAAGGCTTTCTCTTCTTCATGGAAAAATCCAGTTGCTTACTAAGGCAGTCTTCTTCTCTCCAGTCCTCCATCCTTTTGCCCCAAAACATTCGTTTAGCATGTTTTCTTTTTAGGCACAGGGCTGAGTGCTCCAGAGAAAAACATGGGGGAGAGAAGATCAGCTCTCCCAAGAAGTTCCAGTGTGGTGAGACAGGCCTGCAAACGCATAATTGCCCTGCAAACACAAAGCAGAAGTGACCCAGTTTACTCACTGGGGTGGATGTGGGCGTGGTTAGCAAAGACATCACCTGGAACAGACATGCGCTAGTGGATCTTACAGGATAAGTGGAACTTGACCAAAGGGAGGAGGAGGTACCAGGGAAAGGGAGGGGGCACAGGCAGCAGGTGAAGCAGGGGAGAGAGAAAAGTCATAAAACGTCTTAATTTTTAAAAAATAACAGCTTTACCAAGATATTGTTCCAACCAAGGGCAGTGGCATCTCAGTGTCCATTGTCTCTGGCCCTTCCTGGGGCTGCCCCATGGGACCCAGGTGTCCTGGACGTGAAGGAACAGTTACCAGTTGTGCAAAGCCCCTGGCTCGAATCAGCTGGTGCACTTGGCAGGGCTAGGAAGTTCTCTTTCATTTTACGTATCATAGGATTTACCCTTTTAAAGTGCATGATGGTTCAGGAGTTTTTAGTATGTTCGCAGCGTTGTGCAACTACCACCACTTACATCATTGTAGAACATGTTCATCATTTCCGAAAGAAAACCCACACCTGTATGCGGTATCTACTTTCTGGCTGTATGGATTTGCCTATTCTGGACATTTCGTATAAATGGAGTCATACAATATGTGGCTTTTGGTAACTAGCTTCTTTTACTCAGTGTAGTGTTTTCAAGGTTCCCCCATGTCATCGCATAAATCAGTACTTCATATCCTATTATAACAGAATACTATTCCATTGCATGGATATACTACCTTGTATTTATCCATTGAAAAGTTGATCACATTTGGATTGTTCTCATTTTTTGGATACTATGAATTATACTGTGGTGAACTTTGTACATAGGTTTTGTGTGGACATATGTTTTCAATTTTCTTGGATGTGTAACTATGAGCCGAGTTTCTGGGTCCTGTAGTAACTCTATGTTTAACAATTTGATGAACTGTCAAATTGTTTTTGAAAGTGGATGCACTTTCAAAATTTTAAAATCCCACCAGCAGTGTATGAGGGTTCTAACTTCTCTACATCCTTGTCAACACTTGTTACTGTCTGCCTTTTTTATTTTAGCCATCCTAGCGTGTGCGTGAAACGGCATCTCACTGACGTTTCCATTTGTGCTACCCTGAGTAGTGATGTTGAGTCTTCATGGACTTTTATATTCATTCCTCTCTCTCAATGTGTCTGTCTTTTGGATATACAATTAAATACGTAATTAGCTTTTTCATACATAAATGCTTCTCTGGGTTTTAAAAGAGATAACACAATTAACTCATTCCCTTCCAGCCAGAGTCTTATCTTTGGACTTCCATTCTCAACCAAAGCTCTCTGAAGGGTCAACGATATTGGTCTGGCTTTATTTTCCTACTCTACCCTCATCTGACCACAGACCACCACATCACACAACTCCAGGTGGCACCACTCACTTAGAATCAATGGGATTGGTGCTCCTTAAAGTGGTGTGATAGTTGCTGTTCTGCCCCTCTCTCCCCATTCCCTTTGCAATCTAGCTTCCAGGACTCATCATTGTTTGGAAACTGTACCTCCCTATCAGGCAGAGCTTCCCAGCTGCTCCCTGGTGTGCTGAGAATAAGCTCCTGGTGGGCCAGACTAATGAGACCTTACTCTTCAGGGCAGTCAGGTGGGTCTTGGGAAGCTAGAGCTTCTGAGCTGGTTGCATCTGGCCCTGGGCAGCCTCGCCTGGTTACCCTGATATCAGACAGAGATCGTTTTCCATTCTGCTGTGACAAAGGGTTGAGAAGTACTGCTAAGGTAAATAATAACCTTCATATTGCTAAATCCAGCAGACTGTTGTTTTTTGTAAGTCTTCAGTGTACTCTCTACCCTTGGCTTTCACAACGCAGCCCCCTCCTGGGGACTTCCTGCTTCTCCAGCTGCTTCTTTGTCTCTCCCCTTGTGTATTTCCTCCTCTACCCGATCACTGTAGGTTGCAGTTCCTCAGGGCTCAGTCCTAGACCCTCTCCTCTTACTCCACACTCCTCTCAGGCTTTCTCATCCAACAGTTAGTTTTTATATAGAGACAGCGTAAGAATTATGTCTCCCCTGGGCTCCAGACTAGTATATCCTACTGCAGACTCGAAGTCTCTTGGATGTGTCAAAGTCACCTCAGAAAGGACAGGTCTGAAATTAAGCTCAGCATCCTCACCTGCTCCTCCAGCTGGCTCTCTTCCAGAGTTCCCTAACCCGGGGGATGGGAGGGACCATTATCCACTCCCGTAAGCAAGAAAGCTGAACTCACCTGTGACAACTCTTGCTCAAACCCCTCATGCCCAAATCCTGTTAAGAACAGCTCCTAAACATCCCTGTTCCCCACCTCCACTATCACTACCAGAGTGGATCTACTCTCGTCTTCTATCTGTGCAGCTCTATCCTCTCAGCCCACCCTCTTAGAGTGCCATGCTATTGCCAGAGTAATCTTTTTGAAGTGAAAATCTGATCCCATCACCACCACCAGCTATTACTTAAAACCCACCAGTTCCTCTGGGGATGAGAGGAAACAGTGGTTTCCCCTGTCAGACCCACTGGCCTTCCCATCTTTCCTCCTCCACACTGGCTAGATTTCAGTCTTTTGGTTTAGTGTGCCTCCTTGCGCCCCTGCAGCTTTGCACAAACTGTTTGCCAGAATGCTCTTTACCCTCTTCTTTGCCCGGTTAACTCTCACTCAGCCTTCTAATCTCAGCTCCAGAAGCCTTCTCTGACCACCCCATCTCCATCAAATTCCCCTACCAGTTTCTCTCATTTATAATCCTCTTCCGTTTGGAATAATACTCATCACAGTTGAAAAGTTATTTGTGCAATTATTTGGTTAATGTTTCTCCACCACTAGATGACAAACTTCAGGAACCAGGGTGTTGACTTATTTGGTTTTCTATTCTATGCTCAGTACCAAACATAATGCCTGGTACAACACAGATGCTTAAGAACTCTTTGTGGAAAGAATGAATGAATGAATGAGTGAATGAATGAATGCATGCATGCCATCCTAAGTAGGCTGCAATTTATCCTGTGGGTGGAATGCAGGCAGAAAAATAAGATGGTTTGAATTTTAAAAAGAAAGCTCATTCAGCAGTTCTGAGACAGGACAGACAGGGGTTGAAAGGACCCATTTGAAACCTATCAGCTGAAAAATAGTACAATTGAAAAATAATGAGAACCCAAACCAAGGAAGTACCAGTGGGATTGAAGAGTAGGGGGTGGGCGTGATGATGCTTAGAAAATTGAATGGATGGAGCTCTGTGACTCACTGAGGTGGCTGCCTGGTTGGAGGGGAGTGCAGCAACTAATCCAGGGGACGCAGGGGCGGAACTTGTTTGGAGCAAGAGAGAGTGGGCTGAGTTTTGGACTTGGTGCAATTCGAGGTCTGTATGAGACACGCATGGAGAGATCGCTAATAGGCAGCCTGATACTTTCAGCCCTTCTTACAGTGGCTTCTTCTCAGCCTGTTAACAAGATCTAAGTTCATTCTTTTAAAAACAGAGCACTTCTTGAAGCCTTATCACCCTTTAATTACTCCTCTTCTTAACAAAATGTCCTAGAAAGGACAGGGGACACATGCTCTGTCTACATGTGCTTACGTCTTGTTCACCCTTCGGCTCTCTGTTCTCTTGGCATCTCTGATGAAACTGTTTTCAGTAAGGCTCCCAGAAGCCAAATCTGCGCCCCGTGAGACTAACTATACTGATAGACAGTGTCAGACTATATGTAAACTAGAACTTTGACCCACACCCGCAGCAACAAGCCCAGGAAGCCAATCCTTTTGTATACAATGGACAGCCCAGGAAGCCAGCCTGTTGTAAGTCAGACCTGTTGGAAGCACCAGCTTGCTATCCTCAGTGACATTTCAGGAAGCTAAACAGCAACATCTATAGTAATCAGCCCCCAATGGCCAGGACTTGATTAGTGACTGGCAGCTTCCCTATTTTTGTCCCTGCTTCTAACTTAGGACCAACTAGAGAAAGCCAAATATGGATCTCTAACCAACCACACAGGATGCCCTACTTCTAGTTCATCCACCTACAGCTTCCCTAGGCCAACAGCCTCCAATCAGGGCACCCCTGAAGGCTTCTCTTTTCTACTCGTGAGCTTTCCCACTCCTCCACTTGCTCTGAGTCTCTGCCAAAACTCAAGAGATGGTGGCTGACTCCCTTGCTACAGCAAATGCAGAATAAATACCCTTTGCTTTTCTTATATGGTGGGTCTTTACATCCACAGCCTTTCACTTTTTATCTTAGGAATTTATTCAGCTGCATTTAATACTACTCACCACTCTCTCCTTGAAATCCTCTCTCCCCTGGCTCCTGAGCCCCCAACTTCTGGTCCACGATCCTTCATGTCTGTGACATCTTTGCTTCCTTCAGGACCCCTGGTGCTAGAGGGTCCAGGGTTCCCTCCTCAGCCCTCTTCTCCCTCCTCACAACTCTCCTTGGTGATGGCATCTACTCTCTAAGGTTTCAGATACCACTTTTTGCTCCACTCCCACACCCCTGTGTGCAGCCCAGCCTTGTTCTCACTGGTTGTCCCCTTTTGGATGCTCCATGATTCCCCAAACTCAACATACCCAAAACTAAATTCATCCCCCACCCTCGTAGGCTCCCCCTCTCCTCATCCCTCCACAGTCCTGCCACACTCACCAAATCACCCAAAAGAAATAAAGAGATTCTGCTCATTAATTTGGCCTCCTAAACATTTCCTCAGTGCATGTCTTCCCTCCTCTCCCCTCCTATTGCCATCGCCCAAGTGAGGACTTCACTGTCTCTTCCTAAAATATTGCCAGTCCCTTAATGGTTTTTCCCATTGCCAGTTTTGTCACCTTTCAAACAAGCCTTGACTCATAACAGAATCATCTTTTACAAGCACACGTTTCAACAATCCTTCCCTAAAGCCCTTCAGTGCCTTCAGTATTTAATAAGGCACACAGGTCCCCACGACGTCCTCATCAGCCACATTTCCTGCCTCACAAGGCTTGGAACGGGATGTCCCAAGCAGACACACCACACTGTGGTGCCCCCTACGTCTGTACAGTGATGTGAGTGTGCTCCCAGCTGGGGGCACAGCTCTGCTGCTGCTCTCACTAGCATCCTCATAGGTGACCCTGGTCTTAGCTTGGAGTCCTTAGAGAACGTTCGTGGCAAGCGTTCTGACTCCTGTGATGAGACCTCTCCTCAGGTAGCTGCTGGCAGGAGGGCTGTGCTGGACTGAATTAGCAGTGCTCCACGAACGTCAGCGTTCTCTTTCTTGCAAGCCCTCGATTATGCTTGGCTTTCAGGTATGACTGAAACCAAAAGCATCTGCGGGAAAGCCCCCACACACAAAATGAGTCCCTGCTCATACTTACAAATCTGGCCCTTTCCCTCCTGTGACCCCATCAGCAGATAGGGGGGCCCAGCTGGCTCCCTCCACTCTCCAGAGACACGTCGTCGAGTGTCCCAGCAGGCCTCCTACTGTCAGCCGAACCAACAGGAAGAAAGAAAGTCAATATCGGAGTGCAACCGGCTGATTGTTAAAGCTGGACTCGGGTGGAAGAAGGATAATGATCTGGTGATTTCACACGTAAACATTTTTAAGATGCCAATAGCCAGCGGGCAGCCTTTCACATCAGATATCTGTGAAGCGCATCAGCGTTAAGGGGAGGCAGGGAGACAGGACACTCCTGCCCGGAACTGAAGATCTAGGAGCTGGTACTGGAGAAAGGAGCACCTCATTTTCCAAGTGCCAGATCATGCCTTCCTAATTTACGGCAAGACTTTTGAGGCTGACTACTCAAATCTAAAGTTACTGCAGCTGCCTCCCGTGCCAGTGGCAAATGATGAAGTGGATGACAGGGTAGGAGAGTAAACAGAGCCCTAGGAGGCCGGCTCAGGCCAGGAACTAGGTCCCAAGTTACAGCAGACTATTAGGACTGACTCTGGGGAGGGGGGCATCATGGATCATCTTGATGGGGGAGTAGTAAGATGGCAGACACTCGGAGACAGTCAGCTGCCCACAGCAGGAGTGCATGACACGGGCTCACGTTTTTCAGTCACCAAGTCCCCACCGCATATACATACATACATACACACAGCACATGCACGCCATGCACATATGCGCACCACACACACATACACACAGACACACACACACACACCCTGCACACCACACATACCACTCACCCCCCCACACACACACTTTTAGGTTAACTAGGCGGCAACACCACTAGGGACGCTCGTAACAGCCCCTCCCCAGGGGCCGCGGAGTGGGGATCAGAGCTTGCTACCTGCAGCGGCGCAGAAGCAGCGGTGATGCCGGGTCTGAGCTCCTAAAGCTACATCCTGATGCAGTGGCCCTTAGAACGGGAGAGCTCCGCCTCTGCTCCGCAGGTTCACTGGCTCGTGGCGTTTGTGACGAGGCACGGCACTGGGGACACTTCTCAGGACGTATTCATGACCCGCAGGTCAGGAAACAGCAAACAGCCTGCCCATCTACTGTGCTTTGACTTCCTCAAAATGGTATCTGTTCCTCAAATAGGGGACACGTACCTCTCTCGTGAAAGGTAACTTTCTTGGAAGTGATTCTCCCATCTCCAGACTTCAAGAGGCTTGGTGGAGGCCAAGGCCAGAGTTTGCCCGGAGGCCAGTCCGGATTTAGGGCCACATTAGGGAGAAGTGAAACCTTGGGCATTTATGGTGGAGACGCAGGCAGCAGATGTGGCTCTGGGGATGGGAACGGGCTGGAGCCTGGGACTGAACGTGGCTGTGGCGAGGTTTATGGGGTTGTTTTGCTGACAGCGGGGCCGGAATCTGAGGAAGGAGGCCTGACTTGGCCCCGAGAGCCCCTGGCCTTTCTTCCGCCTGTCCTTTAGAGCAAGCCCTGCTGACAGGTTTGGGACAGAGCTGAGTGGGAGAATCTTAATGGCGACTGATGGGAGTAGCCTCTTAGGTCCAAAGGCATCCTCTGCTGCTGGGCTTGGGGTGAGAGGGGCTCACAGAGGCTCTGGTCAGCTGACCCGAAAGAGATCTGAGGCTCAGCAGAGAGTAGACCTCCCCCCAGCAGCTCAGTCACCCCACTGGCGGGTCTTCACTCTCTTTTGTAAATGCGCCGCTGGGCATTCCGGGACCCGATTACCCGGGTGGCATCTGTGTCTGCCCTTTACTCTGCCGTAGCTGCCTTTGGTGTGTTTCCTCAGACATTTTTGGTACAAACATGTTGAGAGAGGAAGGCCCTGTTGGGAGAGGGATGAAGGCACATGTACTCATCAACAACATTTTTGCAGAAAAGCACACCCAGGTGTGGGCGATTCGGGAAAACCCACAAAACCACCGGGCAGGAGAGGCGCCTTGAGAGAATCAGCAGATGCAAGTGTTGGAATGAGGCCTCCCTCCCAACCCACGGAGGAAATGTTCCGTTTTCCAATTTAAAAAACCAGTGTGAACCTTCCTCTACAGCCGAATTAGAAACAATGGAAGCTATTGGTGAAGCTCAAAGGGTTTACTCGGCAGGAGAGCAGAGAACTTAGAAAACGTTGTGGAAAAAACCGAAACACCCACAGTACTGAGAACAGAGGGGACCATGTCGAAGGAGGAAATTGAAAATGTCTGAGTTGGTTTGGGCCTTGATTTACCTGCTGAAAACGAGAGGATATTTCACATTCAGAACAATGTGCCCGCAATGATGAGTTCGCCGCTTCCTCAGAAGAATCCAGCAAATTAGTAGGTAATTCTGATGGAATAACGAACCCGCTCTAAGGCGGAGCATTAATTATCACCCTGCTGCAAGGAAGAGTGATAATGTGGATTTGACCGGGAAGGAGGAGAGAGAGCTATTTTCAGGGTCAGTGGATTTCTCTTTTCTTTTCCCTTTTTTTAAGAAGTGAAGCCACATAGGAGAGAAGGATGTGATTTTTCCCTGTCAGCTGAGAAGCTTTGTGGCTTGGAGAGTCTGCTTCTGGTAGGAAAGGATTAACACGGGGCCTTGTTTGCACAAGGAGGCTGCCCCCTGCCATTGCCGTGAGGAACCTACTAGGATCCATGTTCTTCGGGGAAGTGTCCCTAATGCACCTTAAAGAGCCAGCCCCCCAGCTCTACTTCCTCCTTAACCAGCCCCAGGGCCCTGGCATCTGGGGCTGTTTTGTTTTAAAGTTTCCCTGCCCCATTCTGAGCACGCACAGTGAGGAGATGGGCCAGCCCCCTTGCCTGTTCTCTGGCAGGACAGCTGAGGATCCGAGATCTCATCAGGGCCGACCTCGAGCCTCCATCTTACCAGTCCTGAGCTCCTCCACGTTCTCTAAGTATGACCCCATGGCCTGAAATACATTCCTTCTTCTCTTGGCTGATTCCTGCTTCTCCTTACGCCCCTCCCTCAGGAGCACCCATTCCGGGAAGCTTCCTCCGAATCCCCCCGCCCCTCCTTCTCCGTTAGACGAGCTTCAAAGTGCCTGCAAAGCAGCCCGGGCTCTCCTCCGCCACAGCCCCGATCGTGCTGGGTGGCACCTCCCTAGTCACTGGCTTCCCTCACGGGACCACAGTCATGGGCCACGTGGTGGTGAGGTCTTTAATTGTGATCCCATGATTGATCCCAGGATCCAGCCAAGGGACTGGCAGCTGATAGGAACTTGCTGGAAATGGGAGTAGATGGCCTGCCTGATGGCAGGTGGCAGAGGGGGTCCCCCAAGGCTGAAAGTTCCGTCAGTAGTGCAGGCTCAGGGGAATGGGTCCTCTGAAGGGATCTCGAGAGTCAAGGGGAAATGGACAGTGAAGTGTGAGAGTTAGAACATTCCTGGGAAACACCTCACCCCCTGCTTCCTGAAGAAATGCACTGATGGTGCCACTGGTGGGATCTTATTATTGATCCTGTCCCGGGGAGACCACTCACCTGGGTGGAGAGTGTGGAAGAGACCAGAG
This sequence comes from Camelus dromedarius, assembly GCF_036321535.1. Lineage (NCBI taxonomy): Eukaryota > Metazoa > Chordata > Mammalia > Artiodactyla > Camelidae > Camelus > Camelus dromedarius. The sequence goes on along the minus strand of NC_087448.1, from coordinate 61,284,568 downwards.
CCACATTAAATCTACACGAAGGTAGGTACTGTGATTTCCGCAGAGCACGTCCTTGGACTGGTTTTGAGGAACATCCTGTGAGACATTAATATTCCTCCTTCCTTTTAGACTCTCAAATAACACATTGGTCTTAAGACTGGGGCAGCTTTGATCTCAGCAGCTTTCATTTCTTCCCTCCCTCCCTCTCCTCTTTCCTTCCCTCCTTTTCCTCCTTCTAGGGGTTTTCTAAGGATGACATATGAATATATGAATTGTTGTAATAGAGCAGGTCACAGATGTATTTGCATGTGACTGATGGTTGGCTTGCAGACAGGCTCGTAGTCTACACATGCTGAGAGGGGCGATCTCAGGCTGGTGGGGGTGCCTCACCCCTGACAAACTGGAGTTAAGCCATCTGTGAGTGATAAATCAGGCGCCCCAACCCATGGACATCCAGAGAAGATTTCTCACTAGGTCTGAGATTCTTAAGAATAGGAATTGTGTCCTGTTCGTTTTGGGCTCCACAGCGCGTCACTGAGAGTAGGTCCTTGATGATGCTTGTTTCATAAATGTGTTCATCTCCCACAGTGGTACATGGCATGTGAATTACAAATGGCAGAGAGGACTTTAGGAGGCCTTCTACCTCAGAGGCCAGGAGCGAGGCCAAGAGTATCACAGGGTGTGCACCACGAATGGGCAGATGGTAAACACACATCCTCAAGTGAGAGGACCCACGTAGCCATAACCACCAGGTCTCATTGGATGTGACGTCTGTGTTATCTGAACCCTGGACTGGCAGTCTCAGGACAGAGCAAGCTTTCTCACTAGAGACATATTTCGCGTCTTTAAAGCCTTCTGATCTATTGCGGAAATAAAAATGGACAACAGAGTTTCCCTTTTCTTTTCTAAGCCCTTCCATGGCCTTGGCACTTACTCAAGACACATTTGAATGAATGATCTGGATGTGCAGGCAAGCTGGCAGGGACATCTGTCACAGAGCTGGCGGCCAGCATGGATTTGGCTGGTCCAGCTGGCTGGGCGGGGTTCCTGTCTTCCCCTGGTGCCCCTTCTGGAGCTGGGGAAGCTGGCTACCTTCTAAGTGAGAATAAAGCCTTTCTCCTATTTAAGGAGATGTCGTAAGAAATTTCCCAGGATGCTTCTTTGCCTGGTTTATGTTCCCCATTTACCTCCATACGCATAACTTCCTGATCTGAACATGACGTCCCACCTTTCAAAGTCTTGGAAGGCCTTTCTCCCAGTTTCCGGATGTGAAAGTTTTATCATCTTCAATCCCAGAGTTGCTGGTGTTTGGTGTTTCCCCGTCAGGGCATGTTTTTTGTTGTTGTTGTTGTTGTTGTTGTTGTTGTTTCTGATGGGAGGTTTTTGGTAAAGCTGCCAACCTCATAAAACAAAGTAATGGTCCTCAGGAAGCAATCACTTTAGCTATTATTTTACAGAAATCTCCCTGAAAGCTTAGAAAGGACCCAGAAATTTCACTGCAGAGGAGCAAGAGGCAAAAGAGCAGCAGCACGTAGATGGCAGGGAAGGTGACTGCTGACTTTACAAGTGCTTGGAGATAATCTGGCACCTTCATGGGAAACCAGGGGAACTGCAGTCACTTTTGCTGGACAACTTGTCAATCTCCTGGCATTGAACAACTCACATAGAAGAGAACTTTTTTCCATTGCACAGCTTTGCAATTTTCTCTAAGGTCAATGCTGCACGTGGGATGCCTAATGGGACATCACTGTAAAAATGGCAGCTAATTACAGGTTAGTGGATAAAACAACACTCTTCTCTGGAGAGCTTGTGCATATAGGTTGAAGGATAAAACAGGGCTGAATGGTATTTGATTTCTGTGTGTTTATCCAAGTCACTGGCCCAGGCAGGAAGGTAATATAGGAAAAGGGACATTTTTGGAATAGTTGTTTTTGAATTATGCTCATGAAATATACACTCTGCTATGAGGACATGTGGGAAAGCTACTCTCTGACCGCATGACTAATTTTTAAAGCCTTGCATAGAGAGAATTCCCCCCAAGAACACAGCTGGGTTATTCCTTTGTGGACTGAATGTGTCAATTATGAATTGAACTAAAATGAAATTTTACTCCGTGATGGCAAAGTGAACTGACGAGTGGACACTGTAGCTATGGTATTATGTAGTAGTTCATACACCAAGTACTATTATTTTATTAATTTTTAAGAACATGTTTTACATAAAAACAGGCAACATCAAAAAAGCTCAGTTGATAAATGAACATAATATATCACAGATGATTTCATCCACATTAACCTACATTTATTAGCTTAAACTGAGAGATTAGGGGGAAAAATTGGATCTCATTCCAGCTTTAATCATGGATAAAAATCGTTTGAAAGTTATTTCATTAAGATTCTGAAAATCAAAGATTAACCTATACCATCTGATCCATGCAGCAATTGATAAATTCAGTATTTTCAAAGGAAACATTGAATTTTTTTCTTGCACCAGATTGAAACCTTTCTGAAACTTGTTTAAATGCATCAAGTTCCGAGCCCACCTTTTCGGTATGCATGAGCAAAATACTATTTAATTTCACACTCAACTAATCCTTTAATAATTTTCTTTCAGCCAGAATGAAAAAGACTATTATTAATTTCCTAATAAAATTAAAAAAAAATAGTTATCAAGGATATGACTCTAACCTTGGACCAGTTTCAATTTCTTTTTATTTTTTTTCTGAGAATACATCAAAGATTAATGTCAATGGCCAGAGAGAAATTGTCCCTAGAGAACTATTCAAGGTCTTTTTCTTACCACATTCGATGGGACTGGAATGAATTGACATTATAGCATCTTTACCATCACTTTTAAAATCCTACTTTCTCTTAATACCGACAGTGAAGGCTTTTAGAACTATTATTTACTTTAAGTTAATAAAGTATATCACAGACAAAAATATACAATTTTACATTGAAGCAACATTAAGGGTCTCATTTTAGTTGACCAAAAAAGAATGTTGAGGAAATTTACAGGTAGGATTTAATTGTGGAGCTTGCTCTTCCTTTGTGAAAAAGAATGAAACTAGATCTCTCGCTTGTCTCCAAGGACAAGAGGTTGCAGACCTCATGATCAAAGCACCTGCCAGTTAGAAGCTCACTCACTGAAAAATGATCATGCAGCTTCAGTGTCGAAGCCCAAGGATGACAACAACAACAAAAAAAGGAAAAATAAAAACCACCCCAACCAGAGGCATTCTAAGCTTCTACACTGAATTTCCTGTTTCCCACCAGTTTATGATGACCCTTAATGTTACTGGATGGATGGCTGCATATTTGAGATGATTAAAAAATAAAAGACTGCCTTAAAAGCACCTCCTTCTCAATTGTATGTAATTACATACAAATGAAAGCTTCCTTCTGACAGTCCTAGGGAACCCATTTGTTACTGTTTCATATAAAGCACCATTGAGCCAATTTTTAAAAGCACATTTGCAGTGATCAAATGTGTCCTCAAGTTTTGTTGATTTCTTTGTCTTTAAACAAGTGTAAAGTGTGTTCATTTTCGTGCTTCTTATTGTATCTGAATTGACAAAAATGTTAATTACGGAAGTGCTTTTAATCACTATTTTCCCCAACAGACGAGAATGGCTTTGTGAAACTCGATGAAATAAAGAAATCCGTATCTCCCAAAGAAGCAGATCGCTGACCCTCCATCACTGCATGCAAAAGAAGGGTCTGTCCGAGAGTATTTTCCCCAAACTCCTAATGGAAAGGGCAGACAACACGCAGGAAAGGCTAACCCTTGAACTGACCAACTTCAAGTTTTAAAAAATCTTTGATTGGACCCCAAAAAAAAGGTAGCAGTTTAAAAAAAATTAATGATTTACAAATTATAGAAAAGATATGTTATCTACAATATATGCCAGGTGACTCATTAATTTTTTTTAAAATCCACATCCAAATGAATAATTACAACTACCATCTTGGATCTTGGTGCTTTCCAAAATTCTGAAATTACAATGAAAACGGGGGACATACCAGATATTTTTGGAGAATTGGGCAGAGAAAAGAAGGAAGTGAACCTTCACTCTTTGGTACAGGCCCTGTATAGCAAACTTCAGCCGGGGGCACCTTTTTAAGGTGAAATTAAAAACCTTTGAAATTAGAAGTTTATCATGGAAATGCTGACAGATCCTGACCTGGAGAAGGGCTGGCAGGTGACGCAATGATACTAAGCAAGCTCTCCCTCAAGCGCAGTTGCCCTTCAGCGCGGGGGATAGAGCTGTCTAATGGGCACCGCTGGCCAGCAAACAACCATGATTTAATGTGTGTGAGCCTTAGTCATACGGTAGCTCTGTGACCCTCTAAGCTAAGCCAATTTTTCTTTTCTTTTTCCAACTGAAATACGCCTCAAAGGGTAAAAGATTGACATTTTAGCCTTCATTCATGGATATATTGCTTTCTTTCAACAATATCTGATGGGCCTGTTAACCACCACCCATGCAGGGGCCGAGCACATTCTAAGAAGGTCTCACTGAATACAAAACACCAAGCGTTTTTAGTTGTTTATTTGCATTTTTTTTCTCTGCTTATTTTAGTATGCACCACGTGTAAGTTAATGAGGGCTACAGTTAAAAACATTTTCAGTGACTGAAATCTTACTTTTCCTTCTAATGATCTGGAGCAAATCACATATTCATTGATTATGAGGAATAATGCTACAATGTCGAGGAAAAATGTGTTCATCCCTATGAACAGTTCTCATCTACAGAGATGGTTTACACAATGCAAGTAATGAAGGAGTTTTTCCTTAACTAGTCTACTACCAAACTGAAAAAAAAAAAAAGAATCTTAAAATTCCCTTGAAAATACCATATGGTTGGTCATGTATCAATAAAGGAAAGACAGTCCCCATTACCAGGCCACCACCATAAGAGCTATATTAAATACTTAGAAAAAAAAATATGGAGACACTTGTGGCAATGATTAAATTGATCATTACAGAGATACACTGCCATAATGGTACATATTTATTCTATAATAAAGTGAAATAAAAAATAAGATCAATTTGGTTATAGAAATTCCTTAAAGAACACCACCACTTAATTATTTCAAACTTGAACTATCCCAAGAATGTCGTGAAAAAAAGCAGAAAGCACTGGCTAAAAGCAAAAGCAGTCTGGGTACACCCACGTAATCAGCATGCCTTGTGCTTGTCTGTTAACCCTCTGAGTACGTCTCTGACACTCAGGATCTTGATAGCTTAGTGCTGAAAAGATTGCATTCCATCTGATTACTCAGTATTTCTACTTGACAGGTCACATTCCGCTGTTTACACAGCATAGATCACTCAAATTCTACAGCGATGCGCTGGGATCCCCTTGCCGAATGGCCCTGCAGTCTTCTGAGCTGCCCCTGTGCCGTGTTCTGGGAAACATGCCACAGTCTCACGTCGGCCACAGTCCTTCAAGACTTGGACAAAATAAGGTATGAGCTGAACACCGTAAGGCCTGTACACTAGATGCTGGAGCAACACATGTAAATGCCCATGGAAAAAGCAGTAGTTCAAAGAGAGGAAAGTGACAGTTGCCACAGGTAGGTCTCTACCCACATCTTTTCATGTTCACACATTTAGCGTCGAGGCCACCCTATACACCTACTCCTGAGTCTTACTTAGAATAGTGCTTTGCTTTAGAGCTCTTGAGAAAGCAGTAGATTCTGAGCAGTTCAGGGTACTTTACTAATACGGAATCTACCTACACACCATACCCCTCCTGGTGTTCTGTCCTTCCCCTCCTCCCCCTGAATCCAATTGACTTGTGCTACTTTGTGATGTTGTCTGTTAAGATATTCAGGACTCTTTAAAAGAGGGGAACTTCTCAACATATGATCTGATGTTTACATAGCAGGACAACACAGGCCAAAGAGATAAACCTAAATATGGAAGACAAAGAAACTGGGGGGGACTGTGTTGCAAAAAATCATGACATGCTGTGATTTAAAAATCTATATTAATATAGACCATATGTTTATGAATTGAAGTGTAAAAAGCAGCCATCCAAGGCCAATGTGTGTTTGAAAATACAGAACTGACTGTGGAAACGTCATACACAGACTTCAAGACTTTCAGATATTGAAGTACATTCCAAAGCAGAGGCAGTGCATGCTGTTCAGCCATCTAGATGCAAATTTCAGGACCCATCATTCATTGGTTGTCTCCTGGGTCACAGAGCTGAGCGAACCTTAGGAGGACGTGTGAACTGGGCCCCTACCTCCCAGACACCGTGGCCAGCCTCCTCTCTAAGCATCGCAGTAACTACCGGCAGTGGCAGGCCCCTATTCTGAATGTGATACACGCAGAAGGAACTCACCGGAGACACAGGGCTAGGCAGGAAGATTTGGTAACAAGAGTGAAATACAAGTGTCGGACAGGACTTGGCCCAAAGAGAGAAAACAGCACCTCCCTCTGGACATCTAAGGGCAGTGCTGTGAAAGGTCATCTTCGGAAGCAGAAGTTTTATCTGTCAGGGTACCTTCTAGGTCTCCCATCCGGTTCTCCCCGGGAGACTATATGTAGGTGACCTAAAGGTGCACATGGAATGCTCTTACCGATGGTTTATTTCTTTAAGACCTATTTTTATGACATCCTAGGTTGTTTGCCCACTGTGCTTTCTCCTTGGCCACTTTGCAAAGCACTAGCCTCTAGTCCCCTGTGCCCCAGCGCTCTGCCTACATACGGACTTCATACTCTGTGAATTTCACACTGAAGACTGAAATGCATGAAAAAGCAGGTGAGAAAAAGAACAAGATCTTGTTGCCTCTTTCTGGTTGAAATTCCAGCCCTATTGAGCACCTGGCAATTTATTGCTCTTTTCCACCAGTTTGTTTTGTTTTGTTTTTCCTGTAGATGTCTCATACTGAGCAGGCAGACCCTCACTCACCAAGCACAGGACAAGGGATGGTGACTTCCCGAGGGTCTGTGCTGGCAGTAGCAGCAGCTGGAGTGGAAGCAGCATTTCTGGGGCATCATGAGCACATCTTCATATGGAGGCAATTTGGGGGAGGGGCACCATCTAGTTCCCGGGTCAGGCTGTCAGCCACAGACCTAAGTCCCTCCACTGGGGACGCAGGACTCGTGGCAGCTGACAGACCTCCACTGGAAGAAAGTCCCTTTTCTTAATAGGACTGTGAGGAGAGGAGAGGAATGCTGATGCTTAAGTTATAAACCTGCCACGTTCTTACCCCACAAGAAAGGACAAGCAAGATATCACTCTAGACGCTCTTCTTGTCTGGGCATCTCAGCATCTAATAACAACCCTTGATCTGCAGCAAAATCAAGAAACATGCATGTATAAATCCAAAGGCCTGAAAAATTCCCCAAGGGTTTGCCATAAAATCCTATGCACTCAGAAGGTTAATGTGTGCGATATTACATACTGCAGATCCTAGCTTGATTGATAAAAACATTCGTTGCTTCTGTGGTTTAAAAAGTTGCAAAATAGCCTTAACCCTTTGAGGACCACCAACGACACGTCATCATCTCAACCAGCAAAGGGACATCGCTACAAGGATACCAGAAAAGACACTTTTCCGCTCGGCCATTCAAGCATTGAGTGCTAGGTAGGTCAGATGAAACTGCTTTACGTAAATCTGGGGGCAAAAATCTCAGAGTCTCAAAGGGTTAAGCTAGGACTTCGAGTAAAAGGGTCTTATTAAAAGGGTGAGTTGGGGGAGCGAACAGTCTCGGAGGAGCTTGGGGAGTAGTCTTCCGACTCCGAGTTGAGTTCAGGCGGCGCTGGCTGGGCCTTGTACTGGCTCCTCACATCCGGGTTGCGTCTTCGTCGGAAAACCTGCCTCTCCTTATCAAGAGCGGTGGTCTAGCAGGGGCATAAAATGAGAAAGAGCACAATTAGGCCGAAGGAAATGGCAAAATAAATGCTTTCTGGAACTTTCTGAGGTCAGACAAATATGCTGGCCAAGTTAACCTGTCCATGGTTGGTTCTCTGCTCCCCTAGATGCAGCTCCTTAGAGCATCTGGTCCTGACATCGCGGGCACAGGCAGGATGGGTGATGCCGTGTTCAACCCCTCCCCAGCCCTACCCAGACCTCCCCTAGCTCCACATCTATTACTCTCGGTCGCTCCCAGCCTAGCCAGACACCCCCTGGTAAACGGGGGCCCCGGGACAGAGTGTCTGCCACGTGAGGACGCCAGGTGTGCCTCGTTCATCAACATTCAGCTCCAGGCGGCTGCAGAATAAAGATGAGAGGTGATGAAGTCGTCAGACACGGAAACAGAGCCACCAGCTCGCCTTGTTATTGTAGCACCTCCCCATTCTAAATTCTCTTATTATCTGTTGATGAGGGAGTGTGGCCGAATCTCTGGGAAGGATGATGGGTTTGACTTTGAAGGAACCTCATGCCTGAAATTGAAAACTGCTCTGAATGCAATTAAACCAGATGGAAACCTTCCTGCGGATTTTCCTTTACTAAGTTCACTTTCATTGGAGCATGTGGTCATTTACAAAATCAAGATTCAATGTCGTAGGTTGTGTTGTAGGCACAGAGACCAGAGACTCCTGGTCTCTGTGCCTCATTTTCCTGAGGAAACATTAGCTGATCTCCGGGATGTGCTATCCAGCCATAGTTCTGGAAGCTATTATGACATTAGGACTGGGGAGGGCAGGACTTCATTACAGATTTAATGGGTGTGAGGAGGAACAGGTCATTACAGAGAAACCTTACACAGAGAGCAGAAGAGCAGGTACAAAGCCTGAACAAAAATACAGAACGCATATAAAAGTTGAAGGCATCCTTGTTTGAAAGTCCCTCTTTAAAAGGATGTAGCCTGGAGGTTATTCTGCTTTTAAGAGATTACTTTTCCTCTACAGGGATATCTACCACCATTTTTCCTCTTGGAAATTTACTGTTAGCTTCTTCAAAGAACAGAGATAAATTTATAGCCAGCCTGGTTCTGAGAACAAAGTGAAAACTAAGCCCCTCATACGACGGCAGTGTAGCATGTTAGATCTAAAATGGGGCAATCGAAGTTCCAAAATGAAGCAATAAAGAGAGGCAGAGTGTAGGCCAGTACAGTAAATGGCTTCGTTAGGTTGAACTGCTCCGCTTCAAAAACTATCCACACACTGAATAACAGTGTTACAAGCCAATGAGGAAGATAAACTTGAATAATTCACTTCTTGTCTCAGTAGACTGTTAATACAGTGATTCAATAACTGGTTTGTGGAAATGTCTACCTTTAATTCCTCGGCGTGGCGAATTTTTAAGGACCCTCATGTACATAGTACTTGGTCTTCTACCCACCGATTTTATGATATCTTCGGCATCATAAACCCAAATTCCTAACTTTATTTAAAACATTGTGAAGTTACAACACATGGTATTTTGCTTTCAATGCAAACTGAAAATGTTCTGTTTGTGCAGAGTTGAAGGTAAGAAAAAACCCAGGCATCTATTTAGTCTGAACTTGCATAAAAAAACCACTCTCTAGTTAATCCAAGAGTAATATAAACACTTCCTTGGTCATAAAAACTATTTCTATGTCTACCTTCTTGAGAAAGAAAAAAGTCATTGGCATCAAACCGAATGCTGACTGGTAACGGAGGTTCTCTGGTGTGCGGGAGGAAGCACCCGGGGCCTGCCGTCAGGGACGTTGTGTCCTGCTCCATCCATCACTGGCCGTGAACCATTCACTCTGTTCTCAGTTAAATCAGGGGCAGGGGTAATGCCCTCCCACCCTCCCACAGTTGCTAGAGGCAAAAATGGACGTGCAGATGCTTTCTAAATGGTGAAGACTCCCAGAAATGAAAAGTGAGTTTTTTTTCTTCTTCTTTACAGAGTAAGATATTGTTCTAAAATTAGGTAACTACAGGTTAGAGGAGAGCAAGACAAAGCTCGCACTGGAACGCACCTAAGGGTCCTTGCCCTCCCTCCCTCCCCTCACTGGCACTGTCTCCATGTTTCCCTCATCTGCCCATAATTCACTCAGTTACTCCCAGTCACGCTTTTGGCTGCAGCCACTGAAATAGGCCCTTTCTTTTCTTTTTGTTAATTTTTATTATTACTATTTTATTTTGGAGGAGGGTAATTAGGTTTATTTATTTATGTTATTATTATTATTTAACAGAGGTACTGGGGATTGAACCGAGGACCACATGCATGCGAAGCACACACTCTGCCACAGAGCTGTACCCCACCCCCTTCACCACCTTGACCTAGGCCTTTTCTCCACAAATCCTGACACCGTTTAATGCAGAGGCTGGTGGCACTCACCAGCATGGATGGTCCCCTTCCCCTTAGCTTCCCCATCAGGACAATCATATTCTCCCCCTCCCTTGTCCCTTTGCCTGGACAGCCCTTGCCTGGTCCCTTTTAAGCGGTCAGTTCTGGCCACTCCTGCCTGTTTCTCAAAATGTCAGCAGCTTTTCCGTGCTGGCCTTTGCTGATGGGCCCTTGTGTTCAAACGCTCCCAGGCTTTCGGTTGTCCCGATCTCACCAGGAGCTTCACCGCAGTTATTTCTGCAAACAAAGCACGTCAGAACCCCAGATCACGTACTAAGGGCGCGATGGTTGCTTCTGGTGCAAGTACAGACTCAGCATTTAAATAGAGCTGAGAAAGCGTTCTTCGTCCAGGGCTTTGCCTTTACAGGCAGGGACAGTGAGGCCCGCAGAGCATCCCTGACTAGGAACAGAACTCAGTTCTCCTGCACAAGGTCCAGGCAACCTCTTCCCCTTCGCTCTGAAGTGTGTTGAAGCAGAACTAGATGGAGCCACTGCGCTCCAGGAGCTCAGTCCTCCTCAGTTCCCAGCCAGAGCGAGCCAGGGAGAGGACACTGACCACAGGCAGCACCAGAAGCCAAAAGACCAGGGTGAACCCATGTTGACGACCGAGAACCCTCTCAGGGGAGCACGCCAGGGTTCACCGTGTGCACAATCCCGTTCTGGGCCTGAGGACAGAGTTTCCAACCCACCAGGGGCCTCGCAATATTCCCAAAGGCTACAACGTTCAGGGCTCCCAACAGACTTGCCTCAAAGATGTTCCAAAGGGCATCACTGCCCACTGGCCTCTCTCCCCGGGCTTCTGCTCACTCTGTTTCCAGCTCTATGGACTGTGGTTCATTCAAGAACTTCTCTGCGTTCCCTGAAGCCCAGTACAGCTCTCACTATGTGTCCTGCATACAACGCAACTGACTGATGTGCCGCTCCCTGCCACGCTCCAGACTCTTTGGAGGGCAAGATCAAGTCTGGGCATCCTGCCTGTGCTCCCCACAGCTCACAGCTCACAGCAGCTACTCTCCAAACATTGTGGCTTTTGAAATAAGGGAAGGTACAACAGAGGTCACCTTATTTCCCTCCTGAGCACTCAACCTCCAGCCCATCCTGCACACAGCTGACAGGTCAATTATCCCCAGGTCCGATTTATTTACAATTCCTCATAAAGCCCAATCCTTGTCCTAACAGTCACAACGTGCCTACAATAAAAATTTCCAGCGTCTCGTTCCTGTTGCTACTCAAAATGGTCCTGGGACATCAGCAGAGCCAGAGGTTCCCATTGGCGGACAACAGCATCATCCCCTTCCTCTGCCTACGGTGAACCTCAGTTTCCCTTTGGACATACCCCGCTCCCATACTCTGTGATTCCAGTGAAGGGGACCCTACCCCCTTTCTGAGGGCATGGCAGGGGTGGCTTGTGACCCAGGAGCAAGCCTATGCTGACTGCATTCCCTAGTCCCCGAGACTGGGTCAGGATGGACGCCCGGCCCAGCTCACAGGACACAAGGAGACCTTCACCGAGACTCCACAGCTACAACAAGTCCCCACTGTGAGAGGGTGGCAGGCTTGGAGCTGCATCCCCCATCCTGGTACCCTGAAGCTCCAGGTTCAAGCCAGCACGGGGAGGCAGAGTGCAGGGATGGAAAGAGACCCCGCCCTGCTGGTGCTGAATCCATCCATCACTGAAGCCAGGCCCAATCTTTGGACCTTTCAGATTATATAAAATCATACCTTTCCTTTTTGCTTAGAGCCAGTTTGGTTTGGGTTTTCTTCACATGAGATCCAAACAGTCCTAACTGCTGTATCTCGGAATGTACTCGAATCACGCCCTCTTCTGCATCTTGGCTCAAGGTATTCGCCAACCTGCATCACCTCTCCTCCTTCTCACCCATTCACATTTATCTATTTTCCCAGATTTGATCAAATTTCACCTTCTGCATCACACTTTGTCTTTCTAAATTCCTCAGGCATGTATTGTCTTGACCAAACTTTTGACACTCACTGCACACAGGCCAATAGGTAACAACCTTTCCTGAGCATATTTCCCAAAACCTATACAAGTTCCACGATGCTAGAATCTGAACCTTTTTTGCATTTTCCAGAATGCCTAGCTGACTGTGGCACACATATTAGGGACATAGTAAATGTTTGTTAAATTAATACAGAATGTAATTATTGTAGTTGATTATGTACTTTCTAAATAACAAAAAAATAGAACTCTAAGCCAGTCTATAATACAAAAGAGTAAAAAAATTACGGTATTATGAGTTAATATTTAAGAATATGATTTATGTCTTAGATATGATCAAATGCTTACATCAGATAAAGTTAATAATCTCTTGTACTCATATATTTAGCTACTCAGTAACCATTATTGTGGTCCAGTAAGCACTGTCATATATGGTATCTTTAGAATTTTAATTGTGGCTATAAAATTAACTTGCCTCTAAAACCTCTGCAGTTCAAATTTTACAACTGAATTCTGTAGCCCCCACATGTCGTTCAGGACAGATGATCCAGCAGGGATAGAGAACATTATGTCAATGTATATTTTTTTTAAGTATTGCTATAAAAATATTTATCATCCAACTGATCATTTTCCTCACAGAAAACATTCAAAACAAAATTTTCCCTCAGAAGTGCTGTATCATAGATTTAAATCTGGGGCCTTTGAACCATTTCTGAAAGGCTGTTTTCCTCTTTTACTCATCACAAAAAATTCCCACAGATGAAGCAAATAGGGTCTCTGCTTCCTAACGCCTGTCTTTATGAAGGAAGGTCAGTCTCAGCTTTGATGGTCCGCCCAAACTCAAGGCCTCCCAACAGCCTTATTGTTTTATTAGTTACTTTGCTCACGGTGTGCTGCTGTGTTGAACCGACGTGAACGGACTTGCCGCAGAATTCCCAAGGGCTCCTCGGTAAGTTATCACTTCATTAAGAGCTCGTAAGAGAATCTGAAGCCTGCATTATCACATTTGGGTGCTAATTATCACAGGTTAGAGGTGAGCAAGCAATCTCTTGAGATTCTGAAGTTGACCAGGAATAACCAAATAGGGAGCTCTAATCTAGTTACTTAAATTACGGGCCCAATGACGATGGCTACATTGCATGTGGGGCTACAGCCAACTAGCAGTGGACTGGGGGATGCTGAGAAACAGACGGAACAACTGACCGGACAGCAGAACATAGAGACACGAATATAAATCTGTCCTGCACAGAAGGAACACTGTGTATCCCCACCTCAGACTGTAAGCCCTTGGTGATCAGTGTTCTCAGGAGCTGTGAGATGAAGTGTGAAGACCTAGGAATGGTAAAATCATGCCAGTGACCTCAGCAACTCAGGGGGCTACACACATAGCAGTTGGAGATCTCAGAGACATTCATATCCATCGTGTTTTGGTGTCTGCCATAGTACCAGGCATGCATGAATAAGAGACAGTGCTCGCCGGATCCCAAGGAAATCTGTTCCAACAAGGGACACCTCTCCTGCATTTGGCCAGTGGCTTCTTCTGTTATAATGAAATGACACTCCCCCCAACACAGTACTCAGATGATTGAAATCCTTCTTTCTGACATTAAATTTGGAAATCAGTGTAAACACCTGGGATGGATCCATCTGGCCAATCTTTGCAATGTTAGAGCAGAAACACAGCTCGAGGAGTTAGGTCGGGAATGAAGTGAGACTGTGGATTGGAGCTTTACATTGTTTCTGCCTGCCTGAGTCGCCCACGTCTGTGTGATGCGTGCCCTGTCTGGTAGCTTCAGCCTAATCCTCTTGGAAGCAGCAGCAGGGGGAAGTCAGGAGAAGTAGCTTTTGGTCCTAGCTCAGCAGATTATGCGACCTTGGACACGTTTCCGAACCACGTCGAGCCCCCATTTCCCAGGCCGTAGACTGAAGGGGACGTACAGCGCGTCACTCCTAGGGAAACGTGCACCTAGGCAATACTACGAATATGCTGAGTATCACCATCAATCTACTACGGTGGGTTATGTTTTTCTCCTAGCAAACAATAGACCTTCCAGTCTATGGATCAAAAATATTTCTGTTCTGCACTACGTGCAGGACTTGCAAGAGATGCACCTCGTTTAAGTTCCGAGGCGATGTTTTCTGTCGTGGCAGTAATTATTGGATTTAAGCAACTGCATTTTTCAGAGGCAAACGGTGACTGCTTTTGCTTTTTCGCTTTTCTTAATTTATTGCCAGCCGTCACAAACAGTCTTCATTTCATTAATAAAAGAACATTATTGTGCATGTTGCCTTTGAGCCCATCCATTATTCATACCACCTAGGAGAATGAGCCGGGGATGCAGCTGTTGGGGCATTAATCTCAGAAACCCTCTCCTTTGCTCGCCCTTACTCTGTAGGGACTGAGTTACGATTTGCTTGCCACTTTGGAAATGTTTTGCTTGCTAGTAAAATTAAACTGACACCTCGATTGATATATCCACCCTCATTTATTTTGGCTTGCTGTCATGCTTATTATGGTTCTGTTTTGTTTTGCTTTAATATCCTTTTGGGGTCTCGCCAGCAACTGCACAGTATCTGGATCTATGACACGGTAGTTCCCTAAAGCGAAGGTGACCATTTAAACGGCAAAAGGAGGCCTCCTGGAATGAAACCAGTGGCCTTGGAAGCTCCCGTCCGGGTGCCACTCTCAACGTGGCCCCCGTTTCCCTGGACGGAGCTGCTCCAGGCTTCTCCATCACACTTAAACACGAGCTCCTCCCACTGATCGGGTTCTTCACAGAATCCCACCCTGGCCCAGCTCCGCAGGGAGTTTCTGGTGGCCCTCCCATCACAGGGTTAAAATTACAGCCACCTGCTGAGCTCAGGTGTCTGGAGGGTCAGGATGGCATGCTGCCTCCGCCCCTCAGCCCCTGACTTTCTCACAGCAGAAGCTAAGCTTAGTTGCCATCTTGTTTGACCTTCATCCTACTAGTCACCTAAAGGACAAATGCAGGCATAGTTTATCTTTAAAAAAATCTATGAAAATTTGGAACTTACCAAATAAGGAGGCAAGTTAAGGGGTAACTCCTTTTATCACAAAAACTATTTTTTCAGCTTTGTCAAAGGCTTCCTCTGGGGTTGCTATGGTGGGTTGCTATCCTAGAGCCTCTCTGTGATTTGATTGTCCAAACTCTCTTTTACCACAAACTCCTAACAAGCACATTTCCTCAAAATCAAGTTTTCTCTCTACTAATGGTCCCTCCATTGGAAAGTTCATTCATTCATTAAGTTAACAGATAGTTATGAGATACCTACCACATGCCAGGCATTCCACTAAGTGGTGGTGATACAATTTTTAATAAGCCCACCAGGTGGCGCCTTTTAATTTAGAACATTTTTTCCCCCAGAACAGGTGTTGAGAAACTTTCTCTGGAAAGGCCAGTTAGTACTTTA
Source organism: Camelus dromedarius (assembly GCF_036321535.1). Lineage (NCBI taxonomy): Eukaryota > Metazoa > Chordata > Mammalia > Artiodactyla > Camelidae > Camelus > Camelus dromedarius. The sequence goes on along the minus strand of NC_087448.1, from coordinate 61,268,914 downwards.
GGCTTTGCAGGCTATATGGTTCTTTGACAGACTGCTCCACTCTGCCCCTGTAGGGCAGAAGTGGCCACGGGCAATTTATAAATGAATGAGTGTGGCTGTGTTCCAATAAAACTTTATTGATAAAAACAGGCAGTGAGCTAGATTCAGCCCACTGGCTGTAGTTTGCCAATCTCTGCCCTAGAGGTAACTTTTTAAGTTTATACTTCATCAGGATCTCAGGCTATTGATTAAGTAAAGTTTAATGCCCCGAATTTATGGATAATCTACATAAAAATTATTCAACAGTTTATCCCAATCTAAGCATCAAAAAAGTTCATAGCTCTACGTTAGTAACAAATGCTTAGATCCAGAGAGAGATCAGTTGTCACAGGAAAATCTGTCTCTTGCATGGAGTGGGTGCTCTTGAAATAATCTTTTCTGGGTTCTTCCTTTGGGCTGGGTCTGTGAAGGAGGCACTTTTGCACAGGCATCTCATTTAATCCTCACCTCAGATTTGGAAGGTTGATAATACTCTTCTCCTTTTATAGATGGGGAAACGGAAAATCAGAGAAGGACCATGTACCTTGCCCAAAGTCAACAGACAGGAAGTAGCACAGGCTGGATCCAAAACCAGGGCTTCACCAAAGCCACGGGCTCTCCATGCACCGAGCTGCCAGTCTTTAATCAGGTTTGTTTATCTCAATTTTCAAGACTTTTTAGTTTCTAGAAGTATATGTATTTGACTCATATTTGAGAATTTGACTTCAGTATATCGACATTAACACTCTTTCCTAATAGAACAACGGTGTGTCAATACTTACGATTAATCTCTTTACGATGTATTCTTTCCTACACATTAATACCCAAAAAAGTCTAAATCCTATCAGTGACCATCACGGGGGAATATATGGAGTCAAAGTAGGGCAGGAACAAATGCGTAGAAAAGAGGGCAGACGTCTTTTTAAATCATAAAGAGGGAAAGAAGTTTGGGCAGCAAGATTAAAACCAATACAATACCACAGAATTTCCAATCAATACTGAATCACTACGAATCTCAGGAAAACTTACAAAATTTCAGTTCAGTTTACCCCCATCGGTAAGTCTTAGGACACCGTGGCAATTTCTCATTTCTAAGGATAACAAGTACGTTAAGTTTTAAAAAGACAAATCTATACTGTTGGAATCCTTTCTTAAGGGGGCTCTGAAAATAAAATGAAGCAAAATAAAACCTCCAAGAGTGAGCAACCTGTTCGACTTGGTAAAACCCCACTGTGGTCTCACTAGCCTTGGGTTAGTCTCAGCCACCGTCTGTGGGACTGCGACCCAAGTGCTGCTGCCCAGCTCCTGAGACTCTTGGCTACTTGAGCATCTGGCACAGCTTCTCGGTGTTTTTCTCTATAATCCCAGTTTGAGTGGTTTTGAAGTTTAAATCTATGCCTCTTCTATATGTTAACCTTTCTGTTACCCAGGGAGGCTCCAGCCAGGATGGGGAGGCTGGTTAATCCCTTGCTAGAGCAGAGGCCTCTGCCCTTCCTTCCCGCAGCACCCGACACTCATCAGGGGCCCTTTCTCAAGGGCAGAGCAAAGCCAAGGCAACTTTCCCCAAAGCAACCTGCAGGGCATTGCAACTCGCTGTGTGCCTTTGGAACCCTCTTCCCACCATGTGGGGGATTCCTCTCTGCTTTCACGGGAACCCATCTTTCAGACCGACACCAAGTAAGATGCATCTGACTGACCCCGTTCCTTTTGTCACCCGGGCACCACAGCATTTAATAGCCTCACGAGGACTGTGCATGCGGAGGCGCGCTCTGCCTCGTTACTCACTGTTTCAGGATGGTGCCCCGTGCCCGAGTCCAATATGCACATTTGAATCACGTCACGCCTGGGAACTCAGCCCCCCTTTAGTCCTAGCCCATCTCCACATTTTATGTTATTTAGAGTTCTCAGCATATGCCTTGTTTTGATATTTGTTTTATTTAATTGGGTTCTGGCCGTTGCTTTGTCCTACATGCAGAAGATGCAGGAATTCTTCTCCACGAGTTGTTGGGCATGGCTCCTGCCACAGTGACAGCTTCACTCGGGAGAGGAAGAGATGTGTGTGAACGCATCCCCTTAGAATAAGGCTGCACTTTTAGGCGGGGGATATAACGAGATGTGAATGTTTTCCAGGGGCTTGTAGCCCAGCCATAAGAGGGTGGAATGGCCCAGGCAGCCCATTCCTGGGAGAGGGTCCCCTGGACTCGGGGACAGAAGCAAGTCTCCTGGAAAAAGAAGCCATGCAGGACGCTGCTTCCCTGGTTACAGCCTGTAAGCATTTTTCTGTTGGAGGCAGGAGAATGAAGGAGAGGAGGAGAAGCGTGGTCCCCACCATTTCTCTACCATCACCAAAAAGCCTGCTAAGAGGACCTGCCAATTCTGAGCACCCCAAAGACACGTTTCCCCAGCTTCTGCCCTGACATGAGCTACTTTACAAAATGCAAGCGCATCTCCCAAGTGTTTTGCTCAGAGCAGTGAAAACAGCCACGAGCATTTGTAAACACAACAATTGAGAGCGGGGATGTTTCGTCCGCAATGATTGTTTGTGTTCGAAAGTTGGCTGCCACCGTGGTTAGACAAATGCTCCCACTTCCGTGGAGATAAAAGGCAAGCATTTGCGATCAGTGAGGAGAGTGTGTTCGTTCCAGGGCTAAATGGCATTATAAAACTTCCTAATTAAGCATATACGCTGAGGAGTTTTTAGCATCATTTCTCCAATTTAGCTTTACATACTGGGTGCGCTGTTTAGTACACATTAACTATAAACATTGTTGTTACTGCCCCCAGCTGGAAAACAGAGCAGTTTATGTGTGGAAGAAAAAGGAGATGATCTCCCATCTGCTCCTGCCCATTATTCAGGGACATGGCATTTTGTCTGCTGATGGGAACCATCACTGGGATTTAGTCAAATGGCCTTTTTATACTTGGTTACTTTTATTAATTATTGTGTTTATTTGGTGTTTTGCACTCACCCTTAAGCCTCCAAATTGAGTAATACAATTTTCCAGAGGTTTTTTTTTTGAAATTAATTTATACGAGTAATTTGGGTTATCAAAAGTGCACAACTATAGACATATTTGATGCCTATTTTTAATTGTATATTATCTTTCCTCGTATATGTTTGCTTAATATGCCTGAGGTTAGGAGACATACAACTGAAAAAGCACGGAGCATGATGTGAGTCGATCTATATGAAGAACAAAACCAGCCAAAGCTAATGAATGCGGATAGACTCCAGGTCAGTGTTTATCCTCGGGGCTATGTGACCCTCCCCGGAAGGGCGCTGGGGGGCGGGGGTCCTCTGGGGGTGCTAGAAATGTTCTGTGCCTGAGCTGGGTGCTTGCGACAGGGGTGTGCTCAGTTTGTGAAGATTTGCTGAGACAGGCACTCACATGCATTCTTCAGAATGTATATTATCTTTCAGTAAAAAGTAAAAGGTGGATGGATCGTCTTCCATGTAAAAAAGTCAAAAAGAAGAGTCTGCACAAAGGCAGGTCATGACTGATTGGCCGCCCCCTACCCCCCAAAAAAGGTTAAAAATAAAATGGAATTCTTTCTACATCGATAAAGCTCATTTACTAGGTAAATAAAAGGCAGGGGTGCAACTCCTACATGCGGACCCATCTAGAAGATACAAATAACCTGTGTCAAACTGACTCTAAAATATTGTTTGAAGTTTGGGTATTATCATGCTTTCAGTAGACTTAGAAAGCATCATGATCTTAGATATTTGGATTCTGTGTCAAAGGTTAGACTTTTCTGCTTCCCTAAGGCCTTTGATTCTAGTGTCTAATTGTAGAAAAAAACTGAGTAATATTTGGGGGTTAAAATTGTGTTTATTTTCTTCCTTTCTCTTTTCTTTTTCTTTCTTTCTTTCTTTCTTTCTTTCTTTCTTTCTTTCTTTCTTTCTTTCTTTCTTTCTTTCTTTCTCTTTCTTTCTTTCTTTCTTTCTTTCTTCTTTCTTTCTTTCTTTTCTTTCTTTCTTTCTTCCTTTCTCTCTCTTTCTTTCTCTCTTTCTCTCTCTCTTTCTCTCTCTCTTTCTTTCAGTTTACTCTATTCCATGAAACAGCATAAGGCAGCCACTATACTACTGCAGACAGGCAAGATCATTTGGGGGAAACAAATGCCAAACCCAGTGGAATTTTTTCTTAGCAAACGCTCAGATGTGGAGCTTTACCTGGAGATCATTTCAGAAACATTAAGATGGAGAAGAAGAGTTGCCTAGGACTTCTCAGAGTTCATTTCTCAAACCATCAAAAACCATCCTGCCTGTGGAGAACTTAAAGAGACACAAACAATGCCCCTGGAAGGAAATGCCAGGGCGGCTGACTGGAATAGAAAATGATTGGATAGAATTCTTAACCCAGTTTTTAAAAAAAAAGAATCGATACCTCCCATAGTCCCTTTTGCTTGAGCAGATAAGCCAGCTAAGTGATCTGACAGTTACAAAATATCAAAAAATAAATTCATGCAATAGCTAGTACAGAAAGGGATTTCCAGGGGGAGAGAAGTAACAATCAAACAAAAACAAAACAAAACAAAAAGGTGGAGAATTGGAAAACACAAGCTTACCAACACACACAATGCATTCTATAGCTCGCTGTGCTCGGAGGAGCTTCTAGGACTAAGGTGTAAATGCATTGTTTCATCCATCTAATAAGGTCAAGGTCGGGCTTGATGATTTTAAAATGACAGTATATACGTCTAGAGAACATATACTAAGGTACTATTGTTCTCCCATTTGTTAAGGGACAGAAAAGCACTAGAAATCATTGTTTAATCAGCAACATCAGGAAAATGCTTTGACATTAACACTAAATATACTGTCCTTTTAACTGTAAGGAAAATTGATACTGAGCATGTGCAATGGAAAGAAAGCTGGCAAATGTCAGTGTGAATAATGGGTGAAAAAAAGGAATGAGGGGGTGTGGCATCTCAATCAAGATTAAAATGAAACTGATAAAGCAGCATATGGACTGGATAACAAATCAAAAGCATGTTTATCCACTGAAGAAACTGGTTAATGGAGACTGCCAGCACGTTGCCATGGAAACACTGACTGTTGAGCTGCACCATCTCATACCTTATCCAATACATTCCTGGTTGTTGGTAGTAGTCCAAAGACCCTGATCTCTTGATGGTAAACCCGTGGTCCAGCTGAGCAGAGAGAAATGGGGGCAACTCAGTGGATCGACATTGTGCTAAAGGATTACGACTCCAGACCAAGCTGATCTTCATTGACTATATATGTATATAGAGTTACGATGCCTCTTGTGCAGGGTGACTAGCTAACATCCTAGATCTGCACATGGAAAATAAAAAAGGCAAGAAAAGACACTAATCCCTCATGAATAGCTTGGAGGCCAATTTGTTAGAAAAGATTAATTTTTCAAACAAGTTTTTGAATGCACATTTAATAATATCCTCTCAATTTCAAAAGATGTACACCCCTCTTCATATTCTAAAGCAATGAAAAATGCTTTACAATAAAGTGCTGAAATCAGTGTTCGCCTCCTAAGAGAAAGCAGATTGGCCCACCCCATATCTTACCGCATCAAGCTTAAATTTGAGGGCTTCATAAATATGAAATAAAAGATGGAAAGAACTAGGTTTTAAATGCCTATAAATCACAGCAATTTGGATTTCTTTCACTAAGAGTTAATTTTCAAAAGTGGAGCTACTCTTAAAGGTGAATCAGTTACATTTACGAACCAAAAAGATATAGTATAAAACAGTAAATCTTCTCCAAGGAAATACAGAAAATAAAATGAAAAGCTTTTCACTGTATGTTAAAAATGCATATGTACAGTTACGTGCTTATGATTAACAAAAGGTACAATAAATAGAAGACAGGGTAAATTCTCAAGGTGGTTCCTCCTGGAATAAGATGTTAGCCTTTGGCTACCTAGGAATAAAAGATTCAATCCCCAAATTTGAAAAACAATAATCATGCCGTATGCCCGCTCCCCAGTTCTGCCCCTGAGAGGATGCAAGTTGACCACCTTTCTTTCTGGAGAGGCTCATGAGTGCTTTCAAGTGTGGTGCCGGCATGATGGGATGACAGTTTCCACTGCTAAATTCACAAAGGCATTTCAAAAACATGCCAAGGCACCAAGCGTTTAAAAAAACTGCTCAGGAGATTTGGTATTCTGGTTATAAACTAGGCTATGCCAAGTGTTCATGGACGACAATGTCAGATTTTAATCTTTCTTTAAAAATGTAAGTTCATTTTATTTAGGAAAAAAAAAAAATCGAAGTACAGTTGCTGTTAGGAAGACGAAGGCCTGCATTTCTGTTTCAGCCCAGGGATGGCTACTTCGTAACTAGCTCTCTATTGCCACCTACAGGCGAAGAGTCTCATAACACTGCATTCGGCAGTGCCCTGGTGCAGAGGTCTCTGGCTTTAGAAAGAAGCTTCCCACTATCACAATTATTTGCACACTGATTAGTATGGATTTGTCCAATTAGACTGAAATGCTCTATTTGCATGAGCAAAATGCAAAAGAAGGACTTGAAAGCATTAGGAAAATTATCGGTTAAAATAATAAACTGCATTAAATGAGGAAAAATAAATTGGAACTGACATCTGAGTCATCGGTTCTTCATCAAGCTGAGCAAATCTAATAAGGCCTCCCTCCCATCCCTTAGCTCTCAAGAAGTCCACCGTTAAAATGTCATCTCTAATTCCATTTTATGTCTATAAATTGCGTTTTAATAACCTTTTGTTTCCCTTCCTCTGTTCCGTTCTGGTTTCCTTTGGTTTGGTTTGGTTTGGTTTGAACGCCCCAGCTACTGGGAAAGGTAGTGGAGGGACGATGGCGTCCTTCCGAGGGGCAGAATGTTGCAGTTACAAGGACAGCGACGAGTTTCCTTCTGCCTAATCACGCCGCCTGACCTAAACGTCAGGCACCTTTTCTCCTTCGAGAGGGGCCCTAGGAGCCCGGTGAGCCTCCAGCTGGTAATTACTCTCCTCGCCAACTCGAGGACCTCAGTATAAAGTTATCATTTGTCCTTTCTTTGGTCTTCATAATGTAGGGGGTGGGAAGCAGAGAAGAAAAAAAAATGACAACATGAACAAAAAAACATTAAGGTTCGGAACCATGAATACACGTTAAACTATGTTCATGTCATAAATTACACCTGTGACGAGAGCCGATTTGTTATGACAGCATGCTCTTTTTCCTCTGTCACTTGGGGAAAGAAAAAGTGTCATGAATTCCTTTTTGAGCAGATAGTGAGGTTTTTAACGATGGAAAGAGAATTACCAGTTAAAGACTAATGACTTAACTATTGATTTCCTAAAAAGACAAGCTGATTGATACTACATGCTAAATAGTATATGTATTTTTTAATTTGAAAGGGTGTATATAATTTCCAAAAAAGCAGTCCTATTACAATGGCAATTCAAAATAAAATATATCATTTGATAGCCTCTGGGGAGAGCATACATGCCCATGGGAAAAAAATTCTGTCTGAATGAAATTTATGCTGAAATCAGTTTTTTTCCCCTATATCTATCAAATGGAAGTCGTTACAGTATTACATGAATTACAGAAATTTCCATCATGTGGGTGAATTAATAATTATATTCCATTATCAAATTGTCAAATAATCTTTATAGAACCTACCATCTATGAAGGCTATTCCTTCCATCTCTCACTTCTGTTCTGTCTTACAGCAGAACATCATTCCTTTGAAATTATGCTTTAGTTTGAATTGGAATACTATTTAAAGCCAGGGCTCCTTTAGTGTGTGATGGTCCCCTGGGTCTTAGTCTTTTAAGAATGGGAACATGGTGATGGAGTATATATTGCCTTATCCAGTGCTTATCCAGTGAAAGGTAGTTATAAAAGCAGCCAAACTGGCTGGTTTCTAACTTGCAGCCCCACTCTGCACCTGGTGACCTACCCCAGGTTCTTAGGGAGGGTGTGGACATTTATAAAGGAGAGATACACAAATGCATATATTATGGTAGATGATGCATAAATGCATATATTATGGTAGAAGATGCATAAATGCATATATTACAGCAAAAGATGCACAAATGCATACATTATGTTAGATGATGCATAAATGCATATGTTACAGTAGAAGATGATAAATGCATGCTTTTATTATAGTAGGCCAGCTTCTCCTGAAACACCCCCTGAAATTTACAGCAATATTCTCTTTCAGGTTTGAAATACCGATAGTGGTCAACATGTGAATTGTACTTCACAGTTGACAAAGCATTTTTTCAGATATTTCTCCAGAAAGTCAATTATTTCTAGTCTGAGTTGAGTTGATTACTTTTTTCCAAAACTTTGTCGTGGATAAAGAGATTAAAGAAGCATGCAACTAATGCACAACTCAGCATCGCACAGCCCATTTTACTGTCTGTAAGTGTATTACCAGTTGGTACAGTTTCCATGGAAACACATTAGTGATGAACTGAGAAACTGATAAATTAAATTGCATTCAAGATGGTCCAGTCATGATATTCAGAGGGAAAAAAAACAGTGGACCTTTAATCTTCAGATACTAACTGGGGAGTGGGGTTTTTTGTTTTTTTTTTTGAGCTCTACTTAGATGAAGTTTTAATAAACTCACATGGATTAGGTTTCAAAATTTATCCAGGTTTGATTAAAGTAGGATTTCCCCTCCAATCTGTGTTGTCTGTCTATTGGAGAATTGCCCTGAAATTCCTGCTCTTGGTCACTAGAAGACTCCCAGAACACTGTGAACAAAGCGTACTGGGCAACCAAGGCAAACTTAACCAAAGACTAATTAAAATAAAAGACCAGGAGAAACAAAAACAAACCCCAAGATGACAGAGGTGGAAAAAGCACCTCTAGCAGCTGTAAGCCCTCAGCAAGAGCAGAAAAGCAGTCCTTTTCATGGACAAGCGTGCTGGCAGTCCACTCCACAAGAAAAGGGTGGGACCAAACGTTTTGGAATAGGCTTAAGTCTTAGATGAATGATGAAAACAGAGGATAGCATGTCTGATTTTGTTAAGAAACATCATGAGACTGTTACTCTCAAAAATTCCTGACTGCATGTTAGCTGATAACAAAGAACACTGACGATCTATGAAGACATGGACTCTGTACTTCTGCACTGAATTTCCTTAGAGAGAACTAGAGAGCTGGGGGGAGGTGGGGCGAGAAGGACCACTTGCAATGTTAAATCCCCAGCAGCCCGGAGGGGGCTTGGGGAAGAGAGTGCGTTCTTTTTAGTGCTGTCAGGGTCCTCAGGAGCCGGTTACTCAGACTCACGTAACTCCCTGCTGAAAGGGTTCAACCCCAAAACAAGAAATGCAAACAGTACAAGAGCGTGCACGCATGCATTTGTGCCACCTGCACATTCTGGAAGCGCCTATCGAATATTCAGTAACCCAGATCTTGGACTGATTGTGCCGTATTTGGGTTGTCACTTATTTATCTTTAGCTTTATGTGGAGTTCTAGCACAACCGAGAAAGAAAAAGAGGAAGAAAAGCAAAACACCCGTAGAAACAGATAAATATTCAGTATTGCTGACGAGCACGACATCTGTTTAGTAGCATAAATATTTCTCAAAATTCGACAGTGTAGTGTCTAAGTTCTCGGTTTAAAGAAGAAAAACAGCTCAAGTGACTTCACATTGACTATGTTAAAATGTTCATACTCTGATAAAAGGAGGAAATTATTAAAAACTCAAGTAATCTGGGACCTGAATATATTTACTCTAGAATATGACACCAGGAAGTATAAGGTTTCATTATTTCTCTGCCCAATTTAATCTTTGCCTAGAGCTGCTATCAAATTGCATGTAGAGCATGTCTGCATGTATGGAACAGGGAAAAAAAAAAAGCCTTGTGCACCCGCATCAACAAAATGTTCCAAGACTCTCCGCTTTAAAAACAGAAATTGCTAAGGAGCAAGAAATCGTGATTTCTTTGCATGTTCACAGCAATTCAGCTTCACGAAAAATCTTTCTGGGCAAGCTTCCTGCCACGTTGTGGCTTTCGTTTGAGTCTCGTACAAAGATCGACAGTATTCCACTCTCTCTCTGCCATGTCCTCTCGGCTTTCCTGCCCTCCCAGGTCCTGGCAAAATGACAGTCTGAACTCTTTTTGCTCAGAGCCCAGAAGTTTGCATTGGCGGAGTCCAGTGTAGGGGAGGCCTTCTGCTTTCAAAAATAAATCATGAAATTACTATATCCTGCAAGACCCCCTGGAGGTGTTGGATAATGATGTGACTCCCAGCGAAATGATCAGCAAAAACGCATCTCATGTGTAAGCCCCCGACCTCCCCGCCGTGCTTTCAGTGGCCGAGCTGCCTAGAGAAATGACCCATTCTGCTGTCTCTGGGTAGGATCTCCTGCGCAATGCCTGTCTCCGAGGTGGGTTGCTTTTAGAAAGTTATAGGTGAGTATTTCAGATGCTTACTGCTATGACAGAGACGCCAGCTGCCGTGCTGTTCGGCTTGGGGCCTGTGTTGAAATGCTTCTTTATCTTTCCTGCTACTGACAGCTGATGTTCATTTTCTGGGAGACCATCATCCTGGAGGAGAAAAAAAAAAAAGAAATAAAATAGGAGAAAAGGACCAAAAAAAAAATGAGATAAATGGAAAATGAGGCCAAGATATTCCAGGAAAAGGCAGTGATCTTAAAATTCAGAACATTTCAGGAAGAAACAGACCAACATCTTCTCATTAAATGTTGTTCTTGGAAGTCCTGATCCAAGGGCGCCTTCATTTCCCCTTTTGCTCTAAAACTAATTTGTGGTGTCATCTCAACCTCAGAGTTTTGTCCCTAAGTAAAATATGTTTTTTAAATATCTAATAAAATTGATTTCAGCTCTAGAGACATACGTCAAAGAGCAAGTTAATCTGGACAACTACCCCCCCTCCAAAATCAATATAAACATTTTTTTTTCCCCTAACCCAAGCGTTTTATCCTCTTAAGCCCATCATTCAGATCCAAAGCCAAGGAAACTGACAGATCTGGGCTCACGCAGGAGCCGGTAAATAAACTCGGGCTGGCTCTACAGCTACTCAATCTGTCACTCTATAATCCCAGACAAGCTTCCACATAGAAAGTTCTCCCTTAAGCTTCTTGTTTTGGGAATTGAACCCAAGACCTCATGCACGCTAAGCATGCACACCACCACTGAGCTATTACCCTCCCCTCCTTCCCTTAAATTTAAGTCTTCCTTGTGGCCTTCAGATCATCTCTTTTTATGACATACTTGGCATTGCAGCTCATTTTCATTAAGGCATCTGTTCTCCACTGGAGCCATCTATGATGGAGGCTGGAGGAGATTTCCCTCCTTCGCTAAATACTGTTAGAATAACCATAACCAGAGTCCAGAGCAGGTGCCACCACTTACTAGTGCGCGATGAAGAGACTGAGCGATCCTTGAAGACAGACTGTCCGCTATAGAACCCCCACGTCTTAGCATGTACCTTGGCACACAGTAGATGCTTAACAAATATTTGTGGGATGAATGGATAATCAAGTGTTTGTTACTGTCTGTTTAACCCAAAATTCCTGACAAGATTTCAATGCCATCTGTCATTTTCCTTCTCGCCTTCCTCCCCATCATTTTGCACGGAATTTCTTGGCTCCCCCCAGGAAAACAGAGGTGCTGCTTTCCAAGTGCCGCATGCTGGCTCTTTTACATAACCTGGTCTCTCCACCTGGGATTCACTCCTTTTTTCAGCCTCAGGCTACTCATTTCTGCAGCCGATATTAACTGCATGTCTGCCGCGGCCTAGGCACTACAGTAAGTGACGGGGAAGTAACAGCGACCAAAAACAGGCACAGGCTTCCCTCTTCTGACCCCTGTGGTCTCTCTTTTTCTTCATAACTTGGGTCCAAATCATCTGTTCCCATTTTCCTGCTATTAAGCATAATCTGTTATAATGGTTCCTTTATAAACTCCTAATGCTTTTTCATTATATATTTTTGCACTATTTATATTCTTTTTGGTGTTAGAAGATTTTGCATATATGTTATATATATAAATGTATATATGCGTATACATCTCAACTCCTGCCCTTTTGTACCACATCTCCCACGTGTCTGCAATCTTTAATATAAACACTTGGTTCAGTGCCCTACGCACAGTGGATGCTCAGTTTACGATATTCTTGGGCTGATTTATTAATGGCTAGAAGAAGGAACAATTATTATGCTACTAACTCACATCTGAAACCAAATCTAGAGGATGGAGGCTTTCCAATGATGCAGAGTGAACTGAAAATTTTTTTTTTAATTCTGTATTGAGAGAAATAAAATGAAGGTCTGTTAGGGTAGCATGGGATGATACTTGGGGAGAGAATGGAAACAGCGTTGTCTGAAGTGCCTACTACGTGCAGGACTACGTCGGGGAGGGCAGAGTGGGGAGAGGAAATGATCGCTGTCCACCAGACCCTTGCAGGCTAACTGGCGGACAAGGTAGGCACACACCAGGTCAAATGACAAACAGGCCAAGAAGATAAGAAAGAGCCATCGCCAGGCAGTGGGCTGTGTGGCTCAGCTAGAAACACCGAAGGAGCTCAGAAGAGAGGACATATTTTCAGTGAGTGTGGACGTCATGAGGGATAAGGGATTCCACCTGGTCCTCCTGGAAGGGAACAGACGGACAGGTAGAGAGGAGGACAGGCAATGTTTCGGTGCACGGATGTGTGCCAGTGGGAAGCCACGAGGCATGTTTGCCAACAATGGGTCAACCACTGGGAGAGCGATGGAAGAAAAAGCTGGAAAACAGGGAAAGACAGGCCACAGTGAAGTCCCCTGAAGATCTGGAGATTGAAGCCTTACTCTCAATTAGGAATAAAGCAATGCTTTCTAATAAGAGGGTGTAAGTGCAGGAAGTGTAGAGGACCACTCTCCTCCCTTCATCCAGGTCCCAATGATACAAGCGGAAGAGAAGTGTGATGAGAATCAGAGAATTAGGGTTAGACAGGCTAGAGTTTTCAACACAAGGGCAAATTCAGTGGTGTGTGCACAACTTGTGAATGAAACAGCAGCCCTTGGAATCTACACTAGAACCTGGGGAGGATTTAAACACTGGGCAAGGGATGGAATGATGTGCCTTTAATGAAGGTATCACAATTTGGGGTTCTGCTGGAAGGAAAGGGGGCAGCCTGATACAGTGGTGCCCCACTGCGCCTCACGCCCCAAAGTACACATACACTTCTAGAGTTCTATTAAGGCTACCTAAGGCAAAAAGATCTGTATGAGCTTCAGGTTATAAAATAGGAGAGAAAGGGTGAGGACGGGAGCAAAGCTGAAAGAGAAAGGTGGGAAGGGAGGAAGGCGCCCAAGAGTTAACCATTATGCGGCCTGGTGCTAACGTTCTACATCTTCTTCATCCTCAGATCATCTTCTACAATATGTGTTGTTAGTCCCATTCTGAACATGAGCAAACTGAGGTTCTACAAAGTTACATAATTTGCTGTAGGTCACAGGGCTAGAAGGTGGCTGAGTCAGGCGTGCACCAGGTTGGAACCCTGTGGTCCGCCCACCACACCACGTTGCACTGTCAAGGGCACTGAAGGGCACTGAGGGCAGGGCGTTGGCTACAAAAAGAGGTCCAGGAGTGTTCAGTGGAATGACTCAGGGAGTCATCTTTTCCATGATGAAAGGAGCACAATGGTCAGGAGGAAGGAGGACTGAACTAGGGGCTGAAAAAAACCAAGAGACTATTTGGACAAGCCCTGATGGAGCCCAGGAAGCATTTGGATGGAGGTCATTCAAAGGGATGCTGAGCACCTCCGGGGGTCCAGAGGGATGTAGTGAGAAATTAGAAGCTTCTATGCCCCGGAAAGACTGGGCAGCCACTCATCTGGGATGTCAGAATGTGCCGTGTTAGGGCCAGGACTCTCGCATCCTGCGTGGAGCAGCAGGCAGTGCTGGACGGCTGGGCTGACCCTGGGTGCCGGGAAGGTGCTCTGGGTTGTGGGGTGGGCTCTGACTGGTGGGTCCAGATGCAGAGAAAACAAATAATAGGGATTCCATACAGGCAGCCCCTCCTTCACTTCCCGAGGGAGATTCATCCCCTGCTGCACAATCGCTTCTCTTTCTCACTTCCCCACGACTGCCGTTTTGGCCAGAAATTTCTTCACCTGGCTTTTTTCTCCCTGCCAGTTTTCCAGCTTCTCACCACCCTCACAATGGACTCTGTTACCATTTCCCAGCTCTGTCCTGGTCCTAATCTCCTGTCAAGACTCCTAGCAACTCTTTCAAACGTTGGGGCCTGGGGGTTCAGGCCTCCAGCTTTAAATTCGAGTGAAGGTTTCAGCTTCCCTTGGGTTATTAGTTCACGCTGAAGCAATGAAAGTAGTGAAACAAGTTGTCAGAGAGGCTTCTGACTTCATAAATCTTAAAACATTTCAGGATTTTTTCCCCCAATGAAATAGGGTGTCTCAGCTAGAGAAGGTAAAACACACGCACACCCGAGTGCACACACTGACACACACACACACATACACACACACACACACCCCAGCAACTGAAATGTCTGCAGAATCTCTGTCTCAGTTTTGAAGGCTCTGAGCATAATTGGATTAAAAGACATGGCTTTACGGAGACCTAATCTGTACCTAAGGCTGACAGAATGGCGGATGAGATTTAGCTAACGTACTGTCTTGCATCAATAAAATAAATAGGGCCATGAAAAACACACATTTTTATATATACATCTTCATCGCCATTATTCCGAATAGACTATGTGCCAAAAATGTGCTGTGAATTTTCTAAACGTGACACACCTGGCAGTACGTCACACGTAGTTACAGCCTTATTACCACACGCTCTGGTATGGAGGCTCTGGGAGTACTTTCTGAAGTCTGACACGGGCTGGTTGTAGTTTGAGGTTCGTGGGTTTTGATTTAGAAATTCCCATCCGCCACTTGGCAGAGCATTGCAACCGACAAGAACAAAATTAGTTTGCAAAATGGAAAATGAACTCTCCCAGCTGTCTGTAGGAGACCCAGCCTCCTGGTCTCCATTCCTCTAGCGGATGGATGTCGGGGAGGAGCTGTGGGGAGGGGTATGAAGCTGGGACGTGAGGTCACTCAGTAGAGTGAATTCCTCTCTTTCCTTGGGGAAACCGCTCCAGGGGTCATGCTTTTAGAAAATCCTCCTTCCTTCATGGAGTTTTGTTTTTGAATCATGGACCTGGATTTCAGTCTATGCATTGCCCGACTCTAGTGTTAATACTATCTGTAAATTTATGAGAAGCATGGCAGTCTTGAGCAGTTCACTACCGGAATATTCTGATTTCGTTTAAAACGATTTGAACAATCCCAAGAACATTAGAAGGCTCTTCACCAGCAGTTCCATTCCACAACCCAGTGCGCGGCCCCTCGCCTCCAGTTAACCATCCCCAGCTGTACGACATCCCAGGATTTCTGACTCCCTTAGCTTGGCCCTGTGTATCCTCCACGCCTACAATTCACACTGCACTCGGGGAGAACATGTGAAGCAAATTAACGTCTCCCTTGGAGAATGGACAGGATAAGATGCCCAAACGGAGAGTGGAATTCCATGTCGTCATTTACGATTTATGAACCCAGATAAGTAGTTTCATTTATCATTACAGTAGCATTGCAGGGTGCTCTTAATTGCTCACAACTATTAGACGGATGCTTATATATTTTTGTATGGGTAGCATTGATTTTTAAGAGCATGGAATAAAAAAAACATTATCCAGGCTCTTGCTTTTTCTTCTTCATCTTGTTCTTTTTTTTCCTTTTTGAGTATCTTGGCTTAGTAGTATCTTTTCAAAAGAGTGTGTAAGTAAGAAAAAGGAAGTAAAATAAAATGTAAAGGCCAAGAAGGTGACAGGTAGTTGTGAATCAACTAAACACCTACACTTGACTTATTTAAGCCCATCCTTTCCGCTAGGACAGAGGATCTCAGTCTTGGTCTCACATTATAATCACTGAGGAGCTTTAGATGCCAATGCAGATCAGTATCAGAATTGGGGGGGGGGGGCCTAGGCGTTAGAGACTTTTCTGAGCCTCAGTTTCCTCATCAGGAAAATAATTAAAGGTAAAACACAGATCCATAGAATTACAGCATTGAGACGGACCTTTATCCTATGGTATGAGGGAAATAACATGGGATAAGGTAGGTCAACACTTTGAAAATAAAATCCAACAATAGTAATATATTGGAGATACTGACAATTTAATCCTAATTACGAAAAAGAAAAAATCTTGGAAATGTCATTTAAGCCTCTGAACTTAGTCACTAACCTACGTTTTCTACCAACAAGGTGTCCATTTGGGAAGACAGTGACAACCTTCTCCATAACCCCTGGAATGATCCAGATATATTATGGTCTATTCCATTCTCATAGAATATGTGCCTGAATCATATGGTTCCCCACTAGATGAGAAATAAGGTAAATAAATTTGGCTAGGGCAATTCCTGTCGGTATTTTGTGGCTGCTTTAAAGGAAATAGCTGCTACGTTGGAGAACACCACAAGCTGACCACATTATCTACATGGAGTCTGGAGCACACAAACAGGGTCATTTTTTTGGATGAAGGGGTTTCCGCCTTAATCAAGTATCAATTTGTACTTTATCAGCACGTAGCAACGGATGATAGAGCCTTGCTCAGACTCACACTGGCCAAATATTTATCATGTACTTGTGGAGTTTCAGCAATTAAGATTCTCTCACTCACACTCCTCAAATATAAAATCCTCTCTCCATCCTCATAACCTGAGAGGCTGATTCTACTGTGTCCATTTCACAGACAGGTTCAATGAGGTGAAGTGATTGTCTCGAGGTGACACAGGCAGGTGAGCTGGTGCTGCTTCCGGGAGTCTCCATCCCTCTCCGCACACCTGGCTGCACACTGATGCAGCCTGTGTCTACCTGGCTCACTGGAAGCATCCAATGAGAGGCCTCGCTCGTGGCTCTTCCGGTAACAGAGCAGAGGTCCAAGACACCACGGAGGATGGTGGGATTTGCACCCAGAGTGTATTAAAAAAAAAGAAAGAAAGAAAGAAAGAAATGGGAGCGTAGAGGAAACACCTGGAGGAAGGTTAAAACAAGTGAATTGGCTGACTAGGTTTTTCGATTCTGCTGCCCTCACGCTCTGCCCTCTGTTTCATAAGAGACTGCCTTTTCAATTCCAAGTGCACCAGGAGAAAAGGGCACCGTATAAGCAATAGAGAAAATTAGGACAAATGGGAGTGCGAGAAGGGCTCTCTGACGACTTCCTTAGGGCTCATGCAATTATTATTAGTTTTTCACCCCTTAGGTAGTGTCCTCTGCAGTGATCAGCTATAATTTGATCTCCAAATGCAAAATGTCTTGTTAACTGGGCTTCCTTTTAAATTCCTAATTTATTGGCTTTGATTGTTTGGTTGTTCATTTGCTGCACTCGGAGACCTCGACAAATACTAAATGCCGGCTGGGAAAGCTTAGAGACTTTTTTTTTTTTCACTTATTAGAGACAAAGGAAATAAGAAGTTTTCTGATTTAGTTACTACATAATTTCAAAAGTTAAACAATCACTTTTATATGTTAAGTTTTTTTAAGTTTTTTTTTTTTTTGCTAAAATCAGTGTATTTTTTTTCCCTTAGAATCTAAGGTATGTAAGAGTTATATTAAAGGGTATTTAAATTTTTAAATCTCTTAGATTATGCCCTAAATGTTATCCTTGCTTTTAGGAAACATTTTTAGGGACTCTCAGGGGAAAAACTAAAATGACAGCAGAAGTCCAAGGCCCAGAGGGAGCCTCGGCTAAGTGAGACCATGTGTTAACAAGTGTACAAAGCTGGTTGAGAAGGAAGAACGTTACCACTGAGACATGTAGACGCTGCCCTAAGAAAACGAACAGCCCAGTTATTCAAAGGGACAGCCAGAAGTCTTCTTAACTTTGTTTCTCTGCCCGACTGAGCTGGGAGTTACCTTCCAGCAAGTATCCATGCCCTGCCTGAGCTGCTTCTGCACATGTCAGTAGGGGTTACGTCAGTCCCCGGTTATAGTTCTCTTACTACATAGACACAATCAGTTCATGTACGTGAGGCGGTTACAGCAGTCCCGGGTGGACACTGTAAGTTAACCACTCTGTAAGTATTTTTATTATTATTATTATTATTATTATTATTATTATTATTATTATTATTATTATTATTAAAAACAAAGTCTTATCAGCTACAGAGACATAGACGTAGGGTCAAAAATAATGACCTCTCAGGAGAATTCTTTCATAGCTAAAGAAATGTCCTTAGAGCCTTGCACTCAGACAGCAGCAGCAGCGTCTGGGAACTTTCAGAAACGCAGCCCCTCACGTCTGCTGCGTTACTGATCTGCATTTGAGTAAGATCCCCAGGTGACGGGTGAGCTGTTCAGGTTTGAGAATTGCTGCACCGGGGAACTCCCAGGCTTATTCAGAGGCCCCTGGACCTGTATGCTTGGTAGAAACGGTGCAAAAGCAGCACAGACTCAGAAAACTTACTCTGTCTCATTGATGTATTTAGCCCTAACCTGGACCACGGAATGGAGGTTGCGGGGGTAGGGGGTGGCGACCACGTGTGCCTTCCCAGTAGGAGGCAGTCCCATCTCAATCAAATGAAATGCTTTGTGCAAGGGACCATGAGAACACATGTCAGCACAGATACATCAGAGGCTCCCGTGGAACGAGTCTGAGATCCCAGAACTGTTCTGGCATGTTTGAGGGGGAGGAACAGACATAAGCACAACACTTTAAAAAGGAGGGGACATCATTAAGAAAGCTGCAGTTTTAACAAGGAATGTTGGGAGTAAACACCAGGAAAGGAGGAAGTCACTTACATTAACCCAGGGATGTTCAAGGACCTGCACAGCTGAAAATCGCTGATCAACATCCACCAACAGCATCATGGTAATGAGCTCCTGTGAAAGGAAACATGCGATGCCATTTGTGTCTAACATTTAAGGTAAAAATCAGGGTGTTTTCAGGCACAGAAGCTCTCTTAGTTTGGAAAAGCATTTGCCAAAGCTCTAAATCTTAACTGTATCAACTCAGCTTACCTATAGCTACCTAACACCTTTTAAAGGAAAGGTGAATATTTGGAATTATAAATATATAGCTTGCCATTGAAAGAAAAAATAAAAAATAAAATTAATATTAAAATCAAATTCATAAAAATGTTTTAGTAGAAAATAAAGTACACAGTTAAAGAATTAATATTCCTTTCTTTGTCTAGAATTTTGCACTTTACAGATTTCTGAATTACTTTAATATAGAAATCACATTTTAAAAACACTTTAAGTTTTCACTTTAGCATCTGAAAGGAGAAATGGATTTTTTTTCCCTTCTAACTGCAAGGTTTGAAAGAAAGGAACGAAGAAAGACATATAGAATTGTCAACAGCTAGTTGGTAACAGAAATAATTCTTTAGTAGCCAAAAAGTTCAAAGGAAATCTGTTAAAAATGCATTCAAAAATGTCCAGCTCAATCAATAAAAATAAAATAGCATCATTAAGCAGCAAATGATTTAATGATTCTGAAATTAACGAAACTTCTCTATAAGCTCAAATTTATTTGCACCAGGAAAGCACAGCTTGAGTTTTAATGATGAGTGTGTCATACATTTGTCTACTTTGGATTAGAAGTTTCCATGTAAGAAAAGGGTTAGATATGTGTCACCTGCCCCCTTCCATGCACAGGCTCTGAGTGCTGCTCCGTGATGGTAATGATTGGTTTCCAATGACGCAGAGATTCTACCTCCACTTTCTCACTTGGTCCAGGATTTAATTAAAGCAACTGTCATGTGTGATGCCCTCTGCAGGACGCCATGGGGGTGAAGGGACGGTCCTATCTGTTACTGACTTGGAGCTCTCCCATTATGCAGTGATAGCGCTGAGATCTGGACAGGGTCCTGAAGAGCCTGGTGAGAACCCCACCCCTGCAGCTGTGTCACCCTCTCCTTTCACCTGTGTGGCTTTTCTTGGATACTCCTCTCAATTTCCCACATTCTCCTATGTCCAGAGGTTGATTACTGGACAGTTGGAAAAAATGAGAGATTTGGTCCCAATAGGCATCATTTTCTATGGAAAGTGGCCAGGCCTAAGGAGTCAGCTTTTAAATTGAACCCATACTCAGGACATTGCGAGTTAGACAGTGTACCAGATGCATGTAAGAGTGTATGTGTTATGGAGAAAAATAAAGCAAAGGGTGATAAGGTGAGCTAGGTAGGGGTTACGAGCTGCAGTTGGAGGGAGACACTGTGGTCCGGGAAAGCTTCACTGTGAAGAGGACATTAAGCCAAGACCTGAAATAGGTGAAATAGTCAGCTATATAGAAAGCGGGGGCAGGCTCAAGCCTGGTGTGGGCAGCTCACAGCAAGAGGCTTCAGCAGGGGAGATGGAGTGGCAACAGGGAGGGATGGAACCAGGGGACACAGACACTTGATAAGTTCAGACAGCTACGAACAGACGATGACTGTGACCTCTAGGAAAATCTAGTAATTAGGACTAAAATGCAAGCAGAAATCATATTTAAGATACCATTCATTTCTCTCCACACAATGATTCCCAATCAATAATTCCATTAAGAGACACAGACTATGAGGAAGAGGAAGGCACTGGAAACCTACCTTTGCAGAATCGGAAACATTATCCCAGTAAGGAGAAGGGAAGTCCACTTGCCCCATCAAAATCTGATCAAAGAGCACCTCCTGGTCATCGCTGCTTCTGTTGAGATGAAGGACCACAACAAGGAATAAACAGCACGACACAGAAATGTCAGCTCAGGGTGTGTCTTTTCATTCTTATGCATCGGAGCCCTTCCTTTCCCCATAAATGTGTAAAATGTGTTTTTAAGCAATTCAAAATGTCAGCATGGAACTGTTTTGGCAAATTAAGAAAAAAATGAGTTTTTAAGTTACATGGGGAAGATTTATGGAAGGCATGTGAATAAGCATGCACAACATGGAAAAAATCACAGGCACTGCAAGCGAAGTTCTATCATGTTCTTTTTCTGCTGTAGGCTCCTTTGGGCAAGCAGGCCGAATGCATCACTCAGAGGACAGAGAAATGTTTTGTTGCTGCCCGTACCCACGGAATGGAGGGAAGCCACACAGCAGGATGTAAGTGATTACACCAGCTGCCCAGATGTCCACCTTGAGGCCATATCTGAAAAAGTAAGTGATGCAGAGTTAGCAAAGTCAGGCCAGGACAAATGATGGGGCATGGTAAAACAGACGACTCTTCTAGCATAAACCGAAACCCAAACCAAAAAAATCAAAAACAAAACAAAACAAACACTAAACTACAACCCACTGGCTAAACAGAATTCAATAAAATAATAATTAATAATAATAATAATAATAAAATTAAGGCACATAATTAAAAATCAAAACAATGTACAGGCTTATATCCAAATATCAGTAAGTGAACAGTTTCAGCACAAATGTTTATTATAGTCGTATCAATTTTAAGATAGAGATGAACCCTTGAGGCTATTTAACTCCCTAATTTTAGAAATAATATAATTGCATATAAGATATTTCTTGATGTACCAAGCACTGACATACATTATCTGATTTTGTTTTCCCAACAACTCCGTAGCTTGTACAGGGTAAGTATTATTGCCTCTTTTACCGAAGAGAAAACCGAAGGGTAAATAATTTTGCTCAAGATCACACAATTAGTCAGTAGCAATGCTGAGTTCCGACCCAGGTCTGCAAGAGCCCCACCAAATCCTCTTTCCAGCCCACTCCACCCTCCCCAGCAGGCCCTCAGGGCACTCACAGTAGGAACACAGCGCTGCCTGAGGCAGCGCCCTCTGAGCGGGTCAGGCAGAGCTCTAGATGTGGGCTTCCAGCTCACTCAAAGCTGATGCATAAAAAATAGTCCTCACTACCTGAGGTCTTCTCTTCTCATCTGTGTTGAATTTCTGCTTTCCTGGTCTATGGTACAAGCAGAAAAACTATCTCCAGCTGTCACAGTGGAAGGTACTACCTAGCTGGAGGTGTGGCTTGGTGCTCCTACTAGAAGAAGTGTAGGGCTGTGTCTCCGTGCTGGCCCACCCTTCCCCAGTCCTTCTGTTGAAGGAGAGAGCTTCAGAACCCAGCTCGCGATCCTTGGTAAGAAATCGGGCTCTTTATTGAAAGAGCCTTTTACTCACCTGGACCTGAGTTCAGATTCTGCCTCAGTATGTATCTAGTCATGAGCTTGTATGAGACATCACTCATCAGAGTCTAAGTTTATTTATATGCAAAATGGGCATCATACCATCTACCGGAAGAGCAAGAATGAAGTAAAGGAGCTCAGGGCCAGGCACACAGTAGTAGGTCCTTAACAAGCATTAAGCCACCCCACCGTCTCCCCCCACTCTAGAGATTTTCATTCAGCTATTTCTGCTGCGCTCAGAAACCAGCCAATCCCAGTGGCCCTCTGATGCCTAAGGGTGTCTGCACTCCACAGATCATCAATGAAGTGCCAAGAGGACCAAAATGGGACCGGAACTGGAGAATAAGGACAGCTGAGGGAAGCAACCACAGGAGACTGCACTCACTGCACACAGTCTGTGTGCTTCTTTTATCTCCAAAAGCTAATTAATTATCATCACTTTATGTTTCTCTGTTACTCCCAACATTTTTCACTCGGAGGTTAATAACTGCTGTTCTACCTTTAACAAAGGCCGAAAGGAAGCCTTAAACAAGATTACGGTCATTGGCAACTTGACTGGTAAAACAGAGAAAATGGCTTTCACTTTAAAGTTAAAAAAAAAAATAAGTGAAAGAACTCTGAACACTAATTGTGTCATGATGGGACAGAGCACGCCTATTTCTTTTCTCCTTGAGGCTGACTAGTTTAATTCTGCGAGCACAGCCCTGCACTCAGTACACAAGAAGCATTTACCCGGTCTCTGCAATGATTTCTGGAGCCACATATGTCGGGGTGCCACAGACGGTGTACAGGGGGCCGTCTACAATGGTGGCCAGTCCGAAGTCACCCAGCTTCAGCGATTTGCTGCCATCTTGGTGTTCGTACACCTAAAGTAAAGAGTGAAACCGCCTTAAAACCAAGAGATTGAAAGTTCTTTCCTGAAGAAATGAGGGACACTGTGGTTTAAATTTAATATAGGTTGGCCTAAAACAAACAGACTGCCAGATGTTTTGCCAGCAAAGAAGGGTTTATTCGGGATCAGCAGAGACTTGCAATTCGGAGGCAAGTCCCCACAGGGCAGAGGAAGGAGAGGAAGAGGAAGCTGGGAGGGCTGTAGTCAACAAAGAGTCCATGGCTTCTCGCTGGTAGAATCCTTGCCAGGAGAGAAAAGGAGCCTTATGCCTGTTGGGCTCTGCTATGGTCACAGGGAGTGAGAGCTCCCCCTTCTGGTCTCCCGACTCCATTTAACTGAGGTTTCTGTTTACTAATTTTTTACATGGATTTATTATAAAATTTTAAAAATCAGGCAATTATGCAAGAATATACATACAAGAATATCTTTATATCACTGCAGAACCAAAAGCATGGCGAACAACCAGCAAATGGAAATTTGTGAGATAAACTGTGGTACATTCATATAATGAGAGGCTACAAGACCATTAAAATGGTGATATGGGTTTACATTTACTGAAATGAATAATGTTTGGGAAGTGAGGACAGACTTCAGACTGGTTTGCATAAAATGCCTATTAAAGAGGAAAAAATACATACAAAGAAAAATGCCTGGAAGAACACCATGTTGGTGTGTCTGTCACTGGGTGCTAGGATTATAGGAGATTTGTTTTCCTTTTGTTTATCTGCATTTGAAGTTTGCTACACTTAAAATTTATTTGCAGAATACAATGAAATATAGAAAGTTTCTAGTGCAAAATCTCCAATTTATGAAAATAATTAGCCTTCGTTTTAATATATAAAAAGCTCTCAAAATGTAGATCTTTGGTAAATTGAACAAAAAATCTACATGTCTATTAAAATACTTTATTTTTGGTGCCCCACATTTCCACCAAGATCTATTTACATTTTTTTATTAATAATTGAAAGGGATATTAACATTTCATTTCACCTGTGGCAATCTGGAAAGATTTATCAGGTGCAGAGTCAGCGTTCTGTCCAGGTTTCCTTATTAAGGCAGTAAAAGGCTCCAGTCTTTCACCCAACAAATCAAGAAAAGGATGCATGTGACCCTAGGCAAGTATTTACACTGCTTCAATTCTAGCCCATGATCAAACCAAATGGATCTGCTCCAGAAAGTATCCCAAACAACATCTATTATTTCAAAGAAAAGATCAAAGGGCATTCAGAATTCTAATTCAGAGCCCTCCATTGGAATCAATAAGATAAAGAAAAGATTGCCACGGAAAAAGGCTAGTATTCCCAGCCAAGGCTGTCGCCAAGAGATGCCTCGAGGATATGGCGAAATCTTCCCCGTACATCAAAACAACTCAGCCAGCCAGCCGAGGCCGGCGTGCTCTTCTGTTAGCGCTCTAGGATCATCTGCACTTGCTTGAGCAGTTCGAACCTTGCGCACAGCAAGGCACATCTCCACACATCAGGAGAGCCGCTACCGTTTACACACCAGGTCGGCCTTCCTTTGGAAAAAGGGGATTAACTTCTCATTTCACCGCAGCATCAAATGCAGATGTTTGGACAGCTAAGCTGCAGTAGCAGCAGTGGTCATTGGGATCTAACTGCTTTGGCTATTAAAAAAAAAAAAAAAAAAAAAAAGGCAGTCAGATCCTCCTCTCTGGAAAGACTGTCTTTTCTGGGCAGAAAATATTCCTTTACAATTTCTCCACGCTCAGAACATGGGGCCCTCTCCTTTGGGGCTCAACCAGGATCAAGTCTGGGCTGCCCGTAGGCAGGTATGCAGAGGTTTACGGGGTCACCCGCACTTGGGTTGTTAGGGCAGGGCAGCTGTGTGTCCCTCTCAGACGTGGCCATCGTCCTCTGAGATGAACACTGTCCTCCCCACTTTAATGAAGCAGCCGTCTAGCCCCACTCATCACAGACAAGTCTGAATTACAGACTTTGAGGTACCAGAGCTGCAAAACACAGTATCATCCCCAGCATAAATGTTCTCAGGCAAAAGAAATCCCTAAATCGTAGTCTCAGCATGTCAGCCACTCTGGTCGTCCAAATGACAAACAAATGTTTTTCCTGAAAAGAAATCGGAGCTGGAAACACCTAGTAGATCATCCAGTTTATTTCCCAGACGGAGCAGAATTGTTTACTTCCCTAATTCCATTTTGTTACCAATTACCTTTTTAAAATGCAAAATAACCTTCTGCTTTGATGTTCTATTAGGTCCAAACATTCATGGTGTGTGTTTTGTGAGGCTGTGCAGATTTCAAATTACACAACTCCATTTGTATAGAAGATTTTGTGGCTTTTTTTCTAAACATACTATCCATAATCACCTAACTATTCAAAAGCTGGACGAAAGCAGATGTTGGCAGATGCAGTCATAAGTCACATTTTAGTTCTGAATACAACCACGTAATTCTCCTACATGTACCAAAGGTTTTCTTTTTAAGCATCTACATTTTAATAGGAATTCCATCTTACACATAGCCATATGCCAATTATATTTAATACAGCTGAGCAATAAAGTTCAAAGTTTTAATAACTAAGGAAAAAAGCACTAAAGAATTTACCTAAAATAAAATGATTATTTAACAGTAACAATACTTTAAACATAAACCAGCATCATTTAAATGAAATACACAGAATCTATAATTTTTATGTTCTTTTCATCTCTCTTTAATCATTTCTACATGCCTCCCCCACCTTTTTTTTGGCTTTGAAAGCAATATAGTAGAATTTTCATGAACATATAAAGAGATTAAAGTGATGCCTACGAGAGACAGTAAGAGCTAAGAGACAAAGGCCTAATCCATGTAATTGGAAACATTTCTAGACCCAAGTACGTTTGAAATGCTTCAGCAAAATGTTTTTGCAGGTGAATAAATGTCCAGGCCTCTTGTTTGGAATTCTGTTTAACTTACTTACTGTCAGGCAGGGCAGGAAGCAAGGTTGCTTTGGGTTTTTCTCCGTCAACACTTGGGGAGAAGAATACGGAGGAACGGATTGTAATGTTTCCTGTCCTCTGGTGAGAGCGCGCCTTTCCCAGTCTGGGGGCCCAGCTCACAACGGGGCTCACCTGAGCGCCGGCTGCGGCCTCAGCTGGGCTCGCCCTCATCTCTGACCAGCTGAACGCAGAGGGGCAGGAGTGAGGCCATTTGACAATGTAATTAAAACTTTGTTCAAAATCACAGATTGCTAAATGCATCTGTTTCAAACACATGCGTGTACACACACACACACACACACACACACACACACACACACACACACACACACAGCCTCACAAAACCATCTCCAGAAAGTATTTTCCTAAAAGGCAGCTATAAATTCACTCTGAACTAAGTTTTTAATTAAAAGTTAGGGGTCGGAAAAGCTCCTAACACGTTCACATTGAGAAGGCTGAGCCCCTGGCTTCTCGCACTCTCTGAATCGACCATCTTTCAGAAAGAACCCGTACAGGCTGCAAGTCTCGGCTGGGACAGCCTGACCCAGCAGGGGGTGTTCTGGGGGAAGAAGCGCTTTTTGCTAGAACCGTATTTTAAAGCCTCCGTAAAACATGACCCACACGGGAGGTGGGAGTACATTCATTGTCAATCAAAGAGTATTCACAACATGAGATATAATTTAACGTTCACCCCAGGCCCTTTAAATACTTATAGATGTTCCTCCACATTTTAAACACTGAGGGGCTATTAAAGAGACGGGGATTAGTGCAAATTACCCAGTATGTAGTGCTTTCACTGTTTTAACTAAGCAATAAAACTGTGTAATTGTACAACACTAATTGAATGCAGCTACACATAATTGTGGGCTGCCATATGTATCCTATTACCATAAAGACTGTCAGTATTTTGTAAGCTACTCTTGTGATCATTGCAGATGGCTACAGTCAGAAAAGTTGTTCTCCAGGGTTTATTATATGGCTATAAAGACATCCCATGATTTGACAGACTAAACGTGTTCAATGGCAGCAATTATGAAAAAGGTTCCAATTAAGAGCTGAAGGCGCGTCCTACCAAGAAGAGATAGAGTGAAAGGTCAGGTGTGTAGGTTTTTGGCAAACTGGTATTTTAAACAGGAGTTTTCTTCTTTAAAGGAGAGTTTATATTTCTGTTTCTTTTCTGTTTATTTGGGGTTTCGCAGTAGCTGTGACTCTCTAAGCAGCAGACGTTTGGGCACATGCCTGACTTCCTTTGGATTAGAAATGGAGACCATTTGAAAAAGTTATTTGAAAAAATAAAAGATTTAATATAGAGTCATAAAATGCAGCCGGTGGCCATAAAATAATATGAAAATTCACAGATAACCTGAATCCAGTCAAATGGTGTCTGAGATTCCCATAATAGAGAACTAAAAGCTGACTAATATAACAGATGTGTTGGACAAACATAATTCTCAATGTTGATGTGAATTCAAGGATAACCCTGTTGAAACACTGGCTAATGCATCATGAGTAAACACTGAAATATTCTTCACTTAGGAGCTCCATAGGTACTAAAAGTTATTTCACCAAATAGAATTTAACAAAACTGGCATGAAATTGACAAAGCCATAAAAACAAAAAGTCAATTTACTTCTTAACAAATATAGTATCGTTCTAAAAAAAAGACATTGATTTTCCGCTAGCCATGGTTTATGGCCTTTAGGGTGCTTTCTTTAAAAAGTGGATTAAATTTAAGTCTTTAATCTCTAAGAAGTGGAGTATAACAACATTTATGCAGGGAATTATGTTTCAAAATGTACTTTATGGTTCACATACTTTAGAATGAAACCTCCTGGGGAAAAAAAATTAATTCTTAAAAAAACCAAATTCATTTTATACCCACATGTAAAATCTTTAGGAAACAAAAATATTAAGTGAAATAATTTAAAAAATGTACAGACGTCAGAAGAGGAGTAATAACGTTAATAAGAAGAAATAAAATAGCTTTTCGAGGTATTACCCTAGAGATAGCTGGGAAGATGCAGAAGTGAATGGAAACTCTAGGAAACCTGATTCTTCTCCCCCTTTTGAAACAGTCACGAAACTATCTAGAAATGAGTTTCATGCCGCTGCAGGGAGATTCATGAAACATGCACTTTCTGGATTCTGTAGCAACTGTACGTCCTGCTAAAACTGTGGGAACTCCATGTCATTGCAATTTTTAGAAATTGTGTTACATTTTTGTCACACAAGTCATATCCAATATGTCATTGTAGGTAAATTAGAAAAGACAGATAATTATAGAGAGAAGGGAATTAAACTCACCTGCGATCTTGAGATTTCTTACCTAGAAATAACCATTGTTAACATTTTGAGTATGAACTTCCAGAGCTTTCTTTCTTTCTCTTTTCTGTCGTTTTTTTTTCCCCTCTGCTGAATAATACCTCCTGAATGTCTGCCCAAGTGAATAAGCATGTATCTACATCGCGGTTTTCAGGGGCTGCTGGATATTCCATTGTGTGGATGCACCTTAATAATAATCCCCCCCAAATGCTGCCACTGCTGTTTTATTGAGCACATAGGATATGCCAAGCCTTGTGTTGAGGTTTTTCATGCTCAATATCCCATTGGATCTTCACAGCAACCCTATTAAGTAATATTACTGATATTTTGAGGATGAAAAAATTGAGGCTCAGAGACGTTAAGTAACTTGCCAAATATAACACAGCTAATCAGTGGCAAAGCCAGGGCTTAAGCTAGGGCACGTCCAAGTCCATGATTCTAACCAGTATGTCCTCATCGTGCCATTATTTAAAAAAATCTGTGCCCAGATGAATCTGTGTGTGTACACACACACACACACACACATATATACACACACACATATATATACATATATATGTATTTTTTTTCCATACTAAGAAACACTGAGATGACCATCCTAATGTACGTATACGTATCTGATTTTTTTCCCTAGGTTACATTTCTAGAGTAGAATTACTTGGTCACAGGTTGCATGTTATTTAAGACATTGGTTATATATTACCAAATTACCTTTCAGAAGGGTTCCATCAACTTACTCCTGCACAAATTCATAAGAGGTGATTGGTATCCTCATAAATTTGCCGACACAGGACGTTATTATTATTATTATTATTATTAATCTTTGCTAGTCCCACAAGGCCATGTCATTGTAAAATAAAGTGAATGGTATTGCTCAAGTCCGAGAAGGCAGAAGGCATGAGTAGTGCTGTAGACAGATGCCGACCAACGTGGGGAACACACTACACTCTGACTCTGGTCTTCCTCTCCCTGATGGAACCACAGGTCCTTGCAGAAGGGCCCTCAGAAAATGCTTATACAGTAACTGGCATATTATTGTATTAAAGAATGGTTAGGGAACATGTTCTTTTTCTTCTATTTTCCCTCAACTTTTAGCCAAATTCAGAGATAAGGAATTTTCTAAACACCTATGAAAAATGATCATTTAGTTTCTGCTTGGACTTTTTACATAACTGCAAGATACCTGTAATAAAAGCCATTTAGTTTTCAAACAGCTGTAATTGTTAGAAAGTTTTTACATCAGCCTCAGATCTCTTATTAATGTCTTCTCCTTGGTGTGAGTTCAGCACTCTCAAACACAGCACAAGAGTGTTCTCCCATCTCCTTTCGTATATCTGATGACAGCCACCCTTCTCCACTTTCTGCATCCCTTCTTTGAGCTGAACCCCAGGCTGCTGATGTCACATGTTCAGGTCCCTCCCTGTAAGGGTCACGTGGTATGACCGTGGCAGAAGACACCCTTTCAAAATGAAAGGAGTCTAAGGGTTTATTGGTGTCTTCAACAGTCATGTCACACTGAGACTCACAGTGAACTTATTATGGTCAACTAATTTTCCCATTACTGATTTTCTGCGATGATCATTAAAACAATACCACCCAAACCACCTAGTCCATAGGGATTTATGTTTATCTCTTGTTACATTTCATCTTACTATTTTGGGACCCTTATGGAGTCAAAGATACCTTTGGTTCTCAATTCTGTCCTTTGATATATATAATTCCTCTTCAGCTCCCTGGTAAGGCTGCTTAGGGCGGGGCTAGTGACAGACTCCTGTGAATCCCTGGCTCCCGTGCTGAGGGTGACCCTAATCCGATCATCAGCCCTCTGGTGGCTCCAGCTCATCCTGCAGTAAACGGACTACACCTCTACTCCACTGTGTTTTTGTTTACATCCTCTGGTGCTCCATCTGTGGCACCGTCTCGTCTCGTCTACCAGTGTACTTAGCTATACTATCACAAAATGGGTTTATTTGGGGATTGAGAATCATGGGATTAAAGCAGAAGGAAATCCATTATCTGGTGAGCTCAGAGTTGGCGTGAAGTGGAAACTAAGAAGAGCTGGAGCACAACCTATGGCCATCCCTTGGGGAAAACAAGATATCACTAGATTCAACCCGTTTAGTGAAAATGAGGGTCATTAGCTGTACATGCCATTTTAACGGACAGCTAGGGACAGGCCCAAACACCTCGACAGAGAGTTTTTAGGAGAAAATTTCTGACCAGGAGAAGCAGTTTCCCTGAGAAACGGCTCTTCCCCAGACAGCACTGAGGAGTTTGGAAGGAAAAAGCTTTTTGAACATAAACTTTTATATTTCAAGAAAATTACTGCGTTTATTTCTGGAATCTAATAAAAACTAGTGATGTAAGTTATAGTTTTGCCAGTAAAGACTTTAATTTTCCTAAGGAGGAGACAGCTGCGTATACATTTAAAAAAGACCCTTCCAGCTCCCCAAGAGAAACAGGCTGCTACTGATGAGTTTTGCTGCCAAGGATACAAGCCTGCCATCTAGTGGTGACTTGTGTAAACTGAAAGCAGTTGATCTCAGGAAGCCCATTTTTGTTTTGTTTTTTCAAATTAAAGCAAAAAGTTCCTTTCTGTCATAAACTACCACCGCACGCACACACGCGTGCACACACACACACACACACACACACACACACATAATGGGTCTATGCCTAAGTGCAGCTGGGAAAGCACTGTACCTCCTCACCCCGACACACTCAGAGAGGTTTAGTCTGCAGACAATGTGAGTCCTCAACTTAACAGATGAATTAAGAAATGACTAGGGTTTGTCCTGTTGGGTCTGTCCTATTCCATGAAAAAATATCACCATTCACTCGCTTTCTCCTCTAATCCACCCTCTCATCCACCTGTCACTCACCCAGATGATCATTAAGCACCAAGACTGACAATTAAAGCAAAAAGAACCACATACAATCATTGGCATGATTAACACTTAAAAAAAAAAAAAAGACCTTAGTAACAATGCAATAATAAAATTATAAATTGGATCAGTTCTCAGTTTTTTGCCTAAAAACATGGCTGGAAATACCACTGTAAATCAAATCATATTTTCTTATTAAAATACTTTCACCTGACCAACCAGTTAGACTGAATAAATCATCCGTATGGTCACTATGGATCTTACAGCCAAGCTACAATATTTTTATATTGTTCTGCAGGAATTAAAAGTAAAAAAATTGTAAAAGTTACGGATATGTGATGATATTATACAAAATGAAATCCATAGCTGAAATGTCTACATTTACAAATAATTCTTTGCTATTTATAACAAGCATTAAACAATTAGCAAAAATGTATCAGCAGTCTAACAGTTTAGGTTTTCTCTGAGGACTCTCAATAAAACAGTAATGCAAAGTGTGCAGTGAGGTCTTTTATTTCTTTAAGTTTCTCTGTAGTTAGAAAATGGATCAAAACTCTTTAAATTTATCATAGCATTTTTCCAAAAATAGTCTCTAGCTCTACATTTTGCCACAAGATGGTAAATTCATGCCTGGGTAAATAGTAAGACTTCAAAAGCAATGTCAGAAAAGATGAAAGATTATTGTTACAAGGTGCAATTTATTGTTAAATTCATTTTTAGGGATAACTTTTTACCTTTTTATTTATTTTTATATTTTCATTTATTTTTTATCTTTTCCTTTACTTTCATTTTTATCTTCTTATTCTTTTTTTAGGGATAAATTTTTGTTCATAATAAAGGGGGAATTAAAAAAAAGAAGGGAGCTAATAGTTACATGCTGTCTCTTTATCTTCATCAAATCCCCTTAAAGGAGGCTCAAAGGAGTTAAGTAACTGGTTCAAGGTCAGAAGACCAGCCAGTGGAAGAGTGAAGCCCTTGGTTTTGAACTTTTGTCCACCTGACCATAAATCCTGAGAATGTGATCGTGGGCCTCCCAGGACGATTCTTTCTTACTTCCACACAAACATCAACAGAATGTGAAATTAATAAGGAATCTCAAGTATAATTAGTGATGTCATCCTAATGTTGTTAAAATTATTCTATTCTTCTACCTATTTTACCCTATAACAGATTTATCTCTGCAAACCTCACCAACCCTTACCACTCTCCTATAGTAAGAAATTACTATACTAGAGAAGCGGAATTACTTTAGTTTTTCATATTATATATTTAAACCTATGTTATGAATGACAGCAATGGTGTGTGTGTATACATATATACATACACATATTTCTTCACATTCTTAAATTAGAAAAGAAAGGAAAAAAGCAGAGAACTTTTTTCTCTTTTGGGGTAATTTAAAGTAAAATAGATTCCATTGAGCACAGTACTTAAAAAGCATCCCACACGTTGAAATTTTAGTAAAAGCACACTGCTAGTACTCATGTAAGGCATTCACAGAAACAGTGCTCTGGTGAGAAGCAGGTGAACAAGGGGTCCACAAAACTGAACTGCGAAAGCGGGAAGGAAAATGAAACTTTAATTTTCAATCACTGAATTTTTGGAGCTTAGAGAAGTTTTTAAACAAAGGCTCAGTTGTAAGTCCGTTCCCGTGAGACAATCCTACATAATTCAGGACATGGGAAGAATGAGTGCAGACGAGGCAAAATTGCTGCAGTTTATAGAAGCAACTATGCAGAAGAGAATGTTTAGGCTACTGCGGAGATGAGGAATTTGAGGGGCAATTAAGTCAGAACGCCATCATTTGACCTCCACTGCCTTTGCCAGCCGGTAGCTACAAGATGATTAACCTAATTGCAATGAACTAACTGCTTGTGCCTTTATTTCCTGAATGCCTGTTTTTCCTACTTGAATGTCGCTCCATGAAGGCAAATGTCTCTCTGTACCTGGTGCACAGCAACCAGGCAGCAAACCTCTCTCCCTGATTCACAGCTTTATGTAGTCCAGAGGTTAAAACTTCGGGCTTTGGAGTGGGGCACAGCTAGGTTGAGACCTTGGCTCTCCCACGTAAGAGCTGTGATGGCCTTGAGTGGGTCTTTCAACTCTAGGCACCCAGTCTCCTTACCTGGGGGTCATAGAACTCACCCTACGTGGCTGTTGTGAGGATGAAATGAGATGCTAAGTGTCAAGTCTTGAGCAGGTGGCTCTCCAGTACCGCAGATCTCAGCGGACTTTATGGGTAGTGGAAGTTGGGTCGTTCGTCTGCTTTTAAACTTCAGTGTTCATTTGGACCATGTGGGGAGCTGGCTGCCCTGCAGCTCTGCACCCTGTCACCAGTCACCAGATTCTGATTTGGAAATTTGCATTTCTAACAGGCATCTGGGAGTAATTCTGATGCAGGGAGTCTTTGGACCACCCTTGGAGAAACACTGCTTGAGAGAATCCTCACTTTTCCCAGATTTCCAGTGATGGACAAACTAACAGTCATATATAATACATGACTCTTGGGGGGTGGATAATAAAAGCCAAAGAAGAACTCCCATCTTGGGGAGAGAAACTGAATATATTTCATTAAACTTCCAGCCTGAATAGCCAGCAAAATTTATGTCACTCCCATATTCATTAATGACAGCTCCCCGATGCCCAGTCTCTATCTCACTTCTTCCCAGTATGGTTTCCTTAACAACAGGACTAGGGGAGCATCTCATTTGCTCATGTGGAGAACTCTCGATGTTTCTCCAGAGATCTGGAGTTGGCGCAAAGCAAACCAAACAGTCCTAAAGGGGAATATGAATGTCTCCAATTTTTAAAGTCAGCCTTCATCATGATTACTTTTATGCCGAGGGGCTGGTGTCTTGAAAACGCACAATGAGTTATTCTCCTAGCTTCGAGATCGCATTATTGGGATGTAATTTGGGAAACTAAGACAAAGTCTAAAAGGCCTTCCATTCCTTTTTCCCAAGGAAAAGCTTTCTAACAGAAAAGTGCAGTCGATAAATAATATAAGTGTAAATGCTCTTCCTGACCACCTTGGCCTGGCCCGCGGGTTCACCGCAGCTGTAGATTTCCTGAGCTCCATTCCTGTCCCCGACCTCGGGTTTTTATTTGCTAATAAGTCAACTGCTCCTAATAGCACAGTAACCCTCATAGATCAATTTAAAGGACTAGTTTCCAGCTGGTTACTAAAGGCCAGCTGGAAACTCGCCTTTAAGGTAATTTTTTTTTTTTAAGGAAAGAAAGAAAATAGAAAAGAAAATAAAAAGAGAGGAATGTTCATATTCACTCATGAGCGCTCAGAACTGCAGACGCCCTGACATGGGGGTTCCTCTTACCAGCAGGTTCTCGGGCTTGATGTCACGGTGGACGATGTTGAGGCTGTGCAGGTATTTGATGGCGCTGGCCAGGTTGTACAGCATCCCACTGGCATCTCGCTCAGTGTATTTGTTAGTGGAAGTGATGGCATCAAAGAGGTCTCCTCCCTGGGAGAGAACAGCAGGAGAAGTAGCACATGAGCATATGGTCCAATGGGGCCACCCGGAGAGGCGCCTGCCACGCGAGAAAGGGAGCGAAGGATGCGTGCAGGGTCTCTGGGCTCCTCGGCCTCTCCCTGCCACGTCGTCTCAAAGGCCCAGAGACCTGGTGATTTCTCTCTCCACTGCGAGAGCCACTGACGTTTCCTCCAGAGCTCAAAGGAAGGAGCAAAGAGGGCTCTCTGCCTTCAAACTCCCAGGGTAGGAGGAGAAAGGGAGCCAGGTCTCTAGGGCACAGGCATTGTGACACCTGGGTATCCTGCTGGCATGTGCTACATGCCTCATCCCAACTGCCAGCAGAAGTTCAGACTCAGTCCTAAATCTCTCCAAATGAGAAGCAGGTAATACTGCAAACCGCACCCTTGACGAAATGTTCTGCTGCCTCGTGAAATTCAGACGCACACACACACTTCTCTCCCTTCTCTAGATTGAGGTCTCTTGGTGTGGGCGTAGTGTTTTCTTTTTCAATAACGTGCTTCTTTGTTAGGAACAGAGAAAAGGACCAGAAACTGTCACTCCAAAGATGAAACAGAAAGAGAGGGAGGAGCGTGGAGAAATTTCAAAGAAAGTTTTTCTAGGACCATTATGCATCAGAACTTTTGTTTCCCTTGTTCCCTGCTAATTTATCATTATTCGGGGAAACAAGGATTTTAGGCTCCAATTTTAGATTCATTTATTTGAAACCCTTTCAGAGGAGTTGGGTCTGATTTACTAACAACGGGTGCATCCGTCTTCCACACGAGGCACCAAACAGCCGAGCCTGGTAGCCAACTGTGTTCATCTGTTACCTAATGTGCGAAGAGACCCAGTTCCTCTATTTAAATAGCAAATGCAAAATAAGCACTTGTAGGCTGAAAATTTTCAGGTCCCACTCCCCCACCCCGCCCTCCATATAATTTTCACTCAGGGTTGGGGGGGGATGTCTCCCATTGTCCCTTCAGCCTCAGCAGTCCCTAAACTAAGCACATAGATTTTTTTTTTTTTTTTTTTTTTTTGCAAAATGAACACTTTCTCAATGTTCTGTTTCTGTCACAGGCAAGGCTGCTGTTGCGGGTTTGCAGGTTGTTTCCATGCCAACCCAGGAGGCAGGGATTTGACTGTGGTCCACGTGACTGGCTGCCCTGTGTATGTGGTTGTATGTGGAGACCCCGCAAAGGTCCCACCATTGTCCTAGTCATCCAGGCTCTAGGCGTCCTGTAATCTCATTTCTTCTCCCTCCTCAACAAAGCAGTCAACAGATCCCACCAGTCCTGCCTTTAAGGCACGCCTCGGACACATCCCTCTGGACCATCCGCTCAGCCTTCTGAGTGCGGCTTCCTGCTGCGTCATCCCTGGATCCTGGCCACATGGCCCACAAGCTGCACTGCTTCCGTGGGCCCTTCCTCCAGAGCGTCCTGGGTCCGACTGTTACCTTCCCACGCAGCACGTCGACGTTTTCTTTCTCCCTTCATGAAATCAGCCTTCCTTTTCCATAGCTCTCCCTGCTCTGCCCCCAACCTTCTCTCTAATTTGCTTAATCTCATCTCCTGTCACGACCTCGACCAGTTACCTTTATGCTGCAGGTAGGATGTTTCTTCCCTGGTCAGCCAAACAGGCCAGACCCCGCTGCACTCCAGACCCCTCCCCGTCAGAGCCCCTTCCTGGACTGTCCGCCCTGCTCCCTCTGTGCTTCTAGCTCCTGCTGATCGCTTAGGGCCTGGCCGCAGGGC